>NC_143180.1:10000000-14800000 GCF_047325235.1 Durio zibethinus | reverse complement strand
CTCGAGGTTTGATGAGGGATAGGGGGCCAATATAAGGGCCAAGTACCAGAACCCATCGCACATCATGTGCGCACACCCCCCCGGCCCCCCCGATCACCAGAACCCAAATGTCGTAGGTCAGGTTCTCCGACGATGCTGCGACGATGGTGCCTCGACGAAGAAAAATACAGCACCAGCACATGCCCGAGCTCAGCATGTGCTGCCGTAACCCTCAGTCCGGTTCAATCTTAGACTGGGAATGAACTCCGTATGCTTACACTGGGAATGAACTCCGTATGCCTAAGTTAACCCACAAAACGAGCGTACGGTCGCTCAGCTGGCCAGAGGGATGGGATGCGTAAGCCGAAGATCGGCCGAGTCCCACTCTGCATGCTGCCGATCCTACTACCGTAACCCTCAGTTCGGTCCGATCTTAGACTGGGAATGAACTCCGTATGCCTAAGCCAACCGACGAAACGAGCGGGCGGGCGGGCGGGCACTACGTCGGCCAGAGAAACGGGATGCGCAAGCCGTGGATCGATAGGGTGGTAGGTGGGTTTAGGCACATCTTCATATTTTTGCGTGCCAATGCCATTTTTATGGCTTGTATATTCATACAATGGTCCCTTAAGCCTTCACGTGAAGTTTCATGGCAAGACGACTCGTTTTCTATTTTTTATGATTTTTGAAACTTTTTGCAGTTCGGGATTTTTTAAAATTTTTTCGGAAGGACTTTTGGCCCCAACCTTGGTAGACGTGATCCTTGTATTTTTTTTGGCATGCACAAAACAATTCAGCTAAAAACTCAAAGTGTACAAGATTTTGTGACCATTTGAAAAAAGTGTCCCCATTTTAAACACTTTAATGGCTACTGGCAGCAAACCTGTAAAATCTCAAATGCTCTTTAAGCGGGTGTGAGTTCTCGAGGTTTGATGAGGGATAGGGGGCCAATATAAGCGCCAAGTACCAGCACCCATTGCACATCATGTGCGCACAGCCCCCGGCCCCCTCGATCATCGGAACCCAAATGCCGTAGGTCAGGTTCTCCGACGATGCTGCGACGATGGTGCCTCGACGAAGAAAAATACAGCACCAGCACATGCCCGAGCCCAGCATGTGCTGCCGCAACCCTCAGTCTGATTCGATCTTAGACTGGGAATGAACTCCGTATGCTTACACTGGGAATGAACTCCGTATGCCTAAGTCAACCCACAAAACGAGTGTGTGGGCACTCAGCTGGCCAGAGGGATGGGATGCGTAAGCCGAAGATCGGTCGGGTCCCCCTCTACATGCTGCCGATCCTACTACCGTTACCCTCAATTTGGTTCGATCTTAGACTGGGAATGAACTCCGTATGCCTAAGCCAACCGACGAAACGAGCGGGCGGGCGGGCGGGCACTACGTCGGCTAGAGAGACGGGATGTCCCCATTTGAAAAAAGTGTCCCCATTTCAGACACTTTAATGGCTACTAGCAGTAGACCTGTAAAATCTCAAATGCCCTTTAAGGGGTTGTGAGTTCTCGAGGTTTGATGAGGGATAGGGGGCCAATATAAGGGCCAAGTACCAGCACCCATGGCACATCATCTGCACACACCCCCCTGGCCACCCGATCGTTAGAATCCTAATGCCGTCAGTCAGGTTCTCCGACGAAGCTCCAGCGATGGTGCCCCGACGAAGAAAAATGCGACACCAGCACATGCCCGAGCCCAGCATGTGCTACCGTAACCCTCGGTCCGATCTGATCTTAGACTGGGAATGAACTCTGTATGCTTAGACTGGGAATGAACTCCGTATGCCTAAGTCAACCCACGAAACGAGCGTGCGGGCGCTCAACCGGCCAGAGGGGCAGGATGCGCAAGCCAGGGATCGACCGAGTCCTCGTCTACGTGCTATCGATCCTGCTGCCACAACCCTCAATCCGGTCTGATCTTAGACTGGGAATGAACTCCAATGCCTAAGCCAACCGACGAAACGAGCGGGCCGACGGGCACTACGTTGGCCAGAGAGACGGGATGTGTAAGCCATCGATCGATAAGGTGGTAGGTGGGTTTAGGCACATCTTCATATTTCTGCGTGCCAATGCCATTTTTATGGCTTGTAAATTCATACAATGGTCCCTTAAGCTTTCACGTGAAGTTTCATGGCAAGACGACTCATTTTCTATTTTTCATGATTTTCAAAACTTTTTGCGGTTCGGGATTTTTTAAAATTTTTTTGGAAGGAGTTTTGGCCCCAAACTTGGTAGACATGATCATTTTTTTTTTGTTGGCATGCACAAAAAAATTCAGCTAAAAACTCGAAGTGTACAAATTTTGTGACCATTTGAAAAAAGTGTCCCCATTTTAGACACTTTAATAGCTATTGGAAGCAAACCTGTAAAATCTCAAATGCTCTTTAAGGGGGTGTGAGTTCTCAAGGTCTGATGAGGGATAGAGGGCCAATATAAGGGCCAAGTACCAGCACCCATTGCACATCATGTGCACACACCCCCCGGCCCCCCCAATCGTCTGAACCCCAATGCCATCGGTCAGGTTCTCCGGCAATGCTCCGACGATGGTGCCCCGACGAAGAAAAATGTGGCACCAGCACATGCTAAAGCCTAGCATGTGCTGTCGCAACCCTCGGTCTGATCCGATCTTAGATTGGGAATGAACTCTGTAAGCTTAGACTGGGAAGGAACTATGTATGCCTAAGTCAACCCACGAAACGAGTGTGCGAGCGCTCAGTCGGCCAGAGTGCCGGGATGCGCAAGCCGGGGATCGGTCGGGTTCCCCTCTACGTGCTACTGATCCTACTATCACAACCCTCGATTTGGTCTGATCTTAGACTGGGAATAAACTCCGTATGCCTAAGCCAACTGACAAAACGAGCGGACGGGTGGGTACTACGTTGGCCAGAGAGGCGGGATGTGCAAGCTATGGATTGATAGGATGGTAGGTGGGTTTAGGCACATCTTTATATTTTTGCATGCCAATGCCATTTTTATGGCTTGTAAATTCATACAGTGGTCCCTTAAGCCTTCACGTGAAGTTTCATGGCAAGACGACTCGTTTTCTATTTTTCACAAATTTTGAAACTTTTTACGGTTCGAGATTTTTTAAAATTTTTTCGGATGGATTTTTAGTGACAAACATGGTAGACGTGATCCTTGTATTTTTGTTAGCATGCATAAAAAAATTCAGATAAAAACTCAAAGTGTACAAAATTTTGTGACCATTTGAAAAAAATGTCCCCATATCAAACACTTTAATGCCTACTCGCAGCAAACCTGTAAAATCTCAAATGCTCTTTAAGGGGGGGTGAGTTCTCGAGGTTTGATGAGGGATAGGGGGCCAACATAAGGGCCAAGTACCAGCACCCATCACACATCATGTGCGCACACCCCCCCGGCCCCCCCGATCGTCGGAACCCTAATGGCGCCGGTTAGGTTCCCCAACGATGGCGCCCCGACGAAGAAAAATACGGCACCAGCACCTGCCCGAGCCCAACATGTGCTGTCGTAACCCTCGGTCAGGTCAGATCTTAGACTGGGAAAGAACTCCGTATGCTTAGACAGGGAATGAACTTCGTATGCCTAAGTCAACCCATGAAACGATCATGCAGACACTTAGCCGACCATAGGGGTGGGATGCGCAAGCCGGGGATCGAAAGGGTCCCACTCTATGTGCTACCAATCCTGCTGCCGCAACCTTCGGTCCAGTCCGATCTTAGACTAGGAATGAACTCCGTATGCCTAAGCCAACCGATAAAACGAGCGGGCAGGCGGATGGGCGGGCACTACGCAGGCCAGAGTGACGGGATGCACAATACGTGGATCGATAGGGTGGTAGACGTGATCCTTGTATTTTTGTTGGCATGCACAAAACAATTCAGCCAAAAACTCAAAGTGTACAAGATTTTGTGACCATTTGAAAAAAGTGTCCCCATTTCAAACACTTTAATGGCTACTGGCAGTAAACCTGTAAAATCTCAAATGCTCTTTAAGGGGGGTGTGAGTTCTCGAGGTTTGATGAGGGATAGGGGGCCAATATAAGGGCCAAGAACCAGTACCCATCACACATCATGTGCGCACACCCCCCCGGCCCCCCCGATCGTCGGAACCCCAATGTCCCCCTCTGCGTGCTGCCAATCCTCCTACTGCAACCCTCAATCCGGTTTGATCTTAGACTGGGAATGAACTCTGTATGCCTAAGCCAACCGACGAAACGTGCAATCGGGCGGGCGCTACGTCGACCAGAGATACGGGATGCGCAAGCCGTGGATCGATAGGGTGGTAAGTGAGTTTAGGCACATCTTCATATTTCTGCATTTCGATGCCATTTTTATGGCTTGTAAATTCATACAGTCGTCCCTTAAGCCTTCACGTGAAGTTTCATGGCAAGACGACTCGTTTTCTATTTTTCATGGTTTGTGAAACTTTTTACGGTTCAAGATTTTTTAAAATTTTTTTCGAAAGAGTTTTGGCCCCAAACTTGGTAGACGTGATCCTTGTATTTTTGTCGGCATGCACAAAAAAATTCAGCTTAAAACTGGAAGTGCACAAGATTTTGTGACCATTTGAAAAATGTGTCCCCATTTCAGACACTTTATTGGCTACTGGCGGCAAACCTGTAAAATCTCAAATGCTCTTTAAGGGGGTGTGAGTTCTCAAGGTTTGATGAGGGATAAGGGGCCAATATAAGGGCCAAGTACCAGCACCCATCACACATCATGTGCGCACACCCCCCCCCCGCCCCATCGATTGCCAAAACCCTAATGCCGCCGGTCAGGTTCTCCGGTGATACTCCGACGATGGTGCCCCGACGAAGAAAAATGCGGCACCAGCACTTGCCCGAGCCTAGCATGTGCTACCGCAACCCTCGGTCTGGTCCAATCTTAGACTGGGAATGAACTCCGTATGCTTAGACTGGGAATGAACTCCGTATGCCTAAGTCAACCCACGAAATGAGCGTGCGGGCGCTCAACCGGCCAGAGGGGCGAGATGCACAAGTCGGGGATTGATCGGGTCCCCCTCTACGTACCGCCAATCCTACTGCCACAACCCTCGATCCGGTCCAATCTTAGACTGGGAATGAACTCCATATGCCTCAGCCAACCGACGAAACGAGCAAGCGGGCGGGCACTACGCCGTCCAGAGAGACGTGATGCGCAAGCCGTGGATCGATAGGGTGGTAGGTGGGTTTAGGCACATCTTCATATTTCTGTGTGCCAATGCCATTTTTATGGCTTGTAAATTAATAAAATGGTCCCTTAAGCCTTCACCTAAAGTTTCATGGCAAGACGACTCGTTTTCTATTTTTCATGATTTTCAAAACTTTTTGCGGTCCAGGATTTTTTAAAATTTTTTCGGAAGGATTTTTGGCCCCAAACTTGGTAGACGTGATCCCTGTAATTTTTTTGGCATGCAAAAAAAAAATCAGCTAAAAACTCGAAGTGTACAAGATTTTGTGATCATTTGAAAAAAGTGTCCCCATTTTAGACACTTTAATGGCTACTGGCAGCAAACCTGTAAAATCTCAAATGCTCTTTAAGGGGGTGTGAGTTCTCGAGGTTTGATGAGGGATAGGGGGCCAATATAAGGGCCAAGTACCAGCACCCATCGCACATCATGTGCGCACACCCCCCCAAGGGCCCCCCAATCGTCGGAACCCCAATGCCGCCGGCCAGGTTCTCCAGCGATGGTGCCCCGACGAAGAAAAATGCAGCACCAACACATGCCCGTGCCTAGCATGTGCTGCCGTAACCCTCGGTCTGATCCGATCATAGACTGGGAATGAACTCCATATACTTAGACTGGAAATGAACTCTGTATGCCTAAGTCAACCCACGAAACGAGCGGGCGGGCACTCAACTGGCCAAAGGGGTGGGATGCGCAAGTCGACGATCAGTCGGGTCCCCCTCTGCATGCTGCCGATCTTGCCACCGCAACCCTTGGTCTGGTCTGATCTCAGACTGGGAATGAACTCCTTATGCCTCTTCCAATCGACGAAACGAGCGGGCGGGCGGGCGGGAGGGCACTACGTCGGCTAGAGAGACAGGATGCGTAAGCCGTGGATCGATAGGGTGGTAGGTGGGTTTAGGCACATCTTCATATTTCTGTGTGCTTATGCCATTTTTATGGCTTGTAAATTCATACAATGGGCCCTTAAGCCTTCACGTGAAGTTTCATGGCAAGATGACTGGTTTTCTATTTTTCATGATTTTCAAAACTTTTTACGGTTCGAGATTTTTGAAAATTTTTTCGATAGGAGTTTTGGCCCCAAACATGGTAGACATGATCCTTCTATTTTTGTTGGCATGCACAAAAAAATTCAACTAAAAATTCGAAGTGTACAAGATTTTGTGACCTTTTGAAAAAGTGTCCCCATTTCAGACACTTTAATGGCTACTGGCAGCAAACCTGTAAAATCTCAAATGCACTTTAAGAGGGTGTGAGTTCTTGAGGTTTGATGAGGGGTAGGGGGCCAATATAAGGGCCATGTACCAGCAACCATTGCACATCATGTGCACACACCCCCCCCCGGCCCCTTCGATCGTCAGAAACCCAATGCCGCCAATCAGGTTCTCCGACGATGCTCCGGCAATGGTGCCCCGACGAAGAAAAATACGGCACCAGCACATGCCCAAGCCCAAGCCTAGCATGTGCTGTCGTAACCCTCGGTCTGGTCCGATCTTAGGCGAGGAATGAACTCTATATGCTTAGACCAGGAATGAACTCCGTATGCCTAAGTCAACCCATGAAACGAGAGTACGGGCGCTCAGTCGGTCAGAGGGGTGGGATGAGCAAGCCGAGGATCGGTTGGGTCACCTCTGCGTACTGCCAATCTTGCTACCGCAACTCTCGATCCGGTCCGATATTAGACTGGGAAAGAACTCCGTATGCCTAAGCCAACCGACGAAACGAGCGGGCGGGCGGGCACTACGCTGGCCAGAGAGACGGGATGCGCAAGCTGTTGATCGATAAGGTGGTAGGTGGGTTTAGGCACATCTTAAAATTTCTGCGTGCCAATGCCATTTTTATGGCTTGTAAATTCATACAATGGGCCTTTAAGCCTTCACGTGAAGTTTCATGGCAAGGCGACTGGTTTTCTATTTTTCACGATTTTCAAAACTTTTTACGGTTCGGGATTTTTGAAAATTTGTTCGATAGGAGTTTTGGCCCCAAACTTGGTAGACGTGATCCTTGTATTTTTGTTGGCATGCATAAAAATATTCAGCTAAAAACTTGAAGTGTACAAGATTTTGTGACCTTTTGAAAAAAGTCTCCCCATTTCAGACACTTTAATGGCTACTGGCAGCAAACCTGTAAAATCTCAAATGCTCTTTAAGGGGGTGTGAGTTTTTGAGGTTTGATGAGGGATAGGGGGCCAATATAGGGGCCAAGTACCAGCACCCATCGCACATCTTGTGCGCACACCCCCAGCCCCCCCGATCGTCCAAACCCCAATGCCGTCAGTCAGGTTCTCTGGCGATGCTCCAGTGATGGTGCCCCGATGAAGAAAAATACTGCCCCAGCAGATGCTCGAGCCTAGCATGTGCTGCCACAACCCTCGGTCCGGTCCAATCTTAGACTGGGATTGAACTCTGTATGCCTAAGCCAACCGACGAAACGAGCAGGCGGGCGGGCGGGCGGACGGGCGGGCGTGCGGGCACTACGTCGGCCAGAGAGACGGGATGCGCAAGCCGTGGATCGATCGGGTGGTAGGTGAGTTTAGGCACATCTTGTCAATTCATACAATGGTCCCTTAAGCCTTCACGTGAAGTTTCATGGCAAGACGACTCATTTTCTATTTTTCACGATTTTTGAAACTTTTTGAGGTTCGAGATTTTTTAAAATTTTTTCGAAAGGATTTTTGGCCCCAAACTTGGTAGACGTGATCCTTGTATTTTTTTTGGCATGCACAAAAAAATCAGCTAAAAACTCGAAGTGTACAAGATTTTGTGACCATTTGAAAAAAGTGTCCCCATTTCAGACACTTTAATGACTACTGGCAACAAACTTGTAAAATCTCAAATCCTCTTTAAGGGGGTGTGAGTTCTCGAGGTTTGATGAGGGATAGGGGGCCAATATAAGGGCCAAGTATAAGCACCCATCGCACATCATGTGCGCACACGCCCCCCGGCCCCCCCGTTTGCCGGAACCCCAATGCCGTCGGTCAGGTTCTCCGACGATGCTCCGGCGATGGTGCCTCGATGAAAAAAAATGTGACACCAGCACATGCTCGAGCCTAGCATGTGCTGCCGCAACCCTCGGTCCAGTCTGATCTTAGATGAGGAATGAACGCTGTATGGTTAGACTGGGAATGAACTCCGTATGCCTAAGTCAACCCACGAAACGAGAGTGCAGGCACTTAGTTGGCTAGAGGGGTGGGATGCACAAGCCGGGGATCGATCGGGTCCCCCTCTATGTGCTGTCGATTTTGCTACCGTAACCCTTGGTCCAGTCCAATCTTAGACTGGGAATGAACTCCGTATGCCTAAGCCAACCAACAAAACGAGCGGGCAGACGGGCAGGCACTACGCTGGCCAGAGAGACGGGATGCGCAAGCCGTGGATCGATAGGGTGGTAGGTGGGTTTAGGGACATCTTCATATTTCTGCAAGCCAATGATATTTTTATGGCTTGTAAATTCATACAATGGTCCCTTAAGCTTTCACATGAAGTTTCATGGCAAAACGACTCATTTTCTATTTTTCACGATTTTTGAAACTTTTTACGGTTCGAGATTTTTTTAAATTTTTTTGGAAGGAGTTTTAACCCCAAACATTGTTGACGTGATCCTTGCATTTTTGTTGGCGTGCACAAAAAAATTCAGCTAAAAACTCAAAGTGCACAAGATTTTGTGACCATTTGAAAAAAGTGTCCCCATTTCAGACACTTTAATGGCTGCTGGCAGCAAACCTGTACAATCTCAAAAGCTCTTTAAGGAGGTGTGAGTTCTCGAGGTTTGATGAGGGATAGGGGGCCAATATAAGGGCCAAGTACTAGCAACCATCGCACATAATGTCGCACACCCCCCCCGGCGCCTCCGATCATCGGAACCCCAAGGCCGTCGGTCAGGTTCTTCGACGATGCTCCGACGAGGTTCCCCGGTGAAGAAAAATGTGGCTCCAGCACATGCCCGAGCCCAGCATGTGCTGCCGCAACCCTTGGTCCGGTCCGATCTTAGACTAGGAATGAACTCCATATGCCTAAGCCAACCGACGAAACGAGTGGGCGGGTTGGCGGGCACTACGCCGGCTAGAGAGACGGGATGCGCAAGCCGTGGATCGATAGGGTGGCAGGTGAGTTTAGGCACATCTTCATATTTCTGCATGCCAATGCCATTTTTATGGCTTGTAAATTCATACAATGGTCCCCTAAGGCTTCACGTGAAGTTTCATGGCAAGACGACTCGTTTTCTATTTTTCACGATTTTCGTAACTTTTTTTGGTTCGGGATTTTTTAAAATTTTTTTGGAAGTTTTTTTGGCCCCAAACTTTGTAGACGTGATCCTTGTATTTTTGTTGGCATGCACAAAAAAATTCAGCTAAAAACTCGAAGTGTACAAGATTTTGTGACCATTTGAAAAAAGTGTCCCCATTTCAGACACTTTAATGACTACCGGCAGTAAACCTGTAAAATCTCAAATGCTCTTTAAGGGGGTGTGAGTTCTCAAGGTTTGATGAGGGATAGCGGGCCAATATAAGGGCCAAGTACCAGCACCCATCGCACATCATGTGCGCACACCCCCCCGGCCCACCGATCGTCGGAACCCCAATGCCGCCGGTCAGCTTCTCCGGCGATGCTCCGGCGATGGTGCCCCGGTGAAGAAAAAAGTGGCACCAGCACATGCCCGAGCCCAGCACGTGCTGCCCCAACCTTCGGTCCTGTCCGATCTTAGACTGGGAATGAACTCCTTATGCCTAAGCCAACCGACGAAATGAGTGAGCGGGTGGGCGGGCGGGTACTACGTCGACCAGAGAGATGGGATGCGCAAGCAGTGGATCGATAGGGTGGTAGGTGGGCTTAGGAACATCTTCATATTTCTGCATGCCAATGCCAAATTTGTGGCTTGTAAATTAATACAATGGTCCTTTAAGCCTTCACGTGAAGTTTCATGGCAAGACGACTCGTTTTCTATTTTTCACGATTTTCAAAACTTTTTACGGTTCAAGATTTTTTAATATTTTTTCGGAAGGATTTTTGACCGCAAACTTGGTAGAGGTGATCCTTGTATTTTTTTTGGCATGCACAAAAAAAATCAGCTAAAAACTCGAAGTGTACAAGATTTTGTGACCATTTGAAAAAAGTGTCCTCAATTCAGACACTTTAATGGCTACTGGCAGCAAACCTGTAAAATCTCAAATGCTCTTTAAGGGGGTGTGAGTTCTCAAGGTTTGATGAGGGAGAGGGGGCCAATATAAGGGCCAAGTACCAGCACCCATCGCACATCATGTGCGCACACCCCCCTCCGGCCCCCCGATCGCTGGAACCCCAATGTCGCCGGTCAGGTTCTCCCACGATGCCCCGTCAAAGAAAAATACGGCACCAGCACTTGCCCGAGCCCAGCATGTGCTATCATAACCCTCGGTCCGGTTCGATCTTAGACTGGGAATGCACTCCGTATGCCTAAGTCAACCCACGAAATGAGCGTGGGCGCTCAGCCGGCCAGAGGGGCAGGATGCGCAAGCCGGGGATCGATCGGGTCCCCCTCTTCATGCTACCGATCCTGATGCTGCAACCCCCGGTCCAGTCTGATCTTAGACTGGGAATGAGCTCCGTATGCCTAAGCCAACCGACGAAATGAACGGGCGGGCGGGCACTACGTCGGCCAAAGAGAGGGGATGCGCAAGCCGTGGATCGATTGGGTGACAGGTGGGTTTAGGCATATATTTATATTTCAATGTGCCAATGGCATTTTTATGGCTTTTAAATTCATACAATGGTCCCTTAAGCCTTCACGTGAAGTTTCATGGCAAGACGACTCGTTTTCTATTTTTCATGATTGTCAAAACTTTTTGTGATTCGTAATTTTTTAAAATATTTTCAGAAGGGGTTTTGGCCCCAAACTTGGTAGACGTGATCCTTGTATTTTTGTTGGCATGCACAAAAAAATTCAGCTAAAAACTCGAAGTGTACAAGATTTTGTGACCATTTGAAAAAAGTGTCCGTACTTCAAACGCTTTAATGGCTACTGGCAGCAAACCTGTAAAATCTCAAATGCTCTTTAAGGGGGTGTGAGTTCTCAAGGTTTGATGAGGGATAGGGGGCCAATATAAGGGCCAAGTACCAGCACCCATCGCACATCATGTGCGCACAACCCCCCCGGCCCCCCGATCGCCGGAACCCTAATGCCGCTGGTCAGGTTGTCCGGCGATGCTCCGGTGATGGTGCCCCGAGGAAGAAAAATGCAGCACCAGCAAATGCCCGAGCCTAGCATGTGCTACCGTAACCCTTGGTCCGGTCTGATCTTAGATTGGGAATGAACTCCGTATGCTTAGACTGGGAATGAACTCCGTGTGCCTAAGTCAACCCATGAAACGAGCGTGCGGGTGCTCAGTCGGCCAGAGGGCTGGGATGCGCAGGCTGAGGATCGGCCGGGTCCCTCTCTACGTGATGTCGATCCTTCTGCCGCAACCCTCGATCTGGTCTGATCTTAGATTGGGAATGAACTCCGTATGCCTAAGCCAATCGACGAAATGAGCGGGAGGGCAGGCGGGCACTATGCCTGCTAGAGAGACGGGATGCGCAAGCCATGGATCGATAGGGTAGTAGGTGGGTTTAGGCATATCTTCATATTTCTCTATTCCAATGCCATTTTTGTGCTTGTAAATTCATACAATGGTCCCTTAAGCCTTCACGTGAAGTTTCATGGCAAGACGACTCGTTTTCTATTTTTCACGATTTTTGAAACTTTTTACGGTTCGGGATTTTTTAAAATTTTTTTGGAAGGATTTTTGGACCCAAAATTCATAGATGTGATCCTTGCATTTTTGTTGGGATGCATAAAAAAATTCAGCTAAAAACTCGAAGTGTACAAGATTTTGTGACCATTTGAAAAAAATGTCCCCATTTCAGACACTTTAATGGCTACTGGCAGCAAACCTGTAAAATCTCAAATGCTCTTTAAGGGGGTGTGAGTTCTCAAGGTTTGATGAGGGATAGGGGGCCAATATAAGGGTCAAGTACCAGCACCCATTGCACATCATGCGCGCGCACCCCCCGGCCCCCGTGATAGTCGGAACCCTAATGCCGCCGGTCAGGTTCTCCGGTGATGCTCTAGCGGTGGTGCCCCGGTGAAGAAAAATGCAGCACCAGCACATGCCCGAGCCCAGCATGTGCTGCCGCAACCCTCGGTCTAGCTGATCTTAGACTGGGAATGAACTATGTATGCTTAGACTGGGAATGAACTCTGTATGCCTAAGCCAACCGACGAAACGAGCGGGCGGGCGGGAGGGCGGGCGCTACGCCGGCCAGAGAGGCGGGATGCGCAAGCCGTGGATCGATAGGGTGGTAGGTGGGTTTTGGTACATCTTCATATTTCTGTGTGCCAATGCCACTTTTGTGGCTTGTAAATTCATACAATGGTCCCTTAAGCTTTCACGTGAAGTTTCATTGCAAGACGACTCGTTTTCTATTTTTTACGATTTTTGAAACTTTTTACAGTTTGGGATTTTTTAAAATTTTTTCAGAAGGTGTTTTGGCCCCAAACTTGGTAGATGTGATCCTTGTATTTTTGTTGGCATGCACAAAAAAATGCAGCTAAAAACTCGAAGTGTACAAGATTTTGTGACCATTTGAAAAAAGTGTGCCCATTTCAGACACTTTAATGGCTACTGGCAGCAAACCTGTAAAATCTCAATTGCTCTTTAAGGGGGCGTGAGTTCTCGAGGTTTGATGAGGGATAGGGGGCCAATATAATGGCCAAGTACCAGCACCCATCACACATCATGTGCGCACACCCCCTGGCCCCCTGATCGCCGGAACCCCAATGCCGTCGGTCAGGTTCTCCGACGATGCTTCGGTGATGGTGCCCCGGCAAAGTAAAATGTGGGACCAGCACATGCCCGAGCCCAGCATGGGCTGCCACAACCCTCGGTCCAGTCTGATCTTAGACTGAGAATGAACTTCGTATGCTTAGATTGGGAATGATCTTCGTATGCCTAAGTTAACCCACGAAATGAGCGTGCGGGCGCTCAGTCGGCCAGAGGGGTAGGATGTGCAGGTCGGGGATCGACCGGGTCCCCTTCTGCGTGCTACCAATCCTGCTATCGCAACCTTCGGTCCGATCCAATGTTAGACTTGGAATGAACTCCGTATGCCTAAACCAATCGACAAAACGAGCGGGCGGGCACTACGCCAGCCAGAGAGGCGGGATGCGTAAGCCGTGGATCGATAGGGTGATAGGTGGGTTTAGGCACATCTTCATATTTCTGCATGCCAATGCCATTTTTATGGCTTGTAAATTCATATAATGGTCCCTTAAGCCTTCACGTGAAGTTTCATGGCAAGACGACTTGTTTTCTATTTTTCATGATTTTTGAAACTTTTTACGGTTCGAGATTTTTTAAAATTTTTTCAGAAGGATTTTTGGCCCCAAACTTCGTAGACATGATCCTTGTATTTTTATTGGCATGCTCAAAAAATCTCAGCTAAAAACTTGAAGTGTACAAGATTTTGTGACCATTTGAAAAAAGTGTCCCCATTTCAGACACTTTAATGACTACTGGCAGCAAACCTGTAAAATCTCAGATGCTCTTTAAGGGGGTGTGAGTTCTCAAGGTTTGGTGAAGGATAGGGGGCCAATATAAGGGCCGAGTACCAGCACCCATCGCACATCATGTGCGCACACCCCCCAGCCCCCCCGATCGTCGGAACCCCAATGTCGTCGGTCAAGTTCTCCGACGATGCTCCAACGATAGTGCCTAGACGAAGAAAAATGAGGCACCAGCACATGCCCGAGCGTAGCATGTGCTGCCGTAACCCTCGGTCTGGTCCGATCTTTGACTGGAAATGAACTCTCTATGCCTAAGTCAACCCACGAAACGACCGTATGGGTGCTCAGTCGGCCAGAGGGGCGGCTGCCCAAGTCGGTGATCGGTCGGGTCCCCCTCTGCATGCTACCGATCCTGCACCGCAACCCTTGATCTGGTTTGATCTTAGACTGGGAATGAACTCCTTATGCCTAAGCCAACCGATGAAACGAGCGGGCGGGAACTACGCCGGCCAGAGAGACGGGATGCGCAATCCGTGGATCGATAGGGTGGTAGGTGGGTTTAGGCACATCTTCATATTTCTGCATGCCAATGCCATTTTTATGGCTTGTAAATTCATACAATGGTCCCTTAAGCCTTCACGTGAAGTTTCATGGCAAGACGACTCATTTTTTATTTTTCATGATTTTCAAAACTTTTAACGGTTCGGGATTTTTAAAATTTTTTTGGAAGGAGTTTTGGCCCCAAACATGGTAGACGTAATCCTTGTATTTTTTTTGGCGTGCATAAAAAAAATTCAGCTAAAAACTAAAAGTGTACAAGATTTTGTAACCATTTGAAAAAAGTGTCCCCATTTCAGACACTTTAACGGCTACTGGCAGCAAATTTGTAAAATCTCAAATGCTCTCTAAGGGGGTGTGAGTTCTCGAGGTTTGATGAAGGATAGGGGGCCAATATAAGGGCCAAGTACCAGCACCCATCGCACATCATGTGCAGACACTCCTCGGCCCCCCGATCATCAGAACCCTAATGCCGCCGGTCAGGTTCTCCGACGATGGTGCCCCGACAAAGAAAATGGTGGCACCAGCACATCTTCATAATTCTGCATGCCAATGCCATTTTTATGGCTTGTAAATTCATACAATGGTCCCTTAAGCCTTCACGTGAAGTTTCATGGCAAGACTACTCGTTTTCTATTTTTCATGATTTTCAAAAGTTTTTACGGTTTGGGATTTTTTAATATTTTTTCGGAAGGAGTTTTGGCCACAAACTTGGTAGAGGTGATCCTTGTATTTTTTTTGGCATGCACAAAAAAAATCAGCTAAAAACTCGAAGTGTACAAGATTTTGTGACCATTTGAAAAAAGTGTCCCCATTTTAGACACTTTAATGGCTACTGGCAGCAAACCTGTAAAATCTCAAATGCTCTTTAAGGGGGTGTGAGTTCTCAAGGTTTGATGAGGGATAAGGAGCCAATATAAGGGCCAAGTACCAGCACCCATCGCATATCATGTGCGCACACCCCCTGACCCCCCCGATCACCGGAACCCCAATGCTGTCGGTTAGGTTCTTTGGCGATGCTCCAGCGATGGTGCCCCGACGAAGAAAAATGTGGCACCAGTACATGCTCAAGCCCAGCATGTGCTCCCACAACCCTCGGTCCAGTTTGATCGTAGACTGGGAATGAACTCCGTATGCCTAAGTCAACCCATGAAATGAGCGTGCGGGCGCTCAGCCGACCAGAGGGGCAAGATGCGCAAGCCGGGGATCGGCTGGGTCCCCTTTTGTGTGTTGTCGATCTTGCTGCTGTAACCCTCGGTCCAGTCTGATCTTAGATTGAGAATGAACTCTGTATGCTTAAGCCAACCGACGAAACGAGCGGGCGGACGGGTGGGCGGGCACTACGTCAGCCAGAGACACGGGATGCGCAAGCCGTGGATCAATAGGGTGGCAGGTGGGTTTAGGCACATCTTCATATTTCTGCATGCCAATGCCATTTTTATTGCTTCTAAATTCATACAATGGTCCCTTAAGCCTTCACGTGAAGTTTCATGGCAAGACGACTCGTTTTTTATTTTTCACAATTTTCAAAACTTTTTACGGTTCAAGATTTTTTTAAATTTTTTTGGAAAGAGTTTTGGCCCCAAACTTTTTAGATGTGATCCTTGTATTTTTTTTGGCGTGCACAAAAAAATTCAGCTAAAAACTCGAAGTGTACAAGATTTTGTGACCATTTGAAAAAAGTGTCACCATTTCCTTTAATGGCTACTGGCAGCAAACCGGTAAAATCTCAAATGCTCTTTAGGGGAGTGTGAGTTCTCGAGGTTTTATGAGGGATAGAGGGCCAATATAAGGGCCAAGTACCAGTACCCATCACACATCATGTGCGCACACCCCCCTGGCCCCCCGATCGTGGAACCCTATTACCGTCGGTCAGGTTCTCCGACGATGCTCCGACGATGGTGCCCTGGCAAAGAAAAATGTGGCACCAGCACATATAGCCGAGCCTAGCATGTGCTGTCGCAACCCTCTATTTAGTTTGATCTTAGACTGGGAATGAACTTCGTATGCCTATGTCAACCCACGAAACGAGCGTGCGGGCACTCAGTCGGCCAGCGGGGCGAGATTCGTAAGCCAGGGATCGACCGGGTCCCCCTCTACGTGCTGTTGATCCTGCTACCGCAACCCTCAGTCCGGTCTGATCTTAGACTAGGAATGAACTCCGTATACCTAAGCCAACCGATGAAATGAGCGGGCGGGTGGGCAAGCGGGCACTACGTCGGCCAGAGAGACGGGATGCGCAAGCCGTGGATCGATAGGGTGGTAGGTGGGTTTAGGCACATCTTCATATTTGCGTTTGCCAATGATATTTTTATGGCTTGTAAATTCATACAATGGTCCCTTAAGCCTTCACGTGAAGTTTCATGGCAAGACAACTCGTTTTCTATTTTTCATGATTTTTGAAACTTTTTTCGGTTCGGGATTTTTTAAAATTTTTTTGGAAGGAGTTTTGGCCCTAAACATGGTAGACGTAATCCTTATATTTTTGTTGGAATGCACAAAAAAATTCAGCTAAAAACTCGAAGTGTACAAGATTTTGTGACCATTTGAAAAAAGTGTCCCCATTTCAAACACTTTAATGGCTACTGGCAGCAAACCTGTAAAATCTGAAATGCTCTTTAAGGGGGTGTGAGTTCTCGAGGTTTGATGAGGGATAGGGGGCCAATATAAGGGCCAAGTACCAGCACCCATTGCACATCATGTGCGCACACCCCACCGGCCCCCCGATCATTGGAACCCCAATACCGTCGGTCAGGTTCTCCGGCGATGCTCCGACGATGGTGCCCCGACGAAGAAAAATGTGGGACCAGCACATGACCGAGGCCAGCATGTGCTGCTTCAACCCTCGGTCCCATTTGATCTTATATTGGGAATGAACTCCGTATGCTTAGACTACGAATGAACTCCGTATGCCTAAGTCAACCGATGAATCGAGCGTCCGGGCGGTCAGCCGACCAGAAGGGCAAGATGTGCAAGCCGGGGATCGACTGGGTCCCCCTCTATGTGCTGTCGATCTTGCTGCTGCAACCCTCGGTCCGGTCCGATCTTAGACTGGGAATGAACTCCGTATGCTTAAGCCAATCGACGAAACGAGCGGGCGTGCGGGCGGGCACTACGTCAGCTAGAGATGTGGGATGCGCCAGCCATGGATCAATAGGGTGGCAGGTGGGTTTAGGCACATCTTCATATTTCTATGTGCCATTGCCATTTTTATGGCTTCTAAATTCATACAATGGTCCCTTAAGCCTTCACGTGAAGTTTCATGGCAAGATGACTCGTTTTCTATTTTTCACGATTTTTAAAACTTTTTGCGGTTCAGGATTTTTTAAAATTTTTTTGGAAGCAGTTTTGGCCCCAAACTTGGTAGACGTGATGCTTGTATTTTTGTTGGCTTGCAAAAAAAAAATTCAGCTAAAAACTCGAAGTGTACAAGATTTTGTGACCATTTGAAAAAAGTGTCCACATTTCAGACACTTTAATGGCTATTGGCAGCAAACCTGTAAAATCTCAAATGCTCTTTAAGGGGGTGTGAGTTCTCGAGGTTTGATGAGGGATAGGGAGCCAATATAAGGGCCAAGTACCAGCACCCATCGGATATCATGTGCGCACACCCTCCTGTGCCCCCCAATCATCGGAACCCCAATGCTGCTGGTCAAGTTCTCCGACGATGCTCTGGCGATGGTGCCCTGATGAAGAAAAATGTGGCACCAGCACATGCTCGAGCCCAGCATGTGTTGTCGTAACCCTCGGTCCGGTTAAATCTTAGACTGGGAATGAACTCCATATTCTAAGACTGGGAATGAGCTCCGTATGCCTAAGACAACCCATGAATCGAGCGTGCGGGCGCTCAGCCGGCTAGAAGGGCAAGATTCGCAAGCCGGGGATCGGCTGGGTCCCCCTCTGTGTGCTGTCGATCTTGCTGCCACAACCCTTGGTCCAGTCCGATCTTAGATAGGGAATGAACTCCGTATGCTTAAGCCAACCGATGAAACGAGCGGGCGGGCGGGCGGGCACTACGTCAGCCAGAGATACGGGATGCGCAAGCCGTGGATCAATAGAGTGGCAGGTGTGTTTAGGCACATCTTCATATTTCTGCATGCCAATGCCATTTTTATGGCTTCTAAATTCATACAATAGTCCCTTAAGCCTTCACGTGAAGTTTCATGGCAACACGACTCATTTTCTATTTTTTACGATTTTCAAAACTTTTTGCGGTTCAGGATTTTTTAAAATTTTTTTGGAAGGCGTTTTGGCCCCAAACTTGGTAGACGTGATCCTTGTATTTTTGTTGGCATGCAAAAAAAAAACTCAGCCAAAAACTCGAAGTGTACAAGATTTTGTAACCATTTGAAAAAAGCGTCACCATTTCAGACACTTTAATGGCTACTGGCAACAAACCTGTAAAATCTCAAATGCTCTTTAGGGGGGTGTGAGTTCTCGAGGTTTTATGAGGGATAGGGGGCCAATATAAGGGCCAAGTGCCACCACCCATCACACATCATGTGCGCACACCCCCTTGGCCCCCCCGATCGTGGAAACCTATTACCACCGGTCAGGTTCTCCGATGATGCTCTGACGATGGTGCCCCGGCAAAGAAAAATGTGGCACCAGCACATATAGTCGAGCCTAGCATTTGCTCTCGCAACCCTCTGTCCAGTTTGATCTTAGACTGGGAATGAACTCCGTATGCCTAAGTCAACCCACGAAACGAGCGTACGGACGCTCAGCCGGCCACAGTGGCGGGATGTGTAAGCCGGAGATCGACCGGGTCCCCCTCTGCGTGCTGTCGATCCTGCTACCGCAACCCTCGGTTTGGTTCAATGTTAGACTGGGAATGAACTCCGTATGCCTAAGCCAACCGATGAAATGAACGGGCAGGCGAACAAGCGGGCACTCCGCCGGCCAGAGAGACGGGATGCGCAAGCCGTGGATCGATAGGGTGGTAGGTGGGTTTAGGCACATCTTCATATTTCTGTGTGCCAATGCCATTTTTATGGCTTGTAAATTCATACAATTGTCCCTTAAGCCTTCACGTGAAGTTTCATGGCAAGACAACTCGTTTTCTATTTTTCATGATTTTTTAAACTTTTTTCGGGTCGGGATTTTTTAAAATTTTTTCGGAAGGAGTTTTGGCCCCAAACTAGGTAGACGTAATCCTTGCATTTTTGTTGGCATGCACAAAAAAATTCAGCTAAAAACTCGAAGTGTACAAGATTTTGTGACCATTTGAAAAAAGTTTCCCCATTTTAAACACTTTAATAGCTACTGGCAGCAAACCTGTAAAATCTCAAATGCTCTTTAAAGGGGTGTGAGTTCTCGAGGTTTGATGAGGGATAGGGGGCCAATATAAGGGCCAAGTACCAGCACCCATCGCACATCATGTGCGCACACCCCCGGCCCCCCGATCATCGAAACCCTAATGCCGCCGGTCAGGTTCTCCAGCGATGCTCCGATGATGGTGCCCCGACGAAGAAAAATGTGGGACCAGCACATGCCCGAGCCCAACATGTGTTGCTGCAACCCTCGGTC
Organism: Durio zibethinus; assembly: GCF_047325235.1. Classification (NCBI taxonomy): domain Eukaryota; kingdom Viridiplantae; phylum Streptophyta; class Magnoliopsida; order Malvales; family Malvaceae; genus Durio; species Durio zibethinus. The sequence goes on along the minus strand of NC_143180.1, from coordinate 14,780,234 downwards.
CGGTTCGATCTTAGACTGGGAATGAACTCCGTATACTTAGACTGGGAATGAACTCCGTATGCCTAAGTCAACCCACGAAACGAGCGTGCGGGCGCTCAGCCGGTAAGAGGGGCGGGATGCGCAAGCTAGTGATCGGCCAGGTCCTCCTCTGTGTGCTGCTGATCCTACTACCGCAACCCTTGGTCCGATTCGATCTTAGACTAGGAATGAACTCCGTATGCCTAAACCAACCGACGAAACGAGCGGGCGGGCGGGCACTACGTTGACCAGAGACACGGGATGCGCTAGTCGTGGATCGATAGGATGGTAGGTGGGTTTAGGCACATCTTCATATTTGCGTGTGCCAATGCCATTTTTATGGCTTGTAAATTCATACAATGGTCCCTTAAGCCTTCACGTGAAGTTTCATGGCAAGACTACTCGTTTTCTATTTTTCGTGATTTTTAAAACTTTTTATGGTTCGGGATTTTTTAAAATTTTTTCGGAAGGAGTTTTGGCCCCAAACTTGGTAGACATAATCCTTGTATTTTTTTTGGCATGCACAAAAACATTCAGCTAAAACGTCGAAGTGTACAAGATTTTGTGACCATTTGAAAAAAGTGTCCCCATTTGAAACACTTTAACGGCTACTGGCAGCAAACCTGTAAAATCTCAAATGTGCTTTAAGGGGGTGTGAGCTCTCGAGGTTTGATGAGGGATAGGGGGCCAATATAAGGGCAAAGTACCAGCACCCATCGCACATCATGTGCGCACACCCCCCATCCCCCGATCATTGGAACCCCAATGCCATCGGTCAGGTTCTTCGGCGATGCTCCGGCGATGGTGCCCCGACGAAGAAAAATGTGGGACCAGCACATGCCCGAGCCCAGCATGTGCTGCCGTAACCCTCGGTCTGGTTCGATCTTAGACTGGGAATGAACTCTGTATGGCTAAGTCAACCCACGAAACGAGCGTGCAGGCGCTCAGCCCGCAAGAGGGGCGGGATGCGCAAGCTAGTGATCGGCCAGGTCCTCCTCTATGTGCTGCTGATCCTACTACCGCAACCATTGGTCTGGTTTGATCTTAGACTAGGAATGAACTCCGTATGCTTAAGCCAACTGACGAAACGAGCGGGCGGGCGGGCGGGCACTACGTCGACCAGAGACACGGGATGCGCAAGCCGTGGATCGATAGGGTGGTAGGTGGGTTTAGGCACATCTTCATATTTGTGTGTGCCAATGCCATTTTTATGGCTTGTAAATTCATACAATGCTCCCTTAAGCCTTCACGTAAAGTTTCATGGCAAGACTACTCGTTTTCTATTTTTCATAATTTTTAAAACTTTTTATGGTTCGGGGTTTTTTAAAATTGTTTTTGAAGGAGTTTTGGCCCCAAACTTGGTAGACGTAATCCTTGTATTTTTGTTGGCATGCACAAAAATATTCAGCTAAAAACTCGAAGTGTACAAGAGTTTGTGACCATTTGAAAAAAGTGTCCCCATTTCGGACACTTGAACGGCTACTGGCAGCAAACCTGTAAAATCTCAAATGCTCTTTAAGGGGGTGTGAGTTCTCAAGATTTGATGAGGGATAGGGGGCCAATATAAGGGCCAAGTACCAGCAGCCATCGCACATCATGTGCGCACACCCCCCGACCCCCCGATCATTGGAACCCCAATACCGCCGGTCAAGTTCTCCGGTGATGCTCCGGCGATGGTGCCCCGATGAAGAAAAATGTGGGACCAGCACATGCCCGAGCCCAGCATGTGCTACCGTAACCCTCGGTCCAGTTCGATCTTAGACTGGGAATGAACTCCGTATGCCTAAGTCAACCCACGAAACGAGCGTACGGGTGCTCAACCGACAAGAGGGGCGGGATGTGCAAGCTGGTGATCGGCCAGGTCCTCCTCTACGTGCTGCTGATCCTGCTGCCGTAACCCACGGTTCGGTCTGATCTTAGACTGGGAATGAACTCCGTATGCCTAAGCCAACCGACAAAACGAGCGGGCGGGCGAGCACTACGCCGACCAGAGAGACGGGATGCGCAAGCCGTGGATCGATAGGGTGGTAGGTGAGTTAAGGCACATCTTCATATTTGTGTGTGCCAATGCCATTTTTATGGCTTGTAAATTCATACAATTCTCCCTTAAGCCTTCACGTGAAGTTTCATGGCAAGACTACTCGCTTTCTATTTTTCATAATTTTTAAAACTTTTAATGGTTCGGGATTTTTTAAAATTTTTTTGGAAGGAGTTTTGGCCCCAAACTTGGTAGACATAATCCTTGTATTTTTTTTGGCATGCACAAAAAAATTCAGCTAAAAACGCAAAGTGTACAAGATTTTGTGACCATTTGAAAAAAGTGTCCCAATTGCAGACACTCTAACAGCTACTGGCAGCAAACCTGTAAAATCTCAAATGCTCTTTAATGGGGTGTGAGTTCTCGAGGTTTGATGAGAGATAGGGGGCCAATATAAGGGCCAAGTACCAGCACCCATCGCACATCATGTGCGCACACCCCCCGGCCCCTCGATCATTGGAACCCCAATGCCGCCGGTCAGGTTCTCCGGCGATGCTCCGACGATGGTGCCCCGATGAAGAAAAATGTGGGACCAGCACATGCCCGAGCCCAAAATGTGCTACCGCAACACTCAGTCCAGTTCGATCTTAGACTGGGAATAAACTCTGTATGCTTAGACTGGGAATGAACTCCGTATGCCTAAGTCAACTCACGAAACGAGCGTGCGGGCGCTCAGCCGGCAAGAGGGGCGGGATGCGCAAGCTGGTGATCGACCAAGTCCTCCTCTGCATGCAGCTGATCATGCGGCCACAACCCTCGGTCCGGTCCGATCTTAGACTGGGAATGAACTCCGTATGCCTAAGCCAACCGACGAAACGAGAGGGCGGGCAGGCACTACGCCGACCAGAGAGACGGGATGCGCAAGCCGTGGATCGATAGGGTGGTAGGTGGGTTTAGGCACATCTTCGTATTTGTGTGTGCCAATGCCATTTTTATGTCTTGTAAATTCATACAATGGTCCCTTACGCCTTCACGTCAAGTTTCATGGCAAGACTACTCGTTTTCTATTTTTCACGATTTTTAAAACTTTTTGTGGTTCGGGATTTTTTAAAATTTTTTTGGAAGGATTTTTGGCCCCAAACTTGGTAGACGAGATCCTTGTATTTTTGTTGGCATGCACAAAAAAATTCAGCTAAAAACTCGAAGTGTACACGATTTTTTGACCATTTGAAAAAAGTGTCACCATTTCAGACACTTTAATGGCTACTGGCAGCAAACCTATAAAATCTCAAATGCTCTTTAGGGGGGTGTGAGTTCTCAAGGTTTTATGAGGGATAAGGGGCCAATATAAGGGCCAAGTACCAGCACCCATCACACATCATGTGCGCACACCCCCTGGCCCGCCCGATCGTGGAACTCTATTACTGCCGGTCAGGTTCTCCGACGATGCTCCGACGATGGTGCCCCGGCAAAGAAAAATGCGACACCAGCACATGTAGCCGAGCCTAGCATGTGCTGTCGCAACCCTCTGTATGCCTAAGTCAACCCACGAAACGAGCGTGTGGGTGCTCAGCCGGCCAGAGGAGCGGGATGCATAAGCCGAGGATCGATCGGGTCCCCCTCTACGTGCTGCCAATCTTCCTACCGCAACCCTCAGTCCAGTCTGATCTTAGACTGGGAATGAACTCCGTATGCCTAAGCTAACTGACGAAATGAGCGGACGGGCGGGCAAGCAGGCACTATGCCAGCTAGAGAGACGAGATGTGCAAGCCGTGGATCGATAGGGTGGTAGGTGGGTTTAGGCACATCTTCATATTTTTTTGTGCCAATGCCATTTTTATGGCTTGTAAATTCATACAATGGTCCCTTAAGCCTTCACGTGAAGTTTCATGGCAAGACAACTCGTTTTCTATTTTTCATGATTTTTGAAACTTTTTTCGGTTCGGGATTTTTTAAAATTTTTTCGGAAGGAGTTTTGGCCCCAAGCTTGATAGACGTAATCCTTGTATTTTTGTTGGCATTTTTTTTAAAAAATTCAGCTAAAAACTCAAAGTGTACAAGATTTTGTGACCATTTGAAAAAAGTGTCCCCATTTCAGACACTTTAACGGCTACTGGCAGCAAACCTGTAAAATCTCAAATGCTCTTTAAGGGGTGTGAGTTCTTGAGGTTTGATGAGGGATAGGGGGCCAATATAAGGGCCAAGTACCAGCACCCATCGCACATCATGTGCGCACACCCCCCGGCCCCCCGATCATTGGAACCCCAATGCCGTCGGTTAGGTTCTCCGACGATGCTCCGACGATGGTGCCCCGACGAAGAAAAATGTGACACCAGCACATGTTCGAGCCCAGCATGTGCTGCCGCAACCCCCGGTCCGGTTCGATCTTGGACTGGGAATGAACTCCGTATGCTTAGACTGGGAATGAATTCCGTATGCCTAAGTCAACCCACGAAACGAGCGTGCGGGCGCTCAGCCGGTAAGACGGGTGGGATGCGCAAGCTGGTGATCGGCTGGGTCCTCCTCTGTGTGATGCTGATCCTGCTACCGCAATCCTCAATCCGGTCTGATCTTAGACTGGGAATGAACTCCGTATGCCTAAGCCAACCGACAAAACGAGCGGGCGTGCGGGCACTACGCCAACCAGAGAGACGGGATGCGCAAGCCGTGGATCGATAGGGTGGTGGGTAGGTTTAGGCACATCTTCATATTTGTGTGTGCCAATGCCATATTTATGGCTTGTAAATTTATACAATGGTCCCTTAAGCCTTCACGTGAAGTTTCATGGCAAGACTACTCGTTTTCTATTTTTCATGATTTTCAAAACTTTTTATGGTTCGGGATTTTTTAAAATTTTTTCGGAAGGAGTTTTGGCCCCAAACTTGGTAGACGTAATCCTTATATTTTTGTTGGCATGCACAAAAAAATTCAGCTAAAAAATCGAAGTGTACAAGATTTTGTCACCATTTGAAAAAAGTGTCCCCATTTCAGACACTTTAACGGCTACTGGCAGCAAACCTATAAAATCTCAAATGCTCTTTAAGGGGGTGTGAGTTCTTGAGGTTTGATGAGGGATATGAGGTTAATATAAGGGCTAAGTACCAGCACCCATCGCACATCATGTGCGCACACCCCCCGGCCCCCCGATCATCGGAACCCTAATGCCGCCGGTCAGGTTCTCCGGCGATGCTCCGGTGATGGTGCCCCCACAAAGAAAAAGGTGGGACCAGCACATCTTGATATTTCTGCATGCCAATGCCATTTTTATGGCTTGTAAATTCATACAATGGTCCCTTAAGCCTTCACGTGAAGTTTCATGGCAAGACAACTCGTTTTTTATTTTTCATGATTTTTAAAACCTTTTGTGGTTTGGGATTTTTTAAAATTTTTTCGGAAGGAGTTTTGGCCCCAAACAAGGTATACGTGATCCTTGTATTTTTGTTGGCATGCAAAAAAAAATTCAGCTAAAAAGTCGAAGTGTAAAGGATTTTCTGACCATTTGAAAAAAGTGTCCCCATTTCAGACACTTTAATGGCTACTGGCAGCAAACCTGTAAAATCTCAAATGCTCTTTAAGGGGGTGTGAGTTCTCGAGGTTTGATGAGGGATAGGGGGCCAATATAAGGGCCCAATACCAGCACCCACCGCACATCATGTGTGCACACCCCCCCGACCCCCCCGATCATCGGAACCCCAACGCTGCCGGTCAGGTTCTCCGGCGATGCTCCGATGATGGTGCCCCGACAAAGAAAAATGTGGCACCAGCACATGCTCGAGCCCAGCATGTGCTGCTGCAACCTTCAGTCTAGTTCAATCTTAGACTGGGAATGAACTCCGTATGCTTAGACTGGGAATGAACTACGTATGCCTAAGTCAACCCATGAAACGAGCATGCGGGCGCTCAGCCGGCCAGAGGGGCGAGATGCGCAAGCCGGGGATCGACCGGGTCCCCCTATGCATGCTACCGATCCTGCTACCGCAACCCTCGGTCCGGTTCGATCTTAGACTGGGAATGAACTCCTTATGCCTAAGCCAACCGATGAAACGAACGGGTAGGCGGGCGAGTGGGAACCATGCCGGCTAGAGAGACGGGATGCGCAAGCCGTGGATTGATAGGGTGGTAGGTGGGTTTAGGCACATCTTCATATTTCTACATGCCAATACCATTCTTATGACTTGTAAATTCATACAATGGTCCCTTAAGCCTTCACGTGAAGTTTCACGGCAAGACGACTCGTTTTCTATTTTTCATGATTTTTAAAACTTTTTACTGTTCAGGATTTTTTAAAAATATTTTCGGAATGATTTTTGGCCCCAAACTTGGTAGACGTCATCCTTGTATTTTTTTTGGAATGCACAAAAAAATTCAGCCAAAAACTCGAAGTGCACAAGATTTTGTGACCATTTGAAAAAAGTGTCCCGATTTCAGACACTTTAATAGCTACTGGCAGCAAACCTGTAAAATCTCAAATGCTTTTTAAGGGGGTGTGAGTTCTCGAGGTTTGATGAGTTATAGGGGGTCAATATAAGGGCCAAGTACCAGCACCCATTGCACATTATGTGCGCACACCCCCCCGGTCCCCCCGATCATCGGAACCCCAATGCCGCCGGTCAAGTTCTCTGGCGATGCTCCGATGATGGTGCCCTGGCGAAGAAAAATGCGGCACCAGCACATGCCTGAGCCTAGCATGTGCTGCCGTAACCCTCGATCAGGTCCGATCTTAGGCTGGGAATGAACTCCATATGCTTAGACTGGGAATGAACTCCGTATGCCTAAGTCAACCCACGAAACAAACGTGCGGGCGCTCAGCCGGCCAGCGGGGCGGGATGCGCAAGCCGGGGATCGGCCAGGTCCCCCTTTGTGTGCTACCGCAACCCTCGATCTGGTCCGATCTTAGACTATGAATGAACTCCGTATGCCTAAGCCAACCGACGAAACGAGCGTGTGGGCGGGCGGGCGGGCACTACGTCAGCCAGAGAGACGGGATGCGCAAGTCGTGGATCGATAGGGTGGTAGGTGGGTTTAGGCACATCTTCATATTTCTACGTGCCAATGCCATTTTTATGGCTTGTAAATTCATACAATGGTCCCTTAAGCCTTCACGTGTAGTTTCATGGCAAGACGACACGTTTTCAATTTTTCATGATTTTTGAAACTTTTTGCTGCTCAAGATTTTTTAAAATTTTTTCGAAAGGAATTTTGGCCCCAAACTTGGTAGACATGATCCTTCTATTTTTTTTGGCATGCACAAAAAAATTCAGCAAAAAACTCGAAGTGTATAAGATTTTGTGACCATTTGAAAAAAGTATCCCCATTTAAGACACTTTAACGGCTACTGGTAGCAAACCTATAAAATCTCAAATGCTCTTTAAGGGGGTGTGAGTTCTCAAGGTTTAATGAGGGATAGGGGGAAAATATAATGGAAAAGTACCAGCACCCAACGCACATCATGTGCGCACACCCCCCGGCCCTCCCGATCGTCGGAACCCTAATGCCGTCGGTCAGGTTCTCCGACGATGCTCCGACGAAGAAAAATACGGCTCCAGCACATGCTCGAGCCCAGCATGTGCTGTCATAACCCTCAGTCCGGTCGATCTTAGACTGGGAATGAACTCCGTATGCCTAAGGCAACCGACGAAACGAGCGGGTAGACGGGCAGGCGGGCACTACGCCGGCCAGAGAGACGGGATGCGCAAGCCGTGGATCGATAGGGTGGTAGGTAGGCTTAGGCACATCTTCATATTCCTGCATTCCAATGCCATTTTTATGGCTTGTAAATTCATACAATGGTCCCTTAAGCCTTCACGTGAAGTTTCATGGCAAGATGACTCGTTTTCTATTTTTCACGATTTTTGAAACTTTTTACGGTTCGGGATTTTTTACAATTTTTTCGGAAGGATTTTTCGCCCCAAACTCGGCAGACGTGATCCTTATATTTTTTTTGGCATGCACAAAAAAATTCAGCTAAAAACTCGAAGTGTACAAAACATTGTGACCATTTGAAAAAAGTGTCCCCATTTCAGACACTTTAATGGCTACTGGCAGCAAACCTGTAAAATCTCAAATGCTCTTTAAGAGGGTGTGAGTTCTCGAGGTTTGATGAGGGATAGGGGGCAAATATAAGGGCCAAGTACCAGCACCCATCGCACATCATGTGCGCACACCCGTCGGCCCCCCCGATCGTCGGACCCTAATGCCGCCGGTCAGGTTCTCCGACGATGGTGTCCCGACGAAGAAAAATGCGGCACCAGCACATGCTCGAGCCTAGCATGTGCTGCCGCAAACCTCGGTCTGGTCTGATCTTAGACTGGGAATGAACTTCGTATGCTTAGACTGGGAATGAACTCCGTATGCTTAGACTGGGAATGAACTCCGTATGCCTAAGTCAACCCAAGAAACGAGTGTGCGGGCGCTCAGCCGGCCAGAGGGGCGACATGCGCAAGTCGGGGATCGATCGGGTCCCCCTCTGCATGCTACAAATCCTGCTACTGCAACCCTCGGTCCAATCTGATCTTAGACTGGGAATGAACTCCGTATGCCTAAGCCAACTGATGAAACGAGTGGGCAGGCGGGCACTACGCTAGCCAAAGAGATGAGATGCGCAAGCCGTGGATCGATAGGGTGGTAGGTGAGTTTAGGCACCTCTTTATATTTCTACATGCCAATGCCATTTTTATAGCTTGTAAATTCATACAATGGTCCCTTAAGCCTTCACGTGAAGTTTCATGGCAAGACGACTCGTTTTGTATTTTTCACGATTTTTAAAACTTTTTACGGCTCGAGATTTTTTAAAATTTTTTCGTAAGGAGTTTTGGCCCTAAACTTATTAGACATTATCCTTGTATTCTTGTTGGCATGCATAAAAAAATTCAGCTAAAAACTCAAAGTGTACAAGATTTTGTAACCATTTGAAAAAAGTGTCCCTATTTCAGACACTTTAATGGCTACTGGCAGCAAACCTGTAAAATCTCAAATTCTCTTTAAGGGGGTGTGAGTTCTCGAGGTTTGATGAGGGATAGGGGGCCAATAAAAGGGCCAACTACCAGCACCCATCGCACATCATGTGCGCACACCCCCCGGCCCCCCGATCGCCGAAACCCCATGTCGCCAGTCAGGTTTTCCGGTGATGGTGCCTCGGTGAAGAAAAATGTGACACCAACACATGCCCGAGCCCAGCATGTGCTGTCGTAACCCTCGGTCTGGTCCGATCTTAGACTGGGAATGAACTCCGTATGCTTAGAATGGGATTGAACTCCGTATGCCTAAGTCAACCCACGAAATGAGTGTGCGTACGCTTAGTCGACCAGAAAGGCGGGATGCGTAAGCTGAGGATCGGTCGGGTCGCCCTCTATGTGCTATCGATCCTGCTGTCCAATCTGATCTTAGACTGGGAATGAACTCCGTATGCCTAAGCCAACCGACGAAACGAGAGGGCCGACGGGCGGGAGGGCACTACGCTGGCCAGAGAGACGGGATGCGCAAGCAGTGGATCGATAGGGTGGTAGGTGGGTTTAGGCACCTTTTCATATTTCTACGTGCCAATGCCATTTTTATGGCTTGTAAATTCATACAATGATCCCTTAAGCCTTGACGTGAAGTTTCATGGCAAGATGACTCGTTTTCTATTTTTCATGATTTTCAAAAATTTTTGGGGTTCGGGATTTTTAAAATTTTTTCAAAAGGCATTTTGGCCCCAAACTTATTAGACGAGATCATTGTCTTCTTGTTGGCATGCACAAAAAAATTCAGCTAAAAACTCGAAGTTTACAAGATTTTGTGACCATTTGAAAAAGGTGTCCCCATTTTAAACACTTTAATGGCTACTGGCAGCAAACCTGTAAATTTCTCAAATGCTCTTTAAGGGGGTGTGAGTTCTTGAGGTTTGATGAGGGATACGGGGCCAATATAAGGGCCAAGTACCAGCACCCATCGCACATCATGTGCGTACACCCCCCAGCCCCCTGATTGTCGGAAGCCCAATGCTGTCGGTCAGGTTCTCCGGCGATGGTGCCCCGGTGAAGAAAAATGTGGCACCAGCACATGCCCGAGCCCAACATGTGTTACCGCAACCCTCGATCTGGTCTGATCTTAGATGGGGAATGAACCCCATATGCTTAGACTGGGAATGAACTCCGTATGCCTAAGTTAACCCATGAAACGAGTGTGCGGGCGCTCAGCCAGTCAGATGGGCGGAATGGCAAGCCGGGGATCGGTCGAGTCCCCCTCTACGTGCTGCCGATCCTGCTACCGCAACCCTCCGTCCGATTTGATCTTAGACTGGGAATGAACTCCGTATGCCTAAGCCAACCGACAAAACGAGCGGGTGGGCGGGTGGGCGGGCAGGCACTACACCGGCCAGAGAGACGGGATGCGCAAGCAGTGGATCGATAGGGTGGTAGGTGGGTTTAGGCACCTTTACATATTTCTACCTGCCAATGCCATTTTTATGGCTTGTAAATTCATACAATGGTCCCTTAAGCCTTCACATGAAGTTTCATGGCAAGACGACTCGTTTTCTATTTTTCATGTTTTTTGAAACTTTTTGCGGTTCGAGATTTTTTAAACTTTTTTAGAAAGGATTTTTGGCCCCAAACTTGGTAGACGTGATCCTTGTATTTTTGTTGGCATGCACAAAAAAATTCAGCTAAAAACTCGAAGTGTACAAGATTTTGTGACCATTTGAAAAAAATGTCCCCATTTCAGACACTTTAATAGCTACTGGAAGCAAACCTGTAAAATCTCAAATGGTCTCTAATGGGGTGTGAGTTCTCAAGGTTTGATGAGGGATAGGGGGCCAATATAAGGGCCAAGTACCAGCACCCATCGCACACCATGTGCGCACACCCCCCGGCCCCTCCGATCGTCGGAACCCCAATGCCGTCGGTCAGGTTCTTCGGTGATGCTCTGACGATGGTACCCCGACGAAGAAAATTGCGGCACCAGCACATGCTCGAGCCCAGCATGTGCTGCCGCAACACTCGGTCCGATCTGATCTTAGACAGGGAATGAACTCCGTATGCCTAAGTCAACACACGAAACGAAAGTGCGGGTGCTCAGCCGGCCAGAGGGGTGGGATGCGCAAGTCGGGGATCGGTCGGGTCCCCCTCTACGTGCTACCAATCCTGCTGCCACAACCCTCGATCTGGTCTGATCTTACACTGGGAATGAACTCCGTATGCCTAAGCCAACCGACGAAACGAGTGGGCGGGCAAGCGGGCACTACGTCGGCTAGAGAGACGGGATGTACAAGCCGTGGATCGATAGGATGGTAGGTGTGTTTAGGCACCTCTTCATATTTCTACATGCCAATGCCATTTTTATGGCTTGTAAATTCATACAATGGTCCCTTAAGCCTTGACGTGAAGTTTCATGGCAAGACGACTCGTTTTCTTTTTTTCATGATTTTCAAAACTCTTTGCGGTTTGAGATTTTTTAAAATTTTTTTGGAAGGAGTTTTGGTCCCAAACTTATTAGACATGATCCTTGTATTCTTGTTGGCATGCATAAAAAAATTCAGCTAAAAACTCGAAGTGTACAAGATTTTGTGACCATTTGAAAAAAGTGTCCTCATTCGAGACACTTTAATTGCTACTGACAGAAAACCTGTAAAATCTGAAATGCTCTTTAAGGGGGTGTGAGTTCTCGAGGTTTGATGAGGGATAGGGGGCCAATATAAGGGCCAAGTACCAGCACCCATTGCACATCATGTGCGCACACCTCCGCCGGCCCCTCGATCGCCGGAACCCCAATGCCGTTGGTCAGGTTCTCCGATGATGCTCCGATGATGGTGCCCCAGCGAAGAAAAATGTGGCACCAGCTAATGCCCGAGCCCAGTATGTACTACCGTAACCCTCAGTCTGGTCTGATCTTAGACTGGGAATGAACTCCGTATGCTTAGACTAGGAATGAACTCCATATGCCTAAGTCAACCCACGAAACAAGCGAGCGGGCACTCAGCCAGCCAGAGGGGCGCGATGCGTAAGTCGGGGATCGGTTGGGTCCTCCTCTACGTGCTGTCGATCCTGCTACTGTAACCCTCGGTCCGGTCCTATCTTACACTGGGAATGAACTTCGTATGCCTAAGCCAACCGATGAAACGAGCGGGCGGGCACTACGTCGGCTAGAGAGATGGGATGCGCAAGCCGTGGATCGATAGGGTGGTAGGTGGGTTTAGGCACATCTTCATATTTCTACGTGCCAATGCCATTTTTATGGCTTGTAAACTCATACAATGGTCCCTTAAGCCTTCACGTGAAGTTTCATGGCAAGACGACTCGTTTTTTATTTTTCACAATTTTTGAAACTTTTTATGGTTCAGGATTTTTTTAAATTTTTTTGAAAGGAATTTTGGCCCCAAACTTGGTAGACGTGATCCTTGTATTTTTTTTTTTGGCATGCACAAAAAAATTCAGCCAAAAACTCGAAGTGTACAAGATTTTTTGACCATTTGAAAAAAGTGTTCCCATTTTAGACACTTTAATGGCTACTGGCAACAAACCTGTAAAATCTCAAATACTCTTTAAGGGGGTGTGAGTTCTCGAGGTTTGATGAGGGATAGGGGGCCAATATAAGGGCCAAGTACCAGCACCCATCGCACATCATGTGCGCACACCCCCCCGGCCCCCTATCGCCAGAACCCCATCGCCACCGGTCAGGTTCTCCGGCGATGGCGCCCCAGCGAAGAAAAGTGCGGCACCAGCACATGCCTGAGCCCAGCATGTGCTGCCGTAACCTCAGTCTGGTCCAATCTTAGACTGAGAATGAACTCCGTATGCCTAAGCCAACCGACGAAACGAGCGGGCGGGCGGGCACTACGTCGATGAGAGAGACGGGATGCACTAGTCGTGGATTGATAGGGTGGTAGGTGGGTTTAGGCACATCTTCATATTTTCTGCATGCCAATGCCATTTTTATGGCTTGTAATTTCATACAATGGTCCCTTAAGCCTTCACGTGAAGTTTCATGGCAAGACGACTCGTTTTCTATTTTTCATGATTTTTGAAACTTTTTACGGTTTGGGATTTTTTAAAATTTTTTTGGAAGGAGTTTTGGCCCCAAACTTGGTAGATATCATCCTTGTATTTTTTTTGGCATGCACAAAAAAATTCAGCGAGAAACTCGAAGTGTACAAGATTTTGTGACCATTTGAAAAAAGTGTCCCCATTTCAAACACTTTAATGGCTACTGGTAGCAAAGTTGTAAAATCTCAAATGCTCTTTAAGGGGCTGTGAGTTCTAGAGGTTGGATGAGGGATAGGGGGCCAATATAGGAGCCAAGTACCAGCACCCATCGCACATCATGTGCGCACACCCCCCCGGCCCCCTCGATCGTCGGAACCCTAATGCCGCTGGTCAGGTTCTTCGGCGATGCTCTGGCGATGGTGCCTCGACGAAGAAAAATACGGCACCAGCACATGCTCGATCCTAGCATGTGCTGTCACAACCCTCGGTCCGGTCCGATCTTAGACTTGGAATGAACTCCGTATGCCTAAGTCACACCACGAAACGAACGTGCAGGTGTTCAGCCAGCCAGAGGGGCGGGATGCGCAAGCCGGGGATCGACCGGGTCCCCCTCTGCGTGCTGTCGATCCTGCTACGGCAACTCTCAATCCAGTCTAATATTAGACTGGGAATGAACTCCGTATGCCTAAACTAACCGACGAAAGGAGCAGGCGGGTAGGTGGGCAGGTACTACGTTGGCCAGAGAGACGGGATGCGCAAGCCATGTATCAATAGGGTGGTATGTGGGTTTAGGCACATCTTCATATTTGTGTATGCCAATGCCATTTTTATGGCTTGTAAATTCATGCAATCGTCCCTTAAGCCTTCACGTTAAGTTTCATAGCAAGATGACTCGTTTTCTATTTTTCATGATTTTTTAAACTTTTTACGGTTCGAGATTGTTTAAAATTTTTTCAAAAGGAGTTTTGGCCCCAAACTTGGTAGACGTGATCCTTGTATTTTTGTTGACATGCACAAAAAAAGTTAGCTAAAAACTCGAACTGTACAAGATTTTGTGACCATTTGAAAAAAGTGTCCCCATTTCATTCACTTGAATGGCTACTGGCAGCAAACCTATAAAATCTCAAATGCTCTTTAAGGGGTGTGAGTTCTCGAGGTTTGATGAGGGATAGGGGGCCAATATAAGGGCTAAGTACCAGCACCAATCGTACATCATTTGCGCACACCCCCTGGTCCCCTCGATCACCAAAACCCTAATGCCGTCGGTCAGGTTCTCGGGCGATGCTCCGGTGATGGTGCCCCGACGAAGAAATACGACACCAGCAGATGCCCAAGCCAAGCATGTGCAGCTGCAACCATCGGTCCGATCTGATCTTAGACTGGGATTGAACTCTGTATGCCTAAGCCAACCGATGAAACGAGCGGGCGGGCAGGCGGGCGAGCACTACGCCGGCTAGAGAGACGGGATGCGCAAGCCGTGGATCGATAGGGTGGTATGTGGGTTTAGGCACATCTTCATATTTCTGCATGCCAATTCCATTTTTATGGCTTGTAAATTCATACAATGGTCCCTTAAGCCTTCACGTGAAGTTTCATAGCAAGACGACTCGTTTTCTATTTTTCACGATTTTTGAAACTTTTTGCGGTTTGGGATTTTTGAAAATTTTTTCGAAAGGAGTTTTGGCCCCAAACTTGGTAGATGTGATCCTTGTATTTTTTTTGGCATGCACAAAAAAATTCAGCTAAAAACTCAAAGTGTACAAGATTTTGTGACCATTTCAAAAAGTGTCCCCATTTCATACACTTTAATGGCTACTGGCAGCAAACCTGTAAAATCTCAAATGCTCTTTAAGGGGGTGTGAGTTCTCTAGGTTTGATGAGGGATATGGGGCCAATATAATGGCCAAGTACCAGCACCCATCGCACATCATGTACGCACACCCCCAGCCCCCGCGATCGTCTGAACCCCAATGCTGCCAGTCAGGTTCACTGGAGATGGTGCCCCAGCGAAGAAAAATGTGGCCCCAGCACATGCTCGAGCCCAGCATGTGCTGCTGCAACCCTTGATCCGGTCTGATCTTAGACTAGGAATGAACTCCGTATGCCTAAGTCAACCCACAAAATGAGCGTATAGGCGCTCAACCGGCCAGAGGGGCGGGATGCGCAAGTCGGGGATCGATCGGGTCCCCCTCTGCGTGCTGTCGATCCTGCTACCGTAACCCTCATTCCCGTCTGATCTTAGACTGTGAATGAACTCCGTGCGCCTAAGCCAACCGACAAAACGAGTGTGCGAGTGGACGGGCGGGCACTACAACGGCCAGAGAGACGGGATGCGTAAGTCGTGGATCGATAGGGTGGTAGGTGGGTTTAGGCACATCTTCATATTTCAAAGTGCCAATGCCATTTTATGCCTTGTAAATTCATACAATGGTCCCCTAAGCCTTCACGTGAAGTTTCATGGCAACACGACTCGTTTTTTATTTTTCACGATTTTTGAAACTTTTTACGGTTCGGGATTTTTTAAAATTTTTTCAGAAGGAGTTTTGGCCCCAAACTTGGTAGATGTGATCCTTGTATTTTTCTTGGCATGCACAAAAAAAGTCAGCTAAAAACTCGAAGTGTACAAGATTTTGTGACCATTTCAAAAAGTGTCCCCATTTCAGACACTTTAATAGCTATTGGCAGCAAACCTGTAAAATTTCAAATGCTCTTTAAGGGGGTGTGAGTTCTCTAGGTTTGATGAGGGATAGAGGGCCAATATAATGGCCAAGGCCCAGCACCCATCGCACATCATGTGCGCACACCCCCCGCCCCCCGATCGTCGAAACCCCAATGCTTCCAGTTAAGTTCTCTAGAGATGGTGCCCCAGCGAAGAAAAATGCGGCACCAGCACATGCCCGAGCCCAGCATGTGCTGCCGCAACCCTCGATCCAGTCCGATCTTAGACTGGGAATTAACTCCGTATGCTTAGAATGGGAATGATCTCCGTATGCCTAAATCAGCCCACGAAACGAGCGTGTGGGTGCTCAGCCGACTGGAGGGGCGGGATGCGTAAGCCGGTGGTCGACCAGATCCCCCTCTGCGTGCTGTCGATCCTGTTGCCGCAACCCTCGGTCCGATCTGATCTTAGACTGGGAATGAACTCCGTAGGCCTAAGCCAACCGACGAAATGAGCGGGTGGGCGGGTGGGCGGGCACTACGCCGGCCAGAGAGATGGGATGCGCAAGCCGTGGATCGATAGGGTGGTAGGTGGGTTTAGGCACATCTTCATATTTCTGCATGCCAATGCCATTTTTATGGCCTGTAAATTCATACAATGGTCGCTTAAGCATTCACGTGAAGTTTAATGGTAAGACGACTCATTTTTTTATTTTTTTCAATTTTTGAAACTTTTTACGGTTTGAGATTTTTGAAAACTTTTTCAAAAGGAGTTTTGGCCCCAAACTTGGTAGACGTGATCCTTGTATTTTTTTTGGCATGCACAAAAAATTTAGCTAAAAACACGAAGTGTACAAGATTTTGTGATCATTTTAAAAAATGTGTCCCCATTTTAGACACTTTAATCGCTACTGGCAGCAAACCTGTAAAATCTCAAATGCACTTTAAGGGGGTGTGAGTTCTCGAGGTTTGATGAGGGATAGGGGGCCAATATAAGAGCCAAGTACTAGCACCCATCGCACATCATGTGCGCACACCCCCCGGTCCCCCCGATCGTCGGTACCCCAATGCCGTCGATCAGGTTCTCCGGTGATGCTCCGACGATAGTGCCCCGACAAAGAAAAATGTGGCACCAGGACATGCCCGAGCCCAGCATGTGCTGCTGCAACCCTCAGTTAGGTCCGATCTTAGACTGGGAATGAACTCCGTATGCTTAGACTGGGAATGAACTCCATCTGCCTAAGTCAACCCATGAAACGAGCGTGCGGGCGCTCAGCCGGCCAAAGGGGTAAGATGCACGAGCCGAGGATTGACCGGGTCCCCCTCTACGTGCTATTGATCCTTCTGTCGCAAGCCTCAGTTCGGTCTGATCTTAGACTGGGAATGAACTTCATATGACTTAGCCAACTGACGAAACGAACGGGCGGGCGGGCGGGCAGGCAGGCACTACGCCAGCCAGAGAGACAGGATGCGCAAGCCGTGGATCGGTAGGGTGGTAGGTGGGTTTAGGCACATCTTCATATTTCTGCATGCCAATGCCATTTTTATGGCTTGTAAATTCATACAATGGTCCCTTAAGCCTTCATGTGAAGTTTCGTGGCAAGACGACTCGTTTTCTATTTTTCACGATTTTCAAAACCTTTTACGGTTCGGGATTTTTTAAAATTTTTTTGAAAGAGTTTTGGCCCCGAGTTTGGTAGCCGAGATCCTTGTATTTTTGTTGGTGTGCACAAAAAAATTCAGCCAAAAGCTCGAAGTGTACAAGATTTTATGACCATTTGAAAAAAATGTCCCCATTTCAGACACTTTAATGGCCACTGGCAGCAAACCTGTAAAATCTCAAATGCTCTTTAAGGGGGTGTGAGTTCTCGAGGTCCAAGTACCAGTGCCCAATGCACATCTTGTGTGCAGCCCCCCGACCCCCCGATCGCCAAAACCCCAATGCCGTCGGTCAGGTTCTCCGGCGATGCTCCGACGATGGTGCCTCGGTGAAGAAAAATACGACACCAGCACATGCCCGAGCCTAGCATGTGCTGCCACAACCCTCGGTCCGGTCCGATCTTAAACTGGGAATGAACTCTGTATGCCTAAGTCAACCCATGAAATGAGCGTGCGGGCGCTCAGCCGGCCAGAGGGGCTAGATGCGCAAGTCGGGAATCGGCTGGGTCCCCCTCTGCATGCTGTCGATCCTACTACCGCATCCCTCGGCCCGGTCTGATCTTAGACTGGAAATGAACTCCGTATGCCTAAGCCAACCGACGAACTGAGTGGGCTGGCAAGCGGGCGGGCGCTACGTCGGCTAGAGAGACAGGATGTACAAGCCGTGGATCGATAGGGTGGTAGGTGGGTTTAGGCACATCTTCATATTTATGTGTGCCAATACCATTTTTATGGCTTGTAAATTCATACACTGGTCCCTTAAGCCTTCATGTGAAGTTTCATGGCAAGACGATTCGTTTTCTAGTTTTCACAAACTTTTTGCGGTTCGAGATATTTTAAAATTTTTTTGGAATGAATTTTGGCCCCAAACTTAGTAGACGTGATCCTTGTATTTTTGTTGGCATGCATAAAAAAATTCATCTCAAAACTTGAAGTGTATAAGATTTTGTGACCATTTGAAAAAAGTGTTTCCATTTTAGACACTTTAATGGCAATTGGCAGCAAACCTGTAAAATCTCAAATGCTCATTAAGGGGTGTGAGTTCTCGAGGTTTGATGAGGGATAGGGGGTCAATATAAGGGCCAAGTACCAGCACCCATCGCACATCATGTGCGCACACCCCCCGGGCCCCCCGATCGTCGGAACTCAAATGCCGCCGGTCAGGTTCTCCGACGATGCTTCGACGATGGTGCCCCGGTGAAGAAAAATACGGCACCAGCAAATGCGCGAGCCTAGCATGTGCTGCCGTAACCCTTGTTTTGGCCTGATCTTAGAGTGGGAATGAACTCCGTATGCCTAACCCAACCGACGAAACGAGCGGCCGGACGGGCGGGCGGGCACTATTCCAGCCAGAGAGACGGGATGCGCAAGCCATGGATCGATAGGATGGTAGGTGGGTTTAGGCACATCTTCATATTTATGCATGCCAATGCCATTTTTATGGCTTGTAAATTCATACAATGGTCCTTTAAGCCTTCACGTGAAGTTTCATGGCAAGACGACTCGTTTTCTATTTTTCATAATTTTTTAAACTTTTTACGGTTCGGGATTTTTTTAAATTTTTTCGAAAGGAGTTTTGGCCCCAAACTTGGTAGATATCATCCTTGTATTTTTGTTGGCATGCAAAAAAAAATTCAGATAAAAACTCAAAGTGTACAAGATTTTGTGACCATTTGAAAAAAGTGTCCCCATTTCAGACACTTTAATGGCTACTGGCAGAAAACCTGTAAAATCTGAAATGCTCTTTAAGGGGTTGTGAGTTCTCGAGGTTTGATGAGGGATAGGGGGCCAATATAAGGGCCAAGTACTAGCACCCATCACACATCATGTGCAAACACCCCCCGGCCCCCCATCGTCGGAACCCCAATACCGTCGATCATGTTCTCCGGCGATGCTTCGGCGATGGTGCCTTGGCAATGAAAAATGCGGCACCAGCACATGCCCAAGCCCAGCATGTGCTGCTACAACCCTCGGTCCGATCCGATCTTAGACTGGGAATGAACTCCATATGCTTAGACTGGGAATGAACTCCATATGCCTAAGTCAAACCACGAAATGAGCGTGCAGGCGCTCAGCCGGCCAGAGGGGTGGGATGCGAAAGCCGGGGATCGACCGGGTCCCCCTCTACGTGCTGTCGATCCTACTGCCGCAACTCTCAGTTCAGTCTGATCTTAGACTGGGAAGGAACTCCGTATGCCTAAGCCAACCGATGAAACGAACGGGTGGGCGGGTGGGCGGGCACTATGCCGGCCAGAGAGATGGGATGCGCAAGCCGTGGATCAATAGAGTGGTAAGTGGGTTTAGGCACATCTTCATATTTCTGCATACCAATGCCATTTTTATGGCTTGTAAATTCATACAATGGTCCTTTAAGCCTTCACGTGAAGTTTCATGGCAAGACGACTCGTTTTCTATTTTTCACGATTTTTTAAACTTTTTATGGTTCGGGATTTTTTAAAATTTTTTCGAAAGGATTTTTGGCCCCAAAGTTGGTAGACATGATCCTTGTATTTTTTTTGGCATGCACAAAAAAATTCAGCTAAAAACTCGAAGTGTACAACATTTTGTGACCATTTGAAAAAAGTGTTTCCATTTCAAACACTTTAATGGCAACTGGCAACAAACCTGTAAAATCTCAAATGCTCATTAAGGGGGTGTGAGTTCTCGAGGTTTGATGAGGGATAGGGGGCCAATATAATGGCCAAGTACCAGCACCCATCGCACATCATGTGCGCACACCCCCTAGCCCCCCCGATCGCCGAAACCCCAATACCGTCGGTCAGGTTCTCCAACAATGCTCCGACAATGGTGCCCCGAGAAAGAAAAATGCGGCACCATCACATGCCCGAGCCTAGCATGTGCTGCTGTAACCCTCATTCCGGTCTGATCTTAGACTGGGAATGAACTTCGTATGCCTAACCCAACCGACGAAACGAGCAGTTGGGCGGACAGGCGGGCACTATGCCAGCCAGAAAGACGGGATGCGCAAGCCGTGGATCGATAGGGTGGTAGGTGGGTTTAGGCACATCTTCATATTTCTGCATACCAATGCCATTTTTATGGCCTGTAAATTCATACAATGGTCCTTTAAGCCTTCACGTGAAGTTTCATGGCAAGACGACTCGTTTTCTATTTTTCACGATTTTTTAAACTTTTTACGGTACGAGATTTTTTAAAATTTTTTCAGAAGGATTTTTGGCCCCAAAGTTGGTAGACATGATCCTTGTATTTTTTTTTTTGGCATGCACAAAAAAAATCAGCTAAAAACTCGAAGTGTACAAGATTTTGTGACCAATCGAAAAAAGTTTCCCCATTTTAGACACTTTAATGGCTACTGGCAGCAAACCTGTAAAATCTCAAATGCTCTTTATGGGGGTGTGAGTTCTCAAGGTTTGATGAGGGATAGGGGGCCAATATAAGAGCCAAGTACCAGCACCCATCGCATATCATGTGCGCACACCCCCAGGCCCCCCCGATGGCCGAAACCCCAATGCCGTCGATCAGGTTCTCCGGCGATGGTGCCCCGGCGAAGAAAAATACAGCACCAGCACATGGTCGAGCCCAGCATGTGTTGCCGCAACCCTCGGTCCAATCCGATCTTAGACTGGGAATGAACTCCGTATGCTTATACTGGGAATCAACTCCGTATGCCTAAGTCAACCCACAAAACGAGCGTGCGAGCTCTCTGCCTGCCAGAGGGGCGGGATGCGCAAGCCGGGGATCGGTTGGGTCCACCTCTGCGTGCTGCCGATCCTGCTACTGTAACCCTCGGTCTGGTCTTATCTTAGACTGGGAATGAACTCTGTATGCCTAAGCCAACCGATGAAACGAGCGGGCGGGCAGGCACTACGCCGCCATGAGAGACGGGATGTGCAAGCCGTGGATCGATAGGGTGGAAGGTGGGTTTCGGCACATCTTCTTATTTCTACTTGCCAGTGCCATTTTTATGGCTTGTAAATTCATACAATGGTCCCTTAAGCCTTCACGTGAAGTTTCATGGCAAGATGACTCGTTTCCTTTTTTTCACGATTTTGAAAATTTTTTCCGATTTGGGAGTTTTTAAAATTTTTTCGATAGGAGTTTTGGCCCCAAACTTGGTAGACGTGATCCTTGTATTTTTTTTGGCATGCACAACAAAAAATTAGCTAAAAACTCGAAGTGTACAAGATTTTGTGACCATTTGAAAAAAATGTCCCCATTTCAGACACTTTAATGGCTACTAGCAACAAACCTATAAAATCTCAAATTCTCTTTAAGGGAGTGTGAGTTCTCGAGGTTTGGTGAGGGATAGGAGGCCAATATAAGGGCCAAGTACCAGCACCTATCGCACATCATGTGCGCACCCCCCCGGCCCCCCCGATCACCGGAACCCCAATGCCGTCGGTTAGGTTCTCCGACGATGCTCCGATGACGATGCTTCGATGTGGCACCAGCACATGCCCAAGCCCAGCATGTGCTGCCGCAACCCTCGGTCCGGTCTGATCTTAGACTGGGAATGAACTCCGTATGCTTAGACTAGGAATGAACTCCGTATGCCTACGTCAACCCATGAAACGAGCGTGCGGGCGCTCAACAGGCCAGAGGGGCGAGATGCGTAAGTCGGGGATCGGCCAGGTCCCCCTCTGTGTCTTGTCGATCTTGCTGCCACAACCCTCCGTCTGATCTGATCTTAGATTGGGAATGAAGTCCGTATGCCTAAGCCAATAGACGAAACGAGCGGGCGAGCGGGGGGGCGGCCACTACGTCAGTCAGAGGGACGGGATGCGGAAGCCGTGGATCGATAGGGTGGTAGGTGGGTTTAGGCACATCTTCTTATTTCTATGTGCCAATGCCATTTTTATTTCTTGTAAATTCATACAATGGTCCCTTAAGCCTTCACGTGAAGTTTCATGGCAAGACGACTCGTTTTCTATTTTTCTCGATTTTGGAAACTTTTTATGGTTCGAGATTTTTTCAAATTTTTTCGGAAGGTTTTTTGGCCCCAAACTTGGTAGCCTTGTATTTTTGTTGGCTTGCAAAAAAAAATTCAGCTAAACACTCGAAGTGTACAAGATTTTGTGACCACTTGAAAAAAGTATCCCCATTTCAGACACTTTAATGGCTACTAGCAGCAAACCTGTAAAATCTCAAATGCTCTTTAAGGGGGTGTGAGTTCTCGAGGTTTGATGAGGGATGGGGGGCCAATATAAGGACCAAGTACCAGCACCCATCACACATCATGTGCGCACACCCCCTGACCCCCCCGATCGCCGAAAACCCAATGCCGTCGATCAGGTTCTCTGGCGATGCTCCGACGATGGTGCCCCGACGAAGAAAAATACGGCACCAGCACATGCCTGAGCCCAGCATGTGCTACCGTAACCTTCGGTCTGGCTCGATCTTAGACTAGGAATGAACTCCGTATGCTTAGACTGGGAATGAACTCCATATGCCTAAGTCAACCCATGAAACGAGCGTGCAGCCGTTCAGCCGGCCAGAGGGGCGGGATGCGCAAGCCGGGGATTGGTTGGGTCCCCCTCTATGTGCTGCCAATCTTGCTGCCACAACCGTCGGTCTGGTCCGATCTTAGACTGGGAATGAATTTCGTATGCCTAACCCAATTGACAAAACGAGCGGGCGAACAGGGTGGGCACTACGCCGGCCAGAGAGACGGGATGCGCAAGCCGTGTATCGATAGGGTGGTAGGTGGGTTTAGACACATCTTCATATTTCTGCTTGCCAATACCATTTTTATGGCTTGTAAATTCATACAATGGTCCCTTAAGCCTTCACGTGAACTTTAATGGCAAGACAACTCGTTTTCTATTTTTCACGATTTTTGAAACTTTTTGCGGTTCAGGATTTTTTAAAATTTTTTCGGAAGGATTTTTGGCCCTAAACTTGGCAGACATGATCCTTGTATTTTTGTTGGCATGCACAAAACAATTCAGCTAAAAACTCAAAGTGCACAAGATTTTGTGACCATTTGAAAAAGTGTCACCATTTTCAGACACTTTAATGGCTACTGGCAGCAAAGCTGTAAAATTTCAAATTGTCTTTAAGGGGGTGTGAGTTCTCGAGGTTTGATGAGGGATAGGGGGCCAATATAAGGGCCAAGTACCAGTACCCATCGCACATCATGTGCGCACAGCCCCCCGACCCCCCCGATCTTAGACTGGGAATGAAGTCCGTGTGCCTATGGCAACCGACGAAACCAGCGGGTGGACGGGTGGGCGGGCACTATGTCGGCCAGAGAGACGGGATGCGCAAGCCGTGGATCGATAGGGTGGTAGGTGGGCTTAGGCACATCTTCATATTTCTACGTGCCAATTTCATTTTTATGGCTTGTAAATTCATACAACGGTCCCTTAAGCCTTCACGTGAAGTTTCTTGGCAAGACGACTCGTTTTTTATTTTTCACGATTTTCAAAACTTTTTACGGTTTGAGATTTTTAATATTTTTTTGAAATGGGTTTTTGTCGCAAACTTGGTAGACGTCATCCTTGTATTTTTGTTGGCATGCACAAAACAAATCAGCTAAAAACTCGAAGTGTACAAGATTTTGTGACCATTTGAAAAAAGTGTCCCCATTCCAGACACTTTAGTGGCTACTGGCAGTAAACCTGTAAAATCTCAAATGCTCTTTATGATGGTGTGAGTTCTCGAGGTTTGATGAGGGATAGGGGGCCAATATAAGGGCCAAGTACCAGCATCCATCGCACATCATGCGTGCACACCCCCCCTCCGGCCTCTCCGATCATCGAAACCCTAATGCCGCCGGTCAGGTTCTCCGGCGATGTTCTGACGATGGTGCCCTGACGAAGAAAAATACGGCACCAGCACATGCCCGAGCCCAGCATGTGCTGCCGCAACCCTCGGTCCGACCCGATCTTAGACTGGGAATTAACTCCGTATGCCTAAGCCAACAAACGAGCAGGCGGGCGGGCGGGTGGGTGGGCACTACGCCGGCCAAAGAGACGGGATGCGCAAGCCGTGGATCGATAGGGTGGTAGGTGGGTTTAGCCACATCTTCATATTTCTACATGCCAATGCCATTGTTATGGCTTGTAGATTGATACAATGGTCCCTTAAGCCTTCACGTGAAGTTTCATGGCAAGACGACTTGTTTTCTATTTTTCATGATTTTTGAAACTTTTTTACGGTTCGGGATTTTTTTAAATTTTTTCAGAAGGAGTTTTGGCTCCAAACTTGGTAGACGTGATCCTAGTATTTTTGTTGCCATGCACAAAAAAATTCAGCTAAAAACTCGAAGTGTACAAGATTTTGTGACCATTTGAAAAAAGTATCCCCATTTCAGACATTTTAATGGCTGCTGGTAGCAAACCTTTAAAATCTCAAATGCTCTTTAAGGGGGTGTGAGTTCTCAAGGTTTGATGAGG
Source organism: Durio zibethinus (assembly GCF_047325235.1). Taxonomy (NCBI): domain Eukaryota; kingdom Viridiplantae; phylum Streptophyta; class Magnoliopsida; order Malvales; family Malvaceae; genus Durio; species Durio zibethinus. The sequence continues at coordinate 14,755,581 of NC_143180.1, read as the reverse complement.
GATATGGGGCCAATATAAGGGCCAAGTACCAGCACCCATCGCACGTCATGTGCGCACACCCCAACGCCCCCCGATCGTCGGAACCCCAATGCCGTCGATCAGGTTCTCTGGCGAAGCTCCGGCGATGGTGCCCCGACGAAGAAAAATGTGACACCAGCACATTCCCGAGTGCAGCATGTGCTGCCACAACCCTCGGTTCGATCCGATCTTAGACTGGGAATGAATTCCGTATGCTTGGACTAGGAATGAACTCCGTATGCCTAAGTCAACCCACGAAACGAGCGTGTGGGGGCTTAGCCAGCCAGAGGGGCAGGATGCGCAAACCGGGGATCATTCGGGTCCCCCTCTGCGTGCTACCAATCCTGCTGCTGTAACCATCCATCTGGTCAAATCTTAGACTGGGAATGAACTCTGTATGCCTAAGCCAACCGACGAAACGAGCGGACGGGCGGGCGGGCACTATGCCGGCCAGAGAGACAGGATGCGTAAGCCGTGGATCGATAGGATGGTAGGTGGGTTTAGGCACATCTTCATATTTCTGCATGCCAATGCCATTTTTATGGCTTGTAAATTCATACAATGGTCCCTTAAGCCTTCACGTGAAGTTTCATGGCAAGACGACTCGTTTTCTATTTTTCATGATTTTCGAAACTTTTTGCGGTTCGGGATTTTTTAAAATTTTTTCGAAAGGAGTTTTGACCCCAAACTTGGTAGACATGATCGTTGCATTTTGTTGGCATGCACAAAAAAATTCAGCTGAAAACTCGAAGTGTACAAGATTTTGTGAACATTTGAAAAAAGTGTCCCCATTTTAGACACTTTAATGGCTACTGGCAGCAAACCTATCAAATCTCAAATGCTCTTTAAGGGGGTGTGAGTTCTCGAGGTTTGATGAGAGATAGGGGGCCAATATAAGGGCCAAGTACCAGCACCCATCGCACATCATGTGCGCACACCCCCCGACCCCCCCAATCGCTGAAACCCCAATGCCGTCGATCAGGTTCTCTGGCGATGCTCCGGCGATGGTGCCCCGGCGAAGAAAAATACGGCACCAGTACATGCCTGAGCCCAGCATGTGCTGCCGCAACCTTCGGTCTGGTCCGATCTTAGACTAGGAATGAACTCCGTATGCTTAGACTGGGAATGAACTCCATATGCCTAAGTCAACCCATGAAACGGGCGTACGGGCGCTCAGCCGGCCAGAGGGGCGGGATGTGCAAGTCGGGGATCGGTTGGGTCCCCCTCTATGTGCTGCCAATCTTGCTGCCACAACCCTCGGTCCGGTCTGATCTTAGACTGGGAATGAATTCCGTATGCCTAACCCAACCGACCAAACGAGCGGGCGAGCTGGTGGGCACTACGCCGGCCAGAGAGATGGGATGCGCAAGTCGTGTATCGATAGGGTGGTAGGTGGGCTTAGGCACATCTTCATATTTCTGTGTGCCAATGCCATTTTTATGTCTTGTAAATTCATACAATGGTCCCTTAAGCCTTCACGTGAACTTTCATGGCAAGACGACTCGTTTTCTATTTTTCATGATTTTTGAAACTTTTTACGGTTCGAGATTTTTTAAAATTTTTTCGAAAGGAGTTTTGGCCCCAAACTTATTAGACGTGATCCTTGTATTTTTGTTGGCATGCACAAAAAAATTCAGCTAAAAACTCAGAGTGCACAAGATTTTGTGACCATTTGAAAAAAGATTTTCAGACACTTTAATGGCTACTGGCAGCAAAGCTGTAAAATCTCAAATTGACTTTAAGGGGGTGTGAGTTCTCGAGGTTTGATGGGGGATAGGGGGCCAATATAAGGGCCAAGTACCAGCACCCATCGCACATCATGTGCGCACACCCCTCCGTCCCCCCGATCTTAGACTGGGAATGAAGTCCGTATGCTTATGGCAACCGACGAAACCAGCGGGTGGGCGGGCGGGCGGGCACTATGCCGGCCAGAGAGACGGGATGCGCAAGCCGTGGATCGATAGGGTAGTAGGTGGGTTTAGGCACATCTTCATATTTCTATGTGCCAATTTCATTGTTATGACTTGTAAATTCATACAACAGTCACTTAAGCCTTCACGTGAAGTTTCTTGGCAAGACGACTCGTTTTCTATTTTTCATGATTTTCAAAAATTTTTACGGTTCATGATTTTTTAATATTTTTTCGGAAGGGGTTTTTGCCCCACACTTGGTAGACGTCATCCTTGTATTTTTGTTGGCATGCACAAAAAAAATTAGCTAAAAACTCGAAGTGTACAAGATTTTGTGACCATTTGAAAAAAGTGTCTCCATTTCAGACACTTTAATGGCTACTGGCAGCAAACCTGTAAAATCTCAAATGCTCTTTATGATGGTGTGAGTTCTTGAGGTTTGATGAGGGATAGGGGGCCAATATAAGGGCCAAGTACCAGCACCCATCGCACATCATGTGCGCACACCCCTCCGGCCCCCCCGATCGCCGTAACCCTAATGCTACTGGTCAAGTTCTCCGGCGATGCTCCGATTATGGTGCCCCGGGGAAGAAAAATGTGGCACCAGCACATACTCGAGCCCAGCATGTGCTACCGTAACCCTCGGTCTAGTCCGATCTTAAACTGGGAATGAACTCCATATGCTTAGACTGGGAATGAACTCCGTATGTCAAAGTCAACCCACGAAACGAGCGTGCGGGGGCTCAGCCGGCCAATGGGGCGGGATGCACAAGCTGGGGATCAGTCAGGTCCCTCTCTAAGTGCTACTGATTTGGCTGTCGTAACCCTTAGTCAGTCCAATCTTAGACTGGGAATGAACTCTGTATGCCTAAGCTAACCGATGAAACGAGCGGGCGGCGAGCAAGCGGGCACTACGCCTGCCAAAGAGACGGGATACGCAAGCCGTGGATCGATAGGGTGCTAGGTGGGATTGGGCACATCTTCATATTTCTGCATGCCAATGCCATTTTTATGGCTTGTAAATTCATACAATGGTCCCTTAAGCCTTCACGTGAAGTTGCATGGCAAGACGACTCGTTTTCTATTTTTCACGATTTTCAAAACTTTTTACGATTCAGAATTTTTTAAAATTTTTCAGAAGGAGTTTTGGCCCCAAACTTGGCAGACGTGATCCTTGTATTTTTGTTGGCATGCACAAAACAAATCAGCTAAAAACTCAAAGTGTAAAAGATTTTTTGACCATTTGAAAAAAGTGTCCCCATTTCAGACACTTTAATGGCTACTGGCAGCAAACCTATAAACTCTCAAATGCTCTTTAAGGGGGTGTGAGTTCTCGAGGTTTGATGAGGGATAGGAGGCCAATTTAAGGGCCAAGTACCGGCACCCATCGCACATCATGTGCGCACACCCACCCGCCAACCCCCCCGATCGCCGGAACCCCAATGCCGCCGGTCAGGTTCTTCGGTGATGCTCCGGTGATGGTGCCCCTGCGATGAAAAATGCAGCACCAGCACATGCTCGAGCCCAGCAAGTGCTGCCGCAACCCTCCGTCCGGTCCAATCTTAGACTAGGAATGAACTCCGTATGCTTAAACTGGGAATGAACTCCGTATGCCTAAGTCAACCCGTAAAACGAGCGTGCGGGCGCTCAGTCGGCCAAAGGGGCAGGATGCGCAAGTCGAGGATGGATCGAGTCCCCCTCTACGTGTTGTCGATCCTGCTGCCGCAACCCTCAGTCTGGTCTGATCTTATACTAGGAATGAACTTCGTATACCTAAGCCAACCGACGAAATGAACGGGCGGGCACTACGTTGGCCAGAGAGACGGGATGCGCAAGCCATGGATTGATAGGGTGGTAGGCGGGTTTAGCCATATCTTCATATTTCTATGTGCCAATGCCATTTTATGGCTTGTAAATTCATACAATGGTCCCTTAAGCCTACACGTGAAGTTTCATGGCAAGACGACTCGTTTTCTATTTTTCACGATTTTCAAAACTTTTTACAGTTTGGGATTTTTTAAAATTTTTTTGGAAGGAGTTTTGGCCCCAAACTTGGTAGACGTTATCCTTGTATTTTTACTGGCATGCCCAAAAAAATTCAGCTAAAAACTTGAAGTCTACAAGATTTTGTGACCATTTGAAAAAAGTATCCCCATTTCAGACACTTTAATGGCTACTGACAGCAAACCTATAAAATCTCAAATTCTCTTTAAGGGGGTGTGAGTTCTTCAATTTTGATGAGGGATAGGGGGCCAATATAAGCACCAAGTACCAGCACCCATCGCACATCATGTGCGCACACCCCCCCGAAACCCCCGATCGTCAGAACCCCAATGCCGTCGATCAGGTTCTCCAGGGATGCTCCAGCGATGGTGCCCCAGCGAAGAAAAATGCTCGAACCCAATATGTGCTCCTGCAACCCTTGGTCTGGTGGTCCGGTCCGATCTTAGACTGGGAATGAAGTCCGTATGCTTAAACTGGGAATGAACTCTGTATGCCTGAGTCAACCCACGAAACGAGCGTGCAGGCGCTCAGCCGGCCAGAGGGGCAGGATGCGCAAGTCGAGGATCGGTCGGGTCCCCCTCTATGTGCTACCGATCCTGTTGCCACAACCCTCAGTCTGGTCTGATCTTATACTGGGAATGAACTCCGTATGCCTAAGCCAACCGACGAAATGACCGGGCGGGCACTACGCCGGCCAGAGAGACGAGTTGCGCAAGCCGTGGATCGATATGGTGGCAGGCGGGTTTAGCCATATCTTCATATTTCTATGTGCCAATGCCATTTTATGGCTTGTAAATTCATACAATGGTCCCTTAAGCCTTCACGTGAAGTTTCATGGCAAGACGACTCGTTTTTTATTTTTCACAATTTTCAAAACTTTTTGCAGTTCGAGATTTTTTAAAATTTTTTTGCAAGGAGCTTTGAACCCAAACTTGGTAGACGTGATCCTTGTATATTTGTTGGCATGCACAAAACAATTCAGCTAAAAACTCAAAGCGTACAAGATTTTGTGACCATTTGAAAAAAGTGTTCCCATTTCAGACACTTTAATGGCCACTAGTAGTAAACCTGTAAAATCTCAAATGCTGTTTAAGGGGGTGTGAGTTCTCGAGGTTTGATGAGGGATAGGGGGCTAATATAAGGGCCAATTACCAGCACCCATCGCACATCATGTACGTACACCCTCCCCGGCATCCCCGATCACCGAAACCCCAATGCCGCCGGTCAGGTTCTCCAACGATGGTGCACCGGTGAAGAAAAATGCGGCACCAGCACATGCCTGAGCCCAGCATGTGCTGTCGCAACCCTCGATCCAGTCCGATCTTTCACTGGGAATGAACTCCATATGCTTAGACTGGGAATGAGCTCCGTATGCCTAAGTCAACCCACGAAACGAGCGTGCGGGCGCTCAGCCAGCCAGAAGGGCGGAATGCGCAAACCGGGGATTGGCCGGGTCCTCCTCTGCGTACTGTCAATCTTGCTACCGCAACGTTCAGCTCGATCTGATCTTAGACTGGGAATGAGCTCCGTATGCCTAAGCCAACCGACGAAACGAGCGGGCGGGCGGGCAGGCATGCACTACGTCGGCCAGAGAGACGGGATGCGCAAGCCGTGGATCGATAGAGTGGTAGGTGGGTTTAGGCACATCTTCATATTTCTGCATGCCAATGCCATTTTTATGGCTTGTAAAATCATACAATGGTCTCTTAAGCCTTCACGTGAAGTTTCATGGCAAAACGACTCCTTTTTCTATTTTTCATGATTTTGGAATCTTTTTGCAGTTTAGGATTTTTTTAAATTTTTTCAGAAGGAGTTTTGCCCCAAACGTGGTAGACGTGATCCTTGTATTTTTGTTGGCATGCAAAAAAAAATTCAGCTAAAAACTCGAAGTGTACAAGATTTTGTGACCATTTGAAAAAAGTGTCCCCATTCCAGACACTTTAATGGCTACTGGCATCAAACCTGTAAAATCTCGAATGCTCTTTAAGGGGGTATGAGTTCTCATGGTTTGATGAGGGATAGGGGGCCAATATAAGGGCCAAGCACCAGCACCCATCGCACATCATGTGCACACACCCCTTCCGGCCCCCCCGATCGTAGGAACCCCAATGCGGCCGGTTAGGTTCTCTGGTGATGCTCCGACGGTGGTGCCTCGGTGAAGAAAAATATGGCACCAGCACATGCCCGAGCCCAGTATGTGCTCTCGCAACCCTCGGTTTGGTCCGATCTTAGACTGGGAATGAACTCCGTATGCTTAGACTGGGAATGAACTCCAGATGCCTAACTCAACCCACGAAACGAGCATACAGGCGCTCAGCCGACCAGCGGGGCGGGATGAGCAAGCCGGGGATCGGTCAGGTCCCCGTCTATGTGCTGCTGATCTTGCTACCGTAACTATCAGCTTGGTCCAATCTTAGACTGTGAATGAGCTCTGTATGCCTATGCCGATCGACGAAATGAGAAGGCGGTGGGCACTATTTCGACCAGAGAGACGGGATGCGTAAGCCGTGGATCGATAGGGTGGTAAGTGGGTTTAGGCACATCTTCATATTTCTGTGTGCCAAAGAGATTTTTATGGCTTGAAAATTCATACAATTGTCCCTTAAGCCTTCCCGTGAAGTTTCATGGCAAGACGACTCATTTTCTATTTTTCATGATTTTTGAAACTTTTTACGGTTCGGGATTTTTTAAAATTTTTTTTGAAGGATTTTTGGCCCGAAACTTGATAGACGTGATCCTTCTATTTTTTTTGGCATGGATAAAAAAATTCAGCTAAAAACTCGAAGTGTACAAGATTTTGTGACTATTTGAAAAAAGTGTCCCCATTTTAGACACTTTATCGACTACTGGCAGCAAACCTGTAAAATCTCAAATGCTCTTTAAGGGGGTGTGAGTTCTCGAGATTTGATGAGAGATAGGGGGCCAATATAAGGGCCAAGTACCAGCACCCATCGCACATCATGTGTGCACACCCCCCCGGCCCCCGATCGTCGGAACCCCAACGCCGCCGGTTAGGTTCTCCGACGATGCTCCAACGATAGTGCCCCGACGAAGAAAAATGCGACATCAGCACATGCCTGAGCCCAGCATGTGCTGCCGCAACCCTCAGTGCAGTCCGATCTTAGACTGAGAATGAACTACGTATGCCTAAGCCAACCGACAAAATGAGTGGGCGGGCGGGAACTACGCCGGCCAGAGAGACGGGATGCATAAGCCGTGGATCGATAGGATGGTAGGTGGGTTTAGGTACATCTTCATATTTTTGCGTGCCAATGCCATTTTTATGGCTTGTAAATTCATTCAATGGTCCTTTAAGCCTTCATGTGAAGTTTCATGGCAAGACGACCCATTTTCATTTTTTCACAATTTTTGAAACTTTTTGCGGTTCGAATGTTTGAAAATTTTTCCAGAAGGATACAAGATTTTGTACAAGATTTTGTGACCATTTGAAAAAAGTGTCCCCATTTTAGACACTTTAATGGCTACTGGCAGCAAACCTGTAAAATCTTAAATGCACTTTAAGGGGTGTGAGTTCTCGAGGTTTGATGAGGGATAGGGGGCCAATATAAGGGCCAAGTACCAGCACCCATCGCACATCATGTGCGCACCCCCCCGGCCCCCTCGATCGTTGGAACCCCAATGCCATCGGCTAGGTTCTCCGGCGATGCTCTGGCGATGTTGCCCCGGCGAAGAAAAATATGGCACCAGCACATGCCCGAGCCCAGCATGTGCTCCTGTAACCCTCGGTCTGGTCCAATCTTAGACTGGGAAAGAACTCCATATGCTTAGACTGGGAATGAACTCCGTATGCCTAAGTCAACCCACGAAACAAGTGTGCGATGGCTCAGCCAGCCAGAGGGGCGGGATGCGCAAGCCGGGAATCAACCAGGTCTCCCTGTGCGTGCAGCTGATCCTACTGCCGCACCCCTTGGTTTGGTCCGATCGTAGACTAGCAATGAACTCCTATGCCTAAGCCAACCGATGAGACAAGCGGGTGGGCGGGCGGGCGGGCACTACGTCGGCTAGAGAGACGTGATGCACAAGCAGTGGATCGATAGGGTGGTAGTTGGGTTTAGGCACATCTTCATATTTTTGTGTGGCAATGCCATTTTTATGGCTTGTAAATTCATACAATGGTCCCTTAAGCCTTCACGTGAAGTTTCATGGCAAGATGACTCGTTTTCTATTTTTCACGATTTTTGAAACTTTTTGCAGTTCGGGATTTTTTGAAATTTTTTCGGAAGGAGTTTTGGCCCCAAACTTGGTAGACATGATCCTTGTATTTTTGTTGGCATGCACAAAAAAATTCAGCTAAAAGCTCGAAGCGTACAAGATTTTGTGACCATTTGGAAAAAGTGTCCCTATTTTAGACACTTTAATGGCTACTGGTAGCAAACCTGTAAAATCTCAAATGCTCTTTGAGGGGGTGTGAGTTCTCGAGGCTTGATGAGGGAAAGGGGGGCCAATATAAGGGCCAAGTACTAGCACCCATCGCACATCATATGCGCACACCCCCCCGGCCCCCCCGATCGCCGGAACCCCAATACTGCCGGTCAGGTTCTCCGGTGATGCTTCGACGATGGTGCCCTGGCGAAGAAAAATGTGGCACCAGCACATGCCTGAGCCCAGCATGTGCTGCCGTAACCCTCGGTTCGGTTCGATCGTAGAGTGGGAAAGAACTCCGTATGCCTAAGCCAACTGACGAAACGAGCGAGCGGGCGGGCGGGCGGGCACTATGCCGGCCAGAGAGACGGGATGCGCAATCTGTGTGGCAATGCCATTTTTATGGCTTGTAAATTCATACAATGGTCCCTTAAGCCTTCACGTGAAGTTTCATGGCAAGACGACTCATTTTCTATTTTTTACGATTTTTAAAACTTTTTGCGGTTCGGGATTTTTTAAAATTTTTTCGAAAACAGTTTTGGCCCCAAACTTGGTAGACATGATCCTTTCATTTTTGTTGGCATGCACAAAAATATTCGGCTGACAACTCGAAGTGTACGAGATTTTGTGACCATTTGAAAAAAGTGTCCACATTTCAGACACTTTAATGGCTACTGGCAGCAAACCTGTAAAATCTCAAATGCTCTTTAAGGGGGTGTGAGTTCTCGAGATTTGACGAGGGATAGGGGGCCAATATGAGGGCCAAGTACCAACCCCCATCACACACCATGTGCGTACACCCCCTCGATCGCCAAGACCCCAATGCTGCCGGTCAGGTTCTCCGGCGATGCTCTGACGATGGTGCCCCGACGAAAACAAATATGGCACCAGCACATGCCCGAGCCCAGCATGTGCTGTCACAACCCTCGGTCCGGTCCGATCTTAGACTGGGAATGAACTCCGTATGCCTAAGCCAACCGACGAAACGAGCGGGTGGGCGGACGGGCACTATGCCGGCCAGAGAGACAGGATGCGCAAGCCGTGTATCGATAGGGTGTAGGTGGGTTTACGCACATCTTCATATTTCTGTGTGCCAATGCCATTTTTATGGCTTGTAAATTCATACAATGGTCCCTTAAGCCTTCACGTGAAGTTTCATGGCAAGATGATTCGTTTTCTCTTTTTCACGATATTCGAAACTTTTTGTGCTTCGAGATTTTTTAAAGTTTTTTCGAAAGGAGTTTTGGCCCCAAACTTGGTAGACGTGCTCCTTGTATTTTTGTTGGCATGCACAAAAAAATCAGCTCAAAACTCGAAGTGTACAAGACTAATGGCTACTGGCAGCAAACCTGTATAATCTCAAAGGGTCTTTAAGGGGGTGTGAGTTCTCAAGGTTTGATGAGGGATATAGGGCCAATATAAAGGCCAAGTACCAGCACCCATCGCACATCATGTGCGTACACCCCCCCCGGCCCCCCCGATCGTCGGAACCCCAATACCGCCAGTCAGGTTCTCCGGTGATGCTCCTACGGTGGTGCCTCGACAAAGAAAAATACGGCACCAGCACATGCCTGAGCTCGGCATGTGCTGCCTTAACCCTCGGTTCGGTTTGATCTTAGACTGAGAATGAACTCCGTATGCCTAAGCCAACCGACAAAACGAGCGGGCGGGCACTACGTCGGCCAGAGAGACGGGATGCGCAAGCCGTGGATCGATAGGGTGGTAGGTGGGTTTAGGCACATCTTCATATTTTTGTGTCCCAATGCCATTTTTATGGCTTGTAAATTCGTACAATGTTCCCTTAAGCCTTCACGTGAAATTTCATGGCAAGACGACTCGTTTTCTATTTTTCATGATTTTTGAAACTTTTTGCGGTTCGAGATTTTTTAAAATTTTTTCGGAAGGAGTTTTGGCCCGAAACTTGGTATACTTGATCCTTGTATTTTTGTTGGCATGCGCAAAAACAATTCAGCTAAAAACTCGAAGTGTACAAGTTTTTGTGACCATTTGAAAAAAGTGTCCCCATTTCAGACACTTTAATGGCTACTGGCAGCAAACCTGTAAAATCTCAAATGCTCTTTAAGGGGGTGTGAGTTCTGGAGGTATGATGAAGGTTAAGGGGCCAATATAAGGGCCAAGTACCAGCACCAATCGCACATCATGTGCGCACACCCCCCCCGACCGCCCCAATCGTCGGAACCCCAATGCCGTCGGTCAGGTTCTCCGACGATGGTGCCCCGACGAAGAAAATGTGGCACCGACACACGCCCGATTCCAGCATGTGCCGCTACAACCCTCGACCTGGTTCGATATTAGATTGGGAATGAACTCCGTATGCTTAGACTGGGAATGAACTCCATATGCCTAAGTTAACCCACGAAACAAGCGTGCAGGCGCTCAACTGACTAGAGGGGTGGGATGTGTAAGCCGAGGATCAGTCGGGTCCCCCTCTGTATGCTACCGATCCTTCTACCATAACCCTCGGTCCGGTTCGTATGCCTAAGCCAACCAATGAAACGAGCGGCCGGGCGGGCACTACGTCGACCAAAGAGACGGGATGGGCAAGCCGGGGATCGATAGGGTGGTAGGTGGGTTTAGGCACATCTTCATATTTCTACATGCCATTGCCATTTTTATGGCTTGTAAATTCATACAATTGTCCTTTGAGCCTTCTCGTGAAGTTTCATGGGAACACGACTCATTTTCTATTTTTCACGATTTTTAAAACATTTTACGGTTTGACATTTTTTAAAATTTTTTCGAAAGGAGTTTTGGCCCTAAACTTGGTAGACTGGGAATGAACTCCGTATTATTAGACTGGGAATGAACTCCGTATTTTTAGACTGGGAATGAACTCCGTATGCCTAAGTCAACCCACGAAACGACCGTAGGGGCGTTCAACCGACCAGAGGGGTGGGAGCGCAAGCCGGGGATTGGTCGGGTCCCCCTTACGTGCTGCCAATCCTACTGCCACAACCCTCCATCCGGTCTGATCTTAGACTGGGAATGAACTCCATATGCCTAAGTCAACCCACGAAACGACCGTGCGGGCGCTCAGTCGGCTAGAGGGGCGAGATGCGCAAGCCGGGGATCGGTCAGGTCCCCCTCTACGTGCTGCCGATCCTGCTATCGTAACCCTCAATCTGGTCTGATCTTAGATTGGGAATGAACTCTGTATGCCTAAGCCAACCGACGAAACGTGCGGGCCCGCGGGCGGGCGGGAACAACGCTGGCTAGAGAGAGGGGATGCGCAAGCCGTGGATCGATAGGGTGGTAGGTGGGTTTAGGCACATCTTCATATTTCTGCCTGCCAATGCCACTATTATGGTTTGTAAATTCATACAATGGTCCCTTAAGCAATCACGTGAAGTTTCGCGGCAAGATGACTCGTTTTCCATTTTTCACGATTTTTAAAACTTTTTATTGTTCGGGATTGTTTAAAAGTTGTTCGGAAGGAGTTTTGGCCCCAAACTTGGTAGACGTGATCCTTGTATTTTTGTTGGCATGCACAAAAAAATTCAGTGAAAAACTCACAGTGTACAAGATTTTGTGACCATTTGAAAAAAGTGTCCCCATTTCAGACACTTTAATGGCTACTGGTAGCAAACCTGTAAAATCTCAAATGCTCTTTAAGGGGGTGTGAGTTCTCGAGGTTTGATGAGGGATAGGGGGCCAATATAATGGCCAAGTACCAGCACCAATCGCACATCATGTGCTCACACCCCCACTCGGCCCCCCCGATCGTCGGAACCCCAATGCCGTCGATCAGGTTCTCCGGTGATGCTCCGACGATGGTGCCCTGATGAAGAAAAATACGGCACCAGCACATGCCCGAGCCCAGCAGGTGCTGTAGCAACACTCGGTCCGGTCCGATCTTAGACTGGGAATGAACCCCGTATGCTTAGACAGGGAATGAACTTCATATGCCTAAGTTAACCAATGAAACGAGCGTGCGAGCGTTCAGCCAGCCAGAGGGGCGGGATGCACAAGCCGAGGATTGGTCGGGTCCCCCTTTGCGTGCTACCGATCCTGCTACCGCAACCCTTGATCCGGTCTGATCTTAGACTGGGAATGAACTCCGTATGCCTAAGCCAACTCTCGAAACGGGCGGAAGGGCGGGCACTACGTCGGCCAGAGAGACGAGATGCGCAAGCCATGGATTGATAGGGTGGTAGGTGGGTTTAGGTACATCTTCATATTTCTGCATGCCAATGCCATTTTTATGGCTTGTAAATTCATACAGTGGTCCCTTAAGCCTTCACGTGAAGTTTCATGGCATGACGACTCGTTTTCTATTTTTCACGATTTTTAAAACTTTTTACGGTTCAGGATTTTTTAAAATTTTTTTGGAAGGAGTTTCGGCCCCAAACTTGGTAGACATGATCCGTGTATTTTTTTTGGCATGCACAAAAAAATTTAGCTAAAAACTCGAAGTGTACCAGATTTTGTGACCATTTGAAAAAAGTGTCTTCATTTCAGACACTTTAATGGCTAATGGCAGCAAACCTGTAAAATTTCAAATGCTCTTTAAGGGGGTGCGAGTTGTCAAGGTTTGATGAGGGATAGGGGGCCAATATAAGGGCCAAGAACCAGCACCCATTGCACAACATGTGCGTACACCCCCCCGGCCCCCTAATCGTTGGAACCCCAATGCCGTCGATCAGGTTCTCCGACGACGCTCCAGCGATGGTGTCCCGGTGAAAAAAAATGTGGCACCAGCAATGCTCGAGCCCAGCATGTGCTGTCGTAACCCTCGGTCCGGTCTGATCTTAGACTGGGAATGAACTCTGTATGCTTAGACTCGGAATGAACTCCGTGTGCCTAAGTAAACGTATGAAACGAGCGTGCGGGCTTTTAGCCAACCAGAGGGGCGGGATGCACAAGTCGAGGATCGGTCGGGTCCCCCGAAAAAAGCGGGTGGGCGGGCGGGCACTACGTCTGCTAGAGAGACGGGATGCACAAGCCGTGGATCGATAGGGTAGTAGGTGGGTTTAGGCACATCTTCATATTTCTGTGTGCCAATGCCATTTTTATGGCTTGTAAATTCATACATTGGTCCCTTAAGCCTTCACGTGAAGTTTCATGGCAAGACGAGTCGTTTTCTATTTTTCACGATTTTTGAAAATTTTTGTGATTCAGGATTTTTTAAAATTTTTTCGGAAGAAGTTTTGGCCCCAAACGTGGTAGACGTGATCCTTGTATTTTTGTTGGCGTGCAAAAAAAAATTCAGCCAAAAACTCGCAGTGTACAAGATTTTGTGACCATTTGAAAAAAGTGTCCCCATTTTAGACACTTTAATGGCTACTGGCAGCAAATCTGTAAAATCTCAAATTTTCTTTAAGGGGGTCTGAGTTCTCAAGGTTTGATGAGGGATAGGGGGCCAATATAAGGACCAAGCACCAGCACCCATCACACATCATGTGCGCACACCCCCCCGGCCTACCCGATCGCAGGAACCCCAATGCCGCCGGTCAGGTTCTCCGGTGATGCTCTGACGATGGTGCCCCGACGAAGAAAAATGCGACACCAGCACATGCTCAAGCCCAGCATGTGCTGCCGCAACTCTCGGTTCGGTCCGATCTTAGACTGGGAATGAACTCTGTATGCTTAGAATAGGAATGAACTCCGTATGCCTAAGTCAACCCATCGAATGAGCGTACGGGCTTTTAGTCGGCCAAAGGGGCGGGATACATAAGCCGGGGATCGGTCGGATCCCCCTCTGCGTGCTGCTAATCCTACTACTGCGACCTTCGGTCTGGTCTGTTCTTAGACTGGGAATGAACTTCGTATGCCTAAGCCAACCGACGAAAAGAGAGGGCAGGCACTACGCCGGCCAGAGAGCGGGATGCGCAAGCCATGAATCGATAGGGTGGTAGGTGGGTTTAGGCACATCTTCATATTTATGTGTTCCAATGCCATTTTTATGGCTTGTAAATTCATACAATGGTCCCTTAAGCCTTCACGTGAAGTTTCATGGCAAGACGACTCGTTTTCTATTTTTCATGATTTTTTAGATGGAGTTTTGGCCCAAAACTTGGTAGACGTGATCCTTTTATTTTTGTTCGCATGCACAAAAAAATTCAGCTAAAAACTCGAAGTGTACAGGATTTTGTGACCATTTGAAAAAAGTGTTCCCATTTCAGACACTTTAATGGCTACTGGCAGCAAACCTGTAAAATCTCAAATGCTCTTTAAGGGGGTGTGAGTTCTCAAGGTTTGATGAGGGATAGAAGGCCAATATAAGGGCCAAGTACCAGCACCCATCGCACATCTTGTGCGCACCGCCCAGACCCCTAATCGTTGGAACCCCAATGCCGTCGATTAGGTTCTCCGACGATGCTCTGACGATGGTGTCCCAGCAAAGAAAAATGCGACACCAGCAAATGCCTGAGCCTAGCATGTGTTGCCGCAACCTTCAGTTTGGTCCGATCTTAGACTGGGAATGAACTCCGTACGCTTAGACTGGGACTGAACTCCATATGCCTAAGTCAACCCACGAAACGAGCGTGCGAGCGCTCAGCCGGCTAGAGAGGCGAGATGCGCAAGTCGAGGATCGGCTGGGTCCTCCTCTGCGTGCTGTCGATCCTCCAGCCATAACCCTTAGTCCGGTCCAATCTTAGACTGGGAATGAACTTCGTATGCCTAAGCCAACCGATGAAATGAGCGGGCGGGCGGGCAAGCGGGCACTACGCCAGCCAGAGAGACGGGATGCGCAAGCCTTGGATCGATAGGGTGGTGGGGGGTTTAGGCACATTTTCATATTTCTGTGTGCCAATGCCATTTTTATGCCCTGTAACTTCATACAATGGTCCCTTAAGCCTTCACGTGAAGTTTCATGGCAAGACGACTGGTTTTTTATTTTTCATGATTTTTGAAACTTTTTGTGGTTTGAGATTTTTTAAAATTTTTTCGGAAGGTTTTTTGGCCCCAAACTTGGTAGATGTGATCCTTGTATTTTTGTTGGCATGCACAAAAAAATTCAGCTAAAAACTCGAAGTGTGAAAGATTTTGTGACCATTTGAAAAGAGTGTCCCCATTTCAGACACTTTAATGGCTACTGGCAGCAAACCTGTAAAATCTCAAATGCTCTTTAAAGGGGTGTGAGTTTCTTGAGGTTTGAAGAGGGATAGGGGGCCAATATAAGGGCCAAGTACTAGCAACCATCGCACATCATGTGAGCACACCCCCCCGGCCCCCCGATCGCCGGAACCCCAATGCCGCCAGTCAGGTTCTCCAGCGATGCTCCGGCGATGGTGCCCGACGAAGAAAAATGCAGCACCAGCACATGCCCGAGCCCAGCATGTGCTGCCGTAACCCACGGTTTGGTCCAATCTTAGACTGGGAATGAACTCCGTATGCTTAGACTGGGAATGAATTCCGTATGCCTAAGTCAACCAACAAAACGAGCGTGCGGGCGCTCAGCCGGCTAGAGGGGCGGGATGCGCAAGCTGGGGATTGATCGGGTCCCTCTCTGCGTACTGTCGATCCTGCTGCCACAACCCTCGGTCCGATTTGATCTTAGACTGGGAATGAACTTCGTATGCCTAAGCCAACCGACGAAATGAGGGAGCGGGCAGGCGGGCACTACGCCGACCAGAGAGACGGGATGCGCAAGGCGTGAATCGATAGGGTGGTAGGTGGCTTTCGGCTCATCTTCATAATTCTGCATGCCAATGCCATTTTTATGGCTTGTAAATTCAAACAATGGTCCCTTAAGCCTTCACGTGAAGTTTCATGGCAAGACGACTCGTTTTCTATTTTTCACGATTTTAGAAACTTTTTACGGTTCGAGATTTTTTAAAATTTTTTCGAAAACAATTTTGGCCCCACATTGGTAGACATGATCCTTGTATTTTTGTTGGCATGCACAAAAAAATTCAGTTAAAAACTTGAATTGTACAAGATTTTGTGACTATTTGAAAAAGTGTCCCCATTTTAAACACTGTAATACCTACTGGCAGCAAATCTATAAAATCTCAAATGCTTTTTAAGGGGGTGTGAGTTCTCGAGGTTTGATGAGGGATATGGGGCCAATATAAGGGCAAAGTACCAGCACCCATCGCACATCATGTGCACACGCCCCCCGTTCGGCCCCCCCGATCACCGAAACCCCAATGCCGTCGGTCAGGTTCTCCGGCGATGGTGCCCCGACGAAGAAAAATGCGGCACCAGCACATGCCCGAGCCCAACATGTGCTGCCGCAACCCTCGGTCTAGTCCGATCTTAGACTGGGAATGAACTCCGTATGCTTAGACTGGAAATGAACTCCGTATGCCTAAGTCAACCCACGAAACGGGCGTGCGGGCTCTCAGCCGGCCAGAGAGGTGAGATGCACAAGTCGAGGATCAGTCAGGTCCCCCTCTGTGTGCTGTCGATCCTGTTGCCGCAACACTCGGTCTGATCCGATCTTAGACTGGGAATGAACTCCGTATGCCTAAGCCAATCGACGAAACGAGTGAACGAGCGAGCGGGCACTACGCCGGCCAGAGAGACGGGATGCGTAAGCCGTGGATCAATAGGGTGGTAGGTGGGTTTAGGCACATCTTCGTATTTCTGCTTGCCAATGCCATTTTTATGGCTTGTAAATTCATACAATGGTCCCTTAAGCCTTTACATGAAGTTTCATGGCAAGATGACTCGTTTTCTATTTTTTGTGATTTTTAAAACTTTTTGTGGTTCGGGATTTTTAAAATTTTTTCGGAAGGAGTTTTGGCCCCAAACTTGGTAGACGTGATCCTTGTATTTTTCTTGGCATGCACAAAAAAATTCAGCTAAAAACTCGAAGTGTACAAGATTTTGTGACCATTTGAAAAAAGTGTCCCCATTTCAAACACTTTAATGGCTACTGGCAGCAAACCTGTAAAATCTCAAATGCTCTTTAAGGGGCTGTGAGTTCTCGAGGTTGGATGAGGGATAGGGGGCCAATATAAGGGCCAAGTACCAGCACCCATCACACATCATGTGCGCACACCCCTCCGGCCCCCTCGATCGTCGGAACCCTAATGCCGCTGGTCAGGTTCTCCGGTGATGGTGCCCCGGTGAAGAAAAATGCGGCACCAGCACATGCCCAAGCCCAGCATGTGCTACCACAACCCTCGGTCCCATCCGATCTTAGACTAGGAATGAGCTCCGTATGCTTAGACTGGGAATGAACTCCGTATGCCTAAATCAACCCACGAAATGAGCGTACGGGCGATTAGCCAGCCAGAGGGGCAGGATGCGCAAGCCGGGGATCGGCTGGGTCCCCCTCTGCGTGCTGCCGATCCTGCTACCACAACCCTCAGTCCGGTCTAATCTTAGACTGAGAATGAACTCCATATGCCTAAGCCAACCAACGAAACGAGCGGGCGGGC
Source organism: Durio zibethinus (assembly GCF_047325235.1). Lineage (NCBI taxonomy): Eukaryota > Viridiplantae > Streptophyta > Magnoliopsida > Malvales > Malvaceae > Durio > Durio zibethinus. The sequence continues at coordinate 14,737,913 of NC_143180.1, read as the reverse complement.
AGGCGGGCGGGCACTATGCCCCAAGAGAGACGGGATGCGCAAGCCATGGATCGATAGGGTGGTAGGTGGGTTTAGGCACATCTCCATATTTCTACATGCCAAGGCCATTTTTATGGCTTGTAAATTCATACAATGGTCCGTTAAGCCTTCACGTGAAGTTTCATGGCAAGACGACTCGTTTTCTATTTTTCACGATTTTTGAAACATTTTACGGTTTGGGATTTTTTAAAATTATTTTGGAAGGATTTTTGGCCCCAATCTTGGTAGACGTGATCCTTGTATTTTTTTTGGCATGCACAAAAAACTTCAGCTAAAAACTCGAAGTGTACAAGATTTTGTGACCATTTGAAAAAAGTGTCCCCATTTTAGACACTTTAATGGCTACTGGCAGCAAACTTGTAAAATCTCAAATGCTCTTTGAGGGGGTGTGAGTTCTCAAAGTTTGATGAGGGATAGAGGGCCAATATAAGGGCCAAGTACCAGCACCAATCGCACATCATGTGCGCACACCCTCCCGGCCCCCCTGATCGTCGGAACCTCAATAACGTCAGTCAGGTTCTCCGGTGATGCTCCGACGATGGTGCCCCGACGAAGAAAAATACGACACCAGCACATGCCCGAGCCCAGCATGTGCTGCTGCAACCCTCAGTCCGATCCGATCTTAGACTGGGAATGAACTCTGTATGCCTAAATCAACCCACGAAATGAGCGTGCGGGCACTCAGTCAGCTAGAGGGGCGGGATGCGCAAGCCAGGGATCAGCCGGGTCCCCCTCTGCGTGTTGCCGATCCTTCTACCACAACCCTCGGTTCGGTCTGATCTTAGACTAGGAATGAACTAGGTATGCCTAAGCCAACTGAGAAAAGGAGCAAGCGGGCGGGCGGGCGGGCGGGCACTACGTCAGCTAGAGAGGCAGGATGCGCAAGCTGTGGATCGATAGGGTGGTAGTTGGGTATAGGCTCATCTTCATATTTCTGAGTGCCAATACCATTTTTATGACTTGTAAATTCATACAATGGTCCCTTAAGCCTTCACATCAAGTTTCATGGCAAGCCGACTCGTTTTCTATTTTTTACGATTTTTGAAACTTTTTACGGATCGAGATTTTTTAAAATTTTTTCGAAAGGTTTTTTGGCCCCAAACTTGGTAGCCGTGATCCTTGTATTTTTGTTGGCATGCATAAAAAAATACAGCTAAAAACTCGAAGTGTACAAGTTTTTGTGACCATTTGAAAAAGGTGTCCCCATTTCAAACACTTTAATGGCTACTGGCAGCAAACCTATAAAATCTCAAATGCTTTTTAAGGGGTGTGAGTTCTCGAGGTTTGATAAGGGATAGGGGGCCAATATAAGGGCCAAGTACCAGCACCCATCGCACATCATGTGCGTACACCCCCCTGGCCCACCCGATCGTCGGATCCCCAATGCCGCCAGTCAGGTTCTCCGGTGATGCTCGGGAGATGCTTCGACGATGGTGCCCCGATGAAGAAAAATGCAGCACCGGCACATGCCTGAGCCTAGCATGTGCTACCACAACCCTCGGTCTGGTTCGATCTTAGACTGGGAATGAACTTTGTGTGCTCAGACTGGGAATGAACTCCGTATGCCTAAGTCAACCCACGAAACGAGCGTGCGGGCGCTCAGCCAACCAGAGGGGCGAGATGCGCAAGGCGGGGATCGGTCGGGTCCCCCTCTACGTGCTGCCGATCCTGCTACTGCAACCCTCGGACCAGTCTGATCTTAGACTGGGAATGAACTCCGTATGCCTAACCCAACCGACGAAACGAGGGGGCGGGCGAGCGGGCACTACACCGGCCAGAGAGACGGGATGCGCAAGCCATGGATCGATAGGGTGGTAGGTCAGTTTAGGCACATCTTCATATTTCTACGTGCCAATGCAATTTTTATGGCTTGTAAATTCATACAATGGTCCCTTAAGCCTTCACGTAAAGTTTCATGGAAAGACGACTCGTTTTCTATTTTTCATGATTGTTGAAACTTTTTACGGTTCGAGATCTTTTAAAATTTTTTCGGAAGGAGTTTTGCCCCCAAAATTGGTTGACGTGATCCTTGTATTTTTGTTGGCATGCCCAAAAACATTTAGCTAAAAACTCGAAGTGTACAAGATTTTGTGACCATTTGAAAAAAGTGTCCCCATTTCAGACACTTTAATGGCTACTGGCAGCAAACCTGTAAAATCTCAAATGATCTTTAAGGCGGTGTGAGTTCTCGAGGTTTGATGTGGGATAGGGGGCCAATAAAAGGGCCAAATACCAGTACCCATCGCACATCATGTGTGCACACCCTCTCCAGCCCCCTCGATCGTCGGAACCCTAATGCCGTCGATCAGGTTCTCCGCTGATGCTCTGGCGATGGTGCCCCAGCAAAAAAAATACGGCACCACCACATGCCCGAGCCCAGCATGTGCTGCCGTAACCCTCGGTCTGGTCCGATCTTAGACTGGGAATGAACTCCGTATGCCTAAGTCAACCCATGAACCGAGCGTACGGGCGCTCAACCGGCTAGAGGGGCGAAATGCGCAAGTCGGGGATCGGTTGGGTCCCCCTCTGCTTGCTGCCGATCCTACTATCGTACCCTCGGTTCGGTTTGATCTTAGACTGGGAATGAACTCTGTATGCCTAAGGCAACCGATGAAATGAGCAGACGGGCGAGCGGGCGGGCACTACACCAGCCAGAGCTATGGGAAGCGCCAGTCGTGGATCGATAGGGTGGTAAGTGGGTTTAGGCACATCTTCATATTTCTGCATGCCAATGCCATTTTTATGGCTTGTAAATTCATACAATGGTCCCTTAAGCCTTCACGTGAAGTTTCATGGCAAAACGACTCGTTTTCTATTTTTCACGATTTTTGAAACTTTCTATGGTTCGGAATTTTTTAAAATTTTTTCGGAAGGAGTTTTGGCCCAAACTTGGCAGACATGATCCTTGTATTTTTTTTGGCATGCACAAAAAAATTTACCTAAAAACTCGAAGTGTACAAGATTTTGTGACCATTTGAAAATAGTGTCCCCATTGGCAGCAAACCTGTAAAATCTCAAATGCTCTTTAAGGGGGTGTGAGTTCTTGAGGTTTGATGAGGGATAGGGGGCCAATATAAGGGCCAAGTACCAGCACTCATCGCACATCATGTGCGCACACCACCCTGGGCCCTCCAATCGCCAGAACCCCAATTCCGCTGGTCAGGTTCTCTGGCGATGCTCCGGTGATGGTGCCTCGATGAAAAAAAATGTGGCTCCAGCACATGCTCGAGCCTAGCATGTGCTATCACAACCCTCGATCCGATCTGATCTTAGATTGTGAATGAACTCCGTATGCCTAGACTGGGAATGAACTCCGTATGCCTAAGTCAACCCATGAAACGAGTGTGCGGGAGCTCAACCGGCCAAAGGGGTGGGATGCGCAAGCCAAGGATCGACCGGGTCCCCTTCTACATGTCGTCGATCCTACTGCCGTAACCCTCGGTTCAGTCTGATCTTAGACAGGGAATGAACTCCGTATGCCTAAGCCAACCGACGAAACGAGCGACGGACGGGCGACCCCTCGCTGCGTCGGCCAGAAAGACTGGATGCGCAAGTCGAGGATCGATAGGGTGGTAGGTGGGTTTAGGCACATCTTCATATTTCTGCATGCCAAGGCCATTTTTATGGCTTCTAAATTCATACAATGGTCCCTTAAGCCTTCACGTGAAGTTTCATGGTAAGACGACTCGTTTTCTATTTTTCACGATTTTCAAAGCTTTTTGCGGTTCGAGATTTTTTAAAATTTTCTCGAAAGGTGTTTTGGCTCCAACTTGGTATACGTGATCCTCGTATTTTTGTTGGCATGCACAAAAGAATTCAGCTAAAAACTTGAAGTGTACAAGATTTTGTGACCATTTGAAAAAAGTGTCCCCATTTCAGACACTTTAATAGCTGCTGGCAGCAATCCTGTAAAATTTCAAATGCTCTTTAAGGGGGTGTGAGTTCTCGAGGTTTGATAAGGGATATGGGGCCAATATAAGGGCCAAGTACCAGCACCCATCGCACATCATGTGTGCATCCCCCCGCTCGGTCCCCCCGATCACCAGAACCCCAATGCCGTCGGTCAGGTTCTCCGACGATGTTCCGGCGATGGTGCCCCGGTGAAGAAAAATACGGCACCAGCACATGCTCGAGCCAGCATGTGCTGCCACAACCCTCGGTCTGGTTCGATCTTAGACTGGGAATGAACTCCGTATGCTTAGACTAGGAATGAACTTCGTATGCCTAAGTCAACCCACGAAACGAGCATGCGGCGCTTAGTCGGCCAGAGGGGCGAGACGCACAAGCCGAGGATCAGCCGGGTCCCTCACTGTGCACTGCCGATCTTGCTGTCGCAACCCTCGGTCTGGTCCGATCTTAGACTGGGAATGAACTCCGTATGCCTAAGCCAATCGACGAAACGAGCGGGCGGGTGGGTGGGCACTACGCCAGCCAGAGAGACGGGATGCGCAAGTCGTGGATCGATAGGGTGGTAGGTGGGTTTAGGCACATCTTCATATTTTTGCATGCCAATGCCATTTTTATGGCTTGTAAATTCATACAATGGTCCCTTAAGCCTTTACGTGAAGTTTCATGGCAAGACGACTCGTTTTCTATTTTTCACGATTTTCAAAACTTTTTGTGGTAAGAGATTTTTTAAAATTTTTTCGGAAGGAGTTTTGGCCCCAAACTTGGTAGACGTGATACTTGTATTTTTTTTGGCATGCACAAAAAATTCAGCTAAAAACTCGAAGTGTCCAAGATTATGAGACCATTTGAAAAAAGTGTCCCCATTTCAGACACTTTAATGGCTACTGGCGGCAAACTTGTAAAATCTCAAATGCTCTTTAAGGGGGTGTGAGTTCTCGAGGTTTGATGAGGGAAATGGGGCCAATATAAGGGCCAAGTACCAGCACCCATCGCACATCATGTGCGCATACCCTCCCGGCCCCCCCGATCGTCGAAACCCCAATAACGTCGGTCAGGTTCTCCGGCGATGCTCCGACGATGGTGCCTCAACGAAGAAAAATATGGCACCAGCACATGCCCGAGCCCAGCATGTGCTGTCGCAACCCTCAGTCTGGTCTGATCTTAGACTGCGAATGAACTCCGTATGCTTAAGTCAACCCACAAAACGAGCGTGCGGGCGCTCAATCGGCTAGAGGGGTGGGATGCACAAGCCGGGGATCAGCTGGGTCCCCCTCTGCCTGTTGTCGATCCTTCTGCCGCAACCCTCGGTTTGGTCTGATCTTAGACTGGGAATGAAGTAGGTATGCCTAAGCCAACCGACAAAACGAGCAAGCGGACGGGCGGGTGGAGACTACTAGCCATGGATCGATAGGGTGGTAGCTGGGTATAGGCTCATCTTCATATTTCTGAGTACCAATGCCATTTTTATGGCTTGTAAATTCATACAATGGTCCCTTAAGCCTTCACGTGAAGTTTAATGGCAAGACGACTCATTTTCTATTTTTTACGATTTTTGAAACTTTTTACAAATCGAGATTTTTTAAAATTTTTTCAGAGGGTGTTTTGGCCCCAAACTTGGTAGACTTGATCCTTGTATTTTTGTTGGCATGCACAAAAAAATACAGCTAAAAACTCGAAGTGTACAAGTTTTTGTGACCATTTGAAAAATGTGTCCCCATTTAAAACACTTTAATGGCTACTGGCAGCAAACCTGTAAAATCTCAAATACTCTTTAAGGGGGTGTGAGTTCTCAAGGTTTGACCAGGGATAGGGGGCTAATATAAGGGCCAAGTACCAGCACCCATCGCACATCAAGTACGCACACCGTCCCCGACCCCCTCGATCGTCGGAACCCCAATGTCGTCGGTCAGGTTCTCCGGTGATGCTCCGATGATGGTGCCCCGACGAAGAAAAATGCGGCACCAGCACATGGCCAAGCCCAGTATGTGCTGCCACAACCATCGGTCCTGTCTGTTCTTAGACTAGGAATGAACTTCGTATGCTTAGACTGGGAATAAGCAACCCACAAAACGAGTGTATGGGCGCTCAGCCGGCTAGAGGGGCAAGATGCGCAAGCCGGGGATTGGTCGGGTCCCCCTCTACGTGCTGCTGATCCTACTGCCGTAACCCTCGGTCTACTCTGATCTTAGACTAAACTTTGTATGCCTAAGCCAACCGACGAAACGAGCAGGCAGGCGGGTGGGCGTGCACTACGTCGGCTAAAGAGACGGGTTACGCAAGCCATGGATCGATAGGGTGGTAGGTGGGTTTAGGCACATCTTCATATTTCTATGTGCCAATGCCATTTTTATGGCTTGTAAATTCATACAATGGTCCCTTAAGCCTTCACGTGAAGTTTCATGGCAAGACGACTCATTTTCTATATTTCACGATTTTTGAAACTTGTTACGGTTTGGGATTTTTTAAAATTTTTTTGGAAGGATTTTTGGCCCCAAACTTGGTAGACGTGATCCTTATATTTTTTTTTGGCATGCACAAAAAAATTCAGCTAAAAACTCGAAGTGTACAACATTTTGTGACCATTTGAAAAAAATGTCCCCATTTCAAACACTTTAATGGCTATTGGCAGCAAACCTATAAAATCTCAAATGCTCTTTAAGGGGGTGTGAGTTCTTGAGGTTTGATGAGGGATAGGGGGCCAATATAAGGGCCAAGTACTAGCACCCATTGCACATCATGTGCGTAAACCCCCCGGCCCCCCCGATCGTCGGAACCCCAATGCTGTCGGTCAGGTTCTCCGACGGTGCTCCGACGGTGGTGCCCCGACGAAGAAAAATGCAGCACTAGCACATGCTCGAGCCCAGCATGTGCTGCCGCAACCCTCGGTTCGGTCCGATCTTAGACTGGGAACGAACTCCGTATGCCTAAGTCAACCCACGGAACGAGCGTGCGGGCGCTCAGCCGGCCAGAGGGGCGGGATACGCAAGCCGAGGATCGGTCGGGTCCCCCTTTGCGTGCTGTCGATCCTACTGCCGCAACCCTCAGTCCTGTCTAACCTAAGCCAACTGACGAAACGAGGGGTGGGCGGGTACTACGTCGAGTAGAGAGACGGGATACGCAAGCCGTGGATCGATAGGGTGGTTGGTGGGTTCAGGCACATCTTCATATTTCTGCATGCCAATGCCATTTTTATGGCTTGTAAATTATACAATGGTCGCTTAAGCCTTCACGTGAAGTTTCATGGCAAGACGACTCGTTTTCTATATTTCACGAGTTTTAAAACCTTTTGCGGTTTGCGATTTTTAAAATTTTTTCGGACGGAGTTTTGGCCCCAAACTTGGTAGACGTGATACTTGTATTTTTTTTGGCATGCACAAAAAAATTCAGCTAAAAACTCGAAGTATACAAGATTTTGTGACCACTTGAAAAAAGTGTCCCCATTTCAGACACTTTAATGGCTACTGCCAGCAAACCTGTAAAATCGTTAATGCTCTTTAAGGGGGTGTGAGTTTTGGAGGTTTGATTAGGGATAGGGGGCTAATATAAGGGCCAAGTACCAGCACCCATCACACATCATGTGCGCACACCCCCCGACCCCCCCGATCGCCTGAACCCCAATGTCGTCGATCAGGTTTTCCGGTGATGGTGCCCCAACGAAGAAAAATGCGGCACCAGCACATGCTCGAGCCCAGCATGTGCTGTCGTAACCCTTGGTCCAATCTGATCTTAGACTGGGAATGAACTCCGTATGCTTAGACTGGGAATGAACTCTGTATGCCTAAGTCAACCCACGAAACGGGCGAGCGGGCGCTTAGCTGGCCAAGGGGGTGGGACGCGTAAGTCAGGGATCGGCTGGGTCCCCCACTGCGTGCTATCGATCCTACTGCAGCAACCCTCGGTCCAATCCGATCTTAGACTGGGAATGAACTCCGTATGTCTAAGCCAATCGACGAAACGAGCGGGCGAGCGGGCGGGCGGGCACTACTACGACCAGAGAGACGGGATGCGCAAGCCGTGGGTCAATAGGGTGGTAGGTGGGTTTAGGCACATCTTCATATTTCTGTGTGCCAATGCCATTTTTATGGCTTGTTAATTCATACAATTGTCCCTTAAGCCTTCACGTGAAGTTTCATGGCAAGACGACTCGTTTTCTATTTTTCATGATTTTTAAAACTTTTTGCGGTTCGAGATTTTTTAAAATTTTTTCAGAAGGAGTTTTGGCCACAAACTTCGTAGACGTGATCCTTGTATTTTTGTTGGCATGCGCAAAACAATTCAACTAAAAGCTAGAAGTGTATAAGATTTTGTGACCATTTGAAAAAAGTGTCCCCATTCAGACACTTTAATGGCTACTGGCAGCAAACCTGTAAAATTTCAAATGCTCTTTAAGGGGGTGTGGGTTCTTGAGGTTTGATGAGGGATAGGGGGCCAATATAAGGGCCAAGTACCAGCACCCATCACACATCATGTGCGCACCCCCCCGACCACCCCGATCGTTGGAACCCTAATGCCGTCGGTCAGGTTCTCCGGCGATGCTCCGATGATGGTACCCCGACGAAGAAAAATGTGACACCAGCACATGCCCGAGCCCAGTATGTGCTATCGCAACCCTCGGTCTGGTCTGATCTTAGACTGGGAATGAACTTCGTATGCTTAGACTGGGAATGAACTCCGTATGCCTAAGTCAACCCACGGAATGAGCGTGCGGGCGCTCAGTCGGCCAGAGGGGCGGGATGCTCAAGCCAGGGATCGGCTGGGTCCTTCTCTGCGTGCTACCGATCCTACTACCGCAACCCTCAGTCTGGTCTGATCTTAGAATGGGAATGAACTCCGTATGCCTAAGCCAACCGATAAAACGAGCGGACGGGCAGGCGGGCGAGCACTATGTCGGCCAGAGAGACGAGATGCGCAAGCCGTGGATCGATAGGGTGGTAGGTGGGTTTAGGTACATCTTCATATTTCTGTGTGCCAATGCCATTTTTATGGCTTGTAAATTCATACAATGGTCCCTTAAGCCTTCACCTGAAGTTTCAGGGCAACACGACTCATTTTCTATTTTTCACGATTTTTGAAACTTTTCACGGTTTGAGATTTTTTAAAATTTTTTCAGAAGGGGTTTTAGTCCCAAACTTGGTAGACGTGATCCTTGCAGTTTTGTTGGCATGCACAAAAAAATTCAGCTAAAAACTTGAAGTGTATAAGATTTTGTGACCATTTGACAAAAGTGTCCCCATTTAAGACACTTTAATGGCTACTGGCAGCAAACCTGTAAAATCTCAAATGCTCTTTAAGGGGGTGTGAGTTCTCGAGGTTTGATGAGGGATAGGGGGCCAATATAAGGGCCAAGTACCAGCACCCATCGCACATCATGTGCGCCCACACCCCCCGCCCCCCGATCGTTGGAACCTCAATGCCGTCGGTCAGGTTCTCCGGTGATGCTCCGACGATGGTGCCCCGACGAAGAAAAATGCGGCACCAGCATAAGCCCAAGCCCAGCATGTGCTGCCGCAACCCTCGGTCCCATCTGATCTTAGACTAGGAATGAACTCCATATGCATAAGTCAACCTACAAAACGAGCGTGCGGGCGTCAGTCGACCAGAGGGGCGGGATACGCAAGCCGGGGATCGACCGGGTCCCCCTCTGCGTGCTGCCGATCCTACTGCCACAACCCTCGGTTTGATCAGATCTTAGACTGGGAATGAACTCCGTATGCCTAAGCCAACCGACGAAACGAGTGGTCGGGTGGGCGGGCGGGCACTACACCGGCCAGAGAGACGGGATGCGCAAGCCGTGGATCGATAGGGTGGTAGGTGGGTTTAGGCACATCTTCATATTTCTGCATGCCAATGTTATTTTTATTGCTTGTAAATTCATACAATGGTCCCTTAAGCCCTCACGTGAAGTTTCAATGCAAGACGACTCGTTTTCTATTTTTCACGACTTTTGAAACTTTTTGTGGTTCGGGATTTTTTTAAATTTTTTTGGAAGGATTTTTGGTTCCAAACATGGTAGACTTGATCCTTGTATTTTTATTGGCATGCACAAAAAAATTCAGCTAAAAACTCGAAGTGTACAAGATTTTGTGACCATTTGGAAAAAGTGTCCCCATTTCAGACACTTTAATGGCTACTAGCAGCAAAGCTGTAAAATCTCAAATGCTCTTTAAGGGGGTGTGAGTTCTTAAGGTTTCATAAGGGATAGGGGGCCAATATAAGGGCCAAGTACCAGCACCCATCGCACATCATGTGCGCACACCCCCCGGCCCCCTCGATCGTCGGAACCCCAATGCCACTGGTCAGGTTCTCCGGCGATGCTCCGACGATGGTGCCCCGATGAAGAAAAATGCGACACCAGCACATGCCCGAGCCCAGCATGCGCTACTGCAACCCTCGGTCCAGTCCGATCTTAGACTGGGAATGAACTCCATATGCTTAAGCCAATCGACGAAATGAGCGGGCAGGTAGGCGGACGGGTACTACGCCGACCAGAGAGGCGGGATGCGCAAGCCGTGGATCGATAGGGTGGTAGGTGGGTTTAGGAACATCTTCATATTTCTACGTGCCAATGCCATTTTTATGGCTTGTAAATTCATACAATGGTCCCTTAAGCCTTCACGTGAAGTTTCATGGCAAAACGACTCGTTTTCTATTTTTCACGATTTTTGAAACTTTTTGCAGTTCAGATTTTTTAAAATTTGTTCGGAAGGATTTTTTGTCCCAAACATGGTAGACATGATCCTTGCATTTTTTTTGGCATGCACAAAAAAATTCAGCTAAAAACTCGAAGTGTACAAGATTTTATGACCATTTGAAAAAAGTGTCCCCATTTCAGACACTTTAATGGCTACTGACAGCAAACCTGTAAAATCTCAAATGCTCTTTAAGTGGGTGTGAGTTCTCGAGGTTTGATGAGGGATAGGGGGCCAATATATGGGCCAAGTACCCCCCCAATCGCCGGAACCCCAATGCCGCTGGTTATGTTCTCCGATGATGCTCTGGCGATGGTGCCCCGACGAAAAAAAATATAGCACCAGCACATGCCCGAGCCCAGCATTTGCTGCCGTAACCCTCAGTCAGTCCAATCTTAGACTGGGAATGAACTCCGTATGCCTAACCCAACCGACGAATTGAGCGAAAGGGCGGGCAGGCGGGCACTACGCCGACCAGAGAGACGGGATGCGTAAGCCGTGGATCGATAGGGTGGTAGGTGGGTTTAGACACATCGTCGTATTTCTACATGCCAATGCCATTTTTATGGCTTGTAAATTCAGAGAATGGTCCCTTAAGCCTTGACGTGAAGTTTCATTGCAAGACGACTCCTTTTCTAATTTTCAAGATTTTTAAAATTTTTTGCAGTTCGGGATTTTTTAAAATTTTTTCAGAAAGATTTTTTGCCCCAAATTGGGTAGACGTGATCCTTTTATTTTTGTTGGCATGCACAAAAAAATTCAGCTAAAAACTCGAAGTGTACAAGATTTTGTGACCATTTGAAAAAATTGTCCCCATTTCAGACACTTTAATGGCTACTGGCAGCAAACCTGTAAAATCTCAAATGCTCTTTAAGGGGGTGTGAGTTCTCAAGGTTTGATGAGGGATAGGGGGCCAATATAAGGGCCAAGTGCCAGCACCCATCGCACATTATGTGCGCACACCCGCCCCGGCTCCCCCGATCATCAGAACCCCAATGCCGTCAGTCAGGTTCTCCGGCGATGCTCCGATGAAGGTGCCCCGATGAAGAAAAATGTGCCACCAGCACATCCTCAGGCCCAGCATGTGCTGCAGCAACCCTCGGTTCAGTCCGATCCTAGACTGAGAATGAACTCCGTATGCCTAAGCCAACCGACAAAACAAACGGGTGGGTGGGTGGGCGGGCGGGCGGGCACTACACCGGCCAGAGAGACGTGATGCGCAAGTCATGGATCGATAGGGTGGTAGGTGGGTTTAGGCACATCTTCCTATTTCTACGTGCCAATGCCATTTTTATGGCTTGTAAATTTATACAATGGTCCCTTAAGCCTTTACGTGAAGTTTCATGGCAAGACGACTCATTTTTTATTTTTCACGATTTTTGAAACTTTTTACGGTTCGGGAATTTTTTAAAATATTTTTAGAAGGAGATATAGCCCCAAACTTGGTAGACGTGATCCTTGTATTTTTTATGGCATGCATAAAAAAATTCAGCTAAAAACTCGAAGTGTACAAGATTTTGTGACCATTTGAAAAAAGTGTCCCCATTTCAGACACTTTTATGGATACTGGCAGCAAACCTGTAAAATCTCAAATGCTCTTTAATGGGGTGTGAGTTCTCGAGGTTTGATGAAAGATAGGGGGCCAATAAAAGGGCCAAAGACCAGCACCCAATGCACATCATGTGCGTACACCCCCTCGGCCCCCCCGATTGCCGGAACCCCACTGCCTTCGGTCAGGTTCTCCGACGATGCTCTGACGATGGTGCCCCAGCGAAGAAAAATGCGGCACCAGCACAAGCCCAAGCCTAGCATGTGGTGCCGTATCCCTAAGTCCGGTCCGGTCTGATCCTAGACTGGGAATGAACTCTGTATCCCTAAGCCAACTGACAAAATGAGCGGGTGGGCAGGCGGGCGTGCACTACACCGGCCAGAGAAACGGGATGCGCAAGCCGTGGATCGATAGGGTGGTACGTGGGTTTAGGCACATCTTCATATTCCTAGGTGCCAATGCCATTTTTATGGCTTGTAAATTCATACAATGGTCCCTTAAGCCTTCACGTGAAGTTTCATGGCAAGACGACTCGTTTTCTATTTTTTACGATTTTCAAAACTTTTGGCGGTTCGGGATTTTTTAAAATTTTTTCGGAAGGAGTTTTGGGCCCAAACTTGGTAGACGTGATCCTTTTATTTTTGTTGGCGTGCACAAAACAATTCAGCTAAAAACTGAAGGTGTACAAGATTTTGTGTCCATTTGAAAAAAGTGTCCCCATTTTAGACACTTTAATGGCTACTGGCAGCAAACCTGTAAAATCTCAAATGTTCTTTAAGGGGGTGTGAGTTCTCGAGGTTTGATGAGGGATAGGGGGCCAATATAAGGGCCAAGTACCAGCACCCATCACACATCATGTGCGCACACCCCCCGGCCCCCCCGATCATCGAAACCCCAACGTCGCTGGTTAGGTTCTCCGACAACGCTTCGACAATGGTGCCCTGACGAAGAAAAATATGGCACCAGCACATGCTCGAGCCCAGCATGTGCTGCTGCAACCCTCGGTCCCATCCGATCTTAGACTGGGAATGAACTCTGTATGCTTAGGCTGGGAATGAACTCCGTATACCTAAGTCAACCCACGAAACGAGCGTACGAGTGTTCAGCCGGCCAGAGGGTCGGGATGCACAAGTCGGGGATCGGTCGGGTCCCCCTCTGTGTGCTGTCGATCCTGCTGCCGCAACCCTCGATCTGGTCTGATCTTAGATTGGGAATGAACTCCGTATACCTAAGCAAGCCGATGAAACGAGCAAGCGGGCGGGTGGGCGCTACGCCGACCAGAGAGACGGGATGCGCAAGTCGTGGATCGATAGGGTGGTAGGTGGGTTTAGGCACATCTTCATATTTCTACTTGCCAATGCCAATTTTATGGCTTGTAAATTCATACAATGGTCCCTTAAGCCTTCACGTGAAGTTTCATGGCAAGACGACTCGCTTTCTATTTTTCATGATTTTTAAAACTTTTTACGATTTGGGATTTTTTAAAATTTTTTCAAAAGGAGTTTTGACCCAATCTTGGTAGACATCATCCTTGTATTTTTGTTGGCATGCACAAAAAAATTCAGCTAAAAACTCGAAGTGTACAAGATTTTGTGACCATTTGAAAAAAGTGTTCCCATTTCAGACACTTTAATGGCTACTGGCAGCAAGCCTGTAAAATCTCAAATGCTCTTTAAGGGGGTGTGGGTTATTGAGGTTTGATGAGGGATAGGGGGCCAATATAAGGGCCAACTACCAGCACCCAACGCACATCATGTGTGCACTCCCCACCCGGGCCCCCCGATCACCGGAACCCCAATACCGCAGGTCAGGTTATCCGGTGATGGTGCCCCGACGAAGAAACATCTGGCACAAGCACAAGCTCGAGCCCAACATGTGTTGTCGCAATCCTTGGTCTGATCCGATCTTAGACTGGTAATGAACTCTGTATGCTTAGACTGGGAATGAACTCCGTATGCCTAAGTCAACCCACGAAACGAGCGTGTGGGCGCTCAGTCGGCCAGAGAGGCGGGATGCGCAAGCCGGGGATCGGTCGGGTCCCCCTTTGCGTGCTGTCGATCCTGCTACCACAACCCTCAGTTCGGTTCAATCTTAGACTGGGAATGAACTCCGTATGCCTAAGCCAACCGACGAAACGAGCAAGCGGGCGGGCATGCAGTCACTACACCGGCCAGAGAGACAGGATGCGCAAGCCGTGGATCGATAGGGTGGTAGGTGGGTTTAGGCACATCTTCATATTTCTGCATGCCAATGCCATTTTTATGGCATGTAAATTCATACAATGGTCCCTTGAGCCTCCACATGAAGTTTCATGGCAAGACGACTCGTTTTCTATTTTTCACGATTTTTACAACTTTTTACGGTTCGAGATTTTTTAAAATTTTTTCGAAAGGAGTTTTGGCCCCATACTTGGTAGACGTGATCCTTGTATTTTTGTTGGCATGCATAAAAACATTCAGCTAAAAACTCGAGGTGTGCAAGATTTTGTGACCATTTGAAAAAAGTGTCCCCATTTCAGACACTTTAATGGCTACTGGCAGCAAACCTGTAAAATCTAAAATGCTCTTTAAGGGGGTGTGTGTTCTTGAGGTTTGATGAGCGATAGGGGGCCACTATAAGGGCCAAGTACTAGCACCCATCGTACATCATGTGCGCACACCCCCCAGCCCCCGATCATCGGAACCCCAATGCCGTCGGTCAGGTTCTCCGGTGATGCTCCGGGAATGGTGCCCCGATGAAGAAAAATGCGGCACCAGCACATGCTCGAGCCCAGCATGTGCTGCCATAACCCTCGATCCGATCCGATCTTAGATTGGGAATGAACTCCGTATGCTTAGACTGGGAATGAACTCCGTATGCCTAAGTCAACTTATGAAATGAGCTTGCGGGCGTTCAGTCGGCCAGAGGGAAGGGATATGCAAGCTGAGGATCGATCGGGTCCCCCTCTACGTGCTACCGATCCTACTATTACTACCCTAGTTCGATCTGATCTTAGACTGGGAATGAACTCCGTATGCCTAAGCCAACCGACAAAACGAGCCGACGAGCGGGCGGGCGAGCTCTACGCCGGCCAGAGAGACGGGATCACAAGCCATGGATCGATAGGGTGGTAGGTGGGTTTAGGCACATCTTCATATTTCTGCATGCCAAATGCCATTTTTATGGCTTGTAAATTCATACAATGGTCCCTTAAGCCTTCACGTGAAGTTTCATGGCAAGACGACTCGTTTTTCTATTTTTCATGATTTTGAAACTTTTTGCATTTCGAGATTTTTTTAAATTTTTTCGGAAAGAGTTTTGGCCCTAGCTTGGTAGACATGATCCTTGTATTTTTGTTGGCATGCACAAAAAAATTCAGCTAAAAAGTGTACAAGATTTTGTGACCATTTTTAAAATGTGTCCCCATTTCAGACACTTTAATGGCTACTGGCAACAAACCTGTAAAATCTCAAAAGCTCTTTAAGGGGGTGTGAGTTCTCGAGATTTGATGAGGGATAGGGGGCCAATATAAGGGCCAAGTACCAGCACCCATTGCACATCATGTGCGCACACCCCTCAGCCCCCCGATCGCCGGAACCCCAATGCTGCCGGTCAGGTTCTCCAGTGATGCTCCGACGATGGTGCCCCGATGAAAAAAAATGCGGCAACAGCACATGCCCGAGCCCAGCATGTGCTGCCACAACCCTCGGTCCGGTCTGATCTTAGATTGGGAATGAACTCCGCATGCTTAGACTGGGAATGAACTCCGTATGCCTAAGTCAACCCACGAAATGAGCGTACGGACGCTTAGCCGGCCAGACGGGTCCCCCTCTACGTGCTACCGATCCTGCTGTCGCAACCCTCAATCTGGTCTAATCTTAGACTAGGAATGAACTCTGATTCTTAAGCCAACCGACAAAATGAGCGGGCGGTCGGACGGGCGGGCACTACGCCAGCCAGAGAGACGGGATGTGCAAGCCGTGGATCGAAAATGTGGTAGGTGGGTTTAGGCACATCTTCATATTTCTATGTTCCAATGCGATTTTTATGCCTTGTAAATTCATACAATGGTCCCTTAAGCCTTCACGTGAAGTTTCATGGCAAGATGACTCGTTTTCTATTTTTCACAATTTTTGAAACTTTTTGCAATTCGGGATTTTTTAAAATTTTTTCGGAAGATGTTTCGGCCCCAAACTTGGTAGACATGATCCTTTTATTTTTTTTGGCATGCACAAAAAAATTCAGCTAAAAACTCGAAGTGTTCAAGATTTTGTGACCATTTGAAAAAAGTGTCCCCATTTCAGACACTTTAATGGCTACTGGCAGCAAACCTATAAAATCTCAAATGCTCTTTAAGGGGGTTTGAGTTCTTGAGCTTTGATGAGGGATAGGGGGCCACTATAAGGGCCAACTATCAGCACCCATCTTACATCATGTGCGCACACCCCCCGGTCCCCCCGTTCACCGGAACCCCAACTCCGCCGGTCAGGTTCTTCCGCGATGCTTCGGCAATGGTGTCCCGACGAAGAAAAATGTGGCACCAGCACATGCCCAAGCCCAGCATGTGTTGTCGTAACCCTCGGTTTGGTCCGATCTTAGACTGGGAATGAACTCCGTATGCTTAGACTGGGAATGAACTCCGTATGCCTAAGTCAACCCACGAAATGAGCGTGCGGGTGCTCAGCATGGCAAAGGGGTGAGATGCGCAAGTCGGGGATTAGTCGGGTCCCCCATTGCGTGTTGCCGATCCTGCTACCGTAACCGTTGATCCGGTCAGATCTTAGACTGGGAATGAACAACGTATGCCTAAGCCAACCGATGAACCGAGCGGACGGACGGGCGCTACGCCGGACAGAGAGACGGGATGTGCAAGTCGTGGATCGATAGGGTGGTAGCTGGGTTTAGGCGCATCTTCATATTTCAGTGTGCCAATGCCACTTTTATGGCTTGTAAATTCATACAATGGTCCCTTAAGCCTTCACGTGAAGTTTCATGGCAAGATGACTTCTTTTCTATTTTTCATGATTTTTGAAACTTTTTATGGTTTGAGATTTTTTAAAATTCTTTCAAAAGGATTTTTGGCCCAAAACTTGGTAGATGTGATCCTTGTATTTTTGTTGGCATGCAAAAAAAAATTCAGCTAAAAAATCAAAGTGTACAAGATTTTGGGACCATTTGAAAAAAGTGTCCCCTTTTCGACACTTTAATGGCTACTGGCAGCAAACCTATAAAATCTCAAATGCTTTTTAAGGGGGTGTGAGTTCTTGAGGTTTGATGAGGGATAGGGGGCCAATATAAGGGCCAAGTACCAGCACCCATCACACATCGGGCGGGCTGGCGGGTGAGCACTACGTCGGCCAGAGGTACGAGATGAGCGAGTCATGGATGGATACAGTGGTAGGTGGGTTTAGGCACATCTTCATATTTTTACGTGCCAATGCCATTTTTATGGCTTATAAATTCATACAATGGTCCCTTAAGCCTTCACGTGAAGTTTCTTGGCAAGATGACTTCTTTTCTATTTTTCACGAGTTTTGAAACATTTACGGTTCAAGATTTTTTAAAATTCATTCGAAAGGAGTTTTGGCCCCAAACTTGGTAGACGTGCTCCTCGTATTTTTGTTGGCATGCACAAAAACATTCAGCTAAAAACTCGAAGTGTACAAGATTTTATGACCATTTAAAAAAAGTGTCCCCATTTCAGACACTTTAATGGCTACTGGCAGCAAACTTGTAAAATCTCAAATGCTCTTTAAGGGGGTGTGGGTTCTCGAGGTTTGGCGAGGGATAGGGGGCCAATATAAGGGCCAAGTACCAGCACCCATCACACATCATGTGAGCACACCCCCCCCGACCCACCGATCGTCGAAACCCCAATGCCACCTCGACGAAGAAAAATGCGGTACCAGCACATGCCCGAGCCCAGTATGTGCTGCCACAACCCTTAGTCCGATCCGATCTTAGATTGGGAATGAACTCCGTATGCTTAGATTGGGAATGAACTCCGTATGCCCATGTCAACCCACGAAACGAGCTTGCAGGCGCTCAGCCGGTCAGATGGGCGAGAGGTGTAACCCGGGGATCGATCGGGTCCCCCTCTGGGTGCTACCGATCCTGCTACCGCAACCCTCGGTCCGATCTGATCTTAGACTGGGAATGAACTCCGTATGCCTAACCCAACCAACAAAACGAACGGGCGGGCGAGCGGGAGGGCACTACGTCGGCCAGAGAGACGGGATACGCAAGCCGTGGATCGATAGGGTGGTAGGTGGGTTTAGTCACATCTTCATATTTTGGCATGCCAATGCCCTTTTTATGGCTTGTAAATTCATACAATGGTCCCTTAAGCCTTCACGTGAAGTTTCATGGCAAGACGACTCGTTGTCTATTTTTCATGATTTTTCAAACTTTTTACGGTTCGGGAATTTTTAAAATTTTTTCGAAAGGAGTTTTGGCCCCAAACTTGGTAGACGTGATCGTTGTATTTTTGTTGGCATGCACAAAAACATTCAGCTAAAAACTCAAAGTGTACAAGATTTTGTGACCATTTGAAAAAAGTGTCCCCATTTCAGACACTTTAGTGGCTACTGGCAGCAAACCTGTAAAATCTCAAATGCTCTTTAAGGGGGTTTGAGTTCTCGAGGTTTCATGAGGGACAGGGGGCCAATATGAGGGCCAAGTACCAGCACCCATCGCACATCATGTGTGCACACCCTCCGACCCCCCAATCGTCAGAACCCCAATGA
The DNA here is from genome assembly GCF_047325235.1 of Durio zibethinus. NCBI lineage: Eukaryota > Viridiplantae > Streptophyta > Magnoliopsida > Malvales > Malvaceae > Durio > Durio zibethinus. The sequence goes on along the minus strand of NC_143180.1, from coordinate 14,719,002 downwards.
TGCCGGTTAGGTTCTCTGGCGTTGCGCCGGCGATGGAGCCCCGATGAAGAAAAGTGTGGCACCAGCACATGCCCGAGCCCAGCATGTGCTGTCGTAACCCTCGGTCTGGTCTGATCTTAGACTAAGAATGAATTCTATATGCTTAGACTGGGAATGAACACCGTATGCATAAGTCAACCCATGAAATGAGCGTGCAGGCACTCAGTCGGCTAGAGGGGCGGGATGCGCAAGCCAAGGATCGATCGGGTCCCCCTCTACGTGCTGCTGATCTTGCTGTCGTAACCCTTGGTGCAGTCTGATCTTAGATTGGGAATGAACTCCTTATGCCTAAGCCAACTGACGAAACGAGCAGGCAGGCGTGCTGACGGGCACTACACCGGTTAGAGAAACAGGATGCGCAAGTCGTGGATCGATAGTGTGGTAGGTGGGTTTAGGCACATCTTCTTATTTCTGCATTCCAATGCCATTTTTATGGCTTGTAAATTCATACAATGGTCCGTTAAGCCTTCACGTGAAGTTTCATGGCAAGACGACTCATTTTCTATTTTTCACAATTTTTGAAACCTTTTGCGGTTCGGGATTTTTTAAAATTTTTTCGGAATGGATTTTGGCCCAAACTTGGTAGACGAGATCCTTGTATTTTTATTGGTATGCACAAAAAAATTCAGCTAAAAACTCAAAGTGTACAAGATTTTGTGACCATTTGAAAAAATTGTCCCCATTTAAGACACTTTACTGGCTGCTGGCAGCAAACTTGTAAAATCTCAAATGCTCATTAAGGGGGTGTGAGTTCTCGAGGTTTGATGAGGGATAGGAGGCCAATATAAGGGCCAAGTACCAGCACCCATAGCACATCATGTGCACACACCCCCCCACCCCCCCGATTGTTAGAACCACAATGCCGCCGGTCAGGTTCTCCAGGCGATGCTCCGACGATGCTGCCCCGACGAAGAAAAATACGGCACCAGCACATGCTTGAGCCCAGCATGTGCTGCCACAATCCTCGATTTGGTCTGATCTTAGACTGGGAATGAACTCCGTATGCTTAGACTGGGAATGAACTCCGTATGCCTAAGTCAACCCACGAAACGAGTGTGCGGGGGCTCAACCGGCCAGAGGGGCGGGATGCGCAAGTCGGGGATCAATAGGGTGGTAGGTGGGTTTAGGCACATCTTCTTATTTCTGCATGCTAATGCCATTTTTATGGCTTGTAAAATGATACAATGGTCCCTTAAGCCTTCACGAGAAGTTTTATACCAAGACGACTCGTTTTCTATTTTTCATGATTTTTGAAAATTTTTACGATTCGAGATTTTTTAAAATTTTTTCGGAAGGTGTTTTGGCCCCAAACTTGGTAGACGTGATCCTTGTATTTTTTTTGGCATGCACAAAAACATTCAGCTAAAAACTCGAAGTGTACAAGATTTTGTGACCATTTGAAAAAAGTGTCCCCATTTCAGACACTTTAATGGCTACTAGCAGCAAACCTGTAAAATCTCAAATGCTCTTTAAAGGGGTGTGAGTTCTCGACGTTTGATGAGGGATAAGGGGCCAATATAAGGGCCAAGTACCAGCACCCATCGCACATCATGTGCGCACACCCCCCGGCCCCCTCGATCATCAGAACGCTAATGCCGTCGGTCAGGTTCTCCGGCGATGGTGCCCCAGCGAAGAAAAATGTGGCACCAGCACATGCCCGAGCCCAGCATGTGCTGCTGCAACCCTCGGTCTGGTTTGATCTTAGACTGGGAATGAAAACCGTATGCTTAGACTAGGAATGAACTCTGTATGCCTAAGTCAACCCATGAAGCGAGCGTGCGAGCGCTCAGCCGGCTAGAGGGGAAGGATGCGCAAGCCGGGGATCGGCCGGGTCCACCTCTGTGTGGTGCTGATCCTGCTATCGTAACGCTCAGTTTGGTCTGATCTTAGACTAGGAATGAACTCTGTATGCCTAAGTCAACCGATGAAACGAGCGTGCGGGCGCTCAACCGGCTAGAGGGGCGAGATGCGTAACCCGAGGATCGATCGGGTCCTTCGCTGTGCGCTACCGATTCTGCTACAGCAACCTTCGGTCCGGTCTGATCTTAGACTGGGAATGAACTCCGTATGCCTAAGCCAACCGATGAAAAGAGCGGGCACACCCCTTCGGCCCCCCCGATCGTCGAACCCTAATGCCGTCGGTCAGGTTCTCCTGTGATGCTCCGACGATGGTGCCCTAACGAAGAAAAATACGACACCAGCACATGCTCGAGCCCAGCATGTGCTGTCGCAACCCTCAGTCCAGTTCGATCTTAGACTGGAAATGAACTCTGTATGCTTAGACTAGGAATGAACTCCGTATGCCTAAGTCAACCCACGAAACGAACGTGCGGGCGCTCAGCCAGCCAAAGAGGCAGGATGCGCAAGCCGGGGATCGGCCTGGTCCCCCTTTGCGTGCTGTCAATCCTATTGCCATAACCCTTGGTCCGGTCTGATCTTAGATTGGGAATGAACTCCGTATGCCTAAGCCAACCGATGAAATGAACAGAAGGGTGGGCGGGTGGGTACTACGTCGGCCAGAGAGACGGGATGCGCAAGCCGTGGATCGATAGGGTGGTAGGTGGGTTTAGGGACAACTTCATATTTCTACGTGCCAATGCCATTTTAATGGCTTGTAAATTCATACAATGGTCCCTTAAGCCTTCACGTGAAGTTTCATGGCAAGATGACCCGTTATGTATATTTCACGATTTACGAAACTTTTTACGATTTTGGATTTTTTAAAATTTTTACAGAAGCAGTTTTGGCCCCAAACTTGGTAGACGTGATCCTTTTATTTTTGTTGGCATGCCCAAAAACATTCAGCTAAAAACTTGATGTGTACAAGATTTTGTAACCATTTGAAAAATTGTCCCCATTTCAGACACTTTAATGGCTACTGGCAGCAAACCTGTAAAATCTCAAATGCTCTTTAAGGGGGCGTGAGTTCTCGAGGTTTGATAAGGAATAGGGGGCCGATATAAGGGCCAAGTACTAGGACCCATTGCATATCATGTGCGCACACCCCCGGCCCCCCCGTATCGTCGGAACCCCAATGCCGCCAGTCAGGTTTTCCGGCAATGCTCCGACGATGGTGCCCCGATGAAGAAAATTACGGCACCAGCACATGCCCGAGACCAGCATGTGCTGTCGCAACTATCGGTCCACTCTGATCTTAGACTGGGAATGAACTCCGTATCCTTAGACTAGGAATGAACTCTGGCCCAATGCCGCCGGTCAAGTTCTCCGACAATGCTCTGGCGATGGTGCCCCGACGAAGAAAAATACGGCACCAGCACATGCCCGAGCCCAGCATGTGCTGCCGCAACCCTTGGTCTGGTCTGATCTTAGACTGGGAATGAACTCCATATGCCTAAGCCAACCGACGAAACGAGCGGGTGGGCGAGCGGGCGGGCACTACACCGATCAGAGAGACGGGATGCACAAGCTGTGGATCGATAGGGTTGTAGGTGGGTTTAGGCATATCTTCATATTTTTGTGTGCCAATGCCATTTTTATGGCTTGTAAATTCATACAATGGTCCCTTAAGCCTTCACGTGAAGTTTCGTGGCAAGACGACTCGTTTTCTATTTTTCACGATTTTCAAAACTTTTTATGGTTCAGGATTTTTTAAAACTTTTTCGAAAGCATTTTGGGCCCTAAACTTGGTATACGTGATCCTTGTATTTTTGTTGGTATGCATAAAACAAATCAGCTCAAAACTCGAAGTGTACAAGATTTTGTGACCATTTGAAAAAAATGTCCCCATTTCAGACACTTTAATGCCTACTGGCAGCAAACCTGTAAAATCTCAAATGCTCTTTAAGGGAGTGTGAGTTCTCAAGGTTTGATGAGGGATAGGGGGCCAATATAAGGGCCAAGTACCAGCACCCATCGCACATCATGTCCGGACATCCCCCAGGGCCCCCCGATCATCGGAACCCCATTACCGTCGGTCAGGTTCTCCGACGATGCTCCAGCGTTGGTGCCCCGATGAAGAAAAATACGGTGCCAGCACATGCCCGAGCACAGAATGTGTACCGAAACCCTCGGTCCAGTCCGATCTTAGACTGGGAATGAACTCTGTATGCCTAAGGCAATCGACGAAATGAGCGGGCGGACGGGCGGACGGGCGGGCGGGCACTACATCAGCCTGAGAGACGGGATGCACAAGCTGTGGATCGATAGGGTTGTAGGTGGGTTTAGGCACATCTTCATATTTCTGCATGCCAATGTCATTTTTATGGCTTGTAAATTCATACAATGGTCCCTTAGGCCTTCACGTGAAGTTTCATGTCAAGATGACTCGTTTTCTATTTTTCACGATTTTTGAAACTTTTTACGGTTCGGGATTTTTTAAAATTTTTTTGAAAGGAGTTTTGGCAAAAAACTTGGTAGACGTGATCCTTGTATTTTTGTTGGCATGCACAAAAAAATTCAGCTAAAAACTCGAAGTGTACAAGATATTGTGGCCATTTGAAAAAAGTGTCCCCATTTCAGACACTTTAATGGCTACTGGTAGCAAACCTGTAAAATCTCAAATGCTCTTTCAGGGGGTGTGAGTTCTCCAAGTTTGATGAGGGATAGGGGGCCAATACGTACCAGCACCCATCACACATCATGTCCGCACACCCCCCATGGCCCCCCGATCGCCGGAACCCCAATGCCGCCGGCCAGGTTCTCCGGCGATGCTCCAGCAATGGTGCCCTGATGAAGAAAAATACGGTGCCAGCACATGCCCAAGCGCAGCATGTGCTACCGCAACTCTCAGTCCGATCCAATCTTAGACTGGGAATGAACTCTGTATGCCTAAGCCAATCGACGGAACGAGCGGGCGGGCGGGCACTACATCGGCCTGAGAGACGGGATGCACAAGCCATGGATCGATAGGGTTGTAGGTGGGTTTAGGCACATCTTCATATTTCTGCATGCCAATGCCATTTTTATGGCTTGTAAATTCAAACAATGGTCCCTTAGGCCTTCACGTGAAGTTTCTTGGCAAGCTGACTCGTTTTCTATTTTTCACGATTTTTGAAACTTTTTATGGTTCGGGATTTTTTAAAATTTTTTCGGAAGGAGTTTTCACAAAAAAGTTGGTAGACGTGATCCTTGTATTTTTGTTGGCATGCACAAAAAAATTCAGCTAAAAACTCGAAGTGTATAAGATTTTGTGACCATTGGAAAAAAGTGTCCCTATTTCAGACACATTAATGGCTACTGGCAGCAAACCTGTAAAATCTCAAATGCTCTTTAAGGGGGTGTGAGTTCTCGAGGTTTGATGAGGGATAGGGGGCCAATATAAGGGCCAAGTACCAGCACCCATCGCACATCATGTGCGCACACCCCCCGGCCCCCCCGATCGCCAGAACCCCAATGCCGTCTGTCAGGTTCTCCGACGATGGTGCCCCGACGAAGAAAAATGCGGCACCAGCACATGCCCGAGCCCAGCATGTGCTGCTGTAACCCTCTGTCCAGTCTGATCTTAGACTAGGAATGAACTCCGTATGCCTAAGCCAACCGACGAAGCAAGCGGGTAGGCACTACGCTGGCCTGAGAGAAAGGATGCACAAGCCGTGGATCGATAGGGTGGTAGGTGGGTTTAGGCACATCTTCATATTTCTGCGTGCCAATGCCATTTTTGTGGCTTGTAAATTCATACAACGGTCCTTTAAGCCTTCACGTGAAGTTTCATCGCAAGACGACTCGTTTTCTATTTTCCATGATTTTTAAAACTTTTTGCGGTTTGGGATTTTTTAAAATTTTTTCGGAAGGAGTTTTTTCTCCAAACTTGGTAGACGTGATCCTTGTATTTTTGTTGGCATGCACAAAAAAGTTCAGCTAAAAACTCGAAGTGTACAAGATTTTGTGACCATTTCAGAAAAGTGTCCCCATTTCAGACACTATAATGGCTACTAGCAGCAAACATGTAAAATCTCAAATGCTCTTTAAGGGGGTGTGAGTTCTCGAGGTTTGATGAGGGATAGGGGGCCAATATAAGGGCCAACTACCAGCACCCATCGCACATCATGTGCGCACACTGCCCCTGACCCCCCGATCATCGGAACCCTAATGCTACCGGTCAAGTTCTCTGGCGATGCTCCGACGATGGTGCCCCAAGAAAGAAAAATGCTGCACCAGCACGTGCTCGAGCTCAACATGTGCTGCCGTAACCCTCGGTCCAGTCCGATCTTAGAGTGGGAATGAACTCCGTATGCCTAAACCAACCGATGAAACAAGCGGGCTGGCACAACGTTAGCCAGAGAGACGGGATGCGTAAGTCGTGGATCGATAGGGTGGTAGGTGGGTTTAGGCACATCTTCATATTTCTGCAGGCCAATGCCATTTTTATGGCTTGTAAATTCATACAATGGTCCCTTAAGCCTTCAGATGAAGTTTCATGGCAAGACGACTCATTTTCTATTTTTCACAATTTTTGAAACTTTTCACGGTTCAGGATTTTTTAAATTTCTTTCGGAAGGAGTTTTGGCCCCAAACTAGGTAGACATGATCCTTTTATTTTTGTTGGCATGTACAAAAAAAATCAGCTAAAACTCGAAGTGTACAAGTTTTTGTGACCATTTGAAAAAAGTGTCCCCATTTCTGACACTTTAATGGCTGCTGGCAGCAAACCTGTAAAATCTCAAATGCTCTTTAAGGGGGTGTGAGTTCTCAAGGTTTGATGAGGGATAGGGGGCCAATATAAGGGCCAAGTGCCAGCACCCATCGCTCATCATCTGCGCACCCCCCCTGACCCCATTGATCGCCAGAACCCAGTGCCGTCGGTCAGATTCTTCAGTGATGCTCCGGTGATGGTGCCCCGACAAAGAAAAATGCGGTACCAACACATGCCCGAGCCCAGCATGTACTGTCGCAACCCTCGGTCTGGTCCGATCTTAGACTGGGAATGAACTTTGTATGCTTAGACTAGGAATGAACTCCATATGCCTAAGTCAACGCACGAAATGAGCGTGCGGGCGCTCAGCCGGCCAGAGGGGTGGGATGCACAAGCTGTGGATCGGTCGGTCCCTCTCTATGTGCTGCCAATCCTGCTACCACAACCCTCAGTTCGATCTGATCTTAGATTGGGAATGAACTTCGTATGCCTAAGCCAACCGACGAAACGAGTAGGCAGGCACCCATCGCACATCATGTGTGCACACCCCTCTCGGCCCCCTGATTGCCACCGGTCAGGTTCTCTAGCAATGCTCCGGTGATGGTGCCTCGGTGAAGAAAAATATGGCACCAGCACATGCTCGAGCCCAACATGTGCTGCCGTAACCCTCGGTCCGGTCCGATCTTAGACTGGGAATGGACTCCGTATGACTAAGCCAATCGACGAAATGAGGGGGCGGGGGGTGCGGGCGGGCACTACGTTGGCCAGAGAGACGGGATGTGCAAGCCGTGGATCGATAGGGTGGTAGGTGTGTATAGGCACATCTTCATATTTCTGCATGCCAATGCCATTTCAATGGCTTGTAAATTCATAAAATGGTCCCCTAAGCCTTCACGTAAAGTTTCCCGGCAAGATGAATCGTTTTCAATTTTTCATGATTTTCAAAACTTTTTACGGTTCAGGATTTTTTAAAAATTTTTCGAAAGGAGTTTTGTCCCCAAACATGGTAGACATGATCCTTGTATTTTTGTTGGCATGCACAAAAAAAATCACCTAAAAACTCAAAGTGTACAAGATTTTGTGACCATTTCAAAAAAGTGTCCCCATTCCGAACACTTTACTTACTACCGGCAGCAAACCTGTAAAATCTCAAATGCTCTTTAAGGGGGTGTGAGTTCTCAAGGTTTGATAAGGGATAGGGGGCCAATATAAGGGCCAAGTACCAACACCCATCGCACATCATGTGCGCACATCCCCCCAGCCCCCCTGATCGCCGGAACCCCAATGTCGTCGGTCAGGTTCTCCGATGATGCTTCGACGATGGTGCCCCGACGAAGAAAAATGTGGCACCAGCACATGCCCCAGCCCAGTATGTGCTGCCACAACCCTCAGTCTGGTCCGATCTTAGACTGGGAATGAACTCCGTATGCTTAGACTGGGAATGAACTCTGTGTGCCTAAGTCAATGCACGAAACGAGCGTGCGGGCGCTCAACCGGCCAGAGGGGCGGGATGCGCAAGCCGTGTATCAGTCGGTCCCCCTCTACGTGCTGCCAATCTTGCTATGACAACCCTCAGTCCGATCCAATCTTAGACTTGGAATGAACTCCATATGCCTAAGCCAACTGACAAAACGAGCGGGCGGGCACTACGTCGGCCAGAGAGACGGGATGCGCAAGTCGTGGATCAATAGGGTGGTAGGTGGTTTTAGGCACATCTTCATATTTATGTGTCCAAATGCCATTTTTATGGCTTGTAAATTCATACAATGGTCCCTTCAGGCTTCACGTGAAGTTTCATGGCAAGATGACTCATTTTTTATTTTTCATGATTTTTGAAACTTTTTACGGTTCGAGATTTTTTAAACTGTTTTCGGAAGGAGTTTTGGCCCCAAACTTCGTAGACTTGATCCTTGTATTTTTGTTGGCATGCACAAAAAAATTTAGCTAAAAACTCGAGGTGTATAAGATTTTGTGACCATTTGAAAAAAGTGTCCTCATTTCAGACACTTTAATAGCTACTGGCAGCAAACGTGTAAAATCTCAAATGCTCTTTAAGGGGGTGTGAGTTCTCATGGTTTGATGAGGGATAGGGGGCAAATATAAGGGCCAAGTGCCAGCACCCATCGCACATCATGTGCGCACACCCCCCCGATCGTCGAAACCCCAATGCCGCCGGCCAGGTTCTCCGGCAATGCTTCGGCGATGTTGCCCCGACGAAGAAAAATGCAACACCAGCACATGCCCGAGCCCAGCATGCGCTGCCGTATCCCTCGGTCTGATCCAATCTTAGACTAGGAATGAGCTCCGTAAGCTTAGACTGGGAATGAACTCCCTATGCCTAAGTCAACCCACGAAATGAGCATGCGGGCGCTCAGTCTGCTAGAGGGGCGGGATGCACAAGCCAGGGATCGACTGGGTCCCCCTCTGCGTGCTGCCGATCCTGCTGCCGTAACCATCGGTTGGGTCCGATCTTAGACCAAGAATGAACTCCGTATCCTTAAGCCAAACGATGAAATGAGTAGGTGGGTGGGCGGGCGGGCACCACACCGACCAGAGAGACGGGATGCGCAAGCCGTGGATCGAAAGGGTGGTACGTGGGTTTAGGCACATCTTCATATTTCTACATGCCAATACCATTTTTATGGCTTGTAAATTCATACAATGGTCCCTTAAGCCTTCATGTGAAGTTTCATGGCTAGACGACTCGTTTTCTATTTTTCATGATTTTTGAAACTTTTTACGGTTCAGGATTTTTTAAAATTTTTTTGGAAGGATTTTTGGCCCCAAACTTGGTAGACGTGATCCTTGTATTTTTGTTGGCATGCACAAAAAAATTCAGCTAAAAACTCGAAGTGTACATGATTTTGTTACCATTTGAAAAAAGTGTCCCCATTTCAGACACTTTAATGGCTACTGGCAGCAAACCTGTAAAATCTCAAATGCTCTTTAAGGGGGTGTGAGTTCTCAAGGTTTGATGAGGGATAGGGGGCCAATGTAAGGGCCAAGTACCAGCGTCCATTACACATCATGTGCGCACACCCCCCGGCCCCCCTGATCGCCGGAACCCCAATGTCGCCGGTTAGGTTCTTCGGCGATGTTCGGCGTTGGTGCCCCGACGAAGAAAAATGCAACACCAGCACATGCCCGAGCCCAGCAAGTGCTGCAGCAACCCTCGGTCCAATCTGATATTAGACTGGGAATGAACTCCGTATGCCTAAGTCAACCCATGAAACGAGCGTGCGGGTGCTCAGCCGGCCAGAGGGGCGGGATGCACAAGCCAGGGATCGACTGGTCCCCCTCTGTGTGCTGCTGATCCTGCTATCGTAACCTTCGATCTGTTCTGATCTTAGACTAGGAATGAACTCCGTATGCCTAAGCCAACCGACGAAACGAGCGGGTGGGCGGGCTGGCGGGCACTACGCTGCCCAGAGAGACGGGATGCGTAAGCCGTGGATCGATAGGGTGGTAGGTGGGTTTAGGCACATCTTCATATTTCTGCATGCCAATGCCATTTTTATGGCTTGTAAATTCATACAATGGTCCCTTAAGCCTTCACGTGAAGTTTCATGGCAAGACGACTCGTTTTCTATTTTTCATGATTTTTTAAAATTTTTACGGTTCGGGACATTTTAAAATTTTTTCGAAAGGATTTTTGGCTCCAAACTTGGTAGACGTGATCCTTGTATTTTTGTTGGCATGCACCAAAAAATTCAGCTAAAAACTCGAAGTGTACAAGATTTTGTGACCATTTGAAAAAAGTGTCCCCATTTTAGACACTTTAATGGCTACTGCCAGCAAACCTGTAAAATCTGAAATGCTCTTTAAGGGGGTGTGAGTTCTTGAGGTTTGATGAGGGATAGGAGGCCAATATAAGGGCCAAGTACCAGCACCCATCGCACATCATGTGCGCACGCCTCCCGGCCCCCCCAATCGTTGGAACCGCAATGCCGTCAGTCAAGTTCTCCGGCGATGCTCCGGAGATGGTGCCCCGATGAAGAAAAATACGGCACCAGCACATGCTCGAGCCCAGTATGGACTGCCGCAACCCTCAGTCCAGTCCGATCTTAGACTGGGAATGAACTCTCTATGCTTAGACTGGGAATGAACTCCGTGCGGGCGGACGGGCGGGCGGGTGGGCGGGCATTACGTCGGCCAGGGAGACGGGATGCGCAAGCCATGGATCGATAGGGTGGTAGGTGGGTTTAGGCACATCTTCATATTTCTGCATGCCAATGCCATTTTTATGGCTTGTAAATTCATACGATGGTCCCTTAATCCTTCACGTGAAGTTTCATGGCAAGACGACTTGTTTTCTATTTTTCACGATTTTCAAAAATTTTTATGGTTCGGGATTTTTTAAAATTTTTTCGGAAGGAGTTTTGGCCCCAAACTTGGTAGACATGATCCTTGTATTTTTTTTGGCGTGGATAATAAAATTCAGCCAAAAACTCAAAGTGTACAAGATTTTGTGACAATTTGAAAAAAGTGTCCCCATTTCAGACACTTTAATGGCCACTGGCAGCAAACCTGTGAAATCTCGAATGCTCTTTAAGGAGGTGTGAGTTCTCAAGGTTTGATGAGGGATAGGTTGCCAATATAAGGGCCAAGTACCAGCACCCATAGCACATCATGTGCGCACACCCCCCCGGCCCCCCCGATCGCCAGAACCCCAATGCCGTCAGTCAGGTTCTCCGGCGATGCTCCGGCAATGGTGCCCCGGCGAAGAAAAATATGGCTCCAGCACACGCGCGAGCCCAGCATGTGCTGCCGCAACCCTCGGTCCGATCTGATCTTAGACTGGGAACGAACTTCATATGCTTAGACTGGGAATGAACTCCGTATGCCTAAGTCAACTCACGAAACGAGCGTGCAGGCGCTTAGCCGGCCAGAGGGGCGGGATGCGCAAGTTAGGGATCGACCGAGTCCCCTTCTGCGTGCTGCCTATCCTGCTACCGCAACCCTCAGTCCGATCGGATCTTAGACTGGGAATGAACTCCATATGCCTAAGCCAACCGAAGAATCGAGCAGGCGGGCAGACGGGCGGGCACTACACCGGCCAGAGAGATGGGATGTGCAAGCCGTGGATCGATAGGGTGGTAGGTGGGTTTGGGCACATCTTCATATTTCTGCATGCTAATACCATTTTTATGGCTTTTAAATTCATACAATGGTCCCTTCAGCCTTCACGTGAAGTTTCATGGCAAGACGACTCGTTTTCTATTTTTAATGATTTTCAAAACTTTTTGTGGTTTCGGATTTTTTAAAATTTCTTTGGAAGGAGTTTTGGCCCCAAACTTTTTAGACGTGATCCTTGTATTTTTGTTGGCATGCATAAAAAAATTCAGCTAAAAACTCGAAGTGTACAAGATTTTGTGACCATTTGAAAAAAGTGTCCCCATTTCGGACACTTTAATAGCTACTGGCAGCAAACTTGTAAAATCTCAAATGTTCTTTAAGGCGGTGTGAGTTCTCAAGGTTTGATGAGGGATAGGGGGCCAATATAAGGGCCAAGTACCAGCACCCATCGCACATCATGTGTGCACAACCCCCACGGCCCCCCGATCGTCGGAATCCCAATCCTGTCGGTCAGGTTCTCCGGTGATGCTCCGACGATGGGGCCCTGACGAAGAAAAATACGGCACCAGCACAGGCCCGAACCCAGCATGTGCTATCGCAACCCTCGATTCGATCCGATCTTAGACTGGGAATGAACTCTGTATGCCTAAATCAACCCACGAAACGAGCGTGCAGGCACTCAACCGGCCAGAGGGCCAGGATGCGCAAGCAGGGGATCGACCGGGTCCCCCTCTGCGTGCTATCGATCCTACTGCTGCAACCCTCTGTTCGGTCTGATCTTAGACTGGGAATGAACTTCGTATGCCTAAGCCAATCGACAAAACGAGGAGACGGGCGGGCGGGCGGGCACTACGTCGGCTAGAGAGACGAGATGCGCAAGGCGTGGATCGATAGGGTGGTAGGAGGGTTTAGGCACATCTTCATATTTCTACATGCCAATGCCATTTTTATGGCTTGTAAATTCATACAGTGGTCCCTTAAGCCTTCACGTGAAGTTTCATGGCAAGACGACTCGTTTTTTATTTTTCACTATTTCGAAAACTTTTTGTGGTTCGAGATTTTTTCAAATTTTTTCGGAAGGATTTTTGGCCCCAAACTTGGTAGACATGATTCTTGTCTTTTTGTTGGCATGCACAAAAACATTCAGCTAAAAACTCGAAGTGTACAAGATTTTGTGACCATTTGAAAAAAGTGTCCCCATTTCAGACACTTTAATGGCTATTGGCAGCAAACTTGTAAAATCTCAAATGCTCTTTAAGGGGCTGTGAGTTCTCAAGGTTTGATGAGGGATAGGGGGCCAATATAAGGGCCAAGTACCAGCACCCATCGCACATCATGTGCGTACACCCCCCGGCCCCCCAATCGCCGGAACCCCAATGCCGTTGGTCAGGTTCTCCGACGATGCTCCGACGATGGTGCCCCGACGAAGAAAAATGCGACAGCAGCACATTCCTAAGCCTAGTATTTGCTGTCGCAACCCTCGGTCTGGTCCGATCTTAGACTGGGAATGAACTCCGTATGCCTAAGTCAACCCATGAAACGAGCGTGTGGGCACTCAACCGGCCAGAGGGGCTAGATGCGCAAGTCGGGGATCGGTCGGGTCCCCCTCTGCGTGCTATCGATCCTACTGCCCCAACCCTCATTCCGATCAGATCTTAGAATGGGAATGAACTCCGTATGCCTAAGCCAACCGACGAAACGAGCAGGCGGGAGGGCGGGCGGGCACTACGTCGGCCAGAGAGACGGGATGCGCAAGCCGTGGATCGATAGAGTGGTAGGTGGGTTAAGGCACATCTTCATATTTCTGCGTGCCAATGCCATTTTTATGGTTTGTAAATTCATACAATGGTCCATTAAGCCTTCACGTCAAGTTTCATGGAAAGACGACTCATTTTTTATTTTTCATGATTTTCGAAACTTTTTGCGGTTCGAGATTTTTTAAAATTTTTTCGGAAGGAGTTTTGGCCCCAAACTTGGTAGACGTGATCCTTGTATTTTTTTTGGCATGCACAAAAACATTATGCTAAAAACTCGAAGTGTACAAGATTTTGTGACCATTTGAAAAAAGTGTCCCGATTTCAGACACTTTAATTGGTACTGGCAGCAAACCTGTAAAATCTCAAATGCTCTTTAAGGGGGTGTGAGTTCTCGAGGTTTGATGAGGGATAGGGGACCAATATAAGGGCCAAGTACCAGCACCCATCGACATCATGTGCGCACACCCCCCCGGCCCCCCCGATCGTCGGAACCTCAAGGCCGCCGGTCAGGTTCTCCGGCGATGCTCCTGTGATGGTGCCCCGACGAAGAAAAATGAGGCGCCAGCACATGCCCAAGCCTAGCATGTGCTGTCGAAACCCTCGATTAAGTCCAATCTTAGACTGGGAATGAACTTCGTATGCTTAGACTGGGAATGAACTCTGTATTCCTAAGTCCAAACACGAAACGAGCGTGCGGGCGCTCAGCTGACCAGAGAGGCAGGATGCGCAAGCTGAGGATCGACCTGGTCCCCCTCTGCATGCTGCCAATCCTGCTACCGCAACCCTCAGTCTGGTCTAATCTCAGACTGGGAATGAACTCCGTATGCCTAAGTCAACTGACGAAACGAGCAGGCGGGCGGGTGGGCGGGCACTATGCCGGCCAAAGAGACAGGATGCGCAAGCCGTGGATCGATAGGGTGGTAGGTGGGTTTAGGCACATCTTCATATTTCTGCATGCCAATGCCATTTTTCTGGCTTGCAAATTCATACAATGGTCCCTTAAGCCTCGACGTGAAGTTTCATGGCAAGACGACTCGTTTTCTATTTTTTACGACTTTCGAAACTTTTTGTGGTTCGAGATTTTTTAAAATTTTTCGGAAGGAATTTTGTTCCCAAACTTGGTAGATGTGATCCTTGTATTTTTGTTGGCATGCACAAAAACATTTAGCTAAAAACTCGAAGTGTACAAGATTTTGTGACCATTTGAAAAAAGTGTCACAATTTCAGACACATTAATGGCTACTGGCAGCAAATCTGTAAAATCTCAAATGCTCTTTAAGGGGGTGTGAGTTCTCAAGGTTTGATGAGGGATAGGGGGACAACATAAGGGCCAAGTACCAGCACCCATCACACATCATGTGCGAACACCCCCGGTCCCGATCGTCGGAACCCCAATGCAGTCGGTCAAGTTCTCTGACGATGCTCTGGCGATGGTGCAGTGGCGAAGAAAAATGCGGCATCAGAACATGCCTGAGCCCAATATGTGCTGCTCTAACCCTCGGTCCAGTCTGATCTTAGACTGCCAATGAACTCCGTATGCTTAGACTAGGAATGAACTCCTTATTCCTAAGTCAACCCGCGAAACGAGCGTACGGGTGGTAAGCCGGCCAGAGGGGGGATGCGCAAGCCGGGGATCAGCCGGGTCCTCCTCTCCGTGCTGCCTATCCTGCTACCACAACCCTCAGTCTGGTCAGATCTTAGAGTGGGAATGAACTCCGTATGCCTAAGCCAATAGACGAAACAAGCGGGCGGGCGGGCAGACGGGCACTACACCGGCCAGAGAGACGGGATGCGCAAGTCGTGGATTAATAGGGTGGTAGGTGGGTTTAGGCGCATCTTCATATTTTTGTGTGCCAATGCCATTTTTATGGCTTCCAAATTCATACAATGGTCCCTTAAGCCTTCACGTGAAGTTTCATTGCAAGACGACTCATTTTCTATTTTTCACAATTTTCGAAACGTTTTGCGGTTTGAGATTTTTTTAAATTTTTTCAGAAGGAGTTTTGGCCCAAAACTTGGTAGGCATGATCCTTGTATTTTTTCTGGCATGCACAAAAAAATTCAGCTAAAAACTTGAAGTGTACAAGATATTGTTACCATTTGAAAAAAGTGTCCCCATTTCAGACACTTTAATGGCTACTGGCAGCAAACCTGTAAAATCTCAAATGCTCTTTAAGGGGGTGTGAGTTCTAGAGCTTTGATGAGGGATAGGGGGCCAATATAAGGGCCAAGTACCAGCACCCATCGCACATCATGTGCGTATACCCCCAGCCCCCCCGATCGTCGGAACCCCAATGCCGCCGATCAGGTTCTCCGACGATGCTACGGGGATGGTGCCCCGACGAAGAAAAATGGGGCACCAGCACATGCCCGAGCCCAACATGTGCTACCATAACCCTCGGTCCGGTTTGATCCTAGACTGGGAATGAACTCTGTAAGCTGAGACTGGGAATAAACTCCGTATGCCTAAGTCAACCCACGAAACAAGCGTGCAGGCGCTCAGTCGGCCAGAGGGGCGGGATGCGCAAGCCGAGGATCGACCGAGTCCCCCTCTGTGTGCTATCGGTCCTACTCCCAAAACCCTCGATTCGGTCTGATCTTAGATTGGGAATGAACTTCGTATGCCTAAGCCAACCGACGAAACGAGCGGGCGGGTGGGCGGGCACTACGCCAACCAGAGAGACGGGATGCGCAAGCCGTGGATCGATAGGGTGGTAGGTGGGTTTAGGCACATCTTCATATTTCTACGTGCCAATGCCATTTTTATGGTTTGTAAATACATACAATGGTCCCTTAAGCCTTCACGTGAAGTTTAATGGCAAGACGACTCATTTTCTATTTTTCAGGATTTTTGAAACTTTTTGCAGTTCGGGATTTTTTAAAATTTTTTCGAAAGGATTTTTGGCCCCAAATGTGGTAGACCTGATCCTTGTATTTTTATTGGTATGCACAAAAAACTTCCACTAAAAACTCAAAGTGTACAAATTTAGTGACCATTTGAAAAAACTGTCCCCATTTCAAACACTTTAATTGCTAATGGCTCCAATGCTGTAAAATCTCAAATGCTCTTTAAAGGGGTGTGAGTTCTCGAGATTTGATTAGGGATAGGGTGCCAATATAAGGGCCAAGTTCCAGCGCCCATCGCACATCATGTGCACACACCCTCCCCGACCCCTCCGATCGCTAGAACCCCAATGCCGCCGGTCAGGTTCTCCGACGATGGTGCCCCGATGAAGAAAAATGTGGCATCAGCACATGCTCGAGCCTAGCATGTGCTGCCGCAACCCTCGGTTCGATCCGATCATAGACTGGGAATGAACTCCGTATGCTTGGACTGAGAATGAACTCCGTATGCCTAAGTCAACCCATGAAACGAGCGTACGGGCGCTCAGCCGACCAGAGGGGTGGGATGAGCAAATCGGGGATCGATCGGGTCCCCTTCTACATGCTATCGATCTTGCTGCCACAACCCTCGGTCCAATATGATCATAGACTGGGAATGAAATCCGTATGCATAAGCCAACCGACGAAACGAGTTGGAGGGCGGGTGGGCGGGTGGGCACTATGCCGGCCAGAGAGACGGGATGGACAAGCCGTGGATCGATAGGGTGGTAGGTGGGTTTATGCACATCTTCATATTTCTGTGTTCCAATGCCATTTTTATGGCTTGTAAATTCATACAATGGTCCCTTAAGCCTTCACGTGAAGTTTCATGGCAAGACGACTTGTTTTCTATTTTTCATGATTTTTCAAACTTTTTACGATGCGGGATTTTTTAAAATTATTTTAGAAGGATTTTTGGCCCCAAACTTGGTAGACGTGATCCTTATATTTTTGTTGGCATGCACAAAAAACTTTAGCTAAAAACTCGAAGTGTACAAGATTTTATGACCATTTGAAAAAATGGTCCCCATTTCAGACACTTTAATGGCTACTGGCAGCAAACCTGTAAAATCTCAAATTCTCTTTAAGGGGGTATGAGTTCTCGATGTTTGATGAGGGATAGGGGGCCAATATAAGGGCCAAGTACCAGTACCCATCGCACATCTTGTGTAGACACCCCCCGGCCCCCCGATCGCCGGAACCCCAATGTCGCCGGTCAGGTTCTCCGCTGATGCTCCGACGATGTTGCCCTGGTGAAGAAAAATGCGACACCAGCACATGCTCGAGCCCAGCATGTGCTGTCGCAACCCTTGGTTCGGTCCGATCTTAGACTGGGAATGAACTCTGTATGCTTAGACTGGGAATGAACTCCGTATGCCTAAGTGAACCCACGAAACGAGCGTGCGGGTGCTCAGCCGGCCAGAGGGGCGGGATGCGTTAGCCGGGGATCGGCTGGGTCCCCCTCTGCATGCTGCTGTAACCCTCGATCTATTTTGATCTTAGACTGGGAATGAACTCCGTATGCCTAAGCCAACCGACGAAACAAGCGGGCGGGTGGGCGGACGGGCACTACGCCGACCAGAGAGACGGGATGCGCAAGCCGTGGATCGATAGGGTGGTAGGTGCGTTTAGGCAACTCTTCATATTTTTGTGTACCAATGCCATTTTTATGGCTTGTAAATTCATACAATGGTCCCTTAAGCCTTCACGTGAAGTTTCATGGCAAGACGACTCGTTTTCTATTTTTCACGATTTTGGAAGCATTTTGCGGTTCAAGATTTTTTAAAATTTTTTCGAAAGGATTTTTGGCCCCAAACTTGGTAAATGTGATCCTTTTATTTTTGTTGGCATGCATAAAAAAATTCAGCTAAAAACTCGAAGTGCACAAGATTTTGTGACCATTTGAAAAAAGTGTCCCCATTTCAAACACTTTAATTGCTACTGGCAGCAAACCTGTAAAATCTCAAATGCTATTTAAGGGGGTGTGAGTTCTCGAGGTTTGATGAGGATAGGGGGCCAATATAAGGGCCAAGTACCGGCACCCATCGCACATCATGTGCGCACAGCCCCTCCGATCGTAGGAACCCCATTGCCACCGGTCAGGTTCTCCGGCGATGGTCCGACGATGGTACCCCGGTGAAGAAAAATCCGACACCAGCACATGCCCGAGCCCAGCATGTGCTGCTGCAACCCTCGATCCAGTCTGATCTTAGACTGGGAATGAACTCCGTATGCTTAGACTGGGAATGAACTCTGTATGCCTAAGTCAACCCACGAAACGAGCGTACGAGCGCTCAGTCGGCCAGAGGGGTAGGATGCACAAGCCGGGGATTGGTCGGGTCCCCTTCTGCGGGTTGCTGATCTTGCTACCCCAACCCTCGATTGGATCTGATGTTAGACTTTGAATGAACTCCGTATGCCTAAGCCAAACGACGAAACGAGTGGGCGGGTGGGTATTACGTCAGCCAGAGTGACGGGATGCGCAAGCCATGGATCGATTGGGTGGTAGGTAGGTTTAGGCACATCATCATATTACTGTGTGCCAATGCCATTTTTATGGCTTGTAAATTTATACAATGGTCCCTTAAGCCTTCACGTGAAGTTTCATGGCAATACGACTCGTTTTCAATTTTTCACGATTTTCAAAACTTTTGGCGGTTCGGGATTTTTTAAAATTTTTTTGGAAGGCGTTTTGGCCCCTAACATGGTAGACATGATCCTTGTATTTTTGTTGGCATGCACAAAAAAATTCAGCTAAAAACTTGAAGTGTACAAGATTTTGTGACCAATTGAAAAAAGTGTCCCCATTTCAGACACTTTAATGGCTACTAGTAGCAAACCTGTAAAATCTCAAATGCTCTTTAAGGGGGTGTGAGTTCTCGAGGTTTGATGATGGATAGGGGGCCAATATAAGGGCCAAGTACTATCACCCATCGCACATCATGTGCGCACACCCCCCCGGCCCCCCTGATCGCCGGAACCCCAATGCCATTGGTCCGGTTCTCCGACGATGCTCCGATGATGGTGCCCCGGTGAAGAAAAATGCGGCACCAGCACATGCCTGAGTCCAGCATGTGTTAACGCAACCCTCCGTCTGGTTTGATCTTATACGGGGAATGAACTCCATATGCTTAGACAGGGAATGAACTCCGTATGCCTAAGTCAATCCACGAAACGAGCGTGCGGGCACTTAGCCGGCCAGAGGGGCAGGATGCACAAGCCGGGGATTGGCCAGGTCCCCTTCTGTGTGCTGCCGATCCTGCTACCACAACCCTCAGTCCGATCCCATCTTAGACTGGGAATGAACTCTGTATGCCTAAGCCAACCGACGAAACGAGCGGGCGAACGGACGGGCACTACGCCAGCCAGAGAGACGGGATGCACAAGTCGTGGATCGATAGGGTGGTAGGTGGGTTTAGGCACATCTTCATATTTCTATGTGCCAATGCCATTTTTATGGCTTGCAAATTCATACATTGGTCCCCTAAGCCTTCACGTGAAGTTTCATGCCAAGACGACTCGTTTTCTATTTTTCATGATTTTCAAAACTTTTTGCCGTTCGAGATTTTTTAAAATTTTTTCAGAAGGAGATTTGGCCACAAACTTGGTAGACGTGATCCTTGTATTTTGGTTGGCATGCCCAAAAAAATTCAGCTAAAAACTCGAAGTGTACATGATTTTGTGACCATTTGAAAAAAGTGTCCCCATTTCAGACACTGTAATGGCTACTGGCAGCAAGCCTGTAAAATCTCAAATGCTTTTTAAAGGGGTGTGAGTTCTCAAGGTTTGATGAGGGATAGGGGGCTAATATAAGGGCTAAGTACCAGGACCAATCGCACATCATGTGCGCACACCCACCCCCTCCGGGCCCCCCGATCGTCGGAATCCCAATGCCGTCGATCAGGTTCTCCGACGATGCTCCGACGAAGAAAAAAATGGCACCAGCACATGCCCGAGCCCAGCATGTGCTGCCGTAACCCTCGGTCTGGTCTGATCTTAGACTGGGAATGAACTTCGTATGCTTAGACTAGAAATGAACTCTGTATGCCTAAGTCAACCCATGAAACGAGCGTGCGGGCGCTCAGCCGTCCAGAGGGGCGAAATGCGCAAGCCGGGGATCGACCGGGCCCCCCTCTGCGTGCTACCGTTCCTGCTGCCACAACCCTTGGTTTGATCTGATCTTATACTGGAAATGAACTCTGTATACCTAAGCCAACTGACGAAATGAATGGACGGGCGGGCGGGCACTATGCCGACCAGAAAGACAGGATGCGCAAGCCGCGGATCGATAGGGTGGTAGGTGGGTTTAGGCACATCTTCATATTTTTGCGTTCCAATGCCATTTTTATGGCTTGTAAATTCATACAATGGTCCCTTAAGCCTTCACGTGAAGTTTCATGGCAAGATGACTCGTTTTCTATTTTTCATAATTTTTGAAACATTTTACGGTTCGAGATTTTTTAAAATTTTTTCGAAAGGAGTTTTGGCCCCAAACTTGGTAGACGTGATCCTTGTATTTTTCTTGGCATGCACAAAAACATTCAGCTAAAAACTCGAAGTGTACAAGATTTTGTGACCATTTGAAAAAAATGTCCCCATTTCAAACACTTTAATGGCTACTGGCAGCAAACCTGTAAAATCTCAAAAGCTCTTTAAAGGGGTGTGAGTTCTCAAGGTTTGATGAGGGATAGGGGGCCAATATAAAGGCCAAGTACCAGCACCCATCGCACATCATGTGCGCACACCCCCTGGCCCTCCCAATCGCCGGAACCCCAATGCCGCCGATCAAGTTCTCCGGCGTTGCTCCGACAATCATGCCCCGACGAAGAAAAATACGGCACCAGCACATGCCTGAGCCCAGCATGTGCTGCCGCAACCCTCGGTCCGATCCGATCTTAGACTGGGAATGAACTTCGTATGCTTAGACTGGCAATAAACTCTGATGCCTAAGTCACCCCACGAAACGAGCGTGCAAGCGTTCAGCCGGCTAGAGGGGCAGCATGCATAAGTTGGGGATCGGCCGGGTCCCCCTCTACGTGCTGCCAATCATGCTGTCGCAACCCTCGGTCTGGTCTGATCTTAGACTAGGAATGAACTCTGTATGCCTAAGCCAACCGACGAAACGAACGGGTGGGTACTACGCCGGCCAGAAAAACAGGATACGCAAGCCGTGGATCGATAGGGTGGTAGGTGGGTTTAGGCACATCTTCATATTTCTATCTGCCAATGCCATTTTTATGGCTTCTAAATTCATACAATGGTCCCCTAAAGCCTTCACGTGAAGTTTCATGGCAAGACCACTCGTTTTCTATTTTTTACGATTTTTGAAACTTTTTATGGTTCAGGATTTTTTAAAATTTTTTTGGAAGGAGTTTTGTCCGCAAACTTGGTAGACATGATCCTTGAATTTTGTTGGCGTGCACAAAATAATTCAGCTAAAAACTCGAAGTGTACAAGATTTTGTGACCATTTGAAAAAAATGTCCCGATTTCAGACACTTTAATGGCAATTGGCAGAAAACCTGTAAAATCTCAAATGCTCTTTAAGGGGGTGTGAGTTCTTGAGCTTTGACGAGGGATAGGGGGCCACTATAAGGGCTAAGTACCAGCACCCATCACACATTATGTGCACACACCCCCCGGCCCCCCGATCACCGGAACCCCAATGCCGCCGGTCAAGTTCTCCGACAATAGTGCCCCGACGAAGAAAAATGTGGCACCAGCACATGCCCGAGCCCAGCATGTGCTGCCGAAACCCTCGGTTTGGTCCGTATGCTTAGACTGGGAATGAACTTTGTATGCCTAAGTCAACCCACGAAACAAGCATACAGGCACTCAGCCAGCTAGAAGGGCTGGATGCACAAGATGGGGATGGACCGGGTCCCCCTCTACGTGCTGCCGATCCTGCTATCGCAACCCTCAGTCTGGTCTGATCTTAGACTGGGAATGACTCCGTATGCCTATGCCAACCGACGAAACGAGCAGACGGGCGGGCGGGCACTACGCCGGCCAGAGAGATGGGATGCGCAAGCCGTGGATCGATAGGGTGGTAGGTGGGTTTAGGCACATCTTCATATTTCTGCGTGCCAATGCCATTTTTATGGCTTGAAAATTCATATAACGGTCCCTTAAGCCTTCACATGAAGTTTCACGGCAAGACGACTCGTTTTCTATTTTTCATGATTTTCAAAACTTTTTACGGTTCGAGATTTTTTAAAATTTTTTTGAAAGGAGTTTTGGCCCTAAACTTGGTAGACGTGATCCTTGTATTTTTGTTGGCATGCACAAAACAATTCAGCTAAAAACTCGAAGTGTACAAGATTTTGTGACCATTTGGAAAAAGAGTCCCCATTTCAGACACTTTAATGGCTACTGGTAGCAAACCTGTAAAATCTTAAATGCTCTTTAAAGGGGTGTGAGTTCTCGAGGTTTGATGAGAAATAGAGGGCCAATATAAGGGCTAAGTACCAGCACCCATCGCACATCCTCTGCGCACACCCCCCGACCCCACCGATCGTCGGAACCCCAATGCCACCGATCAGGTTCTCCGACAATGCTCTGGCGATGGTGCCCCGGCAAAGAGAAATGCGGCACCAGCACATGGCCGAGCCCAGCATGTGCTGCCACAACTCTCGATCCAGTCCGATCCTAGACTGTGAAAGAACTCCGTATGCTTAGACTGGGAATGAACTCCATATGCCTAAGTCCACCCATGAAACGAGCGTGTGGGCGTATAGCCGGCCAGAGGGGCGGGATACGCAAGTCAGGGATCAGCCAGGTCCCCCTCTACGCACTGCCGATCTTGTTGCCACAACCCTCGATCCGGTCTGATCTTAGATTGGGAATGAACTCTATATGCCTAAGCCAACCGACGAAACGAGCGGGCAGGTACTACATCAGCCAGAGAGACGAGATGCGCGACCCGTGGATCGATAGGGTGGTAGGTGGGTTTAGGCACATCTTTATATTTTTACGGGCCAATGCCATTTTTATGGCTTGAAAATTCATATAATGGTCCCTTAAGCCTTCACGTGAAGTTTCACGGCAAGACGACTCGTTTTCTATTTTTCACGATTTTTGAAACTTTTTCCGGTTTGAGATTTTTTGAAATTTTTTCGAACGGAGTTTTGGCCCCAAACTTGGTAGACGTGATCATTGTATTTTTGTTGGCATGCACAAAACAATTCAGCTAAAAAGTCAATGTGTACAAGATTTTGTGACCATTTGAAAAAAGTGCCCGATTTCAGACACTTTAATGGCTACTGGAAGCAAACCTGTAAAATCTCAAATGCTCTTTAAGGGGGTGTGAGTTCTCGAGGTTTGATGAGGGATAGGGGGCCAATATAAAAGCCAAGTACCAACACCCAACGCACATCATGTGCGCACACCCCCTGGCCCCCCCGATCGCTGGAACCCCAATGTCGCCGGTTAGGTTCTCCGGCCATGCTCCGACGATGGTGCCCCGACGAAGAAAAATGCGGTACCAGCACATGCTCGAGCCAAGCATGTGCTACTGTAACCCTCAGTCCGGACCGATCTTAGACTGGGAGTGCACTCCATATGCTTAGACTAGGAATGAACTCCGTATACCTAAGTCAACCCACAAAATGAGCGTGCGGGCGCTCAGCCGGCCAGAGGTACGGGATGCACAAGCCGGGGATTGGCCGGGTCCCCCTTTGTATGCTGTCGATCCTGCTGCCACAACCCTCGTTCAGATCCGATCTTAGATGGGGAATGAACTCCGTATGCCTAAGCCAACCGACGAAACGAGCGGGCAGGCGGGCGGGCGATACGTCGGCTAGAGAAGCGGGATGCGCAAGCCGTGGATCAATAGGGTGGTAGTTGGGTTTAGACACATCTTCATATTTCTGTCTGCCAATTCCCTTTCTATGGCTTGTAAATTCATACAATGGTCCCTTAAGCCTTCACGTGAAGTGTCATGGCAAGACGACTCGTTTTCTATTTTTCAAGATTTTTGAAACTTTTTACAGCTCGGAATTTTTTAAAATTTTTTCGAAAGGGGTTTTGGCCCCAATCTTGGTAGACGTGATCCTTGTATTTTTGTTGGCATGCACAAAAACATTCAGCTAAAAATTCAAAGTGTACAAGATTTTGTGACCATTTCAAAAAAGTGTCCAAATTTCAGACACTTTAATGGCTACTGGCAGCAAACCTGCAAAATCTCAAATGCTCTTTAAGGGGGTGTGAGTTCTCGAGCTTTGATGAGGGATAGGGGGCCAATATAAGGGCCAAGTACCAGCACCCATCGCACATCATGTGCACACACCCCCTGGCCCCCTATCGTCGAAACCCCAATGTCGTCGGTTAGGTTCTCTGACGATGCTCTGGCAATGGTGCCCCGACGAAGAAAAATGTGGCACCAGCACATGCTCGAGCCAAGCATGTGCTACCGCAACCCTCGGTCCGGTCCGATCTTAGACTGGGAAAGAACTCCGTATGCTTAGACTGGGAATGAACTCTGTATGCCTAAGTCACCCTAGGAAACGAGTGTGCGGGCGCTCAGCCAGCCAGAGGTACGTGATGCGCAAGCAGGGGATCGACCGGGTTCCCCTCTGCATGCTTCAGATCCTGCTACCACAACCCTCGATTCGGTCCGATCTTAGGCTGGGAATGAACTCTGTATGCCTAAGCCAACCGACGAAACGAGCGGGCAGGCAGGCAGACGGACGACACGTCGGCCAGAGAGACGGGATGCGAAAGCCGTGGATCGATATGGTGGTAGGTGGGTTTAGGCACATCTTCATATTTCTGTGTGCCAATGCCATTTTTATGGCTTGTAAATTCATACAATGGTCCCTGAAGCCTTCACGTGAAGTTTCATGGCAAGACAACTCGTTTTTTATTTTTCATAATTTTTGAAACGTTTTGCACATCGGGATTTTTGAAAATTTTTTCGAAGGGTGTTGGCCCCAAACTTGGTAGACATGATCCTTGTATTTTTGTTGGCATGCACAAAAGAATTCAGCTAAAAACTCGAAGTGTACAACATTTTGTGACCATTTGAAAAAAGAGTCCCCATTTCAGACACTTTAATGGCTACTGGCAGCACACTTGTAAAATCTCAAATGCTCTTTAAGGGGGTGTGAGTTCTCGAGGTTTGATGAGGGATAGAGGGCCAATATAAGGGATAAGTACCAGCACCCATCGCACATCATGTACGCACACCCCCTGGCCCCCCCGATCACCGGAACCCCAATGCCGCCGATCAGGTTCTCCGACGATGCTCCGGCGATGGTGCCCCAGCAAAGAAAAATGTGACACCAGCACATGGCTGAGCCCAGCATGTGCTGCCTCAACCCTCGGTCCGGTTCGATCTTAGACTGGGAATAAACTCTGTATGCTTAGACTGGGAATGAACTCCATATGCCTAAGTCAACACACGAAACGAGTGTGCGGGTGCTCAGCCAACCAGAGGGGCATGATGCACAAGTCGGGATCGATCGGGTCCCCTTCGACGCGCTGCCGATTCTGTTGCCGCAACCCTCGATCTGGTGTGATCTTAGATTGGGAATGAGCTCAATATGCCTAAGCCAACCGATGAAACGAGCGGGCGGGCAGGCGGACGATACGCCGGCCAGAGAGACGGGATGCGCAAGCCGTGGATCGATAGGGTGGTAGGTGGGTTTAGGCACATCTTCATATTTCTGCATGCCAATGCCATTTTTATGGCTTGTAAATTCATACAATGGTCCCTTAAGCCTTCACGTGGAGTTTCATGGCGAGACGACTCATTTTCAATTTTTAATGATTTTTGAAACATTTTGTGGTTTGGGATTTTTCAAAATTTTTTCGAAAGGAGTTTTGGCCCCAAACTTGGTAGACGTGATCCTTGTATTTTTTTTGGCATGCACAAAAAAATTCAGCTAAAAACTTGAATTGTACAAGATTTTGTGACCATTTGAAAAAAGTGTCCCCATTTTAGACACTTTCATGGCTATTGGCAGCAAACCTGTAAAATCTCAAATGCTCTTTAAGGGGGTGTGAGTTCTCGAGGTTTGATGAGGGATAGGGGACCAATATAAGGGCCAACTACCAGCACCCATTGCTCATCATGTGCGCACACCCCCCGGCCACCCCGATCGCCGGAACCCCAATGCCGTCGGTCAGGTTCTATGACGATGCTCCGGCGATGGTGCCTCGGTGAAGAAAATTGTGGCACCAGCACATGCCCGAGCGCAGCAAGTGCTGCCGCAACCCTTGGTCCGGTCTGATCTTAGACTGAGAATGAACTCCGTATGCTTAGACTCGGAATGAACTCCGTATGCCTAAGTTAACCCACGAAAGGAGCGTGCGGGTGCTCAGTCGGCTAGAGGGGCAAGATGCGTAAGCCGGGGATCGGCCAGGTCCCCCTCTACGTGCTGTTGATCCTGCTGCTGTCACCCTAGGTTTGGTCCAATCTTACACTGGGAATAAACTCCGTATGCCTAAGCCAACCGATGAAACGAGTGGGCGGGCAGGCGGGCGGGCACTACGTCAGCTAGAGAGACGGGATGCGCAAACCGTGAATCGGTAAGGTGGTAGGTGGGTTTAGGCACATCTTCATATTTCAGCATGCCAATGCCATTTTTATGGCTTGTAAATTCATACAATGGTCCCTTGACCCATCACTTGAAGTTTCATGGCAAGACGACTCGTTTTCTATTTTTCACGAGATTTTTTAAAATTTTTTTGAAAGGAGTTTTGGCCCCAAACTTTGTAGACGTGATCCTTGTATTTTTGTTGGCATGCACAAAAAACTTCAGCTAAAAACTCGAAGCGTACAATATTTTGTGACCATTTGAAAAAAGTGTCCCCATTTGAGACACTTTAATGGCTACTGGTAGCAAACCTATAAAATCTCAAATGCTCTTTAAGGGGGTGTGAGTTCTCGAGGTTTGATGAGGGATTGGGGGCCAATATAAGGGCCAAGTACTAGCACCCATTGCACATCATGTGCGCACACCCCCTGCCCCCCCGATCGTCGGAACCCTAATGCAGTTGGTCAGGGTCTCCGACGATGCTCCGGCGACAGTGCCTAGACGAAGAAAAATGCGGCACCAGCACATACCTGAGCCCAGCATGTGCTGTCGCAACCCTCGGTCTGGTCCAATCTTAGACTGGGAATGAACTTCGTATGCTTAGACTGGGAATGAACTCTGTATGCCTAAGTCAACCCATGAAACAAGCGTACGGGCGCTCAGCCGGTCGGAGGGGTGGGATGTGCAAGCTGAGGATCGGCCGGGTCCCCCTCTACGTGCTGCCGATCCGACTGCCACAACCCTCACTCCGATCTGATCTTAGATTGGGAATGAACTCCGTATGTCTAAGCCAACCGACGAAACGAGCGGGCGGGCACTACACCGGCCAGAAAGACGGGATGCGCAAGCTGTGGATCGATAGGGTGGTAGGTGGGTTTAGGCACATCTTCATATTTTTGCGTGCCAATGCCATTTTTATGGCCTGTAAATTCATACAATGGTCCCTTAAGCCTTCACGTGAAGTTTCATGGCAAGACAACTCGTTTTCTATTTTTCACCATTTTCGAAACTTTTTACAGTTTCGGATTTTTTAAAATTTTTTCGGAAGGAGTTTTTGCCCGAAACTTGGTAGACGTGATCCTTGTATTTTTGTTGGCATGCCGAAAACAATTCAGCTAAAAACTCGAACAGTACAAGATTTTGTGACCATTTGAAAAAAGTGTCCCCATTTCAGACACTTTAATGGCTACTGGCAGCAAACCTGTAAAATCTCAAATGCTCTTTGAGGGGGTGTGAGTTCTCGAGGTTTGATGAGGGACAAGAGGCCAATATAAGGGCCAAGTACCAGCACCCATCGCACATCATGTGAGCACACCCCCCGGCCCCCTGATCACCGAAACCCCAATACCACCGGTCAGGTTCTCCGACGATGCTCCGGTGATGGTGCCCCGGTGAAGAAAAATGTGGCACCAGCACATGCCCAAGCCCAGCATGTGCTACCGCAACCCTTGGTCCGATCCGATCTTAAACTAGGAATGAACTCCATATGCTTAGATTGGGAATGAACTCCGTATGCCTAAGTTAACCCACGAAACGAGCGTGCGGGCACTACCTACGTGCTGCTAATCCTACTGCCGCAACCCTCAATCCAGTCCTATCTTAGACTAGGAATGAACTCTGTATGCCTAAGCCAACCGATGAAATGAGCGGGCGGGCACTACGTCGACCAGAGAGACGGGAAGCGCAAGCCGTGGATCGATAGGGTGGTAGGTGAGTTTAGGCACATCTTCATATTTCTGCGCGCCAATACCATTTTTATGGCTTGTAAATTTATATAATGGTCCCTTAAGCCTTCACGTGAAGTTTCATGGCAAGACAACTCGTTCTCTATTTTTCATGATTTTCGAAACTTTTTACGGTTCAGATTTTTTTAAATTTTTTCGGTAGGAGTTTTGGCCCCAAACTTGGTAGACGTGATCCCTGTATTTTTGTTCGCATGCACAAAAGAATTTAGCTAAAAACTCGAAGTGTTCAAGATTTTGTGACCATTTGAAAAAAGTGTCCCCATTTCAAACACTTTAATGGCTACTGCAGCAAACCTGTAAAACTCAAATGCTCTTTAAGGGGGTGTGAGTTCTCGAGGTTTGATGAAGGATAGGGGGCCAGTAAAAGGGCCAAGTACCAGCACCCATCGCACATCATGTGCGCACATCCCCCCGGCCCCCCCGATCGTCGGAACCGCAATGTCGCAGGTCAAGTTCTTCGGCGATGCTCCGACGATGGTGCCCCGACGAAGAAAAATGCGACACCAGCACATGCCAATGCCCGAGCCCAGCATGTGCTACCACAACCCTTGATCCGGTCCGATCTTAGACTGTGAATGAACTCCGTATGCTTAGATTGGGAATGAACTCCGATTCCTAAGTCAACCCACGAAACGAGCGTGCGGGCGCTCAACCGGCCAGAGGGGCAGGATGTGCAAGCGGGGGATCGGTTGGGTCCTCTTCTATGTGTTGCCGATCCTGCTATCACAACCCTCAATCCGGTCTGATCTTAGACTGGGAATAAACTCCGTACGCCTAAGCCAACCGATGAAACTAGCGGTTGGGCACTACGCCGGCCAGAGAGACCGGATGCGCAAGCCGTGGATCGATAGGGTGGTAAGTGGGTTTAGGCACATCTTCATATTTCTGCATGCCAATGCCATTTTTATGGCTTGTAAATTCATACAATTGTCCCTTAAGCCTTCACGTGAAGTTTCATGGCAAGACGACTCCTTTTTTATTTTTCACGATTTTCAAAACTTTTTGGAAGGTGTTTGGCCCCAAACTTGGTAGACGTGATCCTTGTATTTTTGGTGGCATGTACAAAAAAATTCAGCTAAAAACTCAAAGTGTACAAGATTTTGTGACCATTTGAAAAAAGTGTCCCCATTTCAGACAATTTAACGGCTACTGGCAGCAAACCTGTAAAATCTCAAATGCTCTTTAAAGGGGTGTGAGTTCTCGAGGTTTGATGAGGGATAAGGGGCTAATATAAGGGCCAAGTACCAGCACCCATCGCACATCATGTGTGCACACCCCTCCGGCCCCCCCGATCGCCGAAACCCGAACGCCGCCGGTCAGGTTCTCCAACGATGCTCCGGCGATGGTGCCCCGATGAAAAAAAATGCGGCACCAGCACATGCCCGAGCCCAGCATGTGCTGCCGCAACCCTCGGTCTGATCCAATCTTAGACTGGGAATGAACTCCGTATGCCTATGTCAACCCACGAAACGAGCATACGGGCGCTCAGCCGGCAAAAGGGATGGGATGCGCAAGCCGGGGATCGACCGGGTCCCCCTCTGCGTGCTGCTGAACCTACTACCAAAACTCTCAGTTTGATCTGATCTTAGACTGGGAATGAACTCCGTATCCCTAAGCCAACCGACGAAACGAGCGGGCGGGCGGGCACTACACCAGCCAGAGAGACAAGATGCGCAAGACGTGGATCGATAGGGTGGTAGGTGGCTTTAGGCACATCTTCGTATTTCTACGTGCCAATGCCATTTTTATGGCTTGCAAATTCATGCAATGGTCCCTTAAGCCTTCAAGTGAAGTTTCATGGCAAGACGACTCATTTTCTATTTTTCACGATTTTTGAAACTTTTTACGGTTCAGGATTTTTTAAAATTTTTTCAAAAGGAGTTTTCGCCCAAACCTGGTAGATGTGATCCTTGCAATTTATTTGGCATGCACAAAAGAATTCAGCTAAAAACTCAAAGTTTACAAGATTTTGTGACCATTTGAAAAAAGTGTCCCCATTTCAGACACTTTAATTGCTACTGGCAGCAAACCTGTAAAATCTCAAATGCTCTTTAAGGGGGCGTGAGTTCTCGAGGTTTGATGAGGGATAAGGGGTAAATACAAGGGCCAAGTACCAGCACCCATCGCACATCATGTGCGCACACCCCCCGATCGCTGGAACCCCAATGCTGTCGGTCAGGTTCTCCGGCGATGCTCCGGCGATGGTTCCCCGACGAAGAAAAATACGGCACCAGCACATGCCTGAGCCCAGCATGTGCGGTCACAACCCTCGGTCCAATCCGTTCTTAGACTAGGAATGAGCTCCGTATGCTTAGATTGGGAATGAACTCCATATGCCTAAGTCAACCCACGAAACGAGTGTGCGGGCGCTTAGTTGGCCAGAGGGGCGGGATGCGTAAGCTGAGGATCGGTCGAGTCCCCCTCTGTGTGCTACAGATCCTGCTACTACAACCCTCGGCCCAGTCTGATCTTAGACTAGGAATGAACTCCGTATGCCTAAGCCAACTGACGAAACGAACGGGCAGGCGGGCGGGGGGCACTACGTCGGCCAGAGGGGCGGGATGCGTAAGCTGAGGATCGATCAGGTCCCCCTCTGTGTGCTACAGATCCTGCTACTACAACCCTCAGCCCAGTCTGATCTTAGACTAGGAATGAACTCCGT
This sequence comes from Durio zibethinus, assembly GCF_047325235.1. Classification (NCBI taxonomy): domain Eukaryota; kingdom Viridiplantae; phylum Streptophyta; class Magnoliopsida; order Malvales; family Malvaceae; genus Durio; species Durio zibethinus. The sequence goes on along the minus strand of NC_143180.1, from coordinate 14,687,711 downwards.
ATGCCTAAGCCAACTGACGAAACGAACGGGCAGGCGGGCGGGGGGCACTATGTCGGCCAGAGGACGGGATGCGCAAGCCGTGGATCGATAGGGTGGTAGGTTGGTTTAGGCACATCTTCCTATTTCTACGTGGCAATGCCATTTTTATGGCTTTTAAATTCATACAATGGTCCCTTAAGCCTTCACGTGAAGTTTCATGGCAAGACGACTCGTTTTCTATTTTTCACGATTTTCAAAAATTTTTGCTGTTCAGGATTTTTTAAAATTTTTTCGGAAGGAGTTTTGGCCCAAAACTAGGTAGACATGATCCTTGTATTTTTGTTGGCATGCACAAAAAAATTCAGCTAAAAACTCGAAGTGTACAATATTTTGTGACCATTTGAAAAAAGTGTCCCAATTTTAGACACTTTAAAGGCTACTTGTAGCAATCCTGTAAAATCTCAAATGCTCTTTAAGGGGGTGTGAGTTCTCGAGGTTTGATGAGGGATTGGGGGCCAAAATAACAGCCAAGTACCAGTACGCATCGCACATCATGTGCGCACTCACCCCCCCGGCCCCCCCGATCGTCGGAACCAAAATGCCGTCGGTCAGGTTCTCCGGCGATGCTCCGACGATGGTGCCTCGACGAAGAAAAATGTGGCACCAGCACATGCTCGAGCCCAGCATGTGCTGCCGTAACCCTCGGTCTGATCCGATCTTAGACTGGGAATGAACTTCGTATTCTTAGACTAGGAATGAACTCCGTATGCCTAAGTCAATCCACGAAACGAGTGTATGGGCGCTCAGTAGGCCAGAGGGGCGGGATGCGCAAGTCGAGGATAGGCTCGGTCCCCCTCTACGTGCTGTCGATCCTGCTGCTGTAACCCTCACTCCAGTCCAATCTTAGACTGGGAATGAACTCCATATGCCTAAGCCAACCGACGAAACGAGCGGGCGGGAGGGTGGGCGGGCACTACGTCGGCCAGAGAGACGGGATGCGCAAGCCGTGGATCGATAGGGTGGTAGGTGGGTTTAGGCACATCTTCATATTTCTGCGTGCCAATGCCATTTTTATGGCTTGTAAATTCATAAAATGGTCCCTTAAGCCTTCACGTGAAGTTTCATGGCAAGACGATTCGTTTTCTATTTTTCACTATTTTTGAAACCTTTTGCGGTTTGGGATTTTTTAAAATTTTTTCGGAAGGAGTTTTGGCCCCAAACTTGGTAGATGTGATACTTGTATTTTTGTTAGCATGCACAAAACAATTCAGCCAAAAACTCAAAGTGTACAAGATTTTGTGACCATGTGAAAAAAGTGTCCCCATTTCAGACACTTTAATGGCTACTGACAGCAAACCTGTAAAATATCAAATGCACTTTAAGGGGGTGTGAGTTCACGTGAAGTTAAGGGGGCCAATATAAGGGCCAGGTACCAGCACCCATCGCACATCATGTCCGTACACCCCCCCGTCGGCCCCCCCGATCGTTGGAACCCCAATGTCGTCGGTCAGGTTCTCCGGTGATGCTCCGACGATGGTGCCCCGACAATGAAAAATACGGCACCAGCACATGCCCGAGCCCAGTATGTGCTGCTGCAACCCTCGGTCTAGTCCGATCTTAGACTGGGAATGAACTCCGTATGCTTAAACTGGGAATGAACTCCGTATGCCTAAGTCAACCCACGAAACAAGCGTGCGGGCGTTCAGCCGGCCAGAGGGGTGGGATGCGCAAGTCGGGGATCGATCGGGTCCCACTCTACGTGCTGCCGAGCCTATTGTCGTAACCCTCGTTCTGGTCTGATCATAGACTGGGAATGAACTCCGTATGCCTAAGCCAACCGACGAAATGAGCGGGCGGGCGGGAGGGCGGGCACTACGCCGGCCAGAGAGACGGGATGCGCAAGTCATGGATCAATAGGGTGGTAGGTGGGTTTAGGCACATCTTCATATCTCTGCGTGCCAATGCCATTTTTTTGGCTTGTAAATTCATACAATGGTCTCTTAAGCCTTCACGTGAAGTTTCTTGGCAAGACGACTCGTTTTCTATTTTTCATAATTTTTGAAACTTTTTACGGTTCGAGATTTTTTAAAATTTTTTCGGAGGAGTTTTGGCCCCAAACTTGGTAGACGTAATCCTTGTATTTTTTTTGTCATGCACAAAAAAATTCAGCTAAAAACTCGAAGTGGACAAGATTTTGTGACCATTTGAAAAAAGTGTCCCCATTCTAGACACTTTAATGGCTACTGGCAGCAAACCTGTAAAATCTAAAATGCCCTTTAAGGAGGTGTGAGTTCTTGAGGTTTGATGAGGGATAGGGGGCCAATATAAGGGCCAAGTACCAGCACCGATCACACATCATGTGCGTACACCCCCCCGTCGGCCCCCCCCGATCGTCGAAACCCCAATGCCGTCAGTCAGGTTCTCAGGTGATGCTCCGACGATGGTGCCCCGACGACGAAAAATACGGCCCCAACACATGTCCGAGCCCAGTATGTGCTGTCGCAACCTTCGGTCTGGTCCGATCTTAGACTGGGAATGAACTCCGTATGCTTAAACTGGGAATGAACTCCGTATGCTTAAACTGGGAATGAACTTCGTATGCCTAAGTCATCCCACGAAACAAACGTGAGGGCACTCAGTCGGCCAGAGGGGCAGGATACGTAAGCCGAGGATCGATCGGGTCCCACTCTATGTGCTATCGAGCCTACTGCCACAACCCTCAATCTGGTCTGATCATAGACTGGGAATGAACTCCGTATGCCTAAGCCAACCGACGAAACGAGCGGGAGGGCAGGCACTACGCCGGCCAAAGAGACGGGATGCGCAAGCCGTGTATCGATAGGGTGGTAGGTGGGTTTAGGCACATCTTCATATTTCTGCATGCCAATTATATTTTTTTGCCTTGTAAATTCATACAATGGTCCCTTAAGCCTTCACGTGAAGTTTCATGGCAAGACGACTCGTTTTTTATTTTTCTTGATTTTTGAAACTTTTTGCGGTTCGGGATTTTTTAAAATTTTTTTGGAAGGTGTTTTGGCCCCATACTTGGTAGATGTGATCCTTGTATTTTTGTTGGCATGCGTAAAAAATTTCAGCTAAGAACTCAAAGTGTACATGATTTTGTGACCATTTGAAAGAAGTGTCCCCATTTCAGACACTTTAATGGCTACAGGCAGCAAACCTGTAAAATCTCAAATGCTCTTTAAGGGGGTGTGAGTTCTTGAGCTTTGATGAGGGATAGGGGGCCAATATAAGGGCCAAGTACCAGCACCCATCGCACATCATGTGCGCACACCCCCCCGGTCCCCCCGATCGTCGGAACCCCAATGCTGCCGGTCAAGTTCTCCGATGATGCTCCGGCGATGGTGCCCCATTAAAGAAAAATGCGGCACCAGCACATGCTCAAGCCCAGCATGTGCTGCCGCAACCATTGGTCTGGTATGATCTTAGACTGGGAATGAACTCTGTGTGCTTAGACTGGGAATGAACACCATATGCCTAAATGAACCCATGAAACGAACGTGCGGGCGCTCAGCCGATCAGAGGGGTGGGTTGCGCAAGCTGGGGATCGATCGAGTCCCCCTCTATGTGCTACCGATCCTTCTGCCACAACCCTCGATCAGGTTTGATCTTAGACTGGGAATGAACTTCGTATGCCTAAGCCAACCGATGAAATAAACGGGCAGACGGGCGGGCGGGCACTACGTCAGCCAGAGAGACGGGATGTGCAAGCCGTGGATCGATAGGATGGTAGGTGTGTTTAGGCACATCTTCATATTTCTACATGCCAATGCCATTTTTATGACTTGTAAATTCATACAATGGTGCCTTAAGCCTTCACGTGAAGTTTCATGGCAAGACGACTCGTTTTTTTATTTTTCAGGATTTTTGAAACTTTTTGCGGTTCAAGATTTTTTAAAATTTTTTCAAAACGAGTTTTGGGCCCAAACTTGGTAGACGTGATCCTTGTATTTTTCTTGGTATGCACAAAAAAAATCAGCTAAAAACTCGAAGTGTACAAGATTTTGTGCCCATTTGAAAAAAGTGTCCCCATTTCAGACACTTTAATGGCTACTGGCAGCAAACTTGTAAAATCTCAAATGCTCTTTAAGGGTGTGTGAGTTCGTGAGGTTTGATGAGGGATAGTGGGCCAATATAAGGGCCAAGTACCAGCACCCATCGCACATCATGTGTGCACACCCCCTCGGCCCCGCCGATCGCTGGAACCCCAATGCCACCATTCAGGTTCTCCGGCGATGCTCTGGCGATGGTGCCTCGATGGAGAAAAATGCGGCACCAGCACATGCCCGAACTAGCATGTGCTGCAGCAACCCTCGGACCAATTTGATCTTTGACTGGGAATTAACTCCATATGCTTAGACTGGGAATGAACTCCATATGCTTAGACTGGGAATGAACTCCGTATACCTAAGTCAACCCACGAAACGTACGTGCGGGCTATCAACCGACGAGAGGGGCGGGAAGCGCAAGCTGGGGATCGACCGGGTCCACCTTTGTGTGCTGCCTATCTTGCTATCGTAACCCTCGATCCGGTCCGATCTGAGACTGGGAATGAACTCTGTATGCCTAAACCAATCGATGAAACGAGCGGGCGGACGGGCGGACGGGCGGACGGGCGAGCAATACGCCGGCCAGAGAGACGGGATGCGCAAGCCGTGGATCGATAGAGTGGTAGGTGGGTTTAGGAAAATCTTCATATTTCTGCTTGCCAATGCCATTTTTATGGCTTGTAAATTCATACAATGGTCCCTTAAGCCTTCACGTGAAGTTTCATGGCAAGACGACTCGTCTTCTATTTTTCACGATTTTCAAAACTTTTTACGGTTCGGGATTTTTTAAAATTTTTTCGAAAGGATTTTTGACCCCAAACTTGGTAGGCATGATCCTTTTATTTTTCTTAGCATGCACAAAACATTTCAGCTAAAAACTCGAAGTGTGCAAGATTTTGTGACCATTTGAAAAAAGTGTCCCCATTTCAGACACTTTAGTGGCTACTGGCAGCAAACCTGTAAAATCTTAAATGCTCTTTAAGGGGGTGTGAGTTTTCGAGGTTTAATGAGGGATAGGGGGCCAATATAAGAGCCAAGTACCAGCACCCATCGCACATCATGTGCGCACACCCCCCGGCTCCCCCGATCGTCGGAACACCAATGCCGTCGGTCAGGTTCTCCGGTGATGCTCCGGTGATGGTGCCCCGATGAAGAAAAATGTGGCACCAGCACATGCTTGAGCCCAGCATGTACTGCCGCACTCCGTATGCTTAGACTGGGAATTAACTCCGTATGCTTAGACTGGGAATGAACTCCATATGCCTAAGTCAACCCATGAAACGAGCGTTCGAGCGCTCAGTCGACCAGAGGGGTAGGATGTGTAAGCCGGGGATCGGTCGGGTCCCCCTCTGTGTGCTGCTGATCCTACTTCCACAACCCTTGGTTCGGTCCGATCTTAGACTGGGAATGAACTCCGTATGCCTAAGCCAACCGACGAAACGAGCGGGCGGGCGGGCGGGCAGGCGGGCACTACATCGACCAGAGAGACGGGATGCGTAAGCTGTGGATCGATAGGGTGGTAGGTGGGTTTAGGCACATCTTTATATTTCTACATGCCAATGCCATTTTTATGGCTTGTAAATTCATACAATGGTCCTTTAAGCCTTCACGTGAAGTTTCATGGCAAGACGACTCGTCTTCTATTTTTCACGATTTTTAAAACTTTTTACGGTTCAGAATTTTTTAAAATTTTTTCGAAAGGATTTTTGGCCCCAAACTTGGTAGGCATGATCCTGTTATTTTTCTTGGCATGCACAAAAAAATTCAGCTAAAAACTCAAAGTGTACAAGATTTTGTGACCATTTGAAAAAGGTGTCCCCATTTCAGACACTTTAATGGCTACTGGCAGCAAACCTGTAAAATCTCAAATGCTCTTTAAGGGGGTGTGAGTTCTCAAGGTTTGATGAGGGATAGGGGGCCAATATAAGGGCCAAGTACCAGCACCCATCACACATCATGCGTTCACACCTCCGACCCCCCGATCGATGGAACCCCAATGCCACCGGTCAGGTTCTCCGGTGATGCTCCGACGATGGTACCCCGGCAGAGAAAAATACAGCTCCAGCACATGCCCGAGCCCAGCATGTGCTGTCGCGACCCTCGATCCGATCCAATCTTAGACTGGGAATGAACTCCGTATGCTTAGACTATGAATAAACTCCGTATGCCTAAGTCAACCCACGAAACGAGCGTACGGGCACTCAGTCGACCAGAGGGGCGGGATGCGCAAGCCGGGCGCAAGCCGAGGATCGGCCAGGTCCCCCTTTGCATGCTGTCGATCCTACTGCCATAACCCTCGGTCCGATCCGATCTTAAACTGGAATGAACTCCGTATGCCTAAGCCAACCGACGAAAAGAGCGGGCGGGCGGGCACTACGTCGGCCAGAGAGACGAGATGTGCAAGCCGTGGATCGATAGGGTGGTAGGTGGGTTTATGCACATCTTCATATTTCTGCGTGCCAATGCCATTTTTATGGCTTGTAAATTTATACAATGGTCCCTTAAGCCTTCACGTGAAGTTTCATTGCAAGACGACTCATTTTCTATTTTTCACGATTTTCAAAACTTTTTGCGGTTCGAGATTTTTTAAAATTTTTTTGAAAGGATTTTTGGCCCCAAACTTGGTATACGTGATCCTTATATTTTTTTTGGCATGCACAAAAAAATTCAGCTAAAAACTCGAAGTGTACAAGATTTTGTGACCATTTGAAAAAAGTGTCCCCATTTCAGACACTTTAATGGCTACTGGCAGCAAACCTGTAAAATCTCAAATTCTCTTTAACTGGGTGTGAGTTCGAGAGGTTTGATGAGGGATAGGGGCAAAATATAAGGGCCAAGTACCAGCACCCATCGCACATCATGTGCGCACACCCCTCCCGACCTTCCGATCACCGGAACCCCAATGCCGCCGGTCAAGTTCTCCGGCAATGCTCCGATGATGGTGCCCCGGTGAAGAAAAATGTGGCACCAACACATGCCCGAGCCCAGCATGTGCTACCGTAACCCTTGGTCCGATTCGATCTTCGACTGGGAATGAACTCCGCATGCTTAGACTGGGAATGAACTCCGTATGCCTAAGTCAACCCACGAAACTAATGTACAGGCTCTCAGCCGGCCAGAGGGGCGGGATGTGCAAGCCGAGGATCGGTCGGGTCCCCCTCTGCGTGCTGTCAATCCCGCTGCCAAAACCATTAGTCCGATCTGATCTTAGACTGGGAATGAACTCCGTATGACTAAGCCAACCGACGAAACGAGCGGACGGGCGGGCCAGCACTACACCGGCCAGAGAGACGGGATGCGCAAGTCATGGATCGATAGGGTGGAAGGTGGGTTTAGGCACATCTTTATATTTCTATGTGCCAATGCCATTTTTATGGCTTGTAAATTCATACAATGGTCCCTTAAGCCTTCACGTGAAGTTTCATGGCAAGACGACTCGTTTTCTATTTTTCACCATTTTTGAAACATTTTACGGTTCGAGATTTTTTAAAATTTTTTTGGAAGGAATTTTGGCCCCAAACTTGGTAAACATGATCCTTGTATTTTTGTTGGCACGCACAAAAAAATTTAGCTAAAAACTCAAAGTGTACAAGATTTTGTGACGATTTGAAAAAAGTGTCCCCATTTCAGACATGTTAATGGCTACTGGCAACAAACCTATAAAATCCCAAATGCTCTTTAAGGGGGTGTGAGTTCTCGAGGTTTGATGAGGGATAGGGAGCCAATATAAGGGCCAAGTGACAGCACCCATTGCACATCATGTGCGCACACCCCCCGGCCCCCTCGATCGCCGGAACCCCAATGCCGCCAGTCCGATTCTCTGGCGATGCTCCGACGATGGTGCCCTGACGAAGAAAAATGCGGCACCAACACATGCCCGAGCCCAACATGTGCTGCCGCAACCCTCGGTCTGGTCCGATCTTAGACTAGGAATGAACTTCGTATGCTTAGACTGGAAATGAACTTCGTATGCTTAGACTAGAAATGAACTCTGTATGCCTAAGTCAACCCATGAAACGAGCGTGCGGGTGCTCAACCGGCCAGAGGGGCGGGATACGTAAGTCGCGGATCAATCGGGTCCCCTTCTACGTGCTACTAATCTTGCTATCGCAACCCTTGATCCGGTCGAATCTTAGACTGGGAATGAACTCCGTATGCCTAAGGCAACCAACGAAATGAGCGGCGGGTGGACGGGTGAGCACTACGTCGACCAGAGAGACGGGATGTGCAAGCCGTGGATCGATAGGGTGGTAGGTGGGTTTAGGCACGTCTTCATATTTCTACATGCCAATGCCATTTTTATGTCTTGTAAATTTATACAATGGTCCCTTAAGCCTTCACATGAAGTTTCATGGCAAGACGACTCGTTTTCTATTTTTCACAATTTTTGAAACTTTTACGGTTCGTGATTTTTTAAAATTTTTTCAGAAGGAGTTTTGGCCCCAAACTTGGTAGACGTTATGCTTGTATTTTTTTTGGCATGCACAAAAAAATTCAGCTAAAAACTAGAAGTGTTCAAGATTTTATGACCATTTGAAAAAAGTGTCCCCATTTCAGACTCTTTAATGGCTACTGGCAGCAAACCTGTAAAATCTCAAATGCTCTTTAAGGGGGTGTGAGTTCTTGAGGTTTGATGAGGGATAGGGGACCAATATAAGGGCCAAATACCAGCTCCCATCGCACATCATGTGTGCACACCCCCCGATCACTGGAACCCCAATGCTGTCGGTCAGGTTCTCCGACGATGCTCCAGCGATGGTGCCCCGACGAAGAAAAATGCGGCACCAGCACATGCCCAAGCCTAGCATGTGCTGCCGCAACCCTCGGTCTAGTCTGATCTTAGACTGGGAATGAACTCCATATGCTTAGACTGGGAATGAACTCCGTATGCTTAGACTGGGAATGAACTCCATAAGCCTAAGTCAACCCACGAAACGAGCGTGCGGGCGCTCAGCCGGCCAGAGAGCGGACGGGCGGGTGGGCACTAGCCCCGTCAGAAAGACGAGATGGGCAAGCCGTGGATCGATAGGGTGGTAGGTTGGTTTAGGTACATCTTCATATTTCTGCGTGCCAATGCCATTTTTATGCCTTGTAAATTCGTAGAATGGTCCCTTAAGCCTTCACGTGAAGTTTCATGGCAAGACGACTTGTTTTCTATTTTTCACCATTTTTGAAACTTTTTGCGGTTCGAGATTTTTTAAAATTTTTTCAAAAGGATTTTTGGCCCCAAACTTGGTAGACGTGATCCTTGTATTTTTGTTGGCATGCACAAAAAAATTCAGCTAAAAACTCGAAGTGTACAAGATTTTGTGACCATTTGAAAAAAGTGTCCCCATTTCAGACACTTTAATGGCTACTGGCAGCAAGCCTGTAAAATCTCAAATGCTCTTTAAAGGGGTGTGAGTTCTCGAGGTTTGATGAAGGATAGGGGGCCAATATAAGGGCCAAGTACCAGCACCCATCGCATATCAGGCGTGCACACCCCCCAGCCCCCCTGATCGTCGGAACCCCAATGCCGTCAGTCAGGTTCTCCAGCGATGCTCTGGTGATGGTGCCCCGACGAAGAGAAATGTGGCACCAGCACATGCTCGAGCCCAGCATGTGCTGCCCCAACCCTCAGTCTGGTCTGATCTTAGATTGGGAATGAACTCCGTATGCTTAGACTGGGAATGAATTCCATATGCCTAAGTCACCTCACAAAATGAGTGTGCGGGCACTTACCAGGCCAGAGGGCGAGATGCGCAAGCCGGGGATCGATTGGGTTCCCCTTTGCATGCTGTCGATCCTACTACCATAACCCTCGGTCTGGTCCGATCTTAGACTGGGAATGAACTCCGTATGCCTAAGTCAACCCACGAAACGAGCGTGCAAGCGCTCAGCCGGCCAGAGGGGCAGGATGCGCAAGTCAGGGATCGGTCGGGTCCCCCTCTGCGTGCTGTCGATCCTGTTACCACAGCCCTTCATCTATTCTGATCTTAAACTGGGAATGAACTCCGTATGCCTAAGCCAATCGACGAAACAAGCGAGCAAGCAGGCACTACACCGGCCAGAGAGACGGGATGCGCAAGCCGTGGATCGATAGGGTGGTAGGTGGGTTTAGGCACATCTTCATATTTCTGCGTGCCAATGCCATTTTTATGGCTTGTAAATTCATACAATGGTCCCTTAAGCCTTCATGTGAAGTTTGACTGAAAGACGACTCGTTTTCTATTTTTCACGATTTTAAAAACTTTTTACGATTCGAGATTTTTTTAAATTTTTTCGGAAGAATTTTTGGCCCCAAACTTGGAAGACGTGATCCTTTTATTTTTTTTGGCATGCACAAAAAAATTCAGCTAAAAACTCAAAGTGTACAAGATTTTATGACCATTTGAAAAAAGTGTCCCCATTTCAGACACTTTAATGGCTACTGGCAGCAAACCTGTAAAATCTCAAATGCTCTTTAAGAGGGTGTGAGTTCTCAAGGTTTGATGAGAGATAGGGGCAATATAAGGGCCCAGTATCAGCACCCATCGCACATCATGTGTGCACAGCCCCCGGCACCCTCGATAGCCGGAACCCAAAGTCGTCAGTTAGGTTCTCCTACGATGGTGCCCCGACGAAGAAAAATGTGGCACCAGCACATGCCCGAGCCCAGTATGTGCTGCCGCAACCCTCGGTCCGGTTTGATCTTAGACTGGGAATGAACTTCGTATGCTTAGACTGGGAGTGAACTCCGTATGCCTAAGTCAAACCATGAAACGAGCTCCGGGCACTCAGCTGGCCAGAGGGGCAGGATGCGTAAGCCGAAAATCGATCGGGTCCCCCTCTGCGTGCTACCGATCCTGCTACCGCAACCCTCAGTCCAGTTTGATCTTAGACTGGAAATGAACTTCGTATGCCTAAGCCAATCGACGAAACGAGCGGGAGGACAGGCAGGCAGGCACTACGTCTGCCAAAGAGACGGGATACGCAAGCCATTGATCGATAGGTTGGTTGGTGGGTTTAGGCACATCTTCATATTTCTATGAGCCAATGCCTTTTTTATGGCTTGTAAATTCATACAATGGTCCCTTAACCCTTCACATGAAGTTTCTTGGCAAGATGACTCGTTTTCTATTTTTCACGATTTTCAAAACTTTTTGCGGCTCAGGATTTTTTAAAATTTTTTGGGAAGGAGTTTTGACCCCAAACTTGGTATACGTGATCCTTATATTTTTGTTGGCATGCACAAAAAAATTCAGCTAAAAACTCGAAGTGTACAAGATTTTGTGACCATTTGAAAAAAGTGTCCCCATTTCAGACACTTTAATGGCTACTGGCAGCAAACTTGCAAAATGTCAAATGCTCTTTAAGGGGGTGTGAGTTCTTGAGGATTGATGAGGGATAGGGGGCCAATATAAGGGCCAAGTACCAGCACCCATGGCATATCATGTGTGCACACCCCCCCGGCCCCCCGATCGCCGGAACCCCAATGTCGTCGGTCAAGTTCTCCGACAATGCTCCGGTGATCGTGCCCCGATGAAGAAAAATACGGCACTAGCACATGCCCGAGCCCAGCATGTGCTGCCGCAACCCTCGATCCGGTCTGATCTTAGACTGGGAATGAACTCCGTATGCTTAGACTAGGAATGAACTCCGTATGCCTAAGTCAACCCACGAAACGAGCGTGCGGGCGCTCAGTCGACCAAAGCGGCGGGATATGCAAACCAGGGATTGGCCGAGTCCCCCTCTGTGTGCTGCCGATCCTACTGTCACAACCCTCAGTCTGATCCAAACTTAGACTGGGAATGAACACCATATGCAAACGAGCAGGCGGGCACTATGCCGACCAGAGAGACGGGATGCGCAAGTCGTGGATCGATAGGGTGGTAGGAGGCTTTAGGCACATCTTCATATTTTTGTGTGCCAATGCCATTCTTATTGCTTCTAAATTCATACAATGGTCCCTTAAGCCTTCACGTGAAGTTTCAAGGCAAGATGACCCATTTTCTATTTTTCATGATTTTCAAAACTTTTTTCGGTTCGAGATTTTTTAAAATTTTTTCGGAAGGAGTTTTGGCCCCAAACATGGTAGACGTGATCCTTGTATTTTTTTTGGCTTGCCCAAAAAAATTCAGCTAAAAACTCGAAGTGTACAAGATTTTGTGACTATTTGAAAAAAGTGTCCCCATTTCAGACACTTTAATGGCTACTGGCAGCAAACCTGTAAAATCTCAAATGCTTTTTAAGGGGGTCTGAGTTCTCAAGGTTTGATGTGGGATAGGGGGCCAATATAAGGGCCAAGTACCAGCACCCATCGCACATCATGTGCGCATACCCCCCGACCCCGCGATCGCCAGAACCCCAATGCCGCCGGTCAGGTTCTCCGACAATGCTCCGACGATGGTGCCCCAATGAAGAAAAATACGACACCAGCACATGCCTGAGCCCAGCATTTGCTGTCGGAACCCCTGGTCTGGTCCGATCTTAGACTGGGAATGAACTCCGTATGCTTAGACTGGGAATGAACTCCGTATGCCTAAGTCAACCCATGAAACGAGCGTGCGGCGCTCATCCGGCCAGAGGGGTGGGATGCGTAAGCTAGGGATCGGTCGGGTCCCCCTCTGCATCCTACCGATCTTGCTGCCGCAACCCTTGATCCGATCTGATCTTAGACTGGGAATGAATTTCGTATGCCTAAGCCAACCGACGAAACGAGCGGGCGGGCGGCCGGGCACTACGCCGGCCAGAGAGACGGGATGCATAAGCCGTGGATCGATAGGGTGGCAGGTGGGTTTAGGCACATCTTCATATTTCTGTGTGCCAATGCCATTTTTATGGCTTGTAAATTCATACAATGGTCCCTTAGGCCTGCACGTGAAGTTTCATGGCAAGACGACTTGTTTTCTATTTTTCATAATTTTTGAAACTTTTTGCGGTTCGAGATTTTTTAAAATTTTTTCGGAAGGAGTTTTTATCCCAAACTTGGTAGACGTGATCCTTGTATTTTTTTTGGCATGCACAAAACAATTCAGCTAAAAACTCGAAGTGTACAAGATTTTGTGACCATTTGAAAAAAGTGTCCCCATTTTAGACACTTTAATGACTATTGGCAGCAAACCTGTAAAATCTCAAATGCTCTTTAAGGGGGTGTGAGTTCTTGAGGTTTGATGAGGGATAGGGGGCCAATATAAGGCCCAAGTACCAGCACCCATCGCACATCATGTGCACACACCCCCCGGCCCCCCCAATCCCAGAACCCAATGCCGTCAGTCAGGTTCTCTGGCGATGGTGCCCCGACGAAGAAAAATGCGGCACCAACACATGCCCGAGCCCAGCATGTGCTGCCATAACCCTCAGTCTGGTCTGATCTTAGACTGGGACTGAACTCCATATGCTTAGATTGGGAATGAACTCCGTATGCCTAAGTCAACCCACGAAACGAGCGTGCGGGCGCTCAGCCAGCCAGAGGGGCAGGATGCACAAGTCGGGGATCGATTGGGTTCCCCTCTGCGTGCTGTCGCAACCCTCAGTCCAGTCCATTCTTAGATTGGGAATGAACTCCGTATGCCTAAGCCAACCGATGAAATGAGCAGGCGGGCGGGCGGGCGGGCACAACGTCGGCCAAAGAAATGGGATGCGTAAGCCGTGGATTGATAGGGTGGTAGGTGGGTTTAGGCACATCTTCATATTTCTGCGTGCCAATTCCAATTTTTTGCCTTGTAAATTCTTATAATGGACCCTTAAGCCTACACGTGAAGTTTCATGGCAAGACGACTCGTTTTCTATTTTTCATGATTTTTGAAACTTTTTACGGTTCGGGATTTTTTAAAATTTTTTAGAAAGGGGTTTTGGCCCCAAACTTGGTAGACATGATCGTTGTATTTTTGTTGGCATGCACAAAAAAATTCAGCTAAAAACACGAAGTGTACAAGATTTTATGACCGTTTGAAAAAAGTGTCCCCATTTTAGACACTTTAATAGCTACTGGCAGCAAACCTGTAAAATCTCAAATGCTCTTTAAGGGGGTGTGAGTTCTCAAGGTTTGATGAGGGATAGGGGGCCAATATAAGGGCCAAGTACCAGCACCCATCGCACATCATGTGTGCACACCCCCTCCCGATCGCCGGAACCCCAATGCGATCGGTCAGGTTCTCCAGCAATGCTCCGGCGATGGTACCCCGACGAAGACAAATGCAGCACCAGCACATGCCCGAGCCCAGCACGTGCTATCGTAACCATCGGTCCGGTCCGATCTTAGACTGGGAATGAACTCTGTATGCCTAAGTCAACCAATGAAACGAGCGTGCGGGCGTTCAGTCGGCCAGAGGTGCGAGATGCACAAGCCAGGGATCGGTCAGGTCCCACTCTGCATGCTGTCGATCCTGCTATCGTAACACTCAGTCCAATCCGATCTTAGATTGGGAATGAACTCCGTACGCCTAAGCGAACTGACGAAACGAGTGGGCGGGCGGGCGGGCATAACGCCGGCCAGAGAGGCGGGATGCACAAGCCATGGATCGATACGGTGGTAGGTGGGTTTAGGCACATCTTCATATTTCTGCATGCCAATGCCATTTTTATGGCTTGTAAATTCATACAATGGTCCATTAAGCTTTGACGTGAAGTTTCATGGCAGGACGACTCATTTTTTATTTTTCACGATTTTTGAAACTTTTTACGATTTGAGATTTTTAAAATTTTTTCGGAAGGAGTTTTGGCCCCAAACTTGGTAGACGTGATCCTTGTATTTTTTTTGGCATTCACAAAAAAATTCAGCTAAAAACTCAAAGTGTAAAGATTTTGTGACCATTTGAAAAAAGTGTCCCCATTTCAGACACTTTAATGGCTACTGGCAGCAAACCTGTAAAATCTCAAATGCTCTTTAAGGGGGTGTGAGTTCTCGAGGTTTGATGAGGGATAGGGGGCCAATATAAGGGCCAAGTACTAGCACCCATGGCACATCATGTGCGCACACCCCCCCTCGGCCCCCCCAATCGCCGGAACCCAAATGCCGTTGGTCAGTTCTCCGACAAAGATGCCCCGACGAAGAAAAATGCAAGACCAGCACATGCTCGAGCCGAGCATGTGCTGCCGCAACCTTCACTCTGGACCGATCTTAGACTGGGAATGAACTCCGTAAGCCTAGATTGGGAATGAACTCCGTATGCCTAAGTCAACCCACGAAATAAGCGTACGGGCGCTCAGCCGGGCAGAGGGACGGGATGCGTAAGCCGGGGATCAGCCGGGTCCCCCTCTACATGCTGTCAATCCTACTATTGCAACCCTCAATCCAGTCTGATCTTAGATTCGAAATGAACTCCGTATGCCTAAGCCAACCGATGAAACGAGCGGGCGGGCGGGCGGACGGGCACTACGTCGGCCAAAGAGATGGGATGCGCAAGCCGTGGATCGATAGGGTGGTAGGTGGGTTTAGGCACATCTTCATATTTCTACGTGCCAATGCCAATTTTTTGGCTTGTAAATTCTTACAATGGTCCCTTAAGCCTACACGTGAAGTTTCATGGCAAGGCGACTCGTTTTTTATTTTTCATGATTTTTGAAACTTTTTGTGGTTTGAGATTTTTTAAAATTTTTTCGAAAGGAGTTTTAGCCCCAAACTTGGTAGACGTGATCCTTGTATTTTTTTTTGGCATGCATAAAAAAATTCAGCTAAAAACACGAAGTGTACAACATTTTATAACCATTTGAAAAAAGTATCCCCATTTCAGACACTTTAATTGCTATTGGCAGCAAACCTGTAAAATCTCAAATGCTCTTTAAGAGGGTGTGAGTTCTCGAGGTTTGATGAGGGATGGGGCGCCAATATAAGGGCCAAGTACCAGCACCCATGGCACATCATGTGCGCACACCCCCCCGGCCCCCCCGATCGTCGGAACCCCAATACCATCGATAAGGTTTTCCGATGATGCTCCGGTAATGGTGCCCCGACGAAGACAAATGCAGCACCAGCACATGCCCGAGCCCAGCATGTGCTACCACAACCCTTGGTCCGGTCCGATCTTACACTGGGAATGAACTCCGTATGCTTAGACTGGGAATGAACTCCGTATGCCTAAGTCAACCCACGAAATGAGCGTACGAGCGCCCAACTGGCCAGAGGGGTGGGATGCGCAATCCGGGGATCGACCAGGTGCCCCTCTGTGTCCTGTCGATCCTGCTGCATTAACCCTCAGCTCGATCTGATCTCTAGACTGGGAATGAACTCCGTATGCCTAAGCCAACCGACGAAACGAGCGGGTGGGCGGGCGGGCGGGCACTACGTCGACCAAAGAGACGGGATGTGCAAGCCGTGGATCGATAGGGTGGTAGGTGGGTTTAGGTACATCTTCATATTTCTACGTGCCAATGCCAAATTCATACAATGGTCCCTTAAGCCTTCACTTGAAGTTTGATGGCAAGGCGACTCGTTTTCTATTTTTCACAATTTTTGAAACTTTTTGCGGTTCAAGATTTTTTAAAATTTTTTCGGAAGTAGTTTTGGCCCCAAACTTGGTAGACGTGATCCTTGTATTTTTGTTGGCATGCACAAAAAAATTCAGCTAAAAACTCGAAGTGTATAAGATTTTGTGACCATTTGAAAAAAGTGTCCCCATTTCAGACACTTTAATGGCAACTGGCAGCAAACCTGTAAAATCTCAAATGCTCTTTAAGGGGGTGTGAGTTGTCAAGGTTTGATGAGGGATAGGGAGCCAATATAAGGGCCAAGTACCAGCACCCATCGCACATCATGTGCGCACGCCCCCCCGGCCCCCCCGATCACTGGAACCCCAATCCGCCGGTCAGGTTCTCTGGCGATGCTCGGGCGATGGTGCCCCGGCGATGAAAAATGCGGCACCAGCACATGCCCGAGTCCAGTATGTGCTGCCACAACCCTCGGTCTGGTCTGATCTTAGACTGGGAATGAACTCCGTACGCTTAGACTGGGAATGAACTCTGTATACCTAAGTCAACTCACGAAACAAGTGTGCGGGTGCTCAGCCAGCCAGAGGGGCAGGATGTGTAAGCCGGGGATCGACCGAGTCCCCCTCTGCGTGTAGTCGATCCTGCTGTCGCATCCCTCGATCCAGTCCAATCTTACACTGGGAATGAACTCTGTATGCCTAAGCCAACCGACGAAACGAGCAGGCGGGCGGGCGGGCACGACGTCGGCCAGAGAGACGGGATGCGCAAGCCGTGGATCGATAGGGTGGTAGGCGGGTTTAAGCACATCTTCATATATCTGCGTGCCAATGCCATTTTTATGGCTTTTAAATTCATACAATGGCCCCTTAAGCCTTCACGTGAAGTTTCATGGCAAGACGACTCGTTTTCTATTTTTCATGATTTTTGAAAATTTTTACGGTTCGAGATTTTTTTAAATTTTTTCGGAAGGATTTTATGCCCCAAACATGGTGGACGTGATCCTTGTATTTTTGATAGCATGTACAAAAAAATTCAGCTCAAAACTTGAAATGTACAAGATTTTGTGACCATTTGAAAAACGTGTCCCCATTTTAAACACTTTAATGGCTACTAGTAGCAAACCTGTAAAATCTCAAATGCTCTTTAAGGGGGGTGTGAGTTCTTGAGGTTTGATGAGGGATAGGGGGCCAGTATAAGGGCCAAGTACCAGCACCCATGGCACATCATGTGCGCATACCCCCCGGCCCCCCCGATCGCTGGAACCCAAATGCCGTCGGTCAAGTTTTTCGACGTGCTCCGACGATGGTGCCCCGACAAAGAAAAATGTGGCACCAGCACATGCCCGAGCCCAACATGTGCTGCCGCAGCCCTCAGTCCGATCCGATCTTAGATTGGGAATGAACTTCGTATGCTTAGACTAGGAATGATCTCCGTATGCCTAAGTCAACCCATGAAACGAGCGTGCGGGCGCTCAGCCGGCCAGAGGGGCGGGATGCGCAAGCTGGGGATCGACCGGGACCTCCTCTGTGTGCTGTCTATCCTGCTGCTGCAACCCTCGGTTGGGTCTGATCTTAGACTGGGAATGAAGTCCGTATGCCTAAGCCAACAGACGAAACGAGTGGGTGGGCGGGCGGGCGAGCACTACGCCGGCCAGAGAGACGGGATGTTGAAGCCGTGGATCGATAGGGTGGTAGGTGGGTTTAGGTACATCTTCATATTTCTATGTGCCAATGCCATTTTTATGGCTTGTAAATTCATACAATGGTCCCTTAAGCTTTCACGTGAAGTTTCATGGCAAGATGACTCGTTTTCTATCTTTCATGATTTTTGAAACTTTTTACAGTTCAGGATTTTTTAAAATTTTTTAGAATGGTGTTTTGGCCCCAAACTTGGTAGACGTGATCCTTGTATTTTTGTTGGCGTGCACAAAAAAATTCAGCTAAAAACTCGAAGTGTACAAGATTTTGTGACCATTTGAAAAAAGTGTTCCCATTTCAGACACTTTAACGGCTACAGGTAGCAAACCTGTAAAATCTCAAATGCTCTTTAAGGGGGTGTGAGTTCTTGAGGTTTGATGAGGGATAGGGGGCCAATATAAGTGTCAAGTACCAGCACCCATCGCACATCATGTGCGCACACCGCCCCCCGACCCCCCCGATCGTTGGAACCCCAATGCTACCGGTCAGGTTCTCCGATGATGGTGCCCCGACAAAGAAAAATGCGGCCCCAGCACATGCTCGAGCCCAGCATTTGCTATCGCAACGCTCGGTCTAATCCGATCTTAGACTTGGAATGAACTCCGTATGCTTAGACTGGGAACGAACTCGTACGCCTAAGTCAACCCATGGAACGAACGTGCGGGCACTCAGCCGGCTACAAGGGCGGGATGCATAAGCCGGGGATCGATCAGGTCCCTCTCTGCGTGCTACCGATTCTACTGCTGCAACCCTTGGTCGGGTTCAATCTTAGACTGGGAATGAACTCCGTATGCCTAAGCCAACCGACGAAACGAGCGGGCAGGCGGGCGGGCGGGCGGGCAATACGCCGGCCAGAAAGACAGGATGCGTAAGCCATGGATCGATAGGGTGATAGGTGGGTTTAGGCACATCCTCCAATTTCTGCATGCCAATGCCATTTTTATGGCTTGTAAATTC
The DNA here is from genome assembly GCF_047325235.1 of Durio zibethinus. Lineage (NCBI taxonomy): Eukaryota > Viridiplantae > Streptophyta > Magnoliopsida > Malvales > Malvaceae > Durio > Durio zibethinus. Next base: position 14,668,621 of record NC_143180.1, on the reverse strand, counting down.
ATACAATGGTCCCTTAAGCCTTCACGTGAAGTTTCATGGCAAGACGACCCGTTTTCTATTTTTCATGATTTTTTAAACTTTTTGGGGTTTGGGATTTTTAAAATTTTTTCGGAAGGGGCGTTGGCCCCAAACTTGGTAGACATGATCCTTGTATATTTTTTGGCATGCACAAAAAAATTCAGCTAAAAAATCAAAGTGTACAAGATTTTGTGACCATTTGAAAAAAGCATCCCAATTTCAGACACTTTAATGGCTACTGGCAGCAAACCTGTAAAATCTCAAATGCTCTTTAAGGGGGTGTGAGTTCTCGAGGTTTGATGAGGGATAGGGGGCCAATATAAGGGCCAAGCACCAGCACCCATCGCACATGATGTGCGCACACCCCCCTCGGCCCCCTAATCGCCGAAACCCCAATGCCGTCGGTCAGGTTCTTCGGCGATGCTCCGACGATGGTGCCCCGGTGATGAAAAATGTGGCACCAACACATGCCTGAGCCCCACATGTGCTGCCACAACCCTCGGTTCGATCCGATCTTAGATTGGGAATGAACTCCGTATGCCTAAGTCAACCCACGAAATGAGCATACAGGCGCTCAGCCAGCTAGAGGGGCGGGATACGCAAGCCGAGATCGACCGGGTCCCCCTCTACGTGCTGCCGATCCTGCTGCCGCAACCCTTGATCTGGTCTGATCTTAGACTGGGAATGAACTCTGTATGCCTAAGCCAACCGACGAAACGAACGGGCGGGTGGGAGGACGAGCACTACGTCGACCAGAGAGACGGGATGCATAAGCCGTGGATCGATAGGGTGGTAGGTGGGTTTAGGCACATCTTCATATTTCTATGGGCCAATGCCATTTTGTTGGCTTGTAAACTCATACAATGGTCCCTTAAGCCTTCACGTGAAGTTTCATGGCAAGATGACTCATTTTCTATTTTTCACGATTTCAAAACTTTTTACGGTTCGGGATTTTTTCAAATTTTTTCGAAAAGAGTTTTGGCGCCAAACTTGGTAGGCGTGATCCTTGTATTTTGGTTGGCATGCATAAAACAATTCAGCTAAAAACTCGAAGTGTACAAGATTTTGTGACCATTTGAAAAAATTATCCCCATTTCAGACACTTTAATGGCTACTGGCCGCAAACCTGTAAAATCTCCAATGCTCTTTAAGGGGGGTGTGAGTTCTCGAGGTTTGATGAGGGATAGGGGCCACTATAAGGGCCAAGTACCAGCACTCATCGGACATCATGTGTGCACAACCCCCCAGGCCCCCCCGATCGTCGAAACCCTAATGCCGCCGGTCAGGTTCTCCAGCGATGCTCCGGCGATGGTGCCCTGATGAAGAAGAATACGGCACTAGGACATGCTCGAGCCCAGCATGTGCTGTCGTAACCCTCGGTTCGGTCCGATCTTAGAATGAGAATGAACTCCGTATGCTTAGACTAGGAATGAACTCCGTATGCCTAAGTCAACCCACGAAACGAGCATGCAGGTGCTCAGCCGGCCAGTGGGGTGAGATGCGCAAGTCGGGGATCGACCGGGTCCCCTTCTACGTGCTGTCGATCCTGCTGCCACAACCCTTAGTCCGATCCGATCTTAGACTCATAATGAACTCCGTATGCCTAAGCCATCTGACGAAATGAGCAGGCGGGCACTACGCCGGCCAGAGAGACGGGATGCGCAAGCCGTCGATCGATAGGGTAGTAGGTGAGTTTAGGCACATCTTTATATTTCTACGTGCCAATGCCATTTTTATGGCAGGTAAATTCATACAATGGTCCCTTAAGCCTTCACGTGAAGTTTCATGGCAAGATGACTCGTTTGCTATTTTTTACGATTTTTGAAACTTTTTACGGTTTGGGATTTTTTTTAATTTTTTCGGAAAGAGTTTTAGCCCCAAACTTTGTAGACGTGATCCTTGTATTTTTATTTGCATGCAAAAAAAAATTCAGCTAAAAACTCGAAGTGTACAAGATTTTGTGACCATTTGAAGAAAGCGTCCCCATTTCAGACACTTTAATGGCTAATGGCAGCAAACCTGTAAAATCTCAAATGCTCTTTAAAGGGGTGTGAGTTCTCGAGGTTTGATGAGGGATAGGAGGCCAATATAAGGGCCAAGTACCAGCACCCATCGCACATCATGTGCGCACACCCCCCGGCCCCCCCGATTGCCAGAACCCCAATGCCGCCGGCTAGGTTCTCCAGCGATGCTCCGGCGATGGTGCCCCGACGAAGAAAAATGTGACACTAGCACATGCCCGAGCCCAGCATGTGCTGCTGCAACCCTCGGTCTGGTCCAATATTAGACTGAGAATGAACTCCGTATACTTAGACTGGGAATGAACTCTATATGCCTAAGTCAACCCACGAAACGAGCGTGCGGGTGCTCAACCGGCCAGACGGGCGGGATGCGCAAGCCAGGGATCGACCGAGTCCCCTTTTGCATGCTACCGATACTGCTGCCACAACCCTCGATCTGGTCTGATCTTAGACTGGGAATGAACTCCGTATGCTTATACTGGGAATGAACTCCGTATGTCTAAGTCAACCTACGAAATGAGCGTGCGGGTGCTCAACCGGCCAGAGCGTCGAGATGCGCAAGCCGGGTGATCGATAGGGTCCCCCTCTATGTGCCAATCCTATTTTTATGGCTTGTAAATTCATACAATGGTCCCTTAAGCCTTCACGTGAAGTTTCATGGCAAAACGACTCATTTTTTATTTTTCATGATTTTTGAAACTTTTTATGGTTCGGGATTTTTTAAAATTTTTTTGGAAGGAGTTTTGGCCCCAAACTTCGTAGACATGATCCTTGTATTTTTGTTGGCATGCATAAAAAAATTCAGCTAAAAACTCGAAGTGTACAAGAGTTTGTAACCATTTGAAAAAAGTGTCCCCATTCCAGACACTTTAATTGCTACTGACAGCAAACCTGTAAAATCTCAAATGCTCTTTAAGGGGGTGTGAGTTCTCGAGGTTTGATGAGGGATAGGGAGCCAATATAAGAGCCAAGTACCAGCACCCATGGCACATCATGTCCGCACAACCCCCGACCCTCCGATCGTCGGAACCCCAATGCCGTCGGTCAGGTTCTCCGGCGATGGTGCCCCGACGAAGAAAAATGTAGTACCAGCACATGCCCGAGCCCAGTATGTGCTGCCACAACCCTCAGTCTGATCCAATCATAGACTGGGAATGAACTTCGTATGCTTAGACTGAGAATGAACTTCGTATGCCTAAGTCAACCCACGAAACGAGCGTACGGGCGCTCAGCCGGCCAAAGGGGTGGGATGCACAAGCTGGGGATCGGTCGGGTCCCCCTCTGCGTGCTGCCGCAACCCTCGGTCCAGTCTGATCTTAGACTGGGAATGAACTCCGTATGCCTAAGCCAACCGACAAAACGAGCGGGCGGGCAGGCGTGCAGGCACCACGGAGGCCAGAGAGACGGGATGCGCAAGCTGTGGATCGATAGGGTGGTAGGTGGGTTTAGGCACATCTTCATATTTCTGTGTGCCAATGCCATTTTTATTGCTTGTAAATTCATACAATGGTCTCTTAAGCCTTCACATGAAGTTTCATGGCAAGACGACTCGTTTTCTATTTTTCACGATTTTCGAAACCTTTAGCGGTTCTGGATTTTTTAAAATTTTTTCAGAAAGAGTTTTGGAACCAAACTTGGTAGACGTGATCCTTGTATTTTTTTTGGCATGCACAAAACAATTCAGCTAAAAACTCAAAGTGTACAAGATTTTGTGACCATTTGAAAAACGTGTCCCCATTTCAGACACTTTAATGGCTACTGGCAGCAAACCTGTAAATTCTCAAATGCTCTTGAAGGGGTGTGAGTTCTCGAGGTTTGATGAGGGATAGGAGGCCAATATAAGGGCCACGTACCAGTACCCATCGCACATCATGTGCGCACACCCCCCGGCCCCCCGATCATTGGAACCCCAATGCCGTCGGTCAGGTTCTCCAGCGATGGTGCCCCGGCGAAGAAAAATGCGGCACCAGCACATGCCTGAGCCCAGTATGTGCTGATGCAACCCTCGGTCCGATCCGATCATAGACTGGGAATGAACTCCGTATGCTTAGACTGGGAATGAACTTCGTATGCCTAAGTCAACCCACGAAACGAGCGTACGGGCGCTCAACCAGCCAAAAGGGCGGGATGCACAAGCTGGGGATCGGTCAGGTCCCCCTCTGCATGCTACCGCAACCCTCGGTCCAGTCTGATCTTAGACTGGGAATGAACTCCATATGCCTAAGCCAACCGACGAAACGAGCGGGCGGGCAGGCGTGCAGGCACCACGCAGGCCAGAGAGACGGGATGCGCAAGCTGTGGATCGATAGGGTGGTAGGTGGGTTTAGGCACATCTTCATATTTTTGTGTGCCAATGCCATTTTTATTGCTTGTAAATTCATACAATCGTCCCTTAAGCCTTCACATGAAGTTTCATGGCAAGACGACTCGTTTTCTATTTTTCACGATTTTTGAAACCTTTAGCGGTTCTGGATTTTTTAAAATTTTTTCAGAAAGAGTTTTGGAACCAAACTTGGTAGACGTGATCCTTGTATTTTTTTTGGCATGCACAAAACAATTCAGCTAAAAACTCAAAGTGTACAAGATTTTGTGACCATTTGAAAAACGTGTCCCCATTTCAGACACTTTAATGGCTACTGGCAGCAAACCTGTAAATTCTCAAATGCTCTTTAAGGGGTGTGAGTTCTCGAGGTTTGATGAGGGATAGGGGGCCAATATAAGGGCCACGTACCAGTACCCATCGCACATCATGTGCGCACACCCCCCGACCCCCCGATCATTGGAACCCCAATGTCGTCGGTCAGGTTCTCCAGCGATGGTGCCCCGACGAAGAAAAATGCGGCACCAGCACATGCCTGAGCCCAGTATGTGCTGATGCAACCCTTGGTCTGATCCGATCATAGACTGGGAATGAACTCCGTATGCTTAGACTGGGAATGAACTTCGTATGCCTAAGTCAACCCACGAAACGAGCGTACGGGCGCTCAACCAGCCAAAAGGGCGGGATGCGCAAGCTGGGGATCGGTCGGGTCCCCCTCTGCGTGCTACTGCAACCCTCGGTCTGGTATGATCTTAGACTGGGAATGAACTCTGTATGCCTAAGCGAACCAACGAAACGAGCGGGGGGACGGGCGGGCAGGCACCACGCAGGCCAGAGAGACGGGATGCGCAAGCCGTGGATCGATAGGGTGGTAGGTGGGTTTAGGCACATCTTCATATTTTTACATGCCAATGCCATTTTTATTGCTTGTAAATTCATACAATGGTCCCTTAAGTCTTCACTTGAAGTTTCACGGCAAGACGACTCGTTTTCTATTTTTCATGATTTTCAAAACTTTTTAATGTTTGGGATTTTTTAAAATATTTTCGAAAAGAGTTCTGGCATCAAACTTATTAGACGTGATCCTTGTATTTTCTTTAGCATGCACAAAAAAATTCAGCTAAAAACTAGAAGTGTACAAGATTTTGTGACCATTTGAAAAAAGTGTCCCCATTTCAGACACTTTAATGGCTACTGGCAGCAAACCTGTAAAATCTGAAATGCTCTTTAAGGGGGTGTGAGTTCTCGAGGTTTGATGAGGGATAGGGGGCCAATATAAGGGCCAAGTACCAGCACCCATCACACATCATGTGCGCACACCCCCCGGCCCCCTATCGCCGGAACCCCAACGCCGCCGGTTAGGTTCTCTGACGATGCTCCAGCGATGTTGCCCCGACGAAGAAAAATTCGGCACCAGCACATGCCCGAGCCCAGTATGTGCTATGCCGCAACCCTCAGTCTGGTCCGATCTTAGACTGGGAATGAACTCCGTATGCCTAAGTCAACCCGCGAAACGAGCGTGCAGGCACTCAGCCAGCCAGAGGGGCGCGATGCACAAGCTGAGGATCGGCCGGGTCCCCCTCTATGTGCTACCGATCCTGCTATCGCAACCCTCGGTCCGGTCCGATCTTACACTGGGAATGAACTCCGTATGCTTAAGCCAACCGACGAAACAAGTGGGCGGGCGTGCGGGCACTACGCCGGCCAGAGAGACGGGATGCGCAAGCCGTTGGTCGATAGGGTGGTTGGTAGGTTTAGTCACATCTTCATATTTCTGCGTGCCAATGCCATTTTTATGGCTTGTAAATTCATACAATGGTCCCTTAAGCCTTCACGTGAAGTTTCATGGCAAGACGACTCGTTTTCTATTTTTCATGATTTTTGAAACTTTTTAAGGTTTGGGATTTTTTAAAATTTTTTCGAAAGGAGTTTTGGCCCCAAACTTGGTAGACGTGATCCTTTAATTTTTTTTGGCATGCAAAAAAAAATTTAGCTAAAAACTCGAAGTGTACAAGATGTTATGACCATTTGAAAAAAAATGTCCCCATTTCAGACACTTTAATGGCTACTGGCAGCAAACCTGTAAAATCTCAATTGCTCTTTAAGGGGGTGTGAGTTCTCGAGGTTTGATGAGGGATAGGGGACCAATATAAGGGCCAAGCACCAGCACCCATCGCACATCATGTGCGCACACCGCCCCGGCCCCCCCGAATATCGGAACCCAAATGCCGTCGATCAGGTTCTCCAGTGATGGTGGCCCGACGAAGAAAAATGCAACACCAGCATATGCCTGACCCCAGCATGTGCTACCGCAACCCTCGATCCGATCCGATCTTAGACTAGGAATTAACACCGTATGCTTAGACTGGGAATGAACTTCGTATGCCTAAGTCAACCCATGAAACGAGCGTGCGGGCGCTCAGCTGGCCAGTAGGGGGGATGCGTAAGCCGAGGATCAGCTGGGTCCCCCTCTGTATGCTGTCGATCCTGTTGTCACAACTCTCAGTCCGATCCGATCTTAGACTGGGAATGAACTTCGTATGCCTAAGCCAACCAACGAAACGAGCGGACGGGTACTACGCGGGCCAGAGAGACGGGATGCGCAAGCCATTGGTCGATAGGGTGGTTGGTAGGTTTAGGCACATCTTCATATTTCTGCATGCCAATGCCATTTTTATGGCTTGTAAATTCATACAATGGTCCCTTAAGCCTTCACGTGAAGTTTCATGGCAAGACGACTCGTTTTCTATCTTTCACGATTTTTGAAAACTTTTGTGGTTCGGGATTTTTTTAAAATTTTTTCAGAAGGAGTTTTGGCCCCAAACTTGGTAGACGTGATCCTTGAATTTTTTTGGTATGCACAAAAAAATTCAGCTAAAAACTCAAAGTGTACAAGAGTTTGTGACCATTTGAAAAAAGTGTCCCAATTTTAGACACTTTAATGGCTACTGACAGCAAAGCTGTAAAATCTCAAATCCTCTTTAAGGGGGTGTGAGTTCTCGAGGTTTGATAAGGGATAGGGGCCCAATATAAGGGCCAAGTACCAGCACCCATCGCACATCATGTGCGCACACCCCCCGGCCCCCCGGATCACCGGAACCCCAATGCCGCCTGTCAGGTTCTCCGGCGATGCTCCGGTGATAGTGCCCCGACGAAAAAAAATGCGGCACCAGCACATGCCCAAGCCCAGCATGTTCTGCCGCAACCCTCGGTCAAGTTTGATATTAGACTGAGAATGAACTCCGTATGCTTAGACTGGGAATGAACTCTGTATGCCTAAGTCAACCTACGAAACGAGCGTGCGGGCGCTCAGCCAGGCAGAGGGGCGGGATGCGCAAGTTGGGGATCGGTCGGGTCCCCCTCTGCGTGCTGCCGATCCTACTACTATAACCCTCGGTCCGGTCTGATCTTAGATTGGGAATGAACTCCATATGCCTAAACCAACCGACGGAACGAGCGGGCGGGCGGGCGGGCACTATGCCGGCTAGAGAGACGGGATGCACAATTCGTGGATCGATAGGGTGATAGGTGGGTTTAGGCACATCTTCATATTTCTATGTGCCAATGCCACTTTTATGGCTTGTAAATTCATACAATGGTCCCTTAAGCCTTCACGTGAAGTTTCATGGCAAGACGACTCGTTTTCTATTTTTCATGATTTTTGAAACTTTTTACGGTTTGGGATTTTTTAAAATTTTTTTGAAAGGAGTTTTGGCCCCAAACTTGGTAGACGTGATCCTTTAATTTTTTTTGGCATGCAAAAAAAAATTCAACTAAAAACTCGAAGTGTACAAGATGTTGTGACCATTTGAAAAAAATGTCCCCATTTCAGACACTTTAATGGCTACTGGCAGCAAACTTGCAAAATCTCAATTGCTCTTTAAGGGGGTGTGAGTTCTCGAGGTTTGATGAGGGATAGGGGGCCAAGCACCAGCACCCATCGCACATCGCACATCATGTGCGCACACCCCCCCGGCCCCCCGATCGTCGGAACCCAAATGCTGTCCATCCTGTTGTCGCAACCCTCAGTCCGATCCGATCTTAGACTGGGAATGAACTTCGTATGCCTAAGCCAACCGATGAAACGAGCGGACGGGCACTACCCGGGCCAGAGAGACGGGATGCGCAAGCCATTGGTCGATAGGGTGGTTGGTAGGTTTAGGCACATCTTCATATTTCTGCGTGCCAATGCCATTTTTATGGCTTGTAAATTCATACAATGGTCCCTTAAGCCTTCACGTGAAGTTTCATGGCAAGATGACTCGTTTTCTATTTTTCACAATTTTTGAAAACTTTTGCAGTTCGGGATTTTTTAAAATTTTTTTGAAAGGAGTTTTGGCCCCAAACTTGGTAGACGTGATCCTTGTATTTTTTTTGGCATGCACAAAAAAATTCAGCTAAAAACTCGAAGTGTACAAGATTTAGTGACCATTTGAAAGAAGTGTCCCCATTTCAGACACTTTAATGGCTACTAGCAGCAAACCTGTAAAATCTCAAATGCACTTTAAGGGGGTGTGAGTTCTCGAGGTTTGATGAGGGATAGGGGGCCAATATAAGGGCCAAGTACCAGCACCCATCGCACATCATGTGCGCACACCCCCCCAGCCCCCCCGATCATCGGAACCCCAATGCCGTCGGTCAGGTTCTCCAGCGATGCTCCGATGATGGTGCCCCGGCGAAGAAAAATGCGACACCAGCATATGCCCGAGCCCAGCATGTGTTGTCGCAACCCTTAGTCTGGTCTGATCTTAGACTGGGAATGAACTCCGTATGCTTAGACTGGGAATGAACTCCATATGCCTAAGTCAACCCACGAAATGAGCGTGCGGGCGCTTAGTCGGCCAGAGGGGTGGGATGCACAAGCCGGGGTTTGGTCGGGTCCCCCTCTACGTGCTACCGATCTTGCTACTGTAACCCTCGGTCTGGTCTGATCTGAGACTGGGAATGAACTCCATATGCCTAAGCGAACTGACGAAACGAGCAGGCGGACGGGCAGGCGGGCACTACGTCGGCCAGAGAGGTGGGATGCGCAAGCCGTGGATCGATAGGGTGGTAGGTGGGTTTAGGCACATCTTCATATTTCTGTGTGCCAATGCCATTTTTATGGCATGTAAATTCATACAATGGTCCCTTAAGCCGTCATGTGAAGTTTCATGGCAAGACGACTCGTTTTTTATTTTTCATGATTTTTGAAACTTTTTACGGTTCGGGGTTTTTTTAAAATTTTTCGAAAGGAGTTTTGGTCCCAAACTTGGTAGACGTGATCCTTGTATTTTTGTTGGCATGCAAAAAAAAATTCAGCTAAAAACTCGAAGTGTACAAGATTTTGTGACCATTTTGAAAAGAGTGTCCCCATTCAGACACTTTAATTGCTACTGGCAGCAAACTTGTAAAATCTTAAATGCTTTTTAAGGGGGTGTGAGTTCTCGAGGTTTGATGAGGGATAGGGGGCCAATATAAGGGCCAAGTACCAGCACCCATCGCACATCATGTGCGCACACTCCCCCCCCAGGCCGCCCCGATTGCCGAAACCCCAATGCCGTCGGTCAGGTTCTCCGACAATGCTCCGGCGATGGTGCCCCGGCAAAGAAAAATACGGCACCAGCACACGCCCGAGCCCAGCATGTGCTACCGTAACCCTCGGTCTGGTCCGATCTTAGAGTGGGAATGAACTTCGTATGCTTAGATTGGGAATGAACTCCATATGCCTAAGTCAACCCACGAAACGAACGTGCGGGCGCTCAGCCGGCCAGAGGGGCGAGATGTGCAAGTCGGGGATCGGTCGGGTCCCCCTCTGCGTGCTGCTGATCCTACTGTCGTAACCCTTGGTCTGGTCCGATCTTAGACTGTGAATCAACTCCGTATGCCTAAGTCAACCCACGAAACGAGCGTGCGGGCGCTCGGTCGGCCAGAGGGGCGGGATGCGCAAGCCGGGGATCGGTCGGGTCTCCCTCTACGTGCTGCCGATCTTGCTGTCGTAACCATCGGTCCGGTCCGATCTTAGACTGGGAATGAACTCCGTATGCCTAATCCGACCGATGAAATGAGCGGGTGGGTGGGCAGGCACTACGCCAGCCAGAGATACGGGATGCACAAGCCGTGGATCGATAGGGTGGTAGGTGGGTTTACGAACAACTTCATATTTCTACGTGACAATGCCATTTTTATGGCTTGTAAATTCATACAATGGTCTCTTAAGCCTTCACGTGAAGTTTCATGGCAAGACGACTCGTTTTCTATTTTTCACGATTTTTGAAACTTTTTACGGTTCGAGATTTTTTAAAATTTTTTCGGAAGGAGTTTTGGCCCCAAACTTGGTAGACGTTGTAGACACCCAATTAGGTCCAAGTCGATTGAGAAAATAGGGATGTATAGAGAGCTAAGAAAAGGTTTAGAAGTGTTGTGGGAGTGAGAAGAAATTTTTTGAGAATTTTTGGTGATTTGTTTTCTGAGAATTTTTGGAAAATTCCAGATTCCGGTGAATTTTTCGGTGAAGTTTGAATATTTTGATGAAAATTCTGGCCAACCTTGAAGTTTTCGGGGACCTGCCCAGTTTCGGCAAAGAATCCCAGAAATCGGTGATCTTTCGGTGAACTTTCGATGAATTTTACGTGAAAAAACCCAGATTTCGGTGAGAAAACCCAGAATCCGGTGAATCTTCAACCGGAGTTCTTTCGCCTTTTAGAAAGAAGGGAGAGGAAAAAGGAAGAAGAGAGAGAGAGGGGAGGAGCGTTCTGTCGAAAAACAAAGGGAAGTGCCTTTTATACCTTCTAAAACGACGTCGTTTTGGCCTTAAGTGACCCAGAGGATCCGCGCGTTTTGTCGTGACCCGACCCGACCCGAGCGTCGACCCGCTTCCTGACCCGTGCGTGCCTGCCCCCCTCCAAGCCGAGCCGAGTTGCGATCCGAGCCGCTTCAGGTTTTTTTTTTTTTTTTGAATTTTTTTTATTTTCATTTCTTTGCTTATTTGTTTTTTTTTATTTTTTATTTATTAGATTAGGTTTATTTAATATTCTTTTTATCTTTATTTTATTTTTATTTTTGTTTTACTTTTCTTTATTTTTTTATTTTTATTTATTTTTTTTGTTATTCTGTTTTCTTTAAATAAAAATCAAAATTTCCAAAAAAAAATATTTTTAGGGAAAAGTTGAAAGTATCAATTTTCCTTAAAAATAAGTTTAAAAAAAAAGTATTTTTAACGAAAAGTTGAAAGTATCAATTTTCCTTGAAAATCAAAGTTTCCAAAAAAAAAATATTTTTGGGGAAAAGTTGAAAGTATCAATTTTTCTTAGAAATAAATTTCCAGAAAAATATTTTTAGGGAAAAGTTGCAAGTATCAATTTTCCTTGAAAATCAAAGTTTCCAAAAAAAAACATTTTTGGGGAAAAGTTGAAAGTATCAATTTTTCCTACACAAGAACAACCATCATTTCCTTCCTTTCTATTTTGATTTTGACTTTGATTTTTCTTTAACTAATCCGACGACGGAGCCTCTGTAAGTGAAACAGTAGTTTTTCTTGCATACTCTTGAGGTGAGGGAATTTTCTCAATTTTCTACTAAAAGTATTAGAGTCAATTGAGAATAATTTCCAATAATTAATTACTTGGTAAAATTTTAAGGCTTCTGGATAACACAAATTTAAGCTGGTACCATCTTTTGATGGGCGTTGTGAGGGTGCTATAACCTTCCTCACACGTAACCGAACTCCCGAATCCTGTTCTAGTTTGTAGACCTGAACCTATTCTTTTAGGGACCCTTAAGCTTAGGTGTTCCCTGAAAGGACAGATTTCTTAGGTGGCCAATCGCACCTAGATAAAAAAAGATTGGTGGCGACTCCCTAAAGTCAATGTCTAGCGATAGATCATCGGATCTAGTCGTTATGACAGCTTGGCGACTCCACTAGGGAATTTGAGAGTCAGGCCAGCAAATAATTTGTGTTATCCAAAAGCCTAATAAAATTGAACCTTTTTGTATATATGTATTATTGTTCATTCATGTTTATTTACTTTGTTAATTATGTCATTCATGTGCATGTGCATAACATGAGCTCTACACCCGAGCTCCGTCCCTCTAGGAGGGAGTAAAATACCTATTGCTTTCGTAAGGTCTAATGCCTTCGCAGTGGCTAGTGAAATACTCCCACTCAAATTGAACCTTTTCCGCTTGTAGCCTGTAATGGACGAGGATTAGAGTGCCTTACTAGTCTGTGATGGACAAGGATGTAAGGAACAATTTGAGGACCTTTAGACTTTGACCCTAAAACCGCATATAGTGAACTTTAAGAGTGCCTAACCTATAGATAGAGCCATCACTCTTCCTTGATAGAATTAACCAAAAGCATAGGATTCATCCCTTTTACTTTGTGTGATGTTTAAATTTATTTAGTTATTTATTCTTTTTCTGGGTATACTAACCTTTTTTTCCTTTCGCATTGGTTCATGCGCATATCATAAAGTTGTATAGAGAACATTTGCCTAAAAAACGGTCTTCAACAAATTTTTTCATGGACACCAATGAACGCTTAGTCTATTCTTCATCAGTATTAGCACCTTATGGGACACCCAATGAAGTAAAGGCCCAATCAGAAAAGACTCAACTGAAGATGGGAGATTGCTTGCCAATTGGGTATGAGTCTACTCTATCTCAAGAAACATCTATCCTCCTCAAACAGAACAATTTAGAAGATTTGGAGGATATCTGGAAAAAGATGAATCCGTTAAAATAAGAGCAGTTTTGTCAGAAACATGGGCATATAGCACACCTTCTAGCAGTGGTTGTTGATGATCAACTAATTAGAGCTGCAACACAATTCTGGGATCCTGCATACAGGTGTTTCATCTTTAACGAAGCTGATATGACTCCCACCATAGAAGAATATTCGGTCTTATTGGGTTTGCATCTAAAGACTTCTGACAAGATATATGTCAAAAAACATAAGTCAGGATTTCGTAAAAGTCTGGCTCAACTCATGGGGATAGACAAAGAAGTTGTGGATTCTCATACAAAGAAGAAACAGGAACAGGTTTGCCTACCTTTAAAGTTCTTTCATGAGTTTCTGATGCAACACGTCAATGAAGAACAGGGGTTAGACATATTTGCCTTGGCTATATACGGACTGGTAATCTTTCCAAAGGTTTTGGGACATATTGAGATAGCGGTGGTCGATTTCTTTGAAAGTGTGATCAATGGCTGTAATCCTTCAACGGTAATATTAGCAGAGACTATCAGATCTTTGAGTTATCGTCATCGAAATGGAGGGCGCTTCATAGGATGTATACAGTTATTGTACGTGTGGATGAAAAGTCATTTTGAACAAGGAAATGGCACTTTCTCGAAGATTTACATCCGTAATCGTTTTCCAATCAAGGAATTTTGTGAAAGTGGATGGTCAAAGCGGAAGCCTAAACAAGAATGGATAACTTTCTTACAAAAATTAGAAAGTGCCAGGGTGAGATGGTTGGCCCCATGGATGAATCGTGAGCCTATGTTATACCAATGTGGGGATAGTACAGTGGTTCCGCTTCTGGGTTTATGGGGAGTGACGAATTATGCACCACTCCTAGTGAGAAGGCAATTGGGGGGAGAACAGTTCATTCCTATGACTTATGGGCTTCATTAGTTAGATTTCTCTTACAGTGAGCCTAAAGCATTTCAGAGGATGAATGAGATGATCAAAGCATGGAAAAATCCCCAAAGAGTGAGTCCTGGACCATTCATTGAAAAAGTCACCCCAGGTTACTTGGTTTGGAGAACAAAAAGAAGACAAGAAATGGTATTCACTTATGAAATCTCTCAACCACCAACAGAAGAAAAACTTAAAGAGACACCATCAGAGTTAGAGCTGGCAACAAAAGAATTTGAGTTTGAAAAGATCAAGTTAAAGAAAGAGATTCAAGAACTTGAAGAAGAAATAGCCCAGTAGAAAGGTAGAGCTGAAAATTATGAAGTTAAAGTTCACAAGATTACTAGAGAACGAGATACAGCTACTGAAGATCTAGCAAGGTTACACCAGGAGCATAAGAGGCTATGTGTGAGAGAAAGAGCCAAAGAGATAACCATTACTGAGCTGACTGAGGAAAATACAAGACTGAAGCAAGAGTATGCCGAATTGAAAGAAGAAAGTATGGAAGCACAGGCAGAAATTAACATGTTAAACAATTATTTGAGCAGGTTAAGTCAAAGGTTGGATGAACAAGGAGACCACATCACTGCATTGGTTAGAGAACATAAAGAATTATCATACCAAGTCTAGTATGGTAAAAGAGAGAACCTAGGAAGGCAGAAATACATTGAGCACTTAACAAACCAAATTCATAAAGGGTGTGTAAGGCAAGAGAGATGGTGGAACATGGACAGCGTCTCTTGAACTTCATAAAAGAAGCCAAGGCCCAGTATGAACGATCAAACAATTTTATGGTTATAATTCTAGGATGATAAACTCAATGTAGATCAAAGTTTTTTGGAATAAATGAAATTTTTTAGTTGAATACCGTTTTAAGCCAAATGTTCTTTGCATACATGCATTTTTCATTCATTGCATTCTCATTCATTACACTTAACAAAGTAACCATGTGATGATCATGCAAATTTACTAATTCTGAGATATGGTACTCAAGGTTCCATGATAGCTCTATCTAGCGAAAACCCTACCCATCGATTCAACACAAGATTCAGAGCAAGGCAAATGGAGTAGGAAAATTCCCAAAGATTTGAAAAGATAGAAAAAGCCCAGGAGAGGAGTGAAAGTGAGCTAAGCAAGATTCTAGAAGCTCTTAATAACATGAATAAAGGAAAAGAAGTTGAAGAAAGTACAAGCCAGCAAGAAGTGCTGACCCTTTGTACCCTCCAAATTTTGGCCCACCTCAAGCCCAGTCTGCTCAAGAGGTCCCGCCACAACACTTCACATATCCAACATATCCTGGAATGCCATCAGCTTTTAATCCAGGGCAGTATAATAGCTATATAAATCTTGTATTCACTGAAAAGGCAGCAGAACCAATTCCTGATCTAGATGATTTAAAAGAGAAGGAGAAGGAAAAGGTGAGGATGGAAGCTAAGGAAAGTTCTAAGATTAGCATGCTAGAGCAAAGGCTAAGGGCTGTGGAAGGATTTAGCTTTTATGGGTCAGTTGATGCTGCTGGGCTCTGCCTAGTTCCTGATGTAGTTATCCCTCATAAGTTCAAAGTATCAAAATTTGAAAAATATGACGGTACAAAGTGCCCCAAAACCCACATCACCATGTATTGCAGGAAGATGGTAGCTCATGCTCATGATGAGAAACTCTTGATGCATGTTTTCCAGGATAGTCTTACTAGCTCTGTAGCCAGATGGTATGTTCAGTTGGACAGGACTCGCATTCGCTCTTGGAGTGATATGGCACATGACTTTATTAGTCAATATCGACATATCATCGATTTGGCCCCAGATCGTTTGTCTTTGTAGAATTGGAGAAAAAGTCAAACGAGTCCTTTAAAGAGTATGCCCAGAGGTGGAGGGATATTGCTTCTCAAGTACAGCCTCCTCTGACCGAGAAAGAAACTACAGTGCTATTTGTTAGCACTTTAAAATCTCTCTATTATGAAAAGATGATAGGGAATGCAATAAAAAATTTTGTTGATATGGTAATCTCGGGAGAAATCATTGAAAGCGCCATCAAGAATGGCAAGCTAGAAGGAAATGAAGCATTTAGCAAAAGGGTCCCAAAGAAGAAAAAAACTAAAGCTCAAGCTGTGAGCTTTGATAGACAACAGTTTAGAGGTTATTCACCCTACCCCCCACCAGAATATCTGCCATATCACCCCACTATAAATAACACTTCCTTTCACCCATACCAACCGTTTACATAACCACCATACCCCCAAACCTATCAAACCTCTCATAGACCCTAAAATACCATGTATAGTCCTAACATTCAACCTACCTCAAGACCACAAAATCACCTAACTAACCCTGCTGGTGGCTCGCGGGAGCAACAAACCACTCGTGAGAAACCTGTTTTTGACCCTATTCCCATGACTTATATGGAATTATATAAGAAGCCCTACAACAGTCACCTGATTGCTCCAAGTAAATTGGAACCCCTCAAGCCACCTTACCCCAAGTGGTATGATCCCACTACCCACTGTGACTACCATTATGGGATTGCTGGTACTCTACCAAAAATTGCACTATCCTGAAACACAAAGTGCAACGGTTGATCAAGGATGGGGTGATCTGCTTTGATACTGGAGGGATGGCTGCGCCAAATGTTAGTGGCAATCCTTTACCGAATCATAATGTGAATGCTATAGGTGAAGAACAGGAGTGCCATGTGAAGAAGAAAGTGACAGATATTAAGACACCTCTCAGTCAGCTATTCGATGTTTTATGAAAAGTAGACATGATACAACTGGTAAGTCCACACAGCTATCATGGAACATATATAACTGGTACTAGTTGTAAGTATCATAGTGGGGCAATGGGCCATTCCATTGAGACCTATGAGCGGTTTCACCAAGAGGTGCAAAACCTCTTGGATTCATATCAGATGGAGGTCTATGAAAAAAAAGAAGACTTGAAAAATGCTGAGGTGTACATGACTGATAGGCCTGAAAAGCTGTTTCCCAAACCAGTGACAATTCAGTGTGGGAACAAACCAAAGTCAGTCATAGATAAACTCCTCCTCAGGCCAGTAACTTTTAAAGTCCCAACTCTTTTCCCATATAAAGATGATAAAGCTGTACCCTAGAGATACGATTATGACACTGTAGTTCAGGGATAGAAAAAAGAGGTCTTCAAAGTCGATGCTTCCAATATTACTGGTGTAGGAGGCATTACTCGAAGTGGGAGATGTTACACCCCAGAAATGGTAGAGAAGGCTAGAAGGGAGAAGGTTAAAGAAGGAGAAAGATAGAATAATCCAGAGATAGAGCCTGAAGAAGATCAGCCAAAGCCAGTATCAGAAAGGGAGGTTTGTGAATTCCTGAAACTGGTAAAACATAGTGAGTATTCAGTTATGGAATAGTTGAATAAAATGCCAGCTTGAATCTCATTATTATCACTATTGCTGAACTCAGAGCCACACCGAAACGTCTTACTAAAAGTGTTGAATCAGGCATACGTGGCACATAACGTGTCTGTCGAATATGTGAACCACTTGGCTGGAAATCTAGTTATGCCAAATCACATTTCATTCAGTGATGATGAGATCCCTTTGGAGGGAAAAAGAAATGCCAAGGCTCTGCATATCACAGTTAAGTGCAAGAGCCATATCATAGCCAAAGTCCTTATCGATAATGGTTCTGCCATCAATGTCATGCCTATGTCAACTTTGGCAAGGTTACCCTTTGATTATTCTCATATGAAAGATAGTCAGATGATTGTGAGAGCCTTTGATGGGACCACAAAAGAAGTCCTGGGGGAATTTAGATGTCCTTACAAATTAGGCCATGCACCTTCAATATAAAATTTCAAGTGATGGATATCTCTCCATCCTACAGCTGTCTATTAGGAAGGCCATGGATTCACATGGCAGGAGCTGTGCCCTCTACTTTACAGAAGATCAAGTTCAATATAGAAGGTCAATTAGTAGTGGTAGTGACCCAACCATTGAACACTCCATATGTAGAGGCTACCGAAGAAGCATTGGAATGCTCCTATCGGTCTTTTGAATTGGTCAATACTGTAGGTGAAAGATTTCAAAGTCAGCCTTTTTCAAAGATAGTGGTGAGCCAAGTAATCAACAAAGGTTGGTGTCCAGAACTTGGGCTAGGAAAAAATTTGCAGGGAATTAAAGAACCTCCAACAATAGTGGACAATAGCGATAGGGCAGGCCTAGGTTATGAAATGGCAGAGTGGGAAGTCAAAAGAAGGCCATCAAGAAAGACAGCAAGAATGATGTTTATCCCACACTTGTATGAAACCTTCAGACCTAGAGGATTCATGTACCCAGATGCAAGAAAAAGTGTGGAAGACGATTTTGCCCAGTTAGCCATTAATGCTATTGAAGATGAAGTGGGGGTTAATCAAGAGGAGTGGATTCGCCTTTGTCCGTCAGATTTTGAGCTGAACAACTGGAGTGCCATCAAAATGCCTTTAACTTTTGATTTAGATGCAATGTAATTGTAACATCCCAATAGCTATTGCCCAAGGCATTGGGGTGATCTTTTTTCGGGCCATTCATCATTTATTATTTTTAATAAAAATTAGGAAGTATGCATTTTCATTCATTTCTTCTTGTGTCTTCATTATTTCCATCTCTCCAAGCACATCTTGCCAACATATCCCATTTCATTCAATTGTAGGTCTTTAAATGAACATGAAGATAATCATGATAACAATCGAGAGGTTAGCTTTGAGAATTCAATTAGCACTGATGAACTTGACAATGAAGAAAATTTTGAAGAATATGTTATGCCTCCAGACATAATGAGAATGATTGAACAAGAGAATAAGCCAATTGAGCCACATCAAGAGGTAGTGGACTTAGTGAATCTGGGAGATGAAAAAAATAAGAAAGAGGTCAGAATGGGCACTTCACTTTCATCTGAAGATAGGCAACGATTGGTAAAACTACTTCGAGAATTTATAGATATATTTGCTTGGTCTTACCAAGATATGCCAGGATTAAGCACAGAGATAGTGGAGCACAGATTGCCCCTAAAGCCAGAATGTAAGCCAGTTCAACAGAAATTGAGACGGATGAAGCCTGAAATGCTGTTAAAGATTAAAGAAGAGGTGAAGAAACAATTTGATGTAGGTTTTCTACAAGTGGCTAAGTATCTAGAATGGGTAGCCAATATAGTCTCGGTTCCTAAGAAAGATGGAAGAGTACAAATGTGTGTGGACTATCAAGACTTGAATAAGGCCAACCCAAAGGATAACTTTCCTTTGCCTCATATTGACACATTGGTAGATAACACGGCTAAGCATTCGATTTTCTCCTTTATGGATGGTTTCTCGGGGTATAATCAAATAAAAATGGCTACGGAGGATATGGAAAAGACTACTTTTGTGACCATATGGGGAACCTTCTGTTATAAAGTCATGCCTTTTGGGTTGAAAAATGCTGAGGCAACATATCAAAGAGCCATGGTAACACTCTTCCATGACATGATGCACAAAAAAATTAAAGTGTATGTAGATGATATGATTGTGAAGTCTTGTGAGAATGAAGATCATGTCATCAGCCTCAGAAAGTTATTTGAGAGGTTGAAAAAATTTCAGCTCAAATTAAATCCAGCCAAGTGCACCTTTGGGGTAAAGTCAGACAAGTTGCTAGGCTTTGTGGTTAGTGAAAAAGGAATTGAAGTTGATCCCAATAAGATACGGGCCATCCAAAATTTGTCACCTCCTAACACACCAAAAAAAGTTTGAGGTTTTCTGGGGAGATTGAACTACATTTCTCGGTTCATCTCTCAACTTACCTACAAATGTGATCCCATCTTTAAGCTTCTCCGTAAAGATAATCCTAGGAAATGGAATGAAAAATGTCAAGAGGCATTTGATAAAATTAAGCAATATTTATCGAACCCTCCAGTATTGGTGCCACCTGTTCCAAGAAAACCTTTAATCTTATACCTAACTGTATGTGAAAGTTCAATGGGATGTGTGCTCGGACAGTAAGATGAGGCCAATCGAAAGGAGATAGCTATTTACTATCTGAGTAAAAAGTTCACTGAATATGAATTCAAGTATTCTTCATTGGAGAAAATGTGTTGTGCATTAGCGTGGATGCCAAAAGACTCAGACAGTATATGCTCTATCATACTACATGGCTCATAGCAAAACTGGATCCCATTAAGTATATCTTTGAGAAGCCTTCTTTGTCTGGGAGAATCGCTAGATGGCAAGTAATGCTCTCGGAATATGATATTATATATGTGAGCCAAAAAGTAATAAAAGGAGGTGCTATAATAGAATTTCTTGCAGATCGTGCTACTAAAGACTATGAGCCGATGAAGCTGGAATTCTCTGACGAAGACTTAATGACTATTTCCAAAACAGAGAAAAGAGAGCATGTAGAAAAATGTTAGAAAATGTACTTTGATGGAGCTGCTAATGCCTTGGGGCATGGAATTGGAGCAATTCTGATTTCTCTTGAAAAATAATATTGTCCTGTAACAGCGAGGTTAAATTTCAATTGCACAAACAACATCGCTGAATATGAGGCATGTGTCATGGGCCTGCAAGCTGCTATAGATAGAAGAGTGAAAGTATTGAAAGTGTTTGGAGACTCAGCTCTAGTCATATATCAGTTGAAAAGAGAATGGGAGACAGGAGATTCAAAACTCGTTCCATATTATAAGTATATTCTAGAGCTAAAAATGATTTAAAGATGTCCAGTTTGATCACTTACCCTAAAAAGAGAATGTGATTGCTGATGCATTGGCTACTCTGGCTGCAATGATTTGAATTAATGATAATACCGACATTCAGCCCATTAAGTTAGATGTTAAGGATATACCAGCGTATTGTTCTAATGTAGAGGGGGAAAAAGATGGAAAACCCTGGTATTATGACATCTTACAGTATGTCAAGGATCAGCAGTATCCAGTTCATGCAACATAAAATGATAAAAGGGTCATCCAAAGATTGGCTATGAGTTTTTTCCTGAATAAGGATGTCCTATACAAAAGAAGCAAGGATCAAGTATTATTAAGGTGTGTAAATGAGACTAAAGTGAAGAAAATCATTAAAGAAGTGCATGATGGAATACGTGGGGCACATACTAGTGGACATATGATGGCAAGACAGATTATGAGAGTGGGATATTATTGGTTGACGATGGAGAATGATTGCATTGACTATGCTCGTAAATACCATAAATGCCAGATATATGCTGATAAGATTCATGCTCCGCCATTTGTTTTACCTATTATGGCACCACCATGGCCATTTTCAATGTGGGGCATGGATGTCATTGGTCCGATCACCCCAAAAGCCTCTAACCGGCACAGATTCATTTTTGTGATGATAGATTACTTCACAAAATAGGTAGAAGCAGCATCATATGCAAATGTGACACGCTCCATGGTTTGCAAGTTCATAAAAAAGAAGATCATCTATAGATATAGACTTTCAGAGAAAATTATTTTAGACAATACTAAGAATCTAAATAGTAAGATGATGCAAGAAATATGTGTTCAATACAAGACCAAGCATCATAACTCGGCACCATACCGTCCGAAAATGAATGGGGCAGTTGAGGCAGCCAACAAGAACATAAAGAGGATTTTGGAAAAGATGATCGAAACTTACAAAGATTGGCATGAGAAGTTGCCATTTGCATTGCATGCATATCGAACGTTAGTTCGCACCTCTACTGGGGTAACCCCATTTTTTTTGGTTTATGGGATGGAAGCTATACTACCAGTGGAAGTAGAGATCCCCTCTTTGAGAGTCTTAAAAAAAGTTAAGTTGGAAGAAGCTGAATGGATTCGAGAATGTTATTAGCAGTTAAATTTCATAGAAGAAAAGAGATTGACTGCACTGTGCCATGGTCAGCTATATCAAAGAAGAATGATGAGGGCTCATGATAAGAAGACTCGGCCTCGTTGCTTTCGAGAAAGAGAGTTGGTTTTGAAAAGAATTCTCCCAATCCAACACAATAGTAGAGGAAAATGGACTCCGAATTGGGAAGGGCCGTACGTGGTGAAACGAGCTTTTTCAGGTAGAGCGCTGATACTGACTGAGATGGATGGAAATGATTTACCCCATCCTGTAAATTCTGATGCTGTGAAGAAGTACTATGCTTGAAAAAAAATTTAAAAAAAAAGAGAAAAAATGATAAAATGAAAAATGATGAAAAAAAACAAAACATGAAAAAAAATAAAAAATGAAAAAGTGATTGAAAAGGAGGACTCAAGGCGAAAACCCAAAAAGGGCGGTTTGAGTCATAGGGGGTTTGTCTAAGTTGAAAACCTGAAAAGGTGGCTTAGATAAGGAGAATACAACATCGAATTTGAAAGTCTGCTGATATGGAGGTTAGCAAATTCAGAAGAGTTCCAAGTTGTTAAATACATCAGTGGGTTGAGTTTTCAGAAAAAACTTTGAGATATGTTATCATGATTATCTGATTGTTCATTTTAGGCTTTGTCCCCATACCTATCCTTGTAATTCTCTCTTGACCAAAGTTTGCCAACATTTTTCTAATAAGAAACATTTTATTTCATTCTTTGGGCCTTTTTTTGATGACTGTTTCCCTACCATTCATATCCCTTTCTTCTTAGTACCCCACAATGGAAGAAATGTGCAAATGCATTCTCACTTTTTGAGTTTGAAATAATGATTGGTGAATGAATAACAACATAAAAAGATTTTTACATTACATTGAATAAATCAAGAGTGATAAGGGCAGAATCGAGATGTTCAGTTCTTGATTAGGACATTGAATCCGGAAAGAGATTTTTGTTACAGGAAGAAGGTGAGTGGAAGAGACAATTAAGAGCTACATTGGTTTGATCTTAGAAGAGCAGTGTAATTGGATCTCTGAAGAATCAAAAGGCTTGATGCCCAAGAAGAGCTTGAGAAACTTGAGTACCATACATTGAATAGGAATTATTTGGCCAATATTTGCATAGCATGCATTGAAATTCATATGCATTTGCATAGCATACACTACTTTCAGGAAAGTATAGTGTATAAACTCAAGAAGCAAGGGTGTTCCAACATCCCACATGGAGAAGACAGATATGAAGATATTTTGCAAAATTGAAAAAGAAAAAGCTTGTCAGGTAAGTCCCTAATCCTTAAAATAGGATGTCTTCTGGTATCAGGGTTGATTTATAAGACCTTTGGGCATAATCTCCTGAAATTCCTTCAAACATAACTTTCAAACTCCTTTGGACATGATTGTCAAGGAGCAATTTACTTTCCAAAGTTTCGTTGCCTCTGTTTAGAGGAGCAATTTATTTTCCAAAGTCGTGGTGCCTCTGTTTAGAGGAGTAATTTACTTTCCCAAAGTCGTGGTGCCTTTGTTTAGAGGAGCAATTTATTTTCCAAAGTCGTGGTGCCTCTGTTTAGAGGAGCAAAGTAAGTCGTGTTGCCTCTGTTTAGAGGAGCAATTTATTTTCCAAAGTCGTGGTGCCTCTGTTTAGAGGAGCAATTTACTTTTCCAAAGTCGTGGTGCCTCTGTTTAGAGGAGCTTTGGTCAAAAACAAAAAAAAACAAAAAACAAAAAAAAAACAACAAAAATAAAAACACAAAACAAAACAAAAAATGACAATGTTGAGTTGAGTCTTGATTAGGTGTCTACGTCTTTACGCAATTTCTGTTTCACAGAAAATGTGCAAAGAGGGGCAGCTATAGACACCCAATTGGGTCTAAGCCCAGATCAATTGGGCCTGGCCCAAATGGGTACAGCCCAATTCAATTTTTTACCTTGTATTTTTTTTCTTTTTTCTTTTTCTTTCTTTTGTATTTTAGGTATTTTATTATTTATTATTATTATTATGTATATCTTTATTTATTTATTTTTTTCTCTGTTAATATTTATATGTAATTTATTTATATAGTTATATATTTATTATTATATTATAATTTTTTTATTCTGGTAATATTTTTGGATTTATTGTATTTTATTTTTTAATTATCTGTTAATTTTATCTGATTTTTTTTATTTATCCGATTATTATTTTTTTTTCTTTTTTTGAAGGCTGGGATTGAAAGTTGAAGAATCCCACTGTGAATGGGAATTCAATCAGAAGAGTCCAGTTGGATTCAAAGATTGAATTCTCGTCCAAGGAGGAATTGAGAAAAAGGGACCTCTAGAACAGAATGAAGAACACATAGAAAATAGTAAGCAAAAGCTACTGATTGAGAGAATAGGGACGTATAGAGAGCTAAGAAAAGGTTTAGGAGTATTCTGGGAGTGAGAAGAAATTTTTTGAGAATTTTTGGCGATTTTTTTTTTGGAATTTCTGGAAAATTCTAGATTCCGGTGAATTTTCTGACGAAGTTTGAATTTTCTGGCAAAAATTTCGGCCAACCTTGAAGTTTTCGGTGACCTGCCCAGTTTTCGACAAAGAATCCCAGAAACTTGTGATCTTCCGGTGAACTTCCGACGAGAAAACCCAGATTTCGATGACAAAACCCAGAATCTGATGAATCTTCAACCGGAGTTCTTCGACCTTTTAGAGAGAAAGGAGAGGAAAAAGGAAGAAGAGAGAGAGAGGGGAGGAGCATTCTGCCAAAAAACAAAGGGAAGAGCCTTTTATACCCTCTCAAAATGACGTCGTTTTGGCCTTAAGTGACCCAGAGGATCCGCGCGTTTTACCGTGACCCGACCCGACCCGAGCGTCGACCCGCTTCCTGACCCACACGTGCCTGTCCCCCTCCAAGCCGAGTCGAGCTCCAAGCCGCCCCCCTAAGCCGTTTCTCTTCCTTGAGCCGAGCTGCGATCCGAGCCGCTCCAGGTTTTTTTTTTTGAATTTTTTTTATTTTCATTTATTTTCATTTATTTGCTTATTTGTTTTTTTTATTTTTTATTTATTAGATTAGGTTTATTTAATATTCTTTTTATCTTTATTTTATTTTTATTTTTGTTTTACTTTTCTTTTTTTTTCTTTTTTTTATTTTTTTATTATTCTGTTTTCTTTAAATAAAAATCAAAATTTCCAAAAAAAAATATTTTTAGGAAAAAGTTGAAAGTATCAATTTTCCTTAAAAATAAGTTTAAAAAAAAAGGTATTTTTGAGGAAAAGTTGAAAGTATCAATTTTCCTTAGAAATAAATTTCCAGAAAAATATTTTTAGGGAAAAGTTGAAAGTATCGATTTTCCTTAAAAATAAAATTTCAAAAAAAAGGGTTTTTGAGGAAAAGTTGAAAGTATCAATTTTCCCTACACAAGAACAACCATCATTTCCTTCCTTTCTATTTTGATTTTGATTTTGATTTTTCTTTAACTAATCCGACGACGGAGCTTCTGTAAGTGAAATAGTAGTTTTTCTTGCATACTCTTGAGGTGAGGGAATTTTCTCAATTTTCTACTAAAAGTATTAGAGTCAATTGAGAATAATTTCCAATAATTAATTACTTGGTAAAATTTTAAGGCTTTTAGATAACACAAATTTAAGCTGGTACCATCTTTTGATGGGCGTTGTGAGGGTGCTATAACCTTCCTCACACGTAACCGAACTCTTGAACCCTGTTCTGGTTTGTAGACCTGAACCTATTCTTTTAGAGACCCTTAAGCTTAGGTGTTCCCTGAAAGGACAGATTCTTTAGGTGGCCAATCGCACCTAGATAAAAAAAGATTGGTGGCGACTCCCTAAAGTCAATGTCTAGCGATAGATCCCCGGATCTAGACATTATGACAGACGTGATCCTTGTATTTTTGTTGGCATGCATAAAAAACTTCAGCTAAAAACTGGATTGTGCAAGATTTTGTGACCATTCGAAAAAAGTGTCTCTATTTCAGACACTTTAAAGGCAACTGGCAGTAAACCTATAAAATCTTAAATGCTCTTTAAGGGGGTGTGAGTTCTCGAGGTTTGATGAGGGATAGGGGGCCAATATAAGGGCCAAGTACTAGCACCCATCGCAGATCATGTACGCACACCGCCCGGCCCCCCGATTGTCGAAACTCCAATGCCGCTGGTCAGGTTCTCCGGTAATGCTTCGACGATGGTGTCCTAGCGAAGAAAAATGCGGCACCAGCACATGCTCGAGCCCAGCATGTGCTACTGCAACCCTCGGTCCGATCCGATCTTAGACTGGGAATGAACTCCGTAAGCTTAGACTGGGAATGAACTCCATATGCCTAAGTCAAGTACCAGCACCTATCGCACATCATGTGCGCACACCCCCCGGCCCCTCCGATCGTCGGAACCCCAATGTCGCCGATCAGGTTCTTCGACGATGCTCCGACGATGGTGCCCCGGTGAAGGAAAATATGGCACCAGCACATGCCCGAGCCCAGCATGAGCTACCGCAACCCTCGATCCAGTCTGATTTTAGACTGGAAATGAACTCCGTATGCCTAAGTCAACCCATGAAACGAGCGTGCGAGCGCTAAGCCGGCCAGAGGGTGGGATACGCAAGTCGGGGATCGACCGGGTCCCCCTCTACGTGCTATCGATCCTGCTGCTGCAACGCTCAGTCCAGTCCAATCTTAGATTGGGAATGAACTCCGTATGCCTAAGCCAACTGACGAAACGGGTGGGCGGGTGGGTGGTGGGCACTACGTCGGCCAGAGAGACGGGATGCGTAAGCCGTGGATCGATAGGGTAGTAGGTGGGTTTAGGCACATCTTTATATTTCTGCATACCAATGTCATTTTTATGGCTTGTAAATTCATACAATGGTCCCTTAAGCCTTCACGGGAGGTTTCATGGCAAGACGACTCGTTTTCTATTTTTCACGATTTTTGAAACTTTTTACGGTTTGAGATTTTTTAAAAATTTTTTAGAAGGAGTTTTGTAGCCAAAATTGGTAGACGTGATCCCTGTATTTTTGTTGGCATGCACAAAAGAATTCAGCTACAAACTCGAAGTGTACAAGATTTGTGACCATTTGAAAAAAGTGTCCCCATTTCAGACACTTTAATGGCTACTGGCAACAAACCTGTAAAATCTCAAATGCTCTTTAAGGGGGTGTGAGTTCTCGAGGTTTGATGAGGGATAGGGGGCCAATATAAGGGCCAAGTACCAGCACCCATCGTACATCATGTGCGCACACCCCCCCGGCCCTCCCGATCGTCGGAACCCCAGTGCCGCCGGTCAGGTTCTCCGATGACGCTCCGGCGATGTTGCCCCGACGAAGAAAAATACGGCACCAGCACATGCCTGAGTCCTGCATGTGCTACCGCAACCCTCGATCCGGTCCGATCTTAGACTGGGAATGAACTCCATATTCTTAGACTGCGAATGAACTCCATATGCCTAAGTCAACCCATGAAACGAGCGTACAGGCGCTCAGTTGGCCAGAGGGGTGGGATGCACAAGCCGAGGCTCGGTCGAGTCTCCCTCTACGTGCTACCGATTTTGCTGCTGTAATCCTCAATTCGGTTTGATCTTAGACTGGGAATGTATTCCTTATGCCTAAGCCAATCGATGAAATAAGCGGGCAGACGGGCGGGCACTACACTGGCTAGAGAGACGGGATGCGAAAGCCATGGATTGATAGGGTGGTAGGTGCGTTTAGGCACATCTTCATATTTCTGCATGCCAATGCCATTTTTATGGCTTGTAAATTCATACAATGGTCCTTTAAGCCTTCACGTGAAGTTTCATGGCAAGATGACACCTTTTCAATTTTTCACGATTTTCAAAACTTTTTGCAGTTTGGGATTTTTTAAAATTTTTTTGGAAGCAATTTTGGCCCCAAACTTGGTAGACGTGATCCTTGTATTTTTTTTGGCATACACAAAAAAGTCAGCTAAAAACTTGAACTGTACAAGATTTTGTGACCATTTGAAAAAAGTGTCCCCATTTCAGACACTTTAATGGCTACTGGCAGCAAACCTGTAAAATCTCAAATGCTCTTTAAGGGGTGTGAGTTCTTGAGGTTTGATGAGGGATAGGGGGCCAATATGAGGGCCAAGTACCAGCATCCATCGCACATCATGTGCGCACACCCCCCCGGCCCCCCCGATCACCGGAACCCCAATGCCGTCGGTCAGGTTCCTGGTGATGCTTTGACGATAGTGCCCCGACGAAAAAAAATGTGACACCAA
The DNA here is from genome assembly GCF_047325235.1 of Durio zibethinus. NCBI lineage: Eukaryota > Viridiplantae > Streptophyta > Magnoliopsida > Malvales > Malvaceae > Durio > Durio zibethinus. The sequence continues at coordinate 14,640,609 of NC_143180.1, read as the reverse complement.
CACATGCCCGAGCCCAGCATGTGCTATCACAACCCTCAGTCTGCTCTGATTTTAGATTGAGAATGAACTCCGTACGGTTAGACTGGGAATGAACTTCGTATGCCTAAGTCAACCCACGAAACGAGCGTGCGGGCGCTCAACCGGCCAGAGGAGTGGGATGCGCAAGCTGGGGATTGATCGGGTCCCCCTCTGCGTGCTGCCGATCCTGCTGCAGCAACCGTTGGTCTGGTCCGATCTTAGACTGGGAATGAACTCCGTATGCCTAAGCCAACCGACGAAATGAGCAGGAGGGCGGGCAGGCGGGCACTACGTCGGCCAGAGAGACGGGATGCGCAAGCCGTGGATCGATAGGGTGGTAGGTGAGTTTAGGCACATCTTCATATTTCTACGTGCCAATGCCATTTTTATGGCTTGTAAATTCATACAATGGTCCCTTAAGCCTTCACGAGAAGTTTCATGGCAAGACGACTCGTTTTCTATTTTTGAAACTTTTTGCGGTTTGGGATTTTTAAAAATTTTTTCAGAAAGAGTTTTGACCCCATACTTGGTAGACGTGATCCTCGTATTTTTGTTGGCATGCACAAAAAAATTCAGCTAAAAACTTGAAGTGTACAAGATTTTGTGACCATTTGAAAAAAGTGTCCCCATTTCAGACACTTTAATGGCTACTGGCAGCAAACCTGTAAAATCTCAAATGCTCTTTAAAGGGGTGTGAGTTCTCGAGGCTTTATGAGGGATAGGGGGCCAATACAAGGGCCAAGTACCAGCACCCATTGCACATCATGTGCACACACCCCCCCGGCCCACCCGATCGCCGGAACCCTAATGTCGCTGGTCAGATTCTCCGACGATGGTGCCCTAACAAAGAAAAATACGACACCAGCACCTGTCGAAGCCCAGCATGTGCTGTTGCAACCCTCGGTCTGGTTCGATCTTAGACTGGGAATGAACTCCGTATGCTTAGATTGGGAATGAACTCCGTATGCCTAAGTCAACCCATGAAACGAGAGTGCGGGTGCTCAGCTGGCCAGAGGGGTGGGATGCACAAACCGGGGATCGGTCGGGTCCCCCTCTGCGTGCTGTTGATCCTGCTGCCGCAACCCTCCATCGGGTCTGATCTTAGACTATGAATGAACTCCGTATGCTTAAGCCAACTGACGAAACGAGTAGGCGGACGGGCGGGCACTACGCCGGCCAGAGACACGGGATGCGCAAGCCGTGGATCGATAGGGTGGTAGGTGGGTTTAGGCACATCTTCATATTTTCTGCATGCCAATGCCATTTTTATGGCTGGTAAATCCATACAATGGTCCCTTAAGCCTTCACGTGAAGTTTCATGGCAAGACGACTCATTTTCTATTTTTCACGATTTTTGAAACTTTTTACGGTTCAGGATTTTTTCAAATTTTTTAGAAGGAGTTTTGGCCCCAAACTTGGTAGACATGATCCTTGTATTTTTTTTGGCATGCACAAAAAAATTCAGCTAAAAACTCGAAGTGTACAAGATTTGTGACCATTTGAAAAAAGTGTCCTCATTTTAGACACTTTAATGGCTACTGGCAGCAGACCTGTAAAATCTCAAATGCTCTTTAAGGGGGTGTGAGTTCTCGAGGTTTGATGAGGGATAGGGGGCAATATAAGGGCCAAGTACCAGCACCCATCGCACATCATGTGCGCAGACCCCCCCGACCCTCCGATCGTCGGAACCCCAATACCGACGATCAAGTTCCCCGACGATGCACCGGTGATGGTGCCCTAACGAAGAGAAATGCGACCCCAGCACATGCCCGAGCCCAGCATGTGCTACCGCAACCCTCGATCCAGTCAGATCTTAGACTAGGAATGAACTCCGTATGCCTAAGCCAACCGACGAAATGAGCGGGCAGACGGGCGGGCGGGCACTATGCCGGCCAGAGGGACTAGATGCGCAAGCCATGGATTGATAGGGTGGTAGGTGGGTTTAGGCGCATCATCCTATTTCTGCATGCCAATGCCATTTTTATGGCTGGTAAATCCATACAATGGTCCCTTAAGCCTTCACGTGAAGTTTCATGGCAAGATGACTCGTTTTCTATTTTTCACGATCTTAGATTGGTCTGATCTTAGACTGGGAATGAACTCCGTATGCTTAAGCCAACCGATGAAACGAGCAGGCGGGCAGGCGGGCGACGGCCAGATAGACGGGACGCGCAAGCTGTGGATCGATAGGGTGGTAGGTGGGTTTATGCACATCTTCATATTTCTATGTGCCGATGCCATTTTTATGGCTTGTAAATTCATACAATGGTCCCTTAAGCCTTCACATGAAGTTTCATGGCAAGACGACTCGTTTTCTATTTTGCATGATTTTTGAAACTTTTTGTGGTTTGAGATTTTTTTAAATTTTTTTGGAAGGAGTTTTGGCCCCAAAATTTTTAGACATGATCCTTGTATTTTTATTGGCATGCACAAAAAAATTCATTTAAAAACTCGAAGTGTACAAGATTTTGTGACCATTTGAAAAAAGTGTCTCCATTTCAGACACTTTAATAGCTACTGGCAGCAAACCTGTAAAATCTCAAATGCTCTTTAAAGGGGTGTGAGTTCTCGAGGTTTGACAAGGGATAGGGGAGCAATACAAGGGCCAAGTACCAGCACCCATCGCACATCATGTGCGCACACCGCCCCCGGCCCCTCCGATTGTCAGAACCCCAATGTCGCCTGTCAGGTTCTCTGGCGATGATCTGACGATGGTGCCCCGACGAAGAAAAATGCGACACCAGCATGTGCTACCGACACCCTTGGTCTGGTCCGATCTTAGACTGGGAATGAACTCCATATGCTTAGACTGGTAATGAACTCCGTATGCCTAAGTCAACCCACGAAACGAGCGCGCGGGCGCTCAGTTGGCCAGAGGGGCGGGATGTGCAAGCCGGGAATCGGCCTAGTCCCCCTATAAGTGCTGCTGATCCTCCTAGCACAACCCTCGATCTGGTCCAATCTTAGACTGGGAATGAACTCCATATGCGTAAGCCAACCGACGAAACGAGCGGGCGGGCGGGCACTACGCTGGCCAGAGAGACGGGATGCGCAAGCCGTGGATCGATAGGGTGGTAGGTGGGTTTAGGCACATCTTCATATTTCTGCATACCAATGCCATTTTTATGGCTTGTAAATTCATACGATGGTCCCTTAAGCCTTCACGTGAAGTTTCATGGCAAGATGACTCATTTTCTATTTTTCACGATTTTTGAAACTTTTTGATGTTCGAGAATTTTTAAAATTTTTTCGGAAGGAGTTTTGGCCCGAAACTTGGTAGACGTGATCCTTGTATTCTTTTTAGCATGCACAAAAAAATTCAGCTAAAAACACGGAGTGTACAAGATTTTGTGACCATTTGAAAAAAGAGTCCCCATTTCATTGCTACTGCCAGCAAACCTGTAAAATCTCAAATGCTTTTTAAGGGGGTGTGTGAGTTCTCGAGGTTTGATGAGGGATAGGGGGCCAATATAAGGGCCAAGTACCAGTACCCATCGCACAACATGTGCGCACACCCCCCGGCCCCCCCGATCATCGGAACCCAATGCCGTCGGTCAGGTTCTTCGACAATGCTCCGGAGATGGTGCCTCGACGAAGAAAAATGCGGCACCAGCACATGCTCAAGCCTAGCATGTGCTGCTGTAACCCGTGGTCTGGTCCGATCTTAGACTGGCAATGAACTCCGTATGGTTAGACTGGGAAAGAACTTCGTATGCCTAAGTCAACCCACGAAACGAGCGTGCGGGCGCTTAGCCGGCCAAAAGGGCAGGATGCGCAAGTTGAGGATCGGCTGGGTCCCCCTCTGCATGCTGTCGATCCTACTGCCGCAACCCTCGATGTGGTCTGATCTTAGACTGGGAATGAACTCCGTATTCCTAAACCAATCGACAAAATGAGTGGATGGACGGGCGGGCGGGAGTACGCCGGCTAGAGAGACGGGATGCGCAAGTCGTGGATCGATAGAGTGGTAGGTGGGTTTAGGCACATCTTCTTATTTCTGTGTGCCAATGCCATTTTTATTGCTTGTAAATTTATACAGTGGTCCCTTAAGCCTTCACGTGAAGTTTCATGGCAAGACAACTCGTTTTCTATTTTTCACGATTTTTGAAACTTTTTGCGTTCGAGATTTTTTAAAATTTTTTCGAAAGGATTTTTCGCCCCAAACTTGGTAGACGTGATTCTTCCATTTTTTTTGGCATGCACAAAAAAATTCACTAAAAACTCGAACTGTACAAGATTTTGTGACCATTTGAAAAAAGTGTCTTCATTTCAGACACTTTAATGGCTACTGGTAGCAAACCTATAAAATCTCAAATGCTCTTTAAGGGGTTGTGAGTTCTTGAGGTTTGATAAGGGATAGAGAGCCAATATAAGGGCCAAGTACCAGCACCCATCGCACATCATATGCACACACCCCTCGGCTCCTCGATCGTCGGAACCCCATTACCGCCGATCAGGTTCTCTGACGATGCTCCGGTGATGGTGCCCCGACGAAGAAAAATACGGCACCAGCACATGCCCGAGCCCAGAATATGCTGTCGTAACCTTCGATCCGGTCTGATCTTAGATTGGGAATGAACTCCGTATGCTTAGACTGGGAATGAACTCCGTATGCCTGAGTCAACCCATGAAATGAGCGTGCGGGTGCTCAGCCAGCCAGTGGGGCGTGATGCGTATGCCGGGGATCAGTCGGGTCCACTTCTATGTGCTATCGATCCTGCTGCCGTAACCCTCGATCCAGTTCAATCTTAGATTGGGAATGAACTCTGTATGCCTAAGCCAACCGAAGAAACGAGCGAGTAGGCGGGCAGGCAGGCACTACGCCGGCCAGAGAGACGGGATGCGCAAGCCGTAGATCGATAGGGTGGTAGGTGGCTTTAGGCACCTCTTCATATTTTTATGTGCCAATGCCATTTTTATGGCTTGTAAATTCATACAATGGTCCCTTAAGCCTTCACGTGAAGTTTCATGGCAAGACGACTCATTTTTTATTTTTCATGATTTTTGAAACTTTTTATGGTTTGAGATTTTTTAAAATTTTTTCAAAAAGGGTTTTGTCCCCAAACTCGGTAGACGTGATCCTTGTATTTTTTTTTGGCATGCACAAAAAAATTCAGCTAAAAATTTGAAGTGTACAAGATTTTGTGACCATTTGAAAAAAGTGTCCCCATTTTAGACACTTTAATGGCTACTGGCAGCAAACCTGTAAAATCTCAAATGCTCTTTAAGGTGGTGTGAGTTCTCGAGGTTTGATGAGTGATAGAAGGCCAATATAAGGGCCAAGTACCAGCACCCATCGCACATCATGTGCGCACACCCCCCGGCCCCACCAATCATCGGAACCCTAATACCGCCGGTTAGGTTCTCCGATGATGGTGCCCCGACGAAGAAAAATGCGGCACCAGCACATGCCCGAGCCCAGCATGTGCTGCCACAACCCTAGGTCCGGTCCGATCTTAGAATGGGAATGAACTCCATATGCTTAGACTGGGAATGAACTCTATATGCCTAAGTTAACCCACAAAACGAGCGTGCGGGCGTTCAGCCGGCCAGTGGGGCGCGATGCGTATGCCAGAGATCAACCGGGTCCCCCTCTGCGTGCTACCGATCCTGCTACCACAACCCTTAGTCCAGTTCGATCTTAGACTGTGAATGAACTCCATATGCCTAAGCCAACCGACGAAACAACTAGCCAGGCGAGCAGGCGGGCACTACGCCGGCCAGAAAGACAGGATGCGCATGCCATGGATCGATAGGGTGGTAGGTGGGTTTAGGCACATCTTCATATTTCTGCATGCCAATGCCATTTTTATGGCTTGTAAATTCATACAATGGTCCCTCAAGCCTTCACGTGAAGTTTCATGGCAAGACGACTCGTTTTCTATTTTTCATGATTTTTGAAACTTTTTGTGGTTTGGGATTTTTTAAAATTTTTTCGGAAGGAGTTTTGCCCTGATCTTGGTAGTTGTGATCCTTGTATTTTTTTTGGCATGCATAAAAAAATTCAGCTAAAAACTCGAAGTGTACAAGATTCTGTGACCATTTGAAAAAAGTGTCCCCATTTCAGACACTTTAATGGCTACTGGCAACAAACCTGTAAAATCTCAAATGCTTTTTAAGGGGGTGTGAGTTCTCAAGGTTAAATGAGGGATAGGGGGCCAATATAAGGGCCAAATACCAGCACCCATTGCACATCATGTGTGCACACCCCCCCGACCCCCCCGATCATCGGAACCCCAATGCCGCCGGTCAGGTTCTCCGGCGATGCTCCGTGATGGTGCCCCGACGAAGAAAAATGTGACACCAGAACATGCCCGAGCCCAGCATGTGCTATCGCAACCCTCGGTCCGGTCTGATCTTAGACTAGGAATGAACTCCGTATGCCTAAGCCAACCTACGAAACGAGCGGGCGGGCGGGCAAGCGGGCACTATGTCGGCCTGAGAGACGGGATGCGCAAGCCGTGGATCGATAGGGTGGTAGGTGGGTTTAGGCACATCTTCATATTTCTACACACCAATGCCATTTTTATGGCTTCTAAATTCATACAATGGTCCCTTAAGCCTTCACGTGAAGTTTCACGGAAAGACGACTCGTTTTATATTTTTCACGATTTTTGAAACTTTTTACAGTTTGAGATTTTTTAAAATTTTTTCGGAAAGAGTTTTGGCCCCAAACTTGGTAGACGTGATCCTTGTATTTTTTTTGGCGTGCAAAAAAAAATTCAGCTAAAAACTTGAGGTGAACAAGATTTTGTGACCATTTGAAAAAAGTGTCCCCATTTTAGACACTTTAATGGCTACAGGGAGCAAACCTATAAAATCTCAAATGCTCTCTAAGGGGTGTGAGTTTTTGAGGTTTGATGAGGGATAGGGGGCCAATATAAGGGCCAAGTAAAAGCACCCATCGCACATCATGTGCGCACAACCCCCCTCCCCCGACCCCCCCGATCGTCGGAACCCTAATGTCGTCGGCTAGGTTCTCTGGGGATGCTTCAGCAATGGTGCCACGACAAACAAAAAATCTGGCACCAGCACATGCCCGAGCCCAACATGTGCTATCACAACCCTCGGTCTGGTCTGATCTTAGACTGGGAATGAACTCCGTATGCTTAGACTGGGAATGAACTCCGTATGTCTAAGTCAACCCACGAAACGAGCGTGCGAGCACTCAGTCGGCCAGAGGGGTGGGATGCGTAAACTGAGGATCGGTCGGGTCCCCCTCTACGTCATTCCAATCCTGCTACCATAACCCTCAGTCCGATCTGATCTTAGACTAGGAATGAACTCCGTATGCCTAAGCAAACCGACCAAATGAGCGGGCGGGCACTACACCAACTAGAGAGATGGGATGCGCAAGCCGTGGATCGATAGGGTGCTAGGTGGGTTTAGGCACATCTTCATATTTCTACGTGCCAATGCCATTTTTATGACTTCTAAATTCCTACAATGGTCCATTAAGCCTTCACGTGAAGTTTCATGGCAAGATGACTTGTTTTCTATTTTGCACGATTTTGAAAACTTTTTGCGGTTCGACATTTTTTAAAATTTTTTTGGAAGGAGTTGTGGCCCCAAACGTGGTAGACATGATCCTTGCATTTTTATTGGCATGCGCCAAAAAATTCAGCTAAAAACTCGAAGTGAAAAAGATTTTGTGACCATTTGAAAAAAGTGTCCCCATTCTAGACACTTTAATGGCTACTGGCAGCAAACCTGTAAAATCTCAAATGCTCTTTAAGGGGGCATGAGTTCTCAAGGTTTGATGAGGAATAGAGGGCCAATATAAGGGCCAAGTACCAGCACCCATCGCACATCATGTGCGCACACCCCCCGGCCCACCGATCGTCGGAACCCTAATGCCGTCGATCAGGTTCTCTGGCGATGCTCCGACGATGGTGCCCCGAGGAAGAAAAATGCTGCACCAGCACATACCCGAGCCCAGCATGTGCTGCCAGAACCCTCGGTCTGGTCCGATCTTAGACTGGGAATGAACTCCGTATGCCTAAGCCAACTGACGAAATGAGCGGGTGGGCGGCCAGGCGGGCACTACGCCGGTCAGAGAGATGGGATGCACAAGCCGTGGATCGATAGGGTGGTAGGTTGGTTTAGGCACATCTTCATATTTTTGCATGCCAATACCATTTTTATTGCTTGTAAATTCGTACAATGGTCCCTTAAGCCTTCACGTGAAGTTTCATGGCAAGACGACTTGTTTTCTATTTTTCACGATTTTGGAAACTTTTTACGGTTCAGGATTTTTTAAAATTTTTTCAGAGGGACTTTTGCCCCTAATTTGGTAGACGTGATCCTTGTATTTTTTTTGGTATGCACAAAAAAAATCAGCTAAAAACTCAAAGCGTACAAGATTTTGTGACCATTTGAAAAAAGTGTCCCCATTTCAGACACTTTAATGGCTACGACAGCAAACCTGTAAAATCTCAAATGCTCTTTAAGGGTGTGTGAGTTCTCGAGGTTTGATGAGGGATAGGGGGCCAATATAATGGCGAAGTACCAGCACCCATCACACATCATGTGCGCACACCCCCCCGGCCCCCCCGATCGCCGGAACCCCAATGCCACCGATCAGGTTCTCTGGCGATGGTGCCCTGGCGAAGAAAAATGTGGCACCGGCACATGCCCGAGCCTAGAATGTGCTGTCGCAACCCTCGGTCCGGTCCGATCTTAGACTGGGAATGAACTCCGTATGCCTAAGTCAACCCATGAAACGAGCATGCGGGTGCTCAGTCGGCCAAAGGGGCGGGATGCACAAGCCGAGGATCGGTCGGGTCTCCCTCTGCGTGCTACCGATCCTACTGCCACAACCTTTAGTTTGATCCGATCTTAGACTAAGAATGAACTCCGTATGCCTAAGCCAACCGACAAAATGAGCGGGCGGGTGGGCACTACGTCGGCTAGAGAGACGGGATGCGCAAGTCGTGGATCGATAGGGTGGTATGTGGGTTTAGGGACATCTTCATATTTCTGCATGCCAATGCCATTTTTATGGCTTGTAATTTCATACAATGGTCCCTTAAACCTTCACGTAAAGTTTCTTGGCAAGACGACTCGTTTTCTATTTTTCATGATTTTTGAAACTTTTTGAGGTTCGGGATTTTTTGAAATTTTTTCGGAAGGAGTTTTGGCCCCACACTTGGTAGACGTGATCCTTGTATTTTTTTTGGCATGCACAAAAAAATTCAGCTAAAAACTCGAAGTGTACAAGATTTTGTGACCATTTGAAAAAAGTGTCCCCATTTCAGACATTTTAATGCCTACTGGCAGCAAACTTGTAAAATCTCAAATGCTCTTTGAGGGGGTGTGAATTCTCGAGGTTTGATGAGGGATAGGGGGCCAATATAAGGGCCAAGTACCAGCACCCATCGCACATCATGTGCACACACCTCCCTCGGCCCACCCGATCACCGGAACCCCAATGCCACCGATCAAGTTCTCCGGTGATGCTCCGACGATGGTGCCCCGGCAAAGAAAAATGTGGCACCAGCACATGCCCAAGCCCAACATGTGTTACGGCAACCCTCGGTCCGGTCTGATCTTAGATTGGTAATGAACTACATATGCTTAGACTGGGAATGAACTTCGTATGCCTAAGTCAACCCACGGAACGAGCGAGCGGGCGCTCAGCCGGCCAGAGGGGCGGGATGTTCAAGCTGGGGATCGGTCGGGACCCCCTCTGCGTGCTACCGATCCTGCTGCCACAACCCTCGGTCTGGTCTAATCTTAGACTGGGAATGAACTCCGTTTGCCTAAGCGAACCGACGAAACGAGCGGGCGGGTGGGCACTACGCCGGCCAGAGAGACGGGATGCGCAAGCCGTGGATCGATAGGGTGGTAGGTGGGTTTAGGCACATCTTCATATTTCTGCGTGCCAATGCCATTTTTATGGCTTGTAAATTCATACAATGGTCCCTTAAGCCTTCACGTGAAGTTTCATTGCAAGACGACTCGTTTTCTATTTTTCACGATTTTTTAAACTTTTTGCGGTTTGGGATTTTTTAAAATTTTTTTGGAAGGAGTTTTGACCCCAAACTTGCTAGACGTGATCCTTGTATTTTTTTTGGCATGCACAAAAATATTCAGCTAAAAACTCGAAGTGTAAAAGATTTTGTGACCATTTGAAAAAAGTTTCCCCATTTCAGACACTTTAATGGCTACTGGCAGCAAACCTGTAAAATCTCAAATGCTCTTTAAGGGGCTGTGAGTTCTTGAGGTTTGATGAGCGATAGGGGGCCAATATAAGGGCCAAGTACCAGCACCCATCGCACACATCATGTGCGCATACCCCCCCGACCGCCCGATCGTCGTAAGCCTAATGCTACCGGTCAAGATCTCCGACGATGCTCCGGCGATGGTGCCCTGAGGAAGAAAAATGCTGCACCAGCACATGCTCGAGCCCAGCATGTGCTACCGGAACCCTCGGTTTGGTCCGATCTTAGACTGGAAATGAACTCCGTATGCCTAAGCCAATTGACGAAACGAGCGGGTGGGCGGGCGGACGGGCACTACGCCAGTCAGAGAGACGGGATGCACAAGCCGTGGATCGATAGGGTGGTATGTGGGTTTAGGCACATCTTCATATTTCTGCATGCCAATGCCATTTTTATGGCTTGTAAATTCATACAATGGTCCCTTAAACCTTCACATAAAGTTTCTTGGCAAGACGACTCGTTTTCTATTTTTCATGATTTTTGAAACTTTTTAAGGTTCGGGATTTTTTAAAATTTTTTCGGAAGGAGTTTTGGCCACACACTTGGTAGACGTGATCCTTGTATTTTTTTTGGCATGCAAAAAATAATTCAGCTAAAAACTCGAAGTGTACAAGATTTTGGGACCATTTGAAAAAAGTGTCCCCATTTCAGACACTTTAATGGCTACTGGCAACAAACCTGTAAAATCTCAAATGCTCTTTAAGGGGGTGGGGGTTCTCGAGGTTTGATGAGGGATTGGGGGCCAATATAAGGGCCAAGTACCAGCACCCATCGCACATCATGTGCGCACACCCCCCCGGCCCACATGATTGTCGGAACCCCAATACCGCCGTTCAGGTTCTCTGACGATGCTCTGGCGATGGTGCCTCGTTGAGGAAAAATGCGACACCGGCACATGCCCGAGCCTGGCATGTGCTGTCGCAACCCTCGATCTGGTTTCGATCTTAGAATGGGAATGAACTCCGTATGCCTAAGTCAACCCACCAAACGAGCGTGCGGGCGTTCAGCCGACCTGAGGGGCTGGATACGCAAGTCGAGGATCGATCGGGTCCCCCTCTACGTGCTGCCAATCCTGTAGTTGCAACCCTCAGTCCGGTCTGATCTTAGACTGGGAATGAACTTTGTATGCCTAAGCCAACCAACGAAACGAGCGGACGGGCGGGCGAGCACTATGCCCGCCATAGAGACGGGATGTGCAAGCCGTGGATCGATAGGGTGGTAGGTGGGTTTAGGCACATCTTCATATTTCTGCGTGCCAATGCCATTTTTATGGCTTGTAAATTCATACGATGGTCCCTTAAGCCTTCACGTGAAGTTTCACGGCAAGACGACTCGTTTTTTATTTTTCACAAATTTTGAAACTTTTTACGGTTTGGGATTTTTTAAAATTTTTTCAGAAGGAGTTTTGGCCCCAAACTTGGTGGATGTGATCCTTGTATTTTTATTGCCATGCACAAAACAATTCAGCTAGAAATTCGAAGTGTACAAGATTTTGTGACTATTTGAAAAAAGTGTCCCCATTTCAGACACTTTAATAGCTACTGGCAGCAAACCTGTAAAATCTCAAATGCTTTTTAAGGGGGTGTGAGTTCTCAAGGTTTGATGAGGGATAGGGGACTAGTATAAGGGCCAAGTACCCATACCCATCGCACATCATCTGCGCACACCTCCACCGGCCCCCCTGATCGTCGGAACCCCAATGCCGCCGGTCACGTTCTTCGGCAATGCTTTGACGATGGTGCCCAGACGAAGAAAAATGCGGCACCAGCACATGCTCGCACCCAGCATGTGCTGCTGTAACCCTCGGTCCGGTCCAATCTTAGACTGGGAATGAACTTCGTATGCTTAGACTGGGAATGAACTCCGTATGCCTAAGTCAAAGCACGAAACGAGCATGCAGGCGCTCAGCCGACCAAAGGAGCGGGATGCGTAAGTTGGGGATTGGTAGGGTCCCCCTTTGCGTGCTGTCGAAACTGCTACCGTAACCCTCGATCTGGTTCAATCTTAGACTGGGAATGAACTCCATATGCCTAAGCCAACCGACGAAACGAGCGGGCGGGCGGGCAGGCGGGCAGGCACGACGTCGGCCAGAGAGATGGGATGCGCAAGTCATGGATCGATAGGGTGATAGGTGGGTTTAGGCACATCTTCAAACTTCTACGTGCCAATGCCATTTTTATGGCTTGTAAATTCATACAATGGTCCCTTAAGCCTTCACGTGAAGTTTCATGGCAAGACGCCTCGTTTTCTATTTTTCACGATTTTCAAAACTTTTTACGATTCGAGATTTTTTAAAATTTTTTTGGAAGGAGTTTACGCCCCAAACTTGGTAGATGTGATCCTTGTATTTTTGTTGGCATGCACAAAAACATGCAGCTAAAAACTCGAAGTGTACAAAATTTTGTGACCTTTTGAAAAAACTGTCCCCATTCTAAACACTTTAATTGCTACTAGCAGCAAACCTATAAAATCTCAAATGCTCTTTAAGGGGGTGTGAGTTCTCGAGGTTTGATGAGGGATAGGGGGCCAATATAAGGGCCAAGTATCAGCACCCATCGCACATCATGTGCGCCCACCCCCCCGGCCCCTCCGATCGCCTGAACCCTAATGCCACCGATCCGGTTCTTCGGTGATGCTCCGACGATGGTGCCCTGACAAAGAAATATGCGACACCAGCACATGCTTGAGCCCAGCATGTGCTGCCACAACCCTCGATCCGATTCGATCTTAGACTGGGAATGAACTCCGTATGCCTAAGTCAACCCATGAAACGAGCGTGCGGGCGCTCAATCGGTCAAAAGGGCGGGATGCGCAAGCCGGGGATCGACCGGGTCCCCCTCTGCATGCTGCGATCTTGCTGCCGCAACCCTCGGTCTGATCTGATATTACACTGGGAATTAACTCGGTATGCCTAAGCCAACCGACGAAACGAGCGGGCGGATGGGCGTGCAGGCACTACGTCGGCTAGAGAGACGGGATGCGCAAGCCGTGGATTGATAGGGTGGTAGGTCGGTTTAGGCACATCTTCATATTTCTGCGTGCCAATGCCATTTTTATGGCTTGTAAATTCATACAATGGTCCCTTAAGCCTTCACGTGAAGTTTCAAGGCAAGACGACTCGTTTTCCATTTTTCATGATTTTCAAAACTTTTTACGGTTCGAGATTTTTTGAAATTTTTTCGGAAGGCATTTTGGCCCCAAACTTGGTAGCCATGATGCTAGTATTTTTTTTGGCATGCACAAAAAAATTCAGCTAAAAACTCGAAGTGTACAAGATTTTGTGACCAATTGAAAAAAATGTCCCCATTTCAGACACTTTAATGGCTACTGGCAGCAAACTTGTAAAATCTCAAATGCTCCTTAAGGGGATGTGAGTTCTGGAGGTTTGATGAGGGATAGGGGGCCAATATAGGGGCCAACTACCAGCACCCATCGAACATAATGTGCGCACACCCCCCGACCCCTCGATCGCCGGAACCCCAATGTCGTCGGTTAGGTTCTCCGATGATGCTCCGGTAATGGTGCCCCGATGAAGAAAAATGCGGCACCAGCACATGCCCGAGCCCAGCATGGACTGCTGCAACCCTCGGTTTGATCTGATCTTAGATTGGAATGAACTTCGTATGCTTAGATTGGGAAAGAACTTCGTATGCCTAAGTCAACCCACAGAACGAGTGTGCGGGCGCTCAGCCGGCCAAAGGGGTGGGATGCTCAAGCTGGGGATCAGCTGGGTCCCCCTCTGCGTGCTGCTGATCTTGCTACTGCAACACTAGGTCTGGTCTGATCTTAGACTGGGAATGAACTCCATATGCTTAGACTGGGAATGAACTCCGTATGCTTAAGTCAACCCATGAAACGAGCGTACGGACGCTCAGTCGGCCAGAGGGGCGGGATGCGTAAGCCGAAGATCGATCGGGTCTCCCTCTGCATGCTGCCAATCCAGCTGCTACAACCTTCGATCCGGTCCGATCTTAGACTGGGAATGAACTCCGTATGCCTAAGCCAACCAACGAAACGAGCGAGCAGACAGGCGGGCGGGCACTACGTCGGCCAGAGGGGCGGGATACGCAAGTCGGGGATTTGTCGGGTCCCCCTCTGTGTGCTGCCAATCCTGCTGCTGCAACCATTGGTTTGGTCTGATCTTAGACTGGGAGTAAACTCCGTATGCCTAAGCCAATCGGCAAAACGAGCGGACGGGCGGGCACTATGCCAACCAGAGAGACAGGATGCGCAAGCCGTGGATCGATAGCGCGGTAGGTGGGTTTAGGCACATCTTTATATTTTTGCATGCCAATGCCATTTTTATGGCTTGTAAATTCATACAATGGTCCCTTAAGCCTTCACGTGAAGTTTCAAGTCAAGATGACTCGTTTTCTATTTTTAATGATTTTTGAAACTTTTTGCAGTTTGGGATTTTTTAAAATTGTTTCGGAAGGAGTTTTGGCCCCAAACTTGGTAGACGTGATCCTTGTATTTTTTTTGGCATGCACAAAAAAATTCAGCTAAAAACTTGAAGTGTACAAGATTTTGTGACCATTTGAAAAAAGTGTCCCCATTCTAGACACTTTAATGGGTACTGGCAGCAAACCTGTAAAATCTCAAATGCTCTTTAAGGGGGTGTGAGTTCTCGAAGTTTGATGAGGGATAGGGGGCCAATATAAGGGCCAAGTACCAGCACCCATCGCACATCATGTGCGCACACCCGCCCGACCCCCCCGATCGTCGGAACCCCAATGCCGTCGGTCAGGTTCTCCGGTGATGCTCTGGCGAAGAAAAATACGGCACTAGCACATGCCCGAGCCAAGCATGTGCTGCCGCAACCCTTGGCCCGATCCGATCTTAGACTGGGAATGAACTCCATATGCTTAGACTGGGAATGAACTCCGTATGCCTAAGTCAACCCACAAAACGAGCTTGCGGGCGCTCAACCGGCCAGAGGGGCGAGATGCACAAGCCGGGGATCGGCTGGGTCCTCCTATGCGTGTTGCCGATCCTGTAGCCGTAAACTTCAATTCGGTCTGATCTTAGACTGTGAATGAACTCCGTATGCCTAAGCCAACTGACGAAACGAGCAAGCGGGCGGGCGGGCACTACGCTGACCAAAGAGACGGGATGCGCAAGCCGTGGATCGATAGGGTGGTAGGTGGGTTTAGGCACATCTTCATATTTCTGCATGCCAATGCCATTTTTATGGCTTGTAAATTCATACAATGGTCCCTTAAGCCTTCACGTGAAGTTTCATGGCAAGACGACTCGTTTTCTATTTTTCATAATTTTTGAAACTTTTTACGGTTTGGAATTTTTTAAAATTTTTTTGGAAGGATTTTTAGCCCCAAACTCGGTAGACGGGATCCTTGTATTTTTGTTGGGAAGCACAAAATAATTCAGCTAAAACCTTGAAGTGTACAAGATTTTGTGACCATTTGAAAAAAGTGTCCCCATTTCAGACACTTTAATGGCTACTGGCAGCAAATCTGTAAAATCTCAAATGCTCTTTAAGGTGGTGTGAGTTCTCGAGGTTTGATGAAGGATAGGAGGCCAATATAAGGGCCAAGAAGCCAGCACCCATCGCACATCATGTGCGCACACCCCCCCGGCCCCCCTGATCGCCGGAACCCCAATGCCGCCAGTCAGGTTCTCCGATGATGGTGCCCCGGTGAAGAAAAATGCGGCATCAGCACATGCCCGAGCCCAGCATGTACTGCTGTAACCCTCGGTCCAGCTCGATCTTAGACTGGGAATGAACTCCGTATGCTTGGACTGGGAATGAACTACGTATGCCTAAGTCAACCCACAAAATGAGCATGCGGGCACTCACCGGCCAAAGGGGCGGGATGCGCAAGCCGGGGATCGATCGAGTCCCTCTCTGCGTGCTGTTGATCCTGCTACCGTGACCCTCAGTCTGGTCTGATCTTAGACTGGGAATGAACTCCGTATGCCTAAGCCAACTGACGAAATGAACGGACAGGCAGGCACTACGCCGGCCAGAGAGACGAGATGCGCAAGCCGTGGATCGATAGGGTGGTAGGTGGGTTTAGGCACATCTTCATATTTCTGCATGCCAATGCCAGTTTTATGGCTTGTAAATTCATACAATGGTCCCCTAAGCCTTCGTGTGAAGTTTCATGGCAAGATGACTCGTTTTCTATTTTTCACGATCTTCAAAATTTTTACGGTTTGGGATTTTTCAAAATTTTGTCGGAAGGAGTTTTGGCCCCAAACTTGGTAGACGTGATCCTTGTATTTTTGTTGGCATGCACAAAAACATTCAGCTGAAAACTCAAAGTGTACAAGATTTTGTGACCATTTGAAAAAAGTGTCCCCATTTTAGACACTTTAATGGCTACTGGTAGTAAACCTGTAAAATCTCAAATGCTCTTGAAGGAGGTGTGAGTTCTCGAGGTTTGATGAGGGATAGGGGGCCAATATAAGGGCCAAGCACCAGCACCCATCGCACATCATTTGTGCACACCTTTCGGCCCCCCCGATCGCCGAAACCCCAATGCCATCGATCAGGTTCTCCAATGATGCTCCGACGATGGTGCCCCGTCGAAGAAAAATACGGCACCAGCACATGCTCGAGCCCAGCATGTGCTATCGCAACCCTCTATCCGATTTGATCTTAGACTGGGAATGCACTTCGTATGCTTAGACTGGGAATGCACTCCGTATGCCTAAGTCAACCCATGAAACGAGCGTGCGGGCGCTCAACCGGCCAGAGGGGCGGGATGCGTAAGCCGGGGATGGTTAGGTCTCCCTCTACGTGCTGCCGATCCTTCTGCAGCAACCCTCGGTCCGATCCAATCATAGACTGGGAATGAACTCCGTATGCCTAAGCCAATGACGAAACGAGTGGGCGGGCAGGCGGGCAGTACGCCGGCTGGAGAGGCGGGATGTGCAAGCCGTGGATCGATAGGGTGGTAAATGGGTTTAGGCACATCTTTATATTTCTGTGTGCCAATGCCATTTTTATGACTTGTAAATTCATACAATGGTCTCTTAAGCCTTCGTGTGAAGTTTCATGGCAAGACGACTCGTTTTCTATTTTTCACGATTTTTAAAACTTTTTACGGTTCAAGATTTTTAAAAATTTTTTCAGAAGGAGTTTTGGCTCCAAACTTGGTAGACATGATCCTTGTATTTTTGTTGGCATGTGCAAAAAAATTCAGCTAACAACTCAAAGTGTACAAGATTTTGTGACCATTTGAAAAAAGTGTCCCCATTTCAGACACTTTAATGGCTACTGGCAGCAAACCTGTAAAATCTCAAATGCTTTTTAAGGGGGTGTGAGTTCTCAAGGTTTGATGAGGGATAAGGGGCCAATATAGGGGCCAAGCACCAGCACCCATCGCACATCATGTGCGCACACCCCCCTCAGCCAGCCCGATTGTCGGAACCCCAATACCGCCAGTCAGGTTCCCCGGTGATGCTCCGATGATGGTGCCTCAACGAAGAAAAATACGGCACCAGCACATGCCTGAGCCCAGCGTGTGCTGCTGCAACCCGCGGTCTGGTCCGATCTTAGACTGGGAATGAACTCCGTATGCTTAGACTGGGAATGAACTCTGTATGCCTAAGTCAACCCACGAAATGAGTGTGCAGGGGCTCATACGGCCAGAGGGGCGCGATGCATAAGCCGGGGATCGATCGGGTCCCCCTCTGCGTGCTACCGATCCTACTGTCGAAACCCTCGATCCAGTCCAATATTAGACTGGGAATGAACTCCATATGCCTAAGCTAACCGACGAAACGAGCGGGCGAGCGGGTGGGTAGTACGCCACCCAGAGAGGCGGGATGCGCAAGCCGTAGATTGATAGGGTGGTAGGTGGGTTTAGGCACATCGTCATATTTCTGTATGCCAATGCCATTTTTATGGCTTGTAAATTCATACAATGGTCCCCTAAGCCTTCATGTGAAGTTTCATTGCAAGACGACTCGTTTTCTATTTTTCATGATTTTTGAAACTTTTTGATGTTCGGGATTTTTTAAAATTTTTTGGGAAGGATTTTTGGCCCCAAACTTGGTAGATGTGATCCTTGTAATTTTGTTGGCTTGCACAAAAACATTCAACTAAAAAATCGAAGTGTAAAAGATTTTGTGACCATTTGAAAAAAGTGTCCCCATTTCAGACACTTTAATGGCTACTGGCAGCAAACCTGTAAAATCTCAAATGCTCTTTAAGGGGGTGTGAGTTCTCGAGGTTTGATGAGGGATAGGGGGCCAATATAAGGGCCAAGTACCAGCACCCATCGCACATCATGTGCGCACACCCCCCACAGCCCCCCGATCGCCGGAACCCCAATGCCGCCGGTCAGGTTCTCCGGCATGGTGCCCCGGTGAAGAAAAATGCGACGCCAGCACATGCCCGAGCCCAGCATGTGCTACCGTAACCCTCAGTCTGGTCCGATCTTAGATTGGAAATGAACTCCGTATGCTTAGACTGGGAATGAACTTCGTATGCCTAAGTCAACCCACGAAATGAGCGTGCAGACACTCAGCCGGCTAGAGGGGCGGGATGCGTAAGTCGGGGATCGACCGGGTCCCCCTCTGCGTGCTGTCGATCTTGCTACCGCAACCCTCAGTCCAATCTGACCTTAGACTAGGAATGAACTCCGTATGCCTAAGCCAACCGACGAAACCAGTAGGTGGGCGGGCGGGCGGGCACTACGTCGGCCAGAGAGATGGGATGCGCAAGCCGTGGATCGATAGGGTGGTAGGTGAGTTTAGGCACATCTTCATATTTCTGTGTACGAATGCCATTTTTATGGCTTGGAAATTCATACAACGGTCCCTTAAGCCTTCACGTGAAGTTTCATGGCAAGACGACTCGTTTTTTATTTTTCACGATTTTTCAAACTTTTTACGGTTCGGGATTTTTTAAAATTTTTTCAGAAGGAGTTTTGGGCCCAAACTTGGTAGATGTGATCCTTGTATTTTTGTTGGCATGCTCAAAAAAATTCAGGTAAAAACTTGAAGTGTACAAGATTTTGTGACCATTTGAAAAAAGTGTCGCCATTTCAGACACTTTAATGGCTACTGGCAGCAAACCTGTAAAATCACAAATGCTCTTTAAGGGGGTGTGAGTTCTCGAGTTTTGATGACGGATAGGGGGCCAATATAAGGGCCAAGTACCAGCACTCATCGTACATCATGTGCGCACACCCCCTAGCCCCCCGATCGTCGAAACCCTAATGCCGTCGGTCAGGTTCTCCGACGATGGTGCCCCAGCGAAGAAAAATGCGGCACCAGCACATGCCCGAGCCCAGCATGTGCTGCCGCAACCCTCGGTCTGTTCTGATCTTAGACTAGGAATGAACTTCGTATGCTTAGACTGGGAATGAACTCCGTATGCCTAAGTCAACCCACGAAAGGAGCATACGAACCCTCAGCCGGCCAGAGGGGCGAGATTGGAAAGCTAGAGATCGGTCGGGTCCCCCTCTACGTGCTGCCGATCCTACTGCCGTAACCCTTGATCCGGTCAGATCTTAGACTAGAATTGAACTTCGTATGCCTAAGCCAACCGACGAAACAAGCGGGCGGGCGGGCGAGCGGGCACTACACCGGCCAGAGAGACGGGATTCGCAAGCTGTGGATCGATAGGGTGGTAGGTGGGTTTAGGCACATCTTCATATTTCTACGTGCCAATGCCATTTTTATGGCTTGTAAATTCATACAATGGTCCCTTAAGCCTTCACATGAAGTTTCATGGCAACACGACCCGTTTTCTATTTTTCATGATTTTCGAAACTTTTTGGGGTTCGGGATTTTTTCATATTTTTTCAGAAGGAGTTTTGGCCCAAAACTTGGTACCCGAGATCCTTGTATTTTTGTTGGCATGCACAAAAAATTTCAGCTAAAAACTAGAAGTGTACAAGATTTTGTGACCATTTGAAAAAAGTGTCACCATTTCAGACACTTTAATGGCTACTGGCAGCACCCATCGCACATCATGTGCGCACACCCCCCGGCCCCCCGATCGTCTAAACCTCAATGCTGTTGATCAGGTTCTCCAACGATGCTCCAGTGATGGGAGCCTGGCGAAGAAAAATGTGGCACCAGCACATGTCCGAGCCTAACATGTGCTGCCGCAACCCTCGGTCCGGTCTGATCTTAGACTAGGAATGAACTCCGTATGCTTAGATTGGGAATAAACTCAATATGCCTAAGTCAACCCATGAAATGAGCGTGCGGGTGCTCAGCTGGCCAAAGGGGCGTGATGCGCAAGTCGGGGATCGGCTAGGTCCCCCTCAGTGTGTTGCCGATCCTGCTACCGCAACCCTCGGTCTGATCTGATCTTAGACTGGGAATGAAGTCCGTATGCCTAAGCCAATCGATGAAACGAACGGGCGGGCGGGCGGGCGGAAGGGTGGGCACTACGTTGGCCAGAGAGACGGGATGCACAAGTTGTAGATCGATAGGGTGGTAGGTGGGTTTAGGCACATCTTCATATTTCTACGTGCCAGTGCCATTTTTATGGCTTGCAAATTTAAACAATGGTCCCTTAAGCCTTCACGTGAAGTTTCATGGCAAGACGACTCGTTTTTTATTTTTCATGATTTTTGAAACTTTTTACGGTTCGGTATTTTTTTTAAATTTTTTCGAAAGGAGTTTTGGCCCCAAACTTGGGAGACATGATCCTTGTATTTTTGTTGGCATGCACAAAAAAATTAAGGTAAAAACTCGAAGTGTACAAGATTTTGTGACCATTTGAAAAAAGTGTCCCCATTTCAGACACTTTAATGGCTACTGGAGCAAACCTGTAAAATCTCAAATGCTCTTTAAGGGGGTGTGAGTTCTCGAGGTTTGATGAGGGATAGGGGGCCAATATAAGGGCCAAGTACCAGCACCTATTGCACATATGTGCGCACAGCCCCCCGGCCCCCCCGATCGTCGGAACCCCAATGTCGTCGGTCAGGTTCTCCGATGATGCTCCAGCGATGGTGCCCCGACGAAGAAAAATACGGCACCAGCACATGCCAGTGCCCAGCATGTGTTGCCGCAACCTTCGGTCCAGTCTCATCTTAGACTGGGAATGAACTCCGTATGCCTAAGTCAACCCATAAAATGAGGGTGCGGGCACTCAGCCGGCCAGAGGGGCGGGACACGCAAGCTGGGGACTGGTTGGGTCCCCTTTGGCGTGCTGCCGATCCTGCTGTTGCAACCCTCAGTCCGGTTCAATCTTAGACTGGGAATGAACTCTGTATGCCTAAGCCAATCGACAAAACGACCGGGCGGGTGGTTGGGCGAGCATTACGCCGGCCAGAGAGATGGGATGCACAAGCCATGGATCGATAGGGTGGTAGGTGGGTTTAGGCACATCTTCATATTTCTGCATGCCAATGCCATTTTTATGGCTTGTAAATTCATACAATGGTCCCTTAAGCCTTCCCGTGAAGTTTCATGGCAAGACGACTCGTTTTCTATTTTTCACGATTTTCAAAACTTTTTACGGTTCGGTATTTTTTAAAATTTTTTCAAAAGGAGTTTTGGCCCGAAACTTGGTAGACGTGATCCTTGTATTTTTTTTGAAATGCACAAAAAAATTCATCTAAAAACTCGAAGTGTACAAGATTTTGTGACCATTTAAAAAAAGTGTCTCCATTTCAGACACTTTAATGGCTACTGATAGCAAACCTGTAAAATCTCAAATGCTCTTTAAGGGGGTGTGAGTTCTGGAGGTTTGATGAGGGATAGGGGGCCAATATAAGGGCCAAGTACTAGCACCCATCGCACATCATGTGCGCACAGCCCCCCTGGCCCCCCCGATCGTCGAAACCCCAATACCGCCGGTCAGGTTCTTCGGCGATGCTGCCCCGACGAAGAAAAATGCGGCACCAGCACATGCCCGAGCCCAGCATATGCCTGAGCCCAGCATGTGCTGGCGCAACCCTCGGTCCGATCCAATCTTAGACTGGGAATGAACTCCATATGCTTAGACTGGGAATGAACTTCGTATGCCTAAGTCAACCCACGAAATAAGCATGCGGGTGTTCAGTCGGCCAGAGGGGCAGGATGCGCAAGTCGGGGATCGATCGGGTCCCCCTCTACGTGCTGCTGATCCTGCTACCGCAACCCTCAGTCTGGTTCGATCTTAGACTGGGAATGAACTCCGTATGCCTAAGCCAACCGACGAAACGAGCGGGCGGGCACTACGTCAGCCAGAGATACGGGTTGCGCATGCCGTGGACCGATAGGGTGGTAGGTGGGTTTAGGCACATCTTCATAATTCTGCATGCCAATGCCATTTTTATGGCTTGTAAATTCATACAATGGTCCCTTAAGCCTTCACGTGAAGTTTCATGGCAAGATGACTTGTTTTCTATTTTTCACGATTTTTGAAACTTTTTACGGTTCGGGATTTTTTAAAATTTTTTCGGAAGGAGTTTTGGCCCCAAACTTGGTAGACGTGATCCTTGTATTTTTTTTGGCATGCGCAAAAAACTTCAGCTAAAAACTCGAAGTGTACAAGATTTTGTGACCATTTGAAAAAAGTGTCCCCATTTCGGACACTTTAATGGCTACTGGCAGCAAACTTGTAAAATCTCAAATGTTCTTTAAGGGGGTGTGAGTTCTGGAGTTTTGATGAGGGATAGGGGGCCAATATAAGGGCCAAATACCAGCACCCATCGCACATCATGTGAGCACACCCCCCCCGGCCCCCCGATCGTCAGAACCCCAATGCGGCCGGTCAAGTTCTCCGACGATGCTCCGACGATGGTGTCCCGACGGAGAAAAATGCGGCACCAGCACATGGCCGAGCGCAGCATGTGCTGTCGTAACCCTCGGTCTGGACCGATCTTAGACTGGGAATGAACTACGTATGCTTAGATTGGGAATGAACTCCGTATACCAAAGTCAACCCACGAAATGAGCATGCGGGCGCTCAGCCGGCCAGAAAGGCGGGATGCGCAAGCCGGGTGTCACGGACTAAGCTTTCTCTCAACAAGCAATAGAGCGTGCGGCACTTGAATGGGTGCTCCCAACCAAGTCAGCCTTCAATAGATCGATATCTGAACAAATAACCATAAGCTATGGTTAGTCACAAGCATTCATAATAAGGCACAACATATCGAGATCAATCTTAAGCGCACACACAAGGAGGCATATTCGCATCAAGAAAAAGAAAAACACATCGGGGCAACAATTAGGACATTCAATCGGGATGAGTTTTATTATAAATGGGACTCATACATCGGGACCTCCCACCATCACCAGGGCCAGGGGGCAGCCCTTAGTGGGTGGCCTAAGCTCGCATAGCAATCGATGAGACAGCCCAACACTACGCTGCCAGCTCACCCCCATAAAGAACCTTAGAGATTTTAGAGCTATGCTACCAGTAACCATTACAATGTTTGAAATGGGGACACTTTTCCTAGCACAAGGAATCTACCCGGCCATGGCCCTATACATGGGTGGCTCATGGCAACCTAAGTCCCGATCATGGCCCTATACAAGGTTGGCTCATGACATCCTCCCCCCACCTATTCTATCGATGTCCTCGTCGACTTGCTAGCTTGAAATTCTTCAATCTTCCTTTGAAATCTCTAGAGGTTGTGTTCTCTCTCTGAGCTGGTTTCTTCTAGTCCTAATCCCTCCCACTTCACTAAGTACTCCCGAAGTAGTCTTCGAGATATCTTGGTTTCCCTGTCAGCTAAGATCTCTTCGACTCGATGCTCTGAGGGTGGCTTTATGGTGATGGCGGCTTTGGTTGGCTCCCTTCGGCTAGCATCTATAGGATCTGCATGGAAAGGTTTCAAGTTGCTCACATGAAATACTGTGTGCACCTTCATCCACTTTGGTGGGTCAATTTTGTAAGAAGCATTCCCCACCTTGGAAAGGACCCTTACTGGACCTTCATATTTATGCACCAGTCTACGATCACTCTTTCTCAGGAACCTGGTTTGTTCAGGAACTAGTCGAACAAGAACCAAATCACCAGCTTGAAATTGTTGAGCTTTACAACCCTTGTCTGCCCATTTTTTCATCCGCTTTGATGCTTTCTCCAGGTAGGCTTACGCAATCTCTGTGTTCTGTTTCCACTCTTTGCTGAGATTGAAGGCTCTCAGATTCTTTCCTCTATATTATTCCAAGAAAGTGTGGGGTAACCTTGGTAATTATCCGGTGACCACCTCAAATGGGTTCTTGTTGGTGGAAGAGCTTTTGTTGGAATTAAAGCAGAGTTGAGCCACATCCAATAATGAAGGCCAGTCTTTCTAATTAGCTTGAACAAAATGCTTAAGTATTCCTCTAATAATTTGTTGAACCGTTCCATTTGACCATCAGTTTGGGGGTGATAGCTTGAGGAAATGTTAAGTTGGGACCTCAATATCTTGAAAAGTTCTCTCCAGAAGGACCCCGTGAATCTCGGATCTCGGTCACTGACAATGTTTTGAGGGAGGCCCCAGTATTTGACCACATGTTTGAATAATAGTCGAGCTGTGTCTTCCGCTATGCAATACTTGTGAGCGGGAATGAATGTGGCATACTTAGAGAACCGATCAATTACCACCAAAATCGCTCCAAGGTCACCAACCTTGGGTAGGCTCGAAATGAAATCGAGGGAGATGCTTTCCTAAGGTCTGGTGGGTACTGGTAGTGGTTCAAGCATGCCTGCAGGTTTTCTCCTTTCAACCTTGTCTTGTTGGCAAATGAGGCAAGTCTTCGTATAGTCCATCACATCTTGTCGCATGTGAGGCCAATAGTATCCCTATTTCAATAACGCCAAAGTACGTTGCCAACTCGAGTGTCCCATCCATGGTGTGTCATGACATTCCCTCATTAGCATCTATCTCAGAGTTTCTGCTCTTGGCAAAAATACTCGAGGCCCCTTAGTCTATAGGACCCCATTTTCTTGCCAGAAGTACTTGGACTTCCCTTCTTCCACTAGCTTCAGGATGGCACAAGCTTGCGGGTCCTTTCCTAAGTGATCTCCAATCAACTTGTGAATGTCTATAGTGGCTCTACTAGCCGTCATTAGGGTAATTCTTCTAAGGGCCACTAGATCTGTTCGCCTGCTCAATGCATCGGCCACTTGATTGGTCTTTCCAACGGTGTGCTCAAAACAAAAGTCGAATTCCGTTAAAAATTCCTACCACCTAGCTTGTTTTACCGTAAGCCTTGGTTGGGTGAAAAAATGGCTAACGATCGTATTGTCTGTCTTCATGACAAAGTGTGAACCCAACAAGTAATGTTGCCAAGCCCTCAAGCAGTGCACCACCGCGAGGAGTTTTTTTTCTTGGGTCGTATATTTCTTTTCAGCTTCATTTAGCTTCCTACTTTCAAATGCTATCGGGTGATGTTGTTGCAAAAGCACTCCTCTAATAGCAAAATTGGATGCATCTGTCTGAACTTCGAAGGGCTTTTTAATATCAGGGAGAGCTAAGATGGGATCCTTCATAATAGCATCCTTCAATCCCTCGAAGGCCTCTTGGCACTCACTCATCCAACATCATTTACGCTCCTTCTTCAATAGCTCCATAAGGGCTATGGTCTTGCAAGAGTACCCTTCCACAAACCTTCTATAGTAGTTGGCTAGTCCCAAAAATGAGCGGAGCTCACTAACATTCTTCGGTGTTGTCCACTCTTTGATGGCCCTAACCTTTTCCATGTGCATTCGAATGTGGCCACGTTCGACAATGTGATTGAGAAAATGGATTCGGGTCTGAACAAATGCACACTTCTCCCTTTTTACGTATAACTGGTGGTCATGTAATCTTTGAAGTACCTGACGCAGGTGCTCTTGATGCTCTTCCAAAGTGGAGCTATATACCACTATATCATCTAAATAGATGACTACAAATTTGTCTAAGTAGTCATGGAACACCTGATTCATCAATGTACAAAATGTGGCAGGAGCATTGGTCAGTCCAAAAGGCATAACAAGAAATTCAAATGCACCATATCGTGTCACACAAGTGGTCTTTGGCTCATCTCCCTCAATGATTTGGACTTGATGGTAGCCAGATCTCAGGTCCAATTTGGAGAAGTACTTGGCTTGGCTCAATTGATCAAACAAGTCTGCTATAAGGGGAATGGGATATTTGTTTTTTACGGTGACTTTGTTCAGGGCCCCGTAGTCAACACATAATCACAAACTTCCATCGTGCTTCTTCTGAAATAGCACTGGCATTCTGAAAGGAGCCTTTGATGGTCTGATGAACCTGGCTTATAACAGCTCATCTAATTGCTTTCTTAGTTCGGCCAACTCTGGTGGGGCCATGTGGTAGGGCGCTCTAGCAGGGGGTTTCGCTCCTGGGAGGACATCGATTTCATGGTCCACTACTCGTCGAGAGGGTAGAACTTTAGGCAACATCTCTGGCATCACCTCTTCGAATTCTTCCAACACTTTTTCCACACTATCAGGTATTGGTTCTACTTTCGACCCTTCTTTGTAAATCGACACCGCCACAAATAAGGGTTCCTCTCTCTTTATCCCTTTCTTGAACTGCAAAGCTGGAATCATTTTCTTCCCAGTCTTTGGTAAGATGTTGGCTGGCACCACATATGGGTGTTCTCCTAAGAACAACAAGCAGCTAGCGGCGGGGATAGGGATGACCTGAGCCAACATCATAAAGTCCAATCTAAGGACAACATCAAAGTCATCCATGGGGGAAACTGTAAAGTCTACCTTCCCCTCCCATGGCCCCAATCGGGTTGTCACACTTTTGAGGCTTCCACTGATCGTAAAGGCTGGCGAATTGACCGTCTTCATTCATCCACAGTCTTTACTAATCTGAAGACCACACCTTTTTACTTCTTCTAGTGTGATGAAAGTGTCAGTTGCACCCGTATCCACCATGACCTTGGTGGCTTTCTCATTGATCGTCAAGTTCACATACATCAAGCCTCTACTCTGCTCTTTCTTTATAGTGTTCAATTGGGTGCGGAAGGCATTGAGGAACCTTATTGAACCCATCTTGGCTGGCTCTTCTTCAGCTTCTTCAACGCTCTTTGGCATTTTTGCAGACTCTTGAGATGAGGTCCTTAAGGCATTAAGGGCTCCCCTGTGCGGGCATTCAGCCACTTGATACAGCCCCTTGCAAAGAAAGCAAGCTAACGGTTGCCTAGGCTTGAAAATCCCTGTGTTGCTTGTCTTGGGCTGGGTGCAATCTCGACCAAAGGACCTCCTGTCTGATCCTCCACTGAAGGGTTGGTCCAACCTAGTCATCTTTCCCCCACTCCCAAAGTTAAAGCTACTGTCAGCTAATGGAGGATTTTTCCGTTTTAAGGAGCCATCATTGTAATCGTGAAGACGTTCAGCTGCAGCCATGGCCGTGGCCACATCTTGCACTTTCTGCCTTTGTAGTTCTATCCTTGCCCAAGGCGTGAGGCCTTCAAGAAAATAGAACATCTTGTCTTTTTTGAACATGTCTCGAATATCCAACATCAGGGTAGAAAAGCTCCTCACAAATTCTCGCACCGTTCAGGTTTGCACCAACTCTCGAAGTCTCTTTCGAGCCATATACTCCACATTCTCAGGGAAAAACTGGTTTTTCAATTCTCGCTTCAGATCCGTCCAAGTCTTAATCGGGCACTCATCATTGACAAACTTGGAGTGCCACCACAGCTTGGCATCCCCTGAGAGGTACATCGATGCCATTATCACCTTGTCTTCCTCTGAATTTGTGTGTACAGCTAAGAAGTATTGCTCCATGTCAAACAAGAAATTTTCAAGTTCCTTAGCATCCCTTGCCCCCTCATAGCATCGAGGCTCCGGCACCTTGAGCCTTTGTCCCCTTTCCATTGAGCTTGAACCTAATCTGGCCACAACCATTTGTAGGATGCTCACCTGTGCTCTGAGCTCCTCAAACTCCTTTTGAAGAATGTTCAAAGCATCTCTAGCCTCTTTGCTCACATTCTGGAGAGTGTCGAACAACTCTCGTTGGGTTGTCTCGATCTCCCTCACTTGGTCTTTCGTCACCATATGAGTTTTCATTGCGGCCACCGCGGCTTCAAGTTCCTTAATTCTCTGTTGATGATCCAGTCCACCATTTGTGGCCATCTCATCCATTTTTCTAGCACTTCTCAACTGTGCTCTGATACCACGTGTCATAGACTAAGCTTTCTCTCAACAAGCAATAGACCGTGCAACACTTGAATGGGCACTCCCAACCAAGTCAGCCTTCAATAGATCGATATCTGAACAAATAACCATAAGCTATGGTTAGTCACAAGCATTCACAATAAGGCACAACATATCGAGATCAATTTCAAGCACACACACAAGGAGGCATATTCGCATCAAGAAAAAGAAAAACACATCAGGGCAACAATCGAGACATTCAATTGGGATGAGTTTTATTATAAATGGGACTCATACATCGGGACCTCCCACCATCACCAGGGCCAGGGGCAGCCCTTGGTGGGTGGCCTAAGCTCGCATAGCAACCGGTGAGACAACCCAACACTACGCTGTCTGCTCACCCCCCCTAAAAAGCCTTAGAGATTTTAGAGCTATGCTACAGTAACCATTACAATGTTTGAAATGGGGACACTTTTCCTAGTACAAGGGATCTACCCGGCCATGGCCCTATACATGGGTGGCTCATGGCAACCTAAGTTTCGGTCAAGGCCCTATACAGGGTTGGCTCATGACACCAGAGATCGATTAGTTCCCCCTCTGCGTGCTGTCGATCCTACTATTGTAACCCTAGGTCTGATCTAATCTTAGACTGGGAATGAACTTCGTATGCCTAAGCCAACCGACGAAATGAACGGGCGGGCGAGCGGGCGGGCACTATGCCGGCCAGAGAGATAGGATGCGCAAGCCATGGATCGATAGGGTGGCAGGTGAGTTTAGGCATATCTTCATATTTCTATGTGCCAATGCCATTTTTATGGCTTGTAAATTCATACAACGGTCCCTTAAGCCATCACGTGAAGTTTCATGGCAAGACGACTCGCTTTCTATTTTTCATGATTTTTGAAACTTTTTTACGGTTTGGGATTTTTTAAAATTTTTTCAGAAGGATTTTTGGTCCCAAACTTGGTAGATGTGATCCTTGTATTTTTGTAGGCATGCACAAAACAATTCAGCTAAAAACTCGAAGTGTACAAGATTTTGTGACCATTTGAAAAAAGTGTCCCCATTTCAGACACTTTAATGGCTACTGGCAGCAAACCTGTAAAATCTCAAATGCTCTTTAAGGGGGTGTGAGTTCTTGAGGTTTGATGAGGGATAGGGGCCCAATATAAGGGCCAAGTACCAGCACCCATTGCACATCATGTGCGCACACCCCCCAGCCCTCCCGATCGTTGGAACCCCAATGCGGCCGATCAGGTTCTCCGACGATGCTCCAACGATGGTGCCTCGGTGAAGAAAAATACGGCACCAGCACATGCCCTAGCCCAGCATGTGCTGCCGCAACCTTCAGTCTGGTAAGATCTTAGACTGGGAATGAACTCCGTATGCCGAAGTCAACCCACGAGCGTGTGGGCACTCAACCGACCAAAGGGATGGGGTGTGTAAGTCGGGGATCAATCGGGTCCCCCTCTGCGTGTTGCCGATCCTGCTACCACAACCCTTGATTCAGTCTCATCTTAGATTGGGAATGAACACCATATGCTTAAGCCATCCAACGAAACGAGCGGGCAGGCGGACGGGCGGGTGGGCGCTACACCGGCCAGAGAGATGGGATGCGCAAGCCATGGATCGATAGGGTGGTATGTGGGTTTAGGCACATCTTCATATTTCTGTATGCCAATGCCATTTTTATGGCTTCTAAATTCATACAATGGTCCCTTAAGCCTTCACGGGAAGTTTAATGGCAAGACGACTCGTTTTCTATTTTTCATGATTTTATAAAGTTTTTACGATTCGAGATTTTTTTAAATTTTTTCGGAAGGAGTTTTGGCTGGTAGACGTGATCCCTGTATTTTTGTTGGCATGCGCAAAAAAAGTCAGGTAAAAATTCGAAGTGTACAAGATTTTGTGACCATTTGAACAAAGTGTGCCCATTCCAGACACTTTAATGGCTACTGACAGCAAACCTGTAAAATCTCGAATGCTCTTTAAGGGTGTGTGAGTTCTCGAGGTTTGATGAGGGATAGGGGGCCAATATAAGGGCCAAGTACTAGCACCCATTGCACATCATGTGCGCACACCCCTCTGGCCCCCCTGATCGTCAGAACCCCAATGCCGCCGGTCAGGTTTTCCGACGATGGTACCCCGACAAAGAAAAATTTGGCACCAACAAATGCCCGAGCCCAGCATGTGCTACCACAACCCTCGGTCTGGTCCGATCTTAGACTGGGAATGAACTCCGTATGCCTAAGTCAACCCACGATATGAGCGTGCGGGTGCTCAACCGGCTAGAGGGGTGGGATGCGCAAGCCGGGGATCGGTCGGGTCCCCCTCTGCGTGCTGCCGATCCTGCTACCACAACCCTTAGTCTAGTCTGATCTTAGACTAGGAATGAACTCCGTATGCCTAAGCTAACCGACAAAACAAGCGGGCGGACGGGTGGGCGGGCACTACGTCAGCGAGAGACGGGATGCGCAAGCCGTGGATCGATAAGGTGGTAGGTGGGTTTAGGCACATCTTCATGTTTCTGCATGCCAATGCCATTTTTATGGCTTGTAAATTCATACAATGGTCCCTTAAGCCTTCACATGAAGTTTCATGGCAAGACAACTCATTTTCTATTTTTCACGATTTTTGAAAACTTTTTACCATTCCAGATTTTTTAAAATTTCTTTGGAAGGAGTTTTGGCCCCAAACATGGTAGACGTGATCCCTGTATTTTTGTTGGCATGCACAAAAAAAGTCAGGTAAAACCTCGAAGTGTACAAGATTTTGTGACCATTTGAAAAAAGTGTCCCCATTTCAGACATTTTAATGGCTACTGGCAGCAAACTTGTAAAATCTCAAATGCTCTTTAAGGGGGTGTGAGTTCTCGAGGTATGATGAGGGATAGGGGGCCAATATAAGGGCCAAGTACCAGCACCCATCGCACATCATGTGCGCACAACCCCCACAGCCCTCCGATCGTCCAAAACCCCAATCCCGCCGATCAGGTTCTCCGACGATGCTCTGACGATGGTGCCCTGACGAAGAAAAATGCCGCACCAGCACATGCCCGACCCCAGCATGTGCTACCACAACCCTCAGTTCAGTCCGATCTTAGACTGTGAATGCACTCTGTATGCCTAAATCAACCCACGAAATAAGCGTACGGGCGCTCAACTGGCCAGAGGGGCGGAATGCGTAAGCAGGGGATCGATTGGGTCCCCTTCTCCGTGCTGTCGATCCTACTACGGCAACCCTCAATCCGGTCTGATCTTAGACTGGGAATGAATTCCGTATGCCTAAGCCAACCAATGAAACAAGTAGGCGGGTGAGCGGGCGGGCACTACGCCGGCTAGAGAGACGGGATGCGCAAGCCGTGGATCGATAAGGTGGTAGGTGGGTTTAGGCACATCTTCATATTTCTGCATGCCAATGCCATTGTTATGGCTTGTGAATTCATACAATGGTACCTTAAGCCTACACCTGAAGTTTCATGGCAAGACGACTCGTTTTCTATTTTTCACGATTTTGGAAACTTTTTGCGATTCGAGATTTTTTAAAATTTTTTCGAAAGGAGTTTTGGCCGCAAACTTGGTAGATGTGATACTTGTCTTTTTGTTGGCGTGCACAAAAACATTTAGGTAAAAACTCGAAGTGTACAAGATTTTGTGACCATTTGAAAAAAGTGTCCCCATTTCGGACACTTTAATGGCTACTGGCAACAAACCTGTAAAATCTCAAATGCTCTTTAAGGGGGTGTGAGTTCTCGAGGTTTGATGAGGGATAGGGGGCCAATATAACGGCCAAGTACCAGCACCCATCACACATCATGTGCGTACACCCCCCTGGCCCCCTCGATCACCGGAACCTCAATGCCGTCGGTTAGGTTCTCTGGCGATGCTCCAACGATGGTGCCCCGACGAAGAAAAATGCGGCAGCAGCACATTCCTAAGCCTAGCATTTGCTGTCGTAACCCTCGGTCTGGTCTGGTCTTAGACTGGGAATGAACTCTGTATGCTTAGACTGGGAATGAACTCCGTATGCCTAAATCAACCCATGAAACGAGCGTGCGGGCACTTAGCCAGCCAGAAGGGCAGGATGCGCAAGCCGTGGATCGGTCGGGTCCCCCTTTACGTGCTGCCGATCCTACTACCACAACCCTCAGTTCGGTCCAATCTTAGACTGGGAATGAACTTCGTATGCCTAAGCCAACCTCGAAACGAACGGGGGGGCAGGCGGGCGACTCTACGTCGGCCAGAGAGATGGGATGCGCAAGCCGTGGACCGATAGGGTGGTAGGTGGGTTTAGGCACACCTTCATATTTCTGCATGCCAATGCCATTTTTATGTCTTGTAAATTCATACAATGGTCCCTTAAGCCTTACGTCAAGTTTCATGGCAAGACGACTCGTTTTCTATTTTTCATGATTTTTGAAACTTTTTACGGTTAGAAATTTTTTAAAATTATTTTTGGAAGGAGTTTTGGCCCCAAACTTGGTAGACATGATCCTTGTATTTTTTTTGGCATGCAGAAAAAAATTCTGCTAAAAAATCGAAGTGTACAAGATTTTGTGACCATTTGAAAAAACTGTCCCGATTTCAGACACTTTAATGGCTACTGGCAGCAAACCTGTAAAATTTCAAATGCTCTTTAAGGGGGTGTGAGTTGTCAAGGTTTGATGAGGGATAGGGGACCAATATAAGGGCCAAGTACCAGCACCCGTCGCACATCATGTGCACACACCCCCCCGGCCCCCCGATCGTCAGAACCTCAAGGCCGCCGATCAGGTTCTCCGACGATGCTCCGACGATGGTGCCCCGACGAAGAAAAATGTGGTACCAGCACATGCTCGAGCCCAGCATCTGCTGTGGCAACCCTCGGTTCGGTCCAATCATAGACTGGGAATGAACTTTGTATGCTTAGACTGGGAATGAACTCCGTATGCTTAAGTCAAAACACAAAACGAGCGTGAGGGTGTTCAGTCGACCAGAGGGGCAGGATGGGCAAATCGGGGATCGACTGGGTCTCTTTCTGTGTGTTGCCGATCCTGCTGCAGCAACCCTCTGTCTAGTCCACTCTTAGACTGGGAATGAACTCCGTATGCCTAAGCCAACCGATGAAATGAGCGGGCGGGTGGGTGGGCGGGCACTATGCCGGCCAGAGAGACAGGATGCGCAAGCCGTGAATCGATAGGGTGGCAGGTGGGTTTAGCCACATCTTCATATTTCTACGTGCCAATGCCATTTTTATGGCTTGTAAATTCATACAATGGTCCCTTACGCCTTCACATTAAGTTTCATGGCAAGACGACTCGTTTTCTGTTTTTTACGACTTTCGAAACTTTTTGTGGTTCGAGATTTTTTAAAATTTTTCGGAAGGAATTTTGTTCCCAAACTTGGTAGACATGATCCTTGTATTTTTTTTGGCATGCACAAAAAAATTCAGCTAAAAACTCGAAGTGTACAAGATTTTCTGACCATTTGAAAAAAGTGTCCCAATTTCAGACACTTTAATGGCTACTGGCAGCAAATCTGTAAAATCTCAAATGCTCTTTAAGGGGGTGTGTGTTCTCGAGGTTTGATGAGGGATAGGGGGCCAATATAAGGGCCAAGTACCAGCACCCATCACACATCATGTGCGCACACCACCGTAACCCTTGGTCCAGTCCGATCTTAGACTGGGAATGAACTCCATATACTTAGACTGGGAATGAACTTCGTATGCCTAAGTCAACCCACGAAATGAATGTGCGGGTGCTCAGCTGGCCAGAGGGGTGGGATGCGCAAGCCGGGGATCGGCCTGGTCCCCCTCTACGTAATGCCGATCTTGCTGCTGTAAACCTTGGTCCGGTCCAATCTTAGACTGGGAATGAGCTCCGTATGCCTAAGCCAACCGATAAAACGAGCGGGCGGGCGGGCGGGCACTATGCCGACCAGAGAGATGGGATGCGCAAGCCATGGATCGATAGAGTGGTAGGTGGACTTAAGGCACATCTTTATATTTCTGCGTGCCAATGCCATTTTTATAGCTTGTAAATTCATACAATGGTTCCTTAAGCCTTCACGTGAAGTTTCATGGCAAGACGACTCGTTTTCTATTTTTCATGATTTTCAAAACTTTTTGCGGTTCAGGATTTTTTAAAATTTTTTCGAAAGGATTTTTGGCCCCAAACTTGGTAGACTTGATCCTTGTATTTTTGTTGGCATGCAAAAAATAATTAAGCTAAAAACTCGAAGTGTACAAGATTTTGTGACCATTTGAAAAAAGTGTCACCATTCCAGACACTTTAATGGCTACTGGCAGCAAACCTGTAAAATCTCAAATGCTCTTTAAGGGGGTGTGAGTTCTCGAGGTTTGATGAGGGATAGGAGGCCAATATATGGGCCAAGTACCAGCACCCATCGCACATCATGTGCGCACACCCCTCTCGGCCCCCTCGATCGCCGGAATCCCAATGCCGTCGATCAGGTTCTCTGGCGATGCTCCGACAATGGTGCCTCGACGAAGAAAAATACAGTACCAGCACATGCCCGAGCCCAACATGTGCTGCCGTAACCCTCGATCCGGTCCGATCTTAGACTAGGAATGGACTCCGTATGCTTAGACCGTGAATGAACTTTATATGTCTAAGTCAACTCGAGAAACGAGCGTGCGGGCGCTCAGCCGGCCAGAGGGGTGGGATGCGTAACCGGAGGATCGGTCGGGTGCCCCTCTGCGTGCTACCGATCCTGCTGCCACAACCCTTGGTCCGGTCTGATCTTAGACTAGGAATGAACTTCGTATGCCGAAGCCAACCGACGAAACGAACGGGCGGGCGGACGGGTAGGCACTATGCCAGCCAGAGAGACGGGATGCGCAAGTCGTGGATCGATAGGGTGGTATGTGGGTTTAGGCACATCTTTATATTTCTGTGTGCCAACACCATTTTTATGGCTTGTAAATTCATACAATGGTCCCTTAAGCCTTCACGTAAAGTTTCATGGCAAGACGACTCGTTTTCTATTTTTCACAAATTTTGAAACTTTTTACGGTTCGGGATTTTTTAAAATTTTTTTGAAAGGTGTTTTGGGACCAAACTTGGTAGACGTGATCCTTGTATTTTTGTTGGCTACTAGCAGCAAACCTGTAAAATCTCAATTGCACTTTAAGGGGGTGTCAGTTCTAGAGGTTTGATGAGGGATAGGGGGTCAATATAAGGGCCAAGTGCCAGCACCCATCACACATCATGCGCGTACACCCTTCCTGACCCCTCTGATCATCGAAACCCCAATGCCGTCAGTCAGGTTCTCCGATGATGCTCCAGTGATGGTGCCCCGACGAAGAAAAATGTGGCATCAGCACATGCCTGAGTCCAACATGTGCCACCGTAACCCTCGATCCAGTCCGATCTTAGACTGGGAATGAACTTCGTATGCTTAGACTGGGAATGAACTCCGTATGCCTAAGTCAACCCACGAAATGAGCGTGCGGGCGCTCAACCGGCCAGAGGGGTGGGATGCGCAAGTCAGGGATCAGCCTGGTCCCTCTCTGCGTACTGTCGATCCTGCTGCCATAAACCTTGGTCCAGTCCAATCTTAGACTGGGAATGAACTCCGTATGCCTAAGCCAACCGACAAAATGAGCAGACGGGCGGGCAGGCACTATGCCGACCAGAGAGATGGGATGCGAAAGCCGTGGATCGATACAGTGGTAGGTGGACTTCAGGAACATCTTCATATTTCTACGTGCCAATGCCATTTTTATGGCTTGTAAATTCATACAATGGTTCCTTAAGCCTTCACGTGAAGTTTCATGGCAAGACGACTCATTTTCTATTTTTCATGATTTTCAATACTTTTTGCAGTTCGGGATTTTTTAAAATTTTTTCGAAAGGATTTTTGGCCCCAAACTTGGTAGACGTGATCCTTGTATTTTTGTTGGCATGCAAAAAAAAATTAAGCTAAAAACTCGAAGTGTACAAGATTTTGTGACCATTTGAAAAAAGTGTCACCATTCCAGACACTTTAATGGCTACTGGCAACAAATCTGTAAAATCTCAAATGCTCTTTAAGGGGTTCTTGAGGTTTGATGAGGGATAGGGGGCCAATATAAGGGCCAAGTACCAGCACCCATCACACATCATGTGCGCACACCCCCCGACCCCCCGATCGCCAGAACGCCAATGCCGCCGGTCAGGTTCTCCGGTGATGCTCCGATGATGGTGCCCGGGCGAAGAAAAATACGACACCAGCACATGCCTGAGCCCAACATGTGCTACCGTAACCCTCGGTCTAGTTCAATCTTAGACTGGGAATGAACTCTGTATGCTTAGACTAGGAATGAACTCCGTATGCCTAAGTCAACCCATGAAACGAGTGTGCAGGCGCTCAGCCGGCCAGAAGGGCAGGACGCGTAAGCCGAGGATCGACCAGGTCCCCTTCTGCGTGCTGTCGATCCTACTGTAGCAACCCTCGATCTGATCTAATCTTAGATTAGGAATGAACTCCGTATGCCAAAGCCAACCGACGAAATGAACGGGCGGGCGGGTATTACGCCGGCCAGAGAGACGGGATGAGCAAGCCTTGGATCGATAGGGTGGTAGGTGGGTTTCAGCACATCTTCATATTTCTGCATGCCAATGCCATTTTTATGGCTTGTAAATTCATACAATGGTCCCTTAAGCCTTCACGTGAAGTTTCATGGCAAGACGACTCGCTTTCTATTTTTCATAATTTTTAAAACTTTTTACGATTCAGAATTTTTTAAAATTTTTTCAGAAGGTGTTTTCGGACCAAACTTGGTACACGTGATCCTTGTATTTTTATTGGCACACACAAAAAAATTCAGCTCAAAACTCGAAGTGTACGAGATTTTGTGACCATTTGAAAAAAGTGTTCCCATTTCAGATACTTTAATGGCTACTGGCAGCAAACCTGTAAAATCTCAAATGCTCTTTAAGGGGGTGTGAGTTCTCAAGGTTTGATGAGGGATAGGGGGCCAATATAAGGGCCAAGTACCAGCACCCATCGCATATCATGTACGCACACCTCCCCCGACCCCCCTATCGTCGGAACCCCAATGCCGCCGGTCAAGTTCTCCGGTGACGCTCCGACGATGGTGCCCCGATGAAGAAAAATATGACACTAGCACATGCCTGAGCCCAGCATATGTTGTTGCAACCCTCAGTCTGATTCGATCTTAGACTGGGAATGAACTCCGTATGCCTAAGTCAATCCATGAAACGAGCGTGCGGCCGCTCAACCGACCAAATGCGTAAGCCGGGGATCGATCGGGTCCCCCTCCATGTGCTACCGATCTTGCTGTCGCACCCTCGGTCCAGTCTGAACTTAGACTGGGAATGAACTTCGTATGCCTAAGCCAATCGATGAAACGAGCGGGCGGCCGGGCAGGCCGGCACTACGCCAGCTAGAGAGACGGGATGCGCAAGCCGTGGATCGATAGCGTGGTAGGTTGGTTTAGGCACATCTTCGTATTTCTCTGTGTGAATACCATTTTTATGGCTTGTAAATTCAAACAATGGTCCCTTAAGCCTTCGCGTGAAGTTTCATGGCAAGACGACTCGTTTTCTATTTTTCATGATTTTGAAAAATTTTTGCGGTTTGGGATTTTTTAAAATTTTTTCAAAAGGATTTTTGGCCCCAAACTTGGTATACGTGATCCTTGTATTTTGGTTGGCATGCACAAAAAAATTCAGCTAAAAACTCGAAATGTACAGGATTTTGTGACCATTTGAAAAAAGTGTCCCCATTTCAGACACTTTAATGCTACTGGCAGCAAACCTGTAAAATCTCAAATGCTCTTTAAGGGGCTGTGAGTTCTCAAGGTTTGATTAGGGATAAGGGGCCAATATAAGGGCCAAGTACCAGCACCCATCGCACATCATGTGCGCACACCCCCCCGGCCCCGTCGATCGTCAGAACCCTAATGCCGTTGGTCAGGCTCTCCAGCGATGCTTCGGGGAAGAAAAATGCGGCACCAGCACATCCCAGAGCCCAGCATGTGCTGCCGCAACCCTCGGTCCAGTCCGATCTTAAACTGGTAATGAACTACGTACGCTTAGACTGGGAATGAACTCTGTATGCCTAAGTCAACCCACGAAACGAGCATGTAGGCGCTCAGCCGGCCAGAGGGGCGGGGTGTGCAACACGGGAATCGATCGGGTCCCCCTCTGCGTGCTGCTGATTCTGCTACCGCAACCCTCAGTCTGGTCTGATCTTAGACTGGGAATGAACTCCGTATGCCTAAGCCAACTGACGAAACGAGCGGGCGGACGGACGGGTGGGCACTACGCCGGCTAGAGAGATGGGATGTGCAAGCCGTGGATCGATAGGGTGGTAGGTGTGTTTAGGCACATCTTCATATTTCTGCGTGCCAATGCCATTTTTATGGCTTGTAAATTCATACAATGGTGCCTTAAGCCTTCATGTGAAGTTTCATGGCAAGACGACTCGTTTTCTATTTTTCACAAATTTTAAAACTTTTTAAGGCCCCAAACTTGGTAGACATGATCCTTGTATTTTTTTTGGCATGCAAAAAAAAATTCAACTAAAAACTCTAAGTGTACAAGATTTTACGACCATTTGAAAAAAGTGTCCCAATTTCGGACACTTTAAAGGCTACTGACAGCAAACCTGTAAATTCTCAAATGCTCTTTAAGGGGTTGTGAGTTCTTGAGGTTTGATGAGGGATAGGGGGCCAATATAAGTACCAAGTACCAGCACCCACCGCACATCATGTGCGCACACCCCATGGCCCCCCGATCATCGGAACCCCAATGCCGCTGGTCAAGTTATCTGGCGATGCTCCAGCGATGGTGCCCGACAAAGAAAAATGCGACACCAACACATGCCCGAGCCCAGCATGTGCTGTCGTAACCCTCGGTCTGGTCTGATCTTAGACAGGGAATGAACTCCGTATACTTAGACTTGGAATGAACTCTGTATGCCTAAGTCAACCCACGAAACGAGCATGCGGGTGCTCAATCGGCCAGAAAGGCGGGATGCGCAAGTCGGGGATCGATCGGGTCCCCCTCTGCATGCTGCCGATCCTACTGCTGCAACCCTCGATCTGGACTGATCTTAAATTGGGAATGAACTCCGTATGCGTAAGCCAACCGACAAAACGAGCGGGCGGGCGAGCACTACGTCAGCCAGAGAGGCGGGATGCGTAAGCCGTGGATCGATAGGGTGGTTGGTGGGATTAGGCACATCTTTATACTTCTACGTGCCAATGCCATTTTTATGGCTTGTAAATTCATACAATGGTCCCTTAAGCCTTCACGTGAAGTGTCGTGGCAAGACGACTTGTTTTCTATTTTTCATGATTTTTGAAACTTTTTGAGGTTCGAGATTTTTTAAAATTTTTTCGGAAGGATTTTTTCCCCCAAACTTGGTAGACATGATCCTTGTATTTTTGTTGGCATGCTCTAAAAATTCAGCTAAAAACTCGAAGTGTACATGATTTTGTGACCATTTGAAAAAAGTGTCCCCATTTCAGATACTTTAATGGCTACTGGCAGCAAACCTGTAAAATGTCAAATGCTCTTTAAGGGGGTGTGAGTTCTCGAGGTTTGATGAGGGATAGGGGGCCAATATAAAGGCCAAGCTTCAGCGCCCATCGTACATCATGTGCGCACACCCCCAGGCCCCCCCGATCGCCGGAACCCCAATGCCGTCGGTCAGGTTCTCTGGTGATGCTCCGACGATGGTGGCCCGGCGAAGAAAAATATGGCGCCAGTACATGCCCGAGCCAAGCATGTGCTGTCGCAACCCTCGGTCTGGTCCAATCTTAGACTGGGAATGAACTCTGTATGCTTAGATTGGGAATGATCTCCATATGCCTAAGTCAACCCACGAAATGAGCATGGAGGTGCCCAACCGACCAGAAGGGCGGGATCCGTAAGCCAGGGATCGACCGGGTCCCCTTCTGTGTGCTACCGATCCTACTACAGCAAACCTCGGTCTGGTCCGATCCTAGACTGGGAATGAACTCTGTATGCCTAAGCCAACTGACGAAACGAGCGGGCGGGCGGGCACTATGCCGGCTAGAGAGACGGGATGCATAAGTCGTGGATCGATAGGGTGGTAGGTGGGTTTAGGCACATCTTTATATTTCTACGTGCCAATGCCATTTTTATACTTGTAAATTCATTCAATGGTCCCTTAAGCCTTCACGTAAAGTTTCCTGGCAAGATGATTCGTTTTCTATTTTTCACGATTTTCAAAACTTTTTACGGTTCGAAATTTTTTAAAATTTTTTTGGAAGGAGTTTTGGCCCTAAAATTGGTAGACATGATCCTTGTATTTTTGTTGGCATGCACAAAACAATTCAACTAAAAACTTGCAGTGTACAAGATTTTGTGACCATATGAAAAAAGTGTCCCCATTACGGACACTTTAATGGCTACTGGCAGCAAACCTGTAAAATCTCAAATGCTCTTTAAGGGGGTGTGAGTTCTTGAGGTTTGATGAGGGATAGGGGGCCAATATAAGGGCCAAGTACCAGCACCCATCGCACATCATGTGCGCACACCCCCCGCCCCCCCCCCGATCGTCGAAACCCCAATGCCGCCGGTCAGGTTCTCTGGCGATGCTCCGGCGATGGTGCCCCGACGAAGAAAAATGCGGCACCAGCACATGGCTGAGCCCAACATGTGCTATTGCAACCCTCAGTTTGGTCCGATCTTAGACTGGGAATGAACTCCATATGTTTAGACAGGGAATGAACTCCGTATGCCTAAGTCAACCCACGAAACGAGCATACGGGCACTCAGCTAGCCAAAGGGGCGGGATGCACAAGTCGGGGATCGACCGGGTCCCCCTCCGTGTGCTACCAATCCTGCTACCACAACCCTCGATTTGGTCCAATCTTAGACTGGGAATGAACTCCGTATGCCTAAGCCAACTAACGAAACGAGCGGACGGGCAGGTGGGCGGGCAGGCCAACGGGCACTACGCCGGCCAGAGAGACGGGTTACGCAAATCGTGGATTGATAGGGTGGTAGGTGGGTTTAGGGACATCTTCATATTTCTATGTGCCAATGCCATTTTTATGGCTTGTAAATTCATACAGTGGTCCCTTAAGCCTTCACGTGAAGTTTCATGGCAAGACGACTCGTTTTCTATTTTTAATGATTTTCAAAACTTTTTGCGGTTCAAGATTTTTTAAAATTTTTTCGGAAGTAGTTTTGGCCCCAAACTTATTAGACGTGATCCTTGTATTTTTGTTGGCATGCACAAAAAATTTCAGCTAACAACTCGAAGTGTACAAGATTTTGTGACCATTTGAAAAAAAATCCCCATTTCAGACACTTTATTGGCTACTGGCAGCAAACCTGTAAAATCTCAAATGCTCTATAAGGGGGTGTGAGTTCTCGGGGTTTGATGAGGGATAGGGGGCAATATAAGGGCCAAGTACCAGCACCCATCACACATCATGTGCACACACCCCCCGATCGCCGGAACCCCAATGCCGTCGGTAAGATTCTCCGACGATGCTCTGACGATGGTGCCTCGGTGAAGAAAAATGCGACACCAGCACATGCCTGAGCCCAGCATGTGCTGCTGTAACCCTCGGTCTGGTCTGATCTTAGACTGGGAATGAACTTCGTATGCTTAGACTGGGAATGAACTTCGTATGCTTAGACTGGGAATGAACTTCGTATGCCTAAGTCAACCCACGAAACGAGCTTGCGGGCGCTCAGCCGGCTAGAGGGGTGGGATGCACAAGCCGGGGATCGATCAGCTCCCCCTCTGTGTGCTGCCAATCCTGCTATCGCAACCCTCGATCTGGTCCAATTTTAGATTGGGAATGAACTTCGTATGCTTAGACTGTGAATAAACTCCGTATGCCTAAGTCAACCCATGAAACGAGCGTGCGGGCACTCAACCGGCCAGAGGGGCGGGTTGCGTAAACCGGGGTCCATCGGGTCCCCCTCTGCGTGCTGCCGATCCTGCTGCCGCAACCCTCGATCCGGTTCGATCTTAGACTGGGAATGAACTCCGTATGCCTAAGCCAACCGACGAAACGAGCGGATGGGTGGGCGGGCGGGCGGGCACTACGCCGGCCAGAGAGATGGGATGCACAAGTCGTGGATCGATAGGGTGGTAGGTGAGTTTAGGCAAATCTTCATATTTCTATGTGCCAATGCCATTTTTATGGCTTGCAAATCCAAATAATGGTCCCTTAAGCCTTCACGTGAAGTTTCATGGCAAGACGACTCGTTTTCTATTTTTCACAATTTTTGAAACTTTTTGCGGTTCGAGATTTTTTAAAATTTTTTCGGAAGGAGTTTTGACCCTAAAACTTGGTAGACGTGATCCTTGTATTTTTGTTGGCATGCACAAAAAAATACAGCTAAAAACTCAAAGTGTACAAGATTTTGGCCACCATTTGAAAACAGTGTCCTCATTTCAGACACTTTAATAGCTACTGGCAGCAAACCTGTAAAATCTCAAATGCTCTTTAAGGGGGTGTGAGTTCTCAAGGTTTGATGAGGGATAGGGGGCAATATAAGGGCCAAGTACCAGCACCCATCGCACATCATGTGCGCACACCCCCTAGCCCCTCCGATCGCCGGAACCCCAATGCCACCGGTCAGGTTCTTCGACGATGGTGCCCTGGCGAAGAAAAATACGGCACCAGCACATGCCCGAGCGTAGCATGTGCTGCCGCAACCCTCGGTCTGGTCCGATCTTAGACTGGGAATGAACTCCGTATGCTTAGACTGGGAATGAACTCCGTATGCCTAAGTCAGCACACGAAACGTGCGTGCCAACACTCAACCGGCCATAGGGGCGGGATGCGCGAGCCGGGGATCGACCGCGTCCCCCTCTGCGTGCTACCGATCCTGCTGCCACAACCCTTGGTTCGGTCCGATCTTAGACTGGGAATGAACTCCGTATGCCTAAGCCAACCGATGAAACGAGCGGGCGGGCGGGCGGGCAGGCGGGCAGGCACTACGTCGGCCAGAGAGGCGGGATGCGCAAGCCGTGGATCGATAGGGTGGTAGGTGCGTTTAGGCAAATCTTCATATTTCTACGTGCCAATGCCATTTTTATGGCTTGTAAATTCATACAATAGTCCCTTAAGCCTTCATGTGAAGTTTAATGGCAAGACGACTCGTTTTCTATTTTTCACGATTTTTGATGAGGGATAGGGGGCCAGTAAAAGGGCCACATACCAGCACCCATCGCAATCATGTGCGCATAACCCCCCGGCCCCCCCGATCACCAAAAGCCTAATGCCACCGGTCAGGTTCTCCGACGATGCTCCGGCGATGGTGCCCCGACGAAGAAAAATACGGCACCAGCACATGCCCAAGCCCAGCATGTGCTGTCGCAACCCTCGGTCCGGTCCGATCTTAGACTGGGAATGAACTCCAAATGCTTAGATTGGGAATGAACTCCGTATGCCTAAGTCAACCCACAAAACGAGCGTACGGGTGCTCAACGGGCCAGAGGGGCGGGATGCGCAAGCGAGGGATCGGTCGGGTCCCCCTCTGCGTGCTGTCGATCTTGCTGCCACAACCCTCGGTCCGGTCTGATCTTAGACTGGGAATAAACTCCGTATGCCTAAGCCAACCGACGAAACGAGCGGGCGAGCACTACGTCGGCCAGAGAGATGGGATGCGCAAGCCATGGATCGATAGGGTGGTAAGTGGGTTTAGGCACATCTTCATATTTCCGCATGCCAATGCCATTTTTATGGCTTGTAAATTCATACAATGGTCCCTTAAGCCTTCACGTGAAGTTTCATGGCAAGACGACTCGTTTTCTATTTTTCACGATTTTTAAAACTTTTTACGATTCGGGATTTTTTAAAATTTTTTTGGAAGGATTTTTGGCCCCGAACTTGGTAGACATGATCCTTTTATTTTTTTTGGCATGTACAAAAAAATTCACCTAAAAAATCGAAGTGTACAAGATTTTGTGACCACTTGAAAAATGTGTCCCCATTTCAGACACTTTAATGGCCACTGGCAGCAAACCTGTAAAATCTCAAATGCTCATTAAGGGGGTATCAGTTCTTGAGGTTAAATGAGGGATAGGGGGCCAATATAAGGGCCAAGTACCAGCACCCATTGCACATCATTTGCACACACCCCCCGGCCCCCCCAATCGTCGGAACCCTAATGCCGCCGGTCAGGTTCTCCGACGATGATCTGGCGATGGTGCCCTGACGAAGAAAAATACGGCACCAGCACATGCCCAAGCCCAGCATGTGCCGTCACAACCCTCGGTCTGGTCTGGTCTGATCTTACACTGGGAATGAACTTCGTATGCTTAGACTGGGAATGAACGTTGTATGCCTAAGTCAACTCACAAAATAAGCGTGCGGGTGATCAGCCGGCCAGAGGGGCGGGATGCGCAAGCCGGGGATCGGCCGGGTCCCCCTCTACATGCTGTCAATCCTGC
The DNA here is from genome assembly GCF_047325235.1 of Durio zibethinus. Taxonomy (NCBI): domain Eukaryota; kingdom Viridiplantae; phylum Streptophyta; class Magnoliopsida; order Malvales; family Malvaceae; genus Durio; species Durio zibethinus. The sequence goes on along the minus strand of NC_143180.1, from coordinate 14,595,946 downwards.
AGCCATAACCCTCAGTCTGATCCAATCTTAGACTAGCAATGAACTCCGTATGCCTAATCCAACTGATGAAACGAGCGGGCGGGCAGGCGGGCACTACGCCGGCCAGAGAGACGGGCTACGCAAGCCGTGGATCGAAAGGGTGGTAGGTGGGTTTAGGCACATCTTCATATTTCTGCATGCCAATGCCATTTTTATGGCTTGTAAATTCATACAATGGTCCCTTAAGACTTCACGTGAAGTTTCATGGCAAGACGACTCGTTTTCTATTTTTCATAATTTTTGAAACTTTTTGCGGTTTGAGATTTTTTTTAAAATTTTTTGGAAGGAGTTTTGGCCCCGAACTTGGTAGACATAATCCTTGTACGTTTGTTGGCATGCCCAAAAAAATTCAGCTAAAAACTCGAAGTGTACAAGATTTTGTGACCATTTGAAAAAAGTGTCCCCATTTCAGACACTTTAATGGCTACTGGCAGCAAACCTGTAAAATCTCAAAAGCTCTTTAAAGGGGTGTGAGTTGTCAAGGTTTGATGAGGGATAGGGGGCCAATATAAGGGCCAAGTACCAGCACCCATCACACATCATACGCGCACACCCCCCCGGCCCCCCAGATCGTCGGAACCCTAATGCCGCCGGTCAGGTTCTCCCGTGACGCTCCGACGATGGTGCCCCGACGAAGAAAAATACGGCTCCAGCACATGCCCAAGCCCAGCATGTGCTGCCGCAACCCTCGGTCCGCTTCGATCTTAGACTGGGAATGAACTCCGTATGCTTAGACTGGCAATGAACTCCAAATGCGTAAGTTAACCCACGAAACGAGCGTGCGGGCGCTCAGCCGGCTAGAGGGGCGGGATACGCAAGCCGGGGATCAATCGGCTCCCCCTCTACGTGCCGTCAATCCTGCTGCTGCAACCCTTGGTCCGATTTGATCTTAGACTGGGAATGAACTCTGTATGCCTAAGCCAACCGACAAAATGAGCGGGCGAGCGGGCGAACGGTCCTTACGCCGGCCAGAGAGACGGGATGCACAAGCCGTGGATCGATAGCGTGGTAGGTGGGTCTAGACAAATCGTCATATTTTTGCGTGCCAATGCCATTTTTATGGCTTGTAAATTCATATAATGGTCCTTTAAGCCTTCATGAGAAGTTTCATGGCAAGACGACTCATTTTCTATTTTTCAAGATTTTCAAAACTTTTTACGGTTCGAGATTTTTTAAAATTTTTTCTGAAGGACTTTTAGCCCCAAACCTGGTAGACGTGATCCTTGTATTTTTGTTGGCATGCACAAAAAATTCAGCTAAAAACTCGAAGTGTACAAGATTTTGTGACCATTTGAAAAAAGTGTCCCCATTTCAGACACTTTAATGGCGACTCGCAGCAAACCTGTAAAATCTCAAACGCTCTTTAAGGGAGTGTGAGTTCTCAAGGTTTGATGAGGGATAGGGGGCCAATATAAGGGCCAAGTACCAACACCCATCGCACATCATGCGTGCGCCCCCCCGGACCACCGCGATCGTCGAAACCCTAATGCCGCCGGTCAGGTTCTCCGGCGTTGCTCCGGCGTTGGTGCCCCAGTGAAGAAAAATGTGGCACCAGCACATGCCCGAGCCCAGCATGTGCTGCCGCAACCCTCGGTCCGGCTGATCTTAGACTCGGAATGAACTACGTATGCTTAGACTGGGAATGAACTACGTATGCTTAGACTGGGAATGAACTCCGTATGCCTAAGTCAACCCACGAAACGAGCGTGCGATTGCTCAGCCGACCAGAGGGGCGGAATGCGTAAGTCGAATATCGATCGGGTCCCCCTCTGTGAGCTGTCAGTCTTGCTGCTACAACCCTCAGTCCAAGTTCGATCTTAGACTGGGAATGAACTCTGTATGCCTAAGCCAACCGACGAAATGAGCGGGAGGGCGGGCGGGCACTACGTCGGCCAGAGAGACGGGATGCGCAAGCCGTGGATCGATAGGGTAGTAGGTGGGTTTAGGCACATCTTCATATTTCTGCATGCCAATGCCATTTTTATGGCTTGTAAATTCATACAATGGTCCCTTAAGCCTTCACGTGAAGTTTCATGGCAAGACGACTCGTTTTCTCTTTTTCACGATTTTTAAAATGTTTTGCGGTTTGAGATTTTTTAAAATTTTTTTGGAAGGAGTTTTGGCCCCAAACTTGGTAGACGTAATCCTTGTACGTTTGTTGGCATGCCCAAAAAAATTCAGCTAAAAACTTGAGGTGTACAAGATTTTGTGACCATTTGAAAAAAGTGTCCCCATTTAGACACTTTATTGGCTACTAGCAGTAAACGTGTAAAATCTCAAACGCTCTTTAAGGGGGTGTGAGTTCTTGAGGTTTGATGAGGGATAGGGGGCCGATATAAGGGCCAAGTACCAGCACCCATCGTACATCATGTGCGCACCCCCCGGCCCCCTCGATCGTCGGAACCCCAATGCCGCCGGTCAGGTTCTCCAGCGATGCTCCGGCGATGGTGCCCTGGTGAAGAAAAATACGGCACCAGCACATGCCCGAGCCTAGCATGTACTACCGTAACCCTCAGTCTGATCCGATCTTAGACTGGGAATGAACTCCGTATGACTAAGCAAATCGACAAAACGAGCGAGCGGGCAGGTGGGCGGGCACTACGCTGGCCAAAATGACGGGATGCGCAAGCCGTGGATCGATAGGGTGGTAGGTGGGTTTAGGCACAATTCATATTTTTGCCTGCCAATGCAATTTTTATGTCTTGTAAATTCATACAGTGGTCCCTTAAGCTTTCACGTGAAGTTTCATGGCAAGACGACTCAGTTTCATGGCTTGTATTTTTGTTAGCATGCAAAAAAAAATTCAGCTAAAAAATCAAAGTGTACAAGATTTTGTGACCATTTGAAAAAAGTGTTCCCATTTCAGACACTTTAATGGCTACTGGCAGCAAACCTGTAAAATCTTAAATGCTCTTTAAGGGGGTGTGAGTTCTCGAGGTTTGATGAGGGATAGGGGGCCAATATAAGGGCCAACTGCCAGCACCCATCGCACATCATGTGCGCACACCCCCCCCGGCACCCCTGATCGTCGAAATCGAAAAGCCGTCGGTCAGGTTCTCCGGCGATGCTCCGACAATGGTGGCCTTGAGAAGAAGAATGTGGCACCAGCGCATGCCTGAGCCCAGCATGGGCTGCCACAACCCTCGGTCTGGTCTGATCTGATCTTAGACTGGGAATGAACTCGGTATGCCTAAGTTAACCCATGAAACGAGCGTACGGGCGCTCGGTCAGCCAAAGAAAAGTGATGCGCAAGCCGGGGATCGGTCGGGTCCCCCTCTGTATGCTGTCGATCTTGCTACCGTAACCCTCAGTCCGGTCCGATGTTAGACTGGGAATAAACTCCGTATGCCTATGCTAACTGATGAGACGATCGAGCGGTCAGGTGAGACGAGATCTACTGCTGAGCACATGCCCGAGCCAAGCATGTGCTGTCGGAACCCTCGGTTTGATCTGATCTTAGACTGGGAATGAACTCTATATGCCTAAGCCAACCGATGAAACGAGCGGGTGGGCTGGCGGGCTGGCGGGCGGGCGGGCACTACGTCGGCCAGAGAGACGGGATGCGCAAGCCGTGGATCGATAGGGTGGTAGGTGGGTTTAGGCACATCTTCATATTTTTGCATGCCAATGCCATTTTTATGGCTTGTAAATTCATACAATGGTCTCTTAAGCCTTCACGTGAAGTTTCATGGCAAGACGACTCGTTTTCTATTTTTCATGATTTTTAAAACTTTTTACGGTTCGGGATTTTTGAAAATTTTTTCGGAAGGAGTTTTGGCCCCAAACTTGGTAGACGTGATCCTTGTATTTTTTTTGGCATGCACAAAAGAATTCAGCTAAAAACTCAAAGTGTACAAAATTTTGTGACCATTTCAAAAAGTGTCCCCATTTCAGACACTTTAATGGCTACTGGTAGCAAAATTGTAAAATCTCAAATGCTCTTTAAGGGGGTGTGAGTTCTCTAGGTTTGATGAGGGATAGGGGGCCAATATAGTGGCCAAGTACCAGCACCCATCGCACATCATGTACGCACACCCCCGACCCCCCCGATCGTCGAAACCCTAATGTCGCGAGTCAGGTTCTCTAGAGATGGTGCCCCAGTGAAGAAAAATGCGGCACCAGCACATGCCCGAGCCCAGCATGTGCTGTCGGAACCCTCGATTCGATCCGATCTTAGACTGGGAATGAACTCTATATGCTTAGACTGGGAATGAACTCCGTATGCCTAAGTCAACCCACGAAACGAGCGTGTGGGCGCTCAGCCGGCCAGAATGGCAGGATGCGCAAGCTGAGGATCGGTCGGGTCCCCCTCTGTGTGTTGTCGATCCTGCTATCGCAACACTCGGTCTGGTCTGATCTTAGACTGGGAATGAACACCGTATGGCTAAGCCAACCGACGAAACGAGCGTGCGGGCGGACGACGAAACGAGCGTGCGGGCGGACGGGCGAGCACTATGCCGACCAGAGAGACGGGATGTGTAAGTCGTGGATCGGTAGGGTGGTAGGTGGGTTTAGGCACATCTTCATATTTCTACGTGCCAATGCTATTTTATGGCTTGTAAATTCATACAATGGTCCCTTAAGCCTTCACGTGAAGTTTCATGACAACACGACTCGTTTTCTATTTTTCACGATTTTTGAAACTTTTTGCGGTTCGAGATTTTTTAAAATTTTTTCGGAAGGAGTTTTGGCCCCAAACCTGGTAGACGTGATCCTTGTATTTTTTTTGTTATGGCCAAAAAAAGTCAGCTAAAAACTCGAAGTGTACAAGATTTTGTGATCATTTGAAAAAAGTGTCCCCATTTCAAACACTTTAATGGCTATTGACCATTCGAAAAAAGTGTCCCCATTTCAGACACTTTAATGAATACCGGCAGTAAACCTGTAAAATCTGAAATGCTCTTTAAGGGGGTGTGAGTTCTCGAGTTTTGATGAGGGATAGAGGGCCAATATAAGGGCCAAGTACTAGCACCCATCGTACATCATGTGCGCACACCCCCTGGCCCCCCCGATCACCGGAACTTCAATGCCGTCGGTCAGGTTCTTCGACGATGTTCCGACGATGGTTCCCCGACGAAGAAAAATGCGGCACCAGCACATGCCCAAGCCCAACATGTGCTGCCGTAACCCTCGATCCGGTCTGATCTTAGACTGGGAATGAACTCCGTATGCTTAGACTGGGAATGAACTCCGTATGCCTAAGTCAACCCACGAAACGAGTGTGTGGGCGCTCAGCCGGGCAGAGGGGCGGGATGCGCAAGCCAGGGATCGACCGGGTCCCCCTCTGCATGCTGTCAATCCTGCTGCCGTAACCCTCGGTCCAGTCTGATCTTAGACTGGGAATGAACCCCGTATGCCTAAGACAACCGACGAAACGAGCGGGCGGGCGGATGGGCGGGCACTACACCGGCCAGAGAGACGAGATGCATAAGTCGTGGATCGATAGGGTGGTAGGTGGGTTTAGCCACATATTCATATTTCTGCGTGCCAATGCCATTTTTATGGCTTGTAAATTCATACAACGGTCACTTAAGCCTTCACGTGAAGTTTCATGGCAAGACGACTCGTTTTTTATTTTTCATGATTTTTGAAACTTTTTACGGTTCGAGATTTTTTAAAATTTTTTCGGAAGGATTTTTTGCCCCAAACTTGGTAGATGTGATCCTTGTATTTTTGTTCCCATCCATAAAAACATTCAGCTAAAAACTCGAAGTGTACAAGATTTTGTGACCATTTGAAAAAAGTGTCCCCATTTCATACACTTTAATGGCTACTGGCAGCAAACCTATAAAATCTCAAATGCTCTTTAAGGGGTGTGAGTTCTCGAGGTTTGATGAGGGATAGGGGGCCAATATAAAGGCCAAGTACCAGCACCAATCACAAATCATGTGCGCACTCCCCCGGCCCCCCCGATCGTCAGAACCCCAATGCGATCGGTCAGGTTCTCGGGCGATGCTCCTACGATGGTGTCGCGACGAAGAAAAATGTGGCACCAGCACATGCCCGAGCCAAGCATGTGCTGCCGCAACCCTCGGTCCGATCCGATCTTAGACTAGGAATGAACTCCGTATGCCTAAGCCAACTGACGAAACGAGCATGGGGACGGGCGGGCGGGCACTTCGTCGGCCAGAGAGACGGGATGCGCAAGCCGTGGATCGATAGGGTGGTAGGTGGCTTTAGGCAGATCTTCATATTTCTGCATGCCAATGCCATTTTTATGGCTTGTAAATTCATACAATGGTCCCTTAAGCCTTCACGTCAAGTTTCACGGCAAGACGACTCGTTTTCTATTTTTCATGATTTTCGAAATTTTTGCTGTTCGAGTTTTTTTAAAATTTGTTCGGAAGGACTTTTGGCCCCAAACTTGGTAGACGTGATCCTTGTATTTTTATTGGCATGCACAAAAAAAGTCAGCTAAAAACTCGAAGTGTACAAGATTTTGTGACCATTTGAAAAAGGTGTCCCCATTTCAGACACTTTAATGGCTACTGGTAACAAACCTGTAAAATCTCAAATGCTCTTTAAGGGAGTGTGAGTTCTCGAGGTTTGATGAGGGATAGGGGGCCAATATAAGGGCCAAGTACCAGCACCCATCGCACATCACGTGCGCACACCCCCTGGCCCCCCCGATCATCGAAACCCCAATGCCGCCGGTCAGGCTCTCCGATGATGCTCTGGCGATGGCACCCCGACGAAGAAAAATACGGCACCAGCACATGCCTGAGCCCAGCATGAGCTGCGGCAACCCTCGGTACGGTCTGATCTTAGATTTGAAATGAACTCCGTATGCCTAAGTCAGCCAATGAAACGAGCGTGTGGGCGCTTAGTCGGTTAGAGGGGTAGGATGTGCATGCCAGGGACCGGCTGGGTCCCCCTCTATGTGCTGCCGATCCTACTACTGCAACCCTCGGTCCGCTCCAATCTTAGGCTGGGAATGAACTCCGTATGCCTAAGCTAATTGATGAAACGAGCGGGCGAGCGGGCGGTTGGGCACAACGCTGGCCAGAGAGACGGGATGCACAAGCTGTGGATCAATAGGGTGGTAGGTGGGTTTAGGCACATCTTCATATTTCTGCATGCCAATGCCATATTTATGGCTTGTAAATTCATACAATGGTCCCTTAAGCCTTCACGTGAAGTTTCATAGCAAGACGACTCGTTTTCTATTTTTCACGATTTTTGAAACTTTTTGCTGTTCAAGATTTTTTAAAATTTCTTTGGAGGGAGTTTTGGCCCCAAACTTGGTAGACGTGATCCTTGTATTTCTCTTTGCATGCACAAAAAAATTCAGCTAAAAACTCGAAGTGTACAAGATTTTGTGACTATATGAAAAAAATGTCCCCATTTCGAACACTTTTGTGGCTATTGGCAGCAAACCTGTAAAATCTCAAATGCTCTTTAAGGGGGTGTGAGTTCTCCAGGTTTGATGAGGGATAGGGGGCCAATATAAAGGCCAAGTACTAGCACCCATCGCGCATCATGTGCGCACACACCCCCCGACCCCCTCGATCGTCGGAACCCTAATGCCATCAGACGATGGTGCCCCGGCGAAGAAAAATACGGCACTAGCACATGCTTGAGCCCAGCATGTGCTGCCGTAACCCTCAGTCTGATCTGAACTTAGACTGGGAATGAACTCTGTACGCTTAGGCTGGGAATGAACTCCGTATGCCTAAATCAAGCCACGAAACGAGCGTGCGAGCGCTCAGTCGGCCAAAGGGGCGGGATGCGTAAATCGGGGATCGATCGGGTACCCCTCTGCATGCTGTCAATCCTGCTACTGCAACCCTTGGTCCAGTTCGATCTTAGACTAGGAATTAACTGCGTATGCCTAAGCCAACCGACGAAACGAGCCAGCGGGCGGGCAAGCACTACGCCGGCCAGAGAGACGAGATGCGCAAGCCGTGGATCGATAGGATGGTAGGTGGGTTTAGGCACATCTTCATATTTCTGTGTGCCAATGCCATTTTTATGGCTTGTAAATTCATACAATGATCCCTTAAGCCTTCACGTTAAGTTTCATGGCTAGACGACTCGTTTTTTATTTTTCATGATTTTTGAAACTTTTTACGGTTCGAGATTTTTTTAAATTTTTTTGGAAAGGGTTTTGACCCCAAACTTGGCAGACGTGATCCTTGTATTTTTATTGGTATGCATAAAAAAATTCAGCTAAAAACTCGAAGTGGACAAGATTTTATGACCATTTGAAAAAAGTGTCCCCATTTCAGACACTTGAATGGCTACTGGCAGCAAACCTGTAAAATCTCAAATGCTCTTTAAGGGGGTGTGAGTTCTCGAGCTTTGATGAGGGATAGGGGGCCAACATAAGGGCCAAGTACCAGCATCCATCGCACATCATGTGCGCACACCCCCCGGCCCCCCAGATCGCCAGAACACCAATGCAACTGGTCAGGTTCTCCGGCGATGCTCCGGCGATGGTGCCCCAACGAAGAAAAATCCGACACCAGCACATGACCGAGCCCAGCATATGCTGCCGCAACCCTCGGTCTGGATCAATCTTAGATAGGGAATGAACTCCGTATGCTTAGACTGGGAATGAACTCTGTACGCCTAAGTCAACGCATGAAATGAGTGTGCGGGCGCTCAGCTGCCAGAGGGGCGGGATGCTCAAGCCGGGGATCAGTTGGGTCCCCCTCTACGTGCTGCTGATCCTGCTACCGTAACCCTCAGTCCGATTTGATCTTAGACTGGGAATGAACCCGTATGCCTAAGCCAACCAACGAAACGAGCGAGCGGGCGGGCACTTTGTCGGCCAGAGAGACGGGATGCGCAGGCCGTGGATCGATAGCTTGGTAGGTGGGTTTAGGCACATCTTCATATTTCTGCATTCCAATGGCATTTTTATGGCTTGTAAATTCGTACAAAGGTCCCTTAAGCCTTCACGTGAAGCTTCGTGGCAAGACGACTCGTTTTCTATTTTTCATGATTTTTGAAACTTTTTGCGGTTTGGGATTTTTTAAAATTTTTTCGGAAGGAGTTTTGGCCCCAAACTTGGTAGACATGATCCTTGTATTTTTTTTGGCATGCACAAAAAAATTCAGCTAAAAACTCGAAGTGTACAAGATTTTGTGACCATTTGAAAAAAGTGTCCTCATTTAAGACACTTTAATGGCTACTGGCAGCAAACTTGTAAAATCTCAAATGCTCTTTGAGGGGGTGTGAGTTCTCGAGATTTGATGAGGGATAGGGGGCCAATATAAGGGTCAAGTACCAGCACCCATCACATATCATGTGCGCACAGCCCCCCGGCCCCCCGATCATCGGAACCCCAAAGCCGCCGGTCAGGTTCTCCGGCGATGTTCCGACGATGGTGCCCCGATGAAGAAAAATACGGCACAAGCACATGCCCGAGCCCAGCATGTGCTACCGCAACCCTCAGTCCGGTCCAATCTTAGACTAGGAATGAACTCCCTATGCCTAAGCCAACCGACGAAACGAGCGGACGGGCGGGCGGCCAGGCAATGCTCCGGCTAGAGAGACGGGATGTGCAAGCCATGGATCGATAGGGTGGTAGGTGGGTTTAGGAACATCTTCATATTTCTGCATGCCAATGCCATTTTTATGGCTTGTAAATTCATACAATGGTCCCTTAAGCCTTCACGTGAAGCTTCATGGCAAGACGACTCGTTTTCTATTTTTCACGATTTTCAAAACTTTTTGCTGTTTGGGATTTTTTAAAATTTTTTTGGAAGGAGTTTTGGCCCCAAACTTGGTAGACGTGATCCTTGTATTTCTTTTGGCATGCACAAAAACATTCAACTAAAAACTCGAAGTGTACAAGATTTTGTGACCATTTAAAAAAAGTGTCCCTATTTCAGACACTTTAATGGCTACTGGCAGCAAACCCGTAAAATCTCAAATGCTCTTTAAGGGGGTGTGAGTTCTCGAGGTTTGATGAGGGATAGGGGGCCAATATAAGGGCTATGTACCAGCACCCATCGTACATCATGTGCGCATACCCCCACCGGCCCCCCAATCACCGGAACCACAATGCCGCCGGTCAGGTTCTCCGGCAATGCTCCGATGATGGTGCCCCGACGAAGAAAAATATGGCACCAGCACATGCCCGAGCCCAGCATGTGCTGCTGCAACCCTCGATCTGGACCGATCTTAGACTGGCAATTAACTTCGTATGCTTAGATTGGGAATGAACTTCGTATGCCTAAGTCAACCCACGAAACGAACGTGCGGGCGCTCAGCCGGCCAGAGGGGCGGGATGTGCAAGCCGAGGATCGGCCGGGTCCCCCTCTACGTGCTGCCTTGTCTGATCTTAGACTGGGAATGAACTCCGTATGCCTAAGGCAACCGATGAAATGAGTGGGCAGGCGGGTGGGCATTACGCTGGCCAGAGAGACATGATGTGCAAGCCGTGGATTGATAGGGTGGTAGGTGGGTTTAGGCACATCTTTAAATTTCTGCATGCCAATGCCATTTTTATGGCTTGTAAATTCATACAATGGTCCCGTAAGCCTTCACGTAAAGTTTCATGGCAAGATGACTCATTTTCTATTTTTCATGATTTTTGAAACTTTTTGCGGTTTAGGATTTTTTAAAATTTTTTCGGAAGGGTTTCTGGCCCCAAACTTGGTAGACATGATCCTTGTATTTTTGTTGGCATGCACAAAAAACTTCAGCTAAAAACCTGAAGAGTACAAGATTTTGTCACCATTTGAAAAAAGTGTCCCCATTTCAGACACTTTAATGGCTACTGGCAGCAAACCTGTAAAATCTTAAATGCTCTTTAAGGGGGTGTGAGTTGTTGAGGTTTGATGAGGGATAGGGGGCAATATAAGGGCTAAGTACCAGCACCCATCGGACATCATGTGCGCACACCCCCCGGCCCCCCGATCATCAGAACCCCAATGCCGTCGGTTAGGTTCTTCGGTGATTCTCCGGCGATGGTGCCCCGACGAAGAAACATGTAGCACCAGCACATGCCCGAGCCCAGCATATGCTGTCGTAACCCTCAGTCTGGTCCGATCTTAGACTGGGAATGAACTCTGTACGCCTAAGCCAACTGACGAAACGAGCAGGCGGGCGGGCACTACGCTGGCCAGAGAGACGGGATGCGCAAGCCGTAGATCGATAGGGTGGTAGGCGGGTTTAGGCACATCTTCATATTTCAGTGTCCCAATGCCCATTTTATGGCTTGTAAATTCATACAATGGTCCCTTAAGCCTTCACGTGAAGTTTCCTGGTAAGACTACTCTTTTTCTATTTTTCATGATTTTTGAATCTTTTTAAGGTTCGGAATTTTTTAAAATTTTTTTGGAAGGATTTTTGGCCCCAAACTTGGTAGATGTGATCCTTGTATTTTTGTTGGCATGCGCAAAAAAATTCAACTAAAAACTCGAAGTGTACAAGATTTTGTGACCATTTGAAAAAAGTGTCCCCATTAGAGACACTTTAATGGCTACTGGCAGCAAACCTGTAAAATGCCAAATGCTCTTTAAGGGGGTGTGAGTTCTCAAGGTTTGATGAGGGATAGGGGCTAATATAAGGGCCAAGTACCAGCACCCATCGCACATCATGTGCGCACACCCCCGGCCCCCCCAATCGTCGGAACCCCAATGTCGTCGGTCAGGTTCTCCGGCGATGGAGCCCCGACAAAGAAAAATGCGGCACCAGCACATGCTCTAGCCTAGCATGTGCTGTCGCATCCCTCGGTCCGGTCCGATCTTAGACTGGGAATGAACTTCGTATGCTTAGATAGGGAATGAACGCCGTATGCCTAAATCAACCCACGAAACGAGCGTACGGGTGCTCAGCTGGCCAGAGGGGCGAGATGTGCAAGCTGGGGAGAGACTGAGCCCCCTCTACGTGTTATCGATCCTGCTGCTGCAACCCTCAATTTGGTCTGATCTTAGATTGGAAATGAACTCCGTATACCGAAGCCAACCGACGAAACGAATGGGCGGGTGGACGGACGGGTACTACGCCGGCCAGAGAGACGGGATGCGCAAGCCGTTGATCGATAGAGTGGTAGGTGGGTTTAGGGACATCTTCATATTTCTGTCTCCCAATGCCATTTTTATGGCTTGTAAATTCATACAATGGTCCCTTAAGCCTTCACGTGAAGTTTCATGGCAAGACGACTCATTTTCTATTTTTCACAATTTTTGAAACTTTTTGCGGTTCCAGATTTTTTAAAATTTTTTCGGAAGGAATTTTAGCCCCAAACTTGGTAGACGTGATCCCTGTATTTTTTTTGGCATGCTAAAAAAAATTTAGCTAAAAACTCGGAGTGTACAAGATTTTGTGACATTTGAAAAAAGTGTCCCCATTTCAGACACTTTAATGGCTACTGGCAACAAACTTGTAAAATCTCAAATGCTCTTTAAGGGGGTGTGAGTTCTCGAGGTTTGATGAGGGATAGGGGGCTAATATAAGGGCCAAGTACCAGCACCCATCGCACATTATGTGCGCACACCCCCCCGATCGCCATAACACCAATGTCGCCGGTCAGGTTCTCTAGTGATGCTCCGACAATGGTGCCTTGATGAAGAAAAATGTGGCATCAGCACATGCCCGAGCCCAGCATGTGCTGGCGTAACCCTCGTTCTGATCCAATCTTAGACTGGGAATTAACTCCGTATGCTTAGACTGGGAATGAACTCTGTATGCCTAAGTCAACCCATGAAACGAGCATGCATCCCGGGGATCGGTCGGGTCCCCCTCTGCATGCTGTCGCAACTCTTGATCTAGTCTGATCTTAGACTAAGAATGAACTCCGTATGCCTAAGCCAATCGATGAAACGAACGGGCGGGCAGGTGGGCACCACGCCGGCTAGAGAGACGGGATGCGCAAGCTGTGGATCGATAGGGTGGTAGGTGGGTTTAGGCACATCTTCATATTTCTATATGCCAATGCCATTTTTATGGCTTGTAAATTCATACAATGGTTCCTTAAGCGTTCACGTGAAGTTTCATGGCAAGATGACTCGTTTTCTATTTCTCATGATTTTTGAAACTTTTTACAGTTCGGGAATTTTTAAAATTTTTTTGAAAGGAGTTTTGGCCCTAAGTTTGGTGGACGTGATCCTTGTATTTTTGTTGGCATGCATAAAACATTCAGCTAAAAACTCGAAGCGTACAAGATTTTGTGACCATTTGAAAAAAGTGTCCCCATTTCAGACACTTTAATGGCTACAGGTAGCAAACCTGTAAAATCTCAAATGCTCTTTAAGGGGGTGTGAGTTCTCGAGGTTTGATGAGGGATAGGGGGCCAATATAAAGGCCAAGTACCAGCACCCATCGCACATCATGTGCACACACCCCCCCGGCCCCCCGATCGTCGGAACCCCAATGCGATCGGTCAGGTTCTCTGACGATGCTCCGATGATGGTGCCCCGACGAAGAAAAATACGGCAACAGCACATGCCCGAGCCCAACATGTGCTACCCCAACCCTCAATCTAGTCCAATCTTAGACTGGGAATGAACTCCGTATCCTTAGACTGGGAATGAACTCTGTATAACTAAGTTAACCCGCGAATCAAGCGTATGGGCGCTAAGCCGGCCAGTGGGGTGGGATGCGCAAGCCGGGGATCGGCCGGGTCCCCCTCTGCGTGCTACCAATCCTGCTGTCATAACCCTCAGTCTGGTCAGATCTTAGACTGGGAATGAACTCCGTATGCCTAAGCCAACCGATGAAACAAGCGGGCGGACGGGCGGGCGGGCACTACGTCGGCCAGAGAGACGGGATGCACAAGCCGTGGATCGATAGCTGCTTGGTGGGTTTAGGCACATCTTCATATTTTTGCATGCCAATGCCATTTTTATGGCTTGTAAATTCATACAATGGTCCCTTAAGCCTTCACGCGCAGTTTCATGGCAAGACGACTCATTTTCTATTTTTCATGATTTTCAAAACCTTTTATGGTTCGGGATTTTTGAAAATTATGTCGGAAGGAGTTTTGGCCCCAAACTTGGTACACGTGATCCTCGTATTTTGTTGGCATGCACAAAAAAATTCAGCTAAAAACTCGAAGTGTACAAGATTTTGTGACCATTTAAAAAAAGTGTCCCCATTTCAGACACTTTAATGGCTACTGGCAACAAACCTGTAAAATCTCAAACGCTTTTTAAGGGGGTGTGAGTTCTCGAGATTTGATGAGAGATGGGGGCCAATATAAGGGCCAAGTACCAGCACCCATCAGACATCATGTGCGCACACCCCCCGGCCCCCCGATCATCGGAGCCCTAATGCCGTCGGTCAGGTTCTCCGACGATGCTCCAGTGATGGTGCCCCGGTGAAAAAAAATACGTGCAGGCGCTCAGTCGGCCAGAGGGACGGGATACGCATACTGGGGATTGATCGGGTCCTTCTCTACGTGCTGTCGATCCTGCTGCCGTAACCCTCGGCCCAATCCAATCTTAGACTGGGAATGAACTCCGTATGCCTAAGCTAAATGATGAAATGAACGGGCGGGCGGGCATTACGTCGGCCAGAGAGACGGGATGCGCAAGCCGTGGATCGATAGAGTGGTAGGTGGGTTTAGGCACATCTTATATTTTTGCGTGCCAATGCCATTTTTATGGCTTGTAAATTCATACAATGGTCCCTTAAGTATTCACATGAAGTTTCATGGCAAGACGACTCATTTTCTATTTTTCATGATTATCAAAACTTTTTGGGGTTCAAGATTTTTTAAAATTTTTTCAGAATGAGTTTTATCTCCAAACTTGGTAGACATGATCCTTGTATTTTTGTTGGCATGCACAAAAAAATTCAGCTAAAAACTCGAAGTGTACAAGATTTTGTGACCATTTGAAAAATGTGTCCCCATTTTAGACACTTTAATAGCTACTGGCAACAAACCTGTAAAATCTCAAATGCTCTTTAAAGGGGTGTGAGGTCTCGAGGTTTGATGAGTGATAGGGGGCCAATATAAGGGCCAAGTACCAGCACCCATCGGACATCATGTGCGTACACCCCCCGGCCCCCCCGATCGCCGGAACCCCAATGCCGTCGGTCAAGTTCTCCGACAATGCTCCAGCGATGGTGCCCCGACGAAGAAAAATACGGCACCAGCCCATGCTCGAGCCCAGCATGTGCTACCGCAACCCTCGGTCCAGTCCGATCTTAGACTAGGAATGAACTCTGTATGCCTAAGTCAACCCACGAAATGAGCGTGTACGTGCTCAGCCGGTGAAAGGGGTGGAATGCGCATGCCGGGGATTGGCTGGGTCCCCCTCTGCGTGCTACCGATCCTACTACCATAACCCTCGGTCTGGTCCAATCTTAGATTGGGAATGAACTCCGTATGCCTAAGCTAACCGACGAAACGAGCGGGCGGACGGGTACTACATCGGCCAGAGAGATGGGATGCGCAAGGCATGGATCGATAGGGTGGTAGGTGGGTTTAGGCACATCTTCATATTTTTACATGCCAATGCCATTTTTATGGCTTGTAAATTCATACAATGGTCCCTTAATCCTTCACGTGAAGTTTCATGGCAAGACGACTCATTTTCATTTTTCACGATTTTTGAAACTTTTTACGGCTCGAGATTTTTTAAAATTTTTTTGGAAGGAATTTTGGCCCCAAACTTGGTAGACGTGATCCTTGTATTTTTGTTGGCATGCAAAAAAAAATTCAGCTAACAACTCTAAGTGTACAAGATTTTGTGACCATTTGACAAAAGTGTTCCCATTTCAGACACTTTAATGGCCACTGGCAACAAACCTGTAAAATCTCAAATGCTCTTTAAGGGGGTGTGAGTTCTCAAGGTTTGATGAGGGATAGGGGGCCAATATAAGGGCCAAGTACCAGCACCCATCAGACATCACATGCACACACCCCCCGGCCCCTCGATCGTCGAAACCCCAATGCCGTCGGTCAGGTTCTCCGGTGATGCTCCGGTGATGGTGCCCCGGCAAAGAAAAATACGACACCAGCAAATGCCCAAGCCCAATATGTGCTGCCGCAACCCTCGGTCTGGTCCGATCTTAGATTGGGAATGAACTCTGTATGCTTAGACTGGAAATGAACTCTGTATGCCTAAGTCAACCCACGAAACGAGCGTGCGGGCGCTCAGCCGGCCAGAGGGGCTGGATGCAGAAGCCGGGGATCGATCGGGTCCCTCTCTGCGTGCTGCCGATCCTACTGTCGCATCCCTCGGTCCGGTCTAATCTTAGACTGGGAATGAACTCCGCATGCTTAAGCCAACCGACGAAACGAGCGGGCTCGAAGGCGGGCGGGCACTACGCCGGCTAGAGAGACAGGATGTGCAAGCCGTGGATCGATAGGGTGGTAGGTGGGTTTAGGCACATCTTCATATTTCTGTGTGCCAATACCATATTTATGGCTTGTAAATTCATACAATGGTCCCTTAAGCCTTCACGTGAAGTTTCATGGCAAGACGACTCGTTTTCTATTTTTCATGATTTTTGAAACTTTTTGTGGTTTGAGATTTTTTAAAATTTTTTTGGAAGGAATTTTGGCCCCAAACTTAGTAGACGTCATCCTTGTATTTTTTTTGGCATGCACAAAAAAATTCAACTAAAAACTCGAAGTGTACAAGATTTTGTGACCATTTGAAAAAAGTGTCCCCATTTTAGACACTTTAATGGCCACTGGTAGCAAACCTGTAAAATCTCAAATGCTCTTTAAGGGGGTGTGAGTTCTCAAGGTTTGATGAGGGATAGGGGGCCAATATAAGGTCCAAGTACCAGCACCCATCGCACATCTTGTGTGCACCCCCCGGCCCCCCCGATCGCCAGAACCCCAATGTTGTAGGTCAGGTTCTCTGGCGATGCTCCGATGATGGTGCCCCGACGAAGAAAAATGCGACACCAGCACATGCCCGAGCCTAGCATGTGCTGCCGTAACCCTCGGTCCAGTCCGATCTTAGACTGAGAATGAACTCCACATGCTTAGACCGGGAATGAACTCCGTATGCCTAAGTCAACCCATGAAACAAGTGTGCGGGCGCTCAACCGGCCAGAGGGGCGGGATGCGCATGTCGAGGATCGGTCGGGTCCCCCTCTGTGTGCTGTCGACCCTACTGCTGCAATCCTCGATCTGGTCTGATGTTAGACTGGTAATGAACTCCGTATGCCTAAGCCAACCGACGAAATGAACGGGTAGGCGGGCATTACGTGGGCCAGAGAGACGGGATGCACAAGCCGTGGATCGATAGGGTGGTAGGTGGGTTTAGGCACATCTTATATTTCTGCGTGCCAATGCCATTTTTATGGCTTGTAAATTCATACAATGGTCCCTTAAGCCTTCACGTGAAGTTTCATGGCTAGACGACTCATTTTCTATTTTCCACGATTTTCAAAACTTTTTACAGTTCAGGATTTTTTAAAATTTGTTTGGAAGGAGTTTTGGCCCCAAACTTGGTAGACGTGATCCTTCTATTTTTTTTGGCATGCACAAAAAAATTCAGCTAAAAACTAGAAGTGTACAAGATTTTGTGACCATTTGAAAAAAGTGTCTCCATTTTAGACACTTTAATTGCTACAGCCAGCAAACCTGTAAAATCTCAAATGCTCTTTAAGGGGGTGTGAGTTCTCAAGGTTTGATGAGGGATAGGGGCCAATATAAGGGCCAAGTACCAGCACCCATCGCACATCATGTGTGCACACCCCCCCGGTGCCCTCGATTGCCGGAACCCCAATGCCGCAGGTCAGGTTCTCCGGCGATGGCACCCCGGTGAAGAAAAATACGGCACTAGCACATGCTCGAGCCCAGCATGTGCTGTCGCAACCGTCGGTCCGGTCTGATCTTAGACTGGGAATGAATTTCATATGCTTAGAATGGGAATGAACTCCATATGCCTAAGTCAACCCACGAAACGAGCGTGTGGGTGCTCAACCGGCCAGAGGGGAGGGATGCGCAAGCTGGGGATCGGTCGGGTCCCCCTTTGCGTGCTGTTGAACTTGCTGCCACAACCCTCGGTCCGGTCTGATCTTAGACTGGGAATGAGCTCCGTATGCCTAAGTCAACCCACGAAACGGGCGTGCGGGTGCTCAGCCGGCCAGAGGGGTGGGATGCACAAGCCGGGGATCGACCGGGTCCCCCTTTACGTGCTGTCGATCCTACTACCGTAACCCTCGATCCAGTCTGATCTTAGACTGGGAATGAACACCGTATGCCTAAGCCAACCGACAAAACGAGCAGGCGGGCGGCGGGCACTACGTCGGCCAAAGAGACGGGATGCGCAAGCCGTGGATCGATAGGGTGGTAGGTGGGTTTAGGCACATCTTCATATTTCTAGGTGCAAATGCCATTTTTATGGCTTGTAAATTCATACAATGGTCCTTTAAGCCTTCACGTGATGTTTCATGGCAAGACGACTCGTTTTTTATTTTTCATGATTTTTGAAACTTTTTGCGATTCAAAATTTTTTAAAATTTTTTCAGAAGGAGTTTTGGCCCCAAACTTGGTAGACATGATCCTTGTATTTTTATTGTCACGCACAAAAAATTTCAGCTAAAAACTCAAAGTGTATAAGATTTTGGGACCATTTGAAAAAAGTGTTCCCATTTCAGACACTTTAATGGCTACTGGCAGCAAACTTGTAAAATCTCAAATGCTCTTTAAGGGAGTGTGAGTTCTCGAGGTTTGATGAGGGATAGGGGGCCAATATAAGGGCTAATACCAGCACCCATCACACATCATGTGCGCACACCCGCCCGGCCCCCTCGATTGTCGAAACCCCAATGTCACCGGTAAGGTTCTCCGACGATGGTGCCTCGATGAAAAAAAATGCGGCCCCAGTAGTTGCCCGAGCCCAACATCTGCTATCGCAACCCTCGGTCTAGTTTGATCTTAGACTGGGAATGAACTCCATATGCTTAGAATGGGAATGAACTCCGTATGCCTAAGTTAACCTACGATACGAGCGTGCGGGCGCTCAGCCGGCCAGAGGGGCGAGATGCGCAAGCCGGGGATCGATCGGGTCCCACTCTCCGTGCTGCCGATCTTGCTGCCCCAACCCTCGGTTCGGTTCGATCTTAGATTGGGAATGAACTCTATATCCCTAAGCCAACAGACGAAACGAACGGGTGGACGGGTGGGCAGGCACTACGCCGACCAGAGAGACGAGATGCGCAAGCCGTGGATCGATAGGGTGGTAGGTGGGTTTAGGCACATCTTCATATTTCTGCCTGCCAATGCCATTTTTATGGGTTGTAAATTCATACAATGGTCCCTTAAGCGTTCACGTGAAGTTTCATGGCAAGACGACTCGTTTTCTATTTTTTACGATTTTTAAAACTTTTTGTGGTTTGGGATTTTTTTAAATTTTTCAGAAGGAGTTTTGGCCCCAAACTTGGTAGACATGATCCTTGTATTTTTGTTGGCATGCAAAAAAAAAATTCAGCTAAAAACTCGAAGTGTACAAGGTTTTGTGATCATTTGAAAAAAGTGTCCCCATTTCAGACACTTTAATGGCTACTGGCAGCAAACCTGTAAAATCTCAAATGCTCTTTAAGGGGCTGTGAGTTCTCAAGGTTTGATGAGGGATAGGGGGCCAATATATGGGCCAAGTACCAGCACCCATCGCACATCATGTGCGCACACCCCCTCGATCGTCAAAACCCCAATGCCGCCAATAAGGTTTTCCAACGATGCTTCGATGACGGTGCCTCGATGAAGAAAAATGCGGCACCAGCACATGCCCGAGCCTGGCATGTGCTGTCACAACCCTCGGTCCGGTCCGATCTTAGACTGGGAATGAACTTCGCATGCTTAGACTGGGAATGAACTCCATATGCCTAAGTCAACCCATGAAACGAGCATGCGGGCGCTCAGCCGGGCAGAGGGCCGGGATGCTCAAGCCGGGGATCGACCGTGTCCCCCCTTGTGTGCTACAGATCTTGCTGCCGCAACCCTTGGTCTGGTCTGATCTTAGACTGGGAATGAACTCCGTATGCCTAAGCCAACCGACGAAACGAGTGGGCAGGCGGGCGGGCGGGCACTACGTCGGCTAGAGAGATGGGATGCGCAAGCCGTGGATCGATAGGGTGGTAGGTAGGTTTAGGCACATCTTCATATTTCTACATGCCAATGCCATTTTTATGGCTTTTAAATTCATACAATGGTTCCTTAAGCCTTCACGTGAAGTTTCATGGCAAGACGACTCATTTTCTATTTTTCACGATTTTCAAAACTTTTTACGATTCAGAATTTTTTAAACTTTTTTCGGAAGGATTTTTGGTCCCAAACTTGGTAGACAAGATCCTTGTATTTTTGTTGGCATGCACAAAAACATTCAGCTAAAAATTAGAAGTGTACACGATTTTGTGACCATTTGAAAAAAGTGTCCCAATTTCAGACACTTTAATGGCTACTGGCAGCAAACCTATAAAATCTCAAATGCTTTTTAAGGGGGTGTGAGTTCTCGAGGTTTGATGAGGGATAGGGGGCCAATATAAGGGCCAAGTACCATCACCCATTGCACATCATGTGTGCACACCCCCCCGGCCCCCCCGATCACCGGAACCCTATTGCCGCCGGTAAGGTTCTCCGACGATGCTCCGGTGATGGTGCCCTGGCAAAGAAAAATACGACACCAGCACATGCCCGAGCCCAGCATGTGCTGCCATAACCCTCGGTCTGATCTGATCTTAGACTGGGAAGAAACTCCATATGCTTAGACTGGGAATGAAGTCTGTATGCCTAAGTCAACCCACGAAAAGAGCGTACGGGCGCTCAGCCGACCAGAGGGATGGGATGCGCAAGCCGGGGATCGGCTAGGTCCCCCTCTACGTGCTGTCAATCCTGCTATCGTAACCCTCGATTTGGTTCGATCTTAGACTGGGAGTGAACTCCGTATGCCTAAGCCAACTGACGAAACGAGCGGGCAGGCGAGCACTACGCCGGCCAGAGAGACGGGATGTGCAAGTCGTGGATCGATAGGATGGTAGGTGGGTTTAGCACATCTTCATATTTTTTCATGCCAATGCCTTTTTTATGGCTTGTAAATTAATACAATGGTCCCTTAAGCCTTCACGTGAAGTTTCATGGCAAGACGACTCCTTTTCTATTTTTCATGATTTTTGAAACTCTTTATGGTTCGGGATTTCTTAAAATTTCTTCGAAATGAATTTTGGCCCCAAACTTGGTAGACGTGATCCTTGTATTTTTGTTGGCATGGACAAAAAGATTCAGCTAAAAACTCGAATTGTACAAGATTTTGTGACCATTTGAAAAAAGTGTCCCCATTTCAGACACTTTAATGGCTACTAGCAGCAAACCTGTAAAATCTCAAATTCTCTTTAAGGGGGTATGAGTTCTCGAGGTTTGGTGAGGGATAAGGGGCCAATATAAGGGCCAAGTCCCAGCACCCATCGCACATCATGTGCGCACACCCCCAGGCCCCCCTGATCGTCGGAACCCCAATGCCGTCGGTCTTAGACTAGGAATGAACTTCGTATGCTTAGACTGGGAATGAACTCCGTATGTGTAAGTCAACCCACGAAATGAGCGTGCGGGCACTCAGCTGGCCAGAGGGGCGAGATGCGCAAGCAGGGGATCGGTCGAGTCCCCCTCTACGTGCTGCCGCAACCCTCGATCCTGTCCGATCTTAGACTGGGAATGAACTCCGTATGCCTAAGCCAACCGATGAAATGAGCGGGCGGGCGGGCGGGCACTATGCCGGCCAGAGAGACAGGATGCGCAAGCTATGGATCGATAGGGTGACAGGTGGGTTTTGGCACATCTGTGCCAATGCCATTTTTATGGCTTGTAAATTCATACAATGGTCCCTTAAGCCTTCACGTGAAGTTTCATGGCAAGACGAATTGTTTTTTATTTTTCAAGATTTTTTATCCCTTTTGCGGTTCAAAATTTTTTAAAATTCTTTCGGAAGGAGTTTTGCCCCCAAACTTGGTAGACGTGATCCTTGTATTTTTGTTGGCATGCACAAAAAAATTTAGCTAAAAACTCGAAGTGTACAAGATTTTTGACCATTTGAAAAACGTGTCCCCATTTCAGACACTTTAATGGCTACTGGCAGAAAACCTATAAAATCTCAAATGCTCTTTAAGGGGGTTTGAGTTCTGGAGGTTTGATGAGGGATAGGGGGCCAATATAAGGGCCAAGTACCAGCACCCATCGCACATCATGTGCGCACACCCCCTGACACCCCCGATCGCCGGAACTCCAATACTGTCGGTCAGGTTCTCCGACGATGCTCTGGTGATGGTGCCCCGACGAAGAAAAATGCGTCACCAGCACATGCCCGAGCCGAGCATGTGCTATCGGAAGCCTCGATCTGGTCTGATCTTAGACTGGAAATGAACTCCGTATGCTTAGACTGGGAATGAACTCTGCATGCCTAAGGTAACCCACGAAAAGAGCGTACGGGCATTCAGCTGGCCAGAGGGGCAGAATGCACAAGCCGAGGATCGATCGGGTCCCCTTCTATGTGCTGCCAATCTTGCTGTCACAACCCTCGATCTGGTCCAATCTTAGACTGGGAATGAACTCCGTATGCCCAACCCAACAGACGAAACGAGCAGGCGGGCGGGCAGGCACTATGCCAGCCAGAGAGACGAGATGCGCAAGTCGTGTATCGATAGGCTGGTAGGTGGGTTTAGGCACATCTTCCTATTTCTGCATGCCAATGCCATTTTTATGGCTTGTAAATTCATACAATGGTCCCTTAAGCCTTCACGTGAACTTTCATGGCAAGACGACTCGTTTTCTATTTTTCACGATTTTTAAAATATTTTACGGTTCAAGATTTTTTAAAATTTTTTCGGAAGGAGTTTTAACCCCCTACTTGGTAGACGTGATCCTTGTATTTTTGTTGGCATGCATAAAAAAATTTAGCTAAAAACTCGAAGTGTACAAGATTTTGTGACCATTTGAAAAATGTGTCCCCATTTTAGACGCTTTAATGGCTACTGGCAGCAAACTTGTAAAATCTCAAATCATCTTTAAGGGGGTGTGAGTTCTCGAGGTTTGATGGGGGATAGGGGGCCAATATAAGGGCCAAGTACCAGCACCCATCGCACATCATGTGCGTACACCCCCTGGCCCCCCCGATCTTAGACTGGGAATGAAGTCTGTATGCCTAAGGCAACCGACGCAACGAGCGGGTGGGCAGGCGGGTGGGCACTATGCCGACCAGAAAGACGGGTTACGCAAGCCATGGATCGATAGGGTGGTAGGTGACTTTAGGCACATCTTCATATTTCTACGTGCCAATTTCATTTTTATGGCTTGTAAATTCATACAATGGTCCCTTGAGCCTTCTCGTGAAGTTTCTTGGCAAGACGACTCATTTTCTATTTTTCACGATTTTCAAAATTTTTTATGGTTCGAGATTTTTTAATATTTTTTCAGAAGGAGTTTTTGCCCTAAACTTGGTAGACGTCATCATTGTATTTTTGTTGGCATGCATAAAAAAATCAGCTAAAAACCCGAAATGTACAAGATTTGTGACCATTTGAAAAAAGTGTCCCCATTTCAGACACTTTAATGGCTAATGACAGCAAACCTGTAAAATCTCAAATGCTCTTTAAGGGGGTGTGAGTTCTTGAGGTTTGATGAGGGATAGGGGGCAATATAAGGGCCAAGTACCAGCATCCATTGCACATCATGTGTGCACACCCCCCGACCCCCCTATCGTCAGAACCCTAATGCCACTGGTCAGGTTCTCCAGTGATGCTTCGACGATGGTGCCCTGACGAAGAAAAATGAGGCACCACCACATGCCTGAGCCCAGCATGTGCTGTCGTAACCCTCGGTCCGGTCTGATCTTAGACTGGGAATGAACTCCGTATGCTTAGACTGGGATTGAACTTCGTATGCCTAAGTTAACCCACGAAACGATCTTACGGGCGCTCAGTCGGCTAGAGAGGTGGGATGCACAAGCCGAGGATCGGCCGGGTCCCCCTCTGCGTGCTGCCGGTCCTGTTGTCGTAACCCTCGGTCCAGTCCGATCTTAGACTGGGAATGAACTTTGTATGCCTAAGCTAACCGATGAAATGAGCGGGCGGACGGGCGAGCGGGCACTACACCGACCAAAGAGACGGGATACGTAAGCCGTGGATCGATAGGGTGGTAGGTTGGTTGAGGCACATCTTCATATTTCTATGTGCAAATGAAATTTTTATGGCTTGTAAATTCATACAATGGTCCCTTAAGCCTTCATGTGAATTGGCCAGATGACTCATTTTCTATTTTTCATGATTTTGGAAACTTTTTACGGTTCGAGATTTTTTAAAATTTTTTTGGAAGGAGTTTTGGCCCTCAAACTTGGTAGACGTGATCCTTGTATTTTTGTTGGCATGCACAAAAAGAATCAGCTAAAAACTCGAAGTGTACAAGATTTTGTGACCATTTGAAAAAAGTGTCCCCATTTTAGACACTTTAATGGCTACTCGCAGCAAACTTGTAAAATCTCAAATGCTCTTTAAGGGGGTGTGAGTTCTTGAGGTTTGATGAGGGATAGGGGGCCAATATAAGGGCCAAGTACCAGCACCCATCGCACATCATGTGTGTACACCCCCCAGCCCCCCGATTGCCGAAACCCAATACCGTTGGTACCCCAATGCCACCGGTTAGGTTCTCCGGCAATGCTCTGGCGATGGTGCCCCGATGAAGAAAAATGTGGCACCAGCTCATGCTCAAGCCTAGCATGTGCTGCCGTAACCCTCGGTCCAATCCGATCTTAGATTGGGAATGAACTCTGTATGCATAGACTAGGAATGAACTTCGTATGCCTAAGTCAACCCACGAAACGAACGTGCGGGCGCTCAGTCGACCAAAGGGGCGGGATGCGTATGTCGAGGATCGGCCGGGTCCCCCTCTGTGTGCTGCTAATCCTACTACCACAACCTTGCTCTGGTCCGATCTTAGACTAGGAATGAACTCCGTATACCTAAGCCAATCGATGAAACGAGCGGGCGGGCGGGCGGGCGGACGGGCACTACGTCGGTCAGAGAGGCGGGATGCGCAAGCCGTGGATCAATAGGGTGGTAGGTGGGTTTAGGCACATCTTCATATTTCTGCATGCCAATGCCATTTTTATGGCTTGTAAATTCATACAATGGTCCCTTAAGCCTTTACGTGAGGTTTCTTGGCAAGACGACTCGTTTTCTATTTTTCACGATTTTTGAAACTTTTTGTAGTTCGGGATTTTTTAAAATTTTTTCGGAAGGAGTTTTGGCCCCCAAACTTGGTAGACGTGATCCTTGTATTTTTGTTGGCATGCACAAAAAGAATCAGCTAAAAACTCGAAGTGTACAAGATTTTGTGACCATTTGAAAAAAGTGTCCCCATTTCAGACACTTTAATGGCTACTGACAGCAAACCTTTAAAATCTCAAATGCTCTTTAAGGGGGTGTGAGTTCTTGAGGTTTGATGAGGGATAGGGGGCCAATATAAGGGCCAAGTACCAGCACCCATCGGACATCATGTGTGTACACCCCCCAGCCCCCCCGATCGTCGAAACCCAATGCCGTTGGTACTTCAATGCCACCAGTTAGGTACTCCAATGCCACCGGTTAGGTTCTCCAGCGATGCTCCGGTGATGGTGCCCCGATGAAGAAAAATGTGGCACCAGCTCATGCTCAAGCCTAGCCTGTGCTGCCGCAACCCTCGGTCCGGTCCGATCTTAGACTAGGAATGAACTCTGTATGCTTAGATTAGGAATGAACTCCGTATGCCCAAGTCAACCCACGAAACGAGCGTGCGGGCGCTTAGCCGACCAAATGGGTGGGATGCGTATGTTAGGGATCGACCGGGTCCCCCTCTGTGTGCTGCTAATCCTGCTACCACAACCTTGGTCTGGTCTGATCTTAGACTAGGAATGAACTCCGTATACTTAAGCCAACCGATGAAACGAGCGGGCGGACGGGCGGGCGGGCACTACGTCGGCCAGAGAGACGGGATGCACAAGCCGTGGATCGATAAGATGGTAGGTGGGTTTAGGCACATCTTCATATTTCTGCATGCCAATGCCATTTTTATGGCTTGTAAATTCATACAATGGTCCCTTAAGCCTTCACGTGAAGTTTCTTGGCAAGACGACTCGTTTTCTATTTTTCACGATTTTTGAAACATTTTACGATTCGGGATTTTTTAAAATTTTTTCGGAAGGAGTTTTGGCCCCCAAACTTGGTAGACGTGATCCTTGTATTTTTTTTGGCATGCACAAAAAGAATTAGCTAAAAACTCGAAGTGTACAAGATTTTGTGACCATTTGAAAAAAGTGTGCCCATTTCAGACACTTTAATGGCTACTGGCAGCAAACCTGTAAAATCTCAAATGCTCTTTAAGGGGGTGTGAGTTCTTGAGGTTTGATGAGGGATAGGGGGCCAATATAAGGGCCAAGTACCAGCACCCATCGCACATCATGTGTGTACCCCAATGCCACCGGTTAGGTTCTTCGGTGATGCTCCGGGGATGGTGCCCCGATGAAGAAAAATATGGCACCAGCTCATGCTTAAGCCTACCATGTGCTGCCGCAACCCTCGGTCCGGTCCGATCTTAGACTGGGAATGAACTCTGTATGCTTAGACTAGGAATGAACTCTGTATGCCTAAGTCAACCCACGAAACGAGCGTGCGGGCGCTCAGTCGACCAAAGGGGCAGGATGCGTATGTCGGGGATCGGTCGGGTCCCCCTCTGTGTGCTGCTAATCTTGCTACCACAACCTTGGTCCGGTCCAATCTTAGACTAGGAATGAACTTCGTATGCCTAAGCCAACCGACGAAACGAGCGGGCGGGCAGACGGGCGGGCACTACGCTGGCCAGAAAGACGGGATGCGCAAGCCGTGGATCGATAGGGTGGTAGGTGGGTTTAGGCACATAATCATATTTCTGCATGCCAATGCCATTTTTATGGCTTGTAAATTCATACAATGGTCTCTTAAGCCTTCACGTGAAGTTTAATGGCAAAACGACTCGTTTTCAATTTTTCATGATTTTTGAAACTTTTTACGGTTCAGGATTTTTCGGAAGGAGTTTTGGCCCCAAACCTGGTAGACGTGATCCTTGTATTTTTGTTGGCATGCACAAAAAAATTCAGCTAGAAACTCGAAGTGTACAAGATTTTGTGACCATTTGAAAAAAGTTTCCCTGTTTCAGATACTTTAATGGCTACTCGCAGCAAACCTGTAAAATCTCAAAGGCTCTTTAAGGGGGTGTGAGTTCTAGAGGTTTGATGGGGGATAGGGGGCCAATATAAAGGCCAAGTACCAGCACCTATCGCACATCATGTTCGCACACCCTCGCCGGCCCCCTCGATTGCCGAAACCCCAATGCCGCCGGTCAGGTTCTCCGACGATGCTCCGGTGATGGTGCCCCGACGAAGAAAACTACGACACCAGCACATGCCCGAGCCCAGCATGTGCTGCCGCAACCCTTGGTTTGGTCCGATCTTAATTGGGAATGAACTTCGTATGCTTAGACTGGGAATGAACTCCGTATGCCTAAGTCAACCCATGAAACGAGCGTGCGGGCGCTCAGTCGGCCAGAGGGGCGGGATGCGGAAGCCGGGGATCGGTCGGGTCCCCCACTGCATGCTGCTGATCCTGCTACCATAACCCCCCGGTCCTCCCGATCCCCAGAACCCCAATGCCACCGATCAGATTCTCTGGTGAAGCTTCAGTGATGGTGCCCCGACGAAGAAAAATACGACACCAGCATATGCCCGAGCCCAGCATGTGCTGTCGTAACCCTCGATCCGGTCCAATCTTAGACTAGGAATGAACTCCGTATGCTTAGACTGGGAATGAACTTCATATACCTATGTCAACCCATGAAACGAGCGTGCAGGCGCTCAGCCGGTAAGAGGGTCGGGATGCGTAAGTCGGGGATCGGTTGGGTCCCCCTTTGCGTGCTGCCAATCCTGTTGCCACAACCCTCCATCCGGTAGACTGGGAATGAACTCCGTATGCCTAAGCCAACCGATGAAACCAGCGTGCGGGCGGACGGACGGGCACTACGCCAGCCAGGGAGACGGGATGCACAAGCCATGGATGGATAGGGTGGTAGGTGGGTTTAGGCACATTTTCATATTTTTACGTGCCAATGCCATTTTTATGGCTTGTAAATTTATACAATGGTCCCTTCAGCCTTCACATGAAGTTTCATGGCAAGACGACTCCTTTTCTATTTTTCATGATTTTTGAAACTTTTTGCGGTTCGAGATTTTTTAAAATTTTTTCGGAAGGGGTTTTGGCCCCTAACTTGGTAGACGTGATCCTTGAATTTTTGTTGGCATGCACAAAAACATTCAGCTAAAAACTCGAAGTGTACAAGATTTTGTGACCATTTGAAAAAAGTGTCTCTATTTCAGACACTTTAATGGCTACTGGCAGCAAACCAGTAAAATCTCAAATGTTCTTTATGATGGTGTGAGTTCTCGAGGTTTGATGAGGGATAGAGGGCCAATATAAGGGCCAAGTACCAGCATCCATCGCACATCATGTGCGCACACCCCCCCCCGGCCCCCCCGATCGTCGGAACCCTAATGCCATCGGTCAGGTTCACCGGCGATGTTCTGACGATGGTGCTTCGACAAAGAAAAATGCGGCACCACCACATGCCTGAGCCCGACATGGGCTACCGTAACCCTCGATCCGGTCTGATCTTAGACTGAGAATGAACTTCGTATACTTAGACTGCGAGTGAACTCCGTATGCCTAAGTCAACCCACGAAAACGAGCTTATGGGTGCTCAGTCGGCCAGAGGTGCGGGATGTGCAAGCTAGGGATCGATCAGGTCCCTCTCTACGTGCTGCCCATCCTGCTGCCATAACCTTCAGTCGGATCCAAGATGACTCATTTTCTATTTTTCATGATTTTTGAAACTTTTTGAGGTTCGGGATTTTTTAAAATTTTTTCGGATGGAGTTTTGGCCCCAAACTTGGTAGACGTGATCCTTGTATTTTTGTTGGCATGCACAAAAAAATTCAGCTAAAAACTCAAAGTGTACAACATTTGTGACCATTTGAAAAAAGTGTCCCCATTTCAGACACTTTAATGGCTACTGGCAGCAAACCTGTAAAATCTCAAATGCTCTAGTGAGTTCTAGAGGTTTGATGAGGGATAGGGGGCCAATATAAGGGACAAGTACCAGCACCCATCACACATCATGGCGCACACCCCCCCGGCCCCCTCGATCGCCGGAACCCCAATGCCGCCGGTCAGGTTCTCTGACGATGCTCCGGCGATGGTGCCCCGACGAAGAAAAATGCGGCACCAGCACATGCCCAAGCCCAGCATGTGCTACCGTAACACTTGGTCCGGTCCGATCTTAACTGGGAATGAACTCCGTATGCTTAGACTGGGAATGAACTCCGTATGCCTAAGTCAACCCACGAAACGAGCGTGCGGGTGCTCAACCGGCCAGAGGGGCGGGATGCGCAAGTCGGGGATCGGTCGGGTTTTTATTTTTCCAGATTTTTGCAACTTTTTAAGATTCGGGATTTTTTAAAATTTTTTCAGAAGGAGTTTGGGCCACAAACTTAGTAGACGTGATCCTTGTATTTTTGTTGGCATGCGCAAAAAAATTCAGCTAAAAACTCGAAGTGAACAAGATTTTGTGATCATTTGAAAAAAGTACCAGCACCCATCGCCGGAACCCCAATGTCGCCGATCAGGTTCTCTGGCGATGCTCCGGCGATGGTGCCCCGGTGAAAAAAAATACGGCACCAGCACATGCTCGAGCCCAGGATGTGCTACCGCAACCCTCGATCCGATCTGATCTTAGACTGGGAATGAACTCCGTATGCTTAGACTAGGAATGAACTCTGTATGCCTAAGTCAACCCATGAAACGAGCGTGCGAGCGCTTAACCGGCCAGAAGGGCAGGATGTGCAAGCCGAGGATCGGTCGGGTCCCCCTCTACGTGCTGCCGATCCTGCTACCGCAACCCTCTGTCTGGTTAGATCTTAGACTGGGAATGAACTCCGTATGCCTACGCCAACCGACGAAACAAGCAGGCGGGCAGGCGGGCACTATGCCGGCCAGAGAGACAGGATGTGCAAGCCGTGGATCGATAGGGTGGTAGGTGGGTTTAGGCACATCTTCATATTTCTGTGTGCCAATGCCATTTTTATTGCTTGTAAATTCATACAATGGTCCCTTAAGCCTTCACGTGAAGTTTCATGGCAAGACGACTCGTTTTCTATTTTTCATGATTTTCAAAACTTTTTGCGATTCGACATTTTTTAAAACTTTTTTGAAAGGAGTTTTGGCCCCAAACTTGGTAGACGTGATCCTTGTATTTTTTTTTGCATGCACAAAAAAATTCAGCTAAAAACTCGATGTGTACAAGATTTTGTGACCATTTGAAAAAAGTGTCCCCATTTCGAACACTTTAATGGCTACTGGCAGCAAACCTGTAAAATCTCAAATGCCCTATAAGGAGGTGTGAGTTCTCAAGGTTTGATGAGGGATAGGGGCCAATATAAGGGCCAAGTACCAGCACCCATCGAACATCATGTGCGCACCCCCCCGGCCCCCCCGATCATCGGAACCCCAATGCCATTGGCCAGGTTCTCCGACGATGCTCTGGCGATGGTGCCCCGGCGAAGAAAAATGTGGCACCAACAAATGCCCGAGCCCAGCCTGTGCCACCACAACCTTTGGTTCGGTTCGATCTTAGAGTGGGAATAAACTCCGTATGACTAAGCCAACCGATGAAATGAGCGGGCGGGCGGGCACTACGCCAGCCAGAGAGACGAGATGCACAAGCCGTAGATCGATAGGCTGGTAGGTGGGTTTAGGCACATCTTCATATTTTTGCGTGCCAATGAAATTTTTATGGCTTGTAAATTCATACAATGGTCCCTTAAGCCTTCACGTGAAGTTTCATGGCAAGACGACTCGTTTTCTATTTTCCACGATTTTTGAAACTTTTTGTGGTTCAGGATTTTTTTAAATTTTTTCGGAAGGAATTTTTGCCCCAAACCTGGTACACGTGATCCTTGTATTTTTTTTGGCATGCACAAAAAAATTCAGCTAAAAACTCGAAGTGTACAAGATTTTGTGACCATTTGAAAAAAGTGTCCCCATTTTAGACACTTTAATGGCTACTGCTAGCAAACCTGTAAAATCTCAAAAGCTCTTTAAGGGGGTGTGAGTTCTCGAGGATTGATGAGGGATAGGGGGCCAATATAAGGCCCAAGTACCAGCATCCATCGCACATCATGTGCGCACACTACCCCCAGCCCCCCGGATCGTCGGAACCCCAATGCCGCCGGTCAGGTTCTCCGACGTTGCTCCGGCGATGGTGCCCTGGCGAAGAAAAATGTGGCACCAGCACATGCCTGAGCCCAGCATGTGCTGCCGTAACCCTCGGTCCGGTCCGATCTTAGACTGGGAATGAACTCCCCGGCCATAACCCCCCGACCACCCCGATCGTCGGAACCCCAATGTCGCCGGTCAGGTTCTCTAGCGATTCTCTGACGATGGTGCCCCGAAGAAAAAAAATGCGGCAACCCTCGGTTCGGTCTGATCTTAGACTAAGAATGAACTCCATATGCTTAGACTGGGAATAAGCTCCGTATGCATAAATCAACCCACGAAATGAGCATGCAGGCACTTAGTCGGGCAGAGGGGCAGGATGCACAAGTCGACGATCAGTCGAGTCCCACTCTGCATGGTGTCACAACCCTTGGTTCGGTCCTATCTTAGACTGTGAATGAACTCCATATACCTAAGCCAACCGACAAAATGAGCGGGCGGGCGGGAGGGCAAGCCATGGATCGATAGGGTGGTAGGTGGGTTTCGGCACATCTTCAAATTTCTCTGTGCCAATGCCATTTTTAAGGCTTTTAAATTCATACAATGGTCCCTTAAGCCTTCATGTGAAGTTTCTTGGCAAGACGACTCGTTTTCTATTTTTTACGATTTTTGAAACTTTTTACGGTTCGAGATTTTTTTAAAATTTTTTCAGAAGGTGTTTTGGCCCCAAACTTGGTAGACATGATCCTTGTATTTTTTTTGGCATGCAAAAAAAAATTCAGCTAAAAACTCGAAGTGTACAAGATTTTGTGACCATTTGAAAAAAGTGTCCCCATTTCAGACACTTTAATGGCTATTGGCAGCAAACCTGTAAAATCTCAAACGCTCTTTAAGGGGGTGTGAGTTCTCGATGTTTGATGAGGGATAGGGGGTCAATATAAGGGCCAAGTACCTGCACCCATTGCACATCATGTGCGCACACCGCCCGGCCAATCGGATCGCCGAAACCCCAATGTCGCCGGTCAGGTTCTCCGACGATGCTCCGACGATGGTGCCCCGACGAAGAAAAATGCGACACCAGCACATGCTCGAGCCCAGCATGTGCTGCCGTAACCCTCGGTCCGGTTCGATCTTAGACTGAGAATGAACTCTGTATGCTTAGATTGGGAATGAACTCCGTATGCCTAAGTCAACTCACAAAACAAGCGTGCGGGCGCTCAGCCGGTTAGAGGGGCAGGATGCGTAAGCCGAGGATCGACCAAATCCCTCTCCCCATGCTGCCGATCCTGCTGCTGCAACCCTCGGTCCGATCTGATCTTAGACTGGGAATGAACTCCGTATGCCTAAGCCAACTGATGAAATAAGCGGGCAGGCGGGCGGGCACTATGCCGGCCAGAGTGGTAGGATGCGCAAGCCATGGATCGATAGGGGGGTAGGTGGGTTTGGCACATCTTCATATTTCTACGTGCCAATGCCATTTTTATGGCTTGTAAATTCATACAATGGTCCCTTAAGCCTTCACGTGAAGTTTCATGACAAGACGACTCGTTTTTTATTTTTCATGATTTTTGAAACTTTTTGCTATTCGGGATTTTTTAATTTTTTTTCGAAAGGATTTCTGGCTCCAAACTTGGTATACATGATCCTTGTATTTTTGTTGGCATGCACAAAATAATTCAGCTAAAAACTCGAAGTGTACAAGATTTTTGTGACCATTTGAAAAAAGTGTCCCCATTTCAGACACTTTAATGGCTACTGGCAGCAAACCTATAAAATCTCAAATGCTCTTTAAGGGGGTGTGAGTTCTTAAGGTTTGATGAGGGATAGGGGGCCAATATAAGGGCCAAGTACCAGCACCCATCGCACATCATGTACGCACAACCCCCCGACCACCCCGATTGCCAGAACCCCAATGCCGCCGGTCAGGTTCTCTGGCGATGCTCCGGCGATGGTGCCCCGAAGAAGAAAAATGTGGCAACCCTCGGTCCGATCCGATCTTAGACTGGGAATGAACTCCGTATGCTTAGACTGGGAATGAACTCAGTATGCCTAAGTCAATCGAACGAAATGAGCATGCGGGCACTTAGCCGACCAGAAGGGCGGGATGCCAAGTCGGGGATCAATCGGGTCCCCCTCTGTGTGGTGCCGCAACCCTCGGTTCGGTCCAATGTTAGACTAGGAATGAACTTCGTATGCCTAAGCCAACCGATGAAATGAGCGGGCGGGTGGGAGGGCGGGCACTACGCCGACCAGAGAGACGGGATGCGCAAGCCGTGGATCAATAGGGTGGTAGGTGGGTTTCGGCACATTTTCAATTTTCTGTGCGCCAATGCCATTTTTAAGGCTTGTAAATTCATACAGTGGTCCCTTAAGCCTTCACGTGAAGTTTCTTCGCAAGATGACTCGTTTTCTATTTTTTACGATTTTTTAAACTTTTTGCAGTTCAGGATTTTTTAAAATTTTTTCGGAAGGTGTTTTGGCCTCAAACTTATTAGACGTGATCCTTGTATTTTTGTTGGCATGCACAAAAAGATTCAGCTAAAAACTAGAAGTTTACAAGATTTGTGACCATTTGAAAAAAGTGTCCCCATTTCAAACACTTTAATGGCTACTGGCAACAAACCTGTAAAATCTCAAATGCTTTTTAAGGGGTGTGAGTTCTCAAGGTTTGATGAGAGATATGGGGCCAATATAAGGGCCAAGTATCAGCACCCATCACACATCACGTGCGCACAACCCCCCGGCACCCCGATCGTCGAAACCCCAATGTCGCCAGTCAGGTTCTCTGGCGATGCTCCGGCGATGGTGCCCCAACGAAGAAAAATGCGGCAACCCTTGGTCCAATCTGATCTTAGACTGGGAATAAACTCCGTATGCCTAAGTCAACCTACGAAATGAGCATTCGGGTGCTTAGCCGACCAGAGGGGCAGGATGCGTAGGTCGGGGATCAGCCGGGTCCCCCTCTGTGTGGTGCCGCAACCCTAGTTCGATCCTATCTTAGACTAGGAATGAACTCCGTATGCCTAAGCCAACTGATGAAATGAGCAGGCGGGCGCTACGCTGGGCAGAGAGGCAGGATGCGCAAGCCGTGTATCGATAGGGTGGTAGGTGGGTTTCGACACATCTTCAAATTTCTGTGTGCCAATACCATTTTTAAGGCTTGTAAATTCAAACAATGGTCCCTTAAGCCTTCACATGAAGTTTCTTGGCAAGACGACTCATTTTTTATTTTTCAAGATTTTTGAAACTTTTTACGGTTCGGGATTTTTTAAAATTTTTTCGAAAGGAGTTTTGCCCCCAAACTTGGTAGATGCGATCCTTGTATTTTTTTTGGCAGGCATAAAAAAATTCAGCTAAAAACTCAAAGTGTACAAGATTTTGTGACCATTTGAAAAAAGTATCCCCATTTCAGACACTTTAATGGCTACTGGCAGCAAACCTGTAAAATCTCAAATGCTCTTTAAGGGGGTGTGAGTTTTTGAGGTTTGATGAGGGATAGGGGGCCAATATAAGGGCCAAGTACCAGTACCATCGCACATCTTGTGGGCACACCCCCCGGCCCCCCCGATCGTCGGAACCCCAATGCCGCCGATCAGGTTCTCCGACGATGCTCTGGCGATTGTGCCCCGACGAAGAAAAATGTGACACCAGCACATGCCCGAGCCCAGCATGTGCTGCCATAACCCTCGATCCAGTTTGATCTTAGACTGGGAATGAACTCCGTATGCCTAAGCCAACTGACGAAACGAGTGAGCGGGCGGGCGGGCGGGCACTACACCGACCAGAGAGACGGGATGCACATGCCGTAGATTGATAGGGTGGTAGGTGGGTTTAGGTACAACTTCATATTTCTGTGTGCCAATGCCATTTTTATGGCTTGTCAATTCATACAATGGTCCTTTAAGCCTTCACGTGAAGTTTCATGGCAAGACGACTCATTTTCTATTTTTCATGATTTTTGAAACTTTTTACGGTTCGGGATTTGTTAAAATTTTTTCGGAAGGAGTTTTGGCCCCAACCTTGGTAGACGTGATCCTTGTATTTTTGTTGGCATGCATGAAAAAATTCAGCTAAAAACTCAAAGTGTACAAGATTTTGTGACCATTTGAAAAAAAGTGTCCCTCTTTCAGACACTTTAATTGCTATTGGCAGCAAACCTGTAAAATCTCAAATGCTCTTTAAGGGGGTTGAGTTCTTGAGGTTTGATGAGGGATAGGGGACCAATATAAGGGCCAAGTACCAGCGCCCATCGCACATCATGTGCGCACACCCCCCCGGGCCCTCGATCCCCGGAACCCCAATGCCGTCGGTCAGGTTCTACGATGATGCTCCGGTGATGGTGCCCTGGCGAAGAAAAATGCAGCACCAGCACATGCCCGAGCCCAGTATGTGTTGCCACAACCCTCGGTCTGGTCCGATCTTAGACTAGGAATGAACTCCGTATGCTTAGACTAGGAATGAACTCCGATGCCTAAGTCAACCCACGAAACGAGCGTGCGGGCTCTCTATCGGCCAGGGGGGCGAGATGCGCAAGTCAGGGATCGACCGGGTCCCCCTTTATGTGCTACTGATCTTGCTGCCGCAACGCTCGGTCCGGTCCGATCTTAGAGTGGGAATGAACTCCGTATGCCTAAGCCAACTGACGAAACGCACAGGCGGGCGGGTGGACGGGCACTACGTCGACCAAAGAGACGGGATGCACAAGCTGAGGATCGATAGGGTGGTAGGTGGGTTTAGGCACATCTTCATATTTTTACGTGCCAATGCCATTTTTATGGCTTGTAAATTCATACAATGGTCCCTTAAGCCTTCACGTGAAGTTTCATGGCAAGACGACTCGTTTTCTATTTTTCACGATTTTTGGAACTTTTTACGGTTCGAGATTTTTTAAACTTTTTTCGGAAGAAGTTTTAGCCCCAAGCTTGGTAGACGTGATCCTTGTAGTTTTGTTGGCATGCATAAAAAAATTCAGCTAAAAACTCGAAGTGTACAAGATTTTGTGACCATTTGAAAAAAGTGTCCCCATTTTAGACACTTTAATGGCTACTGGTAGCAAACCTGTAAAATCTCAAATGCACTTTAAGGGGGTGTGAGTTCTCAAGGTTTGATGAGGGATAGGGGGCCAATATAAGGGCCAAGTGCCAGCACCCATCGCACATCATGTGCGCACACCCCACCGGCCCCTCCGATCGTCGGAACCCCAATGTCGCCAGTCAAGTTCTCCAATGATGCTCCGGCGATGGTGCCTCGACGAAGAAAAATACGACACCAGCACATGCCCGAGCCCAGCATGTGGTACCGTAACCTTCGGTCTGATCTAATCTTAGACTGGGAATGAACTCCGTATGTTTAGACTGGGAATGAACTCCGTAAGCCTAAGTCAACCCACGAAACGAGCGTGCGGGCGCTCAGTCGGCCAAGGGGGCAGGATGCGCAAGTCGAGGATCAGTCGGGTCCCCCTCTACGTGCTGCCCATCCTGTTGCCACAACCCTCGGTCTGATCTGATCTTAGACTGGGAATGAACTCCGTATGCCTAAGCCAACCGACGAAATGAGCGGGCGGGCAGGCGGGCACTATGCCGGCCAGAGAGACGGGATGCGCAAGCCGTGGATCGATAGGGTGGTAGGTGGGTTTAGGCACATCTTCATATTTCTACATGCCAATGCCATTTTTATGGCTTGTAAATTCATACAATGGTCCCTTAAGCCTTCACGTGAAGTTTCATGGCGAGAGGACTCGTTTTCTATTTTTCACGATTTTCAAAACTTTTTGCGGTTCAAGATTTTTTAAAATTTATTCGGAAAGCATTTTGGTTACAAACTAGGTGGACGTGATCCTTGTGTTTTTGTTGGCATGCACAAAAAAAATTCAGCTAAAAACTCAAAGTGTACAAGATTTTGTGACCATTTGAAAAAAGTGTCCCCATTTAAGACACTTTAATGGCTACTGGCAGCAAACCTGCAAAATCTCAAATGCTCATTAAGGGGGTGTGAGTTCTTGAGGTTTGATGAGGGATAGGAGGCCAATATAAGGGCCAAGTACAAGCACCCATCGCACATCATGTGCGCACACCCCCCCGACCCCCCGATCGTCGGAACCTCAATGCCGCCGGTCAGGTTCTGCAGCGATGCTTCGGCGATGGTGCCCCGACTAAGAAAAATACGGCACCAGCACATGCCCGAGCCCAGCACGTGCTGCTGTAACCCTTCGTCCAGTCTGATCTTAGATTGAGAATGAACTCTGTATGCTTAGACTGGGAATGAACTCCGTATGCCTAAGTCAACCCACGAAACGAGCATGCGGGCGCTCAGCCGGCCAGTGGGGCAAGATGCGCAAGCCGAGGATCGGCCAGGTCCCCCTCTGTGTTCTGTCGATCCTGCTACCACAACCCTTGGTTCGGTCCGATCTTAGACTAGGAATGAACTCCATATGCCTAAGCCAACTGACGAAACAAGCGGGCGGTCGGGCGGGCACTACGTCGGCCAGAGAGACGGGATGGCAAGCCGTGGATCGATAGGGTGGTAGGTGGGTTTAGGGACATCTTCATATTTCTGCATGCCAATGCAATTTTTATGGCTTGTAAATTCATACACTGGTCCCTTAAGCCTTCATGTGAAGTTTCATGGCAAGTACGACTCATTTTTTATTTTTCACGATTTTTGAAACTTTTTACGGTTTGGGATTTTCTAAAATTTTTTCGGAAGGAGTTTTGGCCCCAAACATGGTAGATGTGATCCTTGTATTTTTGTTGGCATGCACAAAAAAATTCAGCTAAAACCCCAATGTCGGCGGTCAGGTTCTCTGGGGATGCTGCCCCGACGAAGAAAAATGCGACACCAGCACATGCCCTAGCCTAGCATGTGCTGTCGCAACCCTCGGTCTGATCCAATCTTAGACTGGGAATGAACTCTGTATGCCTAAGTCAACCCGCGAAATGAAGAGAGAGTGCTCAGCCTGTCGGAGGGGCGGGATGCGCAAGTTGGGGATCGGTCGGGTTCCCCTCTGCGTGCTGTCAATCCTACTGCCACAACCCTCGGTCCGATCTGATCTTACACTGGGAATAAAATCAGTATGCCTAAGCCAACCGACAAAACGAGCCGTCGGGCGGGCAGTCGGGCACCACGTCGGCTAGAGAGATGGGATGCGCAAGCTGTGGATTGATAAGGTCGTAGGTGGGTTTAGGCACATCTTCATATTTCTGCGTGCCAATGCCATTTTTATGGCTTGTAAATTCGTACAATGGTCCCTTAAGCCTTCACGTGAAGTTTAATGGCAAGACGACTTGTTTTCTATTTTTCACGATTTTAGAAACTTTTTACGGTTTAGAAGGAGTTTTGGCCCCAAACTTGGTAGACGTGATCCTTGTATTTTTTTTGGCATGCACAAAACAATTCAGCTAAAAACTCGAAGTGTACAAGATTTTGTGACCATCTGAAAAAAGTGTCCCCATTTCAGACACTTTAACGGCTACTGGCAGCAAATCTGTAAAATCTCAAATGCTCTTTAAGGGGGTGTGAGTTCTCAAGGTTTGATGAGGGATAGGGGGCCAATATAAGGGCCAAGAATCAGCACCCATCGCACATCATGTGCGCACACCCCCTGGCCCCCACGATCGCCGAAACCCCAATGCCGTCGGTCAGGTTCTCCAACGATGCTCCGACGATGGGGCCCCAGTGAAGAAAAATGCGGCACCAGCACATGCTTGAGCCCAGCATGTGCTGCCGTAACCCTCGATCTGGTCCGGTCTTAGACTGGGAATGAACTTCGTATGCTTACACTGGTTATGAACTCCGTATGCCTAAGTCAACCCACGAAACGAGCGTGCAGGCCTTCAGCCGACCAAAGGGGCGGGATGCACAAGTCGGGGATCGGCCGGGTCCCACTCTGCGTGCTGCCGATCCTGCTACCATAACCCTCGGTCGGGTCCAATCTTAGACTGGGAATGAACTCCGTACGCCTAAGCCAACCGACGAAACAAGCGGGCGGGCGGGCGGGCACTATGCCGACCAGAGAGACAGGATACGCAAGTCGTGGATCGATAGGGTGGTAGGTGGTTTAGGCACATCTTTATATTTCTACGTGCCATTGCAATTCTTATGGCTTGTAAATTCATACAATGTTCCCTTAAGCCTTCATGTGAAGTTTCATGGCAAGACGACTCGTTTTTTATTTTTCACGATTTTTGAAACTTTTTACGGTTTGGGATTTTCTAAAATTTTTTGGGAAGGATTTTTGGCCCCAACCTTGGTAGACGTGATCCTTGTGTTTTTGTTGGCATGCACAAAAAAATTCAGCTAAAAACTCAAAGTGTACAAGATTTTGTGACCATTTGAAAAAAGTGTCCCCATTTCAGACACTTTAATTGCTACTGGAAGCAAAGCTGTAAAATCTCAAATGCTCTTTAAGGGGGTGTGAGTTCTCGAGGTTTGATGAGAGATAGGGGACCAATATAAGGGCCAAGTACCAGCACCCATCGCACATCATGTGTGCACACCCCCTTGACCCCTTCGAACACCGAAACCCCAATCCCACCGGTCAAGTTCTCAGCGATACTCCGGCGATGGTGCCCCGTCGAAGAAAAAAGTGACGCCAACACATGCCCGAGCCCATTATGTGCTACCGCAACCCTCGAACCGGTCTGATCTTAGACTGGGAATGAACTCCGTATGCTTAGACTGTGAATGAACTCCGTATGCCTAAGTCAACTCATGAAACGAGTGTGCGGGCGCTCAGCCGGCCAGAGGGGCGAGATTCGCAAGTCAGGGATCGGTCGAGTCCCGCTCTATGTGCTACCGATCCTGCTGCCATAACCCTCGGTCCGGTCTGATCTTAGACTGGGAATGAACTCCATATGCCTAAGCCAACCGACGAAACGAGCAGGCGGGCGGGCGGGCACTACGTCGGCCAGAGAGATGGGATGCGCAAGCCATGGATTGATAGGGTGGTAGGTGTGTTTAGGAACATCTTCATATTTTTGCCTGCCAATGCCATTTTTATGGCTTGTAAATTCATACAATGGTCCCTTAAGCCTTCATGTGAAGTTTCATGGCAAGAGGACTCGTTTTCTATTTTTCACGATTTTTAAAACTTTTTGCGGTTTGGGATTTTTTAAAATTTTTTCGGAAGGCATTTTGGTCCCAAACTAGGTGGACGTGATCCTTGTGTTTTTGTTGGCGTGCACAAAAAAATTCAGCCAAAAACTCAAAGTGTACAAGATTTTGTGACCATTTGAAAAAAGTGTCCCCATTTAAGACACTTTAATGGCTACTGGCAGCAAACCTGCAAAATCTCAAATGCTCATTAAGGGGGTGTGAGTTCTCGAGGTTTGATGAGGGATAGGAGGCCAATATAAGGGCCAAGTACCAGCACCCATCGCACATCATGTGCGCACACCTCCCCGGCTACCCCGATCGCCGAAACCCCAATGCCGTCAGTCAGGTTCTCCAGTGATGCTCTGGCGATGGTGCCCCGGCGAAGAAAATTGCGGCACCAACACATGCCCGAGCGAAGCATGTGCTGCCGCAACCCTCGATCTGGTCTGATCTTAGGCTGGAATGAACTCCATATGCTTAGACTAGGAATGCACTCCGTATGCCTAAGTTAACCCACAACACGAGCGTGCGGGCGCTAAGCCAGCCAGAGGGGCGGGATGCGTAAGCCGGGGATCGCCCGGGTCCCCCTCTGTGTGTTGCAGATCCTGCTGCCGCAACCCTCGGTCTGGTCCGATCTTAGACTGTGAATGAACTCCGTATGGCTAAGCCAAACAACGAAATGAGCGGGCGGGCGAGCGGACGGGCACTACGCCGGCCAGAGAGACGGGATGCGCAAGCATGGATCGATAGGGTGGTAGGTTGGTTTAGGCACATCTTCATATTTCTGCATGCCAATGCCATTTTTATGGCTTGTAAATTCATACAATGGTCCCTTAAGCCTTCACGTGAAGTTTCACGGTAAGACGACTCGGTTTCTATTTTTCATGATTTTTGAAACTTTTTACGGTTTGGGATTTTTTAAAATTTTTTTGGAAGGAGTTTTGGCTCCAAACTTTGTAGACGTGATCCTTTTATTTTTTTTGGCATGCACAAAAAAATTCAGCTAAAAACCCAAAGTGTACAAGATTTGGTGACCATTTGAAAAAAGTGTCCCCATTTTAGACACTTTAATGGCTACTGGCAGCAAACCTGTAAAATCTCAAATGCTTTTTAAGGTGGTGTGAGTTCTCGAGGTTTGATGAGGGATAGGGGGCCAATCTAAGGGCCAAGCACCAGCACCCATCGCACATCATGTGCGCACACCCCCCGACCCCCGCCATCGTCGGAACCCTAATGCCGCCGATCAGTTTCTCCGACGATGGTGCCCCGACGAAGAAAAATGCGGCAGCAGCACATGCTCGAGCCTAGCATGTGCTACCGCAACCCTCGGTCTGGTCCGATCTTAGACTGGGAATGAACTTCGTATGCTTAGACTACAAATGAGCTCCGTATGCCTAAGTTAACCCAAGAAACGAGCGTGCGGGTGCTCAACCGGCCAGAGGGGCGGGATGCGCAAGCCGGGGATCGATTGGGTCCCCCTCTACGTGCTGTCAATCCTGCTGCCATAACCCTCGATTCGATCCGATCTTAGACTGGTAATTAACTCTGTATGCCTAAGCCAACCGACGAAACGAGCGGGCGGGCGGGCGGGCACTACGCCGACCAGAGAGACGGGATGCGCAAGCCGTGGATCGATAGGGTGGTAGGTGGGTTTAGGCACATCTTCATATTTCTGCATGCCAATGCCATTTTTATGGCTTGTAAATTCAGATAATGGTCCCTTAAGCCTTCACGTGAAGTTTCATGGCAAGACGACTCGTTTTCGATTTTTTACGATTTTTGAAACTTTTTTTGGTTCGAGATTTTTTAAAATTTTTTCAAAAGGAGTTTTGGCACCAAACACAGCAGACGTGATCCTTGTATTTTTGTTGGCATGCACAAAAAAATTCACCTAAAAACTCGAAGTGTACAAGATTTTGTGACCATTTGAAAAAAGTGTCCCCATTTTAGATACTTTAATGGCTACTGCAAGCAAACCTGTAAAATCTCAAAAGCTCTTTAAGGGGGTATGAGTTCTCGAGGTTTGATGAGGGATAGGGGGCCAATATAAGGGCCAAGTACCAGCACCCATCGCACATCATGTGCGCACACCCCCCCCGGCCCCCCCGATCGCCGGAACCCCAATGCCCCCGTTCAAGTTCTTCGATGATGCTCCGGCGATGGTGCCCCGGCAAAGAAAAATGCGGCACCAGCACATGCCCGAGCCCGGCATGTGTTGCCGTAACCCTCGATCCGGTCTGATCTTAGACTGGGAATGAACTCGTATGCCTAAGTCAACCCATGAAATGAGCGTGCGGGCGCTCAGCCGGCCAGAAGGGTAGGATGTGCAAGTCGAGGATCGACCGGGTCCCTCTCTACATGCTACCGATCCTGCTGCCACAACCCTCAGTCCGGTCCGATCTTAGACTGGGAATGAACTCCGTATGCCTAAGCCAACCGACGAAACGAGTGGGCGGGCGGGTGGGCGGGCACTACACCGGCCAGAGAGACGGGATGCGCAAGCCATGGATCGATTAGGTGGTAGGTGGGTTTAGGCACATCTTCATATTTCTATGTGCCAATGCTATTTTTATGGCTTGTAAATTCATACAATGGTCCCCTAAGCCTTCACGTGAACTTTCATGGCAAGACGACTCGTTTTTTATTTTTCACGATTTTTGAAACTTTTTATGATTTGAGATTTTTTAGAATTTTTTCGGAAGGAGTTTTGGTCCCGAACTTGGTAGACGTGATCCTTGTATTTTTATTGGCATGAACAAAACAATTCAGCTAGAAACTCGAAGTGTACAAGATTTGGTGACCATTTGAAAAAAGTGTCCCCATTTCAGACACTTTAATGGCTACTGGTAGCAAACCTATAAAATCTCAAATGCTCTTTAAGGGGGTGTGAGTTCTCGAGGTTTGATGAGGGATAGGGGGCCAATATAAGGGCCAAGTACCAGCACCCATCGCACATCATGTGCGCACACCCCCCGACCCCCCCGATCGCCAAAACCCCAATGCCGTCGGTCAGGTTCTCCGGCGATGCTTCGACGATGGTACCCCGTCGAAGAAAAATACGGCACCAGCACATGCCCGAGCCCTGAATGTGCTGTCGTAAGCCTCGGTCTGGTCCGATCTTAGACTGGGAATGAACTCCGTATGCTTAGACTAGGAATGAACTCCGTATGCCTAATTCAACCCACGAAATGAGCGTACAGGCGCTCAGCTGGCCAGAAGGGCAGGATACACAAGCCGGGGATCGATCGGGTCCCCCTCTGCATGCTGCCAATCCTGCTGCCACAACCCTCAGTTCGGTCTGATCTTGGATTGGGAATGAACTCCGTATGCCTAAGCCAACCGACAAAACGAACGGGTGGGCGAACGGGCGAGCACTACTCCGGCCAGAGAGACAGGAAGCGCAAGCCGTGAATCGATAGGGTGGTAGCTGGGTTTAGGCACATCTTCATATTTCTGCATGCCAATGCCATTTTTATGGCTTGTAAATTCATACAATGGTCCCTTAAGCCTTCATGTGAAGTTTTGTGGCAAGACGACTCATTTTATATTTTTCATGATTTTTTAAACTTTTTGCGGTTTGAGATTTTTTAAAATTTTTTGGGAAGGATTTTTGGCCCCAAACTTGGTAGACGTGATCCTTGTATTTTTATTGGCATGCACAAAAAAATTCAGCTAAAAACTCGAAGTGTACAAGATTTTGTGACCATTTGAAAAAAGTGCCCCATTTCAGACACTTTAATTGCTACTACCAGCAAACCTGTAAAATCTCAAATACTCTTTAAGGGGGTGTGAGTTCTCAAGGTGTGATGACGGATAG
This sequence comes from Durio zibethinus, assembly GCF_047325235.1. Lineage (NCBI taxonomy): Eukaryota > Viridiplantae > Streptophyta > Magnoliopsida > Malvales > Malvaceae > Durio > Durio zibethinus. Next base: position 14,551,815 of record NC_143180.1, on the reverse strand, counting down.
GGGGCCAATATAAGGGCCAAGTATCAGCACCCATCGCACATCATGTGCGCACACCCCCCGGCCCCCCGATCGTCGGAACCCCAATGCTGCCGGTCAGGTTCTCCGACGATGCTCCGACGATGGTGCCCCGGTGAAGAAAAATGCGGCACCAGCACATGCCTGAGCCCAGCATGTGCTGCTACAACCCTTGGTTCGGTCTGATCTTAGACTAGGAATGAACTCCGTATGCTTAGACTGGGAATGAGCTCCGTATGCCTATGTCAACCCACGAAATGAGCGTGCGGCCGCTCAACTGGCCAGAGGGGTGGGATGCGCAATCAAGGGATCGATCGGGTCCCGCTTCGCGTGCTGCCAATCTTGCTACAACAACCCTCAGTCCGGTCTGATCTTAGACTACGAATGAACTTTGTATGCCTAAGCCAACTGACGAAACGAGCGGGTGGGCAGGCACTATGCCGGCCAGAGAGACGGGATGCGCAAGCCGTGGATCGATAGGGTGTAGGTGGGTTTAGGCACATCTTCATATTTTTGCGTGCCAATGCCATTTTTATGACTTGTAAATTCATACAATGGTCCCTTAAGCCTTCACCTGAACTTTCATGGCAAGATGACTCATTTTTTATTTTTCACGATTTTTGAAACTTTTTATGATTCGGGATTTTTTAAAATTTTTTCGGAACGAGTTTTGGCCCCAAACTTGGTAGACGTGATCCTTGTATTTTTATTGGCATGAAAAAAAAATTCAGCTAGAAACTCGAAGTGTACAAGATTTGGTGATCATTTGAAAAAAGTGTCCCCATTTCAGACACATTAATGGCTACTGGTAGCAAACTGTAAAATCTCAAATGCTCTTTAAGGGGGTGTGAGTTCTCGAGGTTTGATGAGGGATAGGGGGCCAATATAAGGTCCACGTACCAGCACCCATCGTACATCATGTGCGCACACCCCCCCGGCCCCTTCGATCGTCGAAACCCCAATGCCGCCGGTCAGGTTCTCCGACGATGCTCCGACGATGGTACCCCGTCGAAGAAAAATGTAGCACCAGCACATGCCCGAGCCCTAAATGTGCTGCCATAAGCCTTGATCTGGTCCGATCTTAGACTGGGAATGAACTCCGTATGCCTAAGTCAACCCACGAAACGAGCATATAGGCGCTCAGCCGGCCAGAGGGGTAGGATGCGCAAGCCGGGGATCGGTCGGGTCCCCCTCTGCATGTTGCCGATCTTGCTACCGTAACCCTCAGTTTGGTCTGATCTTACACTGGGAATGAACTCCGTACACCTAAGCCAACCGACGAAACGAGCGGGCGGGCGGGTGGGCATTACGTCGACCAGAGAGACGGGATGCGCAAGCCGTGAATCGATAGGGTGGTAGGGGGTTTAGGCACATCTTTATATTTTTGCATGCCAATGCCATTGTTATGGCTTGTAAATTCATACAATGGTCCCTTAAGCCTTCACGTGAAGGTTCATGGCCAGACAACTCATTTTCTATTTTTCATGATTTTTTAAACTTTTTGCGGTTCGAGATTTTTAAAAATTTTTTGGGAAGGATTTTTGGCCCCAAACTTGGTAGACGTGATCCTTGTATTTTGTTGGCATGCACAAAAAAATTCAGCTAAAAACTCGAAGTGTACAAGATTTTGGGACCATTTGAAAAATGTGCCCCATTTCAGACACTTTAATGGCTACTAGCAGCAAACCTGTAAAATCTCAAATGCTCTTTAAGGGGTGTGAGTTCTTGAGGTTTAATGAGCGATAGGGGGCCAATATAAGGGCCAAGTACCAGCAGCCATCGCACATTATGTGTGCAGACCCCCCCGATCGCCGAAATCCCAATGCCGTCGGTCAGGTTCTCCGGCGATGCTCCAGCGATGGTGCCCCGACGAAGAAAAATGTGGCACCAGCACATGCCCGAGCCCAGCATGTGCTGCCGCAACCCTCGGTCCGGTCCAATCTTAGACTCGGAATGAACTCCGTATGCTTAGACTGGGAATGAACTCCGTATAACTAAGTCAACCCATGAAACGAGCGTACGGGCGTTCAGCCGGCTAGAGGGGTGGGATGCGCAAGTCGGGGATCAGCCGGGTCCCCTTCTGCATGCTGCCAATCCTACTGCCCCAACCCTCAGTCCGGTTAGATCTTCGACGGGGAATGAACTCCATATGCCTAAGCCAACCGATGAAACGAGCGGGCGAGCAGGCGGGCACTACGCTGGCCAGAGAGATGGGATGCGCAAGCCATGGATCGATAGGGTGGTAGGTGGGTTTAGCCACATCTTCATATTTGTGCATGAAAATTCCATTTTTATGGCTTGTAAATTCATATAATGGTCCCTTAAGCCTTCACGTGAAGTTTCATGGCAAGACGACTCGTTTTTTATTTTTCACGATTTTGGAAACTTTTTGCGGTCTGGGATTTTTTTAAATTTTTTCGGAAGGAGTTTTGGACCCATACTTGGTAGACGTGATCCTTGTATTTTTTTTTGGCATGCACAAAAAAATTCAGCTAAAAACTCGAAGTGTACAAGATTTTGTGACCATTTGAAAAAAGTGCCCCCATTTCAGACACTTTATTGCCTACTGGCAGCAAACCTATAAAATCTCAAATGCTCTTTAAGGGGGTGTGAGTTCTCAAGGTTTGATGAGGGATAGGGGGCCAATATAAGGGCCAAGTACCAGCACCCATCGCACATCATGTGCGCACACCCCCCTGGTCCCCTCGATTGCCAGAACCCCAATGCCGTCGGTCAGGTTCTCCGACGATGCTCCGGCGATGGTGCCCCAAAGAAGAAAAAAATGGCACCAGCACATGCCCGAGCCCAGCATGTGCTGTCGTAAACCTCGGTCTGGTTCGATCTTAGACTGGGAATGAACTCCATTTGCTTAGACTGGGAATGAACTTCGTATGCCTAAGTCAACCCATGAAATGAGCGTGCGGGCGTTCAACCGGCCAGAGGGGCAGGATGCGCAAGCTGGGGATCGACCGGTCCCCCTCTGCGTGTTGCCAATCCTGCTGCCACAACCCTCGGTCAGGTCTGATCTTAGGCTGGGAATGAACTCCGTATGCCTATGCCAACCGACCAAACGAGCGGGCAGGCAGTCACTACGTCGACCAGAGAGACGGGATGCGAAAGCCGTTGATCGATAGGGTGGTAGGTGGATTTAGGTACATCTTCATATTTCTGCATGCCAATGCCATTTTTATGGCTTGTAAATTCATACAATGGTCCCTTAAGCCTTCACGTGAAGTTTCATGGCAAGACGACTCGTTTTCTATTTTTCATGATTTTTGAAACTTTCTGCGGTTCGAGATTTTTTAAAATTTTTTCAGAAGGAATTTTGGCCCCAAACTTGGTAGACGTGATCCTTGTATTTTTATTGGCATGCAAAAAAGAATTCAGCTAAAAACTTAAAGTGTACAAGATTTTGTGACAATTTGAAAAAAGTGCCCCCATTTCAAACACTTTAATCGCTACTGGCAGCAAACCTGTAAAATCTCAAATGCTCTTTAAGGGGGTGTGAGTTCTCGAGGTTTGTTGAGGGATAAGGGGCCAATATAAGGGCCAAGTATGAGCACCCATCGCATATCATGTGCGCACACCCCCTGGCCCCCTATTCGCTGGAACCCCAATGCCGTCGGTTAGGTTCTCTGGTGATGCTCCGGCGATGGTGCCCCGGTGAAGAAAAATGCGGCACCAGCACATGCCTGAGCCCAGCATGTGCTGCTGCAACCCTCTGTCTGGTCTGATCTTAGACTGGGAATGAACTCCGTATGCTTAGACTGAGAATGAACTCTATATGGCTAAGTCAACCCACGAACAAGCGTGCGGGCGTTCAACCGGCCAGAGGGAGGAATGCGCAAGTCGGGGATCGACCGGGTCCCCCTTTGCGTGCTGCCGATCTTGCTACCGCAACCTTTGGTTCGATCTGCTCTTAGACTGGGAATGAACTCCATATGCCTAAGCCAACCGACGAAACGAGCGGACGGGCGGGCGGGCACTACGTCGGCTAGAGAGATGGGATGCGCAAGCCATGGATCGATAGGGTGGTAGGTGGGTTTAGGCACATATTCATATTTCTACATGCCAGTTCCATTTTTATGGCTTGTAAATTCATATAATGGTCCCTTAAGCCTTCACGTGAAGTTTCATGGCAAGATGACTCGTTTTCTATTTTTCATGATTTTTAAAACTTTTTAAAATTTTTTCGAAAGGAGTTTTGGCCCCAAACCTGGTAGACATTATCCTTGTATTTTTGTTGGCATGCACAAAAAAATTCAGCTAAAAACTCGAAGTGTACAAGAATTTGTGACCATTTGAAAAAAATGTCCCCATTTCACATACTTTAATTGCTACTGGCAACAAACCTGTAAAATCTCAAATGCTCTTTAAGGGGGTGTGAGTTCTGGAGGTTTGATGAGGGATAGGGGACTAATATAAGGGCCAAGTACTAGCACCCATTGCACATTATGTGTGCACACCCCCCCGGGCCACTAGATCACCGGAACCCCAATGTCGCCGGTCAGGTTCTCCGACGATGCTTCGGAGATGGTGCCCCGACGAAGAAAAATGCGGCACCAGCACATGCCTGAGCCCAACATTTGCTACCGCAACCCTCGATCCAGTCTGATCTTAGACTGGGAATGAACTCCGTATGCTTAGACTTGGAATGAACTCTGTATCCTTAAGTCAACCCATGAAACGAGAGTGCAGGCGCTCAGCCGGCCAGAGGGGCGGGATGCACAAGCCGGGGATCGGTCGGGTCCCCCTCTACATGCTACTGATCCTGCTGCCACAACCCTCAGTCCGATCTTATCTTAGACTGGGAATGAACTCCGTATGCCTAAGCCAACCGTCGAAACGAGCGGGCGGGCGTGCGGGCACTACACCAGCCAGAGAGACGGGATGTGCAAGCCATGGATCGATAGGGCGGTAGGTGGGTTTAGGCATATCTTCATATTTCTATATGCCAATGCCATTTTTATGGCTTGTAAATTCATACAGTGGTCCCTTAAGCCTTCACGTGAACTTTCATGGCAAGACGACTCGTTTTCTATTTTTCACGATTTTTAAAACTTTTTATGGTTCGGGATTTTTTAAAATTTTTTTGGAAGGAGTTTTAGCCCCAAACTTGGTAGACGTGATCCTTGTATTTTTTTTGGCATGCACAAAAAAATTCAACTGAAAACTCATAGTGAACAAGATTTTGTGACCATTTGAAAAAAATGTCCCCATTTCAGACACTTTAATTGTTACTGGCAACAAATCTGTAAAATCTCAATTGCTCTTTAAGGGGCTGTGGGCTCTGTAGGTTTGATGAGGGATAGGGGACTAATATAAGGGCCAAGTACCAGCACCCATTGCACATTATGTGCGCACACCCCCCCGGCCCCCTAGATCACCGGAACCCCAGTGCCGCCGTTCAGGTTCTCCGACGATGCTTCGGCGATGGTGCCCCGGCGAAGAGAAATGTGGCACCAGCACATTACCAAGCCTAGCATGTGCTGCCGCAACCCTCGGTCCGGTCTGATCTTAGACTGGGAATGAACTCCGTATGCTTAAGTCAACCCATGAAACGAGCGTGCGGGCGCTCAGCCGGCTAGAAGGGCGCAATGCGCAAGCCGGGGATCGGTCGGGTCCCCCTCTAAATGCTGTTGATCCTGCTGCCACAACCCTCAGTTCGGTCTGATCTTAGACTGGGAATGAACTCCGTATGCCTAAGCCAACCGACGAAATGAGTGGACGGGTGTGCGGGCACTAGCCGGCCAGAGAGACGGGATGTGCAAGCCATGGATCGATAGGGCGATAGGTGGGTTTAGGCACATCTTCATATTTCTACATGCCAATGCCATTTTTATGGCTTGTAAATTCATACAATGGTCCCTTAAGCCTTCACGTGAAGTTTCATGGCAAGATGACTCGTTTTCTATTTTTCACGATTTTTAAAACTTTTTATGGTTCAGGACTTTTTAAAATTTTTTCGGAAGGAGTTTTAGCCCCAAACTTGGTAGACATGATCCTTGTATTTTTTTTGGCATGCACAAAAAAATTCAGCTGAAAACTCAAAGTGTACAAGATTTTGTGACCATTTGAAAAAAGTGTCCCCATTTCAGAAATTTTACTGCCTATTGGCAGCAAACCTGTAAAATCTCAAATGCTCTTTAAGGGGGTGTGAGTTCTCGAGATTTGATGAAGGATAGGGGGCCAATATAAGGGCCAAGTACAAGCACCCATCGCACATCATGTGCGCCCACCCCCCCCCCCCGACGCCCCCGATCACCGAAACCCCAATGCCGTCAATCAGGTTCTCCAGCAATGCTCCGACGAAGAAAAATATGGCACCAGCACATGCTCAAGCCCAGCATGTGCTGTCACAACCCTCGGTCCGGTCTGATCTTACACTGGGAATGAACTCCGTATGCTTAGACTGGGAATGAACTCCGTATACCTAAGTCAACTAACAAAACGAGTGTGCGGGCGCTCAGCCGGCCAGAGGGGTAGGATGCGCAAGCTGGGGATAGGCTGGGTCCCCTTCTATGTGCTACTGATCTTGCTACCGCAACCCTCAATCTGGTCCGATCTTAGACTGGGAATGAACTCCGTATGCCTAAGCCAACCGACGAAACGAGCGGGCGGGCGGGCGGGCAATACGCTGTCCAGAGAGACGGGATGCACAAGCCGTGGATCGATAGGGTGGTAGGTGGGTTTAGGCACATCTTCATATTTCTGCATGCCAATGGCATTTTTATGGCTTGTAAATTCATAGAATGGTCCCTTAAGCCTTCACGTTAAGTTTCATGGCAAAACGACTCGTTTTCAATTTTTCACGATTTTTAAAACTTTTTTAGGTTCGGGATTTTTTAAAAATTTTTTTGAAAGGAGTTTTGGCCCCAAACTTGGTAGACGTGATCCTTGTATTTTTTTTGGCATGCATAAAAAAATTCAGCTAAAAACTCGAAGTGTATAAGATTTTGTAACCATTTCAAAAAAGTGTCCCCATTTCAAACATTTTAATGGCTACTGGCAACAAACCTGTAAAATCTCAAATACTCTTTAAGGGGGTGTGAGTGCTCGAGGTTTGATGAAAGATAGGGGGCCAATATAAGGGTGAAGTACCAGAACCCATCGCACATCATGTGCGCACACCCCTCGGCCCCCCCGATCACCGGAACCCTAATGCCGTCGGTCAGGTTTTCCGACGATGCTCTGACGATGGTGCCCCGGTGAAGAAAAATGCGGCACCAGTACATGCCCGAGCCCAGCATGTGCTGTCGCAACCCTCGATCCAGTCCGATCTTATACTGGGAATGAACTCCATATGCTTAGACTGGGAATGAACTCCGTATGCCTAAGTCAACCCACGAAACGAGCGTGCGGGCGTTCAACCGGCCAGAGGTGCGGGATGCGCAAGCCGAGGGTCAGCCAAGTCAACCTCTGTATGCTGCTGATACTGCTGCCGTAACCCTCCATCTGGTCTAATCTTAGATTGGGAATGAACTCGGTATGCCTAAGCCAACCGACGAAACGAGTGCACGGGCAGGTGGGCGCTACATCGACCAGAGAGACGGGATGTGCAAGCCGTGGATCAATAGGGTGGTAGGTGGGTTTAGGCACATCTTCATATTTCTACGTGCCAATGCCATTTTTATGGCTTGTAAATTCATACAATGGTCCCTTAAGCCTTCACGTGAAGTTTCATGGCAAGACGACTCATTTTCTATTTTTCACGATTTTTGAAACTTTCTGTGGTTTGAGATTTTTTAAAATTTTTTCAAAAGGAATTTTGGCCCCAAACTTGGTAGACATGATCCTTGTATTTTTTTTGGTATGCACAAAAAAATTCAGCTAAAAACTCGAAGTGTACAAGATTTTTTGGCCATTTGAAAAAAGTGTCCCCATTTCAGACACTTTAATGGCTACTGCCAGCAAACCTGTAAAATCTCAAATGCTCTTTAAAGGGGTGTGAGTTATCAAGGTTTGATGAGGGATAGGGGGCCAATATAAGGGCCAAGTACCAACGCCCATTGCACATCATCTGCGCACACCCCCCCGACCCTCCCGATTGCCAGAACACCAATGCCACCGGTCAGGTTCTCCGGTGATGGTGCCCCGACGAAGAAAAATACGGCACCAGCACGTGCCCGGGCCTAGCATGTGCTGCCGCAACCCTCGGTCCAGTCGAATCTTAGATTGGGAATGAACTTCGTATGCTTAGATTGGGAATGAACTCCATATGCCTAAGTCAACCCACGAAACGAGCGTGCAGGCGCTCAGCCGGCTAAAGGGGCAGGATGCACAGGCTGGGGATCGATCGGTCCCTCTCCACGTGCTGCTGATCCTGCTGCTGCAACCCTTGATCCGATATAATCTTAGACTGGGAATGAACTCTGTATGCCTAAGCCAACCGACGAAACAAGTGGTCGGGCACTACGCCGGCCAGAGTGACGGGATGCGCAAGCCGTGGATCGATGGGGTGGTAGGTGGGTATAGGCACATCTTCATATTTCTGCATGGCAATGCCATTTTTATGGCTTGTAAATTCATACAATGGTCCCTTAAGCCTTCACGTGAAGTTTCATGGCAAGACGAGTCGTTTTCTATTTTTCACGATTTTTGAAACTTTTTACGGTTCGAGATTTTTTAAAATTTTTTCGAAAGGAGTTTTGGCCCCAAACTTGGTAGACGTGATCCTTGTATTTTTTTTGGCATGCACAAAACAATTCTACTAAAATCTCGAAGTGTACAAGATTTTGTGACCATTTGAAAATGTGTCCCCATTTCAGACACTTTAATGGCTACTGGCAGCAAACCTGTCAAATCTCAAATGCTCTTTAAGGGGGTGCGAGTTCTCAAGGTTTGATGAAGGATAGGGGGCCAATATAAGAGCCAAGTACCAGCACCCATCGTACATCCTGTGCGAACACCCCCCTCGGCCTGCCCGATCGTTGGAACCCCAATGCCGTCGGTCAGGTTCTCCGACGATGCTCCAACGATGGTGCCCCAACGAAGAAAAATACGGCACCAGCACATGCCCGAGCCGAGCATGTGCTGCCATAACCCTAGGTTTGGTCCGATATTAGACTGGGAATGAACTCCGTATGCTTAGACTGGGAATGAACTCCGTATGCCTAAGTCAACCCACGAAACAAGCTTACGGGTGCTCAACCGGCCAGAGGGGCGGGATGCGCAAGCCGGGGATCGGTCGGGTCCCCCTCTGCATGCTATCGATCCTGCTGCCACAACCCTTGATTCGGTCCAATCTTAGAGTGGGAATGAACTCCGTATGCCTAAGCCAACTGACCAAATGAGCAGGCGAGCGGGCGGGCGGGTGGGCGAGCACTATGCCGACTAGAGAGACGGGATGCGCAAGCCGTGGATCGATAGGGTGTAGGTGGTTTAGGCACATCTTCATATTTCTGCATGCCAATGCCATTTTTATGGCTTCTAAATTGATACAATGGCTATTTTTGTTGGCATTTTTGTTGGCAAGCACAAAAAAATTTCTTGTATTTTTGTTGGCATGCACAAAAAAATTCAGCTAAAAACTCGAAGTGTACAAGATTTTGTGACCATTTGGAAAAAGTGTCCCCATTTCAGACATTTTAATGGCTACTGGTAGCAAACCTGTAAAATCTCAAATGCTTTTTAAAGGGGTGTGAGTTCTCGAGGTTTGATGAGGGATAGGGGGCCAATATAAGCGCCAAGTACCAGCACCCATCGCACATCATGTGCGCACACCCTCTCCCGTCCCCTTCCATCTCTGAAACCCCAATGCAGCCGGTCAGGTTCTCCGTCGATGCTCCGGCGATGGTGCCTCGATGAAGAAAAATACGGCACCAGCACATGCCCAAGCCCAGCATGTGCTGCTGCAACCCTCGGTCCGATCCGATCTTAGACGGGAAATGAACTCCGTATGCCTAGACTGGGAATGAACTCCGTATGCCTAAGTTAACCCACGAAACGAGCGTACGGGCGCTCAACCGGCCAGAGGGGCGGGATGCGCAAGCCAGGATCGGTCGGGTCCCCATCTACGTGCTACCGATTCTGCTGTCGCAACCCTCAGTCCAGTCTAATCTTAGACTGGGAATGAACTCCATATGCCTAAACCAACCGACGAAACGAGCGGGCGGGCACTACGCCGGCCAGAGAGACGGGATGCGCAAGCCGTGGATCGATAGGGTGGTTGGTGGGTTTAGGCACATCTTCATATTTCCATGTAACAATGCCATTTTTATTCCTTGTAAATTCATACAATGGTCCCTTAAGCCTTCACGTGAAGTTTCATGGCAAGACGACTCGTTTTCTATTTTTCATGATTTTTGAAACCTTTTGCGGTTCGGGATTTTTTTTAATTTTTTTCGAAAGGATTTTTGGCCCCAAACTTGGTAGACGTGATCCTTGTATTTTTGTTGGCATTTACAAAAAAATTCAGCTAAAAACTCGAAGTGTACAAGATTTTGTGACGATTTAAAAAAAGTGTCCCCATTTCATACACTTTAATGGCTACTGGCAGCAAACCTGTAAAATCTCAAATGCTCTTTAAGGGGGTGTGAGTTCTCGAGGGTTGATGAGGGATAGGGGGCCAATATAAGGGCCAAGTACCAGCACCCATTGCACATCATGTGCGCACACCCCCCGGCCCTCCCGATCGCCAGAACCCCAATACAGCCAGTTAGGTTCTCTGGTGATGCTCCGACGATGGCGCCCCGACGAAGAAAAATGCGGCAGCAGCACATGCCCGAGCCCAGCATTTGCTGCCGCAACCCTCGATCCGGTATGATCTTAGACTGGGAATGAACTCCGTATGCTTAGACTGGGAATAAACTTCGTATGCCTTAGTCAACCCATAAAACGAGCATGCGGGCGCTCAACCAGCCAGAGGGGCAGGATGCACAAGCTACGGATCGACCGGGTCCCCCTCTGTGTGCTGCCAATCCTGCTACCGCAACCCTCGGTCGGGTCCGATCTTGGACTGGCCTAAGCCAATCGATGAAACGACCGGGCGGGCTGGCGGGCACTATGTCGGCCAGAGAGACGGGATGCGCAAGCCGTGGATCGATAGGGTGGTAGGTGGGTTTAGGCACATCTTCATATTTCTGCATGCCAATGCCATTTTTGTGGCTTGTAAATTCATACAATGGTCCCTTAAGCCTTCACTTGAAGTTTCATGGCAAGACGACTCGTTTTCTATTTTTCACTATTTTTAAAACTTTTTGTGGTTCGGGATTTTTCAAAATTTTTTTGAAAGGATTTTTGGCCCCAAACTTGGTAGACATGATCCTTGCATTTTTTTTGGAATGCATAAAAAAATTCAGCTAAAAACTCGAAGTGTACAAGATTTTGTGACCATTTGAAAAAAGTGTCCCCATTTCAGACACATTAAAGGCTACTGGCAGCAAACCTGCAAAATCTCAAATGCTCTTTAAGGGGGTGTGAGTTCTCGAGGTGTGATGAGGGATAGGGGGCCAATATAAGGGCCAAGTATCAGTACCCTTCGCACATCATGTACGCACACCCCCCTCAGCCCCCTCAATCGCCGGAACCCCAATGCCGCCGGTCAGGTTCTCCAGCGATGCTTCGGTGATGGTGCTCCGACGAGGAAAAATGCGGCACCAGCACATGCCCGAGCCTAGCATGTGCTGCCACAACCCTCGGTCTGGTCCGATCTTAGACTGGGAATGAACTCCGTAACCTTAGACTGGGAATGAACTCCGTATGCCTAAGTCAACCCACGATACAAGCGTGCGGGCGCTCAGCCTGCCAGAGGGGCGGGATGCACAAGCCGGGGTTCGGATGGGTCCCCCTCTGCGTGCTGCTGATCCTGCTACCGCAACCCTTGGTCCAGTCCAATCTTAGACTGGGAATCAACTACGTATACCTAAGCCAACCGATGAAATGAGCAGGCGGGCGGACGGGCGGGTGGGCACTACGTCGGCCAAAGAGATGGGATGCGCAAGCCGTGGATCGATAGGGTGGTAGGTGGGTTTAGACACACCTTCATATTTCTCCATGCCAATGCCATTTTTATGGCTTGTAATTTCATACAATGGTCCCTTAAGCCTTCACGTGAAGTTTCATGGCAAGACGACTCATTTTCTATTTTTCACGATTTTTGAAACTATTTGAGGTTCGGGATTTTTTAAAATTTTTTCGGAAGGACTTTTGGCCCCAAACTTGGTAGACGTGATTCTTGTATTTTTGTTGGCATGCACAAAAGACTTCAGCTAAAAACTCGAAGTGTACAAGATTTTGTGACCATTTGAAAAAAGTGTCCCCATTTCAAACACTTTAATGGCTACTGGCAACAAACCTGTAAAATCTCAAATGCTCTTTAAGGGGGTGTGAGTTCTCGAGGTTTGATGAGGGATAGGGGGCCAATATATGGGCCAAGTACCAGCACCCATCACACATTATGTGCGCACACCCCCCCGGCCCCCCGATCGTCGGAACCCCAATGCTGCCTGTCAGGTTTAACGGCGATGCTCCGACGATGGTGCCCCGGTGAAGAGAATTGCGGCACCAGCACATGCTCGAGCCCAGCATGTGCTGTCGCAACCCTCTGTCCAGTCCAATCTTAGACTAGAATGAACTCCGTATGCTTAGACTGGGAATGAGCTCCGTATGCCTAAGTTAACCCACAAAATGAGCGTGCGGGCACTCAGTCGGCCAGAGGGGCGGGATGTGCAAGCCGGGGATCGGCCGGGTCCCCCTCTGTGTGTTTTTGATCCTGCTGCTGCAACCCTCGGTCCGGCCCGATCTTAGACTAGGAATGAACTCTGTATGCCTCAGCCAACCGACGAAATGAGCGGGCGGGCGGGCGGGCACTACGCTGGCCAGAGAGATGGGATACACAGGCCGTGGATCGATAGTGTGGTAGGTGGGTTTAGGCACATCTTCATATTTTTGCATGCCAATGCCGTTTTTATGGCTTTTAAATTCTTACAATGGTCCCTTAAGCCTTCACGTGAAGTTTCATGGCAAGACGACTCGTTTTATATTTTTCACAATTTTTAAAAATTTTTGCGGTTCAAGATTTTTTAAAAATTTTTTCGGAAAGATTTTCAGCCCCAAACTTGGTAGACGTGATCCTTGTATTTTTGTTGGCATGCACAAAAGAATTCAGCTAAAAACTTGAAGCGTACAAGATTTGTGACCATTCGAAAAAAGTATCCCCATTTCAGACACTTTAATGGCTACTGACAGCAAACCTGTAAAATCTCAAATGCTCTTTAAGGGGGTGTGAGTTCTTGAGGTTTGATGAGGGATAAGGGGCCAATCTAAGGGCCAAGTACCAGCACCCATCGCACAACATGTGCGCACATCCGCCCCGGACCCCCGATCGCCGGAACCCCAATGCCGCCTGTCAGGTTCTCCGGCGATGCTCCGGTGATGGTGCCCGAGCGAAGAAAAATGTGGCACCAGCACATGCCCGAGCCCAGCATGTGCTGCCGCAACCCTCGGTCCGGTCTGATCATAGATTGGGAATGAACTCTGTATGCTTAGACTGGGAATGAACTCCGTATGCCTATGTCAACCCATAAAATGAGCGTGCAGGCGCTCAGCCGGCCAGAGGGGCGGGATGTGCAAGCCGGGGATCGACCGGGTCCCCCTCTGTGTGCTTTTGAGCCTGCTGCCACAACCCTCAGTCTGGTCCGATCTTAGACTAGGAATGAACTCCGTATGCCTAAGCCAACCGACGAAACGAGCGGGCGGGCGGGCGAGCACTACGCCGGCCAGAGAGACGGGATGCACAAGCCGTGGATCGATAGTGTGGTAGGTGCGTTTAGGCACATCTTCATATTTTTGCATGCCAATGCCATTTTTATGGCTTGTAAATTCTGACAATGGTCCCTTAAGCCTTCATGTGAAGTTTCATGGCAAGACGACTCGTTTTCTATTTTTCATAATTTTTGAACATTTTTGCGGTTCAGGATTTTTTAAAAATTTTTTCGAAAAGATTTTTGGCCCCAAACTTGGTAGACGTGATCCTTGTATTTTTTTTGGCATGCACAAAAAAATTCAGCTAAAAACTCGAAGCGTACAAGATTTTGTGACCATTTGAAAAAGTGTCCCCATTTCAAACACTTTAATGATTACTGGCAGCAAACCTGTAAAATCTCAAATGCTCTTTAAGGGGGTGTGAGTTCTCGAGGTTTGATGAGGGATAGGGGGCCAATATAAGGGCCAAGTACCAGCACCCATTGCACATCATGTGCGCATACCCCCTGGCCCCCCCGATCGTCGGAACCCCAATGCCGTCGATCAGGTTCTCTGGCGATGGTGCCCCGGCGAAGAAAAATACGGCACCAGCACATGCCCGAGCCCAGCATGTGCTGCCGCCACCCTGGATCATGTCTGATCTTAGACTGGGAATGGACTTAGTATGGTTAGACTGAGAATAAAATCTGTATGCCTAAGTCAACCCACGAAACGAGCGTGCGAGCGCTCAGCCGGCCAGAGAGGCGGGATGCAGAAACTGGGGATCGGTCGGGTCCCCCTCTGCGTGTTGCCTATCCTGCTGTCGCAACCCTTGATCCAGTCTAATCTTAGACTGGGAATGAACTCTGTATGCCTAAGCCAACCGAGGAAATGAGTGGGCGGGCAGACAGGCGGGCACTACGCCGGCCAGAGATACGGGATGCGCAAGCCGTGGATCAATAGGGTGGTAGGTGGGTTTGGGCACATTTTCATATTTCTGCATGCCAATGCCATTTTTGTGGATTGTAAATTCATACGATGGTCCCTTAAGCCTTCACGTGAAGTTTCATGGCAAGACAACTCGTTTTTTATTTTTCTCGATTTTTGAAACTTTTTACGGTTCGGGATTTTTTAAAATTTTTTTCAGAAGGAGTTTTGGCTCCAAACTTGGTAGACGTGATCCTTGTATTTTTGTTAGCTTGCACAAAAAAATTCAGCTAAAAACTCAAATTGTACAAGATTTTGTGACCATTTGAAAAAAGTGTCCCCATTTAAGACACTTTAATGGCTACTTGTGGCAAACCTGTAAAATCTCAAATGCTCTTTAAGGGGGCGTGAGTTCTCGAGGTTTGATGAGGGATAGGGGGCCAATATAAGGGCCAAGTACCAGCACCCATCACACATCATGCGCGCACACCCCCTGGCCCCCCCGATCACCGGATCCCCAATGCCACGAGTCAGGTTCTCCGACGATGCTCCGACGATGGTGCCCCGACGAAGAAAAATGTGGCACCAGCACATGCCCGAGCCCAGCATGTGCTATTGCAACCCTCGGTCTGGTCTGATCTTAGATTGGGAATGAACTCCGTATGCTTAGACTGGGAATGAACTCCGTATGCCTAAGTAAACCCACAAAACGAGCGTGCGGCCGCTCAGTTGGCCGAAGGGGCAGGATGCGCAAGCTGGGGATCGATCAGGTCCCCTTCTGCGTGCTGCCAATCCTTCTGCCACAACCCTCAGTCTGGTCTGATCTTAGACTGGGAATGAACTCCGTATGCCTAAGCCAACCGACGAAACGAGCGGGCAGGCGGGCGGGTTGGCACTACGCCGGCTAGAGAAACGGGATGCGCAAGCCGTGGATCGATAGGGTGGTAGGTGGGTTTAGGCACATCTTCATATTTTTGCATGCCAATGCCATTTTTATGGCTTGTACATTCGTACAATGGTCCCTTAAGCCTTCACGTGAAGTTTCATGGCAAGACGACTCGTTTTCTATTTTTCATGATTTTCAAAACTTTTTACGGTTCGGGATTTTTTAAAATTTTTTTGGAAGGATTTTTGGCCCCAAACTTGGTAGACGCGATCCCTTTATCTTTGTTGGCATGGACAAAAAAATTCAGCTAAAAAATTGAAGTGTACAAGACTTTGTGACCATTTGAAAAAAGTGTCCCCATTTCAGACACTTTAATGGCTACTGGTAGCAAACCTGTAAAATCTCAAATGCTCTTTAAGGGGGTGTGAGTTCTCGAGGTTTGATGCGGGATAGGGGGCCAATATAAGGAGTAAGTACCAGCACCCATCGCACATCATGTGCGCACACCCCCCCGACCCCCCCGATCGCTAGAACCCCAATGCCGTCAGTCAGGTTCTCCGGCGATGCTCTGACGATGGTGCCCCGGCAAAGAAAAATGCGGCACCAGCACATGCCTGAGCCCAGCATGTGCTGCCACAACCCTCGATCTTGTCCGATCTTAGATTGGGAATGAACTCCATATGCCTAAGCCAATCAACGAAACGAGAGGGCGGGCGGGCACCACGCCTGCCTGAGAGACGGGATGCGCAAGCCATGGATCGATAGGATGGTAGGTGGGTTTAGGCACGTGTTCATATTTCTTTGTGCCAATGCCATTTTTATGGGTTGTAAATTCATACAATGGTCCCTTAAGCCTTCACGTGAAGTTTCACGGCAAGACGACTCGTTTTCTACTTTTCACGATTTTCAAAACTTTTTGTGGTTCGGGATTTTTTAAAATTTTTTCGGAAGGAGTTTTGGCCCCAAACTAGGTAGACGTGATCCTTGTATTTTTGTTGCCATGCACAAAACAATTCAGCTAAAAACTCGAAGTGTACAAGATTTTATGACCATTTCAAAAAAGTGTCCCATTTTAGACACTTTAATGGCTACTAGCAGCAAACCTGTAAAATCTCAAATGTTCTTTAAGGGAGTGTGAGTTCTCGAGGTTTGATGAGGGATAGGGGGCCAATATAAGGGCCAAGTACCAGCACCCATCACACATCATGTGCGCACACCCGCCGGCCCCCCAATCGCCGGAACCCCAATGCCACTGATCAGGTTCTCTGTGTGATGCTCCGACGATGGTGCCCCGAGGAAGAAAAATGCGGCACCAGCACATGCCCGAGCCCAGCATGTGCTGCCGTAACCTTCGGTCCGATCCGATCTTAGACTGGGAATGAACTCCATATGCTTAGACTGGTAATGAACTTCGTATGCCTTAGTCAACCCACGAAATGAGCGTACGTGTGCTCAGCCGGCCAGAGGGGCGGGATGCGTAAGCCGGGGATCGATCGGGTCCCCCTCTACGTGCTGTCGATCCTACTACCGCAACCCTTGGTCCGGACCAATCTGAGACTGGGAATGAACTCCATATGCCTAAACCAATAGATGAAACGAGCGGGCAGGCGGACGGGTGGACACTACGTCGGCCAGAGAGACGAGATGCCCAAGCCGTGGATCGATAGGATTGTAGGTGGGTTTAGGCACATCTTCATATTTCTGCGTGCCAATGCCATTTTTATGGCTTGTAAATTCATACAATTGTCCCTTAAGCCTTCATGTGAAGTTTCATGGCAAGACGACTCGTTTTCTATTTTTCACGACTTTTGAAACTTTTTACGGTTCAGGATTTTTTAAAATTTTTTCAGAAGGAATTTTGGAACCAAACTTGGTAGACGTCATTCTTGTTTTTTTTTTTGGCATGCACAAAAAAATTCGGGTAAAGACTCGAAGTATACAAGATTTTGTGACCATTTAAAAAAAGTGTCCCCATTTCAGACACTTTAATGGCTACTGGCAGCAAACCTGTAAAATCTCAAATGCTCTTTAAGGGGGTGTGAGTTCTCGAGGTTTGATGAGGGATAGGGGGCCAATATAAGGGCCAAGTACCAGCACCCATCGCACATCATGTGCGCACACCCCCGGCCCCGCCGATCGTCGGAACCTCAATGCCGCCGGTGAGGTTCTCCGGTGATGGTGCCCGGCGAACAAAAATACGGCATTATTACATGCCCGAGCCCCGCATGTGTCGCCGCAACCCTCGGTCTGGTCTGATCTTAGACTGGGAATGAACTTCGTATGCCTAGAATAGGAATGAACTCCGTATGCCTAAGTCAACCCACGAAATCAGCGTGCAGGCACTCAGTCGACTAAAGGGGTGAGATGCTCAAGCCGGGTTTCGATCGGGTCCCTCTCTGCGTGTTACCGATCCTACTGCCTTAATACACAGTCCGATCCAATCATAGACTGAGAATGAACTCCGTATGCTTAGACTGGGAATGTACTCCGTATGCCTAAGTCAACCCACAAAACGAGCGTGCGGGCGCTCAACCGACCAGACGGGTGGGATGCGCAAGCCGGGGATCGGTCGGGTCCCCCTCTGCATGCTACCAATCGTACTGTCGTAGCCCTCAGTCTGATCCAATCTTAGACTGGGAATGAACTCCGTATGCCTAAGCCAACCAACGAAACGAGCAGGCGGGCGGGCACTACGTCGACCAAAGAGATGGGATGTGCAAGCCGTGGATCGATTGGGTGGTAGGTGGGTTTAGGCACATCTTCATATTTCTATGTGCCAATGCCATTTTTATTGCTTGTAAATTTATACAATGGTCCCTTAAGCCTTCACGTGAAGTTTCATGGCAAGATGACTCGTTTTATATTTTTCATGATTTTTGAAAATTTTTGCGGTTCGAGATTTTTTAAAATTTTTTCGAAAGGAGTTTTGGCCCCAAACTTGGTAGACGTGATCCTTGTATTTTTGTTGGCATACACAAAAGGATTGAGCTAAAAACTCGAAGCGTACAAGATTTTCTGACCATTTGAAAAAAGTGTCCCCACTACAGACACTTTAATGGCTACTAGCAGCAAACCTGTAAAATCTCAAATGCTCTTTAAGGGGGTGTGAGTTCTCGAGGATTGATGAGGGATAGCGGGCCAATATAAGGGCCAAGTACCAGCACCCATCGCACATCATGTGTGCACACCCCCACCTCTGGCCCCCCCGATCGTTGGAACCCTATACCGCCGGTCAGGTTCTCTGACGATGCTCCGACGATGGTGCCCCGATGAAGAAAAATACGGCACCAACACATGCCCGAGCCCAGCATGTGCTGCCACAAACCTCGGTCCGGTCTGATCTTATACTGGGAATGAACTCCGTATGCCTAAGTCAACCCACGAAACGAGCGTGCGGGCGCTAAGCCGGCCAGAGGGGAGGGATGCATAAGTCGGGGATCGGTCAAGCCCCCCTCTGCGTACTATCGATCCTGCTACCACAACCCTTAGTCCGGTGTGATCTTCGACTGGGAATGAACTCCGTATGCCTAAGCCAATCGATGAAATGAACGGGCGGGTGGGCGGGCAGGCACTACACCAGCCAGAGAGACGTGATGCGCAAGCCGTGGATCGATAGGGTGGTAGGTGGGTTTAGGCACATCTTCATATTTTTGCGTCCCAATGCCATTTTTATGGCTTGTAAATTCATAATAGTCCCTTAAGCCTTCACGTGAAGTTTCATGGCAAGACGACTCATTTTTTATTTTTCACGATTTTTCAAACTTTTTGCGGTTCAAGATTTTTTAAAATTTTTTCGGAAGGAGTTCTGGCCCCAAACTTGGTAGACGTGATCCTTGTATTTTTGTTAGCATGCACAAAACAATTCAGCTAAAAACTCGATGTGTACAAGATTTTGTGACCATTTGAAAAAAGTGTCCCCATTTCAGACACTTTAATGGCTACTGGCAACAAACCTGTAAAATCTCAAATGCTCTTTAAGGGGGTGTGAGTTCTCGAGGTTTGATGAGGGATAGGTGGCCAATATAACGGCCAAGTACCAGCAACAATTGCACATCATGTGTGCACGCAACCCCGGCCCCCCCGATCGTCGGAACCCCAATGCCGCGGGTCAGGTTCTTCGGTGATGCTCCGACGATGGTGCCCAGGCGAAGAAAAATACGGCACCGGCATATGCCTGAGCCCAGTATGTGCTATCGTAACCCTTGGTCCGGTCCGATCTTAGACTGAGAATAAACTCCGTATGCTTAGACTGGGAATGAACTCCGTATACCTAAGTCAACACACGAAACGAGCGTGCGGGCGCTCAGCCGGCCAGACAGGCAAGATGCGCAAGCCGGGGATCGGTCGGGTCCCCCTTTGCGTGCTGCCGATCCTGTTGCTGTAACCCTCGATCCGATCTGATCTTAGACTGGGAAGGAACTCTGTATGCCTAAGCCAACCGACGAAACGAGCGGGCAGGCAGTCGGGCGGGCAATACGCCGGCCAGAGAGACGGGATGCGCAAGCCGTAGATCGATAGGGTGGTAGGTGGGTTTAGGCACATCTTCATATTTTTGCATGCCAATGCCATTTTTATGGCTTGTAAATTCATACAATGGTCCCTTAAGCCTTCACGTGAAGTTTCACGGCAAGATGACTCGTTTTTTATTTTTCATGATTTTTAAAACTTTTTGCAGTTCGAGATTTTTTTAAATTTTTTCGGAAGGTGTTTTGGCCCCAAACTTGGTAGACGTGATCCTTGTATTTTTGTTAGCATGCACAAAAACATTCAGCCAAAAACTCGATGTGTACATGATTTTGTGACCATTTGAAAAAAGTGTCCCCATTTCGGACACTTTAATGGCTACTGGCAGCAAACCTGTAAAATCTCAAATGCTCTTTAAGGGGGTGTGAGTTCTCAAGGTTTGATGAGGGATAAGGGGTGAATATAAGGGCCAAGTACCAGCACCCATCGCACATCATGTGTGCACACCCCCGTCGGCCCCCCCGATCGCCGGAACCCTAATGTCGTCTGTCAGGTTCTCCGGCGATGGTGCCCCAATGAAGAAAAATGCGACACCAGCACATGCCCGAGCCCAGCATGCACTCCCGTAACACTCGGTTCGGTCCGATCTTAGACTGGGAATGAGCTCCGTATGCTTAGACTGGGAATCAACTCCGTATGATTAAGTCAACCCGCGAAACGAGCTTGCGGGCGCTGTCGGCCAGAGGGGCAGGATGCGCAAGCCGAGTATCGGTCGGGTCCCCCTCTGCGTGCTGCCAATCTTGCTGCCGTAACCCTCGATCTGGTCTGATCTTAGACTGGGAATGAACTCCGTATGCCTAAGCCAACCGACGAAACGAGCGGCCAGACGGGCGTGCGGGCACTACGTCGACCAGAGAGACGGGATGCGCAAGCCATGGATCGATATTGTGGTCAGTGGGTTTAGGCACATCTTCATATTTCTGCATCCCAATGCCATTTTTATGGCTTGTAAATTCATAAAATGGTCCTTTAAGCCTTCACGTGAAGTTTCATGGCAAGATGACTCGTTTTTTATTTTTCACGATTTTTGACACTTTTTACAGTTCGAGGTTTTTAAAATTTTTTCAGAAGGAGTTTTGGCCCCAAACTTGTAGACATGATCCTTGTATTTTTGTTGGCGTGCACAAAAACATTCAGCTAAAAGCTCGAAGTGTACAAGATTTTGTGACCATTTGAAAAAAATGTCGTCATTTCAGACACTTTAATAGCTACTGGCAGCGAACCTATAAAATCTCAAATACTCTTTAAGAGGGTGTGAGTTCTCGAGGTTTGATGAGGGATAGGGGGTCAATATAAGGGCCAAGTACCAGCACCCATCGCACATCATGTGCGGACACCCCCTCCCCCGGTTAGGTTCTCCGGTAATGCTCCGATGATGGTGCCCCGATGAAGAAAAATATGGCGCCAGCACATGCCCGACCCAGCATGTGCTGCCACAACCCTCGATCCAGACTGATCTTAGACTGGGAATGAACTTCGTATGCCTAAGTCAACCCACGAAACGAGCGTGCGGGCGTTTAGTCGATCGGAGGGGCGGGATGCGCAAGCCAGGGATCGGTCGGGTCCCCTTCTGCATGCTGTCGATCCTGCTGCCGCAACCCTCGGTCCGGTCCAATCTTAGATTGGGAATGAACTCCGTATGCCTAAGCCAACCGACGAAACGAGCTGGTGAGCAGGTGGGCGGGCACTACGTCGGCTAAAGAGACGGGATGCACAAGCCATGGATCGAAAGGGTCGTAGGTGGGTTTAGGCACATCTTCATATTTCTGTGTGGCAATACCATTTTTATGGCTTGCAAATTCATACAATGGTCCCTTAAGCCTTCTTGTGAATTTTCATGGCAAGACGACTCGTTTTCTATTTTTCACAATTTTAAAAACTTTTTACGCTTTGGGATTTTTTAAAATTTTTTCAAAAGGAGTTTTTCCCCAAACCTGGTAGATGTGATCCTTGTATCTCTATTGGCATGCACAAAAAAATTCAGCTAAAAACTCGAAGTGTGCAAGATTTTGTGGCCATTTCAAAAAAGTGTTCCCATTTTAGACACTTTAATGGCTACTGGCAGCAAACCTGTAAAATCTCAAATGCTCTTTAAGGGCGTGTTCGTTCTCAAGGTTTGATGAGGGATAGGGGGCCAATATAAGGGCCAATTACCAGCACCCATCGTACATCATGTGTGCACACCCCCTAGCCTCCCATCACCGAAACCCCAATGCCATCGATCAGGTTCTCCGGTCCGATCTTAGACTGGGAATGAACTCTGTATGCCTAAGTCAACCCACGAAATGAGCATATGGGTGCTCAGCCGACCAAAGGGGCGGGATGCACATGCCGGGGATCGACTGGGTCCACCTTTGCAAGCTGTCAATCTTGCTGTAGCAACCTTCGATCCGGTCTGCTCTTAGACTGGGTATGAACTCCGTACGCCTAAGCCAACCGACGAAACGAGCGGGCGGGCGGGCGGGCACTACGCCGGCCAGAGAGACGGGATGCGCAAGCCATGGATCGATAGGCTGGTAAGTGGGTTTAGGCACATCTTTATATTTTCTGCATGCTAATGCCATTTTTATAGCTTGTAAATTCATACAATGGTCCCTTAAGCCTTCACATGAAGTTTCATGGCAAGATGACTCATTTTCTATTTTTCATGATTTTCAAAACTTTTTGTGTTTCAAGATTTTTTAAAATTTCTTCAAAAGGAGTTTTGGCCCCAAACTGGGTAGGCGTGGTCCTTGTATTTTTGTTGGCTTGCACAAAAAAATTCAACGAAAAACTGGAACTGTACAAGATTTTGTGACCATTTGAAAAAAGTGTCCCCATTTCAGACACTTTAATGGCTACTGGCAGCAAACCTATAAAATCTCAAATGCTCTTTAAGGGCGTGTTTGTTCTCAAGGTCTGATGAGGGATAGGGGGCCAATATATGGGCCAAGTACCAGCGCCCATCGCACATCATGTGCGCACACCCCCTGGCCCCCCCGATCATCGAAACCCCAATGCCATCGATCAGGTTCTCCAGTGATGCTCCGGGGACGGTGCCCCGATGATGGTGCCCTGACGAAGAAAAATACGGCACCAGCACATGCCTGAGCCCAGCATGTGTTACCATAACCCTCAGTCTGATCCGATCTTAGATTGGGAATGAACTCCATATGCTTAGACTGGGAATGAACTCAGTATACGTAGACTGGGAATGAACTCCGTATGCCTAAGTCAACCCACGAAATAGCGTGCGGGCACTCAGTCGGCCAGTAGGACGGGATGCATAAGCCGAGGATCGATCGGGTCCCCCTCTGCGTGCTGCCGATCCTGTTGCTGCAACCCTCAGTCTGGTGTGATCTTAGACTAGGAATAAACTCTATATGCCTAAGCGAACCGACGAAACAAACGGACGGGCGGGCACTACACCGACTAGAGAGATGGGATGCAAAAGCCGTGGATCGATAGGGTGGTAGGTGGGTTTAGACACATCTTCATGTTTTTGTGTGCCAATGCCATTTTTATGGCTTTTAAATTCATACAAAGGTCCCTTAAGCCTTCACGTGAAGTTTCATGGCAAGACGACTCGTTTTCTATTTTTCATGATTTTTGAAACTTTTTACGGTTCGAGATTTTTTAAAATTTTTTCGGAAGAATTTTTGGCCCCAAACTTGGTAGACGTGATCCCTGTAATTTTTTGGCATGCACAAAAAAATTCAGCTAAAAACTCAAAGTGTACAAGATTTTGTAACCATTTGAAAAAAGGGTCCCCATTTCAGACACTTTAATGGCTACTGACAGCAAACTTGTAAAATCTCAAATGCTCTTTAAGGGGGTGTGAGTTCTCAGGGTTTGATGAGGGATAGGTGGGCAATATAAGGGCCAAGTACCAGCACCCATCGCACATCATGTGCGCACACCCCCTCGGCCCCCCCGATCGCCGGAACCCCAATGTCGTCGATCAGGTTCTCCGACGATGGTGCCCCGACGAAGAAAAATGCGACACCAGGACATGCTCGAGCCCAGCATGTGCTGCTGTAACCCTCGGTCTGGTCCAATCTTAGGCTGGGAATGAACTTCGTATGCTTAGACTTGGAATGAACTCCGTATGCCTAAGTCAATGCATGAAACGAGCATGCGGGCGCTCAACCGGCCAGAGGGGCGAGATGCGCAAGTCGGGGATCGGTCGGGTCCCTCTCTGGATCCTACCAATCCTTCTGCCGTAACCCTCAGTCTGGTCTGATCTTAGACTGGGAATGAACTCCGTACGCCTAAGCCAACCGACGAAATGAGCGGGCAGGCGGGCGGACGGGCCCGACGTCGGCCAGAGAGATAGGATGCGCAAGCCGTGGATCGATAGGGTGGTAGGTGGGTTTAGGCACATCTTTATATTTCTACGGGCCAATGCCATTTTTATGGCTTGTAAATTCATACAATGGTCCCTTAAGCCTTCACGTGAAGTTTAATGGCAAGACGACTCGTTTTCTATTTTTCATGATTTTTGAAACTTTTTACGGTTCAACATTTTTTAAAATTTTTTCGGAAGGATTTTTGGCACCAAACTTGGTAGCGTGATCCTTGTATTTTTGTTGGCATGCACAAAAAAATTCAGCTAAAAACTCGAAGTGTACAGGATTTTGGGAACATTTGAAAAAAATGTCCCCATTTCGGACACTTTAATGGCTACTGGCAGCAAACCTGTAAAATCTCAAATGCTCTTTAAGGGGGTGTGAGTTCTTGAGGTTTGATGATTGATAGGGGGCCAATATATGGGCCAAGTACTAGCACCCATCGCACATCATGTGCGCACATCCCCCGGCCCCCCGATCACTGAAACCCTAATGCCGTTGGTCAGGTTCTCTGGCAATGCTCCGGCGATGGTGCCTCGGTGTAGAAAAATGTGGCACCAGCACATGCCCGTGCCCAGCATGTGCTACCGTAACCCTCGATTCAATCTGATCTTAGACTGGGAATGAACTCTGTATGCTTAGACTGGGAATGAACTCCGTATGCCTAAGTCAACCCACGAAACGAGCGTGCGGGAGCTCAGCCAACCAAAGGGGTGGGATGCGCAAGCCAAGGATCGATCGGGTCCCCCTCTACGTGCTACCAATCCTACTGCCATAACCCTCTGTTCGGTCTAATCTTATATTGGGAATGAACTCCGTATGCCTAAGCCAACCGACGAAATGAACGGACGGGCAGGCGGGCCCTACGTCGGCCAGAGAGACGGGATGCGCAAGCCGTGGATCGATGGGGTGGTAGGTGGGTTTAGGCACATCTTCATATTTTTATGGGCCAATGCCATTTTTATGGCTTGTAAATTCATACAATGGTCCCTTAAGCCTTCACGTGAAGTTTAATGGCAAGACGACTCGTTTTCTATTTTTCATGATTTTTGAAACTTTTTGCGGTTTGGGATTTTTTAAAATTTTTTCAGAAGGATTTTTGGTCCTAAACTTATTAGATGTGATCCTTGTATTTTTGTTGGCTTGCATAAAAAAATTCAGCTAAAAACTCGAAGTGTACAAGATTTTGTGATCATTTGAAAAAAGTGTCCTCATTTTAGACACTTTAATGGCTACTGGCAGCAAACCTGTAAAATCTCAAATGCTCTTTAAGGGGGTGTGAGTTCTTGAGGTTTGATGAGGGATAGGGGGCCAATATATGGGCCAAGTACCAGCACCCATCGCACATCATGTGCGCACACCCCCCGTCCCCCTTGATAGCTGGAACCCTAATGTCGCCGGTCAGGTTCTCCGACGATGCTCCAGCGATGGTGCCTCGGTGTAGAAAAATACGGCACCAGCACATGCTCGAGCCCAGCATGTACTGTTGCAACCCTCGCTCCAGTCTGATCTCAGACTGGGAATGAACTCCGTATGCCTAAGTCAACCCACAAAACGAGCGTACGGGCGCTCAGCCGACCAGAGGGGCAGGATACGCAAGCCGAGGATAGGCCAAGTCCCCCTCTATGTACTCCCAATCCTGTTGCTGTAACCCTCGATCCGGTTCGATCTTAGACTGGGAATGAACTTCGTATGCCTAAGCCAACCGATGAAACGAGCGGGCGGGCAGGCGGGCAAGCCCTACGTCGGCTAGAGAGATAGGATGCGCAAGCTGTGGATCGATAGGGTGGTAGGTGGGTTTAGGCACATCTTCATATTTCTGTGTGCCAATGCCATTTTTGTGGCTTGTATATTAATACAATGGTCCCTTAAGCCTTCATGTGAAGTTTCATGGCAAGCTGACTCATTTTCTATTTTTCACGATTTTTAAAACTTTTTACGGTTCGAGATTTTTAAAATTTTTTTGAAAGGAGTTTTTGCCCCAAACATGGTAGACGTGATCCTTGTATTTTTGTTGGCATACATAAAAAAATTCAGCTAAAAACTCGAAGTGTACAAGATTTTGTGAGCATTTGAAAAAAGTGTCATCATTTCAAACACTTTACTGGCCACTGGTAGCAAACCTGTAAAATCTCAGATGCTCTTTAAAAGGGTGTGACTTCTCGAGGTTTGATTAGGGATAGGGGGCCAATATAAGGGCCAAGTACCAGCACCCATCGCACATCATGTGCGCAGACCCCCCCGCCCCTCGATCGTCGAAACCCTAATGCCGTCGATCAGGTTCTCCGGTGATGCTCCGACGATGGTGCCCCGGCAAATAAAATGCGGCACCAGCACATGCTCGAGCCCAGCATATGCTGCTGCAACCCTCGATCCGGTCTGATCTTAGACTGGGAATGAACTCTGTATGCTTAGACTGGGAATGAACTTCGTATGCCTAAGCCAAACCATGAAACGAGTTGCGGGCACTCAGTCGGCCAGAGGGGCGGGATGCGTAAGACGAGAATCGACCGGGTCCCCCTCTGCGTGCTACCGATCCTGCTGTCGCAACCCTCGATCCAGTTCGATCTTAGACTGGGAATGAACTCCGTATGCCTAAGCCAACTGACGAAACGAGCAGGTGGGCGGACGGGCGAGCACTACCCCGGCCAGAGAGACGGGATGCGCAAGCCGTGGATCGATAAGCTGGTTGGTGGGTTTAGGCACATCTTCATATTTCTATGCGCCAATGCCATTCTTATGGCTTGCAGATTCATACAATGGTCCCTTAAGCCTTCACGTGAAGTTTCATGGCAAGATGACCCGTTTTCTATTTTTCATGATTTTCAAAACTTTTTGCGGTTCGAGATTTTTTAAAATTTTTTCGAAAGGAGTTTTGGCCCCAAACGTGGTAGATGTGATCCTTGTATTTTTTTTGGCTTGCACAAAAAAATTCAGCTAAAAACTCGAAGCGTAAAAGATTTTGTGACCATTTGAAAAAAGTGTCCCCATTTCAGACACTTTAATGGCTACTGGCAGCAAACCTGTAAAATCTCAAATGCACTTTAAGGGGGTGTGAGTTCTCGAGGTTTGATGAGGGATAGGGGGCCAAAATAAGGGCCAAGTACCAGCACCCATTGCACATCATGTGCGCAAACCCCCTGGTCCGGTCCGATCTTAGACTAGGAATGAACTCCGTACGCCTAAGCCAACCGACGAAACGAGCGGGCGGGCGGGCGGGCGAGCATTACGCCGGCCAGAGAGACGGGATGCACAAGCCGTTGATCGATATGGTGGTAGGTGGGTTTAGGTACATCTTCATATTTCTACTTGCCAATGCCATTTTTATGGCTTGTAAATTCATACAATGGTCCCTTAAGCCTTCACATGAAGCTTCATGACAGGACGACTCATTTTCTATTTTTAATGATTTTCGTAACTTTTTGTGGTTCAGGATTTTTTAAAATTTTTTTGGAAGGATTTTTGAACCCAAACTTGGTAGACATGATCCTTGTACTTTTGTTGGCATGCATAAAAAAATTCAGCTAAAAACTCGAAGTGTACAAGATTTTGTGACCATTTGAGAAAAGTGTCCCCATTTCAGACACTTTAATGGCTACTGGCAGCAAACCTGTAAAATCTCAAATGCTCTTTAAGGGGGTGTGAGTTCTCGAGGTTTGATGAGGGATAGGGGGCCAATATAAGGGCCAAGTACTAACACCCATTGCACATCATGTGCGCACACCCCCCCGGGCCCCCCGATCGCCAGAACCCCAATGCCGTCGGTCAGGTTCTCCGACGATGCTCCGACGATGGTGCCCCGGTGAAGAAAAATGTGACACCAGCACATGCCCGAGCCCAGCATGTGCTGCCGTAACCCTCGGTCCGGTCTAATCTTAGACTGGGAATGAACTTCGTATGCCTAAGCCAACCGACGAAACGAGTAGGCGGGCGGGCGGGCGGGCGGGCGGGCACTACGTCGGCCAGAGAGATGGGATGAACAAGCCATGGATCGATAGGGTGGTAGGTGGGTTTAGGCACATCTTCATATTTTTGCATGCCAATGCCATTTTTACGACTTGTAAATTCATACAATGGTCCTTTAAGCCTTCACGTGAAGCTTCATGGTAGGATGACTCATTTTATATTTTTAATGATTTTAGTAACTTTTTGTAGTTCGGGATTTTTTAAAATTTTTTTGAAAGGATTTTTGGGCCCAAACTTGGTAGACGTGATCCTTGTATTTTTGTTGGCTTGCACAAAAAAATTCAGCTAAAAACTTGAAGTGTACAAGATTTTGTGACCATTTGAAAAAAATGTCCCCATTTAAGACACTTTAATGGCAACTGGCAGCAAACCTGTAAAATCTCAAATGCTCTTTAAGAGGGTGTGAGTTCTCAAGGTTTGATGAGGGATAGGGGGCCAATATAAGGGCCAAGTACCAGCACCATCGCACATCATGTGCGCACACCCCCTGGCCCCCCGATCGTCGGAACCTCAGCGCTGCCGGTCAGGTTCTCCTGCGATGCTCCGATGATGGTGCCCCGGTGAAGAAAAATACGGCACCAGCACATGCCCGAGCCCAGCATGTGCTAACGCAACCCTCGGTCCGATCCAATCTTACACTGGGAATGAACTTCGTATGCTTAGACTAGGAATGAACTCTGTATGCCTAAGTCAACCCATGAAACGAGCGTGCGGGCGCTCAGCCAGCCAGAGGGGCGGCATGCGCAAGCTGGGGATCGGTCGGGTCCCCCTCTGCATGCTATTGATCCAACTGCTGCAACCGTCAGTCTAGTCCGATCTTAGACAGGGAATGAACTCCGTATGCCTAAGCCAACCGACGAAACGAGTGGGCAGACAGGCGGACAGGCACTACGACGGCCAGAGAGATGGGATGCGCAAGCCGTGGATCGATAGGGTGGTACGTGGGTTTAGGCACATCTTCATATTTCTGTGTGCCAATGCCATTTTTATGGCTTGTAAATTCATACAATGGTCCCTTAAGCCTTCACGTGAAGTTTCATGGCAAGACGACTCGTTTTCTATTTTTCACGATTTTTGAAACTTTTTACGGTTCGGGATTTTTTAAAATGTTTTCGGAAGGCGTTTTGGCCCCAAACTTGGCAGACGTGATCCTTGTATTTTTGTTGGCACATACAAAAAAATTCAGCTAAAAACTCGAAGTGTACAAGATTTTGTGACCATTTGAAAAAAGTGTCCCCATTTTAGACACTTTAATGGCTACTGGCAGCAAACCTGTAAAATCTGAAATGCTCTTTAAGGGGGTGTGAGTTCTTAAGGTTTGATGAGGGATAGGGGGCCAATATAAGGGCCAAGACCAGCGCCCATCGCACCTCATGTGCGCACACCCCCCAGCCCCCCCGATCGTCGGAACCTCAACGCTGTCGATCAGGTTCTCCGATGATGCTCCGGTAATGGTGCCCCGATGAAGAAAATTACAGCACCAGCACATGCCCGAGCCTAGCATGTGCTGCCGTAACCCTTGGTCTGGTCCGATCTTAGACTAGAATGAACTCCGTATGCCTAAACCAATCGATGAAAGGAGCGGGCGGGCGGGCACTACGCCGGCCAAAGAGACGGGATGCGCAAGCCGTGGATCGATAGGGTGGTAGGTGGGTTTAGGCACATCTTCATATTTCTACGTGCCATTGCCATTTTTATGGCTTGTAAATTAATACAACGGTCCCTTAAGCCTTCACGTGAAGTTTCATGGCAAGACGACTCGTTTTCTATTTTTCATGATTTTTGAAACGTTTTGCGGTTCGGGATTTTTTAAAATTCTTTCGGAAGGAGTTTTGGCCCCAAACTTGGCAGATGTCATCCTTGTATTTTTTTTGGCATGCACAAAACAATTCAACTAAAAACTCGAAGTGTACAAGATTTTGTGACCATTTGAAAAAAATGTCCCCATTTTAGACACTTTAATGGCTACTGGCAGCAAACCTATAAAATCTGAAATGCTCTTTAAGGCGGTGTGAGTCTCGAGGTTTGATGAGGGATAGGGGGCCAATATAAGGGCCAAGTACCAGCACCCATCACACATCATTTGCGCACACCCCCCAGCCCCCTCGATCGTCGGAACCTCAATGCTGCCAGTCAGGTTCTCTGACGATCTTCCGGTAATGGTGCCCCGATGAAGAAAATTACGACACCAGCACATGCCCGAGCCCAGCATGTGCTACCGCAACCCTCGATCCGGTCCGATCTTAGACTGGGAATGAACTCCATATGCCTAAGCCAACCGATAAAATGAATAGGCGGACGGGTGGGCGGGCACTACGTTGGCCAGAGAGACGGGATGCGCAAGCCGTGGATCAATAGGGTGGTAGGTGGGTTTAGGCACATCTTCATATTTCTGCATGCCAATGCCATTTTTATGGCTTGTAAATTCATACAATGGTCCCTTAAGCCTTCATGTGAAGTTTCTTGGCAAGACGACTCGTTTTCTATTTTTTATGATTTTTGAAACTTTTTACGGTTCGAGAATTTTTAAAATTTTTTTGGAAGGAGTTTTGGCCCCAAGCTTGGTAGACGTGATCCTTGTATTTTTGTTGGCATGCATAAAAAAATTCAGCTAAAAACTCGAAGTGTACAAGATTTTGTGACCATTTGAAAAAAGTGTCCCCATTTCAGACACTTTAATGGATACTGGCAGCAAACCTGTAAAATCTTAAATGCTCGTTAAGGGGTGTGAGTTCTCGAGGTTTGATGAGGGATAGGAGGACAATATAAGGGCCAAGTACCAGCACCCATCGCACGTCATGTGCGCACAACCCCCCCGACCCCCCTCGATCGCCGGAACCCCAATGCCGCTGGTCAGGTTCTCCGCCTATGCTCCAGCGATGGTGCCCCGACGAAGAAAAATGTGGCACCAGCACATGCTCGAGCCCAACATGTGCTGCCGTAACCCTTGGTCCAGTCCGATCTTAGACTGGGAATGAATTCCATATGCCTAAGTCAACCCACGAAACGAGCGTGCGGGCGCTCCGCCGGCCAAAGGGGCGGGATGCTCAAGCCAGGGATCAGCCAGGTCCCCCTCTACGTGCTGTCGCAACCCTTTGTTTGATCTGATCTTATACTGGGAATGAACTCCGTATGCCTAAACCAACCGATGAAACGAGTGGGCGGGCACTACGCCGGTCAGAGAGACGGGATGCGCAAGCCGTGGATCGATAGGGTGGTAGGTGGGTTTAGGCACATCTTCATATTTCTGCATGCCAATGCCATTTTTTGGCTTGTAAATTCATACAATGGTCCCTTAAGCCTTCACGTGAAGTTTCATGGCAAGACGACTCGTTTTCTATTTTTCACGATTTTTAAAACTTTTTGCAGTTTGGGATTTTTTAAAATTTTTTCGGAAGGACTTTTGGCCTCATAATATGTAGACGTGATCCTTGTATTTTTGTTGGCAAACACAAAAAAAGTCAGCTAAAAACTCGAAGTGTACAAGATTTTGTGACCATTTGAAAAAAGTGTCCCCATTTTTGACATTTTAATGGCTACTGGCAGCAAACCTGTAAAATCTCAAATACTCTTTAAGAGGGTGTGAGTTCTCGAGGTTTGATGAGGGATAGGGGGTCGATATAAGGGCCAAGTACCAGCACCCATCACACATATGTGTGCACACCCCTCGGTCCCCCCGATCACCGGAACCCCAATGCCGCCGATCAGGTTCTCCGATGTTGCTCTGGCGATGATACCCCGACGAAGAAAAATGTGACACCAGCACATGCCCGAGCCCAGCTTGTGCTGTCGTAACCCTTGGTCTGGTCTGATCTTAGAATGGGAATGAACTCCGTATGCTTAGACTGGGAATGAACTCCATATGCGTAAGTCAACCCACGAAATGAACGTGCGGGCGTTCAGCCGGCTAAAGGTTTGGGATGCACCAACCGGGGATCGATCGGGTCCCCCTCTGTGTGCTGCCGATTCTGTTGCCACAACCCTTGGTCTGGTCCAATCTTAGACTAGGAATGAACTCCGTATGCCTAAGCCAACCGACGAAATGAGCGGACGGGCAGGCGGGCGGGCACTATGTCGACCAAAGAGATAGGATGCGCAAGCCATGGATCGATAGGGTGGTAGGTGGGTTTAGGCACATCTTCATATTTTTGTGTGCCAATGCCATTTTTATGGCTTGTAAATTCATACAATGGTCCCTTAAGCCTTCATGTGAAGTTTCATGGCAAGACGACCCGTTTTCTATTTTTCGTGATTTTTGAAACTTTTTACGGTTTGGGATTTTTTAAAAGTTTTTCGAAAGGAGTTTTGGTTCCAAACTTGGTAGACGTGATCCTTGTATTCTTGTTGGCATGCACAAAAAAATTCAGCTAAAAACTTGAAGTGTACAAGATTTTGTGACCATTTGAAAAAAGTGTCTCGATTTCAGACACTTTAATTGCTACTGGCAGCAAACCTATAAAATCTCAAATGTTCTTTAAGGGGGTGTGAGTTCTCGAGGTTTTATGAGGGATAGGGGGCCAATATAAGGGCCAAGTACCAGCACCCATCACACATCATGTGCGCACACCCCCCCGGCCCCCCCGAACACTGGAACCCTAATGCCGCCGATCAGGTTCTCCGGCGATGCTCTGACGATGGTACCCCGGTGTAAAAAAATGCAGCACCAGCACATGCTCGAGCCTAGCATGTGCTGTCACAACCCTCGGTCTGATCCGATCTTAGACTGGGAATTAACTCCGTATGCTTAGACTAGGAATGAACTCAGTATGCCTAAGTCAACCCACGAAACGAGCGTGTGGGCGCTCAGCAGGCCAAAGGGGCGGGATGCGCAAGCTGGGGATTGGACACGTCCCCCTCTGCGTGTTGCCACAACCCTCGGTCCGGTCTGATCTTAGACTGGGAATTAACTGCATCTGCCTAAACCAACCGACGAAATGAGCGGGCAGACGGGCAGGCGGGCACTACGTCGGTCAGAAAGACGGGATGCGCAAGCCGTGAATCGATAGGGTGGTAGGTGGGTTTAGGCACATCTTCATATTTCTATGTGCCAATGCCATTTTTATGGCTTGTAAATTCATACAATGGTCCCTTAAGCCTTCACGTGAAGTTTCATGGCAAGACGACTCGTTTTCTATTTTTCATGATTTTTGAAACTTTGTACGGTTCAGGATTTTTTAAAATTTTTTCAGAACGAGTTTTGGCCCCAAACTTGGTAGACACGATCCTTGTATTTTTGTTGGCATGCACAAAAAAACACAGCTAAAAACTCGAAGTGTACAAGATTTTATGACCATTTGAAAAAAGTGTCCCCATTTCAGACACTTTAATGGCTACTGGCAGCAAACCTGTAAAATCTCAAATGCTTTTTAAGGGGGTGTGAGTTCTCGAGATTTGATTAGGGATAGGGGGCCAATATAAGGGCCAAGTACCAGTACCCATCGCACATATGTGCGCACACCCCCCCGGCCCCCTTGATCATCGGAACCCCATTGCCGCCGATCAGGTTCTCCAACGATGGTGCCTCGACGAAGAAAAATGAGGCACCAGCACATGATCGAGCCCAGCTGTGCTACCGTAACCCTTGGTCCAATCTGATCTTAGACAGGGAATGAACTCCGTAAGCTTAGATTGGGAATGAACTCCGTATGCCTAAGTCAACCCACGAAATAAGCGCGCGGGCGCTCAGCCGGGTCCCCCTCTGCATTCTACCGATCCTGCTGCCGCAACCCTTCGTTCGATCTGATCTTAGACTGGGAATGAACTCTGTATGCCTAAGCGAACTGATGAAACGAGCAGACGGGTAGGCAGGCAGGAACTACGTCGGCCAAAGAGACGGGATGCACAAGCCATGGATCGATAGGGTGGTAGGTGGGTTTAGGCACATCTTCATATTTCTACGTGCCAATGCCATTTTTATGGCTTGTAAATTCATACAATGGTCCCTTAAGCCTTCACGTGAAGTTTCATGGTAAGACGACTCATTTACTATTTTTCATGATTTTTGAAACTTTTTACGGTTCGAGATTTTTTAAAAGTTTTTTGGAAGGAGGTTTGGCCCCGAACTTGGTAGACATGATCCTTGTATTTTTGTTGGCATGCACAAAAAAATTGAGCTAAAAACTCGAAGTGTACAAGATTTTGTGACCATTTGAAAAAAGTGTCCCCATTTCAGACACTTTAATGGCTACTGGCAGCAAACCTATAAAATCTTAAATGCTCTTTAAGGGGGTGTGAGTTCTCGAGGTTTGATGAGGGATAGGGGGCCAATATAAGGGCCAAGTACCAGCACCCATCGCACATCATGTGCGCACACCCCCCGGCCCCCCGGATCGTCGGAACCCCAATGCCGCCGATCAGGTTTTTCGACGATGCTTCGACGATGGTGCCCCGATGAGGAAAAATGTGGCACCAGCACATGCTCGAGCCCAGCATGCACTGTCGCAACCCTCGGTCCGATCCGATCTTAGATTGGGAATAAACTTTTTTTGCCTATGTCAACCCACAAAATGAGCATGCGGGTGCTCAGCCGGGCATAGGGGCGGGATGCGTAAGCCGGGGATCAGCCGGGTCCCCCTCTGCGTGCTGTCGATCTGACTGCCACAACCCTCAGTTCGATCTGATCTTAGACTGGGAATTAACTCTGTAAGCCTAAGCCAATTAACGAAACAAGCAGCGGGCGATCGGGCGGGCACTACGTCTACCAGAGAGACGGTATTATAATGGCTACTGGCATTCGAAAAAAGTGTACAAGATTTTGTGACGATTTGAAAAAAGTGTCCCCATTTTAGACACTTTAATGGCTACTAGCAGCAAACCTGTAAAATCTCAAATGCTCTTTAAGGGGGTGTGAGTTCTTAAGCTTTAATGAGGGATAGGGGGCCAATATAAGGGCCAAGTACCAGCACCCATCGCACATCATGTGCGTACACGCCCCTCGACCGATCAGGTTCTCCGGCGATGGTGCCCCGACGAAGAAAAATTGGGCACCAATACATGCCCGAGCCTAGCATGTGATGCCACAACCCTCGATCCGATCCGATCTTAGACTGGGAATGAACTCTGTTTGCTTAGACTGGGAATAAACCCCGTATGCCTAAGTCAACCCACGAAACGAGCGTGCGGGCGCTCAACCGGCCAGAGGGGCGGGATGCGCAAGTCGGGGATCGACCGGGTCCCCCTCTGAGTGCTGGCGATCCTGTTGCCGTAACCCTCGGTTCGGTCTAATTTTAAACTAGGAATAAATTTTGTATAACTAAACCAACCGACGAAACGAGCGAATGGGTGGGCGGGTGGGCATTACACCGGCCAGAGAGACGGGATGCGCAAGCCGTGGATCGATAGGGTGGTAGGTGGGTTTAGGCACATCTTCATATTTCTACGTGCCAATGCCATTTTTATGGCTTGTAAATTCATACAATGGTCCCTTAAGCCTTCACGTGAAGTTTCATGGCAAGACGACTCATTTTCTATTTTTCACGATTTTTGAAACTTTTTGCGGTTTGGATTTTTTAAAATTTTTTTTGAAGGCGTTTTGGCCCCAAACTTGGCAGACGTGATCCTTGTATTTTTGTTGGCACGCACAAAAAAATTCAGCTAAAAACTCGAAGTGTACAAGATTTTGTGACCATTTGAAAAAAGTGTCCCCAGTTCAAACACTTTAATGGCTACTTGCAGCAAACCTGTAAAATCTCAAATGCTCTTTAAGGGGGTGTGAGTTGTCAAGGTTTGATGAGGGATAGGGGGCCAATATAAGGGCCAAGTACCAGCACCCACCACACATCATGTGCACACACCCCCCCAGCACCCCCCATCGTCGGAACCCCAATGCCGTCGGTCAGGTTCTCCGACGATGGTGCCCCGGCAAAGAAAAATGCAGCACCAGCACGTGCCCGAGCCCAACATGTGCTATCGCAACCCTTGGTCTGGTCCGATCTTAGACTGGGAATGAACTCTGTATGCTTAGACTGGGAATGAACTCCATATGCCTAAGTTAACCCATGAAATGAGCATGCGGTCGCTCAGCCGGCCAGAGGGGCGGGATGTGTAAGTCGGGGATCGATCGGGCCCCCCTCTGCGTGCTGTCGATCCTGCTGCCGCAACCCTCAGTCCAGTCTGATCTTAGACTAAGAATGAACTCTGTATGCCTAAGCGATCCGACGAAACGAGCAGGCGGGCAGGCGGGCGAGCACTACGTCTGCCAGAGAGACAGGATGCGCAAGCCGTGGATCGATACGGTGGTAGGTGGGTTTAGGCACATCTTCATATTTCTGCTTGCCAATGCCATTTTTATGGCTTGTAAATTCATACAATGGTCCCTTAAGCCTTCACGTGAAGTTTCATGGCAAGACGACCCGTTTTCTATTTTTAATGATTTTTGAAACTTTTTACGGTTCGGGATTTTTTAAAATTTTTTCGGAAGGAGTTTTGGCCCCAAACTTGATAGACGTGATCTTTGTATTTTTCTTCGCATGCATAAAAAAATTCAGCTAAAAACTGTTAGTGTACAAGATTTTGTGACCATTTGAAAAAAGTGTCCCAATTTCAGACACTTTAATGGCTACTGGCAGCAAACCTGTAAAATCTCAAATGCTCGTTAAGGGGGTGTGAGTTCTCGAGGTTTGATGAGGGATAGGGGTCCAATATAAGGGCCAAGTACCAACATCCATTGCATATCATGTGCGCACATGCCCCCAGCCCCCCCGATCGTCAGAACCCTAATGCCGTCAGTCAATTTCTCCGGCGATGCTCTGGCGATGGTGCCTCGACAAAGAAAAATACGGCACTAGCACATGCCCGAGCCTAGCATGTGCTGTCGTAACCCTCGGTCCAGTCTGATCTTAGACTGGGAATGAACTCCGTATGCTTAGACTGGGAATGAACTCTATATGCCTAAGTCAACCAACGAAACGAGCGTGCGGGCGCTCAACCGGCCAGAGGGGAGGAATGTGCTAGCCGGGGATTGATCGGGTCCTCTTTTGCGTGCTACCGATCCTGCTGTTGCAACCCTCGGCTTGTAAATTCATACAATGGTCCCTTAAGCCTTCACGTGAAGTTTCATGGCAAGACGACTCATTTTCTATTTTTCACGATTTTTAAAACTTTTTACGATTCGAGATTTTTTTAAATTTTTTCGGAAGGAGTTTTGGCCCCAAACTTGGTAGATGTGATCCTTGTATTTTTGTTGGCGTGCATAAAATAATTCAGCTAAAAACTCGAAGTGTACAAGATTTTGTGACCATTTGAAAAAAGTGTCCCCATTTCAGACACTTTAATGGCTACTGCCAGTAAACCTGTAAAATCTCAAATGCTCTTTAAGGGGGTGTGAGTTCTAGAGGTTTGATGAGGGATAGGGGGCCAATATATGGGCCAAGTACCAGCATCCATCGCACATCATGTGCCCACACCCCCCCGGCCCCCCTGATCGTCGAAACCCCAATACCGTCGGTCAAGTTCTCCGGCAATGCTCCGGCGATGGTGCCCCAGCGAAGAAAAATGCAACACCAGCATGCCCGAGCCTAGCATGTGCTACCGCAACCCTCGATATGGTCCAATCTTAGACTGGGAATGAACTCCATATGCTTAGACTGGGAATGAACTCTGTATGCCTAAGTCAACCCACAAAACGAGCGTGCGGGCGCTCAACCGGCTAGAGGGGCAAGATGTGCAAGCCAGGTATCGGTCGGGTCCCCCTCTATGTGCTATCGATCCTGCTGCCGTAACCCTCGGTCCAATCTAATCTTAAACTAAGAATGAACTCCGTATGCCTAAGCCAACCAACGAAACGGGCGGGTGGACGAGCGGGCACTACATCGGCCAGAGAGACGGGATGCGCAAGCCGTGGATCGATAGGGTGGTAGGTGGGTTTAGGCACATCTTCATATTTCTACGTGCCAATGCGATTTTTATGGCTTGTAAATTCATACAATGGTCCCTTAAGCCTTCACGTGAAGTTTCATGGCAAGACGACCCATTTTCTATTTTTCACGATTTTCAAAACTTTTTACGGTTTGAGATTTTTTAAAATTTTTTCAGAAGGTGTTTTGGCCCCAAACATGGTAGATGTGATCCTTGTATTTTTATTGGCTTGCACAAAAAAATTGAGCTAAAAACTCGAAGTGTACAAGATTTTGTGACCATTAAAAAAAGGTGCCCCATTTCAGACACTTTAATAGCTACTGCCAGCAAACCTGTAAAATCTCAAATGCTCTTTAAGGGGGTGTGAGTTCTCGAGGATTGATGAGGGATAGATGGCCAATAAAAGGGCCAAGTACCAGCACCCGTCACCCGTGACCCCCCCGATCGTCGGAACCTCAATACCACCGGTCAGGTTCTTCGGCGATGCTCCGACGATGTTGCGCCAACGAAGAAAAATACGACACCAGCACATGCCTGAGCCCAGCATGTGCTGCTGCAACCCTCGATCTAGTGCAATCGATAGGGTGATAGGTGGGTTTAGCCACATCTTCATATTTCTACGTGCCAGTGCCATTTTTATGGCTTGTAAATTCGTACAAAGGTCCCTTAAGCCTTCACATGAAGTTTCATGGCAAGATTACTCGTTTTCTTTTTTTCATGATTTTTAAAACTTTTTGCAGTTCGAGTTTTTTTAAAATTTTTTCGGAAGGAGTTTTGGCCCCAAACTTGGTAGACGTGATCTTGTATTTTTGTTGTCATGCACAAAAAAATTCAGCTAAAAGCTCGAAGTGTATAAGATTTTGTGACCATTTGAAAAAAGTGTCCCCATTTCAGACACTTTAATGGCTACTACCAGCAAACCTATAAAATCTCAAATGCTCTTTAAGGGGGTGTGAGTTCTCGAGGTTTGATGAGGGATAGAGGGCCAATATAAGGGCCAAATACCAGCACCCATCGCACATCATGTGTGCACACCCCCCCGACCCCCTCGATCGTCGGAACCCCAATGCCACCGATCAGGTTCTCCGACGATGCTCTGATGATGGTGCCTTGACGAAGAAAAATGCAGCACCAGCACATGCTTGAGCCTAGGATGTGCTACCGTAACCCTCGATCCGGTCCGATCTTAGACTAGGAATGAACTCCGTATGCTTAGACTAGGAATGAACTCCATATGCCTAAGTCAACCCATGAAACGAGTGTGCGCGTGCTCAGCCGGCCAGAGGGGCGGGATGCGTAAGCCGGGGATCGGTTGAGTCCCCCTCTGGGTGCTGTCGTAACCCTCCATCTGGTCTGATCTTAGACTGGGAATGAACTCCATATGCCTAAGCCAACCGACGAAACGAGCGGGTGGACGGGCGGGCGGCACTACGTCGACTAGAGAGATGGGACGCGCAAGCCATGGATCGATAGGGTGATAGGTGGGTTTAGCCACATCTTCATATTTCTAAGTGCCAGTGCCATTTTTATGGCTTGTAAATTCATACAATGGTCCCTTAAGCCTTCACGTGAAGTTTCATGGCAAGATTACTCGTTTTCTTTTTTTTCATGATTTTTAAAACTTTTTACGATTCGGGTTTTTTTTAAATTTTTTTGGAAGGAGTTTTGGCCCCAAACTTGGTACACGTGATCTTGTATTTTTGTTGGCATGCATAAAAAAATTCAGCTAAAAATTTGAAGTGTACAAGATTTTGTGACCATTCGAAAAAAGTGTCCGCATTTTAGACACTTTAATTGCTACTGGCAGCAAACCTGTAAAATCTCAAATGCTCTTTAAGGGGGTGTGAGTTCTGGAGGTTTGATGAGGGATAGGGGGCCAATATAAGGGCCATGTACCAGCACCCATCGCACATCATGTGCGCACATCCCCCTTGGCCCCCCCGATCGCCGGAACCCCAATGCCGCCGATCAGGTTCTCCGACGATGCTCCGGCGATGGTGCCCCGACGAAGAAAAATGTGGCACCAGCACATGCCCGAGCCAGCATATGCTGTCGTAAACCTTGATCTGGTTCGATCTTAGACTGGGAATGAACTCCATTTCCTTAGACTGGGAATGAACTCTGTATGCCTAAGTCAACCCATGGAACGAGCGTGCGGGCGCTCAATCGACCAGAGGGGCGGGATGCGCAAGCCGGGGATCGATTGGGTCCCCCTCTACACGTTGCTAATCCTGTTGCTGCAACCTCGGTCGGGTTCGATCTTAGACTGGGAATGAACTCCGTATGCCTAAGCCAACCGATGAAACGAGCGGGCGGGCGGGCAAGCAGTCACTACGTCGGCCAGAGAGACGGGATGCGCAAGCCGTTGATCGATAGGGTGGTAGGTGGGTTTAGCCACATCTTCATATTTTTGTGTGCCAATGCCATTTTTATGGCTTGTAAATTCATACAATGGTCCCTTAAGTCTTCACGTGAAGTTTCATGGCAAGACGACTCATTTTCTATTTTTTATGATTTTTGAAACATTTTACGGTTCGAGATTTTTTAAAATTTTTTCAGAAGAAGTTTTGGTCCCAAACTTGGTAGACGTGATCCTTGTATTTTTGTTGGCATGCACAAAAACATTCAGCTAAAAACTCGAAGTGTACAAGATTTTGTGACCATTTGAAAAAAGTGTCCCCATTTCAGACACTTTAATTGCTATTGGCAACAAACCTGTAAAATCTCAAATGCTTTTTAAGGGGATGTGAGTTCTGGAGGTTTGATGAGGGATAGGGGGCTAATATAAGGGCCAAGTACCAGAACCCATTGCACATCATGTGCGCACACCCCCCGGCCCCTTAGATAGCCGGAACCCTAATGCCGTCCATCAGGTTCTCCGAGGATGCTTCGGCGATGGTGCCCCGACAAAGATAAATACGACACCAGCACATGCCCGAGCCCAGCATATGCTGTCGCAACCCTCGATCCGGTCCAATGTTAGACTGGGAAAGAACTCCATTTGCTTAGACTGGGAATGAGCTCCGTATGCTTAAGTCAACCCACGAAACGATCGTGTGGGCGCTCAGCCGGCCAGAGGGGCAAGATACGTAAGTCGGTGATTGGTCGGGTCCCCCTCTACATGCTGCTGATCCTGCTGCAACAACCGTCGGTCCAATCTGATCTAAGACTGGGAATGAACTCCGTATGCCTAAGCCAACCGACGAAACGAGCGGGCGGGCGTGCGGGCACTACGTCGACCAGAGAGACGGGATGTGCAAGCCGTGGATCGATAGGGCGGTAGGTGGGTTTAGGCACATCTTCATATTTTTGCATGCCAATGCCATTTTTATGGCTTGTAAATTCATACAATGGTCCCTTAAGCCTTCACGTGAAATTTTGTGGCAAGACGACTCATTTTTTATTTTTCACGATTTTCAAAACTTTTCTCGGTTCCAGATTTTTTAAAATTTTTTCGGAAGGAGTTTTGTCCCCAAACTTTGTAGACATGATCCTTGTATTTTTGTTAGCATGCACAAAAAAATTCAGCTAAAAACTCTTAGTGTACAAGATTTTGTGACCATTTGAAAAAAGTGTCCCCATTTCAGACACTTTAATTGCTACTGGCAGCAAACCTGTAAAATCTCAAATGCTCTTTAAGGGGGTGTGAGTTCTGGAGGTTTGATGAGGGATAAGGGGGCCAATATAAGGGCCAAGTACCAGCACCCATCGCACATCATGTGCGCACTCCCCCCCGAGCCCCCGATCGTCGAAACCCCAATGCCGCCGGTCGGGTTCTGCGGTGATGCTCCGACGATGGTGCCTCGACGAAGAAAAATGCTGCACCAGCACATGCTAGAGCCCAGCATCTACTGCTGCAACCCTCAGTCCAGTCCGATCTTAGACTGGGAATGAACTTCGTATGCTTAGACTGGGAAAGAACTCCGTATGCCTAAGTCAACCCAAGAAACAAGCGTACGGGTGCTCAGCCGGCCAGAGGGGCGGGATGCGCAAGCCAAGGATCGATCGGGTCCCCCTCTGTGTGCCACCAATCCTGCTGCTGCAACCCTCGGTTCGGTCTGATCTTAGACTGGGAATGAACTCTGTATGCCTAAGCCAACCGACGAAACAAGCGGGCGGGCGGGTGGGCACTACGCCAGCCAGAGAGACGGATGCGTAAGCCATGGATCGATAGGGTGGTAGGTGGGTTTAGGCACATCTTCATATTTCTACATGCCAATGAAATTTTTATGGCTTGTAAATTCATACAATGGTCCCTTAAGCCTTCACGTGAAGTTTCATGGCAAGACGACTCGTTTTCTATTTTTCACGATTTTTGAAACTTTTTGCGGTTTGGGATTGTTTAAAATTTTTTCGGAAGTAGTTTTGGCCCCAAACTTGGTAGACGTTATCCTTGTATTTTTGTTGGCATGCACAAA
Organism: Durio zibethinus; assembly: GCF_047325235.1. Lineage (NCBI taxonomy): Eukaryota > Viridiplantae > Streptophyta > Magnoliopsida > Malvales > Malvaceae > Durio > Durio zibethinus. Next base: position 14,509,213 of record NC_143180.1, on the reverse strand, counting down.
AAAATTCAGCTAAAACTCGATGTGTACGAGATTTTGTGACCATTTGAAAAAAGTGTCCCCATTTCAGACACTTTAATGGCAACCGGCAGCAAACCTGTAAAATCTCAAATGCTCTTTAAGGCGGTGTGTGTTCTGGAGGTTTGATGAAGGATAGGGGGCCAATATAAGGGCCAAGTACGAGCACCAACCGCACATCATGTGTGCACAGCCCCCGGCTCCCTCGATCGCCGAAACCCCAATACCGTCGGTCAGGTTCTTTGGCGATGCTCCAACGATGGTGCCCCGACGAAGAAAAATGCGACACCAGCACATGCCCGAGCCCAGCATGTGCTATCCCAACCCTCGGTCCGGTTTGATCTTAGACTGGGAATGAACTCCGTACGCTTAGACTGGGAATGAACTCCGTATGCCTAAGTCAATCCACGAAACGAGCGTGCGGGTGCTCAGCTGGCCAGAAGGCCAAGATGCAGAAGCTGGGGATCGACTGGGTCCCACTCTGCGTGCTGTCGTAACCCTCGGTCCGGTCCAATCTTACACTGGGAATGAACTTCGTATGCCTAAGTCAACCGACGAAATGAGCGGGCGGGCGGGCACTTATCGGCCAGAGAGACGGGATGCGCAAGCTGTGGATCGATAGGGTGGTAGGTGGGTTTAGGCACTTCTTCATATTTCTGCATGCCAATGAGATTTTTATGGCTTGTAAATTCATACAATGGTCCCTTAAGCCTTCACGTGAAGTTTCATAGCAAGACGACTCATTTTCTATTTTTCACGATTTTCAAAACTTTTTGTGGTTCAGGATTTTTTCAAATTTTTTTGGAAGGAGTTTTGGCCCCAAACTTGGTAGACGTGATCCTTGTATTTTTTTTGCAAGCATAAAAAAATTCAACTAAAAACCCAAAGTGTACAAGATTTTGTGACCATTTGAAAAAAGTGTCCCCATTTCAGACACTTTAATGGCTACTAGCAGCAAACCTGTAAAATCTCAAATGCTCTTTAAGGGGGTGGGAGTTCTCGAGGTTTGATGAGGGATAGGGGCCAATATAAGGGCCAAGTACCAGCACCCATCACACATCATGTACGCACACCCCCCCAGCCCCCCAGATCGTTAGAAACCCAATACCGCCAGTCAGGTTCTCCGATGATGCTCCGACGATGGTGCCCCGACAAAGAAAAATGTGGCACCAACAAATGCCCGAGCCCAGCATGTGCTGCCGCAACCCTCGGTCCGGTCTGATCTTAGACTGGGAATGAACTATGTATGCTTAGACTAGGAATAAACTCCGTATGCCTAAGTCAACCCACGAAATGAGCGTGCGGGTGCTCAGCCGGCCAGAGGGGCGGGATGCGTAAGCCGGGGATCGGCTGGGTCCCCCTCTGTGTGCTGCCAATCCTGCTGCCATAACCCTCAGTCCGGTTCAATCTTAGACTTGGAATTCACCCCGTATGCCTAAGCCAACCGACGAAACGATCGGGCGGGCGGACGGGTACTACGCCGGCCAGAGAGACGGGATCCGCAAGCCGTGGATCGATAGGGTGGTAGGTGGGTTTAGGCACATCTTCCTATTTCTACATACCAATGCCATTTTTATGGCTTGTAAATTCATACAATGGTCCCTTAAGCCTTCATGTGAAGTTTCATGGCAAGGCGACTTGTTTTCTATTTTTCACGATTTTTGAAATGTTTTCCAGTTCAAGATTTTTTAAAATTTTTTCGCAACGCGTTTTGGCCCAAACTTGGTAGACGTGATCCTTGTATTTTTGTTGGCATGCACAAACAAATTCAGCTAAAAACTCGAAATGTACAAGATTTTGTGACCATTTGAAAAAAGTGTCCCCATTTGAGACACTTTAATGGCTACTGGCAGCAAACCTGTAAAATCTCAAATGCTCTTTAAGGGGGTGTGAGTTCTCGAGGTTTGATGAGGGATAAGGGGGACAATATAAGGGCCAAGTACCAGCATCCATTGCACATCATGTGCGCACACACCCCCCGACCCCTCCGATCGCCGAAACCCTAATGTCGATCAAGTTCTCCGTTGATGCTCCGGCGATTATGCCCCAAGAAGAGAAATGCAGCACAGCACATGCCCGAGCCCAGTATGTGCTGCCACAACCCTCGGTTCGGTCCTATCTTAGACTGGGAATGAACTTCGTATGCTTAGACTGGGAATGAACTTCGTATGCCTAAGTCAACCCACGAAATGAGCATACGGGCGCTCAGCCGGCCGGAGGGGCGGGATGCACAAGCCGGAGATTGATCGGTTCCCCCTCTGCATGCTATTGATCTTGCTACTGCAACCCTCGGTCTGGTCCTATCTTAGACTGGGAATGAACTCCGTATGCCTATGCTAACCGACAAAACGAGCGAGCGGGCGAGCGGGCACTACGCCGACCAGAGACACGAGATTCGTAAGCCGTGGATCGATAGGGTGGTAGGTGGGTTTAGGCACATCTTCATATTTCTGCATGACAATGCCATTTTTATGGCTTGTAAATTCATACAACGGTCACTTAAGCCTTGATGTTAAGTTTCATGGCAAGATGAGTCGTTTTCTATTTTTCACGATTTTCAAAACTTTGAACGGTTCGGGATTTTTTAAAATTTTTTTTAAAGGAGTTTTGGCCCAAAACTTTATAGACTTGATCATTGTATTTTTTGTTGGCATGCCCAAAAAAATTCAGCTAAAAAATCAAAGTGTACAAGATTTTGTGACCATTTGAAGAAAGTATCCCCATTTCAGACACCTTAATTGCTACTAGCAGCAAACCTGTAAAATCTCAATTACTCTTTAAGGGGGTGTGAATTCTCGAGGTTTGATGAGGGATAAGGGGCCAATATAAGGGCCAAGTACTAGCACCCATCGCACATCATGTGCGCACACCACCCGGCCCCCCGATCGCCGGAACCCCAATGTCGTCGGTCAAGTTCTCCGGTGATGCTCCGACGATGGTGCCCCAATGAAGAAAAATACGACACCAGCACATGCCCGAGCCCAGCATGTGCTGCCGTAACCCTCGATCTGATCTGATCTTAGACTGGGAATGAACTCCATATGCTTATACTGGGAATGAACTCTGTATGCCTAAGCCAACTGATGAAACGAGCAGGCGGGTGGGCGGGCGGGCACTACGTCGGCCAGAGAGACGGGATGCGCAAGCCGTGGATCGATAGGGTGGTAGGTGGGTTTAGGCACATCTTCATATTTCTACGTGCCAATGCCATTTTTATGGCTTGTAAATTCATACAATGGTCCCTTAAGCCTTCACGTGAAGTATCATGGCAAGATGACTCGTTTTCTATTTTTCATGATTTTCGAAACTTTTTGCGATTCGAGATTTTTTAAAATTTTTTTGGAAGGAGTTTTGGCCCCAAACTTGGTAGACATGATCCTTGTATTTTTGTTGGCATGCACAAAACAATACAGCTAAAACCTCGAAGTGTAGAAGATTTTGTGACCATTTGAAAAAAGTGTCCCCATTTCAGACACTTTAATGTCTACTGGCAGCAAACCTGTAAAATCTCAAATGCTCTTCAACGGGGTGTGAGTTCTCGACGTTTGATGAGGGATAGGGGGCCAATATAAGGGCCAAGTGCCAGCACCCATCGTATATCATGTGCATACACCCCCCGACCCCCCGATCGTCGGAACCCCAATACCGCTGGTCAGGTTCTCCGACGATGCTCCGATGATAGTGCCCAGACGAAGAAAAATGCAGCACTAGCACATGCCCGAGCCTAGCATGTGCTGTCGTAACCCTCGGTCCGGTCCGATCTTAGACTGGGAATGAACTTCGTATGCTTAGACTGGGAATGAACTCCGTATGCCTAAGTCAACCAACGAAACGAGCATGCGGGCGCTCAGCCTGCCAGAGGGGCGGGATGCGCAAGCGAAGGATCGATCGAGTCCTCTTATGCGTGCTGTCGATCCTGCTACCATAACCCTCGATCCGGTTCGATCTTAGACTGGAAGTGAACCCGTATGCCTAAGCCAATCGATGAAATGAGCGGGCGGACGAGCAGACGAGCAGACGGGCAGACGGGCGGACGGGCGGGTGGGCACTACGCCGGCCAGAGAGACGGGATGCGCAAACCGTGGATCGATAGGGTGGTAGGTGGGCTTAGGAACATCTTCATATTTCTGCGTGCCAATGCCATTTTTATGGCTTGTAAATTCTTACAATGATCGCTTAAGCCTTCACGTGAAGTTTCATGGCAAGACGACTCGTTTTCTATTTTTCACGATTTTCTAAACATTTTGCTGTTCAAGATTTTTTAAAATTTTTTCGAAAGGAGTTTTGGCCCCAAACTTGGTAGACGTGGTCCTTGTATTTTTGTTGGCATGCACAAAACAATTCAGCTAAAAACTCGAAGTGTACAAGATTTCGTGACCATTTGAAAAAAGTGTCCCCATTTGAGACACTTTAATGGCTACTGGCAGCAAACGTGTAAAATCTCAAATGCTCTTTAAGGGGGTGTGAGTTTTCAAGGTTTGACGAGGGATAGGGGGCCAATATAAGGGCCAAGTACCAGCACCCATCACACATCAAGTGCGCACACCCCCTACCCCCCCGATCGCCGGAACCCCAATGTCGCCGGTCAGGTTCTGAGTCGATACTCCGACGATGGTGCCCCGACGAAGAAAAATGTGGCACCAGCACATGCCCGAGCCCAGCATGTGCTGCCGTAACCTTCGGTCCATTCCGATCTTAGACTAGGAATGAACAACGTATGCTTAGACTGGGAATGAACTCCATATGCCTAAGTCAACCCACGAAATGAGCGTGCGGGCGCTCAGCTAGCCAGAGGGGCAGGATGCGCAAGTCGGGGGTTGGCCGGGTCCCCCTCTATGTGCTGCTGATCCTGCTACTGCAACCCTCAGTCCAGTTTGATCTTAGACTGGGAATGAACTCCGTATGCCTAAGCCAACCGACGAAACGAGCGGGCATGTGGACACTACACCGACTAAAGAGACGGGATGCACAAGCCGTGAATCGATAGGGTGGTATGTGGGTTTAGGCACATCTTCCTATTTCTGCATGCCAATGCCATTTTTATGGCTTGTAAATTCATACAATGGTCCCTTAAGCCTTCACGTGTAGTTTCATGGCAAGACGACTCGTTTTCTATATTTCATGATTTTCAAAACTTTTTACGGTTCGGGATTTTTTTAAATTTTTTTGAAAGGAGTTTTGGCCCCAATCTTAATAGATGTGATCCTTGTATTTTTGTTGGGATGCACAAAAAAATTAAGCTAAAAACTCAAAGTGTACAAGATTTTGTGACCATTTGAAAAAAGTGTCACCATTTCAGACATTTTAATGGCTACTGGCTGCAAACCTGTAAAATCTCAAACGCTCTTTAAGGGGTTGTGAGTTCTCGAGGTTTGATGAGGGATAGGGGGCTAATATAAGGGCCAAGTACCAGCACCCATCGCACATCATGTGCGCACACCCCCCCAGGCCCCCCCGATCGCCGGAACCCAAATTCCGCCGGTCAGGTTCTCCGGCGATGATGCCCCGCGAAGAAAAATACGGCACCAGGACATGCCTGAGCCCAGCATGTGCTGCCACAACCCTCAGTCCGGTCCGCTCTTAGACTAGAAATGAAATCCGTATGCCTAAGTCAACCCACGAAACGAGCGTGCGGGCGCTCAACCGGCCAGGGCGACGGGATGCCCAAGCCGAGGATCAGTCGGGTCCCCCTCTGGGTGCTGTCGATCCTGTTGCCACAACCCTTAGTTCGGTCCGATCTTAGACTGGGAATGAACTCCGTATGCCTAAGCCAACCGACGAAATGAGCATGCAGGCGATCGGGCGGGCACTACGCTGGCCAGAAAGACGGGATGCGCAAGCCGTGGATCGATAGGGTGGTAGGTGGGTTTAGGCACATCTTCATATTTCTGCATGCCAATGCCATTTTTATGGCTTGTAAATTCATACAATGGTCCCTTAAGCCTTCACGTGAAGTTTCATGGCAAGACGACTCGTTTTCTATTTTTCACGATTTTCAAAATTTTTACGGTTCGGGTTTTTTTTAAATTTTTTTGAAAGGAGTTTTGGCCGCAAACTTGGTAACGTGATCCTTGTATTTTTGTTATCGTGCACAAAAAAATTCAGCTAAAAACTCTAAGTGTACAAGATTTTGTGACCATTTGAAAAAAGTGTCCCCATTTCAGACACTTTAATGGCTACTGGTAGCAAACCTGTAAAATCTCAAATGCTGTTTAAGGCAGTGTGAGTTCTCGAGGTTTGATGAGGGATAGGGGGCCAATATAAGGGCCAAGTACCAGCACCCATCGCACATCATGTGCGCACACACCCCCCCGGCCCCCTCGATCGTCGAAACCCTAATGCTATCGGTCAGGTTCTCCGGTGATGCTCAGACGATGATGCCCCGCGAAGAGAAATGCGGCACCAGCTCATGGCCGAGCCCAGCATGTCCTACCCCAACCCTCGGTCTGGTCCGATCTTAGGCTGCGAATGAACTCCGTATGCTTAGACTAGGAATGAACTCCGTATGGCTAAGTCAACCCATGAAACGAGCGTGTGGGCGCTCAACCGGCCAGAAGGCCGGGATGCGCAAGACGGGGATCAGTCGGATCCCCCTCGATGTGCTGCCGATCCTGCTGCCGTAACCATCGGTCTGATACGATCTTAGACTGGGAATGAATTCCGTATGCCTAAGCCAACCGACGAAACAAGCAGGCGGGCGGGCGGGCAGGCACTACGCCGGCCAGAGAGACGGGATGCACAAGCTGTGGATCGATAGTGTGGTAGGTGGGTTTAGGCACATCTTTATATTTTTACGTGCCAATGCCATTTTTATGGCTTGTAAATTCATACAATGGTCCCTTAAGCCTTCACGTGAAGTTTCATGGCAAGACGACTCGTTTTCTATTTTTCACAATTTTTGAAACTTTTTACGGTTCAAGATTTTTTTAAAATTTCTTTGGAAAGATTTTTGGCCCCAAACTTGGTAGAGGTCATCCTTGTATTTTTGTTGGCATGGACAAAAAAATTTAGCTAAAAACTCGAAGCGTACAAGATTTTGTGACCATTTGAAAAAAGTGTCCCCATTTCAGACACTTTAATGGCTACTAGCAGCAAACCTGTAAAATCTCAAATGCTCTTTAAGGGGGTGTGAGTTCTCGAGGTTTGATGAGGGATAGGGGGCAAATCTAAGGGCCAAGTACCAGCACCCATCGTACACCATGTACGCACACCCCCCCGACCCTCCCGATCGCTGGAACCCCAATGCCGTCTGTCAGGTTCTTCGACGATGGTGCCTCGACGAAGAAAAATGTGGCACCAGCACATGCCCGAGCCCAGCATGTGCTGCCACAACCCTCAATCCAGTCCGATCTTGGATTGGGAATGAACTCTGTATGCTTAGACTGGGAATGAACTCCATATGCCTAAGTCAACCCATGAAACGAGAGTGCGGGTGCTTAGCCGGCCAGAGGGGCGGGATGCGCAAGTCGGGGATCGGTCGGGTCCCCCTCTGGGTGCTGCCTATCCTGTTGCCACAACCCTCAGTCCAGTCCAGTCTTAGACTGGAATGAACTCTGTATGCCTAAGCCAACCGACGAATAGAGTGGACGGGCGGGCACTACGCCGGCCAGAGAGATGGGATGCGTAACTCGTGGATCGATAGGGTGGTAGGTGGGTTTAGGCACATCTTCATATTTTTGCATGCCAATGCCATTTTTATGGCTTGTAAATTCATACAATGGTCCCTTAAGCCTTCACGTGAAGTTTCATGGCAAGACGACTCGTTTTCTATTTTTCAAGATTTTTGCGGTTCAAGATTTTTTAAAATTTTTTTGAAAAGAGTTTCGGCCCTAAACTTGGTAGACGTGATCCTTGTATTTTTTTTGGCATGCGCAAAAAAATTCAGCTAAAAACTCGAAGTGTACAAGATTTTGTGACCATTTGAAAAAAGTGTCCCCATTTGAGACACTTTAATGGCTACTGGCAGCAAACCTGTAAAATCTCAAATGCTCTTTAAGGGGTGTGAGTTCTCAAGGTTTGATGAGGGATAGGGGGCCAATAAGAGGGCCATGTACCAGCACCCATCACACATTCTGTGTGCACAGCCCCCCCGGCCCCCCCCCGATCGTCGAAACCCCAATATCGTAGGTCAAGTTTTCCGACGATGGTGCCCCAACGAAGAAAGATATGGCACCAGCAGATGCTCGAGCCCAGCATGTTCTGCCACAACCCTCGGTCTGATCTGATCTTGGACTGAAAATGAACTCCGTATGCCTAAGTCAACCCACGAAACGAGCGTGCTGGCGTTCAGTCGGCCAGAGGGGCGGGATGCGCACGTCGGGGATCGGTCGGGTCCCCCTCTGCGTGCTACTGATCCTGCTGCCGCAACCCTCAGTCTGATCCATTCTTAGACTGGGAATGAACTCCGTATGCCTAAGCCAACCGACGAAATGAGTTGGCGGGCGGGCACTACATCGGCCAGAGAGACAAGACGCGCAAGCCGTGGATCGATAGGGTGGTAGGTGGGTTTAGGCACATCTTCATATTTTTGCATGCCAGTGCCATTTTTATGGCTTGTAAATTCATACAATGGTCCCTTAAGCTTCACGTGAGGTTTCATGGCAAGACGACTCGTTTTCTATTTTTCATGATTTTTGAAACTTTTTACGATTCGAGATTTTTTAAAATTTTTTCGGAAGGATTTTTGGCCCCAAACTTGGTAGACATGATCCTTGTATTTTTTTTGGCATGTACAAAAAAATTCAGCTAAAAAATCGAAGTGTACAAGATTTTGTGACCATTTGAAAAAAGTGTCCCTATTTCAGGCACTTTAATGGCTACTGGCAGCAAACCTGTAAAATCTCAAATGCTCTTTAAGGGGGTGTGAGTTCTAGAGGTTTGATGAGGGATAGGGAGCCAATATAAGGGCCAAGCACCAGCACCCATCACACATTATGTGCGTACAGCCCCCCCGGCTCCCCCCATCGTCGGAACCCCAATGCCGTCGGTCAAGTTCTCCGATGATGGTGCCCTGACAAAGAAAAATGTGGCACCAGCACATGCCCGAGCCCAGCATGTGCTGCCACAACCTTCGGTCCGGTTCGATCTTAGACTGGGAATGAACTCCATATGCCAAAGACAACCCACGAAACGAGCGTTCGGGCGCTCAACCGGCTAGAGGGGTTGGATGCGCAAGTCGGGGATCGGCTAGGTCCCCCTCTGCGTGCTGTCGATCCTGCTGCCGGAACCCTCGGTCCAATCTGATCTTAGACTAGGAATGAACTTCACATGCCTAAGCCACTCGACGAAATGAGCGGGCGGGCGGGCACTACGCCGGCCAGAGAAACAGGATGCGTAAGCCGTGGATCAATAGTGTGGTAAGTGGGTTTAGTCACATCTTCATATTTACTGCGTGCCAATGCCATTTTTATGGCTTGTAAATTCATACAATGGTCCCTTAAGCCTTCACGTGAAGTTTCATGACAAGACGACTCGTTTTCTATTTTTCATGATTTTTGAAACTTTTTATGGTTCGGGATTGTTTAAAATTTTTTTGGAAGGAGTTTTGGCCCCAAACTTGGTAGACGTGATCCTTGTATTTTTGTTGTCATGCACCAAAAAATTCAGCTAAAAACTCGAGGTGTACGAGATTTTGTGACCATTTGAAAAAAGTGCCTCCATTTCAGACACCTTAATGGCTACTGGCAGCAAACCTGTAAAATCTCAAATGCTCTTAAAGGGGGTGTGAGTTCTCGAGGTTTGATGAGGGATAGGGGGCCAATATAAGGGCCAATTACCAGAACCCATTGCACATCATGTGCACACACCCCCCGGCCCCCCCGATCGTCGGAACCCCAATGCCACCGGTCAGGTTCTCCGGCGACACTCCGGTGATGGTGCCCCGATGAAGAAAAATACGACACCAGCATATGCTCGAGCCCAGCATGTGCTACCGCAACCCTCAGTTCGATCCGATCTTAGACTGGGAATGAACTCCGTATGCCTAAGTCAACCCACGAAACGAGTGTGCGGGCGCTCAGCCGGCCAGAGGGGCGGGATGCGCAAGTCAGGGATCAATCAGGTCCCCCTCTGTGTGCTACCGATCCCGCTGCCACAACCCTCAGTATGGTCCGATCTTAGACTGGGAATGAACTCTGTATGCCTAAGCCAGCTGACAAAACGAGTTGGCGGGCAGACGGGCGGGCACTACACCGACCAGAGAGACGGGATGCGCAAGCCGTGGATGATAGGGTGGTAGGTGGGTTTAGGCACATCTTCATATTTCTGCATGCCAATTCCATTTTTATGGCTTGTAAATTCATACAATGGTCCCTTAAGCCTTCACGTGAAGTTTCATGGCAAGGCGACTCGTTTTCTATTTTTCATGATTTTTGAAATATTTTCCAGTTCAAGATTTTTTAAAATTTTTTCGCAACGAGTTTTGGCCCCAAACTTGGTAGACGTGATCCTTGTATTTTTGTTGGCATGCACAAAAAAATTCAGCTAAAAACTCGAAATGTACAAGATTTTGTGACCATTTGAAAAAAATGTCCCCATTCGAGACGCTTTCATGGCTACTGGCAGCAAACCTGTAAAATCTCAAATGCTCTTTAAGGCGGTGTGAGTTCTCGAGGTTTGATGAGGTATAGGGGGCCAATATAAGGGCCAAGTACCAGCAACCATCACACATCATGTGCGCACACCCCCCAGGCCCCCTCGATTGTCGAAACCCTAATGCCGCTGGTTAGGTTCTCCGGTGATGCTCTGGGGATGGTGCCCCGACGAAGAAAAATGCGGCACCAGCACATGCCCGAGCCCAGCATGTGCTGTTGCAACCCTCGGTCTGGTCTGATCTTAGACTGGGAATGAACTCCGTATGCCTAAGCCAACCGACGAAACGAGTGGGCGGGCGGGCGAGCGGGCACTATGCCGGCCAGAGAGACAAGATGCGCAACCTGTGGATCGATAGGGTGGTAGGTGGGTTTAGGCACATCTTCATATTTCTGCTTGCCAATGCCATTTTTATGGCTTGTAAATTCATACAATGGTCCCTTAAGCCTTCATGTGAAGTTTCATGGCAAGACGACTCGTTTTTTATTTTTCACAATTTTCAAAACTTTTTGTGGTTCGAGATTTTTTAAAATTTTTTTAGAAGGAGTTTTGTTCCCAAACTTGGTAGACGTGATCCTTGTATTTTTGTTGGCTTGCAAAAAAAAATTCAGCTAAAAACTCGAAGTGTACAAGATTTTGTGACCATTTGAAAAAAGCATCCCCATTTCATACACTTTAATGGCTACTGGCAGCAAACCTATAAAATCTCAAATGCTCTTTAAGGGGGTGTGAGTTCTCAAGGTTTGATGAGGGATAGGGGGCCAATATAAGGGCCAAGTACCAGCACCCATCGCACATCATGTGCGCACACCCCCCGGCCCCTCCGATCGCCAGAACCCCAATGCTGCCGGTTAGGTTCTCCAGCGATGCTCCGGTGATGGTGCCCCGACAAAGAAAAATATGGCATTAGCACATGCCCGAGCCCAGCATGTGCTGCCGTAACCCTCGGTCCGGTCCAATATTAGACTGGGAATGAACTCCGTATGCTTAGACTGGGAATGAACTCTATATGCCTAGGTCAACCCACGAAACGAGCGTGCGGGCGCTCAACCGACCAGACGGGCGGGATGCGCAAGCCGGGGATTAACCAGGTCCTTTTTTGCGTGCTATCGATCCTATTGCCGTAACCCTCAATCCATCTGATCTTAGACTGGGAATGAACTCCGTATGCTTATACTAGGAATGAACTCCGTATGTCTATGTCAACCCATGAAACGAGCGTGCGGGCACTCAACCGGCCAACGGGTCGGGATGCGCAAGTCGATAATCGACCGGGTCCCCCTCTACGAGCTATCGATCCTGCTGCTGTAACCCTCAGTCTGGTCCAATCTTAGACTGGGAATGAACTCCGTATGCCTAAGCCAACCGACGAAATGAGCAAGCAGGCGGGCGGGCACTACGTCGGCCAGAGAGACGGGATGCGCAAGCCGTAGATCGATAAGGTGGTAGGTGGGTTTAGGCACATCTTCATATTTCTGCATGCCAATGCCATTTTTATGGCTTGTAAATTCATACAATGGTCCCTTAGGCCTTCACGTGAGGTTTCATGGCAAGACGACTCCTTTTTTATTTTTCAAGATTTTTAAAACTTTTTGCAGTTCGAGTTTTTTTAAAATTTTTTCGGAAGGAGTTTTGGCCCCAAACTTGGTAGACGTGATCCTTGTGTTTTTTTTGGCATGCACAAAAAATTTCAGCTAAAAACTCGAATTGTACAAGATTTTGTGACCATTTGAAAATGTGTCCCCATTTCAGACACTTTGATGCCTACTGGCAGCAAACCTGTAAAATCTCAAATGCTCTTTAAGGGGGTGTGAGTTCTAGAGGTTTGATGAGGGATAGGGGAAAAATATAAGGGCCAAGTCCCAGCACCCATTGCACATCATGTGCGCACACCCCCCGGCCCCCCCGATCGTAGAAACCCCAATGCCATCGATCAGGTTCTCCGGCGATGCTCCGGCGATGGTGCCCCGACGAAGAAAAATGTGACACCAGCTTATGCCCGAGCCCAGCATGTGCTACCGCAACCCTCGGTCTGGTCCGATCTTAGACTGGGAATGAGCTCTGTATGCTTAGACTGGCAATGAACTTCGTATGCCTATGTAAACCCACAAAACGAGCGTGCGGGCGCTCAGTCGACCAAAAGGGCGAGATGTGCAAGTCGGGGATCGATCAGGTCCCCCTCTGCGTGCTGCTGATCCTGCTGCTGCAACCCTCGGTCTGGTTTGATCTTAGACTGGGAAAGAACTCCGTATGCCTAAGCCAACCGACGAAACAAGCAGGTGGGTGGGCACTACGCCAGCCAGAGAGACGGGATGCGTAAGCCGTGGATCGATAGGGTGGTAGGTGGGTTTAGGCACATCTTCATATTTCTGCATGCCAATGCCATTTTTATGGCATGTAAATTCATACAATGGTCCCTTAAGCCTTCACATGAAGTTTCATGGCAAGACGACTCGTTTTCTATTTTTCATAATTTTTGAAACTTTTGTGGTTCATGATTTTTTTAAATTTTTTTGGAAGGATTTTTGGCCCCAATCCTGGTAGACGTGATCCCTGTATTTTTGTTGGCATGCACAAAAAAATTCAGCTAAAAACTCAAAGTGTACAAGATTTTGTGACCATTTGAAAAAAGTGTCCCCATTTCAGACACTTTAATGGCTACTGGCAGCAAACCTATAAAATCTCAAATGCTCTTTAAGGGGGTGTGAGTTCTCGAGGTTTGATGAGAGATAGGGGGCCAATATAAGGGCCAAGTACCAGCACCCATCGCACATCATGTGCACACACCCCCCGGCTCCCCCGATCGTCGAAACCCTGATACCGCCGGTCAGGTTCTCCGGTGATGGTGCCCCGGTGAAGAAAAATGTGGCACCAGCACATGCCAGAGCCCAGCATGTGCTACCGCAACCCTCGGTCTGATCAAACCTTAGATTGGGAATGAACTCTGTATGCTTAGACTGGGAATGAACTCCGTATGCCTAAGTCAACCCACGAAACGAGCATGCGGGCGCTCAGCCGGCCAGAGGGATGCACAAGCCGGGGATTGACTGGGTCCCCCTCTGTGTTCTACCGATCCTACTATCGTAACCCTCGGTCCGGTCTGATCTTAGACTGAGAATGAACTCCGTATGCCTAAGCCGAATGACGAAACGAGCATGCGAGCGGGCGGGCACTACGTCGACCAGAGAAACGGGATGCGCAAGCCGTGGATCGATAGGGTGGTAGGTGTGTTTAGGCACATCTTCATATTTTTGCGTGCCAATGCCATTTTTATGGCTTGTAAATTCATACAATGGTCCCTTAATCCTTCAAGTGAAGTTTCATGGCAAGATGACTCGTTTTCTATTTTTCATGATTTTCAAAACTTTTTACGGTTCGAGATTTTTTAAAATTTTTTCGGAAGGAGTTTTGGCCCCAAACATGGTAGATCTGATCCTTGTATTTTTTTTGGTGTGCACAAAACAATTCAGCTAAAAACTCGAAGTGTACGAGATTTTGTGACCATTTGAAAAAAGTGTTCCCATTTCAGACACTTTAATGGCTACTGGCAGCAAACCTGTAAAATCTCAAATGCTCTTTAAGGGGGTGTGAGTTCTCGAGGTTTGATGAGGGATAGGGGGCCAATATAAGGGCCAAGTACCAGCACCCATCGCACATCATGTGCGCACACCCCCCCGGCCCCCCCGATCGTCGGAACCCCGATACCGCCGGTCAGGTTCTCCGGCGATGGTGCCCCGGTGAAGAAAAATATGGCACCAGCACATGCTAGAGCCCAGCATGTGCTGTCGTAACCCTCGGTCTTGTCCGATCTTAGACTGGCAATGAACTCCGTATGCCTAAGTCAACCCATGAAACGAGCGTACGGGCGCTCAGCCGGCCAGAGGGGCAGGATGCGATAGCCGGAGATTGACCAGGTCCCCCTCTCCGTGCTGTCGATCCTACTGCCGTAACCATCGATCTGGTCTGATCTTAGACTGGGAATGAACTTTGTATGCCTAAGCCAACTGACGAAACGACCGGACGGGCGGGCGGGCAGTATGCCGGCCAGAATGACGAGATGCGTAAACCGTGGATCGATAGGGTGGTAGGTGGGTTTAGGCACATCTTTATATTTCTGCTTGCCAATGCCATTTTTATGGCTTGTAAATTCATACAATGGTCCCTTAAGCCTTCACGTGAAGTTTCATGGCAGGATGACTCGTTTTTTATTTTTCACGATTCATGAAACTTTTTGCGGTTCAAGATTTTTTAAAATTTTTTCGGAAGGAGTTTTGTTCCCAAACTTGGTAGACGTGATCCTTGTATTTTTGTTGGCATGCACAAAAAAATTCAGCTAAAAACTCAAGGTGTACAAGATTTTATGACCATTGGAAAAAAGTGTCCCCATTTCGGACACTTTAATTGCTACCGGCAGCAAACCTGTAAAATCTCAAATGCTCTTTAAGGGGGTGTGAGTTCTCGAGGTTTGATGAGGGATAGGGGGCCAATATAAGAGCCAAGTACCAGCACCCATCGCACATCATGTGCGCACACCCCCCATGGCCCCCTCGATCGCCGGAACCCCAATGCCGACGGTCAGGTTCTTCGGCGATGCTCCGGCGATGGTGCCCCGACGAAGAAAAATGTGGCACCAACACATGCCTGAGCCTAGCATGTGCTGCTGCAACCCTCGGTCCGGTCTGATCTTAGACTGGGAATGAACTCCGTATGCTTAGAGTGGGAATGAACTCCGTATGCCTAAGTCAACCCACGAAACGAGCGTGCGGGCGCTCAGTCGGCCAGAGGGGCGAGATGCGCAAGCCAAGGATCGGTCGGGTCCCCCTCTATGTACTACCTATCCTGCTACCGCAACCCTCGATCCGGTCTGATCTTCAACTGGGAATGAACTCCGTATGCCTAAGCCAACCGACGAAACGAGCGGGCGAGCGGGCACTACGCCGGCCAGAGAGATGGGATGCGTAAGCCGTGGATCGATAGGGTGGTTGGTGGGTTTAGGCACATTTTTATATTTCTGCATGCCAATGCCATTTTTATGGCTTGTAAATTCATACAATGGTCCCTTAAGCCTTCACGTGAAGTTTCATGGTAGGACGACTCGTTTTCTATTTTTCACAATTCTCGAAACTTTTTACGGTTCGGGATTTTTTAAAATTTTCTCGAAAGGAGTATTGGCCCCAAACTTGGTAGACGTGATCCTTGTATTTTTTTTTGGCATGCACAAAAAAATTTAGCTAAAAACTTGAAGTGTAGAAGATTTTGTGACTATTTGAAAGAAGTGTCCCCATTACAGACACTTTAATGGCTACTGGCAGCAAACCTGTAAAATCTCAAATGCTCTTTGAGGGGGTGTGAGTTCTCGAGGTTTGATTAGGATTGGGGGGCCAATATGAAGGCCAAGTACTAGCACCCATCGCACATCATGTGCGCACACCCCGTCGGCCCCCCCGATCGCCGGAACCCCAATGCCGCCGGACAGGTTCTCCGACGATGCTCAGGCGATGGTGCCCCGACGAAGAAAAATGCGGCACCAGCACATGCCCGAGCCTAGCATGTGCTGCCGTAACCCTCGGTCCGGTCCGATCTTAGACTGGGAATGAACTCCGTATGCTTAGAATGGAAATGAACTTCGTATGCCTAATTCAACCCACAAAACGAGCGTGCGGGCGCTCAGCTGGCCAGAGGGATGCACAAGCCGGGGATCGACTGGGTCCCCCTCTGCGTGCTGTCGATCCTACTGCCGTAACCCTCGATCCGATCTGATCTTAGACTGGGAATGAACTCCGTATGCCTAAGCCGAACGACGAAACGAGCGGACGGGCACTACGTCGACCAGAGAGACGAGATGCGCAAGCCGTGGATCGATAGGGTGGTAGGTGTGTTTAAGCACATCTTCATATTTTTACGTGCCAATGCCATTTTTATGGCTTGTAAATTCATACAATGGTCCCTTAATCCTTCAAGTGAAGTTTCATGGCAAGACGACTCGTTTTCTATTTTTCACGATTTTTAAAACTTTTTACGGTTCGAGATTTTTTAAAATTTTTTCGGAAGGAGTTTTGGCCCCAAACATGGTAGATGTGATCCTTGTAATTTTGTTGGCGTGCATAAAACAATTCAGCTAAAAACTCGAAGTGTACGAGATTTTGTGACCATTTGAAAAAAGTGTTCCCATTTCAGACGCTTTAATGGCTACTGGCAGCAAACCTGTAAAATCTCAAATGCTCTTTAAGGAGGTGTGAGTTTTCGAGGTTTGATGAGGGATAGGGGGCCAATATAAGGGCCAAGTACCAGCACCCTTCGCACATCATGTGCGCACACCCCCCCGGCCCCCCCGATCGTCGGAACCCCGATGTCGTCAGTCTGGTTCTCCGGTGATGGAGCCCCGGTGAAGAAAAATACGACACCAGCACATGCCTGAGCCCAGCATGTGCTGCCGTAACCCTCGGTCCGGTCTGATCTTTGACTGGGAATGAACTCCGTATGCTTAGACTGGGAATAAACTCCGTATGCCTAAGTCAACCCATGAAACGAGTGTGCGGGCACTCAACCGACCAGAGGGGCGGGATGCGATAGCCGGGGATCGGCCAGGTCCCCCTCTCCGTGCTACCGATCCTACTGCCGCAACCATCGATCTGGTCTGATCTTAGACTACGAATGAACTCTGTATGCCTAAGCCAACCGACGAAACGACCGGACGGGCAGGCGGGCACTACGCCGACCAGAGAGACGAGATGCGTAAGTCGTGGATCGATAGGGTGGTAGGTGGATTTAGGCACATCTTCATATTTCTGCATGCCAATGCCATTTTTATGGCTTGTAAATTCATACAATGGTCCCTTAAGCCTTCACGTGAAGTTTCATGGCAGGACAACTCGTTTTCTATGTTTCACGATTTTTGAAACTTTTTACTGTTTGGGATTTTTTAAAATTTTTATGGAGGGAGTTTTGGCCCCAAACTTGGTAGACGTTATCCTTGTATTTTTGTTGGCATGCATAAAAAAATTCAGCTAAAAAATAGGAGTGTACAAGATTTTGTGACCATTTGAAAAAGGTGTCCCCATTTCAGACACTTTAATGGCTACTGGCAGCAAACCTGTAAAATCTCAAATGCTCTTTAAGGGGGTGTGAGTTCTCGAGGTTTGATGAGGGATAGGGGGCCAATATAAGGGCCAAGTACCAGCACCCATCGCACATCATGTGCGCACACCCCCTGGCCCCCCCGATCGTCGAAACCCCAATGCCGTCGGTCAGGTTCTCCGATGATGGTGCCCCGGCGAAGAAAAATGCGGCACCAGCACATGCCCAAGCCCAGAATGTGCTGCCGCAACCCTCGGTCTGATTCGACCTTAGTCTGGGAATGAACTCCGCATGCTTAGACTGGGAATGAACTCCGTATGCCTAAGTCAACCCATGAAATGAGCGTACGGACGCTCAGCCGGCCAGAGTGGCGGAATGTGTAAGTCGGGGATCGACCGGGTCCCCCTCTACATGCTGCCGATCCTGTTACCGCAACCCTCGATCCTGTCTAATCTTAGACTAAGAATGAACTCCGTATGCCTAAGCCAACCGACGAAACAAGCGAGCGGGCGTACGGGCAGGCAGAGGGATGCACAAGCCAGGGATCGGCTAGGTCCCCCTCTACGTGCTGCCGATCTTACTATCGTAACCCTCGATCCGGTCTGATCTTAGACTGGGAATAAACTCCGTATGCCTAAGCTGAACGACGAAACGAGCGTGCGAGCGGGCGGGCGGGCACTACGTCGGCCAGAGAGACGGGATGCGCAAGCCGTGGATCGATAGGGTGGTAGGTGGGTTTAGAAACATCTTCATATTTCTGCATGCCAATGCCATTTTTATGGCTTGTAAATTCATAAATTGGTCCCTTAAGCCTTCACATGAAGTTTCATGGCAAGATGACTCGTTTTCTATTTTTTATGATTTTTGAAACTTTTTACGGTTCGGGATTTTTTTAGATTTTTTCGAAAGGATTTTTGGCCCCAAACTTGGTAGACGTGATCCTTGTATTTTTTTTGGCATGCACAAAAAAATTCAGCTAAAAACTCGAAGTGTACAAGATTTTGTGACCATTTGAAGAAAGTGTCCCTATTTCAGACACTTTACTGGCTACTGGCAGCAAACCTGTAAAATCTCAAATGCTCTTTAAAGGGGTGTGAGTGCTCCAGCTTTGATGAGGGATAGGTGGCCAATATAAGGGCCAAATACCAGCACCCATCGCACATCATGTGCGCACACCCCCCCGGCGTCTCCGATCGCCAGAAACCCAATGCCGTCGATCAGGTTCTCCGGCGATGGTGCCCCCGCGAAGAAAAATGCAGCACCAGCACATGCCCGAGCCCAGCATGTGCTGCCGCAACCCTCAGTTCGGTCCGTTCTTAGACTGGGAATGAACTCTGTATGCTTAGACTAGGAAGGAACTCCGTATGCCTAAGTCAACTCACGAAACGAGCGTACGGGCGTTCAGTCGGCCAGAAGGGCGGGATGCGCAAGCCGGGGATCGATCGGGTCCCTTTCTGCATGCTGTCAATCTTGCCACTGCAACCCTCAGTTCGGTCCAATCTTAGACTAGGAACGAACTCCGTATGCCTAAGCCAACCGATGAAATGAGGGGGCAAACGGGCGGGCGGGCGGGCTCTACGCCGGCCAGAGAGACTGGATGCGTAAGTCGTGGATCGATATTTTGGAAAGTGGGTTTAGGCACATGTTCATATTTCTACATGCCAATTCCATTTTTATGGCTTGTAAATTCATACAATGGTCCCTTAAGCCTTCACGTGAAGTTTCATGGCAAGACGACTCATTTTTTAATTTTAACGATTTTCCAAACTTTTTACGGTTCGGGATTTTTTAAAATTTTTTCGGAAGGATTTTTGGCCCCAAACTTGGTTGACATGATCCTTGTATTTTTGTTGGCATGCACAAAAAAATTCAGCTAAAAACTAGAAGTGTACAAGATTTTGTGACCATTTGAAAAAAGTGTCCCCATTTCAGACACTTTATTGGCTACTGGCAGCAAACCTGTAAAATTTTAAATGCCCTTTAAAGGGGTGTGAGTGCTTGAGCTTTGATGAAGGATAGGGGGCCAATATAAGGGCCAAAAACCAGCACCCATCGCACATCATGTGCGCTCACCCCTTGGCATCCCCGATCGCCGGAAACCCAATGCCGCCTGTCAGGTTCTCGAGGATGGTGCCCCCACGAAGAAAAATGCGACGCCAGCACATGCCCGAGCCTAGCATGTGCTGCCGCAACCGTCTGTTCGGTCCGATCTTAGACTGGGAATGAACTTCGTATGCTTAGACTGGGAATGAACTCCGTATGCTTAGACTGGGAATGAACTCCGTATGCCTAACTCAACCCACGAAACGAACGTGCGGGTGCTCAGTCGGCCAGAGGGGCGAGATGCACAAGTCGGGGATCGATCGTGTCCCCCTCTGTGTGCTGCCAATCCTACTGCCACAACCCTCGGTCCGGTCCGATCTTAGATTGGGAATGAACTCCGTATGCCTAAGCCAACCGAAGAAACGAGTGAACGGGCGGGCGGGCACTACGTCGGCCAGAGAGACGGGATGCGCAAGCCGTGGATCGATAGGGTGGTAGGTGGGTTTAGGCACATCTTCATATTTCTACGTGCCAATACCATTTTTATGGCTTGTAAATTCATACAATGGTCTCTTAAGCCTTCATGTGAAGTTTCATGGCAAGACGACTCGTTTTCTATTTTTCACAATTTTAGAAGCTTTTTGCGGTTCGGGATTTTTTAAAATTTTTTTGGAATGAGTTTTGGCCCCAACTTGGTAGTCGTGATCCTTGTATTTTTTTTAGCATGCATAAAAAAATTCAGCTAAAATCTCGAACTGTACAAGATTTTGTGACCATTTGAAAAAAGTGTCCCCATTTCAGACACTTTAAAGGCTACTGGCAGCAAACCTGTAAAATCTCAAATGCTCTTTAAGGGGGTGTGGGTTCTCGAGGTTTGATGAGGGATAGGGGGCCAATATAAGGGCCACGTACCAGCACCCAGCGCATCATGTGCGCTCACCCCCCGGCCCCCCGATCGTCGGAACACCAATGCCGCCGATCATGTTCTCCGGCGATGCTCCGACGATGGTGCCCCGACGAAGAAAAATGCTACACCAGCACATGCCTGAGCCCAGCATGTGCTGCCGTAACCCTCAGTCTGGTCCGATCATAGACTGGGAATGAACTCTGCATGCTTAGACTGGGAATGAACTCCGTATGCCTAAGTCAACCCACGAAACGAGCGTGCGGGCGGGCGGGTTTGAAAAAAGTGTTCCCATTTCAGACACTTTAATGGCTACTGGTAGCAAACCTGTAAAATCTAAAATGCTCTTTAAAGGGGTGTGAGTTCTCGAGGTTTGATGAGGGATAGGGGGCCAAATAAGGGCCAAGTACCAACACCCATCGCACATCATGTGCGCACACCCCCTGGCCCCCCGATCGTCGAAACCCCAATTCCACCGATCAGGTTCCCCGACGATGCTCTGACGATGGTGCCCCGATGATGAAAAATGTGGCACCAGCATGTGCACGAGCCCAGCATGTGCTGTCGCAACCCTCGGTCCGGTCCGATCTTAGACTGGGAAAGAACTCCGTATGCTTAGACTAGGAATGAACTCCTTATGCCTAAGTCAACCCACAAAACGAGCGTACGGGCGCTCAACCGGCCAGAGGGACGGGATGCCCAAGTTGGGGATCAGTCAGGTCCCCCTTTACGTGTTGCTGATCCTACTGCCGCAACCCTCGGTCCGATTCGATTTTAGACTGGGGATGAACTCCGTATGCCTAAGCCAACCGATGAAATGAGTAGGTGGACAGGCGGGCGGGTACTACGTCGGCCAGAGAGACGGGATGCGTAAGCCGTGGATCGATAGGGTGGTAGGTGGGTTTAGGCACATCTTCATATTTCTGCATGCCAATGCCATTTTTATGGCTTGTAAATTCATACAATGGTCCCTTAAGCCTTCACGTGAAGTTTCATGGCAAGACGACTCGTTTTTTATTTTTCACGATTTTTGAAACATTTTGCGATTCAGGATTTTTTGAAATTTTTTTGAAAGGAGTTTTGCCCCAAACTTGGTAGACGTGATCCTTGTATTTTTTTGGAATGCATAAAAAAATTCAGCTAAAAACTCGAAGTGTACAAGATTTTGTCACCATTTGAAAAAAGTGTCCCTATTTTAGACAATTTAATGGCTACTGGCAGTAAACCTATAAAATCTGAAATGCCCTTTAAGGGGGAGTGAGTTCTCGAGGTTTGATGATGCATAGGGGGCAAATATAAGGGCCAAGTACCAGCACCCATCGCACATCATGTGCGCACACCCCCCCGGCCCCCCGATCGTCGGAACCCCAATGCCGTCGTTAGGTTCTCCAGCGATGCTCCGACGATGGTGCCCCGACAAAGAAAAATGTGGCACCAGCACATGGCTGAGCCCAGCATGTGCTGCCGCAACCCTTAGTCCAGTGCGATCTTAGACTGGGAATGAACTCCGTATGCCTAAGTCAACCCACGAAACGAGCGTGCGGGCGCTCAGCCGGTCAGAGGGGCCCCCTCTGCATGCTGCCAATCCTGCTGTCGCAACCCTCGATCCGGTCTGATCTTAGACTGGGAATGAACTCTGTGTTCCTAAGCCAACCGACGAAACGAGCGGGCGGGCACTACGCCGGCCAGAGAGACGGGATGCTTAAGCTGTGGATCGATAGGGTGGTAGGTGGGTTTAGGCACATCTTCATATTTCTGCTTGCCAATGCCATTTTTATGGCTTGTAAATCCATACAATGGTCCCTTAAACCTTCACGTGAAGTTTCATGGCAAGACGACTCGTTTTCTATTTTTCACGATTTTTGAATCTTTTTCGGTTCAGGATTTTTTAAAATTTTTTCGAAAGGAGTTTTGGCCCCAAACTTGGTAGACGTGATCCTTGTATTTTTTTTGGCATGCCCAAAAAAATTTAGCTAAAAACTCGAAGTGTACAAGATTTTGTGACCATTTGAAAAAAGTGTCCCCATTTCAGACACTTTAATGGCTACTGGCTGCAAACCTGTAAAATCTCTAATGCTCTTTAAGGGGGTGTGAGCTCTCGAGGTTTGATGAGGGATAGGGGCCAATATAAGGACCAAGTACCAGCGCCCATCGCACATCTTGTGCGCACACCCCCCAGGCCCCCTCGATTGCCGGAACCCTAATGCCGCCGGTCAGGTTCTCCGATGATGGTGGCCCGGCGAAGAAAAATGTGGCCCCAGCACATGCCCGTGCCCAAGATGTGCTGCCACAACCCTCGGTCCGGTCAGTTCTTAGACTGGGAATGAACTTCGTACGCTTAGACTGGGAATGAACTCCGTATGCCTAAGTCAACCCATGAAACGAGCTTACGGGCGCTCAATCGGCCGGAGGGGCGAGATGCACAAGCCGACGATCAAACGGGTCCCCTTCTGCGTGCTGCTGATCCTGCTGTCGCAACCCTCAGTCCGGTCTGATCTTAGACTGAGAATGAACTCCGTATGCCTAAGCCAACCGACGAAACGAGCGGGCAGGCGGACGGGCACTACGTCGGCCAGAGAGACGGGATGCGCAAGCCGTGGATCGATAGGGTGGTAGGTGGGTTTAGGCACATCTTCATATTTCTATGTGCCAATGCCATTTTTATCCCTTGTAAATTCATACAATGGTCATTTAAGCCTTCAAGTGAAGTTTCATGGCAAGACGACTCATTTTCTATTTTTCATAAATTTTGAAACTTTTTATGGTTCGGGATTTTTTAAAATTTTTTTGGATGGTGTTTTGGCCCCAAACTTGGTATACGTGATCCTTGCATTTTTTTTGGCATGCAAAAAAAAATTCAGCTAAAAACTCGAAGTGTACAAGATTTTTTGACCATTTGAAAAAAGTGTCCCCATTTCAGACACTTTAATGGCTACTGGTAGCAAACTTGTAAGTCTCAAATGCTCTTTAAGGGGGTGTGAGTTCTCGAGGTTTGAAGAGGGATAGGGGGCCAATATAAGGGCCAAGTACCAGCACCCATCGCACATCATGTGCGCACACCCCCGCCGGCCCCCCGACCGTCGGAACCCCAATGCCGTCGGTCAGGTTCTCCGGTGATGGTGCCCTGATGAAGAAAAATGCGGCACCAGCACATGCCCGAGCCCAGCATGTGCTACCGAAACCGTCGGTTCCGTTTGATCTTAGATTGGGAATGAACTCCGTATGCTTAGACTGGGAATGAACTCTGTATGCCTAAGTCAACCCACAAAACGAGTGTACGGGCGCTCAGCTGACTAGAGGAGCAGGATGCGCAAGTCGAGGATCGGTCGACTCCTCTCTGTGTGTTGCCAATCCTACTGCTGCATCCCTCGATCCAATCTGATCTTAGACTGGGAATGAACTCCGTATGCCTAAGCCAACCGACGAAACAAGCGGGCGGACGGACAGGCGGGCACTACACCAGCCAGAGAGACGGGATGCGCAAGCCGTGGATCGATAAGGTGGTTGGTGGGTTTAGGCACATCTTCATATTTCTCTGTGCCAATGCCATTTTTATGGCTTGTAAATTCATACAATGGTCCCTTAAGCCTTCACGTGAAGTTTCATGGCAAGACGACTCGTTTTTTATTTTTCATGATTTTTAAAACTTTTTATGGTACGAGATTTTTTAAAATTTTGTCGGAAGGAGTTTTGGCCCTAAATATTGTAGACGTGATCCTTGTATTTTTTTTTGGCATGCACCAAAAAATTTAGCTAAAAACTCGAAGTGTACAAGATTTTGTCACCATTTGAAAAAAGTGTCCCCATTTTAGACACTTTAATTGCTACTGGCAGCAAACCTGTAAAATGTCAAATGCTATTTAAAGGGGTGTGAGTTCTCAAGATTTGATGAGGGATTGGGGGCCAATATAAGGGCCAAGTACCAGCACCCATCGCACATCATGTGCGCACACACCCTCCCGGCCCCCTGATCGTCGGAACCCCAATGCCGTCGATCAGGTTCTCCGACGATGCTCCGGCGATGCTCCGACGATGGTGCCCCGACGAAGAAAAATGCGGCACCAGCACATGCCCGAGCCCAAGATGTGCTGCCGTAACCCTCTGTCCGGTCCGATCTTAGACTGGGAATGAACTCCGTTGCTTAGACTGGGAATGAACTCCGTATGCCTGAGTTAACCCACGAAACGAGCATGCGGGCGCTCAACCGACCAGAGGGGCGGGATGCACAAAACGAGGATCAACCGGGTCCCTCTCTGTGTGTTTTTGATCCGAATGCCACATCCCTCGGTCCGATCCAATCTTAAACTAGAAATGAACTCCGTATGCCTAAGCCAACCGACGGAACGAGCGGGCGGGCGGGCGGGCACTACGCCGGCCAGAGAGACGGGATGCGCAAGCCGTGGATCGATAGGGTGATAGGTGGGTTTAGGCACATCTTCATATTTCTACATGCCAATGCCATTTTTATGGCTTGTAAATTCATACAATGGCCCTTAAGCCTTCACGTGAAGTTTCATGGCAAGACGACTCATTTTCTATTTTTCACGATTTTTGAAACTTTTTACGGTTCAGGATTTTGTAAAATTTTTTCGGAAGGAGTTTTGGCTAAAACCTTGGTAGATGTGATCCTTGTATTTTTGTTGGCATGCACAAAAGAATTCAGCTAAAAACTTGAAGTGTACAAGATTTTGTGAACATTTGAAAAAAGTGTCCCCATTTCAGACACTTTAATGGCTACTGGCAGCAAACCTGTAAAATATCAAATACTCTTTAAGGGGGTGTGAGTTCTCGAGGTTTGATGAGGGATAGGGGGCCAATATAAGGGCCAAGTACCAGTACCATCGCACATCATGTGCGCACACCCCTCCGGCCCCCCGATCGTCGAAACCTCAATGTCGTCGGTTAGGTTCTCCGACGACGCTCCGACGATGGTGCCCAGACGAAGAGAATTACGGCACCAGCACATGCCCGAGCCCAGCATGTGCTACTGCAACCTTCGGTCTGGTCCGATCTTAGACTAGGAATGAACTCTGTATGCTTAGACTGGGAATGAATTCCATATGCTTGACTAGGAATGAACTTCGTATGCCTAAGTCAACCCATGAAACGAGCGTGCGAGTGCTCAGTCGGCCAGAGGGGCGGGATGCCCAAGTCGGGGATCGACCGGGTCTCCCTTTGCGTGCTGTTGATCCTGCTACCGTAACCCTCGGTCCGATCCGATCTTAGACTGGGGATGAACTCCGTATGCCTAAGCCAACTGATGAAATGAACGGGCGGGCGGGCGGGCGGGCAGTATGTCGACCAGAGAGAAGGGATACGCAAGCCGTGGATCGATAGGGTGGTAGGTGGATTTAGGCACATCTTCATATTTCTGCATGCCAATGCCATTTTTATGGCTTGTAAATTCATACAATGGTCCCTTAAGCCTTCATGTGAAGCTTCATGGCAAGACGACTCGTTTTCTATTTTTCATGAATTTCGAAACATTTTGTGGTTCGGGATTTTTTAAAATTTTTTCTAAAGGAGTTTTGCCCCAAACTTGGTAGACGTGATCCTTGTATTTTTGTTGGCATGCACAAAAAAATTTCAGCCAAAAACTCGAAGTGTACAAGATTTTGTCACCCTTTGAAAAAAGTGTCCCCATTTCAGACAATTTAATGGCTACTGGCAGCAAACCTGTAAAATCTTAAATGCCTTTTAAGGGGGAGTGAGTTCTCGAGGTTTGATGAGGCATAGGGGCCAATATAGGGGCCAATATAAGGGCCAAGTGCCAGCACCCATCGCACATCATGTGCGCACACCTCTCGGCCCCCCGATCGTCGGAACCCCAATGTCGTCGGTCAGGTTCTCCGGTGATGGTGCCCCGATGAAGAAAAATACGGCACCAGCACATGCCCGAGCCCAGCATGTGCTACCGCAACCCTCAGTCCTGTCCGATCTTAGACTGGGAATGAACTCCGTATGCCTAAGTCAACCCACGAAATGAGTGTACGGGCGCTCAGTCGGCCAGAGAGGTGGGATACGTAAGCTGGGGATCGGTCGGGTCCCCCTCTGCATGCTACCAATAATGCTGCCGTAACCCTCTGTCTGGTCCGATCTTAGATTGGGAATGAACTCCGTATGCCTAAGGCAACCGAAGAAACAAGCGGGCGGACAGGCGGGCGGGCAGGCACTACGCTGGCCAGAGAGACGGGATGCTTAAGCCATGGATCGATAGGGTGGTAGGTGGGTTTAGGCACATCTTCATGTTTCTGCATGCCAATGCCATTTTTATGGCTTGTAAATTCAGACAATGGTCCCTTAAGCCTTCACGTGAAGTTTCATGGCAAGACGACTCGTTTTCTCTTTTTCATGATTTTTGAAACTTTTTCGGTTCGAGATTTTTTTAAATTTTTTCGAAAGGAGTTTTGACCCCAAACTTGGTAGACGTGGTCTTTGTATTTCTGTTGGCATGCACTAAAAAATTCAGCTAAAAACTCGAAGTGTACAAGATTTTGTGTCCATTTGAAAAAAGTGTCCCCAATTCAGACACTTTAATGGCTACTGGCTGCAAACCTGTAAAATCTCAAATGCTCTTTAAGGGGGTGTAAGTTCTCGAGGTTTGATGAGGGATAGGGGGCCAAGTACCAGCACCCATCGCACATCATGTGTGCACACCCCCTAGGCCCCCCCGATTGCCGGAACCCTAATGCCGCCAGTCAGGTTCTCCGATGATGCTCCGGCGATGGTGGCTCGACGAAGAAAAATGCGGCACCAGCACATGCCCGAGCCAAGCATGTGCTGCCGCAACCCTCGGTCCGGTCCAATCTTAGACTGGGAATGAACTCCGTATGCCTAAGTCAACCAACGAAATGAGCGTGCGGGCGTTCAGTCGGCCAGAGGGGCGGGATGCGCAAGCCGGGGATCAATCGGGTCCCCCTCTGCGTGCTGTCGATCTTGCTACCGCAACCCTCAGTCCGGTCCGATCTTAGACTGAGAATGAACTCCGTATGCCTAAGCCAATCGATGAAACGAACGGGCGGGTGGGCGGACGGGCGGGCGGGCACTACGTCGGCCAGAAAGACGGGATGCGTAAGTCGTGGATCGATAGGGCGGTAGGTGGGTTTAGGCACATCTTCTTTTTTCTACGTGCCAATGCCATTTTTATGGCTTGTAAATTCATACAATGGTCCTTTAAGCCTTCACGTGAAGTTTCATGACAAGACGACTCATTTTCTATTTTTCACGATTTTCAAAACTTTTTACGGTTCGGGATTTTTTAAAATTTTTTTGGAAAGTTTTTTGGCCCCAAACTTGGTAGACGTGATCCTCGTATTTTTGTTGGCATGCAAAAAAAAATTCACCTAAAAACTCAAAGTGTACAAGATTTTGTGACCATTTGAAAAAAATGTCCCCATTTCAGACACTTTAATGGGTACTGGTAGCAAACTTGTAAAATCTCAAATGCTCTTTAAGGGGGTGTGAGTTCTCGAGGTTTGAAGAGGGATAGGGGGCCAATATAAGAGCCAA
This sequence comes from Durio zibethinus, assembly GCF_047325235.1. Taxonomy (NCBI): domain Eukaryota; kingdom Viridiplantae; phylum Streptophyta; class Magnoliopsida; order Malvales; family Malvaceae; genus Durio; species Durio zibethinus. The sequence continues at coordinate 14,481,075 of NC_143180.1, read as the reverse complement.
GTACCAGCACCCATCGCCCATCATGTGCGCACACCCCCGCCGGCCCCCCAATCGCCGGAACCTCAATGCCGTCGGTCAGGTTCTCCGGTGATGGTGCCCCGACGAAGAAAAATGCAGCACCAGCACATGCCCGAGCCCAGCATGTGCTACCGCAACCGTCAATCTGGTTCGATCTTAGATTGGGAATGAACTCCGTATGCTTAGACTGGGAATGAACTCTGTATGCCTAAGTCAACCCATAAAATGAGCGTGCGGACACTCAGCCGACCAAAGGGGCGGGATGCGCAAGACGGGGATCGGCTGGGTCCCTCTCTGTGTGCTGCCAATCCTACTGTCGCAACCCTCGATCAGATCTGATCTTAGACTGGGAATGAACTCCGCATGCCTAAGGCAACCGACGAAACAAGCGGGCGGACGGGCGGACGGGCACTACGCTGGCCGAAGAGACAGGATGCGCAAGCCGTGGATCGATAGGGTGGTAGGTGGGTTTAGGCACATCTTCATATTTCTGCATGCCAATCCCATTTTTATGGCTTGTAAATTCATACAATGGTCCCTTAAGCCTTCACGTGAAGTTTCATGACAAGACGACTCGTTTTCTATTTTTCACGATTTTTCAAATTTTTTACGGTTCAAGATTTTTTAAAATTTTTTCGGAAGGAGTTTTAGCCCCAAACATGGTATATGTGATCCTTGTATTTTTGTTGGCATGCACAAAAAAATTCAGCTAAAAACTCGAAGTGTACAAGATTTTGTGACCATTTGAAAAAAGTGTCCCCATTTCAGACACTTTAATGGCTACTGGCAGCAAACCTATAAAATGTCAAATGCTCTTTAAGGGGGTGTGAGTTCTCGAGGTTTGATGAGGGATAGTGGGCCAATATAAGGGCCAAGTACCAGCACCCACCGTACATCATGTGCGCACACACCCCCCCGGCCCCCCGATCGTCGAAACCCAAATGCCGCCTATCAGGTTCTCCGACGATGCTCCAGCGATGGTGCCCCGGCGAAGAAAAATGCGGCACCAGCACATGCCCAAGCTCAAGATGTGCTACCGTAATCCTCGGTCCGGTCTGATCTTAGACTGGGAATGAACTCCGTATGCCTAAGTCAACCCACAAAATGAGCATGCATGTGCTCAGCTGACCAGAGGGGCGGGATACGCAAGTCGGGGATCAACCGGGTCCCCTTCTACGTGCTGCTGATCCTTTTGCCGCAACCCTCAGTTTGGTTTGATCTTAGACTGGGAATGAACTCCGTATGCCTAAGCCAACTGATGAAACGAGCGGGTGGACGAGCGGGCGGGCACTACGTCGGCCAGAGAGACGGGATGCGCAAGCCGTGGATCAATTGGGAGGTTGGTGGGTTTAGGCACATCTTCATATTTCTGCATGCCAATGCCATTTTTATGGCTTGCAAATTCATACAATGGTCTCTTAAGCTTATTTTTTCATGTGCTTTCATATTTTCTTTTGTTTTCACTTTTTTTCTTCGTTTTAAAATTTTCTACAAAACATTTTTTCTTTTTATTTTATTTCATTTTTTTGCCTCTTCATTTTTTATTTTTTTCTTGTTTTCTAATTTTTTTCGCAAAATTCTTTTTATTTCTTGTTTCCATTTTTTTTCACACTTCCTTGGATTTTTTATTTTTCATAAATCTTTTGTCTTTTCATTTTTATTCTTTTGTTAATTTTTTCACAAATTTTTTTTTATTTTTTATTTTCATTTTTAAATTCTTATAGTTTTTTTTTTGTTGCATTTTCTTTTTTCGTTTTCATTTTTATTTTGCATTAGCTTTTCTCTTTTTTAATTTTTTGTCCTTGAATTTTTATATTGTTTTTTTATTATATCTTATATGTTTTTCAATTTTTTGTATTTTTTCAAATATTTTTTTTTATATTTTCTCTTTTCATTTCATTTTTGTCTTTTTTTATTTTTTATTTTTGATTCATTATTTTTTGATTTTCTTACTTTTTATATTTTATATTTTTTGTTTTGCTTTAATATTTTTTTTATTTCTTTCTTTATTTATATTTTCATTAATTTTTATAATGTTTTGAATTTTTTTATTTTTCTTTTCTTTTTTTATTTATCGTTGTTTCTTATTTTCTATTCTATTTTTATAATTTTTCATTAACTCCTTTTCCTTTTAAATTTTTCTTTTTTTTTTTTACTTATTTTTTCATGTGCTTTCATATTTTCTTTTGTTTTTACTTTTTTTCTTCGTTTTAAAAATTTCTACAAAACATTTTTTCTTTTTATTTTATTTCATACTTTTGCCTTTTCATTTTTTATTTTTTCTTGTTTTTCTAATTTTTTTTGCAAAATTTTTTTTATTTCTTGTTTCCATTTTTTTCACACTTCCTTGGATTTTTTATTTTTCATAAATCTTTTGTCTTTTCATTTTTTTTTCTTTTCTTAATTTTTTCACAAATTTCTTTTTATTTTTTATTTTCATTTTTAAATTCTTATAGTTTTTTTTGTTGCATTTTCTTTTTTCGTTTTCATTTTTATTTTGCATTAACTTTTCTCTTTTTTAATTTTTTGTCCTTGAATTTTTATATTGTTTTCTTATTATATCTTATATGTTTTTCAATTTTTTGTATTTTTTCAAATATTTTTTTTCTATTTTCTCGTTTCATTTCATTTTTTCTTTTTTATTTTTGATTCATCATTTTTTTCATTTTCTTACTTTTTATATTTTATATTTTTTGTTTTGCTTTAATTTTTTTTCTTTTTTTATTTTTTATTTCTTTCGTTATTTATATTTTCATAAATTTTTATAATGTTTTGGATTTTTTTATTTTTCTTTTCTTTTTTTATTTATCGTTGTTTCTTATTTTCTATTCTATTTTTATAATTTTTCATTAAATCTTTTTCCTTTTAAATTTTTCTTTTTTTTACTTATTTTTTCATGTGCTTTCATATTTTCTTTTGTTTTCACTTTTTTTCTTCGTTTTAAAATTTTCTACAAAACATTTTTTCTTTTTATTTTATTTCATATTTTTGCCTCTTTAATTTTTATTTTTTCTTGTTTTTCTAATTTTTTTCGTAAAATTCTTTTTATTTCTTCTTTCCATTTTTTTTTCACACTCCCTTGGATTTTTTATTTTTCATAAATCTTTTGTCTTTTCATTTTTATTCTTTTCTTAATTTTTTCACAAATTTCTTTTTATTTTTTATTTTCATTTTTAAATTCTTATAGGTTTTTTTTGTTGCATTTTCTTTTTTCGTTTTCATTTTTATTTTGCATTAACTTTTCTCTTTTTTAATTTTTTGTCTTTGAATTTTTATATTGTTTTCTTATTATATCTTATATGTTTCTCAATTTTTTGTATTTTTTCAAATATTTTTTTCTATTTTCTCATTTCATTTGATTTTTGTCCTTTTTTATTTTTTATTTTCTTACTTTTTATATTTTATATTTTATTGTATTTTATTTATATTTTTTGTTTTGCTTTAATATTTTTTTCTTTTTTATTTCTTTCTTTATTTATATTTTCATAAATTTTTATAATGTTTTAGATTTTTTTATTTTTCTTTTCTTTTTTTATTTATTGTTGTTTCTTATTTTCTATTGTAGTTTTATAATTTTTCATTAACTCTTTTTCCTTTTAAATTTTTCTTTCTTTTTTTTACTTATTTTTTCATGTGCTTTCATATTTTCTTTTGTTTTCACTTTTTTTCTTCGTTTTAAAAATTTCTACAAAACAATTTTTCTTTTTATTTTATTCCATATTTTTGCCTCTTCATTTTTTCTTTTTTCTTGTTTTTCTAATTTTTTTCGCAAAATTCTTTTTGTTTCTTGTTTCCATTTTTTTTTCACACTTCCTTGGATTTTTTATTTTTCATAAATCTTTTGTCTTTTCATTTTTATTCTTTTCATAATTTTTTCACAAATTTGTTTTTATTTTTAATTTTCATTTTTAAATTCTTAAAGTTTTTTTTGTTGCATTTTCTTTTTTCATTTTCATTTTTATTTTGCATTAACTTTTCTCTTTTTTAATTTTTTATCTTTGAATTTTTATATTGTTTTCTTATTATATCTTACATGTTTTTCAATTTTTTGTATTTTTTCAAATATTTTTTTCTATTTTCTCATTTCATTTCATTTTTGACTTTTTTTATTTTTTATTTTTGATTCATCATTTTTTTTATTTTCTTACTTTTTATATTTTATATTTTTTGCTTTGCTTTAATTTTTTTTCTTTTTTTCTTTTTTATTTCTTTCTTTATTTATATTTTCATAAATTTTTATAATGTTTTGGATTTTTTTATTTTTCTTTTCTTTGTTTATTTATCGTTGTTTCTTATTTTCTATTGTATTTTTATAATTTTTCATTAACTCTTTTTCCTTTTAAATTTTTCTTTTTTTTTCCTTATTTTTTCATGAGCTTTCATATTTTCTTTTGTTTTTAATTTTTTTCTTCGTTTTAAAATTTTCTACAAAACTTTTTTTCTTTTATTTTATTTCATATTTTTGCCTCTTCACTTTTTATTTTTTCTTGTTTTTCTAATTTTTTTTCGCAAAATTCTTTTTATTTCTTGTTTCCATTTTTTTTTTCACACTTCCTTGGATTTTTTATTTTTCGTAAACCTTTTGTCTTTTCATTTTTATTCTTTTCTTAATTTTTTCACAAATTTCTTTTTATTTTTTATTTTCATTTTTAAATTGTTGTAGTTTTTTTTTTGTTGCATTTTCTTTTTTTGTCTTCATTTTTATTTTGCATTAACTTTTCTCTTTTTTAATCTTTTGTCCTTCAATTTTTATATTGTTTTCTTATTATATCTTATATGTTTTTCAATTTTTTGTATTTTTTCAAATATTTTTTTTCTATTTTCTCGTTTCATTTCATTTTTGTCTTTTTTTATTTTTTATTTTTGATTCATCAATTTTTATTTTCTTACTTTTTATATTTTATATTTTTTGTTTTGGTTTAATTTTTTTTTCTTTCTTTATTTATATGTTCATAAATTTTTATAATGTTTTGGCTTTTTTTATTTTTCTTTTCTTTTTTTATTTATCGTTGTTTCTTATTTTCTATTGTAGTTTTATAATTTTTCATTAACTCTTTTTCCTTTTAAATTTTTCTTTCTTTTTTTTTACTTATTTTTTCATGTGCTTTCATATTTTCTTTTGTTTTCACTTTTTTTCTTCGTTTTAAAAATTTCTACAAAACAATTTTTCTTTTTATTTTATTTCATATTTTTGCCTCTTCATTTTTTCTTTTTTCTTATTTTTCTAATTTTTTTCGCAAAATTCTTTTTGTTTCTTGTTTCCATTTTTTTTTCACACTTCCTTGGATTTTTTATTTTTCATAAATCTTTTGTCTTTACATTTTTATTCTTTTCATAATTTTTTCACAAATTTGTTTTTATTTTTAATTTTCATTTTTAAATTCTTAAAGTTTTTTTTGTTGCATTTTCTTTTTTCGTTTTCATTTTTATTTTGCATTAACTTTTCTCTTTTTTAATTTTTTATCTTTGAATTTTTATATTGTTTTCTTATTATATCTTACATGTTTTTCAATATTTTGTATTTTTTCAAATTTTTTTTCTATTTTCTCATTTCATTTCATTTTTGACTTTTTTTATTTTTTATTTTTAATTCATCATTTTTTATTTTCTTACTTTTTTTATTTTATATTTTTTGTTTTGCTTTAATTTTTTTTTCTTTTTTCTTTTTTATTTCTTTCTTTATTTATATTTTCATAATTTTTATAATGTTTTGGATTTTTTTATTTTTTTTTTCTTTGTTTATTTATCGTTGTTTCTTATTTTCTATTGTATTTTTATAATTTTTCATTAACTCTTTTTTCTTTTAAATTTTTCTTTTTGTTTACTTATTTTTTCATGAGCCTTCATATTTTCTTTTGTTTTTAATTTTTTTCTTCGTTTTAAAATTTTCTACAAAACTTTTTTTCTTTTATTTTATTTCATATTTTTGCCTCTTCACTTTTTATTTTTTGTTGTTTTTCTAATTTTTTTTCGTAAAATTCTTTTTATTTCTTGTTTCCATTTTTTTTTTCACACTTCCTTGGATTTTTTATTTTTCGTAAACCTTTTGTCTTTTCATTTTTATTCTTTTCTTAATTTTTTCACAAATTTCTTTTTATTTTTTATTTTCATTTTTAAATTCTTGTATTTTTTTTTTGTTGCATTTTCTTTTTTCATTTTCATTTTTATTTTGCATTAACTTTTCTCTTTTTTAATTTTTTGTCCTTCAATTTTTATATTGTTTTCTTATTATATCTTATATGTTTTTCAATTTTTTGTATTTTTTCAAATATTTTTTTTCTATTTTCTCGTTTCATTTCATTTTTGTCTTTTTTTATTTCTTATTTTTGATTCATCATTTTATATTTTCTTACTTTTTATATTTTATATTTTTTGTTTTGCTTTAATTTTTTTTCTTTTTTATTTCTTTCTTTATTTATATTTTCATAAATTTTTATAATGTTTTGGATTTTTTTATTTTTCTTTTCTTTTTTTATTTATCGTTGTTTCTTATTTTCTATTGTAGTTTTATAATTTTTCATTAACTCTTTTTCCTTTTAAATTTTTCTTTCTTTTTTTTACTTATTTTTTCATGTGCTTCCATATTTTCTTTTGTTTTCACTTTTTTTCTTCGTTTTAAAAATTTCTACAAAACAATTTTTCTTTTTATTTTATTTCATATTTTTGCCTCTTTATTTTTTCTTTTTTCTTGTTTTTCTAATTTTTTTGGCAAAACTCTTTTTGTTTCTTGTTTCCATTTTTTTTTCACACTTCCTTGGATTTTTTATTTTTCATAAATCTTTTGTCTTTTCATTTTTATTCTTTTCATAATTTTTTCACAAATTTGTTTTTATTTTTAATTTTCATTTTTAAATTCTTAAAGTTTTTTTGTTGCATTTTTTTTTTCGTTTTCATTTTTATTTTGCATTAACTTTTCTCTTTTTTAATTTTTTATCTTTGAATTTTTATATTGTTTTCTTATTATATCTTACATGTTTTTCAATTTTTTGTATTTTTTTCAAATATTTTTTTCTATTTTCTCGTTTCATTTCATTTTTGACTTTTTTTATTTTTTATTTTTTATTCATCATTTTTTATTTTCTTACTTTTTATATTTTATATTTTTTGTTTTGCTTTAATTTTTTTTTCTTTCTTTATTTATATTTTCATAAATTTTTATAATGTTTTGGATTTTTTTATTTTTCTTTTCTTTTTTTATTTATCGTTGTTTCTTATTTTCTATTGTATTTTTATAATTTTTCATTAACTCTTTTTCCTTTTAAATTTTTCTTTTTTTTTCACTTACTTTTTTATGTGCTTTCATATTTTCTTTTGTTTTCACTTTTTTTCTTTGTTTTAAAATTTTCTACAAAGCATTTTTTCTTTTATTTTATTTCATATTTTTGCCTCTTCATTTTTTATTTTTTCTTGTTTTTCTAATTTTTTTCGCAAAATTCTTTTTATTTCTTCTTTCCATTTTTTTTTCACACTCCCTTGGATTTTTTGTTTTTCATAAATCTTTTGTCTTTTCATTTTTATTCTTTTCTTAATTTTTTCACAAATTTCTTTTTATTTTTTATTTTCATTTTTAAATTCTTATAGGTTTTTTTTGTTGCATTTTCTATTTTCGTTTTCATTTTTATTTTTCATTAACTTTTCTCTTTTTTAATTTTTTGTCTTTGAATTTTCATATTGTTTTCTTATTATATCTTATATGTTTTTCAATTTTTTCTATTTTTTCAAATTTTTTTTTCTATTTTCTCGTTTCATTTGATTTTTGTCTTTTTTTTTTTATTTTCTTACTTTTTATATTTTATATTTTATTGTATTTTATTTATATTTTTTGTTTTGCTTTAATATTTTTTTTTATTTTTTATTTCTTTCTTTATTTATATTTTCATAAATTTTTATAATGTTTTGGAATTTTTTATTTTTCTTTTCTTTTTTTATTTATCGTTGTTTCTTATTTTCTATTGTATTTTTATAATTTTTCATTAACTCTTTTTCCTTTCAAATATTTCTTTTTTTTTTACTTATTTTTTCATGTGCTTTCATATTTTCTTTTGTTTTCACTTTTTTTCTTCGTTTTAAAATTTTCTACAAAACATTTTTTCTTTTTATTTTATTTCATATTTTTGCCTCTTCATCTTTTATTTTTTCTTGTCTTTCTAATTTTTTTCGCAAAATTCTTTTTATTTCTTGTTTCCATTATTTTTTCACCCTTCCTTGGATTTTCTATTTTTCGTAAATCTTTTGTCTTTTCATTTTTATTCTTTTCTTAATTTTTTCACAAATTTCTTTTTATTTTTTATTTTTATTTTTAAATTCTTATAGTTTTTTTTGTTGCATTTTTTTTTCGTTTTCATTTTTATTTTGCATTAACTTTTCTCTTTTTTAATTTTTTGTCTTTGAATTTTTATATTGTTTTCTTATTATATCTTATATGTTTTTCAATTTTTTGTATTTTTTCAAATATTTTTTCTATTTTCTCTATTCATTTCATTTTTGCCTTTTTTTATTTTTTATTTTTTATTCGTTATTTTTTATTTTCTTACATTTTATATTTTATATTTTTTGTTTTGCTTTAATATTTTTTTATTTCTTTCTTTATTTATATTTTCAGAAATTTTTATAATGTTTTGGATTTTTTTATTTTTCTTTTCTTTTTTTATTTATCGTTGTTTCTTATTTTCTATTGTATTTTTATAATTTTTCATTAACTCTTTTTCAATTTAAATTTTCCTTTTTTGTACTTATTTTTTCATGTGCTTTCATATTTTCTTTTGTTTTCACTTTTTTTCTTCGTTTTAAAAATTTCTACAAAACATTTTTTCTTTTTATTTTATTTCATATTTTTGTCTCTTTATTTTTTATTTTTTCTTGTTTTTCTAATTTTTTTCGCAAAATTCTTTTTATTTCTTGTTTCCATTTTTTTTCACACTTCCTTGGATTTTTTATTTTTCGTAAATCTTTTGCCTTTTCATTTTTATTCTTTTCTTAATTTTTTCACAAATTTCTTTTTATTTTTTATTTTCATTTTTAAATTCTTGTAGTTTTTTTTTGTTGTATTTTCTTTTTTCCTTTTCATTTTTATTTTGCATTAACTTTTCTCTTTTTTAATTTTTTGTCCTCGAATTTTTATATTGTTTTCTTATTATATCTTATATGTTTTTCAATTTTTTGTATTTTTTCAAATATTTTTTTTCTATTTTCTCGTTTCATATCTTTTTTGTCTTTTTTTATTTTTTATTTTTGATTCATCATTTTTTATTTTCTTACTTTTAATATTTTATATTTTTTGTTTCACTTTAATATTTTTTTCTTTTTTTATTTCTTTCTTTATTTATATTTTCAGAAATTTTTATAATGTTTTCGATTTTTTTATTTTTCTTTTCTTTTTTTATTTATCGTTGTTTCTTATTTTCTATTGTATTTTTATAATTTTTCATTAACTCTTTTTCAATTTAAATTTTCCTTTTTTGTACTTATTTTTTCATGTGCTTTCATATTTTCTTTTGTTTTCACTTTTTTTCTTCGTTTTAAAAATTTCTACAAAACATTTTTTCTTTTTATTTTATTTCATATTTTTGTCTCTTTATTTTTTATTTTTTCTTGTTTTTCTAATTTTTTTTCGCAAAATTCTTTTTATTTCTTGTTTCCATTTTTTTTCACACTTCCTTGGATTTTTTATTTTTCGTAAATCTTTTGCCTTTTCATTTTTATTCTTTTCTTAATTTTTTCACAAATTTCTTTTTATTTTTTATTTTCATTTTTAAATTCTTGTAGTTTTTTTTTGTTGTATTTTCTTTTTTCCTTTTCATTTTTATTTTGCATTAACTTTTCTCTTTTTTAATTTTTTGTCCTCGAATTTTTATATTGTTTTCTTATTATATCTTATATGTTTTTCAATTTTTTGTATTTTTTCAAATATTTTTTTTCTATTTTCTCGTTTCATATCTTTTTTGTCTTTTTTTATTTTTTATTTTTGATTCATCATTTTTTATTTTCTTACTTTTAATATTTTATATTTTTTGTTTCACTTTAATATTTTTTTCTTTTTTTATTTCTTTCTTTATTTATATTTTCAGAAATTTTTATAATGTTTTCGATTTTTTTATTTTTCTTTTCTTTTTTTATTTATCGTTGTTTCTTATTTTCTATTGTATTTTTATAATTTTTCATTAACTCTTTTTCCTTTCAAATTTTTCTTTTTTTATTACTTACTTTTTCATGTGCTTTCCTATTTTCTTTTGTTTTCACTTTTTTTCTTTGTTTTAAAAATTTCTACAAAGCATTTTTTCTTTTTATTTTATTTCATATTTTTGCCTCTTCATTTTTTATTTTTTCTTGTTTTTCTAATTTTTTTCGCAAAATTCTTTTTATTTCTTGTTTCCATTTTTTTTTCACACTCCCTTGGATTTTTTATTTTTCATAAATCTTTTGTCTTTTCATTTTTATTCTTTTCTTAATTTTTTCACAAATTTCTTTTTATTTTTTATTTTCATTTTTAAATTCTTATATTTTTTTCTTTGCTGCATTTTCCTTTTTCGTTTTCATTTTTATTTTGCATTAACTTTTCTCTTTTGCTTTAATTTTTGTTCTTATTTTATTTTCTTTCTTTATTTATAATTTCATAAATTTTTATAAAGTTTTGGAATTTTTTATTTTTCTATCTTTTTTTCTTTTATTATTCTTGGTTATTTTCTGTTGCATTTTTATAACTTTTCATTAACTTTTTCTCCTTCCGAATTTTTCTCCTTTTTTTTACTTTTTTTTATGTGCTTTCATTTTTTTTGTACACTTTTTTCTTTGTTTTAAAATTTTCTATAAATTTTTTTCTTTTTATTTTTTTTTCATATTTTTGCCTCTTCATTCTTTATTTTTTCTTCTTTTTCTCAAATTTTATTTTATATATTTTGCATTTTCATTTTTTATTTTTTTCTTAAATCTTTTTGTTCACACCTTTTTTTTATTTCTTCTTTATAATTTTAAAACCTCAAACTTCTTTTTTTGTGCACTTTCTTTTATTTTATTTTTCATCTTTCATATTTTATATCTTTTTGCTCTATTTGTTTTTTTTTTGTTTTTCTTTGTACATTCTAAACTAAAAGTTTTTTCCATTTTATATTTGAAATTTTTATTCATTTTGTCTTTTTATATTTTGCATTAACTTTTCTCTTTTTTAATTTTTTGTCTGACTTTTTGTATTGTTTGGTTTTATATGTTTTTCAATTTTTTGTATTTTTTAAACTATTTTTTTTCATTTTTTCATTCCATTTCATTTTTGAAATTTTTATTCAAATTTTGTCCTTTTTCATTTTCTTACTTTTTATAATTTTTTGTTGTATTTTTTTTCGTGCTTTATTTATCTTTTTTCTTTTGCTCTAATATTTTTTCTTATTTTATTTTCTTTCTTTATTTATAATTTCATAAATTTTTATAAAGTTTTGGAATTTTTTATTTTTCTATCTTTTTTTCTTTTATCATTCTTGGTTATTTTCTATTGCATTTTTTTAATTTTTCATTAACTTTTTCTCCTATCAAATTTTTCTTCTTTTTTTTATGTGCTTTCATTCTCTTTCGTTCACTTTTTTCTTTGTTTTAAAATTTTCTATAAACTTTTTTCTTTCTGTTTTATTTCATATTTTTGCCTCTTCATTTTTTAGTTTTTTCTTCTTTTTCTCAAATTTTATTTTATATATTTTGCATTTTCATTTTTTATTTTTCTCTTAAATCTTTTTGTTCACACCTTTTTTTATTTCTTCTTTATAATTTTAAAACCTCAAACTTCTTTTTTTGTGCACTTTCTTTTATTTTATTTTTCATCTTTCATATTTTATATCTTTTTACTCTATTTGTATTTTTTTTTTGTTTTTCTTTGTACATTCTAAACTAAAATTTTTTTTTCCATTTTATATTTGAAATTTTTATTCATTTTGTCTTTTTTTATTTTCTTTCTTTGTTTTTTTTTTTTTCCTTTTTTGGTATTTTATTTAATTTTTTCTCTTAATTTTTTTTCTTTTTTTTTTCTACCTTGTAATTTTTTAATAACTTTTTCCCTTCACAATTTTCCTTCTTTTTTGCTTTTTTTTTTTCATATGCTTTCATTTTTACTTGTTTTAATTTTTTCGTTATTTTAAAAATTTTTATTTTTCTGTTTTTTATTCCAAATCTTTTGTCTTTTCTTACTTCTCTTTTTTTTTCCACAAATTTCCTTTCATTTCTTATTTGCGTTTTTAAATTCTCATAACTTTTTTTATTTTACATTAACTTTTATCTTTTTTAATTTTTTGTCTGACTTTTTATATTGTTAGGTCTTATATGTTTTTTGATTTTTTTGTATTTTTTAAACTAATTTTTTTTCATTTTGTCATTCCATTTCATTTTTGAAATTTTTATTCAATTTTTGTCCTTTTTCATTTTCTTACTTTTTATATTTTTTGTTGTATTTTTGTTTTTTTTTCTTTTTTCATGCTTTATTTATCTTTTTTCTTTTGCTTTAGTTTTTTTTCTTATTTTATTTTCTTTCTTTATTTATAATTTCATAAATTTTTATAAAGTTTGGAATTTTTTATTTTTCTATCTTTTTTTCTTTTATCATTCTTGGTTATTTTCTATTGCATTTTTATAATTTTTCATTAACTTTTTCTCTTTTCAAATTTTTCTTCTTTTTTTTACTTTTTTTATGTGCTTTGATTCTCTTTTGTTCGCTTTTTTCTTTGTTTTAAAATTTTCTATAAATTTTTTTCTTTTTGTTTTATTTCATTTTTTTGCCTCTTCATTTTTTATTTTTTTCTTCTTTTTCTCAAATTTTATTTTATATATTTTGTATTTTTTTCTTAAATCTTTGTGTTCACACCTTTTTTTATTTCTTCTTTATAATTTTAAAACCTCAAACTTCTTTTTTTGTGCACTCTCTTCTATTTTATTTTTCATCTTTCATATTTTATATCTTTTTCCTCTATTTGCTATTATTTTTTTTCTTTTTCTTTGTACATTCTAAACTAAAAGTTTTTTCCATTTTATATTTGAAATTTTTATTCATTTTTTCTTTTTATATTTTTTTGATTCGCTAATTTTTTATTTTCTTTCTTTGTTTATTTTTATTTTTCCCTTTTTTCGTATTTTATTTAATTTTTTCCCTTAATTTAATTTTTTTCTTTTTTTTTCCATTTTGTAATTTTTTTAATAACTTTCCCCTTCACAATTTTCATTCTCTTTGCCTTTTTTTCATATGCTTTCATTTTTACTTGTTTTAATTTTTTTGTTGTTTTAAAATTTTTTATTTTTCTGTTTTTTATTCCAAATCTTTTGTCTTTTCATTTTTATTATTTTCTTGCTTCTCTTTTTTTTTCCACAAATTTCCTTTCATTTCTTATTTGCGTTTTTAAATTCTCATACTTTTTTTTTTATTTTGCATTAACTTTGCTCTTTTTTAATTTTTTCTCTGACTTTTTATATTATTAGGTCTTATATGTTTTTCAATTTTTTGTATTTTTGAAACTAATTTTTTTTTCATTTTGTCATTCCATTTCATTTTTGAAATTTTTATTCAATTTTTGTCCTTTTTTTATTTTCTTACTTTTTATATTTTTTGTTGTATTTTTGTTTTTTTTGTGCTTTATTTATCTTTTTTCTTTTACTTTACTTTTTTTTCTTATTTTATTTTATTTTTTATTTTCTTTCTTTATTTATAATTTCATAAATTTTTATAAAGTTTTAGAATTTTTTATTTTTCTATCTTTTTTTCTTTTATCATTCTTGGTTATTTTCTATTGCATTTTCATATTTTTTTCATTAATTTTTTCTCCTTCCAAATTTTTCTTCTTTTTTTTACTTTTTTTTATATGCCATCATTCTTTTTTGTTCACTTTTTTCTTTGTTTTAAAATTTTCTATAAATTTTTTCTTTTTCTTTTATTTCATATTTTTGCCTCTTCATTTTTTATTTTTTTCTTCTTTTTCTAAAATTTTATTTTATATATTTTGTATTTTCATTTTTTTTCTTAAATCTTTTTGTTCACACCTTTTTTTATTTCTTCTTTATAGTTTTAAAACCTCAAACTTCTTTTTTTGTGCACTTTCTTTTATTTTATTTTTTATCTTTCATATTTTATATCTTTTTCCTCTGTTTGTTATATTTTTTTTATTTTTCTTTGTACATTCTGAACCAATAGTTTTTTTCATTTTATATTTGAAATTTTTATTCATTTTGTCTTTTATATTTTTTGATTCACTAATTTTTTATTTTCTTACTTTGTTTATTTTTATTTTTTCCTTTTTTGGTATTTTATTTAATTTTTTCTCTTAATTTATTTTTTTATTTTCTTTTTTTTCTACTTTGTAATTTTTTAATAACTTTTTCCCTTCATAAATTGCCTTCTTTTTGCTTTTTTTTCATATGCTTTCATTTTTACTTGTTTTTATTTTTTTTGTTGTTTTAAAACTTTCTATTTTTCTATTTTTTATTCCAAATCTTTTGTCCCTTTTTTTCCTCAAATTTCCTTTCATTTCTTATTTTGCGCTTTTAAATTCTCATACTTTTTTTTATTTTGCATTAACTTTTCTCTTTTTTAATTTTTTGTCTGACTTTTTACATTGTTAGGTCTTATATGTTTTTCAATTTTTTTTATTTTTTAAACTAATTTTATTTTCATTTTGTCATTCCATTTCATTTTTGAAATTTTTATTCATTTTTTGTCCTTTTTCATTTTCTTACCTTTTATAATTTTTTGTTGTATTTTTGTTTTTTTTTCTTTATTCATGCTTTATTTATCTTTTTTCTTTTGCTTTAATTTTTTTTCTTATTTTAATTTTTCGTCGTTTTAAAAATTTTATTTTTCTATTTTTTATTCCAAATCTTTTGTCTTTTCTTTTTTTTTTTCCATAAATTTCCTTTCATTTCTTATTTGTGTTTTTAAATTCACAAACTTTTTATATTGTTAGAACTTATATGTTTTTCAATTTTTTGTATTTTTTAAACTAATTTTTTTCATTTTGTCATTCCATTTCATTTTTGAAATTTTTATTCAATTTTTGTCCTTTTTCATTTTCTTTTTATATTTTTTGTTCTATTTTTGTTTTTTTTCTTTTTTTGCGCTTTATTTATCTTTTTTCTTTTGCTTTAATTTTTTTTCGTATTTTATTTTCTTTCTTTATTTATAATTTCATAAATTTTTATAAAGTTTTGGAATTTTTTATTTTTCTATTTTTTTTCTTTTATCATTCTTGGTTATTTTCTATTGCATTTTTATAATTTTGCATTAACTTTTTCTCCTTTCAAATTTTTCTTCTTTTTTTTTACTTTTTTTTATGTGCTTTCATTTTTTTTTGTTCACTTTTTTCTTTGTTTTAAAATTTTCTATAAACTTTTTTTTTTTTTCATATTTTTGCCTCTTCATTTTTTTATTTTTTTCTTCTTTTTCTCAATTTTTATTTTATATATTTTGCATTTTCATTTTTTATTTTTTTCTTAAATCTTTTTGTTCACACCTTTTTTTATTTCTTCTTTATAATTTTAAAACCTCAAACTTCTTTTTTT
This sequence comes from Durio zibethinus, assembly GCF_047325235.1. Taxonomy (NCBI): domain Eukaryota; kingdom Viridiplantae; phylum Streptophyta; class Magnoliopsida; order Malvales; family Malvaceae; genus Durio; species Durio zibethinus. Next base: position 14,465,538 of record NC_143180.1, on the reverse strand, counting down.
GTGCACTTTCTTTTATTTTATTTTTCATCTTTCATATTTTATATCTTTTTCCTCTATTTGTTTTTCTTTCTACATTCTAAACTAAAAGTTTTTTCCATTTTATATTTGAAATTTTTATTCATTTGTCTTTTTATATTTTTTTGGTTCGCTAATTTTTTATTTTCTTACTTTGTTTATTTTTATTTTTCCTTTCTGGGTATTTTATTTAATTTTTTCTCTTAATTTATTTTTTTTCAACTTTGTAATTTTTTAATAACTTTTTCCCTTCACAATTTTCCTTCTTTTTGCTTTTTTTTCATATGCTTTCATTTTTACTGGTTTTAATTTTTTCGTTGTTTTAAAAATTTTTATTTTTCTATTTTTTATTCCAAATCTTTTGTCTTTTCTTGCTTCTCTTTTTTTTTCCACAAATTTCCTTTCATTTCTTATTTGCATTTTTAAATTCTCATACCTTTTTTTATTTTGCATTAACTTTTCTCTTTTTTAATTTTTTGTCTGACTTTTTATATTGTTAGGACTTATATGTTTTTCAATTTTTTTGTATTTTTTAAACTATTTTTTTTTTTAATTTTGTCATTCCATTTCATTTTTGAAATTTTTATTCAATTTTTGTCCTTTTTTGTATTTTTTTTCTTTGTTTTAAAATTTTCTATAAATGTTTTTCTTTTTGTTTTATTTCATATTTTTGCCTCTTCATTTTTTAGTTTTTTCTTCTTTTTCTCATTTTTTTCTCAAATATTTTTTTATATATTTTGTATTTTCATTTGTTATTTTTTTCTTAAATCTTTTTGTTCACACCTTTTTTTATTTCTTCTTTGTAATTTTAAAACCTCAAACTTCTTTTTTTGTGCACTTTCTTTTTATATTTGAAATTTTTATTCATTTTGTCTTTTTATATTTTTTGATTCCCTAATTTTTTATTTTCTTACTTTGTTTATTTTTATTTTTTTCCTTTTATATTTTTTGATTCCCTAATATTTTTTTTACTTTGTAAATTTTTAATAACTTTTTCCCTTTGCAATTTTCCTTCTTTTTGCTTTTTTTTTTTTCATATGTTTTCATTTTTACTTTTTTTAATTTTTTCGTTGTTTTAAAAATTTTTATTTTTCTCTTTTTTATTCCAAATCTTTTGTCTTTTCTTTTTTTTTCACAAATTTCCTTTCATTTCTTATTTGCGTTTTTAAATTCTCATACTTTTTTTATTTTGCATTAACTTTGCTCTTTTTTAATTTTTTCTCTGACTTTTTATATTATTAGGTCTTATATGTTTTTCAATTTTCTGTATTTTTGAAACTAATTTTTTTTTTCATTTTGTCATTCCATTTCATTTTTGAAATTTTTATTCAATTTTTGCCTTTTTTTATTTTCTTACTTTTTATATTTTTTGTTGTATTTTTGTTTTTTTGTGCTTTATTTATCTTTTTTCTTTTGCTTTACTTTTTTTTCTTATTTTATTTTATTTTTTATTTTCTTTCTTTATTTATAATTTCATAAATTTTTATAAAGTTTTAGAATTTTTTATTTTTCTATCTTTTTTTCTTTTATCATTCTTGGTTATTTTCTATTGCATTTTCATATTTTTTTCATTAACTTTTTCTCCTTCCAAATTTTTCTTTTTTTTTTTTCTTTTTTTTATATGCCATCATTCTTTTTTGTTCACTTTTTTCTTTGTTTTAAAATTTTCTATAAATTTTTTCTTTTTCTTTTATTTCATATTTTTGCCTCTTCATTTTTTATTTTTTTCTTCTTTTTCTCAAATTTTATTTTATATATTTTGTATTTTCATTTTTTTTCTTAAATCTTTTTGTTCACACCTTTTTTTATTTCTTCTTTATAGTTTTAAAACCTCAAACTTCTTTTTTTGTGCACTTTCTTTTATTTTATTTTTCATCTTTCATATTTTATATCTTTTTCCTCTGTTTGTTATATTTTTTTTATTTTTCTTTGTACATTCTGAACCAATAGTTTTTTTCATTTTATATTTGAAATTTTTATTCATTTTGTCTTTTATATTTTTTGATTCGCTAATTTTTTATTTTCTTACTTTGTTTATTTTTATTTTTTCCTTTTTTGGTATTTTATTTAATTTTTTCTCTTAATTTATTTTTTTATTTTCTTTTTTTTCTACTTTGTAATTTTTTAATAACTTTTTCCCTCCATAAATTGCCTTCTTTTTGCTTTTTTTTCATATGCTTTCATTTTTACTTGTTTTTATTTTTTTTGTTGTTTTAAAACTTTCTATTTTTCTATTTTTTATTCCAAATCTTTTGTCTCTTTTTCTCCTCAAATTTCCTTTCATTTCTTATTTGCGCTTTTAAATTCTCATACTTTTTTTTTTATTTTGCATTAACTTTTCTCTTTTTTAATTTTTGTCTGACTTTTTATATTGTTAGGTCTTATATGTTTTTAAATTTTTTTTATTTTTTAAACTAATTTTATTTTCATTTTGTCATTCCATTTCATTTTTCAAATTTTTATTCATTTTTTGTCCTTTTTCATTTTCTTACCTTTTATAATTTTTTGTTGTATTTTTGTTTTTTTTTTTTTCATGCTTTATTTATCTTTTTTCTTTTGCTTTAATTTTTTTTCTTATTTTAATTTTTCGTCGTTTTAAAAATTTTATTTTTCTATTTTTTATTCCAAATCTTTTGTCTTTTCTTTTTTTTTTCCATAAATTTCCTTTCATTTCTTATTTGTGTTTTTAAATTCTCAAACTTTTTATATTGATAGAACTTATATGTTTTTCAATTTTTTGTATTTTTTAAACTAATTTTTTTCATTTTGTCATTCCATTTCATTTTTGAAATTTTTATTCAATTTTTGTCCTTTTTCATTTTCTTACTTTTTATATTTTTTGTTGTATTTTTCTTTTTTTTTTGTTTTTTTGTTTTTTATTTATCTTTTTTCTTTTGCTTTAATTTTTTTTCGTATTTTATTTTCTTTCTTTATTTATAATTTCATAAATTTTTATAAAGTTTTGGAATTTTTTATTTTTCTATCTTTTTTTCTTTTATCATTTTTGGTTATTTTCTATTGCATTTTTATAATTTTTCATTAACTTTTTCTCCTTTCAAATTTTTCTTCTTTTTTTTTACTTTTTTTTATGTGCTTTCATTTTTTTTTGTTCACTTTTTTCTTTGTTTTAAAATTTTCTATAAATTTTTTTCTTTTTATTTTTTTTTCATATTTTTGCCTCTTCATTTTTTTATTTTTTTCTTAAATCTTTTTGTTCACACCTTTTTTTTATTTCTTCTTTATAATTTTAAAACCTCAAACCTTTTTTTTTGTGCACTTTCTTTTATTTTATTTTTCATCTTTCATATTTTATATCTTTTTCCTCTATTTGTTTTTTCTCTTTGTTTTTCTTTCTACATTCTAAACTAAAAGTTTTTTCCATTTTATATTTGAAATTTTTATTCATTTGTCTTTTTATATTTTTATGCTTCGCTAATTTTTTATTTTCTTACTTTGTTTATTTTTATTTTTCCCTTCTGGGTATTTTATTTAATTTTTTCTCTTAATTTATTTTTTTTCAACTTTGTAATTTTTTAATAACTTTTTCCCTTCACAATTTTCCTTTTTTTTGCTTTTTTTTCATATGCTTTCATTTTTACTGGTTTTAATTTTTTCGTTGTTTTAAAAATTTTTATTTTTCTATTTTTTATTCCAAATCTTTTGTCTTTTCTTGCTTCTCTTTTTTTTCCACAAATTTCCTTTCATTTCTTATTTGCATTTTTAAATTCTCATACTTTTTTTTATTTTGCATTAACTTTTCTCTTTTTTAATTTTTTGTCTGACTTTTTATATTGTTAGGACTTATATGTTTTTCAATTGTTTTGTATTTTTTAAACTAATTTTTTTTTCATTTTGTCATTCCATTTCATTTTTGAAATTTTTATTCAATTTTTGTCCTTTTTTGGATTTTTTTTCTTTGTTTAATAATTTTCTATAAATATTTTCTTTTTCTTTTATTTCATATTTTTGCCTCTTCATTTTTTATTTTTTTCTTCTTTTTCTCATTTTTTTCTCAAATATTTTTTTATATATTTTGTATTTTCATTTGTTATTTTTTTCTTAAATCTTTTTGTTCACACCTTTTTTTATTTCTTCTTTGTAATTTTAAAACCTCAAACTTCTTTTTTTGTGCACTTTCTTTTTATATTTGAAATTTTTATTCATTTTGTCTTTTTATATTTTTTGATTCCCTAATTTTTTATTTTCTTACTTTGTTTATTTTTATTTTTTTCCTTTTATATTTTTTGATTCCCTAATATTTTTTTTACTTTGTAAATTTTTAATAACTTTTTCCCTTTGTAATTTTCCTTCTTTTTGCTTTTTTTTTTTCATATGTTTTCATTTTTACTTTTTTTAATTTTTTCTTTGTTTTAAAATTTTTTATTTTTCTCTTTTTTATTCCAAATCTTTTGTCTTTTCTTTTTTTTCCACAAATTTCCTTTCATTTCTTATTTGCGTTTTTAAATTCTCATACTTTTTTTTTATTTTGCATTAACTTTTCTCTTTTTTAATTTTTTGTCAGACTTTTTAGATTGTTTGGTCTTATATGTTTTTTAATTTTTTGTATTTTTTAAACTAATTTTTTCTTTCATTTTGTCATTCCATTTCATTTTTGAAATTTTTATTCAATTTTTGTCCTTTTTCATTTTCTTACTTTTTATAATTTTTTGTTGTATTTTTGTTTTTTTTCTTTTTTCGTGCTTTATCTATCTTTTTTCTTTTGCTTTAATTTTTTTTCTTATTTTATTTTCTTTCTTTATTCATAATTTCATAAATTTTTATAAAGTTTTGGAATTTTTTATTTTTCTATCTTTTTTTCTTTTATCATTCTTGGTTATTTTCTGTTGCATTTTTATAATTTTTCATTAACTTTTTCTCCTTCCGAATTTTTCTTCTTTTGTTTACTTTTTTTTATGTGCTTTCATTCTTTTTCGTTCAGTTTTTTCTTTGTTTTAAAATTTTCTATAATTTTTTTTCTTTTTGTTTTATTTCATATTTTTGCCTCTTCATTCTTTATTTTTTTCTTCTTTTTCCCAAATTTTATTTTATATATTTTGTATTTTCATTTTTTATTTTTTTCTTAAATCTTTTTGTTCACACCTTTTTTTTTCTTCTTTATAACTTTAAAACCTCAAACTTCTTTTTTTGTGCACTTTTTTTTATTTTATTTTTCATCTTTCATATTTTATATCTTTTTCCTCTATTTGTTATTTTTTTTTCTTTTTCTTTGTAAATTCTAAACTAAAAGTTTTTTCCATTTTGTATTTGATTATTCATTTTGTCTTTTTATATTTTTTTGATTCGCTAATTTTTTATTTTTTCCTTTTTTGGTATTTTATTTAATTTTTTCTCTTAATTTATTTTTTTTATTTTCTTATTTTTTTGTACTTTGTAATTTCTTAATAACTTTTTCCCTTCACAATTTTCCTTCTTTTTGCTTTTTTTACATATGCTTTCATGTTTACTTGTTTTACTTTTTCATTGTTTTAAAAATTTTTATTTTTCTGTTTTTTATTCCAAATCTTTTGTCTTTTCTTTTTTTTTCCACAAATTTCCTTTCATTTCTTATTTGCGTTTTTAAATTCTCATACTTTTTTTTTATTTTGCATTAACTTTTCTCTTTTTTAATTTTTTGTCTGACTTTTTGTACTGTTTGGTCTTATATGTTTTTCAATTTTTTGTATTTTTTAAACTATTTTTTTTTCATTTTGTCATTCCATTTCATTTTTGAAATTTTTATTCAATTTTTTCTTATTTTATTTTCTTTCTTTATTTATAATTTCATAAATTTTTATAAAGTTTTGGAATTTTTTATTTTTCTATCTTTTTTTCTTTTATCATTCTTGGTTATTTTCTATTGCATTTTTTTAATTTTTCATTAACTTTTTCTCCTATCAAATTTTTCTTCTTTTTTTTACGTGCTTTCATTCTCTTTCGTTCACTTTTTTCTTTGTTTTAAAATTTTCTATAAACTCTTTTCTTTCTATTTTATTTCATATTTTTGCCTCTTCATTTTTTAGTTTTTTCTTCTTTTTCTCAATTTTTTCTCAAATTTTATTTTATATATTTTGCATTTTCATTTTTTATTTTTCTCTTAAATCTTTTTGTTCACACCTTTTTTTATTTCTTCTTTACAATTTTAAAACCTCAAACTTCTTTTTTTGTGCACTTTCTTTTATTTTATTTTTCATCTTTCATATTTTATATCTTTTTGCTCTATTTGTTTTTTTTTTTTGTTTTTCTTTGTACATTCTAAACTAAAAGTTTTTTTCCATTTTATATTTGAAATTTTTATTCATTTTGTCTTTTTATATTTTTTTGGTTCGCTAATTTTTTATTTTTTTTCTTTGTTTATTTTTATTTTTTCCTTTTTTGGTATTTTATTTAATTTTTTCTCTTAATTTATTTTTTTTCTTTTTTTTTCTACTTTGTAATTTTTTAATAACTTTTTCCCTTCACAATTTTCCTTCTTTTTTTGCTTTTTTTTTTCATATGCTTTCATTTTTACTTGTTTTAATTTTTTCGTTATTTTAAAAATTTTTATTTTTCTGTTTTTTATTCCAAATCTTTTATCTTTTCTTACTTCTCTTTTTTTTTCCACAAATTTCCTTTCATTTTTTATTTGCGTTTTTAAATTCTCATACTTTTTTTTATTTTACATTAACTTTTATCTTTTTTAATTTTTTGTCTGACTTTTTATATTGTTAGGTCTTATATGTTTTTCGATTTTTTTGTATTTTTTAAACTAATTTTTTTTCATTTTGTCATTCCATTTCATTTTTGAAATTTTTATTCAATTTTTGTCCTTTTTCATTTTCTTACATTTTATATTTTTTGTTGTATTTTTATTTTTTTTCTTTTTTCATGCTTTATTTATCTTTTTTCTTTTGCTTTAATTTTTTTCTTATTTTATTTTCTTTCTTTATTTATAATTTCATAAATTTTTATAAAGTTTCAAATTTTTTATTTTTCTATCTTTTTTTCTTTTATCATTCTTGGTTATTTTCTATTGCATTTTTATAATTTTTCATTAACTTTTTCTCTTTTCAAATTTTTCTTTTTTTTTTTACTTTTTTTATGTGCTTTCATTCTCTTTTGTTCGCTTTTTGGAATTTTTTATTTTTCTATATTTTTTTCTTTTATCATTCTTGGTTATTTTCTATTGCATTTTTTAAATTTTTCATTAACTTTTTCTCCTATCAAATTTTTCTTCTTTTTTTTATGTGCTTTCATTCTCTTTCGTTCACTTTTTTCTTTCTGGTTTATTTCATATTTTTGCCTCTTCATTTTTTAGTTTTTTCTTCTTTTTCTCAATTTTTTCTCAAATTTTATTTTATATATTTTGCATTTTCATTTTTTATTTTTCTCTTAAATCTTTTTGTTCACACCCTTTTTTATTTCTTCTTTATAATTTTAAAACCTCAAACTTCTTTTTTTGTGCACTTTCTTTTATTTTATTTTTCATCTTTCATATTTTATATCTTTTTGCTCTATTTATTTTGTTTTTTGTTTTTCTTTGTACATTCTAAACTAAAAGTTTTTTCCATTTTATATTTGAAATTTTTATTCATTTTGTCTTTTTATATTTTTTTGGTTCGCTAATTTTTTATTTTCTTTCTTTGTTTATTTTTATTTTTTCCTTTTTTGGTATATTATTTAATTTTTTCTCCTAATTTATTTTTTTTTCTACTTTGTAATTTTTTAATAACTTTTTCCCTTCACAATTTTCCTTCTTTTTTGCTTTTTGTTTTCATATGCTTTCATTTTTACTTGTTTTTATTTTTTCGTTATTTTAAAAATTTTTATTTTTCTGTTTTTTTTTCCAAATCTTTTGTCTTTTCTTACTTCTCTTTTTTTTTTCCACAAATTTCCTTTCATTTCTTATTTGCGTTTTTAAATTCTCATACTTTTTTTATTTTACATTAACTTTTATCTTTTTTAATTTTTTGTCTGACTTTTTATATTGTTAGGTCTTATATGTTTTTCGATTTTTTTGTATTTTTTAAACTAATTTTTTTTCATTTTGCCATTCCATTTCATTTTTGAAATTTTTATTCAATTTTTGTCCTTTTTCATTTTCTTACTTTTTATATTTTTTGTTGAATTTTTGTTTTTTTCTCTTTTTTCATGCTTTATTTATCTTTTTTCTTTTGCTTTAATTTTTTTCTTATTTTATTTTCTTTCTTTATTTATAATTTCATAAATATTTATAAAGTTTGGAATTTTTTATTTTTCTATCTTTTTTTCTTTTATCATTCTTGGTTATTTTCTATTGCATTTTTATAATTTTTCTTCTTTTTTTTACTTATTTTATGCGCTTTCATTCTCTTTTGTTCGCTTTTTTCTTTGTTTTAAAATTTTCTATAAATTTTTTTCTTTTTGTTTTATTTCATTTTTTTGCCTCTTCATTTTTTATTTTTTTCTTCTTTTTCTCAAATTTTATTTTATATATTTTGTATTTTTTTCTTAAATCTTTGTGTTCACACCTTTTTTTATTTCTTCTTTATAATTTTAAAACCTCAAACTTCTTTTTTTGTGCACTTTCTTTTATTTTATTTTTCATCTTTCATATTTTATATCTTTTTCCTCTATTTGCTATTATTTTTTTTCTTTTTCTTTGTACATTCTAAAATAAAAGTTTTTTCCATTTTATATTTGAAATTTTTATTCATTTTGTCTTTTTATATTTTTTTGATTCGCTAATTTTTTATTTTCTTTCTTTGTTTATTTTTATTTTTCCCTTAATTTATTTTTTTTCTTTTTTTTTCCATTTTGTAATTTTTTTAATAACTTTTTCCCTTCACAATTTTCCTTCTCTTTGCCTTTTTTTCATATGCTTTCATTTTTACTTGTTTTAATTTTTTTTGTTGTTTTAAAAATTTTTATTTTTCTGTTTTTTATTCCAAATCTTTTGTCTTTTCATTTTTATTCTTTTCTTGCTTCTCTTTTTTTTTCCACAAATTTCATTTCATTTCTTATTTGCGTTTTTAAATTCTCATACTTTTTTTTATTTTGCATTAACTTTGCTCTTTTTTAATTTTTTCTCTGACTTTTTATATTATTAGGTCTTATATGTTTTTCAATTTGTTGTATTTTTTAAACTATTTTTTTTTCATTTTTTCATTCCATTTCATTTTTGAAATTTTTATTCAATTTTTGTCCTTTTTTTATTTTCTTACTTTTTATATTTTTGTTGTATTTTTGTTTTTTTTTTTTGCTTTATTTATCTTTTTTCTTTTGCTTTTACTTTTTTTTCTTATTTTATTTTATTTTTTATTTTCTTTCTTTATTTATAATTTCAAAAATTTTTATAAAGTTTTAGAATATTTTATTTTTCTATCTTTTTTTCTTTTATCATTCTTGGTTATTTTCTATTGCATTTTTATATTTTTTTCATTAACTTTTTCTCCTTCCAAATTTTTCTTCTTTTTTTTACTGTTTTTTATATGGCATCATTCTTTTTTGTTCACTTTTTTCTTTGTTTTAAAATTTTCTATAAATTTTTTCTTTTTCTCTTATTTCATATTTTTGCCTCTTCATTTTTTATTTTTTTCTTCTTTTTCTCAAATTTTATTTTATATATTTTGTATTTTCATTTTTTTTTCTTAAATCTTTTTGTTCACACCCTTTTTTATTTCTTCTTTATAGTTTTAAAACCTCAAACTTCTTTTTTTGTGCACTTTCTTTTATTTTATTTTTCATCTTTCATATTTATATCTTTTTCCTCTGTTTGTTATATTTTTTTTATTTTTCTTTGTACATTCTGAACCAATAGTTTTTTTCATTTTATATTTGAAATTTTTATTCATTTTGTCTTTTTATATTTTTTGATCGCTAATTTTTTATTTTCTTACTTTGTTTATTTTTATTTTTTCCTTTTTTGGTATTTTATTTAATTTTTTCTCTTAATTTATTTTTTTATTTTCTTTTTTTTTCTACTTTGTAATTTTTTAATAACTTTTTCCCTTCATAAATTGCCTTCTTTTTGCTTTTTTTTCATATGCTTTCATTTTTACTTGTTTTTATTTTTTTTGTTGTTTTAAAATTTTCTATTTTTCTATTTTTTATTCCAAATCTTTTGTCTCTTTTTTTCCTCAAATTTCCTTTCATTTCTTATTTGCGCTTTTAAATTCTCATACTTTTTTTTATTTTGCATCAACTTTTCTCTTTTTTAATTTTTTGTCTGACTTTTTATATTGTTAGGTCTTATATGTTTTTCAATTTTTGTTATTTTTTAAACTAATTTTATTTTCATTTTGTCATTCATTTCATTTTTGAAATTTTTATTCATTTTTTGTCCTCTTTCATTTTCTTACCTTTTATAATTTTTTGTTGTATTTTTGTTTTTCTTTCTTTTTTCATGCTTTATTTATCTTTTTTCTTTTGCTTTAATTTTTTTCTTATTTTAATTTTTCGTCGTTTTAAAAATTTTATTTTTCTATTTTTTATTCCAAATCTTTTGTCTTTTCTTTTTTTTTTTCATAAATTTCCTTTCATTTCTTATTTGTGTTTTTAAATTCTCAAACTTTTTATATTGTTAGAACTTATATGTTTTTCAATTTTTTGTATTTTTTAAACTAATTTTTTTCATTTTGTCATTCCATTTCATTTTTGAAATTTTTATTCAATTTTTGTCCTTTTTCATTTTCTTACTTTTTATATTTTTTGTTGTATTTTTGTTTTTTTTTTGTGCTTTATTTATCTTTTTTTTTTTGCATTAATTTTTTTTCGTATTTTGTTTTCTTTCTTTATTTATAATTTCATAAATTTTTATAAAGTTTTGGAATTTTTTATTTTTCTATCTTTTTTTCTTTTATCATTCTTGGTTATTTTCTATTGCATTTTTATAATTTTTCATTAACTTTTTCTCATTTCAAATTTTTCTTCTTTTTTTTTACTTTTTTTTTATGTGCTTTCATTTTTTTTTTGTTCACTTTTTTCTTTGTTTTAAAATTTTCTATAAATTTTTTTCTTTTTATTTTTTTTTCATATTTTTGCCTCTTCATTTTTTATTTTTTTCTTCTTTTTCTCAAATTTTATTTTATATATTTTGCATTTTCATTTTTTATTTTTTTCTTAAATCTTTTTGTTCACACCTTTTTTTATTTCTTATTTATAATTTTAAAACCTCAAAATTCTTTTTTTGTGCACTTTCTTTTATTTTATTTTTCATCTTTCATATTTTATATCTTTTTCCTCTATTTTTTTTTTCTTTCTACATTTTAAACTAAAAGTTTTTTCCATTTTATATTTGAAATTTTTATTCATTTGTCTTTTTATATTTTTTTGCTTCGCTAATTTTTTATTTTCTTACTTTGTTTATTTTTATTTTTCCCTTCTCGGTATTTTATTTAATTTTTTCTCTTAATTTATTTTTTTTCAACTTTGTAATTTTTTAATAACTTTTTCCCTTCACAATTTTCCTTCTTTTTTCTTTTTTTACATATGCTTTCATTTTTGCTGGTTTTAATTTTTTCCTTGTTTTAAAAATTTTTATTTTTCTATTTTTTATTCCAAATCTTTTGTCTTTTCTTGCTTCTCTTTTTTTTTCCACAAATTTCCTTTCATTTCTTATTTGTATTTTTAAATTCTCATACTTTATCTATTTTGCATTAACTTTTCTCTTTTTTAATTTTTTGTCTGACTTTTTATATTGTTAGGACTTGTATGTTTTTCAATTTTTTTGTATTTTTTAAACTAATTTTTTTTCATTTTGTCATTCCATTTCATTTTTGAAATTTTTATTCAATTTTTCTCCTTTTTTTGTATTTTTTTCTTTGTTTTATAATTTTCTATAAATTTTTTTCTTTTTGTTTTATTTCATATTTTTGCCTCTTCATTTTTTATTTTTTTCTTCTTTTTCTCATTTTTTCTCAAATATTTTTTTATATATTTTGTATTTTCATTTGTTATTTTTTTCTTAAATCTTTTTGTTCACACCTTTTTTTATTTCTTCTTTGTAATTTTAAAACCTCAAACTTCTTTTTTTGTGCACTTTCTTTTACTTTATTTTTCATCTTTCATATTTTATATCTTTTTCCTCTATTTGCTATTATTTTTTTTTCTTTTTCTTTGTACATTATAAACTAAAATTTTTTTTCATTTTATATTTGAAATTTTTATTCATTTTGACTTTTTATATTTTTTTGATTCACTAATTTTTTTTTCTTTCTTTGTTTATTTTTATTTTTCCCTTTTTTCGTATTTTATTTAATTTTTCCCTTAATTTATTTTTTTTCTTTTTTTTTCCATTTTATAATTTTTCTAATAACTTTTTCCCTTCACAATTTTCCTTCTCTTTGCCTTTTTTTCATATGCTTTCATTTTTACTTGTTTTAATTTTTTTGTTGTTTTAAAAATTTTTATTTTTCTGTTTTTTTTTCCAAATCTTTTGTCTTTTCATTTTTATTCTTTTCTTGCTTCTCTTTTTTTTTCCACAGAGTTCCTTTCATTTCTTATTTGCGTTTTTAAATTCTCATACTTTTTTTTTTTATTTTGCATTAACTTTGCACTTTTTTAATTTTTTCTCTGACTTTTTATATTGTTAGGTCTTATACGTTTTTCAATTTTTTGTATTTTTTAAACTAATTTTTTTTTCATTTTGTCATTCCATTTCATTTTTGAAATTTTTATTCAATTTTTGTCCCTTTTTATTTTCTTACTTTTTATAATTTTTGTTGTATTTTTGTTTTTTTTTCTTTTTTTGTGCTTTATTTATCTTTTTTCTTTTGCTTTACTTTTTTTTCTTATTTTATTTTATTTTTTATTCTCTTTCTTTATTTATAATTTCATAAATTTTTATAAAGTTTTAGAATTTTTTATTTTTCTATCTTTTTTTCTTTTATCATTCTTGGTTATTTTCTTTTGCATTTTTATATTTTTTCATTAACTTTTTCTCCTTTCAAATTTTTCTTCCTTTTTTTACTTTTTTTTATATGCCACATTCTTTTTTGTTCACTTTTTTCTTTGTTTTAAAATTTTCTATAAATTTTTTCTTTTTCTTTTATTTCATATTTTTGCCTCTTCATTTTTTATTTTTTTCTTCTTTTTCTCAAAATTTATTTTATATATTTTGTATTTTCATTTTTTTCTTAAATCTTTTTGTTCACACCTTTTTTTATTTCTTCTTTATAGTTTTAAAACCTTAAACTTCTTTTTTTGTGCACTTTCTTTTATTTTATTTTTCATCTTTCATATTTTATATCTTTTTCCTCTGTTTGTTATATTTTTTTTATTTTTCTTTGTACATTCTAAACGAATAGTTTTTTTTCATTTTATATTTGAAATTTTTATTCATTTTGTCTTTTTATATTTTTTGATTCGCTAATTTTTTATTTTCTTACTTTGTTTATTTTATTTTTTCCTTTTTTGGCATTTTATTTAATTTTTTCTCTTAATTTATTTTTTTTTCTACTTTGTAATTTTTTAATAACTTTTTCCCTTCACAATTTGCCTTCTTTTTGCTTTTTTTTCATATGCTTTCATTTTTACTTGTTTTAATATTTTTTGTTGTTTTAATATCTTTTGTCTTTTTTTTCCTCAAATTTCCTTTCTTTTGTTATTTGCGTTTTTCAATTCTCATACTTTTTTTTATTTTGCATTAACTTTTCTCTTTTTTAATTTTTTGTCTGACTTTTTATATTGTTAGGTCTTATATGTTTTTCAATTTTTTTTTATTTTTTAAACTAATTTTATTTTCATTTTGTCATTCCATTTCATTTTTGAACTTTTTATTCATTTTTTTTCCTCTTTCATTTTCTTACTTTTTATTATTTTTTGTTGTATTTTTGTTTTTTTTTTCTTTTTTCGTGCTTCATTTATCTTTTTTCTTTTGCTTTAATTTTTTCGTCGTTTTAAAAATTTTATTTTTCTATTTTTTATTCCAAATCTTTTCTCCTTTCTTTTTTTTTCCCATAAATTTCCTTTCATTTCTTATTTGTGATTTTAAATTCTCAAACTTTTTATATTGTTAGAACTTATATGTTTTTCAATTTTTTGCATTTTTTAAACTAATTTTTTTCATTTTGTCATTCCATTTCATTTTTGAAATTTTTATTCAATTTTTGTCCTTTTTCGTTTTCTTACTTTTTATATTTTTTCTTGTATTTTTTTTCTTTTTTTGTGCTTTGTTTATCTTTTTCTTTTGCTTTAAATTTTTTTCTTATTTTATTTTCTTTCTTTGTTTATAATTTCATAAAATTTTATAAAGTTTTGGAATTTTTTTTCTATCTTTTTTTCTTTTATCATTCTTGGTTATTTTCTATTGCATTTTTATAATTTTTCATTAACTTTTTCTCCTTTCAAATTTTTCTTCTTTTTTTTTACTTTTTTTTTACGTGCTTCCAATCTTTTTTGTTCACTTTTTTCTTTGTTTAAAATTTTCCATAAATTTTTTCTTTTTGTTTTATTTCATTTTTTTGCCTCTTCTTTTTCTCATTTTTTTCTCAATTTTTTTTTATATATTTTGAATTGTCATTTTTTTTCTTAAATCTTTTTGTTCACACCTTTTTTTATTTTTTCTTTATAATTTTAAAATCTCAAACTCCTTTTTTTGTGCACTTTTTTTTCTTTATTTTTCATCTTTCATATTTTATATCTTTTTCCTCTATTTGTTATATTTTTTTTCTTTTTCTTTGTATATTCTAAACTAAAAGTTTTTTCCATTTTATATTTGAAATTTTTATTCATTTTGTCTTTTTATATTTTTTTTATTCGCTAATTTTTTATTTTCTTACTTTGTTTTTTTTTATTTTTTCCTTTTTTGGTATTGTCTCATACTTTTTTTTTATTTTGCATTAACTTTTCTCTTTTTTAATTTTTTGTCTAACTTTTTATATTGTTAGGTCTTATATGTTTTTCTATTTTTTGTATTTTTTAAACTATTTTTTTCATTTTGTCTTTACATTTCATTTTTGAAATTTTTATTCAATTTTTGTCCGTTTTCATTTTCTTACTTTTTATAAATTTTTGTTGTATTTTTGTTTTTTTTCATTTTTTGTGCTTTGTTTATCTTTTTCTTTTGCTTTAATTTTTTTTTCTTATTTTGTATTTTCTTATTTTATTTTTTTCTTACATCTTTTTGTTCACACCTTTTTTTATTTCTTTTTTATAATTTTAAATCCTCAAACTTCTTTTTTTGTGCACTTTCTTTTATTTCATTTTTCATCTTTCATATTTTATATCTTTTTCCTCTATTTGTTATATTTTTTTTCTTTTTCTTTGTACATTCTAAACTAAAAGTTTTATTCCTTTTGTCTTTTTATTTTTTACTTTGTTTATTTTTATATTTTCCTTTTTTGGTATTTTATTTAATTTTTTCTCATAATTTATTTTTTTATTTTATTTTTTTTCCACTTTGTAATTTTTTAATAACTTTTTTCCTTCACAATTTTCCTTCATTTTATGTTTCTGTTTTTCATTCCAAATCTTTTGTCTCTTTTTTTTCCAGAAATTTCCTTTCATTTCTTATTTGCGTTTTTAAATGCTCATACTTTTTTTTATTTTCCATTAACTTTTCTCTTTTTTAATTTTTTGTCTGACTTTTTATATTGTTAGGTCTTATATGTTTTTCAATTTTTTGTATTTTTTAAACTAATTTTTTTTTCATTTTGTCATTCCATTTCATTTTTGAAATTTTTATTCAATTTTTGTCCTTTTTCATTTTCTTACTTTTTATATTTTTTGTTGTATTTTTGTTTTTTCTTCTTTTTTCATGCTTTAGTTGTCTTTTTTCTTTTGCTTTTAATTTTTTTTCTTATTTCTTTTCTTTCTTTATTTATAATTTCATAAATTTTTATTAAGTTTTGGAATTTTTTATTTTTCTATCTTTTTTTCTTTTATCATTCTTAGATATTTTCTATTGCATTTTTATAATTTTTCATTAACTTTTTCTCCTTTCAAATTTTTCTTCTTTTTTTTCCTTTTTTTTACGTGCTTGCATTCTTTTTTGTTCACTTTTTTCTTTGTTTTAAAATTTTCCATAAATTTTTTCCTTTTGTTTTATTTCATATTTTTGCCTCTTCTTTTTCTCATTTTTTTCCCAATTTTTATGTTATATCTTTTGAATTTTCATTTTTTATTTTTTTCTTAAATCTTTTTGTTCACACCTTTTTTTATTTTTTCTTTATAATTTGAAAATCTAAAACTTCTTTTTTTGTGCACTTTTTTTATTTTATTTTTCATCTTTCATATTTTATATCTTTTTCCTCTATTTGTTATATTTTTTTTCTTTTTCTTTGTACATTCTAAACTAAAAGTTTTTTCCATTTTATATTTGAAATTTTTATTCATTTTATATTTTTTTGATTCGCTAATTTTTTATTTTCTTACTTTGTTTATTTTTATTTTTTCCTTTTTTGGTATTTTATTTAATTTTTTCTCTTAACTTATTTTTTTTATTTTCTACTTTTTCTACTTTGTAAATTTTTAATAGCTTTTTTCCTTCACAATTTTCCTTTTTTTTATATGCTTTTCATTTTTACTTGTTTTAAATTTTTCGTTGTTTTAAAATTTTTTATTTTTCTGTTTTTTATTCCAAATCTTTTGTCTTTTCTTTTTTTTTCCACAAATTTCCTTTCATTTCTTATTTGCGTTTTTAAATTCTCATACTTTTTTTTATTTTGCATTAACTTTTCTCTTTTTTAATTTTTTGTTTGACTTTTTATATTGTTAGGTCTTATATGTTTTTCAATTTTTTGTATTTTTTAAAATATTTTTTTTTCATTTTGTCATTCCATTTCATTTTTGAAATTTTTATTCAATTTTTGTCCTTTTTATTTTCTTACTTTTTATATTTTTTGATGTATTTTTGTTTTTTTTTTCTTTTTTCATGTTTTATTTGTCTTTTTTCTTTTGCTTTTAATTTTTTTTTCTTATTTTATTTTCTTTCTTTATTTATAATTTCATAAATTTTTATTAAGTTTTGAAATTTTTTATTTTTCTATCTTTTTTTCTTTTATCATTCTTGGTTATTTTCTATTGCATTTTTATAACTTTTCATTAACTTTTTCTCCTTTCAAATTTTTCTTCTTTTTTTTACTTTTTTTATATGCTTTCATTCTTTTTTGTTCACTTTTTTCTTTGTTTTAAAATTTTCCATAAATTTTTTCTTTTTGTTTTATTTCATATTTTTGCCTCTTCTTTTTCTCATTTTTCTCTCAATTTTTATTTTATTTATTTTGTATTTTCATTTTTTATTTTTTTCGCAAATCTTTTTGTTCACACCTTTTTTTTATTTCTTTTTTATGTTTTTAAAACCTCAAACTTCTTTTTTTGTGCACTTTCTTTTATTTTATTTTTCATCTTCCATATTTTATATCTTTTTCCTATATTTTTTTTTCTTTTTCTTTGTACATTCTAAACTAAAAGTTTTTCCATTTTATATTTGAAATTTTTATTCATTTCGTCTTTTTATATTTTTTTGATTCGCTAATTTTTTATTTTCTTACTTTGTTTATTTTTATTTTTTCCTTTTTTGGTATTTTATTTAATTTTTTCTCCTAATTTATTTTTTTATTTTCTTTTTTTTTTTACTTTGTAATTTTTTAATAACTTTTTCCCTTCACAATTTTCCTTCTTTTTGCTTTTTTTTCATATGCTTTCATTTTTACTTTTAATTTTTGTGTTGTTTTAAAAATTTTTATTTTTCTGTTTTCTATTCCAAATCTTTTGTCTTTTCTTTTTTTTTTCCACAAATTTCCTTTCATTTCTTATTTGCCTTTTTAAATTCTCATACTTTTTTTTATTTTGCATTAACTTTTCTCTTTTTTAATTTTTTGTTTGACTTTTTATATTGTTAGGTCTTATATGTTTTTCAATTTTTTGTATTTTTTAAAATATTTTTTTTTCATTTTGTCATTCCATTTCATTTTTGAAATTTTTATTCAATTTTTGTCCTTTTTATTTTCTTACTTTTTATATTTTTTGATGTATTTTTGTTTTTTTTTTCTTTTTTCATGTTTTATTTGTCTTTTTTCTTTTGCTTTTAATTTTTTTTTCTTATTTTATTTTCTTTCTTTATTTATAATTTCATAAATTTTTATTAAGTTTTGAAATTTTTTATTTTTCTATCTTTTTTTCTTTTATCATTCTTGGTTATTTTCTATTGCATTTTTATAACTTTTCATTAACTTTTTCTCCTTTCAAATTTTTCTTCTTTTTTTTACTTTTTTTATATGCTTTCATTCTTTTTTGTTCACTTTTTTCTTTGTTTTAAAATTTTCCATAAATTTTTTCTTTTTGTTTTATTTCATATTTTTGCCTCTTCTTTTTCTCATTTTTCTCTCAATTTTTATTTTATTTATTTTGTATTTTCATTTTTTATTTTTTTCGCAAATCTTTTTGCTCACACCTTTTTTTTATTTCTTTTTTATGTTTTTAAAACCTCAAACTTCTTTTTTTGTGCACTTTCTTTTATTTTATTTTTCATCTTCCATATTTTATATCTTTTTCCTATATTTTTTTTTCTTTTTCTTTGTACATTCTAAACTAAAAGTTTTTCCATTTTATATTTGAAATTTTTATTCATTTCGTCTTTTTATATTTTTTTGATTCGCTAATTTTTTATTTTCTTACTTTGTTTATTTTTATTTTTTCCTTTTTTGGTATTTTATTTAATTTTTTCTCCTAATTTATTTTTTTATTTTCTTTTTTTTTTTACTTTGTAATTTTTTAATAACTTTTTCCCTTCACAATTTTCCTTCTTTTTGCTTTTTTTTCATATGCTTTCATTTTTACTTTTAATTTTTGTGTTGTTTTAAAAATTTTTATTTTTCTGTTTTCTATTCCAAATCTTTTGTCTTTTCTTTTTTTTTTCCACAAATTTCCTTTCATTTCTTATTTGCCTTTTTAAATTCTCATACTTTTTTTTTATTTTCCATAAACTTTTCTCTTTTTTAATTTTTTGTCTAACTTTTTATATTGTTAGGTCTTATATGTTTTTCTATTTTTTGTATTTTTTAAACTAATTTTTTTTTCATTTTTGAAATTTTTATTCAATTTTTGTCCTTTTTCATTTTCTATTAAATTAATAATAATAATTATCCGTTATTTGATAATAGATTAAATATTTATACTTGTTTATTTTTATATAAAAATATACTCATTCATTATAATATAAAACAATAAATATTTAATATTATTTGACAAATAATATATAATATATATTTATATTTTTTAAAAATATAATATTATTTTAGTATTTGATTAATTAATAATTGTTGAAATATTACTACTATTATTAAAATTGAATACCAATCAATATAACAGGTCACTTGTTAATTTATCATTAATTTTATAATATTAATTAATTACAAAATACTATAAATCTTCTAATATTATAATTAATATTATAAAATTATAAAATTATTTATAAATTTAAAGTAATAGATAATTTAATAAATTACTACAATAATTTATTTTACTAATTTAACAATTAGGATTTGAAAAGCTCTTAACTAGGCTTCAAATATATTGATAATTATAATTAATAAATATTAATAAATTAGTTAATTAAACTATTAATTGTTAAATTATAAAGTGATTTAAAAAATAAATCTATTTATAAAACTTGTTCAAATAGTTATGACTATTTGAGCAATTATTTACTTCAAATCTTATCATATTAATATTATATAATTTATCCAATATTAGCAATAATTAATTGTATATTAATAAATATAATATATTAGTTTATATATTATAATTAAATAATATAATTTCAATTAGTTACACTAATAATAATAATAATTATTATTAAATAATTATAAATATTATATATTATACTTATATTTAGAATATAAATTAATAAATTATATAATTAGTTATAATTATATCATATTAATAATTAATTTATTGTTCATAAATAAAGTAAATAGTTATGATAATTTAATTATATAACATTATAATTATTTATTAAAAATAACCATTATATTTTTATAAAATTATATTTGAATAAATAATTTATTATTCTTTTATATTTTATAATTATAATTTAATATAAAATAATATTAATTTATTATATTTATAAATTATATATAATTATTAATTTACAATCTTATAATTATAATATATTAATAATAATGAGATGTTATTTAAGTAATTATATAAATATAAATTAATAATAATACAATATTATAATGTGACTTAATTATCAATATGTTTATGATATAAATAGAAATAAATGTTATATATTAAATAAATTATAATAGTTTTAATATTTAATTTCAAATCATTATTAATAAATTCAACATATTCCTAACTTATAGATAATTTATTTTTATTAATTATTAATATAATTAATATTAAGTTAATATTAAATTTTAAATTCTTATAAATTATTATATATTAAGTATGTTAATACTTATAATTAATATTATTGTATTATTTAGATGATATTTAATCTACTTTTTAATAATTAATTATAGTTATTTATAATTATTAAATTATCAAATAGTTAGTTTAAATAATAATTATTAATATATATAAATATATTATATATTATAAATCTAATTTAGATTATATATAATTAAGTAATATTAAAATATATTATCTAATAATATTTATATAATATTATATTATTTAATTAATGAATATTTAAATATTAACATTAATTATATTTATATTAAATATATTATAATTAATTATAATATATTTATATTTATTATAATGTAATAATATAAATTATAATATTAATAATTTGATATATAACTAAAATATTTTAATATATAAAAATATATTCTTTACTTTTTAAATCATAATTATTTAAAAAATGATTATTTATATATATTAATAAATAAAATAACTACATAATTTTTATAATTAATTAATTCTCAAAGTGATGTTATATTTTTTAAATATAAATATACTATAGTTATAATAATAAATATTATTAGTACTATTAGAATAATTATCAAATAACTAAAAATAATTATTAAATTATTAATAATAACAAATAAGTTATAACAATTATTACATAATTAAATTATATAATTATTAATATTAGTTAATCAAGTTATATGTTATTAACTATTATTAATATAATAATTATATTGAAATTATAAATTGTTTTATATATGTAAATTCTTCATATATAATATAATAACTTAATTAATTTATATTAACTTATAAATTTGATAACTATTATTTTACAAATGTCTTATTATGTTATTATATAATTTATTAATTATTAATTTGTAAATAATTTCTTAAATATTATAAATAAAATAGTAATAATATATATTATAATAAATATTAAATATTGTTAATAATGTGTTTACTGAACAATTATAGATTAATAAATAAAATAACTATATAATTATAAATTAATAATTATTATAATTAATTAATTATAATCATTTAGCATCAATATTTTTTTTATTAATATTAAAAAATATAATTATATAATTATATTTATCAAATAATATATTAAATATATTAATAATAATTATAATAATTATTTATAAATTAATTATAATAATAGTTATAATCAGTACGATAATTACTTGAACTAATTTCTCTATCACATATATAAATTATTATGTTATAACTAATAATAATTGGATAAAACTATTATTATTATATTTTTATTTTTATTTTTAAAGATTATAATTATTATTAATTAATATTACAATGTTTATTATACTTTATAATAAAATAAATTCATTAATTATACTTTATAATAAGAAAAGCAATTAGAAATAAACAAGAAAAAGAAAATAAAAAATTAACAAATCAACAAAATAATAAAAAAAGAGAAAATGAATAAAAATTTCAAAAATAAACAGGAATGTCAAAATAGAAAAAACTTTTAGTTTAGAAAATACAAAGAAAAAAAAACAAATATAGAAAAAAATAAAAAATCAAAGAAAAGTTAATACAAAAATAATAAAAACAAAATGAAGTGTGAAAAGATATAAGAAAAAATAAAAAAAATGAAAATACTAAATAAATAAAATAAAATCAAAATAAAAAACAAATAAAGATTTCAAAAATTAAATGGGATGACAAAATAGAAAAAAATTTAGTTTAGAAAATACAAGCAATATATATATATATATATATATATATATATATAAGAAGTAATAAGAAAACTTAACAAAGGAAAAAAGTTAATACAAAAAAAAAAAAATAAAAACAAAACAAGGAAGTGCAAAAAAAAAAATGGAAACAAGAAATAAAAAGAAATTTGTGAAAAAAAGAGAAAAAAATGAAAAGACAAATATGAAATAAAACAAAAAGAAAACAAAAGTATATAGAAAATTTTAAAACAAAGTAAAAGGTGAAAACAAAAAAATATGAAAGTACATGAAAAAATAAGTAAAAAAAAGAAGAACAATTTAAAAGGAAAAAAAAGTTAATAAAAAATTATAAAAATGCAATAGAAAATAACCAACAAATGATAAAATAAAATAAAAAGCAAAAGAAAAGATAAAAAGATGAAAAAATAAAAAAATAAAAAATCTAAAACCTTATAAAAATTTATGAAAATATAAATAAAAAATAAATAAAAAATAAACCGAAAAAAATAAAAATAAGAAAAAATATTAAAGCAAAAGAAAAAGGATAAATAAAGTAAAAAAAAAAAAGAAAAAAAATCAATACCAATAAGAAAAGAAAAAAATTTAAAATATACAAAAATATAATAAAAATAAAAAAAGTGAGAAATGAAAAAATAACGACTCAAAAATAAAAAATAAAAAATGAATAACAAATTTAAAAATGAAAAGGAATGACAAAATGAAAAAAAATTAGTATAAAAAAAATACAAAAAATGAAAAAAATAATGAGAAAACAGTATAAAAAATCAAAGACAAAAAAATTAAAAAAAGAGAAAAGTTAATATAAAATAAAAATGAAAACCAAAGAAGGAAGTGCAAAAAAAAAGTATGAGAATTTAAAAACGTAAATAAGAAATAAAAAAATTTGTGAAAAAAATAAGAAAAGCAAGAGAAGAATAAAAATTAAAACAAAAAAATGAAAGCATATGAAAAAATAAGTAAAAAGAAAGAAAAATTTGTAGGAAAAAAAGTTATTGAAAAATAATAAAATAGGACAAGAAATAAGTAAATAAAAAAAAACCAAAAAATAAAAAAATTCAAAACTTTATAAATTTTTTTTAAAATATAAATAAAAAAGGAAAAATAAGAAAAATACTAACAAAAAAGTAATAAAAATAAGAAAAGTAATTAGAAATAAACAAAAAAAAAGAAAAAGAAAATAAAAAATTAACAAATCAACAAAATAATAAAAAAGACAAAATGATTAAAAATTTAAAAAATAAATAGGAATGTCAAAATAGAAAAAACTTTTAGTTTAGAAAATACAAAGAAAAATAAAAAAAAACAAATGTAGAAAAAAAGATATAAAAAACTAAAGAAAAGTTAATACAAAATATAATAAAAAAAATGAAATGAGAAAAAAGATATAAGAGAAAGTAAAAAAAAAATAAAAATAAAAATACTAAATATATAAAATAAAATCAAAAAAAAATTTTCAAAAATGAAAAGGGATGACAAAATAGAAAAAAATTTAGTTTAGAAAATACAAGCAAAAAATATATATAAGAAGTAATAAGAAAACTTAACAAAGGAAAAAAGTTAATACAAAATAAAAATAAAAACAAAACAAGGAAGTGCAAAAAAAAAATTCAAACAAGAAATAAAAAGAAATTTGTGAAAAAAAGAGAAAAACAAGAAAAAAAAATAAAAATTAGAAAACCTACCCATTTCTTCTTAACTTCTTTTTTCCTTCTAGTTATTTTATCGTCAAAATCTCGTCTACTTTCATGTACATGTTATACTCATTCTTTCTACTTGTGAAGTATGGTTTTTCATGATTCTGTGTGTATGGCTATTAAGAGATTGTTTCTTCAAGCTACCTCTCGTTCTTTTTTCCCTCCACTGTTTTATATTTTGCTATTTCCTTGCCATGAAATTGTTTTGATTGGTACTGTTATTGAATACTCCATCTGCTATTCACCATGTTGTAAATTGGAATTTTTTAGACTAAAGTTGGAATATTTGGTGGCTCTATCGTACTTGACGACGAAAATTTCTTCTTTCATCATGTATGATAGTAGAAAAAATCATCTTTATAATGAACATACTTGCCCCATCTCTTACTTTGATCTTGTTATCAAATTATTATGGATAACAACAGGTTGGATTAGGGCATCCTCTAAGTCGATTTAGGTAGTATGGATTTGGATGGTAAGATTAGGGCATCTTAAAAGTCGATTTAGGTAGTATGGTTTGGATGGTATTTCGATAGTAAACTATTATAATTCATTGTAGGTTACAATAAAGTTCGGATAGTGTTTTAAAGGTACTAATTATTTGAACTTGATTATAAATAATAATATTTTAATATTATAGATTATTTAAAAATTATTTATTATGAAGGTAATACTTAAATTAATTCATTCAGTGTTTTAATTTATAATTTTAGCTTTTATTTATTTTATATGGATTGCTTTCATTTATTAATTTTATTTCTTTTAATAATTTTTTTAAAATCAATTTTAAATTTAAATTTAAAATTTAAAATTTAACTTAATAAACGAATATTTAATGAGTTTGAACAATAATGAGTTTTTTTTTTATACATATTATGTGAGTTAGATTTAGATAATAAAATTAAAAATTATTTGAGTATTTATTGAATTCAAATATTTTAATAAATAAAAAAATTGGGATACTTAAAATTAACATATATTCTATCTGTTGTCATTCATAAAATTCGTAACACAATTTATAAAAGCAGGCTTCCCTGCTAGTTTCAAACCAAAGAAAAACCGGTTCTATTTCTTTCTCTGAAATCATCATAAGAATTAAATATTTTTGTGATCTTTGATTTAACATGTAATGCAAAGATAATACGATTATTTAAAACGACGAATTTTGGTATTCACTTTATTTTTGTTTAGCTATTATTTGAAGTGAAAGTTTTCTCCAATTGTTTTTGATTAGTTTGTACTTTAAAACAGCTTGCTTATCAAAATATCGAACATATTTTATTAGTGATTGATGTTGTCTTTTAGTATGTCGGATTCAAAGACGAGCCAAAGTGATTTTTTTAATTGATATCTGTTACTAACATAGATAATTAGAAAATGATTGGGCCTACGAAAAAAGGAGAGAATTATAAAATTAAATACTTCAAAAAAATATTTATTATTTGATTTTATAATAAAATAATTAATAAAAATATTTATAAGCAAAATTAATAAAAAATTAAAATTACATCTCAATATTTAAATGTACATATCTTTTGATTAAATGTATATGTAACATATAATAATCATTTAAATTTTAAATTAACACCTATTAAACATTAAAGTGATAAAAATAATTTATATTTTTATTAATTTTATATGTTAAATATCTGATTATAATATCAATTAATAAAAATTTATGAGATCACCCTTTTAGTAAATTTTCCGTAAGACAAATGAACCAACGGCCCATATATATGAATCAAAAAGTTACTTATTTATTCCTTTTTAATTTTACTTTTGTTCAAGCTTCTTGTTGACCGTAGGGTTGAAGCAGCAGATAACGCCACCACTCTATTCTCTCTCTTGCAAGCCCCTAACTCTCACTTCATCAAGTCTCAATCTTCGCATTTTTTTTTCTCTTACGATTCTTGTTTTTCTTCTAAAATTTTCTAATTTTCTTCAACAATGGGAGCTTCGTTGCCTCCGAAGGAAGCTAACCTCTTCAAACTCAACTCATTGTCGTAAGGCTTCGATTCTCTTTTCTCCCTCATTTTTGAGTTCGTATCTACGTATTTCTAGTTGGTATTTATACTTGTATTTTGCTTTCTTATTTTTTGTTTATTGGATCGCACTTCTTTTTTCTTTTTGTTCTTTGCTTGCAAAACCCTAGCTGGATACTGGTCTGTTTGCTTGCTGAGAAAATCGGTGGATATCAATTATGAATGGAAATTTGGACTAGATAAGCTTGTTTGTCAATTAGGTTTTTGCTTTTGGGCAATTTTTCATATAAATTAAGTTCATTTTCTTTGTTCTGTTTAGCGATTGAAGCTTAATTAAGTTTATTGCTTTGCTTAATTTAGGTCAATGAATTCGATTTGTTGAAAAGCAACTTTAAAAAATTGAATTTTGCTTTGACCTTTTTTTTTTTTTAAAGTAAGGATGCTCGTTGTGCTTTCCTTTTGGTGATAATTCATTTGTATCATCATGGAGAAAATTAGAGAAATGAAAATAAAAGGGTTTGGTGACTCTTCCTACTTTAGTAATTTCTCTTGTATGTTGCCAACTTTTTAAAATAGGAATTTTGTTGGTTCCTAATGGGAAACAATTGTGGCATTCTGGCTTTTATGCACATAAGCATTCAAGACAATAACAAACTTTGTGAAACAATCTAGTTAAGAATTTGATAAATTGACTGGGACAATTTTTAATGTAATTGTAGGCTTTGCTGGTTAAACTTGAATATTTATATATTTTAAGAACTTGTTCGTATTAGATATAGAATAGCAACATTTGGATGTTTTCCACACGCTATTGAGAGTTTTCCCCCCTTCCCTCTTATTTCTTCTAATTTATAGTGAAAACTAGAGTTTTGACGGGTGAATTCTTACTCTATTTTAACTTCTATAGTAATGGACTCTTGACACAGTTTTTTTGCCTGATTTTTATGTAATTAATATTTATCTGTTATTATACTCTAGCTAATTCTCATAACTGAATTTTTATTGCTTTGGAGGTCCATGTGCTATTGCTAAAGCTCTTGTATATTTTATCATTGCAGAAATCATATGAAACTAAACAGTACAAGAAAGGACTGAAGGCTGCAGATGCAATACTGAAAAAGTTTCCTGACCATGGAGGTAGTTTAATTTTAAGCACTTATTTATTTATTTGTTTTTGGCTGAGAGGCACTTATTGTTTAGTGTTTATGTTTGCATGGTTCTTGTAAATGTACCTGTATAAAGATGCAAGAACTCTGAAACAAAAAGAACTTTACACTTTAGAGGAAAAAGGGGCTGTCACTAGATAGTTTATGTTGTTATCAAGGTTATTGGTTTCAATAATCCTTACAAGAATGCCTCTAAGTTTGACATGATTGTTTCTGTAGACTGTATGTTCCTTTCTCATGTCTTATGATTGATGTCAATTGCATTTTTGAAAGCACTAGCTGTATGGTGACTAGTCCATGATTTATGATGGTTCTAGAGATAAGTGGAACATTCTAGCAGTATCAATGTGGAGATATTCTCTATCAACTGAATATATTGCATTAATTTCGGGTATATAACTACATTTTTAACCTATACAGTTTGAAATCTGCAATATTTGAATACCTTCTTCATCTTGGTTGGGTTTTGTGAATATTCATTAGTGTGCGGTATTGGTAGAGTGTAGTAGCATTTTGTTTAATATATCCATCCTTTTAAATATGCAGTTTCCAAGTAATATTTTATACTATCTGGTAACTGTTTGTTTGTTGTGTTTGTATGTTGTCATATGGGCTTTTATTCATTATTGCCAGAAACATTGTCAATGAAGGGGTTAACCTTAAATTGCATGGATCGGAAAACTGAAGCTTATGAGCTTGTTCGGCTAGGTGTAAAGGTTATCTTATTTATTTTCTTTTGGTTGCTATAATTTCAAAGCAGTGTCACTTTTTCCTAACATTGTTTTCATGTTTGTGTCTTAATGTAGAATGATGTAAAAAGTCATGTTTGCTGGCACGTTTATGGTCTCCTCTATCGGTCAGATAGAGAATACAGGGAGGCTATCAAATGCTATCGCAACGCTTTGAGAATAAATCCAGACAACATTGAAATACTACGGGACTTGTCACTCTTGCAGGTATACCTTATTTACCTTCCTTCTCTATGATTTGTGCTTCTAGACTCAGTGTTAAATCTAAGATGTTTATCTGTTGTATGCTTAATGTTAAGTAAGAACATTTGCTTGTCATGGTATTTTTTGAACATTTAAAGGAGTTTCTCTGTATAAGATTTCTTGTAAGCTTTGTGGTTTGCCTAAAAGATTTTTCAGATTCCATTGTAGAATTTGAGAATCTTAAGTATTAGGGTACTTATAGGCAAGTCAATATTGCAACTAAAACAGTTTGGTGCCAACTTTTGTGCAACTGTAAGTTATGTGGTAGTTGGTAAGGGCAGGTTCATTGTGGCAACTTAATATAACTGGATGAAAACACCAAGATCAGCTACATAGTTAGTAGTGAAGTGAAAATAAATTTTATGAAATTTGACGCTGTTTAGTTGCTTGACGGAATCTACTAGTAGATGGATGGAAAAGGCATAATTATATTAAGATAGTAACAAAAGAGACGAAGATATATGGCTTAAAACAGAGGAATGGAATTTATGGAGATAACTCAACTAAAACGGAGAGGCTGTATGAGACCATGAAAAAAATATCTTCTTAAACTCTTAGAAAGTAGATGAGTCAGCTGGTTTTATAACTTTGAAAATTTAGATCATAGTTTTGGTAGAAACAATTTATGGCTTTAGGGGAAGGAAAAGGATATAACGGATATAAAAGCATCATCTGATATTCTGGCAGCAGATTAATATGAGAGATGGTTCAGATTTAGTATCTTAATTGAAGGTTTTGTTTTGAGGCACACGCAAAAATAAAACATAAGTAATATAATCAGAAGCAACCAGTCTGATTTGATCCTTTCGTTCTCATTATACTGTAACAAGCAACCACCTTGAATTGATAGTTTCTGGTCTATCGCCACAGATCCTTTTTATCTCTCATTCTACTAGTTCCTTAATGGTTGAAAGTGTTTATAGAATGACAAGTAATATAATCAGAAGCAACCAGTCTGATTTGATCCTTTCATTCTCATTATCCTGTAAGAATCAACCACCTTGAATTGATACTTTCTGGTCTACCGCCACAGAACCTTTTTCTGTCTCATTCTACTAGTTCCTTAATGGTTGAAGGTTTTAACATTAATGACCTTTGCAATTAGAAAGTGTTTATACTTTCTGGATCAGATCTGGTTCGGTTCTTCTCTTAATTTCATCTGCCCATGTGCCTTACTGCTCCAGAATAGTAACAAAAGTCGGTGTCTTTGATACTGAAATTGATGATTTTCATTTCTATTATTCTCCCTCGATGCTTTAGCGCTTGCCATATTATGGATTCTTAACTCATGATTTCAGATGATTAAGTCATTTGTTGGCATTAACTTATTTGTGCCCCCCCCCCCCCCCCCCCCCCTTATTTATGGTTTATATGCCTTGAAAAGTTAAAAGGAAAAAGTATGAAGATGATGAGCATTTGTCTTTCTACTAAGATATGAAGTTTAAGAGAAATTTTTTGGATTTGATCATGGTTTTGTATTTTCTCATTGTCATGTTTCAGGTTGTATCAGAAATTATTACATTTATGTTTTATCTTTTGCATTGCAGGCACAAATGCGAGATTTGACAGGATTTGTTGATACAAGACAACAACTTTTGCATTTGAAACCAAATCATCGCATGAAATGGATTGGCTTTGCTGTAGCCCACCGTTTAAACTCAAAGTACTTGTCCTTTATTTTTTTCTTAAAAAAATTTGTTCCAATTCTTATGCTAACTTTCACTAATTTCTGTTGACTTTTATTTTGTGAAACATGTTTTAGAGTGTTATTGTTATGTATACTTGAAGGTCCAAATTGAAGGGCCTTTTGGTATTGAAAGTTGAAATATTTGTTGATATAATGAAAGCCTTTCTTTAAATTAAATGCTTAATCAGGACTTAATGTTTCTAATTATATGATCAAATGGGTGCTAACATGGATGAAATTACTGTTGATTTTTAACACGTGGTTCATATTGTTTGTATGACTTCAACTAAACATCCAATAAGATATCAAACTTCTTTTATGACAACATATGGTGGGTGTAGAATGTGTTAAAGATGTTACTAATATGTATAGATAGGTGGGTAGATAGATAGGTACCCAACTATTCTAAGCTGGTTGCACTTGCATTTATGAAATTTGGTTGCAAATTAGCCTTTTACAAACAATGCCTAGTTAACTGCAGAGTTCTGTTGTTTTTGCTATAGTTTTATATGGAGACAATGATGATGCCATATTTTCATTTGGCTTTATATATGAATGAATTGAAGTTGTTGGCACAACAGTTACGACGGTTTTTCCTTTTCTGTCCCTGTCTTAGCCAAGTAGTTCTAAGTGAATGAAGTCTTATTAATTTCATTCACCCTTTAGGTATTTATGCTGTATTCCTTTTTTTGGTTGATATTAGTGGTGCAAAAGCAGTTGAAATTTTGGAAGCATTTGAAGGGACATTAGAAGATGATTATCCACCAGATAATGAACGTTGTGAGCATGGTGAAATGCTTTTATATAAGGTTTTGGTCATGTACTTCAACTCTTTTTTTTTGCATGCATATGTATGTGGGATGTGGCTGTAATTTCATATGAGTTGACTTCATTATACAGACATTCAAAATTTTAGAATTTATAATAACGTATAATGGAGTGACTGATTTGATGTCACTTGTTAACCAGATGCCAACACAGTTAGTGAAATTATCCATAAACCAAATAAAGCAATTAAATATACAAAAATTAAAGATTTTTAATGCCTTTACCTTCTTTATAAATGGGGTCCCTTTTTTGAATTAATTCTAATTTTTTTCACATGCAATTAGAAAACCTACCCATTTCTTCTTAACTTCTTTTTTCCTTCTGCTTATTTTATTGCCAAAATCTCATCTACTTTCATGTACATGTTACACCCATTTTTTCTACCTGTGAAGTATGGCTTTTCATGATTCTGTGTGTATGGCTGATAAGTTAAATTAAATCATCTCCAAGTTAACTTTAATCTGAGATGGAGGACTAACTAGTGGCCTATAGTGGTATTTGGCATCTGTAAGATACTTAATTCTTGATGTATTCATGTTAGAGAGAAATATGGCTTACTCACTAATTGTTGGGCCTTCTACAAGTAATCATATCTGTGGTGTTTGTACTTAGCAGCTCTGAATCTTAATAATTGCTAATCTCCAATTATATGTTCTGTGGAACCATTTCAGAATTTTTGTTTCTAACATCTTAATAAATTACTCTTTCTTTCTTTTTGACTACTCTTTTTTGGTTTAACACCATTAACATGATTCGAAAACAGCTTAACCAATTGGACAAGTACCTACAAGCCTTAGCCCTTGCAGTAGCATTTATTTCTTTAATAATATATTGGCATAGAAATATGCATAACTACATTCATTATGCATAATGGATGCTGTACATCTAGACTAGTGGTGCCCCCTGCTGCTTTTCTGATGTTTATGAGGGTATGGTATTTTTCTCCAGATCTCTTTGCTAGAGGAATCTGGGTTTCTTGAGAGAGCATTTGAGGAATTGTATAAGAAAGAGCCAAAAATAGTATGTGTCAAACGTATAATGCCTGAATACTTTTAACATTAAAAATTTTGTAAGTTTTGAATTTTTGGACATTAAAATTCTAACCAATTCTATTATTCTAGGTTGATAAATTGACTTATAAAGAACAAGAGGTTTCTCTCCTGGTGAAACTTGGATGCCTAGAAGAAGGTGCCAATATTTACAAGGCTTTACTTACCATGAACCCTGACAATTACAGGTGAGTCTTATGCATTTGGTACTCTTTTGAAACACCTAGTTAAGTTCATTAATAAATCTTTCATAGCAAAGAATATTAGTCAACTCTTTCCTTTTATATAGCACTTCTTGAAGTTATAATTGACTTCTTTTTCTCAATGCCATGGTGTATTATTATTGTAGGAAATGAAGAATAATTAATATTCTGAATAGTTTGTGTGTTTAAATATATTTTTGTTGGGCTAATAGGTTTTTCAATTCTTCTTGTAGTAACACCCAAATTCCTTTACCTTTGTTAGAACTTTATGAAGGGTTAAAAGAATGGTAGAAATAGTCATTATTTTTTATGTTCTATTTTCGTTGGTGCTTTAAGCTTGAAACTAATCAGTGTGTATCCCTTATGTCACAAATTCAATCGTTTTTTAGTTTTAAATTTTGTTTCTTTAAGCTTTTGCTTATACTTGTGCGTGTTACATTTACATCATGGTATCTTTACATAAAATGAGGTTATTTTTATTTTTTTCATTCTTGGGATTGTTTTATATCTCTCTGTCCTGTCAAGCCCTTTGCTTAGCTCTTTTAGTAAAAAGAAGCATTATGCACCACCTCATATATAAATATAATTAAAAAGTAGCAAAGCAACTATGAGCAGAACTGTAATTCTATACTACTATATGTGTCAACAGTCTCTTGGGTGCTTTCTCAGATTGGGAAATGAGGAAAATTCTTTTACAGAACTGTTAACTTATGTCTCTTCACTCAGTATATGCCTATATATCGGCGCAATTTATTGCTATTAGGTCTGATAAACCAGGAGCCAACCAACTTACAATTTTTGTATTTGTATATGTATATTTTTCAGATATTATGAAGGCTTGCAGAAATGCTTTGGCCTATATTCTGAAAATGCCAAGTATTCCTCTGATGAATTTGATCGATTGGATGCATTATACAAATCACTTTCACAATAGTACACTTGGTCTTGTGCAGTTAAGGTGATGGATTTATGTTGTGCTTCTGTTTTCATAAGGAATTTATGATGGATGTTATCAATACATTCTGTTTATTGCAAAAACTCCCTAGTGGTGGAATGTGCTAGTCTAAACTGTTTTATTATGTCTTAACTGTTAGTCATATTAATTTCATTTTCTGTTTTGTATCTCTTTTTTTTTATTAATTTATTTATGAGCTCCAAATGGTACCTTGGGATGTTCTGTTCATTATATTTACTCTGGATTTCTTCTCTCTCTCTCTCTCTCTCTCTCTTATTTATGGAATCACATGATGCAAATCCAACGAAAACCTTACTTTTCTGCAGAGCTGTCAAGCTTT
Organism: Durio zibethinus; assembly: GCF_047325235.1. Lineage (NCBI taxonomy): Eukaryota > Viridiplantae > Streptophyta > Magnoliopsida > Malvales > Malvaceae > Durio > Durio zibethinus. The sequence continues at coordinate 14,432,590 of NC_143180.1, read as the reverse complement.
CCCCCCTTTTCTAGAGAGAGGAGGGTTGGCTATTTTTACAAATACTCTTGTAGGGATCTTATTTTTCTTGATGGCTTGATAAGAAATTATGTCACAAAAATCTAGTGATGTGCTTCTACAACAGACACAATCCATTCAATAGCTTGTGATATTCTTAAATAATCTAGAAATAGATAGTTGTGGTATTATGCTGAAATACTTAATTGATGTCTTGATGTGACAATTGTAAGAACTCTAGGTGGTTAAAATTATCCTTTCATATGCTTCACCCTTAGAGATTTGACATGGACTTATATTAGAACTTTGTTTTCTCAATTTTTAGAGGATACCTCTTGATTTTCTGCAAGGAGACAAATTTTGTGAAGCAGCATTTAATTACATTAAGCCTCTTCTAACAAAGGTATATACATCCAATGAGATTTTTTTTTTTTTTTTTTGTGTGTGTTTGACTGGTGTTTTTAGTTTGTTTTGTGAAATAATGATATATTTTCTTGGTGGTCTCAGTGGGTTCCATCTTTATTCTCAGACCTTTCTCCCTTGTATGATCACCCTGGAAAGGTAAGTTTTCTTACTTACATATTCTAAAAATAGAATTAAGTTTCTAAATATTGATTATTCTAAACTGCTTAGCAACTGGTTGGAGCTTGATTTCATTAGGATTGATTGCCTGCTTTGTTTTCACTTACACAGGCAGACATATTGGAACAACTTATTCTTCAGTTGGAGCATTCAATTAGGACCACCGGCAGATACCCTGATAGCTATTATATGCTTTAAAACCTTGTGTAATATTTTATTAAGTCTTAAAAGCAAATAAATGTTTAGATTTACTAATCTTTGAGGTAATATAGACTTCCAGCCCTTATGTGATATTCTAGTAAGTCTTAACAGTGTCTAAATGTTTAGATATTGGGTGCGGTCTGAGTGCATTTTTTTCTTTTACTGCTTATTGTTTGGTGAAGTCCTCAGTCATTTATGTGTTGTTATCTATTAAACAAGTACATAATGGTTGTCCCATATGGTTGCATGTGAAGTTTCTATATGTTTTTGTTTGTATGCTAATACACAAGCACGCATTTGGTATTATGCTGAGTCATTTCTTGCTTGTGTTTCATATTGAGTGCAGGACAGAGAAAGAGCCCCCTTCAACACTTTTATGGATTTTATTCTTTTTGGCTCAGGCGGGTAATCATCAGGTTTCCTCACCCCGTGGGCCATGGCCTTTTCTTCTTTTCTTGCCATAAATGTTTGGTGCTTTCTTTGCATTTGAGTAACTTTGAATTTATTGATGCAGCATTATGATAGAAAAGGCCAATATGATGTTGCTCTTTCAAAAATTAATGAGGCCATAGAGCACACACCAACTGTAATTGATTTATACTCTGTCAAGGTTTGTTCTCGTCTTCAATCTTCAAATTTTTGCATTGGCTTCATCTACTGGTTTTATATTTTTGTTAGCTGGATTCTTTTATTTTATTTTTTAATCTTATATTTTGAAATCTTTTTGCCTGGTTTGTCTCGCATCTCACAAGGCATAGCAATACCCGAAAATCTTTCTAGATATTTCCTTGTAGTTATCGTTCACTTGTAAGAGACTTATCACTTTCTATGATACTGACCTTGATTGAATATATTGTTTTGCACTAAATTGTGCAAAGTTGATATGCATTCATTTAAAATGCATACTAGTTTTTCTTTGTGGACCTTAAGTCTTGATGGGCATTGGGCAGGCATATGATCTCCTTTCTTAGGTTTTAGGGTTTTTGGTACATGGCTATTGTTTCTTGATGAACCTTTTTACTATCTTTTGGAGAAGTACTTGGAATTTTCTTGAAGCTGGTTCTATGTGTATATTATTTACTTCTCTTTGGTGACAGACTCGGATACTGAAACATGCTGGTGATTTGGTAGCTGCAGCTTCATTGGCAGATGAAGCTAGGTGTATGGATCTCGCAGATCGTTATATAAACAGTGAATCTGCGAAGCGAATGTTGCAGGCTGATCAGGTTCTAAAGCTCCCCCCTTCATCTTTTATCATAGTTAATATTTGTCACCGTAAATTTCTTTCAGTATTACTGTACTGTTCACAAACTTTTTCCACTCTTGAAGATGGCTTTGGCAGAAAAAACTGCTATTTTGTTCACAAAAGATGGGGACCAGCACAACAACCTTCATGACATGCAGTGCATGTGGTCTGTTTTTGTTTATTACCTTCTACGTGTTGTTGTCTCTAATTATAATTTGGGTGCACCTACTGAGTGTCATCCATCTTTTGAAGGTATTAACTTGCTTCTGGTGAAAGTTACCTTCAACAAGGTGATCTTGGACGTCCCTGAAGAAATTTTTAGCTGTGGAGAAGCACTATGCTGATATTGCTGAAGATCAATTTGATTTCCATTCTTATTGTTTGCGGAAAATGACACTCTGTGCATATGTTGAAATGCTAAAATTTCAAGATCGATTGCATTCACATGCTTATTTTCGCAAAGCAGCAGCTGGTGCCATCAGGTGAACATTTTTGTTAGGATTTGCAAGCTTTTTGATGATTTGGAATAGACTTATTCCGTTTGGTTGTGGCCTGTACGTGAAAAATGCTATGTAATCTCTGTTGTCTACTTGTCTGGGTGCTTTTAGCTTCTGCCACCTATTGTTGATCAACACATGCATGTGATGCTTCACTTTGGATTAGATTTTCTTTGCCTCCCTCTTTTTCCTTTTGTCTTTTGGGGAATGGGGGATTATTGCATACATATATATTGCATTAATCATATGTTGCAATGATGTGTTGTCTGAACCTTGCTTTCAAAGCACGAAAAGCTTCCTAAAGGTAACTGTTGTTCATTACTTACCCTTGTACAACCATTCATTTGTTAATTAGACACTCCCATTATGATATCCGGTCTAATTCAAGACTCTTCTAGCAGCCCCTCCATTAATAGGGGAGGGGCTATCTGATTCCCTTCCACTACTCTAGTTTTTCCTTGAATCTTGGATGTACGGATTTACAACATTTTTCAAGACAAAACCTCGCAAAGTTTATAATCAGGAAAGTATCAGGATTCCTTTTCTTACATTTGTTTTTGCTAGAGAAAATTTTTCGAGTTATATGAGCAAAACAGAATATAGGGTTCCAAGTTTTTTGTTGATCAAGCAACAACCTGATTTGAACCGGGGAATAAGGGATTTGCAGTCCCTCGCCTTACTGGTTGGCCATGTCACCAAAGGTTAGAAACAAAAAAAATGAGAGTATCCCCTTTTTGGTTATAGATTGGAACCATACCTTCAATTAGTTATAGTATCTCAAGTAAAAAATTAGTATTGTTCTTTTTTTCAATAAAAAAAAAATTCTTAATTTGATTTATATTATATTATAATAATATAACAACAATTATGATTCTATGTAAACCCCAGAACAAAAGTTATTACACAGCTATAGTTATCTAATAATGTATTTCATCTATCTAGATATGATGTCCATAGGGAATTAGCAAAAAATTATCATGTTTCAATTTTTCATTGAATAGATTAAAATTAAAGAAAAATAGAATTTTTCATAGAGCACGTTGTGTGTTTTCTCCACTAGAGTTCTATAATGGAATAAAAAAAAGGAAAGAATATAAATAGAAATGCTATATCTACGCATGTTTAATAAATACAAGCCTCTTTTCGTGCACACTTCAATCATATTCTAAATATTCTACTAAAAAATAAAAAACTAAAAAGTTGGTGAAACGTCTCTCTGCAAATCATTTTTTGAACAATGGAATCTATGGAAAAGTTAAGTTCTAGAAAAATCAACTCTCTCCGTATATATATTTTATGATTATTTTCTCTTTATCTAAATGAATAGATAAAATTAGGAATTCATTTTATTTTTCTAGTATTCAATTGGATTGGAATATGTAATATCATAATAATGGTAGCAATGGAATTATTATTATTATTATTATTGATATTCTATACAAAACTCCATTCGGCTAAATGGCTATCATATTGACTATACTAAGGCCTTTTTTTGTAGCTGATAGATTCATAAGTTTTTCCTTAATTCACTCTTACATGGATTATTGAAAATTAAAAGTATATCAAAATGAAATATCTAATAAATTGACTAATTCAAAAATTTCAAATTAGCGATTTTTTTATTCTTGAATATCCAACTCACTAATTAATTCTTTATAGTGTATTTTATTTTTCTTTGATAAATAAGATAGTAGCCATTGATGTTTTCCTATAATTTTACATAGACCTTTTTGAGGTAAATAATCTTTTTTGTGCAATTCCTAATTTGAGGTAAATCTTTGTATCTTATTTGTGAAACTAATTAGTTGAAATTCAATGGACTCCTTGTTTTCTTTTTTCTCCCCTTGAAAATTAACTGAGATCCATGAATGAATTTTTTTATCATAAAACAAAATTTTCTCTCTTCTTTTTGAATGTGAATTTTAATAATGAGTAATAATAATACTAGTCATTTTGATATGCACAATGATTTTAAGTTCGTTATGAACTTTGTGATTTTTTCAAATAATGTTAATCAATCTGTTTTTCAATTTCATTTGTATAGGAATACAAAAGAGAGTTTTAGAGTTCAAATAAGAGGCTGTTGTTGATTCATTTGTTGATCTAATTGATATGTATGTGATTAAATTAGTATTATGTATCACAATGCTATGTAAGACAATCCTTGTGCCCCGTCTCTTTGTTTTATATACCTGATGGACCAAATACATAATATATAGGAAAATGTACCATTAACGAATTTTCAACTGTGGATACATGTCTATCCTTACCATACAGAAACAAATGCTATTAATAAGCCAATTATGTTATATTATAAAGCAGTTTTTTTTTTTTTTTTGTGGCTTTACACATACCTTAGTTGCAATAACTCCTCTTGCCCTGGTAGGAGGTCTGAAGTTCAAATGCTCTCCCACAAATTATTAACTATTAAAAGAAGATGCAAATATTTGGATCTGCTTAAAAAATTTGTGTTCAAATGATGCTCAAGTCAAATTTAATTTAACAAGTATTCTAGATTATAGTTTCTGATTTTTATAAGGTTATATACTTGTTTCATACGTAGGATGGTGTTTTACATTGTACTTAGGGGATTCTTATTATGTCAAGACCTTGTGGTATATGCCAAACAGGATAAAAATTTTGCTTGGTAGTCTCAATTTGCTTTCGTTATATCTTTTGTAAGTTCATATTCTCGTGATGTTATTACTGAAAGGATTAAATGTTCCTTGCAGGCATATTGAAATTTGAGATTGTGGCTTTTTAAATGATAGGAAGGCGGCGCCTGGGATTTCTGTTGGGTTAAGGATGGAGAATTGCATGTTATTGTACCAGAATTTATTTGTTGATTACAGCTTTTTATATTGATCTTATTGATTTGATGGTGAAATGGAATGGGATGATATAGTGACAGGCCATGCAACAATTAAGTAATAGTTTTTGTGATTGATCCATTGTCCCATTTCTATGTTGGTGTTTCTTTCTCTGAAACTCTTGGCTTGAAACTGGTGATTACTTCAATTTTGAACCTTTTCTTTCTGCATTGTGATAATTATTGGATTTTGAAGTGCAAATGCTATCTAAAGTTGTTTGATTCTCCTTTGAACTCACTGGCTGAAGAAGAGGATGACACATCAAAGACTCCTTCTCAGAAAAAGAAAATGAAGAAGCAGAGGAAGGCGGAACGAGCTAAGAAAGTATATCAGCTTGTTTTGGTGATTATTGGCTAACACTCTCTTTGATGATTTCATTCTGATACCGTGTATTATTTTAGGAGGCAGAGGAGAAAAATGAAGAATCAAGTTCTAGTGGCATCTCTAAGTCTGGGCAACGACATGTTAAACCTGTAGATCCTTATCCTTTTGGAGAAAAATTATTGAAGGTTACCTATTATTATCTTTTCCCTGTGCTTTAGATTCCTGATTAAAGTCCTCGTGCTGTAAAAATGTGTTACGCTAATGCCTATTAAGCTAAGACTGTTTAATCTGTATTTTTTTTTTCAGACAGAGTATCCCTTGTCAGAAGCAACGAAGTACTTGAAGTTGCTTCAGAAGAACTCACCTGATTCTTTGGAGACGCACTTACTTTCTTTTGAAGTAAATATGAGAAAGCAGAAGATTTTGCTTGCCTTTCAGGTATTATATTTTCCAAGAATTGAACATGAGATGTGTTTCTTGTTCTTTTTGTGTTTGGTCAACTAGAACTGATATTTAATTGTCAGCTAGTGGTTTGTGAGGAAGCCTTTCTCTTGTTTTCTCCTCTCTTTTTTCACTTGCTGCCTGTGGATATGTTCTTGAAATAAAGAAACTGTACCGTTTAACCAAACATCCTTTTCTTATTACTCTACTCACTCAATGAATTTATGTGTGAATTAGATAGTTTGCACGACATATCTTTAAGTTGTAGAACAATGGTTTTGTGCAGTAGTACTTTTACTATTTCATGAGCTCATATTAGTACGTTTGTCTTGGTTTTATTTTGTTTTCCTGAAGGCTGTAAAGCAACTGCTAAGGCTGGATGCTGAGAATCCAGATTCACATCGCTGCTTGGTATGTAACATCTGCCCTACCATATTTATGCATTGCCATGCACAATTGCATTCTTTTCTGTTCTTAGATACAAAGATCATGTAATCTTTACAATGCTTATTTGAATTTAATCTAATGCAGATTAAATTTTTCCATAAATTGGGCTCAATGCCTGCTCCATTAACTGATGCTGAAAAACTTGTTTGGAGTGTCTTAGAAGCTGAGCGTCCATCCATCAGGTTCTCTTTGAAATGGTTTTATGATAGCTATTCCCCCTACTAGAATTTTGTTGTGTTACTGCTACTATTATTATTTTGATCCCTGATGCATTAAATCCCTTTATTTTCTCTTTCCGCAGTCAATTGCAGGAGAAAACTCTTAGTGAGGCGAACAAAGTTTTCCTTGGTAAAAATGAAGGTATTACGACCTTTACATAACATGATGCATTTTAGGTTCCTTGAGGTAGGTTGTATAATCATGCAAATTTCACTTTTTGGTTCTGCAGAATCTTTGACGCATATAGTGGGAGTTGCAGAAATGTTATATACCTTGGAGCAGACCAAGAAACTTGAGGCTGTTAAGTTAATTGAAGATTCATGCAATAAAGTCATGCCAATGTAATGCTCTTAGTGTACATTAAAATTTTTGCTGTTTGATGTCGATTCCATGCCTTGCAACTTACTCTTGAGATTAATTGTTTCTTTCTCTTTTGCTTGTCCAGGAATGGGGCACTTGGACCAGTACTGGCGTGGAAACTCAAGGACTGTATTGCAGTCCATAAACTCTTAGAAAGGGTTCTTATTGACCAAGATGCTGCTTTGAGTAAGTATAATTCTCCACATAAATTGATGCTGACTAGAAATTTGACTTTGACTCCATTAACAACTAATGAAATTAATTACTGTTGTTTGTTTAGAAAGTATTTTAGTAAGAATATTAATGGTATTGAAATTTTGATATACTGTTAATTGAATATTGTAGATTAGATGCCTAAAAATAAAACATTAAATTAGGAATTTTAAATTTATGGTTTCAACATCATTCAGTGATTTTTTTGAGATGTATCTCACGAGTTCTGATTGCTTGGTTTTTGTTATTATGATGCTTAATCTTTGAAAGTTGGATGCTGTGATTATTATTGGCATTTTAAAGAAAGGTTGACTTTCATGATAATAATTTTCTCACTTTCTTATTGATGTTTATTTAATTGAAGTTGCAAGCTATGTGACAAAATTATTCAAGAAATGATTGTTTATTCTTTGATTAGGCCCTCTTTATTGATAGCTTATTAGACAATTGAAGTAAAATTATGTAGACAATTTGAAAGAGTGCTTTGCAGCAGGCGGAAAAAAGGAGCATCTTGAAGTTGTGCAAGCCATGACAATGCTTTCTTCTGTTGCTTTGAGATCAAAATTTTCGCTGCCTTTCTAATCGTGAAATGCATTCCTTTGCAAATGTGTATAATTTATCCGCATTTATGATTTTAGGGTTGAAATATATATATATATATATATATATTCTTTTAATTTGCTCACCATTTGGTTGAGATCTTTAGAGATATCTGGCTCCATGGTTTTGCCCCAAAATTTGAGGTGCTATAGAAAATTTTTGGGTACTGCTGAAGAAATCTTCTGGTCAGCATGGGAAGAACACTGTTTTAGGGCTAATCTTTGCCTTTGGAGCATGTTGTACTTCGCCCCTTTTATTAGTTGCCATTTATAAACACTACATAATGTGGAGAATTTTGCTACGGAGCTGACAAGAGTGGCTATAAAAAATTCCCAGTTTTGTTGTTCTAAGTCTTGTCTCTTATGGTTTGCTGTTTGAATTTTATTATGGAGGAAAGGTTGATAATTAGCAACAAAAAGTGGATTTTGATTGGATTATAAAATTTTATTATTAGTTGAAAAAGGTTAACCAAATCTTGTTGAGATGCTACAGAAAATTATTTTTCTTTAAAATTTATATAATTTAAATTATTAATATAATTTTTAATGTTATAATAAAATATATAAATTTAATATCGTCAATAAAAAATAGTTATTTTTATTTTCGAAAAATTAAATCATTTTATACCAATACGATTAATTAGATATAAATCAAATATAATCTAAAATTATTATATCTTATCTATTATTTTATGCACTAAACATAACTAAAAAGATTAAATAATAAGTATTATATGTAATTGGATGATTAAATTGTTAAACACTTAATTTTTTTTGTTTTGAGTAATTGTTAATTATTAGATTTTTAAAATTCTTTTAACCAATCAAATTTGAATTTCGTCATAGTATATTTTGATTTGCTAATTTTTTTTAATACATTCAAAGTTATTTGATTATAATTATAATTTTTAATGGTATATAATTTTATAAAAAATCAAAAGAAGTGTTTTCGTATATTTATAATTTTATCACCTCGAACCTCACGTTAAATCTCGAAGAAAAAATAGAATCTAAGTGATTAATTTCTTGAAATTTTAATTTATTAATTTAATTTGTATGAAAAAAAATTAAACATTTAAAATATTTAAAATTTATAATTTTAAAAATCTGATTAAATTAAAATTTAATTAAATTACATATTATTTGAATCAATAATTACTCCAAAAGATCTCGCACCACAAGTTAAAAAAAAAAAAAAATTCATATATCTCCTTGCTAGTTTGCATTAACAATTTTATCAGCTTGTCATGAACTTTTTTTTCTTTCTTTCAGCACTTTATTGAGTTTTTCTTTTACTAATTATAATCAAGTAAGCCAATAAAAATTGGTGCAAATGATTAAAGTTTAAGATTTAGATGTAAAGTATCTAGATTTATGATAATTAGATTCAAATCTTTAATGATTTTTTATTAATAAATAATTTATTAATTTTTAAAAATAAGATAACTTTTCTTATTTTAAATTTTTTTTTTTACAAAAAATATAATAAAATAAAAACGTCATAATATAAAGAGAATTTAAGAACACACAATGTCTTCAAAAAAGATTTGATATATTTAACTTGGTTTTCTTCTCAATTGATTCATTATTTCAATTTTTCGTTCATGATTTTGCTAATTTTCTCCTTGATAATATAGTTATCAACAATATTTTAGAAGCTGATCATGGGGTGCAGTGATGGTTGACCCCATGGAATCATAAAACCACCACGTGTCTTTGGGAATAGGACTAACGAGAAAGGGAGGGTCCTCCCCTTATTTTGAGAAAAGTCTAAATTTCTAAACCACCAAATAAAATAAAATGATCAGCTATTTTTTTTTTGGTGAATTGGTGAGAGGTCTTTTTGTAATTACAGATATTTATCAGTCTTTCACCATCCTTCTGGCCAATTTTGAGAAACGATGCTATTCCTTCTCACTACTCATCCTTGCAACTTTTAAGCTTTGGCTTGGCTGGGCTTTTGTTAAAGTTTGGTGTGGGGGTAATTTAGATTTTAATTTAGAATTGCTTTTGCTAACATTCGCATCCTCCATTCTTCCTCAACTTTGTTTTCGTTAGAAAAATGAAATTTCTTTTAAAATTGATGGGGCTTCTCCACTTTTTCTATTTGCATTTTTTTTTCTTCTGAAGTGCATTTCTTTTTCATTTATATAAAAGAAGCAAAGCTGATTTTCATCAAATATGTTTTTCATTTAGTAACTACATTTATTTTAAAAAAGTCAATTTTTAAAATAAAATTTAATTGGTTAAGTTTCAACGGTTAGATTTTTTTGCATTTTAAATTTAAAACCCACTGTCTTCAGCCATTCTTATCATCATTTCAATTTTCTTTCTCTCAAATTTAGGTTTTTCGTTTTTGGATTCCCTTTCGGCTTGGAATATAGATTATTGTCGATAATATTGATATCAAACAAGTAATGAGTCGATTCAACTTTCCTTGAGATTGGGCATCAAGATTAGGTTGGGAAATTAGGGTTCTTGATCTAATAAGAGGGAAATTAATTCCTTTGAGGGGAAGGAATTTTTCTCGGGCATTAGTCAATCCAAACAAAGTAGAGAATTAGTTGGTGGAGGACAAATTGAAATGTGAGGAATTTGGAGACCTTCTGAAGGTTTGATTTCTACCATCTTAATTTTATTTAAATTTTTTTACTTCAAATAATGCCCGATTTGATTTTTTTCTATTTTTTTCTGATGATAAAATGTGTTCTCGTTATAGACTGTAGATAATGATATTGCTAGTGTAAGCTGTTTTATTATGTCTTAGCTGTTAGTCATATTAATTTGATTTTCTGTTTGGTATTTTTTTTTAATGAGCTCCAAATGGTACCTTGGGATGTTCTATTCATTATATTTACTCTGGATTTCTTCTTCTCTTATTTATAGAATCACATGATGCAAATCCAACGAAAACCTTACTTTTTTGTAGAGCTATCAAGCTTTCTCCCTTTTTCTAGAGAGAGAAGGGGCGGCTATTTTTACAAATACTCTTGTAGGGATCTTGTTTTTCTTGATGGCTTGATAAGAAATTATGTGACAAAAATCTATTGATGTGCTTCTACAATAGACACAGTCCATTCGATGGCTTGTGATATTCTTAAATAATCTAGAAATAGATAGTTGTGGTATTATGCTGAAATACTTCATTGATGTCTTGATGTGACAATAGTAAGAACTCTAGGTGGTTAAAATTATGCTTTCATATGCTTCACCACTAGAGAGTTGACATGGTGGCTAATTCTTTTATTAGTGGCTGTCTTTATCTCATTCTTTTAGTTAAACTGACTTTCCTATATAAAAACCTTTTGGCGATGGGCCAGGTTATGGCATGATTGAAATAAAGTGTCAAACTTTAGAGCTTTTGGAATTTGACTCATGTAGTGAGGATGTATTTAAATTGTTTTCTTCCTGTAACCCACATTTGTTATGTATTCATTCATGAGAATTGTAATTATTGCTGTTACAATGTGCATCATTATTGCTAATAAATGCTACTTCCTTTATGATGTGTGATGAATGTTCTAGGACTTATATTAAAACTTTGTTTTCTCAATTTTTAGAGGATACCACTTGATTTACTGCAAGGAAACAGATTTCGTAAAGCGGCAATTGATTGCATTAAGCCTCTTCTAACCTTTATATCCAGGTGAGATTTTTTTTTTTTTGTATTAGTTTGACTGGTGTTTTTTAGTTTGACTAGCTATTGTTTCTTGATCTTTTGGAGAAGTTCTTGGAATTTTCTTGAAGCTGGGTCTATGTGTATATTATTTACTTCTCTTTGGTGACAGAGTCGGATACTGAGACATGTTGGTGATTTGGTAGCTGTGGCTTCATTGACAGATGAAGTTAGGTGTATGGATCTTGCAGATCGCTATATAAACAGTTAATCTATGAAGCGAATGTTGCAGTCTGATCAGGTTCTAAGGCTTCCCCACTTCATCTTTTGTCATGGTTAATATTTGTCACTAAATTTCTTTTGGTATTATTGTACTGTTCACAAACTTTTTCTACTTTTGAAGGTGGCTTTGGCAGGAAAAACTGTTGTTTTGTTCACGAAAGATGGGGGCCAGCACAACAATCTTCATGACATGCAGTGCATGTGGTCTGTTTTTGTTTATTACCTTCCACATGTTGTTGTCTCTGATTATAATTTGGGTACACCTACTGAGTGTTATCCATCTTTTGAAGGTATGAACTTGCTTCTGATGAAAGTTACTTTCGACATGGTGATTTTGGACGGGCCCTGGAAAAATTTATAGTTGTGGAGAAGCACTATGCTGATATTACTGAAGATCAATTTGATTTCCATTCTTATTGTTTGCGGAAAATGACACCACGTGCATATGTTGGAAAGCTAAAATTTAAAGATTGGTCGCATTCACATGCTTATTTTCACAAAGTAGCAGCTGGAGCCATTAGGTGAACATTTTTGTTAAGATCTGCAGCCTTTTCAATGATTTGCAATAGACTTATTCTGTTTGGTGGCCTGTACGTGTAAAATGCTATGCAAGCTCTGTTGTCTACTTGTCTGGGTGCTTTTAGCGTCTGTCACCTATTGTTGATCAACACATGCATGTGATGCTTTATTTTTGTTAGGATCTGCAGCCTTTTCAATGATTTGCAATAGACTTATTCTGTTTGGTTGTGGCCTGTACGTGTACAATGCTATGCAAGCTCTGTTGTCTACTTGTCTGGGTGCTTTTAGCGTCTGTCACCTATTGTTGATCAACACATGCATGTGATGCTTCATTTTGGGTTAGATTCCTCTTTGCCTCCCTCTTTTTCCCTTTGTCTTTTGGGGAATGGGGGATTATTGCATACATATATGTTGCATTAATCATACGTTGCAATGATGTGCTGTCTGAACCTTGCTTTCAAAGCATGAAAAACTTCCTAAAGGTAACTGTTGTTCATTACTTACCCTTGCACAACTATTCATTTGTTAATAATTAGACACTCCCATTATGATATCCTATCTAATTGAAGACTCTTCTAGCAGCCCCTCCATTAATAGGAGAGGGGATATCATATCAAGATTTCTGATTCCCCTCCCCTACTCTAATTTTTCCTTGAATCCTAGACGTAAGGATTTACAACATTTTTGAAGACAAAACCTTGCTAAGTTTATAATCAAGAAAGTATCAAGAGTCCTTTTCTTGCACTTGTTTTTGCTAGAGAAAATATTTTGAGTCATATGAGCAAAGCAGAATATAGGGTTCCAAGTTTTTTGTTGATCAAGCAACAACCTGATTTGAATTGGGGAATAAGGGATTTGCAATCCCCCGCCTTACTGGTTAGCCATGTCACCAAAGGTTAGAAACCAAAAAGAATGAGTGTATCCCCTTTATAACTTTAGTTATAGATTGGATCCATACCTTCAATTAGTTATAGTATCTCAAGTAAAAAAATTAGTATTGTTCTTTTTTTCTTTCAATAAAAAAATTCTTAATTTGATTTATATTATAATGTAATAATATAACAACAATTATGAGTCTAGGTAAACCCCATAACGAAAGTTATTGCACGGCAACAAAAAGTTCAACCCAACAATGAAAAGCAGCTTGAGATTTTTGTTCTTTTCATCCCTATGCCATTATGAAAAATTTTATCTTTACGAGTACCCATTTGCATGTTCATTGATTTATGATTTGGGTGAGTGTTTTTTGATTTCATTTTGTGTCTTTTGTCATCTATTGTCTTGCTTATAAGTAGTCCAGTTTAAGGGTACCCATTTGCCTGTGCTGCTAGTTCATACATTTGAAGATTTTATCTTGGTTAATGAGGAGGTCAAATAATTTGATAGAATTTCAAGCTATTGCTATTGGAAATTACCTTCTGCAGATGTTTAGCTCAAAAATCAGATTGATTTAGTTAGATATATGAGGGTTGATTAGGAGACACTGTCTGGTGTAATATAAAAGATTTTGGCTGAGGGGCTTAAATGAGCAAGTTCAAGTCCTGAAAGTAGCCTCATTGTGTAAAAAATGATGAATCCTAAAGGCTAGGAACATTTTTCAAATGACTCTTCTTGGTTTCTCATCCTTCATTGGCAGGATTGAGGCTGAGTAATGATCCTCTTTATAAGGGAAGATTACTCAAAAGGCTGTTTAGAAAGCATTCTCCAAATTGCTATAAAAACCAACCATCATAGCAAAACGGCAATGTCTGTGTTTCTTCATTTTTGGGTTCTTCCACACACTGAAATAACCTTTGCATATCAACAGGAGTTGACCTCAATCTCTGGACCTTGTGATCCTTTATGTTGAGTTGATGAAGCTAGCTCGTTAGATTTTGAAGTTACTTACCAGCCAAAGACTAATTTGTTGAAAACTATTGGTGTTTTCACAGCAGCTTTAATAGGGACTATGGCAATTAACCTATCATGGGTTACCAACATCCAGGTTATCTTTAATTTCTTGTGCAATCCTTTCTTTGTAGGTTGTAATCATTTTTTCATCTTTGACCAATATTTTTTATATTCTTGTATTATGCACAGAAGCCTTTCTTAATTTGATCTAATTTCATAATGCATATTTCTATGGCATTGTTTTTTGTAATAGGATATGCAGGCATTATCTTTGAAGAATTTCTAGCCTTCAATAAAAGTGGAATAGATTGTTGATGGCTGTGAGTTTATGGGTGGTAAGGAGAATAGGGGTAAGAATGATTCTCAGATGTTTAGGATTGGACCGTGTTTTTCTGCTGTCCCTCTTCTTGTAGTTTGCATCATATTTATCATTCTCATAAATTGGGATGAAAACACAAAATTCTGTTGCGTATTGGATGCTTTATTCGGTACTATGTCAGGTTTCAACCTGTTTCTCTCATGTTCATTGGTGGTGGCCTCATGACCCGGTATTCATTCAAGAGTTAATGAAATACAGGATGCTTGGGCTCTAAACTTATTTCCTGATCTACTAGTTTTATTGGTCTATGTTTTTTGGTGAGCAATGGCTTGTCTTTTAATGAAGTGATCATTGCAATTTAATATCCTTTATTTTTAATTTATGTTTGAGCCCACTTCCCATTTAAAGGAGGGAGCATCTCCAATTTAAACCAATTCCAAGGAACTACCCTAGTAATGAATTAGGATAGCAAAACTAGGTACTTACCCCCATGGTCAATTGGGAGAGCCAAAGTTTGTGTTTGTGTGTGGCTTGTTACCATCACTAGGAATTCTGCAAATGGTTACTATGACTATCTCCCTTTATTAATGGAATTCTATGGTCTACTTATGCTGATGCATCTGACTTCTGTACGAAAATTTTTTTTTATCATTTTCTTATTTATTTCCGCCTTTATCTGTTAATACTTGTGTAATAATGCTTGGGCCATTCACATTTGTAGGCTCCTTCAACTGATTTAGCTGTTTTAGAGCTGAAACATGCATCTGCTGATCGTTTTTTCTTGCTTGGTGCAATGACCATTGTAGAGATAGTTGATGCCCCTCAAGGATTTGAGCTGGTTACTGACAATATAACCACTCTAAAGCCACGGACTCCGCTTTGGGTGGTGAGTTGATTTCTTTCGGCTATAGTCATACTGACAATTTTATCATTAATGGTTCATATATGAATCTAATTGAGAGTTCAATTGCACATTGAAGCATACCCTGTGGCCTAATTTACCCACCGACCGTGAAATTTGTCTAGTGGGTATAAACCAATGATGTAGATGATTAAAACTGATAAGATGGATTCAGAAGAATCTTAAATGTGCATACTTATGTGTCATGGCTAAAGTTATTAACCTGCCGAAGAAAATTGGAGAAAGGATAAAAAAAAATGCAAAAGTTATGTTAAAGTATTCATTAGTTGCTTTTCATGATTCAAGTCCAATCTCACATCCTGGAAATTAAAAAATTAAGCTCTTAAAATTTTTAAATCTTGGCCCATTCATGTCCCAAACCAGTGCAGTAGAAGAGCCTTTGTAGTTAATTTTCAATTATAAGATAAAGATTTGATGTTGCAACTTAATCAAAAAGACCTTAATTATGTCTTACCTTGAAGAATAAAGCAGACGATGGCCTTTAGTATTTGCCCTAAGCCTTAATTGTAAATATTCTTGTTTGATTAAAATCTCTTTTAGCATTTGCCAATCAATAGATGTTAGTATTTTGGATTTTTTTGATGGTATAGGATTTTTGTAATTATCATTGAGAAACTACTTTTTTAGGAAGATCAATTATCATTTAATGTTTTGCTCATAGAAATCTATTAATTTTTGCATTAATGATACTAAAATGGAGAGAGGTTATCTAGGTGAGTACAGATACCAATATTTTCATCATGTTTATTTATGGCATTGGTTGTAAAGTAGTGGGATATTCACAGAACAAATGTAATTTTTTTAATGGATTTTTCTTTTTGGTTCCAAAGGAACTTATCGAGGCTACTGCTTTGCGATACCATATGTTGAATGATATGCCACTTCAAAAGAAAGCTTACCTCGTTTCATATTGTATTCTCTAAAACTCTAAATACGTGTCTTTTTCGTCTTTCATTAGATGTGTGTTCTCATTGAGTTTTTCTTATGTTATGTAATGATTATTCATTGAGAAAGTAAGTTAATGTTGTCTTAAGGTTAGGGTTAGTCTAAATTTCCATGGTTGTGTAGCATTTAAGGATTAAAAATTTATGTGGCTGTGTGTATGGGAGTTTTCCTGTTGTTTTTCTCCTTGTGTGCTTCAAGCAGTGAATTCAATTTCTGTGCCTCTTGTGTGTGTAGGTATGTGTTTAGGGAGGTTTTTATTTTGTTGGTTTCACTCTATTTGTTACAGGGCAGATTGGTTTACTAGGTTCAATTTATGTAATTTAATTTTGACATGCATTGTGCTTGAATGCTTGAAAGGAAGATTATTTCCTTTTGCTGGATTCTTTGAAACTCTAAATATATGTTGTCATAGGCTCTCAGTTGGTGTCTTTTTCATTGAGATTGTCTCTAGATTCTTCTTGTGTCATTTTTAAATTTTTACATAAATTAGGGCTTTGTAACTTTACTTTGGAAAATTCCTTGGGTTGTTCTTCCTTTAGTGTGGTTTGTGATTCGTTGGTCTCTATGAAACTTATGCGCTATGTGCTCCAAGAACGACTTGCAGTGTAGGGGGAATTAAGGATTCTAAAGTTGTATGTGTGTAGGATTTAAGGATTAAAAATTTGTGTGGCTGTGTATGGGAGTTTCCTTGTTTTTCTCTTTGTGTGTTCTAAGCTAATGGCTTGCATGATTAGCTGAATTCAATTTCTATGCCTGATGTGTGTGTAGGTGTATTTTGGGAGTTTTTTGTTTTGTTGATTTCACTCTGTTACAGAACAGGTTGGTTTGTTGGGTTCAATTTTTGAAACTTAATTTTGACATGCATTGTGGTCAAATGTTTAAAAGGAAGATTATTTCCTTTTGCTGGATTCTTTGAAACTCTAAATATATGTATGAGAGTTTCCTTGTTGCTTTGTAGTGTAGGGGGAATTAAGGATTCTAAATTTCTATGGTTGTGTAGCATTTAAGGATTAAAAATTTATGTGGCTGTGTGTATGGCAGTTTCCCTGTTGTTTTTCTCCTTGTGTGCTTCAAGCAGTGAATTCAATTTCTGTGCCTCTTGTGTGTGTAGGTATGTGTTTAGGGAGGGTTTTATTTTGTTGGTTTCACTCTATTTGTTACAGGACAGATTGGTTTGCTAGTTTCAATTTCTGTAATTTAATTTTGACATGCATTGTGGTTGAATGCTTGAAAGGAAGATTATTTCCTTTTGCTGGATTCTTTGAAACTCTAAATATATGTTGTCATAGGCTCTCAGTTGGTGTCTTTTTCATTGAGATTGTCTCTGGATTCTTCTTGTGTCATTTTTAAATTTTTACATAAATTAGGGCTTTGTAACTTTACTTTGGAAAACTCCTTGGGTTGTTCTTCCTTTAGAGTGGTTTGTGATTCATTGGTCTCTATGAAACTTATGTGCGATGTGCTCCGAGAATGACTTGCAGTGTAAGGAGAATTAAGGATTCTAAAGTAGTATGTGTGTAGGATTTAAGGATTAAAAATTTGTGTGGCTGTGTATGGGAGTTTCCTTGTTTTTCTCTTTGTGTGCTCTAAGCTAATGGCTTGCATGATTAGCTGAATTCAATTTCTGTGCCTGATGTGTGTGTAGGTGTATTTTGGGAGTTTTTTGTTTTGTTGATTTCACTCTGTTTGTTACAGAACAGGTTGGTTCGTTGGGTTCAATTTTTGAAACTTAATTTTGACATGCATTGTGGTCAAATGTTTAAAAGGAAGATTATTTCCTTTTGCTGGATTCTTTGAAACTCTAAATATATGTATGAGAGTTTCCTTGTTGCTTTGTAGTGTAGGGGGAATTAAGGATTCTAAATTTCTATGGTTGTGTAGCATTTAAGGATTAAAAATTTATGTGGCTGTGTGTATGGGAGTTTCCCTATTATTTTTCTCCTTGTGTGCTTTAAGCAGTGAATTCAATTTTTGTGCCTCATGTGTTCGTAGGTATGTGTTTAGGGAGGTTTTTATTTTGTTGGTTTCACTTTATTTGTTACAGGGCAGATTGGTTTGCTAGGTTCAATTTCTGTAATTTAATTTTGACATGCATTGTGGTTGAATGCTTGAAAGGAAGATTATTTCCTTTTGTTGGATTCTTTGAAACTCTAAATATATGTTGTCATAGGCTCTCAGTTGGTGTCTTTCTCATTGAGATTGTCTCTGGATTCTTCTTGTGTCATTTTTAAATTTTTACATAAATTAGGGCTTTGTAACTTTACGTTGAAAAATTCCTTGGGTTCTTCCTTTAGTGTGGTTTGTGATTCATTGGTCTCTATGAAACTTATGTGCGATGTGCTCCGAGAATGACTTGCAGTGTAGGGGGAATTAAGGATTCTAAAGTTGTATGTGTGTAAGATTTAAGGATTAAAAATTTGTGTGGTTGTGTATGGGAGTTTCCTTGTTGTGTTTCTCTTTGTGTGCTTTAAGCTAATGGCTTGCATGATTAGCTGAATTCAATTTCTGTGATTGATGTGTGTGTAGGTGTATTTTGGGAGTTTTTTGTTTTGTTGATTTCACTCTGTTTGTTATAGAACAAGTTGGTTTGTTGGGTTCAATTTCTGAAACTTAATTTTGACATGCGTTGTGGTCAAATGTTTAAAAGGAAGATTATTTCCTTTTGCTGGATTCTTTGAAACTCTAAATGTGTATGGGAGTTTCCTTGTTGTTTTGTAGTGTAGGGGGAATTAAGGATTCTAAATTTCTATGGTTGTGTAGCATTTAAGGATTAAAAATTTATGTGACTGTGTGTATGGGAGTTTCCCTGTTGTTTTTTTCTTTGTGTGCTTCAAGCAGTGAATTCAATTTCTGTGCCTCGTGTGTGTAGGTATGTGTTTAGGGAGGTTTTTATTTTGTTGGTTTCACTCTATTTGTTACAAGGCAGATTGGTTTGCTAGGTTCAATTTCTGTAATTTAATTTTGACATGCATTGTGGTTGAATGCTTAAAAGGAAGATTATTTCCTTTTGCTGGATTCTTTGAAACTCTAAATATATGTTGTCATAGGCTCTCAGTTGGTGTCTTTCTCATTGAGATTGTCTCTGGATTCTTCTTGTGTCATTTTTAAATTTTTACATAAATTAGGGCTTTGTATCTTTACTTTGGAAAATTCCCTTGGGTTGTTCATTTTGTGTGGTTGTGATCTGATGGTCTATATGAAACTTAATGCGCTGTGTGGTCCAAGAATGACTTGCAGGGGAATTATGGATTCTAAATTTATATGGCCGTGTGTAGGATTTAAGGATTAAAAATTTGTGTGGCTCTGTGTGTATGGGAGTTTTCTTCTTGTTTTTCTCTCTGTGGCATGACAGATGAGGTTCTTAGGTTTCACTGGCTTGGCTTTTTAGTTATTGATGATGTTGTCAAACTTTTCATTGTGGTTGCATCTAATTTGATGAAGTTGTTTGAGAATGCATTAGGAGAATGTTACTGCAAAAGAAATTCCTGGGTTGTGGTTTCTTCATTCATTAGTGTGCCTAGTTGTCATCTGTTTGTCTCTTTAAAGCTTAATGGGCTATGTACTCCAAGCATACCTTGCAGGATAGAAAGAATTAAAGTTTCAAAATTTCTATGTCTATGTGTTTGTTGGTTTTATTTTGTAAGTTAGCTTTTAGATTTCATTCGCATAGCTTCTGGTTAATGTCTAATTTTTTGTTGTAGTGCTTTTGACTTGCTTTAGTTTGATCTGAACTTCAATTAATATTTGATCTCTTATGCTTTAACATTCCATTTAAATTTTAGTTTTATCTTTTGTGTACAGCTTGTAGTTTTGTAAACTTTTCTTAATTGTGGTTGCATTTAGTAGTCTATACGGAAATTAGTTGATCGTGTACTCCGAACACGATTTGCTAGAGAGAGGAATTAGAGATTGTATAGCAGTGTACTCCAAATTTGTATGGTTGAGTTTTTTATTTTTTATTTTTTTATTTTGCTAGTTCAACTCTATTGCATGAAAAATTGTAATCTTAGGTTTAATTTAAAAAACTTAATCCAGCCTCGCACTGAGGATGAGTGCTTACAATGAAGAGTACCTTTTTCTTCTTGTGTTGTGTTTGATTCTTCTTGTTTTGCTGATTTCACTTTACTTTGTTGCATGATGGATTACTTTCTTAAGATTAATTTCATAAACTTAAATCTAGTTAAGCACTGAGATGGAAGATTGGCTCTTTCTTATTGGATTCTTTGAAAGTCTATGATCTTGCATAGAATTTTTTTTGTATTGTATGGTAACTTTCGATGATAACTGTACTTGTTCTAGTACATTTCAGATCATGAAGAGTTTGATTAAAGTTGCTAAAATTCTATGTTTCTGATTATAATATAGACTTTGTTTTCTTAAGTAACACTGTTATTATTGGAAGCATCCTGACTTATGATGTGGTTGGTGGTTGTTGTTTTTTAACTTTGGTATATAATTGTTGTATATTTATGTTGAGATGCAAAACTACCTCTTATCTTTGGCCTTTCGTTATAGTCTTTTCTTGTTAAGGTTTTGTTGCTTTAGTTTTAATTTCTCTTTAGGTTCTTAAAGGCCTTCTACTTTCGTATCTTTGGGTTTTCGAGTTAAAACATTTATAATGTTTGATTTGTGAGCAGTGGATGTGATTAGGTTTATTTTGCAAGCAGTCTTTGCCTTGAATCTTTATGCTTTAGGATTAGTTCATTATGGTCTTAAATCATGAAGTTCAAGTTTGATTGTCTTTATTTCTAAAATAGCATTGTTCTCTATATATGTGGCATGTTGCTTGTGTTTAACTTAAATGCTTATCACCCTATTATTAAACATTGTTGAATGGGACTTTGACTTCATTAAAAATGTAAGGTGTTATGTGCATGTATACTAATTAGATATCTAATTAAGATCATCTTGTATTTTATCTTTAAATTTATTTTTATTTATCGTGTAATTTATTTAATTAACAAAATTATATTGTATAATATGCATTTTCTTATTTGGTTTTCATTTTTATTTTGCATCAACTTTTTTCATTTTTAATATTTTGTCTTTGATTTTTTATATTGTTTTCTTATTATTTCTTATATGTTTTTCAATTTTTTGTATTTTTTAAAATATTTTTTCTATCTTGTCATTTCCTTTCATTTTTGAAATTTTTGTTCAATTTGCCTTTTTTTATTTTTTATTTTTGATTCATTTTTTTTATTTTCTTACTTTTTATATTTTTATTGTATTTTTGTTTATTTTATATTTTATATTTTTTGTATTTTATTTATCTTTTTTGTTTTGCTTTAAAATTTTTTTCTTATTTTATTTTTATTTTCATTTTTTATTTTGGTTTATTTTTTTATTTCTTTCTCTACTTATATTTTCATAAATTTTTATAATGTTTTGGATTTTTTTAATTTTCTATCTCTTTTTTTTCTTTTTTTATTTATCATTGTTGGTTATTTTCTGTTGTATTTTTATAATTTTTCATTAACTCATTTTCCTTTTAAATTTTTTTTTTACTTATTTTTTCATGTGCTTTCATATATTTTTTTTTGTTTTCACTTTTTTCATTGTTTTAAAAATTTCTATAAAACTTTTTTTTATTTTATTTCATATTTTTGCCTCTTCATTTTTTATTTTTTCTTGTTTTTCTAATTTTTTTCACAATTTTTTTTATTTCTTGTTTTCATTTTTTTTTTACACTTCCTTGGATTTTTTTATTTTTCATAAATATTTTGTCTTTTCATTTTTATTCTTTTCTTAATTTTTTCACGAATTTTTTTTATTTTTAATTTTCATTTTTAAATTCTTATATTTTTTTTTTGCATTTTCTTTTTTGGTTTTCATTTTTATTTTGCATTAACTTTTCTCTTTTCTCTTTTTTAATTTTTAATTTTTGAATTTTTATATTGTTTTCTTATTATATCTTATATGTTTTTCAATTTTTTGTATATTTTAAAATATTTTTTCTATTTTCTCATTTCATTTCATTTCTGTCTTTTTTTATTTTTTATTTTTGATTCATTATTTTTGATTTTTTGATTTTTTGACTTTTTATATTTTATATTTTATTTTATTTTATTTATATTTTTTGTTTTGCTTTAATATTTTTTTCTTTCTATTTTTTATTTCTTTCTTTATTTATATTTTCATAAATTTTTATAATGTTTTGAATTTTTTTATGTTTTAATCTTTTTTTATCTTTTTTTATTTATCGTTGTTGGTTATTTTCTATTGTATTTTTATAATTTTTCATTAACTCTTTTTCCTTTTGAATTTTTCTTTTTTTTTTTGACGTATTTTTTCATGCGCTTTCATATTTTCTTTTGTTTTCACTTTTTTTTTCTTTGTTTTAAAAATTTTTACAAAACATTTTTTTTATTTTATTTCATATTTTTGCCTTTTCATTTTTCATTTTTTCTTGTTTTTCTAATTTTTTGGGTAAAATTCTTTTTATTTCTTGTTTCCATTTTTTTTTTTACACTTCCTTGGATTTTTTATTTTTCATAAATCTTTTGTCTTTTCATTTTTATTCTTTTCTTAATTTTTTTACAAATTTTTTTTTTATTTTTTATTTTCATTTTTAAATTCTTATAGTTTTTTTTGTTGAATTTTCTTTTTTCGTTTTCATTTTTATTTTGCATTAACTTTTCTCTTTTTTATTTTTTGTCTTTGAATTTTTATATTGTTTTCTTATTATATCTTATATGTTTTTCAATTTTTTGTATTTTTTAAAATATTTTTTTTCTATTTTCTCATCTCATTTCATTTTTGTCTTTTTTTACTTTTTATTTTCTTACTTTTTATATTTTATATTTTATTGTATTTTATTTATATTTTTTGTTTTGCTTTAATATTTTTGTTTTTCTTACTTTTCATCTTTCTTTATATTTTCATAAATTTTTATACTGTTTTGGAATTTTTTATTTTTCTTTTGTTTTTTTATTTATCGCTGTTTCTTATTTTTTATTGTATTTTTATAATTTTTCATTAACTCTTTTTCCTTTTAAATTTTTCTTTTTTTTTTACCTATTTTTTCATGTGCTTTCATATTTTCTTTTGTTTTCACTTTTTTTTTTGTTTTAAAAATTTCTACAAAATATTTTTTTATTTTATTTCATATTTTTGCATCTTCTTTTTTTTATTTTTTCTTGTTTTTTTAATTTTTTTCGTAAAATACTTTTTATTTCTTGTTTCCATATTTTTTTTTACACTTGGATTTTTTATTTTTCATAAATCTTTTGTCTTTTCATTTTTATTCTTTTCTTAATTTTTTTACAAATTTTTGTTATTTTTTATTTTAATTTTAAATTCTTATAGTTTTTTTTGTTGCATTTTCTTTTTTGCTTTTCATTTTTATTTTGCATTAACTTTTCTCTTTTTTAATTTTTTGTCTTTGAATTTTTATATTGTTTTCTTATTATATCTTATATGTTTTTCAATTTTTTTAATTTTTTAAAATATTTTTTTTTCTATTTTCTCATTTCATTTCATTTTTGTCTTTTTTTATTTTTGTCTTTTTTATTTTATTGCATTTTATTTATTTTATTTGTTTTGTTTTAATATTTTTTTCTTTTTTATTTCTTTCTTTATTTATATTTTCATAAATTTTTATAATGTTTTGGATTTTTTTTACTTTTCTTCTTTTTTTATTTATTGTTGTTTCTTATTTTCTATTGTATTTTTATAATTTTTCATTAACTCTTTTTCCTTTTAAATTTTTCTTTTTTTTACTTATATTTTCATGTGCTTTCATATTTTCTTTTGTTTTCACTTTTTTTCTTTGTTATAAAAATTTCTACAAAACAATTTTTCTTTTATTTTATTTCAAATTTTTTCCTCTTCATTTTTTTTTGTTGTTTTTCTAATTTTTTTTCCAAAATTCTTTTTATTTCTTGTTTCCATTTTTTTTTACACTTCCTTAGATTTTTTATTTTTCATAAATCTTGTCTTTCCATTTTTATTATTTTCTTAATTTTTTCACAAATTTTTTTTATTTTTTATTTCATTTTTAAATTATTATAGTTTTTTTTTGTTGCATTTTCTTTTTTCGTTTTCATTTTTATTTTCCATTAACCTTTCTCTTTTTTAATTTTTTGTCTTTGAATTTTTATATTGTTTTCTTATTATATCTTATATGTTTTTCAATTTTTTGTATTTTTTAAAATATTTTTTTCTATTTTCTCATTTCATTTCATTTTTGTCTTTTTTTATTTTTTATTTTTGATTCATTATTTTTGATTTTCTTACTTTTTATATTTTATATTTTATTGTATTTTAATTATAATTTTTTTTTGCTTTAATATTTTTTTCTTTTTTATTTCTTTCTTTATTTATATTTTCATAAATTTTTACAATGTTTTGGATTTTTTTGTTTTTCTTTTCTTTTTTTATTTATCGGTTTCTTATTTTCTATTGTATTTTTATAATTTTTCATTAACTTTTTTTCCTTTTAAATTTTTCTTTTTTTTTTCCTTATTTTTTTCATATGCTTTCATATTTTCTTTTGTTTTCACTTTTTTTCTTTGTTTTAAAAATTTCTACAAAACATTTTTTCTTTTTATTTTATTTCATATTTTTGCCTCTTCATTTTTTTTATTTTTTCTTCTTTTTCTAATTTTTTTTGCAAAATTCTTTTTGTTTCTTGTTTCCATTTTTTTTCACACTTCCTTGGATTTTTTTTTTCATAAATCTTTTGCCTTTTCATTTTTATTCTTTTCTTAATTTTTTCACAAATTTCTTTTTATTTTTTATTTTCATTTTTAAATTCTTATAGTGTTTTTTTTGTTGCATTTTCTTTTTTCGTTTTCATTTTTATTTTGCATTAATTTTTCTCTTTTTTGTCTTTGAAATTTTATATTGTTTTCTTATTATATCTTATATGCTTTTAAATTTTTTGTTTTTTTTCAAATATTTTTGTTCTATTTTCTCGTTTCATTTCATTTTTGTCTTTTTTTATTTTTTATTTTTTATTCATTATTTTTGATTTTCTTACTTTTTATATTTTATATTTTATTGTATTTTAATTATAATTTTTTTTTGCTTTAATATTTTTCTCTTTTTTATTTCTTTCTTTATTTATATTTTCATAAATTTTTATAATGTTTTGGATTTTTATATTTTTCTTTTCTTTTTTTATTTATCGTTGTTTCTTATTTTCTATTGTATTTTTATAATTTTTCATTAACTCTTTTTCCTTTTAAATTTTTCTTTTTTTTTTCCTTATTTTTTTCATGTGCTTTCATATTTTCTTTTGTTTTCACTTTTTTTCTTTGTTTTAAAAATTTCTACAAAACATTTTTTCTTTTTATTTTATTTCATATTTTTGCCTCTTCATTTTTTTTAATTTTTTCTTTATTTTTCTAATTTTTTTCGCAAAATTCTTTTTTTTCTTGTTTCCATTTTTTTTTTCACACTTCCTTGGATTTTTTTTTTCGTAAACCTTTTGCCTTTTCATTTTTATTCTTTTCTTAATTTTTTCACAAATTTTTTTTTATTTTTATTTTCATTTTTAAATTCTTATAGTTTTTTTTTTGTTGCATTTTTTTTTTCGTTTTCATTTTTATTTTGCATTAACTTTTCTCTTTTTTAATTTTTTGTCTTTGAATTTTTATATTGTTTTCTTATTATATCTTATATGTTTTTCAATTTTTTGTATTTTTTAAAATATTTTTTTCTATTTTCTCATTTCATTTCATTTTTGTCTTTTTTTATTTTTTATTTTTGATTCATTATTTTTGATTTTCTTACTTTTTATATTTTATATTTTATATTTTATTGTATTTTAATTATAATTTTTTTTTTGCTTTAATATTTTTTGCTTCTTTATTTCTTTCTTTATTTATATTTTCATAAATTTTTATAATGTTTTGGATTTTTTTATTTTTCTTTTCTTTTTTTATTTATCGTTGTTTCTTATTTTCTATTGTATTTTTATAATTTTTCATTAACTCTTTTTCCTTTTAAATTTTTCTTTTTTTTTTCCTTATTTTTTTCATGTGCTTTCATATTTTCTATTGTTTTCACTTTTTTTCTTTGTTTTAAAAATTTCTACAAAACATTTTTTCTTTTTATTTTATTTCATATTTTTGCCTCTTCATTTTTTTTATTTTTTCTTGTTTTTCTAATTTTTTTCGCAAAATTCTTTTTGTTTCTTGTTTCCATTTTTTTTTCATAAATCTTTTGCCTTTTCATTTTTATTCTTTTCTTAATTTTTTCACAAATTTCTTTTTATTTTTTATTTTCATTTTTAAATTCTTATAGTTTTTTTTGTTGCATTTTCTTTTTTCGTTTTCATTTTTATTTTGCATTAACTTTTCTCTTTTTTAATTTTTTGTCTTTGAATTTTTATATTGTTTTCTTATTATATCGTATATGTTTTTCAATTTTTTGTATTTTTTAAAATATTTTTTTTCAATTTTCTCATTTCATTTCATTTTTGTCTTTTTTTATTTTTTATTTTTGATTCATTATTTTTTATTTTCTTACTTTTTATATTTTATATTTTATTGTATTTTAATTATAATTTTTTTTTTGCTTTAATATTTTTTTCTTTTTTATTTCTTTCTTTATTTATATTTTCATAAATTTTTATAATGTTTTGGATTTTTTTAATTTTTCTTTTCTTTTTTTATTTATCGTTGTTTCTTATTTTCTATTGTATTTTTATAATTTTTCTTTAACTCATTTTCCTTTTAAATTTTTCCTTTTTTTTCCTTATTTTTTTCATGTGCTTTCATATTTTCTTTTGTTTTCACTTTTTTTCTTTGTTTTAAAAATTTCAACAAAACATTTTTTCTTTTTATTTTATTTCATATTTTTGCCTCTTCATTTTTTTTTATTTTTTCTTGTTTTTCTAATTTTTATTTTGCATTAATTTTTCTCTTTTTTAATTTTTTGTCCTTGAATTTTTATATTGTTTACTTATTATATCTTATATGTTTTTCAATTTTTTGTATTTTCTGGTTTCATTTCATTTTTGTCTTTTTTTTATTTTTTATTTTCTTACTTTTTTATTTTATAATTTTTGTTTTGCTTTAATATATTTTTCTTTTTTTATTTTTTTGTTTCTTTCTTTATTTATATTTTCATAAATTTTTATAATGTTTTGGATTTTTTTATTTATCGTTGTTTCTTATTTTCTATTGTATTTTTATAATGTTTCATTAACTCTTTTTCTTTTTAAATTTTTCTTTTTTTTTTTTACTTATTTTTTCATGTGCTTTCATATTTTCTTTTGTTTCCACTTTTTTTCTTCGTTTTAAAAATTTCTACATAACATTTTTTCTTTTTATTTTATTTCATATTTTTGCCTCTTCATTTTTTTTATTTTTTCTTGTTTTTCTAATTTTTTTCGCAAAATTCTTTTTATTTCTTGTTTCCATTTTTTTTCACACTTCCTTGGATTTTTTATTTTTAATAAATCTTTTGTCTTTTCATTTTTATTCTTTTCTTAATTTTTTCACAAATTTCTTTTTATTTTTTATTTTTATTTTTAAATTCTTATAGTTTTTTTTGTTGCATTTTCTTTTTTCGTTTTCATTTTTATTTTGCATTAACTTTTCTCTTTTTTAATTTTTTGTCCTTGAATTTTTATATTGTTTTATTATTATATCTTTAAGGGGTTGTTAGTTCTCAAGGTTTGATGAGGGATAAGGTGCCAATATAAGGGCCAAGTACCAGCACCCATCGCACATCATGTGCGCACACCCCCCCGCCCCCCCGATCGTCGGAACCCCAATGCCGTCGGTTAGGGTCTTCGGCGATGCTACGACGATGGTGCCCCGACGAAGAAAAATACGGCACTAGCACATGCCCGAGCCCAGTATGTACTACCGCAACCCTCGGTCCGGTCCGATCTTAGACTAGGAATGAACTCCGTATGCTTAGATTGGGAATGAACTTTGTATGCCTAAGTCAATCCACGAAACAAGCGTGCGGGCGCTCAGCCGACCAGAGGGGCGGGATGCGTAAGTCGGGGATCGGTCGGGTCCCCTTCTGCATGCTGCCGATCATGCTGCCACAACCCTCGGTCCGATCCGATCTTAGAATGGGAATGCACTCCGTATGCCTAAGCCAATTGATGAAACGAGCGAGTGGGCGGGCGGCCGAGCACTACGCCGGCCAAAGAGTCGGGATGCGCAAGTCGTGGATCAATAGGGTGGTAGGTAGGTTTAGACACATCTTCATATTTTTACGTGCCAATGCCATTTTTATGGCTTGTAGATTCATACAATGGTCCTTTAAGCCTTCACGTGAAGTTTCATGGCAAGACGACTCGTTTTCTATTTTTCACGACTTTCAAAACTTTTTACGGTTCGAGATTTTTTAAATTCTTTCGGAAGGAGTTTTGGCCCCAAACTTGGTAGACGTGATCCTTGTATTCACAAAATAATTTAGCTAAAAACTCGAAGTGTACAAGATTTTGTGACCATTTGAAAAAAGTGTCCCCATTTCAGACACTTCAATGGCTACTGGCCACAAACTTGTAAAATCTCAAATGCTCTTTTAGGGGGTGTGAGTTCTCGAGGTTTGATGAGGGATAGGGGGCCAATATAAGGGCCAAGTACCAACATCCATCGTACATCATGTGCGTGCACCCCCCTGCCCCCCCGATCGTCAGAACCGTAATGCCGCCGGTCAGGTTCTCCGGTGATGCTCCGACGATGGTGCCCCGGTGAAGAAAAATGTGGCACCAGCATGTGCTACCGCAACCCTCGATCCGATCTGATCTTAGACTGGGAATGAACTCCGTATGCCTAAGTCAACCCACGAAACGAGCGTGCGGGCGCTCAGCCGACTAAAGGGGCGGGATGCGCAAGCCGGGGATCGGTCGGGTCTCCCTCTGCGTGCTGTCGATCCTACTGCCACAACCCTCGATCCGATCTGATCCGATCTTAGACTGGGAATGAACTCTATATGCCTAAGCCAACCGACGAAACGAGCAGACGGGCACTACGCTAGCCAGAGAGACGGGATCGCAAGTCGTGGATCGATAGAGTGGTAGGTGGGTTTAGGCACATCTTCATATTTCTACAAGCCAATACCATTTTTATGGCTTGTAAATTCATACAATGGTCCCTTAAACTTCATGTGAAGTTTCATGGCAAGACGACTCGTTTTCTATTTTTCATAATTTTCAAAAATTTTTACGGTTCGGGATTTTTTTAAATTTTTTTGGAAGGAGTTTTGGCACCAAACTTGGTAGACGTGATCCTTGTATTTTTGTTCGTTTGCATAAAAAATTCAACTAAAAACTCGAAGTGTACAAGATTTTGTGACCATTTGAAAAAAGTGTCCCCATTTCAGACACTTTAATGGCTACTGGCAGTAAACCTGTAAAATCTTAAATGCGCTTTAAGGGGGTGTGAGTTCTTGAGGTTTGATGAGGGATAGGGGGCCAATGCAAGGGCCAAGTACCAGCACCCATCGCATATCCTGTGCGCACAACCCCCCGACCCCCCCGATCGTCGGAACCCCAATGCCCGTCAGTCAGGTTCTCCGGTGATGCTCCGGTGATTGTGCTCCGACGAAGAAAAATATGGCACCACCACAAGCTCGAGCCTAGCATGTGTTGTCGCAACCCTCGATCCGGTCTGATCTTAGACTGGGAATGAACTCCGTATGCTTAGACTGGGAATGAACTCCGTATGCCTAAGTCATACCACGAAATGAGCGTGCGGGAGCTCAATCGACCAGAGGGGTGGGATGCTCAAGCCGGGGATCGGTTGGGTCCCCCTTTGCGTGCTATCGATCCTGCTGTCGCAACACTCGGTCTGGTCCAATCTTAGACTGGGAATGAACTCCGTATGCCTAAGCCAATCGATGAAACGAGCGGGCAGGCGGGCTGGCACTACGTCGGCCAGAGAGACGGGATGCGCAAGCCGTGGATCGATAGGGTAGTAGGTGGGTTTAGGCACATCTTCATATTTTTGTGTGCCAATACCATTTTTATGGCTTGTAAATTCATACAATGGTCCCTTAAGCCTTCACATGAAGTTTCACGACAAGACAAATCGTTTTCTATTTTTCATAATTTTTGAAACTTTTTACGGTTCGAGATTTTTTAAAATTTTTTCGAAAAGAGTTTTGGCCCCAAACTTGGTAGACGTGATCCTTGTATTTTTTTTGGCATGCAAAAAAAAATTCAGCTAAAAAATCAAAGTGTACAAGATTTTGTGACCATTTGAAAAAAGTGTCCCCATTTCATACACTTTAATGGCTACTGGCAGCAAACCTGTAAAATCTCAAATGCTCTTTAAGGGGGTGTGAGTTCTCGAGGTTTGATGAGGGATAGGGGGCCAATATAAGGGCCAAGTACCAGCACCCATCGCACATCATGTGCGCACACCCCCTCGGCCCCCCCGATCGTCGGAACCCCAATGCCGCCTATCAGGTTCTCCGACGATGGTGCCCCAACAAAGAAAAATGCGGCACCAGCACATGCCCGAGCCCAGCATGTGCTGCCGTAACCTTCGATCCGATCTGATCTTAGACTGGAAATGAACTCCGTATGCTTAGACTGGGAATGAACTCGTATGCCTAAGTCAACCCACGAAACGAGCGTGTGGGTGCTCAACCGGCCAGAGGGGCGGGATGCACATGCTGGGGATCGACCGGGTCCCCCTCTGCGTGCTACCGATCCTGCTGCTGCAACCTTCAGTCCGGTTCAATCTTAGACTGGGAATGAACTCCGTATGCCTAAGCCAACCAACGAAACAAGCGGGCGGGCGGGCGGGCGGGCGCCACGCCAGCCAAAGAGACGGGATGCGCAAGCCGTGGATCGATAAGGTGTAGGTGGTTTGGGCACATCTTCATATTTCTACGTGCCAATGCCATTTTTATGGCTTGTAAATTCATACAATGGTCCCTGAAGCCTTCATGTGAAGTTTCATGGCAAGATGACTCCTTTTCTATTTTTCACAATTTTTGAAACTTTTTACGGTTTTGGATTTTTTTAAATTTTTTCGGAAGGAGTTTTGGCCCCAAACATGGTAGACGTGATCCTTGTATTTTTGTTGGCATGCACAAAAAAATTCAGCTAAAATCTCGAAGTGTACAATATTTTGTGACCATTTGAAAAAAGTGTCCCTATTTCAGATACTTTAATGGTTACTGGCAGCATACCTGTAAAATCTCAAATGATCTTTAAGGGGGTGTGAGTTATGGAGGTTTGATGATGGATAGGGGGAAATATAAGGGCCAAGTACCAGCACCCATTGCACATCATGTGCGCACACCCCCCCGGCCCCCCGATCGCCAAAACCCCAATGCCGTCGGTCCGGTTCTCCGGTGATGCTCCGGCGATGCTCCGGCGATGGTGCCCCGACGAAGAAAAATGTGGCACCAGCACATGCCCAAGCCCGACATGTGCTACCGCAACCCTCGGTTCGGTCCGATCTTAGACTGGGAATGAACTCCGTATGCTTAGACTTGGAATGAACTCCGTATGCCTAAGTCAACCCACGAAACGAGCATGCAGGTGCTCAACCGGCCAAAGGGGCGGGATGCGCAAGCCGGGGATCGGTCAGGTCCCCCTCTGCATGCTGTCGATCCTGCTATCGCAACCCTTGGTCTGGTCTGATCTTAGACTGGGAATGAACTCCGTATGCCTAAGCCAACTGACCAAACAAGCGGGCGGGTGGGCGGGCGGGTACTACGCCGGCCAGAGAGACGGGATGTGCAAGCCATGGATCGATAGGGTGGTAGGTGAGTTTAGGCACATCTTCATATTTCTTCATGCCAATGCCATTTTTATGGCTTGTAAATTCATACAATGGTCCCTGAAGCTGTCACGTGAAGTTTCATGGCAAGACGACTCATTTTCTATTTTTCACGATTTTTGAAACTTTTTACGGTTCGAGATTTTTTAAAATTTTTTCAGAAGGATTTTTGGCCTCAAACTTTGTAGACGTGATCCTTGTATTTTTCTTGGCATGCACAAAAACATTCAGCTAAAAACTCGAAGTGTAGAAGATTTTGTGACCATTTGAAAAAAGTGTCCCCATTTCAGACACTTTAATGGCTATTGGCAGCAAACCTGTAAAATCTCAAATGCTCTTTCAGGAGGTGTGAGTTCTCGAGGTTTGATGAGGGATAGGGGGCAATATAAGAGCCAAGTACCAGCAGCCATCGCACATCATGTGTGCACACCCCCCTGGCCCCCCGATCACTGGAACCCCAATGCCGCTGGTCAGGTTCTCTGATGATGCTCCAGCGATGGTGCCCCGACGAAGAAAAATGTGGCACCAGCACATGCCTGAGCCTAACATGTACTGCCGCAACCCTCGGTCCGATCCAATCTTAGACCGAGAATGAACTCTGTATCCTTAGACTGGGAATGAACTCCGTATGCCTAAGCCAACCGACGAACCGAGTGGGCGGACGGGTAGGCGGGCACTACGTCGGCCAGAGAGACGGGATGCGCAAGCCGTGGATCGATAGGGTGGTTGGTGGGTTTAGGCACATCTTCCTATTTCTATGTGCCAATGCCATTTTTATGCCTTGTAAATTCATACAATGGTCCCTTAAGCCTTCACGTGAAGTTTCATGGCAAGACGACTCGTTTTCTATTTTTCATGATTTTTGAAACTATTTGCAGTTCGGGATTTTTTAAAATTTTTTCGAAAGGAGTTTTGGCAACGAACTTGGTAAACGTGATCCTTGTATTTTTGTTGGCATGCATAAAAAAATTCAGCCAACAACTCGAAGTGTACAAGATTTTGTGACCATTTGAAAAAAGTGTTCCCATTTTAGACACTTTAATGGCTACTGGCAGCAAACCAGTAAAATCTCAAATGCTCTTTAAAGGGGTGTGAGTTCTTGAGGTTTGATGAGGGATAGGGGGCCAATATAAGGGCCAAGTACCAGCACCCATCGCACATGATGTTCGCACACCCCCCCGACCCCCCCGTCGTCGGAACCCCAATGCCGCCGGTCAGGTTCAACGGCGATGCTCCGACGGTGGTGCCCCGGTGAAAAAAAATGAGGCACCAGCACATGCCCGAGCCCAGCATGTGCTGCCATAACCCTCTTTCCAGTCTTAGACTGGGAATGAACTCCGTAAGCCTAAGCCAACCGACAAAATGAACGGCCGGCCAGGCGGCCGAGCACTGTGCCGGCCAAAGAGATGAGATGCGCAAGCCGTGGATCGATAGGGTGGTAGGTGGGATCAGGCACATCTTCATATTTCTACGTGCCAATGCCATTTTTATGGCATGTAAATTCATACAATGGTCCCTTAAGCCTTCACGTGAAGTTTCATGGCAAGACGACTCGTTTTCTATTTTTCAGGATTTTTGAAACTATTTACGGTTCGAGATTTTTTAAAATTTTTTCGGAACCCCAATGCTGTCGGTTAGGTTCAACGACGATGCTCCGACGATGGCACCCCAGTGAAGAAAAATGCGGCACCAGCACATGCCCGAGCCCAGCATGTGCTGTCGCAACCCTCTTTCCAGTCCGATCTTAGATTGGGAATGAACTCTGTCTGTTTAGATTGGGAATAAACTCCGTATGCCTAAGTCAACCCACGAAACAAGCGTGCGGGCGCTCAGCCGGCCAGAGGGGTGGGATACGCAAGCCGGGGATCGGTTGGGTCCCCCTCTGTGTGCTGTCGATCCTGCTGCAGCAACCCCCGATCCGGTCTGATCTTGGACTGGGAATGAACTCCGTATGCCTAAGCCAACCGACGAAACGAATAGGCGGCCGGGCGGGCGGGCACTACGTCGGCCAGAGAGACGGGATGCGCAAGCCGTGGATCGATAGGGTGGTAGGTGGGTTTAGGCACATCTTCATAGTTCTATTTGCCAATACCATTTTTATGGCTTGTAAATTCATACAATGGTCCCTTAAGCCTTCACGTGAAGTTTCATGGCAAGACGATTCGTTTTTTATTTTTCACAATTTTTGAAACTTTTTACAGTTCGGGATTTTTTAAAATTTTTTCAGAAGGAGTTTTGCCCCAAACTTGGTTGCCGTGATCTTGTATTTTTTTTGGCATGCACAAAACAATTTAGCTAAAAGTTCAAAATGTACAAGATTTTGTGTCCATTTGAATAAAGTGTCCCCATTTCAGACACTTTAATGGCTACTGGCAGCAAACCTGTAAAATTTCAAATGCTCTTTAAGGGGGTGTGAGTTCTAGAGGTTTGATGAGGGATAGGTGGCCAATATAAGGGCCAAGTACCAGCACCCATCGCACACCAAGTGCGCACACCCCCCTGACCCCTCCGATCGTCGAAACCCTAATGCCACCGATCAGGTTCTCCAGCGATGCTCCGACGATGTGCCCTATCAAAGAAAAATGCGGCACTAGCACATGCCGGAGCCCAGCATGTGCTACCGTAACCCTCGGTCCGATCTGATCTTAGACTGGGAATGAACTCCGTATGCCTAAGTCAACCCACAAAATGAGCATGCGGGCACTCTACCGGCCAGAGGGGCGGGATGTGCAAGCCGGGGATCGGTTGGGTCACCCTCTGCGTGCTATCGATCTTGCTGCCGCAATCCTCGGTCCATTCCAATCTTAGACTGAGAATGAACTCCGTATGCCTAAGCCAACAGAGGAAACGAACGGGCGGGTGGGCGGGCGGGCACTAAGTCGACCAGAGAGACGGGATGCGCAAGCCGTGGATAGATAGGGTGGTAGGTGGGTTTAGGCACATCTTCATATTTCTACATGCCAATGCCATTTTTATGGCTTGTAAATTCATACAATGGTCCCTTAAGCCTTCACGTGAAGTTTCATGGCAAGACGACTCATTTTTTATTTTTCATGATTTTTGAAACTTTTTATGGTTCGCGATTTTTTAAAATTTTTTCGAAATGAGTTTTCACTCCAAACTTGGTAGACGTGATCCTTGTATTTTTTTTGGCATGCACAAAAAAATTCGGCAAAAAATTGGAAGTGTACAAGATTTTGTGACCATTTGAAAAAAGTGTCCCAATTTTAGACACTTTAATTGCTACTGGCAGCAAACCTGTAAAATCTCAAATGCTCTTTAAGGGAGTGTGAGTTCTCAAGGTTTGATGAGGGATAGGGGGCCAATATAAGGGCCAAGTACCAGCACCCATCGCACATCATGTGCTTACACCCCACTAGGCCCCCCCGATTGCCGGAACCCTAATGCCGCCGGTCAGGTTCTCCGACGATGCTCCGACGATGTTGCCCCGGTGAAGAAAAATACGGCACCAGCACATGCCCGAGCCCAACATGTGCTACCGCAACCCTCGGTCTGGTTTGATTTTAGACTGGGAATGAACTCCGTACACCTAAGTCAACCCACGAAACGAGCGTGTGGGCGCTCAGTCGGCCAGAGGTGCGGGATGTGAAAGCCGAGGATCGGTCAGGTCCCCCTCTGTGTGCTACAGATCCTGCTACCGCAACCCTCAGTCCGGTCTGATCTTAGACTGAGAATGAACTCCGTATGCCTAAGCCAATCGACAAAACAAGCGGGCGGAAACGACGGGCGGGCACTGCGTCGGCCAGAGAGATGGGATGCGCTAGCCGTGGATCGATAGAGTGGTAGGTGGGTTTAGGCACATCTTCATATTTCTACATGCCAATGCCATTTTTATGGCTTGTAAATTCTTACAATGGTCCTTTAAGCCTTCACGTGAAGTTTCATGGCAAGACGACTCGTTTTCTATTTTTCATGATTTTCAAAACTTTTTACGGTTCGGGATTTTTTAAAATTTTTTCGAAAGGATTTTTGGCCCCAAACTTGGTAGACGTAATCCTTGTATTTTTGTTGGCATGCACAAAAAAATTCAGCTAAAAACTCAAAGTGTACAAGATTTTGTGACCATTTGAAAAAAGTATCCCCATTTTAAACACTTTAATTGCTACTGGCAGCAAACCTGTAAAATTTCAAATGCTCTTTAAGGGGGTGTTAGTTCTCGAGGTTTGATGAGGGATAGGGGGCAATATAAGGGCCAAGTACCAGCACCCATTGCACATCATGTGCTTACACCCCCACCAGGCCCCCTCGATTGCCAGAACCCTAATGCCGTCGATCAGGTTCTCCGGTGATGCTCTGGTGTTGTTGCCCCGATGAAGAAAAATGCGGCACCAGCACATGCCCGAGCCCAGCATGTGCTACCACAACCCTTGGTCTGATTCGATCTTAGACTGGGAATGAACTCCATATGCTTAGACTGGGAATGAAATCCGTACACCGAAGTCAACCCACGAAACGAGTGTGCGGGCGCTCAGCCGGCCAGAGGGGCGAGATGCGTAAGCTGGGGATCGATCGGGTCCCCTTCTGTGTGTTACCGATCCTGCTACCACAACCCTCGATCTGGTCTGATCTTAGACTAAGAATGAACTTCGTATGCCTAAGCCAACCGACGAAACGAGCGGGCAAGCGGGCGGGCACTATGCCGGCCAGAGGGACGAGATGCGCAAGCCGTGGATCAATAGTGTGGTAGGTGGGTTTAGGCACATCTTCATATTTCTGCATGCCAATGCCATTTTTATGGCTTGTAAATTCATACAATGGTCCTTTAAGCCTTCACGTGAAGTTTCATGGCAAGACGACTCGTTTTCTATTTCTCACGATTTTTGAAACTTTTTGTGGTTCGAGATTTTTTAAAATTTTTTCGAGATGAGTTTTGGCCCCAAAATTGGTAGACGTGATCCCTATATTTTTGTTGGCATGCACAAAAACATTCTGTTAAAAACTCGAAGTGTACAAGATTTTGTGACCATTTGAAAAAAGGGTCCCAATTTCAAACACTTTAATGGCTACTGGCAGCAAACCTGTAAAATCTCAAATGCTCTTTAAGGGGGTGTGAGTTCTCGAGGTTTGATGAGCGATAGGGGGCCAATATAAAGGCCAAGTACCACCACCCATCACACATCAAGTGCACACACGCCCCCCACCCGGCCCCCCCGATCGTCGGAACCCCATTGCGGCCAATTAGGTTCTCCGGCGATGCTACGGCGATCGTGCCCAGACGAAGAAAAATGTGGCACCAGCACATGCCTGAGCCTAGCATGTGCTGCCGCGACCGTCGGTTTGCTCCGATCTTAGACTGGGAATGAACTTCGTATGCTTAGACTGGGAATGAACTCCGTATGGCTAAGTCAACCCACGAAACGAGTGTGCGGGCGCTCAGCCGGCTAGAGGGGCGGGATGCGCAAGCCGGGGATCGATCGGGTCCCCCTCCGCGTGCTACCGATCCTGCTGTGGCAACCGTCAGTCCGATCCCATCTTAGACTGGGAATGAATTTCGTATGCCTATGCCAACCGACGAAACGAGCGGACGGACGGGTGGGCGGGTACTACGTCGGCTAAAGACGGGATGCGCAAGCCGTGGATCGATAGGGTGGTAGGTGGGTTTAGGGCACATCTCCATATTTCTACGTGCCAATGCCATTTTTATGGCTTTTAAATTCAAACAATGGTCCCTTAAGCCTTCACGTGAAGTTTCATGGCAAGACGACTCGTTTTCTATTTTTCACGATTTTTGAAACTTTTTTTGGTTCGGGATTTTTTAAAATTTTTTCGGAAGAAGTTTTGGCCCCAAACTTGGTAGAAGTTTTAAAATTTTTTCGGAAGAAGTTTCAGCTGAAAACTCAAAATGTACAAGATTTTGTGACCATTTGAAAAAAGTGTCCCCATTTCAGACACTATAATGGCTACTGGCAGCAAACCTGTAAAATCTCAAATGCTCTTTAAGGGGGTGTGAGTTCTCAAGGTTTGATGAGGGATAGGGGGCCAATATAAGGGCCAAGTACCAGCACCCATTGCACATCATGTGCGCACACCCCCCCGGCCCCCCCGATCTTCGGAACTCCAATGTCGACGGTCAGGTTCTCCGATGATGCTCCGACGATGGTGCCCCGACGAAGAAAAATACGGCACCAACACATGCCCGAGCCCAGCATGTGCTACCGTAACCATCGGTCTGATCCGATATTAGATTGGGAATGAACTCTGTATGCTTAGACTGGGAATGAACTTCGTATGCCTAAGTCAACCCACGAAATGAGCATGCGGGCACTCAGCCGGCTAGAGGGGCGGGATGCGCAAGCCGAGGATCGACCGGGTCCCCCTCTGTGTTTTGTTGATCTTGCTGTCGCAACCCTCGGTCCGGTCTGATCTTAGACTGGGAATGAACTCCATATGCCTAAGCCAACTGATGAAACTAGCGGGCTGGCCGACGGGTGGGCACTACGTCGGCCAGAGAGACGGGATGTGCAAGCTGTGGATCGATAGGGTGGTGGGTGGGTTTAGGCACATTTTCATATTTCTGCATGCCAATGCCATTTCTATGGCTTGTAAATTCATACAATGGTTCCCTAAGCCTTCCCTGAAGTTTCATGGCAAGACGACTCGTTTTCTATTTTTCACGATTTTTGAAACTTTTTACGGTTCGAGATTTTTTAAAATTTTTTCGGAAGAAGTTTTGGCCCCAACCTTGGTAGATGTGATCTTGTATTTTTGTTGGCATGCACAAAAAAATTCAGCTAAAAACTCGAAGTGTACAAGATTTTGTGACCATTTGAAAAAAATGTCCCCATTGCAGACACTTTAATGGCTACTGGCAGCAAACTTGTAAAATCTCAAATGCTCTTTAAGGGGGTGTGAGTTCTCGAGGTTTGATGAGGGATAGGGGGCCAATATAAAGGCCAAGTACCAGCACCCATCGCACATCATGTGCGTACACCCCCCCGGCCCCCCCGATCGATGAAACCCCAATACCGTCGGTCAGGTTCTCCGATGATGCTCTGGTGATGGTGCCCCGACAAAGAAAAATACGGCATCAGCACAAGCCAGAGCCTAGCATGTGCTACCGCAACCCTCAGTCTGGTTCGATCTTAGACTGGAAATGAACTCCGTATGCCTAAGTCAACCCACGAAACGAGCGTGTGGGCGCTCATCCAGCCAGAGGGGCGGGATGCACAAGCTGGGGATCGGCTGGGTCCACCTCTGTATGCTGTCGATCTTGCTGCAGCAACCTTTGGTCCATTCTAATCTTAGACTGGGAATGAACTCCGTATGCCTAAGCCAACCGACGAAACAAGCGGACGAGCGGGCACTATGCCAGCCAGAGAGACGGGATGCGCAAGCCGTGGATCGATAGGGTGGTAGGTGGGTTTAGGCACATCTTCATATTTCTACGTGCCAATGCCATTTTTATGGCTTGTAAATTCATACAATGGTCCCTTAAGCCTTGACATGAAGTTTCATGGCAAGACGACTCATTTTTTATTTTTCATGACTTTCAAAACTTTTTACGGTTTGAGATTTTTTAAAATTTCTTCGAAAGGAGTTTTTGCCCCAAACTGGGTAGACATGGTCCTTGTATTTTTGTTGGCATGCACAAAAAAATTCAGCTAAAAACTCGAAGTGTACAAGATTTTGTGACCATTTGAAAAAAGTGTCCCCATTTCAGACACTTTAATGGCTACTGGCAGCAAACCTGTAAAATCTCAAATGCTCTTTAAGGGGGTGTGAGTTCTCGAGTTTTGATGAGGGATAGAGGGCCAATATAAGGGCCAAGTACCAGCACCCATCGCACATCATGTGCGCACACCCCCCTCGGCCCCACCGATCGTCGAAACCCCAATGCCGTCGGTCAGGTTTTCCGATGCTGCTCCGGCGATGGTGCTCCGATGATGGTGCCCCGGTGAAGAAAAATGTGACACCAACACATGCTCGAGCCCAGCATGTGCTGTCGCAACCCTCAGTCTGGTCCGATCTTAGGCTGGGAATGAATTCCATATGCTTAGACTGGGAATGACCTCCGTATGACTAAGTCAACCCACGAAACGAGCAAGCAGGCGCTCAGCCCGCCAGAGGGGCGGGATGCACAAGTTGGAGATCGGCCAGGTCTCTCTCTATGTGCTACCGATCCTATTACTATAACCCTCAATCTGGTCTGATGTTAGACTGGGAATGAACTCCGTATGCCTAAGCCAACTGATGAAATGAGCGAGCGGGCAGGCACTACATCGGGTAGAGAAACGGGATGCGCATGCTGTGGATCGATGGGGTGGTAGGTGGGTTTAGGCACATCTTCATATTTCTATATGCCAATGCCATTTTTATGGCTTGTAAATTCATACAATGGTCCCTTAAGCCTTCACGTGAAGTTTCGTGGCAAGACGACTCGTTTTCTATTTTTCATGATTTTTGAAACTTTTTATGGTTTGGGATTTTTTAAAATTTTTTCAGAAGGGGTTTCGGACCCAAACTTGGTAGACATGATCCTTGTATTTTTGTTGGCATGCACAAAAAAATTCAGCTCAAAACTCGAAGTGTACAAGATTTTGTGATCATTTGAAAAAAGTGTCCCCATTCCAGACACTTTAATGGCTACTGGCAGTAAATCTGTAAAATCTCAAATGCTCTTTAAGGGGGTGTGAGTTCTCAAAATTTGATGAGGGATAGGGGGCCAATATAAGGGCCAAGTACCAGCACCCATCGCACATCATGTGTGCACACCCCTCGGCCCCCCGATCGTCGGAACCCCAATACCGTCGATCAGGTTCTCCAACGATGCTCCGACGATGGTGCCCCGACGAAGAAAAATGCGGCACCAGCACATGCCCGAGCCCAGCATGTGCTACTGTAACCCTCGATCCAGTCTAATCTTAGACTGGGAATGAACTCCGTATGCTTAGACTGGGAATAAACTCCGTATGCCTAATTCAACCCATGAAACGAACGTACGGGCGCACAGTCGGCCAAAAGGGCAGGATGCGCAAGCCGGGGATCGCCCGAGTCCCCCTCTGCGTGCTGCCGATCTTGCTGCCACAACCCTCAGTTCCGTTCAATTTTATACTGGGAATGAACTCCATATGCCTCAGCCAACAGACGAAACGAGCGGACGAGCGGGCGGGCGGGCACTACGTCGGCCAGAGAGATGGGATGCGCAAGCCGTGGAACGATAGGGTGGTAGGTGGGTTTAGGCACATCTTCAAATTTTTACATGCCAATGCAATTTTTATAGCTTGTAAATTCATACAATGGTCCCTTAAGCCTTCACGTGAAGTTTCATGGCAAGACGACTCGTTTTCTATTTTTCATGATTTTTGAAACTTTTTACGGTTCGGGATTTTCTAAAATTTTTTTGGAAGGAGTTTTGGCCCCAAACCTGGTAGACGCGATCCTTATATTTTTGTTGGCTTGCACAAAAAAATTCAGCTAAAAACTCAAAGTGTACAAGATTTTGTGACCATTTGAAAAAAATGTCCCCATTTCAGACACTTTAATAGCTACTGGCAGCAAACCTGTAAAATCTCAAATGCTCTTTAAGGGGGTGTGTGTTCTCGAGGTATGATGAGGGATAGGGGGCCAATATAAGGGCCAAGTACCAGCACCCATTGCACATCATGTGCGCACACTCCCCCGACCCCCCGATCGTCGGAACCCCAATGCCGCCAGTCAGGTTCTCCGACGATGCTACGACGATGGTGCCCCGGCGAAGAAAAATTCGGCACCAGCACATGCCCAAGCCCAATATGTGCTGTCGCAACCCTCGGTCTGGTCCGATCTTAGACTGGGAATGAACTCCGTATGCTTAGACTGGGAATGAACTCCGTATGCCTAAGTCAACCCATGAAACGAGCGCACGGGCGCTCAGCCGGCCAGAGGGGCGGGATGCGCAAGCCGGGGATCGACCGGGTCCCCCTCTGCATGCTACCGATCCTGCTGCCGTAACCCTCGGTCTGGTCTGATCTTAGACTAGGAATGAACTCCGTATGCCTAAGCCAACCGACGAAATGAGCGGGTGGACGGACGGGCGGGCAATACGTCGCCCAGAGAGACGAGATGCGCAAGCCATGGATCGATAGGGTGGTAGGTGGGTTTAGGCACATCTTCATATTTCTATGTGTTAATGCCATTTTTATGGCTTGCAAATTCATACAATGGTCCCTTAAGCCTTTAC
This sequence comes from Durio zibethinus, assembly GCF_047325235.1. NCBI lineage: Eukaryota > Viridiplantae > Streptophyta > Magnoliopsida > Malvales > Malvaceae > Durio > Durio zibethinus. The sequence goes on along the minus strand of NC_143180.1, from coordinate 14,390,211 downwards.
GTGAAGTTTCATGGCAAGACGACTCGTTTTCTATTTTTCATGATTTTTTAAACTTTTTGCAGTTCGAGATTTTTTAAAATTTTTTTGGAAGAAGGTTTGGCCGTAAACTTGGTAGACGTGATCCTTGTATTTTTTTTGGCATGCACAAAAAAATTGAACTAAAAATTCGAAGTGTACAAGATTTTGTGACCATTTGAAAAAAGTTTCCCCATTTCAAACACTTTAATGGCTACTGGCAGCAAACCTATAAAATCTCCAATGCTCTTTAAGGGGGTGTGAGTTCTCAAGGTTTGGTGAGGGATAGGGGGCCAATATAAGGGCCAAGTGCCATCACCTATCACACATCATGTGCGCACACCCCCCCGTTCCCCCCGATCGCCGGAACCCCAATGCTGTCGGTCAGGTTCTCCGGCGATGCTCCGGCGATTGTACATCGATGAAGATAAATGTGGCACCAGCACATGCTCGAGCCCAGCATGTGCTGCCGTAACCCTTGGTCTGGTCTGATCTTAGACAGGGAATGAACTCCGCGGGCTAGAGGGGCGGGATGCGCAAGCTGGGGATCGACCGGGTCCTCCTCTACGTGCTGCCGATCCTGCTACAGCAATGCTCGCTCTGGTCCGATCATAGACTGGGAATGAACTCCGTATGCCTAAGCCAACCGACGAAATGAGCAGGCGGGCATTACGTCGGCCAGAGAGACGGGATGCGCAAGCCGTGGATCGATAGGGTGGTAGGTGGGTTTAGGCACATCTTCATATTTCTGCGTGCCAATGCCATTTTTATGGCTTGTAAATTCATACAATGGTCCCTTAAGCCTTCACGTGAAGTTTCATAACAAGACGACTCGTTTTCTATTTTTCACGATTTTCAAAGCTTTTTACGGTTCGAGATTTTTTAAAATTTTCTTCGGAGTTTTGGCCCCAACTTGGTAGACGTGATCCTTGTATTTTTGTTGGTATGCACAAAAAAATTCAGCTAAAAACTCGAAGTGTACAAGATTTTGTGACCATTTGAAAAAAGTGTCCCCATTTCAGACACTTTAATGGTTGCTGGTAGCAAACCTGTAAAATCTCAAATGCTCTTTAAGGGGGTGTGAGTTCTCAAGGTTTGATGAGGGATATGGGGCCAATATAAGGGCCAAGTACAAGCACCCATTGCACATCATGTGCGCACCCCCCTGCTCGACCCCCACGATCACCGGAACACCAATGCCGTCGGTCAGGTTCTCTGTTGATGCTCCGACGATGGTGCCCCGATGAAAAAAATACGGCACTAGCACATGCCCGAGCGCAGCATGTGCTGTCACAACCCTCTGTCTGGTCCGATCTTAGACTGGGAATGAACTCCGTATGCTTAGACTGGGAATGAACTCCGTATGCCTAAGTCAACCCACGAAACGAGCGTACAGGTGCTCAACCAGCCATAATGGTGAGATGCACAAGCTGGGGATCAGTCGGGTCCCCCTCTGCTTGCTGTCGATCCTGCTACTGCAACCCTCAGTCCTATCCGATCTTAGAGTGGGAATGAACTTCGTAAGCCTAAGCCAACTGACGAAATGAGCGGGCGGGCGGGCGAGCACTACGCCAGCCACAGAGACGGGATACGCAAGCCGGAGATCGGTCGGGTGGTAGGTGGGTTTAGGCACATCTTCATATTTCTACGTGCCAATGCCATTTTTATGGCTTGTAAATTCATACAATGGTCCCTTAAGCCTTCACGTGGAGTTTCATTGTAAGACGACCCGTTTTCTGTTTTACACGATTTTCAATACTTTTTGTGGTTCAGGATTTCTTAAACTTTTTTCTGAAGGAGTTTTGGCCCCAAACTTGGTAGACGTGATCCTTGTGTTTTTGTTGGTATGCAAAAAAAAATTCAGCTAAAAACTCGAAGTGTACAAGATTTTGTGACCATTTGAAAAAAGTGTCCCCATTTCAGACACTTTAATTGCTACTAGCAGCAAACCTGTAAAATCTCAAATGCTCTTTAAGGGGGTGTGAGTTCTCAAGGTTTGATGAGGGATACGAGGCCAATATAAGGGCCAAGTACCAGCACCCATCACACATCATGTGCACGCACCCCCCCGGCCCCCCCGATCGTCGAAACCGCAATGCCGTCGGTCAGGTTCTCCGGCGATGCTCCGGTGATGGTGCCCCAGTGAAGAAAAATGCGGCACCAGCACATGCCCAAGCCCAGCATGTGCTGCTGTAACTCTCGGTCTGATCCAATCTTAGATTGGGAATGAACTCCGTATGCCTAAGTCAACCCACGAAACGAGCTTACGGGTGCTTAGCCGGCCACAGGGGCGGGATGCGCAAGCCGAGAATCGGTCGGGTCCCCCTCTGCGTGCTGCCCATCCTGCTGTTGCAACCCTCAGTTCGGTCCAATCATGGACTGGGAATGAACTCCGTATGCCTAAGCCAACCGACGAAATGAGCGGGCGGGCACTATGCCGGCCAGAGAGACGGGATGCGTAAGCCGTGGATCGATAGGGTGGTAGGTGGGTTTAGGCACATCTCCATATTTCTGCATGCCAATGCCATTTTTATGGCTTGTAAATTCATACAATGGTCCCTTAAGCCTTCACGTGAGGTTTCATGGCAAGACGACTCGTTATCTATTTTTCATGATTTTTGAAACTTTTTACGGTTTGTGATTTTTTAAAATTTTTTCGGAAGGAGTTTTGGCCCCAAACTTGGTAAACGTGATCTTTTTATTTTTTTTGGCATGCATAAAAAAATTCAACTAAAAACTCGAAGTGTACAAGATTTTGTGACCATTTGAAAAAAGTGTCCCCATTTCAGACACTTTAATGGTTGCTGGCAGCAAACCTATAAAATCCGAAATGCTCTTTAAGCGGGTGTGAGTTCTCGTGGTTTGATGAGGGATAGGGGGCCAATATAAGGGCCAAGTACCAGCACCCATCGCACATCATGTGCACACACCCGCTCGGCCCCCCGATCCTCGGAACCCCAATGCCCTTGGTACCCCAATGCCGCCTGTCAGGTTCTCCGATGATGCTCTGACGATGGTGCCCCAACGAAGAAAAATGCGACACCAGCACATGCTTGAGCCCAGCATGTGCTACCGTAACCCTCGGTTCGGTCCGATCTTCGGCTGGGAATGAACTCCATATGCTTAGACTGGAATAAACTCCATATGCCTAAGTCAATCCACGAAACGAGCGTGCGGGCACTCAACCGGCCAGAGGGGCGGGATGCGCAAGCCCGAGATCGGTCGAGTCCACCTTTGCGTGCTGCTGATCTTGCTGCCGTAACCCTCGATCTGGTCTCATGTTAGACTGGGAATGAACTCCGTATGCCTAAGCCAACCAACGAAACGAGCGAGCGGGCCGGCAGGCACTACGTCGGCCAGAGAGACGGGATGCGCAAGCCGTGGATCGATAGGGTGGTAGGTGGGTCTAGGCACATCTTCATATTTCTGCCTACCAATGCCATTTTTATGGCTCGAAAATTCATACAATGGTCCCTTAAGCCTTCACGTGATGTTTCATGGCAAGACGACTCGTTTTCTATTTTTCATGATTTTTGAAACTTTTTATGGTTCGGGATTTTTTAAAATTTTTTCGTAAGGAGTTTTGGCCCCGAACTTGGTAGACGTGATCCTTTTATTTTTTTTGAAATGCACAAAAAAATTAAGCTAAAAACTCGAAGCGTACAAGATTTTGTGACCATTTGAAAAAAGTGTCCCCATTTCAGACACTATAATGGCTATTGGTAGCAAACCTGTAAAATCTCAAATGCACTTTAAGGGGGTGTGAGTTCTCGAGGTTTGATGAGGGTTAGGGGGCCAATATATGGGCCAAGTACCAGCACCCATCGCACCCAATGTGCACACACCCCCCCGGCCCCCCCGATCACCGAAGCCTAAATGCCACCGGTCAGGTTCTCCGATGATGCTCTGGCAATGGTGCCCCGGCAATGAAAAATGCGGCACCAACACATGCCCAAGCCCAGTATGTGCTGCCGTAAATCTTGGTTCGGTCCAATCTTAGACTGGGAATGAACTCCGTATGCCTAAGTCAACACACGAAACAAGCGTGCGGGTGCTCAGTTGGCCAGAGGGGCAGGATGCACAAGCCGGGGATTGGTCGGGTCCCCCTCTACGTGCTATCGATCTTACTCCCGCAACCCTCGATCCGATCCGATCTTAGACTGGGAATGAACTCCATATGCCTAAGCCAACCGATGAAACAAGTAGGTAGGCGGGCGGGGGGGCACTACACCGACCAGAGAGACAGGACGCGTAAGCTGTGGATCGATAGGGTGGTAGGTGGGTTTCGGCACATCTTCATATTTCTGCATGCCAACGCCATTTTTATGCCTTGTAAATTCATACAATGGTCCCTTAAGCCTTCACGTGAAGTTTCATGGCAAGACAACTCGTTTTCTATTTTTCACGATTTTTGAAACTTTTTACGGTTCGGGATTTTTTAAAATTTTTTTGGAAAAATTTTTGACCCCAAACTTGTTATACGTGATCCTTGCATTTTTGTTGGCATGCACAAAAAAATTCAGCTAAAAGCTCAAAGTGAACAACATTTTGTGACCATTCGAAAAAAGTGTCCCCATTTCAGACACTTTAATGGCTACTGGCAACAAACCTGTAAAATCTCAAATGCTCTTTAAGGGGGTGTGAGTTCTTGAGGTTTGATGAGGGATAGGGGGCCAATATAAGGGCCAAGTACCAGCACCCATCGCACATCATGTGCGCACACCCCCCCCGGCCCCTCCGATCGTCCGAACCCGAATGCAGTCGCTCAGGTTCTCCGATGATGCTCTGGCAAAGAAAAATACGGCACCAGCACATGCACGAGCCCAGCATGTGCTGCCGTAACCCTCGGTCTGGTCTGATCTTAGACTAAGAATGAACTTCGTATGCTTAGACTAGGAATGAACATCGTATGCCTAAGTCAACCCACGAAATGAGTGTGCGGGCGCTCAGCCGGCCAGAGGGGTGGGATGCGCAAGCCAGGGATCGGTCAGGTCCCCCTCTACGTGCTGCCGATCCTGCTGCCGTAACCCTTGGTCTGGTCTGATCTTAGACTGGGAATGAACTCCGTATGCCTAAGCCAACCGACGAAACGAGCGAGCGGGCGGGCACTATGCCAGCCAGAGAGAAGGGATGCGCAAGCCATGGATCGATAGGGTGGTAGGTGGGTTTAGGTACATCTTCATATTTCTGCATGCCAATGCCATTTTTATGGCTTGTAAATTCATACAATGGTCCCTTAAGCCTTCACGTGAAGTTTCATGGCAAGACAACTCGTTTTCTATTTTTGACGATTTTTGAAACTTTTTACGGTTTGAGATTTTTTAAAATTTTTTTGGAAGAAATTTTGGCCCCAAACTTGGTATCCTTGTATTTTTTTTGGCATCCAAAAAAAAAATTCAGCTAAAAACTCAAAGTGTACAAGATTTTGTGACCATTTGAAAAAAGTGTCACCATTTCAGACACTTTAATGGCTACTGGCAGCAAACCTGTAAAATCTCAAATGCTCTTTAAGTGGGTGTGAGTTCTCGAGGTTTGATGAGGGATAGGGGGCCAATACAAGGGCCAAGTACCAGCACCCATCGCACATCATGTGCGATCACCCCCCGACCCCCCCAATCGTCGAAACCCCAATGCCGTCGATCAGGTTCTCCGGTGATGCTCCGACGATGGTGCCCAGGTGAAGAAAAAAGTGGCACCAGCACATGCCCGAGCCTAGCATGTGCTGCCGCAACCCTTGGTCTGTTTTGATCATAGACTGGGAATGAACTCTGTATGCTTAGACTGCGAATGAACTCTGTATGCTTAGACTGGGAATGAACTCCGTATGCCTAAGTCAACCCACGAATCGAGCGTGCGGGTACTCAGCCGGCAGAGGGGCAGGATGCGCAAGCCGGGGATTGGTCGGGTACCCCTCTGCGTGCTGCCGATCCTGCTACCGTAACCCTCTGTTTGGTCCAATCTTAGACTGGGAATGAACTCCGTATGCCTAAGCCAACCGATGAAACGAGCGGGCGGCGGGCGGGCAGGCACTACGCCGGCCAGAGAAACGGGATACGCAAGCCGTGGATCGATAGGGTGGTAGGTGGGATTAGGCACATCTTCATATTTCTATGTGCCAATGCCATTTTTAAGGCTTGTAAATTCATACAATGGTCCCTTAAGCCTTCACGTGAAGTTTCATGGCAAGACGACTCGTTTTCTATTTTTCATGATTTTTAAAACTTTTTACGGTTAGGGACTTTTTAAAATTTTTTCGGAAGGAGTTTTGGCCCCAAACTTGGTAGACGTGATCCTTATGTTTTTTTTGGCATGCAAAAAAAAATTCAGCTAAAAACTCGAAGTGTACAAGATTTTGTGACCATTTGAAAAAAGTGTCCCCATTTCAAACACTTTAATGGCTTCTGGTAGCAAACCTGTAAAATCTCAAATGCTCTCTAAGGGGGTGTGAGTTTTCGAGGTTTGATGAGGGATAGCGGGCCAATATAAGGGCCAAGTACCAGCACTCATCGTACGTCATGTGCGCACACCCCCCGGCCCCCTATCGTCGGAACCCCAATGCCGTCGCTTAGGTTATTCGGCAATGCTTCGGTGATGGTGCCCCGGCAATCATAAATGCACATCATGTCGTCTGGTGATGGTGCCCCGACGAAGAAAAATACGACACCAACACATGCTCGAGCCCAGTATGTGCTGTCGTAACCCTTGATCCGGTCTGATCTTAGACTGGGAATGAACTCCGTATGCTTAGACTGAGAATGAACTCTGTATGCCTAAATCAAGCCACGAAACGAGCGTACGGGCGTTCAGTCGGCCAGAAGGGCGGGATGCGCAAGTCTGGATTGGCCAAGTCCCTCTCTGCGTGCTGCTGATCCTACTGCCGCAACCCTCAATCCAATCTGATCTTAGACTGGGAATGAACTCCGTATGCCTAAGCCAATCGATGAAACGAGCGGGAGGGCGGGCGGGCAATACGCCGGCCAAAGAGACGGGATGCGCAAGCCGTGGATCGATAGGGTGGTAGGTGGGTTTAGGCACATCTTCATATTTCTGCATGCGAATGCCATTTTTATGGCTTGTAAATTCACACAATGGTCCCTTAAGCCTCTACGTGAAGTTTCATGGCAAGAAGACTCATTTTCTATTTTTCACTATTGTCGAAACTTTTGCGGTTTAGAATTTTTTAAAGTTTTGTTGGAAGGATTTTTGGCCCCAAACTTGGTAGATGTGATCCTTGTCTTTTTTTTCGCATGCACAAAAAAATTCAGCCAAAAACTCGAAGTGTACAAGATTTTGTGACCATTTGAAAAAAGTGTCCCCATTTCAGACACCTTAATGGCTACTGGCAGCAAACCTGTAAAATCTCAAATGCTCTTTAAGGGGGTGTGAGTTCTTGAGGTTTGATGAGGGATAGGGAGCCAATATAAGGGCCCAGTACTAGCACCCATCACACATCATGTGCGCACACCCGCCCCCGACCCCCCCGATCGCCGGAACCCAAATGCCGCCAGTCAGGTTCTCCGACGATGCTCCGACGATGGTGCCCCGACGAAGAAAAATACGGCACCAGAACATGCTCGAGCTCAGCATTTGCTACAGTAACCCTCGGTCCAATCTGATCTTAGACTCAGAATGAACTTCGTATGCCTAAGTGAACCGACAAAACGAACAGGCGGGCGGGTGGGCGAGCACTACGCCGGCCAGAGATATGGGATGCGCAAGCCATGGATCGATAGGGTGGTAGGTGGGTTTAGGCACATCTTCATATTTCTATGTTTCAATGCCATTTTTATGGCTTGTAAATTCATACAATGGTCCCTTAAGCCTTCACGTGAAGTTTCATGGCAAGACGACTCATTTTCTATTTTTCATGATTTTCAAAACTTTTTGTGGTTCGAGATTTTTTAAAATTTTTTTGAAAGGAGTTTTGGCCCCAAACCTGGTAGATGTGATCCTTGTATATTTTTTGGCATGCACAAAAAAAATCAGCTAAAAACTCGAAGTGTACAAGATTTTGTGACCATTTGAAAAAAGTGTCCCCATTTCAGACACTTTAATGGCTACTGGCAGCAAACCTGTAAAATCTCAAATGCTCTTTAAGGGGGTGTGAGTTCTTGAGGTTTGATGGGGGATAGGGGGCTAATATAAGGGCCAAGTACCAGCACCGATCACACATCATCTACGCACACCCCCCCGACCCCCCAGATCGTCGGAACCCCAATGCCGTCGGTCAGGTTCTCCGGCGATCGTGCCCCGATGAAGAAAAATGTGGCACCAGCACATGCCCGAGCCCAGCATGTGCTACCGCAACCCTTGGTCTGGTCTGCTCTTAGACTGGGAGTGAACTCCGTATGCTTAGACTGGGAATGAACTCTGTATGCCTAAATCAACCCACAAAACGAGTGTGCGAGCACTCAGCCGGCTAGAGGGGTGGGATGCACAAGCCGGGGATCAGTCGGGTCACCCTCTGCGTGCTGTCGATCCTGCTGCCACAACCCTCGGTCCAGTCCGATCTTAGATTGGGAATGAACTACGTATGCCTAAGCCAACCGGCGAAATGAGTGGGCAGGCGGGCACTACGCCGGCCAGCGAGACGAGATGCGCAAGCCGTGGATCGATAGGGTGGTAGGTGGGCTTAGGCACATCTTCATATTTTTATGTGCCAATGCCATTTTTATGGCTTGTAAATTCATACATTGGTCCTTTAAGCCTTCACATGAAGTTTCATGGCAAGACGACTCGTTTTTTTTTTTTTCAAGATTTTTGAAACTTTTTACGATTCGGGATTTTTTAAAATTTTTTCGAAAGGAAATTTGGCCCCAAACTTGGTCGATGTGGTACTTGTGTTTTTGTTGGCATGCACACAAAAAATCAGCTAAAAACTCGAAGTGTACAAGATGTTGTGACCATTTGAAAAAAGTGTCCCCATTTCAGACACTTTAATGGCTACTTGCAGCAAACCTGTAAAATCCTAAATGCTCTTTAAGGGGGTGTGAGTTCTCGAGGATTGATGAGGGCTAGGGGGCCAATAAAAGGGCCAAAGACCAGCACCCATCGCACATCATGTGCGCACACCACCCCGGCCCCCCCAATTGTTGGAACCCCAATGCCGTCGGTCAGGTTCTCCGACGATGCTCCGATGATCGTGCCCCAACGAAGAAAAATGTGGCACCAGCACATGCTCGAGCCTAGCATGTGCTGTCGTAACCCTCAGTCCGATCCAATCTTAGATTGGGAATGAACTCTGTATGCCTAAGCCAACCGACAAAATGAATGGGCAGGCGGGCGGACGTGCATTACATCGGCCAGAGAGACGGGATGCACAAGTCGTGGATCGATAGGGTGGTAGGTTGGTTTAGGCACATCTTCATATTTCTGCATGCGAATGCCATTTTTATGGCTTGTAAATTCACACAATGGTCCCTTAAACCTTTACGTGAAGTTTCATGGCAAGACGACTCGTTTTCTTTTTTTCACGATTCTCGAAACTTTTTACGGTTCGGAATTTTTTTAAATTTTTTTGAAAGGATTTTTGGCCCCAAACTTGGTAGATGTGATCGTTGTATTTTTGTTGGCATGCACAAAAACATTCAGCCAAAAACGCGAAGTGTACAAGATTTTGTGACCATTTAAAAAAAGTGTCCCCATTTTAGGCACTTTAATGGCTACTGGCAGCAAACCTGTAAAATCTCAAATGCTCTTTAAGGGGGTGTGAGTTCTCGAGGTTTGATGAGGGATAGGGGGCCAATATAAGGGCCAAATACTAGCACCCATCACACATCATGTGCGCACAGCCGCCCCCGGCCCCCCCGATCGCAAGCCAGTGAGACGAGATGCGCAAGCCTTGGATCGATAGGGTGGTAGGTGGGTTTAGGCACATCTTCATATTTCTATGTTCCAATGCCATTTTTATGGCTTGTAAATTCATACAATGGTCCCTTAAGCCTTCACGTGAAGTCTCATGGCAAGACGACTCGTTTTCTATTTTTCACGATTTTCAAAACTTTTTACGGTTCGAGATTTTTTAAAATTTTTTAGAAAGGAGTTTTGGCCCCAAACTTGGTAAATATGATCCCTGTATTTTTTGTGGCATGCACAAAAAAAGTCAGCTAAAAACTCGAAGTGTGTAAGATTTTGTGACCATTTGAAAAAAGTGTCCCTATTTCAGACACTTTAACGGCTACTAGAAGCAAACCTGTAAAATCTCAAATGCTCTTTAAGGGGGTGTGAGTTCTCGAGGTTTGGTGAGAGATAGGGGGCCAATATAAGGGCCAAGTACCAGCACCCATCGCACATCATGTGCGCAGACCCCCTGGCCCCCACGACCGCCAGAAACTCAATGCCACCGGTCAGGCTCTCCGATGATGCTCCGACGATGGTGCCCCGACGAAGAAAAATAGGGCACCAGCACATGCCTGAGTCCAGCATGTGCTGTCGCAAGCCTTGGTCCAGTTTGATCTTAGACTGGGAATGAACTCCGTATGCCTAAGTCAACCCACAAAACGAGCGTACGGGCGCTCAGTCGGCCATAGGGGCGGGATGCGCAAGCCGAGGATCGATCGGGTCCCCTCTGCGTGTTGCCGATCCTGCTGCCGCAACCTTCGATCCAGTCAGATCTTAGACTGGGAATGAACTCCCTATGCCTAAGCCAACCGACGAAACAAGTGGGCGGGCACTAAGCCGGCCAGAGCGACGGGATGCGCAAGCCGTGGATCGATAGGGTGGTAGGTGTGTTTAGGCACATCTTCATATTTCTGCATGCGAATGCCATTTTTATGGCTCGTAAATTCATACAATGGTCCCTTAAGCCTTCACGTGAAGTTTCATGGCAAGATGACTCGTTTTCTATTTTTCATGATTTTCAAAACATTTTATGGTTCAGGAATTTTTAAAATTTTTTCGGAAGGAGTTTTAGCCCCAAACCTGGTAGACGTGATCCTTGTATTTTTACTGGCATGTACAAAAAAATTCAGCTAAAAACTCGAAGTGTACAAGATTTTGTGACCATTTGAAAAAAGTGTCCCCATTTCAGACTCTTTAATGGCTACTGGCAGCAAACCTGTAAAATCTAAAATGCTCTTTAAGGGGGTAGTGATTTCTCAAGGTTTGATGAGGGATAGGGGGCCAATATAGGGGCCAAGTACCAGCACCCATCGCATATCATGTGCGGACACCCCCCTGACCCGTTCGATCGTTGGAACCCCAATGTCGTTGGTCAGGTTCTCCGACGATGCTCCGGCGATGGTGCCCAAGCCCAACCCCAGGTTTTCATGATTTTCAAAACATTTTGGGGTTCAGGAATTTTTAAAATTTTTTCGGAAGGAGTTTTGGCCCTAAACTTGGTAGACGTGATCCTTGAATTTTTTTTGCCATGCACAAAAAAATTCAGCTAAAAACTCAAAGTGTACAAGATTTTGTTATCATTTGAAAAAAGTATCCCCATTTCAGACACTTTAATGGCTACTGGCAACAAACCTGTAAACTCTCAAATACACTTTAAGGGGGTGTGAGTTCTCGAGGTTTCATTAGGGATAGGGGCCAATATAAGGGCCAAGTACCAGCACCCATCGCATATCATGTGCGTACACCCTCCCGGCCCCCCCGATCTTCGGAACCCCAATACCGTCGATCAGGTTCTCCGGCGATGCTCCGACGATGGTGACCCGACGAAGAAAAATACGGCACTAGCACATGCCCGAGCCCAGCATGTGCTGTCATAACCCTTGGTCCAGTCCGATCTTAGACTGGGAATGAACTCCGTATGCTTAAGTCAACCCACGAAACGAGCATGCCGACGCTCAGCCGACCAGAAGGGCGGGATGCGCAAGCTGGGGATCGATCGGGTCCCCCTTTACGTGCTGTCAATCTTGCTGCCGTAACCCTCAGTCCAGTCCTATCCTAGATTGGGAATGAACTCTGTATGCCTAAGCCAACCGACGAAACGAGCGGACGGGCGGGCACTACGTCGGCCAGAGAGACAGGATACGCAAGTCGTGGATCGATAGGGTGGTAGGTGGGTTTAGGTACATCTTCATATTTCTATGTGCCAATGCCATTTTTATGGCTTGTAAATTCATACAATGGTCCCTTAAGCCTTCACGTGAAGTTTCATGGCAAGAGGACTCGTTCTCTATTTTTCATGATTTTCAAAACTTTTTACGGTTCGGGATTTTTTAAAATTTTGTCGGAATTTTTGGCCCCAAATATGGTACATGAGATCCTTTTATTTTTAATGGCATGCATAAAAAAAATCAACTAAAAACTTGAAGTGTACAAGATTTTGTGACCATTTGAAAAAAGTGTCCCCATTTCAGACACATTAATGGCTACTAGCAACAAACTTGTAAAATCTCAAATGCTCTTTAAGGGGGTGTGAGTTCCCGAGGCTTGATGAGGGATAGGGGGACAAAATAAGGGCCAAGTACCAGCACCCCTCAAACATCATGTGCGCACACCCCCCTCGGGCAGTCCGATCGTTGGAACCTAAATGTTGTCGATCAGGTTCTCTGATGTTACTCTGAGAATGGTGCCCCGACGAAGAAAAATGCGGCACCAGCACATGCTCGAGCCCAACATGTGCTGTCGCAACCCTCAGTCCGGTCCGATCTTAGACTAGGAATGAACTTCTTATGCTTAGACTGGGAATGAACTCTGTATGCCCAAGACAACCCACGAAACGAGCGTACGGGCGTTCAGCCGGCCAGAGGGGAGGGATGCGAAAGCTGAGGATCGGTCGGGTCCCTTTCTGCGTGCTACCGATCCTACTGCCACAACCCTTGGTCCGGTTTGATCTTAGACTGGGAATGAACTCCGTATGCCTAAGCCAACTGATGAAACGAGCGAACGGGCGGGCGGGCGGGCACTACGTCGGCCAGAGAGACGGGATGCGCAAGTCGTGGATTGATAGGGTGGTAGGTGGCTTTAGGCACATCTTCATATTTCTGTGTGCCAATGCCATTTTTATGGCCTGTAAATTCATATAATGGTCCCTTAAGCCTTCACGTGAAGTTTAAAGGCATGACGACTCGTTTTTTATTTTTCATGATTTTTGAAACTTTTTGTGGTTCGGGACTTTTTAAAATTTTTTAAAAAGGAGTTTTGGCCCCAAACTTGGTAGATGTGATCCTTGTATTTTTTTTGGCAAGGACAAAAAAATTCAGCTAAAAACTCGAAGTGTACAAGATTTTGTGACCATTTGAAAAAAATGTCCCTATTTAAGACACTTTAATGGCTACTGGCAGCAAACTTGTAAAATCTCAAATGCTCTTTAAGGGGGTGTGAGTTCTTGAGGTTTGATGAGGGATAGGGGGCCAATATAGGAGCCAAGTAACAGCACCCATCGGACATCATGTGTGCACACCTCCCCCGGCCCCCCGATCGTCGGAACCCCAATGCCGTCGGTCAGGTTCTCCGGCGATGCTCCGTTGATGGTGCCCCGGTGAAGAAAAATGTGGCACCAGCACATGCTCGATCCCAGTATGTGCTGCCGCAACCCTCGGTCTGGTCCGATCTTAGATTGGGAATGAAGTCTGTATGCTTAGACTAGGAATGAACTCTGTATGCCTTAGTCAACCCACGAAACGAGTGTGCGGGCGCTCAATCGGCCAGAGGGGCGGGATGCGCAAGCCGGGGATTGGCTGGGTCCCCTTCAGTGTGCTACTGATCCTACTGCCATAACCCTCGGTTCGGTCTGATCTTATACTGGGAATGAACTCCGTATGCCTAAGCCAACTGACGAAACGAGCGGGCGGGCGGGCGGGCGGGCGCTACGTCGGCCAGAGAGACGGGATGCGCAAGCAGTGGATTTATAGGGTGGTAGGTGGGTTTAGGCACATCTTCATATTTCTATGTGCCAATGCCATTTTTATGGCTTGTAAATTCATATAATGGTCCCTTAAGCCTTCACGTCAAGTTTCATGGGAAGATGACTCGTTTTCTATTTTTCACGATTTTTGAAACATTTTACGGTTCGGGATTTTTTAAAATTTTTTCGAAAGGAGTTTTGGCCCCAAACTTGGTAGACGTGATGCTTATATTTTTTTTGGCATGCACAAAAACATACAGCTAAAAACTTAAAGTGTACAAGATTTTGTGACCATTTGAAAAAAGTCTCCCCATTTTAGACACTTTAATGGCTACTGGCAGCACATCTGTAAAATCTCAAATGCTCTTTAAGGGGGTGTGAGTTCTCGAGGTTTGATGAGAGATAGGGGGCCAATATAAGGGTCAAGTGCCAGCACCCATCGCACATCATGTACGCATACCCCCCGGCCCCCTCGATCGCCGGAACCCCAATGCCGTCGATCAAGTTCTTCGACGATGCTCCGGTGATGGTGCCTAAGTCAACCCACAAAATTAGCGTGCGGGCGCTCAGCCGGCCAGAGGAGTGGGATGCATAAGCCAGGGATCGGTTGGGTCCCTCTCTGTGTGTTACCGATCCTACTGCCACAACACTCGGTCCGTTCTGATCTTAGACTAGGAATGAACTCCGTATGCCTAAGACAATCGACAAAACGAGAGGGCGAGAGGGCGGGTGGGCACTACGCCAGCCAGAGAGACGGGATGCGCAAGCCATGGATCGATAGGGTGGTAGGTTGGTTTAGGCACATCTTGATATTTCTACGTGCCAATGCCATTTTTATGGCTTGTAAATTCATACAATGGTCCTTTAAGCCTTCACGTGAAGTTTCATTGCAAGACGATTCGTTTTCTATTTTTCACGATTTTTGAAACTTTTTGCAGTTCGAGATTTTTTTTAATTTTTTCCAAAGGATTTCTGGCACCAAACTTGCTAGACGTGAACCTTGTATTTTTGTTGGCATGCATAAAAAAATTCAGTTAAAAACTTGAAGTGTACAAGATTTTGTGACCATTTGAAAAAAGTGTCCCCATTTCAGACACTTTAATGGCTAATGGCAACAAACCTGTAAAATCTCAAATACTCTTTAAAGGGGAGTGAGTTCTCGAGGTTTGATGAGGGATAGGGGGCCAATATAAGGGCCAAGTACCAGCACCCATCGCACATCATGTGCGTACACCCCCCCAACCCCCCCAATCGTCGAAACCCCAATGCCGCCGGTTAGGTTCTTCGATGATGCTCCGATGACGGTGCCCCAGCGAAGAAAAAATGTGGCACCAGCACATGCCCGAACCCAGCATGTGCTGTCACAACTCTCAGTCTGATCCGATCTTAGACTGGGAATGAACTTCGTATGCCTAAGTTGACCCATGAAACGAGCGTGCGGGCACTCAGCCGCCCAGAGGTGCGAGATGCGCAAGTCGGGGATTGGTCGGGTCCCCCTTTACGTGCTACCGATCTTGCTGCTGCAACCCTCAGTTCGGTCTGATCTTAGACTAGGAATGAACTCCGTACGCCTAAGCTAACCGATGAAACGAGCTGGCGGGCGGGCGGGTGGGCACTGCGTCGGCCAAAGAGACGGGATGCGCAGGCCGTGGATCGATAGGGTGGTAGGTGGGTTTAGGCACATCTTCATATTTCTACGTGCCAATGCCATTTTTATGGCTTGTAAATTCATACAATGGTCCCTTAAGCCTTCACGTGAAGTTTCATGGCAAGACGACTCATTTTCTATTTTTCACGATTTTCCAAACTTTTTGCGGTTCGGGATTTTTTTAAATTTTTTCGGAAGAATTTTTTCCCCCAAACTAGGTAGACGTGATCCTTGCATTTTTGTTGGCATGCAAAAAAAAATGCAGCTAAAAACTCGAATTGTACAAGATTTTGTGACCATTTGAAAAAAGTGTCCCCATTTCAGATACTTTAATGGCTACTGGCAGCAAACCTGTAAAATCTCAAATGCTCTTTAAGGGGGTGTGAGTTCTCGAGGTTTGCTGAGGATAGGGGGCCAATATAAGGGCCAAGTACCAGCACCCATCGCACATCATGTGCGCACACCCCCCCCGACACGTTCGATCGTCGGAACCCCAATGCCACCGGTCAAGTTCTCCGATGATGCTCCGACGATGGTGCCCAAGCCCAAGCCCAGCATGTGCTGCCGAAACCCTCAGTTTGGTTTGATCAAAGACTGGGAATGAACTCCGTATGCTTAGACTGGGAATGAAATCCGTATGCCTAAGTCAAACCACGAAACGAGAGTACGAGCGCTCTGCCGGCCAGAGGGTCGGGATACGCAAGTCGGGGATCGATCGGGTCCCCCTTTGTGTGCTACCGATCCTGCTACTGCAACCCTCGATCCGATCCTATCTTAGACTAGGAATGAACTCCGTATGCCTAAGCCAACCGACGAAACGAGCGGGCGGGTACTACATCAACCAGAGAGACGGGATGCGCAAGCCGTGGATTGATAGGGTGGTAGGTGGGTTTAGGCACATCTTCATATTTTTACGTGCCAATGCCATTTTTTTGGCTTGTAAATTTATAGAATGGTCCCTTAAGCCTTCACGTGAAGTTTGATGGCAAGACGACTCGTTTTCTATTTTTCATGATTTTTGAAACTTTTTCCGGTTCGGGATTTTTTAAAATTTTTTCAGAAATTTTTTTGGCCCCAAACTTGGTAGTCATGATCCTTGTATATTTTTTGGCATGCATAAAAAAATTCAGCTAAAAAATCGAAGTGTACAAGATTTTGTGACCATTTGAAAAAAGTGTCCCCATTTTAGACACTTTAATAGCTACTGGCAGCAAACCTGTAAAATCTCAAATGCTTTTTAAGGGGGTGTGAGTTCTCGAGGTTTGATGAGGATAGGGGGCCAATATAAGGGCCAAGTACCAGCACCCATCGTACATCATGTGCGCACACCCCCCCGGCCCCTCCGATCGCCCGAACCCCAATGCTGTCGGTCAGGTTCTCCAGCGATGCTTCGGCGATGGTGCCCCGACGAAGAAAAATACGGCACCAGCACATGCTCGAGCCTAGCATGTGCTGCCACAACCCTCGGTCCGGTCCGATCATAGACTGGGAATGAACTCCGTATGCCTAAGTCAGCCCACGAAACGAGCGTACGGGCACTCAGCCAGCCAGAGGGGCGGGATGCGCAAGTCGGGGATCGGTCGGGTCCCCTTCTACGTGCTGTCGATCCTGCTGCCGCAACCATTAGTCCGATCTGGGAATGAACTCCGTACGCCTAAGCCAACTGATTAAACGAGTGGGCGGGCGGGATGGTGGGCACTACATCGGCCAGAGAGACGGGATGCGCAGGCCGTGGATCGATAGGGTGGTAGGTGGGTTTAGGCGCATCTTCATATTTTTGCATACAAATGCCATTTTTATGGCTTGTAAATTCATACAATGGTCCCTTAAGCCTTCACGTGAAGTTTCATGGCAAGACGACTCGTCTTCTATTTTTCATGATTTTTCAAACCTTTTACGGTTCGGGATTTTTGAAAATTTTTTCGGGAGGAGTTTTTTCCCCAAACTTGGTAGACATGATCCTTGTATTTTTGTTGGCATGCACAAAAAAAATTCAGCTAAAAACTTGAAGTGTACAAGATTTTGTGACCATTTGAAAAAAGTGTCCCCATTTCAGATACTTTAATGACTACTGGCAGCAAACCTGTAAAATCTCAAATGCTCTTTAAGGGGGTGTGAGTTCTCGAGGTTTGATGAGGGATAAGGGGCCAATATAAGGGCCAAGTACCAGCACCCATCGTACATCATGTGCGCACACCCCCCCAACCCATCCGCTCGTCGGAACCCCAATGCTCCGGTCAGGTTCTCCGACAATGCTCCGGTGATGGTGCCCCGACGAAGAAAAATGTGGCACCAGCACATGCACGAGCCTAGCATGTGCTGCCGCAACCCTCAGTCTAGTCCGATCTTAGACTGGGAATGAACTCCGTATGCTTAGACTGGGAATGAACTCTGTATGCCTAAGTGAAACCATGAAATGAGCGTACGGGCGCTCAGCCAGCTAGAGGGCTGGGATGCGCAAGTCGGGGATCAGTCGGGTCCCCCTCTGTGTGCTGTCGATCCTGCTACTGCAACCCTCAGTCTGGTCCAATCTTAGACTGGGAATTAACTCCGTATTACTAAGCCAACCGACAAAACGAGAGGGCAGGCGGGCGGGCGCTACGTCGGCAAGAGAGACGGGATGCGCAAGCCGTGGATCTAGAGGGTGGTAGGTGGGTTTAGGCACATCTTCATATTTTTATGTGCCAATGCCATTTTTATGGCTTGTAAATTCATACAATGGTCCCTTAAGCCTTCACGTGAAGTTTCATGGCAAGACGACTTGTTTTTTATTTTTCATAATTTTTGAAACTTTTTATGGTTCAGATTTTGTAAAATTTTTTCGGAAGGAGTTTTGGCCCCAAACTTGGTAGACGTGATCCTTGTATTTTTGTTGGTATGCACAAAAAAATTCAGCTAAAAACTCGAAGTGTACAAGATTTTGTGACCATTCGAAAAAAGTGTCCCCATTTAAGACACTTTAATGGCTACTGGCAGCAAACCTGTAAAATCTCAAATGGTCAATAAGGGGGTGTGAGTTCTCAAGGTTTGATTAGGAATAGAAGGCCAATATAAGGGCCAACTACCAGCACCCATCACACATCATGTGCGCACACCCCCCCTGCCCCCCCGATCGTCAAAACCCCAATGCCGCCAGTCATGTTCTCCGACGATGCTCCGACGATGCCCGAGCCTAGCATGTGCTACCGCAACCCTCGGTCCGGTCCGATCTTAGACTGGGAATGAACTCCGTATGCCTAAGTCAACCCACGAAACGAGCATGCGGGCGCTCAGTGGGCCAGAGGGGCGGGATGCGCAAGCCGGGGATCGATTGGGTCCCACTCTGCGTGCTGTCGATCTTGCTGCCATAACCGTCGGTCCGATCTGATCTTAGACTGGGAATGAACTCCATATGCCTAAGCCAACCGACGAAACGAGCGGGCGGGCGGGCACTACGCCGGCCAGAGAGGCGGGATGCGTAAGTCGTGGATCGATAGGGTGGTAGGTGGGTTTAGGCACATCTTCATGTTTCTGCATGCCAATGCCATTTTTATGGCTTGTAAATTCACACAATGGTCCCTTAAGCCTTCACATGATGTTTCATGGCAAGACGACTCGTTTTCTATTTTTCACGATTTTTGAAACTTTTTACGGTTCGAGATTTTTTAAAATTTTTTCAGAAGGAGTTTTGGCCCCAAACTTGGTAGATGTGATCCTTGTATTTTTGCTGGCATGCACAAAACAATTCAACTAAAAACTCGAAGTGTACAAGAGTTTGTGACCATTTGAAAAAAGTGTCCCTATTTCAGACACTTTAATGGCTATTGGAAGCAAACCTATAAAATCTCAAATGCTCTTTAAGGGTGTATGAGTTCTCGAGGTTTGATGGGGGATAGGGGGCCAATATAAGGAACAAGTACCAGCACCCATCGCACATCATGTGCACAAACCCCCCCGGCCCTCTCGATCGTCGGAACCCCAATCCCGCCGGTCAAGTTCTCGATGATGCTCCGGCCATGGTGCCCTGGTGAAGAAAAATGCAATGCCAGCACATGCCCGAGCCCAGTATGTGCTGCCGCAACCCTCGGTCTGGTCCGATCTTAGACTAGGAATGAACTCCGTATGCTTAGACTGGGAATAAACTTCGTATGCCTAAGTCAACCGACGAAATGAGCGTACGGCCGCTCAGCCGGCCAGAGGGGCGGGATGTGCAAGCCGGGGATCGATCGGGTCTCACTCTGCATGCTGCCGATCCTACTGCCATAACCCTCGATCCGGTCTGATCTTAGATTGGGAATGAACTCCGTATGCCTAAGCCAACCGACAAAACGAGAGAGCGGGCGGGCGGGCACTACGCCGGCCAGAGAGACGGGATGCGCAAGCCGTGGATCGATAGGGTGGTAGGTGAGTTTAGGCACATCTTCATGTTTCTGCATGCCAATGCCATTTTTATGGCTTGTAAATTCATACAATGGTCCCTTAAGCCTTCACGAGAAGTTTCATGGCAAGACGACTGGTTTTCTATATTTCACGATTTTTGAAACTTTTTACGGTTTGGGATTTTTGAAAATTTTTCTGGATGGAGTTTTGGCCCCAAACTTGGTAGACATGATCCTTGTATTTTTCTTGGCATGCAAAAAAAAATTTAGCTAAAAACTCGAAGTGTACAACATTTTGTGACCATTTGAAAAAAGTGTCCCCATTTCAGACACTTTAATGACTACTGGCAGTAAACCTGTAAAATCCCAAATGCTCTTTAAGGGGGTGTGAGTTCTCAAGGTTTGATGAGGGATAGGGGGCCAATATAAGGGCCAAGTACCAGCATCCTTCGCACATCATGTGCGCACACCCCCCTGGCCCCCCCGACCGTCGAAACCACAATGCCGGCGATCAGGTTCTCTGGCGATGCTGCCCCGACGAAGAAAAATACGGCACCAGCACATGCCCGAGCCCACCATGTGCTGCCGTAACCCTCGGTCCAGTCCGATCTTAGACTTGGAATGAACTCCGTATGCCTAAGTCAACCCACGAAACGAGCGTACGACCGGTCGGAGGGCCAAGATGCGCAAGTCGGGGATTGGCTGGGTCCCCCTCTGCGTGCTGTCGATCCTGCTGCCACAACCCTCGGTCTGGTCTGATCTTAGACTAGGAATGAACTCAGTATGCCTAAGCCAACCGATGAAACGAGCGGACGGGTGGGCGGTCGGGCACTACGTCGGCCAGAGAGACGGGATTCGCAAGCCATGGATTGATAGGGTGGTAGGTGGGTTTAGGCACATCTTCATATTTCTGCATACCAATGCCATTTTTATGGCTTGTAAATTCGTAAAATGGTCCCTTAAGCCTTCAAGTGAAGTTTCATGGCAAGACGACTCGTTTTCTATTTTTCATGATTTTTGAAACTTTTTGCGGTTCGGGATTTTTTAAAATTTTTTCAGAAGGAGTTTTGGCCCCAAACATGGTAGACGTCATCCTTGTATTTTTTTTGGCATGCAAAAAAAAAAAAATTCAGCTAAAAACTCGAAGTGTACAAGATTTTGTTACCGTTTGAAAAAAGTGTCCCCATTTCAGACACTTTAACGGCTACTGGCGGCAAACCTGTAAAATCTCAAATGCTCTTTAAGGGGGTGTGAGTTCTCAAGGTTTGATGAGGGATAGGGGGGCAATATAAGGGCCAAGTACTGGTACCCATCGCACATCATGTGCGCACACCCCCCGGCCCCCCCGATCGTCGAAACCCCAATACCGTCGGTCAGGTTCTCCGACGATACTCCGGCGATGGTGCCCCGGCGGAGAAAAATGTGGCACCAGCACATGCCTGAGCCCAGCATGTGGTGCCGCAACCCTCGGTCTGGTCCGATCTTAGACTGGGAATGAACTCTGTATGCTTAGACTGGGAATGAACTCCGTATGCCTAAGTCAACCCACGAAATGAGCGTGCCGGTGCTCAGCCGGCCAGAGGGGCGGGATGCGCAAGTCGGGGATCGGCTGGGTCCCCCTCTGCGTGCTACCGATCTTGCTGCCGTAACCCTCAGTCTGATCCGATCTTAGATTGGGAATGAATTCCGTATGCCTAAGCCAACCGACGAAACGAGCGGGCGGGCGGGCACTAAGCCGGCCAAAGAGACGGGATGCGCAAGTCGTGGATCGATAGGGTGGTAGGTGGGTTTAGGCACATCTTCATATTTCTGCATGCCAATGCCATTTTTATGGCTTGTAAATTCATACAATGGTCCCTTAAGCCTTCACGTGAAGTTTCCTGGCAAGACGACTCGTTTTCTAGTTTTCATGATTTTTGAAACTTCTTGCGGTTCGGGATTTTTAAAAATTTTTTCGGATGGAAATTTGGCCCCAAACTTGGTAGACGTGATCTTTGTATTTTTGTTGGCATGCCCAAAACAATTCAGCTAAAAACTCAAATTGTACAAGATTTTGTGACCATTTGAAAAAAGTGTCCCCATTTCAGACACTTTAATGGCTACTGGAAGCAAAGCTATAAAATCTTAAATGCTCTTTAAGGGTGTGTGAGTTCTCGAGGTTTGATGAGGGATAGGGGGCCAATATAAGGACCAAGTACCAGCACCCATTGCACATCATGTGTGCAAACCCCCCCGGCCCCCCCGATTGCCGGAAACCCAATCCCGTCGGTCATGATCCTTGTATTTTTCTTGGCATGCAAAAAAAAATTTAGCTAAAAACTCGAAGTGTACAAGATTTTGTGACCATTTGAAAAAAATGTCCCCATTTCAGACACTTTAATGGCTATTGGCAGCAAACCTGTAAAATCTCAAATGCTCTTTAAGGGGGTGTGAGTTCCCGAGGTTTGATGAGGGACAGGGGGCCAATATAAGGGCCAAGTACCAGCACTCATTGCACATCATGTGAGCACACGCCCCCTCGGCCCCCTCGATCTCCGAAACTCCAATGCCACCGGTCAGGTTCTCCGACGATTGTTCGACGATAGTGCCCCGATGAAGAAAAATGTGACACCAGCACATGCTCGAGCCCAGCATGTGCTACCGCAACCCTCGATCTGGTCCGATCTTAAACTGGGAATGAACTCCGTATGCTTAGACTGGGAATGAACTCCGTATGCCTAAGTCAACCGATGAACTGAGCGTGCGAGCGCTCAGCTGACCAGAGGGGAAGGATGCGCAAGCCGGGGATCAACTGGGTCCCCCTCTGCGTGCTGCCAATCCTGCTACCACAACCCTCGGTCCGATCTGATCTTAGACTGGGAATGAACTTCGTATGCCTAAGCCAACCGACGAAACGAGTAGGCGGGTGGGCGGGCGGGCACTACGCCGGCTAGAGAGACGGGATGCACAAGCCGTGGATCGATAGGGTGGTAGTTGGGTTTAGGCACATCTTCATATTTCTACGTGCCAATGCCTTTTTTATGGCTTGTAAATTCATACAATGGTCCCTTAAGCCTTCACGTGAAGTTTCATGGCAAGACGACTCGTTTTCTATTTTTCATGATTTTTGAAACTTTTTGTGGTTTGGGATTTTTTAAAATTTTTTTGGAAGGAGTTTTGGCCCCAAACTTGGTAGACGTGATCCTTGTATTTTTGTTGGCATGCACAACAAAATTCAGCTAAAAACTCGAAGTGTACAAGATTTTGTGACCATTTGAAAAAAGTGTCCCCATTTCAGACACTTTAATGGCTACTGGCCCCAAACCTGTAAAATCTTAAATGCTTTTTAAGGGGGTGTGAGTTCTCGAGGTTTGATGAGGGATAGGGGGCCAATATAAGGGCCAAGTACCAGCACCCATCGCACATCATGTGCGCACACCCCCTCGGCCCCCTCGATCGTCGGAACCCCAATGCCGCCAGTCAAGTTCTCCGACGATGGTGCCCTGACGAAGAGAAATGCGGCACCAGCACATGCTCGAGCCCAGCATGTGCTGCTGCAACCCTCGGTCCGATCCGATCTTAGACTGGGAATGAACTCCGTATGCTTAGTCAGGGAATGAACTCTGTATGCCTAAGTCAACTCACGAAACGAGCGTGCGGGCACTCAGTCGACCAGAGGTATAGGATGCACAAGCCGGGGATCGGTCGGGTCCTCCTTTGTGTGCTACTGATCCTACTACCGCAACCCTCAGTCCGGTCTGATCTTGGACTGGGAATGAACTCCGTATGCCTAAGCCAACCGACGAAACGAGCGGGCGGGCAGGTACTACGCCAGCCAGAGAGACAAGATGCGCAAGCCGTGGATTGATAGGGTGGTAGGTGCGTTTAGGTACATCTTCATATTTCTATGTGCCAATGCCATTTTTATGGCTTGTAAATTCATACAAAGGCCCCTTAAGCCTTCACGTGAAGTTTCATGGCAAGACCACTCATTTTCTATTTTTCATGATTTTTGAAACTTTTTGCGGTTCAGGATTTTTTAAAAATTTTTCGGTAGGATTTTTGGCCCCAAACTAGGTAGACGTGATATTTGTATTTTTGTTGACATGCACAAAAAAATTCAGCTAAAAACTCGAAGTGTACAAGATTTTGTGACCATTTGAAAAAATTATCCCTATTTCAGACACTTTAATGGCTACTGGCAGCAAACCTGTAAAATCTCAAATGCCCTTTAAGGGGGTGTGAGTTCTCAAGGTTTGATGAGGGATAGGGGGCCAATATAAGGGCCAAGTACCAGCACCCATCGCACATCATGTGCGCACACACCTCCCGGCCCCCCGATCACCGGAACCCCAATGCCGTCGGTCAGTTTC
This sequence comes from Durio zibethinus, assembly GCF_047325235.1. Lineage (NCBI taxonomy): Eukaryota > Viridiplantae > Streptophyta > Magnoliopsida > Malvales > Malvaceae > Durio > Durio zibethinus. Next base: position 14,366,037 of record NC_143180.1, on the reverse strand, counting down.
TCCGGTGATGCTCCGGCGATGGTGCCCCGACGAAGAAAAATGTGGCACCAGCACATGCCCGAGCCCAGGATGTGCTATCACAGCCCTCAGTCCGATCCGATCATACACTTCGAATGAACTCCATATGCTTAGACTGGGAATGAACTCCGTATACCGAAGTCAACCCACGAAATGAGCGTGCGGGCGCTCAACCGGCCAGAGGGGTGGGATGCGTAAGCCGGGGATTGTTGGGTCCCCCTCTACCCTCTATCTGGTCTGATCTTATACTGGGAATGAACTCCATATGCGTAAGCCAACCGACGAAACGAGCGGGCAGAAGGGCGGGCACTACACCGGCCAGAGAGACGGGATGCGCAAGCCGTGGATCGATAGGGTGGAAGGTGGGTTTAGTCACATCTTCATATTTCTACGTGCCAATGCCATTTTTATGGCTTGTAAATTCATACAATGGTCCCTTAAGCCTTCACGTGAAGTTTCATGGCAAGACGACTCGTTTTCTATTTTTCATGATTTTTGAACCTTTTTGTAGTTCGGGATTTTTTTAAATTTTTTCGGAAGGAGTTTTGGCCCCAAATGGTAGTCGTGATCCTTGTATTTTTTTGGCATGCACAAAAAAATTCAGCTAAAAACTCGAAGTGTACAAGATTTTGGGACCATTTGAAAAAAGTGTCCCCATTTCAGACACTTTAATGGCTACTGGCGGCAAACCTGTAAAATCTCAAATGCTCTTTAAGGGGGTGTGGGTTCTTGAGGTTTGATGAGGGATAGGAGGCCAATATAAGGGCCAAGAACCACACCCATCACACATCATGTGCGCACACCCCCCGGCACCCCCGATCGTCGGAACCCTAATGCTGCGGGTCAGGTTCTCTGGTGATGCTCCGACGATGGTGCCCCGACGAAGAAGATTGTGGCACCAGCACATGCCCGAGCCCAGCATGTGATGCTGCAACCCTCAGACTGGTTCGATCTTAGACTAGGAATGAACTCCGTATGCCTAAGTCAACCCACGAAACAAGCGTGCGGGCGTTCAGTCGGCCAGAGGAACGGGATGCATAAGCCAGGGATCGACCAGGTCCCCATCTGCATACTGCCGATCCTACTATCGGAAGCGTCAGTCCGGTCCAATCTTAGACTAGGAATGAACTCCGTATGCCTAAGCCAACCAACGAAAAGTGCGGACGGGCGGGCGGGCCAACGGGCACTACGCCGGCCAGCGAGACGGGATGCGCATGCCATGGATCGATAGGGTGGTAGGTGGGTTTAGGCACATCTTCATATTTCTGCATGCCAATGCCATTTTTATGGCTTGTAAATTCATACAATGGTCCCTTAAGCCTTCACGTGAAGTTTCATGGGAAGACGACTCGTTTTCAATTTTTCACGATTTTTGAAACTTTTTACTGTTCGAGATTTTTTAAAATTTTTTCGGAAGGAGTTTTGGCCCCAAACTTGGTAGACATGATCCTTGTATTTTTTTTGGCATTCACAAAAAAATTCAACCAAAAACTCGAAGTGTACAAGATTTTGTGACCATTTGAAAAAAGTGTCCCCATTTTAGACACTTTAATGGCTACTGGCAGCAAACCTATAAAATCTCAAATGCTCTTTAAGGGGGTGTGAGTTCTCGAGGTTTGATGACGGATAGGGGGCCAATATAAGGGCCAAGTACCACACCCATCGCACATCATGTGCGCACAACCCCCGGCCCCCCCAATCGCTGGAACCCCAATGCCGTCCGTCAGGTTTTCGACGATGCTCCGGCGATGGTGCCCCGACGAAAAAAATGCGGCACCACCACATGCTCGAGCCCATCATGTGCTGTCGCAACCCTTGGTCTGGTCTGATCTTAGACTGGGAATCAACTTCGTATACTTAGACTGGGAATGAACTGTGTATGCCTAAGTCAACCCACGAAACGAGCGTACGGGCGCTCAGCCGACCAAAGGGGCAGGATGCGTAAGTTGGGGATTGATCGGGTCCCCCTCTGTGTGCTGCAGATCCTACAGTTGTAACCCTCGATCCAGTCTAATCTTAGACTGGGAATGAACTCCGTATGCCTAAGCCAACCGACGAAACGAGTGGGCGGGCGGGCGCTACGGCGGCCCGAGAGACGGGATGCGCAAGCCGCGAATCGATAGGGTGGTAGGTGGGTTTAGGCACATCTTTATATTTCTACATGCCAATGCCATTTTTATGGCTTGTAAATTCATACAATGGTCCCTTAAGCCTTCACGTGAAGTTTCATGGCAAGACGACTCATTTTCTATTTCTCACGATTTTTGAAACTTTTTACGGTTTGAGATTTTTTAAAATTTTTTCGGAAAGAGTTTTGGCCCTAAACTTGGTAAAGTGATCCTTGTATTTTTGTTGGCATGCACAAAAAAACTAAGCTAAAAAATTGAAGTGTACAAGATTTTGTGACCATTTGAAAAAAGTGTCCCCATTTCAGACACTTTAATGGCAACTGGCAGCAAACCTGTAAAATTTCAAATGCTCTTTAAGGGGGTGTGAGTTCTTGAGGTTTGATGAAAGATAGGGGGCCAATATTAGGGCCAAGTACCGGCACCAACCGCACATCATGTGCGCACACCCCTCAGCCCCCCCGATCGCCGGAAGCCCAATGCCGCCGGTCAGGTTCTTTGGTGATGATCCGGCGATGGTGCCCCGGTGAAGAGAAATGCGGCACTAGCACATGCCCGAGCCCAGCATGTGCTGCCCCAACCCTTGGTTCGGTCTGATCGTAGACTAGGAATGAACTTTATATGCTTAGACTGGGAATGAACTCCGTATGCCTAAGTCAACCCACAAAATGTGGGCGCTCAGTCGGCCAGAGGGGTAGGATGCACAAGATGGGGATCGGCTGGGTCCCACTCTGCGTGCTATCGATCCTGCTGCTGCAACCCTTGGTCCGGTCCAATCTTAGATTGGGAATGAAGTCCGTATGCCTAAGCCGACCAACGAAACGAGCGGACGGGCAGGTGAGCACTACGTCGGCCAGAGAGAGGGGATGCGCAAGCCGTAGATCGATAGTGTGGTAGGTGGGTTTAGGCACATCTTCAAATTTCTGCATGCCAATGCCATTTTTATGGCTTGTAAATTCATACAATGGTCCCTTAAGCCTTCACATGAAGTTTCATGGCAAGACGACTCGTTTTCTATTTTTCACGATTTTTGAAACTTTCTGCGGTTCGAGATTTTTTAAAATTTTTTCGGAAGGAGTTTTGGCCCGAAACTTGGTAGACATGAACCTTGTATTTTTTTTGGCATGCACAAAACAATTCAGCCAAAAACTCGAAGTGTACAAGATTTTGTGACCATTTGAAAAAAGTGTCCCCATTTCAAACACTTTAATGGCTACTGGCAGCAAACCGGTAAAATCTCAAATGATCTTTAAGGGGGTGTGTGTTCTCGAAGTTTGATAAGAGATAGGGGACCAATATAAGAGCCAAGTACCAGCACCCATCGTACATCATGTGCGCACACCCCCCGACCCCCCCAATCGTCGAAACCCTAATGCCGTCGTCAGGCTCTCTGATGATGCTCCGGTGATGGTGCCTCGACGAAGAAAAATGTGGCACCAGCACATGCCCGAGTCCAGCATGTGCTGCTGCAACCCTCAGTCCGGTCCGATCTTAGACTGGGAATGAACTCCATATCATTAGACTGGGAATGAACTCCGTATGCCTAAGTCAAATCATGAAACGAGCGTGCCGGCGCTCAGCCGGCCAGAGGGGCGAGATGCGCAAGCCGGAGATCGGCTGGGTCCCCCTTGCGTGTTGTCGATCCTGCTGCTGCAACTCTCCGATCCGATGTTAGACTGGGAATGAACTCCGTATGCCTAAGCCAACCGATGACACAAGCGGGCGGGCGGGCGGGCACTACGTCGGCCAGAGAGACGGGATGCACAAGCCGTGGATCGATAGAGTGGTACGTGGGTTAAGGTACATCTTCATATTTCTACGTGCCAATGCCATTTTTATTTCATGTAAATTCATACAATCGTCCCTTAAGCCTTCACGTGAAGTTTCATGGCAAGACGACTCGTTTTCTACTTTTCACGATTTTTGAAACTTTTTACGGTTCGGGATTTTTTTAAATTTTTTCAGAAGGAGTTTTGGCCCCAAACTTGGTAGACGTGATCCTTTTTATTTTTTTTGGCATGCATAAAAAAATTCAGCTAAGAACTCAAAGTGTACAAGATTTTGTGACCATTTGAAAAAAGTGTCCCCATTTCAGACACTTTAATTGCTACTGGTAGCAAACCTGTAAAATCTCAAATGCTCTTTAAGGGGGTGTGAGTTCTAGAGGTTTGATGAGGGATAGGGGGCCAATATAAGGGCCAAGTACCAGCTCCCATCATACATCATGCGCGCACACCCCCCGGCCCCCCCAATCATCGAAACCTTAATGCCGTCGGTCAGGCTCTCCGGCGAAGCTCCGGTGATGGTGCCCCGACAAAGAAAAATGCGGCACCAGCACATGCCCGAGCCTAGCATGTGTTGCTGTAACCCTCAGTCCGGTCTGATCTTAGACTGGGAATGAACTCCGTATCATTAAACTGGGAATGAACTCTGTATGCCTAAGTTAAATAACGAAAGGAGCGTGCGGGCGCTCCGCCTGCCAGAAGGGCGGGATGCGTAAGCCGGGGATCGACTGGGTCCCCCTTTTCATGCTGTCGATCTTGCTGCCGCAACTCTCCGATCCGATCCTAGACTGGGAATGAACTCCGTATGCCTAAGCCAACTGACGACACAAGCGGGCGGACGGGCGGGCAGGCACTACGTCGGCCAGAGAGACGGGATGCGCAAGCCGTGGATCGATAGGGTGGTAGGTGGGTTTAGGCACATCTTCATATTTCTATGTGCCAATGCCATTTTTATGGCTTGTAAATTCATACAATGATCCCTTAAGCCTTCACATGAAGTTTCATGGCAAGACAACTCGTTTTCTATTTTTCATGATTTTTGAAACTTTTTACGGTTGGGATTTTTTTAAATTTTTTCGGAAGGAGTTTTGGCCCCAAACTTGGTAGACGTGATCCTTGTATTTTTGTTGGCATGCACAAAAAAATTCAGCTAAGAACTCGAAGTGTACAAGATTTTGTGACCATTTGAAAAAAGTGACTCCATTTCAGACACTTTAATGGCTACTGGCAGCAAACCTGTAAAATCTCAAATGCTCGTTAAGAGGGTGTGAGTTCTCGAGGTTTGATGAGGGATAGGGGGCCAATATAAGGGCTAAGTACCAGCACCCATCGTAGATCGTGTGCGCACACCCCCCGGCACCCCCGATCGTTGGAACCCCAATGCCGTCGGTCTGGTTCTTCGACGATGCTCCAACGATGGTGGCCCAACGAAGAAAAATGCAGCACCAGCACATGCCCGAGTCTAGCATGTGCTATTGCAATCGCCGGTCCGGTCCGATCTTAGACTGGGAATTAACTTCGTATGCTTAGACTGAGAATGAACTCCGTATGCCTAAGTTAACCCACGAAATGAGCGTGCAAGCTCTCAGCTGGCCAGAGAGGCGGGATGCGCAAGCCGGGGATTTACCGGGTCCCCCTCTGCGTGCTGTCGATCCTGGTGTCACAACCCTCGGTGCAGCCCGATCTTAGACAGGGAATGAACTCCGTATGCCTAAGCCAACCGACAAAACGAGCGGGCGGGCGGGTGAGCACTACGCCAGCCAGAGAGACGGGATGCGCAAGCCGTGGATCGATAAGGTGGTAGGTGGGTTTAGGCACATCTTCATATTTCTGCATGCCAATGCCATTTTTATGGCTTGTAAATTCATACAATGGTCGCTTCAGCCTTCACGTGAAGTTTCATGGCAAGATGACTCATTTTCTATTTTTCACGATTTTTGAAACTTTTTGCGGTTCGGGATTTTTTAAAATTTTTTTGAAAGGAGTTTTGGCCCCAAACATGGTAGACGTGATCCTTATATTTTTTTTGGCATGCACAAAAAAATTCAGCTAAGAACTCGAAGTGAACAAGATTTTGTGACCATTTGAAAAAAGTGTGCCCATTTCAGACACTTTAATTGCTACTGGCAGCAAACCTGTAAAATCTCAAATGCTCTTTAAGGGGGTGTGAGTTCTAGAGGTTTGATGAGGGATAGGGGGCCAATATAAGGGCCAAGTACCAGCACCCACCGTACATCATGTGCGCACACCCTCCGACCCCCCCAATCATCGAAACCCTAATGCCGTCGGTCAGGCTTTCCGGCGATGCTCCGGTGATGGTGCCCCGACGAAGAAAAATACGGCACCAGCACATGCCCGAGCCTAGCATGTGTTGCTGCAACCCTCAGTCTGGTCCAATCTTAGACTGGGAATGAACTCCGTATGCCTAAATTAAATCACGAAACGAGCGTGCGGGCGCTTAGCCGACCAGAGGGGCGGGATGCGCAAGCCGGGGATCGACTGGGTCCCCCTTTTCATGCTGTCGATCCTACTGCCGCAACTCTCTGATCCGATCTTAGACTGGGAACGAACTTCGTATGCCAAAGCCAACTGATGACACAAGTGGGCGGGCGGGCGGGCGGGCACTAGTCGGCCAGAGAGACGGGATACGCAAGCCGTGGATCGATAGAGTGGTAGGTGGGTTTAGGCACATCTTCATATTTCTACGTGCCAATGCCATTTTTATGGCTTGTAAATTCATACAATGGTCCCTTAAGCCTTCACATGAAGTTTCATGGCAAGACGACTCGTTTTCTATTTTTCACGATTTTTGAAACTTTTTATGGTTGGGATTTTTTAAAATTTTTTCGGAAGGAGTTTTGGCCCTAAACTTTGTAGATGTGATCCTTGTATTTTTTTTGGCATGCACAAAAACATTCAGCTAAGAACTCGAAGTGTACAAGATTTTGTGACCATTTGAAAAAAGTGTCCCCATTTCAGACACTTTAATTGCTACTGGCAGCAAACCTGTAAAATCTCCAATGCTCTTTCAGGGGGTGTGAGTTCTAGAGGTTTGATGAGGGATAGGGGGCCAATATAAGGGCCAAGTACCAGCACCCATCGTACATCATGTGCGCACACCCCCCGACCCCCCCAATCATCGAAACCCTAATGCCATCGGTCCGGCTCTCCGGCGATGCTCCGGTGATGGTGCCCCGACGAAGAAAAATACGGCACCAGCACATGCCCGAGCCTAGCATGTGTTGCTGCAACCCTCAATCTGGTCCGATCTTAGATTGGGAATGAACTCCATATCATTAGACTGGGAATGAACTCCGTATTCCTAAGTTAAATCACGAAACGAGCGTGCGAGCGCTCAGCCGGCCGGAGGGGCGGGATGCGCAAGCCGGGGATTGGTTGGGTCCCCCTTTTCATGCTGTCGATCCTGCTGCCGCAACTCTCCAATCCGATCTTAGATTGGGAATGAACTCCGTATGCCAAAGCCAACTGACGACACAAGCGGGCGGGCGGGCGGGCACTACTTTGGCCAGAGAGACGGGATACGCAAGCTGTGGATCGATAGAGTGGTAGGTGGGTTTAGGCACATCTTCATATTTCTATGTGCCAATGCCATTTTTATGGCTTGTAAATTCATACAATGATCCCTTAAGCCTTCACGTGAAGTTTCATGGCAAGACAACTCGTTTTCTATTTTTCATGATTTTTGAAACTTTTTACGGTTGGGATTTTTTTAAATTTTTTCGGAAGGAGTTTTGGCCCCAAACATGGTAGACGTGATCCATGTATTTTTTTTGGTATGCACAAAAAAATTCAGCTAAGAACTCGAAGTGTACATGATTTTGTGACCATTTGAAAAAAGTGTCCCCATTTCAGACACTTTAATTGCTACTGGCTGCAAACCTGTAAAATCTCAAATGCTTTTTAAGGGGGTGTGAGTTCTCGAGGTTTAATGAGGGATAGGGGGCCAATATAAGGGCCAAGTACCAGCACCCATTGCACATCATGTGTGCACACCCCCCCCGGACCCCCAATCGTCGGAACCCCAATGTCGTTGGTCAGGTTCTCCGACGATGCTCCGGTGATGGTGCCTCGATGAAGAAAAATGCAGCACCGGCACATGCTCGATCCCAGTATGTGCTGCCGCAACCCTCGATCAGGTCCAATCTTAGTTTGGGAATGAACTCCATATTCTTAGACTGGGAATGAGCTACGTTTGCCTAAGTCAAGCCACGAAACGAGCGTGTGGGCGCTCAGCTGGCCAGAGGGGCGGGACGCGTAAGCCGAGGATCAGCCGGGTCCCCCTCTACGTGCTGCCAATCCTGCTGCCACAACCTTCGGTCTGGTCCAATCTTAGACTAAGAATCAACTCCGTATGCGTAAGCCAACGGACGAAACGACCGGACAGGCGGGCGGGCGGGCGGGCACTACACCGACCAGAGAGACGAGATGCGCAAGTCGTGGATCGATAGGGTGTGAGGTGGGTTTAGGGACATCTTCATATTTCTATGTGCCAATGCCATTTTTATGGCTTGTAAATTCATACAATGGTCCCTTAAGCCTTCACATGAAGTTTCATGGCAAGACGACTCGTTTTCTATTTTTCACGATTTTCAAAACTTTTTGCGGTTCGGGATTTTTTAAAATTTTTTCGAAAGGAATTTTGGCCCAAAACTTGGTAGACGTGATCCTTGTATTTTTACTGGCATGCACAAAAAAAATTCAGTTAAAAACTCGAAGTGTACAAGATTTTGTGACCATTTGAAAAAAGTGTCCCCATTTCAGACACTTTAATGGCTACTGGCAGCAAACCTATAAAATCTCAAATGCTCTTTAAGGGGGTGTGAGTTGTCGAGGTTTGATGAGGGATAGGGGGCCAATATAAGGGCCAAGTACCAGCACCCATCGCACATCATGTTCGCACAGCCCCCCGACCTCCCCAATCGTCGGAACCCCAATGCCGTCGATCAGGTTCTCCGCGCATGCTCCGACGATGGTGCCCCGGCGAAGAAAAATGCGGCACCAGCACATGCCTGAGCCCAATGTGTCCTGTCGCAAGCATCGGTCTGATCCGATCTTAGACTGGGAATGAACTCCATATGCTTAGACTAGGAATGAACTCCTTATGGCTAAGTCAACCCACGAAACGAGCGTGCGGGGGGCGGGATGCACAAGACGGGGATCGGTCGGGTCCCCCTCTACGTGCTGTCAATCCTACTGTCGGAACCCTCAGTTCGGTCTGATCTTAGACTGGGAATAAACTCCTTATGCCTAACCCGACCGATGAAACGAGCGGGCGGGAGGAAGGAAACTACACCGGCCAGAGAGATGGGATGCGCAAGCAGTGGATCGATAGAGTGGTAGGTGGGTTTAGGCATATCTTCATATTTCTGCATGCCAATGCCATTTTTATGGCTTGTAAATTCATACAATGGTCCCTTAAGCCTTCACGTGAAGTTTCATGGCAAGACGACTCGTTTTCTATTTTTCATAATTTTTAAAACTTTTTGCGATTCGGGATTTTTTAAAATTTTTTTGGAGGGATTTTTAGCCCCAAACTTGTTAGACGTGATCCTTATATTTTTGTTGGCATGCACAAAAAAATTCAGCTAAAAAATCGAAGTGTACAAGATTTTGTGACAATTTGAAAAAAGTGTCCCCATTTCAGACACTTTAATGGCTACTGGCAGCAAACTTGTAAAATCTCAAATGCTCTTTAAGGAGGTGTGAGTTCTTGAGGTTTAATGAGGGATAGGGGGCCAATATAAGGGCCAAGTACCAGCACCCATCGCACATCATGTGCGCACACCCCCCCCAGCGCCCCCGATAGCCGGAACCCCAATGCCGCCGGTCAGGTTCTCTGGCGATGGTGCCCCGACGAGGAAAAATGTGGCACCAGCACATGCCCAAGCCCAGCATGTGCTGCCGCAACCCTTGGTCTGGTCCGATCTTAGACTGAGAATGAACTTCGTATGCTTAGACTGGGAATGAACTCTGTATGCCTAAGTCAACCCATGAAACGAGCGTGCATCCCGAGGATCGTTCGGGTCCCCCTCTACGTGCTATTGATCTTGCTACCGCAACCCTCGGTTCGGCCTGATCTTAGACTGGGAATGAACTCCGTATGCCTAAGCCAACCGATGAAACGAACGGGCGGGCGAGCACTACGTCGGCCAGAGAGACGGGATGCGCAAGCCATGGATCGATAGGGTGGTAGGTGGGTTTAGGCACATCTTCATATTTCTGCATGCCAATGCCATTTTTATGGCTTGTAAATTCATACAATGGTCCCTTAAGCCTTCACGTGAAGTTTGATGGCAAGATGACTCGTTTTCTATTTTTCACGATTTTTGAAACTTTATGCTGTTCGGGATTTCTTAAAATTTTTTCGAAAGGAGTTTTGGCCCCAAGCTTGGAAGACATGATCCTTGTATTTTTGTTGGCATGCAAAAAACAATTCAGCTAAAAACTCGAAGTGTACAAGATTTTGTGACCATTTGAAAAAAGTGCCCCCATTTTAGACACTTTAATGGCTACTGGCAGCAAACTTGTAAAATCTCAAATGCTCTTTAAAGGGGTGTGAGTTCTCAAGTTTTGATGAGGGATAGGGGGCCAATATAAGGGCCAAGTACCAGCACCCATCGCACATCATGTTCGCACACCCCCCGGCCCCCCCAATCGTCGGAACCCTAATACCGTCGGTCAGGTTCTCCGGTGATGCTTCGACGATGGTGCCCCGGAGAAGAAAAAGGCGGCACCAGCACATGCTTGAGCCCAGCGTGTGCTGCCGCAAGCATCGGTCTGATCCGATCTTAGACTGGGAATGAACTTCGTATGCCTAAGTCAACCCATGAAACGAGCGTGCAGGCGCTCAACCGGCCAGAGGGGCGGGATGCGCAAGCTGGGGATCAGTCGGGTCCACCTCTACGTCTTGTCGATCCTGCTACCACAACCCTTGGTCCGGTCTGATCTTGGACTGGGAATGAACTCCGTATACCTCAGCCAACCAATGAAACAAGCCGGCGGGCGGGCGGGCGATCACTACGCTGGCCTGAGAGACGGGATGCGCAGGCCGTTGATCGATAGGGTGGTAGGTGGGTTTAGGCACATCTTCATATTTCTGTGTGCCAATGCCATTTTTATGGCTTGTAAATTCATACAATGGTCCCCTTAAGCCTTCACGTGAAGTTTCATGGCAAGATGACTCGTTTTCTATTTTTCACGATTTTCAAAACTTTTACGGTTTGAGATTTTTTAAAATTTCTTCGGAAGGAGTTTTGGCCCCAAGCTTGGTAGACGTGATCCTTGTATTTTTTTTGGCATGCACAAAAAAATTTAGCTAAAAACTCGAAGTGTATAAGATTTTGGGACCATTTGAAAAAAGTGTCCCCATTCCAGACACTTTAGTGGCTACTGGCAGCAAACCTGTAAAATCTCAAATGCTCTTTAAGGGGGTGTGAGTTCTCAAGGTTTGATGAGGGATAGGGGGCCAATATAAGGGCCAAGTACCAGCACCCATCTCACATCATGTGCACACACCCCCCTGGCCCCCCCGATCACCGGAACCTCAATGCCGCCGGTTAGGTTCTTCGATGATGTTTCGACGATGGTGCCCCGACGAAGAAAAATGCGACACCAACACATGCTCGAGCCCAGCATGTGCTACCGTAACCCTCAGTTTGGTCCGATCTTAGACTGGGAATGAACTTCGTATGCTTAGACTGGGAATGAACTCCGTATGCCTACGTCAACCCACGAAACGAGCGTGCTGGTGCTCAGCGGGCTAGAGGGACAGGATGGGCAACCCGGGGGTCGGTCGGGTCCCCCTCTCCATGCTGCTGATCCTACTGTCACAACCCTTGGTCCGGTCTGATCTTAGACAAGGAATGAACTCCGTATGCCTAAGCCAACCGACGAAACGAGCGGGCGGGTGGGCACTCCGTCGGCCAGAGAGACGGGATGCGTATGTCGTGGATCGATAGGGTGGTAGGTGGGTTTAGGCATATCTTCATATTTCTGTGTGCCAATGCCATTTTTATGGCTTGTAAATTCATACAACAATCGCTTATGCCTCCACGTGAAGTTTTGTGGCAAGACGACTCGTTTTCTATTTTTCACGATTTTTAAAACTTTTTGGGGTTCGGGATTTTTTAAAATTTTTTTGGAAGGAGTTTTGGCCCCAAACTTGGTAGACATGATCCTTGAATTTTTTTTGGCGTGCACAAAAAAATTCAGTTAAAAACTCGAAGTGTACAAGATTTTGTGACCATTTGAAAAAGGTGTCCCTATTTCAGACACTTTAATGGCTACTGGCAGCAAACCTGTAAAATCTCAAATGCTCTCTAAGTCAACCCACGAAATGAGCGTACGGGCGTTCAGCCGGCCAAAGGGGTGGGATGCACAAGCCAGGGATCGATCGGGTCCGCCTCTGCGTGTTGCCGATCCTGTTGTCGCAACCCTCGATCAAAGACTGATCTTAGATTGGGAATGAAGTCCGTATGCCTAAGCCAATCGACGAAACGAGCGGGCGAGCACCACGCCTGCCAAAGAGACGGGATGCGTAAGTCGTGGATCGATAGGGTGGTAGGTGGGTTTAGGCACATCTTCATATTTCTATATGCCAATGCCATTTTTATGGCTTGTAAATTCATACAATGGTCCCTTAAGCCTTCACGTGAAGTTTCATGGCAAGACGACTCGTTTTCTATTTTTCACGATTTTTGAAACTTTTTACATTTCAGGATTTTGTAAAATTTTTTCAGTAGGATTTTTGGCCCCAAACTTGGCAGACGTGATCCTTGTATTTTTTTTGGCATGCACAAAAAAATCAGCTAAAAACTCGAAGTGTACAAGATTTTGTGACCATTTGAAAAAAGTGTCCCCATTTCAGACACTTTAATGGCTACTGGTAGCAAACTTGTAAAATCTCAAATGCTCTTTAAGGGGGTGTGAGTTCTCAAGGTTTGGTGAAGGATAGGGGGCCAATATAAGGGCCAAGTTCTAGCACCCATCGTACATCATGTGCACACACCCTCCCTGGCCCCCCCGATCGTGTCAATGCCGTCGGTCAGGTTCTCCAGCGATGCTTCGGCGATGGTGCACCGACGAAGAAAAATGTGGCACTAGCACATGCCCGAACCCAGCATGTGCTGCAACAACCCTCAGCCTGGTCCGATCTTAAACTAGGAATGAACTCCGTATGCCTAAGTCAACCAACGAAATGAGCGTGCGGGCGCTCAGCCGGCCAGAGGGGTGGGATGCGCAAGCTGGGGTTCGGTCGGGTCCCCCTCTGCATGCTGCGGATCCTGCAGCCGCAACCCTCTGTCCGGTCTGATCTTGGACTGGGAATGAACTCCATATACCTAAGCCAGCTGATGAAACGTGCGGGTGGGTGGGTGGATGGACACTATGCCGGCCAGAGAGACGTGATGCGCAATCCGTGTATCGATAGGGTGATAGGTGGGTTTAGGCACATCTTAATATTTTTGTGTGCCAATGCCATTTTTATGGCTTGTAAATTCATAAAATGGTCCCTTAAGCCTTCACGTGAAGTTTAATGGCAAGATGACTCGTTTTCTATTTTTCTCAATTTTTGAAACTTTTTGCGATTTAGGATTTTTTAAACTTTTTTGGAAAAAGTTTTGGCCCCAAACTTGGTAGACGTGATCCTTCTATTTTTTTTGCCAGGCACAAAAAAATTCAGATAAAAACTCGAAGTGTACACAATTTTGTGACCATTTGAAAAAAGTGTCCCCATTTCAGACACTTTAATGGCTACTGGCAGCAAACCTGTAAAATCTCAAATGCTCTTTAAGGGGTTGTGAGTTCTCGGGTTTGATGAGGGATAGGGGGCCAATATAAGGGCCAAGTACCAGTACCCATAGCACATCATGTGCACACACCCCCCCGGCCCCCTCGATCGTCGGAACCCCAATGCCGTCGGTCAGGTTCTCTGACGATGCTCGGGTGATAGTGCCCCGATGAAGAAAATGCGGTACCAGTACATGCCCGAGCCCAGCATGTGCTACCGCAACCCTCGGTCCGGTCCGATCTTAGATTGGGAATGAACTCCATATGCTTAGACTGGGAATGAACTCTGTATGCCTAAGTCAACCCACGAAATGAGCGTGTGGCCGATCAGCGGGCCAGAGGGGTAGGATGCACAAGCCGGGGATCGATCGGGTCCCCCTCTACGTGTTGCCGATCCTACTGCCGTAACCCTCTGTCCGGTCTGATCTTAGACTGGTTATGAACTCCGTATGCCTAAGCCAACCGACGAAACGAGTGGACGGACGGGCGGGCACTACGCCGACTGGAGAGATGGGATGCGCAAGCCAATGATCGATAGGGTGGTAGGTGGGTTTAGGCACATCTTCATATTCTGCATGCCAATGCCATTTTTATGGCTTGTAAATTCATACAATGGTCCCTTAAGCCTTCACGTGAAGTTTCATGGCAAGACGACTTGTTTTCTATTTTTCATGATTTTTGAAACTTTTTACGGTTCGAGATTTCTTAAAAATTTTTCAAAACTAGTTTTGGCCCCAAACTTGGTAGACGTGATCCTTGTATTTTTGTTGGCATGCATAAAAAATTTCAGCTAAAAACTCGAAGTGTACAAGATTTTGTGACCATTTGAAAAAAGTGCCCCCATTTTAGACACTTTAATAACTACTGGCAACAAACCTGTAAAATCTCAAATGCTCTTTAAGGGGGTGTCAGTTCTCGAGGTTTGATGAGGGATAAGGGACCAATATAAGGGCCAAGTACCAGCAACCATCGCACATCATGTGCGCACACCCCCCCGGCCCCCCCGATCACCGGAACACCAACGCCATCGATCAAGTTCTCCGGCGAAGAAAAATGCGACACCAGCATGTGCCCGAGCCTAGCATGTGCTACCGTAACCCTCGGTCTGGTCCGATCTTAGACTAAGAATGAACTCCGTATGGTTAGACTGGGAATGAACTCCGTATACGCAAGTCAACCCATGAAACGAGCGTGCGGGCTCAACCGGCCAAGGGGCAGGATCCGTAAACCGGGGATCGACCGGGTCCCCCTCTGCGTGCTGTCGATCCTGCTACCGCAACCCTCATCCGGTTTGGTCTTAGACTGGGAATGAACACCGTATGCCTAAGCCAACCGGTGAAACAAGCAGGCGGGTGGGCGGGCGGGCACTACACCGGCTAGAGAAGCGGGATGCGCAAGCCGTTGATCGATAGGGTGATAGGTGGGTTTCGGCACATCTTCATATTTCTATGTGCCAATGCCAATTTTATGGCTTGTAAATTCATACAATGGTCCCATAAGCCTTCACCTGAAGTTTCATGGCAAGATGACTCGTTTTCTATTTTTCATGATTTTTGAAACTTTTTACGGTTCGAGATTTTTTAAAATTTTTTCTAAAGGAGTTTTGGCCCCAAAATTGGTAGACCTGATCCCTGTATTTTTGTTGGCATGCACAAAAAAATTCAGCTAAAAACTTGAAGTGTACAAGATTTTGTGACTATTTGAAAAAAGTGTCCCCATTTCAAATACTTTAATAACTACTGGTAGCAAACCTGTAAAATCTCAAATGCTATTTAAGGGGGTGTGAGTTCTCGAGGTTTGATGAGGGATAGGGGGCCAATATAAGGGCCAAGTACCAGCACCCATCGCACATTATGTGTCCACACCCCCCGACCCCCCCGATCGTCGGAACCCCAATGTCGCCGATCAGGTTCTCCGACGATGGTGCCCCGACGAAGAAAAATGCGGCACCCGCACATGACCGAGCCTAGCATGTGCTGTCGCAACCCTCAGTCTAGTTCGATCTTAGACTGGGAATGAACTTCGTATGCTTACACTGGGAATGAACTCCGTATGTCTAAGTCAACCCATAAAACGAGCGTGCGGGCGCTCAGCCGGCCAGAGGGGCGGGATGCGCAAGCCGGGGATCGGTCGAGTCCCCCTCTGCGTGCTGTCGATCTTGCTGCTGCAACCCTCAGTCTGGTCCGATCTTAGACAGGGAATGAACTCCGTATGCCTAAGCCAACCGACGAAACAAGCGGGCGGGCGGGCGAGCGGGCACTACGTCGGCTAGAGAGGCGGGATGCGCAAACCGTGGATCGATAGGGTGGTAGGTGGGTTTTGGCACATCTTCATATTTCTGCATGCCAATGCCATTTTTATGGCTTGTAAATTCATACAATGGTCCCTTAAGCCTTCATGTGAAGTTTCATGGCAAGATGACTCGTTTTCTATTTTTCATGATTTTTGAAACTTTTTACGGTTTCGGATTTTTGAAACTTTTTTTGGAAGGAGTTTTGGCCCCAAACTTGGTAGACATGGTCCTTGTATTTTTGTTGGCACACACAAAAAAATTCAGCAAAAAACTCGAAGTGTACAAGATTTTGTGACCATTTGAAAAAAGTGTCCCCATTTCAGACACTTTAATGGCTACTGGCAGCAAACCTGTAAAATCACAAATGCTCTTTAAGGGGGTGTGAGTTCTCGAGGTTTGATGAGGGATAGGGGGCCAATATAAGGGCCAAGTACCAGCACCCATCACACATCATGTGTGCACACCCCCCGGCCCACCCGATCGCTGGAACCCCAATGCCGTCGATCAGGTTCTCCGGCGATGCTCCGACGATGGTGCCCTGGTGAAGAAAATGCTGCAGCAGCACATGCTCGAGCCCAGCATGTGCTGTCGTAACCCTCAATCCGGTCCAATCTTAGACCGGGAATGAACTCCGTATGCTTAGACTGGGAATGAACTTCGTATGCCTAAGTCAACCCATGAAACGAGCGTGCAGGCTCAGCCGGCCAGAGTGGCAGGATGCGCAAGCCGGGGATCGATCGGGTCCCCCTCTGCATGCTGCCGATCTTACTACCGCAGCCCTCGGTCTGGTCTGATCTTAGATTGGGAATGAACTCCGGATGCCTAAGCCAACCGATGAAACGAGCGGGTGGGTGGGCGAGCGGCCACGACGTCGGTCAGAGAGGCGGGATGCGCAAGCCGTGGCTCGTTAGGGTGGTAGGTGGGTTTAGGCACATCTTCATATTTCTGCCTGCCAATGATAGTTTTATGGCTTGTAAATTCATACAATGGTCCCTTAAGCCTTCACGTGAAGTTTCATGGCAAGACGACTCGTTTTCTATTTTTCATGATTTTCAAAACTTTTTGCGGTTTGAGATTTTTTAAAATTTTTTTGGTAGATGTTTTGGCCCCAAACTTATTAGACGTGATCCTTGTATTTTTGTTGGCATGCACAAAAAAATTCAGCTAAAAACTCGAAGTGTACAAGATTTTGTGACCATTTGAAAAAAGTGTCCCCATTTCAGACACTTTAATGGCTACTGGCAACAACCTGTAAAATCTCAAATGCTCTTTAAGGGGGTGTGAGTTCTCGAGGTTTGATGAGGGATAAGGGGCCAATATAAGGGCCAAGTACCAGCACCCATCGCACATCATGTGCGCACACCCCCCGGCCCCCCCGATCGCCAGAACCCCAATGCCACCGGTCAGGTTCTCCGGTGATGCTCCGGCGATGGTGCCCCGGTGAAGAAAAATGAGGCAGCAGCACATGCCCGACCCAGCATGTGCTGTCGAAAGCCTTGGTCCGGTCCGATCTTAGACTAGGAATGAACTCCGTATGCCTAAGTCAACCCACGAAACGAGCGTACAGGTGCTCAGCCGGCTAGAGGGGCGAGATGCGCAAGCCAGGGATCAGCTGGGTCCCCCTCTGTGTGCTGCCGATCCTGCTGCCAGAACCCTCGATCCGGTCCAATCTTAGACTAGGAATTAACTCCGTATGCCTAAGCCAACCGACGAAACGAGTGGGCAGGCGGGCGGGCACTACGCCGGCCAGAGAGACGGGATGCGCAAGCCATGGATCGATAGGGTGGCAAGTGGGTTTAGGTACATCTTCATATTTCTACGTGCCAATGCCATTTTTATAGCTTGTAAATTCATACAATGGTCCCTTAAGCCTTGACGTGAAGTTTCATGGCAAGACGACTCGTTTTCTCTTTTTACGATTTTCGAAACTTTTTACGGTTCAGTATTTTTTAAAATTTTTTTGGAAGGAGTTTTGGCCCCAAACTTGGTAGTCGTGATCCTTGTATTTTTTTTGGCATGCATAAAAAAATTCAGCTAAAAACTTCGAAGTGTACAAGATTTTGTGACCATTTGAAAAAAATGTCCCCATTTAAGACACTTTAATGGCTACTGGCAGCAAACCTGTAAAATCTCAAATGCTCCTTAAGGGGGTGTGAGTTCTCGAGGTATGATGAGGGATAGGGGGCCAATATAAGGGTCAAGTACCAGCACCCATCACACATCATGTGCGCACAACTCCCAGCCCCCCGATCGTCGGAACCTCAATGCTACCGGTCAGGTTCTTCGACGATGCTCCAGCATGGTACCCTGGCAAAGAAAATAGCGGCACCAGCACATTCCCGAGCCCAGCATGTATTGCCATAACCCTCGATTCAATCCGATCTTAGACTGGGAATGAACTCAACATTCTTAGACTGGGAATGAACTCCGTATGCCTAAGTCAACCCACGAAACGAGCGTGCGGGCGCTCAGCCGGCCAGAGGGGCGGGATGCTCAAGCCGAGGATCGATCGGGTCCCCCTCTACGTGCTACCGATCCTGCTGCCGCAACCCTCAGTCCTGTCTGATCTTAGGCTGGGAATGAACTCCATATGCCTAAGCCAACCGATGAAATGAGCGAGAGGGCGGGCGGGCGGGCACTACGCCGGCCAAAGAGATGGGATGCGCAAGCCGTGGATTGATACGGTGGTAGGTGGGTTTAGGCACATCTTCATATTTCTGCATGCCAATACCATTTTTATGGCTTGTAAATTCATACAATGGTCCCTTAAGCCTTCACGTGAAGTTTCATGGCAAGACGACTCGTTTTCTATTTTTCACGATTTTTGAAACTTTTTGAGGTTCAGGATTTTTTAAAATTTTTCCAAAAGGACTTTTGGCCCCAAACTTGGTAGACGTGATCCTTGTATTTTTATTCGTATGCACAAAAAAATTCAGCCAAAAACACGAAGTGTACAATATTTTGTGACCATTTGAAAAAAGTGTCCCCATTCCAGACACTTTAATGGCTACTGGCAGCAAACCTGTAAAATATCAAATGCTCTTTAAGGGGCTGTGAGTTCTTGAGGTTTGATGAGGGATAGGTTGCCAATATAAGGGCCAAGTACCAGCACCCATCGCACATCATGTGCGCACACCCCCCCGGCCCCCCCGATCGCTGGAACCCCAATGCCGCCGGTTAGGTTCTCCGGCGATGCTCCGGCAATGGTGCCCCGGTGAAGAAAAATGTGGCTCCAGTACATGCGCGAGCCCAGCATGTGCTGCCGCAACCCTCAGTCTGGTCTGATCTTAGACTGGGAATGAACTTCGTATGCCTAAGCCAACCGACAAAACGAACGGGTGGACGGGCACAACGCCAGCCAGGGAGACGAGATGCGCAAGCCGTGGATCGATAGGGTGGTATGTGGGTTTAGGCACATCTTCATATTTCTAAGTGCCAATGCCATTTTTATGGCTTGTAAATTCATACAATGGTCCCTTAAGCCTTCACGTGAAGTTTCATGGCAAGACGACTCGTTTTCTATTTTTCACGATTTTTGAAACTTTTTACGTTTCAGGATTTTTTAAAATTTTTTCAGTAGGATTTTTGGCCCCAAACTTGGTAGACGTGATCCTTGTATTTTTATTGGCATGAAAAACGAAATTCAGCCAAAAATTCGAAGTGTACAAGATCTTGTGACCATTTGAAAAAAGTGTCCCCATTTCAGACATTTTAATGGCTACTGGCAGCAAACCTGTAAAATCTGAATGCTCTTTAAGGGGGTGTGAGTTCTCGAGGTTTGATGAGGGATAGGTTGCCAATATAAAGGCAAAGTACCAGCACCCATCGCACATCATGTGTGCACACCCCCCCTGCCCCCCCGATCACCGAAACCCTAATGCCGTCAGTTAGGTTCTCCGGCGATGCTCCGGCAATGGTGCCCCGGCGAAGAAAAATGCTGCTCCAGCACATGCGCGAGCCCAGCATGTGCTGCCGCAACCCCCGGTCCAGTTTGATCTTAGACTGGGAACGAACTTCGTATGCCTAAGCCAACCGACAAAACGAGGGGGCGGGCGGGCACTACGCCGGCCAGGGAGACGGGAAGCGCAAGCCGTGGATCGATAGGCTGGTTTGTGGGTTTAGGCACATCTTCATATTTCTGTGTGCCAATGCCATTTTTATGGCTTCTAAATTCATACAATGGTCCCTTAAGCCCTCACGTGAAGTTTCATGGCAAGACGACACGTTGTCTATTTTTCACGATTTTCAAAACTTTTTGCGTTTCGGGATTTTTTAAAATTTTTTCAGAAGGAGTTTTGACCCCAAACTTGGTAGACGTGATCCTTGTATTTTTGATGGCATGCAAAAAAAAAATCAGCTAAAAACTCGAAGTGTACAATATTTTTTGACCATTTGAAAAAAGTGTCCCCATTTCAGACACTTTAACGACTACTGGCAGCAAACTTGTAAAACCTCAAATGCTCTTTAAGGGGGTGTGAGTTCCTGAGGTTTAATGAGGGATAGGGGGCCAATTGAAGGGCCAAGTACCAGCACCCATCGCACATCATGTGCGCACACCCCCCCGGCCCCCCCGATCGTCAGAACCCCAATGCTACCGTTCAGGTTCTCCGACGATCCTCTGATGAAGAAAAATGGGGCACCAGCACATGCCCGAGCCCAGCATGTGCTACCGTAACCCTCAGCCCAGTCCTATCTTAGATTGGGAATGAACTTCGTATGCTTAGACTGGGAATGAACTCCGTATGCCTAAGTCAACCCATGAAACAAGCGTGTGGGCGCTCAACCGGCCAGAGGGTGGGATGCGCAAGACGGGGATCGGTCGGGTCCTCCTCTACGTGCTGCCGATCCTGCTACCACAACCGTCGGTCTGATCCGATCTTAGACTGGGAATGAACTCTGTACGCCTAAGCTAATCGATGAAACAAGCGGGCGGGTGGGCGGGCGGGCATTACGTCGGCCAGAGAGATGGGATGCGCAAGCCGTGGATCGATATGGTGGTAGGTGGGTTTGGGCACATCTTCATATTTCTATGTTCCAATGCCATTTTTATGGCTTGTAAATTCATACAATGGTCTCTTAAGCCTTCACGTGAAGTTTAATGGCAAGACGACTCGTTTTCTATTTTTCATGATTTTTGAAACTTTTTACGGTTTGGGATTTTTTAAAATTTTTTCGGAAGGAGTTTTCACCCCAAACTTATTAGATGTGATCCTTGTATTTTTGTTGGTATGCACAAAACAAATCAGCTAAAAACTCAAAGTGTACAAGATTTTGTGACCACTTGAAAAAAGTGTCCCCATTTCACACTTTAATGGCTTCTGACAGCAAACCTATAAAATCTCAAATGCTCTTTAAGGGGTGTGAGTTCTCGAGGTTTGATGAGGGATAGGGGGCCAATATAAGGGCCAAGTACCAGCACCCATTGCACATCATGTACGCACACCCCCCGGTCCCCCCGATCGTCGAAACCCCAATGCCACCGGTCAGGTTCTCCGACGATGCTCCGACAATGGTGCCCCGATGGAGAAAAATGTGGCACCAGCACATGCCCAAGCCTAGCATGTGCTGTCGAAACCCTCGGTCCGATCCGATCTTAGACTGGGAATGAACTGCGTATGCTTAGACTGGGAATGAACTCCGTATGCCTAAGTCAACCCATGAAACGAGCGTGCAGGCTCAGCCGGCCAGAGGGGCGGAATGCGCAAGCTGGAGATCGATCGGGTCCCGCTCTGCATCTTGCCGATCCTACTGTCACAACCCTTGGTCTAGTCTGATCTTAGATTGGGAATGAACTCCGTATGCCTAAGCCAACCGATGAAACGAGCGGGCGGGTGGGCGAGCGGGCACAACGCTGGTTAGAGAGGCGGGATGCGGAAGCCGTGGCTCGATAGGGTGGTAGGTGGGTTTAGGCACATCTTCATATTTCTGCCTACCAATGCCATTTTTATGGCTTGTAAATTCATACAATGGTCCCTTAAGCCTTCACGTGAAGTTTCATGGCAAGACGACTCGTTTTCTATTTTTCACGATTTTCAAAACTTTTTACGGTTCGAGATTTTTTAAAATTTTTTCGATAGAAGTTTTGAACCCAAACTTATTAGACGTGATCCTTGTATTTTTGTTGGCATGCACAAAAAAATTCAGCTAAAAACTCGAAGTGTACAAGATTTTGTGACCATTTGAAAAAAGTGTCCCCATTTTAGACACTTTATTGGCTACTGGCAGCAAACCTGTAAAATCTCAAACGCTCTTTAAGGGGGTGTGAGTTCTCGAGGTTTGATGAGGGATAGGGGGCCAATATAAGGGCCAAGTACCAGCACCTATCGCACATCATGTTCGCACACCCCCCTGACCCCCCAGATCGTTCGAACCCCAATGCCACCGGTCAGGTTCTCTGGTGATGCTCCGGCGATGGTGCCCCGACGAAGAAAAATGAGGCAGTAGCACATGCCCGAGCCCAGCATGTGCTGCCAAAACCCTCGGTCCAGTCCGATCTTAGACTAGAAATAAACTCTGTATGCTTAGACTAGGAATGAACTCCGTATGCCTAAGTCAACCCAATGAAACGAGCGTGCGGGCGCTCAGCCGGCTAGAGGGGCGAGATGCGCAAGCCGGGGATCGGCCGAGTCCCCCTCTGCATGCTGTCGATCCTGCTGCTAGAACCCTTGGTCTGGTCCAATCTTAGACTGGGAATTAACTCCGTATGCCTAAGCCAACCGACGAAACGAGTGGGCAGGCAAGCGGGCGGGCGGGCACTACGCCTGCCAAAGAGACGGGATGCGCAAGTCATGGATCGATAGGGTGGTAGGTGGGTTTAGGCACATCTTCATATTTCTACGTGCCAAAGCCATTTTTATGGCTTGTAAATTCATACAATGGTCCCTTAAGCCTTCACGTGAAGTTTCATGGCGAGACGACTCGTTTTTTATTTTTCACGTTTTTCAAAAATTTTTATGGTTTGGGATTTTTTAAAATTTTTTTGGAAGGATTTTTGGCCCCAAACTTGGTAGACGTGATCCTTGTATTTTTTTTGGCATGCACAAAAAAATTCAGCTAAAAACACGAAGTGTACAAGATTTTGTGACCATTTGATAAAAGTGTCCCCATTTCAGACACTTTAATGGCTACTGGCAGCAAATCTGTAAAATCTCAAATGCTATTTAAGGGGGTGTGAGTTCTCGAGGTTTGATGAGGGATAGAGGCCAATATAAGGGTCAAGTACCAGCACCTATCGCACATCATGTGTGCACACCCCGCCGGCCCCCTCGATCGTCGGAACCCCAATGCCGCTAGTCAAGTTCTCCAACGATGCTCCGACGATGGTGCCCCGACATAGAAAAATGAGACACCAGCAGATGCTCGAGCCTAGCATGTGCTGCCGTAACCCTCGGTCTAGTCCGTTCTCAGACTGAGAATGAACTCTGTATGTTTAGACTGGGAATGAACTCCATGTGCCTAAGTCAACCCACGAAATGAGCGTGCGGGTGCCCAGTCGGCCAGAGGGGCGGGATGCGCAAGCTGGAGATCGGTCAGGTCCCCCTCTGCGTGCTGTCGATCCTGCTGCCGCAACCTTCACTCCAATCCGATCTGAGACTGGGAATGAACTCCGTATGCCTAAGCCAACTGACGAAATGAGCGGGCGGGCGGGCGGGCACTACGTCGGCTAGAGAGACGGGATGCACAAGCTGTGGATCGACAGGGTGGTAGGTGGGTTTAGGCACATCTTCATATTTCTACATGCCAATGCCATTTTTATGGCTTGTAAATTCATACAATGGTCCCTTAAGCCTTCGCGTGAAGTTTCATGGCAAGACGACTTGTTTTCTATTTTTCATGATTTCTGAAACGTTTTGTGGTTTGGGATTTTTCAAGATTTTTTCGAAAGGAGTTTTGTCCCCAAACTTAGTAGACGTGATCGTTCTATTTTAGTTGGCATGCAAAAAAACAATACAGCTAAAAACTCGATGTGTACAAGATTTTGTGACCATTTGAAAAAGGTGTCCCCATTTCAGACACTTTAATGGCTACTGGCAGCAAACCTGTAAAATCTCAAATGCTTTTAAAGGGGTGTGAGTTCTAGAGGTTTGATGAGGGATAGGGGGCCAGTATAAGGGCCAAGTACCAGCATCCATCGCACATCATGTCCGCACAACCCGCCCGGCCCCCCGATCGCCGGAACCCCAATACCGTCGGTCAGGTTCTCCGGCGAGGCTCCGACGATGGTGCCGCGATGAAGAAAAATACGCCACCAGCACAAGCTCGAGCCCAGCATGTTCTGCCACAACCCTCAGTCCGGTCCGATCTTAGACTGGGAATGAACTCCGTATGCCTAAGTCAACCCACGAAACGAGCTTGCAGGCGCTCAGCCGGCCAGAGGGTGGGACGCGTAAGCCGGGGATCGACCGGGTCCCCTTCCCCATGCTGCCGATCCTGCTACTGCAACCCTTGGTCTAGCCTGATCTTAGGCTGGGAATGAACTCTGTATGCCTAAGCCAACCGACGAAACGAGCGGGCGAGCGGGCAGGCGGGCACTACGCCGCCCAGAGAGACGAGATGCGCAAGCGGTGGATCGATAGGGTGGTAGGTGGGTTTAGGCACATCTTCATATTTCTACGTGCCAATGCCATTTTTATGGCTTGTAAATTCTTTCAATGGTCCCTTAAGCCTTCACGTGAAGTTTCATGGCAAGACAACTTGTTTTCTATTTTTCAAGATTTTTTCGAAAGGAGTTTTGTCGCCAAACTTGGTAGACGTGATCCTTCTATTTTTGTTGGCATGCAAAAAAAAATTCAGCTAAAAACTCGATGTGTACAAGATTTTGTGACCATTTGAAAAAAGTGTCCCCAATTCAGACACTTTAATGGCTACTGGCAGCAAACTTGTAAAATCTCAAATGCTTTTTAAGGGGGTGTGAGTTCTAGAGGTTTGATGAAGGATAGGGGGCCAATATAAGGGCCAAATACCAGCACCCATCGCACATCATGTGCGCACAACCCACCTAGCCCCTCGATCGTCTGAACCCCAATGCCGCCGGTCAGGTTCTTCGACGAGCCTCCGACGATGGTGCCCCGATGAAGAAAAATACGACACCAGCACATGCTCGAGCCCTGCATGTGCTGCCACAACCCTCAGTCCGGTCCGATCTTAGACTGGGAATGAACTCCGTATGCCTAAGTCTACCCACGAAACGAGCATGCGGGCGCTCAGTCGGCCAGAGGGGTGGGACGCGCAAGCCGGGGATTGACCGGGTCCCCCTCCGCATGCTGCCAATCCTGCTGCCACAACCCTCGATCCGGCCTGATCTTAGGTTGGGAATGAACTGTGTATGCCTAAGCCAACCGACGAAATGAACGGGCAGGCGGGCAGGCGGGCACTACGCCGCCCAGAGAGATGAGATGCGCAAGCGGTGGATCGATAGGGTGGTAGGTGGGTTTAGGAACATCTTCATATTTTTGCATGCCAATGCCATTTTTATGGCCTGTGAATTCATACAATGCTCCCTTAAGCCTTCACGTGAAGTTTCATGGCAAGATGACTCGTTTTCTATTTTTCATGATTTTTGAAACTTTTTGCGGTTTGGGATATTTTAAAATTTTTTTGGAAGGATTTTTGGCCCCAAATTTGGTAGACGTGATCCTTATATTTTTTTTGGCATGCAAAAAAAAATTCAGCTAAAAACTCAAAGTGTACAAGTTTTTGTGAGCATTTGAAAAAAGTGTCCCCATTTTAGACACTTTAATGGCTACTAGCAGCAAACCTGTAAAATCTCACATGCTCTTTAAGGAGGTGTGAGTTCTCAAGGTTTGATGAGGGATAGGGGGCCAATATAAGGTCCAAGTACCAGCACCCATCACACATATGTGCGCACACCCCCCCCAGCCCCCCCGATCGTCGGAACCCCAATGCCGTCGGTTAGGTTCCTCGGTGATGCTCTGGCGATGGTGTCCCGGTGAAGAAAAAAGTGGCACCAGCACATGTCTGAGCCCAGCATGTGCTGCCGCAACCCTCGCTCTGGTCCGATCTTAGACTGGGAATGAACTCCGTATGCCTAGACAGGAAATGAACTCCGTATGCCAAGTTAACCCATGAAACGAGCGTGCGAGCGCTCAGCCGACCAGAGGGGCGGGTTGCGCAAGCTGGGGATCGACCGGGTCCCCCTTTGTGTGTTTCCGATCCTGTTGCCGCAACCTTTGGTCCAGTCCGATCTTAGACTGGGAATGAACTCCATATGCCTAAGCCAACCGATGAAACGAGCGGACGGACGGGCGGGCACTACGTCGGCTAGAGAGACGGGATGCGCAAGTCGTGGATCGATAGGCTGGTAGGTGGGTTTAGGCACATCTTCATATTTCTACGCGCCAATGCCATTTTTATGGCTTGTAAATTCATACAATGGTCCCTTAAGCCTTCACGTGAAGTTTCATGGCAAGACGACTCGTTTTCTATTTTTCATGATTTTTGAAACTTTTTACGGTTCAAGATTTTTTTAAATTTTTTCGGAAGGAGTTTTACCCCCAAACTTGGTAGACGTGATCCTTGTATTTTTTTTGGCATCCACAAACAAATTCAGCTAAAAACTTGAAGTGTACAACATTTTGTGACCATTTGAAAAAAGTGTCTCTATTTCAGACACTTTAATAGCTACTGGCAGCAAACCTGTAAAATGTCACTTTAAGGGGGTGTGAGTTCTCGAGGTCTGATGAGGGATAGGAGGCCAATATAAGGGCAAGTAACAGCACCCATCGGACATCATGTGCGCACACTCCCCCCGGCCCCCCCAATCATCGGAGCCCCAACGCCGTCCGTCAGGTTCTCCGGTGATGGTGCCCTGACGAAGAAAAATGCGGCACCAGAACATGCTCGAGCCTAGCATGTGCTACCGTAACCCTTGATCCGGTCCGATCTTAGATTGGGAATGAACTTCGTATGCTTAGACTGGGAACGAACTCTGTATGCCTAACTCAACCCATGAAACGAACGTGCGGGCGCTCAGCAGGCCAGAGGGGCGGGATGCGCAAGCCGGGGATCGATCGGGTCAGGCTCAACGTGCTGCCGATCCTGTTGTTGCAATCCTCAATCCGGTCCGATCTTAGACTGGGAATGAACTCCGTATGCCTAAGCCGATCGATGAAAAAAACGGGTAGGCGAGCGGGCACTACGCCGGCCAGAGAAACGGGATGCGCAAGCCGTGGATCGATAGGGTGGTCGGTGGGTTTAGGCACATCTTCATATTTTTGCGTGCCAATGTCATTTTTATGGCTTGTAAATTCATACAATGGTCCCTTAAGCCTTCACGTGAAGTTTCATGGCAAGACGACTCGTTTTCTATTTTTCACGATTTTTGAAACTTTTTAAGGTTCGGGATTTTTTAAAATTTTTTTGGAAGGCATTTTGGCCTCTAACTTGGTAGACATGATCCTTGTACTTTTGTTGGCTTGCACAAAAAAATTCAGCTAAAAACTCGAAGTGTACAAGATTTTGTGACCATTTGAAAAAAGTGTCCTCATTTCAGAAACTTTAATGGCTATTGGCAGCAAACCTGTAAAATCTCAAATGCTCTTTAAGGGAGTGTGAGTTCTCGAGGTTTGATGAGGGATAGGGGGCCAATATAAGGGCCAAGTACCAGCACCCATCGCACATCTTGTCCGGACACCCCTCGGCCCCCCCGATCATCGGAACCCCAAAGTTGCCGGTCGGGTTCTTCGACGATGGTGCCCCGACGAAGAAAAATGCGGCACCAGCACATGCCCGAGCCCAGTATGTGCTGCTGCAACCCTCGGTCTGGTCCGATCTTAGACTGGGAATGAACTCTGTATGCTTAGACTGGGAATGAACTCCGTATGCCTAAGTCAACCCACGAAATGAGCGTGCGGGCGCTCAGCCGGCCACATGGGCGGGATGCGTAAATCGGGGATCGATCGGGTCCCCTTCTGCGTGCTGCCGATCCTACTGTGGAACCCTCGTTCTGATCCGATCTTAGACTGGGAATGAACTCCGTACGCCTAAGCCAACCAATGAAATGAACAGGTGGGTGGGCGGGCGGGCACTACGCCAGCCAGAGAGACGGGATGCGCAAGCCGTGGATCGATAGGGTGTTAGGTGGGTTTGGGCACATCTTCATATTTCTGCATGCCAATGCCATTTTTATGGCTAGAAAATTCATACAATGGTCCCTTAAGCATTGACGTGAAGTTTCATGGCAAGACGACTCGTTTTCTATTTTTCATGATTTTTAAAACTTTCTGCGGTTCGGAATTTTTTAAAATTTTTTTGGAAGGATTTTTGGCCCTAAACTTGGTAGATGTGATCCTTGTATTTTTGTTGGGATGCAAAAAAAAATTCAGCTAAAAACTCAAAGTGTACAAGATTTTGTGACCATTTGAAAAAAGTGTCCTCATTTCAGAAACTTTAATGGCTACTGGCAGCAAACCTGCAAAATCTCAAATGCTCTTTAAAGGGGTGTGAGTTCTCGAGATTTGATGAGGGATAGGGGGCCAATATAAGGGCCAAGTAGCAGCACCCATCGCACATCTTGTCCGCACACCCCCCGGCCCCCCCGATCATAGGAACCCCAAAGCCGTCGGTCGGGTTCTCCGGTGATGGTGCCCCGACGAAGAAAAATACGGGACCAGCACATGCCCGAGCCCAGCATGTGCTGCCACAACCTTCGGTCCGGTCTGTTCTTAGACTGGGAATGAACTCTGTATGCTTAGACTGGGAATGAACTCCGTATGCCTAAGTCAACCCACGAAACGAGCTTGCGGGCGCTCAGTCGCCCAGAGGGACGGGATGCGTAAATCGGGGATCGATCGGGTCCCCTTCTGCATGCTGCCGATCCTACTATGGAACCCTTGGTCCGATCTGGTATTACACTAGGAATGAACTCCGTATGCCTAAGCCAATCGATGAAACGAGCGGGCGGGCGGGCGGGCGGGCACTACGTCGGCCATAGAGACGGGATGTGCAAGCTGTGGATCGATAGGGTGGTAGGTGGGTTTGGGTACATCTTCATATTTCTGCATGCCAATGCCATTTTTATGGCTTGTAAAATCATACAATGGTCCCTTAAGCCTTCACGTGAAGTTTCATGGCAAGATGACTCGTTTTCTATTTTTCATGATTTTCGAAACTTTCTGCGGTTCAGAATTTTTTTAAATTTTTTTGGAAGGATTTTTGGTCCCAAACTTGGTAGACGTGATCCTTGTATTTTTGTTGGCATGCACAAAAAGATTCAGCTAAAAACTCGAAGTGTACAAGATTTTGTGACAATTTGAAAAAAGTGTCCCCATTTCAGACACTTTAATTGCTACTGGCAGCAAACCTGTAAAATCTCAAATGCTTTTTAAGGGGGTGTGAGTTTTCGAGGTTTGATGAGGGATAGGGGGCCAATATAAGGGCTAAGTACCAGCACCCATCACACATCATGTGCGCACACCCCCCTGGCCCCCCCGATCGCTGAAACCCCGATAACACCGATCAGAGGGGTTGGATGCGTAAAACGAGGATCAGCGAGGTCCCCCTCTGCGTGCTGCCGATCTTGCTACTACAACCCTCAGTCCGATCTGATCTTAGACTGGGAATGAAATTCGTATGCCTAAGCCAACCGACGAAACGAGCGGGCGGGCGGGCGGGTGGGCGGGATTGCACTACGTCGGCCAGTGAGACGGGATGTGCAAGCCGTGGATCGATAGGGTGGTAGGTGGGTTTAGGCACATCATCATATTTCTACGTGCCAATGCCATTTTTATGGCTTGTAAATTCATACAATGGTCCCTTAAGCCTTCACGTAAAGTTTCATGGCAAGACGACTCGTTTTCTATTTTTCACGATTTTTGAAACATTTTACGGTTCGGGATTTTTTAAAATTTTTTTGGAAGGAGTTTTGGCCCCAAACTTGGTAGACGTGGTCCTTACATTTTTGTTGGCATGCACAAAAAAATTCTGCTAAAAACTCGAAATGTACAAGATTATGTCACCATTTGAAAAAAGTGTCCCCATTTCAGACACTTTAATGGCTACTGGCAGTAAACTTGTAAAATCTCAAATGCTTTTTAAGAGGGTGTGAGTTCTTGAGGTTTGATGAGGGATAGGGGGCCAATATAAGGGCCAAGTACCAGCATCCATCGCACATCATGTGCGCACACCCTCCCGGCTCCCCCGATCGCCGGAACCCCAATAACGCCAGCCAGAGGGGCGGGATGCGCAAGCCGGGGATTGGCCAGGTCCCCCTCTGTGTGCTGCCGATCCTACTACCGTAACCCCTTGTCCAGTCCCCATTTCAGACACTTTAATGGCTACTGGTAGCAAACTCGTAAAATATTTTTGAATTTTTGAAACTTTTTGCGGTTTGGGATTTTTTAAAATATTTTCGGAAGGATTTTTGGCCCCAAACTTGGTAGACGTGATCCTTGTATTTTTGTTGGCATGCACAAAAAAATTCAGCTAAAAACTCACAGTGATCAAGATTTTGTGACCATTTGAAAAAAATGTCCCCATTTAAGAGGGTGTGAGTTCTCGAGGTTTGATGAGGGATAGGGGCCAATATAAGGGCCAAGTACCAACACCCGTCACACATCATGTGCGCACTCCCCTCCGCCCCCCCCAATCACCGAAACCCCAATAACGCCAGCCAGAGGGGCGGGATGCGCAAGCCGAGGATTGGTCGGGTCCCCTCTACGTGCTGCCGATCCTGCTACCGCAACCCTCAGTCTGGTCTGATCTTAGACTGGGAATGAGCTCCGTATGCCTAAGGCAACCGACGAAATGAGTGGGCGGGCGGGTGGACGGGCGTGCACTACGTCGGCTAGAGAGACAGGATGCACAAGCAGTGGATCGATAGGGTGGTAGGTGGGTTTAGGCACAGCTTTTTATTTCTACGTGCCAATGCCATTTTTATGGCTTGTAAATTCATACAATGGTCACTTAAGCCTTCACATGAAGTTTCATGGGAAGACGACTCGTTTTATATTTTTCACAATTTTTGAAACATTTTGCTGTTTGAGATTTTTTAAAATTTTTTTGGAAGGAGTTTTGACCCCAAACTTGGTAGACGTAATCCTTGTATTTTTGTTGGCATGCACAAAAACATTCAGCTAAAAACTCGAAGTGTACAAGATTATGTGACCATTTGAAAAACATGTCCCCATTTCAGACACTTTAATGGCTACTGGCAGCAAACTTGTAAAATCTCAAATGCTCTTTAAGGGTGTGTGAGTTCTCGAGGTTTGATGAGGGATAAGGGGCCAGTATAAGGGCCAAGTACCAGCACCCATCACACATCATGTGCGCACACCCTCTCGGCCCGCCCAATCGCCGGAACCCCAGTAACGTCGGTCAGGTTCTCCAGCGATGCTCCGGTGATGGTGCCCCGGCGAAGAAAAATACGGCACCAGCACATGCTCGAGCCTGGCATGTGCTGTCACAACCCTCAGTCCGATCCGATCTTAGACTGGGAATGAACTCTGTATGCCTAAGTCAACCCACGAAACAAGCGTGTGGTCGCTCAGCCGGCTAGAGGGGCGAGATGCGTAAGCCAGGGATCAGTTGGGTCCCCCTCTGCCTGTTGCCGATCCTTCTGCCACAATCCTTGGTTTGATCCGATCTTAGATTGGGAATGAACTAGGTATGCCTAAGCTAACCGACAAAACGAGCAAGCGGGCGGGCGGGCGGGCTCTATGTCGGCCAGAGAGGCGGGATGCGCAAGCCGTGGATCGATAGGGTGGTAGCTAGGTATAGGCTCATCTTCATATTTCTGAGTACCAATGCCATTTTTATGGCTTGTAAATTCATAAAATGGTCCCTTAAGCCTTCACGTGAAGTTTCATGGCAAGACGACTCATTTTCTATTTTTTACGATATTTGAAACTTTTTACGAATTAGGATTTTTTAAAATTTTTTCGGAAGGTGTATTGGCCCCAAACTTGGTAGACGTGATCCTTGTATTTTTGTTGGCATGCACAAAAAAATACAGCTAAAAACTCGAAGTGTACAAGTTTTTGTGATCATTTGAAAAAGGTGTCCCCATTTCAAACACTTTAATGGCTACTGGCAGCAAACCTGTAAAATCTCAAATGCTCTTTAAGGAGGTGTGTGTTCTCGAGGTTTGATGAGGCATAGGGGGCCAATATAAGGGCCAAGTACCAGCACCTATCGCACATCAAGTGCGCACACCCCCCGGCCCCTCCGATCGCCGGAACCCCAATGCCGCCGGTCCGGTTGTACGACGATGCTCCGACGATAGTGTCTCGACGAAGAAAAATGCAGCACCAGCACATACCCGAGCCCAGCATGTGCTGCCGCAACCCTCGGTCCGGTCCGATCTTAGACTGGGAACGAACTCCGTATGCCTAAGCCAATCGACGAAACTAGAGGGCGGACGGGCGGGCACTACGCCGACCAGAGAGACGGGATGCACAAGCCGTGGATCGATAGGGTGGTAGGTGGGTTTAGGCACATCTTCATATTTCTGTGTGCCAATGCCATTTTTATGGCTTGTAAATTCATACAATGGTCCCTTAAGCCCTCACGTGAAGTTTCATGGCAAGACGACTCATTTTCTATTTTTCACGACTTTTGAAACTTTTTGCGGTTCGGGATTTTTTAAACTTTTTTGGAAGGAGTTTTGACCCCAAACTTCGTAGACGTGATCCTTGTATTTTCATTGGCATGCACAAAAAAATTCAGATAAAAACTCAAAGTGTACAAGATTTTGTGACCAATTGAAAAAAGTGTCCCCATTTCAGACACTTTAATGGCTACTGGCAGCAAACCTGTAAAATCTCAAATGCTCTTTAAGGGGGTGTGAGTTCTCGAGGTTTGATGAGGGATAGGGGGCCAATATAAGGGCCAAGTACCAGCACCCATCGCACATCATGTGTGCACACCCCCCAGCCCCCCCGATCGTCGGAACCCCAATGCCGCCGGTTAGGTTCTCCAACGATGCTCCGGTGATAGTGCCCCGACGAAGTAAAATGCGACACCAGCAATGCCCGAGCCCAGCATGTGCTGCCGCAACCCTCGGTCTGATCCGATCTTAGATTGGGAATGAACTCCGTATGCTTAGACTGGGAATGAACTTCGTATGCCTAAGTTAACCCACGAAACGAGCATACGGGTGCTCAGCCGGCTACAGGGGCAGGATGCGCAAGCCAGGGATTCGTCCGGTCCCCCTCTACGTGCTGCCCATCTTGCTGTCGTAACCCTCAGTCCGGTCCAATCTTAGACTAGAATAAACTCCGTATGCCTAAGCCAACCGACGAAACGAGCGGGCGGGCGGACGGGCACTACGCCGGCCAGAGAGACGGGATGCGTAAGCCGCGGATCGATAGGGTGGTAGGTGGGATTTGGCACATCTTCATATTTCTGCATGCCAATGCCATTTTTATGGCTTGTAAATTCATACAATGGTCCCATAAGCCTTCACGTGAGGTTTCATGGCAAGACGACTCGTTTTCTATTTTTCATAATTTTCAAAACTTTTTACGGTTTGTGATTTTTTAAAATTTTTTCGGAAGGAGTTTTGGCCCCAAACTTGGTAGACGTAATCCTTGTATTTTTTTGGCATGCACAAAAAAATTCAGCTAAAAACTCGAAGTGTACAAGATTTTGTGACCATTTGAAAAAAGTGTCCCCATTTCAGACACTTTAACGGCTACTGGCAGCAAACCTGTAAAATCTCAAATGCTCTTTAAGGGGGTGTAAGTTCTTGAGGTTTGATGAGGGATAAGGGGCCAAAATAAGGGCCAAGTACCAGCACCCATCACACATCATGTGGGCACACCCCCCCGACCCCCCCGATCGTCGGAACCCTAATGCCGCCGGTCAGGTTCTCCAATGATGCTCCGATGATCATGCCCCTGTGAAGAAAAATACGACACCAGCACATGCCCGAGCCCAGCCTGTGCTACCGTAACCCTCGGTCCAATCCGATCTTTGACTGGGAATGAACTCCGTATGCTTAGACTGGGAATGAACTCCGTATGCCTAAGTCAACCCATGAAACGAGCGTGCGGGCACTCAGCCAGCCAGAGGGGTGGGATGCGAAAGCCAGCGATGGTGCCCCGGTGAAGAAAAATGTGGCACCAGCACATGCCCGAGCCCAGGATGTGCTGTCGCAAACCTCGGTCCGATCTGATCTGAGACTGGGAATGAACTCCATATGCTTAGACTGGAAATGAACTCTGTATGCCTAAGTCAACCCACGAAAATGAGCGTGCGGGTGCTAAGCCGGCCAGAGGGGCAGGATACGCAAGTCGGGGATTGGCCACATCCCCTTCTGGGTGCTGCCAATCCTGCTACCACAACCGTCAGTTCGATCTGACCTTAGACTGGGAATGAACTCTGCATGCCTAAGCCAAGCAACGAAATGAGCGGGCGGGCGGGTGGCCACTACGTCGGTCAGAGAGACGGGTTGCGTAAGCTGTGGATCGATAGGGTCGTAGGTGGGTTTAGTCACATCTTCATATTTCTTCATGCCAATGCCATTTTTATGGCTTGTAAATTGAT
Source organism: Durio zibethinus (assembly GCF_047325235.1). NCBI lineage: Eukaryota > Viridiplantae > Streptophyta > Magnoliopsida > Malvales > Malvaceae > Durio > Durio zibethinus. The sequence continues at coordinate 14,331,505 of NC_143180.1, read as the reverse complement.
ACAATGGTCCCTTAAGCCTTCACGTGAAGTTTCATGGCAAGACGACTCGTTTTCTATTTTTCATGATTTTTGAAACTTTTTATGGTTCGAAATTTTTTAAAATTTTTTCGAAAGGATTTTTGGCCCCAAACTTGGTACATGATCCTTGTATTTTTGTTGGCATGCACAAAAAAATTCAACTAAAAACTCAAAGTGTACAAGATTTTATGACCATTAGAAAAAAGTGTCCCCATTTCAAACACTTTAATGGCTACTGGCAGCAAACCTGTAAAATCTCAAATACTCTTTAAGGGGGTGTGAGTTCTCGAGGTTTGATGAGGGATAGGGAGCCAATATAAGGGCCAAGTACCAGCACCCATCGCACATCATGTGCGCACACCCCCCCGGCCCCCCGAACGTCGGAACCCCAATGTTGCCGGTAAGGTTGTCCGACGATGGTGCCCTGATGAGGAAAAATACAGCACCGACACATGCCCGATTCCAGCAAGTGCTGCCACAACCCTTGGTCTGGTCCGATCTTAGACTGGGAATGAACTCCGTATGGTTAGACTGGGAATGAACTTTGTATGCGTAAGTCAACCCACGAAACAAGCGTGTGGGCGCTCAGCCGGCCAGAAGGGCGGGATGTGTAAGTCGGGGATCGGCTGGGTCCCCCTCTGCGTGCTGCTGATCCTACTACCATAACCCTCGGTCTGGTCTGATCTTAGATTGGGAATGAACTCCGTATGCCTAAGCCAAACGACGAAACAAGCGGGCGGGCGGGCGGGCACTATACCGGCCAGAGAGACGGGATGCGCAAGCCGAGGATCGATATGGTAGTAGGTGGGTTTAGGCACATCTTCATATTTCTACATGCCAATGCCATTTTTATGGCTTGTAAATTCATATAATGGTCCCTTAAGCCTTCAAGTGAAGTTTCATGGCAGGACGACTCGTTTTCTATTTTTCATGATTTTTGAAACTTTTTGCGGTTCGAGATCTTTTAAAATTTTTTCGGAAGGAGTTTTGGCCCAAAACTTGGTAGCCGTGATCCTTGTATTTTGGTTGGCTTGCACAAAAAAATTCAGCTAAAAACTCGAAGTGTACAAGATTTTGTGACCATTCGAAAAAAGTGCCCCCATGTTAGACACTTTAGTAACTATTGGCAGGAAACCTGTAAAATCTCAAATGCTCTTTAAGGGGGTGCTAGTTCTCGAGGTTTGATGAGGAATAAGGGGCCAATATAAGGGCCAAGTACCAGCACCCATCGCACATCATGTGCGCACACCCCCCGGTCGTCGGAACCCCAATACCGCCAGACAGGTTCTCCGGCGATGATGCCCCGACGAAGAAAAATACGGCACCAGCGCATGCCCGAGCCCAGCATGTGCTGTCGCAACCCTCGATCCGGTCCGATCTTAGACTGGGAATGAACTCCGTATGCTTAGACTGGGAATGAACTCTGTATGCCTAAGTCAACTTACGAAATGAGCGTGTGGGCGCTCAGTCGGCCAAAGGGGCAGGATGCGTAAGCCAGGGATCGGTCGGGTCCCCCTCTGCATGCTGCTGATCCTACTACTGCAACCCTTGATCTGGTCTGATCTTAGACTAGGAATGAACTTCGTATGTCTAAGCTAAGCGATGAAACGAGCGGGCGGGCATGAGGGCAGGCGGGCACTACAACTGCCAGAGAGACGGGATGCGTAAGCCGTGGATCGATAGGGTGATTGGTGGGTTTAGGCACATCTTCATATTTCTGTGTGCCAATGCCATTTTTATGGCTTGTAAATTCATACAATGGTCCCTTAAGCCTTCACGTGAAGTTTCATGGCAAGACGACTCGTTTTCTATTTTTCATGATTTTTGAAACTTTTTACGGTTTGAGATTTTTAAAAAAAATTTTGAAAGGATTTTTGGGCCCAAACTTGGTAGACGTGATGCTTGTAATTTTGTTGGCATGCACAAAAGAATTCAGCTAAAAACTCGAAGTGTACAAGATTTTGTGACCATTTGAAAAAAGTGTCCCCATTTCAGACACTTTAGTGGCTACTGGCAACAAACCTGTAAAATCTCAAATGCTCTTTAAGGGGTGCGAGTTCTTGAGGTTTGATGAGGGATAGGGGGCCAATATAAAGGACAAGTACCAGCACCCATCATAAATCATGTGCGCACACCCGATCGTTAGAACCCAATGCTGCCGGTCAGGTTCTCCGGTGATACTCCGATGATGGTACCCAGGTGAAGAAAATTACAGCACCAGCCCCTGCCCGAGCCCAGTATGTGCCACTACAGCACCCTGTCCGTTCTGATCTTAGACAGGGAATGAACTTTGTATGCCTAAGTCAACCCACGAAACGAGAGTGCGAGCGCTCAACCGGCCAGAGGGGCGAGATGCGCAAGCCGGGGATCGGTCTGGTCCCCCTCTGCGTGCTATCGATCCTGCTGCTACAACCCTCGGTCTGATCTGATCTTAGACTGGAATGAACTCCATATGCCTAAGCCAACTGACGAAACGAGCGGGTGGGCTGGCACTACGCCTACCAGAGAAACGGGATGCGCAAGCCGTGGATCGAGAGGGTGGTAGGTGGGTTTAGGCACATCTTCCTATTTCTCTATGCCAATGCCATTTTTATGGCTTGCAAATTCATACAATGGTCCCTTAAGCCTTGACGTGAAGTTTCATGGCAAGACGACTCGTTTTCTATTTTTCACGATTTTCAAAACTTTTTGCGGTTCGAGATTTTTTAAAATTTTTTCGGAAGGAATTCTGGCCCCAAAGTTGTTAGACGTGATCCTTGTATTCTTGTTGGCATGCACAAAAAAATTCAGCTAAAAACTCGAAGTGTACAAGATTTTGTGACCATTTGAAAAAAGTGTCCCCATTTCAGACAATTTAATGCCTACTGGCAGCAACCCTGTAAAATCTCAAATGCTCTTTAAGGGGGTGTGAGTTCTCAAGGTTTGATGAAGGATAGGGGGCCAACATAAGGGCCAAGTACCAGCACCCATCGCACATCATGTGCGCACACCCCCCCGGCCCCCCCGATCGCCGAAACCCCAATGTCGTCGGTCAGGTTCTCCGGCGATGCTCCAATGATGGTGCCTCGACGAAGAAAAATTCGACACCAGTACATGGTCGAGCCCAGCATGTGTGGCCGCAACCCTCGGTCTGGTCCGATCTTAGACTGGGAATGAACTCCGTATGCTTAGACTGGGAACGAACTCTGTATGCCTAAGTCAACCCATGAAACGAGTGTGCGAGCGCTCAGTCGGCCAGAGGGGTGGGATGCTCAACCCGGGGATCGGTCGGGTCCCCCTCTGTGTGCTGTCAATCTTGCTGCCGTAACGCTCGATCTGATCCAATCTTAGACTGGGAATAAACTCCGTATGCCTAAGCCAACTGACGAAACGAGCGGGTGGGCGGGCAAGCACTACGCCGGCCAGAGAGACGAGATGCACAAGCCGTGGATCGATAGGGTGGTAGGTGGGTTTAGGCACATCTTAATATTTCTATGTGCCAATGTCATTTTTATGGCTTGTAAATTCATACAATGGTCCCTTAAGCCTTCACGTGAAGTTTCATGGCAAGACGACTCGTTTTCTATTTTTCACGATTTTTGAAACTTTTTACGGTTTGGGATTTTTTTAAATTTTTTCGGAAGGAATTTTGGCCCCAAAGTTGTTAGACGTGATCCTTGTATTCTTGTTGGCATGCAAAAAAAAATCAGCTAAAAACTCGAAGTGTACAAGATTTTGTGACCATTTGAAAAAAGTGTCCCCATTTCAGACACTTTAATGCCTACTGGCAGCAAACCTGTAAAATCTCAAATGCTCTTTAAGGGGGTGTGAGTTCTTGAAGTTTGATGAGGGATAGGGGGCCAATATAAGGGCCAAGTACCAGCACCCATCTCACATCATGTGCGCACACCCCCCGGCCTTCCCGATCGTCGGAACCCCAATGTCGTCGGTCAGGTTCTCCGGCGATGCTCCAATGATGGTGCCCCGACGAAGAAAAATTCGACACCAGTACATGCTCTAGCCCAGCATGTGTGGCCGCAACCCTCGGTCTGGTCTGATCTTAGACTGGGAATGAACTCCGTATGCTTAGACTGGGAACGAACTCTGTATGCCTAAGTCAACCCATGAAACGAGTGTGCGGGCGCTCAGCCGGCCGTGGGGTGGGATGCTCAACCCGGGGATCGGTCGGGTCCCCCTCTGTGTGTTGTCAATCTTGCTGCCGTAACCCTCGATCTGATCCAATCTTAGACTGGAAATAAACTCCGTATGCCTAAGCCAACTGAGGAAACGAGCGGGTGGACGGGCAAGCACTACGCCGGCCAGAGAGACGAGATGCACAAGCCGTGGATCGATAGGGTGGTAGGTGGGTTTAGGCACATCTTCATATTTCTGTGTGCCAATGTCATTTTTATGGCTTGTAAATTCATACAATGGTCCCTTAAGCCTTCACGTGAAGTTTCATGGCAAGATGACTCGTTTTCTTTTTTTTAAGATTTTTGAAACTTTTTACGGTTTGGGATTTTTTTAAATTTTTTCGGAAGGAATTTGGCCCCAAAGTTGTTAGACGTGATCCTTGTATTCTTGTTGGCATGCAAAAAAAAAATTCAGCTAAAAACTCGAAGTGTACAAGATTTTGTGACCATTAGAAAAAAGTGTCCCCATTTCAGACATTTTAATGCCTACTGGCAGCAAACCTGTAAAATCTCAAATGCTCTTTAAGGGAGTGTGAGTTCTTGAAGTTTGATGAGGGATAGGGGGCCAATATAAGGGCCAAGTACCAGCACCCATCTCACATCATGTGCGCACACCCCCCAGCCTTTCCGATCGTCGGAACCCCAATGCCTTCAGTCAGGTTCTTCGGCGATGCTCCAACGAAGAAAAATTTGACACCAGTACATGCTCGAGCCCAGCATGTGTGGCCGCAACCCTCGGTATGGTCCGATCTTAGACTGGGATGAACTCCGTATGCTTAGACTGGGAACGAACTCTGTATGCCTAGGTCAACCCATGAAACGAGTGTACGGGTGCTCAGCCGGCCAGAGGGGTGGGATGCTCAACCCGGGGATCGGTCGGGTCCCCCTCTGTGTGCTATCAATCTTGCTGCCGTAACCCTCGATCTGATCCAATCTTAGACTGGGAATAAACTCTGTATGCCTAAGCCAACTGACGAAACGAGCGGGTGGGCGGGCAAGCACTACGCCGGCCAGAGGGACGAGATGCACAAGCCGTGGATCGATAGGGTGGTAGGTGGGTTTAGGCACATCTTCATATTTCTGTGTGCCAATGTCATTTTTATGGCTTGTAAATTCATACAATGGTCCCTTAAGCCTTCACGTGAAGTTTCATGGCAAGACGACTCGTTTTCTATTTTTCACGATTTTTGAAACTTTTTGCGGTTTGGGATTTTTTTAAATTTTTTTAGAAGGAGTTTCAGCCCCAAACATGGTGGACGTGATCCTTGTATTTTTGTTGGCGTGCACAAAAAAATTCACCTAAAAACTCGAAGTGCACAAGATTTTATGACCATTAGAAAAAAGTGTCCCCATTTCAGACACTTTAATGGCTACTGGCAGCAAACCTGTAAAATCTCAAATGCTCTTTAAGGGGGTGTGAGTTCTTGAGGTTTGATGAGGGATAGGGGGCCAATATAAGGGCCAAGTACCAGCACCCATCTCACATCATGTGCGCACACCCCCCGGCCTTCCCGATTGTCAGAACCCCAATGTTGTCGATCAGGTTGTCCGGTGATGCTCCAGCGATGGTTCACCAGTGAAGAAAAATGTGGCACCAGCACATGCCTGAGCCCAATATGTGCTGGCACAACCCTCGGTCTGATCTAATCTTAGACTGGGAACGAACTCCGTATGCTTAGACTGGGAATGAACTCTGTATACCTAAGTCAACCAAAGAAATGAACGTGCGGGCGCTCAGCCGGCCAGAGGGGTGGGTTACGCAAATCGAGGATCGACCAAGTCCCCCTCTACGTGCTCCCAATCTTGCTACTGCAACCCTCGGCTGGTCCTATCTTAGACTAGGAATGAACTCCGTATGCCTAAGCCAACCGATGAAACGAGCGGGCGGGCGGGCAGGCACTACGCCGGCTAGAGAGACGAGATGCACAAACCGTGGATCGATAGGGTGGTAGGTGGGTTTAGGCACATCTTCTTATTTTTACCTGCCAATTCCAATTTTTATGGCTTGTAAATTCATACAATGGTCCCTTAAGCTTTCACGTAAAGTTTCATGGCAAGATGACTCATTTTCTATTTTTCATGATTTTTGAAACTTTTTGTGGTTTGGGATTTTTTAAAATTTTTTCAAAAGGAGTTTTGGCCCCAAACTTGGTAGACGTGATCCTTCTATTTTTGTTGGCTTGCAGAAAAAAATTCAGCTAAAAACTCGAAGCGTACAAGATTTTGTGACCGTTTGAAGAAAGTGTCCCCATTTCAAACACTTTAATGGCTACTGGCAGCAAACCTGTAAAATCTCAAATGCTCTTTAAGGGGGTGTGAGTTCTTGAGGTTTGATGAGGGATAGGGGGCCAACATAAGGGCCAAGTACCAGCACCCATCGCACATCATGTGCGTACACCCCTCCCGGCCCCCTGATTGTCAGAACCCCAATGTCGTCGATCAGGTTCTCCGGCGATGCTCCGACGATGGTGCGCCAGTGAAGAAAAAGGCGACACCAGCACATGCCTGAGCCCAGCATGTGCTGCCACAACCCTCGGTCCAGTCCGATCTTAGATTGGGAATGAACTCCGTATGCTTAGACTGGGAATGAACTCTGTATGCCTAAGTCAACCAACGAAACGAGCGTGCGGGCGCTCAGCAGGCCAGAGGGGCGGGATGCGTAAACCGGGGATCGACTGGGTCCCCCTCTATGTGCTACCGATCCTACTACCGTAACCCTCAGTCTGGTCTGATCTTACACTAGGAATGAACTCCGTATGCCTAAGCCAACCGACGAAACTAGCGGGCAGGCGGGCTGGCGCTACGCCGGCTAGAGAGACGAGATGCGCAAGCCGTGGATCGATAGGGTGGTAGGTGGGTTTAGGCACATCTTCATATTTCTCCATGCCAATGCCATTTTTATGGCTTGTAAATTCATACAATGGTCCCTTAAGCTTTCACGTGAAGTTTCATGGCAAGATGACTCGTTTTCTATTTTTTACGATTTTTGAAACTTTTTGCGGTTCGGGATTTTTTAAAATTTTTTCAGAAGGATTTTTGGCCCCAACCTTGGTAGACGTGATCCCTGTATTTTTGTTGGCATGCATAAAAAAATTCAGCTAAAAACTCGAAGTGTACAAGATTTTGTGACCATTTGAAAAAAGTGTCCCAATTTCAGACACTTTAATGGCTACTGGAAGCAAACCTGTAAAATCTCAAATGCTCTTTAAGGGGGTGTGAGTTCTTGAGGTTTGATGAGGGATAGGGGGCCAATATAAGGGCCAAGTACCAACACCCAACGAACATCATGTGTGGATACCCCCCCGGCCCCCCCGATCATCGGAACCCCAATGCCGTCGGTCGAGTTCTCCGATGATGCTCCGACGATGGTGCCCCGACAAAGAAAAATGCGGCACCAGCACATGCCCGAGCCCAGCATGTGCTGTCGTAACCCTCGGTCCGGTCCGATCTTAGATTGGGAATGAACTCCGTATGCCTAAGTCAACCCATGAAACGAGCGTGCGGGCGCTCAACCGGCTAGAGGGGCGGGATGCGCAAGCCGAGGATCGATCGAGTCCCCCTCTACGTGCTGTCGAACCTGCTGCCGCAACCCTTGGTCTAGTCCAATCTTAGACTGGGAATGAACTCCGTATGGCTAAGCCAATCGACGAAACGAGTGGGCTGGCGGGCGGGCACTACGCTGGCCAGAGAGACGGGATGCGCAAGCCGTGGATCGATAGGGTGGTAGGTGTGTTTAGGCACATCTTCACATTTCTGCATGCCAATGCCATTTTTATGGCTTGTAAATTCATACAATGGTCCCTTAAGCCTTCACGTAAAGTTTAATGGCAAGACGACTCATTTTCTATTTTTCATGATTTTTGAAACTTTTTACAGTTCGGGATTTTTTAAAATTTTTTTGGAAGGGTTTTTTGCCCCAAACTTGGTAGACGTGATCCTTGTATTTTTTTTTGCATGCACAAAAAAATTCAGCTAAAAAATCAAAGTGTACAAGATTTTGTGACCATTTGAAAAAAGTGTCCTCATTTTAGACACTTTAATGGCTACTGGTAGCAAACCTGTAAAATCTCAAATGCTCTTTAAGGTGGTGCGAGTTCTTGAGGTTTGATGAGGGATAAGGGGCCAATATAAGGGCCAAGTACCAGCACCCATCACACATCATGTGCGCACACCCCCCGGCCCCCCCGATCGTCGGAACCCTAATGCCTTCGGTCAGGTTCTCCGAAGATGCTCCGACGATGGTGCCCCGACGAAGAAAAATGTGGCACCAACAATGCCCGAGCCCAGCATGTGCTGCCGTAACCCTCGGTCCGGTCCGATCTTAGACTGGGATTGAACTCCGTATGCCTAAGCCAACCGACGAAACGAGCGAGCGGGCGGGCGGGCACTACGTCGGTTAGAGAGACGGGATGCGCGAGCCGTGGATAGATAGGGTGGTTGGTGGGTTTAGGCACATCTTCATATTTCTACGTGCCAGTTCCATTTTTATGGCTTGTAAATTCATACAATGGTCCCTTAAGCCTTCACGTGAAGTTTAATGGAAAGACGACTCGTTTTCTAATTTTCATGATTTTTGAAACTTTTTGCAGTTTAGGATTTTTTACAATTTTTTCAAAAAGCGTTCTTCCCCAAACTTGGTAGACGTGATCCTTTTACATTTTTTGGCATGAACAAAAAAATTCGGCTAAAAACTCGAAGTGTACAAGATTTTGTGACGATTTGAAAAAAGTCTCCCCATTTCAGACACTTTAATGGCTACTGGCAGCAAACCTGTAAAATCTCAAGTGGTCTTTAAAGGGGTGTGAGTTCTTGAGGTTTGATGAGGGATAGGGGCCAATATAAGGGCTAAGTACCAGAACCCATAGCACATCATGTGCGCACACCCGCCCTCGGCGCCCCCGATCGCCAGAACCATAATGCCGCCAGTCAGGTTCTCCGGCGATGCTCTAGCGATGGTGCCCCGGTGAAGAAAAATGCGACACCAGCACATGCTCGAGCCCAGCATGTGCTGTAGCAACCCTCGGTCCAGTCTGATCTTAGATTGGGAATGAACTTCGTATGCCCATGCGAACCGACAAAACGAATGGGCGAACGGGCGGGCGGGCACTACGCCGGCCAGAGAGACGGGATGCGTAAGCCGTGGATCGATAGGGTGGTAGGTGGGTTTAGGCACATCTTCATATTTCTATGTGCCAATTCCATTTTTATGGCATTTAAATTCATACAATGGTCCCTTAAGCCTTCACGTGAAGTTTTGTGGCAAGATGACTCATTTTCTATTTTTCACGATTTTTGAAACTTTTTGCTGTTCGGAATGTTTTTAAAATTTTTTCGGAAGGAGTTTTAGCCCCAAACTTGGTAGACATGATCCTTGTATTTTTTTTGGCATGCACAAAAAAATTCAGCTAAAAGCTCGAAATGTACAAGATTTTGTGACCATTTGAAAAAAGTGTCCCCATTTCAGACACTTTAATGGCTACTGGCAGCAAACCTGTAAAATCTCAAATGCTCTTTAAAGGGGTGTAAGTTCTCGAGGTTTGATGATGGATAGGGGGCCAATATAAGGGCTAAGTACCAGAACCCGTAGCACATCATGTGCGCACACCCGCCCTCAGCGCCCCCGATCGCCAGAACCATAATGCCGCCAGTCAGGTTCTCCGACGATGCTCTAGCGATGGTGCCCCGGTGAAGAAAAACGTGACACCAGCACATGCTCGAGCCCAGCATGTGCTGTAGCAACCCTCGGTCCAGTCTGATCTTAGATTGGGAATGAACTTCGTATGCCTAAGCGAACCGACAAAACGAATGTGCGAACGGGCGGGCGAGCACTACGCCGGCCAGAGAGACGGGATGCGTAAGCCGTGGATCGATAGAGTGGTAGGTGGGTTTAGGCACATCTTCATATTTCTACGTGCCAATGCCATTTTTATGGCATTTAAATTCATACAACGGTCCCTTAAGCCTTCACGTGAAGTTTTATGGCAAGACGACTCATTTTCTATTTTTCACGATTTTTGAAACTTTTTGCTGTTCGGGATTTTTTTAAAATTTTTTCGAAAGGAGTTTTGGCCCCAAACTTGGTAGACATGATCCTTGTATTTTTTTTGGCATGCACAAAAAAATTCAGCTAAAAGCTCGAAATGTACAAGATTTTGTGACCATTTGAAAAAAAGTGTCCCCATTTCAGACACTTTAATGGCTACTGACAGCAAACCTGTAAAATCTCAAATGCTCTTTAAAGGGGTGTAAGTTCTCGAGGTTTGATGAGGGATAGGGGGCCAATATAAGGGCTAAGTACCATCACCCATCGCACATCATGTGCACAAACCCGCCACCGGTCCCCCCGATCGCCAGAACCCCAATGCCGCCAGTCAGGTGCTCCGACGATGCTCCGACGATGGTGCCCCGACGAAGAAAAATACGGCACCAGCACATGGTCGAGCCCAGCATGTGCTGCAGCAACCCTCTGTCCGATCGATCAGAGATTGGGAATGAACTCTGTATGCCTAAACCAACCGACGAAACGAGCGGGCGGGCGGGCACTACGTCTGCCAAAGAGACGGGATGTGCAAGCCGTGGATCGATAGGATGGTAGGTGGGTTTAGGCACATCTTCATATTTCTGTGTGCCAATGCCATTTTTATGGCTTGTAAATTCATACAATGGTCCCTTAAGCTTTCACGTGAAGTTTCATGGCAAGATGACTCGTTTTCTATTTTTTACGCTTTTTTGAAACTTTTTGCGGTTCGGGATTTTTTAAAATTTTTTCAGAAGGATTTTTGGCCCCAAACTTGGTAGACATGATCCTTGTATTTTTTCTGGCATGCACAAAAAAATTCAGCTAAAAACTCGAAGTGTACAAGATTTTGTGACCATTTGAAAAAAGTGTCCCTATTTTAGACACTTTAATGGCTACTGACAGCAAACCTGTAAAATCTCAAATGCTCTACAAGGGGGTGTGAGTTCTCAAGGTTTGATGGGGGATAGGGGGCCAATATAAGGGCCAAGTACCAGCACCGATCGCACATCATGTGCGCACACCCCCCGGCCCCCCGATCGACGGAACCCCTATGCCGTCAGTCAGGTTCTCCGACGATGGTGCCCCGATGAAGTAAAATGCGGCACCAGCACATGCCCGAGCCCAGCATGTGCTGCCGCAACCCTCGATCCGATTCAATCTTAGACTGGGAATGAACTTCGTATGCTTAGACTGGGAATGAACTCCGTATGCCTAAATCAACCCACGAAACGAGCGTACGGGCGCTCAGCCGGCCATAGGGGCGGGATGCGTAAGTTAGGGATCGACCGGGTCCCCCTCTGCATGCTGTCGATCCTACTACCGCAACCCTCGGTCTGGTCTAATCTTAGACTGGGAATGAACTATGCATGCCTAAGCCAACTGAAGAAACGAACGGTCGGGCAGGCAGGTGGGCACTATGCCGCCCAGAGAGACAGGATGCACAAGCCGTGGATCGATAGGGTGGTAGGTGGGTTTAGGCACATCTTCATATTTCTGCATGCCAATGCCATTTTTATGGCATATAAATTCATACAATGGTCCCTTAAGCCTTCACGTGAAGTTTCATGGCAAGACGACTCGTTTTCTATTTTTCACGATTTTTGAAACTTTTTACGGTTCGGGATTTTTGAAATTTTTTTCGCACGGAGTTTTGGAACCAAACTTAGTAGATGGGATCCTTGTATTTTTGTTGGCATGCACAAAAATATTCAGCTAAAAACTCGAAGTGTACAAGATTTTGTGACCATTTGAAAAAAGTGTCCCCATTTCAGACACTTTAATGGCTATTGGCAGCAAACCTGTAAAATCTCAAATGCTCTTTAAAGGGGTGTGAGTTCTCGAGGTTTGATGAGGGATAGGGGGCCAATATAAGGGCCAAGTACTAGTGCCAATTGCACATCATGTGCGCACACCCCCTGCCCCCCCGATCACCGGAACCCTAATACCATCGGTCAGGTTCTCCGGCGATGCTCTGGCGATGGTGCCCCGACGAAGAAAAATGTGGCACCAGTAAATGCCCGAGCCCAGCATTTGCTACTGCAACCCTTGGTCTGATCCGATCCTAGACTGGGAATGAACTTCGTATGCCTAAGCCAACCGACGAAACGAGCGGGCGGGCGAGCACTACGCTGGCCAGAGAGACGGGATGCGCAAACCGTGGATCAATAGGGTGGTAGGTGGGTTTAGGCACATCTTCATATTTCTGCATGCCAATGCCGTTTTTATGGCTTGTAAATTCATACAATGGTCCCTTAAGCCTTCACGTGAAGTTTCTTGGCAAGACAACTCGTTTTTTATTTTTCACGATTTTTGAAACTTTCTGCGGTTCAGGATTTTTTAAAATTTTTTTGGAAGGATTTTTGGCCCCAAACTTTGTAGATGCGATCCTTTTATTTTTGTTGGCATGCAAAAAAAAACAAAGTTAAAAACTCGAAGTGTACAAGATTTTGTGACCATTTGAAAAAAGTGTCCCCATTTCAGACACTTTAATGGCTACTGGCAGCAAACCTATAAAATCTCAAATGCTCTTTAAGGGGGTGTGAGTTCTCAAGGTTTGATGAGGGATAGGGGGCCAATATAAGGGCCAAGTACCAGCACCCATCGTACATCATGTGAGCACACCCCCCTGGGCCCCCCGATCGTCGAAACCCCAATGCCGTCGGTCAGGTTCTCCGGCGATGCTCCGACGATGGTGCCCTGGCGAAGAAAAATGCGGCAGCAGCACATTCCCAAGCCCAGTATGTGCTGCTGCAAGCCTCAGTCCGGTCCGATCTTGGACTGGGAATGAACTCCGTATGCCTAAGTCAACCCACGAAACGAGCGTGCAGGCGCTCAGTCGGCCAGAGGGGCGAGATGCGCAAGCCGGGGATCGGCCGGGTCCCCCTCTGCGTGCTGCCGATCCTACTGCCGTAACCCTCGGTCTGGTCCAATCTTAGACTAGGAATGAACTCCGTAAGCCTAAGCTAACCGATGAAACGAGCGGACGGACCGGCCAGAGAGACGGGATGCGCAAGCCGTGGATCGATAGGATTGTAGGTGGGTTTAGGCACATCTTCATATTTCTGCTTGTCAATGCAATTTTTATGGCTTGTAAATTCATACAATGGTCCCTTAAGCCTTCACGTGAAGTTTCATGGCAAGACGACTCGTTTTCTATTTTTCATGATTTTTGAAACTTTTTATGGTTTGGGATTTTTTAAAATATTTTCGGAAGGATTTTTGACCCCAAACTTGGTAGATGTGATCCTTGTATTTTTTTTCGCATGCATAAAAAAATTCAGCTAAAAACTCATAGTGTACAAGATTTTGTGACCATTTGAAAAAAATGTCCCCATTTAAGACACTTTAATGGCTATTGGCAGCAAACCTGTAAAATCTCAAATGCTCTTTAAGGGGTGTGAGTTCTCAAGGTTTGATGAGGGATAGGGGGCCAATATAAGTGCAAAGTACCAGCACCCATCGCACATCATGTGCGCACACCCCCCGGCCGCCCCGATCGCAGGAACTCCAATGCCGCCGGTCAGGTTCTCTGACAATGCTCCGATGATGGTGCCTCGATGAAGAAAAATGCAGCACCAGCACATGCCCGAGCCCAACTTGTGCTGTCGTAACCCTCGGTCTGGTCCAATCTTAGACTGGGAATGAACTCCGTATGCTTAGACTGGGAAGGAACTCCATATGCCTAAGTCAACCCACGACACGAGCGTGCGGGCGCTCAGCCGGCCAGAGTGGTGGGTTGCGCAAGCCAGGGATCGATCGGGTCCCCCTCTACGTGCTGCTGATCCTGTTGCCGTAACCTTCAGTTTGGTCTGATCTGAGTCTGGGAATGAACTCTGGATGCCTAAGCCAACCGACAAAATGAGCGGGCGGGCGGGCACTACGTCGGCCAGAGAGACGGGATGCGCAAGCCATGGATCGATAGGGTGGTAGGTGGGTTTAGGCACATCTTCATATTACTGCATGCCAATGAAATTTTTATGGCTTTTAAATTCATACAATGGTCCCTTAAGCCTTCACGTGAAGTTTCATGGCAAGACGACTCGTTTTCTATTTTTCATGATTTTTGAAACTTTTTTAGGTTTGGGATTTTTTAAAATTTTTTCGGAAGGAGTTTTGGCCCCAAACTTGGTAGATATGATCCTTGTATTTTTGTTGGCATGTGCAAAAAAATTCAGCTAAAAACTCAAAGTGTAAAAGATTTTGTGACCATTTGAAAAAAGTGTCCCCATTTTAGACACTTTAATGGCCACTGGCAGCAAACCTGTAAAATCTCAAATGCTCTTTAAGGGGGTGTGAGTTCTCGAGGTTTGATGAGGGATAGGGGGCCAATATAAGGGCCGAGTACCAGCACCCATCCCACATCATGTGTGCACACCCCCCGGCCCCCTGATCGTCAGAACCCCAATGCCGTCGGTCAGGTTCTTCGATGATGCTCCGACGATGGTGCCCCGACGAAGAAAAATACGGCACTAGCACATGCCCGAGCCCAGCATGTGCTACCGAAACCCTTGGTCTGGTCTGATCTTAGACTAGGAATGAACTCCGTATGCCTAATCCAACCGATGAAATGAGCAAGCGGGAGGGCGGGCGGGCACTATGCTGGCCAGAGAGACGGGATGCGCAAGCCGTGGATCGATAGGGTGGTAGGTGGGTTTAGGTACATCTTCATATTTCTGCATGCCAATGCCATTTTTATGGCTTGTAAATTCATACAATGGTCCCTTAAGCCTTCACGTGAAGTTTCTTGGCAAGACGACTCGTTTTCTATTTTTCAAGATTTTTGAAAGTTTTTACGGTTCAAGATTTTTTAAAATTTTTTCGGAAGGAGGTTTTGCCCCAAACTTGGTAGACGTGATCCTTGTATTTTTGTTGGCATGCAAAAAAAAATTCAGCTTAAAACTCGAAGTGTACAAGATTTTGTGACCATGTGAAAAAAATGTCCCCATTTTAGACACTTTAATGGCTACTGGCAGCAAACCTATAAAATCTTAAATGCTCTTTAAGGGGGTGTGAGTTCTTGAGGTTTGATGAGGGATAGGGGGCCAATATAAGGGCCAAGTACCAGCACCCATCGCACATCATGTGCGCGCACACCCCCCGACCCCCCCGATCACCGGAACCCCAATGCCATTGATCAGGTTCTCCAATGATGCTCCGGCGATGGTGCCCCGACGAAGAGAAATGCGGCCCCAGCACATTCCTGAGCCCAGCATGTGCTGCCGTAACCCTCGATCCAGTTCGATCTTAGACTGGGAATGAACTCTGTATGCTTAGACTGGGAATGAACTCCGTATGCCTAAGTCAACCCACGAAACAAGTGTGCGGGCGCTCAGTCGACCAGAGGGGCGAGATGCACAATCCGGGGATCGGTCGGGTCCCCCTCTGCGTGCTACCGATCCTACTACCGCAACCCTTGGTCCGATCTGGTCTTAGACTGGGAATGAACTCCGTATGCCTAAGCCAACCGACGAAACAAGCGGGCGGGCGGGCAGGCACTATGCCGGCCAGAGAGACAGGATGCGCAAGCCGTGGATCAATTGGGTGGTAGGTGGGTTTAGGCACATCTTCATATTTCTGCATGCCAATGCGATTTTTATGGCTTGTAAATTCATACAATGGTCGGTTAAGCCTTCACATGAAGTTTCATGAAAAGACGACTCGTTTTCTATTTTTCACGATTTTCAAAACTTTTTATGGTTCGGGATTTTTTAAAATTTTTTCGGAAGGATTTTTGGACCCAAACTTGGTAGACGTGATCCTTGTATTTTTTTTGGCATGCATAAAAAAATTCAGCTAGAAACTCGAAGTGTACAAGATTTTGTGACCATTTGAAAAAGTGTCCCCATTTCAGACACTTTAATGGCTATTGGCAGCAAACCTGTAAAATCTTAAATGCTCTTTAAGGTGGTGTGAGTTCTCGAGGTCTGATGAGGGATAGGGGGCCAATATAAGGGCCAAGTACCAGCACCCATCGTACATCATGTGCGCGCACACCCCCCGGCCCCCCCGATCGCCGGAACCCCAATGCCACCGGTCAGGTTCTCCGGTGATGCTCCGGCGATGGTGCCCCGACGAAGAAAAATGTGGCCCCAGCACATTCCTGAGCCCAGCACGTGCTGCCGTAACCCTCGATCCAGTTCGATCTTAGACTGGGAATGAACTTCGTATGCCTAAGTCAACCCACGAAACGAGCGTGCGGGCGCTCAGCCAGCCAAAGGGGCGGGATGCGCAAGCCGGGGATCGGCCGGGTCCCCCTCTACGTGCTGCCGATCCCCTCGGTCTGGTTTGATATTAGACCAGGAATGAACTTCGTATGCCTAAGTCAACCCACGAAATGAACGTGCGGGCACTCAGCTGGCCAAAGGGACGGGATGCGCAAGCTGGGGATCGGCCGGGTCCCCTTCTGTATGCTGCCGCAACCCTCAGTCCGATCTGATCTTAGACTGGGAATGAACTCCGTATGCCTAAGCCAACCGATAAAATGAGTGGGCGGACGGGCAGGCGAGCTCTACGTCGGCCAGAGAGGCGGGATGTGCAAGCCGTGGATCAATAGGGTAGTAGATGGTTTAGGCAAATCTTCATATTTCTACGTGCCAATGCCATTTTTATGGCTTGTAAATTCATAAATGGTCCCTTAAGCCTTCACATGAAGTTTCTTGGCAAGACGACTCGTTTTCTATATTTCATGATTTTTGAAACTTTTTACGGTTCGGGATTTTTTAAAATTTTTTCGAAAGGAGTTTTGGCCCCAAACTTGGTAGACGTGATCCTTGTATTTTTGTTGGATGCACAAAAAAATTCAGCTAATAACTCGAAGTGTACAAGATTTTGTGACCATTTGAAAAAAGTGTCCCCATTTCAAACACTTTAATGGCTACTGCCAGCAAACCTGTAAAATCTCAAATGCTCTTTAAAGGGATGTGAGTTCTCGAGGTTTGATGAGGGATAAGGGGCCAATATAAGGGCCAAGCACCAGCACCCACCACACATCATGTGCGCACACCTCCCAAGCCCTCCCGACCATCGAAACCCCAATGTCGTCGGTCAGGTTCTTCGGTGATGCTCCAGCGATGGTGCCCCGTCGAAGAAAAATGCAGCACCAGCACATGCTCGAGCCCAGCATGTGCTACCGCAACCCTCGATCCGGTCTGATCTTAGACTGGGAATGAACTCCGTATGCCTAAGTCAACCCACGAAACGAGCGTGCGGGCACTCAGCCGGCCGAGGGCCGAGATGCACAAGCCGGGGATTAGTCGAGTCCCCCTTTGCGTGCTGCCGATCCTACCGCTGTAACCCTCGGTCCGATCCAATCTTAGACTAGGAATGAACTCCGTATGCCTAAGCCAACCGACGAAACGAGCAGGCGGGCATGCGGGCACTACACCGGCCAGATAGGCAGGATGCGCAAGCCGTGGATTGATAGGGTGGTTGGTTGGTTTAGGCACATCTTCATATTTTTGTGTGCCAATGCCACTTTTATGGCTTGTAAATTCATACAATGGTCCCTTAAGCCTTTGTGTGAAGTTTCATGGCAAGATGACTCGTTTTCTATTTTTTAGGATTTTTGAAACTTTTTGAGGTTTGGGATTTTTTTAAAATTTTTTCGGAAGGATTTTTGGCCCCAAACTTGGTAGACATGATCCTTGCACTTTTGTTGGCATGCACAAAAAAATTCAGCTAAAACCTTGAAGTGTACAAGATTTTGTGACCATTTGAAAAAAGTGTCCCCATTTTAGACACTTTAATTGCTACTGGCAGCAAACCTGAAAAATCTCAAATGCTCTTTAAGGGGGTGTGAGTTCTCGAGGTTTGATGAGGGATAGGGGGCCAATATAAGGGCCAAGCACCAGCACCCATCGCACATCATCTTCGCACACCCCCATGGCCCCCCCGATTGTCAGAACCCGAATGCTGCCGGTCAGGTTCTCGACGATGCTCCGCAATGGTGCCCCGACGAAGAAAAATACGGCACCAACACATGCCCGAGCCTAGCATGTGCTGCCGTAACCCTTGGTCCGGTCCGATCTTACACTGGGAATGAACTCCGTATGCCTAAGTCACCCCAAGAAACGAGCGTGCGGGCGCTCAGCTGGTTAGAGGGGCGGGACGTGCAAGCCAGGGATCTGCCGGGTCCCCCTCTGCGTGCTGCCGATCCTACTACTGCAATCCTCGGTCCAATCTGATCTTAGACTGGGAATGAACCCCGTATGCCTAAGCCAACTGATGAAACAAGCGCGCAGGCGGGCGGGCACTATGTCGGTTAGAGAGACGGGATGCGTAAGCCGTGGATCGATAGGGTGGTAGGCGGGTTTAGGCACATCTTCATATTTTTGTGTGCCAATGCCATTTTTATGGCTTGTAAATTCAAACAGTGGTCCCTTAAGCCTTCTTGTGAAGTTTCATGACAAGACGACTCGTTTTCTATTTTTCATGATTTTTGAAACTTTTTGCGATTCAAGATTTTTTAAAATCTTTTCGGAAGGAGTTTTTGCCCCAAACTTGGTAGACGTGATCCTTGCATTTTTGTTGGCATGCAAAAAAAAAATTCAGCTAAAAACTCGAAGTGTACAAGATTTTGTGACCATTTGAAAAAAGTGTCCCCATTTAAGACACTTTAATGGCTACTGGCAGCAAACCTGTAAAATCTCAAATGCTCTTTAAGGGGGTGTGAGTTCTCGAGGTTTAATGGGGGATAGGGGGCCAAAATAAGGGTCAAGTACCAGCACCCATCACACATCATGTGCGCACACCCCCCCGGCCCCCCCGATCGTCGGAACCGTAATGCCGTCGATCAAGTTCTTCGGCGATGCTCCTAGGATGGTGCCCCGATGAAGAAAAATACGGCACCAGCACATGCCCGAGCCCAGCATGTGCTGTCGTAATCCTCGATCCGATCCGATCTTAGACTGGGAATGAACTCCATATGCTTAGACTGGGAATGAACTCTGTATGCCTAAGTCAACCCACGAAATGAGCATGCGGGCGCTCAGTCGGCCAGAGGGGCTGGATGCGCAAGTCGGGGATCGATCGAGTCCTTCTCTATGTGCTGCCGATCTTGCTGCTACAACCCTCGGTTTGGTCCGATCCTAGACTGGGAATGAACTTCGTATGCCTAAGCCAACCGACGAAATGAGCGGGCGGGCGGGCACTAAGTCGGCCAGAGAGGCGGGATGCATAAGCCGTGGATCGATAAGGTGGTAGGTGGGTTTAGGCACATCTTCATATTTCTGCTTGCCAATGCCATTTTTATGGCTTGTAAATTCATACAATGGTCCCTTAAGCCTTCGTGTGAAGTTTCATGGCAAGACAACTCGTTTTCTATTTTTCACGATTTTTGAAACATTTTGCGGTTCGGGATTTTTTAAAATCTTTTCGGAAGGAGTTTTCGCTGCAAACTTGGTAGACGTGATCCTTGTATTTTTTTTGGCATGCATAAAAAAATTCAGCTAAAAACTCGAAGTGTACAAGATTTTGTGACCATTTGAAAAAAGTGTCCCCATTTCAGACACTTTAATGGCTAATGGCAGCAAACCTGTAAAATCTCAAATACTCTTTATGGGGGTTTGAGTTCTCGAGGTTTGATGAGGGATAGAGGGCCAATATAAGGGCCAAGCACCAGCACCCATCACACATCATGTGCGCGCACCCCCCCGGCCTCCCCGATCATCGGAACCCCAACGCCGTCGGTCAGGTTCTCCGGTGATGGTGCCCCGGCGTAGAAAAATATGGCACCAGCACATGCCCAAGCCCAGCATGTGCTACCGAAACCTTGGATCCTGTCTGATCTTAGATTGGGAATGAACTCTGTATGCTTAGACTGGGAATGAACTCTGTATGCCTAAGTCAACCCACGAAACTAGCATGCGGGTGCCCAATCGGCTAGAGGGGTGGGATGCGCAAGCCGGGGATCGGCCAGGTCCCCTTCTGCATGCTGCCAATCCTGCTACCGCAACCCTCAATCCAATCCAATCTTATACTAGGAATGAACTTCGTATGCCTACGCCAACCGATGAAACGAGCGGGCGGGCAGGCGGGCACTACGTCGGCCAGAGAGGCGAGAAGCGCAAGCCGTGGATCGATAGGGTGGTAGGTGGGTTTAGGCACATCTTCATATTTCTGTGTGCCAATGCCATTCTTATGGCTTGTAAATTCATACATTGGTCCCTTAAGCCTTCGTCTGAAGTTTCATGGCAAGACGACTCGTTTTGTATTTTTCACGATTTTGGAAACTTTTTACGGTTCGAGATTTTTTAAAATTTTTTCAGAAGGAGTTTTGGCCCCAAACTTGGTAGACATGATCCTTGTATTTTTGTTGGCATGCAAAAAAAAATTCAGCTAAAAACTCAAAGTGTACAAGATTTTATGACCATTTGAAAAAAGTGTCCCCATTTTAGACACTTTAATGGCTACTGGCAGCAAACCTGTAAAATCTCAATTGCTCTTTAAGGCGGTGTGAGTTCTCAAGGTTAGATGAGGGATAGGGGCCCAATATAAGGGCCAAGCACCAGCACCCATCACACATCATGTGCGCAAGCCCCCCCGGTCCCCCCGATCGTCGGAACCCCAATGCGGCCGGTCAGGTTCTCCGACGATGCTCCGACGATGGTGCCCCAACGAAGAAAAATACGGCACCAGCACATGGTCGAGCTCAGCATGTGCTGCCGAAACCCTCGGTCTGGTCTAATCTTAGACTGGGAATGAACTCTGTATGCTTAGATTGGGAATGAACTCCGTATACCTAAATCAACCCATGAAATGAGCATGCGGTCACTCAGCCAGCCAGAGGGGCGGGACGCGCAAGCCGGGTGTCATGGACTAAGCTTTCTCTCAACAAGCAATAGACCGGATGGCACTTGAATGGGTGCTCCCAACCAAGTCAGCCTTCAATAGATCGATATCTGAACAAATAACCCTAAGCTATGGTTAGTCACAAGCATTCACAATAAGGCACAACATATCGAGATCAATCTCAAGCGCACACACAATGAGGCATATTCGCATCAAGAAAAAGAAAAACACATCGAGGCAACAATCGGGACATTAAATCAGGATGAGTTTTATTATAAATGGGACTCATACGTTAGGACCTCCCACCATCACCAGGGCTAGGGGGCAGCCCTTGGTAGGTGGCCTAAGCTCGCATAGCAACCGGTAAGACAGCCCAACACTACGCTGCCAGCTCACTCCCATAAAGAGCCTTAGAGATTTTAGAGCTATTCTACCAGTAACCATTACAATGTTTGAAATGGGGACACTTTTCCTAGCACAAGGGATCTACCCGGCCATGGCCCTATACATGGGTGGCTCATGGCAACCTAAGTCCCAGTCATGGCCCTATACAAGGTTGGCTCATGACATCCTCCCCCCACCTATTCTATCGACGTCCTCGTCGACTTGCTGGCTTGAAATTCTTCAATCTTCCTTTGAAATCTCTGAAGGTTGTGTTTTCTCTCAGAGATGGTTTCTTCTAGTCCTAATCCCTCCCACTTCACTAAGTACTCCCAAACTAGTCTTCAAGATATCTTGGTTTCCCTGTCAGCTAAGATCTCTTCGACTCGATGCTCTGAGGGTGACTTTATGGTGATGGCGGCTCTGGTTGGCTCCTTTCGGCTAGCATCTGTAGGATCTGCATGGAAAGGTTTTAGGTTACTCACATGAAATACTGGGTGCACCTTCATCCACTTTGGTGGGTCAATTTTGTAAGAAGCATTCCCCACCTTGGAAAGGACCCTTACTAGACCTTCATATTTGCGCACCAGTCTACGATCACTCTTTTTCAGGAACCTGGTTTGTTCAAGAACTAGTCGGATAAGAACCAAATCACCAGCTTGAAATTGTTGAGCTCTATGACCCTTGTCTGCCCATTTTTTCATCCGCTTTGATGCTTTCTCCAGGTAGGCTTGTGCAATCTCTGTGTTTTGTTTCCATTCTTTGCTGAGATTGAAGGCTCTCAGATTCTTTCTTCCATATTGTTCCAAGAAAGTGTGGGATAGCCTTGGTAATTGTCCGATGACCACCTCAAATGGGCTCTTGTTGGTGGAAGAGCTTTTGTTGGAATTAAAGCAGAGTTGAGCCACATCCAATAATGAAGGCCAGTCTTTCTGATTAGCTTGAACAAAATGCTCAAGTATTCCTCTAATAATTCGTTGAACCGTTCCATTTAACCATCAGTTTGGGGGTGGTAGCTTGAGGAAATGTTAAGTTCGGACCTCAATATCTTGAAAAGTTCTCTCCAGAAGGACCCCATGAATCTCAGATCTCGATCACTGACAATGTTTTGAGGGAGGCCCCAGTATTAGACCACATGTTTGAATAATAGTCGAGCTGTGTCTTCCACTGTGCAATACTTGTGAGCGGAATTGAATGTGGCATACTTAGAGAACCGATCAATTACCACCAAAATCGCTCCAAGGTCACCAACCTTGGGTAGGCTCGAAATGAAATCGATGGAGATGGTTTCCTAAGGTCTGGTGGGTACTGGTAGTGGTTCAAGCATGCCTGCAGGTTTTCTCCTTTCAACCTTGTCTTGTTGGCAAATGAGGCAAGTCTTCGTATAGTCCATCACATCTTGTCGCATGTGAGGCCAATAGTATCCCTGTTTCAATAACGCCAAAGTGCTTTGCCAACCCGGGTGTCCCACCCATGGTGTGTCATAACATTCACTCATTAGCATTTGTCTCAGACCTTCTGCTCTTGGCACAAATACTTGAGGCCCCTTGGTCATTTTCTTGCCAGAAGTACTTGGACTTCTCTTCTTCTACTAACTTCAAGATGGCACAAGCTTGTGGGTCCTTTCCTAAGTGATCTCCAATCAACTTGTGAATATCTGTAGTGGCTCTACTAGCCACCAGTAGGGCAATTCTTCTAAGGGCCGTTAGATCTGCTCGCCTGCTCAATGCATCGGCCACTTGATTGGTCTTTCCAGCGGTGTGCTCAAAATAAAAGTCGAATTTCGCTAAAAATTCTTGCCACTTAGCTTGTTTTGCCTTAAGCCTTGGTTGGGTGAAAAAATGGCTAACGGTCGTATTGTTTGTCTTCATGATAAAGTGTGAACCCAACAAGTAATGTCGCCAAGCCCTCAAGCAGTGAACCACCGCGAGGAGTTTTTTTTTCTGGGCCGTATATTTCTTTTTAGCTTCACTTAGCTTCCTACTTTCAAATGCTACAGGGTGATGTTGTTGCAAAAGCACTCCTCCAATAGCAAAATCAGATGCATCCGTCTGAACTTCGAAGGGCTTTTCAATATCAGAGAGAGCTAAAATGGGATCCTTCATAATAGCATCCTTCAATCCCTCGAAGGCCTCTTGGCACTCACTCATCCAACACCATTTACGCTCTTTCTTCAATAGCTCCGTGAGGGCTATGGTCTTGCGAGAGTACCCTTCCACAAACCTTCTATAGTAGTTGGCTAGTAACAAAAATGAGCGGAGCTCACTAACATTCTTTGATGTTGTCCATTCCTTGATGGCCCTAGCCTTTTCCATGTACATTCGAATATGGCCACGTTTGACAATGTGATCGAGAAAATGGATTCGGGTCTGAGCAAATGGACACTTCTCCTTTTTTACGTATAACTGGTGGTCATGTAATCTTTGAAGTACCTGGTGCAGGTGCTCTTGATGCTCTTCCAAAGTGGAGCTATATACCACTATATCGTCTAAATAAATGACTACAAATTTGTCTAAGTAATCATGGAACACCTGATTCATCAATGTACAAAATGTGGCAGGAGCATTGGTCAGTCCAAAAGGCATAACAAGAAATTCAAATGCACCATACCGTGTCACACAAATGGTCTTTGGCTCATCTCCCTCAACGATTCGGACCTGATGGTAGCCAGATCTCAGGTCCAATTTGGAGAAGTACTTAGCTCGGCTCAATTGATCAAACAAGTCTACTATAAGGGGAATGGGATATTTGTTTCTTACGGTGACTTTGTTCAGGGCCTCGTAGTCAACACATAATCGCAAACTTCCATCGTGCTTCTTCTGAAATAGCACTGGTGCTCCGAAAGGAGCCTTTGATGGTTTTATGAACCTGGCTTGTAGCAGCTCATCTAACTGCTTTCTTAGTTCGGCCAACTCTGGTAGGGCCATGCGGTAGAGTGCTCTAGCAAGGGGTTTCACTCCTCGGAGGAGCTCGATTTCATGGTCCACTACTCGTCGAGAGGGTAGAACTTTAGGCAAGATCTCTGGCATTACCTCTTCGAATTCTTCCAACACTTTTTCCACACCATCAGGTATTGGTTCTACTTTCGACCCTTCTTTGTAAATTGACACCACCACAAAGGAGGGTTCCCCTCTCTTTATCCCTTTCTTGAACTGTAAAGCTAAAATCATTTTCTTCCCACTCTTTGGTAAGATGTTGGCTGGCACCACGCATGGGTGTTCTCCTAAGAACAACAAGCAGCTAGCGATGGGGATAGGAATGACCTGAGCCAACATCATGAAGTCCAATACAAGGACAACATCAAAGTCATCCATGGGGGAAACTGTAAAGTCTACCTTCCCCTCCCATGGCCCCAATCGGGTTGTCACACTTTTGGAGCTTCCACTGATCGCAAAGGCTGGCGAATTGACCGCCTTCATTCATCCACAGTCTTTACTAATCTGAAGACCACACCTTTTTGCTTCTTCTAGTGTGATGAAAGTGTCAGTTGCACCCGTATCCACCATGGCCTTGGTGGCTTTCTCATTGATCATCAAGTTCACATACATCAAGCCTCTACTCTGCTCTTTTTTTATAGTGTTCAATTGGGTGTGGAAGGCATTGAGGAACCTTATTGAACCCATCTTGGTTGGCTCTTCTTTAGCTTCTTCAATGCTCTCTGGTACTTTTACGGACTCTTGAGATGAGGTCCTTAAGGCATTAAGGGCTCCCCTGTGTGGGCATTCAGCCACCTGATGTAGCCCCTTGCAAAGAAAGTAAGCTAGCGGTTGCCTAGGCTTGAAAATCCCTGCGTTGCTTGTCTTGGGCTAGGTGTTATCTCGACCAAAGGACCTCCTGTCTGATCCCCCACTGAAGGGTTGGTCCAACCTAGTCATCTTTCCTCCACTCCCAAAGTTAAAGCTACTGCCAGCTAATGGAGGATTTTTTCATTTTAAGGAGCCATCATTGTAATCGCGAAGACATTCAACTACAGCCATGGCTGTGGCCACATCTTACACTTTCTGCCTTTGTAGTTCTATCCTTGCCCAAGGCTTGAGGCCCTCAAGAAAATAGAACATCTTATCCTTTTCGATTTGCACCAACTCTCGAAGTCTCCTTCGAGCCATATACTCCACATTCTCAGGGAAAAATTGGTTTTTCAATTCTCACTTTAGATCCGTCCAAGTCTTAATTGGGCACTCGTCATCGACAAACTTGGAGTGCCACCATAGCTTGGCATCCCCTGTGAGGTACATTGACGCCATTGTCACCTTATCTTCCTTTGAATTTGTGTGTACAGCTTGGAAGTATTGCTCTATGTCAAACAAGAAATTTTCAAGTTCCTTAGCATCCCTTGCCCTCTCATAGCATCGAGGCTCCGGCACCTTGGGCCTTTGTCCCTTTTCCATTGAGCTTGAACCCAATTTGGCCACAACCATTTGTAAGATGCTCATCTGTGCTTTGAGCTCCTCAAACTCCTTTTGGAGAATGTTCAAGGCATCTCTAGCCTCTTCGCTCATATTCTGGAGAGTGTCGGACAACTCCCGTTGGGTTGTCTCGATCTCCCTTACTTGGTCTTTCATCACCATATGAGTTTTCATTATGGCCACCGCGGCCTCAAGTTCCTCAATTCTCTGTTGATGATCCAGTCCACCATTTGTGGCCATCTCATCCATTTTTCTAGCACTTCTCAACCGTGCTCTGATACCATGTGTCACGGACTAACCTTTCTCTCAACAAGCAATAGACCGTGTGGCACTTGAATGGGTGCTCCCAACCAAGTTAGCCTTCAATAGATCGATATCTGAACAAATAACCATAAGCTATGGTTAGTCACAAGCATTCACAATAAGGCACAACATACCGAGATCAATCTCAAGCACACACACAAGGAGGCATATTCGCATCAAGAAAAAGAAAAACACATCAAGGTAATAATTGGGACATTCAATCGGGATGAGTTTTATTATAAACGGGACCCATACATCGAGACCTCCCACCGTCACCAGGGCCAGGGGGCAGCCCTTGGTGGGTGGCCTAAGCTTGCATAGCAACCGGTGAGACAGCCCAACACTATGCTATCGGCTCACCCCCCTAAAGAGCCTTAGAGATTTTAGAGCTATGCTACTAGTAACCATTACAATGTTTGAAATGGGGACACTTTTCCTAGCACAAGGGATCTACCTGGCCATGGCCCTATACATGGGTGGCTCATGGCAACCTAAGTCTCAGTCATGGCCCTATACAAGGTTGGCTCATGACACTAAGGATCGATCGGGTCCCCCTCTGCGTGCTATCGATCCTACTATCGTAACCCTCGATCCGGTCTGATCTTAGAGTAGGAATGAACTCTTAGGCCTAAGCCAACCGACGAAATGAGCGGGCGGGCGAGAGGGCGGGCACTATGCCGACCAGAGAGATGGGATGCGTAAGCTGTGGATCAATAGGGTGGTAGGTGGGTTTAGGCACATCTTCATATTTCTACGTGCCAATGCCATTTTTATGGCTTCTAAATTCATACAATGGTCCCTTAAGCCTTCACATCAAGTTTCATGGCAAGACGACTCGCTTTCTATTTTTCACGATTTTTAAAACTTTTTACGGTTTGGGATTTTTTAAAATTTTTTCAGAAGCATTTTTGGCCCCAAACTTGTTAGACGTGATCTTTGTATTTTTGTAGGCATGCACAAAAAAATTCAGCTAAAAACTCGAAGTGTACAAGATTTTGTGACCATTTGAAAAAAGTGTCCCCATTTCAGACACTTTAATGGCTACTGGCAGCAAACCTGTAAGATCTCAAATGCTCTTTAAGGGCGTGTGAGTTCTCAAGGTTTGATGAGGGATAGGGGGCCAATATAAGGGCCAAGTACCAGCACCCATCGCACATCATGTGCGCACATCCCCCCAGCCCCCCCGATCGTCGGAACCCCAATGCCGTCGGTCAAGTTCTCCGGCGATGCTCCGGTGATGGTACCCCGATGAAGAAAAATGTGGCACCACCACATGCCCTAGCCCAGGTTATGCTGCCACAACCCTCAGTCCGGTAAGATCTTAGACTGGGAATAAACTCCGTATGCCTAATTCAACCCACGAGCGTGCGAGCACTCAGCCGACCAGAGGGGCAGCATGCGCAAGCCGGGGATCGACCGGGTCCCTCTCTGCGTGCTGCCGATCCTGTTGCTACAACCCTCAGTTTGGTCTGATCTTAGATTGGTAATGAACTCAATATGCCTAAGCCAACCGACGAAACGAGCTGGCGGGCGAGCGGGCGGGCATTATGCCGGCTAGAGAGATGGGAGCGCAAGCCGTGGATCGATAGGGTAGTAGGTGGGTTTAGGCACATCTTCATATTTCTACCTGCCAATCCCATTTTTATGGCTTGTAAATTCATACAATGGTCCCTTAAGCCTTCACGTGAAGTTTCATGGCAAGACGACTCGCTTTCTATTTTTAACGATTTTTGAAACTTTTTACGGTTTGGGATTTTTTTAAATTTTTTCGGAAGGATTTTTGGCCCCAAACTTAGTAGACGTGATCCTTGTATTTTTGTAGGCATGCACAAAAAGATTCAGCTAAAAACGCGAAGTGTACAAGATTTTGTGACCATTTGAAAAAAGTGTCCCCATTTCAGACACTTTAATGGCTACTGGCAGCAAACTTGTAAAAACTCAAATGCTCTTTAAAGGGGTGTGAGTTCTCAAGGTTTGATGAGGGATAGGGGCCAATATAAGGGCCAAGTACCAGCACCCATCGTACATCATGTGCGCACACCCCCCAGCCCTTCCGATCGTCGAAACCCCAATGCCGTCGGTCAGGTTCTCTGGCGATGCTCCGACGATGGTGCCCCGACGAAGAAAAAAGTCACACCAGCACATGCCCTAGCCCAGCATGTGCTGCCACAACCCTCGGTCCGCTAAGATCTTAGACTGGGAATGAACTCCGTATGCCTAAGTCAACTTACGAACGCGCGGGCACTCAGTCGGCCAGAGGGGCAGGATGCGCAAGCCGGGGATCGATCGGGTCCCCCTTTACGTGC
Organism: Durio zibethinus; assembly: GCF_047325235.1. Classification (NCBI taxonomy): domain Eukaryota; kingdom Viridiplantae; phylum Streptophyta; class Magnoliopsida; order Malvales; family Malvaceae; genus Durio; species Durio zibethinus. The sequence continues at coordinate 14,303,112 of NC_143180.1, read as the reverse complement.
AGCCAATCCTGCTGCCGCAACCCTCAGTTCAGTCCGATCTTAGATTGGGAATGAACTCCATAGGCCTAAGCCAACTGACAAAAAGAGCGGGCGGGCGGGCGGGCACTACGCCGGCCAGAGAGACGAGATGCGCAAGTCGTGGATCGATAGAGACGGGATGCGCAAGTCGTGGATCGATAGCGTGGTAGGTGGGTTTAGGCACATCTTCATATTTCTACGTGCCAATGCCATTTTTATCGCTTGTAAATTCATACAATGATCCCTTAAGCCTTCACGTGAAGTTTCATGGCAAGACGACTTGTTTTCTATTTTTCATGATTTTCGAAACTTTTTATGATTCGAGATTTTTGAAAATTTTTTCGGAAGGAGTTTTGGCCCCAAACTTGGTAGACATGATTCCTGTATTTTTGCTGGCATGCGCAAAAAAAGTCAGGTAAAAACTCAAAGTGTACAAGATTTTGTGATCATTTGAAAAAAGTGTCCCCATTTCAGACACTTTAATGGCTACTGGCAGCAAACCTGTAAAATCTCAAATGCTCTTTAAGGGGGTGTGAGTTCTCGAGGTTTGATGAGGGATAGGGGGCCAATATAAGGGCCAAGTACCAGCACCCATTGCACATCTTGTGCGCACACCCCTCGGCCCCCGATCGTTGGAACACCAATGCCGCCGGTCAGGTTCTCCGGCGATACACCGACGATAGTGCCCCGACGAAGAAAAATGTGGCAATAGCACATGCCCGAGCCCAGTATGTGCTGCCGCAACCCTCGGTTCAATCCGATCTTAGACTGGGAATGAACTCCGTATGCCTAAGTCAACCCACAGTACGAGCGTGCGGGCACTCAGCCGGCCAGAGGGGTGTGATACGCAAGCCGGGGATCGATCGGGTCCCCCTCTGCGTGCTGCTGATCCTGCTGTCTCAACCTTCAATCTGGTCCGATCTTAGACTGGGAATGAACTCTGTATGCCTAAGCTAATCGACGAAACGAGTGGGCGGGCACTACGTCGTTTAGAGAGACGGGATGCGCAAGCCGTGGATCGATATGGTAGTAGGTGGGTTTAGGCACATCTTCATATTTCTGCATGCCAATGCCATTTTTATGGCATGTAAATACATACAGTGGTCTCTTAAGCCTTCACGTGAAGTTTCATGGCAAGACGACTCATTTTCTATTTTTCACGATTTTTGAAAACTTTTTGCGATTCGGGATTTTTTAAAATTTCTTTGGAAGGAGTTTTGGCCCAAAACTTGGTAGACGTGATCCTTGTATTTTTTTTGGCATGCACAAAAAAATTCAGCAAGAAACTCGAAGTGTACAAGATTTTGTGACCATTTGAAAAAAATGTCCCCATTTCAGACACTTTAATGGCTACTGGCAGCAAACCTGTAAAATCTCAAATGCTCTTTAAAGGGGTGTAAGTTCTCGAGGTTTGATGAGGGATAGGGGGCCAATAAAAGGGCCAAGTTCCAGTACCCATCGCACATCATGTACGCACACCCCCCGGCCCCTCGATCGTCGAAACCCCAATGCCGCCAGTCAGGTTCTCCGGTGATGCTCCGACGATGGTGCCCCGGCGAAGAAAAATGTGGCACCAGCACATGCCCGAGCCCAGCATGTGCTACCGGAACCCTTGGTCCAATCCGATCTTAGACTAGGAATGAACTTCGTATGCTTAGACTGAGAATGAACTACGTATGCCTAAGTCAACTCACGAAACGAGCATGCAGGTGCTCAGTCGGCCAGAGGGGCGGGATGCGCAAGTCGGGGATCGATCGGGTGCCCCTCTGCGTGCTGCTGATCCTGCTGCCACAACCTTCAGTTCGGTCGGATCTTAGACTGGGAATGAACTCCGTAACCCTAAGCCAACCGACGAAACGAGCAGGCGGGCAGGCGGGCGGGCACTACGCCGGCCAGAGAGACAGGATGCGCAAGTCGTGGATTGATAGGGTGGTAGGTGGGTTTGGGTACATCTTCATATTTCTGCGTGCCAATGCCATTTTTATGGCCTGTAAATTCATACAATGGTCCCTTAAGCCTTCACGTGAAATTTCATGGCAAGACGACTCGTTTTCTATTTTTAATGATTTTCAAAACTTTTTGCGCTTCCGGATTTTTTAAAATTTTTTTGGAAGGAGTTTTGGTCCCAAACTTTTTAGACGTGATCCTTGTATTTTTTTTGGCATGCATAAAAAAATTCAGCTAAAAACTCGAAGTGTACAAGATTTTGTGACCATTTGAAAAAAGTGGCCCCATTTCAGACACTTTAATAGCTACTGGCAGCAAACTTGTAAAATCTCAAAAGCTCTTTAAGGGGGTGTGAGTTCTCGAGGTTTGATGAGGGATAGGAGGCCAATATAAGGGCCAAGTACCAGCACCCATCGCACATCATGTGTGCAGAACCCCCACGGCCCCCCGATCGCCGGAACCCCAATCCCGCCGGTCAGGTTCTCCGGTGATGCTCCGACGATGGTGCCCCGACGAAGAAAAATGCGGCACCAGCACCAGAGGGGCGGGATGCGCAAGCTAGGGATCGGTTGGGTCTCCCTCCGTCTGCTGTCGATCCTGCTGCCACAACCCTCAGTCCGGTCCAATCTTAGACTGGGAATGAACTCTGTATGCCTAAGCCAACCGACGAAAAAAGCGGGCGGGCGGGCGGGCACTACGTCGGCCAGAGAGACGGGATGCGCAAGCTGTGGATCGATAGGGTGGTAGGTGGGTTTAGGCACATCTTCATATTTCTACGTGCCAAAGCGATTTTTATGGCTTGTAAATTCATATAATGGTCCCTTAAGCCCTCACGTCAAGTTTCATGGCAAGACGACTTGTTTTCTATTTTTCATGATTTTTGAAACTTTTTGCGTTTCGAGATTTTTTAAAATTTTTTTGGAAGGAGTTTTGGCCCCAAACTTGGTAGATGTGATCCTTGTATTTTTTTTGGCATGCACAAAAACATTATGCTAAAAACTCGAAGTGTACAACATTTTGTGACCATTTGAAAAAAGTGTCCCGATTTCAAACACTTTAGTGGCTAATGGCAGCAAACCTGTAAAATCTCAAATGCTCTTTAAGGGGGTGTGAGTTCTCGAGGTTTGACGAAGGATAGGGGACCAATATAAGGGCCAAGTACCAGCACCCATCGACATCATGTGCGCACACCCCCCGGCCCCCCCGATCGTCAGAAACTCAAGGCCTCCGGTCAGGTTCTCCGACGATGCACCGGCGATGGTGCCCCGACAAAGAAAAATGTGGCACCAGCACATGCCCGAGCCCAGCATTTGCCGCCGCAACCCTCGGTCTGGTCCGATCTTAGACTGGGAATGAACTCCGTATGCCTAAGTTAACCCACGATACGAGCGTGCGGGCGCTCAGCCGGCCAGAGGAGCAAGCCGTGGATTGATAGGGTGGTAGGTGGGTTTAGGCACATCTTCATATTTCTGCATGCCAATGCCATTTTTATGGCCTGTAAATTCATACAATGCTCCCTTAAGCCTTCACATGAAGTTGCATGGCAAGACGACTCGTTTTCTATTTTTCATGATTTTCAAAACTTTTTGCGGTTCAGGATTTTTTTAAATTTTTTTGGAAGGAGTTTTGGCCCCAAACTTGGTAGACGTGATCCTTGTATTTTTGTTGGCATGCACAAAAAAAAATCAGCTAAAAACTCAAAGTGTAGAAGATTTTGTGACCATTTGAAAAAGTGTCCCCATTCCAGACACTTTAATGGCTACTGGCAGCAAACCTGTAAAATCTGAAATGCCCTTTAAGGAGGTGTGAGTTCCCGAGGTTTGATGAGGGATAGGGGGCCAATATAAGGGCCAAGTACCAGCACCCATCGCAGATCATATGCGTACACCCGCCCGTCGGCCCCCCCGATCGTCGGAACCCTAATGCCGCCGGTCAGGTTCTCCGATGATGCTCCGACGATGGTGCCCCGATGACGAAAAATGCGGCACCAGCACATGCTCGAGCCTAGCATGTGCTGTCACAACCCTCGGTTTGGTCCGATCTTAGACTGGGAATGAACTCCATATGCTTAAACTGGGAATGAACTCCATATGCGTAAGTCAACCCACGAAACAAGCGTGCGGGCGCTCAGCCGGCCAGAGGGGCGGGATGCGTAAGCCGGGGATCAATCGGGTCCCACTCTGCGTGCTGTCAAGCCTATTGCCCGCAACCCTTGGTCTGGTCTGATCATAGACTACGAATGAACTCCGTATGCTAAGCCAACCGACGAAACGAGCGGGCGGGCACTACGCCGACCAAAGAGACGGGATGCGCAAGCCGTGGATCGATAGGGTGGTAGGTGGGTTTAGGCACATCCTCATATTTCTGCATGCCAATGCCATTTTTTTGGCTTGTAAATTCATACAATGGTCCCTTAAGCCTTCACGTGAAGTTTCATGGCAAGACGACTTCTTTTCTATTTTTCATGATTTTCAAAACTTTTTGCGGTTCGAGATTTTTTAAAATTTTTTCAGAAGGAGTTTTGGCCCCAAACTTGTTAGACGTGATCCTTGTATTTTTTTGGGCATGCGCAAAAAAAATCAGCTAAAAACTCAAAGTGTACAAGATTTTGTGACCATTTGAAAAAAGTGTCCCCATTTCAGACACTTTAATGGCTATTGGCAGCAAACCTGTAAAATCTCAAATGCTCTTTAAGGGGGTGTGAGTTCTTGAGGTTTGATGAGGGATAGGGGGCCAATATAAGGACCAAGTACCAACACCCATCGCACATCATGTGTGCACACCCCCCCGGCCACCCTAATCGCTGTAACCCTAATGCTACCGGTCAAGTTCTTCAACGATGCCCCGACAATGGTGCCCCGGGGAAGAAAAATACGGCACCAGCACATGCTCGAGCCCAGCATGTGCTACCACAACCCTCGATCTAGTCCGATCTTAGATTGGGAATGAACTCCGTATGCTTAGACTGGGAATGAACTCCGTATGCCAAAGTCAACCCACGAAACGAGCATGCGGGGGCTCAACCGGCCAATGGGGCAGGATGCACAAGCCAGGTATCGGTCAGGTCCCTCTCTAAGTGCTTCTGATCTGGTTGCCGCAACCCTTACTCTGGTCCGATCTTAGACTAGGAATGAACTCCATATGCCTAAGCTAACCGACAAAACGAGCGGACGGGCGAGCAGGTGGGCACTACGCCTGCCAGAGAGACGGGATGCGCAAGCCGTGGATCGATAGGGTGGTAGGTGGGATTAGGCACATCTTCATATTTCTGCATGGCAATGCCATTTTTATGGCTTGTAAATTCATACAATGGTCCCTTAAGCCTTCACGTGAAGTTTCATGGCAAGACGACCCATTTTCATTTTTTCACGATTTTTGAAACTTTTTGCGGTTCAAATTTTTTAAAATTTTTTCAGAAGGATTTTTGGCCCAAAACTTGGTAGACGTGATCCTTGTATTTTTGTTGGCATGCACAAAACAATTCAACTAAAAACTCGAAGGGTACAAGATTTTGTGACCATTTGAAAAAAGTGTCCCCATTTCAGACACTTTAATGGCTACTGGCAGCAAACCTATAAAATCTCAAATGCTTTTTAAGGGGGTGTGAGTTCTCGAGGTTTGATGAGGGATAGGGGGCCAATATAAGGGCCAAGTACCAGCACCCATCGCACATCATGTGCGCACACCCTCCCGCCGGCCCCCCCGATCGCCGGAACCCCAATGCCGCCGGTCAGGTTCTCCGGCGATGGTCCGATGATGGTGCCCCGGTGATGAAAAATGCAGCACCAGCACATGCTTGAGCCCAGTAAGTGCTGCCGTAACCCTCAATCCGATCCAATCTTAGACTGGGAATGAACTCCGTATGCTTAAACTGGGAATGAACTCCGTATGCCTAAGTCAACCCGTAAAATGAGCGTGCGGGCGCTCAGTCGGCCAGAGCGGCAGGATGCACAAGCCGAGGATCGATCCGATCCCCCTCTACGTGTTGCCGATCCTACTGCCGTAACCCTCAGTCTGGTCCAATCTAATACTAGGAATGAACTCCGTATACCTAAGCCAAACGACGAAACGAGCGAGCGGGCGGTCGGGCACTACGTTGGCCAAAGAGACGGGATGCGCAAGCCATGGATCGATAGGGTGCCAGGCGGGTTTAGCCATATCTTCATATTTCTAGGTGCCAATGCCATTTTATGGCTTGCAAATTCATACAATGGTCCCTTAAGCCTTCACGTGAAGTTTCATGGCAAGATGACTCGTTTTCTATTTTTCACGATTTTGAAAACTTTTTGCAGTTCGGGATTTTTTAAAATTTTTTCAGAAGGAGTTTTGGCCCCAAACTTGGTAGACGTGATCCTTGTATTTTTTCTGGTATGCATAAAAATATTCAGCTAAAAACTAAAAGTCTACAAGATTTTGTGACCATTTGAAAAAAGTATCCCCATTTCAGACACTTTAATGGCTACTGACAGCAAACCTATAAAATCTCAAATGCTCTTTAAGGGGGTGTGAGTTCTTGAATTTTGATGAGGGATAGGGGGCCAATATAAGCACCAAGTACCAGCACCCAACGCACATCATGTGCGCACACCCTCCCGAAACCCCCAATCGTCAGAACCCCAATGCCGTCGGTCAGGTTCTCCAGCGATGCTCCGATGAAGGTGCCCCAACGAAGAAAAATGCCCGAACCCAGTATGTGCTCCTGTAACCCTTGGTCCAGTCTGATCTTAGACTGGGAATAAACTCCGTATGCTTGAATCAACCCACGAAACGAGCGTGTGGGCGCTCAGCCGGCCAGAGGGGCGGGATGCGCAAGCCGGGGATCGGTCAGGTCCCCCTCTATGTGCTACCGATCCTGCTACTGCAACCCTCGTCTAGTTCGATCTTAGACTGGGAATGAACTCCGTATGCTTAAGCCAACCGACGAAATGATCGGTCGGGCACTACGTCGGCCAGAGAGACGAGTTATGCAAGCCGTGGATCGATAGTGTGGTGGGCGAGTTTAGCCATATCTTCATATTTCTACATGCCAATGCCATTTTATGGCTTGAAAATTCATACAATGGTCCGTTAAGCCTTCACGTGAAGTTTCATGGCAAGACGACTCGTTTTCTATTTTTCACAATTTTCAAAACTTTTTGCAGTTCGGGATTTTTTAAAATTTTTTCGGAAGGATTTTTGACCCTAAACTTGGTAGACATGATCCTTGTATTTTTGTTGGCATGCACAAAAAAATTCAGCTAAAAAATCGAAGTGTACAAGACTCTACGACCATTTGAAAAAAGTGTCCCCATTTCAGACACTTTAATGGCTACTGGCAGCAAACCTGTAAAATCTCAAATGCTCTTTAAGGAGGTGTGAGTTCTCGAGGTTTGATGAGGGATAGGGGGCTAATATAAGGGCCAAGTACCAGCACCCATCGCACATCATGTGCGCACACCCTCCCCGGCCCCCCCGATCGCTGGAACCCCAATGCCGTCGGTCAGGTTCTCCGACGATGGTGCACCGGTGAAGAGAAATGTGACACCAGCACATGTCTAAGCCCAGCATGTGCTACCGTAACCCTAGATCTGGTCTGATCTTAGACTGGGAATGAACTCCGTATGCTTAGACTGGGAATGAACTCCGTATGCCTAAGTCAACACACGAACCGAGCGTGCGGGCGCTCAGCCGGCCATAAGGGCGGGATGCGTAAGCCGAGGATCGACCGGGTCCTCCTCTGTGTTCTGTCGATCTTGCTACCGCAACCCTCGGCTCGATCTGATCTTAGACTGGGAATGAGCTCCGTATGCCTAAGCCAACCGACGAAACGAGCGGGCGGGCGGGCGGGCTGGCGGGCACGTACTACGCCGGCCAGAGAGACGGGATGCACAAGTCACGGATCGATAGAGTGGTAGGTGGCTTTAGGCACATCTTCATATTTCTACGTGCCAATGCCATTTTTATGGCTTGTAAATTCATAGAATGGTCCCTTAAGCCTTCACGTGAAGTTTCATGGCAAAACGACTCCTTTTTCTATTTTTCACGATTTTGGAAACTTTTTGCGGTTCGGGATTTTTTAAAATTTTTTCAGAAAGAGTTTTGGCCCCAAACATGGTAGACGTGATCCTTGTATTTTTTTTGGCATGCACAAAAAAATTCAGCTAAAAACTCGAGTTGTACAAGATTTTGTGACCATTTGAAAAAAGTGTCCCCATTTCAGACACTTTAATGGCTACTGGCAGCAAACCTGCAAAATCTTGAATGCTCTTTCAGGGGGTATGAGTTCTCATGGTTTGATGAGGGATAGGGGGCCAATATAAGGGCCAAGCACCAGCACCCATCGCACATCATGTGCGTACACCCCCTCCGACCCCCCCGATCGTCGGAACCCCAATGCCGCCGGTTAGGTTCTCCGGTGATGCTCCGGCGATGATGCCCCGACGAAGAAAAATGCGGCACCAGCACATGCCTGAGCCCAGTATGTGCTCCCGCAACCCTCGGTTCGGTCCGATCTTAGACTGGGAATGAACTCCATATGCTTAGACTGGGAATGAACTGCAGAAGCTTAAGTCAACCCACGAAATGAGCGTGTGGGCGCTCAACCGGCCAGTGGGGCGGGATGCGCAAGCCGGGGATCGATCGGGTCCCCATCTTTGCGCTGTTGATCTTGCTACTGCAACCATCGACTTGATCCGATCTTAGATTGGGAATGAGGTCCGTATGCCTATGCCAACCGACGAAATGAGCAGGCAGGCGAGCACTATGCCGGCCAGAGAGATGGGATGCGCAAGCCGTGGATCGATAGGGTGGTAGGTGGGTTTAGGCACATCTTCATATTTCTGTGTGCCAAAGCCATTTTTATGGCTTGAAAATTCGTACAATGGTCCCTTAAGCCTTCATGTGAAGTTTCACGGCAAGACGACTCGTTTTCTATTTTTCACGATTTTTGAAACTTTTTACGGTTTGGGATTTTTTAAAATTTTTTCAGAAGGATTTTTGGCCCCAAACTTGGTAGACGTGATCCTTGTATTGTTGTTGGCATGGACAAAAAAATTCAGCTAAAAACTCGAAGTGTACAAGATTTTGTGACTATTTGAAAAAAGTGTCCCCATTTCAGACACTTTGTCGGGTACTGGCAGCAAACCTGTAAAATCTCAAATGCTCTTTAAGGGGGTGTGAGTTCTCGAGGTTTGATGAGAGATAGGGGGCCAATATAAGGGCCAAGTACCAGCCTCCATCGCACATCATTTGCGCACACCCCCCCGATCGCCGGAACCCCAATGCCACAGGTCAGGTTCTCCGATGATGCTTCGGCGATAGTGCCCTGACGAAGAAAAATGTGGCACCAGCAGATGCCCGAGCCCAGCATGTGCTGCCGTAACCCTCAGTCCATTCCGATCTTAGATTGGGAATGAACTCCGTATGCCTAAGCCAAAGGAAGAAACGAGCGGGCGGGCGGGAACTACGCCGGCCAGAGAGATGGGATGCGCAAGCCGTGGATCGATAGGATGGTAGGTGGGTTTAGGCACATCTTCATATTTCTACGTGCCAATGCCATTTTTATGGCTTGTAAATTCATACAATCGTCCCTTAAGCCTTCACGTGAAGTTTAATGGCAAGATGACCCATTTTCATTTTTTCACGATTTTTGAAACTTTTTGCGGTTCGAATTTTTTAAAATTTTTTCAGAAGGATTTTTGGCCCCAAACTTGGCAGACGTGATCCTTGTATTTTTTTTGGCATGCACAAAACAATTCAGCTAAAAACTCGAAGTGTACAAGATTTTGTGACCATTTGAAAAAAATGTCCCTATTTCAGACACTTTAATGGCTACTGGTAGCAATCCTGTAAAATCTCAAATGCTCTTTAAGGGGGTGAAAGTTCTCGAGGTTTGATGAGGGATAGGGGGCCAATATATGGGCCAAGTACCAGCACCCATCACACATCATGTGCGCACACCCCCTGGCCCCCCCGATCGTCGGAACCCCAATGCCGCCGGTCAGGTTCTCCGACGATGCTCCGGCGATGGTGCCCCGATGAAGAAAAATGCGACACCAGCACATGCCTGAGCCCAGCATGTGCTGCCGTAACCCTTGATCCGATCCGATCTTAGACTGGGAATGAACTCCTTATGCCTAAGCCAACCGACGAAACGAGCGGGCGGGCGGGTGGGCGGGCACTACACCGGCCAGAGAGACGGGATGCGCAAGCCGTGGATCGATAGGGTGGTAGGTGGGTTTAGGCACATCTTCATATTTCTACATGCCAATGCCATATTTATGGCTTGTACGTTCATACAATGGTCCCTTAAGCCTTCACGTAAAGTTTCATGCCAAGAAGACTCGTTTTCTATTTTTCACGATTTTCAAAACTTTTGTGGTTCGGGATTTTTTAAAATTTTTTCGAAAAGAGTTTTGTCCCCAAACATTGTAGACGTGATCCTTGTATTTTTGTTGGCATGCACAAAAAAAATCAGCTAAACACTTGAAGTGTACAAGATTTTGTGACCATTCAAAAAACGTGTCCCCATTTCAGACACTTTAATGGCTACTGGCAGCAAACCTGTAAAATCTCAAATGCCTTTTAAGTGGGTGTGACTTCTCGAGGATTGATGAGGGATAGGGGGCCAATATAAAGGCCAAGTAATGGCACCAATTGCACATCATGCACACACACCCCCACGGCCCCCCCGATCGTCGAAACCCCAATGCCGCCGGTCAGGTTCTCCGGCGATGCTCCGGCGATGGTGCCCTGGCGAAGAAAAATGCGACACCAGCACATGCTCGAGCCTAGCATGTGCTGCCGTAACCATTGGTCCGATCCGATCTTAGACTGGGAATGGACTCCGTATGCCTAAGCCAACCGACGAAATGAGTGGGTGGAGGGGCGGGCAGGCACTACGTTGGCCAGAGAGACGGGATGCGCACCGATGGATCGATAGGGTGGTAGGTGTGTTTAGGCACATCTTCATATTTCTACTTGCCAATGCCATTTTAATGGCTTGTAAATTTATAAAATGGTCCCCTAAGCCTTCACGTAAAGTTTCATGGCAAAACGAATCACTTTCTATTTTTCATGATTTTTAAAACTTTTTACGGTTTGGGATTTTTTAAAATTTTTTTGAAGGAGTTTTGTCCCCAAACAAGGTAGACGTGATCCTTGTATTTTTGTTGGCATGCTAAAAAAAAATCAGCTAAAAACTCGAAGTGTACAAGATTTTGTGACCATTTGAAAAAAGTGTCCCTGTTTTGGACACTTTACTGGCTACCGGCAGCAAACCTGTAAAATCTCAAATGCTCTTTAAGAGGGTGTGAGTTCTCGAGGTTTGATAAGGGATAGGGGGCCAATATAAGGGCCAAGTTCAAGCACCCATCACACATCATGTGCGCACACCCCCCCGGCCCCCCCGATTGTCGAAACCCCAATACCGTCGGTCAGGTTCTCCGATGATGCTCCGACGATCGTGCCCCGGTGAAGAAAAATGCGGCACCAGCACATGCCCGAGCCTAGCATTTGCTGCCGTAACCTTCGGTCTAGTCCGATCTTAGACTAGGAATGAACTCCGTATGCTTAGACTGGGAATAAACTCCGTATGCCTAAGTCAACCCACGAAACGTGCGTGCAGGCACTACGCCAGCCAGAGACACGGGATGCGCAAGCCGTCGATTGATAGGGTTGTAAGTGGGTTTAGGCACATCTTCATATTTTTGTGTGCCAATGCCATTTTTATGGCTTGTAAATTCATACAATGGTCCCTTAAGCCTTCACGTGAAGTTTCGTGGCAAGACAACTCGTTTTTTATTTTTCATGATTTTTGAAACTTTTTATGGTTCGGGATTTTTTAAAATTTTTTTCGAAGGATTTTTGGTCCAAAACTTGGTAGACGTGATCCTCGTATTTTTATTGGCATGCACAAAAAAATTTAGCTCAAAACTCGAAGTGTACAAGTTTTTGTGACCATTTGAAAAAAGTGTCCCCATTTTAGTCACTTTAATGGGTACTGGCAGCAAACCTGTAAAATCTCAAATGCTCTTTAAGGGGGTGTGAGTTCTTGAGGTTTGATGAGGGATAGGGGTCCAATATAAGGGCCAAGTACCAGCACCCATCGTACATCACGTGCGCACACCCCCTGGCCCCCCGATCGTCGAAACACTAATGTCGCCGGTCAAGTTCTCCGGTGATGCTCCAGTGATGGTGCCCCGTGGAAGAAAAATACGGCACCAGCACATGCCCGAGCCCAACATGTGCTATGGCAACCCTCAGTCCGATCCGATCTTAAATTGGGAATGAACTCCGTATGCCTAAGTCAACCCACGAAACCAGGTGCGGGCGCTCAGCCGGCCAAAGGGGCGGGATGCGCATGCCGGGGTTCGGCCGGGTCCCCCTCTGCGTGCTGCGGATCCTACTGCCGCAACCCTCGGTCTTGTCTGATCTTAGACTGGGAATGAACTCTGTATGCCTAAGCCAACCGATGAAACGAGCGGGCGGGTGGGCGGGTGGGCGGGCGGGTGGGCGGGTGGGCGGGCGGGTGGGCGGGCGGGCACTATGTCGGCCAGAGAGACGGGATGCGCAAGTCGTGTATCGATATGGTGGTAGGTGGGTTTAGGCACATCTTCATATTTCTGCATGCCAATGCCATTTCTATGGCTTGTAAATTCATACAATGGTCCCTTAAGCCTTCACGTGAAGTTTCATTGCAAGACGACTCGTTTTCTATTTTTCAAGATTTTGGAAACTTTTTGCGGTTCGGGATTTTTTAAAATTTTTTTGGAAGGATTTTTGGCCCCAAACTTGGTAGATGTGATCCTTGTATTTTTTTTGGCATGCACAAAAAAATTCAGCCAAAAACTCGATGTGTACAAGACTTTGTCACCATTTGAAAAAAGTGTCCCCATTTCAGACACTTTAATGGCTACTGGCAGCAAACCTGTAAAATCTCGAATGCTCTTTAAGGGGGTGTGAGTTCTCAAGGTTTGATGAGGGATAGGTTGCCAATATAAGGGCCAAGTACCAGCACACATCGCACATCATGTGCGCACACCCCCCGGCCCCCCGATCGTCGGAACCCCATTGCCGCCTGTTAGGTTCTCCGACGATGCTCCGGCAATGGTGCCCCGACGAAGAAAAATGCGGCTCCAGCACATGTGTGAGCCCAGTTTGTGCTGCCGCAACCCTCGGTCCGGTCTGATCTTAAACTTGGAATGAACTCCGTATGCCTAAGCCAATCGACAAAACGAGCGGGCGGGCGGGCGGGCACTACGCCAGCCAGGCAGACGGGATGCGCAAGCCGTGGATCGATAGGGTGATATGTGGGTTTAGGCACATCTTCATATTTCTACGTGCCAATGCCATTTTTATGGCTTGTAAATTCATACAATGGTCGCTTAAGCATTCACGTGAAGTTTCATGGGAAGACGACTCGTTTTCTATTTTTTATGATTTTCAAAACTTTTTGTGGTTCAGGATTTTTTAAAATTTTTTCGAAAGGAGTTTTGGCCCCAAACTTGGTAGACGTGATCCTTGTATTTTTTTTGGCATGCACAAAAAAAATCAGCTAAAAACTCAAAGTGTACAAGATTTTGTGACCATTTGAAAAAAGTGTCCCCATTTCAGACACTTTAATGACTACTGGCAGCAAACCTATAAAATCTCAAATGCTCTTTAAGGGGGTGTGAGTTCCTGAGGTTTGATGAGGGATAGAGGGCCAATATAAGGGCCAAATACCAGCACCCATCACACATCATGTGCGCACACCCCCCGGCCCCCCCGATCGCCAGAACCCCAATGCTGCCATTCAGGTTCTCCGGCGATGCTTCGACGAAGAAAAATGCGACACCAACACATGCCCGAGCCCAGCATGTACTGCTGTAACCCTCGGTCCGGTCCTATCTTAGATTGGGAATGAACTCCGTATGCTTAGACTGGGAATGAACTCTGTATGCCTAAGTCAACCCACGAAACAAGCGTGCGAGCGCTTAACCGGCCAGAGGGGCGGGATGCGCAAGACGGGGATCAGTCGGGACCCCCTCTGCGTGCTGCCGATCCTGCTGCCGCAACCCTCAGTTCGATCCGATCTTACACTGGGAATGAACTCCATATGCCTAAGCCAACCGACGAAACGAGCGGGCGGGTGGGCGGGCGGGCACTACGTCGACCAGAGAGACGGGATGCGTAAGCTGTGGATCGATAGGGTGGTAGGTGGGTTTAGGCATATCTTCATATTTCTACATGCCAATGCCATTTTTATGGCTTGTAAATTAATACAGTGGTCCCTTAAGCCTTCACGTGAAGTTTAATGGCAAGACGACTCGTTTTCTATTTTTCACAAATTGTGAAACATTTTTCGAAAGGAGTTTTGGTCCCAAACATGGTAGACATGATCCCTGTATTTTTGTTGGCATGCACAAAAAAAATGAGCTAAAAACTCGAAGTGTACAAGATTATGTGACCATTTGAACAAAGTGTCCCCATTTTAGACACTTTAATGACTACTGGCAGTAAACTTGTAAAATCTCAAATGCTCTTTAAGGGGGCGTGAGTTCCCGAGATTTGATGAGGGATAGAGGGCCAATATAAGGGCCAAGTACCAGCACCCATCGCACATCATGAGCACACACACCCCCCGGCCCCCCGATCGCTAGAACCCCAATATTGCCGTTCAGGTTCTCCGACGATGCTCTGACGACAAAAATGCGGCACCAGCACATGCCCGAGCCCAGCATGTGCTGTCATAACCCTCGGTCCGGTCCTATCCTAGATTGGGAATGAACTCCGTATGCTTAGACTGGGAATGAACTCCGTATGCCTGAGTTAACCCATGAAACAAGCGTGCGGGCGCTCAACCGACCAGAGGGGCGGGATACGCAAGACGGGGATCGGCCGAGACCCCCTCTGTGTGCTACCGATCGTGCTGCCGTAACCCTCAGTTCGGTCTGATCTTAGACTGGGAATGAACTCCGTATGCCTAAGCCAACCGACGAAACGAGCGAGTGGGTGGGCACTACATCGGCTACAGAGATGGGATGCGCAAGCCGTGGATCGATAGGGTGGTAGGTGGGTTTAGGCACATCTTCATATTTCTACATGCCAATGCCATTTTTATGGGTTGTAAATTCATACAATCGTCCCTTCAGCCTTCACGTGAAGTTTTAATGGCAAGACGACTCGTTTTTTATTTTTCACAATTTTTGAAACATTTTACGGTTCAAGATTTTTTAACATTTTTTCGAAAGGATTTTTGGTCCCAAACTTGGTAGACGTGATCCTTGTATTTTTTTTGGCATGTACAAAAATATTCAGCTAAAAACTTGAAGTGTACAAGATTTTGTGACCATTTGAAAAAAGTGTCCCCATTTCAAAAACTTTAATGGCTACTGGCAGCAAAACTGTAAAATCTCAAATGCTCTTTAAGGGGGTGTGAGTTCTCGAGGTTTGATGATGGATAGGGGGCCAATATAGGGCCAAGTACCAGCACCTATCGCACATCATGTGCGCACAACCCACCGGCCACCCCGATCGCCGAAACCCCAATGCCTTCAGTCAAGTTCTCTGGAGATGCTCCGACGATGGTACCTCGACGAAGAAAAATGCGGCAACCCTCGGTCCGCTCTAATCTTAGACTGGGAATGAAATACGTTTGCTTAGACTGGGAATGAACTCTGTATGCCTAAGTCAACCCACGAATGAGCATGCGGGCATTCAGCCAGCCAGAGGGGTGGGATGCGCAAGCCGGGGATCGGTCGGGTCCCCCTCTACGTGCTGCCGATACTGCTGCCACAACCCTCAGTTTGGTCGGATCTTAGACTGGGAATGAACTCTGTATCCCTAAGCCAATTGATGAAACGAGTGGGCGGGCGGGCACTATGTCGGCCAGGGAGAAAGGATGCGCAAGCCGTGGATTGATAGGGTGGTAGGTGGGTTTAGGCACATCTTCATATTTCTACGTGCCAATGCCATTTTTATAGCTTGTAAATTCATACAGTGGTCCCTTAAACTGTCACATGAAGTTTCATGGCAAGACAACTCATTTTTATTTTTTACGATTTTTGAAACATTTTGTGGTTCGGGATTTTTTAAATTTTTTTCGGAATTAGTTTTGGCCCCAAACTTGGTAAATGTGATCCTTGTATTTTTCTTGGCATGCACAAAAAAATTCAGCTAAAAACTTGAAGTGTACAAGATTTTGTCACCATTTGAAAAAAATGTCCCCATTTTAGACACTTTAATGGCTACTGGCAGCAAACCTGTAAAATCTCAAATGCTCTTTAAGGGGGTGTGAGTTCTCAAGCTTTGATGAGGGATAAGGGGCCAATATAAGAACCAAGTACCAGCACCCATCGCACATCATGTGCACACAACCCCCCGGCCACCGTAACCCTAGCCCAACATGTGCTACCGTAACCCTCGGTCCAGTCCGATCTTAGACTAGGAAAGAACTCCGTATGCTTAGACTGGGAATGAACTTCGTATGCCTAAGTCAACCCACAAAATGAGCGTGCGGGCGCTCAGTCGGCCAAAAAGGTGGCATGCGTAACCTGAGGATCGATCGGGTCCCCCTCTGCGTGCTGCTGATCCTGCTGTCGTAACCCTCGATCTGGTCTGTTCTTAGACTGGGAATGAACTTCGTATGCCTAAGCCAACTGACAAAACAAGCGGGCGGCCACTACGTCGGCCAGAGAGACGGGATGCGCAAGCCATGGATCGATAGGGTGGTTGGTGGGTTTAGGCACATCTTCATATTTCTGTGTGCCAATGCCATTTTTATGGCTTGTAAATTCATACAATTGTCCCTTAAGCCTTCACGTGAAGTTTCATTGCAAGACGACTCGTTTTCTATTTTTCGTAATTTTCAAAACCTTTTGTCATTTGGGATTTTTTGAAATTTTTTCGGAAGGAGTTTTGGCCCCAAACTTGGAAGATGTGATCCTTGTATTTTTTTTAGCCTGGACAAAAAAATTCAGCTAAAAACTCGATGTGTATAAGATTTTGTGACCATTTGAAAAAAGTGTCCCCATTTTAGACACTTTAATGGCTACTGGCAGCAAACCTGTAAAATCTCAAGTGCTCTTTAAGGGGGTGTGAGTTCTTGAGGTTTGATGAGGGATTAGGGGCCAATATAAGTGCCTAGTGCCAGCACCCATCACACATCATGTGCGCACACCCCCCCGACCCCCTCGATCATCGGAACCCCAATGCCGTCGGTTAGGTTCTCTGGCGATGCTCCAGCGATGGTGCCCCGACAAAGAAAAATACGACACCAGCACATGCCTGAGCCCAGCATGTGCTGCCGCAACCCTCGGTCCAGTCCAATCTTAGACTGGGAATGAAGTCCGTATGCTTAGACTGGGAATGAA
This sequence comes from Durio zibethinus, assembly GCF_047325235.1. Lineage (NCBI taxonomy): Eukaryota > Viridiplantae > Streptophyta > Magnoliopsida > Malvales > Malvaceae > Durio > Durio zibethinus. The sequence goes on along the minus strand of NC_143180.1, from coordinate 14,285,815 downwards.
CTATGTATGCCTAAGTCAACCCACGAAACGAGCGTCCAGGCGCTGAGTCAGCTAGAGGGGCGGGATGCGCAAGCCAGGGATCGGCCGAGTCCCCCTCTGCCTGCTGCCGATCTTGCTGCTGCAACCCTCGGTCCGGTCTAATCTTACACTAGGAATGAACTCCGTATGCCCAAGCCAACTGACGAAACGAGCGGATGGGCGGGCACTACGCCGTCCAAAGAGACGGGATGCACAAGCCGTGGATCGATAGAGTGGTAGGTGGGTTTAGGCACATCTTCATATTTCTGTGTGCCAATGCCATTTTTATGGCTTGCAAATTCATACAATGGTCCCTTAAGCCGTCACGTGAAGTTTCATGGCAAGACGACTCGTTTTTATTTTTCACGATTTTTGAAACTTTTTACGGTTTGGGATTTTTTAAAATTTTTTCGAAAGGATTTTTAGCCCCAAACTTGGTAGACATGATCCTTGTATTTTTGTTGGGATTCACAAAAAAATTCAGCTAAAAACTTGAAGTGTACAAGATTTTGTGACCATTTGAAAAAAGTGTCCCCATTTCAGACACTTTAATGGCACTGGCAGCAAACCTATAAAATCTCAAATGCTCTTTAAGGGGGTTTGAGTTCTCAAGGTTTGATGAGGGATAGGGGGCCAATATAAGGGCCAAGTAGCAGCACCCATCGCACATCATGTGCACACAACCCCCCCGCCACCCTGATCGTCGGAACCCCAATGCCGCCGGTCAGGTTCTCTGGCGATGCTCCGGCGATGGTGCCCCAACGAAAAAAAATATGGCAACCCTCGGTCCGGTCCGATCTTAGACTACGAATGAACTCCATATGCTTAGACAGGAAATGAACTCTATATGCCTAAGTCAACCCACGAAATGAGCATGCGGGCGCTTAGCCGGCCAGAGGGGTGGGATGTGCAACCCGACAATCAATCGGGTCCCCCTCTGCGTGGGGCCACAACCCTCGGTTCGATCCTATCTTAGACTGGGAATGAACTCCGTATGCCTAAGTCAACCGATGAAACAAGCGGGTAGGCGGGAGGGCGGGTGCTACGTCGACCAGAGAGGTGGGATGCTCAAGCCGTGGATCGATAGGGTGGTAGGTGGATTTTGGCACATCTTCAAATTTCTGTGTGCCAATGCCATTTTTAAGGCTTGTAAATTCATACAATGGTCCCTTAAGCCTTTACGTGAAGTTTCTTGGCAAGACGACTCGTTTTCTATTTTTTACGATTTTTGAAACTTTTTTCGGTTTGAGATTTGTTAAAATTTTTTCGGAAGGTGTTTTAGCCCCAAACTTGGTAGACGTGATCCTTGTATTTTTTTTGGCATGCACAAAATCATTCAGCTAAAAACTCGAAGTGTACAAGATTTTGTGACCATTTGAAAAAAGTGTCCCCATTTCAGACTCTTTAATGGCTACTCACAGCAAACCTGTAAAATCTCAAATGCTCTTTAAAGGGGTGTGAGTTCTCGAGGTTTGATGAGGGATAGGGGGCCAATATAAGGGCCAAGTACCAGCACCCATCGCACATCATGTGCGCACACCCCCCCGGTCCCCTGGATCGTCAGAACCCCAATGTCGTCGGTCAGGTTCTCCGATGATGCTTCGACGATGCTACCCCGACGAAGAAAAATACGGCACCAGCACATGCCCGAGCCCAGCATGTGCTGCCGCAACCCTCGGTCCGGTCCGATCTTAGACTGAGAATGAACTCCGTATGCTTAGATTGGGAATGAACTCCGTATGCCTAAGACAACCCATGAAACAAGCGTGCGGGCGCTCAGCCAGCCAGAGGGGCAGGATGCATAAGTCGAGGATCGATCGGATCCCTCTCTGCGTGCTGCCGATCCTGCTGCCGCAACCTTCAGTTTGATATGATCTTAGACTGGGAATGAACTCCGTATGCCTAAGCCAACTGACGAAACGAGCGGGTGGGCGGGCACTACGCCGACCAGAGTGGCGGGATGCGCAATCCGTGGATCGATAGGGTAGTAGGTGGGTTTGGCACATCTTCATATTTCTGCATGCCAATGCCATTTTTATGGCTTGTAAATTCATACAATGGTCCCTTAAGCCTTCACGTGAAGTTTCATGGCAAGACGACTCGTTTTCTATTTTTCACGATTTTTGAAATTTTTTGCTGTTCGGGATTTTTTAAAATTTTTTCGGAAGGATTTTTAGCCCCAAACTTGGTAGACGTGATCCTTGTATTTTTGTTGGCATGCACAAAAAAATTCAGCTAAAAACTCGAAGTGTATAAGATTTTGTGACCATTTGAAAAAAGTGTCCCCATTTCAGACACTTTAATGGCTACTGGTAGCAAACCTGTAAAATCTCAAATGCTCTTTAAGGGGGTGTGAGTTCTTGAGGTTTGATGAGAGATAGGGGGCCAATATAAGGGCCAAGTACCTGCACCCATCGCACATCATGTGTGCACAACCCCCCCGCCACCCCGATCGCCGAAACCCCAATGTCGCCGGTCAGGCTCTCTGGCGATGCTCTGGCGATGGTGCCCTGACGAAGAAAAATACGGCAAGCCTCGGTCTGGTCTGATCTTAGACTGGGAATGAACTCCCTATGCCTAAGTCAACCCACGAAACGAGCATGCGAGCGCTTAGCCAGCCAGAGGGGTAGGATGCGCAAGCCAGGGATCAGCTGAGTCCCCCTCAACGTGGTGCTGTAACCCTCGATTCGATCCTATTTTATACTGGGAATGAACTCTGTATGCCTAAGCCAACCGATGAAACGAGCGGGCGGGTGCTACGCCAGCCAGAAAGGCGAGATGCACAAGCCGTGGATCGATAAGGTGGTAGGTGGGTTTCGGCACATCTTCAAATTTTTGTGTGGCAATGCCATTTTTATTGCTTGTAAATTCAAACAATGGTCCCTTAAGCCTTCACGTGAAGTTTCTTGGCAAGACGACTCGTTTTCTATTTTTTATGATTTTTTAAACTTTTTACGGTTTGGGACTTTTTAAAATTTTTTCGGAAGGTGTTTTGGCCCCAAACTTGGTAGACATGATCCTTATAGTTTTGTTGGCATGCACAAAAAAATTCAGCTAAAAACTCGAAGTGTACAAGATTTTGTGACCATTTGAAAAAAGTGTCCCTATTTCAGATACTTTAATTGCTACTGGCAGCAAACCTGTAAAATCTCAAATGCTCTTTAAGGGGGTGTGAGCTCTCAAGGTTTGATGAGGGATAGGGGGCCAATATAAGGGCCAAGTACTGGCACCCATCGCACATCATGTGCGCACACCCTCCCCACCCCCCAATCGTCGAAACCCCAATGCCCCCGATCAGGTTTTTCGGCGATGCTCCAGCGATGGTGCCCTGGTGAAGAAAAATGTGGTACCAACACATGCCCGTGCCCAGCATGTGCTACCGCAACCCTCCGTCCAGTCCAATCTTAGACTGGGAATGAACTCTGTTTCCTTAGACTGGGAATGAACTCCGTATGCCTTAGTCAACCCACGAAACAAGCGTACGGGCACTCAGTCGGCCAGAGGGCGGGATGCGTAATTTGAGAATCGACCAGGTCCCCCTTTGCGTGCTATCGATCCTGCTATCGTAACCCTCGGTCCGGTTCAGTCTTAGACTGGGAATGAACTCCGTATGCCTAAGCCATCTGATGAAACGAGCAGACGGGTGGGTGGGCGGGCACTACGTCGACCAGAGAGACGGGATGCGCAAGCCGTGGATCGATAGAGTGGTAGGTTGGTTTAGGCACATCTTCATATTTCTACGTGCCAATGCCATTTTTATGGCTTGTAAATTCATGCAATGGTTCCTTAAGCCTTCACGTGAAGTTTCATGGCAAGACGACTCGTTTTCTATTTTTCATGATTTTTGAAACTTTTTACAGTTCGAGATTTTTTAAAATTTTTTCGGAAGGCATTTTGGCCCCAAATTTGGTAGACGTGATCCTTGTAATTTTTTGGCATGCACAAAACAATTCAGCTAAAAACTCGAAGTGTACAAGATTTTGTGACCATTTGGAAAAAGTGTCCCCATTTCAAACACTTTAATGGCTACTGGCAGCAAACTTGTAAAATCTCAAATGCTCTTTAAGGGGGTGTGAGTTCTCGAGGTTTGATGAGGGATAGGGGCCAATATAAGGGCCAAGTACCAGCACCCATCGCATATCATGTGTGCACACCCCTCCCGGCCCCCCGATCACCGGAACCCCAATGCCGCCGGTCAGGTTCTCCGATAACGCTCCGACGATGGTGCCTCGACGAATAAAAAATACGGCACTAGCACATGCCCGAGCCCAGCATGTGCTATCGCAACCCTCGACCCGATCCGATCTTAGACTAGGAATGAACTCCGTATGCTTAGACTGGGAATGAACTCCATATGCCTAAGTTAACCCGCTAAATGAGCGCGCGGACGCTCAGCCGGCCAGAGGGCCAGGATGCGTAAGCTGGGGATCGATCAGGGCCCCCTCTACGTGCTGCCGATCCTGCTACCGCAACCCTCAGTTCGATCCAATCTTAGACTGGGAATGAACTCCGTATGCCTAAGCCAACCGATGAAACGAGCGGATGGCCGGGCGGGGGGGCGGGCACTACGCCGACCAGAGAGACGGGATGGGCAAGCTGTGGATCGATAGGGTGGTAGGTGGGTTTAGGCACATCTTCATATTTCTACGTGCCAATGCCATTTTTATGGCTTGTAAATTCATACAATTGTCCCTTGAGCCTTCACATGAAGTTTCATGGCAAGACGACTCGTTTTCTATTTTTCACGATTTTCAAAACGTTTTACGGTTCAAGATTTTTTAAAATTTTTTCGAAAGGAGTTTTGTCCCTAAACCTGGTAGACATGATCCTTGTATTTTTGTTGGCATGCACAAAAACATTCAGCTAAAAACTCGAAGTGTACAAGATTTTGTGACCATTTGAAAAAAGTGTCCCCATTTCAGACACTTTAATGGCGACTGGCAGCAAACCAGTAAAATCTCAAATGCTCTTTAAGGGGTGTGAGTTCTTGAGGTTTGATGAGGGATACGGGGCCAATATAAGGGCCAAGTACCAGCACCCATCGCACATCATGTGCGCATACCCCCCGGCCCCCCATCGCCAGAACCCCAATGCCGCCTGTCAGGTTCTCCGACGATGCTTCGACGATGGTGGCCCAGTGAAGAAAAATGTTGCACCAGCACATGTCTGAGCCCAGCATGTGCTGCCACAACCCTCGGTCCGATCCGATCTTAGATTGGGAATGAACTCCGTATGCTTAGACTAGGAATGAACTCCGTATGCCTAAGTCAACCCACGAAACGAGCGTACGGGCGCTCAGCCGGCTAGAGGGGCGGGATGCACAAGCCGAGGATCGGCCAAGTCCCCCTCTACGTGCTGCCGATCCTGTTGCTGCAACCCTCGGTCCGGTCCGATCTTAGACTGGGAATGAACTCCGCATGCCTAAGCCAACCGACAAAACGAGTGGACGGGCGGACGGGCACTACACTGGCCAAAGAGACAGGATGCGCAAGCCGTGGATCGATAGGGTGGTAGGTGGGTTTAGGCACATCTTCCCATTTCTGCATGCCAATGCCATTTTTATCGCTTGTAAATTCATACAATGGTCCCTTAAGCCTTCACGTGAAGTTTTATGCGCAAGATGAATCGTTTTCTATTTTTCATGATTTTCAAAACTTTTTGCGGTCTGAGATTTTTTAAAATTTTTTCGGAAGGGTTTTTGGCCCCAAACTTGGTAGACATGATCCTTGTATTTTTATTGGCATGCACAAAAAAATTCAGCTAAAAAATCGAACTGTACCAGATTTTGTGACCATTTGAAAAAAGTGTCTCGATTCCAGACACTTTAATTGCTACTGGCAGCAAACCTGTAAAATCTCAAATGCTGTTTAAGGGGGTGTGAGTTCTTGAGGTTTGATGAGGGATAGGGGGCCAATATAAGGGCCAAGTACCAGCACCCATCGCACATCATGTGCGCACACCCCCCGGCCCCCCCGATCGCTGGAACCCCAACGCCGTCGGTCAGGTTCTCTGGCGATGCTTCGACGATGGTGCCCTGACGAAGAAAAATGCGGCACCAGCACATGCCCGAGCCCAGCATGTGCTACCGCAACCCTCGGTCTGGTCCGATCTTACACTGGGAATGAACTCCATATGCCTAAGCCAACCGACGAAACGAGCGGGCGGGTGGGCATGCGGGCACTACACCGGCCAGAGAGACGGGATGTGCAAGCTGTGGATCGATAAGGTGGTAGGTGGGTTTAGGCACATCTTCATATTTCTGCATGCCAATGCCATTTTTATGTCTTGTAAATTCATACAATCGCCCCTTGAGCCTCCACGTGAAGTTTCTTGGCAAGACGACTCGTTTTTTATTTTTCATGATTTTTGAAACTTTTTTCAATTCGGGATTTTTTAAAATTTTTTCAGAAGGATTTTTGGCCCCAAACATGGTAAACGTGATCCTTGTATTTTTGTTGGCGTGCACAAAACAATTCAGCTAAAAACTCGAGGTGTACAAGATTTTGTGTCCATCTGAAAAAAGTGTCCCCATTTCAGACACTTTAATGGCTACTGGCAGTAAACCTGTAAAATCTCAAATGCTCTTTAAGGGGGTGTGAGTTCTTAGGGTTTGATGAGGGATAGGGGGCCAATATAAGGGCCAAGTACCAGCACCCATCGCACATCATGTGCGCACACCCCCCGGCCCCCCGGATCACCGAAACCCCAATGCCGCAGGTCAGGTTCTCCGGTGCTGGTGCCCCAGTGAAGAAAAATGTGACACCAGTACATGCCCGAGCCCAGCATGTGTTGCCGCAACCCTCGGTCTGGTCCGATCTTAGACTGGGAATGAACTCCGTATGCCTATGTCAACCCACAAAACGAGCGTGAGGGTGCATAGCCGGCCATAGGGGCGGGATGCGCAAATCGGGGATCAACCGGGTCCCCCTCTGCGTGCTGTCGATTTGACTGCCACAACCCTCGGTTCGATCCGATCTTAGACTGGGAATTAACTCCGTATGCCTAAGCCAACCGGCGAAATGAGCAGATGGGCGATCGGGCGGGCACTACGTCTGCCAGAGAGACGGGATTGTAATGGCTACTGGCATTTGAAAAAAGTGTACAAGATTTTGTGACGATTTGAAAAAAGTGTCCCCATTTTAGACACTTTAATGGCTACTGGCAGCAAACCTGTAAAATCTCAAATGCTCTTTAAGGGGGTGTGAGTTCTCGAGCTTTAATAAGGGATAGGGGGCCAATATAAGGGCCAAGTACTAGCACCCATCACACATCATGTGCGCACACGCCCCTCGATCGATCAGGTTCTCCGGCGATGGTGCCCCGACGAAGAAAAATTAGGCACCAGCACATGCCCGAGCCTAGCATGTGCTGTCGCAACCCTCGATCCGATCTGATCTTTGACTGGGAATGAACTCCGTATGCTTAGACTAGGAATGAACGCCGTATGCCTAAGGCAACCCACGAAACGAGCGTGCGGGCGCTCAGCGGGCCAGAGGGACGGGATGTGCAAGTTAGAGATCGACCGGGTCCACCTTTGAGTGCTATCGATCCTGTTGCTGTAACCCTCCATCTGAACCAATCTTAGACTAGAAATAAAATCCGTATGCCTAAGCCAACTGACGAAACGAGCAAATGGGTGGGCGGGTGGGCACTACGCCGGCTCGAGATTTTTTAAAATTTTTTTGGAAGGCTTTCTGGCCTCAAACTTGGTAGACGTGATTCTTGTATTTTTGTTGGCATGCACAAAAAAATTCAGCTAAAAAATCAAAGTGTACAAGATTTTGTGACCATTTGAAAAAAGTGTCTCCATTTCAGACACTTTAATGGCTACTGGCAGCAAACCTGTAAAATCTCAAATGCTCTTTAAGGGAGTGTGAGTTCTCAAGGTTTGATGAGGGAAAGGGGGCCAATATAAGGGCCAAGTACTAGCACCCATTGCACATCATGTGCGCACACCCCCCGCCCCCTGATCGCTGGAACCCCAATGCCACCGGTCAGGTTCTCCGACGATGGTGCCCCGACGAAGAAAAATGCAGCACCAGCACATGCCCGAGCCCAGCATGTGCTGCCCAACCCTCGGTTCGATTTGATCTTAGACTGGGAATGAACTCCGTATGCTTAGATTGGGAATGAACTCCGTATGCCTAAGTCAACCCACGAAACGAGCGTGCGGGCACTCAGCCGGCCAGAGGGGTGGGATGTGTAAGCCGTGGATCGGTCGAGTCCCCCTCTGCATGCTGCAGATCCTGCTATCGTAACCCTCAGTTCGGTCTGATCTTAGACTGGGAATGAACTTCGTATGCCTAAGCCAATCGACGAAACCAGCGTGCAGGCGGGCGGGCGGGCACTACGTCGGCCAGAGAGACGAGATGCGCAAGCAGTGGATCGATAGGGTGGTAGGTGGGTTTAGGCTCATCTTCATATCTCTGCGTGCCAATGCCATTTTTATGTCTTGGAAATTCATACAATGGTCCCCTAAGCCTTCACGTGAAGTTGCATGGCAAGACAACTCGTTTTCTATTTTTCACGATTTTCAAAACTTTTAGCGGTTCGGGATTTTTTAAAATTTTTTCGGAAGGAGTTTTGGCCCCACACTTGGTAGACGTGATCCTTGTATTTTTGTTGGCATGCATAAAAACATTCAGCTAAAAACTCGAAGTGTACAAGATTTTGTGACCATTTTTAAAAAGTATCCCCATTTTAGACACTTTAATAGCTACTGGCAGCAAACCTGTAAAATCTCAAATGCTCTTTAAGGGGGTGTGAGTTCTCAAGGTTTGATGAGGGATAGGGGGCCAACATAAGGGCCAAGTACCAGCACCCATTGCACATCATTGGCGCACACCCCTCGGCCCCTCGATCGCCGGAACCCTAATGTTGCTGGTCAGGTTCTCCGGCGATGCTCCGACGATGGTGCCCCAGTGAAGAAAAATGCGGCACCAGCACATGCTCGAGCCCAGTATGTGCTGCCACAACCCTCGGTCCGGTCCGATCTTAGATTGGGAATGAACTCCGTATGCTTAGACTGGGAATAAACTCCGTATGCCTAAGTCAACCCACGAAATGAGCTTATAGGCACTCAGCCGGCCAGACGGGCGGGATGCGCAAGCCGTGGATCGATCGGGTCCCCCTCTACATGCTGCCAATCCTGTTGCCGCAACCCTCAATCCTGTCTGATCTTAGACTGGGAATAAACTTTGATGCTGAAGCCAACCGACAAAACAAGCGGGCAGGCGGGCGGGCACTACGCCGGCCAGAGAGACGTGTTGTGCAAGCCGTGTATCGAAAAGGTGGTAGGTGGGTTTAGGCACATCTTCATATTTCTACATGCCAATGCCATTTTTATGGCTTGTAAATTCATACAATGGTCCCTTAAGCCTTCACCTGAAGTTTCATGGCAAGATGACTCGTTTTCTATTTTTCACGATTTTTGAAACTTTTTACGGTTCGGGATTTTTTAAAATTTTTTCAAAAGGTTTTTTGGCCCCAAACTTGGTAGACATGATCCTTGTATTTTTTTTGGCATGCATAAAAAAATTCAATTAAAAACTCGAGGTGTTCAAGATTTTGTGACCATTTGAAAAAATTGTCCCCATTTCAGACACTTTAATGGCTACTGGCAGCAAACCTATAAAATCTCAAATGCTCTTTAAGGGGGATTGAGTTCTCGAGCTTTGATGAGGGATAGGGGGCCACTATAAGGGCCAAGTACCAGCACCCATCTTACATCATGTGCGCACACCCCCCGGCCCCCCCGACCGTCGGAACCCCAATGTCGCCGGTCAGGTTCAACGGCGATGGTCCGACGATGGTGCCCCGGTGAAGAAAAATGAGGCACCAGCACATGCCCGAGCCCAGCATGTGCTGTCGCAACCCTCTATCCAGTCCGATATTAGACTGGAATGAACTCCGTATGCTTAGACTGGGAATGAACTCCATATGCCTAAGTCAACCCACGAAAGGAGCGTGCGGGCGCTCAGCCGGCCAGAGGGGCGGGATGCGCAAGCCGGGGATCGATTGGGTCCCCCTCTGCGTGCTGCTGATCCTGTTGCCACAACCCCTGATCCGTTCTGATCTGAGACTGAGAATGAACTCCGTATGCCTAAGCCAACCGACGAAACGAACGGGCGGGCGGGCTGGCGGGCGGGCACTACGCCGACTAGAGAGACAGAATGCGCAAGCGGTGGATCGATAGGGTGGTAGGTGGGTTTAGGCACATCTTCATATTTCTACGTGCCAATGCCATTTTTATGGCTTGTAAATTAATACAATGGTCCGTTAAGCCTTCACGTGAAGTTTCATGGCAAGACGACTCGTTTTCTATTTTTCACTATTTTTGAAACTATTTACGGTTCGGGATTTTTTAAAATTTTTTCGGAAGGAGTTTTGGCCCTAAACTTGGTAGACTTGATACTTGTATTTTTGTTGACATGCACAAAACAATTCAGCTAAAAACTCGAAGTGTACAAGATTTTGTGACCATTTGAAAAAAATGTCCCCATTTCAGATACTTTAATGGCTACTGGCAGCAAACCTGTAAAATCTCAAATGCTCTTTAAGGGGGTGTGAGTTCTCAAGGTTTGATGAGGGATAGCGGGCCAATATAAGGGCAAGTACTAGCACCCATCGGACATCATGGGCGCACACACCCCCCGGCCCCCCGATCGCCGGAACCCCAATGCCATCGATCAGGTTCTCTGGCGATGCTCCGACGATGGTACCCCGATGAAGAAAAATGTGGCACCAGCACATGCCTGAGCCCAAGATGTGCTGCCGCAACCCTCAGTTTGGTCCGATCTTACACTGGGAATGAACTCCATATGCTTAGACTGGGAATGAACTCCGTATGCCTAAGTCAACCCACGAAACGAGCGTGCGGGTGCTCAGCCGGCCAGAGGGGTGGGATGCGCAGGCCGAGGATCAATCGGGTCCCCCTCTACTTGCTGCCTGCTACCACAACCCTCTGTCCAGTCTGATCTTATACTGGAAATGAACTCCATATGCCTAAGCCAACCGACGAAAGGAGCAGGCGGACAGGTGGGCGGGCACTACGCTGGCCAGAAAGACGGGATGCGCAAGCCGTGGATCGATAGGCTGGTAGGTGGGTTTAGTCACGTCTTCATATTTCTGCATGCCAATGCCATTTTTATGGCTTGTAAATTCATACAATGGTCCCTTAAGCCTTCACGTGAAGTTTCATGGCAAGACGACTCGTTTTCTATTTTTCACGATTTTTAAAACTTTTTGTAGTTCGGGATTTTTTAAAATTTTTTTGGAAGGAGTTTTGGCCCCAAACTTAGTAGACATGATCCTTGTATTTTTGTTGGCATGCACAAAAAATATCAGCTAAAAACTCGAAGTGTACAAGATTTTGTGACCATTTGAAACAATTGTCCCCATTTCAGACACTTTAATGGCTACAGGCAGCAAACCTGTAAAATCTCAAATGCTCTTTAAGGGGGTGTGAGTTCTCGAGGTTTGATGAGGGATAGGGGGCCAATATAAGGGCCAAGTACCAGCACCCATCGTACATCATGTGCGCACACCCCTCGGCCCCCCCGATCGTCGGAACCCCAATGCCGTCGGTCAGGTTCTCCGACGATGCTCCGGCGATGGTGCCCCGTCGAAGAAAAATGCGGCAGCAGCACATGCTCGAGCCTAGCATGTGCTACCGTAACCCTCGGTCTGGTCTGATCTTAGACTGGGAATGAACTCTGTGTGCTTAGACTGGGAATGAACACCGTATGCCTAGGTGAACCCATGAAACGAGCGTACGAGCGCTCAGCCGGTCAGAGGGGTGGGATGCGCAAGCCGGGGATCGGCCGGGTCCCCCTCTACGTGCTGCTGATCCTTCCACCGCAACCCTCGGTCGGGTCCAATCTTAGACTGGGAATGAACTCCGTATGCTTAAGCCAACCGACGAACTAAACGGGCGGACGGACGGGCGGGCACTACGTTGGCCAGAGAGACGGGATGTGCAAGCCATGGATCGATAGGATGGTAGGTGTGTTTAGGCACATCTTCATATTTCTGCGTGCCAATGCCATTTTTATGGCTTGTAAATTCATACGATGGTCCCTTAAGCCTTCACATGAAGTTTCATGGTAAGACGGCTCGTTTTTTATTTTTCAAGATTTTTGAAACTTTTTACAGTTCGAGATTTTTTAAAATTTTTTTGAAAGTATTTTTGGGCCCAAACATGGTAGACGTGATCCTTGTATTTTTCTTGGCATGCACAAAAAAAATCAGCTAAAAACTCGAAGTGTACAAGATTTTGTGCCCATTTGAAAAAAGTGTCCCCATTTCAAACACTTTAATGGCTACTGGCAGCAAACTTGTAAAATCTCAAATGCTCTTTAAGGGTGTGTGAGTTCACGAGGTTTGATGAGGGATAGGGGGCCAATATAAGGGCCAAGTACCAGCACCCATCGTACATCATGTGCGCACACCCCCCCGGTCGCCCCGATCACTGGAACGCTAATGCCGTCGGTCAGGTTCTCCGGCGATGCTACGGCGATGCTACGGCGATGGTGCCTCGACGGAGAAAATTACGGCACCAGCACATTCCTGAACCTAGCATGTGTTGTAGCAACCCTCGGTCCGATCCGATCTTAGACTGGGAATGAACTCCATATGCTTAGACTGGGAATGAACTCCGTATACCTAAGTCAACCCATGAAACGTGCGTGCGGGCTATCAGCCGGCCAGAGGGGCGGGAAGCGCAAGCCGAGGATCGATCGGGTCCACCTCTGTGTGCTGCCTATCCTGCTGCCGCAACCCTCAATCCGGTCTGATCTTAGACTGGGAATGAACTCCGTATGCCTAAGCCAACCGACGGAACGAGCGGACGGATGGGCACTACGCCGGCCAGAGAGACGGGATGCGCAAGCTGTGGATAGATAGGGTGGTAGGTGGGTTTAGGCAAATCTTCATATTTCTGCTTGCCAATGCCATTTTTATGGCTTGTAAATTCATACAATGGTACCTTAAGCCTTCACGTGCAGTTTCATGGCAAGACGACTCGTCTTCTATTTTTCACGATTTTCAAAACTTTTTGCGGTTCGCGATTTTTAAAATTTTTTTTGGAAGAATTTTTGGTCCCAAACTTGGTAGACATGATCCTTGTATTTTTTTGGGAATGCAAAAAAAATTTCAGCTAAAAACTCGAAGTGTACAAGATTTTGTGACCATTTGAAAAAAGTGTCCCCATTTCAGACACTTTAGTGGCTACTGGCAGCAAACCTGTAAAATCTCAAATGCTCTTTAAGGGGGTGTGAGTTCTTGAGGTTTGATGAGGGATAGGGGGCCAATATAAGGGCCAAGTACTAGCACCTGTCGCACACCATGTGCGCACACCCCCCGGCTCCCCCGATCGTCAGAACCCCAATGCCGCCAGTCAGGTTCTCCGGCGATGCTCCGGTGATGGTGCCCCGATGAAGAAAAATACGGCACCAGCACATGCCCGAGCGCAGCATGTGCTGTCGCAACCCTCCTGGTCCAATCTTAGACTGGGAATTAACTCCGTATGCTTAGATTGGGAATGAACTCAGTATGCCTAAGTCAACCCACGAAACGAGCGTGCGGGCACTCAGTCGGCCAGAGGGGTAGGATGTGCAAGCCGGGGATTGGTCGGGTCCCAGTCTGTGTTCTGTTGATCCTGCTTCCACAACCCTTGGTTCAGTCTGATCTTAAACTGGGAATGAACTCCGTATGCCTAAGCCAACCGATGAAAGGAGCGGACGGGCGGGCGGGCACAACGTCGGCCAAAGAGACGGGATGCGTAAGTTGTGGATCGATAGGGTGGTAGGTGGGTTTAGGCACATCTTGATATTTCTGCATGCCAATGCCATTTTTATGGCTTGTAAATTCATACAATGGTCCCTTAAGCCTTCACGTGAAGTTTCATGGCAAGATGACTCGTTTTCTATTTTTTAGGATTTTTGAAACTTTTTGCGGTTCGAGATTTTTTATAATTTTTTCAAAAGAGTTTTGGCCCCAAACTTGGTAGACGTGATCCTTGTATTTTTCTTGGCATGCACAAAATAATTCAGCTAAAAACTCAAAGTGTACAAGATTTTGTGACCATTTGAAAAAAGTGTCCCCATTTCAGACACTTTAATGGCTACTGGCAGCAAACCTGTAAAATCTCAAATGCTCTTTAAGGAGGTGTGAGTTCTCATGGTTTGATGAGGGATAAGGGGCCAATATAAGGGCCAAGTACCAGCACCCATCGTACATCATGCGTGCACACCCCCTAGCCCCCCGATCGCTGGAACCCCAATGCCACCGGTCAAGTTCTCCGATGATGCTCTGACGATGGTGCCCCGACAGAGAAAAATACGGCACCAGCACATGCCCGAGCCCAGCATGTGCTGCCGCAACCCTCGTTCTGGTCCGATCTTAGACTGGGAATGAACTCTGTATACTTAGACTATGAATGAACTCTGTATGCCTAAGTCAACCCACGAAATGAGCGTGCGGGCACTCAGCCGGCCAGAGGGGTGGGATGCGCAAGCCGGGGATCGGCCAGGCCCCCCTCTGCATGCTATTGATCCTGCTGCCACAACCTTCGGTCTGATCCAGTCTTAGACTGGGAATGAACTCTGTATGCCTAAGCCAACCGACGAAAAGAGCGGATGGGCGGGCACTACGCCGGCCAGAGAGACGGGATGTAGCCGTGGATCGATAGGGTGGTAGGTGGGTTTAGGCACATCTTCATATTTCTACGTGCCAATGCCATTTTTATGGCTTGTAAAATAATACAATGGTCCCTTAAGCCTTCATGTGAAGTTTCATTGCAAGACGACTCGTTTTCTATTTTTCATAATTTTCAAAACTTTTTACGGTTCAGGATTTTTTAAAATTTTTTTGAAAGGAGTTTTGGCCCCAAACTTGGTAGACGTGATCCTTGTAATTTTTTTGGCATGCACAAAAAAATTCAGCTAAAAATTCAAAGTGTACAAGATTTTGTGACCATTCGAAAAAAGTGTCCCCATTCCGGACACTTTAATGGCTACTGGCAGCAAACCTGTAAAATCTCAAATGCTCTTTAACTGGGTGTGAGTTCGAGAGGTTTGATGAGGGATAGGGGGCCAATATAAGGGCCAAGTACCAGCACCCATGGCATATCATGTGCGCACACCCCTCCCGGCCTTTCGATCGTCGGAACCCCAAATGGTCAGGTTCTCCGACGATGCTCCGACGATGGTGCCCCGACGAAGAAAAATGCGACACCAACACATGCCCGAGCCCAGCATGTGCTGCTGTAACCCTTGGTTCGATTGAGTGTTCGACTGGGAATGAACTCCGTATGCTTAGACTGGTAATGAACTCCGTATGCCTAAGTCAACCCATGAAACGAGCGTGCAGGCTCTCAGCTGGCCAGAGGGGCGAAATGCGCAAGTCGAGGATCGGTCGGGTCCCCCTCTACGTGCTGTCGATCCTACTGTTGAAACCCTCGGTCCGGTCCAATCTTAGACTGGGAATGAACTCCGTATGACTAAGCCAACCGACGAAACGAGCGGACGGGCGGGCCGGCATTATGTCGGCCAGAGAGACGGGATGCGCAAGCCGTGGATCAATAGGGTGGTAGGTGGGTTTAGGCACATCTTCATATTTCTGCATGCCAATGCCATTTTTATGGCTTGTAAATTCATACAATGGTCCCTTAAGCCTTCACGTGAAGTTTCATTGCAAGACGACTCGTTTTCTTTTTTTCACGATTTTCAAAACTTTTTGTGGTTCGGGATTTTTTTAAATTCTTTTGAAAGGAGTTTTGGCCCCAAACTTGGTAGATGTGATCCTTGTATTTTTCTTGGCACGCACAAAAAAATTCAGCTAAAAGCTCGAAGTGTACAAGATTTTGTGACCATTTGAAAAAAGTGTCCCCATTTCAGACACGTTAATGGCTACTGGCAACAAACCTGTAAAATCTCAAATGCTCTTTAAGGGGGTGTGGGTTCTCGAGGTTTGATGAGGGATAAGGGGCCAATATAAGGGCCAAGTACCAGCACCCATCGCACATCATGTGCGCACGTCCCCCGGCCCCCCCGATCGTCGGAACCCCAATGCCGCCGGTCCGGTTCTCCGGCGATGCTCCGACAATGGTGCCCCGACGAAGAAAAATGCGGCACCAGCACATGCCTGAGCCCAGCATGTGCTGCCGCAACCCTCGATCCGGTCCGATCTTAGACTAGGAATGAACTTCGTATGCTTAGACTGGGAATGAACTCCGTATGCCTAAGTCAACCCATGGAACGAGCGTGCAGGTGCTCAATCGGCCAGAGGGGCGGGATGCGCAAGTCGGCAATCGATCGGGTCCCCCTCTGCGTGCTGTTGATCCTACTACCGCAACCCTCAATCCAGTCGGATCTTAGATTGGGAATGAACTCCGCATGCCTAAGGCAACCGACGCAATGAGCGAGCGGGCGGGCGGGCACTACGCCGGCCAAAGAGACGGGATGCGCAAGCCGTGGATCGATAGGGTAGTAGGTGGGTCTAGGCACGTCTTCATATTTCTACATGCCAATGCCATTTTTATGTCTTGTAAATTCATACAATGGTCCCTTAAGCCTTCACGTGAAGTTTCATGGCAAGACGACTCGTTTTCTATTTTTCATAATTTTTGAAAATTTTTGCGGTTCGTGATTTTTTAAAATTTTTTCGGAAGGAGTTTTGACCCCAAACTTGGTAGACGTGATGGTTGTATTTTTTTTGGCATGCACAAAAAAATTCAGCTAAAAACTAGAAGTGTTCAAGATTTTATGACCATTTGAGAAAAGTGTCCCCATTTCAGACTTTTTAATGGCTACTGGCAGCAAACCTGTAAAATCTCAAATGCTCTTTAAGGGGGTGTGAGTTCTTGAGATTTGATGAGGGATAGGGGACCAATATAAGGGCCAAATACCAGGACCCATCGCACATCATGTTTGCACACCCCCCTGGCCCCCCCGATCACTGGAACCCTAATGCCGCCGGTCAGGTTCTCCGACGATGCTCCGGTGATGGTGCCCCGACGAAGAAAAATACGGCACCAGCACATGCCCAAGACCAGCATGTGCTGCTGCAACCCTCGGTCTGGTCGTACTGGGAATGAACTCCGTATGCCTCAGCCAACCGACGAAACGAGTTGGCACTACACCGGTCAGAGAGACAGGATGCGTAAGCCGTGGATCGATAGGGTGGTTGGTGGGTTTAGGCACATCTTCATATTTCTGCGTGCCAGTGCCATTTTTATGGCTTGTAAATTCATACAATGGTCCCTTAAGCCTTCACATGAGGTTTCATGGCAAGACGACTCGTTTTCTATTTTTCATGATTTTTGAAAATTTTTACGGTTCGAGATTTTTTAAAATTCTTTCGGAAGGAGTTTTGGCCCCAAACTTGGTAGATGTGATCCTTGTATTTTTGTTGGCATGTACCAAAACATTCAGCTAAAAACTCGAAGTGTACAAGATTTTGTGACCATTTGAAAAAAGTGTCCCCATTTTAGGCACTTTAATGGCTACTGGAAGCAAACCTGTAAAATCTCAAATGCGCTTTAAGGGGGTGTGAGTTCTCGAGGTTTGATGAGGGATAGGGGGCCAATATGAGGGCCAAGTACGAGCACCCATCACACATTATGTGCGCACAGCCCCCCCCGGTCCCCCGATCGTCGGAACCCCAATGCCGACGGTCAAGTTCTCCGGTGATGGTGCCCCGACGAAGAAAAATGCGACACCAGCACTTGCTTGAGCCTAGCATGTGCTGCCACAACCCTCGGTCCGATCCGATCTTAGACTGGGAATGAACTCCGTATGCCAAAGACAACCCACGAAATGAGCGTTCGGGCGCTCAACCGGCCAGAGGGGTTGGATACGCAAGTTGGGGAACGGGCAGGTCCCCCTCTGCATGCTGCCGATCCTGCTACCGCAACCCTCGATCCAGTCTGATCTTAGACTAGGAATGAACTCTATATGCCTAAGCCAACTGACGAAATGAGCAGGTGGACGGGCGGGCACTACGGCGGCCAGAGAGACAGGATGCGCAAGCCATGGATCGTAGTGTGGTAAGTGGGTTTAGGCACATCTTCATATTTCTACGTGCCAATGCCATTTTTATGACTTGTAAATTCATACAATAGTCCCTTAAGCCTTCACGTGAAGTTTCATGGCAAGACGACTCGTTTTCTATTTTTCATGATTTTTGAAACTTTTTACGGTTTGGGATTTTTTAAAATTTTTTCGGAAGGCGTGATAATTATTTTTTTGTTTGCAGGCAAAAAAATATTCAGCTAAAAACTTGAAGCGTACTAGATTTTTTAACCATTTGAAAAAAAGTGTCTCCATTTCAGAAACTTTAATGGCTACTGACAGCAAACCTGTAAAATCTCAAATGCTCTTTAAGGGGTTGTGAGTTCTCGAGGTTTGATGAGGGATATGGGGCCAATATAAGGGCCAAGTACCAGCACCCATCGTACATCATGTGCGCACACCCCTGGCCCCTCCAATCGTCGGAACCCCAATGCCTTCGATCAGGTTCTCCGGTAATGCTTCGATGATGGTGCCCCGACGAAGAAAAATACGGCACCAAGACATGCCCGAGCCCAGCATGTCCTATCGCAACCCTTGGTTCAGTCTGATCTTAGACTGGGAATGAATTCCGTATGCTTAGACTGGGAATGAACTCCGTATGCCTAAGTCAACCCACGAAACGAACGTGTGGGCGCTCAACTGGCCAAACGGGCGGGATGCGCAATCCAGGGATCTACCGGATCTCACTCTACGTGCTACCAATCCTGCTGCCACAACCCTCAGTCCGATCTGATCTTAGACTAGGAATGAACTCCGTATGCCTAAGCCAACCGACGAAAGGAGCGGGCGGGCGAGTGGGCGTGTACTACACCGACAAGAGAGGCGGGATGCGCAAGCCATGGATCGATGGGTGGTAGGTGGGTTTAGGCACATCTTCATATTTGTGCATGCCAAAGCCATTTTTATGGCTTGTAAATTCATACAATGGTACCTTAAGCCTTCACGTGAAGTTTCATGGCAAGGCGACTCATTTTCTATTTTTCACAATTTTTGAAACTTTTTATGGTTCAAGATTTTTTAAAATTTTTTCGGGAGGATTTTTGGCCCCAAACTTGGTAGACGTGATCCTTGTATTTTTTTTGGCATGCACAAAAAAATTCAGCTAAAAACTCGAAGTTTACAAGATTTTGTGACCATTTGAAAAAAGTGTCCCCATTTTTAGAGACTTTAATGGCTACTGGCAGCAAACCTGTAAAATCTCAAATGCTCTTTAAGGGGGTGTGAGTTCTCGAGGTTTGATGAAGGATAGGGGCCAATATAAGGGCCAAGTACCAGCACCCATCGCACATCATTTGCGTACACCCCCCCAACCCCTCCGATCGTCGAAACCCCAATGCCGCTAGTCAGGTTCTCCGGCAATTCTCTGGCGATGCTCCGACGATGGTGCCCTGACGAAGATAAATGCGGCACCAGCACATGCTTGAGCCCAGCATGTGCTGCCGCAACCTTTGGTCCGATCTGATCTTAGACTGAGAATGAACTCCGTATACTTAGACTGGGAATGAACTCTGTATGCCTAAGTCAACCCACAAAATAAGTGTTCGGGCGCTCAGCCTACCAGAGGGGCGGGATGCGTAAGCCAGGGATCGGCTGGGTCCCCCTCTGCATGTTGCTGATCCTGTTGCCGTAACCCTCAATTCGGTCCGATCTTAGACTGGGAATGAACTCCATATGCCTAAGCCAACCGATGAAACGAGCAGGCAGTCGGGCACTACGCCGGCCAGAGAGACGGGATGCGCAAGTCGTGGATCGATAAGGTGGTAGGTGGGTTTAGGCACATCTTCATATTTCTGCATGCCAATGCCATTTTTATGGCTTGTAAATTCATACAATTGTCCCTTAAGCCTCCATGTGAAGTTTCATGGCAAGACGACTCGTTTTCTATTTTTCATGATTTTTACGGTTCAGGATTTTTTAAAATTCTTTCGAAAAGAGTTTTGGCCCCAAACTTGGTAGACGTGATCCTTGTATTTTTGTTGGCATACACAAAAAAAATTCAGCTAAAAACTCAAAGTGTACAAGATTTTGTAACCATTTGAAAAAAATGTCCCCATTTCAGACACTTTAATGGCTACTGGCAGCAAACCTGTAAAATCTCAAATGCTCTTTAAGAGGGTGTGAGTTCTCGAGGTTTGATGAGGGATAGGGGGCCAATATGAGGGCCATGTACTAGGACCCATTGCACATTATGTCTGCACAGCCCCCCTGGCCCTCCCGATCATCGGAACCCCAATACTGCTAGTCAAGTTCTCCGGCGATGGTGCCCCGGTGAAGAAAAATACGGCACTAGCAGATGCTCAAGCCCAACATGTGCTGCTGCAACACTCGGTCCTATCCGATCTTTGACTGGAAATGAACTCTGTATGCCTAAGTCAACCCACGAAACGAGCGTGCTGGCGCTCAGCCGACCAGAGGGGCGGGATGCGCAAGTCGGGGATCGGTCGGGTCCCCCTCTGCATGCTGTCGATCCTGCTACCGCAACCCTCGGTCTGGTCTATTCATAGACTGGGAATGAACTCCGTATGCCTAAGCCAACCGACGAAACGAGTTGGCAGGCGGGCGGGCGGGCACTACACCGGCCAGAGAGACAGGATGCGCAAGCCGTGGATCGATAGGGTGGTAGGTGGGTTTAGGCACATCTTCATATTTCTACATGTCAGTGCAATTTTTATGGCTTGTAAATTCATACAATGGTCCCTTAAGCCTTCACGTGAGGTTTCATGGCAAGACGACTCATTTTCTATTTTTCATGATTTTTGAAACTTTTTACGATTCGGGATTTTTTAAAATTTTTTTGGAAGGAGTTTTGGCCCCAAACATGGTAGATGAGATCCTTGTATGTTTGTTGGCATGTACCAAAAAATTCAGCTAAAAACTCGAAGTGTACAAGATTTTGTGACCATTTCAAAAAGTGTCCCCATTTTAGGCACTTTAATGGCTACTGGAAGCAAACTTGTAAAATCTCAAATGCTCTTTAAGGGGGTGTGAGTTCTCGAGGTTTGATGAGGGATAAGGGGCCAATATGAGGGCCAAGTACCAGCACCCATCACACATTATGTGTGCACAGCCCCCACTGGCTCCCCCGAATGTCGGAACCCCAATGTTGCCGGTCAAGTTCTCCGGCGATGGTGCCCCGACGAAGAAAAATGCGGCACCAGCACATCCTCGAGCCCAGCATGTGCTGCCACAACTCTCGGTCCGATCGGATGTTAGACTGGGAATGAACTCCGTATGCCGAAGACAACCCATGAAATGAGCGTTCGGGCGCTCAACCGGCCAGAGGGGTTGGATGCGCAAGCCGGGGATCGGGCAGGTCCCCCTCTGCATGCTGTCGATCCTGCTGCCGCAACCCTCGGTCCGGTCCGATCTTAGACTAGGAATGAACTCTGTATGCCTAAGCCAACCGACAAAATGAGCGGGCGGGCAGGCGGGCACTATGTCGGCTAGAGAGACGGGATGCGCAAGCCATGGATCGATAGTGTGGTAAGTGGGTTTAGGCACATCTTCATATTTCTATGAGCCAATGCCATTTTTATGACTTGTAAATTCATACAATGGTCCCTTAAGCCTTCACGTGAAGTTTCATGGCAAGACGACTCGTTTTCTATTTTTCACGATTTTTGAAACTTTTTGCGGTTCGGGATTGTTTAAAATTTTTTCGGAAGGAGTTTTGGCCCCAAACTTCGTAGATGTGATCCTTGTATTTTTCTTTGGCTTGTACAAAAAAATTCAGCTAAAAACTCGAAGTGTACAAGATTTTGTGACCATTTGAAAAAAGTGTCCCCATTCCAGACACTTTAATGGCTACTGGCAGCAAACTTGTAAAATCTCAAATGCTCTTTAGTGGGGTGTGAGTTCTCAAGGTTTGATGAGGGATTGGGGGCCAATATAAGGGCCAAATACCAGCACCCATCACACATCATGTGCGCACACCCCCCCGACCCCCCCGATCGTCGGGACCCCAATGCCGCTGGTCAGGTTCTCCGATGATGCTCCGACGATGGTGCTTCGGTAAAGAAAAATGCGACACCAGCACATGCTGCCGTAACCCTCGGTCCAGTCCTATCTTAGACTGGGAATGAACTCCGTATGCCTAAGCCAACCAATGAAACGAACGGGCGGATGGGCACTACGCCGCCCAGAGAGACGGGATGCGTAAGCCAAGGATCGATAGGGTGGTAGGTGGGTTTAGGTACATGTTCATATTTCTGTGTGCCAATGCCATTTTTATGGATTGTAAATTCATACAATGGTCCCTTAAGCCTTCACGTGAAATTTCATGGCAGGATGACTCGTTTTTTTATTTTTCAAAATTTTTGAAACTTTTTGCTGTTTGAAATTTTTTAAAATTTTCTCGGAAGGACTTTTGGCCCCAAACTTGGTAGACATGATCCTTGTATTTTGTTGGCATGCACAAAAAAATTCAGCCAAAAACTCAAAGTGTACGAGATTTTGTGACCATTTAAAAAAAAGTGTCCCCATTTCAGACACTTTAATGGCTACTGGCAGCAAACCTGTAAAATCTCAAATGCCCTTAAAGGGGGTGTGAGTTCTTGAGGTTTGATGAGAGATAGGGGGCCAATATAAGGGCCAAGTACTAGCACCCATTGCATATCATGTGCGTACACCCCCCCGGCCCCCCCGATCGCCGGAACCCCAATACCGTCAGTTAGGTTCTCCATCGATGCACCGACGATGGTGGCCCGGTGAAGAAAAATGTGGCACTAGCACATGCCCAAGCCCAGCATGTGGTACCGCAACCCTCGATCTGGTCCGATCTTAGACTGGGAAAGAACTCTGTATGCTTAGACTGGGAATTAACTCTGTATGCCTAAGTCAACCCACGAAATGAGTATGCGAGCGCTCAGCTGGCCAGAGGGGTGGGATGCGTAAGCTAGGGATCAGTCAGGTCCCCCTATGCGAGCTACCGATCCTGCTACCGCAACCCTCGATCCATTCGATCTTACACTGGGAATGAACTCCGTATGCTTAAGCCAGCTGACAAAACGAGTTGGTGGGCAGACGGGCGGGCATTACACCGGCCAAAGAGACGGGACGCGCAAGCTGTGGATCGATAGTGTGGTAGGTGGGTTTAGGCACATCTTCATATTTCTACGTGCCAATGCCATTTTTATGGCTTGTAAATTCATACAATGGTCTCTTAAGCCTTCACGTGAAGTTTCATGGCAAGATGACTCATTTTCTATTTTTCATGATTTTTGAAACTTTGTGCAGTTCAGGATTTTTTAAATTTTTTTCGGAAGACGTTTTGGCCCCAAACTTCGTAGACGTGATCCTTTTATTTTTTTTTGGCATGCACAAAAAAATTCAGCTAAAAACTCGAAGTGTACAAGATTTTGTGACGATTTGAAAAAAGTGTCCCCATTTCAGACACTTTAATGGCTACTGGCAGCAAAGCTGTGAAATCTCAAATGCTCTTTAAGGAGGTGTGAGTTCTAGGGGTTTGATGAGGGATAGGGGGCTGAAATAAGGGCCAAGTACCAGCACCCATTGCACATCATGTGCGCACACCCCCCTCGGCCCCCCCGATCGTCAGAACCCCAATGTCGCCCGTCAGGTTCTCCGGTGATGGTGCCCCGACGAAGAAAAATGTGGCACCAGCACTTGCTCGAGCCCAACATGTGCTGCCACAACCCTCGGTCCAGTCCGATCTTAGACTGGGAATGATCTCCGTATGCCAAAGACAACCAACGAAACGAGCGTTCGGGCGGTCAGCCGGCCAGAAGGGTTGGATGCGCAAGCTGGGGATCGGGCAGGTCCCCCTCTGCATGCTGCCGATCCTGCTACCACAACCCTCGATCCGGTCTGATCTTAGACTCAGAATGAACTCCGTATGCCTAAGCCAACCGACGAAACAATCGAGCGGGCGGGCGGGCACTACGTCTATCAGAGAGACGGATGCGCAAGCCGTGGATCGATAGGGTGGTAGGTGGGTTTAGGCACATCTTCATATTTCTACATGCCAATGCTTTTTTTATGGCTTGTAAATTCATACAATGGTCCCTTAAGCCTTCACGTGAAGTTTCATGGCAAGACGACTCATTTTCTATTTTTCATGATTTTGAAACTTTTTACGGTTCAGGATTTTGTAAAATTTTTTTGGAAAGAGTTTTGGCCCCAAACTTGGTAGACGTGATCCTTGTATTTTTGTTGGCATGCACAAAAAAATTCAGCTAAAAACTCGAAGTGTACAAGATTTTGTGACCATTTGAAAAAAGTGTCCCCAATTCAAACACTTTAAAGGCTGCTAGCAGCAAACCTATAAAATCTCAAATGCTCTTTAAGGGGGTGTGAGTTCTCGAGGTTTGATGAGGGATAGGGGGCCAATATCAGGGCAAAGTACCAGCACCCATCGTACATCATCGGCGCACACCCCGCCCGGCCCCCCCGATCGTCAGTACCCCAATGCCGTCGGTCAGGTTCTCCGGTGATACTTCGACGAAGAAAAATACGACACCAGCACAAGCTCGAGCCCAGCATGTGCTGCCGCAACCCTCGATCCGATCCGATCTTAGACTGGCAATGAGCTCCGTATGCCTAAGTCAACCCATGAAATGAGCGTGCGGGCGCTCAGCCGGTCAGAGGGGTGGGATGCGCAAGTCGGGGACCGATCGGGTCCCCCTCTGCATGCTATCGATCCTGCTACCGCAACCCTCGGTCCGGTCTGATCTTAGACTGGGAATGAACTCCGTATGCCTAAGCTAACCGAAGAAATGAGCGGACGGGCAGGCAGGCGAGAACAACATTAGCCAGAGAGACGGGATGCGCAAGTTGTGGATCGATAGGGTGGTAGGTGGGTTTAGGCACATCTTCATATTTCTATGTGCCAATGCCATTTATATGGCTTGTAAATTCATACAATGGTCCCTTAAGCCTTCATGTGAAGTTTCATGGCAAGACGACGAGTTTTATATTTTTCACGATTTTCGAAACGTTTTGCAGTTTAGGATTTTTTAAAGTTTTTTCGCAATGAGTTTTGGCCCCAAACCTGGTAGACGTGATCCTTGTATTGTTGTTGGCATGCACAAAAAAATTCAGCTAAAAACTCAAAGTGTACAAGATTTTGTGACCATTTGAAAAAAATGTCCCCATTTCAGTCACTTTAATGGCTACTGGCAGCAAACCTGTAAAATCTCAAATGTTCTTTAAGGGGGTGTGAGTTTTCAAGGTTTGATGAGGGATTGGGAGCCAGCATAAGGGCCAAGTACCAGCACCCATCGCACATCATGTGCGCACACCCCCCGGCCCCCCGATCGCCGGAACCCTACTGCCGCCGGTCAGGTTCTCCGATGATGCTTCGATGATGGTGCCCCGGCGAAGAAAAATACGGTACCAGCACATGCCTGAGGCCAGCATGTGCTACCGTAACCCTTGGTCTGGTCCAATCTTAGACTGGAATGAATTTCGTATGCCTAAGCCAACCGACGACACGAGCGGGCGGGCGGGCGGGCAGGCACTACGCCGGCCAGAGAGATGGGATGCGTAAGCCGTGGATCGATAGGGTGGTAGGTGGGTTTAGGTACATCTTCGTATTTCTGTGTGCCAATGCCATTTTTATGGCTTGTAAATTCATAGAATGGTAACTTAAGCCTTTACGTGAAGTTTCATGGCAAGACGACTCGTTTTCTATTTTTCACAATTTTCAAAACATTTTGCTGTTCGGGATTTTTTAAAATTTTTTCGGAAGGGGTTTTAGCCCCAAACTTGGTATACGTGATCCTTGTATTTTTGTTGGCATGCACAAAAAAATTCTGCTAAAAACTCAAAGTGTACAAGATTTTGTGACCATTTGAAAAAAGTGTCCCCATTTCAGACACTTTAAAGGCTGCTAGCAGCAAACCTGTAAAATCTCAAATGCTCTTTAAGGGGGTGTGAGTTCTCGAGGTTTGATGAGGGATAGGGGGCCAATATAAGGGCCAAGTACCAGCACCCATCGTACATCATGGGTGCACACCCCGCCCGACCCCCCTGATCGACAGTACCCCAATGCCGCCGGTCAGGTTCTCCGACGATGCTTCGATGAAGAAAAATGCGACACCAGCACATGCTCGAGCCCAGCATATGCTGCCGCAACACTTGGTCCGATCCGATCTTAGACTGGGAATGCGCTCCGTATGCCTAAGTCAACCCATGAAACGAGCGTGCGGGCGCCCAGCCGGCCAGAGGGGCGGGATGCACAAGCCGGGGACCGATTGGGTCACCTTCTGCATGCTGCCGTAACCCTCAGTCCGGTCTGATCTTAGACTGGGAATGAACTCCGTATGCCTAAGCTAACCGACGAAACGAGCGGACGGCCAGGCGGACGGGAACTACGCTGGCCAGAGAGACGGGATGCACAAGCTGTGGATCGATAGGGTGGTAGGTGGGTTTAGACACATCTTCGTATTTCTATGTGCCAATTCCATTTATATGGCTTGTAAATTCATACAATGGTCCTTTAAGCCTTCAGGTGAGGCAAGACGACGAGTTTTATATTTTTCACGATTTTTGAAACTTTTTGCAGTTTAGGATTTTTTAACATTTTTTCGCAACGAGTTTTGGCCCCAAACTTGGTAGACGTGATCCTTGTATTTTTGTTGGCATGCACAAAAAAATTCAGCTAAAAACTCGAAGTGTACAAGATTTTGTGACCATTTGAAAAAAATGTCCCCATTTCAGACACTTTAATGGCTATTGGCAGCAAACCTGTAAAATCTCAAATGCTCTTTAAGGGGGTGTGAGTTCGCGAGGTTTGATGAGGGATTGGGGGCCAGTATAAGGGCCAAGTACCAGCACCCATCGCACATCATGTGCACACACCCCCCCCGGCCGTCCGATCGCCGAAACCTCAATGCCGCCGGTCAGGTTCTCCGACGATGCTCCGACGATGGTGCCCCAATGAAGAAAAATATGACACCAGCACATGCTCGAGGCCAGCATGTGCTACCGTAACCCTCGGTCCGGTCCGATCTTAGACTGGGAATGAATTTCGTATGCCTAAGCCAACCGACGACACGAGCGGGTGGGTGGGCGGGCGGGGACTACGTCGGCCAGAGAGACGGGATGCGTAAGCCATGGATCGATAGGGTGGTAGGTGGGTTTAGGTACAGCTTCATATTTCTGCGTGCCAATTCCATTCTTATGGCTTGTAAATTCGTACAATGGTCCCTTAAGCCTTCACGTGAAGTTTCATGGCAAGATGACCCGTTTTCTATTTTTCATGATTTTCAAAACTTTTTACGGTTCGAGATTTTTTAAAATTTTTTTGGAAGGATTTTTGGCCCCAAACTTGGTAGATGTGATCCTTTTATTTTTGTTGGCATGCACAAAAAAATTTAGCTAAAAATTCGAAGTGTACAAGGTTTTGTGGCAATTTGAAAAAAGTGTCCCCATTTTAGACACTTTAATGGCTACTGGTAGCAAACCTGTAAAATCTCAAATGCTCTTTAAGGGGGTGTGAGTTCTTAAGGTTTGATGAGGGATAGGGGGCCAATATAAAGGCCAACTACCAGAAGCCATCGCACATCATGTGCGTACACCCCTTCCGGCCCCCTCGATCGTCGGAACCCCAATGCCGCTGGTCAGGTTCTCCGGCGATCTTAGACTAGGAATGAACTCCGTATGCTTAGACTACGAATGAACTCTGCATGCCTAAGTCAACCCATGAAACGAGCGTGCGGGCGCTCAGTCGGCCAAAGGGGTGGGATGCGCAAGCCGGGGATCGGTCGGGTCCCCCTCTGCGTGCTGCCGTTCCTGCTGTTGCGGCCCTCCGTCTACTCCGACCTTAAACTGGGAATGAACTCCGTATGCCTAAGCCAACTGACGAAACGAGCGGGCAAGCGGGCACTACACCGGCCAGAGAGACGGGATGCGCAAGCCGTGGATGATTGGGTGGTAGGTGGGTTTAGGCACATCTTCATATTTCTACGTGCCAATGCCATTTTTATGACTTGTAAATTCGTACAATGGTCCCTTAAGCCTTCATGTGAATTTTAATGGCAAGACGACTCGTTTTCTACTTTTCACGATTTTAAAAACTTTTTACGGTTTGAGATTTTTTAAAATTTTTTCGGAAGGAGTTTTGGCCCCAAACTTGGAAGACATGATCCTTGTATTTTTGTTGGCATGCATAAAAAAATTCAGCAAAAAAATCGAAGTGTACAAGATTTTGTGACCAATTGAAAAAAGTGTCCCCATTTCAGACACTTTAATGGCTACTGGCAGCAAACCTGTAAAATCTCAAATGCTCTTTAAGAGGTGTGAGTTCTCAAGGTTTGATGAGGGATAGGGGGCAATATAAGGGCCAAGTATCAGCACCCATCACACATCATGTGCGCACACCCCTCGGCCCCCTCGATAGCCGAAACCCAATGCCGTTGGTCAGGTTCTTCGATGATGGTACCCCGACGAAGAAAAATGTGGCACCAGCACATGCCCGAGCCCAGTATGTGCTGCCACAACCTTCGGTTCGGTTCGATCTTAGTCTGGGAATGAACTTCGTATGCTTAGACTGGGAATGAACTCCGTATGCCTAAGTCAAACCACGAAAGGAGCTTCGGGCACTCAGCCAGCCAGAGGGATGGGATGCGCAAGCCGGGAATTGATCGGGTCCCCCTCTGCGCGCTGCCGATCCTGCTACCGCAACCCTCGATCCATTTTGATCTTAGACGGGGAATGAACTCTGTATGCCTAAGCCAACCGACGAAACGAGCGGACGGGCGGGCTGGCGGGCACTACGCCGGCCAGAGAGACGGGATATGCAAGCCGTGGATCGATAGGGTGGTTAGTGGGTTTAGGCACATCTTCAAATTTCTATGAGCCAATGCCATTTTTATGGCTTGTAAATTCATACAATGGTCCCTTAAGCCTTCACGTAAAGTTTCTTGGCAAGATGACTCGTTTTCTATTTTTCATGATTTTTGAAACATTTTGGGGTTCGAGATTTTTTTAAATTTTTTTGAAAGGAGTTTTGGCCCAAAACATGGTGGATCCTTGTATTTTTGATAGCATGCACAGAGAAATTCAGCTCAAAACTCAAAGTTTACAAGATTTTGTGACCATTTGAAAAAAGTGTCCCCATTTCAAACATTTTAATGGCTACTGGCAGCAAACCTGTAAAATCTCAAATGCTCTTTAATGAGGTGTGAGTTCTTGAGGTTTGATGAGGGATAGGGGGCCAATATAAGGGCCAAGTACCAGCACCCATGGCACATCATGTGCGCACACCCCCCGGTTCCCCCGATCATTGGAACCCTAATGTCGTCGGTCAAAATTTTCGGTGATGAAATGGGCAGGCGGGCGGGCACTACGCCGGCCAGAGAGACGGGATATGCAAGCCGTGGATCGATAGGGTGGTTGGTGGGTTTAGGCACATCTTCATATTTCTATAAGTCAATGCCATTTTTATGGCTTGTAAATTCATACAATGGTCCCTTAAGCCTTCACGTGAAGTTTCTTGGCAAGACGACTCGTTTTCTATTTTTCACGATTTTAAAACTTTTTACGGCTCAGGATTTTTTAAAATTTTTTTGGAAGGATTTTTGACCCCAAACTTGGTAGACATTATCCTTGTATTTTTTTTGGCATGCACAAAAAAAATTCAGCTAAAAACTCGAAGTGTACAAGATATTGTGACCATTTGAAAAAAGTGTTCCCATTTCAGACACTTTAATGGCTACTGGCAGCAAACCTGTAAAATGTCAAATGCTCTTTAAGGGGGAGTGAGTTCTCGAGGATTGATGAGGGATAGGGGGCCAATATAAGGGCCAAGTACCAGCACCCATCGCACATCATGTGCGTACAACCACTCTTGGCCCCCTCGATCGCCAAAACCCCAATGCCGCCGGTCAGGTTCTCCGGCGATGCTCAGACGATTGTGCCCTGGTGAAGAAAAATGCGGCACTAGCAAATGCCCGAGCCCAACATGTGCTGCCGCAACCCTCGGTCCAGTCCAATCTTAGACTGGGAATGAACTCCGTATGCTTAGACTTGGAATGAACTCTGTATGCCTAAGTTAACCCACGAAACGAGCATACGGGTGCTCAGTCAGCCAAAGGGGCGGGATGCGCAAGTCGGGGATTGGTCGAGTCCCCTTCTGCATGCTGTCGATCCTACTATCACAACCCTCAGTCCTGTCTGAACTTAGACTAGGAATGAACACCGTATGCCTAAGCCAACTGACGAAACGAGCGAGCGGGCACTACGCCGGCCAGAGAGATGAGATGCGCAAGCCGTGGATCGATAAGGTGGTAGGTGGATTTAGGCACATCTTCATATTTCTGTGTGCCAATGCCATTCTTATGGCTTGTAAATTCATACAATGGTCCCTTAAGCCTTCACGTGAAGTTTACGGCAAGATGACCTGTTTTTTATTTTTCATGATTTTTGAAACTTTTTTCGGTTCGGGATTTTTTTAAATTTTTTCGGAAGGATTTTTGGCCCCAAACATGGTAGACATGATCCTTGTATTTTTGTTGGCTTGCACAAAAAAATTCAGCTAAAAACTTGAAGTGTACAAGATTTTGTGACCATTTGAAAAAAGTGTCCCCATTTCAGACACTTTAATGGCTACTGGCAGCAAACCTGTAAAATCTCAAATGCGCTTTAAGGGGTCTGAGTTCTCGAGGTTTGATGTGGGATAGGGGGCCAATATAAGGGTCGAGTACCAGCACCAATCGCACAGCATGTCCGCATACCCCCCGACCCCGCGATCACCGGAACCCCAATGTCGTCGGTCAGGTTCTCCGATGATGCTCCGACGATGGTGTCCCGGTGAAGAAAAATGCGACACCAGCACATGCCCGAGCCCAACATTTTCTGTCGGAACCCTCGGTCTGGTTTGATCTTAGACTGGGAATGAACTCCGTATGCTTAGACTGGGAATGAACTCCGTATGCCTAAGTCAACCCATGAAACGAGCGTGCGGGCGCTCATCCGGCCAGAGGGGTGGGATGCGCAAGCCGGGGATCGGTCGGGTCCCCTTCTACGTGCTACCGATCTTACTACCGTAACCCTCGGTCCGATCTAATCTTAGACTGGGAATGAACTCCGTATGCCTAAGCCAACTGACGAAACGAGCGGGCGGGCGACCGGGCACTACGTCGGCCAGAGAGACGGGATGCACAAGCCGTGGATCGATAGGGTGGCAGGTGGTTTAGGCACATCTTTATATTTCTGTGTGCCAATGCCATTTTCATGGCTTGTAAATTCATACAATGGTCCCTTAGGCTTGCACGTGAAGTTTCATGGCAAGACGACTCGTTTTCTATTTTTCGCAATTTTTGAAACTTTTTACGTTTCGGGATTTTTTTAAATTTTTTCGGAAGGAGTTTTTACCCCAAACTTGGTAGACGTGATCCTTGTATTTTTTTTGGCATGCACAAAAAAGTTCAGCTAAAAACTCGAAGTGTACAAGATTTTGTGACCATTTGAAAAAAGTGTCCCCATTTCAGACACTTTAATGGCTACTGGCAGCAAACCTGTAAAATCTCAAATGCTCTTTAAGGCGGTGTGAGTTCTCGAGGTTTCATGAGGGATAGGGGGCCAATATAAGGGCCAAGTACCAGCAACCATCACACATCATGTGCGCACACCCCCTAGGCCCCCCCGATTGCCGGAACCCTAATGCCGCCGGTTAGGTTCTCCAGCGACGCTCCGACGATGGTGCCCCGACGAAGAAAAATGCTGCACCAGCACATGCCCGAGCCCAGCATGTGCTGCTGCAACCCTCGATCCGGTCCGATCTTAGACTGGGAATTAACTCCGTATGCCTAAGTCAACCTACGAAACGAGCGTGCGAGCGCTCAGCTGGCCAAAGGGGTGAGATGGGCAAGTCAGGGATCGGCCGGGTCCCCCTCTACGTGCTGCCGCAACCCTCAGTCCGATCTGATCTTAGACTGGTAATGAATTCCGTATGCCTAAGCCAACCGATGAAACGAGCGGGCGGGCGGGCATTATGTCGGTAGAGAGATAGGATGCGCAAGCCATGGATCGATAGGGTGGTAGGTGGGTTTATGCACATCTTCATATTTTTGCATACCAATGCCATTTTTATGGCTTGTAAATTCATACAGTGGTCCCTTAAGCCTTCACGTAAAGTTTCATGGCAAGACGACTCATTTTCTATTTTTCATGATTTTCAAAACTTTCTACGGTTTGGGATTTTTGAAAATTTTTTCAGAATGATTTGTTGCCCCAAACTTAGTAGGGGTGATCGTTGTATTTTTATTGGCACGCACCCTTGGTTCGGAATGCGTGCTGTCGATCCTGCTGCTGCAACCCTTGGTTCGGTTTGATCTTAGACTGGGAATGAACTCCGTATGCCTAAGCCAACAGACGAAATAAGCGTGCAGGCGGGCGGGCACTACGCCGGCCAGAGAGACGGGATGCGCAAGCCGTGGATCGATAGGGTGGTAGGTGGGTTTAGGTACATCTTCAGATTTCTGCATGCCAATGCCATTTTTATGGCTTGTAAATTCATACAATGGTCCCTTAAGCCTTCACGTGAAGTTTCATGGCAAGACAACCCATTTTCTATTTTTCATGATTTTTGAAATTTTTTGGGGTTTGGGATTTTTTAAAATTTTTTCGAAAGGGGTGTTGGCCCCAAACTTGGTAGACATGATCCTTGTATTTTTGTTGGCATGAACAAAAACATTCAGCTAAAAACTCAAAGTGTACAAGATTTTGTGACAATTTGAAAAAAGCATCCCAATTTCAGACACTTTAATGGCTACTGGCAGCAAACCTGTAAAATCTCAAATGCTCTTTAAGTGGGTGTGAGTTCTCAAGGTTTGATAAGGGATAGGGGGCCAATATAATGGCCAAGCACCAGCACCCATCACACATGATGTGCGCACAACCCCCCTCGGCCCCCCCGATCGTCGAAACCCCAATGCTGCCGGTCAGGTTCTCTGGCGATGCTCCGACGATGGTGCCCCGGTGATGAAAAATGCGGCACCAGCACATGCCTGAGCCCCGTATGTGCTGCCACAACCCTCGGTCTAGTCTGATCTTAGACTGGGAATGAATTTCGTAAGCCTAAGTCAACCCACGAAACGAGCATGCGGGCGCTCAACCGACCAGAGGGGAGGGATGTGCAAGCCAGGATCGATCGGGTCCCCCTCTATGTGCTGCCAATCCTGCTATTGAAACCCTCAATCTGGTCTAATCTTAGACTGGGAATGAACTCCGTATGCCTAAGCCAACCGATGAAATGAACGGGCGGGTGGGCGGTCGAGCACTACGTCGGCTAGAGAGACGGGATGCGTAAGCCGTGGATCGATAGGGTGGTAAGTGGGTTTAGGCACATCTTCATATTTCTACGTGCCAATGCTATTTTTATGGCTTGTAAACTCAGACAATGGTCCCTTAAGCCTTCACGTGAAGTTTCATGGCAAGACGACTCGTTTTCTATTTTTAACAATTTTCAAAACTTTTTGCGGTTCATGATTTTTTAAAATTTTTTCGGAAGGAGTTTTGGCCCCAAACTTGGTAGACGTGATCCTTGTATTTTGGTTGGCATGCATAAAACAATTCAGCTAAAAACTCGAAGTATACAAGATTTTGTGACCATTTGAAAAAAGTGTCTCAATTTCAGACACTTTAATGGCTACTGGCTGCAAACCTATAAAATCTCAAATGCTCTTTAAGGGGGGTGTGAGTTCTCGAGGTTTGATGAGGGATAGGGGCCAATATAAGGGCCAAGTACCAGCACCCATCGCACATCATGTGCACACAACCCCCTAGGCCCCCCCGATCGTCGGAACCCTAATGTCGCCGGTCAGGTTCTCCAGCGATGCTCCGACGATGGTGCCCCGATGAAGAAAAATACGGCACCAGGACATGCTCAAGCCCAGCATGTGCTGTCGGAACCCTCGGTTCGGTCCGATCTTAGACTGGGAATGAACTCCGTATGCCTAAGTCAACCTACGAAACGAGCGTGCGAGCGCTCAGCTGGCCAAAGGGGTGAGATGCGCAAGTCAGGGATCAGCCGGGTCCCCCTCTACGTGCTGCCGCAACCCTCAGTCCGATCTGATCTTAGACTGGTAATGAACTCCGTATGCCTAAGCCAACCGATGAAACGAGCGGGCGGGCAGGCACTATGTCGGTAGAGAGATAGGATGCGCAAGCCATGGATCGATAGGGTGGTAGGTGGGTTTATGCACATCTTCATATTTTTGCATACCAATGCCATTTTTATGGCTTGTAAATTCATACAGTGGTCCCTTAAGCCTTCACGTAAAGTTTCATGGCAAGACGACTCATTTTCTATTTTTCATGATTTTTGAAACTTTTTACAGTTCGGGATTTTTCAAAATTTTTTCGGAAGAAGTTTTGGCCCCAAACTTGGTAGAACTGATCCTTGTATTTTTTTTGGCATGCACAAAAAAATTAAGCTAAAAACTCTAAGTGTACAAGATTTTGTGACCATTTGAAAAAAGTGTCCCCATTTCAGACACTTTAGTGGCTACTGGCAGCAAACCTGTAAAATCTCAAATGCTCTTTAAGGGGATGTGAGTTCTCGAGGTTTGATGAGGGATTGGGGGCCAATATAAGGGCCATGTACCAGCACCAATCGCACATCATGTGCGCACACCCCTCCGGCCCCCCGATCTTTGGAACCCCAATGTTGTCGGTCAGGTTCTCTGACGATGCTCCGGCGATGGTGCCCCGACGAAGAAAAATGTGGCACCAGCACATGCTCGAGCCCAGCATGTGTTACCGCAACTCTTGGTCCGGTCCGTTCTTAGACTGAGAATGAACTCCGTATGCTTAGACTGGGAATGAACTCCGTATGCCTAAGTCAACCCACGAAACAAGCGTGCAGGCACTCAGTCGGCCAGAGGGGTGGGATGCGCAAGTCGGGGATCGACCGATTCCCCCTCTATGTGCTGCCAATCCTGCTAGCACAACCCTCAATCCGGTCTGATCTTTGACTGGGAATGAACTTCGTATACCTAAGCCAACCAACAAAACGAGTGGGTGGGCGGGCATTACGCCGTCCAGAAAGACGGGATGCGTAGGCCGTCGATCGATAGGGTGGTAGGTGGGTTTAGCCACATCTTCATATTTCTGCATGCCAATGCCATTTTTATGGCTTGTAAATTCATACACTGGTCCCTTAAGCCTTCATGTGAAGTTTCATGGCAAGACGACTCATTTTCTATTTTTCACGATTTTCAAAACTTTTTGCATTTTTGGATTTTTTAAAATTTTTTCGGAAGAAGTTTTGGCCCCAAACTTGGTAGACATGATCCATGTATTTTTGTAGGCACTGAAAAAAAAATTCAGCTAAAAACTCGAAGTGTACAAGATTTTGTGACCATATGAAAAAAGTGTCCCCATTTCAAACACTTTAATGGCTACTGGCAACAAACCTATAAAATCTCAAATGCTCTTTAAAGGGGTGTGAGTTCTCGAGCTTTGATGAGGGATAGGGGGCCAATATAAGGGCCAAGAACCAGCACGCATCGCACATCATGAGCGCACACCACCCCTGGCCGCCTCGATCGTCGGAACCCTAATGCTGTCGGTCAGGTTGTCCGGCAATGCTCCGGTGATGGTGTCCCGGTGAAGAAAAATACGGCACCAGCACATGCCCGAGCCCAACATGTGCTACCGCAACCCTCGGTCTGGTCCGATCTTAGACTGGGAATGAACTCCGTATGCCTAAGCCAACCGACGAAACGAGCGGGCTGGCACTACGCCGACCAGAGAGACGGGATGTGCAAGCCGTGAATCGATAGGGTGGTAGGTGGGTTTAGGAACATCTTCATATTTCTACGTGACAATGCCATTTTTATGGCTTGTAAATTCATACAATGGTCCCTTAAGCCTTCACGTGAAGTTTCATGGCAAGACGAATCGTTTTCTATTTTTCACGATTTTTGAAACTTTTTGCGATTCGAGATTTTTTAAAATTTTTTCAAAAGGGGTTTTGGCCCCAAACTTGGTAAACGTGATTCTTGTATTTTTATTGGCATGCACAAAAAAATTCAGCTAAAAAATCGAAGTGTACAAGATTTTGTGACAATTTCAAAAAACTGTCCCCATTTCAGACACTTTAATGGCTACTGGCAGCAAACCTGTAAAATCTCAAATGCTCTTTAAGGGGGTGTGAGTTCTCGAGGTACGATGAGGGATAGGGGGCCAATATAAGGGCCAAGTACCAGCACCCATCAAACATCATGTGTGCACACCCCTCCGGCCCCCCCGATCGCCGGAACCCCAATGCGACCGGTCAGGTTCTCCGGCGATGGTGCCTCGGCGAAGAAAAATATGACACCAGCACATGCCCGAGCCCAGCATGTGCTGCCGTAACCCTCGGTCTGGTCCGATCTTAGACTGGGAATGAACTCCGTATGCTTAGACTGGGAATGAACTACGTATGCCTAAGTCAACCCACGAATCGAGTGTGCGGGCGCTCAATCGGCTAGAGGGGCGGGATGCGCAAGCCGGGGATCGGTCGGGTCCCCCTCTACGTGTTGCGAATCCTGCTACCACAACCCTCGGTCCGGTTCGATCTTAGACTTGGAATGAACTCCGTATGCCTAAGCAACCAACAAAATGAGCGGGCGGGCGGGCACTATGCCAACCAGAGAGACGGGATGCGCAAGCCGTGGATCGATAGGGTGGTAGGTGGGTTTAGGTACATCTTCATATTTCTACGTGCCAATGCCATTTTGATGGCTTGTAAATTCATACAATGGTCCCTTAAGCCTTCACGTGAAGTTTCATGGCAAGACGGCTCGT
Organism: Durio zibethinus; assembly: GCF_047325235.1. Classification (NCBI taxonomy): domain Eukaryota; kingdom Viridiplantae; phylum Streptophyta; class Magnoliopsida; order Malvales; family Malvaceae; genus Durio; species Durio zibethinus. The sequence continues at coordinate 14,248,973 of NC_143180.1, read as the reverse complement.
TTTCTATTTTTCATGATTTTTGAAACTTTTTACGGTTCGAGATTTTTTTAAATTTTTTCGAAAGGAGTTTTGGCCCCAAACTTTGTAGACGTGATCCTTGTATTTTTTTTGGTAGGCACGAAAACATTCAGCTAAAAACTCAAAGTGTACAAATTTAGTGACCATTTGAAAAAATTGTCCCCATTTTAGACACTTTAATGGCTACTGGTAGCAAACCTGTAAAATCTCAAATGCTCTTTAAGGGGGTGTGAGTTCTCGAGGTTTGATGAGGGATAAGGGGCCAATATAAGAGCCAAGTACCAGCACCCATCCCACATCATGTGCGCACACCGCCCCAGGCCCCCCGATTGCCGGAACCCTAATGCCACCGTTCAGGTTCACCGGTGATGCTCCTACGATGGTGCCCCAACGAAGAAAAATGCGGCACCAGGACCTGCCCCAGCCCAGCATGTGCTGTTGCAACCCTCGATCCGGTCCGATCTTGGAATGGGAATAAACTTCGTATGCTTAGACTGGGAATGAACTCTGTATGCCTAAGTCAACCCACGAAACGAGTGTGCGGGCGTTCAGCCGGCCAAAGGGGCGGGATGCGCAAGCCGGGGATCGAGCGGGTCCCCCTCTACGTGCTGCTGATCCTGCTGCTGCAACCCTCGGTCCAGTCCCATCTTAGACTGGGAATGAACTCCGTATGCCTAAACCAACCGACGAAACGAACGGGCATGCAGCCAGTATGCCGACCAGAGAGACAGGACGTGCAAGTCATGGATCGATAGGGTGGTAGGTGGGTTTAGGCACATCTTCATATTTCTACGTGCCAATGCCATTTTTATGGCTTGTAAATTCATACAATGGTCCCTTAAGCCGTTATATGAAGTTTCATGGCAAGACGACTCGTTTTCTTTTTTTCATGATTTTCAAAACTTTTTGCGATTCGAGATTTTTTAAAATTATTTCGGAACGAGTTTTGGCCCCAAAGTTGGTAAACGTAATCCATGTATTTTTCTAGGAATGCACAAAAAAATTTAAATAAAGGGCCAAGTACCAGCACCCATCGCACATCATGTGCGCACACCCCTCCGACCCCCCCGATCGTCGGAACCCCAATGCCGCCAGTCAGGTTCTCCGATGATACTCCGATGATGGTGCCCTGACGATGAAAAATACGACACCAGCACATGCTCGAGCCCAGCATGTGCTGTCGCAACCCTCGATCCGGTCCGATCTTATACTGGGAATGAACTTCGTATGCTTAGATTGTGAATGAACTCCGTATGCCTAAGTCAACTCAAGAAACGAGCGTGCAGGAGCTTAGTCGCCAGAGGGGCGGGATGCGCAAGCCGAGGAATGATCGAGTCCCCCTCTGCGTGCTGTCGATCCTGCTGCAGCAACCTTCGGTCCAACACTATCTTGGACTGGGAATGAACTCCGTATGCCTAAGTCAACCCATAAAACGAGCGTGCGGGCGCTCAGTCGGCCAGAGGGGCTGGATCCGCAAGCCGGGGATCAGCCGGGTCCCCCTCTACATGCTGCCGATCCTACTGCAGCAACCCTCGATCCGGTCTGATCTTAGATGGGAATGAACTCTGTATACCTAAGCCAACCGACGAAATGAGCAGGTGGGCGGGCGGGCACTACGCCGGCCAGAGAGACGGGATTCGCAAGCCATGGATCGATAGGGTGAAAGGTGGGTTTAGGCACATCTTCATATTTCTACGTGCCAATGCTATTTTTATGGCTTGTAAATTCATATAATGGTCCTTTAAGCCTTCACGTGAAGTTTCATGGCAAGACGACTCGTTTTCTATTTTTCACGATTTTTGAAACTTTTTATGGTTCGAGATTTTTTAAAATTTTTTCGAAAGGAGTTTTGGTCCCAAACTTGGTAGACGTGATCCTTGTATTTTTGTTGGCATGCACAAAAACATTCAGCTAAAAACTCAAAGTGTACAAGATTTTTTGACCCTTTGAAAAAAGTGTCCCCATATCAGACACTTTAGTGGCTACTGGCAGCAAACCTGTAAAATCTCAAATGCTCTTTAAGGGGGTGTGAGTTGTCGAGGATTGTTGAGGGATAGGGGGCCAATATAAGGGCCAACTACGAGCACCAATCGCACATCATGTGCGCACACCCCCCGGCCCCCCCGATCATCGGAACCCCAATGCCACCGGTCAGGTTCTCCGACGATGCTCCGACGATGGTGCCCCGACGAAGAAAAATGCGGCACCAGGACATGCCGGAGCCCAGTATGTGCTGTCGGAACCCTCAGTCCGGTTTGATCTTACACTGGAAATGAACTCCGTATGCCTAAGTCAACCCACGAAACGAGCGTGCGAGCGCTCAACCGGCAAGAGGGGTGGGATGCGTAAGCCGGGGATCAGCCGGGTCCCCCTCTGCGTGCTGTCGATCATGCTATCGCAACCCTCGGTTTGGTCCAAGCTTAGGCTGGAAATGAACTCCGTACGCCTAAGCCAACCGATGAAACGAGCGGGCGGGCGGGCAGGCACTACGTCGGCAAGAGAGACGGGATGCGCAAGTCGTGGATCGATAGGGTGGTAGGTGGATTTAGGCACATCTTCATATTTTTGCATGCCAATGCCATTTTTTTGGCTTGTAAATTCATACAATGGTCCCTTAAGCCTTCACGTGAAGTTTCATGGCAAGACAACTCATTTTTTATTTTTCACGATTTTCAAAACTTTTTGCGGTTCGGGATTTTTTAAAATTTTTTCGGAAGGAGTTTTGGCCCCAAACTTGGTTGACGTGATCTTTGTATTTTTATTGGCATGCAAAAAAAAATTCAGCTAAAAACACGAAGTGTACAAGATTTTGTAACCATTTGAAAAAAGTGTCCCCATTTCAGACACTTTAATGGCTACTAGCAGCAAACCTGTAAAATCTCAAATGCTCCTTAAGGGGGTGTGAGTTCTCGAGGTTTGATGAGGGATAGGGGGCCAATATAAGGGCCAAGTAGCAGCACCCATTGCACATCATGTGCCCACACCCCCCCCGGCCCCCCCGATCGTCGGAACCCCAATGCTGCAGGTGAAGTTCTCCAACGATGATCCGGCAATGGTGCCCCGACGAAGAAAAATGCAGCACCAGCACATGCTCGAGCCCAGCATGTACTGTCGCAACCTTCGGTTTGGTCCGATCTTAGACTGTCAATGAACTCCGTATGCTTAGACTGGGAATGAATTCCGTATGCCTAAGTCAACCCACGAAACGAGCGTGCGGGGGCTCAGCCAACCAGAGGGGCTGGATGCGTAAGCTAGGGATCGGTCGGATCCCCCTCTGCATGCTGTTGATCCTACTACAGCAACCCTCGGTCCGGTCTGATCTTAGACTGGGAATGAACTCCGTATGCCTAAGCCAACCGACGAAACGAGCGGGCAGGCGGGCACTACGCCGGCTAGAGAGACGGGATGCGCAAGCCGTGGATCGATAGGGTGGTAGGTGGGTTTAGTCACATCTTAATATTTCTGCCTACCAATTCCATTTTTATGGCTTGTAAGTTCATACAATGGTCGCTTAAGCCTTCACGTGAAGTTTCATGGCAAGACGACTCGTTTTCTATTTTTCATAATTTTTGAAACTTTCTACAGTTCGGGATTTTTTAAAATTTTTTCGGAAAGAGTTTTGGCCCCAAACCTGGTAGACGTGATCCTTGTAGTTTTGTTGGCATGCATAAAAACATTCAGCTAAAAACTTATGGTGTACAAGATTTTTTGACCATTTGAAAAAGTGTCCCCATTTCAGACACTTTAATTGCTACTGGCAGCAAACCTGTAAAATCTCAAATGCTCTTTAAGGGGGTGAGAGTTCTCGAGGATTGATGAGGGATAGGGGGCCAATATAAGGGCCAACTACCAGCACCCATCGCACATCATGTACGCACACCCCCCCGGCCCCCCTGATCATCGGAACCCTAATGCTGTCGGTCAGGTTCTCCAGCGATGCTTCGACGATGGTGCCCCGACGAAGAAAAATGCGGCACCAGCACATGCCCGAACCCAGCATGTGCTACCGCAACCCTCGGTGGTCTGATCTTAGACTGGGAATGAACTCCGTATGCTTAGACTGGGAATGAACTCCATATGGCTATGTCAACCCACGAAATGGGCGTGCGAGCGCTCAACCTGCAAGAGGGGCGAGATATGCAAGTCAGGGATTGGCCGGGTCCCCCTCTATGTGCTATCGATCCTGCTATCACAACCTTCAGTTCGGTCCGATCATAGACTGGGAATGAACTCCGTATGCCTAAGCCAACCGATGAAACGAGTGGGTGGGCTGGCGGGCAGGCACTACGCTGGCAAGAGAGACGGGATGCGCAAGCCGTGGATCGATAGGGTGGTAGGTGGATTTAGGCACATCTTCATATTTCTGCATGCCAATGCCATTTTTATGGCTTGTAAATTCATACAATGGTCCCTTAAGCCTTCACGTGAAGTTTCATGGCAAGATGACTCGTTTTTTATTTTTCATGATTTTAGAAACTTTTTAAGGTTCGGGATTTTTTAAAATTTTTTTGAAAGGAGTTTTGGCCCCAAACTTGGTTGACGTGATACTTGTATTTTTGTTGGCATGCACAAAAAAATTTAGCTACAAACACGAAGTGTACAAGATTTTGTGACCATTTGAAAAAAGTGTCCCCATTCTAGACACTTTAATGGCTACGGGCAGCAAACCTATAAAATCCCAAATGCTCTTTAAGGGGGTGTGAGTTGTCGAGGTTTGATGAGGGATAGGGGGCAATATAAGGGCCAAGTACCAGCACCAATCACACATCATTTGCGCACACCCCCCCCGGCCCCCCCGATCGCCAGAACCCCAATGCCTCCGGTCAGGTTCTCCGGCGATGCTCCGACGATGGTGCCCCGACGAAGAAAAATGCGGCACCAGAACATGCCCAAGCCCAACATGTGCTACCACAACCCTTGGTTCGGTCCGATCTTAGACTGAAATGAACTCCATATGCTTAGACTGGGAATGAATTCCGTAAGCCTAAGTCAACCCACAAAACGAGTGTGCGGGGGCTCAGCCGGCCAAAAAGGCGGGATGCGTAAGCCGAGGATCGGCCGGGTCCCCCTCTGCATGCTGCCAATCCTGCTGCCGCAACACTCGGTCTGGTCTGATCTTAGATTGGGAATGAACTCCGTATGCCTAAACCAACCGACGAAACGAGCGGGCGGGCGGGCTCTATGCCGACCAGAGAGACGGGATGCGCAAGCCATGGATCGATAGGGTGATAGGTGGGTTTAGGCACATCTTAATATTTCTGCCCACCAATGCCATTTTTATGGCTTGTAAATTCATACAATAGTCCCTTACGCCTTCACGTGAAGTTTCATGGCAAGACGACTCGTTTTCTATTTTTCATGATTTTCAAAAGTTTTTAGGGTTCAGGATTTTTTAAAATTATTTTGGAAGGAGTTTTGGCCCCAAAGTTGGTAGACATCATCCTTGTATATTTGTAGGCATGCACAAAAAAATTCAAATAAAAACTCGAAGTGTACAACATTTTGTGATCATTTGAAAAAAGTGTCCCCATTTCAGACACTTTAATGGCTACTGGCAGCAAACCTATAAAATCTCAAACGCCCTTTAAGGGGGTGTGAGTTCTCGAGCTTTGATAGGGGATAGGGGGCCAATATAAGGGCCAAGTACCAGCACCCATCACACATCATGTGCGCACACCCCCCTGGCCCCCCATCACCGGATCCCAATGTCGTCGGTCAGGTTCTTCGGTGATACTCCGGCGATGGTGCCCCGACGATGAAAAATGTGGCAGCAGCACATGCCCGAGCCCAGCTTGTGCTACCGTAACCCTCGGTCTGGTCCGATCTTAGACTGGGAATGAACTCCGTATGCTTAGACTGGGAATGAACTCCGTATGCCTAAGTCAACCCACGAAACGAGCGTGCGGGCATTCAGCCGGCCAAAGGGGCGTGATGCCCAAGCCGAGGATCGATCTGGTCCCCCCTTGTGTGCTGTCGATCTTGCTGCAGCAACCCTCGGTTTGGCCTGATCTTAGACTGGGAATGAACTCCGTATGCCTAAGTCAACCCACGAAACGAGCGTGCGGGCGTTCAGCCAGCCAGAGGGGCTGGATGCGCAAGCCAGGGATTGACCGGATCCCCCTCTGCATGCTGCCAATCCTGCTGCAGCAACCCTTGATCTGGTCCTATCTTAGATGGGAATGAACTCCGTTTGCCAAAGCCAACCAACGAAATGAGCAGGCGGGCACTACGCCTGCCAAGAGACGAGATGCGCAAGCCGTGGATCGATAGGGTCTTAGGTGGGTTTAGGCACAACTTCATATTTCTGCATGCCAATGCCATTTTTATGGCTTTTAAATTCATACAATGGTTCCTTAAGCCTTCACGTGAAGTTTCATGGCAAGATGACTCGTTCTCTATTTTTCATGATTTTTTAAACTTTTTACGGTTTGGGATTTTTTAAAATTTTTTCAAAAAGATTTTTGGCCCCAAACTTGGTAAACGTGATCCTTGTATTTTTTTTGGCATGCATAAAAAAATTCAGCTAAAAACTTGAAGTGTACAAGATTTTGTGATGATTTGAAAAAAATGTCCCCATTTCAGACACTTTAATGGCTACTGGCAGCAAACCTGTAAAATCTCAAATGCTCTTTTAAGGGGGAGTGAGTTCTCGAGGTTTGATGAGGGATAGGGGGCCAATATAAGGGCCAAGTACCAGCATCCATCGCACATCATGTGTGCACACCCACCCCGGCCCCCCCGATCGCCGGAACCCCAATGCCGCGGTCAAGTTCTCCAATGATGCTCCGACGATGGTGCCACGATGAAGAAAAATGCGGCACCAGCACATGCCCGACCCAGCATGTGCTGCCGCAACCCTCGGTACGGTCCGATCTTAGATTGGGAATGAACTCCGTATGCTTAGACTGGGAATGAACTCCGTATGCCTAAGTCAACCCATGAAACGAGCGTGCGGGCGCTCAGCCGACCAGAGGGGTGAGATGCGCAAGTCGGGGTTCGGTCGAGTCCCCCTCTGTGTGCTGCTGATCCTGCTGCTGTAACCCTTGGTCTGGTTTGATCTAAGACTAGGAATGAACTCCGTATGCCTAAGCGAACCAAAGAAACGAGCGGGCGGATGGGCGGGCGGGCACTACGCCGGCCAGAGAGGCGGGATGCGCAAGCCGTGGATCTATAGGGTGATAGGTGGGTTTAGGCGCATCTTCATATTTCTATGTGCCAATGCCATTTTTATGGCATGTAAATTCATAAAATGGTCCCTTAAGCCGTCACGTGCAGTTTCATGGCAAGATGACTCGTTTTTTATTTTTCACGATTTTTGAAACTTTTTACGGTTCGAGGTTTTTTAAAATTTTTTCGGAAGGAGTTTTGGTCCCAAACTTGGTAGACGTGATCCTTGTATTTTTATTGGCATGCAAAAAAAAATTCAGCTAAAAACTCGAGGTGTACAAGATTTTGTCACCATTTGAAAAAAGTGTCCCCATTTCAGACACTTTAATTGCTACTGGCAGCAAACCTGTAAAATCTCAAATGCTCTTTAAGGGGGTGTGAGTTCTCGAGATTTGATGAGGGATAAGGGGCTAATATAAGGGCCAAGTACCAGCACCCATCGCACATCATGTGCACACACTCCCCCCTCCCCGACCGCCCCGATTTCCGAAACCCCAATGCCGCCGGTCAGGTTCTCCGGCGATGCTCCGACGATGGTACCCTGGCAAAAAAAAATGTGGCACCAGCACATGCCCGAGCCCAGTATGTGCTGCCGCAACCCTCGGTCCAGTCCGATCTTAGACTGGGAATGAACTTCGTATGCTTAGACTGGGAATGAACTCCATATGCCTAAGTCAACCCACAAAATGAGCGTGCGGGCGCTCAGCCGGCCAGAGGGGCGGGATGCACAAGCCGGGGATCGGTCGGGTCCCCCTCTGCGTGCTGTCATTCTTACATCATAACCCTTGGTCCAGTCTGATCTTAGACTGGGAATGAACTCCGTATGCCTAAGTCAACTCATAAAACGAGTGTGCGGGCGCTCAGCCGGGCAGAGGGGCGGGATGCGCAAGTCGGGGATCGGTCGGATCCCCCTCTGCATGCTGTCGATCTTGCTATCGTAACCCTTAATCTGGTCCGATCTTAGACTGGGAATGAACTCAGTATGCCTAAGCCGACCGGCGAAACGAGCGGGCGGGCGGGCGGATGAGCGGGCACTACGCCAGCTAGAGATACAGGATGCACAAGCCATGGATCGATAGGGTGGTAGGTGGGTTTACGAACAACTTCATATTTCTATGCGCCAATGCCATTTTATGGCTTGTAAATTCATACAATGGTCCCTTAAGCCTTCACGTGAAGTTTCATGGCAAGACGACTCGTTTTCTATTTTTCACAATTTTTGAAACTTTTTACGGTTCGGGATTTTTTAAAATTTTTTTGGAAGGAGTTTTGGCCCCAAACTTGGTAGACGTTGTAGACACCCAATTGGGTCCAGGCCGATTGAGAGAATAGGGATGTATAGAGACCTAAGAAAAGGTTTAGAGTGTTTTGGGAGTGAGAAAAAATTTTTTGAAAATTTTTGGCGATTTTTTTTCTGGGAATTTTTGAAAAATTCCAGATTCCGGTGAATTTTTCGGTGAAATCTGAATTTTTTGACGAAAATTCTGGCCAACCTTGAAGTTTTCGGCGACCTGCCCAGTTTCCGGCAAAGAATCCCAAAAACCGGTGATCTTCCGGTGAACTTCCGACGAACTTCCGGCAAAAAAACCCAGATTTTGGTGACAAAACCCAGAATCTGGTGAATCTTCAACCGGAGTTCTTCGGCCTTTAAGAGAGAAGGGGGAGGAAAAAGGAAGAAGAGAGAGAGAGGGGAGGAGCGTTCTGCCGAAAGACAAAGGGAAGTGCCTTTTATACCCTCTCAAAACGACGTCGTTTTGGCCTTAAGTGACCTAGAGGATCAGCGCATTTTACAGTGACCCGACCCGACCTGAGCATCGACCCGCTTCTTGACCCGTGCGTGCCTGCCCCCCTCCAAGCCGAACCGAGCTCCAAGCCCCCCCTGAGCCGTTTCTCTTCCTCGAGCCGAGCCGAGCTGAGCTGCGATCCGAGCCGCTCCAGGTTTTTTTTTTTTGAATTTTTTTATTTTCATTTATTTGCTTATTTGTTTTTTTTTTATTTATTAGATTAGGTTTATTTAATATTCTTTTTATCTTTATTTTATTTTTATTTTTGTTTTACTTTTCTTTATTTTTTTATTTTTATTTATTTTTTTATTATTATGTTTTCTTTAAATAAAAATCAAAATTTCCAAAAAAAAATATTTTTAGGGAAAAGTTGAAAGTATCAATTTTCCTTAAAAATAAGTTTAAAAAAAAAGTATTTTTGAGGAAAAGTTGAAAGTATCAATTTTCCTTAGAAATAAATTTCCAAAAAAAATATTTTTAGGGAAAAGTTGAAAGTATCAATTTTCCTTGAAAATCAAAGTTTCCAAAAAAAAAAACATTTTTGGGGAAAAGTTGAAAGTATCAATTTTCCTTAGAAATAAATTTCCAGAAAAATATTTTTAAGGAAAAGTTGAAAGTATCAATTTTCCTTAAAAATAAAATTTCAAAAAAAAGGGTTTTTGAGGAAAAGTTGAAAGTATCAATTTTCCTTGAAAAGCAAAGTTTCAAAAAAAAAACATTTTTGGGGAAAAGTTGAAAGTATCAATTTTCCCTACACAAGAACAACCATCATTTCCTTCCTTTCTATTTTGATTTTGATTTTGATTTTTCTTTAACTAATCCGACGACGGAGCCTCTGTAAGTGAAACAGTAGTTTTTCTTGCATACTCTTGAGGTGAGGGAATTTTCTCAATTTTCTACTAAAAGTATTAGAGTCAATTGAGAATAATTTCCAATAATTAATTACTTGGTAAAATTTTAAGGCTTTTGGATAACACAAATTTAAGCTGGTACCATCTTTTGATGGGCGTTGTGAGGGTGCTATAACCTTTCTCACACGTAATCGAACTCCCAAACCCTGTTCTGGTTTGTAGACCTGAACCTATTCTTTTAGGGACCCTTAAGCTTAGGTGTTCCCTGAAAGGACAGATTCCTTAGGTGGCCAATCGCACCTAGATAAAAAAAGATTGGTGGCGACTCCCTAAAGTCAATGTCTAGCGATAGATCCTCGGATCTAGACGTTATGACAGCTTGGCGACTCCACTGGGGAATTTGAGAGTCAGACCAGCAAATAATTTATGTTATCCAAAAGCCTAATAAAATTGAACCTTTTTGTATATATGTATTATTGTTCATTCATGTTTATTTACTTTGTTAATTATGTCATTCATGTGCATGTGCATAACATGAGCTCTACACCTGAGCTCCGTCCCTCTAGGAGGGAGTAAAGTACCTATTGCTTTCGTGAGGTCTAATGCCTCTGCAGTGACTAGCGAAATACTCTCACTCAAATTGAACCTTTTTCGCTTGTAGCCTGTAATGGGCGAGGATTAGAGTGCCTTACTAGTCTGTGATGGACAAGGATGTAAGGAACAATTTGAGGACCTTTAGACTTTGACCCTAAAACTGCATATAGTGAACTTTAAGAGTGCCTAACCTATAGATAGAGCCATCACTCTTCCCTGATAGAATTAACCAAAAGCATAGGATTCATCCCTTTTACTTTGTGTGATGTTTAAATTTATTTAGTTATTTATTCTTTTTCTGGGTATACTAACCTTTTTTTCCTTTCGCATTGGTTCATGCGCATATCATAAAGTTGCATAGAGAACATTTGCCTAAAAAACAGTCTTCAACAAATTTTTTCATGGACACCAATGAACGCTTAGTCTGTTCTTCATTAGTATTAGCACCTTGTGGGACACCCAATGAAGTAAAGGCCTAATCAAAAAAGACTCAACTGAAGATGGGAGATTGCTTGCCAATTGGGTATGAGTCTACTCTGTCTCAAGAAACATCTATCCTTCTCAAATAGAACAATTTAGAAGATTTGGTGGATATCTGGAAGAAGATGAGTCCGTTAAAACAAGAGCAGTTTTGTCAGAAACATGGGCATATAGCACACCTTCTAGCAGTGGTTGTTGATGATCAACTAATTAGAGCTGCAACACAATTCTGGGATCCTGCATACAGGTGTTTCAACTTTAACGAAGTTGATATGACTCTCACCATAGAAGAATATTCGGTCTTATTGGGTTTGCATCTAAAGACTCCTGACAAGATATATGTCAAAAAACATAAGTCAGGATTTCGTAAAAGTCTGGCTCAACTCATGGGGATAGACAAAGAAGTTGTGGATTCTCATACAAAGAAGAAACAGGAATAGGTTTGCCTATCTTGGAAGTTCTTTCATGAGTTTCTGATGCAACACGTCAATGAAGAACGGGGGTTAGACATATTTGCCTTGGCTATATACGGACTAGTAATCTTTCCAAAGGTTTTGGGACATATTGAGATAGCGGTGGTCGATTTCTTTGAAAGTGTGATCAATGGCTGTAATCCTTCAATGGTAATATTAGCAGAGACTATCAGATCTTTGAGTTATCGTCATCGAAATGGAGGGCACTTCATAGGATGCATACAGTTATTGGACGTGTGGATGAAAAGTCATTTTGAACAAGAAAATGGCACTTTCTCGAAGATTTACATTTGTAATCATTTTCCAATCAAGGAATTCTGTGAAAGTGGATGGTCAAAGCGGAAGCCTAAACAAGAATGGATAACTTTCTTACAAAAATTAGAAAGTGCCAGGGTGAGATGGTTGGCCCCATAGATGAATCGTGAGCCTATGTTATACCAATGTGGGGATAGTGCAGTGGTTTCGCTTCTGGGTTTATGGGGAGTGACGAATTATGCACCACTCCTAGTGAGAAGGCAAATGGGGGGAGAACAGTTCATTCCTATGACTTATGGGCTTCATCAGTTAGATTTCTCTTACAGTGAGCCTAAAGCATTTCAGAGGATGAATGAGATGATCAAAGCATGGAAAAATCCCCAAAGAATGAGTCCTGGACCATTCACTGAAAAAGTCACCCCAGGTTACTTGGTTTGGAGAACAAAGAGAAGACAAGAAATGGTATTCACTTATGAAATCTCTCAACCACCAATAGAAGAAAAACTTAAAGAGACACCATCAGAGTTAGAGCTGGCAACAAAAGAATTTGAGTTTGAAAAGATCAAGTTAAAGAAAGAGATTCAAGAACTTCAAGAAGAAAAAGCCCAGTGGAAAGGTAGAGCCAAAAATTATGAAGTTAAAGTTCACAAGATTGCTAGAGAATGAGATATAGCTACTGAAGATCTAGCAAGGTTACACCAGGAGCATAAGAGGCTATGTGTGAGAGAAAGAGCCAAAGAGATAACCATTACCGAGCTGACTGAGGAAAATACAAGACTGAAGCAAGAGTATGCCAAATTGGAAGAAGAAAGTACGGAAGCACAGGCAGAAATTAACAAGCTAAATAGTTATTTTAGCAGGTTAAGTCAAAGGTTGGATGAACAAGGAGACCACATCACTGCATTGGTTAGAGAACATAGAGAATTATCATACCAAGTCTGGTATGGTAAAAGAGAGAACCTAGGAAGGCAAAAATACATTGAGCACTTAACAACCCAAATTCATAAAGGGGTGTGTAAGGCAAGAGAGATGGTGGAAGAGGCAGAGGCATTAAGACAAATGGTGGCCCCAGTAAGAGAACATGGACAGCGTCTCTTGAACTTCATAGAAGAAGCCAAGGCCCAGTATGAATAGATCAAACAATTTTATGGTTATAATTCTAGGATGATAAACTCAATGTAGATCAAAGTTTTTTGGAATAAATGAAATTTTTTAGTTGAATACCATTTTAAGCCAAATGTTTTTTGCGTACATGCATTTTTCATTCATTGCATTCTCATTCATTACACTTAACAAAGTAACCATGTGATGATCATGCAAATTTACTAATTCTGAGATATGGTATTCAAGGTTCCAGGATAGCTCCATCTAGCGAAAACCTTGCCCATCGATTCAACACAAGATTCAGAGCAAGGCAAATAGAGTAGAAAAATTCCCAAAGATTTGAAAAGATAGAAAAAGCCTAGAAGAGGAGTGAAAGTGAGCTAAGGAAGATTCTGGAAGCTCTTAATAACATGAATAAAGGAAAAAGAGTTAAAGAAAGTACAAGCCAGCAAGAAGTGGCTGACCCTTTGTACCCTTCAAGTTTTGGCCCACCTCAAGCCCAGTCTGCTCAAGAGGTCCCGCCACAACACTTCGTATATCCAACATATCCTGGAATGCCATCAGCTTTTAACCCAAGCCAGTATAATAGCTATATAAATCCTGTCTTCATTGAAAAGGCAGCAGAACGAATTCATGATCTAGATGATTTAAAACAGAAAGAGAAGGAAAAGATGAGGGTGGAAGCTAAGGAAAGTTCTAAGATTAGCATGCTAGAGCAAAGGCTAAGGGATGTGGAAGGATTTAGCTTTTATGGGTCAGTTGATGCTGCTGGGCTCTGCCTAGTTCCTGATGTAGTTATCCCTCAAGGGGGTATTAGTTCTTGAGGTTTGATGAGGGATAGGGGGCCAATATAAGGGCCAAGTACCAGCACCCATCGCACATCATTTGCACACACACCCCGGCCCCACCGATCGCCAAAACCTAAATGCCGCCGATCAGGTTCTCAAGTGATGCTCTGGCGATGGTGCCCTGACGAAGAAAAATACGGCACCAGCACATGCCCGAGCCCAGCATGTGCCGTTGCAACCTTCGGTCTGGTCTGATCTTAGACTGGGAATGAACTCCGTATGCTTAGACTGGGAATGAACTCTGTATGCCTAAGTCAACTTACAAAATGAGCGTGCAAGGGCTCAGCCAGCCAGAAGGGCGAGATACGCAAGCTAGGGATCGATCGGGTCCCTCTCTGCGTGCTGCCAATCCTCCTACCGCAACCCTCGGTCTGATCCAATCTTAGACTGGGAATGAACTCCGTATGCCTAATCCAACTGACGAAACGAGCGGATAGGCGGGCGGGCACTACGCCAGCCAGAGAGACAGGCTGTTCAAGCCGTGGATCGATAGGGTGGTAGGTGGGTTTAGGCACATCTTCATATTTCTACGTGCCAATGCCATTTTTATGGCTTGTAAATTCATAAAATGGTCCCTTAAGCCTTGACGTGAAGTTTCATGGCAAGACGACTCCTTTTTTATTTTTCACGATTTTCGAAACTTTTTACGGTTCGAGATTTTTTTAAAATTTTTTTGGAAGGAGTTTTGGCCCCTAACATGGTAGACGTGATCCTTGTATGTTTGTTGGCATGCACTGGGAATGAACTCTGTATGCTTAGACTGGGAATGAACTATGTTTGCTTAGACTGGGAATGAACTCCGTATGCCTAAGTCAACCCACGAAACGAGCATACGGGCGTTCAGCCGACCAGAGGGGTGAGATGTGCAAGCCGGGGATCGTCCGGGTCCCCCTCTGCGTGCTGTCAATCCTACTGCCGCAACCCTTGGTTTGATCTGATCTTAGATTGGGAATGAACTCCGTAGGCCTAAGCCAACCGACGAAACGAGTGGGCGGGCAAGCGGGCACTGCGTCGGCCAGAGAGGCAGGTTGCGCAAGCCGTGGATCGATAGGGTGGTAGGTGGGTTTAGGCACATCTTCATATTTCTGCATGCCAATGCCATTTTTATGGCTTGTAAATTCATACAATGGTCCCTTAAGCCTTCTCGTGAAGTTTCATGGCAAGACGACTCGTTTTCTATTTTTCACGATTTTTGAAACTTTTTACAGTTTAGGATTTTTTAAAATTTTTTCGGAAGGAGTTTTGGAACTGAACTTATTAGACGTGATCCTTGTATTTTTGTTGGCATGCACAAAAAAATTCAGCTAAAAACTTGAAGTGTACAAGATTTTGTGATCGTTTGAAAAAAGAGTCCCCATTTTAGACACTTTAATGGCTACTGGCAGCAAACCTGTAAAATCTCAAATGCTCTTTAAGGGGGTGTGAGTTCTCGAGGTTTGATGAGGGATAGGGGGCCAATATAAGGGCCAAGTACCAGCACCCATCGCACGTCATGTGCGCATACCCCCCGGCCCCCTCAATCATCGGAACCCTAATGCCGCCGGTCAGGTTCTCCAGCGATGTTTCGGTGATGGTGCCCCGGTGAAGAAAAATGCGGCAGCAGCAGATGCCCGGGCCCAGCATGCACTCTCGTAACCCTCAGTCTGGTCCGATCTTAGACTGGGAATGAACTCCGTATGCTTAGACTGGGAATGAACTCCGTATGCATGAGTCAACCCATGAAACGAGCGTACGGGCGCTTATCCGGCCAGAGGGGCGGGATGAGCAAGCCGAGGATTGGTCGAGTCCCCTTCTGCGTGTGCCGATCTTGTTGGCACAACCCTCAGTTTGGTCTGATCTTAGACTGGGAATGAGCTCCGCATGCCTAAGCTAACCGACGAAACGAACGGGCGGGCGGACAGGCGGGCAGGCACTACGTCGGCTAGAGAGACAGGATGCGCAAGCCGTGGATCGATAGGGTGGTTGGTGGGTTTAGACACATCTTCATATTTTTGTGTGCCAATGGCATTTTTATGGCTTGTAAATTCAGACAATGGTCCCTTAAGCTTTCACATGAAGTTTCATGGCAAGACGACTCGTTTTCTATTTTTCACGATTTCTGAAACCTTTTGCGGTTCGGGATTTTTTAAAATTTTTTCATAAGGAATTTGGCCCCAAACTTGGTAGATGTGATCCTTGTATTTTTGTTGGCATGCACAAAAATATTCAGCGAAAAACTCGAAGTGTACAAGATTTTGTGACCATTTGAAAAAAGTGTCCCCATTTCAAACACTTTAATGGCTACTGGCAGCAAACTGTAAAATCTCAAGTGCTCTTTAAGGGGGTGTGAGTTCTTGAGGTTTGATGAGGGATAGGGGGCCAATATAAGGGCCAAGTACCAGCACCCATCGCGCATCATGTGCGCACACCCCCCGGCCCCCCCGATCGTCGAAACCCTAATGCCGTCGGTCAGGTTCTCCGACGATGCTTCGGTGATGGTGCCCTGACGAAGAAAAAAATGGCACCAACACATGCCCGAGCCCAGCATCTGCTGCCGTAACCCTCGATCAAGTTTGATCTTAGACTGGGAATGAACTCTGTATGAATAAGCCAACCGACGAAACGAGCGGGCGGGCGGGCGGCCAGCCAATACTCCGGTCAGAGAGACGGGATGCGCAAGCCATGGATCGATAGGGTGGTAGGTGGGTTTAGGCACATCTTCATATTTTTGCATGCCAATGCCATTTTTATGGCTTGTAAATTCATACAATGGTCCCTTAAGCCTTCACGTGAAGCTTCATGGCAAGACGACTCGTTTTCTATTTTTCACGATTTTTAAAACTTTTTGCTGTTTGGGATTTTTTAAAATTTCTTCGGAAGGAGTTTTGGCCCCAAACTTGGTAGGCGTGATCCTTGTATTATTTTTGTCATGCACAAAAAAATTCAGCTAAAAACTCGAAGTGTACAAGATTTTGTGAGCATTTAAAAAAAGTGTCCCCATTTCAGACACTTTAATGGCTACTGGTAGCAAACCTGTAAAATCTCAAATGCTCTTTAAGGGGGTGTGAGTTCTTGAGGTTTGATGAGGGATAGGGGTCAATATAAGGGCCAAGTACTAGCACCCATCGTACATCATGTGTGCATACCCCCCGGCCCCCCCGATCACCGGAACCCAAATGTCGCCGGTCAGGTTCTCCGACGATGCTCCGATGATGGTGCCCCAGCGAAGAAAAATATGGCACCAGCACATGCCCGAGCCCAGCATGTGCTACCATAACCCTCGCTCTGGACCGATCTTAGACTGGGAATTAACTCCCTATGCTTAGACTGGGAATGAACTCTGTATGCCTAAGTCAACCCACAAAACGAGCGTGCGGGCGCTCAGCCGGCCAGAGGGGCGGGATGCACAAGCCGAGGATCGGTTGGGTCCCCCTCTACGTGCTGCCTGGTCTGATCTTAGACTGGGAATGAACTACGTATGCCTAAGCCAACCGATGAAACGAGCGGGCGGGCGGGCGGGCACTACGCTGGCCAGAAAGACGGGATGCGCAAGCCGTGGATCGATAGGGTGGTAGGTGCGTTTAGGCACATCTTCACATTTCTGCATGCCAATGCCATTTTTATGGCTTGTAAATTCGTACAATGGTCCCTTAAGCCTTCATGTAAAGTTTCATGGCAAGACGACTCGTTTTCTATTTTCCATGATTTTTGAAACTTTTTACGGTTCGAGATTTTTGAAAAATTTTTTGGAAGGGTTTTGCCCCAAACTTGATACACATGATCCTTGTATTTTTGTTGGCATGCACAAAAAAATTCAGCTAAAAACCTGAAGTGTACAAGATTTTGTGACCATTTGAAAAAAGTGTCCCCATTTCAGACACTTTAGTGGCTACTGGAAGCAAACCTGTAAAATCTTAAATGCTCTTTAAGGGGGTGTGAGTTCTTAAGGTTTGATGAGGGATAGCGGGCCAATATAAGGGCCAAGTACCAGCACCCATCGTACATCATGTGCGCACACCCCCTGGCCCCCCGATCACCGAAACTCCAATGCCGCCGGTCAGGTTCCCCAATGATTCTCCCGCGATGGTGCCCCGGCCAAGAAAAATGTTGCACCAGCACAAGCCCGAGCCTAGCATGTGCTGCCGTAACCCTCGATCTGGTCCGATCTTGACTGGGAATGAACTCCGTATGCCTAAGCCAACCGACGAAATGAGTAGGAGGGCGGGCGGGCGCTATGCCGGCTAGAGAGACGGGATGTGCAAGCCGTGGATCGATAGGGTGGTAGGTGGGTTTAGGCACATCTTCATATTTCAGCATGCCAATGCCCATTTTATGGCTTGTAAATTCATACAATGGTCCCTTAAGCCTTTACGTGAAGTTTCCTGGCAAGACGACTCGTTTTCTATTTTTCATGATTTTTGAATCTTTTTAAGGTTCGGAGTTTTTAAAAAAATTTTTGGAATAATTTTTGGCCCCAAACATGGTAGACGTGATCCTTGTATTTTTGTTGGCATGCACAAAAAAATTCAACTAAAAACTCGAAGTGTACAAGATTTTGTGACCATTTGGAAAAAGTGTCCCCATTACAAACACTTTAATGGCTACTGGTAGCAAACCTGTAAAATGCCAAATGCTCTTTAAGGGGGTGTGAGTTCTTGAGGTTTGATGAGGGATAGGGGACCAATATAAGGGCCAAGTACCAGCACCCATTGTACATCATGTGCGCACACCCCCCGGCCCCCCCGATCGCCGAAACCCCAATGCCGCCGGTCAGGTTCTCCGGCGATGCTTCGGCGAAGAAAAATGTGGCACCAGCACATGCCCAAGCCCAGCATTGCTGTCGCAACCCTCGATCCGGTCCGATCTTAGATTGGGAATGAACTCCGTATGCTTAGACAGGGAATGAACGCCTATGCCTAAGTTAACCCACGAAACGAGCGTACGGGTGCTCAGTCGGCCAGAGGGGCGAGATGCGCAAGCTAGGGATAGACTGAGTCCCCCTCTACGTGTTGCCGATCCTGTTGTTGCAACCCTCGGTTTGGTCTGATCTTAGACTGGGAATGAACTCCGTATGCCGAAGCCAACCGACGAAACGAACGGGCGGGTGGACGGGTGGGTACTATGCCGGCCAGAAAGACGGGATGCGCAAGCCGTGGATCGATAGGGTGGTAGGTGGGTTTAGGGACATCTTCATATTTCTGTGTGCCAATGCCATTTTTATGTCTTGTAAATTCATACAATGGTCCCTTAAGCCTTCACGTGAAGTTTCATGGCAAGACGACTCGTTTTCTATTTTTCATAATTTTTGAAACTTTTTACGGTTCCAGATTTTTTAAAATTTTTTCGGAAGGAGTTTTGGCCCCAAACTTGGTAGACGTGATCCTTGTATTTTTTTTGGCATGCACAAAAAAATTCAGCTAAAAGCTCGATGTGTACAAGATTTTGTGACCATTTGAAAAAGTGTCCCCATTTCAGACACTTTAATTGCTACTGGCAGCAAACCTGTAAAATCTCAAATGCTCTTTAAGGGGGTGTGAGTTCTTGAGGTTTGATGAGGGATAGGGGGCCAAGATAAGGGCCAAGTACCAGCACCCATCACACATCATGTGTGCACACCCCCCCGATCGTCGGAACACCAATGCCGCCGGTCAGGTTCTCCGGTGACGCTCCGATGATGGTGCCCCAGTGAAGAAAAATGCGGCGCCAGTACATGCCCAAGCCCAGCATGTGCTGGAGCAACCCTCATTCCGATCCAATCTTAGACTTGGAATTAACTCCGTATGCTTAGACTGGGAATGAACTCCGTACGCCTAAGTCAACCCACGAAACTAGCATGCATCCCGGGGATCGACCGGGTCCCCCTCTGCATGCTGTCGATCTTGCTGCCGCAACCCTCAGTCCGGTCTGATCTTAGACTGGGAATGAACTCCATATGCCTAAGCCAATCGAGGAAACGAGCGGGCGGGCGGGCACCACGCCGTCCAGAGAAACGGGATGCGCAAGCCATGGATCAATAGGGTGGTAGGTGGGTTTAGGCACATCTTCATATTTCTATGTGCCAATGCCATTTTTATGGCTTGTAAATTCAAACAATGGTCCCTTAAGCCTTCACGTGAAGTTTCATGGCAAGACAACTCGTTTTCTATTTCTCATTATTTTTGAAACTTTTTGTAGTTCGGGATTTTTTAAAATTTTTTTGAAAGGAATTTTGGCCCCAAGCTTGGTGGACGTGATCCTTGTATTTTTTTTGGCATGCATAAAAAAATTCAGCTAAAAACTCGAAGTGTACAAGATTTTGTGACCATTTGAAAAAAGTGTCCCCATTTTAGACACTTTAATGGCTACTGGTAGCAAACCTGTAAAATCTCAAATGCTCTTTAAGGGGGTGTGAGTTCTCGAGGTTTGATGAGGGATAGGGGGCCAATATAAGGGCCAAGTACCAGCACCCATCGCACATCATGTGCGACACCCCCTGGCCCCCCCGATCGCCGGAACCTCAATGCCGCCGGTCAGGTTCTCCGGTGATTCTCCGGCGATGGCGCCCCGACGAAGAAAAATACGGCAGCAGCACATGCCCGAGCCCAACATGTGCTGCCCTAACCCTCGATTTAGTCCAATCTTAGACTGGGAATGAACTCCGTATGCTTTGACTGGGAATAAACTCCGTATGCCTAAGTTAACCTGCGAAACGAGCGTGTGGGCGTTAAATGGGCCAGTCGGGTGAGATGCGCAAGCCGAGGATCGACTAGGTCCCCCTCTGCGTGCTGCCAATCCTGCTGTCGTAACCCTCAGTCTGGTCCAATCTTAGACTGGGAATGAACTCCATATGCCTAAGCCAACCGACGAAACAAGCGGTCGAGCGGGCAGGCGGGCACTACGCCGGACAGAGACGGGATGCACAAGCCGTGGATTGATAGGTGCTTGGTGGGTTTAGGCACATCTTCATATTTCTGCATGCCAATGCCATTTTTATGGCTTGTAAATTCATACAATGGTCCCTTAAGCCTTCACGTGAAGTTTCATGGCAAGACAACTCATTTTCTATTTTTCACGATTTTCAAAACTTTTTACGGTTCGAGATATTTTAAAATTATGTCGGAAGGAGTTTTGGCCCCAAACTTGGTACACGTGATCCTAGTATTTTTGTTGACATGCATAAAAAAATTGAGCTAAAAACTCTAAGGGTACAAGATTTTGTGACCATTTAAAAAAAGTGTCCCCATTTTAGACACTTTAATGGCTACTGGCAACAAACCTGTAAAATCTCAAATGCTCTTTAAGAGGGTGTGAGTTCTTGAGATTTGATGAGGGATAGGGGGTCAATATAAGGGCCAAGTACCAGTACCCATCGGACATCATGTGCTAACACCCCCTCCGGCCCCCCGATCGTCGGAACCTTAATGCCATCGGTCAGGTTCTCCGGCGATGCTCCGGTGATGGTGCCCCCGTGAAGAAAAATGCGTGTAGGTGCTCAGTCGGCCAGAGGGGCGGGATACACATACCGGGGATCGATCGGGTCCTCCTCTACGTGTTGCCGATCCTACTGCTGCAACCTTCGATCCAATCCAATCTTAGATTGGGAATGAACTCCGTATGCCTAAGCTAAACGAAGAAATGAACGGGCGGGCAGGCATTACGTCGGCCAGAGAGACGGGATACGCAAGCCGTGGATTGATAGGGTGGTAGGTCAGTTTAGGCACATCTTATATTTTTGCGTGCCAATGCTATTTTTATGGCTTGTAAATTCATACAATGGTCCCTTAAGCATTCACATGAAGTTTCATGGCAGGACGACTCGTTTTCTATTTTTCACGATTTTCAAAACTTTTTACGGTTCCAGATTTTTTAAAATTTTTTCGAAAGGAGTTTTGGCCCCAAACTTGGTAGACAAGATCCTTGTATTTTTGTTAGCATGCACAAAACAATTCAGCTAAAAACTCAAAGTGTACAAGATTTTGTGACCATTTGAAAAAAGTGTCCCCATTTCAGACACTTTAATGGCTACTGGCAACAAACCTATAAAATCTCAAATGCTCTTTAGAGGGGTGTGAGTTCTCGAGGTTTGATGAGGGATAGGGGGCCAATATAAGGGCCAAGTACCAGCACCCATCGTACATCATGTGCGCATACCCCCCGGCCCCCCCGATCGTCGGAACCCTAATGCCGTTGGTCAGGTTCTCCGGCAATGCTCCGGCGATGGTGCCCCGACGAAGAAAAATATGGCACCAGCCCAGCATGTGCTACCGCAACCCTCGGTCCAATCCGATCTTAGACTGGGAATGAACTTCGTATGCTTATACTGGGAATGAACTCCGTATGCCTAAGTCAACCCACGAAACGAGCGTGCAGGCGCTCAGTCGGTGAAAGGGGCAGAATGCGCATGCCGGGGATTGGCTGGATCTCCCTCTGTGTGCTATCGATCCTGCTGCCGCAACCCTCAGTCTGGTCCGATCTTAGATTGGGAATGAACTCCGTATGCCTAAGCCAACCGACGAAACGAGCGGGCGAGCGGGCACTACGTCGACTAGAGAGATGGGATGCGCGAGCCATGGATCGATAGGGTGGTAGGTGGGTTTAGGCACATCTTCATATTTTTGCATGCCAGTGCCATTTTTATGGCTTGTAAATTCATACAATGGTCCCTTAATCCTTCACGTGAAGTTTCATGGCAAGACGACTCGTTTTCATTTTTCACGATTTTTGAAACTTTTTACGGTTTGAGATTTTTTAAAATTTTTTTGGAAGGAATTTTGGCCCCAAACTTGGTAGACGTGATCCTTGTATTTTTGTTGGCATGCACAAAAATATTCAGCTAAAAACTCCAAGTGTACAAGATTTTGTGACCATTTGACAAAAGTGTCCCCATTTCAGACACTTTAATGGCCACTGGCAGCAAACCTGTAAAATCTCAAATGCTCTTTAAGGGGGTGTGAGTTCTCGAGGTTTGATAAGGGATAGGGGGCCAATATAAGGGCCAAGTACCAGCACCCATCGGACATCATGTGCACACACCCCCCGGCCCCCCCGATCACCGAAACCCCAATGCCGTCGGTCAAGTTCTCCGGTGATGCTCCGGTGATGGTGCCCCGACGAAGAAAAATGCGACACCAGCGAATGCCCGAGCCCACCATGTGCTGCCGCAACCCTCGGTTTGGTCCGATCTTAGATTGGGAATGAACTCCGTATGCTTAGACTGGGAATGAACTTTGTATGCCTAAGTCAACCAACGAAACGAGCGTGCGGGCGCTCAACCGCCCAGAGGGGCTGGATGCACAAGCTGGGGATCGACCGGGTCCCCCGCTGCATGCTGCCGATCCTACTGCCGCATCCTTCGATCCAGTCTGATCTTAGACTGGGAATGAACTCCATATGCCTAAGCCAACCGACGAAACGAGCGGGCTGGAAGGCGGGTGGGCACTACGCCGGCTAGAGAGACAAGATGTGCAAGCCGTGGATCGATAGGGTGGTAGGTGGGTTTAGGCACATCTTCATATTTCTGTGTGCCAATACCATTTTTATGGCTTGTAAATTGATATGATGGTCTCTTAAGCTTTCACGTGAAGTTTCATGGCAAGACAACTCGTTTTCTATTTTTCACAATTTTTGAAACTTTTTGTGGTTTGAGATTTTTTAAAAGTTTTTTGGAAGGAATTTTGGCCCCAAACTTAGTAGACATCATCCTTGTATTTTTGTTGGCATGCACAAAAACATTCAGCTAAAAACTCTAAGTGTACAAGATTTTGTGACCATTTGAAAAAAGTGTCCCCATTTTAGACACTTTAATGGCCACTGGCAGCAAACCTGTAAAATCTCAAATGCTCTTTAAAGGGGTGTGAGTTCTCGAGGTTTGATGATGGATAGGGGGCCAATATATGGTCCAAGCACCAGCACCCATCGCACATCTTGTGTGCACCCCCCCCAGTCCTCCCGATCGCCAGAACCCCAATGCTGTCGGTCAGGTTCCCCGATGATGCTCAGACGATGGTGCCCCGGCAAAGAAAAATGCGACACCAGCACATGCCCGAGCCCAACATGTGCTGCCGCAACCCTTGATCCGATCTGATCTTAGCCTGGGAATGAACTCCGCATGCTTAGACTGGGAATGAACTCCATATGCCTAAGTCAACCCATGAAACAAGCGTGCGGGCGCTCAACCTGCCAGAGGGGAAGGATGCGCCAGTTGGGGATCGGTTGGGTCCCCCTCTACGTGCTGCCGATCCTACTACCACAACCCTCGATCTGGTCTGATGGTAGACTGGGAATGAACTCCGTATGCCTAAGCCAACCGACAAAATGAACGGGCGGGGGGGCATTACGTCGGCCAGAGAGACGGGATGCGGAAGCCGTGGATCGATAGGGTGGTAGGTGGGTTTAGGCACATCTTATATTTCTGCGTGCCAATGCCATTTTTATGGCTTGTAAATTCATACAATGGTCCCTTAAGCATTCACGTGAAGTTTCATGGCAAGACGATTCGTTTTCTATTTTTCACGATTTTCAAAACTTTTTGCAGTTCGGGATTTTTCAAAATTTTTTTGGAAGGAGTTTTGGCCCCAAACTTGGTAGACGTGATCCTCGTATTTTTCTTGGTATGCACAAAAAAATTCAGCTAAAAACTCGAAGTGTACAAGATTTTGTGACCATTTGAAAAAAGTGTCTCCATTTCAGACACTTTAATTGCTACTGCCATAAAACCTGTAAAATCTCAAATGCTCTTTAAGGGGGTGTGAGTTCTCGAGGTTTGATGAGGGATAGGGGGCCAATATAAGGGCCAAGTACCAGCACCCATCGCACATCATGTGTGCACACCCCCCTGGCACCCCCGATTATCGGAACCCCAATGCCGTCGGTCAGGTTCTCCGACGATGCTCCGACGATGGTGCCCCGACGAAGAAAAATACGGCACTAGCACATGCTTGAGCCCAAAATGTGCTGCCGCGACCCTCGGTCCGGTCCGATCTTAGACTGGGAATGAATTTCGTATGCTTAGACTAGGAATGAACTCTGTATGCCTAAGTCAACCCACGAAACGAGCGTGCGGGTGCTCAGTCGGCCAAAAGGGCGGGATGCGCAAGCCGGGGATCGACTGTGTCCCCCTTTGCATGCTGTTGATCCTACTGCCACAACCCTCGGTCCGATCCGATCTTAGACTGGGAATGAGCTCCGTATGCCTAAGTCAACCCACGAAACGAGCGTGCGGGCGCTCAGTCGGCCAGAGGGGTGGGATGCGTAAGCCGAGGATCGATCGGGTTCCCCTTTGCATGCTGTCGATCCTGTTATCGCAACCCTCGATTTGGTCTGATCTTAGACTGGGAATGAACTCCGTATTGCTAAGCCAACCGGCGAAACGAGCGGGCGGGCGGGAAGGCTGGCGGGCACTGCATCATCCAGAGAGACGGGATGCGCAAGCCATGAATCGATAGTGTGGTAGGTGGGTTTAGGCACATCTTCATATTTCTGCATGCCAATGCCATTTTTATGGCTTGCAAATTCATACAATGGTCCCTTAAGCCTTCACGTGAAGTTTCATGGCAAGACGACTCGTTTTCTATTTTTCACGATTTTTGAAACTTTTTGCGGTTCAAGATTTTTTAAAATTTTTTTCGGAAAGAGTTTTGGCCCCAAACTTGGTATATGTGATCCTTGTTTTTTTGTTGACGTGCGTAAAAAAATTCAGATAAAAACTCGAAGTGCACAAGATTTTGTCACCATTTGAAAAAAGTGTCCCCATTTTAGACACTTTAATGGCTACTGCCAGCAAACCTGTAAAATCTCAAATGCTCTTTAAGGGGGTATGAGTTCTTGAGATTTGATGAGGGATAGGGGGCCAATATAAGGGCCAAGTATCAGCACCCATCGCACATCATGGGCGCACACCCCCCCAATGCCCCCGATCGTCGGAACCCCAATACCGCCGGTCAGGTTCTCCGACGATGCTTCGGTGATGGTGCCTCAACGAAGAAAAATACGGCACCAGCACATGCTCGAGCCCAGCATGTGCTGCCGCAACCCTCGGTCTGGTCCGATCTTAGACTGGGAATGAACTCCGTGTGCTTAGACTAGGAATGAACTCCGTATGCCTAAGTCAACCCACGAAACGAGCGTACGGGCGCTCAGCCGGCCAGAGGGGCGGGATGCGCAAGTTGGGGATCGGCTAGGTTCCCCTCTACGTGCTGCCGATCCTGCTGCCACAACTCTCGATTTGGTCTGATCTTAGACTGGGAATGAACTCCGTATGCCTAAGCCAACTGACGAAACGAGCGGGCGAGCGGGCACTACGGCGGCCAGAGAGACAGGATGCGCAAGCTTTGGATCAATAGGATGGTAGCTGGGTTTAGGCACATCTTCATATTTCTACATGCCAATGCAATTTTCATGGCTTGCGAATCCATACAATGGTCCCTTAAGCCTTCACTTGAAGTTTCATGGCAAGACGACTCGTTTTCTATTTTTCATAATTTTTGGAACTTTTTGCGGTTCGGGATTTTTTCAATTTTTTTCAGAAGGAGTTTTGGCCCCAAACTTGGTAGACGTGATCCTTCTATTTTTGTGGGCATACACAAAAAAATTCAGCTAAAAACTCGAAGTGTACAAGATTTTGTGACCATTTGAAAAAAGTATCCCCATTTCAGATACTTTAATGGCTACTGGCACCAAACCTGTAAAATCTCAAATTCTCTTTAAGGGGGTGTGAGTTCTCAAGGTTTGATGAGGGATAGGGGGCCAATATAAGGGCCAAGTACCAGCAACCATCTCACATCATGTGCGCACACCCCCTGGCCCCCCCGATCATCGGAACCCCAATGCCGCCGGTCAGGTTCTCCGGCGATGGTGCCTTGATGAAGAAAAATGTGGCACCAGCACATGCCCGAGCCTAGCATGTACTGTCACAACCCTCGATCCGATCCGATCTTAGACTGGGAATGAACTTCGTATGCTTAGACTGGAAATAAACTTCGTATGCCTAAGTTAACCCACGAAACGAGCGTGCGGGCGCTCGATCGGCCAGAGGGGCGGGATGAGCAAGCCGAGGATCGGTCGGGTCCCCTTCTGTGTGCTACCGATCCTGTTGCCGTAACCCTTGGTCTGATCTGATCTTAGACTGGGAATGAACTCCGAATGCCTAAGCCAACTGACGAAACGAGCGAGAGGGCGGGCGGGCGGGCACTACGTCAGCTAGAGAGACGGGATGCGCAAGCCCTGGATCGATAGGGTGGTAGGTGGGTTTAGGCACATCTTCATATTTCTACGTGCCAATGCCATTTTTATGGCTTGTAAATTCATACAATGGTCCCTTAAGCCTTCACGTGAAGTTTCATGGCAAGACGGCCCGTTTTTTATTTTTCATGATTTTTGAAACTTTTTACGGTTCGAGATTTTTTAAAATTTTTTCGGAAGGAGTTTTGGCCCCAAACTTGGTAGACATGATCCTTGTATTTTTTTTGGCTTGGATAAAACAATTCAGCTAAAAACTCGAAGTGTACAAGATTTTGTGACCATTTGAAAAAAGTGTCCCCATTTCAGACACTTTAATGGCTACTGCTAGCAAACCTGTAAAATCTCAAATGCTCTTTAAGGGGGTGCAAGTTCTCGAGGTTTGATGAGGGATAGGGGGCCAATATAAGGGCCAAGTACCAGCACCCATCACACATCATGTGCGCACACCCCCCGGCCCCCCCAATCGTCGAAACCCCAATGCCGTCGGTCAGGCTCTCCTGCGAGGCTCCGACGATGGTGCCCCGACGAAGAAAAATGTGGCACCGGCACATGCCCGTGCCCAGCATGTGCTGCTACAACCCTCAGTCCAATCCGATCTTAGACTGGGAATGAACTCTGTATGATTAGACTGGGAATGAACTTCGTATGCCTAAGTCAAATCACGAAACGAGCGTGCGGGCGCTCAGCCGGCCAGAGGGGGGGATGCGCAAGCCAGGGATCGACTGGGTCCCCTTTTGCGTGCTGCCGATCCTGTTGCCGCAACCCTCCAATCTGATCTTAGACTGGGAATCAACTCCGTATGGCTAAGCCAACCGACGACACAAGCGGGTGGGCACTACGTCGACCAAAGAGACGATATGCGCAAGCCGTGGATCGATAGGGTGGTAGGTGGGTTTAGGCACATCTTCATATTTCTACATGCCAATACCATTTTTATGGCTTGTAAATTCATGCAATGGTACCCTAAGCCTTCACGTAAAGTTTCATGGCAAGACGACTCGTTTTCTATTTTTCATGATTTTTGAAACTTTTTGCGGTTCGGGATTTTTTTAAATTTTTTCGGAAGGATTTTTGGCCCCAAACTTGGTAGATGTGATCCTTGTATTTTTTTTGGCATGCACAAAAAAATTCAGCTAAGAACTCAAAGTGTATAAGATTTTGTGATCATTTGAAAAAAGTGTCCGCATTTCAGACACTTTAATGGCTACTGCCAGCAAACTTGTAAAATCTCAAATGCTCTTTAAGAGGGTGTGAGTTCTCAAGGTTTGATGAGGGATATGGGGCCAATATAAGGGCCAAGTACCAGCACCCATCGCACATCATGTGCGCATGCCCCCCGACACCCCCGATCATCGGAACCCCAATGCCGTCGGTTAGGTTCTTCGACGATGCTCCGGCGATGGTGCCCCGACGAAGAAAAATACGACACCAGCACATGCCCGAGCCCAGCATGTGCTGCTGCAACCCTCGGTCTGGTCCGATCTTAGACTGGGAATGAACTCCATATGCTTAGACTGGGAATGAACTCCGTATGCCTAAGTTAACCCACGAAATGAGCGTACGGGCTCTCAGCCGACCAGAGGGGCGAGATGCGCAAGTCGGGGATTGGCCGGGTCCCCCTCTACGTGCTGCCAATCCTGCTGCTGCAACCCTCAGTTTGGTCCAATCTTAGAGTAGGAACCAACTCCGTATGCATATGCCAACCAACGAAACGACAGGGTGGACGGGTACTACGCCGGCCAAAGAGACGAGATGCACAAGTCGTGGATCGATAGGGTGTTAGGTGGGTTTAGGGACATCTTCATATTTCTATTGCCAATGCCATTTTTATGGCTTGTAAACTCATACAATGGTCCCTTAAGCCTTCACGTGAAGTTTCGTGGCAAGATGACTCAATTTCTATTTTTCTCGATTTTCAAAACGTTTTACGGTTTGGGATTTTTTAAAATTTTTTCGGAAGGAGTTTTCACCCAAACTTAGTAGACATGATCCTTGTATTTTTTCTGGCATGTACAAAAAAATTTAGCTAAAAACTCAAAGTGTACAAGATTTTGTGACCATTTGAAAAAAGTATCCCCATTTTAGACACTTTAATGGCTACTGACCGCAAACCTGTAAAATCTCAAATGCTCTTTAAGGGGGTGTGAGTTCTTGAATTATGATGAGGGATAAGGGGCCAATATAAGGGCCAAGTACCAGCACCCATAGCACATCATGTGCGCACACCCCCCCAGAAACCCCCGATCGTCAGAACCCCAATGCCGTCGGTTAGGTTCTTCGGTGATGCTCCGGTGATGGTGCCCTAGCGAAGAAAAATGCGGCAGTAGCACATGTCCGAGCCCAATATGTGCTGCTGCAACCCTCGATCCGGTCCGATCTTAGACTGGGAATGAACTCCCTATGCTTAGAATGGGAATGAACTCCGTATGCCTAAGTCAACCCACGAAACGAGCTTGCGGGCGCTTAGCCGGTCGGAGGGGCGGGATGCGCAAGCCGGGGATCGGTCGGGTCCCCCTCTATGTGCTGTCAATCCTACTGTTGCAACCCTTGGTCCGATCCAATCTTAGACTGGGAATGAACTCCGTATGCCTAAGCCAACCGAAGAAACGAGCGGGCGGGCGGACGGGCCCTACGCCGGCCAGAAAGACGGGATGCACAAGTCGTGGATCGATAGGGTGGTAGGTGGGTTTAGTCACATCTTCATATTTCTATGTGCCAGCACCATTTTTATGGCTTGTAAATTCATACAATGGTCCCTTAAGCCTTCACGTGAAGTTTCATGGCAAGACGACTCGTTTTCTATTTTTCACGATTTTTGAAACTTTTTGCGGTTCGGGATTTTTTCAAATTTTTTCAGAGGGAGTTTTGGCCCCAAACTTGTTAGACGTGATCCTTATATTTTTTTTGGCATGCATAAAAAAATTCAGCTAAAAACTCGAAGTGTACAAGATTTTGTGACCATTTGAAAA
The DNA here is from genome assembly GCF_047325235.1 of Durio zibethinus. NCBI lineage: Eukaryota > Viridiplantae > Streptophyta > Magnoliopsida > Malvales > Malvaceae > Durio > Durio zibethinus. The sequence continues at coordinate 14,219,233 of NC_143180.1, read as the reverse complement.
AAGTGTCCCCATTTCAGACACTTTAATGGCTACTAGTAGCAAACCTGTAAAATCTCAAATGCTCTTTAAGGGGGTGTGAGTTCTCGAGGTTTGGTGAGGGATAGGGGGCCAATATAAGGGCCAAGTACCAACACCCATCGCACATCATGTGCGCACACCCCCCCCCCCGACGCCCCCGATCGCCGAAACCCAAATGCCGTCGGTCAGGTTCTCCTGCGATGCTTCGGCGATGGTACCCCAACGAAGAAAATTGTGGCACTAGCACATGCCTGAGCCCAGCATGTGCTGCCCCAACCCTCGGTCCAGTCTAATCTTAGATTGCGAGTAAACTCTGTATGCTTAGACTGGGAATGAACTCCGTACGCCTAAGTCAACCCACGAAACGAGCATGCATCCCGAGGATTGGCTGGGTCCCCCTCTGCGTGCTGTCGATCCTACTATCGCAATCCATCGCACATCATGTTCGCACACCCCCCGGCCCCCCCGACCATCGGAACCCCAATGCCATCGGTCAGGTTCTCTGGCGATGCTCCGACGATGGTGCCCTGATGAAGAAAGCACATGCCCGAGCCCAGCGTGTGCTACCGCAACCATCGGTCCGATCCGATCTTAGACTAGGAATGAACTCCATATGCCTAAGTCAACCCACAGAACGAGCGTGCGGGAGCTCAGTCGGCCAAAGGGGCAGGAAGCACAAGCCGGGGATCGGCCAGGTCCCCCTCTGCCTCTTGCCGATTCTGCTACCGCAACCCTTAGTCCGATCTGATCTTAGACTGGGAATTAACTCCGTATGCCTCAGCCAACCGATGAAACGAGCGGGCGGGCAGGCGGGCGGTCTCTACGTCGGCCAAAGAGACGGGATGCGCAAGCCGTGGATCGATAGGGTGGTAGGTGGGTTTAGGCACATCTTCATATTTCTGTGTGCCAATGCCATTTTTATGGCTTGTAAATTCATACAATGGTCCCTTAAGCCTTCAGGTGAAGTTTCATGGCAAGACGACTCGTTTTCTATTTTTCACGATTTTCAAAACTTTTACAGTTCGGGATTTGTTAAAATTTTTTCGAAAGGATTTTTGGCTCCAAGCTTGGTAGACGTGATCCTTGTATTTTTGTTGGCATGCAAAAAAAAAATGCAGCTAAAAACTCAAAGTGTACAAGATTTTGTGACCATTTGAAAAAAATGTCCCCATTTCAGACACTTTAACGGCTACTGGCAGCAAACCTATAAAATCTTAAATGCTCTTTCAGGGGGTGTGAGTTCTTGAGGTTTGATGAGGGATAGGGGGCCAATATAAGGGCCAAGTACCAGCACCCATCGCGCATCATGTGCGCACACCCCCCACAGCCCCCCCCGATCGTCGGAACCCCAATGCCGTCGGTCAGGTTCTCCGGCGATGCTCCGACGATGGTGCCCCGGCGAAGAAAAATGTGGCACCAGCACATGCTAGAGCCCAGTATGTGCTACCGTAACCCTTGGACCAATCCGATCTTAGATTGGGAATGAACTCTGTATGCTTAGACTAGGAATGATCTCCATATGCCTAAGTCAAGCCACGAAACGAGCGTGCGGGCGCTCAATCGGCCAGAGGGGCGAGACGCGTAAGCTGGGGATTGACCAGGTCCTCCTCTGCGTGCTGCCGATCCTGCTACCACAACCCTCGACTGGGTCCGATCTTAGACTAGGAATGAACCCCGTATGCCTAAGCCAACCGATGAAACGAGCGGGCGGGCGGGCACTACGCCGGCCAGAGAGACAGGATGCACAAGCCGTGGATCGATAGGGTGGTAGGTGGGTTTAGGCACATCTTCATATTTCTACATGAAAATGCCATTTTCGTGGCTTGTAAATTCATACAATGGTCCCTTAAGCCTTCACGTGATGTTTCATGGCAAGACGACTCGTTTTCTATTTTTCATGATTTTTGAAACTTTTTACGATTCAAAATTTTTTAAAATTTTTTCAGAAGGAGTTTTGGCCCCAAACCTCGTAGACATGATCCTTGTATTTTTGTTGGCATGCACAAAAAATTTCAGCTAAAAACTCGAAGTATATGAGATTTTGGGACCATTTAAAAAAAGTGTTCCCATTTCAGACACTTCAATGGCTACTGGCAGCAAACCTGTAAAATCTCAAATGCTCTTTAAGGGAGTGTTACTTTTCGAGGTTTGATGAGGGATAGGGGGCCAATATAAGGGCCAATACCAGCACCCATCGCACGTCATGTGCGCACACCCCCCCTGCCCCCTCGATCGTCGGAACCCCAATGCCGTCAGTCAGGTTCTCCGACGATGGTGCCTCGACGAAGAAAAATACGGCACCAGCACATGCTCAAGCCCAACATGTGCTATCCCAACCCTCGGTCCGGTCCGATCTTAGACTGGGAATGAACTCTGCATGCTTAGACTAGGAATGAACTCCGTATGCCTAAGTTAACCCACGATACAAGCGTGCGGGCGCTCAGCCGGCCAGAAGGGCGGGATGCGCAAGCCGGGGATCGACAGGGTCCCACTCTCTGTGCTACCGATCCTGCTGCCCCAACCCTCAGTTCAGTCCAATCTTAGAATGGGAAAGAACTCCATATGCCTAAGCCAACCGACGAAACGAGCGGGTGGGCGGGCGAGCAGGCACTACGCCGGCCAAAGAGACGAGATGCGCAAGCCGTGGATCGATAGGGTGGTAGGTGGGTTTAGGCACATCTTCATATTTCTGCATGCCAATTCCATTTTTATGGGTTGTAAATTCATACAATGGTCCCTTAAGCCTTCACGTGAAGTTTCATGGCAAGATGACTCGTTTTCTATTTTTTACGATTTTCAAAACTTTTTGCGGTTCGGGATTTTTTAAAATTTTTCAGAAGGAGTTTTGGCCCCAAACTTGGTAGACATGATCCTTGTATTTTTGTTGGCATGCATAAAAAAATTCAGCTAAAAGCTCGAAGTGTACAAGGTTTTGTGACAATTTGAAAAAAGTGTCCCCATTTTAGACACTTTAATGGCTACTGGTAGCAAACCTATAAAATCTCAAATGCTCTTTAAGAGGGTGTGAGTTCTTGAGGTTTGATGAGGGATAGGGGGCCAATATAAGGGCTAAGTACCAGCAACCATCGCACATCATGTGCGCACACCCCCCGGGCCCCCCGATCATCGAAACCCCAATGTCATCGGTCAATTTCTCCGATGATGCTCCGACGATGGTGCCCTAACGAAGAAAAATGTGGTACCAGCACATGCCTGAGCCCAGCATGTGCTGCTGTAACCCTCAGTCTGATCTGATCTTAGACTGGGAATGAACTCTGTATACCTAAGTCAACCCACGAAACGAGCGTACGGGCACTCAGCCGCCTAGAGTGGTGGGATGCGCAAGCCGGTGATCGGCCGGGTCCCCCTCTACGTGCTGTTGATCTTGCTGCCGCAAGCTTGGTCTGGTTCAATCTTAGGTTGGGAATAAACTCCATATGCCTAGGCCAACTGACGAAATGAGCACTACGCCGGCCAGAGAGACGGGATACGTAAGCTATAAATAGATAGGGTGGTAGGTGGGTTTAGGCACATCTTCATATTTCTGCTTGCCAATGCCATTTTTATGACTTTTAAATTCATACAATGGCCCCTTAAGCCTTCACATGAAGTTTCATGGCAAGACGACTCGTTTTCTATTTTTCATGATTTTTGAAACTTTTTACAGTTTCGGATTCTTTAAAATTTTTTCGGAAGGAGTTTTGGCCCCAAACTTGGTAGACGTGATCCTTGTATTTTTTTTGGCATGCATAAAAAAAATTAACTAAAAACTCGAAGTGTACAAGATTTTGCGACCATTTGAAAAAGTGTCCCCATTTCAGACAATTTATTGGCTACTGGCAGAAAACCTGTAAAATCTCAAATGCTCTTTAAAGGGGTGTGAGTTCTCAAGGTTTGATGAGGGATAGGGGGCCAATATATGGGCCAAGTACCAGCACCCATCGCACATCATGTGCGCACACCCCCCCCGGCCCCCTCGATCGTCGGAACCCCAATGTCGTCGGTAAGGTTCTCCGACGATGCTCCGGCGACGGTGCCTCGGTGAAGAAAAATGTGGCACCAGCACATGCCCGAGCCCGGCATGTGATGTCGCAACCCTCGGTCCGGTCTGATCTTAGACTGGGAATGAACTTCGCATGCTTAGACTGGGAATGAACTCTGTATGCCTAAGTCAACCCACGAATTGAGCGTACGGGCGCTCAGCCGGCTAGAGGGGCTGGATGCGCAAGCCGGGGATCGACCGTGTCCCCCTCTATGTGCTACAGATCCTGCTGTCGTAACCCTCGGTCTGGTCCAATCTTAGACTGGGAATGAACTCCGTATGCCTAAGCCAACAGACGAAACGAGTGGGCGGGCGGGCGGGCGGGCACTACGCTGGCTAGAGAGACGGGATGCGCAAGCCGTGGATCGATAAAGTGGTAGGTGGGTTTAGGCACATCTTCATATTTCTGTGTGCCAATGCCATTTTTATGGCTTGTAAATTCATACAATGGTCCAATAAGCCTTCACGTGAAGTTTCATGGCGAGATGACTCGTTTTCTATTTTTCAAGATTTTCAAAACTTTTTACAGTTCGAAATTTTTTTAAAATTTTCTGAAGGAGTTTTGGGACCAAACTTGGTAGACGTGATCCTTGTATTTTTGTTGGCATGCACAAAAAAATTTAGCTAAAAACTCGAAGTGTACAAGATTTTGTGACCATTTGAAAAAAGTGTCCCCATTTCAGACACTTTAATGGCTACTGGTAGCAAACATGTAAAATCTCAAATGCTCTTTAAGGGGGTGTGAGTTCTCGAGGTTTGATGAGGGATAGGGGTCCAATATAAGGGCCAAGTACCAGCACCCTTCGCACATCATGTGCGCACACCCCCCCGGCCCCTCCGATCGTCGGAACCCCAATGTCATCGGCCAGGTTCTCCGGCGATGCTCTGGTGATGTTGCCCCGACGAAGAAAAATGTGGCACCAGCACATGCCCGAGCCCAGCATGTGCTGCTGCAACCCTCGATCTGGTCCGATCTTAGACTGGGAAAGAACTCCGTATGCTTAGACTGGGAATGAACTCCGTATGCCTAATTCAACCCACGAAACGAGCGTGCGGAAGTTCAGCCGCCCAGAGGGGCGGGATGCGTAAGCCGGGGATCGGCCGGGTCCCCCTCTACATGTTGTCGATCCTACTATCACAACCCTCGGTTTGGTCCGATCTTAGACTGGGAATGAACTCCGTATGCCTAAGCCAACCGACGAAACGAGCAAGCGGGCGGGCGGGCACTATGCCGGCCAGAGAGACGAGTTGCGCAAGCCGTGGATCGATAGGGTGGTAGGTAGGTTTAGGCACATCTTCATATTTCTACATGCCAATGCCATTTTTATGGCTTTTAAATTCATACAATGGTCCCTTAAGCCTTCACGTGAAGTTTCATGGCAAGACGACTCGTTTTCTATTTTTCATGATTTTTGAAACTTTTTACGGTTCAGGATTTTTTAAAATTTTTTCGAAACTAGTTTTGGTCCCAAACTTGGTAGACATGATCCTTGTATTTTTGTTGGCATGCACAAAAAAATTCAGCTAAAAACTCGAAGTGTACACGATTTTGTGACCATTTGAAAAAAATGTCCCCATTTCAGACACTTTAATGGCTACTGGCAGCAAACCTGTAAAATCTCAAATGCTCTTTAAGGGGTTATGAGTTCTCGAGGTTTGATGAGGGATAGGGGGCCAATATAAGGGCCAACTACCATCACCCATTGAACATCATGTGTGCACACCCCCCCGGCTCCCCCGATCACCGGAACCTCAATTCCGTCGGTAAGGTTCTCCGACGATGCTCCGGTGATGGTGCCTTGGCGAAGAAAAATGCGGCACCAGCACATGCCCGAGCCCAGCATGTGCTGCCACAACCCTCGGTCCGATCCGATCTTAGACTGGGAACACACTCCATATGCTTCGACTGGGAATGAACTCCGTATGCCTAAGTCAACCCACGAAATGAGCGTACAGGCGCTCAGCCGACCAGAGGGGCGGGATGCGCAAGCCGGGGATCGACCAGGTCCCCCTCTGCATGCTACCGATTCTGCTATCATAACCTTCGGTCCGATCTGATCTTAGACTGGGAGTGAACTCCGTATGCCTAAGCCAACCAACGAAACAAGCGGGCAGGCGGACACTACGCCGACCAGAAAGACGGGATGCGTAAGTCGTGGATCGATAGGATGGTAGGTGGGTTTAGCACATCTTCATATTTTTTTGTGCCAATGCCATTTTTATGGCTTTTAAATTCATACAATGGTCCCTTAAGCCTTCACAAGAAGTTTCATGGCAAGACGACTCGTTTTCTATTTTTCATGATTTTTGAAACTTTTTGCAGTTCGGGATTTTTTAAAATTTTTTCGGAAGAAGTTTTGGCCCCAAACATGGTAGATATGATCCTTGTATTTTTTTTGGCATGCATAAAAAATTCAGCTAAAAACTGGAAGTGTACAAGATTTTGTGACCATTTGAAAAAAGTGTCACCATTTCAGACACTTTAATGGCTGCTGGCAGCAAACCTGTAAAATCTCAAATGCTCTTTATGGGGGTGTGAGTTCTTGAGGTTTGATGAGGGATAGGGGGCCAATATAAGGGCCAAGTACCAGCACCCATCGCACATCATGTGCGCACACCCCCCGGCCCCTCCGATCGTCGGAACCCCAATGCCATTGGCCTGGTTCTCCGACGATGCTCTGGCGATGGTGCCCAGACGAAGAAAAATGTGGCACCAGCACATGCTCGAGCCCAGCATGTGCTGTCGCAACCCTCGATCTGGTCTGATATTAGACCAAGAAAGAACTATGTATGCTTAGACTTGGAATGAACTCCGTATGCCTAAGTCAACCCACGAAACGAGAGTACGGGCGCTCAGCCAGCCATAGAGGCGGGATGCGTAAGCCAGGGATCAGTCGGTTCCCCCTCCATGTGCTGGCGATCCTGCTGCCATAACCCACGTGCTGGCGAATGAACTCCGTACTCCTAAGCCAACCGATGGAACGAGCGGGCGGGCGGGCAGACGGGCAGGCAGGCACTACGTCGGCCAGAGAGACGGGATGCGCAAGTCGTGGATCGATAGAGTGGTAGGTGGGTTTAGGCACATCTTCACATTTTTCTGCATTTGAATGCCATTTTTATGGCTTGTAAATTCATACAATGGTCCCTTAAGCCTTCACGTGAAGTTTCATGGCAAGATGACTCTTTTTCTATTTTTCACGATTTTTGAAACTTTTTATGGTTCGGGATTTTTAAAATTTTTTCGGAAGGAATTTTGGCCCCAAACTTGGTAGACGTGATCCTTGTATTTTGGTTGGCATGCATAAAAAAATTTAGCTAAAAACTCGAAGTGTACAAGATTTTGTGACTATTTGAAAAAAGTGTCCCCATTTCAGACACTTTAATGGCTACTGGCAGCAAACCTATAAAATCTCAAATGCTCTTTAAGGGGGTATGAGTTCTCGAGGTTTGGCGAGGGATAGGGGGCCAATATAAGGGCCAAGTCCCAGCATCCATCGCACATCTTGTGCACACACCCCCAGGCCCCCCCGATCGTCGAAACCCTAATGCCGTCGATCTTAGACTGAGAATGAACTCCGTATGCTTAGACTGGGAATGAACTCCGTACGCGTAAGTCAACCCACAAAATGAGCATTCGGGTGCTCAACCGACCAGAGGGGTGAGATGCGCAAGTCGGGGATCGGTCGGGTCTCCCTCTGCGTGCTACCGATCCTGCTGTCGCAGCCCTCTGTCCTGTCCTATCTTAGACTGGGAATGAACTCCGTATGCCTAAGCCAACTGACGAAATGAGCGGGTGGGCGGGCGGGCACTACGTTGGCTAGAGAGACGGGATGTGCAAGCCGTGGATCGATAGGGTGGTAGGTGGGTTTTGGCACATCTTCATATTTCTAAGTGCCAATGCCATTTTTATGGCTTGTAAATTCATACAACGGTCCCTTAAGCCTTCACGTGAAGTTTCATGGCAAGAAGATTTTTTTTTCATTTTTCAAGATTTTTTATCCTTTTTACGGTTTGAGATTTTTTAAAATTCTTTCGGAAGGAGTTTTGCCCCCAAACTTTGTAGACGTGATCCTTGTATTTTTGTTGGCTTGCACAAAAAAATTTAGCTAAAAACTCAAAGTGTACAAGATTTTGTGACCATTTTGAAAAAGTGTCCCTATTTCAGACACTTTAATGGCTACTAGCAGAAAACCTGTAAAATCTCAAATGCTCTTTAAGGGGGTGTGAGTTCTCGAGGTTTGATGAGGGATAGGGGGCCAATAGAAGGGCCAAGTACCAGCACCCATCGCACATCATGCGCGCTCACCCCCCGGCCCCCCGATCGTTGGAACCCTAATGCCGCTGGTCAGGTTCTCCGTCGATGCTCCGGTGATGGTGCCCCGATGAAGAAAAATGTGGCACCAGCACATGCCCGAGCCCAGCATGTGCTGCTGTAACCCTTGTTCTGGTCTGATCTTAGACTAGGAATGAACTTCATATGCTTAGACTGGGAATGAACTTCGTATGCGTAAGTCAACCCACGAAACGAGCCTACGGCCGCTCACCCGGCCAAAGGGGCGGGACCTCATGTCGAGGATCGATCGGATCCCCCTCTGTGTGCTCTCGATCCTGCTGTCACAATCTTCTGTTCGGTCGGATCTTAGACTGGGAATGAACTCCGTATGCCTAAGCCAACCGATGAAACGAGTGGGCGAGCGGGCGGGCGGGCTCCAAGCCGGCCAGAGAGATAGGATGCGCAAGCCGTGGATCGATAGCGTGGTAGGTGGGTTTTGGCACATCTTCATATTTCTATGTGCCAATGCCATTTTTATGGCTTGTAAATTCATAGAATGGTCCCTTAAGCCTTCACGTGAAGTTTCATGGCAAGACGACTCGTTTTTTATTTTTCACGATTTTGGATCCCTTTTGCGGTTTGAGATTTTTTAAATTTTTTTCGGAAGGATTTTTGGCCCCTAACATGGTAGACATGATCCTTGTATTTTTTTTGGCATGCACAAAAAAATTCAGCTAAAAACTCAAAGTGTACAAGATTTTGTGACCATTTGAAAAAAGTGTCCCCATTTCAGACACTTTAATGGCTACTGGCAGAAAACCTGTAAAATCTCAAATGCTCTTTAAGGGGGTGTGAGTTCTCGAGGTTTGATGAGGGATAGGGGGCCAATATAAGGGCCAAGTACCAGCACCCATCACACATCATGTGCGCACACCCCCCTGGCCCCCCCGATCATCGAAACCCCAATGCTGCCGGTCAGGTTCTCCAGCGATGCTTCGGCGATGGTGCCCTGGCAAAGAAAAGTGTGGCACCAGCACATGCCTGAGCCTAGCATGTGCTGCTGCAACCCTCGGTCCGATGTGATCTTAGACTGGGAATGAACTCCGTATGCCTAAATCAACCGACGAAACGAGCGGGCGGGCGGGCGGGCACCAAGCCGACCAGAGAAACGGGATGCGCAAGCCGTGGATCGATAGGGTGGTAGGTGGGTTTAGGTACATCTTCATATTTCTGTGTCAATGCCATTTTTATGGCTTGTAAATTCATACAATGGTCCCTTAAGCCTTCACGTGAAGTTTCACAGCAAGACGACTCGTTTTCTATTTTTCACGATTTTTGAAACCTTTTGCGGTTCAGGATTTTTTTAAATTTTTTCGGAAGGATTTTTGACCCCAAACTTGGTAGAGGTGATCCTTGTATTTTTGTTGGCATGCACAAAATAATTTAGCTAAAAACGCGAAGTGTACAAGATTTTGTGACCATTTGAAAAAAGTGTTTCCATTTCAGACACTTTAATGGCTACTGGCAGCAAACCTGTAAAATCTCAAATGCTCTTTAAGGGGGTGTGAGTTCTGAAGGTTTGGTGAGGGATAGGGGGCCAATATAAGGGCCAAGTACCAGCACCCATCGCACATCATGTGCGCACACCCCCCCGGCCCCCCGATCGTCGGAACCCCAATACCGTCGGTTAGGTTCTCTGGCGATGCTCCGACGATGGTGCCCCAGCGAAGAAAAATGCGGTACCAGCACATGCCCGAGCCCAGCATGTGCTGTCGTAACCCTCGGTCCGGTCCAATCTTAAACTGGGAATAAACTCCGTATGCTTAGACTGGGAATGAACTCCGTATGCCTAAGTCAACCCACGAAACGAGCGTGCGGGCTCTCGGTCGATCAGAGGGTGGGATGCGCAAGTCGGGGATCGGTCGGGTCCACTTCTGTGTGCCGCTGATCCTGCTGTCGTAACCCTCAGTCCTGTTCGATCTTAGACTGGGAATGAACTCTGTATGGGCGGGCGGGCGGGCGGGCGGGCATTACGCCGGCCAGAGAGACGGGATGCGCAAGCCGTGGATCGATAGGTCGTAGGTGGGTTTAGGCACATCTTCATATTTCTGCATGCCAATGGAATTTTTATGACTTGTAAATTCATACAATGGTTCGTTCAGCCTTCACGTGAAGTTTCATGGCAAGTCGACTCGTTTTTTATTTTCCATGATTTTTAAAACTTTTTACTGTTCGGGATTTTTTAAAATTTTTTCGGAAAAAGTTTTGGCCAAAAAAACTTATTAGACGTGATCCTTGTATTCTTTTTGGCATGCAAAAAAAAATTTAGCTAAAAACTCGAATTGTACAAGATTTTGTGACCATTTGAAAAAAGTGTCCCAATTTCAGACGCTTTAATGGCTACTGGCAGCAAACCTGTAAAATCTCAAATGCTCTTTAAGGGGGTGTGCATTCTTGAGGTTTGATGAGGGATAGGGGGCCAATATAAGGGCCAAGTACCAGCACCCATTGCACATCAAGTGCGCACACCCCTTGGCCCCCCGATAGCCAGAACCCCAATGCCACTGATCAGGTTCTCCGACAATGCTCTGGCGATGGTGCCCTGGCAAAGAAAAATACGGCTCCAGCACATGCTCGAGCCTAGCATGTGTTGTCGCAACCCTCGGTCCGGTCCAATCTTAGACTGGGAATGAACTCCGTATGCCTAAGCCAACCGACGAAATGAGCGGGCGGGCGGGCGGGCGGGCACTACGTCGACCAAAGAGACGGGATGCGCAAGCCGTGGATCGATAGGGTGGTAGTGGGTTTAGGAACATCTTCATATTTCTGCATGCCAATGCCATTTTTATGGCTTGTAGTTTCATACAATGGTCCCTTGAGCCTTCACGTGAAGTTTCATGGCAAGACGACTCGTTTTCTATTTTTTGCGATTTTCAAAACTTTTTACGGTTCGGGATATTTTAAAATTTTTTCGAAAGGATTTTTCACCCCAAACTTGGTAGACATGATCCTTGTATTTTTGTTGTCATGCACAAAAAAAAGCAGCTAAAAACTCGAAGTGTACAAGATTTTGTGACCATTTGAAAAAATTATCCCCATTTCAGACACTTTAATGGCTACTGGCAGCAAACCTATAAAATCTCAAATGCTCTTTAAGGGGGTGTGAGTTCTCAAGGTTTGATGAGGGATAGGAGGCCAATATAAGGGCCAAGTACCAGCACCCATCGCACATCATGTGCGCACACCCCCCGGCCCCTCCGATCGTCGGAACCCCAATGCCGTCGGTTAGGTTCTCCAGCGATGCTCCGACGATGGTGTCCCGACGAAGAAAAATGCGGCACCAGCACATGCCCAAGCCTAGCATGTGCTGTCGCAACCCTTAGTCCGGTCCGATCTTAGACTGGGAATGAACTCCGTATGCTTAGACTAGGAATGAACTTCGTATGACTAAGTCAACCCATGAAACGAGCGTACGAGCGCTCAACCGGCCAGAGGGGCGGGATGCGCAAGCCGAGGATCGATCGGGTCCCCATCTGCATCTTGTCGATCCTACTGTCGGAACCCACCATCCGATTCGATCTTAGATTGGGAATGAACTTCGTATGCCTAAGCCAACCGACGAAACGAGCGGGCGGACGGGGGGGCGGCCACTACGTCAGCCAGAGAGACGGGATGCGCAAGCCGTGGATCGATAGGGTGGTTGGTGGGTTTAGGAACATCTTCATATTTCTATGTGCCAATGCCATTTTTATTTCCTTTAAATTCATACAATGGTCCCTTAAGCCTTCACGTGAAGTTTCGTGGCAAGACGACTCGTTTTCTATTTTTCATGATTTTTGAAACTTTTTATGGTTCGAGATTTTTTAAAATTTTTTCAAAAGGATTTTTAGCCCCAAACTTGGTAGACGTAATCCTTGTATTTTTTTTGGCTTGCACAAAAACATTCAGCTAACCTGTAAAATCTCAAATGCTCTTTAAGGGGGTGTGAGTTCTCGAGGTTTGATCAGAGATAGGGGGCCAATATAAGGGCCAAGTACCAGCACCCATCACACATCATGTGCGCACACCCCCCGGCCCCCTCGATCGCCGGAACCTCAATGCCGTTGGTCAGGCTCTCCAGCAATGGTGCCCCGGTGAAGAAAAATGCAGCACCAACACATGCCCGAGCCCAGCATGTGCTTAGACTGGGAATGAACTCCGTATGCTTATACTGGGAATCAACTCCATATGCTTAGACTGAGAATGAACTCCGTATGCCTACGTCAACCTATGAAACGAGCGTGCGGGCTCTCAGCCGGCCAGAGGGGCGAGATGCATAAGCCGGGGATCGGCCGGGTCCCCCTTTGCGTGCTGCTGATCCTGCTGCTGCAACCCTCAGTCCGGTCCAATCTTAGACTAGGAATGAACTCTGTATGCCTAAGCCAACTGACGAAACGAGCGGGCGGGCGGACGGGCACTACGTCGTCCAGAGAGACGGGATGCGTAAGCCGTGGATCGATAGGGTGGTAGGTGGGTTTAGGCACATCTTTATATTTCTACGTGCCAATGCCATTTTTCTGGATTGTAAATTCATACAATGGTCCCTTAAGCCTTCACATGAAGTTGCATGGCAAGACGACTTGTTTTCTATTTTTCATGATTTTTGAAACTTTTTACAGTTCGGGATTTTTTAAAATTTTTTCGGAAGGAGTTTTGGCCCCAAACTTGGAAGACGTGATCCTTGTATTTTTGTTGGAATGCACAAAAACATTCAGCTAAAAACTAGAAGTGTACAAGATTTTGTGACCATTTGAAAAAAGTGTCCCCATTTCAGACACTTTAATGGCTACTGGCAACAAACCTGTAAAATCTCAAATGCTCTTTAAGGGGGTGTGAGTTCTGGATGTTTGATGAGGGATAGGGGGCCAATATAAGGGCCAAGTACCAGCACCCATCGCACATCATGTGCGCACACCCCCCCGACCCCCCCGATCGTCGGAACCCCAATGCCATCGGTCAGGTTCTTCGCCGATGGTGCCCCGGCGAAAAAAAATATGGCACCGACACATGCTCGATTCCAGCATGTACCGTTGCAACCCTCATTCTGGTCTGATCTTAGACTAGGAATGAACTCCGTATGCTTAGACTGGGAATGAACTTCGTATGCCTAAGTCAACCCATGAAACAAGCGTGCAGGCGCTCAGCCGCCCAAAGGGGTGGGATGTGTAAGTCGGGGATCGGCCGAGTCCCCCTCTGCGTGCTGCCGATCTTGCTGCCACAACCCTCAGTCTGGTGTGATCTTAGACTGGGAATGAACTTCGTATGCCTAAGCCAACCAATGAAACGAGCGGGCGGGCGGGCGGGCACTACATCGGCCAGAGAGACAGGATGCGCAAGCCAAGGATCGATAGGGTGGTAGGTGGGTTTAGGTGCATCTTCATATTTCTGCATGCCAATGCCATTTTTATGGCTTGTAAATTCATACAATGGTCCCTTAAGCCTTCACGTGAAGTTTCATGTCAAGACGACTCGTTTTCTATTTTTCATGATTTTTCAAACTTTTTGCGGTTCGGGATTTTTTAAAATTTTTTTAGAAGGAGTTTTGGCCCCAAACTTGGTAGACGTGATCCTTGTATTTATTTTGGCACGCACAAAAAAATTCAGCTAAAAACTCGAAGTGTACAAGATTTTGTGACCATTTGAAAAAAGTGTCCCCCTTTTAGACACTTTAATGGCTACTGGCAGCAAACCTGTAAAATCTCAAATGCTCTTTAAGGGGGTGTGAGTTCTCCAGGTTTGATGAGGGATAGGGGGCCAATATAAGGGCCAAGTACCAGCACCCAGTGCACATCATGTGCGTACACCCCCCCGGCCCCCCCGATACCCGAAACCCCAATGCCGTCGGTCAGGTTCTTCGACGATGGTGCCCTGACGAAAAAAATGCGGCACCAGCACATGCCCGAGCCTAGCATGTGCTGCTGTAACCCTCGATCTGGTCCGATCTTAGACTGGGAATGAACTCCGTATGCTTAGACGGGGAATGAAGGCCGTATGCCTCAGTCAACCCACGAAACGAGCGTGCGACCGCTCATCCGGCCAGAGGGGCGGGATGCGCAAGCCGGGGATCGGCCAGGTCCCCTTCTGCGTGCTACCAATCTTGCTACCGGAACCCTCGGTTTGGTCTGATCTTAGACTGGGAATGAACTCCGTATGCCTAAGCCAACCGACGAAATGAGCGGACGGGCGGGCGGGCACTACGTCGGCCAGAGAGGCGGGATGTACAAGCCGTGGATCGATAGGGTGGTAGGTGGGTTTAGGCACATCTTCATATTTCTGCATGCCAATGCCATTTTTATAGCTTGTAAATTCATACAATGGTCCCTTAAGCCTTCACTTGAAGTTTCTTGGCAAGACGACTCGTTTTCTATTTTTCATGATTTTTGAAAATTTTTACGGTTTGGGATTTTTTTAAATTTTTTCGGAAGGATTTTTGGCCCTGAACTTGGTAGACGTGATCCTTCTATTTTTTTTGGCATGCAAAAAAAAATTCAGCTAAAAAATCGAAGTGTACAAGATTTTGTGAGCATTTGAAAAAAGTGTCCCCATTTTAGACACTTTCATGGCTACTGGTAGCAAACCTGTAAAATCTCAAATGCTCTTTAAGGGGGTGTGAGTTCTGGAGGTTTGATAAGGGGTAGGGGGCTAATATAAGGGCCAAGTACCAGCACCCATCGCACATCATGTGTGCACACCCCCCGGCACGCCCGATTGCCGGAACCCCAATGTCGTCGATCAGATTCTCTGGCGATGCTCCGGTGATGGCACCCCGATGAAGAAAAATGCAGCACCAGCAAATGCTCGAGCCCAGCATGTGCTGCCACAACCCTCGGTCTGGTCCGATCTTGGACTACGAATGAACTCCGTATGCTTAGACTGGGAATGAACTCTATATGCCTAAATCAACCCACGGAACGAGCATGGGGGTGCTCAGCCGACCAAAGGGGCGGGATACGCAACCAGGGGATCAGCCGGGTCCCCCTCTTCATGCTGTTGATCTTGCTACCGTAACCCTCGGTCTGGTCTGATCTTAGACTAGGAATTAACTCCGAATGCCTAAGCCAACCAACGAAACGTGCGGGCGGGCGGGCGGGCGGGCACTATGTCGGTCAGAGAGACGGGATGCGCAAGCCGTGGATTGATAGGGTGGTAGGTGGGTTTAGGCACGTCTTCATATTTCTGCATGCCAATGCCATTTTTATGGCTTGTAAATTCATACAACGGTCCCTTAAGCCGTCACGTGAAGTTTCATGGCAAGACGACTCGTTTTTATTTTTCATGATTTTTTAAACATTTTACGGTTCGGGATTTTTTAAAATTTTTTTGAAATTAGTTTTGGCCCCAAACTTGGTAGACGTGATCCTTGTATTTTTTTTGGCACGCACAAAAAAATTTAACTAAAAACTCGAAGTGTACAAGATTTTGTGACCATTTGAAAAAATTGTCCCCATTTCAGACACTTTAATGGCTACTGGCAGCAAACCTGTAAAATCTCAAATGCTCTTTAAAGGGTGTGAGTTCTTGAGGTTTGATGAGGGATAGGGGGCCAATATAAGGGCCAAGTACCAGCACCCATCGCACATCATGTGCGTACACCCCCCGACCCCCCCGATCATCAGAACCCCAATACCGTCGGTCAGGTTCTCCGACGATGCTCCGGTGATGGTGCCCCGACGAAGAAAAATGCGGCTCCAGCACATGCCCTAGCCCAGTATGCGCTACCGTTACCCTCGGTTTGGTCTGATCTTAGACTGGGAATGAACTCTGTATGCCTAAGTCAACCCACAGAACAAGCATCCGGGTGCTTAGTCGGCTAGAGGGGCAGGATGCGCAACTCGAGGATCGACCGAGTCCCACTCTGCCTGCTGTCGATCTTGCTACCGCAACCTCGGTCTGGTCCGATCTTACACTGGGAATGAACTCAGTATAAGGGCCAAGTACCAGCACCCAGCGCACATCATGTGCGCACACCCCCAGCCCCCCCGATCCCCGAAACCCCAATACCGCCGGTCAGGTTTTCTGGCAATGCTCCGGCGATGGTGCCCCGACGAAGAAAAATGCGGCAACCCTCGGTTCGGTCCGATCTTAGACTGGGAATGAACTCCGTATGCTTAGACTGGGAATGAACTTCGTATGCCTAAGTCAACCCACGGAATGAGCATGTGGGCGATTAGTCGGGCAAAGGGGCGGGATGTGCAAGCCGACGATCAGCCGGGTCCCACTCTGCGTGGTGCCGCAACCCTTAGTTCAGTCCGATCTTATACTGGGAATGAACTCCATATGCCTAAGCTAACCGACGAAATTATCGGGTGGGCGGGAGGGCGGGCACTACGCCGACCAGAGAGGCGGGATGCGCAAGCCGTGGATCGATAGGGTGGTAGGTGGGTTTCGGCATATCTTCAAATTTTTGTGTGCCATGCCATTTTTAAGGCTTGTAAATTCATACAATGGTCCCTTAAGCCTTCACGTGAAGTTTCTTGGCAAGACGACTCGTTTTCTATTTTTTACGATTTTTGAAACTTTTTGCGGTTCAAGATTTTTTAAAATTTTTTCAGAAGGTGTTTTGGCCCCAAACTTGGTAGACGTGATCCTTATATTTTTGTTGGCATGCACCAAAAAGTTCAGCTAAAAACTCGAAGTGTACAAGATTTTGTGACCATTTGAAAAAAGTGTCCCCATTTCAGACACTTTAATGGCTACTGGCAACAAACCTGTAAAATCTCAAATGCTCTTTAAAAGGGTGTGAGTTCTCGAGGTTTGATGAGGGATAGGGGGCCAATATAAGGGCCAAGTACCAGCACCCATCGCACATCATGTGCGCACACCCCCCGACCCGTCGGATCGCCGGAACCCTAATGCCGTCGGTGAGGTTCTCCAATGATGCTCCGACGATGGTGCCCCGATAAAGAAAAATGCGGCACCAGCACATGCTCGAGCCCAGTATGTGCTGCTGCAACCCTCGGTCCGATTCGATCTTAGACTGAGAATGAACTCCTTATGCTTAGATTGGGAATGAACTCCGTATGCCTAAGTTAACCCACGAAACAAGCGTATGGACGCTCAGCCGGCCAGAGGGGTAGGATGCACAAGCCAGGGATCGATCGGATCCCTCTCTGCGTGCTGCCGATTCTCCTACCGCAACCCTCAATCTGATCTGATCTTAGACTGGGAATGAACTCCATATGCCTAAGCCAACTGACAAAATGAACGGGCAGGCAGGCGGGCACTACGCCGACCAGAGTGGCGGGATGCGCAAGCCGTGGATCGATAGGGTGGTAGGTGGGTTTGGCACATCTTCATATTTCTGCATGCCAATGCCATTTTTATGACTTGTAAATTCATACAATGGTCCCTTAAGCCTTCACGTGAAGTTTCATGGCAAGACGGCTCATTTTCTATTTTTCACGATTTTTGAAACTTTTTGCTGTTCGGGATTTTTTAAAATTTTTTCGAAAGGATTTTTGGCCCGAAACTTGGTAGACGTAATCCTTGTATTTTTTTTGGCATGCACAAAAAAATTCAGCTAAAAACTCGAAGTGTACAAGATTTTTGTGACCATTTGAAAAAAGTGTCCCCATTTCAGACACTTTAGTGGCTACTGGCAGCAAACCTGTAAAATCTCAAATGCTCTTTAAGGGGGTGTGAGTTCTCGAGGTTTGATGAGGGATAGGTGGCCAATATAAGGGCCAAATATCAGCACCCATCATACATCATGTGCGCACAACCCCCCGGCCACCCCGATCGCCAGAACCCAATACTGTCGATCAGGTTCTCTAGCGATGCTCCGATGATGGTGCCCCGACGAAGAAAAATGCGGTAACCCTCAGTCCGGTTCGATCTTAGACTGAGAATGAACTCCGTATGCTTAGATTGGGAATGAACTCTGTCTGCCTAAGTCAACCCACGAAATGAGCATACGGGCGCTTAGCCAGCTAGAAGGAGGGGATGTCAAGCCGGGGATCAGTCGGGTCTCCCTCTGCGTAGTGCCGCAACCCTTGGTTTGGTCCTATCTTAGACTGGGAATGAACTCCGTATGCCTAAGCTAACCGACAAAATGAACGGGCGGGCGGGAGGGCGGGCGCTACATCGGCCAGAAGGGCGGGTTGCGCAAGCCGTGGATCGATAGGGTGGTTGGTGGGTTTTGGCACATCTTCAAATTTTTGCGTGCCAATGCCATTTTTAAGGCTTCTAAATTCATACAATGGTCCCTTAAGCCTTCACGTGAAGTTTCTTGGCAAGACGACTCGTTTTCTATTTTTTACGATTTTTGAAACTTTTTGCGGTTCAAGATTTTTTAAAATTTTTTCAGAAGGTGTTTTGGCCCCAAACTTGGTAGACGTGATCCTTATATTTTTGTTGGCATGCACCAAAAAGTTCAGCTAAAAACTCGAAGTGTACAAGATTTTGTGACCATTTGAAAAAAGTATCCCCATTTCAGACACTTTAATGGCTACTGGCAACAAACCTGTAAAATCTCAAATGCTCTTTAAGGGGGTGTGAGTTCTCAAGGTTTGATGAGGGATAGGGGGCCAATATAAGGGCCAAGTACCAGTACCCATCGCACATCATGTGCGCACACCCCCTCGGCCCCCTCGATCGTCGGAACCCCAACGCCGCCGGTCAGGTTCTCCGATGGTGCCCCGATGAAGAAAAATGTGGCACCAGCACATGCCCTAGCCCAGCATGTGCTACCGCAACCCTCGGTCCGGTCAGATCTTAGACTGAGAATGAACTCTGTATGCTTACATTGGGAATGAACTTCGTATGCCTAAGTCAACACACGAAACAAGCATGCGGGCGCTCAGTCGACCAGACGGGCAGGATGCGCAAGCCGGGGATCGATCGGATCCCTCCCTGCATGCTGCCGATCCTGCTACCGTAACCCTCGGTCTGGTCTAATCTTAGACTGGGAATGAACTCCGTATGCCTAAGCCAACTGACGAAAGGAGCAGGCGGGCGGGCGGGCGGGCACTACGCCGGCCAGAGAGGCGGGATACGCAAGCCGTGGATCGATAGGGTGGTAGGTGGGTTTGGCACATCTTCATATTTCTGCGTGCCAATGCCATTTTATGGCTTGTAAATTCATACAATGGTCCCTTAAGCCTTCACGTGAAGTTTCATGGCAAGACGACTCGTTTTCTATTTTTCACGATATTTGAAACTTTTTACAGTTCGGGATTTTTTAAAACTTTTTCGAAAGGAGTTTTAGCCCCAAAGTTGGTAGACGTGAAATTGTATTTTTTTTTGGCATGGACAAAAAAATTCAGCTAAAAAGTCGAAGTGTACAAGTTTCTGCGACCATTTGAAAAAAGTGCCCCCATTTCAGACACTTTAATGGCTACTAGTAGCAAACCTGTAAAATCTCAAATGCTCTTTAAGGGGGTGTGAGTTCTCGAGGTTTGATGAGGGATAGGGGGCCAATATAAGGGCCAAGTACTGGCACCCATCGTACATCATCTGCGCACACCCCCCGGCCCCTCAATCGCCGAAACCCCAATGCCCCCGGTCAGGTTCTCCGACGATGCTTGGATGATGGTGCCCCGGTGAAGAAAAATACGGTACCAACACATGCCCGAGCCTAGCATGTGCTACCGCAACCCTCCATCCAATTCGATCTTAGACTGGGAATGAACTTCGTATGCTTAGACTGGGAATGAACTCCGTATGCCTAAGTCAACCCACGAAACGAGCGTGCGGGCACTCAGCCGGCCAGAGGGGCAAGATGCGTAAGTCGGGGATCGATTGGGTCCGCCTTTGCGTGCTACCGATGCTGCTGTTGTAACCCTCAGTCTGGTTCAGTCTTAGACTGGGAATGAACTCCGTATGCCTAAGCCATCTGACGAAATGAGCAAGCGGGTGGGCGGGCGGGCACTACGCCGACCAAAGAGACGGGATGCTTAAGCCGTGGATCGATAGGGTGGTAGGTTGGTTAAGGCACATCTTCATATTTCTACGTGCCAATGCCATTTTTCTGGCTTGTAAATTCATACAATGGTCCCTTAAGCCTTCACGTGAAGTTTCATGGCAAGACGACTCGTTTTCTATTTTTCATGATTTTCAAAACTTTTTACGGTTCAGGATTTTTTAAAATTTTATCGCAAGGCGTTTTGGCC
This sequence comes from Durio zibethinus, assembly GCF_047325235.1. Lineage (NCBI taxonomy): Eukaryota > Viridiplantae > Streptophyta > Magnoliopsida > Malvales > Malvaceae > Durio > Durio zibethinus. The sequence goes on along the minus strand of NC_143180.1, from coordinate 14,198,751 downwards.
CCAAATTTGGTAGACGTGATCCTTGTATTTTTGTTGGCATGCACAAAATAATTCAGCTAAAAACTCAAAGTGTACAAGATTTTGTGACCATTTGAAAAAAGTGTCCCCATTTCAGACACTTTAATGGCTACTGGCAGCAAACCTGTAAAATCTCAAATGCTCTTTAAGGGGGTGTGATTTCTCGAGGTTTGATGAGGGATGGGGGGCCAATATAAGGGCCAAGTACCAGCACCCATCGTACATCATGTGCGCACACCCCCCCGGCCCCCCCGATTGCCGGAACCCCTATGCCGCCGGTTAGGTTCTCCGATGATGGTGCCCCGATGAAGAAAAATACGGCACCAGCACATGCCCGAGCCCAGCTTGTGCTACTACAACCCCTGGTCCGATCCGATCTTAGACTGGGAATAAACTCCGTATGCTTAGACTGGGAATAACTCCATATGCCTAAGTCAACCCACGAAAAGATTGTCCGGGCACTCAGCCGACCAGAGGGGCGGGATGCGTAAGTCGAGGATCGATCGGGTCGCCCTCGGCGTGCCATTGATCCTGCTGCCACAACCCTCGATCCGGTCTGATCTTAGACTAGGAATGAACTTCGTATGCCTAAGCCAACCAACGAAACGAGTGGGCGGGCACTACGTCGGCCAGAGAGACGGGATGCATAAGCCATGGATCGATAGGGTGGTAGGTGGGTTTAGGCACATCTTCATATTTCTATGTGCCAATGCCATTTTTATGGCTTGTAAATTCATACAATGGTCTCTTAAGCCTTCACGTGAAGTTTCATGGCAAGACGACTCGTTTTTTTTTTTTCATGATTTTTGAAAATTTTTGCGGTTTGGGATTTTTTAAAATTTTTTTGGAAGGTGTTTTGGCCCCAAACTTGGTAGACGTGATCCTTGTATTTTTTTTGGCATGCACAAAAAAATTCAGCTAAAAACTCGAAGTGTACAAGATTTTGTGACCATTTGATAAAAGTGTCCCCATTTCAGACACTTTAATGGCTACTGGCAGCAAATCTGTAAAATCTAAAATGCTCTTTAAGGGCGTGTGAGTTCTTGAGGTTTGATGAGGGATAGGAGACCAATATAAGGGCCAAGTACCCCCTGGCACCCCTGATCGCCGAAACCCTAATGCCGCCGGTTAGGTTCTACGACGATGCTACGATGATGGTGCCCCGGTGAAGAAAAATGCGACACCAGCACATGCCCGAGCCTAGCATGTGCTGCCGCAATCCTCGGTCTGGTCCGATCTTAGACTGGGAATGAACTCCGTATGCTTAGACTGTGAATGAACTTCGTGTGTGTAAGTCAACTCACGAAACGAGCGTGCGGGTGCTCAGCTGGCCAGAGGGGCGGGATGCGTAAGTTGGAGATCGATCAGGTCCCCCTCTGCGTGCTGCCGATCCTGCTGCCGCAACCCTCAGTCTGGTCCAATCTTAGATTGGGAATGAACTCCATATGCCTAAGCCAACCGACGAAACGAGCGGGCGGGCGGGTGAGCAGGCAATTCGCCGGCCAGAGAGACGGGATGCGCAAGCCGTGGATCGATAGGGTGGTAGGTGGGTTTAGGCACATCTTCATATTTTTGCATGCCAATGCCATTTTTATGGCTTCTAAATTCATACAATGTTCCCTTAAGCCTTCACGTGAAGTTTGATGGCAAGCCAACTCGTTTTTTTTTATTTTTCATGAATTTCGATACTTTTTGCGGTTCAGGATTTTTTAAAATTTTTTCAGAAGGATTTTTGGCCCCAAACATGGTAGACCTGATCCTTGTATTTTTGTTGGCATGCACATAAAAATTTTGCCAAAAACTCGAAGTGTACAAGATTTTGTGACCATTTGAAAAAAGTGTCCCCTTTTCAGACACTTTAATAGCTACTGGCAGCAAACCTGCAAAATCTCAAATGCTCTTTAAGGGGGTGTGAGTTCTTGAGGTTTGATGAGGGATAGGGGGCCAATATAAGGGCCAAATACCAGCACCCATCGCACATCATGTGCGCACACCCCTCGGCCCCCTGATCATCGGAACCCCTATACCGTCGGTCAGGTTCTCCGGCAGTGGTGCCTCGACGAAGAAAAATGCGGCACCAGCACATGCCCAAGCCCAGCATGTGCTACCGCAACCCTCGGTCCGGTCCGATCTTAGACTGGGAATGAACTCTGTATGCCTAAGTCAACCCACGAAACAAGCGTGCGGGTGTTCAGCTAGCCAGAGGGGCATGATGTGCAAGCCGAGGATCGACCGGGTCCCCGTCTACGTGCTGTCGATCCTGCTGCCGCAACCCTCGGTCCGGTTCAATCTTAGACTGGGAATGAACTCTGTATGCCTAAGCTGACCAACGAAACGAACGGGCGGGCGGGTGGGCGGGCACTACGCCGGCCAGAGAGACGAGATGCGCAAGTCGTGGATCGATAGGGTGGTAGGTGGGTTTAGGCACATCTTTATATTTCTGCGTGCCAATGCCATTTTTATGTCTTCTAAATTCATACAATGGTCCCTTAAGCCTTCACGTGAAGTTTCATGGCAAGACGACTCGTTTTCTATTTTTCGTGATTTTTGAAACTTTTTAAGGTTAGGGATTTTTTAAAATTTTTTTGGAAAACCTTTTGTCCCCAAACTTCATAGACATGATCCTTGTACTTTTTTTGGCATGCACAAAAAAATTCAGCTAAAAACTCAAAGTGTACAAGATTTTGTGACCATTTGAAAAAAGTGTCCTCATTTAAGATACTTTAATGGCTACTGGCAGCAAACCTGTAAAATCTCAAATGCTCTTTAAGGGGGTGTGAGTTCTCGAGGTTTGATGAGGGATAGGGGGCCAATATAAGGGCCAAGAACCAGCACCCGTCGCACATCATGTCCGCACACCCCCCGACCCCCTCGATCGTCGGAACCCCAAAACCGCCAGTCAGGTTCTCCGACGATGGTGCCCCGTTGAAGAAACATGCGGCACCAGCACATGCCTGAGCCCAGCTTGTGCTGCCACAACCCTCGATTCGGTTCGATCTTAGATTGGGAATGAACTCTGTATGCTTAGACTGGGAATGAACTTCGTATGCCTAAGTTAACCCACGAAACGAGCTTACGGGCGCTCAGTCGGCCAGAGGGGCGGGATGTCTAAATCGGGGATCGATCGGGTCCCTTTCTGTGTGTTGTTGATCCTACTACGACAACCCTCAGTCTGATCCGGTCTTAGACTGGGAATGAAATTCGTACGCCTAAGCCAATCGACAAAACGAGCGGACGGGCAAGCGAGCACTACACCAGCCAGAGAGACGAGATACGTAGGTCGGTTTAAGTACATCTTCATATTTTTGCATGCCAATGCCATTTTTATGGCTTGTAAATTCATACAATGGTCCCTTAAGCCTTCATGTGAAGTTTCATGGTAAGACGACTCGTTTTCTATTTTTCATAATTTTCAAAATTTTTATGGTTCGAGATTTTTTAAAATTTTTTCGAAAGGGGTTTTGGCCCCAAACTTGGTAGACGTGATCCTTGTATTTTTGTTGGCATGCACAAAAACATTCAGCTAAAAACTCGTAGTGTACAAGATTTTGTGATCATTTGAAAAAAGTGTCCCCATTTTAGACGCTTTAATGGCTACTGGCAGCAAACCTGTAAAATCTCAAATGCTCTTTAAAGGGGTGTGAGTTCTTGAGGTTTGATGAGGGATAGAGGGCCAATATAAGGGCCAAGTACCAGCACCCATCGCACATCATGTGCGCACACCCCCCCGGCCCCCCCGATCGTCAGAACCCCAATGTCGTCGGTCAGGTTCTCTGACTATGCTCCGACGATGGTGCCTCAGGGAAGAAAAATGCGACACCAGCACATGCACGAGCCTAGCATGTGCTACCGCAACCCTCGGTCCGGTCCGATCTTAGACTGAGAATGAACTCCGTATGCTTAGACTGAGAATGGACTTCGTATGCCTAAGTCAACCCATAAAACGAGCGTGCGGGCGCTCAACCGGCCAGAGGGACGGGATGCGCAAGCTGGGGATCGAACTGGTCCCCTTCTGTGTGCTACCCATCTTACTGCCGCAACCCTCTGTTCGGTCTGATCTTAGACTGGGAATGAACTCCGTATGCCTAAGCCAACCGATGAAACGAGCGGGCGGGCGGGCGAGCCCAGCATGTGCTACCGCAACCCTCGGTCCCGTTCGATCTTAGACTGGGAATGAACTCCGTATGCTTAGACTGGGAATGAACTCCGTATGCCTAAGCCAACCCATGAACTGAGCGTGCGGGTGCCTAGCCAGCCAGAGGGGCGGGATGCGCAAGCTGGGGATCGATTGGGTCCCCCTCTGCGTGTTGCCGATCCTACTACCGTAACCCTCGGTCCGGTCCGATCTTAGACTGGGAATGAACTCCGTATGCCTAAGCCAACTGACGAAACGAACGGCCGGGCGGGCACTACGTCGCCAAGAGAGACGAGATGCGCAAGCCATGGATCGATAGGGTGGTAGGTGGGTTTAGGCACATCTCCATATTTCTGCGTTCCAAGGCCACTTTTATGGCTTGTAAATTCATACAATGGTCCCTTAAGCCTTCACGTGAAGTTTTATGGCAAGACGACTAATTTTCTATTTTTCACGATTTTTGAAACATTTTACGGTTTGGGATTTTTTAAAATTTTTTTGGAAGGATTTTTGGCCCCAAACTTGGTAGACGTGATCCTTTTATTTTTGTTGGCATGCACAAAAAAATTCAGCTAAAAACTCGAAGTGTACAAGATTTTGTGACCATTTGAAAAAAGTGTCCCAATTTCAGACACTTTAATGGCTACTGGTAGCAAACTTGTAAAACCTCAAATGCTCTTTAAGGGGGTGTGAGTTGTCAAGGTTTGATGAGGGATAGGGGGCCAATATAAGGGCCAAGTACCAGCACCCATCACACATCATGTGCGCACACCCTCCCGGCCCCTCCGATCATCGGAACCCCAATAATGCTGGTCAGGTTCTCCGGTGATGCTCCGACGATGGTGCCACGGTGAAGAAAAATGCGGCACCAGAACATGCCCGAGCCCAGCATGTGCTATCGCAACCCTCAATACGGTCCGATCTAAGACTTGGAATGAACTCTGTATGCCTGAGTCAACCCACGAAATGAGCGTGCAGGCGCTCAGCCAGCTAGAGTGGCGAGATGCACAAGCCGAGGATCAGCCAGGTCCGCCGCTGCGTGTTGTCGATCCTTCTGCCGCAACCCTCGGTTTGGTCCGATCTTAGACTGGGAATGAACTAGGTATGCCTAAGCTAACCGACAAAAAGAGCAAGTGGGCGGACGGGCAGGCACTACGTCGGCCAGAGAGGCGGGATGCGCAAGCCGTGGATCGATAGGGTGGTAGCTGGGTACAGGCTCATCTTCATATTTCTGAGTGCCAACACCATTTTTATGGCTTGTAAATTCATACAATGGTCCCTTAAGCCTTCACGTGAACTTTCATGGCAAGACGACTCGTTTTCTATTTTTTACGATTTTTGAAACTTTTTACAGATCGGGATCTTTTAAAATTTTTTCGAAAGGTGTTTTGGCCCCAAACTTGGTAGACGTGATCCTTGTATTAAGGCACATCTTCATATTTCTGCATACCAATGCCATTATTATGGCTTGTAAATTCCTACAATGGTCCCTTAAGCCTTCACGTAAAGTTCATGGAAAGACAACTCGTTTTCTATTTTTCATGATTTTTGAAACTTTTTACGGTTCCAGATCTTTTAAAATTTTTTTGGAAGGAGTTTTGGCCCCAAACTGGGTAGACGTGATCCTTGTATTTTTGTTGGCATGCCCAAAAAATTCAGCTAAAAACTCGAAGTGTACAAGATTTTGTGACCATTTGAAAAAAGTGTCCCCATATTAGACACTTTAATGGCTACTGGCAGCAAACCTGTAAAATCTCAAATGATCTTTAAGGCGGTGTGAGTTCTCGAGGTTTGATGCAGGATAGGAGGCCAATGTAAGGGCCAAGTACTAGTACCCATCGCACATCATGTGCACACACCCCCCCAGCCCTCCCGATCACCGGAACCCTAATGCCGTCGATCAGGTTCTCTGGCGATGCTCTGTCGATGGCACCCCGACGAAAAAAATACGGCACCAGCACATGCCCGAGCCCAGCATGTGCTGCCGTAACCCTCGGTCCGATCTGATCTTAGACGGGGAATGAACTCCGTATGCCTAAGTCAACCCACGAATCGAGCGTGCCGTCGCTCAGCCGGCCAGAGGGGCGGGATGCGCAAGTCGGGATCGGTCGGGTCCCCCTCTGCTTGCTGTCGATCCTACTACCGTAACCCTCAGTCCGATCCGATCTTAGACTGGGACTGAACTTCGTATGCCTAAGCCAACCGACGAAATGAGCAGGCGGGCGAACACTACACCGGCCAGAGAGACGGGAAGCGCAAGCTATGGATCGATAGGGTGGTAGGTGGGTTTAGGCACATCTTCATATTTCTGTGTGCCAATGCCATTTTTATGGCTTGTAAATTCATACAATGGTCCCTTAAGCCTTCACGTGAAGTTTCATGGCAAGACGACTCGTTTTCTATTTTTCATGATTTTTGAAACTTTTTGCGGTTCAGAATTTTTTAAAATTTTTTCAGAAGGAGTTTTGGGCCCAAACTTGGTAGACGTGATCCTTTTATTTTTGTTGGCATGCATAAAAAAATTCAGCTAAAAACTCGAAGTGTACAAGATTTTGTGACCATTTGAAAAAAGTTTCCCCATTTCAGACACTTTAATGGCTACTCGCAGCAAACCTGTAAAATCTCAAATGTTCTTTAAGGGGGTGTGAGTTCGGAGGTTTGATGAGGGATAGGGGGCCAATATAAACGCCAAGTACCAGCACTCATCGCACATCATGTGCGCACACCCCCCCATTCCCCCCGATCGCCGGAACCCCAATACCGTCGGTCAAGTTCTTCGGCGATGCTCTGGCGATGGTGCCCCGATGAAGAAAAATGCGGCTCCAGCACATGCCCGAGCCTAGCATGTGCTGCCGCAACCCTCGGTCCAATCTGATCTTAGACTGGAATGAACTCCGTATGCCTAAGTCAACCCATGAAACGACCGTGCGGGCGCTCAGTTGGCCAAAGGGGTGGCATGCGCAAGCCGGGGATCGACCGGGTCCCCCTTTACGTGCTATCGATCCTGCTGCCGTAACCCTAGGTCTGGTCTGATCTTAGACAGGGAATCAACTCCGTATGCCTAAGCCAACTGACAAAACGAGCGGGCGGGCGGGCACTACGTCGGCCAAAGAGACGGAATGCGCAAGCCGTGGATCGATAGGGTGGTAGGTGGGTTTAGGCACATCCTTATATTTTTGCATGCCAATGCCATTTTTAGGGCTTGTAAATTCATACAGTGGTCCCTTAAGCCTTCACGTGAAGTTTCATGGCAAGACGACTCATTTTCCATTTTTCATGATTTTTGAAACTTTTTACAGTTCGAGATTTTTTAAAATTTTTTCAAAAGGAGTTTTAGCCCTAAACTTCATAGACGTGATCATTGTATTTTTTTTGGCATGCACAAAAGAAATCAGCTCAAAACTCGAAGTGTACAAGATTTTGTGACCATTTGACAAAGGTGTCCCCATTTTAAACACTTTAATCGCTACTGGCAGCAAACCTGTAAAATCTCAAATGCTCTTTAAGGCGGTGTGAGTTCTCCAGGTTTGATGAGAGATAGGGGGCCAATATAAGGGCCAAGTACCAGCACCCATCGCACATCATGTGCGCACACCCCCCCGCCCCCCGATCAACGGAACCCCAATGCCGTCGATCAGGTTCTCTGATGATGCTCCGGCGATATTGCCCCGGTGAAGAAAAATGCGACACCAGCACATGCTCGAGCCCAGCATGTGCTACCGTAACCCTAGGTCTGGTCCGATCTTAGACTGGGAATGAACTCTGTATGCTTAGACTGGGAATGAACTCCGTATGCCTAATTCAACACACGAAACGAGCGCGCGGGCGCTCAACAGGCCAGATGGGTCGGATGCACAAGCCGAGGATCGATCGGGTCCCTCTCTGCGTGCTGTCGATCCTGCTGCCACAACCCTCGGTCTGATCTGATCTTAGACTGGGAATGAACTCCGTATGCCTAAGGCAACCGACGAAATGAACGGGCGGCCGAGTGGGCACTACGTCGGCCAGAGAGACGGGATGCGCAAGCCATGGATCGATATGGTGGTTGGTGGGTTTAGGCACGTCTTCATATTTTTGTGTGCCAATGCCATTTTTATGGCTTGTAAATTCATACAATGGTCCCTTAAGCCTTCACGTTATGTTTCATGGCAAGATGACTCGTTTTCTGATTTTCATAATTTTTGAAACTTTTTACGGTTCAAGATTTTTTAAAATTTTTTCGAAAGGAGTTTTGGCCTTAAACATGGTAGATGTGATCCTTGTATTTTTGTTGGCATGCACAAAAAGATTCAGCTAAAAACTCAAAGTGTACAAGATTTTGTGACCATTTCAAAAAAGTGTCCCCCTTTAAGACACTTTAATGGTTACTGGCAGCAAACCTGTAAAATCTCAAATGCTCTTTAAGGGGGTGTGTGTTCTTAAGGTTTGATGAAGGATAGGGGGCCAATTTAAGGGCCAAGTATGAGCACCCATCACACATCATGTGCGCACACCCCCCCGATCGCTGGAACCACAATGTCGCCGGTCAGGTTCACCGGTGATGTTTCGATGATGGTGCCCCAACGAAGAAAAATGTGGCACCAGCACATGCCCGAGCCCAGGATCTGTTGCCGTAACCCTCGGTCCGGTCCGATCTTAGACTGGGAATGAACACGTATGCTTAGATTGGGAATGAACCCCGTATGCCTTAGTCAACCCACGAAACGAGCGTACGGGTGCTCAACCGGCCAGAGGGGTGGGATGTGCAAGCCGAGGATCGATCGGGTCCCCTTCTGCATGCTGCTGATTTTGCTGCCGTAACCCTCAGTTTGATCTGATCTTAGACTGGGAATGAACTCCGTATGCCTAAGCCAACCGAAGAAACGAGCGGGCGGACGGGAGGGCACTGCCCGGCCAGAGAGACGGGATGCGCAAGCCGTGGATCGATAGGGTGGTAGGTGAGCTTAGGCACATGTTCATACTTCTGCATTCCAATGCCATTTTTATGGCTTGTAAATTCATACAATGGTCCCTTAAGCCTTCACGTGAAGTTTCATGGCAGGACGACTCGTTTTCTATTTTTCATGATTTTCAAAACTTTTTATGGTTTAGGATTTTTTAAAATTTTTTCGGAGGGAGTTTTGGCCCCAAAACTTTTTAGACGTGATCCTTGTATTTCTGTTGGCTTGCACAAAAAATTCAGCTAAAAACTGTATGTGTACAAGATTTTTTGACCATTTGAAAAAAGTGTCCCCCTTTCAGACACTTTAATGGCTGCTGGCAGCAAACCTGTAAAATCTCAAATGCTCTTTAAGGGGGTGTGAGTTATGAAGGTTTGATGAGGGATAGGGGGCCAATATAAGGGCCAAGTACCAGCACCCATCGCACATCATTTGCGCACACCCCCCGGCCCCCCGATCGTCGGAAGCCTAATTCCGCCAGTGAAGTTCTCCGGTGATGCTCCGATGATGGTGCCCCGGGGAAGAAAAATACGGCACCAACACATGCTCGAGCCCAGCATGTGCTGCCGCAACCCTCGATCTGGTCTGATCTTAGACTAGGAATGAACTCCGTATCCTTAGACTGGGAATGAACTCCGTATGCCTAAGTCAACCCATGAAACGAGCGTGCGGGCGCTCAGCCGGCTAGAGGGGCGGGATGCTCAAGCCGGGGATCGACCGGGTCCCCCTCTGTGTGCTGCCGATCCTACTGCCACAACCCTCGGTCTGGTCTGATCTTAGAATGGGAATGAACTCCATATGCCTAAGCCAACCGACGAAACGAGCGGGCAGGCGGGCACTACGCCGGCCAGAGAGAAGGGATGCGCAAGCCGTGGATCGATAGGGTGGTAGGTGGGTTTTGGCACATCTTCATATTTCTACGTGCCAATGCCATTTTTATGGCTTGTAAATGCATACAATGGTCCCTTAAGCCTTCATGTGAAGTTTTATGGCAAGACGACTCGATTTCTATTTTTCACGATTTTCAAAACTTTTTACGGTTCGGTATTTTTTAAAATCTTTTCGGAAGGAGTTTTGAACCCAAAATAGGTAGACGTGATCCTTGTATTTTTGTTGGCATGCACAAAAAATTCAGTTAAAAACTCAAAGTGTACAAGATTTTGTGACCATTTGAAAACGTGTCCCTATTTCAGACACTTTAATGGCTACTGGCAGCAAACCTGTAAAATCTCAAATGCTCTTTAAGGGGGTGTGAGTTCTCGAGGTTTGATGAGGGATAGGGGCTTAATATAAGGGCCAAGTACCAGCACCCATCGCACATAACGTGTGCACACCCCCCCTTGGACCCCCCGATCGCCGGAACCCCAATGCCGCCGGTGAGGTTCTCCGACGATGCTCCAACGATGGTGCCTCGACGAAGAAAAATGCGACACCAGCACATGCCCAAGCCCAGCATGTACTATCGCAACCCTCGGTCTAGTCTGATCTTAGACTAGGAATGAACTCCGTATGCTTAGATTGGGAATGAACTTCGTATGCCTAAGTCAACGCACGAAATGAGCGTGCAGGCGCTCAGTCGGCCAGAGGGGTGGGATGCGCAAGCTGAGGGTCAGCCAGGTCCCCCTTTGTGTGCTACCGATCCTGCTGTCACAACCCTCGGTCCAGTCTGATCTTAGATGGGGAATGAACTCCGTATGCCTAAGTTAACCAACGAAACGAACGTGTGGGCGCTCAGCCAGCTAGAGGGGCACGATGCGCAAGCCGGGTCCCCCTCTGCGTGCTGTCGATCCTGCTATCGCAACCCTCGATCTGGTTTGATCTTAGACTGGGAATGAACTCCGTATGCCTAAGTCAACCGACGAAATGAGCGGGCAGGCGGGTGGTCAGGCACTACGCCGGCCAGAGAGACGGGATGCGCAAGCCGTGGATCGATAGGGTGGTAGGTGGGTTTAGGCACATCTTCATATTTCAGCATGCCAATGCCATTTTTATGGCCTGTAAATTCATACAATGGTCCCTTAAGCCTTTACGTGAAGTTTCATGGCAAGACGACTCATTATCTATTTTTCATGATTTTTGAAACTTTTTACGGTTCGGGATTTTTTAAAATTTTTTCGAAAGGATTTTTGGCCCAAAACTTGGTAGATGTGATCCTTGTATTTTTTTTTGCATGCACAAAAAAATTCACCTAAAACCTCGAAGTGTACAGGATTTTGTGACTATTTGAAAAAAATGTCTCCATTTCAAACACTTTTGTGGCTACGGGCAGCAAACCTGTAAAATCTCAAATGCTCTTTAAGGGGGTGTGAGTTCTCAAGGTTTGATGAGGGATAGGGGGCCAATATAAGCGCCAAGTACTAGCACCCATCGCACATCATGTGCGCACACACCCCCTGACCCCCCCGATCGCCGGAACCCTAATGCCATCCTGCGATGGTGCCCCGGCGAAGAAAAATGCAGCACCAGCACATGCTCGAGCCCAGCATGTGCTGCCGCAGCCCTCGGTCCAGTCTGATCTTAGACTGGGAATGAACTCCGTATGTTGAGACTGGGAATGAACTCCGGATGCCTAAATCAAGCCACGAAACGAGCGTGCTGGCGCTCAGTCGGCCAGAGGGGCGAGATGCGCAAGCTGGGATCGGCCAGGTCCCCCTCTGCGTGCTGCCGATCTTGCTACCGCAACCCTGGATCCAATCTGATCTTATACTGGGAATGAACTCCGTATGCCTAAGCCAACCGATGAAACGAGAAGGAGGGCGGGCGGGCGGGCACTACGTCGGCCAGAGAGACGGGATGCGTAAGCCATGGATCGATAGGGTGGTAGGTGGGTTTAGTACATCTTCATATTTCTATATGCCAATTCCATTTTTATGGCTTGTAAATTCATACAATGGTCCTTTAAGCCTTCACGTGAAGTTTCATGGCAAGACGACTCGTTTTCTATTTTTCACGATTTTCCAAACTTTGTACGGTTCGGGATTTTTTAAAATTTTTTTGAAAAGAGATTTGGCCCCAAACTTTGTAGGCGTGATCCTTGTATTTTTGTCGGCATGCATAAAAAAATTCAGCTAAAAACTCGAAGTGTACAATATTTTGTGACCATTTGAAAAAAGTGTCACCATTTCAGACACCTTAATGGCTACTGGCAGCAAACCTGTAAAATCTCAAATGCTCTTTAAGGGGGTGTGAGTTCTGAAGGTTTTATGATGGATAGGGGCCCAATATAAGGGCCAAGTACCAGCACCCATCACACATCATGTGCGCACACCCCCCCGGCACCCTCGATCGTCGGAACCCCAATGCCGTCCGACGATGGCGCCCCAGTGAAGAAAAATATGGCACCAGCACATGCCCGAGCCGAGCATGTGCTGCCGCAACCCTCCGTCGGATCTGATCTTAGACTGGGAATGAACTCCGTATGCCTAAGTTAAGCCACGAAATGAGCGTGCGGGCGCTCAGCCGCCCAGAGGGGCGGGATGCGCAAGCCGAAGGTCGATCGGGTCCCCTTCTGTGTGCTACCGATCCTGCTACTGCAACCCTTGGTCTGGGCTGATCTTAGACTGGGAATGAACTTCTTATGCCTAAGCCAACCGACGAAACGAGCGGGCGAGCGGACACTACGCTGACCAGAGAGATGGGATGCACAAGTCGTGGATCGATAGGTTGGTAGGTGGGTTTTGGCACATCTTCATATCTCTGCATGCCAATGCCATTTTTATGGCTTGTAAATGCGTACAATGGTCCCTTAAGCCTTCACATGAAGTTTCATGGCAAGACGACTCGTTTTCTATTTTTCATGATTTTCCAAACTTTTTGCGGTTCGGGATTTTTTAAAATTTTTTTGAAAAGAGTTTTGGCCCCAAACTTTGTAGGCATGATCCTTGTATTTTTGTCGGCATGCACAAAAAAATTCAGCTAAAAACTCGAACTGTACAAGATTTTGTGACCATTTGAAAAAAATGTCCCCATTTCAGACACTTTTATGGCTACTGGCAGCAAACCTGTAAAATCTCAAATGCTCTTTAAGGGGCTGTGAGTTGTCGAGGTTTGATAAGAGATAGGGGGCCAATATAAGGGCCAAGTACCAACACCCATCGCACATCATGTGCGCACACCCCCCTCCGGGCCCCCCGATCGTCGGAACCCCAATGCCACCTGTCAGGTTCTCCGGTGATGCTCCGACGAAGAAAAATACAGCACCAGCACATCACAAGCCTAGCATGTCCGGCCGTAACCTTCGGTCCAGTTCGATCCTAGACTGGGAATGAACTCTGTATGCCTAAACCAACCGACGAAACGAGCGGACGGGCGGGCAGGCACTACGTCGGCCAGAGAGACGGGATGCACAAGCCATGGATCGATAGGGTGGTAGGTGGGTTTAGGCACATCTTCATATTTCTGCGTGCCAATGCCATTTTTATGGCTTGTAAATTCATACAATGGTCACTTAAGCCTTCACATGAAGCTTCATGGCAAGACGACTCGTTTTCTATTTTTAATGATTTTGGTAAGTTTTTGCGGTCGAGATTTTTTAAAAATTTTTCGGAAGGATTTTTGGGCCCAAACTTGGTAGATGTGATCCTTGTTTTTCTGTTGGCATGCACAAAAAAATTCGATTAAAAACTCGAAGTGTACAAGATTTTGTGACCATTTGAAAAAAGTTCCCCATTTCAGACACTTTAATGGCTACCGGCAGCAAACCTGTAAAATCTCAAATGCTCTTTAAGGGGGTGTGAGTTCTCGAGGTTTGATGAGGGATAGGGGACCAATATAAGGGCCAAGTACCAGCACCCATCGCACATCATGTGCGCACACCCACCGGCCCCCTCGATCGTCAAAACCCCAACGCCGCCGGTCAAGTTCTCCGGCGATGCTCCGGTGATGGTGCCCCGACGAAGAAAAATGCGGCACCAGCACATGCCCAGGCCCAGCTTGTGCTGCCGTAACCCTCAGTCCGGTCCGATCTTAGACTGGGAATGAACTTCGTATACTTAGACTGGGAATGAACTCCGTATGCCTAAGTCAACCCACGAAACGAGTGTACGGGCACTCAACCGGCCAGAGGGACGGGATGCACAAGCCGAGGATCGGTCGGGTCCCCCACTGCATACTCCCGATCCTGCTGCCACAACCCTCGATTCATTCCGATCTTAGACTGGGAATGAACTCCGTATGCCTAAGCCAACTGACGAAACGAGCAGGCGGGCGGGAGGGCGGGCACTACACCGACCAGAGAGACGAGATGCGCAAGTCGTGGATCGATAGGGTGGTAGGTGGGTTTATGCACATCTTCATATTTCTGCATGCCAATGCCGTTTTTATGCCTTGTAAATTCATACAATGGTCTCTTAAGCCTTCACGTGAAGTTTCATGGCAAGACGACTCGTTTTCTATTTTTCACAATTTTTAAAAATTTTTACGGTTCGAGATTTTTTAAAATTTTTTCGGAAGGAGTTTTGGCACCAAACTTGGTAGGCGTAATCCCTGTACTTTTGTTGGCACGCAAAAAAAATCAGCTAAAAACTCGATGTGTACAAGATTTTGTGCCCATTTGAAAAAAGTATCCCCCATTTCAGACACTTTAATGGCTACTGGTAGCAAACCTGAAAAATCTCAAATGCTCTTTAAGGGGGTGTGAGTTCTCGAGGTTTGATGAGGGATTAGGGGCCAATATAGGGGCCAACATAAGGGCCAAGTACCAGCACCCATCACACATCATGTGCGCACACCACCCCGATTGCCGGAACCCCAATGCCGCTGGTCAGGTTCTCTGACGATGCTCTGACGATGGTGCCTTGGCGAAGAAAAATGCAGCACCAGCACATGCCCTAGCCCAGCATGTGCTGCCGTAGCCCTCGCTTCGATCCGATCTTAGACTGGGAATGAACTCCGTATGCTTAGATTGGGAAAGAACTCCGTATGCCTAAGTCAACTCATGAAACGACCGTGCGGGCGCTCAGCCGACCCGAGGGGCGGGATGCACAAGCTAGGGATCCATCGGGTCCCCCTCAGTGTGCTGTCGATACTGCTACCGCAACCCTCATTTTGGTCTGATCTTAGACTGGGAATGAACTCCGCATGCCTAAGCCAACCAACGAAACTATGTCGGCCAGAGAGATAGGATGCGCAAGCCGTGGATCGATAGGGTGGTAGGTGGGTTTAGGCACATCTTCATATTTCTGTGTGCCAATGACATTCTTATGGCTTGTAAAATCATAAAATGGTCCCTTAAGACTTCACGTGAAGTTTCATGGCAAGACGACTCGTTTTCTATTTTTCGTGATTTTTGAAACTTTTTGAGTTTCGGGATTTTGAAAATTTTTTCGGAAGGAGTTTTTACCCCAAACTTGGTAGACGTGATCCTTGTATTTTTGTTGGCATGCACAAAAAAATTCAGCTAAAAACTCGAAGTGTACAAGATTTTGTGACCATTTGAAAAAAGTGTCCACATTTCAGACACTTTAATGGCTATTGGCAGCAAACCTGTAAAATCTCAAATGCTCTTTAAGGGGGTGTGAGTTCTCGAGGTTCGATAAGGGATAAGGGGCCAATATAAGGGCCAAGTACCAGCACCCATCGCACATCATGTGTGCACACCCCCCGGCCCCCCCGATCGTTGGAACCCCAATGCCGTCGGTCAGGTTCTCCAGCGATGCTCCGACGATGGTGCCCTGAAGAAGAAAAATACGGCACCAGCACATGCCCGAGCCAGGCATGTGCTGCCGCAACCCTCATTCCGGTCTGATCTTACACTGGGAATGAACTCTATATGCTTAGACTGGGAATGAACTCTGTATGCCTAAATCAACCCATGAAACGAGCGTGCAGGCGCTCAACCAGCCAGAGGGGCGGGATGCGCAAGCCGGGCATCAGCCAGGTCCCCCTCTGCGTGCTGTCGATCCTACTATCGCATCCCTCGGTCTGGTATGATCTTAGACTTGGAATGAACTCCGTATGCCTAAGCTAACCGACGAAATGAGCGGGCGGGCAGGCTGGCGGGCACTACGTCGGCCAGAGAGGTGGGATGCGCAAGCCGTGGATCGATAGGGTGGTAGGTGGGTTTAGGCACATCTTCATATTTCTGTGTTCCAATGCCATTTTTCTGGCTTGTAAATTCATACAATGGTCCCTTAAGCCTTCACATGAAGTTTCATGGCAAGACGACTCGTTTTTTATTTTTCACAATTTTTGAAACTTTTTACGGTTTAGGATTTTTTAAAATATTTTTGGAAGGAGTTTTGGCCCCACACTTGGTAGATGTGATCCTTGTAATTTTGTTGGCACACACAAAAAAATTCAGCTAAAAACTCAAAGTGTTCAAGATTTTGTGACCATTTGAAAAAAGTGTCCCCATTTCAGACACTTTAATGGCTACTGGCAGCAAACCTGTAAAATCTGAAATGCTCTTTAAGGGGGTGTGAGTTCTCAAGGTTTGACGAGGGATAGGGGGCCAATATAAGGGCCAAGTACCAACACCCATCGCACCTCATGTGCGCATAACCCCCGGCCCTCTCGATCGTCGGAACCTCAATGCTGCCGGTCAGGTTCTTCGACGATGGTGCCCGACGAAGAAAAATATGGCACCAGCACATGCCCGAGGCCAGCTTGTGTTGCCGCAACCCTCGGTCCGATCCGATCTTAGGCTGGGAATGAACTCCATATGCTTAGACTAGGAATGAACTCCGTACGCCTAAGCCAACCCATGAAACGAGCGTGCGGGCACTCAGCCGACCAGAGGGGTGGGATGCGGAAGCCAGGGATCGACCGGGTCCTCCTCTATGTGCTACCGATCCTGCTGCTTCAACCCTTAGTCCGGTCCGATCTTAGACTGGGAATGAACTCCGTATGCCCAAGCCAATCGATGAAACGAGCGGGCGGGCTGACGAGCGGGCACTACGTCGGCCAAAGAGACGAGATGTGCAAGCCGTGGATCGATAGGGTGGTAGGTGGGTTTAGGCACATCTTCATATTTCTACGTGCCAATGCCATTTTTATGGCTTGTAAATTCATACAATGGTCCCTTAAGCCTTTACGTGAAGTTTCTTGCCAATATAAGGGCCAAGTACCAGCACCCATCGCACATCATGTGCGCAGCCTCCCCGCTCAACCCCCCGATCGTCGGAACCCCAATGTCACTGGTCAGGTTTTCCGACGATGGTGCCCCGACGAAGAAAAATGTGGCACCAGCACATGCCCGAACCCAGCATGTGCTGTCGCAACCCTCGATCAAGTCTGATCTTAGACTGGGAATGAACTCCGTATGCTTAGATTGGAAATGAACTCCATACACCTAAGTCAACCCATGAAACAAGCGTGCGGGCGCTCAGCTGGCTAGATGGGTAGGATGCACAAGCCGGGGATCGGTCGGGTCCCTTTTTACGTGCTACTGATCCTGCTTCCGTAACCTTTGGTCTGGTTTGATCTTAGAATGGGAATGAACTTCGTATGCCAAAGCCAACCGATAAAACGAACGAGCGAGCGGGCGATCGAACGAGCGGGAGGGCACTACGCCGACCAGAGAGACGGGATGCACAAGCCGTGGATTGATAGGGTGGTAGGTGGGTTTAGGTAGATCTTCATATTTCTACATGCCAATGCCATTTTTATGGCCTGTAAATTCATACAATGGTCACTTAAGCCTTTACGTGAAGTTTCATGGCAAGATGACTCTTTTTTCTATTTTTTATGATTTCCAAAACTTTTTGTGGTTCGAGATTTTTTAAAATTTTTTTGAAAGGAGTTTTGGCCCCAAACTTGGTAGATGTGATCCTTGTATTTTTGTTGGCATGCACAAAAACATTCAGCTAAAAACTCGAAGTGTACAAGATTTTGTTACCATTTGAAAAAAGTATCCCTATTCAAGACACTTTAATGGCTATTGCCAGCAAACCTGTAAAATTTCAAATGCTCTTTAAGGGGGTGTGAGTTGTCAAGGTTTGATGAGGGATAGGGGGCAAATATAAGGGCCAAGTACCAGCACCCATCACACATCATGTGCACACACCCCCCCGGCCCTCCCGATCGTCAGAACCCCAACGTCGCTGGTCAGGTTCTCCGACGATGGTGCCCCGACGAAGAAAAATACGACACCAGCACATGCCCGAGCCCAGCATTTGCTGCTGTAACCCTCGATCCCATCCGATCTTAG
The DNA here is from genome assembly GCF_047325235.1 of Durio zibethinus. Classification (NCBI taxonomy): domain Eukaryota; kingdom Viridiplantae; phylum Streptophyta; class Magnoliopsida; order Malvales; family Malvaceae; genus Durio; species Durio zibethinus. Next base: position 14,180,510 of record NC_143180.1, on the reverse strand, counting down.
ACTGGGAATGAACTCCGTATGCCTAAGTCAACCCAAGAAACGAGCGTGCGGGTGTTCAGCCGACCAGAGGGTCAGGGTGCACAAGCCGGGGATTGGTCGGGGCCCCCACTATGTGCTGTTGATCCTGCTGCCATAACCCTCAGTCTGGTCTGATCTTAGACTGGGAATGAAATTCGTATGCCTAAGCCAGCCAACGAAATGAGCGGGCAGGCGCTACATCGACCAGAGAGACGGGATGCGCAAGCCGTGGATCGATAGGGTGGTAGGTGGGTTTAGGCACATCTTCATATTTTTGCTTGCCAATGCCATTTTTATGGCTTGTGAATTCATACAACGGTCCCTTAAGCCTTCACGTGAAGTTTCATGGCAAGACGACTCGCTTTCTATTTTTCACGATTTTTGAAACTTTTTACGGTTTGGTATTTTTTAAAATATTTTTAGAAAGAGTTTTGACCCCAAACTTGGTAGACATGATCCTTGTATTTTTGTTGGCATGCAGAAAAAAATTCAGCTAAAAACTCGAAGTGTACAAGATTTTGTGACCATTTGAAAAAAGTGTTCCCATTTCAGACACTTTAATGGCTACTGGCAGCAAACCTGTAAAATCTCAAATGCTCTTTAAGGGGTGTGGGTTCTTGAGGTTTGATGAGGGATAGAGGGCCAATATAAGGGCCAACTACCAGCACCCAACGCACATCATGTGCACACACCCCACCCGGCCCCCCCGATCACCAGAACCCCAATACCACCGGTCAGGTTGTCCAGCGATGGTGCCCCGACAAAGAAACATCCGGCACAAGCACATGCCCGAGCCCAGCATGTGTTGTCGCCACCCTCGGTCTGATCTGATCTTAGACTGGTAATGAACTCCGTATGCTTAGACTGGGAATGAACTCCGTATGCCTAAGTCAACCCACGAAACGAGCGTGCGGGCGCTCAGTCAGCCATAGGGGCGGGATGCGCAAGCCAGGGATCGGTCGGGTCCCCTTTTGTGTGCTACCGTTCCTACTGCCATAACCCTCGGTTCGGTTCAATCTTAGATTGGGAATGAACTCTGTATTCCTAAGCCAACCGATGAAACGAGCGGGCGAGCGGGCGGGCACTACGTCAGCCAGAAAGACGGGATGCGCAAGCTGTGGATCGATAGGGTGGTAGGTGGGTTTAGGCACATCTTCATATTTCTGCATACCAATGCCATTTTTTTGGCCTGTAAATTCATACAATGGTCCCTTAAGCCTTTACGTGAAGTTTCATGGCAAGATGACTCGTTTTCTATTTTTCATGATTTTTAAAACTTTTTGTGGTTCAGAATTTTTTAAAATTTTTTCGAAAGGAGTTTTGGCCCCAAACTTGGTAGACGTGATCCTTGTATTTTTTTTGGCATGCACAAAAAAATTCAGCTAAAAAGTCGAAGTGTTCAAGATTTTGTGACGATTTGAAAAAAGTGTCCTCATTTCAGACACTTTAATGGCTACTGGTAGCAAACCTGTAAAATCTCAAATGTTCTTTAAGGGGGTGTGAGTTCTCGAGGTTTGATGAGGGATAGGGGGCCAATATAAGGGCCAAGTAGCAGCACCCATCACACATCTTGTGCGCACACCCCCCTGGCCCCCCCGACCGCCGGAACCCCAACGCCACTGGTTAGGTTCTTCGGCGATGCTTCGACGATGGTGCCCCGACAAAGAAAAATGTGGCACCAGCACATGCTCGAGCCCAACATGTGCTGCTGCAACCCTCAGTCCCATCTGATCTTAGACTGGGAATGAACTCCGTATGCTTGACTGGGAATGAACTTCGTATGCCTAGGTCAACCCACGAAATGAGCGTGCGGGTGTTCAGCCGGCCAGAGGGTCAGGATGCACAAGTCGAGGATCGATCGGGTCCCCCTCTGTGTGCTGTTGATCCTGTTGCCGTAACCCTCGGTCCGGTCTAATCTGAGACTGGGAATTAACTCCTTATGCCTAAGCTAACCGACGAAACAAGCGGGCGGGCGGGCAGGCGGGCACTACGCCAGCCAGAGAGATGGGATGCGTAAGCCATGGATCGATAGGGTGGTAGGTGGGTTTAGGTACATCTTCATATTTCTGTGTGCCAATGCCATTTTTATGGCTTGTAAATTCATACAATGGTCCCTTAAGCCTTCACGTGGAGTTTCATGGCAAGACGACTCGCTTTTTATTTCTCACGATTTTCGAAACTTTTTATGGTTCGGGATTTTTTAAAATTTTTTCAAAAGGTGTTTTGGCCCCAAACTTGGTAAACGTGATTCTTGTATTTTTTTTGGCATGCACAAAAAACTTCAGCTAAAAAATCGAAGTGTACAAGATTTTGTGACCATTTGAAAAAAGTGTCCCCATTTCAGACACTTTAATGGCTACTGGCAGCAAACCAGCAAAATCTCAAATGCCCTTTAAGGGGGTGTGAGTTCTTGAGGTTTGATGAGCGATAGGGGGCCAATATAATGGCCAAGTACCAGCACCCATCGTACATCATGTGCGCACACCCCCCGCCCCCCCGATCGTCGGAACCCCAATGCCGCCAGTCAGGTTCTCTGACGATGCTCCGATGATAGTGCCCCGACGAAGAAAAATGGGGCACCAGCACATGCCCGAGCCTAGCATGTGCTGCCACAACCCTCAGTCCAATCCAAACTTAGACTGGGAATGAACTTCGCAAGCCTAGACTGGGAATGAACTCCGTACGCTTAAGTCAACCCATGAAACGAGCGTGCGGGTGCTCAGCCGTCCAGAGGGGCAGGATGCGTAAGCCTGGGATCGGTCGGGTCCCTCTCTGCATGCTGTCGATCCTGCTACCACAACCCTAAGTTCGGTCTGATCTTAGACTGGGAATGAACTCCATATGCCTAGGCCAACCGACGAAATGAGCGGGTGGGGGGGCGGGTGGGCACTATGCCGGCTAGAAAAATGGGATGCGCAAGCCGTGGATCGATAGGGTGGTAGGTGGGTTAGGCACATCTTCATATTTCTGCCTGCCAATGCCTTTTTTATGGCTTGTAAATTCATACAATGGTCCCTTAAGCCTTCACGTGAAGTTTCATGGCAAGACGACTCGTTTTCAATTTTTCACGATTTTTGAAACTTTTTCCAGTTTGAGATTTTTTAAAATTGTTTTGGAAGGATTTTTGGCCCCAAACTTGGTAGACGTGATCCTTGTAATTTTTTTAGCATGCACAAAAAAATTCAGCTAAAAACTCGAAGTGTACAAGATTTAGTGACCATTTGAAAAAAGTGTCCCCATTTCAGACACTTTAATTGCTATTGGTAGCAAACCTGTAAAATCTCAAATGCTCTTTAAGGGGGTGTGAGTTCTCGAGGTTTGATGAGGGATAGGGGGCCAATATAAGGGCCAAGTACCAGCACCCATCGCACATCATGTGCGCACACCCCCTCGGCCCCTTGATTGTCGAAACCCCAATGCCGTCGGACAGGTTCTTCGACGATGGTGCCCCGACGAAGAAAAATACGGCACCAACAAATGCCCGAGCCCAGCATGTGCTGTCGCAACCCTTGGTCCGTTCTGATCTTAGACTGGGAATGAACTCCGTGTGCTTAGACTGGGAATAAACTCCGTATGCCTAAGTCAACCCACGAAACGAGCATGCAGGCGCTCAGCTGACCAGAGGGGTGGGATGCACAAGCCGGGGATCGGTCGGGTCCCCCTCTGCGTGCTACCAATCCTGCTACCACCACACTCGATCCATTCTGATCTTAGACTAGGAATGAACTCTGTATGCCTAAGCCAACCGACGAAACGAGCGGGCGGGCGGGCGTGCAGGCACTTCACCGGTCAGAAAGACAGGATGCGCAAGCCGTGGATCGATAGGGTGGTAGGTGGGTTTAGGCACATCCTCATATTTCTGCATGAAAATGTGATTTTATGGCTTGTAAATTCATACAATGGTCCCTTGAGCCTCCACGTGAAGTTTCATGGCAAGACGACTCGTTTTCTATTTTTCATGATTTTTGAAACTTTTTACGGTTCAGGATTTTTTAAAATTTTTTTGGAAGGAGTTTTGGCCCCAAACTTGGTAGACGTGATCCTTGTATTTTTGTTGGCATGCATAAAAACATTCATCTAAAAACTCGAAGTGTGCAAGATTTTGTGACCATTTGAAAAAAGTGTCCCCATTTCAGACACTTTAATGGCTACTGGCAGCAAACCTCTAAACTCTCAAATGCTCTTTAAGGGGGTGTGTGTTCTCGAGGTTTGATGAGCGATAGGGGGCCAATATAAGAGCCAAGTACTAGCACCCATTGCACATCATATGCGCACACCCCCCGGCCCCCCCGATCGTCGGAAGCCCAATGCCGTCGGTTAGGTTCTCCGACGATGCTCCGACGATGGTGCCCCGGTGAAGAAAAATACGGCACCAGCACATGCCCGAGCCCAGCATGTGCTGCTGCAACCCTCAATCCGGTCTGATCTTAGATTGGGAATGAACTCCGTATGCTTAGACTGGGAATGAACTCTGTATGCCTAAGTCAACTCATAAAATGAGCCTGCGGGCACTCAGTCGACCAGAGGGAAGGGATATGCATGCCGAGGATCGGTCAGGTCCCCATCTACGTGCTACCAATTCTACTGTCACAACCCTAGGTCTAGTCTGATCTTAGACTAGGAATGGACTCCGTATGCCTAAGTCAACCCACGAAACGAGCGTGCAGCCGCTCAGTCGGCCAAAGGGGCGGGATACGCAAGCCAGGGATCAACCAGGTCCCTTTCTATATGCTGTCGATCCTACTGTCGCAACCCTCAATCCAGTCTGATCTTAGACTGGGAATGAACTCCGTATGCCTAAGCCAACCGACGAAACGAGCGAGCGGAAGGGCGGGCGGACACTACGTCAGCCAGAGAGACGAGATGCGCAAGTCGTGGATGATAGGGTGGTAGGTGGGTTTAGGCACATCTTCATATTTCTGCATGCCAATCCTATTTTTACAGCTTGTAAATTCATACAATGGTCCCTTAAGCCTTCACGTGAAGTTTCACTGCAAGACGACTCATTTTCTATTTTTCACGATTTTTGAAACTTTTTACGGTTCAGGATTTTTTAAAGTTTTTTCGAAAGGAGTTTTGGCCCCAAACTTGGTAGACTTGACCCTTGTATTTTTGTTGGCATGCATAAAAAAATTCAGCTAAAAACTCAAAGTGTATAAGATTTTGTGACCATTTGAAAAAGTGTCCCCATTTCAAACACTTCAGTGGCTACTGGCAGCAAACTTGTAAAATCTCAAATGCTCTTTAAGGGGGTGTGTGTTCTCGAGGTTTGATGAGGGAAAGGGGGCCTATATAAGGGCCAAGTGCAAGCACCCATTTCACATCATGTGCGTACACCCCCCCTCGGCCCTCCCGATCATCGGAACCCTAATGCTGCCGGTTAGGTTCTACGACGATGCTCCGACGATGGTGCCCTGGCGAAGAAAAATGCGGCACCAGCACATGCCTGAGCCCAGAATGTGCTGTTGTAACCCTCGGTCCGGTCTGATCTTAGACTAGGAATGAACTCTGTATGCTTAGACTGTGAATGAACTCCGTATGCCTAAGTCAACCCACGAAACGAGCGTGCGGGTGCTCAGTCAGCAGAGGGGCAGGATGCCCAAGCCGAGGATCAGTCGGGTCCTCCTCTGTGTGTTGCTGATCCTACTATCGTAACCCTCAGTCTGATCTGATCTTATATTGGGAATGAACTCCGTATGCCTAAGCTAACCGACGAAACGAGTGAGCGGGCGGGCACTGTGCCGGCCAGAGAGACGGGATGCGCAAGTCGTGGATCGATAGGGTGGTAGGTGGGATTAGGCACATCTTCACATTTTTGCATGCCAATGCCATTTTTAAGGCTTGTAAATTCATACAATGGTCCCTTAAGCCTTCACGTGAAGTTTCATTGCAAGACAACTCGTTTTCTATTTTTCATGATTTTCAAAACTTTTTGCGGTTCGGGATTTTTTAAAATTTTTTCGAAAGGAGTTTTGGCCCCAAACTTGGTAGAAGTGACCCTTGTATTTTTGTTGGCATGCATAAAAAAATTCAGCTAAAAACTCAAAGTGTACAAGATTTTGTGACCATTTGAAAAAAGTGTCCCCATTTCAGACACTTTATTGGCTACTGGCAGCAAACTTGTAAAATCTCAAATGCTCTTTAAAGAGTGTGTGTTCTCGAGGTTTGATGAGGGAAAGGGGGCCTATATAAGGGCCAAGTACAAGCACCCATTGCACATCATGTGCGCACACCCCCCCGCGGCCCTCCCGATCACCGAAAACCCAATGCCTCCGGTCAGGTTCTCCGGCGATGCTCTGACGATGGTGCCTCGACGAAGAAAAATGCGGCACCAGCACATGCCCGAGCCCAGCATGTACTACCGTAACCCTCGTTCCGGTTTGATCTTAGACTGGGAATGAACTCCGTATGCTTAGACTGTGAATGAACTCCGTATGCCTAAGTCCACCCACGAAACGAGCGTGCGGGCGCTCAGTCGGCCAGAGGGGCAGGATGCGCAAGCCGAGGAATGGTTGGGTCCCCCTCTATGTGCTGCCTATCCTATTGTCGTAACCCTTGGTTCGGTCCGATCTTAGACTGGGAATGAACTCCGTATTCCTAAGCCAATCGACGAAACGAGTGGACGGGCGGGCACTATACCGGCCAGAGAGACGGGAAACGCAAGCCGTGGATCGATAGGGTGGTAGGTGGGTTTAGGCACATCTTCATATTTTTGCATGCCAATGCCATTTTTAAGGCTTGTAAATTCATACAATTGTCCCTTAAGCCTTCACGTGAAGTTTCATTGCAAGATGACTCGTTTTCTATTTTTCACAATTTTTGAAACTTTTTGCGATTCGGGATTTTTTAAAATTTTTTCGGAAGGAGTTTTGGCCCCAAACTTGGTAGATGTGACCCTTGTATTTTTTTTGGCATGCATAAAAAAATTCTGCTAAAAACTCAAAGTGTACAAGATTTTGTGACCATTTGAAAAAAGTGTCCCCATTTCAGACACTTTAATAGCTACTGGCAGCAAACTTGTAAAATCTCAAATGCTCTTTAAGGGGGTGTGTGTTCTTGAGGTTTGATGAGGGATAGGGGACCTATATAAGGGCCAAGTACAAGCACCCATTGCACATCATGTGCGCACACCCCCTCTCGGCCCTCTCGATTACCGGAACCCTAATGCCGCCGGTCAGGTTCTCCGACGATGGTGCCCCGACGAAGAAAAATACGGCAGCAGCACATGCCCGAGCCTAGCATGTGCTATCGTAACCCTCGGTCCGGTCTGACCTTAGACTGGGAATGAACTCTGTATGCTTAGACTGTGAATGAACTCCGTATGCCTAAGTCAAACCACGAAACGAGCGTGTGGGCGCTCTGTCGGCCAGAGGAGCAGGATGCGCAAGCCGGGAATCGACCGGGTCCCCCTCTGTGTGCTAACCATCCTGTTGCCGCAACCCTTGGTCCGGTCTGATCTTAGACTGGGAATGAACTCCATATGCCTAAGCCAACCGACGAAAAGAGCGGACGGGCGGGCACTACGCCGGCCAGAGAGACGGGATGCGCAAGCCGTGGATCGATAGGGTGGTAGGTGGGTTTAGGCACATATTCACATTTCTGCATGGAAATGCCATTTTTTATGGCTTGTAAATTCATACAATGATCCCTTCAGCCTTCACATAAAGTTTCATGGCAAGACGACTCCTTTTCTATTTTTTAAGATTTTTGAAACTTTTTACGATTCGGGACTTTTTAAAATTTTTTCGGAAGGAGTTTTGGCCCTAAACTTGGTAGACGTGATCCTTGTATTTTTTTTGGCATGCATAAAAAAATTCAGCTAAAAACTCAAAGTGTACAAGATTTTGTGACCATTTGAAAAAAGTGTCCCCATTTCAGACACTTTAATGGCTACTGGCAGCAAACCTGTAAAATCTCAAATGCTCTTTAAGGAGGTGCGAGTTCTCAAGGTTTGATGAGGGATAGGGGGCCAATATAAGGGCCAAGTACCAGCACCCATCGCACATCATGTGAGCACACCCCCCCCCGGCCCCCTCGATTGCCGGAACCCCAATGCCGCTGATCAGGTTCTCCGACGATGATCTAGCGATTGTGCCCCGACGAAGAAAAATACGACACCAGCACATGCCCGAGCCCAGCATGTGCTGCCACAACCCTCGGTCCAGTTCGATCTTAGACTAGGAATGAACTCCGTATGCCTAAGCCAATTGACGAAACGAGTGGGCGGGCAGGCGGGCACTACGTCAACTAAAGAGATGGGATGCGAATGCCGTGGATTGATAGGGTGGTAGGTGGGTTTAGGTTCATCTTCATATTTCTACATGCCAATGCCATTTTTATGGCTTGTAAATTCATACAATGGTCCCTTAAGCTTTCACGTGAAGTTTCATGGCAAGACGACTTGTTTTCTATTTTTCATGATTTTTGAAACTTTTTACGGTTCGTGATTTTTTAAAATTTTTTTGGAAGGAGTTTTGGCCCTAACCTTGGTAGGCGTGATTGTTGTATTTTTGTTGGCAGGCATGAAAAAATTTAGCTAAAAACTCGAAGTGTACAAGATTTTGTGACCATTTGAAAAAAGTGTCCCCCTTTCAGACACTTTAATTGCTATTGGCAGCAAACCTGTAAAATCTCAAATGTTCTTTAAGGGGGTTGAGTTCTCAAGGTTTGATGAGGGATAGGGGGCCAATATAAGGGCCAAGTACCAGCGCCCATCACACATCATGTGTGCACAACCCCCAGGCCCCCGATCACCGGAACCCCAATGCCGTCGGTCAGGTTCTACGACGATGCTCTGGCGATGGTGCCCTGGCGAAGAAAAATGCGGCACCAGCACATGCCCGAGCCCAGCATGTGTTGTCGCAACCCTCAGTCTGGTCTGATCTTAGACTAGGAATGAACTCCGTATGCTTAGACTGGGAATGAACTCCTTATGCCTAAGTCAACCCACGAAACGAGCGTGCGGGCGCTTTATCGGCCAGAGGGGCGAGATGCGCAAGTCGAGGATCGACCGGGTCCCCCTCTGTGTGCTGCCGATCCTGCTGCCGCAACCCTCAGTCCGGTCCGATCTTAGACTGGGAACGAAGTTCGTATGCCTAAGCCAACCGATGAAACGAGCAGGCGGACGGTTGGACGGGCACTACGTCGGCCAGAGAGACGGGATGCGCAAGCCATGGATCGATAGGGTGGTAGGTGGGTTTAGGAACATCTTCATATTTTTGCATGCCGATGCCAATTTTATGGCTTGTAAATTCATACAATGGTCCCTTAAGCCTTCACGTGAAGTTTCATGGCAAGACGACTCGTTTTCTATTTTTCATGATTTTTGAAACTTTTTGCGGTTCGAGATTTTTTAAACTTTTTTCGGAAGGAGTTTTGGCCCAAAACTTGGTAGACATGATCCTTGTATTTTGTTGGCATGCACAAAAAAATTCAGCTAAAAACTTGAAGTGTACAAGATTTTGTGACCATTTGAAAAAAGTGTCCCCATTTCAGACACTTTAATGGCTACTAGCAGCAAACCTGTAAAATCTCAAATGCTCTTTAAGAGGGAGTGAGTTCTTAAGGTTTGATGAGGGATAGGGGGCCAATATAAGGGCCATGTACCAGCACCCATCGCACATCATGTGCGCACAACCCCCGGCCCCCCTGATCGTCGAAACCCCAATGTCGCCGGTCAGGTTCTCCGGCATTGGTGCCCAGGCAAAGAAAAATATGGCACCAGCACATGCCCGAGCCTAGCATGTGTTGTCGCAACCTTTGGTCCAATCCTATCTTAGACTGGGAATGAACTCCGTATACTTAGACTGGGAATGAACTCCGTATGCATAAGTCAACCCACGAAACGAGGGTGCGGGCGCTCAGTCGGCTAGAGGGGCAGGATACGCAAGTTGGGGATCAATCGGGTCCCCCTCTGTGTGCTGTCAATCCTGCTTCCGTAACCCTTGGTCTGGTCCATTCTTAGACCAGGAATGAACTCTGTATGCCTAAGCCAACCGACGAAACAAGCGAGTGGGCGGGCAGGCAGGCGCTACACTGACCAAAGAGACGGGATACGGAAGCTGTAGATCGATAGGGTGGTTGGTGGGTTTATGCACATCTTCATATTTTTGCGTGCCAATGCCATTTTTATGGCTTGTAAATTCATACAATGGTCCCTTAAGCCTTCACGTGAAGTTTCATGGCAAGATGACTCGTTTTCTATTTTTCATGATTTTTGAAACTTTTTGAGGTTCGGTATTTTTTAAACTTTTTTCAAAAGGAGTTTTAGCCCAAAACAAGGTAGACGTGATCCTTGTATTTTTTTTGGCATGCACAAAAAAATTCAGCTAAAAACTTGAAGTGTACAAGATTTTGTGACCATTTGAAAAAAGTGTCCCCATTTCAAACACTTTAATGGCTACTGGCAGCAAACCTGTAAAATCTCAAATGCTCTTTAAGGGGGTGTGAGTTCTCGAGGTTTGATGAGGGATAGGGGGCCAATATAAGGGCCAAGTACCAGCACCCATCACACATCATGTGTGCACACCCCCCGGCCCCCCCAATGCCGGAACCCCAATATAAGGGCCAAGTATCAGCACCCATCGCACATCATGTGCGCACACCCTCCACCGGCCCCTTCCATCGTCGGAACCCCAATGCTGTCGGTCAGGTTCTCCGGTGATGCTTCGGCGATAGTGCCTCGATGAAGAAAACTACGGCACCAGCACATGCCCAAGCCCAGCATGTGCTGCCGCAACCCTCGGTCCGATTTGATCTTAGATTGGGAATGAACTCCGTATGCTTAGACTGGGAATGAACTCTGTATGCCTAAGTCAACCCATGAAATGAGTGTGCGGGCGTTCAACTGACCAGAGGGGAGGGATGCGCAACCGGGGATCGATCGGGTCCCCATCTGCGTGCTACTGATTCTGCTACCGTAACCCTCAGTCCGGTCTAATCTTAGACTGAGAATGAACTCTGTATGCCTAAACCAACTGACGAAACGAGCGGGCGGGCAGGCGGGCGGGCGCTACGCCGATCAGAGAGACGGGATAAGCAAGCCGTGGATCGATAGGGTGGCTGGTGGGTTTAGGCACATCTTCATATTTCTATGTGCCAATGCCATTTTTATGCCTTGTAAATTCATACAATGGTCCCTTAAGCCTTCACGTGAAGTTTCATGGCAAGACGACTCATTTTCTATTTTTCATGATTTTTGAAACCTTTCGTGGTTCGAGATTTTTTTAAATTTTTTTCGAAAGGATTTTTGGCCCCAAACTTGGTAGACGTGATCCTTGTAATTTTGTTGGCATGCACAAAAAAATTCAGCTAAAAACTCAAAGTGTACAAGATTTTGTGACCATTTGAAAAAAGTGTCCCCATTTTATACACTTTAATCGCTACTGGCAGGAAACCTGTAAAATCTCAAATGCTCTTTAAGGGGGTGTGAGTTCTCGAGGTTTGATGAGGGATAGGGAGCCAATAGAAGGGCCAAGTACCAGCACCCATCGCACATCCTGTGCACACACCTCCCCCCGGCCCCCCGATCGTCGGAACCCCAATGCAGCCGGTCAGGTTCTCCGGTGATGCTCCGACGATGGCACCCCGACGAAGAAAAATGCAGCACCAGCACATGCCCGAGCCTAGCATTTGCTGCCACAACCCTTGGTCCGGTCCGATCTTAGACTGGGAATGAACTCTGTATGCTTAGACTGGGAATGAACTCCGTATGCCTAAGTCAACCCATAAAACAAGCGTGCAGGCGCTCAGCCGGCCAGAAGGGCGGGATGTGCAAGCTAGGGATCGACCGGGTCCCCCTCTGTGTGCTGCCAATCTTGCTACCGCAACCCTCGGTCCGGTCTGATCTTGGACTGGAAATGAACTCCGTATGCCTAAGCCAATCGATGAAACGAACGGACGGGCAGGCGAGCACTACGTCGGCCGAGAGACGGGATGCGTAAGCCGTGGATCGATAGGGTGGTAGGTGGGTTTAGGCACATCTTCATATTTCTGCATGCCACTGCCATTTTTATGGCTTGTAAATTCATACAATGGTCCCTTAAGCCTTCACTTGAAGTTTAATGGCAAGACGACTCGTTTTCTATTTTTCACTATTTTTAAAACCTTTTGCGGTTCGGGATTTTTCAAAATTTTTTCGAAAGGATTTTGGCCCCAAACTTGGTAGACGTGATCCTTTCATTTTTTTTGGCATGCACAAAAAAATTCAGCTAAGAATGCGAAGTGTACAAGATTTTGTGACCATTTCAAAAAAGTGTCCCCATTTCAGACACATTAAAGGCTGCTGGCAGCAAACCTGTAAAATCTCAAATACTCTTTAAGGGGGTGTGAGTTCTTGAGGTTTGATGAGGGATAAGGGGCCAATATAAGGGCCAACTACCAGCACCCATCGCACATCATGTGCGCACACCCCCCCGACCCCCCAGATCACCGGAACCCCAATGCCGCCGGTCAGGTTCTCCAGCGATACTTCGACGATGGTGCTCCGACGAGGAAAAATGCGGCACCAGCACATGCCCGAGCCCAGCATGTGCAGCCACAACCCTCGGTCTGGTCTGATCTTAGACTGGGAATGAACTCCGTACGCTTAGACTGGTAATGAACTGCATATGCCTATGTCAACCTATGAAACAAGCGTGCAGGCGCTCAACCGACCAGAGGGGCGGGATGCACAAGCCGGGGATCGGTTGGGTCCCCCTCTGCGTGCTGCCGATCCTGCTACCGTAACCCTCGGTCTGGTCCAATCTTAGACTGGGAATCAACTCCGTATACCTAAGCCAACCGACGAAACGAGCGGGCTGACAGGCGGGCACTACGCCAGCCAGAGAGATGGGATGCACAAGCCGTGGATCAATAGGGTGGTAGGTGGGTTTAGGCACACCTTCATATTTCTCCATGCCAATGCCATTTTTATGGCTTGTAATTTCATACAATGGCCCTTAAGCCTTCACGTGAAGTTTCATGGCAAGAGAACTCTTTTTTTTTTCACGATTTTTGAACTTTTTACGGCTCAGGATTTTTTAAAATTTCTTCGAAAGGAGTTTTGGCCTCATACTTGGTAGACGTGATCCTTGTATTTTTGCTGGCATGCACAAAACAATTCAGCTAAAAACTCGAAGTGTACAAGATTTTGTAACCATTTGAAAAAAGTGTCCCCACTTCAGACACTTTAATGGCTACCGGTAGCAAACCTATAAAATCTCAAATGCTCTTTAAGGGGGTGTGAGTTCTTGAGGTTTGATGAGGGATAGGGGGCCAGTATAAGGGCCAAGTACCAGCACCCATTGCATATCATGTGCGCACACCCTCCGACCCCCCCGATCGCGGGAACCCCAATGCCGCCGGTCAGGTTCTTTGGCGATGCTCCGACGATGGTGCCTCGACGAAGAAAAATGTGGCACCAACACATGCCCGAGCCCAGCATGTGCTGCCGCAACCCTCGGTCTGGTCCGGTCTTAGACTGGGAATGAACTCCATATGCTTAGACTGGGAATGAGCTTCGTATGCCTAAGTCAACCTACGAAACGAGCGTGCGGGCGCTCAGCCGGCCAGAAGGGCGGGATGCGCAAGCCGGGGATTGGTTGGGTCCCCCTCTGCGTATTGCCAATCCTGTTACCACAACCCTCGATCTGATCTGATCTTAGACTGGGAATGAACTCCGTATGCCTAAGCCAACTGACGAAACGAGCGGGCGGGCGGGCGGGCACTACACCGGTTAGAGAGACGAGATGCACAAGTCGTGGATCGATAGGGTGGTAGGTGCATTTAGGCACATCTTCATATTTTTACATGCCAATACCATTTTTATGGCTTGTAAAATCATACAATGGTCCCTTAAGCCTTCACGTCATGTTTCATGGCAAGATGACTCGTTTTCTATTTTTCACGATTTTTGAAACTTTTAGCAGTTCGGGATTTTTTAAAATTTTTTCGAAAGTATTTTTGGCCCCAAACTTGGTAGACATGATCCTTATATTTTTGTTGGCTTGCACAAAAAAATTCAGCCAAAAACTCGAAGTGTACAAGATTTTGTGACAATTTGAAAAAAATGTCACCATTTCAGACACTTTAATGGCTACTGCCAGCAAACCTGTAAAATCTCAAATGCTCTTTAAGGGGGTGTGAGTTCTCGAGGTTTGATGAGGGATGGGGGGCCAATATAAGGGCCAAGTACCAGCACCCATCGCACATCATGTGCGCACACCCCCAGCCCCCCCGATCGCCGGAACCCCAATGCCGTCGGTCAAGTTCTCCAGCGATGCTCCGATGATGGTGCCCCGACAAAGCAAAATGTGGCACCAGCACATGCCCGAGCCCAGCATGTGCTGCCGCAACCCTCGGTCTGGTCCGATCTTAGACTATGAATGAACTCCGTATGTTTAGACTGGGAATGAATTCCGTATGTTTAGACTGGGAATAAACTCCTTATGCCTAAGTCAACCCACGAAACGAGCATACGGGCGCTCAGTCGGTCGGAGGGGCGGGATACGCAAGCTGGGGATCGGTCGGGTCCCCCTCTACGTGCTGCCGATCTTGCTGCCACAACCCTCAGTCCGGTTCAATCTTAGATTGGGAATTCACTCCGTATGCCTAAGCCAACCGACGAGACGACCAGGCGGGCGGGCGGGCACTACGCCGGCCAGAGAGACGGGATGCGCAAGCTATGGATCGATAGGGTGGTAGGTGGGTTTAGGCACATCTTCATATTTCTGCATGCCAATGCCATTTTTATGGCTTGTAAATTCATACAATGGTCCCTTAAGCCTTCATGTGAAGTTTCATGGCAAGACGAGTCGTTTTCTATTTTTCACGATTTTTGAAGCTTTTTATGGTTTGGGATTTTTTAAAATTTTTTCGGAAGGAGTTTTGGTCCAAACTTGGTAGATGTGATCCTTGTATTTTTGTTGGCATGCACAAAAAAATTCAGCTAAAAACTCAAAGTGTACAAGATTTTGGGACCATTTGAAAAAAGTGTCCCCATTTCAGACACTTTAATGGCTACTGGCAGCAAACCTGTAAAATCTCAAATGCTCTTTAAGGGGGTGGGAGTTCTCAAGGTTTGATGAGGGATAGAGGCCAATATAAGGGCCAAGTACCAGCACCCATTGCACATCATGTGCGCACACCCACCCCTGGCCCCCCGATCGTCGGAACCCCAATGCCGTCGGTCAGGTTCTTCGACGATGCTCCGACGATGGTGCCCCAGTGAAGAAAAATGCCGCACCAGCACATGCCCGAGCCCAGTATAAGCTAATGCAACCCTCGGTCTGATCCGATCTTAGACTGGGAAAGAACTCCGTATGCTTAGACTGGGAATGAGCTCCGTATGCCTAAATCAACCCACGAAACGATCGTACGGTCGCTCAGTCGGCCAGAGGGGCGGGATGCGCAAGTCGGGGATCGGTCGGGTCCCCCTCTGTGTGCTGGCAATCCTGCTGTCGCAACCCTTGGTCCGGTCTGATCTTAGACTGGGAATGAACTCCGCATGCGTAAGCCAACCGACGAAACGACTGGGCGGGTGAGCGGGCACTACGCTGGCCAGAGAGACGGGAAGCGCAAGCTGTGGATCGATAGGGTGGTAGGTGGGTTTAGGCACATCTTCATATTTCTACATGTCAATGCCATTTTTATGGCTTGTAAATTCATATAATGGTCCCTTGAGCCTTCACGTGAAGTTTCATGGCAAGACGACTCATTTTCTATTTTTCACGACTTTTGAAACTTTTTACGGTTCGAGATTTTTTAAAATTCTTTCGGAAGGAGTTTTGGCCCAAACTTGGTAGACATGATCCTTGTATTTTTGTTGGCATGCACAAAAAAATTCAGCTAAAAACTCAAAGTGTACAAGATTTTGAGACCATTTGAAAAAAGTATCCCCATTTCAGACACTTTAATGGCTACTGGCAGCAAACCTGTAAAATCTCAAATGCTCTTTAAGGGGGTGGGAGTTCTCAAGGTTTGATGAGGGATAGAGGCCAATATAAGGGCCAAGTACCAGCACCCATCGCACATCATGTGCGCACACCCCCCGGGCCCCCGATTGCTAGAACCTCAATGCGGCCGGTCAGGTTCTTCGACGATGCTCCGACGATGGTGCCCCGGTGAAGAAAAATGCGACAGTAACACATGCTCGAGCCCAGCATGTGCTGCTGCAACCCTCGGTCCGGTCCGATCTTAGACTGGGAATGAATTTCGTATGCTTAGACTGGGAATGAACTCCGTATGCCTAAGTCAACCCACGAAATGAGCGTGTGTGCACTTAGCCGGCCAGAAGAGCGGGATGCGCAAGTCGGGGATTGGCCGGGTCCCCCTCTGCATGCTGCCGATCCTACTGCCACAGCCCTCAGTCCGGTCCGATCTTAGATTGGGAATGAACTCCGTATGCCTAACCCCACCGACGAAACGAGTGGGCAGGCGGGCGAAAGGGCCCTACGCCGACCAAAGAGACGGGATGCGCAAGCCGTGGATCGATAGGGTGGTAGGTGGGTTTAGGCACATCTTCATATTTCTACGTGTCAATGCCATTTTTGCAGCTTGTAAATTCATACAATGGTCCCTTAAGCCTTCACGTGAAGTTTCATGGCAAGATGACTCGTTTTCTATTTTTCACGATTTTCAAAACTTTTTAAGGTTCGAAATTTTTTAAAATTTTTTCGGAAGGAGTTTTGGCCCCAAACTTGGTAGACGTGATCCTTGTATTTTTGTTGGCATGCATAAGAAAATTAAGCTAAAAACTCGAAGTGTACAAGATTTTGTGGCCTTTTGAAAAAAGTGTCCCCATTTCAGACACTTTAATGGCTACTGGTAGCAAACCAGTAAAATCTCATATGCTCTTTAAGGGGGTGTGAGTTCTCGAGGTTTGATAAGGGATAGGGGGCCAATATAAGGGCCAAGTACCAGCACCCATCGCACATCATGTGTGCACACCCCCCTCGGCCCCCCCGATCGTCGGAACCCCAATGCCGCCGGTCAGGTTCTTCAACGATGCTCCGACGATGGTGCCCCGGTGAAGTAAAATGTGGCACCAAAACATGCCCGAGCCCAGCATGTGCTGCTGCAACCCACGGTCCTGTCTGATCTTAGACTGGCAATGAACTCTCTCTACTTAGGCTGGGAATAAACTCTGTATGCCTAAGTCAACTGACGAAACGACCGTGGGGGTGCTCAGCCAGCCAAAAGGGCAGGTCGTGCAAGCTGGGGATCGGCCGGGTCCGATCCTACTACCACAACCCTTGGTCCGGTCCAATCTTAGACTAGGAATGAACTCCGTATGCCTAAGCCAACCGACGAAACGAGCGAGCGGGCGGGCGGGCGGACACTACGCCGGCCAGAGAGACGGGATACGCAAGCCGTGGATCCATAGGGTGGTAGGTGGGTTTAGGCACATCTTCATATTTCTGCATGCCAATTCCATTTTTATGGCTTGTAAATTCATACAATGGTCCCTTAAGCCTTCACGTGAAGTTTCATGGCAAGACGACTCGTTTTCTATTTTTCACGATTTTCAAAACCTTTTGAGGTTCAGGATTTTTTAAAATTTTTTCGGATGGAGTTTTGGCCCCAAACTTGGTAGACATGATCCTTTTATTTTTGTTGGCATGCATAAAAAAATTCAGCTAAAAAATCGAAGTGTACAAGATTTTGTGACCATTTGAAAAAAATGTCCCCATTTCAGACACTTTAATGGCTACTGGCAACAAACCTGTAAAGTCTCAAATGCTCTTTAAGGGGGTGTGAGTTCTCGAGGTTTGATGAGGGATAGGGGGCCAATATAAGGGCCAAGTACTACCACCCATCGCACATCATGTGCGCACACCCCCTCCGCCCCCCCGATCGTCGAAACCCCAATGCCCCCGGTCAGGTTCTCTGGCAATGCTCGGGTGATGGTGCCCCGACGAAAAAAAATACGGCACATCCCTCTGTCTGGTCCGATCTTAGACTGGGAATGAACTTTGTATGCCTAAGTCAACCCACGAAACGAGCGTGCGGGCGCTCAGCCGGCCATAGGGGCAGGCGGGCACTACGTCGGCCAGAGAGACGGGATGTGCAAGTCGTGGATCGATAGGGTGGTAGGTGGGTTTAGGCACATCTTCATATTTCTGCATGCCAATGCCATTTTTATGGCTTGTAAATTCATACAATGGTCCCTTAAGCCTTCACGTGAAGTTTCATGGCAAGACGACTCGTTTTCTATTTTTCAAGATTTTGAAACTTTTTGAGGTTTGGGATTTTTTAAAATTTTTTCGAAAGGAGTTTTGGCCCCAAACTTGGTAGACGTGATCCTTGTATTTTTTTTGCCATGCACAAAACAATTCAGCTAAAACTCGAAGTGTACAAGATTTTGTGACCATGTGAAAAAAGTGTCCCATTTCAGACACTTTAATGGCTACTGGTAGCAAACCTGTAAAATCTCAAATGCTATTTAAGGGGGTGTGAGTTCTCGAGGTTTGATGATTGATAGGGGGCCAAGATATGGGCCAAGTACCAGCACCCATCACACATCATGTGCGCACACCCCCTCGGCCCCCCCGATCGCTGGAACCCCAATGCCATCGATCAGGTTCTCTGGCGATGCTCTGGCAATGGTGCCCCAGTGTAGAAAAATGCGGCACCAGCACATGCCCAAGCCCAGTATGTGCTACCGCAACCCTCAGTCCGGTCCAATCTTAGACTGGGAATGAACTCCATATGCCTAGACTTGGAATGAACTCCGTATGCCTAAGTCAACCCACGAAACGAGCGTGCGGGCATTCAGCTGGCCAGAGGGTCGGGATGCGTAAGTCGAGGATCAGTCGAGTTCCCTCTGCGCATTGCCAATCCTGTTGCCGTAACCCTCGGTCCGGTCCGATCTTAGACTGGGTATTAACTCCGTATGGCTTAGTCAACCCACAAAACGAGCGTGCAGGCGCTCAGCCGGCCAGATGGTCGGGATGCGTAAGTCGAGGATCAGTCGGGTCCCCTCTGCGCGCTGCCAATCCTGTTGCCGTAACCCTCGGTCCGGTCCCATCTTAGACTGGGAATGAACTCCGTATGCCTAAGTCAACCAATGAAACGAGCGTGCGGGCTCTCAGCCGGCCAGAAGGTCAGGATGCATAAGTCGAGGATCAGTCGGGTCCCCTCTGCACGCTGCCAATCCTGTTGCCGCAACCCTCAGTCCGGTCTGATCTTAGACTGGGAATTAACTCCGTATAGCTAAGTCAACCCACAAAACGAGCGTGCAGGCGCTCAGCCGGCTAGAGGGGCAGAATGTGCAAGCCGGGGATCGGTCGGGTCCCCCTCTGCGTGCCATCGATCCTGTTACCGTAACCCTCAGTCCGATCCCATCTTAGACTAGGAATGAACTCTGTATACCTAACCCAACAGACAAAACGAGCGGGCAAGCGGGCGGCCACTATGCCGGCCAGAGAGACGGGATGTGCAAGCCGTGGATCGATAGGGTGGTTGGTGGGTTTAGGCACATCTTTATATTTTTGCGTGCCAATGCCATTTTTATGGCTTGTAAATTCATACAATGGTCCCTTAAGCCTTCACGTGAAGTTTCATGGCAAGATGACTCGTTTTCTATTTTTCAAGATTTTTGAAACTTTTTACGGTTCGGGATTTTTAAAAATTTTTTTGAAAGGAGTTTTTGCCCCAAACATGGTAGACGTGATCCTTGTATTTTTATTGGCATGCACAAAAAAATTCAGCTAAAAACTCGAAGTGTACAAGATTTTGTGACCATTTGAAAAAAATGTCCCCATTTCAGACACTTTACTGGCCACTGGTAGCAAACCTGTAAAATCTCAAATGCTCTTTAAGGGGGTGTGACTTCTCGAGGTTTGATGAGGGATAGGGGGCCAATATAAGGGCCAAGTACCAGCACCCATCACACATCATGTGCGTAGACCCCCCCTCAGCCCCTCGATCGTCGGAACCCCAATGCCGTCGGTCAAGTTCTCCGGCGATGGTGCCCCAGTGAAGAAAAATGCTGCACAAGCACATGCCTGGGCCTAGCATGTGCTGTCGCAACCCTTGGCCCGGTCTGATCTTAGACTGGGAGTGAACTCCATATGCTTAGACTGGAAATGAACTCTGTAGGCCTAAGTTAACCCATGAAACGAGCGAGCGGGCGCTCAACCAGCCAGAGGAGCGGGATGCACAAGCCGGGGATCGATCGGGTCTCACACTGTGTATTGCTGATCGTGCTGTTGCAACCCTCGGTCTAGTCCGATCTTAGATTGGGAATGAACTCCGTATGCCTAAGCCAACCGATGAAACGAGTGGGCGGGCGAGCACTACACCGGCCAGAGAGACGGGATGCGCAAGTCATGGATCGATAGGGTGGTAGGCGGGCTTAGGCACATCTTCATATTTCTGCATGCCAATGCAATTTTTATGGCTTGTAAATTCATACAATGGTCACTTTCAGACACTTCAATGGCTACTAGTAGCATACCTGTAAAATGTCAAATGCTCTTTAAGGCGGTGTGAGTTCTCGAGGTTTGATGAGGGATAGGGGGCCAATATAGGGGCCAAGTACCAGCACCCATCGCACATCAAGTGTGCACAACCCATCCTGGCCCCCTGATCGCCAGAACCACAATGCCGTCGGTCAGGTTCTCTGACGATGCTCTGATGATGGTGCCTCGACAAAGAAAAATGCGGCACCAGCACATGCCCGAGCCCAGCATGTGCTGTCGTAACCCTCGGTCAGGTTCGATCTTAGACTGGGAATGAACTCCGTATGCTTAGACTAGGAATGAACTCTGTATGCCTATGTCAACCCACGAAATGAGCGTGCGGGCGCTCAATCGGCCAGAGGGCCGGAATGCGTAAACCGAGGATCAGTCGGGTCCCCTCTGCGTGCTGCCAATCCTGTTGTCGCAACCCTCGGTCTGGTCCGATCTTAGACTGGGAATGAACTTCGTATGCCTAAGCCAACCGACAAAACGAGTGGGTGGACGGGCGGGCACTACGTCAGACAGAGAGATGGGATGCGCAAGCCGTAGATCGATAGGGTGGTAGGTGGCTTTAGGCACATCTTCATATTTCTACATCCCAATGCCATTTTTATGGCTTGTAAATTCATACAATGGTCCCTTAAGCCTTCACGTGAAGTTTTAGGTCAAGATGACCCATTTTCTATTTTTCATGATTTTTGAAACTTTTTGCGGTTTGGGGTTTTTTAAAATTTTTTCGGAAGGATTTTTGGTCCCAAACTTGGTAAACGTGATCCTTGTAATTTTGTTGGCATGCATAAAACAATTCAGCTAATAACTCGAAGTGTACAAGATTTTGTGACCATTTCAAAAAAGTGTTCCCATTTTAGACACTTTAATGGCTACTGGCAGCAAACCTGTAAAACCTCAAATGCTCTTTAAAGGGGTGTGAGTTCTCAAGGTTTGATGAAGGATAGGGGGCCAATATAAGGGCCAACTACCAGCAGCCATCGCATATCATGTGCGCACACCCCCCGGCCCCCCCGATCGTCGGAACCCCAATGCCGCTGATCAGGTTCTCCGACGATGGTGCCCCGACGAAGAAAAATGTGGCACCAGCACATGCCCAAGCCCAGCATGTGCTGCCGTAACCCTCAGCCTAGTCTGATCTTAGATTGAGAATGAACTCCGTATGCTTAGACTGGGAATGAACTCCGTATGCCTAAGCCAACCGATGAAATGAGCGGGCAAGCGTGCAATTCACCGGCCAGAGAGACGGGATGCGCAAGCTGTGGATCGATAGGGTGGTAGGTGGGTTTAGTCACATCCTCGTATTTCTGCATGCCAATGCCATTTTTATGGCTTGTAAATTCATACAATGGTCCCTTAAGCCTTCATGTGAAGTTTAATGGCAAGACGACTCGTTTTCTATTTTTCACAATTTTGAAAACTTTTTACGGTTCGAGAATTTTTAAAATTTTTTCGGAAGGAGTTTCGGCCCCAAACTTTTAAGACGTGATCCTTGTATTTTTGTTGGCATGCACAAAAAAATTCAGCTAAAAACTCGAAGTGTACAAGATTTTGTGACTATTTGAAAAAAGTGTTTGCATTTCAGACACTTTAATGGCTACTAGCAGCAAACCTGTAAAATCTCAAATGCTCTTTAAGAGGGTCTGAGTTCTCAAGGTTTGATGAGGGATAGGGGGCAATATAAGGGCCAAGTATCAGCACCCATCGCACATCATGTGTGCACACCCCTCAGCCCCCTCGATCGTTGGAACCCCAATGCCGCCGGTCAGGTTCTCCGGTGATGGTGCCCCGGTGAAGAAAAATGTGGCACCTGCACATGCCCGAGCCCAGTATGTGCTGCCGTAACCCTCGGTCCAATTCAATCTTAGACTGGGAATGAACTCCATATGCTTAGACTGGGAATGAACTCCGTATGCCTAAGTCAACCGGCCAGAGGGGCGGGATGCACAAGCCGGGAATCGACCGGGTCCCCCTCTGCATGCTGCCTATCGTGCTACCGCAACCCTCGGTCTAGTTCAATCTTAGACTAGGAATGAACTCCGTTTGCTTAAGCCAACCGATGAAACGAGCGTGCGGGCGGGCGGGCGGGCACTACGTCGGCCAGAGAGACGGGATGTGCAAGCCGTGGATCGATAGGGTGGTTGGTGGGTTTAGGCACATCTTCATATTTCTACGAGCCAATGCCATTTTTATGGCTTGTAAATTCATACAATGGTTCCTTAAGCCTTCACGTGAAGGTTCTTGGCAAGACGACTCGTTTCCTATTTTTCACGATTTTCAAAACTTTTTACGGCTCGAGATTTTTTAAAATTTTTTTGGAAGGAGTTTTGACCCCAAACTTGGTAGACGTTATCCTTGTATTTTTGTTGGTATGCACAAAAAAATTCAGCTAAAAACTCGAAGTGTACAAGATTTTGTGACCATTTGAAAAAAGTGTTCCCATTTCAGACACTTTAATGGCTATTGGCAGCAAACCTGTAAAATGTCAAATGCTCTTTAAGGGGGTGTGAGTTCTCGAGGATTGATGAGGGATAGGGGGCCAATATAAGGGCCAAGTACCAGCTCCCATCGTACATCATGTGCGCACAAGACCTCCTGGCCCCCCCGATCGTCGGAACCCCAATGCCGCCGGTCAGGTTCTTCGACGATGCTCCGACGATCGTGCCCCAGTGAAGAAAAATACGGCACCAGCACATGCCCGAGCCCAGCATGTGCTGCCGCAACCCTCGGTCTGGTCTTATACTGGGGATGAACTCCATATGCTTAGACTGGGAATGAACTCCGTATGCCTAAGTCAACCCATGAAACGAGCGTGCGGGCGCTCATTCGACCGAGGGGTGGGATGTGCAAGCCGAGAATCGGCCAGGTCCCTCTCTGCGTGCTACCGATCTTGCTATTGTAACCTTCGGTTCGGTCTGATCTTAGACTGGGAATGAACTCCGTATGCCTAAGCCAACCGACGAAATGAGCGGGTGGCGGGCGGGCACTACGTCGGCCAGGGAGACGGGATCCGCAAGCGATGGATCAATAAGGTGGCAGGTGGGTTTAGGCACATCTTCATATTTCTGTGTGCCAATGCCATTTTTATGGCTTGTAAATTCATACAATGGTCCCTTAAGCGTTCACGTGAAGTTTAATGGCAAGACGACTCATTTTCTATTTTTCATGATTTTTGAAACTTTTTATGGTTCGAAATTTTTAAAATTTTTTCGGAAGGGGTTTTGGCCCCAAACTTGGTAGACGTGATCCTTGTATTTTTTTTGGCATGCATAAAAAAATTCAGCTAAAAAATCGAATGTAAAGATTTTGTGACCATTTGAAAAAAGTGTCCCCATTTCAGACACTTTACTGGCTACTGGCAGCAAACCTGTAAAATCTCAAATGCTCTTTAAGGGGGTGTGAGTTGTCAAGGTTTGATGAGGGATAGGGGGCCAATATAAAGGCCAAGTACCAGCACCCATGGCACATCATGTGCGCACACCCCCCGGCCCCTCCGATCGTCGAAACCCAAATGCCGCCGGTCAGTTCTCCGGTGAAGATGCCCCGACGAAGAAAAATGTAGCACTAGTACATGCCCGAGCCCAGCATGTGCTGCTGTAACCTTCGCTCTGGTCCAATCTTAGACTGGGAATGAACTCCGTATGCTTAGACTGGGAATCAACTCCGTATGCCTAAGTTAACCAACGAAATGAGCGTACGGGCGCTCAACCGGCCAGAGGGGAGGGATACGTAAGTCGGGGATCGGTTGGGTCCCCCTCTGCGTGCTGTCGATCCTACTGCTGCAACCCTCAGTCCAGTCTGATCTTAGATTGGGAATGAACTCCATATGCCTAAGCCAACCGACGAAACGAGCGAGCGGGTGAGCGGGCGGGCACTACGTCGGCAAAAGAGATGGGATGCGCAAGCCGTGGATCGATAGGGTGGTAGGTGGGTTTAGGCACATCTTCATATTTCTGTGGGCCAATGCCAATTTTTTGGCTTGTAAATTCTTACAATGGTCCCTTAAGCCTACACGTGAAGTTTCATGGCAAGGTGACTCGTTTTCTATTTTTCACGATTTTTGAAACTTTTTAGGGTTCGAGATTTTTTAAAATTTTTCAAAAGGAGTTTTGGCCCCAAACTTGGTTGACGTGATCCTTGTATGTTTTTTGGCTTGCATAAAAAAATTCAGCTAAAAACACGAAGTGTACAAGATTTTATAACCATTTGAAAAAAGTGTCCCCATTTCAGACACTTTAATGGCTATTGGCAGCAAACCTGTAAAATCTCAAATGCTCTTTAAGGAGGTGTGAGTTCTCGAGGTTTGATGAGGGATAGGGGGCCAATATAAGGAACAAGTACCAGCACCCTTGGCACATCATGTGCGCACACCCCCCCGACCCCCCGATCGTCGGAACCCTAATGCTGTCGATCAGGTTTTTCAACGATGCTCCGGCAATGGTGCCCCGACGAAGACAAATGCAGCACCAGCACATGCCCAAGCCCAGCATGTGCTACCGCAACCCTCGGTCTGATCCAATCTTAGACTGGGAATGAACTCCGTATGCCTAAGTCAACCCATGAAACGAGCGTGCGGGTGCTCATTCGACCGAGGGGTAGGATGTGCAAGCTGAGAATCGGCCAGGTCCCTCTCTGTGTGCTACCGATCTTGCTATCGTAACCTTCGGTTCGGTCTGATCTTAGACTGGGAATGAACTTCATATGCCTAAGCCAACCGACGAAACGAGCGGGTGGCCGGGCGGGCGGGCACTACGTCGGGCAGAGAGACGGGATGTGCAAGCCGTGGATCGATAGGGTGGTAGGTGGGTTTAGGTACATCTTCATATTTCTATGTGCCAATGCCATTTTTATGGCTTGTAAATTCATACAATGGTCCCTTAAGCCTTCACGTGAAGTTTCATGGTAAGACGACTCGTTTTCTATTTTTCACGATTTTTGAAACTTTTTGTGGTTCAGGATTTTTTAAAATTTTTTCGAAAGCAGTTTTGGCCCCAAACTTGGTAGACGTGATCCTTGTAGTTTTGTTGGCATGCATAAAACAATTCAGCTAAAAACTCGAAGTGTACAAGACTTTTTGACCATTTGAAAAAAGTGTCCCCATTTCAGACACTTAAATGGCTACTGGCAGCAAACCTGTAAAATCTTAAATGCTCTTTAAGGGGGTGTGAGTTCTCGAGGTTTGATGAGGGATAGGGGGCCAATATAAGGGCCAAGTACCAGCACCCATCGCACATCATGTGCGCACACCCCCCGGCCCCTCTGATCGCTGGAACCCCAATGCCGCCGGTCAGGTTCTCTGGCGATGCTCCGACGATGGTGCCCCGGTGAAGAGAAATATGGCACCGACACATGCTCGAGCCCAGGATGTGCTGCTGCAACCCTCGGTCCGGTCCGATCTTAGACTGGGAAAGAACTCCGTATGCTTAGACTGGGAATGAACTCCGTATGCCGAAGTCAACCCGCGAAACGAGCGTGCGTGCGCTCAGTCGGCCAGAGGGGTGGGATGCACAAGTCGGGGATCGATCGGGTCCCCCTCTGTTTGCTGCCAATCCTGCTATCGCAACCCTCGGTCTGATCTGATTTTAGACTAGGAATGAACTCCGTATGCTTAGACTGGGAATGAATTCCGTATGCCTAAGTCAACCCACGAAACGAGCGTGCGTGAGCTCAGTCGGCCAGAGGGGCGGGATGCACAAGTCGGGGATCGGCTGGGTCCCCCTCTGCGTCCTGCCGATCCTGCTGCCATAACCCTCAATTCGATCCGATCTTAGACTGCGAATGAACTCCGTACGCCTAAGCCAACCGACGAAACGAGCGGGCGGGCGGGCGGGCACTACATTGGCCAAAGAGACGGGATGCGCAAGCCGTGGATCGATAGGGTGGTAGGTGGGTTTTGGCACATCTTCATATTTCTACTTGCCAATGCGATTTTTGTGCATTGTAAATTCAAACAATGGTCCCTTAAGCCTTCACGTGAACTTTCATGGCAAGACGACTCGTTTTCTATTTTTCATGATTTTTGGAACTTTTTACGGTTTGAGATTTTTTAAAATTTTTTCGGATGGAGTTTTGGCCCCAAACTTGGTAGACATGATCCTTGTATTTTTGTTGGCATTCACAAAAAGATTCAGCTAAAAACTTGAAGTGTACAAGATTTTGTGACAATTTGAAAATGTGTCTCCATTTTAGACACTTTAACGGCTACTGGCAGCAAACCTGTAAAATCTCAAATGCTCTTTAAAGGGGTGTGAGTTCTCGAGGTTTGATGAGGGATAGGGGGCCAATATAAGGGCCAAGTACCAGCACCCATTGCACATCATGTGTACACACCCCCCGGCCCCCCCTGATCGTCGAAACCCTAATGTCGCCGGTCAGGTTCTCCAGCGATGCTCCAGCGATGGTGCCCCGACGAAGAAAAATGCAGCTCCAGCACATGCTCGAGCCCAACATGTGCTCCGCAACCCTTGGTCCGATCCGATCTTAGACTGGGAATGTACTTCATATGCTTAGACTGGGAATGAACTCCATATGCCTAAGTCAACCCACAGAACAAGCGTGCGGGCGCTCAGCCGGCTAGAGGGGCAGGATGAGCAAGTCGGTGATCGACCAGGTCCCCCTCTGCGTGCTGCCGATCCTACTACCATAACCCTTGGTTCAATCTGATCTTAGACTGGGAATGAACAACATATGCCTAAGCCAACTGATGAAACGAGCGAGCGGGCGAGTGGGCACTACGCTGGCCAGAGAGATGGGATGCACAAGTCGTGGACCGATAGGGTGGTTGGTGGGTTTAGGCACATCTTCATATTTCCATGTGCTAATGCCATTTTTATGGCTTGTAAATTCATACAATGGTCCCTTAAGCCTTCACGTGAAGTTTCATGGCCAGACGACTCGTTTTCTATTTTTTATGATTTTTGAAACTTTTTGTGATTCGGGATTTTTTAAAATTTTTTCGGAAGGAGTTTTGGCCCCAAACTTAGTAGACGTGATCCTTGTATTTTGGTTGGCATGCACAAAAAGATTCAGCTAAAAGCTTGAAGTGTACAAGATTTTGTGACCATTTGAAAAGAGTGTCTCCATTTCAGACACTTTAACGGCTACTGGCAGCAAACCTATAAAATCTTAAATGCCCTTTAAGGGGGTGTGAGTTCTCGAGGTTTCATGAGGGATAGGGGGATGATATAAGGGCCAAGTACCAGCATCCATCGCACATCATGTGCGCACACCCCCCCGGCCCCCTCTCGATCGTTGGAACCCCAATGCAGTCGGTTAGGTTCTCCGGTGATGCTCCGACGATGGTGCCCCGGTGAAGAAAAATGCGGCACCAGCACATGCCCGAGCCCAGCATGTGCTGCCGTAACCCTCGGCCCGGTCCGATCTTAGACTGGGAATGAACTCCTTATGCTTAGATTGGGAATGAACTCTGTATGCCTAAGTTAACCCACGAAATGGGCGTGCGGGCGCTCAGCCAGCCAGAGGGGCGGGATGCGTAATCCGGGGATCGACCGGATCCCCCTCTGTGTGCTACTGATCCTACTATCGTAACCCTCAATCCTGTCTGATCTAGACTGGGAATGAACTCCGTATGCCTAAGCCAACCGACGAAACGAGCGGGCGGGTGGGCATTACGCCGGCCAGAGAGACGGGATGCGCAAGCCGTGGATCGATATGGTGGTAGGTGGGTTTAGACACATCTACATATTTCTGCATGCCAATGCCATTTTTATTTCTTCTAAATTCATACAATGGTCCTTTAAGCCTTCACGTGAAGGTTCATGGCAAGACGACTCGTTTTCTATTTTTTATGATTTTTGAAACTTTTTACGGTTCGAGATTTTTTAAAATTTTTTCAGAAGCAGTTTTGGCCCAAAACTTGGTAGACGTGATCCTTGTATTTTTGTTCACATTCACAGAACAATTCAGCTAAAAATTCGAAGTGTACAAGATTTTGTGACCATTTGAAAAAAGTGTCCCCATTTCATACACTTTAATGGCTACTAGCAGCAAACCTCTAAAATCTCAAATGCTCTTTAAGCGGGTGTGAGTTCTCGAGGTTTGATGAGGGATAGGGGGCCAATATAAGGGCCAAGTACCAGCACCCATCGCACATCATGTGCACACACCCCCCCGGCCCCCTGATCGCCAGAACCCCAATGCCGCCGGTCAGGTTCTCCGGTGATACTCCGGCGATGGTGCCCCGATGAAGAAAAATACGGCACTAGCACATGCCCGAGCGCAGCATGTGCTACCGTAACCCTCGGTCTGATCCGATCTTAGACTGGGAATGAACTCCGTATGCCTAAGTCAACCCACGAAACGAGTGTGCGGGCGCTCAGTCGGCTAAGGGGGCGGGATGCGTAAGTCAGGGATCGATCAGGTCCCCCTCTACTTCCTGTCGATCCTGCTGCCGCAACCCTCGGTCTGGTCTTATCTTAGACTGGGAATGAACTCTGTATGCCTAAGCCAACCGATTAAACGAGCGGGCGGGCGGGCAGGCACTACGCTGGCCAGAGGGACGGGATACGCATGCCGTGGATCGATAGGGTGGTAGGTGGGTTTAGGCACATCTTCATATTTTTGTGTGCCAATGCCATTTTTAAGGCTTGTAAATTCATACAATGGTACCTTAAGCCTTCACGTGAAGTTTCATGGCAAGACGACTCATTTTCTATTTTTCATAATTTTTGAAACTTTTTACGGTTCGAGATTTTTTAAAATTTTTTCGGAAGGTGTTTTGGCCCAAAATTGGTAGACCTGATCCTTGTATTTTTGTTGACATGCACAAAAAAATTCAGCCAAAAACACGAAGTGTACAAGATTTTGTGACCATTTGAAAAAAGTGTCCGCATTTTAGACACTTTAATAGCTACTGGCAGCAAACCTATAAAATCTCAAATGCTCTTTAAGGGGGTGTGAGTACTCGAGGTTTGATGAGGGATAGGGGACCAATATAAGGGCCAAGTACCAGCACCCATGGGAAATCATGTGCGCACACCCCCCGGCCCCCCCGATCGCCGGAACCCCAATGCCGTCGGTGAGGTTCTGCGGTGATGGTAGCCCGGCGAAGAGAAATTCGGCACCAACACATGCTCGAGCCTAGCATGTGCTGCCACAACCCTTGGTCCAGTCCGATTTTAGATTGGGAATGAACTTTATATGCTTAGACTGGGAATGAACTCCGTATGCCTAAGTCAACCCACGAAACGAGCGTGCGGGCGCTCAATCGGCCAGAAGGTAGGATGCGCAAGTCGAGGATCGGTTGGGTTCCCCTCTATGTCCTGTCGATCCTGCTACCACAACACTCGGTCTGGTCTGATCTTAGACTGGGAATGAACTCTGTATGCCTAAGCCAACCAGCGAAACGAGCGGACGGGCGGGCGGGCACTACGCCGGCCAGAGAGACGGGATACGGAAGTCGTGGATCGATAGGGTGGTAGGCGGGTTTAGGCACATCTTCATATTTCTGCATGCCAATACCATTTTTATGGCTTGTAATTTCATACAGTGGTCCCTTAAGCCTTCACATGAAGTTTCATGGCAAGACAACTCGTTTTCTATTTTTCATGATTTTTGAAACTTTTTTACGGTTTGGGATTTTTTAAATTTTTTTCAGAAGGAGTTTTGGCCCAAAAGTTGGTAGACGTGACCCTTGTATTTTTGTTGGAATGCGCAAAACAATTCAGCTAAAAACTCGAAGTGTACAAGATTTTGTGTCCATTTGAAAAAAGTGTCCTCATTTCAGACACTTTAATGGCTACTAGCAGCAAACCTATAAAATCTCAAATGCTCTTTGAGGGAGTGTGAGTTCTCGAGGTTTGATGAGAAATAGGGGGCCAATATAAGGGCCAAGTACCAGCAGCCATCGCACATCATGTGCGCACACCCCCCTGGCCCCCCATCGTCGGAACCCTAATGCCGTCGGTCAGGTTCTCCGACGATACTCCGACGAAGAAAAATGCGGCACCAGCACATGCCCGAGCCCAGCATGTGCTGTCGCAACCCTCGGGCCAGTCCGATCTTAGACTGGGAATGAACTCCTTATGCCTAAGTCAACCCACGAAACGAGCGTACGGGCGCTCAACCGACCAGAGGGGTGGGATGCGCAAGCCGGGGATCGATCGGATCCCCCTCTGTGTGCTACCGATTCTGCTATTGTAACCCTCGATCTAGTCTAATCTAGACTGGGAATGAACTCCTTATGCCTAAGCCAACTGACGAAACGAGCGGGCGGGCGGGCGGGCACTACGCCGGCCAGAGAGACGGGATGCGCAAGCCGTGGATCGATAAGGCGGTAGGTGGGTTTAGGCACATCTTCATATTTCTGCATGCCAATGCCATTTTTATGGCTTCTAAATTCATACATTGGTCCCTTAAGCCTTCACGTGAAGGTTCATGGCAAGACGACTCGTTTTCTATTTTTTATGATTTTTGAAACTTTTTACGGTTAGAGATTTTTTAAAATTTTTTCGGAAGCAGTTTTGGCCCAAAACTTGGTAGACGTGATCCTTGTATTTTTGTTCACATGCACAAAACAATTCAGCTAAAAAATTGAAGTGTACAAGATTTTGTGACCATTTGAAAAAAGTGTCCCCATTTCAGACACTTTAATGGCTACTGGCGGCAAACCTGTAAAATCTCGAATGCTCTTTAAGGGAGTGTGAGTTCTCAAGGTTTGATGAGGTATAGGGGGCCAATATAAGGGCCAAGCACCAGCACCCATCACACATCATGTGCGCACATCCCCCCTGACCCCCCAATCGTCGGAACCCCAATGCCGGCGGTCAGGTTCTCCTGCGATGCTCCAGCGATGGTGCCTCGACGAAGAAAAATGCGACACCAGCACATGCCCGAGCCCAGCATGTGCTGCCATAACCCTCGGTCACATCCGATCTTACACTGGGAATGAACTCCGTATGCTTAGACTGGGAATGAATTCCTTATGCCTAAGTCAACCCACGAAACGAGCGTGCAGGCGCTCAACCGGCCAGAGGGGCGGGATGCGCAAGCTGAGGATCGAGTGGGTCCTTCTCTGTGTGCTACCGATCCTGCTACTGTAACCCTCGATCTGGACGGATCTTAGACTGGGAATGAACTCTGTATGCCTAAGCCAACTGACGAAACGAGCGGGCGGTTAGGCGGGCGGGCGGGCACTACGCCGGCCAGAGAGACGGGATGCGTAAGCCATGGATCGATAGGGTGGTAGGTGGGTTTAGGCACATCTTCATATTTCTACATGCCAATGCCATTTTTATGGCTTGTAAATTCATACAATGGTCCCTTAAGCCTTCATGTGAGGTTTCATGGCAAGATGACTCATTTTCTATTTTTCACGATTTTTGAAACTTTTTGCGGTTCGGGATTTTTTAAAATTTTTTCGGAAGGAGTTTTGGCTAAAAGCTTGGTAGACGTGATCCTTGTATTTTTTTTTGCATGCACAAAAGAATTCAGCTAAAAACTCAAAGTGTACAAGATTTTGTGACCATTTGAAAAAAGTGTGCCCATTTCGGACACTTTAATGGCTACTGGCAGCAAACCTATAAAATCTCAAATGCTCTTTGAGGGAGTGTGAGTTCTTGAGGTTTGATGAGGGATATGAGGCCAATATAAGGGCCAAGTTCCAGCACCCATCGCACATCACGTGCGCACACCCCCCCGTCCCCCCCGATCATCGGAACCCCAATGCCGTCGGTTAGGTTCTCCGATGATGCTCCAACGATGGTGCCACGACGAAGAAAAATGCGTCACCAGCACATGCCCGAGCCCAGCATGTGCTATCGTAACCCTCGGTCCAGTTCGATCTTAGACTAGGAGTGAACTCCGTATGCTTAGACTGGGAATGAATTCTGTATGCCTAAGTCAACCCACGAAATGAGCGTGCGGGCTTTCAGCCGGCCAGAGGGGCGAGATGCGCAAGCCGGGGATCGGTCAGATCCCCCTCTACGTGCTGCCAATCTTGCTGCTGTAACCTTCGGTTTGGTTCGATCTTAGACTGGGAATTAACTCCGTATGCCTAAGCCAACCGATAAAACGAC
Source organism: Durio zibethinus (assembly GCF_047325235.1). Taxonomy (NCBI): domain Eukaryota; kingdom Viridiplantae; phylum Streptophyta; class Magnoliopsida; order Malvales; family Malvaceae; genus Durio; species Durio zibethinus. The sequence goes on along the minus strand of NC_143180.1, from coordinate 14,148,007 downwards.
CGGGCGGGCGGGCACTACGTCGGCCCGAGAGACGGGATGCGCAACCGTGAATCGATAGGGTGGTAAGTGGGTTTAGGTACATCTTCATATTTCTGCATGCCAATGCCATTTTTATGGCTTGTAAATTCATGCAATGGTCCGTCAAGCCTTCACGTGAAGTTTCATGGCAAGACGACTCGTTTTTTATTTTTCAAGATTTTCAAAACTTTTTGCGGTTCGGGATTTTTTAAAATTTTTTCGAAAGGAGCTTTGGCCCCAAACTTGGTAGACGTGATCCTTGTATTTTTGTTGGCATGCACAAAAAAATTCAGCTAAAAACTCGAAGTATACAAGATTTTGTGACCATTTGAAAAAAGTGTCCCCATTTCAGACACTTTAATGGCTACTGGCAGCAAACCAGTAAAATCTCAAATGCTCTTTAAGGGGGTGTGAGTTCCCAAGGTTTGATGAGGGATAGGGGGCCAATATAAGGGCCAAGTACCAGCGCACATCGCACATCATGTGCGCACACCCCCCGACTCCCCCAATCGCCGGAACCCCAATGCCGCCGGTTAGGTTCTCTGGCAATGCTTCGATGATGGTGCCCCGACGAAGAAAAATGCGGCTGCACCACATGCCTGAGCCCAGAATGTGCTATCGCAACCCTCGGTCCAGTCCGATCTTAGACTGGGAATGAACTCCGTATGCTAAGTCAACACACGAAACGAGCGTATGGGCGCTCAGTCGGCCAGAGGGGCAGGATGTGCAAGTCGGGGATTGGTCGGGTCCCCCACTACGTGCTGTCGATCCTGTTGCTACAACCCTCAATCCGGTCTGATCTTAGACTGGGAATGAACTCCGTATGCCTAAGCCAATTGATGAAATGAGCGGGCGAGTGGGCGGGCGGGCACTACGCCGGCCAGAGAGATGGGATGCGGAAGCCGTGGATCGATAGGGTGGTAGGTGGGTTTAGGCACATCTTGATATTTCTGTGTGCCAATGCCATTTTTATGGCTTGTAAATTCATACAATGGTCCCTTAAGCCTTCACGTGAAGTTTCATCGCAATACGACTCATTTTCTATTTTTCATGATTTTTGAATCTTTTTACAGTTCAGGATTTTTTAAAATTTTTTTGGAAGGTGTTTTGCCCCAAATTTGGTAGACCTGATCCTTGTATTTTTGTTGGCATGCACAAAAAAATTCAGCTAAAAACTCAAAGTGTACAAGATTTTGTGACCGTTTGAGAAAAGTGTCCCCATTTTAGACACTTTAATGGCTACTGGCAGCAAACCTGTAAAATCTCAAATGCTTTTTAAGGGGGTGTGAGTTCTCCAGGTTTGATGAGGGATAGGGGGCCAATATAAGGGCCAAGTACTAGCACCCATCGCACATCACGTGCGCACACCCCCCCCGGCCCCCCCGATAGTCGGAACCCCAATGCCGGCGATCAGGTTCTCCGACGATGCTCCGGTGATGGTGCCCCGGTGAAGAAAAATACGGCACCAGCACATGCTTGAGCCCAGCATGTGCTACCACAACCCTCGGTCATGTCCGATCTTAGACTGAGAATGAACTCCGTATGCCTAAGTCAACCCACGAAACGAGCGTGCGGGCGCTTAGCCGGCCAGAGGGGCGGGATGCCCAAGTCGGGGATCGGCCGGGTCCTCCTTTGTGTGCTGTTGATCCTGCTACTGCAACCCTCGGTCCGGTCCGATCTTAGATTGGGGATGAACTCCGTATGCCTAAGCCAACCGACGAAATGAGAGGGCGAGCAGGCGGGCGGGCACTACGCATGCCAAAGAGACGGGATGCGCAAGCCGTGGATTGATAGGGTGGTAGGTGGGTTTAGGCACATCTTCATATTTCTGCATGCCAATGCCATTTTTATGGCTTGTAAATTCATACAATGGTCCCTTAAGCCTTCACGTGAGTTTCATGGCAAGACGACTCGTTTTCTATTTTTCACGAATTTTGAAATATTTTACGGTTCGGGATTTTTTGAAATTTGTTTCAAAGGAGTTTTGCCCCAAACTTGGTAGACGTGATCCTTGTATTTTTGTTGGCATGCACACAAAAATTCAGCCAAAAACTCGAAGTGTACAAGATTTTGTCACCATTTGAAAAAAGTATCCCCATATCAGACAATGTAATGGCTACTGGCAGCAAACCTGTAAAATCTGAAATGCCTTTTAAGGGGGAGTGAGTTCTCAAGGTTTGATGAGGCATAGGTGGCCAATATAAGGGCCAAGTACCAGCACCCATCACACATCATGTGCGCACGCCCCCCCGGCCCCCCGATCGTCGGAACCCCAATGCTGCTGGTCAGGTTCTCCGGCGATAGTGCCCTAGGGAAGAAAAATACGGCACCAGCACATGCCCGAGCCCAGCATGTGCTGCTACAACCCTCGGTCCGATCCGATCTTGGATTGGGAATGAACTCCGTATGCCTAAGTCAACCCACGAAACGAGCGTACGGGCGCTCAGCCGGCCAGAGGGGCGGGATGCGCAAGCCAGAGATCGACCAGGTCCCCCTCTGCATGCTGCCAATCCTGCTGCCGCAACCCTCAGTCCAGTCCGATCTTAGACTGCGAATGAACTCCGTACGCCTAAGCCAACCGACGAAACGAGCGGGCGGATGGCGGGCAGGCACTACGTCGGCCAGAGAGACGGGATGGTTAAGCCGTGGATCGATAGGGTGGTAGGTGGGTTTAGGCACATCTTCATATTTCTGCATGCCAATGCCATTTTTATGGCTTGTAAATTCATACAATGGTCCCTTAAGCCTTCACGTGAAGTTTCATGGCAAGACGACTCGTTTTCTCTTTTTCATGATTTTTGAAACTTTTTCGGTTCGGGATTTTTTAAAATTTTTTTGAAAGGAGTTTTGCCCCAAACTTGGTAGACGTGATCCTTGTATTTTTTTTGGCTTGCATAAAAAAATTCAGCTAAAAACTCGAAGTGTAGAAGATTTTGTGACCATTTGAAAAAAGTGTTCCCAATTCAGACACTTTAATGGCTACTGGCTGCAAACTTGTAAAATCTCAAATGCTCTTTAAGGGGGTGTGAGTTCTCGAGGTTTGATGAGGGATAGGGGGCCAATATAAGGGCCAAGTACCAGCACCCATCGCACATCATGTGCGCACACCCCCCAGGCCCCCCCGATTGCCGAAACCCTAATGCCGCCGGTCAGGTTCTCCGACGATGCTGCGGCGATGGTAGCCTGACGAAGAAAAAAGTGGCACCAGTACATGCCCGAGCACAGCATGTGCTGCCACAACCCTCGGTCCGGTCTGATCTTAGACTGGGAAGGAACTCCATATGCTTAGACTGGGAATGAACTCCGTATGCCTAAGTCAACCCACGAAACAAGCGTACGGGCGCTCAGTCGGCCAGAGGGGCGGGTTGCGCAAGCCAGGGATCAGCCGGGTCCCCCTCTATATGCTGCCAATCCTGCTGCTGCAACCCTTGATCTGGTCTGACCTTAGACTGAGAATGAACTCCGTATGCCTAAGCCAACTGATGAAACGAGCGGATGGGCGGGCGGGCACTACGCTGGCCAAAGAGACGGGATGTGCAAGCCGTGGATCGATAGGGTGGTAGGTGGGTTTAGGCACATCTTCATATTTCTACATGCCAATGCCATTTTTATGGCTTGTAAATTCATGCAATGGTCCTTTAAGCCTTCACGTGAAGTTTCATGGCAAGACGACTCATTTTCTATTTTTCATGATTTTCAAAACTTTTTGCGGTTCGAGATTTTTAAAAAATTTTTTGGAATGTGTTTTGGCCCCAAACTTGGTAGACGTGATCCTTGTATTTTTTTTGGCATGCCAAAAAAATTCACCTAAAAACTCGAAGTGTACAAGATTTTGTGACCATTTGAAAAACGTGTCCCCATTTCAGACACTTTAATAGCTACTAGCAGCAAACCTGTAAAATCTCAAATGCTCTTTAAGGAGGTGTGAGTCCTCGAGGTTTGATGAGGGATAAGGGGCCAATATAAGGGCCAAGTACCAGCACCCATCGCACATCATGTGCGCACACCCCCCCGGCCCCTCCGATCGTCGGAACCCCAATGCCGTCGGTCAGGTTCTCTGACGATGGTGCCCTGGCGAAGAAAAATGCGGCACCAGCACCTGCCTGAGCCCAGCATGTGCTATCGCAACCCTCGGTCTGGTCCGATCTTAGACTGGGAATGAACTCCATATGCTTAGACTGGGAATGAACTCCATATGCCAAAGTCAACCCATAAAACGAGCGTACGGGCGTTCAGCCGGCCAGAGGGGTGGGATGCACAAGTCGAGGATCGGTCGGGTCCCCCTCTGTGTGCTGCCGATCCTATTACTGCAACCCTCAGTCCGATTCAATCTTAGACTAGGAATGAGCTCCGTATGCCTAAGCCTACCGATGAAATGAGCGGGCGGTCGGGCGAGCACTACTCCGGCCTGAGTGGCAAGATGCACAAGTCATGGATAGATAGGGTGGTAGTTGGGTTTAGGCACATCTTCATATTTCTATGTGCCAATGCCATTTTTATGGCTTGTCAATTCATACAATGGTCCCTTAAGCCTTCACGTGAAGTTTTATGGCAAGATGACTCGTTTTCTATTTTTCATGATTTTCAAAACTTTTTGCGGTTCGGAATTTTTTAAAATTTTTTCGCAAGGATTTTTTGTCCCAAACTTGGTATACGTGATGCTTATATTTTTGTTGGCATGCACAAAAAAAATCAGCTAAAAACTCAAAGTGTACAAGATTTTGTGACCATTTGAAAAAAGTGTCCCCATTTTAGACACTTTAATGGCTACTGGCAGCAAACCTGTAAAATCTCAAATGCTCTTTAAGGTGTGTGAGCCCTCAAGGTTTGATGAGGGATAGGGGGCCAATATAAGGGCCAAGTACCAGCACCCATCGCACATCATGTGCGTACACCCCCCGGCCCCCCCGATCGTCGGAACCTTAATGCCGCCGGTCAGGTTCTCCGCCGATGCTCTGGCAATGGTGCCCAGCCAACCAATGAAATAAGCGGGCGGGCACCACACCGGCTAGAGAGACGGGATGCGCAAGCCATGGATCGATAGGATGGTAGATGGGTTTAGGCACATATTCATATTTCTGCGTGCCAATGCCATTTTTATGGCTTGTAAATTCATACAATGGTCTCTTAAGCCTTCACGTGAAGTTTCATGGCAAGACGACTCATTTTCTATTTTTCACGATTTTTGAAACTTTTTATGGTTCGGGATTTTTTAAAATTTTTTCAGAAGGAGTTTTGAAACCAAACTTGGTAGACATGAACCTTGTATTTTTGTTGGCATGCAGAAAACAATTCAGCTAGAAACTGGAAGTGTACAAGATTTTGTGACGATTTGAAAAAAGTGTCCCCATTTTCAGACACTTTAATAGCTACTGGTAGCAAACCTGTAAAAACTCGACTGCTTTTTAAGGGTGTATGGGTTCTCAAGGTTTGATGAGGGATAGGGGGCCAATATAAGGGCCAAGTACCAGCACCCATCACACATCATGTGCGCACACACCCCTCCCGACCCCCCGATCGTCGGAACCCCAATGCTGTCGGTCAGGTTCTCCGGCGATGCTCCAGCGATGGTGCCCCGACGAAGAAAAATGCGGTACCAGCACATGCCCGAGCCTAGTATGTGCTACCGCAACCCTTAATCCGGTCCGATCTTAGATTGGGAATGAACTCCGTATGCTTAGACTGGGAATGAACTCCGTATGCCTAAGTCAACCCACGAAACGAGTGTGCGGGCGCTCAGCCGGCCAGAAGGGTGGGATGCGCAAGCTGGGGATCGACCTGGTCCCTCTCTGTGTGCTGTCAATCCTGCTGCCACAACCCTTGGTCCAGTCTAATCATAGACTGGCAATGAACTTTGTATGCCTAAGCCAACCGACGAAACGAGCGGGCAAGCAGACGGGCGGGCACTACGCCGGCCAGAGAGACAGGATGCGCAAGTTGTGGATCGATAGGGTGATTGGTGGGTTTAGGCACATCTTCATATTTGTGCAAGCCAATGCCATTTTTATGGCTTGTAAATTCATACAATGGTCCCTTAAGCCTTCACGTGAAGTTTCATGGCAAGACGGCTCGTTTTTTATTTTTCATGATTTTCAAAATTTTTTGCGATTCGAGATTTTTTAAAATTTTTTGGGAAGGCGTTTTGGCCCCAAACTTGGTAGACGTGATCTTGTATTTTTGTAGGCATGCATAAAAAAATTCAGCTAAAAACTTGAAGTGTACATGATTTTACGACCATTTGAAAAAAGTGTCCCCATTTTAGACACTTTAATGGCTACTGGCAGCAAACCTGTAAAATCTCAAATGCTCTTTAAGGGGGTGTGAGTTCTTGAGGTTTGATGAGGGATAGGGGGCCAATATAAGGGCCAAGTACCAGCAGCCATTGCACATCATGTGCGCACACCCCCCCGGCCTCCTTGATCGTCGGAACCCCAATGCCGCCGGTCAGGTTCTCCGGCCATGCTCCGACGATGGTGCCCCGACGAAGAAAAATGCGGCACCAGCACTTGCCCGAGCCCAGCATGTGCTGCTGCAACCCTCAGTCCGATCCGATATTAGACTGGGAATGAACTCCGTAAGCTTAGACTTGGAATGAACTCCGTAAGCTTAGACTTGGAATGAACTTCGTATGCCTACATCAAACCACGAAATGAGCGTGCAGGCGTTCAACCGACCAGAGGGGCAGGATGCGCAATCCGAAGATCGATCGGGCCCCCCTTTATGTGCTACCAATCCTGCTACCGCAACCTTCAGTCTGATCCGATCTTAGACTGGGAATGAACTTCGTATGGCTAAGCCAACAGACGAAACGAGTGGGCGGGTGGGCGGGCACTACGCCGGCCAGAGAGGCGGGATGCGCAAGCCGGGGATCGATAGGGTGGTAGGTGGGTTTAGGCACATCTTCATATTTGTGTGTGCCAATGCCATTTTTATGGCTTGTAAATTCATACAATGGTCCCTTAAGCCTTCACGTGAACTTTCATGGCAAGACAACTCGATTTTTATTTTTCACGATTTTCAAAACTTTTTATGATTCGGGATTTTTTCAAATTTTTTCGGAAGGAGTTTTGGCCCCAAACGTGGTAGACGTGATCTTTGTATTCTTATTGGCATGCACAAAAAAATTCAGCTAGAAACTCGAAGTGTACAAATTTTGTGACCATTTGAAAGAAGTGTCCCCATTTCAGACACTTTAATGGCTACTGGCAGCAAACCTGTAAAATCTCAAATGCTCTTTAAAGGGGTGTGAGTTCTGGAGGTTTGATGAGGGATAGGGGGCCAATATAAGGGCCAAGTACCAGCACCCATCGCACATCATGTGCGCACACCCCCCCGCCCCCCCGATCGTCGAAAACCCAATTTTGCCAGTCAGGTTCTCTAGTGATGCTCGGATGATGGTGCCCCGTCGAAGAAAAATACGGCACCAGCACATGCCCGAGCCCTGAATGTGCTGTCGTAAGCCTCAATCTTGTCCGATCTTAGACTGGGAACGAACCCCATATGCTTAGACTGGGAATGAACTCCGTATGCCTAAGTCAACCCACGAAACAAGCGTACAGGCGCTCAGCTAGCCAGATGGGCAGGATGCGCAAGCCGAGGATCGACCAGGTCCCCCTCTGCATGCTGTCGATCCTACTACCACAACCCTCAGTTCAGTCTGATCTTAGACTGGGAATGAACTCTGTATGCCTAAGCCAACTGACGAAACGAGCGGGCGGGCAGGCGTGCGGGCACTATGCTGGCCAGAGAGACGGGATGCGCAAGCCGTGAATCGATAGGATGGTAGGTGGGTTTAGGCACATCTTATATTTCTGTGTGCCAATGCCATTTTTATGGCTTGTAAATTCATACAATGGTCCCTTAAGCCTTCACATGAAGTTTCGTGGCAAGACGACTCATTTTCTATTTTTCATGATTTTTTAAACTTTTTGTGATTCAGGGTTTTTTATAATTTTTTGGGAAGGATTTTTGGCCCCAAACTTGGTAGCCGTGATCCTTATATTTTTGTTAGCATGCACAAAAAAATTCAGCTAAAAACTGGAAGTGTACAAGATTTTGGGACCATTTGAAAAAGGTGCCCCATTTCAGACACTTTAATGGCTACTGCCAGCAAACCTGTAAAATCTCTAATGCTCTTTAAGGGGGTGTGAGTTCTCGAGGTTTGATGAGGGATAGGGGGCCAATATAAGGGCCAAGTACCAGTAGCCATCGCACATCATGTGTGCACACCCCCCCGACCCCCCCGATCGTCAAAACCCCAATGCCGTCGGTCAGGTTCTCCGGTGATGCTCTAGCGATGGTGCCCCGGTGAAGAAAAATGCGGCACCAGCAAATGTCCAAGCCCAGTATGTGCTGCCACAACCCTCGGTCTGGTCCAATCTTAGACTCGGAATGAACTCCGTATGCTTAGACTATGAATGAACTCCGTATACCTAAGTCAACCCACGAAACGAGCGTGCGGGCGCTCAGCCGGCCAGAGGGGCGGGATGCACAAGCCGGGGATCGATCGGGTGCCCCTCTGCGTGCTGTCGATCTTGCTGCCGCAACCCTCGGTCCGATCCGATCTTAGACTGGGAATGAACTCCGTATGCCTAAGCCAACCGATGAAACGAGCGGGCGGGCGGACAGACGGGCACTATGCGGGCCACAGAGACGGGAAGCGCAAGCCGTAGATTGATAGGGTGGTAGGTGGGTTTAGGCACATCTTCATATTTCGGCATCCCAATGCCATTTTTATGGCTTGTAAATTCGTACAACGATCCCTTAAGCCTTCACGTGAAGTTTCTTGGCAAGACACTCGTTTTCTATTTTTCATGATTTTTGAAACGTTTTGCGGTTCGGGATTTTTTAAAATTTTTTTGGAAGGTGTTTTGGCCCTAAACTTGTTAGACGAGATCCTTGTATTTTTGTTGGCATGCACAAAAAAATTCAACTAAAAAATTGAAGTGTACAAGATTTTGTGACCATTTGAAAAAAGTGTCCCCATTTCAGACACTTTAATAGCTACTGGCAGTAAACCTGTAAAATCTCAAATGCTCTTTAAGGGGGTGTGAGTTCTCGAGGATTGATGAGGGATAGGGGGCCAATATAAGGGCCAAGTACCAGCACCCATCGCACATCATGTGCGCACACACCCCTCCCGACCCCCCGATCGTCGGAACCCCAATGCTGTCGGTCAGGTTCTCCGGCGATGCTCCAGCAATGGTGCCCCGACGAAGAAAAATACGACACCAGCACATGCCCGAGCCCAGCATGTGCTGTCGCAACCCTTGATCCGGTCCGATCTTAACTGGGAATGAACTCTCTATGCTTAGACTGGAAATGAACTCCGTATGCCTAAGTCAACCCACGAAACAAGCGGACGGGCACTCAGTCGGCCAGAAAGGCTGGATGTGCAAGCTAAGGATCAGTCGGGTCCCCCTCTATGCACTACCAATCCTGCTACTACAACCCTCGGTCTGGTCTGATCTTAGATTGGGAATGAACTCCGTATGCCTAAGCCAACCAACGAAACGAGCGAGCGGGCGGGCACTACGCCGACCAGAGAGACGGGATGCGCAAGCCATGGATCGATAGGGTTGTACGTGGTTTAGGCGCATCTTCATATTTCTGAATGCAAATGGTATTTTTATGGCTTGTAAATTCATACAATGGTCCCTTAAGCCTTCACGTGAAGTTTCATGGCAAGATGACTCATTTTCTATTTTTCACGATTTTCAAATTTTTGCGGTTCGAGATTTTTTAAAATTTTTTTGGAAGGAGTTTTGGCCCCAAACTTGGTAGACCTGATCCTTGTATTTTTTTTGGCATGCACAAAAAAAATTAGCTAAAAACTCGAAGTGTACAATATTATGTGTCCATTTGAAAAAAGTTTCCCCATTTCAAACACTTTAATGGCTACTGCCAGCAAACCTGTAAAATCTCAAATGCTCTTTCGGGGGGTGTGAGTTCTTGAGGTTTGATGAGGGATAGGGGGCCAATATAAGGGCCCAGTACCAACACCCATCGCACATCATGTGCGCACACCCCTCTGGCCCCTTTGATCGCAAGAACCCCAATGCCACCTGTCAGGTTCTCTGGCGATGCTCCGGTGATGTTCCCCCGACGAAGAAAAATGTGGCACCAGCACAAGCCCGAGCCCAGCATGTGCTGCCGCAACCCTCAGTCCGATCTGATCTTAGTCTAGGAATGCCTAAGTCAACCCACGAAACGAGCGTGCGAGCACTCAGCCGGCCAGAGAGGCGGGATACGCAAGTCGGGGATCGGCCGATCCCTTTTTGCGTGCTGCTGATCCTGCTACCACAACCCTCAGTCTGATCTGATCTTAGACTGGGAATGAACTCCGTATGCCTAAGCCAACTGATGAAACGAGCGGACGGGCGGACAGCCATCCAGAGGGGCGGGATGTGCAAGCCGGGGATCAACCAGGTCCCCATCTGTGTGCTGTCGATCCTGCTGTCGCAACCCTCGATCCGGTCTGATCTTAGATTGGGAATGAACTCTGTATGCCTAAGCCAACCGACGAAACGAGCGGCTGGACGGGCGGGCGAGCACTACACAAGCTAGAGAGATGGGATGTGCAAGTCGTGGATCGATAGGGTGGTAGGTGGGTTTAGGCACATCTTCATATTTTTGCGTGCCAATGCCAATTTTTTGCTTGTAAATTCATACAATGGTCCCTTAAGCATTCACGTGAAGTTTCACGGCAAGACGACTCGTTTTCTATTTTTCACGATTTTTGAAACCTTTTGCGGTTCGAGATTTTTTAAAATTTTTTCGGAAGGCATTTTGGCGCCAAACTTGGTAGATGCGAACCTCGTATTTTTGTTGGCATGCACAAAAAAATTCAACTAAAAACATGAAGTGTACAAGATTTTGTGACCATTTGAAAAAAGTGTCCGCATTTCAGACACTTTAATGGCTACTTGCAGCAAACCTGTAAAATCTCAAATGCTCTTTAAGGGGGTGTGAGTACTGAAAGTTTGATGAGGGATAGGGGGCCAATATAAAGGCCAAGTACCAGCACCCGTGGCACATCATGTACGCACACCCCCCGGCCCTCCCGATCGTCGGAACCCTAATGCCGTCGGTCGGGTTCTCCAACAATGCTCCGGCGATGGTACCCTGGTGAAGAAAAATTCGACATCAGCACATGCCCGAGCCCAGCATGTGCTACCGCAACGCTCGGTCTGGTTCGATCTTAGATTGGGAATGAACTCCATATGCTTAGACTAGGAATGAACTCCGTTTGCCTAAGTCAACCCACGAAACGAGCGTGCGGGTGCTCAACCGGCCAGAGAGGCAGGATGCGTAAGTCGGGGATCGGCCGGGACCTTGTCTGTGTCCTGTCGATCCTGCTGCTACAACCCTTAGTCCGGTCTGATCTTAGACTAGGAATGAACTCCGTATGCCTAAGCCAACTGACGAAATGAGCGGGCACTACGCCGGCCAGAGAGTTAGGATGTGCAAGCCGTGGATCGATAGGGTGGTAGGTGGGTTTAGGTACGTCTTCATATTTCTACATGCCAACGGCATTTTTATGGCTTGTAAATTCATACAATGGTCCCTTAAGCCTTCACGTGAAGTTTCATGGCAAGACGACTCGTTTTCTATTTTTCACAATTTTCGAAACTTTTTACGGTTCAGGATTTTTTAAAATTTTTTTGAAAGGAGTTTTGGCCCCAAACTTGGTGGACATGAGCCTTGTATTTTTATTGGCTTGCACAAAACAACTCGAAGTGTACAAGATTTTGTGACCATTTGAAGAAAGTGTCCCCGTTTTAGACACTTTAATGGCTACTAGTAGCAAACCTGTAAAATCTCAAATGCTCTTTAAGGGGGTGTGAGTTCTTAAGGTTTTGTGAGGGATAGGGGGCCAATATAAGGGCCAAGTACCAGCACCCATCGTACATCATGTGTGCACACCCCCTGGTCCCCCGGTCGTCGGAACCCCATTGCCGCCGGTCAGGTTCTCCGACGATGCCCCGACGAAAAAAAATACGGCACCAACACATGCCCGAGCCTAGCATGTGCTACCGTAACCCTCTGTCTGATTCGATCTTAGACTGGGAATGAACTCCGTATGCTTAGACTAGGAATGGACTCCGTATGCCTAAGTCAACCCACGGAACGAGCGTGCGAGTGCTCAGCCGGCCAAAGGGATGAAGTGCTCAGCCGGCCAGAGGGATGAGATGCGCAAGCCAGGGATCGATCGGGTCCCCCTTTGCGTGCTACCGATCTTGCTGCCATAACCTTCAGTTCGGTCTGATCTTAGACTGGGAATGAACTCTGTATGCCTAAGCCAATCGACGAAACGAGCGGGCAGGCGGGAGGGCACTACGACGGCTAGAGAGACGGGATGCGCAAGCCGTGGATCAATAGGGTGGTAGGTGGGTTTAGGCACATCTTCATATTTCTGTGTGCCAATGCCATTTTTATGGCTTGTAAATTCATACAATGGTCCCTTAAGCCTTCACGTAAAGTTTCATGGCTAGACGACTCATTTTCTCATTTTTACGATTTTTGAAACTATTTGCAGTTCGGGATTTTTTAAAATTTTTTCGGAAGGATTTTTTGCCCAAAACTTGGAAGACGTGATCCTTGTATTTTTTTTAGCATGATCAAAAAAATTCAGCTAAAAACTCGAAGTGTACAACATTTTGTGACCATTTGAAAAAAGTCTCCCCATTTCAGACACTTTAATAGCTACTGACAGCAAACCTATAAAATCTCAAATGCTCTTTAAGGGGGTGTGAGTTCTCAAGGTTTGATGAGGGATAGGGGACCAATATAAGGGCCAAGTGCCAGCACCCATCGCACATCATGTGTGCACACCCCCCTGACCCCCCCGATCGTCAGAACCCTAATGTCGTCGATCAGGTTCTCCGACGATGCTCCAGCGATGGTGCCCCGACGAAGAAAAATGCTGCACCAGCACATGCTCAGCCCAGCATGTGCTGTCGCAACCCTCGGTCTGGTCTGACCTAAGACTGGGAATGAACTCCGTATGGTTAGACTGCGAATGAACTCCGTATGCTTAAGTCAACCCACGAAACAGTGTGTTGGCGCTCAGCCGGCCAGAGGGGCGGGATGCGTAAGCAGGGGATTGGTCGGGTCCCCCTCTGCGTGCTGTCGATCCTGCTGTCGCAACCCTCGATTTGGTCTAATCTTAGACTGGGAATGAACTCCGTATGCCTAAGGCAACCGATGAAATGAGCGGGCGGGCGAACGAGCGGGCACTACGCCGGTATGAGAGACGGGATGCGCAAGCCGTGGATCGATAGGGTTGTAAGTGGGTTTAGGCACATCTTCATATTTCTACGTGCCAATGCCATTTTTATGGCTTGTAAATTCATACAATGGTCCATTAAGCCTTCAGGTGAAGTTTCATGGCAAGACGACTCGTTTTCTATTTTTCATGATTTTCGAAACTTTTTGCGGTTCGGGATTTTTTAAAATTTTTTCGAAAGGAGTTTTGGCCCCAAACTTGGTAGACGTGATCCCTGTATTTTTGTTGGCATGCAAAAAAAAATTCAGCTAAAACTCGAAGTGTACAAGATTTTGTGACCATTTGAAAAGAGTGTTTGCATTTCAGACACTTTAATGGCTACTGGCAGTAAACATGTAAAATCTCAAATGCTCTTTAAGGGGGTGTGAGTTCTTGAGGTTTGATGAGGGATAGGGGGCCAATATAAGGGCCAAGTACCAGCACCCATCGCACATCATGTTCGCACACCCCCTGGCCCCCCCGATCACCGGAACCCAATGCCGCTGGTTAGGTTCTCCGACGATGGTATCCCGACGAAGAAAAATGTGGCACCAGCACATGCCGGAGCCCAGCATGTGCTGCCACAACCCTCAGTCTGGTCCAATCTTAGAATGGGAATGAACTCCATATGCTTAGACTGGGAATGAACTCCGTATGCCTAAGTCAACCCATGGAACGAACGTGCGGGCGCTCAGCCGACCAGAGGGAAGGGATACGGAAGCCGGGGATCGGTCGGGTCCCCCTCTGCGTGCTACCGATCCTGCTGTCGCAACCCTACGTTCGGTCCAATCTTAGACTAGGAATGAACTCCGTATGCCTAAGCCAACCGATGAAATGAACGGGCGGGCGGGCACTATGCCGACCAGAGATAGGGGATGCGCAAGCCGTGGACTGATAGTGTGGTAGGTGGGTTTAAGAACAACTTAATATTTCTACATGCCAATGCCATTTTTATGGCTTGTAAATTCATACAATGCTCCCTTAAGCCTTCACGTGAAGTTTCATGGCAAGACGACTCGTTTTCTATTTTTGACGATTTTCAAAACTTTTTACGGTTCAGGATTTTTTAAAATTTTTTCAGAAGGAGTTTTGGCCCCAAACTTGGTAGATGTGATCCTTGTATTTTTTTTGGCATGCACAAAAAAATTCAGCTAAAAACACGAAGTGTACAAGATTTTGTGACCATTTGAAAAAAGTATCCCCATTTCAGACACTCTAATTGCTACTGGCAGCAAACCTATAAAATCTCAAATGCTCTTTAAGGGGATGTGAGTTCTCGAGGTTTGATGAGGGATAGGGGGCCAATATAAGGGCCAAGTACCAGCACCCATCGCACATCATGTGCGCACACCCCCCGACCCCCTCGATCACCAGAACCTCAATGCCGCCGATTAGGTTCTCCGAGGATGATCCGGTGATGTTGCCCCGATGAAGAAAAATGCGGCACCAGCACATGCCCGAGCCCAGTATGTGCTGTCGCAGGCCTCATTCTGGTCCCATCTTAGACTGGGAATGAACTTCGTATGCTTAGACTGGGAATGAACTCCTTATGCCTAAGTCAACCCATGGAATGAGTGTGCGGGCACTCAGCCGGCCAGAGGGGCGGGATGTGCAAGTCGGGGATCGGTCGGGTCCCCCTTTGCATGCTGGCGATCCTGTTGTTGTAACCCTCGGTCTGATCCGATCTTAGACTGAGAATGAACTCCGTATGCCTAAGCCATCTGATGAAACGAACGGGCGGGCACTACGCCGGTCAGAGAGACGGGATGCGCAAGCCGTGGATCGATAGGGTGGTAGGTGGGTTTCGACACATCTTCATATTTATGAGTGCCAATGCCATTTTTATGGCTGGTAAATTCATACAATGGTCCCTTAAGCCTTCACGTGAAGTTTCATGGCAAGACGACTCAGTTTCTATTTTTCACGATTTTCAAAACTTTTTGCGGTTCGGGATTTTTTAAAATTTTTTCGGAAGGATTTTTGGCCCCAAACTTGGTAGACATGATCCTTGTATTTTTTTTGGCTTGCAAAAAAAATTCAGCTACAAACTCGAAGTGTACAAAATTTTGTGACCATTTGAAAAAAGCATCCCCATTTCATACACTTTAATGGCTACTGGCAGCAAACCTGTAAAATCTCAAATGCTCTTTTAGGGGGTGTGAGTTCTCGAGGTTTGATGAGGGATAGGGGGCCAATATAAAGGCCAAGTACCAGCACCCATCGTACATCATGTGCGCACACCCCCCGGCCCTCCCAATCACTAGAACCCTAATGCCGTCGGCCAGGTTCTCTAGCGATGCTCCGACGATGGTGCCCCGACGAAGAAAAATACGGCACTAGCACATGCTCGAGCCCAGCATGTGTTGCCACAACCCTCGGTGCAGTCCAATATTAGACAGGGAATGAACTCCGTATGCTTAGACTAGGAATGAACTCTATATGCCTAAGTCAACCCACGGAACGAGCGTGCGGGCGCTCAACCGACCAGACGGGCAGGATGCGTAAGTCGGGGATCGACCGGGTCCTCTTTTGCGTGCTACCGATCCTGCTGCCGTAACCCTCGATCCATCTGATCTTAGACTGGGAATGAACTCCGTATGCTTATACTAGGAATGAACTCTATATGTCTAAGTCAACCCACGAAACGAGCGTGCGGGCGCTCAACCGGCCAGCGGGTCGGGATGCGCAAGTCAGTAATCAACTAGGTCCCCCTCTGCGTGCTACCGATCCTACTGCTGAAACCCTCAGTCTGGTCCAATCTTAGACTAGGAATGAACTCTGTATGCCTAAGCCAACCGACGAAATGAGCGAGCGGGCGGGTGGGCACTACGTCGGCCAGAGAGACGGGATGCGCAAGCCGTGGATCGATAAAGTGGTAAGTGGGTTTAGGCACATCTTCATATTTATGCATGCCAATGCCATTTTTATGGCTTGTAAATTCATACAATGGTCCCTTAAGCCTTCACGTGAAGTTTCATGGCAAGACGACTCCTTTTCTATTTTTTAAGATTTTTGAAACTTTTTGCGGTTCAGGATTTTTTAAAATTTTTTCAGAAGGAGTTTTGGCCCCAAACTTGGTAGATGTGATCCTTGTATTTTTGTTGGCATGCACAAAACAATTCAGCTAAAAACTCGAAGTGTACAAGATTTTGTGACCATTTGAAAAAAGTGTCCCCATTCCAGACACTTTGATGCCTCCTGGCAGCAAACCTGTAAAATCTCAAATGCTCTTTAAGGGGGTGTGAGTTCTAGAGGTTTGATGAGGGATAGGAGGCCAATATAAGGGCCAAGTACCAGCACCCATCGCACATCATGTGCGTACACCCCCCCCGGCCCCCCCGATCGTCGAAACCCCAATGTCGTCGGTCAGGTTCTCCGACGATGCTTCGGCGATTGTGCCTCGTCGAAGAAAAATACGACACCAGCATATGCTCGAGCCCAACATGCACTACCGCAACCCTCGGTCCGGTCTGATCTTAGACTGGGAATGAGCTCTGTATGCTTAGACTGGAAATGAACTCCGTATGCCTATGTAAACCCACAAAACGAGCGTGTGGGCGCTTAGTCGGCCAGAAGGGCAGGATGTGCAAGCCGGGGATCGGTCAGGTCCCCCTCTGTGTGCTGCCGATCCTGCTACTGCAACCCTCGGTCTGGTTCGATCTTAGACTAGGAATGAACTCCGTATGCCTAAGCCAGCCGATGAAACAAGTAGACGGGCGGGCGGGCGGGCACTACGTCGGCCAGAGAGACGAGATGCGCAAGCTGTGGATCGATAGGGTGGTAGGTGGGTTTAGGCACATCTTCATATTTCTGCATGCCAATGCCATTTTTATGGATTGTAAATTCATGCAATGGTCCCTTAAGCCTTCACGTGAAGTTTCATGGCAAGATAACTCGTTTTCTATTTTTAATGATTTTTGAAACTTTTTGTGGTTCGAGATTTTTTAAAATTTTTTTGGAAGGATTTTTGGCCCCAATCTTGGTAGACGTGATCCCTGTATTTTTTTTGGCATGCACAAAAAAATTCAGCTAAAAACTCAAAGTGTACAAGATTTTGTGACCATTTGAAAAAAGTGTCCCCATTTCAGACACTTTAATGGCTACTGGCAGCAAACCTGTAAAATCTCAAATGCTCTTTAAGGGGGTGTGAGTTCTCGAGGTTTGATGAGGGATAGGGGGCCAATATAAGGGCCAAGTACCAGCACCTATCGCACATCATGTGCGCTCACCCCCCCGGCCCCCCCGATCGTCGAAACCCAATGGCGCCGGTCAGGTTCTCTGACGATGGTGCCCCGACGAAGAAAAATACGGCACGAGCACATGCCGGAGCCCAGCATGTGCTGCCGCAACCCTCGGTCCCATCCGATCTTAGATTGGGAATGAACTCTGTATGCTTAGACTGGGAATGAACTCCGTATGCCTCAGTCAACCCACGAAACGAGCGTGCGGGCGCTCAGCCGGCTAGAGGGGCGGGATGCCAAGCCGGGGATCGGTCGGGTCCCCCTCTGCGTGCTACCGATCCTGCTGTCGCAACCCTTGGACCGGTCGGATCTTAGATTGGGAATGAACTCCGTATGCCTAAGCCAACCGATGAAACGAGCGGGCGGGCGAGCGGGCACCACGCCAGACAGAGAGACAGGATGCGAAAGCTGTAGATCGATCGGGTGGTAGTTGGGTTTAGGCACATCTTCATATTTCTGTGTGCTAATGCCATTTTTATGGCTTGTAAATTCATACAATGGTCCCTTAAGCCTTCACGTGAAGTTTCATGGCAAGGAGACTCGTTTTCTATTTTTCATGATTTTTGAAACATTTTGCGGTTCGGGATTTTTTAAAATTTTTTCAGAAGGAGTTTTGGAACCAAACTTGGTAGACGTGATCCTTGTATTTTTGTTGGCATGCATAAAAAAATTCAGCTAAAAACTCAAAGTGTATAAGATTTTGGGACCATTTGAAAAACGTGTCCCCATTTCAGACACTTTAATGGCTACCGGCAGCAAACCTGTAAAATCTCAAATGCTCTTTAAGGGGGTGAGAGTTATTGAGGTTTGATGAGGGATAGGGGGCCAATATAAGGGCCAAGTACCAGCACCCATCGCACATCATGTGCGCACACCCCCCCCGACCCCCCCGATCGTCGGAACCCCAATGCCGCCGATCAGGTTCTCCGACGATGCTCTGACGATGGTGCCCCGACGAAGAAAAATGCGGCACCAGCACATGCCCGAGCCCAGCATGTGTTGTCGCAACCCTTAGTCCGGTTTGATCTTTGACTGGAATGAACTCCGTAAGCTTAGACTGGGAATGAACTTTGTATGCCTAAGTCAACCCATGAAACGAGCGTACGGGCGCTCAGCCGGCCAGAGGGGCGGGATGCGCAAGCCGATGATCGACTGGGTCCCCCTCTACGTGCTGCCGATCCTGCGGCTACAACCCTCGATCCGATCTGATCTTAGACTGGGAATGAACTTCGTATGCCTAAGCCAACCGACGAAACAAGCGGGCAGGCGGGCGGTTGGGCACTACACCAGCCTGAGAGACGGGATGCGCAAGCCATCAATCGATAGGGTGGTAGGTGGGTTTAGGCAGATCTTCACATTTTTGTGTGCCGATTCCATTTTTATGGCCTGTAAATTCATACAATGGTCCCTTAAGCCTTCACGTGAAGTTTCATGGCAACACGACTCATTTTCTATTTTTCACGATTCTCGAAACTTTTTACGGTTCGAGATTTTTTAAAATTTTCTCGGAAGGAGTTTTGGCCCCAAACTTGGTAGACGTGATCCTTGTATTTTTGTTGGCATGCACAAAACAATTCAGCTAAAAACTCAAAGTGTACAAGATTTTATGACCATTTGAAAAAAGTGTCCCCATTTCAGACACTTTAATGGCTACCCGCAGCAAACCTGTAAAATCTCAAATGCTCTTTAAGGGGGTGTGAGTTCTCGAGGTTTGATGAGGGATAGGGGGCCAATATAAGGGCCAAGTACCAGCACCCATCGCACATCATGTGCACACACCCCCCATGGCCCTCTCTATCGCCGGAACCCCAATGCCGACGGTCAGGTTCTCCGGCGATGCTCCGGTGATGGTGCCCCGATGAAGAAAAATGCGACACCAGCACATGCTCGAGCCCAGCATGTGCTGCCGCAACCCTCGGTCCGATCCGATCTTAGACTGGGAATGAACTCCGTATGCCTAAGTCAACCCACGAAACGAGCATGCGGGCGCTCAGCCGGCCAAAGGGGCGAGATGCGCAAGCCAGGGATCGGTCGGGTCCCCCTCTGTGTACTATCGATCCTGCTGCCGCAACCCTCGATTCGATCTGATCTTAGATTGGGAATGAACTTCGTATGCCTAAGCCAACTGACGAAACGAACGGGCGGGCAGGCAGGCACTACGCCGGCCAGAGAGACGGGATGCGCAAGCTGTGGATCGATAGGGTGGTTGGTGGGTTTAGGCACATCTTTATATTTCTATGTGCCAATGCCATTTTTATGGCTTGTAAATTCATACAATGGTCCCTTAAGCCTTCACGTGAAGTTTCATGGCAGGACAACTCGTTTTCTATTTTTCACGATTCTCAAAACTTTTTACGGTTCGGGATTTTTTAAAATTTTCTCGGAAGGAGTTTTTACCCCAAACTTGGTAGATGTGATCCTTGTATTTTTGTTGGCATGCACAAAAAATTCAGCTGAAAACTCGAAGTGTAGAATATTTTGTGACTATTTGAAAAAAGTGTCCTCATTACAGACACTTTAATGGCTACTGGCAGCAAACCTGTAAAATCTCAAATGCTCTTTGAGGGGTGTGAGTTCTCGAGGTTTGCTGAGGGATGGGGGGGCCAATATAAGGGCCAAGTACCAGCACCCATCGCACATCATGTGCGCACACCCCCTCGGCCCCCCTGATCGCCGAAACCCCAATACCGTCGGACAGGTTCTCCGACGATGGTGCCCCGACGAAGAAAAATACGACACCAACACATGGGCGAGCCTAGCATGTGCTGCCGTAACCCTCGATCCAGTCCGATCTTAGACTGGGAATGAACTCCGTATGCTTAGAATGGGAATGAACTTCATATGCCTAAGTCAACCCACAAAACAAGCGTGCGGGCGCTCAGCCGACCAGAGGGATGCACAAGTCGGGGATCGGCCGGGTCCCCTTCTGCGTGCTGCTGATCCTACTGCCGCAACCCTCAGTTCAGTTCGATCTTAGACTGGGAATGAACTCCGTATGCCTAAGCAAAATGACGAAACGAGCATGCGAGCGGGTGGGCGGGTACTACGTCGGCCAGAGAGACGGGATGCGCAAGCCGTGGATCGATAGGGTGGTAGGTGTGTTTAGGCACATCTTCATATTTCTACGTGCCAATGCCATTTTTATGGCTTGTAAATTCGTACAATGGTCCCTTAATCCTTCAAGTAAAGTTTCATGGCAAGACGACTCGTTTTCTATTTTTCATGATTTTCAAAACTTTTTACGGTTCGAGATTTTTTAAAATTTTTTTGGAAGGAGTTTTGGCCCCAAACATGGTAGACATGATCCTTGTACTTTTGTTGGCATCCACAAAACAATTCAGCTAAAAACTCGAAGTGTACGAGATTTTTTGACCATTTGAAAAAAGTGTCCCCATTTCAAACACTTTAATGGCTACTGGCAGCAAACCTGTAAAATCTCAAATGCTCTTTAAGGGGGTGTGAGTTCTTGAGGTTTGATGAGGGATAGGGGGCCAATATAAGGGCCAAGTACCAGCACCCATCGCACATCATGTGCGCACAACCCCCCGACCCACCAATTGTCAGAACCCTAATGCCGCCGATCAGGTTCTCCGGCGATGGTGCCCCGACGAAGAAAAATGCGGCACCAGCACATGCCCGAGCCCTGCATGTGCTGCCGTAACCCTCGGTTCGGTCTGATCATAGACTGGGAATGAACTCCGTATGCTTAGACTGGGAATGAACTCCGTATGCCTAAGTAAACCCACGAAACGAGCGTGCGGGCGCTCAGTCGGCCAGAGGGGCGGGATGCGATAGCCAGGGATCGATCGAGTCCCCCTCTCCGTGCTACCGATCCTGCTGCTGCAACCATCAGTCTGGTCCAATCTTAGACTGGGAATGAACTACGTATGCCTAAGCCAACCGACGAAACGACCGGACGGGCGGACGGGCACTACATCGGCCAGAGAGACGAGATGCGCAAGCCGTGGATCGATAGCATGGTAGGTGGGTTTAGGCACATCTTCATATTTCTGCATGCCAATGCCATTTTTATGGCTTGTAAATTCATACAATGGTCCCTTAGGCCTTCACGTGAAGTTTCATGGCAGGACGACTCGTTTCTATTTTTCACGATTTTTGAAACTTTTTACGGTTTGGGATTTTTTTAAATTCTTTTGGAAGGCGTTTTGGCCCCAACCTTGGTAGATGTGATCCTTGTATTTTTGTTGGCATGCACAAAAAAATTCAGCTAAAAATTCAGAGTGTACAAGATTTTGTGACCATTTGAAAAAAGTGTCCCCATTTCAGACACTTTATTGGCTACTGGCAGCAAACCTGTAAAATTTCAAATGCTCTTTAAGGGTGTGTGAGTTCTCGAGGTTTGATGAGGGATATGGGGGCAATATAAGGGCCAAGTACCAACACCCATCGCACATCATGTGCGCACACCCCCTGGCCCCCCCGATCATCGGAACCCTAATGCTGTCGATCAGGTTCACCGGTGATGGTGCCCCGACGAAGAAAATTGCAGCACCAGCACATGCCTGAGCCCAGTATGTGCTACGGTAACCCTCAGTCTGATTTGATCTTAGTCTGGGAATGAACCCCGCATGCTTAGACTGGGAATGAACTCCGTATGCCTAAGTCAATCCATGAAACGAGCGTATTGGTGCTCAGCCGGCCAGAGGGGCGGGATGCGCAAGCCGAGGATCGACCGGGTCCCCCTCTACATGCTGCCGATCCTGTTGCCGTAACCCTCGGTCCTGTCCGATCTTAGACTGAGAATGAACTTTGTATGCCTAAGCCAACCGACGAAACAAGCCGGCGGGCGTGCAGGCGGGCACTACGTCGGCCAGAGAGACGGAATGCGCAAGCCGTGGATCAATAGGGTGGATCGATAGGGTGGTAGGTGGGTTTAGGAACATCTTCATATTTCTGCATGCCAATGCCATTTTTATGGCTTGTAAATTCATACACTGGTCCCTTAAGCCTTCACGTGAAGTTTCATGGCAAGACGACTCGTTTTCTATTTTTTATGATTTTTGAAACTTTTTACGGTTTGGGATTTTTTAAAATTTTTTCGGAAGTATTTTTGGCCCCAAACTTGGTAGACATGATCCTTGTATTTTTTTTGGCGTGCACAAAAAAATTTAGCTAAAAACTCGAAGTGTACAAGATTTTGTGACCATTTGAAAAAAGTGTCCCCATTTCTGACACTTTACTGGCTACTGGCAGCAAACCTGTAAAATCTCAATTGCTCTTTAAAGGGGTGTGAGTGCTTCAGCTTTGATGAGGGATAGGGGGCCAATATAAGGGCCAAATACCAGCACCCATCGCACATCATGTGCGCACACCCCCCCGGCGTCCCCGATCGTCGGAAACCCAATGCTGTCGGTCAGGTTCTCTAGCGATGGTGCCCCCACGAAGAAAAATGCAGCACCAGCACATGCCCGAGCCCAGCATGTGCTGCCGCAACCCTCAGTCCGATCTGATCTTAGACTGGGAATGAACTCTGTATGCTTAGACTGGGAAAGAACTCCGTATGCCTAAGTCAACCCACGAAACGAGCGTGTGGGCGCTCAGCCGGCCAGAAGGGCTGGATGCGTAAGCCGGGGATCGATCGGGTCCCCCTCTGCGTGCTGCCGATCTTGCTATCGTAACCCTCAGTCCGGTCCGATCTTAGACTGGGAATGAACTCCGTCTGCCTAAGCCAACTGACGAAACGAGGGGGCGAACAGGCGGGCGGGCTCTACGCCGGCCAGAGAGACAGGATTCAAGCCATGGATCGATATTGTGGTAGGTAGGTTTAGGCACATGTTCATATTTCTACATGCCAATGCCATTTTTATGGCTTGTAAATTCATACAATGGTCCCTTAAGCCTTCACGTGAAGTTTCATGGCAAGACGACTCGTTTTCTATTTTTCACGATTTTCCAAACTTTTTATGATTCAGGATTTTTTAAAATTTTTTCAGAAGGAGTTTTGGCCCCAAACTTGGTTGACGTGATCATTGTATTTTTTTT
The DNA here is from genome assembly GCF_047325235.1 of Durio zibethinus. Taxonomy (NCBI): domain Eukaryota; kingdom Viridiplantae; phylum Streptophyta; class Magnoliopsida; order Malvales; family Malvaceae; genus Durio; species Durio zibethinus. The sequence continues at coordinate 14,124,478 of NC_143180.1, read as the reverse complement.
GGCATGCACAAAAAAATTCAGCTAAAAACTAGATGTGTACAAGATTTTGTGACCATTTGAAAAAAGTGTTCCCATTTCAGACACTTTACTGGCTACTGGCAGCAAACCTATAAAATCTCAAATGCTCTTTAAAGGGGTATGAGTGCTTGAGCTTTGATGAGGGATAGGGGGCCAATATAAGGGCCAAATACCAGCGCCCATCACACATCATGTGCGCTCACCCCCCGGCATCCCCGATCGCCGGAAACCCAATGCCGCCTGTCAGGTTCTCCGAGGATGGTGCCCCCGCGAAGAAAAATACGGCACCAGCACATGCTTGAGCCCAGCATGTGCTGTCGCAACCCTCGGTCCGGTCTGATCTTAGACTGGGAATGAACTTCGTATGCTTAGACTAGGAATGAACTTCGTATGCTTAGACTGGGAATGAACTCTGTATGCTTAGACTGGGAATGAACTCCGTATGCCTAACTCAACCCATGAAACGAGCGTGCGGGCGCTCAGCCGGCCAGAGGGGTAAAATGCACAAGCCGGGGATCGATCGGGTCCCCTTCTGTGTGCTGCCGATCCTGCTGTCGCAACCCTCGGTCCGATCCGATCTTAGACTGAGAATGAACTCCGTATCCCTAAGCCAACCGATGAAACGAGCGGACGGGTGGGCGGGCACTACATCGGCCAGAGAGACGGGATGCGCAAGCCGTCGATCGATAGGATGGTAGGTGGGTTTAGGCACATCTTCATATTTCTGCTTGTCAATACCATTTTTATGGCTTGTAAATTCATACAATGGTCCCTTAAGCCTTCACGCAAAGTTTCATGGCAAGATGACTCGTTTTCTATTTTTCACAATTTTAGAAACTTTTTGTGGTTCGGGATTTTTTAAAATTTTTTCGGAATGAGTTTTGGCCCCAAACTTGGAAGATGTGATCCTTGTATTTTTTTTGCCATGCATAAAAAAATTCAGCTAAAATCTCGAACTGTACAAGATTTTGTGACCATTTGAAAAAAGTGTCCCCATTTCAGACACTTTAAAGGCTACTGGCAGCAAACCTGTAAAATCTCAAATGCTCTTTAAGGGGGTGTGCGTTCTTGAGGTTTGACGAGGGATAGGGGGCCAATATAAGGGCCACGTACCAGCACCCAGCGCACATCATGAGCGTACACCCCCCGGCCTACCGATCACCGAAACCCCAATGTCGTCGATCAGGTTCTCCGGCGATGCTCCGACGATGGTGCCCCGACGAAGAAAAATGCGACACCAGCACATGCATGAGCCCAGCATGTGCTGTCGCAACCCTCGGTCTGGTCCGATCATAGACTGAGAATGAACTCCGCATGCTTAGACTGGGGATGAACTCCGTTTGCCTAAGTCAACCCACAAAACGAACGTGCAGGCGGGCGGGTTTGAAAAAAGTGTCCCCATTTCAGACACTTTAATGGTTATTGGCAGTAAACCTGTAAAATCTAAAATGCTCTTTAAGGGGGTGTGAGTTCTCGAGGTTTGATGAGGGATAGGGGGCCAATATAGGGGCCAAGTACCAGCACCCATCGCACATCATGTGCGCACACCCCCCCGCCCCCTGATCGTCGGAACCCGAATTCCACCGGTCAGGTTCCCCGACGATGCTACGGCGATGGTGCCCCGACGATGAAATATGCGGCACCAGTACATGCCCGAGCCCAGCATGTGCTGTTGCAACCCTCGGTCCGATCCGATCTTAGACTGGGAATGAACTCCGTATGCTTAGACTAGGAATGAACTCTTTATGCCTAAGTCAACCCACGAAAAGAGCGTGCGGGTGCTTAGCCGGTCAGAGGGGCAGGATGCCTAAGTTGGGGATCGGTCGGGTCCCCCTTTACATGCTGCTGATCCTACTGTCGCAACCCTCAGTCCGGTTCAATCTTAGACTGGGGATGAACTCCGTATGCCTAAGCCAACTGACGAAATGAGTGGGTGGGCAGGCGGGCGGGCAGGTACTACGCTGGCCAGAGAGACGGGATGCTTAAGCCATGGATCGATAGGGTGGTAGGTGGGTTTAGGCAGATCGTCATATTTCTGCACGCCAATGCCATTTTTATGGCTTGTCAATTCATACAATGGTCCCTTAAGCCTTCACGTGAAGTTTCATGGCAAGACGACTCGTTTTCTATTTTTTACGATTTTCGAAACATTTTGCGGTTCAAGATTTTTTGAAATTTTTTTGAAAGGAGTTTTGTCCCAAACTTGGTAGACGTGATCCTTGTATTTTTGTTGGCATGCACAAAAAACAATTCAGCTAAAAACTCGAAGTGTACAAGATTTTGTCACCATTTGAAAAAAGTGTCCCCAATTCAGACACTTTAATGGCTACTGGCTGCAAACCTGTAAAATCTCAAATGCTCTTTAAGGGGGTGTGAGTTCTCGAGGTTTGATGAGGGATAGGGGGCCAATATAAGGGCCAAGTACCAGCACCCATCGCACATCATGTGCGCACACCCCCTAGGCCCCCCCGATTGCCGGAACCTTAATGCCGTCGGTCAGGTTCTCCAGCGATGCTCCGACGATGGTGGCTCGACGAAGAAAAATGTGGCACCAGCACATGCCCGAGCCCAGCATGTGCTGCCGTAACCCTCGGTCCAGTCCGATCTTAGATTGGGAATGAACTCCGTATGCTTAGACTAGGAATGAACTCCGTACGCCTAAGTCAACCAACGAAACAAGCGTGCAGGCGCTCAGTCGACCAAAGGGGCGGGATGCGTAAATCGGGGATCAATCGGGTCCCCCTCTGCGTGCTGTCGATCCTGTTGCCACAAGCCTTAGTCTGGTCTGATCTTAGACTGAGAATGAACTCCGTATGCCTAAGCCAATCGATGAAACGAGCGGGTTGGCGGACAGGCACTACGCCGGCCGAGAGACGGGATGCGCAAGCCGTGGATCGATAGGGTGGTAGGTGGGTTTAGGCACATCTTCTTTTTTCTACTTGCCAATGCCATTTTTATGGCTTGTAAATTCATACAATGGTCCTTCAAGCCTTCACGTGAAGTTTCATGGCAAGACGACTCGTTTTCTATTTTTTAGGATTTTCAAAACTTTTTACGATTCAGGATTTTTTAAAATTTTTTTGGAAAGTGTTTTGGCCCCAAACTTGGTAGACGTGATCCTTGTATTTTTGTTGGCATGCAAAAACAAATTCACCTAAAAACTCGCAGTGTACAAGATTTTGTGACCATTTGAAAAAAATGTCCCTATTTCAGACACTTTAATGGGTACTGGTAGCAAACTTGTAAAATCTCAAATGCTCTTTAAGGGGTTGTGAGTTCTCGAGGTTTGACGAGGGATAGGGGGCCAATATAAGGGCCAAGTACCAGCACCCATCGCACATCATGTGCGCACACCCCTGCCAGCCCCCCGATCGTCGAAACCCCAATGCCGTCGGTCAGGTTCTCCGGTGATGGTGCCCCGGCGAAGAAAAATGCAGCACCAGTACATGCCCGAGCCCAGCATGTGCTACCACAACCGTCGGTCTGGTTTGATCTTAGACTAGGAATGAACTTCGTATGCTTAGACTAGGAATGAACTCTGTATGCCTAAGTCAACCAACGAAACGAGCGTGCGAGCGCTCAGCCGACCAGAGGGCCGGGATGCGCAAGACAGGGATCGGTCGAGTCCCTCTCTGTGTGCTGCCGATCCTGCTGCCGCATCCCTCGGTCGGATTTGATCTTAGACTGGGAATGAACTCCGCATGCCTAAGGCAACCGATGAAACGAAAGGGTGGACGGGCGGGCGGGCACTACGCCGGCCAGAGAGACGGGATGCGTAAGCCGTGGATCGATTGGGTGGTAGATGGGTTTAGGCACATCTTCATATTTTTGTGTGCCAATACCATTTTTATGGCTTGTAAATTCATACAAAGGTCCCTTAAGCCTTCACGTGAAGTTTCATGGCAAGATGACTCGTTTTCTATTTTTCATGATTTTCAAAACTTTTTGCGGTGCGAGATTTTTTAAAATTTTTTCGGTAGGAGTTTTGGCCCCAAACTTGGTAGACGTGATCCTTGTATTTTTGTTGCCATGCACAAAACAATTCAGCTAAAAACTCGAAGTGAACAAGATTTTCTGACCATTTGAAAAAAGTGTCCCTATTTCAGACACTTTAATGGCTACTGGCAGCAAACCTGTAAAATCTCAAATGCTCTTTAAAGGGGTGCGAGTTCTCGAGGTTTGATGAGGGATAGGGGGCCAATATAAGGGCCAAGTACCAGCACCCATTGCACATCATGTGCGCACACCCCTCGACCCCCCCGATCATCGAAACCCCAATGCCGCCAGTCAGGTTCTCTTACGATGCTCCGACGATGGTGCCCCGACGAAGAAAAATACGGCACCAGCACATGCCCGAGCCCAACATGTGCTGCGACAACCCTCGGTCCGGTCTGATCTTAGACTGGGAATGAACTCCGTATGCTTAGGCTGGGAATAAACTCCGTATGCTTAGGTCAACCCACGAAACAAGCGTGCAGGCGCTCAGCCGGCCAGAGGGGCGGGATGCGTAAGCCGGGGATCGACCGGGTCCCTCTTTGCGTGCTGCTGATCCTGCTGTCGTAACCCTTGATCCGGTCTGATCTTAGGCTGGGAATGAACTCCGTATGCCTAAGCCAACTGACGAAACAAGCGGGCAGGCGAGCGGGCAGGCACTACGTCGGCCAGAGAGACGGGATGCGTAAGCCGTGGATCGATAAGGTGGTAGGTGGGTTTAGGCACATCTTCATATTTTTGCGTGCCAATGCCATTTTTATGGCTTGTAAATTCATACAATGGTCCCTTAAGCCTTCACGTGAAGTTTCATGACAAGATGGCTCGTTTTCTATTTTTCACGATTTTTAAAACTTTTTACGGTGCGGAATTTTTTAAAATTTTTTCGGTAGGAGTTTTGGCCCCAAACTTGGTAGACGTGATCCTTGTATTTTTGTTGGCTTGCACAAGACAATTCAGCTAAAAACTCGAAGTGAACAAGATTTTGTGACCATTTGAAAAAAATGTCCCCATTTCAAACACTTTAATGGCTACTGGCAGCAAACCTGTAAAATCTCAAATGCTCTTTAAGGGGGTGCGTGTTCTCGAGGTTTGATGAGGGATAGGAGGCCAATATAAGGGCCAAGTACCAGCACCCATTGCACATCATGTGCGCACACCCCCCCGGCCCCCCTGATCATCGAAACCCCAATGCCGCCAGTCAGGTTCTCCTACGATGCTCTGGCGATGGTGCCCCGATGAAGAAAAATGCAGCACCAACACATGCCCAAGCCCAGCATGTGCTGTCGCAACCCTCGGTCCGGTCCGATCTTAGACTGGGAATGAACTTCGTATGCTTAGACTGGGAATGAACTCCGTATGCTTAAGTCAACCCACGAAATGAGCGTGCAGGTGCTCAGCCGCCCAGAGGGGCGGGATGCGCAAGTCGGGGATCGGCCGGGTCCCCCTCTGCGTGCTGTTGATCCTACTACCACAACCCTCGGTCTGGTCCGGTCTTAGACTGGGAATGAACTCCGTATGCCTAAGCCAACCGACGAAACGAGCGAGCGGGCGGACGGGCGGGCGCTATGCTGGTCAAAGAGACGGGATGGGCAAGCCGTGGATAGATAGGGTGGTAGGTGGGTTTAGGCACATTTTCATATTTCTGTGTGCCAATGCCATTTTTATGGCTTGTAAATTCATACAATGGTCCCTTAAGCTTATTTTTTCATGTGCTTTCATATTTTCTTTTGTTTTCACTTTTTTTCTTCGTTTTAAAAATTTCTACAAAACATTTTTTCTTTTTATTTTATTTCATATTTTTGCCTCTTCATTTTTTATTTTTTCTTTTTTTTTTAATTTTTTTTGCAAAATTCTTTTTATTTCTTCTTTCCATTTTTTTTTCACACTTCCTTAGATTTTTTATTTTTCATAAATCTCTTGTCTTTTCATTTTTATTCTTTTCTTAATTTTTTAACAAATTTCTTTTTATTTTTTATTTCCATTTTTAAATTCTTATAGTTTTTTTTGTTGCATTTTCTTTTTTCGTTTTCATTTTTATTTTGCATTAACTTTTCTCTTTTTTAATTTTTTGCCCTTGAATTTTTATATTGTTTTCTTATTATATCTTATATGTTTTTCAATTTTTTGTATTTTTTCAAATATTTTATTTCTATTTTCTCGTTTCATTTCATTTTTGTCTTTTTTTATTTTTTATTTTTGATTCATTATTTTTTTTTCTTACTTTTTATATTTTATATTTTTTGTTTTGCTTTAATATTTTTTTCTTTTTTATTTCTTTTTTTATTTATATTTTCATAAATTTTTATAATGTTTTGGATTTTTTTATTTTTCTTTTCTTTTTTTATTTATCGTTGTTTCTTATTTTCTATTGTATTTTTATAATTTTTCATTAACTCATTTTCCTTTTAAATTTTTCTTTTTTTTTTTACTTATTTTTTCATGTGCTTTCATATTTTCTTTTGTTTTCATGTGTTTTTTTTTTGTTTTAAAATTTTCTACAAAACATTTTTTCTTTTTATTTTATTTCATATTTTTGCCTCTTCATTTTTTTTTCCTGTTTTTCTAATTTTTTTCGCAAAATTTTTTTTATTTTTTCTTTCCATTTTTTTTCACACTTCCTCGGATTTTTTATTTTTCATAAATCTCTTGTCTTTTCATTTTTATTCTTTTCTTAATTTTTTCACAAATTTCTTTTTATTTTTTATTTTCATTTTTAAATTCTTATAGTTTTTTTTGTTGCATTTTCTTTTTTCGTTTTCATTTTTATTTTGCATTAACTTTTCTCTTTTTTAATTTTTTGCCCTTCAATTTTTATATTGTTTTCTTATTATATCTTATATGTCTTTCAATTTTTTGTATTTTTTCAAATATTTTTTTTCTATTTTCTCGTTTCATTTCATTTTTGTCTTTTTTTATTTTTTAGTTTTGATTCATTATTTTTTATTTTCTTACTTTTTATATTTTATATTTTTTGTTTTGCTTTAATATTTTTTTCTTTTTTTATTTTTTATTTCTTTCTTTATTTATATTTTCATAAATTTTTATAATGTTTTGGATGTTTTTATTTTTCTCTTCTTTTCTTATTTGTCGTTGTTTCTTATTTTCTATTATATTTTTATAATTTTTCATTAACTCCTTTTCCTTTTAAATTTTTCTTTTTTTTTTTTTACTTATTTTATCATGTGCTTTCATATTTTCTTTTGTTTTCACTTTTTTTCTTCATTTTAAAAATTTCTACAAAACATTTTTTCTTTTTATTTTATTTCATATTTTCGCCTCTTCATTTTTTTTCTTGTTTTTCCAATTTTTTTCGCAAAATTCTTTTTATTTCTTCTTTCCATTTTTTTTTTCACACTTCCTTGGATTTTTTATTTTTCCTAAATCTTTTGTCTTTTCATTTTTATTCTTTTCTTAATTTTTTCACAAATTTCTTTTTATTTTTTATTTTCATTTTTAAATTCTTATAGTTTTTTTTGTTGCATTTTCTTTTTTCGTTTTCATTTTCATTTTGCATTAACTTTTCTCATTTTTAATTTTTTGCCCTTGAATTTTTATATTGTTTTCTTATTATATATTATATGTTTTTCAATTTTTTGTATTTTTTCAAATATTTTTTTTCTATTTTCTCGTTTCATTTCATTTTTGTCTTTTTTTATTTTTTATTTTTTTACTTTATATAGTTTATATTTTTTGTTTTGCTTTAATATTTTTTTCTTTTTTATTTCTTTCTTTATTTATTTTTTCATAAATTTTTATAATGTTTTAGATTTTTTTTTCTTTTTTTTTATTTATCGTTGTTTCTTATTTTCTATTGTATTATTATAATTTTTCATTAACTCCTTTTCCTTTTAAATTTTTCTTTTTTACTTATTTTATCATGTGCTTTCATATTTTCTTTTCTTTTCACTTTTTTTCTTCGTTTTAAAAATTTCTACAAAACATTTTTCCTTTTTATTTTATTTCATATTTTTGCCTCTTTATTTTTTTTTTCTTGTTTTTCCAATTTTTTTCGCAAAATTCTTTTTATTTCTTCTTTCCATTTTTTTTTTCACACTTCCTTGGATTTTTTATTTTTCAAAAATCTTTTGTCTTTCCATTTTTATTCATTTCTTAATTTTTTCACAAATTTCTTTTTATTTTTTATTTTCATTTTTAAATTCTTATAGTTTTTTTTGTTGCATTTTCTTTTTTCGTTTTCATTTTTATTTTGCATTAACTTTTCTCTTTTTTAATTTTTGCCCTTGAATTTTTATATTGTTTTCTTATTATATCTTATATGTTTTTCAATTTTTTGTATTTTTTCAAATATTTTTTTTTCTATTTTCTCGTTTCATTTCATTTTTGTCTTTTTTTATTTTTTATTTTCTTACTTTTTATATTTTATATTTTTTGTTTTGCTTTAATATTTTTTCCTTTTTCCTTTTTTATTTCTTTCTTTATTTATATTTTCATAAATTTTTATAATGTTTTGCATTTTTTTTTCTTTTTTTATTTATCGTTGTTTCTTATTTTCTATTGTATTTTTATAATTTTTCATTAACTCCTTTTCCTTTTAAATTTTTCTTTTTTTTAAATTATTTTTCATGCGCCGTCATATTTTCTTTTGTTTTCACTTTTTTTCTTCGTTTTAAAAATTTCTACAAAACATTTTTTCTTTTTATTTTATTTCATATTTTTGCCTCTTTATTTTTTTTTCTTGTTTTTCTAATTTTTTTCGCAAAATTCTTTCTATTTCTTCTTTCCATTTTTTTTCACACTTCCTTGGATTTTTTATTTTTCATAAATCTCTTGTCTTTTTATTTTTATTCTTTTCTTAATTTTTCACAAATTTCTTTTTATTTTTTATTTTCATTTTTAAATTCTTATAGTTTTTTTTTGTTGCATTTTCTTTTTTCGTTTTCTTTTTTATTTTGCATTAACTTTTCTCTTTTTTAATTTTTTGCCCTTCAATTTTTATATTGTTTTCTTATTATATCTTATATGTTTTTCAATTTTTTGTATTTTTTCAAATATTTTTTTTCTATTTTCTCGTTTCATTTCATTTTTGTCTTTTTTTATTTTTTATTTTTGATTCATTATTTTTTAATTTCTTACTTTTTATATTTTATATTTTTTGTTTTCCTTTAATATTTTTTCCTTTTTTATTTTTTATTTCTTTCTTTATTTATATTTTCATAAATTTTTATAATGTTTTGGATTTTTTTATTTTTCTTTTCTTTTTTTATTTATCATTGTTTCTTATTTTCTATTGTATTTTTATAATTTTTCATTAACTCATTTTCCTTTTAAATTTTTCCTTTTTTTTTTTACTTATTTTTCATGCGCCGTCATATTTTCTTTTGTTTTCACTTTTTTTCTTCGTTTTAAAAATTTCTACAAAACATTTTTTCTTTTTATTTTATTTCATATTTTTGCCTCTTCATTTTTTTTTTCTTGTTTTTCTAATTTTTTTCGCAAAATTCTTTCTATTTCTTCTTTCCATTTTTTTTCACACTTCCTTGGATTTTTTATTTTTCATAAATCTCTTGTCTTTTCATTTTTATTCTTTTCTTAATTTTTCACAAATTTCTTTTTATTTTTTATTTTCATTTTAAAATTCTTATAGTTTTTTTTTGTTGCATTTTCTTTTTTCGTTTTCGTTTTTATTTTGCTTTAACTTTTCTCTTTTTTAATTTTTTGCCCTTCAATTTTTATATTGTTTTCTTATTATATCTTATATGTTTTTCAATTTTTTGTATTTTTTCACATATTTTTTTTCTATTTTCTCGTTTCATTTCATTTTTGTCTTTTTTTATTTTTTATTTTTGATTCATTATTTTTTATTTTATTACTTTATATATTTTATATTTTTTGTTTTGCTTTAATATTTTTTTTTCTTTTTTATTTCTTTCTTTATTTATATTTTCATAAATTTTTATAATGTTTTGGATTTTTTTATTTTTCTTTTCTTTTTTTATTTATCGTTGTTTCTTATTTTCTATTGTATTTTTATAATTTTTCATTAACTCCTTTTCCTTTTAAATTTTTCTTTTTTTTTTTACTTATTTTTTTATGTGCTTTCATATTTTCTTTTGTTTTCACTTTTTTTCTTTGTTTTAAAAATTTCTACAAAACATTTTTTCTTTTTATTTTATTTCATATTTTTGCCTCTTCATTTTTTTTCTTTTTTTTCCAATTTTTTTCGCAAAATTCTTTTTATTTCTTCTTTCCATTTTTTTTCACACTTCCTTGGATTTTTTAATTTTCATAAATCTTTTGTCTTTTCATTTTTATTCTTTTCTTGATTTTTTCACAAATTTTTTTTTATTTTTTATTTTCATTTTTAAATTCTTATAGTTTTTCTTTTTCATTTTTATTTTGCATTAACTTTTCTCTTTTTTAATTTTTTGCCCTTGAACTTTTATATTGTTTTCTTATTATATCTTATATGTTTTTCAATTTTTTGTATTTTTTCAAATATTTTTTTTCTATTTTCTCGTTTCATTTCATTTTTGTCTTTTTTTATTTTTTATTTTTGATTCATTATTTTTGATTTTCTTACTTTTTATATTTTATATTTTTTGTTTTGCTTTAATATTTTTTTCTTTTTTTATTTTTTATTTCTCTCTTTAATTATATTTTCATAAATTTTTATAATGTTTCAGATTTTTTTTTCTTTTCTTTTTTTATTTATCGTTGTTTCTTATTTTCTATTGTATTTTTATAATTTTTCATTAACTCCTTTTCCTTTTAAATTTTTCTTTTTTTTTTTTTACTTATTTTTTCATGTGCTTTCATATTTTCTTTTGTTTTCACTTTTTTTCTTCGTTTTAAAAATTTCTACAAAACATTTTTTCTTTTTATTTTTTTTCATATTTTTGCCTCTCCATTTTTTTTTCTTGTTTTTCTAATTTTTTTCGCAAAATTTTTTTTATTTCTTCTTTCCATTTTTTTTCACACTTCCTTCGATTTTTTATTTTTCATAAATCTCTTGTCTTTTCATTTTTATTCTTTTCTTAATTTTTTCACAAATTTCTTTTTATTTTTTATTTTCATTTGTAAATTCTTATAGTTTTTTTTGTTGCATTTTCTTTTTTCGTTTTCATTTTTATTTTGCATTAACATTTCTCTTTTTTTATTTTTTGCCTTTGAATTTTTATATTGTTTTCTTATTATATCCTATATGTTTTTCAATTTTTTGTATTTTTTCAAATATTTTTTTCTATTTTCTCGTTTCGTTTCATTTTTGACTTTTTTTATTTTTTATTTTTGATTCATCATTTTTTATTTTCTTACTTTTTATATTTTATATTTTTTGTTTTGCTTTAATTTTTTTTATTTTTTATTTCTTTCTTTATGTATATTTTCATAAATTTTGATAATGTTTTGGTTTTTTTTTTCTTTTTTTATTTATCGTTGTTTCTTATTTTCTATTGTATTTTTATAATTTTTCATTAACTCCTTTTCCTTTTAAATTTTTTTTTTTACTTATTTTTTCATGTGCTTTCATATTTTCTTTTGTTTTCACTTTTTTTCTTCGTTTTAAAAATTTCTACAAAACATTTTTTCTTTTTATTTTATTTCATTTTTTTGCCCCTTCATTTTTTATTTTTTCTTGTTTTTCTATTTTTTTTCGCAAAATTCTTTTTATTCTTGTTTGCATTTTTTTTCACACTTCCTTGGATTTTTTATTTTTCATAAATCGTTTGTCTTTTCATTTTTATTCTTTTCTTAATTTTTTCACAAATTTCTTTTTATTTTTTATTTTCATTTTTAAATTCTTATAGATTTTTTTTTGTTGCATTTTCTTTTTTCGTTTTCATTTTTATTTTGCTTTAACTTTTCTCTTTTTTAATTTTTTGTCTTTGAATTTTTATATTGTTTTCTTATTATATCTTATATGTTTTTCAATTTTTTGTATTTTTTGAAATATTTTTTCTATTTTCTCGTTTCATTTCATTTTTGTCTTTTTTTATTTTTTATTTTTGATTCATTTTTTTTATTTTCTTACTTTTTTTATTTTATATTTTTTGTTTTGCTTTAATTATTTTCTTTTTTATTTCTTTCCTTATTTATATTTTCATAAATTTTTATAATGTTTTGGATTTTTTTATTTTTCTTTTCTTTTTTTATTTATCGTTGTTTCTTATTTTCTATTGTATTTTTCTAATTTTTCTTTTTTTTACTTATTTTTTCATGTGCTTTAATATTTTCTTTTGTTTTCACTTTTTTTCTTCGTTTTAAAAATTTCTACAAAACATTTTTTCTTTTTGTTTTATTTCATATTTTTGCCTCTTCATTTTTTATTTTTTCTTTTTTTCCTAATTTGTTTTCGCAAAATTCTTTTTATTTCTTTTTCCATTTTTTTTTTACACTTCCTTGGATTTTTTATTTTTCATAAATCTTTTGTCCTTTCATTTTTATTCTTTTCTTAATTTTTTCACAAATTTCTTTTTATTTTTTATTTTCATTTTTAAATTCTTATAGTTTTTTTGTTGCATTTTCTTTTTTCGTTTTCATTCTTATTTTGCATTAACTTTCTATTTTTTAATTTTTTGTCCTTGAATTTTTATATTGTTTTCTTATTATATCTTATATGTTTTTCAATTTTTTGTATTTTTTCAAATATTTTTTTCTATTTTCTCGTTTCATTTCATTTTTGTCTTTTTTTATTTTTTATTTTTTGTTCATTATTTTTTATTCTCTTACTTTTTATATTTTATACTTTTTTGTTTTGCTTTAATATTTTTTTCTTTTTTTATTTTTTATTTCTTTCTTTATTTATATTTTCATAAATTTTTATAATGTTTTGGATTTTTTTATGTTTTTTTCTTTTTTTATTTATCGTTCTTTCTTATTTTCTATTGTATTTTTATAATTTTTCATTAACTCCTTTTCCTTTTAAATTTTTCTCTTTTTTTTACTTATTTTTTCATGTGCTTTCATATTTTCTTTTGTTTTCATTTTTTTTCTTCGTTTTAAATATTTCTACAAAAACATTTTTTCTTTTTATTTTATTTCATATTTTTGCCTCTTCATTTTTTATTTTTCCTGTTTTTCTATTTTTTTCGCAAAATTATTTTTATTTCTTGTTTCCATTTTTTTTTCACACTTCCTTGGATTTTTTATTTTTCATAAATCTTTTGTCTTTTCATTTTTATTCTTTTCTTAATTTTTTTCACAAATTTCTTTTTATTTTTTATTTTCATTTTTAAATTCTTATAGTTTTTTTTGTTGCATTTTCTTTTTTCGTTTTCATTTTTATTTTGCATTAACTTTTCTCTTTTTTAATTTTTTGTCCTTGAATTTTTTATATTGTTTTCTTATTATATCTTATATGTTTTTCAATTTTTTCTTTTTTTTCAAATATTTTTTTTCTATTTTCTCGTTTAATTTCATTTTTGCCTTTTTTATTTTTTAATTTTTATTCATTATTTTTTATTTTCTTACTTTTTATATTTTTTATTTTTTGTTTTGCTTTAATATTTTTTTCTTTTTTTATTTCTTTCTTTATTTATATTTTCATAAATTTTTATAATGTTTTGGATTTTTTCTTTTTCTTTTCTTTTTTTATTTATCGTTGTTTCTTATTTTCTATTGTATTTTTATAATTTTTCATTAACTCCTTTTCCTTTTAAATTTTTCTTTTTTTTTACTTATTTTTTCATGTGCTTCATATTTTCTTTTGTTTTCATATTTTTGCCTCTTCATTTTTTATTTTTTTCTTGTTTTTCTAATTTTTTTCGCAAAATTCTTTTTATTTCTTGTTTCCATTTTTTTTTCACACTTCCTTGGATTTTTTATTTTTCATAAATCTTTTGTCTTTTGATTTTATTTTTGTCTTTTGATTCTATTTTGTCGTTTCATTTCATTTTTGTCTTTTTTTATTTTTTATTTTTGATTCATTATTTCTTATTTTCTTACTTTTTATATTTTATATTTTTTGTTTTGCTTTAATATTTTTTTTCTTTTTTTTGTTTTTTATTTCTTTCTTTATTTATATTTTCATAAATTTTTATAATGTTTTAGATTTTTTTATTTTTCTTTTCTTTTTTTATTTATCGTTTTTTTTTCTATTGTATTTTTATAATTTTTCAGTAACTCTTTTTCCTTTTAAATTTGTCTTTTTTTTTTTTTACTTTTTGCGGCTCGGGATTTTTTAAAAATTTTTTTGAAAGGAGTTTTGGCCCCAAACTTGGTAGACGTGATCCTTGTATTTTTTTTGGCATGCATAAAAAAATTCAGCTAAAAGCTTGAGGTGTTCAAGATTTTGTAACCATTTGAAAAAAGTGTCCCCATTTTAGACACTTTAATGGCTATTGGCAACAAATTTGTAAAATCTCAAATCCTCTTTAAGGGGGTGTGAGTTCTCGAGGTTTGATGAGGGATAGGGGGCCAATATAAGGGCTAAGTACCAGCACCCATTGCACATCATGTGCGCACACCCCCCCGGCCCCCCGATCGCCGAAACGCTAATGCCGTCGGTCAGGTTCTCCGGTGATGGTGCCCCGATGAAGAAAAATACCGCACCAGCACATGCTCGAGCCCAGCATGTGCTACCGCAACCCTCGGTTCGGTCCGATCTTAGACTGGGAATGAACTCCATATGCTTAGACTGAGAATGAACTCCGTATGCCTAAGTCAACCCACAAAACGAGCGTGCGGGCACTCAACCGGCCAGAGGTGCGGGATGCGTAAGCCGAGGATCGGTCGGGTCCCCCTCTGCGTGCTACCGATCCTGCTGTCGTAACCCTCCGTCCGATCTGATCTTAGACTAGGAATGAACTTAGTATGCCTAAGCCAACCAACGAAACGAGCGGGTGGGCGGGCACTACACCGGCCAGAGAGACGGGATGCGCAAGCCGTGGATTGATAGGGTGGTAGGTGGGTTTAGGCACATCTTCATATTTTTACGTGCCAATGCCATTTTTATGACTTGTAAATTCATACAATGCTCCCTTAAGCCTTCATGTGAAGTTTCAGGGCAAGACGACTCTTATTTTATTTTTACGACTTGTAAATTCATACAATAGTCCCTTAAGCCTTCACGTGAAGTTTCATGGCAAGACGACTCATTTTCTATTTTTCATGATTTTTGAAACTTTTTACGGTTCGAGATTTTTTAAAATTTTTTCGGAAGGATTTTTGGCCCCAAACTTGGTAGACGTGATCCTTGTATTTTTGTTGGTATGCACAAAAAAATTTGGCTAAAAACTCGAAGTGTACAAGATTTTGTGACCATTTGAAAAAAGTGTCCCCATTTCAGACACTTTAATGGCTACTAGCAGCAAACCTGTAAAATCTCAAATGCTCTTTAAGGGGGTGTGAGTTCTCATGGTTTGATGAGGGATAGGGGGCCAATATAAGGCCAAGTACTAGCACCCATCGCACATCATGTGCGCACACCCCCCCTCGGCCCTCCCGATCGTCGGAACCCCAATACCGCCGATCAAGTTCTCCGACGATGGTGCCCCGACGAAGAAAAATGCGACACCAGCACATGCCCGAGCCCAGCATGTGCTGCCGCAACCTTCAATCTGGTCCGATCTTAGATTGGGAATGAACTCCGTATGCCTAAGTCAACCCACGAAATGAACGTGCGGGCACTCAACCGGCCAGAGGGGCGAGATGCGTAAGCTGGGGATCGATCGGGTCCCCCTCCGCATGCTACCAATCCTGCTGCCATAACCCTCGATCCGGTCTGATCTTAGACTGGGAATAAACTCTGTATGCCTAAGCCAACCGACGAAACGAACGGGCGGGCACTACGTCGGCCAGAGAGACGGGATGCGCAAGCCGTGGATCGATAGGCTGGTAGGTGGGTTTAGGCACATCTTCATATTTCTGTGTACCAATGCCATTTTTATTTCTTGTAAATTCATACAATGGTCCCTTAAGCCTTCACGTGAAGTTTCAAGGCAAGACGACTCATTTTTTATTTTTCATGATTTTTGAAACTTTTTACGGTTCAAGATGTTTTAAAATTTTTTCGGATGGAGTTTTGGCCCCAAACTTGGTAGACGTGATCCTTGTATTTTTGTTGGCATGCACAAAAACATTCAGCTAAAAACTTGAAGTGTACAAGATTTTGTGACCATTTGAAAAAAGTATCCCCATTTTAGACACTTTAATGGCTACTGGCAGCAAACTTGTAAAATCTCAAAAGCTCTTTACGGGGGTGCGAGTTCTTGAGGTTTGATGAGGGATAAGGGGCCAATATAAGGGCCAAGTATCAGCACCCATTGGACATCCTGTGCACACACCCCTCTCGGCCCGCCCGATCGTCGGAACCCTAATGTCGCTGGTCAAGTTCTCTGATGATACTCCAACGATGGTGCCCCGGTGAAGAAAAATGCGGCACCAGCACATGCCCGAGCCTAGCATGTTGCTGCTGTAACTCTCGGTCCGGTCCGATCTCGGACTGGGAATGAACTCCGTATGCTTAGACTGGGAATGAACTCCATATGCCTAAGTCAACCCATGAAATGAGCATGTGGGCGCTCAGCAGGCCAGAGGGGCGGGATGTGCAAGCCGGGGATCGGTCGAGTCCCCCTTTGGGTGCTGTCGATCCTGTTGTCGTAACCCCCGGTCCGGTCCAATCTTAGACTGGGAATGAACTTCGTATGCCTAAGACAACCAACGAAACGATCGAGCGGGTGGGCAGGCAGGCACTACACCTGCCAGAGAGACAGGATGCGCAAGTCATGGATCGATAGGGTGGTAGGTTAGTTTAGGCACATCTTTATAATTATGCATGCCAATGCCATTTTTATGGCTTGTAAATTCATACAATGGTCCCTTAAGCCTTCACATGAAGTTTCATGGCAAGACAACTCGTTTTCTATTTTTCACGATTTTTGAAACTTTTTACGGTTTGAGATTTTTTAAAAATTATTTGGGAAGGATTTTTGGCCCTAAAATTGGTAGACGTGATCCTTTTATTTTTATTGGCATGCACAAAAAAATTCAACTAAAAAATCGAAGTGTACAAGATTTTGTGACCATTTAAAAAAAATGTCCCCATTTTAGACACTTTAATGGCTACTGGCAGCAAACCTGTAAAATCTCAAATGCTCTTTAAGGGGTTGTGAGTTCTCGAGGTTTGATAAGGGATAGGGGGCCAATATAAGGGCCAAGTACCAGCACCCATTGCACATCATGTGCGCACACCCCCCCGCCCCCCGATCGTCGGAACCCCAATGCCGTCGGTCAGGTTCTTCCACGATGCTCTGACGATGGTGCCCCGACGAAGAAAAATGCGGCATGCCCGAGCCCAGTATGTGCTGCCGCAACCCTTGATTCGATCTGATCTTAGACTAGGAATGAACTCCGTATGCTTAGATTGGAAATCAACTTTGTATGCCTAAGTCAACCCACGAAACGAACGTGCGGGTGCTCAGCCGACCAGAGGGGCGGGATGCGCAAGTCGGGGATCGGTTGGGTCCCCCTCTGCATGCTGCTGATCTTGCTGCCACAACCCTCGGTCCGGTCTAATCTTAGACTGGGAATGCACTCCGTATGCCTAAGCCAACCGACGAAACGAGCGAGTGGACGGCCGGCCGAGCACTATGTCGGCCAAAGAGTCGGGATGCGCAAGCCGTGGATCGATAGGGTGGTAGGTGGGTTTAGGCACATCTTCATATTTCTGCATGCCAATGCCATTTTTATGGCTTGTAGATTCATACAATGGTCCCTTAAGCCTTCATGTGAAGTTTTATGGCAAGACGACTTGTTTTCTATTTTTCACGACTTTCAAAACTTTTTACGGTTAGAGATTTTTTAAATTTTTTTGGAAGGAGTTTTGGCCCCAAACTTGGTAGACGTGATCCTTGTATTTTTGTTGGCATGCACAAAAAAATTCAACTAAAAACTCGAAGTGTACAAGATTTTGTGACCATTTGAAAAAAGTGTCCCCATTTCAGACACTTCAATGGCTACTGGCAGCAAACCTGTAAAATGTCAAATGCTCTTTTAGGGGGTGTGAGTTCTTGAGGTTTGATAAGGGATAGGGCCCAATATAAGGGCCAAGTACCAGCACCCATCGCACATCATGTGCGCGCACCCCTCTGTCCCCCCCGATCGCTAGAACCGTAATGCTGTCGGTCAGGTTCTCCGACGATGCTCCGACGATGGTGCTCGGTGAAGAAAAATGCTGCACCAGCAAATGCCCGAGCCCAGCATGTGCTGTCGTAACCCTCGGTCCGATCCGATCTTAGACTGGGAATGAACTCCGTATGCCTAAGTCAACCCACGAAACAAGCGTGCGGGCGCTCAGCCGGCCAGAGGGGCGGGATGCGTAAGCCGGGGATCGGTCGGGTCTCCCTCTGCGTGCTGTCGATCCTGCTGCCACAACCCTCAATCTGGTCTGATCTTAGACTGGGAATGAACTCCGTATGCCTAAGCCAATCGACGAAACGAGCGGACGGGCACTACGTCGGCCAGAGAGACGGGATGCGCAAGCCGTGGATCGATAGGGTGGTAGGTGGGTTTAGGCACATCTTCATATTTCTACGTGCCAATACCATTTTTATGGCTTGTAAATTCATACAATGGTCCCTTAACCTTCATGTGAAGTTTCATGGCAAGACGACTCGTTTTCTATTTTTCATAATTTTCAAAAATTTTTACGGTTCGGGATTTTTTTAAATTTTTTTGGAAGGAGTTTTGGCCCCAAACATGGTAGATGTGATCCTTGTATTTTTGTTGGCTTGCACCAAAAATTCAGCTAAAAACTCGAAGTGTACAATATTTTGTGACCATTTGAAAAAAGTGTCCCCATTTCAGACACTTTAATGGCTACTGGCAGCAAACTTGTAAAATCTCAAATGCTCTTTAAGGGGTTGTGAGTTCTTGAGGTTTGATGAGGGACAGGGGGCCAATATAAGGGCCAAGTACATGAACCCATCACACATCCTGTGCGCACACCCCCCCGGCTCCCCCGATCGTCGGAACGCCAATGCGGCCGGTCAGGTTCTCCGGTGATGCTCCGACGAATGCGCCCCGACGAAGAAAAATACGGCACCAGCACATGCTTGAGCCTAGCATGTGTTGCCGCAACCCTCGGTCCGGTCTGATCTTAGACTGCGAGTGAACTCTGTATGCTTAGACTGGGAATGAACTCCGTATGCCTAAGTCAACCCACGAACCAAGCGTACGGGCGCTCAGTCGGCCAGAGGGGTGGGATGCTCAAGCCGGGGATCGACTGGGTCCCCCTCTACGTGCTGCCGATCCTGCTGCCGCAACACTCAGTCTGGTCTGATCTTAGACTGGGAATGAACTCCATATGCTTAAGCCAATCGACGAAACGAGCGGGCGGGCGGGCAGGATGGCATTAAATCAGCTAGAGAGACGGGATGCGCCAGTCGTGGATCGATAGGGTAGTAGGTGGGTTTAGGCACATCTTCATATTTTTGTGTGCCAATACCATTTTTATGGCTTGTAAATTCATACAATGGTCCCTTAAGCCTTCACGTGAAGTTTCATGGCAAGATGACTCGTTTTCTATTTTTCATAATTTTTGAAACTTTTTACGGTTCGGGATTTTTTAAAATTTTTTCGGAAAGAGTTTTGGTCCCAAACTTGGTAGACGTGATCATTGTATCTTTTTTTGCATGCACAAAAAAATTCAGCTAAAAAATCAAAGTGTACAAGATTTTGTGAGCATTTGAAAAAAGTGTGCCCATTTCAGACACTTTAATGGCTACTGGCAGCAAACCTGTAAAATCTCAAATGCTCTTTAAGGGGGTGTGAGTTCTCGAGGTTTGATGAGGGATAGGGGGCCAAAATAAGGGCCAAGTACCAGCACCCATTGCACATCATGTGTGCACACCCACCCAGCCCCCCCGATCGCCGGAACCCCAATGCCGCTTGTCAAGTTCTCCGACGATGGTGCCCCGACGAAGAAAAATACGGCACCAGCACATGCTCGAGCCCAGCATGTGCTGCTGCAACCCTCGGTCCGATCCGATCTTAGACTGGGAATGAACTCCGTATGCTTAGACTGGGAATGAACTCGTATGCCTAAGTCAACCCACGAAACGAGCGTGTGGGCGCTCAACCGGCCAGAGGGGCGGGATGCGCAAGCCAGGGATCGGCCAGATCCCCCTCTACGTGCTGTCGATCCTGCTACCGTAACCCTCAGTCCGGTCCGATCTTAGACTGGGAATGAACTCCGTATGCCTAAGCCAACCAACGAAACGAGCGAGCGAGCGCCACGCCGGCCAAAGAGACGGGATGCGCAAGCCGTGGATCGATAGGGTGTAGGTGGTTTAGGCACATCTTCATATTTCTACATGCCAATGCCATTTTTATGGCTTGTAAATTCATATAATGGTCCCTTAAGCCTTCATGTGAAGTTTCATGGCAAGACGACTCCTTTTCTATTTTTAACAATTTTTGAAACTTTTTACGGTTTTGGATTTTTTAAAATTTTTTCGGAAGGAGTTTGGACCCAAACTTGGTAGACGTGATCCCTGTATTTTTTTTGGCATGCACAAAAAAATTCAGCTAAAATCTCAAAGTGTACAAGATTTTGTGACCATTTGAAAAAAGTGTTCCCATTTCAGACACTTTAATGGCTACTGGCAGCAAACCTGTAAAATCTCAAATGATCTTTAAGGGGGTGTGAGTTCTGGAGGTTTGATGAGGGATAGGGGCAATATAAGGGCCAAGTACCAGCACCCATTGCACATCATGTGCGCACACCCCCCCTGGCCCCCCGATCACCGAAACCCCAATGCCACCGGTCAGGTTGTCCAGCGAAGCTCCGGCGAATGGTGCCCCGGCGAAGAAAAATGTGGCACCAGCACATGCGCAAGCCCGGCATGTGCTGTCGCAATCCTCTGTTCGGTCCGATCTTAGACTGGGAATGAACTCCGTATGCCTAAGTCAACCCACGAAACGAGCATGTGGGTGCTCAGTCGGCTAGAGGGGCGGGATGCGCAAGCCGGGGATCGGTCAGGTCCCCCTCTGCCGATTCTGTTGCCGCAACCCTTGGTCCGGTCCGATCTTAGACTGGGAATGAACTCTGTATGCCTAAGCCAACTGACCAAACGAGCGGGCGGGCGAGCGGGCGGGCGGGCGGGCGGGCGGGCGCTACGCCTGCTAGAGAGACGGGATGCGCAAGCCGTAGATCGATAGGGTGGTAGGTGGGTTTAGGCACATCTTCATATTTCTCCATGCCAATGCCATTTTTATGGCTTGTAAATTCATACAATGGTCCCTTAAGCCGTCACGTGAAGTTTCATGGCAAGACGACTCGTTTTCTATTTTTCATGATTTTTGATACTTTTTACGGTTCGTGATTTTTTAAAATTTTTTCAGTAGGAGTTTTCACCCCAAACTTTGTAGACGTGATCCTTGTGTTTTTTTTGGCATGCACAAAAACATTCAGTTAAAAACTTGAAGTGTAGAAGATTTTGTGACCATTTAAAAAAAGTGTCCCCATTTCAGACACTTTAATGGCTACTGGCAGCAAACTTGTAAAATCTCAAATGCTCTTTAAGGGGGTGTGAGTTCTCGAGGTTTGATGAGGGATAGGGGGCAATATAAGGGCCAAGTACCAGCACCTATCGCACATCATGTGCGCACACCCCCTGGCCCCCCGATCACCGGAACCCCAATGCCGCTGGTCAGGTTCTCCAACGATGCTTCGGCGATGGTGCCCCGACGAAGAAAAATGTGGCACCAGGACATGCCCGAGCCCAACATGTACTACCGCAACCCTTGGTCCAATCCAATCTTAGATCGAGAATGAACTCCGTATGCTTAGACTGGGAATGAACTCCGTATGCCTAAGCCAACCGACGAAACGAGCGGGCGGGTGGGCACTACGTCGGCCAGAGAGACGGGATGCGCAAGCCGTGGATCGATAGGGTGGTAGGTGGATTTAGGCACATCTTCATATTTCTGCGTGCCAATGCCATTTTTGCAGCTTGTAAATTCATACAATGGTCCCTTAAGCCTTCATGTGAAGTTTCATGGGAACACGACTCATTTTCTATTTTTCATGATTTTCAAAACTTTTTGCATTTCGAGATTTTTTAAAAATTTTTTCGGAAGGATTTTTGGCCCAAAACTTGGTAGACATGATCCTTGTACTTTTTTTGGCATGCAAAAAAAAATTCAGCTAAAAACTCGAAGTGTACAAGATTTTGTGACCATTTGAAAAAAGTGTCCCCATTTCAGACACTTTAATGGCTACTAGCAACAAACCTGTAAAATCTCAAATGCTCTTTAAGGGGGTGTGAGTTCTTGAGGTTTGATGAGGGATAAGGGGCCAATATAAGGGCCAAGTACCACACCCATCGCACATCTGTGCGCACACCCCCCGGCCCCCCCGATCATCGGAACCCTATTGCCGTTGGTCAGGTTCTCCGACGATGCTCCGGTGATGGTGCCCCGACGAAGAAAAATACGGTGCCAGCATATGCCCAAGCCCAGCATGTGGTGCCACAACCCTCGGTCTGGTCTGATCTTAGACTGGGAATGAACTCGGTATGCTTAGACTGGGAATGAACTCCGTATGCCTAAGTCAACCCACGAAACGAGCGTGCGGGCGCTCAGCAGGCCAGAGGGGCGGGAAGCGCAAGCCAGGGATCGGTCGAGTCCCCCTCTGCGTGATGCCGATCCTGCTGCTGCAACCATCTATCCAGTTCGATCTTAGACTAGGAATGAACTCTGTATGCCTAAGCCAACCGATGAAACGAGCAGGTAGGCGGGCGGACGGGCACTACACCGGCCAAAGAGACAGGATGCTCAAGCCGCGGATCGATAGGCCGGTAGGTGGGTTTAGGCACATCTTCATATTTCTGTATGCCAATGCCATTTTCATGGCTTGTAAATTCATACAATGGTCCCTTAAGCCTTCACGTGAAGTTTCATGGCAAGATGACTCGTTTTCTATTTTTCACGATTTTCAAAACTTTTTGCAGTTTGGGATTTTTTAAAATTTTTTTGGAAGGATTTTTGGCCCCAAACTTGGTAGACATGATCCTTGTATTTTTATTGGCACGCACAAAAAAATTCAGCTAAAAACTCAAAGTGTACTAGATTTTGTGACCATTTGAAAAAACTGTCCCCATTTCAGAAACTTTAATGGCTACTGACAGCAAACCTGTAAAATCTCAAATGCTCTTTAAGGGGGTGTGAGTTCTTGAGGTTTGATGAGGGATAGGGGGCCAATATAAGGGCCAAGTACCAGCACCCATCGCACATCATGTGTGCACACCCCCCTCGGCTCCCTCGATCGTCAGAACCCCAATGCCGTCGGTCAGGTTCTCCGGTGATGTTCCGACGATTGTGCCCCGACGAAGAAAAATGTGGCACCAGCACATGCTCGAGCCCAGCATGTGCTGTCGCAACCCTTGGTCTGATTCAATATTAGACTGGGAATGAATTTCGTATGCCTAAGTCAACCCACGAAACGAGCATGCGGGCGTTCAGCTGGCCAGATGGGTGGGATTCGCAAACCTGGGATCGACCGGGTCCCTCTTTGCATGCTGCCCATCCTGCTGTCGCAACCCTCGGTCTGGTCTGATCTTGGACTGGGAATGAACTCCGTATGTCTAAGCCAACCAACGAAACGAGCGGGCGGGCAGATGGGCGGGCACTACGCCGGCCAGAGAGACGGGATACGCAAGCCGTGGATCGATAGGGTGGTAGGTGGGTTTAAGCACATCTTCATATTTCTGTGTGCCAATGCCATTTTTATGGCTTGTAAATTCATACAAAGGTCCCTTAATCCTTCATGTGAAATTTCATGGCAAGATGACTCGTTTTCTATTTTTCACGATTTTTGAAACTTTTTGCGGTTCGGGATTTTTTAAAATTTTTTTGGAAGGAGTTTTGGCCCCAAACTTATTAGACGTGATCCTTGTATTTTTGTTGGCTTGCACAAAAAAATTCAATTAAAAACTCGAAGTGTACAAGATTTTGTGACCATTTGAAAAAAGTGTCCCCATTTTAGATACTTTAATGGCTACTGGCAGCAAACCAGTAAAATCTCAAATGCTCTTTAAGGGGGTGTGAGTTCTTGAGGTTTGATGAGGGACAGGGGGCCAATATAAGGGCCAAGTACCAGCACCCATCGCACATCATGTATGCACACCCCCCAGGCCCCCCAGATTGTTGGAACCCTAATACCGCTAGTCAGGTTCTCCGGTGATGCTCTGGCGATGGTGCCCCGACGAAGAAAAATGTGACACCAGCACATGCCCGAGCCCAGCATGTGCTACCGCAACACTTGGTCCGATCCGATCTTAGACTGTGAATGAACTTCGTATGCCTAAGTCAACCCATGAAACGAGCATAGGGGTGCTCAGTCGGCCAGAGGGGTGGGATTCGCAAGTCGGGGATCGGTCGGGTCCCTCTCTGCATGCTACCCATCTTGTTGCCGTAACCCTCGGTCCGGTCTGATCTTGGACTGGGAATGAACTCCGTATGCCTAAGCCAACCGATGAAACGAGCGAGCGGGCGGACGGGCGGGCACTACGTCTGCCAGAGAGACGGGATGCGCAAGCCGTGGATAGATAGGGTGGTAGGTGGGTTTAGGCACATCTTCATATTTCTGCATGCCAATGCCATTTTTATGGCTTGTAAATTCATACAATGGTCCCTTAATCCTGTATGCACACCCCCCCATTTTTATGCCATCGCACATCATGTGCGCACACCCCCACGGCCCCCCCGATCGTCGAAACCCCAATGTCGTCGGTCAGGTTCTCTGTCGATGCTCCGACGATGGTGCCCCGGTGAAGAAAAATGTAACACCAGCACATGCCCGAGCCCAGTATGTGCTGCCGTAACCCATGGTCCGATCCGATCTTTGACTGGGAATGAACTCCGTATGCTGAGACTAGAAATAAACCCCATATGCCTAAGTCAACCCACGAAACGAGCGTGCGGGCGCTCAGCCGACCAAAAGGGCGGGATGCGTAAGCCGAGGATCGATCGGGTCCCCCTCTGTGTGTTGCTGATCCTGTTGCCATAACCCTCGATCCGATTTGATCTTAGACTGGGAATGAACTCTGTATGCCTAAACCAACCAATGGAATGAGTGGGCAGCCGAGCGGGCACTACGCTGGCCAGAGAGACGGGATGCGCAAGCCGTGGATCGATTTGGTGGTAGGTGGGTTTAGGTACATCTTCATTTTTTTGTGTGCCAATGCCATTTTTATGGCTTGTAAATTCATACAGTGGTCCCTTAAGCCTTCACGTGAAGTTTCATGGCAAGACGACTCATTTTCTATTTTTCACGATTTTCAAAACTTTTTGCGGTTCGGGATTTTTTAAAATTTTTTCGGAAGGAGTTTTGGCCCCAAACTTGGTGGACGTGATCCTTGTATTTTTTTTGGCATGCACAAAAAAATTCAGCTAAAAACTCGAAGTGTACAAGATTTTGTGACCATTTGAAAAAAGTGTCCCCATTTCAAACACTTTAATGGCTACTGGCAGCAAACCTGTAAAATCTCAAATGCTCTTTAAAGGGGTGTGATTTCTCGAGGTTTGATGACGGATAGGGGGCCAATATAAGGGCCAAGTACTAGCACCCATCGCACATCATGTGCGCACACCCGCCCCGGCCCCCCTGATCGTTGAAACCCCAATACCGCCGGTCAGGTTCTCCGACGATGCTCCGGTGATGGTGCCCCGACGAAGAAAAAAGCGGCACCAGCACATGCCCGAACCCAGCATGTGATGACGCAACCCTTGGTTCGGTCCAATCTTAGACTGGGAATGAACTCTGTATGCTTAGACTGGGAATGAATTCAATATGCCCAAGTCAACCCACAAAATAAGCGTACGGGCATTCAGTCAGCCAGAGGGGCGAGAAGCGCAAGACGGGGATCGGTCGGGTCCCCCTCTACGTGCTGCTGATCCTACTATCGCAACCCTCGGTCCGATCTGATCTTAGACTGGTAATGAACTCCGTATGCCTAAGCCAACCGACGAAACGAACGGGCGGGCAGGCCGGTGGGCACTACACCGGCCAGAGAGACGGGATGCGTAAGCCGTCGATTGATAGAGTGATAGGTGGGTTTAGGCACATCTTCGTATTTCTACATGCCACTACCATTTTTATGGCTTGTAAATTCATACAATGGTCCCTTAAGCCTTCACGTGAAGTTTCATGGCAAGACGACTCGTTTTCTATTTTTCATGATTTTCGAAACTTTTTACGGTTTGGGATTTTTTAAAATTTTTTCGAAAAAATTTTTGGCCCTAAACTTGGTAAAACTGATCCTTGTATTTTTGTTGGCATGCGCAAAAACATTCAGCTAAAAACTCGAAGTGTACAAGATTTTGTGACCATTTGAAAAACGTGTCCCCATTTCAGACACTTTAATGGCTAATGGCAGCAAACCTGTAAAATCTCAAATGCTCTTTAAGGGGGAGTGAGTTCTCGAGGTTTGATGAGGGATAGGGGGCCAATATAAGGGCCAAATACCAGCACCCATCACACATCATGTGCGCACACCCCCTGGCCCCCCCGATCACTGGAACCCCAATGCCGCCGGTTAGGTTCTCTGACGATGCTCCAGCGATGGTGCCCTGACGAAGAAAAATGTGGCACCAACACATGCTCAAGCCTAGCATGTGCTGCCGTAATCCTCGGTCCAGTCTGGTCTTAGACTGGGAATGAACTCTGTATGCTTAGACTGGGAATGAACTCTGTATGCCTAAGTCAACCCATGAAACGAGCGTACGGGCGCTCAGCCGGCCAGAGGGGCAGGATGTGTAACCGGGGATCGATCGGGTCCCCCTCTACGTACTACCGGTCCTGCTATCGCAACCCTCAGTCCGGTTCAATCTTAGATTGGGAATTCACTCCGTATGCCTAAGCCAACCGACGAAACGAGCGAGCGGGCGGACGGGCGAGCATTACGTCAGCCAGAGAGACGGGATGCGCAAGCCATTGATCGATAGGGTGGTAGGTGGGTTTAGGCACATCTTCATATTTCTACATGCCAATGCCATTTTTAGGGCTTGTAAATTCATACAATGGTCCCTTAAGCCTTCACGTGAAGTTTCATGGCAGGACGACTCGTTTTCTATTTTTTATGATTTTTGAAACTTTTTACGGTTCGGGATTTTTTAAACATTTTTCGGAAGGAGTTTTGGTCCCAAACTTGGTAAACATGATCCTTGTATTTTTGTTGGCATGCACAAAAAAATTCAGCTAAAAACTTAAAGTGTACAAGATTTTGTGACCATTTGAAAAAAGTGTCCCCATTTTAGACACTTTAATGGCTACCGGCAGCAAACCTGTAAAATCTCAAATGCTCTTTAAGGGGTGTGAGTTCTCGAGGTTCGATGAGGAATAGGGGGCCAATATAAGAGCCAAGTACCAGGTCCCATTGCACATCATGTGTGCACACCCCCCCGGCCCCCCAATCACCGGAACCCTAATACAGTAGGTCAGGTTCTCCGGCAATGCTCCGATGATGGTGCCCCGACGAAGAGAAATACGGCACCAGCACATGCCCGAGCCTAGCATGTGCTGCTGCAACCCTCGGTTCGGTCCAATCTTAGACTGGGAATGAACTCCGTATGCTTAGACTGAGAATGAACTCTGTATGCCTAAGTCAACCCACGGAACGAGCGTGCAGGCACTCAGTCGGCCAGAGGGGCGGTATGCACAAGCTGACGATCGGTCGGGTCCCACTTTGCATGCTATCGATCCTGCTACCGTAATCCTCAGTCTGGTCCGATCTTAGACTGGGAATGAACTCCGTATGCCTAAGCCAACAGACGAAACGAGCGGGCGGGTGGGCACTACGCCGGTCAGAGAGATGGGATGCACAAGCCGTGGATCGATAGGGTGGTCGGTGGGTTTAGGCACATCTTCATATTTCTGCATGCCAATGCCATTTTTATAGCTTGTAAATTCATACAATGGTCCCTTAAGCCTTCACATGAAGTTTCATGGCAAGACTACTCGTTTTCTATTTTTTACGATTTTTGAAATTTTTTACGGTTCGGGATTTTTTATAACTTTTTCAGGTGTGTTGGCTCCAAACTTGGTAGACGTGATCCTTGTATTTTCTTTGCCATGCACAAAACAATTCAGCTAAAAACTCAAAGTGTACAAGATTTTTTGATCATTTGAAAGAAACTGTCCCCATTTCAAACACTTTAATGGCTACTGGCAGCAAACCTGTAAAATCTCAAATCCTCTTTAACGTGGTGTGAGTTCTTGAGGTTTAATGAGGGATAGGGGGCCAATATAAGGGCCAAGTACTAGCACCAATCACACATCATGTGCGCACACCCCCCCGGCCCCCCCGATCACCGGAACCCTAATGCCGTCGGTCAGGTTCTTTGGCGATGCTCCGGCGATGGTGCCCTGGCGAAGAACAATGCGGCACCAGCACATGCCCGAGCCCAGCATGTGCTGTCGCAACCCTCGGTCTGGTCTGATCTTAGACTGGGAATGAACTTCGTATGCTTAGACTGGGAATGAACTCCGTATGCCTAAGTCAACCCACGAAACGAGCGTGCGAGCGCTCAGTCGGCCAGAGGGGCAGGATGCGCAACCGGGGATCGATCGGGTCCCCCTCTACATACTGTCGGTCCTGCTGCCGCAACCCTCAGTCCAGTTCCATCTTAGATTGGGAATTCACTCCGTATGCCTAAGCCAACCGATGAAACGAGCGAGCGGGCGGGCAGGCGAGCACTACGTCAGCCAGAGAGACGGGATGCGCAAGCCATGGATCGATAGGGTGGTAGGTGGGTTTAGGCACATCTTCATATTTCTACATGCCAATGCCATTTTTTTGGCTTGTAAATTCATACAATGGTCCCTTAAGCCTTCATGTGAAGTTTCATGGCAGGACGACTCGTTTTCTATTTTTTATGATTTTTGAAACTTTTTACGGTTCGGGATTTTCTAAAAATTTTTCGGAAGGAGTTTTGGTCCCAAACTTAGTAAACGTGATCCTTGTATTTTTGTTGGCATGCACAAAAAAATTCAGCTAAAAACTCAAAGTGTACAAGATTTTGTGACCATTTGAAAAAAGTGTCCCCATTTTAGACACTTTAATGGCTACCGGCAGCAAACCTGTAAAATCTCAAATGCTATTTAAGGGGGAGTGAGTTCTCGAGGTTTGATGAGGGATAGGGGGCCAACATAAGGGCCAAATACCAGCACCCATCGCACATCATGTGCGCACACCCCCCGACCCCTCGATCACTGGAACCCCAATGCCGTCGGTCAGGTTCTCCGACGATGCTCCGGCGATGGTGCCCCGACGAAGAAAAATGTGGCACCAACACATGCCCAAGGACCAGCACCCATCATACATCCTGTGCGCACAACCCCCCAGCCCCCCAGATCGTCGGAACCCCAATGCCGCAGGTTAGGTTCTCTGGCGATGCTCCGGCGATGGTGCGTCGACAAAGAAAAATACGACACCAGCACTTGCCCGAGCCCAGCATGTGCTGTTGCAACCCTTGGTCCAGTCTGATCTTAGACTGGGAATGAACTACGTATGCTTAGACTGAGAATAAACTCCGTATGCCTAAGTCAACCCGCGAAATGAGCGGGCGGGCGCTCAGCCGGCCAGAGGGGCGAGATGCGCAAGTCGGGGATCAGTCGGGTCCCCCTCTGTGTGCTGACGAACCTGCTACCGCAACCCTCAGTCTGGTTCAATCTTAGACTGGGAATTCACTCCGTATGCCTAAGCCAACCGATGAACTAAGTGAGCGGGTGGGCGGGCGAGCACTACATCGGCCAGAGAGACGGGATGCGCAAGTTATGGATTGATAGGGTGGTAGGTGGGTTTAGGCACATCTTCATATTTCTAAATGCCAATGACATTTTTATGGCTTGTAAATTCATACAATGGTCCCTTAAGCGTTCACGTGAAGTTTCATGGCAGGACGACTCGTTTTCTATTTTTCATGATTTTTGAAACTTTTTACGGTTTGGGATTTTTTTAAATTTTTTCGGAAGAAGTTTTGGTCCCAAACTTGGTAGACGTGATCCTTGTATTTTTTTTGGCATGCACAAAAAAATTCAGCTAAAAACTCAAAGTGTACAAGATTTGGTGACCATTTGAAAAAAGTGTCCCCATTTCAGACACTTTAACGACTACTGGCAGCAAACCTGTAAAATCTCAAATGCTCTTTAAGGGGTGTGAGTTCTCGAGGTTTGATGAGGGATAAGGGGCCAATATAAGGGCCAAGTACCAGCACCCATCGCACATCATGTGTCCACACCACCCCCGGCACCCCCCGATCGCTGGAACCTCATGCGGTCGGTTAGGTTCTCCGGCGATGCTCCGATGATGGTGCCCTAACAAAGAAAAATACGGCACCAGCACATGCCCGAGCCCAGCATGTGCTGCCGCAACCCTCGGTCTGGTCCAATCTTAGACTGGGAATGAACTCCGTATGCTTAGACTGTGAATGAACTCCGTATGCCTAAGTCAACCCACGGAACGAGCGTGCAGGCACTCAGCCGGCCAGAGGGGAGGTATGCACAAGCCGACGATCGATCGGGTCCCACTCTGCATGCTGCCGATCCTGCTGCCGTAATCCCTGGTCTGGTCCGATCTTAGACTGGGAATGAATTTCGTATGCCTAAGCCAACCGACGAAACGAACGGGCGGGTGGGTACTACACCGGCCAGAGAGATGGGATGCACAAGCCATGGATCGATAGGGTGGTCGGTGGGTTTAGGCACATCTTCATATTTCTGCATGCCAATGCCATTTTTATGGCTTGTAAATTCATACAATGGTCCCTTAAGCCTTCACGTGAAGTTTCATGGCAAGACCAGTCGTTTTCTATTTTTCACGATTTTCAAAATTTTTTGCGGTTCGGGATTTTTTAAAATTTTTTTGGAAGGAGTTATGGCCCCAAACTTTGTAGACGTGATCCTTGTATTTTTTTTTTGCAGGAACAAAAAAATTCAGCTAAAAACTCCAAGTGTACAAGATTTTGTGACCATTTGAAAAAAGTGTCCCCATTTCAGACACTTTAATGGCTACTGGCAGCAAACCTGTAAAATCTCAAATGCTCTTTAAGGAGGTGTGAGTTTTCGAGGTTTGATGAGGGATAGGGAGCCAATATAAGGGCCAAGTACCAGAACCCATCGCACACCATGTGCACATACCCCCCTCGGCGCCCCCGATCACCGGAACCCTAATGCCGCCGTTCAGGTTCTCCGACGATGTTGCCCCGATGAAGAAAAATACGGTACCAGCACATGCCCGAGCCCAGCATGTGCTACCGCAACCGTCGGTTCGGTCCGATCTTAGACTGGGAATGAACTCCGTATGCCTAAGTCAACCCACGAAACGAGTGTGCGGGCGCTCAGCTGGCCAGAGAGGGGAGATGCGCAAGCCGGGGATTGGTCGGGTCCCCATCTGCATGCTGTCGATCCTGCTGCCGCAACCCTTGGTCCGATCCAATCTTAGACTGGGATTGAACTCTGTATGCCTAAGCCAACCGGGCGGACGAGCAGACGGGCACTACGTCGACAGAGAGACGGGATGCGCAAGCCGTGGATCGATAGGGTGGTAGGTGGGTTTAGGCACATCTTCATATTTCTGCATGCCAATTCCATGTAAATTCATACAATGATCTCTTAAGCCTTCACGTGAAGTTTCATGGCAAGACGACTCGTTTTCTATTTTTCACAATTTTCAAAACTTTTTTCGGTTCGGGATTTTTTAAAATTTTTTCGAAAGGGGTTTTGGCCGTAAACTTGGTAGACGTGATCCTTGTATTTTTGTTGGCATGCACAAAAAAATTCAGCTAAAAACTCAAAGTGTACAAGATTTTGTGACCATTTGAAAAAAGTGTCCCCATTTTAGACACTTTAATGGCTACTGGCAGCAAACCTGTAAATCTCAAATGCTCTTTAACTGGGTGTGAGTTCTTGAGGTTTGATGAGGGATAGGGGGCCAAAATAAGGGCCAAGTACCAGCACCCATCACACATCATGTTCGTACACCCCTTCTGGCCCCCCGATCGCTGGAACCCCATTGTCGCTGGTCAGGTTCTCTGGTGATGCTCCGACGATGGTGCCCCGGTGAAGAAAAATACAGCACCAACACATTCCCGAGCCTAGCATGTGCTGTCGCAACCCTTGGTCCGGTTTGATCTTCGACTGGGAATGAACTCCGTATGCTTAGACTGGGAATGAACTCCGTATGCCTAAGTCAACCCACGAAACGAGCATGCAGGTGCTCAGCCGGCCAGAGGGGCAGGATGCGTAAGCCGAGGATCGGTCGGGTCCCCCTTTGCAATCTATCAATCCTACTACTGAAACCCTTGATCTGGTCTAATCTTAGATAGGGAATGAACTCTGTATGCCTAAGCCAACCGACGAGACGAGAGGACGGGCGGGCCGGCAGTACGCCAGCCAGAGAGACAGGATGCACAAGCCGTGCATCGATAGGGTGGTAGGTGGGTTTAGGCACATCTTCATATTTCTATGTGCCAATGCCATTTTTATGGCTTGTAAATTCATACAATGGTCCCTTAAGCCTTCACGTGAAGTTTCATGGCAAGACGACTCCTTTTCTATTTTTCACCATTTTTGAAACATTTTACGGTTTGAGATTTTTTAAAATTTTTTCGGAAGGAATTTTGGCCCCAAACTTGGTAGACGTGATCCTTGTATTTTTGTTGGCATGCACAAACAAATTCAGCTAAAAACTCGAAGTGTACGAGATTTTGTGACCATTTGAAAAAAGTGTCCCTATTTCAGACACTTTAATGGCTACTGGCAGCAAACCTGTAAAATCCCAAATGCTCTTTAAAGGGGTGTGATTTCTCGAGGTTTGATGACGGATAGGGGGCCAATATAAGGGCCAAGTACTAGCACCCATCGCACATCATGTGCGCACACCCGCCCCGACCCCCCCGATCGTCGGAACCCCAATGCCGTCGGTCAGGTTCTCCGACGATGCTCCTGAGATGGTGCCCCGACGAAGAAAAAAGCGACACCAGCTCATGCTCGAACCTAGCATGTACTGCCGTAACCCCTGCTCCGGTCCGATCTTAGACTAGGAATGAACTCTGTATGCTTAGACTGGGAATGAATTCAATATGCCCAAGTCAACCCACAAAATGAGCGTGCAGGCACTCAGTCGGCCAGAGGGGCGAGAAGCGCAAGCCATGGATCGATAGGGTGGGAAGGTGGGTTTAAGCACATCATCATATTTCTACGAGCCAATGCCATTTTTATGGCTTGTAAATTCATACAATGGTCCTTTAAGCCTTCACGTGAAGTTTCTTCGCAAGACGGATTGTTTTATATTTTTCACGAATTTAAAAACTTTTTACGGCTCGGGATTTTTTAAAATTTTTTCGGAAGGAGTTTTGACCCCAAACTTGGTAGACATCATCCTTGTATTTTTATTGGCATGCACAAAAGAATTCAGCTAAAAACTCGAAGTGTACAAGATTTTGTGACGATTTGAAAAAAGTGTTACCATTTCAGACACTTTAATGGCTACTGGCAACAAACCGGTAAAATCTCAAATGCTCTTTAAGGGGGTGTGAGTTCTCAAGGTTTGATGAGGGATAGGGGGCAATATAAGGGCCAAGTATCAGTACCCATCGCACATCATGTGCGCACACCCCCCGGCCCCCCCGATCGTCGAAACCCCAATGCCGTCGATCAGGTTCTCCGATGATGGTGCCCCGGTGAAGAAAAATGTGGTACCAGCACATGCCCGAGCCCAGTATGTGCTGTCGCAACCCTCGGTCCGGTCCGATCTTAGACTGGGAATGAACTCCGTATGCCTAAGTCAACCCACGAAACGAGCGTGCGGGCGTTTAGTCGGCCAGAGAGGTGG
The DNA here is from genome assembly GCF_047325235.1 of Durio zibethinus. Taxonomy (NCBI): domain Eukaryota; kingdom Viridiplantae; phylum Streptophyta; class Magnoliopsida; order Malvales; family Malvaceae; genus Durio; species Durio zibethinus. The sequence continues at coordinate 14,090,675 of NC_143180.1, read as the reverse complement.
GATGCGTAAGTCGGGGATCAGCTGGGTCCCCTTCTGCATGCTACCGATCCTGCTGCCATAACCTCGGTTGGGTCCAATCTTAGACTGGGAATGAACTCCGTATGCCTAAGCCAACCGACGAAACGAGCGGGCGGGCGGGTGCTACACCGGCCAGAGAGACGGGATGCGCAAGCCGTGGATCGATAGGGTGGTAGGTGGGTTTTGGCACATCTTCATATTTTTGCATGCCAATGCCATTTCTATGGCTTGTAAATTCATACAATGGTCCCTTAAGCCTTCATGTGAAGTTTCATGGCAAGATGACTCGTTTTCTATTTTTCACTATTTTTGAAACTTTTTATGGTTCGGGATTTTTTAAACTTTTTTCGGAAGGAGTTTTGGCCCCAAACTTGGTAGACGTGATCCTTGTATTTTTGTTGGCATGCACAAAAAAATTCAGCTAAAAACTCGAAGTGTACAAGATTTTGTGACCATTTGAAAAAACTGTTCCCATTTCAAGCACTTTAATGGCTACTGGCAGCAAACCTATAAAATCTCAAATGCTCTTTAAGGGGGCTGAGTTCTCGAGGTTTGATGTGGGATAGGGGGCCAATATAAGGGCCAAGTACCAGCACCCATCGCACATCATGTGCGCACACCCCCCGGCCCCCCGATCGTCGGAACACCAATGCCACCGGTCAAGTTCTCCGGTGATGCTCCGACGATGGTACCCCGGTGAACAAAAATACGGCACCAGCTCATGCCCGAGCCCAGCATGTGCTGCCATAACCCTCGGTTCGATCCAATCTTAGATTGGGAATGAACTCCGGATGCCTAAGTCAACCCATGAAACAAGCGTGCGGGTGCTCAGTCGGCCAGAGGGAAGGGATACGCAAGCCGAGGATCGGTCGGGTCCCCCTCTGCGTGCTATCAATCCTGCTGTTGCAACCCTAGGTTCGGTCCGATCTTAGACTAATAATGAACTCCGTTTGCCTAAGCCAACCGATGAAACGAGCGGGCGGGCAGACGGGCGGGCACTACGCCGGCTAGAGAGAGGGGATGCGCAAGCCGTGGACCGATAGGGTGGTAGGTGGGTTTAGGAACATCTTCATATTTCTACGAGCCAATGCCATTTTTTTGGCTTGTAAATTCATACAATGCTTCGTTAAGCCTTCACGTGAAGTTTCATGGCAAGACGACTCGTTTTCTATTTTTCACGATTTTCAAAAACTTTTTGCGGTTGGGGATTTTTTAAAATTTTTTCAGAAGGATTTTTGGCCCGAAACTTGGTAGATGCGATCCTTGTATTTTTTTTTGGCATGCATAAAAAAATTCAGCTAAAAACACGAAGTGTACAAGATTTTGTGATCATTTGAAAAAAGTCTCCCCATTTCAGACACTTTAAAGGCTACTGGCAGCAAACCTGTAAAATCTGAAATGCAATTTAAGGGGGTGTGAGTTCTCGAGGTTTGATGAGGAATAGGGGGCCAATATAAGGGCCAAGTACCAGCACCCATCGCACATCATGTGCGCACACCCCCTCGGCCCCCCCGATCATCGGAACCCCAATGCTGTCGGTCAGGTTCTCTGGGGATGCTCCAACGATGGTGCCCTGACGAAGAAAAATTTGGCACCAGCACATGCCCGAGCCCAGCATGTGCTACTGCAACCCTTGGTTCGATCCAATCTTAGACTGGGAATGAACTCCATATGTTTAGGCTGGGAATGAACTCCGTATGCCTAAGTCAACCCACGAAATGAGCGTGCAGGCGCTTAGCCAGCCAGAGGGGCAGGATGCGCAAGTCGGGGATCAGCCGAGTCCCCCTCTGCGTCCTGTCGATCTTGCTGCTGCAACCCATGGTTCGGTCCGATCTTAGACTGGGAATGAACTCCGTATGCCTAAGGCAGCCGATGAAACGAACGGGCGGTGGGGCGGGCACTATGCCGGCCAAAGAGACGGGATGCGCAAGCCGTGGATTGATAGGGTGGTAGGTGGGTTTAGGTGCATATTCATATTTCTACATGCCAATGCCATTTTTATGGCTTGTAAATTCATACAATGGCCCCTTAAGCCTTCACGTGAAGTTTCATGGCAAGACGACTCGTTTTCTATTTTTCATGATTTTTGAAACTTTTTGTGGTTTGGGATTTTTTAAAATTTCTTTGGAAGGACTTTTGGCCCCAAACTTGGTGGACGTGATCCTTGTATTTTTACTGGCATGCACAAAAAAATTCAGCTAAAAACTCGAAGTGTACAAGATTTTGTGACCATTTGAAAAAAGTGTCCCCTTTTTGGACACTTTAATGGCTACTGGCAGCAAACCTGTAAAATCTCAAATGCTCTTTAAGTGGGTGTGAGTTCTCAAGGTTTGATGAGGGATAGGGGAACAATATAAGGGCCAAGTACCAGCACCCATTGCACATCATGTGCACACACCCCCCTGGCCCCCCGATCGTCAGAACCCCAATGTCGCCAGTCAGGTTCTTCGACGATGCTCCGACGATGGTGCACCGACGAAGAAAAATGCGACACCAGCACATGCCCGAGCCCAGCATGTGCTACCGCAACCCTCAGTCCAATCCGATCTTAGACTAGGAATGAACTCCGTATGTTTGCCTAAGTCAACCCACGAAACGAGCGTACGGGCGCTCAGCCAGCCAGAGGGGCGGGATGCACAAGCCGGGAATCGATTGGGTCCCCCTTTGCGTCCTGTCGATCCTGCTGCCGCAACCCTCGATCTGGTCTGATCTTAGACTATGAATGAACTCTGTATCCCTAAGCCAACCGACGAAAAGTGTGGGCGTATGGGTGGGTGGGCACTACGCTGGCCAAAGAGAGGGGATGCACAAGCCGTGGATCGATAGGGTGGAAGGTGGGTTTAGGCCCATCTTCATATTTCTGCATGCCAATGGCATTTTTATGGCTTGTAAATTCATACAATGGTCCCTTAAGCCTTCACGTGAAGTTTCATGGCAAGACGACTCGTTTTCTTTTTTTCATGATTTTCGAAACTTTTTGCAGTTCGGGATTTTTTAAAATATTTTCAGAAGGAGTTCTGGCATCAAACTTGGTAGACATGATCCTTGTATTTTTGTTAGCGTGCACAAAAAAATTCAGCTAAAAACTCGAAGTGTAAAAGATTTTGTGACCATTTGAAAAAAGTGTCCCCATTTCAGACACTTTAATGGCTACTGGCAGCAAACCTATAAAATCTAAAATGCTCTTTAAGGGGGTGTGAGTTCTCAAGGATTGATGAGGGAAAGGGGGAAAATATTAGGGCCAAGTACCTGCACCCATCGCACATCATGTGCGCACACCCCCCGGCCCCCCCGATCGTCAAAACCCCAATGCCGTCGGTCAAGTTCTCCAACGATGCTCTAGCGATGGTGCCCCGATGAAGAAAAATGTGGCACCAGTACATGCCCGAGCCCAGCATGTGCTGCCGCCACCCTCGGTCCGGCCCGATCTTAGACTGAGAATGAACTCTGTATGCCTAAGTCAACCCGCGAAACGAGCGTGCGGGTGCTCAGCCGACCGGAGGGGTGAGATGCGCAAGCCGAGGATCGGTCAAGTCCCCTTGTATGTGCTGTCGATCCTGCTGTCACAACCCTCAGTCCGGTCTGATCTTAGACTGGGAATGAACTCCGTATGCCTAAGCCAACCGACGAAACGAGCGGGCGGGCGGACGGGCACTACGCCGGCCAGAGAGACGGGATTCGCAAGCCCTGGATCGATAGGGTGGTAGGTGGGTTTAGACACATCTTCATATTTCTGCATGCCAATGCCATTTTAGAGGCTTGTAAATTCATGCAATGCTCCCTTAAGCCTTCACGTGAAGTTTCATGGCAAGCAACTCGTTTTCTATTTTTCACGATTTTCAAAACTTTTTGCGGTTCGAGATTTTTTAAAATTTTTTCGGAAGGAGTTTTGGCCCCAAATATGGTAAACGTGATCCTTGTATTTTTGTTGTTGTGCACAAAACAATTCAGCTAAAAACTCCAAGTGTACGAGATTTTGTGACCATTTGAAAAAAGTGTCCGCATTCCAGACACTTTAATGGCTACTGGCAGCAAACCTGTAAAATCTCAAATGCTCTTTAAGAGGGTGTGAGTTCTCGAGGTTTGATGAGGGACAGGGGGCCAATATAAGGGCCAAGTACCAGCACCTATCTCACATCAAGTGTGCACACCCCCCGGCCCCCTCGATCGTCGGAACCCCAATGCCGTCGGTCAGGTTCTCCTATGATGCTCCGGCGATGTTGCCCCAGTGAAGAAAAATGCAGCACTAGAACATGCTTGAGCCTAGCATGTGCTGCCCAACCCCCGGTCCAGTCTGATCTTAGACTAGGATTGAACTCCGCATGCTTAGACTGGGAATGAACTCCATATGCCTAAGTCAACCCAACGGGCGCTTAGCAAACCAGAGGGATGGGATGTGCAAGCCGGGGGTCGGTCGGGTCCCCCTCTGCGTGCTGCCAATCCTGCTACCGCAACCCTCGGTCTGGTCCAATCTTAGACAAGGAATCAACTTCGTATGCCTAAGCCAACCGACGAAACGAGAGGCGGGTGGGCGGCCGGGCACTACGCCTGTCAGAGAGACGGGATGCGCAAGCCGTGGATCGATAAAGTGGTAGGTGGGTTCAGGCATATCTTCATATTTCTACGTGCCAATGCCATTTTTATGGCTTGTAAATTCATACAATGGTCCCTTAAGCCTTCACGTGAAGTTTCATGGCAAGACGACTCGTTTTTTATTTTTCATGATTTTGGAAACTTTTTACAGTTTGGGATTTTCTTAAATTTTTTCGGAAGGAGTTTTGGCTTGGTAGACGTGATCCTTGTATTTTTCTTGGCATGCAAAAAAAAATTCAGCTAAAAACTCGAAGTGTAGAAGATTTTGTGACCATTTAAAAAAAATGTCCCCGTTTCAGACACTTTAATGGCTACTGACAGCAAACCTGTAAAATCTCAAATGCTCTTTAAGGGGGTGTGAGTTCTCGAGGTTTGATGAGGGATAGGGGGCCAATATAAGGGCCAAATATAAGGCACCCATCGCACATCTTGTGCGCACACCCCCCGGCCACCTGACCGTCGGAACCCCAATGTCGCCGGTCAGGTTCTCCGGTGATGCTCCGACGATGGTGCCCCGACGAAGAAAAATGCGACATTAGCACATGCCCAAGCCCAGCATGTGCTGCCGCAACCCTCGGTCCGGTCTGATCTTAGACTGGGAATGAACTTCGTATGCTTAGACTGGGAATGAACTCCGTATGCCTAAGTCAACCCATGAAACGACCGTGCGAGCGCTCAGCCGACCAGAGGGGCGGGATGCTAGGCCGTGGTTCGGCCGGGTCCCCCTCTACGTGCTGTCGATCCTGCTACCGCAATCCTCGGTCTGGTCTGATCTTAGACTGGGAATGAACTCCGTATGCCTAAGCCAACCGACGAAACGAGCGGGCGTGCGGGCGGACGGGCACTATGCCGGCCAGAGAGACGGGATGCACAAGCAGTGGATCGATAGGGTGGTAGGTGGGTTTTGGCACAACTTCATATTTCTACGTGCCAATGCCATTTTTATGGCTTGTAAATTCATACAATGGTCCCTTAAGCCTTCACGTCAAGTTTCATGGCAAGACGACTCATTTTCTATTTTTCACTATTTTTGAAACTTTTTGTGGTTCGAGATTTTTTTAAATATTTTTGGAAGGATTTTTGGCCCCAAACTTGGTAGACGTGATCCTTGTATTTTTGTTGGTATGCACAAAAAAATTCAGCTAAAAACTCGAAGTGTAGAAGATTTTGTGACCATTTGAAAAAAATGTCCCCATTTCAGACACTTTAATGGCTACTGGCAGCAAACCTGTAAAATCTCAAATGCTCTTTAAGGGGGTATGAGTTCTCGAGGTTGGATTAGGAAAAGGGGGCCAATATAAGGGCCAAGTACCAGCACCCATTGCTCATCATATGCGCACACCCCCCGGCCCCCCCGATCGCTGGAACCCCAATTTCGTCAGTCAGGTTCTCCGACGATGGTGCCCCGATGAAGAAAAATACGGCACCAGCACATGCTGGAGCCCATCATGTGTTATCGTAACCCTCGGTCTGATCTGATCTTAGACTGGGAAAGAACTCTGTATGCTTAGATTGAGATTGCACTCCGTATGCCTAAGTCAACCCACGAAATGAGCGTGTGGGCACTCATCCAGCCAGAGGGGCGAGATACGTAAGTCGGGGATCATCCAGGTCCCCCTCTGTGTGCTACCGATCCTACTGTCACAACCTTCAGTCTGTCCGATCTTAGACTAGGAATGAACTCCGTATGCCTAAGCCAACCGACGAAACGAGCGTGCGGGCAGGCACTACGCCAGCTAAAGAGACGGGATGCGCAAGCCATGGATCGATAGGGTGGTAGGTGGGTTTAGGCACATCTTCTTATTTCTATGTGCCAATGCCATTTTTATGGCTTGTAAATTCATACAATGGTCCCTTAAGCCTTCACGTGAAATTCCATGGCAAGACGACTCATTCTCTATTTTTCACGATTTTTGAAAACTTTTTACGGTTAGGGATTTTTTCAATTTTTTTTGAAAAGAAGTTTCGGCCCCAAACTTGGTAGACGTGATCCTTGTATTTTTGTTGGCATGCACAAAAACATTCAACTAAAAACTCGAAGTGTACAAGCTTTTGTGACCATTTGAAAAAAGTCTCCCCATTTCAGACACTTTAATGGCTACTGGCAGCAAACCTGTAAAATTTCAAATGCTCTTTAAGGGGAAGTGAGTTCTCGAGGTTTGATGAGGGATATGGGGCCAATATAAGGGCCAAGTACCAGCACCCATTGCACATCACGTGCGCACACCCCCTCGGTCCCCCCGATCGTCGGAACCAAAATGCCATCGATCAGGTTCTCCGGTGATGCTCCGTCGATGGTGCCCCGATGAAGAAATATACGGCACCAGTACATGCCCGAGCCCAGCATGAGCTGTCGCAACCCTCAGTCCGGTCCGATCTTAGACTGGAAATGAACTCCGTATGCCTAAGTCAACCGACAAAACGAACGTGCGTGCGCTCAGCCGGCCAGAGGGGCAGGATGCATAAGCCGGGGATCAACCGAATCCCCCTCTGCGTGCTGCCGATCTTGCTGACACAACCCTCGGTCCGGTCTGATCTTAGACTGGGAATGAACTCCGTATGCCTAAGCCAACCGATAAAACGAGCGGAAGGGCGGGCGGGAGGGCGGGCACTACGTCGGCCAGAGAGACGGGATGCGCAAGCCATGGATCGATAGGGTGGTAGGTGGGTTAAGCCACATCTTGATATTTCTGCATGCCAATGCCATTTTCATGGCTTGTAAATTCATACAATGGTCCTTTAAGCCTTCACGTGAAGTTTCATGGCAAGACGACTCGTTTTCTATTTTTCACGAATTTGAAAACTTTTTGAGGTTTAGGATTTTTTAAAATTTTTTTGAAAGGATTTTTGGCCCCAAACTTGGTAGACATGATCCTTATATTTTTGTTGGCATGCACAAAAACTTTCAGCTAAAAACTCAAAGTGTACAAGATTTTGTGACCATTTGAAAAAAGTGTCTCCATTTCAGACACTTTAATGGCTATTGGTGGCAAAACTGTAAAATCTCAAATGCTCTTTAAGGGGGTGTGAGTTCTAGAGCTTTGATGAGGTATAGGGGGACAATATAAGGGCCGAGCACCAGCACCCATCACACATCATGTGCGCACACCACCCCGGCCCCCTGATCATCGAAACCTCAATGTCGTCGATCAGGTTCTCCGGTGATGGTGCCCCGGTGAAGAAAAATGCGGCACCAGCATGTGCTGTCGCAACCCTCGGTCTGGTTCGATCATAGATTGGGAATGAACTTCGTAAGCTTAGATTGGAATGAACTCCATATGCCTAAGTCAACCCACGAAACGAGGGTGCAGGTGCTCAGCTGACCAGAGGGGTGGGATGCGCAAGCTCGGGATCGGTTAGGTCCCCCTTTGCGTGCTGTCGATCCTGTTGCCGTAACTTTCGGTTCGATCCGATCTTAGACTGGAAATGAACTCCGTATGCCTAAGCCAACCGATGAAACGAGCGAACAGGCGGGCGGGCGGGCGGGCGGGCGAGCGGGCGGGCGGGAGGGCGGGCACTACGCCTGTCAGAGAGAAGGGATGCGCAAGCCGTGGATCGGTAGGGTGGTAGGTGGGTTTAGGCACATCTTCATATTTCTACGTGCCAATGCCATTTTTATGGCTTGTAAATTCATACAATGGTCCCTTAAGCCTTCACGTGAAGTTTCATGTCATGGCAACTCATTTTCTATTTTTCATGATTTTTGAAACTATTTACGGTTCGTGATTTTTTAAAATTTTTTCGGAAGGAGTTTTGGCCCCAAACTTGGTAGACGTGATCCTCGTATTTTTGTTGGCATGCACAAAACAATTCAGCTAAAAACTCGAAGTGTACAAGATTTTGTGACCATTTGAAAAAAGTGTCCACATTTCAGACACTTTAATGGCTATTGGCAGTAAACCTGTAAAATCTCAAATGCTCTTTAAGGGGGTGTGAGTTCTCGAGGTTGGATGAGGGATAGCGGGCCAATATAAGGGGCAATACCGCAACCCTCGATCTGGTCTGATCTTAGACTGGGAATGAACCCCGTATGCCTAAGTCAACTTACAGAACGAGCGTGCAGGCGCTCAGCCGGCCAGAGGGGCGGGATACGCAAGCCGAGGATCGATCGCATCCCCCTCTGCATGTTGCTGATCCTACTGCTGCAACCCTCGGTCTCGTCCAATCTTAGACTGGGAATGAACTCTGTAAGCCTAAGCCAACTGACGAAACGAACGGACGGGCGGGCGGGCGGGCAGGCGGGCACTATGCCGACTAGAGAGACGGGATGCGCAAGCCGTGGATTGATAGGGTGGTAGGTGGGTTTAGGCACATCTTCATATTTCTGCATGCCAACGCCATTTTTATGGCTTGTAAATTTATACAATGGTCCCTTAAGCCTTCACGTGAAGTTTCATGGCAAGACGACTCGTTTTCTATTTTTCACAATTTTTGAAACCTTTTGCGGTTTGAGATATTTTAAAATTTTTTAGGAAGGACATTAGGCCCCAAACTTGGTAGGTATGATCCTTGTATTTTTGTTGGCATGCACAAAAAAATTCAGCTAAAAACTTGAAGTGTACAAGATTTTGTGACCATTTGAAAAAAGTGTCCCCATTTCGGACTCTTTAACGGCTACTGGCAGCAAACCTGTAAAATCTCAAATGCACTTTAAGGGAGTGTGAGTTCTCAAGGTTTGATGAGGGATAGGGGGCCAATATAAGGGCCATGTACCAGCACCCATTGCATATCAAGTGCGCACACCCCCCCGGCCCCCCTGATCGTCGGAACCCCAATGCCATCGGTTAGGTTCTCCGATGATGCTCTGGCGATGGTGCCTCGGCGAAGAAAAATGCGGCACCAGCACATGCTCGAGCCCAGCATGTGCTACTGCAACCCTCGGTTCGGTCCGATCTTAGACTGGGAATTAACTCCGTACGCTTAGACTGGGAATGAACTCCATATGCCTAAGTCAACCCACGAAATGAGCATACGGGCGCCCAGCTAGCCAGAGGGGCGAGATGCATAAGGTGGGGATCGATCGGGTCCCCTTCTGCGTGCTACCGATCTTGTTGCCACAACCCTCGATCTAGTCTGATGTTAGACTGTGAATGAACTCCGTATGCCTAAGCCAATCGATGAAACGAATGGGCGAGCGAGCCGGCGGCCACTATGCCGGCCAGAGAGACGGGATGCGCAAGCCGTGGATCGATAGGGTGGTAGGTGAGTTTAGGTACATCTTCATATTTCTGCGTGTCGATGCCATTTTTATGGCTTGTAAATTCATACAATGGTCCCTTAAGCCTTCACGTGATGTTTCATTGCAAGACGACTCGTTTTCTTTTTTTCACAATTTTTGAAACTTTTTGTGGTTCGAGATTTTTCAAAATTTTTTCGAAAGGGGTTTTGGCCCCAAACTTGGTAGACGTGATCCTTGTATTTTTGTTGGCATGCACAAAAAAATTTAGCTGAAAACACGAAGTGTACGAGATTTTGTAACCATTTGAAAAAAGTGTCCCCATTTCAAACACTTTAATGGCTACTGGCAGTAAACCTGTAAAATCTCAAATGCTCTTTAAAGGGGTGTGAGTACTCAAGGTTTGATGAGGGATAGCGGGCCAATATAAGGGCCAAGTACTAGCACCCATTGCACATCATGTGTGCCCACCCCCCCCGGCCCCCCTGATCGTCGGAACCCTAATGCCGTCGGTCAGGTTCTCCAGCATTGCTCCGACGATGGTGCCCCGACGAAGAAAAATACGGCACCAGCACATGCCCGAGCCCAGCATGTGCTGCCGTAACCCTCGGTCCGATCCGATCTTAGACTAGGAATGAACTCCGTATACTTAGACTGGGAATGAACTCCGTTTGCCTAAGTAAACCCACGAAACAAGCGTGCCGGCGCTCAGCTGGCCAGAGGGGCGAGATGCGCAAGCTGGTGATCGATCGGGTCCCCCTCTCCATGCTGCTGTAACCCTTGGTTTGGTCCAATCTTAGATTGGGAATGAACTCCGTATGCCTAAGCCAACCGACGAAACGAGCAGGCGGACGGGCAGAATGGCACTACGCCGGCCAGAGAGACAGGATGCGTAAGCCGTGGATCGATAGGGTGATAGGTGGGTTTAGGCACATCTTCATATTTCTCCATGCCAATGATATTTTTATGGCTTGTAAATTCATACAATGGTCCTTTAAACCTTCACGTGAAGTTTCATGGCAAGACAACTCGTTTTTTATTTTTCACGATTTTTGAAACTTTTTACGGTTTGAGATTTTTTTAAATTTTTTCGGAAGGAGTTTTGGCCCCAAACCTGGTAGATGTGATCCCTTTATTTTTGTTGGCATACATAAATAAATTAAGCTAAAAACTCGAAGTGTACAAGATTTTGTGACCATTTGAAAAAAGTGTCCCCATTTCAGACACTTTAATTGCTACTGGAAGCAAACCTGTAAAATCTCAAATGCTCTTTAAGGGGGTGTGAGTTCTCGAGGCTTGATGAGGGATAGGGGGCCAATATAAGGGCCAAGTCCTAGCACCCATCGCACATCATGAGAGCACACCCACCCGGCCCCCCCGATCGTCGGAACCCCAATGCCGTCGATCGGGTTCTCCGGCGATGGTGCCCCGACGAAGAAAAATACGGCACCAGCACATGCCCGAGCCTAGCATGTGCTGTAGCAACCCTCGGTTCCAGTCCGATCTTAGACTGGGAATGAACTCTGTATGCTTAGGCTGGGAATGAACTCCGTATGCCTAAGTCAACCCACGAAACAAGCGTGCAGGCGCTCAGCTGGCCAGAGCGGCAGGATGCGAAAGCTGAGGATCGACCGGGTCCCCCTCTGCGTGCTGTCAATCTTGCTACCACAACCCTCGATCCAGTCCGATCTTAGACTAGGAATGAACTCCATATGCCTAAGCCAACCGACGAAACGAGCGAGCGGGCGGGCGGGCACTACGTCGGCCAGAGAGATGGGACATCTTCATATTTTTGCATGCTAACACCATTTTTATGGCTTGTAAATTCATATAATGGTCCCTTAAGCCTTCACGTGAAGTTTCATGGCAAGACGACTCGTTTTCTATTTTTCACGATTTTTGAAACTTTTTTCGGTTCGAGATTTTTTAAAATTTTTTAGGAAGGACTTTTGGCCCCAAACTTGGTAGGTGTGATCCTTGTATTTTTGTTGGCATGCAAAAAAAAAATTCAGCTAAAAACTTCAAGTATACAAGATTTTGTAACCATTTGAAAAAAGTGTCCCCATTTTAGACACTTTAACGGCTACTGGCAGCAAACCTGTAAAATCTAAAATGCTCTTCAAGGGGGTGTGAGTTCTCGAGGTTTGATGACATATAGGGAGCCAATATAAGGGCCAAGTACCAGCACCCATCGCACACCATGTGCGCACACCCCTCCAAGCCCCCCGATCGTCGGAACCCTAATGCCGTCGGGTAGGTTCTCCGATGATGCTCCGACGATGGTGCCCGGGCGAAGAAAAATACGGTACCAGCACATGCCCAAGCCCAGCATGTGCTGCCACAAACGTCGGTCCGGTCCGATCTTACATTGGGAATGAACTCCGTATGCCTAAGTGAACCCACGAAACGACCGTACGGGCGCTCAGCCGGCCAGAGGGGCGGGATGCGTAAGCTGAGGATCGACCAGGTCCCCCTCTGTATGCTCCCGATCCTGCTACCGTAACCCTCGATCCGATCCAATCTTAGACTGGCAATGAACTTCGTATGCATAAGCCAACCGACGAAATGAGTGGGCAGGCGGGCGGGCGGGCATTACGTTTGCTAGAGAGACGAGATGCGCAAGCCGTGTATCGATAGGGTGGTAGGTGGGTTTAGACACATCTTCATATTTCTGCATGCCAATGCCATTTTTATGGCTTGTAAATTCATACAATGTTCCCTTAAGCCTTCACGTGAAGTTTCATGGCAAGACGACTCGTTTTCTATTTTTCATAATTTTTGAAACTTTCTATGGTTCAGGATTTTTTAAAATTTTTTCAGAACGAGTTTTGGACCCAAACTTGGTAGACATGATCCTTGTATTTTTTTTGGCATGCACAAAAAAATTCAGCTAAAAACTCAAAGTGTACAAGATTTTGTGACCATTTGTAAAAAGTGTCCCCATTTCAGACACTTTAATGGCTACTGGCAGCAAACCTGTAAAATCTAAAATGCTCTTTAAGGGGGTGTGAGTTCTCAAGGTTTGATGACGGATAGGGGGCCAATATAAGGGCCAAGTACCAGCACCCATCGCACACCATGTGCGCAAACCCCCCAGGCCCCCCGATCGTCGGAACCCCAATTCCACCGGTCAGGTTCCCCGACGATGCTTCGGCGATGGTGCCCCGACGATGAAAAATACGGCACCAGCACGTGCCCGAGCCCAGCATGTGCTATCGCAACCCTCGGTCCGGTCCGATCTTAGACTAGGAATGAACTTCGTATGCTTAGACTGGGAATCAACTCCTTATGCCTAAGTGAACCCACGAAATGAACGTGCGGGCGCTCAGCCGGCCAGAGGGACGGGATGCGTAAGCCAGGGATCGGACGGGTCCCTCTCTGCGTGTTGTCGATCCTGCTACTGCAACCCTCGGTCCGATCCGATCTTAGACTGGGAATGAACTCTGTATGCCTAAGCCAACTGACGAAATGAGCGAACGGGCGGGCGAGCGGGCACTACGCCAGCCAGAGAGACGGGATGCGCTAGCCATGGATTGATAGGGTGGTAGGTAGGTTTAGGCATATCTTCATATTTCTGTGTGCCAATGCCATTTTTATGGCTTTTAAATTCATGCATTATTCCCTTAAGCCTTCACGTTAAGTTTCATGACAAGACAAATCGTTTTCTATTTTTCATGATTTTCAAAACTTTTTGCTGTTCGGGATTTGTTAAAATTTTTTCGGAAGGAGTTTTGGCCCCAAACTTGGTAGACGTGATCCTTGTATTTTTGTTGGCTTGCACAAAAAAATTCAGCTAAAAACTCGAAGTGTACAAGATTTTGTGACCATTTGAAAAAAGTGTCCCCATTTCAAACACTTTAATGGCTATTGGCAGCAAACCTGTAAAATCTCAAATGCTCTTTAAGGGGGTGTGAGATCTTGAGGTTTGATGAGGGATAGGGGGCCAATATAAGGGCCAAGTACCAGTACCCATCGCACATCATGTGCGCACACCCCCCCCGCCCCCCGATCGTCGGAACCTCAATGCCGTCGGTTAGGTTCTCCGACGATGCTACGACGTTGGTGCCCTGGCGAAAAAAAATGTGGCACCAGCACATGCTCGAGCCCAGCATGTGCTAACGCAACCCTCGGTCCGGTCCGATCTTAGACTGGGAATGAACTCCGTATGCTTAGACTGGGAATGAACTCTGACGATCGGGGGGGCCGGAAGGGTGTGCACACATGATGTGCGATGGGTGCTGGTACTTGGCCCTTATATTGGCCCCTATGCCTCATCAAACCTCGAGAACTCACTCCCCCCTAATGGGCATTTCAGATTTTACAGGTTTGCTGCCAGTAGCCATTAAATTGTCTAAAATGGGGACACTTTTTTCAAATGGTGACAAAATCTTGAACACTTTGAGTTTTTAGCTGAATTTTTTTGTGCATGCCAACAAAAATACAAGGATCACTTCTACCAAGTTTGGGGCAAAACTCCATTCGAAAAAATTTCAAAAAATCCCAAACCGTAAAATATTTCAAAAATCGTGAAAAATAGAAAACGAGTCGTCTTGCCATGAAACTTCACGTGAAGGCTTAAGGGACCATTCTATGAATTTACAAGCCATAAAAATGGTGTTAGCATGCAGAAATATGAAGATGTACCTAAACCCATGGAACGAGCGTACGGGCGCTCAGCCAGCCAGAGGGGTGGGATGCCCAATTAGGGGATCGGTCGGGTCCCCCTTTACGTGCTACTGATCCTGCTACCACAACCCTCGGTCCGATCTGATCTTAGATTGGGGATGAACTCCGTATGCCTAAGCCAACTGATGAAATTAGCGGGCGGGCGGGCGGGCGGGCAGGCACTAGGTCGGCCAGAGAGACATGATGCGCAAGCTGTGGATTGATAGGGTGGTAGGTGGGTTTAGGCACATCTTCATATTTCTGCATGCCAATGGCATTTTTATGGTTTGTAAATTCATACAACGGTCCCTTAAGCCTTCACGTCAAGTTTCATGGCAAGACGACTCGTTTTCTATTTTTCATGATTTTTGAAATATTTTACGGTTTGGGATTTTTTGAAATTTTTTCGAATGGAGTTTTGCCCCAAACTTGGTAGAAGTGATCCTTGTATTTTTGTTGGCATGCACAAAAAAATTCAGCTAAAAACTCGAAGTGTTCAAGATTTTGTCACCATTTGAAAAAAGTGTCCCCATTTCAGACAATTTAATGGCTACTGGCAGCAAACCTGTAAAATCTGAAATGCCCATTAGGGGGGAGTGAGTTCTCGAGGTTTGATGAGGCATAGGGGGCCAATATAAGGGCCAAGTAGCAGCACCCATCGCACATCATGTGTGCACACCCTTCCGGCCCCCCCGATCGTCGGAACCCCAATACCGTCGGTCAGGTTCTCCGGCGATGCTCAGACGATGGTGCCCCGACGAAGAAAAATATGGCAGCAGCACATGACCGACCCCAACATGTGCTACCGTAACCCTCAGTCCGATTCGATCTTAGACTGGGAATGAACTCCGTATGCCTAAGTCAACCCATGAAACGAGTGTGTGGGCACTCAACCGGCCAGAGGGACGGGATGCGCAAGTTGGGGATCAGTCGGGTCCCCCTCTGTGTGTTGCCAATCTTGCTGCCGCAACCCTCGGTTCAATCAGATCTTAGACTGGGAATGAACTCCCTATGCCTAAGCCAACCGACGAAACGAGCGGGCGGGCGGGCGGGCGGGCACTACGTCGGCCAGAGAGACGGGATGCTTAAGCTGTAGATCGATAGGGTGGTAGGTGGGTTTAGGCACATCTTCATATTTCTGCATGCCAATGCCATTTTTATGGCTTGTAAATTCATACAATGGTCCCTTAAGCCTTCACGTGAAGTTTCATGGCAAGACGACTTGTTTTCTATTTTTCATGATTTTTGAAACTTTTTCGGTTCGGGATTTTTTTAAATTTTTTTGAAAAGACTTTTGGCCCCAAACTTGGTAGGTGTGATCCTTGTATTTTTGTTGGCATCCACAAAAAAATTCAGCTAAAAACTTCAAGTGTACAAGATTTTGTGACCATTTGAAACAAGTGTCCCCATTTCAGACACTTTAATGGCTACTGGCAGCAAACCTGTAAAATGTAAAATGCTCTTCAAGGGGGTGTGAGTTCTCGAGGTTTGATGAGGGATAGGGGGCCAATATAAGGGCCAAGTACCAGCACCCATCGCACATCATGTGCGCACACCCCCCGGCCCCCCCAATCGTCGGAACCCCAATGCCACCGGTCAGGTTCTCCCGCGATGCTCCGGCGATGCTCCGGCGATGGTGCCCCGATGAAGTAAAATGCGGCACCGGCACATGGCCAAGCCCAGCATGTGCTGTCATAACCCTCGGTCTGGCCCTATCTTAGACTAGGAATGAACTCCGTATGCTTAGACTGGGAGTGAACTCCGTATGCCTAAGTTAACTCACGAAACGAACGTGCGGGCGCTCAGCCGGCCAGAGGGGCAGGATGCGCAAGCCGGGGATCGATCGTGTCCCCCTCCGCATGCTGCCGATCCTGCTGCCACAACCCTCGGTCCAGTCCAATCTTAGACTGGGAATGAACTCCGTATGCCTAAGCCAACCGACGAAACAAGCAGCCGGGCACAACGCCGGCCAGAGAGGCAGGATGCACAAGCCATGGATTGATAGGGTTGTAGGTGGGTTTAGGCACATCTTTATATTTCTGCTTGCCATTGCTATTTTTATGCCTTTTAAATTCATACAATGGTCCCTTAAGCCTTCACGTGAAGTTTCATGGTAAGATGACTCGTTTTATATTTTTCACAAATTTTGAAACTTTTTACGGTTCTGAATTTTTTAAAATTTTTTTGGAAAGAGTTTTGGCCTCAAACTTGGTAGACGTGATCCTTGTGTTTTCGTTGGCTTGCACAAAAAAATTTAGTTAAAAACTCAAAGTGTACAAGATTTTGTGACCATTTGAAAAAAGTGTCCCCATTTCAGACACTTTAATGGCTACTGACAGCAAACCTGTAAAATCTCAAATGCTCTTTAAGGGGGTTTGAGTTCTTGAGGTTTGATGAGGGATAGGGGAACAATATAAGGGCAAGTACCAGCACCCATCGCACATCCTTTGCGCACACCCCCCCGTTCCCCTGATCGTCGGAACCCCAATGCCGCCGGTCAGTTTTTCCGGCGATGCTCCGACGAAGAAAAATACAACACCAGCACATGCCCGAGCCCAGCATGTGCTGCCGTAACCCTCGATCCGATCCGATCTTAGACTAGGAATGAACTCTGTATGCTTAGACTGGGAATGAACTCCGTATGCTTAGACTGGGAATGAACTCTGTATGCTTAAGTGAAGCCACGAAACGAGCGTACGGGCGCTCATCCGACCAGAGGGGCAGGATACACAAGCCGGGGATCGATCGTGTCCCTCTCCGCATGCTGTCGATCTTAGACTGGGAATGAACTTTGTATGCCTAAGCCAACCGACGAAACGAGCAGGCGGACACTACGCCGGCCAGAGAGATGAGATGTGCAAGCCGTGGATTGATAGAGTGGTAGGTGGGTTTAGGCACATCTTCATATTTCTGCATGCCAATGCCATTTTTATGGCTTGTAAATTCATACAATGGTACCTTAAGCCTTCATGTGAAGTTTCATGGCAAGACAACTCGTTTTATATTTTTCACAATTTTTGAAACTTTTTACGGTTCTGGATTTTTTAAAATTTTTTCGGAAAGAGTTTTGGCCCCAAACTTGGTAGACGTGATCCTTGTATTTTTTTTGGCATGCATAAAAAAATTTAGCTAAAAACTCAGAGTGTACAAGATTTTGTGACCATTTGAAAAAAGTGTCCCCATTTTAGACTCTTTAATGGCTACTGGCAGCAAACCTGTAAAATCTCAAATGCTTTTTAAGGGGGTTTGAGTTCTTGAGGTTTGATGAGGGATAGGGGGCCAATATAAGGGCAAGTACCAGCACCCATCACACATCATGTGCGCACACCCCTCCGGCCCCCCCGATTGTCGGAACTCTAATGCCGCCGGTAAGGTTCTCTGACGATGCTCCGACGAAGAAAAATGCTGCACCAGCATGTGCTGTCGCAACCCTCGATCCGGTCTGATCTTAGACTGGGAATGAACTCGGTATGCCTAAGTCAACCCACGGAACAAGCGTGCGGGTGCTCAGCCGACCAGAGGGGCGGGATGCGCAAGCCGGGGATTGGTCGGGTCCCCCTCTCTGTGCTACTGATCCTGTTGCGGTAACCCTGAGTCTGGTCCAATCTTAGACTGGCAATGAACTCCGTATGCCTAAGCCAACCGACGAAACGAGCGGGCGGGCGGGCACTACGCCGGCCAGAGAAACGGGATGAGCAAGCCGTGGATCGATAGGGTGGTAGGTGGGTTTAGGCACATCTTCATATTTCTATGTGCCAATGCCATTTTTATGGCTTGTAAATTCATACAATGGTCCCTTAAGCCTTCACGTGAAGTTTCATGGCAAGACGACTCGTTTTCTATTTTTCACGATTTTCAAAACTTTTTGCGGTTTCAGATTTTTTAAAATTGTTTCGTATGGAGTTTTAGCCCCAAACTTGGTAGACGTGATCCTTGTATTTTTTTTGGCATGCACAAAAAAATTCAGCTAAAAACTCGAAATGTACAACATTTTGTGACCATTTGAAAAAAGTGTCCCCATTTCAGACACTTTAATGGCTACTGATAGCAAACCTATAAAATCTCAAATGCTCTTTAAGGGGGTGTGAGTTCTCGAGGTTTGATGAGGGATAGGGGGCCAATATAAGGGCCAAGTACCCACACGCATTGCACATCATGTGCCACACCCCCCCAGCCCCTCCGATCGACGGAACCCTAATGCCGTCGGTCAGGTTCTCCTAGGATGCTCCGACGATGGTGCCCCGACGAAGAAAAATGCGGCACCAGCACATGCCTGAGCCCAACATCTGCTACAGCAACCCTCGGTCCAGTCTGATCTTAGATTGGGAATGAACTTCGTATGCTTAGACTGGGAATGAACTCTGTATGGCTAAGTCAACCCACGAAATGAGCGTGCGGGCACTCAGCCGGCCAGAGGGGCAGGATGCGTAAGCCCGGGTCCCCCTCTGCGTGCTGTCGATCCTGCTACTGTAACCTCGATCTGGTCCGATCTTAGACTCGAAATGAACTCCGTATGCCTAAGCCAACTGACGAAACGAGCGGGTGGGCACTACGCCGGCCAGAGAGATGGGATGCGCAAGCCGTGGATCGATAGTGTGGTAGGTGGGTTTAGGCACATCTTCATATTTTTACGTGCCAATGCCATTTTGATGGCTTGTAAATTCATACAATGGTCCCTTAAGCCTTCACCTGAAGTTTAATGGCAAGATGACTCGTTTTCTATTTTTCACGATTTTTAACTTTTTACGGTTCGAGATTTTTTAAAATTTTTTGGAAGGAATTTTAGCCCTAAACTTGGTAGACATGATCCTTGTATTTTTGTTGGCATGCACAAAAAAATTCAGCTAAAAAGTTGAAGTGTACAAGATTCTGTGACCATTTGAAAAAAGTGTCCCCATTAAAGACACATTAATGGCTACTGGTAGCAAACTTGTAAAATCTCAAATGCTCTTTAAAGGAATGTGAGTTCTTGAGGTTTGATGAGGGATAACGGGCCAATATAAGGGCCAAGTACCCGGACCCATCGCACATCATGTGCGCACACCCCCCGGCCCCCCCATCGCCAGAACCCCAATGCCGTCGATCAGGTTCTCCGACGATGCTTCGATGATCCTGCTTGCTCCGCCGGTCGGGTCCCCCTTTTCGTGCTGCCGATCCTACTTTCGCAACCCTCGGTCTGGTCTGATCTTAGACTGGGAATGAACTCCGTATGCCTAAGCCAACCGACGAAACGAGCGGGCGGGCGGACGGGCACTACTCCGACTAGAGAGACAGGATGCGCAAGCCGTGGATAGATAGGGTGGTATGTTGGTTTAGGCACATCTTCATATTTTTGCATGCCAATGCCATTTTTATGGCTTGTAAATTCATACAATGGTCCCTTAAGCCTTCACGTGAAGTTTCATGGCAAGACGACTCGTTTTCTATTTTTCACGATTTTTAAAACTTTTTGTTGTTCCGGATTTTTTAAAATTTTTTTGGAAGTAGTTTTAGCCCCAAACTTGTTAGACGTGATGCTTGTATTTTTGTTGGCATGCACAAAAAAATTCAGCTAAAAACTCGAAGTGTTGAAGATTTTGTGACCATTTGAAAAAAGTGTCCCAATTTCAGACACTTTAATGGCTACTGGCAGCAAACCTGTAAAATCTCAAATGCTTTTTAAGGGGGTGTGAGTTCTCGAGGTTTGATGAGGGATAGGGGGCCAATATAAGGGCCACGTACCAGCACCCATCGCATATCATGTGCGTACACCCCCCGACCCCCTCGATCGTCGGAACCAAAATGCCGTCAGTCAGGTTCTCCGACGATGGTGCCCCGACGAAGAAAAATGCGGCACCAGCACATGCCCGAGCCCAGCATGTGTTGGCGCAACCCTCGGTTCGGTCTGATCTTAGATTGAGAATGAACTCTGTATGCCTAAGTCAACACAGGAAACGAGCGTGCGGCCACTCAGCCGGCCAAAGGGGCGGGATGTGCAAGCCGGGGATCGGCCGGGTCCCTCTCTGCGTGCTGCTGATCCTACTGCCATAACCCTCGATCCGGTCCGATCTTAGACTGGGAATGAACTCCGTATGCCTAAGCCAACTGACGAAAAGAGCGGGCGGGCGGGCATCACGTCGGTCAGAGAGGCGGGATGCGTAAGCCGTGGGGATAAGGGGCCAATATAAGGGCCACGTACCAGCACCCATCGTATATCATGTGCGTACACCCCCCGGCCCCCCCGATCGTCGGAACCAAAATGCCGTCAGTCAGGTTCTCCGACGATGGTGCCCCGACGAAGAAAAATGCGACAACAGCACATGCCCGAGCCCAGCATGTGCTGGCGCAACCCTCGGTCCGGTCTGATCTTAGACTGAGAATGAACTCTGTATGTCTAAGTCAACACAAGAAACGAGCGTGCGGCCACTCAGCCGGCCAAAGGGGCGGGATGTGCAAGCCGGGGATCGGCCGGGTCCCTCTCTGCGTGCTGCTGATCCTACTGCCATAACCCTCGATCCGGTCCGATCTTAGACTAGGAATGAACTCCGTATGCCTAAGCCAACTAACGAAAAGAGCGGGCGGGCGGCCATCACGCCGGTCAGAGAGGCGGGATGCGTAAGCCGTGGATCGATAAGGTGGTAGGTGGGTTTAGGGACATCTTTATATTTCTGTGTGCCAATGCCATTTTTATGGCTTGTAAATTAATACAATGGTCCCTTAAGCCTTCATGTCAAGCTTCATGGCAAGATGACTCGTTTTCTATTTTTCACGATTTTGAAAACTTTTTACGGTTTGGGATTTTTTAAAATTTTTTCAGAAAGAGTTTTGGCCCCAAACTTGGTAGACGTGATGCTTGTATTTTTGTTGGCACGCACAAAAAAATTCAGCTAAAAACTTGAAGTGTACAAGATTTTGTGACCATTTGAAAAAAGTATCCCCATTTCAGACACTTTAATGGCTATTGGTAGCAAACCTGTAAAATCTCAAATGGTTGTTAAGGGGGTGTGAGCTCTGGAGGTTTGATGGAGGATAGGGGGCCAATATAAGGGCCAAGTACCAGCACCCATCGCACATCATGTGCGCACACCCCCTGGCCCCCCCGATCATCGAAACCCCAATGCCGTCGGTCAGGTTCTCCGGCGATGCTCCGACAATGGTGTTCGATGAAGAAATATGAGGCACCAGCACATGCCCAAGCCCAGCATGTGCTACCGTAACCCTCGGTCCGGTCCGATCTTAGACTGGGAATGAACTCCGTACGCTTAGACTGGGAATTAACTCCGTATGCCTAAGTCAACCCACGAAACGAATGTGCGGGCGCTCAGCCGGCCAGAGGGGCAGGTCGCGCAAGTCAGGGACCGGCCGGGTCGCCCTCCACGTGCTATCGATTCTGCTATCGCAACCCTCGATCCGGTCTGATCTTAGACTGGGAATGAACTCGTATGCCTAAGCCAACCGACGAAACAAGGGGGCGGGCACTACGCCTGCCAAAGAGACGGGATGCGCAAGCCGTGGATCGATAGGGTGGTAGGTGGGTTTAGGCACATCTTCATATTTTTGCATTTCAATGCCATTTTTATGGCTTGTAAATTCATACAATGGTCCCTTAAGCATTCACGTGAAGTTTCATGGCAAGACGGCCCGTTTTCTATTTTTCACAATTTTTAAAACTTTTTACGGTTCGAGATTTTTTAAAATTTTTTTGGAAGGAGTTTAGGCCCCAAACTTGGTAGACGTGATCCTTGTATTTTTGTTGGCATGCACAAAACAATTCAGCTGAAAACTCGAAGTGTACAAGATTTTGTGACCATTTGAAAAAAGTGTCCCCATTTCAGACACATTAATGGCTACTGGCAGCAAACCTGTAAAATCTCAAATGCTCTTTAAGGGGGTGAGAGTTCTCGAAGTTTGATGAGGGATAGGGGGCCAATATAAGGGCCAAGTACCAGCATCCATCGAACATCATGTGCACACACCACCCCCGGCCCTCCCGATCGCCGGAACCCCGATACCACCGGTTAGGTTCTCCGGCGATGCTCTGACGATGGTGCCCCGACGAAGAAAAATGAGGCACCAGCACATGCCCGAGCCCAGCATGTCCTGTCGCAACCCTCGGTCCGATCCGATCTTAGACTGGGAATGAACTCTGTATGCCTAAGTCAACCTACGAAACGAGCGTGCGGGTGCTCAACCGGCCAGAGGTGCGGGATGCGAAAGTCGGGGATCGACTGGTCTACCTCTGCGTGCTACCGATCTTTCTACTGTAACCCTCGCTCTGATCTGATCTTAGACTGGGAATGAACTCCGTATGCCTAAGCTAACCAACGAAACGAATGGGCGAGCAGACGGGCACTCCGCTGGCCAGAGAGACGAGATATGCAAGCCGTGGATCGATAGGGTGGTAGGTGGGTTTAGGGACATCTTCATATTTTTGTGCGCCAATGCCATTTTTATGTCTTGTAAGTTTATACAATGGTCCCTTAAGCCTTCACGCGAAGTTTAATGGTAAGACGACCCGTTTTCTATTTTTCACGATTTTCAAAACTTTTTGCGGGGGATTTTTTAAAATTTTTTTGGAAGGAGTTATGGCCCAAAACTTGGTAGATGTGATCCTTGTATTTTTTCTGGCATGCACAAAAAAATTCAGCTAAAAACTTGAAGTGTACAAGATTTTGTGACCATTTGAAAAAAGTATCCCCATTACAGACACTTTAATGGCTATTGACAGCAAACCTGTAAAATCTCAAATGCTCTTTAAGGGGGTGTGAGTTCTTGAATTTTGATGAGGGATAGGGGGCCAATATAAGGGCCAAGTACCAGCACCCATCGCACATCATGTGCGCACACCCCCCCGAAACCCCCGATCGTCGGAACCCTAATGCCGTTAGTTAGGCGCTCCGGCAATGCTCCGACGTGGTGCCTCGGTGAAGAAAAATGCGGCACCAGCACATGCCCAAGTCTAGCATGTGCTGGCGCATCCCTCGATCCCGTCTGAGCTTAGACTGGGAATGAACTCCATATGCTTAGACTGGAATTGAACTCCGTATGCCTAAGTCAACCCACGGAATGAGCGTGCGGGCGCTCAGCCGGCCAGAGGGGTGGGATACGAAAGCCGGGGATCGGTCGAGTGCCCCTCTGTATGCTATCGATCCAGCTGCCACAACCCTCAGTCCGGTCTGATCTTAGACTGGGAATGAACTCTGTATGCCTAAGCCAACCGACGAAACGAACGGGCGGGCGGGCGGGCGGGCACTATGCCGGCCAGAGAGACGAGATGCGCAAGCCGTGGATCGATAGGGTGGTAGGTGGGTTTAGGCACATCTTCATATTTTTGCGTCCCTTAATCCTTCACATGAAGTTTCATGGCAAGATGACTCGTTTTCTATTTTTCATGATTTTTGAAACTTTTTACGGTTCGGGATTTTATAAAATTTTTTTGGAAGGATTTTTGGCCCCAAACTTGGTAGACGTAATCCTTGTATTTTTGTTGGCATGCACAAAAAAATTCAGTTAAAAACTCGAAGTGTACAAGATTTTGTGACCATTTGAAAAAAGTGTCCCCATTTCAGACACTTTAATGGCTATTGGCAGCAAACCTGTAAAATCTCAAATGCTCTTTAAGGGGGTATGAGTTCTCATGGTTTGATAAGGGATAGGGGGCCAATATAAGGGCCAAGTACCAGCACCCATTGCACATCATGTGCGCACACCCCCAGCCCCCCCGATCATCGGAACCCCAATGCCGCTGGTTAGGTTCTCCGGCGATGCTCCAGTGATGGTGCCTCGACGAAGAAAAATGCGACACCAGCACATGCCCAAGCCCAGCATGTGCTGTCACAATCCTCGGTCTGGTCCGATCTTAGACTGGGAATGAACTCTGTATGCTTAGACTGGGAATGAACTCCGTATGCCTAAGTCAACCCACGAAACGAGCGTGCGGGAGCTCAATCGACTAGAGTGGCAGGATGTCCAAGCTGGGGATCGGTCGGGTCCCCCTCTATGTGCTGCTGATCCTACTACCACAACCGTCGGCTCGATCTGATATTAGACTGGGAATGAGCTCTGTATGCCTAAGCCAACCGATGAAACGAGCGGGCGGGCGGACAGGCCGTGGATTGATAGGGTGGTAGGTGGGTTTAGGTACATGGTCATATTTCTATGTGCCACAGCCATTTTTATGGCTTTTAAATTCATACAATGGTCCCTTAAGCCTTCACGTGAAGTTTCATGGCAAGACGACTCGTTTTCTATTTTTCACGATTTTTGAAACTTTTTGAGGTTCAGGATTTTTTAAAATTTTTTCGGAAGGAGTTTTGGCCCCAAACTTGGTAGACGTGATCCTTGTATTTTTGTTGGCATGGACAAAAAAATTCAGCTAAAAACTCGAAGTGTACAAGATTTTGTGACTATTTGAAAAAAGTGTCCCCATTTCAGACACTTTTATGGCTACTGGCAGCAAACTTGTAAAATCTCAAATGCTCTTTAAGGAGGTGTGAGTTCTCGAGGTCTGATGAGGGATAGGAGGCCAATATAAGGGCCAAGTACCAGCACCCATGGCACATCATGTGCGCACACCCCCCCGACCCCTCCGATCACAGGAACCACAATGTCACCGGTCAGGTTCTCCGGTGATGCTTCGACGATGGTGCCCCGACGAAGAAAAATGCAGCACCAGCACATGCCTGAGCCTAGCATGTGCTGTCGCAACCCTCAGTCCTATCCGATCATAGACTGGGAATGAACTCCGTATGCTTAGACTGGGAATGAACTTCGTATGGCTAAGTCAACCCACAAAATGAACGTGCGGGCGCTCAGCCGGCCAGAGGGGCAGGATGCGCAAGCCAGGGATCGGTCAGGTCCCCCTCTGCATGCTACCGATCCTGCTACTGCAACCCTCGGCTCGTTCCAATCTTAGACTGGGAATGAGTTTCGTATGCCTAAGCCAACCAACAAAACGAGTGGGCGGGCGGGCGGGCACTACGTCGGCTAGAGAGACAGGATGTGCAAGTCGTGGATCGATAGGGTGGTAGGTGGGTTTAGGCACATCTTCATATTTCTGTGTGCCAAAGCCATTTTTATGGCTTGTAAATTCATACAATGGTCCCTTAAGCCTTCACGTGAAGTTTCATTGCGACATGACTCGTTTTTTATTTTTCACAATTTTTTGAAACTTTTTGTGGTTCGGGATTTTTTAAAATTTTTTTGAAAGGAGTTTTAGCCCCAAACTTGGTAGATGTGATGCTTGTATTTTTGTTGGCGTGGTAAAAAAAATTCAGCTAAAAACTCGAAGTGTACAAGATTTTGTGACTATTTGAAAAAAGTGTCCCCATTTCAAACACTTTCAGACACTTTAACTTCGTATGCCTAAGTCAACCCACGAAATGAGCGTGCGGGTGCTCAGCTGGCCAGAGGGGTGCGATACAGAAGTTGGGGATCAGTCGGGTCCCCCACTGCGTGCTGTCGATCCTGCTACCGCAACCCTTGGTCCGGTCTGACCTTAGACTGGGAATGAACTCCGTATGCCTAAAGCAACCGACGAAATGAGCGAGCGGACGGGCTGGTGGGCACTATGTCGGCCAGAGAGACGGGATGCGCAAGCCGTGGATCGACAGGGTGCTAGGTGGGTTTAGGTACATCTTCATATTTCTGCGTGCCAATGCCATTTTTATAGCTTGTAAATTCATACAATGGTCCCTTAAACCTTTACGTGAAGTTTCATGGCAAGACGACTCGTTTTCTATTTTTCACGATTTTCAAAACTTTTGACGGTTCAAGATTTTTCAAAATTTTTTCAGAAGGAGTTTTGGCCCTAAACTTGGTAGACGTGATCCTTGTATTTTTGTTGGCATGCACAAAAAAATTCAGCTAAAAACTCGAAGTGTACAAGATTTTGTGGCCATTTGAAGAAAGTGTCCCCATTTCAGACACTTTAATGGCTATTGGTAGCAAACCTGTAAAATCTCAAATGCTCCTTAACAGGTGTGAGTTCTCGAGGTTTGATGAGAAATAGGGGGCCAATATAAGGGCCAAGTACCAGCACCCATCACATATCATGTGCGCACACCCCCCCGGCCCCCCCGATCATCGGAACCCCAATGCCGCCGGTCAGGTTCTCCGACGATGCTCTGGCGATAGTGCCCTGACGAAGAAAAATGCGGCACCAGCACATGCCCAAGCCCAGCATTTGCTACCGCAACCCTCGGTCCGGTCCGATCTTAGGCTGGGAATGAACTCCGTATGCTTAGTCTGGGAATGAACTCCGTATGCCTAAGTCAACCCATGAAATGAGCGTACATCCCAGGGATCGGTGGGGTCCCCCTCTGCGTATTACCGATCCTATTACCGCAACCATTGGTCAGGTCCAATCTTAGACTGGGAATGAACTCCGTATTCCTAAGCCAATCGACAAAATGAGTGGGCGGGCGGGCGGGTGGGCACCACGCCGGCCAGAGAGACGGGATGCGCAAGCCGTTGATCGATAGGGTGGTAGGTGGGTTTACGCACATCTTCATATTTTTGCATGCCAATGCCATTTTTATAGCTTGTAAATTCATACAACGGTCCCATAAGCATTCAGATGAAGTTTCATGGCAAGACGACTCATTTTCTATTTTTCACGATTTTTGAAACTTTTTGCGGTTGAGGATTTTTAAAAATTTTTTTGGAATAATTTTTGGCATCAAACTTGGTAGATGTCATCCTTGTATTTTTGTTGGCATGCATAAAACAATTCAGCTAAAAACTCGAAGTGTACAAGATTTTGTGACCATTTGAAAAAAATGTCCTCATTTCAGACACTTTAATGGCTACTGGCAGCAAACCTGTAAAATCTCAAATGCTCTTTAAGGGGGTGTGAGTTCTCCAGGTTTGATGAGGGATAGGGGGCCAATATAAGGGCCAAGTACCAGCACCCATCACACATCATGTGCGCACAACCCCCACCCGACCCCCCGATCGTCGGAACCCCAATACCGTCGGTCTATTCTTTGACATTGCTCCGACGATGGTGCCCCGACGAAGAAAAATGCGGCACCAGCACATGCCCAAGCCCAGCATGTGCTGCCGTAACCCTCGGTCCAGTCCGATCTTAGATTGGGAATGAACTCCGTATGCTTACACTGGAAATGAACTCTGCATGCATAAGTCAACCCATGAAACGAGCGTACGGGGGCTCAGTCGGCCAGAGGGGCGGGATGCGCAAGCCGAGGATCGACTGGGTCCCCCTCTGCGTGCTGCCGATCCTACTACCACAACCCTCGGTCGGTCCGATCTTGGACTGGTAATGAACTCCGTATGCCTAAGCCAACCGACGAAAGGAGCGGGCGGGCGGGTGGGCACTACGCTGGCCAGAGAGACGGGATGCGCAAGCCGTGTATCAATAGAGTGGTAGGTGGGTTTAGGCACATCTTCATAGTTTTATGTGCCAATGCCATTTTTTTGGCTTGTAAATTCATACAATGGTCCCTTAAGCCTTCACGTGAAGTTTCATGGCAAGACGACTCGTTTTCTATTTATCACAATTTTTGAAACTTTTTGCAGTTCGGGATTTTTTAAAATTTTTTTGGAAGGATTTTTGGCCCCAAACTTAGTAGAAGTGATTTTTGTATTTTTGTTGGCATGCATAAAAAAATTCAGCCAAAAAGTCTAAGTGTACAAGATTTTGTGACCATTTGAAAAAAGTGTCCTCATTTCAGACACTTTAATGGCTACTGGCAGTAAACCTGTAAAATCTCAAATGCTCTTTAAGGGGGTGTGAGTTCTCGAGGTTTGATGAGGGATAGGGGGCCAATATAAAGGCCAAGTAACAGCACCCATCGCACATCATGTGCGCACACCCCCTCGGCCCCCACGATCGCTGGAACCCCAATGCCGCGGGTTAGGTTCTCCGGAGATGCTCTGACGATGGTGCCCCGACGAAGAAAAATGCGGCACCAGCACATGCCCGAGCCCAGCATGTGCTGCCGCAACCCTCGGTCCAATCCGATCTTAGACTGAAAATGAACTCCGTATGCTTAGACTGGGAATGAACTTCGTATGCCCAAGTCAACCCACGAAATGAGCGTGCGGGCGCTCAGCCGGCCAGAGGGGCGGGATGCACAAGTCGAGGATCGGCTAGGTCCCCCTCTGTGTGTTGCCGATCCTACTGCCGCAACCCTCGGTTCGGTCCGATCTTAGATTGGGAATGAACTCTGTATGCCTAAGCCAACCGACAAAATGAGCGGGCGGGCGGGCACTATGCCAGCCAGAGAGACGGGATGCGCGAGCCGTGGATTGATAGGGTGGTAGGTGGGTTTAGGCACATCTTCATATTTCTGCATGCCAATGCCATTTTTATGGCTTGTAAATTCATACAATGGTCCCATAAGCCTTCACGTGAAGTGTCATGGCAAGACGACTCGTTTTCTATTTTTCACGATTTTTGAAACTTTTTGCTGTTCGGGATTTTTTAAAATTTTTTCAGAACGAGTTTTGGCCCCAAACTTGGTAGACATGATCGTTGTGTTTTTGTTGGTATGCACAAAAAAATTCAGGTAAAAACTCGAAGTGTACAAGATTTTGTGACCATTTGAAAAAAGTGTCCCCATTTCAGACACTTTAATGGCTACTGGTAGCAAACCTGTAAAATCTCAAATGCTTTTTAAGGGGGTGTGAGTTCTCGAGGTTTGACGAGGGATAGAGGGCCAATATAAGGGCCAAGTACCAGCACCCATCTCACATGATGTGCGCACACCCCCCCGGGGCCCCCGATGCCGTCGGTCAGGTTCTTCGGTGATGCTCCGATGATGGTGCCTCGACGAAGAAAAAAGTGACACCAGCACATGCCCGAGCCTAGCATGTGCTACCGTAACCCTCGGTCTAGTCCGAACTTAGACTGGGAATGAACTTCATATGCTTAGACTGGGAACGAACTCCGTATGCCTAAGCCAACCCACGAAACGAGTGTGCGGGCGCTCAGCCGGCCAGAGGGGCGGGATGCGCAAGCTGGGGATCGACCGGGTCCCCCTCTGCTTGCTGCTGATCCTGCTGCCGCAACCCTCAATCTGGTCCGATGTTAGACTGGGAATGAACTCCGTATGCCTAAGCCAACCGACAAAACGAGCGGGCGGGCGGGCACTACGTCGGCCAGAGAGACGGGATGCGCAAGCCGTGGATCGATAGGGTGGTAGGTGGGTTTAGGCACATCTTCATATTTTTGCATGCCAATGGCATTTTTATGGCTTGTAAATTCATACAATGGTCCCTTAAGCATTCACGTGAAGTTTCATGGCAACACGACTCGTTTTCTATTTTTCACGATTTTTGAAACTTTTTATGGTTCGGGACTTTTTAAAATTTTTTCGGAAGGAGTTTTGGCCCCAAACTTGGTAGACATGATCCTTGTATTTTTGATGGCATGCACAAAAAAATTCAGCTAAAAAATCGAAGTGTACAAGATTTTGTGACCATTTGAAAAAAGTGTCCCCATTTCGAACACTTTAATGGCTACTGGCAGCAAACCTGTAAAATCTCAAATACTCTTTAAGGGGGTGTGAGTTCTCAAGGTTTGATGAGGGATAGGGGGCCAATATAAGGGCCAAGTACCAGCACCCATCGCACATCATGTGCGCACACCCCCCCGACCCCCCCGATCCCCGAAACCTCAATGCCGCCGGTTAGGTTCTCCAGCGATGCTCCGACGATGGTGCCCCGACGAAGAAAAATACGGCACCAGCACATGCCCGAGCCCAGCATGTGCTGTGGTAACCCTCGATCCATTCCAATCTTAGACTGGGAATGAACTCCGTATGCTTAGACCAGGAATGAACTCCGTATGCCTAAATCAACCCACGAAACGAGCATGCGGGCACTCAGTTGGCCAGAGGGGCGGGATGCACAAGTCGGGGATCAACCGGGTCCTCCTCTACGTGTTGCCGATTGTTCTACTGCAACCCTTGGTTCAGTCTGATCTTAGATTGGGAATGAACTCCATATGCCTAAGCCTACCGATGAAACGAGCGGGCGGACGGGTGGGCACTACGACGGCCAGAGAGGCGGGATGCAGAAGGCGTGGATCGATAGGGTGGTAGGTGGGCTTAGGCGCATCTTCATATTTCTATGTGCCAATGCCATTTTTATGGCTTGTAAATTCATACAATGGTCCCTTAAGCCTTCACGTGAAGTTTCATGGCAAGACGACTCGTTTTCTATTTTTTACGATTTTCAAAACTTTTTACGGTTCGGGATTTTTTTAAATTTTTTTGGAAGGTGTTTTGGCCCCAAATTTGGTAGACGTGATCCTTGTATTTTTGTTGGTTTGTACAAAAAAATTCAGCTAAAACTAGAAGTGTACAAGATTTTGTGACCATTTTAAAAAAGTGTCCCTATTTCAGACACTTTAATGGCTACTAGCAGCAAACCTGTAAAATCTCAAATGCTTTTTAAGGGGGTGTAAGTTCTTGAGCTTTGATGAGGGATATGGGGCCAATATAAGGGCCAAGTACCAGCACCTATCGCACATCATGTGCGCACACCCCCCTCGGCCCCACCGATTGTCGGAACCCCAATGTCGTCGGTCAGGTTCTCCGATGCTGCTCCGACGATGGTGCTCCGGTGATTGTGCCCCAGTGAAGAAAAATGTGACACCAGCACATGCTCGAGCCCAGCGTGTGCTATCGCAACCCTTGGTCCGGTCCGATCTTAGGCTGGGAATGAACTCCGTATGCTTAGACTGGGAATGAACTCCGTATGCTTAGACTGGGAATGAACTCCGTATGCCTAAGTCAACCCACGAAACGAGCAAGTAGGCGCTCA
The DNA here is from genome assembly GCF_047325235.1 of Durio zibethinus. Lineage (NCBI taxonomy): Eukaryota > Viridiplantae > Streptophyta > Magnoliopsida > Malvales > Malvaceae > Durio > Durio zibethinus. The sequence continues at coordinate 14,059,453 of NC_143180.1, read as the reverse complement.
GCCGGCCAGAGGGGCGGGATGCACAAGTAGGAGATCGGCCGGGTCCCCCTCTATGTGCTATCGATCCTACTATCGTAACCCTCAATCTGGTCTGATCTTAGACTAGGAATGAACTCCGTATGCCTAAGCCAACCGACGAAATGAACGGGCGGGCGGGCAGGCGGGCACTACACCGACCAGAGAGACGGGATGCGCATGCTGTGGATCGATGGGGTGGTAGGTGGGTTTAGGCACATCTTCATATTTCTATGTGCCAATGCCATTTTTATGGCTTGTAAATTCATACAATGGTCCCTTAAGCCTTGACGTGAAGTTTCATGGCAAGACGACTCGTTTTCTCTTTTTCATGATTTTTGAAACTTTTTGCGGTTTGGGATTTTTTAAAATTTTTTCAGATGGGGTTTTGGACCCAAACTTGCTAGACGTGATCCTTGTACTTTTGTTGGCATGCACAAAAAAATTCAGCTCAAAACTCGAAGTGTACAAAATTTTGTGATCATTTGAAAAAAGTGTCCCCATTTCAGACACTTTAATGGCTACTGGTAGCAAACCTGTAAAATCTCAAATGTTCTTTAAGGGGGTGTGAGTTCTCAAAATTCGATGAGGGATAGGGGGCCAATATAAGAGCCAAGTACCAACACCCATCGCACATCATGTGCGCACACCCCCTGGCCCCCCAATCGTCGGAACCCCAATGCCGCCGGTCAGGTTCTCCGACGATGCTCCGATGATGGTGCCCCGACGAAGAAAAATACGGCACCAGCACATGCCCGAGCCCAGCATGTGCTACTATAACCCTCGATCCGGTCTGATCTTAGACTGGGAATGAACTCCGTATGCTTAGACTAGGAATGAACTCCGTATGCCTAATTCAACCCACGAAACGAGCGTGCAGGCGCACAGATGGCCAGGGGGCAGGATGCGCAAGGCCGGGATCCTGTTGTGTGCTGCTGATCCTGCTGCCACAACCCTTAGTCTGGTTCAATTTTAGAGTGGGAATGAACTCCGTATGCCTAAGCCAACCGATGAAACGAGCGGACGGACGAGCGGTCGGGCACTGCGCCGGCCAGAGAGATGGGATGCGCAAGCAGTGAAACGATAGGGTGGTAGGTGGGTTTAGGCACATCTTCATATTTTTACGTGTCAATGCAATTTTTATGGCTTGTAAATTCATACAATGGTCCCTTAAGCCTTCACGTGAAGTTTCATGGCAAGATGACTCGTTTTCTATTTTCCATGATTTTTGAAACTTTTTGCGGTTTGGGATTTTCTAAAATTTTTTCAGAAGGAGTTTTGGCCCCAAACTTGGTAGACGTGATCCTTATATTTTTGTTGGCTTGCACAAAAAAATTCAGCTAAAAACTCGAAGTGTACAAGATTTTGTGACCATTTGAAAAAAATGTCCCCATTTCAGACACTTAAATGGCTACTGGCAGCAAACCTATAAAATCTCAAATGCTCTTTAAGGGGGTGTGAGTTCTCGAGGTTTGATGAGGGATAGGGGGCCAATATAAGGGCCAAGTACCAGCACCCATCGCACATCATGTGCGCACACCCCCCCGACCCCCCCGATCGTTGGAACCCCAATGTCGCCAATCAGGTTCTCCGACGATCCTATGACGATGGTACCCCGGTGAAGAAAAATTTGACACCAGCACATGCCCGACCCAGCATGTGCTGTCGTAACCCTCGGTCCGGTCTGATCTTCGACAGGGAATGAACTCCGTATGCTTAGACTGGGAATGAACTCCGTATGCCTAAGTCAACCCATGAAATGAGCGTGCGGGCGCTCAGCTGGCCAGAGGGGCGGGATGCGCAAGCTGGGGATCGGTCGGGTCCCCCTCTGCGTGCTGTCGATCCTGCTGCTGCAACACGCGGTCTGGTCCAATCTTAGACTGGGAATGAACTCCGTATGCCTAAGCCAATCGACGAAATGAGCAGGCGGGCGGGCGGACGGGCATTACGTCGGCCAGAGAGACGGGATGCGCAACCCGTGTATCGATAGGGTGGTAGGTGGGTTTAGGCACATCTTCATATTTTTGCATGCCAATGCCATTTTTATGGCTTGTAAATTCATACAATGGTCCCTTAAGCCTTCACGTGAAGTTTCATGGCAAGACGACTCGTTTTCTATTTTTCATGATTTTTGAAACTTTTTATGGTTCGGGATTTTCTAAAATTTTTTCAGAAGGAGTTTTGGCCCCCCGACGAAGAAAAATATGGCACCAGCACATTCCCGAGCCCAGCATGTGCTACCGTAACCCTTGGTCCGGTCCGATCTTCGATTGGGAATGAACTCCATATGCCTAAGCCAACCGACGAAACGAGCGGACGGGCGGGCGGGCACTATGCTGGGCAGAGAGACGGGATGCGCAAGCCGTGGATCGATAGGGTGGTAGTTGGGTTTAGGCACATCTTCATATTTTTGCATGCCAATGCCATTTTTATGGCTTGTAAATTCATACAATGGTCCCTAAAGCCTTCACGTGAAGTTTCATGGCAAGATGACTCATTTTTTAATTTTCATGATTTTTGAAACTTTTTACGGTTCAGGATTTTTTAAAATTTTTTCGGAAGGATTTTTGGCCCCAAACTTGGTAGACATGATCCTTGTATTTTTGTTATCATGCACAAAAAAAAACAGCTAAAAACTCAAGGTGTACAAGATTTTGTGACCATTTGAAAAAAGTATCCGCATTTCAGACACTTTAATGGCTACTGGAAGCAAACCGGTAAAATCTCAAATGCTCTTTAAGGGGGTGTGAGTTCTAGAGGTTTGATGAGGGATAGGGGGCCAATATAAGGGCCAAGTACCAGCACCCATCACACATCATGTGCCACACCCCCCCGGGCCCCCCGATTGCTGGAACCCCAATACCGCCTGTCAGGTTCTCTGGTGATGCTCCGGCGATGGTGCCCCGACGAAGAAAAATGCGGCACTAGCACATGCCCGAGCCCAACATGTGCTGCTGTAACCCTCGATCCGATCCGATCTTCGACTGGGAATGAACTTCGTATGCCTAAGCCAACCGACGAAACGAGCGGGCGGGCGGGCGGGCACTATGCCGGCCGAGAGACAGGATGCGCAAGCCGTGGATCGATAGGGTGGTAGTTGGGTTTAGGCACATCTTCATATTTCTGCAAGCCAATGCCATTTTTATGGCTTGTAAATTCATACAATGGTCCCTAAAGCCTTCACGTGAAGTTTCATGGCAAGATGACTAATTTTTTAATTTTCATGATTTTTGAAACTTTTTACGGTTCGGGATTTTTTAAAATTTTTTCGGAAGGATTTTTGGCCCCAAACTTGGTAGACATGATCCTTGTATTTTTGTTGTCATGCACAAAAAAAAGCAGCTAAAAACTCAAAGTGTACAAGATTTTGTGACCATTTGAAAAAAGTGTCCCCATTTCAGACACTTTAATGGCTACTGGAAGCAAACCTGTAAATTCTCAAACGCTCTTTAAGGGGTTGTGAGTTCTCGAGGTTTGATGAGGGATAGGGGGCCAATATAAGGGCTAAGTACCAGCACCCATCGCACATCATGTGCACACACCCCGTCAGCCCCTCCGATCACCGGAACCCCAATGTCGTCGGTCAGGTTCTTCGGCGATGCTTCGACGAAGAAAAATGCGGCACCAGCACATGCCCAAGCCCAGCATGTGCTGCCGCAAGTCTTGGTCTAGTCCGATCTTAGACTGGGAATGAACTCCGTATGCTTAGACTGGGAATGAACTCCGTATGCCTAAGTTAACCCACGAAACGAGCGTGCGGGCGCTCAACTGGCCAGAGGGACGGGACGCCCAAGCCGGGGATCGGCCGGGTCCCCCTCTACGTCTTGCCGATCCTGCTACCGCAACCCTCCATATGATCCGATCTTAGATTGTGAATGAACTCCGTATGCCTAAGCCAACTGACGAAACGAACGGGCGGGCAGGGAGGAGGCCACGACGTCAGCCAGAGAGACGGGGTGCGCAAGCCGTGGGTCGATAGGGTGGTAGGTGGGTTTAGGCACATCTTCATATTTCTACGTGCGAATGCCATTTTTATGGCTTGTAAATCCATACAATGGTCCCTTTAGCCTTCACGTTAAGTTTTATGCCAAGATGACTCGTTTTTTATTTTTCATGATTTTTGAAACTTTTTACGGTTCGGGATTTTTTAAAATTTTTTCGGAAGGAGTTTTGGCCCCAAACTTGGTAGACGTGATCCTTGTATTTTTTTTGGCTTGCACAAAAAAATTCAGCTAAAAATTCAAAGTGTACAAGATTTTGTGACCATTTGAAAAAAGTGTCCCCATTTTAGACACTTTAATAGCTACTGGCAGCAAACCTGTAAAATATCAAATGCTCTTTAAGGGGGTGTGAGTTCTCAAGATTTGATGAGGGATAGGGGGCCAAAATAAGGGCCAAGTACCAGCACCCGTCGCACACGATGTGCGCACACCCCCCCGGCCCCCCAATCGTCGGAACCTTAATGCCGCTTGTCAGGCTCTCCGGCGATGCTCCGACGATGGTGCCCCGGCGAAGAAAAATGTGGCACCAGCACATGCCCCAGCCCAGCATGTGCTGCCGCAACCCTCGGTCTGATCTGATCTTAGACTGGGAATGAACTCCGTATGCCTAAGCCAATCGACAAAACGAGCTGGCAGGCGGGCGGGCATTACACCGGCCAGAGAGAGGGATGCGCAAGCCGTGGATCGATAGGATGGTTGGTGGGTTTAGTCACATCTTCATATTTTTCCATGCCAATGCCATTTTTGTGGCATGTAAATTCATACAATGGTCCCTTAACCCTTCACGTGAAGTTTCATGGCAAGACAACTCGTTTTCTATTTTTCATGATTTTCAAAACTTTTTACAGTTCGATATTTTTTAAAATTTTTTCAGAAGGAGTTTTGGACCCAAACTTGCTAGACGTGATCTTTTTCTTTTTGTTGGCATGCACAAAAAAAATCAGCTAAAAAGTCAAAGTGTACAAGATTTTGTGACCATTTGAAAAAAGCATCCCCATTTCAGACACTTTAAGGGCTACTGGCAGCAAGCCTGTAAAATCTCAAATGCTCTTTAAGGGGGTGTGAGTTCTCGAGGTTTGATGAGGGATAGGGGGCCAATATAAGGGCCAAGTACCAGCACCCATCGCACATAATGCGCGCATACCCCCCGGTCCCCCCGATCGTCAGAACCCCAATGCCGCTGTCAGGTTCTCTGACGATGCTCTGGCGATGGTGCCCCGACGAAGAAAAATGCGGCACCAGCACATGCTCGAGCCCAGCTTGTGCTGCCACAACCCTTGGTCTGGTCCGATCTTAGACTGGGAATGAACTTCATATGCTTAGACTGGGAATGAACTCTGTATGCCTAAGTCAACCCATGAAACGAGCGTGTGGGCGCTCATCCGACCAGAGGGGCGGGATGCGCAAGCCGGGGATCGACCGTGTCCCCCTCTGCGTGCTGTCGATCCTACTTTCATAACCCTCAATCTGGTCTGATCTTAGATCGGGAATGAACTCCGTATGCCTAAGCCAACCGATGAAACGAGCGGGCGGGCGGGTAGGCGGGCACTACGCTAGCCAAAGAGACGGGATGTGGATCGATAGGGTGGTAGGTGGGTTTAGGTAGATCTTCATATTTTTGCATGCCAGTGCCATTTTTATGTCCTGTAAATTCATACAATGGTCCCTCAAGCCTTCATGTGAAGTTTCATGGCAAGACAACTCGTTTTCTATTTTTCACGATTGTCAAAACTTTTTACGGTTCGGGATTTTTTAAAATTTTTTCAGAAAGAGTTTTGGTCCCAACCTTGGTAGACGTGATCCTCGTATTTTTTTTGGCTTGCACAAAACAATTCAGCAACAAAATTGAAGTGTACAAGATTTTGTGACCATTTGAAAAAAGTGTCCCCATTTGAGACACTTTAATGGTTGCTGGAAGCAAACCTGTAAAATCTCAAATGCTCTTTAAGGGGGTGTGAGTTCTCGAGGTTTGATGAGGGATAAGGGGCCAATATAAGGGCCAAGTACCAGCACCCACCGCACATCATGTGCACACACCCCCCCAGGCCCCCCCGATCACCGGAACCCTAATGTCACCGATCAGGTTCTCCGACGATGCTCTGGCGATGATGCCCCGACGAAGAAAAATACGGCACCAGCACATACCCGAGCCCAGCATGTGATGCTGCAACCCTCGGTCTGATCCGATCTTAGACTGGGAATGAACTCCATATGCTTACACTGGGAATGAACTCCGTATGCCTAAGTCAACCCATGAAACGAGCGTACGGGCGCTCAGCCAACCGGAGGGGCGGGATGCGCAAGTCGGGGATTGATCGGGTCCCCATTGCGTGCTATCGAACCTGCATATTTCTGCATGCCAATGCCATTTTAATGGCTTGTAAATTCATACAATGGTCCCTTAAGCCTTCACGTGAGGTTTCATGGCAAGACGACTCGTTTTCTATTTTTCACGATTTTTGAAACTTTTTGAGGTTTGGGATTTTTTAAAATTTTTTCGAAAGGTGTTTTTACCCCAAACCTAGTAGACGTGATCCTTGTAGTTTTTTTGGCATGCACAAAAAAAATCAGCTAAAAACTCAAAGTGTACAAGATTTTGTGACCATTTGAAAAAGTGTCCCCATTTCGGATACTTTAATGGCTATTGGCAGCAAACTTGTAAAATCTCAAATGCTCTTTAGGGGGGTGTGAGTTCTCAAGGTTTGATGACGGATACGGGGCCAATATAAGGGCCAAGTACCAGCACCCATCGCACATCATGTGCGCACACCCCCCCTGGCCCTCCGATCGCTGGAACCCCAAAGCTGCCGGTCAAGTTCTCCTGTGATTCTCAGACGATGGTGCCCCGATGAAGAAAAATGCGGCACCAGCACATGCCCAAGCTCAGCATGTGCTGCTGCAACCCTCGGTTCGATCCGATCTTCGATTGGGAATGAACTCCGTATGCTTAGATTGGGAATGAACTCCATATGCCCACGTCAACCCACGAAACGAGCGTGTGGGCGCTCAGCCGGCCAGATGGGCAAGAGGCGCAAGCCGGGGATCGGTCGGGTCCCCCTCTGGGTACTACCAATCTTGCTCCCGTAACCTTCGGTCCGATCTGATCTTAGACTTGGAATGAACTCCGTATGCCTAAACCAACTGACGAAACGAGCGGGCGGGCGGGAGGGCACTACGCCGACCAGAGAGACGGGATCCGCAAGCCGTGGATCGATAGGGTGGTAGGTGGGTTTAGGCACATCTTCATATTTTGGCATGCCAACGCTATTTTTATGGCTTGTAAATTCTTACAATGGTCCCTTAAGCCTTCACGTGAAGTTTCATGGCAAGACGACTCGTTTTCTATTTTTCACGATTTTCAAAACTTTTTACGGTTCGAGATTTTTTAAAATTTTTTTGGAAGGAGTTTTGGCCCCAAACTCAGTTAACGTGATCCTTGTATTTTTGTTGGCATGCATAAAAACATTCAGCTAAAAACTTGAAGTGTACAAGATTTTGTGACCATTTGAAAAAAGTGTCCCCATTTCAGACACTTTAATGGCTACTGGTTGCAAACCTGTAAAATCTCAAATGCTCTTTAAGCAGGTGTGAATTCCCGAGGTTTCATGAGGGATAGGGGGCCAATATGAGGGCAAGTACCAGCACCCATCACACATCATGTGCGCAGATCCCCCCGGCCCCCCGATCATCAGAATCCCAATGCCGCCGGTTAGGTTCTCTGACGATGCTCCGGTGGTGGAGCCCCGATGAAAAAAAATACGGCACCACCACATGCCTGAGCCCAGCATGTGCTGCCATAACCCTCGGTCTAGTCCGATCTTAGACTGGGAATGAACTCCATATGCTTAAGTCAACCCACGAAATGAGCGTGCGGGTGCTCAGCCAGCCAGAGGGACAGGATGCGCAAGCCGAGGATCGGTCGAGTCCCCCTTTACGTGCTGTCGATCCTGCTGCCACAACCTTTGGTCTAGTCTGATCTTGGACTGGGAATGAACTCCGTCTGCCTAAGCCAACCGACGAAACGAGCGGGTGGGCGGGCGTGCGGGCACTACGCTGGCCAGAGAGACGGGATGCACAAGCTGTGGATCGATAGGGTGGTAGGTGGGTTTAGGCACATCTTCATATTTCTGTGTTCCAATGCAATTTTTATGGCTTTTAAATTCATACAATGGGCCGTTAAGCCCTCACGTGAAGTTTCATGGCAAGATGACTCGTTTTTTATTTTTCACGATTTTCAAAACTTTTTACGGTTAAAGATTTTTTAAAATTTTGTCGGAAGAAGTTTTGGCCCCAAACCTGGTAGACGTGATCCTTGTATTTTTGTTGGCATGCACAAAAAAATTCAGCTAAAAACTCGAAGTGTACAAGATTTTGTGACCATTTGAAAAAAGTGTCCCCATTTCAGACACTTTAATGGCTATCGGCAGCAAACCTGTAAAATCTCAAAGGCTCTTTAAGGGGGTGCGAGTTCTCGAGGTCTGATGAAGGATAGGGGGCCAATATAAGGGCCAAGTACCAGCACCATTGCACATCATGTGCGCACACCCCCCCGGCCCCCCCGATTGTCGAAACCCCAATGTCGCCGGTCAGGGTCTCCGGTGATGCTCCGGTGATGGTGCCCCGGTGAAGAGAAATGCGGCACCAGCACATGCCTGAACCCAGCATGTGCTGCCGCAACCCTCGGTCTGGTCTGATCTTAGACTGGGAATGAACTCCGTATGCTTAGACTGGGAATGAACTCCGTATGCTTAGACTGGGAATGAACTCCGTATGCCTAAGTCAACCCACGAAACGAACGTGCGGGCGCTTAGCCGGCCAACGGGGAGGGATGCGCAAGTCGGGGATCGGCCAGGTCCCCCTCTGTTGCTACTGATCCTACTGCCGCAACCCTCAATCCGGTCTGATCTTAGACTAGGAATGAACTCCGTATGCCTAAGCCAACCGACGAAACAAGGGGGCGAGAGGGCGGGCGGGCACTACGCCGGCCAGAGAGACGGGATGCGCAAGCCGTGGATCGATAGGGTGGTAGGTGGGTTTTGGCACATCTTCATATTTCTATGTGCCAATGCCATTTTTATGGCTTGTAAATTCATACAATGGTCCCTTAAGCCATCACGTGATGTTTCATGGCAAGACAACTCATTTTCTATTTTTCACGATTTTTGAAACTTTTTACGGTTCGGGATTTTTTAAAATTTTTTCCAAAGGATTTTTGGGCCCAAACTTTCTAGACGTGAACCTTGTATTTTTGTTGGTAGGCATAAAAAAATTCAGCCAAAAAGTCGAAGTGTACGAGATTTTGTGACCATTTGAAAAAAGTGTCCCCATTTCAGACACTTTAATGGCTACTGGCAACAAACCTGTAAAATCTCACATACTCTTTAAGGGGGAGTGAGTTGTTGAGGTTTGATGAGGGATAGGGGGCCAATATAAGGGCCAAGTACCAGCACGCATCGCACATGATGTGCGCACACCCCCCCCGGCCCCACCGATCATCGGAACCCCAATGCCGCTGGTCAGGTTCTCCGACGACGCTCCGACGACAGTGCCCCAACGAAGAAAAATACGGCACCAGCACATGCCCGAGCCCAGCATGTGCTGTCACAACTCTCGGTCCGATCTGATCTTAGACTGGGATTGAACTCCATATGCTTAGACTGGGAATGAACTCCGTATGCCTAAGTCGACCCACGAAACGAGCGTGCGGGCGCTCAGTCGGCCAGAGGGGCGGGATGCGCAAGCCAGGGATCGACCGGGTCCCCCTTTGTTTGCTGTCGATCCTGCTGCTGTAACGCTCAATCCGGTCTAATCTTAGACTGGGAATGAACTCCGTATGCCTATGCCAACTGATGAAATGAGCGGGCACTACACCGACTAGAGAGAAGGGATGCACAAACCGTGGATCGATAGGGTGGTAGGTGGGTTTAGGCACATCTTCATATTTCTGTGTGCCAATGCCATTTTTATGTCATGTAAATTCACACAATGGTCCCTTAAGCCATCACGTGAAGTTTCATGGCAAGACGACTCGTTTTCTATTTTTCATGATTTTCAAAACTTTTTACGGTTCGGGATTTTTTAAAATTTTTTCGGAAAGAGTTTTGGCCCCAAAGTTGGTAGACATGATACTTGTATTTTTTTTGGCATGCACAAAAAATTCAGCTAAAAACTCAAAGTGTACAAGATTTTGTGACCATTTGAAAAAAGTGTCCCCGTTTGAGACACTTTAATGGCTACTGGTAGCAAACCTATAAAATCTCAAATGCTCTTTAAGGAGGTGTGAGTTCTTGAGGTTTGATGAGGGATAGGGGGCCAATATAAGGGCCAAGTACCAGCACCCATCGCACATCATGTGCACACACCCCGCGGCCCTCTTGATCGTTGGAACCCCAATGCCGCCGGTCCGGTTCTCCGGCGATGCTCCTGCGATGGTACCCCGATGAAGAAAAATGCGGCACCAGCACATTCTCGAGCCCAGCATCTGCTGTCGCAACCCTTTGTTCGGTCTGATCTTATACTGGGAATGAACTCCGTATGCTTAGACTGGGAATGAACTCTGTATGCCTAAGTCAACCCACGAAATGAGCGTGTGGGTGCTCAGCCGGCCATAGGGGCGTGATGCGTAAGCTGGGGATCGGTCAGGTCCTCCTCTGCATGCTGTCAATCCTACTGCCATAACCCTCGATCCAATCCAATCTTAGACTGGGAGTGAACTCCGTATGCCTAAGCCAACCGACGAAACGAGTGGGTGGGCGGGCACACATCGACCAAAGAGACGGGATGCACAAGCTGTGGATCGATAGGGTGGTAGGTGGGTTTAGGTACATCTTCATATTTCTGCATGGCAATGCCATTTTTATGGCTTGTAAATTCATACAATGGTCCCTTAAGCCTTCACATGAGGTTTCATGGCAAGACGACACGTTTTCTATTTTTCATGATTTTCGAAACTTTTTGCAGTTCGAGATTTTTTGAACTTTTTTCGAAATGAGTTTTGGCCCCAAACTTGGTGGACTTGATCCTTGTATTTTTTTTTGCATGCACAAAAATATTCAGCTAAAAACTAGAAGTGTACTAGATTTTGCGACCATTTGAAAAAAGTGTCCCCATTTCAGACACTTTAATGGCTACTATCAACAAACTTGTAAAATCTCAAATGCTTTTTAAGGGGGTGTGAGTTCTTGAGGTTTGAAGAGAGATAGGGGGCCAATATAAGGGCCAAGTACCAGCACCCATCACACATCATGTGTGCACACCCCCCGGCCTCCCCGATCGTCGAAACCTCAATGCCGTCGGTCAGGTTCTCCAATGATGCTCCGACGATGGTGCCCCGATGAAGAAAAATACGGCACCAGCACATGCCCGAGCCCAGCACGTGCTACTGCAACCCTCGATCTGATCCGATCTTAGACTAGGAATGAACTCCGTTTGCTTAGACTGGGAATCAACTCCGTATGCCTAAGTCAACCCATGAAACGAGTGTGCAGGCGCTCAGCTGGCCGGAGGGGTGGGATGCACACGTCGGGGATTGGTCGGGTCCCCCTCTACATGCTACCATTCTTGCTGCCACAATCCTCGGTCCAATCCAATTTTAGACTGGGAATCAACTTCGTATGCCTAAGCCAACCGACAAAAATAGCGGGCGGGCACTACGCCGGCCAGAGAGACAGGATGCGCAAGCCGTGGATCGAAAGGGTGGTAGGTGGGTTTAGGCACATCTTCATATTTCTGCGTGCCAATGCCATTTTTATGGCTTGTAAATTCATACAATGGTCCCTTAAGCCTTCACGTGAAGTTTCATGGCAAGACTACTCGTTTTCTATTTTTCACGATTTTTAAAACTTTTTGGGGTTCGGGATTTTTTAAAATTTTTTTGAAAGGAGTTTTGGCCCCAAACTTGGTAGACGTGATCCTTGTATTTTTGTTGGCACGCACAAAAAAATTCAGCTAAAAACTCGAAGTGTACAAGATTTTGTGACCATTTGAAAAAAGTGTCCCCATTTCAGACACTTTAATGGCTACTGGCAGCAAACCTGTAAAATCTCAAATGCTCTTTAAGGGGGTGTGAGTTCTCAAGGTTTGATGAGGGATATGGGGCCAATATAAGGGCCAAGTACCAGCACCCATCGCACATCATGTGTGCACACCCGCTCCGGCCACCCTGTTCGTCGGAACCCCAATGCTGCCGATCAGGTTCTCTGACGATGGTGCCCTGACGAAGAAAAATACGGCAACAGCACATGCCCGAGCCCAGCATGTGCTGCCGCAACCCTCGGTCCGGTCCGATCTTAGACTGGAAATGAACTTCGTATGCTTAGACTGAGAATGAAATCCGTATGCCTAAGTCAACCCACGAAACGAGCGTGCGGGCGCTTAGCCGGCCAGAGGGGCGGGATGCGTAAGTCGGGGATCGGCCGGGTCCCCTTCTGCATGCTGCCAATCCTGCTGCCACAACCCTCGGTCTGATCTGATCTTAGACTGAGATTGAACTCCGTATGCCTAAGCCAACCGACGAAACGAGCAGGCCGGCGGGCACTACGCCGGTTAGAGATACGGGATGCACAAACCGTGGATCGAGAGGGTGGACATTGGGTTTAGGCACATCTTCATATTTCTATGTGCCAATGTCATTTTTATGGCTTGTAAATTCATACAATGGTCCCTTAAGCCTACACGTGAAGTTTCATTGCAAGACGACTTGTTTTCTATTTTTCACGATTTTCAAAACTTTTTACGGTTCGGGATTTTTAAAAATTTTTTCGAAAGGAGTTTTTTCCCCAAACTTGGTAGACGTGATCCCTGTATTTTTGTTGGCATGCACAAAACAATTCAACTAAAAACTCAAAGTGTACAAGATTTTCTGACCATTTGAAAAAAGTGTCCCCATTTCAGACACCTTAATGGCTACTGGTAGCAAACCTATAAAATCTCAAATGCTCTTTAAGGGGGTGTGAGTTCTCAAGGTTTCATGAGGGATAGGGGGCCAATATAAGGGCCATATACCAGCACCCATCACACATCATGTGTGCACACCCCCCCCCGACCCCCCCGATCGTCGGAACCCCAATGCCGTCGGTCAGGTTCTCCGGCGATGCTCCGGTGATGGTGCCCCGACGAAGAAAAATGCAGCACCAGCACATGCCTGAGCCCAGCATGTGCAGTCGTAAGCCTCGGTGTAGTCCGATCTCAGACTGGGAATCAACTTCGTATGCTTAGACTGGGAATGAACTCCGTATGCCTAAGTCAACTCACGAAACGAGCGTGCAGGCGCTCAGCCAACCAGAGGGATGGGATGCACAAACCGAGGATCGACTGGGTCCCCCTTTGCGTGCTGTCAATCCTACTGCCACAACCCTCGGTCCGATCTAATCTTAGACTGGGAATGAACTCCGTATGCCTAAGCCTACCGACGAAATGAGCGGGCGGGCGGGCGGGCACTTTGCCATCCAAAGAGACGGGATGCACAAGCCGTGGATCGATAGCGTGGTAGGTGGGTTTAGGCACATCTTCATATTTCTGCATGCCAATGCCATTTTTATGGCTTGTAAATTCATACAATGGTCCTTTAAGACTTCACATGAAGTTTCATGGCAAGACGTCTGGTTTTCTATTTTTCACGATTTTCAAAACTTCTTGCGGTTTGAGATTTTTTAGAATTTTTTTGGAAGGAGTTTTGGCCCCAAACTTCGTAGACGTGATCCTTGTATTTTTGTTGGCATGCACAAAAAAATTCAGCTAAAAACTCAAAGTGTACAAGATTTTGTGACCATTTGAAAAAAGTGTCACCATTTCAGACACTTTAATGGCTACTGGCAGCAAAGCTGTAAAATCTCAAATGCTTTTTAGGGGAGTGTGAGTTCTCGAGGTTTGATGAGGGATAGGGGGCCAATATGAGGGCCAAGTACCAGAACCCATCGCACATCATGTGCGCACACCCCCCGGCCCCCCCGATCATTGGAACCCCAATGCCGCCAGTCAGGTTCTCCGGCGATGCTCCGACAATGGTGCCCCGACGAAGAAAAATGCGACACCAGCATATGCCCGAGCCCAGCACGTGCTGCTGCAACCCTCGATCTGGTCTGACTTAGACTGGGAATGAACTCTGCATGCCTAAGTCAACCCACAAAATGAGCGTGTGGGTGCTCAGCCGGCTAGAGGGGCGGGATACGCAACTCGGGGATCAGTCAGGTCCCCCTCTGTGTGCTGCCGATCCTGCTACCGCAACCCTCAGTCCGGTCTAATCTTAGATTGGGAATGAACTTTGAATGCCTAAGCCCACCGACAAAACGAGCCGGCGGGCACTACGTCAGCCAGAGAGACGGGCTGCGCAAGCCGTGCACCGATAGGGTGGTAGGTGGGTTTAGGCACATCTTCATATTTCTACTGCCAATGCCATTTTTATGGCTTGTAAATTCAAACAATGGTCCCTGAAGCCTTCATGTGAAGTTTCATGGCAAGACGACTCGTTTTCTATTTTTCACTATTTTTGAAACTTTTTGCGATTCGAGATTTTTTTAAATTTTTTCAGAACGAGTTTTGGCCCCAAACTTGGTAGACGTGATCCTGGTATTTTTTTTGGCATGCACAAAAAAATTCAGCTAAAAACTTGAAGTGTTCAAGATTTTCTGACCATTTGAAAAAAGTATCCCCATTTCAGACACTTTAATGGCTACTGGCAGCAAACCTGTAAAATCTCAAATGCTCTTTAAGGGGTTGTGAGTCCTCGAGGTTTGATGAGGGATAGGGGGCCAATATAAGGGTCAAGTACCATCACCCATCACACATCATATGCACACACCCCTCCCCCCGGCCCTCCCGATAATCGGAACCCATATGCCGCCGGTCAGGTTTTCCGGTGATGTTTCGACGATAGTGCCCCGACGAAGAAAAATGCGGCACCAACACATGCCCGATCCCAGCCTGTACTACCGCAACCCTCGGTCCGGTTTGATCTTAGACTGGGAATGAACTCCGTATGCCTAAGTCAACCCACGAAACGAGCGTGCAGGCGCTCAGCCAACCAGAGGGATGGGATGCACAAATCGAGGATCGACTGGGTCCCCTTTTGCGTGCTGTCAATCCTACTGCCACAACCCTCGGTCCGATCCAATCTTAGACTGGGAATGAACTCCGTATGCCTAAGCCTACCAACGAAATGAGCGGGCGGGCGGGCGGGCACTACACCATCCAAAGAGACGGGATGCGCAAGCCATGGATCGATAGGGTGGTAGGTGGGTTTAGGCACATCTTCATATTTCTGCATGCCAATTCCTTTTTTATGGCTTGTAAATTCAAACAATGGTCCCTTAAGCCTTCACGTGAAGTTTCATGGCAAGATGACTCGTTTTCAATTTTTCATGATTTTTGAAACTTTTTGCGGTTCGAGATTTTTTAAAATTTTTTTGGAATGGGTTTTGGCCCCAAACTTGGTAGACGTGATCCTTGTATTTTTGTTGGCATGTACAAAAAAATTCAGCTAAAAACTTGAAGTGTACAAGATTTTGTGACCATTTGAAAAAATGTCCCCATTTCAGACACTTTAATGGCTACTGGTAGCAAACCTGTAAAATCTCAAATGCTCTTTAAGGGGGTGTGAGTTCTCAAGGTTTGATGAGGCATAGGGTAGCCAATATAAGGGCCAAGTACCAGCACCCATCGCACATCTTATGCACACACCCCCTCGGGCCCTCGATCGTCGGAACCCCAATGCCGTTGGTCAGGTTCTCTGGCGATGCTCCGGTGATGGTCCCCCGACGAAGAAAAATGCGGCACCAGCACATGCTCGAGCCCAGCATGTGCTGCCGCAACCCTCGATCCAGTGCGATCTTAGACTGGGAATGAACTCCGTATGCTTAGACTGGGAATGAACTTCGTATGCCTAAGTCAACCCACGAAACGAGCGTGCGGGCGCTCAGTCGGCCAGAGGGGCGGGATGCGTAAGCTGGGGATCGGTCGGGTCCCCCTCTGTGTGCTGTAGATCCTGCTGCCACAACCCTCAGTTCGGTCTGATCTTAGACTAGGAATAAACTCTGTATGCGTAAGCCAACTGACGAAACGAGCGGGCGGGCGGGCGGGCACTACGTCGGCCAGAGAGACGGGATGTGGAAGCCGTGGATCGATAGGGTGGTAGGTGGGTTTAGGCACATCTTCATATTTCTGCATAACAATGCCATTTTTATGGCTTGTAAATTCATACAATGGTCCCTTAAGCCTTCACGTGAAGTTTCATGGCAAGACGACTCGTTTTCTATTTTTCAAGATTTTTTAAACTTTTTACGGTTCAGGATTTTTTAAAATTTTTTTGGAAGGATTTCTGGCCCCAAACTTGGTAGACGTGATCCTCGTATTTTTGTTGGCATGCACAAAATAATTCAGCTAAAAACTCGAAGTGTACAAGATTTTGTGACCATTTGAAAAAATGTCCCCATTTCAGACACTTTAATGGCTACTGGCAGCAAACCTATAAAATCTCAAATGCTCTTTAAGGGGGTGTGAGTTCTCGAGGTTTGATGAGGGATTGGGGGCCAATATAAGGGCCAAGTACCAGCACCCATCACACATCATGTGTGCACACCACCCCGGCCCCCCCGATCGTCGGAACCCCTATGCCGCCGGTCAGGTTCTCCGGCGATGCTCTGGTGATAGTGCCCTGGTGAAGAAAAATGCGGCACCAGCACATTCCCGAGCCCAGCATGTGCTACCGCAACCCTCAGTCTAGTTCGATCTTAGACTGGGAATGAAATCCGTATGCTTAGACTGGGAATGAACTCCGTATGCCTAAGTCAACCTATGGAACGAGCGTGCGGGCGCTCAGTCGGCCAGAGGAGTGGGATGCGCAAGCCGAGGATCGACCGGGTCCCCCTTTGTGTGTTGTCGATCTTGCTGTCGCAACCCATAATCTGGTCTGATCTTAGATTGGGAATGAACACCGTATTCCTAAGCCAATCGACGAAATGAGCGGGCGGGCGGGCAGGTGGGTACTACGCTGGCGAGAGAGACGGGATGCGTAAGCCGTGGATCGATAGGGTGGTAGGTGGGTTTAGGGACATCTTCATATTTCTGCATGCCAATGCCATTTTTATGGCTTGTAAATTCATACAATGGTCCCTTAAGCCTTCACGTGAAGTTTCATGGCAAGACGATCCGTTTTGTATTTTTTACGATTTTCGAAACTTTTTGCGGTTTGGGATTTTTTAAAATTTTTTTAGTAGGATTTTTGGCCCCAAACTTGGTAGATGTGATCCCTGTATTTATGTTGGCATGCACAAAAAAATTCAGCTAAAAACTCGATGTGTACAAGATTTTGTGACCATTTGAAAAAAGTGTCCCAATTTCACACACTTTAATGACTACTGGTAGCAAACTTGTAAAATCTCAAATGCTCTTTAAGGGGGTGTGAGTTCTCGAGCTTTGATGAGGGATAGGGGGCCAATATAAGGGCCAAGTACCAGCACCCATCGCACATCATGTGCGCACACCCCCCCCGGCCCCCCCGATCGCCGGAACCCCAATGCCGCCGGTCAGGTTCTCCGGTGATGCTCCGACGATGGTGCCCTGGTGAAGAATATTCGGCACCAGCACATGCCCGAGCACAGCATGTGCTACCGCAACCCTGTGCCAATGAAAAAAAAATTTTTCAGAAGGAGTTTTGGCCCCAAACTTGGTAGACATGATTCTTGTATTTTTTTTGGCATGCACAAAAACATTCAGCTAAAAACTCGAAGTGTACAAGATTTTGTGAGCATTTGAAAAAAGTGTCCGCATTTCAGACACTTTAATGGCTACTGGCAGCAAACCTGTAAAATCCCAAATGCTTTTTAAGGGGGTGTGAGTTCTCGAGGTTTGATGAGGGATTGGGGGCCAATATAAGTTCCAAGTACCGGCACCCATCGCATATCATGTGCGCACACCACCCCCCGGCCCCCCCGATCATCGGAACCCCAATGCCACCAGTCAGGTTCTCCGACGATGGTGCCCCGACGATGAAAAATACTGCACCAGCGAATGCCCGAGCCCAGCATGTGCTCTCGTAACCTCCAGTCCGGTCCGATCTTAAACTGGGAATGAACTCCGTATGCTTAGACTGGGAATGAACTCCGTATGCCTAAGTCAACCCACGAAATGAGCGTGCAGGCGCTCAACCGACCAGAGGGGCAGGATGCGCAAGCCGAGGATCGACCGTGTCCCCCTTTGCGTGCTGCTGATCCTACTGCCCCAACCCTCGGTTTGGTCTGATCTTAGACTGGGAATGAACACCATATGCCTAATCCAACCGACGAAAGGAGCAGCCGGGCGGGCGGGCAGGCAATACACCGTCCAGAGAGACGGGATGCGCAAGCCGTGGATCGATAGGGTGATAGGTGGGTTTAGGCACATCTTCATATTTTTGCAAGCCAATGCCATTTTTATGGCTTGTAAATTCATACAATGGTCCCTTAAGCCTTCACGTGAAGTTTCATGGTAAGACAACTCGTTTTCTATTTTCCATGATTTTTAATACTTTTTGCGATTCGAGATTTTTTAAAAATTTTTCGAAAGGAGTTTTGGCCCCAAATTTGGTAGACGTGATCCTTGTATATTTTGTTGGCATGCACAAAAAAATTCAGCTAAAAACTTGAAGTGTACAAGATTTTGTGACCATTTGAAAAAAGTGTCCCCATTTCAGACACTTTAATGGCTACTGGCAGCAAACCGGTCAAATCTCAAATGCTCTTTAAGGAGGTGTGAGTTCTCGAGGTTTGATGAGAGATAGGGGGCCAATATAAGGGCCAAGTACCAGCACCAATCGCACATCATGTGCGCACACCCCCCTTCGGCCCCCCTGATCGTCGGAACCCTAATGCCGCCAGTTAGGTTCTCCGACAATGGTGCCCTGGTGAAGAAAAATACGGCACCAGCACATGCCCAAGCCTAGCATGTGCTGTCGCAACCATCGGACTGCTCTGATCTTAGACTGGGAATGAACTCTGCATGCTTAGACTGGGAATGAACTCTGTATGCCAATGTCAACCCATGAAACGAGTGTGCGGGCGCTCAGCCGGCCAGAGGGGCGGGATGCGCAAGTCGGGGATCGATTGAATCCCCCTCTGCATGCTGCCAATCCTGCTACCGCAACCCTCGGTCCAGTCTAATCTTAGACTAGGAATGAACTCTGTATGCCTAAGCCAACCGATGAAACGAGCAGACGGGCACTACGCCGGTAAGAGAGACGGGATGCGTAAGCCGTGGATCGATAGGGTGGTAGGTGGGTTTAGGCACATCTTCATATTTCTACATGCCAATGACATTTTTATGGCTTGTAAATTCATACAATGGTCCCTTAAGCCTTCACGTGAAGTTTCATGGCAAGAGGACTCGTTTTCTACTTTTCACGATTTTCAAAACTTTTTGGGGTTCGGGATTTTTTAAAATTGTTTTGGAAGGAGTTTTAGCCCCAAACCTGGTAGACATGATCCTTGTATTTTTATTGGCGTGCACAAAAAAATTCAACTAAAAACTCGAAGTGTACAAGATTTTGTGACCATTTGAAAAACGTGTTTCCATTTTAGACACTTTAATGGCTACTGACAGCAAACTTGCAAAATCGCAAATGCTCTTTAAGGGGGTGAGAGTTCTCAAGGTTTGATGAGGGATAGGTGGCCAATATAAGGGCCAAGTACCAGCACCCATCGCGCCTCATGTGCACACACCCCCTAGCCCCCCCGATCGTCGGAACCCCAATACCGCCAGTCAGGTTCTCCTACGATGCTCCGACGATGGTGCCTTGGCGAAGAAAAATGTGGCACCAGCACGTGCCCGAGCCCAGCATGTGCTGCTGCGACCCTCGGCCCGGTCCAATCTTAGACTGAGAATTAACTCCGTATGCCTAAGTCAACCCACGAAACGAGCGTGCGAGCACTTAGCCGGCCAGAGGGGCGGGATGCGCAAGTCGGGGATCGTTCGGGTCCCCCTCTGCGTGCTATCGATCCTACTACAGCAAACCCTCTGTCCGGTCCGATCTTAGACTGGGATTGAACTTCGTATGCCTAAGCCAACCGACCAAACAAGCGGGCGGGCGGGGAGGCAGGCGGGATGTGCAAGCAGGGATCGATCGGGTCCCCCTCTGCGTGCTGTCGATCCTGCTGCCACAACCCTCGATTTGGTCTGATCTTAGACTCAGAATGAACTCCGTATGCCTAAGCGATCCGACGAAATGAGCGGGCGGGCACTACGCCGGCCAGAGAGACGGGATGCGCAAGCCGTGGATCGATAGGGTGGTAGGTGGGTTTAGGCACATCTTCATATTTCTGCATGCCAATGCCATTTTTCTGGCTTGTAAATTCAGACAATGGTCCCTTAAGCCTTCACGTGAAGTTTCATGGCAAGACGACTCGTTTTCTATTTTTCACGATTTTGAAAACATTTTGCGGTTCGGGATTTTTTAAAATTTTTTCGGAAGGCGTTTTGGCCCCAAACTTGCTACATGATCTTTGTATTTTTGTTGGCATGTACAAAAAAATTTAGTTAAAAACTTGAAGTGTACAAGATTTTGTGACCATTTGAAAAAAGTGTCCCCATTTCAGACACTTTAATGGCTACTGGCAGCAAACTTGTAAAATCTCAAATGCTCATTAAGGGGGTGTGAGTTCTCGAGATTTGATGAGGGATAGGGGGCCAATATAAGGGCCAAGTACCAACACCCATCGCATATCATGTGAGCACACCCCCTAGCCCCCCGATCGTCGGAACCCTAATGCCGCCGGTCAGGTTCTCCGACGATGCTCCGACGATGGTGCCCCGACGAAGAAAAATACAGCACTAGCACATGCCTGAGCCCAGCATGTGCTGCCGCAACCCTCAGTCTGGTCTGATCTTAGATTGGGAATGAATTCCGTATGCTTAGACTGGGAATGAACTCTGTATGTCTAAGTCAACGCATGAAACGAGCGTGCGAGCGCTCAACCGGCCAGAGGGGTGGGATGCGTAAGTCGAGGATCGATCGAGTCCTCTTTTACGTGCTACCAATCCTGCTGCCGTAACCCTCGGTCTCCTCTAATCTTAGACTGGGAATGAACTTCGTATGCTTATACTGGGAATGAACTCCGTATGCCTAAACCAACCGATGAAAAGAGCAGGCAGATGGGCGGGCGGGCACTACGTTGGCCAGAGAGACAGGATGCCCAAGCCATGGATCGATAGGGTGGTAGGTGTGTTTAGGCACATCTTCGTATTTTTGGGGCACCAGCACATGCCCGAGCCTAGCATGTGCAACCGCAACCTTCGATCTGGTCTGATCTTAGACTGGGAATTAACTCCGTATGCCTAAGTCAACCCACGAATCGAGCGTGCAGATGCTCAGCTAGCCAGAAGGGCGGGATGCGTAAGCTGACGATCGATTCGGTCCCTTTCTGTGTGCTTCCGATCCTGCTGCCCCAACCCTCATTCTGGTCCGATCTTAGACTGGGAATGAACTCCGTATGCCTAAGCCAACCGACAAAACAAGCAGGAGGGCGGGTGGGCACTACGTCGGCCAGAAAGACGGGATGCGCAAGCCATGGATACATAGGGTGGTAGGTGGGTTTAGGCACAACTTCATATTTCTACGGCACCAGCACATGCCTGAGCCTAGCTTGTGCTGCCGTAACCCTCGGTCTGATCTGATCTTAGACCAGGAATGAACTCCGTATGCCTAAGTCAACTCACGAAACGAGCGTGCGGGCGCTCAGCCAGTAAGAAGGGCGGGATGCGCAAGCCGGGGATCGACCGGGTCCCCTTCTTCGTGTTGCCAATCCTGCTACCGCAACCCTCAGTCTGGTCTAATCTTAGACTGGGAATCAACTCCGTATGCCTAAGCCAACCGATGAAACGAGCGGGCAGGCGTGCGGGCACTACGCCGGCCAGAGAGATGGGATGCGCAAGCCGTGGATCGATAGGATGGTAGGTGGGTTTACGCACATCTTCATATTTCTGCATGCCAATGCCATTTTTGTGGCTTGTAAATTCATACAATGGTCCCTTAAGCCTTCACGTGAAGTTTCATGGCAAGAAGACTCGTTTTTTATTTTTCACGATTTTCAAAACTTTTTACGGTTCAGGATTTTTTAAAATATTTTCAGAAAGATTTTTGGCCTGAAACTTGGTAGACGTGATCCTTGTATTCTTGTTGGCCTGCACAAAAAACTTCAGCTAAAAACTCGAAGTGTACAAGATTTTGTGACCATTTGAAAAAAGTGTCCCCATTTCAGACACTTTAATGGCTACTGGCAGCAAACCTGTAAAATCTCAAATGCTCATTAAGTGGGTGTGAGTTCTCGAGATTTGATGAGGGATAGGGGGCCAATATAAGGGCCAAGTACCAGCACCCATCGCATATCATGTGCGCACACCCCCTAGCCCCCCGATCGTCGGAACCCTAATGCCGCTGGTCAGGTTCTCCGGCGATGCTCCGGCGATGGTGCCCCGACGAAGAAAAATACGGCACTAGCACATGCCTGAGCCCAGCATGTGCTATCGCAACCCTCAGTCTGGTCTGATCTTAGATTGGGAATGAATTCCGAATGCTTAGACTGGGAATGAACTCTGTATGTCTAAGTCAACGCATGAAACGAGCGTGTGGGCGCTCAACCGGCCAGAAGGGTGGGATGCGTAAGTCGAGGATCGACCGGGTCCTCTTTTACGTGCTACCAATCCTGCTGCCGCAACCCTCGATCTCGTCTGATCTTAGACTGGGAATGAACTTCGTATGCTTATATTGGGAATGAACTCCGTATGCCTAAACCAACCGATGAAAAGAGCAGGCAGATGGGCGGGCGGGCACTACGTTGGCCAGAGAGACAGGATGCCCAAGCCATGGATCGATAGGGTGGTAGGTGTGTTTAGGCACATCTTCATATTTTTAGGGCACCAGTACATGCCCGAGCCTAGCATGTACAACCGCAACCTTCGATCCGGTCTGATCTTAGACTGGGAATTAACTCCGTATGCCTAAGTCAACCCACGAATCGAGCGTGCGGACGCTCAGCTAGCCAGAGGGGCGAGATGCGTAAGCCGATGATCGGTTGGGTCCCTTTCTGCGTGCTTTCGATCCTGCTGCCCCAACCCTCAGTCTGGACCGATCTTAGACTGGGAATGAACTCCGTATGCCTAAGCCAACCGACGAAACAAGTAGGAGGGCGGGTGGGCACTACGTCGGCCAGAGAGACGGGATGCGCAAGCCATGGATCGATAGGGTGGTAGGTGGGTTTAGGCACAACTTCATATTTCTACGGCACCAACACATGCCCGAGCCTAGCTTGTGCTGCCGCAACCCTCGGTCCGATCTGATCTTAGACCAGAATGAATTCTGTATGCCTAAGTCAACTCACGAAACGAGCGTGTGGGCGCTCAGCCAGTAAGAGGGGTGGGATGCGCAAGCCGGGGATCGACCGGGTCCCCTTCTTCGTGTTGCCAATCCTGCTATCGCAACCCTCAGTCTGGTCTGATCTTAGACTGGGAATCAACTCCGTATGCCTAAGCCAACCGATGAAACGAGCGGGCAGGCGTACGGGCACTACGCCGGCCAGAGAGACGGGATGCGTAAGCCGTGGATCGATAGGATGGTAGGTGGGTTTAGGCACATCTTCATATTTCTGCATGCCAATGCCATTTTTGTGGCTTGTAAATTCATACAATGGTCCCTTAAGCCTTCACGTGAAGTTTCATGGCAAGAAGACTCATTTTTTATTTTTCACGATTTTCAAAACTTTTTACAGTTCAGGATTTTTTAAAATATTTTCAGAAAGATTTTTGACCTGAAACTTGGTAGACGTGATCCTTGTATTCTTGTTGGCCTGCACAAAAAACTTCAGCTAAAAACTTGAAGTGTACAAGATTTTGTGACCATTTGAAAAAAGTGTCCCCATTTCAGACACTTTAATGGCTACTGGCAGCAAACCTGTAAAATCTCAAATGCTCTTTAAGTGGGTGTGAGTTCTCGAGGTTTGATGAGGGATAGGGGGCCAATATAAGGGCCAAGTACCACCACCCACCGCACATGATGTGCACACACCCGCCCGG
Source organism: Durio zibethinus (assembly GCF_047325235.1). NCBI lineage: Eukaryota > Viridiplantae > Streptophyta > Magnoliopsida > Malvales > Malvaceae > Durio > Durio zibethinus. Next base: position 14,035,403 of record NC_143180.1, on the reverse strand, counting down.
CCCCCCGATCGCCGGAACCCCAATGCCATCGGTCAGGTTCTCCAATGATGCTCCGATGATGGTGCCTCGACAAAGAAAAATGCGGCACCAGCACATGCTCGAGCCCAACATGTGCTACCGCAACCCTCGGTCCGGTCTGATGTTAGACTGGGAATAAACTCCATATGCTTAGACTGGGAATGAACTCTGTATGCCTAGGTCAACCAATGAAACAAGCGTGCGGGCACTGAGCCGGCCAGAGGGGCGAGATGCAGAAGCCGGGGATCGATCAGGTCCCCCTCTGTGTGCCATCGATCATGCTTTCACAACCCTCGGTCTGGTCTGATCTTAGAATAGGAATGAACTCCCTATGCCTAAGCCAACCGATGAAATGAGCGGACGGGCGGGCGGGCACTACGTCGGCCAGAGAAACGGGATGCGTAAGCTGTGGATCGATAGAGTGGTAGGTGGGTTTAGGTGCATCTTCATATTTCTACATGCCAATGCCATTTTTATGGCTTGTAAATTCATACAATGGTCCCTTAAGCCTTCATGTGAAGTTTGATGGCAAGACGACTCGTTTTCTATTTTTCACGATTTTTGAAACTTTTTACGGTTTAGGATTTTTTAAAATTTTTTTGGAATGAGTTTTAGCCCCAACCTTGGTAGACGTGATCCTTTTATTTTTTTTTGGCATGCACAAAAAAATTCAGCTAAAAACTCGAAGTGTACAAGATTTTGTGACCATTTGAAAAAAGTGTCCCCATTTCAGACACTTTAATGCCAACTGGCAGCAAACCTGTAAGATCTCAAATGCTCTTTAAGAGGGTGTGAGTTATCGAGGTTTGATGAGGGATAGGGGGCCAATATATGGGCCAAGTACCAGCACCCATCACACATCATGTGCGCACACCCCCCCGGCCCCCCCGATCGTCGAAATCCCAATGCCGCCGATCAGGTTCTCTGGTGATGCTCCAGCGATGGTGCCTCAGTGAAGAAAAATGCGGCACCAGCATATGCCTCAGCCCAGCATGTGCTGCCGCAACCTCGGTCCAGTCCATCTTAGACTGCGAATGAACTCCGTATGGTTAGACAGGGAATGAACTCCATATGCCTAAGTTAACCCACGAAACAAGCGTGAGGGAGCTCAGCCGGCTAGCAGGGTGGGATACGCAAGTTGGGGATCGACTGGGTCCCCCTCTGCGTGCTGTCGATCCTGCTGCCTGAACCCTTGGTTTGGTCCGATCTTAGACTGGGAATGAACTCCGTATGCCTAAGCCAACTGATGAAACGAGCGGGCGGACGGTCGGGCGGGCACTACGCCGGACAGAGAGATGGGATGCGCAAGCAATGGATCGATAGGGTGGTAGGTGGGTTTAGTCACATCTTCATATTACTGCCTGCCAATGCCATTTTTATGGCTTGTAAATTCATACAATGGTCCCTTAAGCCTTCACGTGAAGTTTTATGGCAAGACGACTCGTTTTATATTTTTCACGATTTTTGAAACTTTTTACGGTTAAAGATTTTTTAAAATTTTTTCGGAAAGAGTTTTGGCCCCAAACTTGGTAGACGTGATCCTTGTATTTTTTTTGGCATGCACAAAAAAAAAACAGCTAAAAACTCGGAGTGTACAAGATTTTGTGACCATTTGAAAAAAGTGTCCCCATTTTAGACACTTTAATGGCTACAGGCAGGAAACCTATAAAATCTCAAATGCTTTTTAAGGGGGTTTGAGTTCTCAAGGTTTGATGAGGGATAGGGGGCCAATACAAGGGCAAGTACCAGCACCCATCGCACATCATGTGCGCACACCCCCCCGACCCCTCCGATCACCGGAACGCCAATGCCGCCGGTCAGGTTCTCCGACGATGCTCTGGCGAAGAAAAATGCTACAGCAGCACATGCCCGAGCGTAGCAAGTGCTGTCATAACCCTCGGTCCGGTCCGATCTTAGACTGGGAAAGAACTTCGTATGCCTAAGTCAACCCACGAAATGAGCGTGTGGGTGCTCAACCGGCCAGAGGGGCGGGATGCGCAAGCCCCGATCCCCCTCTGTGTGCTGTCGATCCTGCTGACGTAACCCTCGGTCTGGTCTGATCATACACTGGGAATGAACTCCGTATGCCTAAGCCAACTGACGAAACGAGTGGGTGTGCAAGCGGGCGGGCACTATGCCGGCCAGAGAGACGGGATGCGCAAGGCGTGGATCGTTAGGGTGGCAGGTGGGTTTAGGCACATCTTCATTTTTCTGCATGCCAATGCCATTTTTATGGCTTGTAAATTCATACAATGGTCCCTTAAACCTTCATGTGAAGTTTCATGGTAAGACGACTCGTTTTCTATTTTTCATGATTTTTGAAACTTTTTGCGGTTCAGGTTTTTTTAAAATTTTTTCGGAAGGAGTTTTGGCCCCAAACTTGGTACATGTGATCCTCGTATTTTTTTTGGCATGCGCAAAAAAATTCAGTTAAAAACTCGAAGTGTACAAGATTTTGTGACCATTTGAAAAAAGTGTCCTCATTTCAGACACTTTAATGGCTACTGGCAGCAAACCTGTAAAATCTCAAATGTTCTTTAAGGGGGTGTGAGTTCTCGAGGTTTGATGAGGGATAGGGGGCCAATATAAGGGCCAAGTACCAGCACCCATCGCACATCATGTGCGCACACCCCCCGTCCCCCCGATCACCGGAACCCCAATGCCGCCGGTCAGGTTCTCCGGCGTTGCTCTGACGATGGTGCCCCGATGAAGAAAAATGCGACACCGACACATGCCCAAGCCCAGCATGCGCTATCGCAACCCTCGATCTGGTCCGATCTTAGATCGGGAGTGAACTCAGTATGCTTAGACTAGGAGTGAATTCCGTATGCCTAAGTCAACCCACGAAACGAGCGTACGGGCACTCAGCCAGCCAGAGGGGTGGGATGCGCAAGCCGGGTATCGGTTGTGTCCCCTTCCGCGTGCTACCGATCCTGCTATCGCAACCCTCGGTCCAGTCCAATCTTAGATTGGGAATGAACTCCGTATGCCTAAGCCAACCGACGAAACGAGCAGGCGGGCACAACGCCGGCTAGAGAGACGGGATGCGCAAGCCGTGGATCGATAGGTCGATAGGTGGGTTTAGGCACATCTTCATATTTCTATGTTCCATTGCCATTTTTATGGCTTGTAAATTCATACAATGGTCCCTTAAGCCTTCACGTGAAGTTTCATGGCAAGACGACGCGTTTTCTATTTTTCACGATTTTCAAACATTTTTGCGATTCGGGATTTTTTAAAATTTTTTTGGAAGGAGTTTTGCCCCAAACCTGGTAGACGTGATCCTTGTATTTTTTTTGGCATGCAAAAAAAAAATTCAGCTAAAAACTCGAAGTGTACAAGATTTTGTGACGATTTGAAAAAAGTGTCCCCATTTTAGACACTTTAGTGGCTACTGGCAGGAAACTTGTAAAATCTCAAATGCTTTTTAAGGGGGTTTGAGTTCTCGAGGTTTGATGAGGGATAGGGGGACAATATAAAGGTAAGTACCAGCACCCATCGCACATCATGTTGGCACACCCCCTCGGCCCCCCGATCGTCGGAACCCCAATGCGGTCGGTCAGGTTCTCCGATGATGCTCCGATGAAGAAAAATGTGGCATCAGCACATGCCCGAGCCTAGCATGTGCTGCCTCAACCCTCGGTGTGGTCCGATCTTAGACTGGGAATGAACTCTGTATGCTTAGACTGGGAATGAACTCCGTATGCCTAAGTCAACCCACGAAATAAACGTGCGGGCGCTCAGCCGGCCATAGGGGCAGGATGCGCAAGCCGGGGATCGATCGTGTCCCCCTCTGTGTGCTGTCGATCTTGCTACCGCAACCCTTGGTGCAGTCCGATCTTAGACTGGGAATGAACTCCGTATGCCTAAGCCAACCGACGAAATGAGTTTTTCAAAATTTTTTCGTAAGGGGTTTTGGCCCCAAACTTGGTAGACGTGATCCTCATATTTTTGTTGGCATGGAAAAAAACATTCAGCTAAAAACTCGAAGTGTACAAGATTTTGAGACCATTTGAAAAAAGTGTCCCCATTTCAGACACTTTAATGGCTACTGGCAGCAAACCTGTAAAATCTCAAATGCTCTTTAAGGGGGTGTGAGTTATCCAGGTTTGATGAGGGATAGGGGGCCAACATAAGGGCCAAATACCAGCACCCATCGTACATCATGTGCGCACACCACCCCGGCCCCCCCGATCGTCGAAACCCAATGCCACCAGTCAGCTTTTTCGACGATGCTCCGACGATGGTGCCCCGACGAAGAAAAATGCGGCACCAACACATGCACGAGCCCAACATGTGCTGCCACAACCCTCGGTCCGGTCCGATCTTAGACTGTGAATGAACTCCATAAGCTTAGACTGGAAATGAACTCCATATGGCTAAGTCAACCCACGAAACGAGCGTGCGGGCGCTCAGCCGGCCAGAGAGGCGGGATGCACACGTCGGGGGTCGATCGGGTCCCCCTCTACGTGCTGCCGATCCTGCTGCCACAACTCTCGATCCGATTCGATCTTAGACTGGGAATGAACTCCGTATGCCTAAGCCAACCGGTGAAACGAGCGGGCGGCCAGGCGGGCACTACACCGGCTAGAGAGACGGGATGTGCAAGCCGTGGATCGATAGGGTGCTAGGTGGGTTTAGGCACATCTTCATATTTCTACGTACCAATGCCTTTTTTACGGCTTGGAAATTCATACAATGGTCTCTCAAGCCTTCATGTGAAGTTTCATGGCCAGACGACTCCTTTTCTATTTTTCACGATTTTTGAAACTTTTTACGGTTCGGGATTCAGAAGAAGTTTTGGCCCCAAAATTGGTAGACATGATCCTTGTATTTTTGTTGGCATGCATAAAAAAATTCAGCTAAAAACTCGAAGTGTATAAGATTTTGTGACCATTTGAAAAAAGTGTCCCCATTCCAAACACTTTAATGGCTACTGGCAACAAACCTGTAAAATCTCAAATGCTCTTTAAGGGGGTGTGAGTTCTCGAGGTTTGATGAGGTATAGGGGGCCAATATAAGGGCCAAGTACTAGCACCCATCGCACATAATGTGCGCATACCCCTTCTGGCCACCCCAGTCGTCGAAACCCCAACGCCGTCGATCAGGTTCTCCGACGATGCTCTGACGATGGTGCCCCGACGAAGAAAAATGTGGCACCAGCACATGCCCGAGCCCAGCATGTGCTGTCACAAACCTCGATCTGATTCGATCTTAGACTGGGAATGAACTCCGTATGCTTAGGCTGGGAATGAACTCCGTATGCCTAAGTCGACCCACGAAACGAGCATGCGAATGCTCAACCGGCAAGAGGGGTGAGATGCGTAAGCCGGGGATCGATCGGGTCCCCCTCTACGTGCTGTCGATCCTGCTATCGCAACCCTCGATTCGGTCCAATTTTAGGCTGGGAATGAACTCCGTATGCCTAAGCCAACCGATGAAACGAGCGGGCGGACGGGCGGACGGGCGGGCAGGCACTACGCCGGCAAGAGAGACGGGATGCGCAAGCCGTGGATCGATAGGGTGGTAGGTGGGTTTAGCCACATCTTCATATTTCTACATGCCAATGCCATTTTTATGGCTTGTAAATTCATACAATGGTCCCTTAAGCCTTCACGTGAAGTTTCATGGCAAGACGACTCATTTTCTATTTTTCATGATTTTCTAAGCTTTTTACGGTTCGGGATTTTTTAAAATTTTTTTGAAAGGAGTTTTGGCCCCAAACTTGGTAGACGTGATCCTTGTATTTTTTTTGGCATGCACAAAAATATTCAGCTAAAAACTCGAAGTGTACAAGATTTTGTGACCATTTGAAAAAAGTGTCCCTATTTCAGACACTTTAATGGCTACTGGCAGCAAACCTGTAAAATCTGAAATGCTCTTAAGGGGTGTGAGTTCTCGAGGTTTGATGAGGGATAGGGGCCAATATAAGTGCCAAGTACCAGCACCCATCACACACGATGTGCGCACACCCCCCGTCTCTCCCGATCGCCAGAACCTCAATGCCACTGGTCAGGTCCTCCGACGATGCTCCGACGATGGTGCCTCGACGAAGAAAAATACGGCACCAGTACTTGCTCGAGCCTAGCATGTGCTGTCGTAACCCTTGGTCCGATCCAGTTCGATCTTAGACTGGGAATGAACTCCGTATGCTTAGACTGGGAATGAACTCTGTATGCCTAAGTCAACCCACGAAATGAGCGTGCGGGCGGTCAGTCGGACAGAGGGGCGGCATGCGCAAGCCGGGGATCGATCGGGTTTCCCTCTGCGTGCTGCCGATCCTGTTACCATAACCCTCAGTCCAGTTCAATCTTAGACTGGGAATGAACTTCGTATGCTTAGACTGAGAATGAACTCCGTATGCTTAGACTGGGAATGAACTTTGTATGCCTAAGTCAACCCACGAAACGAGCGTGCAGGCGCTCAACCGGTCAGAGAAGCAGGATGCACAAGCTGGGGATCGACCGGGTCCCCCTCTGCGTGCTGTTGATCCTGCTACAGCAACCCTCGGTCTGGTCCGATCTTAGACTGGGAATGAACTCCGTATGCCTAAGCCAACCGACAAAACGAGCGGGCGGGCGGGCGGACAGCCACTACGTCGGCCAGAGAGGCGGGATGTGTAAGCCGTGGATCGATAGGGTGGTAGGTGGGTTTAGGCACATCTTCATATTTCTGTAAGCCAATGCCATTTTTATGGCATGTAAATTCATACAATGGTCCCTTAAGCCTTCACGTGAAGTTTCATGGCAAGATGACTCGTTTTCTATTTTTCACGATTTTTGAAACTTTTTCGGTTCGGGATTTTTTAAAACTTTTTCGAAATGATTTTTAACCCCAAACTTGGTAGGTGTGATCCTTGTATATTTTTTGGCATGCATAAAAAAATTCAGCTAAAAACTCGAAGTGTACAAGATTTTGTGACCATTTGAAAAAGTGTCACCATTTCAGACACTTTAATGGCTACTGGTAGCAAACCTGTAAAATCTCAAATGCTCTTTAAGGGGGTGTGAGTTCTCGAGGTTTGATGAGGGATAGGGGGCCAATATAAGGGCCAAGTACCAGCACCCATCGCACATCATGTGCGCACACACCCCCTGTCCCCCTCGATCGTTGGAACCCCAATGCCGCCGATCAGGTTCTCCGACGATGCTCCGGCGATGGAGCCCCGACGAAGAAAAATACGGCACCAGCACATGCCCGAGCCCAACATGTGTGGCTGCAACCCTCAGTTCGGTCTGATCTTAGATGGGGAATGAACTCCGTATGCTTAGACTGGGAATGAACTTCGTATGCCTAAGTAAACCCACGAAACGAGCGTGCTGGCGCTCAACCGGCCAGTGGGGCGGGATGTGCAAGTCGGGGATCTGTCGGGTCCCCCTCTGCGTGCTGCCATAACCCTCAGTCTGGTCCGATCTTAGACTAGGAATGAACTCCGTATGCTTAAGCCAATCGATGAAACGAGCAAGCGGGCGGGCGGGCACCACGTCAGCCAGAGAGACGGAATGCGCAAGTCATGGACCAATAGGGTGGTAGGTGGGTTTAGGCACATCTTCATATTTTTACGTGCCAATGCCATTTTTATGGCTTGTAAATTCATACAATGGTTCCTTAAGCCTTCACGTGAGGTTTCATGGTAAGATGACTCGTTTTCTATTTTTCATGATTTTTTAAAACTTTTTCGGTTCGGGATTTTTTAAAACTTTTTCGAAATGATTTTTTGCCCCAAACTTGGTAGGCATGATCCTTGTATATTTTTTGGCATGCATAAAAAAATTTAGCTAAAAACTCGAAGTGTACAAGATTTTGTGACCATTTGAAAAAAGTGTCCCCATTTCAAACACTTTAATGGCTACTGGCAGCAAACCTGTAAAATCTCAAATGCTCTTTAAGGGGGTGTGAGTTCTCGAGGTTTGATGACCAGAGAGACAGGATGCGCAAGCCGTGGATCGATAGGGTGGTAAGTGGGTTTACTCACATCTTCATATTTCTATGTGCCAACGCCATTTTTATGCCTTGTAAATTCATACAATGGCCCTTAAGCCTTCACGTGAAGTTTCATGGCAAGACGACTCATTTTCTATTTTTCATGATTTTTGAAACTTTTTATGGTTCAAGAATTTTTAAAATTTTTTCGGAAGGAGTTTTGGCCCCAAACTTGGTAGACATGATCCTTGTATTTTTTTTGGCATGTACAAAAAAATTCAGCTAAAAACTCGAAGTATACAAGATTTTGTGACCATTTGAAAAAAGTGTCCCCATTTCAGACACTTTAATGGCTACTGGCAGCAAATCTATAAAATCTCAAATGCTTTTTAAGGGGGTGTGAGTTCTCGAGTTTGATGAGAGATAGGGGGCCAATATAAGGGCCAAGGACTAGCACCCATCGTACATCATGTGCGCACACCCTCGGCCCCACCGATCGTCGAAACCTCAATACCGCCGGTTAGGTTCTCCGGCGATGGTGCCCCGACGAAGAAAAATACGGCACCAGCACATGCCCGACCCCAGCATGTGCTGCCGTAACCCTTGGTCTGGTCTAATCTTAGACTGGGAATGAACTCTGTATGCTTAGATTGGGAATGAACTCCGTATGCCTAAGTCAACCTATCGAATGAGCGCGCGGGCACTCAGTCGGCCAGAGGGGCGGGATGCGCAAGCCAGGGATCGGTCGGGTCCCCCTCTACGTGCGGTCGATCCTGCTGCCACAAACCTCGGTCTGATCCAATCTTAGATTGGGAATGAACTCTGTATGCCTAAGCCAACCGACGAAATGAGCGGGTGGGTGGGCGGGCGAGCACTACGCCAGCCAGAGAGGCGGGATGCGCAAGCCGTGGATCGATAGGGTGGTAGGCGGGTTTAGGCACATCTTCATATTTCTGTGTGCCAATGCCATTTTAATGGTTTGTGAATTCATACAATGGTCGCTTAAGCCTTCATGTTAAGTTTCATGGCAAGACGACTCGTTTTATATTTTTCACGATTTTCGAAACCTTTCACGGTTCCAGATTTTTTAAAATTTTTTCGAATGGATTTTTGGCCGCAAACTTGGTATACGTGATCCTTGTATTTTTGTTGGCATGCACAAAACAATTCAGCTAAAAACTCGAAGTGTACAAGATTTTGTGACCATTTGAAAAAAGTGTCCCCATTTCAGACACTTTAATGCCTACTGGTAGTAAAGCTGTAAAATCTGAAATGCTCTTTAAGGGGGTGTGAGTTCTTGAGGTTTGATGAGGGATAGGGGGCCAATATAAGGGCCAAGCACCAGCACCCATCACACATCATGTGCGCACACCCCCCCGGCCCCCCCGATCGCCGGAACCCCAATGTCACCGGTCAGGTTCTCCGACGATGGTGCCCCAACGAAGAAAAATGCGGCACCAGCACATGCTTGAGCCCAGCATGTGCTGCCGTAACCCTCGGTCCGGTCCGATCTTAGACTGGGAATGAACTCCGTATGCCTAAGTCAACCCATGAAACGAGCGTGCGGGCGCTCAGCTGGCCAGAGGGGCAGGATGCGCAAGCATGGGATCGGTCAGGTCCCCCTCTGCGTGCTGCCGATCCTGCTGTCGTAACCCTCGGTCCAATCGGATCTTAGACTGGGAATGACCTATGTATGCCTAAGCGAACCAACGAAAAGAACGGGCGGGCGGGCGAGCACTACGCCGGCCAGAGAGACGGGATGCACAAGCCGTGGATCGATAGGGTGGTACGTGGGTTTAGGCACATCTTCATATTTCTTCATTCCAATGCCATTTTTATGGCTTGGAAATTCATACAATGGTCCCTTAAGCCTTCGTGTGAAGTTTCATGGTAAGAAGACTCGTTTTCTATTTTTCACGATTTTTGAAACTTTTTACGGTTCGGGATTTTTTCAAATGTTGTGAGAAGGAGTTTGGGCCCCAAACTTGGTACACGTGATCCTTGTATATTTGTTGGCTTGCACAAAAGAATTCAGCTAAAAACTCGAAGTGTACAAGATTTTGTGACCATTTGAAAAAAGTGTCCCCATTTCAGACACTTTAATGGCTACTGGCAGTAAACCTGTAAAATCTCAAATGCTCTTTAAGGGGGTGTGAGTTCTTGAGGTTTGATGAAGGATAGGGGGCCAATATAAGGTCCAAGCACAAGCACCCATCGCACATCATGTGCGCACACCCCCTCAGCTCCCCCGATCGTCGGAACCCCATTGTCATCGGTCAGGTTCTCTGGTGATGGTGCCCTGTCAAAGAAAAATACGACACCAGGACATGCCCAAGCCCCGCATGTGCTGCCACAACCCTTGGTTCGGTCCGATCTTAGACTGGGAATGAACTCCGTATGCTTAGACTAGGAATGAACTCCGTATGCCTAGACTAGGAATGAACTCCGTATGCCTAAGTCAACCCACGAAATGAGCGTGCGGGCGCTCAGCCGTCTAGAGGAGTAGGATGCGCAAGTCGGGGATCAATTGAGTCCCCCTCTATGTGCTGTTGATCTTGTTACCGCAACCCTCGGTCCGGTCCAATCTTAGACTAGGAATTAACTCCGTATGTTGAAGCCAACCGACGAAACAAGCGGGCGGGCGGGCGGGCACTACGTCGGCCAAATTGGCGGGATGCGCAAGCCGTGGATCAATAGGTTGGGAGGTGGGTTTAGGCACATCTTCATATTTCTACGACTCGTTTTCTATTTTTCACTATTTTTGAAACTTTTTGTGGTTCAGGAGTTTTTAAAATTTTTTTAGAAGGAGTTTTGGCCCCAAACCTGGTAGACGTGATCCTTGTATTTTTGTTGGCATGCACAAAAAAATTCAGCTAAAAACTCGAAGTGTACAAGATTTTGTGACCATTTGAAAAAAGTGTCCCCATTTCAGACACTTTAATGGCTACTGGCAGCAAACCTGTAAAATCTCAAATGCTCTTTAAGGGGGTGTGAGTTCTCAAGGTTTGATGAGGGATAGGGGGTGAATACAAGGGCCAAGCACCAGCACCCATCACACATCATGTGCGTAGACCCCCCCCGACTCCCCCGATCATCGGAACCCCAATGTCGTCGATCAAGTTCTCCCATGATGCTCCGACGATGGTGCCCCGGTGAAAAAAAATACGACACCAGCAAATGCCTGAGCCCAGCATGTGTTGCCGCAACCCTCATTCCAGTCCGATCTTAGATTGAGAATGAACTCCGTACGCCTAAGTCAACCCACAAAATGAGCGTGTGGGCGCTCAGCCAGCCAAAAGCGTGGGATGCGTAAACCGGGGATCAGCCGGGTCCCCCTCTGCATGCTACCGATCCTACTGCCACAACCCTTGGTCCCGTCCAATCTTAGACTGGGAATGAACTCCGTATGCCTAAGCCAACCGATGAAACAAGCGGGCGGGCAAGCGGCCAGTACGCCGGCCAAAGAGGCGGGATGCGCAAGCCGTGAGTCGATAGGTTGGTAGGTGGGTTTAGGCACATCTTCATATTTCTGCGTGCCAATGCGATTTTTATGGCTTGTAAATTCATACAATGGTCTCTTAAGCCTTCATGTGAAGTGTACAAGATTTTGAGACCATTTGAAAAAAGTGTCCCATTTCAGACACTTTAATAGCTACTGGCAGCAAACCTGTAAAATCTCAAATGCCTTTTATGGGGGTGTGAGTTCTCAAGGTTTGATGAGGGATAAGGGGCCAATATAAGCACTAAGCACCAGCACCCATCGCACATCATGTGCGCACACCCCCTCGGCCCCCCCGATCGTCGGAACCCTAATGCCGTCGATCAGGTTCTTTGGCGATGCTCCGACGATGGTGCCCTAACGAAGAGAAATACGGCACCAGCACATGCCTGAGCGCAGCATGTGCTGCTGCAACCCTTGGTCCGGTCCGATCTTAGACTGGGAATGAACTACGTATGCTTAGACTGGGAATGAACTCCGTATGCCTAAGTCAACCCATGAAATGAGCATGCGGGCGCTCAGCCGGCCAGAGGGCCAAGATGCGTAAGCAGGGGATCGGTCGGGTCCCCCTCTGCGGGCTGCCGATCCTGCTGCCGCAACCCTCGGTCTGATCTGATCTTAGACTGGGAATAAACTTCGTATGCCTAAGCCAATCGACGAAATGAGCGGACGGACGAGCAGCCAGTACGCCGGCCAGAGAGGCGGGATGCGCAAGCCTTGGGTCGATAGGTTGGTAGGTGGGTTTAGGCACATCTTCATATTTCTGCATTCCAATGCCATTTTTATGGCTTGTAAATCCTTACAATGGTCTCTTAAGCCTTCATGTGAAGTTTCATGGCAAGATGACTTGTTCTCTATTTTTCATGATTTTTGAAAGTTTTTGTGGTTCGGGATTTTTTAAATTTTTTTCGAAAGGTGTTTTGGCATCAAACTTGGTAGACATGATTGTTGTATTTTTGTTGGCATGCACAAAAAAATTCAGCTAAAAACTCGAAGTGTACAAGATTTTGTGACCATTTGAAAAAAGTGTCCCATTTTAGACATGTTAATGGCTACTGGCGACAAACCTGTAAAATCTCAAATGCTTTTTAAGGGGGTGTGAGTTCTCAAGGTTTGATGAGGGATAAGGGGCCAATATAAGGGCCAAGCACAAGCACCCATCGCACATCATGTGCGTACACCCCCTGGCCCCCCCGATCACCGGAACCCCAATGTCGTCGGTTAGGTTCTCCGACGATGCTTCGATGATGGTGCCCCGACGAAGAAAAATGCGGCACCAGCACATGCCTGAGCGCAGCAAGCACTGCTGCAACCCTTGGTCCGGTCCGATCTTAGACTGGGAATGAACTACGTATGCTTAGACTAGGAATGAAGTCCGTATGCCTAAGTCAACCCACGAAATGAGCGTGCGGGCGCTCAGCCAGCCAGAGGACCGAGATGCGCAAGCAAGGGATCGACCGAGTCCCCCTCTGCGGGCTGCCGATCTTGCTGCTGCAACCCTCGATTCGGTCCGATCTTAGACTAGGAATGAACTCCGTATGCCTAAGCCAACCGACGAAACGAGCGGACGGGTGAGCGGCCAGTATGTCGGCCAGAAAGGCGGAATGCGCAAGCCGTGGATCGATAGGGTGATAGGTGGGTTTAGGCACATCTTCATATTTCTGCATGCCAATACCATTTTTATGGCTTGTAAATTCATACAATGGTCCCTTAAGCCTTCATGTGAAGTTTCATGGCAAGACATCTCGTTTTATAATTTTCACGATTTTTGAAACATTTTGTGGTTCGGGATTTTTTAAAATTTTTTCGGAAGGAGTTTTGGCCCCAAACTTGGTAGACGTGATCCTTGTATTTATGTTGGCATGCAAAAAAAAATTCAGCTAAAAACTCGAAGTGTACAAGATTTTGGGACCACTTGAAAAAAGTGTCCCCATTTCCGACACTTTAATGGCTACTGGCAGCAAACCTGTAAAATCTCAAATGCTCTTTAAGGGAGTGTGAGTTCTTGAGGTTTGATGAGGGATAGGGGGCCAATATAAGGGCCAAGCACCAGCACCCATCACACATCATGTGCGCACACCCCCCCGACCCCCCCGATCGCTGGAACCCCAATGCCACCGGTCAGGTTCTTCAGCAATGCTCCGACGATAAAGCCCCGATGAAAAAAAATGCGGCACCAGCACATGCTCGAGCCCAGAATGTGCTTTCGCAACCCTTGTTTCAATCCAATCTTAGACTGGGAATGAACTCCGTATGCTTAGACTGGGAATGAACTCCGTATGCCTAAGTTAACCCATGAAACGAGCGTGTGGGCGCTCAGCCGGCCAGAGGGACGAGATGCACAAGCCAGGGATCGGCCGGGTCCCCCTCCACGTGCTAACGATCCTGCTACTGCAACCCTCAGTCTAGTCTGATCTTAGACTAGGAATGAACTCCGTATGCCTAAGCCTACCGACGAAAAGAGCGGGCAGGCGGGCACTACGCCAGCCAGAGAGGCGGGATGCGCAAGCCGTGGATTGATAGGGTGGTAGGTGGGTCTAGGCAAATCATCATATTTCTGCGTGCCAATGCCATTTTTATGGCTTGTAAATTCATACAATGGTCCCTTAAGCCTTCATGTGAAGTTTCAGGGCAAGATGACTCGTTTTCTATTTTTCACGATTTTGGAAACTTGTTGCGGTTAGGGATTTTTTAAAATTTTTGCGGAAGGAGTTTTGGCCCCAATCTTGGTAGACATGATCCTTGTATTTTTTTTGGCTTGCACAAAATAATTCATCTAAAAACTCGAAGTGTACAAGATTTTGTGACCATTTGAAAAAAGTGTCCCCATTTCAGACACTTTAATGGCTACTGGTAGCAAACCAGCAAAATCTCAAATGCTCTTTAAGGGGGTGTGAGTTCTCGAGATTTGATGAGGGATAGGGGGCCAATATAAGGGCCATGAACCAGCACCCATTGCACATCATGTGCGCACACCCCCCCTGGCCCCCCCGATCGTCGGAACCCCAATGCCGTCGGTCAGGTTCTCAGGTGATGCTCGGGCGATGGTGCCCCGACGAAGAAAAATGTGGCAGTAGCAGATGCTCGAGCCCAGCATCTACTGCTGCAACCCTCGGTCCGATCCGATCTTAGACTAGGAATGAACTCTGTATGCCTAAGTCAACCCACGAAACGAGCGTGCGGGCGCTCAGTCGGCTAGAGGGGCGAGATACGTAAGTCGACGATCGGCCAGGTCCCCCTCTGCATGCTGCCAAAACCCTCAGTCTGGTCCTATCTTAGACTGGGAATGAACTCTGTATGCCTAAGCCAACCGAGGAAACGAGTGGGCGGGTGGGCGGGCACTACGCCGCCAGAGAGGCGGGATACACAAGCCGTGGATCAATAGGGTGGTAGGTGGGTTTAGGCACATATTCATATTTCTACGTGCCAATGCCTTTTTTATGGCTTGTAAATTCATACAATGGTCCCTTAAGCCTCCGTGTGAAGTTTCATGGCAAGACAACTCATTTTCTATTTTTCACGATTTTCAAAACTTTTTACGGCTTGGGATTTTTTAAAATTTTTTCAAAATTTTGGCCCCATCTTGGTAGACGTTATCCTTGTATTTTTGTTGGCATGCATAAAAAAATTCAGTTAAAACTCGAAGTGTACAAGATTTTGTGACTATTTGAAAAAAGTGTCCCCATTTTAGACACTTTAATTGCTACTGGCAGCAAACCTGTAACATCTCAAATGCTCTTTAAGGGGGTGTGAGTTCTCGAGGTTTGATGAGGGATAGGGGGCAAATATAAGGGCCAAGCACCAGTGCCAATCGCACATCATGTGCGCACACCCCCTGCCCCACGATCTTCGGAACCCCAATGCCGCTGGTCAGGTTCTCTGATGATGCTCTGGCGAAGAAAAATGCGGCACCAGCACATGCTCGAGCCCAGCAAGTGCTACCGTAACCCTCGGTCCGATCTGATCTTGGACTGGGAATGAACTTCGTATGCTTAGACTGGGAATAAACCCGATATGCCTAAGTCAACCCACGAAACGATCGTGTGGGCGCTCAGTCGGCCAAAGGGGTGGGATGTGCAAGCCGGGGATCGACCGAGTCCCCCCGCTACGTGCTGCTGATCCTGCTACCGCAACCCTCAATTCGGTTCGATCTTAGACAGGGAATGAACTCCGTATGCCTAAGCCAACCGACAAAATGAGCGGGCGGGCGGGCACTACGCCGACCAGAGAGGTGGGATGCGCAAGCCTTGGATCAATAGGGTGGTAGGTGGGTTTAGGCACATCTTCATATTTCTGCATGCCAATGCTATTTTTGTGGCTTGTAAATTCATACAATGGTCCCTTAAGCCTTCGTGTGAAGTTTCATGGCAAGACGACTCTTTTTCTATTTTTCGTGATTTTCGAAAGTTCTTGCGGTTAGAGATTTTTTAAAATTTTTTTGGAAGGAGTTTTGGCCCCAAACCTGGTAGACGTGATCCTTGTATTTTTGTTGGCATGCAAAAAAAAAATTCAGCTAAAAATTCAAAGTGTACAAGATTTTGTGACCATTTGAATAAAGTGTCCCCATTTCAGACACTTTAATGGTGATTGGCAGCAAACCTATAAAATCTCAAATGCTCTTTAAGGGGGTTTGAGTTCTCAAGGTTTGATGAGGGATAGGGGGCCAATATAAGGGCCATGCACCAGCACCCATCGCACATCATGTGCGCACACCCCCCCGGCCCCCCGATCGTCGGAACCCCAATGTCGTCGGTCAGGTTCTCCGACGATGCTCCGGCGATGGTGCCCCAGTGAAGAAAAATGCGGCACCAGCCCATGCCCGAGCCCAGCATGTGCCACCGCAGCCCTTGGTTCGATCCTATCTTAGACTGGGAATGAACTCCGTATGCTTAGACTGGGAATGAACTTCGTATGCCTAAGTCAACCCATGAAACGAGCATGCAGGCGCTCAGTCGGCTAGAGGGGCAGGATGCACAAATCGAGGATCGATCGGGTGCCCCTCTACGTACTGCCGATCCTGCTGCGACAACCCTCAGTCTGGTCTGATCTTAGACTGGGAATGAACTCCGTATGCCTAAGCCAATCGACGAAACGAGCGGGCGGGCGGACGGGCACTACGCCAGCCAGAGCGGCGGGATGCGCAAGCCGTGGATCGATTGGGTGGTAGGTGGGTTTAGGCACATCTGCATATTTCTGCATGCCAATGCCATTTTTATGGCTTGTAAATTTGTACAATGGTCCCTTAAGCCTTCGTGTGAAGTTTCATGGCAAGATGGCTCGTTTTCTATTTTTCACGATTTTCAAAACTTTTTTCGGTTCAAGATTTTTTAAAATTTTTTTGGAAGGAGTTTTGGCCCCAAACATTATAGACATGATCCTTGTATTTCTTTTGGCATGAACAAAAAAATTCAGCAAAAAACTCGAAGTGTACAAGATTTTGTGACCATTTGAAAAAAGTGTCCCCATTTCAGACACTTTAATGGCTACTAGCAGCAAACCTATCAAATCTCAAATGCTCTTTAAGGGGGTGTGAGTTCTTGAGGTTTGATGAGGGATAGGGGGCCACTATAAGGGCCAAGCACCAGCACCCATCGCACATCATGTGCGCACACCCCCCCGGCCCCCCCGATCGTCGAAACCCAATGCCGCCGGTCAGGTTCTCCGATGATGGTGCCTCGGCAAAGAAAAATGTGGCACCAGCACATGCCCGAGCCCAGCATGTGCTGCCGTAACCCCCGATCCGGTCTGATCTTAGACTAGGAATGGACTCCGTATGCTTAGACTAGGAATGAACTCCGTGTCCCTAAGTCAACCCAAGAAACGAGCGTACGGGCACTCAGCCAGCCAGAGGGGCAGGATGCGCAAGCCGGGGATCGACCGGGTCCCCTCTACGTGCTGCCGATCCTATTGCCACAACCCTCAGTCTGGTCCAATCTTAGACTGGGAATGAACTCCGTATGTCTAAGCCAACCGACGAAACGAGCGGCCTGGCGGGCGGCCAGTACGCTGGCCAGAGAGGCGGGATGCGCAAGTCGTGGATCGATAGGGTGGTAGGTGGGTTTAGGCAGATCTTCACATTTCTGCATGGCAATGACATTTTTATGGCTTGTAAATTCATACAATGGTCCCTTAAGCCTTCGTGTGAAGTTTCATGGCAAGATGACTCGTTTTCTATTTTTCATGATTTTTGAAACTTTTTACGGTTCAGGATTTTTTAAAATTTTTTCGTAAGGAGTTTTGGCCCTAAACTTGGTAGATGTGATCCTTGTATTTTGGTTGACATGCACAAAACAATTCAGCTAAAAAATCGATATGTACAAGATTTTGTGACCTTTTGAAAAAAGTGTCCCCATTTCAGACACTTTAATGGCTACTGGCAGCAAACCTCTAAAATCTCAAATGCTCTTTAAAGGGGGTGTGAGTTCTTGAGGTTTGATGAGGGATAAGCGGCCAATATATGGGCCCAGCACCAGCACCCATCGCACATCATGTGCGCACAACCCCCCGGCCCCCCCGATCGCCAGAACCCTAATGCTCCGACGATGGTGCCCCGACAAAGAAATATGCAGCACCAGCACATGCCCGAGCCCAGCATGTGCTACCGCAACCCTCGATCCAGTTTGATCTTAGACTGAGAATGAACTCCCTATGCTTAGACTGGGAATGAACTCGGTATGCCTAAGTCAACCCACGAAATGAGCGTGCGGGCGCTCAGCCGGCCAGAAGGGCGGGATGCGCAAGCCGGGGAACGATCGGGTTACCCTCTGCGTGCTGCCAATCCTGCTGCCACAACCCTCGATCCGGTCCAATCTTAGACTAGGAATGAACTCCGTATCCTTAGACTGGGAATGAACTCCGTATGCCTAAGTCAACCTACGAAACGAGCGTGCGGGTGCTCAGCCGGCCAGAGAGGTGGGATGCGCAAGCCGTGGATCGATAGGGTGGTAGGTGGGTTTAACCACATCTTCATAATTTTTGCATGCCAATGCCATTTTCATGGCTTCTGAATTCATACAATGGTCCCTTAAGCCTTCGCATGAAATTTCATGGCAAGACAACTCGTTTTCTCTTTTTCATGATTTTGGAAACTTTTTGTGGTTCGGGATTTTTTAAAATTTTTCCAAAAGAGTTTTGGCCCCAAACTTGGTAGACATGATCCTTGTATTTTTTTTGGCATGCACAAAAAAATTCAGCCAAAAACTCGAAGTGTACAATATTTTGTGACCATTTGAAAAAAATGTCCCCATTTCAAACACTTTAATGGCTACTGGCAGCAAACCTGTAAAATCTCAAATGCTCTTTAAGGGGGTGTGAGTTCTCGAGGTTTGATGAGGGATAGGGGGCCAATATAAGGGTGAAGCACCAGCACCCATCGCACATCATGTGCGCACACCCCCCTCGGCCCCCCCGATCGACGGAACCCCAATGCCGCCGGTCAGGTTCTCCGACGATGCTTCGGCGATGGTGCCCCGACGAAGAAAAATGCGACACCAGCACATGCCTGAGCCCAGCATGTGCTGCCACAACCCTCGATCTGGTTTGATCTTAGACTGGGAATGAACTTCGTATGCTTAGACTGGGAATGAACTCGGTATGCCTAAGTCAACCCATGAAACGAACGTGCGGTCGCTCAGCCGGCCAGAGGGGTGGGATGCACAAGACGGGGATCGGTCCGGTCCCCCTCTGCGTGCTGCCGATCCTGCTGCCACAACCCTCGATCTGATTCGATCTTAGAGTAGAAATGAACTCCGTATGCCTAAAACAACCGATGAAACGTGCGGGCAGGCGTGCAGGCACTACGCCGGCCAGAGAGGCGGGATGCACAAGTCGTGGATCGATAGGGTGGTAGGTGGGTTTAGGCACATCTTCATATTTCTACATGCCAATGCCATTTTTATGGCTTGTAAATTCATACAATGGTCCCTCAAGCCTTCGTGTGAAGTTTCATGACAAGACGACTCGTTTTCTATTTTTCATGATTTTTGAAACTTTTTACGGTTCAGGATTTTTCAAAATTTTTTCGGAAGGGGTTTTGGCCCCAAACTTGGCAGACGTGATCCTTGTTTTTTTGTTGGCATGCAAAAAAAAGTAAAAACTCAAAGTGTACAAGATTTGGTGACCATTTGAAAAAAGTGTCCCCATTTCAGACACTTTAATGGCTACCGACAGCAAACCTGTAAAATCTCAAATGCTCTTTAAGGGGGTGTGAGTTCCTGAGGTTTGATGAGGGATAGGGGGCCAATATAAGGGCCAAGCACCAGCACCCATCATACATCATGTGCGCACACCCCCCCTGGCCCCCCCGATCGCCAGAACCCCAATGTCGCCGGTCAAGTTCTCCGGCGATGCTTTGGCAATGGTGCCCCGGTGAAGAAAAATACAGCACCAGCACATGCCCGAGCTCAGCATGTGCTGCCGCAACCCTCGATCCAGTTTGATCTTAGACTGAGAATGAACTCCCTATGCTTAGACTGGGAATGAACTCGGTATGCCTAAGTCAACCCACGAAATGAGCGTGCGGGCGCTCAGCCGGCCAGAGGGGCGGGATGCGCAAGCCGGGGAACGATCGGGTTACCTTCTGCGTGCTGCCAATCCTGCTGCCACAACCCTCGATCCGGTCCAATCTTAGACTAGGAATGAACTCCGTATCCTTAGACTGGGAATGAACTCCGTATGCCTAAGTCAACCTACGAAACGAGCGTGCGGGTGCTCAGTCGGCCAGAGAGGCGGGATGCGCAAGCCGTGGATCGATAGGGTGGTAGGTGGGTTTAACCACACCTTCATATTTCTGCATGCCAATGCCATTTTCATGGCTTGTGAATTCATACAATGGTCCCTTAAGCCTTCGCATGAAATTTCATGGCAACACAACTCGTTTTCTCTTTTTCATGATTTTGGAAACTTTTTGTGGTTCGGGATTTTTTAAAATTTTTCCAAAGGAGTTTTGGCCCCAAACTTGGTAGACATGATCCTTGTATTTTTGTTGGCATGCACAAAAAAATTCAGCTAAAAACTCGAAGTGTACAATATTTTGTGACCATTTGAAAAAAATGTCCCCATTTCAAACACTTTAATGGCTACTAGCAGCAAACCTGTAAAATCTCAAATGCTCTTTAAGGGGGTGTGAGTTCTCAAGGTTTGATGAGGGATAGGGGGCCAATATAAGGGCCAAGCACCAGCACCCATCGCACATCATGTGTGCACACCCCCTCGACCCTCCCGATCGTCGAAACCCCAATGCCGTCGATTAGGTTTTCCGGTGATGGTGCCCCGACGAAGAAAAATGTGGCACCAGCACATGCCCGAGCCCAGCATGTGCTACCGCAACCCTTGATCCGGTCTGATCTTAGATTAGGAATGAACTCCGTATGCTTAGACTGGGAATGAACTCCATATGCCTAAGTCAACCAACGAAACGAACGTACGGGCGCTCAGCCAGCCAAAGGGGTGAGATGCGCAAGCCGGGGATCAACCGGACCCCCTCTGCGTGCTGCCGATCCTGTTGCTGCAGAGAGGTGGGATACGCAAGCTGTGGATCAATAGGGTGGTTGGTTGGTTTAGGCACATCATCATATTTCTACGTGCCAATGCCATTTTAATGGCTTGTAAATTCATACAATGGTCCCTTAAGCCTTCGTGTAAGTTTCATGGCAAGACGACTCATTTTCTTTTTTTCGTAATTTTTGAAACTTTATGCGGATCCAGATTTTTTAAAATTTTTTCAGAAGGGGTTTTGGCCCCAAACTAGGCAGACTTGATCCTTGTATTTTTGTTGGCATGCAAAAAAAAATTCAGGTAAAAACTCGAAGTGTACAAGATTTTGTGACCATTTGAAAAAAGTGTCCCCATTTTAAACACTTTAATGGCTACTGGTAGCAAACCTGTAAAATCTCAAATGCTCTTTAAGGGGGTGTGAGTTTTTGAGGTTTGATGAGGGATAGGGGGCCAATATAGGGGCCAAACACCAGCACCCATCGCACATCATGTGCGCACACCCCCTGGCCCCCCCAATCGCCGGAACCCTAATGTCGTCGGTCAGGTTCTCCGACGATGCTCCGATGATGGTGCCCCGACGAAGAAAAATGCGGCACCAGCACAAGCCCTAGCCAAGCATGTGCTACCATAACCCTTGATCCGATCAGATCTTAGACTGGAAATGAACTCCATATTCTTGACTGGGAAAGAACTCCGTATGCCTAAGTCAACCCACGAAACAAGCGTGCGGGCACTCAGTCGGCCAGAGGGGCGGGATGCGCAAGCCGGGGATCGATAGGGTGGTAGGTGGGTTTAGGCAAATCTTAATATTTCTGCATGCCAATGCCATTTTTATGGCTTGTAAATTCATACAATTGTTCCTTAAGCCTTCGTGTGAAGTTTAATGGCAAGACGGCTCG
The DNA here is from genome assembly GCF_047325235.1 of Durio zibethinus. Lineage (NCBI taxonomy): Eukaryota > Viridiplantae > Streptophyta > Magnoliopsida > Malvales > Malvaceae > Durio > Durio zibethinus. The sequence continues at coordinate 14,013,569 of NC_143180.1, read as the reverse complement.
TTTTCTATTTTTCATCATTTTTGAAACTTTTTACAGTTCGGGATTTTTTAAAATTTTTTCAGAAGGATTTTTGGCCCCAAACTTGGTAAACATGATATTTGTACTTTTTTTGGCATGCACAAAAAATTCAGCTAAAAACACGAAGTGTAAAAGATTTTGTGACCATTTGAAAAAAGTGTCCCCATTTCAGACACTTTAATTTCTAATGGCAGCAAACCTGTAAAATCTCAAATGCTCTTTAAGGGGGTGTGAGTTCTCGAGGTTTGATGAGGGATAGGGGACCAATATAATTGCCAAGCACCAGCACCCATCGCACATCATGTGCGCACACCCCCCTCAGCCCCCCCCATCGTCGGAACCCAAATGCCGTCGGTCAGGTTCCCTGGTGATGCTCCTGCGATGGTGCCTCAATGAAGAAAAATACGGAACCAGCACATGCCCGAGCCCAGCATGTTTTGCCACAACCCTCAGTCCGGTCCGATCTTAGACTAGAAATGAACTCCGTATGCCTAAGTCAACCCATGAAACGAGCGTGCGGGTGCTCAGCCGGCCAGAGGGGTGGGATGCGCAAGCCGGGGATCGGTCGGGTCCCCCTCTGCGTGCTTTCGCAACCCTCGGTCTACTTTGATCTTAGACTGGGAATGAACTCTGTATGCCTAAGCCAACCAACGAAATGAGTGGGCGGCCGGGCGGGCACTACGTCGGCGAGAGAGGCGGGATGCGCAAGCAATGCATCGATAGGGTGGTAGGTGGGTTTAGGCACATCATCATATTTTTGCATGCCAATGCCATTTTTATGGCTTCTAAATTCATACAATGGTCCCCTAAGCCTTCGTGTTAAGTTTCATCGCAAGACGACTCGTTTTCTATTTTTCATGATTTTTTAAACTTTTTGCGGTTCGAGATTTTTAAAAATTTTTTTGAAAGGATTTTTGGCCCCAAACTTGGTAGACGTCATCCTTGTATTTTTGTTCACATGCACAAAAAAATTCAGGTAAAAACTCGAAATGTACAAGATTTTTGTGACCATTTGAAAAAAGTGTCCCCATTTCAAACACTTTAATGGCTACTGGCAACAAACCTGTAAAATCTCAAAAGCTCTTTGAGGGCGTGCGAGTTGTCAAGGTTTGATGAGGGATAGGGGGCCAATATAAGGGCCAAGCACCAGCACCCATCGCACATCATGTGCGCACAGCCCCCTGGCCCCCCCGATCGCCGAAACCCCAATGCTGTTGGTCAGGTTCTCCGACGTTGCTCTGACGATGGTGCCCCGTCGAAGCAAAATGCGGCACCAGCACAATGCTCGAGCCCAACATGTGCTACCGCAACCCTCGGTCCGATCCGATCTTAGACTGAGAATGAACTCGATATGCTTAGACTAGGAATGAACTCCATATGCCTAAGTCAACCCACGAAACGAGCGTGCGGGCGCTCAACCGGCCAGAGGGGCGGGATGAGCAAGCCGAGGATCGATCGGGTCCCTCTCTGCTTGCTGTCGATCCTACTATCGCAACCCTCAGTCCGGTCTAATCTTAGACTGGGAATGAACTCCGTATGCCTAAGCCAACAGACGAAATGAGTGGACGGGCAGGCGGGCAGTACGTCGGTTGAAGAGGGGGGATGCGCAAGCCGTGGATCGATAGGGTGGTAAGTGGGTTTAGGCACATCTTCATATTTCTGCATCCCAATGCCATTTTAATGACTTGTAAATTCATACATGGTCTCTTAAGCCTTCGTGTGAAGTTTCATGGCAAGACGACTTGTTTTCTATTTTCCATAATTTTTGAAACTTTTTACGGTTCGGGATGTTTAAAAATTTTTTCGGAAGCAGTTTTGGCCCCAAACTTGGTAGATGTGATCCTTGTATTTTTTTTGGCATGCGCAAAAAAATTCAGCTAACAACTCAAAGTGTACAAGATTTTGTGACCATTTGAAAAAAGTGTCCCCATTTCAGACACTTTAATGGCTACTGGCAGCAAACCTATAAAATCTCAAATGCTTTTTAAAAGGGTGTGAGTTCTCGAGGTTTGATGAGGGATAAGGGGCCAATATAAGGGCCAAGCACCAGCACCCATCGCACATCATGTGCGCACACCCCACTCAGCCACTCCGATCGTCGGAACCGCAATGCCGTCGGTCAGGTTCCCTGACGATGCTCTGATGAGGTGCCCCGACGAAGAAAAATGTGGCACCAGCACATGCCCGAGCCCAACGTGTGCTACCGTAACCCTCGGTCTGGTCTGATCTTAGACTGGGAATGAACTCCGTATGCTTAGACTGGGAATGAACTCCGTATGCCTAAGTCAACCCACGAAACGAGCATGCGGGCGCTTAGCCAGCCAGAGGGGCGGGATGCGTAAGCCGGGGATCGATCGGGTCCCCCTCTACGCGCTACCGATCCTACTGTTGCAACCCTCGGTCCGATCTGATCTTAGATTGTGAATGAACTCCGTATGCCAAAGCCAGCCGACGAAACGAGCGGGTAGGCGGGCGGGCACTACGCCGGCCAGAGAGGCGGGATGCGCAAGCCGTGGATCGATAGGGTGGTAGGTGGGTTTAGGCACATCTTCATATTTCTGCATGCCAATGCCATTTTTATGGCTTCTAAATTCTTACAATGGTCCCTTAAGCCTTCACGTGAAGTTTCATGGCAAGACGACTCTTTTTGTATTTTTCATGATTTTTGAAACTTTTTGCGGTTCAGGATTTTTTTAAATTTTTTTGGAAGGAATTTTGGCCCCAAAATTGGTAGACGTGATCCTTGTAATTTTGTTGGCATGCACAAAAAACTTCAGCTAAAAACTCGAAGTGTAAACGATTTTGTGACCATTTGAAAAAAGTGTCCCCATTTCAAACACTTTAATAGCTACTGCCAGCAAACTTGTAAAATCTCAAATGCTCTTTAAGGGGGTGTGAGTTCTCAAGGTTTGATGAGGGATAGGGGGCCAATATAAGGGCCTAGTACCAGCACCCATCGAACATCATGTGCACACACCCCCCACGGGACACCGATCGTCGGAACCCAATGCCGCCGGTCAGTTTCTCCAGCATGGTGCCCCGACGAAGAAAAATGCGGCACCAGCACATGCCCGAGCCCAGCACGTGCTGCCGCAACCCTCGATCTAGTCCGATCTTGGACTGGGAATGAACTCCGTATGCTTAGACTGGGAATGAACTCCGTATGCTTAGACTGGGAATGAACTCCGTATGCCTAAGTCAACCCACGAAACGAGCGTGCGGACGCTCAACCGGCCAGAGGGGCGGGATGCGCAAGCCGGGGATCGACCGGGTCCCCCTCTACATGCTGTCGATCCTGTTGCTGCAACCCTCGGTCCAATCCGATCTTAGACTGGGAATGAACTCTGTATGCCTAAGCCAACCGACGAAACGAGCGGGCGGGTGGGCACTACACCGACCAGAGAGACGGATGCGCAAGCCGTGGATCGATAGGGTGGTAGGTGGGTTTAGGCACATCTTCATATTTTTGCATGCCAATGCCATTTTTATGGCTTAAAAATTCATAGAATGGTCCCTTAAGCCTTCACGTGAAGTTTCATGGCAAGACGACTCGTTTTCTATTTTTCACGATTTTTGAAACTTTTTGCAATTCAGGATTTTTTAAAATTTTTTCAAAAGGAGTTTTGGCCCCAAACTTGGTAGACGTGATCCTTGTATTTTTGTTGGCATGCTAAAAAACATTGAGCTAAAAACTCGAAGTGTACAAGATTTTGTGACCATTTGAAAAAAGTGTCCCCATTTCAGACACTTTAATGGCTACTGGCAACAAATTTGTAAAATCTCAAATGCTCTTTAAGGGGGTGTGAGTTCTCAAGTTTTGATGAGGGATAGGGGGCCATTATAAGGGCCAAGCACCAGCACCCATCGCACATCATGTGCGCATACCCCCCTGGCCCCCCCGATCGTCGAAACCCTAATGCCGCCGGTCAAGTTCTCCGACGATGGTGCCCCGGAGAAGAAAAATGCGACACCAGCACATGCCTGAGCCCAGCATGTGCTACCGCAGCCCTCGGTCCGGTCTGATCTGAGGCTGGGAATGAACTTCGTATTCTTAGACTAAGAATGAACTCTGTATGCTTAGACTGGGAATGAACTCTATATGCCTAAGTCAACCCACGAAACGAACGTGCGAACGCTCAGCCAGCTAGAGGGGCAAGATGCGTAAGCTGGGGATCGGTCGGGTCCCCCTCTGCGTGCTGCTGATCCTACTACCGTAACCCTCGATCTGGTCTGATCTTAGACTGGAATTGAACTTCGTATGCCTAATCCAACCGATGAAACGAGCGGGCGGGCAGGCGGGCGGGCACTACCCCGACCAAAGAGACAGGATTCGCAAGCCATGGATCGATAGAGTGGTAGGTGGGTTTAGGAACATCTTCATATTTCTATGTGCCAATGCAATTTTTATGGCTTGTAAATTCATACAATGGTCCCTTAAGCCTTCACGTGAAGTTTCATGGCAAGACACTTGTTTTCTATTTTTCACGATTTTCCAAACTTTTTGTGTTCCGAGATTTTTTAAAATTTTTTCGGAAGGAGTTTTGGACCCAAACTTGGAAGACGTGATCCTTGTATTTTTGTTGGCATCCACAATGAAATTCAGCTAAAAAATCGAAGTGTAAAAGATTTTGTGACCATTTGAAAAAAGTGTCCCCATTTCAGACACTTTAATGGCTACTGGGAGCGAACCTGTAAAATCTCAAATGCTCTTTAAGGGGGTGTGAGTTCTCGAGGTTTGATGAGGGATAGGGGGCCAATATAAGGGCCAAGTACCAGCACCCATCTTACATCATGTGGGCACACCCCCCCGGCCCCCCCGATCGTCGGAACCCCAATGCCGCCGATCAGATTTTTTGGCGATGCTCCGACGATGGTGCCCCGACGAAGAAAAATGTGGCACCAGCACATGCCCGAGCCCAGCATGTGCTGTTGCAACCCTCGGTCTGGTCCGATCTTAGACTGGGAATGAACTCCGTATGCCTAAGCCAACCGACGAAATGAACGGGCATGCGGGCAGGCGGGCACTACGTCGCCGAAAGAGGCGGGATGCGCAAGCCGTGGATTGATAGGGTGGTAGGTAGGTTCAGGCACATCTTCATATTTCTGTGTGCCAATGCCAATTTTATGTTTTTTAAATTCATACAATGGTCCCTTATGCCTTCACGTGAAGTTTCATGGCAAGACGACTCGTTTTTTATTTTTCACAATTTTTCAAAATTTTTACTGTTTAGGATTTTTTAAAATTTTTTCAAAAGGAGTTTTAGCCCCAAACTTGGTAGACGTGATCCTTTTATTTTTGTTGGCATGCATAAAAAAATTCAGCTAAAGACTCGAAGTGTACAAGATTTTGTGACCATTTGAAAAAAGTGTCCTCATTTCAGACACTTTAAAGGCTACTGGCAACAAACCTATAAAATCTCAAATGCTCTTTAAGGGGGTGTGAGTTCACCAGGTTTGATGAGGGATAGGGGGCCAATATAAGGGCCAACTACCAGCACACATCGCACATCATGTGAGCACACCACCCCCGAACCCCCCAATCGCTGGAACCCCAATGCCGCCGATCAGGTTCTTCGACGATGCTCCGACGATGGTGCCCCGACGAAGAAAAATACGACACCAGCACATGCCCGAGCCCAGCATGTGCTATCGTAACCCTTGGTCTGGTCCGATCTTTAACTGGGAATGAACTCCGTATGCTTAGACTGGGAATGAACTTCGTATGCCTAAGTCAACCCACGAATCGAGCGTGCTGGCGCTCAATCGGCGAAAGGGGCGGGATGTGCAAGCTGGGGATCGACCGGGTCCCCCTTTGTGTGCTACTAATCCTACTGCTGCAACCCTCGGTTCGGTCCAATCTTAGACTGTGAATGAACTCTGTATGCCTAAGCAATCGACGAGACGAGCGGGAGGGCGAGCAGGCGGGCACTACGCTGGCCAGAGAGGCGGCATGCGCAAGCTGTGGATCGATAGGGTGGTAGGTGGGTTAGGCACATCTTCATATTTCTGTGTGCCAATGCCATTTTCATGGCTTGTAAATTCATACAATGGTCCCTTATGCCTTCACGTGAAGTTTCATGGCAAGACGACTCGTTTTCTATTTTTAACGATTTTTGAAACTTTTTACGGTTCAAGATTTTTTAAAATTTTTTCGGAAGGAGTTTTGGCCCCAAACTTGGAAGGCATGATCCTTGTATTTTTATTGGCATGCACAAAAAAATTCAGCTAAAAACTCGAAGTGTACAAGATTTTGTGACCATTTGAAAAAAGTATCCCCATTTCAGACACTTTAATGGCTACTGGCAGCAAATCTGTAAAATCTCAAATGCTCTTTAAGGGGGTGTGAGTTCGAGGTTTGACGAGGGATAGGGGGCTAATATAAAGGCCAAGTACCAGCACCCATCGCACCTTATGTGCGCACACCGCCCGGCCCCCCCGATCACCAAAAACCCAATGCCGCCGGTCAGGTTCTCCGACGATTCTCCCGTGATTGTGCCCCGACGAAGAAAAATACGGCACCAGCCCATGCCCGAGCCCAGCTTGTGCTGCCGTAACCCTCGGTCCGATCTGATCTTAGACTGGAAATGAACCCCATATGCTTAGACTGCGAATGAACTCTGTATGCCTAAGTTAACCCACGAAACGAGCGTGCGGGCGCTCAGCCGGCCAGAGAGGCGGGATGCGCAAGCCGAGGATTGACCGGGTCCCCCTCTGTGTGCTGCCAATCCTACTGCCGCAACCCTCGATCTAGTCCGATCTTAGACTGGGAATGAACTCCGTATGCCTAAGCCAACCGACAAAATGAGCGGACAGGCGGGCGGGGGGGCACTACGCGGGCCAGAGAGACGGGATGCGCAAGCCGTGGATCGATAAGGTGGTAGGTGGGTTTAGGCACTTCTTCATATTTCTACGTGCCGATACCATTTTTATGGCTTGTAAATTGATACAATGGTCCCTTAAGCATTCACGTGAAGTTTCATGCCAACACGACCCGTTTTCTATTTTTCTTGATTTTTGAAATTTTTTGGGGTTCAGGATTTTTTCATATTTTTTTGGAAGGAGTTTTGGCCCAAAACTTGGTAGACATGATCCTTGTATTTTTTTGGCATGCACAAAAAATTTCAGCTAAAAACTCAAAGTGTACAAGATTTTGTGACCATTTGAAAAAAGTGTCCCCATTTCAGACACTTTAATGGCTACTGGCAGCACCCATCGCACATCATGTGTGCATACCCCCCGGCCCCCCAATCGTCGGAACCCCAATGCGGCCGGTCAGGTTCTCCGATGATGCTCCGACAATGGTGCCCTGACGAAGAAAAATGCGACACTAGCACATGCCCAAGCCCAGCTTGTGCTGCTGCAACCCTCGGTCTGGTCCGATCTTAAACTGGGAATGAACTCCGTATGCTTAGATTGGGAATGAACTCTGTATACCTAAGTCAACCCACGAAATGAGCATACGAGCGCTCAACCGGCCAGAGGGGTGAGACGCGCAAGCCGGGTGTCACGGACTAAGCTTTCTCTCAACAAGCAATAGACCGTGCGGCACTTGAATGGGCGCTCCCAACCAAGTCAGCCTTCAATAGATCGATATCTGAACAAATAACCATAAGCTATGGTTAGTCACAAGCATTCACAATAAGGCACAACATATCGAGATCAATCTCAAGCGCACACAGAAGGAGGCATGTTCGCATCAAGAAAAAAAAAACACATCGAGGCAACAATCGGGACATTCAATCGGGATGAGTTTTATTATAAATAGGGCTCATACATCGGGACCTCCCATCATCACCAGGGCCAGGGGGTAGCCCTTGGTGGGTGGCCTAAGCTCGCATAGCAACCGGTGAGACAGCCCAACACTACTCTGCCAGCTCACCCCCATAAAGAGCCTTAGAGATTTTAGAGCTATGCTACCAGTAACCATTACAATGTTTAAAATGGGGACATTTTTCCTAGCACAAGGGATCTACCCGACCATGGCCCTATACATGGGTGGCTCATGGCAACCTAAGTCCCGATTATGGCCCTATACAAGGTTGGCTCATGACATCTTCGCCCCACCTATTCTATCGACGTCCTCGTCGACTTGCTGGCTTGAAATTCTTTAATCTTCCTTTGAAATCTCTGGAGGTTGTGTTCTCTCTCTAAGCTAGTTTCTTCTAGTCCTAATCCCTCCCACTTCACTAAGTACTCTCGAACTAGTCTTCGAGATATCTTGGTTTCCCTATCAGCTAAGATCTCTTCGACTCGATGCTCTGAGGGTGGCTTTATGGTGATGGCGGCTCTGGTTGGCTCCCTTCAGCTAGCATCTGTAGGATCTGTATGGAAAGGTTTCAGGTTGCTCACATGAAATACTGGGTGCACTTTCATCCACTTTGGTGGGTCAATTTTGTAAGAAGCATTCCCCACCTTGGAAAGGACCCTTACTAGACCTTCATATTTGTGCACCAGTCTACAATTACTCTTTTTCAAGAACCTGGTTTATTCAAGAACTAGTCGGACAAGAACCAAATCACCAGTTTGAAATTGTTGAGCTCTACGACCCTTATCTGCCTATTTTTTCATCCGTTTTGATGCTTTCTCCAGGTAGGCTTGCACAATCTCTGTGTTTTGTTTCCACTCTTTACTGAGATTGAAGGCTCTCAGATTTTTTCCTCCATATTGTTCCAAGAAAGTGTGGGGTAGCCTTGGTAATTGTCTGGTGACCACCTCAAATGGGCTCTTGTTGGTGGAAGAGCTTTTGTTGGAATTAAAGCAGAGTTAAGCCACATCCAATAATGAAGGCTAGTCTTTCTAATTAGCTTGAACAAAATGCTCAAGTATTCCTCTAATAATCCGTTGAACCATTCCATTTAACCATCAGTTTGGGGGTGATAGCTTAAGGAAATGTTGAGTTGGGACCCCAATATCTTGAAAAGTTCTCTCCAGAAGGACCCCGTGAATCTCGGATCTCGATCGCTGACAATGTTTTGAGGGAAGCCCCAGTATTTGACCACATGTTTAAATAATAGTCAAGCTGTGTCTTCCATTGTGCAATACTTGTGAGCGGGAATGAATGTGGCATACTTAGAGAATCGATCAATTACCACCAAAATCGCTCCAAGGTCACCAACCTTGGGTAGGCTCGAAATGAAATCGAGGGAGATGCTTTCCTAAGGTCTGGTGGGTACTGGTAGTGGTTCAAGCATGCCTGTAGGTTTTCTCCTTTCAACCTTGTCTTGTTGGCAAATGAGGTAAGTCTTCGTATAGTCCATCACATCTTGTCGCATATGAGGCCAATAGTATCCCTGTTTCAATAACGCCAAAGTGCGTTGCCAACCCGGGTGTCCCGCTCATGGTGTGTCATGACATTCCATCATTAGCATATGTCTCAAACCTTTTGCTCTTAGCACAAATACTCGAGGCCCCTTGGTCCATAGGACCTTATTTTCTTGCCAGAAGTACTTGGACTTCCCTTCTTCCACTAGCTTCAGGATGGCACAAGCTTGCGGGTCCTTTTCTAAGTGATCTCCAATCAACTTGTGAATGTCTGTAGTGGCTCTACTAGCCGCCATTGGGGCAATTCTTTTAAGGGCCGCTAGATCTACTCGTCTGCTCAATGCATCGGCCACTTGATTGGTCTTTCCAGTGGTGTGCTCAAAACAAAAGTCGAATTCCGCTAAAAATTCTTGCCACCTAGTTTGTTTTGCCGTAAGCCTTGTTGGGTGAGAAAAATGGCTAACGGTCGTATTGTCTGTCTTCATGACAAAGTGTGAACCCAACAAGTAATGTCGCCAAGCCTTCAAGCAGTGAACCACTGCGAGGAGTTTTTTTTCCTGGGTCGTATATTTCTTTTCAGCTTCACTTAGCTTTCTACTTTCAAATGCTACTGGGTGATGCTGTTGCAAAAGCACTCCTCCAATAGCAAAATCGGATGCATCTGTCTGAACTTCAAAGGGCTTTTCAATATCAGGGAGAGCTAAGATGGGATCCTTCATAATAGCATCCTTCAATCTCTCGAAGGCCTCTTGGCACTCACTCGTCAAACACCATTTACGCTCCTTCTTCAATAGCTCCGTGAGGGCTATGGTCTTGCGAGAGTACCCTTCCATAAACTTTCTATAGTAGTTGGCTAGTCCCAAAAATGAGCGGAGCTCACTAACATTCTTCAATGTTGTCCACTCCTTGATGGCCCTAAACTTTTCCATGTGCATTCGAATATAGCCACGTTCATAATGTGACCAAGAAAATGGATTCGTGTCTGAGCAAATGGACACTTCTCCCCTTTTACGTATAACTGGTGGTCATGTAATCTTTGAAGTACCTGACGCAGGTGCTCTTGATGCTCTTCCAAAGTGGAGCTATATACCACTATATCGTCTAAATAGATGACTATAAATTTGTCTAAGTAGTTATGGAACACCTGATTCATCAATGTACAAAATGTGGCAGGAGCATTGGTCAGTCCAAAAGGCATAACAAGAAATTTAAATGCACCATACCGTGTCACACAAGTGGTCTTTGGCTCATCGCCCTCAACGATTCGAACCTGATGGTAGCCAGATCTCAGGTCCAATTTGGAGAAGTACTTGGCTCGGCTTAATTGATCAAACAAGTCTGCTATAAGGGGAATGAGATATTTGTTTCTTATAGTGACTTTGTTCAGGTTCTTGTAGTCAACACATAATCGCAAACTTCCATCGTGCTTCTTTTAAAATAGCACTGGCGCTCCGAAAGGAGCCTTTGATGGTCTGATGAACCCGACTTGTAGCAGCTCATCTAACTGCTTTCTTAGTTTGGCCAACTCTGGCGGGGCCATGCGGTAGGGCACTCTAGCAGGGGGTTTCACTCCGGGGAGGAGCTCGATTTCATGGTCCACTACTTGTCGAGAGGGTAGAACTTTAGGCAACATCTCTGGCATCACCTCTTCGAATTCTTCCAACACTTTTTCCACACCATCAGGTATTGATTCTACTTCTGACCCTTCTTTGTAAATTGACACCGCCACAAAGAAGGGTTCCCCTCTCCTTATCCCTTTCTTAAACTGCAAAGCTGAAATCATTTTCTTCCCACTCTTTGGTAAGATGTTGGCTGGCAGCACACATGGGTGTTCTCCTAAGAACAACAAGCAGCTAGTGGCGGGGATAGGGATGACCTGAGCCAACATCATGAAGTCCAATCCAAGGACAACATCAAAGTCATCCATGGGGGAAACTGTAAAGTCTACCTTCCCCTTCCATGGCCCCAATCGGGTTGTCATACTTTTGGAGCTTCCACTGATCGCAAAGGCTGGCGAATTGACCGCCTTCATTCATCCACAGTCTTTACTAATCTAAAGACCACACCTTTTTGCTTCTTCTAGTGTGATGAAAGTGTCGGTTGCACCCGTATCCACCATGGCCTTGGTGGCTTTCTCATTGATCGTCAAGTTCACATACATCAAGCCTCTACTCTGCTCTTTCTTTATAGTGTTCAATTAGGTGCGAAAGGCATTGAGGAACCTTATTGAACCCATCTTGGCTGGCTCCTGTTCACCTTTTTCAATGCTCTCTAGCACTTTTACAGACTCTTGAGATGAGGTCTTTAACGCATTAAGGGCTCCCCTGTGCGGGCATTCAGCCACCTGATGCAGCCCCTTGCAAAGAAAGCAAGCTAGCGGTTGCCTAGGCTTGAAAATCCCTACGTTGCTTGTCTTGGGCTGGGTGCTATATCGATCAAAGGACCTCCTGTCTGATCCCCCACTGAAGGGTTAGTCCAACCTAGTCATCTTTCCCTTACTCCCAAAGTTAAAGCTACTGCCAGCTAATGGAGGATTTTTTCATTTTAAGGAGCCATCATTGTAATCGTGAAGACGTTCAGCTCCAGCCATGGCCGTGGCCACATCTTGCACTTTCTACCTTTGTAGTTCTATCCTTGCCCAAGGCTTGAGGCCCTCAAGAAAATAGAACATCTTGTCCTTTTCGGACATGTCTCAAATATCCAACATCAGGGTAGAAAAGCTTCTCATAAATTCTCGCACCGTTTCGATTTGCACCAACTCTCGAAGTCTTCTTCGAGCCATATACTCCATATTCTCAGGGAAAAACTGGTTTTTCAATTCTCACTTCGGATCCGTCCAAGTCTTAATTGGGCACTCGTCATCGACAAACTTGGAGCGCCACCACAGCTTGGCATCCCCTGCGAAGTACATCGACGCCATTGTCACCTTGTCTTCCTCTGAATTTGTGTGTACAGCTCAAAAGTATTGCTTCATGTCAAACAAGAAATTTTCAAGTTCCTTAGCATCCCTTCCCCCTCATAGCATCGAGGCTCCGGCACCTTGGGCCTTTGTCCCTTTTTCATCAAGCTTGAACCCGATCTGGCCACAGCCTTTTGTAGGATGCTCACCTGTGCTCTGAGCTCCTCAAACTCTTTTTGGAGAATGTTCAAGGCATCTCTAGCCTCTTTGCTCACATTCTAGAGAGTGTCGGACAACTCCCGCTGGGTTGTCTCGATCTCCCTTACTTGGTCTTTCGTCACCATATGAGTTTTCATTACGGCCACCGCGGCCTTAAGTTCCTCAATTCTCTCTTGATGATCTAGTCCACCATTTGTGGCCATCTCATCCATTTTTCTAGCATTTCTCAACCGTGCTCTGATACCACGTGTCACGGACTAAGCTTTCTCTCAATAAGCAATAGACCGTGCGGCACTTGAATGGGTGCTCCCAACCAAGTCAGCCTTCAATAGATCGATATCTGAACAAATAACCATAAGCTATGGTTAGTCACAAGCATTCACAATAAGGCACAACATCTCGAGATCAATCTCAAGCACACACACAATGAGGCATATTCGCATCAAGAAAAAGAAAAACACATCGAGGCAACAATCGGGACATTCAAACGGGATGAGTTTTATTATAAACGGGACTCATACATCGGGACCTCTCACCGTCACCAGGGCCAGGGGGCAGCCCTTGGTGGGTAGCCTAAGCTCGTATAGCAACCGGTGAGATAGCCCAACACTACGCTGTCGGCTCACCCCCCCTAAAGAGCCTTAGAGATTTTAGAGCTATACTACCAGTAACCATTACAATGTTTGAAATGGGGACACTTTTCCTAGCACAAGGGATCTATCCGGCCCTGGCCCTATACATGGGTGGCTCATGGCAACCGAAGTCTCGGTCATGGCCCTAAACAAGGTTGGCTCATGACACCAGGGATCGATCGGGTCCCCCTCTACGTGCTGCCAATCCTGCTGTCGTAACCCTCGGTCTGGTTCGATCTTAGACTAGGAATGAACTCTGTATGCCTAAGCCAACCGACGAAATGAGCGGGCGGGTATTATGTCGACCAGAGAGATGGGATGCGCAAGTCGTGGATCGATAGAGTGGTAGGTGGGTTTAGGCACATCTTCATATTTCTATGTGCCAATGCCATTTTTATGGCTTGTAAATTCATACAATGGTCCCTTAAGCCTTCACATGAAGTTTCATGGCAAGACGACTCGCTTTCTATTTTTCACAATTTTTGAAACTTTTTACGGTTCGAGATTTTTTAAAATTTTTTTCGAAGGAGTTTTGTCCCCAAACTTGGTAGACGTGATCCTTGTATTTTTGTTGGCATGCACAAAAAATTCAGCTAAAAACTCGAAGTGTACAAGATTTTGTGACCATTTGAAAAAAGTATCCCCATTTCAGACACTTTAATACCTACTGGTAGCAAACCTGTAAAATCTCAAATGCTCTTTAAGGGGGTGTGAGTTCTCGAGGTTTGATGAGGGTTAGGGGGCCACTATAAGGGCCAAGTACCAGCACCCATCGCACATCATGCACGCACACCCCCCCAGCCCCCCCGATCGTTGGAACCCCAATGCCACCGGTCAGGTTCTTCGACGATGCTCCGACGATGGTGCCCCGACGAAGAAAAATGCGACACCAGCACATGCCCGAGCCCAGCATGTGCTGCCACAACCCTCCGTCCGATATGATCTTAGATCGGGAATGAACTCTGTATGCTTAAACTGGGAATGAACTCCATATGCCTAAGTCAACCCACGAAACGAGCATGCGGTCGCTCAACCGGTCAGAGGGGCGGGATGCACAAGCCGAGGATCGGTCGGGTCCCCCTCTGTGTGCTGCCAATCCTGCTGCCGCAACCCTCGATCTAAGCTGATCCTAGACTGGGAATGAACTCTGTATGCCTAAGCCAACCGACGAAACGAGCGGGCAGGTACTATACCGGCTAGAGAGACGGGATACGCAAGCTGTGGATCGATAGGGTGGTAGGTGGGTTTAGGCACATCTTCATATTTCTACGTGCCAATGCCATTTTTACGGCTTCTAAATTCATACAATGGTCCCCTAAGCCTTCACGTGAAGTTTCATGGCAAGACTACTCGTTTTCTATTTTTCACGATTTTTGAAACTTTTTATGGTTTGGGATTTTTTAAAATTTTTTTGGAAAGAGTTTTGTCCCCAAACATGGTAGTCGTGATCCTTGTATTTTTTCTGGCATGCACAAAAAAATTCAGCTAAAAACTCGAAGTGTACAAGATTTTGTGACCATTTGAAAAAAGTGTCCCCATTTCAGACACTTTAATGGCTACTGGCAGCAAACCTGTAAAATCTCAAATGCTCTTTAAGGGGGTGTGAGTTCTCAAGGTTTGATGAGGGATAGGGGGCCACTATAAGGGCCAAGTACCAGCACCCATCACACATCATGTGCGCACACCCCCCCGGCCCCCCGATCGCCGAAACCCCAATGTTGCCGGTCAGGTGCTCTGACGATGGTGACCCGGAGAAGAAAAATGCGGCACCAGCACATGCCCGAGCCCAGCATGTGCTGCCGCAACCCTCGGTTCGGTCCAATCTTAGATTGGGAATGAACTTTGTATGCCTAAGTCAACCCACGAAACGAGCATGCGAGCGCTCAGCCGGCCAGAGGGGCTGGATGCACAAGCTGGGGATCAATCGGGTCCCCCTTTGCGTGCTGTCGATCCTGCTAATGCAACCCTCAGTCTGGTCTGATGTTAGACTGGGAATTAACTCCGTATGCCTATGCAACCGACGAAACGAACGGGCGGGTGGGCACTACGTCGGCCAGAGAGACGGGATGCGCGACCCGTGGATCGATAGGGTGGTAGGTGGGTTTAGGCACATCTTCATATTTCTACATGCCAATGCCATTTTTATGGCTTGAAAATTCATATAATGGTCCCTTAAGCCTTCACGTGAAGTTTCACGGCAAAACGACTCGTTTTTTATTTTTCACGATTTTCAAAACTTTTGACGTTTCGAGATTTTTTAAAATTTTTTCGAAAGGAGTTTTGGCCCCAAACTTGGTAGACGTGATCCTTGTATTTTTGTTGGCATGCAAAAAACAATTCAGCCAAAAACTCAAAGTGTACAAGATTTTGTGACCATTTGAAAAAAGTGTCCCCATTTCAAACATTTTAATGGCTATTGGCAGCAAACCTGTAAACTCTCAAATGCTCTTTAAGGGGTGTGAGTTCTCGAGGTTTGATGAGGGATAGGGGGCCAATATAACGGCCAAGTGCCAGCACCCATCACACATCATGTGCGCACACCCCCTGGCCCCCCTATCGCCGGAACCCCAATCTCACCGGTTACGTTCTCTGGCCATGCTCCGGCGATGGTGCCCGACGAAGAAAAATGCGGCATAGCACATGCCTGAGCCAAGCATGTGCTGTCGCAACCCTCGGTCTGGCCCGATCTTAGACTGGGAATGAACTCCGTATGCTTAGACTGGGAATGAACTCCGTATGCCTAAGTTAACCCACGAAACGAGCGTGCAGGCGCTCAGTAGGCCAGAGATGCGTGATGCGTAAGCCGGGGATCGGTCGAGTCCCCCTCTGCAAGCTGCCAATCTTGCTGTCGTAAACGTCAATCCAGTCTAATCTTAGACTGGGAATGAACTCCGTATGCCTAACCCAACCGACGAAACGAGCCAACGGGCGGGCGGGCGATACGCCGGCCAGAGAGACGGGATGCGCAAGCGGTGGATCGATAGGGTGGTAGGTGGGTTTAGACACATCTTCATATTTCTGCGTGCCAATGCCATTTTTATGGCTTGTAAATTCATACAATGGTCCCTTAAGCCTTCACGTGAAGTTTCATGGCAAGATGACTCGTTTTCTATTTTTCAAGATTTTTGAAACTTTTTACGGCTGGAGATTTTTTAAAATTTTTTCGGAAGGGGTTTTGGCCCCAAACTTGGTAGACGTGATCCTTGTATTTTTGTTGGCATGCACAAAAACATTCAGCTAAAAACTCAAAGTGTACAAGATTTTGATACCATTTGAAAAAAGTATCCAAATTTCAGGCACTTTAATGGCTACTGGCAGCAAACCTGTAAAATCTCAAATGCTCTTTAAGGGGGTGTGAGTTCTCGAGGTTTGATGAGGGATAGGGGGCCAATATAAGGTCCAACTACCAGCACCCATTGCACATCATGTGCACACATCCCCCCCGACCCCCTCGATCATCGGAACCCCAATGCCGCTGGTTAGGTTGTCCGACGATGCTCCGGCGACGGTGCTCCGGAAAAGAAAAATGTGGCACCAGCACATGCCTGAGCCCAGCATGTGCTGCCGTAACCCTCGGTCCGGTCCGATCTTAGACTGGGAATGAGCTCCGTATGCTTAGACTGGGAATGAACTCCGTATGCCTAAGTCAACCCACGTAACAAGCGTGCAGGCGCTCAGCCGACCAGATGGGCGGGATGCGTAAGCCGGGGATCGGTTGGGTCCCTTTCTGCGTGATGCCGATCCTGCTGCCACAACACTCGGTCCGATCTGATCTTAGACTGGGAATGAACTCTGTATGCCAAAGCCAACCGATGAAACGAGCCCAGCATGTGCTGCCGTAACCCTCAGTCCGGTCCGATCATAGTCTGGGAATGAACTCCATATGCTTAGACTGGGAATAAACTCCGTATGCCTAAGTCAACCCATGAAACGAGCGTGCGGGCACTCAGCCAGCCAGAGGGGCGAGATGCGCAAGCCGGGGAATGATCGGGTCGCCCTCTGCGTGCTGCCAATCCTGCTGCCACAACCCTCGATCCGGTCCAATCTTAGACTAGGAATGAACTCCATATGCTTAGACTGGGAATGAACTCCGTATGCCTAAGTCAACCTACGAAACGAGCGTGCGGGTGCTCAGCCGGCCAGAGAGGCGGGATGCGTAAGCCGTGGATCGATAGGGTGGTAGTGGGTTTAACCACATCTTCATATTTCTGCATGCCAATGCCATTTTTATGGCTTGTGAATTCATACAATGGTCCCTTAAACCTTCGCGTGAAGTTTCATGGCAAGATAACTCGTTTTCTCTTTTTCACGATTTTTGAAACTTTTTCTGGTTCGAGATTTTTTAAAATTTTTCCAAAGGAGTTTTGGCCCCAAACTTGGTAGACGTGATCCTCGTATTTTTGTTGGCATGCACAAAAAAATTCAGCTAAAAACTCGAAGTGTACAATATTTTGCGACCATTTGAAAAAAGAGTCCCCATTTCAGACACTTTAACGGCTACTGGCAGCAAACCTATAAAATCTCAAATGCTTTTTAAGGGGGTGTGAGTTCTCGAGGTTTGATGAGAAATAGGGGGCCAATATAAGGGCCAGGTACCAGCACCCATCGCACATCATGTGCGCACACCCCCCGGCCCCCCCAATCGTCGGAACCCTAATGCCGCCGATCAGGTTCTCCGACGAAGGTCTTGCGATGGCACCCCAGCAAAGAAAAATGCTGCACCAGCACATGGCCGAGCCCAGCATGTGCTGCCACAACCCTCCGTCCAGTCTGATCTTAGACTGGGAAAGAACTCCATATGCTTAGACTGGGAATGAACTCCATATGCCTAAGTCAACCCACGAAACGAGCGTGCAGACGCTCAGCCGGCCAGAGGGGCGGGATGCACAAGTCGGGGATCGGTCGAGTCCCCCTCTACGTGCTGTCGATCCTGTTGTCGCAACCCTCGATCCGGTCCAATCTTAGATTGGGAATGAATTCCATATGCCTAAGCCAACCGACGAAACGAGCGGGCGGGCGGGCGGGCGATACGTCGGCCAGAGAGACGGGATGCGCAAGTCGTGGATCGATAGGGTGGTAGGTGGGTTTAGGCACATCTTCATATTTTTGCTTGCCAATGCCATTTTTATGGCTTGTAAATTCATACAATGGTCCCTTCAGCCTTCACGTGGAGTTTCATGGCAAAACGACTCATTTTCTATTTTTCACGATTTTTGAAGCATTTTCTGGTTCGGGATTTTTTAAAATTTTTTTGAAAGGAGTTTTAGCCCCAAACTTGGTAGTCATGATCCTTGTATTTTTGTTGGCATGCACAAAAAAATTCAGATAAAAACTCAAAGTGTACAAGATTTTGTGACCGTTTGAAAAAAGTGTCCCCATTTCAATGGCTATTGGCAGCAAACCTGTAAAATCTCAAATTCTCTTTAAGGGGGTGTGAGTTATCGAGGTTTGATGAGGGATAGGGGGCCACTATAAGGGCCAAGTAGCAGCACCCATCACACATCATGTGCGCACACCCCCCAGCCCCCCGATCGCCGGAACCCCAATACCGTCGGTCAGGTTCTCCGACGATGGTGCCCCGACGAAGAAAAATGCGGCACCAGCACATGCCCGAGCCCAGCATGTGCTGCCGCAACCCTCCATTTGGTCCGATCTTAGACTGGGAATGAACTCCGTATGCTTAGACTGGGAATGAACTCTGTATGCCTAATTCAACCCATGGAACGAGCATGCGGGCGCTCAGCCGACCAGAGGGGCTGGATGCACAAGCCGGGGATCGACTGGGTCCCCCTCTGCGTGCTGCAATCCTGCTGCTGCAACCCTCTATCTGGTCTGATCTTAGACTGGGAATGAACTCCGTATGCCTACGCCAACCGACGAAACGAGCGGGCGGGCGAACATTACGTCGGCCAGAGAGACGGGATGCGCGACCCGTGGATTGATAGGGTGGTAGGTGGGTTTAGGCACATCTTCATATTTCTACGTGCCAATGCCATTTTTATGGCTTGAAAATTCATATAATGGTCCCTTAAGCCTTCACGTGAAGTTTCACGGCAAGACGACTCGTTTTCTATTTTTCACAATTTTCAAAACTTTTTACGGTTCGGGATTTTTAAAAATTTTTTCGAAATGAGTTTTGGCCCCAAACTTGGTAGACGTGATCCTTGTATTTTTGTTGGCATGCACAAAACAATTCAGCTAAAAACTCAAAGTTTACAAGATTTTGTGACCATTTGAAAAAAGTGTCTCCATTTCAGACACTTTAATGGCTACTGGCAGCAAACCTGTAAAATCTCAAATGCTCTTTAAGGGGGTGTGAGTTCTCGAGGTTTGATGAGGGATAGGAGGCCAATATAATGGCCAAGTACCAACACCCATCACACATCATTTGCGCACACCCCCCTGGCCCCCCCGATCGCCGGAACCCCAATGTCGCCGATTAGGTTCTCCGGCCATGCTCCGACGATGGTGCCCCGACGAAGAAAAATACGGCACAGCACATGCATGAGCCAAGCATGTGCTGTCGGAACCCTCGGTCCGGTCGGATCTTAGAGTGGGAATGAATTCCGTATGCTTAGACTGGGAATGAACTCCGTACGCCTAAGTCAACCCACGAAATGAGCGTGCGGGCGCTCAGCCGGCCAGAGGTACGGGATGCGCAAGCCAGGGATCGACCGGGTCCCCCTCTGCATACTGTCGATCCTGCTGCCGCAACCCTCGATCTGGTCCAATCTTAGACTGGGAATGAACTTCGTATGCCTAAGCCAACCGACGAAACGAGCGGGCGGGTGGGTTGGCGATACGTCGGCCAGAGAAACGGGATGGTAAGTCGTGGATCGATAGGGTGGTAGGTGGGTTTAGACACATCTTCATATTTCTGCAGGCCAATGCCATTTTTATGGCTTGTAAATTCATACAATGGTCCCTTAAGCCTTCACGCGAAGTTTCATGGCAAGACGACTCGTTTTCTATTTTTCAAGATTTTTGAAACTTTTTATGGCTCAGGATTTTTTTAAATTTTTTCGGAAGGGTTTTGGCGCCAAACCTGGTAGACGTGATCCTTGTATTTTTGTTGGCATGCACAAAAACATTCAGCTAAAAACTCGAAGTGTACAAGATTTTGTGACCATTTGAAAAAGGTGTCCCCATTTCAGACACTTTAATGGCTACTGACAGCAAACCTGTAAAATCTCAAATGCTCTTTAAGGGGGTTTGAGTTCTAGAGGTTTGATGACGTATAGGGGGCTAATATAAGGGCCAAGTACCAGCACCCATCGCACATCATGTGCGCACACCCCCTCGGCCCCCCGATCGTCGAAACCCCAATGCCGCCAGTCAGGTTGTCCGGCGATGCTCCGGCGACGGTGCCTCGGCAAAGAAAAATGCCGCACCAGCACATGCCCGAGCCCAGCATGTGCTACCGTAACCCTCGATCCGGTCCGATCTTAGACTGGGAATGAACTCCGTATGCTTAGACTGTGAATGAACTCCGTATGCCTAAGTCAACCCACATAACGAGCGTACGGGCGCTCAGCCGACCAAAAGGGCGGGATGCACAAGCCCAGGATCGGTCGGGTCCCCTCTATGTACTGCCGATCCTGCTGCCGCAACACTCGGTCTGATCCGATCTTAGACTGGGAATTAACTCCGTATGCCCAAGCCGACCGACGAAACAAGCCCAGCATGTGCTGCCGCAGCCCTCGATCCGGTCCAATCTTAGTCTGGGAATGAACTCCGTATGCTTACACTGGGAATAAACTCCGTATGCCTAAGTCAACCCATGAAACGAGCGTGCGGGTGCTCAATCGGCCAGAGGGGTGGGATGCGCAAGTCGAGGATCGATCGAGTCACCTTCTGCATGCTGTAGATCTTGTTGACGCAACCCTCGATCCGGTTTGATCTTAGACTGGGAATGAACCCCGTATGACTAAGCCAATTGACGAAACGAGCGGGCGGACAGGCGGGCACTACACCGGCCAGAGAGGCAGGATGCGTAGGTCATGGATCGATAGGGTGGTAGGTGGGTTTAGGCACATCTTCATATTTCTACGTGCCAATGCCATTTTTATGGCTTGTAAATTTCATACAATGGTCCTTGAAGCTTTCACGTCAACTTTCATGGCAAGATGACTCGTTTTCTATTTTTCACAATTTTTGCAACTTTTAACAATCCAAGATTTTTCAAAATTTTTTCGAAGGGCGTTTTGGCCCCAAACTTGGTAAACATGATCCTTGTATTTTTTTTGGCATGCACAAAAAAATTCAGCTAAAAACTCGAATTGTATAAGATTTTGTGACCATTTGAAAAAAAAGTCCCCATTTTAGACACTTTAATGGCTACTGGCAGCAAACCTGTAAAATCTCAAATGCTCATTGAGGGGATGTGAGTTCTCGAGGTTTGATGAGGGATAGAGGGCCAATATAAGGGCTAAATACTAGCACCCATCGCACATCATGTCCGCACACCCCCCGGCCCCCTCGATCGTCGGAACCCCAATGCCGCCGATCAGGTTCTCCGGCGATGCTCCGACAATGGTGCCCCGACAAAGAAAAATGTGGCACCAGCACATGGCCAAGCCCAGCATGTGCTGCCACAACCCTCGGTCCGGTCCGATCTTAGACTGGGAATGAACTCCGTATGCTTAGATTGGGAATGAACTCCATATGCCTAAGTCAACCCATGAAACGAGCGTACGGGCACTCAATTGGCCAGAGGGGCGGGATGCGCAAGTCGGGGATCGGCCGAGTCCCCCTCTATGCGCTGTCGATCCTGTTGCCGTAACCCTCGATCCGGTCTGATCTTAGATTGGGAACGAACTCCATATGCCTAAGCCAACCGACGAAACGAGCAGGCAGACGGGCGGGCGGGCGATACGCCAGCCTGAGAAACGGGATGCGCAAGCTGTGGATCGATAACGTGGTAGGTGGGTTTAGGCACATCTTCATATTTCTGCATGCCAATGCCATTTTTATGGCTTGTAAATTCATAAAATGGTCCCTTAAGCCTTCACGTGGAGTTTCATGGCAAGACGACTCATTTTCTATTTTTCACGATTTTTGAAACATTTTGTGGTTCAGGATTTTTAAAATTTTTTTTGAATGGATTTTTTGCCCCAAACTTGGTAGACATGATCCTTGTATTTTTGTTGGCATGCATAAAAAATTAAGCTAAAAAATCGAAGTGTACAAGATTTTGTGACCATTTGAAAAAAGTATCCCCATTTCAGACACTTTAATGGCTACTGGTAGCAAACCTGTAAAATCTCAAATGCTTTTTAAGGGGGCATGAGTTCTCAAGGTTTGATGAGGGATAGGGGCCAATATAAGGGCCAGGCACCAGCACCCATCGCACATTATGTGTGCACACCCCTTCGACCCCTCCGATCGCCGGAACCCCAATGCCGTCGGTCAGGTTCTCCGGTGATGCTCCGATGATGGTGCCCAGGTGAAGAAAAATGTGGCATCAAGACATGCTCGAGCCCAGCATGTGCTGGCATAACCCTCGATTCGGTCTGATCTTAGACTGGGAATGAACTCCGTATGCCTAAGTCAACCCATGAAATGAGCTTGCGGGCTCTCAGCTGGCCAGAGGGGCGGGATGCACAAGCCGAGAATCGGTCGGGTCCCACTCTGTGTGCTGCCGATCTTGCTACCACAACCCTCGGTCTGACCTAATCTTAGACTGGGAATGAACTCCGTATGCCTGAGCCAACCGACGAAACGAGCGGTCGGGCGGGCGGGCACTACGTCGGCCAGAGAGACGGGATGAGCAAGCCGTGGATCGATAGGGTGGTAGGTGGGTTTAGGTACATCTTCATATTTCTATGTGCCAATGCCATTTTTATGGCTTGTAAATTCATACAATGGTCCCTTAAGCCTTCGTGTGAAGTTTCATGGCAAGACGACTCGTTTTTTTATTTTTCATGATTTTCAAAACTTTTTACGGTTCGAGATTTTTTAAAATTTTTTGGGAAAGATTTTTGGCCCCAAACTTGGTAGATGTGATCCTTGTATTTTTGTTGGCATGTACAAAAAAATTCAGCTAAAAACTCGAAGTGTACAAGATTTTTTCACCATTTGAAAAAAGTGTCCCCATTTGAGACACTTTAATGACTACTGGCAGCAAACCTGTAATATCTCAAATGCTCTTTAAGGGGGTGTGAGTTCTCATGGTTTGATGAGGGATAGGGGGCCAATATAAGGGCCAAGCACCAGCACCATCGCACATTATGTGGTCACACCCTCCCCGACCCCCCCGATAGCCGGAACCCCAATGTCGCTGGTCAGGTTTTCCGGTGATGCTCTAGCGATGGTGACCCGACGAAGAAAAAAGTGACACCCGCACATGCTCGAGCCTAGCATGTGCTGCCGCAACCCTCAGTCTGGTCTGATCTTAGACTGCGAATGAACTCCATACGTTTAGACTGGGAATGAACTCCGTATGCCTAAGTGAACCCATCAAACGAGCATGCGGGCGCTCAACCGGCCAGAGGGGCGGGACGTGCAAGCCGGGGATCGATCGGGTCCCCCTTTGTGTGCTGCCGATCCTGCTACCACAACCTTCAGTTTGATCCAATTTTAGACTGGGAATGAACTCTGTATGCCTAAGCCAACCGACGAAACGAGCGGGTGGGCGGGCGGGACCTACGCCGGCCAGAGAGGCGGGATGCTCAAGTCATGGATCGATAGGGTGGTAGGTGGGTTTAGGCACATCTTCATATTTCTGCATGCCAATGCCATTTTTATGGCTTGTAAATTCATACAATGGTCCCTTAAGCCTATGCTTAGACTGGGAATGAACTTCGTATGCCTAAGTCAACCCACGAAACGAACGTGTGGGCGCTCAGCCGGCCAGAGGGGCGGGATGCGTAAGCTGGGGATCGACCAGGTCCCCCTCTGCGTGCTGCCAAACCTGCTGTCGTAACCCTCGATCTGGTCATCTCTTAGACTGGGAATGAACTCCATATGCCTAAGCCAACTGACGAAACCCACGGGTGGGCGGGCGAGCGGTACGCCAGCCAGAGAGGCGAGATGCGCAAGCTGTGGATCGATAGGGTGGTAGGTGGGTTTAGGCAAATCTTCATATTTCTACATGCCAATGCCATTTTTATGGCTTGTAAATTCATACAATTGTCCCTTAAGCCTTCGTGTGAAGTTTCATGGCAAGACGACTTGTTTTCTATTTTTCACGATTTTTAAAACTTTTTACTGTTCGGGATTTTTTAAAATTTTTTTAGAACATGTTTTGGCCCCAAACTTGGTAGACATGATCCTTGTATTTCTGTTGGCATGCACAAAAAAATTTAGATAAAAATTCAAAGGGTACAAGATTTTGTGACCATTTGAAAAAAGTGTCCCCATTTTAGACACCATGTGCGCACACCCCCTCAGCCCCCTCGATCGTCGGAACCCCAATGCCGTCGGTCAGGTTCTTCGACGATGGTGCCCCGATGAAGAAAAATACGGCACCAGCATATGCTTGAGCCCAGCATGTGCTGCCGCAAACCTAAGTTCGGTCTGATCTTAGACTAGGAATGAACTCTATATGCTTAGACTGGGAATGAACTCTGTATGCCTAAGTCAAACCATGAAACGAGTGTGCGGGCACTCAGCCGGCCAAAGTGGCAGGATATGCAAGTCAGGGAATAGTTGGGTCCCCCTCTGTGTGCTGCCAATCCTGCTACCGTAACCCTCGGTCTGATCCTATCTTAGACTGGGAAGGGACTCTATATGCCTAAGCCAACCGACGAAATGAGCGGGCGGGCTGGCGGGCACTACGCCGGCCAGAGAGACAGGATGCGCAAGCCGTGGATCGATAGGGTGGTAGGTGGGTTTAGGCACATCTTCATATTTCTGCATGCAAATGCCATTTTTATGGCTTGTAAATTCATACAATGGTCCCTCAAGCCTTCACATGAAGTTTCATGGCAAGACGACTCTTTTTCTATTATTCATGATTTTTGAAACTTTTTACGGTACGAGATTTTTTTAATTTTTTTGGAAGGATTTTTGGCCCCAAACTTGGTAGACGCGATCCTTGTATTTTTATTGGCATGCACACAAAAATTCAGCTAAAACCTCGAAGTGTACAAGATTTTGTGACCATTTGAAAAAAGTGTCCCCATTTGAGACACTTTAATGGCTACTGGCAGCAAACCTGTAAAATCTCAAATGCTCTTTAAGGGGGTGTGAGTTCTTGAGGTTTGATGAGGGATAAGGGGCCAATATAAGGGCCAAGTAACAGCACCAATCGCACATCATGTGGGCACACCCCCTCGGCCCCCCCGATCCCCGACACCCTAATGCCGCCGGTCAGGTTCTCCGACGATGCTCCGGCGATGGTGCCCCGACGAAGAAAAATATGGCACCAGCACATGCTCAAGCCCAGCATGTGCTGCCGCAACCCTTGGTTCGGTCCAATCTTAGACTGGGAATGAACTCCGTATGCCTAACTCAACGCACGAAACGAGCGTGCGGGCGCTCAGTCAGCCAGCAAGAACGGGATGCGCAAGCCGGGGATCGATCGGGTCCCTCTCTACGTGCTGCTGATCCTGCTGCCTCAACCCTCAGTCTGGTCTAATCTTAGACTGGGAATGAACTCTGTATGCCTAAGCCGTGTCCCCATTTTAGACACTTTAATGGCTACTGGCAGCAAACCTATAAAATCTCAAATGCTCTTTAAGGGGGTGTGAGTTCCCGAGGTTTGATAAGGGATAGGGGCCAATATAAGGGCCAAGTACCAGCACCCATCGTACATCATGTGCGTACACCCCCCCGCTCGACCCCCTCGATTGTCGGAACCCTAATGCCGTCGGCCAGGTTCCCCGGCGATGCTCCGACGATGGTGCCCCGATGAAGAAAAAAATGGCACCAGCACATGCCCGAGCCCAGCATGTGCTGCCACAACCCTTGATCTGATCTGATCTTAAGACTGGGAATGAACTCCGTATGCCTAGACTGGGAATGAACTCTGTATGCCTAAGTCAACCCACGAAACGAGCTTACGGGCACTCAGTTGGCCAGAGGGGTGGGATGCACAAACCGGGGATCGATCGGGTCCCCCTCTGCGTGCTGCCAATCTTACTATCGTAACCCTCAGTTCTATCCAATCTTAGGCTGGGAATGAACTCCGTATGCCTAAGTGAATCGATGAAACGAGAGGGCTGGCGGGCGGGCACTATGCCGACCAGAGAGACGGGATGCGTAAATCGTGGATCGATAGGGTGGTAGGTGGGTTTAGGTACATCTTCATATTTCTATGTGCCAATGCCATTTTTATGGCTTGTAAATTCATACAATGGTCCCTTAAGCCTTTACGTGAAGTTTCATGGCAAGATGACTCGTTTTCTATTTTTCATGATTTTTAAAACATTTTACGGTTCGGGATTTTTTTAAAACCCTTTTGGAAGAATTTTTGGACCCAAACTTGGTGGACATGATCCATGTATTTTTGTTGGCATGTACAAAAAGATTCAGCTAAAAACTTGAAGTGTACAAGATTTTGTGACCATTTGAAAAAAGTGTCCCTATTCCAGACACTTTAATGGCTACTAGTAGCAAACCTGTAAAATCTCAAATGCTCTTTAAGGGGGTTTGAGTTCTTGAGCTTTGATGAGGGATAGGGGGCCAATATAAGGGCCAAGTACCAGCACCCATTGCACAACATGTGTGCACACCAACCCCCCGACCCCCCTGATCGCCGGAACCCCAATGTCGCCGATCAGGTTCTCCGGCGATGCTCCGACGATGGTGCCCTGGCTAAGAAAAATGGGGTACCAGGACATGCTCGAGCCCAGCATTTGTTGCCGCAACCCTTGGTCTGGTCTGATCTTAGACTGGGAATGAACTTCGCATGCTTAGATTGGGAATGAACTCCATATGCCTAAGTCAGCCAACAGAATGAGCGTGCGGGCGCTCAGCCGGCCAGAGGGGTGAGATGCGCAAGCCGGGGATCGGTCGGGTCCCTCTCTGTGTGCTGCCGATCCAGCTACCACAACCCTCGGTCCGGTTCGATCTTACACTGGGAGTGAACTCTGTATGCCTAAGCCAACTGACGAAATGAGCGGGCGAACGGGCGGTCGAGCACTATGTCGGCCAGAGAGATAGGATGCGCAAGACGTGGATTGATAGGGTGGTAGGTGGGTTTAGGCACATCTTCATATTTGTACGTGCCAATGCCATTTTTATGGCTTGTAAATTCATACAATGGTCCCTTAAGCCTTCACATGAAGTTTCATGTTAAGATGACTCGCTTTTTATTTTTCCTGATTTTCAAATATTTTTGCGGTTTGGGATTTTTTAATATTTTTTCAGAAGGAGTTTTGGCCCCAAACTTGGTAGAAGTGATCCTTGTACTTTTTTTGGCTTGCACAAAAAAATTCAGCTAAAAACTCGAGGTGTACAAGATTTTGTGACCATTTGAAAAAAGTGTCCCCATTTTAGACACTTTAATGGCTACTGGCAGAAAACCTATAAAATCTCAAATGCTCTTTAAGGGGGTGTGAGTTCCCGAGGTTTGATGAGGGATAGGGGGCCAATATAAGGGCCAAGTACCAGCACCCATCGTACATCATGTGCGTACACCCCCCCGCTCGGCCCCCTCGATTGTCGGAACCCTAATGCCGCCGACCAGGTTCTCTGACGATGCTCCGGCGATGCTCCGGTGATGGTGCCCCGACGAAGAAAAAAGTGGCACTAACACATGCCCGAGCCCAGCATGTGCTGCCACAACCCTTGATCTGATCCGATATTAAGACTGGGAATGAACTCCGTATGCCTAGACTGGGAATGAACACTGTATGCCTAAGTCAACCCACGAAACGAGCGTACGGGCACTCAGTTGGCCAGAGGGGTGGGATGCACAAGCCGGATCGATCGGGTCCCCCTCTGCGTGCTGCCAATCTTACTGTCGCAACCCCTAGTTCGGTCCAATCTTAGGCTGGGAATGAACTCCGTATGCCTAAGTGAACCGATGAAACGAGAGGGCTGGCGGGCGGGCACTATGCCGACCAGAGAGACGGGATGCGCAAATCGTTGATTGATAGGGTGGTAGGTGGGTTTAGGCATATCTTCATATTTCTATGTGCCAATGCCATTTTTATGGCTTGTAAATTCATACAATGGTCCCTTAAGCCTTCACATGAAGTTTCATGGCAAGAAGACTCGTTTTCTATTTTTCATGATTTTTGAAACTTTTTATGGTTCAGGATTTTTTAAAATTTTTTGGAAAGGAGTTTTGGATCCAAATGTGGTAGACGTGATCCTTGTATTTTTGTTGGCATGCACAAAAAAAATCAGCTAAAAACTCGAAGTGTATAAGATTTTGTGACCATTTGAAAAAAGTGTCACCATTTCAGACACTTTAATGGCTACTGGTAGCAAACCTGTAAAATCTCAAATGCTCTTTAAGGGGGTGTGAGTTCTCGAGGTTTGATGAGGGATAGGGGGCCAATATAAAGGCCAACTACGGGCACCCATCGCACATCATGTGCGCACACCCCCCCCGGCCCCCCCGATCGTTGGAACTCCAATGCCGTCGGTCAGGTTCTCCGGCCATGCTCCGACGTTGGTGCCCCGACGAAGAAAAATGTGGCACCAGCACATGCTCGAGCCCAGAATGTACTGCTGCAACCCTCGGTCTGGTCCGATCTTAGACTGGGAATGAACTCCATATGCATAAGCCAACTGACGAAACGAACGGGCGGGCGGGCGGGCACTACGTCGGCCAACGAGACGGGATGCGCAAGCCATGAATCGATAGGGTAGTAGGTGAATTTAGGTACATCTTTGTATTTTTGCGTGCCAATGCCATTTTTATGGCTTGTAAATTCATACAATGGTCCCTTAATCCTTCACGTGAAGTTTCATGGCAAGACGACTTATTTTCTATTTTTCATGATTTTTGAAACTTTTTGCTGTTTGGGATTTTTTTAAATTTTTTTGGAAGGCTTTTTGGCCCCAAACTTGGCAGACGTGATCCTTGTATTTTTGTTGGCATGCACAAAAAAAATCAGCTAACAACTCGAAGTGTACAAGATTTTGTGACCATTTGAAAAAAGTGTCCCCATTTTAGACACTTTAATAGCTACTGGTAGCAAACCTGTAAAATCTCAAATGCTCTTTAAGGGGGTGTTAGTTTCGAGGTTTGATGAGGGATAGGGGGCCAATATAAGGGCCAAGTACCAGCACCCATCGCACATCATGTGCGCACACCCCCCGACCCCCTCGATCATCGAAACCCTAATGCATCCGGTCAGGTTCTCGGACGATGCTCCGACGATGGTGCCCCGACGTAGAAAAATACGGCACCAGCACATGCTCGGGCCCAGCATGTGCTGCCGCAACCCTTGGTCTGGTCCGATCTTAGAGTGGAATGAACTCCGTATGCTTAGACTGGGAATGAACTCCATATGCCTATGTCAACCCACGAAATGAGCGTGCGGGCATTCAGTCGGCCAGAGGGGCGGGATGCGCAAGCCGGGGATCGACCGGGTCCCCCTCTGCGTGCTGTCGATCCTGCTACCGCAACCTTCAGTCTGATCTTAGACTGGGAATAAACACCGTATGCCTAAGCCAACCGATGAAACGAGCATGCGGAGGGGCAGGCGGGCACTATGTCGACCAGAGAGACGGGATGCACAAGCCGTGGATCGATAAGGTGGTAGGTGGGTTTAGGCACACATTCATATTTCTGTGTGCCAATTCCATTTTTATGGCTTGTAAATTCATACAATGGTCCCTTAAGCCTTCACGTGAAGTTTCATGGCAAGACGACTCGTTTTCTATTTTTCATGATTTTTGAAACTTTTTACGGTTCAGGATGTTGCAAAATTTTTTTGGAAGGAGTTTTGGCCCCAAACTTGGTAGACGTGATCCTTGTATTTTTTTTGGCATGCACAAAAAAAATCAGCTAAAAACTCGAAGTGTACAAGATTTTGTGACCATTTGAAAAAAGTGTCCCAATTTCAGACACTTTAATGGCTACTGGCAGCAAACCTGTAAAATCTCAAATGCTCTTTAAGGGGGTGTGAGTTCTGGATGTTTGATGAGGGAGAGGGGGCCAATATAAGGGCCAAGTACCAGCACCCATCGCACATCATGTGCGCACACCCCCAACTGTCCCCCCTGATCGTCAAAACCCTAATGCCGCCGGTCAGGTTCTCTGGTGATGCTCCGGTGATGGTGCCCCGATGAAGAAAAATATGGCACCAGCACATGCTCGAGCCCAGCATGTGCTGCCGCAACCCTCAGTCCGGTCTGATCTTAGACTGGGAATGAACTCCATTTGCTTAGACTGGGAATGAACTCCGTATGCCTAAGTCAACCTACGAAACGAGCATGCGGGCGCTCAGCCGTCTAGAGGGGCAGGATGCGCAAGTCGGGGATCGGTTGAGTCCCCCTCTACGTGCTGTCAATCCTGCTATCGCAACCCTCAGTTCGGCCTGATCTTAGACTGGAAATGAACTCCGTATGCCTAAGCCAACCGATGAAACGAGCGGGCGGGCGGGCACTACGTCGGCCAGAGAGACGGGATGCGCAAGCAATGGATCGATAGGGTGGTAGGTGGGTTTAGGTACATCTTCATATTTCTACGTGGCAATGCCATTTTTATGGCTTGTAAATTCATACAATGGTCCCTTAAGCCTTCACGTGAAGTTTCATGGCAAAATAACTCCTTTTCTATTTTTCACGATTTTTGAAACTTTTTATGGTTTGGGATTTTTTAAAAGTTTTTCGGAAGGAGTTTTGGCCCCAAACTTGATAGACATGATCCTTGTATTTTTTTTGGGATGCAAAAAAAAATTGACCTAAAAACTCGAAGTGTCCAAGATTTTGTGACCATTTGAAAAAGTGTCCCCATTCTAGACACTTTAATGGCTACTGGCAGCAAACCTGTAAAATATCAAATGCTCTTTAAGGGGGTGTAAGTTCTTGAGGTTTGATGAGGGATAGGGGGCCAATATAAGGGCCAAGTACCAGCACCCATCGCACATCATGTGTGCACACCCCCTCCGCCCCCCCGATCACCGTAACCCCAATGCCACCGATCAGGTTCTCCGACGATGCTTCGATTATGGTGCCCCGATGAAGAAAAAAATGGTACCAGCACATGCCCGAGCCCAGCATGTGCTGTCGTAACCCTCCGTTCGGTCCGATCTTTGACTAAGAATGAACTCCATATGCTTAGACTGGAATGAACTCCGTATGCCTAAGTCAACCTACGAAACGAGCGCGCGGGCGCTCAGCCGGCCAGAGGGGCGAGATGTACAAGCCGTGAATCGATCGGGTCCCCCTTTCCGTGCTATCGATCCTACTGCCACAACCCTCGGTCTGGTCCAATCTTAGATTGGGAATGAACTCCGTATGCACAAGCCAACTGACAAAACCAGCGGGCGGGCACTACGCCGGCCAGAGAGACGGGATGCGCAAGCCGTGGATCGATAGGGTGGTAGGTGGGTTTAGGCACATCTCCATATTTCTGCATGTCAATGCCATTTTTATGTCTTGTAAATTCATCCAATGGCCCCTTAAGCCTTTACGTGAAGTTTCATGGCAAGACGACTCGTTTTCTATTTTTCATGATTTTTGAAACTTTTATCGGTTCGGGATTTTTAAAAATTTTTTCGGAGGGAGTTTTGGCCCCAAACTTGGTAGATGTGATCCTTGTATTTTTTTTGGCATGCAAAAAAACATTCAGCTAAAAACTCAAAGTGTACAAGATTTTGTGACCATTTGAAAAAAGTGTCCCCAATTCAGACACTTTAACGGCTACTGGCAGCAAACCTGTAAAATCACAAATGCTCTTTAAGGGGGTGTGAGTTCTCGAGGGTTGATGAGGGATAGGGGGACAAAATAAGGGCCAAGTACCAGAACCCATCACACATCATGTGCGCACCCCCCGGCCCCCCTGATCGCCGGAACCCCAATGCTGCCGGTCAAGTTCTCTGACAATGCTACGGCGATGGCACCCCGGTGAAGAAAAATACGACACCAGCACATGCCTGAGCCCAGCATGTGCTGTCGCAACCCTCGATCCGGTCTGATCTTAGACTGGAAATGAACTTTGTATGCTTAGACTGGGAATGAACTCTGTATGCCTAAGTCAACCCACGAAACAAGCGTGCGGGTGCTCAACCGACCAGAGGGGTAGGATGCGCAAGCCGAGGATCGATCGAGTCCCCCTCTGTGTGCTGTTGATCCTGCTACCACAACCCTCAGTCTGATCCAATTTTTAGACTGGGAATGAACTCCGTATGCCTAAGCCAACCGATGAAACGAGTGGGCGGACACTACGTCAGCCAGAGAGACCGGATGCGCAAGCTGTGGATCGATAGGGTGGTAGGTGGGTTTAGGCACATCTTCATATTTTTGTGTGCCAATTCCATTTTTATGGCTTGTAAATTCATACAATGGTCCCTTAAGCCTTCACGTGAAGTTTCTTGACAAGACGACTCGTTTTCTCTTTTTCATGATTTTTGAAACTTTTTACGGTTCGAGATTTTTTAAAATTTTTTCGGAAGGAGTTTTGGGCACAAACATGGTAGACATGATCCTTGTATTTTTTTTGGCATGCACAAAAAAATTCAGCTAAAAATTCAAAGTGTACAAGATTTTGTGACCTTTTGAAAAAAGTGTCCCCATTTCAGACACTTTAATGACTACTGGCAGCAAACCTATAAAATCTCAAATGCTCTTTAAGGGGGTGAGAGTTCTCGAGGTTTGATGAGGGATAGGGGGCCAATATAAGGACTAAGTACCAGTACCCATCGCAAATCATGTGCGCACACTCCCTCGGCTCCCCCGATCACCGGAACCCTAATGCAGCCGGTCAAGTTCTCCGGCGATGCTCCGATGATGGTGCCCCTGTAAAGAAAAATGCGGCACCAGCACATGCCCGAGCCCAAAATGTGTGGTCGCAACCCTTTGTTCGGTCTGATCTTAGACTGGGAATGAACTCCGTATGCTTAGACTGGGAATGAACTCCGTATGCCTAAGTCAACCCACGAAATGAGCGTTCGGGCGTTCAGCTGGCCAGAAGGGCAGGATGCACAAGCCGGGGATCGGCCTGGACCCCCTCTGCGTACTGCTGATCTTGCTATTGTAAACCTCTGTCCGGTCCAATCTTAGACTGGGAATGAACTCCGTATGCCTAAACCAACCGATGAAACGAGCGGGCGGACGGGCGGACAGGCACTTTGCCGGCCAGAGAGACGGGATGCGCAAGCCGTGGATCGATAGAGTGGTAGGTGGGTTTAGGAATGAACTCCGTATGCCTAAGCCAACCGACGAAATGAGCGGGTGGGCGGGCGGGCACTATGCCGGCCAAAGAGACGAGATGCGCAAGCTGTGGATCGATAGAATGGTAGGTGGGTTTAGGCACATCTTAATATTTCTGCATGCCAATGCCATTTTTATGGCTTGTAAATTCATGCAATGGTCCTATAAGCCTTCACGTGAAGTTTCATGGCAAGATGACTCGTTTTCTATTTTTCACGATTTTTGAAACTTTTTGTGGTTCAGGATTTTTAAAAATTTTTTCGAACGAAGTTTTGGCCCCAAAATTGGTAGACGTGATCCTTGTATTTTTTTTGGCATGCACAAAACAATGCAGCTAAAAACTCGATGTGTACAAGATTTTGTGACCATTTGAAAAAAGTGTCCCCATTTCAGACACTTTAATGGCTACTGGCAGCAAACCTGTAAAATCTCAAATGCTCTTTGAGGGGGTGTGAGTTCTCGAGGTTTGATGAGGGATAGGGGGCCAATATAAGTGCCAAGTACCAGCACGCATCGCACATCATGTGCGCACACCCTAACCGGCCCCCCCAATCGTCGAAACCCCAATGCCGTCGGTCAGGTTCTCTGGCGATGCTCTGACGATGGTGCCCCGACGAAGAGAAATACGGCACCAGCACATACCCGAGCCCAGCATGTGCTGCCCCAACCCTAGGTTCGATCCGATCTTAGACTGGGAGTGAACTCCGTATGCCTCAGCCAACCGACGAAACGAGCGGGCGGGCGGGCGGGTACTACGCCGGCTAGAGAAACGGGATGCGCAAGCCGTGGATTGATAAGGTGGTAGGTGGGATTAGGCACATCTTCATTTTTTTGCATGCCAATGCCATTTTTATGGCTTGTAAATTCATACAATGGTCCCTTAAGCCTTCACGTGAAGTTTCATGCCAAGACGACTCGGTTTCTATTTTTCATGATTTTTGAAACTTTTTGTGTTTCGGGATTTTTTAAAATTTTTTCGTTAAGAGTTTTGGCCACAAAGTTGGTAGACGTGATCCTTGTATTTTTGTTGGCATGCACAAAGAAACTCAGCTAAAAACTCAATGTGTACAAGATTTTGTGACCATTTGAAAAAAGTGTCCCCATTTCAGACACTTTAAAGGCTACTGGCAGCAAACCTATAAAATCTCAAATGCTCTTTAAGGGGCTATGAGTTCTCGAGGTTTGATGAGGGATAGGGGGCCAATATAAGGGCCAAGTACCAGCACCCATCGCACATCATGTGCGCACAACCCCCCCGCCCCCCGATCGCCGGAACCCCAATGTCGTCGGTTAGGTTCTCCGGCGATGCTCCGGCGATGGTGCCCCGACGAAGATAAATGCGGCACCAGCACATGCCCAGCCCAACATGTGCTGTTACAACCCTCGGTCCGGTCCAATCTTAGACTGGGAAAGAACTCCGTATGCTTAGACTGGGAATGAACTCTGTATGCCTAAGTCAACCCATGAAACGAGAGTGCAGGCGCTCAGTCGGCCAGAGAGGTGGGATGCGCAAGCTGGGGATCAGTCGGGTCCCTTTTGCAGCCCCCCGATAGTCGGAACCCCAATGCCGCCGGTTAGGTTCTCCGACGATGGTGCCCCGACGAAGAGAAATGCAGCTTCAGCACATGCCCAAGCCCAACTTGTGCTGCCACATCCCTCGGTCCGGTCTGATCTTAGATAGGAAAGAACTCCATATGCTTAGACTAGGAATGAACTCTGCATGCTTAAGTCAACCCACGAAACGAGCGTGCGGGCGCTCAGCCGGCCAAAGGGGCAGGATGCACAAGCCAGGGATCAACCGGGTCCCCCTCTACGTGTCACCGATCCTACTACCGCAACCCTCCGTCTGGTCTGATCTTAGATTGGGAATGAACTCCGTATGCCTAAGCCAACCGACGAAACGAACGGGTGGGCGGGCGTCGGCCAGAGAGACGGTATGCGCAAGCCGTGGATCGATAGGGTGGTAGGTGGGTTTAGGCAAATCTTCATATTTGTGCGTGCAATACCATTTTTATGGCTTGTAAATTCATACAATGGTCCCTTAAGCCTTCACGTGAAGTTTCATGGTAAGACGACTCGTTTTCTATTTTTCATGATTTTTGAAACTTTTTGTGGTTCGGGATTTTTTAAAAGTTTTTCGAAAGGAGTTTTGGCCCAAAACTTGGTAGATATTATCCTTGTATTTTTGTTGGCGTGCACAAAAAAATTCAGCTAAAACCTCGAAGAGTACAAGATTTTGTAACCATTTAAAAAAAGTGTCCCCATTTCAAACACTTTATTGGCTACTGGCAGCAAACCTGTAAAATCTCAAAAGCTCTTTAAGGGGGTGTGAGTTCTCGAGGTTTCATGAGGGATAGAGGGCCAATATAAGGGCCAAGTACTAGCACCCATCGCACATCATGTGCGCACACCCCACCCGGCCCCCTCGATCGTCGACACCTCAATACCTCCTGTCAGGTTCTCCGATGATGCCCCAGTGATGGTGCCCCGGCAAAGAAAAATGCGGTACCAACACATGTCCGAGCCCAGCATGTGCTGTCGCAACCCTCGGTCCGGTCCGATCTTAGACTGCGAATGAACTCCGTATGCTTAGACTGGGAATGAACTCCGTATGCCTAAGTCAACCCATGAAACGACCGTGCGGGCGCTCAGTCGGCCAGAGGGGCGGGATGCGCAAGCCGGGGATCGGCCGGGTCCCCTTCTGCGTGTGGCCAATCCTACTGCCGCAACCCTCGGTCCGGTCTGATCTTAGACTGGAATGAACTCTGTATGCCTAAGCCTACTGACAAAACGAGCGGACGGGCGGGCAGACGGGTGGGCACTAAGCCGGCCAGAGAGACGGGATACGCAAGCCGTGGATCGATAGGGTGGTAGGTGGGTTTAGGCACATCTTCATATTTCTGTGTGTCAATGCCATTTTATGGCTTGAAAATTCATACAATGGTCCCTTAAGCCTTCACGTGAAGTTTCATGGCAAGACGACTCGTTTTTTATTTTTCACAATTTTTCAAACTTTTTGCGGTTCGGGATGTTTTAAAATTTTTTCGAAAGGAGTGTTGGTGCAAAACTTGGTAGACATGATCCTTGTATTTTTGTTGGCATGCCCAAAAAAATTCAGCTAAAAACTCAAAATGTACAAGATTTTGTGACCATTTGAAAAAAGTGTCCCCATTTCAGACACTTTAATGGCTACTGGCAACAAACCTGTAAAATCTCAAATGCTCTTTAAGGGGGCATGAGTTCTCTAGGTTTGATGAGGGATAGGGGGCCAATATAAGGGCCAAGTACCAGTGCCCATCGTACATATGTGCGCACACCCCCCCGGCCCCCCGATAGCGGAACCCA
Source organism: Durio zibethinus (assembly GCF_047325235.1). Lineage (NCBI taxonomy): Eukaryota > Viridiplantae > Streptophyta > Magnoliopsida > Malvales > Malvaceae > Durio > Durio zibethinus. The sequence continues at coordinate 13,976,918 of NC_143180.1, read as the reverse complement.
AATGCCGCCGGCTAGGTTCTCCGGCGATGCTCCGGCGATGGTGCCTTGGCGAAGAAAAATGCGGCACCAGCACATGCCCAAGCCCAGCATGTGCTGCCGCATCCCTCGGTTCTGTCTGATCCTAGACTGGGAAAGAACTCCGTATGCTTAGACTAGGAATGAACTCTGTATGCCTAAGTTAACCCACGGAATGAGCATGCGGGCGCTCAGTCGGCCAGAGGGTCTGGATGCGCAAGCCGGGGATCAGTCGGGTCCCCCTTTGCGTGTTACCGATCCTGCTATCGTAACCCTCAATCTGGTCCGATCTTAGACTGGGAATGAACTCCGTATGCCTAAGCCAACTGACGAAACGAGCGGGCGGGCGGGCGGGCGGGCACTACGTCGGCCAGAGAGACGGTATGCGCAAGCAGTGGATCGATAGGGTGGGAGGTGGGTTTGGGCACATCTGCATATTTGTGCATGCCAATGCCATTTTTATGGCTTGTAAATTCATACGATGGTCCCTTAAGCCTTCACGTGAAGTTTCATGGCAAGACGACTCGTTTTCTATTTTTCACGATTTTTGAAACTTTTTACGATTCGGGATTTTTTAAAAGTTTTTCGGAAGGAGTTTTGGCCCAAAACTTGGTAGACGTGATCTTTGTATTTTTGTTGGTGTGCGCAAAAAAATTCAGCTAAAACCTCGAAGAGTACAAGATTTTGTGACCATTTGAAAAAAGTGTCCCAAGTCAGACACATTAATTGCTACTGGCAGCAAACCTGTAAAATCTCAAATGCTTTTTAAGGGGGTGTGAGTTCTCGAGGTTTGATGAGGGATAGGGGGCCAATATAAGGGCCAAGTACCAGCACCCATGGCACATCATGTGCACACACCCCCCCGGCCCCCCCGATCCCCGGAACCCTAATGCCGTCGGTCAGGTTCCCCAACGAAGCTCCAGCGATGGTGCCCCGACGAAGAAAAATGCGACACCAGCACATGCCCGAGCCCAGCATGTTCTGCCGCAACCCTCGGTCTGATCTGATCTTAGACTGGGAATGAACTCCGTATGCTTAGACTGGGAATGAACTTCGTATGCCTAAGTGAACCCACGAAACGACCGTGCGGGCGCTCAGCGGCCAGAGCGACGGGATGCTCAAGACGGGGATCGAACGGGTCCCCCTCTACGTTCTACCGATCCTACTACCGCAACCCTCGATCTGATCTGATCTTAGATTGGGAATGAACTCCATATGCCTAAGCCAATCGACGAAACAAGCGGGCGGGCGGGCACTACGTCGACGAGAGAGATGGTCTGCGCAAGTCGTGGATCGATAAGGTGGTAGGTGGGTTTAGGCACATCTTCATATTTGTGCATGCCAATGCCATTTTTATGGCTTGTAAATTCATACAATGGTCCCTTAAGCCTTCACGTGAAGTTTCATGGCAAGACGACCAGTTTTCTATTTTTCATGATTTTTGAAACTTTTTATGGTTCAAAATTTTTTAAAATTTTTTCTGAAGGATTTTTGGCCCCAAACTTGGTAGACATGATCATTGTATTTTTGTTGGCATGCACAAAACAATTCAGCTAAAAACTCTAAGTGTACAAGATTTTGTGACCATTTGAAAAAAGTGTCCCCATTTCAGACACTTTAATAGCTACTGGAAGCAAACCTGTAAAATCTCAACTGCTCTTTAAGGGGTGTGAGTTCGCAGGGTTTGATGAGGGATATGGGGCCAATATAAGGGCCAAGTACCAGCACCAATCGCACATCATGTGCACACACCCCCCTCGGCCCCCCGATCGTCGGAACCCTAATGCCATCGGTAAGGTTCTCTGATGATGCTCCAGTGATGGTGCCTCTACGAAGAAAAATGTGGCACCAGCACATGCCCGAGCCCAGCATGTGCTACCGCAGCCCTCAATCCGGTCCGATCTTAGACTGGGAATGAACTTCGTAAGCTTAGACTGGGAATGAACTATGTATGCCTAAGTCAACCCACGAAACGAGCGTGCGGGCACTCAGCCAGTCAGAAAGACGGTATGCACAAGCCGGGGATCGGTCGGGTTCCCCTCTACGTGCTGCAGATCTTGCTATTGCAACCCTCAGTTTGGTCCAATCTTAGACTGGGAATGAACTCCGTATGCCTAAGCCAACCGACGAAACGAGCGGACGAGCAAGCAGGCGGGCACTCCGCCGGCCAGAGAGATGGGATACGCAAGCTGTGGAACGATAGGGTGGTAGGTGGGTTTAGGCAAATCTTTATATTTTTTCATGCCAATGCCATTTTTATGGCTTGTAAATTCATACAGTGGTCCCTTAAGCCTTCACGTGAAGTTTCATGGCAAGCCGACTCGTTTTCTATTTTTCACAATTTTTGAAACTTTTTACGGTTCAAGATTTTTTAAAAATTTTTCGGATGGAGTTTTTGCCACAAACTTGGTAGATGTGATCCTTGTATTTTTGTTGGCATGCACAAAACAATTCAGATAAAAAATCAAAGTGTACAAGATTTTGTGGCCATTTGAAAAAATTGTCCCCATATCAAACACTTTAATGGCTACTGGCAGCAAACCTGTAAAATCCCAAATGCTCTTTATGGGGGGGTGAGTTCTCAAGGTTTGATGAGGGATAGGGGGCCAATATAAGGGCCAAGTACCAAAAGTCATCCCACATCATGTGCGCACACCCCCCCGGCCCTCCCGATCGCCAGAACCCTAATGCCGTCGGTCAGGTTCTCCGGCGATGCTCCGACGATGGTGCCCCAACGAAGAAAAATGTGGCACCAGCACATGCTCGAGCCCAGCATGTGCTACCATAACCCTCGGTCTGATATGATCTTAGACTAGGAATGAACTTCGTATGCTTAGACTGGGAGTGAACGCCGTATGCTTAAGTCAACCCACGAAACGAGCGTGCCGACGCTCAGCCGACCAGAGGGGCGAAATGTGCAAGCCGGGGATCGATCGGGTCCCCCTCTGCGTACTGTCGATCCTACTACCGTAACCCTCAGTCCGGTCTAATCTTAGACTGGGAATGAACTCCGTATGCCTAAGCCAACCGACGAAACAAGAGGGCGGGCGGGCAAGCACTACGTCGGCCAGAGAGACGGGATGTGCAAGCCATGGATCGATAGGGTGGTAGGTGGGTTCAGGCACACGTTCATATTTCTGCGTGCCAATGCCATTTTTATGGCTTGTAAATTCATACAACCGTCCCTTAAGCTTTCACGTGAAGTTTGATGGGAAGACGACTCATTTTCTATTTTTCACGATTTTGGAAACCTTTTACGGTTCAGGATTTTTTAAAATTTTTTCGGAAGGAGTTTTGGCCCCAAAATTGATAGACATGATCCTTGTATTTTTGTTGGCATGCACAAAAAAATTCAGCTAAAAACTCGAACTGTACAAGATTTTATGACCATTTGAAAAAAGTGACCCCATTTCAGACACTTTAATGGCTACTGGCAGCAAACCTGTAAAATGTCAAATGCTCTTTAAAGGGGTGTGAGTTCTCGACGTTTGATGAGGGATAGGGGGCCAATATAAGGGCCAAGTACCAGTACCCATCGCACATCATGTGCGCATACCCCTCGGCCCCCCCGATCGTCGGAACCCCAATGTTGCCGGTCAAGTTCTCCGGTGATGCTCCGGCGATGGTGCCCCGTTAAAGAAAAATGTGGCACCAGCACATGCCCAAGCCTAGCATGTGCTAGCACAACCCTTGGTCTGGTCCGATCTTAACTGAGAATGAACTCCGTATGCCTAAGCCAACCGACGAAACGAGCGGGCGGGCGGGCACTATGCCGGCCAGAGAGACGGGATGCGCAAGCCATGGATCGATAGGTTCGTAGGTGAGTTTTGGCACATCTTCATATTTGTGCATGCCAATGCCATTTTTATGGCTTGTAAATTCATACAATGGTCCCTTAAGCCTTCACGTGAAGTTTCATGGCAAGACGACTCGTTTTCTATTTTTTACGATTTTCAAAACTTTTTGCGTTTGGAGATTTTTTAAAATTTTTTCGGAAGGAGTTTTGGCCCGAACCCTGGTAGAGGTGATCCTCATATTTTTGTTGGCATGCACAAAAAAATTCAGCTAAAAACTCGAAGTGTACAAGATTTTGTGACCATTTGAAAAAAGTGTCCCCGTTTCAGACACTTTAACTACTACAGGCAGAAAACCTGTAAAATCTCAAATGCTCTTTAAGGGAGCGTGAGTTGTCGAGGTTTGATGAGGGATAGGGGGCCAATATAATGGCCAAGTACCAGCACCCATCGCACATCATGTGCGCACACCCCCCGACCCCCCCGATCGTCGGAACCCCAATGCCGCCGGTCAGGTTCTCCGACGATGGTGCCCTGACGAAGAAAAATGTGGCACCGACACATGCCCGATTCCAGCATGTGCCACTGCAACCGTCGGTCTGATCCGATTTTAGGCTGGGAATGAACTCCGTATGCCTAAGTCAACCCACGAAACAAGCGTGCGGGCGCTCAGCCGACCAGAGGGGTGGGATGTGAAAGTTGGGGATCGGCCGGGTCCCCCTTTGCGTCCTGCCGATCTTACTGCCACAACCCTTGGTCCGGTCTGATCTTAGACTAAGAATAAACTCCGTATGCCTAAGCCAACTGACGAAACGAGCGGACGGGTGGGCACTACGTCGGCCAGAGAGATAGGATGTGCAAGCCGAGGATCGATAGGGTGGTAGTTGGGTTTAGGCACATCTTCATATTTATGCATGCCAATGCCATTTTTATGGCTTGTGAATTCATACAATGGTCCTTTAAGCCTTCACGTGAAGTTTCATGGCAAGACGACTTGTTTTCTATTTTTCATGATTTTTCAAACTTTTTACGGTTCCAGATTTTTTAAAATTTTTTCAGAAGGATTTTTGGCCCCAAACATGGTAGACGTGATCCTTGTCTTTTTTTTGGCATGCATAAAAAAATTCAGCTAAAAACTCGAAGTGTACAAGATTTTGTGACCATTTGAAAAAAGTATCCCCATTTCAGATACTTTAATGGCTACTGGCAGCAAACCTGTAAAATCTCAAATGCTCTTTAAGGGGGTGTGAGTTCTCGAGGTTTGATGAGGGATAAGGGGCCAAAATACGGGCCAAGTACTAACACCTAGCGCACATCATGTGCGCACACCCCCCCGATCCCCGAAACCCCAATACCGCCGGTCAGGTTCTTCGACGATGGTGCCTCGACAAAGAAAAATACGTTACTAGCACTTGCCCGAGCCCAGCATGTGCTGCCACAACCCTTGGTCTAGTCTGATCTCAGACTGGGAATGAACTGTGTATGCTTAGACTGGGAATGAACGTCGTATGCCTAAGTCAACCCATGAAACGAGCGTGCGGGCGCTCATCCGGCCAGAGGGGGGGATGCGCAAGCCGGGGATCGGTCAGGTCCCCCTCTACGTGCTGCCGATCCTACTGCCGCAACCCTTGGTCTGGTCCAATCTTAGACTGGGAATGAACTCCGTATGCCTAAGCCAACCGATGAAACGAGCGGGCGAGCAGGCGAGCACTACGTCGGTTAGAGAGGCGGGATGCGCAAGCCGTGGACCGATAAGGTCGTAGGTGGGTTTAGGCACATCTTCATATTTCTACGTGCCAATGCCATTTTTATGGCTTGTAAATTCATACAATGGTCCCTTAATCCTTCACGTGAAGTTTCATGGCAAGACGACTTGTTTTCTATTTTTCATGATTTTCAAAAATTTTTACGGTTCGGGAATTTTTAAAATTTTTTCGGAAGGAATTTTGGCCCCAAACTTGGTAGACGTGATCCTTGTATTTTTTTTGGCTTGCACAAAAAAATTCAGCTAAAAACTCAAAGTATACAAGATTTTGTGTCCATTTGAAAAATGTGTCCCCATTTCAGACACTTTAATGACTACTGGCAGCAAACCTGTAAAATCTCAAATGCTCTTTAAGGGGTTGTGAGTTCTCGAGATTTGATGAGGGATAGGGGGCCAACATAAGGGCCAAGTACCAGCACCCATTGCACATCATGTGCACACAGCCCCCCGGCCCCCCCGATCACCGTAACCCCAATGCCGTCGGTACCCTAAAGCATCCGATCAGGTTCTCCGGCGAGGCTCTGACGATGGTGCCCCGACGAAGAAAACTGTGGCACGAGCACATGTCGGAGCCCACCATGTGCTGTCGCAACCCTCGATCCGATCTGATCTTAGACTGGGAATGAACTCCATCTGCTTAGACTGGGAATGAACTCCGTATGCCTAAGTCAACCCACGAAACGAGCGTGCGGGCACTCAGCTTGCCAGAGGGGTAGGATACGCAAGCTGAGGATTGGTCGAGTCCCCTTCTGCGTGCTACCAATCCTGCTACCACAACCCTCGATCCGGTCTGATCTTAAACTAGGAATGAAGTCCGTATGCCTAAGCCAACTGACGAAATGAGCGGGCGGGCACTACGTCGGCCAGGGAGACGGGATCGATAGGGTGGTTTGTGTGTTTAGGCACATCTTCATATTTTCTGCATGCCAATGCCATTTTTATGGCTTGAAAATTCATACAATGGTCCCTTAACCTTCATGTGAAGTTTCATGGCAAGACAACTCGTTTTCTGTTTTTCATGATTTTTGAAACTTTTTATGGTTCGGGATTTTTTAAAATTTTTTCGGAAGGGGTTTTGGCCCCTAACTTCATAGACGTGATCCTTGTATTTTTATTGGCATGCACAAAAACATTCAGCTAAAAACTCGAAGTGTATAAGATTTTGTGACCATTTGAAAAAAGCATCCCCATTTTAGACACTTTAATGGCTACTGGCAGCAAACCTATAAAATCTCAAATGCTCTTTAAGAGGGTGTGAGTTCTCGAGGTTTGATGAGGGATAGGGGGCCAATATAAGGGCCAAGTGCCAGCACCCATCGCACATCATGTGCGCACACCCCCCCGGCCCCCCCGATCGTCGGAACCCTAATGCCACCGATCAGGTTCTCCGACGATGCTCCGACGATGGTGCCCCGGCGAAGAAAAATGTGGCACCAGCACATGCCCGAGCCCAACATGTTTGCCGCAACCCTCAGTCTGGTCCGATCTTAGACTGGGAATGAACTCCGTATGCCTAAGCCAACCGACGAAACGAGCGGACGGGCGGGCGGGCACTACGCCGGCCAGAGAGACGGGATGCGCGAGCCGTGTATTGGTAGGGTGGTAGGTGGGTTTAGGCACATCTTTATATTTTTGCATGCCAATTCCATTTTTGTGGCTTGTAAATTCATACAATGGTCCCTTAAGCATTCACGTGAAGTTTTATGGCAAGACGACTAGTTTTCTATTTTTCATGATTTTCAAAACTTTTTACGGTTCAAGAATTTTTAAAAATTTTTTAGAAGGATTTTTCTCCCCAAACTTGGTAGACGTGATCCTTGTATTTTTGTTGACATGCACAAAAAAATTCAGCTAAAAACTCGAAGTGTACAAGATTTTGTGACCATTTGAAAAAAGTGTCCCCATGTCAGACACATTAATGGCTATTGGCAGCAAACCTGTAAAATCTAAAATGCTCTTTAAGGGGGTGTGAGTTCTCGAGGTTTGATGAGGGATAGGGGGCCAATATAAGGGCCAAGTACCAGCACCCATCGCACATCATGTGCGCACACCCCCCGACCCCCCCGATCGTTGGAACCGCAATGCCGTCGGTCAAGTTCTCCGATGGTGCTCCGGAGATGGTGCCCCGACGAAGAAAAATGTGACACCAGCACATCCCCGAGCCCAGTATGTACTACCACAACCCTCGGTCCAGTCTGATCTTAGACTGGGAATGAACTCCTATGCCTAAGTCAACCCACGAAACGAGCGTGCGGGCGCTCAATCGGCCAGAGCGGTGGGATGCGCAAGCCGAGGATCGACCGAGTCCCCCTCTACGTGCTACCGATCCTGCTGCTGCAACCCTCGGTCTGGTTCGATCTTAGACTCGGAATGAACTCCGTATGCCTAAGCCAACCGACGAACAAATGGACGGGCGGGCGGGTGGGCACTACGTCGGCCAGAGAGACGGGATGTGCAAGTCGTGGATCGATAGGGTGGTAAGTGGGTTTAGGTGCATCTTCATATTTGTGCATGCCAATGCCATTTTTATGGCTTGTAAATGCATACAATGGTCCTTTAAGCCTTCACGTGAAGTTTCATGGCAAGACGACTCGTTTTCTATTTTTCATGATTTTCAAAACTTTTTATGGTTCGAGATGTTTTAAAATTTTTTCGGAAGGATTTTTGGCCCCAAACTTGGTAGACGTGATCCTAGTATTTTTTTTGGAATGCACAAAAAAATTCAGCTAAAAACTCGAAGTGTACAAGATTTTGTGACCATTTGAAAAAAGTGTCCCCATTTCAAACACTTTAATGGCTACTGGCAGCAAACCTGTAAAATCTCAAACGCTCTTTAAGGGGGTGTGAGTTCTCAAGGTTTGATGAGGGATAGGGGGACAATATAAGGGCCATGTAACAGCACCCATCGCACATCATGTGCGCACACCCCCCCGGCCACCCTGATCGCCAGAACCCAATGCCGCCGGTCAAGTTCTCCGATGACGCTCCGACGATGGTGCCCCAGGGAAGAAAAATGTGGCACCAGCACATGCTCAAGCCCAGCATGTGCTGTCGTAACCCTCGGTCTTGTCCGATCTTAGACTGGGAATGAACTTCGTATGCTTAGACTGGGAATGAACTCCGTATGCGTAAGTCAACCCACGAAACGAGCGTGCGGGCGCTCAGCCGACTAGAGGGGCGGGATGCACAAGCCGGGGATCAGTCGGGTCCCCCTCTACGTGCTACCAATCCTGTTGCCGTAACCCTCAGTCTGGTTCAGTCTTAGACTGAGAATGAACTCCGTATGCCTAAGCAAACCGATGAAATGAGCGGGTGGGCGGGCGGGCACAGCGTCGGCCAGAGAGACGGGATGCGCAAGCCGTGGATCGATGGGGGGTAGGTGGGTTTAGGCACATCTTCATATTTCTGCATGCCAATGCCATTTTTATGGCTTGTAAATGCATACAATGGTCACTTAAGCCTTCATGGGAAGTTTCATGGCGAGACGACTCATTTTCTATTTTTCACGATTTTTGAAACTTTTTATGATTCGGGATTTTTTAAAATTTTTTCGGAAGGAGTTTTGGCCCCAAACTTGGTAGACGTGATCCTTGTATTTTTGTTGGCATGCACAAAAAAGTCAGCTAAAAACTCGAAGTGTACAAGATTTTGTGACCATTTGAAAAAAGTGTCCCCATTTCGGACACTATAATGGCTACTGGCAGCAAACCTATAAAATCTCAAATGCTCTTTAAGGGGGTGTGAGTTCTCGAGATTTGATGAGGGATAGGGGGACAATATAAGGGCCAAGTATGAGCACCCATCGTACATCATGTGCGCACACCCCCGGCCCCCCGATCACCGGAAACTTAATGCCGTCAGTCAGGTTCTCCGACGATGCTCCGGAGATGGTGCCTCTACGAAGAAAAATATGACACCAGCACATGCCCGAGCCCAGCATGTGCTGTCGCAACCCTCGGTCTGATTCGATCTTAGACTGGGAATGAACTTCGTATGCTTAGACTGGGAATGAACTCCGTATGCCTAAGTCAACTCATGAAAGGAGCGTGCGGGCGCTCAGCCGGCCAGAGGGGTGGGATACGCAAGCCGGGGATCGATCGAGTGCCCTTCTGCGTGCTACCGATCCTGCTGCCTCAACCCTCAGTTCAGTTTGATCTTAGACTGCGAATGAACTCCGTATGCCTAAGCCAACCGACGAAACGAACAGGCGGACGGGAGGGCACTATGTCGGCCAGAGAGACGGGATGCACAAGCTGTGGATCGACAGGGTGGTTGGTGGGTTTAGGCACATCTTCATATTGTTGTGTGCCAATGCCATTTTTATGGCATGTAAATTCATACAATGGTCCCTTAAGCCTTCACATGAAGTTTCATGGCAAGACGACTCATTTTCTATTTTTCATGATTTTTGAAACTTTTTATGGTTTGGGATTTTTTAAATTTTTTTTGGAATGAGTTTTGGCCCCAAACTTACTAGACGTGATCCTTGTATTTTTGTTGGCATGCACAAAAAAATTCAGCTAAAAACTCGAAGTGTACATGATTTTGTGACCATTTGAAAAAAGTGTCCCCATTTCAGACACTTTAATGGCTACTGGCAGCAAACCTGTAAAATCTCAAATGCTCTTTAAGGGGGTGTGAGTTCTCGAGGTTTGATGAGGATAGGGGGCCAATATAAGGGCCAAGTACTAGCACCCATCGCACATCTTGCGCGCATACCCCCCGGCCCCCTCGATCACCTGAACCCTAATGCCTCCGGTCAGGTTCTCCGACGATGCTCCAGTGATGGTGCCCCGACGAAGAAAAATGCGGCACCAGCACATGCCCGAGCCCAGCATGTGCTGCTGCAACCCTCTATCCGGTCCGATCTTAGACTGGGAATGAACTTCGTATGCCTAAACCAATTGACGAAATGAACGGGAGGGCGGGCGCGCAGGCACTACGCCGGGCAGAGAGACGAGATGCGTAAGCCATGGATCGATAGGGTGGTAGGTGAGTTTACACACATATTCATATTTCTGCATGCCAAAGCCATTTTTATTGCTTTTAAATTCATACAATGGTCCCTTAAGCCTTCACGTGAAGTTTCGTGGCAAGACGACTCGTTTTTTATTTTTCACGATTTTCAAAACTTTTTGCAATTTGGGATTTTTTAAAATTTTTTCGGAAGGAGTTTTGGCCCCAAACTTGGTAAACGTGATCATTGTATTTTTTTTGGCATGCACAAAACAATTCAGCTAAAAACTCGAAGTGTACATGATTTTGTGACCATTTGAAAAAAGTGTCCCCATTTCAAACACTTTAATGGCTACTGGCAGCAAACCTGTAAAATCTCAAATGCTCTTTAAGCGGGTGTGAGTTCTCGAGGTTTGATGAGGGATAGGGGGCCAATATAAACTGGGAATGAACTTCGTACGCTTAGACTGGGAATAAACTTCATATGCCTAAGTCAACCCACGAAATGAGCGTGCGGACTCTCAGCTGGCCAGAGGGGTGGGATGCGCAAGCCGGGGATCGGTCGGGTCCCCCTTTGCGTGCTGCCAATCCTACTACTGCAACCCTCGGTTCGGTCTGATCTTAGCCTGGGAATGAACTCCGTATGCCTAAGCCAACCGACGAAACGAGCGGACGGGCGGGCGGGCACTACGCCGGCAAGAGAGGCGGGATGCGCAAGCCGTGGATGGATAGGATGGTAGGAGGGTTTAGGCACATCTTCATATTTCTGCATGCCAATGCCATTTTTATGGCTTGTAAATTCATGCAATGGTCCCTTAAGCCCTCGTGTGAAGTTTCATGGCAAGACGACTCATTTTTTTATTTTTCATGATTTTTAAAACTTTTTACGGTTCCTAATTTTTTAAAAGTTTTTCGGAAAGAGTTTTGGCCCCAAACTTGGTAGATGTGATCCTTGTATTTTCGTTGGCATGCACAAAACAATTCAGCTAAAAACTCGAAGTGTACAAGATTTTGTGACCATTTGAAAAAAGTGTCCCCATTTGAGACACTTTAATGGCTACTGGCTGCAAACCTGTAATATCTCAAATGCTCTTTAAGGGGGTGTGAGTTCTCGAGGTTTGATGAGGGATAGGGGGCCAATATAAGGGCCAAGCGCCAACACCCATCGCACATTATGTGCGCACACCCCCCGGCCCCCCTGATTGTCGGAACCCCAATGCTGTCGATCAGGTTCTCCTACGATGCTCTGGCGATGGTGCCCTGGCGAAGAAAAATGTGACACCCGCACATGCTCGAGCCCAGCATGTGCTGTCGCAACCCTCGGTCTGGTTCGATCTTAGACAGGGAATGAACTCCGTATGCCTAAGTCAACCCACGAAACGAGCGTGCGGGCGCTCAGCCGGCCAGAGGGGCGGGATGCACAAGCCAAGGATCAACCGGGTCCCCCTCTCCGTGCTGCTGATCCTGCTGCCACGTCCTTCGATCCGGTGTAATTTTAGACTAGGAATGAACTCTGTATGCCTAAGCCAATCGACGAAACGAGCAGGCGGGCGGGCGGGACCTACGTCGGCCAGAGAGGCGGGATGCTCAAGCCATGGATCGATAGGGTGGTAGGTGGGTTTAGGCACATCTTCATATTTATACGTTCCAATGCCATTTTTATAGCTTGTAAATTCATACAATGGTCCCTTAACCCTTCGTGTAATGTTTCATGGCAAGACGACTCGTTTTCTATTTTTCACGATTTTTGAAACATTTTGTGGTTCGGGATTTTTTAAAATTTTTTTGGAAGGATTTTTGGCCCCAAACTTGGTAGACGTGATCCTTGTATATTTGTTGGCATGCACAAAAAAATTCAGCTAAAAACTCGAAGTGTACAAGATTTGGTAACCATTTGAAAAAAGTGTCCCCACTTCAGACACTTTCATGGCTACTGGCCGCAAACCTGTTAAATCTCAAACGCTCTTTAAAGGGCTGTGAGTTCTCGAGGTTTGATGAGGGATAGGGGGCCAATATATGGGCCAAGCACCAGCACCCATTGCACATCATGTGCGCACACCCCCCCGGCCCCCCTGATCGTCGGAACCCTAATGCCGCTGGTCAGGTTCTCTGGTGATGCTCTGGCGATGGTGACCTGGCGAAGAAAAATGTGGCACCAGCACATGCCCAAGCCCAGCATGTGCTGCCGCAACCCTCGGTCTGGTCCGATCTTAGACTATGAATGAACTCCGTATGCCTAAGTCAACCCACGAAACGAGCGTGCAGGCGTTCAGCCGGCCAGAGGGGCGAGATGCGCAAGTCGAGGATCGACCGGGTCCCCCTCTGCGTGCTGTCGATCCTACTACTGCAGCCCTCGGTCCAGTCTAATCTTAGACTGGGAATTAACTCCGTATGCCTAAGCCAACAGATGAAATGAGCGGGTGGGCGGGAGGGCACTACGCCGGCCAGAGAGGCGGGATGCGCAAGCCGTGGATCGATAGGGTGGCAGGTGGGTTTAGGGAAATCTTCATATTTCTGCATGCCAATGCGATTTTTATGGCTTGTAAATTCATACAATTGTCCCTTAGGCCTTCGTGTGAAGTTTCATGGCAAGATGACTTGTTTTCTATTTTTCACGATTTTTGAAACTTTTTGCCGTTCGAGATTTTTTAAAATTTTTTCGGAAGGAGTTTCAGCCCCAAACTTGGTAGATGTGATCCTTGTATTTTTGTTGGCATGCACAAAGACATTCAGTTAAAAACTCAAAGTGTACAAGATTTTGTGACCATTTGAAAAAGGTGTCCCCATTTCAGACACTTTAATGGCTACTGGTAGCAAACTTATAAAATCTCAAATGCTCTTTAAGGGGGTGTGAGTTCTCGAGGTTTGATGAGGGATAGGGGCCAATATTAGGGCCGAGCACCAGCACCCATTGCACATCATGTACGCACACCCCCCCGACCCCCCGACCCCCCGATCGCTGGAACCCCAATGCCGTCGGTCAGGTTCTTCGGCGATGCTCTGACGATGGTGCGTCGATGAAGAAAAATGCGGCACCAGCACATGCTCGAGCCCAGCATGTGTTGCCATGACCCTCGGTCTGGTTCGATCTTAGATTGGGAATGAACTCCGTATGCTTAGACTGGGAATGAACTCCGTATGCTTAGACTGGGAATGAACTCCGTATGCCTAAGTCTACCCACGAAATGAGCGTGCGGACACTCAGCCGGCCAGAGGGGTGAGATGCATAAGCCGGGGATCGATCGTGTCCCCTTCTGCATGCTGTCGATCCTACTGCTGCAAACCTCAGTCCGGTCCGATCTTAGACTGGGAATGAACTTCGTATGCCTAAGCCAACCGACGAAATGAGCGGGTGGGCGGGCAGGCGGGCGGGCACTACATCGACCAGAGAGACGGGATGCGCAAGTCGTGGATCGATAGGGTGGCAGGTGGGTTTAGGCACATCTTCATATTTCTGCATGCCAATGCCATTTTTATGGCTTGTAAATTCATACAATGGTCCCTTAAGCCTTCGTGTGAAGTTTCATGGCAAGACGACTCATTTTTCTTTTTTTCATGATTTTTGAAACTTTTTGCGATTTGGGATTTTTTAAAATTTTTTCGGAAGGCATTTTGGGCCCAAAATTTTTTGACATGATCCTTGTATTTTTGTTGGCATGCACAAAAAAATTTAGCTAAAAACTCAAAGTGTACAAGATTTTGTAACCATTTGAAAAAAGTGTCCCCATTTTAGACACTTTCATGGCTACTGGCAGCAACCCTGTTAAATCTCAAATTCTCTTCAAGGGGGTGTGAGTTCTCGAGGTTTGATGAGGGATAGAGGGCCAATATAAGGGCCAAGTACCAGCACCCATCGCAGATCATGTGTGCACACCCTCCGGCCCCCCCGATCGCTGAAACCCCAATGCCGCCGGTCAGGTTCTCCAGCGATGCTCCGGTGATGGTGCCCTGGCGAAGAAAAATGCGGCACCAGCACATGCCCGAGCCCAGCATATGCTGCAGCAACCCTCGGTCTAGTCCGATCCTAGACTGGGAATGAACTCTGTATGCCTAAGTCAACCAACGAAACGAACGTGCGGGCACTCAACCGGCCAGAGGGGTGGAATGCGCAAGCCGGGGATCGGTCGGGGCCCCTTCTGCATGCTGCCGCAACCCTCCATCCAGTCCAATCATTGACTGGGAATGAACTCCCTATGCCTAAGCCAACCGACAAAACGAGCAGGCGGGCACTATGCTGGCCAGAGAGACGGGATGCGCAAGCTGTGGATAAATACGGTGGTAGGTGGGTTTAGGCGCATCTTCATATTTCTACATACCAATGCCATTTTTATGGCTTCTAAATTCATACAATGGTCCCTTAAGCCTTCACGTGAAGTTTCATTGCAAGGTGACTTGTTTTCTATTTTTCAAGATTTTTGATTCATTTTGCGGTTCGGGATTTTTTAAAATTTTTTTCGGAAGGGGTTTTGGCCCCAAACTTGGTAGACGTGATCCTTGTATTTTTGTTGGCACGCAAAAAAAAGTTCAACTAAAAACTCTAAGTGTACAAGATTTTTTGACCATTTGAAAAAAGTGTCCCCATTGCAGACACTTTAATGCCTACTAGTAGCAAACCTATAAAATCTCAAATAGTTTTTAAGGGGGTGTGAGTTCTCGAGGTTTGATGAGTGATAGGGGGCCAATATAAGGGCCAATTACCAGCACCCATCGCGCATCATGTACGCACACACCCCCGGCCCCCTCGATCGTCGGAACCCCAATGCCGTCAGTCAAGTTCTCCGGCAATGCTCTGGCGATGTTGCCCCGGGGAAGAAAAATGCGACACCAACACATGCCCGAGCCCAGCATGAGCTGCCGTAACCCTCGATCTGGTCTGATCTTAGACTGGGAATGAACTCCGTATGCTTAAACTGGGAAT
Source organism: Durio zibethinus (assembly GCF_047325235.1). Taxonomy (NCBI): domain Eukaryota; kingdom Viridiplantae; phylum Streptophyta; class Magnoliopsida; order Malvales; family Malvaceae; genus Durio; species Durio zibethinus. Next base: position 13,961,470 of record NC_143180.1, on the reverse strand, counting down.
GAACTCTGTATTCCTAAGTCATCCCACGAAATGAACGTGCGGGCGCTCAGCCGGCCAAAAGGGCGGGATTCGTAAGTCGGGGATCGATCGGGTCCCCCTCTACATGTTACTGATCCTGTTGCTGAAACCCTCGATCCGGTCTGATCTTAGACTGGGAATAAACTCCGTATGCCTAAGCCAATCGACGAAACGAGTGGGGGGCGAGCACTACGCCAGCCAGAGAGACGGGATCCGTAAGCGATGGATCGATGGGGTGGTAGGTGGGTTTAGGCATATCTTCATATTTCTGCATGCCAATGCCATTTTTATGGCTTGAAAATTCACACAATGGTCCCTTAAGCCTTTACGTGACGTTTCATGGTAAGACGACTCGTTTTCTATTTTTCATGATTTTTGAAACTTTTTGCGGTTCGGGATTTTTTAAAATTTTTTCGGAAGGAGTTTTGGCCCCAAACTTGGTAGACATGATCCTTGTATTTTTTTTTGGCATGCACAAAAAAATTGAGCTAAAAACTTGAAGTGTATAAGATTTTGTGACCATTTTAAAAAAGTGTCCTCATTTCAGACACTTTAATGGCTACTGGCAACAAACCTGTAAATTTTCAAATGCTCTTTAATCGGGTGTGAGTTCTCAAGGTTTGATGAGGGATAGGGGCCAATATAAGGGCCAAGTACCAGAACCCATCGCACATCATGTGCGCACACCCCCACGGCCCCCGATCATCAGAACCCTAATGCCGTCGGTCAGGTTCTCCGGTGATGCTCCGACGTTGGTGCCCCGACGAAGAAAATTATGGCACCAGCACATTCCCGAGCCCAGAATGTTCTGCGGCAACCCTCAGTCCGGTCCGATTTTAGACTAGGAATGAACTCCGTATGCCTAAGGCAACTGACGAAATGAGCAGGCGGGCGGGCGGGTGGTCACTACGCCGGCCAGAGGGGTAGGATATGCAAGCCGTGGATCGATAGGGTGGTAGGTGGGTTTAGGAACATCTTCGTATTTCTGCATGCCAATGCCATTTTTATGTCTTGTAAATTCATACAATGGTCCCTTAAGCCTTCACATGAAGTTTAATGGCAATACGACTCGTTTTCTATTTTTCACGATTTTCAAAACTTTTTACGGTTCGAGATTTTTTAAAATTTTTTCGGAAGAAGTTTTGGCCCTAAAGTTATGCGCAAGTCAGGGATCGGTCGGGTCCCCCTCTGTGTGCTATCGATACTACTGTCGCAAACCTCAGTCTAGTCTGATCTTAGACTGGGAATGAACTCTGTATGCCTAAGCCAACCGATGAAATGAGCGGGCGAACGGGCGGGCGGGCGAACGGGCGGGCGGGCATTACGCCGGCCAGAGAGACGGGATGCGTAAGCCATGGATCGATAGGGTGGTAGGTGGGATTAGGCACATCTTCAAATTTCTGCATGCCAATGCCATTTTTATGGCTTGTAAATTCATACAATGGTCCCTTAAGCCTTCACGTGAAGTTTCATGGCAAGACGACTCGTTTTCTATTTTTCATGATTTTTGAAACTTTTTACGGTTCGGGATTTTTTACAATTTTTTCAGAAGGATTTGTGGCCCCAAACTTGGTAGACGTGATCCTTGTGTTTTTGTTGGTATGCACAAAAAAATTCAGCTAAAAACTCAAAGTGTACAAGATTTTGTGACCATTCGAAAAAAGTTTCTCTATTTCAGACACTTTAATGGTTACTGCCAGCAAACCTGTAAAATCTCAAATGATTTTTAAGGGGGTGTGAGTTCTTGAGGTTTGATGAGGGATAGGGGGCCGATATAAGGGCCAAGTACCACCACCCATCGCACATCATGTGCGCACACCCCCCCGACCCCCCCGATCGTGGGAACCCTAATGTCGTCGGTCAGGTTCTCCAGCGATGATGCCCCGACGAAGAAAAATGTGACACCAGCACATGCTCGAGCCCAGCATGTGCTATCACAACCCTTGGTTCAGTCTGATCTAGGACTGGGAATGAACTCCGTATCCCTAAGTCAACCCACGAAACGAGTGTGTGGGCACTCAGCCGGCTAGAGGGGTAGGATGCACAAGTTGGGGATCGACCGAGTCCCCCTCTGCTTGCTGTCGATTTTGTTGCTGCAACCCTCGGTCTGATCTGATCTTACACTTGGAATGAACTCCGTATGCCAAAGCCAACCGACGAGATGAGCGGGCGAGCGGGTACTCGCCGGCCAGAGAGACGGGATGCACAAGCCGTGGATAGATAGGGTGGTAAGTGGGTTTAGGCATATCTTCATATTTCTATGTGCCAATGCCATTTTTATGAATTGTAAATTCATACAATGGTCCCTTAAGCCTTCACGTGAAGTTTCATGGCAAGATGACTCATTTTCTATTTTTCACGATTTTTGAAACTTTTTATGGTTCGGGATATTTGAAAATTTTTTCAAAAGGAGTTTTGGCCCCAAACTTGGTAGACATGATCTTTGTATTTTTGTTGGCATGCACAAAAACATTCAGCTAAAATGTCAAACTGTACAAGATTTTGTGACCATGTGAAAAAAGTGTCCCCATTTTCAGACACTTTAATGGCTACTGGCAGCAAACCTTTAAAATCTCAAATGCTCTTTAAAGGGGTGTGAGTTCTCGAGGTTTGATGAGGGATAGGGGGCCAATATAAGGGCCAAGTACCAGTACCTATCGCACATCATGTGCGCACACCCCCCTCGGCCCCCCCATTCGTCGGAACCCCAATGCCGCCTGTCAGGTTCTCCGGTGATGCTCCGGCGATGGTGCCCCGACGAAGAAAAATACGGCACCAGCACATGCCCGAGCCCAGCATGTGCTGCCATAGCCTTCGGTCCTATCCGATCTTAGACTGGGAATGAACTCCGTATGCTTAGATTGGGAATGAACTCCGTATGGCTAAGTCAACCCATGAAATAAACGTGCGGGCGCTCAGCCGGCCAGAGGAGCGGGATGCGCAAGCCAGGGATCGGTCAGGCCCTCCTCTGCGTGCTACCGATCTTGCTGCTGCAACCCTCGGTCCGGTCTAATCTTAGATTGGGAATTAACTTCATATGCCTAAGCCAACCGACGAACCGAGCGGGCGGATGGGCACTACGCCGACGAGAGAGACGGGATGCGCAAGCCGTGGTTGGATAGGGTGGTAGGTGGGTTTAGGCACATCTTCATATTTCTTCATGCCAATGCCATTTTTATGGCTTGTAAATTCATACAATGGTCCCTTAAGCCTTCACGTGAAGTTTCATGGCTAGATGACTCGTTTTCTATTTTTCATGATTTTCAAAACTTTTTGCGGTTCGGGGTTTTTTAAAATTTTTCGGAAGGAGTTTTGGCCCCAAACTTATTAGATGTGATCCTTGTATTTTTGTTGGAATGAATAAAAAAATTCAGCTAGAAACTCGAAGTGTACAACATTTTGTGACCATTTGAAAAAAGTGTCCCCTTTTCAAACACTTTAATGGCTACTGGCAGCAAACCTGTAAAATCTCAAATGCTTTTTAAGGGGGTGTGAGTTCTTGAGGTTCGGTGAGGGATAGGGGGCCAATATAAGGGCCAAGTACCAGCACCAATCCCACATCATGTACGCACACCCCCTATTGGTCCCTCCGATTGCCGAAACCCTAATGCCACCGGTCAGGTTCTCCGACGAAGAAAAATGCGGCACCAGCACATGCCCGAGCCCAGCATGTGCTGCCACAGCCCTCGGTCTGGTCCGATCTTAGACTAGGAATGAACTCCGTATGCTTAGACTGGGAATGAACTTCGTATGCCTACGTCAACCCACAAAATAAGCGTGCGGGTGCTCAGCCGGCTAGAGCGACGGGATACACAAGTCGGGGATCGGCTAGGTCCCCCTCTGCGTGCTGTCGATCCTGCTGTCGCAACCCTCAGTCCGGTCCGATCTTAGACTGGGAATGAACTTCATATGCCTAAGCCAACCGACGAAATGAGCGGGCGGAAGGGCGGGCGGGCACTATGCCGACGAGAGACACGGGATGCGCAAGCCGTGGTTGGATAGGGTGGTAGGTAGGTTTAGGCACATCTTCATATTTCTGCATGCCAATGCCATGTTTATGGCTTGTAAATTCATACAATGGTCCCTTAAGCCTTCACGTGAAGTTTCATGGCAAGATGACTCGTTTTTTATTTTTCACGATTTTTGAAATTTTTGCGGTTCGGGGTTTTTTAAAATTTTTCGGAAGGAGTTTTGGCCCCAAACTTGGTAGACGTGATCCTTGTATTTTTGTTGGCATGCACAAAAAAATTCAACGAAAAACTCAAAGTGTACAAGATTTTTTTGACCATTTGAAAAAAGTGTCCCCATTTCAAACACTTTAGTGGCTACTGGCAGCAAACCTGTAAAATCTCAAATGCTCTTTAAGGGGGTGTGAATTCTCAAGGTTTGATGAGGGATAGGGGGCCAATATAATGGCCAAGTACCAGCACCAATCGGACATCATGAGCGCACACCCCCCTTTCGGCCCCCCCGATCGCTGGAACCCCAATGCCACCGGTCAGGTTCTCCGGTGATGGTGCCCCGACGAAGAAAAATACGGCCCCAGCACATGCCCGAGCCCAGCATGTGCAATCGCAACCCTCGGTCTGGTCTTATCTTAGACTGGGAATGAACTCCGTATGCCTAAGTCAACCCATAAAACGAGCGTACGGTGCTCAACCGGCCAGAGAGGCGGGATGCACAAGCCGGGGATCGGTCAGGTCCCCCTCTGCGTGCTACCGATCTTACTATCGCATCCCTCAATTTGATCAGATCTTAGACTGGGAATGAACTCCGTATGCCAAAGCCAACCGACGAAACGAACGGGCGGGCGGTGGGGCGGGCACTACGCCGGCCAGAGAGACGGGATCGGCAAGCTGTGGATCGATAGGGTGGTAGGTGGGTTTAGGCATATCTTAATATTTCTACATGCCAATGCCATTTTTATGGCTTATAAATTCAAACAATGGTCCCTTAAGCCTTCACGTGAAGTTTCATGGCAAGACGACTCGTTTTCTATTTTTCACGATTTTCAAAACTTTTTACGGTTCAGGATTTTTTAAAATTTTTTCGGAAGGAGTTCTGACCCTAAACTTGGTAGGCATGATTTTGTTGGCATGCACAAAAAAATTCAACTAAAAACTCGAAGTGTACAAGATTTTGTGACCATTTGATAAAAGTGTTTTCGTTTCAGACACTTTAATGGCAACTGGCAGCGAACCTGTAAAATCTCAAATGCTTTTTAAGGGGGTGTGAGTTCTCGAGGTTTGATGAGGGATAGGAGGCCAATATAAGGGCCAAGTACCAGTACCCATTACACATCGTGTGTGCACACCCCCCGCCCCCCCGATCGTCGGAACCCCAATGCTACTGGTCAGGTTCTCCGACGATGTCCGGTGATGGTGCCCTGACGAAGAAAAATGCGGCAACAGCACATGCCCGAGCCCAGCATGTGCTGTCGCAACCTTCGGTCTGATCCAATCTTAGACTGAGAATGAACTCCGTATGCTTAGACTGGGAATGAACTCTGTATGCCTAAGTCAACCCACGAAACGAGCGTGTGGGCGCTCAGCCGGCCAGAGGGGCGGGATGCGTAAGCCGAGGATCGACCGGGTCCCCCTCTATGTGCTGCTGATCCTGCTACCGTAACCATCACTCTGGTCCAATCTTAGACTGGGAATGAACACCGTATGCCTAAGCCAACCGACGAAACGAACGGGCAGGCAAGCGGGCGGGCACTACGCTGGCCAGAGAAACGGGATGCGCAAGCCGTGGATCGATAGGGTGGTAGGTGGGTTTAGGCACATCTTCATATTTCTACGTGCCAATGCCATTTTAATGGCTTATAAATTCATAAAATGGTCCCTTAGGCCTTCACGTGAAGTTTCATGGCAAGACGACTCGTTTTCTATTTTTCACGATTTTTGAAACTTTTTACGGTTTGGGATTTTTTAAAATTCTTTCGGAAGGAGTGTTGGGCCCAAACTTGGTAGATGTGATACTTGTATTTTTGTTGGCATGCACAAAACAATTCAGCCAAAAACTCAAAGTGTACAAGATTTTGTGACCATTTGAAAAAAGTGTCCCCATTTCAGACACTTTAATGGCTACTGACATCAAACCTGTAAAATCTCAAATGCACTTTAAGGGGGTGTTTGTTCTCGAGGTCTGATGAGGGATAGGGGGCCAATATAAGGGCCAAATACCAGCACCCATCGCACATCATGTGCGCACACCCCCCCGGCCCCCCCGATCGTCGGAACCCAAATGCCACCGGTCAGGTTCTCGGTGATGCTCCGATGATGGTGCCTCAACGAAGAAAAATGTGGCACCAGCACATGCCCGAGGCCAGCATGTGCTACCGCAATCCTCAGTCCTGTCTGATTTTAGACTCGGAATGAACTCCGTATGCTTACACTGGGAAATGAACTCCGTATCCCTAAGTCAACCCACAAAATGAGCGTGTGGGCGCTCAGCCGGCCAGAGAGGCGGGATGCGCAAGCCGGAGATCGGCCAGGTCCCTCTCTGCATGCTGCGATCCTACTACCATAGCCCTCAGTTTGGTTCGATCTTAGATTGGGAATGAACTTCGTATGCCTAAGCCAACCGACGAAACGAACGAGCGGGCGGGCACTACGTCGGCCAGAGAGACGGGATGCGCAAGCCGTGGATCGATAGGGTGCTAGGTGGGTTTAGGCACATCTTCATATTTTTGCGTGCCAATGCCATTTTTATGACTTGTAAATTCATACAATGGTCCCTTAAGCCTTCACGTGAAGTTTCATGGCAAGACGACTCGTTTTCTATTTTTTATGATTTTTGAAACTTTTTGCAGTTCGGGATATTTTAAAATTTTTTCGGAAGGAGTTTTGGCCCCAAACTTGGTAGACGTGATCCTTGTATTTCTGTTGGCATGCACAAAACAATTCAGCTAAAAACCTGAAGTGTACAAGATTTTGTGACCATTTGAAAAAAGTGTCCCCATTTCAGACACTTTAATGGCTACTGGCAGAAACCTGTAAAATCTTAAATGCTCTTTAAGGGGGTGTGAGTTCTCGAGGTTTGATGAGGAATAGGGGGCCAATATAAGGGCCAAGTATCAGCACCCATCGCACATCATGTGCGCACACCCCAACTGGCCCCCGGATCGTCGGAACCCCAATGCCGTCGATTAGGTTCTCCGGCGATGCTCCGGCGGTGGTGCCCCGATGAAGAAAAAAGTGGCACCAGCACATGCCCGAGCCCAGCATGTGTTGCCACAACCCTAGGTCCGATCCAATCTTAGACTGGTAATGAACTCCGTATGCCTAAGCCAACCAACGAAACGAGCGGGCAGGCACTACGCTGGCCAGAGAAACGGGATGCGTAAGCCGTGGATCGATAGGGTGGTAGGTGGGTTTAGGCACATCTTCATATTTCTATGTGCCAATGCCATTTTAATGGCTTATAAATTCATAAAATGGTCCCTTAGGCCTTCACGTGAAGTTTCATGGCAAGACGACTCGTTTTCTATTTTTCATGATTTTTGAAACTTTTTACGGTTTGGGATTTTTTAAAATTCTTTCGGAAGGAGTTTTGGCCCCAAACTTGGTAGATGTGATACTTGTATTTTTGTTGGCATGCACAAAACAATTCAGCCAAAAACTCAAAGTGTATAAGATTTTGTGACCATTTGAAAAAACTGTCCCCATTTCAGACACTTTAATGGCTACTGACAACAAACCTGTAAAATCTCAAATGCACTTTAAGGGGGTGTTTGTTCTCGAGGTCTGATGAGGGATAGGGGGCCAATATAAGGGCCAAGTACCAGCACCCATCGCACATCATGTGTGCACACCCCCCGGCCCCCCCGATCGTCGGAACCCAAATGCCGTCGGTCAAGTTCTCGGCGATGCTCCGATGATGGTGCCTCAACAAAGAAAAATACGGCACCAGCACATGCCCGAGCCCAGCATGTGCTGCCGCAATCCTCAGTCCTGTCCGATTTTAAACTCGGAATGAACTCCGTATGCTTATACTGGGAATGAACTCCGTATGCCTAAGTCAACCCACAAAATGAGCGTGCGGGCGTTCAACAGGCTAGAGAGGCGGGATGCGCAAGCCGGAGATCGGCCAGGTCCCTCTCTGCATGCTGTTATCCTACTGCCACAAGCTTCAGTCTGGTACCATCTTAGACTGGGAATGAACTTCGTATGCCTAAGCTGACTGACGAAACGAGCCGGCGGGCGGGCACTACGTTGGCTAGAGAGACAAGATGCGCAAGCCATGGATCGATAGGGTGATAAGTGGGTTTAGGCACATCTTCATATTTCTACGTGCCAATGCCATTTTTATGGCTTGTAAATTCATACAATGGTCCCTTAAGCCTTCACGTGAATTTTGATGGCAAGACAACTCGTTTTCTATTTTTCACGATTTTTGAAACTTTTTGCGGTTCGAGATTTTTTAAAATTTTTTCGGAAGGAGTTTTGGCCCCAAACTTGGTAGATGTGATACTTTTATTTTTGTTGGCATGCAAAAAAAAATTCAGCCAAAAACTCAAAGTGTACAAGATTTTGTGACCATTTCAGACACTTTAATGGCTACTGTATTTTTGTTGGCATGCACAAAAACATTCAGCTAAAATGTCAAACTGTACAAGATTTTGTGACCATGTGAAAAAAATGTCCCCATTTCAGACACTTTAATGGCTACTGGCAGCAAACCTGTAAAATCTCAAATGCTCTTTAAGCGGGTGTGAGTTCTCGAGGTTTGATGAGGGATAGGGGGCCAATATAAGGGCCAAGTACCAGAACCCATCGCACATCATGTGCGCACACCCCCCCGGCCCCCCCGATCACCAGAACCCAAATGTCGTAGGTCAGGTTCTCCGACGATGCTTCGACGATGGTGCCTCGACGAAGAAAAATACAGCACCAGCACATGCCGGAGCTCAGCATGTGCTGTCGTAACCCTCAGTCCGGTTCAATCTTAGACTGGGAATGAACTCCGTATGCTTACACTGGGAATGAACTCCGTATGCCTAAGTTAACCCATAAAACGAGCGTACGGCCGCTCAGCTGGCCAGAGGGATGGGATGTGTAAGTCGAAGATCGACCGAGTCCCACTCTGCATGCTGCCGATCCTACTACCGTAACCCTCAGTTCGGTCCGATCTTAGACTGGGAATGAACTCCGTATGCCTAACCCAACCGACGAAACGAGCGGGCGGGCGGGCGGGCACTACGTCGGCCAGAGAAACGGGATGCGCAAGCCGTGGATCGATAGGGTGGTAGGTGGGTTTAGGCACATCTTCATATTTTTGCGTGCCAATGCCATTTTTATGGCTTGTATATTCATACAATGGTCCCTTAAGCCTTCACGTGAAGTTTCATGGCAAGACGACTCATTTTCTATTTTTTATGATTTTTGAAACTTTTTGCAGTTCGGGATTTTTTAAAATTTTTTCGAAACGACTTTTGGCCCCAACCTTGGTAGACGTGATCCTTGTATTTTTTTTGGCATGCACAAAACAATTCAGCTAAAAACTCAAAGTGTACAAGATTTTGTGACCATTTGAAAAAAGTGTCCCCATTTTAAACACTTTAATGGCTACTGGCAGCAAACCTGTAAAATCTCAAATGCTCTTTAAGCGGGTGTGAGTTCTCGAGGTTTGATGAGGGATAGGGGGCCAATATAAGGGCCAAGTACCAGCACCCATTGCACATCATGTGCGCACACCCCCCGGCCCCCTCGATCATCGGAACCCAAATGCCGTAGGTCAGGTTCTCCGACGATGCTGCGACGATGGTGGCTCGACGAAGAAAAATACAGCACCAGCACATGCCCGAGCCCAGCATGTGCTGCCGCAACCCTCAGTCTGATTCGATCTTAGACTGGGAATGAACTCCGTATGCTTACACTGGGAATGAACTCCGTATGCCTAAGTCAACCCACAAAACGAGTGTGTGGGCGCTCAGCTGGCTAGAGGGATGGGATGCGTAAGCCGAAGATCGGTCGGGTCCCCCTCTGCATGCTGTCGATCCTACTACCATTACCCTCAATTTGGTTCGATCTTAGACTGGGAATGAACTCCGTATGCCTAAGCCAACCGACGAAACGAGCGGGCGGGCGGGCGGGCACTACGTCGGCCAGAGAGACGGGATGTCCCCATTTGAAAAAAGTGTCCCCATTTCAGACACTTTAATGGCTACTAGCAGTAGACCTGTAAAATCTCAAATGCCCTTTAAGGGGTTGTGAGTTCTCGAGGTTTGATGAGGGATAGGGGGCCAATATAAGGGCCAAGTACCAGCACCCATGGCACATCATTTGCACACACCCCCCTGGCCACCCGATCGTTAGAACCCTAATGCCGTCAGTCAGGTTCTCCGACGAAGCTCCAGCGATGGTGCCCCGACGAAGAAAAATGCGACACCAGCACATGCCCGAGCCCAGCATGTGCTACCGTAACCCTCGGTCCGGTCTGATCTTAGACTGGGAATGAACTCTGTATGCTTAGACTGGGAATGAACTCCGTATGCCTAAGTCAACCCACGAAACGAGCGTGCGGGCGCTCAACCGGCCAGAGGGGCAGGATGCGCAAGCCGGGGATCGACCGAGTCCTCGTCTACGTGCTATCGATCCTGCTGCCACAACCCTCAATCCAGTCTGATCTTAGACTGGGAATGAACTCCAATGCCTAAGCCAACCGACGAAACGAGCGGGCCGACGGGCACTACGTTGGCCAGAGAGACGGGATGTGTAAGCCATCGATCGATAAGGTGGTAGGTGGGTTTAGGCACATCTTCATATTTCTGCGTGCCAATGCCATTTTTATGGCTTGTAAATTCATACAATGGTCCCTTAAGCTTTCACGTGAAGTTTCATGGCAAGACGACTCATTTTCTATTTTTCATGATTTTCAAAACTTTTTGCGGTTCGGGATTTTTTAAAATTTTTTTGGAAGGAGTTTTGGCCCCAAACTTGGTAGACATGATCATTTTTTTTTTGTTGGCATGCACAAAAAAATTCAGCTAAAAACTCGAAGTGTACAAATTTTGTGACCATTTGAAAAAAGTGTCCCCATTTTAGACACTTTAATAGCTATTGGAAGCAAACCTGTAAAATCTCAAATGCTCTTTAAGGGGGTGTGAGTTCTCAAGGTCTGATGAGGGATAGAGGGCCAATATAAGGGCCAAGTACCAGCACCCATTGCACATCATGTGCACACACCCCCCGGCCCCCCCAATCGTCTGAACCCCAATGCCATCGGTCAGGTTCTCCGGCAATGCTCCGACGATGGTGCCCCGACGAAGAAAAATGTGGCACCAGCACATGCTAAAGCCTAGCATGTGCTGTCGCAACCCTCGGTCTGATCCGATCTTAGACTGGGAATGAACTCTGTAAGCTTAGACTGGGAATGAACTATGTATGCCTAAGTCAACCCACGAAACGAGTGTGCGAGCGCTCAGTCGGCCAGAGTGCCGGGATGCGCAAGCCGGGGATCGGTCGGGTTCCCCTCTACGTGCTACTGATCCTACTATCACAACCCTCGATTTGGTCTGATCTTAGACTGGAATAAACTCCGTATGCCTAAGCCAACTGACAAAACGAGCGGACGGGTGGGTACTACGTTGGCCAGAGAGGCGGGATGTGCAAGCTATGGATTGATAGGGTGGTAGGTGGGTTTAGGCACATCTTTATATTTTTGCATGCCAATGCCATTTTTATGGCTTGTAAATTCATACAGTGGTCCCTTAAGCCTTCACGTGAAGTTTCATGGCAAGACGACTCGTTTTCTATTTTTCACAAATTTTGAAACTTTTTACAGTTCGAGATTTTTTAAAATTTTTTCGGATGGATTTTTAGTGACAAACTTGGTAGACGTGATCCTTGTATTTTTGTTGGCATGCATAAAAAAATTCAGATAAAAACTCAAAGTGTACAAAATTTTGTGACCATTTGAAAAAAATGTCCCCATATCAAACACTTTAATGCCTACTCGCAGCAAACCTGTAAAATCTCAAATGCTCTTTAAGGGGGGGTGAGTTCTCGAGGTTTGATGAGGGATAGGGGGCCAACATAAGGGCCAAGTACCAGCACCCATCACACATCATGTGCGCACACCCCCCCGGCCCCCCCGATCGTCGGAACCCTAATGGCTCCGGTTAGGTTCCCCAACGATGGTGCCCCGACGAAGAAAAATACGGCACCAGCACCTGCCCGAGCCCAACATGTGCTGTCGTAACCCTCGGTCAGGTCCGATCTTAGACTGGGAAAGAACTCCATATGCTTAGACAGGGAATGAACTTCGTATGCCTAAGTCAACCCATGAAACGATCATGCAGACACTTAGCCGACCATAGGGGTGGGATGCGCAAGCCGGGGATCGAAAGGGTCCCACTCTATGTGCTACCAATCCAGCTGCCGCAACCTTCGGTCCAGTCCGATCTTAGACTAGGAATGAACTCCGTATGCCTAAGCCAACCGATAAAATGAGCGGGCAGGCGGATGGGCGGGCGCTACGCAGGCCAGAGTGACAGGATGCACAATACGTGGATCGATAGGGTGGTAGACGTGATCCTTGTATTTTTGTTGGCATGCACAAAACAATTCAGCCAAAAACTCAAAGTGTACAAGATTTTGTGACCATTTGAAAAAAGTGTCCCCATTTCAAACACTTTAATGGCTACTGGCAGTAAACCTGTAAAATCTCAAATGCTCTTTAAGTGGGGTGTGAGTTCTCGACGTTTGATGAGGGATAGGGGGCCAATATAAGGGCCAAGAACCAGTACCCATCACACATCATGTGCGCACACCCCCCGGCCCCCCCGATCGTCGGAACCCCAATGTCCCCCTCTGCGTGCTGCCAATCCTCCTACTGCAACCCTCAATCCGGTTTGATCTTAGACTGGGAATGAACTCTGTATGCCTAAGCCAACCGACGAAACGTGCAATCGGGCGGGTGCTACGTCGACCAGAGATACGGGATGCGCAAGCCGTGGATCGATAGGGTGGTAGGTGAGTTTAGGCACATCTTCATATTTCTGCATTCCGATGCCATTTTTATGGCTTGTAAATTCATACAGTCGTCCCTTAAGCCTTCACGTGAAGTTTCATGGCAAGACGACTCGTTTTCTATTTTTCATGGTTTGTGAAACTTTTTACGGTTCAAGATTTTTTAAAATTTTTTTCGAAAGAGTTTTGGCCCCAAACTTGGTAGACGTGATCCTTGTATTTTTGTTGGCATGCACAAAAAAATTCAACTTAAAACTGGAAGTGCACAAGATTTTGTGACCATTTGAAAAATGTGTCCCCATTTCAGACACTTTAATGGCTACTGGCGGCAAACCTGTAAAATCTCAAATGCTCTTTAAGGGGGTGTGAGTTCTCAAGGTTTGATGAGGGATAAGGGGCCAATATAAGGGCCAAGTACCAGCACCCATCACACATCATGTGCGCACACCCCCCCCGCCCCATCGATTGCCAAAACCCTAATGCCGCCTGTCAGGTTCTCCGGTGATACTCCGGCGATGGTGCCCCGACGAAGAAAAATGCGGCACCAGCACTTGCTCGAGCCCAGCATGTGCTACCGCAACCCTCGGTCTGGTCCAATCTTAGACTGGGAATGAACTCCGTATGCTTAGACTGGGAATGAACTCCGTATGCCTAAGTCAACCCACGAAATGAGCGTGCGGGCGCTCAACCGGCCAGAGGGGCGAGATGCACAAGTCGGGGATTGATCGGGTCCCCCTCTACGTGCCGCCAATCCTACTGCCACAACCCTCGATCCGGTCCAATCTTAGACTGGGAATGAACTCGATATGCCTCAGCCAACCGACGAAACGAGCAAGCGGGCGGGCACTACGCCGTCCAGAGAGACGTGATGCGCAAGCCGTGGATCGATAGGGTGGTAGGTGGGTTTAGGCACATCTTCATATTTCTGTGTGCCAATGCCATTTTTATGGCTTGTAAATTAATAAAATGGTCCCTTAAGCCTTCACCTAAAGTTTCATGGCAAGACGACTCGTTTTCTATTTTTCATGATTTTCAAAACTTTTTGCGGTCCAGGATTTTTTAAAATTTTTTCGGAAGGATTTTTGGCCCCAAACTTGGTAGACGTGATCCCTGTATTTTTTTTGGCATGCACAAAAAAAATCAGCTAAAAACTCGAAGTGTACAAGATTTTGTGATCATTTGAAAAAAGTTTCCCCATTTTAGACACTTTAATGGCTACTGGCAGCAAACCTGTAAAATCTCAAATGCTCTTTAAGGGGGTGTGAGTTCTCGAGGTTTGATGAGGGATAGGGGGCCAATATAAGGGCCAAGTACCAGCACCCATCGCACATCATGTGCGCACACCCCCCCAAGGGCCCCCCAATCGTCGGAACCCCAATGCCGCCGGCCAGGTTCTCCAACGATGGTGCCCCGACGAAGAAAAATGCAGCACCAACACATGCCCGTGCCTAGCATGTGCTGCCGTAACCCTCGGTCTGATCCGATCATAGACTGGGAATGAACTCCATATACTTAGACTGGAAATGAACTCTGTATGCCTAAGTCAACCCACGGAACGAGCGGGCGGGCACTCAACTGGCCAAAGGGGTGGGATGCGCAAGCCGACGATCAGTCGGGTCCCCCTCTGCATGCTGCCGATCTTGCCACCGCAACCCTTGGTCTGGTCTGATCTCAGACTGGGAATGAACTCCTTATGCCTCTTCCAACCGACGAAACGAGCGGGCGGGCGGGCGGGAGGGCACTACGTCGGCCAGAGAGACAGGATGCGTAAGCCGTGGATGGATAGGGTGGTAGGTGGGTTTAGGCACATCTTCATATTTCTGTGTGCTTATGCCATTTTTATGGCTTGTAAATTCATACAATGGGCCCTTAAGCCTTCACGTGAAGTTTCATGGCAAGATGACTGGTTTTCTATTTTTCATGATTTTCAAAACTTTTTACGGTTCGAGATTTTTGAAAATTTTTTCGATAGGAGTTTTGGCCCCAAACATGGTAGACATGATCCTTCTATTTTTGTTGGCATGCACAAAAAAATTCAACTAAAAATTCGAAGTGTACAAGATTTTGTGACCTTTTGAAAAAGTGTCCCCATTTCAGACACTTTAATGGCTACTGGCAGCAAACCTGTAAAATCTCAAATGCACTTTAAGAGGGTGTGAGTTCTTGAGGTTTGATGAGGGGTAGGGGGCCAATATAAGGGCCATGTACCAGCAACCATTGCACATCATGTGCACACACCCCCCCCGGCCCCCTCGATCGTCAGAACCCCAATGCCGCCAATCAGGTTCTCCGACGATGCTCCGGCAATGGTGCCCCGACGAAGAAAAATACGGCACCAGCACATGCCCAAGCCCAAGCCTAGCATGTGCTGTCGTAACCCTCGGTCTGGTCCGATCTTAGACGGGGAATGAACTCTATATGCTTAGACCAGGAATGAACTCCGTATGCCTAAGTCAACCCATGAAACGAGAGTACGGGCGCTCAGTCGGTCAGAGGGGTGGGATGAGCAAGCCGAGGATCGGTTGGGTCACCTCTGCGTACTGCCAATCCTGCTACTGCAACTCTCGATCCGGTCTGATATTAGACTGGGAAAGAACTCCGTATGCCTAAGCCAACCGACGAAACGAGCGGGTGGGCGGGCACTACGCTGGCCAGAGAGACGGGATGCGCAAGCTGTTGATCGATAAGGTGGTAGGTGGGTTTAGGCACATCTTAAAATTTCTGCATGCCAATGCCATTTTTATGGCTTGTAAATTCATACAATGGGCCTTTAAGCCTTCACGTGAAGTTTCATGGCAAGGCGACTGGTTTTCTATTTTTCATGATTTTCAAAACTTTTTACGGTTCGGGATTTTTGAAAATTTGTTCGATAGGAGTTTTGGCCCCAAACTTGGTAGACGTGATCCTTGTATTTTTGTTGGCATGCATAAAAATATTCAGCTAAAAACTTGAAGTGTACAAGATTTTGTGACCTTTTGAAAAAAGTCTCCCCATTTCAGACACTTTAATGGCTACTGGCAGCAAACCTGTAAAATCTCAAATGCTCTTTAAGGGGGTGTGAGTTCTTGAGGTTTGATGAGGGATAGGGGGCCAATATAGGGGCCAAGTACCAGCACCCATCGCACATCTTGTGCGCACACCCCCAGCCCCCCCGATCGTCCAAACCCCAATGCCGTCAGTCAGGTTCTCTGGCGATGCTCCAGTGATGGTGCCCCGGTGAAGAAAAATACTGCCCCAGCAGATGCTCAAGCCTAGCATGTGCTGCCACAACCCTCGGTCTGGTCCAATCTTAGACTGGGATTGAACTCTGTATGCCTAAGCCAACCGACGAAACGAGCAGGCGGGCGGGCGGGCGGACGGGCGGGCGTGAGGGCACTACGTCGACCAGAGAGACGGGATGCGCAAGCCGTGGATCGATAGGGTGGTAGGTGAGTTTAGGCACATCTTGTCAATTCATACAATGGTCCCTTAAGCCTTCACGTGAAGTTTCATGGCAAGACGACTCATTTTCTATTTTTCACGATTTTTGAAACTTTTTGAGGTTCGAGATTTTTTAAAATTTTTTCGAAAGGATTTTTGGCCCCAAACTTGGTAGACGTGATCCTTGTATTTTTTTTGGCATGCACAAAAAAATCAGCTAAAAACTCGAAGTGTACAAGATTTTGTGACCATTTGAAAAAAGTGTCCCCATTTCAGACACTTTAATGACTACTGGCAACAAACTTGTAAAATCTCAAATCCTCTTTAAGGGGGTGTGAGTTCTCGAGGTTTGATGAGGGATAGGGGGCCAATATAAGGGCCAAGTATAAGCACCCATCGCACATCATGTGCGCACACGCCCCCCGGCCCCCCCGTTTGCCGGAACCCCAATGCCGTCGGTCAGGTTCTCCGACGATGCTCCGGCGATGGTGCCCCATTTCAGACACTTTAATGACTACCGGCAGTAAACCTGTAAAATCTCAAATGCTCTTTAAGGGGGTGTGAGTTCTCAAGGTTTGATGAGGGATAGAAGGCCAATATAAGGGCCAAGTACCAGCACCCATCGCACATCATGTGCGCACACCCCCCCGGCCCACCGATCGTCGGAACCCCAATGCCGCCGGTCAGCTTCTCCGGCGATGCTCCGGCGATGGTGCCCCGGTGAAGAAAAAGTGGCACCAGCACATGCCCGAGCCCAGCACGTGCTGCCCCAACCTTCGGTCCTGTCCGATCTTAGACTAGGAATGAACTCCTTATGCCTAAGCCAACCGACGAAACGAGTGAGCGGGTGGGCGGGCGGGTACTACGCCGACCAGAGAGATGGGATGCGCAAGCAGTGGATCGATAGGGTGGTAGGTGGGCTTAGGAACATCTTCATATTTCTGCATGCCAATGCCAAATTTGTGGCTTGTAAATTAATACAATGGTCCTTTAAGCCTTCACGTGAAGTTTCATGGCAAGACGACTCGTTTTCTATTTTTCATGATTTTCAAAACTTTTTACGGTTCAAGATTTTTTAATATTTTTTCGGAAGGATTTTTGGCCGCAAACTTGGTAGAGGTGATCCTTGTATTTTTTTTGGCATGCACAAAAAAAATCAGCTAAAAACTCGAAGTGTACAAGATTTTGTGACCATTTGAAAAAAGTGTCCTCAATTCAGACACTTTAATGGCTACTGGCAGCAAACCTGTAAAATCTCAAATGTTCTTTAAGGGGGTGTGAGTTCTCAAGGTTTGATGAGGGAGAGGGGGCCAATATAAGGGCCAAGTACCAGCACCCATCGCACATCATGTGCGCACACCCCCCTCCGGCCCCCCGATCGCTGGAACCCCAATGTCGCCGGTCAGGTTCTCCCACGATGCCCCGACAAAGAAAAATACGGCACCAGCACTTGCCCGAGCCCAGCATGTGCTATCATAACCCTCGGTCCGGTTCGATCTTAGAATGGGAATGCACTCCGTATGCCTAAGTCAACCCACGAAATGAGCGTGGGCGCTCAGCCGGCCAGAGGGGCAGGATGCGCAAGCCGGGGATCGATCGGGTCCCCCTCTGCGTGCTACCGATCCTGATGCTGCAACCCCCGGTCCAGTCTGATCTTAGACTGGGAATGAACTCCGTATGCCTAAGCCAACCGACGAAATGAGCGGGCGGGCGGGCACTACGTCGACCAAAGAGAGGGGATGCGCAAGCCGTGGATCGATTGGGTGGCAGGTGGGTTTAGGCATATATTTATATTTCAATGTGCCAATGGCATTTTTATGGCTTTTAAATTCATACAATGGTCCCTTAAGCCTTCACGTGAAGTTTCATGGCAAGACGACTCGTTTTCTATTTTTCACGATTGTCAAAACTTTTTGTGATTCGTAATTTTTTAAAATATTTTCAGAAGGTGTTTTGGCCCCAAACTTGGTAGATGTGATCCTTGTATTTTTGTTGGCATGCATAAAAAAATGCAGCTAAAAACTCGAAGTGTACAAGATTTTGTGACCATTTGAAAAAAGTGTGCCCATTTCAGACACTTTAATGGCTACTGGCAGCAAACCTGTAAAATCTCAATTGCTCTTTAAGGGGGCGTGAGTTCTCGAGGTTTGATGAGGGATAGGGGGCCAATATAATGGCCAAGTACCAGCACCCATCACACATCATGTGCGCACACCCCCTGGCCCCCTGATCGCCGGAACCCCAATGCCGTCGGTCAGGTTCTCCGACGATGCTTCGGTGATGGTGCCCCGGCGAAGTAAAATGTGGGACCAGCACATGCCCGAGGCCAGCATGGGCTGCCACAACCCTCGGTCCAGTCTGATCTTAGACTGAGAATGAACTTCGTATGCTTAGATTGGGAATGATCTTCGTATGCCTAAGTTAACCCACGAAATGAGCGTGCGGGCGCTCAGTCGGCCAGAGGGGTAGGATGCGCAGGTCGGGGATCGACCGGGTCCCCTTCTGCGTGCTACCAATCCTGCTATCGCAACCTTCGGTCCGATCCAATGTTAGACTTGGAATGAACTCCGTATGCCTAAACCAATCGACAAAACGAGCGGGCGGGCACTACGCCAGCCAGAGAGGCGGGATGCGTAAGCCGTGGATCGATAGGGTGATAGGTGGGTTTAGGCACATCTTCATATTTCTGCATGCCAATGCCATTTTTATGGCTTGTAAATTCATATAATGGTCCCTTAAGCCTTCACGTGAAGTTTCATGGCAAGACGACTCGTTTTCTATTTTTCACGATTTTTGAAACTTTTTGCGGTTCGAGATTTTTTAAAATTTTTTCAGAAGGATTTTTTGCCCCAAACTTCGTAGACATGATCCTTGTATTTTTATTGGCATGCTCAAAAAATCTCAGCTAAAAACTTGAAGTGTACAAGATTTTGTGACCATTTGAAAAAAGTGTCCCCATTTCAGACACTTTAATGACTACTGGCAGCAAACCTGTAAAATCTCAGATGCTCTTTAAGGGGGTGTGAGTTCTCGAGGTTTGATGAAGGATAGGGGGCCAATATAAGGGCCGAGTACCAGCACCCATCGCACATCATGTGCGCACACCCCCCAGCCCCCCCGATCGTCGGAACCCCAATGTCGTCGGTCAAGTTCTCCGACGATGCTCCAACGATAGTGCCTAGACGAAGAAAAATGAGGCACCAGCACATGCCCGAGCGTAGCATGTGCTGCCGTAACCCTCGGTCTGGTCCGATCTTTGACTGGAAATGAACTCTCTATGCCTAAGTCAACCCACGAAACGACCGTATGGGTGCTCAGTCGGCCAGAGGGGCGGCTGCCCAAGTCGGTGATCGGTCGGGTCCCCCTCTGCATGCTACCGATCCTGCACCGCAACCCTTGATCTGGTTTGATCTTATACTGGGAATGAACTCCTTATGCCTAAGCCAACCGATGAAACGAGCGGGCGGGAACTACGCCGGCCAGAGAGACGGGATGCACAATCCGTGGATCGATAGGGTGGTAGATGGGTTTAGGCACATCTTCATATTTCTGCATGCCAATGCCATTTTTATGGCTTGTAAATTCATACAATGGTCCCTTAAGCCTTCACGTGAAGTTTCATGGCAAGACGACTCATTTTTTATTTTTCATGATTTTCAAAACTTTTAACGGTTCGGGATTTTTAAAATTTTTTTGGAAGGAGTTTTGGCCCCAAACATGGTAGACGTAATCCTTGTATTTTTTTTGGCGTGCATAAAAAAAATTTAGCTAAAAACTAAAAGTGTACAAGATTTTGTAACCATTTGAAAAAAGTGTCCCCATTTCAGACACTTTAACGGCTACTGGCAGCAAATTTGTAAAATCTCAAATGCTCTCTAAGGGGGTGTGAGTTCTCGAGGTTTGATGAGGGATAGGGGGCCAATATAAGGGCCAAGTACCAGCACCCATCGCACATCATGTGCAGACACTCCTCGGCCCCCCGATCATCAGAACCCTAATGCCGCCGGTCAGGTTCTCCGACGATGGTGCCCCGACAAAGAAAATGGTGGCACCAGCACATCTTCATAATTCTGCATGCCAATGCCATTTTTATGGCTTGTAAATTCATACAATGGTCCCTTAAGCCTTCACGTGAAGTTTCATGGCAAGACTACTCGTTTTCTATTTTTCATGATTTTCAAAAGTTTTTACGGTTTGGGATTTTTTAATATTTTATCGGAAGGAGTTTTGGCCACAAACTTGGTAGAGGTGATCCTTGTATTTTTTTTGGCATGCACAAACAAAATCAGCTAAAAACTCGAAGTGTACAAGATTTTGTGACCATTTGAAAAAAGTGTCCCCATTTTAGACACTTTAATGGCTACTGGCAGCAAACCTGTAAAATCTCAAATGCTCTTTAAACGGGTGTGAGTTCTCAAGGTTTGATGAGGGATAAGGAGCCAATATAAGGGCCAAGTACCAGCACCCATCGCATATCATGTGCGCACACCCCCTGACCCCCCCGATCACCGGAACCCCAATGCTGTCGGTTAGGTTCTTTGGCGATGCTCCAGCGATGGTGCCCCGACGAAGAAAAATGTGGCACCAGTACATGCTCAAGCCCAGCATTTGCTCCCACAACCCTCGGTCCAGTTTGATCGTAGACTGGGAATGAACTCCGTATGCCTAAGTCAACCCATGAAATGAGCGCGCGGGCGCTCAGCCGACCAGAGGGGCAAGATGCGCAAGCCGGGGATCGGCTGGGTCCCCTTTTGTGTGTTGTCGATCTTGCTGCTGTAACCCTCGGTCCAGTCTGATCTTAGATTGGGAATGAACTCTGTATGCTTAAGCCAACCGACGAAACGAGCGGGCGGACGGGTGGGCGGGCACTACGTCAGCCAGAGACACGGGATGCGCAAGCCGTGGATCAATAGGGTGGCAGGTGGGTTCAGGCACATCTTCATATTTCTGCATGCCAATGCCATTTTTATTGCTTCTAAATTCATACAATGGTCCCTTAAGCCTTCACGTGAAGTTTCATGGCAAGACGACTCGTTTTTTATTTTTCACAATTTTCAAAACTTTTTACGGTTCAAGATTTTTTAAAATTTTTTTGGAAAGAGTTTTGGCCCCAAACTTTTTAGACGTGATCCTTGTATTTTTTTTGGCGTGCACAAAAAAATTCAGCTAAAAACTCGAAGTGTACAAGATTTTGTGACCATTTGAAAAAAGTGTCACCATTTCCTTTAATGGCTACTGGCAGCAAACCGGTAAAATCTCAAATGCTCTTTAGGGGAGTGTGAGTTCTCGAGGTTTTATGAGGGATAGAGGGCCAACATAAGGGCCAAGTACCAGTACCCATCACACATCATGTGCGCACACCCCCCTGGCCCCCCGATCGTGGAACCCTATTACCGTCGGTCAGGTTCTCCGACGATGCTCCGACGATGGTGCCCTGGCAAAGAAAAATGTGGCACCAGCACATATAGCCGAGCCTAGCATGTGCTGTCGCAACCCTCTATCCAGTTTGATCTTAGACTGGGAATGAACTTCGTATGCCTATGTCAACCCACGAAACGAGCGTGCGGGCACTCAGCCGGCCAGCGGGGCGAGATTCGTAAGCCAGGGATCGACCGGGTCCCCCTCTACGTGCTGTTGATCCTGCTACCGCAACCCTCAGTCCGATCTGATCTTAGACTAGGAATGAACTCCGTATACCTAAGCCAACCGACGAAATGAGCGGGCGGGTGGGCAAGCGGGCACTACGTCGGCCAGAGAGACGGGATGCGCAAGCCGTGGATCGATAGGGTGGTAGGTGGGTTTAGGCACATCTTCATATTTGTGTTTTCCAATGTTATTTTTATGGCTTGTAAATTCATACAATGGTCCCTTAAGCCTTCACGTGAAGTTTCATGGCAAGACAACTCGTTTTCTATTTTTCATGATTTTTGAAACTTTTTTCGGTTCGGGATTTTTTAAAATTTTTTTGGAAGGAGTTTTGGCCCTAAACATGGTAGACGTAATCCTTGTATTTTTGTTGGAATGCACAAAAAAATTCAGCTAAAAACTCGAAGTGTACAAGATTTTGTGACCATTTGAAAAAAGTGTCCCCATTTCAAACACTTTAATGGCTACTGGCAGCAAACCTGTAAAATCTGAAATGCTCTTTAAGGGGGTGTGAGTTCTCGAGGTTTGATGAGGGATAGGGGGCCAATATAAGGGCCAAGTACCAGCACCCATTGCACATCATGTGCGCACACCCCACCGGCCCCCCGATAATTGGAACCCCAATACCGCCGGTCAGGTTCTCCGGCGATGCTCCGACGATAGTGCCCCGACGAAGAAAAATATGGGACCAGCACATGACCGAGGCCAGCATGTGCTGCTGCAACCCTCGGTCCCATTTGATCTTATATTGGGAATGAACTCCGTATGGTTAGACTACGAATGAACTCCGTATGCCTAAGTTAACCGATGAATCGAGCGTCCGGGCGGTCAGCCGACCAGAAGGGCAAGATGTGCAAGTCGGGGATCGACTGGGTCCCCCTCTATGTGCTGTCGATCTTGCTGCTGCAACCCTCGGTCCGGTCCGATCTTAGACTGGGAATGAACTCCGTATGCTTAAGCCAACCGACGAAACGAGCGGGCGTGCAGGCGGGCACTACGTCAGCCAGAGATGTGGGATGCGCCAGCCATGGATCAATAGGGTGGCAGGTGGGTTTAGGCACATCTTCATATTTCTATGTGCCATTGCCATTTTTATGGCTTCTAAATTCATACAATGGTCCCTTAAGCCTTCACGTGAAGTTTCATGGCAAGATGACTCGTTTTCTATTTTTCACGATTTTCAAAACTTTTTGCAGTTCAGGATTTTTTAAAATTTTTTTGGAAGCAGTTTTGGCCCCAAACTTGGTAGACGTGATGCTTGTATTTTTGTTGGCTTGCAGAAAAAAAAATCAGCTAAAAACTCGAAGTGTACAAGATTTTGTGACCATTTGAAAAAAGTGTCCACATTTCAGACACTTTAATGGCTACTGGCAGCAAACCTGTAAAATCTCAAATGCTCTTTAAGGGGGTGTGAGTTCTCGAGGTTTGATGAGGGATAGGGAGCCAATATAAGGGCCAAGTACCAGCACCCATCGGATATCATGTGCGCACACCCTCCTGTGCCCCCCAATCATCGGAACCCCAATGCTGCTGGTCAGGTTCTCCGACGATGCTCTGGCGATGGTGCCCTGATGAAGAAAAATGTGGCACCAGCACATGCTCGAGCCCAGCATGTGTTGCTGTAACCCTCGGTCTGGTTAAATCTTAGACTGGGAATGAACTCCATATTCTAAGACTGGGAATGAGCTCCGTATGCCTAAGACAACCCATGAATCGAGCGTGCGGGCGCTCAGCCGGCTAGAAGGGCAAGATTCGCAAGCCGGGGATCGGCTGGGTCCCCCTCTGTGTGCTGTCGATCTTGCTGCCGCAACCCTTGGTCCAGTCCGATCTTAGACAGGGAATGAACTCCGTATGCTTAAGCCAACCGATGAAACGAGCGGGCGGGCGGGCGAGCACTACATCAGCCAGAGACACGGGATGCGCAAGCCGTGGATCAATAGAGTGGCAGGTGTGTTTAGGCACATCTTCATATTTCTGCATGCCAATGCCATTTTTATGGCTTCTAAATTCATACAATAGTCCCTTAAGCCTTCACGTGAAGTTTCATGGCAACACGACTCATTTTTTATTTTTTACGATTTTCAAAACTTTTTGCGGTTCAGGATTTTTTAAAATTTTTTTGGAAGGCGTTTTGGCCCCAAACTTGGTAGACGTGATCCTTGTATTTTTGTTGGCATGCAAAAAAAAACTCAACCAAAAACTCGAAGTGTACAAGATTTTGTAACCATTTGAAAAAAGCGTCACCATTTCAGACACTTTAATGGCTACTGGCAACAAACCTGTAAAATCTCAAATGCTCTTTAGGGGGGTGTGAGTTCTCAAGGTTTTATGAGGGATAGGGGGCCAATATAAGGGCCAAGTGCCACCACCCATCACACATCATGTGCGCACACCCCCTTGGCCCCCCCGATCGTGGAAACCTATTACCACCGGTCAGGTTCTCCGACGATGCTCTGACGATGGTGCCCCAGCAAAGAAAAATGTGGCACCAGCACATATAGTCGAGCCTAGCATTTGCTCTCGCAACCCTCTGTCTAGTTTGATCTTAGACTGGGAATGAACTCCGTATGCCTAAGTCAACCCACGAAACGAGCGTACGGACGCTCAGCCGACCACAGTGGCGGGATGTGTAAGTCGGGGATCGACCGGGTCCCCCTCTGCGTGCTGTCGATCCTGCTACCGCAACCCTCGGTTTGGTTCAATGTTAGACTGGGAATGAACTCCGTATGCCTAAGCCAACCGATGAAATGAACGGGCAGGCGAACAAGCGGGCACTCCGCCGGCCAGAGAGACGGGATGCGCAAGCAGTGGATCGATAGGGTGGTAGGTGGGTTTAGGCACATCTTCATATTTCTGTGTGCCAATGCCATTTTTATGGCTTGTAAATTCATACAATTGTCCCTTAAGCCTTCACGTGAAGTTTCATGGCAAGACAACTCGTTTTCTATTTTTCATGATTTTTTAAACTTTTTTCGGTTCGGGATTTTTTAAAATTTTTTCGGAAGGAGTTTTGGCCCCAAACTAGGTAGACGTAATCCTTGCATTTTTGTTGGCATGCACAAAAAAATTCAGCTAAAAACTCGAAGTGTACAAGATTTTGTGACCATTTGAAAAAAGTTTCCCCATTTTAAACACTTTAATAGCTACTGGCAGCAAACCTGTAAAATCTCAAATGCTCTTTAAAGGGGTGTGAGTTCTCGAGGTTTGATGAGGGATAGGGGGCCAATATAAGGGCCAAGTACCAGCACCCATCGCACATCATGTGCGCACACCCCCGGCCCCCCGATCATCGAAACCCTAATGCCGCCGGTCAGGTTCTCCAGCGATGCTCCGATGATGGTGCCCCGACGAAGAAAAATGTGGGACCAGCACATGCCCGAGCCCAACATGTGCTTCTGCAACCCTCGGTCCGGTTCGATCTTAGACTGGGAATGAATTCCGTATACTTAGACTGGGAATGAACTCCGTATGCCTAAGTCAACCCACGAAACGAGCGTGCGGGCGCTCAGCCGGTAAGAGGGGCGGGATGCGCAAGCTAGTGATCGGCTAGGTCCTCCTCTGTATGCTGCTGATCCTACTACCGCAACCCTTGGTCCGATTCGATCTTAGACTAGGAATGAACTCCGTATGCCTAAACCAACCGACGAAACGAGCGGGCGGGCGGGCACTACGTTGACCAGAGACACGGGATGCGCTAGTCGTGGATCGATAGGATGGTAGGTGGGTTTAGGCACATCTTCATATTTGCGTGTGCCAATGCAATTTTTATGGCTTGTAAATTCATACAATGGTCCCTTAAGCCTTCACGTGAAGTTTCATGGCAAGACTACTCGTTTTCTATTTTTCATGATTTTTAAAACTTTTTATGGTTCGGGATTTTTTAAAATTTTTTCGGAAGGAGTTTTGGCCCCAAACTTGGTAGACATAATCCTTGTATTTTTGTTGGCATGCACAAAAAAATTCAGCTAAAACGTCGAAGTGTACAAGATTTTGTGACCATTTGAAAAAAGTGTCCCCATTTGAAACACTTTAACGGCTACTGGCAGCAAACCTGTAAAATCTCAAATGTGCTTTAAGGGGGTGTGAGTTCTCGAGGTTTGATGAGGGATAGGGGGCCAATATAAGGGCAAAGTACCAGCACCCATCGCACATCATGTGCGCACACCCCCTATCCCCCGATCATTGGAACCCCAATGCCATCGGTCAGGTTCTTCGGCGATGCTCCGGCGATGGTGCCCCGACGAAGAAAAATGTGGGACCAGCACATGCCCGAGCCCAGCATGTGCTGCCGTAACCCTCGGTCTGGTTCGATCTTAGACTGGGAATGAACTCTGTATGCCTAAGTCAACCCACGAAACGAGCGTGCAGGCGCTCAGCCCGCAAGAGGGGCGGGATGCGCAAGCTAGTGATCGGCCAGGTCCTCCTCTGTGTGCTGCTGATCCTACTACCGCAACCATTGGTCCGGTTTGATCTTAGACTAGGAATGAACTCCGTATGCCTAAGCGAACTGACGAAACGAGCGGGCGGGCGGGCGGGCACTACATCGACCAGAGACACGGGATGCGCAAGCCGTGGATCGATAGGGTGGTAGGTGGGTTTAGGCACATCTTCATATTTGTGTGTGCCAATGCCATTTTTATGGCTTGTAAATTCATACAATGCTCCCTTAAGCCTTCACGTGAAGTTTCATGGCAAGACTACTCGTTTTCTATTTTTCACAATTTTTAAAACTTTTTATGGTTCGGGGTTTTTTAAAATTGTTTTTGAAGGAGTTTTGGCCCCAAACTTGGTAGACGTAATCCTTGTATTTTTGTTGGCATGCACAAAAATATTCAGCTAAAAACTCGAAGTGTACAAGAGTTTGTGACCATTTGAAAAAAGTGTCCCCATTTCGGACACTTGAACGGCTACTGGCAGCAAACCTGTAAAATCTCAAATGCTCTTTAAGGGGGTGTGAGTTCTCAAGATTTGATGAGGGATAGGGGGCCAATATAAGGGCCAAGTACCAGCAGCCATCGCACATCATGTGCACACACCCCCCGACCCCCCGATCATTGGAACCCCAATGCCGCCGGTCAAGTTCTCCGGTGATGCTCCGGCGATGGTGCCTCGACGAAAAAAAATGTGGGACCAGCACATGCCCGAGCCCAGCATGTGCTACCGTAACCCTCGGTCCAGTTCGATCTTAGACTGGGAATGAACTCCGTATGCCTAAGTCAACCCACGAAACGAGCGTACGGGTGCTCAACCGACAAGAGGGGCGGGATGTGCAAGCTGGTGATCGGCCAGGTCCTCCTCTACGTGCTGCTGATCCTACTACCGTAACCCACGGTTCGGTCTGATCTTAGACTGGGAATGAACTCCGTATGCCTAAGTCAACCGACAAAACGAGCGGGCGGGCGAGCACTACGCCGACCAGAGAGACGGGATGCGCAAGCCGTGGATCGATAGGGTGGTAGGTGAGTTAAGGCACATCTTCATATTTGTGTGTGCCAATGCCATTTTTATGGCTTGTAAATTCATACAATTCTCCCTTAAGCCTTCACGTGAAGTTTCATGGCAAGACTACTCGCTTTCTATTTTTCATAATTTTTAAAACTTTTAATGGTTCGGGATTTTTTAAAAATTTTTTGGAAGGAGTTTTGGCCCCAAACTTGGTAGACATAATCCTTGTATTTTTTTTGGCATGCACAAAAAAATTCAGCTAAAAACGCAAAGTGTACAAGATTTTGTGACCATTTGAAAAAAGTGTCCCAATTGCAGACACTCTAACAGCTACTGGCAACAAACCTGTAAAATCTCAAATGCTCTTTAATGGGGTGTGAGTTCTCGAGGTTTGATGAGAGATAGGGGGCCAATATAAGGGCCAAGTACCAGCACCCATCGCACATCATGTGCACACACCCCCCCGGCCCCCCGATCATTGGAACCCCAATGCCGCCGGTCAGGTTCTCCGGCGATGCTCCGACGATGGTGCCCCGACGAAGAAAAATGTGGGACCAGCACATGCCCGAGCCCAAAATGTGCTGCCGCAACACTCAGTCCAGTTCGATCTTAGACTGGGAATAAACTCTGTATGCTTAGACTGGGAATGAACTCCGTATGCCTAAGTCAACTCACGAAACGAGCGTGCGGGCGCTCAGCCGACAAGAGGGGCGGGATGCGCAAGCTGGTGATCGACCAGGTCCTCCTCTGCATGCAGCTGATCATGCGGCCACAACCCTCGGTCCGGTCCGATCTTAGACTGGGAATGAACTCCGTATGCCTAAGCCAACCGACGAAACGAGAGGGCGGGCAGGCACTACGCCGACCAGAGAGACGGGATGCGCAAGCCGTGGATCGATAGGGTGGTAGGTGGGTTTAGGCACATCTTCGTATTTGTGTGTGCCAATGCCATTTTTATGGCTTGTAAATTCATACAATGGTCCCTTACGCCTTCACGTCAAGTTTCATGGCAAGACTACTCGTTTTCTATTTTTCACGATTTTTAAAACTTTTTGTGGTTCAGGATTTTTTAAAATTTTTTTGGAAGGATTTTTGGCCCCAAACTTGGTAGACGAGATCCTTGTATTTTTGTTGGCATGCACAAAAAAATTCAGCTAAAAACTTGAAGTGTACACGATTTTTTGACCATTTGAAAAAAGTGTCACCATTTCAGACACTTTAATGGCTACTGGCAGCAAACCTATAAAATCTCAAATGCTCTTTAGGGGGGTGTGAGTTCTCAAGGTTTTATGAGGGATAAGGGGCCAATATAAGGGCCAAGTACCAGCACCCATCACACATCATGTGCGCACACCCCCTGGCCCGCCCGATCGTGGAACTCTATTACTGCCGGTCAGGTTCTCCGACGATGCTCCGACGATGGTGCCCCGGCAAAGAAAAATGCGGCACCAGCACATGTAGCCGAGCCTAGCATGTGCTGTCGCAACCCTCTGTATGCCTAAGTCAACCCACGAAACGAGCGTGTGGGTGCTCAGCCGGCCAGAGGAGCGGGATGCATAAGCCGAGGATCGATCGGGTCCCCCTCTGCGTGCTGCCAATCTTCCTACCGCAACCCTCAGTCCAGTCTGATCTTAGACTGGGAATGAACTCCGTATGCCTAAGCTAACTGACGAAATGAGCGGACGGGCGGGCAAGCAGGCACTACGCCAGCTAGAGAGACGAGATGTGCAAGCCGTGGATCGATAGGGTGGTAGGTGGGTTTAGGCACATCTTCATATTTTTTTGTGCCAATGCCATTTTTATGGCTTGTAAATTCATACAATGGTCCCTTAAGCCTTCACGTGAAGTTTCATGGCAAGACAACTTGTTTTCTATTTTTCATGATTTTTGAAACTTTTTTCGGTTCGGGATTTTTTAAAATTTTTTCGGAAGGAGTTTTGGCCCCAAGCTTGATAGACGTAATCCTTGTATTTTTGTTGGCATTTTTTTTTAAAAATTCAGCTAAAAACTCGAAGTGTACAAGATTTTGTGACCATTTGAAAAAAGTGTCCCCATTTCAGACACTTTAACGGCTACTGGCAGTAAACCTGTAAAATCTCAAATGCTCTTTAAGGGGTGTGAGTTCTTGAGGTTTGATGAGGGATAGGGGGCCAATATAAGGGCCAAGTACCAGCACCCATCGCACATCATGTGCGCACACCCCCCGGCCCCCCGATCATTGGAACCCCAATGCCGTCGGTCAGGTTCTCCGACGATGCTCCGACGATGGTGCCCCGACGAAGAAAAATGTGACACCAGCACATGTTCGAGCCCAGCATGTGCTGCCGCAACCCTCGGTCCGGTTCGATCTTAGACTGGGAATGAACTCCGTATGCTTAGACTGGGAATGAATTCCGTATGCCTAAGTCAACCCACGAAACGAGTCGTGCGGGCGCTCAGCCGGCAAGAGGGGCGGGATGCGCAAGCTGGTGATCGGCTGGGTCCTTCTCTGTGTGATGCTGATCCTGCTACCGTAATCCTCAATCCGGTCTGATCTTAGACTGGGAATGAACTCCGTATGCCTAAGCCAACCGACAAAACGAGCGGGCGTGCGGGCACTACGCCAACCAGAGAGACAGGATGCGCAAGCCGTGGATCGATAGGGTGGTGGGTAGGTTTAGGCACATCTTCATATTTGTGTGTGCCAATGCCATATTTATGGCTTGTAAATTTATACAATGGTCCCTTAAGCCTTCACGTGAAGTTTCATGGCAAGACTACTCGTTTTCTATTTTTCATGATTTTCAAAACTTTTTATGGTTCGGGATTTTTTAAAATTTTTTCGGAAGGAGTTTTGGCCCCAAACTTGGTAGACGTAATCCTTATATTTTTGTTGGCATGCACAAAAAAATTCAGCTAAAAAATCGAAGTGTACAAGATTTTGTCACCATTTGAAAAAAGTGTCCCCATTTCAGACACTTTAACGGCTACTGGCAGCAAACCTATAAAATCTCAAATGCTCTTTAAGGGGGTGTGAGTTCTTGAGGTTTGATGAGGGATATGAGGCCAATATAAGGGCTAAGTACCAGCACCCATCGCACATCATGTGCGCACACCCCCCGGCCCCCCGATCATCGGAACCCTAATGCCGCCGGTCAGGTTCTCCGGCGATGCTCCGGTGATGATGCCCCCACAAAGAAAAAGGTGGGACCAGCACATCTTGATATTTCTGCATGCCAATGCCATTTTTATGGCTTGTAAATTCATACAATGGTCCCTTCAGCCTTCACGTGAAGTTTCATGGCAAGACAACTCGTTTTTTATTTTTCATGATTTTTAAAACCTTTTGTGGTTTGGGATTTTTTAAAATTTTTTCGGAAGGAGTTTTGGCCCCAAACAAGGTATACGTGATCCTTGTATTTTTGTTGGCATGCAAAAAAAAATTCAGCTAAAAAGTCGAAGTGTAAAGGATTTTCTGACCATTTGAAAAAAGTGTCCCCATTTCAGACACTTTAATGGCTACTGGCAGCAAACCTGTAAAATCTCAAATGCTCTTTAAGGGGGTGTGAGTTCTCGAGGTTTGATGAGGGATAGGGGGCCAATATAAGGGCCCAATACCAGCACCCACCGCACATCATGTGTGCACACCCCCCGACCCCCCCGATCATCGGAACCCCAACGCTGCCGGTCAGGTTCTCCGGCGATGCTCCGATGATGGTGCCCCGACAAAGAAAAATGTGGCACCAGCACATGCTCGAGCCCAGCATGTGCTGCTGCAACCTTCGGTCTAGTTCAATCTTAGACTGGGAATGAACTCCGTATGCTTAGACTGGGAATGAACTACGTATGCCTAAGTCAACCCATGAAACGAGCATGCGGGCGCTCAGCCGGCCAGAGGGGCGAGATGCGCAAGCCGGGGATCGACCGGGTCCCCCTATGCATGCTACCGATCCTGCTACCGCAACCCTCGGTCCGGTTCGATCTTAGACTGGGAATGAACTCCTTATGCCTAAGCCAACCGGTGAAACGAACGGGTAGGCGGGCGAGTGGGAACCATGCCGGCTAGAGAGACGGGATGCGCAAGCCGTGGATTGATAGGGTGGTAGGTGGGTTTAGGCACATCTTCATATTTCTACATGCCAATGCCATTCTTATGACTTGTAAATTCATACAATGGTCCCTTAAGCCTTCACGTGAAGTTTCACGGCAAGACGACTCGTTTTCTATTTTTCATGATTTTTAAAACTTTTTACTGTTCAGGATTTTTTAAAAATATTTTCGGAATGATTTTTGGCCCCAAACTTGGTAGACGTCATCCTTGTATTTTTTTTGGAATGCACAAAAAAATTCAGCCAAAAACTCGAAGTGCACAAGATTTTGTGACCATTTGAAAAAAGTGTCCCGATTTCAGACACTTTAATAGCTACTGGCAGCAAACCTATAAAATCTCAAATGCTTTTTAAGGGGGGGTGAGTTCTCGAGGTTTGATGAGTTATAGGGGGTCAATATAAGGGCCAAGTACCAGCACCCATTGCACATTATGTGCGCACACCCCCCCGGTCCCCTCGATCATCGGAACCCCAATGCCGCCGGTCAAGTTCTCTGGCGATGCTCCGATGATGGTGCCCTGGCGAAGAAAAATGCGGCACCAGCACATGCCTGAGCCTAGCATGTGCTGCCGTAACCCTCGATCGGGTCCGATCTTAGGCTGGGAATGAACTCCATATGCTTAGACTGGGAATGAACTCCGTATGCCTAAGTCAACCCACGAAATGAACGTGCGGGCGCTCAGCCGGCCAGCGGGGCGGGATGCGCAAGCCGGGGATCGGCCAGGTCCTCCTCTACATGCTGCTGATCCTGCTGCCGTAACCCTCAGTCCGGTCTGATCTTAGACTGGGAATGAACTCCGTATGCCTAAGCCAACCGACGAAACGAGCGGGCGGACGGGCACTAGACTGGCCAGGGAGACGGGATGCGCAAGCCGTGGATCGATAGGGTGGTTGGTGGGTTTAGGCACATCTTCATATTTTTCTGTGCCAATGCCGTTTTTATGGCTTGTAAATTCAAACAATGGTCCCTTGAGCCTTCATGTGAAGTTTCATGGCAAGATGACTCGTTTTTTATATTTCACGATTTTCAAAAATTTTTATGGTTCGGGATTTTTTAAAATTTTTTCGGAAGAAGTTTTGGACCCAAACCTGGTAGACGTGATCCTTGTATTTTTTTTGGCATGCACAACAAAATTCAGCTAAAAAATCGAAGTGTACAAGATTTTGTGACCATTTGAAAAAAGTGTCCCCATTTCAGACACTTTAATGGTTACTAGTAGCAAACCTGTAAAATCGAAAATGCTCTTTAAAGGGGTGTGAGTTCTCGAGGTTTGATGAGGGATAGGGGGCCAAGATAAGCACCAAATACCAGCACCCTTCGCACATCATGTGCGTACAACCCCCCGACCCCCCCGATCGTCGGAACCTCAATGCCGCCGATCAGGTTCTCTGGCGATGCTCCGGTGATGGTGCCCCGACAAAGAAAAAGGCGGCACTAGCACATGCCTGAGTCTAGCATGTGCAGCCGCAACCCTTGGTCCGGTCCGATCTTAGACTGGAATGAACTCCATATGCTTAGACTGGGAATTACCTCCATATGCCTAAGTCAACCCACGGAATGAGCGTACGGGCGCTCAGTCGGCCAGAGGGGCGGGATGCTCAAGCCAGGGATCGGTCGGGTCCCCCTCTGCGTGCTGCTGATCTTGCAGCTACAACCCTTGGTTTGATCCGATCTTACACTGGGAATGAACTCCGTATGCCTAAGCCAACCGACGAAACGAGCGGGCGGGCAGGCAGGCACTACGTCGGCCAGAGAGATGGGATGCGCAAGCGGTGGATCGGTAGGGTGGTAGGTGGGTTTAGGCACATCTTCATATTTTTCCATGCCAATGCCATTTTTATGGCTTGTAAATTCATACAATGGTCCCTTAAGCCTTCACATGAAGTTTCATGGCAAGACGACGCGTTTTCTATTTTTCATAATTTTCCAAAACTTTTTGCGGTTTGGGATTTTTTAAAATTTTTTCAGAAGGATTTTTGGCCCCAAACTTGGTATACGTGATCCTTGTATTTTTTTTGGCATGCACAAAAAAATTCAGCTAAAAACTTGAACTGTACAAGATTTTATGACCATTTGAAAAAAGTGTCCCCATTTCGGACACTTTAATGGCTACTGGCAGCAAACCTGTAAAATCTCAAATGCTCTTTAAGGGGGTGTGAGTTCTCGAGGCTTGATGAAGGATAGGGGGCCAATTTAAGGGCCAAGTACCTGCACCCATCGCACATCATGTGCGCACAACCCCCCCCGGCCCCCCTGATCGCTGGAACCCCAATGCCGCCGGTCAGGTTCTTCGGCGATACTTCGACGATGGTGCCCCGACGAAGAAAAATGCGGCCCCAGCACATGCGTGAGCCCAGCATGAGCTGCCGCAACCATCGGTCTGATCCAATCTTAGACTGGGAATGAACTCTGTATGCTTAGATTGGGAATGAACTCCGTATGCCTAAGTCAACCCACGAAACGAGCTTGCGGGCGCTCAGCCAGCCAGAGGGGTGGGACGCGCAAGCCGGGGATCGACCGGGTCCCCCTCCACGTGCTGTCGATCCTGCTGCTGCAACCCTCAGTTTGGTGCGATCTTAGACTGAGAATGAACTTCGTATGCCTAAGCCAACCGACGAAACGAGCGGGCGGGCAAGCGGGCACTACGCCGGCCAGAGAGATGAGATGCTCAAGCGGTGGATCGATAGGGTGGCAGGTGGGTTTAGGCACACCTTCATATTTTTGCTTGCCAATGCCATTTTTATGGCTTGTAAATTCATACAATGATCATTTAAGCCTTCACGTGAAGTTTCATGGCGAGACGACGCATTTTCTATTTTTCACGATTTGCGAAACTTTTTACGGTTCGAGATTTTTTAAAATTTTTTCAGAAGGCGTTTTGGCCCCAAACTTGGTATACGTGATCTTTGTATTTTTGTTGGCATGCAGAAAAAATTCAGCTAAAAACTCGAAGTGTACAAGATTTTGTGACCATTTGAAAAAAGTGTCCCCATTTCGGACACTTTAAGGGCTACTGGCAGCAAACCTGTAAAATCTCAAATACTCTTTAAGGGGGTGTGAGTTCTCGAGGTTTGATGAGGGATAGGGGGCCAATATAAGGGCCAAGTACCAGCACCCATTGCACATCATGTGCGCACACCCCCTGTCCCGCCCGATCGTCGGAACCCTAATGCCGTCGGTCAGGTTCTTCGACGATGCTCAGGCGATGGTACCCCGACAAAGAAAAATGCGGCACCAACACATGCATGAGCCCAGCATGTGCTGCCGCAACCCTTGGTCCAGTCCGATCTTAGACTGGGAATGAACTCCGTATGCTTAGACTAGGAATAAACTCGTATGCCTAAGTCAACCCACGAAACGAGCGTGCGGGTGCTTAGTCAGCCAGAAGGGCGGGATGCGTAAGTCGAGGATCGATCGGGTCCCCCTCTGTGTGCTACTAATTTGACTATCGCAACCCTCGATCCGGTCTGATCTTAGACTGGGAATGAACTCCGTATGCCTAAGCCAACCGACGAAACGAGCGGACGGGCGGGCGGGCATTACGTCAGCCAGAGAGATGGGATGCACAAGCCGTGGATCGACAGGGTGGTAGGTGGGTTTAGGCACATCTTCATATTTCTGCGTGCCAATGCCATTTTTATGGCTTGTAAATTCATACAATGGTCCCTTAAGCCTTCACATGAAGTTTCATGGCAACACGACTTGTTTTCTATTTTTCACGATTTTCAAAACTTTTTTCAGTTTGGGATTTTTCAAGATTTTTTCAAAAGGAGTTTTGGCCCCAAACTTGGTAGAGATGATCCTTCTATTTTTGTTGGCATGCAAAAAAAAAATTCAGCTAAAAACTCGATGTGTACAAGATTTTGTGACCATTTGAAAAAAGTGTCCCCATTTCAGACACTTTAATTGCTACTGGCAGCAAACCTGTAAAATCTCAAATGCTTTTTAAGGGGGTGAGTTCTAGAGGTTTGATGAGGGATAGAGGGCCAATATAAGGGCCAAGTGCCAGCACCCATCGCACATCAAGTGCGAACAACCCCCCCGGCCTCCCGATCGTCGAAACCCCAATGTCGCCGGTCAAGTTCTCCGACGATGCTCCGGTGATGGTGCCCCGACGAAGAAAAATACGGCACCAGCACATGCTCGAGCCCAGTATGTGCTGCCACAACCCTCAGTCCGATCCGATCTTAGACTTGGAATGAACTCCTTATGCTTAGACTGGGAATGAACTCCGTATGCCTCAGTCAACCCACGAAACGAGCTTGTCGGCGCTCAGCCGACCAAAGGGGCGGGAGTCGGGGATCAATCGGGTCCCCCTCCACGTGCTGTCGATCTTGCTGCAGCAACCCCCAATCCGGTTCGATCTTAGACTAGGAATGAACTGCGTATGCCTAACCCAACTGACGAAACGAGCGGGCAGGCGGGCACCACGTCGGCCAGAGAGACGGGATGCGCAAGCGGTGGATCGATAGGGTGGTAGGTGGGTTTAGGCACATCTTCATATTTTTATGTGCCAATGCCATTTTTCTGGCTTGTAAATTCATACAATGGTCCCCTAAGCCTTCACGTAAAGTTTCATGGCAAGACGACTCATTTTCTATTTTTCACGATTTTTGAAACTTTTTACGGTTTGAGATTTTTTAAAACTTTTTCGGAAGGAGTTTTGGCCCCAAACTTGGTAGACGTGATTCTTATATTTTTGTTGGCATGCAAAAAAAATTCAGCTAAAAAATCAAAGTGTACAAGTTTTTGTGACCATTTGAAAAAAGTGTCCCTATTTCAAACATTTTAATTGCTACTGGCAGCAAACCTGTAAAATCTCAATTGCTCTTTAAGGGGGTGTGAGTTCTCAAGGTTTGATGAGGGATAGGGGGCCAATATAAGGGCCAAGTACCAGCACCCATCGCACATCATGTGCGCACACCCTCCTGGCCCCCCCGATCGTCGGAACGCCAATGACGTCGGTCAGGTTCTCCAGCGATGCTCCGACGATGGTGCCTCGGCAAAGAAAAATGCGGCACCAGCACATGCTCGAGCCCAGCATGTGCTGCCGTAACCCTTGGTCTGGTTCAATCTTAGACTGGGAATGAACTCCGTATGCCTAAGTCAACCCACAAAATGAGCCTACGGGAGCTCAGCCGGCCACAGGGGGATGCGCAACCCGGGGATCGGTTGGGTCCCCCTTTGCGTGCTGCCGATCTTGCTGCCTCAACCCTCTATCCGGTCTGATCTTAGACTGGGAATGAACTCCGTATGCCTAAGCCAATCGACGAAACGAGCGGGCGGGCGGGCGGGCACTACACCGGCCAGAGAGACGGGATGCGCAAGCCATGGATCGCTAGGGTGGTAGGTGGGTTTAGGCACATCTTCATATTTCTACATGCCAATGCCATTTTTATGTCTTTTAAATTCATGCAATGGTCCCTTAAGCCTTCACGTGAAGTTTCATGGTAAGACGACTCGTTTTCTATTTTTCACTATTTTCAAAACTTTCTGAAGTTTGGGATTTTTTAAAATCTTTTTGGAAGGATTTTTGGCCCCAAACTTGGTAGACATGATCCTTGTATTTTTGTTGGCATGCACAAAAAAATTCAGCAAAAAACTCGAAGTGTACAAGATTTTGTGACCATTTGAAGAAAGTGTCCCCATTTCAGACACTTTAATGGCTATTGGCAGCAAACCTATAAAATCTCAAATGCTCTTTAAGGGGGTGTGAGTTCTTGAAGTTTGATGAGGGATAGGGGGACAATATAAGGGCCAAGTACCAGCACCCATTGCACATCATGTGCGCACACCCCCGACCCCCCCGATCGTCGGAACCTCAATGCCGTCGATCAGGTTCTCCGATGATGCTCCGGTGATGGTGCCCTGATGAAGAAAAATGCGGCACCCACACATGCCCGAGCCCAGCATCTGCTGCCGCAACCCTCGGTCAGGTTCGATCGTAGACTGGGAATGAACTCCGTATGTTTAGACTGGGAATGAACTCCGTATGTTTAGACTGGGAATAAACTCCGTATGCCTAAGTCAACCCACGAAACGAGCGTGTGGATGCCCAGTCGGCCAGAGGGGCGGGATACGCAAGCCGGGGATCGAAAGGGTAACCCTTTACGTGCTACCGATCCTGCTACCGTAACCCTCGATCCGGTCTGATCTTAGACTAGGAATGAACTCCGCATGCCTAAGCCAACCGATGAAACGAGCGGGCGGACGGACGGGTGGGCACTACGTCGGCCAGAGAGACGAGATGGGTAAGCCGTGGATCGATAGGGTGGTAGGTGGGTTTAGGCACATCTTCATATTTCTGCATGCCAATGCCATTTTTATGGCTTGTAAATTCATACAATGGTCCCTTAAGCCTTCACGTGAAGTTTCATGGCAAGACAACTCGTTTTCTATTTTTCACGATTTTTGAAACTTTTTACGGTTTGGTATTTTTTAAAAATTTTTCGGAAGGAGTTTTCAACCCAAACTTGGTAGACGTGATCCTTGTATTTTTGTTGGCATGCACAAAAAATTCAGCTAAAAACTCGAAGTGTATAAGATTTTGTGACCATTTGAAAAAAGTGTCCCGATTTCAGACACTTTAATGGCTACTGGCAGCAAACCTGGAAAATCTCAAATGCTCTTTAAGGGGGTGTGAGTTCTCGAGGTTTGATGAGGGATAGGGGAAAAATATAAGGGCCAAGTACCAGCACCCATCGTACATCATGTGCGCACACCCCCCGGCCCCCCCGATCACTAGAACCCCAATGCCGCCGGTCAGGTTCTCCGATGATACTCCGGAGATGGTGCCCTGACGAAGAAAAATGCGACACCAGCACATGTTCGAGCCCAGCACGTGCTACCGCAACCCTCGGTCTGGTCCGATCTTAGACTGGGAATGAACTTCGCATGCTTAGACTGGGAATGAACTTCGTATGCCTAAGTCAACCCACGAAACGAGCGTGAGGGCATTCAGCCGACCAGAAGGGCGGGATGCACAAGCCTGGGATCGACCAGGTCCCCCTTTGTGTGCTACCGCAACCCTCGATCTGGTCTGATCTTAGACTACGAATGAACTCCGTATGCCTAAGCCAACCGACGAAACGAGCGTGTGGGCGGGCGGGCGGGCACTACGTCAACCAGAGAGACGGGATGCGCAAGTCGTGGATCGATAGGGTGGTAGGTGGGTTTAGGCACATCTTCATATTTCTATGTGCCAATGCCATTTTTATGGCTTGTAAATTCATACAATGGTCCCTTAAGCCTTCACGTGTAGTTTCATGGCAAGACGACACGTTTTCAATTTTTCATGATTTTTGAAACTTTTTGCTGCTCAAGATTTTTTAAAATTTTTTCGAAAGGAATTTTGGCCCCAAACTTGGTAGACATGATCCTTCTATTTTTTTTGGCATGCACAAAAAAATTCAGCAAAAAACTCGAAGTGTATAAGATTTTGTGACCATTTGAAAAAAGTATCCCCATTTAAGACACTTTAACGGCTACTGGTAGCAAACCTATAAAATCTCAAATGCTCTTTAAGGGGGTGTGAGTTCTCAAGGTTTGATGAGGGATAGGGGGCAAATATAATGGAAAAGTACCAGCACCCAACGCACATCATGTGCGCACACCCCCCGGCCCTCCCGATCGTCGGAACCCTAATGCCGTCGGTCAGGTTCTCCGACGATGCTCCGACGAAGAAAAATACGGCTCCAGCACATGCTCGAGCCCAGCATGTGCTGTCGTAACCCTCAGTCTGGTCGATCTTAGACTGGGAATGAACTCCGTATGCCTACGGCAACCGACGAAACGAGCGGGCAGACGGGCAGGCGGGCACTACGCCGGCCAGAGAGACGGGATGCGCAAGCCGTGGATCGATAGGGTGGTAGGTAGGCTTAGGCACATCTTCATATTCCTACATTCCAATGCCATTTTTATGGCTTGTAAATTCATACAATGGTCCCTTAAGCCTTCACGTGAAGTTTCATGGCAAGATGACTCGTTTTCTATTTTTCACTATTTTTGAAACTTTTTACGGTTCAGGATTTTTTACAATTTTTTCGGAAGGATTTTTGGCCCCAAACTCGGCAGACGTGATCCTTATATTTTTTTTGGCATGCACAAAAAAATTCAGCTAAAAACGCGAAGTGTACAAAACATTGTGACCATTTGAAAAAAGTGTCCCCATTTCAGACACTTTAATGGCTACTGGCAGCAAACCTGTAAAATCTCACATGCTCTTTAAGAGGGTGTGAGTTCTCGAGGTTTGATGAGGGATAGGGGGCAAATATAAGGGCCAAGTACCAGCACCCATCGCACATCATGTGCGCACACCCCCCGGCCCCCCCGATCGTCGGACCCTAATGCCGCCGGTCAGGTTCTCCGACGATGGTGTCCCGACGAAGAAAAATGCAGCACCAGCACATGCTCGAGCCTAGCATGTGCTGCCGCAAACCTCGGTCTGGTCTGATCTTAGACTGGGAATGAACTTTGTATGCTTAGACTGGGAATGAACTCCGTATGCTTAGACTGGGAATGAACTCCGTATACCTAAGTCAACCCAAGAAACGAGTGTGCGGGCGCTCAGCCGACCAGAGGGGCGACATGCGCAAGTTGGGGATCGATCGGGTCCCCCTCTGCATGCTACAGATCCTGCTACTGCAACCCTCGGTCCAATCTGATCTTAGACTGGGAATGAACTCCGTATGCCTAAGCCAACTGATGAAACGAGTGGGCAGGCGGGCACTACGCTAGCCAGAGAGATGAGACGCGCAAGCCGTGGATCGATAGGGTGGTAGGTGAGTTTAGGCACCTCTTTATATTTCTACATGCCAATGCCATTTTTATAGCTTGTAAATTCATACAATGGTCCCTTAAGCCTTGACGTGAAGTTTCATGGCAAGACGACTCGTTTTGTATTTTTCACGATTTTTAAAACTTTTTACAGCTCGAGATTTTTTAAAATTTTTTCGTAAGGAGTTTTGGCCCTAAACTTATTAGACGTTATCCTTGTATTCTTGTTGGCATGCATAAAAAAATTCAGCTAAAAACTCAAAGTGTACAAGATTTTGTAACCATTTGAAAAAAGTGTCCCTATTTCAGACACTTTAATGGCTACTGGCAGCAAACCTGTAAAATCTCAAATTCTCTTTAAGGGGGTGTGAGTTCTCGAGGTTTGATGAGGGATAGGGGGCCAATAAAAGGGCCAACTACCAGCACCCATCGCACATCATGTGCGCACACCCCCCGGCCCCCTGATCGCCGAAACCCCATGTCGCCAGTCAGGTTTTCCGGTGATGGTGCCTCGGTGAAGAAAAATGTGACACCAACACATGCCCGAGCCCAGCATGTGCTGTCGTAACCCTCGGTCTGGTCCGATCTTAGACTGGGAATGAACTCCGTATGCTTAGAATGGGATTGAACTCCGTATGCCTAAGTCAACCCACGAAATGAGTGTGCGTACGCTTAGTCGAC
This sequence comes from Durio zibethinus, assembly GCF_047325235.1. Taxonomy (NCBI): domain Eukaryota; kingdom Viridiplantae; phylum Streptophyta; class Magnoliopsida; order Malvales; family Malvaceae; genus Durio; species Durio zibethinus. The sequence continues at coordinate 13,920,422 of NC_143180.1, read as the reverse complement.
CAGAAGGGCGGGATGCGTAAGCTGAGGATCGGTCGGGTCGCCCTCTATGTGCTATCGATCCTGCTATCCAATCTGATCTTAGACTGGGAATGAACTCCGTATGCCTAAGCCAACCGACGAAACGAGAGGGCCGACGGGTGGGAGGGCACTACGCTGGCCAGAGAGACGGGATGCGCAAGCCGTGGATCGATAGGGTGGTAGGTGGGTTTAGGCACCTCTTCATATTTCTACGTGCCAATGCCATTTTTATGGCTTGTAAATTCATACAATGATCCCTTAAGCCTTGACGTGAAGTTTCATGGCAAGATGACTCGTTTTCTATTTTTCATGATTTTCAAAAATTTTTAGGGTTCGGGATTTTTTAAAATTTTTTCAAAAGGCATTTTGGCCCCAAACTTATTAGACGAGATCATTGTCTTCTTGTTGGCATGCACAAAAAAATTCAGCTAAAAACTCGAAGTTTACAAGATTTTGTGACCATTTGAAAAAGGTGTCCCCATTTTAAACACTTTAATGGCTACTGGCAGCAAACCTGTAAATTTCTCAAATGCTCTTTAAGGGGGTGTGAGTTCTTGAGGTTTGATGAGGGATACGGGGCCAATATAAGGGCCAAGTACCAGCACCCATCGCACATCATGTGCGTACACCCCCCAGCCCCCTGATTGTCGGAAGCCCAATGCCGTCGGTCAGGTTCTCCGGCGATGGTGCCCCGGTGAAGAAAAATATGGCACCAGCACATGCCCGAGTCCAACATGTGTTACCGCAACCCTCGATCTGGTCTGATCTTAGATGGGGAATGAACCCCATATGCTTAGACTGGGAATGAACTCCGTATGCCTAAGTTAACCCATGAAACGAGTGTGCGGGCGCTCAGCCAGTCAGATGGGCGGAATGGCAAGCCGGGGATCGGTCGAGTCCCCCTCTACGTGCTGCCGATCCTGCTACCGCAACCCTCCGTCCGATTTGATCTTAGACTGGGAATGAACTCCGTATGCCTAAGCCAACCGACAAAACGAGCGGGTGGGCGGGTGGGCGGGCAGGCACTACACCGGCCAGAGAGACGGGATGCGCAAGCAGTGGATCGATAGGGTGGTAGGTGGGTTTAGGCACCTTTACATATTTCTACCTGCCAATGCCATTTTTATGGCTTGTAAATTCATACAGTGGTCCCTTAAGCCTTCACATGAAGTTTCATGGCAAGACGACTCGTTTTCTATTTTTCATGTTTTTTGAAACTTTTTGCGGTTCGAGATTTTTTAATCTTTTTTAGAAAGGATTTTTGGCCCCAAACTTGGTAGACGTGATCCTTGTATTTTTGTTGGCATGCACAAAAAAATTCAGCTAAAAACTCGAAGTGTACAAGATTTTGTGACCATTTGAAAAAAATGTCCCCATTTCAGACACTTTAATAGCTACTGGAAGCAAACCTGTAAAATCTCAAATGGTCTCTAATGGGGTGTGAGTTCTCAAGGTTTGATGAGGGATAGGGGGCCAATATAAGGGCCAAGTACCAGCACCCATCGCACACCATGTGCGCACACCCCCCGGCCCCTCCGATCGTCGGAACCTCAATGCCGTCGGTCAGGTTCTCCGGTGATGCTCTGACGATGGTACCCCGACGAAGAAAATTGTGGCACCAGCACATGCTCGAGCCCAGCATGTGCTGCCGCAACACTCGGTCCGATCTGATCTTAGACAGGGAATGAACTCCGTATGCCTAAGTCAACACACGAAACGAGAGTGCGGGTGCTCAGCCGGCCAGAGGGGTGGGATGCGCAAGTCGGGGATCGGTCGGGTCCCCCTCTACGTGCTACCAATCCTGCTGCCACAACCCTCGATCTGGTCTGATCTTACACTGGGAATGAACTCCGTATGCCTAAGCCAACCGACGAAACGAGTGGGCGGGCAAGCGGGCACTACGTCGACTAGAGAGACGGGATGTGCAAGCCGTGGATCGATAGGATGGTAGGTGTGTTTAGGCACCTCTTCATATTTCTACATGCCAATGCCATTTTTATGGCTTGTAAATTCATACAATGGTCCCTTAAGCCTTGACGTGAAGTTTCATGGCAAGACGACTCGTTTTCTTTTTTTCATGATTTTCAAAACTCTTTGCGGTTTGAGATTTTTTAAAATTTTTTTGGAAGGAGTTTTGGTCCCAAACTTATTAGACATGATCCTTGTATTCTTGTTGGCATGCATAAAAAAATTCAGCTAACTCGAAGTGTACAAGATTTTGTGACCATTTGAAAAAAGTGTCCTCATTCCAGACACTTTAATTGCTACTGACAGAAAACCTGTAAAATCTGAAATGCTCTTTAAGGGGGTGTGAGTTCTCGAGGTTTGATGAGGGATAGGGGGCCAATATAAGGGCCAAGTACCAGCACCCATTGCACATCATGTGCGCACACCTCCGCCGACCCCTCGATTGCCGGAACCCCGATGCCGTTGGTCAGGTTCTCCGATGATGCTCCGATGATGGTGCCCCAGCGAAGAAAAATGTGGCACCAGCTAATGCCCGAGCCCAGTATGTACTACCGTAACCCTCAGTCTGGTCTGATCTTAGACTGGGAATGAACTCCGTATGCTTAGACTAGGAATGAACTCCATATGCCTAAGTCAACCCACGAAACAAGCGAGCGGGCGCTCAGCCAACCAGAGGGGCGCGATGCGTAAGTCGGGGATCGGTTGGGTCCTCCTCTACGTGCTGCCGATCCTGCTACCGTAACCCTCGGTCCGGTCCTATCTTACACTGGGAATGAACTTCGTATGCCTAAGCCAACCGATGAAACGAGCAGGCGGGCACTACGTCGGCTAGAGAGATGGGATGCGCAAGCCGTGTATCGATAGGGTGGTAGGTGGGTTTAGGCACATCTTCATATTTCTACATGCCAATGCCATTTTTATGGCTTGTAAACTCATACAATGGTCCCTTAAGCCTTCACGTGAAGTTTCATGGCAAGACGACTCGTTTTTTATTTTTCACAATTTTTGAAACTTTTTATGGTTCAGGATTTTTTTAAATTTTTTCGAAAGGAATTTTGGCCCCAAACTTGGTAGACGTGATCCTTGTATTTTTTTTTGGCATGCACAAAAAAATTCAGCCAAAAACTCGAAGTGTACAAGATTTTTTGACCATTTGAAAAAAGTGTTCCCATTTTAGACACTTTAATGGCTACTGGCAACAAACCTGTAAAATCTCAAATACTCTTTAAGGGGGTGTGAGTTCTCGAGGTTTGATGAGGGATAGGGGGCCAATATAAGGGCCAAGTACCAGCACCCATCGCACATCATGTGCGCACACCCCCCCGGCCCCCTATCGCCAGAACCCCATCGCCACCGGTCAGGTTCTCCGGCGATGCTCCGGCGATGGCGCCCCAGCGAAGAAAAGTGCGGCACCAGCACATGCCTGAGCCCAGCATGTGCTGCCGTAACCTCAGTCTGGTCCAATCTTAGACTAAGAATGAACTCCGTATGCCTAAGCCAACCGACGAAACGAGCGGGCGGGCGGGCACTACGTCGATGAGAGAGACGGGATGCGCTAGTCGTGGATTGATAGGGTGGTAGGTGGGTTTAGGCACATCTTCATATTTTCTGCATGCCAATGCCATTTTTATGGCTTGTAATTTCATACAATGGTCCCTTAAGCCTTCACGTGAAGTTTCATGGCAAGACGACTCGTTTTCTATTTTTCATGATTTTCGAAACTTTTTACGGTTTGGGATTTTTTAAAATTTTTTTGGAAGGACTTTTGGCCCCAAACTTGGTAGATATCATCCTTGTATTTTTTTTGGCATGCACAAAAAAATTCAGCGAGAAACTCGAAGTGTACAAGATTTTGTGACCATTTGAAAAAAGTGTCCCCATTTCAAACACTTTAATGGCTACTGGTAGCAAAGTTGTAAAATCTCAAATGCTCTTTAAGGGGCTGTGAGTTCTAGAGGTTGGATGAGGGATAGGGGGCCAATATAGGAGCCAAGTACCAGCACCCATCGCACATCATGTGCGTACACCCCCCCGGCCCCCTCGATCGTCGGAACCCTAATGCCGCTGGTCAGGTTCTTCGGCGATGCTCTGGCGATGGTGCCTCGACGAAGAAAAATACGGCACCAGCACATGCTCGATCCTAGCATGTGCTGTCACAACCCTCGGTCCGGTCCGATCTTAGACTTGGAATGAACTCCGTATGCCTAAGTCACACCACGAAACGAACGTGCAGATGTTCAGCCAGCCAGAGGGGCGGGATGCGCAAGCCGGGGATCGACCGGGTCCCCCTCTGCGTGCTGTCGATCCTGCTACCGCAACTCTCAATCCAGTCTGATATTAGACTGGGAATGAACTCCGTATGCCTAAACTAACCGACGAAAGGAGCAGGCGGGTAGGCGGGCAGGTACTACGTTGGCCAGAGAGACGGGATGCGCAAGCCATGTATCAATAGGGTGGTATGTGGGTTTAGGCACATCTTCATATTTGTGTATGCCAATGCCATTTTTATGGCTTGTAAATTCATGCAATCGTCCCTTAAGCCTTCACGTTAAGTTTCATAGCAAGATGACTCGTTTTCTATTTTTCATGATTTTTTAAACTTTTTACGGTTCAAGATTGTTTAAAATTTTTTCAAAAGGAGTTTTGGCCCCAAACTTGGTAGACGTGAACCTTGTATTTTTGTTGACATGCACAAAAAAAGTTAGCTAAAAACTCGAACTGTACAAGATTTTGTGACCATTTGAAAAAAGTGTCCCCATTTCATTCACTTGAATGGCTACTGGCAGCAAACCTATAAAATCTCAAATGCTCTTTAAGGGGTGTGAGTTCTCGAGGTTTGATGAGGGATAGGGGCCAATATAAGGGCTAAGTACCAGCACCAATCGTACATCATTTGCGCACACCCCCTGGTCCCCTCGATTACCAAAACCCTAATGCCGTCGGTCAGGTTCTCGGGCGATGCTCCGGTGATGGTGCCCCGACGAAGAAAAATATGACACCAGCAGATGCCCAAGCCAGGCATGTGCTGCTGCAACCATCGGTCCGATCTGATCTTAGACTGGGATTGAACTCTGTATGCCTAAGCCAACCGATGAAACGAGCGGGCGGGCGGGCGGGCGAGCACTACGCCGGCTAGAGAGACGGGATGCGCAAGCCGTGGATCGATAGGGTGGTATGTGGGTTTAGGCACATCTTCATATTTCTGCATGCCAATTCCATTTTTATGGCTTGTAAATTCATACAATGGTCCCTTAAGCCTTCACGTGAAGTTTCATAGCAAGACGACTCGTTTTCTATTTTTCACGATTTTTGAAACTTTTTGCGGTTTGGGATTTTTGAAAATTTTTTCGAAAGGAGTTTTGGCCCCAAACTTGGTAGACGTGATCCTTGTATTTTTTTTGGCATGCACAAAAAAATTCAGCTAAAAACTCAAAGTGTACAAGATTTTGTGACCATTTCAAAAAGTGTCCCCATTTCATACACTTTAATGGCTACTGGCAGCAAACCTGTAAAATCTCAAATGCTCTTTAAGGGGGTGTGAGTTCTCTAGGTTTGATGAGGGATAGGGGGCCAATATAATGGCCAAGTACCAGCACCCATCGCACATCATGTACGTACACCCCCCAGCCCCCGCGATCGTCTGAACCCCAATGCTGCCAGTCAGGTTCACTGGAGATGGTGCCCCAGCGAAGAACAATGTGGCCCCAGCACATGCTCGAGCCCAGCATGTGCTGCTGCAACCCTTGATCCGGTCTGATCTTAGACTAGGAATGAACTCCGTATGCCTAAGTCAACCCACAAAATGAGCGTATGGGCGCTCAACCGGCTAGAGGGGCGGGATGCGCAAGTCGGGGATCGATCGGGTCCCCCTCTGCATGCTGTCGATCCTGCTACCGTAACCCTCATTCCCGTCTGATCTTAGACTATGAATGAACTCCGTGCGCCTAAGCCAACCGACAAAACGAGTGTGCGAATGGACGGGCGGGCACTACAACGGCCAGAGAGACGGGATGCGTAAGTCGTGGATCGATAGGGTGGTAGGTGGGTTTAGGCACATCTTCATATTTCAAAGTGCCAATGCCATTTTATGCCTTGTAAATTCATACAATGGTCCCCTAAGCCTTCACGTGAAGTTTCATGGCAACACGACTCGTTTTTTATTTTTCACGATTTTTGAAACTTTTTACGGTTCGGGATTTTTTTAAATTTTTTCAGAAGGAGTTTTGGCCCCAAACTTGGTAGATGTGATCCTTGTATTTTTCTTGGCATGCACAAAAAAAGTCAGCTAAAAACTCGAAGTGTACAAGATTTTGTGACCATTTCAGAAAGTGTCCCCATTTCAGACACTTTAATAGCTACTGGCAGCAAACCTGTAAAATTTCAAATGCTCTTTAAGGGGGTGTGAGTTCTCTAGGTTTGATGAGGGATAGAGGGCCAATATAATGGCCAAGGACCAGCACCCATCGCACATCATGTGCGCACACCCCCCGCCCCCCGATCGTCGAAACCCCAATGCTTCCAGTTAAGTTCTCTAGAGATGGTGCCCCAGCGAAGAAAAATGCGGCACCAGCACATGCCCGAGCCCAGCATGTGCTGCCGCAACCCTTGATCCAGTCCGATCTTAGACTGGGAATTAACTCCGTATGCTTAGAATGGGAATGATCTCCGTATGCCTAAATCAGCCCACGAAACGAGCGTGTGGGTGCTCAGCCGACTGGAGGGGCGGGATGCGTAAACCGGTGGTCGACCAGATCCCCCTCTGCGTGCTGTCGATCCTGTTGCCGCAACCCTCGGTCCGATCTGATCTTAGACTGGGAATGAACTCCGTAGGCCTAAGCCAACCGACGAAATGAGCGGGTGGGCGGGTGGGCGGGCACTACGCCGGCCAGAGAGATGGGATGCGCAAGCCGTGGATCGATAGGGTGGTAGGTGGGTTTAGGCACATCTTCATATTTCTGCATGCCAATGCCATTTTTATGGCCTGTAAATTCATACAATGGTCGCTTAAGCATTCACGTGAAGTTTAATGGCAAGACGACTCATTTTTTTATTTTTTTCAATTTTTGAAACTTTTTACGGTTTGAGATTTTTGAAAACTTTTTCAAAAGGAGTTTTGGCCCCAAACTTGGTAGACGTGATCCTTGTATTTTTTTTGGCATGCACAAAAAATTTAGCTAAAAACACGAAGTGTACAAGATTTTGTGATCATTTTAAAAAATGTGTCCCCATTTTAGACACTTTAATCGCTACTGGCAGCAAACCTGTAAAATCTCAAATGCACTTTAAGGGGGTGTGAGTTCTCGAGGTTTGATGAGGGATAGGGGGCCAATATAAGAGCCAAGTACTAGCACCCATCGCACATCATGTGCGCACACCCCCCGGTCCCCCCGATCGTCGGTACCCCAATGCCGTCGATCAGGTTCTCCGGTGATGCTCCGACGATAGTGCCCCGACAAAGAAAAATGTGGCACCAGGACATGCCCGAGCCCAGCATGTGCTGCTGCAACCCTCAGTTAGGTCCGATCTTAGACTGGGAATGAACTCCGTATGCTTAGACTGGGAATGAACTCCATCTGCCTAAGTCAACCCATGAAACGAGCGTGCGGGCGCTCAGCCGGCCAAAGGGGCAAGATGCACGAGCCGAGGATTGACCGGGTCCCCCTCTACGTGCTATTGATCCTTCTGTCGCAAGCCTCAGTTCGGTCTGATCTTAGACTGGGAATGAACTTCATATGACTTAGCCAACTGACGAAACGAACGGGCGGGCGGGCAGGCAGGCACTACGCCAGCCAGAGAGACAGGATGCGCAAGCCGTGGATCGGTAGGGTGGTAGGTGGGTTTAGGCACATCTTCATATTTCTGCATGCCAATGCCATTTTTATGGCTTGTAAATTCATACAATGGTCCCTTAAGCCTTCATGTGAAGTTTCGTGGCAAGACGACTCGTTTTCTATTTTTCATGATTTTCAAAACCTTTTACGGTTCGGGATTTTTTAAAATTTTTTCGAAGGAGTTTTGGCCCCGAGTTTGGTAGCCGAGATCCTTGTATTTTTGTTGGTGTGCACAAAAAAATTTAGCCAAAAGCTCGAAGTGTACAAGATTTTATGACCATTTGAAAAAAGTGTCCCCATTTCAGACACTTTAATGGCCACTGGCAGCAAACCTGTAAAATCTCAAATGCTCTTTAAGGGGGTGTGAGTTCTCGAGGTCCAAGTACCAGTGCCCAACGCACATCTTGTGTGCAGCCCCCCGACCCCCCGATCGCCAAAACCCCAATGCCCGAGCCTAGCATGTGCTGCCGCAACCCTCGGTCCGGTCCGATCTTAAACTGGGAATGAACTCTGTATGCCTAAGTCAACCCATGAAATGAGCGTGCGGGCGCTCAGCCGGCCAGAGGGGCTAGATGCGCAAGTCGGGAATCGGCTGGGTCCCCCTCTGCGTGCTGTCGATCCTACTACCGCATCCCTCGGCCCGGTCTGATCTTAGACTGGAAATGAACTCCGTATGCCTAAGCCAACCGACGAACTGAGTGGGCTGGCAAGCAGGCGGGCGCTACGTCGGCTAGAGAGACAGGATGTACAAGCCGTGGATCGATAGGGTGGTAGGTGGGTTTAGGCACATCTTCATATTTATGTGTGCCAATACCATTTTTATGGCTTGTAAATTCATACACTGGTCCCTTAAGCCTTCATGTGAAGTTTCATGGCAAGACGATTCGTTTTCTAGTTTTCACAAACTTTTTGCGGTTCGAGATATTTTAAAATTTTTTTGGAATGAATTTTGGCCCCAAACTTAGTAGACGTGATCCTTGTATTTTTGTTGGCATGCACAAAAAAATTCATCTCAAAACTTGAAGTGTATAAGATTTTGTGACCATTTGAAAAAAGTGTTTCCATTTTAGACACTTTAATGGCAATTGGCAGCAAACCTGTAAAATCTCAAATGCTCATTAAGGGGTGTAGTTCTCGAGGTTTGATGAGGGATAGGGGGTCAATATAAGGGCCAAGTACCAGCACCCATCGCACATCATGTGCGCACACCCCCCGGCCCCCCCGATCGTCGGAACTCCAATGCCGCCGGTCAGGTTCTCCGACGATGCTTCGACGATGGTGCCCCGGTGAAGAAAAATACGGCACCAGCAAATGCGCGAGCCTAGCATGTGTTGCCGTAACCCTTGTTTTGTCCTGATCTTAGAGTGGGAATGAACTCCGTATGCCTAACCCAACCGATGAAACGAGCGGCCGGACGGGCGGGCGGGCACTATTCCAGCCAGAGAGACGGGATGCGCAAGCCATGGATCGATAGGGTGGTAGGTGGGTTTAGGCACATCTTCATATTTATGCATGCCAATGCCATTTTTATGGCTTGTAAATTCATACAATGGTCCTTTAAGCCTTCACGTGAAGTTTCATGGCAAGACGACTCGTTTTCTATTTTTCACAATTTTTTAAACTTTTTACGGTTCGGGATTTTTTTTAAATTTTTTTGAAAGGAGTTTTGGCCCCAAACTTGGTATACGTGATCCTTGTATTTTTGTTGGCATGCAAAAAAAAATTCAGATAAAAACTCAAAGTGTACAAGATTTTGTGACCATTTGAAAAAAGTGTCCCCATTTCAGACACTTTAATGGCTACTGGCAGAAAACCTGTAAAATCTGAAATGCTCTTTAAGGGGGTGTGAGTTCTCGAGGTTTGATGAGGGATAGGGGGCCAATATAAGGGCCAAGTACTAGCACCCATCACACATCATGTGCAAACACCCCCCGACCCCCCATCGTCGGAACCCCAATACCGTCGATCATGTTCTCCGACGATGCTTCGGCGATGGTGCCTTGGCAATGAAAAATGCGGCACCAGCACATGCCCAAGCCCAGCATGTGCTGCTACAACCCTCGGTCCGATCCGATCTTAGACTGGGAATGAACTCCATATGCTTAGACTGGGAATGAACTCCATATGCCTAAGTCAAACCACGAAATGAGCGTGCAGGCGCTCAGCCGGCCAGAGGGGTGGGATGCGCAAGCCGGGGATCGACCGGGTCCCCCTCTACGTGCTGTCGATCCTACTGCTGCAACTCTCAGTTCAGTCTGATCTTAGACTGGGAAGGAACTCCGCATGCCTAAGCCAACCGATGAAACGAACGGGTGGGCGGGTGGGCGGGCACTATGCCGGCCAGAGAGATGGGATGCGCAAGCCGTGGATCGATAGAGTGGTAAGTGGGTTTAGGCACATCTTCATATTTCTGCATACCAATGCCATTTTTATGGCTTGTAAATTCATACAATGGTCCTTTAAGCCTTCACGTGAAGTTTCATGGCAAGACGACTCGTTTTCTATTTTTCACGATTTTTTAAACTTTTTATGGTTCGGGATTTTTTAAAATTTTTTCGAAAGGATTTTTGGCCCCAAAGTTGGTAGACATGATCCTTGTATTTTTTTTGGCATGCACAAAAAAATTCAGCTAAAAACTCGAAGTGTACAACATTTTGTGACCATTTGAAAAAAGTGTTTCCATTTCAAACACTTTAATGGCAACTGGCAACAAACCTGTAAAATCTCAAATGCTCATTAAGGGGGTGTGAGTTCTCGAGGTTTGATGAGGGATAGGGGGCCAATATAATGGCCAAGTACCAGCACCCATCGCACATCATGTGCGCACACCCCCCAGCCCCCCCGATCGCCGAAACCCCAATACCGTCGGTCAGGTTCTCCAACAATGCTCCGACAATGGTGCCCCGAGAAAGAAAAATACGGCACCATCACATGCCCGAGCCTAGCATGTGCTGCTGTAACCCTCATTCCGGTCTGATCTTAGACTGGGAATGAACTTCGTATGCCTAACCCAACCGACGAAACGAGCAGTTGGGCGGACAGGCGGGCACTATGCCAGCCAGAAAGACGGGATGCGCAAGCCGTGGATCGATAGGGTGGTAGGTGGGTTTAGGCACATCTTCATATTTCTGCATACCAATGCCATTTTTATGGCCTGTAAATTCATACAATGGTCCTTTAAGCCTTCACGTGAAGTTTCATGGCAAGACGACTCGTTTTCTATTTTTCACGATTTTTTAAACTTTTTACGGTACGAGATTTTTTAAAATTTTTCCAGAAGGATTTTTGGCCCCAAAGTTGGTAGACATGATCCTTGTATTTTTTTTTTGGCATGCACAAAAAAAATCAGCTAAAAACTCGAAGTGTACAAGATTTTGTGACCAATCGAAAAAAGTTTCCCCATTTTAGACACTTTAATGGCTACTGGCAGCAAACCTGTAAAATCTCAAATGCTCTTTATGGGGGTGTGAGTTCTCAAGGTTTGATGAGGGATAGGGGGCCAATATAAGAGCCAAGTACCAGCACCCATCGCACATCATGTGCGCACACCCCCAGGCCCCCCCGATGGCCGAAACCCCAATGCCGTCGATCAGGTTCTCCGGCGATGGTGCCCCGACGAAGAAAAATACGGCACCAGCACATGGTCGAGCCCAGCATGTGTTGCCGCAACCCTCGGTCCAATCCGATCTTAGACTGGGAATGAACTCCGTATGCTTATACTGGGAATCAACTCCGTATGCCTAAGTCAACCCACAAAACGAGCGTGCGAGCTCTCTGCCTGCCAGAGGGGCGGGATGCGCAAGCCGGGGATCGGTTGGGTCCACCTCTGCGTGCTGCCGATCCTGCTACTGCAACCCTCGGTCTGGTCTTATCTTAGACTGGGAATGAACTCTGTATGCCTAAGCCAACCGATGAAACGAGCAGGCGGGCAGGCACTACGCCGCCATGAGAGACGGGATGTGCAAGCCGTGGATCGATAGGGTGGTAGGTGGGTTTCGGCACATCTTCTTATTTCTACTTGCCAGTGCCATTTTTATGGCTTGTAAATTCATACAATGGTCCCTTAAGCCTTCACGTGAAGTTTCATGGCAAGATGACTCGTTTCCTTTTTTTCACGATTTTGAAAATTTTTTCCGATTTGGGAGTTTTTAAAATTTTTTCGATAGGAGTTTTGGCCCCAAACTTGGTAGACGTGATCCTTGTATTTTTTTTGGCATGCACAATAAAAAATTAGCTAAAAACTCGAAGTGTACAAGATTTTGTGACCATTTGAAAAAAATGTCCCCATTTCAGACACTTTAATGGCTACTAGCAACAAACCTATAAAATCTCAAATTCTCTTTAAGGGAGTGTGAGTTCTCGAGGTTTGGTGAGGGATAGGAGGCCAATATAAGGGCCAAGTACCAGCACCTATCGCACATCATGTGCGCACCCCCCCCGGCCCCCCCGATCACCGGAACCCCAATGCCGTCGGTTAGGTTCTCCGACGATGCTCCGATGACGATGCTCCGATGTGGCACCAGCACATGCCCAAGCCCAGCATGTGCTGCCGCAACCCTCGGTCCGGTCTAATCTTAGACTGGGAATGAACTCCGTATGCTTAGACTAGGAATGAACTCCGTATGCGTAAGTCAACCCATGAAACGAGCGTGCGGGCGCTCAACAGGCCAGAGGGGCGAGATGCGTAAGTCGGGGATCGGCCAGGTCCCCCTCTGTGTCTTGTCGATCTTGCTGCCACAACCCTCCGTCTGATCTGATCTTAGATTGGGAATGAAGTCCGTATGCCTAAGCCAATCGACGAAACGAGCGGGCGAGCGGGGGGGTGGCCACTACGTCAGTCAGAGGGACGGGATGCGGAAGCCGTGGATCGATAGGGTGGTAGGTGGGTTTAGGCACATCTTCTTATTTCTATGTGCCAATGCCATTTTTATTTCTTGTAAATTCATACAATGGTCCCTTAAGCCTTCACGTGAAGTTTCATGGCAAGACGACTCGTTTTCTATTTTTTCCGATTTTGGAAACTTTTTATGGTTCGAGATTTTTTCAAATTTTTTCGGAAGGTTTTTTGGCCCCAAACTTGGTAGACGTGATCCTTGTATTTTTGTTGGCTTGCAAAAAAAAATTCAGCTAAACACTCGAAGTGTACAAGATTTTGTGACCACTTGAAAAAAGTATCCCCATTTCAAACACTTTAATGGCTACTAGCAGCAAACCTGTAAAATCTCAAATGCTTTTTAAGGGGGTGTGAGTTCTCGAGGTTTGATGAGGGATGGGGGGCCAATATAAGGACCAAGTACCAGCACCCATCACACATCATGTGCGCACACCCCCTGACCCCCCCGATCGCCGAAACCACAATGCCGTCGATCAGGTTCTCTGGCGATGCTCCGACGATGGTGCCCCGACGAAGAAAAATACGGCACCAGCACATGCCTGAGCCTAGCATGTGCTACCGTAACCTTCGGTCTGGTTCGATCTTAGACTAGGAATGAACTCCGTATGCTTAGACTGGGAATGAACTCCATATGCCTAAGTCAACCCATGAAACGAGCGTGCAGCCGTTCAGCCGGCCAGAGGGGCGGGATGCGCAAGCCGGGGATTGGTTGGGTCCCCCTCTATGTGCTGCCAATCTTGCTGCCACAACCGTCGGTCCGGTCCGATCTTAGACTGGGAATGAATTTCGTATGCCTAACCCAATTGACAAAACGAGCGGGCGAACGGGTGGGCACTACGCCGGCCAGAGAGACGGGATGCGCAAGCCGTGTATCGATAGGGTGGTAGGTGGGTTTAGACACATCTTCATATTTCTGCTTGCCAATACCATTTTTATGGCTTGTAAATTCATACAATGGTCCCTTAAGCCTTCACGTGAACTTTAATGGCAAGACAACTCGTTTTCTATTTTTCACGATTTTTGAAACTTTTTGCGGTTCAGGATTTTTTAAAATTTTTTCGGAAGGATTTTTGGCCCTAAACTTGGCAGACATGATCCTTGTATTTTTGTTGGCATGCACAAAACAATTCAGCTAAAAACTCAAAGTGCACAAGATTTTGTGACCATTTGAAAAAAGTGTCACCATTTTCAGACACTTTAATGGCTACTGGCAGCAAAGCTATAAAATTTCAAATTGTCTTTAAGGGGGTGTGAGTTCTCGAGGTTTGATGAGGGATAGGGGGCCAATATAAGGGCCAAGTACCAGTACCCATCGCACATCATGTGCGCACACCCCCCCGACCCCCCCGATCTTAGACTGGGAATGAAGTCCGTGTGCCTATGGCAACCGACGAAACCAGCGGGTGGGCGGGTGGGCGGGCACTATGTCGGCCAGAGAGACGGGATGCGCAAGCCGTGGATCGATAGGGTGGTAGGTGGGTTTAGGCACATCTTCATATTTCTACGTGCCAATTTCATTTTTATGGCTTGTAAATTCATACAACAGTCCCTTAAGCCTTCACGTGAAGTTTCTTGGCAAGACGACTCGTTTTTTATTTTTCACGATTTTCAAAACTTTTTACGGTTTGAGATTTTTAATGTTTTTTTGAAATGGGTTTTTGTCGCAAACTTGGTAGACGTCATCCTTGTATTTTTGTTGGCATGCACAAAAAAAATCAGCTAAAAACTCGAAGTGTACAAGATTTTGTGACCATTTGAAAAAAGTGTCCCCATTCCAGACACTTTAGTGGCTACTGGCAGTAAACCTATAAAATCTCAAATGCTCTTTATGATGGTGTGAGTTCTCGAGGTTTGATGAGGGATAGGGGGCCAATATAAGGGCCAAGTACCAGCATCCATCGCACATCATGCGTGCACACCCCCCCTCCGGCCTCTCCGATCATCGGAACCCTAATGCCGCCGGTCAGGTTTTCCGGCGATGTTCTGACGATGGTGCCCCGACGAAGAAAAATACGGCACCAGCACATGCCCGAGCCCAGCATGTGCTGCCGCAACCCTCGGTCCGACCCGATCTTAGACTGGGAATTAACTCCGTATGCCTAAGCCAACAAACGAGCAGGCGGGCGGGCGGGTGGGTGGGCACTAAGCCGGCCAAAGAGACGGGATGCGCAAGCCGTGGATCGATAGGGTGGTAGGTGGGTTTAGGCACATCTTCATATTTCTACATGCCAATGCCATTGTTATGGCTTGTAGATTCATACAATGGTCCCTTAAGCCTTCACGTGAAGTTTCATGGCAAGACGACTTGTTTTCTATTTTTCATGATTTTTGAAACTTTTTTACGGTTCGGGATTTTTTTAAATTTTTTTGGAAGGAGTTTTGGCTCCAAACTTGGTAGACGTGATCCTAGTATTTTTGTTGCCATGCACAAAAAAATTCAGCTAAAAACTCGAAGTGTACAAGATTTTGTGACCATTTGAAAAAAGTATCCCCATTTCAGACATTTTAATGGCTACTGGTAGCAAACCTTTAAAATCTCAAATGCTCTTTAAGGGGGTGTGAGTTCTCAAGGTTTGATGAGGGATATGGGGCCAATATAAGGGCCAAGTACCAGCACCCATCGCACGTCATGTGCGCACACCCCAACGGCCCCCCGATCGTCGGAACCCCAATGCCGTCGATCAGGTTCTCTGGCGAAGCTCCGGCGATGGTGCCCCGACGAAGAAAAATGTGGCACCAGCACATTCCCGAGTGCAGCATGTGCTGCCACAACCCTCGGTCCGATCCGATCTTAGACTAGGAATGAATTCCGTATGCTTGGACTAGGAATGAACTCCGTATGCCTAAGTCAACCAACGAAATGAGCGTGTGGGCGCTTAGCCAGCCAGAGGGGCAGGATGCGCAAGCCGGGGATCAGTCGGGTCCCCCTCTGCGTGCTGCCAATCCTGCTGCCGTAACCATCCATCCGGTCAAATCTTAGACTGGGAATGAACTCTGTATGCCTAAGCCAACCGACGAAACGAGCGGACGGGCGGGCGGGCACTATGCCGGCCAGAGAGATAGGATGCGTAAGCCGTGGATCGATAGGATGGTAGGTGGGTTTAGGCACATCTTCATATTTCTGCATGCCAATGCCATTTTTATGGCTTGTAAATTCATACAATGGTCCCTTAAGCCTTCACGTGAAGTTTCATGGCAAGACGACTCGTTTTCTATTTTTCATGATTTTCGAAACTTTTTGCGGTTCGGGATTTTTTAAAATTTCTTCGAAAGGATTTTTGACCCCAAACTTGGTAGACATGATCGTTGCATTTTTTTGGCATGCACAAAAAAATTCAGCTGAAAACTCGAAGTGTACAAGATTTTGTGAACATTTGAAAAAAGTGTCCCCATTTTAAACACTTTAATGGCTACTGGCAGCAAACCTATCAAATCTCAAATGCTCTTTAAGGGGGTGTGAGTTCTCGAGGTTTGATGAGAGATAGGGGGCCAATATAAGGGCCAAGTACCAGCACCCATCGCACATCATGTGCGCACACCCCCCGACCCCCCCAATCGCCGAAACCCCAATGCCGTCGATCAGGTTCTCTGGCGATGCTCCGGCGATGGTGCCCCGGCGAAGAAAAATACGGCACCAGTACATGCCTGAGCCCAGCATGTGCTGCCGCAACCTTCGGTCTGGTCCGATCTTAGACTAGGAATGAACTCCGTATGCTTAGACTGGGAATGAACTCCATATGCCTAAGTCAACCCATGAAACGGGCGTACGGGCGCTCAGCCGGCCAGAGGGCCGGGATGTGCAAGTCGGGGATCGGTTGGGTCCCCCTCTATGTGCTGCCAATCTTGCTGCCACAACCCTCGGTCCGGTCCGATCTTAGACTGGGAATGAATTCCGTATGCCTAACCCAACCGACGAAACGAGCGGGCGAGCGGGTGGGCACTACGCCGGCCAGAGAGATGGGATGCGCAAGTCGTGTATCGATAGGGTGGTAGGTGGGCTTAGGCACATCTTCATATTTCTGTGTGCCAATGCCATTTTTATGTCTTGTAAATTCATACAATGGTCCCTTAAGCCTTCACGTGAACTTTCATGGCAAGACGACTCGTTTTCTATTTTTCATGATTTTTGAAACTTTTTACGGTTCGAGATTTTTTAAAAAATTTTTTCGAAAGGAGTTTTGGCCCCAAACTTATTAGACGTGATCCTTGTATTTTTGTTGGCATGCACAAAAAAAATCAGCTAAAAACTCAGAGTGCACAAGATTTTGTGACCATTTGAAAAAAGATTTTCAGACACTTTAATGGCTACTGGCAGCAAAGCTGTAAAATCTCAAATTGACTTTAAGGGGGTGTGAGTTCTCGAGGTTTGATGGGGGATAGGGGGCCAATATAAGGGCCAAGTACCAGCACCCATCGCACATCATGTGCGCACACCCCTCCGTCCCCCCGATCTTAGACTGGGAATGAAGTCCGTATGCTTATGGCAACCGACGAAACCAGCGGGTGGGCGGGCGGGCGGGCACTATGCCGGCCAGAGAGACGGGATGCGCAAGCCGTGGATCGATAGGGTAGTAGGTGGGTTTAGGCACATCTTCATATTTCTATGTGCCAATTTCATTGTTATGACTTGTAAATTCATACAACAGTCACTTAAGCCTTCACGTGAAGTTTCTTGGCAAGACGACTCCTTTTCTATTTTTCATGATTTTCAAAAATTTTTACGGTTCATGATTTTTTAATATTTTTTCGGAAGGGGTTTTTGCCCCACACTTGGTAGACGTCATCCTTGTATTTTTGTTGGCATGCACAAAAAAAATTAGCTAAAAACTCGAAGTGTACAAGATTTTGTGACCATTTGAAAAAAGTGTCCCCATTTCAGACACTTTAATGGCTACTGGCAGCAAACCTGTAAAATCTCAAATGCTCTTTATGATGGTGTGAGTTCTTGAGGTTTGATGAGGGATAGGGGGCCAATATAAGGGCCAAGTACCAGCACCCATCGCACATCATGTGCGCACACCCCTCCGGCCCCCCCGATCGCCGTAACCCTAATGCTACTGGTCAAGTTCTCCGGCGATGCTCCGATTATGGTGCCCCGGGGAAGAAAAATGTGGCACCAGCACATACTCGAGCCCAGCATGTGCTACCGTAACCCTCGGTCTAGTCCGATCTTAAACTGGGAATGAACTCCGTATGCTTAGACTGGGAATGAACTCCGTATGTCAAAGTCAACCCACGAAACGAGCGTGCGGGGGCTCAACCGGCCAATGGGGCGGGATGCACAAGCTGGGGATCAGTCAGGTCCCTCTCTAAGTGCTACTGATCTGGCTGTCGTAACCCTTAGTCGGTCCAATCTTAGACTGGGAATGAACTCTGTATGACTAAGCTAACCGATGAAACGAGCGGGCGGCGAGCAAGCGGGCACTATGCCTGCCGAAGAGACGGGATACGCAAGCCGTGGATCGATAGGGTGCTAGGTGGGATTGGGCACATCTTCATATTTCTGCATGCCAATGCCATTTTTATGGCTTGTAAATTCATACAATGGTCCCTTAAGCCTTCACGTGAAGTTGCATGCAAGACGACTCGTTTTCTATTTTTCACAATTTTCAAAACTTTTTACGATTCAGAATTTTTTAAAATTTTTCAGAAGGAGTTTTGGCCCCAAACTTGGCAGACGTGATCCTTGTATTTTTGTTGGCATGCACAAAACAAATCAGCTAAAAACTCGAAGTGTAAAAGATTTTTTGACCATTTGAAAAAAGTGTCCCCATTTCAGACACTTTAATGGCTACTGGCAGCAAACCTATAAACTCTCAAATGCTCTTTAAGGGGGTGTGAGTTCTCGAGGTTTGATGAGGGATAGGGGGCCAATTTAAGGGCCAAGTACCAGCACCCATCGCACATCATGTGCGCACACCCACCCGCCAACCCCCCCGATCGCAGGAACCCCAATGCCGCCGGTCAGGTTCTTCGGTGATGCTCCGGTGATGGTGCCCCTGCGATGAAAAATGCAGCACCAGCACATGCTCGAGCCCAGCAAGTGCTGCCGCAACCCTCCGTCCGGTCCAATCTTAGACTAGGAATGAACTCCGTATGCTTAAATTGGGAATGAACTCCGTATGCCGAAGTCAACCCGTAAAACGAGCGTGCGGGCGCTCAGTCGGCCAAAGGGGCAGGATGCGCAAGTCGAGGATGGATCGAGTCCCCCTCTACGTGTTGTCGATCCTGCTGCCGCAACCCTCAGTCTGGTCTGATCTTATACTAGGAATGAACTCCGTATACCTAAGCCAACCGACGAAATGAGCGGGCGGGCGGTCGGGCACTACGTTGGCCAGAGAGACGGGATGCGCAAGCCATGGATTGATAGGGTGGTAGGCGGGTTTAGCCATATCTTCATATTTCTATGTGCCAATGCCATTTTATGGCTTGTAAATTCATACAATGGTCCCTTAAGCCTACACGTGAAGTTTCATGGCAAGACGACTCGTTTTCTATTTTTCACGATTTTCAAAACTTTTTACAGTTTGGGATTTTTTAAAATTTTTTTGGAAGGAGTTTTGGCCCCAAACTTGGAAGACGTTATCCTTGTATTTTTGCTGGCATGCCAAAAAAAAAACAGCTAAAAACTGGAAGTCTACAAGATTTTGTGACCATTTGAAAAAAGTATCCCCATTTCAGACACTTTAATGGCTACTGACAGCAAACCTATAAAATCTCAAATTCTCTTTAAGGGGGTGTGAGTTCTTCAATTTTGATGAGGGATAGGGGGCCAATATAAGCACCAAGTACCAGCACCCATCGCACATCATGTGCGCACACCCCCCCGAAACCCCCGATCGTCAGAACCCTAATGCCGTCGGTCAGGTTCTCCAGGGATGCTCCGGCGATGGTGCCCTAGCGAAGAAAAATGCTCGAACCCAATATGTGCTCCTGCAACCCTTGGTCTGGTGGTCCGGTCCGATGTTAGACTGGGAATGAAGTCCGTATGCTTAAACTGGGAATGAACTCTGTATGCCTGAGTCAACCCACGAAACGAGCGTGCAGGCGCTCAGCCGGCCAGAGGGGCAGGATGCGCAAGTCGAGGATCGGTCGGGTCCCCCTCTATGTGCTACCGATCCTGTTGCCACAACCCTCAGTCTGGTCTGATCTTAGACTGGGAATGAACTCCGTATGCCTAAGCCAACCGACGAAATGACCGGGCCGGCACTACGCCGGCCAGAGAGACGAGTTGCGCAAGCCGTGGATCGATATGGTGGCAGGCGGGTTTAGCCATATCTTCATATTTCTATGTGCCAATGCAATTTTATGGCTTGTAAATTCATACAATGGTCCCTTAAGCCTTCACGTGAAGTTTCATGGCAAGATGACTCGTTTTCTATTTTTCACAATTTTCAAAACTTTTTGTAGTTCGAGATTTTTTAAAATTTTTTTGCAAGGAGCTTTGAACCCAAACTTGGTAGACGTGATCCTTGTATATTTGTTTGCATGCACAAAACAATTCAGCTCAAAACTCAAAGCGTACAAGATTTTGTGACCATTTGAAAAAAGTGTTCCCATTTCAGACACTTTAATGGCCACTAGTAGTAAACCTGTAAAATCTCAAATGCTCTTTAAGGGGGTGTGAGTTCTCGAGGTTTGATGAGGGATAGGGGGCTAATATAAGGGCCAATTACCAGCACCCATCGCACATCATGTGCGTACACCCTCCCCGGCATCCCCGATCACCGAAACCCCAACGCCGCCGGTCAGGTTCTCCAACGATGGTGCACCGGTGAAGAAAAATGCGGCACCAGCACATGCCTGAGCCCAGCATGTGCTGTCGCAACCCTCGATCCAGTCCGATCTTTCACTGGGAATGAACTCCATATGCTTAGACTGGGAATGAGCTCCGTATGCCTAAGTCAACCCACGAAACGAGCGTGCGGGCGCTCAGCCAGCCAGAAGGGCGGAATGCGTAAACCGGGGATTGGCCGGGTCCTCCTCTGCGTACTGTCAATCTTGCTACCGCAACCCTCAGCTCGATCTGATCTTAGACTGGGAATGAGCTCCGTATGCCTAAGCCAACCGACGAAACGAGCGGGCGGGCGGGCAGGCATGCACTACGTCGGCCAGAGAGACGGGATGCGCAAGCCGTGGATCGATAGAGTGGTAGGTGGGTTTAGGCACATCTTCATATTTCTGCATGCCAATGCCATTTTTATGGCTTGTAAAATCATACAATGGTCTCTTAAGCCTTCACGTGAAGTTTCATGGCAAAACGACTCTTTTTTCTATTTTTCACGATTTTGGAATCTTTTTGCGGTTTAGGATTTTTTTAAATTTTTTCAGAAGGAGTTTTGCCCCAAACGTGGTAGACGTGATCCTTGTATTTTTGTTGGCATGCAAAAAAAAATTCAGCTAAAAACTCGAAGTGTACAAGATTTTGTGACCATTTGAAAAAAGTGTCCCCATTTCAGACACTTTAATGGCTACTGGCATCAAACCTGTAAAATCTCGAATGCTCTTTAAGGGGGTATGAGTTCTCATGGTTTGATGAGGGATAGGGGGCCAATATAAGGGCCAAGCACCAGCACCCATCGCACATCATGTGCACACACCCCCTCCGGCCCCCCCGATCGTAGGAACCCCAATGCCGCCGGTTAGGTTCTCTGGTGATGCTCCGACGGTGGTGCCTCGGTGAAGAAAAATATGGCACCAGCACATGCCCGAGCCCAGTATGTGCTCTCGCAACCCTCGGTCTGGTCCGATCTTAGACTGGGAATGAACTCCGTATGCTTAGACTGGGAATGAACTCCAGATGCCTAACTCAACCCACGAAACGAGCATACAGGCGCTCAGCCGACCAGCGGGGCGGGATGAGCAAGCCGGGGATCGGTCAGGTCCCCGTCTATGTGCTGCTGATCTTGCTACCGTAACTATCAGCTTGGTCCAATCTTAGACTGGGAATGAGCTCTGTATGCCTATGCCGACCGACGAAATGAGAAGGCGGCGGGCACTATTTTGACCAGAGAGACGGGATGCGTAAGCCGTGGATCGATAGGGTGGTAAGTGGGTTTAGGCACATCTTCATATTTCTGTGTGCCAAAGAGATTTTTATGGCTTGAAAATTCATACAATTGTCCCTTAAGCCTTCCCGTGAAGTTTCATGGCAAGACGACTCATTTTCTATTTTTCATGATTTTTGAAACTTTTTACGGTTCGGGATTTTTTAAAATTTTTTTTGAAGGATTTTTGGCCCGAAACTTGATAGACGTGATCCTTCTATTTTTTTTGGCATGGACAAAAAAATTCAGCTAAAAACTCGAAGTGTACAAGATTTTGTGACTATTTGAAAAAAGTGTCCCCATTTTAGACACTTTATCGACTACTGGCAGCAAACCTGTAAAATCTCAAATGCTCTTTAAGGGGGTGTGAGTTCTCGAGATTTGATGAGAGATAGGGGGCCAATATAAGGGCCAAGTACCAGCACCCATCGCACATCATGTGTGCACACCCCCCCGGCCCCCGATCGTCGGAACCCCAACGCCGCCGGTCAGGTTCTCCGACGATGCTCCAACGATAGTGCCCCGACGAAGAAAAATGCGACATCAGCACATGCCTGAGCCCAGCATGTGCTGCCGCAACCCTCAGTCCAGTCCGATCTTAGACTGAGAATGAACTACGTATGCCTAAGCCAACCGAAAAAATGAGTGGGCGGGCGGGAACTACGTCGGCCAGAGAGACGGGATGCACAAGCCGTGGATCGATAGGATGGTAGGTGGGTTTAGGTACATCTTCATATTTTTGCGTGCCAATGCCATTTTTATGGCTTGTAAATTCATTCAATGGTCCTTTAAGCCTTCATGTGAAGTTTCATGGCAAGACGACCCATTTTCATTTTTTCACAATTTTTGAAACTTTTTGCGGTTCGAATGTTTGAAAATTTTTCCAGAAGGATACAAGATTTTGTACAAGATTTTGTGACCATTTGAAAAAAGTGTCCCCATTTTAGACACTTTAATGGCTACTGGCAGCAAACCTATAAAATCTTAAATGCACTTTAAGGGGTGTGAGTTCTCGAGGTTTGATGAGGGATAGGGGGCCAATATAAGGGCCAAGTACCAGCACCCATCGCACATCATGTGCGCACCCCCCCGGCCCCCTCGATCGTTGGAACCCCAATGCCATCGGTTAGGTTCTCCGGCGATGCTCTGGCGATGTTGCCCCGACGAAGAAAAATATGGCACCAGCACATGCCCGAGCCCAGCATGTGCTCCTGTAACCCTCGGTCTGGTCCAATCTTAGACTGGGAAAGAACTCCGTATGCTTAGACTGGGAATGAACTCCGTATGCCTAAGTCAACCCACGAAACAAGTGTGCGATGGCTCAGCCAGCCAGAGGGGCGGGATGCGCAAGCCGGGAATCAACCAGGTCCCCCTCTGCCTGCAGCTGATCCTACTGCCGCACCCCTTGGTTTGGTCCGATCGTAGACTAGCAATGAACTCCTATGCCTAAGCCAACCGATGAAACAAGCGGGTGGGCGGGCGGGCGGGCACTACGTCGGCTAGAGAGACGTGATGCATAAGCAGTGGATCGATAGGGTGGTAGTTGGGTTTAGGCACATCTTCATATTTCTGTGTGGCAATGCCATTTTTATGGCTTGTAAATTCATACAATGGTCCCTTAAGCCTTCACGTGAAGTTTCATGGCAAGATGACTCGTTTTCTATTTTTCACGATTTTTGAAACTTTTTGCAGTTCGGGATTTTTTGAAATTTTTTCGGAAGGAGTTTTGGCCCCAAACTTGGTAGACATGATCCTTGTATTTTTTTTGGCATGCACAAAAAAATTCAGCTAAAAGCTCGAAGCGTACAAGATTTTGTGACCATTTGAAAAAAGTGTCCCTATTTTAGACACTTTAATGGCTACTGGTAGCAAACCTGTAAAATCTCAAATGCTCTTTGAGGGGGTGTGAGTTCTCGAGGCTTGATGAGGGAAAGGGGGGCCAATATAAGGGCCAAGTACTAGCACCCATCGCACATCATGTGCGCACACCCCCCCGGCCCCCCCGATCGCCGGAACCCCAATACTGCCGGTCAGGTTCTCCGGTGATGCTTCGACGATGGTGCCCTGGCGAAGAAAAATGTGGCACCAGCACATGCCTGAGCCCAGCATGTGCTGCCGTAACCCTCGGTTCGGTTCGATCGTAGAGTGGGAATGAACTCCGTATGCCTAAGCCAACTGACGAAACGAGCGGGCGGGCGGGCGGGCGGGCACTATGCCGGCCAGAGAGACGGGATGCGCAATCTGTGTGGCAATGCCATTTTTATGGCTTGTAAATTCATACAATGGTCCCTTAAGCCTTCACGTGAAGTTTCATGGCAAGACGACTCATTTTTTATTTTTTACGATTTTTAAAACTTTTTGCGGTTCGGGATTTTTTAAAATTTTTTCGAAAACATTTTTGGCCCCAAACTTGGTAGACATGATCCTTTCATTTTTGTTGGCATGCACAAAAATATTCGGCTGACAACTCGAAGTGTACAAGATTTTGTGACCATTTGAAAAAAGTGTCCACATTTCAGACACTTTAATGGCTACTGACAGCAAACCTGTAAAATCTCAAATGCTCTTTAAGGGGGTGTGAGTTCTCGAGATTTGACGAGGGATAAGGGGCCAATATGAGGGCCAAGTACCAACCCCCATCATACACCATGTGCGTACACCCCCCCCGACCCCTCCGATCGCCAAGACCCCAATGCTGCCGGTCAGGTTCTCCGGCGATGCTCTGACGATGGTGCCCCGACGAAAAAAAATATGGCACCAGCACATGCCCGAGCCCAGCATGTGCTGTCACAACCCTCGGTCCGGTCCGATCTTAGACTGGGAATGAACTCCGTATGCCTAAGCCAACCGACGAAACGAGCGGGTGGGCGGACGGGCACTATGCCGGCCAGAGAGACAGGATGCGCAAGCCGTGTATCGATAGGGTGTAGGTGGGTTTACGCACATCTTCATATTTCTGTGTGCCAATGCCATTTTTATGGCTTGTAAATTCATACAATGGTCCCTTAAGCCTTCACGTGAAGTTTCATGGCAAGATGATTCGTTTTCTCTTTTTCACGATATTCGAAACTTTTTGTGCTTCGAGATTTTTTAAAGTTTTTTCGAAAGGAGTTTTGGCCCCAAACTTGGTAGACGTGCTCCTTGTATTTTTTTTGGCATGCACAAAAAAATCAGCTCAAAACTCGAAGTGTACAAGACTAATGGCTACTGGCAGCAAACCTGTATAATCTCAAAGGGTCTTTAAGGGGGTGTGAGTTCTCAAGGTTTGATGAGGGATATAGGGCCAATATAAAGGCCAAGTACCAGCACCCATCGCACATCATGTGCGTACACCCCCCCCGGCCCCCCCGATCGTCGGAACCCTAATACCGCCAGTCAGGTTCTCCGGTGATGCTCCTACGGTGGTGCCTCGACAAAGAAAAATACGGCACCAGCACATGCCTGAGCTCGGCATGTGCTGCCGTAACCCTCGGTCCGGTTTGATCTTAGACTGAGAATGAACTCCGTATGCCTAAGCCAACCGACAAAACGAGCGGGCGGGCAGTACGTCGGCCAGAGAGACGGGATGCGCAAGCCGTGGATCGATAGGGTGGTAGGTGGGTTTAGGCACATCTTCATATTTTTGTGTCCCAATGCCATTTTTATGGCTTGTAAATTCGTACAATGTTCCCTTAAGCCTTCACGTGAAATTTCATGGCAAGACGACTCGTTTTCTATTTTTCATGATTTTTGAAACTTTTTACGGTTCGGGATTTTTTAAAATTTTTTCGGAAGGAGTTTTGGCCCCAAACTTGGTATACTTGATCCTTGTATTTTTGTTGGCATGCGCAAAAACAATTCAGCTAAAAACTCGAAGTGTACAAGTTTTTGTGACCATTTGAAAAAAGTGTCCCCATTTCAGACACTTTAATGGCTACTGGCAGCAAACCTGTAAAATCTCAAATGCTCTTTAAGGGGGTGTGAGTTCTGGAGGTATGATGAAGGTTAAGGGGCCAATATAAGGGCCAAGTACCAGCACCAATCGCACATCATGTGCGCACACCCCCCCCGACCCCCCCAATCGTCGGAACCCCAATGCCGTCGGTCAGGTTCTCCGACGATGGTGCCCCGACGAAGAAAATGTGGCACCGACACACGCCCGATTCCAGCATGTGCCGCTACAACCCTCGACCTGGTTCGATATTAGATTGGGAATGAACTCCGTATGCTTAGACTGGGAATGAACTCCATATGCCTAAGTTAACCCATGAAACAAGCGTGCAGGCGCTCAACCGACTAGAGAGGTGGGATGTGTAAGCCGAGGATCAGTCGGGTCCCCCTCTGTATGCTATCGATCCTTCTACCATAACCCTCGGTCCGGTTCGTATGCCTAAGCCAACCAATGAAACGAGCGGGCGGGCGGGCACTACGTCGACCAGAGAGACGGGATGGGCAAGCCGTGGATCGATAGGGTGGTAGGTGGGTTTAGGCACATCTTCATATTTCTACATGCCATTGCCATTTTTATGGCTTGTAAATTCATACAATTGTCCTTTGAGCCTTCTCGTGAAGTTTCATGGGAACACGACTCATTTTCTATTTTTCACGATTTTTAAAACATTTTACGGTTTGACATTTTTTAAAATTTTTTCGAAAGGAGTTTTGGCCCTAAACTTGGTAGACATGATCCTTGTATTTTTGTTGGCATGCACAAAAACATTCAGCTAAAAACTCGAAATGTACAAGATTTTGTGACCATTTGAAAAAAGTGTCCCCATTTCAAACACTTTAAGGTCCAAGTACCAGCACCCATCGCACATCATGTGCGCACACCCCTCCCGGCCCCTCTGATCGCCAGAACCCCAATGCCGCTGGTCAGGTTCTCCGGTGATGCTCCGACGATGGTGCCCCAGTGAAGAAAAATGTGGCACCAGCACATACCCGAGCCCAGCATGTGCTATCGCATGCCTCAGTCTGGTCCGATCTTAGACTGGGAATGAACTCCGTATGCTTAGACTGGGAATGAACTCCGTATGCCTAAGTCAACCCACGAAACGACCGTAGGGGCGCTCAACCGACCAGAGGGGTGGGAGCGCAAGCCGGGGATTGGTCGGGTCCCCCTTACGTGCTGCCAATCCTACTGCCACAACCCTCCATCCGGTCTGATCTTAGACTGGGAATGAACTCCATATGCCTAAGTCAACCCACGAAACGACCGTGCGGGCGCTCAGTCGGCTAGAGGGGCGAGATGCGCAAGCCGGGGATCGGTCAGGTCCCCCTCTGCGTGCTGCCGATCCTGCTATCGTAACCCTCAATCTGGTCCGATCTTAGATTGGGAATGAACTCTGTATGCCTAAGCCAACCGACGAAACGTGCGGGCCCGCGGGCGGGCGGGAACAACGCTGGCCAGAGAGAGGGGATGCGCAAGCCGTGGATCGATAGGGTGGTAGGTGGGTTTAGGCACATCTTCATATTTCTGCCTGCCAATGCCACTATTATGGTTTGTAAATTCATACAATGGTCCCTTAAGCCATCACGTGAAGTTTCGCAGCAAGATGACTCGTTTTCCATTTTTCACGATTTTTAAAACTTTTTATTGTTCGGGATTGTTTAAAAGTTGTTCGAAAGGAGTTTTGGCCCCAAACTTGGTAGACGTGATCCTTGTATTTTTGTTGGTATGCACAAAAAAATTCAGTGAAAAACTCACAGTGTACAAGATTTTGTGACCATTTGAAAAAAGTCTCCCCATTTCAGACACTTTAATGGCTACTGGTAGCAAACCTGTAAAATCTCAAATGCTCTTTAAGGGGGTGTGAGTTCTCGAGGTTTGATGAGGGATAGGGGGCCAATATAATGGCCAAGTACCAGCACCAATCGCACATCATGTGCTCACACCCCCACTCGGCCCCCCCGATCGTCGGAACCCCAATGCCGTCGATCAGGTTCTCCGGTGATGCTCCGACGATGGTGCCCTGATGAAGAAAAATACAGCACCAGCACATGCCCGAGCCCAGCAGGTGCTGTAGCAACACTCGGTCCGGTCCGATCTTAGACTGGGAATGAACCCCGTATGCTTAGACAGGGAATGAACTTCATATGCCTAAGTTAACCAATGAAACGAGAGTGCGAGCGTTTAGCCAGCCAGAGGGGCGGGATGCACAAACCGAGGATTGGTCGGGTCCCCCTTTGCGTGCTATCGATCCTGCTGCCGTAACCCTTGATCCGGTCTGATCTTAGACTAGGAATGAACTCCGTATGCCTAAGCCAACTCTCGAAACGGGCGGAAGGGCGGGCACTACGCCGGCCAGAGAGACGAGATGCGCAAGCCATGGATTGATAGGGTGGTAGGTGGGTTTAGGTACATCTTCATATTTCTGCATGCCAATGCCATTTTTATGGCTTGTAAATTCATACAGTGGTCCCTTAAGCCTTCACGTGAAGTTTCATGGCAAGACGACTCGTTTTCTATTTTTCACGATTTTTAAAACTTTTTACGGTTCAGGATTTTTTAAAATTTTTTTGGAAGGAGTTTCGGCCCCAAACTTGGTAGACGTGATCCGTGTATTTTTTTTGGCATGCATAAAAAAATTTAGCTAAAAACTCGAAGTGTACCAGATTTTGTGACCATTTGAAAAAAGTGTCTTCATTTCAGACACTTTAATGGCTAATGGCAGCAAACCTGTAAAATTTCAAATGCTCTTTAAGGGGGTGCGAGTTGTCGAGGTTTGATGAGGGATAGGGGGCCAATATAAGGGCCAAGAACCAGCACCCATTGCACATCATGTGCGTACACCCCCCCGGCCCCCCAATCGTTGGAACCCCAATGCCGTCGATCAGGTTCTCCGACGACGCTCCAGCGATGGTGTCCCGGTGAAAAAAAATGTGGCACCAGCAATGCTCGAGCCCAGCATGTGCTGCCGTAACCCTCGGTCCGGTCTGATCTTAGACTGGGAATGAACTCTGTATGCTTAGACTCGGAATGAACTCCGTGTGCCTAAGTAAACGTATGAAACGAGCGTGCGGGCTTTTAGCCAGCCAGAGGGGCGGGATGCACAAGTCGAGGATCGGTCGGGTCCCCCGAAAAAAGTGGGTGGGCGGGCGGGCACTACGTCTGCTAGAGAGACGGGATGCACAAGCCGTGGATCGATAGGGTAGTAGGTGGGTTTAGGCACATCTTCATATTTCTGTGTGCCAATGCCATTTTTATGGCTTGTAAATTCATACATTGGTCCCTTAAGCCTTCACGTGAAGTTTCATGGCAAGACGAGTCGTTTTCTATTTTTCACGATTTTTGAAAATTTTTGTGATTCAGGATTTTTTAAAATTTTTTCGGAAGAAGTTTTGGCCCCAAACGTGGTAGACGTGATCCTTGTATTTTTGTTGGCATGCAAAAAAAAATTCAGCCAAAAACTCGCAGTGTACAAGATTTTGTGACCATTTGAAAAAAGTGTCCCCATTTTAGACACTTTAATGGCTACTGGCAGCAAACCTGTAAAATCTCAAATTTTCTTTAAGGGGGTCTGAGTTCTCAAGGTTTGATGAGGGATAGGGGGCCAATATAAGGACCAAGCACCAGCACCCATCACACATCATGTGCGCACACCCCCCGGCCTACCCGATCGCAGGAACCCCAATGCCGCCGGTCAGGTTCTCCGGTGATGCTCTGACGATGGTGCCCCGATGAAGAAAAATGCGACACCAGCACATGCTCAAGCCCAGCATGTGCTGCCGCAACTCTTGGTTCGGTCCGATCTTAGACTGGGAATGAACTCTGTATGCTTAGAATGGGAATGAACTCCGTATGCCTAAGTCAACCCATCGAATGAGCGTACGGGCTTTTAGTCGGCCAAAGGGGCGGGATGCATAAGCCGGGGATCGGTCGGATCCCCCTCTGCGTGCTGCTAATCCTACTACTGCGACCTTCGGTCTGGTCTGTTCTTAGACTAGGAATGAACTTCGTATGCCTAAGCCAACCGACGAAAAGAGAGGGCAGGCACTACGCCGGCCAGAGAGCGGGATGCGCAAGCCATGAATCGATAGGGTGGTAGGTGGGTTTAGGCACATCTTCATATTTCTGTGTTCCAATGCCATTTTTATGGCTTGTAAATTCATACAATGGTCCCTTAAGCCTTCACGTGAAGTTTCATGGCAAGACGACTCGTTTTCTATTTTTCATGATTTTTTAGATGGAGTTTTGGCCCAAAACTTGGTAGACGTGATCCTTTTATTTTTGTTCGCATGCACAAAAAAATTCAGCTAAAAACTCGAAGTGTACAGGATTTTGTGACCATTTGAAAAAAGTGTTCCCATTTCAGACACTTTAATGGCTACTGGCAGCAAACCTGTAAAATCTCAAATGCTCTTTAAGGGGGTGTGAGTTCTCAAGGTTTGATGAGGGATAGAAGGCCAATATAAGGGCCAAGTACCAGCACCCATCGCACATCTTGTGCGCACCGCCCAGACCCCCAATCGTTGGAACCCCAATGCCGTCGATTAGGTTCTCCGACGATGCTCTGACGATGGTGTCCCGGCAAAGAAAAATGCGACACCAGCAAATGCCTGAGCCTAGCATGTGCTGCCGCAACCTTCAGTTTGGTCCGATCTTAGACTGGGAATGAACTCCGTACGCTTAGACTGGGACTGAACTCCGTATGCCTAAGTCAACCCACGAAACGAGCGTGCGGGTGCTCAGCCGGCTAGAGAGGCGAGATGCGCAAGTCGGGGATCGGCCGGGTCCTCCTCTGCGTGCTGTCGATCCTCCAGCCATAACCCTCAGTCCGGTCCAATCTTAGATTGGGAATGAACTTCGTATGCCTAAGCCAACCGATGAAATGAGCGGGCGGGCGGGCAAGCGGGCACTACGCCAGCCAGAGAGACGGGATGCGTAAGCCTTGGATCGATAGGGTGGTGGGTGGGTTTAGGCACATTTTCATATTTCTGTGTGCCAATGCCATTTTTATGCCCTGTAACTTCATACAATTGTCCCTTAAGCCTTCACGTGAAGTTTCATGGCAAGACGACTGGTTTTTTATTTTTCATGATTTTTGAAACTTTTTGTGGTTTGAGATTTTTTAAAATTTTTTCGGAAGGTTTTTTGGCCCCAAACTTGGTAGATGTGATCCTTGTATTTTTGTTGGCATGCACAAAAAAATTCAGCTAAAAACTCGAAGTGTGAAAGATTTTGTGACCATTTGAAAAAAGTGTCCCCATTTCAGACACTTTAATGGCTACTGGCAGCAAACCTGTAAAATCTCAAATGCTCTTTAAAGGGGTGTGAGTTTCTTGAGGTTTGAAGAGGGATAGGGGGCCAATATAAGGGCCAAGTACTAGCAACCATCGCACATCATGTGAGCACACCCCCCGGGCCCCCCGATCGCCGAAACCCCAATGCCGCCAGTCAGGTTCTCCAGCGATGCTCCGGCGATGGTGCCCGACGAAGAAAAATGCAGCACCAGCACATGCCCGAGCCCAGCATGTGCTGCCGTAACCCACGGTTCGGTCCAATCTTAGACTGGGAATGAACTCCGTATGCTTAGACTGGGAATGAATTCCGTATGCCTAAGTCAACCAACAAAACGAGCGTGCGGGCGCTCAGCCGGCTAGAGGGGCGGGATGCGCAAGCTGGGGATTGATCGGGTCCCTCTCTGCGTACTGTCGATCCTGCTGCCACAACCCTCGGTCCGGTTTGATCTTAGACTGGGAATGAACTCCGTATGCCTAAGCAACCGACGAAATGAGGGAGCGGGCAGGCGGGCACTACGCCGACCAGAGAGACGGGATGCGCAAGGCGTGAATCGATAGGGTGGTAGGTGGCTTTCGGCTCATCTTCATAATTCTGCATGCCAATGCCATTTTTATGGCTTGTAAATTCAAACAATGGTCCCTTAAGCCTTCACGTGAAGTTTCATGGCAAGACGACTCGTTTTCTATTTTTCACGATTTTAGAAACTTTTTACGGTTCGAGATTTTTTAAAATTTTTTCGGAAACAATTTTGGCCCCACATTGGTAGACATGATCCTTGTATTTTTGTTGGCATGCACAAAAAAATTCAGTTAAAAACTTGAATTGTACAAGATTTTGTGACTATTTGAAAAAGTGTCCCCATTTTAAACACTTTAATACCTACTGGCAGCAAATCTGTAAAATCTCAAATGCTTTTTAAGGGGGTGTGAGTTCTCGAGGTTTGATGAGGGATATGGGGCCAACATAAGGGCCAAGTACCAGCACCCATCGCACATCATGTGCACACGCCCCCCGTTCGGCCCCCCCGACCACCGAAACCCCAATGCCGTCGGTCAGGTTCTCCGGCGATGGTGCCCCGACGAAGAAAAATGTGGCACCAGCACATGCCCGAGCCCAACATGTGCTACCGCAACCCTCGGTCTAGTCCGATCTTAAACTGGGAATGAACTCCGTATGCTTAGACTGGAAATGAACTCCGTATGCCTAAGTCAACCCACGAAACGGGCGTGCGGGCTCTCAGCCGGCCAGAGAGGTGAGATGCACAAGTCGAGGATCAGTCGGGTCCCCCTCTGTGTGCTGTCGATCCTGTTGCCGCAACACTCGGTCTGATCCGATCTTAGACTGGGAATGAACTCCGTATGCCTAAGCCAATCGACGAAACGAGTGAACGAGCGAGCGGGCACTACGTCGGCCAGAGAGACGGGATGCGTAAGCCGTGGATCACTAGGGTGGTAGGTGGGTTTAGGCACATCTTCGTATTTCTGCTTGCCAATGCCATTTTTATGGCTTGTAAATTCATACAATGGTCCCTTAAGCCTTTACATGAAGTTTCATGGCAAGATGACTCGTTTTCTATTTTTTGTGATTTTCAAAACTTTTTGTGGTTCGGGATTTTTAAAATTTTTTCGGAAGGAGTTTTGGCCCCAAACTTGGTAGACATGATCCTTGTATTTTTCTTGGCATGCATAAAAAAATTCAGCTAAAAACTCGAAGTGTACAAGATTTTGTGACCATTTGAAAAAAGTGTCCCCATTTCAAACACTTTAATGGCTACTGGCAGCAAACCTGTAAAATCTCAAATGCTCTTTAAGGGGCTGTGAGTTCTCGAGGTTGGATGAGGGATAGGGGGCCAATATAAGGGCCAAGTACCAGCACCCATCACACATCATGTGCGCACACCCCTCCGGCCCCCTCGATCGTCGGAACCCTAATGCCGCTGGTCAGGTTCTCCGGTGATGCTCCGGTGATGGTGCCCCGGTGAAGAAAAATGCGGCACCAGCACATGCCCAAGCCCAGCATGTGCTACCACAACCCTCGGTCCCATCCGATCTTAGACTAGGAATGAGCTCCGTATGCTTAGACTGGGAATGAACTCCGTATGCCTAAATCAACCCACGAAATGAGCGTGCGGGCGCTTAGCCAGCCAGAGGGGCAGGATGCGCAAGTCGGGGATCGGCTGGGTCCCCCTCTGCGTGCTGCCGATCCTGCTACCACAACCCTCAGTCCGGTCTAATCTTAGACTGGGAATGAACTCCATATGCCTAAGCCAACCAACGAAACGAGCGGGCGGGCAGGCGGGCGGGCACTACGCCGCCAAGAGAGACGGGATGCGCAAGCCATGGATCGATAGGGTGGTAGGTGGGTTTAGGCACATCTCCATATTTCTACATGCCAAGGCCATTTTTATGGCTTGTAAATTCATACAATGGTCCGTTAAGCCTTCACGTGAAGTTTCATGGCAAGACGACTCCTTTTCTATTTTTCACGATTTTTTAAACATTTTACGGTTTGGGATTTTTTAAAATTATTTTGGAAGGATTTTTGGCCCCAAACTTGGAAGACGTGATCCTTGTATTTTTTTTGGCATGCACAAAAAAATTCAGCTAAAAACTCGAAGTGTACAAGATTTTGTGACCATTTGAAAAAAGTGTCCCCATTTTAGACACTTTAATGGCTACTGGCAGCAAACTTGTAAAATCTCAAATGCTCTTTGAGGGGGTGTGAGTTCTCAAAGTTTGATGAGGGATAGAGGGCCAATATAAGGGCCAAGTACCAGCACCAATCGCACATCATGTGCGCACACCCTCCCGGCCCCCCCGATCGTCGGAACCTCAATAACGTCAGTCAGGTTCTCCGGTGATGCTCCGACGATGGTGCCCCGACGAAGAAAAATACGGCACCAGCACATGCCCGAGCCCAGCATGTGCTGCTGCAACCCTCAGTCCGATCCGATCTTAGACTGGGAATGAACTCTGTATGCCTAAATCAACCCACGAAATGAGCGTGCGGGCACTCAGTCAGCTAGAGGGGCGGGATGCGCAAGCCAGGGATCAGCCGGGTCCCCCTCTGCGTGTTGCCGATCCTTCTACCACAACCCTCGGTTCGGTCTGATCTTAGACTAGGAATGAACTAGGTATGCCTAAGCCAACTGAGAAAAGGAGCAAGCGGGCGGGCGGGCGGGCGGGCACTACGTCAGCCAGAGAGGCGGGATGCGCAAGCTGTGGATCGATAGGGTGGTAGTTGGGTATAGGCTCATCTTCATATTTCTGAGTGCCAATACCATTTTTATGACTTGTAAATTCATACAATGGTCCCTTAAGCCTTCACATGAAGTTTCATGGCAAGACGACTCGTTTTCTATTTTTTACGATTTTTGAAACTTTTTACGGATCGAGATTTTTTAAAATTTTTTCGAAAGGTTTTTTGGCCCCAAACTTGGTAGCCGTGATCCTTGTATTTTTGTTGGCATGCATAAAAAAATACAGCTAAAAACTCGAAGTGTACAAGTTTTTGTGACCATTTGAAAAAGGTGTCCCAATTTCAAACACTTTAATGGCTACTGGCAGCAAACCTATAAAATCTCAAATGCTTTTTAAGGGGTGTGAGTTCTCGAGGTTTGATAAGGGATATGGGGCCAATATAAGGGCCAAGTACCAGCACCCATCGCACATCATGTGCGTACACCCCCCTGGCCCACCCGATCGTCGGATCCCCAATGCCGCCAGTCAGGTTCTCCGGTGATGCTCGGGAGATGCTTCGATGATGGTGCCCCGGTGAAGAAAAATGCAGCACCGGCACATGCCTGAGCCTAGCATGTGCTGCCACAACCCTCGGTCCGGTTTGATCTTAGACTGGGAATGAACTTTGTGTGCTCAGATTGGGAATGAACTCCGTATGCCTAAGTCAACCCACGAAACGAGCGTGCGGGCGCTCAGCCAACCAGAGGGGCGAGATGCGCAAGGCGGGGATCGGTCGGGTCCCCCTCTACGTGCTGCCGATCCTGCTGCTGCAACCCTCGGACCAGTCTGATCTTAGACTGGGAATGAACTCCGTATGCCTAACCCAACCGACGAAACGAGCGGGCGGGCGAGCGGGCACTACACCGGCCAGAGAGACGGGATGCGCAAGCCATGGATCGATAGGGTGGTAGGTCAGTTTAGGCACATCTTCATATTTCTACGTGCCAATGCCATTTTTATGGCTTGTAAATTCATACAATGGTCCCTTAAGCCTTCACGTAAAGTTTCATGGAAAGACGACTCGTTTTCTATTTTTCATGATTGTTGAAACTTTTTACGGTTCGAGATCTTTTAAAATTTTTTCGGAAGGAGTTTTGCCCCCAAAATTGGTTGACGTGATCCTTGTATTTTTGTTGGCATGCCCAAAAACATTTAGCTAAAAACTCGAAGTGTACAAGATTTTGTGACCATTTGAAAAAAGTGTCCCCATTTCAGACACTTTAATGGCTACTGGCAGCAAACCTGTAAAATCTCAAATGATCTTTAAGGCGGTGTGAGTTCTCGAGGTTTGATGTGGGATAGGGGGCCAATAAAAGGGCCAAATACCAGTACCCATCACACATCATGTGTGCACACCCTCTCCAGCCCCCTCGATCGTCGGAACCCTAATGCCGTCGATCAGGTTCTCCGGTGATGCTCTGGCGATGGTGCCCCAGCAAAAAAAATACGGCACCACCACATGCCTGAGCCCAGCATGTGCTGCCGTAACCCTCGGTCTGGTCCGATCTTAGACTGGGAATGAACTCCGTATGCCTAAGTCAACCCATGAACCGAGCGTACGGGCGCTCAACCGGCTAGAGGGGCGAAATGCGCAAGTCGGGGATCGGTTGGGTCCCCCTCTGCTTGCTGCCGATCCTACTGCCGTACCCTCGGTTTGGTTTGATCTTAGACTGGGAATGAACTCTGTAAGCCTAAGGCAACCGATGAAATGAGCAGGCGGGCGAGCGGGCGGGCACTACACCAGCCAGAGCTACGGGAAGCGCCAGTCGTGGATCGATAGGGTGGTAAGTGGGTTTAGGCACATCTTCATATTTCTGCATGCCAATGCCATTTTTATGGCTTGTAAATTCATACAATGGTCCCTTAAGCCTTCACGTGAAGTTTCATGGCAAAACGACTCGTTTTCTATTTTTCACGATTTTTGAAACTTTCTGTGGTTCGGAATTTTTTAAAATTTTTTCGGAAGGAGTTTTGGCCCAAACTTGGCAGACATGATCCTTGTATTTTTTTTGGCATGCACAAAAAAATTTACCTAAAAACTCGAAGTGTACAAGATTTTGTGACCATTTGAAAATAGTGTCCCCATTGGCAGCAAACCTGTAAAATCTCAAATGCTCTTTAAGGGGGTGTGAGTTCTTGAGGTTTGATGAGGGATAGGGGGCCAATATAAGGGCCAAGTACCAGCACTCATCGCACATCATGTGCGCACACCACCCTGGGCCCTCCGATCGCCAGAACCCCAACACCGCTGGTCAGGTTCTCTGGCGATGCTCCGGTGATGATGCCTCGATGAAAAAAAATGTGGCTCCAGCACATGCTCGAGCCTAGCATGTGCTGTCACAACCCTCGATCCGATCTGATCTTAGACTGTGAATGAACTCCGTATGCCTAGACTGGGAATGAACTCCGTATGCCTAAGCCAACCGACGAAACGAGCGACGGACGGGCGACCCCTCGCTGCGTCGGCCAGAAAGACTGGATGCGCAAGTCGAGGATCGATAGGGTGGTAGGTGGGTTTAGGCACATCTTCATATTTCTGCATGCCAAGGCCATTTTTATGGCTTCTAAATTCATACAATGGTCCCTTAAGCCTTCACGTGAAGTTTCATGGTAAGACGAGTCGTTTTCTATTTTTCACGATTTTCAAAGCTTTTTGCGGTTCGAGATTTTTTAAAATTTTCTCGAAAGGTGTTTTGGCTCCAACTTGGTATACGTGATCTTGGTATTTTTGTTGGCATGCACAAAAGAATTCAGCTAAAAACTTGAAGTGTACAAGATTTTGTGACCATTTGAAAAAAGTGTCCCCATTTCAGACACTTTAATAGCTGCTGGCAGCAATCCTGTAAAATTTCAAATGCTCTTTAAGGGGGTGTGAGTTCTCGAGGTTTGATAAGGGATATGGGGCCAATATAAGGGCCAAGTACCAGCACCCATCGCATATCATGTGTGCATCCCCCCGCTCGGTCCCCCCGATCACCAGAACCCCAATGCCGTCGGTCAGGTTCTCCGACGATGTTCCGGCGATGGTGCCCCGGTGAAGAAAAATACGGCACCAGCACATGCTCGAGCCAGCATGTGCTGCCACAACCCTCGGTCTGGTTCGATCTTAGACTGGGAATGAACTCCGTATGCTTAGACTAGGAATGAACTTCGTATGCCTAAGTCAACCCACGAAACGAGCGTGCGGGCGCTTAGTCGGCCAGAGGGGCGAGACGCACAAGCCGAGGATCAGCCGGGTCCCTCACTGTGCACTGCCGATCTTGTTGTCGCAACCCTCGGTCTGGTCCGATCTTAGACTGGGAATGAACTCCGTATGCCTAAGCCAATCGACGAAACGAGCGGGCGGGTGGGTGGGCACTACGCCAGCCAGAGAGACGGGATGCGCAAGTCGTGGATCGATAGGGTGGTAGGTGGGTTTAGGCACATCTTCATATTTTTGCATGCCAATGCCATTTTTATGGCTTGTAAATTCATACAATGGTCCCTTAAGCCTTTACGTGAAGTTTCATGGCAAGACGACTCGTTTTCTATTTTTCACGATTTTCAAAACTTTTTGTGGTAAGAGATTTTTTAAAATTTTTTCGGAAGGAGTTTTGGCCCCAAAGTTGGTAGACGTGATACTTGTATTTTTGTTGGCATGCACAAAAAATTCAGCTAAAAACTCGAAGTGTCCAAGATTATGAGACCATTTGAAAAAAGTGTCCCCATTTCAGACACTTTAATGGCTACTGGCGGCAAACTTGTAAAATCTCAAATGCTCTTTAAGGGGGTGTGAGTTCTCGAGGTTTGATGAGGGATAGGGGGCCAATATAAGGGCCAAGTACCAGCACCCATCGCCCATCATGTGCGCATACCCTCCCGGCCCCCCCGATCGTCGAAACCCCAATAACGTCGGTCAGGTTCTCCGGCGATGCTCCGACGATGCTCCGACGATGGTGCCTCAACGAAGAAAAATATGGCACCAGCACATGCCCGAGCCCAGCATGTGCTGTCGCAACCCTCAGTCTAGTCTGATCTTAGACTGCGAATGAACTCCGTATGCTTAAGTCAACCCACAAAACGAGCGTGCGGGCGCTCAATCGGCTAGAGGGGTGGGATGCACAAGCCGGGGATCAGCTGGGTCCCCCTCTGCCTGTTGTCGATCCTTCTACCACAACCCTCGGTTTGGTCTGATCTTAGACTGGGAATGAAGTAGGTATGCCTAAGCCAACCGACAAAATGAGCATGCGGACGGGCGGGTGGAGACTACTAGCCATGGATCGATAGGGTGGTAGCTGGGTATAGGCTCATCTTCATATTTCTGAGTACCAATGCCATTTTTATGGCTTGTAAATTCATACAATGGTCCCTTAAGCCTTCACGTGAAGTTTAATGGCAAGACGACTCATTTTCTATTTTTTACGATTTTTGAAACTTTTTACAAATCGAGATTTTTTAAAATTTTTTCAGAGGGTGTTTTGGCCCCAAACTTGGTAGACGTGATCCTTGTATTTTTGTTGGCATGCACAAAAAAATACAGCTAAAAACTCGAAGTGTACAAGTTTTTGTGACCATTTGAAAAATGTGTCCCCATTTTAAACACTTTAATGGCTACTGGCAGCAAACCTGTAAAATCTCAAATACTCTTTAAGGGGGTGTGAGTTCTCAAGGTTTGACGAGGGATAGGGGGCTAATATAAGGGCCAAGTACCAGCACCCATCGCACATCAAGTACGCACACCGTCCCCGACCCCCTCGATCGTCGGAACCCCAATGTCGTCGGTCAGGTTCTCCGGTGATGCTCCGATGATGGTGCCCCGACGAAGAAAAATGTGGCACCAGCACATGGCCAAGCCCAGTATGTGCTGCCACAACCATCGGTCCTGTCTGTTATTAGACTAGGAATGAACTTCGTATGCTTAGACTGGGAATAAGCAACCCACAAAACGAGTGTATGGGCGCTCAGCCGGCTAGAGGGGCAAGATGCGCAAGCCGGGGATTGGTCGGGTCCCCCTCTACGTGCTGCTGATCCTACTGCCATAACCCTCGGTCTACTCTGATCTTAGACTAAACTTTGTATGCCTAAGCCAACCGACGAAACGAGCAGGCAGGCGGGTGGGCGTGCACTACGTCGGCTAAAGAGACGGGTTACGCAAGCCATGGATCGATAGGGTGGTAGGTGGGTTTAGGCACATCTTCATATTTCTATGTGCCAATGCCATTTTTATGGCTTGTAAATTCATACAATGGTCCCTTAAGCCTTC
This sequence comes from Durio zibethinus, assembly GCF_047325235.1. Taxonomy (NCBI): domain Eukaryota; kingdom Viridiplantae; phylum Streptophyta; class Magnoliopsida; order Malvales; family Malvaceae; genus Durio; species Durio zibethinus. The sequence goes on along the minus strand of NC_143180.1, from coordinate 13,880,960 downwards.
ACGTGAAGTTTCATGGCAAGACGACTCATTTTCTATATTTCATGATTTTTTAAACTTGTTACGGTTTGGGATTTTTTAAAATTTTTTTGGAAGGATTTTTGGCCCCAAACTTGGTAGACGTGATCCTTATATTTTTTTTGGCATGCACAAAAAAATTCAGCTAAAAACTCGAAGTGTACAACATTTTGTGACCATTTGAAAAAAATGTCCCCATTTCAAACACTTTAATGGCTATTGGCAGCAAACCTATAAAATCTCAAATGCTCTTTAAGGGGGTGTGAGTTCTTGAGGTTTGATGAGGGATAAGGGGCCAATATAAGGGCCAAGTACTAGCACCCATTGCACATCATGTGCGTAAACACCCCGGCCCCCCCGATCGTCGGAACCCTAATGCTGTCGGTCAGGTTCTCCGACGATGCTCCGACGGTGGTGCCCCGACGAAGAAAAAGGCAGCACTAGCACATGCTCGAGCCCAGCATGTGCTGTCCCAACCCTTGGTTCGGTCCGATCTTAGACTGGGAACGAACTCCGTATGCCTAAGTCAACCCACGGAATGAGCGTGCGGGCGTTCAGCCGGCCAGAGGGGCGGGATACGCAAGCCGAGGATCGGTCGGGTCCCCCTTTGCGTGCTGTCGATCCTACTGCCGCAACCCTCAGTCCTGTCTAACCTAAGCCAACTGACGAAACGAGGGGTGGGCGGGTACTACGTCGAGTAGAGAGACGGGATACGCAAGCCGTGGATCGATAGGGTGGTTGGTGGGTTCAGGCACATCTTCATATTTCTGCATGCCAATGCCATTTTTATGGCTTGTAAATTATACAATGGTCGCTTAAGCCTTCACGTGAAGTTTCATGGCAAGACGACTCGTTTTCTATATTTCACGAGTTTTAAAACTTTTTGCGGTTTGCGATTTTTAAAATTTTTTCGGAAGGAGTTTTGGCCCCAAACTTGGTAGACGTGATACTTGTATTTTTTTTGGCATGCACAAAAAAATTCAGCTAAAAACTCGAAGTATACAAGATTTTGTGACCACTTGAAAAAAGTGTCCCCATTTCAGACACTTTAATGGCTACTGCTAGCAAACCTGTAAAATCGTTAATGCTCTTTAAGGGGGTGTGAGTTTTGGAGGTTTGATTAGGGATAGGGGGCCAATATAAGGGCCAAGTACCAGCACCCATCACAAATCATGTGCGCACACCCCCCGGCCCCCCCGATCGCCTGAACCCCAATGTTGCCGGTCAGATTTTCCGGTGATGGTGCCCCAACGAAGAAAAATGCGGCACCAGCACATGCTCGAGCCCAGCATGTGCTGTCGTAACCCTTGGTCCAATCTGATCTTAGACTGGGAATGAACTCCGTATGCTTAGACTGGGAATGAACTCTGTATGCCTAAGTCAACCCACGAAACGGGCGAGCGGGCGCTTAGCTGGCCAAGGGGGTGGGACGCGTAAGTCGGGGATCGGTTGGGTCCCCCACTGCGTGCTATCGATCCTACTGCAGCAACCCTCGGTCCAATCCGATCTTAGACTGGGAATGAACTCCGTATGTCTAAGCCAATCGACGAAACGAGCGGGCGAGCGGGCGGGCAGGCACTACTACGGCCAGAGAGACGGGATGCGCAAGCCGTGGGTCGATAGGGTGGTAGGTGGGTTTAGGCACATCTTCATATTTCTGTGTGCCAATGCCATTTTTATGGCTTGTTAATTCATACAATGGTCCCTTAAGCCTTCACGTGAAGTTTCATGGCAAGACGACTCGTTTTCTATTTTTCATGATTTTTAAAACTTTTTGCGGTTCGAGATTTTTTAAAATTTTTTCAGAAGGAGTTTTGGCCACAAACTTGGTAGACGTGATCCTTGTATTTTTGTTGGCATGCGCAAAACAATTCAACTAAAAGCTAGAAGTGTACAAGATTTTGTGACCATTTGAAAAAAGTGTCCCCATTCAGACACTTTAATGGCTACTGGCAGCAAACCTGTAAAATTTCAAATGCTCTTTAAGGGGGTGTGGGTTCTTGAGGTTTGATGAGGGATAGGGGGCCAATATAAGGGCCAACTACCAGCAACCATCACACATCATGTGCGCACCCCCCCCGACCACCCCGATCGTTGGAACCCTAATGCCGTCGGTCAGGTTCTCAGGCGATGCTCCGATGATGGTACCCCGACGAAGAAAAATGTGACACCAGCACATGCTCGAGCCCAGTATGTGCTATCGTAACCCTCGGTCTGGTCTGATCTTAGACTGGGAATGAACTTCGTATGCTTAGACTGGGAATGAACTCCGTATGCCTAAGTCAACCCACGGAATGAGCGTGCGGGCGCTCAGTCGGCCAGAGGGGCGGGATGCTCAAGCCAGGGATCGGCTGGGTCCTTCTCTGCGTGCTACCGATCCTACTACCGCAACCCTCAGTCTGGTCTGATCTTAGAATGGGAATGAACTCCGTATGCCTAAGCCAACCGATAAAACGAGCGGACAGGCAGGCGGGCGAGCACTATGTCGGCCAGAGAGACGAGATGCGCAAGCCGTGGATCGATAGGGTGGTAGGTGGGTTTAGGTACATCTTCATATTTCTGTATGCCAATGCCATTTTTATGGCTTGTAAATTCATACAATGGTCCCTTAAGCCTTCACCTGAAGTTTCAGGGCAACACAACTCGTTTTCTATTTTTCACGATTTTTGAAACTTTTCACGGTTTGAGATTTTTTAAAATTTTTTCAGAAGGGGTTTTGGTCCCAAACTTGGTAGACGTGATCCTTGCAGTTTTGTTGGCATGCACAAAATAATTCAGCTAAAAACTTGAAGTGTATAAGATTTTGTGACCATTTGACAAAAGTGTCCCCATTTAAGACACTTTGATGGCTACTGGCAGCAAACCTGTAAAATCTCAAATGCTCTTTAAGGGGGTGTGAGTTCTCGAGGTTTGATGAGGGATAGGGGGCCAATATAAGGGCCAAGTACCAGCACCCATCGCACATCATGTGCGCACACACCCCCCGCCCCCCGATCGTTGGAATCTCAATGCCGTCGGTCAGGTTCTCCGGTGATGCTCCGACGATGGGGCCCCGACGAAGAAAAATGCGGCACCAGCATAAGCCCAAGCCCAGCATGTGCTGCCGCAACCCTCGGTCCCATCTGATCTTAGACTAGGAATGAACTCCATATGCGTAAGTCAACCTACAAAACGAGCGTGCGGGCGTCAGTCGACCAGAGGGGCGGGATACGCAAGCCGGGGATCGACCGGGTCCCCCTCTGCGTGCTGTCGATCCTACTGCCACAACCCTCGGTTTGATCGGATCTTAGACTGGGAATGAACTCCGTATGCCTAAGCCAACCGACAAAACGAGTGGTCGGGTGGGCGGGCGGGCACTACACCGGCCAGAGAGACGGGATGCGCAAGCCGTGGATCGATAGTGTGGTAGGTGGGTTTAGGCACATCTTCATATTTCTGCATTCCAATGTTATTTTTATGGCTTGTAAATTCATACAATGGTCCCTTAAGCCCTCACGTGAAGTTTCAATGCAAGACGACTCGTTTTCTATTTTTCACGACTTTTGAAACTTTTTGTGGTTCGAGATTTTTTAAAATTTTTTTGGAAGGATTTTTGGTTCCAAACATGGTAGACTTGATCCTTGTATTTTTCTTGGCATGCACAAAAAAATTCAGCTAAAAACTCGAAGTGTACAAGATTTTGTGACCATTTGAAAAAGGTGTCCCCATTTCAAACACTTTAATAGCTACTGGCAGCAAAGCTGTAAAATCTCAAATGCTCATTAAGGCGGTGTGAGTTCTCAAGGTTTGATGAGGGATAGGGGGCCAATATAAGGGCCAAGTACCAGCACCCATCGCACATCATGTGCGCACACCCCCCGGCCCTCCCGATTGCCGCAACCCCAATGCCACCGGTCCGGTTCTCCGGTGATGCTCCGACGATGGTGCCCCAACGAAGAAAAATACGGCACCAGCACATGCCCAAGCCCAACATGTGCTGCCGTAATCCTTAGTCTGGTCTGATCTTAGACTGGGAATGAACTCCATATGCCTAAGCCAATCGACGAAACGAGCGGGCGGGTGGGCGAGCGGGCACTACGCTGACCAGAGAGACGGGATGCGCAAGACGTGGATCGATAGGGTGGTAGGTTGGTTTAGGCACATCCTCATATTTCTGCATGCCAATGCCATTTTTAGGGCTTGTAAATTCGTACAGTGGTCCCTTAAGCCTTCACGTGAAATTTCATGGCAAGACGACTTGTTTTCCATTTTTCATGATTTTTGAAACTTTTTACAGTTCAGGATTTTTTAAAATTATTTCGGAAGGAGTTTTGGCCCCAAACTTCGTAGACATGATCTTTGTTTTTTTTTTTGGCATGCACAAAAAAAATCAGCTAAAAACTCGAAGTGTACAAGATTTTGTGACCATTTGAAAAAGGTGTCCCCATTTCAAACACTTTAATAGCTACTGGCAACAAACCTATAAAATCTCAAATGCTCTTTAAAGCGGTGTGACTTCTTGATGTTTGATGAGAGATAAGGGGCCAATATAAGGGCCAAGTACCAGCACCCATCGCACATCATGTGCGCACACACCCCCCGCCCCCCGATCGTTGGAACCTCAATGCCGTCGGTCAGGTTCTCTGGTGATGCTCCGACGATGGTGCCCCGACGAAGAAAAATGCAGCACCAGCACATGCTCGAGTCCAGCATGTGCTGCCGTAACCCTTGGTCTTGTTCGATCTTACACTGGGAATGAACTCTGTATACCTAATTCAACCCACAAAATGAGCGTACGGCCGCTCAGCCGGCCAGATGGGCGGGATGCACAAGCCAGGGATAGATCAGGTCCCCCTCTGCGTGCTGCCAATCCTACTGCCGCAACCCTCGATCCGGTCTGATCTTAGACTGGGAATGAACTTCGTATGCCTAAGGCAGCCGACGGAACGAGCGGGCGGACGGGCGGGCACTACGTCGGCCAGAAAGATGAGATGCGTAAGCCGTGGATCGATAGGGTGGTAGCTGGGTTTAGGCGCATCTTCATATTTCTGTCTGCCAATGCCACTTTTATGGCTTGTAAATTCATACAATGGTCCCTTAAGCCTTTACGTGAAGTTTCTTGGCAAGACGACTTCTTTTCTATTTTTCATGATTTTTGAAACTTTTTATGGTTCGGGATTTTTCATGACATGATCTTTGTATTTTTATTGGCATGCACAAAAAAATTCAGCTAAAAACTCGAAGTGTACAAGATTTTGTGACCATTTGGAAAAAGTGTCCCCATTTCAGACACTTTAATGGCTACTAGCAGCAAAGCTGTAAAATCTCAAATGCTCTTTAAGGGGGTGTGAGTTCTTAAGGTTTGATAAGGGATAGGGGGCCAATATAAGGGCCAAGTACCAGCACCCATCGCACATCATGTGCGCACACCCCCCGGCCCCCTCGATCGTCGGAACCCCAATGCCACTGGTCAGGTTCTCCGGCGATGCTCCGACGATGGTGCCCCGATGAAGAAAAATGCGACACCAGCACATGCCCGAGCCCAGCATGTGCTACTACAACCCTCGGTCCAGTCCGATCTTAGACTGGGAATGAACTCCATATGCTTAAGCCAATCGACGAAATGAGCGGGCAGGCAGGCGGACGGGTACTACGCCGACCAGAGAGGCGGGATGCGCAAGCCGTGGATCGATAGGGTGGTAGGTGGGTTTAGGAACATCTTCATATTTCTACGTGCCAATGCCATTTTTATGGCTTGTAAATTCATACAATGGTCCCTTAAGCCTTCACGTGAAGTTTCATGGCAAAACGACTCGTTTTCTATTTTTCACGATTTTTGAAACTTTTTGCGGTTCAAATTTTTTAAAATTTGTTCGGAAGGATTTTTTGTCCCAAACATGGTAGACATGATCCTTGCATTTTTTTTGGCATGCACAAAAAAATTCAGCTAAAAACTCGAAGTGTACAAGATTTTATGACCATTTGAAAAAAGTGTCCCCATTTCAGACACTTTAATGGCTACTGATAGCAAACCTGTAAAATCTCAAATGCTCTTTAAGTGGGTGTGAGTTCTCGAGGTTTGATGAGGGATAGGGGGCCCATATATGGGCCAAGTACCCCCCCAATCGCCGGAACCCCAATGCCGCTGGTTATGTTCTCCGATGATGCTCTGGCGATGGTGCCCCGACGAAAAAAAATATAGCACCAGCACATGCCCGAGCCCAGCATTTGCTGCCGTAACCCTCAGTCAGTCCAATCTTAGACTGGGAATGAACTCCGTATGCCTAAGCCAACCGACGAATTGAGCGAAAGGGCGGGCAGGCGGGCACTACGCCGACCAGAGAGACGGGATGCGCAAGCCGTGGATCGATAGGGTGGTAGGTGGGTTTAGACACATCGTCGTATTTCTACATGCCAATGCCATTTTTATGGCTTTTAAATTCAGAGAATGGTCCCTTAAGCCTTGACGTGAAGTTTCATTGCAAGACGACTCTTTTTCTAATTTTCAAGATTTTTGAAATTTTTTGCAGTTCGGGATTTTTTAAAATTTTTTCAGAAAGATTTTTTGCCCCAAATTGGGTAGACGTGATCCTTTTATTTTTGTTGGCATGCACAAAAAAATTCAGCTAAAAACTCGAAGTGTACAAGATTTTGTGACCATTTGCAAAAATTGTCCCCATTTCAGACACTTTAATGGCTACTGGCAGCAAACCTGTAAAATCTCAAATGCTCTTTAAGGGGGTGTGAGTTCTCAAGGTTTGATGAGGGATAGGGGGCCAATATAAGGGCCAAGTGCCAGCACCCATCGCACATTATGTGCGCACACCCGCCCCGGCTCCCCCGATCATCAGAACCCCAATGCCGTCAGTCAGGTTCTCAGGCGATGCTCCGGTGAAGGTGCCCCGACGAAGAAAAATGTGCCACCAGCACATCCTCAGGCCCAGCATGTGCTGCAGCAACCCTCGGTTCAGTCCGATCCTAGACTGAGAATGAACTCCGTATGCCTAAGCCAACCGACAAAACAAACGGGTGGGTGGGTGGGCGGGCGGGCGGGCACTACACTGGCCAGAGAGACGTGATGCGCAAGTCATGGATCGATAGGGTGGTAGGTGGGTTTAGGCACATCTTCCTATTTCTACGTGCCAATGCCATTTTTATGGCTTGTAAATTTATACAATGGTCCCTTAAGCCTTTACGTGAAGTTTCATGGCAAGACGACTCATTTTTTATTTTTCACGATTTTTGAAACTTTTTGCGGTTCGGGAATTTTTTAAAATATTTTCAGAAGGAGATATAGCCCCAAACTTGGTAGACGTGATCCTTGTATTTTTGATGGCATGCACAAAAAAATTCAGCTAAAAACTCGAAGTGTACAAGATTTTGTGACCATTTGAAAAAAGTGTCCCCATTTCAGACACTTTTATGGATACTGGCAGCAAACCTGTAAAATCTCAAATGCTCTTTAATGGGGTGTGAGTTCTCGAGGTTTGATGAAAGATAGGGGGCCAATAAAAGGGCCAAAGACCAGCACCCAATGCACATCATGTGCGTACACCCCCTCGGCCCCCCCGATTGCCGGAACCCCACTGCCTTCGGTCAGGTTCTCCGACGATGCTCTGACGATGGTGCCCCAGTGAAGAAAAAGGCGGCACCAGCACAAGCCCAAGCCCAGCATGTGGTGCCGTATCCCTAAGTCCGGTCCGGTCTGATCCTAGACTGGGAATGAACTCTGTATCCCTAAGCCAACTGACAAAATGAGCGGGTGGGCAGGCGGGCGTGCACTACACCGGCCAGAGAAACGGGATGCGCAAGCCGTGGATCGATAGGGTGGTAGGTGGGTTTAGGCACATCTTCATATTCCTAGGTGCCAATGCCATTTTTATGGCTTGTAAATTCATACAATGGTCCCTTAAGCCTTCACGTGAAGTTTCATGGCAAGACGACTCGTTTTCTATTTTTTACGATTTTCAAAACTTTTGGCGGTTCGGGATTTTTTAAAATTTTTTCGGAAGGAGTTTTGGGCCCAAACTTGGTAGACGTGATCCTTTTATTTTTGTTGGCGTGCACAAAACAATTCAGCTAAAAACTGAAGGTGTACAAGATTTTGTGTCCACTTGAAAAAAGTGTCCCCATTTTAGACACTTTAATGGCTACTGGCAGCAAACCTGTAAAATCTCAAATGTTCTTTAAGGGGGTGTGAGTTCTCGAGGTTTGATGAGGGATAGGGGGCCAATATAAGGGCCAAGTACCAGCACCCATCACACATCATGTGCGCACACCCCCCGGCCCCCCCGATCATCGAAACCCCAACGTCGCTGGTTAGGTTCTCCGACAACGCTTCGACAATGGTGCCCCGACGAAGAAAAATATGGCACCAGCACATGCTCGAGCCCAGCATGTGCTGCTACAACCCTCGGTCCCATCCGATCTTAGACTGGAAATGAACTCTGTATGCTTAGGCTGGGAATGAACTCCGTATACCTAAGTCAACCCACGAAACGAGCGTACGAGTGTTCAGCCAGCCAGAGGGTCGGGATGCACAAGCCGGGGATCGGTCGGGTCCCCCTCTGTGTGCTGTCGATCCTGCTGCTGCAACCCTCGATCTGGTCTGATCTTAGATTGGGAATGAACTCCGTATACCTAAGCAAGCCGATGAAACGAGCAAGCGGGCGGGCGGGCGCTACGCCGACCAGAGAGACGGGATGCGCAAGTCGTGGATCGATAGGGTGGTAGGTGGGTTTAGGCACATCTTCTTATTTCTACTTGCCAATGCCAATTTTATGGCTTGTAAATTCATACAATGGTCCCTTAAGCCTTCACGTGAAGTTTCATGGCAAGACGACTCGCTTTCTATTTTTCATGATTTTTAAAACTTTTTGCGATTTGGGATTTTTTAAAATTTTTTCAAAAGGAGTTTTGACCCAATCTTGGTAGACATCATCCTTGTATTTTTGTTGGCATGCACAAAAAAATTCAGCTAAAAACTCGAAGTGTACAAGATTTTGTGACCATTTGAAAAAAGTGTTCCCATTTCAGACACTTTAATGGCTACTGGCAGCAAGCCTGTAAAATCTCAAATGCTCTTTAAGGGGGTGTGGGTTCTTGAGGTTTGATGAGGGATAGGGGGCCAATATAAGGGCCAACTACCAGCACCCAACGCACATCATGTGTGCACTCCCCACCCGGGCCCCCCGATCATCGGAACCCCAATACCGCAGGTCAGGTTATCCGGTGATGGTGCCCCGACGAAGAAACATCTGGCACAAGCACAAGCTCGAGCCCAACATGTGTTGTCACAATCCTTGGTCTGATCCGATCTTAGACTGGTAATGAACTCTGTATGCTTAGACTGGGAATGAACTCCGTATGCCTAAGTCAACCCACGAAACGAGCGTGTGGGCGCTCAGTCGGCCAGAGAGGCGGGATGCGCAAGCCGGGGATCGGTCGGGTCCCCCTTTGCGTGCTGTCGATCCTGCTACCACAACCCTCAGTTCGGTTCAATCTTAGACTGGGAATGAACTCCGTATGCCTAAGCCAACCGACGAAACGAGCAAGCGGGCGGGCATGCAGTCACTACACCGGCCAGAGAGACAGGATGCGCAAGCCGTGGATCGATAGGGTGGTAGGTGGGTTTAGGCACATCTTCATATTTCTGCATGCCAATGCCATTTTTATGGCATGTAAATTCATACAATGGTCCCTTGAGCCTCCACATGAAGTTTCATGGCAAGACGACTCGTTTTCTATTTTTCACGATTTTTACAAATTTTTACGGTTCGAGATTTTTTAAAATTTTTTCGAAAGGAGTTTTGGCCCCATACTTGGTAGACGTGATCCTTGTATTTTTGTTGGCATGCATAAAAACATTCAGCTAAAAACTCGAAGTGTGCAAGATTTTGTCACCATTTGAAAAAAGTGTCCCCATTTTAGACACTTTAACGGCTACTGGCAGCAAACCTGTAAAATCTCAAATGCTCTTTAAGGGGGTGTGTGTTCTCGAGGTTTGATGAGCGATAGGGGGCCACTATAAGGGCCAAGTACTAGCACCCATCGTACATCATGTGCGCACACCCCCCCCGCCCCCCCGATTGTTAGAACCACAATGCCGCCGGTCAGGTTCTCCAGGCGATGCTCCGACGATGCTGCCCCGACGAAGAAAAATGCGGCACCAGCACATGCTTGAGCCCAGCATGTGCTACCACAATCCTCGATTTGGTCTGATCTTAGACTGGGAATTACGCTGGCCTGAGAGAAGGGATGCACAAGCCGTGGATCGATAGGGTGGTAGGTGGGTTTAGGCACATCTTCATATTTCTGCGTGCCAATGCCATTTTTGTGGCTTGTAAATTCATACAATGGTCCTTTAAGCCTTCACGTGAAGTTTCATCGCAAGACGACTCGTTTTCTATTTTCCATGATTTTTAAAACTTTTTACGGTTTGCGATTTTTTAAAATTTTTTCGGAAGGAGTTTTTTCTCCAAACTTGGTAGACGTGATCCTTGTATTTTTGTTGGCATGCACAAAAAAGTTCAGCTAAAAACTCGAAGTGTACAAGATTTTGTGACCATTTCAAAAAAGTGTCCCCATTTCAGACACTATAATGGCTACTAGCAGCAAACATGTAAAATCTCAAATGCTCTTTAAGGGGGTGTGAGTTCTCGAGGTTTGATGAGGGATAGGGGGCCAATATAAGGGCCAAGTACCAGCACCCATCGCACATCATGTGCGCACACTGCCCCTGACCCCCCGATCACCGGAACCCTAATGCTACCGGTCAAGTTCTCTGGCGATGCTCCGACGATGGTGCCCCAAGAAAGAAAAATGCTGCACCAGCACGTGCTCGAGCTCAACATGTGCTGCCGTAACCCTCGGTCCAGTCCGATCTTAGAGTGGGAATGAACTCCGTATGCCTAAACCAACCGACGAAACAAGCGGGCTGGCACAACGTTAGCCAGAGAGACGGGATGCGTAAGTCGTGGATCGATAGGGTGGTAGGTGGGTTTAGGCACATCTTCATATTTCTGCAGGCCAATGCCATTTTTATGGCTTGTAAATTCATACAATGGTCCCTTAAGCCTTCAGATGAAGTTTCATGGCAAGACGACTCATTTTCTATTTTTCACAATTTTTGAAACTTTTCACGGTTCAGGATTTTTTAAATTTCTTTCGGAAGGAGTTTTGGCCCCAAACTAGGTAGACATGATCCTTTTATTTTTGTTGGCATGCACAAAAAAATTCAGCTAAAACTCGAAGTGTACAAGTTTTTGTGACCATTTGAAAAAAGTGTCCCCATTTCTGACACTTTAATGGCTGCTGGCAGCAAACCTGTAAAATCTCAAATGCTCTTTAAGGGGGTGTGAGTTCTCAAGGTTTGATGAGGGATAGGGGGCCAATATAAGGGCCAAGTGCCAGCACCCATCGCTCATCATCTGCGCACCCCCCCTGACCCCATTGATCACCAGAACCCAGTGCCGTCGGTCAGATTCTTCAGTGATGCTCCGGTGATGGTGCCCCGACAAAGAAAAATGCGGTACCAACACATGCCCGAGCCCAGCATGTACTGTCGCAACCCTCGGTCTGGTCCGATCTTAGACTGGGAATGAACTTTGTATGCTTAGACTAGGAATGAACTCCATATGCCTAAGTCAACGCACGAAATGAGCGTGCAGGCGCTCAGCCGGCCAGAGGGGTGGGATGCACAAGCTGTGGATCGGTCAGTCCCTCTCTATGTGCTGCCAATCCTGCTATCGCAACCCTCAGTCCGATCTGATCTTAGATTGGGAATGAACTTCGTATGCCTAAGCCAACCGACGAAACGAGTGGGCAGGCACCCATCGCACATCATGTGTGCACACCCCTCTCGGCCCCCTGATTGCCACCGGTCAGGTTCTCTGGCAATGCTCCGGTGATGGTGCCTCGGTGAAGAAAAATATGGCACCAGCACATGCTCGAGCCCAACATGTGCTGCCGTAACCCTCGGTCCGGTCCGATCTTAGACTGGGAATGGACTCCGTATGACTAAGCCAACCGACGAAATGAGGGGGCGGGGGGTGCGGGCGGGCACTACGTTGGCCAAAGAGACGGGATGCGCAAGCCGTGGATCGATAGGGTGGTAGGTGTGTATAGGCACATCTTCATATTTCTGCATGCCAATGCCATTTCAATGGCTTGTAATTTCATAAAATGGTCCCCTAAGCCTTCACGTAAAGTTTCACGGCAAGATGAATCGTTTTCAATTTTTCATGATTTTCAAAACTTTTTACGGTTCAGGATTTTTTAAAAATTTTTCGAAAGGAGTTTTGTCCCCAAACATGGTAGACATGATCCTTGTATTTTTGTTGGCATGCACAAAAAAAATCACCTAAAAACTCAAAGTGTACAAGATTTTGTGACCATTTCAAAAAAGTGTCCCCATTTCGAACACTTTACTTACTACCGGCAGCAAACCTGTAAAATCTCAAATGCTCTTTAAGGGGGTGTGAGTTCTCAAGGTTTGATAAGGGATAGGGGGCCAATATAAGGGCCAAGTACCAGCACCCATCGCACATCATGTGCGCACATCCCCCCAGCCCCCCTGATCGCCGGAACCCCAATGTCGTCGGTCAGGTTCTCCGATGATGCTTCGACGATGGTGCCCCGACGAAGAAAAATGTGGCACCAGCACATGCCCCAGCCCAGCATGTGCTGCCACAACCCTCAGTCTAGTCCGATCTTAGACTGGGAATGAACTCCGTATGCTTAGACTGGGAATGAACTCTGTGTGCCTAAGTCAATGCACGAAACGAGCGTGCGGGCGCTCAACCGGCCAGAGGGGCGGGATGCGCAAGCCGTGTATCAGTCGGTCCCCCTCTACGTGCTGCCAATCCTGCTATGACAACCCTCAGTCCGATCCGATCTTAGACTTGGAATGAACTCCATATGCCTAAGCCAACTGACAAAACGAGCGGGCGGGCACTACGTCGGCCAGAGAGACGGGATGCGCAAGTCGTGGATCAATAGGGTGGTAGGTGGTTTTAGGCACATCTTCATATTTCTGTGTCCAAATGCCATTTTTATGGCTTGTAAATTCATACAATGGTCCCTTCAGGCTTCACGTGAAGTTTCATGGCAAGATGACTCGTTTTTTATTTTTCATGATTTTTGAAACTTTTTGCGGTTCGAGATTTTTTAAACTGTTTTCGGAAGGAGTTTTGGCCCCAAACTTCGTAGACTTGATCCTTGTATTTTTGTTGGCATGCACAAAAAAATTTAGCTAAAAACTCGAGGTGTATAAGATTTTGTGACCATTTGAAAAAAGTGTCCTCATTTCAGACACTTTAATAGCTACTGGCAGCAAACGTGTAAAATCTCAAATGCTCTTTAAGGGGGTGTGAGTTCTCATGGTTTGATGAGGGATAGGGGGCAAATATAAGGGCCAAGTGCCAGCACCCATCGCACATCATGTGCGCACACCCCCCCGATCGTCGGAACCCCAATGCCGCCGGCCAGGTTCTCCGGCGATGCTTCGGCGATGTTGCCCCGACGAAGAAAAATGCAACACCAGCACATGCCCGAGCCCAGCATGCGCTGCCGCATCCCTCGGTCTGATCCAATCTTAGACTAGGAATGAGCTCCGTAAGCTTAGACTGGGAATGAACTCCCTATGCCTAAGTTAACCCACGAAATGAGCATGCGGGCGCTCAGTCTGCTAGAGGGGCGGGATGCACAAGCCAGGGATCGACTGGGTCCCCCTCTGCGTGCTGTCGTAACCATCGGTTGGGTCCGATCTTAGACCAAGAATGAACTCCGTATCCTTAAGCCAACCGATGAAATGAGTAGGTGGGTGGGCGGGCGGGCACTACACCGACCAGAGAGACGGGATGCGCAAGCCGTGGATCGAAAGGGTGGTACGTGGGTTTAGGCACATCTTCATATTTCTACATGCCAATACCATTTTTATGGCTTGTAAATTCATACAATGGTCCCTTAAGCCTTCATGTGAAGTTTCATGGCTAGACGACTCGTTTTCTATTTTTCATGATTTTTGAAACTTTTTACGGTTCAGGATTTTTTAAAATTTTTTTGGAAGGATTTTTGGCCCCAAACTTGGTAGACTTGATCCTTGTATTTTTGTTGGCATGCACAAAAAAATTCAGCTAAAAACTCGAAGTGTACATGATTTTGTTACCATTTGAAAAAAGTGTCCCCATTTCAGACACTTTAATGGCTACTGGCAGCAAACCTGTAAAATCTCAAATGCTCTTTAAGGGGGTGTGAGTTCTCGAGGTTTGATGAGGGATAGGGGGCCAATGTAAGGGCCAAGTACCAGCGTCCATTACACATCATGTGCGCACACCCCCCCGGCCCCCCTAATCGCCGGAACCCCAATGTCGCCGGTTAGGTTCTTCGGCGATGTTCGGCGTTGGTGCCCCGACGAAGAAAAATGCAACACCAGCACATGCCCGAGCCCAGCAAGTGCTGCAGCAACCCTCGGTCCAATCTGATATTAGACTGGGAATGAACTCCTTATGCTTAGACTGGGAATGAACTCCGTATGCCTAAGTCAACCCATGAAACGAGCGTGCGGGTGCTCAGCCGGCCAGAGGGGCGGGATGCACAAGCCAGGGATCGACTAGTCCCCCTCTGTGTGCTGCTGATCCTGCTATCGTAACCTTCGGTCTGTTCTGATCTTAGACTAGGAATGAACTCCGTATGCCTAAGCCAATCGACGAAACGAGCGGGTGGGCGGGCTGGCGGGCACTACACTGGCCAGAGAGACGGGATGCGTAAGCCGTGGATCGATAGGGTGGTAGGTGGGTTTAGGCACATCTTCATATTTCTGCATGCCAATACCATTTTTATGGCTTGTAAATTCATACAATGGTCCCTTAAGCCTTCACGTGAAGTTTCATGGCAAGACGACTCGTTTTCTATTTTTCATGATTTTTCAAAATTTTTACGGTTCGGGACATTTTAAAATTTTTTCGAAAGGATTTTTGGCTCCAAACTTGGTAGACGTGATCCTTGTATTTTTGTTGGCATGCACCAAAAAATTCAGCTAAAAACTCGAAGTGTACAAGATTTTGTGACCATTTGAAAAAAGTGTCCCCATTTTAGACACTTTAATGGCTACTGCCAGCAAACCTGTAAAATCTGAAATGCTCTTTAAGGGGGTGTGAGTTCTTAAGGTTTGATGAGGGATAGGGGGCCAATATAAGGGCCAAGTACCAGCACCCATCGCACATCATGTGCGCATGCCTCCCGGCCCCCCCAATCGTTGGAACCGCAATGCCGTCAGTCAAGTTCTCCGGCGATGCTCCGGAGATGGTGCCCTGATGAAGAAAAATACGGCACCAGCACATGCTCGAGCCCAGTATGGACTGCCGCAACCCTCAGTCCAGTCCGATCTTAGACTGGGAATGAACTCTCTATGCTTAGACTGGGAATGAACTCCGTGCGGGCGGACGGGCGGGCGGGTGGGCGGGCATTACGTCGGCCAGAGAGACGGGATGCGCAAGCCATGGATCGATAGAGTGGTAGGTGGGTTTAGGCACATCTTCATATTTCTGCATGCCAATGCCATTTTTATCGCTTGTAAATTCATACGATGGTCCCTTAATCCTTCACGTGAAGTTTCATGGCAAGACGACTTGTTTTCTATTTTTCACGATTTTCAAAAATTTTTACGGTTCGGGATTTTTTAAAATTTTTTCGGAAGGAGTTTTGGCCCCAAACTTGGTAGACATGATCCTTGTATTTTTGTTGGCGTGCATAATAAAATTCAGCCAAAAACTCAAAGTGTACAAGATTTTGTGACAATTTGAAAAAAGTGTCCCCATTTCAGACACTTTAATGGCCACTGGCAGCAAACCTGTGAAATCTCGAATGCTCTTTAAGGAGGTGTGAGTTCTCAAGGTTTGATGAGGGATAGGTTGCCAATATAAGGGCCAAGTACCAGCACCCATAGCACATCATGTGCGCACACCCCCCTAGCCCCCCCGATCGCCAGAACCCCAATGCCGTCAGTCAGGTTCTCCGGCGATGCTCCGGCAATGGTGCCCCGGCGAAGAAAAATATGGTTCCAGCACACGCGCGAGCCCAGCATGTGCTGCCGCAACCCTTGGTCCGATCTGATCTTAGACTGGGAACGAACTTCATATGCTTAGACTGGGAATGAACTCTGTATGCCTAAGTCAACTCACGAAACGAGCGTGCAGGCGCTTAGCCGGCCAGAGGGGCGGGATGCGCAAGTTAGGGATCGATCGAGTCCCCTTATGCGTGCTGCCTATCCTGCTACCGCAACCCTCAGTCCGATCGGATCTTAGACTGGGAATGAACTCCATATGCCTAAGCCAACCGACGAATCGAGCAGGCGGGCAGACGGGCGGGCACTACGCAGGCCAGAGAGATGGGATGTGCAAGCCGTGGATCGATAGGGTGGTAGCTGGGTTTGGGCACATCTTCATATTTCTGCATGCCAATACCATTTTTATGGCTTTTAAATTCATACAATGGTCCCTTCAGCCTTCACGTGAAGTTTCATGGCAAGACGACTCGTTTTCTATTTTTAATGATTTTCAAAACTTTTTGTGGTTCCGGATTTTTTAAAATTTCTTTGGAAGGAGTTTTGGCCCCAAACTTTTTAGACGTGATCCTTGTATTTTTGTTGGCATGCATAAAAAAATTCAGCTAAAAACTCGAAGTGTACAAGATTTTGTGACCATTTGAAAAAAGTGTCCCCATTTCGGACACTTTAATAGCTACTGGCAGCAAACTTGTAAAATCTCAAATGTTCTTTAAGGCGGTGTGAGTTCTCAAGGTTTGATGAGGGATAGGGGGCCAATATAAGGTCCAAGTACCAGCACCCATCGCACATCATGTGTGCACAACCCCCACGGCCCCCCGATCGTCGGAATCCCAATCCTGTCGGTCAGGTTCTCCGGTGATGCTCCGACGATGGGGCCCTGACGAAGAAAAATACGGCACCAGCACAGGCCCGAACCCAGCATGTGCTATCGCAACCCTCGATTCGATCCGATCTTAGACTGAGAATGAACTCTGTATGCCTAAATCAACCCACGAAACAAGCGTGCAGGCGCTCAACCGGCCAGAGGGCCAGGATGCGCAAGCAGGGGATCGACCGGGTCCCCCTCTGCGTGCTACCGATCCTACTGCTGCAACCCTCTGTTCGGTCTGATCTTAGACTGGGAATGAACTTCGTATGCCTAAGCCAATCGACGAAACGAGCAGGCGGGCGGGCGGGCGGGCACTACGTCGGCTAGAGAGACGAGATGCGCAAGGCGTGGATCGATAAGGTGGTAGGAGGGTTTAGGCACATCTTCATATTTCTACATGCCAATGCCATTTTTATGGCTTGTAAATTCATACAGTGGTCCCTTAAGCCTTCACGTGAAGTTTCATGGCAAGACGACTCGTTTTCTATTTTTCACGATTTCGAAAACTTTTTGTGGTTCGAGATTTTTTCAAATTTTTTCGGAAGGATTTTTGGCCCCAAACTTGGTAGACGTGATTCTTGTCTTTTTGTTGGCATGCACAAAAACATTCAGCTAAAAACTCGAAGTGTACAAGATTTTGTGACCATTTGAAAAAAGTGTCCCTATTTCAGACACTTTAATGGCTATTGGCAGCAAACTTGTAAAATCTCAAATGCTCTTTAAGGGGGTGTGAGTTCTCAAGGTTTGATGAGGGATAGGGGGCCAATATAAGGGCCAAGTACCAGCACCCATCGCACATCATGTGCGTACACCCCCCGGCCGCCCAATCGCCGGAACCCCAATGCCGTTGGTCAGGTTCTCCGACGATGCTCCGACGATGGTGCCCCGACGAAGAAAAATGCGACAGCAGCACATTCCTAAGCCTAGTATTTGCTGTCGCAACCCTCGGTCTGGTCCGATCTTAGACTGGGAATGAACTCCGTATGCCTAAGTCAACCCATGAAACGAGCGTGTGGGCACTCAACCGGCCAGAGGGGCTAGATGCGCAAGTCGGGGATCGGTCGGGTCCCCCTCTGCGTGCTATCGATCCTACTGCCCCAACCCTCATTCCGATCAGATCTTAGAATGGGAATGAACTCCGTATGCCTAAGCCAACCGACGAAACGAGCGGGCGGGAGGGCGGGCGGGCACTACGTCGGCCAGAGAGACGGGATGCGCAAGTCGTGGATCGATAGAGTGGTAGGTGGGTTAAGGCACATCTTCATATTTCTGCGTGCCAATGCCATTTTTATGGTTTGTAAATTCATACAATGGTCCATTAAGCCTTCACGTCAAGTTTCATGGAAAGACGACTCATTTTTTATTTTTCATGATTTTCGAAACTTTTTGCGGTTCGAGATTTTTTAAAATTTTTTTGGAAGGAGTTTGGCCCCAAACTTGGTAGACGTGATCCTTGTATTTTTGTTGGCATGCACAAAAACATTCTGCTAAAAACTCGAAGTGTACAAGATTTTGTGACCATTTGAAAAAAGTGTCCCGATTTCAGACACTTTAATGGCTACTGGCAGCAAACCTGTAAAATCTCAAATGCTCTTTAAGGGGGTGTGAGTTCTCGAGGTTTGATGAGGGATAGGGGACCAATATAAGGGCCAAGTACCAGCACCCATCGACATCATGTGCGCACACCCCCCCGGCCCCCCCGATCGTCGGAACCTCAAGGCCGCCGGTCAGGTTCTCCGGTGATGGTGCCCCGACGAAGAAAAATGAGGCGCCAGCACATGCCCAAGCCTAGCATGTGCTGTCGAAACCCTCGGTTAAGTCCAATCTTAGACTGGGAATGAACTTCGTATGCTTAGACTGGGAATGAACTCCGTATTCCTAAGTCCAAACACGAAACGAGCGTGCGGGCGCTCAGCTGACCAGAGAGGCAGGATGCGCAAGCCGAGGATCGACCTGGTCCCCCTCTGCATGCTGCCAATCCTGCTACCGCAACCCTCAGTCTGGTCTAATCTCAGACTGGGAATGAACTCCGTATGCCTAAGTCAACTGACGAAACGAGCGGGCGGGCGGGCGGGCGGGCACTATGCCGGCCAAAGAGACAGGATGCGCAAGCCGTGGATCGATAGGGTGGTAGGTGGGTTTAGGCACATCTTCATATTTCTGCATGCCAATGCCATTTTTCTGGCTTGCAAATTCATACAATGGTCCCTTAAGCCTCGACGTGAAGTTTCATGGCAAGACGACTCGTTTTCTATTTTTTACGACTTTCGAAACTTTTTATGGTTCGAGATTTTTTAAAATTTTTTGGAAGGAATTTTGTTCCCAAACTTGGTAGACGTGATCCTTGTATTTTTGTTGGCATGCACAAAAACATTTAGCTAAAAACTCGAAGTGTACAAGATTTTGTGACCATTTGAAAAAAGTGTCCCAATTTCAGACACATTAATGGCTACTGGCAGCAAATCTGTAAAATCTCAAATGCTCTTTAAGGGGGTGTGAGTTCTCAAGGTTTGATGAGGGATAGGGGGCCAATATAAGGGCCAAGTACCAGCACCCATCGCACATCATGTGCGAACACCCCCGGTCCCGATCGTCGGAACCCCAATGCAGTCGGTCAAGTTCTCCGACGATGCTCTGGCGATGGTGCAGTGGCGAAGAAAAATGCGGCACCAGAACATGCCTGAGCCCAATATGTGCTGCTCTAACCCTCGGTCCAGTCTGATCTTAAACTGGCAATGAACTCCGTATGCTTAGACTAGGAATGAACTCCTTATTCCTAAGTCAACCCGCGAAACGAGCGTGCGGGTGGTAAGCCGGCCAGAGGGGGGATGCGCAAGCCGGGGATCAGCCGGGTCCTCCTCTCCGTGCTGCCTATCCTGCTACCACAACCCTCAGTCTGGTCAGATCTTAGAGTGGGAATGAACTCCGTATGCCTAAGCCAATAGACGAAACAAGCGGGCGGGCGGGCAGACGGGCACTACGCCGGCCAGAGAGACGGGATGCGCAAGTCGTGGATTAATAGGGTGGTAGGTGGGTTTAGGCGCATCTTCATATTTCTGTGTGCCAATGCCATTTTTATGGCTTCCAAATTCATACAATGGTCCCTTAAGCCTTCACGTGAAGTTTCATTGCAAGATGACTCATTTTCTATTTTTCACAATTTTCGAAACGTTTTGCGGTTTGAGATTTTTTTAAATTTTTTCAGAAGGAGTTTTGGCCCAAAACTTGGTAGGCATGATCCTTGTATTTTTTCTGGCATGCACAAAAAAATTCAGCTAAAAACTTGAAGTGTACAAGATATTGTTACCATTTGAAAAAAGTGTCCCCATTTTAGACACTTTAATGGCTACTGGCAGCAAACCTGTAAAATCTCAAATGCTCTTTAAGGGGGTGTGAGTTCTAGAGCTTTGATGAGGGATAGGGGGCCAATATAAGGGCCAAGTACCAGCACCCATCGCACATCATGTGCGTATACCCCCAGCCCCCCCGATCATCGGAACCCCAATGCCGCCGGTCAGGTTCTCCGACGATGCTACGGGGATGGTGCCCCGACGAAGAAAAATGGGGCACCAGCACATGCCCGAGCCCAACATGTGCTACCATAACCCTCGGTCCGGTCTGATCCTAGACTGGGAATGAACTCTGTAAGCTGAGACTGGGAATAAACTCCGTATGCCTAAGTCAACCCACGAAACAAGCGTGCAGGCGCTCAGTCGGCCAGAGGGGTGGGATGCGCAAGCCGAGGATCGACCGAGTCCCCCTCTGCGTGCTATCGGTCCTACTCCCAAAACCCTCGATTCGGTCTGATCTTAGATTGGGAATGAACTTCGTATGCCTAAGCCAACCGACGAAACGAGCGGGCGGGTGGGTGGGCACTACGCCAGCCAGAGAGACGGGATGCGCAAGCCGTGGATCGATAGGGTGGTAGGTGGGTTTAGGTACATCTTCATATTTCTGCATGCCAATGCCATTTTTATGGTTTGTAAATACATACAATGGTCCCTTAAGCCTTCACGTGAAGTTTAATGGCAAGACGACTCGTTTTCTATTTTTCAGGATTTTTGAAACTTTTTGCAGTTCGGGATTTTTTAAAATTTTTTCGAAAGGATTTTTGGCCCCAAATGTGGTAGACCTGATCCTTGTATTTTTATTGGTATGCACAAAAAACTTCCGCTAAAAACTCAAAGTGTACAAATTTTGTGACCATTTGAAAAAATTGTCCCCATTTCAAACACTTTAATTGCTAATGGCTCCAATGCTGTAAAATCTCAAATGCTCTTTAAGGGGGTGTGAGTTCTCGAGATTTGATTAGGGATAGGGTGCCAATATAAGGGCCAAGTTCCAGCGCCCATCGCACATCATGTGCACACACCCTCCCCGACCCCTCCGATCGCTAGAACCCCAATGCCGCCGGTCAGGTTCTCCGACGATGGTGCCCCGATGAAGAAAAATGTGGCATCAGCACATGCTCGAGCCCAGCATGTGCTGCCGCAACCCTCGGTTCGATCCGATCATAGACTGGGAATGAACTCCGTATGCTTGGACTGGGAATGAACTCCGTATGCCTAAGTCAACCCATGAAACGAGCGTACGGGCGCTCAGCCGACCAGAGGGGTGGGATGAGCAAATCGGGGATCGATCGGGTCCCCTTCTACATGCTATCGATCTTGCTGCCACAACCCTCGGTCCAATCTGATCATAGACTGGGAATGAAATCCGTATGCCTAAGCCAACCGACGAAACGAGTTGGAGGGCGGGTGGGCGGGTGGGCACTATGCCGGCCAGAGAGACGGGATGGGCAAGCCGTGGATCGATAGGGTGGTAGGTGGGTTTATGCACATCTTCATATTTCTGTGTTCCAATGCCATTTTTATGGCTTGTAAATTCATACAATGGTCCCTTAAGCCTTCACGTGAAGTTTCATGGCAAGACGACTTGTTTTCTATTTTTCATGATTTTTCAAACTTTTTACGATGCGGGATTTTTTAAAATTATTTTAGAAGGATTTTTGGCCCCAAACTTGGTAGACGTGATCCTTATATTTTTGTTGGCATGCACAAAAAACTTCAGCTAAAAACTTGAAGTGTACAAGATTTTATGACCATTTGAAAAAATGGTCCCCATTTCAGACACTTTAATGGCTACTGGCAGCAAACCTGTAAAATCTCAAATTCTCTTTAAGGGGGTATGAGTTCTCGATGTTTGATGAGGGATAGGGGGCCAATATAAGGGCCAAATACCAGTACCCATCGCACATCTTGTGTAGACACCCCCCGGCCCCCCGATCGCCGGAACCCCAATGTCGCCGGTCAGGTTCTCCGCTGATGCTCCGACGATGTTGCCCTGGTGAAGAAAAATGCGACACCAGCACAAGCTCGAGCCCAGCATGTGCTGTCGCAACCCTTGGTTCGGTCCGATCTTAGACTGGGAATGAACTCTGTATGCTTAGACTGGGAATGAACTCCGTATGCCTAAGTGAACCCACGAAACGAGCGTGCGGGTGCTCAGCCGGCCAGAGGGGCGGGATGCGTTAGCCGGGGATCGGCTGGGTCCCCCTCTGCATGCTGCTGTAACCCTCGATCTATTTTGATCTTAGACTGGGAATGAACTCCGTATGCCTAAGCCAACCGACGAAACGAGCGGGCGGGTGGGCGGGCGGGCACTATGCCGACCAGAGAGACGGGATGTGCAAGCCGTGGATCGATAGGGTGGTAGGTGCGTTTAGGCAACTCTTCATATTTTTGTGTACCAATGCCATTTTTATGGCTTGTAAATTCATACAATGGTCCCTTAAGCCTTCACGTGAAGTTTCATGGCAAGACGACTCGTTTTCTATTTTTCACGATTTTGGAAGCATTATGCGGTTCAAGATTTTTTAAAATTTTTTCGAAAGGATTTTTGGCCCCAAACTTGGTAAATGTGATCCTTTTATTTTTGTTGGCATGCATAAAAAAATTCAGCTAAAGACTCGAAGTGCACAAGATTTTGTGACCATTTGATAAAAGTGTCCCCATTTCAAACACTTTAATTGCTACTGGCAGCAAACCTGTAAAATCTCAAATGCTATTTAAGGGGGTGTGAGTTCTCGAGGTTTGATGAGGATAGGGGGCCAATATAAGGGCCAAGTACCGGCACCCATCGCACATCATGTGCGCACAGCCCCTCCGATCGTAGGAACCCCAATGCCACCGGTCAGGTTCTCCGGCGATGGTCCGACGATGGTACCCCGGTGAAGAAAAATCCGACACCAGCACATGCCCGAGCCCAGCATGTGCTGCTGCAACCCTCGATCCAGTCTGATCTTAGACTGGGAATGAACTCCGTATGCTTAGACTGGGAATGAACTCTGTATGCCTAAGTCAACCCACGAAACGAGCGTACGAGCGCCCAGTCGGCCAGAGGGGTAGGATACACAAGCCGGGGATTGGTCGGGTCCCCTTCTGCGTGTTGCTGATCTTGCTACCCCAACCCTCGATTGGATCTGATGTTAGACTTTGAATGAACTCCGTATGCCTAAGCCAAACGACGAAACGAGTGGGCGGGTGGGTATTACGTCAGCCAGAGTGACGGGATGCGCAAGCCATGGATCGATTGGGTGGTAGGTAGGTTTAGGCACATCATCATATTACTGTGTGCCAATGCCATTTTTATGGCTTGTAAATTTATACAATGGTCCCTTAAGCCTTCACGTGAAGTTTCATGGCAATACGACTCGTTTTCAATTTTTCACGATTTTCAAAACTTTTGGCGGTTCGGGATTTTTTAAAAATTTTTTGGAAGGCGTTTTGGCCCCTAACATGGTAGACATGATCCTTGTATTTTTGTTGGCATGCACAAAAAAATTCAGCTAAAAACTTGAAGTGTACAAGATTTTGTGACCAATTGAAAAAAGTGTCCCCATTTCAGACACTTTAATGGCTACTAGTAGCAAACCTGTAAAATCTCAAATGCTCTTTAAGGGGGTGTGAATTCTCGAGGTTTGATGATGGATAGGGGGCCAATATAAGGGCCAAGTACTAGCACCCATCGCACATCATGTGCGCACACCCCCCCGACCCCCCTGATCGCCGGAACCCCAATGCCATTGGTCCGGTTCTCCGACGATGCTCCGATGATGGTGCCCCGGTGAAGAAAAATGCGGCACCAGCACATGCCTGAGTCCAGCATGTGTTAACGCAACCCTCCGTCTAGTCTGATCTTATACGGGGAATGAACTCCATATGCTTAGACAGGTAATGAACTCCGTATGCCTAAGTCAATCCACGAAACGAGCGTACGGGCACTTAGCCGGCCAGAGGGGCAGGATGCGCAAGCCGGGGATTGGCCAGGTCCCCTTCTGTGTTCTGCCGATCCTGCTACCACAACCCTCAGTCCGGTCCCATCTTAGACTGGGAATGAACTCTGTATGCCTAAGCCAACCGACGAAACGAGCGGGCGAACGGACGGGCACTACGCCAGCCAGAGAGACGGGATGAACAAGTCGTGGATCGATAGGGTGGTAGGTGGGTTTAGGCACATCTTCATATTTCTATGTGCCAATGCCATTTTTATGGCTTGCAAATTCATACATTGGTCCCCTAAGCCTTCACGTGAAGTTTCATGCCAAGACGACTCGTTTTCTATTTTTCATGATTTTCGAAACTTTTTGCCGTTCGAGATTTTTTAAAATTTTTTCAGAAGGAGATTTGGCCACAAACTTGGTAGACGTGATCCTTGTATTTTGGTTGGCATGCCCAAAAAAATTCAGCTAAAAACTCGAAGTGTACATGATTTTGTGACCATTTGAAAAAAGTGTCCCCATTTCAGACACTGTAATGGCTACTGGCAGCAAGCCTGTAAAATCTCAAATGCTCTTTAAAGGGGTGTGAGTTCTCAAGGTTTGATGTGGGATAGGGGGCTAATATAAGGGCTAAGTACCAGGACCAATCGCACATCATGTGCGCACACCCACCCCCTCCGGGCCCCCCGATCGTCGGAATCCCAATGCCGTCGATCAGGTTCTCCGACGATGCTCCGACGAAGAAAAAAAAGGCACCAGCACATGCCCGAGCCCAGCATGTGCTGCCGTAACCCTCGGTCTGGTCTGATCTTAGACTGGGAATGAACTTCGTATGCTTAGACTAGAAATGAACTCTGTATGCCTAAGTCAACCCATGAAACGAGCGTGCGGGCGCTCAGCCGTCCAGAGGGGCGAGATGCGCAAGCCGGGGATCGATCGAGCCCCCCTCTGCGTGCTACCGATCCTGCTGCCACAACCCTTGGTTTGATCTGATCTTATACTGGAAATGAACTCCGTATACCTAAGCCAACTGACGAAATGAATGGACGGGCGGGCGGGCACTATGCCGACCAGAAAGACAGGATGCGCAAGCCGCGGATCGATAGGGTGGTAGGTGGGTTTAGGCACATCTTCATATTTTTGCGTTCCAATGCCATTTTTATGGCTTGTAAATTCATACAATGGTCCCTTAAGCCTTCACGTGAAGTTTCATGGCAAGATGACTCGTTTTCTATTTTTCATAATTTTTGAAACATTTTACGGTTCGAGATTTTTTAAAATTTTTTCGAAAGGAGTTTTGGCCCCAAACTTGGTAGACGTGATCCTTGTATTTTTCTTGGCATGCACAAAAACATTCAGCTAAAAACTCGAAGTGTACAAGATTTTGTGACCATTTGAAAAAAATGTCCCCATTTCAAACACTTTAATGGCTACTGGCAGCAAACCTGTAAAATCTCAAAAGCTCTTTAAAGGGGTGTGAGTTCTCAAGGTTTGATGAGGGATAGGGGGCCAATATAAAGGCCAAGTACCAGCACCCATCGCACATCATGTGCGCACACCCCCTGGCCCTCCCAATCGCCGGAACCCCAATGCCGCCGATCAAGTTCTCCGGCGTTGCTCCGACAATCATGCCCCGACGAAGAAAAATACGGCACCAGCACATGCCTGAGCCCAGCATGTGCTGCCGCAACCCTCGGTCCGATCCGATCTTAGACTGGGAATGAACTTCGTATGCTTAGACTGGCAATAAACTCTGATGCCTAAGTCACCCCACGAAACGAGCGTGCAAGCGTTCAGCCGGCTAGAGGGGCAGCATGCATAAGTTGGGGATCGGCCGGGTCCCCCTCTACGTGCTGCCGATCATGCTGTCGCAACCCTCGGTCTGGTCTGATCTTAGACTAGGAATGAACTCTGTATGCCTAAGCCAACCGACGAAACGAACGGGTGGGTACTACGCCGGCCAGAGAAACAGGATACGCAAGCCGTGGATCGATAGGGTGGTAGGTGGGTTTAGGCACATCTTCATATTTCTATCTGCCAATGCCATTTTTATGGCTTCTAAATTCATACAATGGTCCCCTAAAGCCTTCACGTGAAGTTTCATGGCAAGACCACTCGTTTTCTATTTTTTACGATTTTTGAAACTTTTTATGGTTCAGGATTTTTTAAAATTTTTTTGGAAGGAGTTTTGTCCGCAAACTTGGTAGACGTGATCCTTGAATTTTGTTGGCGTGCACAAAATAATTCAGCTAAAAACTCGAAGTGTACAAGATTTTGTGACCATTTGAAAAAAATGTCCCGATTTCAGACACTTTAATGGCAATTGGCAGCAAACCTGTAAAATCTCAAATGCTCTTTAAGGAGGTGTGAGTTCTTGAGCTTTGACGAGGGATAGGGGGCCACTATAAGGGCTAAGTACCAGCACCCATCACACATTATGTGCACACACCTCCCGGCCCCCCGATCACCGGAACCCCAATGCCGCCGGTCAAGTTCTCTGACAATGGTACCCCGACGAAGAAAAATGTGGCACCAGCACATGCCCGAGCCCAGCATGTGCTGCCGAAACCCTCGGTTTGGTCCGTATGCTAGACTGGGAATGAACTTTGTATGCCTAAGTCAACCCACGAAACAAGCATACAGGCACTCAGCCAGCTAGAAGGGCTGGATGCACAAGATGGGGATGGACCGGGTCCCCCTCTGCGTGCTGCCGATCCTGCTATCGCAACCCTCAGTCTGGTCTGATCTTAGACTGGGAATGACTCCGTATGCCTATGCCAACCGACGAAACGAGCGGACGAACGGGCGGGCACTACGCCGGCCAGAGAGATGGGATGCGCAAGCCGTGGATCGATAGGGTGGTAGGTGGGTTTAGGCACATCTTCATATTTCTGCGTGCCAATGCTATTTTAATGGCTTGAAAATTCATATAACGGTCACTTAAGCCTTCACATGAAGTTTCACGGCAAGACGACTCGTTTTTTATTTTTCATGATTTTCAAAACTTTTTACAGTTCGAGATTTTTTAAAATTTTTTTGAAAGGAGTTTTGGCCCCAAACTTGGTAGACGTGATCCTTGTATTTTTGTTGGCATGCACAAAACAATTCAGCTAAAAACTCGAAGTGTACAAGATTTTGTGACCATTTGGAAAAAGAGTCCCCATTTCAGACACTTTAATGGCTACTGGTAGCAAACCTGTAAAATCTTAAATGCTCTTTAAAGGGGTGTGAGTTCTCGAGGTTTGATGAGAAATAGAGGGCCAATATAAGGGCTAAGTACCAGCACCCATCGCACATCCTCTGCGCACACCCCCCGACCCCACCGATCGTCGGAACCCCAATGCCACCGATCAGGTTCTCCGATAATGCTCTGGCGATGGTGCCCCGGCAAAGAGAAATGCGGCCCCAGCACATGGCCGAGCCCAGCATGTGCTACCACAACTCTCGATCCAGTCCGATCTTAGACTGTGAAAGAACTCCGTATGCTTAGACTGGGAATGAACTCCATATGCCTAAGTCCACCCATGAAACGAGCGTGTGGGCGTATAGTCGGCCAGAGGGGCGGGATACGCAAGTCAGGGATCAGCCAGGTCCCCCTCTACGCACTGCCGATCTTGTTGCCACAACCCTCGATCCGGTCTGATCTTAGATTGGGAATGAACTCTATATGCCTAAGCCAACCGACGAAACGAGCGGGCAGGTACTACATCAGCCAGAGAGACGAGATGGGCGACCCGTGGATCGATAGGGTGGTAGGTGGGTTTAGGCACATCTTTATATTTTTACGTGCCAATGCCATTTTTATGGCTTGAAAATTCATATAATGGTCCCTTAAGCCTTCACGTGAAGTTTCACGGCAAGACGACTCGTTTTCTATTTTTCACGATTTTTGAAACTTTTTCCGGTTTGAGATTTTTTAAAATTTTTTCGAACGGAGTTTTGGCCCCAAACTTGGTAGACGTGATCATTGTATTTTTGTTGGCATGCACAAAACAATTCAGCTAAAAAGTCAATGTGTACAAGATTTTGTGACCATTTGAAAAAAGTGCCCGATTTCAGACACTTTAATGGCTATTGGAAGCAAACCTGTAAAATCTCAAATGCTCTTTAAGGGGGTGTGAGTTCTCGAGGTTTGATGAGGGATAGGGGGCCAATATAAAAGCCAAGTACCAACACCCATCGCACATCATGTGCGCACACCCCCTGGCCCCCCCGATCGCTGGAACCCCAATGTCGCCGGTTAGGTTCTCCGGCCATGGTCCGACGATGGTGCCCCGACGAAGAAAAATGCGGTACCAGCACATGCTCGAGCCAAGCATGTGCTACTGTAACCCTCAGTCCAGTCCGATCTTAGACTGGGAGTGCACTCCATATGCTTAGACTAGGAATGAACTCCGTATACCTAAGTCAACCCACAAAACGAGCGTGCGGGCGCTCAGCCGGCCAGAGGTACGGGATGCACAAGCCGGGGATTGGCCGGGTCCCCCATTGTATGCTGTCGATCCTGCTGCCACAACCCTCGATCAGATCCGATCTTAGATTGGGAATGAACTCCGTATGCCTAAGCCAACCGACGAAACGAGCGGGCGGGCGGGCGGGCGATACGTCGACTAGAGAAGCGGGATGCGCAAGCCGTGGATCAATAGGGTGGTAGTTGGGTTTAGACACATCTTCATATTTCTGTCTGCCAATTCCCTTTTTATGGCTTGTAAATTCATACAATGGTCCCTTAAGCCTTCACGTGAAGTGTCATGGCAAGACGACTCGTTTTCTATTTTTCAAGATTTTTGAAACTTTTTACAGCTAGGAATTTTTTAAAATTTTTTCGAAAGGGGTTTTGGCCCCAAACTTGGTAGACGTGATCCTTGTATTTTTGTTGGCATGCACAAAAACATTCAGCTAAAAATTCAAAGTGTACAAGATTTTGTGACCATTTCAAAAAAGTGTCCAAATTTCAGATACTTTAATGGCTACTGGCAGCAAACCTGTAAAATCTCAAATGCTCTTTAAGGGGGTGTGAGTTCTCGAGCTTTGATGAGGGATAGGGGGCCAATATAAGGGCCAAGTACCAGCACCCATCGCACATCATGTGCACACACCCCCTGGCCCCCTATCGTCGAAACCCCAATGTCGTCGGTTAGGTTCTCTGACGATGCTCCGACAATGGTGCCCCGACGAAGAAAAATGTGGCACCAGCACATGCTCGAGCCAAGCATGTGCTACCGCAACCCTCGGTCCGGTCCGATCTTAGACTGGGAAAGAACTCCGTATGCTTAGACTGGGAATGAACTCTGTATGCCTAAGTCACCCTAGGAAACGAGTGTGCGGGCGCTCAGCCAGCCAGAGGTACGTGATGCGCAAGCAGGGGATCGACCGGGTTCCCCTCTACATGCTTCAGATCTTGCTGCCACAACCCTCGATTCGGTCCGATCTTAGGCTGGGAATGAACTCTGTATGCCTAAGCCAACCGACGAAACGAGTGGGCAGGCAGGCAGACGGACGACACGTCGGCCAGAGAGACGGGATGCGGAAGCCGTGGATCGATATGGTGGTAGGTGGGCTTAGGCACATCTTCATATTTCTGTGTGCCAATGCCATTTTTATGGCTTGTAAATTCATACAATGGTCCCTGAAGCCTTCACGTGAAGTTTCATGGCAAGACAACTCGTTTTTTATTTTTCATAATTTTTGAAACGTTTTGCACATCGGGATTTTTGAAAATTTTTTCGAAGGGTGTTGGCCCCAAACTTGGTAGACATGATCCTTGTATTTTTGTTGGCATGCACAAAAGAATTCAGCTAAAAACTCGAAGTGTACAACATTTTGTGACCATTTGAAAAAAGAGTCCCCATTTCAGACACTTTAATGGCTACTGGCAGCACACTTGTAAAATCTCAAATGCTCTTTAAGGGGGTGTGAGTTCTCGAGGTTTGATGAGGGATCGAGGGCCAATATAAGGGATAAGTACCAGCACCCATCGCACATCATGTACGCACACCCCCTGGCCCCCCCGATCGTCGGAACCCCAATGCCGCCGATCAGGTTCTCCGACGATGCTCCGGCGATGGTGCCCCGGCAAAGAAAAATGTGACACCGGCACATGGCCGAGCCCAGCATGTGCTGCCTCAACCCTCGGTCCGGTTCGATCTTAGACTGGGAATAAACTCTGTATGCTTAGACTGGGAATGAACTCCATATGCCTAAGTCAACACACGAAACGAGTGTGCGGGTGCTCAGCCAACCAGAGGGGCAGGATGCACAAGTCGGGATCGATCGGGTCCCCTTCGACGCGCTGTCGATTCTGTTGCCGCAACCCTCGATCTGGTGTGATCTTAGATTGGGAATGAGCTCAATATGCCTAAGCCAACCGATGAAACGAGCGGGCGGGCAGGCGGACGATACGCCGGCCAGAGAGACGGGATGCGCAAGCCGTGGATCGATAGGGTGGTTGGTGGGTTTAGGCACACCTTCATATTTCTGCATGCCAATGCCATTTTTATGGCTTGTAAATTCATACAATGGTCCCTTAAGCCTTCACGTGGAGTTTCATGGCAAGACGACTCATTTTCAATTTTTAACGATTTTTGAAACATTTTGTGGTTTGGGATTTTTCAAAATTTTTTCGAAAGGAGTTTTGGCCCCAAACTTGGTAGACGTGATCCTTGTATTTTTTTTGGCATGCACAAAAAAATTCAGCTAAAAACTTGAATTGTACAAGATTTTGTGACCGTTTGAAAAAAGTGTCCCCATTTTAGACACTTTCATGGCTATTGGCAGCAAACCTGTAAAATCTCAAATGCTCTTTAAGGGGGTGTGAGTTCTCGAGGTTTGATGAGGGATAGGGGACCAATATAAGGGCCAACTACCAGCACCCATTGCTCATCATGTGCGCACACCCCCCGGCCACCCCGATCGCCGGAACCCCAATGCCGCCGGTCAGGTTCTCTGACGACGCTCCGGCGATGGTGCCTCGGTGAAGAAAATTGTGGCACCAGCACATGCCCGAGCGCAGCAAGTGCTGCCGCAACCCTTGGTCCGGTCTGATCTTAGACTGAGAATGAACTCCGTATGCTTAGACTCGGAATGAACTCCGTATGCCTAAGTTAACCCACGAAAGGAGCGTGCGGGTGCTCAATCGGCTAGAGGGGCAAGATGCGTAAGCCGGGGATCGGCCAGGTCCCCCTCTACGTGCTATTGATCCTGCTGCTGTCACCCTAGGTTTGGTCCAATCTTACACTGGGAATAAACTCCGTATGCCTAAGCCAACCGATGAAACGAGTGGGCGGGCAGGCGGGCGGGCACTACGTCAGCTAGAGAGACGGGGTGCGCAAACCGTGAATCGGTAAGGTGGTAGGTGGGTTTAGGCACATCTTCATATTTCAGCATGCCAATGCCATTTTTATGGCTTGTAAATTCATACAATGGTCCCTTGACCCATCACTTGAAGTTTCATGGCAAGACGACTCGTTTTCTATTTTTCACGAGATTTTTTAAAATTTTTTCGAAAGGAGTTTCGACCCCAAACTTTGTAAACGTGATCCTTGTATTTTTGTTGGCATGCACAAAAAACTTCAGCTAAAAACTCGAAGCGTACAATATTTTGTGACCATTTGAAAAAAGTGTCCCCATTTGAGACACTTTAATGGCTACTGGTAGCAAACCTGTAAAATCTCAAATGCTCTTTAAGGGGGTGTGAGTTCTCGAGGTTTGATGAGGGATTGGGGGCCAATATAAGGGCCAAGTACTAGCACCCATTGCACATCATGTGCGCACACCCCCTGCCCCCCCGATCGTCGGAACCCTAATACAGTTGGTCAGGGTCTCCGACGATGCTCCGGCGACAGTGCCTAGACGAAGAAAAATGCGGCATCAGCACATACCTGAGCCCAGCATGTGCTGTCGCAACCCTCGGTCTGGTCCAATCTTAGACTGGGAATGAACTCCGTATGCTTAGACTGGGAATGAGCTCTGTATGCCTAAGTCAACCCATGAAACGAGCGTGCGGGCGCTCAGCCGGCCAGAGGGGCGGGATGCGCAAGCTGGGGAATGGCTGGGTCCCCCTGTGTGTACTGTCGATCCTGCTGCCGCAACCCTCGGTCCGGTCCAATCTTAGACTGGGAATGAACTCCGTATGACTAAGCCGACCGACGAAACGAGCGGGCGGGCGGGCGAGCACAACGCCGGCCAGAGAGACGGGATGCGCAAGCCATGGATCGGTAGGGTGGTAGGTGGGTTTAAGCACATCTTCATATTTCTGCATGCCAATGCCATTTTTATGGCTTGTAAATTCATACAATGGTCCCTTAAGCCTTCACGTGAAGTTTCATGGCAAGACGACTCGTTTTCTATTTTTCATGATTCACGAAACTTTTAATGGTTCTGGATTTTTTTAAAATTTTTTTGGTAGGATTTTTGGCCCCAAACTTGGAAGACGTGATCCTTGTATTTTTTTTGGCATGCACAAAAAAATTCAGGTAAAAAAACAAAGTGTACAAGATTTTGTGACCATTTGAAAAAAGTATCCCCATTTCAGACACTTTAATGGCTACTGGCAGCAAACCTGTAAAATCTCAAATGCTCTTTAATGGGGTGTGAGTTCTCGAGGTTTGATGAGGGATAGGGGCCAATATAAGGGCCAAGTACCAGCACCCATCGCACGTCATGTGTGCACACCCCCCAGCCCCCCGATCACCGAAACCCCAATGCCGTCGGTCAGGTTCTCCGATGATGCTCCAACGATGGTGCCCCGACGAAGAAAAATACGGCACCAGCACATGCCTGAGCCCAGCATGTGCTGTCGTAACCCTCGGTCCAGTCTGATATTAGACTGGGAATGAACTCCGTACGCTTAGACTGGGAATGAACTCTATATGCGTAAGTCAACCCACGAAATGAGCGTGCAGGCTCCCAGCTGGCCAGAGGGGCGGGATGCGCAAGCTAGGGATCGGTTGGGTCCCCCTTTGTGTGCTGCCAATCTTGCTATAGCAACCCTCGGTGCGATCTGATCTAAGACTGGGAATGAACTCTGTATGCCTAAGCCGAACGACGAAACGAGCGGGTGGGCGGGCGGGCACTACGCCGGCCAGAGAGGCGGGATGCACAAGCCGTGGATGGATAGGGTGGTAGGTGGGTTTAGGCACATGTTCATATTTCTGCATGCCAATGCCATTTTTATGTCTTGTAAATTCATACAATGGTCCCTTAAGCCTTCGTGTGAAGTTTAATGGCAAGACGACTCATTTTTTTATTTTTCATGAATTTTGAAACTTTTTACGGTTCGGGATTTTTTAAAAGTTTTTCAGAAAGTGTTTTGACCCCAAACTTGGTAGATATGATCCTTGTATTTTCGTTGGCATGCACAAAAAAATTCAGCTAAAAACTCGAAGTGTACAAGATTTTGTGACCATTTGAAAAAAGTGTCCCTATTTGAGACACTTTAATGGCTACTGGCAGCAAACCTGTAATATCTCAAATGCTCTTTAAGGGGGTGTGAGTTCTCGAGGTTTGATGAGGGATAGGGGGCCAATATAAGGGCCAAGCATAGGCGATGGTGCCCCGACGAAGAAAAATACGACACCAACACATGCCCAAGCCCAGCATGAGCTACCGTAACCTTCGGTCTAGTCTGATCTTAGACTGGGAATGAACTCCATATGCTTAGACTGGGAATGAACTCCGCATTCCCAAGTCATCCGATGAAATGAACGTCCGGACGCTCAGCCAGCCAGAGGGGCGGGATGCGTAAGTCGGGGATCGACCGGGTCCTCCTCTGCATGCTACCGATCCTGCTGCTGAAACCCTCAGTATGGTCTGATCTTAGACTGGGAATGAAGTTCGTATGCTTAGACTGGGAAGGAACTCCGTATTCCTAAGTCATCCCATGAAATGAGCGTACGGGTGCTCAACCGGCCAGAGGGGCAGGATGCGCAAGCCGGGGATTGACCGGGTCCCCTTCTGTATTTTTTCGATCCTGCTGCTGAAACCCTCAGTTCGGTCTAATCTTAGACTGGGAATGAACTCCGTATGCCTAAGCCAACCGACAAAATGAGCGGGTGGGCGGGCACTACGCCAGCTAGAGAGACAGGATGCGGAAGAGGTGGATCGATGGCGTGGTAGGTGGGTTTAGGCATATCTTCATATTTCTACATGCCAATGCCATTTTTATGGCTTGGAAATTCACACAATGGTTCCTTAAGCCTTCATGTGACGTTTCATGGTAAGATGAGTCGTTTTCTATTTTTCATGATTTTCAAAACTTTTTGCGGTTCGGGATTTTTTAAAATTTTTTAGGAAGGATTTTTGGCCCCAAACTTGGTAGACAGGATCCTTGAATTTTTTTTGGCATGCAAAAAAAAATTCAGCTAAAAACTGGAAGTGTACAAGATTTTGTGACCATTTGAAAAAAGTGTCCCCATTTCAGACACTTTAATGGCTACTGGCAACAAAATTGTAAAATCTCAAATGCTCTTTAATGGGGTGTGAGTTCTGGAGGTTTGATGAGGAATAGGGGGCCAATATAAGGGCCATGTACCAGCATCCATCGCACATCATGTGCGCACACCCCCCCGGCCCCCCCGATCGTCTGAACGCCAATGCCGCCGGTCAGGTTCTCCGATGATGCTCCGGCGATGGTGCCCCGATGAAGAAAAATACAGCACCAGCACATGCCCGAGCCCAGCATGTGCTGCCGCAACCCTCGGTCTGGTTCGACCTTAGACTGGGAATAAACTCTGTATGCCTAAGTCAACCCACGAAACGAGCGTGCGGGTGCTCAGCCGGCCAGAAGGGCAGGATGCGCATGCCGGGGATCCACCGGGAAACCCTCTGCATGCTGCCGATCCTGCTGCTGTAACCCTCGGTCTGGTCTGATCTTAGACTGGGAATGAACTCCATATGCCTAAGCCAACCGATGAAACGACCGGACGGGCAGGCACTACGTCGACCAGAGAGACGGGATGCGCAAGCTGTGTATTGATAGGGTGGTAGGTGGGTTTAGGCACATCTTCATATTTCTACATGCCAATGCCATTTTTATGGCTTGTAAATTCATACAATGGTCCCATAAGCCTTCACGTGAAGTTTCATGGCAAGACGACTCGTTTTCTATTTTTCATGATTTCTGAAACTTTTTACGGCTCAGGATTTTTTAAAGTTTTTTGGAAGGTGTTTTGGCCCCAAACTTGGTAGACGTCATCCTTGTATTTTTTTTGGTATGCACAAAAAAATTCAGCTAAAAACTACAAGTGTACAAGATTTTGTGACCATTTGAAAAAAGTGTCCCCATTTCAAACACTTTAATGGCTACTGGTAGCAAACCTGCAAAATCTCAAATGCTCTTTAAGGGGGTGTGAGTTCTCGAGGTTTGATGAGGGATAGGAGGCCAATATAAGGGCCAAGTACCAGCACCCATCGCACATCATGTGCGCACACCCCCCGGCCCCCCGATTGTCGGAACCCCAATGTCGTTGCTCAGGTTTTCCAGCAATGCTCCGACGATGGTGCTCCGGCGAAGAAAAATGCAGCACCAGCACATGCCCGAACCCAGCATGTGCTGCTGCAACCTTCGGTTTGGTCCGATCCTAGACTGGGAATGAACTCCATATGCTTAGACTGGGAATGAACTCCGTATGCCGAAGTTAATCCATGAAACGAACGTGCGGGCGCTCAGTCGGCCAGAGGGACGAGATGCGTAAGTAGGGGATCGGTCGGGTCCCCCTCTATGTGCTGCGGATCCTGCTACTGCAACCCTCAGTCCGGTCCAATCTTAGACTGGGAATGAACTCCGTATGCCTAAGCTAACCGACAAAACGAACGGGCGGCCGGGCGGGCACTATACCGGCCAGAGAGACGGGATGCACAAGCCGTGGATCGATAGGGTGGTAGGTGGGTTTGGGGACATCTTCATATTTCTGCATGCCAATGCCATTTTTATGGCTTTTAAATTCATACAATGGTCCCTTAAGCCTTCACGTGAAGTTTCATGGCAAGACGACTCGTTTTCTATTTTTCACGATTTTTGAAACATTTTACGGTTCAGGAATTTTTTAAATTTTTTCGGATGAAGTTTTGGATCTAAACTTGGTAGACGTGGTCCTTGTATTTTTGTTGGCATGCACAAAAAAATTCAGCAAAAAACTCAAAGTGTACAAGATTTTGTCACCATTTGAAAAAAGTGTCCCCATTTCAGACACTTTAATGGCTACAGGCAGCAAACCTGTAAAATCTCAAATCCTCTTTAAGGGGGTGTGAGTTCTCAAGGTTTGATGAGGGATAGGGGGCCAATATAAGGGCCAAGTGCCAGCACCCATCGCACATCATGTGCACACACCCACCCTGGCCCCCCCGATCACCGGAACCCCAATGCCGCCGGTCAGGTTCTCCGACGATGCTCTGACGATGGTGCCCCGACGAAGAAAATTACGACAATAGCACATGAACGAGCCCAGCATGTGCTACCGCAACCCTTCATTCGGTCTGATCTTAGACTGGGAATGAACTCCGTATGCCTAAGCCAACCGACGAAACGAGCGAGCGGGCGGGCAGGCACTACGTCGGCCAGAGAGACGGGATACGCAAGCCGTGGATCGATAGGGTGGTTGGTGGGTTTAGGCACATATTCATATTTTTGCATGCCAATGCCATTTTTATGGCTTGTAAATTCATACAATGGTCGCTTAAGCCTTCACGTGAAGTTTCATGGCAAGACGACTCGTTTTCTATTTTTTACGATTTTTGAAACTTTTTGCCGTTCGAGATTTTTTAAAATTTTTTCGGAAGGAGTTTTGGCCCCAAACTTGGTAGACGTGATCCTTGTATTTTTTTTGGCATGCACAAAATAATTCAGCTAAAAACTCAAAGTGTACGAGATTTTGCAACCATTTGAAAAAAATGGCCGCATTTTAGACACTTTAATGGCTACTGGCTGCAAACCTGTAAAATCTCAAATGCTGTTTAAGGGGGTATGAGTTCTCGAGATTTGATGAGGGATAGGGGGCCAATATAAGGGCCAAGTGCCAGCACCCACCGCACATCATGTGCGCACACCTCCCCGGCCCCTCCGATCGTCGGAACCCCAATGCCGCCGGTCAGGTTCTCCGGCTATGCTCCGATGATGGTGCCCTGACGAAGAAAAATGTGGCACCAGTACATGCCCGAGCCCAGCATGTGCTGCCACAACCCTCGGTCTGGTTCGATCTTAGTCTGGGAATGAATTTCGTATGCTTAGATTGGGAATGAACTTTGTATGCCTAAGTCAACTAACGAAACGAGCGTGCGGGCGTTCAGTCGGCCAGACGGGCGGGATGCGCAAGCCGAGGATCAGCTGAGTCTCCCTCTACATACTGTCGATCCTGCTGCCGTAACCCTCGATTCGGTCTGATCTTAGACTGGGAATGAACTTCGTATGCCTAAGCCACATGACGAAACGAGCGGGCGGGTGGGTACTACGCCGGCCAGAGAGACGGGACGCACAAGCTGTGGATCGATAGGGTGGTAGGTGGGTTTAGGCACATCTTCATATTTCTGTGTGCCAATTCCATTTTTATGGCTTGTAAATTCATAAAATGGTCTCTTAAACCTTCACGTGAAGTTTCATGGCAAGACGACTTGTTTTCTATTTTTCACGATTTTCAAAAATTTTTACGGTTCGAGAGTTTTAAAAATTTTTTCGGAAGGTGTTTTGGCCGTAAACTTGGTAGGCATGATCCTTGTATTTTTGTTGGCATGCAAAAAAAAATTCAGCTAAAAAATTGAAGTGTACAAGATTTTGTGACCATTTGAAAAAAGTGTCCCAATTTCAAACACTTTAATAACTACTGGCAGCAAACCTGTAAAATCTCGAATGCTCTTTAAGGGGGTGTGAGTTCTTGAGGTTTGATGAGGGATAGGGGCCCAATATAAGGGCCAAGAACCAGCACCCATCGCACATCATGTGCGCACACCCCCCGGGCCCCCGTTCGTCGGAACCCCAATGTCGCCGATCAGGTTCTCCGATGATGGTGCCCCGACGAAGAAAAATGTGGCTCCAGCACATGCCCGAGCCCAGCATGTGCTACCGTAACCTTTGGTTCAGTTCGATCTTAGACTGGAAATGAACTCTGTATGCTTAG
Source organism: Durio zibethinus (assembly GCF_047325235.1). Lineage (NCBI taxonomy): Eukaryota > Viridiplantae > Streptophyta > Magnoliopsida > Malvales > Malvaceae > Durio > Durio zibethinus. Next base: position 13,842,645 of record NC_143180.1, on the reverse strand, counting down.
ACTGGGAATGAACTCCGTTTGCCTAAGTCAACCCACGAAACGAGCGTGCGGGCACTCAGCCGGCTAGAGGGGCGGGATGCGTAAGCTGAGGATCGGCCGGGTCCCCCTCTACATGCTGCTGATCCTGCTGTTGCAACCCTCAGTCCGGTCCGATCTTAGACTGGGAATGAACTACGTATGCCTAAGCCAACCGATGAAATGAGCGGGTGGGTGGGCGAGAGGGCACTACGTCGGCCAGAGAGGCGGAATGCGCAAGCCGTGGATCGATAGGGTGGTAGGTGGGTTTAGGCACATCTTCATATCTCTGCGTGCCAATGCCATTTTAATGGCTTGTAAATTCAATCAATGGTCCCTTAAGCCTTCACGTGAAGTTTCATGGCAAGACGATTCGTTTTTTATTTTTTAAAATTTTTTCAGCAGGATTTTGGGTGCCAAATTTGGTAGACGTGATCGTTGTATCTTTGTTGGCATACACAAAAAACTTCAGCCAAAAACTCGAAGTGTACAAGATTTTGTGACCATTTGAAAAAAGTGTCCCCATTTCAGACACTTTCATGGCTACTGGCAGCAAACCTGTTAAATCACAAATGCTCTTTAAGGGGGTGTGAGTTCTTGAGGTTTGATGAGGGATAGGGAGCCAATATAAGGGCCAAGTATCAGCACCCATCGCACATCATGTGCGCACACCCCTCGGCCTCCCCGATCAGGTTCTCCGATGATGCTCCGACGATGGTGCCTCGGTGAAGAAAAATACGACAGCAGCACATGCCCGAGCCCAAATGTGCTGTCGTAACCCTCGGTCCTGTTTGATCTTAGACTGGGAATGAACTCTGTATGCTTAGACTGGGAATGAACTCCGTATGCCTAAGTCAACCCACGAAATGAGCGTGCGGGCGTTGAGTCGGCCAGAGGGGCAGGATGCGTAAGTCAGGGATCGGTCGGGTCCCCCTCTGCGTGCTGCCGATCTTGTTGCCGCAACCCTCGGTCTGGTCTGATCTTAGACTGGGATTGAACTCCGTATGCCTAAGCCAACCGATTAAAGGAGCAGGTAGGCGGGCGAGCGGGCACTACGCCGGCCAGAGGGGCGGGATGCGCAAGCCGTGGATTGATAGGGTGGTAGGTGGGTTTTGGAACATCTTCGTATTTCTACATGCCAATGCCATTTTTATGGCTTGTAAATTCATACAATGGTCCGTTAAGCCTTGAGTGAAGTTTCATGGCAAGACGACTCGTTTTCTACGTTTCACGATTTTCAAAACTTTTTACGGTTCGAGATTTTTTAAATTTTTTCGAAAGAAGTTTTGGCCCTAAACTTATTGCGCAAGTCAGGGATCGGTCGGGTCCCCCTCTACGTGCTGCCGATATTGTTGCCGCAACCCTCAGTCTGGTCTGATCTTAGACTGGGAATGAACTCTGTATGCCTAAGCCAACCGATGAAACGAGCGGGCGGGCGGGCGGGCACTATGCCGGCCAGAGAGACGGGATGCGCAAGCCATGGATCGATAGGGTGGTAGGTGGGATTAGGCACATCTTCAAATTTCTGCATGCCAAAGCCATTTTTATGGCTTGTAAATTCATACAATGGTCCTTGAAGCCTTCACGTGAAGTTTAATGGCAAGACGACTCGTTTTCTATTTTTCATGATTTTTGAAACTTTTTACGGTTCGGGATTTTTCACAATTTTTTCAGAAGGAGTTGTGGCCCCAAACTTGGTAGATGTGATCCTTGTATTTTTGTTGGCATGCACAAAAAAATTCAGCTAAAAACTCAAAGTGTATAAGATTTTGTGACCATTCGAAAAAAGTGTCCTTATTTCAGACACTTTAATGGCTACTCGCAGCAAACCTGTAAAATCTCAAATGCTCTTTAAGGGGGTGTAAGTTCTTGAGGTTTGATGAGGGATAGGGGGCCAATATAGGGCCAAGTACCACCATCCATCGCACATCATGTGCGCACACCCCCCCGACCCCCCCGATCGCGGGAACCCTAATGCCGTCGGTCAGGTTCTCCGGTGATGGTGCCCCGACGAAGAAAAATACGACACCAGCACATGCCCGAGCCCAGCATGTGCTGTCGCAACCCTCGGTCTAGTCTGGTCTTGGACTGGGAATGAACTCCGTATGCTTAAGTCAACCCACGAAACGAGCGTGTGGGCGCTCAGCCGACCAGAGGGGCGGGATGTGGAAGTTGGGGATCGGCCGGGTCCACTCTGCTTGCTGCTGATCCTGTTGCCGCAACCCTTGGTCCGGTCTGATCTTAGAATGGGAATGAACTCCGTATGCCTAAGCCAACCTACAAGATGAGCGGGCGGGCGGGCGAGCGGGCACTACGCCGGCCAGAGAGACGGGATGCACAAGCCGTGGATCGATAGGGTGGTAGGTGGGTTTAGGCACATCTTCATATTTCTATGTGCCAATGCCATTTTTATGAATTGTAAATTCAAACAATAGTCCCTTAAGCCTTCACGTGAAGTTTCATGGCAAGATGACTCGTTTTCTATTTTTCACGATTTTTGAAAATTTTTACGGTTCGGGATATTTTAAAATTTTTTTAAAAGGCGTTTTGGCCCCAAACTTGATAGACGTGATCCTTGTATTTATGTTGGCATGCACAAAAAAATTCAGCTAAAAACTCGAAGTGTACAAGATTTTGTGACCATTTGAAAAAAGTATCCCCATTTCAGACACTTTAATGGCTACTGGCAGCAAACCTGTAAAATCTCAAATGCTCTTTAAGGAGGTATGAGTTCTCAAGGTGTGATGAGGGATAAGGGGCCAATATAAGGGCCAAGTACCAGTACCAATCGCACATCATGTGTGCACACCCCCCGGCCCCCCCGATCGTCGGAACCCCAATGCCGCCTGTCAGGTTCTCCGGTGATGCTCCGGCGATGGTGCCTCGGCGAAGAAAAATGCGGCACCAGCACATGCCCGAGCCCAGCATGTGCTGCCGTAGCCCTCGGTCCGATCCGATCATAGACTAGGAATTAACTCCGTATGCTTAGACTGGGAATGAACTCTGTATGCCTAAGTCAACCCATGAAACGAGCATGCGGGCGCTCAGCCGGCCAGAGGAGCGGGATGCGCAAGCCGGGGATCGATCGGGCCCCCTTCTACGTGCTGCCGATCCTGCTGCCGCAACCCTCGGTCCAGTTCGATCTTAGACTGGGAATGAACTTCATATGCCTAAGCCGACCGACGAAACGAGCGGACGGACGGGCGGGAGGGCATTACGCCGATGAGAGAGACGGGATGCGCAAGCCGTGGTTGGATAGGGTGGTAGGTGGGTTTAGGCACATCTTCATATTTCTGCATGCCAATGCCATTTTTATGGCTTGTCAATTCATACAATGCTCCCTTAAGCCTTCACGTGAAGTTTCATGGCAAGATGACTCGTTTTCAATTTTTCATGATTTTTGAAACTTTTTGCGGTTCGAGTTTTTTTAAAATTTTTTGGAAGGAGTTTTGGCCCCAAACTTATTAGACATGATCCTTGTATTTTTATTGGCATGCACAAAAACATTCAGCTAAAAACTCAAAGTTTACAACATTTTGTGACCATTTGAAAAAAGTGTCCCCATTTCAGACAATTTAATGGCTACTGGCAGCAAACCTGTAAAATCTCAAATGCTCTTTAAGGGGGTGTGAGTTCTCGAGGTTTGATGAGGGATAGGGGGCCAATATAAGGGCCAAGTACCAGCACCAATCGCACATCATGTGCGCACCCCCCCTCGGCCCCCCCGATCGTCGGAACCCCAATGCCACCGGTCAGGTTCTCCGACGATGCTCCGGCGATGGTGCCCCGATGAAGAAAAATGCGGCACCAGCACATGCCCGAGCCCAGTATGTGCTGCCACAGCCCTCGGTCCGGTCCGATCATAGACTGGGAATGAACTCCGTATGCTTAGACTGGGAATGAACTTCGTATGCCTAAGTCAACCCACGAAACGAGCGTGCGGGCGCTCAGCCGACCAGAGCGGTGGGATGCACAAGCCGGGGATCGGTCGGGTCCCCCTCTGCGTGCTGCCGATCCTGCTGTCGCAATCCTCGGTCCGGTCCGATCTTAGACTAGGAATGAACTTCATATGCCTAAGTCAACCGACGAAACCAGCGGGCGGGCAGTACGCCGACGGGAGACACGGGATGCGCAAGCCGTGGTTGGATAGGGTGGTAGGTGCGTTTACGCACATCTTCATATTTCTGCATGCCAATGCCATGTTTATGGCTTGTAAATTCATACAATGGTCCCTTAAGCCTTCACATGAAGTTTCATGGCAAGATGACTCATTTTCTATTTTTCACGATTTTTGAAACTTTTTACGGTTCAGGGTTTTTTTAAATTTTTTGGAAGAAGTTTTGGCCCTAAACATGGTAGACGTCATCCTTGTATTTTTGTTGGCATCCACAAAAAAATTCAGCGAAAAACTCAAAGTGTACAAGATTTTGTGACCATTTGAAAAAGGTGTCCCCATTTCAGACACTTTAATGGCTACTGGTAGCAAACCTGTAAAATCTCAAATGCTCTTTAAGAGAGTGTGAGTTCTCGAGGTTTGGTGAGGGATAGGGGGCCAATATAAGGGCCAAGTACCAGCACCAATTGCACATCATGAGCGCACACCCCCCTTTCGGGCCCCCCGATCACCGGAACCCCAATGCCACCGGTCAGGATCTCCGATAATGGTGCCCCGACGAAGAAAAATACGGCCCCAGCACATGCCCAAGCCCAGCATGTGCTACCGTAACCCTCGGTCTTGTCGATCTTAGACTGGGAATGAACTCCGTATGCCTAAGTCAACCCACAAAACGAGCGTACGGGCGCTCAACCGGCCAGAGGTGCGGGATGCACAAGCCGGGGATCGGTCAGGTCCCCCTCTGCGTGCTACCGATCCTGCTATCGCATCCCTCGATTTGATCAAATCTTAGACTGGGAATGAACTCCGTATGCCAAAGCCAACTGACGAAATGAGCGGGCGGGCGGTGGGGCAGGCACTACGCCGGCCAGAGAGACGGGATGGGCAAGCCGTGGATAGATAGGGTGGTAGGTGGGTTTAGGCACATCTTCATATTTCTACATGCCAATGCCATTTTTATGGCTTATAAATTCAAAAAATGGACCCTTAAGCCTTCACGTGAAGTTTCATGGCAAGACGACTCGTTTTCTATTTTTCACGATTTTTAAAACTTTTTACGGTTCAAGATTTTTTTTAATTTTTTCAGCAGGAGTTCTGACCCTAAACTTGGTAGGCATGATCCTTGTGTTTTTTTTGGCATGCAAAAAAAAATTCAGCTAAAAACTCAAAGTGTATAAGATTTTGTGACCATTTGAAAAAAGTGTTTCCGTTTCAGACACTTTAATGGCAACTGGCAGCGAACCTGTAAAATCTTAAATGCTCTTTAAGGGGGTGTGAGTTCTCGAGTTTTGATGAGGGATAGGAGGCCAATATAAGGGCCAAGTACCAGTACCCATTGCACATCGTGTGCGCACACCCCTTGGCCCCCCGATCGCCGGAACCCCAATGCCGTTAGTCAGGTTCTCTGGCGATGGTGCCCCGATGAAGAAAAATGTGGCACCAGCACATGCCCGAGCCCAGCATGTGCTGCCACAACCCTCGGTCCAATCCGATCTTAGACTGGGAATGAACTACATATGCCTAAGTCAACCCATGAAACGAGCGTACGGGCGCTCAGCCGGCCAGAGGGGCGGGATGCGCAAGCCGGGGATTGGTCAGGTCCCCCTCTGCATGCTACCGATCCTACTGCCGCAACCCTTAGTTTGATCTGATATTAGACTGGGATTGAACTTCGTATGCCTAAGCCAACCGAGAAAACGAGCGGGCAGGCGGGCAGGCGGGCGAGCACTACACCGGCCAGAGAGACGGGATGAACAAGCCATGGATCGATAGGATGGTAGGTGGGTTTAGGTACATCTTCATATTTTTGCGTGCCAATGCCATTTTTATGGCTTGTAAATTCATACAATGGTCCCTTAAGCCTTCACGTGAAGTTTCATGGCAAGCGACTCGTTTTCTATTTTTCACTATTTTTGAAACTTTTTACGATTCGGGATTTTTTTTAATTTTTTTGGAAGGAGTTTTAGCCCCAAACTTGGTAGATGTGATCCTTGTATTTTTGTTGGCATGCACAAAAAAATTCAGCTAAAAGCTCAAAGTGTACAAGATTTTGTGACCATTTGAAAAAAGTGTCCCAATTTTAGACACTTTAATGCCTATTGGCAGCAAACCTATAAAATCTCAAGTGCTATTTAAGGGGGTGTGAGTTCTCGAGGTTTGATGAGGGATAGGGGGCCAATTTAAAGGCCAAGTACCAGCACCCATCACACATCATGTGCGCACACCCCCCGACCCCCCCGATCATCGGAACCCCAATGCGCCGATCAGGTTCTTCGGTGATGCTCCGACGGTGGTGCCCTGACGAAGAAAAATACGGCACCAGCACATGCCTGAGCCCAGCATGTGCTGCCGTAACCCTTGGTCCGGTCCAATCTTAGACTGGGAATGAACTCTGTATGCTTAGACTGGGAATGAACTCTGTATGCCTAAATCAACCCACAGAACGAGCGTGTGGTCGCTCAGCCGGCCACAGGGGCGGGATGCGCAAGCCGGGTACCCTTTTACATGCTGTCGATCCTACTGCCACAACCCTTAGTCCAGTCTAATCTTAGACTAGGAATGAACTCCGTATGCCTAAGCGAACCGACGAAATGAGCAGGCGGGTGGGCGGGCGGGCACTATGCCAGCCAGAGAGACGGGATGCGCAAGCCGTGGATTGATAAGGTGGTAGGAGGGTTTAGGCACATCTTCATATTTCTGCATGCCAATACCTTTTTTATGGCTTGTAAATTCATACAGTGGTCCCATAAGCCTTCACTTGAAGTTTCATGGCAAGACGACTCGTTTTCTATTTTTCATGATTTTTGAAACTTTTTACGGTTTGGGCTTTTTTAAAATTTTTTTGGAAGGTGTTTTGGCCCCAAACTTGGTAGACGTGATCCTTGTTTTTATGTTGGCATGCACAAAAAAATTCAGCTAAAAACTTGAAGTTTACAAGATTTTGTGACCATTTGAAAAATGTGTCCCCATTTGACACACTTTGATGGCTACTGGCAGTAAACCTGTAAAATCTCAAATGCTCTTCAAGGGGGTGTGAGTTCTCGAGGTTTGATGAGGGATAGGTGGCCAATATACGGGCCAAGTACCAGCACCCATCACACATCATGTGCGCACACCCCCCCGGCCCCCTCGATCGCCGGAACCCTAATGCCGCCAGTCAGGTTCTCCGGTGATGGTGCCCCAGTGAAGAAAAATGCGGCACCAGAACATGCCTGAACCCAGCATGTGCTGTTGCAACCCTCGGCCTGATCCGATCTTAGACTGGGAATGAACTCCGTATGCTTAGACTGGGAATGAACTCCATATGCCTAAGTCAACCCACGAAACAAGCGTATGGGCGCTCAGCCGGCCAAAGGGGCGGGATGCGCAAGTCCGGGATCGGCCGGGCCCCCCTCTGCGTGCTGTCGATCCTGCTGCCACAACCCTCGGTCTGATCCGATCTTAGACTGGGAATGAACTCCGTATGCCTAAGCCAACAGACGAAACGAGCGGGCAAGCGGGCGGGCGGGCACTACGCCGGCCAGAGAGACGGGAAGTGCAAGCCGTGAATCGATAAGGTGGTAGGTGGGTTTAGGCACATCTTCATATTTCTGCATGCCAATGCCATTTTTATGGCTTGTAAATTCATACAATGGTCCCTTAAGCCTTCACATCAAGTTTCATGGCAAGACGACTCGTTTTCTATTTTTCACGATTTTCAAAACCTTTTGCGGTTAGGGATTTTTTAAAATTTTTTCGAAAGGAGGTTTTGCCCCAAACTTGGTAGACGTGATCCTTGTATTTTTTTTGGTATGCACAAAAAAATTCAGCTAAAAACTCGAAGTGTACAAGATTTGGTGACCATTTGAAAAAAGTGTCCCCATTTCAGACACTTTAATGGCTACTAGCAGCAAACCTGTAAAATCTCAAATGCTCTTTAAGGGGCTGTGAGTTCTCGAGGTTTGATGAGGGATAGGGGGCCAATATAAGGGCCAAGTACCAGCACCCATCGCACATCATCTGCACACACACCCCCCGACCCTTTCGATCGCCAGAACCCCAATGCCGCTGGTCAGGTTCTTCGACAATGCTCCGATGATGGTGCCCCGGTGAAGAAAAATGCGGCACCACCACATGCCTTGGCCCAGCACCAGACTGCAAATGAACTCCGTATGCTTAGACTGGGAATGAACTCCGTATGCCTAAGTCAACCCACGAAACGAGCGTGTGGGCGCTCAGCTGGCCAAAGGGGCGGGATGCGCAAGCCAGGGATCGGTCGGGTCCCCCTCTGCATGCTGCCGATCCTACTTTCGCAACCCTTAGTTTGGTTTAGTTCGATCTTAGACTGGGAATGAACTTCGTATGCCTAAGCCAACCGATGAAACGAGCGGTCAGACGGGCGGGCGAGCACTACGCTGGCCAGAGGGACGGGATGCGTAAGCCGTGGATCGATAGGGTGGTAGGTGAGTTTCGGCACATCTTCATATTTCTATGTGCCAATGCCATTTTTGTGGCTTGTAAATTCATACAATGGTCCCTTAAGCCTTCACCTGAAGTTTCATGGCAAGATGACTCGTTTTCTATTTTTCATGATTTTCAAAACTTTTTACGGTCCGAGATTTTTTGAAATTTTTTCTAAAGGAGTTTGGGCCCCAAACTTGGTAGACGTGATCCTTGTATTTTTGATGGCATGCACAAAAAAATCAGCTAAAAACTCAAAGTGTGCAAGATTTTGTGACCATTTGAAAAAAGTGTCCCCATTTCAGACACTTTAATGGCTACTGGCAGCAAACCTGTAAAATCTCAAATGCTCTTTAAGGGGGTGTGAGTTCTTGAGTTTTGATGAGGGATAGGGGGCCAATATAAGGGCCAAGTACCAGCACCCATCGCACATCATGTGCGCACACCCCCCGGCCCCCCCGATCGTCAAAATCCCAATGCTGCCAGTCAGGTTCTCCGGTAATGCTTCGACGATGGTGCCCCGGTAAAGAAAAATGTGTTACCAGCACAAGCCCGAGCCCAGCATGTGCTGCCGCAACCCTCGGTCTGATCCGATATTAGACGGGGAATGAACTCCATATGCTTAGATTGGGAATGAACTCCGTATGCCTAAGTCAACCCACGAAACGAGCGTACGGGTGCTCAGCCGGCCAGAGGGGCAGGATGCGTAAGCCGACGATCAGCCGGGTCCCCCTCTACGAATTGTCGATCCTACTGCTGGCAGCAATCCCCAATGCTGCCGGTCAGGTTCTCCAGTGATGCTCCGACAATGGTGCCCTGGCGAAGAAAAATGTGACACCAGCACATGCTCGAGCCCAGGATGTGCTATCGCAACCCTCGGTCTGGTCTGATTTTAGACTGGGAATGAACTCTGTATGCTTAGACTGGGAATGAACTTCGTATGCCTAAGTTAACCCACGAAACGAGCGTTTAGGCGCTCAGCCGACCAAAGGGGCGGGATGCACAAGCCGACGATCGATCGGGCCCCCCTTTACGTGCTGTCGATCCTGCTGCTACAACCCTCGGTCTGGTTCGATATTAGACTGGGAATGAACTCCGTATGCCTAAGCCAACAGACGAAATGAACGGGCGGGCGGGCGGGCACTACGCTGGCCAGAGAGACGGGATGCGCAAGCCGTGGATCGATAGGGTGGTTGGTGGGTTTAGGCACATCTTCATATTTATGCATGCCAATGCCATTTTTATGGCTTTTAAATTCATTCAATCGTCCCTTAAGCCTTCACGTGAAGTTTCATGGCAAGACGACTTGTTTTCTGTTTTTCACGATTTTCAAAACTTTTTGCGGTTCGAGATTTTTTAAAATTTTTACAAAAGGAGTTTTGGTTCCAAACTTGGTAGACGTAATCCTTGTATTTTTGTTTGCTTGCACAAAAAAAGTCAGCTAAAAACTCAAAGTGTACAAGATTTTGTGTCATTTGAAAAAAGTGTCGCCATTTCAGACACTTTAATAGCTACTGGCAGCAAACCTGTAAAATCTCATATGCTCTTTAAGGGGGTGTGAGTTCTCGAGGTTTGATGAGGGATAGGGGGCCAACATAAGGGCAAAGTACCAGCACCCATCGCACATCATGTGCGCACACCCCCCGACCCCCCCGATCGCCGGAATCCCAATGCCGTCGATCAGGTTCTCCAGCAATGCTCCGACGATGGTGCCCTGGTGAAGAAAAATGCGGCACCAGCACTTGCCCGAGCCCAGCATGTGCTGCCGCAACCCTCAGTCTGATCCGATATTAGATAGGGAATGAACTCCGTATGCTTAGATTGGGAATGAACTCCGTATGCCTAAGTCAACCCACGAAATGAGCATGTGGGGGCTCAGCTGGCCAGAGGGGAGGGATGCGCAAGCCGGGGATCCCCCGCTGCGTGCTACCAATCCTGCTGCCTCAACCCTCAGTCCGGTCCAATCTTAGACTGGCAATGAACTCCGTATGCCTAAGCCAATCGATGAAACGAGCAGACGGGCGGGCGAGCAGGCACTATGCCGACCAGAAAGACGGGATGCGCAAGCCGTGGATCGATAGGGTGGTAGGTGGGTTAAGGCACATCTTCATATTTCTACGTGCCAATGCCATTTTTATGGCTTGTAAATTCGTACAATGGTCCCTTAAGCCTTCACGTGAAGTTTCATGGCAAGATGACTCGTTTTCTATTTTCACGATTTTTGAAACCTTTTTGCAGTTCGGGATTTTTTAAAATTTTTTTGGAAGGATTTTGGCCCCAAACTTGGTAGACATGATCCTTTTATTTTTGTTGGCATGCACAAAACAATTCAACTAAAAACTCGAAGTGTACAAGATTTTGTGACCATTTGAAAAAAGTGTCCCCATTTTAGACACTTTAATGGCTATTGGCAGCAAACCTGTAAAATCTCAAATACTCTTTAAGGGGGTGTGAGTTCTCGAGGTTTGATGAGGTATAGTGGGCCAATATAAGGGCCAAGTACCATTACCCATCGCACATCATGTGCGCACACCCCCCCGGCCCCCCCGATCGTTGGAACCCCAATGCCGCCGGTTAGGTTCTCTGACGATGCTCCGACGATGCTCCGACGATGGTGCCCCGACGAAGAAAAAAGCGGCACCAGCACATGCCCGAGCCCAGCATGTGCTGCCGCAACCCTCGTCGGGTCCGATCTTAGACAGGGAATCAACTCCGTATGCCTAAGACAACCCATGAAACGAGTGTGCGGGTGCTCAGCTGTCCAGAGGGGCGGGATGCGCAAGTTGAGGATCGATCGGGTCCCCCTCTGCGTGCTGTCGATCATGCTGCTGCAACCATCGATCCGGTCTGATCTTAGACTGAGAATCAACTCCGTATGCCTAAGCCAACCAACGAAACGAGCGGGCGGGCTGGCATTACGTCGGCCAGAGAGACGGGATGAGCAAGCCGTGGATCGAAAGGGTGGTAGGTGGGTTTAGGCACATCTTCATATTGCTGCATGCCAATGCCATTTTTATGGCTTGTAAATTCATACAATGGTCCCTTAAGCCTTCATGTGAAGTTTCATTGCAAGACGACTCGTTTTTTATTTTTAACAATTTTTGAAACTTTTTACGGTTCGAGATTTTTTAAAATTTTTCGGTAGGAGTTTTGGCCCCAAACTTGGTAGACGTGATCCTTGTATTTTTGTTGGCATGCATAAAAACATTCAGCTAAAAACTCGAAGTGAAGAAGATTTTGTGACTATTTGAAAAAAGTGTTCCCATTTCAGACACTTTAATGGCTACTGGCAGCAAACCTGTGAAATCTCAAATGCTCTTTAAGGGGGTGTGAGCTCTCCAGGTTTGATGAGGGATAAGGGGACAATATAAGGTCCAAGTACCAGCACCCATCGCACATCATGTGTGCACACCCCCTCCGGCCCCCCCGATCGTCGGAACCCCAATGCCGTTGGTCAGGTTCTCCGGCGATGCTCCGACGATGGTGCCCCGACGAAGAAAAATGCGGCACCAGCACATGCCCGAGTCTAGCATGTGCTACTGCAACCCTCGGTTCGGTCCGATCTTAGACTGGGAATGAACTCCGTATGCTTAGACCTGGAATGAACTCCGTATGCCTAAGTCAACCCACGAAATGAGCATGCGAGCACTCAGCCGGCCAGAGGGGCGAGATGCGCAAGCTGGGGATTGGTTAGGTCCCCCACTGCATGCTACCGATCTTGCTACCGCAACCCTTGGTCTGACTGATCTTAGACTGGGAATGAACTCTGTATGCCTAAGCCAACCGACGAAACGAGCGGGCAGTCGGGCGGGCGGGCACAACGCCGACCAGAGAGACGGGATGCGCAAACTGTGGATCGATAGGGTGATAGGTGGGTTTAGGCACATCTTCATATTTCTGCCTGCCAATGCTATTTTTATGGCTTGTAAATTAATACAATGGCCCCTTAAGCCTTCACGTGAAGTTTCATGGCAAGACGACTCATTTTCTATTTTTCACGATTTTCAAAACTTTTTGTGGTTCAGGATTTTTTAAAATTTTTTCAGAAGGAGTTTTGGCCCCAAACTTGGTAGACGTAATCCTTGTATTTTTTTTGGCATGTAAAAAAAAAATTCAGCTAAAAACTCGAAGTGTACAAGATTTTGTGACCATTTGAAAAAAGTGTCCCTATTTTAGACACTTTAATGGCTACTGGCAGCAAAGCTGTAAAATCTCAAATGCTCTTTAAGGGAGTGTGAGTTCTCAAGGTTTGATGAGGGATAGGGGGCCAATATAAGTGCCAAGTACCAGCACCCATCGCACATCATGTGCGCACACCCGCCCAGAACCCCAATGCCGCCGGTTAGGATCTCCGATGATACTCCGGTGATAGTGCCCCAACGAAGAAAAAAATGGCACCAGCACATGCCCGAGCCTAGCATGTGCTACCGTAACCATCGGTCTGGTCCGATCTTAGACTGGGAATGAACTTTGTATGCTTAGACTGGGAATGAACTCCGTACGCCTAAGTCAACCCACGAAATGAGTGTGCGGGCGCTCAACCGGCCAGAAGGGCGGGATGCGCAAGCCGAGGATCGAACGGGTCCCCCTCTGCGTGCTATCGATCCTACTGCCACAACCCTCGGTCTGGTCTGATCTTAGACTGGGAATGAACTCTGTATGCCTAAGCCAACCGACGAAACGAGCGGGCTGGTGGGCTCTACGTCGGCCAGAGAGACGGGATGCACAAGCAGTGGATTGATAGGGTGGTGGGTGGGTTTAGGTACATCTTCATATTTCTACATGCCAATGCATTTTTATGGCTTGTAAATTCATACAATGGTCCCTTAAGCCTTCACGTGAAGTTTCATGGCAAGACGACTCGTTTTTTACTTTTCATGATTTTTGAAACCATTTCGCGGTTCGAGATTTTTTAGAAATTTTTTCGAAAGGAGTTTTGGCCCCAAACTTGGTAGATGTGATCCTTGTATTTTTTTTGGCATGCACACAAAACATCAGCTAAAAACTAGAAGTGTACAAGATTTTGTGACCATTTGAAAAAAGTGTCCCCATTTCAGACACTTTAATGGCTACTACTGGCAGCAAACTTGTAAAATCTCAAATGCTCTTTAAAGGGGTGTGAGTTCTCGAGGTTTGATGGGGGATAGGGGGCCAATATAAGGGCCAAGTACCAGCACCGATCGCACATCATGTGCGCACACCCCTCGACCCCCCCGATCGTCGGAACCCTAATGCCGCCGGTCAGGTTTTCCGGTAATGGTGCCCCGACGAAGAAAAATGCGGCACCAGCACATGCCTGAGCCTAGCATGTGCTGCCACAACCCTCAGTCTGGTTCGATCTTAGACTGGGAATGAATTCCGTATGCCTAAGCCAACCGACGAAATGAGCGGGCGAGCGGGCTCTACGCCGACTAGAGAGATAGGATGCGCAAGCCGTCGATCGATAGGGTGGAAGGTGGGTTTAGGTACATCTTCATATTTCTACATGCCAATGCCATTTTTATGCCTTGTAAATTCATACAATGGTCCCTTAAGCCTTCACGTGATGTTTCATGGCAAGACAACTCGTTTTTTATTTTTCATGATTTTTGAAACCTTTTTGCGGTTCTGGATTGTTTTAAAATTTTTTCGAAAGGAGTTTTGGCCCCAAACTTGGCAGACGTGATCCTTGTATTTTTGTTGGCATGCACAAAAAAAATCAGCTAAAAAGTAGAAGTGTACAAGATTTTGTGACCATTTGAAAAAAGTGTCCCCATTCGAGACACTTTAATGGCTACTGGTAGCAAACCTGTAAAATCTCAAATGCTCTTTAAGGGGGTGTGAGTTATCGAGGTTTGATGAAGGATAGGGGGCCAATGTAAGGGCCAAGTACCAGCACCCATTGCACATCATGTGCACACACCCCCCCGGCCCCCCCGAACGCCGAAACCCTAATGCCGCCGATCAGGTTCTTTGACGATGCTCCGACGATGGTGCCCCGATGAAGAAAAATGCGGCAGCAGCACATGCCCGAGCCCAGCATGTGCTTCCGCAGCCCTCAAACCAATTCGATCTTAGACTAGGAATGAACTCCGTATGCCTAAGCCAATCGACGAAACGAGCGGGCGGGCGGGCACTACACCGACCAAAGAGACGGGATGCGCAAGTCGTGGATCGATAGGGAGGTAGGTGTGTTTAGGCACATCTTCATATTTCTACGTGCCAATGCCATTTTTATGGCTTGTAAATTCATACAATGGTCCCTTAAGCCTTCATGTGAAGTTTAATGGCAAGATGACTCGCTTTCTATTTTTCATTATTTTCGATAATTTTTACGGTTCGGGATTTTTTAAAATTTTTTTGGAAGGAGTTTTGGCCCCAAACCTGGAAGACGTGATACTTGCATTTTTTTTGGCATGCACAAAAAAGTTCAGCTAAAAACTCGAAATGTACAAGATTTTGTGACCATTTGAAAAAAGTGTCCCCATTCCAGACACTTTAATGGCTACTGGTAGGAAACCTGTAAAATCTCAAATGCCCTTTAAGGGGGTGTGAGTTCTCAAGGTTTGATGAGGGATAGGGGCCAATATAAGGGCCAAGTACCAGCACCCATCGCACATCATGTGCGCATACCCACCGACCCCCCTGATCGTCGGAACCCCAATGCTGCCAGTCAGGTTCTCCGGCGATGCTCTGGCGATGGTGCCCCGGTGAAGAAAAATGCAGCACCAGCACATGCCCGAGCCCAGCATGTGCTGCCGCAACCCTCGGTCCGATCCGATCTTAGACTAGGAATGAACTCCGTATGCCTAAGTCAACCCACGAAACGAGCCTGCTGGTGCTCAGCCGGCCAAAGGGGCAGGATGCGCAAGCCGAAGATCGATCGGGTCCCCCTCTACGTGCTACCGATCCTACTGCCGCAACCCTCGATCCGGTCTGATCTTAGACTGGGAATGAACTCTGTATGCCTAAGCCAACCGACAAAACGAGCGAGCGGGCGTGCGGGCAGGCACTACGCCGGCCAGAGAGACGGGATGCGCAAGCCATGGATCAATACGGTGGTAGGTGGGTTTAGGCACATCTTCACATTTCTACATGCCTATGCCATTTTTCTGGCTTGTAAATTCATACAATGGTCCCTTAAGCCTTCACATGAAGTTTCATGGCAAGACAACTCATTTTCTATTTTTCATGATTTTTGAAACTTTTTACGGTTTGGGATTTTTTTAAATTTTTTTGGAAGGCATTTTGGCCCCAAACTTGGTAGACGTGATCCTTGTTTTTTGTTGGCATGCACAAAAAAATTCAGCTAAAAACTCAAAGTGTACAAGATTTTGTGACCATTTGAAAAAAGTGTCCCCATTTTTAGACACTTTAATGGCTATTGGCAGCAAACCTGTAAAATCTCAAATGCTCTCTAAGGGGGTGTGAGTTCTTGAGGTTTGATGAGGGATAGGGGGCCAACATAAGGGCCAAGTACCAGCACCCATTGCACATCATGTGCGCACACCCCCCGGGCCCCCGATCGTCGAAACCCCAATACCGTCGGTCAGGTTCTCCGGCGATGGCGCCCCGACAAAGAAAAATGCAGCACCAACACATGCCCGAGACCAGCATGTGCTGCCACAACCCTCGGTCCAGTCCGATCTTAGACTGGGAATGAATTCCGTATGCCTAAGCCAACTGACGAAACGAACGGAAGGGCGGGCGGGCGGGCACTATACCGGCCAGAGAGACAGGATGTGCAAGCCGTGGATCGATAGGGTGGTAGGTGGGTTTAGGCACATCTTCATATTTTTGTGTGACAATGCCATTTTTATGGATTGTAAATTCTTACAATGGTCCCTTAAGCCTTCACGTGAAGTTTCATGGCAAGACGACTCGTTTTCTATTTTTTACGTTTTTCGAAACTTTTTATGGTTCAAAATTTTTTAAAATTTTTTCGGAAGGATTTTTGGCCCCAAACCTGGTAGACGTGATCCTTGCATTTTTTTTGGCATGCACAAAAAAATTCAGCTAAAAACTCAAAGTGTACAAGATTTTATGACCATTTGAAAAAAGTGTCCCCATTTCAGACACTTTAATGGCTATTGGCCGCAGACCTGTAAAATCTCAAATGCTCTTTAAGGGGGTGTGAATTCTGGAGGTTTGATGGGGGATAGGGGGCAAATATAAGGGCCAAGTACCAGCACCGATCGCACATCATGTGCGCACACCACTCGACCCCCCGATCATCGGAACCCCAATGCCGCCAGTCAAGTTCTCCGGTGATGCTCCGGTAATGGTGCTTCGATGAAGAAAAATACGGCACCAGTACATGCTCGAGCCCAGCATGTGCTACAGAAACCCTTGGTCTGATCCGATCTTAGAGTGGGAATGAACTCCGTATGTCTAAGCCAACCGATGAAACGGGCGGGCGGGCACTACGCCGGCCAGAGAGACGGGATGCGCAAGCCGTGGATCGATAGGGTGGTAGGTGAGTTTAGGCACATCTTCATATTTTTGCATGCCAATACCATTTTTATGGCTTGTAAATTCATACAATGGTCCCTTAAGCCTTCACGTGAAGTTTCATGGCAAGACAACTCGTTTTCTATTTTTCACGATTTTCCAAACTTTTTGTCGCTCAGGATTTTTTAAAATTTTTTTGGAAGGAGTTTTGGCCCCAAACATAGTAGACGTGATCCTTCTATTTTTATTGGCATGCACATAAAAAATCAGCTAAAAACTCGAAGTGTACAAGATTTTGTGACCATTTGAAAAAAGTGTCCCCATTTCAGACACTTTAATGGCTACTGGCAGCAAATCTGTAAAATCTCAAATGCTCTTTAAGGTGTGTGAGTTCTTGAGGTTTGATGAGAGATAGGGGGCCAATATAAGGGCCAAGTACCAGCACCCATTGCACATCATGAGCGCACACCACCCCCGGCCCCCCGATCACCGGAACGCCAATGCTTGAGCCAGCATGTGCTACCGCAACCCTCAGTTCGGTTTGATCTTAGATTGGGAATGAACTCCGTATGCTTAAGTCAACCCACAAAACGAGCGTACGGGCGCTCAGTCGGCCATAAGGGCGGGATGCGTAAGCCAAGGATCGATCGGGTCCTCCTCTGCATGCTGCCGATCCTGCTGCCGCAACCCTCAGTCTGATCTAATCTTAGATTGGAAATGAACTCCGTATGCCTAAGCCAACTGACGAAACAAGCAGGAGGGCAGGCGGGTGGGCACTACGCCGACCAGAGAGACGTGATGCGCAAGCCATGCATCGATAGGGTGGTAAGTGGGTTTAGGCACATCTTCATATTTTTGCATGCCAATGCCATTTCTATGGCTTGTAAATTCATACAATGGTCCCTTAAGCCTTCACGTGAAGTTTCATGGCAAGACGACTCGTTTTCTATTTTTCAGAATTTTCTAAACTTTTTGGGGTTTGAGATTTTTTAAAATTTTTTCGGAAGGAGTTTTGGCCCCAAACTTGGTAGACGTGATCCTTGTATTTTTTTTGGCATGCACAAAAAAATTCAGCTAAAAACTCGAAGTGTACAAGATTTTGTGACCATTTGAAAAAAGTGTCCCCATTTCAAACACTTTAATGGCTACTGGCAGCAAACCTGTAAAATCTCAAATGCTCTTTAAGGGGGTGTGAGTTCTCGAGGTTTAATGAGGGATAGGGGGCCAATATAAGGGCCAAGTGCCAGCACCCATTGCACATCATGTGCGCACACCCCCCGGCCCCCCCGATCGTCGGAACCCCAATGCTACCGGTCAGGTTCTCCGGCGATGCTTTGACGATGGTGCCCCGATGAAGAAAAATACGGCACCAGCACTTGCTCGAGCCTAGTATGTGCTACTGCAACCCTCGGTCCACTCTGATCTTAGACTGGGAATGAACTCCGTATGCCTAAGCCTACCGACGATACAAGCGGGAGGGCGATCGGGCGGGCACTACGTCGACCAGAGAGACGGGATGCGCAAGTCGCGGATCGATAGGGTGGTAGGTGGGTTTAGGTACATCTTCATATTTCTACGTGCCAATGCCATTTTTATGGCTTGTAAATTCATACAATGGTCCTTTAAGCCTTCACGTGAAGTTTCATGGCAAGACGACTTGTTTTCTATTTTTCACGATTTTTGAAGCTTTTTACGGTTCGGGATTTTTTAAAATTTTTTCAGAAGGAGTTTTGGCCCCAAACTTGGTAGACGAGATCCTTGTATTTTTTTTGGCATGCACAAAAAAGTTCAGCTAAAAACTCGAAATGTACAAGATTTTGTGACCATTTGAAAAAGTGTCCCCATTCCAGACACTTTAATGGCTACTGGCAGGAAACTTGTAAAATCTCAAATGTTTTTTAAGGGGATGTGAGTTCTCGAGGTTTGATGAGGGATAGGTGGCCAATATAATGGCTAAGTACCAGCACCCATCGCACATCATGTGCGCACTTCCCTCCGGCCCCCTCGATCGTCGGAACACCAATACCGCCGGTCAGGTTCTCCGGTGATGCTCCGACGATGGTGCCCCGGTGAAGAAAAATACGGCACCAACACATGCCCGAGGCCAACATGTACTGTCGCAACCCTCAGTCCGATCCGATCTTAGATTGGGAACGAACTCTGTATGCTTAGACTAAGAATGAACTCCATATGCCTAAATCAACCCACGAAACGAACGTGTGGGCACTTAGCCGGCCAGAGGGGCAGGATGCACAAGCCGGGGATCGGCCATGTCCCCCTCTGCGTGCTGCTGATCTTGCTGTCGCAACCCTCGATCCAGGCTAACTTAGACTGGGAATGAACTCCGTATTCCTAAGCCAACCGATGAAACGAGCGGGCGGGTGGGCGGGCACAACGTCGGCCAGAGAGACGGGATGCGCGAGCCGTGGATCGATAGGGTGGTAGGCGGGTTTAGGCACATCTTCATATTTCTGCGTGCCAATGATATTTTTATGGCTTGTAAATTCATACAATGGTCCCTTAAGCCTCCACGTGAAGTTTGATGGCAAGATGACTAGTTTTTTATTTTTCACGATTTTGGAAACTTTTTACGATTCGGGATTTTTTAAAATTTTTTCGGAAGGAGTTTTGTTCCCAAACTTGGTAGACGTGATCCTTGTATTTTTGTTGGCATGCACAAAGAAAATCAGCTAAAAACTTGAAGTGTACAAGATTTTGTGACCATTTGAAATGTCCTCATTTCAGACACTTTAATTGCTACTAAAAACAAACCTGTAAAATCTCAAATGCTCTTTAAGGGCGTGTGAGTTCTCGAGGTTTGATGAGGGATACGAAGCCAATATAAGGGCAAAGTACCAGCACCCATCACATATCATGAGCGCACACCCCCCAGGCCCCCTCGATGGTCGAAACCCCAATGCCGCCGGTCTGGTTCTCCGACGATGCTCTGGCGATGGTGCCCCGACGAAGAAATATGCGGCACTAGCACATGCCTGAGCCCAGCATGTGCTATCGCAACCCTCGGTCGGGTCCAATCTTAGACTGCGAATGAACTCCGTATGCTTAGACTGGGAATGAACTCCGTATGCCTAAGTCAACCCATGAAACGAGCGTGTTGGCGCTCAGCCAACTAGAGGGGCGGGATGCGTAAGCTGGGGATCGACCGCCTCTCCTCTGTGTGCTGTCGATCCTGCTGCTGCAACACTCGATCTAGTCTGATCTTAGATTGGGAATGAACTCCGTATCCCTAAGCCAACCGACGAAACGAGCGGGCGGGTGGGCACTACGTCGGCCAGAGAGATCGGATGCGCAAGCCGTGGATCGATAGGGTGGTAGGTGGGTTTAGCCACATCTTCATATTTCTGTGTGCCAATGCCATTTTTATGGCTTGTAAATTCATACAATGGTCCCTTAAGCCTTCACGTGAAGTTTAATGGCAAGACGACTCGTTTTCTATTTTTCACGATTGTCAAAACTTTTTTATGTTCGAGATTTTTTAAAATTTTTTCGAAAGGAGTTTTGGCCCCAAACTTGATAGACGTGATCATTGTATATTTTGTTGGCATGCACAAAAAAAGTCAGCTAAAAACTCGAAGTGTACAAGATTTTGTGACCATTTGAAAAAAGTGTCCCCATTTCAGACACTTTACTGGCTACTGGAAGCAAACCTGTAAAATCTCAAATGCTCTTTAAGGGGGTGTGAGTTCTCGACGTTGGATGAGGGATAGGGGGCCAATATAAGGGCCAAGTAGCAGCACCCATGCACATCATGTGCGCACACCCCCTCGGGCCCCCCTGATCGCCAGAACCCAATGCCGTCGGTCAGGTTCTCCGGCGATGCTCCGACGATGGTGCCCCGACGAAGAAAAAAATGGCACCAGCATATGCCCGAGCCCAACATGTGCTGCCGCAACCCTCAGTTCGGTCTGATCTTAGATTGGGTATGAACTCCATATGCCTAAGCTAACCGACGAAATAAGTGGGCGGGCGGGCACTACGCAGGCCAGAGAGACGGGATGCGCAAGCCGTGGATCGATAGGGTGGTAGGTGGGTTTAGGCACATCTTCATATTTCTGCATCCCAATGATAATTTTTATGGCTTGTAAATTCATACAATGGTCCCTTAAGCCTTCACGTGAAGTTTCATGGCAAGACGACTAGTTTTTTATTTTTCACGATTTTGGAAACTTTTTACGGTTTGAGATTTTTTAAAATTTTTTGGGAAAGTGTTTTTCCCCATACTTGGTAGATGTGATCCTTGTATATTTTGTTGGCATGCACAAAAAAATTCAGCTAAAAACTCGAAGTGTACAAGATTTTGTGACCATTTGAAAAAAGTATCCCCATTTCAGACACTTTAATGGCTACTGGCAGCAAACCTGTAAAATCTCAAATGCTCTTTAAGGGGGTGTGAGTTCTCGAGGTTTGATTAGGGATAAGGGGCCAATATAAGGGCTAAGTACCAGC
Source organism: Durio zibethinus (assembly GCF_047325235.1). Taxonomy (NCBI): domain Eukaryota; kingdom Viridiplantae; phylum Streptophyta; class Magnoliopsida; order Malvales; family Malvaceae; genus Durio; species Durio zibethinus. Next base: position 13,821,179 of record NC_143180.1, on the reverse strand, counting down.
ACCCATCACACAACATGTGCGCACATCCCCCGGCCCCCCTGATCGTCGGAACCCCAATGCCGTCGGTCAGGTTCTTCGACGATGGTGCCCCGATGAAGAAAAAAACTGCACCAGCACATTCCCGAGCCCAGCATGTGCTGCCGCAACCCTCAGTCCGGTCCGATCTTAGACTGGGAATGAACTCCGTATGCTTAGACTGGGAATGAACTCTGTATGCGTAAGTCCACCCATGAAACGAGCGTGCGGGCACTTAGTCGGCCAGAGGGGCGGGATGCGTAAGCCGAGGATCGGTCTGGTTCCCCTCTGCGTGCTGCCGATCCTACTACCGTAACCCTCGATCTGGTCTGATCTTAGATTGGGAATGAACTCTGTATGCCTCAGCTAATCGACAACACGAGAGGGCGGACGGGTGGGCGGGCACTACGCCGACCAGAGAGACGGGATGCGCAAGCCGTGGATCGATAGGGTGGTAGGTGAGTTTAGTCACATCTTCATATTTCTATGTGCTAATGCCATTTTTATGGCTTGCAAATTCATACAATGGTCCCTTAAGCCTTCACGTGAAGTTTCATGGCAAGACGACTCATTTTCTATTTGCATGATTTACAAAACTTTTTGCGGTTTGGGATTTTTTAAAATTTTTTCGGAAGGAGTTTTGGCCCCAAACTTGGTAGACGTGATCCTTGTATTTCTGTTGGCATGCACAAAAAACTTCAGCTAAAAACTCAAAGTGTATAAGATTTTGTGACCATTTGAAAAAAATGTCCCCATTTCAGACACTTTAATGGCTACTGGCAGGAAACCTGTAAAATCTTAAATGCTCTTTAAGGGGGTGTGAGTTCTCGAGGTTTGATGAGGGATAGGGGGCCAATATAAGGGCCAAGTACCAGCACCCATCGCACATCATGTGCGTACACCCCCCGGCCCCCCGATCGTCGAAACCCAAATGCCGCCGGTAAGGTTCTCCGATGATGCTCCGGCGATGCTCCGGTGATGGTGCCCCGACGAAGAAAAATGCGGCACCTCACACATAATCGAGCCCAGCAGGTGCTACCACAACCCTCGATCCGGTCTAATCTTAGACTAGGAATGAACTTCGTATGCTTAGACTGGGAATGAACTCTGTATGCCTAAGTCAACCCATGAAACAAGCGTACGGGCGCTCAGCCGGTCGGAGGGGTGGGATGTGCAAGCTGAGGATCGGCCGGGTCCCCCTCTACGTGCTGCCGATCCGACTGCCGCAACCCTCACTCCGATCTGATCTTAGATTGGGAATGAACTCCGTATGTCTAAGCCAACCGACGAAACGAGCGGGCGGGCGGGCGGGCACTACACCGGCCAGAAAGACGGGATGCGCAAGCTGTGGATCGATAGGGTGGTAGGTGGGTTTAGGCACATCTTCATATTTTTGCATGCCAATGCCATTTTTATGGCCTGTAAATTCATACAATGGTCCCTTAAGCCTTCACGTGAAGTTTCATGGCAAGACAACTCGTTTTCTATTTTTCACCATTTCCGAAACTTTTTACAGTTTGGGATTTTTTAAAATTTTTTCGGAAGGAGTTTTTGCCCGAAACTTGGTAGACGTGATCCTTGTATTTTTGTTGGCATGCCAAAAACAATTCAGCTAAAAACTCGAACAGTACAAGATTTTGTGACCATTTGAAAAAAGTGTCCCCATTTCAGACACTTTAATGGCTACTGGCAGCAAACCTGTAAAATCTCAAATGCTCTTTGAGGGGGTGTGAGTTCTCGAGGTTTGATGAGGGATAAGAGGCCAATATAAGGGCCAAGTACCAGCACCCATCGCACATCATGTGAGCACACCCCCCGGCCCCCTGATCACCGAAACCCCAATACCACCGGTCAGGTTCTCCGACGATGCTCCGGTGATGGTGCCCCGGTGAAGAAAAATGTGGCACCAGCACATGCCCAAGCCCAGCATGTGCTACCGCAACCCTTGGTCCGATCCGATCTTAAACTAGGAATGAACTCCATATGCTTAGACTGGGAATGAACTCCGTATGCCTAAGTCAACCCACGAAACGAGCGTGCGGGCACTACCTACGTGCTGCTAATCCTACTGCCGCAACCCTCAATCCAGTCCTATCTTAGACTAGGAATGAACTCTGTATGCCTAAGCCAACCGATGAAATGAGCGGGCGGGCACTACGTCGACCAGAGAGACGGGAAGCGCAAGCCGTGGATCGATAGGGTGGTAGGTGAGTTTAGGCACATCTTCATATTTTTGCGCGCCAATACCATTTTTATGGCTTGTAAATTTATATAATGGTCCCTTAAGCCTTCACGTGAAGTTTCATGGCAAGACGACTCGTTCTCTATTTTTCATGATTTTCGAAACTTTTTACGGTTCAGATTTTTTAAAATTTTTTCGGTAGGAGTTTTGGCCCCAAACTTGGTAGACGTGATCCCTGTATTTTTGTTCGCATGCACAAAAGAATTCAGCTAAAAACTCGAAGTGTTCAAGATTTTGTGACCATTTGAAAAAAGTGTCCCCATTTCAAACACTTTAATGGCTACTGCAGCAAACCTGTAAAACTCAAATGCTCTTTAAGGGGGTGTGAGTTCTCGAGGTTTGATGAAGGATAGGGGGCCAGTAAAAGGGCCAAGTACCAGCACCCATCGCACATCATGTGCGCACATCCCCTCGGCCCCCCCGATCGTCGGAACCCCAATGTCGCAGGTCAAGTTCTTCGGCGATGCTCCGACGATGGTGCCCCGACGAAGAAAAATACGGCACCAGCACATGCCAATGCCCGAGCCCAGCATGTGCTACCACAACCCTTGATCCGGTCCGATCTTAGACTGTGAATGAACTCCGTATGCTTAGATTGGGAATGAACTCCGATGCCTAAGTTAACCAACGAAACGAGCGTGCGGGCGCTCAACCGGCCAGAGGGGCGGGATGCGCAAGGGGGGGATCGGTCGGGTCCTCTTCTATGTGTTGCCGATCCTGCTACCACAACCTTCAGTCCGGTCTGATCTTAGACTGGGAATAAACTCCGTATGCCTAAGCCAACCGATGAAACTAGCGGTTGGGCACTACGCCGGCCAGAGAGACCGGATGCGCAAGCCGTGGATCGATAGGGTGGTAAGTGGGTTTAGGCACATCTTCATATTTCTGCATGTCAATGCCATTTTTATGGCTTGTAAATTCATACAATTGTCCCTTAAGCCTTCACGTGAAGTTTCATGGCAAGACGACTCCTTTTTTATTTTTCACGATTTTCAAAACTTTTTACGGTTCAGGATTTTTTTATATTATTTTGGAAGGTGTTTTGGCCCCAAACTTGGTAGACGTGATCCTTGTATTTTTGGTGGCATGTACAAAAAAATTCAGCTAAAAACTCAAAGTGTACAAGATTTTGTGACCATTTGAAAAAAGTGTCCCCATTTCAGACACTTTAACGGCTACTGGCAGCAAACCTGTAAAATCTCAAATGCTCTTTAAAGGGGTGTGAGTTCTCGAGGTTTGATGAGGGATAGGGGGCTAATATAAGGGCCAAGTACCAGCACCCATCGCACATCATGTGTGCACACCCCTCTGGCCCCCCCGATCGCCGAAACCCGAATGCCACCGGTCAGGTTCTCCAACGATGCTCCGGCGATGGTGCCCCGATGAAAAAAAATGCAGCACCAGCACATGCCCGAGCCCAGCATGTGCTGCCGCAACCCTCGGTCTGATCCAATCTTAGACTGGGAATGAACTCCGTATGCCTATGTCAACCCACGAAACGAGCATACGGGCGCTCAGCCGGCAAGAGGGATGGGATGCGCAAGCCGGGGATCGACCGGGTCCCCCTCTGCGTGCTGCCGAACCTACTACCACAACTCTCAGTTTGATCTGATCTTAGACTGGGAATGAACTCCGTATCCCTAAGCCAACCGACGAAACGAGCGGGCGGGCGGGCACTACACCAGACAGAGAGACAAGATGCGCAAGACGTGGATCGATAGGGTGGTAGGTGGCTTTAGGCACATCTTCATATTTCTACGTGCCAATGCCATTTTTATGGCTTGCAAATTCATGCAATGGTCCCTTAAGCCTCTAAGTGAAGTTTCATGGCAAGACGACTCATTTTTTATTTTTCACGATTTTTGAAACTTTTTACGGTTCAGGATTTTTTAAAATTTTTTCGAAAGGAGTTTTCGCCCAAACCTGGTAGACGTGATCCTTGCAATTTATTTGGCATGCATAAAAGAATTCAGCTAAAAACTCAAAGTTTACAAGATTTTGTGACCATTTGAAAAAAGTGTCCCCATTTTAGACACTTTAATTGCTACTGGCAGCAAACCTGTAAAATCTCAAATGCTCTTTAAGGGGGCGTGAGTTCTCGAGGTTTGATGAGGGATAAGGGGTAAATACAAGGGCCAAGTACCAGCACCCATCGCACATCATGTGCGCACACCCCCCGATCGCTGGAACCCCAATGCTGTCGGTCAGGTTCTCCGGCGATGCTCCGGCGATGGTTCCCCGACGAAGAAAAATACGGCACCAGCACATGCCTAAGCCCAGCATGTGCTGTCACAACCCTCGGTCCAATCCGTTCTTAGACTAGGAATGAGCTCCGTATGCTTAGATTGGGAATGAACTCCATATGCCTAAGTCAACCCACGAAACGAGTGTGCGGGCGCTTAGTTGGCCAGAGGGGCGGGATGCGTAAGCTGAGGATCGGTCGAGTCCCCCTCTGTGTGCTACAGATCCTGCTACTACAACCCTCGGCCCAGTCTGATCTTAGACTAGGAATGAACTCCGTATGCCTAAGCCAACTGACGAAACGAACGGGCAGGCGGGCGGGGGGCACTACGTCGGCCAGAGGGGCGGGATGCGTAAGCTGAGGATCGATCAGGTCCCCCTCTGTGTGCTACAGATCCTGCTACTACAACCCTCGGCCCAGTCTGATCTTAGACTAGGAATGAACTCCGTATGCCTAAGCCAACGGACGAAACGAACGGGCAGACGGGCGGGGGGTACTATGTCGGCCAGAGGACGGGATGCGCAAGCCGTGGATCGATAGGGTGGTAGGTTGGTTTAGGCACATCTTCCTATTTCTACGTGGCAATGCCATTTTTATGGCTTTTAAATTCATACAATGGTCCCTTAAGCCTTCACGTGAAGTTTCATGGCAAGACGACTCGTTTTCTATTTTTCACGATTTTCAAAAATTTTTGCTGTTCAAGATTTTTTAAAATTTTTTCGGGAGTTTTGGCCCAAAACTAGGTAGACATGATCCTTGTATTTTTGTTGGCATGCACAAAAAAATTCAGCTAAAAACTCGAAGTGTACAATATTTTGTGACCATTTGAAAAAAGTGTCCCAATTTTAGACACTTTAAAGGCTACTTATAGCAATCCTGTAAAATCTCAAATGCTCTTTAAGGGGGTGTGAGTTCTCGAGGTTTGATGAGGGATTGGGGGCCAAAATAACAGCCAAGTACCAGTACCCATCGCACATCATGTGCGCACTCACCCCCCCGGCCCCCCCGATCGTCGGAACTAAAATGCCGTCGGTCAGGTTGTCCGACGATGCTCCGACGATGGTGCCTCGACGAAGAAAAATGTGGCACCAGCACATGCTCGAGCCCAGCACGTGCTGCCGTAACCCTCGGTCTGATCCGATCTTAGACTGGGAATGAACTTCGTATTCTTAGACTAGGAATGAACTCCGTATGCCTAAGTCAATCCACGAAACGAGTGTATGGGCGCTCAGTAGGCCAGAGGGGCGGGATGCGCAAGTCGAGGATAGGCTCGGTCCCCCTCTACGTGCTGTCGATCCTGCTGCTGTAACCCTCACTCCAGTCCAATCTTAGACTGGGAATGAACTCCATATGCCTAAGCCAACCGACGAAACGAGCGGGCGGGAGGGTGGGCGGGCACTACGTCGGCCAGAGAGACGGGATGCGCAAGCCGTGGATCGATAGGGTGGTAGGTGGGTTTAGGCACATCTTCATATTTCTGTGTGCCAATGCCATTTTTATGGCTTGTAAATTCATAAAATGGTCCCTTAAGCCTTCACGTGAAGTTTCATGGCAAGACGATTCGTTTTCTATTTTTCACTATTTTTGAAACCTTTTGCGGTTTGGGATTTTTTAAAATTTTTTCGGAAGGAGTTTTGGCCCCAAACTTGGTAGATGTGATACTTGTATTTTTGTTGGCATGCACAAAACAATTCAGCCAAAAACTCAAAGTGTACAAGATTTTGTGACCATGTGAAAAAAGTGTCCCCATTTCAGACACTTTAATGGCTACTGACAGCAAACCTGTAAAATATCAAATGCACTTTAAGGGGGTGTGAGTTCACGTGAAGTTAAGGGGGCCAATATAAGGGCCAAGTACCAGCACCCATCGCACATCATGTGCGTACACCCCCCCGTCGGCCCCCCCGATTGTTGGAACCCCAATGTCGCTGGTCAGGTTCTCCGGTGATGCTCCGACGATGGTGCCCCGACAATGAAAAATACGGCACCAGCACATGCCCGAGCCCAGTATGTGCTGCTGCAACCCTCGGTCTGGTCCGATCTTAGACTGGGAATGAACTCCGTATGCTTAAACTGGGAATGAACTCCGTATGCCTAAGTCAACCCACGAAACAAGCGTGCGGGCGTTCAGCCGGCCAGAGGGGTGGGATGCGCAAGTCGGGGATCGATCGGGTCCCACTCTGCGTGCTGCCGAGCCTATTGTCGTAACCCTCATTCTGGTCTGATCATAGACTGGGAATGAACTCCGTATGCCTAAGCCAACCGACGAAATGAGCGGGCGGGCGGGAGGGCGGGCACTACGCCGGCCAGAGAGACGGGATGCGCAAGTCATGGATCAATAGGGTGGTAGGTGGGTTTAGGCACATCTTCATATCTCTGCGTGCCAATGCCATTTTTTTGGCTTGTAAATTCATACAATGGTCTCTTAAGCCTTCACGTGAAGTTTCTTGGCAAGACGACTCGTTTTCTATTTTTCATAATTTTTGAAACTTTTTACGGTTCGAGATTTTTTAAAATTTTTTCGGAGGAGTTTTGGCCCCAAACTTGGTAGACGTAATCCTTGTATTTTTTTTGTCATGCACAAAAAAATTCAGCTAAAAACTCGAAGTGGACAAGATTTTCTGACCATTTGAAAAAAGTGTCCCCATTCTAGACACTTTAATGGCTACTGGCAGCAAACCTGTAAAATCTAAAATGCCCTTTAAGGAGGTGTGAGTTCTTGAGGTTTGATGAGGGATAGGGGGCCAATATAAGGGCCAAGTACCAGCACCCATCGCACATCATGTGCGCACACCCCCCCGGTCCCCCCGATCATCGGAACCCCAATGCTGCCGGTCAAGTTCTCCGATGATGCTCCGGCGATGGTGCCCCATCAAAGAAAAATGCGGCACCAGCACATGCTCGAGCCCAGCATGTGCTGCCGCAACCATCGATCTGGTCTGATCTTAGACTGGGAATGAACTCTGTGTGCTTAGACTGGGAATGAACACCATATGCCTAAATGAACCCATGAAACGAACGTGCGGGCGCTCAGCCGATCAGAGGGGCGGGATGCGCAAGCTGGGGATCGGTCGAGTCCCCCTCTATGTGCTACCGATCCTTCTGCCACAACCCTCGATCAGGTTTGATCTTAGACTGGGAATGAACTTCGTATGCCTAAGCCAACCGATGAAATAAACGGGCAGACGGGCGGGCGGGCACTACGTCAGCCAGAGAGACGGGATGTACAAGCCGTGGATCGATAAGATGGTAGGTGCGTTTAGGCACATCTTCATATTTCTACATGCCAATGCCATTTTTATGACTTGTAAATTCATACAATGGTGCCTTAAGCCTTCACGTGAAGTTTCATGGCAAGACGACTCATTTTTTTATTTTTCAGGATTTTTGAAACTTTTTGCGGTTCAAGATTTTTTAAAATTTTTTCAAAACGAGTTTTGGGCCCAAACTTGGTAGACGTGATCCTTGTATTTTTCTTGGTATGCACAAAAAAAATCAGCTAAAAACTCGAAGTGTACAAGATTTTGTGCCCATTTGAAAAAAGTGTCCCCATTTCAGACACTTTAATGGCTACTGGCAGCAAACTTGTAAAATCTCAAATGCTCTTTAAGGGTGTGTGAGTTCGTGAGGTTTGATGAGGGATAGTGGGCCAATATAAGGGCCAAGTACCAGCACCCATCGCACATCATGTGTGCACACCCCCCCGGCCCCGCCGATCGCTGGAACCCCAATGCCACCATTCAGGTTCTCCGACGATGCTCTGGCGATGGTGCCTCGATGGAGAAAAATGCGGCACCAGCACATGCCCGAACTAGCATGTGCTGCAGCAACCCTCGGTCCAATTTGATCTTTGACTGGGAATTAACTCCATATGCTTAGACTGGGAATGAACTCCATATGCTTAGACTGGGAATGAACTCCGTATACCTAAGTCAACCCACGAAACGTACGTGCGGGCTATCAACCGACGAGAGGGGCGGGAAGCGCAAGCTGGGGATCGACCGGGTCCACCTTTGTGTGCTGCCTATCTTGCTATCGTAACCCTCGATCCGGTCTGATCTGAGACTGGGAATGAACTCCGTATGCCTAAACCAATCGACGGAATGAGCGGGCGGACGGGCGGACGGGCGAGCAATACGCCGGCCAGAGAGACGGGATGCGCAAGCTGTGGATCGATAGGGTGGTAGGTGGGTTTAGGCAAATCTTCATATTTCTGCTTGCCAATGCCATTTTTATGGCTTGTAAATTCATACAATGGTCCCTTAAGCCTTCACGTGAAGTTTCATGGCAAGACGACTCGTCTTCTATTTTTCACGATTTTCAAAACTTTTTACGGTTCGGGATTTTTTAAAATTTTTTTGAAAGGATTTTTGACCCCAAACTTGGTAGGCATGATCCTTTTATTTTTCTTAGCATGCACAAAACATTTCAGCTAAAAACTCGAAGTGTACAAGATTTTGTGACCATTTGAAAAAAGTGTCCCCATTTCAGATACTTTAGTGGCTACTGGCAGCAAACCTGTAAAATCTTAAATGCTCTTTAAGGGGGTGTGAGTTTTCGAGGTTTAATGAGGGATAGGGGGCCAATATAAGAGCCAAGTACCAGCACCCATCGCACATCATGTGCGCACACCCCCCGGCTCCCCCGATCGTCGGAACCCCAATGCCGTCGGTCAGGTTCTCCGGTGATGCTCCGGTGATGGTGCCCCGACGAAGACAAATGTGGCACCAGCACATGCTTGAGCCCAGCATGTGCTGCCGCACTCCGTATGCTTAGACTGGGAATTAACTCCGTATGCTTAGACTGGGAATGAACTCCATATGCCTAAGTCAACCCATGAAACGAGCGTTCGAGCGCTCAGTCGGCCAGAGGGGTAGGATGCGCAAGCCGGGGATCGGTCGGGTCCCCCTCTGTGTGCTGCTGATCCTGCTTCCACAACCCTTGGTTCAGTCTGATCTTAGACTGGGAATGAACTCCGTATGCCTAAGCCAACCGACGAAACGAGCGGGCGGGCGGGCGGGCAGGCGGGCACTACATCGACCAGAGAGACGGGATGCGTAAGCTGTGGATCGATAGGGTGGTAGGTGGGTTTAGGCACATCTTTATATTTCTACATGCCAATGCCATTTTTATGGCTTGTAAATTCATACAATGGTCCTTTAAGCCTTCACGTGAAGTTTCATGGCAAGATGACTCGTCTTCTATTTTTCACGATTTTCAAAACTTTTTACGGTTCAGAATTTTTTAAAATTTTTTCGAAAGGATTTTTGGCCCTAAACTTGGTAGGCATGATCCTGTTATTTTTCTTGGCATGCACAAAACAATTCAGCTAAAAACTCAAAGTGTACAAGATTTTGTGACCATTTGAAAAAGGTGTCCCCATTTCAGACACTTTAATGGCTACTGGCAGCAAACCTGTAAAATCTCAAATGCTCTTTAAGGGGGTGTGAGTTCTCAAGGTTTGATGAGGGATAGGGGGCCAATATAAGGGCCAAGTACCAGCACCCATCACACATCATGCGTTCACACCTTCGACCCCCCAATCGATGGAACCCCAATGCCACCGGTCAGGTTCTCCGGTGATGCTCCGACGATGGTACCCCGGCAGAGAAAAATACAGCTCCAGCACATGCCCGAGCCCAGCATGTGCTGTCGCGACCCTCGATCCGATCCAATCTTAGACTGGGAATGAACTCTGTATGCTTAGACTATGAATAAACTCCGTATGCCTAAGTCAACCCACGAAACGAGCGTACGGGCACTCAGCCGACCAGAGGGGCGGGATGCGCAAGCCGGGCGCAAGCCGAGGATCGGCCAGGTCCCCCTCTACATGCTGTCGATCCTACTGCCATAACCCTCGGTCCGATCCGATCTTAGACTGGAATGAACTCCGTATGCCTAAGCCAACCGACGAAAAGAGCGGGCGGGCGGGCACTACGTCGGCCAGAGAGACGGGATGTGCAAGCCGTGGATCGATAGGGTGGTAGGTGGGTTTAGGCACATCTTCATATTTCTGCGTGCCAATGCCATTTTTATGGCTTGTAAATTTATACAATGGTCCCTTAAGCCTTCACGTGAAGTTTCATTGCAAGACGACTCATTTTCTATTTTTCATGATTTTCAAAACTTTTTGCGGTTCGAGATTTTTTAAAATTTTTTTGAAAGGCGTTTTGGCCCCAAACTTGGTATACGTGATCCTTATATTTTTTTTGGCATGCACAAAAAAATTCAGCTAAAAACTCGAAGTGTACAAGATTTTGTGACGATTTGAAAAAAGTGTCCCCATTTCAGACACTTTAATGGCTACTGGCAGCAAACCTGTAAAATCTCAAATTCTCTTTAACTGGGTGTGAGTTCGAGAGGTTTGATGAGGGATAGGGGCAAAATATAAGGGCCAAGTACCAGCACCCATCGCACATCATGTGCGCACACCCCTCCCGGCCTTCCGATCACCGGAACCCCAATGCCGCCGGTCAAGTTCTCCGGCAATGCTCCGATGATGGTGCCCCGGTGAAGAAAAATGTGGCACCAACACATGCCCGAGCCCAGCATGTGCTACCGTAACCCTTGGTCCGATTCGATCTTCGACTGGGAATGAACTCCGTATGCCTAAGTCAACCCACGAAACGAATGTACAGGCTATCAGCCGGCCAGAGGGGGGGGATGTGCAAGCCGAGGATCGGTCGGGTCCCCCTCTGCGTGCTGTCAATCCCACTGCCAAAACCATTAGTCCAATCCGATCTTAGACTGGGAATGAACTCCGTATGACTAAGCCAACCGACGAAACGAGCGGACGGGCAGGCCAGCACTACACCGGCCAGAGAGACGGGATGCGCAAGTCATGGATCGATAGGGTGGAAGGTGGGTTTAGGCACATCTTTATATTTCTATGTGCCAATGCCATTTTTATGGCTTGTAAATTCATACAATGGTCCCTTAAGCCTTCACGTGAAGTTTCATGGCAAGACGACTCGTTTTCTATTTTTCACCATTTTCGAAACATTTTACGGTTCGAGATTTTTTAAAATTTTTTTGGAAGGAATTTTGGCCCCAAACTTGGTAAACATGATCCTTGTATTTTTGTTGGCACGCACAAAAAAATTTAGCTAAAAACTCAAAGTGTACAAGATTTTGTGACGATTTGAAAAAAGTGTCCCCATTTCAGACATGTTAATGGCTATTGGCAACAAACCTATAAAATCCCAAATGCTCTTTAAGGGGGTGTGAGTTCTCGAGGTTTGATGAGGGATAGGGAGCCAATATAAGGGCCAAGTGACAGCACCCATTGCACATCATGTGCGCACACCCCCCGGCCCCCTCGATCGCCGGAACCCCAATGCTGCCAGTCCGATTCTCTGGCGATGCTCCGACGATGGTGCCCCGACGAAGAAAAATACGGCACCAACACATGCCCAAGCCCAACATGTGCTGCCGCAACCCTCGGTCTGGTCCGATCTTAGACTAGGAATGAACTTCGTATGCTTAGACTGGAAATGAACTTCGTATGCTTAGACTAGAAATGAACTCTGTATGCCTAAGTCAACCCATGAAACGAGCGTGCGGGTGCTCAACCGGCCAGAGGGGCGGGATGCGTAAGTCGCGGATCAATCGGGTCCCCTTCTACGTGCTACTAATCTTGCTATCGCAACCCTTGATCCGGTCGAATCTTAGACTGGGAATGAACTCCGTATGCCTAAGGCAACCAACGAAATGAGCGAGCGGGTGGGCGGGTGAGCACTACGCCGACCAGAGAGACGGGATGCGCAAGCCGTGGATCGATAAGGTGATAGGTGGGTTTAGGCACGTCTTCATATTTCTACATGCCAATGCCATTTTTATGTCTTGTAAATTTATACAATGGTCCCTTAAGCCTTCACATGAAGTTTAATGGCAAGACGACTCGTTTTCTATTTTTCACAATTTTTGAAACTTTTACGGTTCGTGATTTTTTAAAATTTTTTCAGAAGGAGTTTTGGCCCCAAACTTGGTAGACGTTATGCTTGTATTTTTTTTGGCATGCACAAAAAAATTCAGCTAAAAACTAGAAGTGTTCAAGATTTTATGACCATTTGAAAAAAGTGTCCCCATTTCAGACTCTTTAATGGCTACTGGCAGCAAACCTGTAAAATCTCAAATGCTCTTTAAGGGGGTGTGAGTTCTCGAGGTTTGATGAGGGATAGGGGACCAATATAAGGGCCAAATACCAGCTCCCATCACACATCATGTGTGCACACCCCCCGATCACTGGAACCCCAATGCTGTCGGTCAGGTTCTCCGACGATGCTCCAGTGATGGTGCCCCGATGAAGAAAAATGTGGCACCAGCACATGCCCAAGCCTAGCATGTGCTGCCGCAACCCTCGGTCTAATCTGATCTTAGACTGGGAATGAACTCCATATGCTTAGACTGGGAATGAACTCCGTATGCTTAGACTGGGAATGAACTCCATAAGCCTAAGTCAACCCACGAAACGAACGTGCGGGCGCTCAGCGGGCCAAAGGGCGAACGGGCGGGTGGGCACTAGCCCCGTCAGAGAGACGAGATGGGCAAGCCGTGGATCGATAGGGTGGTAGGTTGGTTTAGGTACATCTTCATATTTCTGCGTGCCAATGCCATTTTTATGCCTTGTAAATTCGTAGAATGGTCCCTTAAGCCTTCACGTGAAGTTTCATGGCAAGACGACTTGTTTTCTATTTTTCACCATTTTTGAAACTTTTTGCGGTTCGAGATTTTTTAAAATTTTTTCAAAAGGAGTTTTGGCCCCAAACTTGGTAGACGTGATCCTTGTATTTTTGTTGGCATGCACAAAAAAATTCAGCTAAAAACTCGAAGTGTACAAGATTTTGTGACCATTTGAAAAAAGTGTCCCCATTTCAGACACTTTAATGGCTACTGGCAGCAAACCTGTAAAATCTCAAATGCTCTTTAAAGGGGTGTGAGTTCTCGAGGTTTGATGAAGGATAGGGGGCCAATATAAGGGCCAAGTACCAGCACCCATCGCATATCAGGCGTGCACACCCCCCAGCCCCCCTGATCGCCAGAACCCCAATGCCGTCAGTCAGGTTCTCCAGCGATGCTCTGGTGATGGTGCCCCGACGAAGAGAAATGTGGCACCAGCACATGCTCGAGCCCAGCATGTGCTGCCCCAACCCTCAGTCTGGTCTGATCTTAGATTGGGAATGAACTCCGTATGCTTAGACTGGGAATGAATTCCATATGCCTAAGTCACCTCACAAAATGAGTGTGCGGGCACTTACCAGGCCAAAGGGCGAGATGCGCAAGCCGGGGATCGATTGGGTTCCCCTTTGCATGCTGTCGATCCTACTACCATAACCCTCGGTCTGGTCCGATCTTAGACTGGGAATGAACTCCGTATGCCTAAGTCAACCCACGAAACGAGCGTGCAAGCGCTCAGCCGGCCAGAGGGGCAGGATGCGCAAGTCAGGGATCGGTCGGGTCCCCCTCTACGTGCTGTCGATCCTGCTACCACAGCCATTCATCTATTCTGATCTTAAACTGGGAATGAACTCCGTATGCCTAAGCCAACCGACGAAACAAGCGAGCAAGCAGGCACTACACCGGCCAGAGAGACGGGATGCGCAAGCCGTGGATCGATAGGGTGGTAGGTGGGTTTAGGCACATCTTCATATTTCTGCGTGCCAATGCCATTTTTATGGCTTGTAAATTCATACAATGGTCCCTTAAGCCTTCATGTGAAGTTTGACTGAAAGACGACTCGTTTTCTATTTTTCACGATTTTGAAAACTTTTTACGATTCGAGATTTTTTTAAATTTTTTCGAAAGAATTTTTGGCCCCAAACTTGGAAGACGTGATCCCTTTATTTTTTTTGGCATGCACAAAAAAATTCAGCTAAAAACTCAAAGTGTACAAGATTTTATGACCATTTGAAAAAAGTGTCCCCATTTCAGACACTTTAATGGCTACTGGCAGCAAACCTGTAAAATCTCAAATGCTCTTTAAGAGGGTGTGAGTTCTCAAGGTTTGATGAGAGATAGGGGGCAATATAAGGGCCCAGTATCAGCACCCATCGCACATCATGTGTGCACAGCCCCCGGCACCCCCGATAGCCGGAACCCAAAGCCGTCGGTTAGGTTCTCCGATGATGGTGCCCCGACGAAGAAAAATGTGGCACCAGCACATGCCCGAGCCCAGTATGTGCTGCCGCAAGCCTCGATCCGGTTTGATCTTAGACTGGGAATGAACTTCGTATGCTTAGACTGGGAGTGAACTCCGTATGCCTAAGTCAAACCATGAAACGAGCTCCGGGCACTCAGCTGGCCAGAGGGGCAGGATGCGTAAGCCGGAAATCGATCGGGTCCCCCTCTGCGTGCTACCGATCCTGCTACCGCAACCCTCAATCCAGTTTGATCTTAGACTGGAAATGAACTTCGTATGCCTAAGCCAATCGACGAAACGAGCGGGAGGATAGGCAGGCAGGCACTACGTCTGCCAAAGAGACGGGATACGCAAGCCATGGATCGATAGGTTGGTTGGTGGGTTTAGGCACATCTTCATATTTCTATGAGCCAATGCCTTTTTTATGGCTTCTAAATTCATACAATGGTCCCTTAAGCCTTCACATGAAGTTTCTTGGCAAGATGACTCGTTTTCTATTTTTCACGATTTTCAAAACTTTTTGCGGCTCAGGATTTTTTAAAATTTTTTGGGAAGGAGTTTTGACCCCAAACTTGGTATACGTGATCCTTATATTTTTTTTGGCATGCACAAAAAAATTCAGCTAAAAACTCGAAGTGTACAAGATTTTGTGACCATTTGAAAAAAGTGTCCCCATTTCAGACACTTTAATGGCTACTGGCAGCAAACCTGCAAAATGTCAAATGCTCTTTAAGGGGGTGTGAGTTCTTGAGGATTGATGAGGGATAGGGGGCCAATATAAGGGCCAAGTACCAGCACCCATGGCATATCATGTGTGCACACCCCCCCGGCCCCCCGATCGCCGGAACCCCAATGTCGTCGGTCAAGTTCTCCGACAATGCTCCGGTGATCGTGCCCCGATGAAGAAAAATACGGCACTAGCACATGCCCGAGCCCAGCATGTGCTGCCGCAACCCTCGATCCGGTCTGATCTTAGACTGGGAATGAACTCCGTATGCTTAGACTAGGAATGAACTCCGTATGCCTAAGTCAACCCACGAAACGAGCATGCAGGCGCTCAGTCGACTAAAGCGGCGGGATATGCAAACCGGGGATTGGCCGAGTCCCCCTCTGTGTGCTGCCGATCCTGCTGTCACAACCCTCAGTCTGATCCAAACTTAGACTGGGAATGAACGCCATATGCAAACGAGCAGGCGGGCACTACGCCGACCAGAGAGACGGGATGCGCAAGTCGTGGATCGATAGGGTGGTAGGAGGCTTTAGGCACATCTTCATATTTTTGTGTGCCAATGCCATTCTTATTGCTTGTAAATTCATACAATGGTCCCTTAAGCCTTCACGTGAAGTTTCATGGCAAGATGACCCATTTTCTATTTTTCATGATTTTCAAAACTTTTTTCGGTTCGAGATTTTTTAAAATTTTTTCGGAAGGAGTTTTGGCCCCAAACATGGTAGACGTGATCCTTGTATTTTTGTTGGCTTGCCCAAAAAAATTCAGCTAAAAACTCGAAGTGTACAAGATTTTGTGACTATTTGAAAAAAGTGTCCCCATTTCAGACACTTTAATGGCTACTGGCGGCAAACCTGTAAAATCTCAAATGCTTTTTAAGGGGGTCTGAGTTCTCAAGGTTTGATGTGGGATAGGGGGCCAATATAAGGGCCAAGTACCAGCACCCATCGCACATCATGTGCGCATACCCCCCGACCCCGCGATCGCCAGAACCCCAATGCCGCCGGTCAGGTTCTCCGACAATGCTCCGACGATGGTGCCCCAATGAAGAAAAATACGACACCAGCACATGCCTGAGCCCAGCATTTGCTGTCGGAACCCCTGGTCCGGTCCGATCTTAGACTGGGAATGAACTCCGTATGCTTAGACTGGGAATGAACTCCGTATGCCTAAGTCAACCCATGAAACGAGCGTGCGGGCGCTCATCCGGCCAGAGGGGTGGGATGCGTAAGCTAGGGATCGGTCGGGTCCCCCTCTGCATCCTACCGATCTTGCTGCCGTAACCCTTGATCTGATCTGATCTTAGACTGGGAATGAATTTCGTATGCCTAAGCCAACCGACGAAACGAGCGGGCGGGCGGCCGGGCACTACGCCGGCCAGAGAGACGGGATGCATAAGCCGTGGATCGATAGGGTGGCAGGTGGGTTTAGGCACATCTTCATATTTCTGTGTGCCAATGCCATTTTTATGGCTTGTAAATTCATACAATGGTCCCTTAGGCCTGCACGTGAAGTTTCATGGCAAGACGACTTGTTTTCTATTTTTCATAATTTTTGAAACTTTTTGCGGTTCGGGATTTTTTAAAATTTTTTCGGAAGGAGTTTTTATCCCAAACTTGGTAGACGTGATCCTTGTATTTTTTTTGGCATGCACAAAACAATTCAGCTAAAAACTCGAAGTGTACAAGATTTTGTGACCATTTGAAAAAAGTGTCCCCATTTTAGACACTTTAATGACTATTGGCAGCAAACCTGTAAAATCTCAAATGCTCTTTAAGGGGGTGTGAGTTCTTGAGGTTTGATGAGGGATAGGGGGCCAATATAAGGCCCAAGTACCAGCACCCATCGCACATCATGTGCACACACCCCCCGGCCCCCCCAATCCCAGAACCCAATGCCGTCAGTCAGGTTCTCTGGCGATGGTGCCTCGACGAAGAAAAATGCGGCACCAACACATGCCCGAGCCCAGCATGTGCTGCCACAACCCTCAGTCTGGTCTGATCTTAGACTGGGACTGAACTCCATATGCTTAGATTGGGAATGAACTCCGTATGCCTAAGTCAACCCACGAAACGAGCGTGCGGGCGCTCAGCCAGCCAGAGGGGCAGGATGCACAAGTCGGGGATCGATCGGGTTCCCCTCTGCGTGCTGTCGCAACCCTCAGTCCAGTCCATTCTTAGATTGGGAATGAACTCCGTATGCCTAAGCCAACCGATGAAATGAGCAGGCGGGCGGGCGGGCGGGCACAACGTCGGCCAAAGAGATGGGATGCGTAAGCCGTGGATTGATAGGGTGGTAGGTGGGTTTAGGCACATCTTCATATTTCTGCGTGCCAATTCCAATTTTTTGCCTTGTAAATTCTTATAATGGACCCTTAAGCCTACACGTGAAGTTTCATGGCAAGACGACTCGTTTTCTATTTTTCATGATTTTTGAAACTTTTTACGGTTCGGGATTTTTTAAAATTTTTTAGAAAGGGGTTTTGGCCCCAAACTTGGTAGACGTGATCCTTGTATTTTTGTTGGCATGCACAAAAAAATTCAGCTAAAAACACGAAGTGTACAAGATTTTATGACCGTTTGAAAAAAGTGTCCCCATTTTAGACACTTTAATAGCTACTGGCAGCAAACCTGTAAAATCTCAAATGCTCTTTAAGGGGGTGTGAGTTCTCAAGGTTTGATGAGGGATAGGGGGCCAATATAAGGGCCAAGTACCAGCACCCATCGCACATCATGTGTGCACACCCCCCCGATCGCCGGAACCCCAATGCGACCGGTCAGGTTCTCCAGCGATGCTCCGGCGATGGTACCCCGACGAAGACAAATGCAGCACCAGCACATGCCCGAGCCCAGCACGTGCTATCGTAACCATCGGTCCGGTCCGATCTTAGACTGGGAATGAACTCTGTATGCCTAAGTCAACCCATGAAACGAGCGTGCGGGCGCTCAGTCGGCCAGAGGTGCGAGATGCACAAGCCAGGGATCGGTCAGGTCCCACTCTGCATGCTGTCGATCCTGCTACCGTAACACTCAGTCCAATCCGATCTTTGATTGGGAATGAACTCCGTACGCCTAAGCGAACCGACGAAACGAGCGGGCGGGCGGGCATAACGCCGGCCAGAGAGGCGGGATGCACAAGCCATGGATCGATACGGTGGTAGGTGGGTTTAGGCACATCTTCATATTTCTGCATGCCAATGCTATTTTTATGGCTTGTAAATTCATACAATGGTCCATTAAGCTTTGACGTGAAGTTTCATGGCAGGACGACTCATTTTTTATTTTTCACGATTTTTGAAACTTTTTACGATTTGAGATTTTTAAAATTTTTTCGGAAGGAGTTTTGGCCCCAAACTTGGTAGACGTGATCCTTGTATTTTTTTTGGCATTCAAAAAAAAATTCAGCTAAAAACTCAAAGTGTAAAGATTTTGTGACCATTTGAAAAAAGTGTCCCCATTTCAGACACTTTAATGGCTACTGGCAGCAAACCTGTAAAATCTCAAATGCTCTTTAAGGGGGTGTGAGTTCTCGAGGTTTGATGAGGGATAGGGGGCCAATATAAGGGCCAAGTACTAGCACCCATGGCACATCATGTGCGCACACCCCCCCCTCGGCCCCCCCAATCGCCGGAACCCAAATGCCGTTGGTCAGTTCTCCGACAAAGATGCCCCGACGAAGAAAAATGCAAGACCAGCACATGCTCGAGCCGAGCATGTGCTGCCGCAACCTTCACTCTGGACCGATCTTAGACTGGGAATGAACTCCGTAAGCCTAGACTGGGAATGAACTCCGTATGCCTAAGTCAACCCACGAAATAAGCGTACGGGCGCTCAGCCGGGCAGAGGGACGGGATGCGTAAGCCGGGGATCAGCCGGGTCCCCCTCTACATGCTGTCAATCCTACTATTGCAACCCTCAATCCAGTCTGATCTTAGATTCGAAATGAACTCCGTATGCCTAAGCCAACCGATGAAACGAGCGGGCGGGCGGGCGGATGGGCACTACGTCGGCCAAAGAGATGGGATGCGCAAGCCGTGGATCGATAGGGTGGTAGGTGGGTTTAGGCACATCTTCATATTTCTACGTGCCAATGCCAATTTTTTGGCTTGTAAATTCTTACAATGGTCCCTTAAGCCTACACGTGAAGTTTCATGGCAAGGCGACTCGTTTTTTATTTTTCATGATTTTTGAAACTTTTTGTGGTTCGAGATTTTTTAAAATTTTTTCGAAAGGAGTTTTAGCCCCAAACTTGGTAGACGTGATCCTTGTATTTTTTTTTGGCATGCACAAAAAAATTCAGCTAAAAACACGAAGTGTACAACATTTTATAACCATTTGAAAAAAGTATCCCCATTTCAGACACTTTAATTGCTATTGGCAGCAAACCTGTAAAATCTCAAATGCTCTTTAAGAGGGTGTGAGTTCTCGAGGTTTGATGAGGGATGGGGCGCCAATATAAGGGCCAAGTACCAGCACCCATGGCACATCATGTGCGCACACCCCCCCGGCCCCCCCGATCGTCGAAACCCCAATACCGTCGATAAGGTTTTTCGATGATGCTCCGGTAATGGTGCCCTGACGAAGACAAATGCAGCACCAGCACATGCCCGAGCCCAGCATGTGCTACCACAACCCTTGGTCCGGTCCGATCTTACACTGGGAATGAACTCCGTATGCTTAGACTGGGAATGAACTCCGTATGCCTAAGTCAACCCACGAAATGAGCGTACGAGCGCCCAACCGGCCAGAGGGGTGGGATGCGCAATCCGGGGATCGACCAGGTGCCCCTCTGTGTCCTGTCGATCCTGCTGCATTAACCCTCAGCTCGATCTGATCTCTAGACTGGGAATGAACTCCGTATGCCTAAGCCAACCGACGAAACGAGCGGGTGGGCGGGCAGGCGGGCACTACGTCGACCAAAGAGACGGGATGTGCAAGCCGTGGATCGATAGGGTGGTAGGTGGGTTTAGGTACATCTTCATATTTCTACGTGCCAATGCCAAATTCATACAATGGTCCCTTAAGCCTTCACTTGAAGTTTGATGGCAAGGCGACTCGTTTTCTATTTTTCACGATTTTTGAAACTTTTTGCGGTTCAAGATTTTTTAAAATTTTTTCGGAAGTAGTTTTGGCCCCAAACTTGGTAGACGTGATCCTTGT
Organism: Durio zibethinus; assembly: GCF_047325235.1. Taxonomy (NCBI): domain Eukaryota; kingdom Viridiplantae; phylum Streptophyta; class Magnoliopsida; order Malvales; family Malvaceae; genus Durio; species Durio zibethinus. The sequence goes on along the minus strand of NC_143180.1, from coordinate 13,800,653 downwards.
ATTTTTGTTGGCATGCACAAAAAAATTCAGCTAAAAACTCGAAGTGTATAAGATTTTGTGACCATTTGAAAAAAGTGTCCCCATTTCAGACACTTTAATGGCAACTGGCAGCAAACCTGTAAAATCTCAAATGCTCTTTAAGGGGGTGTGAGTTGTCAAGGTTTGATGAGGGATAGGGAGCCAATATAAGGGCCAAGTACCAGCACCCATCGCACATCATGTGCGCACGCCCCCCCGGCCCCCCCGATTACTGGAACCCCAATCCGCCGGTCAGGTTCTCTGGCGATGCTCGGGCGATGGTGCCCCGACGATGAAAAATGTGGCACCAGCACATGCCCGAGTCTAGTATGTGCTGCCACAACCCTCGGTCTGGTCTGATCTTAGACTGGGAATGAACTCCGTATGCTTAGACTGGGAATGAACTCTGTATACCTAAGTCAACCCATGAAACAAGTGTGCGGGTGCTCAGCCAGCCAGAGGGGCAGGATGTGTAAGTCGGGGATCGACCGAGTCCCCCTCTGCATGTAGTCGATCCTGCTGTCGCATCCCTCGATCCAGTCCAATCTTACACTGGGAATGAACTCTGTATGCCTAAGCCAACCGACGAAACGAGCAGGCGGGCGGGCGGGCACGACGTCGGCCAGAGAGACGGGATGCGCAAGCCGTGGATCGATAGGGTGGTAGGCGGGTTTAGGCACATCTTCATATATCTGCGTGCCAATGCCATTTTTATGGCTTTTAAATTCATACAATGGCCCCTTAAGCCTTCACGTGAAGTTTCATGGCAAGACGACTCGTTTTCTATTTTTCATGATTTTTGAAAATTTTTACGGTTCGAGATTTTTTTAAATTTTTTCGGAAGGATTTTATGCCCCAAACATGGTGGACGTGATCCTTGTATTTTTGATAGCATGTACAAAAACATTCAGCTCAAAACTCGAAATGTACAAGATTTTGTGACCATTTGAAAAACGTGTCCCCATTTTAAACACTTTAATGGCTACTAGTAGCAAACCTGTAAAATCTCAAATGCTCTTTAAGGGGGGTGTGAGTTCTTGAGGTTTTATGAGGGATAGGGGGCCAGTATAAGGGCCAAGTACCAGCACCCATGGCACATCATGTGCGCATACCCCCCGGCCCCCCCGATCGCTGGAACCCAAATGCCGTCGGTCAAGTTTTTCGACGTGCTCCGACGATGGTGCCCCGACAAAGAAAAATGTGGCACCAGCACATGCCCGAGCCCAACATGTGCTGCCGCAGCCCTCAGTCCGATCCGATCTTAGATTGGGAATGAACTTCGTATGCTTAGACTAGGAATGATCTCCGTATGCCTAAGTCAACCCATGAAACGAGCGTGCGGGCGCTCAGCCGGCCAGAGGGGCGGGATGCGCAAGCTGGGGATCGACCGGGACCTCCTCTACGTGCTGTCTATCCTGCTGCCGCAACCCTCGGTTGGGTCTGATCTTAGACTGGGAATGAAGTCCGTATGCCTAAGCCAACAGACGAAACGAGCGGGTGGGCGGGCGGGCGAGCACTACGCCGGCCAGAGAGACGGGATGTTGAAGCCGTGGATCGATAGGGTGGTAGGTGGGTTTAGGTACATCTTCATATTTCTACGTGCCAATGCCATTTTTATGGCTTGTAAATTCATACAATGGTCCCTTAAGCCTTCACGTGAAGTTTCATGGCAAGATGACTCGTTTTCTATCTTTCAGGATTTTTTAAAATTTTTTAGAATGGTGTTTTGGCCCCAAACTTGGTAGACGTGATCCTTGTATTTTTGTTGGCGTGCACAAAAAAATTCAGCTAAAAACTCGAAGTGTACAAGATTTTGTGACCATTTGAAAAAAGTGTCCCCATTTCAGACACTTTAACGGCTACAGGTAGCAAACCTGTAAAATCTCAAATGCTCTTTAAGGGGGTGTGAGTTCTTGAGGTTTGATGAGGGATAGGGGGCCAATATAAGGGCCAAGTACCAGCACCCATCGCACATCATGTGCGCACACCGCCCCCCAACCCCCCCGATCGTTGGAACCCCAATGCTACCGGTCAGGTTCTCCGATGATGGTGCCCCGACAAAGAAAAATACGGCCCCAGCACATGCTCGAGCCCAGCATTTGCTATCGCAACGCTCGGTCTAATCCGATCTTAGACTTGGAATGAACTCCGTATGCTTAGACTGGGAACGAACTCGTACGCCTAAGTCAACCCATGGAACAAACGTGCGGGCACTTAGCCGGCTACAAGGGCGGGATGCATAAGCCGGGGATCGATCAGGTCCCTCTCTGCGTGCTACCGATTCTATTGCTGCAACCCTTCGTCGGGTTCAATCTTAGACTGGGAATGAACTCCGTATGCCTAAGCCAACCGACGAAACGAGCGGGCAGGCGGGCGGGCGGGCAATACGCCGGCCAAAAAGACAGGATGCGTAAGCCGTGGATCGATAGGGTGATAGGTGGGTTTAGGCACATCCTCCAATTTCTGCATGCCAATGCCATTTTTATGGCTTGTAAATTCATACAATGGTCCCTTAAGCCTTCACGTGAAGTTTCATGGCAAGACGACCCGTTTTCTATTTTTCATGATTTTTTAAACTTTTTGGGGTTTGGGATTTTTTAAAATTTTTTTGGAAGGGACGTTGCCCCCAAACTTGGTAGACATGATCCTTGTATATTTTTTGGCATGCACAAAAAAATTCAGCTAAAAACTCAAAGTGTACAAGATTTTGTGACCATTTGAAAAAAGCATCCCAATTTCAGACACTTTAATGGCTACTGGCAGCAAACCTGTAAAATCTCAAATGCTCTTTAAGGGGGTGTGAGTTCTCGAGGTTTGATGAGGGATAGGGGGCCAATATAAGGGCCAAGCACCAGCACCCATCGCACATGATGTGCGCACACCCCCCTCGGCCCCCTAATCGCCGAAACCCCAATGCCGTCGGTCAGGTTCTTCGACGATGCTCCGACGATGGTGCCCCGGTGATGAAAAATGTGGCACCAACACATGCCTGAGCCCCACATGTGCTGCCACAACCCTCGGTTCGATCCGATCTTAGATTGGGAATGAACTCCATATGCCTAAGTCAACCCACGAAATGAGCATACAGGCGCTCAGCCAGCTAGAGGGGCGGGATACGCAAGCCGAGATCGACCGGGTCCCCCTCTACGTGCTGCCGATCCTGCTGCCGCAACCCTTGATCTGGTCTGATCTTAGACTGGGAATGAACTCTGTATGCCTAAGCCAACCGACGAAACGAACGGGCGGGTGGGCGGACGAGCACTACGTCGACCAGAGAGACGGGATGCATAAGCCGTGGATCGATAGGGTGGTAGGTGGGTTTAGGCACATCTTCATATTTCTACGGGCCAATGCCATTTTGTTGGCTTGTAAACTCATACAATGGTCCCTTAAGCCTTCACGTGAAGTTTCATGGCAAGATGACTCATTTTCTATTTTTCACGATTTCAAAACTTTTTGCGGTTCGGGATTTTTTCAAATTTTTTCGAAAAGAGTTTTGGCGCCAAACTTGGTAGACGTGATCCTTGTATTTTGGTTGGCATGCATAAAACAATTCAGCTAAAAACTCGAAGTGTACAAGATTTTGTGACCATTTGAAAAAATTATCCCCATTTCAGACACTTTAATGGCTACTGGCCGCAAACCTGTAAAATCTCCAATGCTCTTTAAGGTGTGTGTGAGTTCTCGAGGTTTGATGAGGGATAGGGGCCACTATAAGGGCCAAGTACCAGCACTCATCGGACATCATGTGTGCACAACCCCCCAGGCCCCTCCGATCGTCGAAACCCTAATGCCGCCGGTCAGGTTCTCCAGCGATGCTCCGGCGATGGTGCCCTGATGAAGAAGAATGCGACACTAGGACATGCTCGAGCCCAGCATGTGCTGTCGTAACCCTCGGTTCGGTCCGATCTTAGACTGAGAATGAACTCCATATGCTTAGACTAGGAATGAACTCCGTATGCCTAAGTCAACCCACGAAACGAGCGTGCAGGTGCTCAGTCGGCCAGTGGGGTGAGATGCGCAAGTCGGGGATCGACCGGGTCTCCTTCTACGTGCTGTCGATCCTGCTGCCACAACCCTTAGTCCGATCCGATCTTAGACTCATAATGAACTCCGTATGCCTAAGCCATCTGACGAAATGAGCAGGCGGGCACTATGCCGGCCAGAGAGACGGGATGCGCAAGCCGTCGATCGATAGGGTAGTAGGTGGGTTTAGGCACATCTTTATATTTCTACGTGCCAATGCCATTTTTATGGCAGGTAAATTCATACAATGGTCCCTTAAGCCTTCACGTGAAGTTTCATGGCAAGATGACTCGTTTGCTATTTTTTACGATTTTTGAAACTTTTTACGGTTTGGGATTTTTTTTAATTTTTTCGCAAAGAGTTTTAGCCCCAAACTTTGTAGACGTGATCCTTGTATTTTTATTTGCATGCAAAAAAAAATTCAGCTAAAAACTCGAAGTGTACAAGATTTTGTGACCATTTGAAGAAAGCGTCCCCATTTCAGACACTTTAATGGCTACTGGCAGCAAACCTGTAAAATCTCAAATGCTCTTTAAAGGGGTGTGAGTTCTCAAGGTTTGATGAGGGATAGGAGGCCAATATAAGGGCCAAGTACCAGCACCCATCACACATCATGTGCGCACACCCCCCGGCCCCCCCGATTGCCAGAACCCCAATGCCGCCGGCTAGGTTCTCCAGCGATGCTCCGGCGATGGTGCCCCGACGAAGAAAAATGTGACACTAGCACATGCCCGAGCCCAGCATGTGCTGCTGCAACCCTCGGTCTGGTCCAATATTAGACTGAGAATGAACTCCGTATACTTAGACTGGGAATGAACTCTATATGCCTAAGTCAACCCACGAAACGAGCGTGCGGGTGCTCAACCGGCCAGACGGGCGGGATGCGCAAGCCAGGGATCGACCGAGTCCCCTTTTGTGTGCTACCGATGCTGCTGCCACAACCCTCGATCTGGTCTGATCTTAGACTGGGAATGAACTCCGTATGCTTATACTGGGAATGAACTCCGTATGTCTAAGTCAACCTACGAAATGAGCATGCGGGTGCTCAACCGGCCAGAGCGTCGAGATGCACAAGTCGGGTGATCGATAGGGTCCCCCTCTATGTGCCAATCCCATTTTTATGGCTTGTAAATTCATACAATGGTCCCTTAAGCCTTCACGTGAAGTTTCATGGCAAAACGACTCATTTTTTATTTTTCATGATTTTTGAAACTTTTTATGGTTCGGGATTTTTTAAAATTTTTTTGGAAGGAGTTTTGGCCCCAAACTTCGTAGACGTGATCCTTGTATTTTTGTTGGCATGCATAAAACAATTCAGCTAAAAACTCGAAGTGTACAAGAGTTTGTAACCATTTGAAAAAAGTGTCCCCATTTCAGACACTTTAATGGCTACTGACAGCAAACCTGTAAAATCTCAAATGCTCTTTAAGGGGGTGTGAGTTCTCGAGGTTTGATGAGGGATAGGGAGCCAATATAAGAGCCAAGTACCAGCACCCATGGCACATCATGTCCGCACAACCCCCGACCCTCCGATCGTCGGAACCCCAATGCCGTCGGTCAGGTTCTCCGGCGATGGTGCCCCGACGAAGAAAAATGCAGTACCAGCACATGCCCGAGCCCAGTATGTGCTGCCACAACCCTCAGTCTGATCCAATCATAGACTGGGAATGAACTTCGTATGCTTAGACTGAGAATGAACTTCGTATGCCTAAGTCAACCCACGAAACGAGCGTGCGGGCGCTCAGCCGGCCAAAGGGGTGGGATGCGCAAGCTGGGGATCGGTCGGGTCCCCCTCTGCGTGCTGCCGCAACCCTCGATCCAGTCTGATCTTAGACTGGGAATGAACTCCGTATGCCTAAGCCAACCGACGAAACGAGCGGGCGGGCAGGCGTGCAGGCACCACGTAGGCCAGAGAGACGGGATGCGCAAGCTGTGGATCGATAGGGTGGTAGGTGGGTTTAGGCACATCTTCATATTTCTGTGTGCCAATGCCATTTTTATTGCTTGTAAATTCATACAATGGTCCCTTAAGCCTTCACATGAAGTTTCATGGCAAGACGACTCGTTTTCTATTTTTCACGATTTTCGAAACCTTTTGCGGTTTTGGATTTTTTAAAATTTTTTCAGAAAGAGTTTTGGAACCAAACATGGTAGACGTGATTCTTGTATTTTTTTTGGCATGCACAAAACAATTCAGCTAAAAACTCAAAGTGTACAAGATTTTGTGACCATTTGAAAAACGTGTCCCCATTTCAGACACTTTAATGGCTACTGGCAGCAAACCTGTAAATTCTCAAATGCTCTTTAAGGGGTGTGAGTTCTCGAGGTTTGATGAGGGATAGGGGGCCAATATAAGGGCCACGTACCAGTACCCATCGTACATCATGTGCGCACACCCCCCGGCCCCCCGATCATTGGAACCCCAATGCCGTCGGTCAGGTTCTCCAGCGATGGTGCCCCGGCGAAGAAAAATGCGGCACCAGCACATGCCTGAGCCCAGTATGTGCTGATTCAACCCTCGGTCCGATCCGATCATAGACTGGGAATGAACTCCGTATGCTTAGACTGGGAATGAACTTCGTATGCCTAAGTCAACCCACGAAACGAGCGTACGGGCGCTCAACTAGCCAAAAGGGCGGGATGCGCAAGCTGGGGATCGGTCGGGTCCCCCTCTGCGTGCTACTGCAACCCTCGGTCTGGTATGATCTTAGACTGGGAATGAACTCTGTATGCCTAAGCGAACCAACGAAACGAGCGGGGGGACGGGCGGGCAGGCACCACGCAGGCCAGAGAGACGGGATGCGCAAGCCGTGGATCGATAGGGTGGTAGGTGGGTTTAGGCACATCTTCATATTTTTACATGCCAATGCCATTTTTATTGCTTGTAAATTCATACAATGGTCCCTTAAGTCTTCACTTGAAGTTTCACGGCAAGACGACTCGTTTTCTATTTTTCATGATTTTCAAAACTTTTTACTGTTTGGGATTTTTTAAAATATTTTCGAAAAGAGTTCTGGCATCAAACTTATTAGACGTGATCCTTGTATTTTCTTTAGCATGCACAAAAAAATTCAGCTAAAAACTAGAAGTGTACAAGATTTTGTGACCATTTCAAAAAAAGTGTCCCCATTTCAGACACTTTAATGGCTACTGGCAGCAAACCTGTAAAATATGAAATGCTCTTTAAGGGGGTGTGAGTTCTCGAGGTTTAATGAGGGATAGGGGGCCAATATAAGGGCCAAGTACCAGCACCCATCACACATCATGTGCGCACACCCCCGGCCCCCTATCGTCGGAACCCCAATGCCACCGGTTAGGTTCTCTGACGATGCTCCAGCGATGTTGCCCCGACGAAGAAAAATTCGGCACCAGCACATGCCCGAGCCCAGCATGTGCTATACCGCAACCCTCAGTCTGGTCCGATCTTAGACTGGGAATGAACTCCGTATGCCTAAGTCAACCCGCGAAACGAGCGTGCAGGCACTCAGCCAGCCAGAGGGGCGCGATGCACAAGCTGAGGATCGGCCGGGTCCCCCTCTATGTGCTACCGATCCTGCTATCGCAACCCTCGGCCCGGTCCGATCTTACACTGGGAATGAACTCCGTATGCCTAAGCCAACCGACGAAACAAGTGGGCGGGCGTGCGGGCACTATGCCGGCCAGAGAGACGGGATGCGCAAGCCGTTGGTCGATAGGGTGGTTGGTAGGTTTAGTCACATCTTCATATTTCTGCGTGCCAATGCCATTTTTATGGCTTGTAAATTCATACAATGGTCCCTTAAGCCTTCACGTGAAGTTTCATGGCAAGACGACTCGTTTTCTATTTTTCATGATTTTTGAAACTTTTTACGGTTTGGGATTTTTTAAAATTTTTTCGAAAGGAGTTTTGGCCCCAAACTTGGTAGACGTGATCCTTTAATTTTTTTTGGCATGCAAAAAAAAATTTAGCTAAAAACTCGAAGTGTACAAGATGTTATGACCATTTGAAAAAAAATGTCCCCATTTCAGACACTTTAATGGCTACTGGCAGCAAACCTGTAAAATCTCAATTGCTCTTTAAGGGGGTGTGAGTTCTCGAGGTTTGATGAGGGATAGGGGACCAATATAAGGGCCAAGCACCAGCACCCATCGCACATCATGTGCGCACACCGCCCCGGCCCCCCCGATCATCGGAACCCAAATGCCGTCGATCAGGTTCTCCAGTGATGGTGGCCCGACGAAGAAAAATGCAACACCAGCATATGCCTGACCCCAGCATGTGCTACCGCAACCCTCGATCCGGTCCGATCTTAGATTGGGAATTAACACCGTATGCTTAGACTGGGAATGAACTTCGTATGCCTAAGTCAACCCATGAAACGAGCGTGCGGGCGCTCAGCCGACCAGTAGGGGGGATGCGTAAGTCGAGGATCAGCTGGGTCCCCCTCTGTATGCTGTCGATCCTGTTGTCACAACTCTCAGTCCGATCCGATCTTAGACTGGGAATGAACTTCGTATGCCTAAGCCAACCAACGAAACGAGCGGACGGGTACTACGCGGGCCAGAGAGACGGGATGCGCAAGCCATTGGTCGATAGGGTGGTTGGTAGGTTTAGGCACATCTTCATATTTCTGCATGCCAATGCCATTTTTATGGCTTGTAAATTCATACAATGGTCCCTTAAGCCTTCACGTGAAGTTTCATGGCAAGACGACTCGTTTTCTATTTTTCACGATTTTTGAAAACTTTTGTGGTTCGGGATTTTTTTAAAATTTTTTCAGAAGGAGTTTTGGCCCCAAACTTGGTAGACGTGATCCTTGAATTTTTTTTGGTATGCACAAAAAAATTCAGCTAAAAACTCAAAGTGTACAAGAGTTTGTGACCATTTGAAAAAAGTGTCCCAATTTTAGACACTTTAATGGCTACTGACAGCAAAGCTGTAAAATCTCAAATCCTCTTTAAGGGGGTGTGAGTTCTCGAGGTTTGATAAGGGATAGGGGCCCAATATAAGGGCCAAGTACCAGCACCCATCGCACATCATGTGCGCACACCCCCCGGCCCCCCCGATCACCGGAACCCCAATGCCGCCTGTCAGGTTCTCCGGCGATGCTCCGGTGATAGTGCCCCGACGAAAAAAAATGTGGCACCAGCACATGCCCAAGCCCAGCATGTTCTGCCGCAACCCTCGGTCAAGTTTGATCTTAGACTGAGAATGAATTCCGTATGCTTAGACTGGGAATGAACTCTGTATGCCTAAGTCAACCTACGAAACGAGCGTGCGGGCGCTCAGCCGGGTAGAGGGGCGGGATGCGCAAGTTGGGGATCGGTCGGGTCCCCCTCTACGTGCTGCCGATCCTACTACTATAACCCTCGGTCCGGTCTGAACTTAGATTGGGAATGAACTCCATATGCCTAAACCAACCGACGGAACGAGCGGGCGGGCGGGCGGGCACTATGCCGGCTAGAGAGACGGGATGCACAATTCGTGGATCGATAGGGTGGTAGGTGGGTTTAGGCACATCTTCATATTTCTATGTGCCAATGCCACTTTTATGGCTTGTAAATTCATACAATGGTCCCTTAAGCCTTCACGTGAAGTTTCATGGCAAGACGACTCGTTTTCTATTTTTCATGATTTTTGAAACTTTTTACGGTTTGGGATTTTTTAAAATTTTTTTGAAAGGAGTTTTGGCCCCAAACTTGGTAGACGTGATCCTTTAATTTTTTTTGGCATGCAAAAAAAAATTCAGCTAAAAACTCGAAGTGTACAAGATGTTGTGACCATTTGAAAAAAATGTCCCCATTTCAGACACTTTAATGGCTACTGGCAGCAAACTTGCAAAATCTCAATTGCTCTTTAAGAGGGTGTGAGTTCTCGAGGTTTGATGAGGGATAGGGGGCCAAGCACCAGCACCCATCACACATCGCACATCATGTGCGCACACCCCCCCGGCCCCCCGATCGTCGGAACCCAAATGCTGTCCATCCTGTTGTCGCAACCCTCAGTCCGATCCGATCTTAGACTGGGAATGAACTTCGTATGCCTAAGCCAACCGATGAAACGAGCGGACGGGCACTACGCGGGCCAGAGAGACGGGATGCGCAAGCCATTGGTCGATAGGGTGGTTGGTAGGTTTAGGCACATCTTCATATTTCTGCGTGCCAATGCCATTTTTATGGCTTGTAAATTCATACAATGGTCCCTTAAGCCTTCACGTGAAGTTTCATGGCAAGATGACTCGTTTTCTATTTTTCATGATTTTTGAAAACTTTTGCAGTTCGGGATTTTTTAAAATTTTTTTGAAAGGAGTTTTGGCCCCAAACTTGGTAGAGGTGATCCTTGTATTTTTTTTGGCATGCACAAAAAAATTCAGCTAAAAACTCGAAGTGTACAAGATTTAGTGACCATTTGAAAGAAGTGTCCCCATTTCAGACACTTTAATGGCTACTAGCAGCAAACCTGTAAAATCTCAAATGCTCTTTAAGGGGGTGTGAGTTCTCGAGGTTTGATGAGGGATAGGGGGCCAATATAAGGGCCAAGTACCAGCACCCATCGCACATCATGTGCGCACACCCCCCCAGCCCCCCCGATCGTCGGAACCCCAATGCCGTCGGTCAGGTTCTCCAACGATGCTCCGATGATGGTGCCCCGGCGAAGAAAAATACGACACCAGCATATGCCCGAGCCCAGCATGTGCTGTCGCAACCCTTAGTCCGGTCTGATCTTAGACTGGGAATGAACTCCGTATGCTTAGACTGGGAATGAACTCCATATGCCTAAGTCAACCCACGAAATGAGCGTGCGGGCGCTTAGTCGGCCAGAGGGGTGGGATGCACAAGCCGGGGTTTGGTCGGGTCCCCCTCTACGTGCTACCGATCTTGCTACTGTAACCCTCGGTCTGGTCTGATCTGAGACTGGGAATGAACTCCATATGCCTAAGCGAACTGACGAAACGAGCAGGCGGACGGGCAAGCGGGCACTACGTCGGCCAGAGAGGTGGGATGCGCAAGCCGTGGATCGATAGGGTGGTAGGTGGGTTTAGGCACATCTTCATATTTCTGTGTGCCAATGCCATTTTTATGGCATGTAAATTCATACAATGGTCCCTTAAGCCGTCATGTGAAGTTTCATGGCAAGACGACTCGTTTTTTATTTTTCATGATTTTTGAAACTTTTTACGGTTCGGGGTTTTTTTAAATTTTTTCGAAAGGAGTTTTGGTCCCAAACTTGGTAGACGTGATCCTTGTATTTTTGTTGGCATGCAAAAAAAAATTCAGCTAAAAACTCGAAGTGTACAAGATTTTGTGACCATTTTGAAAAGAGTGTCCCCATTCAGACACTTTAATTGCTACTGGCAGCAAACTTGTAAAATCTTAAATGCTCTTTAAGGGGGTGTGAGTTCTCGAGGTTTGATGAGGGATAGGGGGCCAATATAAGGGCCAAGTACCAGCACCCATCGCACATCATGTGCGCACACTCCCCCCCCAGGCCGCCCCGATTGCCGAAACCCCAATGCCGTCGGTCAGGTTCTCCGACAATGCTCCGGCGATGGTGCCCCGGCAAAGAAAAATACGGCACCAGCACACGCCCGAGCCCAGCATGTGCTACCGTAACCCTCGGTCTGGTCCGATCTTAGAGTGGGAATGAACTTCGTATGCTTAGATTGGGAATGAACTCCATATGCCTAAGTCAACCCACGAAACGAGCGTGCGGGCGCTCAGCCGGCCAGAGGGGCGAGATGTGCAAGTCGGGGATCGGTCGGGTCCCCCTCTGCGTGCTGCTGATCCTACTGTCATAACCCTTGGTCTGGTCCGATCTTAGACTGTGAATGAACTCCGTATGCCTAAGTCAACCCACGAAACGAGCGTGCGGGTGCTCGGTCAGCCAGAGGGGCGGGATGCGCAAGCCGGGGATCGGTCGGGTCTCCCTCTACGTGCTGCCGATCTTGCTGCCGTAACCATCGGTCCGGTCCGATCTTAGACTGGGAATGAACTCCGTATGCCTAATCCGACCGATGAAATGAGCAGGTGGGTGGGCAGGCACTACGCCAGCCAGAGATACGGGATGCACAAGCCGTGGATCGATAGGGTGGCAGGTGGGTTTACGAACAACTTCATATTTCTACGTGACAATGCCATTTTTATGGCTTGTAAATTCATACAATGGTCTCTTAAGCCTTCACGTGAAGTTTCATGGCAAGACGACTCGTTTTCTATTTTTCACGATTTTTGAAACTTTTTGCGGTTCGAGATTTTTTAAAATTTTTTCGGAAGGAGTTTTGGCCCCAAACTTGGTAGACGTTGTAGACACCCAATTGGGTCCAGGTCGATTGAGAGAATAGGGATGTATAGAGAGCTAAGAAAAGGTTTAGAAGTGTTGTGGGAGTGAGAAGAAATTTTTTGAGAATTTTTGGTGATTTTTTTTCTGAGAATTTTTGGAAAATTCCAGATTCCGGTGAATTTTTCGGTGAAGTTTGAATATTTTGATGAAAATTCTGGCCAACCTTGAAGTTTTCGGTGACCTGCCCAGTTTCGGCAAAGAATCCCAGAAATCGGTGATCTTCCGGTGAACTTCCGATGAATTTTACGTGAAAAAACCCAGATTTCGGTGAGAAAACCCAGAATCCGGTGAATCTTCAACCGGAGTTCTTTTGCCTTTTAGAGAGAAGGGAGAGGAAAAAGGAAGAAGAGAGAGAGAGGGGAGGAGCGTTCTGTCGAAAAACAAAGGGAAGTGCCTTTTATACCCTCTCAAAACGACGTCGTTTTGGCCTTAAGTGACCCAGAGGATCCGCGCTTTTTGTCGTGACCCGACCCGACCCGAGCGTCGACCCCCTTCCTGACCCGTGTGTGCCTGCCCCCCTCCAAGCCGAGCCGAGTTGCGATCCGAGCCGCTTCAGGTTTTCTTTTTTTTTTTTGAATTTTTTTTATTTTCATTTCTTTGCTTATTTGTTTTTTTTAATTTTTTATTTATTAGATTAGGTTTATTTAATATTCTTTTTATCTTTATTTTATTTTTATTTTTGTTTTACTTTTCTTTATTTTTTTTTTTTTATTTATTTTTTTTATTATTCTGTTTTCTTTAAATAAAAATCAAAATTTCCAAAAAAAAATATTTTTAGGGAAAAGTTGAAAGTATCAATTTTCCTTGAAAATCAAAGTTTCCAAAAAAAAAACATTTTTGGGGAAAAGTTGAAAGTATCAATTTTTCTTACAAATAAATTTCCAGAAAAATATTTTTAGGGAAAAGTTGCAAGTATCAATTTTCCTTGAAAATCAAAGTTTCCAAAAAAAAACATTTTTGGGGAAAAGTTGAAAGTATCAATTTTTCCTACACAAGAACAACCATCATTTCCTTCCTTTCTATTTTGATTTTGACTTTGATTTTTCTTTAACTAATCCGACGACGGAGCCTCTGTAAGTGAAACAGTAGTTTTTCTTGCATACTCTTGAGGTGAGGGAATTTTCTCAATTTTCTACTAAAAGTATTAGAGTCAATTGAGAATAATTTCCAATAATTAATTACTTGGTAAAATTTTAAGGCTTCTGGATAACACAAATTTAAGCTGGTACCATCTTTTGATGGGCGTTGTGAGGGTGCTATAACCTTCCTCACACGTAACCGAACTCCCGAATCCTGTTCTAGTTTGTAGACCTGAACCTATTCTTTTAGGGACCCTTAAGCTTAGGTGTTCCCTGAAAGGACAGATTTCTTAGGTGGCCAATCGCACCTAGATAAAAAAAGATTGGTGGCGACTCCCTAAAGTCAATGTCTAGCGATAGATCATCGGATCTAGTCGTTATGACAGCTTGGCGACTCCACTGGGGAATTTGAGAGTCAGGCCAGCAAATAATTTGTGTTATCCAAAAGCCTAATAAAATTGAACCTTTTTGTATATATGTATTATTGTTCATTCATGTTTATTTACTTTGTTAATTATGTCATTCATGTGCATGTGCATAACATGAGCTCTACACCCGAGCTCCGTCCCTCTAGGAGGGAGTAAAATACCTATTGCTTTCGTAAGGTCTAATGCCTTCGTAGTGGCTAGTGAAATACTCCCACTCAAATTGAACCTTTTCCGCTTGTAGCCTGTAATGGACGAGGATTAGAGTGCCTGACTAGTCTGTGATGGACAAGGATGTAAGGAACAATTTGAGGACCTTTAGACTTTGACCCTAAAACCGCATATAGTGAACTTTAAGAGTGCCTAACCTATAGATAGAGCCATCACTCTTCCTTGATAGAATTAACCAAAAGCATAGGATTCATCCCTTTTACTTTGTGTGATGTTTAAATTTATTTAGTTATTTATTCTTTTTCTGGGTATACTAACCTTTTTTTCCTTTCGCATTGGTTCATGCGCATATCATAAAGTTGTATAGAGAACATTTGCCTAAAAAACGGTCTTCAACAAATTTTTTCATGGACACCAATGAACGCTTAGTCTATTCTTCATCAGTATTAGCACCTTATGGGACACCCAATGAAGTAAAGGCCCAATCAGAAAAGACTCAACTGAAGATGGGAGATTGCTTGCCAATTGGGTATGAGTCTACTCTGTCTCAAGAAACATCTATCCTCCTCAAACAGAACAATTTAGAAGATTTGGAGGATATCTGGAAGAAGATGAATCCGTTAAAATAAGAGCAGTTTTGTCAGAAACATGGGCATATAGCACACCTTCTAGCAGTGGTTGTTGATGATCAACTAATTAGAGCTACAACACAATTCTGGGATCCTGCATACAGGTGTTTCATCTTTAACGAAGCTGATATGACTCCCACCATAGAAGAATATTCGGTCTTATTGGGTTTGCATCTAAAGACTTCTGACAAGATATATGTCAAAAAACATAAGTCAGGATTTCGTAAAAGTCTGGCTCAACTCATGGGGATAGACAAAGAAGTTGTGGATTCTCATACAAAGAAGAAACAGGAACAGGTTTGCCTACCTTTAAAGTTCTTTCATGAGTTTCTGATGCAACACGTTAATGAAGAACAGGGGTTAGACATATTTGCCTTGGCTATATACGGACTGGTAATCTTTCCAAAGGTTTTGGGACATATTGAGATAGCGGTGGTCGATTTCTTTGAAAGTGTGATCAATGGCTGTAATCCTTCAATGGTAATATTAGCAGAGACTATCAGATCTTTGAGTTATCGTCATCGAAATGGAGGGCGTTTCATAGGATGTATACAGTTATTGTACGTGTGGATGAAAAGTCATTTTGAACAAGGAAATGGCACTTTCTCGAAGATTTACATCCGTAATCGTTTTCCAATCAAGGAATTTTGTGAAAGTGGATGGTCAAAGCGGAAGCCTAAACAAGAATGGATAACTTTCTTACAAAAATTAGAAAGTGCCAGGGTGAGATGGTTGGCCCCATAGATGAATCGTGAGCCTATGTTATACCAATGTGGGGATAGTACAGTGGTTCCGCTTCTGGGTTTATGGGGAGTGACGAATTATGCACCACTCCTAGTGAGAAGGCAATTGGGGGGAGAACAGTTCATTCCTATGACTTATGGGCTTCATCAGTTAGATTTCTCTTACAGTGAGCCTAAAGCATTTCAGAGGATGAATGAGATGATCAAAGCATGGAAAAATCCCCAAAGAGTGAGTCCTGGACCATTCATTGAAAAAGTCACCCCAGGTTACTTGGTTTGGAGAACAAAAAGAAGACAAGAAATGGTATTCACTTATGAAATCTCTCAACCACCAACAGAAGAAAAACTTGAAGAGACACCATCAGAGTTAGAGCTGGCAACAAAAGAATTTGAGTTTGAAAAGATCAAGTTAAAGAAAGAGATTCAAGAACTTGAAGAAGAAATAGCCCAGTAGAAAGGTAGAGCTGAAAATTATGAAGTTAAAGTTCACAAGATTACTAGAGAACGAGATACAGCTACTGAAGATCTAGCAAGGTTACACCAGGAGCATAAGAGGCTATGTGTGAGAGAAAGAGCCAAAGAGATAACCATTACCGAGCTGACTGAGGAAAATACAAGACTGAAGCAAGAGTATGCCGAATTGAAAGAAGAAAGTATGGAAGCACAGGTAGAAATTAACATGCTAAACAATTATTTGAGCAGGTTAAGTCAAAGGTTGGATGAACAAGGAGACCACATCACTGCATTGGTTAGAGAACATAGAGAATTATCATACCAAGTCTAGTATGGTAAAAGAGAGAACCTAGGAAGGCAGAAATACATTGAGCACTTAACAAACCAAATTCATAAAGGGTGTGTAAGGCAAGAGAGATGGTGGAACATGGACAGCGTCTCTTGAACTTCATAAAAGAAGCCAAGGCCCAGTATGAACAATCAAACAATTTTATGGTTATAATTCTAGGATGATAAACTCAATGTAGATCAAAGTTTTTTGGAATAAATGAAATTTTTTAGTTGAATACCGTTTTAAGCCAAATGTTCTTTGCATACATGCATTTTTCATTCATTGCATTCTCATTCATTACACTTAACAAAGTAACCATGTGATGATCATGCAAATTTACTAATTCTGAGATATGGTACTCAAGGTTCCATGATAGCTCTATCTAGCGAAAACCCTACCCATCGATTCAACACAAGATTCAGAGCAAGGCAAATGGAGTAGGAAAATTCCCAAAGATTTGAAAAGATAGAAAAAGCCTAGGAGAGGAGTGAAAGTGAGCTAAGCAAGATTCTAGAAGCTCTTAATAACATGAATAAAGGAAAAGAAGTTGAAGAAAGTACAAGCCAGCAAGAAGTGCTGACCCTTTGTACCCTCCAAATTTTGGCCCACCTCAAGCCCAGTCTGCTCAAGAGGTCCCGCCACAACACTTCACATATCCAACATATCCTGGAATGCCATCAGCTTTTAATCCAGGGCAGTATAATAGCTATATAAATCTTGTATTCACTGAAAAGGCAGCAGAACCAATTCCTGATCTAGATGATTTAAAAGAGAAGGAGAAGGAAAAGGTGAGGATGGAAGCTAAGGAAAGTTTTAAGATTAGCATGCTAGAGCAAAGGCTAAGGGCTGTGGAAGGATTTAGCTTTTTATGGGTCAGTTGATGCTGCTTGGCTCTGCCTAGTTCCTGATGTAGTTATCCCTCATAAGTTCAAAGTATCAAAATTTGAAAAATATGACGGTACAAAGTGCCCCAAAACCCACATCACCATGTATTGCAGGAAGATGGTAGCTCATGCTCATGATGAGAAACTCTTGATGCATGTTTTCCAGGATAGTCTTACTGGCTCTGTAGCCAAATGGTATGTTCAGTTGGACAGGACTCGCATTCGCTCTTGGAGTGATATGGCACATGACTTTATTAGTCAATATCGACATATCATCGATTTGGCCCCAGATCGTTTGTCTTTGTAGAATTGGAGAAAAAGTCAAACGAGTCCTTTAAAGAGTATGCCCAGAGGTGGAGGGATATTGCTTCTCAAGTACAGCCTCCTCTGACCGAGAAAGAAACTACAGTGCTATTTGTTAGCACTTTAAAATCTCTCTATTATGAAAAGATGATAGGGAATGCAATAAAAATTTTTGTTGATATGGTAATCTCGGGAGAAATCATTGAAAGCGCCATCAAGAATGGCAAGCTAGAAGGAAATGAAGCATTTAGCAAAAGGGTCCCAAAGAAGAAAAAAACTGAAGCTCAAGCTGTGAGCTTTGATAGACAACAGTTTAGAGGTTATTCACCCTACCCCCCACCAGAATATCTGCCATATCACCCCACTATAAATAACACTTCCTTTCACCCATACCAACCGTTTACACAACCACCATACCCCCAAACCTATCAAACCTCTCATAGACCCTAAAATACCATGTATAGTCCTAACATTCAACCTACTCAAGACCACAAAATCGCCCAACTAACCCTGCTGGTGGCTCGCGGGAGCAACAAACCACTCGTGAGAAACCTGTTTTTGACCCTATTCCCATGACTTATATGGAATTATATAAGAAGCCCTACAACAGTCACCTGATTGCTCCAAGTAAATTGGAACCCCTCAAGCCACCTTACCCCAAGTGGTATGATCCCACTACCCACTGTGACTACCATTATGGGATTGCTGGTACTCTACCAAAAATTGCACTATCCTGAAACACAAAGTGCAACGGTTGATCAAGGATGGGATGATCTGCTTTGATACTGGAGGGATGGCTGCGCCAAATGTTAGTGGCAATCCTTTACCGAATCATAATGTGAATGCTATAGGTGAAGAACAGGAGTGCCATGTGAAGAAGAAAGTGACAGATATTAAGACACCTCTCAGTCAGCTATTCGATGTTTTATGAAAAGTAGACATGATACAACTGGTAAGTCCACACAGCTATCATGGAACATATATAACTGGTACTAGTTGTAAGTATCATAGTGGGGCAATGGGCCATTCCATTGAGACCTGTGAGCGGTTTCACCAAGAGGTGCAAAACCTCTTGGATTCATATCAGATGGAGGTCTATGAAAAAAAATAAGACTTGAAAAATGCTGAGGTGTACATGACTGATAGGCCTGAAAAGCTGTTTCCCAAACCAGTGACAATTCAGTGTGGGAACAAACCAAAGTCAGTCATAGATAAACTCCTCCTCAGGCCAGTAACTTTTAAAGTCCCAACTCTTTTCCCATATACAGATGATAAAGCTGTACCCTAGAGATACGATTATGACACTGTAGTTCAGGGATAGAAAAAAGAGGTCTTCAAAGTCGATGCTTCCAATATTACTGGTGTAGGAGGCATTACTCGAAGTGGGAGATGTTACACCCCAGAAATGGTAGAGAAGGCTAGAAGGGAGAAGGTTAAAGAAGGAGAAAGATAGAATAATCCAGAGATAGAGCCTGAAGAAGATCAGCCAAAGCCAGTATCAGAAAGGGAGGTTTGTGAATTCCTGAAACTGGTAAAACATAGTGAGTATTCAGTTATGGAATAGTTGAATAAAATGCCAGCTTGAATCTCATTATTATCACTATTGCTGAACTCAGAGCCACACCGAAACGTCTTACTAAAAGTGTTGAATCAGGCATACGTGGCACATAACGTGTCTGTCGAATATGTGAACCACTTGGCTGGAAATCTAGTTATGCCAAATCACATTTCATTCAGTGATGATGAGATCCCTTTGGAGGGAAAAAGAAATGCCAAGGCTCTGCATATCACAGTTAAGTGCAAGAGCCATATCATAGCCAAAGTCCTTATCGATAATGGTTCTGCCATCAATGTCATGCCTATGTCAACTTTGGCAAGGTTACCCTTTGATTATTCTCATATGAAAGATAGTCAGATGATTGTGAGAGCCTTTGATGGGACCACAAAAGAAGTCCTGGGGGATATTTAGATGTCCTTACAAATTGGGCCATGCACCTTCAATATAAAATTTCAAGTGATGGATATCTCTCCATCCTACAGCTGTCTATTAGGAAGGCCATGGATTCACATGGCAGGAGCTGTGCCCTCTACTTTACAGAAGATCAAGTTCAATATAGAAGGTCAATTAGTAGTGGTAGTGACCCAACCATTGAACACTCCATATGTAGAGGCTACCGAAGAAGTATTGGAATGCTCCTATCGGTCTTTTGAATTGGTCAATACTGTAGGTGAAAGATTTCAAAGTCAGCCTTTTTCAAAGATAGTGGTGAGCCAAGTAATCAACAAAGGTTGGTGTCCAGAACTTGGGCTAGGAAAAAATTTGCAGGGAATTAAAGAACCTCCAACAATAGTGGACAATAGCGATAGGGCAGGCCTAGGTTATGAAATGGCAGAGTGGGAAGTCAAAAGAAGGCCATCAAGAAAGACAGCAAGATTGATGTTTATCCCACACTTGTATGAAACCTTCAGACCTAGAGGATTCATGTACCCAGATGCAAGAAAAAGTGTGGAAGACGATTTTGCCCAGTTAGCCATTAATGCTATTGAAGATGAAGTGGGGGTTAATCAAGAGGAGTGGGTTCGCCTTTGTCCGTCAGATTTTGAGCTGAACAACTGGAGTGCCATCAAAATGCCTTTAACTTTTGATTTAGATGCAATGTAATTGTAACATCCCAATAGCTATTGCCCAAGGCATTAGGGTGATCTTTTTTCGGGCCATTCATCATTTATTATTTTTAATAAAAATTAAGAAGTATGCATTTCCATTCATTTCTTCTTGTGTCTTCATTATTTCCATCTCTCCAAGCACATCTTGCCAACATATCCCATTTCATTCAATTGTAGGTCTTTAAATGAACATGAAGATAATCATGATAACAATCGAGAGGTTAGCTTTGAGAATTCAATTAGCACTGATGAACTTGACAATGAAGAAAATTTTGAAGAATATGTTATGCCTCCAGACATAATGAGAATGATTGAACAAGAGAATAAGCCAATTGAGCCACATCAAGAGGTAGTGGACTTAGTGAATCTGGGAGATGAAAAAAATAAGAAAGAGGTCAGAATGGGCACTTCACTTTCATCTGAAGATAGGCAACGATTGGTAAAACTACTTCGAGAATTTATAGATATATTTGCTTGGTCTTACCAAGATATGCCAGGATTAAGCACAGAGATAGTGGAGCACAGATTGCCCCTAAAGCCAGAATGTAAGCCAGTTCAACAGAAATTGAGACGGATGAAGCCTGAAATGCTGTTAAAGATTAAAGAAGAGGTGAAGAAACAATTTGATGTAGGTTTTCTACAAGTGGCTAAGTATCTAGAATGGGTAGCCAATATAGTCTCGGTTCCTAAGAAAGATGGAAGAGTACAAATGTGTGTGGACTATCGAGACTTAAATAAGGCCAACCCAAAGGATAACTTTCCTTTGCCTCATATTGACACATTGGTAGATAACACGGCTAAGCATTCGATTTTCTCCTTTATGGATGGTTTCTCGGGGTATAATCAAATAAAAATGGCTACGGAGGATATGGAAAAGACTACTTTTGTGACCATATGGGGAACCTTCTGTTATAAAGTCATGCCTTTTGGGTTGAAAAATGCTGGGGCAACATATCAAAGAGCCATGGTAACACTCTTCCATGACATGATGCACAAAAAGATTAAAGTGTATGTAGATGATATGATTGTGAAGTCTTGTGAGAATGAAGATCATGTCATCAGCCTCAGAAAGTTATTTGAGAGGTTGAAAAAATTTCAGCTCAAATTAAATCCAACCAAGTGCACCTTTGGGGTAAAGTCAGACAAGTTGCTAGGCTTTGTGGTTAGTGAAAAAGGAATTGAAGTTGATCCCAATAAGATACGGGCCATCCAAAATTTGTCACCTCCTAACACACCAAAAAAAGTTTGAGGTTTTCTGGGGAGATTGAACTACATTTCTCGGTTCATCTCTCAACTTACCTACAAATGTGATCCCATCTTTAAGCTTCTCCGTAAAGATAATCCTAGGAAATGGAATGAAAAATGTCAAGAGGCATTTGATAAAATTAAGCAATATTTATCGAACCCTCCAGTATTGGTGCCACCTGTTCCAGGAAAACCTTTAATCTTATACCTAACTGTATGTGAAAGTTCAATGGGATGTGTGCTCGGACAGTAAGATGAGGCCAATCCAAAGGAGATAGCTATTTACTATCTGAGTAAAAAGTTCACTGAATATGAATTCAAGTATTCTTCATTGGAGAAAATGTGTTGTGCATTAGCGTGGATGCCAAAAGACTCAGACAGTATATGCTCTATCATACTACATGGCTCATAGCAAAACTGGATCCCATTAAGTATATCTTTGAGAAGCCTTCTTTGTCTGGGAGAATCGCTAGATGGCAAGTAATGCTCTCGGAATATGATATTATATATGTGAGCCAAAAAGTAATAAAAGGAGGTGCTATAATAGAATTTCTTGCAGATCGTGCTACTAAAGACTATGAGCCGATGAAGCTGGAATTCTCTGACGAAGACTTAATGACTATTTCCAAAACAGAGAAAAGAGAGCATGTAGAAAAATGTTAGAGAATGTACTTTGATGGAGCTGCTAATGCCTTGGGGCATGGAATTGGAGCAATTCTGATTTTTCTTGAAAAATAATATTGTCCTGTAACAGCGAGGTTAAATTTCAATTGCACAAACAACATCGCTGAATATGAGGCATGTGTCATGGGCCTGCAAGCTGCTATAGATAGAAGAGTGAAAGTATTGAAAGTGTTTGGAGACTCAGCTCTAGTCATATATCAGTTGAAAAGAGAATGGGAGACAAGAGATTCAAAACTCGTTCCATATTATAAGTATATTCTAGAGCTAAAAATGATTTAAAGATGTCCAGTTTGATCACTTACCCTAAAAAGAGAATGTGATTGCTGATGCATTGGCTACTCTGGCTGCAATGATTTGAATTAATGATAATACCGACATTCAGCCCATTAAGTTAGATGTTAAGGATATACCAGCGTATTGTTCTAATGTAGAGGGGGAAAAAGATGGAAAACCCTGGTATTATGACATCTTACAGTATGTCAAGGATCAGCAGTATCCAGTTCATGCAACATAAAATGATAAAAGGGTCATCCAAAGATTGGCTATGAGTTTTTTCCTGAATAAGGATGTCCTATACAAAAGAAGCAAGGATCAAGTATTATTAAGGTGCGTAAATGAGACTAAAGTGAAGAAAATCATTAAAGAAGTGCATGATGGAATACGTGGGGCACATACTAGTGGACATATGATGGCAAGACAGATTATGAGAGTGGGATATTATTGGTTGACGATGGAGAATGATTGCATTGACTATGCTCGTAAATGCCATAAATGCCAGATATATGCTGATAAGATTCATGCTCCGCCATTTATTTTACCTGTTATGGCACCACCATGGCCATTTTCAATGTGGGGCATGGATGTCATTGGTCCGATCACCCCAAAAGCCTCTAACCGGCACAGATTCATTTTTGTGATGATAGATTACTTCACAAAATAGGTAGAAGCAGCATCATATGCAAATGTGACACGCTCCATGGTTTGCAAGTTCATAAAAAAGAAGATCATCTATAGATATAGACTTCCAGAGAAAATTATTTCAGACAATACTAAGAATCTAAATAGTAAGATGATGCAAGAAATATGTGTTCAATACAAGACCAAGCATCATAACTCGGCACCATACCGTCCGAAAATGAATGGGGCAGTTGAGGCAGCCAACAAGAACATAAAGAGGATTTTGGAAAAGATGATCGAAACTTACAAAGATTGGCATGAGAAGTTGCCATTTGCATTGCATGCATATCGAACGTCAGTTCGCACCTCTACTGGGGTAACCCCATTTTTTTTGGTTTATGGGATGGAAGCTATACTACCAGTGGAAGTAGAGATCCCCTCTTTGAGAGTCTTAAAAAAAGTTGAGTTGGAAGAAGCTGAATGGATTCGAGAATGTTATTAGCAGTTAAATTTCATAGAAGAAAAGAGATTGACTGCACTGTGCCATGGTCAGCTATATCAAAGAAGAATGATGAGGGCTCATGATAAGAAGACTCGGCCTCGTTGCTTTCGAGAAAGAGAGTTTGTTTTGAAAAGAATTCTCCCAATCCAACACAATAGTAGAGGAAAATGGACTCCGAATTGGGAAGGGCCGTACGTGGTGAAACGAGCTTTTTCAGGTGGAGCGCTGATACTGACTGAGATGGATGGAAATGATTTACCCCATCCTGTAAATTCTGATGCTGTGAAGAAGTACTATGCTTGAAAAAAAATTTAAAAAAAAAGAGAAAAAATGATAAAATGAAAAATGATGAAAAAAAACAAAACATGAAAAAAAATAAAAAATGAAAAAGTGATTGAAAAGGAGGACTCAAGGCGAAAACCCAAAAAGGGCGGTTTGAGTCATAGGGGGTTTGTCTAAGTTGAAAACCTGAAAAGGCGGCTTAGATAAGGAGAATACAACATCGAATTTGAAAGTCTGCTGATATGGAGGTTAGCAAATTCGGAAGAGTTCCAAGTTGTTAAATATATCAGTGGGTTGAGTTTTCAGAAAAAACTTTGAGATATGTTATCATGATTATCTGATTGTTCATTTTAGGCTTTGTCCCCATACCTATCCTTGTAATTCTCTCTTGGCCAAAGTTTGCCAACATTTTTCTAATAAGAAACATTTTATTTCATTCTTTGGGCCTTTTTTTGATGACTGTTTCCCTACCATTCATATCCCTTTCTTCTTAGTACCCCACAATGGAAGAAATGTGCAAATGCATTCTCACTTTTTGAGTTTGAAATAATGATTGGTGAATGAATAACAACATAAAAAGATTTTTACATTACATTGAATAAATCAAGAGTGATAAGGGCAGAATCGAGATGTTCAGTTCCTGATTAGGACATTGAATCCGGAAAGAGATTTTTGTTATAGGAAGAAGGTGAGTGGAAGAGACAATTAAGAGCTACATTGGTTTGATCTTAGAAGAGCAGTGTAATTGGATCTCTGAAGAATCAAAAGGCTTGATGCCCAAGAAGAGCTTGAGAAACTTGAGTACCATACATTGAATAGGAATTATTTGGCCAATATTTGCATAGCATGCATTGAAATTCATATGCATTTGCATAGCATACACTACTTTCAGGAAAGTATAGTGTATAAACTCAAGAAGCAAGGGTGTTCCAACATCCCACATGGAGAAGACAGATATGAAGATATTTTGCAAAATTGAAAAAGAAAAAGCTTGTCAGGTAAGTCCCTAATCCTTAAAATAGGATGTCTTCTGGTATCAGGGTTGATTTATAAGACCTTTGGGCATAATCTCCTAAAATTCCTTCAAACATAACTTTCAAACTCCTTTGGACATGATTGTCAAGGAGCAATTTACTTTCCAAAGTTTCGTTGCCTCTGTTTAGAGGAGCAATTTATTTTCCAAAGTCATGGTGCCTCTGTTTAGAGGAGTAATTTACTTTCCCAAAGTCGTGGTGCCTCTGTTTAGAGGAGCAATTTATTTTCCAAAGTCGTGGTGCCTCTGTTTAGAGGAGCAAAGTAAGTCGTGTTGCCTCTGTTTAGAGGAGCAATTTATTTTCCAAAGTCGTGGTGCCTCTGTTTAGAGGAGCAATTTACTTTTCCAAAGTCGTGGTGCCTCTGTTTAGAGGAGCTTTGGTCAAAAACAAAAAAAAACAAAAAACAAAAAAAAAACAACAAAAATAAAAACACAAAACAAAACAAAAAATGACAATGTTGAGTTGAGTCTTGATTAGGTGTCTACGTCTTTATGCAATTTCTGTTTCACAGAAAATGTGCAAAGAGGGGCAGCTATAGACACCCAATTGGGTCTAAGCCCAGATCAATTGGGCCTGGCCCAAATGGGTACAGCCCAATTCAATTTTTTACCTTGTATTTTTTTTCTTTTTTCTTTTTCTTTCTTTTGTATTTTAGGTATTTTATTATTTATTATTATTATTATGTATATCTTTATTTATTTATTTTTTTCTCTGTTAATATTTATATGTAATTTATTTATATAGTTATATATTTATTATTATATTATAATTTTTTTATTCTGGTAATATTTTTGGATTTATTGTATTTTATTTTTTAATTATCTGTTAATTTTATCTGATTTTTTTTATTTATCCGATTATTATTTTTTTTTCTTTTTTTGAAGGCTGGGATTGAAAGTTGAAGAATCCCACTGTGAATGGGAATTCAATCAGAAGAGTCCAGTTGGATTCAAAGATTGAATTCTCGTCCAAGGAGGAATTGAGAAAAAGGGACCTCTAGAACAGAATGAAGAACACATAGAAAATAGTAAGCAAAAGCTACTGATTGAGAGAATAGGGACGTATAGAGAGCTAAGAAAAGGTTTAGGAGTATTCTGAGAGTGAGAAGAAATTTTTTGAGAATTTTTGGCGATTTTTTTTTTGGAATTTCTGGAAAATTCTAGATTCCGGTGAATTTTCTGACGAAGTTTGAATTTTCTGGCAAAAATTTCGGCCAACCTTGAAGTTTTCGGTGACCTGCCCAGTTTTCGGCAAAGAATCCCAGAAACTTGTGATCTTCCGGTGAACTTCCGACGAGAAAACCCAGATTTCGATGACAAAACCCAGAATCTGATGAATCTTCAACCGGAGTTCTTCGACCTTTTAGAGAGAAAGGAGAGGAAAAAGGAAGAAGAGAGAGAGAGGGGAGGAGCATTCTGCCAAAAAACAAAGGGAAGAGCCTTTTATACCCTCTCAAAATGACGTCGTTTTGGCCTTAAGTGACCCAGAGGATCCGCGCGTTTTACCGTGACCCGACCCGAGCGTCGACCCGCTTCCTGACCCACACGTGCCTGTCCCCCTCCAAGCCGAGTCGAGCTCCAAGCCGCCCCCCTAAGCCGTTTCTCTTCCTTGAGCCGAGCTGCGATCCGAGCCGCTCCAGGTTTTTTTTTTTTGAATTTTTTTTATTTTCATTTATTTGCTTATTTGTTTTTTTTATTTTTTATTTATTAGATTAGGTTTATTTAATATTCTTTTTATCTTTATTTTATTTTTATTTTTGTTTTACTTTTCTTTTTTTTATTTTTTTTATTTTTTTATTATTCTGTTTTCTTTAAATAAAAATCAAAATTTCCAAAAAAAAATATTTTTAGGAAAAAGTTGAAAGTATCAATTTTCCTTAAAAATAAGTTTAAAAAAAAAGGTATTTTTGAGGAAAAGTTGAAAGTATCAATTTTCCTTAGAAATAAATTTCCAAAAAAAAAATTTTTAGGGAAAAGTTGAAAGTATCAATTTTCCTTAGAAATAAATTTCCAGAAAAATATTTTTAGGGAAAAGTTGAAAGTATCGATTTTCCTTAAAAATAAAATTTCAAAAAAAAGGGTTTTTGAGGAAAAGTTGAAAGTATCAATTTTCCCTACACAAGAACAACCATCATTTCCTTCCTTTCTATTTTGATTTTGATTTTGATTTTTCTTTAACTAATCCGACGACGGAGCTTCTGTAAGTGAAATAGTAGTTTTTCTTGCATACTCTTGAGGTGAGGGAATTTTCTCAATTTTCTACTAAAAGTATTAGAGTCAATTGAGAATAATTTCCAATAATTAATTACTTGGTAAAATTTTAAGGCTTTTAGATAACACAAATTTAAGCTGGTACCATCTTTTGATGGGCGTTGTGAGGGTGCTATAACCTTCCTCACACGTAACCGAACTCTTGAACCCTGTTCTGGTTTGTAGACCTGAACCTATTCTTTTAGAGACCCTTAAGCTTAGGTGTTCCCTGAAAGGACAGATTCCTTAGGTGGCCAATCGCACCTAGATAAAAAAAGATTGGTGGCGACTCCCTAAAGTCAATGTCTAGCGATAGATCCCCGGATCTAGACATTATGACAGACGTGATCCTTGTATTTTTGTTGGCATGCATAAAAAACTTCAGCTAAAAACTGGATTGTGCAAGATTTTGTGACCATTCAAAAAAAGTGTCTCTATTTCAGACACTTTAAAGGCTACTGGCAGTAAACCTATAAAATCTTAAATGCTCTTTAAGGGGGTGTGAGTTCTCGAGGTTTGATGAGGGATAGGGGGCCAATATAAGGGCCAAGTACTAGCACCCATCGCAGATCATGTATGCACACCGCCCGGCCCCCCGATTGTCGAAACTCCAATGCCGCTGGTCAGGTTCTCCGGTAATGCTTCGACGATGGTGTCCTAGCGAAGAAAAATACGGCACCAGCACATGCTCGAGCCCAGCATGTGCTACTGCAACCCTCGGTCCGATCCGATCTTAGACTGGGAATGAACTCCGTAAGCTTAGACTGGGAATGAACTCCGTATGCCTAAGTCAAGTACCAGCACCTATCGCACATCATGTGCGCACACCCCCCGGCCCCCCCGATCGTCGGAACCCCAATGCCGCCGATCAGGTTCTTCGACGATGCTCCGACGATGGTGCCCCGGTGAAGGAAAATATGGCACCAGCACATGCCCGAGCCCAGCATGAGCTACCGCAACCCTCGATCCAGTCTGATTTTAGACTGGAAATGAACTCCGTATGCCTAAGTCAACCCATGAAACGAGCGTGCGAGCGCTAAGCCGGCCAAAGGGTGGGATACGCAAGTCGGGGATCGACCGGGTCCCCCTCTATGTGCTATCGATCCTGCTGCTGCAACGCTCAGTCCAGTCCAATCTTAGATTGGGAATGAACTCCGTATGCCTAAGCCAACTGACGAAACGGGTGGGCGGGTGGGTGGTGGGCACTACGTCGGCCAGAGAGACGGGATGCGTAAGCCGTGGATCGATAGGGTAGTAGGTGGGTTTAGGCACATCTTTATATTTCTGCATACCAATGTCATTTTTATGGCTTGTAAATTCATACAATGGTCCCTTAAGCCTTCACGGGAGGTTTCATGGCAAGACGACTCGTTTTCTATTTTTCACGATTTTCGAAACTTTTTACGGTTTGAGATTTTATAAAATTTTTTCGGAAGGAGTTTTGGCCCCAAACTTGGTGGACGTGATCCTTGTATTTTTTTTGGCATGCATAAAAAAATTCAGCTAAAAACTCGAAGTGTACAAGATTTTGTGACCATTTGAAAAAATTGTCCCCATTTCAGACACTTTAATTGCTACTGGCAGCAAACCTGTAAAATCTCAAATGCTCTTTAAGGGGTGTGAGTTCTCGAGGTTTGATGAGGGATAGGGGGCCAATATAAGGGCCAAGTACCAGCACCCATCGCAGATCATGTACGCACACCGCCCGGCCACCCGATTGTCGAAACCCCAATGCCGCTGGTCAGGTTCTTCGGCGATGGTGTCCTAGCGAAGAAAAATGCGGCACCAGCACATGCTCGAGCCCAGCATGTGCTACTGCAACCCTCGGTCTGATCCGATCTTAGACTGGGAATGAACTCCGTATGCCTAAGTCAACCCACGAAACGAACGTGCGGGCACTCAGTCGGCCAGAGGGACGGGATGCGCAAGCCGGGGATCGACCGGGTCCCCCTCTATGTGTTGTCGATCCTGCTGCCACAACTCTCAATCCAGTCTGATATTAGACTGGGAATGAACTCCGTATGCCTAAGCCAACCAACGAAACGAGCGGACGGGCACTACGTCGGCCAGAGAGGCGGGATGTGCAGCCGTGGATTGATAGGGTGCTAGGTGGGTTTAGGCACATCTTCATATTTCTATGTGCCAATGCCATTTTTATGGCATGTAAATTCATACAATGGTCCCTTAAGCCGTCACGTGAAGTTTCATGGCAAGACGACTCGTTTTTTATTTTTCACGATTTTTAAAACTTTTTGCGGTTCGGGGTTTTTTAAAATTTTTTCGAAAGGAGTTTTGGTCCCAAACTTGGTAGACGTGATCCTTGTATTTTTCTTGGCATGCACAAAAAAATTCAGCTAAAAAGTCAAAGTGTACAAGATTTTGTGACCATTTGAAAAAAGTGTCCCCATTTCAGACACTTTATTGGCTACTGGCAGCAAACCTATAAAATCCCCAATGCTCTTTAAAGGGGTGTAAGTTCTCGAGGTTTGATGAGGGATAGCGGGCCAATATAAGGGCCAAGTACCAGCACTCATCGCACACCATGTGAGCACACCCCCCGATCGTCGGAACCCCAATGCCACCGATCAGGTTCTCCGACGATGCTCTAGCGATGGTGCCCCGACGAAGAAACGTGCGGCACAGCACATGCCCGAGCCCATTATGTGCTGTCGTAACCCTCGGTCTGGTCTTATCTTAGACTGAGAATGAACTCTGTATGCTTAGACTGGGAATGAACTCCGTATGCTTAAGTCAACCCATAAAACGAGCGTGCGGGTGCTTAGCCGGCCATAGGGGTCAGATGCGCAAGCCGGGGATCAGTCGGGTCCTCCTCTACATGCTGCCGATCCTACTGCCACAACCCTCGATCCAGCCCTATCTTAGATTACGAATGAACTCTGTATGCCTAAGCGAACCGACGAAACGAGTGGGCGGACGGGCGGGTGGGCACTATGCCGACCAGAGAGACGAGATGCGCAAGCCGTGGATTGATAGGGTGGTAGGTGGGTTTAGGCACATCTTCATATTTTTGCATGCCAATGCCATTTTTATGGCTTGTAAATTCATACAATGGTCCCTTAAGCATTCACGTGAAGTTTCATGGTAAGACGACTCATTTTTAATTTTTCACGATTTTTGAAACATTTTATGGTTCGAGATTTTTTAAAATTTTTTCAGAAGGGGTTTTGGCCCCAAACTTGGTAGACGTGATCCTTGTATTTTTCTTGGCATGCACAAAAAAATTCACCTAAACTTGAAGTGTACAAGATTTGTGACCATTTGAAAATAGTGTCCCCATTTCAGACACTTTAAAGGCTACTGGCAGCAAACCTGTAAAATCTCAAATGCTCTTTGAGGGGGTGTGAGTTCTCAAGGTTTGATGAGGGATAGGGGGCCAATATAAGGGTCAAGTACCAGCACCCATCGCACATCATGTGCGCACACCCCCCGGCCCCCCCGATCGTCGGAACCCCAGTGCCACCAGTCAGGTTCTCCGACGATGCTCCGACGATCTTGCCCCGACGAAGAAAAATACGGCACCAGCACATGCCTTAGCCCAGCATGTGCTACCGTGACCCTCGGTCCGGTCTGATCTTAGACTGGGAATGAACTCCGTATGCCTAAGTCAACCCATGAAACGAGCGTGCGAGCGCTCAACCGGCCAGAGGAGCGGGATGCGCAAGTTGGGGATCGATCGGGTCCCCCCTACGTGCTACCGATCCTACTACAGTAACCCTCGATCTGGTTCGATCTTAGACTGGGAAAGAACTCCGTATGCCTAAGCCAACCGATGAAACGAGGGGGCGAACGGGCAGGCACTACATCGGCTAGAGAGACGGGATGCGTTAGCCGTGGATTGAATGGGTGGTAGGTGGGTTTAGGCACATCTTCATATTTCTGTGTGCCAATGCCATTTTTATGGCTTGTAAATTCATACAATGGTCCCTTAAGCCTTCACGTGAAGTTTCATGGCAAGACGACTTGTTTTCTATTTTTCACGATTTTTAAAACTTTTTACGGTTCGAGATTTTATAAAATTTTTTCAGAAGGAGTTTTGGCCCTAAACTCCTTGTATTTTTGTTGGCATGCACAAAAAAATTCAACTAAAAACTTGAAGTGTACAAGATTTTGTGACCATTTGAAAAAAGTGTCCCCATTTCATACACTTTAATTCTACTAGCAGCAAACCTGTAAAATCTCAAATGCTCTTTAAGGGGTGTGAGTTCTCGAAGGTTTGATGAGGGATAGGGGGCCAATATAAGGGCCAAGTACCAGCACCCATCGCACATCATGTGCGCACACCCCTCGGCCCCCCGATCGTCGAAATCCCAATGCCGCCGGTCAGGTTCTCTGGTGATGCTCTGATGATGGTGTCCCGACGAAAAAAAATACGGCTCCTGCACACGCTCGAGCCCAGCATGTGCTGCTGCATCCCTCAGTCTGATTCGATCTTAGACTGGGAATGAACTCCGTATGCTTAGACTGGGAATGAACAACGTATGCCTAAGTCGACCCACGAAGTGAGCGTGCGGGCGCTCAGTCGGCCAGAGGGGCGAGATGCGCAAGTCGGGGATCGACCGGGTCCCCCTCTATGTGTTGTCGAACCTGCTGCCACAACTATCAGTCCAGTCCGATATTAGACTCGAAATGAACTCCATATGCCTAAGCCAACCGACAAAACGAGCGGGCTGGCGGGCGGGCACTATGCCGGCCAGAGATGCGGGACATGCAGCCGTTGATCGATAGGGTGGTAGGTGGGTTTAGGCACATCTTCATATTTCTTTATACCAATGCCATTTTTATGGCATGTAAATTCATACAATGGTCTTTAAGCCGTCACGTGAAGTTTCATGGCAAGACGACTCGTCTTTTATTTTTCACGATTTTTAAAACTTTTTACGGTTTAGGGTTTTTTAAAATTTTTTTGAAAGGAGTTTTAGTCCCAAACTTGGTAGACGAGATCCTTGTATTTTTGTTGGCATGCACAAAAAAATTCAGTTAAAAACTCAAAGTGTACAAGATTTTGTGACGATTTGAAAAAAGTGTCCCCATTGGAGACACTTTAATGGCTACTGGCAGCAAACCTATAAAATCTCCAATGCTCTTTAAGGGGGTGTGAGTTCTCGAGGTTTGATGAGGGATAGCGGGCCAATATAAGGGCCAAGTACCAGCACCCATCGCAAACCATGTGAGCACACCCCCCGATCGCCGGAACCCCAATGTCGCTAGTCAGGTTCTCCGACGATGCTCCAGTGATGATGCCCTGGTGAAGAAACGTGCGGCACCAGCTCATGCCCGAGCCCAACATGTACTATCGCAACCCTCGGTCTGGTCCGATCTTAGATTGGGAATGAACTCTGTATGCCTAAGTCAACCCACAAAACGAGCGTGCGGGCGCTTAGCCGGCCAGAGGGGCTGGATGCGCAAGTTTGGGATCGGTCGGGTCCCTCTCTGCATGCTGTCGATCTTGCTGCCGCAACCCTTGGTCCGGTATAATCTTAGATTGGGAATGAACTCCGTATGCCTAAGCCAACCGACAAAACGAGTGGGCGGGTGGGCGGGCACTACGCCGGCCAGAGAGATGAGATGCGCAAGGCATGGATTGATAGGGTGGCAGGTGGGTTTAGGCACATCTTCATATTTCTGCATGCCAATGCCATTTTTATGGCTTGTAAATTCATACAATGGTCCCTTAAGCCTTCGCGTGATGTTTCATGGCAAGACAACTCGTTTTCTATTTTTCATGATTTTTGAAACTTTTTTCGGTTCGGGATTTTTTAAAATTTTTTCAGAAGGGGTTTTGGCCCCAAACTTGGTAGACGTGATCCTTGTATTTTTCTTGGCATGCACAAAAAAATTCACCTAAACTTGAAGTGTACAAGATTTGTGACCATTTGAAAATAGTGTCCCCATTTCAGACACTTTAAAGGCTACTGGCAGCAAACCTGTAAAATCTCAAATGCTCTTTGAGGGGGTGTGAGTTCTCAAGGTTTGATGAGGGATAGGGGGCCAATATAAGGGTCAAGTACCAGCACCCATCGCACATCATGTGCGCACACCCCCCGGCCCCCCCGATCGTCGGAACCCCAGTGCCACCGGTCAGGTTCTCTGACGATGCTCTGACGATGTTGCCCCAACGAAGAAAAATGCGGCACCAGCACAAGCCTTAGCCCAACATGTGCTACCGTGACCCTCGGTCCGGTCCGATCTTAGACTAGGAATGAACTCCGTATGCTTAGACTGGGAATGAACTCTGTATGCCTAAGTCAACCCACGGAACGTGTGTGCGGGCGCTCAACCGGCCAAAAGAGCGGGATGGGCAAGCTGGGGATCGACTGGGTCCCTTTCTATGTGCTGCTGATCCTACTACAGTAACCCTCGGTCTGGTCCGATCTTAGACTGGCAATGAACTCCGTATGCCTAAGCCAATCGATGAAACGAGCCAGCGGGCGGGCGGGCACTACATCGGCCTGAGAGATGGGATGCGTAAGCTGTGGATCGATAGGGTGGTAGGTGGGTTTAGGCACATCTTCATATTTCTGCATGCCAATGCCATTTTTATGGCATGTAAATTCATACAATGGTCCCTTAAGCCTTCACGTGAAGTTTCATGGCAAGATAACTCGTTTTTTATTTTTCACGATTTTTGAAACCTTTTGCTGTTTGGGATTTTTTAAAATTTTTTTGAAAGGATTTTTGGTCCCGAACTTGTTAGACGTGATCCTTGTATTTTTGTTGGCATGCACAAAAAATTCAGCTAAAAACTAGACGTGTACAAGATTTTGTGACCATTTGAAAAAAGTGTCCCCATTTCAGACACTTTAATGGCTACTGCAGTAAACCTGTAAAATCTCGAATGCTCTTTAAGGGGGTGTGAGTTCTCAAGGTTTGATGAGGGATAGCGGGCCAATATAAGGGCCAAGTACCAGCGCCCATCGCACACCATGTGAGCACACCCCCCGATCGCCGGAACCCTAATGCCGCCGGTAAGGTTCTCCAGCGATGCTCCGGCGATGGTGCCCCAGCGAAGAAACGTGCAGCACCAGCACATGCCCAAGCCCAGTATGTGCTGCTGCAACCCTCGGCCCGGTCCGATCTTGGACTGGGGATGAACTCCGTATGCCTAAGTTAACCCACGAAATGAGCGTACGGGCGCTCAGCCGGCCAGAGAGGCAGGATGCGCAACCCAGAGATCGGTCGGGTCCCCCTTTGCGTGCTGTCGATCCTGCTGCCACAACCCTCAGTCCGATTCAATCTTAGATTGGGAATGAACTCTGTATGCCTAATCCAACCGACGAAACGAGCGGGCGGGCGGGCAGACAGGCACTACGTCGGCCAAAGAGACAAGATGCGCAAGCTGTGGATTGATAGGGTGGTAGGTGGGTTTAGGCACATCTTCATATTTCTGCATGCCAATGCCATTTTTATGGCTTGTAAATTCATACAATGGTCCCTTAAGCCTTCACGTGAAGTTTCATGGCAAGACGACTCGTTTTCTATTTTTCACGATTTTTAAAACTTTTTACGGTTTGGGATTTTTTAAAAATTTTTTAGAAGGAGTTTTGTAGCCAAACTTGGTCGACGTGATCCCTGTATTTTTGTTGGCATGCACAAAAGAATTCAGCTACAAACTCGAAGTGTACAAGATTTGTGACCATTTGAAAAAAGTGTCCCCATTTCAGACACTTTAATGGCTACTAGCAACAAACCTGTAAAATCTCAAATGCTCTTTAAGGGGGTGTGAGTTCTTGAGGTTTGATGAGGGATAGGGGGCCAATATAAGGGCCAAGTACCAGCACCCATCGTACATCATGTGCGCACACCCCCCTGGCCCTCCCGATCGTCGGAACCCCAGTGCCGCCGGTCAGGTTCTCCGATGATGCTCCGGCGATGTTGCCCCGACGAAGAAAAATGCGGCACCAGCACATGCCTGAGTCCTGCATGTGCTACCGCAACCCTCGATCCGGTCCGATCTTAGACTGGGAATGAACTCCATATTCTTAGACTGCGAATGAACTCCATATGCCTAAGTCAACCCATGAAACGAGCGTACAGGCGCTCAGTTGGCCAGAGGGGTGGGATGCACAAGCCGAGGCTCGGTCGAGTCTCCCTCTACGTGCTATCGATTTTGCTGCTGTAATCCTCAATTTGGTTTGATCTTAAACTGGGAATGTATTCCGTATGCCTAAGCCAATCGATGAAATGAGCGGGCAGGCGGGCGGGCACTACACTGGCTAGAGAGACGGGATGCGCAAGCCATGGATTGATAGGGTGGTAGGTGCGTTTAGGCACATCTTCATATTTCTGCATGCCAATGCCATTTTTATGGCTTGTAAATTCATACAATGGTCCTTTAAGCCTTCACGTGAAGTTTCATGGCAAGATGACACCTTTTCTATTTTTCACGATTTTCAAAACTTTTTGCAGTTTGGGATTTTTTAAAATTTTTTTGGAAGCAATTTTGGCCCCAAACTTGAAGTGTACAAGATTTTGTGACCATTTGAAAAAAGTGTCCCCATTTCAGACACTTTAATGGCTACTGGCAGCAAACTTGTAAAATCTCAAATGCTCTTTAAAGGGGTGTGAGTTCTCGAGGCTTTATGAGGGATAGGGGGCCAATACAAGGGCCAAGTACCAGCACCCATTGCACATCATGTGCACACACCCCCCCGGTCCACCCGATCGCCGGAACCCTAATGTCGCTGGTCAGATTCTCCGACGATGGTGCCCTAGCAAAGAAAAATACGACACCAGCACATGTCGAAGCCCAGCATGTGCTGTCGCAACCCTCGGTCCGGTTCGATCTTAGACTGGGAATGAACTCCGTATACTTAGATTGGGAATGAACTCCGTATGCCTAAGTCAACCCATGAAACGAGAGTGCGGGTGCTCAGCTGGCCAGAGGGGTGGGATGCACAAGCCGGGGATCGGTCGGGTCCCCCTCTGCGTGCTGTTGATCCTGCTGCCGCAACCCTCCATTGGGTCTGATCTTAGACTATGAATGAACTCCGTATGCTTAAGCCAACTGACGAAACGAGTAGGCGGACGGGCGGGCACTACACCGGCCAGAGACACGGGATGCGCAAGCCGTGGATCGATAGGGTGGTAGGTGGGTTTAGGCACATCTTCATATTTTCTGCATGCCAATGCCATTTTTATGGCTGGTAAATCCATACAATGGTCCCTTAAGCCTTCACGTGAAGTTTCATGGCAAGATGACTCGTTTTCTATTTTTCATGATTTTTGAAACTTTTTACGGTTCAGGATTTTTTCAAATTTTTTAGAAGGAGTTTTGGCCCCAAACTTGGTAGACATGATCCTTGTATTTGTTTTGGCATGCATAAAAAAATTCAGCTAAAAACTCGAAGTGTACAAGATTTGTGACCATTTGAAAAAAGTGTCCTCATTTCAGACACTTTAATGGCTACTGGCAGCAGACCTGTAAAATCTCAAATGCTCTTTAAGGGGGTGTGAGTTCTCGAGGTTTGATGAGGGATAGGGGGCAATATAAGGGCCAAGTACCAGCACCCATCGCACATCATGTGCGCAGACCCCCCGACCCTCTGATCGTCGGAACCCCAATACCGACGATCAAGTTCCCCGACGATGCACCGGTGATGGTGCCCTAACGAAGAGAAATGCGACCCCAGCACATGCCCGAGCCCAGCATGTGCTACCGCAACCCTCGATCCAGTCGGATCTTAGACTAGGAATGAACTCCGTATGCCTAAGCCAACCGACGAAATGAGCGGGCAGACGGGCGGGCGGGCACTATGCCGACCAGAGGGACTAGATGCGCAAGCCATGGATTGATAGGGTGGTAGGTGGGTTTAGGCGCATCATCCTATTTCTGCATGCCAATGCCATTTTTATGGCTGGTAAATCCATACAATGGTCCCTTAAGCCTTCACGTGAAGTTTCATGGCAAGATGACTCGTTTTCTATTTTTCACGATCTTAGATTGGTCTGATCTTAGACTGGGAATGAACTCCGTATGCTTAAGCCAACCGATGAAACGAGCAGGCGGGCAGGCGGGCGACGGC
The DNA here is from genome assembly GCF_047325235.1 of Durio zibethinus. Classification (NCBI taxonomy): domain Eukaryota; kingdom Viridiplantae; phylum Streptophyta; class Magnoliopsida; order Malvales; family Malvaceae; genus Durio; species Durio zibethinus. The sequence goes on along the minus strand of NC_143180.1, from coordinate 13,763,668 downwards.
CAGATAGACGGGACGCGCAAGCTGTGGATCGATAGGGTGGTAGGTGGGTTTATGCACATCTTCATATTTCTATGTGCCGATGCCATTTTTATGGCTTGTAAATTCATACAATGGTCCCTTAAGCCTTCACATGAAGTTTCATGGCAAGACGACTCGTTTTCTATTTTGCATGATTTTTGAAACTTTTTGTGGTTTGAGATTTTTTTAAATTTTTTTGGAAGGAGTTTTGGCCCCAAAATTTTTAGACATGATCCTTGTATTTTTATTGGCATGCACAAAAAAATTCATTTAAAAACTCGAAGTGTACAAGATTTTGTGACCATTTGAAAAAAGTGTCTCCATTTCAGACACTTTAATGGCTACTGGCAGCAAACCTGTAAAATCTCAAATGCTCTTTAAAGGGGTGTGAGTTCTCAAGGTTTGACAAGGGATAGGGGAGCAATACAAGGGCCAAGTACCAGCACCTATCGCACATCATGTGCGCACACCGCCCCCGGCCCCTCCGATCGTCAGAACCCCAATGCCGCCTGTCAGGTTCTCTGGCGATGATCTGACGATGGTGCCCCGACGAAGAAAAATGCGACACCAGCATGTGCTACCGACACCCTTGGTCTGGTCCGATCTTAGACTGGGAATGAACTCCATATGCTTAGACTGGTAATGAACTCCGTATGCCTAAGTCAACCCACGAAACGAGCGCGCGGGCGCTCAGTTGGCCAGAGGGGCGGGATGTGCAAGCCAGGAATCGGCCTAGTCCCCCTCTAAGTGCTGCTGATCCTCCTAGCACAACCCTCGATCTGGTCCAATCTTAGACTGGGAATGAACTCCATATGCGTAAGCCAACCGACGAAACGAGCGGGCGGGCGGGCACTACGCTGGCCAGAGAGACGGGATGCGCAAGCCGTGGATCGATAGGGTGGTAGGTGGGTTTAGGCACATCTTCATATTTCTGCATACCAATGCCATTTTTATGGCTTGTAAATTCATACGATGGTCCCTTAAGCCTTCACGTGAAGTTTCATGGCAAGATGACTCATTTTCTATTTTTCATGATTTTTGAAACTTTTTGATGTTCGAGAATTTTTAAAATTTTTTCGGAAGGAGTTTTGGCCCGAAACTTGGTAGACGTGATCCTTGTATTCTTTTTAGCATGCACAAAAAAATTCAGCTAAAAACACGGAGTGTACAAGATTTTGTGACCATTTGAAAAAAGAGTCCCCATTTCATTGCTACTGCCAGCAAACCTGTAAAATCTCAAATGCTTTTTAAGGGGGTGTGTGAGTTCTCGAGGTTTGATGAGGGATAGGGGGCCAATATAAGGGCCAAGTACCAGTACCCATCGCACAACATGTGCGCACACCCCCCGGCCCCCCCGATCATCGGAACCCAATGCCGTCGGTCAGGTTCTTCGACAATGCTCCGGAGATGGTGCCTCGGCGAAGAAAAATGCGGCACCAGCACATGCTCAAGCCTAGCATGTGCTGCTGTAACCCACGGTCTGGTCCGATCTTAGACTGGCAATGAACTCCGTATGGTTAGACTGGGAAAGAACTTCGTATGCCTAAGTCAACCCACGAAACGAGCGTGCGGGCGCTTAGCCGGCCAAAAGGGCAGGATGCGCAAGCTGAGGATCGGCTGGGTCCCCCTCTGCATGCTGTCGATCCTACTGCCGCAACCCTCGATGTGGTCTGATCTTAGACTGGGAATGAACTCCGTATTCCTAAACCAATCGACAAAATGAGCGGATGGACGGGCGGGCGGGAGTACGCCGGCTAGAGAGACGGGATGCGCAAGTCGTGGATCGATAGGGTGGTAGGTGGGTTTAGGCACATCTTCTTATTTTTGTGTGCCAATGCCATTTTTATTGCTTGTAAATTTATACAGTGGTCCCTTAAGCCTTCACGTGAAGTTTCATGGCAAGACAACTCGTTTTCTATTTTTCACGATTTTTGAAACTTTTTGCGTTCGAGATTTTTTAAAATTTTTTCGAAAGGATTTTTCGCCCCAAACTTGGTAGACGTGATTCTTCCATTTTTTTTGGCATGCACAAAAAAATTCACTAAAAACTCGAACTGTACAAGATTTTGTGACCATTTGAAAAAAGTGTCTTCATTTCAGACACTTTAATGGCTACTGGTAGCAAACCTATAAAATCTCAAATGCTCTTTAAGGGGTTGTGAGTTCTTGAGGTTTGATAAGGGATAGAGAGCCAATATAAGGGCCAAGTACCAGCACCCATCGCACATCATATGCACACACCCCCCGGCTCCTCGATCGTCGGAACCCCATTACCGCCGATCAGGTTCTCTGACGATGCTCCGGTGATGGTGCCCCGACGAAGAAAAATACGGCACCAGCACATGCCCGAGCCCAGAATATGCTACCGTAACCTTCGATCCGGTCTGATCTTAGATTGGGAATGAACTCCGTATGCTTAGACTGGGAATGAACTCCGTATGCCTGAGTCAACCCATGAAATGAGCGTGCGGGTGCTCAGCCAGCCAGTGGGGCGTGATGCGTATGCCGGGGATCAGTCGGGTCCTCTTCTACGTGCTACCGATCCTGCTGCCGCAACCCTCTATCCAGTTCAATCTTAGATTGGGAATGAACTCCGTATGCTTAAGCCAACCGAAGAAACGAGCGAGTAGGCGGGCAGGCAGGCACTACGCCGGCCAGAGAGACGGGATGCGCAAGCCGTAGATCGATAGGGTGGTAGGTGGCTTTAGGCACCTCTTCATATTTTTATGTGCCAATGCCATTTTTATGGCTTGTAAATTCATACAATGGTCCCTTAAGCCTTCACGTGAAGTTTCATGGCAAGACGACTCATTTTTTATTTTTCATGATTTTTGAAACTTTTTATGGTTTGAGATTTTTTAAAATTTTTTCAAAAAGGGTTTTGTCCCCAAACTCAGTAGACGTGATCCTTGTATTTTTTTTTGGCATGCACAAAAAAATTCAGCTAAAAATTTGAAGTGTACAAGATTTTGTGACCATTTGAAAAAAGTGTCCCCATTTTAGACACTTTAATGGCTACTGGCAGCAAACCTGTAAAATCTCAAATGCTCTTTAAGGTGGTGTGAGTTCTCGAGGTTTGATGAGTGATAGAAGGCCAATATAAGGGCCAAGTACCAGCACCCATCGCACATCATGTGCGCACACCCCCCGGCCCCACCAATCATCGGAACCCTAATGCCGCCGGTTAGGTTCTCCGATGATGGTGCCCCGACGAAGAAAAATGCGGCACCAGCACATGCCCGAGCCCAGCATGTGCTGCCACAACCCTCGGTCCGGTCCGATCTTAGAATGGGAATGAACTCCATATGCTTAGACTGGGAATGAACTCTATATGCCTAAGTTAACCCACGAAACGAGCATGCGGGCGTTCAGCCGGCCAGTGGGGCGCGATGCGTATGCCAGAGATCAACCGGGTCCCCCTCTGCGTGCTACCGATCCTGCTACCACAACCCTTAGTCCAGTTCGATCTTAGACTGTGAATGAACTCCATATGCCTAAGCCAACCGACGAAACAACTAGCCAGGCGAGCAGGCGGGCACTACGTCGGCCAGAAAGACAGAATGCGCATGCCATGGATCGATAGGGTGGTAGGTGGGTTTAGGCACATCTTCATATTTCTGCATGCCAATGCCATTTTTATGGCTTGTAAATTCATACAATGGTCCCTCAAGCCTTCACGTGAAGTTTCATGGCAAGACGACTCGTTTTCTATTTTTCACGATTTTTGAAACTTTTTGTGGTTTGGGATTTTTTAAAATTTTTTCGGAAGGAGTTTTGCCCTGATCTTGGTAGTTGTGATCCTTGTATTTTTTTTGGCATGCATAAAAAAATTCAGCTAAAAACTCGAAGTGTACAAGATTCTGTGACCATTTGAAAAAAGTGTCCCCATTTCAGACACTTTAATGGCTACTGGCAACAAACCTGTAAAATCTCAAATGCTTTTTAAGGGGGTGTGAGTTCTCAAGGTTAAATGAGGGATAGGGGGCCAATATAAGGGCCAAATACCAGCACCCATTGCACATCATGTGTGCACACCCCCCCGACCCCCCCGATCGTCGGAACCCCAATGCCGTCAGTCAGGTTCTCCGGCGATGCTCCGTGATGGTGCCCCGACGAAGAAAAATGTGACACCAGCACATGCCCGAGCCCAGCATGTGCTATCGCAACCCTCGGTCCGGTCTGATCTTAGACTAGGAATGAACTCCGTATGCCTAAGCCAACCTACGAAACAAGCGGGCGGGCGGGCAAGCGGGCACTATGTCGGCCTGAGAGACGGGATGCGCAAGCCGTGGATCGATAGGGTGGTAGGTGGGTTTAGGCACATCTTCATATTTCTACACACCAATGCCATTTTTATGGCTTCTAAATTCATACAATGGTCCCTTAAGCCTTCACGTGAAGTTTCACGGAAAGATGACTCGTTTTATATTTTTCACGATTTTTGAAACTTTTTACAGTTTGAGATTTTTTAAAATTTTTTCGGAAAGAGTTTTGGCCCCAAACTTGGTAGACGTGATCCTTGTATTTTTTTTGGCGTGCAAAAAAAAATTCAGCTAAAAACTTGAGGTGAACAAGATTTTGTGACCATTTGAAAAAAGTGTCCCCATTTTAGACACTTTAATGGCTACAGGGAGCAAACCTATAAAATCTCAAATGCTCTCTAAGGGGTGTGAGTTTTTGAGGTTTGATGAGGGATAGGGGGCCAATATAAGGGCCAAGTACCAGCACCCATCGCACATCATGTGCGCACAACCCCCCTCCCCCGACCCCCCCGATCGTCGGAACCCCAATGTCGTCGGCTAGGTTCTCTGGGGATGCTTCAGCAATGGTGCCACGACAAACAAAAAATCTGGCACCAGCACATGCCCGAGCCCAACATGTGCTGTCACAACCCTCGGTCTGGTCTGATCTTAGACTGGGAATGAACTCCGTATGCTTAGACTGGGAATGAACTCCGTATGCCTAAGTCAACCCACGAAACGAGCGTGCGAGCACTCAGCCGGCCAGAGGGGTGGGATGCGCAAACTGAGGATCGGTCGGGTCCCCCTCTACGTCATTCCAATCCTGCTACCATAACCCTCAGTCCGATCTGATCTTAGACTAGGAATGAACTCCGTATGCCTAAGCAAACCGACCAAATGAGCGGGCGGGCACTACACCAACCAGAGAGATGGGATGCGCAAGCCGTGGATCGATAGGGTGCTAGGTGGGTTTAGGCACATCTTCATATTTCTGCGTGCCAATGCCATTTTTATGACTTCTAAATTCCTACAATGGTCCATTAAGCCTTCACGTGAAGTTTCATGGCAAGATGACTTGTTTTCTATTTTGCACGATTTTGAAAACTTTTTGTGGTTCGACTTTTTTTAAAATTTTTTTGGAAGGAGTTGTGGCCCCAAACGTGGTAGACATGATCCTTGCATTTTTATTGGCATGCGCCAAAAAATTCAGCTAAAAACTCGAAGTGAAAAAGATTTTGTGACCATTTGAAAAAAGTGTCCCCATTCTAGACACTTTAATGGCTACTGGCAGCAAACCTGTAAAATCTCAAATGCTCTTTAAGGGGGCATGAGTTCTCAAGGTTTGATGAGGAATAGAGGGCCAATATAAGGGCCAAGTACCAGCACCCATCACACATCATGTGCGCACACCCCCCGGCCCACCGATCGTCGGAACCCTAATGCCGTCGATCAGGTTCTCTGGCGATGCTCCGACGATGGTGCCCCGAGGAAGAAAAATGCTGCACCAGCACATACCCGAGCCCAGCATGTGCTGCCAGAACCCTCGGTCTGGTTCGATCTTAGACTGGGAATGAACTCCGTATGCCTAAGCCAACTGACGAAATGAGCGGGTGGGCGGCCAGGCGGGCACTACGCCGGTCAGAGAGATGGGATGCACAAGCCGTGGATCGATAGGGTGGTAGGTTGGTTTAGGCACATCTTCATATTTTTGCATGCCAATACCATTTTTATTGCTTGTAAATTCGTACAATGGTCCCTTAAGCCTTCACGTGAAGTTTCATGGCAAGACGACTTGTTTTCTATTTTTCACGATTTTGGAAACTTTTTGCGGTTCAGGATTTTTTAAAATTTTTTCAGAGGGACTTTTGCCCCTAATTTGGTAGATGTGATCCTTGTTTTTTTTTTGGTATGCACAAAAAAAATCAGCTAAAAACTCAAAGCGTACAAGATTTTGTGACCATTTGAAAAAAGTGTCCCCATTTCAGACACTTTAATGGCTACGACAGCAAACCTGTAAAATCTCAAATGCTCTTTAAGGGTGTGTGAGTTCTCGAGGTTTGATGAGGGATAGGGGGCCAATATAATGGCGAAGTACCAGCACCCATCACACATCATGTGCGCACACCCCCCCGGCCCCCCCGATCGCCAGAACCCCAATGCCACCGATCAGGTTCTCTGGCGATGGTGCCCTGGCGAAGAAAAATGTGGCACCGGCACATGCCCGAGCCTAGCATGTGCTGTCGTAACCCTCGGTCCGGTCCGATCTTAGACTGGGAATGAACTCCGTATGCCTAAGTCAACCCATGAAACGAGCATGCGGGTGCTCAGTCGGCCAAAGGGGCGGGATGCACAAGCCGAGGATCGGTCGGGTCTCCCTCTGCGTGCTACCGATCCTACTGCCACAACCTTTAGTTCGATCCGATCTTAGACTAAGAATGAACTCCGTATGCCTAAGCCAACCGACAAAATGAGCGGGCGGGTGGGCACTACGCCGGCTAGAGAGACGGGATGCGCAAGTCGTGGATCGATAGGGTGGTATGTGGGTTTAGGGACATCTTCATATTTCTGCATGCCAATGCCATTTTTATGGCTTGTAATTTCATACAATGGTCCCTTAAACCTTCACGTAAAGTTTCTTGGCAAGACGACTCGTTTTCTATTTTTCATGATTTTTGAAACTTTTTGAGGTTCGGGATTTTTTGAAATTTTTTCGGAAGGAGTTTTGGCCCCACACTTAGTAGACGTGATCCTTGTAGTTTTTTTGGCATGCACAAAAAAATTCAGCTAAAAACTCGAAGTGTACAAGATTTTGTGACCATTTGAAAAAAGTGTCCCCATTTCAGACATTTTAATGCCTACTGGCAGCAAACTTGTAAAATCTCAAATGCTCTTTGAGGGGGTGTGAATTCTCGAGGTTTGATGAGGGATAGGGGGCCAATATAAGGGCCAAGTACCAGCACCCATCGCACATCATGTGCACACACCTCCCTCGGCCCACCCGATCACCGGAACCCCAATGCCACCGATCAAGTTCTCCGGTGATGCTCCGGCGATGGTGCCCCGGCAAAGAAAAATGTGGCACCAGCACATGCCCAAGCCCAACATGTGTTACGGCAACCCTCGGTCCGGTCTGATCTTAGATTGGGAATGAACTACATATGCTTAGACTGGGAATGAACTTCGTATGCCTAAGTCAACCCACGGAACGAGCGAGCGGGCGCTCAGCCGGCCAGAGGGGCGGGATGTTCAAGCTGGGGATCGACCGGGACCCCCTCTGCGTGCTACCGATCCTGCTGCCACAACCCTCGGTCCGGTCTAATCTTAAACTGGGAATGAACTCCGTTTGCCTAAGCGAACCGACGAAACGAGCGGGCGGGTGGGCACTACGCCGGCCAGAGAGACGGGATGCGCAAGCCGTGGATCGATAGGGTGGTAGGTGGGTTTAGGCACATCTTCATATTTCTGCGTGCCAATGCCATTTTTATGGCTTGTAAATTCATACAATGGTCCCTTAAGCCTTCACGTGAAGTTTCATTGCAAGACAACTCGTTTTCTATTTTTCACGATTTTTGAAACTTTTTGCGGTTCGGGATTTTTTAAAATTTTTTTGGAAGGAGTTTTGACCCCAAACTTGCTAGACGTGATCCTTGTATTTTTTTTGGCATGCACAAAAATATTCAGCTAAAAACTCGAAGTGTAAAAGATTTTGTGACCATTTGAAAAAAGTTTCCCCATTTCAGACACTTTAATGGCTACTGGCAGCAAACCTGTAAAATCTCAAATGCTCTTTAAGGGGCTGTGAGTTCTTGAGGTTTGATGAGCGATAGGGGGCCAATATAAGGGCCAAGTACCAGCACCCATCGCACACATCATGTGCGCATAGCCCCCCGACCGCCCGATCGTCGTAAGCCTAATGCTACCGGTCAAGATCTCCGACGATGCTCCGGCGATGGTGCCCTGAGGAAGAAAAATGCTGCACCACATGCCCGAGCCCAGCATGTGCTACCGGAACCCTCAGTTTGGTCCGATCTTAGACTGGAAATGAACTCCATATGCCTAAGCCAATTGACGAAACGAGCGGGTGGGCGGGCGGACGGGCACTACGCCAGTCAGAGAGACGGGATGCACAAGCCGTGGATCGATAGGGTGGTATGTGGGTTTAGGCACATCTTCATATTTCTGCATGCCAATGCCATTTTTATGGCTTGTAAATTCATACAATGGTCCCTTAAACCTTCACGTAAAGTTTCTTGGCAAGACGACTCGTTTTCTATTTTTCATGATTTTTGAAACTTTTTAAGGTTCGGGATTTTTTAAAATTTTTTCGGAAGGAGTTTTGGCCACACACTTGGTAGACGTGATCCTTGTATTTTTTTTGGCATGCAAAAAATAATTCAGCTAAAAACTCGAAGTGTACAAGATTTTGGGACCATTTGAAAAAAGTGTCCCCATTTCAGACACTTTAATGGCTACTGGCAACAAACCTGTAAAATCTCAAATGCTCTTTAAGGGGGTGGGGGTTCTCGAGGTTTGATGAGGGATTGGGGGCCAATATAAGAGCCAAGTACCAGCACCCATCGCACATCATGTGCGCACACCCCCCCGGCCCACATGATTGTCGGAACCCCAATACCGCCGTTCAGGTTCTCTGACAATGCTCTGGCGATGGTGCCTCGATGAGGAAAAATGCGACACCAGCACATGCCCGAGCCTGGCATGTGCTGTCGCAACCCTCGGTCTGGTTTCGATCTTAGAATGGGAATGAACTCCTTATGCTTAGACTGGGAATGAACTCCGTATGCCTAAGTCAACCCACCAAACGAGCGTGCGGGCGCTCAGCCGACCTGAGGGGCTGGATACGCAAGCCGAGGATCGATCGGGTCCCCCTCTGCGTGCTGCCAATCCTGCAGTTGCAACCCTCAGTCCGGTCTGATCTTAGACTGGGAATGAGCTTTGTATGCCTAAGCCAACCAACGAAACGAGCGGACGGGCGGGCGAGCACTATGCCCGCCATAGAGACGGGATGTGCAAGCCGTGGATCGATAGGGTGGTAGGTGGGTTTAGGCACATCTTCATATTTCTGCGTGCCAATGCCATTTTTATGGCTTGTAAATTCATACGATGGTCCCTTAAGCCTTCACGTGAAGTTTCACGGCAAGACGACTCGTTTTTTATTTTTCACAATTTTTGAAACTTTTTACGGTTTGGGATTTTTTAAAATTTTTTCAGAAGGAGTTTTGGCCCCAAACTTGGTGGATGTGATCCTTGTATTTTTATTGCCATGCACAAAACAATTCAGCTAGAAATTCGAAGTGTACAAGATTTTGTGACTATTTGAAAAAAGTGTCCCCATTTCAGACACTTTAATAGCTACTGGCAGCAAACCTGTAAAATCTCAAATGCTTTTTAAGGGGGTGTGAGTTCTCAAGGTTTGATGAGGGATAGGGGACTAGTATAAGGGCCAAGTACCCATACCCATCGCACATCATCTGCGCACACCTCCACCGGCCCCCCTGATCGTCGGAACCCCAATGCTGCCGGTCAAGTTCTTCGGCAATGCTCTGACGATGGTGCCCCGACGAAGAAAAATGCGGCACCAGCACATGCTCGCGCCCAGCATGTGCTGCTGTAACCCTCGGTCCGGTCCAATCTTAGACTGGGAATGAACTTCGTATGCTTAGACTGGGAATGAACTCCGTATGCCTAAGTCAAAGCACGAAACGAGCATGCAGGCGCTCAGCCGGCCAAAGGAGCGGGATGCGTAAGTTGGGGATTGGTAGGGTCCCCCTTTGCGTGCTGTCGAAACTGCTACCGTAACCCTCGATCTGGTTCAATGTTAGACTGGGAATGAACTCCGTATGCCTAAGCCAAGCGACGAAACGAGCGGGCGGGCGGGCAGGCGGGCAGGCACGACGTCGGCCAGAGAGATGGGATGCGCAAGTCATGGATCGATAGGGTGATAGGTGGGTTTAGGAACATCTTCAAACTTCTACGTGCCAATGCCATTTTTATGGCTTGTAAATTCATACAATGGTCCCTTAAGCCTTCACGTGAAGTTTCATGGCAAGACGCCTCGTTTTCTATTTTTCACGATTTTCAAAACTTTTTACGATTCGAGATTTTTTAAAATTTTTTTGGAAGGAGTTTACGCCCCAAACTTGGTAGATGTGATCCTTGTATTTTTGTTGGCATGCACAAAAACATGCAGCTAAAAACTCGAAGTGTACGAAATTTTGTGACCTTTTGAAAAAACTGTCCCCATTCTAAACACTTTAATGGCTACTGGCAGCAAACCTATAAAATCTCAAATGCTCTTTAAGGGGGTGTGAGTTCTCGAGGTTTGATGAGGGATAGGGGGCCAATATAAGGGCCAAGTATCAGCACCCATCGCACATCATGTGCGCCCACCCCCCCGGCCCCTCCGATCGCCTGAACCCTAATGCCACCGATCCGGTTCTTCGGTGATGCTCCGACGATGGTGCCCTGACAAAGAAATATGCGACACCAGCACTTGCTCGAGCCCAGCATGTGCTACCACAACCCTCGATCCGATTCGATCTTAGACTGGGAATGAACTCCGTATGCCTAAGTCAACCCATGAAACGAGCGTGCGGGCGCTCAATCGGTCAAAAGGGCGGGATGCGCAAGTCGGGGATCAACCGGGTCCCCCTCTGCGTGCTGCGATCTTGCTGCCACAACCCTCGGTCTGATCTGATATTACACTGGGAATTAACTCGGTATGCCTAAGCCAACCGACGAAACGAGCGGGCGGATGGGCGTGCAGGCACTACGTCGGCCAGAGAGACGGGATGCGCAAGCCGTGTATCGATAGGGTGGTAGGTCGGTTTAGGCACATCTTCATATTTCTGTGTGCCAATGCCATTTTTATGGCTTGTAAATTCATACAATGGTCCCTTAAGCCTTCACGTGAAGTTTCAAGGCAAGACGACTCGTTTTCCATTTTTCATGATTTTCAAAACTTTTTACGGTTTGAGATTTTTTGAAATTTTTTCGGAAGGCATTTTGGCCCCAAACTTGGTAGCCATGATGCTAGTATTTTTTTTGGCATGCACAAAAAAATTCAGCTAAAAACTCGAAGTGTACAAGATTTTGTGACCAATTGAAAAAAATGTCCCCATTTCAGACACTTTAATGGCTACTGGCAGCAAACTTGTAAAATCTCAAATGCTCCTTAAGGGGATGTGAGTTCTGGAGGTTTGATGAGGGATAGGGGGCCAATATAGGGGCCAACTACCAGCACCCATCGAACATGATGTGCGCACACCCCCCGACCCCTCGATCGCCGGAACCCCAATGTCGTCGGTTAGGTTCTCCGATGATGCTCCGGTAATGGTGCCCCGATGAAGAAAAATGCGGCACCAGCACATGCCCGAGCCCAGCATGGACTGCTGCAACCCTCGGTTTGATCCGATCTTAGATTGGAATGAACTTCGTATGCTTAGATTGGGAAAGAACTTCGTATGCCTAAGTCAACCCACGGAACGAGTGTGCGGGCGCTCAGCCGGCCAAAGGGGTGGGATGCTCAAGCTGGGGATCAGCTGGGTCCCCCTCTGCGTGCTGCTGATCTTGCTACTGTAACACTAGGTCTGGTCTGATCTTAGACTGGGAATGAACTCCATATGCTTAGACTGGGAATGAACTCCGTATGCTTAAGTCAACCCATTAAACGAGCGTACGGACGCTCAGTCGGCCAGAGGGGCGGGATGCGTAAGCCGAAGATCGATCGGGTCTCCCTCTGCATGCTGCCAATCCAGCTGCTACAACCTTCGATCCGGTCCGATCTTAGACTGGGAATGAACTCCGTATGCCTAAGCCAACCGACGAAACGAGCGAGCAGACAGGCGGGCGGGCACTACGTCGGCCAGAGGGGCGGGATACGCAAGTCGAGGATTTATCGGGTCCCCCTCTGTGTGCTGCCAATCCTGCTGCTGCAACCATTGGTTTGGTCTGATCTTAGACTGGGAATAAACTTCGTATGCCTAAGCCAATCGACGAAACGAGCGGACGGGTGGGCACTACGCCAACCAGAGAGACAGGATGCGCAAGCCGTGGATCGATAGCGCGGTTGGTGGGTTTAGGCACATCTCTATATTTTTACATGCCAATGCCATTTTTATGGCTTGTAAATTCATACAATGGTCCCTTAAGCCTTCACGTGAAGTTTCAAGTCAAGACGACTCGTTTTCTATTTTTAATGATTTTTGAAACTTTTTGCAGTTTGGGATTTTTTAAAATTGTTTCAGAAGGAGTTTTGGCCCCAAACTTGGTAGACGTGATCCTTGTATTTTTTTTGGCATGCACAAAAAAATTCAGCTAAAAACTTGAAGTGTACAAGATTTTGTGACCATTTGAAAAAAGTGTCCCCATTCTAGACACTTTAATGGGTACTGGCAGCAAACCTGTAAAATCTCAAATGCTCTTTAAGGGGGTGTGAGTTCTCGAAGTTTGATGAGGGATAGGGGGCCAATATAAGGGCCAAGTACCAGCACCCATCGCACATCATGTGCGCACACCCGCCCGGCCCCCCCGATCGTCGGAACCCCAATGCCGTCGGTCAGGTTCTCCGGTGATGCTCTGGCGAAGAAAAATACGGCACTAGCACATGCCCGAGCCCAGCATGTGCTGCCGCAACCCTTGGCCCGATCCGATCTTAGACTGGGAATGAACTCCATATGCTTAGACTGGGAATGAACTCCGTATGCCTAAGTCAACCCACAAAACGAGCTTGCGGGCGCTCAACCGGCCAGAGGGGCGAGATGCACAAACCGGGGATCGGCTGGGTCCTCCTATGCGTGTTGCCGATCCTGTAGCCGTAAACTTCAATTCGGTCCAATCTTAGACTGCGAATGAACTCCGTATGCCTAAGCCAACTGACGAAACGACCAAGCGGGCGGGCGGGCACTACGCCGACCAAAGAGACGGGATGCGCAAGCCGTGGATCGATAGGGTGGTAGGTGGGTTTAGGCACATCTTCATATTTCTGCATGCCAATGCCATTTTTATGGCTTGTAAATTCATACAATGGTCCCTTAAGCCTTCACGTGAAGTTTCATGGCAAGACGACTCGTTTTCTATTTTTCATAATTTTCGAAACTTTTTACGGTTTGGAATTTTTTAAAATTTTTTTGGAAGGATTTTTAGCCCCAAACTCGATAGACGGGATCCTTGTATTTTTGTTGGCAAGCACAAAATAATTCAGCTAAAACCTTGAAGTGTACAAGATTTTGTGACCATTTGAAAAAAGTGTCCCCATTTCAGACACTTTAATGGCTACTGGCAGCAAATCTATAAAATCTCAAATGCTCTTTAAGGTGGTGTGAGTTCTCGAGGTTTGATGAGGGATAGGAGGCCAATATAAGGGCCAAGAAGCCAGCACCCATCGCACATCATGTGCGCACACCCCCCCGGCCCCCCTGATCGCCGGAACCCCAATGCCGCCAGTCAGGTTCTCCGACGATGGTGCCCCGGTGAAGAAAAATGCGGCATCGGCACATGCCCGAGCCCAGCATGTACTACTGTAACCCTCGGTCCAGCTCGATCTTAGACTGGGAATGAACTCCGTATGCTTGGACTGGGAATGAACTACGTATGCCTAAGTCAACCCACAAAATGAGCGTGCGGGCACTCGCCGGCCAGAGGGGCGGGATGCGCAAGCCGGGGATCGATCGAGTCCCTCTCTGCGTACTGTCGATCCTGCTACCGTGACCCTCAGTCTGGTCTGATCTTAGACTGGGAATGAACTCCGTATGCCTAAGCCAACTGACGAAATGAACGGACAGGCAGGCACTACGCCGGCCAGAGAGACGAGATGCGCAAGCCGTGGATCGATAGGGTGGTTGGTGGGTTTAGGCACATCTTCATATTTCTGCGTGCCAATGCCAGTTTTATGGCTTGTAAATTCATACAATGGTCCCTTAAGCGTTCGTGTGAAGTTTCATGGCAAGATGACTCGTTTTCTATTTTTCACGATCTTCAAAATTTTTACGGTTTGGGATTTTTCAAAATTTTGTCGGAAGGAGTTTTGGCCCCAAACTTGGTAGACGTGATCCTTGTATTTTTGTTGGCATGCACAAAAACATTCAGCTGAAAACTCAAAGTGTACAAGATTTTGTGACCATTTGAAAAAAGTGTCCCCATTTTAGACACTTTAATGGCTACTGGTAGTAAACCTGTAAAATCTCAAATGCTCTTGAAGGAGGTGTGAGTTCTCGAGGTTTGATGAGGGATAGGGGGCCAATATAAGGGCCAAGCACCAGCACCCATCGCACATCATGTGTGCACACCTTTCGGCCCCCCCGATCGCCGAAACCCCAATGCCATCGATCAGGTTCTCCAATGATGCTCCGATGATGGTGCCCCGTCGAAGAAAAATACGGCACCAGCACATGCTCGAGCCCAGCATGTGCTATCGCAACCCTCTATCCGATTTGATCTTAGACTGGGAATGCACTTCGTATGCTTAGACTGGGAATGCACTCCGTATGCTTAAGTCAACCCATGAAACGAGCGTGCGGGCGCTCAACCGGCCAGAGGGGCGGGATGCGTAAGCCGGGGATGGTTAGGTCTCCCTCTACGTGCTGCCGATCCTTCTGCAGCAACCCTCGGTCCGATCCAATCATAGACTGGGAATGAACTCCGTATGCCTAAGCCAATGACGAAACGAGTGGGCGGGCAGTACGCCGGCTGGAGAGGCGGGATGTGCAAGCCGTGGATCGATAGGGTGGTAAATGGGTTTAGGCACATCTTTATATTTCTGTGTGCCAATGCCATTTTTATGACTTGTAAATTCATACAATGGTCTCTTAAGCCTTCGTGTGAAGTTTCATGGCAAGACGACTCGTTTTCTATTTTTCACGATTTTTAAAACTTTTTACGGTTCAAGATTTTTAAAAAATTTTTCAGAAGGAGTTTTGGCTCCAAACTTGGTAGACATGATCCTTGTATTTTTGTTGGCATGTGCAAAAAAATTCAGCTAACAACTCAAAGTGTACAAGATTTTGTGACCATTTGAAAAAAGTGTCCCCATTTCAGACACTTTAATGGCTACTGGCAGCAAACCTGTAAAATCTCAAATGCTTTTTAAGGAGGTGTGAGTTCTCGAGGTTTGATGAGGGATAAGGGGCCAATATAGGGGCCAAGCACCAGCACCCATCGCACATCATGTGCGCACACCCCCCTCAGCCAGCCCGATTGTCGGAACCCCAATACCGCCAATCAGGTTCCCCGGTGATGCTCCGATGATGGTGCCTCGACGAAGAAAAATACGGCACCAGCACATGCCCGAGCCCAGCGTGTGCTGCTGCAACCCTCGGTCTGGTCCGATCTTTGACTGGGAATGAACTCCGTATGCTTAGACTGGGAATGAACTCTGTATGCCTAAGTCAACCCACGAAATGAGTGTGCGGGGGCTCATACGGCCAGAGGGGCGGGATGCATAAGCCGGGGATCGATCGGGTCCCCCTCTGCGTGCTACCGATCCTACTGTCGTAACCCTCGATCTAGTCCAATCTTAGACTGGGAATGAACTCCATATGCCTAAGCCAACCGACGAAACGAGCGGGCGAGCGGGTGGGTAGTACGCCACCCAGAGAGGCGGGATGCGCAAGCCGTAGATTGATAGGGTGGTAGGTGGGTTTAGGCACATCATCATATTTCTGTATGCCAATGCCATTTTTATGGCTTGTAAATTCATACAATGGTCCCCTAAGCCTTCATGTGAAGTTTCATTGCAAGACGACTCGTTTTCTATTTTTCATGATTTTTGAAACTTTTTGATGTTCGGGTTTTTTTAAAATTTTTTGGGAAGGATTTTTGGCCCCAAACTTGGTAGATGTGATCCTTGTAATTTTGTTGGCTTGCACAAAAACATTCAACTAAAAAATCGAAGTGTAAAAGATTTTGTGACCATTTGAAAAAAGTGTCCCCATTTCAAACACTTTAATGGCTACTGGCAGCAAACCTGTAAAATCTCAAATGCTCTTTAAGGGGGTGTGAGTTCTCGAGGTTTGATGAGGGATAGGGGGCCAATATAAGGGCCAAGTACCAGCACCCATCGCACATCATGTGCGCACACCCCCCACAGCCCCCCGATCGTCGGAACCCCAATGCCGCCGGTCAGGTTCTCCGGCATGGTGCCCCGGTGAAGAAAAATGCGACGCCAGCACATGCCCGAGCCCAGCATGTGCTACCGTAACCCTCAGTCCGGTCCGATCTTAGATTGGGAATGAACTTCGTATGCTTAGACTGGGAATGAACTTCGTATGCCTAAGTCAACCCACGAAATGAGCGTGCAGACACTCAGCCGGCTAGAGGGGCGGGATGCGTAAGTCGGGGATCGATCGGGTCCCCTTCTGCGTGCTGTCGATCTTGCTGCCGCAACCGTCAGTCCAATCTGATCTTAGACTAGGAATGAACTCCGTATGCCTAAGCCAACCGACGAAACCAGCAGGTGGGCGGGCGGGCGGGCACTACGTCGACCAGAGAGATGGGATGCGCAAGCCGTGGATTGATAGGGTGGTAGGTGAGTTTAGGCACATCTTCATATTTCTGTGTACGAATGCCATTTTTATGGCTTGGAAATTCATACAACGGTCCCTTAAGCCTTCACGTGAAGTTTCATGGCAAGACAACTCGTTTTTTATTTTTCACGATTTTTCAAACTTTTTACGGTTCGGGATTTTTTAAAATTTTTTCAGAAGGAGTTTTGGGCCCAAACTTGGTAGATGTGATCCTTGTATTTTTGTTGGCATGCTCAAAAACATTCAGGTAAAAACTTGAAGTGTACAAGATTTTGTGACCATTTGAAAAAAGTGTCGCCATTTCAGACACTTTAATGACTACTGGCAGCAAACCTGTAAAATCACAAATGCTCTTTAAGGGGGTGTGAGTTCTCGAGTTTTGATGACGGATAGGGGGCCAATATAAGGGCCAAGTACCAGCACTCATCGTACATCGTGTGCGCACACCCCCTAGCCCCCCGATCGTCGAAACCCTAATGCCGTCGGTCAGGTTCTCCGACGATGGTGCCCCAGCGAAGAAAAATGCGGCACCAGCACATGCCCGAGCCCAGCATGTGCTGCCGTAACCCTCGGTCTGTTCTAATCTTAGACTGGGAATGAACTTCGTATGCTTAGACTGGGAATGAACTCCGTATGCCTAAGTCAACCCACGAAAGGAGCATACGAACCCTCAGCCGACCAGAGGGGCGAGATTGGAAAGCTAGAGATCGGTCGGGTCCCCCTCTACGTGCTGTCGATCCTACTGCCGTAACCCTTGATCCGGTCAGATCTTAGACTAGAATTGAACTTCGTATGCCTAAGCCAACCGACGAAACAAGCGGGCGGGCGGGCGAGCGGGCACTACACCGGCCAGAGAGACGGGATTCGCAAGTTGTGGATCGATAGGGTGGTAGGTGGGTTTAGGCACATCTTCATATTTCTACGTGCCAATGCCATTTTTATGGCTTGTAAATTCATACAATGGTCCCATAAGCCTTCACATGAAGTTTCATGGCAACACGACCCGTTTTCTATTTTTCATGATTTTTGAAACTTTTTGGGGTTCGGGATTTTTTCATATTTTTTCAGAAGGAGTTTTGGCCCAAAACTTGGTACACGAGATCCTTGTATTTTTGTTGGCATGCACAAAAAATTTCAGCTAAAAACTAGAAGTGTACAAGATTTTGTGACCATTTGAAAAAAGTTTCACCATTTCAGACACTTTAATGGCTACTGGCAGCACCCATCGCACATCATGTGCGCACACCCCCCGGCCCCCCGATCGTCTAAACCTCAATGCTGTTGATCAGGTTCTCCAACGATTCTCCAGTGATGGGAGCCTGGCGAAGAAAAATGTGGCACCAGCACATGTCCGAGCCTAACATGTGCTGCCGCAACCCTCGGTCCGGTCTGATCTTAGACTAGGAATGAACTCCGTATGCTTAGATTGGGAATAAACTCAATATGCCTAAGTCAACCCAGGAAATTAGCGTGCGGGTGCTCAGCTGGCCAAAGGGGCGTGATGCGCAAGTCGGGGATCGGCTAGGTCCCCCTCAGTGTGTTGCCGATCCTGCTACCGCAACCCTCGGTCTGATCTAATCTTAGACTGGGAATGAAGTCCGTATGCCTAAGCCAATCGATGAAACGAACGGGCGGGCGGGCGGGCGGAAGGGTGGGCACTACGTTGGCCAGAGAGACGGGATGCACAAGTCGTAGATCGATAGGGTGGTAGGTGGGTTTAGGCACATCTTCATATTTCTACGTGCCAGTGCCATTTTTATGGCTTGCAAATTTAAACAATGGTCCCTTAAGCCTTCACGTGAAGTTTCATGGCAAGACGACTCGTTTTTTATTTTTCATGATTTTTGAAACTTTTTACGGTTCGGTATTTTTTTTAAATTTTTTCGGAAGGAGTTTTGGCCCCAAACTTGGGAGACATGATCCTTGTATTTTTGTTGGCATGCACAAAAAAATTAAGGTAAAAACTCGAAGTGTACAAGATTTTGTGACCATTTGAAAAAAGTGTCCCCATTTCAGACACTTTAATGGCTACTGGAGCAAACCTGTAAAATCTCAAATGCTCTTTAAGGGGGTGTGAGTTCTCGAGGTTTGATGAGGGATAGGGGGCCAATATAAGGGCCAAGTACCAGCACCTATCGCACATATGTGCGCACAGCCCCCCGGCCCCCCCGATCGCCGGAACCCCAATGTCGTCGGTCAGGTTCTCCGATGATGCTCCAGCGATGGTGCCCCGACGAAGAAAAATGTGGCACCAGCACATGCCAGAGCCCAGCATGTGTTGCCGCAACCTTCGGTCCAGTCTCATCTTAGACTGGGAATGAACTCCGTATGCCTAAGTCAACCCATAAAATGAGGGTGCGAGCACTCAGCCGGCCAGAGGGGCGGGACACGCAAGCTGGGGACTGGTTGGGTCCCCTTTGGCGTGTTGCCGATCCTGCTGCTGCAACCCTCAGTCCGGTTCAATCTTAGACTGGGAATGAACTCTGTATGCCTAAGCCAATCGACAAAACGACCGGGCGGGTGGTTGGGCGAGCACTACGCCGGCCAGAGAGATGGGATGCACAAGCCATGGATCGATAGGGTGGTAGGTGGGTTTAGGCACATCTTCATATTTCTGCATGCCAATGCCATTTTTATGGCTTGTAAATTCATACAATGGTCCCTTAAGCCTTCCCGTGAAGTTTCATGGCAAGACGACTCGTTTTCTATTTTTCACGATTTTCAAAACTTTTTACGGTTCGGTATTTTTTAAAATTTTTTCAAAAGGAGTTTTGGCCCGAAACTTGGTAGACGTGATCCTTGTATTTTTTTTGAAATGCACAAAAAAATTCATCTAAAAACTCGAAGTGTACAAGATTTTGTGACCATTTAAAAAAAGTGTCTCCATTTCAGACACTTTAATGGCTACTGATAGCAAACCTGTAAAATCTCAAATGCTCTTTAAGGGGGTGTGAGTTCTGGAGGTTTGATGAGGGATAGGGGCCAATATAAGGGCCAAGTACTAGCACCCATCGCACATCATGTGCGCACAGCCCCCCTGGCCCCCCCGATCGTCGGAACCCCAATACCGCCGGTCAGGTTCTCCGGCGATGCTGCCCCGACGAAGAAAAATGCGGCACCAGCACATGCCCGAGCCCAGCATATGCCTGAGCCCAGCATGTGCTGGCGCAACCCTCGGTCCGATCCAATCTTAGACTGGGAATGAACTCCATATGCTTAGACTGGGAATGAACTTCGTATGCCTAAGTCAACCCACGAAATAAGCATGCGGGTGTTCAGTCGGCCAGAGGGGCAGGATGCGCAAGTCGGGGATCGGTCGGGTCCCCCTCTACGTGCTGCTGATCCTGCTACCGCAACCCTCAATCTGGTTCGATCTTAGACTGGGAATGAACTCCGTATGCCTAAGCCAACCGACGAAACGAGCGGGCGGGCACTACGTCAGCCAGAGAGACGGGTTGCGCATGCCGTGGATCGATAGGGTGGTAGGTGGGTTTAGGTACATCTTCATATTTCTGCATGCCAATGCCATTTTTATGGCTTGTAAATTCATAAAATGGTCCCTTAAGCCTTCACGTGAAGTTTCATGGCAAGACGACTTGTTTTCTATTTTTCACGATTTTTGAAACTTTTTACGGTTCGGGATTTTTTAAAATTTTTTCGGAAGGAATTTTGGCCCCAAGCTTGGTAGACGTGATCATTGTATTTTTTTTGGCATGCACAAAACACTTCAGCTAAAAACTCGAAGTGTACAAGATTTTGTGACCATTTGAAAAAAGTGTCCCCATTTCGGACACTTTAATGGCTACTGGCAGCAAACTTGTAAAATCTCAAATGTTCTTTAAGGGGGTGTGAGTTCTGGAGTTTTGATGAGGGATAGGGGGCCAATATAAGGGCCAAATACCAGCACCCATCGCACATCATGTGAGCACACCCCCCCCGGCCCCCCGATCGTCAGAACCCCAATGCGGCCGGTCAAGTTCTCCGACGATGCTCCGACGATGGTGTCTCGACGGAGAAAAATGCGGCACCAGCACATGGCCGAGCGCAGCATGTGCTGCCGCAACCCTCGGTCTGGATCGATCTTAGACTGGGAATGAACTACGTATGCTTAAATTGGGAATGAACTCCGTATACCTAAGTCAACCCACGAAATGAGCATGCGGGCGCTCAGCCGGCCAGAAAGGCGGGATGCGCAAGCCGGGTGTCACGGACTAAGCTTTCTCTCAACAAGCAATAGAGCGTGCGGCACTTGAATGGGTGCTCCCAACCAAGTCAGCCTTCAATAGATCAATATCTGAACAAATAACCATAAGCTATGGTTAGTCACAAGCATTCATAATAAGGCACAACATATCGAGATCAATCTTAAGCGCACACACAAGGAGGCATATTCGCATCAAGAAAAAGAAAAACACATCGGGGCAACAATTAGGACATTCAATCGAGATGAGTTTTATTATAAATGGGACTCATACATCGGGACCTCCCACCATCACCAGGGCCAGGGGGTAGCCCTTGGTGGGTGGCCTAAGCTTGCATAGCAATCGGTGAGACAGCCCAACACTACGCTGCCAGCTCACCCCCATAAAGAGCCTTAGAGATTTTAGAGCTATGCTACCAGTAACCATTACAATGTTTAAAATGGGGACACTTTTCCTAGCACAAGGAATCTACCCGGCCATGGCCCTATACATGGGTGGCTCATGGCAACCTAAGTCCCGATCATGGCCCTATACAAGGTTGGCTCATGACATCCTCCCCCCACCTATTCTATCGATGTCCTCGTCGACTTGCTGGCTTGAAATTCTTCAATCTTCCTTTGAAATCTCTGGAGGTTGTGTTCTCTCTCTGAGCTGGTTTCTTCTAGTCCTAATCCCTCCCACTTCACTAAGTACTCCCGAACTAGTCTTCGAGATATCTTGGTTTCCCTGTCAGCTAAGATCTCTTCGACTCGATGCTCTGAGGGTGGCTTTATGGTGATGGCGGCTTTGGTTGGCTCCCTTCGGCTAGCATCTATAGTATCTGCATGGAAAGGTTTCAAGTTGCTCACATGAAATACTGTGTGCACCTTCATCCACTTTGGTGGGTCAATTTTGTAAGAAGCATTCCCCACCTTGGAAAGGACCTTTACTGGACCTTCATATTTATGCACCAGTCTACGATCACTCTTTCTCAGGAACCTAGTTTGTTCAGGAACTAGTCGGACAAGAACCAAATCACCAGCTTGAAATTGTTGAGCTTTACAACCCTTGTCTGCCCATTTTTTCATCCGCTTTGATGCTTTCTCCAGGTAGGCTTACGCAATCTCTGTGTTCTGTTTCCACTCTTTGCTGAGATTGAAGGCTCTCAGATTCTTTCCTCCATATTATTCCAAGAAAGTGTGGGGTAACCTTGGTAATTATCCGGTGACCACCTCAAATGGGTTCTTGTTGGTGGAAGAGCTTTTGTTGGAATTAAAGCAGAGTTGAGCCACATCCAATAATGAAGGCCAGTCTTTCTAATTAGCTTGAACAAAATGCTTAAGTATTCCTCTAATAATTTGTTGAACCGTTCCATTTGACCATCAGTTTGGGGGTGATAGCTTGAGGAAATGTTAAGTTGGGACCTCAATATCTTGAAAAGTTCTCTCCAGAAGGACCCCGTGAATCTCGGATCTCGGTCACTGACAATGTTTAGAGGGAGGCCCCAGTATTTGACCACATGTTTGAATAATAGTCGAGCTGTGTCTTCCGCTATGCAATACTTGTGAGCGGGAATAAATGTGGCATACTTAGAGAACCGATCAATTACCACCAAAATCGCTCCAAGGTCACCAACCTTGGGTAGGCTCGAAATGAAATCGAGGGAGATGCTTTCCTAAGGTCTGGTGGGTACTGGTAGTGGTTCAAGCATGCCTGCAGGTTTTCTCCTTTCAACCTTGTCTTGTTGGCAAATGAGGCAAGTCTTCGTATAGTCCATCACATCTTGTCGCATGTGAGGCCAATAGTATCCCTATTTCAATAACGCCAAAGTACGTTGCCAACTCGAGTGTCCCATCCACGGTGTGTCATGACATTCCCTCATTAGCATCTATCTCAGAGTTTCTGCTCTTAGGAAAAATACTCGAGGCCCCTTAGTCTATAGGACCCCATTTTCTTGCCAGAAGTACTTGGACTTCCCTTCTTCCACTAGCTTCAGGATGGCACAAGCTTGCGGGTCCTTTCCTAAGTGATCTCCAATCAACTTGTGAATGTCTATAGTGGCTCTACTAGCCGTCATTAGGGTAATTCTTCTAAGGGCCACTAGATCTGTTCGCCTGCTCAATGCATCAGCCACTTGATTGGTCTTTCCAGCGGTGTGCTCAAAACAAAAGTCGAATTCCGTTAAAAATTCCTACCACCTAGCTTGTTTTACCGTAAGCCTTGGTTGGGTGAAAAAATGGCTAACGATCGTATTGTCTGTCTTCATGACAAAGTGTGAACCCAACAAGTAATGTTGCCAAGCCCTCAAGCAGTGCACCACCGCGAGGAGTTTTTTTTCTTGGGTCGTATATTTCTTTTCAGCTTCATTTAGCTTCCTACTTTCAAATGCTATCGGGTGATGTTGTTGCAAAAGCACTCCTCTAATAGCAAAATCGGATGCATCTGTCTGAACTTCGAAGGGCTTTTTAATATCAGGGAGAGCTAAGATGGGATCTTTCATAATAGCATCCTTCAATCCCTCGAAGGCCTCTTGGCACTCACTCATCCAACATCATTTACGCTCCTTCTTCAATAGCTCCATGAGGGCTATGGTCTTGCAAGAGTACCCTTCCACAAACCTTCTATAGTAGTTGGCTAGTCCCAAAAATGAGCGGAGCTCACTAACATTCTTCGGTGTTGTCCACTCTTTGATGGCCCTAACCTTTTCCATGTGCATTCGAATGTGGCCACGTTCGACAATGTGATCGAGAAAATGGATTCGGGTCTGAACAAATGCACACTTCTCCCTTTTTACGTATAACTGGTGGTCATGTAATCTTTGAAGTACCTGACGCAGGTGCTCTTGATGCTCTTCCAAAGTGGAGCTATATACCACTATATCATCTAAATAGATGACTACAAATTTGTCTAAGTAGTCATGGAACACCTGATTCATCAATGTACAAAATGTGGCAGGAGCATTGGTCAGTCCAAAAGGCATAACAAGAAATTCAAATGCACCATATCGTGTCACACAAGTGGTCTTTGGCTTATCTCCCTCAATGATTTGGACTTGATGGTAGCCAGATCTCAGGTCCAATTTGGAGAAGTACTTGGCTTGGCTCAATTGATCAAACAAGTCTGCTATAAGGGGAATGGGATATTTGTTTTTTACGGTGACTTTGTTCAGGGCCCCGTAGTCAACACATAATCACAAACTTCCATCGTGCTTCTTCTGAAATAGCACTGGCATTCTGAAATGAGCCTTTGATGGTCTGATGAACCTGGCTTATAACAGCTCATCTAATTGCTTTCTTAGTTCGGCCAACTCTGGTGGGGCCATGTGGTAGGGCGCTCTAGCAGGGGGTTTCGCTCCTGGGAGGACATCGATTTCATGGTCCACTACTCGTCGAGAGGGTAGAACTTTAGGCAACATCTCTGGCATCACCTCTTCGAATTCTTCCAACACTTTTTCCACACTATCAGGTATTGGTTCTACTTTCGACCCTTCTTTGTAAATCGACACAGCCACAAATAAGGGTTCCTCTCTCTTTATCCCTTTCTTGAACTGCAAAGTTGGAATCATTTTCTTCCCACTCTTTGGTAAGATGTTGGCTGGCACCACACATGGGTGTTCTCCTAAGAACAACAAGCAGCTAGCGGCGGGGATAGGGATGACCTGAGCCAACATCATAAAGTCCAATCTAAGGACAACATCAAAGTCATCCATGGGGGAAACTGTAAAGTCTACCTTCCCCTCCCATGGCCCCAATCGGGTTGTCACACTTTTGGGGCTTCCACTGATCGTAAAGGCTGGTGAATTGACCGCCTTCATTCATCCACAGTCTTTACTAATCTGAAGACCACACCTTTTTACTTCTTCTAGTGTGATGAAAGTGTCAGTTGCACCCGTATCCACCATGGCCTTGGTGGCTTTCTCATTGATCGTCAAGTTCACATACATCAAGCCTCTACTCTGCTCTTTCTTTATAGTGTTCAATTGGGTGCGGAAGGCATTGAGGAACCTTATTGAACCCATCTTGGTTGGCTCTTCTTCAGCTTCTTCAACGCTCTCTGGCATTTTTGCAGACTCTTGAGATGAGGTCCTTAAGGCATTAAGGGCTCCCCTGTGCGGGCATTCAGCCACCTGATACAGCCCCTTGCAAAGAAAGCAAGCTAACGGTTGCCTAGGCTTGAAAATCCCTGTGTTGCTTGTCTTGGGCTGGGTGCTATCTCGACCAAAGGACCTCCTGTCTGATCCTCCACTGAAGGGTTGGTCCAACCTAGTCATCTTTCCCCCACTCCTAAAGTTAAAGCTACTGCCAACTAATGGAGGATTTTTCCGTTTTAAGGAGCCATCATTGTAATCGTGAAGACGTTCAGCTGCAGCCATGGCCGTGGCCACATCTTGCACTTTCTGCCTTTGTAGTTCTATCCTTGCCCAAGGCGTGAGGCCTTCAAGAAAATAGAACATCTTGTCTTTTTTGAACATGTCTCGAATATCCAACATCAGGGTAGAAAAGCTCCTCACAAATTCTCGCACCGTTCAGGTTTGCACCAACTCTCGAAGTCTCTTTCGAGCCATATACTCCACATTCTCAGGGAAAAACTGGTTTTTCAATTCTCACTTCAGATCCGTCCAAGTCTTAATCGGGCACTCATCATTGACAAACTTGGAGTGCCACCACAGCTTGGCATCCCCTGAGAGGTACATCGACGCCATTATCACCTTGTCTTCCTCTGAATTTGTGTGTACAGCTAAGAAGTATTGCTCCATGTCAAACAAGAAATTTTCAAGTTCCTTAGCATCCTTTGCCCCCTCATAGCATCGAGGCTCCGGCACCTTGAGCCTTTGTCCCCTTTCCATTGAGCTTGAACCTAATCTGGCCACAACCATTTGTAGGATGCTCACCTGTGCTCTGAGCTCCTCAAACTCCTTTTGAAGAATGTTCAAAGCATCTCTAGCCTCTTTGCTCACATTCTGGAGAGTGTCAAACAACTCTCGTTGGGTTGTCTCGATCTCCCTCACTTGGTCTTTCGTCACCATATGAGTTTTCATTGCGGCCACCGCGGCCTCAAGTTCCTTAATTCTCTGTTGATGATCCAGTCCACCATTTGTGGCCATCTCATCCATTTTTCTAGCACTTCTCAACTGTGCTCTGATACCACGTGTCATAGACTAAGCTTTCTCTCAACAAGCAATAGACCGTGCAGCACTTGAATGGGCACTCCCAACCAAGTCAGCCTTCAATAGATCGATATCTGAACAAATAACCATAAGCTATGGTTAGTCACAAACATTCACAATAAGGCACAACATATCGAGATCAATTTCAAGCACACACACAAGGAGGCATATTCGCATCAAGAAAAAGAAAAACACATCGGGGCAACAATCGAGACATTCAATTGGGATGAGTTTTATTATAAATGGGACTCATACATCGGGACCTCCCACCATCACCAGGGCCAGGGGGCAGCCCTTGGTGGGTGGCCTAAGCTCGCATAGCAACCGGTGAGACAACCCAACACTACGCTGTCTGCTCACCCCCCCTAAAAAGCCTTAGAGATTTTAGAGCTATGCTACAGTAACCATTACAATGTTTGAAATGGGGACACTTTTCCTAGTATAAGGGATCTACCCGGCCATGGCCCTATACATGGGTGGCTCATGGCAACCTAAGTTTCGGTCAAGGCCCTATACAAGGTTGGCTCATGACACCAGGGATCGATCAGTTCCCCCTCTGCGTGCTGCCGATCCTACTACTGTAACCCTAGGTCCGATCTAATCTTAGACTGGGAATGAACTTCGTATGCCTAAGCCAACCGACGAAACGAACGGGCGGGCGAGCGGGCGGGCACTATGCCGGCCAGAGAGATAGGATGCGCAAGCCATGGATCGATAGGGTGGCAGGTGAGTTTAGGCATATCTTCATATTTCTATGTGCCAATGCCATTTTTATGGCTTGTAAATTCATACAACGGTCCCTTAAGCCATCACGTGAAGTTTCATGGCAAGATGACTCGCTTTCTATTTTTCATGATTTTTGAAACTTTTTTACGGTTTGGGATTTTTTAAAATTTTTTCAGAAGGATTTTTGGTCCCAAACTTGGTAGATGTGATCCTTGTATTTTTGTAGGCATGCACAAAACAATTCAGCTAAAAACTCGAAGTGTACAAGATTTTGTGACCATTTGAAAAAAGTGTCCCCATTTCAGACACTTTAATGGCTACTGGCAGCAAACCTGTAAAATCTCAAATGCTCTTTAAGGGGGTGTGAGTTTTTGAGGTTTGATGAGGGATAGGGGCCCAATATAAGGGCCAAGTACCAGCACCCATCGCACATCATGTGCGCACACCCCCCAGCCCTCCCGATCGCTGGAACCCCAATGCGGCCGGTCAGGTTCTCCGACGATGCTCCAACGATGGTGCCTCGGTGAAGAAAAATACGGCACCAGCACATGCCCTAGCCCAGCATGTGCTGCCGCAACCTTCGGTATGGTAAGATCTTAGACTGGGAATGAACTCCGTATGCCGAAGTCAACCCACGAGCGTGCGGGCACTCAACCGACCAAAAGGATGGGGTGTGTAAGCCGGGGATCAATCGGGTCCCCCTCTGCGTGTTGCCGATCCTGCTACCACAACCCTTGATTCAGTCTCATCTTAGATTGGGAATGAACACCATATGCTTAAGCCATCCAAAGAAACGAGCGGGCAGGCGGACGGGCGGGTGGGCGCTACACCGGCCAGAGAGATGGGATGCGCAAGCCATGGATCGATAGGGTGGTATGTGGGTTTAGGCACATCTTCATATTTCTGTATGCCAATGCCATTTTTATGGCTTCTAAATTCATACAATGGTCCCTTAAGCCTTCACGGGAAGTTTAATGGCAAGACGACTCGTTTTCTATTTTTCATGATTTTATAAAGTTTTTACGATTCGAGATTTTTTAAAATTTTTTCGGAAGGAGTTTTGGCTGGTAGACGTGATCCCTATATTTTTGTTGGCATGCACAAAAAAAGTCAGGTAAAAACTCGAAGTGTACAAGATTTTGTGACCATTTGAACAAAGTGTGCCCATTCCAGACACTTTAATGGCTACTGACAGCAAACCTGTAAAATCTCGAATGCTCTTTAAGGGTGTGTGAGTTCTCGAGGTTTGATGAGGGATAGGGGGCCAATATAAGGGCCAAGTACTAGCACCCATTGCACATCATGTGCGCACACCCCTCTGGCCCCCCTGATCGTCAGAACCCCAATGCCGCCGGTCAGGTTTTCTGACGATGGTACCCCGACGAAGAAAAATTTGGCACCAACAAATGCCCGAGCCCAGCATGTGCTGCCACAACCCTCGGTCTGGTCTGATCTTAGACTGGGAATGAACTCCGTATGCCTAAGTCAACCCACGATATGAGCGTGCGGGTGCTCAACCGGCTAGAGGGGTGGGATGCGCAAGTCGGGGATCGGTCGGGTCCCCCTCTGCGTGCTGTCGATCCTGCTACCACAACCCTTAGTCCAGTCTGATCTTAGACTAGGAATGAACTCCGTATGCCTAAGCTAACCGACAAAACAAGCGGGCGGACGGGTGGGCGGGCACTACGTCAGCGAGAGACGGGATGCGCAAGCCGTGGATCGATAGGGTGGTAGGTGGGTTTAGGCACATCTTCATGTTTCTGCATGCCAATGCCATTTTTATGGCTTGTAAATTCATACAATGGTCCCTTAAGCCTTCACGTGAAGTTTCATGGCAAGACAACTCATTTTCTATTTTTCACAATTTTTGAAAACTTTTTACCATTCCAGATTTTTTAAAATTTCTTTGGAAGGAGTTTTGGCCCCAAACATGGTAGACGTGATCCCTGTATTTTTGTTGGCATGCACAAAAAAAGTCAGGTAAAACCTCGAAGTGTACAAGATTTTGTGACCATTTGAAAAAAGTGTCCCCATTTAAGACATTTTAATGGCTACTGGCAGCAAACTTGTAAAATCTCAAATGCTCTTTAAGGGGGTGTGAGTTCTCGAGGTATGATGAGGGATAGGGGGCCAATATAAGGGCCAAGTACCAGCACCCATCGCACATCATGTGCGCACAACCCCCACAGCCCTCCGATCGTCGAAACCCCAATCCCGCCGATCAGGTTCTCCGACGATGCTCTGACGATGGTGCCCTGACGAAGAAAAATGCCTCACCAGCACACGCCCGACCCCAGCATGTGCTACCACAACCCTCAGTTCAGTCCGATCTTAGACTGTGAATGCACTCTGTATGCCTAACTCAACCCACGAAATAAGCGTACGGGCGCTCAATCGGCCAGAGGGGCGGAATGCGTAAGCAGGGGATCGATTGGGTCCCCTTCTCTGTGCTGTCGATCCTACTACGGCAACCCTCAATCCGGTCTGATCTTAGACTGGGAATGAATTCCGTATGCCTAAGCCAACCAATGAAACAAGTAGGCGGGTGAGCGGGCGGGCACTACGCCGGCTAGAGAGACGGGATGCGCAAGCCGTGGATCGATAAAGTGGTAGGTGGGTTTAGGCACATCTTCATATTTCTGCATGCCAATGCCATTGTTATGGCTTGTGAATTCATACAATGGTACCTTAAGCCTACACCTGAAGTTTCATGGCAAGACGACTCGTTTTCTATTTTTCACGATTTTGGAAACTTTTTGCGATTCGAGATTTTTTAAAATTTTTTCGAAAGGAGTTTTGGCCGCAAACTTGGTAGATGTGATACTTGTCTTTTTGTTGGCGTGCACAAAAACATTTAGGTAAAAACTCGAAGTGTACAAGATTTTGTGACCATTTGAAAAAAGTGTCCCCATTTCGGACACTTTAATGGCTACTGGCAACAAACCTGTAAAATCTCAAATGCTCTTTAAGGGGGTGTGAGTTCTCGAGGTTTGATGAGGGATAGGGGGCCAATATAACGGCCAAGTACCAGCACCCATCACACATCATGTGCGTACACCCCCCTGGCCCCCTCGATCACCGGAACCCCAATGCCGTCGGTTACGTTCTCCGACGATGCTCCAACGATGGTGCCCCGACGAAGAAAAATGCGGCAGCAGCACATTCCTAAGCCTAGCATTTGCTGTCGTAACCCTCGGTCTGGTCTGGTCTTAGACTAGGAATGAACTCTGTATGCTTAGACTGGGAATGAACTCCGTATGCCTAAATCAACCCATGAAACGAGCGTGCGGGCACTTAGCCAGCCAGAAGGGCAGGATGCGCAAGCCGTGGATCGGTCGGGTCCTCCTTTACGTGCTGCCGATCCTACTACCGCAACCCTCAGTCCGGTCCAATCTTAGACTGGGAATGAACTTCGTATGCCTAAGCCAACCTCGAAACGAACGGGGGGGCGGGCGGGCGACTCTACGTCGGCCAGAGAGATGGGATGCACAAGCCGTGGATTGATAGGGTGGTAGGTGGGTTTAGGCACACCTTCATATTTTTGCATGCCAATGCCATTTTTATGTCTTGTAAATTCATACAATGGTCCCTTAAGCCTTACGTCAAGTTTCATGGCAAGACGACTCGTTTTCTATTTTTCATGATTTTTGAAACTTTTTGTGGTTAGAAATTTTTTAAAATTATTTTTGGAAGGAGTTTTGGCCCCAAACTTGGTAGACATGATCCTTGTATTTTTTTTGGCATGCAAAAAAAAATTCTGCTAAAAAATCGAAGTGTACAAGATTTTGTGACCATTTGAAAAAACTGTCCCGATTTCAGACACTTTAATGGCTACTGGCAGCAAACCTGTAAAATTTCAAATGCTCTTTAAGGGGGTGTGAGTTGTGAAGGTTTGATGAGGGATAGGGGACCAATATAAGGGCCAAGTACCAGCACCCGTCGCACATCATGTGCACACACCCCCCCGGCCCCCGATCGTCAGAACCTCAAGGCCGCCGGTCAGGTTCTCCGACGATGCTCCGACGATGGTGCCCCGACGAAGAAAAATGTGGTACCAGCACATGCTCGAGCCCAGCATCTGCTGTCGCAACCCTCGGTTCGGTCCAATCATAGACTGGGAATGAACTTTGTATGCTTAGACTGGGAATGAACTCCGTATGCTTAAGTCAAAACACAAAACGAGCGTGAGGGTGTTCAGTCGACCAGAGGGGCAGGATGGGCAAACCGGGGATCGACTGGGTCTCTTTCTGTGTGTTGCCGATCCTGCTGCTGCAACCCTCGGTCTAGTCCACTCTTAGACTGGGAATGAACTCCGTATGCCTAAGCCAACCGATGAAACGAACGGGCGGGTGGGTGGGCGGGCACTATGCCGGCCAGAGAGACAGGATGCGCAAGCCGTGAATCGATAGGGTGGTAGGTGGGTTTAGCCACATCTTCATATTTCTACGTGCCAATGCCATTTTTATGGCTTGTAAATTCATACAATGGTCCCTTACGCCTTCACATTAAGTTTCATGGCAAGACGACTCGTTTTCTGTTTTTTACGACTTTCGAAACTTTTTGTGGTTCGAGATTTTTTAAAATTTTTCGAAAGGAATTTTGTTCCCAAACTTGGTAGACATGATCCTTGTATTTTTTTTGGCATGCACAAAAAAATTCAGCTAAAAACTCGAAGTGTACAAGATTTTCTGACCATTTGAAAAAAGTGTCCCAATTTCAGACACTTTAATGGCTGCTGGCAGCAAATCTGTAAAATCTCAAATGCTCTTTAAGGGGATGTGTGTTCTCGAGGTTTGATGAGGGATAGGGGGCCAATATAAGGGCCAAGTACCAGCACCCATCACACATCATGTGCGCACACCACCGTAACCCTTGGTCCAGTCCGATCTTAGACTGGGAATGAACTCCGTATACTTAGACTGGGAATGAACTTCGTATGCCTAAGTCAACCCACGAAATGAATGTACGGGTGCTCAGCTGGCCAGAGGGGTGGGATGCGCAAGTCGGGGATCGGCCTGGTCCCCCTCTACGTAATGCCGATCTTGCTGCTGTAAACCTTGGTCCGGTCCAATCTTAGACTGGGAATGAGCTCGTATGCCTAAGCCAACCGATAAAACGAGCGGGCGGGCGGGCGGGCACTATGCCGACCAGAGAGATGGGATGCGCAAGCCATGGATCGATAGAGTGGTAGGTGGACTTGAGGCACATCTTTATATTTTTGCGTGCCAATGCCATTTTTATAGCTTGTAAATTCATACAATGGTTCCTTAAGCCTTCACGTGAAGTTTCATGGCAAGACGACTCGTTTTCTATTTTTCATGATTTTCAAAACTTTTTGCGGTTCAGGATTTTTTAAAATTTTTTCGGAAGGATTTTTGGCCCCAAACTTGGTAGACTTGATCCTTGTATTTTTGTTGGCATGCACAAAAAAATTAAGCTAAAAACTCGAAGTGTACAAGATTTTGTGACCATTTGAAAAAAGTGTCACCATTGCAGACACTTTAATGGCTACTGGCAGCAAACCTGTAAAATCTCAAATGCTCTTTAAGGGGGTGTGAGTTCTCGAGGTTTGATGAGGGATAGGAGGCCAATATATGGGCCAAGTACCAGCACCCATCGCACATCATGTGCGCACACCCCTCTCGGCCCCCTCGATCGCCGGAATCCCAATGCCGTCGATCAGGTTCTCTGGCGATGCTCCGACGATGGTGCCTCGACGAAGAAAAATACAGTACCAGCACATGCCCGAGCCCAACATGTGCTGCCGTAACCCTCGGTCCGGTCCGATCTTAGACTAGGAATGGACTCCGTATGCTTAGACCGTGAATGAACTCTGTATGTCTAAGTCAACTCGAGAAACGAGCGTGCGGGCGCTCAGCCGACCAGAGGGGTGGCATGCGTAACCCGAGGATCGGTCGGGTGCCCCTCTGCATGCTGCCGATCCTGCTGCCACAACCCTTGGTCCGGTCTGATCTTAGACTAGGAATGAACTTCGTATGCCGAAGCCAACCGACGAAACGAACGGGCGGGCGGACGGGTAGGCACTATGCCAGCCAGAGAGACGGGATGCGCAAGTCGTGGATCGATAGGGTGGTATGTGGGTTTAGGCACATCTTTATATTTCTGTGTGCCAACACCATTTTTATGGCTTGTAAATTCATACAATGGTCCCTTAAGCCTTCACGTGAAGTTTCATGGCAAGACGACTCGTTTTCTATTTTTCACAAATTTTGAAACTTTTTACGGTTCGGGATTTTTTAAAATTTTTTTGAAAGGTGTTTTGGGACCAAACTTGGTAGACGTGATCCTTGTATTTTTGTTGGCTACTGGCAGCAAACCTGTAAAATCTCAATTGCACTTTAAGGGGGTGTCAGTTCTAGAGGTTTGATGAGGGATAGGGGGTCAATATAAGGGCCAAGTGCCAGCACCCATCACACATCATGCACGTACACCCTTCCTGACCCCTCTGATCATCGAAACCCCAATGCCGTCAGTCAGGTTCTCCGATGATGCTCCAGTGATGGTGCCCCGACGAAGAAAAATGTGGCATCAGCACATGCCTGAGTCCAACATGTGCCACCGTAACCCTCGATCCAGTCCGATCTTAGACTGGGAATGAACTTCGTATGCTTAGACTGGGAATGAACTCCGTATGCCTAAGTCAACCCACGAAATGAGCGTGCGGGCGCTCAACCGGCCAGAGGGGTGGGATACGCAAGTCAGGGATCAGCCTGGTCCCTCTCTGCATACTGTCGATCCTGCTGCCATAAACCTTGGTCCAGTCCAATCTTAGACTGGGAATGAACTCCGTATGCCTAAGCCAACCGACAAAATGAGCAGACGGGCGGGCAGGCACTATGCCGACCAGAGAGATGGGATGCGAAAGCTGTGGATCGATACAGTGGTAGGTGGACTTCAGGAACATCTTCATATTTCTACGTGCCAATGCCATTTTTATGGCTTGTAAATTCATACAATGGTTCCTTAAGCCTTCACGTGAAGTTTCATGGCAAGACGACTCATTTTCTATTTTTCATGATTTTCAATACTTTTTGCAGTTCGGGATTTTTTAAAATTTTTTCGAAAGGATTTTTGGCCCCAAACTTGGTAGACGTGATCCTTGTATTTTTGTTGGCATGCAAAAAAAAATTAAGCTAAAAACTCGAAGTGTACAAGATTTTGTGACCATTTGAAAACAGTGTCACCATTTCAGACACTTTAATGGCTACTGGCAACAAATCTGTAAAATCTCAAATGCTCTTTAAGGGGTTCTTGAGGTTTGATGAGGGATAGGGGGCCAATATAAGGGCCAAGTACCAGCACCCATCACACATCATGTGCGCACACCCCCCGACCCCCCGATCGCCAGAACGCCAATGCCGCCGGTCAGGTTCTCCGGTGATGCTCCGATGATGGTGCCCGGGCGAAGAAAAATGCGACACCAGCACATGCCTGAGCCCAACATGTGCTACCGTAACCCTCGGTCTAGTTCGATCTTAGACTGGGAATGAACTCTGCATGCTTAGACTAGGAATGAACTCCGTATGCCTAAGTCAACCCATGAAACGAGCGTGCAGGCGCTCAGCCGGCCAGAAGGGCAGGACGCGTAAGCCGGGGATCGACCAGGTCCCCTTCTGCGTGCTGTCGATCCTACTGTAGCAACCCTCAGTCTGATCTAATCTTAGACTAGGAATGAACTCCGTATGCCAAAGCCAACCGACGAAATGAACGGGCGGGCGGGTATTACGCCGGCCAGAGAGACGGGATGAGCAAGCCTTGGATCGATAGGGTGGTAGGTGGGTTTCAGCACATCTTCATATTTCTGCATGCCAATGCCATTTTTATGGCTTGTAAATTCATACAATGGTCCCTTAAGCCTTCACGTGAAGTTTCATGGCAAGACGACTCGCTTTCTATTTTTCATAATTTTTAAAACTTTTTACGATTCAGAATTTTTTAAAATTTTTTCAGAAGGTGTTTTGGGACCAAACTTGGTACACGTGATCCTTGTATTTTTATTGGCACACACAAAAAAATTCAGCTCAAAACTCGAAGTGTACGAGATTTTGTGACCATTTGAAAAAAGTGTTCCCATTTCAGATACTTTAATGGCTACTGGCAGCAAACCTGTAAAATCTCAAATGCTCTTTAAGGGGGTGTGAGTTCTCAAGGTTTGATGAGGGATAGGGGGCCAATATAAGGGCCAAGTACCAGCACCCATCGCATATCATGTACGCACACCTCCCCCGACCCCCCTATCGTCGGAACCCCAATGCCGCCGGTCAAGTTCTCCGGTGACGCTCCGACGATGGTGCCCCGATGAAGAAAAATATGACACTAGCACATGCCTGAGCCCAGCATGTGCTGTTGCAACCCTCGGTCTGATTCGATCTTAGACTGGGAATGAACTCCGTATGCCTAAGTCAATCCATGAAACGAGCGTGCGGGCGCTCAACCGACCAAATGCGTAAGCCGGGGATCGATCGGGTCCCCCTCCATGTGCTGTCGATCTTGCTGTCGCACCCTCGGTCCAGTCTGAACTTAGACTGGGAATGAACTTCGTATGCCTAAGCCAACCGACGAAACGAGCGGGCGGCCGGGCAGGCCGGCACTATGCCAGCTAGAGAGACGGGATGCGCAAGCCGTGGATCGATAGCGTGGTAGGTTGGTTTAGGCACATCTTCGTATTTCTGTGTGTGAATACCATTTTTATGGCTTGTAAATTCAAACAATGGTCCCTTAAGCCTTCGCGTGAAGTTTCATGGCAAGACGACTCCTTTTCTATTTTTCATGATTTTGAAAAATTTTTGCGGTTTGGGATTTTTTAAAATTTTTTCAAAAGGATTTTTGGCCCCAAACTTGGTAGACGTGATCCTTG
This sequence comes from Durio zibethinus, assembly GCF_047325235.1. Classification (NCBI taxonomy): domain Eukaryota; kingdom Viridiplantae; phylum Streptophyta; class Magnoliopsida; order Malvales; family Malvaceae; genus Durio; species Durio zibethinus. Next base: position 13,727,918 of record NC_143180.1, on the reverse strand, counting down.
TATTTTGGTTGGCATGCACAAAAAAATTCAGCTAAAAACTCGAAATGTACAGGATTTTGTGACCATTTGAAAAAAGTGTCCCCATTTCAGACACTTTAATGCTACTGGCAGCAAACCTGTAAAATCTCAAATGCTCTTTAAGGGGCTGTGAGTTCTCAAGGTTTGATTAGGGATAAGGGGCCAATATAAGGGCCAAGTACCAGCACCCATCGCACATCATGTGCGCACACCCCCCCGGCCCCGCCGATCGTCAGAACCCTAATGCCGTTGGTCAGGCTCTCCAGCGATGCTTCGGGGAAGAAAAATACGGCACCAGCACATCCCAGAGCCCAGCATGTGCTGCCGCAACCCTCGGTCCGGTCCGATCTTAAACTGGTAATGAACTACGTATGCTTAGACTGGGAATGAACTCTGTATGCCTAAGTCAACCCACGAAACGAGCGTGTAGGCGCTCAGCCGGCCAGAGGGGCGGGGTGTGCAACACGGGAATCGATCGGGTCCCCCTCTGCGTGCTGCTGATTCTACTACCGCAACCCTCAGTCTGGTCTGATCTTAGACTGGGAATGAACTCCGTATGCCTAAGCCAACTGACGAAACGAGCGGGCGGGCGGACGGGTGGGCACTACGCCGGCTAGAGAGATGGGATGTGCAAGCCGTGGATCGATAGGGTGGTAGGTGTGTTTAGGCACATCTTCATATTTCTACGTGCCAATGCCATTTTTATGGCTTGTAAATTCATACAATGGTGCCTTAAGCCTTCATGTGAAGTTTCATGGCAAGACGACTCGTTTTCTATTTTTCACAAATTTTAAAACTTTTTAAGGCCCCAAACTTGGTAGACATGATCCTTGTATTTTTTTTGGCATGCAAAAAAAAATTCAACTAAAAACTCTAAGTGTACAAGATTTTACGACCATTTGAAAAAAGTGTCCCAATTTCGGACACTTTAAAGGCTACTGACAGCAAACCTGTAAATTCTCAAATGCTCTTTAAGGGGTTGTGAGTTCTTGAGGTTTGATGAGGGATAGGGGGCCAATATAAGTACCAAGTACCAGCACCCACCGCACATCATGTGCGCACACCCCATGGCCCCCCGATCATCGGAACCCCAATGCCGCTGGTCAAGTTATCTGGCGATGCTCCAGCGATGGTGCCCGACAAAGAAAAATGCGACACCAACACATGCCCGAGCCTAGCATGTGCTGTCGTAACCCTCGGTCTGGTCTGATCTTAGACTGGGAATGAACTCCGTATACTTAGACTTGGAATGAACTCTGTATGCCTAAGTCAACCCACGAAACGAGCATGCGGGTGCTCAATCGGCCAGAAAGGCGGGATGCGCAAGTCGGGGATCGATCGGGTCCCCCTCTGCATGCTGCCGATCCTACTGCTGCAACTCTCGATCTGGACTGATCTTAAATTGGGAATGAACTCCGTATGCGTAAGCCAACCGACAAAACGAGCGGGCGGGCGGGCACTACGTCAGCCAGAGAGACGGGATGCGTAAGCCGTGGATCGATAGGGTGGTTGGTGGGATTAGGCACATCTTTATATTTCTACGTGCCAATGCCATTTTTATGGCTTGTAAATTCATACAATGGTCCCTTAAGCCTTCACGTGAAGTGTCGTGGCAAGACGACTTGTTTTCTATTTTTCATGATTTTTGAAACTTTTTGAGGTTCGAGATTTTTTAAAATTTTTTCGGAAGGATTTTTTCCCCCAAACTTGGTAGACATGATCCTTGTATTTTTGTTGGCATGCTCTAAAAATTCAGCTAAAAACTCGAAGTGTACATGATTTTGTGACCATTTGAAAAAAGTGTCCCCATTTCAGATACTTTAATGGCTACTGGCAGCAAACCTGTAAAATGTCAAATGCTCTTTAAGGGGGTGTGAGTTCTCGAGGTTTGATGAGGGATAGGGGGCCAATATAAAGGCCAAGCTTCAGCGCCCATCGTACATCATGTGCGCACACCCCCAGGCCCCCCCGATCGCCGGAACCCCAATGCCGTCGGTCAGGTTCTCTGGTGATGCTCCGACGATGGTGGCCCGGCGAAGAAAAATATGGCGCCAGTACATGCCCGAGCCAAGCATGTGCTGTCGCAACCCTCGGTCTGGTCCAATCTTAGACTGGGAATGAACTCCGTATGCTTAGATTGGGAATGATCTCCATATGCCTAAGTCAACCCACGAAATGAGCATGGAGGTGCCCAACCGACCAGAAGGGCGGGATCCGTAAGCCAGGGATCGATCGGGTCCCCTTTTGTGTGCTACCGATCCTACTACAGCAAACCTCGGTCTGGTCCGATCCTAGACTGGGAATGAACTCTGTATGCCTAAGCCAACTGACGAAACGAGAGGGCGGGCGGGCACTATGCCGGCTAGAGAGACGGGATGCATAAGTCGTGGATCGATAGGGTGGTAGGTGGGTTTAGGCACATCTTTATATTTCTACGTGCCAATGCCATTTTTATACTTGTAAATTCATTCAATGGTCCCTTAAGCCTTCACGTAAAGTTTCCTGGCAAGATGATTCGTTTTCTATTTTTCACGATTTTCAAAACTTTTTACGGTTCGAAATTTTTTAAAATTTTTTTGGAAGGAGTTTTGGCCCCAAAATTGGTAGACATGATCCTTGTATTTTTGTTGGCATGCACAAAACAATTCAACTAAAAACTCGCAGTGTACAAGATTTTGTGACCATATGAAAAAAGTGTCCCCATTACGGACACTTTAATGGCTACTGGCAGCAAACCTGTAAAATCTCAAATGCTCTTTAAGGGGGTGTGAGTTCTTGAGATTTGATGAGGGATAGAGGGCCAATATAAGGGCCAAGTACCAGCACCCATCGCACATCATGTGCGCACACCCCCCGCCCCCCCGATCGTCGAAACCCCAATGCCGCCGGTCAGGTTCTCTGGCGATGCTCTGGCGATGGTGCCCCGACGAAGAAAAATGCGGCACCAGCACATGGCTGAGCCCAACATGTGCTGTTGCAACCCTCAGTTCGATCCGATCTTAGACTGGGAATGAACTCCATATGTTTAGACAGGGAATGAACTCCGTATGCCTAAGTCAACCCACGAAACGAGCATATGGGCACTCAGCTAGCCAAAGGGGCGGGATGCACAAGCCGGGGATCGACCAGGTCCCCCTCTGTGTGCTACCAATCCTGCTACCACAACCCTCGATTTGGTCCAATCTTAGACTGGGAATGAACTCCGTATGCCTAAGCCAACTAACGAAACGAGCGGACGGGCAGGTGGGCGGGCAGGCCAGCGGGCACTACGCCGGCCAGAGAGACGGGTTACGCAAACCGTGGATTGATAGGGTAGTAGGTGGGTTTAGGGACATCTTCATATTTCTATGTGCCAATGCCATTTTTATGGCTTGTAAATTCATACAGTGGTCCCTTAAGCCTTCACGTGAAGTTTCATGGCAAGACGACTCGTTTTCTATTTTTAATGATTTTCAAAACTTTTTGCGGTTCAAGATTTTTTTAAATTTTTTCGGAAGTAGTTTTGGCCCCAAACTTATTAGACGTGATCCTTGTATTTTTGTTGGCATGCATAAAAAATTTCAGCTAACAACTCGAAGTGTACAAGATTTTGTGACCATTTGAAAAAAATATCCCCATTTCAGACACTTTATTGGCTACTGGCAGCAAACCTGTAAAATCTCAAATGCTCTATAAGGGGGTGTGAGTTCTCGGGGTTTGATGAGGGATAGGGGGCAATATAAGGGCCAAGTACCAGCACCCATCACACATCATGTGCACACACCCCCCGATCGCCGGAACCCCAATGCCGCCGGTAAGATTCTCCGACGATGCTCTGACGATGGTGCCTCGGTGAAGAAAAATGCGACACCAGCACATGCCTGAGCCCAGCATGTGCTGCTGCAACCCTCGGTCTGGTCTGATCTTAGACTGGGAATGAACTTCGTATGCTTAGACTGGGAATGAACTTCGTATGCTTAGACTGGGAATGAACTTCGTATGCCTAAGTCAACCCACGGAACGAGCTTGCGGGCGCTCAGCCGGCTAGAGGGGTGGGATGCGCAAGCCGGGGATCGATCAGCTCCCCCTCTGCGTGCTGCCAATCCTGCTATCGCAACCCTCGATCTGGTCCAATTTTAGATTGGGAATGAACTTCGTATGCTTAGACTGTGAATAAACTCCGTATGCCTTAGTCAACCCATGAAACGAGCGTGCGGGCACTCAACCGGCCAGAGGGGCGGGTTGCGTAAACCGGGGTCCATCGGGTCCCCCTCTGCATGCTGCCGATCCTGCTGCCGCAACCCTCGATCCGGTTCGATCTTAGACTGGGAATGAACTCCGTATGCCTAAGCCAACCAACGAAACGAGCGGATGGGTGGGCGGGCGGGCGGGCACTACGCCGGCCAGAAAGATGGGATGCACAAGTCGTGGATCGATAGGGTGGTAGGTGAGTTTAGGCAAATCTTCATATTTCTATGTGCCAATGCCATTTTTATGGCTTGCAAATCGAAATAATGGTCCCTTAAGCCTTCACGTGAAGTTTCATGGCAAGACGACTCGTTTTCTATTTTTCACAATTTTTGAAACTTTTTGCGGTTTTAGATTTTTTAAAATTTTTTCGGAAGGAGTTTTGACCCTAAAACTTGGTAGATGTGATCCTTGTATTTTTGTTGGCATGCACAAAAAAATACAGCTAAAAACTCAAAGTGTACAAGATTTTGGCCACCATTTGAAAACAGTGTCCTCATTCCAGACACTTTAATAGCTACTGGCAGCAAACCTGTAAAATCTCAAATGCTCTTTAAGGGGGTGTGAGTTCTCAAGGTTTGATGAGGGATAGGGGGCAATATAAGGGCCAAGTACCAGCACCCATCGCACATCATGTGCGCACACCCCCTAGCCCCTCCGATCGCCGGAACGCCAATGCCGCCGGTCAGGTTCTTCGGCGATGGTGCCCTGGCGAAGAAAAATACGGCACCAGCACATGCCCGAGCGTAGCATGTGCTGCCGCAACCCTCGGTCTGGTCCGATCTTAGACTGGGAATGAACTCCGTATGCTTAGACTGGGAATGAACTCCGTATGCCTAAGTCAGCACACGAAACGTGCGTGCCAACACTCAACCGGCCATAGGGGCGGGATGCGCGAGCCGGGGATCGACCGCGTCCCCCTCTGCGTGCTACCGATCCTGCTGCCACAACCCTTGGTTCGGTCCGATCTTAGACTGGGAATGAACTCCGTATGCCTAAGCCAACCGATGAAACGAGCGGGCGGGCGGGCGGGCAGGCGGGCAGGCACTACGTCGGCCAGAGAGGCGGGATGCGCAAGCCGTGGATCGATAGGGTGGTAGGTACGTTTAGGCAAATCTTCATATTTCTACGTGCCAATGCCATTTTTATGGCTTGTAAATTCATACAATAGTCCCTTAAGCCTTCATGTGAAGTTTAATGGCAAGACGACTCGTTTTCTATTTTTCACGATTTTTGATGAGGGATAGGGGGCCAGTAAAAGGGCCACATACCAGCACCCATCGCAATCATGTGCGCATAACCCCCCGGCCCCCCCGATCACCAAAAGCCTAATGCCACCGGTCAGGTTCTCCGACGATGCTCCGGCGATGGTGCCCTGACGAAGAAAAATGCGGCACCAGCACATGCCCAAGCCCAGCATGTGCTGTCGTAACCCTCGGTCCGGTCCGATCTTAGACTGGGAATGAACTCCATATGCTTAGATTGGGAATGAACTCCGTATGCCTAAGTCAACCCACAAAACGAGCGTACGGGTGCTCAACGGGCCAGAGGGGCGGGATGCGCAAGCGGGGGATCGGTCGGGTCCCCCTCTGCGTGCTGTCGATCCTGCTGCCACAACCCTCGGTCCGGTCTGATCTTAGACTGGGAATAAACTCCGTATGCCTAAGCCAACCGACGAAACGAGCGGGCGAGCACTACGCCGGCCAGAGAGACGGGATGCGCAAGCCATGGATCGATAGGGTGGTAAGTGGGTTTAGGCACATCTTCATATTTCCGCATGCCAATGCCATTTTTATGGCTTGTAAATTCATACAATGGTCCCTTAAGCCTTCACGTGAAGTTTCATGGCAAGACGACTCGTTTTCTATTTTTCACGATTTTCAAAACTTTTTACGATTCGGGATTTTTTAAAATTTTTTTGGAAGGATTTTTGGCCCCGAACTTGGTAGACATGATCCTTTTATTGTTTTTGGCATGTACAAAAAAATTCACCTAAAAAATCGAAGCGTACAAGATTTTGTGACCACTTGAAAAATGTGTCCCCATTTCAGACACTTTAATGGCCACTGGCAGCAAACCTGTAAAATCTCAAATGCTCATTAAGGGGGTATCAGTTCTTGAGGTTAAATAAGGGATAGGGGGCCAATATAAGGGCCAAGTACCAGCACCCATTGCACATCATTTGCACACCCCCCCCGGCCCCCCCAATCGTCGGAACCCTAATGCCGCCGGTCAGGTTCTCCGATGATGATCTAGCGATGGTGCCCTGACGAAGAAAAATACGGCACCAGCACATCCCCAAGCCCAGCATGTGCCGTCGCAACCCTCGGTCTGGTCTGGTCTGATCTTAGACTGGGAATGAACTTCGTATGCTTAGACTGGGAATGAACTTTGTATGCCTAAGTCAACTCACAAAATAAGCGTGCGGGTGATCAACTGGCCAGAGGGGCGGGATGCGCAAGCCGGGGATCGGCCGGGTCCCCCTCTACATGCTGTCAATCCTGCAGCCGTAACCCTCAGTTTGATCCAATCTTAGACTAGCAATGAACTCCGTATGCCTAATCCAACTGACGAAACGAGCGGGCGGGCAGGCGGGCACTACGCCGGCCAGAGAGACGGGCTACGCAAGCCGTGGATCGATAGGGTGGTAGGTGGGTTTAGGCACATCTTCATATTTCTGCATGCCAATGCCATTTTTATGGCTTGTAAATTCATACAATGGTCCCTTAAGACTTCACGTGAAGTTTCATGGCAAGACGACTCGTTTTTTATTTTTCATAATTTTCGAAACTTTTTGCGGTTTGAGATTTTTTTAAAAAATTTTTGGAAGGATTTTTTGCCCCGAACTTGGTAGACGTAATCCTTGTACGTTTGTTGGCATGCCCAAAAAAATTCAGCTAAAAACTCGAAGTGTACAAGATTTTGTGACCATTTGAAAAAAGTGTCCCCATTTCAGACACTTTAATGGCTACTGGCAGCAAACCTGTAAAATCTCAAAAGCTCTTTAAAGGGGTGTGAGTTGTCAAGGTTTGATGAGGGATAGGGGGCCAATATAAGGGCCAAGTACCAGCACCCATCACACATCATACGCGCACACCCCCCCGGCCCCCCAGATCGTCGGAACCCTAATGCCGCCGGTCAGGTTCTCCCGTGACGCTCCGACGATGGTGCCCCGACGAAGAAAAATATGGCTCCAGCACATGCCCAAGCCCAGCATGTGCTGCCGCAACCCTCGGTCTGCTTCGATCTTAGACTGGGAATGAACTCCGTATGCTTAGACTGGCAATGAACTCCGAATGCGTAAGTTAACCCACGAAACGAGCGTACGGGCGCTCAGCCGGCTAGAGGGGCGGGATACGCAAGCCGGGGATCAACCGGCTCCCCCTCTACGTGCCGTCAATCCTGCTGCTGCAACCCTTGGTCCGATTTGATCTTAGACTGGGAATGAACTCTGTATGCCTAAGCCAACCGACAAAATGAACAGGCGAGCGGGCGAACGGTCCTTACGCCGGCCAGAGAGACGGGATGCACAAGCCGTGGATCGATAACGTGGTAGGTGGGTCTAGACAAATCGTCATATTTTTGCGTGCCAATGCCATTTTTATGGCTTGTAAATTCATACAATGGTCCTTTAAGCCTTCATGAGAAGTTTCATGGCAAGACGACCCATTTTCTATTTTTCAAGATTTTCAAAACTTTTTACGGTTCGAGATTTTTTAAAATTTTTTCTGAAGGACTTTTAGCCCCAAACCTGGTAGACGTGATCCTTGTATTTTTGTTGGCATGCACAAAAAATTCAGCTAAAAACTCGAAGTGTACAAGATTTTGTGACCATTTGAAAAAAGTGTCCCCATTTCAGACACTTTAATGGCGACTCGCAGCAAACCTGTAAAATCTCAAACGCTCTTTAAGGGAGTGTGAGTTGTCAAGGTTTGATGAGGGATAGGGGGCCAATATAAGGGCCAAGTACTAACACCCATCGCACATCATGCGTGCGCCCCCCCGGACCACCGCGATCGTCGAAACCCTAATGCCGCCGGTCAGGTTCTCCGGCGTTGCTCCGGCGTTGGTGCCCCAGTGAAGAAAAATGTGGCACCAGCACATGCCCGAGCCCAGCATGTGCTGCCGCAACCCTCGGTCCGGCTGATCTTAGACTCGGAATGAACTACGTATGCTTAGACTGGGAATGAACTACGTATGCTTAGACTGGGAATGAGCTCCGTATGCCTAAGTCAACCCACGAAACGAGCGTGCGGTCGCTCAGCCGGCCAGAGGGGCGAGATGCATAAGTCGAATATCGATCGGGTCCCCCTCTGTGAGCTGTCAATCTTGCTGCTGCAACCCTCAGTCCAAGTTCGATCTTAGACTGGGAATGAACTCCGTATGCCTAAGCCAACCGACGAAATGAGCGGGAGGGCGGGCGGGCACTACGTCGGCTAGAGAGATGGGATGCGCAAGCCGTGGATCGATAGGGTAGTAGGTGGGTTTAGGCACATCTTCATATTTCTGCATGCCAATGCCATTTTTATGGCTTGTAAATTCATACAATGGTCCCTTAAGCCTTCACGTGAAGTTTCATGGCAAGACGACTCGTTTTCTCTTTTTCACGATTTTTAAAATGTTTTGCGGTTTCAGATTTTTTAAAATTTTTTTGGAAGGAGTTTTGGCCCCAAACTTCGTAGACGTAATCCTTGTACGTTTGTTGGCATGCTCAAAAAAATTCAGCTAAAAACTTGAGGTGTACAAGATTTTGTGACCATTTGAAAAAAGTGTCCCCATTTAGACACTTTATTGGCTACTGGCAGTAAACGTGTAAAATCTCAAACGCTCTTTAAGGGGGTGTGAGTTCTTGAGGTTTGATGAGGGATAGGGGGCCGATATAAGGGCCAAGTACCAGCACCCATCGTACATCATGTGCGCACCCCCCGGCCCCCTCGATCGTCGGAACCTCAATGCCGCCGGTCAGGTTCTCCAGCGATGCTCCGGCGATGGTGCCCTGGTGAAGAAAAATACGGCACTAGCACATGCCCGAGCCTAGCATGTACTACCGTAACCCTCAGTCTGATCCGATCTTAGACTGGGAATGAACTCCGTATGACTAAGCAAATCGACAAAACGAGCGAGCGGGCAGGTGGGCGGGCACTACGCTGGCCAAAATGACGGGATGCGCAAGCCGTGGATCGATAGGGTGGTAGGTGGGTTTAGGCACAATTCATATTTTTGCCTGCCAATGCAATTTTTATGTCTTGTAAATTCATACAGTGGTCCCTTAAGCTTTCACGTGAAGTTTCATGGCAAGACGACTCAGTTTCATGGCTTGTATTTTTGTTGGCATGCAAAAAAAAATTCAGCTAAAAAATCAAAGTGTACAAGATTTTGTGACCATTTGAAAAAAGTGTTCCCATTTCAGACACTTTAATGGCTACTGGCAGCAAACCTGTAAAATCTCAAATGCTCTTTAAGAGGGTGTGAGTTCTCGAGGTTTGATGAGGGATAGGGGGCCAATATAAGGGCCAACTGCCAGCACCCATCGTACATCATGTGCGCACACCCCCCCCGGCGCCCTTGATCGTCGAAATCGAAAAGCCGTCGGTCAGGTTCTCCGGCGATGCTCCGGCAATGGTGCCCTTGAGAAGAAGAATGTGGCACCAGCGCATGCCTGAGCCCAGCATGGGCTGCCACAACCCTCGGTCTGGTCTGATCTGATCTTAGACTGGGAATGAACTCGGTATGCCTAAGTCAACCCATGAAACGAGCGTACGGGCACTCGGTTGGCCAAAGAAAAGTGATGTGCAAGCCGGGGATCGGTCGGGTCCCCCTCTGTATGCTGTCGATCTTGCTACCGTAACCCTCAGTCCGGTCCGATGTTAGACTGGGAATAAACTCCGTATGCTTATGCCAACCGATGAGACGATCGAGCGGTCAGGTGAGACGAGATCTGCTGCTGAGCACATGCCCGAGCCAAGCATGTGCTGTCGGAACCCTCGGTTTGATCTGATCTTAGACTGGGAATGAACTCTATATGCCTAAGCCAACCGATGAAACGAGCGGGTGGGCTGGCGGGCGGGCGGGCACTACGCCGGCCAGAGAGACGGGATGCACAAGCCGTGGATCGATAGGGTGGTAGGTGGGTTTAGGCACATCTTCATATTTCTGCATGCCAATGCCATTTTTATGGCTTGTAAATTCATACAATGGTCCCTTAAGCCTTCACGTGAAGTTTCATGGCAAGACGACTCGTTTTCTATTTTTCATGATTTTTAAAACTTTTTACGATTCGAGATTTTTGAAAATTTTTCGGAAGGAGTTTTGGCCCCAAACTTGGTAGACGTGATCCTTGTATTTTTTTTGGCATGCACAAAAGAATTCAGCTAAAAACTCAAAGTGTACAAAATTTTGTGACCATTTCAAAAAGTGTCCCCATTTCAGACACTTTAATGGCTACTGGTAGCAAAATTGTAAAATCTCAAATGCTCTTTAAGGGGGTGTGAGTTCTCTAGGTTTGATGAGGGATAGGGGGCCAATATAGTGGCCAAGTACCAGCACCCATCGCACATCATGTACGCACACCCCCGACCCCCCCGATCGTCGAAACCCCAATGTCGCGAGTCAGGTTCTCTAGAGATGGTGCCCCAGTGAAGAAAAATACAGCACCAGCACATGCTCGAGCCCAGCATGTGCTGTCGGAACCCTCGATTCGATCCGATCTTAGACTGGGAATGAACTCTGTATGCTTAGACTGGGAATGAACTCCGTATGCCTAAGTCAACCCACGAAACGAGCGTGTGGGCGCTCAGCCGGCCAGAATGGCAGGATGCGCAAGCTGAGGATCGGTCGGGTCCCCCTCTGTGTGTTGTCGATCCTGCTATCGCAACACTCGGTCTGGTTTGATCTTAGACTGGGAATGAACACCGTATGGCTAAGCCAACCGACGAAACGAGCGTGCGGGCGGACGACGAAACGAGCGTGCGGACGGACGGGCGAGCACTACGTCGACTAGAGAGACGGGATGTGTAAGTCGTGGATCGGTAGGGTGGTAGGTGGGTTTAGGCACATCTTCATATTTCTACGTGCCAATGCTATTTTATGGCTTGTAAATTCATACAATGGTCCCTTAAGCCTTCACGTGAAGTTTCATGACAACACGACTCGTTTTCTATTTTTCATGATTTTTGAAACTTTTTGCGGTTCGAGATTTTTTAAAATTTTTTCGGAAGGAGTTTTGGCCCCAAACCTGGTAGACGTGATCCTTGTATTTTTTTTGTTATGGCCAAAAAAAGTCAGCTAAAAACTCGAAGTGTACAAGATTTTGTGATCATTTGAAAAAAGTGTCCCCATTTCAGACACTTTAATGGCTACTGACAGCAAACCTGTAAAATCGGAAATGCTCTTTAAGGGGGTGTGAGTTCTCGAGTTTTGATGAGGGATAGAGGGCCAATATAAGGGCCAAGTACTAGCACCCATCGTACATCATGTGCGCACACCCCCTGGCCCCCCCGATCACCGGAACTTCAATGCCGTCGGTCAGGTTCTTCGACGATGTTCCGACGATGGTGCCCCGACGAAGAAAAATGCGGCACCAGCACATGCCCAAGCCCAACATGTGCTGCCGTAACCCTCGATCCGGTCTGATCTTAGACTGGGAATGAACTCCGTATGCTTAGACTGGGAATGAACTCTGTATGCCTAAGTCAACCCACGAAACGAGCGTATGGGCGCTCAACCGGGCAGAGGGGCGGGATGCGTAAGCCAGGGATCGACCGGGTCCCCCTCTGCATGCTGTCAATCCTGCTGCCGTAACCCTCGGTCCAGTCTGATCTTAGACTGGGAATGAACCCCGTATGCCTAAGACAACCGACGAAACGAGCGGGCGGGCGGATGGGCGGGCACTACACCGGCCAGAGAGACGAGATGCATAAGTCGTGGATCGATAGGGTGGTAGGTGGGTTTAGCCACATCTTCATATTTCTGCGTGCCAATGCCATTTTTATGGCTTGTAAATTCATACAATGGTCACTTAAGCCTTCACGTGAAGTTTCATGGCAAGACGACTCGTTTTTTATTTTTCATGATTTTAGAAACTTTTTACGGTTCGAGATTTTTTAAAATTTTTTCGGAAGGATTTTTTGCCCCAAACTTGGTAGATGTGATCCTTGTATTTTTGTTCCCATCCATAAAAACGTTCAGCTAAAAACTCGAAGTGTACAAGATTTTGTGACCATTTGAAAAAAGTGTCCTCATTTCATACACTTTAATGGCTACTGGCAGCAAACCTATAAAATCTCAAATGCTCTTTAAGGGGTGTAAGTTCTCGAGGTTTGATGAGGGATAGGGGGCCAATATAAAGGCCAAGTACCAGCACCAATCACAAATCATGTGCGCACTCCCCCGGCCCCCCCGATCGTCAGAACCCCAATGCGATCGGCCAGGTTCTCGGGCGATGCTCCTACGATGGTGTCGCGACGAAGAAAAATGTGGCACCAGCACATGCCCGAGCCAAGCATGTGCTGCCCCAACCCTCGGTCCGATCCGATCTTAGACTAGGAATGAACTCCGTATGCCTAAGCCAACTGACGAAACGAGCATGGGGACAGGCGGGCGGGCACTTCGTCGGCCAGAGAGACGGGATGCGCAAGCCGTGGATCGATAGGGTGGTAGGTGGCTTTAGGTAGATCTTCATATTTCTGCATGCCAATGCCATTTTTATGGCTTGTAAATTCATACAATGGTCCCTTAAGCCTTCACGTCAAGTTTCACGGCAAGACGACTCGTTTTCTATTTTTCATGATTTTTGAAACTTTTTGCTGTTCGAGTTTTTTTAAAATTTGTTCGGAAGGACTTTTGGCCCCAAACTTGGTAGACGTGATCCTTGTATTTTTATTGGCATGCACAAAAAAAGTCAGCTAAAAACTCGAAGTGTACAAGATTTTGTGACCATTTGAAAAAGGTGTCCCCATTTCAGACACTTTAATGGCTACTGGTAGCAAACCTGTAAAATCTCAAATGCTCTTTAAGGGAGTGTGAGTTCTCGAGGTTTGATGAGGGATAGGGGGCCAATATAAGGGCCAAGTACCAGCACCCATCGCACATCACGTGCGCACACCCCCTGGCCCCCCCGATCATCGAAACCCCAATGCCGCCGGTCAGGCTCTCCGACGATGCTCTGGCGATGGCACCCCGACGAAGAAAAATACAGCACCAGCACATGCCCGAGCCCAGCATGTGCTGCCGTAACCCTTGGTCTGATCTGATCTTAGACTGGGAATGAAATGAACTCCGTATGCCTAGACTGGGAATGAACTCCGTATGCCTAAGTTAACCCACGAAACGAACGTGCGGGCGTTCACCTGCCAAAAGGGCAGGATGCGCATGCCAGGGATCGATCGGGTCCCTCTCTGCATGCTGCCAATCCTGCTACCATAACCCTCGGTCCGATCTAATCTTAGACTGGAAATGAACTCCGTATGCCTAAGCCAACCGATGAAAGAAGCGGGTGGGAGGGCGGGCAGGCACAGCGCCGGCCAGAGAGACGGGATGCACAAGTCGTGGATCGATAGGGTGGTAGGTGGGTTTAGGCACATCTTCATATTTCTGCTTGCCAATGCCATTTTTATGGCTTGTAAATTCATACAATGGTCCCTTAAGCCTTCACGTGAAGTTTCATGGCAAGACTACTCGTTTTCTATTTTTCATGATTTTTGAAACTTTTTACGGTTCGAGATTTTTTTAAATTTTTTCAGAAGGATTTTTGGCCCCAAACTTGGTAGATGTGATCCTTGTATTTTTGTTCGCATCCACAAAAACATTCAACTAAAAACTCGAAGTGTACAAGATTTTGTGGCTATTTGAAAAAAGTGTCCCCATTTCAGACACTTGAATATCTACTGGCAGCAAACCTGTTAAATCTCAAATGCCCTTTAAGGGGGTGTGAGTTCTTGAGGTTTGATGAGGGATAGGGGTCCAATATAAGGTCCAAGTACCAGCACCCATCGCTCATCATGTGCGCACACCCCCCGACCCCTCTGATCATTGGAACTCTAATGCCGCCGATCAGGTTCTCCGATGATGCTCCGATGATGGTGCCTCGACGAAGAAAAATATGGCACCAGCACATGCCTGAGCCCAGCATGTGTTGCCGTAACCCTCGATCCGGTCTGATCTTAGACTGGGAATGAACTCCGTATGCTTAGACTGGGAATGAACTCCGTAAGCCTAAGTCAACCCACGAAATGAGCGTGCTGGCGTTCAGCCGGCCAAAGGGGCGAGATGCGCAAGCCAGGGACCGATCGGGTCCCCCTCTGCATGCTGCTGATCCTGCTGCTGCAACCCTCAGTCCGGTCTGATCTTAGACTGGGAATGAACTCCGTATGTTTAGACTGGATTGAACTCCGTATGCCTAAGTCAACCCACGAAACGAGCGTGCGGGCGCTCAGCCAGCCAGAGTGGCAGGATGCGTAAGCCGAGCATCGACCGGGTCACCCTCTGCGTGCTATCGATCCTGCTGCTGCAACCCTCAGTCTGGTCTGATCTTAGACTGGGAATGAACTTCGTATGCCTAAGCTAACCGACGAAACGAACGGGCGGTCGGGCGGGCACTACACCGGCCAGAGAGACGGGATGCGTTTGTCGTGGATCGATAGTGTGGTAGGTGGGTTTAGGCACATCTTCATATTTTTACGTGCCAATGCCATTTTTATGGCTTGTAAATTCATACAATGGTCCCTTAAGCCTTCACGTGAAGTTTCATGGCAAGACGACTCGTTTTCTATTTTTCATGATTTTTGAAACTTTTTGCTATTTGGGATTTTTTAAAATTTTTTTGGAAGGTGTTTTGGCCCCAAACTTCGTAGATGTGATCCTTGTATTTTTTTTAGCATGCAAAAAAAAAAAAATTCAGCTAAAAACTCGAAGTGTACAAGATTTTGTGACTATTTGAAAAATGTGTCCCCATTTCAGACGCTTTAATGGCTACTGGTAGCAAACCTGTAAAATCTTAAATGCTCTTTAAGGGAGTGTGAGTTCTCAAGGTTTGATGAGGGATAGGGGGCCAATATAAGGGCCAAGTACCAGCACCCATCGCACATCATGTGCGCACACCCCCCGGCCCCCCGATCGTCGAAACCCCAATGCCGTCGGTCAGGTTCTCCGGTGATGCTCCGACGATGGTACCCCGACGAAGAAAAATGCGACACCAGCACATGCCCGAGCCCAGCATGTGCTACCGTAACCCTTGGTCTGGTCCGATCTTGAAACGGGAATGAACTCCGTACGCCTAAATCAACCCACGAAACGAGCGTGCGGGCGCTCAGCCGACCAGAGGGGCGGGATGCGTAAGTCGGGGATCGACCGGGTCCCCCTTTGCGTGCTGTCTATCCTGCTACCGCAACCCTCAGTC
Organism: Durio zibethinus; assembly: GCF_047325235.1. Taxonomy (NCBI): domain Eukaryota; kingdom Viridiplantae; phylum Streptophyta; class Magnoliopsida; order Malvales; family Malvaceae; genus Durio; species Durio zibethinus. The sequence goes on along the minus strand of NC_143180.1, from coordinate 13,712,278 downwards.
TGGTCTGATCTTAGACTGGGAATGAATTCTGTAAGCCTAAGCCAACTGACGAAACAAGCCGGCAGCGGGCGGGCAGGCGGGCACTACACCGGCCAGAGAGATGGGATGCGCAAGCCATGGATCGATAGAGTGGTAGGTGGGTTTAGGCACATCTTCATATTTCTACATGCCAATGCCATTTTTATGGCCTGTAAATTCATACAATGGTCCCTTAAGACTTCACGTCAAGTTTAATGCCAAGACGACTCGTTTTCTATTTTTCACGATTTTTGAAACTTTTTACGGTTCAGGATTTTTTAAAATTTTTTTGAAAGGATTTTTGGCCCCAAACTTGGTAGCCGAGATGCCTGGATTTTTGTTGGCGTGCGCAAAAATATTCAGCCAAAAACTCGAAGTGTACAAGATTTTGTGACCATTTCAAAAAAGTGTCCCCATTTCAAACACATTAATGGCTACTGGCAGCAAACCTGTAAAATCTCAAATGCTCTTTATGGGGGTGTGAGTTCTCGGGGTTTGATGAGGGATAGGGGGCCAATATAAGGGCCAAGTACCAGCACCCATCGCACATCATGTGTGCACACCCCCATGGCCCTCCCGATCGTCGGAACCCCAATGCCGCTGGTCAGGTTCTCCGGCGATGCGCCGGTGATGGTTCCCCGACGAAAAAAAATACGACACCAGCACATGCCCGAGCCCAGCATGTGCTGCCGCAACCCTCGGTACTGTCTGATCTTAGACTAGAAATGAACTCCGTATGCCTAAGTCAACCAATGAAACGAGCGTGTGGGCGCTTAGCCGGTTAGAGGGGTAGGATGTGCATGCCAGGGACCGGCTGGGTCCCCCTCTATGTGCTGCCGATCCTACTACTGCAACCCTCGGTCTGCTCCAATCTTAGGCTGGGAATGAACTCTGTATGCCTAAGCTAATTGATGAAACGAGCGGGCGAGCGGGCGGTTGGGCACAACGCTGGCCAGAGAGACGGGATGCACAAGCTGTGGATCAATAGGGTGGTAGGTGGGTTTAGGCACATCTTCATATTTCTGCATGCCAATGCCATATTTATGGCTTGTAAATTCATACAATGGTCCCTTAAGCCTTCACGTGAAGTTTCATAGCAAGACGACTCGTTTTCTATTTTTCACGATTTTTGAAACTTTTTGCTGTTCAAGATTTTTCAAAAAATTTCTTTGGAGGGAGTTTTGGCCCCAAACTTGGTAGACGTGATCCTTGTATTTCTCTTTGCATGCACAAAAAAATTCAGCTAAAAACTCGAAGTGTACAAGATTTTGTGACTATATGAAAAAAGTGTCCCCATTTCGAACACTTTTGTGGCTATTGGCAGCAAACCTGTAAAATCTCAAATGCTCTTTAAGGGGGTGTGAGTTCTCCAGGTTTGATGAGGGATAGGGGGCCAATATAAAGGCCAAGTACTAGCACCCATCGCGCATCATGTGCGCACACACCCCCCGACCCCCTCGATCGTCGGAACCCTAATGCCATCAGACGATGGTGCCCCGGCGAAGAAAAATACGGCACTAGCACATGCTTGAGCCCAGCATGTGCTGCCGTAACCCTCAGTCTGATCTGAACTTAGACTGGGAATGAACTCTGTACGCTTAGGCTGGGAATGAACTCCGTATGCCTAAATCAAGCCACGAAACGAGCGTGTGAGCGCTCAGTCGGCCAAAGGGGCGGGATGCGTAAATCGGGGATCGATCGGGTACCCCTCTGCATGCTGTCAATCCTGCTACTGCAACCCTTGGTCCAGTTCGATCTTAGACTAGGAATTAACTGCGTATGCCTAAGCCAACCGACGAAACGAGCCAGCGGGCGGGCAAGCACTACGCCGGCCAGAGAGACGAGATGCGCAAGCCGTGGATCGATAGGATGGTAGGTGGGTTTAGGCACATCTTCATATTTCTGTGTGCCAATGCCATTTTTATGGCTTGTAAATTCATACAATGATCCCTTAAGCCTTCACGTGAAGTTTCATGGCTAGACGACTCGTTTTTTATTTTTCATGATTTTTGAAACTTTTTACGGTTCGAGATTTTTTAAAATTTTTTTGGAAAGGGTTTTGACCCCAAACTTGGCAGACGTGATCCTTGTATTTTTATTGGTATGCATAAAAAAATGCAGCTAAAAACTCGAAGTGTACAAGATTTTGTGACCATTTGAAAAAAGTGTCCCCATTTCAGACACTTGAATGGCTACTGGCAGCAAACCTGTAAAATCTCAAATGCTCTTTAAGGGGGTGTGAGTTCTCGAGCTTTGATGAGGGATAGGGGGCCAACATAAGGGCCAAGTACCAGCACCCATCGCACATCATGTGCGCACACCCCCCGGCCCCCCAGATCGCCAGAACACCAATGCAACTGGTCAGGTTCTCCGGCGATGCTCCGGCGATGGTGCCCCAACGAAGAAAAATCCAACACCAGCACATGACCGAGCCCAGCATATGCTGCCGCAACCCTCGGTCTGGTTCGATCTTAGATAGGGAATGAACTCCGTATGCTTAGACTGGGAATGAACTCTGTACGCCTAAGTCAACGCATGAAATGAGTGTACGGGCGCTCAGCTGCCAGAGGGGCGGGATGCTCAAGCCGGGGATCGGTTGGGTCCCCCTCTACGTGCTGCTGATCCTGCTGCCGTAACCCTCAGTCCGACTTGATCTTAGACTGGGAATGAACCTGTATGCCTAAGCCAACCAACGAAACGAACGAGCGGGCGGGCACTTTGTCGGCCAGAGAGACGAGATGCGCAGGCCGTGGATCGATAGCTTGGTAGGTGGGTTTAGGCACATCTTCATATTTCTGCATTCCAATGGCATTTTTATGGCTTGTAAATTCGTACAAAGGTCCCTTAAGCCTTCACGTGAAGCTTCGTGGCAAGACGACTCGTTTTCTATTTTTCATGATTTTTGAAACTTTTTGCGGTTTGGGATTTTTTAAAATTTTTTCGGAAGGAGTTTTGGCCCCAAACTTGGTAGACATGATCCTTGTATTTTTGTTGGCATGCACAAAAAAATTCAGCTAAAAACTCGAAGTGTACAAGATTTTGTGACCATTTGAAAAAAGTGTCCTCATTTAAGACACTTTAATGGCTACTGGCAGCAAACTTGTAAAATCTCAAATGCTCTTTGAGGGGGTGTGAGTTCTCGAGATTTGATGAGGGATAGGGGGCCAATATAAGGGTCAAGTACCAGCACCCATCACACATCATGTGCGCACACCCCCCCGGCCCCCCGATCATCGGAACCCCAAAGCCGCCGGTCAAGTTCTCCGGCGATGTTCCGACGATGGTGCCCCGATTAAGAAAAATACGGCACAAGCACATGCCCGAGCCCAGCATGTGCTACCGCAACCCTCAGTCCGGTCCAATCTTAGACTAGGAATGAACTCCCTATGCCTAAGCGAACCGACGAAACGAGCGGACGGGCGGGCGGCCAGGCAATGCTCCGGCTAGAGGGACGGGATGTGCAAGCCATGGATCGATAGGGTGGTAGGTGGGTTTAGGCACATCTTCATATTTCTGCATGCCAATGCCATTTTTATGGCTTGTAAATTCATACAATGGTCCCTTAAGCCTTCACGTGAAGCTTCATGGCAAGACGACTCGTTTTCTATTTTTCACGATTTTCAAAACTTTTTGCTGTTTGGGATTTTTTAAAATTTTTTTGGAAGGAGTTTTGGCCCCAAACTTGGTAGACGTGATCCTTGTATTTCTTTTGGCATGCACAAAAACATTCAACTAAAAACTCGAAGTGTACAAGATTTTGTGACCATTTAAAAAAAGTGTCCCTATTTCAGACACTTTAATGGCTACTGGCAGCAAACCCGTAAAATCTCAAATGCTCTTTAAGGGGGTGTGAGTTCTCGAGGTTTGATGAGGGATAGGGGGCCAATATAAGGGCTATGTACCAGCACCCATCGTACATCATGTGCGCATACCCCCACCGGCCCCCCAATCACCGAAACCACAATGCCGCCGGTCAGGTTCTCCGGCAATGCTCCGGTGATGGTGCCCCGACGAAGAAAAATATGGCACCAGCACATGCCCGAGCCCAGCATGTGCTGCCGCAACCCTCGATCTGGACCGATCTTAGACTGGCAATTAACTTCGTATGCTTAGATTGGGAATGAACTTCGTATGCCTAAGTCAACCCACGAAACGAGCGTGCGGGCGCTCAGCCGGCCAGAGGGGCGGGATGCGCAAGTCGAGGATCGGCCAGGTCCCCCTCTACATGCTGCCTTGTCTGATCTTAGACTGGGAATGAACTCCGTATGCCTAAGCCAACCGATGAAATGAGTGGGCAGGCGGGTGGGCATTACGCTGGCCAGAGAGACAGGATGTGCAAGCCGTGGATTGATAGGGTGGTAGGTGGGTTTAGGCACATCTTTAAATTTCTGCATGCCAATGCCATTTTTATGGCATGTAAATTCATACAATGGTCCCGTAAGCCTTCACGTAAAGTTTCATGGCAAGACGACTCATTTTCTATTTTTCATGATTTTTGAAACTTTTTGCGGTTTAGGATTTTTTAAAATTTTTTCGGAAGGGTTTCTGGCCCCAAACTTGGTAGACATGATCCTTGTATTTTTGTTGGCATGCACAAAAAAATTTAGCTAAAAACCTGAAGAGTACAAGATTTTGTCACCATTTGAAAAAAGTGTCCCCATTTCAGACACTTTAATGGCTACTGGCAGCAAACCTGTAAAATCTTAAATGCTCTTTAAGGGGGTGTGAGTTGTTGAGGTTTGATGAGGGATAGGGGGCAATATAAGGGCTAAGTACCAGCACCCATCGCACATCATGTGTGCACACCCCCCGGCCCCCCGATCATCAGAACCCCAATGCCGTCGGTTAGGTTCTTCGGTGATTCTCCGGCGATGGTGCCCCGATGAAGAAACATGTAGCACCAGCACATGCCCGAGCCCAGCATATGCTGTCGTAACCCTCAGTCTGGTCCGATCTTAGACTGGGAATGAACTCTGTACGCCTAAGCCAACTGACGAAACGAGCAGGCGGGCGGGCGGGCACTACGCTGGCCAGAGAGACGGGATGCGCAAGCCGTAGATCGATAGGGTGGTAGGTGGGTTTAGGCACATCTTCATATTTCAGCGTCCCAATGCCCATTTTATGGCTTGTAAATTCATACAATGGTCCCTTAAGCCTTCACGTGAAGTTTCCTGGTAAGACTACTCTTTTTCTATTTTTCATGATTTTTGAATCTTTTTAAGGTTCGGAATTTTTTAAAATTTTTTTGGAAGGATTTTTGGCCCCAAACTTGGAAGATGTGATCCTTGTATTTTTGTTGGCATGCGCAAAAAAATTCAACTAAAAACTCGAAGTGTACAAGATTTTGTGACCATTTGAAAAAAGTGTCCCCATTAGAGACACTTTAATGGCTACTGGCAGCAAACCTGTAAAATGCCAAATGCTCTTTAAGGGGGTGTGAGTTCTCAAGGTTTGATGAGGGATAGGGGCTAATATAAGGGCCAAGTACCAGCACCCATCGCACATCATGTGCGCACACCCCCGGCCCCCCCAATCGTCGGAACCCCAATGTCGTCGGTCAGGTTCTCCGGCGATGGAGCCCCGACAAAGAAAAATGCGGCACCAGCACATGCTCGAGCCTAGCATGTGCTGTCGCATCCCTCGGTCCGGTCCGATCTTAGACTGGGAATGAACTTCGTATGCTTAGATAGGGAATGAACGCCGTATGCCTAAATCAACACACGAAACGAGCGTACGGGTGCTCAGCTGGCCAGAGAGGCGAGATGTGCAAGCTGGGGAGAGACTGAGCCCCCTCTACGTGTTGTCGATCCTGCTGCTGCAACCCTCAATTTGGTCTGATCTTAGATTGGAAATGAACTCCGTATGCCGAAGCCAACCGACAAAACGAACGGGCGGATGGACGGACGGGTACTACGCCGGCCAGAGAGACGGGATGCGCAAGCCGTTGATCGATAGAGTGGTAGGTGGGTTTAGGGACATCTTCATATTTCTGTCTCGCAATGCCATTTTTATGGCTTGTAAATTCATACAATGGTCCCTTAAGCCTTCACGTGAAGTTTCATGGCAAGACGACTCATTTTCTATTTTTCACAATTTTTGAAACTTTTTGCGGTTCCAGATTTTTTAAAATTTTTTCGGAAGGAATTTTAGCCCCAAACTTGGTAGACGTGATCCCTGTATTTTTTTTGGCATGCTCAAAAAAATTTAGCTAAAAACTCGGAGTGTACAAGATTTTGTGACATTTGAAAAAAGTGTCCCCATTTCAGACACTTTAATGGCTACTGGCAGCAAACTTGTAAAATCTCAAATGCTCTTTAAGGGGGTGTGAGTTCTCGAGGTTTGATGAGGGATAGGGGGCTAATATAAGGGCCAAGTACCAGCACCCATCGCACATTATGTGCGCACACCCCCCCGATCGCCAGAACACCAATGTCGCCGGTCAGGTTCTCTAGCGATGCTCCGACAATGGTGCCTTGACGAAGAAAAATGTGGCACCAGCAAATGCCCGAGCCCAGCATGTGCTGGCGTAACCCTCGTTCTGATCCAATCTTAGACTGGGAATTAACTCCGTATGCTTAGACTGGGAATGAACTCTGTATGCCTAAGTCAACCCACGAAACGAGCATGCATCCCGGGGATCGGTCGGGTCCCCCTCTGCATGCTGTCGCAACTCTTGATCTAGTCTGATCTTAGACTAAGAATGAACTCCGTATGCCTAAGCCAATCGATGAAACGAACGGGCGGGCGGCTGGGCACCACGCCGGCTAGAGAGACGGGATGCGCAAGCTGTGGATCGATAGGGTGGTAGGTGGGTTTAGGCACATCTTCATATTTCTATATGCCAATGCCATTTTTATGGCTTGTAAATTCATACAATGGTTCCTTAAGCGTTCACGTGAAGTTTCATGGCAAGATGACTCGTTTTCTATTTCTCATGATTTTTGAAACTTTTTACAGTTCGGGAATTTTTAAAATTTTTTTGAAAGGAGTTTTGGCCCCAAGTTTGGTGGACGTGATCCTTGTATTTTTGTTGGCATGCATAAAACATTCAGCTAAAAACTCGAAGCGTACAAGATTTTGTGACCATTTGAAAAAAGTGTCCCCATTTCAGACACTTTAATGGCTACAGGTAGCAAACCTGTAAAATCTCAAATGCTCTTTAAGGGGGTGTGAGTTCTCGAGGTTTGATGAGGGATAGGGGGCCAATATAAGGGCCAAGTACCAGCACCCATCGCACATCATGTGCACACACCCCCCCGGCCCCCCCGATCGTCGGAACCCCAATGCGATCGGTCAGGTTCTCTGACGATGCTCCGATGATGGTGTCCCGACGAAGAAAAATACGGCAACAGCACATGCCCGAGCCCAACATGTGCTACCCCAACCCTCAATCTAGTCCAATCTTAGACTGGGAATGAACTCCGTATCCTTAGACTGGGAATGAACTCTGTATAACTAAGTTAACCCGCGAATCAAGCGTATGGGCGCTAAGCCGACCAGTGGGGTGGGATGCGCAAGCCGGGGATCGGCTGGGTCCCCCTCTGCGTGCTACCAACCCTGCTGTCGTAACCCTCAGTCTGGTCAGATCTTAGACTGGGAATGAACTCCGTATGCCTAAGCCAACCGATGAAACAAGCGGGCGGACGGGCGGGCGGGCACTACGTCGGCCAGAGAGACGGGATGCACAAGCCGTGGATCGATAGCTGCTTGGTGGGTTTAGGCACATCTTCATATTTTTGCATGCCAATGCCATTTTTATGGCTTGTAAATTCATACAATGGTCCCTTAAGCCTTCACGCGCAGTTTCATGGCAAGACGACTCATTTTCTATTTTTCATGATTTTCAAAACTTTTTATGGTTCGGGATGTTTGAAAATTATGTCGGAAGGAGTTTTGGCCCCAAACTTGGTACACGTGATCCTCGTATTTTGTTGGCATGCACAAAAAAATTCAGCTAAAAACTCAAAGTGTACAAGATTTTGTGACCATTTAAAAAAAGTGTCCCCATTTCAGACACTTTAATGGCTACTGGCAACAAACCTGTAAAATCTCAAACGCTCTTTAAGGGGGTGTGAGTTCTTGAGATTTGATGAGAGATGGGGGCCAATATAAGGGCCAAGTACCAGCACCCATCAGACATCATGTGCGCACACCCCCCGGCCCCCCGATCATCGGAGCCCCAATGCCGTCGGTCAGGTTCTCCGACGATGCTCCAGTGATGGTGCCCCGGTGAAAAAAAATACGTGCAGGCGCTCAGTCGGCCAGAGGGGCGGGTTACGCATACTGGGGATTGATCGGGTCCTCCTCTACGTGCTGCCGATCCTGCTGCCGTAACCTTCGGCCCAATCCAATCTTAGACTGGGAATGAACTCCGTATGCCTAAGCTAAATGACGAAATGAACGGGCGGGCGGGCATTACGTCGGCCAGAGAGACGGGATGCGCAAGCCGTGGATCGATAGAGTGGTAGGTGGGTTTAGGCACATCTTATATTTTTGCGTGCCAATGCCATTTTTATGGCTTGTAAATTCATACAATGGTCCCTTAAGTATTCACATGAAGTTTCATGGCAAGACGACTCATTTTCTATTTTTCATGATTATCAAAACTTTTTGGGGTTCAGGATTTTTTAAAATTTTTTCAAAATGAGTTTTATCTCCAAACTTGGTAGACATGATCCTTGTATTTTTGTTGGCATGCACAAAAAAATTCAGCTAAAAACTCGAAGTGTACAAGATTTTGTGACCATTTGAAAAAAGTGTCCCCATTTTAGACACTTTAATAGCTACTGGCAACAAACCTGTAAAATCTCAAATGCTCTTTAAAGGGGTGTGAGGTCTCGAGGTTTGATGAGTGATAGGGGCCAATATAAGGGCCAAGTACCAGCACCCATCGGACATCATGTGCGTACACCCCCCGGCCCCCCCGATCGCCGGAACCCCAATGCCGTCGGTCAAGTTCTCCGACAATGCTCCAGCGATGGTGCCCCGACGAAGAAAAATACGGCACCAGCCCATGCTCGAGCCCAGCATGTGCTACCGCAACCCTCGGTCTAGTCCGATCTTAGACTAGGAATGAACTCTGTATGCCTAAGTCAACCCACGAAATGAGCGTGTACGTGCTCAGCCGGTGAAAGGGGTGGAATGCGCATGCCAGGGATTGGCTGGGTCCCCCTCTGCGTGCTACCGATCCTACTACCATAACCCTCGGTCTGGTCCAATCTTAGATTGGGAATGAACTCCGTATGCCTAAGCCAACCGACGAAACGAGCGGGCGGACGGGTACTACATCGGCCAAAGAGATGGGATGCGCAAGGCATGGATCGATAGGGTGGTAGGTGGGTTTAGGCACATCTTCATATTTTTACATGCCAATGCCATTTTTATGGCTTGTAAATTCATACAATGGTCCCTTAATCCTTCACGTGAAGTTTCATGGCAAGACGACTCATTTTCATTTTTCACGATTTTTGAAACTTTTTACTGCTCGAGATTTTTTAAAATTTTTTTGGAAGGAATTTTGGCCCCAAACTTGGTAGACGTGATCCTTGTATTTTTGTTGGCATGCAAAAAAAAATTCAGCTAACAACTCAAAGTGTACAAGATTTTGTGACCATTTGACAAAAGTGTTCCCATTTCAGACACTTTAATGGCCACTGGCAACAAACCTATAAAATCTCAAATGCTCTTTAAGGGGGTGTGAGTTCTCAAGGTTTGATGAGGGATAGGGGGCCAATATAAGGGCCAAGTACCAGCACCCATCAGACATCACATGCACACACCCCCCGGCCCCTCGATCGTCGAAACCCCAATGCCGTCGGTCAGGTTCTCCGGTGATGCTCCGGTGATGGTGCCCCGACAAAGAAAAATACGACACCAGCAAATGCCCAAGCCCAGTATGTGCTGCCGCAACCCTCGGTCTAGTCCGATCTTAGATTGGGAATGAACTCTGTATGCTTAGACTGGAAATGAACTCTGTATGCCTAAGTCAACCCACGAAACGAGCGTGCGGGCGCTCAGCCGGCCAGAGGGGCTGGATGCAGAAGCCGGGGATCGACCGGGTCCCTCTCTGCGTGCTGCCGATCCTACTGTCGCATCCCTCGGTACGGTCTAATCTTAGACTGGGAATGAACTCCGCATGCTTAAGCCAACCGACGAAATGAGCGGGCTGGAAGGCGGGCGGGCACTACGCCGGCTAGAGAGACAGGATGTGCAAGCCGTGGATCGATAGGGTGGTAGGTGGGTTTAGGCACATCTTCATATTTCTGTGTGCCAATACCATTTTTATGGCTTGTAAATTCATACAATGGTCCCTTAAGCCTTCACGTGAAGTTTCATGGCAAGACGACTCGTTTTCTATTTTTCATGATTTTTGAAACTTTTTGCGGTTTGAGATTTTTTAAAATTTTTTTGGAAGGAATTTTGGCCCCAAACTTAGTAGACGTCATCCTTGTATTTTTTTTGGCATGCACAAAAAAATTCAACTAAAAACTCGAAGTGTACAAGATTTTGTGACCATTTGAAAAAAGTGTCCCCATTTTAGACACTTTAATGGCCACTGGTAGCAAACCTGTAAAATCTCAAATGCTCTTTAAGGGGGTGTGAGTTCTCAAGGTTTGATGATGGATAGGGGGCCAATATAAGGTCCAAGTACCAGCACCCATCGCACATCTTGTGTGCACCCCTCCGGCCCCCCCGATCGCCAGAACCCCAATGTTGCAGGTCAGGTTCTCTGGCGATGCTCCGATGATGGTGCCCCGACGAAGAAAAATGCGACACCAGCACATGCCCGAGCCTAGCATGTGCTGCCGTAACCCTCGGTCCAGTCCGATCTTAGACTGAGAATGAACTCCACATGCTTAGACCGGGAATGAACTCCGTATGCCTAAGTCAACCCATGAAACAAGTGTGCGGGCGCTCAACTGGCCAGAGGGGCGGGATGCGCATGTCGAGGATCGGTCGGGTCCCCCTCTGTGTGCTGTCGACCCTACTGCTGCAACCCTCGATCTGGTCTGATGTTAGACTGGTAATGAACTCCGTATGCCTAAGCCAACCGACGAAATGAACGGGTAGGCGGGCATTACGTCGGCCAGAGAGACGGGATGCACAAGCCATGGATCGATAGGGTGGTAGGTGGGTTTAGGCACATCTTATATTTCTGCGTGCCAATGCCATTTTTATAGCTTGTAAATTCATACAATGGTCCCTTAAGCCTTCACGTGAAGTTTCATGGCTAGACGACTCATTTTCTATTTTCCACGATTTTCAAAACTTTTTACAGTTCGGGATTTTTTAAAATCTTTTTGGAAGGAGTTTTGGCCCCAAACTTGGTAGACGTGATCCTTCTATTTTTTTTGGCATGCACAAAAAAATTCAGCTAAAAACTAGAAGTGTACAAGATTTTGTGACCATTTGAAAAAAGTGTCTCCATTTTAGACACTTTAATTGCTACAGCCAGCAAACCTGTAAAATCTCAAATGCTCTTTAAGGGGGTGTGAGTTCTCAAGGTTTGATGAGGGATAGGGGCCAATATAAGGGCCAAGCACCAGCACCCATCGCACATCATGTGTGCACACCCCCCCGGTGCCCTCGATTGCCGGAACCCCAATGCCGCAGGTCAGGTTCTCCGGCGATGGCGCCCCGGCGAAGAAAAATACGGCACTAGCACTTGCTCGAGCCCAACATGTGCTGTCGCAACCGTCGGTCCGGTCTGATCTTAGACTGGGAATGAATTTCATATGCTTAGAATGGGAATGAACTCCATATGCCTAAGTCAACCCACGAAACGAGCGTGTGGGTGCTCAACCGGCCAGAGGGGAGGGATGCGCAAGCCGGGGATCGGTCGGGTCCCCCTTTGCGTGCTGTTGAACTTGCTGCCACAACCCTCGGTCCGGTCTGATCTTAGACTGGGAATGAGCTCCGTATGCTTAAGTCAACCCACGAAACGAGCGTGCGGTGCTCAGCCGGCCAGAGGGGTGGGATGCACAAGCCGGGGATCGACCGGGTCCCCCTTTACGTGCTGTCGATCCTACTACCGTAACCTTCGGTCCAGTCTGATCTTAGACTGGGAATGAACACCGTATGCCTAAGCCAACCGACAAAACGAGCAGGCGGGCGGCGGGCACTACGTCGGCCAAAGAGACGGGATGCGCAAGCCGTGGATCGATAGGGTGGTAGGTGGGTTTAGGCACATCTTCATATTTCTAGGTGCAAATGCCATTTTTATGGCTTGTAAATTCATACAATGGTCCTTTAAGCCTTCACGTGATGTTTCATGGCAAGACGACTCGTTTTTTATTTTTCATGATTTTTGAAACTTTTTGCGATTCAAAATTTTTTAAAATTTTTTCAGAAGGAGTTTTGGCCCCAAACTTGGTAGACATGATCCTTGTATTTTTATTGTCACGCACAAAACATTTCAGCTAAAAACTCAAAGTGTATAAGATTTTGGGACCATTTGAAAAAAGTGTTCCCATTTCAGACACTTTAATGGCTACTGGCAGCAAACTTGTAAAATCTCAAATGCTCTTTAAGGGAGTGTGAGTTCTCGAGGTTTGATGAGGGATAGGGGGCCAATATAAGGGCTAATACCAGCACCCATCACACATCATGTGCGCACACCCGCCCGGCCCCCTCGATTGTCGAAACCCCAATGTCACTGGTAAGGTTCTCCGACGATGGTGCCTCGATGAAAAAAAATGCGGCCCCAGTAGTTGCCCGAGCCCAACATGTGCTATTGCAACCCTCAGTCTGGTTTGATCTTAGACTGGGAATGAACTCCATATGCTTAGAATGGGAATGAACTCCGTATGCCTAAGTTAACCCACGATACGAGCGTGCGGGCGCTCAGCCGGCCAGAGGGGCGAGATGCGCAAGCCGGGGATCGATCGGGTCCCACTCTCCGTGTTGCCGATCTTGCTGCCCCAACCCTCGGTTCGGTTCGATCTTAGATTGGGAATGAACTCTATATCCCTAAGCCAACAGACGAAACGAACGGGTGGGCAGGCACTACGCCGACCAGAGAGACGAGATGCGCAAGCCGTGGATCGATAGGGTGGTAGGTGGGTTTAGGCACATCTTCATATTTTTGCCTGCCAATGCCATTTTTATGGGTTGTAAATTCATACAATGGTCCCTTAAGCGTTCACGTGAAGTTTCATGGCAAGACGACTCGTTTTCTATTTTTTACGATTTTTAAAACTTTTTGTGGTTTGGGATTTTTTTAAATTTTTTAGAAGGAGTTTTGGCCCCAAACTTGGTAGACATGATCCTTGTATTTTTGTTGGCATGCAAAAAAAAATTCAGCTAAAAACTCGAAGTGTACAAGGTTTTGTGATCATTTGAAAAAAGTGTCCCCATTTCAGACACTTTAATGGCTACTGGCAGCAAACCTGTAAAATCTCAAATGCTCTTTAAGGGGCTGTGAGTTCTCAAGGTTTGATGAGGGATAGGGGGCCAATATATGGGCCAAGTACCAGCACCCATCGCACATCATGTGCGCACACCCCCTCGATCGTCAAAACCCCAATGCCGCCAATAAGGTTTTCCAACGATGCTTCGATGACGGTGCCTCGATGAAGAAAAATGCGGCACCAGCACATGCCCGAGCCTGGCATGTGCTGTCACAACCCTCGGTTCGGTCTGATCTTAGACTGGGAATGAACTTCGCATGCTTAGACTGGGAATGAAATCCATATGCCTAAGTCAACCCATGAAACGAGCATATGGGCGCTCAACCGGGCAGAGGGCCGGGATGCTCAAGCCGGGGATCGACCGTGTCCCCCCTTGTGTGCTACAGATCCTGCTGCCGCAACCCTTGGTCTGGTCTGATCTTAGACTGGGAATGAACTCCGTATGCCTAAGCCAACCGACGAAACGAGTGGGCAGGCGGGCGGGCGGGCACTACGTCGGCTAGAGAGATGGGATGCGCAAGCCGTGGATCGATAGGGTGGTAGGTAGGTTTAGGCACATCTTCATATTTCTACATGCAATGCCATTTTTATGGCTTTTAAATTCATACAATGGTTCCTTAAGCCTTCACGTGAAGTTTCATGGCAAGACGACTCATTTTCTATTTTTCACGATTTTCAAAACTTTTTACGGTTTAGAATTTTTAAACTTTTTTCGGAAGGATTTTTGGTCCCAAACTTGGTAGACAAGATCCTTGTATTTTTGTTGGCATGCACAAAAACATTCAGCTAAAAATTAGAAGTGTACACGATTTTGTGACCATTTGAAAAAAGTGTCCCCATTTCAGACACTTTAATGGCTACTGGCAGCAAACCTATAAAATCTCAAATGCTTTTTAAGGGGGTGTGAGTTCTCGAGGTTTGATGAGGGATAGGGGGCCAATATAAGGGCCAAGTACCATCACCCATTGCACATCATGTGCGCACACCCCCCCGGCCCCCCCGATCACCGGAACCCTAATGCCGCCGGTAAGGTTCTCCGACGATGCTCCGGTGATGGTGCCCTGGCAAAGAAAAATACGACACCAGCACATGCCCGAGCCCAGCATGTGCTGCCATAACCCTCGGTCTGATCTGATCTTAGACTGGGAAGAAACTCCATATGCTTAGACTGGGAATGAAGTCTGTATGCCTAAGTCAACCCACGAAAAGAGCGTACGGGCGCTCAGCCGACCAGAGGGATGGGATGCGCAAGCCGGGGATCGGCTAGGTCCCCCTCTACGTGCTGTCAATCCTACTATCGTAACCCTCGATTTGGTTCGATCTTAGACTGGGAGTGAACTCCGTATGCCTAAGCCAACTGACGAAACGAGCGGGCAGGCGAGCACTACGCCTGCCAGAGAGACGGGATGTGCAAGTCGTGGATCGATAGGATGGTAGGTGGGTTTAGCACATCTTCATATTTTTTCATGCCAATGCCTTTTTTATGGCTTGTAAATTAATACAATGGTCCCTTAAGCCTTCACGTGAAGTTTCATGGCAAGACGACTCCTTTTCTATTTTTCATGATTTTTGAAACTCTTTATGGTTCGGGATTTTTTAAAATTTCTTCGAAATGAATTTTGGCCCCAAACTTGGTAGACGTGATCCTTGTATTTTTGTTGGCATGCACAAAAAAATTCAGCTAAAAACTCGAATTGTACAAGATTTTGTGACCATTTGAAAAAAGTGTCCCCATTTCAGACACTTTAATGGCTACTAGCAGCAAACCTGTAAAATCTCAAATTCTCTTTAAGGGGGTATGAGTTCTCGAGGTTTGGTGAGGGATAGGGGGCCAATATAAGGGCCAAGTCCCAGCACCCATCGCACATCATGTGCGCACACCCCCAGGCCCCCCCGATCGTCGGAACCCCAATGCCGTCGGTCTTAGACTAGGAATGAACTTCGTATGCTTAGACTGGGAATGAACTCCGTATGTGTAAGTCAACCCACGAAATGAGAGTGCGGGCACTCAGCTGGCCAGAGGGGTGAGATGCGCAAGCAGGGGATCGGTCGAGTCCCCCTCTACGTGCTGCCGCAACCCTCGATCCTGTCCGATCTTAGACTGGGAATGAACTCCGTATGCCTAAGCCAACCGACGAAATGAGCGGGCGGGCGGGCACTATGCCGGCCAGAGAGATAGGATGCGCAAGCTATGGATCGATAGGGTGGCAGGTGGGTTTTGGCACATCTGTGCCAATGCCATTTTTATGGCTTGTAAATTCATACAATGGTCCCTTAAGCCTTCACGTGAAGTTTCATGGCAAGACGAATTGTTTTTTATTTTTCAAGATTTTTTATCCCTTTTGCGGTTCAAAATTTTTTAAAATTCTTTCGGAAGGAGTTTTGCCCCCAAACTTGGTAGACGTGATCCTTGTATTTTTGTTGGCATGCACAAAAAAATTCAGCTAAAAACTCGAAGTGTACAAGATTTTTGACCATTTGAAAAACGTGTCCCCATTTCAGACACTTTAATGGCTACTGGCAGAAAACCTATAAAATCTCAAATGCTCTTTAAGGGGGTTTGAGTTCTGGAGGTTTGATGAGGGATAGGGGGCCAATATAAGGGCCAAGTACCAGCACCCATCGCACATCATGTGCGCACACCCCCTGACACCCCCGATCGTCGGAACTCCAATGCCGTCGGTCAGGTTCTCCGACGATGCTCTGGTGATGGTGCCCCGACGAAGAAAAATGCGTCACCAGCACATGCCCGAGCCGAGCATGTGCTATCGGAAGCCTCGGTCTGGTCTGATCTTAGACTGAAAATGAACTCCGTATGCTTAGACTGGGAATGAACTCTGCATGCCTAAGGTAACCCACGAAAAGAGCGTACGGGCATTCAGCTGGCCAGAGGGGCAGAATGCACAAGCCGAGGATCGGTCGGGTCCCCTTCTATGTGCTGCCAATCTTGCTGTCACAACCCTCGGTCCGGTCCAATCTTAGACTGGGAATGAACTCCGTATGCCCAACCCAACCGACGAAACGAGCAGGCGGGCGGGCAGGCACTACGCCAGCCAGAGAGACGAGATGCGCAAGCCGTGTATCGATAGGCTGGTAGGTGGGTTTAGGCACATCTTCCTATTTCTGCATGCCAATGCCATTTTTATGGCTTGTAAATTCATACAATGGTCCCTTAAGCCTTCACGTGAACTTTCATGGCAAGACGACTCGTTTTCTATTTTTCACGATTTTTAAAATATTTTACGGTTCAAGATTTTTTAAAATTTTTTCGGAAGGAGTTTTAACCCCCAACTTGGTAGACGTGATCCTTGTATTTTTGTTGGCATGCATAAAAAAATTTAGCTAAAAACTCGAAGTGTACAAGATTTTGTGACCATTTGAAAAATGTGTCCCCATTTTAGACGCTTTAATGGCTACTGGCAGCAAACTTGTAAAATCTCAAATCATCTTTAAGGGGGTGTGAGTTCTCGTGGTTTGATGGGGGATAGGGGGCCAATATAAGGGCCAAGTACCAGCACCCATCGCACATCATGTGCGTACACCCCCTGGCCCCCCCGATCTTAGACTGGGAATGAAGTCTGTATGCCTAAGGCAACCGACGCAACGAGCGGGTGGGCAGGCGGGTGGGCACTATGCCGGCCAGAGAGACGGGTTACGCAAGCCGTGGATCGATAGGGTGGTAGGTGACTTTAGGCACATCTTCATATTTCTACGTGCCAATTTCATTTTTATGGCTTGTAAATTCATACAATGGTCCCTTGAGCCTTCTCGTGAAGTTTCTTGGCAAGACGACTCGTTTTCTATTTTTCACGATTTTCAAAATTTTTTGTGGTTCGAGATTTTTTAATATTTTTTCAGAAGGAGTTTTTGCCCTAAACTTGGTAGACGTCATCATTGTATTTTTGTTGGCATGCATAAAAAAATCAGCTACAAACCCGAAATGTACAAGATTTGTGACCATTTGAAAAAAGTGTCCCCATTTCAGACACTTTAATGGCTAATGACAGCAAACCTGTAAAATCTCAAATGCTATTTAAGGGGGTGTGAGTTCTTGAGGTTTGATGAGGGATAGGGGGCAATATAAGGGCCAAGTACCAGCATCCATTGCACGTCATGTGTGCACACCCCCGACCCCCCTATCGTCAGAACCCTAATGCCACCGGTCAGGTTCTCCAGTGATGCTTCGACGATGGTGCCCTGACGAAGAAAAATGAGGCACCACCACATGCCTGAGCCCAGCATGTGCTGTCGTAACCCTCGGTCCGGTCTGATCTTAGACTGGGAATGAACTCCGTATGCTTAGACTGGGAATGAACTTCGTATGCCTAAGTCAACCCACGAAACGATCTTACGGGCGCTCAGTCGGCTAGAGAGGTGGGATGCACAAGCCGAGGATCGGCCGGGTCCCCCTCTGCGTGCTGCCGGTCCTGTTGTCGTAACCCTCGGTCCAGTCCGATCTTAGACTGGGAATGAACTTTGTATGCCTAAGCTAACCGATGAAATGAGCGGGCGGACGGGCGAGCGGGCACTACACCGGCCAAAGAGACGGGATACGTAAGCCGTGGATCGATAGGGTGGTAGGTTGGTTGAGGCACATCTTCATATTTCTATGTGCAAATGAAATTTTTATGGCTTGTAAATTCATACAATGGTCCCTTAAGCCTTCATGTGAATTGGCCAGATGACTCATTTTCTATTTTTCATGATTTTGGAAACTTTTTACGATTTGAGATTTTTTAAAATTTTTTTGGAAGGAGTTTTGGCCCTCAAACTTGGTAGACGTGATCCTTGTATTTTTGTTGGCATGCACAAAAAGAATCAGCTAAAAACTCGAAGTGTACAAGATTTTGTGACCATTTGAAAAAAGTGTCCCCATTTTAGACACTTTAATGGCTACTCGCAGCAAACTTGTAAAATCTCAAATGCTCTTTAAGGGGGTGTGAGTTCTTGAGGTTTGATGAGGGATAGGGGGCCAATATAAGGGCCAAGTACCAGCACCCATCGCACATCATGTGTGTACACCCCCCAGCCCCCCGATTGCCGAAACCCAATACCGTTGGTACCCCAATGCCACCGGTTAGGTTCTCCGGCAATGCTCCGGCGATGGTGCCCCGATGAAGAAAAATGTGGCACCAGCTCATGCTCAAGCCTAGCATGTGCTGCCGCAACCCTCGGTCCAATCCGATCTTAGATTGAGAATGAACTCTGTATGCATAGACTAGGAATGAACTCCGTATGCCTAAGTCAACCCACGAAACGAACGTGCGGGCGCTCAGTCGACCAAAGGGGCGGGATGCGTATGTCGAGGATCGGCCGGGTCCCCCTCTGTGTGCTGCTAATCCTACTACCACAACTCTGGTCCGATCTTAGACTAGGAATGAACTCCGTATACCTAAGCCAATCGATGAAACGAGCGGGCGGGCGGGCGGACGGGCACTACGTCGGTCAGAGAGACGGGATGCGCAAGCCGTGGATCAATAGGGTGGTAGGTGGGTTTAGGCACATCTTCATATTTCTGCATGCCAATGCCATTTTTATGGCTTGTAAATTCATACAATGGTCCCTTACGCCTTTACGTGAGGTTTCTTGGCAAGACGACTCGTTTTCTATTTTTCACGATTTTTAAAACTTTTTGTAGTTCGGGATTTTTTAAAATTTTTTCGGAAGGAGTTTTGGCCCCCAAACTTGGTAGACGTGATCCTTGTATTTTTGTTGGTATGCACAAAAAGAATCAGCTAAAAACTCGAAGTGTACAAGATTTTGTGACCATTTGAAAAAAGTGTCCCCATTTCAGACACTTTAATGGCTACTGACAGCAAACCTTTAAAATCTCAAATGCTCTTTAAGGGGGTGTGAGTTCTTGAGGTTTGATGAGGGATAGGGGGCCAATATAAGGGCCAAGTACCAGCACCCATCGCACATCATGTGTGTACACCCCCCAGCCCCCCCGATCGCCGAAACCCAATGCCGTTGGTACTTCAATGCCACCAGTTAGGTACTCCAATGCCACCGGTTAGGTTCTCCGGCGATGCTCCGGTGATGGTGCCCCGATGAAGAAAAATGTGGCACCAGCTCATGCTCAAGCCTAGCCTGTGCTGCCGTAACCCTCGGTCCGGTCCGATCTTAGACTAGGAATGAACTCTGTATGCTTAGATTAGGAATGAACTCCGTATGCCCAAGTCAACCCACGAAACGAGCGTGCGGGCGCTTAGCCGACCAAATGGGTGGGATGCGTATGTTAGGGATCGACCGGGTCCCCCTCTGTGTGTTGCTAATCCTGCTACCACAACCTTGGTCTGGTCTGATCTTAGACTAGGAATGAACTCCGTATACTTAAGCCAACCGATGAAAAGAGCGGGCGGACGGGCGGGCGGGCACTACGTCGGCCAGAGAGACGGGATGCACAAGCCGTGGATCGATAAGATGGTAGGTGGGTTTAGGCACATCTTCATATTTCTGCATGCCAATGCCATTTTTATGGCTTGTAAATTCATACAATGGTCCCTTAAGCCTTCACGTGAAGTTTCTTGGCAAGACGACTCGTTTTCTATTTTTCACGATTTTTGAAACATTTTACGATTCGGGATTTTTTAAACTTTTTTCGGAAGGAGTTTTGGCCCCCAAACTTGGTAGACGTGATCCTTGTATTTTTTTTGGCATGCACAAAAAGAATTAGCTAAAAACTCGAAGTGTACAAGATTTTGTGACCATTTGAAAAAAGTGTGCCCATTTCAGACACTTTAATGGCTACTGGCAGCAAACCTGTAAAATCTCAAATGCTCTTTAAGGGGGTGTGAGTTCTTGAGGTTTGATGAGGGATAGGGGGCCAATATAAGGGCCAAGTACCAGCACCCATCGCACATCATGTGTGTACCCCAATGCCACCGGTTAGGTTCTTCGGTGATGCTCCGGGGATGGTGCCCCGATGAAGAAAAATATGGCACCAGCTCATGCTTAAGCCTACCATGTGCTGCCGCAACCCTCGGTCCGGTCTGATCTTAGACTGGGAATGAACTCTGTATGCTTAGACTAGGAATGAACTCTGTATGCCTAAGTCAACCCACGAAACGAGCGTGCGGGCGCTCAGTCGACCAAAGGGGCAAGATGCGTATGTCGGGGATCGGCCGGGTCCCCCTCTGTGTGCTGCTAATCTTGCTACCACAACCTTGGTCCGGTCCAATCTTAGACTAGGAATGGACTTCGTATGCCTAAGCCAACCGACGAAACGAGCGGGCGGGCAGGCGGGCGGGCACTACGCTGGCCAGAAAGACGGGATGCGCAAGCCGTGGATCGATAGGGTGGTAGGTGGGTTTAGGCACATAATCATATTTCTGCATGCCAATGCCATTTTTATGGCTTGTAAATTCATACAATGGTCTCTTAAGCCTTCACGTGAAGTTTAATGGCAAAACGACTCGTTTTCAATTTTTCATGATTTTTGAAACTTTTTACGGTTCAGGATTTTTCGGAAGGAGTTTTGGCCCCAAACCTGGTAGACGTGATCCTTGTATTTTTGTTGGCATGCACAAAAAAATTCAGCTAGAAACTCGAAGTGTACAAGATTTTGTGACCATTTGAAAAAAGTTTCCCTGTTTCAGATACTTTAATGGCTACTGGCAGCAAACCTGTAAAATCTCAAAGGCTCTTTAAGGGGGTGTGAGTTCTAGAGGTTTGATGGGGGATAGGGGGCCAATATAAGGGCCAAGTACCAGCACCTATCGCACATCATGTTCGCACACCCCCGCCGGCCCCCTCGATTGCCGAAACCCCAATGCCGCCGGTCAGGTTCTCCGACGATGCTCCGGTGATGGTGCCCCGACGAAGAAAACTACGACACCAGCACATGCCCGAGCCCAGCATGTGCTGCCGCAACCCTTGGTTCGGTCCGATCTTAATTGGGAATGAACTTCGTATGCTTAGACTGGGAATGAACTCCGTATGCCTAAGTCAACCCATGAAATGAGCGTGCGGGCGCTCAGTCGGCCAGAGGGGCGGGATGCGGAAGCCGGGGATCGGTCGGGTCCCCCACTGCATGCTGCTGATCCTGCTACCATAACCCCCCGGTCCTCCCGATCCCCAGAACCCCAATGCCACCGATCAGATTCTCTGGCGAAGCTTCAGTGATGGTGCCCCGATGAAGAAAAATACGACACCAGCATATGCCCGAGCCCAGCATGTGCTGTCGCAACCCTCGATCCGGTCCAATCTTAGACTAGGAATGAACTCCGTATGCTTAGACTAGGAATGAACTCCGTATGCTTAGACTGGGAATGAACTTCATATACCTATGTCAACCCATGAAACGAGCGTGCAGGCGCTCAGCCGGTAAGAGGGTCGGGATGCGTAAGTCGGGGATCGGTTGGGTCCCCCTTTGCGTGCTGCCAATCCTGTTGCCACAACCCTCCATCCGATAGACTGGGAATGAACTCCGTATGCCTAAGCCAACCGATGAAACCAGCGTGCGGGCGGACGGACGGGCACTACGCCAGCCAGAGAGACGGGATGCACAAGCCATGGATGGATAGGGTGGTAGGTGGGTTTAGGCACATTTTCATATTTTTACGTGCCAATGCCATTTTTATGGCTTGTAAATTTATACAATGGTCCCTTCAGCCTTCACATGAAGTTTCATGGCAAGACGACTCCTTTTCTATTTTTCATGATTTTTGAAACTTTTTGCGGTTCGAGATTTTTTAAAATTTTTTCGGAAGGGGTTTTGGCCCCTAACTTGGTAGACGTGATCCTTGAATTTTTGTTGGCATGCACAAAAACATTCAGCTAAAAACTCGAAGTGTACAAGATTTTGTGACCATTTGAAAAAAGTGTCTCTATTTCAGACACTTTAATGGCTACTGGCAGCAAACCAGTAAAATCTCAAATGTTCTTTATGATGGTGTGAGTTCTCGAGGTTTGATGAGGGATAGAGGGCCAATATAAGGGCCAAGTACCAGCATCCATCGCACATCATGTGCGCACACCCCCCCGGCCCCCCCGATCGTCGGAACCCTAATGCCATCGGTCAGGTTCTCCGGCGATGTTCTGATGATGGTGCTTCGACAAAGAAAAATGCGGCACCACCACATGCCTGAGCCCGACATGGGCTACCGTAACCCTCGATCCGGTCTGATCTTAGACTGAGAATGAACTTCGTATACTTAGACTGCGAGTGAACTCCGTATGCCTAAGTCAACCCACGAAAACGAGCTTATGGGTGCTCAGTCGGCCAGAGGTGCGGGATGTGCAAGCTAGGGATCGATCAGGTCCCTCTTTACGTACTGCCCATCCTGCTGCCGTAACCTTCAGTCGGATCCAAGATGACTCATTTTCTATTTTTCATGATTTTTGAAACTTTTTGAGGTTCGAGATTTTTTAAAATTTTTTCGGATGGAGTTTTGGCCCCAAACTTGGTAGACGTGATCCTTGTATTTTTGTTGGCATGCACAAAAAAATTCAGCTAAAAACTCAAAGTGTACAAGATTTGTGACCATTTGAAAAAAGTGTCCCCATTTCAGACACTTTAATGGCTACTGGCAGCAAACCTGTAAAATCTCAAATGCTCTAGTGAGTTCTAGAGGTTTGATGAGGGATAGGGGGCCAATATAAGGGACAAGTACCAGCACCCATCACACATCATGGCGCACACCCCCCCGACCCCCTCGATCGTCGGAACCCCAATGCCGCCGGTCAGGTTCTCTGACGATGCTCCGGCGATGGTGCCCCGACGAAGAAAAATGCGGCACCAGCACATGCCCAAGCCCAGCATGTGCTACCGCAACACTTGGTCCGGTCCGATCTTAACTGGGAATGAACTCCGTATGCTTAGACTGGGAATGAACTCCGTATGCCTAAGTCAACCCACGAAACGAACGTACGGGTGCTCAGCCGGCCAGAGGGGCGGGATGCGCAAGTCTTGGATCGGCCGGGTTTTTATTTTTCAAGATTTTTGCAACTTTTTAAGATTCGGGATTTTTTAAAATTTTTTCAGAAAGAGTTTGGGCCACAAACTTAGTAGACGTGATCCTTGTATTTTTGTTGGCATGCGCAAAAAAATTCAGCTAAAAACTCGAAGTGAACAAGATTTTGTGATCATTTGAAAAAAGTACCAGCACCCATCGCCGGAACCCCAATGTCGCCGATCAGGTTCTCTGGCGATGCTCCGGCGATGGTGCCCCGGTGAAGAAAAATGCGGCACCAGCACATGCTCGAGCCCAGGATGTGCTACCGCAACCCTCGATCCGATCTGATCTTAGACTGGGAATGAACTCCGTATGCTTAGACTAGGAATGAACTCTGTATGCCTAAGTCAACCCATGAAACGAGCGTGCGAGCGCTTAACCGGCCAGAGGGGCAGGATGTGCAAGCCGAGGATCGGTCGGGTCCCCCTCTACGTGCTGCCGATCCTGCTGCCGCAACCCTCTATCTGGTTAGATCTTAGACTGGGAATGAACTCCGTATGCCTACGCCAACCGACGAAACAAGCAGGCGGGCAGGCGGGCACTATGCCGGCCAGAGAGACAGGATGTGCAAGCCGTGGATCGATAGGGTGGTAGGTGGGTTTAGGCACATCTTCATATTTCTGTGTGCCAATGCCATTTTTATTGCTTGTAAATTCATACAATGGTCCCTTAAGCCTTCACGTGAAGTTTCATGGCAAGACGACTCGTTTTCTATTTTTCATGATTTTCGAAACTTTTTGCGATTCGACATTTTTTAAAACTTTTTTGAAAGGAGTTTTGGCCCCAAACTTGGTAGACGTGATCCTTGTATTTTTTTTTTGCATGCACAAAAAAATTCAGCTAAAAACTCGATGTGTACAAGATTTTGTGACCATTTGAAAAAAGTGTCCCCATTTCGAACACTTTAATGGCTACTGGCAGCAAACCTGTAAAATCTCAAATGCCCTTTAAGGAGGTGTGAGTTCTCAAGGTTTGATGAGGGATAGGGGCCAATATAAGGGCCAAGTACCAGCACCCATCGAACATCATGTGCGCACCCCCCCGGCCCCCCCGATCATCGGAACCCCAATGCCATTGGCCAGGTTCTCCGACGATGCTCTGGCGATGGTGCCCCGGCGAAGAAAAATGTGGCACCAACAAATGCCCGAGCCCAGCCTGTGCCACCACAACCTTCGGTTCGGTTCGATCTTAGAGTGGGAATAAACTCCGTATGACTAAGCCAACCGATTAAATGAGCGGGCGGGCGGGCACTACGCCAGCCAGAGAGACGAGATGCACAAGCCGTAGATCGATAGGGTGGTAGGTGGGTTTAGGCACATCTTCATATTTTTGCGTGCCAATGAAATTTTTATGGCTTGTAAATTCATACAATGGTCCCTTAAGCCTTCACGTGAAGTTTCATGGCAAGACGACTCGTTTTCTATTTTCCACAATTTTTGAAACTTTTTGTGGTTCAGGATTTTTTTTAAATTTTTTCGGAAGGAATTTTTGCCCCAAACTTGGTACACGTGATCCTTGTATTTTTTTTGGCATGCACAAAAAAATTCAGCTAAAAACTCGAAGTGTACAAGATTTTGTGACCATTTGAAAAAAGTGTCCCCATTTTAGACACTTTAATGGCTACTGCTAGCAAACCTGTAAAATCTCAAAAGCTCTTTAAGGGGGTGTGAGTTCTCGAGGATTGATGAGGGATAGGGGGCCAATATAAGGCCCAAGTACCAGCATCCATCGCACATCATGTGCGCACACTCCCCCCAGCCCCCCGGATCGTCGGAACCCCAATGCCACCGGTCAGGTTCTCCGACGTTGCTCCGGCGATGGTGCCCCGACGAAGAAAAATGTGGCACCAGCACATGCCTGAGCCCAGCATGTGCTGCTGTAACCCTCGGTCCGGTCCGATCTTAGACTGGGAATGAACTCCCCGGCCATAACCCCCCGACCACCCCGATCGTCGGAACCCCAATGTCGCCGGTCAGGTTCTCTAGCGATTCTCTGACGATGGTGCCCCGAAGAAGAAAAATGCGGCAACCCTCGGTTCGGTCTGATCTTAGACTAAGAATGAACTCCATAAGCTTAGACTGGGAATAAGCTCCGTATGCATAAATCAACCCACGAAATGAGCATGCAGGCACTTAGTCGGGCAGAGGGGCAGGATGCACAAGTCGACGATCAGTCGGGTCCCACTCTGCATGGTGTCACAACCCTTGGTTCGGTCCTATCTTAGACTGTGAATGAACTCCGTATACCTAAGCCAACCGACAAAATGAGCGGGCGGGCGGGAGGGCGGGCGCTACGTCGGCCAGAGAGACGGGATGCGTAAGCCATGGATCGATAGGGTGGTAGGTGAGTTTCGGCACATCTTCAAATTTCTCTGTGCCAATGCCATTTTTAAGGCTTTTAAATTCATACAATGGTCCCTTAAGCCTTCATGTGAAGTTTCTTGGCAAGACGACTCGTTTTCTATTTTTTACGATTTTTGAAACTTTTTACGGTTCGAGATTTTTTTTAAATTTACAAGATTTTGTGACCATTTGAAAAAACTGTCCCCATTTCAGACACTTTAATGGCTACTGGCAGCAAACCTGTAAAATCTCAAACGCTCTTTAAGGGGGTGTGAGTTCTCGATGTTTGATGAGGGATAGGGGGCCAATATAAGGGCCAAGTACCAGCACCCATTGCACATCATGTGCACACACCGCCCGGCCAATCGGATCGCCGAAACCCCAATGCCGCCGGTCAGGTTCTCCGACGATGCTCTGGCGATGGTGCCCCGACGAAGAAAAATGCGACACCAGCACATGCTCGAGCCCAGCATGTGCTGCCATAACCCTCGGTCCGGTTCGATCTTAGACTGAGAATGAACTCTGTATGGTTAGATTGGGAATGAACTCCGTATGCCTAAGTCAACTCACAAAACAAGCGTGCGGGCGCTCAGCCGGTTAGAGGGGCAGGATGCGTAAGCCGAGGATCGACCAAATCCCTCTCCCCATGCTGCCGATCCTGCTGCTACAACCCTCGGTCCGATCTGATCTTAGACTGGGAATGAACTCCGTATGCCTAAGCCAACTGACGAAATAAGCGGGCGGGAGGGCGGGCACTATGCCGGCCAGAGTGGTAGGATGCGCAAGCCGTGGATCGATAGGGGGGTAGGTTGGTTTGGCACATCTTCATATTTCTGCGTGCCAATGCCATTTTTATGGCTTGTAAATTCATACAATGGTCCCTTAAGCCTTCACGTGAAGTTTCATGACAAGACGACTCGTTTTTTATTTTTCATGATTTTTGAAACTTTTTGCTGTTCGAGATTTTTTAATTTTTTTTCGAAAGGATTTCTGGCTCCAAACTTGGTAGACATGATCCTTGTATTTTTGTTGGCATGCATAAAATAATTAAGCTAAAAACTCGAAGTGTACAAGATTTTTGTGACCATTTGAAAAAAGTGTCCCCATTTCAGACACTTTAATGGCTACTGGCAGCAAACCTATAAAATCTCAAATGCTCTTTAAGGGGGTGTGAGTTCTCAAGGTTTGATGAGGGATAGGGGGCCAATATAAGGGCCAAGTACCAGCACCCATCGCACATCATGTGCGCACAACCCCCCGGCCACCCCGATCGCCAGAACCCCAATGTCGTCGGTCAGGTTCTCTGGCGATGCTCCGGCGATGGTGCCCCGAAGAAGAAAAATGTGGCAACCCTCGGTCCGATCCGATCTTAGACTGGGAATGAACTCCGTATGCTTAGACTGGGAATGAACTCAGTATGCCTAAGTCAATCGAACGAAATGAGCATGCGGGCACTTAGCCGACCAGAAGGGCGGGATGCCAAGCCGGGGATCAATCGGGTCCCCCTCTGTGTGGTGCCGCAACCCTCGGTTCGGTCCAATGTTAGACTAGGAATGAACTTCGTATGCCTAAGCCAACCGATGAAATGAGTGGGCGGGTGGGAGGGCGGGCGCTACGCCGACCAGAGAGACGGGATGCGCAAGCCGTGGATCAATAGGGTGGTAGGTGGGTTTCGGCACATTTTCAATTTTCTGTGCGCCAATGCCATTTTTAAGGCTTGTAAATTCACACAGTGGTCCCTTAAGCCTTCACGTGAAGTTTCTTCGCAAGATGACTCGTTTTCTATTTTTTACGATTTTTTAAACTTTTTACAGTTCAGGATTTTTTAAAATTTTTTCGGAAGGTGTTTTGGCCTCAAACTTATTAGACGTGATCCTTGTATTTTTGTTGGCATGCACAAAAAGATTCAGCTAAAAACTTGAAGTTTACAAGATTTGTGACCATTTGAAAAAAGTGTCCCCATTTCAAACACTTTAATGGCTACTGGCAACAAACCTGTAAAATCTCAAATGCTTTTTAAGGGGTGTGAGTTCTCAAGGTTTGATGAGAGATAAGGGGCCAATATAAGGGCCAAGTATCAGCACCCATCACACATCACGTGCGCACAACCCCCCGGCACCCCGATCGTCGAAACCCCAATGTCGCCAGTCAGGTTCTCTGGCGATGCTCCGGCGATGGTGCCCCAACGAAGAAAAATGTGGCAACCCTTGGTCCAATCTGATCTTAGACTGGGAATGAACTCCGTATGCCTAAGTCAACCTACGAAATGAGCATTCGGGTGCTTAGCCGACCAGAGGGGCAGGATGCGTAGGTCGGGGATCAGTCGGGTCCCCCTCTGTGTGGTGCCGCAACCCTAGTTCGATCCTATCTTAGATTAGGAATGAACTCCGTATGCCTAAGCCAACCGATGAAATGAGCAGGCGGGCGCTACGCTGGGCAGAGAGGCAGGATGCGCAAGCCGTGCATCGATAGGGTGGTAGGTGGGTTTCGACACATCTTCAAATTTCTATGTGCCAATGCCATTTTTAAGGCTTGTAAATTCAAACAATGGTCCCTTAAGCCTTCACATGAAGTTTCTTGGCAAGACGACTCGTTTTCTATTTTTCAAGATTTTTGAAACTTTTTACGGTTCGGGATTTTTTTAAATTTTTTCGAAAGGAGTTTTGCCCCCAAACTTGGTAGATGCGATCCTTGTATTTTTTTTGGCATGCATAAAAAAATTCAGCTAAAAACTCAAAGTGTACAAGATTTTGTGACCATTTGAAAAAAGTATGCCCATTTCAGACACTTTAATGGCTACTGGCAGCAAACCTGTAAAATCTCAAATGCTCTTCAAGGGGGTGTGAGTTTTTGAGGTTTGATGAGGGATAGGGGGCCAATATAAGGGCCAAGTACCAGTACCCATCACACATCTTGTGGGCACACCCCCCGGCCCCCCCGATCGTCGGAACCCCAATGCCGCCGATCAGGTTCTCCGACGATGCTCTGGCCATTGTACCCTGACGAAGAAAAATGTGACACCAGCACATGCCCGAGCCCAGCATGTGCTGCCATAACCCTCGATCCAGTTTGATCTTAGACTGGGAATGAACTCCGTATGCCTAAGCCAACTGACGAAACGAGTGAGCGGGCGGGCGGGCGGGCACTACACCGACCAGAGAGACGGGATGCACATGCCGTAGATTGATAGGGTGGTAGGTGGGTTTAGGTACAACTTCATATTTCTGCGTGCCAATGCCATTTTTATGGCTTGTCAATTCATACAATGGTCCTTTAAGCCTTCACGTGAAGTTTCATGGCAAGACGACTCATTTTCTATTTTTCATGATTTTTGAAACTTTTTACGGTTCGGGATTTTTTAAAATTTTTTCGGAAGGAGTTTTGGCCCCAACCTTGGTAGACGTGATCCTTGTATTTTTGTTGGCATGCATGAAAAAATTCAGCTAAAAACTCAAAGTGTACAAGATTTTGTGACCATTTGAAAAAAAGTGTCCCTTTTTCAGACACTTTAATTGCTATTGGCAGCAAACCTGTAAAATCTCAAATGCTCTTTAAGGGGGTTGAGTTCTTGAGGTTTGATGAGGGATAGGGGGCCAATATAAGGGCCAAGTACCAGCGCCCATCGCACATCATGTGCGCACACCCCCCCGGGCCCTCGATCCCCGGAACCCCAATGCCGTCGGTCAGGTTCTACGATGATGCTCCGGTGATGGTGCCCTGGCGAAGAAAAATGCAGCACCAGCACATGCCCGAGCCCAGTATGTGTTGCCACAACCCTCGGTCCGGTCCGATCTTAGACTAGGAATGAACTCCGTATGCTTAGACTAGGAATGAACTCCGATGCCTAAGTCAACCCACGAAACGAGCGTGCGGGCTCTCTATCGGCCAGGGGGGCGAGATGCGCAAGTCAGGGATCGACCGGGTCCCCCTTTATGTGCTACTGATCTTGCTGCTGCAACCCTCGGTCTGGTCCGATCTTAGAGTGGGAATGAACTCCGTATGCCTAAGCCAACTGACGAAACGCGCAGGCGGGCGGGTGGACGGGCACTACGTCGACCAAAGAGACGGGATGCACAAGCCGAGGATCGATAGGGTGGTAGGTGGGTTTAGGCACATCTTCATATTTTTACGTGCCAATGCCATTTTTATGGCTTGTAAATTCATACAATGGTCCCTTAAGCCTTCACGTGAAGTTTCATGGCAAGACGACTCGTTTTCTATTTTTCACGATTTTTGGAACTTTTTACGGTTCGAGATTTTTTAAACTTTTTTCGGAAGAAGTTTTGGCCCCAAGCTTGGTAGACGTGATCCTTGTAGTTTTGTTGGCATGCATAAAAAAATTCAGCTAAAAACTCGAAGTGTACAAGATTTTGTGACCATTTGAAAAAAGTGTCCCCATTTTAGACACTTTAATGGCTACTGGTAGCAAACCTGTAAAATCTCAAATGCACTTTAAGGGGGTGTGAGTTCTCAAGGTTTGATGAGGGATAGGGGGCCAATATAAGGGCCAAGTGCCAGCACCCATCGCACATCATGTGCGCACACCCCACCGGCCCCTCCGATCGTCGGAACCCCAATGTCGCCAGTCAAGTTCTCCAATGATGCTCCGGCGATGGTGCCTCGACGAAGAAAAATACGACACCAGCACATGCCCGAGCCCAGCATGTGCTACCGTAACCTTCGGTCTGATCTAATCTTAGACTGGGAATGAACTCCGTATGTTTGGACTGGGAATGAACTCCGTAAGCCTAAGTCAACCCACGAAACGAGCGTGCGGGCGCTCAGTCGGCCAAGGGGGCAGGATGCGCAAGTCGAGGATCAGTCGGGTCCCCCTCTACGTGCTGCCCATCCTGTTGCCACAACCCTCGGTCTAATCTGATCTTAGACTGGGAATGAACTCCGTATGCCTAAGCCAACCGACGAAATGAGCGGGCGGGCAGGCGGGCACTATGCCGGCCAGAGAGACGGGATGCGCAAGCCGTGGATCGATAGGGTGGTAGGTGGGTTTAGGCACATCTTCATATTTCTACATGCCAATGCCATTTTTATGGCTTGTAAATTCATACAATGGTCCCTTAAGCCTTCACGTGAAGTTTCAAGGCGAGAGGACTCGTTTTCTATTTTTCATGATTTTCAAAACTTTTTGCGGTTCAAGATTTTTTAAAATTTATTCGGAAGGCATTTTGGTTACAAACTAGGTGGACGTGATCCTTGTGTTTTTGTTGGCATGCACAAAAAAATTCAGCTAAAAACTCAAAGTGTACAAGATTTTGTGACCATTTGAAAAAAGTGTCCCCATTTAAGACACTTTAATGGCTACTGGCAGCAAACCTGCAAAATCTCAAATGCTCATTAAGGGGGTGTGAGTTCTTGAGGTTTGATGAGGGATAGGAGGCCAATATAAGGGCCAAGTACAAGCACCCATCGCACATCATGTGCGCACACCCCCCCGACCCCCCGATCGTCGGAACCTCAATGCCGCCGGTCAGGTTCTGCAGCGATGCTTCGGCAATGGTGCCCCGACTAAGAAAAATACGGCACCAGCACATGCCCGAGCCCAGCACGTGCTACTGTAACCCTTCGTCCAGTCTGATCTTAGATTGAGAATGAACTCTGTATGCTTAGACTGGGAATGAACTCCGTATGCCTAAGTCAACCCACGAAACGAGCATGCGGGCGCTCAGCCGGCCAGTGGGGCAAGATGCGCAAGCCGAGGATCGGCCAGGTCCCCCTCTGTGTTCTGTCGATCCTGCTACCACAACCCTTGGTTCGGTCCGATCTTAGACTAGGAATGAACTCCATATGCCTAAGCCAACTGACGAAACAAGCGGGCGGTCGGGCGGGCGATCGGGCGGGCACTACGTCAGCCAGAGAGACGGGATGGCAAGCCGTGGATCGATAGGGTGGTAGGTGGGTTTAGGGACATCTTCATATTTCTGCATGCCAATGCAATTTTTATGGCTTGTAAATTCATACAATGGTCCCTTAAGCCTTCATGTGAAGTTTCATGGCAAGTACGACTCGTTTTTTATTTTTCACGATTTTTGAAACTTTTTACGGTTTGGGATTTTCTAAAATTTTTTCGGAAGAGTTTTGGCCCCAAACATGGTAGATGTGATCCTTGTATTTTTGTTGGCATGCACAAAAAAATTCAGCTAAAACCCCAATGTCGGCGGTTAGGTTCTCCGAGGATGCTGCCCCGACGAAGAAAAATGCGACACCAGCACATGCCCTAGCCCAGCATGTGCTGTCGCAACCCTCGGTCTGATCCAATCTTAGATTGGGAATGAACTCTGTATGCCTAAGTCAACCCGCGAAATGAAGAGAGAGTGCTCAGCCTGTCGGAGGGGCGGGATGCGCAAGTTGGGGATCGGTCGGGTTCCCCTCTGCGTGCTGTCAATCCTACTGCCACAACCCTCGGTCCGATCTGATCTTACACTGGGAATAAACTCAGTATGCCTAAGCCAACCGACAAAACGAGCCGTCGGGCGGGCAGTCGGGCACCACGTCGGCCAGAGAGATGGGATGCGCAAGCCGTGGATTGATAAGGTGGTAGGTGGGTTTAGGCACATCTTCATATTTCTGCGTGCCAATGCCATTTTTATGGCTTGTAAATTCGTACAATGGTCCCTTAAGCCTTCACGTGAAGTTTAATAGCAAGACGACTCGTTTTCTATTTTTCACGATTTTAGAAACTTTTTACGGTTTAGAAGGAGTTTTGGCCCCAAACTTGGTAGACGTGATCCTTGTATTTTTTTTGGCATGCACAAAACAATTCAGCTAAAAACTCGAAGTGTACAAGATTTTGTGACCATCTGAAAAAAGTGTCCCCATTTCAGACACTTTAACGGCTACTGGCAGCAAATCTGTAAAATCTCAAATGCTTTTTAAGGGGGTGTGAGTTCTCAAGGTTTGATGAGGGATAGGGGGCCAATATAAGGGCCAAGAATCAGCACCCATCGCACATCATGTGCGCACACCCCCTGGCCCCCACGATCGCCGAAACCCCAATGCCGTCGGTCAGGTTCTCCAACGATGCTCCGACGATGGGGCCCCAGTGAAGAAAAATGCGGCACCAGCACATGCTTGAGCCCAGCATGTGCTGCCGTAACCCTCGATCTGGTCCGATCTTAGACTGGGAATGAACTCCGTATGCTTAGACTGGGAATGAACTCCGTATGCCTAAGTCAACCCACGAAACGAGATGCGGCCGACCAGAGAGACGGGATGCGCAAGCCGTGGATCGATAGGGTGGTAGGTGGGTTTAGGCACATCTTCATATTTCTGCATGCCAATGCCATTTTTATGGCTTGTAAATTCAGATAATGGTCCCTTAAGCCTTCACGTGAAGTTTCATGGCAAGACGACTCGTTTTCGATTTTTTACGATTTTTGAAACTTTTTTTGGTTCGAGATTTTTTAAAATTTTTTCAAAAGGAGTTTTGGCCCCAAACACAGCAGACGTGATCCTTGTATTTTTTTTGGCATGCACAAAAAAATTCACCTAAAAACTCGAAGTGTACAAGATTTTGTGACCATTTGAAAAAAGTGTCCCCATTTTAGATACTTTAATGGCTACTGCAAGCAAACCTGTAAAATCTCAAAAGCTCTTTAAGGGGGTATGAGTTCTCGAGGTTTGATGAGGGATAGGGGGCCAATATAAGGGCCAAGTACCAGCACCCATCGCACATCATGTGCGCACACCCCCCCGGCCCCCCCAATCGCCGGAACCCCAATGCCCCCGTTCAAGTTCTTCGATGATGCTCCGACGATGGTGCCCCGACAAAGAAAAATGCGGCACCAGCACATGCCCGAGCCCGGCATGTGTTGCCGTAACCCTCGATCCGGTCTGATCTTAGACTGGGAATGAACTCGTATGCCTAAGTCAACCCATGAAATGAGCGTGCGGGCGCTCAGCCAGCCAGAAGGGTAGGATGTGCAAGTCGAGGATCGACCGGGTCCCTCTCTGCGTGCTACCGATCCTGCTGCCACAACCCTCAGTCCGGTCCAATCTTAGACTGGGAATGAACTCCGTATGCCTAAGCCAACCGACGAAACGAGTGGGCGGGTGGGTAGGCGGGCACTACACCGGCTAGAGAGACGGGATGCGCAAGCCGTGGATCGATTAGGTGGTAGGTGGGTTTAGGCACATCTTCATATTTCTATGTGCCAATGCTATTTTTATGGCTTGTAAATTCATACAATGGTCCCCTAAGCCTTCACGTGAACTTTCATGGCAAGACGACTCGTTTTTTATTTTTCACGATTTTTGAAACTTTTTATGATTTGAGATTTTTTAAAATTTTTTCGGAAGGAGTTTTGGTCCCAAACTTGGTAGACGTGATCCTTGTATTTTTATTGGCATGAACAAAACAATTCAGCTAGAAACTCAAAGTGTACAAGATTTGGTGACCATTTGAAAAAAGTGTCCCCATTTCAGACACTTTAATGGCTACTGGTAGCAAACCTATAAAATCTCAAATGCTCTTTAAGGGGGTGTGAGTTCTCGAGGTTTGATGAGGGATAGGGGGCCAATATAAGGGCCAAGTACCAGCACCCATCGCACATCATGTGCGCACACCCCCCGGCCCCCCCGATCGCCAAAACCCCAATGCCGTCGGTCAGGTTCTCCGGCGATGCTCCGACGATGGTACCCCGTCGAAGAAAAATACGGCACCAGCACATGCCCGAGCCCTGAATGTGTTGTCGTAAGCCTCGGTCTGGTCCGATCTTAGACTGGGAATGAACTCCGTATGCTTAGACTAGGAATGAACTCCGTATGCCTAATTCAACCCACGAAATGAGCGTACAGGCGCTCAGCTGGCCAGAAGGGCAGGATACACAAGCCGGGGATCGATCGGGTCCCCCTCTGCATGCTGCCAATCCTGCTGCCACAACCCTCAGTTCGGTCTGATCTTGGATTGGGAATGAACTCCGTATGCCTAAGCCAACCGACAAAACGAATGGGCGGGCGAACGGGCGAGCACTACTCCGGCCAGAGAGACAGGAAGCGCAAGCCGTGAATCGATAGGGTGGTAGCTGGGTTTAGGCACATCTTCATATTTCTGCATGCCAATGCCATTTTTATGGCTTTTAAATTCATACAATGGTCCCTTAAGCCTTCACGTGAAGTTTTGTGGCAAGACGACTCATTTTATATTTTTCATGATTTTTTAAACTTTTTGCGGTTTGAGATTTTTTAAAATTTTTTGGGAAGGATTTTTGGCCCCAAACTTGGTAGACGTGATCCTTGTATTTTTATTGGCATGCACAAAAAAATTCAGCTAAAAACTCGAAGTGTACAAGATTTTGTGACCATTTGAAAAAAGTGCCCCATTTCAGACACTTTAATTGCTACTACCAGCAAACCTATAAAATCTCAAATACTCTTTAAGGGGGTGTGAGTTCTCAAGGTTTGATGACGGATAGGGGGCCAATATAAGGGCCAAGTATCAGCACCCATCGCACATCATGTGCGCACACCCCCCGGCCCCCCAATCGTCGGAACCCCAATGCTGCCGGTCAGGTTCTCCGACGATGCTCCGACGATGGTGCCCCGGTGAAGAAAAATGCGGCACCAGCACATGCCTGAGCCCAGCATGTGCTGCTACAACCCTTGGTTCGGTCTGATCTTAGACTAGGAATGAACTCCGTATGCTTAGACTGGGAATGAGCTCCGTATGCCTATGTCAACCCACGAAATGAGCGTGCGGCCGCTCAACTGGCCAGAGGGGTGGGATGCGCAATCAAGGGATCGATCGGGTCCCGCTTCGCGTGCTGCCAATCTTGCTACAACAACCCTCAGTTCGGTCTGATCTTAGACTACGAATGAACTTTGTATGCCTAAGCCAACTGACGAAACGAGCGGGTGGGCAGGCACTATGCCGGCCAGAGAGACGGGATGCGCAAGCCGTGGATCGATAGGGTGTAGGTGGGTTTAGGCACATCTTCATATTTTTGCATGCCAATGCCATTTTTATGACTTGTAAATTCATACAATGGTCCCTTAAGCCTTCACCTGAACTTTCATGGCAAGATGACTCATTTTTTATTTTTCACGATTTTTGAAACTTTTTATGATTCGGGATTTTTTAAAATTTTTTCGGAACGAGTTTTGGCCCCAAACTTGGTAGACGTGATCCTTGTATTTTTATTGGCATGAAAAAAAAATTCAGCTAGAAACTCGAAGTGTACAAGATTTGGTGATCATTTGAAAAAAGTGTCCCCATTTCAGACACATTAATGGCTACTGGTAGCAAACTGTAAAATCTCAAATGCTCTTTAAGGGGGTGTGAGTTCTCGAGGTTTGATGAGGGATAGGGGGCCAATATAAGGGCCAACTACCAGCACCCATCGTACATCATGTGCGCACACCCCCCCGGCCCCTCCGATCGTCAAAACCCCAATGCCGCCGGTCAGGTTCTCCGACGATGCTCCGACGATGGTACCCCGTCGAAGAAAAATGTAGCACCAGCACATGCCCGAGCCCTAAATGTGCTGCCATAAGCCTTGATCTGGTCCGATCTTAGACTGGGAATGAACTCCGTATGCCTAAGTCAACCCACGAAACGAGCGTATAGGCGCTCAGCCGGCCAGAGGGGTAGGATGCGCAAGCCGGGGATCGGTCGGGTCCCCCTCTGCATGTTGCCGATCTTGCTACCGTAACCCTCAGTTTGGTCTGATGTTACACTGGGAATGAACTCTGTACACCTAAGCCAACCGACGAAACGAGCGGGCGGGCGGGTGGGCACTACGTCGACCAGAGAGACGGGATGCGCAAGCCGTGAATCGATAGGGTGGTAGGGGGTTTAGGCACATCTTTATATTTTTGCATGCCAATGCCATTGTTATGGCTTGTAAATTCATACAATGGTCCCTTAAGCCTTCACGTGAAGTTTCATGGCCAGACAACTCATTTTCTATTTTTCATGATTTTTTAAACTTTTTGCGGTTCGAGATTTTTAAAAATTTTTTGGGAAGGATTTTTGGCCCCAAACTTGGTAGACGTGATCCTTGTATTTTGTTGGCATGCACAAAAAAATTCAGCTAAAAACTCGAAGTGTACAAGATTTTGGGACCATTTGAAAAATGTGCCCCATTTCAGACACTTTAATGGCTACTAGCAGCAAACCTGTAAAATCTCAAATGCTCTTTAAGGGGGTGTGAGTTCTTGAGGTTTAATGAGCGATAGGGGGCCAATATAAGGGCCAAGTACCAGCAGCCATCGCACATTATGTGTGCAGACCCCCCCGACCCCCCCGATCGCCGAAATCCCAATGCCGTCGGTCAGGTTCTCCGACGATGCTCCAGCGATGGTGCCCCGATGAAGAAAAATGTGGCACCAGCACATGCCCGAGCCCAGCATGTGCTGCCGCAACCCTCGGTCCGGTCCAATCTTAGACTCGAAATGAACTCCGTATGCTTAGACTGGGAATGAACTCCGTATAACTAAGTCAACCCACGAAACGAGCGTACGGGCGTTCAGCCTGCTAGAGGGGTGGGATGCGCAAGTCGGGGATCAGCCGGGTCCCCTTCTGCATGCTGCCAATCCTACTGCCCCAACCCTCAGTCCGGTTAGATCTTCGACGGGGAATGAACTCCATATGTCTAAGCCAACCGATGAAACGAGCGGGCGAGCAGGCGGGCACTACGCTGGCCAGAGAGATGGGATGTGCAAGCCATGGATCGATAGGGTGGTAGGTGGGTTTAGCCACATCTTCATATTTGTGCATGAAAATTCCATTTTTATGGCTTGTAAATTCATATAATGGTCCCTTAAGCCTTCACGTGAAGTTTCATGGCAAGACGACTCGTTTTTTATTTTTCACGATTTTGGAAACTTTTTGCGGTCTGGGATTTTTTTAAATTTTTTCGGAAGGAGTTTTGGACCCATACTTGGTAGACGTGATCCTTGTATTTTTTTTGGCATGCACAAAAAAATTCAGCTAAAAACTCGAAGTGTACAAGATTTTGTGACCATTTGAAAAAAGTGCCCCCATTTCAGACACTTTATTGCCTACTGGCAGCAAACCTATAAAATCTCAAATGCTCTTTAAGGGGGTGTGAGTTCTCAAGGTTTGATGAGGGATAGGGGGCCAATATAAGGGCCAAGTACCAGCACCCATCGCACATCATGTGCGCACACCCCCCTGGTCCCCTCGATTGCCAGAACCCCAATGCCGTCGGTCAGGTTCTCCGACGATGCTCCGGCGATGGTGCCCCGAAGAAGAAAAAAAAAGCACCAGCACATGCCCGAGCCCAGCATGTGCTGTCGTAAACCTCGGTCTGGTTCGATCTTAGACTGGGAATGAACTCCATTTGCTTAGACTGGGAATGAACTCCGTATGCCTAAGTCAACCCATGAAATGAGCGTGCGGGCGTTCAACCGGCCAGAGGGGCAGGATGCGCAAGCTAGGGATCGACCGGTCCCCCTCTGCGTGTTGCCAATCCTGCTGCCACAACCCTCGGTCAGGTCTGATCTTAGGCTGGGAATGAACTCCGTATGCCTATGCCAACCGACCAAACGAGCGGGCAGGCAGTCACTACGTCGACCAGAGAGACGGGATGCGAAAGCCGTTGATCGATAGGGTGGTAGGTGGGTTTAGGTACATCTTCATATTTCTGCATGCCAATGCCATTTTTATGGCTTGTAAATTCATACAATGGTCCCTTAAGCCTTCACGTGAAGTTTCATGGCAAGACGACTCGTTTTCTATTTTTCATGATTTTTGAAACTTTCTGCGGTTTGAGATTTTTTAAAAATTTTTCAGAAGGAATTTTGGCCCCAAACTTGGTAGACGTGATCCTTGTATTTTTATTGGCATGCACAAAAGAATTCAGCTAAAAACTTAAAGTGTACAAGATTTTGTGACAATTTGAAAAAAGTGCCCCCATTTCAAACACTTTAATGGCTACTGGCAGCAAACCTGTAAAATCTCAAATGCTCTTTAAGGGGGTGTGAGTTCTCGAGGTTTGTTGAGGGATAAGGGGCCAATATAAGGGCCAAGTATGAGCACCCATCGCATATCATGTGCGCACACCCCCTGGCCCCCTATTCGCTGGAACCCCAATGCCGTCGGTTAGGTTCTCCGGTGATGCTCCGGCGATGGTGCCCCGGTGAAGAAAAATACGGCACCAGCACATGCCTGAGCCCAGCATGTGCTGCTGCAACCCTCTGTCTGGTCTGATCTTAGACTGGGAATGAACTCCGTATGCTTAGACTGAGAATGAACTCTATATGGCTAAGTCAACCCACGAACAAGCGTGCGGGCGTTCAACCGGCCAGAGGGGGGAATGCGCAAGTCGGGGATCGACCGGGTCCCCCTTTGCGTGCTGCCGATCTTGCTACCGCAACCCTTGGTCCGATCTGCTCTTAGACTGGGAATGAACTCCATATGCCTAAGCCAACCGACGAAACGAGCGGACGGGCGGGCGGGCACTACGTCGGCTAGAGAGATGGGATGCGCAAGCCATGGATCGATAGGGTGGTAGGTGGGTTTAGGCACATATTCATATTTCTACATGCCAGTTCCATTTTTATGGCTTGTAAATTCATACAATGGTCCCTTAAGCCTTCACGTGAAGTTTCATGGCAAGATGACTCGTTTTCTATTTTTCATGATTTTTAAAACTTTTTAAAATTTTTTCGAAAGAAGTTTTGGCCCCAAACCTGGTAGACATTATCCTTGTATTTTTGTTGGCATGCACAAAAAAATTCAGCTAAAAACTCGAAGTGTACAAGAATTTGTGACCATTTGAAAAAAGTGTCCCCATTTCACATACTTTAATTGCTACTGGCAACAAACCTGTAAAATCTCAAATGCTCTTTAAGGGGGTGTGAGTTCTGGAGGTTTGATGAGGGATAGGGGACTAATATAAGGGCCAAGTACTAGCACCCATTGCACATTATGTGTGCACACCCCCCCGGGCCCCTAGATCACCGGAACCCCAATGTCGCCGGTCAGGTTCTCCGACGATGCTTCGGAGATGGTGCCCCGACGAAGAAAAATGCGGCACCAGCACATGCCTGAGCCCAACATTTGCTACCGCAACCCTCGATCCAGTTTGATCTTAGACTGGGAATGAACTCCGTATGCTTAGACTGGGAATGAACTCTGTATGCTTAAGTCAACCCATGAAACGAGCGTGCGGGCGCTCAGCCGGCCAGAGGGGCGGGATGCACAAGCCGGGGATCGGTCGGGTCCCCCTCTACATGCTACTGATCCTGCTGCCACAACCCTCAGTCCGATCTTATCTTAGACTGGGAATGAACTCCGTATGCCTAAGCCAACAGTCGAAACGAGCGGGCGGGCGTGCGGGCACTACACCAGCCAGAGAGACGGGATGTGCAAGCCATGGATCGATAGGGCGGTAGGTGGGTTTAGGCATATCTTCATATTTCTATATGCCAATGCCATTTTTATGGCTTGTAAATTCATACAGTGGTCCCTTAAGCCTTCACGTGAACTTTCATGGCAAGACGACTCGTTTTCTATTTTTCACGATTTTTAAAACTTTTTATGGTTCGGGATTTTTTAAAATTTTTTTGGAAGGAGTTTTAGCCCCAAACTTGGTAGACGTGATCCTTGTATTTTTTTTGGCATGCATAAAAAAATTCAGCTGAAAACTCATAGTGTACAAGATTTTGTGACCATTTGAAAAAAATGTCCCCATTTCAGACACTTTAATTGTTACTGGCAACAAACCTGTAAAATCTCAATTGCTCTTTAAGGGGCTGTGGGCTCTGTAGGTTTGATGAGGGATAGGGGACTAATATAAGGGCCAAGTACCAGCACCCATTGCACATTATGTGCGCACACCCCCCCCGGCCCCCTAGATCACCGGAACCCCAGTGCCGCCGTTCAGGTTCTCCGACGATGCTTCGGCGATGGTGCCCCGGCGAAGAGAAATGTGGCACCAGCACATTACCAAGCCTAGCATGTGCTGCCGCAACCCTCGGTCCGGTCTGATCTTAGACTGGGAATGAACTCCGTATGCTTAAGTCAACCCATGAAACGAGCGTGCGGACGCTCAGCCGGCTAGAAGGGCACAATGCGCAAGCCGGGGATCGGTCGGGTCCCCCTCTAAATGCTGTTGATCCTGCTGCCACAACCCTCAGTTCGGTCTGATCTTAGACTGGGAATGAACTCCGTATGCCTAAGCCAACCGACGAAATGAGTGGACGGGCGTGCGGGCACTAGCCGGCCAGAGAGACGGGATGTGCAAGCCATGGATCGATAGGACGATAGGTGGGTTTAGGCACATCTTCATATTTCTACATGCCAATGCCATTTTATGGCTTGTAAATTCATACAATGGTCCCTTAAGCCTTCACGTGAAGTTTCATGGCAAGATGACTCGTTTTCTATTTTTCACGATTTTTAAAACTTTTTATGGTTCAGGACTTTTTAAAATTTTTTCGGAAGGAGTTTTAGCCCCAAACTTGGTAGACATGATCCTTGTATTTTTTTTGGCATGCATAAAAAAATTCAGCTGAAAACTCAAAGTGTACAAGATTTTGTGACCATTTGAAAAAAGTGTCCCCATTTCATAAATTTTAATGCCTATTGGCAGCAAACCTGTAAAATCTCAAATGCTCTTTAAGGGGGTGTGAGTTCTCGAGATTTGATGAAGGATAGGGGGCCAATATAAGGGCCAAGTACAAGCACCCATCGCACATCATGTGCGCCCACCCCCCCCCGACGCCCCCGATCGCCGAAACCCCAATGCCGTCAATCAGGTTCTCCAGCAATGCTCCGACGAAGAAAAATGTGGCACCAGCACATGCTCAAGCCCAGCATGTGCTGTCACAACCCTCGGTCCGGTTTGATCTTACACTGGGAATGAACTCCGTATGCTTAGACTGGGAATGAACTCCGTATACCTAAGTCAACTAACAAAACGAGTGTGCGGGCACTCAGCCGGCCAGAGGGGTAGGATGCACAAGCTGGGGATCGGCTGGGTCCCCTTCTATGTGCTACCGATCTTGCTGCCGCAACCCTCAATCTGGTCCGATCTTAGACTGGGAATGAACTCCGTATGCCTAAGCCAACCGACGAAACGAGCGGGCGGGCGGGCGGGCAATACGCTGTCAAGAGAGACGGGATGCACAAGCCATGGATCGATAGGGTGGTAGGTGGGTTTAGGCACATCTTCATATTTCTGCATGCCAATGGCATTTTTATGGCTTGTAAATTCATAGAATGGTCCCTTAAGCCTTCACGTTAAGTTTCATGGCAAAACGACTCGTTTTCAATTTTTCACGATTTTTAAAACTTTTTACGGTTCGGGATTTTTAAAAAAAATTTTTGAAAGGAGTTTTGGCCCCAAACTTGGTAGACGTGATCCTTGTATTTTTTTTGGCATGCATAAAAAAATTCAGCTAAAAACTCGAAGTGTACAAGATTTTGTAACCATTTCAAAAAAGTGTCCCCATTTCAAACATTTTAATGGCTACTGGCAACAAACCTGTAAAATCTCAAATACTCTTTAAGGGGGTGTGAGTGCTCGAGGTTTGATGAAAGATAGGGGGCCAATATAAGGGTGAAGTACCAGAACCCATCGCACATCATGTGCGCACACCCCTCGGCCCCCCCGATCACCGGAACCCTAATGCCATCGGTCAGGTTTTCCGACGATGCTCTGACGATGGTGCCCCGGTGAAGAAAAATGCGGCACCAGTACATGCTCGAGCCCAGCATGTGCTATCGCAACCCTCGATCCAGTCCGATCTTATACTGTGAATGAACTCCATATGCTTAGACTGGGAATGAACTCCGTATGCCTAAGTCAACCCACGAAACGAGCGTGCGGGCGTTCAACCGGCCAGAGGTGCGGGATGCGCAAGCCGAGGGTCAGCCAGGTCAACCTCTGCATGCTGCTGATACTGCTGCCGTAACCCTCCATCTGGTCTAATCTTAGATTGGGAATGAACTCGGTATGCCTAAGCCAACCGACGAAACGAGTGCACGGGCAGGTGGGCGCTACATCGACCAGAGAGACGGGATGTGCAAGCCGTGGATCAATAGGGTGGTAGGTGGGTTTAGGCACATCTTCATATTTCTACGTGCCAATGCCATTTTTATGGCTTGTAAATTCATACAATGGTCCCTTAAGCCTTCACGTGAAGTTTCATG
This sequence comes from Durio zibethinus, assembly GCF_047325235.1. Classification (NCBI taxonomy): domain Eukaryota; kingdom Viridiplantae; phylum Streptophyta; class Magnoliopsida; order Malvales; family Malvaceae; genus Durio; species Durio zibethinus. Next base: position 13,669,419 of record NC_143180.1, on the reverse strand, counting down.
GCAAGACGACTCATTTTCTATTTTTCACGATTTTTGAAACTTTCTGTGGTTTGAGATTTTTTAAAATTTTTTCAAAAGGAATTTTGGCCCTAAACTGGTAGACATGATCCTTGTATTTTTTTTGGTATGCACAAAAAAATTCAGCTAAAAACTCGAAGTGTACAAGATTTTTTGGCCATTTGAAAAAAGTGTCCCCATTTCAGAAACTTTAATGGCTACTGCCAGCAAACCTGTAAAATCTCAAATGCTCTTTAAAGGGGTGTGAGTTATCAAGGTTTGATGAGGGATAGGGGGCCAATATAAGGGCCAAGTACCAACGCCCATTGCACATCATCTGCGCACACCCCCCGACCCTCCCGATTGCCAGAACACCAATGCCACCGGTCAGGTTCTCCGGTGATGGTGCCCCGACGAAGAAAAATGCGGCACCAGCACGTGCCCGGGCCTAGCATGTGCTGCCGCAACCCTTGGTCCAGTTGAATCTTAGATTGGGAATGAACTTCGTATGCTTAGATTGGGAATGAACTCCATATGCCTAAGTCAACCCACGAAACGAGCGTGCAGGCGCTCAGCCGGCTAAAGGGGCAGGATGCACAGGCTGGGGATCGATCGGTCCCCCTCCACGTGCTGCTGATCCTGCTGCTGCAACCCTTGATCCGATATAATCTTAGACTGGGAATGAACTCTGTATGCCTAAGCTAACCGACGAAACAAGTGGTCGGGCACTACGCCGGCCAGAGTGACGGGTTGCGCAAGCCGTGGATCGATGGGGTGGTAGGTGGGTATAGGCACATCTTCATATTTCTGCATGGCAATGCCATTTTTATGGCTTGTAAATTCATACAATGGTCCCTTAAGCCTTCACGTGAAGTTTCATGGCAAGACGAGTCATTTTCTATTTTTCACGATTTTTGAAACTTTTTACGGTTCGAGATTTTTTAAAATTTTTTCGGAAGGAGTTTTGGCCCCAAACTTGGTAGACGTGATCCTTGTATTTTTGTTGGCATGCACAAAACAATTCTACTAAAATCTCGAAGTGTACAAGATTTTGTGACCATTTGAAAATGTGTCCCCATTTCAGACACTTTAATGGCTACTGGCAGCAAACCTGTCAAATCTCAAATGCTCTTTAAGGGGGTGCGAGTTCTCAAGGTTTGATGAGGGATAGGGGGCCAATATAAGAGCCAAGTACCAGCACCCATCGCACATCCTGTGCGAACACCCCCCTCGGCCCGCCCGATCGTTGGAACCCCAATGCCGTCGGTCAGGTTCTCCGACGATGCTCCAACGATGGTGCCCCGACGAAGAAAAATACGGCACCAGCACATGCCCGAGCCGAGCATGTGCTGCCATAACCCTAGGTTTGGTCCGATATTAGACTGGGAATGAACTCCGTATGCTTAGACTGGGAATGAACTCCGTATGCCTAAGTCAACCCACGAAACAAGCTTACGGGTGCTCAACCGGCCAGAGGGGCGGGATGCGCAAGCCGGGGATCGGTCGGGTCCCCCTCTGCATGCTATCGATCCTGCTGCCACAACCCTTGATTCGGTCCAATCTTAGACTGGGAATGAACTCCGTATGCCTAAGCCAACTAACCAAATGAGCAGGCGAGCGGGCGGGCGGGTGGGCGAGCACTATGCCGACTAGAGAGACGGGATGCGCAAGCCGTGGATCGATAGGGTGTAGGTGGTTTAGGCACATCTTCATATTTCTGCATGCCAATGCCATTTTTATGGCTTCTAAATTGATACAATGGCTATTTTTGTTGGCATTTTTGTTGGCAAGCACAAAAAAATTTCTTGTATTTTTGTTGGCATGCACAAAAAAATTCAGCTAAAAACTCGAAGTGTACAAGATTTTGTGACCATTTGAAAAAAGTGTCCCCATTTCAGACATTTTAATGGCTACTGGTAGCAAACCTGTAAAATCTCAAATGCTTTTTAAAGGGGTGTGAGTTCTCAAGGTTTGATGAGGGATAGGGGGCCAATATAAGCGCCAAGTACCAGCACCCATCGCACATCATGTGCACACACCCTCCCCCGTCCCCTTCCATCTCTGAAACCCCAATGCAGCCAGTCAGGTTCTCCGTCGATGCTCCGGCGATGGTGCCTCGATGAAGAAAAATACGGCACCAGCACATGCCCAAGCCCAGCATGTGCTGCTGCAACCCTCGGTCCGATCCGATCTTAGATGGGAAATGAACTCCGTATGCTTAGACTGGGAATGAACTCCGTATGCCTAAGTTAACCCACGAAACGAGCGTACGGGCGCTCAACCGGCCAGAGGGGCGGGATGCGCAAGCCGGGGATCGGTCGGGTCCCCATCTGCGTGCTACCGATTCTGCTGTCGCAACCCTCAGTCCAGTCTAATCTTAGACTGGGAATGAACTCCGTATGCCTAAACCAACCGACGAAACGAGCGGGCGGGCACTACGCCGGCCAGAGAGACGGGATGCGCAAGCCGTGGATCGATAGGGTGGTTGTTGGGTTTAGGCACATCTTCATATTTCCATGTAACAATGCCATTTTTATTCCTTGTAAATTCATACAATGGTCCCTTAAGCCTTCACGTGAAGTTTTAATGGCAAGACGACTCGTTTTCTATTTTTCATGATTTTTGAAACCTTTTGCGGTTCGGGATTTTTTTTAATTTTTTTTGAAAGGATTTTTGGCCCCAAACTTGGTAGACGTGATCCTTGTATTTTTGTTGGCATTTACAAAAAAATTCAGCTAAAAACTCGAAGTGTACAAGATTTTGTGACGATTTAAAAAAAGTGTCCCCATTTCATACACTTTAATGGCTACTGGCAGCAAACCTGTAAAATCTCAAATGCTCTTTAAAGGGGTGTGAGTTCTCGAGGGTTGATGAGGGATAGGGGGCCAATATAAGGGCCAAGTACCAGCACCCATTGCACATCATGTGCGCACACCCCCCGGCCCTCCCGATCGCCGGAACCCTAATACAGCCAGTTAGGTTCTCTGGTGATGCTCCGACGATGGTGCCCCGACGAAGAAAAATGTGGCAGCAGCACATGCCCGAGCCCAGCATTTGCTGCCGTAACCCTCGATCCGGTATGATCTTAGACTGGGAATGAACTCCGTATGCTTAGACTGGGAATAAACTCTTACGCCTTAGTCAACCCATAAAACGAGCATGCGGGCGCTCAACCAGCCAGAGGGGCAAGATGCACAAGCTACAGATCGACCGGGTCCCCCTCTGTGTGCTGCCAATCCTGCTACCGCAACCCTCGGTCGGGTCCGATCTTGGACTGGCCTAAGCCAATCGATGAAACGACCGGGCGGGCTGGCGGGCACTATGTCGGCCAGAGAGACGGGATGCGCAAGCCGTGGATCGATAGGGTGGTAGGTGGGTTTAGGCACATCTTCATATTTCTGCATGCCAATGCCATTTTTGTGGCTTGTAAATTCATACAATGGTCCCTTAAGCCTTCACTTGAAGTTTCATGGCAAGACGACTCGTTTTCTATTTTTCACTATTTTTAAAACTTTTTGCGGTTCGGGATTTTTCAAAATTTTTTTGAAAGGATTTTTGGCCCCAAACTTGGTAGACATGATCCTTGCATTTTTTTTGGAATGCATAAAAAAATTCAGCTAAAAACTCGAAGTGTACAAGATTTTGTGACCATTTGAAAAAAGTGTCCCCATTTCAGACACATTAAAGGCTACTGGCAGCAAACCTGCAAAATCTCAAATGCTCTTTAAGGGGGTGTGAGTTCTCAAGGTGTGATGAGGGATAGGGGGCCAATATAAGGGCCAAGTATCAGTACCCTTCGCACATCATGTACGCACACCCCCCTCAGCCCCCTCAATCGCCGGAACCCCAATGCCGCCGGTCAGGTTCTCCAGCGATACTTCGGTGATGGTGCTCCGACGAGGAAAAATGCGGCACCAGCACATGCCCGAGCCTAGGATGTGCTGCCACAACCCTCGGTCTGGTCCGATCTTAGACTGGGAATGAACACCGTAACCTTAGACTGGGAATGAACTCCGTATGCCTAAGTCAACCCACGATACAAGCGTGCGGGCGCTCAGCCTGCCAGAGGGGCGGGATGCACAAGCCGGGGTTCGGATGGGTCCCCCTCTGCGTGCTGCTGATCCTGCTACCGCAACCCTTCGTCCAGTCCAATCTTAGACTGGGAATCAACTACGTATACCTAAGCCAACCGACGAAATGAGCAGGCGGGCGGACGGGCGGGTGGGCACTACGTCGGCCAAAGAGATGGGATGCGCAAGCCGTGGATCGATAGGGTGGTAGGTGGGTTTAGACACACCTTCATATTTCTCCATGCCAATGCCATTTTTATGGCTTTTAATTTCATACAATGGTCCCTTAAGCCTTCACGTAAAGTTTCATGGCAAGACGACTCATTTTCTATTTTTCACGATTTTTGAAACTATTTGAGGTTTGGGATTTTTTAAAATTTTTTCGGAAGGACTTTTGGCCCCAAACTTGGTAGACGTGATTCTTGTATTTTTGTTGGCATGCACAAAAGACTTCAGCTAAAAACTCGAAGTGTACAAGATTTTGTGACCATTTGAAAAAAGTGTCCCCATTTCAAACACTTTAATGGCTACTGGCAGCAAACCTGTAAAATCTCAAATGCTCTTTAAGGGGGTGTGAGTTCTCGAGGTTTGATGAGGGATAGGGGGCCAATATATGGGCCAAGTACCAGCACCCATCACACATTATGTCCGCACACCCCCCGGCCCCCGATCGTCGGAACCCCAATGCTGCCGGTCAGGTTTAACGGCGATGCTCCGACGTTGGTGCCCCGGTGAAGAGAATTGCGGCACCAGCACATGCTCGAGCCCAGCATGTGCTATCGCAACCCTCTGTCCAGTCCAATCTTAGACTAGAATGAACTCCGTATGCTTAGACTGGGAATGAGCTCCGTATGCCTAAGTTAACCCACAAAATGAGCGTGCGGGCGCTCAGCATGCCAGAGGGGCGGGATGTGCAAGCCGGGGATCGGCCGGGTCCCCCTCTGTGTGCTTTTGAGCCTGCTGCCACAACCCTCAGTCTGGTCCGATCTTAGACTAGGAATGAACTCCGTATGCCTAAGCCAACCGACGAAACGAGCGGGCGGGCGGGCGAGCACTACGCCGGCTAGAGAGACGGGATGCACAAGCCGTGGATCGATAGTGTGGTAGGTGCGTTTAGGCACATCTTCATATTTTTGCATGCCAATGCCATTTTTATGGCTTGTAAATTCTGACAATGGTCCCATAAGCCTTCATGTGAAGTTTCATGGCAAGACGACTCGTTTTCTATTTTTCATAATTTTTGAACATTTTTGCGGTTCAAGATTTTTTAAAAATTTTTTCGAAAAGATTTTTGGCCCCAAACTTGGTAGACGTGATCCTTGTATTTTTGTTGGCATGCACAAAAAAATTCAGCTAAAAACTCGAAGCGTACAAGATTTTGTGACCATTTGAAAAAGTGTCCCCATTTCAAACACTTTAATGGCTACTGGCAGCAAACCTGTAAAATCTCAAATGCTCTTTAAGGGGGTGTGAGTTCTCGAGGTTTGATGAGGGATAGGGGGCCAATATAAGGGCCAAGTACCAGCACCCATTGCACATCATGTGCGCATACCCCCCTGGCCCCCCCGATCGTCGGAACCCCAATGCCGTCGATCAGGTTCTCCGGCGATGGTGCCCCGGCGAAGAAAAATATGGCACCAGCACATGCCCGAGCCCAGCATGTGCTGCCGCCACCCTGGATCATGTCTGATCTTAGACTGGGAATGGACTCAGTATGGTTAGACTGAGAATAAAATCTGTATGCCTAAGTCAACCCACGAAACGAGCATGCGAGCGCTCAGCCGGCCAGAGAGGCGGGATGCGGAAACTGGGGATCGGTCGGGTCCCCCTCTGCGTGTTGCCTATCCTGCTGTCGCAACCCTTGATCCAGTCTAATCTTAGACTGGGAATGAACTCTGTATGCCTAAGCCAACCGAGGAAATGAGTGGGCGGGCAGACAGGCGGGCACTACGCCGGCCAGAGATACGGGATGCGCAAGCCGTGGATCAATAGGGTGGTAGGTGGGTTTGGGCACATCTTCATATTTCTGCATGCCAATGCCATTTTTGTGGATTGTAAATTCATACGATGGTCCCTTAAGCCTTCACGTGAAGTTTCATGGCAAGACAACTCGTTTTTTATTTTTCTCGATTTTTAAAACTTTTTACGGTTCGGGATTTTTTAAAATTTTTTCGGAAGGAGTTTTGGCTCCAAACTTGGTAGACGTGATCCTTGTATTTTTGTTAGCTTGCACAAAAAAATTCAGCTAAAAACTCAAATTGTACAAGATTTTGTGACCATTTGAAAAAAGTGTCCCCATTTAAAACACTTTAATGGCTACTTGTGGCAAACCTGTAAAATCTCAAATGCTCTTTAAGGGGGCGTGAGTTCTCGAGGTTTGATGAGGGATAGGGGGCCAATATAAGGGCCAAGTACCAGCACCCATCACACATCATGCGCGCACACCCCCTGGCCCCCCCGATCACCGGATCCCCAATGCCACGAGTCAGGTTCTCCGACGATGCTCCGACGATGGGGCCCCGACGAAGAAAAATGTGGCACCAGCACATGCTTGAGCCCAGCATGTGCTATTGCAACCCTCGGTCTGGTCTGATCTTAGATTGGGAATGAACTCCGTATGCTTAGACTGGGAATGAACTCCGTATGCCTAAGTAAACCCACAAAACGAGCGTGCGGGCGCTCAGTTGGCCGAAGGGGCAGGATGCGCAAGCTGGGGATCGATCAGGTCCCCTTCTGCGTGCTGCCAATCCTTCTGCCGCAACCCTCAGTCTGGTCTGATCTTAGACTGGGAATGAACTCCGTATGCCTAAGCCAACCGACGAAACGAGCGGGCGGGCGGGCGGGTTGGCACTACGCCGGCTAGAGAAACGGGATGCGCAAGCCGTGGATCGATAGGGTGGTAGGTGGGTTTAGGCACATCTTCATATTTTTGCATGCCAATGCCATTTTTATGGCTTGTACATTCGTACAATGGTCCCTTAAGCCTTCACGTGAAGTTTCATGGCAAGACGACTCGTTTTCTATTTTTCATGATTTTCAAAACTTTTTACGGTTCGGGATTTTTTAAAATTTTTTTGGAAGGATTTTTGGCCCCAAACTTGCTAGACGCGATCCCTTTATCTTTGTTGGCATGGACAAAAAAATTCAGCTAAAAAATTGAAGTGTACAAGACTTTGTGACCATTTGAAAAAAGTGTCCCCATTTCAGACACTTTAATGGCTACTGGTAGCAAACCTGTAAAATCTCAAATGCTCTTTAAGGGGGTGTGAGTTCTCGAGGTTTGATGCGGGATAGGGGGCCAATATAAGGAGTAAGTACCAGCACCCATCGCACATCATGTGCGCACACCCCCCGACCCCCCCGATCGCTAGAACCCCAATGCCGTCAGTCAGGTTCTCCGGCGATGCTCTGACGATGGTGCCCCGGCAAAGAAAAATGCGGCACCAGCACATGCCTGAGCCCAGCATGTGCTGCCACAACCCTCGATCCTGTCCGATCTTAGATTGGGAATGAACTCCATATGCCTAAGCCAATCAACGAAACGAGAGGGCGGGCGGGCACCACGCCTGCCTGAGAGACGGGATGCGCAAGCCGTGGATCGATAGGATGGTAGGTGGGTTTAGGCACGTGTTCATATTTCTTTGTGCCAATGCCATTTTTATGGGTTGTAAATTCATACAATGGTCCCTTAAGCCTTCACGTGAAGTTTCACGGCAAGACGACTCGTTTTCTACTTTTCACGATTTTCAAAACTTTTTGTGGTTCGGGATTTTTTAAAATTTTTTCGGAAGGAGTTTTGGCCCCAAACTAGGTAGACGTGATCCTTGTATTTTTGTTGCCATGCACAAAACAATTCAGCTAAAAACTCGAAGTGTACAAGATTTTGTGACCATTTGAAAAAAGTGTCCCATTTTAGACACTTTAATGGCTACTAGCAGCAAACCTGTAAAATCTCAAATGTTCTTTAAGGGAGTGTGAGTTCTCGAGGTTTGATGAGGGATAGGGGGCCAATATAAGGGCCAAGTACCAGCACCCATCACACATCATGTGCGCACACCCGCCGGCCCCCCAATCGCCGGAACCCCAATGCCACTGATCAAGTTCTCCGTGTGATGCTCCGACGATGGTGCCTCGAGGAAGAAAAATGCGGCACCAGCACATGCCCAAGCCCAGCATGTGCTGCCGCAACCCTCGGTCCGATCCGATCTTAGACTGGGAATGAACTCCATATGCTTAGACTGGTAATGAACTTCGTATGCCTTAGTCAACCCACGAAATGAGCGTACGTGTGCTCAGCCGGCCAGAGGGGCGGGATGCGTAAGCCGGGGATCGGTCGGGTCCCCCTCTACGTGCTGTCGATCCTACTGCCGCAACCCTTGGTCCGGACCAATCTGAGACTGGGAATGAACTCCATATGCCTAAACCAACAGATGAACCGAGCGGGCAGGCGGACGGGTGGACACTACGTCGGCCAGAGAGACGAGATGCCCAAGCCGTGGATCGATAGGATTGTAGGTGGGTTTAGGCACATCTTCATATTTCTGCGTGCCAATGCCATTTTTATGGCTTGTAAATTCATACAATTGTCCCTTAAGCCTTCATGTGAAGTTTCATGGCAAGACGACTCGTTTTCTATTTTTCACGGCTTTTGAAACTTTTTACGGTTCAGGATTTTTTAAAATTTTTTCAGAAGGAATTTTGGAACCAAACTTGGTAGACGTCATTCTTGCTTTTTTTTTTGGCATGCACAAAAAAATTCGGGTAAAGACTCGAAGTATACAAGATTTTGTGACCATTTAAAAAAAGTGTCCCCATTTCAGACACTTTAATGGCTACTGGCAGCAAACCTGTAAAATCTCAAATGCTCTTTAAGGGGGTGTGAGTTCTCGAGGTTTGATGAGGGATAGGGGGCCAATATAAGGGCCAAGTACCAGCACCCATCGCACATCATGTGCGCACACCCCCGGCCCCACCGATCGTCGGAACCCCAATGCCGCCGGTGAGGTTCTCCGGTGATGGTGCCCGGCGAACAAAAATGCGGCATTATTACATGCCCGAGCCCCGCATGTGCCGCCGCAACCCTCGGTCTGGTCTGATCTTAGACTGGGAATGAACTTCGTATGCTTAGACTAGGAATGAACTCCGTATGCCTAAGTCAACCCACGAAATCAGCGTGCAGGCGCTCAGTCGACTAAAGGGGCGAGATGCTCAAGCCGGGTTTCGATCGGGTCCCTCTCTGCGTGTTACCGATCCTACTGCCTTAATACACAGTCCGATCCAATCATAGACCGAGAATGAACTTTGTATGCTTAGACTGGGAATGTACTCCGTATGCCTAAGTCAACCCATAAAACGAGCGTGCGGGCGCTCAACCGACCAGACGGGTGGGATGCGCAAGCCGGGGATCGGTCGGGTCCCCCTCTGCAAGCTACCAATCGTACTGTCGTAGCCCTCAGTCCGATCCAATCTTAGACTGGGAATGAACTCCGTATGCCTAAGCCAACCGACGAAACGAGCAGGCGGGCGGGCACTACGTCGACCAAAGAGATGGGATGTGCAAGCCATGGATCGATTGGGTGGTAGGTGGGTTTAGGCACATCTTCATATTTCTATGTGCCAATGCCATTTTTATTGCTTGTAAATTTATACAATGGTCCCTTAAGCCTTCACGTGAAGTTTCATGGCAAGATGACTCGTTTTCTATTTTTCATGATTTTTGAAAATTTTTACGGTTCGAGATTTTTTAAAATTTTTTCGAAAGGAGTTTTGGCCCCAAACTTGGTAGACGTGATCCTTGTATTTTTGTTGGCATACACAAAAGGATTGAGCTAAAAACTCGAAGCGTACAAGATTTTCTGACCATTTGAAAAAAGTGTCCCCACTACACACACTTTAATGGCTACTAGCAGCAAACCTGTAAAATCTCAAATGCTCTTTAAGGGGGTGTGAGTTCTCGAGGATTGATGAGGGATAGCGGGCCAATATAAGGGCCAAGTACCAGCACCCATCGCACATCATGTGTACACACCCCCACCTCTGGCCCCCCCGATCGTCGGAACCCTATACCGCCGGTCAGGTTCTCTGACGATGCTCCGACGATGGTGCCCCGATGAAGAAAAATACGGCACCAACACATTCCCGAGCCCAGCATGTACTGCCACAAACCTCGGTCCGGTCTGATCTTATACTGGGAATGAACTCCGTATGCCTAAGTCAACCCACGAAACGAGCGTGCGGGCGCTAAGCCGGCCAGAGGGGAGGGATGCATAAGTCGGGGATCGGTCGAGCCCCCCTCTGCGTACTATCGATCCTGCTACCACAACCCTTAGTCCGGTGTGATCTTCGACTGGGAATGAACTCCGTATGCCTAAGCCAATCGATGAAATGAACGGGCGGGTGGGCGGGCGGGCACTACACCAGCCAGAGAGACGTGATGCGCAAGCCGTGGATCGATAGGGTGGTAGGTGGGTTTAGGCACATCTTCATATTTTTGCGTCCCAATGCCATTTTTATGGCTTGTAAATTCATAATAGTCCCTTAAGCCTTCACGTGAAGTTTCATGGCAAGACGACTCATTTTCTATTTTTCACGATTTTTCAAACTTTTTGCGGTTCAAGATTTTTTAAAATTTTTTCGGAAGGAGTTCTGGCCCCAAACTTGGTAGACGTGATCCTTGTATTTTTGTTAGCATGCACAAAACAATTCAGCTAAAAACTCGATGTGTACAAGATTTTGTGACCATTTGAAAAAAGTGTCCCCATTTCAGACACTTTAATGGCTACTGGCAACAAACCTGTAAAATCTCAAATGCTCTTTAAGGGGGTGTGAGTTCTCGAGGTTTGATGAGGGATAGGTGGCCAATATAACGGCCAAGTACCAGCAACAATTGCACATCATGTGTGCACGCAACCCCGGCCCCCCCGATCGTCGGAACCCCAATGCCGCGGGTCAGGTTCTTCGGTGATGCTCCGACGATGGTGCCCAGGCGAAGAAAAATACGGCACCAGCATATGCCTGAGCCCAGTATGTGCTATCGTAACCCTTGGTCCGGTCCGATCTTAGACTGGGAATAAACTCCGTATGCTTAGACTGGGAATGAACTCCGTATACCTAAGTCAACACACGAAACGAGCGTGCGGGCGCTCAGCCGGCCAGACGGGCAAGATGCGCAAGCCGGGGATTTGTCGGGTCCCCCTTTGCGTGCTGCCGATCTTGTTGCTGTAACCCTCGATCCGATCTGATCTTAGACTGGGAAGGAACTCTGTATGCCTAAGCCAACCGACGAAACGAGCGGGCAGGCAGTCGGGCGGGCAATACGCCGGCCAGAGAGACGGGATGCGCAAGCCGTAGATCGATAGGGTAGTAGGTGGGTTTAGGCACATCTTCATATTTTTGCATGCCAATGCCATTTTTATGGCTTGTAAATTCATACAATGGTCTCTTAAGCCTTCACGTGAAGTTTCACGGCAAGATGACTCGTTTTTTATTTTTCACGATTTTTAAAACTTTTTGCAGTTCGAGATTTTTTTAAATTTTTTCGGAAGGTGTTTTGGCCCCAAACTTGGTAGACGTGATCCTTGTATTTTTGTTAGCATGCACAAAAACATTCAGCCAAAAACTCGATGTGTACATGATTTTGTGACCATTTGAAAAAAGTGTCCCCATTTCGGACACTTTAATGGCTACTGGCAGCAAACCTGTAAAATCCCAAATGCTCTTTAAGGGGGTGTGAGTTCTCAAGGTTTGATGAGGGATAAGGGGTGAATATAAGGGCCAAGTACCAGCACCCATCGCACATCATGTGTGCACACCCCCGTCGGCCCCCCCGATCGCCGGAACCCTAATGTCGTCTGTCAGGTTCTCCGGCGATGGTGCCCCAATGAAGAAAAATGCGACACCAGCACATGCCCGAGCCCAGCATGCACTCCCGTAACACTCGGTTCGGTCCGATCTTAGACTAGGAATGAGCTCCGTATGCTTAGACTGGGAATCAACTCCGTATGATTAAGTCAACCCGCGAAACGAGCTTGCGGGCGCTCAGTCGGCTAGAGGGGCAGGATGCGCAAGCCGAGTATCGGTCGGGTCCCCCTCTGCGTGCTGCCAATCTTGCTGCCGTAACCCTTGATCTGGTCTGATCTTAGACTGGGAATGAACTCCGTATGCCTAAGCCAACCGACGAAACGAGCGGCCAGACGGGCGTGCGGGCACTACGTCGACCAGAGAGACGGGATGCGCAAGCCATGGATCGATATTGTGGTCAGTGGGTTTAGGCACATCTTCATATTTCTGCATCCCAATGCCATTTTTATGGCTTGTAAATTCATAAAATGGTCCTTTAAGCCTTCATGTGAAGTTTCATGGCAAGATGACTCGTTTTTTATTTTTCACGATTTTTGACACTTTTTACAGTTCAAGGTTTTTAAAATTTTTTCAGAAGGAGTTTTGGCCCCAAACTTGTAGACATGATCCTTGTATTTTTGTTGGCGTGCACAAAAACATTCAGCTAAAAGCTCGAAGTGTACAAGATTTTGTGACCATTTGAAAAAAGTGTCGCCATTTCAGACACTTTAATAGCTACTGGCAGCGAACCTGTAAAATCTCAAATACTCTTTAAGAGGGTGTGAGTTCTCGAGGTTTGATGAGGGATAGGGGGTCAATATAAGGGCCAAGTACCAGCACCCATCGCACATCATGTGCGGACACCCCCTCCCCCGGTTAGGTTCTCCGGTAATGCTCCGGTGATGGTGCCCCGACGAAGAAAAATATGGCGCCAGCACATGCCCGACCCAGCATGTGCTGCCACAACCCTCGATCCAGACTGATCTTAGACTGGGAATGAACTCCGTATGCTTAGACTGGGAATGAACTTCGTATGCCTAAGTCAACCCACGAAACGAGCGTGCGGGCGTTTAGTCGATCGGAGGGGCGGGATGCGCAAGCCAGGGATCGGTCGGGTCCCCTTCTGCATGCTGTCGATCCTGCTGCCGCAACCCTCGGTCCAGTCCAATCTTAGATTGGGAATGAACTCCGTATGCCTAAGCCAACCGACGAAACGAGCAGGTGAGCAGGTGGGCGGGCACTACGTCGGCTAAAGAGACGGGATGCGCAAGCCATGGATCGAAAGGGTCGTAGGTGGGTTTAGGCACATCTTCATATTTCTGTGTGGCAATACCATTTTTATGGCTTGCAATTTCATACAATGGTCCCTTAAGCCTTCTTGTGAATTTTCATGGCAAGACGACTCGTTTTCTATTTTTCACAATTTTAAAAACTTTTTACGCTTTGGGATTTTTTAAAATTTTTTCAAAAGGAGTTTTTCCCCAAACCTGGTAGATGTGATCCTTGTATCTCTATTGGCATGCACAAAAAAATTCAGCTAAAAACTCGAAGTGTGCAAGATTTTGTGGCCATTTGAAAAAAGTGTTCCCATTTTAGACACTTTAATGGCTACTGGCAGCAAACCTGTAAAATCTCAAATGCTCTTTAAGGGTGTGTTCGTTCTCAAGGTTTGATGAGGGATAGGGGGCCAATATAAGGGCCAATTACCAGCACCCATCGTACATCATGTGTGCACACCCCCTAGCCTCCCATCACCGAAACCCCAATGCCATCGATCAGGTTCTCCGGTCTGATCTTAGACTGGGAATGAACTCTGTATGCCTAAGTCAACCCACGAAATGAGCATATGAGTGCTCAGCCGACCAAAGGGGCGGGATGCACATGCCGGGGATCGACTGGGTCCACCTTTGCAAGCTGTCAATCTTGCTGTAGCAACCTTCGATCCGGTCTGCTCTTAGACTGGGAATGAACTCCGTACGCCTAAGCCAACCGACGAAACGAGCGGGCGGGCGGGCGGGCACTACGCCGGCCAGAGAGACGGGATGCGCAAGCCATGGATCGATAGGCTGGTAGGTGGGTTTAGGCACATCTTTATATTTTCTGCATGCTAATGCCATTTTTATAGCTTGTAAATTCATACAATGGTCCCTTAAGCCTTCACGTGAAGTTTCATGGCAAGATGACTCATTTTCTATTTTTCATGATTTTCAAAACTTTTTGTGTTTCAAGATTTTTTAAAATTTCTTCAAAAGGAGTTTTGGCCCCAAACTGGGTAGGCGTGGTCCTTGTATTTTTGTTGGCTTGCACAAAAAAATTCAACGAAAAACTGGAACTGTACAAGATTTTGTGACCATTTGAAAAAAGTGTCCCCATTTCAGACACTTTAATGGCTACTGACAGCAAACCTATAAAATCTCAAATGCTCTTTAAGGGCGTGTTTGTTCTCAAGGTCTGATGAGGGATAGGGGGCCAATATATGGGCCAAGTACCAGCGCCCATCGCACATCATGTGCGCACACCCCCTGGCCCCCCCGATCATCGAAACCCCAATGCCATCGATCAGGTTCTCCAGTGATGCTCCGGGGACGGTGCCTCGATGATGGTGCCCTGACGAAGAAAAATACGGCACCAGCACATGCCTGAGCCCAGCATGTGTTGCCATAACCCTGAGTCTGATCCGATCTTAGATTGGGAATGAACTCCATATGCTTAGACTGGGAATGAACTCAGTATGCGTAGACTGGGAATGAACTCCGTATGCCTAAGTCAACCCACGAAATAGCGTGCGGGCACTCAGTCGGCCAGTAGGACGGGATGCATAAGCCGAGGATCGATCGGGTCCCCCTCTGCGTGCTGCCGATCCTGTTGCTGCAACCCTCAGTCTGGTGTGATCTTAGACTAGGAATAAACTCTGTATGCCTAAGCGAACCGACGAAACAAACGGACGGGCGGGCACTACACCGACTAGAGAGATGGGATGCAAAAGCCGTGGATCGATAGGGTGGTAGGTGGGTTTAGACACATCTTCATGTTTTTGTGTGCCAATGCCATTTTTATGGCTTTTAAATTCATACAAAGGTCCCTTAAGCCTTCACGTGAAGTTTCATGGCAAGACGACTCGTTTTCTATTTTTCATGATTTTTGAAACTTTTTACGGTTCGAGATTTTTTAAAATTTTTTCGGAAGGATTTTTGGCCCCAAACTTGGTAGACGTGATCCCTGTAATTTTTTGGCATGCACAAAAAAATTCAGCTAAAAACTCAAAGTGTACAAGATTTTGTAACCATTTGAAAAAAGGGTCCCCATTTCAGACACTTTAATGGCTACTGACAGCAAACTTGTAAAATCTCAAATGCTCTTTAAGGGGGTGTGAGTTCTCAGGGTTTGATAAGGGATAGGTGGGCAATATAAGGGCCAAGTACCAGCACCCATCGCACATCATGTGCGCACACCCCCTCGGCCCCCCCGATCGCCGGAACCCCAATGTCGTCGATCAGGTTCTCCGACGATGGTGCCCCGACGAAGAAAAATGCGACACCAGGACATGCTCGAGCCCAGCATGTGCTGCCGTAACCCTCGGTCTGGTCCAATCTTAGGCTGGGAATGAACTTCGTATGCTTAGACTTGGAATGAACTCCGTATGCCTAAGTCAATGCATGAAACGAGCATGCGGGCGCTCAACCGGCCAGAGGGGCGAGATGCGCAAGTCGGGGATCGGTCGGGTCCCTCTCTGGATCCTACCAATCCTTCTGCCGTAACCCTCAGTCTGGCCTGATCTTAGACTGGGAATGAACTCCGTACGCCTAAGCCAACCGACGAAACGAGCGGGCAGGCGGGCAGACGGGCCCGACGCCGGCCAGAGAGATAGGATGCGCAAGCCGTGGATCGATAGGGTGGTAGGTGGGTTTAGGCACATCTTTATATTTCTACGGGCCAATGCCATTTTTATGGCTTGTAAATTCATACAATGGTCCCTTAAGCCTTCACGTGAAGTTTAATGGCAAGATGACTCGTTTTCTATTTTTCATGATTTTTGAAACTTTTTACGGTTCAACATTTTTTAAAATTTTTTCGGAAGGATTTTTGGCACCAAACTTGGTAGACGTGATCCTTGTATTTTTGTTGGCATGCACAAAAAAATTCAGCTAAAAACTCGAAGTGTACAGGATTTTGGGAACATTTGAAAAAAATGTCCCCATTTCGGACACTTTAATGGCTACTGGCAGCAAACCTGTAAAATCTCAAATGCTCTTTAAGGGGGTGTGAGTTCTTGAGGTTTGATGATTGATAGGGGGCCAATATATGGGCCAAGTACTAGCACCCATCGCACATTATGTGCGCACATCCCCCGGCCCCCCGATCACTGAAACCCTAATGCCGTTGGTCAGGTTCTCTGGCAATGCTCCGGCGATGGTGCCTCGGTGTAGAAAAATGTGGCACCAGCACATGCCCGTGCCCAGCATGTGCTACCGTAACCCTCAATTCAATCTGATCTTAGACTGGGAATGAACTCTGTATGCTTAGACTGGGAATGAACTCCGTATGCCTAAGTCAACCCACGAAACGAGCGTGCGGGAGCTCAGCCGACCAAAGGGGTGGGATGCGCAAGCCAGGGATCGATCGGGTCCCCCTCTACGTGCTACCAATCCTACTGCCATAACCCTCTGTTCGGTCCAATCTTATATTGGGAATGAACTCCGTATGCCTAAGCCAACCGACGAAATGAACGGACGGGCAGGCGGGCCCTACGTCGGCCAGAGAGACGGGATGCGCAAGCCGTGGATCGATGGGGTGGTAGGTGGGTTTAGGCACATCTTCATATTTTTGTGGGCCAATGCCATTTTTATGGCTTGTAAATTCATACAATGGTCCCTTAAGCCTTCACGTGAAGTTTAATGGCAAGACGACTCGTTTTCTATTTTTCATGATTTTTGAAACTTTTTGCGGTTTGGGATTTTTTAAAATTTTTTCAGAAGGATTTTTGGTCCTAAACTTATTAGATGTGATCCTTGTATTTTTGTTGGCTTGCATAAAAAAATTCAGCTAAAAACTCGAAGTGTACAAGATTTTGTGATCATTTGAAAAAAGTGTCCTCATTTTAGACACTTTAATGGCTACTGGCAGCAAACCTGTAAAATCTCAAATGCTCTTTAAGGGGGTGTGAGTTCTTGAGGTTTGATGAGGGATAGAGGGCCAATATATGGGCCAAGTACCAGCACCCATCGCACATCATGTGCGCACACCCCCCGTCCCCCTTGATAGCTGGAACCCTAATGTCGCCGGTCAGGTTCTCCGACGATGCTCCAGCGATGGTGCCTCGGTGTAGAAAAATACGGCACCAGCACATGCTCGAGCCCAGCATGTGCTGTTGCAACCCTCGCTCCAGTCTGATCTCAGACTGGGAATGAACTCCGTATGCTTAGACTGGGAATGAACTCCGTATGCCTAAGTCAACCCACGAAACGAGCGTACGGGCGCTCAGCCGACCAGAGGGGCAGGATACGCAAGCCGAGGATAGGCCAAGTCCCCCTCTATGTACTCCCAATCCTGTTGCTGTAACCCTCGATCCGGTTCGATCTTAGACTGGGAATGAACTTCGTATGCCTAAGCCAACCGATGAAACGAGCGGGCGGGCAGGCGGGCAAACCCTACGTCGGCTAGAGAGACAGGATGCGCAAGCTGTGGATCGATAGGGTGGTAGGTGGGTTTAGGCACATCTTCATATTTCTGTGTGCCAATGCCATTTTTGTGGCTTGTATATTAATACAATGGTCCCTTAAGCCTTCATGTGAAGTTTCATGGCAAGCTGACTCATTTTCTATTTTTCACGATTTTTAAAACTTTTTACGGTTCGAGATTTTTAAAATTTTTTTGAAAGGAGTTTTTGCCCCAAACATGGTAGACGTGATCCTTGTATTTTTGTTGGCATGCATAAAAAAATTCAGCTAAAAACTCGAAGTGTACAAGATTTTGTGACCATTTGAAAAAAGTGTCATCATTTCAAACACTTTACTGGCCACTGGCAGCAAACCTGTAAAATCTCAGATGCTCTTTAAAAGGGTGTGACTTCTCGAGGTTTGATTAGGGATAGGGGGCCAATATAAGGGCCAAGTACCAGCACCCATCGCACATCATGTGCGCAGACCCCCCCGCCCCTCGATCGCCGAAACCCTAATGCCGTCGATCAGGTTTTTCGGCGATGCTCCGACGATGGTGCCCCGGCAAATAAAATGTGGCACCAGCACATGCTCGAGCCCAGCATATGCTGCTGCAACCCTCGATCCGGTCTGATCTTAGACTGGGAATGAACTCTGTATGCTTAGACTGGGAATGAACTTCGTATGCCTAAGCCAAACCATGAAACGAGTTGTGGGCACTCAGTCGGCCAGAGGGGCGGGATGCGTAAGACGAGAATCGACCGAGACCCCCTCTGCGTGCTACCGATCCTGCTATCGCAACCCTCGATCCAGTTCGATCTTAGACTGGGAATGAACTCCGTATGCCTAAGCCAACTGACGAAACGAGCAGGTGGGCGGACGGGCAAGCACTACCCCGGCCAGAGAGACGGGATGCGCAAGCCGTGGATCGATAAGCTGGTTGGTGGGTTTAGGCACATCTTCATATTTCTATGTGCCAATGCCATTCTTATGGCTTGTAGATTCATACAATGGTCCCTTAAGCCTTCACGTGAAGTTTCATGGCAAGATGACCCGTTTTCTATTTTTCATGATTTTCAAAACTTTTTGCGGTTCGAGATTTTTTAAAATTTTTTCGAAAGGAGTTTTGGCCCCAAACGTGGTAGATGTGATCCTTGTATTTTTGTTGGCTTGCACAAAAAAATTCAGCTAAAAACTCGAAGCGTAAAAGATTTTGTGACCATTTGAAAAAAGTGTCCCCATTTTAGACACTTTAATGGCTAGGCAGCAAACCTGTAAAATCTCAAATGCTCTTTAAGGGGGTGTGAGTTCTCAAGGTTTGATGTGGGATAGGGGGCCAATATAAGGGCCAAGTACTAGCACCCATCGCACATCATGTGCGCATACCCCCCGCAACCCCGCGATCGCCAGAACCCTAATGCCGTCGGTCAGGTTCTCCAACGATGCTCCGACGATGGTGCCCCGGTGAAGAAAAATGTGACACCAGCACATGCCCGAGCCCAGCATGTGCTGCCATAACCCTCGGTCTGGTCTTATACTGGGAATGAACTCATGAAATGAGCGTGCAGGCGCTCATCCAGCCAGAGGGGTGGGATGCGCAAGCCGGGGATCGGCCAGGTCCCTCTCTGCATGCTACCGATCTTGCTGTCGCAACCTTCGGTCCGATCTGATCTTAGACTGGGAATGAACTCCATATGCCTAAGCCAATCGACGAAACAAACGAGTGGGTGAGCGGGCACCGCGCCGGCCAGAGAGACGGGATGCGCAAGCCATGGATCGATAGGGTGGCAGGTGGGTTTAGGCACATCTTCATATTTCTGTGTGCCAATGCCTTTTTTATGGCTTGTAAATTCATACAATGGTCCCTTAGGCCCGCACGTGAAGTTTCATGGCAAGACAAACTCGTTTTTTATTTTTCACGATTTTTGAAACTTTTTGGGGTTCGGGATTTTTTAAAATTTTTTCGGAAGGAGTTTTTGCCCCAAACTTGGTAGACGTGATCCTTGTATTTTTGTTGGCATGCACAAAACAATTCAGCTAAAAACTCAAAGTGTACAAGATTTTGTGACCATTTGAAAAAGTGTCCCCATTTTCAGACACTTTAATGGCTACTGGCAGCAAACCTGTAAAATCTCAAATGCTCTTTAAGAGGGTGTGAGTTCTCGAGGTTTGATGAGAGATAGGGGGCCAATATAAGGCCCAAGTACCAGCACCCATCGCACATCATGTGCGCACACCCCCCGACCCCGCCATCGACAGAACCCCAATGTTGCAGATCAGGTTCTCCGACGATGGTGCCCCGACAAAGAAAAATACGACACCAGCATATGCTCGAGCCCAGCATGTGCTGCCACAACCCTCGGTCCGGTCTGATCTTACACTGGGAATGAACTCTGTATGCCTAAGTCAAACCACGAAACGAGCGTGCGGGCGTTCAGCCGGCCAGAGGGGCAGGATGCGTAAGTCGGGGATCGATTGGGTCCCCCTCTGCGTGCTGTCAATCCTACTGTCGTAACCCTCAATCCAATCCAATCTTGGACTGGGAATGAACTCCATATGCCTAAGCCAATTGACGAAACGAGCGGGTGGGCGAGCGGGCAGGAACGACGCCGGCCAAAGAGATGGGATGCGTAAGCTGTGGATCGATAGGGTGGTAGGTGGGTTTAGGTACATCTTCATATTTCTACGTGCCAATGCCAATTTTTTGGCTTGTAAATTCTTATAATGGACCCTTAAGCCTACACGTGAAGTTTCATGGCAAGACGACTCGTTTTCTATTTTTCATGATTTTTGAAACTTTTTATAGTTCGAGCTTTTTTAAAATTTTTTCGAAAGGAGTTTTGGCCCCAAACTTGGTAGACGTGATCCTTGTATTTTTGCTGGCATGCAAAAAAAAAAATTAAGCTAAAAATACAAAGTGTACAAGATTTTATGACCATTTGAAAAAAGTGTCCCCATTTCAGACATTTTAATGGCTACTGGTAGCAAACCTGTAAAATCTCAAATGCTCTTTAAGGGGGTGTAAGTTCTCAAGGTTTGATGAGGGATAGGGGGCCAATATAAGGGCCAAGTACCAGCACCCATCGCACATCATGTGTGCACACCCCCCGATCGTCGGAACCCCAATGCGACCGGTCAGGTTCTCCGACGATGCTCCGGCGATGGTGCCCTGACAAGACAAATGCAGCACCAGCACATGTCTAAGCCCAGCATGTGCTACCGCAACCCTTGGTCTGGTCCGATCTTAGACTGGGAATGAACTTCGTATGCTTAGACTGGGAATGAACTCCGTATGCCTAAGTCAACCCATGAAACGAGCGTGCGAGCGTTCAATCAGCCAAAGGTGCGGGATGCACAAGCTAGGGATCGATCGGGTCCCACTCTGCATGCTGCCGATCTTGCTACCGTAACACTTAATCCAGTCTGATCTTAGGCTGGGAATGAACTCCGTATGCCTAAACCAACCGATGAAACGAGCGGGCGGGCGGGCGGGCACTACGCCGGCCAGAGAGGCGGGATGCACAAGCTATGGATCGATACGGTGGTAGGTGGGTTTAGGCACATCTTCATATTTCTGCATGCCAATGCCATTTTTATGGCTTGTAAATTCATACAATGGTCCCTTAAGCTTTCACGTGAAGTTTCATGGCAAGACGACTCGTTTTTTATTTTTCATGATTTTTGAAACTTTTTACGGTTCAGGATTTTTAAAATTTTTTCGGAAGGAGTTTTGGCCCCAAACTTGGTAGACGTGATCCTTGTATTTTTTTTGGCATGCACAAAAAAATTCAGCTAAAAACTCGAATGTAAAGATTTTGTGACCATTTGAAAAAGGTATCCCCATTTCAGACACTTTAATGGCTACTGGTAGCAAACCTGTAAAATCTTAAATGCTCTTTAAGGGGGTGTGAGTTGTCAAGGATTGATGAGGCATAGGGGGCCAATATAAGGGCCAAGTACCAGCACCCATGGCACATCATGTGCGCACACCCCCCCCGGCCCCCCCGGTTGCCAAAACCCAAATGTCGCCGGTCAGTTCTCCGATGAAGATGCCCCGACGAAGAAAAATGTAGCACCAGTACATGCTCGAGCCCAGCATGTGCTGTCGTAACCTTCGCTCTGGTCTGATCTTAGATTGGGAATGAACTCCGTATGCTTAGACTGGGAATGAACTCTGTATGTCTAAGTTAACCCACGAAATGAGCGTGTGGGTGCTTAGCCGGCTAGAAGGGAGGGATGCACAAGCCGGGGATCAACCGGGTCTCCCTCTGTGTGCTATCGATCCTGCTGTCACAACCCACAGTCCAGTCTAATCTTAGATTGGGAATGAACTCCGTATGCCTAAGCCAACAGACGAAATGAGCGGGCGGGCGGGCACTACGTCGGCCAAAGAGATGGGATGCGCAAGCCGTGGATCTATAGGGTGGTAGGTGGGTTTAGGCACATCTTCATATTTCTGCATGCCAATGCCAATTTTTTGGCTTCTAAATTCTTACAATGGTCCCTTAAGCCTACACGTGAAGTTTCATGGCAAGGCGACTCGTTTTCTATTTTTCACGATTTTTGAAACTTTTTAGGGTTCGAGATTTTTTAAAATTTTTTTCAAAGTAGTTTTGGCCCCAAACTTGGTTGACGTGATGCTTGTAAGTTTTTTGGCATGCACAAAAAAATTCAGCTAAAAACACGAAGTGCACAAGATTTTATAACCATTTGAAAAAAGTGTCCCCATTTCAGACACTTTAATGGCTATTGCCAGCAAACTTGTAAAATCTCAAATGCTCTTTAAAGGGGTGTGAGTTCTTGAGGTTTGATGACGGATAGAGGGCCAATATAAGGGCCAAATACCAGCACCCGTGGCACATCATGTGCGCATATCCCCCCCGGCCCCCCCGATCGCCGAAACCCCAATGCCGTCGATCAGGTTTTTCGACGATGCTCCGGCAATGGTGCCCTGACGAAGACAAATGCAGCACCAGCACATGCCCGAGCCCAGCATGTGCTGTCGTAACCCTCGGTCCGGTCCGATCTTAGACTGGGAATTAACTCTGTATGCTTAGACTGGGAATGAACTCCGTATACCTAAGTCAACCCACGAAACGAGCGTACGGGCGCTCAACCAGCCAGAGGGGTGGGATGCGCAAGCCGGGGATCGACCGGGTCCCCCTCTGCATCTTGTCGATCCTGCTGCCATAACCTTCGGTCCAATCTGATCTTAGACTGGGAATGAACTCCGTATGCCTAAGCCAACCGATGAAACGAGCGGGTGGGCGGGCAGGCGGGCACTACATCGACCAGAGAGACGGGATGTGCAAGCCGTGGATCGATAGGGTCGTAGGTGGGTTTAGGTACATCTTCATATTTCTATGTGCCAATGCCATTTTTATGGCTTGTAAATTCATACAATGGTCCCTTAAGCCTTCACGTGAAGTTTCATGGCAAGACGACTCGTTTTCTATTTTTCACGATTTTTGAAACTTTTTACGGTTCAAGATTTTTTAAAATTTTTTGGGAAGTAGTTTTGGTCCCAAACTTGGTAGACATGATCCTTGTATTTTTGTTGGCATGCACAAAAAAATTTAGCCAAAAACTCGAAGTGTACAAGATTTTGTGACCATTTGAAAAAAGTGTCCCCATTTCAAACACTTTAATGGCTACTAGCAGCAAACCTGTAAAATCACAAATGCTCTTTAAGGGGGTGTGAGTTCTCGAGGTTTGATGAGGGATAGGGGGCCAATATAAGGGCCAAGTACCAGCACCCATTGCACATCATGTGCGCACACCCCCCGACCCCCCCAATCGCTGGAACCCCAATGTCACCGGTCAGGTTCTCTGGCAATGCTCCGGTGATGGAGTCCCGACGAAGAAAAATGCGACACCGGCACATTCTCGAGCCCAGCATGTGCTACCGTAACCCTCGGTCTGGTCCAATCTTAGACTGGGAATGATCTCCGTATGCTTAGACTGGGAATGAACTCCGTATGCTGAAGCCAACCGATGAAATAAACGTGCGAGCGGCCATGAGGGCACTACGCCGGCCAGAGAGACGGGATGCGCAAGCCGTGGATCGATAGGGTGGTAGGTGGATTTACGTACATCTTCATATTTCAGTGCGCCAATGCCATTTTTATGGCTTGTAAACTCATACAATGGTCCCTTAAGCCTTCACGTGAAGTTTCATGGCAAGACGACTTGTTTTCTATTTTTCATGATTTTTGAAACTTTTTACGGTTCGAGATTTTTTAAATTTTTTTCGAAAGCAATTTTGGCCCCAAACATGTAGACGTGATCCTTGTATTTTTGTTGGCATGCACAAAAACATTCAGATAAAAACACGAAGTGTACAAGATTTTGTGACCATTTGAAAAAAGTATCCCCATTTCAGACACTTTAATGGCTACTAGCAGCAAACTTGTAAAATCTCAAATGCTCTTTAAGGGGGTGTTAGTTTTTAAGGTTTGATGAGGGATAGGGGGCCAGCATAAGGCCCAAGTACCAGCACCTATCACACATCATGTGCGCAAACCTCCCCAGCCCCCCCGATCGCCGAAACCCCAATGCCGCTGGTCAGGTTCTCCGGCGATGATCCAGCGATGAAACAAGCGGGTGGGTGGGCACTACGCTGGCCAGAGAGACGGGATGCGCAAGCCGTGGATCGATAGGGTGGTAGGTGGGTTTAGGTACATCTTCATATTTCTATGTGCCAATTCCATTTTTATGGCTTGTAAATTCATACAATGGTCCCTTAAGCCATCACGTGAAGTTTCATGGCAAGACGGCTCGTTTTCTACTTTTCACGCTTTTCGAAAGTTTTTATGGTTTGGGATTTTTCAAAAATTTTTCGGAAGGAGTTTTGGCCCCAAACTTGGTAGACGTGATCCTTGTATTTTTGTTGGCATGCATAAAAAAATTCAGCTAAAAACTCAAAGTGTACAAGATTTTGTGACCATTTGAAAAAAGTGTCCCCATTTCAGACACTTTAATGGCTACTAGCGGCAAACCTGTAAAATCTCAAATGCTCTTTAAGGGGGTGTGAGTTCTCGAGGTTTGATAAGGGATAGGGGGCCAATATAAGGGCCAAGTACCAGCACCCATCACACATCATGTGTGCACACCCCCCGACTCCACCGATCGTCGAAACCCCAATGTCGCCGGTCAGGTTCTCTGGCGATGCTTCGGCGATGGTGCCCCGGTGAAGAAAAATACGGCACCAGCACATGCCCGAACCCAGTATGTGCTGCCGCAACCCTCAGTCCGGTCCAATCTTAGATTGGGAATGAACTCCATATGCTTAGACTGGGAATGAACTCCGTATGCCTAAGTCAACCCATGAAACGAGCGTGCGGGCGCTCAGCCGGCCAGAGGGGCGGGATGCGCAAGCCGAGGATCAGTCGGGTCCCCCTCTGCGTGCCGTCGATCTGCTGCTGTAACCCTCAATCTGGTCCGATCTTAGATGGGGAATGAATTCCATATGCCTGATCCAACAGACGGAATGAGCGGGCGGGTGGGCAAGCGGGACTATACCGGACAGAGAGACGGGATGCGCAAGCCATGGATCGATAGGGTGGTAGATGGGTTTAGGCACATCTTCATATTTTTGCGAGCCAATGCCATTTTTATGGCTTGTAAATTCATACAATGGTCCCTTAAGCCTTCACGTGAAGTTTCATGGCAAGACGACCCGTTTTCTATTTTTCACGATTTTTGAAACTCTTTGCGATTCAGGATTTTTTAAAATTTTTTCGGAAGGATTTTTGGCCCCAAACGTGGTAGACATGATCCTTGTATTTTTTTCAGGCATGCACAAAAAAATTTAGCTAAAAACTCGAAGTGTACAAGATTTTGTGACCATTTGAAAAAAGTGTCCCCATTTCAGACACTTTAATGGCTACTGGCAGCAAACCTGTAAAATCTCAAATGCACTTTAAGGGGGTGTGAGTTCTCAAGGTTTGATGAGGGATAGGGGGCCAATATAAGGGCCAAGTACCAGCACCCATTGCACATCATGTGCGCAAACCCCCTGGTCCGGTCCGATCTTAGACTGGGAATGAACTCCGTATGCCTAAGCCAACCGACGAAACGAACGGGCGGGCGGGCGGGCGAGCATTACGCCGGCTAGAGAGACGGGATGCACAAGCCGTTGATCGATATGGTGGTAGGTGGGTTTAGGTACATCTTCATATTTCTACTTGCCAATGCCATTTTTATGGCTTGTAAATTCATACAATGGTCCCTTAAGCCTTCACATGAAGCTTCATGACAGGACGACTCGTTTTCTATTTTTAATGATTTTCGTAACTTTTTGTGGTTCAGGATTTTTTAAAATTTTTTTGGAAGGATTTTTGAACCCAAACTTGGTAGACATGATCCTTGTACTTTTGTTGGCATGCATAAAAAAATTCAGCTAAAAACTCGAAGTGTACAAGATTTTGTGACCATTTGAGAAAAGTGTCCTCATTTTAGACACTTTAATGGCTACTGGCAGCAAACCTGTAAAATCTCAAATGCTCTTTAAGGGGGTGTGAGTTCTCGAGGCTTGATGAGGGATAGGGGGCCAATATAAGGGCCAAGTACTAACACCCATTGCACATCATGTGCGCACACCCCCCCGGGCCCCCCGATCGCCAGAACCCCAATGCCGTCGGTCAGGTTCTCCAACGATGCTCCGACGATGGTGCCCCGACGAAGAAAAATGCGGCACCAGCACATCACAAGCCCAGCATGTGCTGTCGCAACCCTCGGTCTGGTCCGATCTTAGACTGGGAATGAACTTCATATGCCTAAGCCAACCGACGAAACGAGCAGGCGGGCGGGCGGGCGGGCGGGCGGGCACTACGCCGGCCAGAGAGACGGGATGAACAAGCCATGGATCGATAGGGTGGTAGGTGGGTTTAGGCACATCTTCATATTTTTGCATGCCAATGCCATTTTTACGACTTGTAAATTCATACAATGGTCCTTTAAGCCTTCACGTGAAGCTTCATGGTAGGATGACTCATTTTATATTTTTAATGATTTTAGTAACTTTTTGCAGTTCGGGATTTTTTAAAATTTTTTTGGAAGGATTTTTGGGCCCAAACTTGGTAGACGTGATCCTTGTATTTTTGTTGGCTTGCACAAAAAATTTCAGCTAAAAACTTGAAGTGTACAAGATTTTGTGACCATTTGAAAAAAGTGTCCCCATTTAAGACACTTTAATGGCAACTGGCAGCAAACCTGTAAAATCTCAAATGCTCTTTAAGAGGGTGTGAGTTCTCAAGGTTTGATGAGGGATAGGGGGCCAATATAAGGGCCAAGTACCAGCACCATCGCACATCATGTGCGCACACCCACTGGCCCCCCGATCGTCGGAACCTCAGCGCTGCCGGTCAGGTTCTCCTGCGATGCTCCGACGATGGTGCCCCGGTGAAGAAAAATACGGCACCAGCACATGCCCGAGCCCAGCATGTGCTAACGTAACCCTCGGTCCGATCCAATCTTACACTGGGAATGAACTTCGTATGCTTAGACTAGGAATGAACTCTGTATGCCTAAGTCAACCCATGAAACGAGCGTGCGGGCGCTCAGCCAGCCAGAAGGGCGGCATGCGCAAGCTGGGGATCGGTCGGGGCCCCCTCTGCATGCTATTGATCCAACTGCTGCAACCGTCAGTCTAGTCCGATCTTAGACAGGGAATGAACTCCATATGCCTAAGCCAACCGACGAAACGAGTGGGCAGACAGGCGGACAGGCACTACGACGGCCAGAGAGATGGGATGCGCAAGCCGTGGATCGATAGGATGGTACGTGGGTTTAGGCACATCTTCATATTTCTGTGTGCCAATGCCATTTTTATGGCTTGTAAATTCATACAATGGTCCCTTAAGCCTTCACGTGAAGTTTCATGGCAAGACGACTCGTTTTCTATTTTTCACGATTTTTGAAACTTTTTACGGTTCGGGATTTTTTAAAATGTTTTCGGAAGGCGTTTTGGCCCCAAACTTGGCAGACGTGATCCTTGTATTTTTGTTGGCACATACAAAAAAATTCAGCTAAAAACTCGAAGTGTACAAGATTTTGTGACCATTTGAAAAAAGTGTCCCCATTTTAGACACTTTAATGGCTACTGGCAGCAAACCTGTAAAATCTGAAATGCTCTTTAAGGGGGTGTGAGTTCTCAAGGTTTGATGAGGGATAGGGGGCCAATATAAGGGCCAAGACCAGCGCCCATCGCACCTCATGTGCGCACACCCCCCAGCCCCCCCGATCGTCGAAACCTCAACGCTGTCGATCAGGTTCTCCGATGATGCTCCGGTAATGGTGCCCCGATGAAGAAAATTACAGCACCAGCACATGCCCGAGCCTAGCATGTGCTGCCGTAACCCTTGGTCCGGTCTGATCTTAGACTAGAATGAACTCCGTATGCCTAAACCAATCGATGAAAGGAGCGGGCGGGCGGGCACTACGCCGGCCAAAGAGACGGGATGCGCAAGCCGTGGATCGATAGGGTGGTAGGTGGGTTTAGGCACATCTTCATATTTCTACGTGCCATTGCCATTTTTATGGCTTGTAAATTCATACAACGGTCCCTTAAGCCTTCACGTGAAGTTTCATGGCAAGACGACTCATTTTCTATTTTTCATGATTTTCGAAACGTTTTGCGGTTCGGAATTTTTTAAAATTCTTTCGGAAGGAGTTTTGGCCCCAAACTTGGCAGATGTCATCCTTGTATTTTTTTTGGCATGCACAAAACAATTCAACTAAAAACTCGAAGTGTACAAGATTTTGTGACCATTTGAAAAAAGTGTCCCCATTTTAGACACTTTAATGGCTACTGGCAGCAAACCTATAAAATCTGAAATGCTCTTTAAGGCGGTGTGAGTCTCGAGGTTTGATGAGGGATAGGGGGCCAATATAAGGGCCAAGTACCAGCACCCATCACACATCATTTGCGCACACCCCCCAGCCCCCTCGATCGTCGGAACCTCAATGCTGCCAGTCAGGTTCTCTGACGATCTTCCGGTAATGGTGCCCCGATGAAGAAAATTACGACACCAGCACATGCCCGAGCCCAGCATGTGCTACCGCAACCCTCGATCCGGTCCGATCTTAGACTGGGAATGAACTCCATATGCCTAAGCCAACCGATAAAATGAATAGGCGGACGGGCGGGCGGGCACTACGTTGGCCAGAGAGACGGGATGCGCAAGCCGTGGATCAATAGGGTGGTAGGTGGGTTTAGGCACATCTTCATATTTCTGCATGCCAATGCCATTTTTATGGCTTGTAAATTCATACAATGGTCCCTTAAGCCTTCATGTGAAGTTTCTTGGCAAGACGACTCGTTTTCTATTTTTTATGATTTTTGAAACTTTTTACGGTTCGAGAATTTTTAAAATTTTTTTGGAAGGAGTTTTGGCCCCAAGCTTGGTAGACGTGATCCTTGTATTTTTGTTGGCATGCATAAAAAAATTCAGCTAAAAACTCGAAGTGTACAAGATTTTGTGACCATTTGAAAAAAGTGTCCCCATTTCAGACACTTTAATGGATACTGGCAGCAAACCTGTAAAATCTTAAATGCTCATTAAGGGGTGTGAGTTCTCGAGGTTTGATGAGGGATAGGAGGACAATATAAGGGCCAAGTACCAGCACCCATCGCACGTCATGTGCGCACAACCCCCCCGACCCCCCCCGATCGCCGGAACCGCAATGCCGCTGGTCAGGTTCTCCGCCTATGCTCCAGCGATGGTGCCCCGACGAAGAAAAATGTGGCACCAGCACATGCTCGAGCCCAACATGTGCTGCCGTAACCCTTGGTCCAGTCCGATCTTAGACTGGGAATGAATTCCATATGCCTAAGTCAACCCACGAAACGAGCGTGCGGGCGCTCCGCCGGCCAAAGGGGCAGGATGCTCAAGCCAGGGATCAGCCAGGTCCCCCTCTACGTGCTGTCGCAACCCTTTGTTTGATCTGATCTTATACTGGGAATGAACTCCGTATGCCTAAACCAACCGATGAAATGAGTGGGCGGGCACTACGCCGGTCAGAGAGACGGGATGCGCAAGCCATGGATCGATAGGGTGGTAGGTGGGTTTAGGCACATCTTCATATTTCTGCATGCCAATGCCATTTTTTGGCTTGTAAATTCATACAATGGTCCCTTAAGCCTTCACGTGAAGTTTCATGGCAAGACGACTCGTTTTCTATTTTTCACGATTTTTAAAACTTTTTGCAGTTTGGGATTTTTTAAAATTTTTTCGGAAGGACTTTTGGCCTCATAATTGGTAGATGTGATCCTTGTATTTTTGTTGGCAAACACAAAAAAAGTCAGCTAAAAACTCGAAGTCTACAAGATTTTGTGACCATTTGAAAAAAGTGTCCCCATTTCTGACATTTTAATGGCTACTGGCAGCAAACCTGTAAAATCTCAAATACTCTTTAAGGGGGTGTGAGTTCTCGAGGTTTGATGAGGGATAGGGGGCCGATATAAGGGCCAAGTACCAGCACCCATCACACATATGTGTGCACACCCCTCGGTCCCCCCGATCACCGGAACCCCAATGCCGCCGATCAGGTTCTCCGATGTTGCTCTGGCGATGATACCCCGACGAAGAAAAATGTGACACCAGCACATGCCCGAGCCCAGCTTGTGCTGTCGCAACCCTTGGTCTGGTCTGATCTTAGATTGGGAATGAACTCCGTATGCTTAGACTGGGAATGAACTCCATATGCGTAAGTCAACCCACGAAATGAACGTGCGGGCGTTCAGCCGGCTAAAGGTTTGGGATGCACCAACCGGGGATCGATCGGGTCCCCCTCTGTGTGCTGCCGATCCTATTGCCACAACCCTTGGTCTGGTCCAATCTTAGACTAGGAATGAACTCCGTATGCCTAAGCCAACCGACGAAATGAGCGGACGGGCAGGCGGGCGGGCACTATGTCGACCAAAGAGATAGGATGCGCAAGCCATGGATCGATAGGGTGGTAGGTGGGTTTAGGCACATCTTCATATTTTTGTGTGCCAATGCCATTTTTATGGCTTGTAAATTCATACAATGGTCCCTTAAGCCTTCATGTGAAGTTTCATGGCAAGACGACCCGTTTTCTATTTTTCGTGATTTTTGAAACTTTTTACGGTTTGGGATTTTTTAAAAGTTTTTCGAAAGGAGTTTTGGTTCCAAACTTGGTAGACGTGATCCTTGTATTCTTGTTGGCATGCACAAAAAAATTCAACTAAAAACTTGAAGTGTACAAGATTTTGTGACCATTTGAAAAAAATGTCTCGATTTCAGAAACTTTAATTGCTACTGGCAGCAAACCTATAAAATCTCAAATGTTCTTTAAGGGGGTGTGAGTTCTCGAGGTTTTATGAGGGATAAGGGGCCAATATAAGGGCCAAGTACCAGCACCCATCACACATCATGTGCGCACACCCCCCCGGCCCCCCCGAACACCGGAACCCTAATGCCGCCGATCAGGTTCTCCGGCGATGCTCTGATGATGGTACCCCGGTGTAGAAAAATGCAGCACCAGCACATGCTCGAGCCTAGCATGTGCTGTCACAACCCTCGGTCCGATCCGATCTTAGACTGGGAATGAACTCCGTATGCTTAGACTAGGAATGAACTCAGTATGCCTAAGTCAACCCACGAAACGAGCGTGTGGGCGCTCAGCAGGCCAAAGGGGCGGGATGCGCAAGCTGGGGATTGGACACGTCCCCCTCTGCGTGTTGCCACAACCCTCGGTCCGGTCTGATCTTAGACTGGGAATTAACTGCATCTGCCTAAACCAACCGACGAAATGAGCGGGCAGACGGGCAGGCGGGCACTACGTCGGTCAGAAAGACGGGATGCGCAAGCCGTGAATCGATAGGGTGGTAGGTGGGTTTAGGCACATCTTCATATTTCTATGTGCCAATGCCATTTTTATGGCTTGTAAATTCATACAATGGTCCCTTAAGCCTTCACGTGAAGTTTCATGGCAAGACGACTCGTTTTCTATTTTTCATGATTTTTGAAACTTTGTACGGTTCAGGATTTTTTAAAATTTTTTCAGAACGAGTTTTGGCCCCAAACTTGGTAGACACGATCCTTGTATTTTTGTTGGCATGCACAAAAAAACACAGCTAAAAACTCGAAGTGTACAAGATTTTATGACCATTTGAAAAAAGTGTCCCCATTTCAGACACTTTAATGGCTACTGGCAGCAAACCTGTAAAATCTCAAATGCTTTTTAAGGGGGTGTGAGTTCTCGAGATTTGATTAGGGATAGGGGGCCAATATAAGGGCCAAGTACCAGTACCCATCGCACATATGTGCGCACACCCCCCCGGCCCCCTTGATCATCGGAACCCCATTGCCGCCGATCAGGTTCTCCAACGATGGTGCCTCGACGAAGAAAAATGAGGCACCAGCACATGATCGAGCCCAGTTGTGCTACCGTAACCCTTGGTCCAATCTGATCTTAGACAAGGAATGAACTCCGTAAGCTTAGACTGGGAATGAACTCCGTATGCCTAAGTTAACCCACGAAATAAGCGCGCGGGCGCTCAATCGGGTCCCCCTCTGCATTCTGCCGATCCTGCTGCCGCAACCCTTCGTCCGATCTGATCTTAGACTGGGAATGAACTCTGTATGCCTAAGCGAATTGATGAAACGAGCAGACGGGTAGGCAGGCAGGAACTACGTCGGCCAGAGAGACGGGATGCACAAGCCATGGATCGATAGGGTGGTAGGTGGGTTTAGGCACATCTTCATATTTCTACGTGCCAATGCCATTTTTATGGCTTGTAAATTCATACAATGGTCCCTTAAGCCTTCACGTGAAGTTTCATGGCAAGACGACTCATTTACTATTTTTCATGATTTTTGAAACTTTTTACGGTTCGAGATTTTTTAAAAGTTTTTTGGAAGGAGGTTTGGCCCCGAACTTGGTAGACATGATCCTTGTACTTTTGTTGGCATGCACAAAAAAATTGAGCTAAAAACTCGAAGTGTACAAGATTTTGTGACCATTTGAAAAAAGTGTCCCCATTTCAGACACTTTAATGGCTACTGGCAGCAAACCTATAAAATCTTAAATGCTCTTTAAGGGGG
The DNA here is from genome assembly GCF_047325235.1 of Durio zibethinus. Taxonomy (NCBI): domain Eukaryota; kingdom Viridiplantae; phylum Streptophyta; class Magnoliopsida; order Malvales; family Malvaceae; genus Durio; species Durio zibethinus. Next base: position 13,636,785 of record NC_143180.1, on the reverse strand, counting down.
TGTGAGTTCTCGAGGTTTGATGAGGGATAGGGGGCCAATATAAGGGCCAAGTACCAGCACCCATCGCACATCATGTGCGCACACCCCCCGGCCCCCCGGATCGTCGGAACCCCAATGCCGCCGATCAGGTTTTTCGATGATGCTTCGACGATGGTGCCCCGATGAGGAAAAATGTGGCACCAGCACATGCTCGAGCCCAGCATGCACTGTCGCAACCCTCGGTCCGATCCGATCTTAGGCTGGGAATAAACTTTTTTTGCCTATGTCAACCCACGAAACGAGCATGCGGGTGCTCAGCCGGGCATAGGGGCGGGATGCGTAAGTCGGGGATCAACCGGGTCCCCCTCTGCGTGCTGTCGATCTGACTGCCACAACCCTCAGTTCGATCTGATCTTAGACTGGGAATTAACTCTGTAAGCCTAAGCCAACTAACGAAACAAGCAGCGGGCGATCGGGCGGGCACTACGTCTACCAGAGAGACGGTATTATAATGGCTACTGGCATTCGAAAAAAGTGTACAAGATTTTGTGACGATTTGAAAAAAGTGTCCCCATTTTAGACACTTTAATGGCTACTAGCAGCAAACCTGTAAAATCTCAAATGCTCTTTAAGGGGGTGTGAGTTCTTAAGCTTTAATGAGGGATAGGGGGCCAATATAAGGGCCAAGTACCAGCACCCATCGCACATCATGTGCGTACACGCCCCTCGATCGATCAGGTTCTCCGGCGATGGTGCCCCGACGAAGAAAAATTGGGCCTCAGTACATGCCCGAGCCTAGCATGTGATGCCACAACCCTCGATCCGATCCGATCTTAGACTGGGAATGAACTCTGTTTGCTTAGACTGGGAATAAACCCCGTATGCCTAAGTCAACCCATGAAACGAGCGTGCGGGCGCTCAACCGGCCAGAGGGGCGGGATGCGCAAGTCGGGGATCGATCGGGTCCCCCTCTGAGTGCTGGCGATCCTGTTGCAGTAACCCTCGATTCGGTCTAATTTTAGACTAGGAATAAATTTTGTATAACTAAACCAACCGACGAAACGAGCGAACGGGTGGGCGGGTGGGCATTACGCCGGCCAGAGAGACGGGATGCGCAAGCCGTGGATCAATAGGGTGGTAGGTGGGTTTAGGCACATCTTCATATTTCTACGTGCCAATGCCATTTTTATGGCTTGTAAATTCATACAATGGTCCCTTAAGCCTTCACGTGAAGTTTCATGGCAAGACGACTCATTTTCTATTTTTCACGATTTTTGAAACTTTTTGCGGTTTGGATTTTTAAAATTTTTTTTTGAAGGCGTTTTGGCCCCAAACTTGGCAGACGTGATCCTTGTATTTTTGTTGGCACGCACAAAAAAATTCAGCTAAAAACTCGAAGTGTACAAGATTTTGTGACCATTTGAAAAAAGTGTCCCCAGTTCAAACACTTTAATGGCTACTTGCAGCAAACCTGTAAAATCTCAAATGCTCTTTAAGGGGGTGTGAGTTGTCGAGGTTTGATGAGGGATAGGGGGCCAATATAAGGGCCAAGTACCAGCACCCACCACACATCATGTGCACACACCCCCCCAGCACCCCCCATCGTCGGAACCCCAATGCCGTCGGTCAGGTTCTCCGACGATGGTGCCCCGGCAAAGAAAAATGCGGCACCAGCACGTGCCCGAGCCCAACATGTGCTATCGCAACCCTTGGTCTGGTCCGATCTTAGACTGGGAATGAACTATGTATGCTTAGACTGGGAATGAACTCCATATGCCTAAGTTAACCCATGAAATGAGCGTGCGGTCGCTCAGCCGGCCAGAGGGGCGGGATGTGCAAGTCGGGGATCGATCGGGTCCCCCTCTGCGTGCTGTCGATCCTGCTGCCGCAACCCTCAGTCCAGTCTGATCTTAGACTAAGAATGAACTCTGTATGCCTAAGCGATCCGACGAAACGAGCAGGCGGGCAGGCGGGCGAGCACTACGTCGGCCAGAGAGACGGGATGCGCAAGCCGTGGATCGATAGGGTGGTAGGTGGGTTTAGGCACATCTTCATATTTCTGCTTGCCAATGCCATTTTTATGGCTTGTAAATTCATACAATGGTCCCTTAAGCCTTCACGTGAAGTTTCATGGCAAGACGACCCGTTTTCTATTTTTAATGATTTTTGAAACTTTTTACGGTTCGGGATTTTTTAAAATTTTTTCGGAAGGAGTTTTGGCCCCAAACTTGATAGACGTGATCTTTGTATTTTTCTTCGCATGCATAAAAAAATTCAGCTAAAAACTGTTAGTGTACAAGATTTTGTGACCATTTGAAAAAGTGTCCCAATTTCAGACACTTTAATGGCTACTGGCAGCAAACCTGTAAAATCTCAAATGCTCGTTAAGGGGGTGTGAGTTCTCGAGGTTTGATGAGGGATAAGGGTCCAATATAAGGGCCAAGTACCAACATCCATTGCATATCATGTGCGCACATGCCCCCAGCCCCCCCGATCGTCAGAACCCTAATGCCGTCAGTCAATTTCTCCGGCGATGCTCTGGCGATGGTGCCTCGACGAAGAAAAATACGGCACTAGCACATGCCCGAGCCTAGCATGTGCTGTCGTAACCCTCGGTCCAGTCTGATCTTAGACTGGGAATGAACTCCGTATGCTTAGACTGGGAATGAACTCTATATGCCTAAGTCAACCAACAAAACGAGCGTGCGGGCGCTCAACCGGCCAGAGGGGAGGAATGTGCTAGCCGGGGATTGATCGGGTCCTCTTTTGCGTGCTACCGATCCTGCTGTTGCAACCCTCGGTCCGGTCTGATCTTAGATTGGGAATGAACTCTGTATGCTTATACTGGGAATAAACTCCGTATGCCTAAGTCAACCCATGAAACGAGCGTGTGGACGCTCAACCGGCCAGAGGGTCGGGATGCATAAGCCGGGGATCAGTCGGGTCCCCTTCTGCGTGCTACGGATGCTACTATTGTAACCCTCAGTCCGGTCCGATCTTAGATTGGGAATGAACTCCGTATGCCTAAGCCAACTGACGAAACGAGCAAGCGGGCGGGCGGGCGGGCACTACGCCGGCCAGAGAGACGGGATTCGCAAGCCGTGGATCGATAGGGTGGTAGGTGGGTTTAGGCACATCTTCATATTTCTAAGTACCAATGCAATTTTTATGGCTTGTAAATTCATACAATGGTCCCTTAAGCCTTCACGTGAAGTTTCATGGCAAGACGACTCATTTTCTATTTTTCACGATTTTCAAAACTTTTTACGATTCGAGATTTTTTTAAATTTTTTCAGAAGGAGTTTTGGCCCCAAACTTGGTAGATGTGATCCTTGTATTTTTGTTGGCGTGCACAAAATAATTCAGCTAAAAACTCGAAGTGTACAAGATTTTGTGACCATTTGAAAAAAGTGTCCCCATTTCAGACACTTTAATGGCTACTGCCAGTAAACCTGTAAAATCTCAAATGCTCTTTAAGGGGGTGTGAGTTCTAGAGGTTTGATGAGGGATAGGGGGCCAATATATGGGCCAAGTACCAGCATCCATCGCACATCATGTGCCCACACCCCCCCGGCCCCCCTGATCGTCGAAACCCCAATACCGTCGGTCAAGTTCTCCGGCAATGCTCCGGCGATGGTGCCCCAGCGAAGAAAAATGCAACACCAGCATGCCCGAGCCCAGCATGTGCTACCGCAACCCTCGATATGGTCCAATCTTAGACTGGGAATGAACTCCATATGCTTAGACTGGGAATGAACTCTGTATGCCTAAGTCAACCCACAAAACGAGCGTGCGGGCGCTCAACTGGCTAGAGGGGCAAGATGTGCAAGCCAGGTATCGGTCGGGTCCCCCTCTATGTGCTATCGATCCTGCTGTCGTAACCCTCGGTCCAATCTAATCTTAAACTAAGAATGAACTCCGTATGCCTAAGCCAACCAACGAAACGGGCGGGTGGACGAGCGGGCACTACATCGGCCAGAGAGACGGGATGCGCAAGCCGTGGATCGATAGGGTGGTAGGTGGGTTTAGGCACATCTTCATATTTCTACGTGCCAATGCGATTTTTATGGCTTGTAAATTCATACAATGGTCCCTTAAGCCTTCACGTGAAGTTTCATGGCAAGACGACCCATTTTCTATTTTTCACGATTTTCAAAACTTTTTACGGTTTGAGATTTTTTAAAATTTTTTCAGAAGGTGTTTTGGCCCCAAACATGGTAGATGTGATCCTTGTATTCTTATTGGCTTGCACAAAAAAATTCAGCTAAAAACTCGAAGTGTACAAGATTTTGTGACCATTAAAAAAAGGTGCCCCATTTCAGACACTTTAATAGCTACTGCCAGCAAACCTGTAAAATCTCAAATGCTCTTTAAGGGGGTGTGAGTTCTCGAGGATTGATGAGAGATAGAGGGCCAATAAAATGGCCAAGTACCAGCACCCGTCACCCGTGACCCCCCCGATCGTCGGAACCTCAATACCACCGGTCAGGTTCTTCGGCGATGCTCCGACGATGTTGCGCCAACGAAGAAAAATACGACACCAGCACATGCCTGAGCCCAGCATGTGCTGCTGCAACCCTCGATCCAGTGCAATCGATAGGGTGATAGGTGGGTTTAGCGACATCTTCATATTTCTACGTGCCAGTGCCATTTTTATGGCTTGTAAATTCGTACAAAGGTCCCTTAAGCCTTCACATGAAGTTTCATGGCAAGATTACTCGTTTTCTTTTTTTCATGATTTTTAAAACTTTTTGCAGTTCGAGTTTTTTTAAAATTTTTTCGGAAGGAGTTTTGGCCCCAAACTTGGTAGACGTGATCTTGTATTTTTGTTGGCATGCACAAAAAAATTCAGCTAAAAGCTCGAAGTGTATAAGATTTTGTGACCATTTGAAAAAAGTGTCCCCATTTCAGACACTTTAATGGCTACTACCAGCAAACCTATAAAATCTCAAATGCTCTTTAAGGGGGTGTGAGTTCTCGAGGTTTGATGAGGGATAGAGGGCCAATATAAGGGCAAAATACCAGCACCCATCGCACATCATGTGTGCACACCCCCCTGACCCCCTCGATCGTCGGAACCCCAATGCCACCGATCAGGTTCTCCGACGATGCTCTGATGATGGTGCCTCGACGAAGAAAAATGCAGCACCAGCACATGCTTGAGCCTAGGATGTGCTACCGTAACCCTCGATCCGGTCCGATCTTAGACTAGGAATGAACTCCGTATGCTTAGACTAGGAATGAACTCCATATGCCTAAGTCAACCCATGGAACGAGTGTGCGCGTGCTCAGCCGGCCAGAGGGGCGAGATGCGTAAGCCGAGGATTGGTTGGGTCTCCCTCTGGGTGCTGTCGTAACCCTCCATCTGGTCTGATCTTAGACTGGGAATGAACTCCATATGCCTAAGCCAACCGACGAAACGAGCGGGTGGACGGGCGGACGGCACTACGTCGACTAGAGAGATGGGACGCGCAAGCCATGGATCGATAGGGTGATAGGTGGGTTTAGCCACATCTTCATATTTCTAAGTGCCAGTGCCATTTTTATGGCTTGTAAATTCATACAATGGTCCCTTAAGCCTTCACGTGAAGTTTCATGGCAAGATTACTCGTTTTCTTTTTTTTCATGATTTTTAAAACTTTTTACGGTTCGGGTTTTTTTAAAATTTTTTTGGAAGGAGTTTTGGCCCCAAACTTGGTACACGTGATCTTGTATTTTTGTTGGCATGCATAAAAAAATTCAGCTAAAAATTTGAAGTGTACAAGATTTTGTGACCATTCGAAAAAAGTGTCCCCATTTTAGACACTTTAATTGCTACTGGCAGCAAACCTGTAAAATCTCAAATGCTCTTTAAGGGGGTGTGAGTTCTGGAGGTTTGATGAGGGATAGGGGGCCAATATAAGGGCCATGTACCAGCACCCATCGCACATCATGTGCGCACACCCCCCTTGGCCCCCCCGATCGCCGGAACCCCAATGCCGCTGATCAGGTTCTCCGACGATGCTCCGGCGATGGTGCCCCGACAAAGAAAAATGTGGCACCAGCACATGCCCGAGCCAGCATATGTTGTCGTAAACCTTGATCTGGTTCGATCTTAGACTGGGAATGAACTCCATTTCCTTAGACTGGGAATGAACTCTGTATGCCTAAGTCAACCCATGGAACGAGCGTGCGGGCGCTCAATCGGCCAGAGGGGCGGGATGCGTAAGCCGGGGATCGACTGGGTCCCCCTCTACACGTTGCTAATCCTGTTGCTGCAACCTCGGTCGGGTTCGATCTTAGACTGGGAATGAACTCCGTATGCCTAAGCCAACCGATGAAACGAGCGGGCGGGCGGGCAAGCAGTCACTACGTCGGCCAGAGAGACGGGATGCGCAAGCCGTTGATCGATAGGGTGGTAGGTGGGTTTAGCCACATCTTCATATTTCTGTGTGCCAATGCCATTTTTATGGCTTATAAATTCATAAAATGGTCCCTTAAGTCTTCACGTGAAGTTTCATGGCAAGACGACTCATTTTCTATTTTTTATGATTTTTGAAACATTTTACGGTTCGAGATTTTTTAAAATTTTTTCAGAAGAAGTTTTGGTCCCAAACTTGGTAAACGTGATCCTTGTATTTTTGTTGGCATGCACAAAAACATTCAGCTAAAAACTCGAAGTGTACAAGATTTTGTGACCATTTGAAAAAAGTGTCCCCATTTCAGACACTTTAATTGCTATTGGCAACAAACCTGTAAAATCTCAAATGCTTTTTAAGGGGATGTGAGTTCTGGAGGTTTGATGAGGGATAGGGGGCTAATATAAGGGCCAAGTACCAGCACCCATTGCACATCATGTGCGCACACCCCCCGGCCCCTTAGATAGCTGGAACCCTAATGCCGTCCGTCAGGTTCTCCGAGGATGCTTCAGCGATGGTGCCCCGACAAAGAAAAATACGACACCAGCACATGCCCGAGCCCAGCATATGCTGCCGTAACCCTCGATCCGGTCCAATGTTAGACTGGGAAAGAACTCCATTTGCTTAGACTGGGAATGAGCTCCGTATGCTTAAGTCAACCCACGAAACGATCGTGTGGGCGCTCAGCCGGCCAGAGGGGCAAGATACGCAAGTCGGTGATTGGTCGGGTCCCCCTCTACATGCTGCTGATCCTGCTGCAACAACCGTCGGTCCAATCTGATCTAAGACTGGGAATGAACTCCGTATGCCTAAGCCAACCGACGAAATGAGCGGACGGGCGTGCGGGCACTACGTCGACCAGAGAGACGGGATGTGCAAGCTGTGGATCGATAGGGCGGTAGGTGGGTTTAGGCACATCTTCATATTTTTGCGTGCCAATGCCATTTTTATGGCTTGTAAATTCATACAATGGTCCCTTAAGCCTTCACGTGAAATTTTGTGGCAAGACGACTCATTTTTTATTTTTCACAATTTTCAAAACTTTTCTCGGTTCCAGATTTTTTAAAATTTTTTCGGAAGGAGTTTTGTCCCCAAACTTTGTAGACATGATCCTTGTATTTTTGTTAGCATGCACAAAAAAATTCAGCTAAAAACTCTTAGTGTACAAGATTTTGTGACCATTTGAAAAAAGTGTCCCCATTTCAGACACTTTAATTGCTACTGGCAGCAAACCTGTAAAATCTCAAATGCTCTTTAAGGGGGTGTGAGTTCTTGAGGTTTGATGAGGGATAAGGGGGCCAATATAAGGGCCAAGTACCAGCACCCATCGCACATCATGTGCGCACTCCCCCCCGAGCCCCCGATCGTCGAAACCCCAATGCCGCCGATCGAGTTCTCCGGTGATGCTCCGACGATGGTGCCTTGACGAAGAAAAATGCTGCACCAGCACATGCTAGAGCCCAGCATCTGCTGCTGCAACCCTCAGTCCAGTCCGATCTTAGACTGGGAATGAACTTCGTATGCTTAGACTGGGAAAGAACTCCGTATGCCTAAGTCAACCCAAGAAACAAGCGTACGGGTGCTCAGCCGGCCAGAGGGGCGGGATGCGCAAGCCAAGGATCGATCGGGTCCCCCTCTGTGTGCCACCAATCTTGCTGCTGCAACCCTCAGTTCGGTCTGATCTTAGACTGGGAATGAACTCTGTATGCCTAAGCCAACCGACGAAACAAGCGGACGGGCGGGTGGGCACTACGCCAGCCAGAGAGACGGATGCGCAAGCCATGGATCGATAGGGTGGTAGGTGGGTTTAGGCACATCTTCATATTTCTACATGCCAATGAAATTTTTATGGCTTGTAAATTCATACAATGGTCCCTTAAGCCTTCACGTGAAGTTTCATGGCAAGACGACTCGTTTTCTATTTTTCACGATTTTTGAAACTTTTTGCGGTTTGGGATTGTTTAAAATTTTTTCGGAAGTAGTTTTGGCCCCAAACTTGGTAGACGTTATCCTTGTATTTTTGTTGGCATGCACAAAAAAATTCAGCTAAAACTCGATGTGTACGAGATTTTGTGACCATTTGAAAAAAGTGTCCCCATTTCAGACACTTTAATGGCAACCGACAGCAAACCTGTAAAATCTCAAATGCTCTTTAAGGCGGTGTGTGTTCTGGAGGTTTGATGAGGGATAGGGGGCCAATATAAGGGCCAAGTACGAGCACCAACCGCACATCATGTGTGCACAGCCCCCGGCTCCCTCGATCGCCGAAACCCCAATACCGTCGGTCAGGTTCTTTGGCGATGCTCCAACGATAGTGCCCCGACGAAGAAAAATGCGACACCAGCACATGCCCGAGCCCAGCATGTGCTGTCCCAACCCTCGGTCCGGTTTGATCTTAGACTAGGAATGAACTCCGTACGCTTAGACTGGGAATGAACTCCGTATGCCTAAGTCAATCCACGAAACGAGCGTGCGGGTGCTCAGCTGGCCAGAAGGCCAAGATGCAGAAGCTGGGGATCGACTGGGTCCCACTTTGCGTGCTGTCGTAACCCTCGGTCCGGTCCAATCTTAGACTGGGAATGAACTTCGTATGCCTAAGTCGACCGACGAAATGAGCGGGCGGGCGGGCACTTATCGGCCAGAGAGACGGGATGCGCAAGCCGTGGATCGATAGGGTGGTAGGTGGGTTTAGGCACTTCTTCATATTTCTGCATGCCAATGAGATTTTTATGGCTTGTAAATTCATACAATGGTCCCTTAAGCCTTCACGTGAAGTTTCATAGCAAGACGACTCATTTTCTATTTTTCACGATTTTCAAAACTTTTTGTGGTTCAGGATTTTTTCAAATTTTTTTGGAAGGAGTTTTGGCCCCAAACTTGGTAGACGTGATCCTTGTATTTTTTTTGCAAGCATAAAAAAATTCAACTAAAAACCCAAAGTGTACAAGATTTTGTGACCATTTGAAAAAAGTGTCCCCATTTCAGACACTTTAATGGCTACTAGCAGCAAACCTGTAAAATCTCAAATGCTCTTTAAGGGGGTGGGAGTTCTCGAGGTTTGATGAGGGATAGGGGCCAATATAAGGGCCAAGTACCAGTACCCATCACACATCATGTACGCACACCCCCCCAGCCCCCCAGATCGTTAGAAACCCAATACCGCCAGTCAGGTTCTCCGATGATGCTCCGACGATGGTGCCCCGACAAAGAAAAATGTGGCACCAACAAATGCCCGAGCCCAGCATGTGCTGCCGCAACCCTCGGTCCGGTCTGATCTTAGACTGGGAATGAACTATGTATGCTTAGACTGGGAATAAACTCCGTATGCCTAAGTCAACCCACGAAACGAGCGTGCGGGTGCTCAGCCGGCCAGAGGGGCGGGATGCGTAAGCCGGGGATCGGCTGGGTCCCCCTCTGTGTGCTGCCAATCCTGCTGCCATAACCCTCAGTCCGGTTCAATCTTAGACTTGGAATTCACCCCATATGCCTAAGCCAACCGACGAAACGATCGGGCGGACGGACGGGTACTACGCCGGCCAGAGAGACGGGATCCGCAAGCCGTGGATCGATAGGGTGGTAGGTGGGTTTAGGCACATCTTCCTATTTCTACATACCAATGCCATTTTTATGGCTTGTAAATTCATACAATGGTCTCTTAAGCCTTCATGTGAAGTTTCATGGCAAGGCGACTTGTTTTTTATTTTTCACGATTTTTGAAATGTTTTCCAGTTCAAGATTTTTTAAAATTTTTTCGCAACGCGTTTTGGCCCAAACTTGGTAGACGTGATCCTTGTATTTTTGTTGGCATGCACAAACAAATTCAACTAAAAACTCGAAATGTACAAGATTTTGTGACCATTTGAAAAATGTGTCCCCATTTGAGACACTTTAATGGCTACTGACAGCAAACCTGTAAAATCTCAAATGCTCTTTAAGGGGGTGTGAGTTCTCGAGGTTTGATGAGGGATAAGGGGGACAATATAAGGGCCAAGTACCAGCATCCATTGCACATCATGTGCGCACACACCCCCCGGCCCCTCCGATCGCCGAAACCCTAATGTCGGTCAAGTTCTCCGTTGATGCTCCGGCGATTATGCCCCAAGAAGAGAAATGCGGCACAGCACATGCCCGAGCCCAGTATGTGCTGCCACAACCCTCGGTTCGGTCCTATCTTAGACTGGGAATGAACTCCGTATGCTTAGACTGGGAATGAACTTCGTATGCCTAAGTCAACCCATGAAATGAGCATACGGGCGCTCAGCCGGTCGGAGGGGCGGGATGCACAAGCCGGAGATTGATCGGTTCCCCCTCTGCATGCTATTGATCTTGCTGCTGCAACCCTCGGTCTGGTCCTATCTTAGACTGGGAATGAACTCCGTATGCCTATGCTAACCGACAAAACGAGCGAGCGGGCGAGCGGGCACTACGCCGGCCAGAGACACGAGATTCGTAAGCCGTGGATCGATAGGGTGGTAGGTGGGTTTAGGCACATCTTCATATTTCTGCATGCCAATGTCATTTTTATGGCTTGTAAATTCATACAACGGTCACTTAAGCCTTGATGTTAAGTTTCATGGCAAGATGAGTCGTTTTCTATTTTTCACGATTTTCAAAACTTTGAACGGTTCGGGATTTTTTAAAATTTTTTTTAAAGGAGTTTTGGCCCAAAACTTTATAGACTTGATCATTGTATTTTTTGTTGGCATGCCCAAAAAAATTCAGCTAAAAAATCAAAGTGTACAAGATTTTGTGACCATTTGAAGAAAGTATCCCCATTTCAGACACCTTAATTGCTACTAGCAGCAAACCTGTAAAATCTCAATTACTCTTTAAGGGGGTGTGAATTCTCGAGGTTTGATGAGGGATAAGGGGCCAATATAAGGGCCAAGTACTAGCACCCATCGCACATCATGTGCGCACACCACCCGGCCCCCCGATCGCCGGAACCCCAATGCCGTCGGTCAAGTTCTCCGGTGATGCTCCGACGATGGTGCCCCAATGAAGAAAAATACGACACCAGCACATGCCCGAGCCCAGCATGTGCTGCCGTAACCCTCGATCTGATCTGATCTTAGACTGGGAATGAACTCCATATGCTTATACTGGGAATGAACTCTGTATGCCTAAGCCAACTGATGAAACGAGCAGGCGGGTGGGCGGGCGGGCACTACGTCGGCCAGAGAGACGGGATGCGCAAGCCGTGGATCGATAGGGTGGTAGGTGGGTTTAGGCACATCTTCATATTTCTACGTGCCAATGCCATTTTTATGGCTTGTAAATTCATACAATGGTCCCTTAAGCCTTCACGTGAAGTATCATGGCAAGATGACTCGTTTTCTATTTTTCATGATTTTTGAAACTTTTTGCGATTTGAGATTTTTTAAAATTTTTTTGGAAGGAGTTTTGGCCCCAAACTTGGTAGACATGATCCTTGTATTTTTGTTGGCATGCACAAAACAATACAGCTAAAACCTCGAAGTGTAGAAGATTTTGTGACCATTTGAAAAAAGTGTCCCCATTTCAGACACTTTAATGTCTACTGGCAGCAAACCTGTAAAATCTCAAATGCTCTTCAACGGGGTGTGAGTTCTCGACGTTTGATGAGGGATAGGGGGCCAATATAAGGGCCAAGTGCCAGCACCCATCGTACATCATGTGCATACACCCCCCGACCCCCCGATCGTCGGAACCCCAATACCGCTGGTCAGGTTCTCCGACGATGCTCCGATGATAGTGCCCAGACGAAGGAAAATGTAGCACTAGCACATGCCCGAGCCTAGCATGTGCTGTCGTAACCCTCGGTCTGGTCCGATCTTAGACTGGGAATGAACTTCGTATGCTTAGACTGGGAATGAACTCCGTATGCCTAAGTCAACCAACGAAACGAGCATACGGGCGCTCAGCCTGCCAGAGGGGCGGGATGCGCAAGCGAAGGATCGATCGAGTCCTCTTATGCGTGCTGTCGATCCTGCTACCATAACCCTCGATTCGGTTCGATCTTAGACTGGAAGTGAACCCGTATGCCTAAGCCAACCGATGAAATGAGCGGGCGGACGAGCAGACGGGCAGACGGGCGGACGGGCGGGTGGGCACTACGCCGGCCAGAGAGACGGGATGCGCAAACCGTGGATCGATAGGGTGGTAGGTGGGCTTAGGAACATCTTCATATTTCTGCGTGCCAATGCCATTTTTATGGCTTGTAAATTCTTACAATGATCGCTTAAGCCTTCACGTGAAGTTTCATGGCAAGACGACTCGTTTTCTATTTTTCACGATTTTCTAAACATTTTGCTGTTCAAGATTTTTTAAAATTTTTTCGAAAGGAGTTTTGGCCCCAAACTTGGTAGACGTGTTCCTTGTATTTTTGTTGGCATGCACAAAACAATTCAGCTAAAAACTCGAAGTGTACAAGATTTCGTGACCATTTGAAAAAAGTGTCCCCATTTGAGACACTTTAATGGCTACTGGCAGCAAACGTGTAAAATCTCAAATGCTCTTTAAGGGGGTGTGAGTTTTCAAGGTTTGACGAGGGATAGGGGGCCAATATAAGGGCCAAGTACCAGCACCCATCACACATCAAGTGCGCACACCCCCTACCCCCCCGATCGCCGGAACCCCAATGTCGCCGGTCAGGTTCTGAGTCGATACTCCGACGATGGTGCCCCGACGAAGAAAAATGTGGCACCAGCACATGCCCGAGCCCAGCATGTGCTGCCGTAACCTTCGGTCCGTTCCGATCTTAGACTAGGAATGAACAACGTATGCTTAGACTGGGAATGAACTCCATATGCCTAAGTCAACCCACGAAATGAGCGTGCGGGCGCTCAGCCAGCCAGAGGGGCAGGATGCACAAGTCGGGGGTTGGTCGGGTCCCCCTCTATGTGCTGCTGATCCTGCTACTGCAACCCTCAGTCCAGTTTGATCTTAGACTGGGAATGAACTCCGTATGCCTAAGCCAACCGACGAAACGAGCGGGCATGTGGACACTACACCGACTAAAGAGACGGGATGCACAAGCCGTGAATCGATAGGGTGGTATGTGGGTTTAGGCACATCTTCCTATTTCTGCATGCCAATGCCATTTTTATGGCTTGTAAATTCATACAATGGTCCCTTAAGCCTTCACGTGTAGTTTCATGGCAAGACGACTCGTTTTCTATATTTCATGATTTTCAAAACTTTTTACGGTTCGGGATTTTTTTAAATTTTTTTGAAAGGAGTTTTGGCCCCAATCTTAATAGATGTGATCCTTGTATTTTTGTTGGGATGCACAAAAAAATTAAGCTAAAAACTCGAAGTGTACAAGATTTTGTGACCATTTGAAAAAAGTGTCACCATTTCAGACATTTTAATGGCTACTGGCAGCAAACCTGTAAAATCTCAAACGCTCTTTAAGGGGTTGTGAGTTCTCAAGCTTTGATGAGGGATAGGGGGCTAATATAAGGGCCAAGTACCAGCACCCATCGCACATCATGTGCGCACACCCCTCCAGGCCCTCCCGATCGCCGGAACCCAAATTCCGCCGGTCAGGTTCTCCGACGATGATGCCCCGCGAAGAAAAATACGGCACCAGGACATGCCTGAGCCCAGCATGTGCTGCCACAACCCTCAATCCGGTCCGCTCTTAGACTAGAAATGAAATCCGTATGCCTAAGTCAACCCACAAAACGAGCGTGCGGGCGCTCAACCGGCCAGAGCGGCGGGATGCCCAAGCCGGGGATCAGTCGGGTCCCCCTCTGGGTGCTGTCGATCCTGTTGCCACAACCCTTAGTTCGGTCCGATCTTAGACTGGGAATGAACTCCGTATGCCTAAGCCAACCGACGAAATGAGCATGCAGGCGATCAGGCGGGCACTACACCGGCCAGAGAGACGGGATGCGCAAGCCGTGGATCGATAGGGTGGTAGGTGGGTTTAGGCACATCTTCATATTTCTGCATGCCAATGCCATTTTTATGGCTTGTAAATTCATACAATGGTCCCTTAAGCCTTCACGTGAAGTTTCATGGCAAGACGACTCGTTTTCTATTTTTCACGATTTTCAAAATTTTTACGGTTCGGGTTTTTTTTTAATTTTTTTGAAAGGAGTTTTGGCCGCAAACTTGGTAACGTGATCCTTGTATTTTTGTTATCATGCACAAAAAAATTCAGCTAAAAACTCTAAGTGTACAAGATTTTGTGACCATTTGAAAAAAGTGTCCCCATTTCAGACACTTTAATGGCTACTGGTAGCAAACCTGTAAAATCTCAAATGCTGTTTAAGGCAGTGTGAGTTCTCGAGGTTTGATGAGGGATAGGGGGCCAATATAAGGGCCAAGTACCAGCACCCATCGCACATCATGTGCGCACACACCCCCCCGGCCCCCTCGATCGTCGAAACCCTAATGCTACCGGTCAGGTTCTCCGGTGATGCTCAGACGATGATGCCCCGCGAAGAGAAATGCGGCACCAGCTCATGGCCGAGCCCAGCATGTCCTACCCCAACCCTCGGTCGGGTCCGATCTTAGACTGCGAATGAACTCCGTATGCTTAGACTAGGAATGAACTCCGTATGGCTAAGTCAACCCATGAAACGAGCGTGTGGGCGCTCAATCGGCCAGAAGGCCGGGATGCGCAAGACGGGGATCAATCGGATCCGCCTCGATGTGCTGCCGATCCTGCTGCCGTAACCATCGGTCTGATACGATCTTAGACTGGGAATGAATTTCGTATGCCTAAGCCAACCGACGAAACAAGCAGGCGGGCGGGCGGGCAGGCACTACGCCGGCCAGAGAGACGGGATGCACAAGCTGTGGATCGATAGTGTGGTAGGTGGGTTTAGGCACATCTTTATATTTTTACGTGCCAATGCCATTTTTATGGCTTGTAAATTCATACAATGGTCCCTTAAGCCTTCACGTGAAGTTTCATGGCAAGACGACTCGTTTTCTATTTTTCACAATTTTTGAAACTTTTTACGGTTCAAGATTTTTTTAAAATTTCTTTGGAAAGATTTTTGGCCCCAAACTTGGTAGACGTCATCCTTGTATTTTTGTTGGCATGGACAAAAAAATTTAGCTAAAAACTCGAAGCGTACAAGATTTTGTGACCATTTGAAAAAAGTGTCCCCATTTCAGACACTTTAATGGCTACTAGCAGCAAACCTGTAAAATCTCAAATGCTCTTTAAGAGGGTGTGAGTTCTCGAGGTTTGATGAGGGATAGGGGGCAAATCTAAGGGCCAAGTACCAGCACCCATCGTACACCATGTACGCACACCCCCCGACCCTCCCGATCGCTGGAACCCCAATGCCGTCTGTCAGGTTCTTCGACGATGGTGCCTCGACGAAGAAAAATGTGGCACCAGCACATGCCCGAGCCCAGCATGTGCTGCCACAACCCTCAATCCAGTCCAATCTTGGATTGGGAATGAACTCTGTATGCTTAGACTGGGAATGAACTCCATATGCCTAAGTCAACCCATGAAACGAGAGTGCGGGCGCTTAGCCGGCCAGAGGGGCGGGATGCGTAAGTCGGGGATCGGTCGGGTCCCCCTCTGGGTGCTGCCTATCCTGTTACGACAACCCTCAGTCCAGTCCAGTCTTAGACTGGAATGAACTCTGTATGCCTAAGCCAACCGACGAATAGAGTGGACGGGCGGGCACTACGCCGGCCAGAGAGATGGGATGCGTAACTCGTGGATCGATAGGGTGGTAGGTGGGTTTAGGCACATCTTCATATTTTTGCATGCCAATGCCATTTTTATGGCTTGTAAATTCATACAATGGTCCCTTAAGCCTTCACGTGAAGTTTCATGGCAAGACGACTCGTTTTCTATTTTTCACGATTTTTGCGGTTCAAGATTTTTTAAAATTTTTTTGAAAAGAGTTTTGGCCCTAAACTTGGTAGACGTGATCCTTGTATTTTTGTTGGCATGCGCAAAAAAATTCAGCTAAAAACTCGAAGTGTACAAGATTTTGTGACCATTTGAAAAAAGTGTCCCCATTTGAGACACTTTAATGGCTACTGGCAGCAAACCTGTAAAATCTCAAATGCTCTTTAAGGGGTGTGAGTTCTCAAGGTTTGATGAGGGATAGGGGGCCAATAAGAGGGCATGTACCAGCACCCATCACACATTATGTGTGCACAGCCCCCCCGGCCCCCCCCGATCGTCGAAACCCCAATACCGTAGGTCAAGTTCTCCGACGATGGTGCCCCGACGAAGAAAAATACGGCACCAGCAGATGCTCGAGCCCAGCATGTTCTGCCACAACCCTCGGTCTGATCTGATCTTGGACTGGAAATGAACTCCGTATGCCTAAGTCAACCCACAAAACGAGCGTGCTGGCGTTCAGTCGGCCAGAGGGGCGGGATGCGCACGTCGGGGATCGGTCGGGTCACCCTTTGCGTGCTACTGATCCTGCTGCCGCAACCCTCAGTCCGATCCATTCTTAGACTGGGAATGAACTTCGTATGCCTAAGCCAACCGACGAAATGAGTTGGCGGGCGGGCACTACATCGGCCAGAGAGACAGGACGCGCAAGCCGTGGATCGATAGGGTGGTAGGTGGGTTTAGGCACATCTTCATATTTTTGCATGCCAGTGCCATTTTTATGGCTTGTAAATTCATACAATGGTCCCTTAAGCTTCACGTGAGGTTTCATGGCAAGGCGACTCGTTTTCTATTTTTCATGATTTTTGAAACTTTTTACGGTTCGAGATTTTTTAAAATTTTTTCGGAAGGATTTTTTGCCCCAAACTTGGTAGACATGATCCTTGTATTTTTTTTGGCATGTACAAAAAAATTCAGCTAAAAAATCGAAGTGTACAAGATTTTGTGACCATTTGAAAAAAGTGTCCCTATTTTAGGCACTTTAATGGCTACTGGCAGCAAACCTGTAAAATCTCAAATGCTCTTTAAGGGGGTGTGAGTTCTAGAGGTTTGATGAGGGATAGAGAGCCAATATAAGGGCCAAGCACCAGCACCCATCACACATTATGTGCGTACAGCCCCCCCGGCTCCCCCGATCGTCGGAACCCCAATGCCGTCGGTCAAGTTCTCCGATGATGGTGCCCTGACAAAGAAAAATGTGGCACCAGCACATGCCCGAGCCCAGCATGTGCTGCCACAACCTTCGGTCCGGTTCGATCTTAGACTGGGAATGAACTCCATATGCCAAAGACAACCCACGAAACGAGCGTTCGGGCGCTCAACCGGCTAGAGGGGTTGGATGCGCAAGTCGGGGATCGGCCAGGTCCCCTCTGCGTGCTGTCGATCCTGCTGCCGGAACCCTCGGTCCAATCTGATCTTAGACTAGGAATGAACTTCACATGCCTAAGCCACTCGACGAAATGAGCGGGCGGGCGGGCACTACGCCGGCCAGAGAAACAGGATGCGTAAGCCGTGGATCAATAGTGTGGTAAGTGGGTTTAGTCACATCTTCATATTTACTGCGTGCCAATGCCATTTTTATGGCTTGTAAATTCATACAATGGTCCCTTAAGCCTTCACGTGAAGTTTCATGACAAGACGACTCGTTTTCTATTTTTCATGATTTTTGAAACTTTTTATGGTTCGGGATTGTTTAAAATTTTTTTGGAAGGAGTTTTGGCCCCAAACTTGGTAGACGTGATCCTTGTATTTTTGTTGTCATGCACCAAAAAATTCAGCTAAAAACTCGAGGTGTACGAGATTTTGTGACCATTTGAAAAAAGTGCCTCCATTTCAGACACCTTAATGGCTACTGGCAGCAAACCTGTAAAATCTCAAATGCTCTTAAAGGGGGTGTGAGTTCTCGAGGTTTGATGAGGGATAGGGGGCCAATATAAGGGCCAAGTACCAGCACCCATTGCACATCATGTGCACACACCCCCCGGCCCCCCCGATCGTCGGAACCCCAATGCCACCGGTCAGGTTCTCCGGCGACGCTCCGGTGATGATGCCCCGGTGAAGAAAAATACGACACCAGCATATGCTCGAGCCCAGCATGTGCTACCGCAACCCTCAGTTCGATCCGATCTTAGACTGGGAATGAACTCCGTATGCCTAAGTCAACCCACGAAACGAGTGTGCGGGCGCTCAGCCGGCCAGAGGGGCGGGATGCGCAAGTCAGGGATCAATCAGGTCCCCCTCTGTGTGCTACCGATCCCGCTGCCACAACCCTCAGTATGGTCCGATCTTAGACTGGGAATGAACTCTGTATGCCTAAGCCAGCTGACAAAACGAGTTGGCGGGCAGACGGGCGGGCACTACACCGACCAGAGAGACGGGATGCGCAAGCCGTGGATGATAGGGTGGTAGGTGGGTTTAGGCACATCTTCATATTTCTGCATGCCAATGCCATTTTTATGGCTTGTAAATTCATACAATGGTCCCTTAAGCCTTCACGTGAAGTTTCATGGCAAGGCAACTCGTTTTCTATTTTTCATGATTTTTGAAATATTTTCCAGTTCAAGATTTTTTAAAATTTTTTCGCAACGAGTTTTGGCCCCAAACTTGGTAGACGTGATCCTTGTATTTTTGTTGGCATGCACAAAACAATTCAGCTAAAAACTCGAAATGTACAAGATTTTGTGACCATTTGAAAAAAGTGTCCCCATTTGAGATGCTTTCATGGCTACTGGCAGCAAACCTGTAAAATCTCAAATGCTCTTTAAGGCGGTGTGAGTTCTCGAGGTTTGATGAGGGATAGGGGGCCAATATAAGGGCCAAGTACCAGCAACCATCACACATCATGTGCGCACACCCCCTCAGGCCCCCTCGATTGTCGAAACCCTAATGCCGTTGGTTAGGTTCTCTGGCGATGCTCTGGGGATGGTGCCCCGACGAAGAAAAATACGGCACCAGCACATGCCCGAGCCCAGCATGTGCTGTTGCAACCCTCGATCTGGTCTGATCTTAGACTGGGAATGAACTCCGTATGCCTAAGCCAACCGACGAAACGAGTGGGCGGGCGGGCGGGCGAGCGGGCACTATGCCGGCCAGAGAGACAAGATGCGCAACCTGTGGATCGATAGGGTGGTAGGTGGGTTTAGGCACATCTTCATATTTCTGCTTGCCAATGCCATTTTTATGGCTTGTAAATTCATACAATGGTCCCTTAAGCCTTCATGTGAAGTTTCATGGCAAGACGACTCGTTTTCTATTTTTCACAATTTTCAAAACTTTTTGTGGTTCGAGATTTTTTAAATTTTTTTAGAAGAAGTTTTGTTCCCAAACTTGGTAGACGTGATCCTTGTATTTTTGTTGGCTTGCAAAAAAAAATTCAGCTAAAAACTCGAAGTGTACAAGATTTTGTGACCATTTGAAAAAAGCATCCCCATTTCATACACTTTAATGGCTACTGGCAACAAACCTATAAAATCTCAAAAGCTCTTTAAGGGGGTGTGAGTTCTCAAGGTTTGATGAGGGATAGGGGGCCAATATAAGGGCCAAGTACCAGCACCCATCGCACATCATGTGCGCACACCCCCCGGCCCCTCCGATCGCCAGAACCCCAATGCTGTCGGTTAGGTTCTCCAGCGATGCTCCGGTGATGGTGCCCCGACGAAGAAAAATATGGCATTAGCACATGCCCGAGCCCAGCATGTGCTGCCGCAACCCTCGGTCCGGTCCAATATTAGACTGGGAATGAACTCCGTATGCTTAGACTGGGAATGAACTCTATATGCCTAGGTCAACCCACGAAACGAGCGTGCGGGCGCTCAACCTACCAGACGGGCGGGATGCGCAAGCCGAGGATTAACCAGGTCCTTTTTTGCGTGCTACCGATCCTATTGCCATAACCTTCAATCCATCTGATCTTATACTGGGAATGAACTCCGTATGCTTATACTAGGAATGAACTCCGTATGTCTATGTCAACCCATGAAACGAGCGTGCGGGCACTCAACCGGCCAACGGGTCAGGATGCGCAAGTCGATAATCGACCGGGTCCCCCTCTACGAGCTATCGATCCTGCTGCTGTAACCCTCAATCTGGTCCAATCTTAGACTGGGAATGAACTCCGTATACCTAAGCCAACCGACGAAATGAGCAAGCAGGCGGGCGGGCACTACGTCGGCCAGAGAGACGGGATGCGCAAGCCGTAGATCGATAAGGTGGTAGGTGGGTTTAGGCACATCTTCATATTTCTGCATGCCAATGCCATTTTTATGGCTTGTAAATTCATACAATGGTCCCTTAGGCCTTCACGTGAGGTTTCATGGCAAGACGACTCCTTTTTTATTTTTCAAGATTTTTAAAACTTTTTGCAGTTCGAGATTTTTTAAAATTTTTTCGGAAGGAGTTTTGGCCCCAAACTTGGTAGACGTGATCCTTGTGTTTTTTTTGGCATGCACAAAAAATTTCAGCTACAAACTCGAATTGTACAAGATTTTGTGACCATTTGAAAATGTGTCCCCATTTCAGACACTTTGATGCCTACTGGCAGCAAACCTGTAAAATCTCAAATGCTCTTTAAGGGGGTGTGAGTTCTAGAGGTTTGATGAGGGATAGGGGGAAAATATAAGGGCCAAGTCCCAGCACCCATTGCACATCATGTGCGCACACCCCCCGGCCCCCCCGATCGTAGAAACCCCAATGCCATCGGTCAGGTTCTCCGGCGATGCTCCGGCGATGGTGCCCCGACGAAGAAAAATGTGACACCAGCTTATGCCCGAGCCCAGCATGTGCTACCGCAACCCTCGGTCTGGTCCGATCTTAGACTGGGAATGAGCTCTGTATGCTTAGACTGGCAATGAACTTCGTATACCTATGTAAACCCACAAAACGAGCGTGCGGGCGCTCAGTCGACCAAAAGGGTGAGATGTGCAAGTCGGGGATCGGTCAGGTCCCCCTCTGCGTGCTGCTGATCCTGCTGCTGCAACCCTCGGTCTGGTTTGATCTTAGACTGGGAAAGAACTCCGTATGCCTAAGCCAACTGACGAAACAAGCAGGTGGGTGGGCACTACGCCAGCCAGAGAGACGGGATGCGTAAGCCGTGGATCGATAGGGTGGTAGGTGGGTTTAGGCACATCTTCATATTTCTGTATGCCAATGCCATTTTTATGGCATGTAAATTCATACAATGGTCCCTTAAGCCTTCACGTGAAGTTTCATGGCAAGACGACTCGTTTTCTATTTTTCATAATTTTTGAAACTTTTATGGTTCAGGATTTTTTTAAATTTTTTTGGAAGGATTTTTGGCCCCAATCCTGGTAGACGTGATCCCTGTATTTTTGTTGGCATGCACAAAAAAATTCAGCTAAAAACTCAAAGTGTACAAGATTTTGTGACCATTTGAAAAAAGTGTCCCCATTTCAGACACTTTAATGGCTACTGGCAGCAAACCTATAAAATCTCAAATGCTCTTTAAGGGGGTGTGAGTTCTCGAGGTTTGATGAGAGATAGGGGGCCAATATAAGGGCCAAGTACCAGCACCCATCGCACATCATGTGCACACACCCCCCCGGCTCCCCCGATCGTCGGAACCCTGATACCGCCGGTCAGGTTCTCCGGTGATGGTGCCCCGGTGAAGAAAAATGTGGCACCAGCACATGCCAGAGCCCAGCATGTGCTACCGCAACCCTCGGTCTGATCAAATCTTAGATTGGGAATGAACTCTGTATGCTTAGACTGGGAATGAACTCCGTATGCCTAAGTCAACCCACGAAACGAGCATGCGGGCGCTCAGCCGGCCAGAGGGATGCACAAGCCGGGGATTGACTGGGTCCCCCTCTGTGTTCTACCGATCCTACTATCGTAACCCTCGGTCCGGTCTGATCTTAGACTAAGAATGAACTCTGTATGCCTAAGCCGAATGACGAAACGAGCATGCGAGCGGGCGGGCACTACGTCGACCAGAGAAACGGGATGCGCAAGCCGTGGATCGATAGGGTGGTAGGTGTGTTTAGGCACATCTTCATATTTTTGCGTGCCAATGCCATTTTTATGGCTTGTAAATTCATACAATGGTCCCTTAATCCTTCAAGTGAAGTTTCATGGCAAGACGACTCGTTTTCTATTTTTCATGATTTTCAAAACTTTTTACGGTTCGAGATTTTTTAAAATTTTTTCGGAAGGAGTTTTGGCCCCAAACGTGGTAGATCTGATCCTTGTATTTTTTTTGGTGTGCACAAAACAATTCAGCTAAAAACTCGAAATGTACGAGATTTTGTGACCATTTGAAAAAAGTGTTCCCATTTCAGACACTTTAATGGCTACTGGCAGCAAACCTGTAAAATCTCAAATGCTCTTTAAGGGGGTGTGAGTTCTCGAGGTTTGATGAGGGATAGGGGGCCAATATAAGGGCCAAGTACCAGCACCCATCGCACATCATGTGCGCACACCCCCCCGGCCCCCCCGATCGTCGGAACCCCGATACCGCCGGTCAGGTTCTCCGACGATGGTGCCCCGGTGAAGAAAAATATGGCACCAGCACATGCTAGAGCCCAGCATGTGCTGTCATAACCCTCGGTCTTGTCCGATCTTAGACTAGGAATGAATTCCGTATGCCTAAGTCAACCCATGAAACGAGCGTACGGGCGCTCAGCCGGCCAGAGGGGCAGGATGCGATAGCCGAAGATCGACCAGGTCCCCTTCTCCGTGCTGTCGATCCTACTACCGTAACCATCGATCTGGTCCGATCTTAGACTGGGAATGAACTTTGTATGCCTAAGCCAACCGACGAAACGACCGGACGGGCGGGCGGGCACTACGCCGGCCAGAAAGACGAGATGCGTAAACCGTGGATCGATAGGGTGGTAGGTGGGTTTAGGCACATCTTTATATTTCTGCTTGCCAATGCCATTTTTATGGCTTGTAAATTCATACAATGGTCCCTTAAGCCTTCACGTGAAGTTTCATGGCAGGATGACTCGTTTTTTATTTTTCATGATTCATGAAACTTTTTGCGGTTCAGGATTTTTTAAAATTTTTTCGGAAGGAGTTTTGTTCCCAAACTTGGTAGACGTGATCCTTGTATTTTTGTTGGCATGCACAAAAAAATTCAGCTAAAAACTCAAGGTGTACAAGATTTTATGACCATTGGAAAAAAGTGTCCCCATTTCGGACACTTTAATTGCTACCGGCAGCAAACCTGTAAAATCTCAAATGCTCTTTAAGGGGGTGTGAGTTCTCGAGGTTTGATGAGGGATAGGGGGCCAATATAAGAGCCAAGTACCAGCACCCATCGCACATCATGTGCGCACACCCCCCATGGCCCCCTCGATCGCCGGAACCCCAATGCCGACGGTCAGGTTCTTCGACGATGCTCCGGCGATGGTGCCCCGACGAAGAAAAATGTGGCACCAACACATGCCTGAGCCTAGCATGTGCTGCTGCAACCCTCGGTCCGGTCTGATCTTAGACTGGGAATGAACTCCGTATGCTTAGAGTGGGAATGAACTCCGTATGCCTAAGTCAACCCACGAAACGAGCGTGCGGGCGCTCAGTCGGCCAGAGGGGCGAGATGCACAAGCCAAGGATCGGTCGGGTCCCCCTCTATGTACTACCTATCCTGCTGCCGCAACCCTCGATCCGGTCTGATCTTCAACTGGGAATGAACTCCGTATGCCTAAGCCAACCGACGAAACGAGCGGGCGAGCGGGCACTACGCCGGCCAGAGAGATGGGATGCGTAAGCCGTGGATCGATAGGGTGGTTGGTGGGTTTAGGCACATCTTTATATTTCTGCATGCCAATGCCATTTTTATGGCTTGTAAATTCATACAATGGTCCCTTAAGCCTTCACGTGAAGTTTCATGGCAGGACGACTCGTTTTCTATTTTTCACAATTCTCGAAACTTTTTACGGTTCGGGATTTTTTAAAATTTTCTCGAAAGGAGTATTGGCCCCAAACTTGGTAGACGTGATCCTTGTATTTTTTTTTGGCATGCACAAAAAAATTCAGCTAAAAACTTGAAGTGTAGAAGATTTTGTGACTATTTGAAAGAAGTGTCCCCATTACAGACACTTTAATGGCTACTGGCAGCAAACCTGTAAAATCTCAAATGCTCTTTGAGGGGGTGTGAGTTCTCGAGGTTTGATGAGGAATGGGGGGCCAATATAAAGGCCAAGTACTAGCACCCATCGCACATCATGTGCGCACACCCCGTCGGCCCCCCCGATCGTCGGAACCCCAATGCCGCCGGACAGGTTCTCCGACGATGCTCAGACGATGGTGCCCCGACGAAGAAAAATGCGGCACCAGCACATGCCCGAGCCTAGCATGTGCTGCCGTAACCCTCGGTCCGGTCCGATCTTAGACTGGGAATGAACTCCGTATGCTTAGAATGGAAATGAACTTCGTATGCCTAATTCAACCCACAAAACGAGCGTGCGGGCGCTCAGCCGGCCAGAGGGATGCACAAGCCGGGGATCGACTGGGTCCCCCTCTGCGTGCTGTCGATCCTACTGCCGTAACCCTCGATCCGATCTGATCTTAGACTGGGAATGAACTCCGTATGCCTAAGCCGAACGACGAAACGAGCGGACGGGCACTACGTCGACCAGAGAGACGAGATGCGCAAGCCGTGGATCGATAGGGTGGTAGGTGTGTTTAAGCACATCTTCATATTTTTACATGCCAATGCCATTTTTATGGCTTGTAAATTCATACAATGGTCCCTTAATCCTTCAAGTGAAGTTTCATGGCAAGACGACTCGTTTTCTATTTTTCACGATTTTTAAAACTTTTTACGGTTCGAGATTTTTTAAAATTTTTTCAGAAGGAGTTTTGGCCCCAAACATGGTAGACGTGATCCTTGTAATTTTGTTGGCGTGCATAAAACAATTCAGCTAAAAACTCGAAGTGTACGAGATTTTGTGACCATTTGAAAAAAGTGTTCCCATTTCAGACACTTTAATGGCTACTGGCAGCAAACCTGTAAAATCTCAAATGCTCTTTAAGGAGGTGTGAGTTTTCGAGGTTTGATGAGGGATAGGGGGCCAATATAAGGGCCAAGTACCAGCACCCTTCGCACATCATGTGCGCACACCCCCCGGCCCCCCCGATCGTCGGAACCCCGATGCCGTCAGTCAGGTTCTCCGGTGATGGTGCCCCGGTGAAGAAAAATACGGCACCAGCACATGCCTGAGCCCAGCATGTGCTGCCGTAACCCTCGGTCCGGTCTGATCTTTGACTAGGAATGAACTTCGTATGCTTAGACTGGGAATAAACTCCGTATGCCTAAGTCAACCCATGAAACGAGTGTGCGGGCACTCAACCGACCAGAGGGGCAGGATGCGATAGCCGGGGATCGGCCAGGTCCTCCTCTCCATGCTACCGATCCTACTGCCGCAACCATCGATCTGGTCTGATCTTAGACTACGAATGAACTCTGTATGCCTAAGCCAACCGACGAAACGACCGGACGGGCAGGCGGGTACTACGCCGACCAGAGAGACGAGATGCGCAAGTCGTGGATCGATAGGGTGGTAGGTGGATTTAGGCACATCTTCATATTTCTGCATGCCAATGCCATTTTTATGGCTTGTAAATTCATACAATGGTCCCTTAAGCCTTCACGTGAAGTTTCATGGCAGGACGACTCGTTTTCTATTTATCACGATTTTTGAAACTTTTTACTGTTTGGGATTTTTTAAAATTTTTATGGAGGGAGTTTTGGCCCCAAACTTGGTAGACGTTATCCTTGTATTTTTGTTGGCATGCATAAAAAAATTCAGCTAAAAAATGGGAGTGTACAAGATTTTGTGACCATTTGAAAAAGGTGTCCCCATTTCAGACACTTTAATGGCTACTGGCAGCAAACCTGTAAAATCTCAAATGCTCTTTAAGGGGGTGTGAGTTCTCGAGGTTTGATGAGGGATAGGGGGCCAATATAAGGGCCAAGTACCAGCACCCATCGCACATCATGTGCGCACACCCCCTGGCCCCCCCGATCGTCGAAACCCCAATACCGTCGGTCAGGTTCTCCGATGATGGTGCCCCGGCGAAGAAAAATGCGGCACCAGCACATGCCCAAGCCCAGAATGTGCTGCCGCAACCCTCGGTCTGATTCGACCTTAGTCTGGGAATGAACTCCGCATGCTTAGACTGGGAATGAACTCCGTATGCCTAAGTCAACCCATGAAACGAGCGTACGGACGCTCAGCCGGCCAGAGTGGCGGGATGTGTAAGTCGGGGATCGACCGGGTCCCCCTCTACATGCTGCCGATCCTGTTACCGCAACCCTCGATCCTGTCTGATCTTAGACTAAGAATGAACTCCGTATGCCTAAGCCAACCGACGAAACAAGCGAGCGGGCGTACGGACAGGCAGAGGGATGCACAAGCCAGGGATCGGCTAGGTCCCCCTCTACGTGCTGCCGATCTTACTATCGTAACCCTCGATCCGGTCTGATCTTAGACTGGGAATGAACTCCGTATGCCTAAGCTGAACGACGAAACGAGCGTGCGAGCGGACGGGCGGGCACTACGTCGGCCAGAGAGACGGGATGCGCAAGCCGTGGATCGATAGGATGGTAGGTGGGTTTAGAAACATCTTCATATTTCTGCATGCCAATGCCATTTTTATGGCTTGTAAATTCATACACTGGTCCCTTAAGCCTTCACATGAAGTTTCATGGCAAGATGACTCGTTTTCTATTTTTTATGATTTTTGAAACTTTTTACGGTTCGAGATTTTTTTAAATTTTTTCGAAAGGATTTTTGGCCCCAAACTTGGTAGACATGATCCTTGTATTTTTTTTGGCATGCACAAAAAAATTCAGCTAAAAACTCAAAGTGTACAAGATTTTGTGACCATTTGAAGAAAGTGTCCCTATTTCAGATACTTTACTGGCTACTGGCAGCAAACCTGTAAAATCTCAAATGCTCTTTAAAGGGGTGTGAGTGCTCCAGCTTTGATGAGGGATAGGTGGCCAATATAAGGGCCAAATACCAGCACCCATCGCACATCATGTGCGCACACCCCCCCAGCGTCTCCGATCGCCAGAAACCCAATGCCGTCGGTCAGGTTCTCCGGCGATGGTGCCCCCGCGAAGAAAAATGCAACACCAACACATGCCCGAGCCCAGCATGTGCTGCCGTAACCCTCAGTTCGGTCCGTTCTTAGACTGGGAATGAACTCTGTATGCTTAGACTAGGAAGGAACTCCGTATGCCTAAGTCAACTCACGAAACGAGCGTACGGGCGTTCAGTCGGCCAGAAGGGCGGGATGCGCAAGCCGAGGATCGATCGGGTCCCTTTCTGCATGCTGTCAATCTTGCCACTGCAACCCTCAGTTCGGTCCGATCTTAGACTAGGAACGAACTCCGTATGCCTAAGCCAACCGATGAAATGAGGGGGCGAACGGGCGGGCGGGCTCTACGCCGGCCAGAGAGACTAGATGCGTAAGTCGTGGATCGATATTTTGGAAAGTGGGTTTAGGCACATGTTCATATTTCTACATGCCAATTCCATTTTTATGGCTTGTAAATTCATACAATGGTCCCTTAAGCGTTCACGTGAAGTTTCATGGTAAGACGACTCATTTTTTAATTTTAACGATTTTCCAAACTTTTTACGGTTCGAGATTTTTTAAAATTTTTTCGGAAGGATTTTTGGCCCCAAACTTGGTTGACATGATCCTTGTATTTTTGTTGGCATGCACAAAAAAATTCAGCTAAAAACTAGAAGTGTACAAGATTTTGTGACCATTTGAAAAAAGTGTCCCCATTTCAGACACTTTATTGGCTACTGGCAGCAAACCTGTAAAATTTCAAATGCCCTTTAAAGGGGTGTGAGTGCTTGAGCTTTGATGAAGGATAGGGGGCCAATATAAGGGCCAAAAACCAGCACCCATCGCACATCATGTGCGCTCACCCCTTGGCATCCCCGATCGCCGGAAACCCAATGCCGCCTGTCAGGTTCTCGAGGATGGTGCCCCCACGAAGAAAAATGCGACGCCAGCACATGCCCGAGCCTAGCATGTGCTGCCGCAACCGTCTGTCCGGTCCAATCTTAGACTGGGAATGAACTTCGTATGCTTAGACTGGGAATGAACTCCGTATGCTTAGACTGGGAATGAACTCCGTATGCCTAACTCGACCCACGAAACGAGCGTGCGGGTGCTCAGTCGGCCAGAGGGGCGAGATGCACAAGTCGGGGATCGATCGTGTCCCCCTCTGTGTGCTGCCAATCCTACTGCCACAACCCTCGGTCCGGTCCGATCTTAGATTGGGAATGAACTCCGTATGCCTAAGCCAACCGAAGAAACGAGTGAACGGGCGGGCGGGCACTACGTCGGCCAGAGAGACGGGATGCGCAAGCCGTGGATCGATAGGGTGGTAGGTGGGTTTAGGCACATCTTCATATTTCTATGTGCCAATGCCATTTTTATCCCTTGTAAATTCATACAATGGTCCTTTAAGCCTTCAAGTGAAGTTTCATGGCAAGACGACTCATTTTTTATTTTTCATAAATTTTGAAACTTTTTATGGTTCGGGATTTTTTAAAATTTTTTTGGATGGTGTTTTGGCCCCAAACTTGGTATACGTGATCCTTGCATTTTTTTTGGCATGCAAAAAAAAATTCAGCTAAAAACTCGAAGTGTACAAGATTTTTTTACCATTTGAAAAAAGTGTCCCCATTTCAGACACTTTAATGGCTACTGGTAGCAAACTTGTAAGTCTCAAATGCTCTTTAAGGGGGTGTGAGTTCTCGAGGTTTGAAGAGGGATAGGGGGCCAATATAAGGGCCAAGTACCAGCACCCATCGCACATCATGTGCGCACACCCCCGCCGGCCCCCCGACCGTCGGAACCCCAATGCCGTCGGTCAGGTTCTCCGGTGATGGTGCCCTGATGAAGAAAAATGCGGCACCAGCACATGCCCGAGCCCAGCATGTGCTACCGTAACCGTCGGTTCGGTTTGATCTTAGACTGGGAATGAACTCCATATGCTTAGACTGGGAATGAACTCTGTATGCCTAAGTCAACCCACAAAACGAGTGTACGGGCGCTCAGCTGACTAGAGGAGCAGGATGCGCAAGTCGAGGATCGGTCGACTCCTCTCTGTGTGTTGCCAATCCTACTGCTGCATCCCTCGATCCAATCTGATCTTAGACTGGGAATGAACTCCGTATGCCTAAGCCAACCGACGAAACAAGCGGACGGACGAACGGGCGGGCACTACACCAGCCAGAGAGACGGGATGCGCAAGCCGTGGATCGATAGGGTGGTTGGTGGGTTTAGGCACATCTTCATATTTCTCTGTGCCAATGCCATTTTTATGGCTTGTAAATTCATACAATGGTCCCTTAAGCCTTCACGTGAAGTTTCATGGCAAGACGACTCGTTTTTTATTTTTCATGATTTTTAAAACTTTTTGTGGTACGAGATTTTTTAAAATTTTGTCGGAAGGAGTTTTGGCCCTAAATATTGTAGACGTGATCCTTGTATTTTTTTTTGGCATGCACCAAAAAATTTAGCTAAAAACTCGAAGTGTACAAGATTTTGTCACCATTTGAAAAAAGTGTCCCCATTTTAGACACTTTAATTGCTACTGGCAGCAAACCTGTAAAATGTCAAATGCTATTTAAAGGGGTGTGAGTTCTCAAGATTTGATGAGGGATTGGGGGCCAATATAAGGGCCAAGTACCAGCACCCATCGCACATCATGTGCGCACACACCCTCCCGGCCCCCTGATCGTCGGAACCCCAATGCCGTCGATCAGGTTCTCCGACGATGCTCCGGCGATGCTCCGACGATGGTGCCCCGACGAAGAAAAATGCGACACCAGCACATGCCCGAGCCCAAGATGTGCTGCCGCAACCCTCTGTCCGGTCCGATCTTAGACTGGGAATGAACTCCGTATGCCTGAGTTAACCCACGAAACGAGCGTGCGGGCGCTCAACCGACCAGAGGGGCGGGATGCGCAAAACGAGGATCAACCGGGTCCCTCTCTGTATGTTTTTGATCCGAATGCCACATCCCTCGGTCCGATCCAATCTTAAACTAGAAATGAACTCCGTATGCCTAAGCCAACCGACGGAACGAGCGGGCGGGCGGGCGGGCGGGCACTACGCCGGCCAGAGAGACGGGATGCGCAAGCCGTGGATCGATAGGGTGATAGGTGGGTTTAGGCACATCTTCATATTTCTACATGCCAATGCCATTTTTATGGCTTGTAAATTCATACAATGGCCCTTAAGCCTTCACGTGAAGTTTCATGGCAAGACGACTCATTTTCTATTTTTCACGATTTTTGAAACTTTTTACGGTTCAGGATTTTGTAAAATTTTTTCGGAAGGAGTTTTGGCTAAAACCTTGGTAGATGTGATCCTTGTATTTTTGTTGGCATGCACAAAAGAATTCAGCTAAAAACTTGAAGTGTACAAGATTTTGTGAACATTTGAAAAAAGTGTCCCCATTTCAGACACTTTAATGGCTACTGGCAGTAAACCTGTAAAATATCAAATACTCTTTAAGGGGGTGTGAGTTCTCGAGGTTTGATGAGGGATAGGGGGCCAATATAAGGGCCAAGTACCAGTACCATCGCACATCATGTGCGCACACCCCCCCGGCCCCCCGATCGTCGAAACCTCAATGTCGTCGGTTAGGTTCTCCGACGACGCTCCGACGATGGTGCCCAGACGAAGAGAATTACGGCACCAGCACATGCCCGAGCCCAGCATGTGCTACTGCAACCTTCGGTCTGGTCCGATCTTAGACTAGGAATGAACTCTGTATGCTTAGACTGGGAATGAATTCCATATGCTTGACTGGGAATGAACTTCGTATGCCTAAGTCAACCCATGAAACGAGCGTGCGAGCGCTCAGTCGGCCAGAGGGGCGGGATGCCCAAGTCGGGGATCGACCGGGTCTCCCTTTGCGTGCTGTTGATCCTGCTACCGTAACCCTCTGTCCGATCCGATCTTAGACTGGGGATGAACTCCGTATGCCTAAGCCAACTGATGAAATGAACGGGCGGGCGGGCGGGCGGGCAGTATGTCGACCAGAGAGAAGGGATACGCAAGCCGTGGATCGATAGGGTGGTAGGTGGATTTAGGCACATCTTCATATTTCTGCATGCCAATGCCATTTTTATGGCTTGTAAATTCATACAATGGTCCCTTAAGCCTTCACGTGAAGCTTCATGGCAAGACGACTCGTTTTCTATTTTTCATAAATTTCGAAACATTTTGTGGTTCGGGATTTTTTGAAATTTTTTCGAAAGGAGTTTTGCCCCAAACTTGGTAGACGTGATCCTTGTATTTTTGTTGGCATGCACAAAAAAATTTCAGCCAAAAACTCGAAGTGTACAAGATTTTGTCACCCTTTGAAAAAAGTGTCCCCATTTCAGACAATTTAATGGCTACTGGCAGTAAACCTGTAAAATCTTAAATGCCTTTTAAGGGGGAGTGAGTTCTCGAGGTTTGATGAGGCATAGGGGCCAATATAGGGGCCAATATAAGGGCCAAGTGCCAGCACCCATCGCACATCATGTGCGCACACCCCTCGGCCCCCCGATCGTCGGAACCCCAATGTCGCCGGTCAGGTTCTCCGGTGATGCTCCGGTGATGGTGCCCCGATGAAGAAAAATACGGCACCAGCACATGCCCGAGCCCAGCATGTGCTACCGCAACCCTCAGTCCTGTCCGATCTTAGACTGGGAATGAACTCCGTATGCCTAAGTCAACCCACGAAATGAGCGTACGGGCGCTCAGTCGACCAGAGAGGTGGGATACGCAAGCTGGGGATCGATCGGGTCCCCCTCTGCATGCTACCAATAATGCTGCCGTAACCCTCTGTCTGGTCCGATCTTAGATTGGGAATGAACTCCGTATGCCTAAGGCAACCGAAGAAACAAGCGGGCGGACAGGCGGGCGGGCAGGCACTACGCTGGCCAGAGAGACGGGATGCTTAAGCCATGGATCGATAGGGTGGTAGGTGGGTTTAGGCACATCTTCATGTTTCTGCATGCCAATGCCATTTTTATGGCTTGTAAATTCAGACAATGGTCCCTTAAGCCTTCACGTGAAGTTTCATGGCAAGACGACTCGTTTTCTCTTTTTCATGATTTTTGAAACTTTTTCGGTTAGAGATTTTTTTAAATTTTTTCGAAAGGAGTTTTGACCCCAAACTTGGTAGACGTGGTCCTTGTATTTTTGTTGGCATGCACTAAAAAATTCAGCTAAAAACTCGAAGTGTACAAGATTTTGTGTCCATTTGAAAAAAGTGTCCCCAATTCAGACACTTTAATGGCTACTGGCTGCAAACCTGTAAAATCTCAAATGCTCTTTAAGGGGGTGTAAGTTCTCGAGCTTTGATGAGGGATAGGGGGCCAAGTACCAGCACCCATCGCACATCATGTGTGCACACCCCCCTAGGCCCCCCCGATTGCCGGAACCCTAATGCCGCCAGTCAGGTTCTCCGGTGATGCTCCGGCGATGGTGGCTCGACGAAGAAAAATGCGGCACCAGCACATGCCCGAGCCAAGCATGTGCTACCGCAACCCTCTGTCCGGTCCAATCTTAGACTGGGAATGAACTCTGTATGCCTAAGTCAACCAACGAAATGAACGTGCGGGCGTTCAGTCGGCCAGAGGGGCGGGATGCGCAAGCCGGGGATCAATCGGGTCCCCCTCTGCGTGCTGTCGATCCTGCTACCGCAACCCTCAGTCCGGTCCGATCTTAGACTGAGAATGAACTCCGTATGCCTAAGCCAATCGATGAAACGAACAGGCGGGCGGGCGGGCGGACGGGCGGGCGGGCACTACGTCGGCCAGAAAGACGGGATGCGTAAGTCGTGGATCGATAGGGCGGTAGGTGGGTTTAGGCACATCTTCTTTTTTCTACGTGCCAATGCCATTTTTATGGCTTGTAAATTCATACAATGGTCCTTTAAGCCTTCACGTGAAGTTTCATGGCAAGACGACTCATTTTCTATTTTTCATGATTTTCAAAACTTTTTACGGTTCGGGATTTTTTAAAATTTTTTTGGAAAGTTTTTTGGCCCCAAACTTGGCAGACGTGATCCTCGTATTTTTGTTGGCATGCAAAAAAAAATTCACCTAAAAACTCAAAGTGTACAAGATTTTGTGACCATTTGAAAAAAATGTCCCCATTTCAGACACTTTAATGGGTACTGGTAGCAAACTTGTAAAATCTCAAATGCTCTTTAAGGGGGTGTGAGTTCTCGAGGTTTGAAGAGGGATAGGGGGCCAATATAAGAGCCAAGTACCAGCACCCATCGCCCATCATGTGCGCACACCCCCGCCGGCCCCCCAATCGCCGGAACCTCAATACCGTCGGTCAGGTTCTCCGGTGATGGTGCCCCGACGAAGAAAAATGCAGCACCAGCACATGCCCGAGCCCAGCATGTGCTACCGCAACCGTCAATCTGGTTCGATCTTAGATTGGGAATGAACTCCGTATGCTTAGACTGGGAATGAACTCTGTATGCCTAAGTCAACCCATAAAACGAGCGTGCGGACACTCAGCCGACCAAAGGGGCGGGATGCGCAAGACGGGGATCGGCTGGGTCCCTCTCTGTGTGCTGCCAATCCTACTGTCGCAACCCTCGATCAGATCTGATCTTAGACTGGGAATGAACTCCGCATGCCTAAGGCAACCGACGAAACGAGCGGGCGGACGGGCGGACGGGCACTACGCTGGCCAAAGAGACAGGATGCGCAAGCCGTGGATCGATAGGGTGGTAGGTGGGTTTAGGCACATCTTCATATTTCTGCATGCCAATCCCATTTTTATGGCTTGTAAATTCATACAATGGTCCCTTAAGCCTTCACGTGAAGTTTCATGACAAGACGACTCGTTTTCTATTTTTCACGATTTTTCAAATTTTTTACGGTTCAAGATTTTTTAAAATTTTTTCGGAAGGAGTTTTAGCCCCAAACATGGTATATGTGATCCTTGTATTTTTGTTGGCATGCACAAAAAAATTCAGCTAAAAACTCGAAGTGTACAAGATTTTGTGACCATTTGAAAAAAGTGTCCCTATTTCAGACACTTTAATGGCTACTGGCAGCAAACCTATAAAATGTCAAATGCTCTTTAAGGGGGTGTGAGTTCTCGAGGTTTGATGAGGGATAGTGGGCCAATATAAGGGCCAAGTACCAGTACCCACCGTACATCATGTGCGCACACACCCCCCGGCCCCCCGATCGTCGAAACCCCAATGCCGCCTATCAGGTTCTCCGACGATGCTCCAGCGATGGTGCCCCGACGAAGAAAAATACGGCACCAGCACATGCCCAAGCTCAAGATGTGCTACCGTAACCCTCGGTCCGGTCTGATCTTAGACTGGGAATGAACTCCGTATGCCTAAGTCAACCCACAAAATGAGCATGCATGTGCTCAGCTGACCAGAGGGGCGGGATACGCAAGTCGGGGATCAACCGGGTCCCCTTCTACGTGCTGCTGATCCTTTTGCCGCAACCCTCAGTTTGGTTTGATCTTAGACTGGGAATGAACTCCGTATGCCTAAGCCAACTGATGAAACGAGCGGGTGGACGAGCGGGCGGGCACTACGTCAGCCAGAGAGACGGGATGCGCAAGCCGTGGATCAATTGGGAGGTTGGTGGGTTTAGGCACATCTTCATATTTCTGCATGCCAATGCCATTTTTATGGCTTGCAAATTCATACAATGGTCTCTTAAGCTTATTTTTTCATGTGCTTTCATATTTTCTTTTGTTTTCACTTTTTTTCTTCGTTTTAGAAATTTCTACAAAACATTTTTTCTTTTTATTTTATTTCATATTTTTGCCTCTTCATTTTTTATTTTTTTCTTGTTTTCTAATTTTTTTCGCAAAATTCTTTTTATTTCTTGTTTCCATTTTTTTTCACACTTCCTTGGATTTTTTATTTTTCATAAATCTTTTGTCTTTTCATTTTTATTCTTTTGTTAATTTTTTCACAAATTTTTTTTTATTTTTTATTTTCATTTTTAAATTCTTATAGTTTTTTTTTTGTTGCATTTTCTTTTTTCGTTTTCATTTTTATTTTGCATTAGCTTTTCTTTTTTTTAATTTTTTGTCCTTGAATTTTTATATTGTTTTTTTATTATATCTTATATGTTTTTCAATTTTTTGTATTTTTTCAAATATTTTTTTTTATATTTTCTCTTTTCATTTCGTTTTTGTCTTTTTTTATTTTTTATTTTTGATTCATTATTTTTCGATTTTCTTACTTTTTATATTTTATATTTTTTGTTTTGCTTTAATATTTTTTTTATTTCTTTCTTTATTTATATTTTCATTAATTTTTATAATGTTTTGAATTTTTTTATTTTTCTTTTCTTTTTTTATTTATCGTTGTTTCTTATTTTCTATTGTATTTTTATAATTTTTCATTAACTCCTTTTCCTTTTAAATTTTTCTTTTTTTTTTTTACTTATTTTTTCATGTGCTTTCATATTTTCTTTTGTTTTTACTTTTTTTCTTCGTTTTAAAAATTTCTACAAAACATTTTTTCTTTTTATTTTATTTCATACTTTTGCCTTTTCATTTTTTATTTTTTCTTGTTTTTCTAATTTTTTTTGCAAAATTTTTTTTATTTCTTGTTTCCATTTTTTTCACACTTCCTTGGATTTTTTATTTTTCATAAATCTTTTGTCTTTTCATTTTTTTTTCTTTTCTTAATTTTTTCACAAATTTCTTTTTATTTTTTATTTTCATTTTTAAATTCTTATAGTTTTTTTTGTTGCATTTTCTTTTTTCGTTTTCATTTTTATTTTGCATTAACTTTTCTCTTTTTTAATTTTTTGTCCTTGAATTTTTATATTGTTTTCTTATTATATCTTATATGTTTTTCAATTTTTTGTATTTTTTCAAATATTTTTTTTCTATTTTCTCGTTTCATTTCATTTTTTCTTTTTTATTTTTGATTCATTATTTTTTATTTTCTTACTTTTTATATTTTATATTTTTTTATTTTGCTTTAATATTTTTTTGTTTTTTTATTTTTTATTTCTTTCTTTATTTATATTTTCATAAATTTTTATAATGTTTTGGATTTTTTTATTTTTCTTTTCTTTTTTTATTTATCGTTGTTTCTTATTTTCTATTCTATTTTTATAATTTTTCATTAACTCCTTTTCCTTTTAAATTTTTCTTTTTTTTTTTACTTATTTTTTCATGTGCTTTCATATTTTCTTTTGTTTTCCTTTTTTTTCTTTGTTTTAAAAATTTCTACAAATCATTTTTTCTTTTTATTTTATTTCATATTTTTGCCTTTTCATTTTTTATTTTTTCTTGTTTTTCTAATTTTTTTCACAAAATTCTTTTTATTTCTTCTTTCCATTTTTTTTTCACACTCCCTTGGATTTTTTATTTTTCATAAATCTTTTGTCTTTTCATTTTTATTCTTTTCTTAATTTTTTCACAAATTTCTTTTTATTTTTTATTTTCAGTTTTAAATTCTTATAGTTTTCTTTTGTTGCATTTCTTTTTTCGTTTTCATTTTTATTTTGCTTTAACTTTTCTCTTTTTTAATTTTTTGCCCTTGAATTTTTATATTGTTTTCTTATTATATCTTATATGTTTTTCAATTTTTTGTATTTTTTCAAATATTTTTTTCTATTTTTTCGTTTTATTTCATTTTTGACTTTTTTTTTTTTGATTCATCATTTTTTTCATTTTCTTACTTTTTATATTTTATATTTTTTGTTTTGCTTTAATTTTGTTTCTTTTTTTATTTTTTATTTCTTTCGTTATTTATATTTTCATAAATTTTTGTAATGTTTTGGATTTTTTTATTTTTCTTTTCTTTTTTTATTTATCGTTGTTTCTTATTTTCTATTCTATTTTTATAATTTTTCATTAAATCTTTTTCCTTTTAAATTTTTCTTTTTTTTACTTATTTTTTCATGTGCTTTCATATTTTCTTTTGTTTTCACTTTTTTTCTTCGTTTTAAAATTTTCTACAAAACATTTTTTCTTTTTATTTTATTTCATATTTTTGCCTCTTTATTTTTTATTTTTTCTTGTTTTTCTAATTTTTTTCGTAAAATTCTTTTTATTTCTTCTTTCCATTTTTTTTTCACACTCCCTTGGATTTTTTATTTTTCATAAATCTTTTGTCTTTTTATTTTTATTCTTTTCTTAATTTTTTCACAAATTTCTTTTTATTTTTTATTTTCATTTTTAAATTCTTATAGGTTTTTTTTGTTGCATTTTCTTTTTTCGTTTTTATTTTTATTTTGCATTAACTTTTCTCTTTTTTAATTTTTTGTCTTTGAATTTTTATATTGTTTTCTTATT
The DNA here is from genome assembly GCF_047325235.1 of Durio zibethinus. Taxonomy (NCBI): domain Eukaryota; kingdom Viridiplantae; phylum Streptophyta; class Magnoliopsida; order Malvales; family Malvaceae; genus Durio; species Durio zibethinus. The sequence continues at coordinate 13,599,231 of NC_143180.1, read as the reverse complement.
ATATCTTATATGTTTCTCAATTTTTTGTATTTTTTCAAATATTTTTTTCTATTTTCTCATTTCATTTGATTTTTGTCCTTTTTTGTTTTTTATTTTCTTACTTTTTATATTTTATATTTTATTGTATTTTATTTATATTTTTTGTTTTGCTTTAATATTTTTTTCTTTTTTATTTCTTTCTTTATTTATATTTTCATAAATTTTTATAATGTTTTGGATTTTTTTATTTTTCTTTTCTTTTTTTATTTATTGTTGTTTCTTATTTTCTATTGTAGTTTTATAATTTTTCATTAACTCTTTTTCCTTTTAAATTTTTCTTTCTTTTTTTTACTTATTTTTTCATGTGCTTTCATATTTTCTTTTGTTTTCACTTTTTTTCTTCGTTTTAAAAATTTCTACAAAACAATTTTTCTTTTTATTTTATTCCATATTTTTGCCTCTTCATTTTTTCTTTTTTCTTGTTTTTCTAATTTTTTTCGCAAAATTCTTTTTGTTTCTTGTTTCCATTTTTTTTTCACACTTCCTTGGATTTTTTATTGTTCATAAATCTTTTGTCTTTTCATTTTTATTCTTTTCATAATTTTTTCACAAATTTGTTTTTATTTTTAATTTTCATTTTTAAATTCTTAAAGTTTTTTTTGTTGCATTTTCTTTTTTCATTTTCATTTTTATTTTGCATTAACTTTTCCCTTTTTTAATTTTTTATCTTTGAATTTTTATATTGTTTTCTTATTATATCTTACATGTTTTTCAATTTTTTGTATTTTTTCAAATATTTTTTTCTATTTTCTCATTTCATTTCATTTTTGACTTTTTTTATTTTTTATTTTTGATTCATCATTTTTTTTATTTTCTTACTTTTTATATTTTATATTTTTTGCTTTGCTTTAATTTTTTTTCTTTTTTTCTTTTTTATTTCTTTCTTTATTTATATTTTCATAAATTTTTATAATGTTTTGGATTTTTTTATTTTTCTTTTCTTTGTTTATTTATCGTTGTTTCTTATTTTCTATTGTATTTTTATAATTTTTCATTAACTCTTTTTCCTTTTAAATTTTTCTTTTTTTTTCCTTATTTTTTCATGAGCTTTCATATTTTCTTTTGTTTTTAATTTTTTTCTTCGTTTTAAAATTTTCTACAAAACTTTTTTTCTTTTATTTTATTTCATATTTTTGCCTCTTCACTTTTTATTTTTTCTTGTTTTTCTAATTTTTTTTCGCAAAATTCTTTTTATTTCTTGTTTCCATTTTTTTTTCACACTTCCTTGGATTTTTTATTTTTCGTAAACCTTTTGTCTTTTCATTTTTATTCTTTTCTTAATTTTTTCACAAATTTCTTTTTATTTTTTATTTTCATTTTTAAATTGTTGTAGTTTTTTTTTTGTTGCATTTTCTTTTTTCGTCTTCATTTTTATTTTGCATTAACTTTTCTCTTTTTTAATCTTTTGTCCTTCAATTTTTATATTGTTTTCTTATTATATCTTATATGTTTTTCAATTTTTTGTATTTTTTCAAATATTTTTTTTCTATTTTCTCGTTTCATTTCATTTTTGTCTTTTTTTATTTTTTATTTTTGATTCATCATTTTTTATTTTCTTACTTTTTATATTTTATATTTTTTGTTTTGCTTTAATTTTTTTTTCTTTCTTTATTTATATGTTCATAAATTTTTATAATGTTTTGGCTTTTTTTATTTTTCTTTTCTTTTTTTATTTATCGTTGTTTCTTATTTTCTATTGTAGTTTTATAATTTTTCATTAACTCTTTTTCCTTTTAAATTTTTCTTTCTTTTTTTTTACTTATTTTTTCATGTGCTTTCATATTTTCTTTTGTTTTCACTTTTTTTCTTCGTTTTAAAAATTTCTACAAAACAATTTTTCTTTTTATTTTATTTCATATTTTTGCCTCTTCATTTTTTCTTTTTTCTTATTTTTCTAATTTTTTTCGCAAAATTCTTTTTGTTTCTTGTTTCCATTTTTTTTTCACACTTCCTTGGATTTTTTATTTTTCATAAATCTTTTGTCTTTACATTTTTATTCTTTTCATAATTTTTTCACAAATTTGTTTTTATTTTTAATTTTCATTTTTAAATTCTTAAAGTTTTTTTTGTTGCATTTTCTTTTTTCGTTTTCATTTTTATTTTGCATTAACTTTTCTCTTTTTTAATTTTTTATCTTTGAATTTTTATATTGTTTTCTTATTATATCTTACATGTTTTTCAATTTTTTGTATTTTTTCAAATTTTTTTTCTATTTTCTCATTTCATTTCATTTTTGACTTTTTTTATTTTTTATTTTTAATTCATCATTTTTTATTTTCTTACTTTTTTTATTTTATATTTTTTGTTTTGCTTTAATTTTTTTTTCTTTTTTCTTTTTTATTTCTTTCTTTATTTATATTTTCATAATTTTTATAATGTTTTGGATTTTTTATTTTTTTTTCTTTGTTTATTTATCGTTGTTTCTTATTTTCTATTGTATTTTTATAATTTTTCATTAACTCTTTTTCCTTTTAAATTTTTCTTTTTTTTTACTTATTTTTTCATGAGCCTTCATATTTTCTTTTGTTTTTAATTTTTTTCTTCGTTTTAAAATTTTCTACAAAACTTTTTTTCTTTTATTTTATTTCATATTTTTGCCTCTTCACTTTTTATTTTTTGTTGTTTTTCTAATTTTTTTTCGTAAAATTCTTTTTATTTCTTGTTTCCATTTTTTTTTTCACACTTCCTTGGATTTTTTATTTTTCGTAAACCTTTTGTCTTTTCATTTTTATTCTTTTCTTAATTTTTTCACAAATTTCTTTTTATTTTTTATTTTCATTTTTAAATTCTTGTAGTTTTTTTTTTTGTTGCATTTTCTTTTTTCATTTTCATTTTTATTTTGCATTAACTTTTCTCTTTTTTAATTTTTTGTCCTTCAATTTTTATATTGTTTTCTTATTATATCTTATATGTTTTTCAATTTTTTGTATTTTTTCAAATATTTTTTTTCTATTTTCTCGTTTCATTTCATTTTTGTCTTTTTTTATTTTTTATTTTTGATTCATCATTTTATATTTTCTTACTTTTTATATTTTATATTTTTTGTTTTGCTTTAATTTTTTTTCTTTTTTATTTCTTTCTTTATTTATATTTTCATAAATTTTTATAATGTTTTGGATTTTTTTATTTTTCTTTTCTTTTTTTATTTATCGTTGTTTCTTATTTTCTATTGTAGTTTTATAATTTTTCATTAACTCTTTTTCCTTTTAAATTTTTCTTTCTTTTTTTTACTTACTTTTTCATGTGCTTTCATATTTTCTTTTGTTTTCACTTTTTTTCTTTGTTTTAAAAATTTCTACAAAGCATTTTTTCTTTTTATTTTATTTCATATTTTTGCCTCTTCATTTTTTATTTTTTCTTGTTTTTCTAATTTTTTTCGCAAAATTCTTTTTATTTCTTGTTTCCATTTTTTTTTCACACTCCCTTGGATTTTTTATTTTTCATAAATCTTTTGTCTTTTCATTTTTATTCTTTTCTTAATTTTTTCACAAATTTCTTTTTATTTTTTATTTTCATTTTTAAATTCTTATATTTTTTTCTTTGTTGCATTTTCCTTTTTCGTTTTCATTTTTATTTTGCATTAACTTTTCTCTTTTGCTTTAATTTTTGTTCTTATTTTATTTTCTTTCTTTATTTATAATTTCATAAATTTTTATAAAGTTTTGGAATTTTTTATTTTTCTATCTTTTTTTCTTTTATTATTCTTGGTTATTTTCTGTTGCATTTTTATAACTTTTCATTAACTTTTTCTCCTTCCGAATTTTTCTCCTTTTTTTTACTTTTTTTTATGTGCTTTCATTTTTTTTGTACACTTTTTTCTTTGTTTTAAAATTTTCTATAAATTTTTTTCTTTTTATTTTTTTTTCATATTTTTGCCTCTTCATTCTTTATTTTTTCTTCTTTTTCTCAAATTTTATTTTATATATTTTGCATTTTCATTTTTTATTTTTTTCTTAAATCTTTTTGTTCACACCTTTTTTTATTTCTTCTTTATAATTTTAAAACCTCAAACTTCTTTTTTTGTGCACTTTCTTTTATTTTATTTTTCATCTTTCATATTTTATATCTTTTTGCTCTATTTGTTTTTTTTTTGTTTTTCTTTGTACATTCTAAACTAAAAGTTTTTTCCATTTTATATTTGAAATTTTTATTCATTTTGTCTTTTTATATTTTTTTGGTTCGCTAATTTTTTATTTTCTTTCTTTCTTTATTTTTATTTTTTCCTTTTTTGGTATTTTATTTAATTTTTTCTCTTAATTTATTTTTTTTCTTTTTTTTCTACTTTGTAATTTTTTAATAACTTTTTCCCTTCACAAATTTCCTTCTTTTTTGCTTTTTTTTTTCATATGCTTTCATTTTTACTTGTTTTAATTTTTTCGTTATTTTAAAAATTTTTATTTTTCTGTTTTTTATTCCAAATCTTTTTTCTTTTCTTACTTCTCTTTTTTTTTTCCACAAATTTCCTTTCATTTCTTATTTGCGTTTTTAAATTCTCATACTTTTTTTTATTTTACATTAACTTTTATCTTTTTTAATTTTTTGTCTGACTTTTTATATTGTTAGGTCTTATATGTTTTTCGATTTTTTTGTATTTTTAAACTATTTTTTTTTTCATTTTGTCATTCCATTTCATTTTTGAAATTTTTATTCAATTTTTGTCCTTTTTTTATTTTCTTACTTTTTATATTTTTTGTTGTATTTTTGTTTTTTTTGTGCTTTATTTATCTTTTTTCTTTTGCTTTACTTTTTTTTCGTATTTTATTTTATTTTTTATTTTCTTTCTTTATTTATAATTTCATAAAATTTTATAAAGTTTTAAAATTTTTATTTTTCTATCTTTTTTTCTTTTATCATTCTTGGTTATTTTCTATTGCATTTTTATATTTTTTTCATTAACTTTTTCTCCTTCCAAATTTTTCTTCTTTTTTTTTATTTTTTTTATATGCCATCATTCTTTTTTGTTCACTTTTTTCTTTGTTTTAAAATTTTCTATAAATTTTTTCTTTTTCTTTTATTTCATATTTTTGCCTCTTCATTTTTTATTTTTTTCTTCTTTTTCTCAAATTTTATTTTATATATTTTGTATTTTCATTTTTTTTCTTAAATCTTTTTGTTCACACCTTTTTTTATTTCTTCTTTATAGTTTTAAAACCTCAAACTTCTTTTTTTGTGCACTTTCTTTTCTTTTATTTTTTATCTTTCATATTTTATATCTTTTTCCTCTGTTTGTTATATTTTTTTTATTTTTCTTTGTACATTCTGAACCAATAGTTTTTTTCATTTTATATTTGAAATTTTTATTCATTTTGTCTTTTATATTTTTTGATTTGCTAATTTTTTATTTTCTTACTTTGTTTATTTTTATTTTTTCCTTTTTTGGTATTTTATTTAATTTTTTCTCTTAATTTATTTTTTTATTTTCTTTTTTTTCTACTTTGTAATTTTTTAATAACTTTTTCCCTTCATAAATTGCCTTCTTTTTGCTTTTTTTTCATATGCTTTCATTTTTACTTGTTTTTATTTTTTTTTGTTGTTTTAAAACTTTCTATTTTTCTATTTTTTATTCCAAATCTTTTGTCTCTTTTTTTCCTCAAATTTCCTTTCATTTCTTATTTGCGCTTTTAAATTCTCATACTTTTTTTTTATTTTGCATTAACTTTTCGTTTTTTTAATTTTTTGTCTGACTTTTTATATTGTTAAGTCTTATATGTTTTTTAAATTTTTTTATTTTTTAAACTAATTTTATTTTCATTTTGTCATTCCATTTCATTTTTGAAATTTTTATTCATTTTTTGTCCTTTTTCATTTTCTTACCTTTTATAATTTTTTGTTGTATTTTTTTTTCTTTTTTCATGCTTTATTTATCTTTTTTCTTTTGCTTTAATTTTTTTTCTGATTTTAATTTTTCGTCGTTTTAAAAATTTTATTTTTCTATTTTTTATTCCAAATCTTTTGTCTTTTCTTTTTTTTTTTTCCATAAATTTCCTTTCATTTCTTATTTGTGTTTGTAAATTCTCAAACTTTTTATATTGTTAGAACTTATATGTTTTTCAATTTTTTGTATTTTTTAAACTAATTTTTTCCATTTTGTCATTCCATTTCATTTTTGAAATTTTTATTCAATTTTTGTCCTTTTTCATTTTCTTACTTTTTATATTTTTTGTTGTATTTTTGTTTTTTTTTTGTTTTTTTGTGCTTTATTTATCCTTTTTCTTTTGCTTTAATTTTTTTTCGTATTTTATTTTCTTTCTTTATTTATAATTTCATAAATTTTTATAAAGTTTTGGAATTTTTTATTTTTCTATCTTTTTTTGTTTTATCATTCTTGGTTATTTTCTATTGCATTTTTATAATTTTTCATTAACTTTTTCTCCTTTCAATTTTTTCTTCTTTTTTTTTATTTTTTTTATGTGCTTTCATTTTTTTTTGTTCAATTTTTTCTTTGTTTTAAAATTTTCTATAAATTTTTTTCTTTTTATTTTATTTTTCATATTTTTGCCTCTTCATTTTTTATTTTTTTCTTCTTTTTCTCAAATTTTATTTTATATATTTTGTATTTTCATTTTTTTTTCTTAAATCTTTTTGTTCACACCTTTTTTTATTTCTTCGTTATAATTTTAAAACCTCAAACTTCTTTTTTTGTGCACTTTCTTTTATTTTATTTTTCATCTTTCATATTTTATATCTTTTTCTTCTATTTGTTTTTCTTTCTACATTCTAAACTAAAAGTTTTTTCCATTTTATATTTGAAATTTTTATTCATTTGTCTTTTTATATTTTTTTGCTTCGCTAATTTTTTATTTTCTTACTTTGTTTATTTTTATTTTTCCTTTCTGGGTATTTTATTTAATTTTTTCTCTTAATTTATTTTTTTTCAACTTTGTAATTTTTTAATAACTTTTTCCCTTCACAATTTTCCTTCTTTTTGCTTTTTTTTTATATGCTTTCATTTTTACTGGTTTTAATTTTTTCGTTGTTTTAAAAATTTTTATTTTTCTATTTTTTATTATAAATCTTTTGTCTTTTCTTGCTTCTCTTTTTTTTTCCACAAATTTCCTTTCATTTCTTATTTGCATTTTTAAATTCTCATACTTTTTTTTATTTTGCATTAACTTTTCTCTATTTTTATTTTTTGTCTGACTTTTTATATTGTTAGGACTTATATGTTTTTCAATTTTTTTGTATTTTTTAAACTAATTTTTTTTCATTTTGTCATTCCATTTCATTTTTGAAATTTTTATTCAATTTTTTTCCTTTTTTGTATTTTTTTTCTTTGTTTTAAAATTTTCTATAAATTTTTTTCTTTTTGTTTTATTTCATATTTTTGCCTCTTCATTTTTTATTTTTTTCTTCTTTTTCTCATTTTTTTCTCAAATATTTTTTTTTATATTTTGTATTTTCATTTGTTATTTTTTTCTTAAATCTTTTTGTTCACACCTTTTTTTATTTCTTCTTTGTAATTTTAAAACCTCAAACTTCTTTTTTTGTGCACTTTCTTTTTATATTTGAAATTTTTATTCATTTTGTCTTTTTATATTTTTTTGATTCCCTAATTTTTTATTTTCTTACTTTGTTTATTTTTATTTTTTTCCTTTTATATTTTTTGATTCCCTAATATTTTTTTTACTTTGTAAATTTTTAATAATTTTTTCCCTTTGCAATTTTCCTTCTTTTTGCTTTTTTTTTTTCATATGTTTTCATTTTTACTTTTTATAATTTTTTCGTTGTTTTAAAAATTTTTATTTTTCTCTTTTTTATTCCAAATCTTTTGTCTTTTCTTTTTTTTCCACAAATTTCCTTTCATTTCTTATTTGCGTTTTTAAATTCTCATACTTTTTTTTTTATTTTGCATTAACTTTTCTTTTTTTTAATTTTTTGTCAGACTTTTTAGATTGTTTGGTCTTATATGTTTTTTAATTTTTTGTATTTTTTAAACTAATTTTTTTTTCATTTTGTCATTCCATTTCATTTTTGAAATTTTTATTCAATTTTTGTCCTTTTTCATTTTCTTACTTTTTATAATTTTTTGTTGTATTTTTGTTTTTTTTCTTTTTTCATGCTTTATCTATCTTTTTTCTTTTGCTTTAATTTTTTTTCTTATTTTATTTTCTTTCTTTATTCATAATTTCATAAATTTTTATAAAGTTTTGGAATTTTTTATTTTTCTATCTTTTTTTCTTTTATCATTCTTGGTTATTTTCTGTTGCATTTTTATAATTTTTCATTAACTTTTTCTCCTTCCGAATTTTTCTTCTTTTTTTTACTTTTTTTTATGTGCTTTCATTCTTTTTCGTTCAGTTTTTTCTTTGTTTTAAAATTTTCTATAATTTTTTTCTTTTTGTTTTATTTCATATTTTTGCCTCTTCATTCTTTATTTTTTTCTTCTTTTTCTCAAATTTTATTTTATATATTTTGTATTTTCATTTTTTATTTTTTTCTTAAATCTTTTTGTTCACACCTTTTTTTTTCTTCTTTATAACTTTAAAACCTCAAACTTCTTTTTTTGTGCACTTTCTTTTATTTTATTTTTCATCTTTCATATTTTATATCTTTTTCCTCTATTTGTTATTTTTTTTTTCTTTTTCTTTGTAAATTCTAAACTAAAAGTTTTTTTCCATTTTATATTTGATTATTCATTTTGTCTTTTTATATTTTTTTGATTCGCTAATTTTTTATTTTTTCCTTTTTTGGTATTTTATTTAATTTTTTCTCTTAATTTATTTTTTTATTTTCTTATTTCTTTCTACTTTGTAATTTCTTAATAACTTTTTCCCTTCACAATTTTCCTTCTTTTTGCTTTTTTTACATATGCTTTCATGTTTACTTGTTTTAATTTTTCATTGTTTTAAAAATTTTTATTTTTCTGTTTTTTATTCCAAATCTTTTGTCTTTTCTTTTTTTTTTCCACAAATTTCCTTTCACTTCTTATTTGCGTTTTTAAATTCTCATACTTTTTTTTTATTTTGCATTAACTTTTCTCTTTTTTAATTTTTTGTCTGACTTTTTATATTGTTTGGTTTTATATGTTTTTCAATTTTTTGTATTTTTTAAACTATTTTTTTTCATTTTGTCATTCCATTTCATTTTTGAAATTTTTATTCAAATTTTGTCCTTTTTCATTTTCTTACTTTTTATAATTTTTTGTTGTATTTTTTTTCATGCTTTATTTATCTTTTTTCTTTTGCTCTAATATTTTTTCTTATTTTATTTTCTTTCTTTATTTATAATTTCATAAATTTTTATAAAGTTTTGGAATTTTTTATTTTTCTATCTTTTTTTCTTTTATCATTCTTGGTTATTTTCTATTGCATTTTTTTAATTTTTCATTAACTTTTTCTCCTATCAAATTTTTCTTCTTTTTTTTATGTGCTTTCATTCTCTTTCGTTCACTTTTTTCTTTGTTTTAAAATTTTCTATAAACTTTATTCTTTCTGTTTTATTTCATATTTTTGCCTCTTCATTTTTTAGTTTTTTCTTCTTTTTCTCAAATTTTATTTTATATATTTTGCATTTTCATTTTTTATTTTTCTCTTAAATCTTTTTGTTCACACCTTTTTTTATTTCTTCTTTATAATTTTAAAACCTCAAACTTCTTTTTTTGTGCACTTTCTTTTATTTTATTTTTCATCTTTCATATTTTATATCTTTTTGCTCTATTTGTATTTTTTTTTTGTTTTTCTTTGTACATTCTAAACTAAAATTTTTTTTCCATTTTATATTTGAAATTTTTATTCATTTTGTCTTTTTTTATTTTCTTTCTTTGTTTTTTTTTTTTTTCCTTTTTTGGTATTTTATTTAATTTTTTCTCTTAATTTTTTTTCTTTTTTTTTTCTACCTTGTAATTTTTTAATAACTTTTTCCCTTCACAATTTTCCTTCTTTTTTGCTTTTTTTTTTTCATATGCTTTCATTTTTACTTGTTTTAATTTTTTCGTTATTTTAAAAATTTTTATTTTTCTGTTTTTTATTCCAAATCTTTTGTCTTTTCTTACTTCTCTTTTTTTTTCCACAAATTTCCTTTCATTTCTTATTTGCGTTTTTAAATTCTCATAACTTTTTTTATTTTACATTAACTTTTATCTTTTTTAATTTTTTGTCTGACTTTTTATATTGTTAGGTCTTATATGTTTTTTGATTTTTTTGTATTTTTTAAACTAATTTTTTTTCATTTTGTCATTCCATTTCATTTTTGAAATTTTTATTCAATTTTTGTCCTTTTTCATTTTCTTACTTTTTATATTTTTTGTTGTATTTTTGTTTTTTTTTCTTTTTTCATGCTTTATTTATCTTTTTTCTTTTGCTTTAGTTTTCTTTCTTATTTTATTTTCTTTCTTTATTTATAATTTCATAAATTTTTATAAAGTTTTGGAATTTTTTATTTTTCTATCTTTTTTTCTTTTATCATTCTTGGTTATTTTCTATTGCATTTTTATAATTTTTCATTAACTTTTTCTCTTTTCAAATTTTTCTTCTTTTTTTTACTTTTTTTATGTGCTTTCATTCTCTTTTGTTCGCTTTTTTCTTTGTTTTAAAATTTTCTATAAATTTTTTTCTTTTTGTTTTATTTCATTTTTTTGCCTCTTCATTTTTTATTTTTTTCTTCTTTTTCTCAAATTTTATTTTATATATTTTGTATTTTTTTCTTAAATCTTTGTGTTCACACCTTTTTTTATTTCTTCTTTATAATTTTAAAACCTAAAACTTCTTTTTTTGTGCACTCTCTTTTATTTTATTTTTCATCTTTCATATTTTATATCTTTTTCCTCTATTTGCTATTATTTTTTTTCTTTTTCTTTGTACATTCTAAACTAAAAGTTTTTTCCATTTTATATTTGAAATTTTTATTCATTTTTTCTTTTTATATTTTTTTGATTCGCTAATTTTTTATTTTCTTTCTTTGTTTATTTTTATTTTTCCCTTTTTTCGTATTTTATTTAATTTTTTCCCTTAATTTAATTTTTTTCTTTTTTTTTCCATTTTGTAATTTTTTTAATAACTTTCCCCTTCACAATTTTCATTCTCTTTGCCTTTTTTTCATATGCTTTCATTTTTACTTGTTTTAATTTTTTTGTTGTTTTAAGATTTTTTATTTTTCTGTTTTTTATTCCAAATCTTTTGTCTTTTCATTTTTATTATTTTCTTGCTTCTCTTTTTTTTTTCCACAAATTTCCTTTCATTTCTTATTTGCGTTTTTAAATTCTCATACTTTTTTTTTTATTTTGCATTAACTTTGCTCTTTTTTAATTTTTTCTCTGACTTTTTATATTATTACGTCTTATATGTTTTTCAATTTTTTGTATTTTTGAAACTAATTTTTTTTTCATTTTGTCATTCCATTTCATTTTTGAAATTTTTATTCAATTTTTGTCCTTTTTTTATTTTCTTACTTTTTATATTTTTTGTTGTATTTTTGTTTTTTTTGTGCTTTTTTTTATCTTTTTTCTTTTGCTTTACTTTTTTTTCTTATTTTATTTTATTTTTTATTTTCTTTCTTTATTTATAATTTCATAAATTTTTATAAAGTTTTAGAATTTTTTATTTTTCTATCTTTTTTTCTTTTATCATTCTTGGTTATTTTCTTTTGCATTTTCATATTTTTTTCATTAACTTTTTCTCCTTCCAAAATTTTCTTCTTTTTTTTACTTTTTTTTATATGCCATCATTCTTTTTTGTTCACTTTTTTCTTTGTTTTAAAATTTTCTATAAATTTTTTCTTTTTCTTTTATTTCATATTTTTGCCTCTTCATTTTTTATTTTTTTCTTCTTTTTCTCAAATTTTATTTTATATATTTTGTATTTTCATTTTTTTTCTTAAATCTTTTTGTTCACACCTTTTTTTATTTCTTCTTTATAGTTTTAAAACCTCAAACTTCTTTTTTTGTGCACTTTCTTTTATTTTATTTTTCATCTTTCATATTTTATATCTTTTTCCTCTGTTTGTTATATTTTTTTTATTTTTCTTTGTACATTCTGAACCAATAGTTTTTTTCATTTTATATTTGAAATTTTTATTCATTTTGTCTTTTATATTTTTTGATTCACTAATTTTTTATTTTCTTACTTTGTTTATTTTTATTTTTTCCTTTTTTGGTATTTTATTTAATTTTTTCTCTTAATTTATTTTTTTATTTTCTTTTTTTTCTACTTTGTAATTTTTTAATAACTTTTTCCCTTCATAAATTGCCTTCTTTTTGCTTTTTTTTCATATGCTTTCATTTTTACTTGTTTTTATTTTTTTTGTTGTTTTAAAACTTTCTATTTTTCTATTTTTTATTCCAAATCTTTTATCTCTTTTTTTCCTCAAATTTCCTTTCATTTCTTATTTTGCGCTTTTAAATTCTCATACTTTTTTTTATTTTGCATTAACTTTTCTCTTTTTTAATTTTTTGTCTGACTTTTTATATTATTAGGTCTTATATGTTTTTCAATTTTTTTTATTTTTTAAACTAATTTTATTTTCATTTTGTCATTCCATTTCATTTTTGAAATTTTTATTCATTTTTTGTCCTTTTTCATTTTCTTACCTTTTATAATTTTTTGTTGTATTTTTGTTTTTTTTTCTTTATTCATGCTTTATTTATCTTTTTTCTTTTGCTTTAATTTTTTTTCTTATTTTAATTTTTCGTCGTTTTAAAAATTTTATTTTTCTATTTTTTATTCCAAATCTTTTGTCTTTTCTTTTTTTTTTTCCATAAATTTCCTTTCATTTCTTATTTGTGTTTTTAAATTCTCAAACTTTTTATATTGTTAGAACTTATATGTTTTTCAATTTTTTGTATTTTTTAAACTAATTTTTTTCATTTTGTCATTCCATTTCATTTTTGAAATTTTTATTCAATTTTTGTCCTTTTTCATTTTCTTACTTTTTATATTTTTTGTTGTATTTTTGTTTTTTTTTTGTTTTTTTGCGCTTTATTTATCTTTTTTCTTTTGCTTTAATTTTTTTTCGTATTTTATTTTCTTTCTTTATTTATAATTTCATAAATTTTTATAAAGTTTTGGAATTTTTTATTTTTCTATTTTTTTTTTCTTTTATCATTCTTGGTTATTTTCTATTGCGTTTTTATAATTTTTCATTAACTTTTTCTCCTTTCAAATTTTTCTTCTTTTTTTTTACTTTTTTTTATGTGCTTTCATTTTTTTTTGTTCACTTTTTTCTTTGTTTTAAATTTTTCTATAAACTTTTTTTTTCATATTTTTGCCTCTTCATTTTTTTATTTTTTTCTTCTTTTTCTCAATTTTTATTTTATATATTTTGCATTTTCATTTTTTATTTTTTTCTTAAATCTTTTTGTTCACACCTTTTTTTATTTCTTCTTTATAATTTTAAAACCTCAAACTTCTTTTTTTGTGCACTTTCTTTTATTTTATTTTTCATCTTTCATATTTTATATCTTTTTCCTCTATTTGTTTTTTTTTTTTGTTTTTCTTTCTACATTCTAAACTAAAAGTTTTTTCTATTTTATATTTGAAATTTTTATTCATTTGTCTTTTTATATTTTTTTGCTTCGCTAATTTTTTATTTTCTTACTTTGTTTATTTTTATTTTTCCTTTCTGGGTATTTTATTTAATTTTTTCTCTTAATTTATTTTTTTTCAACTTTGTAATTTTTTAATAACTTTTTCCCTTCACAATTTTCCTTCTTTTTGCTTTTTTTTCATATGCTTTCATTTTTACTGGTTTTAATTTTTTCGTTGTTTTAAAAATTTTTATTTTTCTATTTTTTATTCCAAATCTTTTGTCTTTTCTTGCTTCTCTTTTTTTTTTCCACAAATTTCCTTTCATTTCTTATTTGCATTTTTAAATTCTCATACTTTTATTTTATTTTGCATTAACTTTTCTCTTTTTTAATTTTTTGTCTGACTTTTTATATTGTTAGGACTTATATGTTTTTCAATTTTTTTGTATTTTTTAAACTAATTTTTTTTTCATTTTCTCATTCCATTTCATTTTTGAAATTTTTATTCAATTTTTCTCCTTTTTTGTATTTTTTTTCTTTGTTTTAAAATTTTCTATAAATGTTTTTCTTTTTGTTTTATTTCATATTTTTGCCTCTTCATTTTTTATTTTTTTCTTCTTTTTCTCATTTTTTTCTCAAATATTTTTTTATATATTTTGTATTTTCATTTGTTATTTTTTCTTAAATCTTTTTGTTCACACCTTTTTTTATTTCTTCTTTGTAATTTTAAAACCTCAAACTTCTTTTTTTGTGCACTTTCTTTTTATATTTGAAATTTTTATTCATTTTGTCTTTTTATATTTTTTGATTCCCTAATTTTTTATTTTCTTACTTTGTTTTTTTTTATTTTTTTCCTTTTAAATTTTTTGATTCCCTAATATTTTTTTTACTTTGTAAATTTTTAATAACTTTTTCCCTTTGCAATTTTCCTTCTTTTTGCTTTTTTTTTTTCATATGTTTTCATTTTTACTTTTTTTAATTTTTTCGTTGTTTTAAAAATTTTTATTTTTCTCTTTTTTATTCCAAATCTTTTGTCTTTTCTTTTTTTTCCACAAATTTCCTTTCATTTCTTATTTGCGTTTTTAAATTCTCATACTTTTTTTTTTTATTTTGCATTAACTTTGCTCTTTTTTAATTTTTTCTCTGACTTTTTATATTATTAGGACTTATATGTTTTTCAATTTTTTGTATTTTTGAAACTAATTTTTTTTTCATTTTGTCATTCCATTTCATTTTTGAAATTTTTATTCAATTTTTGTCCTTTTTTTATTTTCTTACTTTTTATATTTTTTGTTGTATTTTTTTTTTTGTGCTTTATTTATCTTTTTTCTTTTGCTTTACTTTTTTTTCTTATTTTATTTTATTTTTTATTTTCTTTCTTTATTTATAATTTCATAAATTTTTATAAAGTTTTAGAATTTTTTATTTTTCTATCTTTTTTTCTTTTATCATTCTTGGTTATTTTCTATTGCATTTTCATATTTTTTTCATTAACTTTTTCTCCTTCCAAATTTTTCTTCTTTTTTTTACTTTTTTTTATATGCCATCATTCTTTTTTGTTCACTTTTTTCTTTGTTTTAAAATTTTCTATAAATTTTTTCTTTTTCTTTTATTTCATATTTTTGCCTCTTCATTTTTTATTTTTTTTCTTCTTTTTCTCAAATTTTATTTTATATATTTTGTATTTTCATTTTTTTTCTTAAATCTTTTTGTTCACACCTTTTTTTATTTCTTCTTTATAGTTTTAAAACCTCAAACTTCTTTTTTTGTGCACTTTCTTTTATTTTATTTTTCATCTTTCATATTTTATATTTTTTTCCTCTGTTTGTTATATTTTTTTTATTTTTCTTTGTACATTCTGAACCAATAGTTTTTTTCATTTTATATTTGAAATTTTTATTCATTTTGCCTTTTATATTTTTTGATTCGCTAATTTTTTATTTTCTTACTTTGTTTATTTTTATTTTTTCCTTTTTTGGTATTTTATTTAATTTTTTCTCTTAATTTATTTTTTTATTTTCTTTTTTTTCTACTTTGTAATTTTTTAATAACTTTTTCCCTTCATAAATTGCCTTCTTTTTGCTTTTTTTTCATATGCTTTCATTTTTACTTGTTTTTATTTTTTTTGTTGTTTTAAAACTTTCTATTTTTCTATTTTTTATTCCAAATCTTTTGTCTCTTTTTTTCCTCAAATTTCCTTTCATTTCTTATTTTGCGCTTTTAAATTCTCATACTTTTTTTTATTTTGCATTAACTTTTCTCTTTTTTAATTTTTTGTCTGACTTTTTATATTGTTAGGTCTTATATGTTTTTCAATTTTTTTTATTTTTTAAACTAATTTTATTTTCATTTTGTCATTCCATTTCATTTTTGAAATTTTTATTCATTTTTTGTCCTTTTTCATTTTCTTACCTTTTATAATTTTTTGTTGTATTTTTGTTTTTTTTCTTTTTTCATGCTTTATTTATCTTTTTTCTTTTGCTTTAATTTTTTTTCTTATTTTATTTTTTCGTCGTTTTAAAAATTTTATTTTTCTATTTTTTATTCCAAATCTTTTGTCTTTTCTTTTTTTTTTTCCATAAATTTCCTTTCATTTCTTATTTGTGTTTTTAAATTCTCAAACTTTTTATATTGTTAGAACTTATATGTTTTTCAATTTTTTGTATTTTTTAAACTAATTTTTTTCATTTTGTCATTCCATTTCATTTTTGAAATTTTTATTCAATTTTTGTCCTTTTTCATTTTCTTACTTTTTATATTTTTTGTTGTATTTTTGTTTTTTTTTTGTTTTTTTGCGCTTTATTTATCTTTTTTCTTTTGCTTTAATTTTTTTTCGTATTTTATTTTCTTTCTTTATTTATAATTTCATAAATTTTTATAAAGTTTTGGAATTTTTTATTTTTCTATTTTTTTTTCTTTTATCATTCTTGGTTATTTTCTATTGCATTTTTATAATTTTTCATTAACTTTTTCTCCTTTCAAATTTTTCTTCTTTTTTTTTACTTTTTTTTATGTGCTTTCATTTTTTTTTGTTCACTTTTTTCTTTGTTTTAAAATTTTCTATAAACTTTTTTTTTTTTCATATTTTTGCCTCTTCATTTTTTTATTTTTTTCTTCTTTTTCTTAAATTTTATTTTATATATTTTGCATTTTCATTTTTTATTTTTTTCTTAAATCTTTTCGTTCACACCTTTTTTTATTTCTTCTTTATAATTTTAAAACCTCAAACTTCTTTTTTTGTGCACTTTCTTTTATTTTATTTTTCATCTTTCATATTTTATATCTTTTTCGTCTATTTGTTTTTTTTTTTTTGTTTTTCTTTCTACATTCTAAACTAAAAGTTTTTTCTATTTTATATTTGAAATTTTTATTCATTTGTCTTTTTATATTTTTTTGCTTCCCTAATTTTTTATTTTCTTACTTTGTTTATTTTTATTTTTCCTTTCTGGGTATTTTATTTAATTTTTTCTCTTAATTTATTTTTTTTCAACTTTGTAATTTTTTAATAACTTTTTCCCTTCACAATTTTCCTTCTTTTTGCTTTTTTTTCATATGCTTTCATTTTTACTGGTTTTAATTTTTTCGTTGTTTTAAAAATTTTTATTTTTCTATTTTTTATTCCAAATCTTTTGTCTTTTCTTGCTTCTCTTTTTTTTTTCCACAAATTTCCTTTCATTTCTTATTTGCATTTTTAAATTCTCATACTTTTATTTTATTTTGCATTAACTTTTCTCTTTTTTAATTTTTTGTCTGACTTTTTATATTGTTAGGACTTATATGTTTTTCAATTTTTTTGTATTTTTTAAACTAATTTTTTTTTTCATTTTGTCATTCCATTTCATTTTTGAAATTTTTATTCAATTTTTCTCCTTTTTTGTATTTTTTTTCTTTGTTTTAAAATTTTCTATAAATGTTTTTCTTTTTGTTTTATTTCATATTTTTGCCTCTTCATTTTTTATTTTTTTCTTCTTTTTCTCATTTTTTTCTCAAATATTTTTTTATATATTTTGTATTTTCATTTGTTATTTTTTTCTTAAATCTTTTTGTTCACACCTTTTTTTATTTCTTCTTTGTAATTTTAAAACCTCAAACTTCTTTTTTTGTGCACTTTCTTTTTATATTTGAAATTTTTATTCATTTTGTCTTTTTATATTTTTTGATTCCCTAATTTTTTATTTTCTTACTTTGTTTTTTTTTATTTTTTTCCTTTTATATTTTTTGATTCCCTAATATTTTTTTTACTTTGTAAATTTTTAATAACTTTTTCCCTTTGCAATTTTCCTTCTTTTTGCTTTTTTTTTTCATATGTTTTCATTTTTACTTTTTTTAATTTTTTCGTTGTTTTAAAAATTTTTATTTTTCTCTTTTTTATTCCAAATCTTTTGTCTTTTCTTTTTTTTCCACAAATTTCCTTTCATTTCTTATTTGCGTTTTTAAATTCTCATACTTTTTTTTTTATTTTGCATTAACTTTGCTCTTTTTTAATTTTTTCTCTGACTTTTTATATTATTAGGTCTTATATGTTTTTCAATTTTTTGTATTTTTGAAACTAATTTTTTTTTTCATTTTGTCATTCCATTTCATTTTTGAAATTTTTATTCAATTTTTGCCTTTTTTTATTTTCTTACTTTTTATATTTTTTGTTGTATTTTTGTTTTTTTGTGCTTTATTTATCTTTTTTCTTTTGCTTTACTTTTTTTTCTTATTTTATTTTATTTTTTATTTTCTTTCTTTATTTATAATTTCATAAATTTTTATAAAGTTTTAGAATTTTTTATTTTTTTATCTTTTTTTCTTTTATCATTCTTGGTTATTTTCTATTGCATTTTCATATTTTTTTCATTAACTTTTTCTCCTTCCAAATTTTTCTTCTTTTTTTTACTTTTTTTTATATGCCATCATTCTTTTTTGTTCACTTTTTTCTTTGTTTTAAAATTTTCTATAAATTTTTTCTTTTTCTTTTATTTCATATTTTTGCCTCTTCATTTTTTATTTTTTTCTTCTTTTTCTCAAATTTTATTTTATATATTTTGTATTTTCATTTTTTTTCTTAAATCTTTTTGTTCACACCTTTTTTTATTTCTTCTTTATAGTTTTAAAACCTCAAACTTCTTTTTTTGTGCACTTTCTTTTATTTTATTTTTCATCTTTCATATTTTATATCTTTTTCCTCTGTTTGTTATATTTTTTTTATTTTTCTTTGTACATTCTGAACCAATAGTTTTTTTCATTTTATATTTGAAATTTTTATTCATTTTGTCTTTTATATTTTTTGATTCTCTAATTTTTTATTTTCTTACTTTGTTTATTTTTATTTTTTCCTTTTTTGGTATTTTATTTAATTTTTTCTCTTAATTTATTTTTTTATTTTCTTTTTTTTCTACTTTGTAATTTTTTAATAACTTTTTCCCTTCATAAATTGCCTTCTTTTTGCTTTTTTTTCATATGCTTTCATTTTTACTTGTTTTTATTTTTTTTGTTGTTTTAAAACTTTCTATTTTTCTATTTTTTATTCCAAATCTTTTGTCTCTTTTTCTCCTCAAATTTCCTTTCATTTCTTATTTGCGCTTTTAAATTCTCATACTTTTTTTTTATTTTGCATTAACTTTTCTCTTTTTTAATTTTTTGTCTGACTTTTTATATTGTTAGGTCTTATATGTTTTTCAATTTTTTTATTTTTAAACTAATTTTATTTTCATTTTGTCATTCCATTTCATTTTTGAAATTTTTATTCATTTTTTGTCCTTTTTCATTTTCTTACCTTTTATAATTTTTTGTTGTATTTTTGTTTTTTTTTCTTTTTTCATGCTTTATTTATCTTTTTTCTTTTGCTTTAATTTTTTTTCTTATTTTAATTTTTCGTCGTTTTAAAAATTTTATTTTTCTATTTTTTATTTCAAATCTTTTGTCTTTTCTTTTTTTTTTTCCATAAATTTCCTTTCATTTCTTATTTGTGTTTTTAAATTCTCAAACTTTTTATATTGATAGAACTTATATGTTTTTCAATTTTTTGTATTTTTTAAACTAATTTTTTTCATTTTGTCATTCCATTTCATTTTTGAAATTTTTATTCAATTTTTGTCCTTTTTCATTTTCTTACTTTTTATATTTTTTGTTGTATTTCTCTTTTTTTTTGTTTTTTTGTTTTTTATTTATCTTTTTTCTTTTGCTTTAATTTTTTTTCGTATTTTATTTTCTTTCTTTATTTATAATTTCATAAATTTTTATAAAGTTTTGGAATTTTTTATTTTTCTATCTTTTTTTCTTTTATCATTCTTGGTTATTTTCTATTGCATTTTTATAATTTTTCATTAACTTTTTCTCCTTTCAAATTTTTCTTCTTTTTTTTTACTTTTTTTTTATGTGCTTTCATTTTTTTTTGTTCACTTTTTTCTTTGTTTTAAAATTTTCTATAAATTTTTTTCTTTTTATTTTTTTTTCATATTTTTGCCTCTTCATTTTTTTATTTTTTTCTTAAATCTTTTTGTTCACACCTTTTTTTTATTTCTTCTTTATAATTTTAAAACCTCAAACTTCTTTTTTTGTGCACTTTCTTTTATTTTATTTTTCATCTTTCATATTTTATATCTTTTTCCTCTATTTGTTTTTTTTTTTTGTTTTTCTTTCTACATTCTAAACTAAAAGTTTTTTCCATTTTATATTTGAAATTTTTATTCATTTGTCTTTTTATATTTTTATGCTTCGCTAATTTTTTATTTTCTTACTTTGTTTATTTTTATTTTTCCCTTCTGGGTATTTTATTTAATTTTTTCTCTTAATTTATTTTTTTTCAACTTTGTAATTTTTTAATAACTTTTTCCCTTCACAATTTTCCTTTTTTTTGCTTTTTTTTCATATGCTTTCATTTTTACTGGTTTTAATTTTTTCGTTATTTTAAAAATTTTTATTTTTCTATTTTTTATTCCAAATCTTTTGTCTTTTCTTGCGTCTCTTTTTTTTTCCACAAATTTCCTTTCATTTCTTATTTGCATTTTTAAATTCTCATACTTTTTTTTATTTTGCATTAACTTTTCTCTTTTTTAATTTTTTGTCTGACTTTTTATATTGTTAGGACTTATATGTTTTTCAATTGTTTTGTATTTTTTAAACTAATTTTTTTTTCATTTTGTCATTCCATTTAATTTTTGAAATTTTTATTCAATTTTTGTCCTTTTTTGGATTTTTTTTCTTTGTTTAAAAATTTTCTATAAATTTTTTCTTTTTCTTTTATTTCATATTTTTGCCTCTTCATTTTTTATTTTTTTCTTCTTTTTCTCATTTTTTTCTCAAATATTTTTTTATATATTTTGTATTTTCATTTGTTATTTTTTTCTTAAATCTTTTTGTTCACACCTTTTTTTATTTCTTCTTTGTAATTTTAAAACCTCAAACTTCTTTTTTTTGCACTTTCTTTTTATATTTGAAATTTTTATTCATTTTGTCTTTTTATATTTTTTGATTCCCTAATTTTTTATTTTCTTACTTTGTTTATTTTTATTTTTTTCCTTTTATATTTTTTGATTCCCTAATATTTTTTTTACTTTGTAAATTTTTAATAACTTTTTCCCTTTGCAATTTTCCTTCTTTTTGCTTTTTTTTTTTCATATGTTTTCATTTTTACTTTTTTTAATTTTTTCGTTGTTTTAAAATTTTTTATTTTTCTCTTTTTTATTCCAAATCTTTTGTCTTTTCTTTTTTTTCCACAAATTTCCTTTCATTTCTTATTTGCGTTTTTAAATTCTCATACTTTTTTTTTTATTTTGCATTAACTTTTCTCTTTTTTAATTTTTTGTCAGACTTTTTAGATTGTTTGGTCTTATATGTTTTTTAATTTTTTGTATTTTTTAAACTAATTTTTTCTTTCATTTTGTCATTCCATTTCATTTTTGAAATTTTTATTCAATTTTTGTCCTTTTTCATTTTCTTACTTTTTATAATTTTTTGTTGTATTTTTGTTTTTTTTCTTTTTTCGTGCTTTATCTATCTTTTTTCTTTTGCTTTAATTTTTTTTCTTATTTTATTTTCTTTCTTTATTCATAATTTCATAAATTTTTATAAAGTTTTGGAATTTTTTATTTTTCTATCTTTTTTTCTTTTATCATTCTTGGTTATTTTCGGTTGCATTTTTATAATTTTTCATTAACTTTTTCTCCTTCCGAATTTTTCTTCTTTTGTTTACTTTTTTTTATGTGCTTTCATTCTTTTTCGTTCAGTTTTTTCTTTGTTTTAAAATTTTCTATAATTTTTTTTCTTTTTGTTTTATTTCATATTTTTGCCTCTTCATTCTTTATTTTTTTCTTCTTTTTCTCAAATTTTATTTTATATATTTTGTATTTTCATTTTTTATTTTTTTCTTAAATCTTTTTGTTCACACCTTTTTTTTTCTTCTTTATAACTTTAAAACCTCAAACTTCTTTTTTTGTGCACTTTTTTTTATTTTATTTTTCATCTTTCATATTTTATATCTTTTTCCTCTATTTGTTTTTTTTTTTTCTTTTTCTTTGTAAATTCTAAACTAAAAGTTTTTTCCATTTTGTATTTGATTATTCATTTTGTCTTTTTATATTTTTTTGATTCGCTAATTTTTTATTTTTTCCTTTTTTGGTATTTTATTTAATTTTTTCTCTTAATTTATTTTTTTTATTTTCTTATTTTTTTCTACTTTGTAATTTCTTAATAACTTTTTCCCTTCACAATTTTCCTTCTTTTTGCTTTTTTTACATATGCTTTCATGTTTACTTGTTTTACTTTTTCATTGTTTTAAAAATTTTTATTTTTCTGTTTTTTATTCCAAATCTTTTGTCTTTTCTTTTTTTTTCCACAAATTTCCTTTCATTTCTTATTTGCGTTTTTAAATTCTCATACTTTTTTTTATTTTGCATTAACTTTTCTCTTTTTTAATTTTTTGTCTGACTTTTTGTACTGTTTGGTCTTATATGTTTTTCAATTTTTTGTATTTTTTAAACTATTTTTTTTTTCATTTTGTCATTCCATTTCATTTTTGAAATTTTTATTCAATTTTTTCTTATTTTATTTTCTTTCTTTATTTATAATTTCATAAATTTTTATAAAGTTTTGGAATTTTTTATTTTTCTATCTTTTTTTCTTTTATCATTCTTGGTTATTTTCTATTACATTTTTTAAATTTTTCATTAACTTTTTCTCCTATCAAATTTTTCTTCTTTTTTTTACGTGCTTTCATTCTCTTTCGTTCACTTTTTTCTTTGTTTTAAAATTTTCTATAAACTTTTTTCTTTCTATTTTATTTCATATTTTTGCCTCTTCATTTTTTAGTTTTTTCTTCTTTTTCTCAATTTTTTCTCAAATTTTATTTTATATATTTTGCATTTTCATTTTTTATTTTTCTCTTAAATCTTTTTGTTCACACCTTTTTTTATTTCTTCTTTATAATTTTAAAACCTCAAACTTCTTTTTTTGTGCACTTTCTTTTATTTTATTTTTCATCTTTCATATTTTATATCTTTTTGCTCTATTTGTTTTTTTTTTTTCTTTTTCTTTGTACATTCTAAACTAAAAGTTTTTTTCCATTTTATATTTGAAATTTTTATTCATTTTGTCTTTTTATATTTTTTTGGTTCGCTAATTTTTTATTTTTTTTCTTTGTTTATTTTTATTTTTTCCTTTTTTGGTATTTTATTTAATTTTTTCTCTTAATTTATTTTTTTTCTTTTTTTTTCTACTTTGTAATTTTTTAATAACTTTTTCCCTTAACAATTTTCCTTCTTTTTTTGCTTTTTTTTTTTTCATATGCTTTCATTTTTACTTGTTTTAATTTTTTCGTTATTTTAAAAATTTTTATTTTTCTGTTTTTTATTCCAAATCTTTTATCTTTTCTTACTTCTCTTTTTTTTTCCACAAATTTCCTTTCATTTTTTATTTGCGTTTTTAAATTCTCATACTTTTTTTTATTTTACATTAACTTTTATCTTTTTTAATTTTTTGTCTGACTTTTTATATTGTTAGGTCTTATATGTTTTTCGATTTTTTTGTATTTTTTAAACTAATTTTTTTTCATTTTGTCATTCCATTTCATTTTTGAACTTTTTATTCAATTTTTGTCCTTTTTCATTTTCTTACTTTTTATATTTTTTGTTGTATTTTTATTTTTTTTCTTTTTTCATGCTTTATTTATCTTTTTTCTTTTGCTTTAATTTTTTTCTTATTTTATTTTCTTTCTTTATTTATAATTTCATAAATTTTTATAAAGTTTGAAATTTTTTATTTTTCTATCTTTTTTTCTTTTATCATTCTTGGTTATTTTCTATTGCATTTTTATAATTTTTCATTAACTTTTTCTCTTTTCAAATTTTTCTTTTTTTTTTTACTTTTTTTATGTGCTTTCATTCTCTTTTGTTCGCTTTTTGGAATTTTTTATTTTTCTATATTTTTTTCTTTTATCATTCTTGGTTATTTTCTATTGCATTTTTTAAATTTTTCATTAACTTTTTCTCCTATCAAATTTTTCTTCTTTTTTTTATGTGCTTTCATTCTCTTTCGTTCACTTTTTTCTTTCTGGTTTATTTCATATTTTTGCCTCTTCATTTTTTAGTTTTTTCTTCTTTTTCTCAATTTTTTCTCAAATTTTATTTTATATATTTTGCATTTTCATTTTTTATTTTTCTCTTAAATCTTTTTGTTCACACCCTTTTTTATTTCTTCTTTATAATTTTAAAACCTCAAACTTCTTTTTTTGTGCACTTTCTTTTATTTTATTTTTCATCTTTCATATTTTATATCTTTTTGCTCTATTTATTTTGTTTTTTGTTTTTCTTTGCACATTCTAAACTAAAAGTTTTTTCCATTTTATATTTGAAATTTATATTCATTTTGTCTTTTTATATTTTTTTGAATCGCTAATTTTTTATTTTCTTTCTTTGTTTATTTTTATTTTTTCCTTTTTTGGTATATTATTTAATTTTTTCTCCTAATTTATTTTTTTTTTCTACTTTGTAATTTTTTAATAACTTTTTCCCTTCACAATTTTCCTTCTTTTTTGCTTTTTTTTTTCATATGCTTTCATTTTTACTTGTTTTTATTTTTTCGTTATTTTAAAAATTTTTATTTTTCTGTTTTTTTTTCCAAATCTTTTGTCTTTTCTTACTTCTCTTTTTTTTTTCCACAAATTTCCTTTCATTTCTTATTTGCGTTTTTAAATTCTCATACTTTTTTTATTTTACATTAACTTTTATCTTTTTTAATTTTTTGTCTGACTTTTTATATTGTTAGGTCTTATATGTTTTTAGATTTTTTTGTATTTTTTAAACTAATTTTTTTTCATTTTGTCATTCCATTTCATTTTTGAAATTTTTATTCAATTTTTGTCCTTTTTCATTTTCTTACTTTTTATATTTTTTGTTGAATTTTTGTTTTTTTCTCTTTTTTCATGCTTTATTTATCTTTTTTCTTTTGCTTTAATTTTTTTCTTATTTTATTTTCTTTCTTTATTTATAATTTCATAAATTTTTATAAAGTTTGGAATTTTTTATTTTTCTATCTTTTTTTCTTTTATCATTCTTGGTTATTTTCTATTGCATTTTTATAATTTTTCTTCTTTTTTTTACTTATTTTATGCGCTTTCATTCTCTTTTGTTCGCTTTTTTCTTTGTTTTAAAATTTTCTATAAATTTTTTTCTTTTTGTTTTATTTCATTTTTTTGTCTCTTCATTTTTTATTTTTTTCTTCTTTTTCTCAAATTTTATTTTATATATTTTGTATTTTTTTCTTAAATCTTTGTGTTCACACCTTTTTTTATTTCTTCTTTATAATTTTAAAACCTCAAACTTCTTTTTTTGTGCACTTTCTTTTATTTTATTTTTCATCTTTCATATTTTATATCTTTTTCCTCTATTTGCTATTATTTTTTTTCTTTTTCTTTGTACATTCTAAAATAAAAGTTTTTTCCATTTTATATTGGAAATTTTTATTCATTTTGTCTTTTTATATTTTTTTGATTCGCTAATTTTTTATTTTCTTTCTTTGTTTATTTTTATTGTTCCCTTTTTTTGTATTTTATTTAATTTTTTCCCTTAATTTATTTTTTTTCTTTTTTTTTCCATTTTGTAATTTTTTTAATAACTTTTTCCCTTCACAATTTTCCTTCTCTTTGCCTTTTTTTCATATGCTTTCATTTTTACTTGTTTTAATTTTTTTGTTGTTTTAAAAATTTTTATTTTTCTGTTTTTTATTCCAAATCTTTTGTCTTTTCATTTTTATTCTTTTCTTGCTTTTCTTTTTTTTTCCACAAATTTCCTTTCATTTCTTATTTGCGTTTTTAAATTCTCATACTTTTTTTTTATTTTGCATTAACTTTGCTCTTTTTTAATTTTTTCTCTGACTTTTTATATTATTAGGTCTTATATGTTTTTCAATTTTTTGTATTTTTTAAACTATTTTTTTTTCATTTTGTCATTCCATTTCATTTTTGAAATTTTTATTCAATTTTTGTCCTTTTATTATTTTCTTACTTTTTATATTTTTTGTTGTATTTTTGTTTTTTTTTTTGCTTTATTTATCTTTTTTCTTTTGCTTTTACTTTTTTTTCTTATTTTATTTTATTTTTTATTTTCTTTCTTTATTTATAATTTCAGAAATTTTTATAAAGTTTTAGAATTTTTTATTTTTCTATCTTTTTTTCTTTTATCATTCTTGGTTATTTTCTATTGCATTTTTATATTTTTTTCATTAACTTTTTCTCCTTCCAAATTTTTCTTCTTTTTTTTACTGTTTTTTATATGGCATCATTCTTTTTTGTTCACTTTTTTCTTTGTTTTAAAATTTTCTATAAATTTTTTCTTTTTCTCTTATTTCATATTTTTGCCTCTTCATTTTTTATTTTTTTCTTCTTTTTCTCAAATTTTATTTTATATATTTTGTATTTTCATTTTTTTTTCTTAAATCTTTTTGTTCACACCCTTTTTTATTTCTTCTTTATAGTTTTAAAACCTCAAACTTCTTTTTTTGTGCACTTTCTTTTATTTTATTTTTCATCTTTCATATTTATATCTTTTTCCTCTGTTTGTTATATTTTTTTTATTTTTCTTTGTACATTCTGAACCAATAGTTTTTTTCATTTTATATTTGAAATTTTTATTCATTTTGTCTTTTTATATTTTTTGATTCGCTAATTTTTTATTTTCTTACTTTGTTTATTTTTATTTTTTCCTTTTTTGGTATTTTATTGAATTTTTTCTCTTAATTTATTTTTTTATTTTCTTTTTTTTCTACTTTGTAATTTTTTAATAACTTTTTCCCTTCATAAATTGCCTTCTTTTTGCTTTTTTTTTCATATGCTTTCATTTTTACTTGTTTTTATAAAATTATATTTGAATAAATAATTTATTATTCTTTTATATTTTATAATTATAATTTAATATAAAATAATATTAATTTATTATATTTATAAATTATATATAATTATTAATTTACAATCTTATAATTATAATATATTAATAATAATGAGATGTTATTTAAGTAATTATATAAATATAAATTAATAATAATACAATATTATAATGTGACTTAATTATCAATATGTTTATGATATAAATAGAAATAAATGTTATATATTAAATAAATTATAATAGTTTTAATATTTAATTTCAAATCATTATTAATAAATTCAACATATTCCTAACTTATAGATAATTTATTTTTATTAATTATTAATATAATTAATATTAAGTTAATATTATATTTTAAATTCTTATAAATTATTATATATTAAGTATGTTAATACTTATAATTAATATTATTGTATTATTTAGATGATATTTAATCTACTTTTTAATAATTAATTATAGTTATTTATAATTATTAAATTATCAAATAGTTAGTTTAAATAATAATTATTAATATATATAAATATATTATATATTATAAATCTAATTTAGATTATATATAATTAAGTAATATTAAAATATATTATCTAATAATATTTATATAATATTATATTATTTAATTAATGAATATTTAAATATTAACATTAATTATATTTATATTAAATATATTATAATTAATTATAATATATTTATATTTATTATAATGTAATAATATAAATTATAATATTAATAATTTGATATATAACTAAAATATTTTAATATATAAAAATATATTCTTTACTTTTTAAATCATAATTATTTAAAAAATGATTATTTATATATATTAATAAATAAAATAACTACATAATTTTTATAATTAATTAATTCTCAAAGTGATGTTATATTTTTTAAATATAAATATACTATAGTTATAATAATAAATATTATTAGTACTATTAGAATAATTATCAAATAACTAAAAATAATTATTAAATTATTAATAATAACAAATAAGTTATAACAATTATTACATAATTAAATTATATAATTATTAATATTAGTTAATCAAGTTATATGTTATTAACTATTATTAATATAATAATTATATTGAAATTATAAATTGTTTTATATATGTAAATTCTTCATATATAATATAATAACTTAATTAATTTATATTAACTTATAAATTTGATAACTATTATTTTACAAATGTCTTATTATGTTATTATATAATTTATTAATTATTAATTTGTAAATAATTTCTTAAATATTATAAATAAAATAGTAATAATATATATTATAATAAATATTAAATATTGTTAATAATGTGTTTACTGAACAATTATAGATTAATAAATAAAATAACTATATAATTATAAATTAATAATTATTATAATTAATTAATTATAATCATTTAGCATCAATATTTTTTTTATTAATATTAAAAAATATAATTATATAATTATATTTATCAAATAATATATTAAATATATTAATAATAATTATAATAATTATTTATAAATTAATTATAATAATAGTTATAATCAGTACCATAATTACTTGAACTAATTTCTCTATCACATATATAAATTATTATGTTATAACTAATAATAATTGGATAAAACTATTATTATTATATTTTTATTTTTATTTTTAAAGATTATAATTATTATTAATTAATATTACAATGTTTATTATACTTTATAATAAAATAAATTCATTAATTATACTTTATAATAAGAAAAGCAATTAGAAATAAACAAGAAAAAGAAAATAAAAAATTAACAAATCAACAAAATAATAAAAAAAGAGAAAATGAATAAAAATTTCAAAAATAAACAGGAATGTCAAAATAGAAAAAACTTTTAGTTTAGAAAATACAAAGAAAAAAAAACAAATATAGAAAAAAATAAAAAATCAAAGAAAAGTTAATACAAAAATAATAAAAACAAAATGAAGTGTGAAAAGATATAAGAAAAAATAAAAAAAAATGAAAATACTAAATAAATAAAATAAAATCAAAATAAAAAACAAATAAAGATTTCAAAAATTAAATGGGATGACAAAATAGAAAAAAATTTAGTTTAGAAAATACAAGCAATATATATATATATATATATATATATATATATAAGAAGTAATAAGAAAACTTAACAAAGGAAAAAAGTTAATACAAAAAAAAAAATAAAAACAAAACAAGGAAGTGCAAAAAAAAAAATGGAAACAAGAAATAAAAAGAAATTTGTGAAAAAAAGAGAAAAAAATGAAAAGACAAATATGAAATAAAACAAAAAGAAAACAAAAGTATATAGAAAATTTTAAAACAAAGTAAAAGGTGAAAACAAAAAAATATGAAAGTACATGAAAAAATAAGTAAAAAAAAGAAGAACAATTTAAAAGGAAAAAAAGTTAATAAAAAATTATAAAAATGCAATAGAAAATAACCAACAAATGATAAAATAAAATAAAAAGCAAAAGAAAAGATAAAAAGATGAAAAAATAAAAAATCTAAAACCTTATAAAAATTTATGAAAATATAAATAAAAAATAAATAAAAAATAAACCGAAAAAAATAAAAATAAGAAAAAATATTAAAGCAAAAGAAAAAGGATAAATAAAGTAAAAAAAAAAAGAAAAAAAATCAATACCAATAAGAAAAGAAAAAAATTTAAAATATACAAAAATATAATAAAAATAAAAAAAGTGAGAAATGAAAAAATAACGACTCAAAAATAAAAAATAAAAAATGAATAACAAATTTAAAAATGAAAAGGAATGACAAAATGAAAAAAAATTAGTATAAAAAAATACAAAAAATGAAAAAAATAATGAGAAAACAGTATAAAAAATCAAAGACAAAAAAAATTAAAAAAAGAGAAAAGTTAATATAAAATAAAAATGAAAACCAAAGAAGGAAGTGCAAAAAAAAAGTATGAGAATTTAAAAACGTAAATAAGAAATAAAAAAATTTGTGAAAAAAATAAGAAAAGCAAGAGAAGAATAAAAATTAAAACAAAAAAATGAAAGCATATGAAAAAATAAGTAAAAAGAAAGAAAAATTTGTAGGAAAAAAAGTTATTGAAAAATAATAAAATAGGACAAGAAATAAGTAAATAAAAAAAAACCAAAAAATAAAAAAATTCAAAACTTTATAAATTTTTTTTAAAATATAAATAAAAAAGGAAAAATAAGAAAAATACTAACAAAAAAGTAATAAAAATAAGAAAAGTAATTAGAAATAAACAAAAAAAAAGAAAAAGAAAATAAAAAATTAACAAATCAACAAAATAATAAAAAAGACAAAATGATTAAAAATTTAAAAAATAAATAGGAATGTCAAAATAGAAAAAACTTTTAGTTTAGAAAATACAAAGAAAAATAAAAAAAAACAAATGTAGAAAAAAAGATATAAAAAACTAAAGAAAAGTTAATACAAAATATAATAAAAAAAATGAAATGAGAAAAAAGATATAAGAGAAAGTAAAAAAATAAAAAAAAATAAAAATACTAAATATATAAAATAAAATCAAAAAAAAAATTTCAAAAATGAAAAGGGATGACAAAATAGAAAAAAATTTAGTTTAGAAAATACAAGCAAAAATATATATATAAGAAGTAATAAGAAAACTTAACAAAGGAAAAAAGTTAATACAAAATAAAAATAAAAACAAAACAAGGAAGTGCAAAAAAAAAATTCAAACAAGAAATAAAAAGAAATTTGTGAAAAAAAGAGAAAAACAAGAAAAAAAAATATAAATTAGAAAACCTACCCATTTCTTCTTAACTTCTTTTTTCCTTCTAGTTATTTTATCGTCAAAATCTCGTCTACTTTCATGTACATGTTATACTCATTCTTTCTACTTGTGAAGTATGGTTTTTCATGATTCTGTGTGTATGGCTATTAAGAGATTGTTTCTTCAAGCTACCTCTCGTTCTTTTTTCCCTCCACTGTTTTATATTTTGCTATTTCCTTGCCATGAAATTGTTTTGATTGGTACTGTTATTGAATACTCCATCTGCTCTTCACCATGTTGTAAATTGGAATTTTTTAGACTAAAGTTGGAATATTTGGTGGCTCTATCGTACTTGACGACGAAAATTTCTTCTTTCATCATGTATGATAGTAGAAAAAATCATCTTTATAATGAACATACTTGCCCCATCTCTTACTTTGATCTTGTTATCAAATTATTATGGATAACAACAGGTTGGATTAGGGCATCCTCTAAGTCGATTTAGGTAGTATGGATTTGGATGGTAAGATTAGGGCATCTTAAAAGTCGGTTTAGGTAGTATGGTTTGGATGGTATTTCGATAGTAAACTATTATAATTCATTGTAGGTTACAACAAAGTTCGGATAGTGTTTTAAAGGTACTAATTATTTGAACTTGATTATAAATAATAATATTTTAATATTATAGATTATTTAAAAATGATTTATTATGAAGGTAATACTTAAATTAATTCATTCAGTGTTTTAATTTATAATTTTAGCTTTTATTTATTTTATATGGATTACTTTCATTTATTAATTTTATTTCTTTTAATAATTTTTTTAAAATCAATTTTAAATTTAAATTTAAAATTTAGAATTTAACTTAATAAACGAATATTTAATGAGTTTGAACAATAATGAGTTTTTTTTTTATACATATTATGTGAGTTAGATTTAGATAATAAAATTAAAAATTATTTGAGTATTTATTGAATTCAAATATTTTAATAAATAAAAAAATTGGGATACTTAAAATTAACATATATTCTATCTGTTGTCATTCATAAAATTCGTAACACAATTTATAAAAGCAGGCTTCCCTGCTAGTTTCAAACCGAAGAAAAACAGGTTCTATTTCTTTCTCTGAAATCATCATAAGAATTAAATATTTTTGTGATCTTTGATTTAACATGTAATGCAAAGATAATACGATTATTTAAAACGATGAATTTTGGTATTCACTTTATTTTTGTTTAGCTATTATTTGAAGTGAAAGTTTTCTCCAATTGTTTTTGATTAGTTTGTACTTTAAAACAGCTTGCTTATCAAAATATCGAACATATTTTATTAGTGATTGAGGTTGTCTTTTAGTATGTCGGATTCAAAGACGAGCCAAAGTGATTTTTTTAATTGATATCTGTTACTAACATAGATAATTAGAAAATGATTGGGCCTACGAAAAAAGGAGAGAATTATAAAATTAAATACTTCAAAAAAATATTTATTATTTGATTTTATAATAAAATAATTAATAAAAATATTTATAAGCAAAATTAATAAAAAGTTAAAATTACATCTCAATATTTAAATGTACATATCTTTTGATTAAATATATATGTAACATATAATAATCATTTAAATTTTAAATTAACACCTATTAAACATTAAAGTGATAAAAATAATTTATATTTTTATTAATTTTATATGTTAAATATCTGATTATAATATCAATTAATAAAAATTTATGAGATCACCCTTTTAGTAAATTTTCCGTAAGACAAATGAACCAACGGCCCATATATATGAATCAAAAAGTTACTTATTTATTCCTTTTTAATTTTACTTTTGTTCAAGCTTCTTGTTGACCGTAGGGTTCAAGCAGCAGATAACGCCACCACTCTATTCTCTCTCTTGCAAGCCCCTAACTCTCACTTCATCAAGTCTCAATCTTCTCATTTTTTTTTCTCTTACGATTCTTGTTTTTCTTCTAAAATTTTCTAATTTTCTTCAACAATGGGAGCTTCGTTGCCTCCGAAGGAAGCTAACCTCTTCAAACTCAACTCATTGTCGTAAGGCTTCGATTCTCTTTTCTCCCTCATTTTTGAGTTCGTATCTACGTATTTCTAGTTGGTATTTATACTTGTATTTTGCTTTCTTATTTTTTGTTTATTGGATCGCACTTCTTTTTTCTTTTTGTTCTTTGCTTGCAAAACCCTAGCTGGATACTGGTCTGTTTGCTTGCTGAGAAAATCGGTGGATATCAATTATGAATGGAAATTTGGACTAGATAAGCTTGTTTGTCAATTAGGTTTTTGCTTTTGGGCAATTTTTCATATAAATTAAGTTCATTTTCTTTGTTCTGTTTAGCGATTGAAGCTTAATTAAGTTTATTGCTTTGCTTAATTTAGGTCAATGAATTCGATTTGTTGAAAAGCAACTTTAAAAAATTGAATTTTGCTTTGACTTTTTTTTTTTTTTTTAAAGTAAGGATGCTCGTTGTGCTTTCCTTTTGGTGATAATTCATTTGTATCATCATGGAGAAAATTAGAGAAATGAAAATAAAAGGGTTTGGTGACTCTTCCTACTTTAGTAATTTCTCTTGTATGTTGCCAACTTTTTAAAATAGGAATTTTGTTGGTTCCTAATGGGAAACAATTGTGGCATTCTGGCTTTTATGCACATAAGCATTCAAGACAATAACAAACTTTGTGAAACAATCTAGTTAAGAATTTGATAAATTGACTGGGACAATTTTTAATGTAATTGTAGGCTTTGCTGGTTAAACTTGAATATTTATATATTTTAAGAACTTGTTCGTATTAGATATAGAATAGCAACATTTGGATGTTTTCCACACGCTATTGAGAGTTTTCCCCCCTTCCCTCTTATTTCTTCTAATTTATAGTGAAAACTAGAGTTTTGACGGGTGAATTCTTACTCTATTTTAACTTCTATAGTAATGGACTCTTGACACAGTTTTTTTGCCTGATTTTTATGTAATTAATATTTATCTGTTATTATACTCTAGCTAATTCTCATAACTGAATTTTTATTGCTTTGGAGGTCCATGTGCTATTGCTAAAGCTCTTGTATATTTTATCATTGCAGAAATCATATGAAACTAAACAGTACAAGAAAGGACTGAAGGCTGCAGATGCAATACTGAAAAAGTTTCCTGACCATGGAGGTAGTTTAATTTTAAGCACTTATTTATTTATTTGTTTTTGGCTGAGAGGCACTTATTGTTTAGTGTTTATGTTTGCATGGTTCTTGTAAATGTACCTGTATAAAGATGCAAGAACTCTGAAACAAAAAGAACTTTACACTTTAGAGGAAAAAGGGGCTGTCACTAGATAGTTTATGTTGTTATCAAGGTTATTGGTTTCAATAATCCTTACAAGAATGCCTCTAAGTTTGACATGATTGTTTCTGTAGACTGTATGTTCCTTTCTCATGTCTTATGATTGATGTCAATTGCATTTTTGAAAGCACTAGCTGTATGGTGACTAGTCCATGATTTATGATGGTTCTAGAGATAAGTGGAACATTCTAGCAGTATCAATGTGGAGATATTCTCTATCAACTGAATATATTGCATTAATTTCGGGTATATAACTACATTTTTAACCTATACAGTTTGAAATCTGCAATATTTGAATACCTTCTTCATCTTGGTTGGGTTTTGTGAATATTCATTAGTGTGCGGTATTGGTAGAGTGTAGTAGCATTTTGTTTAATATATCCATCCTTTTAAATATGCAGTTTCCAAGTAATATTTTATACTATCTGGTAACTGTTTGTTTGTTGTGTTTGTATGTTGTCATATGGGCTTTTATTCATTATTGCCAGAAACATTGTCAATGAAGGGGTTAACCTTAAATTGCATGGATCGGAAAACTGAAGCTTATGAGCTTGTTCGGCTAGGTGTAAAGGTTATCTTATTTATTTTCTTTTGGTTGCTATAATGTCAAAGCAGTGTCACTTTTTCCTAACATTGTTTTCATGTTTGTGTCTTAATGTAGAATGATGTAAAAAGTCATGTTTGCTGGCACGTTTATGGTCTCCTCTATCGGTCAGATAGAGAATACAGGGAGGCTATCAAATGCTATCTCAACGCTTTGAGAATAAATCCAGACAACATTGAAATACTACGGGACTTGTCACTCTTGCAGGTATACCTTATTTACCTTCCTTCTCTATGATTTGTGCTTCTAGACTCAGTGTTAAATCTAAGATGTTTATCTGTTGTATGCTTAATGTTAAGTAAGAACATTTGCTTGTCATGGTATTTTTTGAACATTTAAAGGAGTTTCTCTGTATAAGATTTCTTGTAAGCTTTGTGGTTTGCCTAAAAGATTTTTCAGATTCCATTGTAGAATTTGAGAATCTTAAGTATTAGGGTACTTATAGGCAAGTCAATATTGCAACTAAAACAGTTTGGTGCCAACTTTTGTGCAACTGTAAGTTATGTGGTAGTTGGTAAGGGCAGGTTCATTGTGGCAACTTAATATAACTGGATGAAAACACCAAGATCAGCTACATAGTTAGTAGTGAAGTGAAAATAAATTTTATGAAATTTGACGCTGTTTAGTTGCTTGACGGAATCTACTAGTAGATGGATGGAAAAGGCATAATTATATTAAGATAGTAACAAAAGAGACGAAGATATATGGCTTAAAACAGAGGAATGGAATTTATGGAGATAACTCAACTAAAAGGGAGAGGCTGTATGAGACCATGAAAAAAATATCTTCTTAAACTCTTAGAAAGTAGATGAGTCAGCTGGTTTTATAACTTTGAAAATTTAGATCATAGTTTTGGTAGAAACAATTTATGGCTTTAGGGGAAGGAAAAGGATATAACGGATATAAAAGCATCATCTGATATTCTGGCAGCAGATTAATATGAGAGATGGTTCAGATTTAGTATCTTAATTGAAGGTTTTGTTTTGAGGCACACGCAAAAATAAAACATAAGTAATATAATCAGAAGCAACCAGTCTGATTTGATCCTTTCGTTCTCATTATACTGTAACAAGCAACCACCTTGAATTGATAGTTTCTGGTCTATCGCCACAGATCCTTTTTATCTCTCATTCTACTAGTTCCTTAATGGTTGAAAGTGTTTATAGAATGACAAGTAATATAATCAGAAGCAACCAGTCTGATTTGATCCTTTCATTCTCATTATCCTGTAAGAATCAACCACCTTGAATTGATACTTTCTGGTCTACCGCCACAGAACCTTTTTCTGTCTCATTCTACTAGTTCCTTAATGGTTGAAGGTTTTAACATTAATGACCTTTGCAATTAGAAAGTGTTTATACTTTCTGGATCAGATCTGGTTCGGTTCTTCTCTTAATTTCATCTGCCCATGTGCCTTACTGCTCCAGAATAGTAACAAAAGTCGGTGTCTTTGATACTGAAATTGATGATTTTCATTTCTATTATTCTCCCTCGATGCTTTAGCGCTTGCCATATTATGGATTCTTAACTCATGATTTCAGATGATTAAGTCATTTGTTGGCATTAACTTATTTGTGCCCCCCCCCCCCCCCCCCCCCTTATTTATGGTTTATATGCCTTGAAAAGTTAAAAGGAAAAAGTATGAAGATGATGAGCATTTGTCTTTCTACTAAGATATGAAGTTTAAGAGAAATTTTTTGGATTTGATCATGGTTTTGTATTTTCTCATTGTCATGTTTCAGGTTGTATCAGAAATTATTACATTTATGTTTTATCTTTTGCATTGCAGGCACAAATGCGAGATTTGACAGGATTTGTTGATACAAGACAACAACTTTTGCATTTGAAACCAAATCATCGCATGAAATGGATTGGCTTTGCTGTAGCCCACCGTTTAAACTCAAAGTACTTGTCCTTTATTTTTTTCTTAAAAAAATTTGTTCCAATTCTTATGCTAACTTTCACTAATTTCTGTTGACTTTTATTTTGTGAAACATGTTTTAGAGTGTTATTGTTATGTATACTTGAAGGTCCAAATTGAAGGGCCTTTTGGTATTGAAAGTTGAAATATTTGTTGATATAATGAAAGCCTTTCTTTAAATTAAATGCTTAATCAGGACTTAATGTTTCTAATTATATGATCAAATGGGTGCTAACATGGATGAAATTACTGTTGATTTTTAACACGTGGTTCATATTGTTTGTATGACTTCAACTAAACATCCAATAAGATATCAAACTTCTTTTATGACAACATATGGTGGGTGTAGAATGTGTTAAAGATGTTACTAATATGTATAGATAGGTGGGTAGATAGATAGGTACCCAACTATTCTAAGCTGGTTGCACTTGCATTTATGAAATTTGGTTGCAAATTAGCCTTTTACAAACAATGCCTAGTTAACTGCAGAGTTCTGTTGTTTTTGCTATGGTTTTATATGGAGACAATGATGATGCCATATTTTCATTTGGCTTTATATATGAATGAATTGAAGTTGTTGGCACAACAGTTACGACGGTTTTTCCTTTTCTGTCCCTGTCCTAGCCAAGTAGTTCTAAGTGAATGAAGTCTTATTAATTTCATTCACCCTTTAGGTATTTATGCTGTATTCCTTTTTTTGGTTGATATTAGTGGTGCAAAAGCAGTTGAAATTTTGGAAGCATTTGAAGGGACATTTGAAGGGACATTAGAAGATGATTATCCACCAGATAATGAACGTTGTGAGCATGGTGAAATGCTTTTATATAAGGTTTTGGTCATGTACTTCAACTCTTTTTTTTTGCATGCATATGTATGTGGGATGTGGCTGTAATTTCATATGAGTTGACTTCATTATACAGACATTCAAAATTTTAGAATTTATAATAACGTATAATGGAGTGACTGATTTGATGTCACTTGTTAACCAGATGCCAACACAGTTAGTGAAATTATCCATAAACCAAATAAAGCAATTAAATATACAAAAATTAAAGATTTTTAATGCCTTTACCTTCTTTATAAATGGGGTCCCTTTTTTGAATTAATTCTAATTTTTTTCACATGCAATTAGAAAACCTACCCATTTCTTCTTAACTTCTTTTTTCCTTCTGCTTATTTTATTGCCAAAATCTCATCTACTTTCATGTACATGTTACACCCATTTTTTCTACCTGTGAAGTATGGCTTTTCATGATTCTGTGTGTATGGCTGATAAGTTAAATTAAATCATCTCCAAGTTAACTTTAATCTGAGATGGAGGACTAACTAGTGGCCTATAGTGGTATTTGGCATCTATAAGATACTTAATTCTTGATGTATTCATGTTAGAGAGAAATATGGCTTGCTCACTAATTGTTGGGCCTTCTACAAGTAATCATATCTGTGGTGTTTGTACTTAGCAGCTCTGAATCTTAATAATTGCTAATCTCCAATTATATGTTCTGTGGAACCATTTCGGAATTTTTGTTTCTAAGATCTTAATAAATTACTCTATCTTTCTTTTTGACTACTCTTTTTTGGTTTAACACCATTAACATGATTCGAAAACAGCTTAACCAATTGGACAAGTACCTACAAGCCTTAGCCCTTGCAGTAGCATTTATTTCTTTAATAATATATTGGCATAGAAATATGCATAACTACATTCATTATGCATAATGGATGCTGTACATCTAGACTAGTGGTGCCCCCTGCTGCTTTTCTGATGTTTATGAGGGTATGGTATTTTTCTCCAGATCTCTTTGCTAGAGGAATCTGGGTTTCTTGAGAGAGCATTTGAGGAATTGTATAAGAAAGAGCCAAAAATAGTATGTGTCAAACGTATAATGCCTGAATACTTTTAACATTAAAAATTTTGTAAGTTTTGAATTTTTGGACATTAAAATTCTAACCAATTCTATTATTCTAGGTTGATAAATTGACTTATAAAGAACAAGAGGTTTCTCTCCTGGTGAAACTTGGATGCCTAGAAGAAGGTGCCAATATTTACAAGGCTTTACTTACCATGAACCCTGACAATTACAGGTGAGTCTTATGCATTTGGTACTCTTTTGAAACACCTAGTTAAGTTCATTAATAAATCTTTCATAGCAAAGAATATTAGTCAACTCTTTCCTTTTATATAGCACTTCTTGAAGTTATAATTGACTTCTTTTTCTCAATGCCATGGTGTATTATTATTGTAGGAAATGAAGAATAATTAATATTCTGAATAGTTTGTGTGTTTAAATATATTTTTGTTGGGCTAATAGGTTTTTCAATTCTTCTTGTAGTAACACCCAAATTCCTTTACCTTTGTTAGAACTTTATGAAGGGTTAAAAGAATGGTAGAAATAGTCATTATTTTTTATGTTCTATTTTCGTTGGTGCTTTAAGCTTGAAACTAATCAGTGTGTATCCCTTATGTCACAAATTCAATCGTTTTTTAGTTTTAAATTTTGTTTCTTTAAGC
The DNA here is from genome assembly GCF_047325235.1 of Durio zibethinus. Lineage (NCBI taxonomy): Eukaryota > Viridiplantae > Streptophyta > Magnoliopsida > Malvales > Malvaceae > Durio > Durio zibethinus. The sequence goes on along the minus strand of NC_143180.1, from coordinate 13,560,282 downwards.
TTTTGCTTATACTTGTGCGTGTTACATTTACATCATGGTATCTTTACATAAAATGAGGTTATTTTTATTTTTTTCATTCTTGGGATTGTTTTATATCTCTCTGTCCTGTCAAGCCCTTTGCTTAGCTCTTTTAGTAAAAAGAAGCATTATGCACCACCTCATATATAAATATAATTAAAAAGTAGCAAAGCAACTATGAGCAGAACTGTAATTCTATACTACTATATGTGTCAACAGTCTCTTGGGTGCTTTCTCAGATTGGGAAATGAGGAAAATTCTTTTACAGAACTGTTAACTTATGTCTCTTCACTCAGTATATGCCTATATATCGGCGCAATTTATTGCTATTAGGTCTGATAAACCAGGAGCCAACCAACTTACAATTTTTGTATTTGTATATGTATATTTTTCAGATATTATGAAGGCTTGCAGAAATGCTTTGGCCTATATTCTGAAAATGCCAAGTATTCCTCTGATGAATTTGATCGATTGGATGCATTATACAAATCACTTTCACAGTAGTACACTTGGTCTTGTGCAGTTAAGGTGATGGATTTATGTTGTGCTTCTGTTTTCATAAGGAATTTATGATGGATGTTATCAATACATTCTGTTTATTGCAAAAACTCCCTAGTGGTGGAATGTGCTAGTCTAAACTGTTTTATTATGTCTTAACTGTTAGTCATATTAATTTCATTTTCTGTTTTGTATCTCTTTTTTTTTATTAATTTATTTATGAGCTCCAAATGGTACCTTGGGATGTTCTGTTCATTATATTTACTCTGGATTTCTTCTCTCTCTCTCTCTCTCTCTCTTATTTATGGAATCACATGATGCAAATCCAACGAAAACCTTACTTTTCTGCAGAGCTGTCAAGCTTTCCCCCCTTTTCTAGAGAGAGGAGGGTTGGCTATTTTTACAAATACTCTTGTAGGGATCTTATTTTTCTTGATGGCTTGATAAGAAATTATGTGACAAAAATCTAGTGATGTGCTTCTACAACAGACACAATCCATTCAATAGCTTGTGATATTCTTAAATAATCTAGAAATAGATAGTTGTGGTATTATGCTGAAATACTTAATTGATGTCTTGATGTGACAATTGTAAGAACTCTAGGTGGTTAAAATTATCCTTTCATATGCTTCACCCTTAGAGATTTGACATGGACTTATATTAGAACTTTGTTTTCTCAATTTTTAGAGGATACCTCTTGATTTTCTGCAAGGAGACAAATTTTGTGAAGCAGCATTTAATTACATTAAGCCTCTTCTAACAAAGGTATATACATCCAATGAGATTTTTTTTTTTTTTTTTTTGTGTTAGTTTGACTGGTGTTTTTAGTTTGTTTTGTGAAATAATGATATATTTTCTTGTTGGTCTCAGCGGGTTCCATCTTTATTCTCAGACCTTTCTCCCTTGTATGATCACCCTGGAAAGGTAAGTTTTCTTACTTACATATTCTAAAAATAGAATTAAGTTTCTAAATATTGATTATTCTAAACTGCTTAGCAACTGGTTGGAGCTTGATTTCATTAGGATTGATTGCCTGCTTTGTTGACACTTACACAGGCAGACATATTGGAACAACTTATTCTTCAGTTGGAGCATTCAATTAGGACCACCGGCAGATACCCTGATAGCTATTATATGCTTTAAAACCTTGTGTAATATTTTATTAAGTCTTAAAAGCAAATAAATGTTTAGATTTACTACTCTTTGAGGTAATATAGACTTCCAGCCCTTATGTGATATTCTAGTAAGTCTTAACAGTGTCTAAATGTTTAGATATTGGGTGCGGTCTGAGTGCATTTTTTTCTTTTACTGCTTATTGTTTGGTGAAGTCCTCAGTCATTTATGTGTTGTTATCTATTAAACAAGTACATAATGGTTGTCCCATATGGTTGCATGTGAAGTTTCTATATGTTTTTGTTTGTATGCTAATACACAAGCACGCATATGGTATTATGCTGAGTCATTTCTTGCTTGTGTTTCATATTGAGTGCAGGACAGAGAAAGAGCCCCCTTCAACACTTTTATGGATTTTATTCTTTTTGGCTCAGGCGGGTAATCATCAGGTTTCCTCACCCCGTGGGCCATGGCCTTTTCTTCTTTTCTTGCTATAAATGTTTGGTGCTTTCTTTGCATTTGAGTAACTTTGAATTTATTGATGCAGCATTATGATAGAAAAGGCCAATATGATGTTGCTCTTTCAAAAATTAATGAGGCCATAGAGCACACACCAACTGTAATTGATTTATACTCTGTCAAGGTTTGTTCTCGTCTTCAATCTTCAAATTTTTGCATTGGCTTCATCTGCTGGTTTTATATTTTTGTTAGCTGGATTCTTTTATTTTATTTTTTAATCTTATATTTTGAAATCTTTTTGCCTGGTTTGTCTCGCATCTCACAAGGCATAGCAATACCCGAAAATCTTTCTAGATATTTCCTTGTAGTTATCGTTCACTTGTAAGAGACTTATCACTTTCTATGATACTGACCTTGATTGAATATATTGTTTTGCACTAAATTGTGCAAAGTTGATATGCATTCATTTAAAATGCATACTAGTTTTTCTTTGTGGACCTTAAGTCTTGATGGGCATTGGGCAGGCATATGATCTCCTTTCTTAGGTTTTAGGGTTTTTGGTACATGGCTATTGTTTCTTGATGAACCTTTTTACTATCTTTTGGAGAAGTACTTGGAATTTTCTTGAAGCTGGTTCTATGTGTATATTATTTACTTCTCTTTGGTGACAGGCTCGGATACTGAAACATGCTGGTGATTTGGTAGCTGCAGCTTCATTGGCAGATGAAGCTAGGTGTATGGATCTTGCAGACCGTTATATAAACAGTGAATCTGCGAAGCGAATGTTGCAGGCTGATCAGGTTCTAAAGCTCCCCCCTTCATCTTTTATCATAGTTAATATTTGTCACCGTAAATTTCTTTCAGTATGACTGTACTGTTCACAAACTTTTTCCACTCTTGAAGATGGCTTTGGCAGAAAAAACTGCTATTTTGTTCACAAAAGATGGGGACCAGCACAACAACCTTCATGACATGCAGTGCATGTGGTCTGTTTTTGTTTATTACCTTCTACGTGTTGTTGTCTCTAATTATAATTTGGGTGCACCTACTGAGTGTCATCCATCTTTTGAAGGTATTAACTTGCTTCTGGTGAAAGTTACCTTCGACAAGGTGATCTTGGATGTCCCTGAAGAAATTTTTAGCTGTGGAGAAGCACTATGCTGATATTGCTGAAGATCAATTTGATTTCCATTCTTATTGTTTGCGGAAAATGACACTCTGTGCATATGTTGAAATGCTAAAATTTCAAGATCGGTTGCATTCACATGCTTATTTTCGCAAAGCAGCAGCTGGTGCCATCAGGTGAACATTTTTGTTAGGATCTGCAAGCTTTTTGATTATTTGGAATAGACTTATTCCGTTTGGTTGTGGCCTGTACGTGAAAAATGCTATGTAATCTCTGTTGTCTACTTGTCTGGGTGCTTTTAGCTTCTGCCACCTATTGTTGATCAACACATGCATGTGATGCTTCACTTTGGATTAGATTTTCTTTGCCTCCCTCTTTTTCCTTTTGTCTTTTGGGGAATGGGGGATTATTGCATACATATATATTGCATTAATCATATGTTGCAATGATGTGTTGTCTGAACCTTGCTTTCAAAGCACGAAAAGCTTCCTAAAGGTAACTGTTGTTCATTACTTACCCTTGTACAACCATTCATTTGTTAATTAGACACTCCCATTATGATATCCGGTCTAATTCAAGACTCTTCTAGCAGCCCCTCCATTAATAGGGGAGGGGCTATCTGATTCCCTTCCACTACTCTAGTTTTTCCTTGAATCTTGGATGTACGGATTTACAACATTTTTCAAGACAAAACCTCGCAAAGTTTATAATCAAGAAAGTATCAGGATTCCTTTTCTTACATTTGTTTTTGCTAGAGAAAATTTTTCGAGTTATATGAGCAAAACAGAATATAGGGTTCCAAGTTTTTTGTTGATCAAGCAACAACCTGATTTGAACCGGGGAATAAGGGATTTGCAGTCCCTCGCCTTACTGGTTGGCAATGTCACCAAAGGTTAGAAACAAAAAAAATGAGAGTATCCCCTTTTTGGTTATAGATTGGAACCATACCTTCAATTAGTTATAGTATCTCAAGTAAAAAATTAGTATTGTTCTTTTTTTCAATAAAAAAAAAATTCTTAATTTGATTTATATTATATTATAATAATATAACAACAATTATGATTCTATGTAAACCCCAGAACAAAAGTTATTACATAGCTATAGTTATCTAATAATGTATTTCATCTATCTAGATATGATGTCCATAGGGAATTAGCAAAAAATTATCATGTTTCAATTTTTCATTGAATAGATTAAAATTAAATAAAAATAGAATTTTTGATAGAGCACGTTGTGTGTTTTCTCCACTAGAGTTCTATAATGGAATAAAAAAAAGGAAAGAATATAAATAGAAATGCTATATCTACGCATGTTTAATAAATACAAGCCTCTTTTCGTGCACACTTCAATCATATTCTAAATATTCTACTAAAAAATAAAAAACTAAAAAGTTGGTGAAACGTCTCTCTGCAAATCATTTTTTGAACAATGGAATCTATGGAAAAGTTAAGTTCTAGAAAAATCAACTCTCTCCCTATATATATTTTATGATTATTTTCTCTTTATCTAAATGAATAGATAAAATTAGGAATTCATTTTATTTTTCTAGTATTCAATTGGATTGGAATATGTAATATCATAATAATGGTAGCAATGGAATTATTATTATTATTATTATTATTATTGATATTCTATACAAAACTCCATTCGGCTAAATGGCTATCATATTGACTATACTAAGGCCTTTTTTTGTAGCTGATAGATTTATAAGTTTTTCCTTAATTCACTCTTACATGGATTATTGAAAATTAAAAGTATATCAAAATGAAATATCTAATAAATTGACTAATTCAAAATTTTCAAATTAGCGATTTTTTTATTCTTGAATATCCAACTCACTAATTAATTCTTTATAGTGTATTTTATTTTTCTTTGATAAATAAGATAGTAGCCATTGATGTTTTCCTATAATTTTACATAGACCTTTTTGAGGTAAATAATCTTTTTTGTGCAATTCCTAATTTGAGGTAAATCTTTGTATCTTATTTGTGAAACTAATTAGTTGAAATTCAATGGACTCCTTGTTTTCTTTTTTCTCCCCTTGAAAATTAACTGAGATCCATGAATGAATTTTTTTATCATAAAACAAAATTTTCTCTCTTCTTTTTGAATGTGAATTTTAATAATGAGTAATAATAATACTAGTCATTTTGATATGCACAATGATTTTAAGTTCGTTATGAACTTTGTGATTTTTTCAAATAATATTAATCAATCTGTTTTTCAATTTCATTTGTATAGGAATACAAAAGAGAGTTTTAGAGTTCAAATAAGAGGCTGTTGTTGATTCATTTGTTGATCTAATTGATATGTATGTGATTAAATTAGTATTATGTATCACAATGCTATGTAAGACAATCCTTGTGCCCCGTCTCTTTGTTTTATATACCTGATGGACCAAATACATAATATATAGGAAAATGTACCGTTAACGAATTTTCAACTGTGGATACATGTCTATCCTTACCATACAGAAACAAATGCTATTAATAAGCCAATTATGTTATATTATAAAGCAGTTTTTTTTTTTTTTTGTGGCTTTACACATACCTTAGTTGCAATAACTCCTCTTGCCCTGGTAGGAGGTCTGAAGTTCAAATGCTCTCCCACAAATTATTAACTATTAAAAGAAGATGCAAATATTTGGATCTGCTTAAAAAATTTGTGTTCAAATGATGCTAAAGTCAAATTTAATTTAACAAGTATTCTAGATTATAGTTTCTGATTTTTATAAGGTTATATACTTGTTTCATACTTAGGATGGTGTTTTACGTTGTACTTAGGGGATTCTTATTATGTCGAGACCTTGTGGTATATGCCAAACAGGATAAAAATTTTGCTTGGTAGTCTCAATTTGCTTTCGTTATATCTTTTGTAAGTTCATATTCTCGTGATGTTATTACTGAAAGGATTAAATGTTCCTTGCAGGCATATTGAAATTTGAGATTGTGGCTTTTTAAATGATAGGAAGGCGGCGCCTGGGATTTCTGTTGGGTTAAGGATGGAGAATTGCATGTTATTGTACCAGAATTTATTTGTTGATTACAGCTTTTTATATTGATCTTATTGATTTGATGGTGAAATGGAATGGGATGATATAGTGACAGGCCATGCAACAATTAAGTAATAGTTTTTGTGATTGATCCATTGTCCCATTTCTATGTTGGTGTTTCTTTCTCTGAAACTCTTGGCTTGAAACTGGTGATTACTTCAATTTTGAACCTTTTCTTTCTGCATTGTGATAATTATTGGATTTTGAAGTGCAAATGCTATCTAAAGTTGTTTGATTCTCCTTTGAACTCACTGGCTGAAGAAGAGGATGACACATCAAAGACTCCTTCTCAGAAAAAGAAAATGAAGAAGCAGAGGAAGGCGGAACGAGCTAAGAAAGTATATCAGCTTGTTTTGGTGATTATTGGCTAACACTCTCTTTGATGATTTCATTCTGATGCCGTGTATTATTTTAGGAGGCAGAGGAGAAAAATGAAGAATCAAGTTCTAGTGGCATCTCTAAGTCTGGGCAACGATATGTTAAACCTGTAGATCCTTATCCTTTTGGAGAAAAATTATTGAAGGTTACCTATTATTATCTTTTCCCTGTGCTTTAGATTCCTGATTAAAGTCCTCGTGCTGTAAAAATGTGTTACGCTAATGCCTATTAAGCTAAGACTGTTTAATCTGTATTTTTTTTTTCAGACAGAGTATCCCTTGTCAGAAGCAACGAAGTACTTGAAGTTGCTTCAGAAGAACTCACCTGATTCTTTGGAGACGCACTTACTTTCTTTTGAAGTAAATATGAGAAAGCAGAAGATTTTGCTTGCCTTTCAGGTATTATATTTTCCAAGAATTGAACATGAGATGTGTTTCTTGTTCTTTTTGTGTTTGGTCAACTAGAACTGATATTTAATTGTCAGCTAGTGGTTTGTGAGGAAGCCCCTTCTCTTGTTTTCTCCTCTCTTTTTTCACTTGCTGCCTGTGGATATGTTCTTGAAATAAAGAAACTGTACCGTTTAACCAAACATCCTTTTCTTATTACTCTACTCACTCAATGAATTTATGTGTGAATTAGATAGTTTGCACGACATATCTTTAAGTTGTAGAACAATGGTTTTGTGCAGTAGTACTTTTACTATTTCATGAGCTCATATTAGTACGTTTGTCTTGGTTTTATTTTGTTTTCCTGAAGGCTGTAAAGCAACTGCTAAGGCTGGATGCTGAGAATCCAGATTCACATCGCTGCTTGGTATGTAACATCTGCCCTACCATATTTATGCATTGCCATGCACAATTGCATTCTTTTCTGTTCTTAGATACAAAGATCATGTAATCTTTACAATGCTTATTTGAATTTAATCTAATGCAGATTAAATTTTTCCATAAATTGGGCTCAATGCCTGCTCCATTAACTGATGCTGAAAAACTTGTTTGGAGTGTCTTAGAAGCTGAGCGTCCATCCATCAGGTTCTCTTTGAAATGGTTTTATGATAGCTATTCCCCCTACTAGAATTTTGTTGTGTTACTGCTACTATTATTATTTTGATCCCTGATGCATTAAATCCCTTTATTTTCTCTTTCCGCAGTCAATTGCAGGAGAAAACTCTTAGTGAGGCGAACAAAGTTTTCCTTGGTAAAAATGAAGGTATTACGACCTTTACATAACATGATGCATTTTAGGTTCCTTGAGGTAGGTTGTATAATCATGCAAATTTCACTTTTTGGTTCTGCAGAATCTTTGACGCATATAGTGGGAGTTGCAGAAATGTTATATACCTTGGAGCAGACCAAGAAACTTGAGGCTGTTAAGTTAATTGAAGATTCATGCAATAAAGTCATGCCAATGTAATGCTCTTAGTGTACATTAAAATTTTTGCTGTTTGATGTCGATTCCATGCCTTGCAACTTACTCTTGAGATTAATTGTTTCTTTCTCTTTTGCTTGTCCAGGAATGGGGCACTTGGACCAGTACTGGCGTGGAAACTCAAGGACTGTATTGCAGTCCATAAACTCTTAGAAAGGGTTCTTATTGACCAAGATGCTGCTTTGAGTAAGTATAATTCTCCACATAAATTGATGCTGACTAGAAATTTGACTTTGACTCCATTAACAACTAATGAAATTAATTACTGTTGTTTGTTTAGAAAGTATTTTAGTAAGAATATTAATGGTATTGAAATTTTGATATACTGTTAATTGAATATTGTAGATTAGATGCCTAAAAATAAAACATTAAATTAGGAATTTTAAATTTATGGTTTCAACATCATTCAGTGATTTTTTTGAGATGTATCTCACGAGTTCTGATTGCTTGGTTTTTGTTATTATGATGCTTAATCTTTGAAAGTTGGATGCTGTGATTATTATTGGCATTTTAAAGAAAGGTTGACTTTCATGATAATAATTTTCTCACTTTCTTATTGATGTTTATTTAATTGAAGTTGCAAGCTATGTGACAAAATTATTCAAGAAATGATTGTTTATTCTTTGATTAGGCCCTCTTTATTGATAGCTTATTAGACAATTGAAGTAAAATTATGTAGACAATTTGAAAGAGTGCTTTGCAGCAGGCGGAAAAAAGGAGCATCTTGAAGTTGTGCAAGCCATGACAATGCTTTCTTCTGTTGCTTTGAGATCAAAATTTTCGCTGCCTTTCTAATCGTGAAATGCATTCCTTTGCAAATGTGTATAATTTATCCGCATTTATGATTTTAGGGTTGAAATATATATATATATATATATATATATTCTTTTAATTTGCTCACCATTTGGTTGAGATCTTTAGAGATATCTGGCTCCATGGTTTTGCCCCAAAATTTGAGGTGCTATAGAAAATTTTTGGGTACTGCTGAAGAAATCTTCTGGTCAGCATGGGAAGAACACTGTTTTAGGGCTAATCTTTGCCTTTGGAGCATGTTGTACTTCGCCCCTTTTATTAGTTGCCATTTATAAACACTACATAATGTGGAGAATTTTGCTACGGAGCTGACAAGAGTGGCTATAAAAAATTCCCAGTTTTGTTGTTCTAAGTCTTGTCTCTTATGGTTTGCTGTTTGAATTTTATTATGGAGGAAAGGTTGATAATTAGCAACAAAAAGTGGATTTTGATTGGATTATAAAATTTTATTATTAGTTGAAAAAGGTTAACCAAATCTTGTTGAGATGCTACAGAAAATTATTTTTCTTTAAAATTTATATAATTTAAATTATTAATATAATTTTTAATGTTATAATAAAATATATAAATTTAATATCGTCAATAAAAAATAGTTATTTTTATTTTCGAAAAATTAAATCATTTTATACCAATACGATTAATTAGATATAAATTAAATATAATATAAAATTATTATATCTTATCTATTATTTTATGCACTAAACATAACTAAAAAGATTAAATAATAAGTATTATATGTAATTGGATGATTAAATTGTTAAACACTTAATTTTTTTTGTTTTGAGTAATTGTTAATTATTAGATTTTTAAAATTCTTTTAACCAATCAAATTTGAATTTTGTCATAGTATATTTTGATTTGCTAATTTTTTTTAATACATTAAAAGTTATTTGATTATAATTATAATTTTTAATGGTATATAATTTTATAAAAAATCAAAAGAAGTGTTTTCGTATATTTATAATTTTATCACCTCAAACCTCACGTTACGGAAAAACATGAATTCTCAATTTTTAAGCTTTGGATTATTCTTTAAAAAAGTCTCGAAGAAAAAATAGAATCTAAGTGATTAATTTCTTGAAATTTTAATTTATTAATTTAATTTCTATGAAAAAAAATTAAACATTTAAAATATTTAAAATTTATAATCTTAAAAATCTGACTAAATTAAAATTTAATTAAATTACATATTATTTGAATCAATAATTACTCCAAAAGATCTCGCACCACAAGTATAAAAAAAAAAAAATTCATATATCTCCTTGCTAGTTTGCATGAACAATTTTATCAGCTTGTCATGAACTTTTTTTTCTTTCTTTCAGCACTTTATTGAGTTTTTCTTTTACTAATTATAATCAAGTAAGCCAATAAAAATTGGTGCAAATGATTAAAGTTTAAGATTTAGATGTAAAGTATCTAGATTTATGATAATTAGATTCAAATTTTTAATGATTTTTTATTAATAAATAATTTATTAATTTTTAAAAATAAGATAACTTCTCTTATTTAAAATTTTTTTTTTTACAAAAAAATATAATAAAATAAAAATGTCATAATATAAAGAGAATTTAAGAACACACAATGTCTTCAAAAAAGATTTGATATATTTAACTTGGTTTTCTTCTCAATTGATTCATTATTTCAATTTTTCGTTCATGATTTTGCTAATTTTCTCCTTGATAATATAGTTATCAACAATGTTTTAGAAGCTAATCATGGGGTGCAGTGATGGTTGACCCAATGGAATCATAAACACCACCACGTGTCTTTGGGAATAGGACTAACGAGAAAAAGAAGGTCCTCTCCTTATTTTGAGAAAAGTCCAAATTTCTAAACCACCAAATAAAATAAAATGATCAGCTATTTTTTTTTTTGGTGAATTGGTGAGGGGTCTTTTTGTAATTACAGATATTTATCAGTCTTTCACCATCCTTCTGGCCAATTTTGAGAAACGATGCTATTCCTTCTCACTACTCATCCTTGCAACTTTTAAGCTTTGGCTTGGCTGGGCTTTTGTTAAAGTTTGGTGTGGGGGTAATTTAGATTTTAATTTAGAATTGCTTTTGCTAACATTCGCATCCTCCATTCTTCCTCAACTTTGTTTTCGTTAGAAAAGTGAAATTTCTTTTAAAATTGATGGGGCTTCTCCACTTTTTCTATTTGCATTTTTTTTTCTTCTGAAGTGCATTTCTTTTTCATTTATATAAAAGAAGCAAAGCTGATTTTCATCAAATATGTTTTTCATTTAGTCACTACATTTATTTTAAAAAAGTTAATTTTTAAAATAAAATTTAATTGGTTAAGTTTCAACGGTTAGATTTTTTTGCATTTTAAATTTAAAACCCACTGTCTTCAGCCATTCTTATCATCATTTCAATTTTCTTTCTCTCAAATTTAGGTTTTTCGTTTTTGGATTCCCTTTCGGCTTGGAATATAGATTATTGTCGATAATATTGACATCAAACAAGTAATGAGTCGATTCAACTTTCCTTGAGATTGGGCATCAAGATTAGGTTGGGAAATTAGGGTTCTTGATCTAATAAGAGGGAAATTAATTCCTTTGAGGGGAAGGAATTTTTCTCGGCCATTAGTCAATCTAAACAAAGTAGAGAATTAGTTGGTGGAGGACAAATTGAAATGTGTGAGGAATTTGGAGACCTTCTGAAGGTTTGATTTCTACCATCTTAATTTTATTTAAATTTTTTTACTTCAAATAATGCCCGATTTGATTTTTTTCTATTTTTTTCTGAGGATAAAATGTGTTCTCGTTATAGACTGTAGATAATGATATTGCTAGTGTAAGCTGTTTTATTATGTCTTAGCTGTTAGTCATATTAATTTGATTTTTTGTTTGGTATTTTTTTTTAATGAGCTCCAAATGGTACCTTGGGATGTTCTATTCATTATATTTACTCTGGATTTCTTCTTCTCTTATTTATAGAATCACATGATGCAAATCCAACGAAAACCTTACTTTTTTGTAGAGCTATCAAGCTTTCTCCCTTTTTCTAGAGAGAGGAGGGGCGGCTATTTTTACAAATACTCTTGTAGGGATCTTGTTTTTCTTGATGGCTTGATAAGAAATTATGTGACAAAAATCTATTAATGTGCTTCTACAATAGACACAGTCCATTCGATGGCTTGTGATATTCTTAAATAATCTAGAAATAGATAGTTGTGGTATTATGCTGAAATACTTCATTGATGTCTTGATGTGACAATAGTAAGAACTCTAGGTGGTTAAAATTATGCTTTCATATGCTTCACCACTAGAGAGTTGACATGGTGGCTAATTCTTTTATTAGTGGCTGTCTTTATCTCATTCTTTTAGTTAAACCGACTTTCCTATATAAAAACCTTTTGGCGATGGGCCAGGTTATGGCATGATTGAAATAAAGTGTCAAACTCTAGAGCTTTTGGAATTTGACTCATGTAGTGAGGATGTATTTAAATTGTTTTCTTCCTGTAACCCACATTTGTTATGTATTCATTCATGAGAATTGTAATTATTGCTGTTACAATGTGCATCATTATTGCTAATAAATGCTACTTCCTTTATGATGTGTGATGGATGTTCTAGGACTTATATTAAAACTTTGTTTTCTCAATTTTTAGAGGATACCACTTGATTTACTGCAAGGAAACAGATTTCGTAAAGCGGCAATTGATTGCATTAAGCCTCTTCTAACCTTTATATCCAGGTGAGATTTTTTTTTTTTTTGTATTAGTTTGACTGGTGTTTTTTAGTTTGACTAGCTATTGTTTCTTGATCTTTTGGAGAAGTTCTTGGAATTTTCTTGAAGCTGGGTCTATGTGTATATTATTTACTTCTCTTTGGTGACAGAGTTGGATACTGAAACATGTTGGTGATTTGGTAGCTGTGGCTTCATTGACAGATGAAGCTAGGTGTATGGATCTTGCAGATCGCTATATAAACAGTTAATCTGTGAAGCGAATGTTGCAGTCTGATCAGGTTCTAAGGCTTCCCCACTTCATCTTTTGTCATGGTTAATATTTGTCACTAAATTTCTTTTGGTATTATTGTACTGTTCACAAACTTTTTCTACTTTTGAAGGTGGCTTTGGCAGGAAAAACTGCTGTTTTGTTCACGAAAGATGGGGGCCAGCACAACAATCTTCATGACATGCAGTGCATGTGGTCTGTTTTTGTTTATTACCTTCCACATGTTGTTGTCTCTGATTATAATTTGGGTACACCTACTGAGTGTTATCCATCTTTTGAAGGTATGAACTTGCTTTTGATGAAAGTTACTTTCGACATGGTGATTTTGGACGGGCCTTGGAAAAATTTATAGTTGTGGAGAAGCACTATGCTGATATTACTGAAGATCAATTTGATTTCCATTCTTATTGTTTGCGGAAAATGACACCACGTGCATATGTTGGAAAGCTAAAATTTAAAGATTGGTCGCATTCACATGCTTATTTTCACAAAGTAGCAGCTGGAGCCATTAGGTGAACATTTTTGTTAGGATCTGCAGCCTTTTCAATGATTTGCAATAGACTTATTCTGTTTGGTTGTGGCCTGTACGTGTAAAATGCTATGCAAGCTCTGTTGTCTACTTGTCTGGGTGCTTTTAGCATCTGTCACCTATTGTTGATCAACACATGCATGTGATGCTTTATTTTTGTTAGGATCTGCAGCCTTTTCAATGATTTGCAATAGACTTTTTCTGTTTGGTTGTGGCCTGTATGTGTACAATGCTATGCAAGCTCTGTTGTCTACTTGTCTAGGTGCTTTTAGCGTCTGTCACCTATTGTTGATCAACACATGCATGTGATGCTTCATTTTGGGTTAGATTCCTCTTTGCCTCCCTCTTTTTCCCTTTGTCTTTTGGGGAATGGGGGATTATTGCATACATATATGTTGCATTAATCATACGTTGCAATGATGTGCTATCTGAACCTTGCTTTCAAAGCATGAAAAACTTCCTAAAGGTAACTGTTGTTCATTACTTACCCTTGCACAACTATTCATTTGTTAATAATTAGACACTCCCATTATGATATCCTATCTAATTGAAGACTCTTCTAGCAGCCCCTCCATTAATAGGAGAGGGGATATCATATCAAGATTTCTGATTCCCCTCCCCTACTCTAATTTTTCCTGGAATCCTAGACGTAAGGATTTACAACATTTTTGAAGACAAAACCTTGCTAAGTTTATAATTAAGAAAGTATCAAGAGTCATTTTCTTGCACTTGTTTTTGCTAGAGAAAATTTTTTGAGTCATATGAGCAAAGCAGAATATAGGGTTCCAAGTTTTTTGTTGATCAAGCAACAACCTGATTTGAATTGGGGAATAAGGGATTTGCAATCCCCGCCTTACTGGTTAGCCATGTCACCAAAGGTTAGAAACCAAAAAGAATGAGTGTATCCCCTTTATAACTTTAGTTATAGATTGGATCCATACCTTCAATTAGTTATAGTATCTCAAGTAAAAAAATTAGTATTGTTCTTTTTTTCTTTCAATAAAAAAAATTCTTAATTTGATTTATATTATAATGTAATAATATAACAACAATTATGAGTCTAGGTAAACCCCGTAACGAAAGTTATTGCACGGCAACAAAAAGTTCAACCCAACAATGAAAAGCAGCTTGAGATTTTTGTTCTTTTCATCCCTATGCCATTATGAAAAATTTTATCTTTACGAGTACCCATTTGCATGTTCATTGATTTATGATTTGGGTGAGTGTTTTTTGATTTCATTTTGTGTCTTTTGTCATCTATTGTCTTGCTTATAAGTAGTCCAGTTTAAGGGTACCCATTTGCCTGTGCTGCTAGTTCATACATTTGAAGATTTTATCTTGGTTAATGAGGAGGTCAAATAATTTGATAGAATTTCAAGCTATTGCTATTGGAAATTACCTTCTGCAGATGTTTAGCTCAGAAATCAGATTGATTTAGTTAGATATATGAGGGTTGATTAGGAGACACTGTCTGGTGTAATATAAAAGATTTTGGCTGAGGGGCTCAAATGAGCAAGTTCAAGTCCTGAAAGTAGCCTCATTGTGTAAAAAATGATGAATCCTAAAGGCTAGGAACATTTTTCAAATGACTCTTCTTGGTTTCTCATCCTTCATTGGCAGGATTGAGGCTGAGTAATGATCCTCTTTATAAGGGAAGATTACTCAAAAGGCTGTTTAGAAAGCATTCTCCAAATTGCTATAAAAACCAACCATCATAGCAAAACGGCAATGTCTGTGTTTCTTCATTTTTGGGTTCTTCCACACACTGAAATAACCTTCGCATATCAACAGGAGCTGACCTCAACCTCTGGACCTTGTGATCCTTTATGTTGAGTTGATGAAGCTAGCTCGTTAGATTTTGAAGTTACTTACCAGCCAAAGACTAATTTGTTGAAAACTATTGGTGTTTTCACAGCAGCTTTAACAGGGACTATGGCAATTAACCTATCATGGGTTACCAACATCCAGGTTATCTTTAATTTCTTGTGCAATCCTTTCTTTGTAGGTTGTAATCATTTTTTCATCTTTGACCAATATTTTTTATATTCTTGTATTATGCACAGAAGCCTTTCTTAATTTGATCTAATTTCATAATGCATATTTCTATGGCATTGCTTTTTGTAATAGGATATGCAGGCATTATCTTTGAAGAATTTCTAGCCTTCAATAAAAGTGGAATAGATTGTTGATGGCTGTGAGTTTATGGGTGGTAAGGAGAATAGGGGTAAGAATGATTCTCAGATGTTTAGGATTGGACTGTGTTTTTCTGCTGTCCTTCTTCTTGTAGTTTGCATCATATTTATCATTCTCATAAATTGGGATGAAAACACAAAATTCTGTTGCGTATTGGATGCTTTATTCGGTACTATGTCAGGTTTCAACCTGTTTCTCTCATGTTCATTGGTGGTGGCCTCATGACCCGGTATTCATTCAAGAGTTAATGAAATACAGGATGCTTGGGCTCTAAACTTATTTCCTGATCTACTAGTTTTATTGGTCTATGTTTTTTGGTGAGCAATGGCTTGTCTTTTAATGAAGTGATCATTGCAATTTAATATCCTTTATTTTTAATTTATGTTGGAGCCCACTTCCCATTTAAAGGAGGGAGCATCTCCAATTTAAACCAATTCCAAGGAACTACCCTAGCAATGAATTAGGATAGCAAAACTAGGTACTTACCCCCATGGTCAATTGGGAGAGCCAAAGTTTGTGTTTGTGTGTGGCTTGTTACCATCACTAGGAATTCTGCAAATGGTTACTATGACTATCTCCCTTTATTAATGGAATTCTATGGTCTACTTATGCTGATGCATCTGACTTCTGTACGAAAATTTTTTTTTTATCATTTTCTTATTTATTTCTGCCTTTATCTGTTAATACTTGTGTAATAATGCTTGGGCCATTCACATTTGTAGGCTCCTTCAACTGATTTAGCTGTTTTAGAGCTGAAACATGCATCTGCTGATCGTTTTTTCTTGCTTGGTGCAATGACCATTGTAGAGATAGTTGATGCCCCTCAAGGATTTGAGCTGGTTACTGACAATATAACACCACTCTAAAGCCACGGACTCCGCTTTGGGTGGTGAGTTGATTTCTTTCGGCTATAGTCATACTGACAATTTTATCATTAATGGTTCATATATGAATCTAATTGAGAGTTCAATTGCACATTGAAGCATACCCTGTGGCCTAATTTACCCACCGACCGTGAAATTTGTCTAGTGGGTATAAACCAATGATGTAGATGCTTAAAACTGATAAGATGGATTCAGAAGAATCTTAAATGTGCATACTTATGTGTCATGGCTAAAGTTATTAACCTGCCGAAGAAAATTGGAGAAAGGATAAAAAAAAAATGCAAAAGTTATGTTAAAGTATTCATTAGTTGCTTTTCATGATTCAAGTCCAATCTCACCTCTTGGAAATTAAAAAATTAAGCTCTTAAAATTTTTAAATCTTGTCCCATTCATGTCCCAAACCAGTGCAGTAGAAGAGCATTTGTAGTTAATTTCAATTATAAGATAAAGATTTGATGTTGCAACTTAATCAAAAAGACCTTAATTATGTCTTACCTTGAAGAATAAAGCAGACGATGGCCTTTAGTATTTGCCCTAAGCCTTAATTGTAAATATTCTTGTTTGATTAAATTCTCTTTTAGCATTTGCCAATCAATAGATGTTAGTATTTTGGATTTTTTTGATGGTATAGGATTTTTGTAATTATTATTGAGAAACTACTTTTTTAGGAAGATCAATTATCATTTAATGTTTTGCTCATAGAAATCTATTAATTTTTGCATTAATGATACTAAAATGGAGAGAGGTTATCTAGGTGAGTACAGATACCAATATTTTCATCATGTTTATTTATGGCATTGGTTGTAAAGTAGTGGGATATTCACAGAACAAATGTAATTTTTTTAATGGATTTTTCTTTTTGGTTCCAAAGGAACTTATCGAGGCTATTGCTTTGCGATACCATATGTTGAATGATATGCCACTTCAAAAGAAAGCTTACCTCGTTTCATATTGTATTCTCTAAAACTCTAAATACGTGTCTTTTTCGTCTTTCATTAGATGTGTGTTCTCATTGAGTTTTTCTTATGTTATGTAATGATTATTCATTGAGAAAGTAAGTTAATGTCGTCTTAAGGTTAGGGTTAGTCTAAATTTCCATGGTTGTGTACCATTTAAGGATTAAAAATTTATGTGGCTGTGTGTATGGGAGTTTTCTTGTTGTTTTTCTCCTTGTGTGCTTCAAGAAGTGAATTCAATTTCTGTGCCTCTTGTGTGTGTAGATATGTGTTTAGGGAGGTTTTTATTTTGTTGGTTTCACTCTATTTGTTACAGGGCAGATTGGTTTACTAGGTTCAATTTCTGTAATTTAATTTTGACATGCATTGTGCTTGAATGCTTGAAAGGAAGATTATTTCCTTTTGCTGGATTCTTTGAAACTCTAAATATATGTTGTCATAGGCTCTCAGTTGGTGTCTTTTTCATTGAGATTGTCTCTGGATTCTTCTTGTGTCATTTTTAAATTTTTACATAAATTAGGGCTTTGTAACTTTACTTTGGAAAATTCCTTGGGTTGTTCTTCCTTTAGTGTGGTTTGTGATTCGTTGGTCTCTATGAAACTTATGCGCTATGTGCTCCAAGAACGACTTGCAGTGTAGGGGGAATTAAGGATTCTAAAGTTGTATGTGTGTAGGATTTAAGGATTAAAAATTTGTGTGATTGTGTATGGGAGTTTCCTTGTTGTTTTTCTCTTTGTGTTCTAAGCTAATGGCTTGCATGATTAGCTGAATTCAATTTCTGTGCCTGATGTGTGTGTAGGTGTATTTTGGGAGTTTTTTGTTTTGTTGATTTCACTCTGTTACAGAACAGGTTGGTTTGTTGGGTTCAATTTCTGAAACTTAATTTTGACATGCATTGTGGTCAAATGTTTAAAAGGAAGATTATTTCCTTTTGCTGGATTCTTTGAAACTCTAAATATGTGTATGGGAGTTTCCTTGTTGCTTTGTAGTGTAGGGGGAATTAAGGATTCTAAATTTCTATGGTTGTGTAGCATTTAAGGATTAAAAATTTATGTGGCTGTGTGTATGACAGTTTCCTTGTTGTTTTTCTCCTTGTGTGCTTCAAGCAGTGAATTCAATTTCTGTGCCTCTTGTGTGTGTAGGTATGTGTTTAGGGAGGGTTTTATTTTGTTGGTTTCACTCTATTTGTTACAGGACAGATTCGTTTGCTAGGTTCAATTTCTGTAATTTAATTTTAACATGCATTGTGCTTGAATGCTTGAAAGGAAGATTATTTCCTTTTGCTGGATTCTTTGAAACTCTAAATATATGTTGTCATAGGCTGTCAGTTGGTGTCTTTTTCATTGAGATTGTCTCTGGATTCTTCTTGTGTCATTTTTAAATTTTTACATAAATTAGGGCTTTGTAACTTTATTTTGGAAAATTCCTTGGGTTGTTCTTCCTTTAGTGTGGTTTGTGATTCGTTGGTCTCTATGAAACTTATGCGCTATGTGCTCCAAGAACGACTTGCAGTGTAGGGGGAATTAAGGATTCTAAAGTTGTATGTGTGTAGGATTTAAGGATTAAAAATTTGTGTGGCTGTGTATGGGAGTTTCCTTGTTTTTCTCTTTGTGTGTTCTAAGCTAATGGCTTGCATGATTAGCTGAATTCAATTTCTGTGCCTGATGTGTGTAGGTGTATTTTGGGAGTTTTTTGTTTTGTTGATTTCACTCTGTTACAGAACAGGTTGGTTTGTTGGGTTCAATTTCTGAAACTTAATTTTGACATGCATTGTGGTCAAATGTTTAAAAGGAAGATTATTTCCTTTTGCTGGATTCTTTGAAACTCTAAATATGTGTATGGGAGTTTCCTTGTTGCTTTGTAGTGTAGGGGGAATTAAGGATTCTAAATTTCTATGGTTGTGTAGCATTTAAGGATTAAAAATTTATGTGGCTGTGTGTATGACAGTATTCCTGTTGTTTTTCTCCTTGTGTGCTTCAAGCAGTGAATTCAATTTCTGTGCCTCTTGTGTGTGTAGGTATGTGTTTAGGGAGGGTTTTATTTTGTTGGTTTCACTCTATTTGTTACAGGACAGATTGGTTTGCTAGGTTCAATTTCTGTAATTTAATTTTGACATGCATTGTGGTTGAATGCTTGAAAGGAAGATTATTTCCTTTTGCTGGATTCTTTGAAACTCTAAATATATGTTGTCATAGGCTGTCAGTTGGTGTCTTTTTCATTGAGATTGTCTCTGGATTCTTCTTGTGTCATTTTTAAATTTTTACATAAATTAGGGCTTTGTAACTTTATTTTGGAAAATTCCTTGGGTTGTTTTTCCTTTAGTGTGGTTTGTGATTCGTTGGTCTCTATGAAACTTATGCGCTATGTGCTCCAAGAACGACTTGCAGTGTAGGTGGAATTAAGGATTCTAAAGTTGTATGTGTGTAAGATTTAAGGATTAAAAATTTGTGTGGCTGTGTATGAGAGTTTCCTTGTTGTGTTTCTCTTTGTGTGCTCTAAGCTAATGGCTTGCATGATTAGCTGAATTCAATTTCTGTGCTTGATGTGTGTGTAGGTGTCTTTTGGGAGTTTTTTGTTTTGTTGATTTCACTCTGTTTGTTACAGAACAAGTTGGTTTGTTGGGTTCAATTTCTAAAACTTAATTTTGACATGCATTGTGGTCAAATGTTTAAAAGGAAGATTATTTCCTTTTGCTGGATTCTTTGAAACTCTAAATATGTGATGGGAGTTTCCTTGTTTTGTAGTGTAGGGGGAATTAAGGATTCTAAATTTCTATGGTTGTGTAGCATTTAAGGATTAAAAATTTATGTGGCTGCGTGTATGAGAGTTTTCCTGTTGTTTTTCTCCTTGTGTGCTTCAAGCAGTGAATTCAATTTCTGTGCCTCTTGTGTGTAGGTATGTGTTTAGGGAGGTTTTTATTTTGTTGGTTTTACTCTATTTGTTACAGGGCAGATTGGTTTGCTAGGTTCAATTTTTGTAATTTAATTTTGACATGCATTGTGCTTGAATGCTTGAAAGGAAGATTATTTCCTTTTGCTGGATTCTTTGAAACTCTAAATATATGTTGTCATAGGCTCTCAGTTGGTGTCTTTCTTATTGAGATTGTCTCTGGATTCTTTTTGTGTCATTTTTAAATTTTTACATAAATTAGGGCTTTGTAACTTTACTTTGGAAAATTCCTTGGGTTGTTCTTCCTTTAGTATGGTTTGTGATTCATTGGTCTCTATGAAACTTATGCGCGATGTGCTCCGAGAATGACTTGCAGTGTAAGGGGAATTAAGGATTCTAAAGTAGTATGTGTGTAGGATTTAAGGATTAAAAATTTGTGTGGCTGTGTATGGGAGTTTCCTTGTTTTTCTCTTTGTGTGCTCTAAGCTAATGGCTTGCATGATTAGCTGAATTTAATTTCTGTGCCTGATGTGTGTGTAGGTGTATTTTGGGAGTTTTTTGTTTTGTTGATTTCACTCTGTTTGTTACAGAACAGGTTGGTTCGTTGGGTTCAATTTTTGAAACTTAATTTTGACATGCATTGTGGTCAAATGTTTAAAAGGAAGATTATTTCCTTTTGCTGAATTCTTTGAAACTCTAAATATGTGTATGGGAGTTTCCTTGTTGTTTTGTAGTGTAGGAGGAATTAAAGATTCTAAATTTCTATGGTTGTGTAGCATTGAAGGATTAGAAATTTATGTGGCTGTGTGTATGGGAGTTTCCCTATTATTTTTCTCCTTGTGTGCTTTAAGCAGTGAATTCAATTTTTGTGCCTCTTGTGTTCGTAGGTATGTGTTTAGGGAGGTTTTTATTTCGTTGGTTTCACTTTATTTGTTACAGGGCAGATTGGTTTGCTAGGTTCAATTTCTGTAATTTAATTTTGACATGTATTGTGGTTGAATGCTTGAAAGGAAGATTATTTCCTTTTGTTTTTTTATTTGAAACTCTAAATATATGTTGTCATAGGCTCTTAGTTGGTGTCTTTCTCATTGAGATTGTCTCTGGATTCTTCTTGTGTCATTTTTAAATTTTTACATAAATTAGGGCTTTGTAACTTTACTTTGTAAAATTCCTTGGGTTCTTCCTTTAGTGTGGTTTGTGATTCATTGGTCTCTATGAAACTTATGCGCGATGTGCTCCGAGAATGACTTGCAGTGCAGAGGGAATTAAGGATTCTAAAGTTGTATGTGTGTAGGATTTAAGGATTAAAAATTTGTGTGGCTGTGTATGGGAGTTTCCTTGTGTTTCTCTTTGTGTGCTCTAAGCTAGTGGCTTGCATGATTAGCTGAATTCAATTTCTGTGCTTGATGTGTGTAGGTGTCTTTTGGGAGTTTTTTGTTTTGTTGATTTCACTCTGTTTGTTATAGAACAAGTTGGTTTGTTGGGTTCAATTTCTGAAACTTAATTTTGACATGCATTGTGGTCAAATGTTTAAAAGGAAGGTTATTTTCTTTTGCTGGATTCTTTGAAACTCTAAATATGTGTATGGGAGTTTTCTTGTTTTGTAGTGTAGGGGGAATTAAAGATTTTAAATTTTTATGGTTGTCTAGCATTTAAGGATTAAAAATTTATGTGGCTGTGTGTATGGGAGTTTTCCTGTTGTTTTTCACCTTGTGTGCTTCAAGCAGTGAATTCAATTTCTGTGCCTCTTGTGTCTGTAGGTATGTGTTTAGGTAGGTTTTTATTTTGTTGGTTTCACTCTATTTGTTACAGGACAGATTAGTTTGCTAGGTTCAATTTCTGTAATTTAATTTTGACATGCATTGTGGTTGAATGCTTGAAAGGAAGATTATTTCCTTTTGCTGGATTCTTTGAAACTCTAAATATATGTTGTCATAGGCTCTCAGTTGGTGTCTTTCTCATTGAGATTGTCTCTGGATTCTTCTTGTGTCATTTTTAAATTTTTACATAAATTAGGGCTTTGTAACTTTACTTTGTAAAATTCCTTGGGTTCTTCCTTTAGTGTGGTTTGTGATTCATTGGTCTCTATGAAACTTATGCGCGATGTGCTCCGAGAATGACTTGCAGTGCAGAGGGAATTAAGGATTCTAAAGTTGTATGTGTGTAGGATTTAAGGATTAAAAATTTGTGTGGCTGTGTATGGGAGTTTCCTTGTGTTTCTCTTTGTGTGCTCTAAGCTAGTGGCTTGCATGATTAGCTGAATTCAATTTCTGTGCTTGATGTGTGTAGGTGTCTTTTGGGAGTTTTTTGTTTTGTTGATTTCACTCTGTTTGTTATAGAACAAGTTGGTTTGTTGGGTTCAATTTCTGAAACTTAATTTTGACATGCATTGTGGTCAAATGTTTAAAAGGAAGGTTATTTTCTTTTGCTGGATTCTTTGAAACTCTAAATATGTGTATGGGAGTTTTCTTGTTTTGTAGTGTAGGGGGA
Source organism: Durio zibethinus (assembly GCF_047325235.1). NCBI lineage: Eukaryota > Viridiplantae > Streptophyta > Magnoliopsida > Malvales > Malvaceae > Durio > Durio zibethinus. The sequence goes on along the minus strand of NC_143180.1, from coordinate 13,537,493 downwards.
ATTAAAGATTTTAAATTTTTATGGTTGTCTAGCATTTAAGGATTAAAAATTTATGTGGCTGTGTGTATGGGAGTTTTCCTGTTGTTTTTCACCTTGTGTGCTTCAAGCAGTGAATTCAATTTCTGTGCCTCTTGTGTCTGTAGGTATGTGTTTAGGTAGGTTTTTATTTTGTTGGTTTCACTCTATTTGTTACAGGACAGATTAGTTTGCTAGGTTCAATTTCTGTAATTTAATTTTGACATGCATTGTGGTTGAATGCTTGAAAGGAAGATTATTTCCTTTTGCTGGATTCTTTGAAACTCTAAATATATGTTGTCATAGGCTCTCAGTTGGTGTCTTTCTCATTGAGATTGTCTCTGGATTCTTCTTGTGTCATTTTTAAATTTTTACATAAATTAGGGCTTTGTAACTTTACTTTGTAAAATTCCTTGGGTTCTTCCTTTAGTGTTGTTTGTGATTCATTGGTCTCTATGAAACTTATGCGCGATGTGCTCCGAGAATAACTTGCAGTGCAGAGGGAATTAAGGATTCTAAAGTTGTATGTGTGTAGGATTTAAGGATTAAAAATTTGTGTGGCTGTGTATGGGAGTTTCCTTGTGTTTCTCTTTGTGTGCTCTAAGCTAGTGGCTTGCATGATTAGCTGAATTCAATTTCTGTGCTTGATGTGTGTAGGTGTCTTTTGGGAGTTTTTTGTTTTGTTGATTTCACTCTGTTTGTTACAGAACAAGTTGGTTTGTTGGGTTCAATTTCTGAAACTTAATTTTGACATGCATTGTGGTCAAATGTTTAAAAGGAAGGTTATTTTCTTTTGCTGGATTCTTTGAAACTCTAAATATGTGTATGGGAGTTTTCTTGTTTTGTAGTGTAGGGGGAATTAAAGATTTTAAATTTTTATGGTTGTCTAGCATTTAAGGATTAAAAATTTATGTGGCTGTGTGTATGGGAGTTTTCCTGTTGTTTTTCTCCTTGTGTGCTTCAAGTAGTGAATTCAATTTCTGTGCCTCTTGTGTCTATAGGTATGTGTTTAGGTAGGTTTTTATTTTGTTGGTTTCACTCTATTTGTTACAGGACAGATTGGTTTGCTAGGTTCAATTTCTGTAATTTAATTTTGACATGCATTGTGGTTGAATGCTTGAAAGGAAGATTATTTCCTTTTGCTGGATTCTTTGAAACTCTAAATATATGTTGTCATAGGCTGTCAGTTGGTGTCTTTCTCATTGAGATTGTCTCTGGATTCTTCTTGTGTCATTTTTAAATTTTTACATAAATTAGGGCTTTGTAACTTTACTTTGGAAAATTCTTTGGGTTGTTCTTCCTTTAGTGTGGTTTGTGATTCATTGGTCTCTATGAAACTTATGCGCGATGTGCTCCGAGAATGACTTGCAGTGTAAGGGGAATTAAGGATTCTAAAGTTGTACGTGTGTAGGATTTAAGGATTAAAAATTTGTGTGGCTGTGTATGGGAGTTTTCTTCTTGTTTTTCTCTTTGTGTGCTCTAAGCTAATGGCTTGCATGATTAGCTGAATTCAATTTCTGTACCTAATGTGTGTGTAGGTGTATTTTGGGAGTTTTTTGTTTTGTTGATTTCACTCTGTTTGTTACAGAACATGTTGGTTCGTTGGGTTCAATTTTTGAAACTTAATTTTGACATGCATTGTGGTCAAATGTATCTTTTTGCTGGATTCTTTGAAACTCTAAATATGTGTATGGGAGTTTCCTTGTTGTTTTGTAGTGTAAGAGGAATTAAGGATTCTAAATTTCTATGGTTGTGTAGCATTTAAGGATTAAAAATTTATGTGACTGTGTATGGCAGTTTCCCTATTGTTTTTCTCCTTGTGTGCTTCAAGTAGTGAATTCAATTTTTGTGCCTCTTGTGTTTGTAGGTATGTGTTTAGGGAGGTTTTTATTTTGTTGGTTTCACTCTATTTGTTACAGGGCAGATTGGTTTGCTAGGTTCAATTTCTGTAATTTAATTTTAACATTCATTGTGGTTGAATGCTTGAAAGGAAGATTATTTCCTTTTGTTGGATTCTTTGAAACTCTAAATATATGTTGTCATAGGCTCTCAGTTGATGTCTTTCTCATTGAGATTGTCTCTGGATTCTTCTCGTGTCATTTTTAAATTTTTACATAAATTAGGGCTTTGTAACTTTACTTTGGAAAATTCCTTGGGTTCTTCCTTTAGTGTGGTTTGTGATTCATTGGTCTCTATGAAACTTATGCGCGATGTGCTCCGAGAATGACTTGCAGTGTAGGGGGAATTAAGGATTCTAAAGTTGTATGTGTGTAGGATTTAAGGATTAAAAATTTGTGTTGTGTATGGGAGTTTCCTTGTGTTTCTCTTTGTGTGCTTTAAGCTAATGACTTGCATGATTAGCTGAATTCAATTTCTGTGATTAATGTGTGTATAGGTGTATTTTGAGAGTTTTTTGTTTTGTTGATTTCACTCTGTTTGTTACAGAACAAGTTGGTTTGTTGGGTTCAATTTTTGAAACTTAATTTTGACATGCGTTGTGGTCAAATGTTTAAAAGGAAGATTATTTCCTTTTGCTGGATTCTTTGAAACTCTAAATGTGTATGGGAGTTTCCTTGTTGTTTTGTAGTGTAGAGGGAATTAAGGATTCTAAATTTCTATGGTTGTGTAGCATTTAAGGATTAAAAATTTATGTGGCTGTGTATGGGAGTTTCCTTGTTGTTTTTCTCTTTGTGTGCTTCAAGCAGTGAATTTAATTTCTGTGCCTCGTGTGTGTAGGTATGTGTTTAGGGAGGTTTTTATTTTGTTGGTTTCACTCTATTTGTTACAGGACAGATTGGTTTGCTAGGTTCAATTTCTGTAATTTAATTTTAACATGCATTGTGGTTGAATGCTTAAAAGGAATATTATTTCCTTTTGCTGGATTCTTTGAAACTCTAAATATATGTTGTCATAGGCTCTCAGTTGGTGTCTTTCTCATTGAGATTGTCTCTGGATTTTCTTGTGTCATTTTTAAATTTTTACATAAATTAGGGCTTTGTAACTTTGGAAAATTCCCTTGGGTTCATTTTGTGTGGTTGTGATCTGATGGTCTGTATGAAACTTAATGCGCTGTGTGGTCCAAGAATGACTTGTAGGGGAATTATGGATTCTAAATTTGTATGGCTGTGTGTAGGATTTAAGGATTAAAAATTTGTGTGGCTGTGTGTGTATGTGAGTTTTCTTCTTGTTTTTCTCTTTGTGGCATGACAGATGAGGTTCTTAGGTTTCATTGGCTTGGCTTTTTAGTTATTGATGATGTTGTCAAACTTTTCATTGTGGTTGCATCTAATTTGATGAAGTTGTTTGAGAATGCATTAGGAGAATGTTACTGCAAAAGAAATTCCTGGGTTGTGGTTTCTTCATTAATTAGTGTGCCTAGTTGTCATCTGTTTGTCTCTTTGAAGCTTAATGGGCTATGTGTTCCAAGCATACCTTGCAGGATAGAAAGAATTAAAGTTTCAAAATTTCTATGTCTATGTGTTTGTTGGTTTTATTCTGTAAGTTAGCTTCTAGATTTCATTCGCATAGCTTCTGGTTAATGTCTAATTTTTTGTTGTAGTGCTTTTGACTTGCTGGAGTTTGATCTGAACTTCAATTAATATTTGATCTCTTATGCTTTAACATTCCATTTAAATTTTAGTTTTATCTTTTGTGTACAGATTGTAGTTCTGTAAACTTTTCTTAATTGTGGTTACATTTAGTAGTCTATACGAAAATTAGTTGATCGTGTACTCCGAACACGATTTGCTAGAGAGAGGAATTAGAGATTGTATAGCAGTGTACTCCAAATTTGTATGGTTGAGTTTTTTATTTTTTATTTTTTTATTTTGCTAGTTTAACTCTGTTGCATGAAAAATTGTAATCTTAGGTTTAATTTAAAAAACTTAATCCAGCCTCGCACTGAGGATGAGTGCTTACAATGAAGAGTACCTTTTTCTTCTTGTGTTGTGTTTGATTCTTCTTGTTTTGCTGATTTCACTTTACTTTGTTGCATGATGGATTACTTTCTTAAGATTAATTTCATAAACTTAAATCTAGTTAAGCATTGAGATGGAAGATTGCCTCTTTCTTATTGGATTCTTTGAAAGTCTATGATCTTGCATAGAATTTTTTTTGTATTGTATGGTAACTTTCGATGATAATTGTACTTGTTCTAGTACATTTCAGATCATGAAAAGTTTGATTAAAGTTGCTAAAATTCTGTTTCTGATTATAATATAGACTTTGTTTTCTTAAGTAACACTGTTATTATTGGAAGCATCTTGACTTATGATGTGGTTGGTGGCTGTTGTTTTTTAACTTTGGTATATAATTGTTGTATATTTATGTTGAGATGCAAAACTACCTCTTATCTTTGGCCTTTCGTTACAGTCTTTTCTTGTTAAGGTTTTGTTGCTTTAGTTTTAATTTCTCTTTAGGTTCTTAAAGGCCTTCTACTTTCGTATCTTTGGGTTTTCGAGTTAAAACATTTATAATGTCTGATTTGTGAGCAGTGGATGTGATTAGGTTTATTTTGCAAGCAGTCTTTGCCTTGAATCTTTCTGCTTTAGGATTAGTTCATTGTGGTCTTAAATCATGAAGTTCAAGTTTGATTGTTTTTATTTCTAAAATAGCATTGTTCTCTATATATGTGGCATGTTGCTTGTGTTTAACTTAAATGCTGATCACCCTATTATTAAACATTGTTGAATGGGACTTTGACTTCATTAAAAATGTAAGGTGTTATGTGCATGTATACTAATTAGATATCTAATTAAGATCATCTTGTATTTTATCTTTAAATTTATTTTTATTTATCGTGTAATTTATTTAATTAACAAAATTATATTGTATAATATTTATCTTTTATTTAATACAATTTGGATTATTTTATTTATTATTTTGGATTGTATAATATGCATTTTCTTATTTGGTTTTCATTTTTATTTTGCATCAACTTTTTTCATTTTTAATATTTTGTCTTTGATTTTTTATATTGTTTTTTTATTATTTCTTATATGTTTTTCAATTTTTTGTATTTTTTAAAATATTTTTTTCTATCTTGTCATTTCCTTTCATTTTTGAAATTTTTGTTCAATTTGCCTTTTTTTATTTTTTATTTTTGATTCATTTTTTTTATTTTCTTACTTTTTATATTTTTATTGTATTTTTATTTATTTTATATTTTATATTTTTTGTATTTTATTTATCTTTTTTGTTTTGCTTTAAAATTTTTTTCTTATTTTATTTTTATTTTTTATTTTGGTTTATTTTTTATTTCTTTCTCTATTTATATTTTCATAAATTTTTATAATGTTTTGGAATTTTTTAATTTTCTATCTTTTTTTTTCTTTTTTTATTTATCGTTGTTGGTTATTTTCTGTTGTATTTTTATAATTTTTCATTAACTATTTTTCCTTTAAAATTTTTTTTTTACTTATTTTTTCATGTGCTTTCATATATATTTTTTTGTTTTCACTTTTTTCTTTGTTTTAAAAATTTCTATAAAACTTTTTTTTATTTTATTTCATATTTTTGCCTCTTCATTTTTTATTTTTTCTTGTTTTTCTAATTTTTTTCACAAAATTTTTTTTATTTCTTGTTTCCATTTTTTTTTTACACTTGGATTTTTTATTTTTCATAAATCTTTTGTCTTTTCATTTTTATTCTTTTCTTAATTTTTTCACAAAATTTTTTTTATTTTTTATTTTCATTTTTAAATTCTTATATTTTTTTTTTGCAATTTTTTTTTTGGTTTTCATTTTTATGTTGCATTAACTTTTCTCTTTTTTAATTTTTTGTCTATGAATTTTTATATTGTTTTCTTATTATATCTTATATGTTTTTCAATTTTTTGTATTTTTTAAAATATTTTTTCTATTTTTTCATTTCATTTCATTTCATTTCATTTCTGTCTTTTTTTATTTTTTTATTTTTGATTCATTATTTTTGATTTTTTGACTTTTTATATTTTATATTTTATTTTATTTTATTTATATTTTTTGTTTTGCTTTAATATTTTTTTCTTTTTTTATTTTTATTTTTTATTTCTTTCTTTATTTATATTTTTCATAAAATTTTATAATGTTTTGAATTTTTTTATTTTTTTATCTTTTTTTTTTATTTATTGTTGTTGGTTATTTTCTATTGTATTTGTATAATTTTTCATTAACTCTTTTTCCTTTTAAATTTTTCTTTTTTTTTTTACTTATTTTTTCATGTGCTTTCATATTTTCTTTTGTTTTCACTTTTTTTTCTTTGTTTTAAAATTTTCTACAGAACATTTTTTTTATTTTATTTCATATTTTTGCCTTTTCATTTTTTATTTTTTCTTGTTTTTCTAATTTTTTTCGTAAAATTCTTTTTATTTCTTGTTTCCAATTTTTTTTTTTTTTTACACTTCCTTAGATTTTTTATTTTTCATAAATCTTGTCTTTTCATTTTTATTCTTTTCTTAATTTTTTTACAAATTTTTTTTTTATTTTTTATTTTCATTTTTAAATTCTTATATTTGTTTTTGTTGCATTTTCTTTTTTGGTATTCATTTTATTTTGCATTAACTTTTCTCTTTTTTAATTTTTTGTCTTTGAATTTTTATATTGTTTTCTTATTATATCTTATATGTTTTTCAATTTTTTGTATTTTTTAAAATATTTTTTTTCCATTTTCTCATTTCATTTCATTTTTGTCTTTTTTTACTTTTTATTTTCTTACTTTTTATATTTTATATTTTATTGTATTTTATTTACATTTTTTGTTTTGCTTTAATATTTTTGTTTTTCTTACTTTTCATCTTTCTTTATTTATATTTTCATAAATTTTTATAATGTTTTAGATTTTTTTATTTTTCTTTTCTTTTTTTATTTATCGTTGTTTCTTATTTTTTATTATATTTTTATAATTTTTCATTACCTCTTTTTCTTTTTAAATTTTTCTTTTTTTTTTACTTATTTTTTCATGTGCTTTCATATTTTCTTTTGTTTTCACTTTTTTTTTGTTTTAAAAATTTTTACAAAACATTTTTTTTATTTTATTTCATATTTTTGCATCTTCATTTTTTATTTTTTCTTGTTTTTCTAATTTTTTTCGTAAAATTCTTTTTATTTCTTGTTTCCATTTTTTTTTTTACACTTCCTTGGATTTTTTATTTTTCATAAATCTTTTGTCTTTTCATTTTTATTCTTTTCTTAATTTTTAAAAAATTTTTTTTTATTTTTTATTTTCATTTTTAAATTCTTATAGTTTTTTTTTGTTGCATTTTCTTTTTTGCTTTTCATTTTTATTTTGCATTAACTTTTCTCTTTTTTAATTTTTTGTCTTTGAATTTTTATATTGTTTTCTTATTATATCTTATATGTTTTTCAATTTTTTGTATTTTTTAAAATATTCTTTTTTCTATTTTCTCATTTCATTTCATTTTTGTCTTTTTGTCTTTTTTATTTTTTATTTTCTTACTTTTTATATTTTATATTTTATTGCATTTTATTTATATTTTTTGTTTTGCTTTAATATTTTTTTCTTTTTTATTTTTCTTTATTTATATTTTCATAAATTTTTATAATGTTTTGGATTTTTTTATTTTTTTTGTTTTTTATTTATCGTTGTTTCTTATTTTCTATTGTATTTTTATAATTTTTCATTAACTCTTTTTCCCTTTAAATTTTTCTTTTTTTTTTACTTATATTTTCATGTGCTTTCATATTTTCTTTTGTTTTCACTTTTTTTCTTTGTTTTAAAAATTTCTACAAAACATTTTTTTTTATTTTATTTCATATTTTTGCCTCTTCATTTTTTATTTTTTCTTGTTTTTCTAATTTTTTTTGCAAAATTCTTTTTCTTTCTTGTTTTCATTTTTTTTTTACACTTCCTTGGATTTTTTATTTTTCATAAATCTTTTGTCTTTCCATTTTTATTCTTTTCTTAATTTTTTCACAAATTTCTTTTTATTTTTTATTTTCATTTTTAAATTCTTATAGTTTTTTTTTGTTGCATTTTCTTTTTTCGTTTTCATTTTTATTTTGCATTAACTTTTCTCTTTTTTAATTTTTTGTCTTTGAATTTTTACATTGTTTTCTTATTATATCTTATATGTTTTTCATTTTTTTTATATTTTTTAAAATATTTTTTTTCTATTTTCTCATTTCATTTCATTTCATTTTTGTCTTTTTGTCTTTTTTTATTTTGTATTTTCTTAGTTTTTACATTTTATATTTTATTGCATTGTATTTATATTTTTTGTTTTGCTTTAATATTTTTTTCTTTTTTTATTTTTATTTCTTTCTTTATTTATATTTTCATAAATTTTTATAATGTTTTGGACTTTTTTATTTTTCTTTTCTTTTTTTATTTATCGTTGTTTCTTATTTTTTATTGTATTTTTATAATTTTTCATTAACTTTTTTGTCTTCTAAATTTTTTTTTTTTACTTATGTTTTCACGTGCTTTCATATTTTCTTTTGTTTTCACTTTTTTTCTTTGTTTTAAAAATTTCTACAAAACATTTTTTCTTTTTATTTTATTTCATATTTTTGCCTCTTCATTTTTTATTTTTTCTTGTTTTTCTAATTTTTTTCACAAAATTCTTTTTATTTCTTGTTTCCATTTTTTTTTTACACTTCCTTGCATTTTTTATATTTCATAAATCTTTTGTCTTTCCATTTTTATTCTTTTCTTAATTTTTTCACAAATTTCTTTTTATTTTTTATTTTCATTTTTAAATTCTTATAGTTTTTTTTGTTGCATTTTTTTTTCGCTTTCATTTTTATTTTGCATTAACTTTTCTCTTTTTTAATTTTTTGTCTTTGAATTTTTATATTGTTTTCTTATTATATCTTATATGTTTTTCAATTTTTTGCATTTTTTAAAATATTTTTTTCTATTTTCTCATTTCATTTCATTTTTGTCTTTTTTTATTTTTGATTTTCTTACTTTTTATATTTTATATTTTATTGTATTTTATTTATATTTTTTCTTTTGCTTTAATATTTTTTTCTTTTTATTTTTTATTTCTTTCTTTATTTATATTTTCATAAATTTTTATAATGTATTGGATTTTTTTTTCTTTTCTTTTTTTATTTATCGTTGTTTGTTATTTTCTATTGTATTTTTATAATTTTTCATTAACTCTTTTTCCTTTTAAATTTTTCTTTTTTTTTACTTATTTTTTTCATGTGCTTTCATATTTTCTTTTCTTTTCACTTTTCTTCTTTGTTTTAAAAATTTCTACAAAACATTTTTTCTTTTTATTTTATTTCATATTTTTGCCTCTTCATTTTTTATTTTTTCTTGTTTTTCTAATTTTTTTTCGTAAAATTCTTTTTATTTGTTGTTTCCATTTTTTTTTTTACACTTCCTTGGATTTTTTATTTTTCATAGATCTTTTGTCTTTCCATTTTTATTCTTTTCTTAATGTTTTCACAAATTTCTTTTTATTTTTTATTTTCATGTTTAAATTCGTATAGTTTTTTTGTTGATGCATTTTCTTTTTTCGTTTTCATTTTTATTTTGCATTAACTTTTCTCTTTTTTAATTTTTTGTCTATGAATTTTTATATTGTTTTCTTATTATGTCTTATATGTTTTTCATTTTTTTGTATTTTTTAAAATATTTTTTTTTATTTTCTCATTTCATTTCATTTTTGTCTTTTTTTATTTTCTTACTTTTTATATTTTATATTTTATTGCATTTTATTTATATTTTTTGTTTTGCTTTAATATTATTTTCTTTTTTTCTTTTTATTTTTTTTTTCTTTCTTTATTTATATTTTCATAAATTTTTATAATGTTTTGGATTTTTTTATTGTTCTTTTCTTTTTTTATTTATCGTTGTTTCTTATTTTCTATTGTATTTTTATAATTTTTCTTTTTTTTTACTTATTTTTTCATGTGCTTTCATATTTTCTTTTGTTTTCACTTTTTTTCTTTGTTTTAAAAATTTCTACAAAATATTTTTTCTTTTTATTTTATTTCATATTTTTGTCTCTTCATTTTTTATTTTTTCTTGTTTTTCTAATTTTTTTCGCAAAATTTTTTTTCTTTCTTGTTTCCATTTTTTTTTTCACTTCCTTGGATTTTTTATTTTTCATAGATCTTTTGTCTTTCCATTTTTATTCTTTTCTTAATTTTTTCACAAATTTCTTTTTATTTTTTATTTTCCTTTTTAAATTCTTATAGTTTTTTTTGGTTGCGTTTTCTTTTTTCGTTTTCATTTTTATTTTGCATTAACTTTTCTCTTTTTGAATTTTTATATTGTTTTCTTATTATATCTTATATGTTTTTCAATTTTTTGTATTTTTTAAAATATTTTTTTCTATTTTCTCATTTCATTTCATTTCATTTTTATCTTGTTTTATTTTTTATTTTTGTTTCATTATTTTTTATTTTCTTACTTTTTATATTTTATATTTTATTGTATTTTATTTATATTTTTTGTTTGGCATTAATATTTTTTTCTTTTTTATTTTTTTTTTATTTATATTTTCATAAATTTTTATAATGTTATGGATTTTTTTATTTTTCTTTTCTTTTTTTATTTATCGTTGTTTCTTATTTTTTGTTTTGCTTTAATATTTTTTTCTTTTTTTATTTTTATTTTTTATTTCTTTCTTTATTTATATTTTCATAAATTTTTATAATGTATTGATTTTTTTATCTTTTCTTTTTTTATTTATCGTTGTTTTTTATTTTCTATTGTATTTTTATAATTTTTCATTAACTCTTTTTCCTTTTAAATTTTTCTTTTTTTTTACTTATTTTTTTCATGTGCTTTCATATTTGCTTTTCTTTTCACTTTTTTTCTATGTTTTAAAAATTTCTACAAAACATTTTTTCTTTTTATTTTATTTCATATTTTTGCCTCTTCATTTTTTATTTTTTCTTGTTTTTCTAATTTTTTTTCGTAAAATTCTTTTTATTTGTTGTTTCCATTTTTTTTTTTTACACTTCCTTGGATTTTTTATTTTTCATAGATCTTTTGTCTTTCCATTTTTATTCTTTTCTTAATGTTTTCACAAATTTCTTTTTATTTTTTATTTTCATGTTTAAATTCGTATAGTTTTTTTGTTGATGCATTTTCTTTTTTCGTTTTCATTTTTAGTTTGCATTAACTTTTCTCTTTTTTAATTTTTTGTCTATGAATTTTTATATTGTTTTCTTATTATGTCTTATATGTTTTTCATTTTTTTGTATTTTTTAAAATATTTTTTTCTATTTTCTCATTTCATTTCATTTTTGTCTTTTTTTATTTTCTTACTTTTTATATTTTATATTTTATTGCATTTTATTTATATTTTTTGTTTTGCTTTAATATTATTTTCTTTTTTTCTTTTTATTTTTTTATTTCTTTCTTTATTTATATTTTCATAAATTTTTATAATGTTTTGGATTTTTTTATTTTTCTTTTCTTTTTTTATTTATCGTTGTTTCTTATTTTCTATTGTATTTTTATAATTTTTCTTTTTTTTTACTTATTTTTTCATGTGCTTTCATATTTTCTTTTGTTTTCACTTTTTTTCTTTGTTTTAAAAATTTCTACAAAACATTTTTTCTTTTTATTTTATTTCATATTTTTCTCTTCATTTTTTATTTTTTCTTGTTTTTCTAATTTTTTTCGCAAAATTTTTTTTGTTTCTTGTTTCCATTTTTTTTTTCACTTCCTTGGATTTTTTATTTTTCATAGATCTTTTGTCTTTCCATTTTTATTCTTTTCTTAATTTTTTCACAAATTTCTTTTTATTTTTTATTTTCCTTTTTAAATTCTTATAGTTTTTTTTGGTTGCGTTTTCTTTTTTCGTTTTCATTTTTATTTTGCATTAACTTTTCTCTTTTTTAATTTTTTGTCTTTGAATTTTTATATTGTTTTCTTATTATATCTTATATGTTTTTCAATTTTTTGTATTTTTTAAAATATTTTTTTCTATTTTCTCATTTCATTTCATTTCATTTTTATCTTGTTTTATTTTTTATTTTTGTTTCATTATTTTTGATTTTCTTACTTTTTATATTTTATATTTTATTGTATTTTATTTATATTTTTTGTTTGGCATTAATATTTTTTTATTTTTTATTTCTTTCTTTATTTATATTTTCATAAATTTTTATAATGTTATGGATTTTTTTATTTTTCTTTTCTTTTTTTATTTATCGTTGTTTCTTATTTTCTATTGTATTTTTATAATTTTTCATTAACTCTTTTTCCTTTTAAATTTTTTTTTTTTACTTATTTTTTTCATGTGCTTTCATATTTTCTTTTCTTTTCACTTTTTTTCTTTGTTTTAAAAATTTCTACAAAACATTTTTTCTTTTTATTTTATTTCATTTTTTTGCCTCTTCATTTTTTATTTTTTCTTGTTGTTCTAATTTTTTTTCGTAAAATTCTTTGTATTTGTTGTTTCCATTTTTTTTTTACACTTCCTTGGATTTTTTATTTTTCATAGATCTTTTGTCTTTCCATTTTTATTCTTTTCTTAATGTTTTCACAAATTTCTTTTTATTTTTTATTTTCCTTTTTAAATTCTTATAGTTTTTTTTGGTTGCGTTTTCTTTTTTCGTTTTCATTTTTATTTTGCATTAACTTTTCTCTTTTTTAATTTTTTGTCTTTGAATTTTTATATTGTTTTCTTATTATATCTTATATGTTTTTCAATTTTTTGTATTTTTTAAAATATTTTTTTCTATTTTCTCATTTCATTTCATTTCATTTTTATCTTGTTTTATTTTTTATTTTTGTTTCATTATTTTTGATTTTCTTACTTTTTATATTTTATATTTTATTGTATTTTATTTATATTTTTTGTTTGGCATTAATATTTTTTTATTTTTTATTTCTTTCTTTATTTATATTTTCATAAATTTTTATAATGTTATGGATTTTTTTATTTTTCTTTTCTTTTTTTATTTATCGTTGTTTCTTATTTTCTATTGTATTTTTATAATTTTTCATTAACTCTTTTTCCTTTTAAATTTTTTTTTTTACTTATTTTTTTCATGTGCTTTCATATTTTCTTTTCTTTTCACTTTTTTTCTTTGTTTTAAAAATTTCTACAAAACATTTTTTCTTTTTATTTTATTTCATTTTTTTGCCTCTTCATTTTTTATTTTTTCTTGTTGTTCTAATTTTTTTTCGTAAAATTCTTTGTATTTGTTGTTTCCATTTTTTTTTTACACTTCCTTGGATTTTTTATTTTTCATAGATCTTTTGTCTTTCCATTTTTATTCTTTTCTTAATGTTTTCACAAATTTCTTTTTATTTTTTATTTTCATTTTTAAATTCGTATAGTTTTTTTGTTGTTGCATTTTCTTTTTTCGTTTTCATTTTTATTTTGCATTAACTTTTCTCTTTTTTAATTTTTTGTCTATGAATTTTTATATTGTTTTCTTATTATGTCTTATATGTTTTTCAATTTTTTATATTTTTTAAAATATTTTTTTTCTTTTTTCTCATTTCATTTCATTTTTGTCTTTTTTTATTTTTTATTTTCTTACTTTTTGTATTTTATATTTTATTGTATTTTATTTATATTTTTTGTTTTGCTTTAAAATTTTTTTCATTTTTTATTTTTATTTTTATTTTTTGTTTCTTTCTTTATTTATATTTTCATAAATTTTTATAACGTTTTGGATTTTTTTATTTTTCTTTTCTTTTTTTATTTATCAATGTTTCTTATTTTCTATTGTATTTTTATAATTTTTCGTTAACTCTTTTTCCTTTTAAATTTTTCTTTTTTTTTTAATTATTTTTTTCATGTGCTTTCATATTTTCTTTTGTTTTCACTTTTTTTCTTTGTTTTAAAAATTTCTACAAAACATTTTTTCTTTTTATTTTATTTCATATTTTTGTCTCTTTATTTTTTATTTTTTCTTGTTTTTCTAATTTTTTTTGCAAAATTCTTTTTATTTCTTGTTTCTATTTTTTTTTTACACTTCCTTGGATTTTTTATTTTTCATAGATCTTTTGTCTTTCCATTTTTATTCTTTTCTTAATTTTTTCACAAATTTCTTTTTATTTTTTATTTTCATTTTTAAATTCTTATAGTTTTCTTTTGTTGCATTTTCTTTTTTCGTTTTCATTTTTATTTTGCATTAACTTTTCTCTTTTTTAATTTTTTGTCTTTGAATTTTTATATTGTTTTCTTATTATATCTTATATGCTTTTCAATTTTTTGTTTTTTTTCAAATATTTTTGTTCTACTTTCTCGTTTCATTTCATTTTTATCTTTTTTTATTTTTTATTTTTGATTCATTATTTTTTATTTTCTTACTTTTTATATTTTATATTTTATTGTATTTTAATTATAATTTTTTTTTGCTTTAATAATTTTTTCTTTTTTTTTCTTTCTTTATTTATATTTTCATAAATTTTTATAATTTTTTGGATTTTTTTTCTTTTCTTTTTTTATTTATCGTTCTTTCTTATTTTCTATTGTATTTTTATAATTTTTCATTAACTCCTTTTCCTTTTAAATTTTTCTTTTTTTTTTTCCATATTTTTTTATGTGCTTTCATATTTTCTTATGTTTTCACTTTTTTTCTTCGTTTTAAAATTTTCTACAAAACATTTTTTCTTTTTATTTTATTTCATATTTTTGCCACTTCATTTTTTTATTTTTTCTTTTTTATCTAATTTTTTTCGCAAAATTCTTTTTATTTCTTGTTTCCATTTTTTTTTCACACTTCCTTGGATTTTTTATTTTTCATAAATCTTTTGTCTTTTCATTCTTATTCTTTTCCTAATTTTTTCACAAATTTCTTTTTATTTTTTATTTTCATTTTTAAATTCTTATTGTTTTTTTTTTGTTGCATTTTCTTTTTTCGTTTTCATTTTTATTTTGCATTAACTTTTCTCGTTTTTAATTTTTTCTCCTTGAAGTGTTATATTGTTTTCTTATTATATCTTATATGTTTTTCAATTTTTTGTATTTTTTCAAATATTTTTTTTCTATTTTCTCGTTTCGTTTCATTTTTTGTCTTTTTTTACTTTTGATTCATTATTTTTTATTTTCTTACTTTTTATATTTTATATTTTATGTTTTGCTTTAAAATTTTTTCTTTTTTTATTTTTTATTTCTTTCTTTATTTATATTTTCATAAATTTTTATAATGTTTTGGATTTTTTTATTTTTCTTTTCTTTTTTTATTAATCATTGTTTCTTATTTTCTATTGTATTTTTATAATTTTTCATTAACTCTTTTTCCTTTTAAATTTTTCTTTTTTTTTTTACTTATTTTTTCATGTGCTTTCATATTTTCTTTTGTTTTCACTTTTTTTCTTTGTTTTAAAAATTTCTACAAAACATTTTTTTTTTATTTCATATTTTTGCCTCTTCAATTTTTTATTTTTCTTGTTTTTCTAATTTTTTTCGCACAATTCTTTTTATTTCTTGTTTCCATTTTTTTTCACACTTGCTTGGATTTTTTATTTTTCATAAATCTTTTGTCTTTTCATTTTTATTCTTTTCTTAATTTTTTCACAAATTTCTTTTTATTTTTTATTTTTATTTTTAAATTCTTATATTTTTTTTTGTTGCATTTTCTTTTTTCGTTTTCATTTTTATTTTGCATTAACTTTTCTCTTTTTTAATTTTTTGTCCTTGAATTTTTATATTGTTTTCTTATTATATCTTATATGTTTTTCAATTTTTTTTATTTTTTCAAATATTTGTTTTTCTATTTTGCCGTTTCAATTAATTTTGTCTTTTTTTTATTTTTGATTCATTATTTTTGATTTTCTTACTTTTTATATTTTATATTTTTTGTTTTGCTTTAATATTTTTTTCTTTTTTATTTCTTTCTTTATTTATATTTTCATAAATTTTTATAATGTTTTGGATGTTTTTATTTATCGTTGTTTCTTATTTTCTTTTGTATTTTTATAAATTTTCATTAACACTTTTTCCTTTTAAATTTTTCCTTTTTTTTTTACTTATTTTTTCATGTGCTTTCATATTTTCTTTTGTTTTCACTTTTTTTCTTCATTTTAAAAATTTCTAGAAAACATTTTTTCTTTTTATTTTATTTCATATTTTTGCCTCTTCATTTTTTTTATTTTTTCTTGTTTTTCTAATTTTTTTCGCAAAATTCCTTTTATTTCCTGTTTCCATTTTTTTTTCACACTTCCTTGGATTTTTTATTTTTCATAAATCTTTTGTCGTTTCATTTTTATTCTTTTCTTAATTTTTTCACAAATTTCTTTTTATTTTTTATTTTCATTTTTAAATTCTTATAGTGTTTTTTTTGTTTCATTTTCTTTTTTGGTTTTCATTTTTATTTTCCATTAACTTTTCTCTTTTTTAATTTTTTGTCCTCGAGTTTTTCTATTGTTTTCTTATTATATCTTATATGTTTTTCAATTTTTTGTATTTTTTCAAATATTTTTTTTTCTATTTTCTCGTTTCATTTCATTTTTGTCTTTTTTTACTTTTGATTCATTATTTTTTATTTTCTTACTTTTTATATTTTATATTTTATATTTTGCTTTAATATTTTTTTATTTTTTTATTTTTTATTTCTTTCTTTATTTATATTTTCATAAATTTTTATAATGTTTTGGATTTTTTTATTCTTCTTTTTTTTTTTTATTTATCATTGTTTCTTATTTTCTATTGTATTTTTATAATTTTTCATTAACTCTTTTTCCTTTTAAATTTTTCTTTTTTTTTTTTACTTATTTTTTCATGTGTTTTCATATTTTCTTTTGCTTTCACTTTTTTCTTTGTTTTAAAATTTTCTACAAAACATTTTTTCTTTTTATTTTATTTCATATTTTTGCCTCTTCATTTTTTTATTTTTTCTTGTTTTTCTAATTTTTTTCGCAAAATTCTTTTTATTTCTTATTTCCATTTTTTTTTCACACTTCCTTGGATTTTTTATTTTTCATAAATCTTTTGTCTTTTCATTTTTATTCTTTTCTTAATTTTTTCACAAATTTCTTTTTATTTTTTATTTTCATTTTAAAATTCTTATAGTTTTTTTTGTTGCATTTTCTTTTTTCGTTTTCATTTTTATTTTGCATTAACTTTTCTCTTTTTTAATTTTTTGTCCTTGAATTTTTATATTGTTTTCTCATTATATCTTATATGTTTTTCAATTTTTTGTATTTTTTCAAATATTCTTTTTCTATTTTCTCGTTTCATTTCATTTTTGTCTTTTTTTATTTTTGATTCATTATTTTTTATTTTCTTACTTTTTATATTTTATATTTTTTGTTTTGCTTTAATATTTTTTTCTTTTTTTTTTCTTTCTTTATTTATATTTTCATAAATTTTTATAATGTTTTGGATTCTTTTATTTATCATTGTTTCTTATTTTCTATTGTATTTTTATAATTTTTCATTAAATCTTTTTCCTTTTAAATTTTTCTTTTTTTTTTTCACTTATTTTTTCATGTGCTTTCATATTTTCTTTTGTTTTCACTTTTTTTCTTCGTTTTAAAAATTTTTACAAAACATTTTTTCTTTTTATTTTGTTTCATATTTTTGCCTCTTCATTTTTTTATTTTTTTTGTTTTTCTAATTTTTTTCGCAAAATTCTTTTTATTTATTGTTTCCATTTTTTTTTCACACTTCCTTGGATATTTTATTTTTCATAAATCTTTTGTCTTTTCATTTTTATTCTTTTCTTAATTTTTTCACAAATTTCTTTTTATTTTTTATTTTCATTTTTAAATTCTTATAGTTTTTTTTTTGTTGCATTTTCTTTTTTCATTTTCATTTTTATTTTGCATTAACTTTTCTCTTTTTTAATTTTTTGTCCTTGAATTTTTATATTGTTTTCTTATTATATCTTATATGTTTTTCAATTTTTTGTATTTTTTCAAATATTTTTTTTCTATTTTCTCGTTTCATTTCATTTTTGTCTTTTTTTACTTTTGATTCATTATTTTTTATTTTCTTACTTTTTATATTTTATATTTTATATTTTGCTTTAATATTTTTTTCTTTTTTTATTTTTTATTTCTTTCTTTATTTATATTTTCATAAATTTTTATAATGTTTTGGATTTTTTTATTTTTCTTTTCTTTTTTTATTTATCGTTGTTTCTTATTTTCTATTGTATTTTTATAATTTTTCATTAACTCTTTTTCCTTTAAAATTTTTCTTTTTTTTTTTTACTTATTTTTTCATGTGCTTTCATATTTTCTTTTGTTTTCACTTTTTTTCTTTGTTTTAAAAATTTCTACAAAACATTTTTTTTTTATTTCATATTTTTGCCTCTTCATTTTTTTATTTTTTCTTGTTTTTCTAATTTTTTTCGCAAAATTCTTTTTATTTATTATTTCCATTTTTTTTCACACTTGCTTGGATATTTTATTTTTCATAAATCTTTTGTCTTTTCATTTTTATTCTTTTCTTAATTTTTTCACAAATTTCTTTTTATTTTTTATTTTCATTTTTTAATTCTTATAGTTTTTTTTTTGTTGCATTTTCTTTTTTCATTTTCATTTTTATTTTGCATTAACTTTTCTCTTTTTTAATTTTTTGTCCTTGAATTTCTATATTGTTTTCTTATTATATCTTATATGTTTTTCAATTTTTTGTATTTTTTCAAATATTTTTTTTCTATTTTCTCGTTTCATTTCATTTTTGTCTTTTTTTATTTTTTATTTTTGATTTTCTTACTTTTTATATTTTATATTTTTTGTTTTGCTTTAACATTTTTTTTATTTCTTTCTTTATTTATATTTTCATAAATTTTTATAATGTTTTGAATTTTTTATTTTTCTTTTCTTTTTTTTTATTTATCGTTGTTTCTTATTTTCTATTATATTTTTATAATTTTTCATTAACTCCTTTTCCTTTTAAATTTTTCTTTTTTTTTTTTTTACTTATTTTTTCATGTGCTTTCATATTTTATTTTGTTTTCACTTTTTTTCTTCGTTTTAAAAATTTCTACAAAACATTTTTTCTTTTTATTTTATTTCATATTTTTGCCTCTTCATTTTTTATTTTTTTCTTGTTTTTCTAATGTTTTTTTTCGCAAAAATCTTTTTATTTCTTGTTTCCATTTTTTTTTCACACTTCCTTGGATTTTTTATTTTTCATAAATCTTTTGTCTTTTCATTTTTATTCTTTTCTTAATTTTTTCACAAATTTCTTTTTATTTTTTGTTTTCATTTTTAAATTCTTATAGTTTTTTTTTTGTTGCATTTTCTTTTTTCGTTTTCATTTTTATTTTGCATTAACTTTTCTCTTTTTTAATTTTTTGTCCTTGAATTTTTATATTGTTTTCTTATTATATCTTATATGTTTTTTAATTTTTTGTATTTTTTCAAATATTTTTTTTTCTATTTTCTCGTTTCTTTTCATTTTTGTCTTTTTTTATTTTTTATTTTTGATTCATTATTTTTTATTTTCTCGAGCCCAGCATGTGCTGTCGCAACCCTCGGTCCGATCCGATCTTAGACTGGGAATGAACTCCGTATGCTTAGATTGGGAATGAACTCCGTATGCCTAAGTCAACCCACGAAACGAGCGTGCGGGCGCTCAGCCGACTAGAAGGGCGGGATGCGCAAGCCGGGGATCGGTCGGGTCACCCTCTGCATGCTGTCGATCCTGCTGCCACAACCCTCGATCCGGTCTGATCTTAGACTGGGAATGAACTCCGTATGCCTAAGCCAACCGACGAAACGAGCAGACGGACACTACGCCGGCCAAAGAGACGGGATGCGCAAGCCGTGGATCGATAGAGTGGTAGGTGGGTTTAGGCACATCTTCATATTTCTACATGCCAATACCATTTTTATGGCTTGTAAATTCATACAATGGTCCCTTAACCTTCATGTGAAGTTTCATGGCAAGACGACTCGTTTTCTATTTTTCATAATTTTCAAAAATTTTTATGGTTCGGGATTTTTTTAAATTTTTTTGGAAGGAGTTTTGGCCCCAAACTTGGTAGACGTGATCCTTGTATTTTTGTTGGCTTGCACAAAAAATTCAACTAAAAACTCGAAGTGTACAAGATTTTGTGACCATTTGAAAAAAGTGTCCCCATTTCAGACACTTTAATGGCTACTGGCAGCAAACCTGTAAAATCTCAAATGCTCTTTAAGGGGGTGTGAGTTCTAGAGGTTTGATGAGGGATAGGGGGCCAATGTAAGGGCCAAGTACCAGCACCCATCGCACATCCTGTGCGCACACCCCCCGGCCCCCCCGATCACCGGAACCCGAATGCCACCGGTCAGGTTCTCCGGTGATGCTTCGATATTATGCCCCGGCGAAGAAAAATACGGCACCAGCACATGCTCGAGCCTAGCATGTGCTGTCGTAACCTTCGGTCCGGTCTGATCTTAGACTGGGAATGAACTCCGTATGGCTAAGTTAACCCACGAAACGAGTGTGCGGGCGTTCAACCGGCCAGAGGGGTGGGATGCTCAAGTCGGGGATCGGCTGGGTCCCCCTCTGCGTGCTACCGATCCTGCTGCCGCAACACTCAGTCTGGTTCAATCTTAGATTGGGAATGAACTCCGTATGCCTAAGCCAATCGACGAAACGAGTGGGCGGGCGGGTTGGCACTACGTCTACCAGAGAGACGGGATGCGCAAGCCGTGGATCGATAGGGTAGTAGGTGTATTTAGGCACATCTTCATATTTCTGTGTGCCAATACCATTTTTATGGCTTGTAAATTCATACAATGGTCCCTTAAGCCTTCACGTGAAGTTTCACGGCAAGACGACTCGTTTTCTATTTTTCACAATTTTTGAAACTTTTTATGGTTTAGGATTTTTTAAAATTTTTTCGGAAAGAGTTTTGGCTCTAAACTTGGTAGACGTGATCCTTGTATTTTTGTTGGCATGCAAAAAAATATTTAGCTAAAAAATCAAAGTGTACAAGATTTTGTGACCATTTGAAAAAAGTGTCCCCATTTCATACACTTTAATGGCTACTGGTAGTAAACCTGTAAAATCTCAAATGCTCTTTAAGGGGGTGTGAGTTCTCGAGGTTTGATGAGGGATAGAGGGCCAATATAAGGGCCAAGTACTAGCACCCATCGCACATCATGAGTGCACACCCCCCCTGGCCACCCCGATCACCGGAACCCCAATGCCGCCAGTCAAGTTCTCCGACGATGGTGCCCTGACGAAGAAAAATATGGCACCAGCACATGCCCGAGCCCAGCATGTGCTGCCGCAACCCTCGGTTCGATTCGATCTTAGACTGGAAATGAACTCCGTATGCTTAGACTGGGAATGAACTCGTATGCCTAAGTCAACCCACGAAACGAGCGTGTGGGCACTCAACCGACCAGAGGGGCAGGATGCGCAAGCCGGGGATCGATCGGGTCCCCCTCTACGTGCGGTCGATCCTACTGCCGTAACCCTCAGTCCGGTCTGATCTTAGACTGGGAATGAACTCCGTATGCCTAAGCCAACCAACGAAATGAGCGGGCAGACGGGCGGACGGGCGCCACGCCGACCAAAGAGACGGGATGCGTAAGCCGTGGATCGATAGGGTGTAGGTGGTTTGGGCACATCTTCATATTTCTATGTGCCAATGCCATTTTTATGGCTTGTAAATTCATACAATGGTCCGTGAAGCCTTCATGTGAAGTTTCATGGCAAGACGACTCCTTTTCTATTTTTCACAATTTTTGAAACTTTTTGTGGTTTTGGATTTTTTAAAATTTTTTCGGAAGGAGTTTTGGCCCCAAACAAGGTAGACGTGATCCTTCTATTTTTGTTGGCATGCATAAAAAATTCAGCTAAAATCTCGAAGTGTACAAGATTTTGTGACCATTTGAAAAAAGTGTCCCCATTTTAGACACTTTAATGGCTACTGGCAGCATACCTGTAAAATCTCAAATGATCTTTAAGGGGGTGTGAGTTCTAGAGGTTTGATGAGGGATAGGGGGCAATATAAGGGCCAAGTACCAGCACCCATTGCACATCATGTGCGCACACCCCCCCCGGTCCCCCGATCGCTAAAACCCCAATGTCGTCGGTCAGGTTCTCCGGCGATGCTCCGGCGATGGTGCCCCGACGAAGAAAAATGTGGCACCAACATGCCCAAGCCCGACATGTGCTGCCGCAACCCTCAGTTCAGTCCGATCTTAGACTGGGAATGAACTTCGTATGCTTAGACTGGGAATGAACTCCGTATGCCTAAGTCAACCCACGAAACGACCATGCGGGTGCTCAACCGGCCAGAGGGCCGGGATGCGCAAGTTGGGGATCGGTTAGGTCCCACTCTGCATGCTGTCGATCTTGCTGCCGCAACCCTTGGTCCGGTCTGATCTTAGACTGGGAATGAACTCCGTATGCCTAAGCCAATTGACCAAACAAGCGGGCGAGTGGGCGGGAGGGCGGGCACTACGCCAGACAGAGAGACGGGATGTGCAAGCCATGGATCGATAGGGTGGTAGGTGGGTTTAGGCACATCTTCATATTTCTCCATGCCAATGCCATTTTTATGGCTTGTAAATTCATACAATGGTCCCTTAAGCTGTCACGTGAAGTTTCATGGCAAGACGACTCATTTTCTATTTTTCACGATTTTTGAAAATTTTTACGGTTCGAGATTTTTTTAAATTTTTTCAAAAGGATTTTTGGCCCCAAACTTTGTAGACGTGATCCTTGTATTTTTGTTGGCATGCACAAAAACATTCAGTTAAAAACTCGAAGTGTAGAAGATTTTGTGACCATTTGAAAAAAGTGTCCCCATTTCAGACACTTTAATGGCTACTGGCAGCAAACCTGTAAAATCTCAAATGCTCTTTCAGGGGTTGTGAGTTCTCGAGGTTTGATGAGGGATAGGGGGCAATATAAGGGCCAAGTACCAGCACCCATCGCACATCATGTGTGCACACCCCCCCTGGCCCCCCGATCACCGGAACCCCAATGCCGCTGGTCAGGTTCTCCGATGATGCTCCGACGATGGCGCCCCGACAAAGAAAAATGCGACACCAGCACATGCCCGAGCCTAACATGTACTACCGCAACCCTCGATCCGATCCAATCTTAGATCGAGAATGAACTCCATTTGCTTAGACTGGGAATGAACTCGTATGCCTAAGTCAACCCACGAAACAAGCGTGCGGGCGCTCAATCTGCCAGAGGGGCAGGATGCCCAACCCGGGGATCGGTCGGGTCCTCATCTGTATGCTGTCAATCCTACTATCGCAACCCTCAGTCTGGTCTGATATTAGACTGGGAATGAACTCCGTATGCCTAAGCCAACCGACGAAAAGAGCTGGCGGGCGGGCACTACGCCGGCCAAAGAGATGGGATGCGCAAGCCGTGGATCGATAGGGTGGTTGGTGGGTCTAGGCACATCTTCATATTTCTATGTGCCAATGCCATTTTTATGCCTTGTAAATTCATACAATGGTCCCTTAAGCCTTCACGTGAAGTTTCATGGCAAGACGACTCGTTTTTTATTTTTCATGATTTTTGAAACCTTTTGCGGTTCAGGATTTTTTTAAATTTTTTTGGGAAGGATTTTTGGTCCCAAACTTGGTAGACGTGATCCTTGTATTTTTATTGGCATGCAAAAAAAAATTCAGCTAAAAACTCGAAGTGTACAAGATTTTGTGACCATTTGAAAAAAGTGTCCCCATTTTATACACTTTAATGGCTACTGACAGCAAACCTGTAAAATCTCAAATGCTCTTTAAGGGGGTGTGAGTTCTCGAGGTTTGATAAGGGATAGGGGGCCAATATAAGGGCCAAGTACCAGCACCCATCGCACATCATGTGCGCACACCCCCTGGCCCCCCCGATCGTCGGAACCCCAATACTGTCGGTCAGGTTCTCCGACGATGCTTCAGCGATGGTGCCCCGATGAAGAAAAATGCGATAGCAGCACATGCCTGAGCCCAGCATGTGCTGTCGTAACCCACGGTTCGGTCCGATCTTAGACTGGGAATGAACTCCGTATGCCTAAGTCAACCCACGAAACGAGCATGCGGGCGCTCAGCCGGCCAGAGGGACGGGATGCACAAGCCAGGGATCGGTCGGGTCCCCCTCTGCGTGCTGCCGATCCTGCTGCCACAACCCTTAGTCTGGTCCAATCTTAGACTGGGAATGAACTCCGTATACCTAAGCCAACCGACGAAACGAGCGGGCGGGCGGGCGGGCACTACGCCTGCCAGAGAGATGGGATGCGCAAGCCGTGGATTGATAGGGTGGTAGGTGGGTTTAGGCACACCTTCATATTTCTCAGTGCCAATGCCATTTTTATGGCTTGTAATTTCTTGCAATGGTCCCTTAAGCCTTCACGTTAAGTTTCATGGCAAGATGACTCGTTTTCTATTTTTCATTATTTTTGAAACTATTTGCAGTTCGGGATTTCTTAAAATTTTTTCGGAAGGAGTTTTGGAAATGAACTTGGTAGACATGATCCTTGTATTTTTGTTGGCATGCATAAAAAAATTCAGCTAAAAACTCAAAGTGTACAAGATTTTGTGACCATTTGAAAAAAGTGTCCCCATTTTAGACACTTTAATGGCTACTGACAGCAAACCTGTAAAATCTCAAATGCTCTTTAAGGGGGTGTGAGTTCTTGAGGTTTGATGAGGGATAGGGGGCCAATATAAGGGCCAAGTACCAGCACCCATCGCACATGATGTGCGCACACCCCTCCTGGCCCCCCCGATCACCGGAACCCCAATGTCGCCGGTCAGGTTCAAAAGCGATGCTCCGACGATGGTGCCCCGATGAAGAAAAATGTGGCACCAGCACATGCCCGAGCCCAGCATGTGCTGTCGCAACCCTCTTTCCAGTCTTAGACTGGGAATGAACTCCGTAAGCCTAAGCCAACCGACGAAACGAACGGACGGGCGGGCGGCCGGGCACTATGCCGGCCAGAGAGATGAGATGCGCAAGCCGTGGATCGATAGGGTGGTCGGTGGGATCAGGCACATCTTCATATTTATACGTGCCAATGCCATTTTTATGGCATGTAAATTCATACAATGGTCCCTTAAGCCTTGATGTGAAGTTTCATGGCAAGACGACTCGTTTTCTATTTTTCACAATTTTTGAAACTATTTGGGTTCGGGATTTTTTTAAATTTTTTCGAAACCCCAATGCCGTCGGTCAGGTTCAACGGCGATGCTCCGACGATGGTGCCCCGGTGAAGAAAAATGCGGCACCAGCACATGCCCGAGCCCAGCATGTGCTACCGCAACCCTCTTTCCAGTCCGATCTTAGACTGGGAATGAACTCCGTATGCTTAGATTGGGAATGAACTCCGTATGCCTAAGTCAACCCACGAAACAAGCGTGCGGGCGCTCAACCGGCCAGAGGGGTGGGATGAACAAGCCGGGGATCGGTTGGGTCCCCCTCTGCGTGCTGCTGATCCTGCTGAAGCAACCCCCGATCCGGTCTGATCTTGGACTGGGAATGAACTCCGTATGCCTAAGCCAATCGATGAAACGAACAGACGGGCGGGCGGGCGGGCACTACGTCGGCCAGAGAGACGGGATGCGTAAGTCGTGAATCGATAGGGTGGTAGGTGGGTTTAGGCACATCTTCATATTTCTACATGCCAATACCATTTTTATGGCTTGTAAATTCATACAATGGTCCCTTAAGCCTTCACGTGAATCTTCATGGCAAGACGACTCATTTTTTTTTTCACGATTTTTGAAACTTTTTACGGTTTAGGATTTTTTTAAATTTTTTCGGAAGGAGTTTTGGCCCCAAACTAGGTAGACGTGATCCTTGTATTTTTGTTGGCATGCAAAAAAAAATTCAGCTAAAAACTCGAAGTGTACAAGATTTTGTGACCATTTGAAAAAAGTGTCCCCATTTCAGACACTTTAATGGCTACTGGCAGCAAACCTGTAAAATCTCAAATGCTCTTTAAGGGGGTGTGAGTTCTCGAGGTTTGATGAGGGATAAGGGGCCAATATAAGGGCCCAGTACCACACCCACCGCACATCATGTGTGCACACCCCCCCGGCCCCCCCGATCGTCGAAACCCCAATGTCGTCGGTCAGGTTCTTCGACGATGGTTCGGCGATGGTGCCTCGACGAAGAAAAATGTGGTGCCAGCATATGTCCAAGCCCAGCATGTGCTGCCACAACCCTCGGTTCGTTCTGATGTTAGACTGAGAATGAACTCGGTATGCTTGGACTGGGAATGAACTCCGTATGCCTAAGTCAACCCACGAAAAGAACGTACGGGCGGTCAGCCGGCCAAAGGGGCGAGAAGCGCAATCGGGGATCGGTCGGGTCCCCCTTTGTGTGATGTCGATCCTGCTGCCGCAACCCTCTATCCGGTCCGATCTTAGATTGGGAATGAACTCTGTATGCCTAAGCCAACCGATGAAACAAGCAGGCGGACGGGTGGGCGGGCACTACGCCGACCAAAGAGACGGGATGCTCAAGCCACGGATCGATAGGCTGGTAGGTGGGTTTAGGCACATCTTCATATTTTTGCATGGCAATGCCATTTTCATGGCTTGTAAATTCATACAATGGTCCCTTAAGCCTTCACGTGAAGTTTCATGGCAAGACGACTCGTTTTCTATTTTTCACGATTTTCAAAACTTTTTGCAGTTCGGGATTTTTAAAAATTTTTTTGAAAGGATTTTTGGCCCCAAACTTGGTAGACATGATCCTTGTATTTTTATTGGTGCGCACAAAAAAATTCAGCTAAAAACTCGAAGTGTACTAGATTTTGGGACCATTTGAAAAAACTGTCCCCATTTCAGACACTTTAATGGCTACTCGCAGCAAACCTGTAAAATCTCAAATGCTCTTTAAGGGGGTGTGAGTTCTCGAGGTTTGATGAGGGATAGGAGGCCAATATAAGGGCCAAGTACCAGCACCCATCGCACATCATGTGTGCACAGCCCCCTCGGCTCCCTCGATCGCCGGAACCCAAATACCGCCGGTCAGGTTCTTTGGTAATGCTCCGACGAAGAAAAATGCGGCACCAGCACATTCTCGAGCCTAGCATGCGTTGTTGCAACCCTCGGTCCGGTTTAATATTAGACTGGAATGAACTCCGTATGCCTAAGTTAACCCACGAAACGAGCATGCGGGCGCTCAGCCGACCAGAGGGGCGGGATTCGCAAGCCGGGGATCGATCGGGTCCCTCCTTGCATGCTGCCCATCCTGCTACCGCAACCCTCGGTCCGGTCTGATCTTGGACTGGGAATGAACTCCATATGCCTAAGCCAACCGACGAAACGAGCGGGCGGGCGGACTGGCGGGCACTACGTCGGCCAGAAAGACGGGATGCACAAGCCATTGATCGATAGGGTGGTAGGTGGGTTTAGGCACATCTTCATATTTCTATGTGCCAATGCCATTTTTATGGCTTGTAAATTCATACAATGGTCCCTTAATCCTTGATGTGAAGTTTCATGGCAAGATGACTCGTTTTCTATTTTTCATGATTTTTGAAACTTTTTATGGTTCGGGATTTTTTAAAATTTTTTCGAAAGGAGTTTTGGCCCCAAACTTGTTAGACGTGATCCTTGTATTTTTGTTAGCATGCACAAAAAATTCAATTAAAAACTCGAAGTGTACAAGATTTTGTGACCATTTGAAAAAAGTGTCCCCATTTCAGACACTTTAATGGCTACTTTCAGCAAACCAGTAAAATTTCAAATGCTCTTTAAGGGGGTGTGAGTTCTCGAGGTTTGATGAGGGATAGGGGGCCAATATAAAGACCAAGTACCATAACCCATCGCACATCATGTGCGCACACCCCCCAGGCCCCCCAGATTGCCGGAACCCTAATGCCGCCAGTCAGGTTCTCCGGTGATGCTCTGGCGATGGTGCCCCGACAGAGAAAAATGTGACACCAGCACATGCCCGAGCCCAGCATGTGCTACCGCAACACTCGATCTAGTCTGATCTTAGACTACAAATGAACTCCGTATGCCTAAGTCAACCCATGAAATGAGCATGCGGGCGCTCAGCCGGCCAGAGGGGCGGGATTCGCAAGCCGGGGCTCGGTCGGATCCCTCTCTGCATGCTGCCAATCCTACTGCCGCAACCCTCGGTCCGATCTGATCTTGGACTGGGAATGAACTTCGTATGCCTAAGCCAACCGACGAAACGAACAGGCGGGCGGACGGGCGGGCACTATGCCGGCCAAAGAGACGGGATGCGCAAGCCGTGGATCGATAGGGTGGTAGGTGGGTTTAGGCACATCTTCATATTTCTACATGCCAATGCCATTTTTATGGCTTGTAAATTTATACAATGGTCCCTTAATCCTGTGCGCACACCCCCCCCCATTTTTATGCCATCGCACATCATGTGCGCACACCCCCCGGCCCCCCGATCGTCGGAACCCCAATACCGTCGGTCAGGTTCTCCACCGATGCTCCGGCGATGGTGCCCAGGGGAAGAAAAATGCGACACTAGCACATGCTCGAGCCCAGCATGTGCTGCCGTAACCCATGGTCCGGTCCGATCTTTGACTGGGAATGAACTCCGTATGCTGAAACTAGAAATGAACCCCGTATGCCTAAGTCAACCCACGAAACGAGCGTGTGGGCGCTCAGTCGGCCAGAAGGGCAGGATACGTAAGTCGGGGATCGGTCGGGTCCTCCTCTGCGTGCTGCTGATCCTGCTACCGTAACCCACAGTCCGATCTGATCTTAGACTGGGAATGAACTCCGTATGCCTAAGCCAACCGACAGAACGAGCGGTTGGCCGGGCGGGCACTACACTGGCCAGAGAGACGGGATGCGCAAGTCATGGATCGATTGGG
The DNA here is from genome assembly GCF_047325235.1 of Durio zibethinus. Taxonomy (NCBI): domain Eukaryota; kingdom Viridiplantae; phylum Streptophyta; class Magnoliopsida; order Malvales; family Malvaceae; genus Durio; species Durio zibethinus. The sequence continues at coordinate 13,508,832 of NC_143180.1, read as the reverse complement.
TGGTAGGTGGGTTTAGGCACATCTTCATATTTCTACGTGTCAATGCCATTTTTATGGCTTGTAAATTCATACAATGGTCCCTTAAGCCTTCACGTGAAGTTTCATGGCAAGACGGCTCATTTTCTATTTTTCACGATTTTCAAAACTTTTTACGGTTTGGGATTTTTTAAAATTTTTTCGGAAGGTGTTTGCACACCAAATTTGGTAGACATGATCTTTGTATTTTTGTTGGATTGCACAAAAAAATTCAGCTAAAAACTCGAAGTGTAAAAGATTTTGTGACCATTTGAAAAAAGTGTCCCCATTTCAGACACTTTAATGGCTACTGGCAGCAAACCTGTAAAATCTCAAATGCCCTTTAAGGAGGTGTGAGTTCTTGAGGTTTGATGAGGGAGAGGGGGCCAACATAAGGGCCAAGAACTAGCACCCATCGCACATCATGTGCGCACACCCCCCCGGCCACCCCGATCGTCGGAACCCCAATGCCGTCGGTCAGGTTCTCCGCCGACGCTCCGACGATGGTGCCCCGAGGAAGAAAAATGAGACACCGGCACATGCCCGAGCCCAGCATGTGCTGCCGCAACACTCGGTCCGGTCCGATCCTAGACTGGGAATGAACTCCGTATGCTTAGACTAGGAATGAACTCTGTATGCCTAAGTCAACCCATGAAACGAGCGTGCGGGCGCTCAACCGGCGAGAGGGGCGGGATGCGCAAGCCGAGGATCGGTCGGGTCCCCCTCTACGTGCTGCCGATCCTGCTGTTGTAACCCTCGGTCTGGTCTGATCTTAGATTGGGAATGAACTCCGTATGCCTAAGCCAATCGACAAAATGGGCGGGCGGGCAGGCACTACGCCGGTCAGAGAGACGAGATGCACAAGCCGTGGATCGATAGGGTGGTAGGTGGGTTTAGACACATCTTCATATTTTTGTGTGCCAATGCCATTTTTATGACTTGTAAATTCATACAATGGTCCCTTAAGCCTTCGCGTGACGTTTCATGGCGAGACGACTCATTTTCTATTTTTCACGATTCTCAAAACTTTTTGCGGTTCGAGATTTTTTAAAATTTTTTTGGAAGGAGTTTTGGCCCGAAACTTGGTAGACATGATCCTTGTATTTTTTTTGGCATGCAAAAAAAAATTCAGCTAAAAACTCGAAGTGTATAAGATTTTTTGACCATTTGAAAAACGTATCCCCATTTCAGACACTTTAATGGCTACTGGCAGCAAACCTGTAAAATCTCAAATGCTCATTAATGAGGTGTGAGTTCTCGAGGTTAGATGAGGGATAGGGGGCCAATATAAGGGCCGAGTACCAGCACCCATCGCACATCATGTGCGCACACACCCCCCTCGACCCCCCAGATCGTCGGAACCCCAATATCGTCAGTCAGGTTCTCCGACGATGCTCCGACGATGGCGACCTGATGAAGAAAAATATGGCACCAGTACATGCCCGAGCCCAGCATGTGCTGCCACCACCCTCGATCTGGTCTGATCTTAGACTGGGAATGAACTCCGTATGCCAAAGTCAATGCACGAAACGAACGTGCAGGCGCTCAATTGGCTAGAAGGGCGGGATGCGCAAGCTGGCGATCGGTCGGGTCCCCCTCTACGTGCTGCCGATCCTGCTGCTGCAACCCTCGGCCCGGTTTGATCTTAGATTGGGAATGAACTTCGTATGCCTAAGCCAATCGATGAAACGAGCTGGCTAACGGGCGGGCGGTTACTACGCCGGCCAGAGAGACGGGATGCGCAAGCCGTGGATCGATTGGGTGGTAGGTGGGTTTAGGCACATGTTCATATTTCTGCCTGCCAATGCCATTTTTATGGCTTGTAAATTCATACAATGGTCCCTTAAGCTTTCACGTGAAGTTTCATGGCAAGACGACTTGTTTTCTATTTTTCATGATTTTCAAAACTTTTTTTGGTTCGGGATTTTTTAAAATTTTTTCAGAAGGACACTTGGCCCCAAACTTGGTAGACATGATCCTTGTTTTTTTTTTGGCATGCACAAAAAAATTCAGCTAAAAACTCAACGTGTACAAGATTTTGTGACCATTTGAAAAAAGTGTCCCCATTTCAAACACTTTAATGGCAACTGGCAGCAAACCTATAAAATCTCAAATGCTCTTTAAGGGGGTGTGAGTTCTTGAGGTTTGATGAGGGATAAGGGGCCAATATAAGGGCCAAGTACCAGCACCCATCGTACATCATGTGCGCACACCCCCCGGCCCCCCCGATCGCCATAAACCCAATACCGTCGGTCAGGTTCTCCGACGATGCTCCGGTGATGGTGCCCCAACGAAAAAAATGCGGCACCACTACATGCCTGAGCCCAGCATGTGCTGTCGCAACCCTCGGTCTGGTCCGATCTTAGACAAGGAATGAACTCCGTATGCTTAGACTGGGAATGAACTCTGTAGGCCTAAGTCAACCCATGAAACTAGCGTACAGACACTCAGCCGACCAGAGGGGCGGGATGAACAAGTCGGGGATTGGTCGAGTCCCCCTCTACGTGCTGTCGATCCTGCTACTGCAACCTTCGGTCTGGTCTGATCTTAGACTGGGAATGAACTCCGTATGCCTAAGCAAACCGACGAAACGAGTGGGCGGGCGGGCGCTACGTCGGCCAGAGAGACGAGATGCGCAAGCCGTGGATCGATAGGGTGGTAGGTGTGTTTAGGCACATCTTTATCTTTCTCCGTGCCAATGCCATTTTTATGGCTTGTAAATTCATACAATGGTCCCTTAAGCCTTCATGTGAAGTTTTATGGCAAGATGACTCGTTTTATATTTTTCACGATTTTTAAAACTTTTTGCTCGGTCCGATCTTAGACTGGGAATGAACTCCGTATGCTTAAGTCAACGCACAAAACGAGAGTGCAGGCGCTCAAATGGCCAAAATGGCAGGATGCGCAACCTGGCGATCGATCGGGTCCCCCTCTACATGCTGTCGATCTTGCTACCGCAACCCTCAATCCGGTCCGATCTTAGACTGGGAATGAACTCCGTATGCCTAAGCCAACCGACGAAACGAGCTGGCTGGCGGGTGAGCGGGCACTACGCTGACCAGAGAGACGAGATGCGCAAGCCGTGGATCGATTGGGTGGTAGGTGGGTTTAGGCACATCTTCATATTTCTGCATGCCAATGCCATTTTTATGGCTTGTAAATTCATACAATGGTCCCTTAAGCTTTCACGTGAAGTTTCATGGCAAGACGACTCGTTTTCTATTTTTCACGATTTTCAAAACTTTTTTCGGTTCAAGATTTTTTAAAAATTTTTCGGAAGGATACTTGGCCCCAAACTTGGTAGACATGATCCTTGTTTTTTTGTTGGCATGCACAAAAAAATTCAGCTAAAAACTCAACGTGTACAAGATTTTGTGACCATTTGAAAAAAGTGTCCCCATTTCAAACACTTTAATGGCTACTGGCAACAAACCTGTAAAATCTCAAATGCTCTTTAAGGGGGTGTGAGTTCTCGAGGTTTGATGAGGGATAAGGGGCCAAGTACCAGCACCCATCGCACATCATGTGTGCACACCCCCCCGGCCCCCCGATCGCCGGAAACCCAATACCGCCGGTCAAGTTCTCCGATGATGCTCCGGCGATAGTGCCCCGACGAAAAAAATGCGGCACCACCACATGCCTGAGCCCAGCATGTGCTGTCGCAACCCTCGCTCTGGTTCGATCTTAGACTGGGAATGAACTCCGTATGCTTAGACTGGGAATGAACTCTGTATGCCTAAGTCAACCCATGAAACAAGCGTACGGGCGCTCAACCGACCAGAGGGGCGGGATGCGCAAGCCGGGGATCGGTCGGGTCCCCCACAGTGTGCTGTCGATCCTGCTACCAGAACCCTTGTTCGGTCTGATCTTAGATTAGGAATGAACTCCTTATGCCCAAGCCAACTGACGAAACGAATGGGCGGGCGGGCGGGCGCTACACTGGCCAGAAAGACGGGATGTGCAAGCCGTGGATCGATAGGGTGGTAGGTGTGTTTAGGTACATCTTCATCTTTCTGCGTGCCAATGCCATTTTTATGGCTTGTAAATTCATACAATGGTCCCTTAAGCCTTCATGTGAAGTTTCATGGTAAGACGACTCGTTTTATATTTTTCACGATTTTTGAAACTTTTTGTGATTCGGGATTTTTTAAAATTTTTTCGAAAGGAGTTTTGGCCCCAAACTTGGTAGACGTGATCCTTGTATTTTTTTTGGCGTGCACAAAAAAATTCAGCTAGAAACTGGAAGTGTACAATATTTTGTGACCATTTGAAAAAAGTGTCCCCATTTCAGACACGTTAATGGTTACTGGCAGCAAACCTGTAAAATCTCAAATGCTCTTTAAGGGGGTGTGAGTTCTTGAGGTTTAATGAGGGATAGGGGGCCAATATAAGGGCCAAGTACCAGCACCCATCGCACATCATGTGGGCACACACCCCCGGCCCCCCGATCATCAGAACCCCAATGCCGTCGGTCAGGTTCTCTGACGATGCTCTGGCGATGGTGACCCGGCAAAGAAAAATACGGCCCCAGCACATGCCCGAGCCCAGCATGTGCTACCGTAACCCTCAGTCTGGTCCGATCTTAGACTGGGAATGAACTCCGTATGCTTAGAATGGGAATGAACTCCGTATTCCTACATCAACCCACGAAACGAGCATGCGGGCACTCAACCGGCCAGAGGGGTGGGATGCACAAGTCGAGGATCGACTGGGTCCCCCTTTGCATGCTGTCGATTCGACTGCCACAACCCTCGGTCTGGTCCAATCTTAGACTGGGAATGAACTCCGTATGCGTAAGCCAACCGATGAAATGAACGGACAGGCGGGGGACGGGCAGACGGGCGCTACGCCGGCCAGAGAGATGGGATGTGCAAGCCGTGGATCGATAGGGTGATAGGTGGGTTTATGCACACTTCATATTTCTACGTGCCATTGCCATTTTTATGGCTTCTAAATTCATACAATGGTCCCTTAAACCTTCACGTGAAGTTTCAGGGCAAGACCAGTCGTTTTCTATTTTTCACAATTTTCAAAATTTTTTACGGTTCGGGATTTTTTAAAATTTTTTCAGAAGGAGTTCTGGCCCCAAACTTGGTAGACGTGATCCTTGTATTTTTTTTGCCAGGAACAAAAAAATTCAGCTAAAAACTCCAAGTGTACAAGATTTTGTGACCATTTGAAAAAAGTGTCCCCATTTCAGACACTTTAATGGCTACTGGCAGCAAACCTGTAAAATCTCAAATGCTCTTTAAGAAGGTGTGAGTTCTCAAGGTTTGATGAGGGATAGGGGGCCAATATAAGGGCCAAGTACAAGTAACCATCGCACACCATGTGTGCATACCCCCCTCGGCCCCCCGATCACCGGAACCCTAATGCCGTCGGTCAGGTTCTCTGACGATGTTGCCCTGACGAAGAAAAATATGGCACCAGCACATGCCCGAGCCCAGCATGTGCTACCGAAAGCGTTGGTCCAGTCCGATCTTAGACTGGGAATGAACTCCGTATGCCTAAGTCAACCCACGAAACGAGTGTACGGGTGCTCAACCGGCCAGAGGGGCAGGATGCACAAGCCGGGGATCGATCGGGTCCCTATCTGCATGCTGTCGATCCTGCTTTCGTAACCCTTGGTTTGGTCTGATCTTAGACTGGGATTGAACTCCGTATGCCTAAGCCAACCGACGGAACAAGCGGGCGGGTACTACGCCGGCAGAGAGACGGGATGCGCAAGCCGTGAATCGATAGGGTGGTAGGTGGGTTTAGGTACATCTTCATATTTCTGCATGCAAATTCCATTTTTATGGCTTGTAAATTCATACAATGATCCCTTAAGCCTTCACGTGAAGTTTCATGGCAAGACGACTCGTTTTCTATTTTTCACAATTTTCAAAATTTTTGTGGTTCAGGATTTTTTAAAATTTTTTTGAAAGGAGTTTTGGCCCCAAACTTTGTAGATGTGATCCTGATATTTTTTTTGGCATGCACAAAAAAATTCAGCAAAAAACTCAAAGTGTACAAGATTTTGTGACCATTTGAAAAAAGTGTCCCCATTTTAGACACTTTAATGGCTACTGGCAGCAAACCTGTAAAATCTCAAATGCTCTTTAACTGGGTGTGAGTTCTGGAGGTTTGATGAGGGATAGGGGGCCAATATAAGGGCCAAGTACCAGCACCCATCGCACATCATGTGCGCACACCCCTCCCGGCCCCCCGATCGCTGGAACCCCATTGCCGCTGGTCAGATTCTCCGGTGATGCTTCGACGATGGTGCCCCGGCGAAGAAAAATACGGCACCAACACATTCTGTAAGCCTTGGTCCGATTCGATCTTCGACTGGGAATGAACTCCGTAAGCCTAAGTCAACCCCGGAAAAGAGCGTGCAGGCGCTCAGCTGGCCGAGGGGCAGGATGCGCAAGCCGGGGATCGATCGGGTCCCCCTCTGTAAACTACCAATCTTGCTACCAAAACCCTCGGTCTGGTCTGATCTTAGATGGGGAATGAACTCCGTATGCCTAAGCCAACCGACGAAACGAGCAGAAGGGCGGGCTGGCACTACGTCGACCAGAGAGATGGGATGCGCAAGCCGTGGATCGGTAGGGTGGTAGGTGGGTTTAGGCACATCTTCATATTTCTACATGCCAATGCCATTTTTATGGCTTGTAAATTCATACAATGGTCCCTTAAGCCTTCACGTGAAGTTTCATGGTAAGACGACTCGTTTTCTATTTTTCACCATTTTCGAAACATTTTGTAGTCCGAGATTTTTTAAAATTTTTTCGGAAGGAGTTTTGGCCCCAAACTTGGTAGACATGATCCTTGTATTTTTGTTAGCATGCATAAAAAAATTCAGCTAAAAACTCGAAGTGTACAAGATTTTGTGACCATTTGAAAAAAGTATCCCCATTTCAGACACTTTAATGGCTATTGGCAGCAAACCTGTAAAATTTCAAATGCTCTTTAAAGGGGTGTGATTTCTCGAGGTTTGATGATGGATAGGGGGCCAATATAAGGGCCAAGTACTAGCACCCATCGCACATCATGTGCGCACACCCGCCCCGGTCCCCCCGATCGTCGGAACCCCAATGCCACCGGTCAGGTTCTCCGATGATGCTCCGGTGATGGTGCCCCGATGAAGAAAAAAGTATCACCAGCTCATGCCCGAACCCAACATGTGTTGACGAAACCCTTCGTCCGGTCTGATCTTAGACTGGGAATGAACTCTGTATGCTTAGACTGGGAATGAATTCAATATGCCCAAGTTAACCCACAAAACGAGCGTGCGGGCACTCAGTCAACCAGAGGGGCGAGAAGCGCAAGACGGGGATCGATCGGGTCCCCCTCTACGTGCTGCCGACCCTACTATCGCAACCCTCAGCCCGGTCCAATCTTAGACTGGGAATGAACTCCGTATGCCTAAGCCAACCGACGAAACGAGCGGGCGGGCGGGGGGGCGGGCACTACGCCGGCCAGAGAGACGGGATGCGCAAGCCGTTGATTGATAGAGTGATAGGTGGGTTTAGGCACATCTTTGTATTTCTACATGCCACTGCCATTTTTATGGCTTGTAAATTCATACAATGGTCCCTTAAGCCTTCACGTGAAGTTTCATGGCAAGACGACTCGTTTTCTATTTTTCATGATTTTTGAAACTTTTTGCGGTTCGAGATTTTTTAAAATTTTTTCAGAAAAAGTTCTGGCCCTAAACTTGGTAAAAGTGATCCTTGTATTTTTTTTGGCATGCACAAAAAAATTCAGCTAAAAACTCAAAGTGTACAAGATTTTGTGACCATTTGAAAAAAGTGTCCCCATTTCAGACACTTTAATGGCTACTGGCAGCAAACCTGTAAAATCTCAAATGCTCTTTAAGTGGGAGTGAGTTCTTGAGGTTTGATGAGGGATAGGGGGCCAATATAAGGGCCAAATACCAGCACCCATCACACATCATGTGCGCACACCCCCCCGGCCCCCTCGATCACTGGAACCCCAATGCCGTCGGTCAGGTTCTCCGACAATGCTCCGGCGATGGTGCCCCGACGAAGAAAAATGCGGCACCAGCACATGCCCAAGCCCAGCATGTGCTGCCGCAATCCTTGGTCCAGTCTGGTCTTAGACTGGGAATGAACTCTGTATGCTTAGACTAGGAATGAACTCCGTATGCCTAAGTCAACCCACGAAACGAGCGTACGGGCGCTCAGTCGGCCAGAGAAGCGGGATGCGCAACTGGGGATCAGTCGGGTCCCCCTCTGTGTACTGTCAGTCTTGCTGCTGCAACCCTCAGTCCGGTTCAATCTTAGACTGGGAATTCACTTTGTATGCCTAAGCCAACCGATGAAACGAGCGAGCGGGCGGGTAGGCAGGCACTACGTCGGCCGGAGAGACGGGATGCGCAAGCCGTGGATCGATAGGGTGGTAGGCGGGTTTAGGCACATCTTCATATTTCTACATGACAATGCCATTTTTATGGCTTGTAAATTCATACAATGGTCCCTTAAGCCTTCACGTAAAGTTTCATGGCAAGACGACTCATTTTCTATTTTTCACGATTTTTGAAACTTTTTGTAGTTCGGGATTTTTTAAAATTTTTTCGAAAGGATTTTTGGTCCCAAACTTTGTAGATGTGATCCTTGTATTTTTTTTGGCTTGCACAAAAAAATTCAGCCAAAAATTCTAAGTGTATAAGATTTTGTGACCATTTGAAAAAAGTGTCCCCATTTCAGACAATTTAATGGCTACTGGCAGCAAACCTGTAAAATCTCAAACGCTCTTTAAGGGGGTGTGAGCTCTCGAGGTTTGATGAGGGATAGGGGGCCAATATAAGAGCCAAGTACCAGCACCCATTGCACATCATGTGTGCACACCCCCCAGCCACCCCGATCACTGGAACCCCAATGCGGCCGGTCAGGTTCTCCGGCAATGCTCCGGCGATGGTGCTCCGACGAAGAAAAATGCGGCACCAGCACATGCCCGAGCCCAGCATGTGCTGCCGCAACCCTCGGTCTGGTCTGATCTTAGACTAGAAATGAACTCCGTATGCTTAGACTGGGAATGAACTCCGTACAGAACGAGCGTGCAGGCACTCAGCTGGCCAGAGGGGCGGTATGTGCAAGCCGACGATCGATCGGGTCCCACTCTGCATGCTGCTGATCCTGCTGCTGTAATCCTCAGTCTGGTCTAATCTTAGACTGGGAATGAACTCCGTATGCCTCAGCCAATCGACGAAACGAGCGGGCGGGCGGGCACTACGCCGGCCAGAGAGATGGGATGCACAAGCCTTGGATCGATAGGGTGGTTGGTGGGTTTAGGCACATCTTCATATTTCTACATGCCAATGCCATTTTTATGGCTTGTAAATTCATACAATGGTCCTTAAGCCTTCACGTTAAGTTTCATGGCAAGACGACTCGTTTTCTATTTTTCACGATTTTTGAAACTTTTTACGGTTCAGGATTTTTTAAAATTTTTTTGGAAGGTGTGTTGGCTCCAAACTTGGTAGACGTGATCCTTGTATTTTATTTGACATGCATAAAAAAATTCAACTAAAAACTCAAACTGTACAAGATTTTGTGACCATTTGAAAAAAAGTGTCCCCGTTTCAGACACTTTAATGGCTACTGGCAGCAAACCCGTAAAATCTCAAAGGCTCTTTAAGGGGGTGTGAGTTCTTGAGGTTTGATGAGGGATAGGGGGCCAATATAAGGGCCAAGTACTAGCACCAATCGCACATCATGTGCGCACACCCCCCGGCCCCCCCGATTGCAGGAACCCCAACACCGTCGGTCAGGTTCTTTGGCGATGCTCCAACGATGGTGCCCCGGTGAAGAAAAATACGGCACCAGTACATGCCCGAGCCCAGCATGTGCTACTACAACCCTCGGTCTGATCTGATCTTAGACTGAGAATGAACTCCGTATGCTTAGACTGGGAATGAATTTCGTATGCCAGAGTCAGCCCATGGAACGAGCGTGCGGGCGCTCAGCCGGCCAGAGGGGCAAGATGCGCAAGCTGGGGATCGGCCGAGTCCTACTCTGCGTGCTGTCGATCCTGCTGCTGTAACCCTCGGTCCAGTCCAATCTTAGACTGGGAATGAACTCTGTATGCCTAAGCCTACCGACGAAACTAGCGGGCGGGCGGGCGGGCGGGCACTACGCCGACCAGAGAGACGGGATGTGCAAGCCGTGGATCGAAAGGGTGGTAGGTGGGTTTAGGCACATCTTCATATTTCTGCATGCCAATGCCATTTTTATACCTTGTAAATTCATACAATGGTCCCTTAAGCCTTCACGTGAAGTTTCATGGTAAGACTACTCATTTTCTATTTTTCACGATTTTCAAAACTTTTTGAGGTTCGGGATTTTTTTAAATTTTTTCGAAAGGAGTTTTAGCCCCAAACTTGGTAGACGTGATCCTTGTATTTTTTTGGCATGCATAAAAAAATTCAACTAAAAACTCGAAGTGTACAAGATTTTGTGACCATTTGAAAAAAGTGTCCCCATTTCGGACACTTTAACGGCTACTGGCAGCAAACCTGTAAAATCTCAAATGCTCTTTAAGGGGGTGTGAGTTCTCGAGGTTTGATGAGGGATATGGGGCCAATATAAGGGCCAAGTACCAGCACCCATCGCACATCATGTGTACACATCACCCCCAACCCCCCCGATCGTCGGAACCCCAATGCGGCCGGTTAGGTTCTTCGGTGATGCTCCGGCGATGGTGCCCCGACGAAGAAAAATGCGACACCAGCCCATGCCTGAGCCCAGTATGTGCTGCCGCAACCCTCGGTCTGGTCCGATCTTAGACTGGGAATGAACTCCGTATGCTTAAGTCAACCCACGAAACGAGCGTGCGGGCGCTCAGTCGGCCAGAGGGGCAAGATGCGCAAGTCGGGGATCAATCGGGTCCCCCTCTACATGCTGCCGATCCTACTGTTGTAACCCTCAATCTGGTGCTATCTTAGACTGAGAATGAACTCCGTATGCCTAAGCCAACCGATGAAACGAGCGAGCGGGTGGGCGGGCGAGCACTAAGTCGACCAGAGAGACGGGATGCGAAAGCCGTGGATCGATAGGGTGGTAGGTGGGTTTAGGCACATCTTCATATTTCTACATGCCAATACCATTTTTATGGCTTGTAAATTCAAACATTGGTCCCTTATGCCTTCACGTGAAGTTTCATGGCAAGACGACTCATTTTTTATTTTTCATGAGTTTTGAAACTTTTTGTGGTTCGGGATTTTTTAAAATTTTTTCAAAAGGAGTTTTCACTCCAAACTTGGTAGACGTGATCCTTGTATTTTTGTTGGCATGCACAAAAAAATTCCGTAAAAAACTGGAAGTGTACAAGATTTTGTGACCATTTGAAAAAAGTGTCCCTATTTCAGACACTTTAGCGGCTGCTGGCAGCAAACCTGTAAAATCTCAAATGCTCTTTAAGGGGGTGTGAGTTCTCGAGGTTTGGTGAGGGATAGGGGGCCAATATAAGGGCCAAGTACCAGCACCCATCGCACATCATGTGTGCACACCACCCTCGGCCCCCCGATCGTCGGAACCCCAATGCGGCCGGTCAGGTTCTCCGGCGATGCTCTGGCGATGGTGCCCCGATGAAAAAAAATATAGCACCAGCACATGCCCGAGCCTAGCATGTGCTGCCGTAACCCTCGGTCCGGTCTGATCTTAGACTGGGAATGAACTTCGTATGCTTAGACTGGGAATGAACTCCGTATGCCTAAGTCAACCCACGAAATGAGCGTGCGGGCGTTCAGCCGGCCAGAGGGGCGGGATGCGCAAGCCGGGGATCAACCGGGTCCCACTCTGTGTGCTGTCAATCCTACTGTGATAACCCTCGATTCAGTCCGATCTTAGACTAGAAATGAACTCTGTATGCCTAAGCCAACCGATGAAACGAACGGGCGGGCGGGCAGGCACTATATCGGCCAGAGAGACGGGATGCACAAGTCATGGATCGATAAGGTTTAGGTGGGTTTAGGCACAAGCCGGGCAAGTGCTGCTGTAACCCTTGGTCCGATCCAATCTAAGACTGGGAATGAACTCCGTATGCTTAGACTAGGAATGATCTTCGTATGCCTAAGTCAACACATGAAACGAGCGTACGAGCGGTCAGTCGGCCAGAGGGGCAGGATGCGCAAGCCGAGGATCGGTCGGGTCCCCCTCTGCGTGTTGCCTATCCTGCTACCACAAACCTTGATCTGATTTGATCTTAGACTGTGAATGAACTCCGTATGCCTAAGCCAATCGATGAAACAAGTGGGCGGGCAGGCGTGCACTAGGCCGACCAGAGAGATGGGATGCGTAAGCCGGGATCGATAAGGTGGTAGGTGGGTTTAGGCACATCTTCATATTTTTGTGTGCCAATGCCATTTTTATGGCTTGTAAATTCATACAATGGTCCCTTAAGCCTTCACGTGAAGTTTCATGGCAAGACGACTCGTTTTCTATTTTTCACGATTTTCAAAAATTTTTACGGTTCGAGATTTTTTAAAATTTTTTCGGAAGGAGTTTTGGCCCCAAACTTGGTAGACTTGATCCTTTTATTTTTTTGGCATGCAAAAAAAAATTCAGCTAAAAACTCGAAGTGTACAAGATTTTGTGACCATTTGAAAAAAAGTGTCCTCATTTCAGACACTTTAATGGCTACTGGCAGAAAACCTGTAAAATCTCAAATGCTTTTTAGGGGGGAGTGAGTTCTCAAGGTTTGATGAGGGATAGGGGGCCAATATAAGGGCCAAGTACCAGCACCCACTGCACATCATGTGTGCACACCCCTCTCGCCCCCGGATTGTCGGAACCCCAATGCCGTCGGTCAGGTTTTTCGGCGATGCTCCGATGACGGTGCCCCGACGAAGAAAAATACAGCACCAGTACATGCCCGAGCCTATCATGTGCTGCCGTAACCCTAGGTTCGATTCGATCTTAGACTGGGAATGAACTCCGTATGCCTAAGTCAACCAATGAAACGAGCGCGTGGGCGCTCAGCCAGCCAGAGGGGCAGGATGTATAAGTTGGGGTCGACTGGGTCCCTCTTTGCATGCTGCGATCCTACTGCCACAACCATCGATCCGGTTTGATCTTAGACTGGGAATGAACTCCGTATGCCTAAGCCAACCGACGAAACTAGCGGGCGGGCGGGCGAGCGGGCACTACATCGGCCAGAGAGACGGGATGCGCAAGCCGTGGATCGATAGGTTGGTAGGTGGGTTTAGGCACATCTTCGTATTTCTGCCTGCCAATGCCATTTTTATGGCTTGTGAAATCATACAATGGTCCCTTAAGCCTTCACGTGAAGTTTCATGGCAAGATGACTCGTTTTTTATTTTTCACAATTTTCAAAACTTTTTGGGGTTCGAGATTTTTAAAAATTTTTTCAAAAAGTGTTTTGGCCCTAAACTTGGTAGATGTGATCCTTGTATTTTTGTTGGCGTGCACAAAAAAAACTCAGCTAAAAACTCGAAGTGTACAAGATTTTGTCACCATTTGAAAAAAGTGTCCCCATTTCAGACACTTTAATGGCTACTGGCAGCAAACCTGTAAAATCTCAAATGCTCTTTAAGGGGGTGTGGGTTCTCAAGGTTTGATGAGGGATAGGGGGAAAATATAAGGGCCAAGTACCAGCACCCATCGTAATCATGTGCGCACACCCCCCGGCCCCCCCGATCGCTGAAACCCCAATGCTGCAGGTCAGGTTCTCCGGCGATGCTCCGACGATGGTGCCTCGACGAACAAAAATGCGACACCAGCACATGGTCAAGCCTAGCATGTGCTGCCGCAACCCTCGGTCTGGTTCGATCTTCGACTGGGAATGAACTCCGTATGCTTAGACTTGGAATGAACTCCGTATGCCTAAGTCAACCCACGAAACGAGCGTGCAGGTGCTCAGCCTGCCAGAGGGGCGGAAGGCGTAAGCCGTGCATCGAACGAGTCCCCTTCTATGTGCTGCCGATCCTGCTACCGCAATACTTTGTCCGATGCGATCTTAGACTGAGAATGAACTCGGTATGCCTAAGCCAACCGATGAAACGAGCGGGTGGGCGGACGGGTGGGCTCTACGTCGGCCAGAGAGACGGGATGCGCAAGTCGTGGATCGATAGGGTGGTAGGTGGGTTTAGGCACATCTTCATATTTCTGCATGCCAATGCCATTTTTATGGCTTGTAAATTCATACAATGGTCCCTTATGCCTTCACGTGAAGTTTCAGGGCAAGACGACTGTTTTCTATTTTTCATGATTTTCAAAACTTTTTACGGTTCAGGATTTTTTTAAATTTTTTCGGAAGGAGTTTTGGCCCCAAACTTGGTAGACATGATCCTTGTATTTTTTTTGGTGTGCACAAAAAAATTCAGTTAAAAACTCGAAGTGTACAAGACTTTGTGACCGTTTGAAAAAAGTGTCCCCATTTCAGACACTTTATTGGCCACTAGTAGCAAACCTGTAAAATCTCAAATGCTCTTTAAGGGGGTGTGAGTTCTCGAGGTTTGCTGAGTGATAGGGGGCCAATATAAGGGCCAAGTACTTGCACCCATCACAAATCATGTGCGCACAGCCCCCCCTTCCGGCCCCCCCGATCGTCGGAGCCCCAATACCGGTCATGTTTTCTGGTGATGCTCCGGTGATGGTGCCCCGATGAAGAAAAATGCGGCACCAGCAGATGCCTGAGCCTAGCATGTACTGCCGTAACCCTTGGTCCGGTCTGATCTTAGACTGGGAATGAACTTTGTATGCTTAGAATGGGAATGAACTTCGTAAGCCTAAGCCAAGCGATGAAACGAGCAGGCGGGCGGGCGGGCACTACCCCGACCTGAGAGACGGGATGCGCAAGCCGTGGATCGATAGGGTGGTAGGTACGTTTAGGCACATCTTCATATTTCTGCATGCCAATGCCATTTTTATGGCTTGTAAATTCATACAGCGGTCCCTTAAGCCTTCACAGGAAGTTTCTTGGCAAGATGACTCGTTTTCTATTTTTCATGATTTTCGAAACTTTTTACGGTTCAGGATTTTTAAAATTTTTTCAGAAGGAATTTTTACCCCAAACTGAGTAGACATGATCCTTTTATTTTTTTTGGCATGCACAAAAAAATTCAGCTAAAAAATTGAAGTGTACAAGATTTTGTGACCATTTGAAAAAAGTGTCCCCATTTCAAACACTTTAAATGCTACTGGTAGCAAACCTGTAAAATCTCAAATGCTCTTTAAGGGGGTGTGTGTTCTTGAGGTTTGATGAGGGATAGGGGGCCAATATAAGGGCCAACTACCAGCACTCATCGCACATCATGTGCGCACACCCCCCGGCCCCCCCGATCGCTGAAACCCCAATGCCGTCGGTCAGGTTCTCCGTCGATGCTCCGGCGATGGTGCTCCGATGAAGAAAAATTCGGCACCAGAACAAGCCTGAGCCCAGCATGTGCTGTCGCAACCCTTGGTCCCATCCAATCTTAGATTGGGAATGAACTCCGTATGCTTAGACTGGGAATGAACTTCATATGCCAAAGTCAACCCCCGAAATGATCGTGCGGGCGCTCAGCCGGCCAGAGGGGCGGGATGGGCAAGCCCGGGATCGATCGAGTCCACCTTTGCATGCTGTCGATCTTGCTACCGTAACCCTTGATCTGGTCTGATGTTAGACTGGGAATGAACTCCGTATGCCTAAACCAACGAACGAAACGAGCGAGCGGGCTGACAGGCACTACGCCGGCCAGAGAGACGAGATGCGCAAGCCGTGGATCGATAGGGTGGTAGGTGGGTTTAGGCACATCTTCATATTTCTGCCTGCCAATGCCATTTTTATGTCTTGAAAATTCATACAATGGTCCTTTAAGCCTTCACGTGAAGTTTCATGGCAAGACGACTCGTTTTCTATTTTTCACGATTTTTAAAACTTTTTACGGTTCGAGATTTTTTAAAAATTTTCAGAAGGAGTTTTGGCCCCAAACTTGGTAGACGTGATCCTTGTATTTTTGTTGGCATGCACAAAAAAATTCAGCTAAAAACTCGAAGTGTACAAGATTTTGTGAACATTTGAAAAAAGTGTCCCCATTTCTAACACTTTAATTGCTACTGGCAGCAAACCTGTAAAATCTCAAATGCCTTTTAAGGGGGTGTGAGTTCTCGAGGTTTGATGAGGGATAAGGGGCCAATATAAGGGCCAAGTAGCAGCACCCATCGCACATCATGTGCTTACACCCCCACCAGGGCCCCCCGATTGCCGGAACCCTAATGCCGCCGGTCAGGTTCTCCGACGATGTTGCCCCAGTGAAGAAAAATGCGACACCAGCACATGCCCGAGCCCAACATGTGCTGCCGTAACCCTCAGTCTGGTTTGATCTTAGACTGGGAATGAACTTCGTACACCTAAGTCAACCCACGAACGAGCGTGTGGGCGCTCAACCGGCCAGAGGTGCGAGATGTGAAAGCTGGGGATCGGTCAGGTCCCTCTCTGTGTGCTACCGATCCTGCTACTGTAACCCTCGGTCTGGTTCGATCTTAGACTGAGAATAAACTTTGTATGCCTAAGCCAACCGATGAAACGAGCAGGCAGACGGGCGGGCGGGCACTACGCCGGCCAGAGAGATGGGATGCGCAAGCCGTGGATTGATAGAGTGGTAGGTGGGTTTAGGCACATCTTCATATTTCTACATGCCAATGCCATTTTTATGGCTTGTAAATTCATACAATGGTCCTTTAAGCCTTCACGTGAAGTTTCAAGGCAAGACGACTCGTTTTCTATTTTTCATGATTTTCAAAACTTTTTACGGTTCGAGATTTTTTAAAATTTTTTCGGAAGGATTTTTGGCCCCAAACATGGTAGACGTAATCCTTGTATTTTTTTTGGCATGCACAAAAAAATTCAGCTAAATACTCAAAGTGTACAAGAATTTGTGACCATTTGAAAAAAGTGTCCCCATTTTAGACACTTTAATTGCTACTGGCAGCAAACCTGTAAAATTTCAAATGCTCTTTAAGGGGGTGTGAGTTCTCGAGGTTTGATGAGGAATAAGGGGCAATATAAGGGCCAAGTACCAGCACCCATCGCACATCATGTGCTTACACCCCCACCAGGCCCCCTCGATTGCCAGAACCCTAATGCCGTCGGTTAGGTTCTCCGGTGATGCTCCGGTGTTGTTGCCCCGGTGAAGAAAAATGCAACACCAGCACATGCCCGAGCCCAGTATGTACTGCCACAACCTTCGATCTGATTCGATCTTAGACTGGGAATGAACTCCGTATGCTTAGACTGGGAATGAACTCCGTACACCTAAGTCCACCCACGAAACGAGTGTGCGGGCGCTCAACCAGCCAGAGGGGCGGGATGTGCAAGCCGAGGATCGGTCGGGTCCCCCTCTGTGTGTTACTGATCCTGCTGCCACAACCTTCGGTCCGATCTGATCTTAGACTGAGAATGAACTCCGTATGCCTAAGCCAACCGACGAAACGAGCAGGCGGGCGGGCGGGCGGGCACTACGTCGGCCAGAGAGACGAGATGCGCAAGCCTTGGATCAATAGTGTGGTCGGTGGGTTTAGGCACATCTTCATATTTCTGCATGCCAATGCCATTTTTATGGCTTGTAAATTCATACAATGGTCCTTTAAGCTTTCACGTGAAGTTTCATGGCAAGACGACTCGTTTTTTATTTTTCACGATTTTTGAAACTTTTTGTGGTTCGAGATTTTTTAAAATTTTTTTGGAATGAGTTTTGGCTCCAAAATTGGTAGATGTGATCCCTGTATTTTTGTTGGCATGCACAAAAACATTCTGCTAAAAACTCGAAGTGTATAAGATTTTGTGACCATTTGAAAAAAAGGTCCCCATTTCAAACACTTTAATGGCTACTGGCAGCAAACTTGTAAAATCTCAAATGCTCTTAAAGGGGGTGTGAGTTCTCGAGGTTTGATTAGGGATAGGGGGCCAATATAAGGGCAAAATACCAGCACCCATCGCACATCATGTGCGCACAACCCTCGGCCCCCCCGATCGCCGGAACCCCAATGCCGCCGGACAGGTTCTCCGACGATGGTGCCCCGACGAAGAAAAATACGGCACCAACACATGCCCGAGCCCAGCATGTGCTGCTACAACCCTTGGTCCAGTCTGATCTTAGACTGGGAATGAATTCCGTATGCTTAGATTGGGAATGAACTTCGTATGCCTAAGTCAACTCACGAAACGATTGTGCAGGCACTTAGTCGGCCAGAAGGGCAGGATGCGCAAGCCGGGGATCGATCGGGTCCCCCTCGACGTGCCATCAATCCCGCTGCCACAACCCTCGGTCCGGTCCGATCTTAGACTGGGAATGAACTTCTTATGCCTAAGCCAACTGACAAAACGAACGGGCGGGCAGGCGGGCGGGCACTACGACGGCCAGAGAGACGGGATGCGCAAGCCGTGGATCGATAGGGTGGTAAGTGGGATTAGGCACATCTTCATATTTCTGGGTGCCAATGCCATTTTTATGGCTTGTAAATTCATACAATGGTCCCTTAAGCCTTCACGTGAAGTTTCATGGCAAGACGACTCGTTTTTTATTTTTCATGATTTTTGAAATTTTTTGAGGTTTGGGATTTTTTAAAATTTTTTCGGAAGGATTTTTGGCCCCAAACTTGGTAGACGTGATCCTTTTATTTTTTTTGGCATGCACAAAAAAATTCAGTTAAAAAATTGATGTGTACAAGATTTTGTGACCATTTGATAAAAGTGTCCCTATTTCAGACACTTTAATGGCTACTGGCAACAAACCTGTAATATCTCAAATGCTCTTTAAGGGGGTGTGAGTTCTCGAGGTTTGATGAGGGATAGGGGGCCAATATATGGGCCATGTACCAGCACCCACCGCACATCATGTGCGCACAACCCCCCCCGGCCCCCCCGATCGTCGGAACCCCAATGCCGTCAGTCAGGTTCTCCGACGAGGCTCCAACGATGGTGCCCGACGAAGAAAAATGTGGCACCATCACATGCTCGAGCCCAGCATGTGCTGCCACAACCCTCGGTCCGGTCTGATCTTAGACTGGGAATGAACTCCGTATGCTTAGACTGGGAATGAACTTCGTATGCCTAAGTCAACCCACGAAACGAGCTTGCGGGTGCTCAGCCAGCTAGAGGGGTAGGACGCGCAAGCCGGGGTTCGACCGGGTCCCCCTCCACATGCTGTCGATCTTGCTGCCACAACCCTCTTTCCGGTCCGATCTTAGGCTGGGAATGAACTCTGTATGCCTAAGCCAACCGACAAAACGAGCAGGCGGGCGGGCACCACGTCGCCCAGAGAGACAGGATGCGCCAGCGGTGGATCGAAAGGGTGGTAGGTGGGTTTAGGCACATCTTCATATTTCTGAGTGCCAATGCCATTTTTATGGCTTGTAAATTCATACAATGGTCCCTTAAGCCTTCACGTGAAGTTTCAGCGCAAGACAACTCGTTTTCTATTTTTCACGATTTTTGGAACTTTTTACGGTTCGAGATTTTTTTAAATTTTTTCAGAAGGTGTTTTGGCCCCAAACTTGGTAGACGTGATCCTTGTATTTTTGTTGGCATGCACAAACAAATTCAGCTAAAAACTCGAAGTGTACAAGATTTTGTCACCATTTGAAAAAAGTGTCCCCATTTCAGACACTTTAATGGCTACTGGCAGCAAACCTGTAAAATCTCAAATGCTCTTTAAGGGGGTGTGAGTTCTTGAGGTTTGATGAGGGATAGGGGGCCAATATAAGGGCCAAGTACCAGCACCCAATGCACATCATGTGCGTACACCCCCCCAGCCCCCTTGATCGTCGGAACCCCAATGCCATCGGTCAGGTTCTCTGGCGATGGTGCCCCGACTAAGAAAAATACAGCACCAGCACATACCCGAGCCCAGCATGTGCTGTCGCAACCCTCAGTTTGGACCAATCTTAGACTGAGAATGAACTCTGTATGGTTAGACTGGGAATGAACTCCGTATGCCTAAGTCAACCCACGAAATAAACGTGCGGGTGCTCAGCTGGCCAGAGGGGTGGGATGCGTAAGCCGGGGATCGGTCGACTCCCCCTGTGCATGCTGCAGATCTTGCTGCCACAACCCTCAATCCGATCTAATCTTAGACTAGGAATGAACTCCGTATGCCTAAGCCAACTGACGAAACGAGCAGGCGGGCGGGCACTCCACCGGCCAGAGAGACGGGATGCGCAAGCCGTGGATCGATAGGGTGGTAGGTGGGTTTAGGCACATCTTCATATTTCTGCATGCCAATGCCATTTTTATGGCTTGTAAATTCATACAATGGTCCCTTAAGCCTTCACATGAAGTTTCATGGCAAGACGACTCATTTTTTATTTTTCATGATTTTTGAAACTTTTTGCGGTTTGGGATTTTTTAAAATTTTTTCGAAAGGAGTTTTGGCCCCAAACTTGGTAGACGTGATCCTTTTTATTTTTGTTGGTATGCACAAAAAAAATCAGCTAAAAAGTCGAAGTGTATAAGATTTTCTGACCATTTGAAAAATGTGTCCCATTTCAGACACTTTAATGGCTACTGGCAGCAAACCTGTAAAATCTCAAATGCTCATTAAGGGGGTGCAAGTTCTCGAGGTTTGATGGGGGATAGGGGGCCAATATAAGGGCAAAGTACCAGCACCCAACGCACATCATGTGTGCACACCCCCCTCAGCCCCCCGATCGTCGGAACCTCAATGCCGCCGTTCAGGTTCTCCGGCGATGCTAAAGCAATGGTGCCCCGGCGAAGAAAAATACGGCACCAGCACACACTCGAGCCCAGCATGTGCTGCCGCAACCCTCGGTCCGGTTCGATCTTAGACTGGGAATGAACTCTGTATGCTTAGACTAGGAATGAACTCCGTATGCCTAAGTCAACCCACGAAACGAGCGTGCGGGCGTTCAGCCGGCCAGAGGGGTGGGATGCGTAAGCCGAGGATCAACCGGGTCCCCCTCTGCATGCTACCGATCCTACTACCGCAACCCTCCGTCCGGTCCGATCTTAGACTAAGAATGAACTCCGTATGCCTAAGCCAACCGACGAAACTAGCGGACGGGCGGCGGGCACTACGCCGGCTAGAGAGACGGGATGCGCAAGCCGTGGATCAATAGGCTGGTAGGTGGGTTTAGGCACATCTTCCTATTTTTGCATGCCAATGCCATTTTTATGGCTTGTAAATTCATACAATGGTCCCTTAAGCCTTCACTAAAGTTTCATGGCAAGACGACTCCTTTTCTATTTTTCATGATTTTTTAAACTTTTTGCGATTCAGGATGTTTTAAAATTTTTTTGGAAGGAGTTTTGGCCCCAAACATGGTAGACGTGATCCCTGTATTTTTTGTTGGCATGCAGAAAAAAATTCAGCCAAAAACTCGCAGTGTACAAGATTTTGTGACCATTTGAAAAAAGTGTCCCCATTTCAGACACTTTAATGGCTACTGGCAGCAAACCTGTAAAATCTCAAATGCTCTTTAAGGGGGTGTGAGTTCTCGAGGTTTGATGAGGGGTAGGGGGCCAATATATGGGCCATGTACCAGCACCCATCGCACATCATGTGCGCACAACCCCCCCGGCCCCCCCGATCGTCGGAACCCCAATGCCGTCAGTCAAGTTCTCCGACGAGGCTCCAGTGATAGTGCCCCGGTGATGTAAAATGCGGCACCAGCACATGCTCGAACCCAGCATGTGCTGCCGTAACCCTCGGTCCATTCTGATCTTAAACTGGGAATGGACTCTGTATGCTTAGACTGAGAATGAACTCCGTATGCCTAAGTCAACCCATGAAACGAGCATACGGGTACTCAGCCGACCACAGGGGCGGGATGCGCAAGCCGGGGATCAGTCGGGTCCCCCTCTGCGTGCTACCCATCCTGCTGTCGCAACCCTCAGTCCAGTATGATCTTAGACTAGGAATTAACTCCATATGCCTAAGCCAACCGATGAAACGAGCGGGCGGGCAGGCACTACGTCGGCCAAAGAGACGGGATGCGTAAGCCGTGGATCGATAGGGTGGTAGGTGGGTTTAGGCACGTCTTCATATTTCTGCATGTCAATGCCATTTTTATGGCTTGTAAATTCATACAATGGTCCCTTAAGCCTTCACGTGAGGTTTCATGGCAAGATGACTCGTTTTCTATTTTTCACGATTTTCAAAACTTTTTATGGTTTGTGATTTTTTAAAATTTTTTTGGAGGGAGTTTTGGCCCCAAACTTGGTAAACGTGATCCTTGTATTTTTTTTGGCATGCATAAAAAAATTCAGCTAAAAACTCGAAGTGAACAAGATTTTCTGACCATTTGAGGAAAGTGTTCCTATTTCAGACACTTTAATGGCTACTGACAGTAAACCTATAAAATCTCAAATGCTCTTTAAGGGGGTGTGAGTTCTCGAGGTTTGATGAGGGGTAGGGGGCCAATATAAGGGCCAACTACCAGCACCCATTGCACATCATGTGCGCACACCCCCCGGCCCCCCCGAACATCGGAACCCCAATGCTGCCAGTCAGGTTCTCCGACGATGCTCCGGGGATAGTGCCCCGGTGAAGTAAAATACAATACCAGCACATGGCCGAGCCCAGCATGTGCTACCGCAACCCTTGGTCCGGTCTGATCTTAGACTGGGAATGAACTTCGTATGCCTAAGTCAACCCATAAAACGAGCGTACGGGCGCTCAGCAGGCCACAGGGGCGGGATGTGCAAGTCGGGGATCGATCGGGTCCCCCTCTACGTACTGCCCATCCTACTGTCACAACCCTCAGTCCGGTCTGATCTTAGACTAGGAATGAACTCCGTATGCCTAAGCCAACCGACGAAATGAGCGGACGGGCGGGCACTACGCCGGCCAGAGAGACGGGATGCGTAAGCCGTGGATCGATAGGATGGTAGGTGGGTTTAGGCACATCTTTATATTTCTGCATGCCAATGCCATTTTTATGGCTTGTAAATTCATACAATGGTCCCTTAAGCCTTCACGTGAGGTTTCATGGCAAGACAACTCGTTTTCTATTTTTCATGAATTTTGAAACTTTTTACGGTTTGTGATTTTTTAAAATATTTTCGAAAAACTTTTTGGCCCCAAACTTGGTAGACATGATCCTTGTATTTTTTTTGGCATGCACAAAAAAATTCAGCTAAAAACTCGAGGTGTACAACATTTTGTGACCATTTGAAAAAAGTATCCCCATTTCAGACACATTAATGGCTACTAGCAGCAAACCTATAAACTCTAAAATACTGTTTAAGCGGGTGTGAGTTCTCGAGGCTTGATGAGGGATAGGGGGCCAATATAAGGGCCAAGTACCACCACCCATTGCACATCATGTACGCACACTCCCCTCGGCCCCCCAATCATTGGAACCCCAATGCCGTCGGTACCCCAATGCCACCGGATAGGTTCTCCGGTGATGCTCCGGTGATGGTGCCTCAGCGAAGAAAAAAGCGGCACCAGCACATGCTCGAGCCCAGCATGTGCTACCGTAACCCTCGGTCTGGTCTGATCTCCGACTGGGAATGAACATCGTATGCTTAGACTAGGAATGAACTCCGTATGCTTAGACTGGGAATGAACTCCGTACGCCTAAGTCAACCCACAAAACGAGCGTGCGGGCACTTAGCCAGCCAGAAGGGTGGGATGCGCAAGTCAGGGATCGATCGAGACCCCTTCTACGTGCTATCGATCCTGCTGTCACAACCCTCAATCCGATCTGATCTTAGACTGGGAATGAACTCTGTATGCCTAAACCAACCGATGAAACGAGTGGGTAGGCGGGTACTACGCCGGCCAGAGAGACGGGATGTGCAAGCCATCTATCGATAGGGTGGTAGGAGGGTTTAGGCACATCTTCATATTTCTGCATGCCAATGCCATTTTTATAGCATGTAAAACCATACAATGGTCCCTTAAGCCTTCACGTGAAGTTTCATGGCAAGATGACTCATTTTCTATTTTTCATGATTTTTGAAACCTTTTACGATTCAAGATTTTTTAAAGTTTTTTTGAAAGGAGTTTTGGCCCCAAACTTGGTAGACGTGCTCACTGTATTTTTGTTGGCATGCATAAAAAAATTCAGATAAAAACTCGAAGTGTACAAGATTTTGTGACCATTTGAAAAAAATGTCCCCATTTCAGACACTTAAATGGCTACTAGCAGCAAACCTGTAGAATCTCAAATGCTCTTTAAGGGGGTGTGAGTTCTCGAGGTTTGATGGGGGATAGGGGGCCAATATAAGGGCCAAGTACCAACACCCATCACACATCATGTGCGCACACCCCCGTCAGCCCCCGATTGCCGGAACCCCAATGTCGTCGGTCAGGTTCTCTGACGATGCTCCGACGATGGTGCCTCGACGAAGAAAAATGTGACACCAGCACATGCCCGAGCCCAGCATGTGCTACCGCAACCTTCGGTCCGGTCCGATCTTCGACTGGGAATGAACTCCGTATGCTTAGACTGGGAATGAACTCTGTATGCCTAAGTCAACCCACAAAACAAGCGTGCGGGCGCTCAGCCGGCTTGAGGGGCGGGATGCGCAAGCCGGGGATCGATCGGGTCCCCCTCTGTATGGTACCAATCCTATTACTGCAACCCTTGATCCGATCTGATCTTAGACTAGGAATGAACTCTTTATGCCTAAGCCAACCGACAAAACGAGCGGGCAGGCAGACGGGCGAGCACTACGTCGACCAGAGAGATGGGAAGCGCAAGCCATGTATCGATAGGGTGGTATGTGGGTTATAGGCACATCTTCATATGTCTGCATGTCAATGCCATTTTTATGGCTTGTAAATTCATACAATGGTCCCTTAAGCCTTCACGTGAAGTTTCATGGCAAGACGACTCGTTTTCTATTTTTCACGATTTTTGAAACTTTTTGTGGTTCGGGATTTTTTAAAATTTTTTTGGAAGGATTTTTGGCCCCAAACTTGGTAGACGTGATCCTTGTATTTTTGTTTGCATGCACAAAAAAATTCAGCTAAAAACTCGAAGTGTACAAGATTTTGTGACCATTTGCAAAAAGTGTCCCCATTTCAGACACTTTAATGGCTACTAGCAGCAAACCTGTAAAATCTCAAATGCTCTTTAAGAGGGTGTGAGTTCTCCAGGTTTGATGAGGGATAGGGGGCCAATATAAAGGCCAAGTACTAGCACCCATCGCACATCATGTGCGCACACCCCCCCGGCCCCCTGATCGTTGGAACCCCAATGCTGCCGGTCAGGTTCTCCGGCAATGGTACCCCGACGAAGAAAAATGCGACACCAGCACATGCTCGAGCCTAGCATTTACTGCCGCAACCCTATGTCCGGTCAGATCTTAGACTGGGAATGAGCTCCGTATGCTTAGACTGGGAATGAACTCCGTATGCCTATGTCAACCCACGAAATGAGCGTGTAGGCGATCAGCCGGCTAGAGGGGCGGGATGCGTAAGTCGGGGATCGATCGGGTCCCCCTCTACGTGCTGCCGATCCTGCTGCCGCAACCATCGGTTCGATCTGATCTTGGACTAGTAATGAACTCCGTGTGCGTAAGCCAACTAACGAAACAAGTGGGCGGGCGGGTATTACGCCGGCCAGAGAGACAGGATGCCCAAGCCATGGATCGATAGGGTGGCAGGTGGGTTTTGGCACATCTTCATATTTCTACGTGCCAATGCCATTTTTATGGCTTTTAAATCCATACAATGGTCCTTTAAGCCTTCACGTGAAGTTTCATGCCAAGGCGACTCATTTTCTATTTTTCACGATTTTCAAAACTTTTTGCTGTTTGGGATTATTTAAAATTTTTTTGGAAGGATTTTTGGCCCCAAACTTGGTAGACGTGATCTTTGTATTTTTGTTCACATGCGCAAAAAAATTCAGCTAAAAACTCGAAGTGTACAAGATTTTGTGACCATTTGCAAAAAGTGTCCCCATTTCAAACACTTTAAGGGCTACTGGCAGCAAACCTGTAAAATCTCAAATGCTCTTTAAGAGGGTGTGAGTTCTTCAGGTTTGATGAGGGATAGGGGGCCAATATAAAGGCCATGTACCAGCACCCATCGCACATCATGTGCGCACACCCCCCCGACCCCCCCGATCGTCAGAACCCCAATACCGTCGGTCAAGTTCTCTGGAGATGGTGCCCCAACGAAGAAAAATGTGGCACCCGCATATGCTCGAGCCCAGTATGTGCTGTAGCAACCCTCGGTCTGGCCGATCTTAGACTGGGAATGAACTCCGTATGCCTAAGCCAACCGACGAAACGAGCGAGCGGGCTGGCGGGCACTACGCCAGCCAAAGAGACGGGATGTACAAGCTATGGATTGATAGGGTGGTAGGTGGGTTTAGGCACATCTTCATATTTTTGTGTGCCAATGCCATTTTTATGCCTTGTAAATTCATACAATGGTCCCTTAAGCCTTCACGTGAAGTTTCATGAGAAGACGACTCGTTTTCTATTTTTCATGATTTTTGAAACTTTTTGTGGTTCAGGATTTTTTAAAATTTTTTCGAATGGAGTTTTGGCCCCAAACTTGGTAGACGTGATCCTTGTATTTTTGTTGGCATGCACAAAAAAAAAATCAGCTAAAAAATCGAAGTGTATAAGATTTTGTGACCATTTGAAAAAAAATGTCCCTATTTTAGACACTTTAATGGCTACTGACAGCAAACCTGTAAAATCTCAAATGCTCTTTAAGGGGGTGTGAGTTCTCAAGGTTTGATGAGGGATATGGGGCCAATATAAGGGCTAAGTACCAGCACCGATCGTACAATATGTGCGCACACCCCCCGGCCCCCCAGATCGTCGGAACCCCAATGCCGTCGGTCAGGTTCTCTGGCGATGGTGCCCCGGCAAAGAAAAATCCAGCACCAGCACATGCTCGAGCCCAGCATGTGCTGTCGCAACCCTTGGTCTGGTTCGATCTTAGATTGGGAATGAACTCCGTATGCTTAGACTGGGAATGAAATCTGTAGGCCTAAGTCAACCCATGAAACGAGTGTGCGGGCGCTCAGCCGGCCAGAGGGGCGGGATGCACAAGCCGAGGATCGGCCGGGTCCCCCTCTGCGTGCTGCTGATCCCACTACCGTAACCCTCAGTCTGGTCCAATCTGAGACTGGGAATAAACTTCGTATGCCTAAGCCAACCGTCGAAATGAGCGGGCGGGCGGGCTAGAGAGACGGGAAGCGCAAGCCATGGATCGATAGGGTGGTAGGTGGGTTTAGGTACATCTTCATATTTCTGCATGCCAATGCCATTTTTATGCCTTGTAAATTCATACAATGGTCTCTTAAGCCTTCACGTGAAGTTTCATGGCAAGACGACTCGTTTTCTATTTTTCAAGATTTTTGAAACTTTTTGCTGTTCGAGATTTTTTTAAATTTTTTTGGAAGGAGTTTTGGCCCCAAACTAGGAAGACGTGATCCTTGTATTTTTGTTGGCATGCACAAAAACATTCAGCTAAAAACTCAAAGTGTACAAGATTTTGTGACCATTTGAAAAAAGTGTCCCCATTTCAGACACTTTAATTGCTACTGGCAGTAAGCCTCGAAAATCTCAAATGCTCTTTAAGAGGATGTGAGTTCTCGAGGTTTGATGAGGGATAGGGGGCCAATATAAGGGCCAAGTACCAGCACCCATCACACATCATGAGTGCACACCCCCCCTGGCCCTCCCGATCATCAGAACCCCAATGCCACCGGTCAGGTTCACCGGTGATGCTCCGGCGATGGTGCCCCGACGAAGAAAAATATGGCACCAGCACATGTTCGAGCCCAGAATGTGCTGCCGTAACCCTTGGTTCGGTCCGAACTTAGGCTGGCAATGAACTCCGTATGCTTAGACTGGGAATGAACTCCGTATGCCTATGTCAACCCACGAAACGAGCGTGCGGGCGCTCAACCGGGGATCGGTCGGGTCCCCCACTACGTGCTACCGATCCTGCTACCGTAACCCTTGGTCTGGTCTAATCTTAGACTGAGAATGAACTCCATATACCTAAGCCAACTGACGAAACAAGCGGGCGGACGAGCGAGGGCCACCACGCCGGCCAGAGAGACGAGATACGCAAGCCATGGATCGATAGAGTGGTAGGTGGGTTTAGGCACATCTTCATATTTCTGTGTGCCAATGCCATTTTTATGACTTGTAAATTCATACAATGGTCCCTTAAGCCTTCACGTGAAGTTTCATGGTGAGACGACTCGTTTTCTATTTTTCACAATTTTTGAAACTTTTTACGGTTCGAGATTTTTGAAAATTTTTTTGGAAGGAGTTTTGGCCCCAAACATGGTAGAAGTGATCCTTGTATTTTTGTTGGCATGCACAAAAAAATTCAGCTAAAAACTCGAAGTGTACAAGATTTTGTGACCATTTGAAAAAAGTATCCCAATTTCAGACACTTTAATGGCTACTGGCAGCAAACCTGTAAAATCTCAAATGCTCTTTAAGGGGGTGTGAGTTCTTGAGGTTTGATGAGGGATAGGGGGCCAATATAAGGGCCAAGTACCAGCACCCATCGCACATCATGTGCACACACCCCGCCGTTCCCCCTGATCGCCGAAAGCCTAATGCTGTCGGTCAGGTTCTCCGACGATGCTCCGACGATGGTGCCCCGACGAAGACTGGGAATGAACTTCGTACGCTTAGACAGGGAATGATCTCCGTATGCCTAAGTCATTCCACGAAATGAGCGCGCGAGCGCTTAACCGGCCAGAGGGGAGGGATGCGCAAGTTGGAGATTGGCCGGGTCCCCCTCTGCGTGTTGCCAATCCTGCTGCCGCAACCCTCGATCCGATTCGATCTTAGACTGGGAATGAACTCTGCATGCCTAAGCCAACCAACGAAACGAGCAGGCGGGCGGGCGGGCACTATGCCGACTAGAGAGACGGGATGCGCAAGTCGTGCATGAATAGGGTGGTAGGTGGGTTTAGGCACATCTTCATATTTCTGCGTGCTAATGCCATTTTTATGGCTTGTAAATTCATACAATGGTCCCTTAAGCCTTCACGTGAAGTTTCATGACAAGACGACTCGTTTTCTATTTTTCATGATTTTCAAAACTTTTTACGGTTTGGGATTTTTTGAAATTTTTTCGGAAGGGGTTCTGGCCCCAAACTTGGTAGATGTGATCCTTGTATTTTTTTGGCATTCATAAAAAAATTCAGCTAAAAACTCGAAGTGTACAAGATTTTGTGACCATTTGAAAAAAGTGTCTCCATTTCAGACACTTTAATGGCTACTGGCAGCAAACCTGTAAAATCTCAAATGCTCCTTAAGAGGGTGTGAGTTCTCGAGGTTTGATGAGGGATAGGGGGCCAATATAAGGGCCAAGTACCAGCACCTATCGCACATCATGTGCGCACACCCCCCGAGCCCCCAATCGTCGGAAGCCTAATGCCGCCGGTCAGGTTCTCCGACGATGCACCGACGATGGTGCCCCGACGAAGAAAAATGCGACACTAGCACATGCTCGAGCCCAGCATGTGCTGCCGTAACCCTCGGCCCGATCCGATCTTAGTCTGGGAATGAACTCCGTATGCTTTGACTGGGAATGAACTCCGTATGCCTAAGTCAACCCACGAAACGAACGTGGGGGCGCTCAGCCGGCCAGAAGGGCGGGATGTGCAAGTCGGGGATTGGTCGGGTCCCCCTCTGTGTGCTATCGATCCTGTTGCCGCAACCCTCAGTTTGGTCTGATCTTAGACTGGAAATGAACTCAGTATGCCTAAGCCAACCGACGAAACGAGCGGGCGGGCGGGCAGGCACTACACCGGCCAGAGAGACGGAATGCGCAAGCCGTGGATCGATAGGCTGGTAGGTGGGTTTACGCACATCTTCATATTTCTGTGTGCCAATGCCATTTTTATGGCTTGTAAATTCATACAATGGTCCCTTAAGCCTTCACGTGAAGTTTCATGGCAAGACGACTCGTTTTCTATTTTTCATGATTTTCAAAACTTTTTGCGGTTCAAGATGTTTTAAAATTTTTGCGGAAGGAGTTTTGGCCCTAAACTTGGTAGACATGATCCTTGTATTTTTTTTGGCATGCACAAAAAAATTCAGCTACAAACTCGAAGTGTACAAGATTTTGTGACCATTTGAAAAAAGTGTCCCCATTTCGGACACTTTAATGGCTACTGGCAGCAAACCTGTAAAATCTCAAATTTTCTTTAAGGGGTGTGAGTTCTTGAGGTTTGATGAGAGATAGGGGCCCAATATAAGGGCCAAGTACCAGCACCCATCGCACCTCATGTGCACACACCCCCCGGCCCCCCCGATTGCCGAAACCCCAATGCCGTAGGTCAGGTTCTTCGACGATGGTTCCCTGACGAAGAAAAATGTGGCACCAGCACATGCCCGAGCCCAGCATGTGCTGCCACAACCCTTGCTCCGGTCCAATCTTAGACTGGCAATGAACTCTGTATGCTTAGACTAGGAATGAACTCCGTATGCGTAAGTCAACCCACGAAACGAACGTGTAGGCGCTCAGCCGGCCAGAAGGGCGGGATGCGCAAGCTAGGGATCGGCCGAGTCCCCCTCTGCGTGCTGCCGATCCTACTTCTGAACCCTCGGTCCGATCTGATCTTAGACTGGGAATGAACTCCGTACGCTTAAGCCAACCGACAAGACGAGCGGGTGGGCAGGCAGGCGGGCACTACGTCGACCAGAGAGACGGGATGCGTAAGCCGTGGATCGATAGGGTGGTAGGTGGGTTTAGGCACATCTTCATATTTCTGCGTGCCAGTTCCTTTTTTATGGCTTGTAAATTCATATAATGGTCCCTTAAGCCTTCACGTGAAGTTTCATGGCAAGAAGACTCGTTTTCTATTTTTCATGATTTTTGAAACTTTTTACAGTACGGGATTTTTTAAAAGTTTTTTCGGAAGGGTTTTGGCCCCAAACTTGGTAGACATGATCCTTGTATTTTTGTTAGAATGCATAAAAAAATTCAGCTAAAAATACGAAGTGTACAAGATTTTGTGACCATTTGGAAAAAGTGTCCCCATTTTAGACACTTTAATGGCTACAGGCAGCAAACCTGTAAAATCTCAAATGTTCTTTAAGGGGGTGTGAGTTCTCGAGGTTTGATAAGGGATAGGGGGCCAATATAAGGGCCAAGTACCAGCAGCCATCGCACATCATGTGCGCACACCCTCTGGGTCCCCGATCGTCGAAACCCTAATGCCATCAGTCAGGTTCTCCGGCGATGCTCCGGCGATGGTGCCCTGACGAGGAAAAATGCGGTGCAACCCTTGGTCCAGTCCGATCTTAGACTGGGAATGAATTCGTATGCTTAGACTGAGATTGAACTCCGTATGCCTAAGTCAACCCACGAAACGAGCGTGCAGGCACTCAGTTGGCTAGAGGGGCAGGATGCGCAAGCCGGGGATCGGTCGGGTCCCCCTCTGCGTGCTGTCGATCCTGCTATCGCAACCCTCAATTCGGTCCGATCTTATACTGGGAATGAACTCCATATGCCTAAGCCAACCAACGAAACGAGCGGGCGGGCAGGCAGGCAGGCACTACCCCGGCCATAGAGACGGGATGCGCAAGCCGTGGATCGATAGGGTGGTAGTGGGTTTAGGCACATCTTCGTATTTCTGCATGCCAATGCCATTTTTATGGCTTGTAAAATCATACAATGGTCCCTTAAGCCTTCATGTGAAGTTTTATGGCAAGACGACTCGTTTTCTATTTTTTATGATTTTTAAAACTTTTTGCGGTTCGAGATTTTTGAAAATTTTTTTGGAAGGAGTTTAGGCCACAAACTTGGTAGCCGTAATCCTTGTATTTTTGTTGGCATGCACAAAAAAATTCATCTAAAAACTCGAAGTGTACAAGATTTTGTAAACATTTGAAAAAAGTGTCCCCATTTCAGACACTTTAATGGCTACTGGCAGCAAACCTGTAAAATCTCAAATGCTCTTTAAGGGGGTGTGAGTTCTCAAGGTTTGATGAGTGATAGGGGGCCAAAATAAGGGCCAAGTACCAGCACGCATTGCACATCATGTGCGAACACCCCCCTGGCCCCCCCGATCACCGGAACCCCAATGCCGTCGGTCAGGGTCTCTGATGATGCTCTGGTGATGGTGCCCCGGTGAAGAAAAATGTGGCACAAGCACATGCTTGAGCCCAGCATGTGCTGCAGCAACCCTCGGTCCGGTCCGATCTTAGACTGGGAATGAACTCCGTATGCTTAGACTGGGAATGAACTCCATATGCCTAAGTCAACCTACGAAACGAGCGTGCGGGTGCTTAGCCGGCCAAAGGGGTGGGATGCGTAAATCGGGGATCGGTCGGGTCCCCCTTTGCGTGCTGCCGATCCGGTTGCCACAAGCCTCAGTCTGGATCCAACTTAGATTGGCAATGAACTCCGTATGCCTAAGCCAACCGACGAAACGAGCGGGCGGGCGGGCACTACGTCGGCCAGAGAGATGGGATGCGTAAGTTATGGATCGATAGGTTGATAGGTGGGATTAGGCACATCTTCATATTTCTATGTGCCAATGCCATTTTTAGGGCTTGTAAAATCATACAATGGTCCGTTAAGCCTTCACGTGAAGTTTCATGGCAAGACGACTCATTTTCTATTTTTCACGATTTTCAAAACTTTTTACGGTTCAAGATTTTTTAAACTTTTTTTGGAAGGCTTTTTGGTCCCAAACTTGGTAGACGTGATCCTTGTATTTTTGTTGGCATGCATAAAAAAAATTCAGCTATAAACTCAAAGTGTACAAGATTTTGTGACAATTTGAAAAAAGTGTCCCCATTTCAAACACTTTAATGGCTACTGGCAGCAAACTTGTAAAATCTCAAATGCTCTTTAAGGGGGTGTGAGTTCTCGAGGTTTGATGAGGGATAGGGGGCCAATATAAGAGACAAGTACCAGCACCCATTGTACATCATGTGCGCACACCCCCCCCGGCCGCCCCGATCGTCGAACCCCAATGCCACCGGTCAGGTTCACCGACGATGATCCGGGGATGGTGCCCCGACGAAGAAAAATATGGCACCAGCACATGTCCGAGCCCAGAATGTGCTGCCGCAAACCTCGGTTCGGTCCAAACTTAGGCTGGCAATGAACTTCGTATGCTTAGACTGGGAATGAACTCCGTATGTCTAAGTCAACCCACGAAACGAGCTTGCGGGCGCTCAGCCGGCCAGAGGGGCAAGACGCGTAGGTCGGGGATCGGTCGGGTCCCCCACTACGTGCTACCGATCCTGCTGCTGTAACCCTCGGTCTGGTCTGATCTTAGACTGGGAATGAACTCCATATACCTAAGCCAACTGATGAATCAAGCGGGCGGACGGGCGAGTGGCCACCACGCCGGCCAGAGAGACGAGATGCGCAAGCCATGGATCGATAGAGTGGTAGGTGGGTTTAGGCACATCTTCATATTTCTGTGTGTCAATGCCATTTTTATGGCTTGTAAATTCATAAAATGGTCCCTTAAGCCTTCACGTGAAGTTTCATGGCGAGACGACTCGTTTTTTATTTTTCACGATTTTTGAAACTTTTTACGGTTCGAGATTTTTGAAAATTTTTTCGGAAGGAGTTTTGGCCCCAAACTTGGTAGACGTGATCCTTGTATTTTTGTTGGCATGCACAAAAAAATTTGGCTAAACAAGTATCCCCATTTCAGACACTTTAATGGCTACTAGTACCAAACCTGTAAAATCTCAAATGCTCTTTAAGGGGGTGTGAGTTCTCGAGGTTTGATGAGGGATAGGGGGCCAATATAAGGGCCAAGTACCAGCACCCATCACACATCATGTGCACACACCTCATCGGGCCCCCCGATCGTTGAAACCCCAATGCTATCGGTCAGGCTCTCCGACGATGCTCTGACGATGGTGCCCCGGCGAAGAAAAATACGGCACCAGCACATGCCCGAGCCCAGCATGTGCTGTCGCAACCGTCGGTCTGGTCCAATCTTAGACTGGCAGTGAACTCCGCATGCTTAGACTGGGAATGAACTCCGTATGCCTAAGTCAACCCACGAAATGAGCGTGCAGGCGCTCAGCCAGCCAGGAGGGCGGGATGCGCAAGCCGAGGATCGGCCGGGTCGCCATCTACGTGTTGCCGATCCTGCTACCGTAACCCTCAGTCCGGTCCAATCTTAGACTGGGAATGAACTCCATACGCCTAAGCCAACCGACGAAACGAACGGGTGGGCAGTCGGGCGGGCACTACGCTGACCGGAGAGACGGGATGCGCAACCCGTGGATCAATAGGGTCGTAGGTGGGTTAAGGCACATCTTCATATTTCTGCAAGCCAATTCCTTTTTTATGGCTTGTAAATTCAAACAATGGTCCCTTAAGCCTTCACGTGAAGTTTCATGGGAAGATGACTCGTTTTCTATTTTTCATGATTTTTGAAACTTTTTACTGTTCGGGATTTTTCAAAATTTTTTCGGAAGGGTTTTTGGCCCCAAACTTGGTAGACGTGATCCTTGCATTTTTGTTGGCATGCAAAAAAAAATTTAGCTAAAAACTCAAAGTGTACAATATTTTGTGACCATTTGAAAAAATGTCCCCATTTCAGACACTTTAATGGCTACTGGCAGCAAACCTGTAAAATCTCAATTGCTCTTTAAGGGGGTGTGAGTTCTCGAGCTTTGATGAGGGATAGGGGGCCAATATAAGGGCCAAGTACCAGCACCCATCGCACATCATGTGCGCACACCCCCCCGGGCCCCCGATCGTCGGAACCCTAATGCCGTCGGTCAGGTTCTCTGGCGATGCTCTGGCGATGGTGCCCCGACGAAGAAAAATGTGACACCAGCACATGCTCGAGCCCAGCATGTGTTGCCGTAACCCTCGGTCCAGTCCGATCTTAGACTGGGAATGAACTTCGTATGCTTAGACTGGGAATGAACTCCGTATGCCTAAGTCAACCCACGAGACAAGCGTGCGGGCGCTCAGCCGGCCAGAGGGGCTGGATGCACAAGTCGGGGATCGACCGGGTCCCCCTTTCGGTGCTGTTGATCTTGCTGCTGCAACCCTTGGTCCAGTTCGATCTTAGACTGGGAATGAACTCCGTACGCCTAAGCCAACCGACGAAACGAGCGGGCGGCCGGGCAGGCGGGTACTATGCCGTCCAGAGAGACGGGATGCGCAAGCCGTGGATCGATAGTGTGGTAGGTGGGTTTTGGCACTTATTCATATTTCTGCATGCCAATGCCATTTTTATAGCTTGTAAATTCATACAATGGTCCCTTAAGCCTTCACATGAAGTTTCATGGCAAGACGACTCGTTTTCTATATTTCACGATTTTTGAAACTTTTTGCGGTTCAAAATTTTTTACAATTTTTTTGGAAGGATTTCTGGCCCCAAACTTGGTAGACGTGATCCTTGTATTTTTTTTGGCATGCACAAAACAATTCAGCTAAAAACTCGAAGTGAACAAGATTTTGTGACAATTTGAAAAAAGTGTCCCCATTTCAGACACTTTAATGGCTACTGGCAGCAAACCTGTAAAATCTCAAATGCTCTTTAAGGGGGTGTGAGTTCTCGAGGTTTGATGAGGGATTGGAGGCCAATATAAGGGCCAAGTACCAGCACCCATAGCACATCATGTGCGCACACCCCCCCGGCCCCCCCGATCGTCGGAACCCCAATGCCGCCGGTCAGGTTCTCCGGCGATGCTCTGGCGATAGTGCCCCGGCGAAGAAAAATGCGGCACCAGCACATGCCCGAGCCCAGCATGTGCTGTCGCAACCCTCGGTCTAGTTCGATCTTAGACTGGGAATGAAATCCGTATGCTTAGACTGGGAATGAACTCCGTATGCCTAAGTCAACCTAAGAAACGAGCGTGCGGGCGCTCAGCCGACCAGAGGAGCGGGATGCGCAAGTCGAGGAACGATCGGGTCCCCCTTTGCGTGCTGTCGATCCTACTGTCACAACCCTCGATCCAGTCTGATCTTAGATTGGGAATGAACTCCGTACGCCTAAGCCAACCGACGAAATGAGCGGGCGGGTGGGTGGGTACTACGCTGGCCAGAGAGACGGGATGCGCAAGCCGTGGATCAATAGGGTGGTAGGTGGGTTTAGGGTTATCTTAATATTTTTGCATGCCAATGCCATTTTTATGGCTTGTGAATTCATATAATGGTCCCTTAAGCCTTCACGTGAAGTTTCATGGCAAGACGACCCGTTTTGTATTTTTCAAGATTTTCGAAACTTTTTGCGGCTTGGGATTTTTTAAAATTTTTTCAGAAGGGTTTTTGGAACCAAACTTGGTAGACATGATCCCTGTATTTTTGTTGGCATGCAAAAAAAAATTTAGCTAAAAACTCGAAGTGTACAAGATTTTGTGACCATTTGAAGAAAGTATCCCCATTTCAGACACTTTAATGGCTACTGGCAGCAAACCTGTAAAATCTCAAATGCTCTTTAAGGGGGTGTGAGTTCTCGAGGTTTGATGAGGGATAGGGGGCCAATATAAGGGACAAGTACCAGCACCCATCACACATCATGTGTGCACACCCCCCCCGACCGCCCCGATCATCGAACCCCAATGCCACCGGTCAGGTTCACCGGCGATGCTCCGGTGATGGTGCCCCGACGAAGAAAAATACGGCACCAGCACATGTCTGAGCCCAGCATGTGCTGCCGCAAACCTCAGTTCGGTCCAAAATTAGGCTGGCAATGAACTCCGTATGCTTAGACTGGGAATGAACTCCGTATGCCTAGGTCAACCCATGAAACGAGCGTACGGGCGCTCAGCCGGCCAGAGGGGCTGGATGCGCAAGCTGGGGATCAACCGGCTCCCCCTTTGCGTGCTGTTGATCCTGCTGCCACAACCTTTGGTCCGGTTCGATCTTAGACTGTGAATGAACTCCGTACACCTAAGCTAACCGACGAAACGAGCAGGCGGGCGGGCAGGCGGGCACTACGCCGTCCAGAGAGACGGGATGCGCAAGCCGTGGATCGATAGTGTGGTAGGTGGGTTTTGGCACATCTTCATATTTCTACTTGCCAATGCCATTTTTATAGCTTGTAA
Source organism: Durio zibethinus (assembly GCF_047325235.1). Lineage (NCBI taxonomy): Eukaryota > Viridiplantae > Streptophyta > Magnoliopsida > Malvales > Malvaceae > Durio > Durio zibethinus. The sequence continues at coordinate 13,471,860 of NC_143180.1, read as the reverse complement.
ATTCATACATTGGTCCCTTAAGCCTTCACGTGAAGTTTCATGGCAAGACGACTCGTTTTTTATTTTTCACGATTTTTGAAACTTTTTGCGGTTTAGGATTTTTTAAAAATTTTTTGGAAGAATTTCTGGCCCCAAACTTGGTAGATGTGATCCTTGAATTTTTTTTGGCATGCACTAAACAATTCAGCTAAAAACTCGAAATGTACAAGATTTTGTGACCATTTGAAAAAAGTGTCCCCACTTCAGACACTTTAAGGGCTACTGGCAGCAAACCTGTAAAATTTCAAATGCTTTTTAAGGGTGTGTGAGTTCTCGAGGTTTGATGACGGACAAGGGGCCAATATAAGGGCCAAGTACCAGCACCCATCGCACGTCATGCGCGCACACCCCCCCGGCCCCCCCGATCGTCGGAACCCCAATGCCGCCGGTCAGGTTCTCCGACGATGGTGCCCCTACGAAGAAAAATACGGCACCAGCACATGCCCAAGCTAAGCATGTGCTGCTGGAACCCTCGGTCCGATCCGATCTTAGACTGGGAATGAACTCTGTATGCTTAGACTGGGAATGAACTCCGTATGCCTAAGTCAACCCACGAAACGAGCGTGCGGGCGCTCAGTCAGCCAGAGGGGCGTGAAGAGCAACCCGGGGATCGATCGGCTCCCCCTCTGCGTGCTATCGATCCAGCTACCGCAACCCTCATTTCAATCCAATCTGAGACTGGGAATGAACTTCGTATGCCTAAGACAACCGACTAAACGAGCGGGCGGGCGGGCACTACGCCGGCTAGAGAAACGGGATGCGCAAGCCGTGGATCGATAGGGTGGTAGGTGGGTTTAGGCACATCTTCATATTTCTGTATGACAATGCCATTTTTATGGCTTGTAAATTCATACAATGGTCCCTTAAGCCTTCACGTGAAGTTTCATGGCAACACGAATCGTTTTCTATTTTTCACAATTTTCAAAACCTTTTGCGGTTCGAGATTTTTTAAAATTTTTTCGAAAGGAGTTTTGGACCCAAACTTGGTAGACGTAATCCTTGTATTTTTGTTGGCATGTACAAAACAATTCAGCTAAAAACTCGAAGTGTACAAGATTTTGAGACCATTTGAAAAAAGTGTCCCCATTTCAGACACTTTAATGGCTGCTGGCAGCAAACATGTAAAATCTCAAATGCTTTTTAAGGGGGTGTGAGTTCTCAAGGTTTGATGAGGGATAGGGGGCCAATATAAGGGCCAAGTACCCGCACCCTTCGCATATCATGTGTGCACACCCCCCCGACGCCCCCGAACGTCGGAACCCCAATGTCGCCGGTCAGGTTCTCCGGCGATGCTCCTGCGATGGTGCCCCGGTGAAGAAAAATGTGGCACCAGCACATGCTCGAGCCCAACATGTGCTGCCGCAAACCTCGGTCCAGTCCGATCTTGGACTAGGAATGAACTTCGTATACTTAGACTGGGAATGAACTCCGTATGCGTAAGTCAACCCACGAAACGAGTGTGCGGGCGCTCAGTCGGCCAGAGGGGCGGGATGCGCAAGTCAGGGATCGATCGGGTCCCCTTGTGCGTGCTATCGATCCTGCTGTTGCAACCCTCAGTTCGATTGATCTTAGACTGCGAATGAACTCCGTATAGCTAAGCCAACCGACGAAACGAACGAGCGGGCGGGCGCTACGCCGGCCAGAGAGACAGGATGCGCAAGCCGTGGATCGATAGGGTGGTAGGTGGGTTTAGGCACATCTTCATATTTCTATGTGCCAATGCCATTTTTCTGGTTTCTAAATTCATACAATGGCCCCTTAAGCCTTCACGTGAAGTTTCATGGCAAGATGACTCGTTTTCTATTTTTCACGATTTTTGAAACTTTTTGGGGTTCGAGATTTTTTAAAATTTTTTCGAAAGGATTTTTTACCCCAAACATGGACATGATCCTTGTATTTTTGATAGCATGCACAAAAAAATTCAGCTCAAAACTCGAAGTGTACAAGATTTTGTGACCATTTGAAAAATGTGTCCCCATTTCAGACACTTTAATGGCTACTGGCAGCAAACCTATAAAATCTCAAATGCTCTTTAAAGGGGTGTGAGTTCTCAAGGTTTGATGAGGGATAGGGGGCCAATACAAGGGCCAAGTACCAGCACCCATCACACATCATCTGCGCACACCCCCTCTGTGTGCTGCCGATCTTGCTGTCGTAACCCTCAGTCCGATCTAATCTTAGACTGGGAATGAACTCCGTATGCCTAAGCCAACCGATGAAACGAGCGGGCGGTCGGGCGGGCGCTACGCTGGCCAGAGAGACAGGATGCGTCAGCCGAGGTTTGATTGGGTGGTAGGTGGGTTTAGGCACATCTTCATATTTCTGTATGCCAATGCCATTTTTATGGCTTGTAAATTCATACAATGGTCCCTTAAGCCTTCACGTGAAATTTCATAGCAAGACGACTCGTTTTTTATTTTTCATGATTTTTGAAACTTTTTGCGGTTCGGGATTTTTTAAAAATTTTTTGGAAGGATTTTTGGCCCTAAACTTGGTAAAAGTGATCGTTGTACTTTTGTTGGCATGCACAAAAAAATTCAGCTAAAAACTCGAAGTGTACAAGATTTTGTGACCATTTGAAAAAAGTGTCCCCATTCTAGACACTTTAATGGCTACTGGTAGCAACCCTGTAAAATCTCAAATGCTCTTTAAGGGGGTGTGAGTTCTCGAGTTTGATGAGGGTTAGGGGGCCAATATAAGGGCCAAATACCAGCACCCATCATATATCATGTGCGTACACCCCCCTCGGCCCCCCCGATCACTGGAACCCCAATGCCGCCGATCAGGTTCTCCAACGATGCTCCGGTGATGGTGCCCCGACGAAGAAAAATGCAGCACCAGCACATGCCCAAGCCCAGCATGTGCTGCCGCAGTCCTCGGTCTACTCCGATCTTAGATTGGGAATGAACTCCGTATGCTTAGACTGGGAATGAACTCCGTATGCCTAAGTCTACCCACGAAACGAGTGTACGGGCGCTCAGCCGGCCAGAGGGACGGGATGTGCAAGCCGGGGATCGATCGAGTCCCCCTCTGCGTGCTACCGATCCTGCTACCGCAACCCTCGGTCTGGTTCAATCTTAGACTAGGAATGAACTCCGTATGCCTAAGCCAACTGACGAAACGAGCGGACGGGCGGGCGGGCACTACGTCGCCCAGAGAGAAGGGATGTGCAAGCCGTGCATCGATAGGGTAGTAGGTGGGTTTAGGCACGTCTTCATATTTCTACATGCCAATGCCATTTTTATGGCTTGTAAATTCATACAACGGTCCTTTAAGCCTTCACGTGAAGTTTCATGGCAAGACGATTCGTTTTCTATTTTTCACGATTTTCGAAACTTTTTGTGGTTCAAGATTTTTAAAAATTTTTTCAGAATGAGTTTTGGTCCCAAAATTGGTAGACGTGATCCTTGTATTTTTGTTGGCATGCAGAAAAATATTCTGCTAAAAACTCGAAGTGTACAAGATTTTTTGACCATTTCAAAAAAGGGTCCCCATTTCAGACACTTTAATGGCTACTGGCAGTAAACCTGTAAAATCTCAAATGCTCTTTAAGGGGGTGTGAGTTCTCGAGGTTTGATGAGGGATAGGGGGCCAATATAAAGGCCAAGTACCAGCACCCATCGTACATCAAGTGTGCACACCCCCCGGCCCCCCGATCGCCAGAACCCCAATGCCACCGATCAGGTTCTCCGGCGATGCTCCAACGAAGAAAAATACGGCACCAGCACTTGCTTGAGCCTAGCATGTGCTGCCGCAACCCTCGTTCTAGTCCGATACTAGGAATGAACTCCGTATGCTTAGACTGGGAATGAACTCTGTATGCCTAAGTCAACCCACGAAATGAGCGTATAGGCGCTCAGCTGGCTAGAGGGGCGAGATGCGCAAGCCAGGGATCGACCGGGTCCCCCTCTGCGTGCTACCGATCCTACTGCCGCAACCATCGGTCTGATCCCATCTTAGACTGGGAATCAACTTCGTAAGCCTATGCCAGCCGACGAAACGAGTTGGCGGGCGGGTGGGCGGGCTCTACGTCGGTCAGAGAGACGGGATGCGCAAGCCGTGGATCGATAGGGTGGTAAGTGGGTTTAGGGCACATCTTCATATTTCTATGTGCCAATGCCATTTTTATGGCTTTTAAATTCATACAATGGTCCCTTAACCTTCACGTGAAGTTCATGGCAAGATGACTCGTTTTCTAATTTTCATGATTTTTAAAACTTTTTTCGGTTCGAGATTTTTCAAAATTTTTTCAGAAGGAGTTTTGGCCCCAAACTTGGTAGACGTGATCCTTGTATTTTTGTCAGCATGCACAAAAAAATTCAGCTAAAAACTCGAAGAGTACAAGATTTTGTGACGATTTGAAAAAAGTTCCCCCATTTCAGACACTTTAATGGCTACTGGCAGCAAACCTGTAAAATCTCAATTGCTCCTTAAGGGGGTGTGAGTTCTCGAGGTTTGATGAGGGATAAGGGCCAATATAAGGGCCAAGTGCCAGCACCCATCACACATCATGTGCGCACACCCCCCCGGCCCCCCCGATCATCGAAACCCCAATGTCGCCTGTCAGGTTCTCCGACGATGCTCCGACGATGGTGCCCCGACAAAGAAAAATACGGCACCAACACATGCCCGAGCCCAGCATGTGCTACCGTAATCGTCAATCTGATCCGATCTTAGACTGGGAATGAACTCCGTATGCTTAGACTGAGAATGAACTTCATATGCCTAAGTCAACCCACGAAATGAGCGTGCGGGCGCTCAGCCGGCCAGAGGGGCGGGATGCGTAAGCCGAGGATCGGTCGAGTCTGCCTCTACGTTCTACTGATCTTGCTGCTTCAACCCTCGGTGCCTAATTCAACCCACGAAATGAGCGTGCGGGTGCTCAGCCGGCCAGAGGGGTGGGATGCGTAAGCCGAGGATCATCCAGGTCCCCCTCTACGTGCTGCCGATCCTGCTGCCGTAACCCTCAGTCCGGTCTGATCTTAGACTAGGAATAAACTCCGTATGCCTAAGCCAACCGACGAAACAAGCGGACGGGTGGGCGTGAAGGCACTATGCCGGCCAGAGAGACGGGATGCGCAAGCCGTGGATCGATAGGGTGGTAGGTGGGTTTAGTCACATCTTCATATTTCTATGTGCCAATGCCATTTTTATGCCTTGTAAATTCATACAATGGTCCCTTAAGCCTTCGCGTGAAGTTTCATGGCAAGACGACTCGTTTTCTATTCTTCACGATTTTTGAAACTTTTTGCAGTTCGGGCTTTTTTAAAATTTTTTCGAAAGGAGTTTTGTCCCCAAACTTGGTAGACATGATCCTTGTATTTTTGTTGGCATGCACAAAAAAATTCAGCTAAAAAATCGAAGTGTACAAGATTTTGTGACCATTTGAAAAAAGTGTCCCCATTTTAGACACTTTAATGGCTACTGGCAGCAAACCTGTAAAATCTCAAATGCTATTTAAGGGGGTGTGAGTTCTCGAGGTTTGATGAGGGATAGGGGGCCAATATAAGGGCCAAGTACCAGCACCCATCGCACATCATGTGCGCACACCCCCCCGGCCCCCCCGATCGTCGGAACCCCAATGCCGTCGATCAGGTTCTCTGGTGATGCTCCGGCGATGGTGCCCCGACGAAGAAAAATGTGGCACTAGCACTTGCCCGAGCCCAGCATGTGCTGTCGAAACCCTCGATTTGGTCCGATCTTAGACTGGGAATGAACTCCGTATGGTTAGACAGGGAATGAACTCCATATGCCTAGGTCAACCCATGAAAATGAGCGTGCGGGCGCTCAGCGGGCCAGAAGGGTGGGAAGCGCAAGTCGGGGATCGATCGGGTCCCCCTCTTCGTGCTGCCGATCTTACTGCCCCAACGCTCAGTTTGACCCGATCTGAGACTAGGAATGAACTCCATATGCCTAAGCCAACTGACGAAACGAGCGGACGGGCGATCGGGCGGGCGGGCACTACACCGACCAGAGAGATGGGATGCGCAAGCCGTGGATCGATAGGGTGATAGGTGGGTTTAGGCACATCTTCATGTTTCTGTGTGCCAATGCCATTTTTATGGCTTGTAAATTCATACAATGGTCCCTTAAGCCTTCACGTGAAGTTTTATGGCAGGATGACTCGTTTTCTATTTTTCATGATTTTTTAAACTTTTTGCGGTTCGAGATTTTTTAAAATTTTTTTGGAAGGAGTTTTGGCCCCAAACATGGTAGTCGTGATCCTTGTATTTTTGTTGGCTTGCACAAAAAAATTCAGCTAAAAACTCGATGTGTACAAGATTTTGTGACCATTTGAAAAAAGTGTCCCCATTTCAGACACTTTAATGGCTACTAGCAGCAAACCTATAATATCTCAAATGCTCTTTAATGGCGTGTGAGTTCTCAAGGTTTGATGAGGATAGGGGGCCAATAGAAGGGCCAAGTATCGGTACCCATCATACATCATGTGTGCACACCCCCCCCCGGTACCCTCGATCGTCGGAACCCCAATGCCGCCGGTCAGGTTCTCTGGCGATGCTCCGACGATGGTGCCCCAGGAAAGAAAAATGTGGCACCAACACATGCCCGAGCCCAGTATGTGCTACCGTAACCCTCGGTCTGGTTCAATCTTAGACTGGGAATTAACTCCGTATGCTTAGACTGGGAGTGAATTCCGTATGCCTAAGTCAACCCACGAAACGAGCGTACGGGTCGGTCCAGTCCGATCTTAGACTAGGAATTAATTTCGCATGCCTAACTCAACCCATGAAACAAGCGTGCGGGCGCTCAACTGGCCATAGGGGTAGGATGCCTAAGCTGGGGATCGGTCGGGTCCCCTTCTGCGTGCTGTCGATCCAGCTACCGCAATCCTCGGTCCGGTCTGATCTTAGACTGGGACTGAACTCCGTATGCCTAAGCCAACCGACGAAACGAGCGGACGGGCAGGCGGGCAGTACGCTGACCGGTGGGACGGGATGCGCAAGCCGTGGATCGATAGCGTGGTAGGTGGGTTTAGGCACATCTTCATTTTTCTATGTGCCAATGTCATTTTTATTGCTTGTAAATTCATACAACGATCCATTAAGCCTTCACGTGAAGTTTCATGGTAGGATGACTCGTTTTTTATTTTTTACGATTTCGAAACTTTTTACGGTTCAGGATTTTTTAAAATTTTTTTGGAAGGAGTCTTGTCCCCAAATTTGGTAGACATGATCCTTGTATTTTTTTTGGCATGCACAAAAAAAATTCAGCTAAAAACTCGAAATGTACAAGATATTGTGACCATTTGAAAAAAGTGTCCCCATTTCAGATACTTTAATGGCTACTGGCAGTAAACCTGTAAAATCTCAAATGCTCTTTAAAGGGGTGTGAGTTCTCGAGGTTTGATGAGAAATAGGGGGCCAATATAAGGGCCAAGTTCCAGCACCCATCGCACATCATGTGCACACACCCCCCACGGCCCCCCCGATCACCGGAACCCCAATGCCGCCGGTCAGGTTCTCCGGTGATGCTCCAGCGATGGTGCCCAGTGAAGAAAAATATGGCACCAGCACATGCCCAAGCCTAGCATGTGCTACCGCAATCCTCGGTCCGATTCGATCTTAGACTTGGAATGAACTCTGTATGCTTAGACTGGGAATGAACTCCGTATGCCTAAGTCAACCCACGAAACGAGCGTGCGGGCGCTCAGCCAGCCAGAAGGGTGGGATGCGCAAGCCGGGGATCGGTCGGGTCCCCCTCTGCGTGCTTCCGATCCTGTTGCAGCGACCCTCGATTTGGTCTGATCTTAGACTAGGAATGAACTCTGTATGCCTAACCCAATCGACGAAACGAGCGGGCTGGCGGGCAGGCGGGCACTACGCCGGCCAGAGAAACGAGATGCGCAAGCCGTGGATCGATAGGGTGGTAGGTGGGTTTAGTCACATCTTCATCTTTCTACATGCCGATGCCATTTTAATGCCTTGTAAATTCATACAATGGTCCCATAAGCCTTCACGTGAAGTTTCATGGCAAGATGACTTGTTTTCTATTTTTCACGATTTTTGAAACTTTTTACTGTTCAGGATTTTTTAAAATTTTTTCAGAAGGAATTTTTCCCCAAACTTGGTAGACATGATCCTTGTATTTTTTTTGGCATGCAGAAATAAATTCAGCTAAAAACTCGAAGTGTACAAGATTTTGTGACCATTTGAAAAAGTGTCCCCATTTCAGACACTTTAATGGCTACTTGGCAGCAAACCTGTAAAATCTCAAATGCTATTTAAGGGGGTGTGAGTTCTTGAGGTTTCATGAGGGATAAGGGGCCAATATAAGGGCCAAGTACCAGCACCCATCGCACATCAGGTGCGCACACCCCCTCATGCCCCCCGATCGTCGGAACCCCAATGCCGTCGGTCAGGTTCTCCGGCGATGCTCCGACGATGGTGCCCCGATGAAGAAAAATGCGACACCAGCACATGCCCGAGCCTAGCATGTGCTGCTGTAACCCTTGGTTCGATCCGATCTTAGGCTAGGAATGAACTCCGTATGCTTAGACTGGCAGTGAACTTCATATGCCTAAGTCAACCCACGAAACGAGCGTGCGGGTGCTCAGCCGGCTAAAGGGGCGGGATGCGTAAGCTGAGGCTCGACCGGGTCCCCCTCTGTGTGCTGCCGATCCTGCTGCCATAACCATCGGTTCAGTCTAATCTTAGACTGGGAATGAACTCTATATGCCTAAGCTAACCGATGAAACAAGCGGGCGGGCGAGCGACCGGGCGGGCACTACGTCGGATAGAGAGAGGGGATGCGCAAGCCATGGATCGATAGGGTGGTAAGTTGGTTTAGGCACATCTTCATATTTTTATGTGCCAATGAAATTTTTATGGCTTGTAAATTCGTACAATGGCCCCTTAAGCCTTCACGTGAAGTTTCATGGCAAGACGACTCGTTTTCTATTTTTTACGATTTTTGAAACTTTTTCCGGTTCGGGATTTTTTCAAATTTTTTCAGAAGGAGTTTTGGCCCCAAACCTTTTAGATGCGGTCCTTGTATTTTTGTTGGCATGCACAAAAAAATTCAGCTAAAAACTCGAAGTGTACAAGATTTTGTGACCATTTGAAAAAAGTGTCCCCATTTCAGACACTTTAATTGCTACTGGCAGCAAACCTGTAAAATCTCAAATGTTCTTTAAGGGGATGTGAGTTCTCGGGGTTTGATGAGGGATAGGGGGCCAATATGATGGCCAAGTACCAGTACCCATTGCACATCATGTGTGCACACCTACCTGGCCCCCACGATTGCCAGAACCCCAATGCCGCCGGTCAGGTTCTCCGGTGATGCTCAGGCAATGGTGCCCTGATGAAGAAAAATGTGACACCAGCACATGCCCGAGCCCAGCATGTGCTGTCGCAACCCTCGGTCCGGTCGGATCTTAGACTGGGAATGAACTCCATATGCTTAGACTGGGAATGAACTCCGTATGCCTAAGTCAACCCACGAAACGAGCACATGGGCGCTCAACCGCCCAGAGGGGCAGGATGTGCAAGCCGGGGATCAGTTGTGTCCCCCTCCATGTGTTGTCAATCTTGCTACCACAACCCTCGATCCAATCAAATCTTAGACTGGGAATGAACTCCGTATGCCTAAGCCAACCGACGAAACGAGCAGGCGGGCACAACGCCGACCAGAAAGACGGGATGCGCAAGATGTGGATCGATAGGGTGGTAGGTGGGTTTAGGCACATCTTCATATTTCTACGTGCCATTGATTTTTTATGGCTTGTAAATTCATACAATGGTCCTTTAAGCCTTCATGTGAAGTTTCATGGCAAGACGACGCGTTTTCTATTTTTCACGATTTTCAAAACTTTTTGCGGTTCGAGATTTTTAAAAATTTTTTGAAAGGAGTTTTGGCCCCAAACCTGTAGACGTGATCCTTGTATTTTTTTTGGCATGCACAAAAAAATTCAGCTAAAAACTCGAAGTGTACAAGATTTTGTGACCATTTGAAAAAAGTGTCCCCATTTTAGAAACTTTAATGGCTACTGGCAGCAAACCTGTAAAATCTAAAATGCTTTTTAAGGGGGTTTGAGTTCTCAAGGTTTGATGAGGGATAGGGGGACAATATAAGGGCAAGTACCAGCATCCATCACACATCATGTGCGCATACCCCCCCGACCCCCCAGATCGTCGAAACCCTAATGCCGCTGGTCGGGTTCTCCGACGAAGAAAAATGCGGCACCAGCACATGCCCGAGCCCAGCATGAGCTACCGCAACCTCGGTCTGGTCCGATCTTAGACTGGGAATGAACTCCGTATGCTTAGACTGGGAATGAACTCCGTATGCTTAGACTGGGAATGAACTCCGTATGCCTAAGTCAACCCATGAAACGAGCGTGCGAGCGCTCAACCGGCTAAAGGGGCGGGATGCGCAAGCCGAGGATCGGTCGTGTCCCCCTCCGCGTGCTGCCGATCTTGCTACCACAACCCTTGGTCCGGTCCGATCTTAGACTGGGAATGAACTTCGTATGCCTAAACCAACCGACAAAACGAGCTGGCGGGCACTACGCTGACCAGAGAGATGAGATGCGCAAGCCGTGGATCGATATGGTCGTAGGTGGGTTTAGGCACATCTTCATATTTGTACGTGCCAATGCAATTTTTATGGCTTGTAAATTCATACAATGGTACCTTAAGCCTTCACGTGAAGTTTCATGGCAAGACGATTCATTTTATATTTTTCACGATTTTTGAAACTTTTTACGGTTAGGGACTTTTTAAAATTTTTTCGGAAAGAGTTTTGGCCCCAAACTTGGTAGACGTGATCCTTGTATTTTTGTTGGCATGCACAAATAAAAACAGCTAAAAACTCGGAGTGTACAAGATTTTGTGACCATTTGAAAAAGTATCCCCATTTTAGACACTTTAATGGCTACTGGCAGGAAACCTATAAAATCTCAAATGCTTTTTAAGGGAGTTTGAGTTCTTCAGATTTGATGAGGGATAGGGGGCCAATATAAGGGCAAGTACCAGCACCCATCGCACATCAGGTGCGCACACCCCCTCATGCCCCCTCGATTGTCGGAACCCCAATACCGTCGGTCAGGTTCTCCGGCGATGCTCCGATGATGGTGCCCCGATGAAGAAAAATGCGACACCAGCACATGCCCGAGCCTAGCATGTGCTGCCGTAACCCTTGGTTCGATCCGATCTAAGGCTGGGAATGAACTCCGTATGCTTAGACTGGCAATGAACTTCGTATGCCTAAGTCAACCCACGAAACGAGCGTGCAGGCGCTCAGCCGGCTAGAGGTGTGGGATGCGTAAGCCGGGGCTCGACCGGGTCCCCCTCTGCGTGCTACCGATCCTGCTGCCACAACCATCGGTTCGGTTTGATCTTAGACTGGGAATGAACTCTGTATGCCTAAAATAACCGATGAAACAAGCGGACGGGCGAGCGGCCGGGCGGGCTCTACGTCGGACAGAGAGAGGGGATGCACAGGCCATAGATCGATAGGGTGGTAAGTGGGTTTAGGCACATCTTCATATTTCTACGTGCCAATGAAATGTTTATGGCTTGTAAATTCATACAATGGTCCCTTAAGCCTTCACGTGAAGTTTCATGGCAAGACGACTCGTTTTCTATTTTTTACGATTTTTGAAACTTTTTGCAGTTCAGGATTTTTTTAAATTTTTTCAGAAGGAGTTTTAGCCCCAAACCTTTTAGATGCGGTCCTTCTATTTTTGTTGGCATGCATAAAAAAATTCAGCTAAAAACTCGGAGTGTACAAGATTTTGTGACCATTTGAAAAAAGTGTCCCCATTTCAGACACTTTAATGGCTACTGGCAGCAAACCTGTAAAATCTCAAATGCTCTTTAAGGGGGTGTGAGTTCTCGGGGTTTGATGAGGGATAGGGGGCCAATATGATGGCCAAGTACCAGTACCCATTGCACATCATGCGTGCACACCTGCCTGGCCCCCACGATTGTCGGAACCCCAATGCCGCCGGTCAGGTTCTCCGGTGATGCTCAGGCGATGGTGCCCCGATGAAGAAAAATGAGGCACCAGCACATGCCTGAGCCCAGCATGTGCTGTCGCAACCCTCGGTCCGGTCGGATCTTAGACTGGGAATGAACTCCGTATGCTTAGACTAGAAATGAACTCCGTATGCCTAAGTCAACCCACGAAACGAGCACGTGGGCGCTCAACCGGCCAGAGGGGCGGGATGTGCAAGCCGGGGATCGGTTGTGTCCCCCTTCGTGTGCTGCCGATCTTGCTACCGCAACCCTCGGTCCAGTCCAATCTTAGACTGGGAATGAACTCCGTAAGCCTAATCCAACCGACGAAACGAGCAGGCGGGCACAACGTCGACCAGAAAGACGGGATGCGCAAGCCGTGTATCGATAGGGTGGTAGGTGGGTTTAGGCACATCTTCATATTTCTACGTGCCATTGATATTTTTATGGCTTGTAAATTCATGCAATGGCCCTTTAAGCCTTCATGTGAAGTTTCATGGCAAGACGACGCGTTTTCTATTTTTCACGATTTTCAAAACTTTTTGCGGTTTGAGATTTTTTAAAATTCTTTCGAAAGCAGTTTTGGCCCAAAACCTGTAGACGTGATCCTTGTATTTTTTTTGGCATGCACAAAAAAATTCAGCTAAAAACTCGAAGTGTGCAAGATTTTGTGACCATTTGAAAAGAGTGTCCCCATTTGAGACACTTTAATGGCTACTGGCAGCAAACCTGTAAAATCTCAAATGCTTTTTAAGGGGGTTTGAGTTCTCGAGGTTTGATGAGGGATAGGGGGACAATATAAGGGCAAGTACCAGCATCCATCACACATCATGTGCGCATACCCCCCCGGCCCCCCAGATCGTCGAAACCCCGATGCCGCCGATCGGGTTCTCCGACGAAGAAAAATACGGCTCCAGCACATGCCCGAGCCCAGCATGAGCTGTCGCAACCTCGGTCTGGTCCGATCTTAGACTGGGAATGAACTCCGTATGCTTAGACTGGGAATGAACTCCATATGCCTAAGTCAACCCATAAAACGAGCGTGCGGGTGCTCAGCCGGCTAAAGGGGCGGGATGTGCAAGCCGAGGATCGATCGTGTCCCCCTCCGCGTGCTGCCGATCTTGCTACCACAACCCTTGGTCCGGTCCGATCTTAGACTAGGAATGAACTCCGTATGCCTAAGCCAACCGACAAAACGAGCGGGCAGGCACTACGCTGACCAGAGAGACGGGATGCGCAAGCCGTGGATCGATATGGTCGTAGGTAGGTTTAGGCACATCTTCATATTTCTACGTGCCAATGCCATTTTTATGGCTTGTAAATTCATACAATGGTGCCTTAAGCCTTCACGTGAAGTTTCATGGCAAGACGATTCGTTTTGTATTTTTCACGATTTTTGAAACTTTTTACGGTTAGGGACTTTTTAAAATTTTTTCGGAAAGAGTTTTGGCCCCAAACTTGGTAGACGTGATCCTTGTATTTTTGTTGGCATGCACAAATAAAAACAGCTAAAAACTTGGAGTGTACAAGATTTTGTGACCATTTGAAAAAAGTGTCCCCATTTTAGACACTTTAATGGCTACTGGCAGGAAACCTATAAAATCTCAAATGCTTTTTAAGGGAGTTTGAGTTCTCGAGGTTTGATGAGGGATAGGGGGCTAATATAAGGGCAAGTACCAGCACCCATCGCACATCATTTGCGCACACCCCCCCGGCCCTCCCGATTGCCGAAACCCCAATGCCGCCGGTCAGGTTCTCTAACGATGCTCCGGTGAAGAGAAATGCTGCACCAGCACATGCCCGAGCCCAGCATGTGCTGTCACAACCCTCTTTCCGATCCGATCTTAGACTGGGAATGAACTCCGTCTGCCTAAGTCAACCCACGAAACGAGCGTGCAGGCGCTCAGCCGACCAGAGGGGCGGGATGCGCAAGCCTCGTTCCCCCTCTGTGTGCTGCCGATCCTGCTGGTGCAACCCCCGATCCGGTCCAATCTTAGATTGGGAATGAACTCCATATGCCTAAGCTAACTGACGAAATGAGTGGGCGTGCGGGCGGGCGGGCACTATGCCAGCCAGAGAGACGGGATGCGTAAGGCGTGGATCGATAGGGTGGCAGGTGGGTTTAGGCACATCTTCATATTTCTACGTGCCAGTGCCATTTTTATGGCTTGTAAATTCACACAATGGTCCCTTAAGCCTTGATGTGAAGTTTCATGGCAAGACGACTCGTTTTCTATTTTTCACAATTTTTGAAACTTTTTACGGTTCAGGTTTTTTTTAAATTTTTTCAGAAGGAGTTTTGGACCTAAACTTGGTACACATTATCCTCGTATTTTTTTTGGCATGCACAAAAAAATTCAGCTAAAAACTCGAAGTGTACAAGATTTTGTGACCATTTGAAAAAAGTATCCTCATTTCAGACACTTTAATGGCTACTGGCAGCAAACCTGTAAAATCTCAAATGCTCTTTAAGGGGGTGTGAGTTCTGAAGGTTTGATGAGGGATAGGGGGCCAATATAAGGGCCAAGTACCAGCACCCATCACACATCATGTGCGCTCACCCCCCGTCCCCCCGATCGTCAAAACCCCAATGTCACTGGTCAGGTTCTCTGACGATGCTCCGACGATGGTGCCCCGATGAAGAAAAATACGGCACCGACACATGCCCAAGCCTAGCATGTGCTGTCGCAACCCTCGGTCCGATCCAATCTTAGACTGGGAATGAACTCCGTATGCTTAGACTGAGAGTGAATTTCGTATGCCTAAGTCATCCCACGAAACGAGCGTACGGGCGCTCAGCCAGCCAGAGGGGCGGGATGCGTAAGACGGGGATCGGTTGTGTCCCCCTCTGCATGCGGCCAATCCTACTACCGCAGCCCTCGGTCCAGTCCAATCTTAGATTGGGAATGAACTCCGTATGCCTAAGCCAACCGACGAAACGAGCAGGCGACCACAACGCCGGCCAGAGAGACGGGATGCGCAAGCCGTGGATCGATAGGGTGATAGGTGGGTTTAAGCACATCTTCATATTTCTACATGCCATTGCCACTTTTATGGCTTGTAAATTCATACAATGGTCCCTTAAGCCTTCACGTGAAGTTTCATGGCAAGACGACGTGTTTTCTATTTTTCACGATTTTTGAAACTTTTTATGGTTCGGGATTTTTTGAAATTTTTTTGGAAGGAGTTTTGGCCCCAAACCTGGTAGAAGTGATCTTTGTATTTTTTTTGGCCTGCACAAAAAAATTCAACTAAAAACTCTATGTGTACAAGATTTTGTGACCATTTGAAAAAAGTGTCCACATCTTAGACACTTTAATGGCTACTGGCAGAAAACCTGCAAAATCTCAAATGCTTTTTAAGGGGGTTTCAGTTCTCGAGGTTTGATGGGGGATAGGGGGACAATGTAAGGGCAAGTACCAGCACCCATCGCACATCATGTGCGCACACCACCCCGGCCCCCCTGATCGTCGGAACCCCAATGCCGTCGGTCAGGTTCTCCGGCGATGCTCCGGCGAAGAAAAATACGGCACCAACACATGCCCGAGCCCAGCATGTGCTACCGCAACCCTCGGTCTGGTTTGATCTTAAATGGGTTTAGGCATATCTTCATATTTCTACGTGCCAATGCCATTTTTATGGCTTGTAAATTCATATAATGGTCCCTTAAGCCTTCACGTCAAGTTTCATGGCAAGACGACTCGTTTTCTATTTTTCATGATTTTTGAAACTTTTTGCGATTTGAGATTTTTTAAAATTTTTTCGAAAGGATTTTTGGCCCCAAACTTAGTAGATGTGATCCTTGTATTTTTTTTGGCATGCACAAAAACATTATGCTAAAAACTCGAAGTGTATAACATTTTGTGACCATTTGAAAAAAGTGTCCTGATTTCAAACACTTTAATGGCTACTGGTAGCAAACCTGTAAAATCTCAAATGCTCTTTAAGGGGGTGTGAGTTCTCCAGGTTTGATGAGGGATAGGGGACCAATATAAGGGCCAAGTACCGGCACCCGTCGACATCATGTGCGCACACCCCCCGGCCCGCCCGATCGTCAGAACTTCAAGGTCGCCGGTCAGGTTCTCCTGCAATGCACAGACGATGGTGCCCCGACGAAGAAAAATGTGGCACCAGCACATGCCCGAGCCCAGCATCTGCTGTCGCAACCCTCGGTCAAGTCCGATTTTAGACTGGGAATGAACTCCATATGCCTAAGTCAACCCACGAAATGAGCGTGTGGGCACTAAACCGGCTGGAAGAGGGGATGCGCAAGCCATGGATCGGCTGGTCCCCCTCTGCGTGCTACCGATCCTGCTACCACAACCCTCAATCCGGTCCGATCTTAGACTGGGAATGAATTCCGTATGCCAAAGCCAGTCGACGAAACGAGCTGGCGGGCACTATACCGGGCAGAGAGACGGGATGCGCAAGTCGAGGATCGGTAGGGTGGTAGGTGGGTTTAGGCACATCTTCATATTTCTGTGTGCCAATGCCATTTTTATGGATTGTAAATTCATACAATGGTCCCTTAAGCCTGCACGTGAAGTTTCGTGGCAAGACGACTCATTTTCTATTTTTCATGATTTTCGAAACTTTTTGCGGTTCGGGATTTTTTAAAATTTTTTAGGAAGGAGTTTTGGCCCCAAATTGGTAGACATGATTCTTGAATTTTTATTGGCATGCACAAAAAAATTCAGCTAAAAACTCGAAGTGTACAAGATTTTGTGACCATTTGAAAAAAGTGTCCCCATTTCAGACACTTTAATTGCTGCTGGCTTCAAACCTGTAAAATCTCAAATGCTCTTTAAGGTGGTGTGAGTTCTCAAGGTTTGATGAGGGATAGAGGGCCAATATAAGAGCCAAGTACCAGCACCCATCGCACATCTTGTGCGCACACCCCCTCGATCACCGGAACCCCAATGCCGTCGGTCAGGCCCGAGCACGTGCCCGAGCCCGGCATGTCCTGCCGCAACCCTCAGTCCGATCCAATCTTAGACTAGGAATGAGCTCCGTATGCATAGAATGGGAATGAACTCCATATGCCTAAGTCAACACATGAAACAAGCGTGCGGGCGCTCAGTCGGCCAGAGGGGCGGGATGCGTAAGCCGGGGATCGGTCGGGTCCCCCTCTGCGTGCTGCCGATCCCACTACCACAACCCTCAGTCTAGTCCGATCTTAGACTGGGAATGAACTCCGTAAGCCTAAGCCAACCGACGAAATGAACGGGCGGGCAGGCGGGCACTACGTCGGCCAGAGAGACGGGATGCGCAAGCCGTTGATCGATAGGGTGGTAGGTGGGTTTAGGCACATCTTCATATTTCTGCATGCCAATGCCATTTTTATGGCTTGTAAATTCATACAATGGTCCCTTAAGCCTTGACGTGAAGTTTCATGGCAAGAAGACTCGTTTTCTATTTTTCATAATTTTCAAAACGTTTTACGGTTCGAGATTTTTTAAAATTTTTTGGGAAGGATTTTTTGGCCCAAACTTGGTAGACGTGATCCTTGTATTTTTGTTGGCATGCACAAAACAATTCAGCTAAAAACTCGAAGTGTACAAGATTTTGTGACCATTTGAAAAAAGTGTCCCCATTTAAGACACTTTAATGGCTACTGGCAGCAAACCTATAAAATCTCAAATGGTTTTTAAGGGGGTGTGAGTTCTTGAGGTTTGTTGAGTGATAGGGGGCCAATATAAGGGCCAATTACCAGCACCCATCGCACATCATGTGCGCACACCCCCCGCCCCCCCCGATCGTCGGAACTTCAATGCCGTCGGTCAAGTTCTCCGACGATGGTGCCCCAGTGAAGAAAAATGCGACACCAACACATGCCCAAGCCCAGCATGTGCTGTCGCAAACCTAGGTCCAGTCCGATCTTAGACTGGGAATGAACTTCATATGCTTAGACTGGGAATAAACTCCGTATGCCTAAGTCAACCCCCCGAAACGAGTGTGCGGGCGGTCAGCCGGCCAAAGGGGTGGGATGCGCAAGCCGGGGATCGGCCGGGTCCCCTTTGCGTGCTGCCGATCCTGCTGCCGCACCCTCAGTCTGGTCTGATCTTAGACTGGGAATGAACTTCGTATGCCTAAGCCAACCGACGAAACGAATGGGCGGGCAGGCGGGCACTACGCTGGCTAGAGACGGGATGCGCAAGCCGTGGATCCATAGGGTGGTAGGTGGGTTTAGGCACATCTTCATATTTCTGCGTGCTAATGCCATTTTTATGGCTTGTAAATTCATACAATGGTCTCTTAAGCCTTCGCGTGAAGTTTCATGGCAAGACGACTCGTTTTCTATTTGTCACGATTTTCAAAACTTTTTGCGGTTCAGGATTTTTTAAAATTTTTTCGAAAGGATTTTAGGCCCCAAACTTGGCAGACGTGATCCTTGTATTTTGTTGGCATGCACAAAAAAATTGAACTAAAAACTCGAAGTGTACAAGATTTTGTGACCATTTGAAAAAAGTGTCCCCATTTCAGACACTTTAATGGCTATTAGGAGCAAACCCGTAAAATCTCAAATGCTCTTTAAGGGGGTGTGAGTTCTCTAGGTTTGATGAGGGACAGAGGGCCAATATAAGGGCCAAGTACCAGCACCCATCGCACATCATGTGCGCACACCCCCTCGGCCCCCCCGATCGTCGAAACCCTAATGCCGCCGGTCAGGTTCTCCAACGATGTTCCGACGATGGTGCCCCGGTGAAGAAAAATGCGGCACCAACACATGCCCGAGCCCAGCATGTACTACCGTAACCCTCGGTCTGGTTGGATCTTAGACTAGGAATGAACTCCGTATGCCTAAGTCAACCCACAAAATGAGCGTGCAGGTGCTCAGCCGGCTAGAGGGGTGGGATGCACAAGCCGGGGATCGGCCCCCATTCCAGACACTTTAATGGCTACTAGCAGCAAACCTGTAAAATCTCAAATGCTCTTTAAGGGGTGTGAGTTCTCGAGGTTTGATGAGGGATAGGGGGCAATATAAGGGCCAAGTACCAGCACCCATCGCACATCATGTGCGCACACCCCCGGCCCCCCCGATCACCGAAACCCCAATGCCGCCGATCAGGTTCTCCGACGATTCTTCGGTGATGGTGCCCTAGTGAAGAAAAAATGTGGCACCAGCACATGCCCGAGCCCAGCATGTGCTGCCGCAACCCTCGGTCTGGTGTGATTTTAGACTGGGAATGAACTCCGTATGCTTAGACTGGGAATGAACTCTATATGCCTAAGTCAACACATGAAACGTGCATGCCGACGCTCAACCGACCAGAGGGGCGGGATGCGTGAGTCGGGGATCGACCGGGTCCCCCTCTACGTGCTACCGATCCTGCTACCGTAACCCTTGGTTCGGTCTGATCTTAGACTGGGAATGAACTCTGTATGCCTAAGCCAACCGATGAAATGAGCGGACATGCGGGCGGGAAGGCACTACGTCGGCCAGAGAGACGGGATGCGTCAGACGTGGATCGATAGGGTGGTAGGTGGGTTTAGGCACATCTTCATATTTCTACGTGCCAATGCCATTTTTATGGCTTGTAAATTCATACAATGGTCCCTTAAGCCTTCACGTGAATTTTCATGGCAAGACGACTCGTTTTCTATTTTTAATGATTTTCGAAACTTTTTGTGGTTTGGGATTTTTTAAAATTTTTTCAGAAGGAGTTTTGGCTCGAAACTTGGTAGACATGATCCTTGTGTTTTTGTTGGCATGCCCAAAACAATTCAGCTAAAAACTTGAACAGTACAAGATTTTGTGTCCATTTGAAAAAAGTGTCCCCATTTCAGACACTTTAATGGCTACTGGCAGCAAACCTGTAAAATCTCAAATGCTCTTTAAGGGGGTGTGAGTTTTCGAGGTTTGATGAGGGATAAGGGGCTAATATAAGGGCCAAGTACCAGCACCCATCGCACATCATTTGAGCACACCCCACGGCCCCACGGCCCCCCGATCACCGAAACCCCAATGCCGTCGGTCAGGTTCTCCGGCGATGCTCCGACGATGGTGCCCCGGTGAAGAAAAATGTGGCACCAGCACATGCCCAAGCCCAGCATGTGCTGCAGTGACCCTTGGTCCAATCCGATCTTAGACTGGGAATGAACTCCGTATGCCTAAGTCAACCCACGAAACGAGCGTGCGGGCACTCAACCGGCTAGAGGGGCGGGATGCGTATGCCGGGGATCGACCAGGTCCCCATCTGCGTGCTACCAATCCTACTATCGTAACCCTCAATCCAGTTCTATCTTAGACTGGGAATGAACTCTGTATGCCTAAGCCAACCGATGAAACGAGCGGGCGAGCACTACGCTGACCAGAGAGACGGGAAGCGCAAGCCGTGGATCGATAAGGTGGTAGGTGAGTTTAGGCACATCTTCATATTTCTATGCGCCAATACCATTTTTATGGCTTGTAAATTCATACAATGGTCCCTTAAGGCTTCACGTGAAGTTTTATGGCAAGACGGCTCGTTTTCTATTTTTCATGATTTTTGAAACTTTTTGCGATTCAGATTTTTTAAAATTTTTTAGGAAGGATTTTTGGCCCCAAACTTGGTAGACGTGATTCTTGTATTTTTGTTGGCATGCACAAAAAAATTCAGGTAAAAACTCGAAGTGTGCAAGATTTTGTGACCATTTGAAAAAAGTGTCCCCATTTCAAACACTTTAATGGCTACTGGCAGCAAACCTGTAAAACTCAAATGCTCTTTAAGGGGGTGTGAGTTCTTAAGGTTTGATGAAGGATAGGGGGCCAGAAAAAGGGCCAAGTACCAGCACCCATCGCACATCATGTGTGCACACCCCCCGGCCCCCCGATCGTCGGAACCCCAATGCCGTCGGTCAGGTTCTCCGGCGATGCTCCGGCGATGGTGCCCCGACGAAGAAAAATGCGAAACCAGCACATGCCTGAGCCCAGCATGTGCTGCCACAACCCTTGATCCGGTCTGATCTTAGACTGGGAATGAACTCCGTATGCTTAGACTGGGAATGAACTCCATATGCCTAAGTCAACCCACGAAACGAGCGTGCGGGCGTTCAACCGGCCAGAGGGGTGGGATGAGTAAGCGGGGGATCGGTCGGGTCCCCCTGTGCGTGTTGCCGATCCTGCTGCCACAACCCTTGGTCCGGTCCAATCTTAGACTGGAAATAAACTCCGTATGCCTAAGCCAACCGATGAAACGAGCAGGTGGGCACTACGCCGACCAGAGAGACCGGATGCGCAAGCCGTGGATCGATAGGGTGGTAAGTGGGTTTAGGCACATCTTCATATTTTTGCATGCCAATGCCATTTTCATGGCTTGTAAATTCATACAATTGTCCCTTAAGCCTTCACGTGAAGTTTCATGGCAAGACGACTCGTTTTTTATTTTTCACGATTTTCAAAACTTTTTATGGTTTAGTATTTTTTAAAATTATTTTGGAAGGTGTTTTGGCCCCAAACTTGGTAGACGTGATCCTTGTATTTTTGGTGGCATGTACAAAAAAATTCAGTGAAAAACTCGAAGTGTACAAGATTTTGTGACCATTTGAAAAAAGTGTCCCCAGTTTAGACAGTTTAACGGCTACTGGCAGCAAACCTGTAAAATCTTAAATGCTCTTTAAGGGGGAGTGAGTTCTCGAGGTTTTGATGAGGGATAGGGGGCCAATATAAGGGCCAAGTACCAGCACCCATCGCACATCATGTGCGCACACCCCTCCGGCCCCCCTGATGGCCAGAACCCCAACGCCGTCGGTCAGGTTCTCCGACGATGCTCCGATGATGGTGCCCTGACGAAGAAAAATGCGGCACCAGCACATGCCCGAGCCTAGCATGTGCTGCCGCAACCCTCGGTCTGATACGATCTTAGACTGGGAATGAACTCTGTATGCTTAGACTGGGAATGAACTCCGTATGCCTAAGTCAACCCACGAAATGAGCGTGCGGGCGCTCAGCCGACAGGAAGGATGGGATGCGCAAGCCGGGGATCGATCGGGTCCCCCTCTGCGTGCTGTCGAACCTGCTACCGCAACCTTCAGTTCGATCCGATCTTAAGCTGGGAATGAACTCCGTATGCCTAAGCCAACTGACGAAACGAGCGGGTAGGCAGACAGGCGGGCGGGCACTACGCCAGCCAGAGAGACGGGATGCGCAAGCCATGGATCGATAGGGTGGTAGGTGGCTTTAGGAACATCTTCATATTTCTGCGTGCCAATGCCATTTTTATGGCTTGTAAATTCATGCAATGGTCCCTTAAGCCTTCACGTGAAGTTTCATGGCAAGACGACTCGTTTTCAATTTTTCATGATTTTTGAAACTTTTTGCGGTTCGAGATTTTTTAAAATTTTTTCAAAAGGAGTTTTCGCCCAAACCTGGTAGACATGATCCTTGCAATTTATTTGGCATGCACAAAAAAATTTAGCTAAAAACTCAAAAGTTTACAAGATTTTGTGACCATTTGAAAAAAGTGTCCCCATTTCAGACACTTTAATTGCTACTGGCAGCAAACCTATAAAATCTCAAATGCTCTTTAAGGGGGCGTGAGTTCTTGAGGTTTGATGAGGGATAGGGGGTAAATACAAGGGCCAAGTACCAGCACCCATCGCACATCATGTGTGCACACCCCCCCGATTGCTGGAACCCCAATGCCGTCGGTCAGGTTCTCCGATGACGCTCTGACGATGGTGCCTCGATGAAGAAAAATACGGCACCAGGACATGCCCGAGCCCAGCATGTGCTATCGCAACCCTCGGTCCAATCTGATCTTAGACTAGGAATGAGCTCCGTATGCTTAGACTGGGAATGAACTCCATATGCCTAAGTCAACCCACGAAACGAGTGTGCGGGCGCTCAGTTGGCCAGAGGGGTGGGATGCACAAGCCGGGGATTGGCCGGGTACCCCTCTACGTGCTACCGATCCTGCTACTGCAACCCTCGGTCCAGTCTGATCTTAGACCAGGAAAGAACTCCGTATGCCTAAGCCAACCGACGAAATGAGCGGGCGGGCGAGCGGGCACTACGTCGGCCAGAGAGAAGGGATGCACAAGCCGTGGATCGATAGGGTGGTAGGTGGGTTTAGGCACATCTTCCTATTTCTATGTGGCAATGCCATTTTTATGGCTTTTCAATTCATACATTGGTCCCTTAAGCCTTCACGTGAAGTTTCATGGCAAGACGACTTGTTTTCTATTTTTCACGGTTTTCAAAAATTTTTACGGTTCAGGATTTTTTTAAATTTTTTTGAAAAGATTTTTGGCCCCAATCTAGGTAGACGTGATCCTTGTATTTTTTTTGGCATGCATAAAAAAATTCAGCTAAAAACTCGAAGTGTACAATATTTTGTGACCATTTGAAAAAAGTGTCCCAATTCCAAGCACTTTAATGGCTACTGGCAGCAAACCTGTAAAATCTAAAATGCTCTTTAAGGGGGTGTGAGTTCTCAAGGTTTGATGAGGGATAGGGGGCCAAAATAACAGCCAAGTACCCCTCCGGCCCCCCCGATCGTCGGAACCCAAATGCCGTCGGTCAGGTTCTCCGGCGATGCTCCGACGATGCTGCCTCGACAAAGAAAAATACGGCACCAGCACATGCCCGAGCCCAGCATGTGCTGCCGCAACCCTTGGTCCGATCCGATCTTAGACTGGGAATGAACTCTGTATGCCTAAGTCAACCCACGAAACGAGCGTACGGGCGCTAAGCAGGCCAGAGGGGCGGGATGCGCAAGTCGAGGATAGGTCGGGCCCCCCTCTACGTGCTGTCCATCTTGCTGTTGCAACCCTCAGTCCGGTCCAATCTTAGACTGGGAATGAACTCTGTATGCCTAAGCCAACCGATGAAACGAGCGGGCGGGTGGGTGGGCGAGCTCTACGTCGACCAGAGAGACGGGATGCGCAAGCCATGGATCAATAGGGTGGCAGGTGCGTTTAGGCACATCTTTATATTTCTACGTGCCAATGCCATTTTTATGGCTTGTAAATTCATAAAATGGTCCCTTAAGCCTTCACGTGAAGTTTCATGGCAAGACGACTCGTTTTCTATTTTTCACGATTTTTGAAACTTTTTACGATTTGGGATTTTTTAAAATTTTTTCAGAAGGAGTTTTGGCCCCAAACTTGGTAGATGTGATACTTGTATTTTTGTTGGCATGCACAAAACAATTCAGCGAAAAACTCAAAGTGTACAAGATTTTGTGACCATTTGAAAAAGGTGTCCCCATTTCAGACACTTTAATGGCTACTGACAGCAAACCTGTAAAATCTCAAATGCACTTTAAGGGGGTATGAGTTCTCGAGGTCTGATGAGGGTTAGGCGGCCAATATAAGGGCCAAGTACCAGCACCCATCGCATATCATGTGCGCACACCCCCCCGGCCCCCCCGATCACCGGAACCCAAATGCCGCCGGTCAGGTTCTCGGCGATGCTCCGACGATGGTGCCTCAACGAAGAAAAATGCGGCACCAACACATGCCCGAGCCCAGCATGTGCTGCCGCAACCCTCAGTCCGCTTTGATTTTAGATTGGGAATGACCTCCGTATGCTTACACTGGGAATGAACTCCGTATGCCTAAGTCAACCCACAAAATGAGCGTGCGGGCGCTTAGCCGACCAGAGGGGCGGGATGCACAAGCCAGAGTTCGACCGGTTCCCCCTCTGCATGTTGCCAATCCTACTACTGCAACCCTCAATCTGGTTCGATCTTAGACTGGGAATGAACTCCGTATGCCTAAGCCAATCGATGAAACGAACGGGCGGGCGGGCACTACGACGGCCAGAGAGACGGGATGCACAAGCTGTGGATCGATACAGTGGTAGGTGAGTTTAGGCACATCTTCATATTTCTGCATGCCAATGCCATTTTTATGGCTTGTAAATTTATACAATGGTCCCTTAAGCCTTCACGTGAAGTTTCATGGCAAGACGACTCGTTTTCTATTTTTCACGATTTTTGAAACTTTTTACGGTTCAGGATTTTTTAAAATTTTTTCGAAAGGAGTTTTGGCCCCAAACTTGGTAGATGTGATACTTGTATTTTTGTTGGCATGCACAAAACAATTCAGTGAAAAACTCAAAGTGTACAAGATTTTGTGACCATTTGAAAAAAGTGTCCCCATTTCGAACACTTTAATGGCTACTGGCAGCAAACCTGTAAAATCTCAAATGCTCTTTAAGCAAGTGTGAGTTCTCGAGGTTTGATGAGGGATAGGGAGCCAATATAAGGGCCAAGTACCAGCACCCATCGCACATCATGTGCGCACACCCCCCGGCCCCCCCGATCGTCGAAACCCAAATGCCGTCGGTCAGGTTCTCTGACAATGCTCCGACGATGGTGCCTCGACGAAGAAAAATACGGCACCAGCACATGCCCAAACCCAGCATGTGCTGTCGCAACCCTCCGTCCGATCTGATCTTAGACTGGGAATGAACTCCATGTGCTTACACTGGGAATGAACTCCGTATCCCTAAGTCAACCCATAAAACGAGTGTGTGGGCGCTTAGCCGGCCAAAGGGCAGGATGCACAAGCCGGAGATCGGTCGGGTCCCCCTCTGCATGCTGCCGATGCTGCTACGGCAACCCTCGATTTGGTTCGATCTTAGACTGGGAATGAGCTCCGTATGCCTAAGCCAACTGACGAAACGAGCGGGCGGGCGGGCACTACGTCGGCCAGAGAGATGGGATGCGCAAGCCGTGGATCGATAGGGTGGTAGGTGGGTTTAGGCACATCTTCATATTTCTGCCTGCCAATGCCATTTTTATGGCTTGTAAATTCATACAATGGTCCCTTAAGCTTTCACGTGAAGTTTCATGGCAAAACGACTCGTTTTCTATTTTTCATGATTTTTGAAACTTTTTACGGTTCGGGATTTTTTAAAATTTTTTTGGACGGAGTTTTGGCCCCAAACTTGTTATACATGATCCTTATATTTTTGTTGGCATGCACAAAACAATTCAGCTAAAAACTCGAAGTGTACAAGATTTTGTGACCATTTGAAAAAAGTGTCCCCAATTCAGACACTTTAATGGCTACTGGCAGCAAACCTGTAAAATCTTAAATGCTCTTTAAAGGGTGTGAGTTCTCGAGGTTTGATGAGGGATAGGGGGCCAATATAAGGGCCAAGTACCAGCACCCATCGCACATCATGTGCGCACACCCTAACCGGCCCCCTCGATCGCTGGAACCCCAATGTCGTCGGTCAGGTTCTCCGGCGACGCTCCGACGATGGTGCCCCGACGAAGAAAACTGCGGCACTAGCACATGCCCGAGCCCAGCATGTGTTGCCACAACCCTAGGTCTGATCCGAACTTAGACTGGAAATGAACTCCGTATGCCTAAGCCAACCGACGAAACGAGCGGGCAGGCGGGCGGGTGGGCACTACGCTGGCCAGAGAAACGGGATGCGCAAGCCGTTGATCGATAGGGTGGTAGGTGGGTTTAGGCACATCTTCATGTTTTTAGGTGCCAATGCCATTTTTATGGCTTGTAAATTCATACAATGGTCCCTTAAGCCTTCACGTGAAGTTTCATGCCAAGACGACTCGGTTTATATTTTTCACGATTTTTGAAACTTTTTGCAGTTCGGGATTTTTTAAAATTTTTTCGTAAAGAGTTTTGGCCCAAAACTTGGTAGACGTGATCCTTGTATTTTTTTGTCATGCACAAAGAAAATCAGCTAAAAACTCGAAGTGTACAAGATTTTGTGACCATTTGAAAAAAGTGTCCCCATTTCAGACACTTTAATGGCTACTGGCAGCAAACATGTAAAATCTCAAATACTCTTTAAGGGGGTGTGAGTTTCTCGAGGTTTGATGAGGGATAGGGGCCCAATATAAGGGCTAAGTACCAGCACCCATCATCCATCATGTGCGCACACCCCCCCGGCCTCCCCGATCGTCTAAACCCCAATGCCGTCGGTCAAGTTCTCCGACGATGCTCTGATGATGCTACCCCGGAGAAGAAAAATGCAGCACCAGCACATGGCCGAGCCCAGTATGTTCTGCTGCCCTCTGTCTGGTCTGATCTTAGACTGGGAATGAACTCCGTATGCCTAAGTCAACCCACGAAACGAGCGTGCGGACGCTCAACCGGCCAGAGGGGCGGGATGCGCAAGTCGGGGATCGATCGGGTCCCCCTCTACGTGCTACCAATCCGGCTGCCACAACCCTTGGTCTGGTCTGATCTTAGACCGGGAATGAACTCCGTACGCCTAAGCCAATCGACGAAACAAGCGGGCGGGCGGGCACTACATCGGCCAGAGAGGCAGGACGCACAAGCCATGGATCGATAGGGTGGTAGGTGGGTTTAGGCATATCTTCATGTTTCTGTGTGCCAATGCAATTTTTATGGTTTGTAAATTCATACAATGGTCCCTTAAGCCTTCACGTTAAGTTTCATGGCAAGATGGCTCGTTTTCTATTTTTCACGATTTTTGAAACTTTTTACGATTCTGGATTTTTTAAAATTTTTTCGAATAGAGTTTTGGCCCCAAAATTGGTAGATGTGATCCTTGTATTTTGGTTGGCATGCACAAAAAAATTCAGCTAAAAACTCAAAGTGTACAAGATTTTGTGATCATTTGAAAAAAATGTCCCCATTTCAGACACTTTAATGGCTACTGGCAGCAAACCTGTAAAATCTCAAATGCTCTTTAAGGGGGTGTGAGTTCTCAAGGTTTGATGAGGGATAGGGGGCCAATATAAGGGCCAAGTACCAGCACCCATCGCACATCATGTTCGCACACCCCCCGACCCCCCGATCGTCGGAAGCCCAATGCCGCCGGTCAGGTTCTTTGGTGATGCTCCGGTGATGGTGCCCTGACGAAGAAAAATACGGCACCAGCACATGCCCGAGCCCAGCATGTGCTGCCGCAACCCTCAGTATGGTCCGATCTTAGACTGGGAATGAACTCCGTATGCCCAAGTCAACCCACGAAACGAGCGTGCGGGCGCTCAGCCGACCAGAGGGGCGAGATATGCTAGCTGGGGATCGATCGGGTCCCCTCTGCTGTAGCCGATCCTGCTGTTGCAACCCTCAGTTCGGTCTGATCTTGGACTGGGAATGAACTCCGTATGCCTAAGCCAACTGACGAAACGAGCGGGTGGGCAGGCACTTCGCCGGCCAGAGAGACGGGATACGCAAGCCGTGGATCGATAGGGTGGTCGGTGGGTTTAGGCACATCTTCATATTTCTGTGTGTCAATGCCATTTTATGAATTGTAAATTCATACAATGGTCCTTTAAGCTTTCACGTGAAGTTTCATGCCAAGACGACTCGTTTTCTATTTTTCACGATGTTTGAAACTTTTTACGGTTCGGGATGTTTTAAAAATTTTTCGGAAGGAGTGTTGGTGCTAAACTTGGTAGACATGATCCTTGTATTTTTGTTGGCATGCCCAAAAAAATTCAGCTAAAAACTCGAAGTGTACAAGATTTTGTGACCATTTGAAAAAAGTGTCCCCATTTCAGACACTTTAATGGCTACTGGCAGCAAGCCTATAAAATCTCAAATGCCCTTTAAGGGGGCGTGAGTTCTCGAGGTTTGATGAGGGATAGGGGGCCAATATAAGGTCCAAGTACCAGCACCCATCGTACATATGTTCGTACACCCCCCCGACCCCCCCGATAGTCGAAACCCCAATGAGGCCGGTTAGGTTCTCCGACGATGCTTCGATGATGGTGCCCCGACGAAGAAAAATGCAACACCAGCACATGCTCGAGCCTAGCATGTGCTGCCACATCCCTCAGTCCGGTCTGATCTTAGATTGGGAATGAACTCTGTATGCTTAGAGTAGGAATGAACTCCGTATGTCTAAGTCAACCCACGGAACAAGTGTGCGGGCACTCAGCCGACCAGAGGGGCGGGATGCGAAAGCCGAGGATCAGCCAAGTCCCCCTCTGCGTGCTGTCGATCCTGCTATCGTAACCCTCGGTCTGGTCTAATCTTAGACTGGGAATGAACTCTGTATGCCTAAGCCAACCGACGAAACGAGCGGGCGGGCGGGCACTACGTCGGCCAGAGAGACGGTATGCGCAAGCTGTGGATCGATAGGGTGTTAGGTGGGTTTAGGCACATCTTCATATTTTTACGTGCCAATGCCATTTTTTGGCTTGTAAATTCATACAATGGTCCCTTAAGCCTTCACGTGAAGTTTCATGGCAAGACGACTCGTTTTCTATTTTTCATGATTTTTGAAACTTTTTACGGTTCGAGATTTTTTAAAAGTTTTTCGGAAGGAGTTTTGGCCCAAAACTTGGTAGACGTGATCCTTGTATTTTTGTTTGCGTGCACAAAAAAATTCAGCTAAAACCTCGAAGAGTATAAGATTTTGTGACCATTTGAAAAAAGTGTCCCCATTTCAGACACTTTAATGGCTACTGGCAGCAAACCTGTAAAATCTCAAACGCTCTTTAAGGGGGTGTGAGTTCTCGAGGTTTGAAGAGGGATAGGGGGCCAATATAAGGGCCAAGTACCAGCACCCATGGCACATCATCTGCACACACCCCCCCGGCCCGCCGATCGTCAGAACCCTAATGCCGCCGGTCAGGTTCTCCGGCGAAGCTCCAGCGATGGTACCCCGATGAGGAAAAATGCGACACCAGCACATGCCCGAGCCCAGCATGTGCTGCAACAACCCTCGGTCCGGTCTGATCTTAGACTGGGAATGAACTCTGTATGCTTAGACTGGGAATGAACTCCGTATGCCAAAGTCAACCCACGAAACGACCGTCCGGGCGCTCAGCCGGCCAGAGGGGCAGGATGTGTAAGCCAGGGATCGATCGGGTCCCCCTCTGCGTGCTACCGATCCTTCTGCCACAACCCTCAATCCAGTGAGATCTTAGACTGGGAATGAACTCCATATGTCTAAGCCAACCGACGAAACGAGCGGACGGGCGGGCACTACGTCGGCCAGAGAGACAGGATGTGCAAGCCATTGATCGATAAGGTGGTAGAAGGGTTTAGGCACATCTTCATATTTCTACATGCCAATGCCATTTTTATGGCTTGTAAATTCATACAATGGTCCCTTAAGCCTTCATGTGAAGTTTCATGGCAAGACGACTCGTTTTCTATTTTTCATGATTTTCAAAACTTTTTGTGGTTCAGGATTTTTTAAAATTTTTTTGGAAGGAGTTTTGGCCCCAAACTTGGTAGATGAGATCCTTGTATTTTTTTTGGCGTGCATAAAAAAAATCAACTAAAAACTCGAAGTGTACAAGATTTTGTGACCATTTGAAAAAGTGTCCCTATTTCAGACACTTTAATGGCTACTGGCAGCAAACCTGTAAAATCTCAAATGCTCTTTAAGGGGATGTGAGTTCGTGAGGTTTGATGAGGGTTAGGGGGCCAATATAAGGGCCAAGTACCAGCACCCGTCGCACATCATGTGCGCACACCCCCCAAGGGCACCCCGATCGTCGAAACTCCAATGCTGTCAGCCAGGTTCTCCGACGATGGTGCCCTGACGAAGAAAAATACAGCACCAACACATGGCCGAGCCTAGCATGTGCTACCGCAACCCTCCGTCTGATCCAATCATAGACTGGGAATGAACTCCGTATCCCTAAGTCAACCCACGAAAGGAGCGGACGGGCGTTCAATCGGCCAGAGGGGCAGGATGCGCAAGCCGGGGATCGGCCGGGTCCCCCTCTGCGTGCTGCCGATCCTACCACCGAAACCCTCAGTTCGGTCCAATCTCAGACTGGGAATGAGCTCTGTATGCCTAAGCCAACTGACGAAACGAGCGAGCGGGCGGGCGGGCGGGCACTACGTGGGCCAGAGAGACGGGATGCGCAAGCCGTGGATCGATAGGGTGGTAGGTGGGTTTAGGCACATCTTCATATTTCTGTGTGCAAATGCCATTTTTATAGCTTGTAATTTCATACAATGGGCCCTTAAGCCTTCACGTGAAGTTTCATGGCAAGACGACTGGTTTTCTATTTTTCACGATTTTCAAAACTTTTACGGTTCGAGATTTTTGAAAATTTTTTCGATAGGAGTTTTGGCCCCAAACATGGTAGAGATGATCCTTCTATTTTTTTTGGCATTCACAAAAAAATTCAGCTAAAAACTTGAAGTGTACAAGATTTTGTGACCTTTTGAAAAAAGTGTCCTTATTTCAGACGCTTTAATGGCTACTGGCAAGAAACCTGTAAAATCTCAAATGCTCTTTAAGAGGGTGTGAGTTCTCGAGGTTTGATGAGGGATAGGGGGCCAATATAAGGGCCATGTACTAGTAACCATCACACATCATGTGCGCACACCCCCCCGGCCCCCTCGATCGTCGGAACCCCAATTCCTCCAGTCAGGTTCTCCGACGATGGTCCGGCAATGGTGCCCCAACGAAGAAAAATGCGGCACCAGCACATGCCCAAGCCCAGCGTGTGCTACCGTAACCCTCGGTCCAGTTCGATCTTAGATTGGGAATGAACTCCGTATGCTTAGACTGGGAATGAACTCCGTATGCCTAAGTTAACCCAATGAAATGAACGTGCGGGCGCTCAGTCAGCCAGAGGGGCGGGATGCGCAAGTCGAGGATCGGCCGGGTCCCCCTCTACGTACTGTCAATCCTTCTACAGCAACCCTCGATCCGGTCCGATCTTAGACTGGGAATGAACTCCGTATGCCTAAGCCAACCGACGAAACAAGCGGGCGGACGGGCACTACGTCGGCCAGAGAGACAGGTTTAGGCACATCTTCATATTTGTGTGTGCCAATGCCATTTTTATGGCTTGTAAAATCATACAATGGTCCCTTAAGCCTTCACGTGAAGTTTCATGGCAAGACTACTCCGGCGATGGTGCCCCGACGAAGAAAAAAATAGCACTAGCACATGCCCGAGCCTAGCATGTGCTGCCCCAACCCTCGGTCTGGTCCGATCTTAGACTGGGAATGAACTCCGTATGCCTAAGCCAACCAATGAAACGAGCAGGCGGGTGGGCAGGCAAGCGCTACGTCGACCAAAGAGATGGGATGCGCAAGTCGTGGACCGATAGGGTGGTAGGTGGGTTTAGGTACATCTTCATATTTCTACGTGCCACTACCAAATTTGTGGCTTGTAAATTAATACAATGGTCCTTTAAGCCTTCACGTGAAGTTTCATGGCAAGACGACTCGTTTTTTATTTTTCATGATTTTCAAAACTTTTTACGGTTCAAGATTTTTTAATATTTTTTCAGAAGGAGTTTTGGCCGCAAACTTGGTAGAGGTGATCCTTGTATTTTTGTTGGCATGCACAAAAAAAATCAGCTAAAAACTCGAAGTGTACAAGATTTTGTGACCATTTGAAAAAAGTGTCCCCATTTCAGACACTTTAATGGCTACTGGCAGCAAACCTGTAAAATCTCAAATGCTCTTTAAGGGGGTGCGAGTTCTCGAGGTTTGATGAGGGATAGGGGCCAATATAAGGGCCAAGTACCAGCACCCATCGCACATCATGTGCGCACACCCCCTCCAGCCCACCGATCGCTGGAACCCCAATGTCACCGGTCAGGTTCTCCGGCGATGGTGCCCCAACAAAGAAAAATACGGCACCAGCACATGCTCGAGCCCAGCATGTGCTACCGCAACCCTCGGTCTGGTTCGATCTTAGACTGGGAATGAACTCTGTATGCCTAAGCCAACCGACCTAACGAGCAGACGGGCGGGCGGGCACTACGTCAGCCAGAGAGACGGGATGCACAAGCCATGGATCGACAGGGTGGTAGGTGGGTTTAGGCACATCTTCATATTTCTACGTGCCAATGCCATTTTTATGGCTTGTAAATTAATACAATGGTCCCTTAAGCCTTCACATGAAGTTTCATGGCAAGACGACTTGTTTTCTATTTTTCACGATTTTTGAAACTTTTTGTGGTTTGGGATTTTTCAAGATTTTTTCGAAAGGAGTTTTCGCCCCAAACTTCGTAGACATGATCCTTCTATTTTTGTTGGCATGCAAAAAAAAATTCAGCTAAAAACTCGAAGTGTACAAGATTTTGTGACCATTTGAAAAAAGTGTCCACATTTCAGACACTTTAATTGCTACTGGCAGCAAACCTGTAAAATCTCAAATGCTCTTTATGGGGGTGTGAGTTCTAGAGGTTTGATGAGGGATAGGGGGGCCAATATAAGGGCCAAGTACCAGTACCCATTGCACATCATGTGCGCACAACCCCCCGGCCCCCCGATCGTCGAAACCCTAATGCTGTCGGTTAGGTTCTCCGGTGATGCTTTGACGATGGTACCCCGACGAAGAAAAATGCGGCACCAGCACATGCTCGAGCCCAGCATGTGCTGCCACAACCCTCGGTTCGATCCGATCTTAGACTAGGAATGAACTCCGTATGCTTAGACTGGGAATGAACTTCGTATGCCTAAGTCAACCCATGAAACGAGCTTACGGGCGCTCAGTCGGCCAGAGGGGCAGGATGCACAAGCTGGGGATCGATCGGGTCCCCCTCCACGTGCTGTCAATCCTGTTGCAGCAACCTTCGGTCTGGTCTGATCTTAGACTGGGAATGAACTCCGTATGCCTAACCTAATCGACGAAATGAACGGGCGGGCGGGCAGGCGGGCAGCACGCCGGCCAGAGAGACGGGATGCGCAAGAGGTGGATCGATAGGGTGGTAGGTGGGTTTAGGCACATCTTCATATTTTTATGTGCCAATGCCATTTTTCTAGCTTGTAAATTCATACAATGGTCCCCTAAGCCTTCACGTGAAGTTTCATGGCAAGACGACTCGTTTCCTATTTTTCACGATTTTTAAAACTTTTTACGGTTTGGGATTTTTTAAAATTTTTTCGGAAGGAGTTTTGGCCCCAAACTTGGTAGACGTGATCCTTATATTTTTGTTGGCATGCAAAAAAACTTTAGCTAAAAAATCAAAGTGTATAAGTTTTTGTGACCATTTGAAAAAAGTGTCCCCATTTCAGACACTTTAATTGCTACTGGCAGCAAACCTGTAAAATCTCAAATGCTCTTTAAGGGGGTGTGAGTTCTCGAGGTTTGATGAGGGATAGGGGGCCAATATAAGGGCCAAGTACCAGCACCCATCGCACATCATGAGCGCACACCCTCCTGGCCCCCCCCGATCTCCGGAACCCCAATACCGCCGATCAGGTTCTCCAGCGATGCTCTGGCGATGGTGCCTCGACAAAGAAAAATGCGGCACCAGCACATGCCCGAGCCCAACATGTGCTGCCGTAACCCTCGGTCCAGTCCGATCTTAGACTGGGAATGAACTCCGTATGCTTAGACTGGGAATGAACTCCGTATGCCTAAGTGAACCCACAAAATGAGCGTGCGGGCGCTCAGCCTGCCAGAGGGGCGGGATGCGCAAGCCGGGGATCGGTTTGGTCCCCCTCTGCTTGCTGCCGATCTTGCTGCTACAACCCTCTATCCGATCTACTCTTAGACTGGGAATGAACTCCGTATGCCTAAGCCAACCGATGAAACGAGCGGACGGGAGGGCGGGCACTACGCCGGCCAGAGAGACGGGATGCGCAAGTCGTGGATCGATAGGGTGGTAGGTGGGTTTAGGCAGATCTTCATATTTCTACATGCCAATGCCATTTTTATGGCTTTTAAATTCATACAATGGTCCCTTAAGCCTTCATGTGAAGTTTCATGGCAAGACGACTCGTTTTCTATTTTTCACTATTTTCAAAACTTTTTGAAGTTTGGGATTTTTTAAAATTTTTTTGGAAGGAGTTTTCGCCCCAAACTTGGTAGATGTGATCCTTGTATTTTTGTTGGCAAGACGACTCGTTTTCTATTTTTCACGATTTTCAAAATGTTTTACGGTTTGAGATTTTTAAAAATTTTTTTGGAAGGAGTTTTGGTGCCAAACTTAGTAGACGTGATCCTTGTGTTTTTATTCACATGCACAAAAAAAATCAGCTAAAAACTCGAAGTGTACAAGATTTGTGTCCACTCGAGAAAAGTGTCCCCATTTCAGACACTTTAATGGCTACTGCCAGCAAACCTATAAAATCTCAAATGCTCTTTAAGGGCGCGTGAGTTCTCAAAGTTTGATGAGGGATAGGGGGCCAATATAAGGGCCAAGTCACCACCACCCACCGGACATCATGAACGCACACCCCCCCAGCCCCCACGATCGCCGGAACCTCAATGCCGTCGGTCAGGTTCTCCGACAAAGCTCCAGTGATGGCGCCCCGACGAAGAAAAATACGGCACAGCACATGCCCGAGCCCAGCATGTGCTGTCGCAACACTCAGTCCGGTCCGATCTTAGACTGGAAATGAACTCCGTATGCCTAATTCAGCCCATGAAACGAGCGTGCAGGCGCTCAGCCGGCAAGATGGGTGGGATGCGTAAGTCGGGGATCGGTCGGGTCCCCCTCTACGTGTTGCAGATCCTACTGCCGCAACCCTCGATCCAGTCCGATCTTAGACTGGGAATGAACTCCGTATGCCTAAGCCAACTGACGAAACGAACGGGCGGACGGTCGGGCGGGCACTACGCCGACTAGAGAGACGGGATGCGCAAGCCGTGTCTCGATACGGTGGTAGGTGGGTTTAGGCACATCTTCATATTTCTGTGTGCCAATGCCATTTTCATGGCTTGTAAATTCATACAATGGTCCCTTAAACCTTCACGTGAAGTTTAATGGCAAGACGACTCGTTTTCTATTTTTCAAGATTTTTGAAACTTTTTGCAGTTCTGGATTTTTTAAACTTTTTTGGAAGGAGTTTTGGCCCCAAAATTTGTAGACATGATCCTTGTATTTTCGTTGGCATGGGTAAAAAAATTTAGATAAAAACTCGACGTGTACAAGATTTTGTGACCATTTGAAAAAAGTGTCCCCATTTCAGACACTTTAATGGCTACTGGCAGCAAACCTATAAAATCTCAAATGCTCTTTAAGGGGGTGTGAGTTCTCAAGGTTTGATGAGGGATAGGGGGCCAATATAAGGGCCAAGTACCAGCACCCATCGCATATCATGTGCGCACACCCCCTCTCCGGCCCCCCCGATAGTCAGAACCCCAATGCCGTCGGTCAGGTTCTTCGACGATGCTCCGATGATAGTGCCCCGGTGAAGTAAAACGCGGCACCAGCACATGCTCAGCCCAGCATGTGCTGCCACAACCCTCAGTCTGATCCGATCTTAGACTGGGAATGAACTCCATATGCTTAGACTTGGAATGAACTCTGTATGCCTAAGTCAACCCACGAAACGAGCGTACGGGCGCTCAGCCGACCACAGGGACAGGATGCGTAAGCCGAGGATCGGTCGGGTCCCCCTCTACGTGCTGCCCATCCTGCTGT
Organism: Durio zibethinus; assembly: GCF_047325235.1. Lineage (NCBI taxonomy): Eukaryota > Viridiplantae > Streptophyta > Magnoliopsida > Malvales > Malvaceae > Durio > Durio zibethinus. Next base: position 13,435,604 of record NC_143180.1, on the reverse strand, counting down.
CGCAACCCTCAGTCCAGTCCGATCTTAGACTGGGAATGAACTCCGTATGCCTAAGCCAACCGATGAAACAAGCCGGCAGGCGGGCACTACACTGGCCAGAGAGATGGGATGCGTAACCCATGGATCGATAGGGTGGTAGGTGGGTTTAGGCACATCTTCATATTTTTGCATGCCAATGTCATTTTTATGGCTTGTAAATTCATACAATGGTCTCTTAAGCCTTCACGTGAGGTTTCATGGCAAGACGACTCGTTTTCTATTTTTCATGATTTTTGAAACTTTTTACGGTTTGTGATTTTTTAAAATTTTTTTGGAAGGAGTTTTGGCCCTAAACTTGGTAGACATGATCCTTGTATTTTTCTAGGATGCAAAAAAAAATTCAGCTAAAAACTCGAAGTGTACAAGATTTTGTGACCATTTGAAAAAAGTGTCCCCATTTCAGACACTTTAATGGCTACTGGCAGCAAACCTATAAAATCTGAAATGCTCTTTAAGCGGGTGTCAGTTCTCAAGGTTTGATGAAGGATAGGGGGCCAATATAAGGGCCAAGTACCAGCACCCATCACACATCATGTGCGCACACCCCCCTCGGCCCCCCGATCGCCAGAACCCCAATGCTGTCGGTACCCCAATGCCGCCGGTCAGGTTCTCTGGCGATGCTCCGACGATGGTGCCCCGGTGAAGAAAAAAATGGTACCAGCACATGCTCGAGCCCAGCATGTGCTACTAAAACCCTCGGTCTGGTCCGATCTTCGATTGGGAATGAACTCCATATGCCTAAGTCAACCCACGAAACGAGCGTGCGGGCACTCAGCCAGCCAGAGGGGCGGGATGCGCAAGCCAAGGATCGGTCGAGACCCCCTCTGTGAGCTGTCGATCCTGCTGCCACAACTCAGTCCAGTCTGATCTTAGACTGGGAATGAACTCCATATGCCCAAACCAACCGACGAAACGAGTGGGCGGGCGGGCGGGCACTACGTCGGCCAGAGAGACAGGATGCGCAAGCCGTGTATCGATATGGTGGTAGGTGGGTTTGGGCACATCTTCTTATTTATGCATGCCAATGCCATTTTTATGGCATGTAAAATCATACAATGGTCCCTTAAACCTTCACGTGAAGTTTCATGGCAAGATGACTCGTTTTCTATTTTTCACGATTTTTGAAACTTTTTACAGTTAGGGATTTTTTAAACTTTTTTGGAAGGAGTTTTGGCCCCAAACTTGGTAGACGTGATCATTGTATCTTTTTTGGGATGCATAAAAAAATTCAAATAAAAACTCAAAGTGTACAAGATTTTGTGACCATTTGAAAAAAGTGTCCCCATTTCAGACACTTTAATGGCTACTGGCAGCAAACCTGTAAAATCTCAAATGCTCTTTAAGGGGGTGTGAGTTCTCAAGGTTTGATGAGAGATAAGGGGCCAATATAAGGGCTAAGTACTAGCACCCATCGCACATCATGTGTGTACACCCCCCTAGCCCCCCCGATCGTCGGAACCCTAATGCCGCCGGTCAGGTTCTCCAGCGATGGTGCCTCGACAAAAAAAAAATTCGGCACCAGCACATGCTCGAGCCCAGCATGTGCTGCCGTAAACCTCAGTCCGATCCAATCTTAGACTAGGAATGAACTCCATATGCTTAGACTGGGAATGAACTCCGTATACCTAAGTCAACCAATGAAACGAGCGTGCGGGCGCTTAGCCGGCCAGAGGGGCGGGATGCGCAAGTCGGGGATCGGCTGCATCCCTTCTGGGTGCTGCCGATCCTGCTGCCGCAACCCTCAGTCTGATCTGACCTTAGAATGGTAATGAACTTCGTATACCTAAGCCAACCGACGAAACAAGCGGACGGGCCGGCGGGCACTATATCGGCCAGAGAGATGGGATGCGTAAGCCGTGGATCGATAGGGTGGTAGGTGGGTTTAGGCACATCTTCATATTTTTGCATGCCAATGCCATTTTTATGGCTTGTAAATTCATACAATGGTCCCTTAAGCCTTCACGTGAAGTTTCATGGCAAGACGACGCGTTTTCTATTTTTCACGATTTTTGAAACTTTTTACGGTTCGGGATTTTTTAAAATTTTTTCAGAAGGAGTTTTGGCCCCAAACTTGGTAGACGTGATCCGTGTATTTTTTTTGGCATGCACAAAAAAATTCAGCTAAAAACTCGAAGTGTACAAGATTTTGTGACCATTTGAAAAAAGTGTCCCCATTTTAGACACTTTAATGGCTACTGGCAGCAAACCTGTAAAATCTCAAATGCTCTTTAAGGGGGTGTGAGTTCTCAAGGTTTGATGAGGGATAAGGGGCCAATATAAGGGCCAACTACCAGCACCAATCGCACATCATGTGCGTACACCCCCCGGACCCCCGATCATCGGAAGCCTAATACCGCCGGTCAGGTTCTCCGACGATGGTGCCATGACGAAGAAAAATGCAGCAACAGCACATGCTCGAGCCCAGCATGTACTGTCGTAACCCTCAGTCCGGTCTGATCTTAGATTGGGAATGAACTCTGTATGCTTAGACTAGGAATGAACTCCGTATGCCTAAGTCAACTCATGAAATGAGCGTGCGGGCGTTCAGCAGGCCAGAGGGTCGGTATGCGCAACCCGGGGATCGGTCGAGTCCCCCTCTGCATGCTGCTGATCCTACTGTCACAACCATCAGTCTTGTCTGATCTTAGACTGGGAATGAACTTCGTATGCCTAAGCTAACCAATGAAACGAGTGGGTGGCCGGACGGGCGGGCACTACAACTGCCAGAGAGACGGGATGCGTAAGCTGTGGATCGATAGGGTGATTGGTGGGTTTAGGCACATCTTCATATTTCTGCATGCCAATGCCATTTTTATGCCTTGTAAATTCATACAGTGGTCCCTTAAGCCTTCACGTGAAGTTTCATGGCAAGACGACTCATTTTCTATTTTTCATGATTTTTGAAACTTTTTGCGGTTTGAGATTTTTTAAAATTTTTTCGAAAGGATTTTTGGCCCCAAACTTAGTAGACATGATCCTTGTATTTTTGTTGGCATGCACAAAAAAATTCAGCTACAAATTCGAAGTGTACAAGATTTTGTGACCATTTGAAAAAGTGTCCCCATTTCAGACACTTTAATGGCTACTGGCAGCAAACCTATAAAATCGCAAATGCTCTTTAAGGGGGTGTGAGTTCTCAAGGTTTGATGAGGGATAGGGGGTGAATATAAGGGCCAAGTGCCAGCACCCATCGCACATCATGTGCGCACACCCCCCGGCCCCCCCGATCGTCGGAACCCCAATACCGCTGGTCAGGTTCTCCGACGATACTCCGACGATGGTACCCCGACGAAGAAAATTATGGTACCAGCACATGCCCGAGCCCAGCATGTGCTGCCGCAACACTCGGTCCGTTTCGATCTTAGACAGGGAATGAACTCCGTATGCCTAAGTCAACCCACGAAACGAGAGTGCAGGCGCTCAGCCCGCCAGAGGGGTGGGATACACAAGCCGGGGATCGGTAGAGTCCCCCTCTACGTGCTGCTGATCCTGCTGCCACAACCCTCTATCCGGTCTCATCTTAGACTGTGAATGAACTCCGTATGCCTAAGCCAATCGACGAAACGAGCGGGCGGGCGGGCGTGCACTACGCCGGCTAGAGAGACGGGATGCGCAAGCCGTGGATCGATAGGGTGGTAGGTGGGTTTAGGCACACCTTCATATTTCTACATGCCAATGCCATTTTTATGGCTTGTAAATTCATACAATGGTCCCTTAAGCCTTGACGTGAAGTTTCATGGCAAGACACGAGTTTTCTATTTTTCACGGTTTTGAAAACTTTTTGCGATTCGAGATTTTTTAAAATTTTTTTGGAAGGAGTTTTGGCCCCAAACTTGTTAGACATGATCCTTCTATTCTTGTTGGCATGCATAAAAAAATTCAGCTAAAAACTCGAAGTGTACAAGATTTTGTGACCATTTGAAAAAAGTGTCCCCATTTCAGACACTTTAATGGCTACTGGCAGCAAACCTATAAAATCTCAAATGCTCTTTAAAGAGGTGTGAGTTCTCGAGGTTTGATGAAGGATAGGGGGCCAATATAAGGGCCAAGTACCAGCACCCATCGCACATCATGTGCCCACACCCCCCCCGACTCCCTCAATCGCCGGAACCCCAAAGTCGTCAGTCAGGTTCTCCGGTGATGCTCCAGCGATGGTGCCCCGATAAAGAAAAATACGGCACCAGCACATGCTCGAGCCTAGCATGTACTGTTGTAACCCGTGGTCTGATCCGATCTTAGACTAGGAATGAACTCCGTATGCTTAGACTGGGAATGAACTCCGTATGCCTAAGTCAACCCACGAAATGAGCGAGCGGGCGCCAAGGCCAGAGGGGCGGGATGCGCAAGCTGGGGATCGGTCGGGTCCCCCTCTACGTGCTGTCGATCCTGCTGCCGCAACCCTCGGTCCAATCTGATCTTAGACTGGGAATGAACTCCGTATGCCTAAGCCAACCGACGAAACGAGTGGGCGGGTGGGCGGGCGGGCATTACGTCGGCCAGAGAGACGGGATGCGCAAGCCGTGGATCAATAGGGTGGTAGGTGGGTTTAGGCACATCTTCATATTTCTGCATGCCAATGCCATTTTTATGGCTTGTAAACTTATACAACGGTCCCTTAAGCCTTCACGTGAGGTTTCATGGCAAGACGACTCGTTTTCTATTTTTCATGATTTTTGAAACTTTTTGCGGTTCTGGATTTTTAAAAATTTTTTTCATAGGAGTTTTGGCCCCAAACTTGCTAGATGTGATCCTTGTATTTTTTTGGCATGGACAAAAAAATTCAGCTAAAAACTCGAAGTGTACAAGATTTTGTGACCATTTGAAAAAAGTGTCCCCATTTCGAACACTTTAATGGCTACTGGCAGCAAACCTGTAAAATCTCAAATGCTCTTTAAGGGGTGTGAGTTCTCGAGGTTTGATGAGGGATAGGGGGTCAATATAAGGGCCAAGTACCAGCACCAATCGCACATCATGTGCGCACACCACCCTCGACCCCCTCGATCATCGAAACCCCAATGCCGCAGGTTAGGTTCTCCGGCGTTGCTCCGACGATGGTGCCCTGACGAAGAAAAATGCGGCACCGACACTTGCTCGAGCCCAGCATGTTCTGTCGTAACCCTCGGTCCGGTCCGATCTTAGACTAGGAATGAACTCCGTATGCTTAGACTGGAATGAACTTCGTATGCCTAAGTCAACCCACAAAACGAGCGTGCGGGCGCTCAACTAGCCAGGGGGGCGCGATGCGCAAGCCAGGGTTCAGCCGGGTCCCTCTTTGCATGCTGTCGATCCTGCTATCGCAACCCCCGATCTGGTCAGATCTTAGACTGGGAATGAACTCCGTATGCCTAAGCTAACAAACGAAACAAGCGGGTGGGCACTACGTCGGCCAGAGAGACTGGATGCGCAAGCCGTGGATCAATAGGGTGGTACGTCGGTTTAGGCCCATCTTCATATTTCTGCATGCCAATGCCATTTTTATGGCTTGTAAATTCATACAACGGTCCCTTAAGGCTTCACGTGAAGTTTCATGGCAAGACGACTCGTTTTCTATTTTTCATGATTTTTGAAACTTTTTGCGGTTCTGGATTTTTTAAAATTTTTTCGGAAGGAGTTTTGGCCCCAAACTTGGTAGACCTAATCCTTGTATTTTTGTTAGCATGCACAAAAAAATTCAGCTAAAAACTCGAAGTGTACAAGATTTTGTGACCATTTGAAAAAACTGTCCCCATTTCAGACAATTTAACGGCTACTCGCAGCAAACCTGTAAAATCTCAAATGCTCTTTAAGGGGGTGTGAGTTCTCGAGGTTTGATGAGGGATAGGGGGCCAATATAAGGGCCAAGTACCAGCAACCATCGCACATCATGTGCGCACACCCCCCCGATCGTCGGAACCCCAATGTCGTCGATCAAGTTCTCCAGTGATGCTCTGGCGATTGTGCCCCGACGAAGAAAAATACGGCACCAGCACATGCTCGAGCCCAGCATGTGCTGTCACAACCCTCGGTCCAGTCCGATCTTAGACTGGGAATGAACTCCGTATGCCTAAGCCAACTGACGAAACGAGTGGAAGGGCGGGCGGGCGGGCACTACGTCGGCCAGAGAGACAGGATGCACATGTCGTGGATTGATAGGGTGGTAGGTGGGTTTAGGTACATCTTCATATTTCTGCGTGCCAATGCCATTTTTATGGCTTGTAAATTCATACAATGGTCCCTTAAGCCTTCACGTGAAGTTTCATGGCAAGACGACTCGTTTTCTATTTTTCATGATTTTTGAAATGTTTTGTGGTTCGGGATTTTTTAAAATTTTTTCAGAAGGAGTTTTGGCCCCAACCTTGGTAGACGTGATCCTTGTATTTTTTTTGGCATGCACAAAAATATTCAGCTAAAAACTCGAAGTGTAAAAGATTTTTTGACAATTTGAAAAAAGTGTCCCCATTTCAGACACTTTAATTGCTATTGGCAGCAAACCTGTAAAATCTCAAATGCTCTTTAAGGGGGTTGAGTTCTCGAGGTTTGATGAGGGATAGGGGGCCAATATAAGGGCCAAGTATGAGCACCCATCGCACATCATGTGCGCACACCCCCCAGGCCCCCGATCACCGAAACGCCAATGCTGTCAGTCAGGTTCTACGACGATGCTCCGGCGATGGTGCCCTGGCGAAGAAAAATGTGGCACCAGCACATGCCCGAGCCTAGCATGTACTTCCACAACACTCGGTCCGGTCCAATCTTAGACTAGGAATGAATTCCGTATTCTTAGACTGGGAATGAACTCCATATGCCAAAGTCAACCCACGAAACGAGCGTGCGGGCGCTCTATCGGCTAGAGGGGTGAGATGTGCAAGCTGGGGATCGATCGGGTCCCCCTCTACGTGCTGCCAATCCTACTGCCACAACCCTCGGTCCGGTCCGATCTTGGACTGGGAGTGAACTCCGTATGCCTAACCCAACCGACGAAACCAGCGGGCGGGCGGGCGGGCGGTTGTGCGGGCACTACGCCGACCAGAGAGACGGGATGCGCAAGCCGTGGATCGATAGGGTGATAGGTGGGTTTGGTTACATCTTCATATTTCTGCATGCCAATGCCATTTTTATGGCTTGTAAATTCTTACAATGGTCCCTTAAGCCATCACGTGAAGTTTCATGGCAAGATGACTCGTTTTCTATTTTTCATGATTTTTGAAATGTTTTGTGGTTCGGGATTTTTTAAAATTTTTTCCGAAGGAGTTTTGGCCCCAACCTTGGTAGACATGATCCTTGTATTTTTTTTGGTATGCATAAAAATATTCAGCTAAAAACTCGAAGTGTAAAAGATTTTGTGACAATTTGAAAAAAGTGTTCCCATTTCAGACACTTTAATTGCTATTGGCAGCAAACCTGTAAAATCTCAAATGCTCTTTAAGGGGGTTGAGTTCTCGAGGTTTGATGAGGGATAGGAGGCCAATATAAGTGCCAAGTACCAGCACCCATCGCACATCATGTGCGCACACCCCCCGGGCCCCCGATCACCGAAACACCAATGCTGTCAGTCAGGTTCTACGACGATGCTCCGGCGATGGTGCCCTGGCAAAGAAAAATGCGGCACCAGCACATGCCCGAGCCTAGCATGTGCTGCCACAACACTCGGTCCGGTCCAATCTTAGACTAGGAATGAACTCCGTATGCTTAGACTGGGAATGAACTCCATATGCCAAAGTCAACCCATGAAACGAGCGTGCGAGCGCTCTATTGGCTAGAGGGGCGAGATGCGCAAGCTGGGGATCGATCGGGTCCCCCTCTACGTGCTGCCGATCCTACAGCCACAACCCTCGGTCCGGTCTGGTCTTTGACTGGGAGTAAACTCCATATGCCTAACCCAACCGACGAAACGAGCGGGCGGGCGGGCAGGCGGGTGGGCGGGCACTACGCCGACCAGAGAGACGGGATGCGCAAGCCGTGGATCGATAGGGTGATAGGTGGGTTTAGGCACATCTTCATATTTCTGCATGCCAATGCCATTTTTATGGCTTGTAAATTCATACAATGGTCCCTTAAGCCATCACGTGAAGTTTCATGGCAAGATGACACGTTTTCTATTTTTCATGATTTTCAAAACTTTTTACGGTTTGGGATTTTTTTAAATTTTTTCGGAAGGTTTTTTGGCCCCAAACTTGGTAGAGGTAATCCTTCTATTTTTTTTGGCATGCACAAAAAAATTCAGCTAAAAACTCGAAGTGTAAAAGATTTTGTGACCATATGAAAAAAATGTCCCCATTTCAGACACTTTAATGGCTACTGGCAGCAAACCTGTAAAATCTCAAATGCTCTTTAAGGGGGTGTGAGTTCTCGAGATCTGATGAGGGATAGGGGGCCAATATAAGGGCCAAGTACCAGCACCCATCGCACATCATGTGCGCACACCCCCCCGGCCCCCCCGATCGTCAGAACCCCAATGCCGCCGGTTAGGTTCTCCAGCGATGCTCCGACGATGGTGCCCCGGCGAAGAAAAATACAGCACCAGCACATGCGCGAGCCCAGCATGTGCTGCCGCAACCTTCGGTCCGATCTGATCTTAGACTGGGAATGAACTTCGTATGTTTAGACTGGGAATGGACTCCGTATGCCTAAGTCAACCCACGAAACGAGCGTGCGGGCGTTCAACCGGCCAGAGGGGCGGGATGCGCAAGCCAGGGATCAGTCAAGTCCCCCTCTGCGTGCTGCCCATCCTGCTGCCACAACCCTTCATCTGATCCGATCTTAGGCTTGGAATGAACTCCATATGCCTAAGCCAACCGACAAAATGAGCGGGCGGGCGGGCGTGCGGGCAGGCACTACGTCGGTCAGAGAGACGGGATGCGCAAGCCATGGATCGATAGGGTGGTAGGTGGGTTTAGGCACATCTTCATATTTCTGCATGCCAATGCCATTTTTATGGCTTGTAAATTCATACAATGGTCCCTTAAGCCTTCACGTGAAGTTTCATGGCAAGACGACTCGTTTTCTATTTTTCATGATTTTCAAAACTTTTTATGGTTTGAGATTTTTTAAAACTTTTTCGGAAGGCATTTTTTTCCCAAACTAAGTGGACGTGATCCTGGTGTTTTTTTTGGCATGCACAAAAAAATTCAGCTAAAAAATCAAAGTGTACAAGATTTTGTGACCATTTGAAAAAAGTGTCCCCATTTAAGACACTTTAATGGCTACTGGCAGCAAACCTGTAAAATCTCAAATGCTCTTTAAGGGGTGTGAGTTCTCGAGGTTTGATGAGGGATAGGAGGCCAATATAAGGGCCAAGTACCAGCACCCATCGCACATCATGTGTACACACCCCCCCGGCCCCACCGATCGTCGGAACCCCAATGTCGCCGATCAGGTTCTGTAGCGATGCTCCGACGATGGTGCCCCGACGAAGAAAAATACGGCACCAGCACATGCCCGAGCCCAGCACGTGCTGCCGTAACCCTCGGTCTGGTCTGATCTTAGACTGAGAATGAACTCTGTATGCTTAGACTAGGAATGAACTCCGTATGCCTAAGTCAACCCACGAAGCAAGCATGCGTGTGCTCAGTCGGTCAGAGGGGCAGGATGCGCAAGCTGGTGATCGGCCGAGTCCCCCTCTATGTTTTGTCGATCCTGCTACTGCAACCCTCAGTTCGGTCCGATCTTAGACTAGGAATGAACTCCATATGCCTAAGCCAACCAACGAAACGAGCGGACGGGTGGCCGGGTAATACGCCGGCCAGAGAGACGGGATGCGCAAGCCGTGGATCGATAGGGTGGTACGTGGGTTTAGGCACATCTGCATATTTCTACGTGCCAATGCCATTTTTATGGCTTGTAAATTCATACAATGGTCCCTTAAGCCTTCACATGAAGTTTCATGGCAAGACGACTCCTTTTCTATTTTTCATAATTTTTGAAACTTTTTGCGGTTCGAGATTTTTTAAAATTTTTTCGAAAGGAGTTTTGGGCCCAAACTTGGTAGACGTGATCCTTGAATCTTTGTTGGTATGTACAAAAAATTCAGCTAAAAACTCGAAGTGTACAAAATTTTGTGACCATTTGAAAAAAGTGTCCCCATTTAAGACACTTTACTGGCTACTGGCAGCAAAGCTGTAAAATCTCAAATGCTCATTAAGAGGGTGTGAGTTCTCGCGGTTTGATGAGGGATAGGAGGCCAATATAAGGGCCAAGTACCATCACCCATAGCACATCATGTGCGCACACCCCCCCCGCCCCCGATCGTCGAAACCCCAATGCCGCCGGTCAGGTTCTCCGACGATGCTCCGGTGATGCTCTGACGATGCTGCCCCGACGAAGAAAAATGCGACACCAGCACATGCCCGAGCCCAGCATGTGCTGTCGCAATCCTTGGTTCGGTCCGATCTTAGACTCGGAATGAACTCCGTATGCCTAGACTGGGAATGAACTCCGTATGCCTAAGTTAACCCACGAAACGAGCATGCGGGCGCTCAGTCGGCCAGAGGGGCGAGATGCGCAAGCCGGGGATCAATAGGGTGGTAGGTGGGTTTAGCCAGATCTTCTTATTTCTACATTCTAATGCCATTTTTATGGCTTGTAAAATCATACAATGGTCCCTTAAGCCTTCACGTGAAGTTTTATACCAAGACAACTCGTTTTCTATTTTTCACGATTTTTGAAAATTTTTACGGTTCGAGATTTTTTAAAATTTTTTCAGACGGAGTTTTAGGCCCAAACTTGGTAGACGTGATCCTTGTATTTTTGTTGGCATGCGTAAAAACCTTCAGCTAAAAACTTGAAGTGTACAAGATTTTGTGACCATTTGAAAAAAGTGTCCCCATTTCAGACACTTTAATGGCTACTGGCAGCAAACCTGTAAAATCTAAAATGCTCTTTAAAGGGGTGTGAGTTCTCAAGGTTTGATGAGGGATAGGGGGCCAATATAAGGGCCAAGTATTAGCACCCATCGCACATCATGTGCGCACACCCCCCGGCTACCTCGATCACCGAAACCCCAATACCGTCGGTCAGGTTCTCCGACGATGCTCTGGTGATGGTGCCCCAGTGAAGAAAAATGCGGCACCAGCACATGCCCGAGCCCAGCATGTGCTGCTACAACCCTCGGTCTGATTTGATCTTAGACTGGGAATGAACTCCGTATGCTTTGACTAGGAATGAACTCCATATGCCTAAGTCAACCTATGAAACGAGCGTGCGAGCGCTCAGCCGGCTAGAGGGCAGGATGCGCAAGCCGGGGATCGGCCGGGTCCACCTCTGTGTGCTACCGATCCTACTACTGCAACCCTCAATTTGGTCTGATCTTAGACTGAGAATGAACTCTGTATGCCTAAGTCAACCCATTAAACGAGCGTACGGGCGCTCAACCGGCTAGAAGGGCGAGATGCGTAACCCAGGGATCGACCGGGTCCCCCGCTGTGCGCTATCGATCCTGCTACAGCAACGCTTGATCCGATTTGATCTTAGACTGGGAATGAACTCCATATGCCTAAGCCAACCAACGAAACGAGTGGGCACACCCCCCCGGCCCCCCCGATCGCCGGAACCCTAATGCCGTCGGTCAGGTTCTCCGGCGATGCTCCGACGATGGTGCCCTGACGAAGAAAAATGCGACACCAGCACGTGCCTGAGCCCAGCATGTGCTGCCGCAACCCTCAGTCCAATCCGATCTAAGATTGGGAATGAACTCCGTATGCTTAGACTGGGAATGAACTCCGTATGCCTAAGTTAACCCACGAAACGAGCGTGTGGGCGCTCAGTCGGCCAGAGGGGTGGGATGCGCAAGCGGGGGATCGATCGGGTCCCCCTTTGCGTGCTACCGATCCTGCTACTACAACCTTCAGTCCGATCCGATCTTAGACTGAGAATGAACTCCGTATGCCTAAGCCAACCGATGAAACGAGCGGGCGGGCGGACGGGCACTATGCCGACTAGAGAGACGGGATGCGTAAGCCATGGATCCATAGGGTGGTAGGTGGGTTTGGGCACATCTTCATATTTCTGCATGCCAATGCCATTTTTTTGGCTTGTAAATTCTTACAATGGTCCCTTAAGCCTTCACGTGAAGTTTCATGGCAAGACGACTCGTTTTCTATTTTTCACGATTTTTGAAACTTTTTACGGTTCGGGATTTTTTAAAATTGTTTCTGAAGGATTTTTGGCCCAAAACTTGGTAGACGTGATCCTTGTATTTTTATTGCCATGCCCAAAAAAATTCAGCTAAAAACTCAAAGTGTACAATATTTTGTTACCATTTGAAAAAAGTATCCCCATTTTAGACACTTTAATGGCTACTGGCAGCAAACCTGTAAAATCTCAAATGCTCTTTAAGGGGGTGTGAGTTCCTGAGGTTTGATGAAGGATAGGGGGCCAATATAAGGGCCAAGTACTAGCACCCATCTCACATCATGTGCGTACCCCCGCGGTCCCCCGATCAGGTTCTCCGGCGATGCTCCGGCGATGGTGCCCCGACGAAGAAAAATGTGGCACCAGCGATGCCCGAGCCCAGCATGTGCTGTCGCAACCCTTGGTCTGGTCTGATCTTAGACTGGGAATGAACTTCATATGCTTAGAATGGGAATGAACTCTGTATGCCTAAGTTAACCCACGAAACGAGCGTGCGGGCGCTCAGCCGGCCAGAGGGACAGGATGCGCAAGCTGAGGATCGGTCGGGTTCCCCTCTGCGTGCTAACGATCCTGCTGTCGTAACCCTCGGTCTGGTCTAATCTTAGATGGGGAATGAACTCCGTATGCCTGAGCCAACAGATGAAAAGAGCTGGCGGGCAGGCGTGCGAGTGGGCGGGCACTATGCCGGCCAGAGAGACGGGATGCGCAAGCCGTGGATTGATAGGGTGGTAGGTAGGTTTAGGCATATCTTCATATTTCTGTGTGCCAATGCCATTTTTATGGCTTGTAAATTCATACAGTGTTCCCTTAAGCCATCATGTGAACTTTCAAGGCAAGACAACTCGTTTTCTATTTTTCATGATTTTTGAAACTTTTTATGGTTCGGGATTTTTTTAAATTTTTTTGGAAGGAGTTTTAGCCCCAAACTTGGTAGACATGATCCTTGTATTTTTGTTGGCATGCACAAACAAATTCAACTAAAAACTCGTAGTGTATAAGATTTTGTGACCATTTGAAAAAAGTGTCCCCATTTCAGACACTTTAATGGCTACTGGCAGTAAACCTATAAAATCTCAAATGCTCTTTAAGGGGGTGTGAGTTCTCGAGGTTTGATGAGGGATAGGGGACCAATATAAAGGCCAAGTACCAGCACCCATCGCACATCATGTGCGCACACCCCCCCGGCCCCCCCGATCGTCGGAACCCCAATGCCGTCGGTCAGGTTCTCCGGCGATGCTCCGACGATGGTGTGCCAGCGAAGAAAAATTTGGCACCAGCACATGCCTGACCTAGCATGTGCTGCCTCAACCCTCGGTTCGATCTGATCTTAGATTGGGAATGAACTCCGTATGCTTAGACTAGGAATGAACTTCGTATGCCTAAGTCAACCCATGAAACGAACATGCGGGCGCTCAGCCGGCCAGAGGGGCGGGATGCGCAAGCCGGCGATCGATCGGGTGCCACTCTGCGTGCTACCGATCCTGCTACCACAACCTTTGGTCTGGTCAGATCTTAGATTAGGAATGAACTCCGTATGCCTAAAGCAATTGACAAAACGAGCGGGCGGGCGGGCGGCCACTATGCCATCCAGAGAGTCAGGATGCGCAAGCCGTGGATCAATAGGGTGGTAGGTGGGTTTAGGCACATCTTCATATTTCTGCATGCCAATGCCATTTTTATGGATTGTAAATTCATACAATGGTCCCTTAAGCCTTCACGTGAAGTTTCATGGCAAGACGACTCGTTTTCTATTTTTCATGATTTTCAAAACTTTTTGCGGTTCGGGATTTTTTAAACTTTTTTTAGAAGGAGTTTTGGTAGACATGATCCTTGTATTTTTATTGGCATGCAAAAAAAAATTCAGCTAAAAACTCGAAGTGTACAAGATTTTGTGACCATTTGAAAAAAGTGTCCCCATTTCAAACACTTAATGGCTATTGGCAGCGAACCTGTAAAATCTCAAATGCTCTTTAAGGGGGCGTGAGTTCTCAAGGTTTGATGAGGGATAGGGGGCCAATATAAGGGCCAAGTATCAGCACCCATCTCACATCATGTGCGCACACCCCCCGGCCCCCCCGATCGTCGGAACCCCAACGCCGTCGGTCAGGTTCTCCGGTGATGCTCTAGCGATGGTGCCCCGACGAAGAAAAATGCGGCACCAGCACATGCCCGAGCCCAGCATGTGCTGCCAAAACCCTCGATCCTGTCCGATCTTAGACTGGGAATAAACTTCGTATGCCTAAGTCATCCCACGAAACGAGCGTGCGGGCGCTCAACCGACCGGAGGGGCGGGATGCGCAAGCCGAGGATCGATCGGGTCCCTCTCTACGTGCTGCTGATCCTACTAACGCAACCTTCGGTCCGATCCAATCTTAGACTGGGAATGAACTAGGTATGCCTAAGCCAACTGACAAAACGAGCGGGCGGTTCGGGAGAAGTTTAATGGCAAGACGACTTGTTTTCTATTTTTCATGATTTTTTAAACTTTTTACGGATCGGGATTCTTTTAAAATTTTTCGAAAGGATTTTTGGTCCCAAACATGGTATACGTGATCCTTGTATTTTTGTTGGCATGCACAAAAAAATTCAGCTAAAAACTCAAAGTGTACATGATTTTGTGACCATTTGAAAAAAGTGTCCTCATTTCAGACACTTTAATGGCTACTGGCAGCAAACCCGTAAAAATCTCAAATGCTCTTTAAGGTGTGTGAGTTCTCCAGGTTTGATGAGGGATAGGGGGCCAATATAAGGGCCAAGTGCCAGCACCCATCGCACATCATGTGCGCACACCCCCCCGGCCGCCCCGATCGCCGGAACCCCAATGCCGTCGGTCAGGTTCTCCGGCGATGCTCCAGCGATGGTGCCCCGACGAAGAAAAATACGGCACCAGCACATGCCCGTGCCCAGCATGTGCTGTCGCAACCCTCGGTCTGGTCTGATCTTACACTGGGAATGAACTCCGTATGCCTAAGTCAACCCATGAAACAAGCGTGCGGGTGCTCAGCCGGCCAAAGAGGCGGGATGCGCAAGCTGGGGATCGACCGGGTCCCCCTCTACGTGCTGTCGATCCTGCTGCCACAACCCTCAGTCTGATCTGATTTTAGACTGGGAATGAACCCTCTATGCCTAAGCGAATCGACGAAACAAGCGGGCGGGCGGGCACCATGCCGGCCAGAGAGACGGGATGCGCAAGCCGTGGATCGATAGGGTGGTAGGTGGGTTTAGGCACATCTTAATATTTTTGCATGCCAATGCCATTCCTATGGCTTATAACTTCATACAATGGTCCCTTAAGCCTTCACGTAAAGTTTCATGGCAAGATGACCCGTTTTCTATTTTTTATGATTTTTGAAACTTTTTACGGTTCAGGATTTTTTTAAATTTTTTCGGAAGGAGTTTTGGAACCAAACTTGGTAGACATGAACCTTGTATTCTTGTTGGCATGCACAAAAAAATTCAGCTAAAAACTGGAAGTGTACAAGATTTTGTGACCATTTGAAAAAAGTGTCCCCATTTTCAGACACTTTAACGGCTAGTGGCAGCAAACCTGAAAAATCTCAAATGCTCTTTAAGGGTGTGTGAATTCTCAAGGTTTGATGACGGATAGGGGGCCAATATAAGGGCCAAGTACCAGCACCCATCGCACATCATGTGCGCACACCCCCCCGGCCCCCCGATCGTCGGAACCCCAATGCCGCTGGTCAGGTTCTCCGACGATGCTCCGACGATGGCGCCCTGGCGAAGAAAAAAACGGCACCAGCACATGCCCGAGCCTAGTATGTGCTGCCGTAACCCTCGGTCCGATCTGATCTTAGACTGGGAATGAACTGCGTATGCTTAGACTGGGAATGAACTCCATATGCCTAAGTCAACCCACGAAATGAGCGTGCGGGCGCTCAGCCGGCCAGAGGGGCGAGATGCGTAAGTCGGGGATCGGTCGGGTCCCCCTCTGCGTGCGACGAACCTGCCGCCACAACCTTCGGTCTGGTCTGATCTTAGACTGGGAATGAACTCCGTATGCCTAAGCCAACCGATGAAACAAGCGGACGGACAGGCACCACATCGGCCAGAGAGATAGGATGCGCAAGCCGTGGATCGATAGGGTGGTAGGTCGGTTTAGGCACATCTTCATATTTCTGCATGCCAATGCCATTTTTATGGCTTGTAAATTCATACAATGGTCCTTTAAGCCTTCACGTGAAGTTTCATGGCAAGACGACTCGTTTTCTATTTTTCACGATTTTTGAAACTTTTTACGGTTTGGGATTTTTTAAAATTTTTTCGGAAGGAGTTTTGGCCCCAAACTTGGTAGACATGATCCTTGTATTTTTGTTGGCAAGCATAAAACAATTCAACTAAAAACTCGAAGTGTACAAGATTTTGTGACCATTTGAAAAAAGTGTCCCCATTTCAGACACTTTAATGGCTTTTGGCAGCAAACCTGTAAAATCTCAAATGCTCTTTAAGGGGGTGTGAGTTCTCAAGGTTTGATGAGGGATAGGGGGCCAATATAAGGGCCAAGTACCAGCACCCATCGCACATCATGTGCGCACACCCCCCGACCCCCCGATCGCCAGAACCCCAATGCCGCCGGTCAGGTTCTCTGGTGATGCTCCGACGATGGTGCCCCAGCAAAGAAAAATGCGGCACCAGCAGATGCCCGACCCCAACATGTGCTGTCGCAACCCTCGGTCTGGTCCAATCTTAGCGGACGGGCAGGCGGGTGGGCACTACCCCGACCAGAGAGACGGGATGTGCAAGCCGTGGATCGATAGGGTGGTAGGTCGATTTAGGCACATCTTCATATTTCTACGTGCCAATGCCATTTTTATGGCTTGTAAATTCATACAATGGTCCCTTAAGCCTTCACGTGAAGTTTCATGGCAAGACGACTCATTTTCTATTTTTCACGATTTTTGAAACCATTTACGGTCGAGATTTTTTAAAATTTTTTCGGTAGGAGTTTTGGCCCCAAACTTGGTAGACGTGATCCTTGTATTTTTGTTGGCATGCACAACACAATTCAGCTAAAAACTCGAAGTGTTCAAGATTTTGTGACCATTTGAAAAAAATGTCCGCATTTCAGACACTTTAATAGCTACCGGCAGCAAACCTGTAAAATCTGAATGCTCTTTAAAGGGGTGTGAGTTCTCGAGGTTTGATGAGGGATAGGGGGCCAATATAGGGGCCAATTTCCAGCACACATCGCACATCATGTGCGCACACCCCCCCGCCCCCCCGATCGCCGGAACCCCAATGCCGTCGGTCAGGTTCTCCGGCGATGCTCCGACAATGGTGCCCCAGCAAAGAAAAATGCGGCACCAGCACATGGCCGAGCCCAACATGGGCTGCCGCAACCCTCGGTCCGGTCCGATCTTAGATTGGGAATGAACTCCGTATGCTTAGACTGGGAATGAACTCCGTATGCCTAAGTCAACCCACGAAATGAGCGTGCGAGCGCTCAGCCGGCCAGAGGGGCGGGAAGCGCAAGCCGGGGATCGACCGGGTTCCCTTCTGCGTGTTGGCGATCCTACTACCGCAACCCTCAATTTGGTCAGATCTTAGACTGGGAATGAACTCCGTATGCCTAAGCCGGCCGACGAAACAAGCGTGCGGGCGGGCTGGCGGGCACTACGTCGACCAGAGAGACGGGATGCGCAAGTCATGGATCGATAGGGTGGTAGGTGGGTTTAGGCACATCTTCATATTTCTGCCTGCCAATGCCATTTTATGGCTTGTAAATTCATACAGTGGTCCCTTAAGCCTTCACGTGAAGTTTCATGGCAAGACGACTCGTTTTCTATTTTTCATGATTTTTGAAACTTTTTACGGTTCGAGATTTTTTAAAATTTTTTTGGAAGGAGTTTTGGCCCCAAATTTGGTAGACGTGATCCTCGTATTTTGGTTGGCACGCACAAAAAAACTTAGCTAAAAACTCGAAGTGTACAAGATTTTGTGACCATTTGAAAAAAGTGTCCCCATTTCAGACACTTTAATGGCTACTGGCAGCAAACCTGTAAAATCTCAAATGCTCTTTAAGGGGGTGTGAGTTCTCGAGGTTTGATGGGGGATAGGGGGCCAATATAAGGGCCAAGCACCAGCACCCATCGCACATCATGTGCACACAGCCCCCGGCCCCCCCGATCGTCGAAACCCCAATGCCATCGGTCAGGTTCTCCAACGCTGCTCTGACGATGGTGCCCCGACGAAGAAAAATGTGGCACCAGCACATGCCTGAGCCCAGCATGTGCTACCGCAACCCTCGGTCCGGTCCTACTACCATAACCCTTGGTCCGGTCCAATCTTAGACTGGTAATGAACTCCGTATGCTTAGACTGGAAATGAACTTCGTATGCCTAAGTCAACTCATGAAACGAGCATGCCGGTGCTCAGCTGGCCAGAAGGGTGGGATGTGCAAGCCAGGGATCGGTCGGGTCACCCTTTGTGTGCTACCGATCCTGCTACCATATCTCTCGGTCTGGTCCGATCTTAGACTAGGAATGAACTCCATACGCCTAAGCCAACCGACAAAAAGAGCGGGTGGGCGGGCGGGCACTATGGCGCCTAGAGAGATGGGATACGTAAGCCATGGATCGATAGGGTGGTAGGTGGGTTTAGGCACATCTTCATATTTCTGTGTGCCAATGCCATTTTTATGGCTTGTAAATTCATACAATGGTCCCTCAAGCCTTCACGTGAAGTTTCATGGCAAGACGACTCGTTTTTTATTTTTCACGATTTTTGAAACTTTTTACGGTTTGAGATTTTTTAAAATTTTTTCAGAAGGCATTTTAGCCCCAAACTTGGTAGACATGATCCTTGTATTTTTTTTGGCATGCACAAAAAAAATTCAGCTAAAAACTCGAAGTGTAGAAGATTTTGTGACCATTTGAAAAAAGTGTCCCCATTTCAGACACTTTAATGGCTACTGGCAGCAAACCTATAAAATCTCAAATGCTCTTTAAGGGGGTGTGAGTTCTCGAGGTTTAATGAGGGATAGGAGGCCAATATAAGGGCCAAATACCAGCACCCATCACACATCATGTGCGCACACACCTCCCGACCCCCCGATCACCGGAACCCAATGCTGTCGGTCAGGTTCTCTGACGATGCTCCGACGATGGTGCCCCGATGAAGAAAAATACGGCACTAGCACATGCCCGAGCGCAGCATGTGCTGTCGCAACCCTTGGTTCAGTCTGATCTTAGACTGAGAATGAACTCCGTATGCTTAGATTGGGAATGAACTTTGTATGCCTAAGTCAACCCACGAAACGAGCATGCGGGTGCTCAGCCGGCCAGAGAGGCGGGATGCGCAAGCCGAGGATCGGTCGGGTCCCCCTCTACATGCTGCCTATCATGCTGTTGCAACCCTCAGTCTGGTCTGATCTTAGACTGGGAATGAACTCCGTATGCCTAAGCCAACTGACCAAATGAACGAGCGGGCAGGCGGGTGGGCACTACGCCGGCCAGAGAGATGGGATACGTAAGCCGTGGATCGAAAGGGTGGTAGCTGGGTTTAGGCACATCTTCATATTTCTCCATGCCAATGCCATTTTTATGGCTTGTAGATTCATACAATGGTCCCTTAAGCCGTCACGTGAAGTTTTATGGCAAGACGACTCATTTTTTATTTTTCACGATTTTTGAAACTTTTTACGGTTCGAGATTTTTTAAAATTTTTTCAGAAGGAGTTTTGGCCCCAAACTTTGTAGACGTGATCCTTGTATTTTTTTTGGCATGCACAAAAACATTCAGCTAAAAACTCGAAGTGTAGAACATTTTGTGACCATTTGAAAAAAGTGTCCCCATTCTAGACACTTTAATGGCTACTGGTAGCAAACCTGTAAAATCTCAAAGGCTCTTTAAGGGGGTGTGAGTTCTCGAGGTTTGATAAGGGATAAGGGCAATATAAGGGCCTAGTACCAGCACCCATTGCACATCATGTGCGCACACCCCCCGGCCCCCCGATCGTCAGAACCCCAATGCCGTCGGTCAGGTTCTCCGGCGATGGTGCCCCGACGAAGAAAAATGCGACACCAGCACATGCCCGAGCCCGACATGTGCTGTCGCAACCCTCGGTCCGATCCAATCTTAGACCAGGAATGAACTCCGTACGCTTAGACAAGGAATGAACTCCGTATGCCTAAGTCAACCCATGAAACGAGCATGCGGGCGCTCAGTCGGCCAGAGGGGCGGGACGCGCAAGCTGGGGATCAGCCGGGTCCCCCTCTACCTACTTTTGATCCTGTTACCGCAACCCTCAGTTTGATCTGATCTTAGACTGGGAATGAACTCCGTATGCCTAAGCCAACCGACGAAACGAACGGGCGGGCGGGCAGGCGGGCACTACGTCGGCCAGGGACACGGGATGCGGAAGCCGTGGATCGATAGGGTGGTAGGTGGGTTTAGGCACATCTTCAAATTTCAGTGTGGCAATGCCATTTTTATGGCTTGTAAATTCATACAATGGTCCTTTAAACTTTCACGTGAAGTTTCATGGCAAGGTGACTCGTTTTCTATTTTTCACGATTTTCAAAACTTTTTGGGGTTCATGATTTTTTAAAATTTTTTCGGAAGGAGTTTTAGACCCAAACTTGGTAGACGTGATCCTTGTATTTTTGTTGGCATGCAAAAAAAAATTCAGATAAAAACTCGAAGTGTACCAAGATTTTGTGACCATTTGAAAAAACTATTCCCATTTCAGACACTTTAATGGCTACTGGCAGCAAACCTGTAAAATCTCAAATGCTCTTTAAGGGGTGTGAGTTCTCGAGGTTTGATGAGGGATAGGGGGCCAATATAAGAGCCAAGTACCAGCACCCATCGCACATCATGTGCGCACACCCTCCCTTGGGCCCCCCGATCGTCGGAACGCCAATGCCGCTAGTCAGTTTCTCCGGCGATGCTCCGGCGATGGTGCCTCGATGAAGAAAAATACGACACCAGCAAATGCCCAAGCCCAGCATGTGCTGCCGTAACCCTCGGTCCGATCCGATCTTAGATTGGGTATGAACTCCGTATGCTTAGACTGGGAATGAACTCTGTATGCCTAAGTCAACCCACGAAAAGAGCGTGCGGGATCTCAACCGGCCAGAGGGGCGGGATGCGCAAGTCAGGGATCGATCGGGTCCCCATCTGCACGCTGCCGATCCTGCTGCCACAACCCTCGGTTCGGTCTGATCTTAGACTAGGAATGAACTCCGTATGCCTAAGCCAACCGACGAAAAGAGCGGGTGGTTGGGCGGGCACTACGTCGGCCAGAGAGACGGGATGCGCAAGCCATGGATCGATAGGGTGGTTGGTGGGTTTAGGCACATCTTCATTTTTCTATGTGCCAATGCCATTTTTAAGCCTTGTAAATTCATACAATGGTCCCTTAAGCCTTCACGTGAAGTTTCATGGCAAGACGACTCGTTTTCTATTTTTTATGATTTTTGAAACCTTTTGCAGTTGGAGATTTCTTTAAATTTTTTTCGGAAGGAGTTTTGGCTCCAAAATTGGTAGACGTGATCCTTGCATTTTTTTTGGCATGCATAAAAAAATTCAGCTAAAAACTCGAAGTGTACAAGATTTTGTGACCATTTGAAAAAAATGTCCCCATTTTAGACACATTAAAGGCTACTGGTAGCAAACCTGTAAAATCTCAAATGCTCTTTAAGGGGGTGTGAGTTCTTGAGGTTTGATGAGGGATAGGGGGCCAATATAAGGGTCAAGTACCAGCAACCATCGCACATCATGTGCACACACCCCCCCCGGCCCCTCCGATCATCGGAACCCCAATGCCGCCGGTCAGGTTCTCAAGTGATGCTTCGACGATGGTGCCCCGACGAAGAAAAATGTGGCACCAGCACATGCCCGAGCCCAGCATGTGCTGCCGTAACCCTCAATCCATTCCGATCTTAGACTGGGAATGAAATCGATATGCTTAGACTGGGAATGAACTTCGTATGCCAAGTCAACCCATGAAACAAGCGTGCGGGCGCTCAGCCGGCCAGAGGGGCGGGATGCACAAGCCGGGGATCGGTCGGGTCCCTCTCTGTGTGCTATCGATCCTGCTTACCTAAGCCAACCGACAAAATGAGTGGGCATGCGAGCGGGCGGGCACTATGCCGGCCAGAGAGATGGGATGCGCAAGTCGTGGATCCATAGGGTGGTAGGTGGGTTTAAGCACACCTTCATATTTCTCTGTGCCAATGCCATTTTTATGGCTTGTAATTTCATACAATGGTCCCTTAAGCCTTCACGTGAAGTTTCATGGCAAGACGACTTGTTTTTTATTTTTCACGATTTTTAAAACTATTTAAGGTTCGGGATTTTTAAAATTTTTTCGGAAGGACTTTTGGCCCCAAACTTGGTAGACGTGATTCTTGTATTTTTGTTGGCTTGCACAAAAAACTTCAGCTAAAAACTCGAAGTGTACAAGATTTTGTGACCATTTGAAAAAAGTGTCCCCATTTCAGACATTTTAATGGCTACTGGCAGCAAACCTGTAAAATCTCAAATACTCTTTAAGGGGGTGAGTTCCTAAGGTTTGATGAGGGATAGGGGACCAATATATGGGCCAAGTACCAGCACCCATTGCACATCATGTGCGCACACCCCCCGGCCCCCCCGATCGCCGGAACCCCAATGTCGCCGGTCAGGTGCAACGTCGATGCTTCGACGATGGTGCCCCGGTGAAGAAAAATGCTGCACCAGCACATGCCCAAGCCCAGCATGTGCTGCCACAACCCTCTATCCAGTTTGATATTAGACTGGAATGAACTCCGTATGCTTAGACTGGGAATGAACTCTGTATGCCTAAGTCAACCCATGAAACGAGCGTGCGGGCGCTCAGCCGGCAAGAGGGGCGAGAGGCGCAAGCCAGGGATCGGTTGGGTCCCCGTCTGCGTGTTGTTGATCCTGCTGCCACAACCCCCGATCTGGTCTGATCTTAGACTGGGAATGAACTCCGTATGCCTAAGCCAACCGATGAAACGAATGGGCGGGCACTACGCCGACCAGAGAAACAGGATGCGTAAGCCGTGGATCGATAGGGTGGTAGGTGGGTTTAGGCACATCTTCATATTTCTGCATGCCAATGCCATTTTTATGGCTTGTAAATTCATACAATGGTCCGTTAAGCCTTCACGTGAAGTTTCATGGCAAGACGACTCGTTTTCTATTTTTCACGATTTTTAAAACTTTTTGCAGTTCGGGATTTTTTAAAATTTTTTTAGGATTTTTGGCCCCAAACTTGGTAGACGTGATCCTTGTATTTTTGTTGGCATGCACAAAAAATTTCAGCTAAATACTCGAAGTGTACAAGATTTTGTGACCATTTGAAAAAAGTGTCTCCATTTCAAACACTTTTAATGGCTACTGGCAGCAAACCTATAAAATCTCAAATGCTCTTTAAGGGGGTGTGAGTTCTCAAGGTTTGATGACGGATAGGGCACCAATATAAGGGCCAAGTACCAGTACCCATCGGACATAATGTGCGCACACACCCCCCTGGCCCCCTGATCGTCGGAACCCCAATACCGCCAGTCAGGTTCTCCGGCGATGCTCCGACGATGGTGCCTCGGTGAAGAAAAATGTGGCACCAGCACATGCCTGGGCCCAGGATGTGCTGCCGTAACCCTCAGTTCGGTCCGATCTTACACTGGGAATGAACTCCATATGCTTAGACTGGGAATGAACTCCGTATGCCTAAGTCAACCCACGAAACGAGCGTGCGGGCGCTCAACCGGCCAGAGGGGTGAGATGCGCAAGCCGAGGATCAACCGGGTCCCCCTCTACTTGCTGCCAATCCTACTGCCGCAACCCTCTATCCAGTCTGATCTTATACTGGAAATGAACTCCATATGCCTAAGCCAACCGACGAAACGAGCAGGCGGGCAGGCGGGCGGGCACTACGCTGGCCAGAGAGACAAGATGCGCAAGCCGTGGATCGATAGGGTGGTAGGTGGGTTTAGTGACGTCTTCATATTTCTGCATGACAATGCCATTTTTATGGCTTGTAAAATCATACAATGGTCCCTTAAGCCTTCACGTGAAGTTTCATGGCAAGACGACCTGTTTTCTATTTTTCATGATTTTTAAAACTTTTTGCAGTTCGGGATTTTTTAAAATTGTTTTGGAAGGATTTTTGGCCCCAAACTTGGTAGACGTGATCCTTGTATTTTTGTTGGCATGCAGAAAAAATTTCAGCTAAATACTCGAAGTGTACAAGATTTTGTGACCATTTGAAAAAAGTGTCCCCATTTCAAACACTTTTAATGGCTACTGGCAGCAAACCTGTAAAATCGCAAATGCTCTTTAAGGGGGTGTGAGTTCTCAAGGTTTGATGACGGATAGGGGGCCAATATAAGGGCCAAGTGCCAGTACCCATCGGACATCATGTGCGCACACACCCCCGGCCCCCCGATCACCGGAATCCCAATGCCGCCGGTCAGGTTCTCCGGCGATGCTCCGGTGATGGTGCCTCAGTGAAGAAAAATGTGGCACCAGCACATGCCTGAACCCAGGATGTGCTGCCGCAACCCTCAGTTTGGTCCGATCTTACACTAGGAATCAACTCCATATGCTTAGACTTGGAATGAACTCTGTATGCCTAAGTCAACCCATGAAACGAGCGTGCGGGTGCTCAGCCGACCAGAGGGGTGGGATGCGCAAGCCGAGGATCAACTGGGTCCCCCTCTACTTGCTGCCGATCCTACTACCCCAACCCTCTATCCAGTCTGATCTTATACTGGAAATGAACTCCATATGCCTAAGCCAATCGATGAAACGAGCGTGCGGGCGGGCTGGCGGGCACTATGTCGGCCAGAGAGACGTCATGCGCAAGTCATGGATCGATAGGGTGGTAGGTGGGTTTAGGCACATCTTCATATTTCTGCATGCCAATGCCATTTTATGGCTTATAAACTCATACAATGGTCCCTTAAGCCTTCACGTGAAGTTTCATGGCAAGACGACTCGTTTTCTATTTTTCATGATTTTTGAAACTTTTTACGGTTCGAGATTTTTTAAAATTTTTTTGGAAGGAGTTTTGGCCCCAAATTTGGTAGACGTGATCCTTGTATTTTTGTTGGCATGCACAAAAAAACTTAGCTAAAAACTCGAAGTGTACAAGATTTTGTGACCATTTGAAAAAAGTGTCCCCATTTTAGACACTTTAATGGCTACTGGCAGCAAACCTGTAAAATCTCAAATGCTCTTTAAGGGGGTGTGAGTTCTCGAGGTGTGATGGGGGATAGGGGGCCAATATAAGGGCCAAGCACCAACACCCACCGCACATCATGTACACACACCCCCCGACCCCTCCGATCGCCGAAACCCCAATGCCATCGGTCAGGTTCTCCAACGCTGCTCTGACGATGGTGCCTCGGCGAAGAAAAATACGGCACCAGCACATGCCCGAGCCCAGCATGTGCTACCGCAACCCTCGGTTCGGTCCTACTACCATAACCCTCGGTCCAGTCCAATCTTAGACTGGCAATGAACTCTGTATGCTTAGACTAGGAATGAACTACGTATGCCTAAGTCAACTCACGAAATGAGAGTGCAGGTGCTCAGCCGGCCAGAAGGGTGGGATGCGCAAGCCAGGGATCGGCCGGGTCACCCTTTGTGTGCTACCGATCCTGCTACCTTAACCCTCGGTCTGGTCCGATCTTAGACTGGGAATGAACTCCGTACGCCTAAGCTGACCGACGAAAAGAGCGAGTGGGCGGACGGGCGGGCACTATGGCTCCCAGAGATACGAGATACGCAAGCCGTCGATCGATAGGGTGGTAGGTGGGTATAGGCACATCTTCATATTTCTGCGTGCCAATGCCATTTTTATGGCTTGTAAATTCATACAATGGTCCCTCAAGCCTTCACATGAAGTTTCAAGGCAAGATGACTCGTTTTTTATTTTTCAAGATTTTTAAAACTTTTTGCGGTTTGAGATTTTTTAAAATTTTTTTGAAAGGATTTTTGGGCCCAAACTTGGTAGACGTGATCCTTGTATTTTTCTTGGCATGCACAAAAAAATTTCAGCTAAAAACTCGAAGTGTACAAGATTTTGTGCCCATTTGAAAAAAGTGTCCCCATTTCAAACACTTTAATGGCTACTGGCAGCAAACTTGTAAAATCTCAAATGCTCTTTAAGGGTATGTGAGTTTGCGAGGTTTGATGAGGGATAGGGGGCCAATTTAAGGGCCAAGTACCAGTGCCCATTGCACATCATGTGCGCACACACCCCCGACCCGCCCGATCACTGGAACGCCAATGCCGTCGGTCAGGTTCTCCGACGATGGTGCCTCGACGGAGAAAAATACGGCACCAGCACATCCTTGAACCTAGCATGTGCTGCAGAAACCCTCGGTCTGATCTGATCTTAGACTAGGAATGAACTCCATATGCTTAGACTGGGAATGAACTCCGTATACCTAAGTCAACCCACGAAACGTGCGTACGGGCTATCAGCTGGCCAGAGGGGCGAGAAGCGCAAGCCGAAGATCTACCGGGTCCACCTCTATGTGCTGCCTATCTTGCTGTCACAACCCTCGATCCGATCTGATCTTAGACTGGGAATGAACTCCGTATGCCTAAGCCAACCGACGGAACGAGCGGGCGGGAGGGCAGGCACTACACCGGCCAGAGAGACGGGATGCGCAAGCCGTGGATCGATAGGGTGGTAGGTGGGTTTAGGCAAATCTTCATATTTCTACTTGCCAATGCCATTTTTATGGCTTGTAAATTCATACAATGGTCCCTTAAGCCTTCACGTGAAGTTTCATGGCAAGACGACTCATCTTCTATTTTTCACGATTTTAAAAACTTTTTGCGGTTTGGGATTTTTTAAAATTTTTTTGAAAGAATTTTTGGTCCCAAACTTGGTAGGTATGATCCTTGTATTTTTCTTGGCATGCACAAAAAATTTCAGCTAAAAACTCGAAGTGTACAAGATTTTGTGACCATTTGAAAAAAGTGTCCCCATTTCAGACACTTTAATGGCTACTGATAACAAACCTGTAAAATCTCAAATGCTCTTTAAGGGGGTGTGAGTTCTCGAGGTTTCATGAGGGATAGGGGGCCAATATAAGGGCCAAGTACTAGCACCAATCGCACATCATGTGCGCACACCCCCCAGCTGCCCCTATCATCCGAACCCCAATGTCGCCGGTCAAGTTCTACAACGATGCTCCGGTGATGGTGCCCCGACGAAGAAAAATGCGGCACCAGCACATGCCCGAGCACAGCATGTGCTGCCCTAACCCTCCCGATCCAATCTTAGACTGGGAATTAACTCCGTATGCTTAGATTGGGAATGAACTCCGTATGCCTCAGTCAACCCATGAAACGAGCGTGCGGGCGCTCAGCCGGCCAGAGGGGTAGGATGCGCAAGCCGGGGATCGGCTGGGTCCCACTCTATGTGCTGCTGATCCTACTTCCACAACCCTTGGTTCGGTCTGATCTTAGACTGGGAATGAACTCCGTATGCCTAAGCCAACCGACGAAAGGAGCGGGCGGGCAGGTTGGCACAACGTCGGCCGAGAGACGGGATGCGTAAGCTCTGGATCGATAGGGTGGTAGGTGGGTTTAGGCACATCTTCATATTTCTGCATGCCATTTCCATTTTTATGGCTTGTAAATTCATACAATGGTCCCTTAAGCCTTCACGTGAAGTTTCTTGGCAAGATGACTCGTTTTCTATTTTTTAAGATTTTTGAAACTTTTTGCGGTTTGGGATTTTTTATTATTTTTTTGAAAGAGTTTTGGGTCCAAACTTGGTAGATGTGATCCTTGTATTTTTCTTGGCATGCATAAAAAAATTCAGCTAAAAACTCAAAGTGTACAAGATTCTGTGACCATTTGAAAAAAGTGTCCCCATTTCAGACACTTTAATGGCTACTGGCAGCAAACCTGTAAAATCTCAAATGCTCTTTAAGGGGGTGTGAGTTCTCATGGTTTGATGAGGGATAGGGGGCCAATAAAAAGGCCAAGTACCAGCACCCATCGCACATCATGCGTGCACACCCCCCCAGCCCCCCGATCGCTAGAACCCTAATGCCACCGGTCAGGTTCTCCGATGATGCTCCGACGATGGTGCCCCGGCAGAGAAAAATGCGGCACCAGCACATGCCCGAGCCCAGCATGTGCTGCCGCAACCCTCGTTCCGATCCGATCTTAGACTGGGAATGAACTCCGTATACTTAGACTATGAATGAACTCTGTATGCCTAAGTCAACCCACGAAACGAGCATGCGGGCACTCAGTCGGCCAGAGGGGCGGGATGCACAAGCCGAGGATCGGCCAAGCTCCCCTCTGCATGCTGTCGATCCTACTGCCGCAACCCTCGGTTCGATCCGATCTTAGACTGGGAATGAACTCCGTATGCCTAAGCCAACCGACGAAAAGAGCGGGCGGGCGGGCACTACGCCGGCCAGAGAAACGGGATGTGCAAGCCGTGGATCGATAGGGTGGTAGGTGGGTTTAGGCACATCTTCATATTTCTGCGTGCCTATGCCATTTTTATGGCTTGTAAATTCATACAATGGTCCCTTAAGCCTTCATGTGAAGTTTCATTGCAAGACGACTCGTTTTCTATTTTTCACGATTTTCAAAACCTTTTACGGTTCAAGATTTTTTAAATTTTTTTCGAAAGGAGTTGTAGCCCCAAACTTGGTAGACGTGATCCTTGTATTTTTGTTGGCATGCACAAAAAAATTCAGCTAAAAATTCAAAGTGTACAAGATTTTGTGACCATTTGAAAAATGTGTCCCTATTTTAGACACTTTAATGGCTACTGGTAGCAAACCTGTAAAATCTCAAATGCTTTTTAACTGGGTGTGAGTTCGAGAGGTTTGATGAGGGATAGGGGGCCAATATAAGGGACAAGTACCAGCACCCATCGCACATCATGTGCGCACACCTTTCCCGGCCTCCCGATCGTCGGAACCCCAATGCCGCCAGTTAGGTTCTCCGGCGATGCTCCGACAATGGTGCCCCGGTGAAGAAAAATGCGGCACCAACACATGCCCGAGCCTAGCATGTGCTGCCGTAACCCTTGGTTCAATTCATTCTTCAACTGGGAATGAGCTTCGTATGCCTAAGTCAACCCACGAAACGAGCGTGCAGGCTCTCAGTCGGCCAGAGGGGTGGGATGCGCAAGTCGAGGATCGGTCGGGTCCCCCTTTGCGTGCTACCGATCCTACTGCCGAAACCCTCAGTTCGGTCTGATCTTAGACTGGGAATGAACTCCGTATGACTAAGCCAACTGATGAAACGAGCGGACGGGCGGGCCGACACTATGCCGGCCAGAGAGATGGGATGCGCAAGTCGTGGATCGATAGGGTGGTAGGTGGGTTTAGGCACATCTTCATATTTCTGCATGCCAATGCCATTTTTATGGCTTGTAAATTCATACAATGGTCCCTTAAGCCTTCATGCTAAGTTTCATTGCAAGACGACTCGTTTTCTATTTTTCACAATTTTCAAAACTTTTTGCGGTTTGGGATTTTTTAAAAGTTTTTTGAAAGGAGTTTTGGCCCCAAACTTGGTAGACGTCATCCTTGTATTTTTGTTGGCACGCACAAAACAATTCAGCTAAAAACTCGAAGTGTACAAGATTTTGTGACTATTTGAAAAAAGTGTCCCCGTTTCAGACACGTTAATGGCTCCTGGCAACAAACCTGTAAAATCCCAAATGCTCTTTAAGGGGGTGTGAGTTCTTGAGGTTTGATGAGGGATAAGGGGCCAATATAAGGGCCAAGTACCAGCACCCATCGCACATCATATGCGCACACCCCCTCGGATCATCGGAACCCCAATGCCGCCGGTTCGGTTCTCCGGTGATGCTCCGACGATGGTGCCCCGACGAAGAGAAATGCGGCACCAGCACATGCCCAAGCCAAGCATGTGCTGTCGCAACCCTCGGTCCGGTCCGATCTTAGACTAGGAATGAACTCCGTATGCTTAGACTGGGAATGAACTCCGTATGCCTAAGTCAACCCACGAAACGAGCGTGCGGGTGCTCAATCGGCCTGGGGGGCGGGATGCACATGTCGCGGATCGATCGGGTCCCCCTCTGCGTGCTACTGATCCTGCTGCCGTAACCCTCGGTCCAGTCAAATCTTAGACTGGGAATGAACTCCGTATGCCTAAGGCAACCGATGCAATGAGCGGACGGGCGAGAGGGCGGGTAGTACGCCGGCAAGAGACGGGATGCGCAAGTCGTGGATCGATAGGGTGGTAGGTGGGTTTAGGCACATCTTCATATTTCTACATGCCAATGCCATTTTTATGTCTTGTAAATTCGTACAATGGTCCCTTAAGCCTTCACGTGAAGTTTCATGGCAAGACGACTCGTTTTCTATTTTTCACAATTTTTGAAAATTTTTGCGGTTCGTGATTTTTTAAAATTTTTTCCGAAGGATTTTTGGCCCCAAACTTGGTAGACGTGATGGTTGTATTTTTTTTGGCATGCACAAAAAAATTCAGCTAAAAACTTGAAGTGTACAAGATTTTGTGATAATTTGAAAAAAATGTCCCTATTTTAGACACTTTAATGGCTACTGGCAGCAAACCTGTAAAATCTCAAATGCTCTTTAAGGGGGTGTGAGTTCTCAATGTTTGATGAGGGATAGGGGGACAATATAAAGGCCAAGTACCAGCACCCATCGCACATCATGTGCGCACGCCCCCCGATCACCAGAACCCCAATGCCGTCGGTCAGGTTCTCCGATGATGCTCTGGTGATGGTGCCCCGACGAAGAAAAATATGACACCAGCACATGCCCGAGCCCAGCATGTGCTGCTGTAACCCTCAGTCCAATCTGATCTTAGACTGGGAATGAGCACCGTATGCTTAGACTGAGAATGAACTTCGTATGCCTAAGCCAACCGACAAAATGAGAGGGCGGGCGGGCGCTAGGTCGGCCGGAGAAACGAGATGGGCAAGCCGTGGATCGATAGGGTGGTAGGTGGGTTTAGGTACATCCTCATATTTTTGAGTGCCAATGCCATTTTATGGCGTGTAAAGTCGTACAATGGTCCCTTAAGCCTTCACGTGAAGTTTCATGCAAGACAACTTGTTTTCTATTTTCCACCATTTTTTAAACTTTTTATGGTTCGGGATTTTTTAAAATTTTTTCGAAAGGAGTTTTGGCCCCAAACTTGCTAGACGTGATCCCTGTATTTTTGTTGGCAGGCACAAAAAAATTCAGCTAAAAACTCGAAGTGTACAAGACTTTGTGATGATTTGAAAAAAGTGTCCCCATTTCAGACACTTTAATGGCTACTGGCAGCAAACCTATAAAATCTCAAATGCCCTTTAAGGGGGTGTGAGTTCTTGAGGTTTGATGAGGAATAGGGGGCCAATATAGGGGCCAAGTACCAGCACCCATCACATATCATGCGCGCACACCCCCCGGCCCCCCCGATCGTCGGAACCCCAATGCCGTCGGTCAGGTTCTCCAGCGATGCTCCAGCGATGGCGCCCCGACGAAGAAAAATGCGACACCAGCACATGCCCGAGCCCAGCATGTGCTGTCGCAACCCTCGGTCCGGTCTGATCTTAGACTGGGAATGAACTCCGTATGCTTAGACTGGGAATGAATTCCATATGCCTAAGTCACCCCATAAAACGAGCGTGCGGGCACTTAGCAGGCCAGAGGGGCGGGATGCGCAAGCTGGGGATCGACCGGGTTCCCCTCTGCATGCTGCCAATCCTACTACCATAACCCTCGGTCCGGTCTGATCTTAGACTGGGAATGAACTCCGTATGCCTAAGCCAACCGACGAAACGAGCGGGCGGGCGGGCACTACGCCGACCAGAGAGATGGGATGCGCAAGCCGTGGATTGATAGGGTGGTAGGTGGGTTTAGGTACATCTTCATATTTCTATGTGTCACTGCCATTTTTATGGCTTGTAAATTCATACAATGGTCCCTTAAGCCTTCACGTGAAGTTTCATGGCAAGACGACTCGTTTTCTATTTCTCACGATTTTCAAAACTTTTTACGGTTCGGGATTTTTTACAATTTTTTCGGAAAGAGTTTTGGCCCAAAACTTGGTAAAAGTGATCCTTGTATTTTTGTTGGCATACACAAAAAAATTCAGCTAAAAACTCGAAGTGTACAAGATTTTGTGACCATTTGAAAAAAGTGTCCCCATTTCAGACACTTTAATGGCTACCGACAGCAAACCTATAAAATCTCAAATTCTCTTTAAGGGCGTGTGCGTTCTCAAGGTTTGATGAGAGATAGGGGGCCAATATAAGGGCCAAGTACCAGCACCTATCACACATCATGTGCGCACACCCCCCCCGGCCCCCCCGATCGCCGAAACCAAAATGCCACCAGTCAAGTTCTCCGACGATGCTCCGGTGATGGTGCCCGACGAAGAAAAATTTTGCACCAGCACATGCCCGAGCCTAGCATGTGCTGCCGTAACCCTCGGTCTAGTCTGATCTTAGACTGGGAATGAACTCCGTATGCTTAGACTGGGAATGAACTCCACATGCCTAAGTCAACCCACGAAAAGAGCGTGCAGGTGCTCAACCAGCTAGAGGGGCGGGATGCGCAAGCCGAGGATCGACCGGGTCACCCACTATGTGCTACCGATCCTGCTGCCACAACCCTCAGTCCAGTCAGATCTTAGATTGGGAATGAACTCTGTATGCCTAAGCCAACCGACGAAACGAGCGGGCAGGCGGGCGGACGGGCGGACGGGCGGGTGGGCATCCCGCCGGCCAGAGAGACGGGATGCGCAAGCCGTGGATTGATAGGGTGATAGGTGGGTTTAGGCAAATCTTCATATTTCTACATGCCAATGCCATTTTTATGGCTTGTAAATTCATAGAATGGTCCCTTAAGCCTTCACATGAAGTTTCATGGCAAGATGACTCATCTTCTATTTTTCATAATTTTTGAAACTTTTTGCAGTTCGGGATTTTTTTAAATTTTTTTGGAAGGATTTTTGGCCCCAAACTTGGTAGACGTGATCCTTGTATTTTTTTTGGCATGCACAAAAAAATTCAGCTAAAAACTCGAAGTGTACAAGATTTTGTGACCATTTGAAAAAAGTGTCCCCATTTCAGACACTTTAATGGCTACTGGCAGCAAACCTGTAAAATCTCAAATGCTCTTTAAGGGGGTGTGAGTTCTTGAGGTTTGATGAGGGATGGGGGCCAATATAAGGGCCAAGTATCAGCGCCCATCGCACATCATGTGTGCACACCCCCCGGACCCCCTCAATCGCTGGAACCCCAACGTCACCGATCAGGTTCTCCAGCGATGCTCCGGCGATGGTGCCCCGGTGAAGAAAAATGCCGTACCAGCACATGCCAGAGCCCAGAATGTGCTGTCGCAACCCTCGGTCCAGTCCGATCTTAGACTGGGAATGAACTCCGTATGCTTAGACTGGGAATGAATTCCGTATGCCTAAGTCAACCCACAAAACGAGCGTGCGGGCGCTCAGCCGGCCAGAGGGGCGGGATGCACAAGGCGGGGATCGGTCGGGTCCCCCTCTACGTGCTACCTATCCTGCTGCTGCAACCCTCGGTCTGGTCCCATCTTAGACTGGGAATGAACTCTGTATGCCAATGCCAACCGACGAAACGAGCGGGCGGGCGGGCGGGCATTATGCCGGCCAGAGAGACGGGATGCGCAAGCCATGGATCGATAGGGTGGTAGGTGGGTTTAGGCACATCTTTATATTTCTACATGCCAATGCCATTTTTATGGCTTGTAAATTCATACAAAAAAAGTCAGCTAAAACCTCGAAGTGTACAAGATTTTGTGACAATTTGAAAAAAGTGTCCCCATTTCAGACACATTAATGGCTACTGGCAGCAAACCTGTAAAATCTCAAATCATCTTTAAGGGGGTGTGAGTTCTCAAGGTTTGATGAGAGATAGAGGGCCAATATAAGGGCCAAGTACCAGCACCCATCGCACATCATGCGCGTACACCCCCTCGGGCCCCCGATCGTCCGAACCTCAATGCCGCAGGTCAGGTTCTTCGACTCTTTAATGGCTACTGGCACATCTTCATATTTCTGCATGCCAATGCCATTTTTATGGCTTTTAAATTGATACATTGGTCCCTTAAGCCTTCTCGTGAAGTTTCATGGCAAGACGACTCGTTTTCTATTTTTCACGATTTTTGAAACCTTTTGCGGTTTGGGATTTTTAAAAATTTTTTTGGAAGGAGTTTTCACCCCAAACTTGGTAGACGTGATCCTTTTATTTTTGTTGGCATGCAAAAAAAAATTCAGCTAAAAATTTGAAGTGTACAAGATTTTGTGACCATTTGAAAAAAGTGTCCCCATTTCAGACTCTTTAATGGCTACTGGCAGCAAACCTGTAAAATCTCAAATGCTCTTTAAGGGGGTGTGAGTTCTCGAGGTTTGATGAGGGATAGGGGGCCAATATAAGGGCCAAGTACCAGCACCCATCGCACATTATGTCCGCACAGCCCCCCCAACCCCCCGATCGTCGGAACCCCAATGCCGCCGGTCAAGTTCTCCGATGATGGTGCCCCGGTGAAGAAAAATACGGCACCAGCAGATGCTCAAGCCCAGCATGTGCTGCCGCAACACTCGGTCCAGTCCGATCTTGGACTGGATATGAACTCCATATGCCTAAGTCAACCCACGAAACGAGCGTGCTGGCACTTAGCCGGCTAGAGGGCGGGATGCGCAAACTGGGGATCGGTCGGGTCTGCCTCTGTATGCTGCCGATCCTGCTAGCGCAACCCTCGGTGCGATCTGTTCATAGATTGGGAATGAACTCCGTATGCCTAAGCCAATCGACGAAACGAGTTGGTGGGCAGGCGGGCGGGCACTACACCGGCCAGAGAGACAAGATGCGCAAGCCGTGGATCGATAGGGTGGTAGGTGGATTTAGGCACATCTTCATATATCTGCATGCCAGTGCCATTTTTATGGCTTGTAAATTGATACAATGGTCCCTTAAGCCTTCACGTGAGGTTTAATGGCAAGACGACTCGTTTTCTATTTTTCATGATTTTTGAAACTTTTTACAGTTCGGGATTTTTTAAAATTTTTTCGGAAGGAGTTTTGACCCCAAACTTGGTAGACGTGATCCTTGTATTTTTGTTGGCATGTACCAAAAAATTCAGCTAAAAACTCGAAGTGTACAAGATTTTGTGACCATTTGAAAAAAGTGTCCCTATTTTAGGCACTTTAATGGCTACTAGAAGCAAACCTGTAAAATCTCAAATGCTCTTTAAGGGGGTGTGAGTTCTTGAGGTTTGATGAGGGATAGGGGGCCAATATGTGGGCCACGTACCAGCACCCATCACACATTATGTGCGCACAGCCCCCCCGGCTCCCCCGATCGTCAGAACCCCAATGCCGCCGATCAGGTTCTCCGACGATGGTGCCCCGACAAAGAAAAATGCGGCACCAGCACTTGCTCGAGCCCAGCATGTGCTGCCACAACCCTCAGTCTGGTCCAATCTTAGACTGGGAATGAACTCCGTATGCCAAAGACAACCCACGAAACGAGCGTTCGGGCTCTCAACCGGCCAGAGGGGTTGGATGCGCAAGCTGGTGAACGGGCAAGTCCCCCTCTGCATGCTGCCGATCCTGCTACCGTAACCCCCGATCCGATCTAATCTTAGACTAGGAATGAACTCCGTATGCCTAAGGCAACTGACGAAATGAGCAGGTGGACGGGCGGGCACTACGCCAGCCAGAGAGACGGGATGCGCAAGCTATGGATCGATAGTGTGGTAAGTGGGTTTAGGCACATCTTCATATTTCTATGTGCCAATGCCATTTTTATGACTTGTAAATTCATACAATAGTCCCTTAAGCCTTCACGTGAAGTTTCATGGCAAGACGACTCGTTTTCTATTTTTCATGATTTTTGAAACTTTTTGCGGTTTGGGATTTTTTAAAATTTTTTCGGAAGGCTTTTTGGCCCCAAACTTGGTAGACGTGATACTTGTTTTTTTGTTGGCATGCAAAAAAATATTCAGCTAAAAACTCGAAGCGTACAAGATTTTGTGACCATTTGAAAAAAGTGTCTCCATTTCAGACACTTTAATGGCTACTGACAGCAAACCTGTAAAATCTCAAATGCTCTTTAAGGGGGTGTGAGTTCTTGAGGTTTGATGAGGGATAGGGGGCCAATATAAGGGCCAAGTACCAGCACCCATCGCACATCATGTGCGCACACCCCCCGGCCCCCCAATCGTCAGAACCCCAATTCCTCCGATCAGGTTCTCCGGTAATGCTCCGATGATGGTGCCTCGACGAAGAAAAATGCGACACCAGGACATGCCCGAGCCCAGCATGTGCTACTGCAACCCTTGGTTCGGTCTGATCTTAGACTGGGAATGAATTTCGTATGCTTAGCTTGGGGATGAACTTCGTATGCCTAAGTTAACCCACGAAACGAGCGTGCGGGCGCTCTGCTGGCCAGACGGGCAGGATGCGCAAGCCGAGGATCTGTCGATCCCACTCTACGTGCTACCAATCCTGCTGCCACAACCCTCGGTCTGATCTGATCTTAGACTAGGAATGAACTCCGTATGCCTAAGCCAACCGACGAAACGAGCAGGCGGACGGGTGGGCGTGTACTACACAGACAAGAGAGACGGGATGCGCAAGCCGTGGATCGATAGGGTGGTAGGTAGGTTTAGGCACATCTTCATATTTCTGCATGCCAAAGCCATTTTTATGGCTTGTAAATTCATACAATGGTACCTTAAGCCTTCATGAGAAGCTTCATGGCAAGGCGACTCGTTTTCTATTTTTCATGATTTTTGAAACTTTTTACGGTTTGAGATTTTTTAAAATTTTTTCGGGAGGATTTTTGGCCCCAAACTTGGTAGACATGATCCTTGTATTTTTTTTGGCATGTACAAAAAAATTCAGCTAAAAACTCGAAGTGTACAAGATTTTGTGACCATTTGAAAAAAGTGTCCCCATTTCAGAGACTTTAATGGCTACTGGCAGCAAACCTGTAAAATCTCAGACGCTCTTTAAGGGGGTGTGAGTTCTCGAGGTTTGATGAGGGATAGGGGCCAATATAAGGGCCAAGTACCATCACCCATTACACATCATGTGCGTACACCCCCCCCAGCCGCTCCGATCATCGGAACCCCAATGCCGCCAGTCAGCTTCTCCGGCAATACTCTGGCGATGCTCCGACGATGGTGCCCCGACGAAGATAAATGCGGCACCAGCACATGCTTGAGCCCAGCATGTGCTATCGCAACCTTTGGTCTGGTCTGATCTTAGATTGAGAATGAACTTCGTTTGCCCAAGCCAACCCACGAAATGAACGTTCGGGCACTCAGCCTGCCAGAGGGGCGGGATGCGTAAGCTAGGGATCGGCTGGGTCCCCCTCTGCGTGTTCCTAATCCTGTTGCTTTAACCCTCAGTCTGGTCCGGTCTTAGAGTGGGAATGAACTCCATATGCCTAAGCCAACCGACGAAACGAGCGGGCGGGCGGGCACTACGCCGGCCAGAGAGACGGGATGCGCAAGTCGTAGATCGATAGGGTGGTAGGTGGGTTTAGGGACATCTTCATATTTCTGCATGCCAATGCCATTTTTATGGCTTGTCAATTCATACAATGGTCCCTTAAGCCTTCACGTGAAGTTTCATGGCACGACGACTCGTTTTCTATTTTTCACGATTTTTACGGTTCAAGATTTTTTAAAATTTTTTCAAAAGGAGTTTTGGCCCCATACTTGGTAGACGTGATCCTTGTATTTTTGTTGGCATACACAAAAATATTCAGATAAAAACTCGAAGTGTACAAGATTTTGTGACCATTTGAAAAAAATGTCCCCATTTCAGACAATTTAATGGCTACTGGCAGTAAACCTGTAAAATCTGAAATGCTCTTTAAGGGGGTGTGAGTTCTCAAGGTTTGATGAGAGATAGGGAGCCAATATGAGTTCCATGTACCACCACCCATCACACATTATGTCCGCATAGCCCCCCCTGGCCCTCCCGATCATCGGAACCCCAATGCCGCCGGTCAAGTTCTCCGACGATGGTGCCCCGACGAAGAAAAATACGGCACCAGCAGATGCCCGAGCCCAGCATGTGCTGCCGCAACACTCGGTCCTATCCGATCTTGGACTGGAAATTAACTCTGTATGCCAAAGTCAACCCACGAAACGAGCGTGCTGGCGCTCAACCGGCCAGAGGGGCGAGATGCGCAAGTCGGGGATCGACTGGCTCCCCCTCTGCATGCTGCCGATCTTGCTGCCGTAACCCGCAGTCCGGTCTATTCATAGACTGAGAATGAACTCCGTATGCCTAAGCCAACCGATGAAACAAGTTAGCGGACGGGCGGGCGGGCACTACACCGGCCAGAGAGACAGGATGCACAAGTCATGGATCGATAGGGTGGTAGATGGGTTTAGGCACATCTTCATATTTCTACATCTCAGTGCAATTTTTATGGCTTGTAAATTCATAAAATGGTCCCTTAAGCCTTCACGTGAGGTTTCATGACAAGACGACTCGTTTTCTATTTTTCATGATTTTTGAAACTTTTTACGGTTCGAGATATTTTTAAATTTTTTCGGAAGGAGTTTTGGCCCCAAACTTGGTAGACGAGATCCTTGTATTTTTGTTGGCATGTACCAAAACATTCAGCTAAAAACCCGAAGTGTACAAGATTTTGTGACATTTGAAAAAAGTGTCCCCATTTTAGGCACTTTAGTGGCTACTGGAAGCAAACCTGTAAAATCTCAAATGCTCTTTAAGGGGGTGTGAGTTCTCAAGGTTTGATGAGGGATAGGGGGCCAATATGAGGGCCAAGTACCAGCACCCACACACATTATGTGTGCACAGCCCCCCCAGCTCCCCCAATCGTCTGAACCCCAATGCTGCCGGTCAAGTTCTCCGACGATGGTGCCCCGACGAAGAAAAATGCGGCACCAGCACATGCTCGAGCCCAACATGTGCTGCCACAACCCTCGGTCCGATCGGATCTTAGACTGAAAATGAACTCCGTATGCCAAAGACAACCCACGAAACGAGCGTTCGGGCGCTCAACCGGCCAGAGGGGTTGGATGCGCAAGTCGGGGATCGGGCAGGTCCCCCTCTGCATGCTGTCGATCCTGCTACCGCAACCCTCGGTCCGGTCCGATCTTAGACTAGGAATGAACTTCGTATGCCTAAGCCAACCGACGAAATGAGCGGGCGGGAGGGCGGGCACTACGCCGGCCAGAGAGACGGGATGCGCAAGCCATGGATCGATAGTGTGGTAAGTGGGTTTAGGCACATCTTCATATTTCTACGTGCCAATGCCATTTTTATGACTTGTAAATTCATACAATGGTCCCTTAAGCCTTCACATGAAGTTTCATGGCAAGACGACTCATTTTCTATTTTCATGATTTTTGAAACTTTTTACGGTTCGGGATTGTTTAAAATTTTTTCGGAAGGAGTTTTGGCCCCCCAAACTAGGTAGACATGATCCTTGTATTTTTGTTGGCATGCACAAAAAATTCAGCTAAAAACTCGAAGTGTACGAGATTTTGTGACCATTTGAAAAAAGTGTCCCCATTTCAGACACTTTAATGGCTACTGGCAGCAAACCTATAAAATCTCAAATGCCCTTAAAAGGGGTGTAAGTTCTCGAGGTTTGATGAGGGATAGGGGGCCAATATAAGGGCCAAGTACCAGCACCTATTGCACATGATGTGCGTACACCCCTCTCGCCCCCCCGATCGACGGAACCCCAATGCCGTCGGTCAGGTTCTCCGACGATGGTGCCCCGGCGAAGAAAAATGCGGCACCAACACATTCTCGAGCCCAGCATGTGCTGTCGCAACCCTCAGTCTGGTCCGATCTTAGACTGTGAATGAACTCCGTATGCTTAGACTGGGAATGAACTCCGTATGCCTAAGTTAACCCACGAAACGAGCGTGCGGGCGCTCAGTCGGCCAAAGGGGGAGGATGCGCAAGTCGGGGATCGGTCGGGTCCCCCTCTACGTGCTGACGATCCTGCTGCCGCAACCCTTGGTCCGGTCTGATCTTAGACTAGGAATGAACTCCGTATACCTAAGCCAACCGACGAAATGAGTGGGCGGGCGGGCAGGCACTACGTCGGCCAGAGAGACGGGATGCGCAAGCCATGGATCGATAGTGTGGTAAGTGGGTTTAGGCACATCTTCATATTTCTACTTGCCAATGCCATTTTTATGACTTGTAAATTCATACAATGGTCCCTTAAGCTTTAACGTGAAGTTTCATGGCAAGACAACTCGTTTTCTATTTTTCACGATTTTTGAAACTTTTTACGGTTCGGGATTGTTTAAAATTTTTTCGGAAGGATTTTTTGCCCCAAACTTGGTAGACGTGATCCTTGTATTTTTGTTGGCTTGTACAAAAAAATTCAGCTAAAAACTCGAAGTATACAAGATTTTGTGACCATTTGAAAAAAGTGTCCGCATTTCAGACACTTTAATGGCTACTGGCAGCAAACCTATAAAATCTCAAATGCTCTTTAAGGGAGTGTGAGTTCTCGAGGTTTGATGAGGGAGTGGGGGCCAGTATAAGGGCCAAATACCAGCACCCATCGCACATCATGTGAGCACACCCCCTGGCCCCCGATCGTCGAGACCCGAATGCTGTTGGTCAGGTTCTTCGGTGATGCTCCGACGATGGTGCCCCGGTAAAGAAAAATGCGGCACCAGCACATGCCCGAGGCCAACATGTGCTGCCGTAACCCTCGGTCTGGTCCAATCTTAGACTGGGAATGAACTCCGTATGCCTAAGCCAACCGATGAAACGAGCGGGCGGGCGGGCGGGCACTACGCCGGCCAGAGAGACAGGATGCGTAAGCCGAGGATCGATAGGGTCGTAGGTGGGTTTAGGTACATCTTCATATTTCTGTGTGCCAATGCCATTTTTATGGCTTGTAAATTCATACAATGGTCCCTTAAGCCTTCACGTGAAGTTTCATGGCAAGATGACTCGTTTTTTATTTTTCACAATTTTTGAAACTTTTTGATGTTTGAAATTTTTTAAAATTTTGCTCGGAAGGAGTTTTGGCCCCAAACTTGGTAGACATGATCCTTGTATTTTTATTGGCATGCATAAAAAAATTCAGCTAAAAACTCGAAGTGTACGAGATTTTGTGACCATTTCAAAAAAAGTGTCCCCATTTCAGACACTTTAATGGCTACTGGCAGCAAACCTGTAAAATCTCAAATGCCCTTAAAGGGGGTGTGAGTTCTCAAGGTTTGATGAGGGATAGGGGGTCAATATAAGGGCCAAGTACTAGCACCCATTGCACATCATGTGCGTACACCCCCCCGGCCCCCCCGATCGTCGGAACCCCAATGCCGTCGGTTAGGTTCTCCATCGATGCACCGACAATGGTGCCTCAGTGAAGAAAAATACGGCACCAGCACATGCCCAAGCCCAGCATGTGCTACCACAACCCTCGATCCGGTCTGATATTAGACTGGGAAAGAACTCCGTATGCTTAGACTGGGAATGAACTCTGTATGCCTAAGTCAACCCATGAAACGAGTATGCGGGCGCTCAGCAAGCCAGAAAGGGGGGATGCGCAAGTTGGGGATCAGTCAGGTCCCCCTATGCGTGCTGCCGATCCCGCTACCGCAACCCTCGGTCCAGTCTGATCTTAGAGTAGGAATGAACTCCGTATGCTTAAGCCAGCTGACAAAACGAGTTGGCGGGCAGACGGGCGGGCACTACACCGGCCAAAGAGACGGGATGTGCAAGTTGTGGATCGATAGTGTGGTAGGTGGGTTTAGGCACATCTTCATATTTCCACTTGCCAATGCCATTTTTATGGCTTGTAAATTCATACAATGGTCCCTTAAGCCTTCACGTGAAGTTTCATGGCAAGATGACTCATTTTCTATTTTTCATGATTTTTGAAACTTTGTGCAATTCAGGATTTTTTTAAATTTTTTCGGAAGAAGTTTTGGCCCCAAACTTGGTAGACGTGATCCTTGTATTTTTTTGTCCTACACAAAAAAATTCACCTAAAAGCTCGAAGTGTACAAGATTTTGTGATGATTTGAAAAAAGTGTCCCCATTTCAGACACTTTAATGGCTACTGGCAGCAAAGCTGTAAAATCTCAAATGCTCTTTAAGGGGGTGTGAGTTCTAGAGGTTTGATGAGGGATAGGGGGCTGAAATAAGGGCCAAGTACCAGCACCCATTGCACATCATGTGCGCACATGCCCCCCGGCCCCCCCGATCGTCGGAACCCCAATGCCGCCCGTCAAGTTCTCTGGTGATGGTGCCCCGACGAAGAAAAATGCGGCCCCAACACTTGCTCGAGCCCAGCATGTGCTGCCACAACCCTTGGTCCAATCCGATCTTAGACTGGGAATGAACTCCGTATGCCAAAGACAACCCACGGAACGAGCGTTCGGGCGCTCAACCGGCCAGAGGGGTTGGATGCGCAAGCTGGGGATCGGGCAGGTCCTCCTCTGCATGCTGCCGATCCTGCTACCGCAACCCTCAATCCGGTCCAATCTTAGACTAGGAATGAACTCCGTATGCCTAAGCCAACCGACGAAACGAGCGGGCAGACGAGCGGGCAC
The DNA here is from genome assembly GCF_047325235.1 of Durio zibethinus. Lineage (NCBI taxonomy): Eukaryota > Viridiplantae > Streptophyta > Magnoliopsida > Malvales > Malvaceae > Durio > Durio zibethinus. The sequence continues at coordinate 13,392,901 of NC_143180.1, read as the reverse complement.
TATGCCTATCAGAGAGACGGGATGCGTAAGCCGTGGATCGATAGGGTGGTAGGTGGGTTTAGGCACATCTTCATATCTACGTGCCAATGCCTTTTTTATGGCTTGTAAATTCATACAATGGTCCCCTAAACTTTCACGTGAAGTTTCATGGCAAGACGACTCGTTTTCTATTTTTCATGATTTTGAAACTTTTTACGGTTCAAGATTTTTTAAAATTTTTTCGGAAAGAGTTTTGGCCCCAAACTTGGTAGACGTGATCCTTGTATTTTTTTTGGCATCCACAAAAAAATTCAGCTAAAAATACGAAGTGTACGAGATTTTGTGACCATTTGAAAAAAGTGTCCCCATTTCAAACACTTTAAAGGCTGCTAGCAGCAAACCTATAAAATCTCAAATGCTTTTTAAGGGGGTGTGAGTTCTCAAGGTTTGATGAGGGATAGGGGGCCAATATAAGGGCCAAGTACTAGCACCCATCGTACATCATGGGCGCACACCCCACCCGGCCCCCCCGATCGTCAGTACCCCAATGCCGTCGGTCAGGTTCTCCGGTGATGCTTCGACAAAGAAAAATACGACACTAGCACATGCCCGAGCCCAGCATGTGCTGCCACAACCCTCGGTCCAATCCGATCTTAGACTGGGAATGAACTCCGTATGCCTAAGTCAACCCATGAAATGAGCGTGCAGGCGCTCAGCCAGCCAGAGGGGCGAGATGCGCAAGCCGGGGACCGACCGGGTCCCCCTCTGCATGCTGCCGATCCTGCTGCCGCAACCCTCGGTCCAGTCTGATCTTAGACTGGGAATGACCTCCGTATGCCTAAGCTAATCGACGAAACGAGCGAACAGGCGGGCAGGCAGGAACTACGCTGGCCAGAGAGACGGGATGCGCAAGCTGTGGATCGATAGGGTGGTAGGTGGGTTTAGGCACATCTTCATATTTCTATGTGCCAATGCCATTTATATGGCTTGTAAATTCATACAATGGTCTCTTAAGCCTTCACGTGAAGTTTCATGGCAAGACGACGAGTTTTATATTTTTCATGATTTTCGAAACGTTTTGCAGTTCAAGATTTTTTAAAGTTTTTTTGGAAGGGGTTTTGGCCCTAAACTTGGTAGACGTGATCCTTGGATTTTTGTTGGCATGCACAAAAAAATTCAGCTAAAAAGTCAAAGTGTACAAGATTTTGTGACCATTTGAAAAAAGTGTCCCCATTTCAGACACTTTAAAGGCTATTAGCAGCAAACCTATAAAATCTCAAATGCTCTTTAAGAGGGTGTGAGTTCTCGAGGTTTGATGAGGGATAGGGGGCCAATATAAGGGCCAAGTACCAGCACCCATCGTACATCATGGGCGCACACCCCGCCCGGCCCCCCCGATCGTCAGTACCCCAATGCCGTCGGTCAGGTTCTCCAGTGATGCTTCGACGAAGGAAAATGCGACACCATCACATGCCTGAGCCCAGCATATGCTGCCGCAACCCTCGGTCCGATCCGATCTTAGATTGGGAATGAACTCTGTATGCCTAAGTCAACCCATGAAATGAGCGTACGGGCGCTCAACCGGCCAGAAGGGCGGGATGCGCAAGTCGGGGACCGACCGGGTCCCCCTCTGCATGCTGTCGATCCTACTGCCGCAACCCTCGGTCTGGTCTGATCTTAGACTGGGAATGAACTCCGTATGCCTAAGTAATCGACGAAACGAGCGGACGGGCGGGAGGGCAGGAACTACGCCGGCCAGAGAGACGGGATGCGCAAGCTGTGGATCGATAGGGTGGTCGGTGGGTTTAGGCACATCTTCATATTTCTATGTGCCAATGCCATTTATATGGCTTCTAAATTCATACAATGGTCCCTTAAGCCTTCACGTGAAGTTTCATGGCAAGACGACGAGTTTTATATTTTTCAGGATTTTAGAAACGTTTTACAGTTCAAGATATTTTAATGTTTTTTCACAATGAGTTTTGGCCCCAAACTTGGTAGACGTGATCCTTGTATTTTTGTTGGCATGCACAAAAAAATTCAGCTAAAAACTCGAAGTGTACAAGATTTTGTGACCATTTGAAAAAAGTGTCCCCATTTTAGACACTTTAATGGCTACTGGCAGCAAACCTATAAAATCTCAAATGCTCTTTAAGGGGGTGTGAGTTCTCGAGGTTTGATGAGGGATTGGGGGCCAGTATAAGGGCCAAGTACCAGCACCCATCGCACATCATGTGCACACACCCCTCCGGCCCCTCGATCGCCGGAACCCCAATGCCGTCGGTCAGGTTCTCCGACAATGCTCCGACGATGGTGCCCCGGTGAAGAAAAATACGGTACCAGCAAATGCCCGAGGCCAGCATGTGCTGTCGTAACCCTCGGTCTGGTCCGATCTTAGACTGGGAATGAATTCCGTATGCCTAAGCCAATCGACGACACGAGCGGGTGGCGGGCACTGCGCCGGCCAGAGAGACGGGATGCGTAAGCCGTGGATCGATAGGGTGGTAGGTGGGTTTAGGTACATCTTCGTATTTCTGTGTGTGAATGCCATTTTTATGGCTTGTAAATTCATACAATGGTAACTTAAGCCTTCACGTGAAGTTTCATGGCAAGACGACTCGTTTTCTATTTTTCATAATTTTTAAAACATTTTGCTGTTCGGGATTTTTTAAAATTTTTTCGAAAGGGGTTTTGGTTCCAAACTTCGTAGATGTGATCCTTGTATTTTTGTTGGCATGCACAAAAAAATTCAGCTAAAAACTCGAAGTGTGCAAGATTTTGTGACCATTTCAAAAAAGTGTCCCCATTTCAGACACTTTAAAGGCTGCTAGCAGCAAACCTGTAAAATCTCAAATGCTCTTTAAGGGGGTGTGAGTTCTCAAGGTTTGATGAGGGATAGGGGGCCAATAGAAGGGCCAAGTACCAGCACCCATCGTACATCATGGGCGCACACCCCGCCCGGCCCCACCGATCGACAGTACCCTAATGCCGCCAGTCAGGTTCTCTGGCAATGCTTCGACAAAGAAAAATGTGACACCAGCACATGCTCGAGCCCAGCATGTGCTACCGTAACCCTCGGTCCAATTCAATCTTAGACTGGGAATGAGCTCCGTATGCCTAAGTCAACCCATGAAACGAGCGTGCGGGCGCTCAGCCGGCCAGAGAGGCGAGATGCGCAAGCCGGGGACCGATCGGGTCCCCCTCTGCATGCTGCCAATCCTGCTACTGCAACCCTCAGTCTGGTCTGATCTTAGACTGGGAATGAACTCCGTATGCCTAAGCTAACATATGAAACGAGCGGATGAGCGGGCGGACGAGAACTACGCCGGCCAGAGAGACGGGATGCGCAAGCTATGGATCGATAGGGTGGTAGGTGGGTTTAGGCACATCTTCATATTTCTATGTGCCAATGCCATTATATATGGCTTGTAAATTCATACAATGGTCCCTTAAGCCTTCACATGAAGTTTCATGGCAAGACGACGAATTTTATATTTTTCACGATTTTCGAAACGTTCTGCAGTTCAGGATTTTTTAAAGTTTTTTCGCAACGAGTTTTGGCCCTAAACTTGGTAGACGTGATCCTTGTATTTTTGTTGGCATGCACAAAAAAATTCAGCTAAAAACTCGAAGTGTACAAGATTTTGTGACCATTTGAAAAAAGTGTCCCCATTTCAGACAGTTTAATGGCTACTGGTAGCAAACCTGTAAAATCTCAAATGCTCTTTAAGGCGGTGTGAGTGCTTGAGGTTTGATGACGGATTGGGGGCCAGTATAAGGGCCAAGTACCAGCACCCATCGCGCATCATTTGCGCACACCCCCCGGCCCCCCGATCGCCGGAACCCCAATGCCGGCGGTCAGGTTCTCCGACGATAGTCCGGCGATGGTGCCTCGACGAAGAAAAATGCGGCACCAGCACATGCCCGAGGCCAGCATGTGCTGCCGTAACCCTTGGTCCGATCCGATCTTAGACTGGGAATGAATTCCGTACGCCTAAGCCAACCGACGACACGAACGGGTGGGCGGGCGGGCAGGCACTACGCCGGCCAGAGAGACAGGATGCGTAAGCTGTGGATCGATAGGGTGGTAGGTGGGTTTAGGTACATCTTCGTATTTCTATGTGCCAATGCCATTTTTATGGCTTGTAAATTCATACAAAGGTAACTTAAGCCTTCACATGAAGTTTCATGGCAAGACGACTCGTTTTCTATTTTTCACAATTTTCAAAACATTTTCCTGTTCTAGATTTTTTAAAATTTTTTCGGAAGGGGTTTTTGGCCCCAAACTTGGTAGACGTGATCCTTGTATTTTTGTTGGCATGCACAAAAAAATTCAGCTAAAAACTCGAAGTGTACAAGATTTTGTGACCATTTGAAAAAAGTGTCCCAATTTCAGACACTTTAATGGCTACTGGCAGCAAACCTGTAAAATCTCAAATGCTCTTTAAGGCGGTGTGAGTTCTCGAGGTTTGATGAGGGATAGAGGGCCAATATAAGGGCCAAGTACCAGCAACCATCGCACATCATGTGTGCACACCCCCAGGCCCCCCCGATTGCCGAAACCCTAATGCCGCCGGTTAGGTTCTCCGGGGAAGAAAAATGCTGCACCAGCACATGCCCGAGCCCAGCATGTGCTGCTGCAACCCTCAATCCGATCCGATCTTAGACTAAGAATTAACTCCGTTTGCTTAGACTGGGAATGAACTCCGTATGCCTAAGTCAACCCACGAAACGAGCGTGCGGGCGCTCAGCCGGCCAGAGGGTCGGGATGCGCAAGCTGAGGATCGGTCGGGTCCCCTCTGCGCGCTGCCGATCCTGTTGCCACAACCCACAATCTGGTTTGATCTTAGACTGGGAATGAACTCCGTATGCCTAAGCCAACCGACGAAACGAGCGGGCAGGCGGGCGGGCAATACGTCGGACAGAGAGACGGGATGCGCAAGCCGTGGATCGATAGGGTGGTAGGTGGCTTTAGGCAGATCTTCATATTTCTGTGTGCCAATTCCATTCTTATGGCTTGTAAATTCATACAATGGTCCCTTAAGCCTTCACGTGAAGTTTCATGGCAAGATGACCCATTTTCTATTTTTCATGATTTTCAAAACTTTTTATAGTTCGAGATTTTTTAAAATTTTTTTGGAAGGATTTTTGGCCCAAAACGTGGTAGACGTGATCCTTTTATTTTTGTTGGCATGCTCAAAAAAATTTAGCTAAAAATTCGAAGTGTACAAGGTTTTGTGGCCATTTGAAAAAAGTGTCCCTATTTCAGTCACATTAATGGCTACTGGTAGCAAACCTGTAAAATCTTAAATGCTCTTTAAGGGGGTGTGAGTTCTCAAGGTTTGATGAGGGATAGGAGGCCAATATAAGGGCCAACTACCAGCAGCCATCGCACATCATGTGCACACACCCCCTCCGGCCCCCCCGATCGTCGGAACCCCAATGCCGCTGGTCAGGTTCTCCGACGATCTTAGACTAGGAATGAACTCCGTATGCTTAGACTGGGAATGAACTCTGTATGCCTAAGTCAACCCACGAAACGAGCGTGCGGGCGCTCAGTCGGCCAGAGGGATGGGATGCGCAAGCCGGGGATCGGCCGGGTCCCCCTCTGCGTGCTGTCGATCCTGCTGCCGCAGCCCTTCATCTACTCCGATCTTAAACTGGGAATGAACTCCGTATGCCTAAGCCAACTGACGAAACGAGCGGGCAAGCGGGCACTACACCGGCCAGAGAGACGGGATGCGCAAGCCGTGGATGATTGGGTGGTATGTGGGTTTAGGCACATCTTCACATTTCTGCGTGCCAATGCCATTTTTATGGCTTGTAAATTCATACAATGGTCCCTTAAGCCTTCATGTGAAGTTTAATGGCAAGACGACTCGTTTTCTATTTTTCACGATTTTGAAAACTTTTTACGGTTTGAGATTTTTTAAAATTTTTTCGGAAGGTGTTTTGGCCCCAAACTTGGAAGAAGTGATCCTTGTATTTTTGTTGGCATGCATAAAAAAATTCAGCTAAAAACTCGAAGTGTACAAGATTTTGTGACCATTTGAAAAAAATGTCCCCATTTCAGACACTTTAATGGCTTCTGGCAGCAAACTTGTAAAATCTCAAATGCTCTTTAAGAGGGTGTGAGTTCTCAAGGTTTGATGAGGAATAGGGGGCAATATAAGGGCCAAGTATCAGCACCCATCACACATCATGTGCGCACACCCCCCGGGCCCCCCGATAGCCGGAACCCAATGCCGTCGGTCTTGTTCTCCGATGATGGTGCCCCGACGAAGAGAAATGTGGCACCAGCACATGCCCAAGCCCAGTATGTGCTGTCGCAACCCTCAGTCCGGTTCGATCTTAGATGGGAATGAACTCTGTATGCTTAGACTGGGAATGAACTCCGTATGCCTAAGTCAAACCACGAAACGAGCGCAAGCCGGGAATTGATCTGGTCCCCCTCTGCGTGCTACCGATCCTGCTACCGCAACCCTCGGTCTAGTTTGATCTTACACTAAGAATGAACTCCGTATGCCTAAGCCAACCGACGAAATGAGCGGGCGGGTGGGCGGGCGGGCACTACGCCGGCCAGAGAGACGAGATACGCAAGCCGTGGATCGATAGGGTGGTTAGTGGGTTTAGGCACATCTTCATATGTCTGCAAGCCAATGCCATTTTTATGGCTTGTAAATTCATACAATGGTCCCTTAAGCCTTCACGTGAAGTTTCTTGGCAAGATGACTCGTTTTCTATTTTTCATGATTTTCAAAACTTTTTGCGGTTCAGGATTTTTTAAAATTTTTTTGGAAGGAGTTTTGACCCCAAACTTGGTAGACATTATCCTTGTATTTTTTTTGGCATTCACAAAAAAATTCACCTAAAAACTCGAAGTGTACAAGATTTTGTAACCATTTGAAAAAAGTGTTCCCATTTTAGACACTTTAATGGCTACTGGCAGCAAACCTGTAAAATGTCAAATGCTCTTTAAGGGGGTGTGAGTTCTCTAGGATTGATGAGGGATAGGGGGCCAATATAAGGGCCAAGTACCAGCACCCATCGCACATCATGTGCGTACAACCACTCTTGGCCCCCCCGATCGCCGGAACCCCAATGCCGCCGGTCAGGTTCTCCGGCGATGCTCCGACGATCATGCCCCGATGAAGAAAAATGCGGCACTAGCAAATGCCCGAGCCCAGCATGTGCTGCCGCAACCCTCGGTCCAGTCCAATCTTAGACTGGGAATGAACTCCGTATGCTTAGACTAGGAATGAACTCCGTATGCCTAAGTCAACCCATGAAATGAGCGTACGGGCGCTCAGTCGGCCAAAGGGGCGGGATGCATAAGCCGAGGATTGGTCGGGTCCCCTTCTGCGTGCTGCCGATCCTACTGTCACAACCCTCAGTCTGGTCCGAACTTAGACTGGGAATGAACACCGTATGCCTAAGCCAACTGACAAAACGAGCGGGCGGGCACTACGTTGGCCAGAAAGACGAGATGCGCAAGCCGTGGATCAATAGGGTGGTAGGTGGCTTTAGGCACATCTTTATATTTCTGTGTGCCAATGCCATTCTTATGGCTTGTAAATTCATACAATGCTCCCTTAAGCCTTCACGTGAAGTTTCACGGCAAGATGACCCGTTTTCTATTTTTCATGATTTTCGAAACTTTTTTCGGTTCGGGATTTTTTAAAATTTTTTCGGAAGGAGTTTTGGCCCCAAACATGGTAGACGTGATCCTTGTATTTTTATTGGCTTGCACAAAAAAATTCAGCTAAAAACTGGAAGTGTACAAGATTTTGTGACCATTTGAAAAAAGTGTCCCCATTTCAGACACTTTAATGGCTACTGGCAGCAAACCTGTAAAATTTCAAATGCTCTTTAAGGGGGTCTGAGTTCTTGAGGTTTGATGTGGGATAGGGGGCCAATATAAGGGTCGAGTACCAGCACCCATTGCACATCATGTCCGTATATCCCCCCGACCATGCGATCACCAGAACCCCAATGCCGCCGGTTAGGTTCTCCGATGATGCTCCGACGATGGTGCCCCATGAAGAAAAATGCGACACCAGCATATGCCCGAGCCCAGCATTTGCTGTCGGAACTCTTGGTTCAGTTCGATCTTAGACTGGGAATGAACTTCGTATGCTTAGACTGGCAATGAACTCCGTATGCCTAAGTCAACCCATGAAACGAGCGTGCGGGCGCTCATCCGACCAGAGGGGTGGGATGCGTAAGCCGGGAATCGGCCGGGTCCCCCTCTACGTGCTACCGATCTTGCTGCCGCAATCCTTGATCCAATCTGATCTTAGACTGGGAATGAACTCCGTATGCCTAAGCCAACTGACGAAACGAGTGGGCGGGCGGCCGGGCACTACGCCGGCCAGAGAGACGGGATGCACAAGTCGTGGATCGATAGGGTGGCAGGTGGTTTAGGCACATCTTTATATTTCTGTGTGCCAATGCCATTTTTATGGCTTGTAAATTCAACAATGGTCCCTTAGGCCTGCACGTGAAGTTTCATGGCAAGACGACTCGTTTTCTATTTTTCATGATTTTTGAAACTTTTTACGGTTCGGGATTTTTTAAAATTTTTTCGGAAGGAGTTTTTACCCCAAACTTGGTAGATGTGATCCTTGTATTTTTGTTGCCAAGCACAAAACAATTCAGCTAAAAACTCGAAGTGTACAAGATTTTGTGACCATTTGAAAAAAGTGTCCCCATTTCAGACACTTTAATGGCTACTAGCAGCAAACCTGTAAAATCTCAAATGCTCTTTAAGGGGGTGTGAGTTCTCGAGGTTTGAGGAGGGATTGGGGGCCAATATAAGGCCCAAGTACCAGCACCCATCGCACATCATGTGTGCACACCCCCCCCCCGGCCCCCCCGATCCCAGAACCCTAGTGCTGCCGGTCAGGTTCTCTGGCGATGGTGCCCCGACGAAGAAAAATGCGGCACCAGCACGTGCCCGAGCCTAGCATGTGCTACCACAACCCTCGGTCCGGTCTGATCTTAGAATGGGAATGAACTTCGTATGCTTAGACTGGGAATGAACTCCGTATGCCTAAGTCAACCCACGAAACGAGCGTTCGGGCGCTCAGCCAGCCAGAGGGGCAAGATGCGCAAGCCAGGGATCGACCGGGTCCCCCTCTGTGTGCTGCCTATCCTGCTGTTGCAACCCTCAGTCCAGTCCATTCTTAGATTAGGAATGAACTCCGTATGCCTAAGCCAAATGATGAAACGAGCGAGCAGACGGGTCGGGCGAACACGACGCCGGCCAAAGAGATGGGATGCGCAAGCCGTGGATTGATAGTGTGGTAGGTGGGTTTAGGCACATCTTCATATTTCTGCATGCCAATGCCAATTTTTTGGCTTGTAAATTCTTATAATGGACCCTTAAGCCTACACGTGAAGTTTCATGGCAAGATGACTCGTTTTCTATTTTTCACGATTTTTGAAACTTTTTGGGGTTCGAGATTTTTTAAAATTTTTTCGAAAGGATTTTTGGCCCGAAACATGGTGGACGTGATCCTTGTATTTCTGATAGCATGCACAGAAAAATTCAGCTCAAAACTCGAAGTGTACAAGATTTTGTGACCATTTGAAAAAAGTGTCCCCATTTCAAACACTTTAATGGCTACTGGCAGCAAACCTGTAAAATCTCAAATGCTCTTTAAGGGGGTGTGAGTTCTCGAGGTTTGATGAGGGATAGGGGGCCAATATAAAGGCCAAGTACCAGCACCCATGGCACATCATGTGCGCACACCCCCCGACCCCCCCGATCGCCAGAACCCCAATGTCGTCGGTTAGATTTTTCGGCGATGCTCTGACGATGGTGCCTCGACAAAGAAAAATACGGCACCAGCACATGCCCGAGCCCAACACGTGCTACCGTAGCCCTCAGTCCGGTCCAATCTTAGATTGGTAATGAACTCCATATGCGTAGACTAGGAATGAACTCTGTATGCCTAAGTCAACTCATGAAACGAGCGTGCGGGTGCTCAGTCGGCCAGAGGGGCGGGATGCACAAGCTAGGGATCGATCGGGTCCCCCTCTGCGTGCTGCCTATCCTGCTGCCACAACCCTCGGTTGGGTCCGATCTTAGACTGGGAATGAACTCCATATGCCTAAGCCAACCGACGAAACGAGCGGGTGGGCGAGCACTACGCCGGCCAGAGAGACGGGATGTGCAAGCCGTGGATCGATAGGGTGGTAGGTGGGTTTAGGTACATCTTCATATTTCTACGTGCCAATGCCATTTTTATGACTTGTAAATTCATACAATGGTCCCTTAAGCCTTCACGTGAAGTTTCATGGCAAGACAACTCGTTTTCTATTTTTCACGATTTTAGAAAGGAGTTTTGGCGCCAAACTTGCTAGACGTGATCCTTGTATTTTTGTTGGCGTGCACAAAAAAATTCAGCTAAAAACTCGAAGTGTACAAGATTTTGTGACCATTTGAAAAAGGTGTCCCCATTTCAGACACTTTAATGGCTACAGGCAGCAAACCTGTAAAATCTCAAATGCTCTTTCAGGGGGTGTGAGTTCTCAAGGTTTGATGAGGGATAGGGGGCCAATATAAGGGCCAAGTACCAGCACCCATTGCACATCTTGTGCGCACACCGCCCCCCGGCCCCCCCGATCGTTGGAACCCCAATGCTACCGGTTAGGTTCTCCGATGATGGTGCCCCGGCAAAGAAAAATGTGGCACCAGCACATGCCCGAGCCCAACATTTGCTACCGCAACCTTCGGTCCAATCCGATCTTAGACTTGGAATGAACTTCGTATGCTTAGACTGGGAACGAACTCGTATGCCTAAGTCAACCCATGAAACGAGCGTGCGGGCACTCACCCGGTTACAGGGGCGGGATGCGCAAATCGGGGATCAATCGGGTCCCTCTCTGCGTGCTGGTGATCCTGCTGCTACAACCCTTGGTCCGGTCCAATCTTAGACTGGGAATGAACTCCGTATGCCTAAGCCAATCGACGAAACAAGCGGACAGGCGGGCGGGCACTACGCCGGCCAGAGAGATGGGATGCGCAAGCCGTGGATCGATAGGGTGGTAGGTGGGTTTAGGCACATCTTCAGATTTCTGCATGCCAATGCCATTTTTATGGCTTGTAAATTCATACAATGGTCCCTTAAGCCTTCGCGTGAAGTTTCATGGCAAGACGACCCGTTTTCTATTTTTCATGATTTTTGAAACTTTTTGGGATTTGGGATTTTTTAAAATTTTTTTGGAAGGGGTGTTGGCCCCAAAATTGTTAGACATGATCCTTGTATTTTTGTTGGCATGCACAAAAAAATTCAGCTAAAAACTCAAAGTGTACAAGATTTTGTGACAATTTGAAAAAAGCGTCCCGATTTCAGACACTTTAATGGCTACTGGCAGCAAACCTGTAAAATCTCAAGTGCTCTTTAAGGGAGTGTGAGTTCTCGAGGTTTAATAAGGGATAGGGGGCCAATATAAGGGCCAAGCACCAGCACCCATCACACATGATGTGCGCACACCCCCCCGGCCCCCCCGATTGCCGAAACCCCAATGCTGCCGGTCAGGTTCTCTGGCGATGCTCCGACGATGGTGCCCCGGTGATGAAAAATGTGACACCAGCACATGCCTGAGCCCCGTATGTGCTGCCACAACCCTCGGTCTGATCCGATCTTAGACTGGGAATGAACTCCATATGCCTAAGTCTACCCACGAAACGAGCATGCGGGCGCTCAACCGGTCAGAGGGGCAGGATGTGCAAACCGGGATCGACCGGGTCCCCCTCTACGTGCTGCCGATCCTGTTGTTGGAACCCTCGATCTGGTCTGATCTTAGACTGGGAATGAACTCCGTATGCCTAATCCAACCGATGAAACGAACGGGCGGATGGGCGGTCGAGCACTACGTTGACCAGAGAGACAGGATACGTAAGCCGTGGATCGATAGGGTGGTAGGTGGGTTTAGGCACATCTTCATATTTCTATGTGCCAATGACATTTTTATGGCTTGTAAACTCAGACAATGGTCCCTTAAGCCTTCACGTGAAGTTTCATGGCAAGACGACTCGTTTTCTATTTTTAACAATTTTTAAAACTTTTTACGGTTCGAGATTTTTTTAAATTTTTTCGGAAGAAGTTTTGGCCCCAAACTTGGTAGACGTGATCCTTGTATTTTGGTTGGCATGCATAAAACAATTCAGCTAAAAACTCGAAGGATACAAGATTTTGTGACCATTTGAAAAAAGTGTCCCAATTTCAGACACTTTAATGGCTACTAGCCGCAAACCTGTAAAATCTCAAATGCTCTTTAAGGGGGGTGTGAGTTCTCGAGGTTTGATGAGGGATAGGGGCCAATATAAGGGCCAAGTACCAGCACCCATCGCACATCATGTGCGTACAACCCCCTAGGCCCCCCCGATCATCGGAAGCCTAATGCCGCTAGTCAGGTTCTCCAGCGATGCTCCGACGATAGTGCCCCGACGAAGAAAAATACGGCACCAGGACATGCCTGAGCCCAGCATGTGCTGTCACAACCCTCGGTTCGGTCTGATCTTAGACTGGGAATGAACTCCTTATGCCTAAGTGAACCCACGAAATGAACGTGCGGGTACTCAGCCAGCCAGAAGGCGAGATGTGCAAGCCAGGGATCGGTCGGGTCCCCCTCTGCATGCTACCGATCCTGCTATCACAACCCTCGGTCTGGTCTGATCTTAGACTGAGAATGAACTCCGTATGCCTAAGCCATTTGACGAAACGAGGGAGGGGGCACTACACCGACCAGAGAGACGGGATGCGCAACAGTCGATCGATAGGGTAGTAGGTGGGTTTAGGCACATCTTCATATTTCTACATGCCAATGCCATTTTTATGGCTAGTAAATTCATACAATGGTCCCTTAAGCCTTCACGTGAAGTTTCATGGCAAGACGACTCGTTTTCTATTTTTCATGATTTTTGAAACTTTTTATGATACGGGATTTTTTAAAATTTTTTCGAAAAGAGTTTTGGCCCCAAAACTTGGCAGACGTGATCCTTGTATTTTTGTTGGCATGCACAAAGAAATTCAGCTAAAAACTCGAAGTGTACAAGATTTGTGACCATTTGAAAAAAGTGTCCCCATTTTAGACACTTTAATGACTACTGGCAGCAAACCTGTAAAATCTGAAATGCTCTTTAAGGGGGTGTGAGTTCTCGAGGTTTGATGAGGGATAGGGGGCCAATATAAGGGCCAAATACCAGCACCCACCACACATCATGTGTGCACACCCCCCGGCGCCCCCAATCGTCGGAACCCCAATGCTGTCGGTCAGGTTCTCCGACGATGCTCCGGTGATGGTGCCTCGGTGAAGAAAAATGTGGCACCAGCACATGCCCGAGCCCAGTATGTGCTACCGCAACCCTCGGTCCAGTCCGATCTTAGACTGAAAATGAACTCCGTATGCCTAAGTCTACCCACGAAACGACAATGCGGGCGCTCACCCGACCAGAGGGCCGGGATGCGCAAGCCAGGAATCGGTCTTGCCCCCCACCGCGTGCTGTCGATCTTGCTGCCGTAACCCTCGGTCTGGTCCAATCTTACACTGGGAATGAACTCTGTATGCCTAAGCCAACTGACGAAATGAGCGGGCGGGCACTACGCCAGCCGGAGAGACGGGATGCGCAAGCCGTGGATCGATAGGGTGGTAGGTGGGTTTAGGCACATCTTCATATTTTTGTGTGCCATTGCCATTTTTATGGCTTGTAAATTCATACAATGGTCCTTTAAGCCTTCACGTGAAGTTTCATGGCAAGACAACTCGTTTTCTATTTTTCACGATTTTTGAAACTTTTTACAGTTCGAGATTTTTTAAAATTTTTTCGAAAGGAGTTTTGACCCCAAACTTGTTACACGTGATCCTCGTATATTTTTTTGGCATGCACAAAAAAATTCAACTAAAAAGTCGAAGTGTACAAGATTTTGTGACCATTTGAAAAAAGTGTCCCTATTTCAGACACTTTAATGGCTACTGGCAGCAAACCTGTAAAATCTCAAATGCTCTTTAAGGGGGTAAGAGTTCTCGAGTTTTGATGAGGGATAGGGGGCCAATATAAGGGTCAAGTACCAGCACCCATCGCACATCATGTGCGCACACCCCCCGGACCCCCCGATCTTCGGAACACCAATGCCACCAGTCAGGTTCTCCGGCGATAGTGCGCCGACGAAGAGAAATGCAGCACCAACATATGCCCGACCCTAGCATGTGCTACCGCAACCCTCAATCCAATCTGATCTTAGACTGGGAATTAACACCGTATGCTTAGACTATGAATGAACTCCGTATGCCTAAGTTAACCCACGAAATGAGCGTGCAGCCGCTCAGCCGGCCAGATGGGGGATGTGCAAGCCGAGGATCAGTCGGGTCCCCCTCTGCATGCTGTCGATCCTGTTGTCGTAACCCTCAGTCCGGTCCGATCTTAGACTGGGAATGAACTTCGTATCACACATCATGTGTGCACACCCCCCTTCGGCCCCCCCGATCGTCGGAACCCCAATGCCTCGGTCAGGTTCTCAGGCGATGCTCCGGCAATGGTGCCCCGACGAAGAAAAATACGGCACCAGCACATGCTCGAGCCCAGCATGTGCTCCCACAACCCTCGGTCCAGTCTGATCTTAGACTGGGAAAGAACTCCATAAGCTTAGACTGGAAATGAACTCCGTATGCCTAAGTCAACCCACGAAACGTGCGAGTGGGCGCTCAACCGGCCAGAGGGGTAGGATGCGCAAGTCGGGGATCAGTCGAGTCCCCCTCTGCGTGCTGTCGATCTTGCTGCATTAACCCTCGGTCCGGTTCGATCTTAGACTGGGAATGAACTCCGTATGCCTAAGCAACCGACGAAACGAGCAGGCGAACGGGTGGGCACTACGCCGGCCAGAGAGACGGGATGCGCAAGCCGTGGATCAATAGGGTGCTAGGTGGGTTTAGGCACATCTTCATATTTCTACGTGCCTATGCCATTTTTATGGCTTGTAAATTCATACAATGGTCCCTTAAGCCTTCATATGAAGTTTCATGGCAAGACGACTCGTTTTCTATTTTTCACGATTTTCAAAACTTTTTACGGTTCGAGATTTTTTAAAATTTTTTCGGAAGAAGTTTTGGCCCCAAAATTGGTAGAGATGATCCTTGTATTTTTGTTGGCATGCACACAAACATTCAGATAAAAACTCGAAGTGTACAAGATTTTGTGACCATTTGAAAAAAGTGTCCCCATTTCATATACTTTAATGGCTACTGGCAGCAAACCTGTAAAATCTCAAATGCTCTTTAAGGGGGTGTGAGTTCTCGAGGTTTGATGAGGTATAAGGGCCCAATATAAGGGCCAAGTACTAGCACCCATCACACATCATGTACGCACACCCCCCCGGCCACCCCGATTACCGAAACCCCAATGCCGTCGGTCAGGTTCTCCGGTGATGCTCCGACGATGGTGCCCCGGTGAAGAAAAATACGGCACCAGCACATGCTCGAGCCCAGCATGTGCTACCGCAACCCTCGATCTGGTCTGATCTTAGATTGGGAATGAACTCTGTATGCTTAGACTGGGAATGAACTCCGTATGCCAAAGTCAACCCACGAAATGAGCGTGCGGGCGTTCAGCCGACCAGAGGGGCGGGATGACAAGTCGAGGATCGACCGGGTCCCCTTCTACGTTCAGTCGATCCTGCTGCCGCAACCCTCGGTCCGGTCCTATCTTAGAGTGGGAATGAACTCCGTATGCCTAAGCCAACCGACGAAACGAGTAGGCGGGCAGGCGGGCGGGCACTACGTCGGCCAGAGAGACGGGATGCGCAAGCCTGGATCGATAGGGTGGTAGGTGGGTTTAGGCACATCTTCATATTTCTGCATGCCAATGCCATTTTTATGGCTTGTAAATTCATACAATGGTCCCTTATGCCTTCACGTGAAGTTTCATGGCAAGATGACTCGTTTTCTATTTTTCACAATTTTCAAAACTTTTTGCTGTTCGGGATTTTTTAAAATTTTTTCGAAAGGAGTTTTGGCCCCAAACTTGGTAGACGTGATCCTTGTTTTTTTTTTTGGCATGCATAAAAAAATTCAACTAAAAACTCGAAGTGTACAAGATTTTGTGACCATTTGAAAAAATTATCCCCATTTCAGACACTTTAATGGCTACTGGCAGCAAACCTCTAAAATCTCTAATGCTCTTTAAGGGGGTGTGAGTTCTCGAGGTTTGATTAGGTATAGGGGGCCAATATAAGGGCCAAGTACTAGCACCCATCGCAATCATGTGCGCACACACCCCGGCCCCCCCGAGCCCAGCATGTGTTGTCGCACCCCTCGGTTCGGTCCGATCGTAAACTGGGAATGAACTCCGTATGCTTAAGTCAACCCATGAAACGAGCGTGTGGGCACTCAGTCGGCCAGAGCGGCGGATGCATAAGTTGAGGATCGATCGGGTCCCCCTCTACGAGCTACCGATCCTGCTGCCGCAACCCTCAGTCCGATCTGATCTTAGGCTGAGAATGAACTCCGTATGCCTAAGCCAATCGATGAAACAAGCGGGCGGGTGGGTGGGCGGGTATTACGTCGGCCAGAGAGACGGGATGTGCAAGCCATGGATCGATAGGGTGGTAGGTGGGTTTAGGCACATCTTCATATTTCTGCATGCCAATGCCATTTTAATGGCTTGTAAATTCATACAATGGTCCCTTAAGCCTTCACGTGAAGTTTCACGGCAAGACGACTCGTTTTCTATTTTTCATGATTTTTGAAACTTTTTGCGGTTCGTGACTTTTTAAAATTTTTTCGAAAGGATTTTTGGCCCAAACTTGGTAGAAGTGATCCTTGTATTTTTGTTGGCATGCACAAAAAAATTCAGCTAAAAACTCGGAGTGTACAAGATTTTGTGACCATTTGAAAAAAGTGTCCCCATTTCAGACACTTTAATGGCTACTGGCAACAAACCTGTAAAACCTCAAATGCTCTTTAAGGGGGTGTGAGTTCTTGAGGTTTGCTGAGGGATAGGGGGCCAATATAAGGGCCAAGTACCAGCACGCATCGCACATCATGTGTGCACACCCTCCCCTCCGGCCCCCTCAATCGTCGGAACCCCAATGCCACCGGTCAGGTTCTCCGACGCTGCTCTGACGATGGTGCCCCGAGGAAGAAAAATGCGGCACCAGAACATACCTGAGCCCATGAACCGAGCGTGCGGGTGCTCAGTCGGCCAGAGGGACGGGATGCGCAAGCTGGGGATCGGTCGAGTCCCCCTCTGCGTGCTGCTGATCCTACTATCGTAACCCTCGATCTGGTCTGATCTTAGATTGGGAATGAACTTCATATGCCTAAGCCAACCGATGGAACGAGCGGGCGGGTGGGCGGGCACTACGCCGGCCAGAGAGACGAGATGCACAAGTCGTGGATCGATAGGGTGGTAGGTGGGTTTAGGCACATCTTCATATTTCTACGTGCCAATGCCACTTTTATGGCTTGTAAATTCATACAATGGTCCCTTAAGCCTTCACGTGAAGTTTCATGGCAAGACGACTCGTTTTCTATTTTTCATGATTTTTGAAACCTTTTGCGGTTCGGGATTTTTTAAAATTTTTTCGAAAGGAGTTTTAGCCCCAAACTCGGTAGTCAAAGAGACGGGATGCGCAAGCCGTGGATCGATAGGGTGGTAGGTGGATTTAGGCACATCTTCATATTTCTGCGTGCCAATGCCATTTTTGTGGCTTGTAAATTCATACAGTGGTCCCTTAAGCCTTCATGTGAAGTTTCATGGGAACACGACTCGTTTTCTATTTTTCATGATTTTCAAAACTTTTTGCGTTTCGAGATTTTTTAAAAATTTTTTTGGAAGGATTTTTGGCCCGAAACTTGGTAGACGTGATCCTTGTATTTTTTTTTGGCATGCACAAAAAAATTCAGCTAAAAACTCGAAAGGTACAAGATTTTGTGACCATTTGAAAAAAGTGTCCCCATTTCAGACACTTTAGTGGCTACTGGCAGCAAACCTGTAAAATCTCAAATGCTCTTTAAGGGGATGTGAGTTCTTGAGGTTTGATGAGGGATTGGGGGCCAATATAAGGGCCAAGTACTAGCACCAATCATACAACAAGGGCGCACACCCCTTCGGCCCCCCCGATCTTTGGAACCCCAATGCCGTCGGTCAAGTTCTCCGACGATGCTCCGGCGATGGTGCCCCGACGAAGAAAAATGTGGCACCAGCACATGCTCGAGCCCAGCATGTGTTATCGCAACCCCCGGTCCGGTCCGATCTTAGACTGGGAATGAACTACGTATGCTTAGACTGGGAATGAACTCTGTATGCCTAAGTCAACCTACGAAACGAGCGTACGGGCGCTCAGCCGGCCAGAGGGGTGGGATGCGCAAGCTGGGGATCGACCGAGTCCCCCTCTATGTGCTACCAATCCTGCCAGCACAACCCTCAGTCCGGTCTGATCTTTGACTGGGAATGAACTTCGTATACCTAAGCCAACCAACGAAACAAGTGGGTGGGCACGGGCACTACGCCGTCCAGAAAGACGGGTTGCGCAAGCCGTGGATCGATAGGGTGGTAGGTGGGTTTAGGCACATCTTCATATTTCTGCATGCCAATGCCATTTTTATGGCTTGTAAATTCATACAATGGTCCCTTAAGCCTTCACGTGAAGTTTCATGGCAAGATGACTTGTTTTCTTTTTTTCACGATTTTCAAAACTTTTTGCGTTTCGGGATTTTTCAAAACTTTTTCGGAAGGAGCATTGGCCCCAAACTTGGTAGACGTGATCCTTGTATTTTTGTTGGCATGCATAAAAAAATTCAGCTAAAAACTCGAAGTGTACAAAATTTTGTGACCATTAGAAAAAAGTGTCCCCATTTCAGACACTTTAATGACTATTGGCAGTAAACTTGTAAAATCTCAAATGCTCTTTAAGTGGGTATGAGTTCTTGAGGTTTCATGAGGGATAGGGGGCCAATATGAGGGCCAAGTAGCAGCACCCATCACACATCATGTGCGCACATCCCCTCGGCCCCCCCGATCGTCGAAACCCGAATGCCGTCGGTCAAGTTCTCCGGCGATGCTCCTGCGATGGTGCCTCGGCGAAGAAAAATACGGCACCAGCACATGCTTGAGCCCAGCATGTGCTGCCATAACCCTCGGTCTAGTCCGATCTTAGACTGGGAATGAACTCCGTATGCTTAGACTGGGAATGAACTACGTATGCCTAAGTCAACCCACGGAACGAGCGTGCGGCTGCTCAGTCGGCCAGAGGGGCAGGATGCGCAAGCCGGGGATCGATCGGGTCCCCCTCTGCGTGCTGCCAATCCTGCTACCATAACCCTCGGTCCGGTCTGATCTTAGACTCGGAATGAACTCCGTATGCCTAAGCCAACTGACGAAACGAGCGGGCGGGCGAGCACTATACCGGCCAGAGAGACGGGATGCGCAAGCCGTGGATCGATAGGGTGGTAGGTGGGTTTAGGCACATCTTCATATTTCTACATGCCAATGCCATTTTTATGGCTTGTAAATTCATACAATGGTCCCTTAAGCCTTCACGTGAAGTTTCATGGCAAGACGACTCGTTTTCTATTTTTCACGATTTTCAAAACTTTTTACGGCTCGGGATTTTTTAAAATTTTTTCGAAAGGAGTTTTGGCCCCAAACTTGGTAGACGTGATCCTTGTATTTTTTTTGGAATGCATAAAACATTCAGCTAAAAACTCAAAGTGTACAAATTTAGTGACCATTTGAAAAAATTGTCCCCATTTTAGACACTTTAATGGCTACTGGCAGCAAACCTGTAAAATCTCAAATGTTGTTTAAGGGGGTGTGAGTTCTCGAGGTTTAATGAGGGATAAGGGGCCAATATAAGGGCCAAGTACCAGCACCCATCCCACATCATGTGCGCACACCCCCCCAGGCCCCCCCAATTGCCGGAACCCTAATGCCACCGGTCAGGTTCTCCGGCGATGCTCCTACGATGGTGCCCCAACGAAGAAAAATGTGGCACCAGGACATGCCCGAGCCCAGCATGTGCTGTTGCAACCCTCAGTCCGGTCCGATCTTGGAATGGGAATGAACTTCGTATGCTTAGACTGGGAATGAACTTCGTATGCCTAAGTCTACCCACGAAACGAGTGTGCGGGTGCTCAGCCGGCCAATGGGGCAGGACGCCAATCCGGGGATCAAGCGGGTCCCCCTCTGCGTGCTGCCGATCCTGCTGCCGCAACCCTCAGTCCAGTCCGATGTTAGACTTGGAATGAACTCCGTATGCCTAAGCCAACCGACGAAACGAGCGGGCAGGCGGGCAGTATACTGGCCAGAGAGACAGGATGCGCAAGTCGTGGATCGATAGGGTGGTAGGTGGGTTTAGGCACATCTTTATATTTCTACGTGCCAATGCCATTTTTATGGCTTGTAAATTCATACAATGATCCCTTAAGCCTTCACGTGAAGTTTCATGGCAAGACGACTCGTTTTCTATTTTTCATGATTTTCAAAACTTTTTACGGTTCGAGATTTTTTAAAATTATTTCGGAAGGAGTTTTGGCCCCAAAGTTGGTAGATGTGATCCATGTATTTTTGTAGGAATGCACAAAAGAATTCAAATAAAGGGCCAAGTACCAGCACCCATCGCACATCATGTGCGCACACCCCTCCGGCCCCCCGATCGCCGGAACCCCAATGCCACCAGTCAGGTTCTCCGACGATACTCCGATGATGGTGCCCCGACGATGAAAAATGTTGCACCAACACATGCCCGAGCCCAGCATGTGCTGTCACAACCCTCGGTCCGGTCCAATCTTAGACTGGGAATGAACTTCGTATGCTTAGATTGGGAATGAACTCCGTATGCCTAAGTCAACCCATGAAACGAGTGTGCGGGAGCTCAGTCGCCAGAGGGGCGGGATGCGCAAGCCGAGGATTGATCAGGTCCCCCTTTATGTGCTGTCGATCCTGTTGCAGCAACCCTCGGTCTAACCCTATCTTAGACTGGGAATGAACTCCGTATACCTAAGTCAACCCATGAAACGAGTATGCGGGCGTTCAATCGACCAGAGGGGTTGGATCCGTAAGCCGGGGATTGGTCGGGTCCCCCTCTACGTGCTGCTGATCCTGTTGCAGCAACCCTCGATCCGATCTGATTATAGATGGGAATGAACTCTGTATGCCTAAGCCAATCGACGGAACGAGCAGGCGGGCGGGCACTACGTCGGCCAGAGAGACGGGATTCGCAAGTCGTGGATCGATAGAGTGGTAGGTGGGTTTAGGCACATCTTCATATTTCTGTGTGCCAATGCTATTTTTATGGCTTGTAAATTCATATAATGGTCCCTTAAGCCTTCACGTGAAGTTTCATGGCAAGACGACTCGTTTTCTATTTTTCATGATTTTCGAAACTTTTTACGGTTCAAGATTTTTTAAAATTTTTTCGGAAGGAGTTTTGGTCCCAAACTTGGTAGATGTGATCCTTGTATTTTTTTTGGCATGCATAAAAACATTCAGCTAAAAACTCGAAGTGTACAACATTTTTTGACCCTTTGAAAAAAGTGTCCCCATTTCAGACACTTTAATGGCTACTGGCAGCAAACCTGTAAAATCTCAAATGCTCTTTAAGGGGCGTGAGTTGTCGAGGATTGATGAGGGATAGGGGGCCAATATAAGGGCCAACTATGAGTACCAATCATACATCAAGTTCGCACGCCCCCCGGCCCCCCCAATCACCGGAACCCCAATGCCGCCGATCAGGTTCTCCGACGATGCTTCGACGATGGTGCCCCGACGAAGAAAAATGCAGCACCAGGACATGCCGGAGCCCAGTATGTGCTGCCGTAACCCTCAGTCCGGTTCGATCTTACTCTGGAAAGGAACTTCGTATGCTTAGACTGGGAATGAACTCAGTATGCCTAAGTCAACCCACGAAACGAGCGTGCGAGCGCTCAACCGGCAAGAGGGGTGGGATGCACAAGCCGGGGATCAGTCGGGTCCCCCTCTACGTGCTGTCGATCCTGCTATCGTAACCCTCGGTTCGATCCAATCTTAGACTAGAAATCAACTCCGTATGCCTAAGCCAACCGATGAAACGACCGGGCAGGTGGGCAGGCACTACGTCGGTAAGAGAGACGGGATGCGCAAGCCGTGGATCGATAGGGTGGTAGGTGGATTTAGGCACATATTCATATTTCTGCATGCCAATGCCATTTTTTTGGCTTGTAAATTCATACAATGGTCCCTTAAGCCTTCACGTGAAGTTTCATGGCAAGACGACTCGTTTTTTATTTTTCACGATTTTCGAAACCTTTTGCGGTTTGGGATTTTTTAAACTTTTTTCGGAAGGATTTTTGGCCCCAAACTTGGTTGACGTGATCCTTGTATTTTCTTTGGCATGCACAAAAAAATTCAGCTAAAAACACGAAGTGTACAAGATTTTGTGACCATTTGGAAAAAGTGTCCCCATTTCAGACACTTTAATGGCTACTGGCAGCAAACCTGTAAAATCTCAAATGCTCCTTAAGGGGGTGTGAGTTCTTGAGGTTTGATGAGGGATAGGGGGCCAATATAAGGGCCAAGTAGCAGCACTCATTGCACATCATGTGTGCACACCCCCGCCGGCCCCCCCGATCGTCGGAACCCCAATGCCGCAGGTCAAGTTCTCCGACGATGCTCCGGCAATGGTGCCCCGACGAAGGAAAATACGGCACCAGCACATGCTCGACCCCAGCATGTGCTGTCGTAACCTTCAGTTTGGTTTGATCTTAGACTGGGAATGAACTCCGTATTCTTAGACTGGGAATGAACTCCGTATGCCTAAGTCAACCCACGAAACGAGCGTGCGGGCGCTCAGCCAACCAGAGGGGCTGGATGCGCAAGCCAGGGATCGGCCAGGTCCCCCTATGCGTGCTGTCGATCCAGCTACAGCAACCCTCGGTCTGGTCTGATCTTAGACTAGGAATGAACTCCGTATGCCTAAGCCAACCGACGAAATGAACGGGCGGGCGGGCACTACACCGGCTAGAGAGACGGGATGCGCAAGCCGTGGATCGATAGGGTGGTAGGTGGGTTTAGTCACATCTTAATATTTCTGCCTACCAATGCCATTTTTATGACTTGTAAATTCATACAATGGCCGCTTAAGCCTTCACGTGAAGTTTCATGGCAAGACGACTCGTTTTCTACTTTTCATAATTTTTGAAACTTTTTACAGTTCGGGATTTTTTAAAATTTTTTCGGAAGGAGTTTTGGCCCCAAACCTGGTAGACGTGATCTTTGTATTTTTGTTGGAATGCACAAAAACATTCAGCTAAAAACTTGAAGTGTACAAGATTTTTTGACCATTTGAAAAAGTGTCCCTATTTCAGACACTTTAATGGCTACTGGCAGCAAACCTGTAAAATCTCAAATGCTCTTTAAGGGGGTGAGAGTTCCCGAGGATTGATGAGGGATAGGGGGCCAATATAAGGGCCAGCTACCAGCACCCATCGCACATCATGTGCGCACACCCCTCCGGCCCCCTGATCACCGGAACCCTAATGCCGCCGGTCAGGTTCTCCGACGATGCTCCGTTGATGGTACCCCGACGAAAAAAAATGCGACACCAGCAGATGCCCGAGCCCAGCATGTGCTGCCGTAACCCTTAGTCTGGTCTGATCTTGGACTGCAAATGAACTCCGTATGAATAGATTGGGAATGAACTCCATATGCCTATGTCAACCCACAAAATGGGCATGCGAGCGCTCAACCGGCAAGAGGGGCGGGATGCGCAAGTCGGGGATTGGTCGGGTCCCCCTCTACGTGCTGTCGATCCTACTATCACAACCCTCGGTTTGGTCTGATCATATACTGGGAATGAACTCCGTATGCCTAAGCCAACCGATGAAACGAACGGGCGGGCGGGCTAACAGACACTACGCCGGCAAGAGAGACGGGATGCGCAAGCCATGGATCGATAGGGTGGTAGGTGGATTTAGGCACATCTTCATATTTTTGCATGCCAATACCATTTTTATGGCTTGTAAATTCATACAATGGTCCCTTAAGCCTTCACGTGAAGTTTCATGGCAAGATGACTTGTTTTTTATTTTTCATGATTTTAGAAACTTTTTACAGTTCGGGATTTCTTAAAATTTTTTCAGAAGGATTTTTGGCCCCAAACTTGGTTGACGTGATCCTTGTATTTTTGTTGGCATGCACAAAAAAATTCAGCTAAAAACACGAAGTGTACAAGATTTTGTGACCATTTGAAAAAAGTGTCCCCATTCCAAACACTTTAATGGCTACTGGCAGCAAACCTGTAAAATCCCAAGCCGTGGATCGATAGGGTGGTAGGTGGGTTTAGGCACATCTTCATATTTCTGTGTGCCAATACCATTTTTATGGCATATAAATTCATACAATGGTCCCTTAAGCCGTCACGTGAAGTTTCATGGCAAGACGACTCGTTTTTTATTTTTCATGATTTTTGAAACTTTTTACGGTTCGGGGTTTTTTAAAATTTTTTCGAAAGGATTTTTGGTCCCAAACTTGGTAGACATGATCCTTGTATTTTTGTTGGCATACAAAAAAAAAATTCAGCTAAAAACTCGAAGTGTACAAGATTTTGTGACCATTTGAAAAAAGTGTCCCCATTTTAGACACTTTAATTGCTACTGGCAGCAAACCTGTAAAATCTCAAATGCTCTTTAAGGGGGTGTGAGTTCTCGAGGTTTGATGAGGGATAAGGGGCCAATATAAGGGCCAAGTATCGGCACCCATCGCACAACATGTGTGCACACCCACCCCGGCCCCCCCGATCGCCGGAACCCCAATGCCGCGGCCAGGTTCTCCAACGATGCTCCGGCGATGGTGCCACGACGAAGAAAAATGTGGCACCAGCACATGCTCGACCCAGCATGTGCTGCCACAACCCTTGGTACAGTCCGATCTTAGACTGGGAATGAACTCCGTATGCTTAGACTGGGAATGAACTCTGTATGCCTAAGTCAACCCACGAAACGAGCGTGCGGGCGCTCAGCCGACCAGAGGGGTGGGATGCGCAAGCCGGGGTTCGGTCGAGTCCCCCTCTGCGTGCTGCCGATCCTACTACTGTAACCCTCAGTCTGGTCTGATCTGAGACTGGGAATGAACTCCGTATGCCTAAGCGAACCGACGAAACGAGCGGGCGGGCGGGCACTACGCCGGCCAGAGAAACGGGATGCGTAAGCCGTGGATCGATAGGGTGGTAGGTGGGTTTAGGCACATCTTTATATTTCTGTGTGCCAATGCCATTTTTATGGCATGTAAATTCATACAATGGTCCCTTAAGCCGTCACGTGAAGTTTCATGGCAAGACGACTCGTTTTTTATTTTTCATGATTTTTGAAACTTTTTACGGTTCGGGGTTTTTTAAAATTTTTTCGAAAGGAGTTTTGGTCCCAAACTTGGTAGACATGATCCTTGTATTTTTATTGGCATGCCAAAAAAAATACAGCTAAAAACTCGAAGTGTACAAGATTTTGTGACCATTTGAAAAAGTGTCCCCATTTTAGACACTTTAATTGCTACTGGCAGCAAACCTGTAAAATCTCAAATGCTCTTTAAGGGGGTGTGAGTTCTCGAGGTTTGATGAGGGATAAGGGGCCAATATAAGGGCCAAGTACCAGCACCATTCACACATCATGTGCGCACAGTCCCCCCCCGACCGCCCCGATCGCCGAAACCCCAATGCCGCTGGTCAGGTTCTCCGACGATGTTCCGGCGATGGTGCCTCGACAAAAAAAAATGCGGCACCAGCACATGCCCGAGCCCAGCATGTGCTGCCGTAACCCTCGGTCCGGTCTGATCTTAGACTGGGAATGAACTTCGTATGCTTAGACTGGGAATGAACTCCATATGCCTAAGTCAGCCCACGAAATGAGCGTGCGGGCGCTCAGCCGACCAAAGGGGCGGGATGCGCAAGTCGGGGATCGATCGGGTCCCCCTCTGCGTGCTGTCGATCCTGCTGTCGTAACCCTTGGTCCGGTCCGATCTTAGACTGGGAATGAACTCCGTATGCCTAAGTCAACCCACAAAATAAGCGTGCGGGTGCTCAGCCGGCCAGAGGGGCGGGATGCGCAAGCCGGGGATCGATCGGGTCCCCCTCTGCGTGCTGCCGATCTTGCTACCGTAACCCTCAATCCGGTCCGATCTTAGACCGGGAATGAACTCCGTATGCCTAAGCCGACCGGCGAAACGAGCGGGCGGGCACTATGCCAGCCAGAGATACGGGATGCACAAGCCGTGGATCGATAGGGTGGTAGGCGGGTTTACGAACAACTTCATATTTCTACGTGCCAATGCCATTTTATGGCTTGTAAATTCATACAATGGTCCCTTAAGCCTTCACGTGAAGTTTCATGGCAAGACGACTCGTTTTCTATTTTTCACGATTTTTGAAACTTTTTACGGTTCGGGATTTTTTAAAAATTTTTTCGGAAGGAGTTTTGGCCCCAAACTTAGTAGACGTTGTAGACACCCAATTGGGTCCAGGCCGATTGAGAGAATAGGGATGTATAGAGACCTAAGAAAAGGTTTAGGAGTGTTTTGGGAGCGAGAAAAAATTTTTTGAGAATTTTTTCTGTGAATTTTTGGAAAATTTCAGATTCCGGTGAATTTTCCGACGAAGTCTAAATTTTTCGACAAAAATTCCGGCCAACCTTGAAGTTTTCGGTGACCTGCCCAGTTTCCGACAAAGAATCCCAAAAACCGGTTATCTTTCGGTGAACTTTCGATGAACTTCCGACGAAAAAACCCAGATTTCGGTGACAAAACCCAGAATCCGATGAATCTTCAATCGGAGTTCTTCGACCTTTTAGAGAGAAGGGGAATGAAAAAGGAAGAAGAGAGAGAGAGGGGAGGAGCATTTTACTGAAAAACAAAGGGAAGTGCCTTTTATACCCTCTCGAAACGACGTCGTTTTGGCCTTAAGTGACCCAGAGGATCCGCGCGTTTCGTCGTGACCCGACCCGACCCGAGCATCGACCCGCTTCCTGACCCGTGCGTGCCTGCCCCCCTCCAAGCCGAGCCGAGCTCCAAGCCGCCCCCGTGAGCCGTTTCTCTTCCTTGAGCCGAGTCGAACCAAGCTCCGATCCGAGCCGCTCCAGGTTTTTTTTTTTTTGAATTTTTTTATTTTCATTTATTTGCTTATTTGTTTTTTTTATTTTTTATTTATTAGATTATGTTTATTTAATATTCTTTTATCTTTATTTTATTTTTATTTTATTTTTACTTTATTTTATTTTTTATTTTTATTTATTTTTTTTATTATTCTGTTTTCTTTAAATAAAAATCAAAATTTCCAAAAAAAATATTTTTAGGGAAAAGTTGAAAGTATCAATTTTCCTTAAAAATAAGTTAAAAAAAAAAAGTATTTTTGAAGAAAAGTTGAAAGTATCAATTTTCCTTAGAAATAAATTTTCAAAAAAAAATTTTTAGGGAAAAGTTGAAAGTATCAATTTTCCTTGAAAATCAAAGTTTCCAAAAAAAAAATATTTTTGGGGAAAAATTGAAAGTATCAATTTTCCTTAAAAATAAATTTCCAGAAAAATATTTTTAGGGAAAAGTTGAAAGTATCAATTTTTCTTAGAAATAAAATTTAAAAAAAAGGGTTTTTGAGGAAAAGTTGAAAGTATCAATTTTTCTTGAAAATCAAAGTTTCCAAAAAAAAACATTTTTGGGGAAAAGTTGAAAGTTTCAATTTTCCCTACACAAGAACAACCATCATTTCCTTCTTTTCTATTTTGATTTTGATTTTGATTTTTCTTTAACTAATCCGACGACGGAGCCTCTGTAAGTGAAACAGTAGTTTTTCTTGCATACTCTTGAGGTGAGGGAATTTTCTCAATTTTTTACTAAAAGTATTAGAGTCAATTGAGAATAATTTCCAATAATTAATTACTTGGTAAAATTTTAAGGCTTTTGGATAACACAAATTTAAGCTGGTACCATCTTTTGATGGGCGTTGTGAGGGTGCTATAACCTTTCTCACACGTAACCGAACTCTCGAACCCTGTTCTGGTTTGTAGACCTTAGGGACCCTTAAGCTTAGGTGTTCCCTGAAAAGACAGATTCCTTAGGTGGCCAATCGCACCTAGATAAAAAAAGATTGGTGGTGACTCCCTAAAGTCAATGTCTAGCGATAGATCCTCGGATCTAGACGTTATGACAGCTTGGTGACTCCACTGGGGAATTTGAGAGTCAGGCCAGCAAATAATTTGTGTTATCCAAAAGCCTAATAAAATTGAACCTTTTTGTATATATGTATTATTGTTCATTCATGTTTATTTACTTTGTTAATTATGTCATTCATGTGCATATGCATAACATGAGCTCTACACCCGAGCTTCGTCCCTCTAGGAGGGAGTAAAGTACCTATTGCTTTTGTGAGGTCTAATGCCTCTGCAGTGGCTAGTGAAATACTCCCACTCAAATTGAACCTTTTCCACTTGTAGCCTGTAATGGGCGAGGATTAGAGTGCCTTACTAGTCTGTGATGGACAAGGATGTAAGGAACAATTTGAGGACCTTTAGACTTTGACCCTAAAATCGCATATAGTGAACTTTAAGAGTGCCTAACCTATAGATAGAGCCATCACTCTTCCCTAATAGAATTAACCAAAAGCATAGGATTCATCCCTTTTACTTTGTGTGATGTTTAAATTTATTTAGTTATTTATTCTTTTTCTGGGTATACTAACCTTTTTTTCCTTTCGCATTGGTTCATGCGCATATCATAAAATTGCATAGAGAACATTTGCCTAAAAAATGATCTTCAACAAATTTTTTCATGGACACCAATGAACGCTTAGTCTGTTCTTCATCAGTATTAGCACCTTGTGGGACACCCAATGAAGTAAAGGCCCAATTAGAAAAGACTCAACTGAAGATGGGAGATTGCTTGCCAATTGGGTATGAGTCTACTCTGTCTCAAGAAACATCTATCCTCCTCAAACAGAATAATTTAGAAGATTTGGTGGATATCTGGAAGAAGATGAGTCCGTTAAAACAAGAGCAGTTTTGTCAGAAACATGGGCATATAGCACACCTTCTAGCAGTGGTTGTTGATGATCAACTAATTAGAGCTGCAACACAATTCTGGGATCCTGCATACAGGTGTTTCATCTTTAATGAAGCTGATATGACTCCTACCATAGAAGAATATTCGGTCTTATTAGGTTTGCATCTAAAGACTCCTGACAAGATATATGTCAAAAAACATAAGTCAGGATTTCATAAAAGTCTGGCTCAACTTATGGGGATAGACAAAGAAGTTGTGGATTCTCATACAAAGAAGAAACAGGAATAGGTTTGCCTACCTTGAAAGTTCTTTCATGAGTTTCTGATGCAACACGTCAATGAAGAACGGGGGTTAGACATATTTGCCTTGGCTATATACGGACTGGTAATCTTTCCAAAGGTTTTGGGACATATTGAGATAGTGGTGGTCGATTTCTTTGAAAGTGTGATCAATGGCTGTAATCCTTCAATGGTAATATTAGCAGAGACTATCAGATCTTTGAGTTATCATCGTCGAAATGGAGGGCACTTCATAGGATGCATACAGTTATTGTACGTGTGGATGAAAAGTCATTTTGAATAAGAAAATGGCACTTTCTCGAAGATTTACATTCATAATCATTTTCCAATCAAGGAATTCTGTGAAAGTGGATGGTCGAAGCGGAAGCCTAAACAAGAATGGATAACTTTCTTACAAAAATTAGAAAGTGCCAGGGTGAGATGGTTGGCCCCATGGATGAATCGTGAGCCTATGTTATACTAATGTGGGGATAGTACAGTGGTTCCGCTTCTGGGTTTATGGGGAGTGACGAATTATGCACCACTCCTAGTGAGAAGGCAATTGGGGGGAAAACAGTTCATTCCTATGACTTATGGGCTTCATCAGTTAGATTTCTCTTACAGTGAGCCTAAAGCATTTCAGAAGATGAATGAGATGATCAAAGCATGGAAAAATCCCTAAAGAGTGAGTCCTAGACCATTCACTGAAAAAGTCACCCCAGGTTACTTGGTTTGGAGAACAAAGAGAAGACAAGAAATGGTATTCACTTATGAAATCTCTCAACCACCAACAGAAGAAAAACTTGAAGAGACACCATCAAAGTTAGAGCTGGCAACAAAAGAATTTGAGTTTGAAAAGATCAAGTTAAAGAAAGAGATTCAAGAACTTCAAGAAGAAAAAGCCCAATGGAAAGGTAGAGCCAAAAATTATGAAGTTAAAGTTCAGAAGATTGCTAGAGAACAAGATATAGCTACTGAAGATCTAGCAAGGTTACACCAGGAGCATAAGAGGCTATGTGTGAGAGAAAGAGCCAAAGAGATAACCATTACTGAGCTGACTGAGGAAAATACAAGACTGAAGCAAGAGTATGCCGAATTGGAAGAAGAAAGTACAGAAGCACAGGCAGAAATAAACATGCTAAACAGTTATTTAAGCAGGTTAAGTCAAAGGTTGGATGAACAAGGAGACCTCATCACTGCATTGGTTAGAGAACATAGAGAATTATCATACCAAGTCTGGTATGGTAAAAGAGAGAACCTAGGAAGGCAGAAATACATTGAGCACTTAACAACCCAAATTCATAAAGGGGTGTGTAAGGCAAGAGAGATAGTGGAAGAGGCAGAGGCATTAAGACAAGTGGTGGCCCCAGTAAGAGAACATGGACAGCGTCTCTTGAACTTCATAGAAGAAGCCAAGGCCCAGTATGAACAGATCAAACAATTTTATGGTTATAATTCTAGGATGATAAACTCAATGTAGATCAAAGTTTTTTGGAATAAATGAAATTTTTTAGTTGAATACCATTTTAAGCTAAATGTTCTGTACATACATGCATTTTTCATTCATTACATTCTCATTCATTACACTTAACAAAGTAACCATGTGATGATCATGCAAATTTACTAATTCTGAGATATGGTACTCAAGGTTCCAGGATAGCTCCATCTAGTAAAAACCTTGCCCATCGATTCAACACAAGATTCAGAGCAAGGCAAATAGAGTAGAAAAATTCCCAAAGATTTGAAAAGATAGAAAAAGCCCAGGAGATGAGTGAAAGTGAGCTAAGCAAGATTCTGGAAGCTTTTAATAACATGAATAAAGGAAAAAGAGTTGAAGAAAGTACAAGCCAGCAAGAAATGGCTGACCCTTTGTACCCTCCAAGTTTTGGCCCACCTCAAGCCCAGTCTGCTCAAGAGGTCCCGCCACAACACTTCGTATATCCAACATATCCTGGAATGCCATCAGCTTTTAACCCAGGGCAGTATAATAGCTATATAAATCCTGTCTTCACTGAAAAAGTAGTAGAACCAATTCCTGATCTAGATGATTTAAAAAAGAAAGAGAAGGAAAAGATGAGGGTGGAAGCTAAGGAAAGTTCTAAGATTAGCATGCTAGAGCAAAGGCTAAGGGCTGTGGAAGGATTTAGCTTTTATGGGTCAGTTGATGATGCTGGGCTCTGCCTAGTTCTTGATGTAGTTATCCCTCATAAGTTCAAAGTATCAAAATTTGAAAAATATGATGGTACAAAGTGCCCCAAAACCCACATCACCATGTATTGCAGGAAGATGGCAGCTCATGCTCATGATGAGAAACTCTTGATGCATGTTTTCCAGGACAATCTTACTGGCTCTGTAGCCAGATGGTATGTTCAGCTGGACAGGACTCGCATTCGCTCTTGGAGTGATATGGCACATGACTTTATCAGTCAATATCGACATATCATCGATTTGGCCCCAGATCATTTGTCTTTGCAGAATTTGGAGAAAAAGTCAAACGAGTCCTTTAAAGAGTATGCCCAGAGGTGAAGGGATATTGCTTCTCAAGTACAGCCTCCTCTGATCGAGAAAGAAACTACAGTGCTATTTGTTAGCACTTCAAAATCTCCCTATTATGAAAAGATGATAAGGAATGCAACAGAAAATTTTGCTGATATGGTACTCTCGAGAGAAATCATTGAAAGTGCCATCAAGAATGGCAAGCTAGAAGGAAATGAAGCATCTAGCAAAAGGGTCCCGAAGAAGAAAAAAACTGAAGCTCAGGCTGTGAGCTTTGATAGACAACAGTTTAGAGGTTATTCACCCTACCCCTTACCAGAATATCTGCCATATCACCCCACTATAAATAACACTTCCTTTCACCTATACCAACCGTTTACACAACCACCATACCCCCAAACCTATCAAACCTCTCATAGACCCCAAAATACCATGTATAGTCCTAACATTCAACCTACCTCAAGACCACAAAACCGCCCAACTAACCCTGCTGGTGGCTCGTGGGAGCAATGAACCACTCGTGAGAAACCTATTTTTGACCATATTCCCATGACTTATACGGAATTATATAAGAAGCTCTACAACAGTCACCTGATTGCTCCAAGTAAATTGGAACCCCTCAAGCCACCTTACCCCAAGTGGTATGATCCCACTGCCCACTGTGACTACCATTATGGGATTGCTGGTCACTCTACCAAAAATTGCACTACCCTGAAACACAAAGTGCAATGGTTGATCAAGGATGGGATAATCTGCTTTGATACTGGAGGGATGGCTGTGCCAAATGTTAGTGGCAATCCTTTACTGAATCATAATGTGAATGCTATAGGTGAAGAACAGGAGCACCATGTGAAAAAGAAAGTGACAATATTAAGACACCTCTCAGTCAGCTATTCGATGTTTTACGAAAAGCAGACATGATACAACTGGTAAGTCCACACAACTATCATGGAACATATATAGCTAGTACTAGTTGTAAATATCATAGTGGGGCAATGGGCCATTTCATTGAGACCTATGAGCAGTTTCACCAAGAAGTGCAAAAACTCTTGGATTCATATCAGATGGAGGTCTATGAAAAAAAAAGACTTGAAAAATGCTGAGGTGTACATGACTAATAGGCCTGAAAAGCTCTTTCCCAAACCAGTGACAATTTAGTGTGGGAACAAACCAAAGTCAGTCATAGATAAACTCCTCTCAGGCCAGTAACTTTTAAAGTCCTAACTCTTTTCCCATATAAAGATGATAAAGCTGTACCCTGGAGATACGACTGTGACACTATAGTTCAGAGACAGAAAAAAGAGGTCTCCAAAGTCGATGCTTCCAATATTACTGGTGTAGGAGGCATTACTCGAAATGGGAGATGTTACACCCCAGAAATGCTAGAGAAGGCTAGAAGGGAGAAGGTTAAAGAAAGAGAAAGATGAAATAATCCAAAGATAGAGCCTGAAGAAGATCAGCCAAAGCTAGTATTAGAAAGGAAGGTTTGTGAATTCTTGAAACTGGTAAAACATAGTGAGTATTCAGTTGTGGAACAATTGAATAAAATGCCATCTCGAATCTCATTATTATCACTGTTGCTGAACTCAGAGCCACACCGAAACGCCTTATTGAAAGTGTTGAATCAGGCATACGTGGCACATAACGTGTCTGTCGAATATGTGAACCACTTGGCTAGAAATCTAGTTATGCCAAATCACATTTCATTCAGTGATGATGAGATCCTTTTGGAGGGAAAAAGAAATGCCAAGGCTCTGCATATCACAGTTAAGTGCAAGAGCCATATCATAGCCAAAGTTCTTATCGATAATGGTTCTGCCATCAATGTCATGCCTATGTCAACTTTGGCAAGGTTACCCTTTGATTATTCTCATATGAAAGATAGTCAGATGATTATGAGAACCTTTGATGGGACCAAAAAAGAAGTCTTGGGGGATATTGAGATGCCCTTACAAATTGGGCCATGCACCTTCAATATAAAATTTCAAGTGATGGATATCTCTCCATCCTACAGCTGTCTATTAGGAAGGCCATGGATTCACATGGCAGGAGCTGTGCCCTCTACTTTACATCAGAAGATCAAGTTCAATATGGAAGGTCAATTAGTAGTGGTAGTTGGGGAAGAAGATATGCTAGTGACCCAACCATTGAACACTCCATATGTAGAGGCTACCGAAGAAGCATTGGAATGCTCCTATCAGTCTTTTGAATTGGTCAATACTGTAGGTGAAGGATTTCAAAGTCAGCCTTTTTCAAAGATAGTGGTGAGCCAAGTCATCAACAAAGGCTAGTGTCCAAGACTTGGGCTAGGTAAAAATTTACAGGGAATTAAAGAACTTCCAACAATAGTGGACAATAGCGACAGGGCAGGCCTAGGTTATGAGATGGCAGAGTGGAAAGTCAAAAGAAGGCCATCAAGAAAGACAGCAAGATTGATGTTTATCCCATACTTGTATGAAACCTTCAGACCTGGAGGATTCATGTAACCAGATGCAAGAAAAAGTGTGGAAGATGATTTTGCCCTGTTAGCCATTAATGCTATTGAAGATGAAGTGGGGGTTAATCAAAAGGAGTGGGTTCGCCTTTGTCCGCCAGATTTTGAGTTGAACAACTGGAGTGCCATCAAAATGCCTTTGACTTTTGATTTAGATGCAATGTAATTGTAACATCCCAATAGCTATTGCCCAAGGCATTGGGGTGATCTTTTTTCGGGCCATTCATCATTTATTATTTTTAATAAAAATTAGGAAGTATGCATTTCCATTCATTTCTTCTTGTGTCTTCATTATTTCCATCTCTTCAAGCACATCTTGCCAACATATCCCATTTCATTCAATTGCAGTTCTTTAAATGAACATGAAGATAATCATGATAACAATCGAGAGGTTAGCTTTGAGAATTCAATTAGCACTGATGAACTTGACAATGAAGAAAATTTTGAAGAATATGTTATGCCTCCAGACATAATGAGAATGATTGAACAAGAGAATAAGCCAATTGAGCCTTATCAAGAGGTAGTGGACTTAGTGAATCTGAGAGATGAAAAAAATAAGAAAGAGGTCAGAATGGGCACTTCACTTTCATCTGAAGATAGGCAACGATTGGTAGAACTACTTCGAGAATTTGTAGATATATTTGCTTGGTCTTACCAAGATATGCCAGGATTGAGCACAGAGATAATGGAGCACAGATTGCCCCTAAAGCCAGAATGTAAGCCAGTTCAGCAGAAACTGAGACGGATGAAGCCTAAAATGCTGCTAAAGATTAAAGAAGAGGTGAAGAAACAATTTGATGTAGGTTTTCTACAAGTGGCTAAGTATCCAGAATGGGTAGCCAATATAGTCCCGATTCCTAAGAAAGATGGAAGAGTATGAATGTGTGTGGACTATCGAGACTTGAATAAGGCCAGCCCAAAGGATAACTTTCCTTTGCCTTATATTGATACATTGGTAGATAACACGACTAAGCATTCGATTTTCTCCTTTATGGATGGTTTCTTGGGGTATAATTAGATAAAAATGGCTACGGAGGATATGGAAAAGACTACTTTTGTGACCATATGAGGAACCTTTTGTTATAAAGTCATGCCTTTTGGGTTGAAAAATGCTGGGGCAACATATCAAAGAGCCATGGTAACACTCTTCCATGACATGATGCACAAAGAGATTGAAGTGTATGTAGATGATATGATTACAAAGTCTTGTGAGAATGAAGATCATGTCACCAGCCTCAGAAAGTTATTTGAGAGGTTGAGAAAATTTAAGCTCAAATTAAATCCAGCCAAGTGCACCTTTGGGGTAAAGTCAGGCAAGTTGCTAGGCTTTGTGGTCAGTGAAAAAAGAATTGAAGTTGATCCCGATAAGATACGGGCCATCCAGAATTTGTCACCTCCCAACACACCAAAAGAAGTTTGAGGTTTTTTGGGGAGATTGAACTACATTTCTCGGTTCATCTCTCAACTTACCTACAAAATGTGATCCCATCTTTAAGCTTTTCCGTAAAGATAATCCTAGGAAATGGAATGAAAAATGTCAAGAGGCATTTGATAAAATTAAGCAATATTTATCGAACCCTCCAGTATTGGTGCCACCGGTTCCAGGAAAACCTTTAATCTTATACCTAACTGTATGTGAAAGTTCAATGGGATGTGTGCTTGGACAGCAAGACGAGGCCAATCGAAAGGAGAGAGCTATTTACTATCTGAGTAAAAAGTTCACTGAATATGAATTCAAGTATTCTTCATTAGAGAAAATATGTTGTGCATTAGCGTGGACTGCCAAAAGACTCAGACAGTATATGCTCTATCATACTACATAGCTTATAGCAAAATTGGATCCCATTAAGTATATCTTCGAGAAGCCTTCTTTGTCTGAAAGAATCGCTAGATGGCAAGTAATGCTCTCAGAATATGATATTATATATGTGAGCCAAAAAGCAATAAAATGGGGTGCTATAGTAGAATTTCTTGCAGATCGTGCTACTAAAGACTATGAGCCGATAAAGCTGGAATTCCCTGACGAAAACTTAATGACTATTTCCCAAACAGAGAAAGGGGAGCATGTAGAAAAATGTTGGAGAATGTACTTTGATGGAGCTGTTAATGCCCTGGGGCATGGAATTGGAGCAATTCTGATTTCTCTTGAAGAACAATATTATCCTGTAACAGCGAGGTTAAATTTTAATTGCACAAACAACATCGCTGAATATGAGGCATGTGTCATGGGCCTGCAATCTGCTATAGATAAAAGAGTGAAAGTACTGAAAGTGTTTGGAGACTCAGCTCTAGTCATATATCAATTGAAAGGAGAATAGGAGACAAGAGATTCAAAACTCGTTCCATATCATAAGTATATTCTAGAGCTGACGAAATGATTTGAAGATGTCCAGTTTGATCACTTACCCCGGAAAGAGAATGTGATTGCTGATGCATTGGCTACTCTGGCTGTAATGATTCGAATTAATGATAATATCGACATTCAACCCATGAAGTTAGATGTTAAGGATATACCAGCGTATTGTTCTAATGTAGAGGGGAAAAAGATGGAAAACCCTGGTATTATGACATCTTACAGTATGTCAAGGATCAGCAGTATCCAGTTCATGCAACAGAAAATGATAAAAGGGTCATCCGAAGATTGGCTATGAGTTTTTTCTGGATGAGGATGTCCTATACAAAAGAAGCAAGGATCAAGTATTATTAAGGTGCATAAATGAGACTGAAGTAAAAAAAATCATTAAAGAAGTGCATGATGGAATATGTGGGGCACATACTAGTGGACATATGATGGCAAGACAGATTATGAGAGTGGGATATTATTGGTTGACGATGGAGAATGATTGCATTGACTATGCTCGTAAATGCCATAAATGCCAGATATATGCTGATAAGATTCATGCTCCGCCATCTGTTTTACATGTTATGGCACCACCATGGCCATTTTCAATGTGGGGCATGGATGTCATTGGTCCGATCACCCCAAAGGCCTCTAACCGGCACAGATTCATTTTTGTGATGATAGATTACTTCACAAAATGGGTAGAAGCAGCATCATATGCAAATGTGACACGCTCCGTGATTTGCAAGTTCATAAAAAAAGAGATCATCTGTAGATATGGACTTCTAGAGAAAATTATTTTAGACAATACTAAGAATTTAAATAGTAAAATGATGCAAAAAATATGTGTTCAATACAAGATCAAGCATCATAACTCAGCACCATACCGTTCGAAAATGAATGGGACAATTGAGGCAGCCAACAAGAACATAAAGAGGATTTTGGAGAAGATGACCGA
The DNA here is from genome assembly GCF_047325235.1 of Durio zibethinus. Lineage (NCBI taxonomy): Eukaryota > Viridiplantae > Streptophyta > Magnoliopsida > Malvales > Malvaceae > Durio > Durio zibethinus. The sequence goes on along the minus strand of NC_143180.1, from coordinate 13,355,335 downwards.
GACTTACAAAGATTGGCATGAAAAGTTGCTATTTGCATTACATGCATATCGAACGTCAGTTCGCACCTCTACTGGGGCAACCCCATTTTTTTTGGTTTATGGGATGAAAGCTGTACTATCAGTAGAAGTAGAGATCCCCTCTTTGAGAGTCTTAAAAAAAGTTGAGTTGGAAGAAGCTGAATGGATTCGAGAACGTTATGAGCAGTTAAATTTCATAGAAGAAAAGAGATTGATTGCACTGTGTCATGGTCAGCTATATCAAAGAAGAATGATAAGGGCTCATGAAAAGAAAACTCGGCCTCGTTGCTTTCGAGAAGGAGAGTTGGTTTTAAAAAGAATTCTCCCAATCCAACACGATAGTAGAAAAAAATGGACTCCGAATTGGGAAGGGCCATACGTGGTGAAACGAGCTTTTTCGGGTGGAGCGCTGATACTGACTGAGATGGATGGAAATGATTTACCCCATCTTGTAAATTCTGATGCTGTGAAGAAGTACTATGCTTGAAAAAAAATAAAAAAAAAAAAGAAAAAATGAAAAAATGAAAAATGATGAAAAAAAACAAAAAATAAAAAAAAATAAAAAATGAAAAAGTGATTGAAAAAGGAGGACTCAAGGCAAAAACCCAAAAAGGGCGGTTTGAGTCATAGGGGGTTTGTCTAAGTTGAAAACATGAAAAGGCGGCTTAGATAAGGAGAATACAACATCGAATTTGAAAGTCTGCTGATATGGAGGTTAGCAAATTCAGAAGAGTTCCAAGTTGTTAAATACATCAATGGGTTGAGTTTTCAGAAAAAACTTTGAGATGTGTTATCATGATTATTGATTGTTCATTTTAGGCTTTGTCCCCATATCTATCCTTGTAATTCTCTCTTGGCCAAAGTTTGCCAACATTTCTCTAATAAGAAACGTTTTATTTCATTCTTTGGGCCTTTTTCTGATGACTGTTTCCCTACCATTCATATCCCTTTCTTCTTAGTACCCCACAATGGAAGAAATGTGCAAATGCATTCTCACTTTTTTAGTTTGAAATAATGATTGGTGAATGAATAACAACATAAAAATATTTTTACATTACATTGAATAAATCAAGAATGATAAAGGCAGAATCGAGATGTTCAGTTCCTGATTAGGACATTGAATCCGAGAAGAGATTTTTGTTACAGAAAGAAGGTGAGTGGAAGAGACAATTAAGAGCTACACTGGTTTGATCTTAGAAGAGCAGTGTAATTGGATCTCTGAAGAATCAAAAGGCTTGATGCCCAAGAAGAGCTTGAGAAACTTGAGTACCATACATTGAATAGGAATTATTTGGCCAACATTTGCATAGCATGCATTGAAATTCATATGCATTTGCATAGCATACACTACTTTCAGGAAAGTATAGTGTATAAACTCAAGAAGCAAGGGTGTTCCAACATCCCATATGGAGAAGACAGATATGAAGATATTTTGCACAATTGAAAAAGAAAGAGCTTGTCAGGTAAGTCCCTAATCCTTGAAATAGGATGTCTTCTGGTATCAGGGTTGATTTATAAGACCTTTGGGCATAATCTCCTGAAATTCCTTCAAACACAACTTTCAAACTCCTTTGGACATGATTGTCAAGGAGCAATTTACTTTCCAAAGTTCCATTGCCTCTGTTTAGAGGAGCAATTTATTTTCCAAAGTCGTGGTGCCTCTATTTAGAGGAGCAATTTACTTTCCCAAAGTCGTGGTGCCTCTGTTTAGAGGAGCAATTTACTTTCCAAAGTCGTGTTGCCTCTGTTTAGAGGAGCAATTTATTTTCCAAAGTCGTGGTACCTCTGTTTAGAGGGGCAATTTACTTTTCAAAGTCGTGGTGCCTCTGTTTAGAGGAGCTTTGGTCAAAAACAAAAAAAAACAAAAAACAACAAAAAAAAAACACAAAACAAAACAAAAAATGACAATGTTGAGTTGAGTCTTGATTGGGTGTCTACATCTTTACGCAATTTCTGTTTCACAAAAAATGTGCAAAGAGGGGCAGCTGTAGACAACCAATTGGGTCCAGGCCCAGATCAATTAGGCCTGGCCCAAATGGGTATAGCCCAATTCAATTTTTTACCTTGTATTTTTTTTTCTTTTTTCTTTTTCCTTCTTTTGTATTTTAGGTATTTTATTATTTATTATTATTATTATGTATATCTTTATTTATTTTTTTTCTCTGTTAATATTTATATGTAATTTATTTATATAGTTATATATTTATTATTATATTATAATTTTTTTTTGGTAATATTTTTGGATTTATTTTATTTTATTTTTAATTATCTGTTAATTTTATCTGATTTTTTTTATTTATCCGATTATTATTATTATTATTATTTTCTTTTTTTGAGGGCTGGGATTGAAAGTTGAAGAATCCCACTGTGAATGAGAATTCAATCAGAAGAGTCCAGTTGGATTCAAAGATTGAATTCCCGTCCAAGGAGGAATTGGGATTGATCAGGAACTCCTGATCAATCCATATAAAAGGGACCTCTGGAACAGAATGAAGAACACATAGAAAACAGTAAGCAAAAGCTACTGATTGAGAGAATAGGGACGTATAGAGAGCTAAGAAAAGGTTTATGAGTGTTCTGGGAGTGAGAAAAAATTTTTTGAGAATTTTTGACGATTTTTTTTCTGGAAATTTCTAGAAAATTCCAGATTCCGATGAATTTTCCGGCGAAGTTTGAATTTTCTGGCAAAAATTTCGACCAACCTTGAAGTTTTCGATGACCTGCCCAGTTTTCGGCAAAGAATCCCAAAAACTTGTGATCTTCCGGTGAACTTCCAGCGAACTTCCGACGAAAAAACCAAGATTCTGGTGACAAAACCCAGAATCCGATGAATCTTCAACCAGAGTTCTTCGGCCTTTTAGAGAGAAGGGAGAGGAAAAAGGAAGAAGAGAGAGAGGGGAGGAGTGTTCTGCCAAAAAATAAAGGGAAGTGCCTTTTATACCCTCTCAAAACGACGTCGTTTTGGCCTTAGTGACCTAGAGGATCCGCGCATTTTACCGTGACCCGACCCGACCCGAGCGTCGACCCATTTCCTGACCCACGAGTGCCTGCCCCCTCCAAGCCGAGCCGAGCCGAGCTCTAAGCCGCCCCCCTGAGCTGAGCTCCAAGCCGCCCCATGAGCCGTTTCTCTTCCTCGAGCCGAGCCGCTCCAGGTTTTTTTTTTTTGAATTTTTTTTATTTTCATTTATTTGCTTATTTGTTTTTTTTTTTTTATTTATTAGATTAGGTTTATTTAATATTCTTTTTATCTTTATTTTATTTTTATTTTTGTTTTACTTTTCTTTATTTTTTTTATTTTTATTTTTTTTTTATTATTCTGTTTTCTTTAAATAAAAATCAAAATTTCCAAAAAAAAATATTTTTAGGGAAAAGTTGAAAGTATCAATTTTCCTTAAAAATAAGTTTAAAAAAAAAGTATTTTTGAGGAAAAGTTGAAAGTATCAATTTTCCTTAGAAATAAATTTCCAAAAAAAATATTTTTAGGGAAAAGTTGAAAGTATCAATTTTCCTTGAAAATCAAAGTTTCCAAAAAAAAAAACATTTTTGGGGAAAAGTTGAAAGTATCAATTTTCCTTAGAAATAAATTTCTAGAAAAATATTTTTAGGGAAAAGTTGAAAGTATCAATTTTTCTTAAAAATAAAATTTCAAAAAAAAGGGTTTTTGAGGAAAAGTTGAAAGTATCAATTTTCCTTGAAAATCAAAGTTTCCAAAAAAAAACATTTTTGGGGAAAAGTTGAAAGTATCAATTTTCCCTACACAAGAACAACCATCATTTCCTTCCTTTCTATTTTGATTTTGATTTTGATTTTGATTTTTCTTTAACTAATCCGACGACGGAGCCTCTGTAAGTAAAACAGTAGTTTTTCTTACATACTCTTGAGGTGAGGGAATTTTCTCAATTTTCTACTAAAAGTATTAAAGTCAATTGAGAATAATTTCCAATAATTAATTACTTGGTAAAATTTTAAGGCTTTTGGATAACACAAATTTAAGCTGGTACCATCTTTTGATGGGCATTGTGAGGGTGCTATAACCTTCCTCACACGTAACTGAACTCTCGAACCCTGTTCTGGTTTGTAGACCTGAACCTATTCTTTTAGGGACCTTTAAGCTTAGGTGTTCCCTGAAAGGACAGATTCCTTAGGTGGCCAATCGCACCTAGATAAAAAAAGATTGGTGGCGACTCCCTAAAGTCAATGTCTAGCGATAGATCCCCGGATCTAGACATTATGACAGACGTGATCCTTGTATTTTTGTTGGCATGCACAAAAAACTTCAGCTAAAAACTGGATTGTGCAAGATTTTGCGACCATTTGAAAAAAGTGTCCCTATTTCAGACACTTTAAAGGCTACTGACAGCAAACCTGTAAAATCTTAAATGCTCTTTAAGGGGGTGTGAGTTCTCGAGGTTTGATGAGGGATAGGGGGCCTATATAAGGGCCAAGTACCAGTACCTATCGTACATCATGTGCGCACACCCCCCGGCCCCCTCGATCGTCGGAACCCCGATGTCGCAGGTCAGGTTCTCCGACGATGCTCCGGTTTTGGTGCCCCGACGAAGAAAAATACAGCAACAGCATATGCCCGAGCCCAGCATGAGCTGCCGCAACCCTCGGTCCAGTCTGAGTTTAGACAGAGAATGAACTCCGTATGCCTAAGTCAACTCATGAAACGAGCGTGCGGGAGCTAAGCCGACCAGAGGGTGGGATGCGCAAGCCGGGGATCGGTCGGGTCTCCCTCTACATGCTGCCGATCCTGCTGTTGCAACCCTCAGTCCAATCCGATCTTAGACTGGGAATGAACTCCATATGCCTAAGCCAACTGACGAAACGAGTGGGCGGACGGGTGGCGGGCACTACATCGACCAGAGAGACGAGATGCATAAGCCGTGGATCGATAGGGTAGTAGGTGGGTTTAGGCACATCTTTATATTTTTGCATACCAATGCCATTTTTATGGCTTGTAAATTCATACAATGGTCCCTTAAGCCTTCACGGGAAGTTTCATGGCAAGACGACTCGTTTTCTATTTTTCATGATTTTTGAAACTTTTTACGGTTCGAGATTTTATAAAATTTTTTCAGAAGGATTTTTGGCCCCAAACTTGGTGGACATGATTCTTGTATTTTTTTTGGCTTGCACAAAAAAATTCAGCTAAAAACTCGAAGTGTACAAGATTTTGTGACCTTTTGAAAAAAGTGTCCCCATTTCAAACACTTTAATTGCTACTGATAGCAAACCTGTAAAATCTCAAATGCTCTTTAAGGGGTGTGAGTTCTCGAGGTTTGATGAGGGATAGGGGGCCAATATAAGGGCCAAGTACCAGCACCCATCGCACATCATGTGCGCACACCCCCCAGCCCCTCGATCGTCGAACCCCAATGCCGCCGGTTAGGTTCTCCGACGATGCTCCGATGATGGTGTCTCGGGGAAGAAAAATGTGGCACTAGCACATGCTCGAGCCTAGCATGTGCTGCTGCAACCCTCGGTCTGATCCGATCTTAGACTGGGAATGAACTCCGTATGCTTAGACTGGGAATGAACTCCGTATGCCTAAGTCAACCCACAAACGAGCGTGCGGGTGCTTAGCTGGCCAGAGGGGCAGGATGCGTAACCTGGGGATCGGTCGGGTCCCCCTTTGCATGCTGCCAATCCTGCTGCTGCAACCCTTAGTCCGATCCAATCTTAGATTAGGAATGAACTCCGTATGCCTAAGCCAACCGACGAAATGACTTGGCGGGCGGGCGGGCACTACGTCGGCCAGAGAGACGAGATGCGCAAGTCGTGGATTGATAGAGTGGTAGGTGAGTTTAGGCACATCTTCATATTTCTGCATGCCAATGCCATTTTTATGGGTTGTAAATTCATACAATGGTCCCTTAAGCCTTCACGTGAAGTTTCATGGCAAGATGACTCATTTTCTATTTTTCACGATTTTTGAAACTTTTTACGGTTCGGGATTTTTTAAAATTTTTTCAGAAGGGGTTTTGGCCCCAAACTTGGTAGATGCGATCCTTGTATTCTTTTTGGCATGCACAAAAAAATTCAGCTAAAAACTTGAAGTGTACAAGATTTGTGACCATTTGAAAATAGTGTCCCCATTTTAGACACTTTAATGGCTACTGGCAGCAAACCTGTAAAATCTCAAATGCTCTTTAAGGGGTGTGAGTTCTCGAGGTTTGATGAGGGATAGAGGGCCAATATAAGGGCCAACTACCAGCACCCATCGCACATCATGTGCGCACACCCCCCGGCCCCCCCGATCGTTGGAACCCTAGTGCCGTCGGTTAGGTTCTCCGACGATGCTCCGGCGATGTTGCCCCGAAGAAGAAAAATGTGGCACCAGCACATGCCTTAGCCCAGCATGTGCTACCACGACCCTCGGTCTGGTCCGATCTTAGACTGGGAATGAACTCCGTATGCTTAGACTGGGAATGAACTCTGTATGCCTAAGTCAACCCATGAAACGAGCGTGCGGGCGCTCAACCGGCCAGAGGAACCCGATGCGCAAGCTGGGGATCGATCGGGTCCCCCTCTACGTGCTGCCGATCCTACTATAGCAACCCTCGATCTGGTTCGATCTAAGACTGGGAATAAACTCCGTATGCCTAAGCCAACCGATGAAACGAGCGGGCGGGCGGGCGGGCACTACATCAGCCAGAGAGACGGGATGCGTAAGCCGTGGATCGATAGGGTGGTAGGTAGGTTTAGGAACATCTTCATATTTCTACATGCCAATGCCATTTTTATGGCTTGTAAATTCATACAATGGTCCTTTAACCCTTTACGTGAAGTTTCATGGCAAGATGACTCGTTTTCTATTTTTCACGATTTTTGAAACTTTTTACGGTTCGAGATTTTATAAAATTTTTTCGGAGGGAGTTTTGCCCCCAAACTTGGTGGACGTGATCCATGTATTTTTTTTGGCATGCATAAAAAAATTCAGCTAAAAACTCGAAGTGTACAAGATTTTGTGACCATTTGAAAAAAGTGTCCCCATTTTAGACACTTTAATCGCTACTGGCAGCAAACCTGTAAAATCTCAAATGCTCTTTAAGGGGTGTGAGTTCTCGAGGTTTGATGAGGGATAGGGGGCCAATATAAGGGCCAAGTACCAGCACCCATCGCACATCATGTGCGCACACCCCCCGGCCCCCCGATCGCCGAAACCCCAACGCCGCCGGTCAGGTTCTCCGACGATGCTCCGGTGATGCTCCGGCGATGGTGTCCTGACGAAGAAAAATGCGGCTGCAGCACATGCTCGAGCCCAGCATGTGCTGCTGCAACCCTCATTCCGTTCCGATCTTATACTGGGAATGAACTCCGTATGCTTAGACTGGGAATGAACTCCGTATGCCTAAGTCAACCCACAAAACGAGCGTGCGGGTGCTCAGCCGGCCAGAGGGGCGAGATGCGCAAGCCGGGGATCGATGGGGTCCCCCTCTATGTGCTGTCAATCTTGCTGCCACAACTATTGGTCCGGTCTGATATTAGACTGGGAATGAACTCCGTATGCCTAAACCAACCGATGAAACGAGCGGGCAGGCGGGCGGGCACTACGCCGGCCAGAGAGGTGGGATGCGCAACCGTGGATCGATAAGGTGGTAGGTGGGTTTAGGCACATCTTCATATTTCTACATGCCAATGCCATTTTTATGGCATGTAAATTCATACAATGGTCCCTTAAACCGTCACGTGAAGTTTCATGGCAAGACGACTCGTTTTTTATTTTTCACGATTTTTAAAACTTTTTACGGTTCGGGGTTTTTTAAAATTTTTTTGAAAGGAGTTTTGGTCCTAAACTTGGTAGATGTGATCCTTGTATTTTTGCTGGCATACACAAAAAAATTCAGCTAAAAACTCGAAGTGTACAAGATTTTGTGACCATTTGAAAAAAGTGTCCCCATTTCAGACACTTTAATGGCTACTGGCAGCAAACCTATAAAATCTGCAATGCTCTTGAAGGGGGTGTGAGTTCTCGAGGTTTGACGAGGGATAGCGGGCCACTATAAGGGCCAAGTACCCGCACCCATCGCACACCGTCTGAGCACACCCCCCGATCGTCGGAACCCTAATGCTACCGGTTAGGTTCTCCGGCGATGCTCCGACGATGGTGCCCCGGTGAAGAAACGTGCGGCACCAGCACATGCCCAAGCCCAGCATGTGCTGTCGTAACCCTCGGTCCGATCCGATCTTAGATTGGGAATGAACTCCGTATGCTTAGACTAGGAATGAACTCCGTATGCCTAAGTCAACCCACAAAACGAGCATGCGGGCCCTTAGCCGGCCAGAGGGGCAGGATGCGCAAGTCGGGGATCGGTCGGGTCCCCCTCTGGATGCTACCGATCCTGTTATCATAACCCTCAGTCTGATCTGATCTTAGATTGGGAATGAACTCCGTATGCCTAAGCCAACCGATGAAACGCGTGGGCGGGCGGGCGGGCACTACGTCGGCCAGAGAGACGAGATGCGCAAGCCGTGGATCGATAGGGTGGCAGGTGGGTTTAGGCACATCTTCATATTCTGCATGCCAATGCCATTTTTATGGCTTGTAAATTCATACAATGGTCCCTTAAGCCTTCACGTGAAGTTTCATGGCAAGAGGACTCGTTTTTTATTTTTCACGATTTTTGAAACTTTTTTCGGTTCGGGATTTTTTAAAATTTTTTCAGAAGGGGTTTTCAGCCCAAACTTGGTAGACGTGATCCTTGTATTTTTCTTGGCATGCACAAAAAAATTCAGCTAAAAACTTGAAGTGTACAAGATTTGTGACCATTTGAAAATAGTATCCCCATTTTAGACACTTTAATGGCTACTGGCAGCAAACCTGTAAAATCTCAAATGCTCTTTAAGGGGATGTGAGTTCTCGAGGTTTGATGAGGGATAGGGGGCCAATATAAGGGCCAAGTACCAGCACCCATCGCACATCATGTGCGCACACCCCCTGGCCCCCCCGATCGTCGGAATCCCAATGTCATCGGTCAGGTTCTCCGGCGATGCTCCGACGATGGTGCCCCGACGAAGAAAAATGTAGCACCAGCACATTCCCGAGCCTTACATGTGCTGCCGCAACCCTCGGTCCGATCCGATCTTAGACTTGGAATGAACTCTGTATGCTTAGACTGGGAATGAACTTGTATCCCTAAGTCAACTCACGAAACGAGCGTGCGGGCGCTCAGCAGGCCAGAGGGGCGGGATGCACATGCCGGGGATCGATCAGGTCCCCCTCTACGTGCTGCCAATCCTGCTGCCACAACCCTCAGTCTGGTCTGATCTTAGATTGGGAATAAACTCCGTATGCCTAAGCCAACCAACAAAATGAGCGGACGGACGGGCGGGCAGGCGGGCAGGCGGGCAGGCGGGCAGGCAGTACGTCGGCCAGAGAGACGGGATGCGCAAGCCGTGGATCGATAGGGTGGTAGGTGGGTTTAGGCACATCTTCATATTTTTGCATGCCAATGCAATTTTTATGGCTTATTCAAACAATGGTCCCTTAAGCCTTCACGTGAAGTTTCATGGCAAGACGACTCGTTTTCTATTTTTCATGATTTTTGAAACTTTTTGCAGTTCTGAATTTTTTTAAATTTTTTCAAAAGGAGTTTTCTATCCAAACTTGGTAGACGTGATCATTGTATTTTTGTTGGCATGCACGAAAAAATTCAGCTAAAAACTCAAAGTGTACAAGATTTTGTGACCATTTGAAAAAAGTGTCCACATTTCAGACACTTTAATGGCTACTGGCAGCAAACCTGTAAAATCTCAAATGCTCTTTAAGGGGGTGTGAGTTCTTGATGTTTGATGAGGGATAGAGAGCCAATATAAAGGCCAAGTACAAGCACCCATCGTACATCATGTGCGCACACCCCCTGGCCCCCCGATTGTTGGAACCCCAATGCCGCCGGTCAGGTTCTCAGACGATGCTTCGGCGATGGTGCCTTGACGAAGAAAAATGCGGCACCAGCACATGCCCGAGCCCAGCATGTGCTACCGCAACCCTTGATCTGGTCCAATCTTAGACTGGGAATGAACTCCGTATGCCTAAGCCAAACGACGAAACGAGCAGGTGGACGGGCGGGTGGGCACTACACCGACCAGAGAGATGGGATGCGCAAGCCTTGTATCGATAGCGTGGTACGTGGGTTTAGGCACATCTTCATATTTCTTCATGGCAATGCCATTTTTATGGCTTTTAAATTCATACAATGGTCCCTTAAGCCTTCACGTGAAGTTTCATGGCAAGACGACTCATTTTCTATTTTTCATGATTTTTGAAACTTTTTGCAGTTTCGGATTTTTTAAAATTTTTTTGGAAGGATTTTTGGCCCCAAATGTGGTAGAAATGATCCCTGTATTTTTATTGGCAAGCACAATAAAAATCAGCTAAAAACTCGAAGTGTACAAAATCTTGTGACCATTTGAAAAAAGTGCCCCTATTTCAGAGACTTTAATGGCTACTGGCAGCAAACCTGTAAAATCTCAAATGCTCTTTAAGGGGGTGTGAGTTCTCGAGGTTTGATGAGGGATAGGGGGCCAATATAAGGGCCAAGTATCAGCACCGATCGCACATCATGTGCGCACACCCCCTCGGCCCGCCCGATCGTCGGAACCCCAATGCTGCCGTTCTGGTTCTCCGACGATGGTGCCTCAACGAAGAAAAATACGACACCAGCACATGCCCGAGCCCAGCATGTGCTGTCGTAACCCTCAGTCTGATCCGATCTTAGACTGGGAATGAAGTCCGTATGCCTAAGCCAACCGACAACATGAGTAGGTGGGCGGGCAGGCGGGCACTACGTCGGCCAGAGAGACGGGATGCGCACGCCGAGGATCGATAGGGTGGTAGGTGGGTTTAGGCACATCTTCATATTTCTACGTGCCAATGCCATTTTTATGGCTTGTAAATTCATACAATGGTCCCTTAAGCCTTCACGTGAAGTTTCATGGCAAGACAACTCGTTTTCTATTTTTCACAATTTTTGAAACTTTTTGTGGTTCGAGATTTTTTAAAATTTTTTCGGAACGAGGTTTGGCCCCAAATTTGGTAGAAGTGATCCTTGTATTTTTTTTTGCATGCACAAAAAACGTTAGCTAAAAACTCGAAGTGTACAAGATTTTTGACCATTTGAAAAAAGTGTCCCAATTTCAGACACTTTAATGGCTACTGGCAGCAAACCTATAAAATCTCAAATGCTCCTTAAGGGGGTGTGAGTTCTTGAGGTTTGATGAGGGATAGGGGGCCAATATAAGGGCCAAGTACCAACACCAATCACACATCATGTGTGCGCACACCCCTGGCCCCCCCGATCGCTGGAACACCAATGCCGCAGGTCAGGTTCTCCGGCGATGCTCCGACGATGGTGCCTTGACGAAGAAAAATACGGCACCAGCACATGCCCGAGCCCAGCATGTGCTGCCACAACCCTCAATCCGATGTGATCTTAGACTAGGAATGAACTCCATATGCCTAAGCCAACCGATGAAACGAGCGGGCGAGCGGGCGAGCGGGCGGGCACTACGCCGGCCAGAGAGACGGGATGCGCAAGCCGTGGATTGATAGGGTGGCAGGTGGGTTTAGGCACATCTTCATATTTCTGCATGGCAATGCCATTTTTATGGCTTTTAAATTCATACAATGGTCCCTTAAGCCTTCACGTGAAGTTTCATGGCGAAACGACTCGTTTTCTATTTTTCATGATTTTTGAAACTTTTTTCGGTTTGGGATTTTTTAAAATTTTTGTAGAAGGAGTTTTGGCCCAAAACTTGGTAGACGTGATCCTTGTATTTTTTTTGGCATGCACAAAAAAAATCAACTAAAAACTCGAAGTGTACAAGATTTTGTGACCACTTGAAAAAAGTGTCCCAATTTCAGACACTTTAATGGCTACTGGCAGCAAACCTGTAAAATCTCAAATGCTCCTTAAGGGGGTGTGAGTTCTTAAGGTTTGATGAGGGATAGGGGGCAAATATAAGGGCCAGGTACCAACACCCATCACACATCATGTGCGCACACCCCCTGGCCCCCCGATCGTCGGAACACCAATGCCGTCGGTCAGGTTCTTCGGCGATGCTCCGACGATGGTGCCCCGACGAAGAAAAATGGGGCACCAGCACATGCCCGAGCCCAGCATGTGCTACCGCAACCCTCAGTCCGGTCTGCTCTTAGACTGGGAAAGAACTCCCTATGCTTACACTGGGGATGAACTCTGCATGCCTAAGTCAACCCAAGAAATGAGCGTCCGGGCTCTCAACCGGCCAGAGGGGCGGGATGCGCAAGCCGGGGATCTGCCGGGTCCCCCTTCTACGTGCTACCAATCTTGCTGACATAACTCTAGGTCTGGTCCAATCTTAGATTGGGAACGAACTCCGTATGCCTAAGCCAACCGACGAAACGAGCGGGCGGGTGGGCGGGTACTACGTCGTCCAGAGAGATGGGATGTGCAGCTGTGGATCGATAGGGTGGTAGGTGGGTTTAGGCACATCTTCATATTTCTACATGCTAATGCCATTTTTATGGCTTGTAAATTCATACAATGGTCCTTTAAGCCTTCACGTGAAGTTTCATGGCGAGACGACTCGTTTTCTATTTTTCATGATTTTCGAATCTTTTTGCAGTTTCGGATTTTTTAAAATTTTTTTGGAAGGAGTTTTGGTCCCAAACTTCGTAGACATGATCCCTTTATTTTTTTTGGCATGCACATAAAAAATTAGCTAAAAATTCAAATTGTACAAGATTTTGTGACCATTTGAAAAAAGTACCCCCATTTCAGACACTTTAATGGCTACTGGCAACAAACTTGTAAAATCTCATATGCTCTTTAAGGGGGTGTGAGTTCTTGAGGTTTGATGAGGGATAGGGGGCCAATATAAGGGCCAAGTATCAGCACCGATCGCACAACATGTGCGCACACCCCCCCGGCCCCCCCGATTGTCGGAACCATAATGCTGCTGGTTTGGTTCTCCGACGATGCTCCAGCGATGGTGCCCCGACGAAGAAAAATGTGACACCAGCACATGCCCGAGCCCAGCATGTGCTGCCGTAACCCTCGGTCTGGTTCGATCTTAGACTGGGAATGAACTTTGTATGCTTAGACTGGGAATGAACTCCATATGCCTAAGTTAAGCCACAAAACGAGCGTACCGGCGCTCAACTGACCATAGGGGCGGGATGCGCAAGCCGGGGATCGACCGGATCCCCCTCTGTGTGCTGCCGATCCTGGTGCTGTGACCCTCGGTCTGGTCCGATCTTAGACTGGGATTGAACTCCGTATGCCTAAGCCAACCGACGAAACGAGCGGGCAGACGGGATGCGCAAGCCGTGGATCGATAGGGTGGTATGTGGGTTTAGGCATATCTTAATATTTCTACATGCCAATGAGACTTTTATGGCTTGTAAATTCATACAATGGTCCCTTAAGCCTTCACATGAAGTTTCATGGCAAGACGACTCGTTTTTTATTTTTCACGATTTTTGAAACTTTTTGCGGTTTGGGATTTTTAAAAATTTTTTCGGAAGGAGTTTTGGCCCGAAACTTGGCAGACGTTATCCTTGTATTTTTTTGGCATGCACAAAAAAATTCAGCTAAAAACTCGAAGTGTACAAGATTTTGTGACCACTTGGAAAAAGTGTCCCCATTTCAGACACTTTAATGGCTACTGGCAGCAAACCTGAAAAACCTAAAATGCTCTTTAAGGGGGTGTGAGTTCTCGAGGTTTGATGAGGGATAGGAGGCCAATATAAGGGCCAAGTACCAGCACCCATTGCACATCATGTGTGCACACCTCCCGGCCCCCTCGATCGCTGAAACCCTAATGCCGCAGGTCAGGTTCTCCGACGATGCTCCGACGATGGTGCCCCAACGAAGAAAAATGCGGCACCAGCACATGCCTAAGCCCAGCATGTGCTACCGCAACCCTTGATCCGGTCTGATCTTAGACTGGGAATGAACTCTGTATGCCTAAGTCAACCCAGGAAATGAGTGTGCGGGCGCTCAGCCGGCCAGAGGGGTGGGATGCGTCAGTCGGGGATCGATCAGGTCCCCCTCTGCGTGCTGCCAATCCTGTTACCGTAACCGTCGGTTCGGTCCGATCTTAGATTGGGAATGAACTCTGTATGCCTAAGCCAAACGACGAAACGAGCGGACGGACGGGCAGGCGGGCACTACGCCGGCCAGAGAGACGGGATGCGCAAGCCGTGGATCGATAGGATGGTAGGTGGGTTTAGGCACATCTTCATATTTCTTTGTGCCAATGCCATTTTTATGGCTTTTAAATTCATACAATGGTCCCTTAAGCCTTCATGTAAAGTTTCATGGCAAGACGACTCGTTTTCTATTGTTCATTATTTTCGAAACTTTTTACGGTTTGGTATTTTTTAAAATTTTTTTGGAAGGAGCTTTGGCCCCAAACTTGGTAGACATGATCCTTGTATTTTTTTTTGCATGCACAAAAACAATCAGCCAAAAACTCGAAGTGTACAAGATTTTGTGACCATTCGAAAAAAGTGTCCCCATTTTAGATAATTTAATGGCTACTGGTAGCAAACCTGTAAAATCTCAAATGCTCTTTAAGAGAGTGTGAGTTCTCGAGGTTTGATGAGGGATAGGGGGCCAATATAAGGGCCAAGTACCAGCACCGATCGCACATCATGTGCGCACACCCCCTCGGCCCGCCCGATCATCGGAACCCCAATGCTGCCGTTCTTGTTCTCCGACGATGGTGCCTCAATGAAGAAAAATGCGGCACCAGCACATGCCCGAGCCCAGCATGTGCTGTCGCAACCCTCGGTCCGATCCGATCTTAGACTGGGAATGAAGTTCGTATGCCTAAGCCAACCGACGAAATGAGTAGGTGGACGGGCAGGCAGGCACTACGTCGGCCAGAGAGATGGGATGCGCACGCCGAGGATCAATAGGGTGGTAGGTGGGTTTAGGCACATCTTCATATTTCTACGTGCCAATGCCATTTTTATGGCTTGTAAATTCATACAATGGTCCCTTAAGCCTTCACGTGAAGTTTCATGGCAAGACAACTCGTTTTCTATTTTTCACAATTTTTGAAACTTTTTGTGGTTCAGGATTTTTTAAAATTTTTTCGGAACGAGGTTTGGCCCCAAATTTGGTAGAAGTGATCCTTGTATTTTTTTTTGCATGCACAAAAAAAGTCAGCTAAAAACTCGAAGTGTACAAGATTTTTGACCATTTGAAAAAAGTGTCCCAATTTCAGACACTTTAATGGCTACTGGCAGCAAACCTATAAAATCTCAAATGCTCCTTAAGGGGGTGTGAGTTCTTGAGGTTTGATGAGGGATAGGGGGCCAATATAAGGGCCAAGTACCAACACCAATCACACATCATGTGTGCGCACACCCCTGGCCCCCCCGATCGCCGGAACACCAATGCCGCAGGTCAGGTTCTCCGGCGATGGTGCCCTGACGAAGAAAAATACGGCACCAGCACATGCCCGAGCCCAGCATGTGCTGCCATAACCCTCAATCCGGTGCGATCTTAGACTAGGAATGAACTCCGTATGCCTAAGCCAACCGACGAAACGAGCGGGCGGGCGGGCGAGCACTACGCCGGCCAAAGAGACGGGATGCGCAAGCCGTGGATTGATAGGGTGGCAGGTGGGTTTAGGCATATCTTCATATTTCTGCATGGCAATGCCATTTTTATGGCTTTTAAATTCATACAATGGTCCCTTAAGCCTTCACGTGAAGTTTCATGGCGAAACGACTCGTTTTCTATTTTTCATGATTTTTGAAACTTTTTGCGGTTCGGGATTTTTTAAAATTTTTGTAGAAGGAGTTTTGGCCCCAAACTTGGTAGACGTGATCCTTGCATTTTTTTTGGCATGCACAAAAAAAATCAGCTAAAAACTCGAAGTGTACAAGATTTTGTGGCCACTTGAAAAAAGTGTCCCAATTTCAGACACTTTAATGGCTACTGGCAGCAAACCTGTAAAATCTCAAATGCTCCTTAAGGGGGTGTGAGTTCTTGAGGTTTGATGAGGGATAGGGGGCCAATATAAGGGCCAGGTACCAACACCCATCACACATCATGTGCGCACACCCCCTGGCCCCCCGATCGTCGGAACACCAATGCCGCCGATCAGGTTCTCCGGCGATGCTCCGACAATGGTGCCCCGACGAAGAAAAATGGGGCACCAGCACATGCCCGAGCCCAGCATGTGCTACCGCAACCCTCAGTCCGGTCCGCTCTTAGACTGGGAAAGAACTCCGTATGCTTAGACTGGGGATGAACTCTGCATGCCTAAGTCAACCCAAGAAATGAGCGTCCGGGCTCTTAACCGGCCAGAGGGGCGGGATGCGCAAGCCGGGGATCGGCCGGGTCCCCCTCTACGTGCTACCAATCTTGCTGACGTAACTCTAGGTCTGGTCCAATCTTAGATTGGGAATGAACTCCGTATGCCTAAGCCAACCGACGAAACGAGCGAACGGGTGGGCGGGTACTACGTCTTCCAAAGAGACGGGATGTGCAAGCTGTGGATCGATAGAGTGGTAGGTGGGTTTAGGCACATCTTCATATTTCTACATGCCAATGCCATTTTTATGTCTTGTAAATTCATACAATGGTCCTTTAAGCCTTCACGTGAAGTTTCATGGCAAGACGACTCGTTTTCTATTTTTCATGATTTTTGAAACTTTTTGCAGTTTTTGATTTTTTAAAATTTTTTTGGAAGGAGTTTTGGCCCGAAACTTCGTAGACATGATCCCTTTATTTTTTTTGGCATGCACACAAAAAATCAGCTAAATATTCAAATTGTACAAGATTTTGTGACCATTTGAAAAAAGTGTCCCCATTTCAGACACTTTAATGGCTACTGGCAACAAACTTGTAAAATCTCAAATGCTCTTTAAGGGGGTGTGAGTTCTTGAGGTTTGATGAGGGATAGGGGGCCAATATAAGGGCCAAGTATCAGCACCGATCGCACAACATGTGCGCACACCCCCCCGGCCCCCCCGATTGTCGGAACCATAATGCCGCTGGTCTGGTTCTCCGACGATGCTCCAGCGATGGTGCCCCGACGAAGAAAAATGTGACACCAGCACATGCCCGAGCCCAGCATGTGCTGCCGTAACCCTCGGTCTGGTTCGATCTTAGACTGGGAATGAACTTTGTATGCTTAGACTGGGAATGAACTCCATATGCCTAAGTCAACCCACAAAACGAGCGTACCGACGCTCAACTGACCATAGGGGCGGGATGCGCAAGTCGAGGATCGACCGGATCCCCCTCTGTGTGCTGCCGATCTTGGTGCTGCGACCCTCGGTCCGGTCTGATCTTAGACTAGGATTGAACTCCGTATGCCTAAGCCAACCGACGAAACGAGCGGGCAGACGGGATGCGCAAGCCGTGGATCGATAGGGTGGTAGGTGGGTTTAGGCATATCTTAATATTTCTGCATGCCAATGAGATTTTTATGGCTTGTAAATTCATACAATGGTCCCTTAAGCCTTCACATGAAGTTTCATGGCAAGACGACTCGTTTTTTATTTTTCACGATTTTTGAAACCTTTTGCGGTTTGGGATTTTTAAAAATCTTTTCGGAAGGATTTTTGGCCCGAAACTTGGTAGACGTTATCCTTGTATTTTTGTTGGCATGCACAAAAAAATTCAGCTAAAAACTCGAAGTGTACAAGATTTTGTGACCACTTGGAAAAAGTGTCCCCATTTCAGACACTTTAATGGCTACTGGCAGCAAACCTGAAAAACCTAAAATGCTCTTTAAGGGGGTGTGAGTTCTCGAGGTTTGATGAGGGATAGGAGGCCAATATAAGGGCCAAGTACCAGCACCCATTGCACATCATGTGTGCACACCCCCCGGCCCCCTCGATTGCTGAAACCCTAATGCCGCAGGTCAGGTTCTCTGACGATGCTCCAACGATGGTGCCCCAACGAAGAAAAATGCGGCACCAGCACATGCCTAAGCCCAGCATGTGCTACCGCAACCCTTGATCCCGTCTGATCTTAGACTGGGAATGAACTCTGTATGCCTAAGTCAACCCAGGAAATGAGTGTGCGGGCGCTCAGCCGGCCAGAGGGGTGGGATGCGTCAGTCGGGGATCGATCGGGTCCCCCTCTGCGTGCTGCCAATCCTATTACCGTAACCGTCGGTTCGGTCCGATCTTAGATTGGGAATGAACTCTGTATGCCTAAGCCAAACGACGAAACGAGCGGACGGACGGGCAGGCGGGCACTACGTCGGCCAGAGAGACGGGATGCGCAAGCCGTGGATCGATAGGGTGGTAGGTGGGTTTAGGCACATCTTCATATTTCTTTGTGCCAATGCCATTTTTATGGCTTTTAAATTCATACAATGGTCCCTTAAGCCTTCACGTAAAGCTTCATGGCAAGACGACTCATTTTCTATTGTTCATTATTTTCGAAACCTTTTACGGTTTGGTATTTTTTAAATTTTTTTTGGAAGGAGCTTTGGCCCCAAACTTGGTAGACATGATCCTTGTATTTTTTTTGGCATGCACAAAAACAATCAGCCAAAAACTCGAAGTGTACAAGAATTTGTGACCATTCAAAAAAAGTGTCCCCATTTTAGACAATTTAATGGCTACTGGTAGCAAACCTGTAAAATCTCAAATGCTCTTTAAGAGGGTGTGAGTTCTCGAGGTTTGATGAGGGATAGGGGGCCAATATAAGGGCCAAGTACCAGCACCCATCGCACATCATGCGCGCACACCCCCCCGGCCCCCTCGATCGTTGGAACCCCAATGTCATCGGTCAGGTTCTCCGGTGATGCTCCGACGATGGTGCCCCGACGAAGAAAAATACGGCACCAGCACATGCTCGAGCCTAGCATGTGCTACCGTAACCCTTGGTTTGGTCCGATCTTAGATTGGGAATGAACTCCGTATCCTTAGACTGTGGATGAACTCCGTATGCTTAGACTGGGAATGAACTCCGTATGCCTGAGTCAACCCACGAAACGAGCGTGCGGGCTTTCAGCCGGCCAGAGGGACGAGATGCCCAAGCCGGGGATCGATCGGGTCCACTTCTGCATGCTATCGATCCTGCTGCCACAACCCTCAGTCCGGTCCGATCTTAGACTAGGAATGAACTCCGTATCCCTAAGCCAACCGAGGAAACGAGCGGGCGGGCGGGCGGTCACTACGCCGGCCAAAGAGACGGGATGCGTAAGCCATGGATCGATAGGGTGGTAGGTGGGTTTAGGCACATCTTCCTATTTCTACGTGCCAATGCCTTTTTTATGGCATGTAAATTCATACAATGGTCCCTTAAGCCTCCACGTGAAGTTTCATGGCAAGATGACTCGTTTTTTATTTTTCACTATTTTTGAAACTTTTTGTGGTTCAGGATTTTTTTAAATTTTTTCGAAAGTAGTTTTTGCCCCATACTTGGTAAACGTGATCCTTGTATGTTTTTTGGCATGCATAAAAAAAATCAGCTAAAAACTCGAAGTGTACAAGATTTTGTGACCATTTGAAAAAAGTGTCCCCATTTCAGACACTTTAATGGCTACTGCCAGCAAACCTGTAAAATCTCGAATGCTCTTTAAGGGGGTGTGAGTTCTCGAGGTTTGATGAGGGATAGGGGGCCAGTATAAGGGCCAAGTACCAGCACCCATCGCACATCATGTGCGCACACCCCCCCGGGCCCCCCGATCGTCGAAACCCCAATGCTGTCGGTCAGGTTCTCCGACGATTCTCTGGTGATGGTGCCCCGACGAAGAAAAATGAGGCACCAGCACATGCCTGAGCCCAGCATGTGCTGCTGTAACCCTCGGTCTGGTCCTATCTTAGACTGAGAATGAACTCCGTATGCCTAAGCTGATCGACAAAACACGCAGGCGGGCGGGCGGGCGGGCGGGCGAGCACTACGTCGGCCAGAGAGACGGGATGCGCAAGCCGTGGATCGATAGGGTGGTAGGTGGGTTTAGGCACATCTTCATATTTCTACATGCCAATGCCATTTTTATGGCTTGTAAATTCATACAATGGTCCCTTAAGCCTTCACATGAAGTTTCATGGCAAGACGACTCGTTTTCTATTTTTCACGATTTTTGAAACTTTTTACGGTTCGGGATTTTTTAAAATTTTTTCGTAAGGTGTTTGGCCCCAAACTTGGTAGACGTGATCCTTGTATTTTTGTTGAAATGCACAAATAAATTCAGCTAAAAACTCAAAGTGTACAAGATTTTGTGAACATTTGAAAAAAGTGTCCCCATTTCAAACACTTTAATGGCTACTGCTAGCAAACTTGTAAAATCTCAAATGCTCTTTAAAGGGGTGTGAGTTCTTGAGGTTTGATGAGGGATAAGGGGCCAATATAAGGGACATGTACCAGCACCCATCGTACATCATGTGCGCACACCCCCCGGCCCCCCGATCGTCGAAACCCCAATACCGCCGGTCAGGTTCTTCGACGATGCTCCGACAATGGTGCCCCGGTGAAGAAAAATATGGCACCAGCACATGCCTGAACCCAGCATGTGCTGCCGCAACCCTAGGTTCGATCCGATCTTAGACTGCGAATGAACTCCGTATGCCTAAGCCAACTGATGAAACGAGCCGGCCAGCGGGCGGGCAGGCGGGCACTACATCGGCTAGAGAGACGGGATGCGCAAGCCGTGGATCGATAGGGTAGTAGGTGGGTTTAGGCACATCTTCACATTTTTATGGCTTGTAAATTCATACAATGGTCCCTTAAGCCTTCACGTGAAGTTTCAAGGGAAGACGACTCGTTTTCTATTTTTCATGATTTTTTAAACTTTTTACGGTTCGAGATTTTTTAAAATTTTTTGGGTAAGAGTTTTGGCCCCAAACTTGGTAGACGTGATCCTTGTATTTTTGTCGGCATGCACAAAAAAATTCAGCTAAAAACTCAAAGTGTACAAGATTTTGTGAGCATTTGAAAAAAGTGTCCCCATTTTAGACACTTTAATGGCTACTGGCAGCAAACCTGTAAAATCTCAAATGCTCTTTAAGGGGGTGCGAGTTCTTGAGCTTTGATGAGGGATAGGGGGCCAATATAAGGGCCAAGTCGAAGCACCCATCGCACATCATGTGCGCACACCCCCCGGCCCCCCCGATCATCGGAACCCCAATGCCGTCGGTCAGGTTCTCCGGTGATGCTCCGGCGGTGGTGCCCCGGTGAAGAAAAATGCGACACCAGCACATGCCCGAGCCCAACATGGGCTGCCGCAACCCTTAGTTTGATCCGATCTTAGACTGGGAATGAACTCTATTTGCTTAGACTGGGAATAAACTCCGTATGCCTAAGTCAACCCACGAAATGAGCATGCAGGCGCTCAGCCGGTAAGAGGGACGGGATGCGCAAGCCGGAGATCGGCCGAGTCCCCCTCTACGTGCTGCCGATCCTGCTACCGCAACCCTCGATCTGATCTAATCTTACACTAGGAATGTACTCCGTATGCCTAAGCCAACCGATGAAACGAGCGGGCGGGCAGGCGGGCGGGCACTACGCCGGCCAAGGAGACGGGATGCGCAAGTCGTGGATCGATAGGGTGGTAGGTGGGTTTATGCACATCTTCATATTTCTGCATGCCAATGCCATTTTTATGGCTTGTAAATTCATACAATGGTCCCTTAAGCCTTCACGTGAAGTTTCATGGTAAGACGACTCGTTCTCTATTTTTCATGATTTTCAAAACGTTTTGCGATTCGAGATTTTTTAAAATTTTTTGAGAAGGAGTTTTGGCCGCAAACTTGGTAGATGTGATCCTTATATTTTTGTTGGCATGCACAAAAATTCATCTAAAAACTCGAAGTGTACAAGATTTTGTGACCATTTGAAAAAAGTGTCCCCAATTCAGACTCTTTAATGGCTACTCGCAGCAAACCTATAAAATCTAAAATGCTCTTTAAAGGGGTGTGAGTTCTTGAGGTTTGATGAGGGATAGGGGGCCAATATAAGGGCCAAGTATCGGTACCCATCGTACATCATGTGCGCACACCCCCCCGGCCCCCCCGATCGCCGGAACCCCAATATCGTTGGTCAGGTTCTCCGGCGATGCTCCGACGATGGTGCCCCGACGAAGAAAAATACGGCACCAGCACATGACCGAGCCCAGCTTGTGCTGTCGCAACCCTTGATCCGGTTGATCTTAAACTGGGAATGAACTCCTTATGCCTAAGTCAACCCACGAAACGAGCGTGCGGGCGCTCAGCTGGCTAGAGGGGCAGAATGCGCAAGCCGGGGAATGGCAGGGTCCCCCTCTGCGTGCTGTGGATCCTGCTGCTGCAACCCTTGGCCGGTCCGATCTTAGACTGGGAATGAACTCCGTATACCTAAGCCAACCGACGAAACAAGCGGGCGGGCGGGGGGGCACTACGCCGGCCAAAAAGACGGGATGCGCAAGCCATGGATCGATAGGGTGGTAGGTGGGTTTAGGGACATCTTCATATGTCTGCATGCCAATGCCATTTTTATGGCTTGTAAATTCATACAATGGTCCCTTAAGCCTTCACGTTAGGTTTCATGGCAAGACGACTCGTTTTCTATTTTTCATGATTTTCAAAACTTTTTGAGGTTTGGGATTTTTTAAAATTTTTTGGGAAGGAGTTTTGGCCCCAAACTTCGTAGACGTGATCCATATATTTTTGTTGGCATGCACAAAAAAAATCAGCTAAAGAGTCGATGTATACACGATTTTGTGACCATTTGAAAAAAGTGTCCCCATTGCAGACACTTTAATGGCTACTGGCAGCAAACCTATAAAATCTCAAATGCTCTTTAAGGGGGTGTGAGTTCTTGAGGTTTGATGAGGGATAGGGGGACAATATAAGGGCCAAGTACAAGCACCCATCGCACATCATGTGCGCACACCCCCCCGACCCCTCCGATCACCGGAACCCAAATGCCGTCGGTCAAGTTCTCCGACGATGCTCTGATGATGGTGCCCCACAAAGAAAAATGCAGCACCAGCACATGCCCGAGCCTAGCATGTGCTGCCGAAACCCTCGGTCTGGTCCGATCTTAGACTGGGAATGAACTCTGTATGCTTAGACTGGGAATGAACTCCGTATGCCTAAGTCAGCCCACGAAAATGAGCATACCGGCACTCAATCGGCCAGAGGGGCGGGAGGCGCAAGCCAGGGATCGGCTGGGTCCTCCTCTACGTGCTGTCGATCCTGCTGCCGCAACCCTCAGTCCGGTCTGATATTAGACTGGGAATGAACTTCGTATGCCTAAGCCAACCGACGAAACGAGCGGGCGGGAGGGCGGGCAGGCACTACGTCGGCCAGAGAGACGGGATGCACAAGCCGTGGATCGATAGGGTGGTAGGTGGGTTTAGGCACATCTTCATATTTCTGCATGCCAATGCCATTTTTATGGTTTGTAAATTCATACAATAGTCCCTTAAGCCTTCACGTGAAGTTTCATGGCAAGACAATTCGTTTTCTATTTTTCATGATTTTCAAAACTTTTTGTGGTTAGGGATTTTTTAAAATTTTTTTGGAACGAGTTTTGGCCCCAAACTTGGTAGACGTGATCCTTCTATTTTTGTTGGCATGCCAAAAAAAATCAGCTAAAAACTTGAAGTGTACAAAATTTTATGACCATTTGAAAAAAGTGTCTCTATTTCAAACACTTTAATGGCTACTGGCAGCAAACCTGTAAAATCTCAAATGCTCTTTAAGGGGGTGTGAGTTCTCGAGGTTTGATGAGGGATAGGGGGCCAATATAAGGGCCAAGTACAAGCACCCATCGCACATCATGTGCGCACACCCCCCCAGCCCCTTCGATCGTCGGAAACCCAATGCCGCCGGTCAAGTTCTCCGGCGATGCTCTGGCGATGGTGCCCCGCGAAGAAAAATGCAGCACCAGCACATGCCCGAGCCCGTCATGTGCTGTCGCAACCCTCAGTCCGGTCCGATCTTAGACTGGGAATGAACTCTGTATGCTTAGACTAGGAATGAAATCCGTATGCCTAAGTCAACCTACGAAACGAGCGTGTGGGCATTCAATCGGCCAGAGGGGCGGGATGCGTAAGCCGAGGATCAACTGGGTCCCCCTCTGCGTGCTGTCGATCCTACTTCCACAACCCTTGTTCCGGTTTGATATTAGACTGTGAATGAACTCCATATGCCTAAGCCAACCGATGAAACGAGCGAGCGGGCGGACGGGCGGGCACTACGACGGCTAGAGAGACAGGATGCGCAAGTCATAGATCGATAGGGTGGTAGGTGGGTTTAGGCACATCTTCATATTTCTACATGCCAAAGCCATTTGAAAAAATCAGCTAAAAATTTGAAGGGTACAAGATTTTGTGACCATTTGAAAAAAGTGTCCCCATTTCAAACACTTTAATGGCTACTGGCAGCAAACCTGTAAAATCTCAAATGCTCATTAAGGGGGTGTGAGTTCTCGAGGTTTGATGAGGGATAGGGGGCCAAAATAGGGGCCAAGTACCAGCACCCATCGCACATCATGTACGTACACCCCCCGGCCCCCCCGATCGCTGGAACCCCAATGTCGCCGGTCAGATTCTTTGGCGCTGCTCCGACGATGGTGCCCTAGCGAAGAAAAATATGGCACTAGCACATGCCCGAGCCCAGCATGTGCTGCTACAACCCTCGGTCCGATCCGATCTTAAACTGGGAATGAACTCCATATGCCTAAGTCAACCCATGATTTTTGAAACTTTTTGCGATTCGAGATTTTTTAAAATTTTTTTGGAAGGAGTTTTCACCCCAAACTTGGTAGACGTGATCCTTGTATTTTTGTTGGCATGCATAAAAAAATTCAGCTACAAACTCGAAGTGTACAAGATTTTGTGACCATTTGAAAAAAGTGTCCCCATTTCAGACACTTTAATGGCTACTGGTAGCAAACCTGTAAAATCTCTAATGCTCTTTTAGCGGGTGTGAGTTCTCGAGGTTTGATGAGGGATAGGGGGCCAATATAAGGGCCAAGTACCAGCACCCATTGCACATCATGTGCGCACACGCCCCCGGCCCCCTCGATCGTCGGAACCCCAATGCCGTCGGTCAGGTTCTCCGGTGATGCTCCAGCGATGGCGCCCCAACGAAGAAAAATGTGGCACCAGCACATGCCCGAGCCCAGCATGTGCTACCGCAACCCTCGATCCAGTCCGATCTTAGACTGGGAATGAACTCTGTATGCTTAGACTGGGAATGAACTCCATATGCTTAAGTCAACCCACGAAACAAGCGTGCGGGCGCTCAACAGGCCAGAGGGCCGGGATGTGTAAGTCGGGGATCAACCAGGTCCCCTTCTGTGTGCTGTTGACCCTGCAGCCACAACCCTCAGTCCAGTCCAATCTTAGACTGGGAATGAACTCCATATGTGTAAGCCAACAGATCAAATGAGAGGGCGGACGGGCAGGCGGGCACTACGTCGGCCAGAGAGATGGGATGCGCAAGCCGCGGATCGATAGGGTGGTAGGTGGGTTTAGACACATCTTCATATTTCTATGTGCCAATGCCATTTTTATGGCTTGTAAATTCATAGAATGGACCCTTAAGCCTTGACGTGAAGTTTCATGGCAAGATGACTCGTTTTCTATTTTTCACGATTTTCAAAACTTTTTACGGTTCGGGATTTTTTAAAATTTTTTCAGAAGGATTTTTGGCCTCAAACTTGGTAGACGTGATGCTTGTATTTTTGTTGCCATGCATAAAAAAATTCAGCTAAAAACTCAAAGTGTACAAGATTTTGTGAGCATTTGAAAAAAGTGTCCCCATTTCAAATACTTTAATGGCTACTGGCAGCAAACCTGTAAAATCTCAAATGCTCTTTAAGGGGGTGTGAGTTCTCAATGTTTGATGAGCGATAGGGGGCCAATATAAGGGCCAAGTACCAGCACCCATCGCACATCATGTGCGCACACCCCCTCGCCCCCCCCGATCTTCGAAACCCCAATGCCACCGATCGGGTTCTCCGATGATGCTCCGGCGATGGTGCCCCGACGAAGAAAAATGTGGCACCAGCACATGCGTGAGCCCAGCATGTGCTGCCGCAACCCTCGGTCCAGTCCGATCTTAGACTGGGAATGAACTCCGTATGCCTAAGCCAACCGACGAAACAAACGAAAGGCGGGTGGGCGGGCACTACGTCGGCCAGAGAGACTGGATGCGCAAGCCGTGGATCGATAGGGTGGTAGGTGGGTTGAAGCACATCTTCACATTTCTGCATGCCAATGCCATTTTTATGGCTTGTAAATTCATACATTGGTCCCTTAAGCCTTCATGTGAAGTTTCATGGCAAGACGACTCGTTTTTTATTTTTCATGATTTTTGAAACTTTTTACGGTTCGAGATTTTTTAAAATTTTTTCGTAAGGAGTTTTTTCCCCAAACTTGGTAGATGTGACCCCTATATATTTTTTTTGGCATGCACAAAAAAATTCAGCTAAAAACTCGAAGTGTAAAAGATTTTGTGACCATTTTAAAAAAGTGTCCCCATTTTAGACACTTTAATGGCTACTGGAAGCAAACCTGTAAAATCTCAAATGCTTTTTAAGGGGGTGTGAGTTCTCGAGGTTTGATGAGGGATAGGGGGCCAATATAAGGGCCAACCACCAGCACCCATCGCACATCATGTGCGCACACCCCCCCGGCCCCCCCGATCACCAAAACCCCAATGCCGCCGGTCAGGTTCTCCGGCGATGATCCGACGATGGTGCCTCAGTGAAAAAAAATACGGCACCAGCACATGCTCGAGCGTAGCATGTGCTGCCGCAACCCTCGGTCTGGTCCGATCTTAGACTGGGAATGAACTCTGTATGCTTAGACTGGAAATGAACTCCGTATGCCTAAGTCAACCCACGAAACGAGCGTGCGGGAGTTCAGTCGGCCAGAAGGGCGGGATACGCAAGCCGGGGATCGATCGGGTCCCCCTCTGCATGCTACCGATCATACTGCTGCAACCCTCGGTCCGATTCAATCTTAGACTGGGAATGAACTCTGTATGCCTAAGCCAACCGATGAAACGAGCAGGCGGGCGGGCAGGCACTACGCCGGCCAGAGAGGCGGGATGCGTAAGCCGTGGATCGATAGGGTGGTAGGTGGGTTTAGGCACATCTTCATATTTCTACGTGCCAATTCCATTTTTATGGCTTGTAAATTCATACAATGGTCCCTTAAGCCTTCGTGCGAAGTTTCATGGCAAGATGTCTCGTTTTCTATTTTTCACGATTTTTGAAACTTTTTATGGTTTGGGATGTTTTAAAATTTTTTTGGAAGGAGTTTTGGCCCCCAAATTTGGTAGACGTGATCCTTGTATATTTTTTTTGCATGCACAAAAAAATTCAGCTAAAAACTCAAAGTGTACAAGATTTTGTGACCATTTGAAAAAAGTGTTCCCATTTCAGACACTTTAATGGCTACTCACAGCAAACCTGTAAAATCACAAATGCTCTTTAAGTTGGTGTGAGTTCTCGAGGTTTGGTAAGGGATAGGGGGCCAATATAAGGGCCAAGCACCAGCACCCATCGTACATCATGTGCGCACACCCCCTCGGCCCCCCCGATCGTTGGAACCCCAATGCTGCCGGTCAAGTTCTCTGACGATGCTCCGGCGATGGTGCCCCGACGAAGAAAAATGCGGCACCAGGACATGCTCGAGCCCAGCATGTGCTGCCACAACCCTTGGTCCGGTCCGATCTTAGACTGGCAATGAACTCTGTATGCTTAGACTGGGAATGCACTCCGTATGCCCAAGTCAACCCATGAAACGAGTGTGCAGGCGCTCAGCCGACCAGAAGGGCGTGATGCGCAAGCCGGAGATCGGCCGGGTCCCCCTCTACGTGCTGCTGATCCTACTGCCATAACCTTCGGTCCAATCAGATCTTAGACTGGGAATGAACTCCATATGCCCAAGCCGACCGACGAAACGAGCAGGTGGGCGGGCGGGCACTACGTCGGCCAGAGAGGCGGGATGCGCAAGCCGTGGATCGATAGGGTGGTAGGTGGGTTTAGGCAAATCTAAATATTTCTACATGCCAATGCCATTTTTATGGCTTGTAAATTCATACAATTGTCCAGTAAGCCTTCGTGTGAAGTTTAATGGCAAGACGACTCGTTTTCTATTTTTCATCATTTTTGAAACTTTTTACGGTTCAAGATTTTTTAAAATGTTTTCGGAAGGAGTTTTGGTAGACGTGATCCTTGTATATTTTGTTGGCATGCACAAAAAAAATCAGCTAAAAACTCGAAGTGTACAAGATTTTGTGACCATTTGAAAAAAGTGTGCCCTTTTTAAACACTTTAATGGCTACTGGCAGCAAACCTGTAAAATCTCAAATGCTCTTTAAGGGGGTGTGAGTTCTTAAGGTTTGATAAGGGATAGGGGGCCAATATAGGGGCCAAGCACCAGCACCCATCGCACATCATGTGCGCACACCCCCAACCCCCCCAATCGCCAGAACCCCAATGTCGCCGGTCAGGTTCTCCGGCGATGCTCTGACGATGGTGCCCCGACGAAGAAAAATATGACACCAGTACATGCCCGAGCCAAGCATGTGCTACCGCAACCCTCGGTCTGGTCCGATCTTATACTGGGAATGAACTCCGTCTGCTTAGACTGGGAAATAAACTCTGTATGCCTAAGTCAACCCACGAAACGAGCGTGCGGGTGCTCAGCCGGCCAGAGGGGCGGGATGCGCAAGCCGGGGATCGATACGGTGGTAGGTGGGTTTAGGCAAATCTTAATATTTCTGCATGCCAATGCCATTTTTATGGCTTGTAAATTCATACAATTGTCCCTTAAGCCTTTGTGTGAAGTTTCATGGCAAGACGACTCGTTTTCTATTTTTCATCATTTTTGAAACTTTTTGCGGTTCGGGATTTTTTACAATTTTTTTGGAAGGAGTTTTGGCCCCAAACTTTAGAGACGTGATCTTTGTGTTTTTGTTGGCATGCATAAAAAAATACAGCTAAAAACTCGAAGTGTACAAGATTTTGTGATCATTTGAAAAAAGTGTCCCCATTTCAGATACTTTAATGGCTACTGGCAGCAAACCTGTAAAATCTCAAATGCTCTTTAAGGGGGTGTGAGTTCTCGAGGTTTGATGAGGGATATGGTGCCATTATAAGGGCCAAGCACCAGCACCCATCGCACATCATGTGCGCACACCCCCCGGCCCCTTCGATCGACGGAACCCCAATGCCGCCGGTCAGGTTCTCCGGCGATGCTCCGACGATAGTGCCACGACGAAGAAAAATGTGACACCAGGACATGCCTGAGCCCAGCGTGTGCTATCGCAACCTGCGGTCCGGTTTGATCTTAGACTGGAAATGAACTCCATATGCTTAGACTGGGAATGAACTCCGTATGCCTAAGTCAACCCACGAAATGAGCATGCGGGCGCTCAACCGGCTAGAGGGGCGGGATGCACAAGCCGGGGATCGATCGGGTCCCCCTCTGCGTGCTTTCACAACCCTCGGTCTGGTCCAATCTTAGACTGGGATGAACTTCATATGCCTAAGCCAACCGACGAAACTAGTGGGTGGCCGGGCAGGCACTACGTCGGCCAAAGAGGCAGGATGCACAAGCCAAGCATCAATAGGGTGGTAGGTGGGTTTAGGCACATCTTCATATTTCTGCGTGCCAATGCCATTTTTATGGCTTGTAAATTCATACAATGGTCTCTTAAGCCTTCGTGTGAAGTTTCATGGCAAGATGACTCATTTTCTATTTTTCACGATTTTTGAAACTTTTTGGGGTTCGGGATTTTTCAAAATTTTTTCGAAAGGAGTTTTGGCCCCAAACTTGGTAGACGTGATCCTTGTAATTTTTTTGGCTTGCACAAAACAATTCAGCTAAAAACTCAGAGCGTAAAAGATTTTGTGACCATTTGAAAAAAAGTCTATTTCAGACACTTTAATGGCTACTGGCAGCAAACCTGTAAAATGTCAAATGCTCTTTAAGGGGGTGTGAGTTCTTGAGGTTTGATGTTGGATAGGGGGCCAATATAAGGGCCAAGTACTAGCACACATCGCACATCATGTGCGCACACCCCCCACGGCCCCCCCGATCGCCGGAAACCTAATGCCGCTGGTCAATTTCTCTGGCATGGTGCCCCGACGAAGAAAAATGTGGCACCAGCACATGCCCGAGCCAAGCATATGCTGCCGCAACCCTCGGTCTCATCCGATCTTAGACTGGGAATGAACTCCGTATGCTTAGACCGAGAATGAACTCCGTATGCCTAAGTTAACCCACAAAACGAGTGTGCGGGCGCTCAATCGGCCAGAGGGGTGGGATGCACAAGCTGGGGATCGGCCGGGTCCTCCTCTGCATGCTGCTGCAGCAACCCTCAGTCTGGTCTGATCTTAGACTGGGAATGAACTCCGTATGCCTAAGCGAACTGACGAAATGAGCGGGCGGGTGGGCGGGCACTATGCTGGCCAGAGAGGCGGGATGCGCAAGCCATGGATCGATAGGGTGGTAGGTGGGTTTAGGCACATCTTCATATTTCTACGTGCCAATGCCATTTTTATGGCTTGTAAGTTCATACAATGGTCCCTTAAGCCTTCGTGTGAAGTTTCATGGCAAGACGACTCGTTTTCTATTTTTCACGATCTTCAAAATTTTTACGGTTCGAGATTTTTCAAAATTTTGTCAGAAGGCGTTTTGGCCCCACGTGATCCTTGTATTTTTGTTGGTGTGCATAAAAACATTTAGCTAAAAACTCGAAGTGTACAAGATTTTGTGACCATTTGAAAAAAGTGTCCCCATTTCAGACACTTTAATGGCTACTGGCAGTAAACCTGTAAAATCTCAAATGCTCTTAAAGGGGGTGTGAGTTCTCGAGGTTTGATGAGGGATAGGGGGCCAATATAAGGGCCAAGCACCAGCACCCATCGAACATCATGTGTGCACACCCCCCGGCCCCCCCGATCGTCGAAACCCCAATGCCGTCGATCAGGTTCTCCAGCGATGCTCCGGTGATGGTGCCCCGTCGAAGAAAAATATGGCACCAGCACATGCTCCAGCCCAACATGTGCTGTCGCAACCCTCGGTCCGGTCTGATCTCAGACTGAGAATGAACTCTGTATGCTTAGACTGTGAATGCACTCCGTATGCCTAAGTCAACCCATGAAACGAGCGTGCGGGCGCTCAGCCGGCCAGAGGGGCGGGATGCGCAAGCCGAGGATTGATAGGGTCCCTCTCTGCATGCTGCCGATCCTACTACCGCAACCCTCAGTTCGGTCTGATCATAGACTAGGAATGAACTCCGTATGCCTAAGCCAACAGACGAAACGAGTGGGTGGGCAGGCGGGCAGTACGTCGACCGGAGAGGCGGGATGCGCAAGCTGTGGATCGATAGGGTGGTAAGTGGGTTTAGGCACATCTTCATATTTCTACGTGCCAATGCCATTTTTATGACTTGTAAATTCATACAATGGTCTCTTAAGCCTTCGTGTGAAGTTTCATGGCAAGACGACTCGATTTCTATTTTTCACGATTTTTGAAACTTTTTGCAGTTCGGGATTTTTAAAAATTTTTTTGGAAGGAGTTTTGGCCCTAAACTTGGTAGACATGATCCTTGTATTTTTGTTGGCATGCGCAAAAAAATTCAGCTAACAACTCAAAGTGTACAAGATTTTGTGACCATTTGAAAAAAGTGTCCCCATTTCAGACACTTTAATTGCTATTGGCAGCAAACCTGTAAAATCTCAAATGCTTTCTAAGGGGGTTTCAGTTCTCGAGGTTTGATTAGGGATAAGGGGCCAATTTAAGGGCCAAGCACCAGCACCCATTGCACATCATGTGCGCACACCCCCCTCAGCCACCCCGATCGTCGGAACCCCAATGCCGTCGGTCAGGTTCCCCGGTGATGCTCCGGCGATGGTGCCCCGACGAAGAAAAATGCGGCACCAGCACATGCCCGAGCCCAGCGTGTGCTGCTGCAACCCTCAGTCCGATCCGATCTTAGACTAGGTATGAACCCTGTATGCTTAGACTGGGAATGAACTCCGTATGCCTAGGTCAACCCACGAAATGAGTGTGCGGGCGCTCATACGGCCAGAGGGGTAGGATGCGTAAGCCGAGGATCGGTCGAGTCCCCCTCTACGTGCTACCGATCCTGCTATCGCAAAGCTTAGCCCGGTCCAATCTTAAGCTGGGAATACACTCCGTATGCCTAAGCCAACCGACGAAACGAGCGAGCGGGCGGGCACTACGCCGGCCAGAGAGGCGGGATGCGCAAGCCGTGGATTGATAGGGTGGTAGGTGGGTTTAGGCACATCATCATATTTCTGCATGCCAATGCCATTTTTATGGCTTGCAAATTCATACAACGGTCCCTTAAGCCTTCACGTGAAGTTTCATGGCAAGACGACTCGTTTTTTATTTTTCACGATTTTTAAAACTTTTTGATGTTCGGGATTTTTCAAAATTTTTTTGGAAGGATTTTTGGCCCCAAACTTGGTAGACGTGATCCTTGTAATTTTGTTGGCTTGGACAAAAAATTTCAGCTAAAAACTCGACCTGTAAAAGATTTTGTGACCATTTGAAAAAAGTGTCCCCATTTCAGACACTTTAATGGCTACTGGCAGCAAATCTGTAAAATCTCAAATCCTCTTTAAGCGGGTGTGAGTTCTCAAGGTTTGATGAGGGATAGGGGGCCAATATAAGGGCCAAGTACCAGCACCCATCGCAAATCATGTGTGCACACCCCTCACGGCCCCCCGATCGCCGGAACCCCAATGCCGTCGGTCAGGTTCTCCGGCATGGTGCCCCGACGAAGAAAAATGCGGCACCAGCACATGCCCGAGCCCAGCATGTGCTACCGCAACCCTCGGTCCGGTCTGATCTTAGACTAGGAATGAACTCCGTATGCTTAGACTGGGAATGAACTCCGTATGCCTAAGTCAACCCATGAAACGAGCGTGCGGATGCTCAGCCTGCCAGAAGGGCGAGATGCGCAAGCCGAGGATCGACCGGGTCCCCCTCTGTGTGCTGTCGATCCTGTTGCCGCAACCTTCGGTCCAATCTGATCTTAGACTGGGAATGAACTCCGTATGCCTAAGCCAACCGACGAAACGAGCGAGCGGGCGGGCGGGCACTACGTCGGCCAGAGAGACAGGATGCGCAAGCCGTGGACCGATAGGGTGGTAGGTGGGCTTAGCACATCTTCATATTTCTGCATGCGAATGCCATTTTTATGGCTTGAAAATTCATACAACGGTCCCTTAAGCCTTCACGTGAAGTTTCATGGCAAGACGACTCATTTTCTATTTTTCACGATTTTTGAAACTTTTTGCGGTTCGGGATTTTTTAAAATTTTTTCAGAAGGAGTTTTAGCCCTAAACTTGGTAGATGTGATCCTTGTATTTTTGTTGGCATGCTCAAAAACATTCAACTAAAAACTCGAAGTGTACAAGATTTTGTGACCATTTGAAAAAAGT
This sequence comes from Durio zibethinus, assembly GCF_047325235.1. Classification (NCBI taxonomy): domain Eukaryota; kingdom Viridiplantae; phylum Streptophyta; class Magnoliopsida; order Malvales; family Malvaceae; genus Durio; species Durio zibethinus. The sequence goes on along the minus strand of NC_143180.1, from coordinate 13,321,925 downwards.
GTCCCCATTTCAAACACTTTAATGGCTACTAGCAGCAAACCTATAAAATCTCAAATGCTCTTTAAGGGGGTGTGAGTTCTCGAGTTTTGATGAGGGATAGGGGGCCAATATAAGGGCCAGGTACCAGCACCCATTGCACATCATGTGTGCACACCCCCTGGCCCCCCCGATCGTCGGAACCCTAATGCCGTCGGTCAGGTTCTCCGACGATGGTGCCCCGATGAAGAAAAATATGGCACCAGCACATGCTCGAGCCCAGCATGTGCTGCCGTAACCCTCGATCTATTTCGATCTTAGACTGGGAATGAATTTCGTATGCCTAAGTCAACCCACGAAAGGAGCGTGCGGACGCTCAGTCGGCCAGAGGGGCGAGATACGCAAGCCGGGGATCGGTCGTGTCCCCCTCTGCGTGCTGTTGATCTGCTGCCACAACCTTCGATCCGGTCCAATCTTAGACTGGAATTGAACTTCGTATGTCGAAGCCAACCGACAAAACAAGTGGGTGACGGGCGGGCGGCCACTACACTGACCAGAGAGACGGGATTCGCAAGCCGTGGATCGATAGGGTGATAGGTGGGTTTAGGCACATCTTCATATTTCTACGTGCCAATGCCATTTTTATGGCTTGTAAATTCATACAATGGTCCCTTAAGCCTTCACGTGAAGTTTCATGGCAACACGACCCATTTTCTATTTTTCAAGATTTTTGAAACTTTTTGGGATTGTGAATTTTTTCATATTTTTTTGGAAGGAGTTTTGGCCCAAAACTTGGTATACGTGATCCTTGTATTTTTGTTGGCATGCACAAAAAATTTTAGCCAAAAACTCGAAGTGTACAAGATTTTGTAACCATTTGAAAAAAGCATCCCCATTTCAGACACTTTAAGGGCTACTGGCAGCACCCATCGCACATCATGTGCGCACACCCCCCGGCCCCCCGATCACCGAAACCCCAATGCCGCTGGTCAGGTTCTCCGATGATGCTCTAGCGATGGTAGCCTGGCAAAGAAAAATGTGGCACCAGCACATGCCCGAGCCCAGCATGTGCTACCGTAACCCTCGGTCCGGTCTGATCTTAGACTAGGAATGAACTCCGTATGCTTAGACTGGGAATAAACTCAATATGTCTAAGTCAACCCATGAAACGAGCATGCGGGTGCTTAGCCAGCCAGAGGGGCGTGATGCGCAAGCCGGGGATCAGCCAGGTCCCCCTATGTGTACTGTCGATCCTGCTGCCGTAACCTTTGGTTCGATTTGATCTTAGACTGGGAATGAACTCCGTATGCCTAAGCCAACCGATGAAATGAGAAGGCGGGCGGGCGGAAGGGCAGGCACTACGTCGACCAGAGAGACGGGATACACAAATCTTAGATCGATAGGGTGCTAGGTTGGTTTAGGCACATCTTCATATTTCTACATGCCAGTGCCATTTTTATGGCTTGCAAATTTAAACAATGGTCTCGTAAGCCTTCACGTGAAGTTTCATGGCAAGATGACTCGTTTTCTATTTTTCATGATTTTTAAAACTTTTTGTGGTTCGATATTTTTTTTAAATTTTTTCGGAAGGAGTTTTGGCCCCAAACTTGGGAGACATGATCCTTTTATTTTTGTTGGCATGCACAAAAAAATTCAGCTAAAAACTCGAAGTGTACAAGATTTTGTGACCATTTGAAAAAAGTGTCTCCATTTCAGACACTTTAATTGCTACTAGCAGCAAACCTGTAAAATCTCAAATGCTCTTTAAGGGGGTGTGAGTTCTCGAGGTTTGATGAGGGATAGGGGGCCAATATAAGGGCAAAGTACCAGCACCCATCGCACATCATGTGCGCACACCCCCCCGGCCCCCCGATCGCCGGAACCCCAATGTCGCCGGTCAGGTTCTCCGACGATGCTACCCCGACGAAGAAAAATGCGGCACCAACACATGCCCGAGCCCAGCATGTGCTGCCGCAACCCTCGGTCCGATCCGATCTTAGACTGGAATTAACTCAATATGCTTAGACTGGGAATGAGCTCCGTATGCCTAAGTCAACACACGGAATGAGCGTGCGGGTGTTCAGCCGGTCAGAGGGGCGGGATGCGCAAGTCGAGGATCGATCGGGTCCCCCTCTACGTGCTGCCGATCCTGCTACCGCAACACTCGGTATGGTTCAATCTTAGACTGGGAATGAACTCCGTATGCCTAAGCCAACCAACGAAATGAGCGGGCGGACGGGCGGGCGGGCACTACGTTGGCTAGAGAGACGGGTTGCGCATGCCGTGGATCGATAGGGTGGTAGGTGGGTTTACGCACATATTCATATTTCTACATGCCAATGCCATTTTTATGGCTTTTAAATTCATACAATGGTCCCTTAAGCCTTCACGTGAAGTTTCATGGCAAGACGACTCGTTTTCTATTTTTCACGATTTTTGAAACTTTTTACGGTTCGGGATTTTTTAAAATTTTTTCGAAAGGAATTTTGGCCCCAAACTTGGTAGACGTGATCCTTGTATTTTTTTTGGCATGCACAAAAGAATTCAGCTAAAAACTTGAAGTGTACAAGATTTTGTGACCATTTGAAAAAAGTGTCCCCATTTCAGACACTTTAATGGCTACTGGCAGCAAACTTGTAAAATCTCAAATGCTCTTTAAGGGGGTGTGAGTTCTCGAGGTTTGATGAGGGATAGGGGGCCAATATAAGGGCCAAGTACCAGCACCCATTGCACATCATGTGCGCACACCCCCGGCCCCCCGATCGCCGGAACCCCAATGCGACCGGTCAGGTTCTCCGACGATGCTCTGATGATGGTGCCCCGACGGAGAAAAATGTGGCACCAGCACATGGTCAAGCCCAGCATGTGCTGTCGCAACCCTCGATCTGGTTCGATCTTAGACTGGGAATGAACTTCGTATGCTTAGATTGGGAATGAACTCCGTATACCTAAGTCAACCCACGAAACGAGCATGCAGGCGCTCAGCCGGCCAGAGGGCCGGGACGCGCTAGCCGGGTGTCACGGACTAAGCTTTCTCTCAACAAGCAATAGACCGTGCAGCACTTGAATGGGTGCTCCTAACCAAGTCAGCCTTCAATAGATCGATATCTGAACAAATAACCATAAGCTATGGTTAGTCACAAGCATTCACAATAAGGCACAACATATCGAGATCAATCTTAAGCGCCCACACAAAGAGGCATATTCGCATCAAGAAAAAGAAAAACACATCGAGGCAACAATCAGGACATTCAATCGGGATGAGTTTTATTATAAATGGGACTCATACATCAGGACCTCCCACCGTCACCAGGGCCAGGGGGACAGCCCTTGGTGGGTGGCCTAAGCTCGCTTAGCAACCGGTGAGACAGTCCAACACTACGCTGCCAGCTCACCCCCATAAAGAGCTTTAGAGATTTTAGAGCTATGCTACCAGTAACCATTACAATGTTTGAAATGGGGACACTTTTCCTAGCACAAGGGATCTACCCGGCCATGGCCCTATACATGGGTGGCTCATGGCAACCTAAGTCTCGGTCATGGCCCTATACAAGGTTGGCTCATGACATCCTTCCCCCACCTATTCTATCGACATCCTCATTGACTTGCTGGCTTGAAATTCTTCAATCTTTGAAATCTTTGGAGGTTGTGTTCTCTCTCTAAGCTGGTTTCTTCTAGTCCTAATCCCTCCCACTTCACTAAGTACTCCCGAACTAGTCTTCGAGATATCTTGGTTTCCCTGTCAGCTAAGATCTCTTCGACTCGATGCTCTGAGGGTGGCTTTATGGTGATGGCGGCTCTGGTTGGCTCCCTTCGGCTAGCATCTGTAGGATTTGCATGGAAAGGTTTCAAGTTGGTCACATGAAATACTGGGTGCACCTTCATCCACTTTGATGGGTCAATTTTGTAAGAAGCATTCCCCACTTTGGAAAGGACCCTTACTGGACCTTCATATTTGCGCACCAGTCTATGATCACTCTTTCTCAGGAACCTAGTTTGTTCAGGAACTAGTCGCACAAGAACCAAATCACTAGCTTGAAATTGTTGAGCTCTATGACCCTTGTCTGCCTATTTTTTAATCCACTTTGATGCTTTCTCCAGGTAGGCTTACGCAATCTCTGTGTTCTGTTTCCACTCTTTGTTGAGATTGAAGGCTATCAGATTCTTTCCTCTATATTATTCCAAGAAAGTGTGGGGTAGCCTTGATAATTGTCCGGTGACCACCTCAAATGGGCTCTTGTTGGTGGAAGAGCTTTTGTTGAAATTAAAGCAGAGTTGAGCCACATCCAATAATGAAGGCCAGTCTTTTTGATTAGCTTGAACAAAATGCTCAAGTATTCCTCCAATAATCCGTTGAACCGTTCCATTTGACCATCAGTTTGGGGGTGATAGCTTGAGGAAATGTTAAGTTGGGACCCCAATATCTTGAAAAGTTCTCTCCAGAAGGACCCCGTGAATCTCGGATCTCGATCGCTGATAATGTTTTGAGGGAGGCCCTAGTATTTGACCACATGTTTGAATAATAGTCGAGCTGTGTCTTCCGCTGTGCAATACTTGTGAGTGGGAATGAATGTGGCATACTTAGAGAACCGATCAATTACCACCAAAATCGCTCCAAGGTCACCAACCTTGGGTAGGCTCGAAATGAAATCGAGGGAAATGCTTTCCTAAGGTCTGGTGGGTACTGGTAGTGGTTCAAGCACGCCTGTAGGTTTTCTCTTTTCAACCTTGTCTTGTTGGCAAATGAGGCAAGTCTTCGTATAGTCCATCACATCTTGTCGCATGTGAGGCCAATAGTATCCCTGTTTCAATAACGCCAAAGTACGTTGCCAACTCGGGTGTCCCACCCATGATGTGTCATGACATTCCCTTATTAGCATCTGTCTCAGACTTTTTGCTCTTGGCACAAATACTCGAGGCTCCTTGGTCTATAGGACCCCATTTTCTTGCCAGAAGTACTTGGGACTTCCCTTTTTCCACTAGCTTCAGGATGGCACAAGCTTGCGGGTCCTTTCCTAAGTGATCTCCAATCAACTTGTGAATGTCTGTAGTGGCTCTACTAGTCGCCATTAGGGTAATTCTTCTAAGGGCCGCTAGATCTGCTCACCTGTTCAATGCATCGGCCACTTGATTGGTCTTTCCAGTGGTGTGCTCAAAACAAAAGTTGAATTCCGCTAAAAATTCCTGCCACCTAGCTTGTTTTGCCGTAAGCCTTGGTTGGGTGAAAAAATGGCTAACGGTAGTATTGTCTGTCTTCATGACAAAGTGTGAACCCAACAAGTAATGTCGCCAAGCCCTCAAGCAGTGAACCACTGCGAGGAGCTTTTTTTCTTGGGCCGTATATTTCTTTTCAACTTCATTTAGCTTCCTACTTTCAAATGCTACCGGGTGATGTTGTTGCAAAAGCACTCCTCCAATAGTAAAATCGGATGCATCTGTCTGAACTTCAAAAGGTTTTTCAATATCAGGGAAAGCTAAGATGGGATCCTTCATAATAGCATCCTTCAATCCCTCGAAGGCCTCTTGGCACTCACTCATCCAACACCATTTATGCTCCTTCTTCAATAGCTCCGTGAGGGCTATGGTCTTGCGAGAGTACCCTTCCACAAACCTTCTATAGTAGTTGGCTAGTCCCAAAAATGAGCGGAGCTAACTAACATTCTTCGATGTTGTCCATTCCTTGATGGCCCTAACCTTTTTCATGTGCATTCGAATGTGGCCACGTTCGACAATGTGACCGAGAAAATGGATTCGGGTCTGAGCAAATGCACACTTCTCCCTTTTTACGTATAACTGGTGGTCATGTAATCTTTGAAGTACCTGGCGCAGGTGCTCTTGATGCTCTTCCAAAGTGGAGCTATTTACCACTATATCGTCTAAATAGATGACTACAAATTTGTCTAAGTAGTCATGGAACACCTGATTCATCAATGTACAAAACGTGGCAGGAGCATTGGTCAGTCCAAAAGGCATAACAAGAAATTCAAATGCACCATATCGTGTCACACAAGTGGTTTTTGGCTCATTTCCCTCAACGATTTGGACCTGATGGTAGCCAGATCTTAGGTCTAATTTGGAGAAGTACTTGGCCTGGCTCAATTGATCAAACAACTCTGCTATAAGGGGAATGGGATTTTTTTTCTTACGGTGACTTTGTTTAGGGCCTTGTAGTCAACACATAATCACAAACTTCCATCATGCTTCTTCTGAAATAGCATTGGCGCTCTGAAAGAAGCCTTTGATGGTCTGATGAACCTGGCTTGTAACAGTTCATCTAACTACTTTCTTAGTTCGGCCAACTCTGGTGGGGTCATGCGGTAGGGCACTCTAGCAGGGGGTTTCACTCCTGGGAGGAGCTCGATTTCATGGTCCACTACTCATCGAGAGGGTAAAACTTTAGGCAACATCTCTGGCATCACCTCTTCGAATTCTTCCAACACTTTTTCCACACCATCAGGTATTGGTTCTACTTTTGACCCTTCTTTGTAAATCGACAATGCCACAAAGGAGGGTTCCCCTCTCTTTATCCCTTTCTTGAACTGCAAAGCTGAAATCATTTTCTTCCCACTCTTTGGTAAGATGTTGGCTGGCACCACACATGGGTGTTCTCCTAAGAACAACAAGCAGGTAGCGACGGGGATAGGGATGACCTGAGCCAACATCATGAAGTCCAATCCAAGGACAACATCAAAGTCATCCATGGGGGAAACTGTAAAGTCTACCTTCCCCTCCCATGGCCTCAATCGGGTTGTCACACTTTTAGAGCTTCCACTGATTGCAAAGGCTGGTGAATTGATCGCCTTCATTCATCCACAGTCTTTACTAATATGAAGACCACACCTTTTTACTTCTTCTAGTGTGATGAAAGTGTCAGTTGCACCCGCATCCACCATGGCCTTGGTGGCTTTCTCATTGATCGTCAAGTTCACATACATCAAGCCTCTACTCTGCTCTTTCTTTATAGTGTTCAATTGGGTGCGGAAGGCATTGAGGAACCTTATTGAACCCATCTTGGCTGGCTCTTCTTCAGCTTCTTCAACGCTCTCTGGCATTTTTGCGGACTCTTGAGATGAGGTCCTTAAGGCATTAAGGGCTCCCCTGTGCGGGCATTCAGCCACCTGATGCAGCCCCTTGCAAAGAAAGCAAGCTAACGGTTGCCTAGGCTTGAAAATCCCTGCGTTGCTTGTCTTAGGCTGGGTGCTATCTCGACCAAAGGACACCCTGTCTGATCCCCCACTGAAGGGTTGGTCCAACCTAGTCATCTTTCCCCCACTCCCAAAGTTAAACCTACTGCCAGCTAATGGAGGATTTTTTCGTTTTAAGGAGCCATCATTATAATCGTGAAGACGTTCAGCTGCAGCCATGGCCGTGGCCACATCTTGCACTTCTGCCTTTGTAGTTCTATCCTTGCCCAAGGCTTGAGGCCCTCAAGAAAATAGAACATCTTGTCCTTTTTGGACATGTCCCGAATATCCAACATCAGGGTAGAAAAGCTCCTCACAAATTCTCGCACCATTCAGGTTTGCACCAACTCTCGAAGTCTCCTTCGAGCCATATACTCCATATTCTCAAGGAAAAACTGGTTTTTCAATTCTCGCTTCAGATCCATCCAAGTCTTAATCGGGCACTCGTCATCAACAAACTTGGAGTGCCACCACAGCTTGGCATCCCCTGAGAGGTACATCGATGCCATTGTCACCTTGTCTTCCTCTGAATTTATGTGTACAGCTCGGAAGTATTGCTCCATGTCAAACAAGAAATTTTCAAGTTCCTTAGCATCCTTTGCCCCCTCATAGCATCGAGGCTCCAACACCTTAGGTCTTTGTCCCCTTTCCATCGAGCTTGAACCCGATCTGGCCACAGCCATTTGTAGGATGCTCACCTGTGCTCTAAGCACCTCAAACTCCTTTTGGAGAATGTTCAAGGCATCTCTAGCCTCTTTGCTCACATTCTGGAGAGTGTCGGACAACTCTCGTTGGGTTGTCTCAATCTTCCTCACTTGGTCTTTCGTCACCATATGAGTTTTTATTGCGGCCACCGCGGCCTCAAGTTCTTTAATTCTCTGTTGATGATCCAGTCCACCATTTGTGGCCATCTCATCCATTTTTCTAGCACTTCTCAATCGTGCTCTGATACCATGTGTCACAGACTAAGCTTTCTCTCAACAAGCAATAGATCGTGTGACACTTGAATGGGTGGTCCCAACCAAGTCAGCCTTCAATAGATCGATATCTGAACAAATAACCATAAGCTATGGTTAGTCACAAGCATTCACAATAAGGCACAACATATCCAGATCAATCTCAAGCACACACACAATGAGGCATATTCGCGTCAAGAAAAAGAAAAACACATCGAGGCAACAATCGGGACATTCAATCAGGATGAGTTTTATTATAAATGGGACTCATACATCGGGACCTCCCACCATCACCAGGGCCAGGGGGCAGCCCTTGGTGGGTGGCCTAAGCTCGCATAGCAACCGGGGAGATAGCTCAACACTACACTGTCGGCTCACCCCCCCTAAAAAGCCTTAGAGATTTTAGAGCTATGCTACCAGTAACCATTACAATGTTTGAAATGGGGACACTTTTCCTAGCACAAGGGATCTACCCGGCCATGGCCCTATACATGGGTGGCTCATGGCAACCTAAGTCTCGGTCATGGCCCTATACAAGGTTGGCTCATGACACCAGGGATCGATCAAGTCCCCCTTTACGTGCTGTCGATCCTGCTACCGCAACCCTAGGTCCAGTCTGATCTTAGACTAAGAATAAACTTCGTATGCCTAAGCCATCCGACGAAACGAGCGGGTGGGCACTATGCCGGCCAGAAGATGGGATGCGCAAGCCGTGGATCGATAGGGTGGCAGGTGAGTTTACGCACATCTTTATATTTCTATGTGCCAATGCCATTTTTATGGCTTGTAAATTCATAAAATGGTCCCTTAAGCCTTCACGTGAAGTTTCATGGCAAGACGACTCGTTTTCTATTTTTTACGATTTTTGAAACTTTTTACAATTCGACATTTTTTAAAATTTTTTCGGAAGGAGTTTTGGCCCCAAACTTGGTAGACGTGATCCCTGTATTTTTGTTGGTATTCAAAAAAAAATTCAGGTAAAAACTTGAAGTGTACAAGATTTTGTGACCATTTGAAAAAAGTGTCCCCATTTCAGACACTTTAATGGCTACTGGAAGCAAACCTGTAAAATCTCAAATGCTCTTTAAGGGGTGTGAGTTCTCAAGGTTTGATGAGGGATAGGGGGCCAATATAAGGGCCAAGTACCAGCACCCATTGCACATCATGTGCGCACACCCCCCGGCCCCTCCGATTGTCGGAACACTAATGCCGCCGGTCAAGTTCTCTGGCGATGCTCCGAGGATGGCACCCCGACGAAGAAAAATGTGGCACCAGCACATGCCCGAGCCCAGCATGTGTTGCCACAACCCTCGGTCCGGTCCGATCTTAGACTGGGAATGAACTCCGTATGCCTAAGTCAACCCACGATACAAGCGTGCGGGCACTCGGTCGGCCAGAAGGGTGGGATGCGCAAGTCGGGGATCGGCCGGGTCCCCCTCTGCATGCTACCGATCCTGCTGCCACAACCCTCGGTCTGGTCTGATCTTCGACTGGGAATGAACTCCGGATGCCTTAGCTAACCGACGAAACAAGTGGGCGGGTGGGCGGGCGGGCACTACGTCGGCCAGAGAGACGGGATGCGCAAGCTGTGGATCGATAGGGTGGTAGGTGGGTTTAGGCACATCTTCATATTTCTGCATGCCAATGCCATTTTTATGGCTTGTAAATTCATACAATGGTCCCTTTAAGCCTTCACGTGAAGTTTCATGGCAAGACGACTCATTTTTTATTTTTCATGATTTTTGAAAACTTTTTGCGATGCGGGATTTTTTAAAATTTCCTTGGAAGGAGTTTTGGCCCCAAACTTCGTAGACATGATCCTTGTATTTTTGTTGGTATGCACAAAAAAATTCAGCAAAAAACTCGAAGTGTACAAGATTTTGTGACAATTTTGAAAAAAATGTCCCCATTTGAACACTTTAATCGCTACTGGCAGCAAACCTGTAAAATCTCAAATGCTCTTTAAAGGGGTGTGAGTTCTCGAGGTTTGATGAGGGATAGGGGCCAATATAAGGGCCAAGTACCAGCACCCATCGCACATCATGTGCGCACACCCCCCCTGGCCCCCTCAATCGCCAGAACCCCAATGCCGTCGGTCAGGTTCTCCGGTGATGCTCCGGCGATGGTGCCTCGACGAAGAAAAATGTGGCACCAGCACATGCTCGAGCCCAGCATGTGCTGCCGTAACCCTAGGTCCGATCCAATCTTAGATTGGGAATGAACTCTGTATGCTTAGACTGGGAATGAACTCCGTATGCCTAAGTTAACTTATGAAACAAGCGTACAGACGCTCAGCCGGTTAGAGGGGCGGGATGCGCAAGTCGAGGATCGATCGGGTCCCCCTCTGCGTGCTACCGATCCTACTACCGGAACCCTCAGTCTAGTCGAATCTTAGACTGGGAATGAACTCTGTATGCCTAAGCCAACCGACGAAAGGAGCAAATGGGCAGGCGGCCGGGCACTACGCCAGCCAGAGAGACAGGATGCGCATGCCGTGGATCGATAGGGTGGTAGGTGGGTTTGGGCACATCTTCATATTTCTGCATGCCAATGCCAATTTTATGGCTTGTAAATTCATACAATGGTCCCTTAAGCCTTTACGTGAAGTTTCATGGCAAGACGACTCGTTTTCTATTTTTAATGATTTTCAAAACTTTTTGCGGTTCCGGATTTTTAAAAATTTTTTTGGAAGGATTTTTGGCCTCAAACTTTTTAGACCTGATGCTTGTATTTTTGTTGCCATGCACAAAAAAATTCAGGTACAAACTCGAAGTGTACAAGATTTTGTGACCATTTGAAAAAAGTGTCCCCATTTCAGACACTTTAATGGCTACTGGTAGCAAACCTGTAAAATCTCAAATGCTCTTTAAGGGGGTGTGAGTTCTCAAGGTTTGATGAGGGATAAGGGGCCAATATAAGGGCCAAGCACCAGCACCCATCGCACATCATGTGCGCACAACCCCCACGGCCCCCCGATCGTCGGAACCCCCACCCCGCCAGTCAGGTTCTCCGACGAGGCTCCGACGATGGTGCCCCGACGAAGAAAAATGCGGCACCAGCACAAGCCTGAGCCCAGCAAGTGCTGCTGCAACCCTCAGTTCGGTCTGATCTTAGACTGGGAATGAAGTCCGTATGCCTAAATCAACCCACGAAACGAGCGTGCGGGCGCTCAGCCGGCCGAGGGGCTGAATGCGCAAGTAGGGGATCGATCGGGTCCCCCTCTGTGTGCTGCCGATCCTGTTGCCGCAACCCTCGATCTGGTCTGATCTTAGGTTGGGAATGAACTCCGTATGCCTAAGCCAACCGACGAAACGAGCAGGCGGGCGGGCGGGCGGGCACTACGCCGGCCGAGAGACGGGATGCACAAGCCGTGGATCGATAAGGTGGTAGGTGGGTTTAGGCACATCTTCATATTTCTGCATGCCAATGCCATTTTTATGGCTTGTAAATTCATACAATGGTACCTTACGCCTTCACCTGAAGTTTCATGGCAAGACAACTCGTTTTTTATTTTTCACGATTTTGGAAACTTTTTACGGTTCGGGATTTTTTAAAATTTTTTCGGAAGGAGTTTTGGCCCCAAACTTGGTAGACGTGATCCTTGTCTTTTTATTGGCGTGCACAAAAACATTCAGCTAAAAACTTGAAGTGTACAAGATTTTGTGACCATTTGAAAAAAGTGTCCCCATTTCGGACACTTTAATGACTACTGGCAGCAAACCTGTAAAATCTCAAATGCTCTTTAAGGAGGTGTGAGTTCTCGAGGTTTGATGAGGGATAGGGGGCCAATATAAGGGCCAAGTACCAGCACCCATCACACATCATGTGCATACACCCCCCCGGCCCCCCCGATCACCGAAACCCCAATGCCGCCGGTCAGGTTCACCGACGATGCTTCGACGATGGTGCCCCGACGAAAAAAAATGCTACAGCAGCACATTCCTAAGCCTAGCATTTGTTGCCGCAACCCTTGGTCTGGTCTGATCTTAGACTGGGAATGAATTCCGTATGCTTAGACTAGGAATGAACTCCGTATGCCTAAGTCAACCCATGGAACGAGCATGCGGGCACTCAGTCGACCAAAGGGGCGAGATGCGCAAGCTGGGGATCTATCGGGTTCCCCTCTGTGTGCTGCCGATCCTACTGTTGCAACCCTCAGTCCGGTCCAATCTTAGACTGGGAATGAACTCCGTATGCCTAAGCCAACCGACGAAACAAACGGGCAGGCGGGCGGGCTGCGCGACGTCAGCCAGAGAGATGGGATGCGCAAGCCGTGGATCGATAAGGTGGTAGGTGGGTTTAGGCACATCTTCATATCTCTATGTGCCAATGCCATTTTTATGGCTTGTAAATTCATACAATGGTCTCTTAAGCCTTCACGTCAAGTTTCATGGCAAGACGACTCGTTTTCTATTTTTCATGATTTTTGAAACTTTTTGTGGTTCGGGATTTTTTAAATTTTTTTCAGAAGGAGTTTTTGCCCCAAACTTGGTAGACGTGATCCTTGTATTTTTGTTGACATGCATAAAAAAATTCTGCTAAAACTCGAAGTGTACAAGATTTTGTGACCATTTGAAAAAACTATCCCGATTTCAGACACTTTAATGGCTACTGGTAGCAAACCTGTAAAATCTCAAATGCTCTTTAAGGGGGTGTGAGTTCTCAAGGTTTGATGAGGGATAGGGGACCAATATAAGGGCCAAGTACCAGCACCCGTCGCACATCATGCGCGCACACCCCCCGGCCCCCCGATCGTCGGAACCTCAAGGCCGCCAGTCAGGTTCTCCGACGATGCTCCGACGATGGAGCCCCGACGAAGAAAAATGTGGCACCAGCACATGCCCGAGCCCAGCATGTGCTATCGCAACTCTCAGTTCGGTCCAATCATAGACTGGGAATGAACTTCATATGCTTAGACTGGGAATGAACTCCGTACGCCTAAGTCAAAACATGAAACAAGCGTGCGGGCGCTCAGCCGGCCAGAGGGGCAGGATGCGCAAGCCAGGGATCGATCGGGTCCCCCTCTACTGTTGCCAATCCTGCTGCCGCAACCTTCGATCTAGTCCACTCTTAGACTGGGAATGAACTCCGTAAGCCTAAGCCAAGCAACGAATCGAGCGGGCGGGCGGGCACTACGCCGACCAGAGAGACGGGATGCGCAAGCTGTGGATCGATAGGGTGGTAGGCGGCTTTTGGCACATCTTCATATTTCTGCATGCCAATGCCATTTTTATGGCTTGTAAATTCATAGAATGGTCCCTTAAGCCTTCACGTGAAGTTTCATGGCAAGACGACTCAATTTCTATTTTTTACGACTTTAGAAATTTTTTGTGGTTCGGGATTTTTTAACATTTTTCGGAAGGAATTTTGTTCCCAAACTTGGTATACGTGATCCTTGTATTTTTTTTCGCATTCACAAAAAAATTCAGCTAAAAACTCGAAGTGTACAAGATTTTGTGACCATTTGAAGAAAGTGTCCCCTTTTCAGACACTTTAATGGCTACTGGCAGCAAATCTGTAAAATCTCAAATGCTCTTTAGGGGGTGTGAGTTCTCGAGGGTTGATGAGGGATAGGGGGTCAATATAAGGGCCAAGTACCAGCACCCATCGCACATCATGTGCGCACACCCCCCGACCCCCCCGATCGTCGGAACCCCAATGCCGTCGGTCAGGTTCTCCGACGATGCTCTTACGATGGTGCCGCGATGAAGAAAAATGTGGCACCAGCACATGTCCGAGCCCAATATGTGCTGCTGCAACCCTTGGCCCAGTCCGATCTTAGACTAGGAATGAACTCCGTATGCTTAGACTAGGAATGAACTCCGTATGCCTAAGTCAACCCACGAAACGAGGGTACGGGTGCTCAGCCAGCCAAAGGGGCAGGATGCGAAAGCCGGGGATCGATCGGGTCCCCCTCTACCTGCTGCCGATCCTACTGCCACAACCCTTAGTCTGGTCTTATCTTAGACTGGGAATGAACTCCGTATGCCTAAGCCAACCGACGAAACGAGCGGGTGGACGGGTATTGGTAGACATGATCCTTGTATTTTCATTTGCATGCACAAAAAAATTCAGCAAAAAACTCGAAGTGTACAAGATTTTGTGACCATTTTAAAAAAGTGTCCCCATTTCAGACACTTTAATGGCTACTGGCAGCAAACCTGTAAAATCTCAAATGCTCTTTAAGGGGGTGTGAGTTCTCGAGGTTTGATGAGGGATAGGGGGCCAATATACGGGCCAAGTACCAGCACCTATCACACATATGTGTGCACAGCGCCCCGCGGCCCCCTTGATCGCCGGAACCCCAATACTGCCTGTCAAGTTCTCCGACGGTGCTCCGACGATGGTGCCCCGACGAAGAAAAATGCTGCACCAACACATGCCCAAGCCCAGCATGTGCTGCCGCAACCCTCAGTCTGGTCCGATCTTAGACTGGGAATGAACTCCGTATGCTTAGATTGGGAATGAACTCCGTATGCCTAAGTGAACCCACGAAACGAGCGTGCGGGTGCTCAGCCGACCAGAGGGGTAGGATGTGTAAGCCGGGGATCGGTCGAGTCACCCTCTATGTGCTACCGATCCTATTGCCGCAACCCTCGGTCCGGTCTGATCTTAGACTAGGAATGAACTCCGTGTGCCTAAGCCAAGCAATTAAAACGAGCGGGCGGGCAGGCGGGCGGGCACTACGCCGGCCAGAGAGACGGGATGCGTAAGTTGTGGATCGATAGGGTGGTAGGCGAGTTTTGGCACATCTTTATATTTCTGCGTGCCAATGCCATTTTTATGGCTTGTAAATTTGTACAATGGTCCCATAAGCCTTCACGTGAAGTTTCATGGCAAAACGACTCGTTTTTTATTTTCACGATTTTGGAAACTTTTTACGGTTCGAGATTTTTTAAAATTTTTTCAAAAGGTCTTTTGGCCCCAAACTTGGTAGACGTGATCCTTGTATTTTTGTTGGCATGCACAAAAAATTCAGCTAAAAACTCGAAGTGTACAAGATTTTGTGACCATTTGGAAAAAGTGTGCCCATTTCAGACACTTTAATGGCTATTGGCAACAAACCTGTAAAATCTCAAATGCTCTTTAAAGGGGTGTGAGTTCTCGAGGTTTGATGAGGGATAGGGGGCCAATATAAGGGCCAAGTACCAGCACCCATTGCACATCATGTGCGCACACCCCCCCGGCCCCCCGATCGTCGGAACCCCAATGCCGTCGGTCAGGTTCTCCGACGATGCTATAGCGATGGTTCCCCGGCGAAGAAAAATGTGGCACCAGTACATGCCCGAGCCCAGCATGTGCTATCGCAACCCTCAGTTTGGTCCGATCTTAGACTGGGAATGAACTCTGTATGCTTAGACTGGGAATGAACTCCGTATGCCTAAGTCAAAACACGAAACGAGCGTGCGGGCGCTCAGCCGGCCAAAGGGGCAGGATGCTGAAGCTGGGGATCCACCGGGTCCCCCTCTACCTGCTGCCGATCCTACTGCCACAACCCTTGGTCTGGTCCTATCTTAGATTGGGAATGAACTCCGTATGCCTAAGCCAACCGACGAAACGAGCGGGCGGGCGGGCACTACGCCGGCCAGAGAGACGGGATGCGCAAGCCGTGGACCAATAGGGTGGTGGGTGGGTTTAGGCACATCTTCATATTTTTGTGTGCCAATGCCATTTTTATGGCTTCAAAATTCATACAATGGTCCTTTAAGCCTTCACGTGAAGTTTCATTGCAAGACGACTCGTTTTCTATTTTTCACAATTTTGGAAACTTCTTGCGGTTCGAGATTTTTTAAAATTTTTTCAGAAGGAGTTTTGGCCCAAAACTTGGTAGATGTGATCCTTTTATTTTTGCTCGCATGCACAAAAAAATTCAGCAAAAAACTTGAAGTGTACAAGATTTTGTTACCATTTGAAAAAATTGTCCCCATTTCAGACACTTTATTTGCTACTGGCACCAAACCTGTAAGATCTCAAATGCTCTTTAAGGGGGTGTGAGTTCTCAAGGTTTGATGAGGGATAGGGGGCCAATATAAGGGCCAAGCCCAGCGCCTATCGCACATCATGTGCACACACCTCCCCGGCCCCCCCGATCGCTGGAACCCCAATGCCACCGGTCAGGTTCTTCGACAATGGTGCCCCGACGAAGAAAAATGTGGCACCAGCACATGCCCGAGCCCAGCATGTGCTGTCGTAACCCTCGGTCCGGTCCGATCGAGATTTTTTAAAATTTTTTTGAAAGGATTTTTAGCCCCAAACTTGGTAGACGTGATCCTTGTATTTTTGTTGGCATGCATAAAAAATTCAGCTAAAAACTCGTAGTGTACAAGATTTTGTGACCATTTGAAAAAAGTGTGCCCATTTCAGACACTTTAATGGCTACTGGCAGCAAACCTGTAAAATCTCAAATGCTCTTTAAGGAGGTGTGAGTTCTCAAGGTTTGATGAGGGATAAGGGGCCAATATAAGGGCCAAGTACCAGCACCTATTGCACATCAAGTACGCACACCCCCTCGGCCCCCCCGATCGCCAAAACCCTAATGCTATCGGTCAGGTTCTTCGATGATGGTGCCCCAACGAAGAAAAATACGGCACCAGCACATGCCCGAGCCCAGCATGTGCTATCGTAACCCTCGGTCCGGTCTGATCTTAGACTGGGAATGAACTGTGTATGCTTAGACTGGGAATGAACCTCGTATGCCTAAGCCAACCCATGAAACGAGCGTGCAGGCACTCAGCCGGCCAGAGGGGTAGGATGCGCAAGCTGAAGATCGGTCGAGTCCTCTTCTGTGTGCTGTCGATCCTACTGCCGTAACCCTTGGTCTGGTCCAATCTTAGATTGGGAATGAACTCCGTATGACTAAGCCAACCGACAAAACGAGCAGGCGGGCGGGCGAGCACTACGCCGGCCATAGAGACGGGATGCGCAAGCCGTGGATCGATAGGGTGGTAGGTGGGTTTAGGCACATCTTCATATTTCTACGTGCCAATGCCATTTTTCTGGTTTGTAAATTCATACAATGGTCCCTTAAGCCTTCACGTGAAGTTTCATGGCAAGATGACTCATTTTTTAGTTTTCATGATTTTTGAAACTTTTTGCAGTTTCAGATTTTTTAAAATTTTTTTGAAAGGATTTTTGGCCCCAAACTTGGTAGACGTGATCCTTGTATTTTTATTGGCATGCACAAAAAACTTCAGCTAAAAACTCGAAGTGTACAAGATTTTGTGACCATTTGAAAAAAGTGTCCCAATTTCAGACTCTTTAATTGCTACTGGCACCAAACCTGTAAAATCTCAAATGCTCTTTAAGGGGGTGTGAGTTCTCAAGGTTTGATGAGGGATAGGGGCCCAATATAAGGGCCAAGTCCCAGTGCCCATCGCACATCATGTGCACACACCCTCCCCGGCCCCCCCGATCGCTGGAACCCCAATGCCACCGATCAGGTTCTCCGACGATGGTGCCCCGACGAAGAAAAATATGGCACCAGCACATGCCCGAGCCCAGCATGTGCTACCGTAACCCTCGGTCTAGTCTGATCATAGACTGGGAATGAACTCCGTATGCTTGGACTGGGAATGAACTCCGTATGCCTAAGTCAACCCATGAAATGAGTGTGCGGGCGCTCAGTCGCCCAGAGGGGTGGGATGAGCAAGCCGGGGATCGTTCGAGTCCCCCTCTGCGTGCTACCGATCCTGCTACCACAACCCTCAGTCCATTCTCATCTTAGACTGGGAATGAAATCCGTATGCCTAACCCAACCGACGAAACGAGCGGGAGGGCGGGCGGGTGAGCACTATGCCAGCCAGAGAGACGAGATGGGCAAGCCGTGGATCGATATGGTGGTAGGTGGGTTTAGGCACATCTTCATATTTCTATGTGCCAATGCCATTTTTATGGCTTGTAAATTCATACAATGGTCCCTTAAGCCTTCACGTGAAGTTTCATGGAAAGACGACTTGTTTTCTATTTTTCACGATTTTTGAAACTTTTTGTGGTGTGGGATTTTTTAAAATTTTTTCGGCAGGATTTTTGGGCCCAAACTTGGTAGACGTGATCCTTATATTTTTGTTGGCATGCACAAAAAACTTCAGCTAAAAACTCGAAGCGTATAAGATTTTGTGACGATTTGAAAAAAGGGTCTCCATTTCAAACACTTTAATGGCTACTGGCAGCAAACCTGTAAAATCTCAAATTCTCTTTAAGGGGGTATGAGTTCTCGAGGTTTGATGAGGGATAGGGGGCCAATATAAGGGCCAAATACCAGCACCCATCGCAAATCATGTGTGGACACCCCCCGGCCCCCATATCGCCGGAACCCCAATGCCGCCGGTCAGGTTCTCCATCGATTCTCCTACGATGTTGCCCCGGTGAAGAAAAATGTGACACCAGCACATGCTCGAGCCTAGCATGTGGTGTCACAACCCTTGGTCTGGTCTGATCTCCGTATGCCTAAGTCAACCCATGAAACGAGCGTGCGGGAGCTCAACCGGCCAAAGGGGCGGGATACGCAAGCCGGGGATCGGTCGAGTCCCCCTCTGCATGCTGCTGCAACCCTCGGTCTAGTCCAATCTTACACTGGGAATGAACTCCGTATGCCTAAGCCAACCGACGAAACGAGCGGGCGGGTGGGCGGGCAGGCACTACATCGACCAGAGAGGCGGGATGCGCAAGCCGTGGATCGATAGGGTGGTAGGTGGGTTTAGGCACATCTTTATATTTCTGCGTGCCAATGCCATTTTTATGGCTTGGAAATTCATACAATGGTCCCTTAAGCCTTCACGTGAAGTTTCATGGCAAGACGACTCATTTTTTATTTTTCATGATTTTCGAAACTTTTTGAGGTTCGGGATTTTTTAAAATTTTTCGGAAGGAGTTTTGGCCCCAAACTCGGTAGACGTGATCCTTGTATTTTTGTTGGCATGCACAAAAAAATAAGCTAAAAACTCGAAGTGTACAAGATTTTGCGACCATTTGAAAAAAGTGTCCCCATTTCAGACACTTTAATGGCTACTGGTAGCAAACCTGTAAAATCTCAAATGCTCTTTAAGGGGGTGTGAGTTCTCGAGGTTTGATGAGGGTTAGGGGGCCAATATAAAGGCCAAGTACCAGCACCCATCGCACATCATGCGCACACACCCTCCGGCCCCCCCGATCACCGGAACCCCGATGCCGCCGGTCAAGTTATCTGATGATGCTCGGGCGATGGTGCCCCAACGAAAAAAAATGCCACTCCAGCACATGCCTGAGCCCAGCATGTGCTGCCGCAACCCTTGGTCCCATCCGATCTTAGACTGGGAATGAACTCCGTATGCTTAGACTGAGAATGAACTCCGTATGCCTAAGTCAAGCCACGAAATGAGCGTGCGGGCGCTCAGTCGAGGATCGATCGGGTCCCCCTCTGTGTGCTACCGATCCTACTGCCACAACCCTTGGTCCGATCTAATCTTAGACCGGGAATGAACTCCGTATGCCTAAGCGAACCTACGAAACGAGCGGGCGGGCGGGCGGGCAGCACCCCGACCAGAGAGACGGGATGCGCAAACCGTGGATCGATAGGGTGGTAGGTTGGTTTAGGCACATCTTCATATTTCTGCATGCCAATGCCATTTCTATGGCTTATACAATGGTCCCTTAAGCCTTCACGTGAAGTTTCATGGCAAGACGACTCGTTTTCCATTTTTCACGATTTTCAAAACTTTTTACGGTTTGGGATTTTTAAAAATTTTTTCGAAAGGAGTTTTGGTCCCAAACATGGTAGACGTAATCCTTGTATTTTTGTTGGCATGCACAAAAAAATTCAGCTAAAAACTCGAAGTGTACAAGTTTTTGTGACCATTTGAAAAAAGTGTCCACATTTCAGACACTTTAATGGCTACTGGCAGCAAACCTGTAAAATCTCGAATGCTCTTCAAGGAGGTGTGAGTTCTTAAGGTTTGATGAGGGATAGGGGGCCAATATAAGGGCCAAGTACCAGCACCAATCGCACATCATGTGCGCACCGCCCCCGGCCCCCCCGATCGTAGGAACCCTAATGCCATCGGTCCGGTTCTCCGGTGATGCTCCGGCGATGGTGCCCCGGCGAAGAAAAATGTGGCACCAGCACATGCCCGAGTTCAGCATGTGCTGCCACAACCATCTGTCTGGTCTGATCTTATTCTGGGAATGAACTCTGTATGCTTAGACTGGGAATGAACTCCGTATGGCTAAGTCAACCCACGAAACGAGCGTGCAGGCGCTTAGCCGGCCAGAGGGGCGGGATGCTCAAGCCGGGGATCGGCCAGGTCCCCCTCTGCGTGCTGTCGATCTTGCTGCCACAACCCTCGGTCTGGTCTCATCTTAGACTGGGAATGAACTCCGTATGCCTAAGCCAACCGACAAAACGAGTGGGCGGGCAGACGGGCGGGCACTCCGTCGGCCCGAGAGACGGGATGCACAAGTCGTGGATCGATAGGGTGGTAGGTGGGTTTAGGCACATCTTCATATTTCTGCATGCCAATGCCATTTTTATGGCTTGTAAATTCATACAATGGTCCCTTAAGCCTTCACGTGAAGTTTCATGGCAAGACGACTCGTTTTCTATTTTCCACGATTTCGAAACTTTTTGCGGTTCGGGATTTTTTAAAATTTTTTCAGAAGGAGTTTTGGCCCCAAACTTGGTAAACCTGATCCTTGTATTTTTTTTGGTGTGCACAAAACAATTCAGCTAAAAACTTGAAGTGTACAAGATTTTGTGACCATTTGAAAAAAGTGTCCCCATTTCAGACACTTTAATGCCTACTGGTAGCAAACCTGTAAAATCTCAAATGCTCTTTAAGGGGGTGTGAGTTCTCGAGGTTTGATGAGGGATAGGGGCCCAATATAAGGGCCAAGTACCAGCACCCATCGCACAACATGTGCGCACATCCCCCGGACCCCCTCGATTGTCGAAACCCCAATGTCGCCGATCAGGTTCTCCGACGATGCTCCGACGATGGTGCCCCGACGAAGAAAAATGTGCCACCAGCACATGCCCGAGCCCAGCATGTGCTATCACAACCCTCCGTCCGGTCCGATCTTAGACTAGGAATGAACTCCGTATGCTTAGACTGGGAATGAACTCCATATGCCTAAGTCAACCAACGAAACGAGCATGCGGGCGCTCAGCCGACCAGAGTGGTGGGATGCGCAAGCCGAGGATCGATCGGGTCCCTCTCTATGTGCTACCGATCCTGTTATCACAACTCTCAGTCTGATCCAATCTTAGACTGGGAATGAACTCCGTATGCCTAAGGCAACACACGAAACGAGCGTACGGGCGCTCCGCCGGCCAGAGGGGCAAGATGCGCAAGTCGGGGATCAGTCAGGTCCCCCTCTGCGTGCTATCGATCCTGCTGCTGTAACCCTCAGTTCGGTCTGATCTTAGACTGGGAATGAACTCCGTATGCCTAAGCTAACCGATGAAATGAGCGGGCGGGTGGGCACTATGTCGGCCAGAGAGTCGAGATGCGTAAGCAGTGAATCTATAGGGTGGTAGGTGGGTTTAGGCACATCTTCATATTTCTATGTGTCAATGCCATTTTTATGGCTTCTAGATTCAGACAATGGTCCCTTAAGCCTTCACGTGAAGTTTCATGGCAAGATGACTCGTTTTCTATTTTTCACGATTTTGAAAACTTTTTACGGTTTGATATTTTTTAAAATTTTTTCGAAAGGAGTTTTGGCCTCAAACTTCGCAGACGTGATCCTTTTATTTTTGTTGGCATGCACAAAAAAATTCAGCTAAAAACCCGAAGTATACAACATTTTGTGACCATTTGAAAAAAGTGTCCCCATTTCAGACACTTTAATGGCTACTGGCAGCAAGCCTATAAAATCTCAAATGCTCTTTAAAGGGGTGTGAGTTCTCGAAGTTTCATAAGGGATAGGGGGCCAATATAAGGGCCAAGTACCAGGACGCATCGCACATCATGTGCGCACACCCCCCCCAGGCCCTCCGATCGCCAGAATCCCAATGCCGCCAGTCAGGTTCTCCGACGACGCTCCGACGATGGTGCCTCGACGAAGAAAAAAATGGCACCAGCACATGCCCTAGCCCAGCATGTGCTACCATAACCCTCGGTCTGGTCCGATCTTAGACTGGGAATGAACTCCGTATGCTTAGACTAGAAATGAACTCTGTATGCCTAAGTCAACCAATGAAACGAGCGTGCGGGCGCTCAGCCGTCCAGAGGGGCGGGATGCGCAAGTCGGGAATCGACCGGGTCCCCCTCTGCGTGCTGCCAATCTTGCTGCCACAACCCTCGATTCGATCCGATCTTAGACTGGAAATTAACTCTGTATGCCTAAGCCAACCGATGAAACGAGTGGGCGGGCGGGCGCGCAGGCACTATGTCGGCCAGAAAGATAGGATGCGCAAGCTGTAGATCGATAGGGTGGTGGTGGGTTTAGGCACATCTTCATATTTCTACGTGCCAATGCCATTTTTATGGCTTGTAAATTCATACAATGGTCCCTTAAGCCTTCACGTGAAGTTTCATGGCAAGACGACTCGTTTTCAATTTTTCACGATTTTTGAAACTTTTTATGGTTCGAGATTTTTTATAATTTTTTCGAAACGATTTTTGGCCCCAAACTTGGTAGACGTGATCCTTGTATTTTTGTTGGCATGCACAAAAACATTCAGCTAAAACCTCAAAGTGTACAAGATTTTGTGACCATTTGAAAAAAATGTCCGCATTTTAGACACTTTAATGGCTACTGGCAGCAAACCTGTAAAATCTCAAATGCTCTTTAAAGGGGTGTGAGTTCTCAAGGTTTGATGATGGATAGTGGGCCAATATAAGGGCCAAGTACCAGCACCCATCGCACATCATGTGCGCACACCCCCCAGCCCCCCCGATCGTCAGAACCCCAATGCTGCCGGTCAGGTTCTTCGACGATGCTTCGGTGATGGTGCCCCGATGAAGAAAAATGTGGCACCAGTACATGCCAATGCCATTTTTATGGCTTGTAAATTCATACAATGGTCCCTGAAGCCTTCACGTGAAGTTTCATGGCAAGATGACTTCTTTTCTATTTTTCACAATTTTTGAAACTTTTTGCACATCGAGATTTTTTAAAATTTTTTCGGAGGGCGTTTTGGCCCCAAATTGGTAGACATGATCCTTGTATTTTTGTTGGCATGCACAAAACAATTCAGCTAAGAACCCGAAGTGCACAAGATTTTGTGACCATTTGAAAAAATAGTCCCCATTTCAGACACTTTAATGGCTACTGGCAGCAAACCTGTAAAATCTCAAATGCTCTTTAAGGGGGTGTGAGTTCTTGAGGTTTGATAAGGGATAGAGGGCCAAAATAAGGGCTAAGTACCAACACCCATCGCACATCATGTGCGCACACCCCCCCGGCCCCTCCGATCGCCGAAACCCCAAAGCCGTCGATCAGGTTCTAGGGTGATGCTCCGGCGATGGTGCCCCAGCAAAGAAAAATACGGCACCAGTACATGGCCGAGCCTAGCATGTGCTGCCACAACCCTCGGTCCGATCTGATCTTAGGCTGGGAATGAACTCCATATGCTTAGATTGAGAATGAACTCCATATGCCTAAGTCAACCTACGAAATAAGCATGCGGGCGCTCAGCCGGCCAGAGGGGCGGGATGCGCAAGCCGGGGATCAGCCCATCTTAGATTGGGAATGAACTCCATATGCCTAAGCCAACCGACGAAACGAGCGGGTGGGCGGGCGGGCGATACGTCGGCCAGAGAGACGAGATGCGCAAGCCGTGGATCGATAGGGTGATAGGTGGGTTTTGGCACGTCTCCATATTTCTGCATGCCAATACCATTTTTATGGCTTGTAAATTCATACAATGGTCCTTTAAGCCTTCACGTGGAGTTTCATAGCAAGATGACCCGTTTTCTATTTTTCATAATTTTTGAAACATTTTATGGTTCGAGATTTTTTAAAATTTTTTTGAAAGGAGTTTTGGCCCCAAACTTGGTAGATGTGATCCTTGTATTTTTGTTGGCATGCACAAAAAAATTCAGCTAAAAACTCGAAGTGTACAAGATTTTGTGACCATTTGAAAAAAGTGTCCCCATTTTAGACACTTTAATGGCTATTGGCAGCAAACCTGTAAAATCTCAAATGCTCTTGAAGGGGGTGTGAGTTCTCAAGGTTTGATGATGGATAGCGGGCCAATATAAGGTTAAGTACCAGCACCCATCGCACATCATGTGCGCACACCCCCCGGCCCCCCCGATCGTCGGAACCCCAATGCCGCCGGTCAGGTTCTCCGATGATGCTTCGGTGATGGTGCCCCGATGAAGAAAAATGTGGCACCAGCACATGCCCGAGCCCAGCATGATCTACCGCAACCCTCAGTCTGGTCCGATCTTAGACTGGGAATGAACTTCGTATGCTTAGACTGGGAATGAACTCCGTATGCCTAAGTCAACCCACGAAACGAGCGTGCGGGTGCTCAGTCGGCCAGAGGGGCGGGATGCGCAAGCTGGGGATCGACCGGGTCCCCCTCTGTGTGTTGTCGATCCTGCTGCCGTAACCCTCGATTTGGTCCAATCTTAGACTGGTAATAAACTCCGTATGCCTAAGCCAACCGATGAAACGAGTGGACGGGCAGGCGGGCGGGCACTACGTTGGCTAAAGAGACGGGATGCGCAAGTCGTGGATCAATAAGGTGGTAGGTGGGTTTAGACACATCTTCATATTTCAGCATGCCAATGCAATTTTTATGGCTTGTAAATTCATACAATGGTCCCTTGACCCATCACTTGAAGTTTCATGGCAAGACGACTCGTTTTCTATTTTTTACGATTTTCAAAACTTTTTACGGTTTGGGGTTTTTTAAAATTTTTTTGAAAGGCGTTTTGGCCCCAAACTTTGTAGACATGATCCTTGTATTTTTGTTGGCATGCATAAAAAAATTCAGCTAAAAACTCAAAGTGTACAAGATTTTGTGACCATTTGAACAAAGTGTCCCCTTTTCAGACACTTTAATGGCTACTGGCAGCAAACCTGTAAAATCTCAAAAGCTCTTTAAGGGGGTGTGAGTTCTCGAGGTTTGATGAGGGATAGTGGGCCAATATAAGGGCCAAGTACCAGCACCCATCGCACATCATGTGCGCACAGCCCCCCGGCCCCCCCGGTCGTCGGAACCCCAATGCCACCGGTCAGGGTCTCCGATGATGCTCTGACGATAGTGCCCCGACGAAGAAAAATGAGGCACCAGCACATGCTCGAGCCCAGCATGTGCTGTCGCAACCCTCGGTCTGGTCCGATCTTAGACTGGAAATGAACTTCGTATGCTTAGACGGGGAATAAACTCCGTATGCCTAAGTCAACCTATGAAACGAGCGTACGGGCGTTCAGCCGGCCAGAGGGGTGGGATGCGCAAGCTGGGGATCGGTCGGGTCCCCTTGTGTGTGCTACCGATCCTACTGCCGCAACCCTCTATCTGGTCCAATCTTAGATTGGGAATGAACTCCGTATGACTAAGCCAATCGACGAAACGAGCGGGCGGGCGGGCGAGCACTACGTCGGCCAGAGAGACGGGATGCGCAAGCCGTGGATCGGTAGGATGGTAGGTGGGTTTAAGCACATCTTCATATTTCTGCATGCCAATGCCATTTTTATGGCTTGTAAATTCTTACAATGGTCCCTTAAGCCCTCACGTGAAGTTTCATGGCAAGACGACTCGTTTTCTATTTTTCATGATTTACAAAACTTTTTGCGGTTCTGGATTTTTTAAAATTTTTTCGGTAGGATTTTTGGCCCCAAACTTGGTAGACGTGATCCTTGTATTTTTTTTGGTATGCACAAAAAAATTCAGCTAAAAAATCGAAGTGTACAAGATTTTGTGACCATTTGAAAAAAGTATCCCCATTTTAGACACTTTAATAGCTATTGGCAGCAAACCTGTAAAATCTCAAATGCTCTTTAAGGGGGTGTGAGTTCTCGAGGTTTGATGAGCGATAGGGGGCCAATATAAGGGCCAAGTACCAGCACCCATCGCACATCATATGCGCACACCCCCCAGCCCCCCAATCGTCGGAACCCTAATGCCGACGGTCAGGTTCTCTAACGATGCTCCGGCAATGGTGCCCCAGCGAAGAAAAATGCAGCAGCAGCACATGCCTGATTCCAGCATGTGCCGTCGTAACCCTTGATCTGGTTTGATCTTAGACTGAGAATGAACTCCGTATGCTTAGATTGAGAATGGACTCCGTATGCCTAAGTCAACCCATGAAACGAGCGTGCGGGCGCTCAGCTGACCAGTGCGGCGAGATGCGCAAGCCGAGGATCGGTTGGGTCCCCCTCTGCATGTTTTCGATCCTGTTGCCGCAACCCTCGGTCCGGTCCGATCTTATACTAGGATTGAACTCCGTATGGCTAAGCCAACCAACGAAACGAGCGGGCGGGCAGGTGGGCACTATGCCGGCTAGAGAGACAGGACGTGCAAGCCGTGGATCGATAGGGTGGTAGGTGGGTTTAGGCACATCCTCATATTTCTATGTGCCAATGCCATTTTTATGACTTGTAAATTCATACAATGGTCCCTTAAGCCTTCACGTGAAGTTTCACGGCAAGATGACTCGTTTTCTATTTTTCACGATTTTTAAAACTTTTTGAGGTTCGAGATTTTTTAAAATTTTTTCGGAAGGAGTTTTGGCCACAAACTTGGTAGACATGATCCTTGTATTTTTGTTGGCTTGCACAAAAAAATTCAGCTAAAAAATTGAAGTGTACAAGATTTTGTGACCATTTGAAAAAAGTATTCCCATTTCAGACACTTTAATTGCTACTGGCAACAAGCCTGTAAAATCTCAAATGCTCTTTAAGGGGGTGTGAGTTCTCCAGGTTTGATGAGGGATAGGGGGCCAATATAAGGGCCAAGTACCAGCACCCATCGCAGATCATGTGCGCACACCCCCCCGACCCCCCCGATCGCCGGAATCCCAAAGCCTTCGATCAGGTTCTCCGACGATGGTGCCCCGACGAAGAAAAAGGAAGCACCAGCACATGCCTGAGCCCAGCATGTGCTGTTGCAACCCTCGGTCCAGTCCGATCTTAGATTGGGAATCAACTCCATATGCTTAGACTGGTAATAAACTCCGTATGCCTAAGTCAACCAATGAAACGAGCGTACGGGCGCTCAGCCGGCCAAAGGGGCGGGATGCGCAAGCTGGGGATCGGTCGGGTCCCCCTGTGCGTGCTGTCGATCCTACTGCCGTAACCCTCAGTCTGGTCCAATCTTAGATTGGGAATGAACTCCGTATGACTAAGCCAATCGACGAAACGAGCGGGCGGGCGGGCGAGCACTACGCCGACCAGAGAGACGGGATGCGCAAGCCGTGGATCGGTAGGGTGTAGGTGGGTTTGAGCACATCTTCATATTTCTGCATGCCAATGCCATTTTTATGGGTTGTAAATTCTTACAATGGTCCCTTAAGCCCTCACGTGAAGTTTCATGGCAAGACGACTCGTTTTCTATTTTTCATGATTTACGAAACTTTCTGCGGTTTCAGATTTTTTAAAATTTTTTCGGTAGGAGTTTTGGCCCCAAACTTGGTAGACATGACCCTTGTATTTTTTTTGGCATGCACAAAAAAATTCAGCTAAAAACTCGAAGTGTACAAGATTTTGTGACCATTTGAAAAATGTGTCCCCATTTCAAACACTTTAATGGCTACTGCCAGCAAACCTGTAAAATCTCAAATGCTCTTTAAGGGGGTGCGAGTTCTCGAGGTTTGATGAGGGATAATGGGCCAATATAAGGGCCAAGTACCAGCACCCATCACACATCATCTGCGCACACCCCCCGGCCCCTCCAATCGTCGAAACCCCAATGCCGTCGGTCAGGCTCTCCTGCGACGCTCCAACGATGGTGCCCCGACGAAGAAAAATGTGGCACCAGCACATGCCTAAGACCAGCATGTGCTGCTGCAACCCTCAGTTCGATCCAATCTTAGACTGGGAATGAACTCTGTATGATTAGACTGGGAATGAACTCCGTATGCCTAAGTCAAATCACGAAACGAGCGTGCAGGCGCTCAACTGGCCAGAGCGGGGGATGCGCAAGCCGAGGATCGACTGGGTCCCCCTTTGCGTGCTGTCGATTCTGTTGCTGCAACCCTCCAATCCGATCTTAGACTGGGAATCAACTCCGTATGCCTAAGCCAACCGACGACACAAGCGGGCGGGCGAGCGGGTACTGCATCGGCCAGAGAGACGGTATGCGCAAGCCGTGGATCGATAGGGTGGTACGTGGGTTTAGGCACATCTTCATATTTCTATGTGCCAATGCCATTTTTATGGCTTGTAAATTCATACAATGGTCCCTTAAGCCTTCACGTTAAGTTTCATGGCAAGACACTCGTTTTCAATTTTTCATGATTTTTGAAACTTTTTGCGGTTCGGGATTTTTTTAAATTTTTTCGAAAGGATTTTTGGTCCCAAACTTGGTAGATGTGATCCTTGTATTTTTTTTGGCATGCATAAAAAAATTCAGCTAAGAACTCGAAGTGTACAAGATTTTGTGATCATTTGAAAAAAGTGTCCCCATTTCAGACACTTTAATGGCTATTGGCAGCAAACCTGTAAAATCTCAAATGCTCTTTAAGGGGGTGTGAGTTCTCAAGGTTTGATGAAGGATAGGGGGCCAATATATGGGCCAAGTACCAGCACCCATCGCACATCATGTGCGCACACCCCCCCCGGCCCCCCCGATCGTCGGAACCCCAATGCCACCGGTCAGGTTCTCCGACAATGCTCTGGTGATGGTGCCTCGACGAAGAAAAATATGGTACCAGCACATGCCCGAGCCCAGCATGTGCTGCCGCAACCCGCAGTCCAGTCCGATCTTAGACGGGAATGAACTCCGTATGCTTAGACTGGGAATGAACTCCGTATGCCTAAGTTAACTCACGAAACGAGCGTGCGGGCTCTCAGCCGGCCAGAGGGGCGGGATGCGCAAGTCGGGGATTGGCCGGGTCCCCCTCTGTGTGCTGCCAATCCTGCTGCCGCAACCCTCGGTCTGGTCCAATCTTAGACTGGGAATCAACTCCGTATGCATAAGCCAACTGACAAAACGACTGGGCGGGCGGGCACTACGCCGGCCGAAGAGACGAGATGCACAAGCCGTGGATCGATAGGGTGTTAGGTGGGTTTGGGGACATCTTAATATTTCTATTGCCAATGCCATTTTTATGACTTGTAAACTCATACAATGGTCCCTTAAGCCTTCACGTGAAGTTTCATGGCAAGACGACTCATTTTCTATTTTTCACGATTTTCAAACCTTTTTACGGTTTGGGATTTTTTAAAATTTTTTCGGAAGGATTTTTTGCCCCAAACTTGGTAGACATGATCCTTGTATTTTTGTTGACATGCACAAAAAAATTCAGCTAAAAACTCAAAGTGTACAAGATTTTGTGACCATTTGAAAAAAGTATCCCCATTTTAGACACTTTAATGGCTACTGACTGCAAACCTGTAAAATCTCAAATACTCTTTAAGGGGGTGTGAGTTCTTGAATTATGATGAGGGATAGGGGGCCAATATAAGGGCCAAGTACCAGCACCCATCGCACATCATGTGCGCACACCCCCCCAGAAACCCCCGATCGTCAGAACCCCAATGCCATCGGTTAGGTTCTCCGGTGATGCTCCGGTGATGGTGCCCCAGCGAAGAAAAATGCGGCACTAGCACATGGCCGAGCCCAATATGTGCTGCTGCAACCCTCGGTCCGGTCCGATCTTAGACTGGGAATGAACTCCCTATGCTTAGAATGGGAATGAACTCCGTATGCCTAAGTCAACCCACGAAACGAGCGTGCGGGCGCTAAGCCGGTCGGAGAGGCGGGATGCGCAAGCCGGGGATCGGCCGGGTCCCCCTCTACGTGTTGTCAATCCTATTTTTGCAACCCTCAGTCCGATCCAATCTTAGACTGGAAATGAACTCCGTATGCCTAAGCCAACCGATGAAACGAGCAGACGGGCGGACGGGCACTACGCCGGCCAGAGAGACGGGATGCGCAAGTCGTGGATCGATAGGGTGGTAGGTGGGTTTAGGTACATCTTCATATTTCTATGTGCCAACGCCATTTTTATGGCTTGTAAATTCATACAATGGTCCTTTAAGCCTTCACGTGAAGTTTCATGGCAAGACGACTCGTTTTCTATTTTTCACGATTTTTGAAACTTTTTGCGGTTCGGGATTTTTCAAAATTTTTTCAGAGGGAGTTTTGGCCCCAAACTTGTTAGACGTGATCCTTATATTTTTGTTGGCATGCATAAAAAAATTCAGCTAAAAACTCGAAGTGTACAAGATTTTGTGACAATTTGAAAAAAGTGTCCCCATTTCAGACACTTTAATTGCTACTGGTAGCAAACCTGTAAAATCTCAAATGCTCTTTAAGGGGGTGTGAGTTCTTGAGGTTTGATGAGGGATAGGGGGCCAATATAAGGGCCAAGTACCAGCACCCATCGCTCATCATGTGCGCACACCCCCCCGGCGCCCCCGATCGTCGGAACCCCAATGCCGCCCGTCAGGTTCTCCGGCGATGCTCCGACGATGGTGCCCCAGCGAAGAAAAATATGGCACTAGCACACGCCCGAGCCCAACATGTGCTGCCACAACCTTCGGTCCGGTCCGATCTTAGACTGCGAGTGAACTCCGTATGCTTAGACTGGGAATGAACTCCGTATGCCTAAGTTAACCCACGAAATGAGCGAGCATCCCGAGGATTGGTTGGGTCCCCCTCTGCATGCTGTCGATCCTGCTACCGCAATCCATCACACATCATGTTTGCACACCCCCCGGCCCCCCCGATCATCGAAACCCCAATGCCATCGGTCAGGTTCTCCGACGATGCTCCGACGATGGTACCCCGACGAAAAAAAATGCAACACCAGCACATGCTCGAGCCCAACGTGTGCTACCGCAACCATCGGTCTGATCCGATCTTAGACTGGGAATGAACTTCGTATGCCTAACTCAACCCACGAAACGAGAGTGCGGGCACTCAGTCGACCAGAGGGGTGGGATGCGCAAGCCGGGGATCGGCCAGGTCCCCCTCTGCCTCCTGTCGATTCTGCTACCGCAACCCTTGGTCCGATCTGATCTTAGACTGGGAATTAACTCTGTATGCCTCTGCCAACTGACGAAACGAGCGGGCGGGGGGTCGCTACGCCGGCCAGAGAGACGGGATGCGCAAGCCGTGGATCGATAGGGTGGTAGGTGGGTTTAGGCACATCTTCATATTTCTGTGTGCCAATGCCATTTTTATGGCTTGTAAATTCATACAATGGTCCCTTAAGCCTTCACGTGAAGTTTCATGGCAAGACGACTCGTGTTCTATTTTTCACGATTTTCAAAACCTTTTACGGTTCGAGATTTTTTAAAATTTTTTTGGAAGGAGTTTTGGCTCCAAGCTTGGTAGACGTGATCCTTGTATTTTTGTTGGCATGCAAAAAAAATTCAGCTAAAAACTCGAAGTGTACAAGATTTTGTGACCATTTGAAAAAAGTGTCCCCATTTCAGACACTTTAATGGCTACTGGCAGCAAACCTATAAAATCTCAAATGCTCTTTCAGGGAGTGTGAGTTCTTGAGGTTTGATAAGGGATAGGGGGCCAATATAAGGGCCAAGTACCAGCACCCATCGCGCATCATATGCGCACACCCCCCCGGCCCCCCGATCGCCGGAACCCCAATGCCGTCGGTCAGGTTCTTTGGCGATGCTCCGACGATGGTGCCTCAACGAAGAAAAATGCGGCACCAGCACATGCCAGAGCCCAGTATGTGCTGCCACAACCCTCGGTCAAGTTCGCTCTTAGACTGGACCTGAACTCTGTATGCTTAGACTGGGAATGAACTCCATATGCCTAAGTCAAGCCCCGAAACGAGCGTGCAGGCGTTCAGCCGGCCAGAGGGGTGGGATGCGCAAGCTGGGGATCGGCCGGGTCCTCCTCTGCGTGCTGTCGATCCTGCTGCTGCAACCCTCAGCCGGGTTCGATCTTAGATTGGGAATGAACCCCGTATGCCTAAGCCAACCGATGAAACGAGTGGGCGGGCGGACGGGCACTACGTCGGCCAGAGAGACAGGATGCGCAAGCCGTGGATCGATAGGGTGGTAGGTGGGTTTAGGCACATCTTCATATTTCTACGTGCAAATGCCATTTTTATGGCTTGTAAATTCATACAATGTCACGTGATATTTCATGGCAAGACGACTCGTTTTCTATTTTTCATGTTTTTTGAAACTTTTTGCGATTCAGAATTTTTTAAAATTTTTTCAGAAGGAGTTTTGGCCCCAAACCTCATAGACATGATCCTTGTATTTTTGTTGGCATGCACAAAAAATTTCAGCTAAAAACTCGAAGTGTATAAGATTTAGGGACTATTTGAAAAAAGTGTTCCCATTTCAGACACTTTAATGGCTACTGACAGCAAACCTGTAAAATCTCAAATGCTCGTTAAGGGAGTGTGACTTCTCAAGGTTTGATGAGGGATAGGGGGCCAATATAAGGGCCAATACCAGCACCCATCGCGCATCATGTGCGCACACCCCCCGGCCCCCCCGATCGTCGGAACCCTAATGCCGCCAGTCAGGTTCTCCGGCGATGATGGCTCGATGAAGAAAAATACGGCACCAGCACATGCCCGAGCCCAGCATGTGCTATCGCAACCTTCGGTCTGGTCTGATCTTAGACTGGGAATGAACTCCGTATGCTTAGACTGGGAATGAACTCCGTATGCCTAAGTTTACCCACGATACGAGCGTGCGGGCGCTCAGTCGGCCAGAAGGGCGGGATGCGCAAGCCGGGGATCGACTGGGTCCCACTCTCCGTGCTACCGATCTTGCTGCCCCAACCCTCAGTTCGGTCCAATCTTAGACTGGGAATGAACTCCATATGGCTAAGCCAATCGACGAAATGAGCGGGTGGGCGGGCGGGCACGCACTATGCCGGTCAGAGAGACGAGATGCACAAGCCGTGGATCGATAGGGTGGTAGGTGGGTTTAGGCACATCTTCATATTTCTGCATGCCAATGCCATTTTTATGGGTTGTAAATTCATACAATGGTCCCTTAAGCCTTCATGTGGAGTTTCATGGCAAGACGACTCGTTTTCTATTTTTTACGATTTTCCAAACTTTTTACGATTTGGGATTTTTTAAAATTTTTCAGAAGGAGATTTGGCCCCAAACTTGGTAGACATGATCCTTGTATTTTTGTTGGCATGCACAAAAAAATTCAGCTAAAAGCTCGAAGTGTACAAGGTTTTGTGACCATTTGAAAAAAGTGTCCCCATTTCAGACACTTTAATGGCTACTGGCAGCAAACTTGTAAAATCTCAAATGCTCTTTAAGGGGGTGTGAGTTCTCGAGGTTTGATGAGGGATAGGGGGCCAATATAAGGGCCAAGTACCAGCACCCATTGCACATCATGTGCGCACACCCCCCCGGCCCCCCGATCGTCAGAACCCCAATGCTGCCGGTCAGGTTCTCCGGGGATGCTCCAACGATGGTGCCCCGATGAAGAAAAATGTGGTACCAGCACATGCCTGAGCCCAGCATGTGCTGCTACAACCCTCGATCTGATCCGATCTTAGATTGGGAATGAACTCCGTATGCTTAGACTGGGAATGAACTCCGTTTACCTAAGTCAACCTAAGAAACGAGCGTACGGGCGCTCAGCCGCCTAGAGGGGCGGGATGCGCAAGCTGGGGATCGGCCGGGTCCCCCTCTGCATGCTGTTGATCTTGCTGCCGCAACCCTTGGTTCGGTTCGATCTTAGGTTGGGAATGAACTCCGTATGCCTAGGCCAACCGACGAAACGAGCGGACGGGCGAGCACTACGTCGGCCAGAGAGACAGGATGCGTAACATGTGGATCGATAGGGTGGTAGGTGGGTTTAGGCACATCTTCATATTTCTGCTTGCCAATGCCATTTTTATGACTTGTAAATTCATACAATGGCCCTTTAAGCCTTCATGTGAAGTTTCATGGCAAGACGACTTGTTTTCTATTTTTCATGATTTTTGAAACTTTTTACGGTTCTGAATTTTTTAAAATTTTTTCGGAAGGAGTTTTGGCCCCAAACTTGGTAGACGTGATCCTTGTATTTTTTTTGGCATGCACAAAAAAATTCAGCTAAAAACTCGAAGTGTACAAGATTTTGTGACCATTTGAAAAAAGTGTCCCCATTTCAGACAATTTAATGGCTACTGGCAGAAAACCTGTAAAATCTCAAATGCTCTTTAAGGGGGTGTGAGTTCTCAAGGTTTGATGAAGGATAGGGGGCCAATATATGGGCCAAGTACCAGCACCCATCGCACATCATGTGCGCACACCCCCCGGCCCCCCCGATCGTCGGAACCCCTATGCCGCCGGTAAGGTTCTCCGACGATGCTCCGGCGACGGTGCCTCGGTGAAGAAAAATGCGGCACCAGCACATGCCCGAGCCCGGCATGTGATGTCGCAACCCTCGGTCCGATCTAATCTTAGATTGGGAATGAACTTCGCATGCTTAGACTGGGAATGAACTCCATATGCCTAAGTTAACCCATGAATTGAGCGTACGGGCGCTTAGCTGGCCAGTGGGGCTGGATGCGCAAGCCGGAGATCGACCGTGTCCCCCTCTGTGTGCTACAGATCTTGCTACCGCAACCCTCGGCCTGGTCCAATCTTAGACTGGGAATGAACTCCGTATGCCTAAGCCAACCGACGAAACGAGTGGGCGGGCGGGCAGGCGGGCACTACGCCGACTAGAGAGACGGGATGCGCAAGCCGTGGATCGATAAAGTGGTAGGTGGGTTTAGGCACATCTTCATATTTCTGTGTGCCAATGTCATTTTTATGGCTTGTAAATTCATACAATGGTCCAATAAGCCTTCACATGAAGTTTCATGGCGAGACGACTCGTTTTCAATTTTTCATGATTTTCAAAACTTTTTGCGGTTCGAGATTTTTTAAAATTTTTTCAAAAAGAGTTTTGGTCCCAAACGCCGGCCAGAAAGACGGGATCCGCAAGCCGTGGATCGATAGGATGGTAGGTGGGTTTAGTACATCTTCATATTTTTTTGTGCCAATGCCATTTTTATGGCTTTTAAATTCATACAATGGTCCCTTAAGCCTTCACAAGAAGTTTCATGGCAAGACGACTCGTTTTCTATTTGTCATGATTTTTGAAACTTTTTATGGTTTGGGATTTTTTAAAATTTTTTCGAATGGAGTTTTGGTCCCAAACTTGGTAGACCTGATCCTTGTATTTTTGTTGGCATGCACAAAAAAATTCAGCTGAAAACTCAAAGTGTACACGATTTTGTGACCATTTGAAAAAAGTGTCCCCATTTTAGACACTTTAATGGCTACTGGCAGCAAACCTATAAAATCTCAAATGCTCTTTAAGGGGTTGTGAGTTCTCGAGGTTTGATGAGGGATAGGGGGCCAATATAAGGGCCAACTACCATCACCCATTGCACATCATGTGCGCACACCCCCCCGGCCCCCCCGATCACCGGAACCCCAATGCCGTCGGTAAGGTTCTCCGACGATGCTCTGGTGATGGTGCCTTGGCGAAGAAAAATGCGGCACCAGCACATGCCCGAGGCCAGTATGTGCTGCCACAACCCTCGGTCCGATCCGATCTTAGACTGGGAAGACACTCCATATGCTTCGACTGGGAGTGAACTCCGTATGCCAAAGTCAACCCACGAAACGAGCGTACGGGCGCTCAGCCGACCAGAGGGGCGGGATGCGCAAGTCGGGGATCAGCCAGGTTCCCCTCTGCATGCTACCGATCCTGCTATTGTAACCCTCGGTCCGGTCCGATCTTAGACTGGGAGTGAACTCCGTATGCCTAAGCCAACCAACGAAACGAGCGGGCGGGCGGGCACTACGCCGGCCAGAAAGACGGGATGCGCAAGCCGTGGATCGATAGGATGGTAGGTGGGTTTAGCACATCTTCATATTTTTTCGTGCCAATGCCATTTTTATGGCTTTTAAATTCATACAATGGTCCCTTAAGCCTTCACAAGAAGTTTCATGGCAAGACGACTCGTTTTCTATTTTTCATGATTTTTGAAACTTTTTACGGTTCGGGATTTTTTAAAATTTTTTCGGAAGGAGTTTTGGTCCCAAACATGGTAGATGTGATCCTCGTATTTTTGTTGGCATGCACAAAAAATTTCAGCTAAAAACTCGAAGTGTACAAGATTTTGTGGCCATTTGAAAAAAGTGTCACCATTTCAAACACTTTAATGGCTGCTGGCAGCAAACCTGTAAAATCTCAAATGCACTTTAAGGGGGTGTGAGTTCTTGAGGTTTGATGAGGGATAGGAGGCCAATATAAGGGCCAAGTACCAGCACCCATCACACATCATGTGCGCACACCCCCCCGGCCCCTCCGATTGTCGAAACCCCAATGCCATCGGCCAGGTTCTCCGGCAATGCTCTGGCAATGTTGCCCCGGCGAAGAAAAATGTGGCACCAGCACATGCCCGAGCCCAGCATGTGCTGCCACAACCCTCGATCTGGTCTAATCTTAGACCAAGAAAGAACTCCATATGCTTAGACTGGGAATGAACTCCGTATGCCTAAGTCAACCCACGAAAAGAGCGTGCGGGCGCGCAGCCGGCCATAGAGGCAGGATGCGCAAGCCAGGGATCGGTCGGGTCCCCCTCCACGTGCTGGCGTTCCTGCTGCCACAACCCTCAGTCTGGTATGATCTTAGACTGTGAATGAACTCCATACTCCTAAGCCAACCGATGGAACGAGCGGGCAGGCGGGCGGGTAGGCACTACGTCGGCCAGAGAGACGGGATGCGCAAGCCATGGATCGATAGGGTGGTAGGTGGGTTTAGGCACATCTTCACATTTTTCTGTGTTCCAATGCCATTTTTATGGCTTGTAAATTCATACAATGCTCCCTTAAGCCTTCACATGAAGTTTCATGGCAAGACGACTCTTTTTCTATTTTTCATGATTTTTGAAACTTTTTACGATTCGAGATTTTTTAAAATTTTGTCAGAAGGAATTTTGGCCCCAAACCTGGTAGACATGATCCTTGTATTTTTGCTGGCATGCACAAAAAAATTCAGCTAAAACTTGAAGTGTACAAGATTTTGTGACTATTTGAAAAAAGTGTCCCCATTTCAGACACTTTAATGGCTACTGGTAGCAAACCTGTAAAATCTCAAAAGCTCTTTAAGGGGGTACAAGTTCTCGAGGTTTGGTGAGGGATAGGGGGCCAATATAAGGGCCAAGTCCCAGCACCCATCGCACATCCTGTGCGCACACCCCCAGGCCCCCCGATCGTCGGAACCCTAATGCCGTCAGTCTTAGACTGGGAATGAACTCCGTATGCTTAGACTGGGAATGAACTCCGTATGCGTAAGTCAACCCACGAAATGAGAGTGCGGGCACTCAACCGGCTAGAGGGGCGAGATACGTAAGCCAGGGATCGGTCGGGTCCCCCTTTGCGTGCTGTCGCAACCCTCAGTCCTGTCCTATCTTAGATTGGGAAAGAACTCCGTATGCCTAAGCCAACCGATGAAATGAGCGGGTGGGCGGGCGGGCACTACGTCGGCCAGAGAGACGGGATGCGCAAGCCATGGATCGATAGGGTGATAGGTGGGTTTTGGCACATCTTCATATTTGTACGTGCCAATGCCATTTTTATGGCTTGTAAATTCATACAAAGGTCCCTTAAGCCTTCACGTGAAGTTTCATGGCAAGATGATTTGTTTTTTATTTTTCAAGATTTTTGATCCTTTTTACAGTTCAAGGTTTTTTAAAATTCTTTCAGAAGGAGTTTTGCCCCCAAACTTGGTAGACGTGATCCTTGTATTTTTGTTGGCTTGCACAAAAAAATTCAACT
This sequence comes from Durio zibethinus, assembly GCF_047325235.1. Taxonomy (NCBI): domain Eukaryota; kingdom Viridiplantae; phylum Streptophyta; class Magnoliopsida; order Malvales; family Malvaceae; genus Durio; species Durio zibethinus. The sequence continues at coordinate 13,283,936 of NC_143180.1, read as the reverse complement.
AAAAACTCAAAGTGTACAAGATTTTGTGACCATTTGAAAAAAGTGTTCCCATTTCAGACACTTTAATGGCTACTGGCAGAAAACCTGTAAAATCTGAAATGCTCTTTAAGGGGGTGTGAGTTCTCGAGGTTTGATGAGGGATAAGGGGCCAATAGAAGGGCCAAGTACCAGCACCCATCGCACATCATGTGCGCAAACCCCCCTGCCCCCCGATCATCGAAACCCTAATGCCGATGCTCCAGTGATGGTGCCCCGATGAAGAAAAATGGGGCACCAGCACATGCCCGAGCCTAGGATGTGCTGCCGTAACCCTTGTTCCAGTCCGATCTTAGACTAGGAATGAACTTCGTATGCTTAGACTGGGAATGAACTCCGTATGCGTAAGTCAACCCACGAAACGAGCCTGGGTGTGCTCAGCCGGCCAAAGGGGCGGGATGCGCAAGCCGAGGATCGGCCAGATCCCCATCTGCATGCTCCCGATCCTACTATCACAATCCTTGATCCGGTCCGATCTTAGACTAGGAATGAACCTGTATGCCTAAGCCAACCGACGAAACGAGCGGGCGGGCGGGCGGGCACTACGCCGGCCAGAGAGACGGGATGCGCAAGCCATGGATCGATAGGCTGGTAGGTGGGTTTAGGCAAATCTTCATATTTCTGCTTGCCAATTCCATTTTTATGGCTTGTAAATTCATACAATGGTCCCCTAAGCCTTCATATGAAGTTTCACGGCAAGACGACTCGTTTTTTATTTTTCATGATTTTCGAAACTTTTTGCGGTTCGGGATTTTTTAAAATTTTTTCGGAAGGAATTTTGGCCCCAAACTTGGTAGACATGATCCTTGTATTTTTTTTGGCATGCACAAAAAAAATCAGCGAAAAACTCCAAGTGTACAAGATTTTGTGACAATTTGAAAAAAGTGTCCCCATTCCAGACACTTTAATAGCTACTGGCAGCAAACCTGTAAAATCTCAAATGCTCTTTAAGGGGGTGTGAGTTCTCGAGGTTTGATGAGGGATAGGGGGCCAATATAAGGGCCAAGTACCAGCACCCATCGCACATCATGTGCGCACACCCCCGCCAGCCCCCCAATCGCTGGAACCCCAACACCGTCGGTCAGGTTCTCCGGCGAGGCTCCGGCGATGGTGCCCAGATGAAGAAAAATGCGACACCAGCACTGCTCGAGCCTAGCATGTGCTGCCGCAACCCTCGGTTCGGTTCGATCTTAGACTGGGAATGAACTCCGTATGCCTAAGTCAACCCACAAAACGAGCGTACAGGCACTCAGCCGGCCAGAGGGGCGGGATGCATAAGCCGGGGATCAGCCGGGTCCCCCTCAGCGTGCTGTCGATCTTGCTACCGTAACCCTCGGTCTGTTTTGATCTTAGATTGGGAACGAACTCTGTATGCCTAAGCCAACTGACGAAACGAGCGGGCGGGCGGGCACTACACCGGCCAGAGAGACTGGATGCACAAGCCGTAGATCGATAGGGTGGTAGGTGGGTTTAGGCACATCTTGATATTTCTGTATTCCAATGCCATTTTTATGGCTTGTAAATTCATACAATGGTCCCTTAAGCCTTCACGTGAAGTTTCATAGCAAGACGACTCGTTTTCTATTTTCCACGATTTTGAAAACTTTTTTCGGTTCGGGATTTTTTAAAATTTTTTCGGAAGGAGTTTTGGACCCAAACTTGGTAGACGTGATCCATGTATTTTTGTTGGCATGCACAAAAACATTCAGCTAAAAACTCGAAGTGTACAAGATTTTGTGACCATTTGAAAAAAGTGTCCCCATTTTAGACACTTTACTGGCTACTGGCAGCAAACCTATAAAATCTCAAATGCTCTTTAAGGGGGTGTGAGTTCTCGAGGTTTGATGAGGGATAGGGGGCCAATATAAGGGCCAAGTACCAGCACCCATCACACATCATGTGCGCACACCCCTCTGCCCCCCCGATCGTCGGAACCCCAAACATGGTAGACGTAATCCATGTATTTTTATTGGCATGTATAAAAAAATTCAGCTAAAAAATCAAAGTGTACAAGATTTTGTGACCATTTGAAAAAAGTGTCCCCATTTCAGACACTTTAATGGCTACTGGCAGCAAACCTGTAAAATCTCAAATGCTCTTTAAGGGAGTGTGAGTTCTCGAGGTTTGATGAGGGATAGGGGGCCAATATAAGGGCCAAGTACCAGCACCCATCGAACATCATGTGTGCACACCCCTCCGGGCCCTCTGATCGCCAGAACCCCAATGCCGCCGGTCAGGTTCTCCGATGATGCTCCAACGATGGTGCCTCGATGAAGAAAAATACGACACCAGCACATGCTCGAGCCCAGCATGTGCTGTCTCAACCCTTGGTCCAGTCCGATCTTAGACTGGGAATGAACTCCGTATGCTTAGACTGGGAATGAACTCTGTATGCCTAAGTCAACCCACGAAATGAACGTGCGGGCGTTCAGCCGACCAGAGGGGCAGGATGCGCAAGTTGGGGATCGATCAGGTCCCCCTCTGCGTGCTGTCGATCCTACTACCATAACCCTCAGTCTGATCCGATCTTAGACTGGGAATGAACTTCGTATGCGTAAGCCAACCGACAAAACGAACGGGCGGGCGGGCACTACGCCGGCCAGAGAGACGGGATGCGCAAGCCGTGGATCGATAGGGTGGTAGGTTGGTTTAGGCACATCTTTATATTTCTGCGTGCCAATACTATTTTTATGGCTTGTAAATTCATACAATGGTCCCTTAAGCCTTCACGTGAAGTTTCATGGCAAGATGACTCGTTTTTTATTTTTCATGATTTTTGAAACTTTTTGCGGTTCGGGATTTTTTAAAATTTTTTCGAAAGGAGTTTTGGCCGAAAACTTGGTGGACGTGATCCTTGTATTTTTGCTGGCATGCAAAAAAAAATTCAGCAAAGAACTCGAAGTGTACAAGATTTTGTGACCATTTGAAAAAAGTGTCCCCATTTCAGACACTTTAATGGCTACTGGCAGCAAACCTGTAAAATCTCAAATGCTCTTTAAGGGGGTGTGAGTTCTTGAGGTTTGATGAGGGATAGGGGGCCAATAAAAGGGCCAAGTACCCACACCAATCGTACATTATGTGCTCACACCCTCCCTCGGCCCCCCCGATCGCCGGAACCCCAATGCCGTCGGTCAGGTTCTCCGGTGATGCTCCGACGTTGGTACCCCGACGAAGAAAAATAAGGCACTAGCACATGCCCGAGCCCAGCATGTGCTGTCGCAACCCTCGATCCAGTCCAATCTTAGACTGGGAATGAACTCCGTATGCTTAGACTGGGAATGAACTCCGTATGCCTAAGTCAACCCACGAAACGAGCGTGTGGGCGCTCAGCCAGCCAGAGAGGCGGGATGCACAAGTCGAGGATCGATCGGGTCTCGCTCTACGTTCTGTCAATCTCGCTACCGTAACCCTCGGTCCAGTCCAATCTTAGGCTGGGAATGAACTCCGTATGCCTAAGTCAACTGACGAAACGGCCGGGCAAGTAGGTGGGCGGGCACTACGCCGACCAGAGAGACAAGATGCGCAAGCTGTGGATCGATAGGCTGGTAGGTGGGTTTAGGCACATCTTCATATTTCTACGTGCCAATGCCATTTTTATGGCTTGTAAATTCATACAGTGGTCCCTTAAGCCTTCACGTTAAGTTTCATGGCAAGACGACTCGTTTTCTATTTTTCACGATTTTCAAAACTTTTTACGATTCGAGATTTTTTAAAATTTTTTCAGAAGGATTTTTGGCCCCAAACGTGGTAGACATGATCCTTGTATTTTTTTTGGCGTGCACAAAAAAAATTAGCTAAAAACTTAAAGTGTACAAGATTTTTTGACCATTTGAAAAAAGTGTCCCCATTTCAAACACTTTAATTGCTATTGGCAGCAAACCTGTAAAATCTCAAATGCTCTTTAAGGGGGTGCGAGTTCTAGAGGTTTGATGAGGGATAGGGGGCCAATATAAGGGCCAAGTAACAGCACCCAACGCACATCATGTGTGCACACCCCCTCGGCCCCCCCGATCATCTAAACCTCAATGCCGCCGGTCAAGTTCTCCGACGATGCTCCAGCGATGGTGCCCCGACGAAGAAAAATACGACACCAGCACACGCCCGAGCCCAGCATGTGCTGCTGCAACCCTCGGTCCGGTCCGATCTTAGACTGGGAATGGACTCTGTATGCTTAGACTGGGAATGAACTCCGTATGCCTAAGTCAACCCACGAAACGAGCGTGCGGGCGCTCAGCCGGCCAGAGGGGGGGATGCGTAAGTCAGGGAACGGCCGGGTCTCCCTCTGTGTGCTGTCGATTCTGGTGTGGCAACTCTCGGTCCAGTCTGATCTTAGACTTGGAATGAACTCTGTATGCCTAAGCCAACCGATGAAACGAGCGGGTGAGGGGGCGGGCGGGCATTACGCCGGCCAGAGAGATGGGATGCCCCGATGAAAAAAATACGACACCAGCACATACCCGAGTGCAGCATGTGCTGCCGTAAACCTCGGTTCGATCCGATCTTAGACTGGGAATGAACTCCATATGCTTAGACTGGGAATGAACTCTGTATGCCTAAGTCAACCTACGAAACGAGGGTGCGGGCGCTCAGCAGGCCAGAGGGGAGGGATGCGCAAGCCGAGGATCGACCGCGACCCCTTCTGGGTGCTGCCGATCCTACTATCGCAATCCTCAGTCTGATCTGACCTTAGACTGGGAATGAACTACGTATACCTAAACCAACCGATGAAACAAGCGGGTGGGCGGGCGGGCACTACGTCGGCCAGAGAGACGGGATGCGTAAGCCGTGGATCGATAGGGTGGTAGGTGGGTTTAGGCACATCTTCATATTTCTTCATGCCAATGCCATTTTTATGGCTTGTAAATTCATACAATGGTCCCTTAAACCTTCACGTGAAGTTTCATGGCAAGACGACTCGTTTTTTATTTTTCATGATTTTTGAAACATTTTACGGTTCGGGATTTTTTAAAATTTTTTTGGAAGGTGTTTTGGCCCCAAACTTGGTAGACATGATCCTTCTTTTTTTGTTGGCATGCACAAAAAAATTCAGCTAAAAACTCGAAGTGTACAAGATTTGTGACAATTTGAAAAAAGTGTCCCCATTTTAGACACTTTAATGGCTACTGGAAGCAAACCTATAAAATCTCAAATTCACTTTAAGGGGGTGTGACTTCTGGAGGTTTGATGAGGGATAGGGGGCCAATATAAGGGCAAAGTACCAGCACCCATCGCACATCATGTGCGCACACCCCCCCGGCCCCCCCGAACGCCGAAACCCAGTTACCGTCGGTAAGGTTGTCCGACGATGGTGCCCCGACGAGGAAAAATACAGCACCGACACATGCCCGATTCCAGCAAATGCTGCCACAACCCTCGGTCTGGTCCGATCTTAGACTGGGAATGAACTTCGTATGCCTAAGTCAACCCACGAAACAAGCGTGCGGGTGCTCAGTCGGCCAAAGGGGCGGGATGTGTAAGCCGGGGATCGGTCGGGTCCCCCTCTGCGTGCTGTCGATCCTGCTGCCACAACCCTTGGTCCGGTCCGATCTTAGACTGGGAATGAACTCCATATGCTTAGACTGGGAATGAACTCCGTATGCCTAAGTCAACCCACGAAAAGAGCGTGCGGGCGCTCAGCCGGCCAGAAGGGCGGGATGCGCAAGCCGGGGATCGACCGTGACCCCTTCTGGGTGCTGTCGATCCTGCTGCCGCAACCCTCAGTCCGATCTGACCTTAGACTGGGAATGCACTCCGTATACCTAAGCCAATCGACAAAACGAGCGAGCGGGCGGGCGGGCACTACGTCGGCCAGAGAGACGGGATGCGTAAGCCGTGGATCGATAGGATGGTAGCTGGGTTTAGGCACATCTTCATATTTCTTCATGCCAATGCCATTTTTATGGCTCGTAAATTCATACAATGGTCCCTTAAGCCTTCACGTGAAGTTTCATGGCAAGACAACTCGTTTTGTATTTTTCATGATTTTTGAAACTTTTTATGGTTTGGGATTTTTTAAAATTTTTTCGGAAGGAGTTTTGGCCCCAAACTTGGTAGACATGATGCCTCTTTTTTTTTTGGCATGCATAAAAAAATTCAGCTAAAAACTCGAAGTGTACAAGATTTGTGACCATTTGAAAAAAGTGTCCCCATTTTAGACACTTTAATGGCTACTGGCAGCAAACCTATAAAATCTCAAATTCTCTTTATGGGGGTGTGACTCCTGGAGGTTTGATGAGGGATAAGGGGCCAATATAAGGGCCAAGTACCAGCACCCATCGCACATCATGTGCGCACACCCCTCGGCCCCCCCGAACGTTGGAACCCCATTACCGCCGGTAAGGTTGTCCGGTGATGGTGCCCCGACGAGGAAAAATACGGCACCGACACATGCCTGATTCCAGCAAGTGCTGCCACAACCCTCGGTCTGGTCCGATCTTAGACTGGGAATGAACTTCGTATGCCTAAGTCAACCCACGAAACAAGCGTGCGGGCGCTCAGTCGGCCAGAGGGGCGGGATGTGTAAGCCGGGGATCGGTCGGGTCCCCCTCTGTGTGGTGCCGATCCTGCTACAACAACCCTCGGTCCGGTCTGATCTTAGACTAGGAATGAACTCCATATGCCTAAGCCAACCGATGAAACAAGCGGGTGGGCGGGCACTACGTCGGCCAGAGAGACGAGATGCGCAAGTCGATGATCGATAGGGTGGTACGTGGGTTTAGGCACATCTTCATATTTCTACGTGCCAATGCCATTTTTATGGCTTGTAAATTCATATAATGGTCCCTTAAGCCTCACGTGAAGTTCCATGGCAAGACGACTCGTTTTCTATTTTTCATGATTTTTGAAACTTTTTTGCGGTTCAGGATTTTTTAAAATTTTTTCGAAAGGAGTTTTGGCCCCAAACTTGGTAGACGTGATCCTTGTATTTTTTTTGGCTTGCAAAAAAAAATTCAGCTAAAAACTCAGACTGTACAAGATTTTGTGACCATTCGAAAAAAGTACCCCCATTTTAGACACTTTAGTAACTACTGGCAGCAAACCTGTAATATCTCAAATGCTCTTTAAGGGGGGTGAGTTCTCGAGGTTTGATGAGGGATAAGGGGCCAATATAAGGGCCAAGTACTAGCACCCATCGCACATCATGTGCGCACACCCCCCTGGCCCCCTCGGTCATCGGAACCCCAATATTGTCGATCAGGTTCTTTGGCGACGGTGCCCCGGTGAAGAAAAATGTGGCACCAGCACATGCTTGACCCCAGCATGTGCTGCCACAACCCTTGGTCTGGTCTGATCTTAGACTGGGAATGAACTCCGTATGCCTAAGTCAACCCACGAAACGAGCGCGGGGGCGCTCAGTCGGCCAGAGGGGCGGGATGCGCAAGCCGGGGATCGGCCGGGTCCCCCTCTGCGTGCTACCGATCCTGCTACTGCAACCCTCGGTCTGGTCTGATCTTAGACTGGGAATGAACTCCGTATGCCTAAGCCAACCGACGAAACGAGCGGTCGAGTGGGCGGGCGGGCACTATGCCGGCCGGAGAGACGGGATGCGCAAGCCGTGGATCGATAGGGTGGTAGGTGGGTTTAGGCACATCTTCATATTTCTGCTTGCAAATGCCATTTTTATGGCTTGTAAATTCATACAATGGTCCCTTAAGCCTTCACGTGAATTTTCATGGCAAGACGACTCGTTTTCTATTTCTCAAGATTTTTAAAACCTTTTGAGGTTCTAGATTTTTTAAAATTTTTTCAGAAGGAGTTTTGGCCCCAAACTTATTAGACGTGATCTTTGTATTCATGTTGGCATGCACAAAAAAATTCAGCTAAAAACTCGAAGTGTACAAGATTTTGTGACTATTTGAAAAAAGTGTCCCCATTTCAGACACTTTAATGGCTACTGGCAGCAAACCTGTAAAATCTCAAATGCGCTTTAAGGGGGTGTGAGTTCTTGAGGTTTGATGAGGGATAGGGGGCCAATATAAGGGCCAAGTACCAGCACCCATCGCACAACATGTGCGCACACCCCCCCGGACCCCCGATTGTCGGAAGCCCAATACCGCCGGTCAGGTTCTCCGACGATGGTACCCCGATGAAGAAAAATACGGCACCAGCACATGCCCGAGCCCAGCATGTGCTACCGTAACCCTCGGTCCAGTCCGATCTTAGACCAGGAATGAACTTTGTATGCTTAGACTGGCAATGAACTCCGTTTACCTAAGTCAACTCACGGAACGAGCGTGCGGGCGCTCAGCCAGCCAGAGGGGCGGGATGCGTAAGCCGGGGATCGGTCGGGTCTACCTCTGCGTGCTGTCGATCCTACTGCCGCAACCCTCGATCCGGTCTAATCTTAGACTGGGAATGAACTTCGTATGCCTAAGCTAACCGACAAAACGAGCGGGCGTGCGGGCGGGCAGGCAGGCACTACAACTGCCAGAGAGACGGGATGCACAAGCCGTGGATCGATAGGGTGATTGGTGGGTTTACGCACATCTTTATATTTCTGCATGCCAATGCCATTTTTATGGCTTGTAAATTCATACAATGGTCACTTAAGCCTTCACGTGAAGTTTCATGGCAAGACGACCCGTTTCTATTTTTCATGATTTTTGAAACTTTTTACGGTTTGAGATTTTTTAAAATTTTTTTGAAAGGATTTTTCACCCCAAATTTGGTAGACATGATCCTTGTATTTTTTTTGGCATGCACAAAAAAATTCAGATAAAAACTCGAAGTGTACAAGATTTTGTGACCATTTGAAAAAAATGTCCCCATTTCAGACACTTTAATTGCTACTGGCAGCAAACCTGTAAAATCGCAAATGCTCTATAAGGGGGTGTGAGTTCTGGAGGTTTGATGAGGGATAGGGGGCCAATATAAGGGCCAAGTACCAGCACCCATCGCACACATTGTGCGCACACCCCCCAGCCCCCCCAATTGCCGAAACCCTAATGCCGTCGGTCAGGTTCTCCGGCGATAGTCCGACGATGGTACCCCGACGAAGAAAATTATGGCACCAGCACATGCCCGAGCCCAGCATGTGCTGCCGCAACACTCAGTCCGTTCCGATCTTAGACAGCAAATGAACTCCGTATGCCTAAGTCAACCCACGAAACGAGAATGCAGGTACTCAGCCGACCGGAAGGGTGGGATGCACAAGTCGAGGATCGGTCGAGTCCCTCTCTGCGTGTTGCCAATCTTACTGCCGCAACCCTCATTCTGGTCTGATCTTAGATTGGGAATGAACTCCATACGCCTAAGCCAACCGACGAAACGAGCGGGCGGGCGGGCATGCACTACACCGCCCAGAGAGACGGGATGCGCAAGCCGTGGATCGATAGGGTGGTAGGTGGGTTTAGGCACATCTTCATATTTCTACGTGCCAATGCCATTTTTATGGCTTGTAAATTCATACAATGGTCCCTTAAGCCTTGACATGAAGTTTGATGGCAAGATAACTCGTTTTCTATTTTTCACGATTTTCAAAACTTTTTGCGGTTTGAGATTTTTTAATATTTTTTCGGAAGGGGTTTTGGCCCCAGACTTGTTAGACGTAATCCTTGTATACTTGTTGGTATGCACAAAAACATTCAGCTAAAAACTCGAAGCGTACAAGATTTTGTGATCATTTGAAAAAAGTGTCCCCATTTCAAACACTTTAATGGCTACTGGCAGCAAACCTATAAAATCTCAAATGCTCTTTAAGGGGGTGTGAGTTCTGGAGGTTTGATGAGGGATAGGGGGCCAATATAAGGGCCAAGTACCAGCCCCCATCACACATCATGTGCGCACACCCCCTGACTCCCCCGATCGCCGAAACCCCAATGCCGTCGGTCAGGTTCTCCGATGATGCTCGAGCGATGGTACCCCGACGAAGAAAAATACGGCACCAGCACATGCTCGAGCCCAGCATGTACTGTCGTAACCCATGGTCTGATCTGATCTTTGACTGAGAATGAACTTCGTATGCTTAGACTGGCAATGAACTCAGTATGCCTAAGTCAACCCATGAAACGAGTGAGCGGGTACTCAGCCGGCCAAAGGGGCGGGATGCGTAAGCCGAGGATCGACCGGGTCCCCCTCTACATGCTGCCGATCCTACTACCACAACCCTCAGTCTGATCCTATCTTAGACTGGGAATGAACTCCGTATGCCTAAGCCAACCGACGAAACGAGCGGGCGGGCACTACGCCAGCCAGAGAGACGGGATGCGCAAGCCGTGGATCGATAGGGTGGTAGGTGGGTTTAGGCACATCTTCATATTTCTGCGTGCCAATGCCATTTTTATGGCTTGTAAACTCATACAATGGTCCCTTAAGCCTTCACAAGAAGTTTCATGGCAAGACGACCCATTTTCTATTTTTCACGATTTTCAAAACTTTTTACGGTTCGGGATTTTTTAAAATTTTTTCGGAAGGAGTTTTGGTGCCAAACTTGGTAGACGTGATGCTTGTATTTTTGTTGGCATGCACAAAAAAATTCAGCTAAAACTCAAAGTGTACAAGATTTTGTGACCATTTGAAAAAAGTGTCCCCATTTCAGACACTTTAATGGCTACTGGCAGCAAACCTGTAAAATCTCAATTGCTCTTTAAGGGGGTGTGTGTTCTCAAGGTTTGATGAGGGATAGGGGGCCAATATAAGGGCAAGTACCAGCACCCATTGCACATCATGTGTGCACTCCTCCCCTCGGCCCCCCCGATCACCAGAACCCCAATGCCGCCGGTCAGGTTCTCTGGCCATGCTCCGGTGATGGTGCCCCGACGAAGAGAAATGCGGCACCAGTGCATGCTTGAGCCTAGCATGTACTGCTTCATCCCTCGATTTGGTCCGATCTTAGATTGGGAATGAACTTCGTATGCCTAAGTCAACCCATGAAACGAGCATGCGGTCGCTCAACCAGCCAGAGGGGTAGGATGCGCAAGCCGGGGATCGGCCGGGTCCCCCTCTGTGTCCTGCCGATCCTACTGCTGCAACCCTTGCTCCCATCGCACCCATCGCAAGATTTTGTGACCATTTGAAAAAAGTGTCCCCATTTCAGACACTTTAATGGCTAATGGCAGCAAACCTGTAAAATCTCAAATGCTCTTTAAGTGGGTGTGAGTTCTTGAGGTTTGATGAGGGATAGGGGCCAAATATAAGGGCCAAGTACCAGCACCCATCGTACACGCACACCCCCTCTGGCCCCTCTGATCACCGAAACCCCAATGCCATCGGTCAGGTTCTCCGGTGATGCTCCAACGATGGTGCCCCGACGAAGAAAAATGCGGCGCCAGCATATGCCCGAGCCCAGTATGTGCTATCGCAACCCTCGGTCTGGTCCGATCTTAGACTGGGAATGAACTCCGTATGCCTAAGTCAACCCATAAAATGAGTATGCGGGCACTCAGCCGGCCAGAGGAGCGGGATGCGCAAGCCGGGGATCGGCCGGGTCCCCCTTTGTGTGCTGTCGATCCTTCTATCATAACCCTCACTTCGGTCTGATCTTAGACTGGGAATGAACTCCGTATGCCTAAGCTAACCGACGGAAGGAGCGGGCGGGGGGGCGAGCACTACGCCAGCCAGAGAGATGGGATGCGCAAGCCTTGGATCGATAGGGTGGTAGGTGGGTTTAGGCACATATTCATATTTCTATGTGCCAATGCCATTTTTATGGCTTGTAAATGCATACAATGGTCCCTTAAGCCTTCACGTCAAGTTTAATGGCGAAGAAAAATGTGACACCAGCACATACCCGAGCCCAGCATGTGCAACCGCAACCCTCGATCCGGTCTGATCTTAGACTGGGAATGAACTCCGTATGCCTAAGCCAATCGACGAAACGGGCGGGCGGGCGGGCACTACGCCAGCCAAAGAGACGGGATGCGCAAGCCGTGGATCGATAGGGTCGTAGGTGGGTTTAGGCACATCTTCATATTTCTACGTGCCAATGCCATTTTTATGGCTTGTAAATTCATACAATGGTCCCTTAAGCCTTCACATGAAGTTTCATGGCGAGACGACTCGTTTTCTATTTTTCATGATTTTTGAAAATTTTTACGGTTCAGGATTTTTTTAAATTTTTTCGGAAGAAATTTTGGCCCCAAACTTGGTAGACGTGATCCTTGTATTTTTGTTGGCATCCACAAAACAATTTAGCTAAAAACTCGAAGTGTACAAGATTTTGTGACCATTTGAAAAAAGTGTCCCCATTTCAGACACTTTAATGGCTACTGGCAGCACACCTGTAAAATCTCAAATGCTCTTTAAGGGGGTGTGAGTTCTCGAGGTTTGATGAGGGATAGAGGGCCAATATAAGGGCCAAGTACCAGCACCCATCGTACATCATGTGCGATCACCCCCCGACCCCCCCGATCACCGAAACCCTAATGTCGTTGATCGGGTTCTTTGGGGATGCTCCGGTGTTGGTGCCCCGGTGAAGAAAAAAGTGGCACCAGCACATGCCCGAGCCCAGCATGTGCTGCCGCAACTCTCGGTCTGGTTCGATCTTAGACTGGGAATGAACTCCGTATGCCTAAGACAACCCACGAAACGAGCGTGCGGGCACTCAGCCGGTAGAGGGACGGGATGCGCAAGCCGTGGATTGGTCGGGTACCCCTCTGCGTGCTGCCGATCCTGCTGTAGCAACCCTCGGTCTGGTCCGATCTTAGATTAGGAATGAACTCCATATGCCTAAGCCAACCGATGAAACAAGCGGGCGAACGGGCGGACGGGCAGACACTATGTCAGCCAGAGAAGCGGGATGCGCAAGTCATGGATCGATAGGGTGGTAGGTGGATTTGGGCACATCTTCATATTTCTATGTACCAATGCCATTTTTATGGCTTGTAAATTCATACAATGGTCCCTTAAGCCTTCACGTGAAGTTTCATGGCAAGACGACTCGTTTTCTATTTTTCATGATTTTCAAAATATTTTGCAGTTCGAGACTTTTTAAAATTTTTTTGGAAGGATTTTTGGTCCCAAAATTGGTAGACGTGATCCTTGTATTTTTGTTGGCATGCACAAAAAAATTCAGCTAAAAACTCGAAGTGTGCAAGATTTTGTGACCATTTGAAAAAAGTCTCCCCATTTCAAACACTTTAATGGCTTTTGGCAGCAAACCTGTAAAATCTCAAATGCTCTTTAAGGGGGTGTGAGTTCTCGAGGTATGATGAGGGATAGGGGGTCAATATAAGGGCCAAGTACCAGCACCCATCGCACATCATGTGCACACACCACCCCCGACCCCCTGATCGTCGGAACCCCAATGCCGCCGGTTAGGTTCTCCGACGTTGCTCCGACGATGGTGCCCCAACGAAGAAAAATATGGCACCCTCACTCCGGTCGGATCTTAGATTGGGAATGAACTCCGTATGCCTAAGCCAACCAATGAAACGAGCAGGCAGGCGGGCAGGCACTACGCTGGCCAGAGAGACGGGATGCGCAAGCCGTGGATCGATAGGGTGGTAGGTGGGTTTAGGCACATCTTCATATTTCTGCATGCCAATGGCATTTTTATGGCTTGTAAATTCGTACAACGGTCCCTTATGCCTTCATGTGAAGTTTCATGGCAAGACGACTCGTTTTTTACTTTTCATGATTTCTGAAACTTTTTGCGGTTCGAGATTTTTTAAAATTTTTTCGAAAGGATTTTTGGTGCCAAACTTGGTAGACGTGATCCTTGTATTTTTGTTGGCATGCACAAAAAAAATTCAGCTAAGAACTCGAAGTGTACAAGATTTTGTGACCATTTGAAAAAACTATCCCAATTTCAGACACTTTAACGGCTGCTGGCAGCAAACTTGTAAAATCTCAAATGCTCTTTAAGGGGGTGTGAGTTCTCAAGGTTTGATGAGGCATAGGGGGCCAATATAAGGGCCAAGTACAAGCACCCATCGCACATCATGTGCGCACACCCCCCCGGCCCCCTCGATCACCGGAACCCCAATGCCGCCGGTCAGGTTCTCCGACGATGCTTCGACGATGGTGCCCTGACGAAGCAAAATGCGGCACCAGCACATGCCTGAGCCAAGCATGTGCTGCCGCAAGCCTCAGTCCGGTCTGATCTTAGACTGGGAATGAACTCCGTATGCCTAAGTTAACCAACGAAACGAGCATGTGGGCGCTCAGCCGGCTAGAGGGGCACGATGTGCAAGTCAGGTCCCCCTTTGCGTGCTATCGATCCTGCTACCGCAACCCTCGGTCTGGTTTGATCTTAGACTAGGAATAAACTTCGTATTCCTAAGTCAACCGACAAAATGAGCGGGCGGGCAGGCGGTCGGGCACTACGCCGGCCAGAGAGACGGGATGCGCAAGCCGTGGATTGATGGGTGGTAGGTGGGTTTAGGCACATCTTCATATTTCGATGTGCCAATGCCATTTTTATGGCCTGTAAATTCATACAATGGTCCCTTAAGCCTTTACGTGAAGTTTCATGGCAAGACGACTCGTTTTCTATTTTTCACGATTTTTGAAACTTTTTGCGGTTCGAGATTTTTTAAAATTTTTTCGGAAGGAGTTTTGGCCCAAAACTTGGTAGACGTGATCCTTTTTTTTTTTTTTGCACGCATAAAAAAATTCAGCTAAAAACTCGAAGTGTACAGGATTTTGTGACTATTTGAAAAAAGTGTCCCCATTTCGAACAGTTTTGTGGCTACTGGCAGCAAACCTGTAAAATCTCAAATGCTCTTTAAGGGGGTGTGAGTTCTCGAGGTTTGATGAGGGATAGGGGGCCAATATAAGGGCCAAGTACTAGCACCCATCGCACATCACGTGCGCACACACCCCCTGACCCCTCCGATCGTCGGAACCCTAATGCCGTCCGGCGATGGTGCCCCGACGAAGAAAAATGCAGCACCAGCAAATGCTCGAGCCTAGCATGTGCTGCTGCAACCCTCGGTCCGGTCTGATCTTAGACTGGGAGTGAACTCCATATGCTGAGACTGGGAATGAACTTCGGATCCCTAAATCAAGCCACGAAACGAGCATGCGGAAGCGCAGTCGACCAGAAGGGCGAGATACGCAAGCTGGGATCAGCCAGGTCCCCCTCTGCATGCTGCCGATCTTGCTACCGCAACCCTAGATCCAATCTGATCTTATACTGGGAATGAACCCGTATGCCTAAGCCAACCAATGAAACGAGCGGGAGGGCAGGCGGGCAGGCACTACGTCGGCCAGAGAGACGGGATGCACAAGCCATGGATCGATAGGGTGGTAGGTGGGTTTAGGCACATCTTCATATTTTGCATGCGAATGCCATTTTTATGGCTTGTAAATTCACACAATGGTCCTTTAAGCCTTCACGTGAAGTTTCATGGCAAGATGACTTGTTTTCTATATTTCATGATTTTTGAAACTTTTTGCGGTTTGGGATTTTTTAAAATATTTTTGGAAGGAGTTTTTACCCCAAACTTGGTAGACGTGATCCTTGTATTTTAGTTGGCATGCACAAAAAAAATCAGCTAAAAACTCAAAGTGTACAATATTTTGTGACCATTTGAAAAAAGTGTCACCATTTCAGACACCTTAATGGCTACTGGCAGTAAACCTGTAAAATCTCAAATGCTCTTTAAGCGGGTGTCAGTTCTAGAGGTTTGATAACGGATAGGGGGCCAATATAAGGGCCAAGTACCAGCACCCATCGCACATCATGTGCGCACACCCCCCGGCACCCTCGATCGTCGGAACCCCAATGCCGTCCGACGATGGTGCCCCAGTGAAGAAAAATACGGCACCAGCACATGCCCGAGCCCAGCATGTGCTACCGCAACCCTCGGTTTGATCTGATATTAGACTGGGAATGAACTCCGTATGCCTAAGTTAAGCCACGAAACGAGCGTGCGGGCGCTCAGCCTGCCAGAGGGGTAGGATGCGCAAGCCAGGGATCGACCGGGTCCCCTTCTGCGTGCTGTCGATCCTGCTACCGCAACCCTTGGTCTGGTTTGATCTTAGACTGGGAATGAACTTCTTATGCCTAAACCAACCGACGAAACGAGCAGGCGGGTGGGCACTACGCCGGCCAGAGAGACGGGATGTGCAAGCCGTGGATCGATAGGTTGGTAGGTGGGTTTTGGCACATCTTCATATTTCTGTATGCCAATGCCATTTTTATGGCTTGTAAATGCGTACAATGGTCCCTTAAGCCTTCACGTGAAGTTTCATGGCAAGACGACTCGTTTTCTATTTTTCATGATTTTCTAAACTTTTTACGGTTCGGGATTTTTTAAAATTTTTTCAAAAAGAGTTTTGGCCCCAAACTTTGTAGGTGTGATCCTTTTATTTTTGTCGGCATGCACAAAAAAATTGCACTAAAAACTCGAAGTGTACAAGATTTTGTGACCATTTCAAAAAAATGTCCCCATTTAAGACACTTTAATGGCTACTGGCAGCAAACCTGTAAAATCTCAAATGCTCTTTAAGGGGGTGTGAGTTCTCGAGGTTTGATGAGGGATAGGGGGCCAATATAAAGGTCAAGTACCAGCACCCATTGCACATCATGTGCACACACCCACCCCCGGCCCCCCCGATCGTCAAAACCTCAATACCACCGGTCAGGTTCTCCGGCGATGCTCCGATGAAGAAAAATACGACACAAGCACATGCCCGAGCCCAGCATGTGCTACGGCAACCCTCAGTCCGGTCCGATCTTAGACTGGGAATGAACTCCGTATGCCTAAGTCAACCGACGAAATAAGCGGGCGGGCGGTCGGGCACTACGTCGACCAGAGAGACGGGATGCGCAAGCCGTGGATCGATAGGGTGGTAGGTGGGTTTAGGCACATCTTCATATTTCTGCGTGCCAATGCCATTTTTATGGTTCTAAATGCATACAATGGTCCCTTGAGCCTTCATGTGAAGTTTCATGGCAAGGTAACTCGTTTTCTATTTTTCATGACTTTTGAAACTTTTTATCATTCGGGATTTTTTAAAATTATTTCGGAAGGAGTTTAGACCCCAAACTTGGTAGACGTGATCCTTGTATTTTTTTTTCGCATGGACAAAAAAATTCAGCTAAAAACTCGAAGTGTACAAGATTGTGTGACCATTTGAAAAAAGTGTCCCCATTTCAGACACTTTAATGGTGACTAGCAGCAAACCTATAAAATCTCAAATGCTCTTTAAGGGGGTGTGAGTTCTTGAGGTTTAATGAGGGATATGGGGCCAATATAAGGGCCAAGTACGAGCACCCATTGCGCATCATGTGCGTATACCCCCCCGGCCCCCCCACCGCCGGAACCCCAATGCCGCCGGTCAGGTTCTCCGATGATGCTCCGACGATGGTGCCCCGACGAAGAAAAATGCGGCACCAGCACATGCCCGAGCCCAACATGTGCTGCTGCAACCCTCGATCTGGTCTGATCTTAGACTGGGAATGAACTCCGTATGCCTAAGCCAACCGACGAAACGAGCGGGCGGGCGGGCACTACACCGACCAGAGAGACGGGATGCACAAGCCGTGGATTGATAGGGTGGTAGGTGGGTTTAGGCACATCTTCATATTTCTGCATGCCAATACCATTTTTATGGCTTGTAAATTCATACAATGGTCCCTTAAGCCTTCACGTGAAGCTTCATGGTAGGACGACTCGTTTTCTATTTTTAATGATTTTGGTAACTTTTTGCTGTTCGAGATTTTTAAAAAATTTTTCGGATGGATTTTTGGGCCCAAACTTGGTAGATGTGATCCTTGTTTTTCTGTTGGCATGCACAAAAAAATTCAGCTAAAAACTCGAAGTGTACAAGATTTTGTGACCATTTGAAAAAAGTGTCCCCATTTCAGACACTTTAATGGCTACTGGCAGCAAACCTGTAAAATCTCAATTGCTCTTTAAGGCGGTGTGAGTTCTCAAGGTTTGATGAGGGATAGGGGGCCAATATAAGGGCCAAGTACCAGCACCCATCGCACATCATGTGCGCACACCCACCGGCCCCCCCGATCATCAAAACCCCAACGTCGCCGGTCAGGTTCTCCGACGATGCTCCGGTGATGGTGCCCCGACGAAGAAAAATGTGGCACCAGCACATGCTCGAGCCCAGCATGTGCTGCCGCAACCCTTGGTCCGGTCTGATCTTAGACTGGGAATGAACTCCGTATGCCTAAGTCAACCCACGAAACGAGTGTGCGGGCACTCAACCGGCCAGAAGGGCGGGATGCACAAGTCGAGGATCGGTCGGGTCCCCCACTGCATACTCCCGATCCTGCTGCCGCAACCCTCGGTTCGATCCGATCTTAGACTGGGAATGAACTCCGTATGCCTAAGCCAACTGATGAAACGAGCGGACGGGCGGGAGTGCAGGCACTACGCCGGCTAGAGAGACGAGATGCGCAAGTCGTGGATCGATAGGGTGGTAGGTGGGTTTAGGCACATCTTCATATTTCTGCATGCCAATGCCATTTTTATTCCTTGTAAATTCATACAATGGTCTCTTAAGCCTTCACGTGAAGTTTCATGGCAAGACGACTCGTTTTCTATTTTTCACGATTTTTAAAACTTTTTACGGTTCGAGATTTTTTAAAATTTTTTCGGAAGGAATTTTGGCACCAAACTTGGTAGATGTGATCCCTGTATTTTTGTAGGCACGCAAAAAAAATCAGCTAAAAACTCGAAGTGTACAAGATTTTGTGACCATTTGAAAAAAGTGTCCCCATTTCAGACACTTTAATGGCTACTGGTAGCAAACCTGAAAAATCTCAAATGCTCTTTAAGGGGGTGTGAGTTCTCGAGGTTTGGCGAGGGATTAGGGGCCAATATAGGGGCCAATATAAGGGCCAAGTACCAGCACCCATCACACATCATGTGCGCACACCACCCCGATCATCGGAACCTCAATGCCGCCGGTCAGGTTCTCCGATGATGCTCTGGTGATGGTGCCTTGGCGAAGAAAAATGCAGCACCAGCACATGCCCGAGCCCAGCATGTGCTGCCGCAACCCTCGATCCATCTGATCTTAGACTGGGAATGAACTCTGTATGCTTAGACTGGGAATGAACTCCGTATGCCTAAGTCAACTCATGAAACGACCGTGCGGGCGCTCAGTCGACCCGAGGGGCGGGATGCACAAGTTAGGGATCGACCGGGTCCCCCTCTGCGTGCTGTCAATCCTGCTATCGCAACCCTCAGTTTGCTCTGATCTTAGACTGGGAATGAACTCCGTATGCCTAAGCCAACCGACGAAACGAGCGGGCGGGCGGGGGGCAAGCACTACGTCGGCCAGAGAGACAAGATGCGCAAGCCGTGGATCGATAGGGTGGTAGGTGGGTTTAGGTACATCTTCATATTTCTGTGTGCCAATGCCATTTTTATGGCTTGTAAAATCATAAAATGGTCCCTTAAGCCTTCACGTGAAGTTTCATGGCAAGACGACTCATTTTCTATTTTTCATGATTTTTGAAACTTTTTGCGGTTCGGGATTTTTGAAAATTTTTTCGGAAGGAGTTTTTACCCCAAACTTGGTAGACGTGATCCATGTATTTTTGTTGGCATGCACAAAAAAATTCAGCTAAAAAATCGAAGTGTACAAGATTTTGTGACCATTTGAAAAAAGTGTGCACATTTCAGACACTTTAATGGCTATTGGCAGCAAACCTGTAAAATTTCAAATGCTCTTCAAGGAGGTGTGAGTTCTCGAGGTTTGATAAGGGATAGGGGGCCAATATAAGGGCCAAGTACCAGCACCCATCGTACATCACATGCGCGCAGACCCCCCCCGGGTCCCCCGATCGTTGGAACCCCAATGCCGTCGGTCAGGTTCTCCAGCGATGCTCCGGCGATGGCGCCTCGGCGAAGAAAAATACGGCACCAGCACATGCCCGAGCCAGGCATGTGCTGCCGCAACCCTCATTCTGGTCTGATCTTACACTGGGAATGAACTCCGTATGCTTAGACTGGGAATGAACTCTGTATGCCTAAGTCAACCCATGAAATGAGCGTGCGGGCGCTCAACCAGCCAGAGGGGCAGGATGTGCAAGCCAAGGATCGACCGGGTCCCCCTTTGTGTGCTACCAATCCTACTGCCGCACCCTCGGTCTGGTCTGATCTTAGACTGGGAGTGAACTCTGTATGCCTAAGCTAACCGACGAAACGAGTGGGCGGGTAGGCGGGCGGGCACTACGTCGGCCAGAGAGATGGGATGCGCAAGCCGTGGATCGATAGGGTGGCAGGTGGGTTTAGGCACATCTTCATTTTTTTGTGTGCCAATGCCATTTTTAAGGCTTCTAAATTCATACAATGGTCCCTTAAGCCTTCGCGTGAAGTTTCATGGCAAGACGACTCATTTTTTATTTTTCATGATTTTTGAAACTTTTTATGGTTCAGGATTTTTTAAAATATTTTCGGAAGGAGTTTTGGCCCCAAACTTGGTAGACGTGATTCTTGTATTTTTGTTCACACGCAAAAAAAAATTCAGCTAAAAACTCGAAGTGTACAAGTTTTTGTGACCATTTGAAAAAAATGTCCCCATTTCAGACACTTTAATAGCTACTGGCAGCAAACCTGTAAAATTTGAAATGCTTTTTAAGGGGGTGTGAGTTCTCAAGGTTTGATGAGGGATAGGGGGCGAATATAAGGGCCAAGTACCAGCACCCATCGCACCTTATGTGCGCACACCCCCCGGCCCCCCGATCGTCGGAACCTCAATGCTGTCGGTCAGGTTCTCCGGCGATGGTGCCCCGACGAAGAAAAATACGGCACCAGCACATGCCCGAGGCCAGCATGTGTTGCCGCAACCCTCAGTCCAGTCCGATCTTAGACTAGGAATGAACTCCGTATGCTTAGACAAGGAATGAACTCCGTATGCCTAAGCCAACCCATAAAACGAGCGTGCGGGCGCTCAGCCTACCAGAGGGGTGGGATGCGCAAGCTAAGGATCGATCAGGTCCTCCTCTGCGTGCTGCCGATCCTGTTGCTTCAACCCTTAGTTTGGTCCGATCTTAGACTGGGAATGAACTCCGCATGCCCAAGCCAACAGATGAAACGAGCGGGCGGGCTGGCGAGCGGGCACTACGTCGGCCAGAGAGATGGGATGCGCAAGTCGTGGATCAATAGGGTGGTAGGTGGGTTTAGGCACATCTTCATATTTCTGCGTGCCAATGCCATTTTTATG
Organism: Durio zibethinus; assembly: GCF_047325235.1. Taxonomy (NCBI): domain Eukaryota; kingdom Viridiplantae; phylum Streptophyta; class Magnoliopsida; order Malvales; family Malvaceae; genus Durio; species Durio zibethinus. The sequence goes on along the minus strand of NC_143180.1, from coordinate 13,262,822 downwards.
GCTTGTAAATTCATACAATGGTCCCTTAAGCCTTTACGTGAAGTTTCGTGGCAAGACGACTCAGTTTCTAATTTTCAGGATTTTTGAAACTTTTTGCGGTTTGGGATTTTTTAAAATTTTTTTGAAAGGATTTTTGGCACCAAACTTGATAGACATGATCCTTGTATTTTTATTGGCATGCACAAAAAAATTCAGCTAAAAACTCAAAGTGTACAAGATTTTGTGACCATTTGAAAAAGTGTCCCCATTTCAGACACTTTAATGGCTACTGGCAGCAAACTTGGAAAATCTCAAATGCTCTTTAAGGGGGTGTGAGTTCTCGAGGTTTGATGAGGGATAGGGGTCCAATATAAGGGCCAAGTACCAGCACCCATCGCACATCATGTGCGTACACCCCCTGCCCCCCTCGATCGTCGGAACCCCAATGCCGTCAGTCAGGTTCTCTGACGATGCTCCGACGATGGTGCCCCGACGAAGAATAATGTGGCACCGGCACATGCCCGAGCCCAGCATTTACTGTCGCAACCCTCGATCCGGTCTGATCTTAGACTGGGAATGAACTCTGTATGCTTAGACTGAGAATGAACTTCGTATGCCTAGGTCAACCCACGAAACGAGCGTGCGGGTGTTCAGTCGGCCAGAGGGCCGGGATGTGCAAGTCGGGGATCGGTCAAGTCCCCTTCTACGTGTTGCTGATCCTGTTGCCGTAACCTTCAGTCTGGTCTAATCTTAGACTGGGAATGAACTCCATATGCCTAAGCTAACCGACGAAACGAGCGAGCGGGCGGGCAGGCAGGCACTACACCGGCCAGAGAGACGGGATGCGCAAGCCGTGGATCGGTAGGGTGGTAGGTGCGTTTAGGCACATCTTCATATTTCTGTATGCCAATGCCATTTTTATGGCTTGTAAATTCATACAATGGTCCCTTAAGCCTTCACGTGAAGTTTCATGGCAAGACGACTCACTTTCTATTTCTCACGATTTTCAAAACTTTTTATGGTTCAAGATTTTTTAAAATTTTTTCCGAAGGCGTTTTGACCCCAAACTTGGTAGACATGATTCTTGTATTTTTTTTGGCATGCAAAAAAAAATTCAGCTAAAAAATCAAAGTGTACAAGATTTTGTGACCGTTTGAAAAAAGTGTCCCTATTTCAGACACTTTAATTGCTAATGGCAGCAAACCAGCAAAATCTCAAATGCTCTTTAAGGGGGTGTGAGTTCTCGAGGTTTGATGAGCGATAGGGGGCCAATATAATGGCCAAGTACCAGCACCCATCGCACATCATGTGCACACACCCCCGGCCCCCCGATCGTCGGAACCCCAATGCCGTCGATCAGGTTCTCCGACGATGCTCCGATGATAGTGCCCTGACGAAGAAAAATGTGGCACCAGCACATGCCCGAGCCCAGCATGTGCTGCCACAACCCTCAATCCAGTCCAAACTTAGACTGGGAATGAACTTTGTATGCTTAGACTGGGAATGAACTCCGTATGCTTAACTTAACCCACGAAACGAGCGTACGGGTGCTCAGCCGTCCAGAGGGGCAGGTTGCGCAAGCCGGGGATCGATCGGGTCCATCTCTGCGTGCTGCCGATCCTGCTGCCACAACCCTGAGTTTGGTCTGATCTTAGACTGGGAATAAACTCCGTATGCCTAGGCCAACCGATGAAATGAGCAGGTGGGTGGGCGGGCGGGCACTACGCCGGCTAGAGAAACGGGATGCGCAAGCCGTGGATCGATAGGGTGGTAGGTGGGTTTAGGCACATCTTCATATTTCTGTGTACCAATGCCATTTTTATGGCTTGTAAATTCATACAATGGTCCCTTAAGCCTTCACGTGAAGTTTCATGGCATGACGACTCGTTTTCTTTTTTTCATGATTTTTGAAACTTTTTGCAGTGATGGATTTTTTAAAATTGTTTTGGAAGGATTTTTGGCCCCAAACTTGGTAAACGTGATTCTTGTAATTTTGTTGGCATGCACAAAACAATTCAGCTAAAAACTTGAAGTGTATAAGATTTAGTGACCATTTGAAAAAAGTGTCCCTATTTCAAACACTTTAATGGCTATTGGCAGCAAACCTGTAAAATCTCAAATGCTCTTTAAGAGGGTGTGAGTTCTCGAGGTTTGATGAGGGATAGGGGGCCAATATAAGGGCCAAGTACTAGCACGTATCGCACATTATGTGCGCACACCCCCTCGGCCCCCTGATTGTCGGAACCCCAATGTCATCGGATAGGTTCTCCGAGATGGTGCCCCGGCGAAGAAAAATACGGCACCAGCACATGCCCGAGCCTAGCATGTGCTGCCGTAACCCTCGGTCTAGTCTGATCTTAGACTGGGAATGAACTCCGTATGGTTAGACTGGGAATGAACTCTGTATGCCTAAGTCAACCCACGAAATGAGCGTGCAGGCGCTCAGCCGACCAGAGGGGCGAGATGCGCAAGCCGCAGATCGATCGGGTCCCCCTTTGCTTGCTGCTGATCCTGTTGTCACAACCCTCAGTCTGGTCTGATCTTAGACTGGGAATGAACTCCGTATGCCTATGCCAACCGACGAAACGAGCGGGCAGGCAGGAGACGAGATGCGCAAGTCGTGGATTGATAGGGTGGTAGGAGTGTTTAGGCACGTCTTCATATTTCTACCTACCAATGCCATTTTTATGGCTTGTAAATTCATACAATGGTCCCTTAAGCCTTCACGTGAAGTTTCATGGCAGGACGACTCGTTTTTTATTTTTCATAATTTTTGAAACTTTTTGCAGTTCAAGATTTTTTAAAATTTTTTCGAAAGGAATTTTCACCCTAAACTTGGTAGAAGTGATCCATGCACTTTTGTTGGCATGCACAAAAAAATTCAACTAAAAACTCGAAGTGTACAAGATTTTGTGCCATTTGAAAAAAGTGTCCCCAATTCAGACACTTTAATGGCTACTGGTAGCAAACTTGTAAAATCTCAAATGCTCTTTATGGGGGCGTAAGTTCCCTGGGTTTGATGAGGGATAGGGGGCCAATATAAGGGCCAAGTACCAGCACCCATCGCACGTCATGTGCGTGCACCCCCCTCGGCCTCCTCGATCGCCGGAACCCGAATGCCATCGGTCAAGTTTTCTGAGGATGCTCCGACGATGGTGCCCCGAAGAAGAAAAATACGACACCAGCACATACCCGAGACCAGCTTGTGCTGTCGCAACCCTCGGCTCGATCCGATCTTAGACTAGGAATGAACTACGTATGCTTAGACTGGGAATGAACCCCAATGCCGTCGATCAAGTTCTCCGGTGATGCTCCGACGATGGTGCCTAAGTCAACCCATGAAATAAGCGTGCAGGTGCTCAGCTGGCCAGAGGGGCAGGATACTCAAATCGAGGATCGGTCGGGTCCCCTTCTGTGTGCTACCGATCCTGCTACCGCAACACTCGGTCCATTCTAATCTTTGACTAGGAATGAACTCCGTATGCCTAAGCCAACCGACGAAACGAGCGGGCTCACGGGTGGGCGGGCACTACATCGGCCAGAGAGACGGGATGCGTAAGCCGTGGATCGATAGGGTGGTAGGTGGTTTTAGGCACATCTTCATATTTCTGCATGCCAATGCCATTTTTATGGCTTGTAAATTCATACAATGGTCCGTTAAGCCTTCACGTGAAGTTTCATGGCAAGACGACTCGTTTTCTATTTTTCATGATTTTTGAAACTTTTTGAGGTTTGGGATTTTTTAAACTTTTTTCGGAAGGAGTTTTGGCCCCAAACTTGGTAGACGTGATCCTTGTATTTTTTTTGGCATGCACAAAAAAATTTAGCTAAAAACTCGAAGTGTACAAGATTTTGTGACCATTTGAAAAAATTGTCCCCATTTCAAACGCTTTAATGGCTACTGGTAGCAAACCTGTAAAATCTCAAATGCTCTTTAAGGGGGTGCGAGTTCTCGAGGTTTGGTGAGGGTTAGGGGCCAATATAAGGGCTAAGTGCCAGCACCCATCGCACATCATTTGCGCACAACCCCCGGCCCCCTCGATCGTCGGAACCCGATGCCGTCGGTCAGGTTCTCCAGCGATGCTCCGACGATGGTGCCCGACGAAGAAAAATATGGCACCAGCACATGCCCAAGCCCAGCATATGCTGCCGCAACCTTCGGTCCTATCTGATCTTAGACTGGGAATGAACTCCGTATGTTTAGACTGGGAATGAACTCCGTAAGCCTAATTCAACCCACGAAACGAGCGTGCAGGCGCTCAGCCTACCAGAGGGGCGGGATGCGCAAGCCGGGGATCAGCCGGGTCCCTCTTCTATGTGCCAATGCGATTTTTATGGCTTGTAAATTCATACAATGGTCCTTTCAGCCTTCACATGAAGTTTCATGGCAAGACGACTCGTTTTCTATTTTTCACAAATTTTGAAACTTTTTAAGGTTTGGGATTTTTTAGAATTTTTTCAGAAGGTTTTTTGGCCCCAAACTTGGTAGACGTGATCCTTGTATTTTTTTTGGCTTGCAGAAAAAAATTCAGCTAAAAACTCGAAGTGTACAAGATTTTGTGACCATTTGAAAAAAATGTCCCCATTTTAGATGCTTTAATGGCTACTGGCAGCAAACCTGGAAAATCTCAAATTCTCTTTAAGGGGGTGTGAGTTCTTGAGGTTTGATGAGGGATAGGGGGCAAATATAAGGGCCAAGCACCAGCACCCATCGCACATCATGTGCGCACACCCCCCGAGCCCCCGATCGTCGGAACCCTAATGCCATCGGTCAGGTTCTCCGGCGATGCTCCTACGATGGTGCCCCGGTGAAGAAAAATGTGGCGCAACCCTCGATCCGATCTGATCTTAGACTGGGAATGAACTTCGTATGCTTAGACTGGGAATGAACTCCATATGCGTAAGTCAACCCACGAAATGACCGTGCGGGCACTCAGCCGGTCAGAGGGGCAGGATGCGCAAGCCAGGGATCGATCGAGTCCCCCTCTGCTTGCTGTCGATCCTGCTACCGCAACCCTCAGTTCGGTCCGATCTTAGACTGGGAATGAACTCCGTATGCCTAATCCAACCGACGAAATGAGCGGGCGGGCGGGGAGATGGGCACTACGCCGGCCAGAGAGACAGGATACGCAAGCCGTGGATCGATATGGTGGTAGGTGGGTTTAGGCACATCTTCATATTTTTACGTGCCAATTCCATTTTTATGGCTTGTAAATTCATACAATGGTCCCTTAAGCCTTCACGTGAAGTGTCATGGCAAGACGACTCGTTTTTTATTTTTCATGATTTTTGAAACTTTTTACGGTTCGGGATTTTTTAAAATTTTTTCGAAAAGAGTTTTGGCCCAAAACTTGGTAGAAGTGATCCTTGTATTTTTGTTGGCATGGACAAAAAAATTCAGCCAAAAACTCGAAGTGTACAATATTTTGTGACCATTTGAAAAAAGTGTCCCCATTCAAGACACTTTAATGGCTACCGGTAGCAAACCTGTAAAATCTCAAATGCTCTTTAAGGGGGTGTGAGTTCTCGAGGTTTGATGAGGGATAGGGGGCCAATATAAGGGCCAAGTACCAGCACCCATTGCAAATCAAGTGTGCACACCCCCTCGGCACCCCCGATCGTCGGAACCCCAACGCCGTCGGTCAGGTTCTCCGACGATGCTCTGGCGATGGTGCCCCGACGAAGAAAAATGCTGCACCAGCACATGCCCGAGCTCAGCATGTGCTACCGTAACCCTCAGTCCAGTCTGATCTTAGACTGGGAATGAACTCCGTATGCCTAAGTCAACCCTCAAAGCGAGTGTGCGGGCGCTCAGCAGGCCAGAGAGGCAGGTGCGCAAGCCGGGGATCGACCGGCTCCCCCTCTGCATGCTGCCGATCCTACTATTGCAACCCTCAGTCTAGTTCAATCTTATACTGGGAATAAACTCCGTATGCCTAAGCCAACTGATAAAACGAGCGGGCGGGCGGGCGGGCACTACGCCGGCCAAAGAGACAGGATGCACAAGCCGTGTATCGATAGGATGGTAGGTGGGTTTAGGTACATCTTCATATTTTTGCATGCCAATGCCATTTCTATCACTTGAAAATTCATACAATGGTCCCTTAAGCCTTCACGTCAAGTTTCTTAGCAAGATAACCCGTTTTTTATTTTTCATGATTTTTGAAACTCTTTGCGGTTCGGGATTTTTTAAACTTTTTTCGAAAGGATTTTTGGCCCCAAACTTGGTAGACGTGATCCTTGTATTTGTGTTGGCATGCACAAAAAAATTCAGCTAAAAACTCGAGGTATACAAGATTTTGTGACCATTTGAAATAAGTATCCTCATTTCAGACACTTTAGTGGCTACTGGCAGCAAACCTGTAAAATCTCAAATGCTCTTTAAGGGGGTGTGAGTTCTCGAGGTTTGACGAGGGATAGGGGGCCAATATAAGAGCCAAGTACCAGCACCCATCGCACATCATGTGCGCACACCCCCCTCGGCCCCCCCGATCATCGGAACCCCAATGCTGCCGGTCAGGTTCTTCAACGATGCTCCGACGGTGGTGCCCCGGTGAAGTAAAATGCGGCACCAACACATGCCCGAGCCCAGCATGTGCTGCTGCAACCCACGGTCCTATCTGATCTTAGACTGGCAATGAACTCCGTATGCTTAGGCTGGGAATGAACTCCGTATGCCTAAGTCAACCGACGAAACGAGCGTGGGGGCTCTCAGCCGGCCAAAAGGGCAGGACGAGCAAGTTGGGGATCGATCGGGTCCCCCTCTGCGTGCTGCCGATCCTAGTACCACAACCCTTGGTCTGCTCCAATCTTAGACTGGAAATGAACTCCGTATGCCTAAGCCAACTGACGAAACGAGCGGGTGGGCACTACGTCGGCCAAAGAGACGGGATGCGCAAGCCGTGTATCCATAGGGTGGTAGGTGGGTTTAGGCACATCTTCATATTTCTGCATGCCAATGCCATTTTTGTGGCTTGTAAATTCATACAACGGTCCCTTAAGCCTTCATGTGAAGTTTCATGGCAAGACGACTCGTTTTCTATTTTTCACGATTTTCAAAACCTTTTGAGGTTCAAGATTTTTTAAAATTTTTTCGGAAGGAGTTTTAGCCCCAAACTTGGTAGACATGATCCTTTTGTTTTTGTTGGCATGCATAAAAAAATTCAGCTAAAAAATCGAAGTGTATAAGATTTTGTGACCATTTGAAAAAAGTGTCCCCATTTCAGACACTTTAATGGCTACTGGCAGCAAACCTGTAAAATCTCAAATGCTCTTTAAGGTGGTGTGAGTTCTCGAGGTTTGATGAGGGATAGGGGGCCAATATAAGGGCCAAGTACCAGCACCCATCGCACATCATGCGCGCACACCCCCCTCGGCCCCCTATCACCGAAACCTCAATGTTGTCGGTCAGGTTCTCCGGTGATGCTCCGACGATCGTGCCCCGACAAAGAAAAATGCGGCACCAGCACATGCTCAAGCCCAGCATGTGCTATCGTAACCCTTGGTCCGGTCCAATCTTAGACTGGAATGAACTCTGTATGCTTAGACTGGGAATGAACTCCGTATGCCTAAGTTAACCCACGAAATGAGCATGCGGGCGCTTAGCCGGCCAGAGGGGCAGGATGCGCAAGTCGAGGATCAGCTGGGTCCCCCTTTGCGTGCTATCGATCCTGCTGCCACAACCCTCGGTCTACTCTGATCTTAGATTGGGAATGAACTCCGTATGCCTAAGCCAACCGACGAAACGAGCGGGCGGGCGGGCACTACATCGGCTAGAGAGACAGGATGCGCAAGCCATGGATCAATAGGGTGGTAGGTGGGTTTAGGCACATCTTCATATTTCTGCATGCCAATGCCATTTTTATAGCTTGTAAATTCATACAATGGTCCCTTAAGCCTTCACGTGAAGTTTCATGGCAAGACGACTCGTTTTCTATTTTTCACGACTTTCGAAACTTTTTGTGGTTCAGGATTTTTTAAATTTTTTTCGGAAAGAGTTTTGTTCCCAAACTTGGTAGACGTGATACTTGTATTTTTTTTGGCATGCACAAAAAAATTCAGCTAAAAACTCGAAGTGTACAAGATTTTGTGACCATTTGAAAAAAGTGTCCCCATTTCAGACACTTTAATGGCTACTGGCAGCAAACTTGTAAAATCTCAAATGCTCTTTAAGGGGGTGTGAGTTCTTGAGGTTTGATGAGGGATAGGGGGCCAATATAAGGGCCAAGTACCACCACCCATCGCACATCATGTGCGCACACCCCCTCCGCCCCCCCGATCGTCGGAACCCTAATGCCTCCGGTCAGGTTCTTTGGCAATGCTCTGGTGATGGTGCCCCGACGAAAAAAAATACGGCACCAGCACATGCCCGAGCCCAGCATGTGCTGCCGCATCCCTCGGTCTGGTCCGATCTTAGACTGGGAATGAACTCCGTATGCTTAGATTGGGAATGAACTATGTATGCCTAAGCCAACCCATGAAACGAGCGTGCGGGCGCTTAGCCGGCTAAAGGGGCGGGATGCGCAAGCCAGGGATCGGTCGGGTCCCCCTCTGCATACTGGCGATCTTGCTATCGTAACCCTCAGTCTGGTCCTATCGTAGACTGGGAATGAACTCCGTATGCCTAAGCCAACCGACGAAACGAGCAAGCGGGCGGGCGGGCACTACATCGACCAGAGAGACGGGATGCGCGAGCCGTGGATCGATAGGGTGGTAGGTGGGTTTAGGCACATCTTCATATTTCTGCATGCCAATGCTATTTTTATGGCTTGTACATTCATACAATGGTCCCGTAAGCCTTCACGTGAAGTTTCATGGCAAGATGACTCGTTTTCTATTTTTCACGATTTTTGAAACTTTTTGCGGTTCAGGATTTTTTAAAATTTTTTCGGAAGGAGTTTTGGCCCAAAAGTCGGTAGACATGATCCTTGTATTTTTATTGGCATGCATAAAAACATTCAGCTAAAAACTTGAAGTGTACAAGATTTTGTGACCATTTGAAAAAAGTGTCCCCATTTCAGACACTTTAATGGCTACTGGCAGCAAACCTGTAAAATCTTAAATGCTCTTTAAGGGGGTGGGAGTTCTCGAGGTTTGATGAGGGATAGGGGGCCAATATAAGGGCCAAGTACCAACACCCATTGCAAATCATGTGCGCACACCCCCCTCGGCCCCCCCGATCGCCGGAACCCCAATGCCGCCAGTTAGGTTCTCCGACGATGATCCGATGATGGTGCCCCGACGAAAAAAAATGCAGCACCAGCACATGCCAGAGCCCAGTATGTGCTGTCGCAACCCTCGGTCTGATCCGATCTTACACTAGGAATGAACTCCGTATGCCTAAGTCAACCCACAAAATGAGCGTGCGGGCGCTCAGCCGACCAGACGGGCGGGATGCGCAAGCCGGGGATCGGCCGGGTCCCCCTCTGCGTGTTGTTGATCCTGCTGCCATAGCCCTTGGTCTGGTCCAATCTTACACTGGGAATGAACTCCATATGCCTAAGCCAACTGACGAAACGAGCGGGCAGGCAGGCGGGCATTACGTCGACCAGAGAGATGGGCTGCGCAAGTCGTGGATCGATAGGGTGGTAGGTGGGTTTACGCACATCTTCATATTTCTGCATGCCAATGCCATTTTTATGGCTTGTAAATTCATACAATGGTCCCTTAAGCCTTCACGTGAAGTTTCATGGCAAGACGACTCGTTTTCTATTTTTCAAGATTTTGAAACTTTTTGCGGTTTGGCATTTTTTAAAATTTTTTCGGAAGGAGTTTTGGCCCCAAACTTGGTAGACGTGATCCTTGTATTTTTGTTGCCATGCACAAAAAAATTCAGCTAAAAAACTCGAAGTGTACAAGATTTTGTGACCTTTTGAAAAAAGTGTCCCCATTTTAGACACTTTAATGGCTACTGGCAGCAAACCTGTAAAATCTCAAATGCTCTTTAAGGGGGTGTGAGTTCTCGAGGTTTGATGATTGATAGGGGGCCAATATATGGGCCAAGTACCAGCACCCATCACACATCATGTGCGCACACCCCCCCGGTCCCCCCGATCGCTGGAACCCCAATGCCATCGGTCAGGTTCTCTGGCGATGCTCCGACGATGGTGCCCCGATGTAGAAAAATGCAACACCAGCACATGCCCGAGCCCAGCATGTGCTACCGCAACCCCTGGTCCGGTCCAATCTTAGACTGGGAATGAACTCGGTATGCTTAGACTTGGAATGAACTCCGTATGCCTAAGTCAACCCACGAAACGAGCGTGCGGGCGCTCAACCGGCCAGAGGGTCGGGATGCGTAAGCCGAGGATCAGTCGGGTCCCCTTTGCACGCTGCCAATCCTGTTGCTGCAACCCTCGGTCCGATCCGATCTTAGACTGGGAATTAACTCCGTATGGCTAAGTTAACCCACAAAACGAGCGTGCGGGCGCTCAACCGGCCAGAGGGGCAGAATGTGCAAGTCGGGGATCGACCGAGTCCCCCTCTGCGTGCCATCGATCCTATTACAGTAACCCTCAGTTGGTCCCATCTTAGACTGGGAATGAACTCCGTATACCTAACCCAATCGACAAAATGAGCGGGCGAGCAGGCGGGCACTACGCCAGTCAGAGAGACGGGATGTGCAAGCCGTGGATCGATAGGGTGGTTGGTGGGTTTAGGCACATCTTCATATTTCTACGTGCCAATGCCATTTTTATGGCTTGTAAATTCATGCAATGGTCCCTTAAGCCTTCACGTGAAGTTTCATGGCAAGACGACTCGTTTTCTATTTTTCATGATTTTCAAAACTTTTTGCGGTTCGGGATTTTTTAAAATTTTTTCGAAAGGAGTTTTTGCCCCAAACATGGTAGACGTGATCCTTGTATTTTTATTGGCATGCACAAAAAATTCAGCTAAAAACTCGAAGTGTACAAGATTTTGTGACCATTTGAAAAAAGTGTCCCCATTTAAGACACTTTACTGGCCACTGGCAGCAAACCTGTAAAATCTCAAATGCTCTTTAAGGGGGTGTGACTTCTCGAGGTTTGATGAGGGATAGGGGGCCAATATAAGGCCCAAGTACCAGCACCCATCGCACATCATGTGTGCACACCCCCCCGACCCCCCCAATCGCCGGAACCCCAATGCCGTCGGACAGGTTCTCCGACGATGGTGCCCCGACGAAGAAAAATACGGCACCAGAACATGCTCGAGCCCAGCATGTGCAGCCACAGCCCTCGCACATCATGTGTGTAGACCCCCCCTCGGCCCTTCGATCGTCGAAACCCCAATGCCGTCGGTCAGGTTCTCCGGCGATGGTGCCCCAGTGAAGAAAAATGCTGCAAAAGCACATGCCCGGGCCTAGCATGTGCTGCCGCAAACCTTGGTTTGGTCCGATCTTAGACTGGGAGTGAACTCCATATGCTTAGACTGGGAATGAACTCCGTATGCCTAAGTCAACCCATGAAATGAGCGTGCAGGCGCTCAACCGGCCAGAGGGGCGGGATGCGCAAACCGGGGATCGGTCGGGTCCCGCACTGTGTATTACCGATCGTGCTATCGCAACCCTCGATCTGGTCTGATCTTAGACTAGGAATGAACTCTGTATGCCTAAGCCAACCGATGAAACGAGCGGGCGGGCGGGCACTAGACCGGCCAGAGAGACAGGATGCGCAAGCCGTGGATCGATAGGGTGGTTGGTGGGCTTAGGCACATGTTCATATTTCTGCATGCCAATGCAATTTTTATGGCTTGTAAATTCATACAATGGTCCCTTTCAGACACTTTAATGGCTACTGGTAGTGGACCTATAAAATGTCGAATGCTCTTTAAGGCGGTGTGAGTTCTCGAGGTTTGATGAGGGATAGGGGGCCAATATAAGGGCCAAGTACCAGCACCCATCGCACATCATGTGCGCACAACCCATCCTAGCCCCCCCGATCGCCAGAACCATAATGTCGTCGGTCAGGTTCTCCGATGATGCTCCGATGATGGTGCCCCGATGAAGAAAAATACGGCACCAGCACATGCCCGAGCCCATCATGTACTGCCACAACCCACGGTCCAGTCTGATCTTAGGCTGGGAATGAGCTTCGTATGCTTAGACTAGGAATGAACTCCGTATGCCTAAGCCAACCCACGAAACGAGCGTGCGGGCGCTCAGTCGGCCAGAGGGTCGGGATGCGTAAGTCAGGGATCAATCAAGTCCCCTCTACACACTGCCAATCCTGTTGCCGCAACCCTCGGTCCGGTCCAATCTTAGACTGGGAATGAACTCCGTATGCCTAAGCCAACCGATGAAACAGCGGGCGGAAGGGCGGGCACTATGTCGGACAGAGAGACGGGATGTGCAAGTCGTAGATCGATAGGGTGGTAGGTGGCTTTAGGCACATCTTCATCTTTTCGCATCCCAATGCCATTTTTATGGCTTGTAAATTCATACAATGGTCCCTTAAGCCTTCACGTGAAGTTTCATGGCAAGACGACTCGTTTTCTATTTTCACGACTTTCAAAACTTTTTACAGTTCGAGATTTTTTAAAATTCTTTCGGAAGGAGTTTTGGCCCAAACTTGGTAGATGTGATCCTTGTATTTTTGTTGGCATGCACAAAAAAATTCAGCTAAAAACTCGAAGTGTACAAGATTTTGTGACCATTTGAAAAAAGTGTCCCCATTTCAGACACTTTAATGGCTACTAGCTGCAAAGCTGTAAAATCTCAAATGCTCTTTAAGCGGGTGTGAGTTCTCGAGGTTTGATGAGGGATAGGGGGCCAATATAAGGGCCAAATACTAGCACCCATCACACATCATGTGCGCACACCCCCCGACCCCCCCGATCATCGAAACCCCAATATCATCAGTCAGGTTCTCCGAAGATGCTTCAGCGATGGTGCCCCAGCGAAGAAAAATGCGGCCCCAACACATGCCCGAGCCCAGCATCTGCTGCCGTAATCCTCATTCCGGTCCGATCTTAGATTGGGAATGAACTCCATATGCTTAGACTGGGAATGAACTCCGTATGCGTAAGTCAACCCATGAAACGAGCGTGCGGGCGCTCAGCCGGCCAGAGGGGCGGGATGCATAAACCGGGGATCGGTCGGGTCCCCCTCTATGTGCCATCGATCCTGCTACTGCAACCCTTGGTCTGGTCCAATCTTAGATGGGGAATGAACTCCATATGCCTTATCCAACAGACGGAACGAGCGGGCGGGTGGGCGGGCGGGCACTACGTCGGACAGAGAGACAAGATGCGCAAGCCGTGGATCGATAGGGTGGTAGATGGGTTTAGGCACATCTTGATATCTCTGCATGCCAATGCCATTTTTATGGCTTGTAAATTCATACAATGGTCCCTTAAGCCTTCACATGAAGTTTCATGGCAAGACAACTCGTTTTCTATTTTTCATAATTTTTGAAACTCTTTGCGGTTCAGGATTTTTTAAAATTTTTTCGAAAAGAGTTTTGGCCCCAAACTTAGTAGACATGATCCTTGTATTTTTTTTGGTATGCACAAAAAAATTTAGCTAAAAACTCGAAGTGTACAAGATTTTGTGACCATTTGAAAAAAGTGTCTCGATTTCAGACACTTTAATGGCAACTGGCAGCAAACCTATAAAATCTCAAATGCACTTGAAGGGGGTGTGAGTTCTCAAGGTTTGATGAGGGATAGGGGCCAATATAAAGGCCAAGTACCAGCACCCATTGCACATCATGTGCGCACAACCCCCCAGCCCCCCGATCGCCGGAACCTCAATGCCGCCGGTAAGGTTGTCCGGAGATGCTCTGGCGATGGTGCCCCGACGAAGAAAAATACGACACCAGCACATGCCCGAGCCCAGCATGTGCTACCGTAACCCTCGGTCCAGTCTGATCTTAGATTGGGAATGAACTCCATATGCTTAGACTGGGAATGAACTTCGTATGCCTAAGTCAACCCATGAAACGAGCGTGCCGACGCTCAGCCGGTCAGAGGGGTGGGATGTGCAAGCCGGGGATCGGCCGGGTCCCCCTCTGCGTGCCATCGATCCTGCTACTGCAACCCTCGGTCTTGTCTAATCTTAGACGGGGAATGAACTCCATATGCCTAAGCCAACAGACGGAACGAGCGGACGGGTGGGTGGGCGGGCACTACGCCGACCAGAGAGACAGGATGCGTAAGCCGTGGATCGATAGGGTGGTAGGTGGGTTTAGGCACATCTTCATATCTCTGTATGCCAATGCCATTTTTATGGCTTTTAAATTCATACAATGGTCCCTTAAGCCTTCACGTGAAGTTTCATGGCAAGACGACTCATTTTCTATTTTTCATGATTTTTGAAACTTTTTACGGTTCAGGATTTTTTACAATTTTTTTGGAAGGAGTTTTAGCCCCAAACTTGGTAGACGTAATCCTTGTATTTTTGTTGGCATGCATTAAAAATTCAGCTAAAAACTCGAAGTGTACAAGATTTTGTGACCATTTGAAAAAAGTGTCCCCATTTCAGACACTTTAATGACTATTGGCAGCAAACCTGTAAAATCTCAAAAGCTCTTTAAAGGGGTGTGAGTTCTCGAGGTTTGATGAGGGATTGGGGGCCAATATAAGGGCCAAGTACCAGCACCCATCGCACATCATGTGCGCACACCCCCCGGCCCCCCCGATCATCGGAACCCCAATGCCGGTCAGGTTATCCGACGATCGTGCCCCGATGAAGAAAAATACGGCACCAGCACATTCTCGAGCCCAACATTTTCTGCCGTAACCTTCGGTCCGATCCAATCTTAGACTGGGAATGAACTCCCTATGCTTAGACTGGGAATGAACTCTGTATGCCTAAGTCAAACCACGAAAAGAGGGTGCGGGCGCTCAGCCTGCCAGAGGGGTAGGATGCCTAAGCTGGGGATCGACCAGGTCCTTATCTGCGTGCTACCAATCTTGCTGCCTTAAACCTTGGTCTGGTCCAATCTTAGACTAGTAATGAACTTCGTATGCCTAAGCCAACCGACGAAACGAGCGGACGGACGGGTGGGCAAGCACTACGCCGGCCAGAGACACGAGATGTGTAAGCCGTGGATCGATAGGGTGGTAGGTGGGTTTAGGCACATCTTTATATTTCTGTGTGGCAATCCCACTTTTATGGGTTGTAAATTCATACAATGGTGCCTTAAGCCTTCACGTGAAGTTTCACGACAAGATGACTCGTTTTCTATTTTTCATGATTTTTGAAACTTTTTACGGTTCAGAATTTTTTAAAATTTTTTTGGAAGGAGTTTTGGCCCCAAACTTGGTAGACGTGATCCTTGTATTTTTTTTGGCATGCAAAAAACAATTCAGCTAAAAATTGGAAGTGTACAAGATTTTGTGACCATTTGAAAAAAGTGTCCCCATTTCAGACACTTTAATGGCTACTGGCAGCAAACCTGTAAAATCTCAAATGCTCTTTAAAGAGGTGTGAGTTCTCGAGGTTTGATGAGGGATAGGGGGCCAATATAAGGGCCAAGTACCAGCACCCATCGTACCTCATGTGCGCACACCCCCCAGCCCCCCCGGATCATCGGAACCTCAATGTTGTCGGTCAGGTTCTCCGACGATGCTCGGTAATGGTGCCTCGATGAAGAAAATTATGGCACCAGCACATGCCCGAGCCCAGCATGTGCTACCGCAGCCATCGGTCCGGTCCGATCTTAGACTGGAATGAACTCCGTATGCCTAAGCCAACCGATGAAAGGAGCGGGCACTACGCCGGCCAGAGAGACGGGATGCGCAAGCCGTGGATCGATAGGGTGGTAGGTTGGTTTAGGCACATCTTCATATTTCTACGTGCCATTGCCATTTTTATGGCTTGTAAATTCATACAACGGTCCCTTAAGCCTTCACGTGAAGTTTCATGGCAAGACGACTCGTTTTCTATTTTTCATGATTTTTGAAACATTTTACGGTTTGGGATTTTTTAAAATTCTTTCGAAAGGAGTTTTGGCCCCAAACTTGGCAGACGTGATCCTTGTATTTTTCTTGGCATGCACAAAACAATTCAACTAAAAACTCGAAGTGTACAAGATTTTGTAACCATTTGAAAAAAGTGTCCCCATTTCAGACACGTTAATGGCTACTGGAAGCAAACCTATAAAATTTGAAATGCTCTTTCAGGTGGTGTGAGTCTCAAGGTTTGATGAGGGATAGGGGGCCAATATAAGGGCCAAGTACCAGCACCCATCGCACATCATTTGCGCACACCCCCCGGCCCCCTTGATCGTCGGAACCTCAATGCTGTCGGTCAGGTTCTCCGATGATGCTTCGGTAATGGTGCCCCGATGAAGAAAATTATGGCACCAGCACATGCCCGAGCCCAGCATGTGCTGCCGCAACCCTCGATCGGATTCGATCTTAGACTGGGAATGAACTCCGTATGCCTAAGCCAACCGATAAAATGAGCGGGCGGGCAGGCGCTATGTCGGCCAGAGAGACGGGATGCGCAAGCCGTGTATCGATAGGGTGGTAAGTGGGTTTAGGTACATCTTCATATTTCTGTGTGCCAATTTCATTTTTATGGCTTGTAAATTCATACAATGGTCCCTTAAGCCTTCACGTGAGTTCTCGAGGTTTGTTGGGGGATAAGGGGCCAATATAAGGGCCAAGTACCAGCACCCATCGTACATCATGTGCGCACACCCCCCGGCCCCCCCGATCACCGAAACCCTAATGCCGTCGGTCAGATTCTCTGGTGATGCTCCGATAATGGTGGCTCGATGAAGAAAAATACGGCACTAGCATATTCTCGAGCCCAGCATGTGTTGTCGCAACCCTTGGGCCGCTCCCATCTTAGACTGAGAATGAACTTTGTATGCTTAGACTGGGAATGAAGTCCGTATACCTAAGTCAACCCACGAAACGAGCGTGCGGGAGTTCAACCGACCAGAAGGGCAGGATGCACAAGCCGGGGATCCGCTGGGTCCCCCTCCGCGTGCTACCGATCATGCTACCGCAACCCTCAGTCTGGTCTGATCTTAGACTGGGAATGAACTCTGTATGCCTAAGGTAACTGACAAAACAAGCAGACGGGCGGGCACTACGTCGGCCAGAGAGACGGGATGCGCAAGCCGTGGATCGATAGGATGGTAGGTGGGTTTAGGCACATCCTTATATTTCTATGTGCCAATGCCATTTTTATGGCTTGTAAATTCATAGAATGGTCCCTTAAGCCTTCATGTGAAGTTTCATGGCAAGACGACTCGTTTTCTATTTTTCACGATTTTCAAAATTTTTCACGGTTTGGGATTTTTTAAAATTTTTTCGGATGGAGTTTTGGCCCCAAACATGGAAGATGTGATCCTTGTATTTTTGTTGGCATGCACAAAAAAATTCACCTAAAAACTCAAAGTGTACAAGATTTTGTGAGCATTTGAAAAAAGTGTCCCCATTTCAAACACTTTAATGGCTACTGGCAGCAAACCCGTAAAATCTCAAATGCTCTTTAAGGGGGTGTGAGTTCTCGAGGTTTGATGAGGGATGGGGGCCAATATAAGGGCCAAGTAACAGCACCCATCGCACATCATGTGCGCACACCCCCCGGCACCCCCGATCGTCGGAACCCCAATGCTGCCGTTTAGGTTCTCCGATGATGCTCCGATGATGGTGCCCCGACGAAGAAAAATGCGGCACCAGCACATGCCCGAGCCCAACATGTGCTGCCGCAACCCCTAATCCGGTCTAATCTTAGACTGAGAATGAACTCCGTATGCTTAGACTTGGAATGAACTCCGTATGCCTAAGTCAACCCATGAAACGAGCGTGCAGGCGCTCAGCCGGCCAGAGGGGCGAGATGCGCAAGCCCGGGATCGGCCGAGTCCTCCTCTACGTGCTGCAGATCCTGCTATCGCAACCCTCCATCCGGTCTGATCTTAAACTAGGAATGAACTCCGTATGCCTAAGCCAAGCGACGAAATGAGTGGACGGGCGGGCAATACGCCAGCCAGAGAGACGGGATGCGCAAGCCGTGGATTGATAGGGTGGTAGGTGGGTTTAGGCACATCTTCATATTTCTATGTGCCAATGCCATTTTTATGGGTTGTAAATTCATACAATGGTCCCTTAAGCCTTCACGTGACGTTTCATGGCAAGACGACTCCTTTTCTATTTTTCACCATTTTTGAAACTTTTTACGGTTCAGGATTTTTTAAAATTTTTTCGGATGGGGTTTTGGCCCCAAACTTGGTAGACGTGATCCTTGCCTTTTTTTTGGCATGCACAAAACAATTCAGCTAAAAACTCAAAGTGTACAAGATTTTGTGACCATTTGAAAAAAGTGTCCCCATTTCAGACGCTTTAATGGCTACTGGCAGCAAACCTGTAAAATCTCGAATGCTCTTTAAGGGGGTGTGAGTTCTCGAGGTTTGATGAGGGATAGGGGGCCAATATAAGGGCAAAGTACCAGCACCCATCGCACATCATGTACGCACACACCCCCCCAGCCCCCCGATCTCCAGAACCCCAATGCCGCCGGTCAGGTTCTATGGCGGTGGTTCGATGATGGTGCCTCGACGAAGAAAAATGTGACACCAGCACATGCCTAAGCCCAGCATGTGCTGCCACAACCCTCGGTCCGGTCCAATCTTAAACTGGGAATGAACTCCGTATGCTTAGACTGGGAATGAACTCCGTATGCCTAAGTCAACCCACGAAATGAGCGTGCGGACGCTTAATCGGCCAAAGGGGTAGGATGCGTAAGCCGGAGATCGGTCGGGTCCCGCTCTGCGTGCTGGCAATCTTGCTACCGCAACCCTCGATCCGATCCAATCTTAGACTGGGAATGAACTCCGTATGCCTAAGCCAACCGACGAAACGAGCGGGTGGATGGGCGGGCAGGCACTACGCCGACCAGAGAGATGGGATGCGCAAGTCGTGGATCGATAGGGTGGTAGTTGGGTTTAGGCACATCTTTATATTTCTGCATGCCATTGCCTTTTTTAGGGCTTGTAAATTCATACAATGGTCCCTTAAGCCTTCACGTGAAGTTTCATGGCAAGACTATTCGTTTTCTATTTTTCATGATTTTAAAACCTTTTTGCGGTTCGGGATTTTTTAAAATTTTTTTGGAAGGAGTTTTTGACCCAAACTTGGTAGACGTGATCCTTGTTTTTTTTTTGGCATGCAAAAAAAAATTTAGCTAAAAATTCGAAGTGTACAAGATGTTGTGACCATTTGAAAAAAGTGTCCCCATTTCAGACACTTTAATTGCTACTAGTAGCAAACCTGTAAAATCTCAAATGCTCTTTAAGGGGGTGTGAGTTCTCGAGGTTTGATGAGGGATAGGGGGCCAATATAAGGCCAAGTACCAGCACCCATCACACATCATGTGCGCACACCCCCCCAGCCCCCCCGATCGCCGGAACCCTAATGCCGTCGATCAGGTTCTCGGACGATGCTCCGGCGATGGTGCCCTGGCAAAGAAAAATGCGGCACCAGCACATGCCCGAGCCTAACATGTGCTGCCGCAACCCTCAGTCCAGTCCGATCTTAGACTGGGAATGAACTCCGTAAGCTTACAATGGGAATGAACTACGTATGCCTATGTCAACCAATGAAACGAGCGTGCGGGGGCTCCGCCGACCAGAGGGGCGGGATGCGCAAGCCAGGGATCAGCCGGGTCCCCCTCTGCATGCTGTCGATCCTGCTGCCGCAACCCTCAGTCTGGTCTAAGCTTAAACTGGGAATGAACTCCATATGCCTAAGCCAACCGATGAAACGAGCGGGTGGGTGGGTGGGCGGGCGGGCACTACGTCGGCCAGAGAGATGGGTTGCGCAAGCCGTGGATCGATAGGGTGGTAGGTGGGTTTTGGCACATCTTCATATTTCTACATGCCAGTGCCATTTCTATGGCTTGTAAATTCATACAATGGTCCCTTAAGCCTTCACGTGAAGTTTAATGGCAAGACGATTCGTTCTTTATTTTTCACCATTTTTGAAACTTTTTGCGGTTCAGGATTTTTTAAAATTTTTTCGGATGGAGTTTTGGCCCCAAACTTGGTAGACGTGATCCTTGTCTTTTTGTTGGCATGCACAAAACAATTCAGCTAAAAACTCGAAGTGTACAAGATTTTGTGACCATTTGAAAAAAGTGTCCCCATTTCAGACACTTTAATGGCTACTGCCAGCAAACCTGTAAAATCTCAAATGCTCTTTAAGGGGGTGTGAGTTCTCGAGGTTTGATGAGGGATAGGGGCCCAATATAAAGGCCAAGTACCAGCACCCATCACACACCATGTGCGCACACGCCCCCCCGACCCCCTCGATCTCTGAAACCCCAATGCCGCTGGTCAGGTTCTCTGACGATGGTCCGGCAATGGTCCCTCAGCGAAGAAAAATGTGGCACCAACAAATGCCCGAGCCCAGCATGTGCTGTCGCAATGCTCGGTCCGGTCCGATCTTAGATTGAAAATAAACTCCGTATGCTTAGACTGCGAATGAACTCTGTATGCCTAAGTCAACCCACGAAACGAGCGTGCGGGCGCTCAACCGGCCAGAGGGGTGGGATGCGCAAGCCGAGGATCAGTCGGCTCCCCTTCTGTATGCTGCCGATCTTGCTGCCGCAACGCTCAGTCTAGTCTGATCTTAAACTGGGAATGAACTCTGTATGCCTAAGCCAATCGATGAAACGAGCGGATGGGCGGGCGGGCACTACACCGGCCAGAGAGACAGGATGCGCAAGCCATGGATCGATAGGGTGGTAGGTGGGTTTAGGCACATCTTCATATTTTTGCATGCCAATGCCATTTTTATGGCTTGTAAATTCATACAATGGTCCCTTTAGCCTTCACGTGAAGTTTCATGGCAAGGCGACTAGTTTTCTATTTTTCACGCTTTTCAAAACTTTTTATGGTTCGGGATTTTTTAAAATTTTTTTGGAAGGAGTTTTGGTCCCAAACTTGGTAGACATGATCCTTGTATTTTTATTGGCATGCACAAAAAAATTTAGCTAAAAACTCGAAGTGTACAAGATTTTGTGACCATTTGAAAAGAGTGTCCCCATTTGAGACACTTTAATGGCTACTCGAAGCAAACCTGTAAAATGTCAAATGCTCTTTAAGGGGGTGTGAGTTCTCGAGGTTTGATGAGGGATAGGGGGGCCAATATGAGGGCCAAATACCAACACCCATCGCACATCATGTGCGCACACCCCCCTCGGCCCCTCCGATTGTTGGAACCCCAATGTCGCCGGTCAGGTTCTCCGGTGATGCTCCGGCGATGGTGCCCCGATGAAGAAAAATTTAGCACCAGCACATGCCCGAGCCCAGCATGTGCTACCACAACCCTCGGTCTGGTTCGATCCTAGACTGGGAATGAACTCCGTATGCTTAGACTGGGAATGAACTCTATATGCCTAAGTCAACCCATAAAATGAGTGTGTGGGCATTCAGCCGACCAGAGGGGCGGGATATGCAAGTCGAGGATCAACCAGGTCCCACTCTATGTGCTACTGATCTTGCTACCGCAACCCTTGGTTCAGTCTGATCTTAGACGGGGAATGAACTCCGTATCCCTAAGCCAATCGATGAAATGATCAGGCGGGCGGACGGGTGGGCGGGCATTATATCGGCCAGAGAGACGGGATGCGCAAGCCGTGGATCGATAGGATGGTAGGTGGGTTTAGGCACATCTTCATATTTCTACATGCCAATGCCATTTTTATGGCTTGTAAATTCATACAATGGTCCCTTAAGCCTTCACGTGAAGTTTCATGGCAAGACGACTCGTTTTTTATTTTTCATGATTTTCAAAACTTTTTATGGTTCGAGATTTTTAAAAATTTTTTCGGAAGGAGTTTTGGCCCCAAACTTGGTAGACGTGATTCTTTTATTTTTTTGGCATGCACAAAAACATTCAACTAAAAACTCGAAGTGTACAAGATTTTGTGAGCATTTGAAAAAAGTGTCCCCATTTCAGACACTTTAATGGCTACTGCAGCAAACCTATAAAATCTCAAATGCTCTTTAAGGGGGTGTGAGTTCTCAAGGTTTGATGAGGGATAGGGGGCCAATATAAGTTCCAAGTACCGGCACCCATCGCACATCATTTGCGCACACCGACCCCCGGCCCCCTCGATCGTCGGAACCCCAATGCTGCCTATCAGGTTCTTCGACGATGCTCCGGTGATGGTGCCCCGACGAAGAAAAATACTGCACCAGCACATGCCTGAGCGCAGCATGTGCTGTCGTAACCCTCAGTCCGATCTGATCTTAGACTGGGAATGAACTCTGTATGCCTAAGTCAACCCACGAAAAGAGCGTGCGGGCACTCAGCCGGCCAGAGGGGCGAGATACGCAAGCCGGGGATCGGCCGGGTCCCCCTCTGCGTGCTGCCAATCCTACTGCCCCAACCCTCGGTCTGATTTGATCTTAGACTGGGAATGAACACCATATGCCTAAGCCAACCGACGAAACGAGCGGCCGGGCGGGTGGGCGGGCAATACGCCAGAGGGATGGGATGCGCAAGTCGTGGATGGATAGGGTGGTAGGTCAGTTTAGGCACATCTTCATATTTTTTCTTGCCAATGCCATTTTTATGGCTTGTAAATTCATACAATTGTCCCTTAACCCTTCATGTGAAGTTTCATGGCAAGACAACTCGTTTTCTATTTTTCACGATTTTCAAAATTTTTGTGGTTCGAGATTTTTTAAAATTTTTTCGAAAGGAGTTTTGGCCCCAAACTTGGTAGACGTAATCCTTGTATTGTTTTTGGCATGCACAAAAAAATTCAGCAAAAAATTGGAAGTGTACAAGATTTTGTGACCATTTGAAAAAAGTGTCCCCATTTCAGACAGTTTAATGGCTACTGGCAGCAAACCTGTAAAATGTCAAATGCTCTTTAAGGGGGTGTGAGTTCTCGAGGTTTGATGAGGGATAGGGGGCCAATATATGGGCCAAGTACCAGCACCCATCGCACATCATGTGAGAACACCCCCCGGCCCCCCCGATAGCCGGAACCCCAATGCCGTCGATCAGGTTCTTCGGCGATGCTTCGACGATGGTGCCCCGACGAAGAAAAATACAGCACTAGCACATTCCCGAGCCTAGCATATGTTGTCGCAACCCTCGGTCCAATCCAATCTTAGATTGGGAATGAACTCCATATGCTTATACTGGGAATGAACTCTGTATGCCTAAGTCAACCCACGAAACGAGCATGTGGGCGCTCAGCCGGCCAGAGGGTCGAGATGCACAAGCCGGGGATCGACCGGGTCCCCTTCTGCATGCTATGGATCCTGCTACTGTAACCCTCGATCCGATCCGATCTTAGACCAAGAATGAACTCCGTATGCCTAAGCCAACCGACGAAACGATCGAGCGGGCGGGCAGACGGGCACCACGTCGGCCAGAGAGACGGGATAAGCAAGCCGTGGATCGATAGGGTGGTAGGTCGGTTAGGGCACATCTTCATATTTCTACGTGCCAATGAAATTTTTATGGCTTGTAAATTCATACAATGGTCCCTTAAGCCTTCACGTGAAGTTTCATGGCAAGACGACTCG
The DNA here is from genome assembly GCF_047325235.1 of Durio zibethinus. Lineage (NCBI taxonomy): Eukaryota > Viridiplantae > Streptophyta > Magnoliopsida > Malvales > Malvaceae > Durio > Durio zibethinus. Next base: position 13,239,360 of record NC_143180.1, on the reverse strand, counting down.
TTTTCTATTTTTCACGATTTTCAAAACTTTTTACAATTCGAGACTTTTTAAAATTTTTTCGGAAGGAATTTTGGCCCCAAACTTGGAAGACGTGATCCTTGTATTTTTGTTGGCATGCACAAAACAATTCAGCTAAAAACTCGAAGTGTACAAGATTTTGTGACCATTTGAAAAAAAGTGTCCCTATTTCAGACACTTTAACGGCTACTGCCAGCAAACCTGTAAAATCTCAAATGCTCTTTAAGGGGTTTGAGTTCTCGAGGTTTGATGAGGGATAGGGGACCAATATAAGGGCCAAGTACCAGCACCCACTGCACATCATGTGTGTACACCCCCCGGCCCCCTCGATCGTCGAAAGCCTAATGCCACCGGTCAGGTTCTCCAACGATGGTGCACCGACGAAGAAAAATGCAACACCAGCACATGCCCGAGCCCAGCTTGTGCTGTCGCAACCCTCGGTCTGGTCCGATCTTAGATGGCAATGAACTCCATATGCTTAGACTGGGAATGAACTTCGTATGCCTAAGTCAACTCACGAAACGAGCGTGCGGGCGCTCAGTCTGCCAGAGGGGTGGGATGTGCAAGCTGGGGATCGGTCGGGTCCCCCTCTGCATGCTACCGATCCTACTGTTGCAACCCTCAGTCCGATCTGATCTTAGACTGAGAATGAACTTCGTATACCTAAGCTAATCGATGAAACGAGTGGGCGGGCGGGCAGGCGGGCACTACGCCAGCCAGAGAGACGGGATGTGCAAGCCGTGGATCGATAGGGTGGTAGGTGGGTTTAGGCACATCTTCATATTTCTGCGTGCCAATGCCATTTTTATGGCTTGTAAATTCGTACAATAGTCCCTTAAGCCTTCACGTGAAGTTTCATGGTAAGACGACTCGTTTTCTATTTTTTATGATTTTTGAAACTTTTTACGGTTCGAGATTTTTTAAAATTTTTTCGAAAGGATTTTTGGCCCCAAACTTAGTAGACGTGATCCTTGTATTTTTATTGGCATGCACAAGAAAATTCAGCTAAAAACTCGAAGTGTACAAGATTTTGTGACCATTTGAAAAAAGTGTCCCCATTTCAGATACTTTAATGGCTACTGGCAGAAAACCTGTAAAATCTCAAATGCTCTTTAAGGGGGTGTGAGTTCTCAAAGTCTGATGAGGAATAGGGGGCCAATATAAGGGCCAAGTACTAGCACCCATCGCACATCATGTGCGCACACCCCTCGGCCCCCCCGATCGTCGGAACCCCAATGCTACCGGTCAGGTTCTCCGGTGATGCTCCGACGATGGTACCCCGATGAAGAAAATTACGGCACTAGCATATGCCCGAGCCCAGCATGTGCTCGAGCCCAGCATGTCCCACTGCAACACTCGGTCCGGTCCGATCTTAGACAGGGAATGAACTCCGTATGCCTAAGTCAACCCACGAAATGAGAATACGGGCGCTCAACTGGCCAAATGCGGGGGATGCGCAAGCCAAGGATCGACCGGGTCCCTCTCTACGTGGTGCCGATCCTGCTGCCACAACCCTCGGTCCGGTCTGATCCTAGACTATAAATGAACTCCGTATGCCTAAACCAACCGACGAAATGAATGGGCGGGCGGGCACTTCGTCGGCTAGAGAGACGGGATGCGCAAGCCGTGGATCGATAGGGTGGTAGGTGGGTTTAGGCACATTTGCATATTTCTACATGCCAATGCCATTTTTATGGCTTGTAAATTCATACAATGGTCCCTTATGCCTTGACGTGAAGTTTCATGGCAAGACGACTCGTTTTCTATTTTTCACGATTTTCAAAACTTTTTGTGGTTCGAGATTTTTTAAAATTTTTTCGACAAGAGTTTTGGCCCCAAACTTATTACACGTGATCCTTGTATTCTTGTTGGCATGCACAAAAAAATTCAGCTAAAAATTTGAAGTGTACAAGATTTTGTGACCATTTGAAAAAAGTGTCCCCATTTAAGACACTTTAATGGCTACTGGCAGCAAACCTGTAAAATCTCAAATGCTCTTTAAGGGGGTGTGAGTTCTCAAGGTTTGATGAGTGATAGGGGGCCAATATAAGGGCCAAGTACCAGCACCCATCGCATATCATGTGCGCACACCCCCCTCCGCCCCCCCGATCACTGAAAACCCAATGCCGTCGATTAGGTTCTATGGCGATGATCCGGCGATGGTACCCTGATGAAGAAAAATGCGACACCAGCACATTCCCGAGCCCAGCATGTCCTGTCGTAACCCTCGATCTGATCCGATCTTAGACTGGGAATGAACTCCGTATGCTTAGACTGGGAATGAACACCGTATGCCTAAGTCAATCCATGAAACGAGCGTGCGGGCGCTCAGCCAGCCAGAGGGGCGGGAAGCGGAAGCCGGGGATCGCTCGAGTCCCCCTCTACGTGCTGTCGATCCTGTTGCCACAACCCTCAGTTCGGTTCAATCTTAAACTGGGAATGAACTCCGTATGCCTAAGCCAACCGACGAAATGAGCGGACGGGCGGGCGGGCACTACGTCGGCCAGAGAGACGGGATGCGCAAGCCGTGGATCGATAGGGTGGTAGGTGGGTTTAGGCGCATCTTCATATTTCTACATGCCAATGCAATTTTTATGGCTTGTAAATTCATACAATGGTCCCTTAAGCCTTCACGTCAAGTTTCATGCCAAGACAACTCGTTTTCTATTTTTCACGATTTTCAAAAGTTTTTACGATTCGAGATTTTTTAAAATTTTTTCAGAAGGATTTTTGGGCCCAAACTTATTAGACGTGAACCTTGTATTCTTGTTGGCATGTACAAAAAAATTCAGCTAAAAACTCAAAGTGTACAAGATTTTGTGACAATTTGAAAAAAGTGTCCCCATTTCAGATACTTTAATGGCTACTGGCAGCAAACCTGTAAAATCTCAAATGCTCTTTAAGGGGGTGTGAGTTCTCGAGGTTTAATGAGGGATAGGGGGCCAATATAAGGGCCAAATACTAGCACCCATCACACATCATGTGCGCACACCCCCCCGACCCCCCCGATTGTCGGAACCCCAATGCCGTCGGTCAGGTTCTCCGACGATGCTCCGGTGATGGTGCCCCAGTGAAGAAAAATGCAGCAACAGCACATGCCTGAGCTTGCCATGTACTGCCGTAACCCTCGGTCTGGTCCGAACTTAGACTTGGAAAGAACTTCGTATACTTAGACTGGGAATGACCTCCGTATGCCTAAGTCAACCCACGAAACGAGCGAGCGAGCGCTCAACCGGCCAAAGGGGCGGGATGCGTAAGCCAGGGATCGGTTGGGTCCCCCTCTACGTGCTGTCGATCCTGCTGCCATAACCCTCAGTCTGATCTGATCTTAGACTGGGAATGAACTCCGTATGCCTAAGCCAACCGATGAAACGAGCAGCCGGGTAGGCGGGCACTATGTCGGCTAGAGAGACGGGATGCGCAAGTCGTGGATCGATAGGGTGGTAGGTGTGTTTAGGCACATCTTCATATTTTTACGGCACCAGAACATGCCCAAGCCTAGCATGTGCTGCCGCAACCCTCGGTCCGATCTGATCTTAGACTGGGAATGAACTCTGTATGCCTAAGTTAACCCATGAAACGAGCGTGCGGGCGCTCAGCCAGCCAGATGGGCGAAATGCACAAGCCGGGGATCGATCGGGTCCTCTTCTATGTGCTGCCGATCCTGCTACCGCAACCCTCGATCTGGTCAAATCTTAGACTGGGAATGAACTCCCTTCGCCTAAGCCAACCGACGAAACGAGCGGGTGGGAGGGCGGGCCCTATGTCGGCCAGAGAGACGGGATGCGCAAGCCGTGGATCGATATGGTGGTAGGTGGGTTTAGGTGTATCTTTATATTTCTATGTGCCAATGCCATTTTTATGGCTTGTAAATTCATACAATTGTCCCTTAAGCCTTCACGTGAAGTTTCATGGCAAGACGACTCGTTTTCTATTTTTCACGATTTTTGAAACTTTTTACGGTTTAGGATTTTAAAAATTTTTTCGGGAGGCGTTTTGGCCCCAAACTTGGTAGACATGATCCTTTTATTTTTGTTGGCATGCACAAAAAAATTCAGGTAAAAACTTGAAGTGTACAAGATTTTGTGACCATTTGAAAAAAATGTCCCCATTTCAAACATTTTAATAGCAACTGGCAGTGAACCTGTAAAATCTCAAATGCTCTTTAAGGGGGTGTGAGATCTCGAGGTTTGATGAGATATAGGGGGCCAATATAAGGGCCAAGTACCTGCACCCATCGCACATCATGTGCGCACACCCCCCCGATTTCCAGAACCCCAATGCCGCAAGTCAGGTTCTCCGACGACGCGCTGGCGATGGTGCCTCGGCGAAGAAAAATGCGGCACTAGCACATGGCCGAGCCCAGCATGTACTGCTGCAAACTTTTTACGGTTCGAGATTTTTTAAAATTTTTTTGGAAGGAGTTTTGGCCCCAAACTTGGTAGACGTGATCCTTGTATTTCTGTTGGCATGCACAAAAAAATTCAGCTAAAAACTCGAAGTGTACAAGATTTTGTGACCATTTGAAAAAAGTGTCCCCATTTCAGACACTTTAATGGCTACTGGCAACAAACTTGTAAAATCTCAAATGCTCTTTAAGGGGGAGTGAGTTCTCGAGGTTTGATGAGGGATAGGGGGCCAATATAAGGGCCAAGTTCCAGCACCCATTGCACATCATGTGCGCACACCCCACCGACGCCCCTGATCGTCGCAACCCTAATACCGTCGGTCAGGATCTCCGACGATGCTCTGACAATGGTGCCCCGATGAAGAAAAATACGGCACCAGCACATGCGCGAGCCCAGCATGTGCTGCTGCAACCCTCGATCCGGTCTGATCTTAGACTGAGAATAAACTCCATATGCCTAAGTCAACCCACGAAACGGGCGTACGGTCGCTCAACCGACTAGAGGGGTGGGATGCGCAAGCCATGGATCGATTGGGTCCCTCTCTGTGTGCTGTCGATCCTGCTGCCGCAACCCTCATTCCGGACCAATCTTAGATTGGGAATGAACTCTGAATGCCTATACCAAATGACGAAACGAGCGGGCTGGCGGGTGGGCGGGCACTACATGGGCTGTGGATCGATAGGGTGGTAGGTGGGTTTAGGCACATCTTCATATTTCTATGTGCCAGTGCCATTTTTATGGCTTGTAAATTCATACAATGGTCCCTTAAGCCTTCACATGAAGTTTCATGGCAAGACGACTCGTTTTCTATTTTTCATGATTTTTGAAACTTTTTACGGTTTGGGATTTTTTTCAATTTTTTTGGAAGGAGTTTTGGCCCCAAAATTTTTAGACGTGATCCTCGTATTTTTCTTGGCATGCACAAAAACATTCAGCTAAAAACTCAAAGTGTACAAGATTTTGTGACCATTTGAAAAATGTGTCCCCATTTTAGACACTTTAATGGCTACTGGCGGCAAACCTGTAAAATCTCAAATGCTCTTTAAGGGGGTGTGAGTTCTCGAGGTTTGATGAGGGATAGGGGGCCAATATAAGGGCCAAGTACCAGCACCCATCGCACATTATGTGCGCACAGCCCCCCGGCCCCCCGATCGTCGAAACCACAATGCTGCCGGTCAGGTTCTTCGGTGATGGAGCCTCAGTGAAGAAAAATACGGCACCAGCACATGCCCGAGCCCAGCATGTGCTGCCGCCACCCTGGATCATGTTCGATCTTAGACTGGGAATGAACTCCGTATGGTTAGACTGCGAATAAAATCTATATACCTAAGTCAACCCATGAAACGAGCGTGCGAGCGCTCAGTCGGCCAAAGGGACAGGATGCGCAAGCTGGGGATTGGTTACGTCCCCCTCTCTGTGCTGTTGATTCTACTGCTGCAACCCTCGGTCCTGTCTAATCTTAGACTAGGAATGAACTCCGTATGCTTAAGCCAACCAAGGAAATGAGCGGGCGGGCACTACGCTGGCCAGAGATACGGAAGCGCAAGCCGTGAATCGATAGGGTGGTATGTGGGTTTGGGCACATCTTTAATGGCTACTAGCAGCAAACCTGTAAAATCTCAAATGCTCTTTAAGGCGGTGTGAGTTCTTGAGGTTTGATGAGGGATAGGGGGCCAATATAAGGGCCAAGTACCAGCACCCATTGCACATCATGTGCGGACACCCCCCCGGCCCCCCCGATCGTGGGAACCCCAATGCTACAGGTCAGGTTCTCCGGTAATGCTCTGATGATGGTGCCCCGATGAAGAAAAATACGGCACACACACATACCCGAGCCCAGCATGTGCTATCGTAACCCTCGGTCCGGTCCGATCTTAGAATGGGAATGAACTCCCTATGCTTAGACTGGGAATGAACTTTGTATGCCTAAGTCAACCCACGAAATGAGCGTGCAGGCGCTCAGTCGACCAGAGGGGCAGCATGCGCAAGTCGGGGATCGGTCGGGTCCCCTTCTACGTGCTGTCGATCCTGTTGCCCTATCCCTCGGTCCGGTCTGATCTTACACTGGGAATTAACTTTGTATGCCTAAGCCAACCGACGAAACGAACGGGCAGACGGGCGGGCACTACACCGGCCAGAGAGACGGGATGCGCAAGCCGTGGATCGATAGGGTGGCAGGTGGGTTTAGGCACATCTTCATATTTCTGCATGCCAATGCCATTTTTATGGCTTGTAAATTCATACAATGGTCCCTTAAGCCTTCACGTGAAGTTTCATGGCAAGACGACTCATTTTCTATTTTTAATGATTTTGAAACTTTTGCGGTTTGAGATTTTTTAAAATTTTTTCGGAAGGAGTTTTGGCCCCAAACTTGGTAAACGTGATCCTTGTATTTTTGTTGGCGTGCATAAAAAAATGGAGCTAAAAACTTGAAGTGTACAAGATTTTGTGACCATTTGAAAAAAGTGTCCCAATTTCAAACACTTTAATGGCTACTGGCAGCAAACCTGTAAAATCTCAAATGCTCTTTAGGGGGTGTGAGTTCTCGAGGTTTGATGAGGGATAGGGGGCCAATATAAGGGCCTAGTACCAGCACCCATCGCACATCATGTGCACACACCCCCTCTGGCCCCCCCGATCGCTGGAACCTTAATGCCACCGATCAAGTTCTCCGACGATGTTACCCCGGCAAAGAAAAATACGGCACCAGCATAAGCCAGAGCATAGCATGTGCTGCAGCAACCCTCAGTCCGATCTGATCTTAGACTGGGAATGAACTCCGTAAGCCTAAGTCAACCCACAAAACAAGCGTGTGGGCGCTCAGCCGGCTAGAGGGGCGGGATGCACAAGCCGGGGATCGGCTGGGTCCACCTCTGCATCCTGTTGATCCAACTGTAGCAACCTTCGGTCCGGTCTGATCTTAGATTGGGAATAAACTCCGTATGCCTAAGCCAACTGACGAAACGAACGGGCGGGCGGGCACTACGTAAGCCAGAGAGACGGGATGTGCAAGCTGTGGATCGATAGGGTGGTAGGTGGCTTTAGGTACATCTTCATATTTCTGTGTGCCAATGCCATTTTTATGGCTTGTAAATTCATACAATGGTCCCTTAAGCCTTCACGTGAAGTTTCATGGCAAGACGACTCGTTTTCTATTTTTCATGATTTTCAAAACTTTTTACGGTTCAAGATTTTTTAAAATTTCTTCGAAAGGAGTTTTGGCCCCAAATTGGGTAGCGTGGTCCTTGTATTTTTCTTGGCATGCACAAAAAAAATCAGCTAAAAACTCGAAGTGTACAAGATTTTGTGGCCATTTGAAAAAAGTGTCCCAATTTCAAACACTTTAATGGCTACTGGCAGTAAACCTGTAAAATCTCAAATGCTCTTTAAGGGCATGTTTGTTCTCGAGGTTTGATGAGGGATAGGAGGCCAATATAAGGGTCAAGTTCCAGCACCCATCGCACATCATGTGCGCACACCCCCCGATACCCCTGATCACTGGAACTCCAATGCCGTCGGTCAGGTTCTCCGATGATGCTCCGGCGATGGTGCCCCGACGAAGAAAAATATGGCACCAGCACATGCTCGAGCCCAGTATGTGCTGCCGTAACCCTCGATCTGGTCTGATCTTAGGCTGGGAATGAACTCCGTATGCTTAGACTGGGAATGAACTCCGTATGCCTAAGTCAACCCATGAAATGAGCATGCGGGCGCTCAACCAGCAAGAGGGGCGGGATGTGAAAGTCGGGGATCGATCGGGTCCCCCTCTGTGTGCTACCAATCCTGCTGTCGCAACCCTCGGTCTGGTCTGATCTTAGACTGGGAATGAACTCCGTACACCTAAGCCATCCGACGAAATTAGCGGGCAGAAAGGCGGGCCCTATGCCGGCCAGAGAGACGGGATGCGCAAGCCGTGGATCGATAGGGTAGTAGGTGTGTTTAGGCACATCTTCATATTTCTATGAGCCAATGCCATTTTTATGGCTTGTAAATTCATACAATGGTCCCTTAAGCCATCACATGAAGTTTAATGGCAAGACGACTCGTTTTCTATTTTTCATGATTTTTGAAACTTTTTACGGTTCGATATTTTTTAAAATTTTTTTGGAAGGATTTTTGGCCCCAAACTTGATAGACATAATCCTTTTATTTTTGTTGGCATGCACAAAAAAATTCAGCTAAAAACTCAAAGTGTACAAGATTTTGTGGCCATTTGAAAAAAGTGTCCCAATTTCAGACACTTTAATGGCTACTGGCAGCAAACCTGTAAAATCTCAAATTCTCTTTAAGGGGGTGTGAGTTCTCGAGGTTTGATGTGGGATAGGGGGCCAATATAAGGGCCAAGTACCAGCACCCATCACACATCATGTGCGCACACCCCCCCGGCCCCCCCATCGCCAGAACCCCAATGCTGCCGGTCAGGTTCTCCGGCGATGCTCCGACGATGGTGCCCCGGTGAAGAAAAATGCGACAACAGCACATGCCCGAGCCCAGTATGTGCTGTCGTAACCCTCGGTCCGGTCCAATCTTAGACTGGGAGTGAACTCCGTATGCCTAAGTCAACCCACAAAACGAGCGTACGGGCGCTCAGCCGGCCAGAGGGGCGGGATGTGCAAGCCGGGGATCGGCCGAGTCCCCCTTTGCGTGCTGCCAATCCTATTGTTGTAACCCTCAGTCCGATCCAATCTTAGACTGGGAATGAACTCCGTATGCCTAAGCCAACTGACGAAATGAGCGGGCGGGCGAGCGGGTGGGCGGGGCAAGCCCTGCGTCGGCCAGAGAAACGAGATGCGCAAGTCGTGGATCGATAGGGTGGTAGGTGGGTTTAGGCACATCTTCATATTTCTGGGTGCCAATGCCATTTTTATGGCTTGTAAATTCATACAATGGTCCCTTAAGCCTTCACGTGAAGTTTCATGGCAAGATGACTCGTTTTCAATTTTCACGATTTTCAAAACTTTTTACGGTTGGGGATTTTTCAAAATTTTTTCGAAAGGATTTTTTGCCCCAAACATGGTAGACGTGATCCTTGTATTTTTATTGGCATGCACAAAAAAATTCAACTAAAAACTCGAAGTGTACAAGATTTTGTGACCATTTGAAAAAAGTGTCCCCATTTCAGACACTTTACCGGCCACTGGCAGCAAACATGTAAAATCTCAAATGCTCTTTAAGGGGGAGTGACTTCTCGAGGTTTTATGAGGCATAGGGGGCCAATATAAGGACCAAGTACCAGCACCCTTCACACATCATGTGCACGACCCCCCCGGCCCCTCGATCGTCAAAACCAAAATGTCATCGGTGAGGTTCTCTGGTGATGCTCTGGTAATGGTGCCCTAGCGAAGAAAAATATGACACCAGCACATGCCCGAGCCCAACATGTGCTGTCGTAACCCTCGGTCCAGTCTGATCTTAGACTGGGAATGAACTCTATATGCTTAGACTGGGAATGAACTCTGGATGCTTAGACTGGGAATGAACTTTGTATGCCTAAGTCAACCCATGAAACGATCGTGCAGGCGCTCAACCGGCCAGAGGGGCGGGTTGCGCAAACTGAGGATCGACTGGGACTCCCTCTATGTACCGCTGATCCTGCTACCATAACCCTCAGTCTGGTTCGATCTTAGACTGGGAATGAACTCCATATGCCTAAGCCAACCGACGAAACGAGCGGGCGGGCGGGCAGGCCCTACGCCAGCCAGAGAGACGGGATGCGCAAGCCGTGGATCAATTGGGTTGTAGGTGGGTTTAGGCACATCTTCATATTTTTGTGTGCCAATGCCATTTTTATGGCTTGTAAATTCATACAATGGTCCCTTAAGCCTTCACATGAAGTTTAATGGCAAGACGACTCGTTTTATATTTTTCATAATTTTGAAAACTTTTTACGGTTTGAGATTTTTTAAAATTGTTTCGAAAGGAGTTTTAGCCCCAAACATGCAAGACGTGATCCTTGTATTTTTTTTGGCATGCACAAAAAAATTCAGCTAAAAACTCGAAGTGTACAAGATTTTGTGACCATTTGAAAAAAGTGTCCCCATTTCGGACACTTTAATGGCTACTAGTAGCAAACTTGTAAAATCTCAAATGCTCTTTAAAGGGGTGTGAGTTCTCGAGGTTTGATGTGGGATAGGGGGCCAATATAAGGGCCAAGTACCAGCACCCATCGCACATCATGTGCACACACCCCCCTGGCCCCCCCGATCGCCAGAACCCCAATGCTGTCGGTCAGGTTCTCCGACGATGCTCCGGTGATAGTGCCCCGATGAAGAAAAATACGACACCAGCACATGCCCGAGCCTAGCATGTGCTGCCGCAACCCTCGGTCCGGTCCGATCTTAGACTGGGAATGAACTCCGTATGCCCAAGTCAACCCATGAAACGAGCGTGCGGGCGCTCATCCGACCAGAGCGGTGGGATGCGCAAGCTGGGGATCGGCCGGGTCCGCCTTTGCATGCTACCCATCTTGCTGCCACAACCCTCAGTCCAGTCTGATCTTAGACTGGGAATGAACTCCGTATGCCTAAGCCAACCGACAAAACGAGCGGACGGGCGGGCGGGCACTATGCCGGCCAGTGAGACGGGATGCACAAGCCGTGGATCGATAGGGTGGCAGGTGGGTTTAGGCACATCTTAATATTTTTGTGTGCCAATGCCATTTTTATGGCTTGTAAATTCATTCAATGGTCCCTTAGGCCTTCACGTGAAGTTTCATGGCAAGACAACTCGTTTTCTATTTTTCACGATTTTTGAAACTTTTTACGGCTCGGGATTTTTTAAAATTTTTTCGGTAGGATTTTTTGCCCCAAAATTGGTAGACGTGATCCTTTTATTTTTGTTGGCATGCACAAAAACATTCAGCTAAAAACTCGAAGTGTACAAGATTTTGTGACCATTTGAAAAAAGTGTCCCCATTTCAGACACTTTAATGGCTACTAACAGCAAACCTGTAAAATCTCAAATGCTCTTTAAGCGGGTGTGAGTTCTAGAGGTTTGATGAGGGATAGGGGGCAACTATAAGGCCCAGGTACCAGCACCCATCGCACATCATGTGCGCACACCCCCCCGGCCCCCCCGATCGCCAGAACCCCAATGCCGTCAATCAAGTTCTCCGGCGATGGTGCCCCAACGAAGAAAAATGCGGCACCAGAACATGCCCGAGCCCAGCATGTGCTGCCACAACCCTCGGTCTGGTCTGATCTTAGACTGGGAATGAACTCCGTATGCTTAGACTAGGAATGAACTCCGTATGCCTAAGTCAACCCACGGAACGAGCGTGCGGGCGCTCAGCCGGCCAGAGGAGCAGGATGCGTAAGCCGGGGATCGACCGGGTCCCCCTCTGCGTGCTGTCGATCTTGCTGTCACAACCCTCGGTCCAGTCTGATCATAGACTGGGAATGAACTCCGTATGCCTAAGCCAACCGACGAAATGAGCGGGTTGGCGGGCACGACGCCGACCAAAGAGATGGGATGCGCAAGCCGTGGATCGATAGGGTGATAGGTGGGTTTAGGCACATCTTCATATTTCTGCATGCCAATGCCAATTTTTTGGCTTGTAAATTCTTACAATGGTCCCTTAAGCCTACACGTGAAGTTTCATGGCAAGACAACTCGTTTTCTATTTTTCATGATTTTTGAAACTTTTTGGGTTTCAGGATTTTTTAAAATTTTTTCGGAAGGACTTTTGGACCCAAACTTGGTAGACGTGATCCTTGTATTTTTTTTGGCATGCACAAAAAAATTCAGCTAAAAACACAAAGTGTACAAGATTTTATGACCATTTGAAAAAAGTGTTCCCATTTCAGACACTTTAATGGCAACTGGCAGCAAACCTGTAAAATCTCAAATGCTCTTTAAGGGGGTGTGAGTTCTCAAGGTTTGATGAGGGATAGGGGGCCAATGTAAGGGCAAGTACCAGCACCCATGGCACATCATGTGTGCACACCTCCCCAGCCCCCCCGATCGTCGGAACCCAAATGCCACCGGTCAGTTCTCCGGCGAAGATGCCCCGGCAAAGAAAAATGTGGCACCAGCACATGCCAGAGCCCAGCATGTGCTGCCGCAACCTTCGCTCCGGTCCAATCTTAGACTAGGAATGAACTCCGTATGCTTAGACTGGGAATGAACTCCGTATGCTTAAGTCAACCTACGAAATGAGCGTGCGGGCGTTCAGCCGGCCAGAGGGGCAGGATGCGCAAGCCGGGGATCGACCGGGCCCCCACTCCAGTCTGATCTTAGATTGGGAATGAACTCCGTATGCCTAAGCCAACCGACGAAATGAGCGGGCGGGCGGAAAATATGCCGACCAAAGAGATGGGATGCGCAAGCCGTGGATCGATAGGTTGGTAGGTGGGTTTAGGCATATCTTCATATTTCTACGTGCCAATGCCAATTTTTTGGCTGTAAATTCTTACAATGGTCCCTTAAGCCTACACGTGAAGTTTCATGGCAAGGCAACTCGTTTTCTATTTTTCATGATTTTTGAAACTTTTTGGGGTTCGAGATTTTTTAAAATTTTTTCGGAAGGAGTTTTGGCCCCAAACTTGGTAGACGTGATCCTTGTATTTTTGTTGGCATGCACAAAAAAATTCAGCTAAAAACACGAAGTGTACAATATTTTATGACCATTTGAAAAAAGTGTCCCCATTTCAGACACTTTAATGGCTATTGGCAACAAACCTGTAAAATCTCAAATGCTCTTTAAGGGGGTGTGAGTTCTCGAGGTTTGATGAGGGATAGGGGGCCAATATAAGGGCCAAGTACCAGCACCCATGGCACATCATATGCGCACACCCTCCCCGGCCCCCCCGATTGTCGGAACCCCAATGCCGTCGATCAGGTTTTCCAAGAATGCTCCGGCAATGGTGCCCCGGGGAAGACAAATGCAGCACCAGCACATCCCAAGCCCAGCATGTGCTGCCGTAACCCTCGGTCTGAGCCGATCATAGACTGGGAATGAACTTCGTATGCTTAAACTGGGAAAGAACTCCATATGCCTAAGTCAATCCATGAAACGAGTGTACGGGCGCTCAGCCGGCCAGAGGGGTGGGATGCGTAAGCCGGGGATCGGTTGGGTCCCCCTCTGCGTCCTGTCGATCCTACTGCCATAACCCTCGGTCTGATCTGATCTTAGACAGGGAATGAACTCCGTATGCCTAAGCCAACCGATGAAACAAGCGGGTGGGCGGGCGGGCGGGCAATACGTCGGTCAGAGAGATGGGATGTGCAAGCCGTGGATCGATAGGGTGGTAGGTGGGTTTAGGTACATCTTCATATTTCTACGTGCCAATGCCATTTTTATGTCTTGTAAATTCATACAATGGTCCCTTAAGCCTTCACGTGAAGTTTCATGGCAAGACGACTCGTTTTCTATTTTTCATGATTTTTGAAACTTTTTACTGTTCAAGATTTTTTAAAATTTGTTCAGAAGTATTTTTGGCCCCAAACTTGGTAGGCGTGATGCTTGTATTTTTGTTGGCACGCACAAAAAAATTCAGCTAAAAACACGAAGTGTACAAGATTTTGTGACCATTTGAAAAAAGTGTCCCCATTTCAGACACTTTAATGGCTACTGGCAGCAAACCTGTAAAATCTCAAATGCTCTTTAAGGGGGTGTGAGTTCTCGAGGTTTGATGAGGAATAGGGGCCAATATAAGGGTCAAGTACCAGCACCAATCGCACATCAGGTGCGCACACCCCCCCGGCCCCCCCGATCGTTAGAACCCCAATGCCACCGATCAGGTTCTCTGGCGATGCTCCGACGATGGTGCCCTGGCGAAGAAAAATGCGGCACCAGCACATGCCCGAGCCTAGCATGTGCTGCCGCAACCCTCGGTTCGGTCTGATCTTAAACTGGGAATGAGCTCTGTATGCCTAAGTCAACCCACGAAACGAGCGTGCGTGCGCTCAGTCGGCCAGAAGGGCGAGATGCATAAGTCGGGGATTGATCGGGTCCCCCTCTGCGTGCTGCCAATCCTGCTGCCGCAACCCTCGGTCCGGTCTGATCTTAGACTGGGAATGAACTCCGTATGCGTAAGCCAACCGACGAAACGAGTGTGCGGGCGGCCAGGAGGGTACTACGCCGGCCAGAAAGACGGGATGCGCAAGCCGTGGATCGATAGGGTGGTAGGTGGATTTACACACATCTTCATATTTCAGTGTGCCAATGCCATTTTTATGGCTTGTAAACTCATACAATGGTCCCTTAAGCCTTCACGTGAAGTTTCATGGCAAGACGACTCGTTTTCTATTTGTCATGATTTTTGAAACTTTTTACGATTCGAGATTTTTTAAAATTTTTTCGGAAGGAGTTTTGGCCCCAAACATGGTAGACGTGATCCTTGTATTTTTGTTGGCATGCAAAAAAACATTCAACTAAAAACACGAAGTGTACAAGATTTTGTGACCCTTTGAAAAAAATGTCCCCATTTCAGACACTTTAATGGCTATTGGCAACAAACCTATAAAATCTCAAATGCTCTTTAAGGGGGTGTGACTTTTTGAGGATTGATGAGGGATAGGGGGCCAATATAAGGCCCAAGTACCAGCACCCATTGCACACCATGTGCGCACACCCCCCACGGCCCCCCCGATCATCGGAACCCCATTACCGTCGGTCAGGTTCTTCGAGATGGTGCCCCAACGAAGAAAAATGCGGCACCAGCACATGCCCGAGCCCAGCATGTGCTGCCACAACCCTCGGTCCGGTCTGGTCTTAGACTAGAAATGAACTCCATATGCTTAGACTGGGAATGAACTCCGTATGCCAAAGTCAACCCACTAAACGAGCGTGCGGGCGCTTAGCCGGCCAGAGGGGTAGGACGCGCAAGATGGGGATCGGCCAGGTCCCCCTCTGCGTGGTGTCGATCCTACTGTCGCAACCCTCAATCCAGTCCGATCTTAGACTGGGAATGAACTTTGTATGCCTAAGCCAACCGAAGAAACGAGCGGGCGGGCACGACGCCGGCCAGAGAGACGGGATGCGTAAGCCGTGGATCGATAGGGTGGTAGGTGGGTTTAGGCACATTTTCATATTTTTTCGTGCCAATGCCATTTTTATGGCTTCTAGATTCATACAATCGCCCCTTAAGCCTTCACGTGAAGTTTCATGGCAAGACGACTCGTTTTCTATTTTTCACGATTTTTGAAACTTTTTACGGTTTGAGATTTTTTAAAATTTTTTCGGAAGGATTTTTGGCCCCAAACATGGTGGACATGATCCTTGTATTTTTGATAGCATGCACAAAAAAATTCAGCTCAAAACTTGAAGTGTACAATATTTTGTGACCATTTGAAAAAAGTGTCCCCATTTTAGACACTTTAATGGCTACTGGCAGCAAACCTGTAAAATCTCAAATGCTCTTTAAGGGGGTGTGAGTTCTCGAGGTTTGATGTGGGATAGGGGGCCAATATAAGAACAAGTACCAGCACCCATCGCACATCATGTGCGTACCCCCCCGACCCCCTCGATTGCCGGAACCCTAATACCGCCGGTCAGGTTCTCCGACGATGGTGCCCTGGCGAAGAAAAATGTGGCACCAGCACATGCCCGGGCCCAGCATGTGCTACCGTAACCCTCGGTCCGGTCCGATCTTAGACTGGGAATGAACTTCGTATGCTTAGATTGGGAATGAACTCCGTATGCCTAAGTCAACCCACGAAACGAGCGTACGGGCGCTCAACCGGCCAGAGGGGCGGGATGTGCAATCCGGGGATCGATCTTTTCCCCATCTACGTGCTATCGATCTTGCTGCCGCAACCCTCGGTCTGGTCTGATCTTAGATTGGGAATGAACTCCGTATGCCTAAGCCAATCGATGAAACGAGCGGTCGAGCGGGCGGGCGAGCACTACACAGGCCAGAGAGACGGGATGCGCAAGTCGTGGATCGATAGGGTGGTAGGTGGGTTTAGGCACATCTTCATATTTTTACGTGCCAATGCCAATTTTTTGCTTGTAAATTCATACAATGGTCCCTTAAGCCTTCACGTGAAGTTTCACGGCAAGACGACTCGTTTTCTATTTTTCACGAATTTTGAAACCTTTTGCAGTTCAAGATATTTTAAAATTTTTTTGGAAGGCGTTTTGGCACCAAACTTGGTAGACACGATCCTCGTATTTTTGTTGGCATGCACAAAAAAATTCAACTAAAAACACGAAGTGTACAAGATTTTGTGACCATTTGAAAAAAGTGTCCGCATTTCAGACACTTTAATGGCTACTTACAGCAAACCTGTAAAATCTCAAATGCTCTTTAAGGGGGTGTGAGTTCTCAAGGTTTGATGAGGGACATGGGGCGAATATAAGGGACAAGTACCAGCACCCTTTGCACATCATGTGCGCACACCCTCCCCGGCCCCCCAATCGTCGGAACCCCAATGCCGCTGGTCAGGTTCTCCTGTGATGCTCCGGCGATGGTGTGAGTACTCAAGGTTTGATGAGGGATAGGGGGCCAATATAAGGGCCAAGTACTAGCACCCATGGCACATCATGTGCGCACACCCCCCCGGCCCCCCGATCGTCGGAACCCCAATGCCATCGGTCAGGTTCTCCGATGATGCTCCGGTGATGGTACCCTGGTGAAGAAAAATTTGGCACCAGTACATGCCCGAGCCCAGCATGTGCTGCCGTAACCCTCGGTCCGATCTGATCTTAGACTGGGAATGAACTTCGTATGCTTACACTGGGAATGAACTCCGTATGCCTAAGTCAACCCATGAAACGAGCGTGCGGGCGCTCAACCGGCCAGAGAGGCGGGATGAGTAAGCCGGGGATCGGCCGGGTCCTCCTCTGCGTCCTGTCGATCCTGCTGCTGCAACCTTTAGTCCGGTCTGATCTTAGATTGGGAATGAACTCTATATGCCTAAGCCAACCGACGAAACGAGCGGGCACTACGCCGACCAGAGAGTCGGGATGCGTAAGCCGTGGATCGATAGGGTGGTAGGTGGGTTTAGGTACGTCTTCATATTTCTACATGCCAACGGCATTTTTATGGCTTGTAAATTCATACAATGGTCCCTTAAGCCTTCACTTGAAGTTTCATGGCAAGACGACTCGTTTTCTATTTTTCATGATTTTCGAAACTTTTTACGGTTCAAGATTTTTTAAAATTTTTTTGAAAGGAGTTTTGGCCCCAAACTTGGTGGACATGAGCCTTGTATTTTTGTTGGCTTGTACAAAACAATTCAGCTAAAAACTCGAAGTGTACAAGATTTTGTGACCATTTGAAAAAAGTGTCCCCGTTTCAGACACTTTAATGGCTACTGGCAAGAAACCTGTAAAATCTCAAATGCTCTTTAAGGGGGTGTGAGTTCTTGAGGTTTGATGAGGGATAGGGGGCCACTATAAGGGCCAAGTACCAGCACCCATCGCACATCATGTGCGCACACCCCCCCCGGCCCCTCCGATCATCGGAACCCAATGGCGTCGGTCAGGTTCTCTGACGATGGTGCCCCGACGAAGAAAAATGCGACATGCGCACATGCCCGAGCCCAACATGTGCTCCCGTAACCCTCGATCTGATCCGATCTTAGATTGGGAATGAACTCTATATGCTTAGACTGGGAATGAACTCTGTATGCCTAAGTCAACCCACGAAACGAGCGTGCGGGCGCTCAGCCGGCCAGAAGGGCGGGATGCGCAAGTCGGGGATCGGTTGGGTCCCTCTCTGCGTGTTACCGATCCTGTTGCCACAACCCTCGGTCCGGTCCGATCTTAGACTGGGAATAAACTCCATATGCCTAAGCCAACCGATGAAACGAGCGGACGGGCGAGCGGGCACCACGCTGGCCAGAGAGACGGGATGCGAAAGCTGTAGATCGATCGGGTGGTAGTTGGGTTTAGGCACATCTTCATATTTCTGTGTGCCAATGCCATTTTTATGGCTTGTAAATTCATACAATGGTCCCTTAAGCCTTCACATGAAGTTTCATGGCAAGACGACTCGATTTCTATTTTTTACGATTTTCAAAACTTTTTACGGTTCGAGATTTTTTAAAATTTTTTCGGAAGGAGTTTTGGCCCCAAACTTAGCAGATGTGATCCTTGTATTTTTGTTCGCATGCACAAAAAAAGTCAGCTAAAAACTCGAAGTGTACAAGATTTTGTGACCATTTCCAAGAAAGTGTCCCTATTTCAGACACTTTAATGGCTACTGGCAACAAACCTGTAAAATCTCAAATGTTCTTTAAGGTGGTGTGAGTTCTCAAGCTTTGATGAGGGAAAGGAGGCCAATATAAGGGCCAAGTACCAACACCCATCGAACGTCATGTGCGCACACCCCCCCGGCCCCTCCGATGTCAGAACCCCAACGTCGTCGATCAGGTTCTCCGGTGATGCTCTGACGATGGTGCCCCGGCGAAGAAAAATGCAGCACCAGCACTTCCTCGAGCTCAGCATGTGCTGCCGCAACCCTTGGTCCGGTCCGATCTTAGACTGGGAATGAACTCCGTATGGTTAGACAGGGAATGAACTCCGTATGCCTAAGTCAACCCATGAAACGAGTGTGCGGGTGCTCAGCCGGCCAGAAGGGTGGGATGCATAAGTCTGGGATCGACTGGGTCCCCCTCTGTGTGCTGCCGATCCTGCCACCCCAACCCTCGGTTCGGTCCGATCTTAGACTGGGAATGAACTCCGTATGCCTAAGCGAACCGACGAAACGAGCGGGCGAGCGGTCGAGCGGGCAGGCACTATGCCGGCCAGAGAGATGGGATGCGCAAGCCATGCATCGATAGGGTGGTAGGTGGGTTTAGGCACATCTTCATATTTCAGCATGCCCATGCCATTTTTATGGCTTGTAAATTCATACAATGGTCCCTTAAGCCTTCACGTAAAGTTTCATGGCAAGACGACTCGTTTTCTATTTTTCATGATTTTTGAAACTTTTTGTGGTTCGGGATTTTTTAAAATTATTTCGAAAGGAGTTTTGGCCCTAATCTTTGTAGACGTGATCCTTGTATTTTTTTTGGCAAGCACAAAAGATTCAGCTAAAAACTCTAAGTGTATAAGATTTTGTGACCATTTGAAAAAAGTATCCCCATTTCAGACACTTTAATGGCTACTGGCAGCAAACCTGTAAAATCTGAAAAGCTCTTTAAGGGGGTGTAAGTTCTCAAGTTTTGAAGAGGGATAGGGTGCCAATATAAGGGCCAAGTACCAACACCCATCGCACATCATGCGTGCACACCCCTCAGGCCCCCCCGATCGCTGGAACCCCAATGCCGCCGGTCAGGTTCTCCGTAATGCAGCACCAGCTCGTGCCCGAGCCCAGCATGTGCTGCCACAACCTTCGGTCTAGTTTGATCTTAGACTGAAAACGAACTCCGTATGCTTAGACTGGCAATGAACTCTGATGCCTAAGTCAACCCATGAAACGAGCGTGCGGGCACTCAGTCGACCAGAGGGGCGGAGCAAGCCAGGGATCGGCTGGGTCCCCCTCTACGTGCTGCCAGACCAGCTACCGTAACCCTTGGTCTGATTCGATCTTAGACTGGGAATGAACTCCGTATGCCTAAGCCAACTGATGAAACGAGCGGGCAGATGGGCGGGTGGGCACTACGTCGGCCAGAGAGACGGGATGCGCAAGCCGTGGATCGGTAGGGTGGTAGGTGGGTTTAATCACATCTTCATATTTCTGCATGCCAATGCCATTTTTATGGCCTGTAAATTCATACAATGGTCCCTTAAGCCTTCACGTGAAGTTTCATGGCAAGACGACTCGTTTTCTATTTTTCATGATTTTCGAAACTTTTTACGGTTCGGGATTTTTTAAACTTTTTTCAGAAGGAGTTTTGGCCCCAAACTTGGTAGACGTGATCCTTGTATTTTTGTTGGCATGCACAAAAAAAATCAGCTAAAAACTCAAAATGTACAAGATTTTGTGACCATTTGAAAAAAGTATCCCTATTTCAGGCACTTTAATAGCTACTGTCAGCAAACCTGTAAAATCTCAAATGCTCTTTAAGGGGGTGTGAGTTCTTGAGGTTTGATGAGGGACATGGGGTGAATATAAGGGCCAAGTACCAGCACCCTTTGCACATCATGTGCGCACACCCTCCCCAGCCCCCCCAATCGTCGGAACCCCAATGCCATCGGTCAGGTTCTCCTGTGATGCTCCGACGATGGTGCCTCGGCGAAGAAAAATGCAGCACCAGCACATGCTCGAGCCCAGCATGTGCTAACGTAACCCTCGGTCTGGTCCGATGTTAGACTGGGAATGAACTTCGTATGCTTAGACTGGAAAGAACTCCGTACGCCTAAGTCAACCCATGAAATGAGCGTGCGAGCGCTCAGCCGATCAGAAGGGCGGGATGCGCAAGCCAGGGATCGGCCGGGTCCCCCTCTACATGCTACCGATCTTGCTACCGCAACCCCCGGTCTGGTCCGATCTTAGACTAGGAGTGAACTCCGTATGCCTAAGCCAACCGACGAAACGAGCGGGCGGGCGGGCGGGCGGGCACTACGTCGGCCAGAGAGATGGGATGCGCAAGCCGTGGATCGATAGAGTGGTAGGTGGGTTTAGTCACATCTTCATATTTCTACATGCCGATGCCTTTTTTATGGCTTGTAAATTCATACAACGGTCCCTTAAGCCTTCACGTGAAGTTTCATGGCAAGACGACTCGTTTTCTATTCTTCATGATTTTTGAAACTTTTTACAGTTTGGGATTTTTTTAAATTTTTTCGGAAGGCGTTTTGTCCCCAAACTTGGTAGACATGATCCTTGTATTTTTCTTGGCATGCACAAAAAAATTCAGCTAAAAACTTAAAAGTGTACAAGATTTTGTGACCATTTGAAAAAAGTATCCCTATTTCAGACACTTTAATAGCTACTGGTAGCAAACTTGTAAAATCTCAAATGCTCTTTAAGGGGGTGTGAGTTGTCGAGGTTTGATGAGGGAAAGGGGGCCAATATAAGGGCCAAGTACCAGCACCCTTTGCACATCATGTGCGCACACCCTCCCCGGCCCCCCCCGATCGTCGAAACCCCAATGTCGCCGGTCAGGTTCTCCTGTGATGCTCCGGCGATGGTGCCCCGGTGAAGAAAAATGAGGCACCAGCACATGCCCGAGCCCAGCATGTGCTGCCTAACCCTTGGTCCGGTCCGATCTTAGACTGGGAATGAACTCCGTATGCTTAGACTGGGAACGAACTCCATATGCCTAAGTCAACCCATAAAACGAGCGTGCGGGCGCTCAGCCGGCCAGAGGGGCGGGATGCGCAAGCCGAGGATCGGTCGGGTACCCCCATGCATGCTACCGATCTTGCTGCCGCAACCCTCGGTCCAGTCCAATCTTAAACTGGGAATGAACTCCGTATGCCTAAGCCAACCGACGAAATGAGAGGGCGGGCGGGCACTACGGCGTCCAGAGAGGTCGGATGCGCAAGCCGTGGATCGATAGGGTGGTAGGTGGGTTTAGGCACATCTTCACATTTTTCCGTGCCAATTCCATTTTTATGGCTTGTAAATTCATACAATGGTCCCTTAAGCCTTCACGTGAAGTTCCATGGCAAGACGACTCGTTTTCTATTTTTCACGATTTTGGAAACTTTTTACGGTTCAAGATTTTTTAAAATTTTCTCGGAGAGATTTTTGCCCCAAACTTGGTAGATGTGATCCTTGTATTTTTGTTGGCATGCACAAAAAAATTCAGCTAAAAACTCGAAGTGTACAAGATTTTGTGACCATTTGAAAAAAGTGTCCCCATTTGAGACACATTAATGGCTACTGGCAGCAAACCTGTAAAATCTCAAATGCTCTTTAAGGGGGTGTGAGTTCTCAAGGTTTGATGAGGGATAGGGGACCAATATAAGGGCCAAGTACCAGCACCCATAGCACATCATGTTCGTACACCCCCCCGGCCCCCCCGATCGTCGGAACCCCAATGCCGCCGGTCAGGTTCTCCGACGATGCTCCGACGATGGTGCCCCGACGAAGAAAAATGCGGCACCAGCACATGCCCGAGCCCAGCATGTGCTATCGCAACCCTCAGTTTGGTCTGATCTTTGACTGGAATGAACTCCGTAAGCTTAGACAGGGAATGAACTCTGTATGCCTAAGTCAACCCATGAAACGAGCGTGCGGGCACTTAGCCGGCCAGAAGGGCGGGATGCACAAGCCGAGGATCGATCGAGTCCCCCTCTATGTGCTATCGATCCTGCTGCCACAACCTTCGATCCAGTCTGATCTTAGACTGGGAATGAACTCCGTACGCTTAAGCCAACCGACGAAACGAGCGGGCGGACGGGCGGTCGGGCACTACGCTGGCCAGAGAGACGGGATACGCAAGCCGTGGATCATTAGGGTGGTAGGTGGGTTTAGGCAGATCTTCACATTTCTATGTGCGAATTCCATTTTTATGGCTTGTAAATTCATACAATGGTCCCTTAAGCCTTCACGTGAAGTTTCATGGCAGGACGACTCATTTTCTATTTTTCATGATTCTCGAAACTTTTTACTGTTCGAGATTTTTAAAAATTTTCTCGGAAGGAGTTTTGGCCCCAAACTTGGTAGACGTGATCCTTGTATTTTTGTTGGCACGCACAAAACAATTTAGCTAAAAACTCAAAGTGTACAAGATTTTATGACCATTTGAAAAAAGTGTCCCCATTTCAAACACTTTAATGGCTACCGGTAGCAAACCTGTAAAATCTCAAATGCTCTTTAAGGGGGTGTGAGTTCTTGAGGTTTGATGAGGGATAGGGGGCCAATATAAGGGCCAAGTACCGGCACCCATCGCACATCATGTGCGCACACCCCCAATGGCCCCCTCGATCGCCGGAACCCCAATGCCGACGGTCAGGTTCTCCGGTGATGCTCGGCGATGGTACCCCGATGAAAAACAATGCGGCACCAGCACATGCTCGAGCCCAGCATGTGCTACCGTAACCCTCGGTCCGATCCGATCTTAGACTGGGAATGAACTCCGTATGCCTAAGTCAACCCACGAAACGAGCGTGCGGGCGCTCAGCCGGCCAGAGGGGTGAGATGCGCAATCCAGGGATCGGTCGGGTCCCCCTCTGTGTACTACCGATCCTGCTGGGAATGAATTTCGTATGCCTAAGCCAACCGATGAAACGAACGGGCGGGCAGGCGGGCACTATGCAGGCCAGAGAGACGGGATGCGCAAGCCGTAGATCGATAGGGCGGTTGGTGGGTTTAGGCACATCTTTATATTTGTATGTGCCAATGCCATTTTTATGGCTTGTAAATTCATACAATGGTCCTTTAAGCCTTCACGTGAAGTTTCATGGCAGGACAACTGGTTTTCTATTTTTCACGATTCTCGAAACTTTTTACGGTTCGAGATTTTTTAAAATTTTCTCGGAAGGATTTTTGGCCCCAAACTTGGTAGATGTGATCCTTGTATTCTTGTTGGCATGCAAAAAAAAATTCAGCTAAAAACTCGAAGTGTAGAAGATTTTGTGACTATTTGAAAAAAGTGTCCCCATTACAGACACTTTAATGGCTACTGGCAGCAAACCTGTAAAATCTCAAATGCTCTTTGAGGGGGTGTGAGTTCTCGAGGTTTGATGAGGGAAGGGGGGCCAATATAAGGGCCAAGTACCAGCACCCATCGCACATCATGTGCGCACACCCCCCCGGCCCCCCTGATCATCGGAACCCCAATGCCGTCGGAAAGGTTCTCTGGCGATGGTGCCCCAACGAAGAAAATGCGGCACCAGCACATGCCCGAGCCTACCATGTGCTGCCGCAACCCTTTGTCCGGTCCGATCTGAGACTGGGAATGAACTCTGTATGCTTAGAATGGGAATGAACTTTGTATGCCTAAGTCAACCCACAAAATGAGCGTGCGGGCGCTCAGCCGGCCAGAGGGATGCACAAGCCGGGGATCGATCGGGTCCCCTTTTACGTGCTGTTGATCCTACTGACGCAACCCTCAGTCCGATCCAATCTTAGACTGGGAATGAACTCCGTATGCCTAAGCCAAATGACGAAACGAACGTGCGAGCGAGCGGGCGGACACTACGTCGACCAGAGAGACGGGATGCGCAAGCCGTGGATCGATTGGGTGTTAGGTGTGTTTAGGCACATCTTCATATTTCTGCGTGCCAATGCCATTTTTATGGCTTGTCAATTCATACAATGGTCCCTTAATCCTTCAAGTGAAGTTTCATGGCAAGACAACTCGTTTTCTATTTTTCACGATTTTTAAAACTTTTTACGGTTCGAGATTTTTTAAAATTTTTTCGAAAGGAGTTTTGGACCCAAACATGGTAGACGTGATCCTTGTATTTTTGTTGGCATCCACAAAACAATTCAGCTAAAAACTCGAAGTGTACGAGATTTTGTGACCATTTGAAAAAAGTGTCGCCATTTCAGACACTTTAATGGCTACTGGCAGCAAACCTGTAAAATCTCAAATGCTCTTTAAGGGGGTGTGAGTTCTTGAGATTTGAAGAGGGATAGGGGGCCAATATAAGGGCCAAGTACCAGCACCCATCACACATCATGTGCGCACAACCCCCCGAGCCCCCCGATTGTCGGAACCCCAATGCCGTCGATCAGGTTCTCCGGTGATGGTGCCCCGGCGAAGAAAAATGAGACACCAGCACATGCCCGAGCCCTGCATGTGCTGCCGCAACCCTAGGTCCAGTCTGATCTTAGACTGGGAAAGAACTCCATATGCTTAGACGAGGAATGAACTCCGTATGCCTAAGTCAACCCACGAAACGAGCGTGCGGGCACTCAACCGGCCAGAGGGGCGGGATGCGATAGCCGGTGATCAGTCGGGTCCCCCTCTCCGTGCTACCGATCCTGCTACTGCAACCATCAGTCTTATCCAATCTTAGACTGGGAATGAACTCCGTATGCCTAAGCCAACCGATGAAACGATCGGACGGGCGGGCGGGCACTACGTCGGCCAGAGAGATGAGATGCGCAAGCCGTGGATCGGTAGGGTGGTAGGTGGGTTTAGGCACATCTTTATATTTCTGCCTGCCAATGCCATTTTTATGGCTTGTAAATTCATACAATGGTCCCTTAAGCCTTCACGTGAAGTTTCATGGCAGGACGACTCATTTTCTATTTTTCACGATTTTTGAAACTTTTTGCGGTTTGGGATTTTTTAAAATTTTTTTGGAAGGAGTTTTGGCCACAAACTTGGTAGACATGATCCTTGTATTTTTGTTGGCATGCACAAAAAAATTCAGCTAAAAACTCGGAGTGTACAAGATTTTGTGACCATTTGAAAAAAGCGTCCCCATTTCAGACACTTTAATTGCTACTGGCAGCAAACCTGTAAAATCTCAAATGCTCTTTAAGGGTGTGTGAGTTCTTGAGGTTTGATGAGGGATAGGGGGCCAATATAAGGGCCAAGTACCAGCACCCATCGCACATCATGTGCGCACACCCCCTTGGCCCCCCGGATCGTCGGAACCCCAGTGCCGTCGATCAGGTTCACCGGCGATGGTGCCCTGGCGAAGAAAAATATGACACCAGCACATGCCCGAGCCCAGTATGTGCTGCCGTGACCCTCGGTCTGATTCGATCTTAGTCTGGGAATGAACTATGCATGCTTAGATTGGGAATGAACTCCGTATGCCTAAGTCAACCCATGAAACGAGCGTGCGGGTGCTCAGCCAGCCAGAGGGGCTGGATGCGCAAGCCGGGGATCGACCGGGTCCCCCTCTATGTGCTGCCGATCCTATTGTTGTAACCCTCAGTTCTGTCTGATCTTAGACTGAGAATGAACTCCGTATGCCTAAGCCAACTAATGAAACAAGCGGGCGGGCGTGCGGGCGGGCACTACGTTTACCAGAGAGACGGGATGCGCAAGCGGTGGATCGATAAGGTGGTAGGTGGGTTTAGGAACATCTTCATATTTCTGCATGCCAATGCCATTTTTATGGCTTGTAAATTCATACACTGGTCCCTTAAGCCTTCACGTGAAGTTTCATGGCAAGATTACTCGTTTTCTATTTTTTATGATTTTTGAAACTTTTTACGGTTCAGGATTTTTTAAAATTTTTTTGGAAGGATTTTTGGCCCCAAACTTGGTAGACGTGATCCTTGTATTTTTTTTGGCATGCGTAAAAAAATTCAGCTAAAAACTCGAAGTGTACAAAATTTTGTAACTATTTGAAAAAAGTGTCCCCATTTCTAACACTTTGCTGGCTACTGGCAGCAAACCTGTAAAATCTCAATTGCTCTTTAAAGGGGTGTGAGTGCTTCAGCTTTGATGAGGGATAAGAGGCCAATATAAGGGCCAAATACCAGCACCCATCGCACATCATGTGCGCACACCCCCCCCGGCGTCCCCGATCACCGGAAACCCAATGCCGTCGATCAGGTTCTCCGGCGATGGTGCCCCCGCGAAGAAAAATACGGCACCAGCACGTGCCCGAGCCCAGCATGTGCTGCCGCAACTGTCAGTCCGGTCCAATCTTAGGCTGGGAATGAACTCTGTATGCTTAGACTGGGAAGGAACTCCGTATGCCTAAGTTAACCCACGAAACGAGAGTGTGGGCGTTCAGCCGGCCAGAAGGGCGGGATGCGTAAGTCGAGGATCGGTCGGGTCCCCCTTTGCGTGCTGCCGATCTTGCTACCGCAACCCTCGGTCCGATCTGATCTTAGACTGGGAATGAACTCCGTATGCCTAAGCCAACTGACGAAACGAGGGGGCGAACGGGCGGGCGGGCTCTATGTCGGCTAGAGAGACAGGATGCGCAAGCCATGGATCGATATTGTGGTAGGTGGGCTTAGGCACATCTTCATATTTCTACATGCCAATGCCATTTTTATGGCTTGTAAATTCATACAATGGTCCCTTAAGCCTTCACGTGAAGTTTCATGGCAAGACGACTCATTTTCTATTTTTCACGATTTTTGAAACATTTTGTGGTTCAGGATTTTTTGAAATTTTTTCGAAAGGTGTTTTGCCCCAAACTTGGTAGACGTGATCCTTGTATTTTTGTTGGCATGCACAAAAAAATTCAGCTAAAAACTCGAAGTGTACAAGATTTTGTCACCATTTGAAAAAAGTGTCCCCATTTCAGACAATTTAATGGCTACTGGCAGCAAACCTGTAAAATCTTAAATACCCTTTAAGGGGCAATGAGTTCTCGAGGTTTGATGATGCATAGGGGGCCAATATAAGGGCCAAGTACCAGCACCCATCGCACATCATGTGCGCACACCCCCCGGCCCCCCGATCGCCGGAACCCCAATGCCATCGGTCAGGTTCTTCGGTGATGCTCTAACGATTGTGCCCTGGCAAAGAAAAATATGGCACCAGCACATGCCCGAGGCCAGCATGTGCTGTCGCAACCCTTGGCCCGGTCCGATCTTAGACTGGGAATGAACTCCGTATGCCTAAGTCAACCCACGAAACGAGCATGCGGGCGCTCAGCCAGCCAAAAGGGCGGGATGCGCAAGTCGGGGATCGACCGGGTCCCCCTCTGCGTGCTGCCAATCCTGCTACCGCAACCCTCGTCCGGTCCAATCTTAGATTGGGAATGAGCTCCGTATGCCTAAGCCAACCGACGAAACAAGCAGGCGGGCACTATGTCGGCCAAAGAGATGGGATGCTTAAGCCGTGGATCGATAGGGTGGTAGGTGGGTTTAGGCACATCTTCATATTTCTGCTTGCCAATGCCATTTTTATGGCCTGTAAATCCATACAATGGTCCCTTAAGCCTTCACGTGAAGTTTCATGGCAAGACGACTCGTTTTCTATTTTTCATGATTTTTGAAACTTTTTCGGTTCAGGATTTTTTTAAATTTTTTCGAAAGGAGTTTTGGCCCAAAACTTGGTAGACGTGATCCTTGTATTTTTTTTGGCATGCCCAAAAAAATTCAGCTAAAAGCTCGAAGTGTACAAGATTTTGTGACCATTTCAAAAAAGTGTCCTTATTTCAGACACTTTAATGGCTACTGGCTGCAAACCTGTAAAATCTCAAATGCTCTTTAAGGGGGTATGAGCTCTCGAGGTTTGATGAGGGATAGGGGGCCAATATAAGGGCCTAGTACCAGCACCCATCGCACATCATGTGCGCACACCCCCCCAGGCCCCCTCAATTGCCGAAACCCTAATGCCGCCGGTCAGGTTCTCCGGCGATGATAGCCCGATGAAGAAAAATACGACACCAGCACATGCTCGAGCCCAAGATGTGCTGCCACAATCCTCGGTCCGGTTCGATCTTAGACTGGGAAAGAACTTCATATGCTTAGACTGGGAATGAACTTCGTATGCCTAAGTCAACCCACGAAACGAACGTACGGGTGCTCAATCGGCCAGAGGGGCAGTATACGAAAGTCGGGGATCGGCCGGGTACCCCTCTACGTGCTACCGATCCTGCTGCCGCAAACCTTGGTCCGGTCTGATCTGAGACTGAGAATGCACTCCGTATGCCTAAGCCAACCGACGAAACGAGCGGGTGGGCGGACGGGCACTACGTCGGCCAGAGAGACGGGATGCGCAAGCCGTGGATCGATAGGGTGGTAGGTGGGTTTAGGAACATCTTCATATTTCTAAGTGCCAATGCCATTTTTATGGCTTGTAAATTCATACAATGGTCCTTTAAGCCTTCACGTGAAGTTTCATGGCAAGACGACTCATTTTTTATTTTTCATGATTTTTGAAACTTTTTACGGTTCGGGATTTTTTAAAATTTTTTTGGAAGGTGTTTTGGCCCCAAACTTGGTAGACGTGATCCTTGTATTTTTTTTGGCATGCAAAAAAAAATTCAGCTAAAAACTCGAAGTGTACAAGATTTTGTGACCATTTGAAAAAAATGTCCCCATTTCAGACACTTTAATGGCTACTGGTAGCAAACTTGTAAATCTCAAATGCTCTTTAAGGGGGTGTGAGTTCTCGAGGTTTGAAGAGGAATAGGGGGCCAATATAAGGGCCAAGTACCAGCACCCATCGCACATCATGTGCGCACACCCCCGCTGCCCCCCGATCGTCGGAACCCCAATGCCGTCGGTCAGGTTCTCCGGTGATGGTGCCCCGACGAAGAAAAATGCGGCACCAGCACATGCTCGAGCCCAGCATGTGCTGTCGCAACCATCGGTCTGGTTCGATCTTGGACTGGGAATGAACTCCGTATGCTTAGACTAGGAATGAACTCTGTATGCCTAAGTCAGCCCACAAAACGAGCGTGCGGGCGCTCAGCTGACCAGAGGGGCAGGATGCATAAGTCGAGGATCGATCGGGTCCCTCTCTGTGTGCTGCCAATCCTACTGCTGCATCCCTCGGTCTGATCTGATCTTAGACTGGGAATGAACTCCGCATGCCTAAGCCAACCGACGAAACAAGCGGGCGGGCGGGCACTACGTCGGCCAGAGAGACGGGATGCGCAAGCCGTGGATCGATAGGGTGGTAGGTGGGTTTAGGCACATCCAATGCCATTTTTATGTCTTGTAAATTCATACAATGGTCCCTTAAGCCTTCACGTGAAGTTTCATGGCAAGACAACTCGTTTTCTATTTTTCACGATTTTTAAAACTTTTTGTGGTACGGGATTTTTCAAAATTTTGTCGGAAGGAGTTTTGGCCCCAAAACATGGTAGACGTGATCCTTGTATTTTTTTTGGCATGCACAAAAAAATTCAGCTAAAAACTCAAAGTGTACAAGATTTTGTCACCATTTGAAGAAAGTGTCCCTATTTCAGACACTTTAATGGCTACTGGCAGCAAACCTATAAAATGTCAAATGCTCTTTAAGGGGGTGTGAGTTCTCGAGATTTAATGAGGGATAGGGGGCCAATATAAGGGCCAAGTACCAGCACCCATCGCACATCATGTACGCACACACCCCCCCGATCCCCCGATCGTTGAAACCCTAATACCGTCGGTCAGGTTCTCCAACGATGGTGCCCCGACGAAGAAAAATGCGGCACCAGCACATGCCCGAGCCCAAGATGTGCTGCCGCAACCCTCGTTCTGGTCTGATCTTAGGCTGAGAATGAACTCCTATGCTTAGACTAGGAATGAACTCCATATGCCTAAGTCAACCCATGAAACGAGCGTGCGTGCACTCAGCTGACTAGAGGGGCGGGAATGCGCAAGACGAGGATCGGTTGGGTCCCTCTCTATGTGCTGTCGATCCTGCTACCACATCCCTCGATCTGATTGAATCTTAAACTGGGAATGAACTCCGTATGCCTAAGCCAATCGACGAAACAAGCGGACAGGCGGGCACTACACCGGCCATAGAGACGGGATACACAAGCCGTGGATTGATAGGGTGGTAGGTGGGTTTGGGCACATCTTCATATTTTTGCGTGCCAATGCCATTTTTATGGCTTGTAAATTCATACAATGGCCCTTAAGCCTTCACGTGAAGTTTCATGGCAAGACGACTCGTTTTCTATTTTTCATGATTTTCAAAACTTTTTGCGGTGGGGGATTTTTAAAAATTCTTTCGGTAAGAGTTTTGGCTCCAAACTTGGTAGACGTGATCCTTGTATTTTTGTTGGCATGCACAAAACAATTCAGCTAAAAACTCGAAGTGTACAAGATTTTGTGACCATTTGAAAAAAGTGTCCCCATTTCAGACACTTTAATGGCTACTGGCAGCAAACCTGTAAAATCTCAAATGATCTTTAAGGGGGTGCGAGTTCTCGAGGTTTGATGAGGGATAGGGGGCCAATATAAGGGCCAAGTACCAGCACCCATTGCACATCATGTGCGCACACCCCCCCGGCCCTCTCGATCATCGAAACCCCAATGCCGTCGATCAAGTTTTCCGACGATGCTCTGACGATGGTGCCCAGACGAAGAAAAATGCGGCACCAACACATGCCCGAGCCCAAGATGTGCTGCCGTAACCCTCGGTCCGGTCCAATCTTAGACTGGGAATGAACTCTGTATGCTTAGACTGGGAATGAACTCCGTATGCCTAAGTCAACCCACGAAACGAGCGTGCATGAGCTCAGCCGACCAGAGGGGCGGGATGCGCAAGTCGGGGATCGGTCGGGTCCCCCTCTGCGTGCTGCTGATCCTGCTACCGCAACCCTCGATTTGGTCTGATCTTAGACTGGGAATGAACTCCGTATGCCTAAGCCAATTGATGAAACGAGCGGGTGGATGGGCGGGCGGCAACTACGTCGGCCAGAGAGACGGGATGCGCAAGCTTTGGATCGATGGAGAGGTTTGTGGGTTTAGGCACATCTTCATATTTTTGCATGCTAATGCTATTTTTATGGCTTGTAAATTAATACAATCCCTTAAGCCTTCACGTGAAGTTTCATGGCAAGACGACTCATTTTCTATTTTTCATGATTTTCAAAACTTTTTGCGGTTCGAGATTTTTTAAAATTTTTTCGGAATGTGTTTTGGCCCCAAACTTGGTAGACGTGATCCTTGTATTTTTTTTGACATGCACAAAAAAAATCAGCTAAAAACTTGAAGTGTACAAGATTTTGTGACCATTTGAAAAAAGTGTCCCCATTTCAGACACTTTAGTGGCTACTGGCAGCAAACCTGTAAAATCTCAAATGCTCTTTAAGGGGCTCAGAGTTCTCGAGGTTTGATGAGGGATAGGGGGCCAATATAATGGCCAAGTACCAGCACCCATCGTACATCATGTGTGCATACCCCCCCGACCCCCTTGATCGCCGGAACCCTAATGTCGCCGGTAAGGTTCCCCGATGATGCTCCGGTG
Organism: Durio zibethinus; assembly: GCF_047325235.1. Classification (NCBI taxonomy): domain Eukaryota; kingdom Viridiplantae; phylum Streptophyta; class Magnoliopsida; order Malvales; family Malvaceae; genus Durio; species Durio zibethinus. The sequence goes on along the minus strand of NC_143180.1, from coordinate 13,207,306 downwards.
ATGGTGCCCCGACGAAGAAAAATGCGGCACCAGCACTTGCCCGAGCCTAGCATGTGCTGCCGCAACCCTCGGTCTGATCCAATCTTAGATTGAGAATGAACTCCGTAAGCTTAGACTGGGAATGAACTCCGTATGCCTAAGTCAACCCATGAACCGATTGTACGGGGGCTCAGCCGGCCAGAGGGGTGGGATGTGCAAGCTGGCCATCGGTCGAGTCCCCTTCTGTGTGCTACCAATCTTGCTACCGCAACCCTCGGTCCGATCCGATCTTAGACTGGGAATGAACTCCGTATGCTTAAGCCAATCGACGAAACGAGCGGACGGGTGGGCGGGCACTACGTCGGCTAGAGAGACGGGATGCGCAAGCCGTGGATCGATAGGGTGGTAGGTGGGTTTAGGCACATCTTCATATTTCTACGTGCCAATGCCATTTTTATGGCTTGTAAATTCATACAATGCTCCCTTAAGCCTTCAGGTGCAGTTTCATGGCAAGACGACTCGTTTTCTATTTTTCATGATTTTTGAAACTTTTTACGGTTCGAGATTTTTTAAAATTTTTTCGGATGGAGTTTTGGCCCCATACTTGGTAGACATGATCCTTTTATTTTTGTTGGCATGCACAAAAAAATTCAGCTGAAAACTCGAAGTGTACAAGATTTTGTGACCATTTGAAAAAAATGTTCCCATTCCAGATACTTTAATGGCTACTGGCAGCAAACCTGTAAAATCTCAAATGCTCTTTAAGGGGGTGTGAGTTCTCGAGGTTTGATGAGGGATAGGGGGCCAATATAAGGGCCAAGTACCAGCACCCATCGCACATCATATGCGCACACCCCCTGGCCCCCCCGATCGTCGGAACCCCAATGCCGTCGGTCAGGTTCTCCGATGATGCTTCGACGATGGTACCCCGATGAAGAAAAATGTGACACCAGCACATGCCCGAGCCCAACATGTGCTACCGTAACCCTCGGCCCAGTCCGATCTTAGACTGGGATTGAACTCTGTATGCTTAGACTGGGAATGAACTTCGTATGCCTAAGTCAACCTACAAAACGAGCATGCGGGCGCTCAGTCTGCCAGAGAGGCGGGATGCGCAAGCCGGGGATCGACCGGGTCCACCTCTACGTGCTGTCGATCCTGCTACAGCAACCCTCGGTCCGGTTCGATCTTAGACTGGGACTGAACTCTGTATGCCTAAGCCAACTGACGAAATGAGCGAGCGGGCGGGCGGGCGGGCGGGTGAGCGGGGCACTACGCCGGCCAGAGAGACGGGATGCGCAAGCCGTGGATCGATAGGGTGGTAGGTGGGTTTAGGTACATCTTCATATTTCTACGTGCCAATGCCATTTTTATGGCTTGTAAATTCATACAATGGTCCCTTAAGCCTTCACGTGAAGTTTCATGGCAAGACGGCTCGTTTTTTATTTTTTTTTATTTTTGAAACTTTTTACGGTTCGGGATTTTTTAAAAATTTTTTGGAAGGAGTTTTGGCCCCAAACTTGGTAGACGTGATCCTTGTATTTTTGTTGGCATGCACAAAAAAATTCAGCTAAAAACTCGAAGTGTACAAGATTTTGTGACCATTTGAAAAAAGTGTCCCCATTTCAGACACTTTAATCGCTACTGGCAACAAACCTGTAAAATCTCAAATGCTCTTTAAGGGGGTGCAAGTTCTCGAGGTTTGATGAGGGATAGGGGGCCAATATAAGGGCCAAGTTCCAGCACCCATTGCACATCATGTGCGCACACCCACCGGCCCCCCCGATCATCGAAACCCCAATGCCGCCAGTCAGGTTCTCCTACGATACTCCGACGATGGTGCCCCGACGAAGAAAAATACGACACCAGCACATGCCCGAGCCCAGCATGTGCTGCCACAACCCTCGATCCGGTCTGATCTTAGATTGGAAATGAACTCCGTATGCTTAGACTGGGAATGAACTCCGTATGCTTAGGTCAACCCATGAAACGAGCGTGCAGGGGCTCAGCAGGCCAGAGGGGTGGGATGCGCAAGCCGGGGATCGACCGGGTCCCCCTCTGCGTGCTGCTGATCCTGCTGTCGCAACCCTTGATCCGATCTGATCTTAGACTGAGAATGAACTCTGTATGCCTAAGCCAACCGACGAAACAAGCGGGCGAGCGGGCGGGCAGGCACTACGCCGCCCAGAGAGATGGGATGCGTAAGCCGTGGATCAATAGGATGGTAGGTGGGTTTAGGCACATCTTTATATTTTTACGTGCCAATGCCATTTTTATGGCTTGTAAATTCATACAATGGTCCCTTAAGCCTTCACGTGAAGTTTCATGGCAAGACGACTCATTTTTTATTTTTCACGATTTTCAAAACTTTTTGCGGTGCGAGATTTTTTAAAATTTTTTTGGTAGGAGTTTTGGCCCCAAACTTGGTAGACGTGATCCTTGTATTTTTGTTGGCATGCACAAAACAATTCAGCTAAAAAATTGAAGTGAACAAGATTTTGTGACCATTTGAAAAAAGTGTCCCCATTTCAGACACTTTAATGGCTACTGGCAGTAAACCTGTAAAATCTCAAATGCTCTTTAAGGGGGTGCGAGTTCTCGAGGTTTGATGAGGGATAGGGGGCCAATATAAGGGCCAAGTACCAGCACCCGTTGCACATCATGTGCGCACACCCCCCCGCCCCCCCCGATCGTCGAAACCCCAATGCCGCCAATCAGGTTCTCCTATGATGCTCCGGCGATGGTGCCCTGGCGAAGAAAAATGTAGCACCAGCATGTGCTGCCGCAACCCTCGGTCCGGTCCGATCTTACACTGGGAATGAACTTCATATGCTTAGACTGGGAATGAACTCCGTATGCTTAAGTCAACCCACGAAACGAGCGTACAGGTGCTCAGCCGACCAGAGGGGTGGGATGCGCAAGCCGGGGATCGACTGGGTCCCCCTTTGCGTGCTGTCGATCCTACTGCCGCAACCCTCAGTCCGGTCCGATCTTAGACTGGGAATGAACTCCGTATGCCTAAGCCAACCGACGAAACGAGCGAGCGGGCGGGCACTACGCCGGTCAGAGAGACGGGATGCGCAAGCCGTGGATAGATAGGGTGGTAGGTGGGTTTAGGCACATCTTCATATTTCTGTGTGCCAATGCCATTTTTATGGCTTGTAAATTCATACAATGGTCCCTTAAGCTTATTTGTTCATGTGCTTTCATATTTTCTTTTGTTTTCACTTTTTTTCTTCGTTTTAAAAATTTCTACAAAACATTTTTTCTTTTTATTTTATTTCATATTTTTGCCTCTTCATTTTTTATTTTTTCTTGTTTTTCTAATTTTTTTTGCAAAATTTTTTTTATTTCTTCTTTCCATTTTTTTTTCACACTTCCTTAGATTTTTTATTTTTCATAAATCTCTTGTCTTTTCATTTTTATTCTTTTCTTAATTTTTTCACAAATTTCTTTTTATTTTTTATTTTCATTTTTAAATTCTTATAGTTTTTTTGTTGCATTTTCTTTTTTTGTTTTCATTTTTATTTTGCATTAACTTTTTTCTTTTTTAATTTTTTGCCCTTGAATTTTTATATTGTTTTCTTATTATATCTTATATGTTTTTCAATTTTTTGTATTTTTTCAAATATTTTTTTCTATTTTCTCGTTTCAATTCATTTTTGTCTTTTTTTATTTTTTATTTTTGATTCATTATTTTTTTTCTTACTTTTTATATTTTATATTTTTTGTTTTGCTTTAATATTTTTTTCTTTTTTATTTCTTTTTTTCTTTATATTTTCATAAATTTTTATAATGTTTTGGATTTTTTTATTTTTCTTTTCTTTTTTTATTTATCGTTGTTTCTTATTTTCTATTGTATTTTTATAATTTTTCATTAACTCCTTTTCCTTTTAAATTTTTCTTTTTCTTTTTTACTTATTTTTTCATGTGCTTTCATATTTTCTTTTGTTTTCACATTTTTTCTTCGTTTTAAAAATTTCTACAAAACATTTTTTCTTTTTATTTTATTTCATATTTTTGCCTCTTCATTTTTTTTTCTTGTTTTTCTAATTTTTTTCGCAAATTTCTTTTTATTTCTTGTTTCCATTTTTTTTTCACACTTCCTTGGAGTTTTTATTTTTCATAAATCTTTTGTCTTTTCATTTTTATTCTTTTCTTCATTTTTTCACAAATTTCTTTTTATTTTTTATTTTCATTTTTAAATTCTTATATTTTTTTTTGTTGCATTTTCTTTTTTCGTTTTCATTTTTATTTTGCATTAACTTTTCTCTTTTTTAATTTTTTATCCTTGAGTTTTTATATTGTTTTCTTATTATATCTTATATGTTTTTCAATTTTTTGTATTTTTTCAAATATTTTTTTTTCTATTTTCTCGTTTCATTTCATTTTTGTCTATTTTTATTTTTTATTTTTGATTCATTATTTTTTATTTTCTTACTTTTTACATTTTATATTTTTTGTTTTGCTTTAATATTTTTTTCTTTTTTTATTTTTTATTTCTTTCTTTATTTATATTTTTATAAATTTTTATAATGTTTTGGATTTTTTTATTTATCGTTGTTTCTTATTTTCGATTGTATTTTTATACTTTTTCATTAACTCTTTTTCCTTTTAAATTTTTCTTTTTTTTTTTACTTATTTTTTCATGTGCTTTCATATTTTCTTTTGTCTTTTTACTTTTTTTCTTCATTTTAAAAATTTCTAAAAAACATTTTTTCTTTTTATTTTATTTCATATTTTTGCCTCTTCATTTTTTTATTTTTTCTTGTTTTTCTAATTTTTTTCGCAAAATTCTTTTTATTTCTTGTTTCCATTTTTTTTTCACATTTCCTTGGATTTTTTCTTTTTCATAAATCTTTTGTCTTTTCATTTTTATTCTTTTCTTAATTTTTTTACAAATTTGTTTTCATTTTTTATTTTCATTTTTAAATTCTTATAGTTTTTTTTTGTTGCATTTTTTTTTTTCGTTTTCATTTTTATTTTGCATTAACTTTTCTCTTTTTTAATTTTTTGTCCTTGAATTTTTATATTGTTTTCTTATTATATCTTATATGTTTTTCAATTTTTTGTATTTTTTCAAATATTTTTTTTTCTATTTTCTTGTTTCATTTCATTTTTGTCTTTTTCTATTTTTTATTTTTGATTCATTATTTTTTATTTTCTTACTTTTTATATTTTATACTTTTTGTTTTGGTTTAATATTTTTTTCTTTTTTATTTCTTTCTTTATTTATATTTTCATAAATTTTTATAATGTTTTGGATTTTTTTATTTTTCTTTTCTTTTTTTATTTATCATTGTTTCTTATTTTCTATTGTATTTTTATAATTTTTCATTAACTCTTTTTCCTTTTAAATTTTTCTTTTTTTTTACTTCTTTTTTTCATGTGCTTTCATATTTCCTTTTGTTATCACTTTTTTTCTTCGTTTTAAAAATTTCTACAAAACATTTTTTCTTTTTATTTTATTTCATATTTTTGCCTCTTCATTTTTTTTTCTTGTTTTTCTAATTTTTTTCGCAAATTTCTTTTTATTTCTTGTTTCCATTTTTTTTTCACACTTCCTTGGAGTTTTTATTTTTCATAAATCTTTTGTCTTTTCATTTTTATTCTTTTCTTCATTTTTTCACAAATTTCTTTTTATTTTTTATTTTCATTTTTAAATTCTTATATTTTTTTTTGTTGCATTTTCTTTTTTCGTTTTCATTTTTATTTTGCATTAACTTTTCTCTTTTTTAATTTTTTGTCCTTGAGTTTTTATATTGTTTTCTTATTATATCTTATATGTTTTTCAATTTTTTGTATTTTTTCAAATATTTTTTTTTCTATTTTCTCGTTTCATTTCATTTTTGTCTATTTTTATTTTTTATTTTTGATTCATTATTTTTTATTTTCTTACTTTTTACATTTTATATTTTTTGTTTTGCTTTAATATTTTTTTCTTTTTTTATTTTTTATTTCTTTCTTTATTTATATTTTTATAAATTTTTATAATGTTTTGGATTTTTTTATTTATCGTTGTTTCTTATTTTCGATTGTATTTTTATACTTTTTCATTAACTCTTTTTCCTTTTAAATTTTTCTTTTTTTTTTTACTTATTTTTTCATGTGCTTTCATATTTTCTTTTGTCTTTTTACTTTTTTTCTTCATTTTAAAAATTTCTAAAAAACATTTTTTCTTTTTATTTTATTTCATATTTTTGCCTCTTCATTTTTTTATTTTTTCTTGTTTTTCTAATTTTTTTCGCAAAATTCTTTTTATTTCTTGTTTCCATTTTTTTTTCACATTTCCTTGGATTTTTTCTTTTTCATAAATCTTTTGTCTTTTCATTTTTATTCTTTTCTTAATTTTTTTACAAATTTGTTTTCATTTTTTATTTTCATTTTTAAATTCTTATAGTTTTTTTTTGTTGCATTTTTTTTTTTCGTTTTCATTTTTATTTTGCATTAACTTTTCTCTTTTTTAATTTTTTGTCCTTGAATTTTTATATTGTTTTCTTATTATATCTTATATGTTTTTCAATTTTTTGTATTTTTTCAAATATTTTTTTTTCTATTTTCTTGTTTCATTTCATTTTTGTCTTTTTCTATTTTTTATTTTTGATTCATTATTTTTTATTTTCTTACTTTTTATATTTTATACTTTTTGTTTTGGTTTAATATTTTTTTCTTTTTTATTTCTTTCTTTATTTATATTTTCATAAATTTTTATAATGTTTTGGATTTTTTTATTTTTCTTTTCTTTTTTTATTTATCATTGTTTCTTATTTTCTATTGTATTTTTATAATTTTTCATTAACTCTTTTTCCTTTTAAATTTTTCTTTTTTTTTACTTCTTTTTTTCATGTGCTTTCATATTTCCTTTTGTTATCACTTTTTTTCTTCGTTTTAAAAATTTCTACAAAACATTTTTTCTTTTTATTTTATTTCATATTTTTGCCTCTTCATTTTTTTTTCTTGTTTTTCTAATTTTTTTCGCAAATTTCTTTTTATTTCTTGTTTCCATTTTTTTTTCACACTTCCTTGGAGTTTTTATTTTTCATAAATCTTTTGTCTTTTCATTTTTATTCTTTTCTTCATTTTTTCACAAATTTCTTTTTATTTTTTATTTTCATTTTTAAATTCTTATATTTTTTTTGTTGCATTTTCTTTTTTCGTTTTCATTTTTATTTTGCATTAACTTTTCTCTTTTTTAATTTTTTGTCCTTGAGTTTTTATATTGTTTTCTTATTATATCTTATATGTTTTTCAATTTTTTGTATTTTTTCAAATATTTTTTTTTCTATTTTCTCGTTTCATTTCATTTTTGTCTATTTTTATTTTTTATTTTTGATTCATTATTTTTTATTTTCTTACTTTTTACATTTTATATTTTTTGTTTTGCTTTAATATTTTTTTCTTTTTTTATTTTTTATTTCTTTCTTTATTTATATTTTTATAAATTTTTATAATGTTTTGGATTTTTTTATTTATCGTTGTTTCTTATTTTCGATTGTATTTTTATACTTTTTCATTAACTCTTTTTCCTTTTAAATTTTTCTTTTTTTTTTTACTTATTTTTTCATGTGCTTTCATATTTTCTTTTGTCTTTTTACTTTTTTTCTTCATTTTAAAAATTTCTAAAAAACATTTTTTCTTTTTATTTTATTTCATATTTTTGCCTCTTCATTTTTTTATTTTTTCTTGTTTTTCTAATTTTTTTCGCAAAATTCTTTTTATTTCTTGTTTCCATTTTTTTTTCACATTTCCTTGGATTTTTTCTTTTTCATAAATCTTTTGTCTTTTCATTTTTATTCTTTTCTTAATTTTTTTACAAATTTGTTTTCATTTTTTATTTTCATTTTTAAATTCTTATAGTTTTTTTTTGTTGCATTTTTTTTTTTCGTTTTCATTTTTATTTTGCATTAACTTTTCTCTTTTTTAATTTTTTGTCCTTGAATTTTTATATTGTTTTCTTATTATATCTTATATGTTTTTCAATTTTTTGTATTTTTTCAAATATTTTTTTTTCTATTTTCTTGTTTCATTTCATTTTTGTCTTTTTCTATTTTTTATTTTTGATTCATTATTTTTTATTTTCTTACTTTTTATATTTTATACTTTTTGTTTTGGTTTAATATTTTTTTCTTTTTTATTTCTTTCTTTATTTATATTTTCATAAATTTTTATAATGTTTTGGATTTTTTTATTTTTCTTTTCTTTTTTTATTTATCATTGTTTCTTATTTTCTATTGTATTTTTATAATTTTTCATTAACTCTTTTTCCTTTTAAATTTTTCTTTTTTTTTACTTCTTTTTTTCATGTGCTTTCATATTTCCTTTTGTTATCACTTTTTTTCTTCGTTTTAAAAATTTCTACAAAACATTTTTTCTTTTTATTTTATTTCATATTTTTGCCTCTTCATTTTTTTATTTTTTCTTGTTTTTCTAATTTTTTTCCCAAAATTCTTTTTATTTCTTGTTTCCATTTTTTTTTCACACTTCCTTGGATTTTTTATTTTTCATAAATCTTTTGTCTTTTAATTTTTATTCTTAATTTTTTCACAAATTTCTTTTTATTTTTTATTTTCATTTTTAAATTCTTACAGTTTTTTTTAGTTGCATTTTCTTTTTTCGTTTTCATTTTTATTTTGCATTAGCTTTTCTCTTTTTTAATTTTTTGTCCTTGAGTTTTTATATTGTTTCCTTATTATATCTTATATGTTTTTTCATTTTTTGTATTTTTTCAAATATTTTTTTCTATTTTCTCGTTTCATTTCATTTTTGTCTATTTTTTTTTTTTATTTTTGATTCATTATTTTTTATTTTCTTACTTTTTGTATTTTATATTTTTTGTTTTGCTTTAATATTTTTTTCTTTTTTATTTCTTTCTTTATTTATATTTTCATAAATTTTTATAATGTTTTGGATTTTTTTATTTATCGTTGTTTCTTATTTTCTATTGTATTTTTATACTTTTTCATTAACTCTTTTTCCTTTTAAATTTTTCTTTTTTTTTTTACTTATTTTTTCATATGCTTTCATATTTTCTTTTGTCTTTTTACTTTCTTTCTTCGTTTTAAAAATTTCCAAAAAACATTTTTTCTTTTTATTTTATTTCACATTTTTGCCTCTTTATTTTTTTATTTTGTCTTGTTTTTCTAATTTTTTTTGTAAAATTCTTTTTATTTCTTGTTTCCATTTTTTTTTCACATTTCCTTGGATTTTTTCTTTTTCATAAATCTTTTGTCTTTTCATTTTTATTCTTTTCTTAATTTTTTTACAAATTTGTTTTCATTTTTTCTTTTCATTTTTAAATTCTTATAGTTTTTTTTTGTTGCATTTTCTTTTTTCGTTTTCATTTTTATTTTGCATTAACTTTTCTCTTTTTTAATTTTTTGTCCTTGAATTTTTATATTGTTTTCTTATTATATCTTATATGTTTTTCAATTTTTTGTATTTTTTCAAATATTTTTTTTCTATTTTCTCGTTTCATTTCATTTTTGTCTTTTTCTATTTTTTATTTTTGATTCATTATTTTTTATTTTCTTACTTTTTATATTTTATATTTTTTGTTTTGCTTTAATATTTTTTTCCTTTTTTATTTCTTTCTTTATTTATATTTTCATAAATTTTTATAATGTTTTGGATTTATTTATTTTTCTTTTCTTTTTTTATTTATCGTTGTTTCTTATTTTCTATTGTATTTTTATAATTTTTCATTAACTCTTTTTCCTTTTACATTTTTCTTTTTTTTTTACTTCTTTTTTTCATGTGCTTTCATATTTTCTTTTGTTTTCACTTTTTTTCTTCGTTTTAAAAATTTCTACAAAACATTTTTTCTTTTTATTTTATTTCATATTTTTGCCTCTTCATTTTTTATTTTTTCTTGTTTTTCTAATTTTTTTCGCAAAATTCTTTTTATTTCTTGCTTCCATTTTTTTTTTCACACTTTCTTGGATTTTTTATTTTTCATAAATCTTTTGTCTTTTCATTTTTATTCTTTTCTTAATTTTTTCACAAATTTCTTTTTATTTTTTATTTTCATTTTTAAATTCTTATAGTTTTTTTTTGTTGCATTTTCTTTTTTTGTTTTCATTTTTATTTTGCATTAACTTTTCTCTTTTTTAATTTTTTGTCCATGAATTTTTATATTGTTTTCTTATTATATCTTATATGTTTTTCAATTTTTTGTATTTTTTCAAATATTTTTTTCTATTTTCTCGCTTCATTTCATTTTTGTCTTTTTTTATTTTTTATTTTTGATTCATTATTTTTTATTTTATTACTTTTTATATTTTATATTTTTTGTTTTGCTTTAATATTTTTTTCTTTTTTTATTTCTTTCTTTATTTATATTTTCATAAATTTTTATAGTGTTTTGGATTTTTTTATTTTCCTTTTCTTTTTTTATTTATCGTTGTTTCTTATTTTCTATTGTATTTTTATAATTTTTCATTAACCCCTTTTCCTTTTAAATTTTTCTTTTTTTTTTACTTATTTTTTCATGTGCTTTCATATTTTCTTTTGTTTTCACTTTTTTTCTTCGTTTTAAATATATTTTTTCTTTTTATTTTATTTCATATTTTTGCCTTTTCATTTTTTTATTTTTTCTTGTTTTTCTAATTTTTTTCGCAAAATTCTTTTTATTTCTTGTTTCCATTTTTTTTTCACACTTCCTTGGATTTTTTATTTTTCATAAATCTTTTGTCTTTTCATTTTTATTCTTTTCTTAATTTTTTCACAAATTTCTTTTTATTTTTTATTTTCATTTTTAAATTCTTATAGTTTTTTTTTTTTGTTGCAGTTTCTTTTTTCGTTTTCATTTTTATTTTGCATTAACTTTTCTCTTTTTTAATTTTTTGTCCTTGAATTTTTATATTGTTTTCTTATTATATCTTATATGTTTTTCAATTTTTTGTATTTTTTCAAATATTTTTTTTCTATTTTCTCGTTTTATTTCATTTTTGTCTTTTTTTATTTTTTATTTTTGATTCATTATTTTTTATTTTCTTACTTTTTATGTTTTATATTTTTTGTTTTGCTTTAATATTTTTTCTTTTTTTTAATTTTTTATTTCTTTCTTTATTTATATTTTCTTAAATTTTTATAATGTTTTGGACTTTTTTATTTATCGTTGTTTCTTTTTTTCTATTGTATTTTTATAATTTATCATTAACTCCTTTTCCTTTTAAATTTTTCTTTTTTTTTTTTTACTTTTTACGGTTCGGGATTTTTTTAAAATTCTTTTGAAAGGAGTTTTGGCCCCAAACTTGGTAGACGTGATCCTTGTATTTTTTTTGGCATGCATAAAAAAATTCAGCCAAAAACTTGAGGTGTACAAGATTTTGTAACCATTTGAAAAAAGTGTCCCCATTTTAGACACTTTAATGGCTACTGGCAACAAATTTGTAAAATCTCAAATACTCTTTAAGGGGGTGTGAGTTCTCGAGGTTTGATGAGGGATAGGGGGCCAATATAAGGGCTAAGTACTAGCACCCATCGCACATCATGTGCGCACACCCCCCTCGGCCCTCCCGATCGTCGGAACCCCAATACCGTCGATCAGGTTCTCCGACGATGGTGCCCTGACGAAGAAAAATGCGACACCAGCACATGCCCGAGCCCAGCATGTGCTGCCGCAACCTTCGGTCTGGTTTGATCTTAGATTGGGAATGAACTCCGTATGCTTAGATTGGGAATGAACTCCGTATGCCTAAGTCAAGCCATGAAATGAGCGTGCACGCACTCAACCGGCCAGAAGGGCGGGATGCGTAAGCTGGGGATCGACCGGGTCCCCTTCCGCATGCTACCGATCTTGTTGCCGTAACCCTCGGTCTGATCCGATCTTAGACTGGGAATGAACTCTGTATGCCTAAGCCAACCGACGAAACGAGCGGACGGGCACTACGTCGGCCAGAGAGACGGGATGCGCAAGCCGTGGATCGATAGGGTGGTAGGTGGGTTTAGGCATATCTTCATATTTCTGCGTACCAATGCCATTTTTATTTCTTGTAAATTCATACAACGGTCCCTTAAGCCTTCACGTGAAGTTTCATGGCAAGACGACTTGTTTTCTATTTTTCATGATTTTTGAAACTTTTTACGGTTCAAGATTTTTTAAAATTTTTTCGGAAGGAGTTTTGGCCCCAAACTTGGTAGACGTGATCCTTGTATTTTTGTTGGCATGCACAAAAACATTCAGCTAAAAACTCGAAGTGTACAAGATTTTGTGACCATTTGAAAAAAGTGTCCCCATTTCAGACACTTTAATGGCTACCGGCAGCAAACCTGTAAAATCTCAAAAGCTCTTTAAAGGGGTGCGAGTTCTCGAGGTTTGATGAGGCATAGGGGGCCAATATAAGGGCCAAGTACCAGCACCCTTCGCACATCCTGTGCGCACACCCCCCTCGGCCCGCCCGATCACTGGAACCCCAATGTCGCCGGTCAGGTTCTCTGACGATGCTCCAGCGATGGTGCCCCGGTCAAGAAAAATGCGGCACCAGCACATGCCCGAGCCCAGCATGTGCTATCGTAACCCTCGGTTCGGTCTGATCTTAGACTGGGAATGAACTCCGTATGCCTAAGTCAACCCATGAAATGAGCATGCGGGCAATCAGTTGGCCAGAGGGGCGGGATGTGCAAGCCGGGGATCGGTCGGGTCCCCCTCTGGGTGCTGTCGATCCTGCTACCACAACCCTCGATCCGGTCTGATCTTAGACTAGGAATGAACTCCATATGCCTAAGCCAACCAACGAAATAATCAAGTGGGCGGGCAGGCAGGCACTACGCCTGCCAGAGAGACGGGATGCGCAAGTCGTGGATCGATAGGGTGGTAGGTTAGTTTAGGCACATCTTTATATTTCTGCATGCCAATGCCATTTTTATGGCTTGTAAATTCATACAATGGTCCCTTAAGCCTTCATGTGAAGTTTCATGGCAAGACGACTCGTTTTCTATTTTTCACGATTTTTGAAACTTTTTACGATTCAAGATTTTTTTTAAAATTTTTTGGGAAGGAGTTTTGGCCCAAAAATTGGTAGACATGATCCTTGTATTTTTGTTGGTATGCACAGAAAAATTCAACTAAAAAATCGAAGTGTACAAGATTTTGTGACCATTTAAAAAAAGTGTCCCCATTTCAGACACTTTAATGGTTACTGGCAGCAAACCTGTAAAATCTCAAATGCTCTTTAAGGGGTTGTGAGTTCTCGAGGTTTGATAAGGGATAGGGGGCCAATATAAGGGCCAAGTACCAGCACCCATCGCAATCATGTGCGCACACCCCCGCCCCCCCGATCGTCGAAACCCCAATGTCGTCGGTCAGGTTCTTCGGCGATGCTCCGACGATGGTGCCCGACGAAGAAAAATGCGGCACCAGCACATGCCCGAGCCCAGTATGTGCTGCCACAACCCTCATTCCGATCCGATCTTAGACTAGGAATGAACTCTGTATGCTTAGATTGGGAATGAACTTTGTATGCCTAAGTTAACCCACGAAACGAGCGTGCGGGCGCTTAGCCGACCAGAGGGGCGGGATGCGCAAGCCGGGGATCGGTCGGGTCCCCCTTTGCATGCTGCTGATCTTGCTGCCACAACCCTCGGTCTGGTCTGATCTTAGACTGGGAATGCACTCCGTATGTCTAAGCCAATCGACGAAACGAGCAAGTGGGCGAGCGGTCGAGCACTATGCCGGCCAAAGAGTCGGGATGCGCAAGCCGTGGATCGATAGGGTGGTAGGTGGGTTTAGGCACATCTTCATATTTCTGTGTGCCAATGCCATTTTTATGGCTTGTAGATTCATACAATGGTCCCTTAAGCCTTCACGTGAAGTTTCATGGCAAGACGACTTGTTTTCTATTTTTCATGACTTTCAAAACTTTTTACGGTTTGGGATTTTTTAAATTTTTTCGAAAGGATTTTTGGCCCCAAACTTGGTAGACGTGATCCTTGTATTTTTGTTGGCATGCACAAAAAAATTCAGCTAAAAACTCGAAGTGTACAAGATTTTGTGACCATTTCAAAAAAAGTGTCCCCATTTCAGACACTTTAATGGCTACTGGCAGCAAACCTGTAAAATGTCAAATGCTCTTTTAGGGGGTGTGAGTTCTCGAGGTTTGATAAGGGATAGGGGGCCAATATAAGGGCCAAGTACCAGCACCCATCACACATCATGTGTGCGCACCCCCTGCCCCCCCATCGCCGGAATCGTAATGCCGTCGGTCAGGTTCTCTGACAATGCTCCGATGATGGTGCCCCGGTGAAGAAAAATGTGGCACCAGCAAATGCCCGAGCCCAGCATGTGTTGCCGCAACCCTCGGTCTGATCCGATCTTAGACTGGGAATGAACTCCGTATGCTTAGATTGGGAATGAACTCTGTATGCCTAAGTGTACCCACGAAACAAGCATGCGGGCGCTCAGTCGGCTAGAGGGGCGGGATGCGCAAGTCGGGGATCGGTCGGGTCTCCCTCTACGTGCTGTCGATCCTGCTGCCATAACCCTCAATCCGGTCTGATCTTAGACTGGGAATGAACTCCGTATGCCTAAGCCAACCGGCAAAACGAGCGGATGTGCACTACGCCGGCCAGAGAGACGGGATGCGCAAGCCTTGGATCGATAGGGTGGTAGGTGGGTTTAGGCACATCTTCATATTTCTATGTGCCAATACCATTTTTATGGCTTGTAAATTCATACAACGGTCCCTTAACCTTCATGTGAAGTTTTATGGCAAGACGACTCATTTTCTATTTTTCATAATTTTCAAAAATTTTTACGATTCGGGATTTTTTTAAATTTTTTTGGAAGGAGTTTTGGCCCCAAACTTGGTAGATGTGATCTTTGTATTTTTTTTGGCTTGCACCAAAAATTCAGCTAAAAACTCAAAGTGTACAAGATTTTGTGACCATTTGAAAAAAGTGTCCCCATTTCAGACACTTTAATGGCTACTAGCAGCAAACCTATATAATCTCAAATGCTCTTTAAGGGGGTGTGAGTTCTTGAGGTTTGATGAGGGATAGAGGGCCAATATAAAGGCCAAGTACCAGCACCCACCGCACATCCTGTGCGCACACCCCCCGGCCCCCCTGATTGTTGGAACCCTAATGCCGCCGGTCAGGTTCTCCCGTGATGCTCCGGCGATTGCGCCTTGATGAAGAAAAATGCGGCACCAGCACATGCTTGAGCCTAGCATGTGCTGCCGCAACCTTCGATCCGGTATGATCTTAAACTGGGAATGAACTCTGTATGCTTAGACTGGGAATGAACTCCGTATGCTTAAGTCAACCCACGTAACGAGCGTACGGGCGCTCAGCCGGCCAGAGGGGTGGGATGCTCAAGCCGGGGATCGGCTGGGTCCCCCTCTGCATGCTGCCGATCCTGCTACCGCAACACTCAATCTGGTCTGATCTTAGACTGGGAATGAACTCCGTATGCCTAAGCCAACCGACGAAACGAGCGGGCGGGCGGGTAGGCTGGCACTACGTCGGCCAGAGAGACGGGATGCGCAAGTCGTGGATCGATAGGGTAGTAGGTGGGTTTAGGCACATCTTCATATTTTTGTGTGCCAATACCATTTTTATGGCTTGTAAATTCATACAATGGTCCCTTAAGCCTTCACGTGAAGTTTCATGGCAAGACGACTCGTTTTCTATTTTTCATAATTTTTGAAACTTTTTATGGTTCGAGATTTTTTAAAATTTTTTCGGAAAGAGTTTTGGCCCCAAACTTGGTAGACGTGATCCTTGTATTTTTTTGGCATGCACAAAAAAACTCAGCTAAAAAATCAAAGTGTACAAGATTTTGTGAGCATTTGAAAAAAGTGTCTCCATTTCAGACACTTTAATGGCTACTGGTAGCAAACCTGTAAAATCTCAAATGCTCTTTAAGGGGGTGTGAGTTCTCGAGGTTTGATGAGGGATAGGGGGCCAATATAAGGGCCAAGTACCAGCACCCATCGCACATCATGTGCGCACACCCCCCAACCCCCCCGATCATCGGAACCCCAATGCCGTCTGTCAGGTTCTCCGGCGATGGTGCCCTGACGAAGAAAAATGTGGCACCAGCACATGCTCGAGCCCAGCATGTGTTGCCGCAACCCTCAGTCCGATCTGATTTTAGATTGGGAATGAACTCGTATGCCTAAGTCAACCCACGAAACGATCGTGTGGGCGTTCAACAGGCCAGAGGGGTGGGATGCGCAAGCTGGGGATTGGCCGGGTCCCCCTCTACGTGCTGCCAATCCTACTGCCATAACCCTCAGTCTGGTCTGATCTTAGACTGGGAATGAACTCCGTCTGCCTAAGCCAACCAACGAAACAAGCGGGCAGCGCCACGCAAGCTGTGGATCGATAGGGTGTAGGTGGTTTAGGCACATCTTCATATTTTTGTGTGCCAATGCCATTTTTATGGCTTGTAAATTCATACAATGGTCCCTTAAGCCTTCATGTGAAGTTTCATGGCAAGACGACTCCTTTTCTATTGTTCACAATTTTTGAAACTTTTTGCGGTTTTGGATTTTTTAAAATTTTTTTGTAAAGAGTTTTGGACCCAAACTTGGTAGACGTGATCCTTGTATTTTTTTTGGCATGCACAAAAAAATTCAGCCAAAATCTTGAAGTGTACAAGATTTTGTGACCATTTGAAAAAAGTGTCTCCATTTCAGACACTTTAATGGCTACTGGCAGCAAACCTGTAAAATCTCAAATGATCTTTAAGGGGGTGTGAGTTCTGGAGGTTTGATGAGGGATAAAGGGCAATATAAAGGCCAAGTACCAGCACCCATTGCACATCATGTGCGCACACCCCCCCCGACCCCCCGATCGTTGGAACCCCAATGCCGCTGATCAGGTTCTCCAGCGATGCTCCGACGAATGGTGCCCCGGTGAAGAAAAATGTGGCACCAGTACATGCCCAAGCCCGGCATGTGCTGCCGCAACCCTCGGTTCGGTCCAATCTTAGATTGGGAATGAACTCCGTATGCCTAAGAAAACCCATGAAACGAGCATGTGGGTGCTCAGTCGGCCAGAGGGGCGGGATACGCAAGCCGGGGATCGGTTAGGTCCCCCTCTGCATGCTGCCGATCCTGCTGCCGCAACCCTTGGTCCGGTCTGATCTTAGACTGGGAATGAACTCCGTATACCTAAGCCAACTGACCAAACGAGCCGGCGGGCGGGCGGGCGGGCGCTACACCTGCCAGAGATACGGGATTCGCAAGTCGTGGATCGATAGGGTGGTCAGTAGGTTTAGGCACATCTTCATATTTCTCCCTGCCAATGCCATTTTTATGGCTTGTAAATTCATACAATGGTCCCTTAAGCCATCACGTGAAGTTTCATGGCAAGACGACTCGTTTTCTATTTTTCATGATTTTTGAAACTTTTTACGGTTCGAGATTTTTTAAAATTTTTTCAGAAGGAGTTTTGGCCCCAAACTTTGTAGACGTGATCCTTGTATTTTTTTTGGTGTGCACAAAAACATTCAGCTAAAAACTTGAAGTGTAGAAGATTTTGTGACCATTTGAAAAAAGTGTCCCCATTTCTGACACTTTAATGGCTACTGGCAGCAAACCTGTAAAATCTCAAATGCTCTTTAAGGGGGTGTGAGTTCTCGAGGTTTGATGAGGGATAGGGGGCAATATAAGGGCCAAGTACCAGCACCCATCGCACATCATGTGCGCAAACCCCCTGGCCCCCCGATCACCGGAACCCCAATGCCGCTGGTCAGTTTCTTTGACGATGCTTCGGCAATGGTTGCCCGACGAAGAAAAATGCGGCACCAGCACATGCCCGAGCCCAACATGTACTGCCGCAACCCTCAGTCCGATCCAATCTTAGATCGGGAATGAACTCTGTATGCCTAGACTGGGAATGACTCCGTCTACCTAAGCCAATCGACTAAACGAGCGGGCGGGCGGGCAGGCGGGCACTACGTCGGCCAGAGAGACGGGATGCGCAAGCCGTGGATCGATAGGGTGGTAGGTGGGTTTAGGCACATCTTCAAATTTCTGTGTGCCAATGCCATTTTTATGGCTTGTAAATTCTTACAATGGTCCCTTAAGCCTTCACGTGAAGTTTCATGGCAAGACGACTCATTTTCTATTTTTCACGATTTTCAAAACCTTTTACGGTTCATGATTTTTTAAAATTTTTTCGGAAGCATTTTTGGCCCCAAACTTGGTAGACATGATCCTTGTATTTTTTTTGGCATGCATAAAAAAATTCAGCTAAAAACTCGAAGTATACAAGATTTTGTGACCATTTGAAAAAAGTGTCCCCATTTCAGACACTTTAATGGCTACTGGCAGCAAACCTGTAAAATCTCAAATGCTCTTTAAGGTGGAGTGAGTTCTGAAGGTTTGATGAGGGATAGGGGCCCAATATAAGGGCCAAGTACCAGCACCCATCACACATCATGTGCGCACACCCCCCGGTCCCCCCGATCGTCGGAACCCCAATGCCGTCGGTCAGATTCTCCGGTGATGCTCCGGCGATGGTGCCCCGACGAAGAAAAATGCGGCCCCAGCACATGCCCGACCCCAGCATTTGCTGCCACAACCCTCGGTCCGGTCCGATCTTAGACTGGGAATGAACTCCGTATGCTTAGACTGGGAATCAACTAATGAACTCCGTATGTAAGTCAACCCACGAAACGAGCCTAGGGGCGCTCAGCCGGCCAGAGGGGCGGGATACGCAAGCTGTGGATCGGCTGGGTCCCCCTCTACGTGCTGCCAATCTTGCTACCGTAACCCTCAGTCTGGTCTGATCTTGGACTGGAAATGAACTCCGTATGCCTAAGCCAACCGACGAAACGAGCGGACGGGCAGGCGGGCACTACGTCGGCCAGAGAGACAGGATACGCAAGGCGTGGATCGATAGGGTGGTAGGTGGGTTTAGGCACATCTTCATATTTCTGCGTGCCAATGCCATTTTTATGGCTTGTAAATTCATACAACGGTCCCTTAAGCCTTCACGTAAAGTTTCATGGCAAGACGACTCATTTTTTATTTTTCACTATTTTTGAAACTTTTTGCGGTTCGGTATTTTTCAAAATTTTTTCGGAAGGAGTTTTGGCCCCAAACTTGGTAGACGTGATCCTTGTATTTTTTTGGCATGCACAAAAAAATTTAGCTAAAAACTTGAATTGTACAAGATTTTGTGACCATTTGAAAAAAGTGTCCCCATTTCAGACACATTAAAGGCTACGGGCAGCAAACCTGTAAAATCTCAAATGCTCTTTAAGGGGGTGTGAGTTCTTGAGGTTTGATGAGGGATAGGGGGCCAATATAAAGGCCAAGTACCAGCACCCATCGCACATCATGTGCGCACACCCCCCCGGCCCCCCCGATCGTCGGAACCCTAATGCTGCCGGTCAGGTTCTCCGGCGATGCTTCGGCGATAGTGCCCCGAGGAAGAAAAATACGACACCAGCACATGCCCGAGCCCAGCATGTGCTGCCACAACCCTTGGTCCGATCCGATCTTAGACTGGGAATGAACTCCGTATGCCTAAGTCATCTCGCGAAACGAGTGTGCGGGCGCTCAGTCGGCCAGAGGGGCGGGATGCACAAGTCGGGGATCGATCGGGTCCCCCTCTGCGTGCTGTCGATCTTGCTGCCACAACCCTCAGTCTGGCCCAATCTTAGACTAGTAATGAACTCCGTATACCTAAGCCAACCGACGAAATGAGCGGGCGGGCGGGCGGGCACTACGTCGACAAGAGAGATGGGATGCACAAGCCGTGGATCGATAGGGTGGTAGGTGGGTTTAGGCACACCTTCATATTTCTCTATGCAAATGCCATTTTTATTGCTTGTAATTTCATACAATGGTCCCTTAAGCCTTCACATGAAGTTTCATGGCAAGACGACTCGTTTTCTATTTTTCATGATTTTTGAAACTATTTGCGGTTCAGGATTTTTTAAAATTTTTTCGGAAGGAGTTTTGGCAAAAAACTTGGTAGACGTGATCCTTGTATTTTTGTTGGCATGCATAAAAAAATTCAGCTAAAAACTCGAAGTGTACAAGATTTTGTGACCATTTGAAAAAAGTGTCCCCATTTTAGACACTTTAATGGCTACTGGCAGCAAACCTGTAAAATCTCAAATGCTCTTTAAGGGGGTTGAGTTCTTAAGGTTTGATGAGGGATAGGGGGCCGATATAAGGGCCAAGTACCAGCACCCATCACACATCATGTGCGCACACCCCCCCGGTCCCCCCGATCGTCGGAACCCTAATGCCGTCGGTCAGATTCTCCGGTGATGCTTCAGCGATGGTGCCCCGACGAAGAAAAATGCGGCCCCAGCACATGCCCAACCCCAGCATTTGCTGTCGTAACCCTCGGTCCGGTCCGATCTTAGACTGGGAATGAACTCCGTATGCTTAGACTAGGAATGAACTAATAAACTCCGTATGTAAGTCAACCCACGAAACGAGCGTATGGGCGCTCAGCAGGCCAGAGGGGCGGGATACGCAAGCTGTGGATCGGCTGGGTCCCCATCTACGTGCTGCCAATCTTGCTACCGTAACCCTCAGTTTGGTCTGATCTTAGACTGGAAATGAACTCCGTATGCCTAAGCCAACCGACGAAACGAGCGGGCGGGCAGGCGGGCACTACGTCGGCCAGAGAGACGGGATGCGCAAGGCGTGGATCGATAGGGTGGTAGGTGGGTTTAGGCACATTTTCATATTTCTGCGTGCCAATGCCATTTTTATGGCTTGTAAATTCATACAACGGTCCCTTAAGCCTTCACGTGAAGTTTCATGGCAGGACGACTCATTTTTTATTTTTCACTATTTTTGAAACTTTTTGCGGTTCGGTATTTTTCAAAAATTTTTCGGAAGGAGTTTTGGCCCCAAACTTGGTAGACGTGATCCTTGTATTTTTTTGGCATGCACAAAAAAATTTAGCTAAAAACTTGAATTGTACAAGATTTTGTGACCATTTGAAAAAAGTGTCCCCATTTCAGACACATTAAAGGCTCCGGGCAGCAAACCTGTAAAATCTCAAATGCTCTTTAAGGGGGTGTGAGTTCTTGAGGTTTGATGAGGGATAGGGGGCCAATATAAAGGCCAAGTACCAGCACCCATCGCACATCATGTGCGCACACCCCCCGGCCCCCCCGATCATCGGAACCCCAATGCTGTCGGTCAGGTTCTCCGGCGATGCTTCGGCGATAGTGCTCGGGTGAAGAAAAATGCGGCACCAGCACATGCCCGAGCCTAGCATGTGCTGCCGCAACCCTTGTTCTGATCCGATCTTAGACTGGGAATGAACTCTGTATGCTTAGGCTGGGAATGAACTCTGTATACCTAAGTCAACCCACGAAACGAACGTACAGGCGTTCAACCGGCCAGAGGAGTGGGATGCGCCAGTCGGGGATCGGTCGGGTCACCCTTTGCGTGCTGTCGATCCTGCTATCGTAACCCTTTGTCCGATCTGATGTTAGATTGGGAATGAACTCCGTATGCCTAAACCAACCGACGAAATGAGCGAGCGGGCGGGCGGGCGGACGGGCGGGCGGGCACTACGTTAGCCAGAGAGACGGGATGCGCAAGTCATGGATCGATAGGGTGGTAGGTGGGTTTAGGCACATCTTTATATTTTTGTGTGCGAATGCCATTTTTATGGCTTGTAAATTAATACAATGGTCTCTTAAGCCTTCACGTGTAGTTTAATGGCAAGACGACTCGTTTTCTATTTTTAATGATTTTTGAAACTTGTTGCGATTCGAGATTTTTTAAAATTTTTTCGGAAGGTGTTTTTGCCCCAAACTTGGTAGACATGATCTTGAATTTTTGTTGGCATGCACAAAAAAATTCAGCTAAAAACTCGAAGTGTACAAGATTTTGTGACCATTTGAAAAAAGTGTCCCCATTTCAGACACTTTAATGGCTACTGGCAGCAAACCCGTAAAATCTCAAATGTTTTTTAAGGGGGTGTGAGTTCTCAAGGTTTGATTAGGGATACGGGGCCAATATAAGGGCCAAGTACCAGCATCCATCGCACATCATGTGCGCACACCCCCTCGGCCCCCCCGATCGCCGGAACCCCAATGCAGTCGGTCAGGTTCTCCGACGATGCTCCGGCGAAGAAAAATATGGCACCAGCACATGCCCGAGCCTAGCATGTGCTACCGTAACCCTCGGTCCGATCCGATCTTAGACTGGGAATGAACTCTGTATGCTTAGACTGGGAATGAACTCCGTATCCCTAAGTTAACCCATGAAACGAGCGTACAGGTGCTTAGCCGGCCAGAGGGGTGAGACGCGCAAGCTGGGGATCGGTCGAGTCCCCCTCTATGTGCTGCCGATCCTACTGTCGTAACCCTTAATCTAGTCTTATCTCAGACTGGGAATGAACTCTGTATGCCTAAGGCAACTGAAGAAACAAGCGGGCGGGCGGGCATTACGCCGACCAGAGAGACTGGATGCGCAAGCCGTGGATCGATAGGGTGGTACGTGGGTTTAGGCACATCTTCATATTTCTGTGTGCCAAAACCATTTTTATGACTTGTAAATTCATACAATGGTCCTTTAAGCCTTCACATGAAGTTTCATGGCAAGATGACTAGTTTTCTATTTTTCATGATTTTTGAAACTTTTTGCGGTTTGGGATTTTTTAAAATTTTTTCGGATGGGGTTTTGGCCCCAAACTTGGTAGACGTGATCCTTGTATTTTTTTTGGCATGCAAAAAAAAATTCAGCTAAAAACTCGAAGCGTACAAGATTTTTTGACCATTTGAAAAAGTGTCCCTATTCTAGACACTTTAATGGCTACTGGCAGCAAACCTGTAAAATCTCAAATGCTCTTTTAGGGGGTGTGAGTTCTCGAGTTTTGATGAGGGATAAGGGGCCAATATAAGGGCCAAGTACCAGCACCCATCGCACATCATGTGTGCACACCCCCCCGGTCCCCCCGATCGTCGTAACCCCAATGCCGTCGATCAGGTTCTCCGGTAATGGTGCCCCAACGAAGAAAAATGCGGCACCAGCACATGCCCAAGCCCAGCATGTGCTACAGCAACCCTCAGTCCGATCTGATCTTAGACTGGGAATGAACTCCGTATGCTTAGACTGGGAATGAACTCCGTATGCCTAAGTCAACCCATGAAACGAGCGTGCAGGCGCTCAGTCGGCCAGAGGGGCGGGATGCGCAAGCCGGGGATCGGTCGGGTCCCCCTCTCCGTGCTACCGATCCTGCTGCCACAACCCTCGATCTGATCTGATCTTAGACTGGGAATGAATTCCGTATGCCTAAGCCAACCGACGAAACGAGCGGGCGGGCGGGCACTACGCCGGCCAGAGAGACAGGATGCGCAAGCCATGGATTGATAGGGTGGTAGGTGGGTTTAGGGACATCTTCATATTTTTGTATGCCAATGCCATTTTTATGACTTCTAAATTCATACAATGGTCCCTTAAGCCTTCACGTGAAGTTTCATGGGAAGACAACTCGTTTTCTATTTTCCACGATTTTTGAAACCTTTTGGGGTTCGGGATTTTTTAACAATTATTCGGAAGTAGTTTTGGCCCCAAATTTGGTAGACGTGATACTTGTATTTTTGTTGGCATGCACAAAAAAATTCAGCTAAAAAATCAAAGTGTACAAGATTTTGTGACCATTTGAAAAAAGTGTCCCCATTTCAGACACTTTAATGGCTACTGGCAGCAAACCTGTAAAATCTCAAATGCTCTTTAAGGGGGTGTGCGTTCTCGAGGTTTGATGAGGGATAAGGGGCCAATATAAGGGCCAAGTATCAGCACCCATCACACATCATGTTCGCACACCCCCCAGCCCCCCCGATCGTCGTAACCCCAATACCGTCGGTCTGGTTCTCCGGCGATGGTGCCCCGACGAAGAAAAATACGGCACCAACACATGCCCGAGCCCAGTATGTGCTGCCACAACCCTCGGTCGGGTTCGATCTTAGACTGGGAATGAACTCCATATGCTTAGACTAGGAATGAACTCCGTAAGCCTAAGTCAACTCACGAAACGAGCGTGCGGGCGCTTAGCCAGCCAGAGGGGCTGATGCGCAAGCAGGGAATGGGCTGGGTCCCCCTCTGTGTGCTGCCGATCCTATTACCGCAACCCTTGGTCTGGTTCGATCTTAGACAGGGAACGAACTTCGTATGCCTAAGCCAACCGACGAAACAAGCTAGCGGGCGGGCGGGCACTACGCCGGCTAGAGAGACGGGATCCGCAAGCCGTGGACCGATAGGGTGGTAGGTGGGTTTAGGCACATCTTTATATTTCTGTGTGCCAATGCCATTTTTATGGCTTGTAAATTCATACAATGGTCCCTTAAACCTTCACGTGAAGTTTCATGGCAAGACAACTCGTTTTCTATTTTTCATGATTTTTGAAAATTGTTACGGTTTGGGATTTTTTAAAATTTTTTCAGAAGGATTTTTGGCCCCAAACTTGGTAGACGTCATCCTTGTACTTTTGTTGGCATGCACACAGAAATTCAGCTAAAAACTCAAAGTGCACAAGATTTTGTGACCATTTGAAAAAACTGTCACCACTTTATACACTTTAATGGCTACTGGCAGCAAACCTGTAAAATCTCAAATGCTCTTTAAGGGGGTGTGAGTTCTCAAGGTTTGATGAGGTTTAGGGGGCTAATATAAGGGCCAAGTAGCAGCACCCATCTCACATCATGTGTGCACACCCCCCGACCCCCCCGATCGCTGGAACCCCAATGCTGCCGGTCAGGATCTCCGACGATGCTCTAGTGATGGTGCCCCAGTGAAGAAAAATGCGGCACCAGCACATGCCCGAGCCCAGCATGTGCTGCCGTAACCCTCTGTCTGGTCCGATCTTAGACTGGGAATGAAATCCGTATGCTTAGACTAGGAATGAACTCCGTATGCCTAAGCCAACCCATGAAACGTGCGGGCGCTCAGTCGGCCAGAGGGGCAGGATGCGCAAGCCGGGAATCGATCGGGTCTCCCTCTGTGTGCTGCCGATCCTGCTACCGTAACCCTCGGTCTGGTTTGATCTTAGACAGGGAATAAACTCCGTATGCCTCAGCCAACTGACAAAACGAGCGAGCGGGCGGGCGGGCACTACCCCGGCTAAAGAGACGGGATGCGCAAGCCGTGGATCGATAGGGTGGTAGGTGGGTTTAGGGACATCTTCATATTTCTGTGTGCCAATGCCATTTTTATGGCTTGTAAATTCATACAATGGTCCCTTAAGCCTTCACGTGAAGTTTCATGGCAAGACGACTCGTTTTGTATTTTTCACGATTTTCAAAACTTTTTGCGGTTTAGGATTTTTTAAAATTTTTTCGGAAGGATTTTTGGCCCCAAAATTTGTAGACGTGATCCTTGAATATTTGTTGGCATGCAAAAAACAATTCAGTTAAAAACTCGAAGTGTACTAGATTTTGTGACCATTTGAAAAAAGTGTCTCCATTTTAAACACTTTAATGGTTATTGGCAGTAAACCTGTAAAATCTCAAATGTTCTTTAAGGGGGTGTGAGTTCTCAAGGTTTGATGAGGGATAGAGGGCCAATATAAGGACCAAGTACCAGCACCCATCGCACATCATGTGCGCACACCCCCCCGACCCCCCGATCGTCGGAACCCGAATGTCATCGGTCAGGTTCTCCGGCAATGCTCCGGTGATGGTGCCCCGACGAAGAAAAATATGGCACCAGCATATGCCCGAGCCCAGCATGTGCTGTCGCAAACCTCGGTCCGGTCTGATCTTTGACTGGGAATGAACTCCGTATGCCTAAGTCAACCCATAAAACCAGCGTGCGGCCGCTCAACCGGCCAGAGGGGCGAGATGCGCATGCCGGGGATCGACCGGGTACCCCTCTGCGTGCTACCGATCCTGCTGCCGCAACCGTCGGTCCGATCTGATCTTAGACTAGGAATGAACTCCGTATGCCTAAACCAACTGACGAAACGAGCGGGTGGGCGGGCGATCACTACGCCGGCCAGAGATACGGGATGCGCAAGCCGTGGATCGATAGGGTGGTAGGTGGGTTTAGTCACATCTTCATATTTCTGTGTGCCAATGCCATTTTTATGGCTTGTAAAATCGCACATCATGTGTGCACACCCCCCCGGCCTCCCCGATTGCCAGAACCCCAATGTCGTCATTTAGGTTCTTTGGCAATGCTCCGGTGATGGTGCTCCGACGAAGAAAAATGCAGCTCTAGCACATGCCCGAGCCTAGCATGTGCTGTCGCAACCCTCGGTCCGGTCCGATCTTAGACTGGGAATGAACTCCGTATGCTTAGACTGGGAATGAACTCCGTATGCCTAAGTCACCCCATAAAACGAACATGCGGGTGCTCAGCCGACAAGAGGGACGGGATGCGCAAGCCGGAGATCGACCGGGTCCCCCTCTACGTGCTACCGATCTTGCTGCCGCAAACCTCGGTCGGCTCTAATCTTAGACTGGGAATGAACTCCGTATGCCTAAGCCAATCGACGAAACGAACGGGCGGGCGGGCGGGCGGACGGGCGGGCACTACACCGGCCAAAGAGACGGGACGCGCAAGCCGTGGATCGATAGGGTGGTTGGTGGGTTTAGGCACATCTTCATATTTCTATGTGCCAATGCCATTTTTATGGCTTTTAAATTCATACAATGGTCCCTTTAGCCTTCACGTGAAGTTTCATGGCAAGACGACTCATTTTTTAATTTTCACGATTTTTGAAACATTTTATGGTTCGGGATTTTGTAAAATTTTTTCTGAAGGAGTTTCGAATCCAAACTTGGTAGACGTGATCCTTGTATTTTTGTTGGCATGCACAAAAAAATTCAGTTAAAAACTCGAAGTGTACAAGATTTTGTAACCATTTGAAAAAGGTGTCCCTATTTCAGACACTTTAATAGCTACTGGTAGCAAACCTGTAAAATCTCAAACCCTTTTTAAGGGGGTGTGAGTTCTCGAGGGTTGATGAGAGATAGGGGGCCAATATAAGGGCCAAGTACCAGCACCCATCGCACATCATGTGCGCGCATCCCCCTGGCCCCCCCGATCGACGGAACCCCAATGCGGCCGGTCAGGTTCTCCGACAATGCTCCGACGATGGTGCCCCGGAGAAGAAAAATGCGGTACCAGCACATGCTGGGCTTGAGCATGTGCTGCCTCAACCCTCGGTCTGATCCGATCTTAGACTGGGAATGAACTACGTATGCCTCAGTCAACCCACGAAACGAGCGTGCGGGCACTCAGTCGGCCAGAGGGGAGGGATGCACAAATCGGGTATCGGCCGGGTCCCCCTCTACGTGCTGCCGATCCTGCTGTCACAACCCTTGGTTCAGTCCGATCTTAGACTGGGAATGAACTCCGTATGCCTAAGCCAACCGACGAAACGAGCAGGCGGGCGGGCAGGCACTACATCGGCCAGAGAGACGGGATGCGCAAGCCGTGGATCGATAGGGTGGTAGGCGGGTTTAGGTACATCTTCATATTTCTGCGTGCCAATGCCATTTTTATGGCTTGTAAATTCATACAATGGTCCCTTAAGCCTTCGCGTGAAGTTTCATGGCAAGGCGACTCATTTTTTATTTTTCACGATTTTTGAAACTTTTTGCTGTTCGAGCTTTTTGAAAAAATTTTCGGAAGGAGTTTTGGCCCGAAACTCGGTAGACGTGATCCTTGTATTTTTGTTGGCATGCGTAAAAAAATTCAGCTAAAAACTCGAAGTGTGCAAGATTTTGTGATCATTTGAAAAAAGTGTCCCCATTTCAGACACTTTAATGGCTACTAGCAGCAAACCTCTAAAATCTCAAATGCTCTTTAAGGGGGCATGAGTTCTCGAGGTTTGATGAGGGATAGGGGGACAATATAAAGGCCAAGTACCAGCATCCATCATACATGATGTGCGCACACCCCCCAGCGCCCCCGATCGTCAAAATCTAAATGCCGTCGGTCAGGTTCTCCAGCGATGATCCGACGATGGTGCCCCGACGAAGAAAATTATGGCACCAGCACATGCCCGAGCCCAGCATGTGCTGCCGCAACCCTCAGTCCAGTCCGATCTTAGACTAGGAATGAACTCTGTATGCCTAAGCCAACCGACGAAACGAACGAGAGGGCGGGCGGGCAGGCACTACGTCGACCAGAGAGATGGGATGCGCAAGACGTGGATCGATAGGGTGGTAGGTGGGTTTAGGCACTTCTTCATATTTCTGCGTGCCAATGCCATTTTTATGGCTTTTAAATTCATACAATGGTCCCTTAAGCCTTCACGTGAAGTTCATGGTAAGACGACTCGTTTTCTATTTTTCATGATTTTCAAAACTTTTTACGGTTCGAGATTTTTTAAAATTTTTTTGGAAGGAGTTTTGGCCGCAAACTTGGTAGACGTGATCCTTGTATTTTCGTTGGCATGCACAAAAAAATTGAGATAAAAACTCGAAGTGTACAAGATTTTTTGATTATTTGAAAAAAGTGTCCCCATTTCAGACACTTTAATGGCTACTAGCAGCAAACCTGTAAAATCTCAAATACTCTTTAAGGGGGTGTGAGTTCTCAAGGTTTGATGAGGGATAGGGGGCCAATATAAGGGCCAAGTACCAACACCCATCGCACATCATGTGCGCACACCCCCTGGCCCCCCGATCGCCGGAACCCTAATGCCGTCGGTCAGGTTCTCCGGTGATGCTCCGACGATGGTGCCCCGACGAAGAAAAATGCGGCACCAGCACATCATAAGCCCAGCATGTGCTGCCGCAACCCTCAGTCTGGTCGGATCTTAGACTGGGAATGAACTCCATATGCCTAAGCCAACTGATTAAACAAGCGGGCGGGCGGGCACTACGCCGGCCAGAGAGACGTGATGCACAAGCCGTGGATTGATAGGGTGGTAGGTGGGTTTGGGTACATCTTCATATTTCTGCATGCCAATGCAATTTTTATGGCTTGTAAATTTATACAATGGTACCTTACGCCTTCACGTGAAGCTTCATGGCAGGACGACTCCTTTTCTATTTTTAATGATTTTCGTAACTTTTTGTGGTTCGGGATTTGTTAAAAATTTTTTGGAAGGATTTTTGGTCCCAAACTTCGTAGACGTGATCCTTGTATTTTTATTGGCATGCACAAAAGAATTCAGGTAAAAACTCGAAGTGTACAAGATTTTGTGACCATTTGAAAAAAGTGTCCCCATTTTAGACACTTTAATGGCTACTGGCAGCAAACCTGTAAAATCTCAAATGCTCTTTAAAGGGGTGTGAGTTCTCAAGGTTTGATGAGGGATAGGGGGCCAATATAAGGGCCAAATACCAACACCCATCGCACATCATGTGCGCACACCCCCCCGGCCCCCCGATCGCCAAAACCCCAATGCCGTCGGTCAAGTTCTCCGACAATGCTCCGACGATGAAAAATGCGGCACCAGCAAATGCCCGAGCCCAGTATGTGCTGCCGCAACCCTCGGTCTGGTCGGATCTTAGAATGGGAATGAACTCCGTATGCCTAAGCCAATCGATGAAACAAGCGGACGGGCGGGCACTACGTCGGCCAGAGAGACGGGATGCACAAGCCATGGATCGATAGGGTGGTAGGTGGGTTTAGGCACATCGTCATATTTTTGCAGGCCAATGCAATTTTTATGGCTTGTAAATTCATACAATGGTCCCTTAAGCCTTCACGTTAAGCTTCATGGCAGCACGACTCCTTTTCTATTTTTAATGATTTTCGTAACTTTTTGCGGTTCGGATTTTTTAAAATTTTTTTGGAAGGATTTTTTGGCCCAAACATCGTAGTCGTGATCCTTGTATTTTTGCTGGCATGCACAAAAAATTTCAGCTAAAAACTCGAAGTGTACAAGATTTTGTGACCATTTGAAAAAAGTGTCCCCATTTCAGACACTTTAATAGCTACTGACAGCAAACCTGTAAAATCTCAAATGCTCTTTAAGGGGGTGTGAGTTCTCGAGGATTGATGAGGGATAGGGGGCCAATATAAGGGCCAAGTACCAACACCCATTGCACATCATGTGCGCACACCCCCTAGGTCCCCCCGATCATCGGAACCCCAATGCCGCCGGTCAGGTTCTCCGGTGATGCTCCGGTGATGGTGCCCCGACGAAGAAAAATACGGCACCAGCACATCACAGGCCCAGCATGTGCTGCCGCAACCCTTGGTCTGGTCGAATCTTAGACTGGGAATGAACTTCGTATGCCTATGCCAACCGACGAAACGAGTGGGCAGGCAGGCACTACGCCGGCCAGAGAGACGGGATGCACAAGCCGTGGATCAATAGGGTGGTAGGTGGGTTTAGGCACATCTTCATATTTCTGCATGCCAATGCAATTTTTATGGCTTGTAAATTCATACAATGGTCCCTTAAGCCTTCACGTGAAGCTTCATGGCAGGACGACTCCTTTTCTATTTTTAATGATTTTCGTAACCTTTTGCGGTTCGAGATTTTTTAAAATTTTTTTGGAAGGATTTTTGGTCCCAAACTTCGTAGACGTGATGCTTGTATTTTTTTTGGCATGCACAAAAAAATTCAGCTAAAAACTTGAAGTGTACAAGATTTTGTGACCATTTGAAAAAAGTGTCCCCATTTCAAACACTTTAATGGCTACTGGCAGCAAACCTGTAAAATCTCAAATGCTCTTTAAGGGGGTGTGAGTTCTTGAGATTTGATGAGGGATAGGGGGCCAATATAAGGGCCAAGTACCAGCACCCATCTCACATCATGTGCGTGCACCCCCCCGGCCCCCCCGATCATCGGAACCTCAATGCTATCGGTCAGGTTCTCCAGTGATGCTTCGGTAATGGTGCCTCGATGAAGAAAATTATGACACCAGCACATGCCCAAGCCCAGCATGTGCTGCTGCAACCCTCGGTCCGGTCCGATCTTAGACTGGGAATGAACTCCGTATGCCTAAGCCAACCGACGAAAGGAGCGGGCGGGGGGGCACTACGTTGGCCAGAGAGACGGGATGCGCAAGCCGTGGATCGATAGGGTGGTAGGTGGGTTTAGGCACATCTTCATATTTCTGCATGCCAATGCCATTTTTATGGCTTGTAAATTCATACAATGGTCCCTTAAGCCTTCAAGTGAAGTTTCATGGCAAGACGACTCGTTTTCTATTTTTCACGATTTTTGAAACTT
The DNA here is from genome assembly GCF_047325235.1 of Durio zibethinus. NCBI lineage: Eukaryota > Viridiplantae > Streptophyta > Magnoliopsida > Malvales > Malvaceae > Durio > Durio zibethinus. Next base: position 13,176,250 of record NC_143180.1, on the reverse strand, counting down.
TTTGAGGTTTGGGATTTTTTAAAATTTTTTTGAAAGGCATTTTTACCCCAAACCTGGTAGACTTGATCCTCATAGTTTTGTTGGCATGCACAAAAAAAATCAGCTAAAAACTCAAAGTGTACAAGATTTTGTGACGATTTGAAAAAAGTGTCCCCATTTCAGACACTTTAATGGCTACTGGCAGCAAACCTATAAAATCTCAAATGCTCTTTAAGGGGGGGAGTTCTTGAGGTTTGATGAGGGATAAGGGGCCAATATAAGGGCCAAGGACCAGCACCCATCGCACATCATGTGCGCACACCCCCTGGCACCCCCGATCGTCGGAACCCCAATGTCGTCGGTCATGTTCTTCGGTGATGCTGTCCCGATGAAGAAAAATGCTACACCAGCACATGCCTGAGCCCAGCATGTGCTGCTGTAACCCTTGGTCCAGTCTGATCTTAGACTGGGAATGAACTTTGTATGCTTAGATTGGGAATGAACTCCGTACGCCTAAGTCAACCCACGAAACGAGCGTGCGGGCGCTCAACCGGCCAAAGGGGCGGGATTCGCAAGCCGGGGATCGGCCTGGTCCCCCTCTACGTGCTGTCGATCCAGCTACCATAACCCTCAGTCCAGTCTGATCTTAGACTGGGAATGAACTCCGTATGCCTAAGCCAACCGACGAAACAAGTGGGCGGGCACTATCCCGGCCAAAGAAACGGGATGCGCAAGCCGGGGATCAGTTGGGTCTCCCTCTACGTGCTCTCAACCTTGCTACCGCAACCCTCGGTCTGGTCCAATCTTAGACTGGGAATGAACTCCCTATGCTTAAGCTAACCGATGAAACGAGCGGGCGGGCGGGCGGACGGGCACTACGCCGGCCAGAGAGACGGGATGCGCAAGCCGTGGATCGATAGGGTGGTAGGTGGGTTTAGGCACATCTTCATATTTCTGCATGGCAATGCCATTTTTACGACTTGTAAATTCACACAATGGTCCCTTAAGCCTTCACGTGAAGTTTCATGGCAAGACGACTCGTTTTCTAATTTTCACGATTTTTGAAACTTTTTGCGGTTTGAGATTTTTTAAAAATGTTTCGGAAGGATTTTTGGCCCCAAACTTGGTAGACATGATCCTTGTATTTTTTTTGGCATACACAAAAAAAGTCAGCTAAAAACTCGAAGTGTACAAGATTTTGTGACCATTTGAAAAAAGTGCCCCATTTCAGACACTTTAATGGCTACTGGCAGCAAACCTGTAAAATCTCAAATGCTCTTTAAGGGGGTGTGATTTCTTGAGGTTTGATGAGAGATAGGGGGCCAATATAAGGGCCTAGTACCAGCACCCATCGCACATCATGTGCACACACCCCCTCGGCCCCCCCGATCACCGGAAACCCAATGTCGCCGGTCAGGTTCTCCGACGATGGTGCTCCGACGAAGAAAAATGCAGCACCAGCACATGCCCGAGCCCAGCATGTGCTGTCGCAACCCTCGGTCTGGTCCGATCTTAGATTGGGAATGAACTCCGTATCCTTAGACTAGGAATGAACTCCGTATGCCTAAGTCAAACCATGAAACGAGCGTGCAGGCGCTCAAACGGCCAAAGGAGCGAGATGCGTAAGCTGGGGATCGACCGGGTCCCCCTCTGCATGCTACCGATCCTGCTGTAGTAACCCTCAGTCTGATCCAATCTTCGACTAGGAATGAACTCCGTATGCCTAAGACAACCGACGAAACGAGCGGGCGGGCGGGCACTATGCCGACCAGAGAGACGGGATGCGCAAGCCGTGGATCGATAGGGTGGTAGGTGGATTTAGGCAGATCTTCATGTTTCTGCATGCCAATGCCATTTTTTGGATTGTAAATTCATACAATGGTCCCTTAAGCCTTCAGGTGAAGTTTCATGGCAAGACGACTCGTTTTCTATTTTTCACGATTTTCAAAACTTTTTGCAGTTTGGGATTTTTTAAAATTTTTTCGAAAGGAGTTTTGGCCCTAAACTTGGTAGACGTGATCTTTGTATTTTTGTTGGCATACACAAAAAAATTCAGCTAAAAACTCGAAGTGTACAAGATTTTGTGACCATTTGAAAAAAGTATCCCCAATTCAGACATTTTAATGGCTACTGGCAGCAAACTTGTAAAATCTCAAATGCTCTTTAAGGGGGTGTGAATTCTCAAGGCTTTATAAGGGATAGGGGGCCAATATAAGGGCCAAGTACCAGCACCCATCGCACATCATGTCCGCACACCCCCCCGGGCCCCCCGATCGCCGGAACCCCAATGCCATCAGTCAGGTTATTCGGTGATGGTGCCCCGACGAAGAAAAATGCGGCCCCAGCACATGCTCGAGGCCAGCATGTGTTGCCGTAACCCTCAGTCCAGTCCGATCTTAGACTGGGAATGAACTCCGTATGCTTAGACTAGGAATGAACTCCGTATGCCTAAGTCAACCCATGAAACGAGCGTGCGGGCGCTCAGTCGGCCAGAGGGGCGAGATGCGCAAGCTGGGGATCGATCGGGTCCCCCTCTACGTGCTGCTGATCCTGCTGCTGCAACCCCTAGCCCGGTCCAATCTTAGATTGGGAATGAACTCCGTATGCCTAAGCCAATCGACGAAACGAGCGGGTGGGCTGGCAGGCGGGCACTACGTCGGCCAGAGAGACGGGATGCGCAAGCCGTGGATCGATAGGGTGGTAGGTGTGTTTAGGGACATCTTCATATTTCTGTGTGCCAATGCCATTTTTATCTCTTGTAAATTTATACAATGGTCCCTTAAGCCTTCAAGTGAAGTTTCGTGGCAAGATGAATCGTTTTCTAATTTTCACGATTTTTGAAACTTTTTGTGGTTTGGGATTTTTTAAAATTTTTTCGAAAGGATTTTTGGCCCCAAACTTGGTAGACGTGATCCTTGTATTTTTTTGGCATGCATAAAAAAATTCAGCTACAAACTCGAAGTGTACAAGATTTTGTGACCATTTGAAAAAAGTGTCCCCATTTCAGACACTTTAATGGCTACTGGCAGCAAACTTGGAAAATCTCAAATGCTCTTTAAGGGGGTGTGAGTTCTAGAGGTTTTATGAGGCATAGGGGGCCAATATAAGGGCCAAGTACCAGCACCCATCGCACATCATGTGCGCACACCCCCCGGCCCCCCGATCGTCGGAAACCCAATGCCGTCGGTCAGGTTCTCCGGTGATGCTCCGATGATGGTGCCCCGGTGAAGAAAAATGTGGCTCCAGCACATGCCCGAGCCTAGCATTTGCTGTCGCAACACTCGGTCTAGTCCGATCTTAGACTGGAAATGAACTTCGTATGCTTAGACTGGGAATGAACTCTGTATGCCTAAGTCAACCCATGAAATGAGAGTGCGGGCGCTCAGTCGGCCAGAGGGGCGAGATGTGCAAGTTGGGGATTGGTCGGGTCCCCCTTTACGTCCTGTCGATCCTGGTGCTGCAACCCTCGGTTCGGTCTGATCTTAGATTGGGAATGAACTCCGTATGCCTAAGCCAACCGAAGAAACGAGCAGGTGGGCGGGCGGGCACTACGTCGGCCAGAAAGATGGGATGCGCAAGCTGTGGCTCGATAGGATGGTAGGTGGGTTTAGGCACATCTTCATATTTCTGCATGCCAATGCAAATTTTATGGCTTTTAAATTCATACAATGGTCCGTTAAGCCTTCACGTGAAGTTTCATGGCAAGACGACTCGTTTTCTATTTTTCACGATTTTTGAAACTTTTTATGGTGCGGGATTTTTCAAAATATTTTCGAAAGGAGTTTTGGGCCCAAACTTGGTAGACATGATCCCTATATTTTTGTTGGCATGCACAAAACGCTTCAGTCAAAAACTCGAAGTGTACAAGATTTTGTGACCACTTGAGAAAAGTGTCCCCATTTCAGACACTTTAATGGCTACTGGGAGCAAACTTGTAAAATCTCAAATGCTCTTTAAGGGGGTGTGAGTTCTCGAGGTTTGATGAGAGATAGGGGCCAATATAAGGGCCAAGTACCAGCACCAATCGCACATCATGTACGCACACCCCCCGGCCCCCCGATCGTCGAAACCTCAATGCCGTCGGTCAGGTTCTCTGGCTATGCTCCGATGATGGTACCCCGACAAAGAAAAATGTGGCACCAGCACATGCCTGAGCCTAGCATGTGCTGCCGCAACCCTCGGTCTGACCCGATCTTAGATTGAGAATGAATTTCGTCTGCTTAGACTGGGAATGAACTCCGTATGCCTAAGTCAAACCACGAAACGAGCATGCGGGCGCTCAGCCGGCCAGAGGGACGGGATGCGCAACCGGGGATCGGTCGGGTCCCCCGCTATGTGCTATCGATCCTGCTACTGCAACCCTCAGTTCAGTCTGATCTTAGACTGGGAATGAACTCCGTATGCCTAAGCCAATCGACGAAACGAACGGGCATGCGGGTGGGCGGGCATTACGCCGGCCAGAGAGATGGGATGCGCAAGCCGGGATCGATAGGGTGGTAGGTGGGTTTAGGCACATCTTCATATTTCTGCATGCCAATGCCATTTTTATGGCTTGTAAATTCATACAATGGTCCCTTAAGCCTTCACGTGAAGTTTCGTGGCAAGACGACTCATTTTCTAATTTTCACGATTTTTGAAACATTTTGCGGTTCGAGATTTTTTAAAATTTTTTCGGAAGGATTTTTGGCCCCAACCTCGGTAGACGTGATCCTTGTATTTTTCTTGGCATGCACAAAAAAATTCAGCTAAAAACTCGAAGTGTACAAGATTTTGTGACCATTTGAAAAAAGTGTCCCAATTTCAAACACTTTAATACCTACTGGCAGCAAACCTGTAAAATCTCAAATGCTCTTTAAGGGGGTGTGAGTTCTCGAGGTTTGATGAGGGACAGGGGGCCAATATTAGGGCCAAGTACCAGCACCCATCGCACATCATGTGCGCACATCCCCCAGCCCCCCCGATCGTCGGAACCCCAATGTCGTTTATCAGGTTCTCCGGTGATGCTTCGGCGATGGTGCCCCGACGAAGAAAAATGTGACACCAGCACATGCCCGAGGCCGGCATGTGCTGCCACAACCTTCGATCCGGTCCGATCTTAGATTGGGAATGAACTCTGTATGCCTAAGTCAACCCACGAAACGAGCGTGCGGGCGCTCAGCCAACTAGAGAGGCGGGATGCACAAGTCAAGGATCGGTCGGGTGCCCTCTGCGTGCTGTCAATCTTGCTGCCACAACCCTCTATCTGGTCCAATCTTAAACTAGGAATGAACTCCGTATGCATAAGCCAACCGACGAAACAAGCGGGCGGGCGGGTGGGTGGGCACTACGACGGCCAAAGAGACGGATGCGCAAGCCGTAGATCTATAGGGTGGTAGGTGGGTTTTGGCACATCTCCATATTTCTACATGCCATTGCCATTTTTATGGCTTGTAAATTCATACAATGGTCCCTTAAGCCTTCACGTGAAGTTTCTTGGCAAGACAACTCGTTTTCTATTTTTCACGATTTTCGAAACTTTTTATGGTTCAGGATTTTTTAAAATTTTTTTGAAAGGAGTTTTGGCCCCAAACTTGGTAGACGTGATCTTTGTATTTTTGTTGGCATGCAAAAAAACATTCAACCAAAAACTTGAAGTGTACAAGATTTAGTGACCAATTGAAAAAAGTGTCCCCATTTCAGACACTTTAATGGCCGAAACCCCAATGCCGCTGGTCAGGTTCTCCGGTGATGCTTCGACGATGGTGCCTTGACGAAGAAAAATGCGGCACCAGTACATGCCCGAGCCCAGCATGTGCTGTCGCAACCCTTGGGCCGGTCTGATCTTAGACTGGGAATGAACTCCGCATGCTTAGACTGGGAATGAACTCTGTATGCCTAAGTCAACCCACGAAACGAGCGTACGGGCGCTCAACCGGCCACAGGGATGGCATGCGTAAGTCGAGAATCAGCCGGGTCCCCCTCTGCTCGCTGTCGATCCTGCTGTCACAACCCTCGATCCGATCTAATCTTAGACTAGGAATGAACTCTGTATGCCTAAGCCAACCGACGAAACGAGCGGGCGGGCGTGCGGGCACTACTCCGGCCAGAAAGACGAGATGCGCAAGCCGTGGATCGATAGGGTGGTTGGTGGGTTTAGGCACATCTTCATATTTCTGTATGCCAATGCCATTTTTATGGCTTGTAAATTCATACAATGGTCCCTTAAGCCTTCACGTGAAGTTTCATGGCAAGATGACTCGTTTTCTATTTTTCATGATTTTCGAAACTTTTTACGGTTCGGGATTTTTTAAAATTTTTTTGGAAGGATTTTTGGCCCCAAACTTGGTAGACGTGATCCTTGTTTTTTTTTTGGCATGCACAAAAAAATTCAGCTAAACGCTCTAAGTGTACAAGATTTTGTGACCGTTCGAAAAAAGTGTTCCATTTCAGACACTTTAATGGCTACCGGTAGCAAACCTGTAAAATCTCAAATGCTTTTTAAGGGGGTGTGAGTTCTCTAGGTTTGATGAGGGATAGGGGGCCAATATAAGGGCCAAGTACCAGCACCCATCACACATCATGTGCGCACACCCCCCGGCCCCCCCGATCATCGGAACCCCAATGCCGCCGGTCAGGTTCTCCGAGGATGCCCCGACGATGGTGCCCCGGCGAAGAAAAATGCGGCACCGCACATGCCCGAGCCTAGCATGTGCTGCCGCAACCCCCAGTCCGGTCCAAACTTAGACTAGGAATGAACTTCGTATGCTTAGACTAGGAATGAACTCCGTACGCCTAAGTAAACCCACGAAACGAGCGTGCGGGTGCTCAGCCGTCCAGAGGGGCAGGATGCGCAAGCTGGGGATCGGTCGGGTCCCCCTCTACGTGCTGCTGGTCCTGCTGCCACAACCCTCGGTTCAATCTGATCTTAGATTGGGAATGAACTCCGTATGCCTAGGCCAACCGAAGAAATGAGCGAGCGGACGGACGGGCGGGCACTATGCCGGCTAGAGAGACGGGATGCGCAAGCCGTGGATCGATAGGGTGGTAGGTGGGTTTAGGCACATCTTCATATTTCTGTGTGCCAATGCCATTTTTATGGCTTGTAAATTCATACAATGGTCCCTTAAGCCTTCACGTGAAGTTTCATGGCAAGACGACTCGTTTTCTATTTTTCACGATTTTTAAAACTTTTTGAAGTTCAGGATTTTTTAAAATTGTTTTGGAAGGAGTTTTGGCCCCAAACTTGGTAGACATGATCCTTGTATTTTTGTTGGCATGCACAAAAAAATTCAGCTAAAAACTCGAAGTGTACAAGATTTTGTGACCATTTGAAAATAGTGTCCCCATTTCAGACACTTTAATGGCTATTTGCAGCAAACCTATAAAATCTCAAATGCTCTTTAAAGGGGTGTGAGTTCTTGAGGTTTGATGAGGGATAGGGGGCCAATATAAGGGCCAAGTACCAGCACCCATCGCACAACATGTGCGCACACCCCCCGGCCCCCCGATCACCGGAACCCCAATGCCGCCGGACAGGTTCTTCCGTGATGCTACCCTGGCGAAGAAAAATACGGCACTAGCACATGCCCGGGCCCAGCATGTGCTGCCGCAACCCTCAGTCCGGTCTGATCTTAGACAGGGAATGAACTCCGTATGCTTAGACTGGGAATGAACTTCGTATGCCTAAGTCAACCCACGAAACGAGCGGACGGGCGCTCAACCGGCCAGAGGGGCGGGATGCGCAAGCTGCGGATTAGTCGGGTCCCCCTCTGCGTGCTGCCGATCCTGTCGTCGCAACCCATGGTCCGGTTCGATCTTAGACTGGGAATGAACTTCGTATGGCTATGCTAACCAACGAAACGAACGGGCGGGCGGGCACTACGTCGGCCAGAGAAACGGGATGCGCATGCCGTGGATCGATAGGGTGGTATGTGTGTTTAGGCACATCTTCATATTTTTGCATGCCAATGCCATTTTTATGGCTTGTAAATTCATACAATGGTCCCTTAAGCCTTCACTTGAAGTTTCCTGGCAAGATGACTCGTTTTCTATTTTTCATAATTTTTGAAACATTTTGCGGTTCGGGATTTTTTAAAATTTTTTTGGAAGGAGTTTTCGCCCCCAAACTTGGTAGAAGTGATCCATGTATTTTTGTTGGCATGCATAAAAAAATCCAGCTAATAACTCAAGGTGTACAAGATTTTGTGACCATTTGAAAAAAATGTCCCCATTCCAGACACTTTAATGGCTACTGGCAGCAAACCTGTAAAATCTCAAATGCTCTTTAAAGGGGTGTGAGTTCTTAAGGTTTGATGAGGGATAGGGGGCCAATATAAGGGCCAAGTACCAGCACCTATCGCACATCATGTGCGCACACCCCCCTCGGCCCCCCGATCGCCGGAACCCTAATGCCGTCGATCAGGTTCTACGACGATGCTTCGACGATGGTGCCCCGGCGAAGAAAAATGTGGCACCAGCACATGCTTGTGCCCAGAATGTGCTGCGGCAACCCTCGATTCAGTCCGATCTTAAACTGGGAATGAACTCCGTATGCCTAAGTCAACCCAAGAAATGAGCGTGCGGGCGCTCAGCCAGCCAGAGGGGCGGGATACGTGAGCCGAGGATCAGTCGGGTCCACCTCTGCATGCCGCCAATCCTACTGCCGTAACCCTTGGTTCGGTCCGATCTTAGACTGGGAATGAACTCCGTATGCCTAAGCCAACCGATGAAACGAACGGGCGGGCAGACGGGTGAGCACTACGTCGGCTAGATATACGGGATGAGCAAGCCGTGGATCGATAGGGTGGCAGGTGGGTTTAGGCACATCTTCATGTTTCTGTGTGCCAATGCCATTTTTATGGCTTGTAAATTCATACAATGGTCCCTTAAGCCTTCACGTGAAGTTTCATGGCAGGACGACTTCTTTTCTATTTTTCACGATTTTTAAAACTTTTTACGGTTCGAGATTTTTTAAAATTCATTCGAAAGGAGTTTTGGCCCCAGACTTGGTAGACATGATCCTTGTATTTTTGTTGGCATGCAAAAAAACATTTAGCGAAAAACTCGAAGAGTACAAGATTTTGTGACCATTTGAAAAAAGTGTCCCCATTTCAGAGACTTTAATGGCTACTGGCAGCAAACTTGTAAAATCTCAAATGCTCTTTAAGGGGGTGTGAGTTCTCAAGGTTTCATGAGGGACAGGCGACCAATATGAGGGCCAAGTACCAGCACCCATCGCACATCATGTGCACACACCCCCCCGACCCCAAGATCGTCGACACCCAATGCCGCCGGTTAGGTTCTCCGGTGATGCTCCGATGATGGAGCCGCGATGAAGAAAAATATGGCACCAGCACATGCCCGAGCCCAGCATGTGCTGTCACAATCCTCGATCCAGTCCGATCTTAGAACGTGCGGAAGTCAATCCATGAAATGAACGTGCGGGCGTTCAGCCGGCCAGAAGGGCGGGATGCGCAAGCCGAGGATCGATCGGGTCCCCCTTTGCGTGCTGCCAATCCTGCTACCGCAACCCTTAGTCTAGTCCTATCTTAGATTGGTAATTAACTCTGTAAGCTTTAGCCAACCGACGAAACGAGCGGGCGGGCGGGCGGGCGGGCACTACGCTGGCCAGAGAGACGGGGTGCGCAAGCCGTGGATCAATAGGGTGCTAGGTGGGTTTAGGCACATCTTCATATTTCTACGTGCCAATCCCATTTTTATGGCTTGTAAATTCAAACAATGGTCCCTTAAGCCTTCACGTGAAGTCTCATTGCAAGATGACTCGTTTTCTATTTTTCATGATTTTTAAAACTTTTTACGGTTCGAGATTTTTTAAAATTTTTTTGGAAGGATTTTTGGCCCCAAACTTGGTCGACGTGATCCTTGTATTTTTGTTGGCATGCACAAAAATATTCAGCTAAAAACTCAAAGTGTACAAGATTTTGTGACCATTTGAAAAAGTGTCCCCATTTCGGATACTTTAATGGCTAATGGCAGCAAACTTGTAAAATCTCAAATGCTCTTTAAGGGGGTGTGAGTTCTCAAGGTTTGATGACGGATAGGGGGCCAATATAAGGGCCAAGTACCAGCACCCATCGCACATCATGTGCGCACAACCCCCGGCCCCCCGATCGTCGGAACCCAATACCATCGATCAGGTTCTCTGGTGATGCTCCGACGATGGTACCCCGACGAAGAAAAATGCGGCACCAGCACATGCCCAAGCAACCCTCGATTCGGTCCGATCTTTGATTGGCAATGAACTCCATATGCTTAGATTGGAATGAACTCCATATGCCCATGTCAACCCACGAAACGAGCGTGTGGGCGCTTAGCCGGCCAGATGGGCAAGAGGCTCAAGCCGGGGATCGGTCGGGTCCCCCTCTGGGTGCTGCCGATATGCTACCACAACCTCCAGTCCGATCTGATCTTAGACTGGGAATGAACTCCGTATGCCTAAGCCAACTGACAAAATGAGTGGGCGGGTGGGAGGGCACTACGCCGACCAGAGAGACGGGATCTGTAAGCCGTGGATCGATAGGGTGGTAGGTGGGTTTAGGCACATCTTCATATTTTTCCAATGCTATTTTTATGGCTTGTAAATTCTTGCAATGGTCCCTTAAGCCTTCACGTGAAGTTTCATGGCAAGACGACTCGTTTTCTATTTTTCACGATTTTCAAAACATTTTACGGTTCGAGATTTTTTAAAATTTTTTCGGAAGGAGTTTTGGCCCCAAACTCGGTAGACATGATCCTTGTATTTTTGTTGGCATGCACAAAAACATTCAGCTAAAAACTCGAAGTGTACAAGATTTTGTCACCATTTGAAAAAAATGTCCCCATTTCAGACACTTTAATGGCTACTGGTTGCAAACCTGTAAAATCTCAAATGCTCTTTAAGCAGGTGTGAGTTCCCGAGGTTTCATGAGGGATAGGGGGCCAATATGAGGGCCAAGTACCAGCACCCATCACACATCATGTGCGCACACCCCCCCGGCCCCCAGATTATCAGAATCCCAATGCCGTCGGTTAGGTTCTCCGGGGATGCTCCGGTGATGGAGCCCCGATGAAGAAAAATACGACACCAGCACATGCCCGAGCCCAGCATGTGCTGCCGTAACCCTCGGTCCAGTTCGATCTTAGACTGGAAATGAACTCCGTATGCTTAAGTCAACCCACGAAATGAGCGTGCGGGCGCTCAGCCAGCCAGAGGGGCAGGATGCGCAAGCCGGGGATCAGTCGGGTCCCCCTCTACATGCTGCCGATCTTGCTGCCACAACCTTTAATCTAGTATGATCTTAGACTTGGAATGAACTCCGTATGCCTAAGCCAACCGACGAAACGAGCGGGTGGGCGGACGTGCGGGCACTACGCTAGCCAGAGAGACGAGATGCGCAAGCCGTGGACCGATAGGGTGGTAGGTGGGTTTAGGCAGATCTTCATATTTCTGTGTGCCAATGCCATTTTTATGGGTTGTAAATTCATACAATGGTCCGTTAAGCCTTCACGTGAAGTTTCATGGCAAGATGACTCGCTTTTTATTTTTCACGATTTTTGAAACTTTTTGCGGTTTGGGATGTTTTAAAATTTTTTTGAAAGAAGTTTTCGCCCCAAACCTGGTAGATGTGATCCTTGTATTTTTTTTGGCATGCACAAAAAAATTCAGCTAAAAACTCGAAGTGTACAAGATTTTGTGACCATTTGAAAAAAGTGTCCCCATTTCAGACACTTTAATGGCTCCTGGCAGCAAACCTGTAAAATCTCAAAGGCTCTTTAAGGGGGTGTGAGTTCTCGAGGTCTGATGAAGGATAGGGGGCCAATATAAGGGCCAAGTACCAGCACCATTGGACATGATGTGCGCACACCCCCCCGGCCCCCCCGATTGTCGGAACCCCAATGTCGTCAGTCAAGTTCTCCGATGATGCTCCGACGATGGTGCCCCGACGAAGAAAAATGCGGCGCCAGCACATGCCAGAGCCCAGCATGTGTTGCCGTAACCCTCGGTCCGATCCGATCTTAGACTGGGAATGAACTCTGTATGCTTAGACCGAGAATGAACTCCGTATGCCTAAGTCAACCCACGAAATGAGCGTGCGGGCGCCTAGCCGGCCAAAGGAGCGGGATGCGCAAGCTGGGCATCGGCCAGGTCCCCCTCTGTGTGCTACCGATCCTGCTGCCGCAACCCTCAATCCGGTCTGATCTTAGACTAGGAATGAACTCCGTATGCCTAAGCCAATCGATGAAACGAGCGAGCACTACACAGGCTAGAGAGAAGGGATGCACAAGCCGTGGATCGATAGGGTGGTAGGTGGGTTTAGGCACATATTCATATTTCTGTGTGCCAATGCCATTTTTATGGCCTGTAAATTCACACAATGGTCCCTTAAGCCTTCACGTGAAGTTTCATGGCAAGACGACTTGTTTTCTATTTTTCATGATTTTTGAAACTTTTTGCAGTTTGGGATTTTTTTAAATTTTTTCGGAAAGAGTTTTGGCCCCAAAGTTGGTAGACGTGATACTTGCATTTTTGTTGGTATGCACAAAAAAATTCAGCTAAAAACTCAAAGTGTATAAGATTTTGTGACCATTTGAAAAAAGTGTCCCCGTTTGAGACACTTTAATGGCTACTGGCAGCAAACCTATAAAATCTCAAATGCTCTTTAAGGGGGTGTGAGTTCTCGAGGTTTGATGAGGGATAGGGGGCCAATACAGGGGCCAATTACCAGAACCCATCGCACATCATGTGCACACACCACCCCGGCTCCCTTGATCGTCGGAACCCCAATGCCGCCGGTCAGGTTCTCCGACGATGCTCCTGCGATGGTAGCCCGACGAAGAAAAATGCGGCACCAGCACATTCTCGAGCCCAGCATGTGCTACTGCAACCCTCTTTCTGGTCTGATCTTATACTGGGAATGAACTTCGTATGCTTAGACTGGGAATGAACTCTGTATGCCTAAGTCAACCCACGAAATGAGCGTGCGGGCACTAAGCCGGCCAGAGGGGTGTGATGCGCAAGCCGGGGATCGGTCAGGTCCCCCTCTGCATGCTGTCGATCCTACTACCATAACCCTTTGTCCGGTCCAATCTTAGATTGGGAATGAACTCCGTATGCCTAAGCCAACCGACGTAACGAGTGGGCGGGCGGGCACTATGCCGGCCAGAGAGACGGGATGCGCAAGTCGTGGATCGATAGGGTGGTATGTGGGTTTAGGCACATCTTCATATTTTTGCATGCCAATGCCATTTTAATGGCTTGCAAATTCATACAATGGTCCCTTAAGCCTTCACGTGAAGTTTCATGGCAAGACGATTCGTTTTCTATTTTTCATGATTTTTGAAACTTTTACGGTTCAGGATTTTTTAAAATTTTTTTAGAAGGAGTTTTGGCCCCAAACTTGGTAGTCGTGATCCCTGTATTTTTTTTGGCATGTACAAAAAAATTCAGCTAAAAACTCGAAGTGTACAAGATTTTGTGACCATTTGAAAAAAGTGTCCCCATTTCAGACACCTTAATGGCTACTGGTAGCAAACCTGTAAAATCTCAAATGCTCTTTAAGGGGGTGTGAGTTCTCAAGGTTTCATGAGGGATAGGGGGCCAATATAAGGGCCAAGTACCAGCACCCATCACACATCATGTGTGCACACCCCCCCCGCCCCTTCGATCACCGGAACCCCAATGCCGTCGTTCAGGTTCTCTGGAGATGCTTTGGCGATGGTGCCCCAGCGAAGAAAAATGCGGCACCAGCACATTCCCGAGCCTAGCATGTGCTGCTGCAACCCTTGGTCCGGTCCGATTTTAGACTGGGAATGAACTTCGTATGCTTAGACTAGGAATGAACTCCGTATGCGTAAGTCAACCCACGAAACGAGCGTGCGAGTGCTCAGTCGGCCAGAGGGGTGGGATGCGCAAGCCGGGGATCGACCGAGTCCACTTCTGTGTGCTACCGATCCTGCTGCCGCAACCCTCGGTCCGTTCGAATCTTAGAATGGGAATAAACTCTGTATGCCTAAGTCAACCCACGAAACGAGCGTGCGGGCGCTCAACCAGCCAGAGGGGCGAGATGCACAACTTGGGTATCGGCCGGGTCCCCCACTGTGCGCTACCGATCCTGCTGTCACAACCCTCGATCTGATCCAATCTTAGACTGGGAATGAACTCTGTATGCCTAAGTCAACTGACGAAACAAGCGGACGGGCGGGTGGGAACTACGCCGGCCAGAGAGACGGGATGCGCAAGCCATGGATCGATAGGGTGGTAGGTGGGTTTAGGCACATCTTCTTATTTCTATGTACCAATGCCATTTTTATGGCTTTTAAATTCATACAATGGTCCCTTAAGCCTTCACGTGAAGTTTCATGGCAAGACGACTCGTTTTCTGTTTTTCACGAGTTTTGAAACTTTTTGCAGTTCGGGATTTTTTTAAATTTTTTCGGAATGAGTTTTGGCCCCAAACTTGGTAGACGTGATCCTTGTATTTTTTTTTTGCATGCACAAAAAAATTCAGCTAAAAACGCGAAGTGTACAAGATTTTGTGACCATTTGAAAAAAGTGTCCCCATTTCAGACACTTTAATGGCTACTGGCAGCAAACCTGTAAAATCTCAAATGCTCTTTAAGGGGGTGTGAGTTCTCAGGGTTTGTTGAGGGATAGGGGGTGAATATAAGGGCCAAGTACCAGCACCCATCTCACATCATGTGCGCACACCCCCCCGGCCACCCCGATCGTCGAAACCCCAACGCCGTCGGCCAGGTTCTCCGGCGATGCTCCAGCGCTGGTGCCCCAACGAAGAAAAATACGGCACCAAGCACGTGCCCGAGCCTAGCATGTGCTGCTACAACCCTCGGTTCTGTCCGATCTTACACTGGGAATGAACTCTGTATGCCTAAGTCAACCCACGAAACAAGTGTGCAGGCGCTCAGCCGGCCAGAGGGGCAAGATGCACAAGTCGGGGATCGGTCGGGTCCCTCTCTGCGTGCTGTCGTTCCTGCTAATGTAATCCTCAGTCCGATCCAATCTTAGACTGGGAATGAACTCCGTATGCCTAAGCCAACTGACAAAACGAGCGGCGGGCGGGCACTACCTCGGCCAGTGAGATGGGATGCGCAAGCCGTGGATCGATAAGGTAATAGGTGGGTTTAGGCACATCTTCATATATCTACGTGTTGATACCATTTTTATGGCTTCTAAATTCATACAATGGTCCCTTAAGCCTTCACGTGAAGTTTCATGGCAAGACGACTCGTTTTCTATTTTTCACGATTTTTGAAACTTTTTACGGTTTGGGATTTTTTAAAATTTTTTTGGAACCAGTTTTGGCCCCAAACGTTGTAGACGTGATCCTTGTATTTTTTTTGGCATGCACAAAAACATTCAGCTAAAAACTGGCAGTGTACAAAATTTTGTGACCATTTGAAAAAAGTGTCCCCATTTCAGACACCTTAATGGCTACTGGTAGCAAACCTGTAAAATCTCAAATGCTCTTTAAGGGGGTGTGAGTTCTCGAGGTTTGATGAGGGATAGGGGGCCAATATAAGGGCCAAGTACCAGCACCCATCACACATCATGTGTGCACCCCCCGGCCCCCCTGATCGCCGGAACCCCAATGCCGCCGGTCAGGTTCTTCGACAATGCTCCGGTGATGGTGCCCCGATGAAGAAAAATACGGCACCAGCACATGCCCGAGCCAAGCATGAACTCCGTATGCTTAGACTAGGAATGAACTCTGTATGCCTAAGTCAACCCACGAAATGAGCGTGCAAGCGCTCAGCCAGCCAGAGGGGCGGGATGCGCAAGCGGGGGATCAGTCGGGTCCACCTCTGTGTGCTGCCGATCCTGCTGCTGCAACCCTCGGTCTGATCTGATCTTAGATTGGGAATAAACTCTGTATGCCTAAGTCAACCCAAGAAACGAGCGTGCGGGCGCTCAACCGGCCAGAGGGGCGAGATGCGCAACCGGGGGATCGGCCGGGTCCCCCTCTGTGCGCTACCAATCCTGCTGTCGCAACCCTTGGTCTGATCCAATCTTAGACTGGCAATGAACTTCGTATGCCTAAGCCAACCGACGAAACGAGCGGGCGGGCACTACGTCGGCCAGAGAGACGGGATGCGCAAGCCGTGGATCGATAGGGTGGTAGGTGGGTTTAGGCACATTTTCATATTTCTACGTGCCAATGCCATTTTTATGGCTTGTAAATTCATACAATGGTCCCTTAAGCCTTCACGTGAAGTTTCACGGCAAGAGGACTTGTTTTCTATTTTTCATGATTTTCAAAACTTTTTAGGGTTCGAGATTTTTTAAAATTGTTTTGGAAGGAGTTTTAGCCACAAACCTGGTAGACATGATCCTTGTATTTTTATTGGCGTGCACAAAAAAATTCAACTAAAAACTCAAAGTGTACAAGATTTTGTGACCATTTGAAAAACGTGTTTCCATTTTAGACACTTTAATGGCTACTGGCAGCAAACTTGCAAAATCGCAAATGCTCTTTAAGGGGGTGTGAGTTCTCGAGGTTCGATGAGGGATAGGGGGCCAATATAAGGGCCAAGTACCAGCACCCATCGCACCTCATGCACGCACACCCCCCGGCCCCCCCGATCGTCGGAACCCCAATGGCGCCAGTCAGGTTCTCCTACGATGCTCCGGCGATAGTGACCCGACGAAAAAAAATGCGGCACCAGCACATGCCCGAGCCCAGCATGTACTGCCGCGACCCTCGGCCCGGTCCGATCTTAGACTGGGAATGAACTCCGTATGCCTAAGTCAACCCACGAAACGAGCGTACGGGCGCTTAGTCGGCAAGAGGGGCAAGATGTGCAAGTCGGGGATCGTTCGGGTCCCCCTCTGCGTGCTATCGATCCTACTGTCGCAACCCTCTGTTCGGTCCAATCTTAGACTGGGATTGAACTTCGTATGCCTAAGCCAACCGACCAAACAAGCGGGCGGGCGGGGAGGCAGGCACTACGTCGGCCATTACGCCAGCCAGAGAGACGTGATGCGCAAGCCGTGGATCGATAGGGTGGTAGGTGGGTTTAGGCACATCTTCATATTTCTGCATGCCAATGCCATTTTTATGGCTTGTAAATTCATACAATGGTCTCTTAAGCCTTCAATTGAAGTTTCATGGCAAGATGACTCGTTTTCTATTTTTCACGATTTTTGAAACTGTTTGTGGTTCGAGATTTTTTAAAATTTTATTCGTAAGGAGTTTTGGCCCCAAACTTCATAGACTTGATCATTGTATTTTTTGTTGGCATGCACAAAAAAATTAAGCTAAAAACTCGAAGTGTACAAGATTTTGTGACCATTTGAAAAAAGTATCCTTATTTCAGACACTTTAATGGCTACTAGCAGAAAACCTGTAAAATCTTAAATGCTCTTTAAGAGGGTGTGAGTTCTTGAGATTTGATGAGGGATAGGAGGCCAATATAAGGGCCAAGTACTAGCACCCATCGCACATCATGTGCTCACAACCCCCGGGCCCCTCGATCGTCGGAACCCTAATGCCACCGGTCAGGTTCTCCGGCGATGCTCCGGTGATGGTGCCCTGATGAAGAAAAATGCGACACCAGCACATGCCCGAGCCCAGCATGTGTTGCCGCAACCCTCGGTCTGATCCGATCTTAGACTGGGAATGAACTCTGTATGCTTAGATTGGGAATGAACTCCGTATGCCTAAGTCAACCCACGAAACGAGCGTGCGGGTGCTCAGCCGGCAAGAGGGGTGGGATGCGCAAGCTAGGGATCGACCAGGTCCCCTTCTGCGTGCTGTCGATCCTGCTGCCATAACTCTCTGTCTGGCTGATCTTAGACTAGGAATGAACTCCGTATTTCTTAGCCAATCGACGAAACGAGCGAGCGGGCGGGCACTACGCCGATAAGAGAGACGGGATGCGCAAGGCGTGGATCGATAGTGTGGTAGGTGGGCTTAGTCACATCTTCATATTTCTTCATGCCAATGCCATTTTTATGGCTTGTAAATTCATACAACGGTGCCTTAAGCCTTCACGTGAAGTTTTATGGCAAGACGACTCGTTTTCTATTTTTCATGATTTTCGAAACTTTTTACGGTTCGAGATTTTTTAAAATTTTTTCGAAAGGAAATTTGGCCCCAAACTTGGTAGACGTGATCCTTGTATTTTTGTTGGAATGAACAAAAAAATACAGCTACAACCTTGAAGTGTAGAAGATTTTGTGACCATTTGAAAAAAGTGTCCCCATTTTAGACACTTTAATGGCTACTGGCAACAAACCTGTAAAATCTCAACTGCTCTTTAAGGGGGCGTGAGTTCTCAAGGTTTGATGAGGGATAGGGGGCCAATATAAGGGCCAAGTACCAGCACCCATCACACATCATGTGCGCACACCCCCCTCCCCGCCCCCCGATCACCGGAACCCCAATGCCGCCGGTCAGGTTCTCCGACGATGGTGCCCCGACGAAGGAAAATGTGGCACCAACACATGCCCGAGCCTAGCATGTGCTGCCGCAACCCTCGGTCTAATCCGATCTTAGACTGGGAATGAACTCCGTATGCTTAGACTGTGAATGAACTCCGTATGCCTAAGTCAACCCATGAAACGAGCGTGCGGGCGCTCAACCGGCCAGAGGGGTGGGATACGCAAGCCGGGGATCGATCGGGTCGCCCTCTGCGTGCTGCCGATCCTACTACCGTAACCCTCGGTCCGGTCTGATCTTAGACTGGGAATGAACTCCGTATGCCTAAGCCAACCGATGAAACGAGCGTGCGGGTGGGCAGGCACTACACCGACCAGAGAGACGGGATGCGTAATCCGTAGATCGATAGGGTGGTAGGTGAGTTTAGGCACATCTTCATATTTCTACGTGCCAATGCCATTTTTATGGCTTGTAAATTCATACAATGGACCTTTATGCCTTCACATGAAGTTTCATGGCAAGACGAATCGTTTTCTATTTTTCATTATTTTCGAAACCTTTTGCGGTTCAAGATTTTTTAAAATTTTTTCGGAAGGAGTTTTGGTCCCAAACTTGGTAGAAGTGATCCTTGTATTTTTTTTGGCATGCATAAAAAAATTCACCTAAAAACTCGAAGTGTATAAGATTTTGTGACCATTTGAAAAAAGTGTCCTCATTTCAGACACTTTAATTGCTACTGGCAGCAAACCTGTAAAATCTCAAATGCTCTTTAAGGGGGTGTGAGTTCTAGAGGTTTGATGAGGGATAGGGGGCCAATATAAGGGTGAAGTAGCAACACCCATCGCACATCATGTGCGCACACCCCCCGACCACCTCGATTGTCGAAACCCCAATGCCATCGGTCAGGTTCTCCAGTGATGCTCCAACGATGGTGCCCCGACGAGGAAAATTACGGCACCAGCACATGCTCGAGCCCAGCATGTGCTGTCGCAACCCTCGGTCCGGTCCGATCTTAGACTGGGAATGAACACCATATGCTTAGACTAGGAATGCTCTCCGTATGCCTAAGTCAACCCACAAAACGAGCGTGCATGCGCTCAGCCGGCCAGAGGGGTGGGATGCGCAAGTCGGGGATCGGTTGGGTCCCCCTCTGCTTGCTGCCAATCCTGTTGCCGTAACCCTCGGTCCGGTCCGATCTTAGACTGTGAATGAACTCCGTATGCCTAAGCCAATCAATGAAATGAGCGGGCGGGAGGGTACTACGTCGGCCAGAGAGACGAGATGCGCAAGCCATGGATTGATAGGGTGGTAGGTGGGTTTAGGCACATCTTCATATTTCTATGTGCCAATGCCACTTTTATGGCTTGTAAATTCATACAATGGTCCCTTAAGCCTTCACATGAAGTTTCACGGCAAGACGACTCGTTTTATATTTTTCACGATTTTCAAAACTTTTTGTGGTTCAGGATTTTTAAAAATTTTTTTGGAAGGCGTTTTGGCTCCAAACTTTGTAGACGTCATCCTTTTATTTTTGTTGGCATGCACAAAAAAATTCAGCTAAAAACCCAAAGTGTACAAGATTTTGTGACCATTTGAAAAAAGTGTCCCCATTTAAGACACTTTAATGGGTATTGGCAGCAAACTTGTAAAATCTCAAATGCTCTTTAAGGTGGTGTGAGTTCTCGAGGTTTGAAGAGGGATAGGGGGCCAATATAAGGGCCAAGTATCAGCACCCATCACACATCATGTGCGCACACCCCCCGGCCCTCGCCATCACCGGATCCCCAATGCCGCCAGTCAGGTTCTCCGGCGATGGTGCCCTAGCGAAGAAAAATGCAGCACCAGCACATGCCCGAGCCCAGCATGTGTTACGCAACCCTCAGTCTGGTCTGATCTAACACTGGGAATGAACTCCGTATGCTTAGACTACGAATGAGCTCCGTATGCCTAAGTCAACCCACGAAACGAGCGTACGGGCGCTCAGCCGACCAGAGGGGCGGGATGCGCAAGCCGAGGATCGGTTGGGTCCCCCTCTATGTGTTGTCGATTCTTCTACCACAACCCTCGGTCTGATCTGATCTTAGACTGGTAATGAACTCCGTACACCTAAGCAAACTGACGAAACGAGCAGGCGGGCGGGCACTACGCCGACTAGAGAGACGGGATGCGCAAGCCGTGGATCGATAGGGTGGTAGGTGGGTTTAAGTACATCTTCATATTTCTGCATGCCAATGCCATTTTTATGGCATGTAAATTCATACAATGGTCCCTTAAGCTTCACGTGAAGTTTCATGGCAAGACGACTCATTTTCTATTTTCACGATTTTTGAAACTTTTTTTGGTTTTGGATTTTTTAAAATTTTTTCGAAAGGAGTTTTGGCCCAAAATATGGTAGACGTGATCCTTGTAATTTTGTTGGCATGCAAAAAAAATTCACCTAAAAACTTGAAGTGTACAAGATTTTGTGACCATTTGAAAAAAGTGTCCCTATTTCAGACACTTTAATGGCTACTGGCAGCAAACCTATAAAATCTCAAATGCTCTTTAAGGGGGTGTGAGTTCTCGAGGTTTGATGAGGGATAGGGAGCCAATATAAGGGCCAAGTACCAGCACCCATCGCACATCATGTGCGCACACCCCCCCGGCCCCCCCGATCGCTGGAACCCCAGTGCCTCCGGTCAGGTTCTCTGGCGATGCTCCGACGATGGTGCCCTGGTGAAGAAAAATACGGCACCAGCAAATGCTCGAGCCCAGCATGTGCTGCCGCAACCCTCGGTCCGGTCCGATCTTAGACTGGGAATGAACTCCGTATGCCTAAGTCAACCCACAAAATGAGCGTGCGGGCGCTCAGCCAGCCAGAGGGGCGAGATGCGTAAGCCGGGGATCGATCGGGTCCCCCTTGCCTGTTGTCGATCCTATTATCGGAACCCTCAGTCTGGTCTGATCTTAGAGTGGGAATGAACTCTGTATGCTTAAGCCAACTGACGGAACGAGCGGACGGGTAGGCACTACGCCGGCCAGAGAGACGGGATGCGCAAGCCGTGGATCGATAGGGTGGTAGGTGGGTTTAGGCACATCTTCATATTTCTGCATGCCAATACCATTTTTATGGCTTGTAAATTCATACAATGGTCCCTTAAGCCTTCACGTGAAGTTTCATGGCAAGACGACTCGTTTTCCATTTTTCATGATTTTTGAAACTTTTTGTGGTTCGGAATTTTTTAACATTTTTTCGAAAGGATTTTTGGCCCCAAACTTGGTAGACATGATCATTGTATTTTTGCTGGCATGCACAAAAAAATTCAGCTAAAAACTCGAAGTGTACAAGATTTTATGACCATTTGAAAAAAGTGTCTCCATTTCAGACACTCGCAGCAAACCTGTAAAATCTCAAATGCTCTTTAAGGGGTGTGAGTTCTCGAGGTTTGATGAGGGATAGGGGGCTAATATAAGGGCCAAGTACCAGCACCCATCGCACATCAAGTGCGCACACCCCCCGGCTCCCTCGATCGGCGGAACCCCAATGCCACCGGTCAGGTTCTTTGGTGAAGCTCCAGCGATGGTGCCCTGGCGAAGAAAATTGTGTCACCAGCGCATGCCCGAGCCCAGCATATGCTGCTGCAACCCTCGGTCCGGTCCGATCTTAGACTGGGAATGAACTCCGTATGCTTAGACTGGGAATGAACTCTGTATGCCTAAGTCAACCCACGAAACGTGTGTGCGGGCGGTCAGCCGACCAGAAGGGTGGGATGCGCAAGCCGGGGATCGAACGGGTCCCTCTCTGCATGCTGTCGATCCTGCTGCCACAACCCTCAGTCCGGTCCGATCTTAGACTGGGAATGAACTTCGTATGCCTAAGCGAACTGACGAAAAGAGCGGTCGGGTGGACGGGCGGGCACTACGTCGACCAGAGAGACGGGATGCGCAAGCTGTGGATCGATAGGGTGGTAGGTGGGTTTAGGCACATCTTCATATTTCTGCATGCCAATGCCATTTTTATGGCTTGTAAATTCATACAATGGTCCCTTAAGCCTTCACGTGAAGTTTCATGGCAAGACGACTTGTTTTCTATTTTTCACGATTTTTGAAACTTTTTACGGCTCGAGATTTTTAAAAATTTTTTCGAAAGGAGTTTTGGCCCCAAACTTGGTAGATGTGATCCTTGTAGTTTTGTTGGCATGCACAAACAAATTCAGCTAAAAAATCGAAGTGTACAAGATTTTGTGACCATTTGAAAAAGGTGCCCCGTTTCAGACACTTTAATGGCTACAGCCAGCAAACCTGTAAAATCTCAAATGCTCTTTAAAGGGGTGTGAGTTCTCAAGGTTTGATGAGAGATAGGTGGCCAATACAAGGGCCAAGTACCAGCACCCATCGTACATCATGTGCGCACACCCCCCAGCCCTCCCGATCGTCGGAACCCCAATACCGCCGGTCAGGTTCTCCGGCGATGCTCCGGTGATGGTGACCCGATGAAGAAAAATGCGTACCAGCACATGCCTGAGCCCAGCATGTGCTGCTGTAACCCTCGATCCGGTGTGATCTTAGATTGGGAATGAACTCTGTGTGCTTAGATTGGGAATGAACTCCGTATGCCTAAGTCAACCCACGAAACGAGTGTGTGGGCGCTCAGCCGACCAAAAGGGCAGGATGCGTAAGACGGGGATCGACCGAGTCCCCCTCTACGTGCTGTCGATCCTGCTGCTGCAACCCTCGATCTGCTCTGATCTTAGACTGGGAATGAACTTCGTATGCCTAAGCCAACTGACGAAACGAATGGGCGGGCGGACGGGCGGGCACTATGTCGGCTAGAGAGATGGGATGCGCAAGCCGTGGATCGATAGGGTGGTAGGTGGGTTTAGGCACATCTTTATATTTCTGCATGCCAATGCCATTTTTATGGCTTGTAAATTCATACAATGGTCCCTTAAGCCTTCACGTGAAGTTTCATGGCAAGACGACTCATTTTCTATTTTTCACGATTTTCAAAACTTTTTGTGGTTCGGGATTTTTTAAAATTTTTTCGGAAGGAGTTTTGGCCCCAAACTTGGTAGACGTGATCCTTGTATTTTTTTTTGCATGCACAAAAAAATTCAGCCAAAAACACCTAGTGTACAAGATTTTACGACCATTTGAAAAAAGTATCCCCATTTGAGACACTTTAATGGCTACTGGCAGCAAACCTATAAAATCTTAAATGCTCTTTAAGGAGGTGTGAGTTCTCGAGCTTTGAAGAGGGATAGGGGGCCAATATAAGGGCCAAGTACCAGCACCCATCACACGTTATGTAAGCAAACCCCCCAACCCCCCCGATCGTAAGAACCCCAATGCCGCTGGTCAGGTTCTCCGACGATGGTGCGCCGACGAAGAAAAATGCGACACCAGCACATGCCCGAGCCTAGCATGTGCTGTCAAAACCCTCGGTCTGGTCCGATCTTAGATTGGGTATGAACTTCATATGCTTAGACTGGGAATGAACTCCGTATGCCTAAGTCAAACGACGAAACGAGCGTGCGGGCGCTAAGCCGACCAGAAGGGTAGGATGTGCAAGCCAAAGATTGACCTGGTCCCTCTCTGCGTGCTGCCACAACCCTCGATCCAGTCTGATCTTAGACTGGGAATGAACTCCGTATGCCTAAGCCAACCGACGAAACGAGCGAGCAGGCGGGCGGGCGGGCACTACGCCGACCAGAGAGACGGGATGCGCAAGCCGTGGATCGATAGGGTGGTAGGTGGGTGTAGGCACATCTTCATATTTGTGCATGCCAATGCCATTTTTATGGCTTCTAAATTCATACAATGGTCCCTTAAGCCTTCACGTGAACTTTCATGGCAAGATGACTCGTTTTTTATTTTTCATGATTTTCAAAACTTTTTATGATTCAAGATTTTTTAAAATTTTTTCGAAAGACGTTTTGGCCCCAAACTTGGTAGATGTGATCGTTGTATTTTTATTGGCATGCACAAAAAAATTCAGCTAGAAACTCGAAGTGTACAAGATTTTGTGACCATTTGAAAAAAGTGTCCCCATTTCAAACACTTTAATGGCTACTGGCAGCAAACCTGTAAAATCTCAAATGCTCTTTAAGGGGGTGTGAGTTCTCGAGGTTTGATGAGGGATAGGGGGCCAATATAAGGGCCAAGTACCAGCACCCATTGCACATCATGTGCGCACACCCCCCGGCCCCCCCGATCGTCGGAACCCCAATGCCTCCGGTCAGGTTCTCTGGCAATGCTCCGACGATGGTGCCCCGGTGAAGAAAAGTATGGCACCAGCAAATGCCCGAGCCCAGCATGTGCGACCGTAATGCTCGGTTCGGTCCGATCTTAGACTGGGAATGAACTCCGTATGCCTAAGCCAACCGACGAAACGAACGGGCGGACAGGCACTACGCCGACCAGAGAGACGGGATGCCAAGCCGTGGATCGATAGGGTGGCAAGTGGGTTTAGGCACATCTTCATAGTTCTGCATGCCAATGCCATTTTTATGGCTTGTAAATTCATACAATGGTCCCTTAACCCTTCACGTGAAGTTTCATGGCAAGACGACTCGTTTTCTATTTTTCACGATTTTTGAAACTATTTGCGGTTCGGGAGTTTTTAAAATTTTTTCGGAAGGAGTTTTGGCCCCAAACTTGGTAGACGTGATCCTTGTATTTTTATTGCCATGCACAAAAAATTTCAGCAAAAAAATCGAAGTGTACAAGATTTTGTGACCATTTGAAAAAAGTGTCCCCATTTCAAACACTTTAATGGCTACTGGCAGTAAACCTGTAAAATCTCAAATGCTCTTTAAGGGGGTGTGAGTTCCTGAGGTTTGATGAGGGATAGAAGGCCAATATAAGGGCCAAGTACCAGCACCCATCGCACAGCATGTGCGCATACCCCCTGGCCCCCTCGATCACCGTAACCTCAATGCCGCCGGTCAGGTTCAACGGTGATGCTCCGACGATGGTGCCCCGGTGAAGAAAAATGTGGCACCAGCACATGCCCGAGCCCAGCATGTGCTGCCGCAACCCTTGGTCCGGTCCGATCTTAGACTGCAAATGAACTCTATATGCTTAGACTAGGAATGAACTCCGTATGCCTAAGTCAACAACGAAACAAACGTGCGGGCGCTCAGTCGGCCGGAGGGGCGGGATGCGCAAGCTGGGGATCGGTTGGGTCCCCCTCTGCGTGCTTCTGATCTTGCTGGGGCAACCCTCGGTCCGGTTTGATCTTAGACTGGGAATGAACTTTGTATGCCTAAGCCAACCGACGAAACGAGGGGCGGGCGGGCACTATGCTTTTGTGTACAAGATTTTGTGTCCCCATTTCAGACACTTTAATGGCTACTGGCAGCAAACCTGTAAAATCTCAAATGCTCCTTAAGGGGGTGTGAGTTCTTGAGGTTTGATGAGGGATATGGGGCCAATATAAGGGCCAAGTACCAGCACCTATCACACATCATGTGCGCACACCCCCTGGCACCCACGATCGTCGGAACCCCAATGTCGCCAGTCAGGTTCTCCGACGATGTTCCAGCGATGGTGCCCCGACGAAGAAAAATGTGGCACCAGCACATGCCCAAGCCCAGCATGTGCCACCGTAACCCTCAGTCCAGTCCGATCTTAGACTGGGAATGAACTCCATATGCTTAGACTGGGAATGAACTCCGTATGCCTAAGTCAACCCACGAAATGAGCGTGCGGGTGCTCAACCGGCTAGAGGGAAGGGATGCGCAAGTCGGGGATCGGTTGGGTCCCCCTCTACGTGCTGCCGATCCTGGTGCCGCAACCCTTGGTCCGGTCCAATCATAGACTAGGAATGAACTCCATATGCCTAAGCCAACTGACGAAACGAAAGGGCGGGCGGGCGGACGGACATTATGTTGGCCAGAGAGACGGGATGCGCAAGCCGTGGATCGATAGGGTGGTAGGTGGGTTTAGGCACATCTTCATATTTTTGCATGCCAATGCCATTTTTATGGCTTGTAAATTCATACAAAGGTCCTTTAAGCCTTCACGTGAAGATTCATGGCAAGACGACTCGTTTTCTATTTTTAACGATTTTTGAAACTTTTTGCGGTTCAAGATTTTTTAAAATTTTTTCGGATGGTGTTTTGGCCCCAAATATGGTAGACGTGATCCTTGTATTTTTGTTGGCATGCACAAAAAAATTCAGCCAAAAACTCGAAGTGTACAAGATTTTGTGACCATTTGAAAAAAGTGTCCCCATTTCAAACACTTTAATGGCTACTAGCAGCAAACCTGTAAAATCTCAAATGCTCTTTAAAGGGGTGTGAGTTCTCAAGGTTTGATGAGGGATAGGGGCCAATATAAGGGCCAAGTACCATTACCCATCGCACATCATGTGCGCACACCCCCACCCGGCCCCCCGATCGTCGGAACCCCAATGTCGTCAGTCAAGTTCATCGGTGATGCTCCGGTGATGGTGCCCCGACGAAAAAAAATGTGGCACCAGCACATGCTTGAGCCCAGCATGTGCTGCCGTAACCCTCGGTCCAGTCTGATCTTAGATTGGGAATGAACTCCGTATGCTTAGACTAGGAATGAACTCTGTATACCTAAGTCAACCCATGAAACGAGCGTGCGGGCGCTCAGCCGGCCAGAGGGGCAGGATGCACAAGCCGGGGATCGGTCGGGTCCCCCTCTGCATGCTGCCGATCTTGTTGCTGCCACCCTCAGTTTGATACGATCTGAGACTGGGAATGAACTCCATATGCCCAAGCCAACAGACGAAACGAGCGGGCGGGTGGGCACTATGCCGGCCAGAGAGACGGGATGCGCAAGCCATGGATCGATAGGGTGGTAGGTGGGTTTAGGCACATCTTCATATTTATGCATGCCAATGCCATTTTTATGGCTTGTATATTCATACAATGTTCCCTTAAGCCTTCACGTGAAGTTTCATGGCAAGACGACTCGTTTTCTATTTTTCATGATTTTTGAAACTTTTTACAGTTCGAGATTTTTTAAAATTTTTTCAGATGGATTTTTGGCCCTAAACTTGGTAGACGTGATCCTTGTATTTTTTTTGGCATGCACAAAAAAATTTAGCTAAAAACTCAAAGTGTACAAGATTTTGTGGCCATTTGAAAAAAGTGTCCCCATTTCAGACACTTTAATGGCTACTGGTAGCAAACTTGTAAAATCTCAAATGCTCTTTAAGGGGGTGTGAGTTCTCGAGGTTTGATGAGGGATAGGGGGCCAATATAAGGGCTAAGTTCCAGCACCCACTGCACATCATGTGCGCACAACCCCCCAGCCCCCCGATAGTCGGAACCCCAATGTCGTCGGTCAGGTTCTCCGGCGATGCTCCGAAGTTGGTGCCCCAGTGAAGAAAAATGCGGCACCAGCACATGCCTGAGCCCAGCATGTGCTGCCGCAACCCTTGGTCTGATCCGAACTTCGTATGCTTAGACAGGGAATGAACTCCGTATGCCTAAGTCAACCCATGAAATGAGCGTGCGGGCATTCAGCCGGCCAGAGGGGCGGGATTCGCAAGCCGGGGATCGGTCGGGTCCCCCTCTGCATGCTGCCCATCCTGCTGCCACAACCCTTGGTCCGGTCCGATCTTGGACTGGGAATGAACTTTGTATGCCTAAGCCAACCGACGAAACGAGTGGGCGTGCGGGCGGGCGGGCACTACGCCGGCCAGAGAGACGGGATACGCAAGCCGTGGATCGATAGGGTGGTAGGTGGGCTTAGGCACATCTTCATATTTCTGCATGCCAATGCCATTTTTATGGCTTGTAAATTCATATAATGGTCCCTTAAGCCTTCATGTGAAGTTTCATGGCAAGACGACTCGTTTTCTATTTTTCACGATTTTTGAAACTTTTTGCAGTTTGGGATTTTTTAAAATTTTTTCGGAAGGAGTTTTGGCCTCAAACTTGGTATACGTGATCCTTGTATTTTTTTTGAATGCACAAAAAAATTCAATTAAAAACTCAAAGTGTACAAGATTTTGTGACCATTTGAAAAAAGTGTTCCCATTTCAGACACTTTAATGGCTACTAGCAGCAAACCTGTAAAATCTCAAATGCTCTTTAAGGGGGTGTGAGTTCTTGAGGTTTGATGAGGGATAGGGGGCCAATATAAGGGCCAAGTACCAGCACCCATCGTACATCATGTGTGCACACCCCCTGTCGGCTCCCTCGATCATCGAAACCCCACTGCCGCTGGTCAGGTTCTCCGGCGATGCTCTGGTGAAGAAAAAAGCGGCACCAGCACATGCTCGAGGCCAGCATGTGTTGCCGCAACCCTCGGTCTGGTCCAATATTAGACTGGGAATGAACTCCGTATGCTTAGACTGGGAATGAACTCCGTATGCCCAAGTCAACCCACGAAACGAGCGTACAGGCGCTCAGCCGGCCAGAGGGGCGGGATGCACAAGCTGGGGATCGATCGCATCCCCCTCTGCGTGCTGTCGATCCTACTACCGCAACCCTTAGTCCGGTCCAGTCTTAGACTGGGATTGAACTCCGTATGCCTAAGCCAACCGACGAAACGAGCGGGCGGGCGGCCACTACGTCGACCAGAGAGACGGGATGCGTAAGTCGTGGATCGATAGGGTGTAGGTGGGTTTAGGCGCATCTTCATATTTCTACATGCCAATGCCATTTTTATGGCTTGTAAATTCATACAATGGTCCCTTAAGCCTTCCCGTGAAGTTTCATGGCAAGACGACTCGTTTTCTATTTTTCAGGATTTTTGAAACTTTTTACGGTTCAGGATTTTTTAAAATTTTTTCGGAACGAGTTTTAGCCCCAAACTTGGTAGATGTGATCCTTGTATGTTTTTTGGCATGCATAAAAAAATTCAATTAAAAACTCGAAGTGTACAAGATTTTGTGACCATTTGAAAAAAATGTCCCCATTTCAGACACTTTAATTGCTACTAGCAGCAAACCTGTAAAATCTCAATTGCTCTTTAAGGGGGTGTGAGTTGTCAAGGTTTGATGAGGGATAGGGGGCCAATATAAGGGCCAAGTACCAGCACCCATCTTACATCATATGCGCACACCCCACCTGGCCCCCCCGATCACCGGAACCCCAATGCCGTCGGTCAGGTTCTCCGTCGATGCTCCGATGATGGTGCCCCGACGAAGAAAAATGCGACACCAACACATGCACGAGCCCAGCATGTGCTGCCACAACCCTTGGTCCAGTCCGATCTTTGATTGGGAATGAACTCCGTATGCTTAGACTAGGAATGAACTCCGTATGCCTAAGTCAACCCTCGAAACGAGCGTGCGGGCGCTCAGCTGGCAAGAAGGGCGGGATGCGTACACTGGGGATCCGTCGGGTCCCCCTCTATGTGCTGCTGATCCTGCTACCGTAACCCTCAGTCTGATCTGATCTTAGACTGGGAATGAACTCCGTATGCCTAAGCTAACCGACGAAACGAGCGGGCGGTCGGGCGGGCACTACGCTGGCCAGAGAGACGGGATGCATAAGCCGAGGATCGATTGGGTGGTAGGTGGGTTTAGGCACATCTTCATATTTCTGCATGCCAATGCCATTTTTATGGCTTGTAAATTCATACAATGGTCCTTTCAGCCTTCACGTGAAGTTTCATGGCAAGACGACTTGTTTTCTATTTTTCATGATTTTCAAAACTTTTTGCGGTTCGGGATTTTTTTAAATTTTTTCGGAAGGATTTTTCACACCAAACTTGGTAGACGTGATCCTTGTATTTTTTTTGGCCTACACAAAAAAATTCAGCTAAAAACTCGAAGTGTACAAGATTTTGTGACCATTTGAAAAAAGTGTCCCCATTTCAAACACTTTAATGGCTACTGGCAGCAAACTTGTAAAATCTCAAATGCTCTTTAAGGAGGTGTGAGTTCTCGAGGTTTGATGAGGGAGAGGGGGCCAATATAAGGGTCAAGTACCAGCACCCATCGCACATCATGTGCGCACACCCCCCCCTCGGCCCCCTCGATCGTCAGAACCCCAATGCCGTCGGTCAAGTTCTTCGTCGATGCTCCGACGATGGTGCCCCGGTGAAGAAAAATGCGACACCAGCACATGCCTGAGCCCAGCATGTGCTGCCGCAACACTCGGTCCGGTCCGATCCTAGACTGGGAATGAACTCCGTATGCTTAGACTGGGAATGAACTCTGTATGCCTTAGTCAACCCACGAAACGAGCATGCGGGCGCCCAGTCGGTGAGAGGGGCGGGATGCACAAGCCGGGGATCAGTCGGGTTCCCCTCTACGTGCTGCCAATCCTGCTACTGTTACCCTTGGTCTAGTCGAATCTTGGACTGGGAATGAACTCCGTATGCCAAAGCCAACCGATGAAACGGGCGGGTGGGCACTACGCCGACCAGAGAGACGGGATGCGCAAGCCGTGGATCGATAGGGTGGTAGGTGGGTTTAGACACATCTTCTTATTTCTGTGTGCCAATGCCATTTTTATGGCTTGTAAATTCATACAATGGTCCCTTAAGCCTTCGCGTGTAGTTTCATGGCAAGACGACTCATTTTCTATTTTTCATGATTCTCGAAACTTTTTGCGGTTCGGGATTTTTTAAAATCTTTTCGGAAGGAGTTTTGGCCCAAAACTTGGTAGACATGATCCTTGTATTTTTTTTGGCATGCACAAAAAAATTCAGCTAAAAACTCGAAGTGTACAAGATTTTGTGACCATTTGAAAAAGTATCCCCATTTCAGACACTTTAATGGCTACTAGCAGCAAACCTGTAAAATCTCAAATGCTCATTAAGGGGGTGTGAGTTCTCAAGGTTTGATGAGGGACAGGGGGCCAATATAGGGGCCAAGTACCAGCACCCATCGCACGTCATGTGCGTACACCCCCCCCGACCCCCCCGATCGTCAGAACCCCAATGCCGTTGATGAGGTTCTCCGGCGATGCTCCGACGATGGTGACCCGACGATGAGAAATGCGGCACCAGTACATGCCCAAGCCCAGCATGTGCTATCGCAACCCTCGGTCCGATCCGATCTTAGACTGGGAATGAACTCCATATGCCTTAGTCAACGCACAAAACGAGCGTACAGGCGTTCAGCCGGCCGAAAGGGTGGGATGCGCAAGTTGGCGATCGATCGGGTCCCCCTCTACGTGCTGCCGATCCTGCTACCGTAACCCTCGGTCTAATTCGATCTTAGACTGGGAATGAACTCTGTATGCCTAAGCCAACCGACGAAATGTGCTGGCTGGCGGGCGGGCGGGCACGACGCCGGCCAGAGAGACGGGATGCGCAAGCCGTTGATCCATTGGGTGTTAGGTGGGTTTAGGCACATCTTCATATTTATGCATGACAATGCCATTTTTATGGCTTGTAAATTCATGCAATGGTCCCTTAAGCCTTCACGTTAAGTTTCATGGCAAGACGACTTGTTTTCTATTATTCATGATTTTTGAAACTTTTTTCGGTTTGAGATTTTTTAAAATTTTTTCGGAAGGATTTTTGGCCCTAAACTTGGTAGACATGATCCTTGTATTTTTTTTGGCATGCACAAAAAAATTCAGCTAAAAACTCAATGTGTACAAGATTTTGTGACCATTTGAAAAAAGTGTCCCCATTTCAGACACTTTAATGGCTACTGGTAGCAAACCTGTAAAATTTCAAATGCTCTTTAAGGGGGTTTGAGTTCTTGAGGTTTGATGAGGGATAAGGGGCCAATATAAGGGCCAAGTACCAGCACCCATCGTACATCATGTACGCACACCCCCCCGGCCCCCCCGATCGCCGGAAACCCAATGTCGTCAGTCAGGTTCTCCGATGATGCTCCGGTGATGGTGCCCCGACGAAAAAAAAGTGGCACCACCACATGCCTGAGCCCAGCATGTGTTGTCGTAACCCTCGGTCTGCTCCAATCTTAGACTGGGAATGAACTCTGTATGCTTAGACTGGGAATGAACTCTCTATGCCTAAGTCAACCCACGAAACGAGCGTACGGGCGCTCAGTCGACCAGAGGGGCGGGTTGCGCAAGCCGGGGATCAGTCGGGTCCCCCTCTACGTGCTGTCGATCCTACTACCGTAACGCTTGGTTCGGTCTGATCTTAGACTAGGAATGAACTCCGTATGCCTAAGCCAACTGACGAAACGAGTGGGCAGGCGGGCGGGCACTACGCCGGCCAGAGAGATGGGATGCGCAAGCCGTGGATCGATAGGGTGGTAGGTGGGTTTAGGCACATCTTCTTATTTCTACGTGCCAATGCCATTTTTATGGCTTGTAAATTCATACAATGGTCCCTTAAACCTTCATGTGAAGTTTCATGGAAAGACGACTCGTTTTATATTTTTCACGATTTTTGAAACTTTTTGATTTTCGGGATTTTTTAAGATTTTTTCAAAAGGAGTTTTAGCCCCAAACTTGGTAGACATGATCCTTGTATTTTTTTTGGCGTGCACAAAAAAATTCAGCTAGAAACTGGAAGTGTACAAGATTTTGTGACCATTTGAAAAAAGTGTCCCCATTTCAGACACTTTAATGGCTACCGGCAGCAAACTTGTAAAATCTCAAATGGTCTTTAAGGGGGTGTGAGTTCTCGAGGTTTGATGAGGGATAGGGGGCCAATATAAGGGCCAAGTACCAGCACCCATCGCACATCATGTGCGCACACCCCCCGGCCCCCTGATCATCGAAACCCCAATGCCGTCGGTCAGGTTCTCTGGCGATGGTCCGACGATGGTGCCCCGACGAAGAAAAATACGGCACCAGAACATGCTCAAGCCCAGCATGTGCTACCGTAACCCTCAGTCCGGTTCAATCTTAGACTGGGAATGAACTCCGTATGCTTAGACTGGGAATAAACTCCGTATGCCTAAGTCAACTCATGAAGTGAGCATGCGGGCGCTCAGCCGACCAAAGGGGCGGGATGCGTAAGCCGGGGATCGGTAGGGTCCCCGTCTACATACTATCGATCCTGCTACCGTAACCCTCAGTCTGGTCTGATCTTAGATTGGGAATGAACTCCGTATGCCTAAGCAAACCGATGAAATGAGCAGGCGGGCGGGCGAGCACTACGTCGGCCAGAGAGACGGGATGCGCAAGCTGTGGATCGATAGGGTGGTAGGTGGGTTTAGGCACATCTTCATATTTTTACGTGCCAATGCCATTTTTATGGCTTGTAAATTCATAGAATGGTCCCTTAAGCCTTCACGTGAAATTTCATGGCAAGACGACTCATTTTTTATTTTTCAAGATTTTCAAAACGTTTTACGATTCGGGATTTTTTAAAAATTTTTGAAAGGAGTTTTGGCCATAAACTTGGTAGACGTGATCCTTGTATTTTTCTTGGCATGCATAAAAAAATTCAGCTAAAAACTCGAAGTGTATAAGATTTTGTGACCATTTGAAAAAAGTGTCCCCATTTCAAACACTTTAATGGCTACTGGCAGCAAACCTGTAAAATCTCAAATGCTCTTTAAGGGGGTGTGAGTTCTCAAGGTTTGATGAGGGATAGGGGGCCAATATAAGGGCCAAGTACCAGCACCCATCACACATCATCTGCGCACACCCCCCTGGGCCCCCCGATCGCCAGAACCCCAATGCAGCCGGTCAGGTTCTCCAGTGATACTCCGACGATGGTGCCCCGACGAAGAAAGATGCGGCACCAGCACATGCCCGAGCCTAGCATGTGCTGCCGTAACCCCCGGTCTGGCCCGATCTTAGACTGGGAATGAACTCCGTATGCTTAGACTGGGAATGAATTTCGTATGCCTAAGTCAACCCACGAAACGAGCGTGCGGGCTCTCAGCCTGCCAGAGGGGCGGGATGCGCAAGCCGGGTATCGACCGGGTCACCCTTTACGTGCTGTCGATCCTACTGCCACAACGATCAATCCGGTCTAATCTTAGACTGTGAATGAACTCTGCATGCCTAAGCCAACCGACGAAACGAGCGGACGAGCGGGCGAGCACTACGTCGGCCAGAGAGACGGGATGCGCAAGCCGTTGATCGATAGGGTGGTAGGTGGGTTTAGGCACATCTTTATATTTCTGCATGCCAATGCCATTTTTATGGCTTGTAAATTCATACAATGGTTCTTTAAGCCTTCTCGTGAAGTTCCATGGCTGAATCACGATTTTCAAAACTTTTTGCGGTTCGAGATCTTTTAAAATTTTTTCGGAAGGAGTTTTGGCCCTAACCTTGGTAGACATGATCTTGTATTTTTGTTGGCCTGCACAAAAAAATTCAGCTAAAACCTCAAAGCGTACAAGAATTTGTGACCATTTGAGAAAAGTGTCCCTAATTCAGACACTTTAATGGCTACTGGCAGCAAACCTGTAAAATCTCAAATGCTATTAAACAGGGTGTGAGTTCTCAAGGTTTGAAAGGGGATAGGGGGCCAATATAGGGGGCCAAGTACCAGCACCCTTCGCACATCATGTACGCACACCCCCTCGGCCCCCTCAATCACCAGAACCCCAATGTCGCCGGTCAGGTTCTTCGACGATGCTCCGGCGATGGTGCCCCGACGAAGAAAAATGAGGCACCAGCACATGCCCGAGCCTTGAATGTGCTACCGCAACCCTCGGTCCGATCCGATCTTAGAGTAGGAATGAACTCCATATGCTTAGACTGGGAATGAACTCCGTATGCCTAAGTCAACCCACGAAATGAGCGTTCGGGTGCTCAGTCGGCCAAAGGGGCAGGATGTGCAAGCAGGGGATCGGTCGGGTCCCTCTTTGCGTGCTGTCGATCCTGCTGTTGTAACCCTTAGTCTGGTCTGATCTTAGAATGGGAATGAACTCCGTATGCCTAAGCCAACCGACGAAACAAGCGGGCAGGTGGACGGGCGGGCGAGTACTACACCGACCAGAGAGACGGGATGCGTAAGCCATGGATCGATAGGGTGGTAGGTGGGTTTAGCTAGATCTTCATATTTCTGCATTCCAATGCCATTTTTATGGCTTGTAAATTCATGCAATGGTCCCTTAAGCCTTTACGTGAAGTTTCATGGCCAGACGACTCGTTTTCTATTTCTCATGATTTTCAAAACTTTTTACGATTTGGGATTTTTTTAAATTTTTTCGGAAGGAGTTTTGGCCCCAGACTTGGTACACATGATCCTTGTATTTTTGTTGGCATGCACAAAAACATTCAGCTAAAAACTCGAAGTGTATAAGATTTTGTGACCATTTGAAAAAAGTGTCCCCATTTCAGACACTTTAATGGCTACTGCAGCAAACTTGTAAAATCTCAAATGCTCTTTAAGGGGGTGTGCGTTCTCAAGGTTTGATAAGGGATAGGGGGCCAATATAAGGGCCAAGTACCAGCACCCTTCGCACATCATGTACGCACACCCCCCCGGCCCCCCCGATCGTCGGAACCCCAATGCCACCGGTCAGGTTCTCTGACGATGCTCCGGCGATGGTGCCCCGATGAAGAAAAATGAGGCACCAGCACATGCCCGAGCCTTGAATGTGCTGCCGCAACCCTCGGTCTGGTCGGATCTTAAACTGGGAATGAACTCCATATGCTTAGACTGGGAATGAACCCCGTATGCCTAAGCCAACCCACGAAATGAGTGTACAGGCGCTCAGCCGGCCAGAGGGGCAGGATGAGCAAGTCGGGGATCGATCGGGTCCCCCTCTGTGTGCTGTCGATCCCGCTGCTGTAACTCTCAGTTCGGTCCGATCTTAGACTGGGAATGAACTCCGTATGCCTAAGCCAACCGACGATACGAGCGGGCGGGCAGGCGGGCACTAAGCCGACCAGAGAGACGGGATACGCAAGCCGGGGATCGATAGGGTGGTAGGTGGGTTTAGGCACATCTTCATATTTCTACGTGCCAATTCCATTTTTATGGCTTGTAAATTCATACAATGGTCTCTTAAGCCCTCACGTGAAGTTTCATGGCAAGACGACTCGTTTTCTATTTTTTACGCTTTTCGAAACTTTTTACGCTTCAGGATTTTGTAAAATTTTTTCAGAAGGATTTTTGGCCCCAAACTTCGTAGACGTGATCCTCGTATTCTTGTTGGTATGCATAAAAAAATTCAGCTAAAAACTCGAAGTGTACAAAATTTTGTGACCATTTGAAAAAAGTGTCCCCATTTCATACACTTTAATGGCTACTCGTTGCAAACCTGTAAAATCTCAAATGCTCTTTAAGGGGGTGTGAGTTCTCAAGGTTTGATGAGGGATAGGGGGCCAATATATGGGCCAAGTACCAGCACCTATCACACAATCATGTGTGCACACCCCCCGGCCCCCCGATCGCCGGAACCCTAATGCCGTCGGTCTGGTTCTCCGGTGATGCTCCAGCGATGGTGCCCCGGCGAAGAAAAATATGGCACCAGCACATGCTAGAGCCCAGCATGTGCTGCCACAACCCTCGGTCCAGTCCGATCTTAGACTGGGAATGAACTTCGTATGCCTAAGTCAACTCACGAAACGAGCGTACAGGTGCTCAGCCGGCCAGAGGGGCAGGATGGGCAAGCCGGGGATCTGCCGGGTGCCCCTCTGCGTGCTACCGATCCTGCTACCATAACCCTTGGTTCGGTCTAATCTTATACTAGTAATGAACTCTGTATGCCTAAGCCAATCGACAAAACGAGTGGGTAGGCAGGCGGACGGGCACTATGCCGGCCAGAGAGACGATATGCGCAAGCCGTGGATCGATAGGGTGGTAGGTGGGTTTAGGCACATCTTCATATTTCTGTGTGCCAATGCCATTTTTATGGCTTGTAAATTCATAGAATGGTCCCTTAAGCCTTCACGTGAAGTTTCATGGCAAGATGACTCGTTTTCCATTTTCCATGATTTTTGAAACTTTTTGCAGTTCTGGATTTTTTAAAATTCTTTGGAAGGAGTTTTGGCTCCAAACTTGGTAGAAATGATCCTTGTATTTTTGTTGGCATGCACAAAAAATTCAGCTAAAAACTCAAAGTGTTCAAGATTTTGTGAACATTTGAAAGAAGTGTCCCCATTTCAGATACTTTAATGGCTACTGGCAGTAAATCTGTAAAATCTCAAATGCTCTTTAAAGAGGTGTGAGTTCTCGAGGTTTAATGAGGGATAGGGGGCCAATATAAGGGCCAAATACCAGCACCCATCGCACATCATGTGCGCACACCCCCCCGACCCCCCCGATCATCAAAACCCCAATGTCGTCGGTCAGGTTCTCCGGTGATGCTCCGACGATGGTGCCCCGGTCCAATCTTATACTGGGAATGAACTTCGTATGCCTAAGTCAACCCACGAAACGAGCGTGCGGGCGCTCAGTCGGCCAGAGGGGCAGGATGCGCAAGCCGGGGATTGGCCAGGTCCCCCTCTACGTGCTACCTATCCTGCTGCCACAACCCTCGGTTCGATCCGATCTTAGATTGGGAATGAACTCCGTATCCCTATGCTAACCAACGAAACGAGCGGGCGGAAGGGCGGGCGGGCACTACGTCGGCCAAAGAGACAGGATGCGCAAGCTGTGGATCGATAAGGTAGTAGGTGGGTTTAGGCACATCTTCATTTCTCTGTGTGCCAATGCCATTTTCATGGCTTGTAAATTCATACAATGGTCCCTTAAGCCTTCACGTGAAGTTTCATGGTAAGACGACTCGTTTTCTATTTTTCACGATTTCTGAAACTTTTTACGGTTCGAGATTTTTTAAAATTTTTTCGGAAAGCGTTTTGGCCCCAAACCTGGTAGACCTGATCCTTGTATTTTTGTTGGCATGCACAAAACAATTCAGCTAAAAACTCGAAGTGTACAAGATTTTGTGATGATTTGAAAAAAGTCTCCCCATTTCAAATACTTTAATGGCTACTGACAGCAAACCTGTAAAATCTCAAATGCTCTTTAAGGGGGTGTGAGTTCTCGAGGTTTGATGAGGGATATGGGGCTAATATAAGGGCCAAGTACCAGCACCCATCGCACATCATGTGCGCACACCCCCAGCCCCCCCGATCGTCGAAACCCTTATGCCGTCGGTCAGGTTCTCCGATGATACTCTGGCGCTGGTTCCCCGATGAAGAAAAATACAGCACCAGCACATTCTTGAGCCCAGCATGTGCTACTGCAACCCTCGGTCTGGTCCAAGCTTAGATTGGGAATGAACTCCGTATGCCTAAGTCGACCTACGAAATGAGCGTTTGAGTGCTCAACCGACCAGAGGGGCGGGATGCGCAAGCCGGGGATCGGCTGGGTCCTCCTCTGTGTGCTACCCATCCTACTGCTGCAATCCTTGGTCTGGTCTGATCTTAGACTGGGAATGAACTCCGTATGCCTAAGCCAACCGACGAAACGAACGGGCGGACGGGCGGGCAGGCACTACGTCGGCCAGAGGGACGGGATGCGTAAGCCGTGAATCGTTAGGGTGGTAGGTGGGTTTTGGCACATCTTCATATTTTTGCATGCCAATGAAATTTTTATGGCTTGTAAATTCATACAATGGTCCCTTAAGCCTTCACGTGAAGTTTCATGGCAAGACGACTCATTTTCTATTTTTCACGATTTTCAAAACTTTTTGTTGTTCGGGATTTTTTAAAATTTTTTCGGAAGTAGTTTTGGCCCCAAAACTTGTTAGACGTGATCCTTGTATTTTTGCTGGCATGCACAAAAAAAGTCAGCTAAAAACTCAAAGTGTTCAAGATTTTGTGACCATTTGAAAGAAGTATCCCAATTTCAGACACTTTAATGGCTACTGGAAGCAAACCTGTAAAATCTCAAATGCTCGTTAAAGAGGTGTGAGTTCTTGAGGTTTGATGAGGGATAAAGGGCCAATATAAGGGCCAAGTACCAGCACCCATCGCACATCATGTGCGCACACCCCCCGGCCCCTCCGATCGCCGGAACCAAAATGTCGTCAGTCAGGTTCTTCGACGATTGTGCCCCGACGAAGAAAAATGTGGCACCAGCACATGCCTGAGCCCAACATGTGCTGGCGCAACCCTTGGTCCAGTCTGATCTTAGACTGGGAATGAACTTCGTATGCTTAGACTGGGAAGGAACTCCTTATGCCTAAGTCAACACGCGAAACGAGCGTGCGGTCGCTCAGCCGGCCAGAGGGGCGAGATGCGCAAGCCGGGGATCGGCCGGGTCTTTCTCTGCGTGCTACCGATCCTACTATCGTAACCCTCAGTCTGGTTCGATCTTAGACTGGGAATGAACTTCGTATGCCTAAGCCAACCGACAAAAAGAGCGGGCGGGCGGGCATTACATTGGCCAGAGAGACGGGATTCGTAAGCCGTGGATCGATAGGGTGGTAGGTGGGCTTAGGGACATCTTCATATTTTTGCATGCCAATGCCATTTTTATGGCTTGTAAATTCATACAATGGTCCCTTAAGCCTTCACGTCAAATTTCATGGCAAGACGACTCATATGCTCTTTAAGGGGGTGTGAGTTCTCAAGGTTTGATGAGGGATAGAGGGCCAATATAAGGGCCATGTACCAGCACCCATCGCACATCATGTGCACACACCCCCCAGGCCCCCCAATCACCGAAACCCCAATGCTGCTGGTCAGGTTCTCCGACGATGCTCCGGCAATGGTGCCCCGAAAGAAAAATGAGGCACCAGCACAAGCGTAAGCCCAGCATGTGCTGCGGCAACCCTCGGTCCGGTCCAATCTTAGACTGGGAATGAACTCCGTACGCTTAGACTAGGAATGAACTCCGTATGCTTAGACTGGGAATGAACTTCGTATGCCTAAGTCGACTTACGAAAAGAGCGTTCGGGTGCTCAGTCAGCCAGAGGGGCGGGATGCACAAGCCGGGGATTGGCTGGGTCCCCCTCTGCGTGCTGCCGATCCTACTACCGCAATCCTTGGTCTAGTCTAATGTTAGACTGGGAATGAACTCCGTATGCCTAAGCCAACTGACCAAACGAGCGGGCGGGCACTACACCGACTAGAGGGACGGGATGCGCAAGCCATGGATTGATAGGGTGGTAGGTGGGTTTAGGCACATCTTCATATTTTTGCATGCCAATCAAATTTTTAAGGCTTGTAAATTCATACAATGGTCCCTTAAGCCTTCATGTGATGTTTCATGGCAAGACGACTCGTTTTCTATTTTTCACAATTTTTAAAACGTTTTGCGGTTTGGGATTTTTTAAAATTTTTTTAGAAAGATTTTTTGCTAGACATGATCCTTGTATTTTTTTTGGTATGCACAAAAAAATTCAGCTAAAAACTCGAAGTGTACAAGATTTTGTGACCATTTGAAAAAAGTGTCCCCATTTCAAACACTTTAATGGCTACTAGCAGCAAACTTGTAAAATCTCAAATGCTCTTTAAGGGGTGTGATTCTCAAGGTTTGATGAGAGATAGGGGGCCAATATAAGGGCCAAGTACCAGCACCCATCGCACATCATGAGCGCAGACCCCATCGGCCCCCCGATCACCGAAACCCCATGCCATCGGTCAGGTTCTCCGGCGATGCTCCGACGATGGTGCCCCGACGAAGAAAAATGTGACACCAGCACATGCCTGAGTCAAACATGTGCTGTCGTAACCCACGGTCTGATCCGATCTTAGACTGGGAATGAACTCTGTATGCCTAAGTCAACCCACGAAACGAGCGTGCGGGCGCTTAGCCGGCCAGAGAGGCGGGATGCGCAAGCCGGGGATCGGCCGGGTCCCCCTCTGCGTGCTGCCGATCCTACTGCCACAACCCTTGGTCTGGTCTGATCTTAGACTGGGAATGAACTCCATATACCTAAGCCAACCGGCGAAATGAGCGGGCAGGCAGGTGGGAACTACGTCGGCCAGAGAGACGGGATGCGCAAGCCGTGGATTGATAGGGTGGTAGGTGGGTTTAGGCACATCTTCATATTTCTACATGCCAATGCCATTTTATGGCTTGTAAATTCATACAATGGTCCCTTAAGCCTTCACGTGAGGTTTCATGGCCAGATGACTCATTTTTTATTTTTCACGATTTTTGAAAATTTTTGCAGTTCGTGATTTTTTAAACTTTTTTTGGAAGGATTTTTGGTCCCAAACTTGGTAGACGTGATCCTTGTATTTTTTTTGGCATGCACAAAAAAATTCAGCTAAAAACTCGAAGTGTACAAGATTTTGTGACCATTTGAAAAAAGTGTCCCCATTTCAGACACTTTAATGGCTACTAGCAGCAAACCTGTAAAATCTCAAGTGCTCTTTAAACGGGTGTGAGTTCTTGAGGTTTGATGAGGGATAGGGGGCCAATATAAGGGCCAAGTACCAGCACCCATCACACATCATGTGCGCACACCCCCTCGGCCCCCCGATCGCTGAAACCCTAGTGCCGTCGGTTAGGTTCTCCGGCGATGGTGCCCCAACGATGAAAAATGTGGCACCAGAACATGCTCGAGCCCAGCATGTGCTGCCGTAACCCTTGGTTTGGTCCGATCTTAGACTGGGAATGAACTCCGTATGCCAAGGTCAACCCATGAAATAAGCGTGCAGGCGCTCAGTCGGCTAGAAGGGTTGGGTGCGCAAGTCGGGGATCGGTCGGGTCCCCTTTTGCGAGCTACTGATACTACTGCTGTAACCCTCGGTCTGACATGATCTTAGACTGGGAATGAACTCTGTATGCCTAACCCAA
The DNA here is from genome assembly GCF_047325235.1 of Durio zibethinus. Classification (NCBI taxonomy): domain Eukaryota; kingdom Viridiplantae; phylum Streptophyta; class Magnoliopsida; order Malvales; family Malvaceae; genus Durio; species Durio zibethinus. Next base: position 13,134,386 of record NC_143180.1, on the reverse strand, counting down.
CCGACAAAATGATCGGGCGGGCACGACACCGGCCAGAGGGACGGGATGCACAAGCCGTTGATCGATAGGGTGGTAGGTGGGTTTAGGCACATCTTCATATTTCTGTGTGCCATTACCATTTTTATGACTTGTAAATTCAAAAAATGGTCCCTTAAGCCTTCACGTGAAGTTTCATGGCAAGACAACTCATTTTTTATTTTTCACGATTTTTGAAACTTTCTGTGGTTCGGGATTTTTTATAATTTTTTCGGAAAGAGTTTTGGCCCCAAACTTGGTAGACGTGATCCTTGTATTTTTTTTGGCATGCAAAAAAAAATTCAGCTAAAAACTCGAAGTGTACAAGATTTTGAGACCATTTGAAAAAAGTTTCCCAATTTCAGACACTTTAATGGCTACTGGCAGCAAACCTGTAAAATCTCAAATGCTCTTTAAGGGGGTGTGAGTTATCCAGGTTTGATGAGGGATAGGGGGCCAATATAAGGGCCAAATATCAGCACCCATCGTACATCATTTGCGCACACCCCCCCGGCCCCCCCGATCGCCAAAACCTCAATGCCGTCGGTCAGGTTCTTCGGCGATGCTCCAATGATGGTGCCCCGACGAAGAAAAATGCGGCACCAGCACATGCACGAGCCCAACATGTGCTGCCGCAACCCTCGATCCGGTCCAATCTTAGACTGGGAATGAACTCCATACGCTTAGACTGGAAATGAACTCCGTATGCCTAAGTCAACCCACGAAACGAGCGTGCGGGCACTGAGCCGGCATGAGGGGCGGAACGTGCATGTCGGGGGTCGATCGAGTCCCCTTCTACATGCTGCCGATCCTGCTGCCACAAACCTCGATCCGATTCAATCTTAGACTGGGAATGAACTCCGTATGCCTAAGCCAACCGATGAAACGAGCGGGCCAGCAGGCGGGCACTATGCCGGCCAGAGAGACGGGATGCGCAAGCCGTGGATCGATAGGGTGCTAGGTGGGTTTAGGCACATCTTCATATTTCTATGTGCCAATGCCATTTTTATGGCTTGTAAATTCATACAATGGTCCCTTAAGCCTTCATGTGAAGTTTCATGGCCAGACGACTCATTTTCTATTTTTCATGATTTTTGAAACTTTTTACGATTCGAGATTCGGAAGAAGTTTTGGCCCTAAAATTGGTAGACATGATCCTTGTATTTTTGTTGGCATGCACAAAAAAATTCAGCTAAAAACTCGAAGTGTACAAGATTTTGGGACCATTTGAAAAAGTGTCCCCATTTCAAACACTTTAATGGCTACTGGCAGCAAACCTGTAAAATCTCAAATGCCCTTTAAGGGGGTGTGAGTTCTCGAGGTTTGATGAGGTATAGGGAGCCAATATAAGGGCCAAATACTAGCACCCATCGCACATAATGTGCGCACACCCCCCCGGCCACCCCGATCGTTGGAACCCCAATGCCGCTGATCAGGTTCTCCGGTGATGCTTCGATGATGGTGCCCCGACGAAGAAAAATATGGCACCAGCACATGCTCGAGCCCAGCATGTGCTGCCGTAACCCTCGGTCTAGTTCGATCTTAGACTGGGAATGAACTCCGTATGCTTAGACTAGGAATGAACTCCGTATGCCTAAGTCAACCTATGAAACGAGTGTGCGAGCGCTCAACCGGCAAGAGGGGTGGGATGCGCAAGCCGGGGATCGATTGGGTCTCCCTCTGCGTGCTGTCGATCCTGCTATCGGAACCCTCAGTTCGGTCCAATCTTAGGCTGGGAATGAACTCCGTATGCCTAAGCCAACCGATAAAATGAGCAGACGGGCGGGCGGGCAGGCACTACGTCGGCAAGAGAGACGGGATGCGCAAGCCATGGATCGATAGGGTGGTAGGTGGGTTTAGCCACATCTTCATATTTCTACATGCCAATGCCATTTTTATGGCTTGTAAATTCATACAATGGTCCCTTAAGCCTTCACGTGAAGTTTCATGGCAAGATGACTCGTTTTCTATTTTTCATGATTTTCTAAACTTTTTGCGGTTCGGGATTTTTTAAAATTTTTTCGAAAGGAGTTTTGGCCCCAAACTTGGTAGACGTGATCCTTGAATTTTTGTTGGCATGCACAAAAAAATTCAGCTAAAACCTCAAAGTGTACAAGATTTTGTGACCATTTGAAAAAAGTGTCCCCATTTCAGACACTTTACTGGCTACTGGCAGCAAACCTGTAAAATCTGAAATGCTCTTTAAGGGGTGTGAGTTCTCGAGGTTTGATGAGGGATAGGGGCCAATATAAAGGCCAAGTACCAGCACCTATCGCACACCATGTGTGCACACCCCCTGTCTCTCCCGATCACCAGAACCCCAATGCTGCCGGTCAGGTTCTTCGACGATGCTCCGGCTATGGTGCCCTGACGAAGAAAAATGCGGCACCAGCACATGCCCGAGCCCAGGATGTGCTGTCGCAACCCTCGGTCCGGTTCGATCTTAGACTGGGAATGAACTCCGTATGCTTAGACTGGGAATGAACTCTGTATGCCTAAGTCAACCCACGAAATGAGCGTGCGGGCGGTCAGCCGGACTGAGGGGCGGCATGAGAAAGCCGAGGATCGATTGGGTTTCCTTCTTCGTACTGTCGATCCTACTACCGTAACCCTCAGTCTAGTTCAATCTTAGACTACGAATGAACTTCGTATGCCTATGCCAACCGACAAAATGAGCGGGCGGGCGGGCGGGTAGGCACTACACCGACCAGAGAGACGGGATGCGCAAGTCGTGGATCGATAGGGTAGTAGGTGGGTTTTGGCACATCTTCATATTTCTACGTGCAAAGGCCATTTTTATGGCTTGTAAATTGATACAATGGTCCCTTAAGCCTTCACGTGAAGTTCATGGCAAGACTACTCATTTTCTATTTTTCACGATTTTCAAAACTTTTTGAGGTTCGAGATTTTTTAAAATTTTTTCGAAAGGAGTTTTGGCCCCAATCTTCGTAGACGTGATCGTTGTATTTTTTTTGGCATGCACAAAAAAATTCAGCTAAAAACTCGAAGTGTACAAGATTTCGTGACCATTTGAAAAAAGTGTCCTCATTTTAGACACTTTAATGGCTACTGGCAGCAAACCTGTAAAATCTCAAATGCTCTTTAAGGGGGTGTGAGTTCTCGAGGCTTGATGAGGGATAGGGGGCCAATATAAGGGCCAAGTAGCAGCACCCATCGCACATCATGTGCGCACACCCCCCGGCCCCTCGATCGTCAGAACCCCAATGCCGTCGATCAGGTTCTCCGACGATGCTCTGGTGATGGTGCCCCGACGAAGAAAAATGCGGCACCAGCAGATGCCCGAGCCAAGCATGTGCTACCGTAACCCTCAGTCCAGTCTGATCTTAGACTGGGAATGAACTCCGTATGCCTTAGTAAACCCACGAAATGAGCGTGCGGGCGCTCAGCCGGCCAGAGGGGCGGGATGTGCAAGCTGGGGATCGACCAGGTCCCCCTCTGCGTGCTGGTGATCCTGCTACAGCAGCCCTCGATCCAGTGTGATCTTAGACTGGGAATGAACTCCGTATGCTTAAGCCAACCGACAAAATGAGCAGGCGGGTGGGCGGGCACTACGCCGGCCAGAGAGACGGGATGCGCAAGCCGTGGATCAATAGGGTGGTAGGTGGGTTTAGGCACATCTTCATATTTCTATGTGCTAATGCCATTTTCATGGCTTGTAAATTCATACAATGGTCCCTTAAGCCTTCACGTGAAGTTTCATGGCAAGACGACTCGTTTTCTATTTTTCATGATTTTTGAAACTCTTTGAGGTTTGGGATTTTTTAAAATTTTTTTGGAAGGATTTTTGGCCCCAATCTTGGTAGACGTGATCCTTGTATTTTTTTTGGCATGCATAAAAAAATTCAGCTACAAACTCGAAGTGTAAAAGATTTTGTGACCATTTGAAAAAAGTGTCCCCATTTTAGACACTTTAATGGTACTGACAGCAAACTTGTAAAATCTCAAATGCTCTTTAAGGGGGTGTGAGTTCTCGAGGTTTGATGAGGGATAGGGGGCCAATATAAGGGCCAAGTACCAGCACCCATCGCACATCATGTGCGCACAACCCCCCCGGCACCCCCGATCGCCGAAACCCCGATGCCGCCGGTCAAGTTCTCCGGCGATGCTCCGACGATGGTGCCCCGGCAAAGAAAAATGTGGCACCAGCACATGCCCGAGCCCAACATGTGCTACCGCAACCTTCGATCCGATTTGATCTTAGACTGGGAATGAACTCTGTATGCTTAGACTGGGAATAAACTCCGTATGCCTAAGTCAACCCACGAAACGATCGTATTGGCGCTCAGCCGGCCAGAGGGGAGGGATGCTCAAGCCGGGGATCGGTCGGGTCCCCTCTGTGTGCTGCCAATCCTGCTGCTACAACCCTTGGTCCGGTCCGATCTTAGACTGGGAATGAACTCCGTATGCCTAAGCCAACCGACGAAATGAACGGGCGGGGGGACGGGCGGGCACTACGCCGGCCAGAGAGAAGGGATGCGTAAGCAATGGATCGATAGGGTGGTAGGTGCGTTTAGGCACATCTTCATATTTTTGCATGGCAATGCCAATATAAGGGCCAAGTACCAGCACCCATCGCACATCATGTGCGCACACCCCCCGACCCCCCCGATCGTCGGAACCCTAATGCCACTAGTCAGGTTCTCTGGTGATGGTGCCCCGGTGAAGAAAAATACGGCACCAGCACATGCCCGAGCCCAGCATGTGCTGCTGCAACCCTCAGTCTGATCCGATCTTAGATTGGGAATGAACTCCGTATGCTTACACTGGGAATGAACTCCGTATGCCTAAGTCAACCCATGCAACGAGCGTGCGGGCGTTTAGTTGGCCAGAGGGGCGGGATGCATAAGCCAAGGATCGATTCGTTCCCCTACTACGTGCTGGTGATCATGCTACCACAACCCTCAGTCCGGTGCAATCTTAGACTGGGAATGAACTCCGTATGCCTAAGTCAACCGACGAAATTAGCGGGTCCAAACTTGGGATTTTTTAAAATTTTTTCGGGAGGAGTTTTGGCCCCAAACATGGTAAACGTGATCCATGTATTTTTGTTGGCATGCACCAAAAAATTCAGCTAAAAACTCGAACTGTACAAGATTTCATGACCATTTGAAAAAAGTGTCCCCATTTCAGACACTTTAATGGCTACTCACAGCAAACCTGTAAAATCTCAAATGCTCTTTAAGGGGGTGTGAGTTCTCGAGGTTTGATGAGGGATAGGGGGCCAATATAAGGGCCAAGTACCAGCACCCATCGCACATCATGTGCGTACACCCCCCGACCCGCCCGATCGCTGGAACCCTAGTGCCGCCAGTCAGGTTCTCAGGTGATGCTTCGGCGATGGTGCCTCGACGAAGAAAATTACTGCACCAACACATGCCCGAGCCCAGCATGTGCTGCCGTAACCCTCAATCCAGTCCGATCTTAGACTGGGAATGAACTCTGTATGCCTAAGCCAACCGACGAAACGAGCGGGCGGGCAGGCACTACGCCGGCCAGAGAGACGGGATGCGCAAGCCGTGGATCGATAGGGTGGTAGGTTGGTTTAGGTACATCTTTATATTTCTACGTGCCAATGCCATTTTTATGGCTTGTAAATTCATACAATGGTCCCTTAAGCCTTCACGTGATGTTTCATGGCAAGAAGACTCGTTTTCTACTTTTTACGATTTTTGAAACTTTTACGGTTCAAGATTTTTTAAAATTTTTTCGGAAAGAGTTTTGGCCCCAAACTTGGTAGATGTGATCCTTGTATTTTTCTTGGCATGCACAAAAAGAATAAGCTAAAAAGTCGAAGTGTACAAGATTTTGTGACCATTTGAAAAAAGTGTCCCCATTTCAAACACTTTAATGGCTATTGGCAGCAAACCGGTAAAATCTCAATTGCTCTTTAAGGGGGTGTGAGTTCTCGAGGCTTGATGATGGATAGGGGGCCAATATAAGGGCCAAGTACCAGCACCCATCTCACATCAAGTGCGCACACCCCCCCAGCCCCCCTATCGTCGGAACCCCAATGCCGCTGGTCAGGTTCTCTGACGATGGTGCCCCACAAAGAAAAATGCGACACCAGCACATGCCCGAGCCCAGCATGTGCTACCGCAATCCTCGGTCTGATCTGATCTTAGACTGGGAATGAACCCTGTATGCTTAGACTGGGAATGAACTCCGTATGCCTAAGTCAACCCACGAAACGAGCGTGCGAGCACTCAACCGGCCAGAGGGGCGGGATGCACAAGCTGGGGATCGGTTGGGTCCCCCTATGCGTGCTGCTGATCCTGCTACCACAACCCTCGATTCGGTCTGATCTTAGACTGGGAATGAACTCCGTATGCCTAAGCCAACCGACGAAACTAGCGGGCAGGCGGGCGGGCGGGCACTACGCTGGCCAGAGAGACGGGATGCGCAAGCCATGGATCGTTAGGGTGGTAGGTGGGTTTAGGCACATCTTCATATTTCTGCATGCCAATGCCATTTTTATGGCTTGTAAATTCATACAATGGTCCCTTAAGCCTTCACATGAAGTTTCATGGCAAGACTACTCGTTTTCTATTTTTCAGGATTTTTGAAACTTTTTACGGTTCGATATTTTTTAAAATTTTTTCGGAAGGGGTTTTGGCCCCTAACTTGGAAGACGTGATCCTTGTATTTTTGTTGGCATGCACAAAAAAATTCAGCTAAGAACTCGAAGTGTACAAGATTTTGTGACAATTTGAAAAAAGTGTCCCCATTTCAGACACTTTAATGGCTACTGGCAGCAAACCTGTAAAATCTCAAATGCTCTTTAAGGGGGTGTGAGTTCTCGAGGTTTGATGAGGGATAGGGGGAGAATATAAGGGCCAAGTACTAGCACCCATCGCACATCATGTGCGCACACCCCCCGGCCCCCCCGATTGTCGGAACCCCAATGTTGCCAGTCAGGTTCTTCGACGATGCTCCGGTGAAGAAAAATGCGGCACCAGCACATGCCCGAGCCCAGCATGTGGTGCCGCAACCCTCGGTCCGATCCGATCGTAACTGGGAATGAACTTCATATGCTAAGACTGGGAATGAACTACGTATGCCTAAGTCAACCCACGAAAGGAGCATGCGGGCGCTCAGGAGGCAAGACGGGCGGGATGCGCAAGCCGGGGATCGATTGGGTCCCCCTCTACGTGCTGCTGATCCTGGTACTGTAACCCTCAGTCTGGTCCGATTTAGACTGGGAATGAACTCCGTATGCCTAAGCCAACCGACAAAACGAGCAGGCGGGCGGGTGGGCAGGCACTACGTCGGCCAGAGAGACGGGATGCGCAAGCTGTGGATCGATAGGGTGGTAGGTGGGTTTAGGCACATCTTCACATTTTTACGTGCCAAAGCAATTTTTATGGCTTGTAAATTCATACAGTGGTCCCTTAAGCCTTCACGTGAAGTTTCATGGCAAGACAACTCGTTTTCTATTTTTCATGATTTTTGAAACTTTTTACGGTTCGGGATTTTTCAAAATTTTTTCGGAAGGAGTTTTGGCCACAAACTTGGTAGATGTGATCATTGTATTTTTGTTGGTACGCACAAAAAAATTCACCTAAAAACTAGAAGAGTACAAGATTTTGTGACCATTTGAAAAAAGTGTCCCCATTTCAGACACTTTAATAGCTACTGGAAGCAAACCTGTAAAATCTCAAATGCTCTTTAAGGGGGTGTGAGTTCTCAAGATTTGATGAGGGATAGGGGGCCAATATAAGGGCCAAGTACCTTCACCCATCACACATCATGTGCACACACCCCCCCGGCCCCTATGATCGTCGAAACCCCAATGTCGATGGTCAGGTTCTTCGGTGATGCTCTGGCGATGGTGCCCCGACGAAGAAAATTGCGGCACCTGCACATGCCCAAGCCTAGTCCGATCTTAGACTAGGAATGAACTCCGTATGGTTAGAATGGGAATGAACTCCGTATGCCTAAGTCAACCCACGAAATGAGCGTGCAGGCGCTCAGTCGGCCAGAGGTGCGGGATGAGCAAGTCGGGGATCAGTCGGATCCGTCTCAGCGTGCTGTTGATCCTGCTACCATAACCCTCAGTCCGACCTGATCTTAGACTGGGAATGAACTCCGTATGCCTAAGCCGACCGATGAAACGAGCGGGCAGGCACTACGTCGGCCAGAGAGACGGAATGTGCAAGCCGTGGATCGATAGGGTGGTAGGTGGGTTTAGGCACATCTTCATATTTATGAGTGCCAATGCCATTTTTATGGCTTGTAAATTCATACAATGGTCCCTTAAGCCTTCATGTAAAGTTTCATGGCAAGACGACTCGTTTTCTATTTTTCATGATTTTTTGAAACTTTTTACGGTTTGAGATTTTTTAAAAGTTTTCAGAAGGAGTTTTGTCCCCAAACTTGGTAGACATGATCCTTCTATTTTTGTTGGCATGCATAAAAAAATTCAGCTAAAAACTCGAAGTGTACAAGATTTTGTGACCATTTGAAAAAAGTGTGCTCATTTCAGACACTTTAATGGCTACTGGCAGCAAACCTGTAATATCTCAAATGCAATTTAATGGGGTGTGAGTTCTCAAGGTTTGATGAGGGATAGGGGGCCAATATAAGGTCCAAGCACCAGCACCCATCACACATCATGTGCGCACACCCCTTCGGCCCCCCCGATCGCCAGAACCCCAATGCCGCCGGTTAGGTTCTCCGACGATGCTCCGACGATGGTGCCCCGACGAAGAAATATACGGCACGAGCACATGCCCGAGCCCAGCATGTGCTGCCGCAACCCTCGATTCGGTCCGATCATAGACTAGGAATGAACTCTGTATGCTTAGACTGGGAGTGAACTTCGTATGCCTAAGTCAACCCACGAAATAAGCGTGCGGGCGCTCAGCCGGCCAAAGTGGCGAGATGTGCAAGCCGGGGATCGATCGGGTCCTCCTCTACGTGCTGCTGATCCTGCTACCGCAACCCTATTTCTGGTCCGATCTTAGACTGGGAATGAACTCCGTATGCCTAAGCCAACTGACGGAACGAGCGGGCAGGCACTACGTCGGCCAAAGACACGGGATGCGCAAGCTGTGGATCGATAGGGTGGTAGGTGGGTTTAGGCACATCTTCATATTTCTGCGTGCCAATGCCATTTTTATGGTTTGTGAATTCATACAATGGTCCCTTAAGCCTTCACGTTAAGTTTCATGGCAAGAGGACTCGTTTTATATTTTTCATAATTTTTGAAACTTTTCACGGTTCCAGATTTTTTAAAATTTTTTCGAATGGACTTTTGGCCCCAAACTTGGTAGACATGATCCTTGTATTTTTGTTGGCATGCATAAAAAAATTCAGCTAAAAACTTGAAGTGTACAAGATTTTCTAACCATTTGAAAAAAGTGTTCCCATTTCAGACACTTTAATGGCTACTGGCAGCAAACCTGTAAAATTTCAAATGCTCTTTAAGGGGGTGTGAGTTCTCCAGGTTTGATGAGGGATAGGGGGCCAATATAATGGCCAAGTACAAGCACCCATCGCACATCATGTTTGTACACCCCCCGGCCCCCCTGATCACCGGAACCCTAATGTCGCCGGTCAGGTTCTCCGACGACGCTCCGACGATGGTGCCCCGGCGAAGAAAAATGTGGCACCAGCACATGCCCGAGCCCAGCATGTGCTGCTGCAACCCTCGGTCTGGTCCGATCTTAGACTGGGAATGAACTCGATATGCTTAGACTGCGAATGAACTTAATATGCCTAAGTCAACCCACGAAACGAGCGTGCGGGCGCTCAGCCGGCTAGAGGGGCGGCATGCACAAGCCGGGCATCGGTCGGGTCCCCCTCTATGTGCTGTCGATCCTACTACTGCAACCCTTAATTTGGTCTGATCTTAGACTTGGAATGAACTCTGTATGCCTAAGCCAACCGACAAAACAAGCGGTCGGGCGGGTGGGCAAGCACTACGCCGGCCAGAGAGATGGGATAAGCAAGTCGTGGATCGATAGGGTGGTAGGTGGGTTTAGGCACATCTACATATTTCTACGTGTCAAGGCCATTTTTATGGCTTGTAAATTCATACAATCGTCCCTTAAGCTTTCACGCGAAGTTTCACGGCAAGATGACTTTTTTCTATTTTTCATGATTTTTGAAACCTTTTGCAGTTTGGGATTTTTTAAAATTTTTTTGGAATGAGTTTTGGCCCCAAACTTGGTAGATGTGATCCTTGTATTTTTTTTGTCATGCACAAAAAAATTCAGCTAAAAACTAGAAGTGTACTAGATTTTGTGAGCATTTGAAAAAAGTGTCGCCATTTCAGACATTTTAATGGCTACTGGCAGCAAACCTATAAAATCTCAAATGCTCTTTAAGGGGGTGTCATTTCTCGAGGTTTGACGAGGGATAGGGGGCCAATATAAGGGCCAAGTACCAGCACCCATCACACATCATGTGCGCACACCCCCTGGCCCCCCCGATCGCCGGAACCCCAATGCCGTAGGTCAGGTTCTCCGGCGATGCTCTGGCGATGGTGTGCCGGCGAAAAAAATGCGGCACCAGCACATGCCCAAGCCTAGCATGTGCCTCCATAACCCTCGATCTGGTCCGATTTAGACTGGGAATGAACTCCGTATGCTTAGACTGGGAATGAACTCCGTATGCCTAAGTTAACCCATGAAACGAGCGTGCGGGCGCTCAGCCGGCCAGAGGGGCAGGATGCGCAAGCCGGGATTCGACTGGGTCTCACTCTACATGCTGTTCATACTGCTACCGCAACCCTCAGTCTGGTCCGATCTTAGACTGGGAATGAACTCCGTATGCCTAAGCCAACCGATGAAATGTGTGGGCGGGTAGGCACTATGTCGGCCAGAGAGACGGGATGCGCAAGCCGTGGATCGATAGGGTGGTAGGTGGGTTTAGGCACATCTTCATATTTCTACATGCCAATGCCATTTTTATGGCTTGTAAATTCATACAACGCCCCTTAAACCTTCACGTGAAGTTTCATTGCAAGACGACTCGTTTTCTATTTTTCACGATTTTCAAAACTTTTTATGGTTCGGGATTTTTTAAATTTTTTTCGGAAGGAGTTTTGGCCCCAAACTTGGTAGACGTGATCCTTGTATTTTTGTTGGCATGCAAAAAAAAATTCAGCTAAAAAATCGAAGTGTGCAAAATTTTGTGGCCATTTGAAAAAAGTGTCCCCATTTTAGACACTTTAATGGCTACTGGCAGCAAACCTGTAAAATCTAAAATGCTCTTTATGGGGGTATGAGTTCTTGAGGTTTAATGAGAAATAGGGGCCAATATAAGGGCCAAGTACCAGCACCCATCGCACATCATGTGCGCACACCCCCCCGTCGGCCCCCTCGATCACCGGAACCCTAATGCCGTAGGTCAGGTTCTCCGGCGATGCTCTGGCAATAGTGCCCCGACGAAGAAAAATGTGGCACCAGCACATGCCTGAGCCCAGCATTTGCTGTCGTAACCCTCGGTCCAGTCCGATCTTATACTAGGAATGAACTCCGTATGCTTAGACTGGGAATGAACTCCGTATGCCTAAGTCAACCCACGAAACGAGCGTGCGGGCGCTCAGCCGGCCAGAGGGGTGGGATGCGCAAGCCGAGATTCGATTGGGTCCCACTCTACGTGCTGTCGATACTGCTACCGTAACCCTCAGTCTGGTCCGTTCTTAGACTGGGAATGAACTCCGTATGCCTAAGCCAACCGACGAAATGAGTGGGCGGGTAGGCACTATGTCGGCCAGAGAGACGGGATGCGCAAACCGTGGATCGATAGGGTGGTAGGTGGGTTTAGGACATCTTCATATTTCTGCATGCCAATGCCATTTTTATGGCTTGTAAATTCATACAACGGTCCCTTAAACCTTCACGTGAAGTTTCATGGCAAGACGACTCATTTTCTATTTTTCACGATTTTCAAAACTTTTTACGGTTCGGGATTTTTTAAAATTTTTTCGGAAGGAGTTTTGGACCCAAACTTGGTAGACGTGATCCTTGTATTTATGTTGGCATGCACAAAAAAATTCAGCTAAAAAATCGAAGTGTACAAAATTTTGTGGCAATTTTGAAAAAAGTGTCCCCATTTCAGACACTTTAATGGCTACTGGCAGCAAACCTGTAAAATCTCAAATGCTCTTTCAGGGGGTGTGAGTTCTCAAGGTTTGATGAGAAATATGGGCCAACATAAGGGCCAAGTACCAGCACCCATCGCACATCATGTGCGCACACCCCTCCGGCCCCCCGATCGCCGGAACCCTGATGCCGTCGGTCAGGTTCTCCGACGATGCTCTGGCAATAGTGCCCCGACAAAGAGAAATGTGGCACCAGCACATGCCCGAACCCAGCATTTGCTGCCGCAACCCTCGGTCCGGTCCGATCTTAGACGAGGAATGAACTCCGTATGCTTAGACTGGGAATGAACTCCGTATGCCTAAGTCAACCCATTAAACGAGTGTGCATCCCAGGGATCGGTCGGGTCCCCCTCTACGTCCTGCCAATCCTACAGCCGCAACCATCAGTCCGATCCAATCTTAGACTGGGAATGAACTCCGTATTCCTAAACCAATCGACGAAACGAGTTGGCGGGCGGGTGGGCACTATGCCGGCCAGAGAGACGGGATGCGCAAGCCGTGGATCGATAGGGTGGTTGGTGGGTTTAGGCACATCTTGATACTTCTACATGACAATGCCATTTTTATGGCTTGTAAATTCATACAATGGTCCCTTAAGCGTTCACGTGAAGTTTCATGGCAAGATGACTCGTTTTCTATTTTTCACGATTTTTGAAACTTTTTACGGTTCAGGATTTTTTAAAATTTTTTCGGAAGGAGTTTTGGCATAAAAATCAGTAGAAATCATCCTTGTGTTCTTGTTGGCATGCACAAAAAAATTTAGCTAAAAAATCGAAGTGTACAAGATGTGGTGACCATTTGAAAAAAATGTCCTCATTTCAGACACTTTAATGGCTACTGGCAGCAAACCTGTAAAATCTCAAATGCTCTTTAAGGGGGTGTGAGTTCTTGAGGTTTGATGAGGGATAGAGGTCCTATGTAAGGGCCAAGTAGCAGCACCCATCACACATCATGTGCGAACACCCCCCACCCGGCCCCCTCGATCGTCGAAACCCCAATACCGTCGGTCGATTCTCTGACGATGCTTCGACGATGGTGCCCCGACGAAGAAAAATGTGGCACCAGCACATGCCCAAGCCCAGCATGTGCTGTCGCAACCCTCCATCTGGTCCGATCTTAGATTGGGAATGAACTCCGTATGCTTAGACTGGGAATGAACTTCGTATGCCTAAGTCAACCCATAAAACGAGCGTACGGGGGCTCAGCCAACCAGAAGGGTGGGATACGCAAGCCGAAGATCGATCGGGTGCCCCTCTGTGTGCTGTCGATCCTGCTACCACAACCCTCGGTCTGGTCTGATCTTAGACTAAGAATGAACTCCGTATGCCTAAGCCAACCGACGAAACGAGCGGGCAGGCGGGCGGGTGGGCACTACGCCGGCCAAATAGACGGGATGCGCAAGCCGTGAATCGATAGAGTGGTAGGTGGGTTTAGGCACATCTTCATATTTCTACGTGCCAATGCCATTTTTATGGCTTCTAAATTCATACAATGGTCCTTTAAGCCTTCACGTGAAGTTTCATGGCAAGATGACTCGTTTTCTATTTATCATAATTTTTGAAACTTTTTGAAGTTCGGGATTTTTTAAAATTTTTTTGGAAGTAGTTTTGGCCCCAAACTTAGTAGAAGTGATCCTTGTATTTTTGTTGGCATGCACAAAAAAATTCAGCCAAAAACTCTAAGTGTACAAGATTTTGTGACCATTTGAAAAAAGTGTCCTCATTTCAGACAATTTAATTGCTACTGGCAGCAAACCTGTAAAATCTCAAATGCTCTTTAAGGGGATGTGAGTTCCCGAGGTTTGATGAGGGATAGGGGGCCAATATAAGAGCCAAGTACCAGCACCTATCGTACATCATGTGCGCACACCCCCCTCGGCCCCCACGATCGTCGGAACCCCAATGCCGCCGGTCAGGTTCTCTGGAGATGCTCCAGCGATGGTGCCCCAGCGAAGAAAAATGCAGCACCAGCGCATGCCCAAGCCCAGTATTTGCTACCGCAACCCTTGGTCCGGTCCGATCTTAGACTGGAAATAAACTCCATATGCTTAGACTAGGAATGAACTCCGCATACCCAAGTCAACCCACAAAATGAGCGTGCGGGCGCTCAACCAGCCAGAGGGGCGGGATGCGCAACCCGAGGATCGACTGGGTCCCCCTCTATGTGTTGCCGATCCTATGCCACAACCCTCGGTCTGGTCCGATCTTAGACTGGGAATGAACTCCGTATGCCTAAGCCAACCGACGAAATGAACGGGTGGGCAGGCACTACGCCGGCCAGAGAGACGGCATGCGCGAGCCATGGATTGATAGGGTGGTAGGTGGGTTTAGGCACATCTTCATATTTCTCAATGCCAATGCCATTTTTATGGCTTGTAAATTCATACAATGGTCCCTTAAGCCTTCACGTGAAGTGTCATGGCAAGACGACTCGTTTTCTATTTTTCACGATTTTTGAAACTTTTTGCTGTTCAAGATGTTTTAAAATTTTTTCAGAAGGGGTTTTCGCCCTAAACTTGGTAGACGTGATCCTTGTATTTTTTTTGGCATGCATAAAAAAATTCAGCTCAAAACTCGAATTGTAAAAGATTTTGTGACCATTTGAAAAAAGTGTCCCCATTTCAGACACTTTAATGGCTACTGGCAGCAAACCTGTAAAATCTCAAATGCTCTTTAAGGGGGTGTGAGTTCTCAAGGTTTGATGAGGGATAGGGGGCCAATATAAGGGCCAAGTACCAGCACCCATCGCACATCATGTGCGCACACCCCCCTCGGCCACACTGATCGTCGGAACCCCAATGCCACCGGTCAGGTTCTCCGATGGTGCTCCGGCGATGGTGCTCTAGTGATGGTGCCCCGACGAAGAAAAATGCGACACCAGCACATGCTCGAGCCCAGCGTGTGCTGCCGCAACCATCAGTTCGGTCTGATCTTAGACTGGGAATGAACTTCGTATGCTTAGACTGTTAATGAACTCCGTATGCCTAAGTCAACCCATGAAATGAGCGTGTAGGCGCTCAATCGGCCAGAGGGGCGGCATGCACAAGCCGGAGATCGGTTGGGTCCCCCTTTGTGTGCTACCGATCCTACTACCATAACCCTCGATCTGGTCATATCTTAGACTGGGAATGAACTCCGTATGCCTAAGCCAACCGACGAAACGAGCAAGCGGGCGGGCGGGCACTACGTCGGCCAGAGAGACGGGATGCGCATGCCGTGGATCGATAGGGTGGTAGGTGGGTTTAGGCACATCTTCATATTTCTATGTGCCAATGCCATTTTTATGGCTTGTAAATTCATACAACGGTCCCTTAAGCCTTGACGTGAAGTTTCATGGCAAGACAACTCATTTTCTATTTTTCATGATTTTTGAAACTTTTTACGGTTCGGGATTTTTTAAAATTTTTTCAGAAGGGGTTTTCACCCCAAACTTGGTAGACGTGATCCTTGTATTTTTGTTGGCATGCACAAAAAAATTCAGCTCAAAACTCGAAGTGTACAAGATTTTGTGATCATTTGAAAAAAGTGTCCCCATTTCAGACACTTTAATGGCTACTGGCAGCAAACCTGTAAAATCTCAAATGCTCTTCAAGGGGTGTGAGTTCTTGAGGTTTGATGAGGGATAGGGGGCCAATATAAGGGCTAAGTACCAGCACCCATCGCACATCATGTGTGCACACCTCCCCGACCCCCCCGATTACTAGAACCCCAATGCCACCGGTCAGGTTCTCCGGTGATGCTCCGGGGATGGTGCCCTGATGAAAAAAAATGCGGCCCCAGCACATGCCCGAGCCCAGCATGTGCTGTTGCAACCCTCGGTCTGGTCCAATCTTAGACTGGGAATGAACTCCGTATGCCTAAGTCAACCCACGAAATGAGCGTGCAGGCGCTTAGTCGGCCAGAGGGGTGGGATGCGCAAGCCGAGGATTGATCGGGTCCCCCTCTACGTGCTGCCGATCCTGCTGCTGCAACCCTTGGTCCGGTCCAATATTAGACTGGCAATGAACTCCGTATGCCTAAGCCAACCGACGAAACGAGTAGGTAGGCGGGCACTACGTCGGCCAGAGAGACGAGATGCGTAAGCCGTGGATCGATAGGGTGGTAAGTGGGTTTAGGCACATCTTCATATTTCTACGTGCCAATCCCATTTTTATGGCTTGTAAATTCAGACAATGGTCCCTTATGCCTTCACGTGAAGTTTCATGTACAAGATTTTGTGACCATATAAAAAAAGTGTCCCCATTTCTGACACTTTAATAGCTACTGGCAATAAACCTGTAAAATCTCAAATGCTCTTTAAGGGGGTGTGAGTTCTCGAGGTTTGATGAGGGATAGGAGGCCAATATAAGGGCCAAGTACCAGCACCCATCGCACATCATGTGCGCACACCCCCCTCCCAGCTCCTCTGATCGCCAAAACCCCAATGTTGTCGGTCAGGTTCTCCGACGATGGTGCCCTAACGAAGAAAAATACGGCACCAGCCCATGCCCGAGCCCAGCATGTGCTGCCGCAGCCCTCGGTCTGATTTGATCTTAGACTGGGAATGAACTCTGTATGCTTAGACTGGGAATGAACTCCGTATGTCTAAGTCAACCCATGAAACGATTGTGCGGGCACTCAGCCGGCCAGAGAGGCGAGATGCGCAAGCCGAGGATCAATCGGGTCCCCCTCTACGTGCTATCGATCCTACTACCGTAATCCTCGATCCGATCTGATCTAATCTTAGACTAGGAATGAACTCCGTATGCCTAAGCCAACCGACGAAACGAGCGGGCGAGCGGGCGGGCGGGCACTACGCCGACCAGAGAGACGGGATTCGCAAGCCGTGGATCGATAGGGTGGTAGGTGGGTTTAGGCACATCTTCATATTTCTGCATGCCAATGCCATTTTTATGGCTTGTAAATTCATACAATGGTCCCTTAAGCCTTCACGTGAAGTTTCATGGCAACACGACTCATTTTCTATTTTTGACGATTTTCCAAACTTTTTACGGTTCGAGATTTTTGAAAATTTTTTCGACAGGAGTTTTGGCCCCAAACTTGGTAGACGTGATCCTTGTATTTTTCTTGGCATGCACAAAGAAATTCAGCTAAAAACTCGAAGTGTACAGGATTTTGTCACCTTTGGAAAAAAGTGTCCCCATTTCAGACACTTTAATGGCTACTGGCAGCAAACCTGTAAAATCTCAAACGCTCTTTAAGGGGGTGTGAGTTCTCGAGGTTTGATGAGGGATAGGGAGCCAATATAAGGGCCAAATACCAGCACCCATCACACATCATGTGCGAACACCCCCCGGCCCCCCTGATCGTCGGAACCCCAATGCCGCCGGTCAGGTTCTCCGGCGATGCTCCGGCAATGGTGCCCCAGCAAAGAAAAATTTGGCACCAGCACATGCCCGACCCCAGCATGTGCTGTCGCAACCCTCGGTCCATCCGATCTTAGACTGGGAATAAACTCCGTATGCTTAGACTGGGAATGAACTCCGTATGCCTATGTCAACCCACGAAACGAGCGTGTAGGTGCTCAGTTGACCAGAAGGGCGGGATGTGCAAGTCGGGGATCGACCGGGTCCCCCTCTGTGTGCTGCTGATCTTGCTGTTGCAACCCTCGATCTGGTCCGATCATAGACTGGGAATGAATTCGTATGCCTAAGCCAACCGACGAAACGAGCTGGTGGGCGGACGAACGGGCACTACGCCGGCCAGAGAGACGGGATACGCAAGCCGTGGATCGATAGGGTGGTAGGTGTGTTTAGGCACATCTTCATATTTCTGTATGCCAATGCAATTTTTATGGCTTGTAAATTCATACAATGGTCCCTTAAGCCTTCACGTGAAGTTTCATGGCAAGACGACTCGTTTTCTATTTTTCACAATTTTTGAAACTTTTTGTTGATTGGGATTTTTTAAATTTTTTTTGAAAAGATTTTTGGCCCCAAACTTGGTAGACGTGATCCTTGTATTTTTATTGGCATGCACAAAAAATATCAGCTAAAAATTCGAAGTGTACAAGATTTTGTGACCATTTGAAAAAAGTGTACCCATTTCAGACACTTTAATGGCTACTGGCAGCAAACCTGTAAAATCTCAAATGCTCTTTAAGGGGGCATGAGTTCTCGAGGTTTGATGAGGGATAGGGGGCCAATATAAGGGCCAAGTACCAGCGCCCATCGTACATATGTGTGCACACCCCCCGGCCCCCCCGATAGCCGGAACCCCAATACCGCCGGTTAGGTTCTCTGGCGATGGTGCCCCAACGAAGAAAAATGCAGCTCCAGCACATGCCCAAGCCCAGCTTGTGCTGCCATATCCCTCAATCCGGTCTGATCTTAGACTGGAAAGAACTCCATATGCTTAGACTAGGAATGAACTCCGTATGCCTAAGTCAACCCACGGAACGAGCGTGCCCCGACGAAGAAAAATGCGGCACCAGCACTTGCCCGAGCCCAGCATGTGCTGTCACAACCCTCGGTCTGGTCCGATCTTAGATTGGAAATAAACTCTGTATGCTTAGACTGGAATGAACTCCGTATGCCTAAGTCAACCCATGAAACGAGCGCGCGGGCGCTCAGCCGGCCAGAGGGGTGGGATGCACAAGCCGTGAATCGATCGGGTCCCCTTTTCCGTGCTACTGATCCTACTACCACAACCCTCGATCTGGTTCGATCTTAGATTGGGAAAGAACTCCGTATGCACAAGCCAACCGACAAAATGAGCGGGCGGGCACTATGCCGGCCAGAGAGACGGGATGCGTAAACCGTGGATCGATAGGGTGGTATGTGGGTTTAGGCATATCTTCATATTTCTGCATGTCAATGCCAGTTTTATGGCTTGTAAATTCATACCAAAGGCCCTTTAAGCCTTCACGTGAAGTTTCATGGCAAGACGACTCGTTTCCTATTTTTCATGATTTTTGAAACTTTTTGTGGTTCGGGATTTTTCAAAATTTTTTCGAAAGGATTTTTGGCCCCAAACTTGGTAGACGTGATCCTTGTATTTTTTTTGGCATGCACAAAAAAAATCAGCTAAAAACTCGAAGTGTACAAGATTTTGTGACCATTTGAAAAAAGTGTCCCCATTTCAAACACTTTAATTGCTACTGGTAGCAAACTTGTAAAATCTCAAATGCTCTTTAAGGGGGTATGAGTTCTTGAGGTTTGATGAGGGATAGGGGGCCAATATAAGGGCCAAGTACCAGCACCCATCACACATTATGTGCACATACCCCCCGGCCCCCTGATCGCCGGAACCCTGATGCCGCCGGTCAGGTTCTCCGGTGATGCTCCGGCGATGGTGCCCCGGTGAAGAAAAATGCGGCACCAGCACATGCCCGAGCCAAGCATTGCTGCCACAACCCTCGATCCGGTCCGATCTTAGACTAGGAATGAACTCCGTATGCTGAGACTGGGAATCAACTTCGTATGCCTAAGCCAACCGACGAAACGAGTGGGCGGGAGGGCGGGCGGGCATTACGTCGGCCAGAGAGACGGGATGCGAAAGCTGTGGATCGATAGGGTGGTAGGTGGGTTTAGGCACATCTTCATATTTCTGCATGCCAATGCTATTTTTATGCTTGTAAATTCATACAATGGTCCCTTAAGCCTTCATGTGAAGTTTCATGACAAGACGACTCGTTTTCTATTTTTCATGATTTTCAAAACCTTTTCTGGTTCGGGATTTTTTAAAATTTTTTCGGAAGGATTTTTGGCACCAAACTTGGAAGACGTGATCCTTACATTTTTTTTGGCACGCACAAAAAAATTCAGCTAAAAACTCGAAGTGTACAAGATTTTGTGACCATTTGAAAAAAGTGTCCCCATTCCAGACACTTTAATGGCTACTGGCAGCAAACCTGTAAAATCTCAAATGCTCTTTAAGGGGGTGTGAGTTCTCAAGGTTTGATGAGGGATAGGGGGCCAATATAAGGGCCAAGTACCAGCACTAATCGCACATCATGTGCGCATACCCCCCGGCCCCCCTGATTGCCGGAACCCCAATGCCGCCGGTCAGTTTCTCCGGTGATGCTCCGGTGATGGTGCCCCGGTGAAGAAAAATGCGGCACCAGCACATGCTCGAGCCCAGCATGTGCTGCCACAACCCTCGGTCCGGTCCGATCTTAGATTGGGAATGAACTTCGTATGCTTAGACTGGGAATGAACTCCGTATGCCTAAGTCAACCCACGAAATGAGCCTGTGGGCACTCAGTCGGCCAGAGGGGCAGGATGCATAAGCCGAGGATCGACCGGGTCCCCCTCTACGTGCTATCAATACTGCAGCTGCAACACTCGGTCCGGTCCAATCTTAGACTGGGAATGAACTCCATATGCCTAAGCCAACCGACGAAACGATCAGGCGGGCGGGCAGGCTCTACATCGGCCAGAGATACGGGATGCGCAAGCCGTGGATCGATAGGGTGGTTGGTGGGTTTAGGCACATCTTCACATTTCTACGTGCCAATGCCATTTTTATGGCTTGTAAATTCATACAATGGTCCCTTAAGCCTTCACGTGAAGTTTCATAGCAAGACAACGCGTTTTCTATTTTTCACGATTTTCAAAACTTTTTGCGGTTCGAGATTTTTTAAAATTTTTTCGAAAGGCATTTTGGCCCCAAACTTGGTAGACGTGATCCTTGTATTTTTGTTGGCATGCACAAAAACATTCAACTAAAAACTCGAAGTGTACAAGATTTTGTGACCAATTGAAAAAAGTGTCCCCATTTTCAGACACTTTAATGGCTACTGGCAGGAAACCAGTAAAATCTCAAATGCTCTCTAAGGGGGTGTGAAATACAAGGATGACGTCTACCAAGTTTGGGGCCAAAACTGCTTCCAAAAAAATTTTAAAAGATCCCGAGACGTAAAAAGTTTCAAAAATCACAAAAAATAGAAAACGAGTCGTCTTGCCATGAAACTTCATGTGAAGGCTTAAGGGACCATTGTATGAATTTGCAAGCCATAAAAATGGCATTGGCACGCAAAATATGAAAATGCACCTAAACCCACCTACCACCCTATCAATACACGGCTTGCGCATCCCGTCTCTCTGGCCAGAGTAGTGCCCGCCCGCCTTCCCGCCCGCTCGTTTCGTCGGTTGGCTTAGGCATACAAAGTTCATTCCCAGTCAAGCATACGGAGTTCATTCCCAGTGTAAGATCAGACCGAGCTGAAGGTTGCGGTAGCACATACTGGGCTCGGGCATCTACTGGTACCGTATTTTTTTTCTCCGGGGCACCATCACCGGAGCATCGCTGGAGAACCTGATCGGCGACATTGGGGTTCCGACGATCGGGGGGGTCGGGGGAGGGTGTGCGCACATGATGTGCAATGGGCGCTTGTACTTGGCCCTTATATTGGTCCCCTATCCCTCATCAAACCTCAAGAACTCACACCCCCTTAACGAGCATTTGAGATTTTACAGGTTTGCTGCCAGTAGCCATTAAAGTGTCTGAAATGGGGACACTTTTTTCAAATGGTCACAAAATCTTGTACACTTTGAGTTTTTTGCTGATTTTTTTTGTGCATGCCAAAAAAAATACAAGGATCACGTCTGCCAAGTTTGGGGCCAAAACTCATTTCGAAAAAAATTGAAAAATCCCAAACTTGGCAGACGTGATCCTTGTATTTTTTTTGGCATGCATAAAAAAAATCAACTAAAAACTCGAAGTATACAAGATTTTGTGACCATTTGAAAAAGGTGTCCCCATTTTAGACACTTTAATAGCTACTGGAAGCAAACCTGTAAAATCTCAAATGCTCTTTAAAAGGGTGTGAGTTCTCGAGGTTTGATGAGGGATAGGGGGCCAATATAAGGGCCAAGTACCAGCAGCCATCGCACATCATGTGCGCACACTCCCCCCCGGCCCCCCGATCGCCGGAACCCCAATGCCGTCGGTCAGGTTCTTCGATGATTCTCCGACGATGGTGCCCCGATGAAGAAAAATGTGGCACCAACACATGCCCAAGCCCAGCATGTGCTGCCGTAACCCTCGATCTGATCCGATGTTAGACTAGGAATGAACTCCATATGCTCAGACTGGGAATGAACTCCGTATGCCTAAGTCAACCCACGAAACGAACGTACGGGCGCTCAGCCGGCCAGAGGGACGGGATGCGCAAGCCGAGGATTGGCCGAGTCCCCCTCTGGGTTCTGCTAATCCTACTACCGTAAACCTCGGTCTAGTCTGATCTTAGACTGGGAATGAACTTCGAATGCCTAAGCCGACCGACGAAACGAACGGGCGGGCGGGCGGGCACTACGCCGGCTAGAGAGACAGGATGCGCAAGCCGTGGATCGATAGGGTGGTAGGTGGGTTTAGGCACATCTTCATATTTCTATGTGCCAATGCCATTTTTATTGCTTGTAAATTCATACAATGGTCTCTTAAGCCTTCACGTGAAGTTTCGTGGCAAGACGACTCGTTTTCTATTTTTCACTATTTTTGAAACTTTTGCGGTTCGAGATTTTTTAAAATTTTTTCGAAATGGGTTTTGCCCCAAACTTGGTAGATGTGATCCTTGTATTTTTGTTGGCATGCACAAAAAATTTCAGCTAAAAACTCAAAGTGTACAAGATTTTGTGACCATTTGAAAAAAGTGTCCCTATTTCAAACACTTTAATAGGTACTGGCAGCAAACCTGTAAAATCTCAAACACTCTTTAAGGGGGTGTGAGTTCTCAAGGTTTGATGAGGGATAGGGGGCCAATATAAGGGCCAAGTACCAGCACCCATCACACATCATGTACGCACACCCCCCGACCCCCCGATCGTCGGAACGCCAATGCCGTCGGTCAGGTTCTCCGGTGATGCTCCGGCGATGGTGCCCCGACGAAGAAAAATGCGACACTAGCACATGCCTAAGCCCAACATGTGCTGTCGTAACCCTTGGTCTGGTCTGATCTTAGACTGAGAATGAACTCCGTATGCTTGGACTGGGAATGAACTCCGTATGCCTAAGTCAACCCATGAAACGAACGTGCAGGCGCTCAGTCGGCTAGAAGGGCGGGATGCGCAAGCCAGGGATTGTTCGGGTCCCCCTCTGCGTGCTGTCGATCCTGCTGCAGCATCCCTCGATCCGATCCGATCTTAAACTGGGAATGAACTCCGTATGCCTAAGTAAACCGACGAAATGAGCAGGCAGGCGGACGGGCGGGCACTACGCCGGCCAAAGAGACGGGATGCGCAAGCCGTGGATCGATAGGGTGGTAGGTGGGTTTAGGCACATCTTCATATTTCTATGTGCCAATGCCATTTTTACAGCTTGTAAATTCATACAATGGTCCCTTAAGCTTTCACATGAAGTTTCATGGCAAGACAACTCGTTTTCTATTTTTCACGATTTTTAAAACTTTTTGCAGTTTGGGATTTTTTAAAATTTTTTCAAAACGAGTTTGGCCCAAACTTGGTAGATGTGATCCTTGTATTTTTGTTGCCATGCATAAAAAATTTCAGCTAAAAACTCAAAGTGTACAAGATTTTGTGACCATTTGAAAAAAGTGTCCCTATTTCAGACACTTTAATGGGTACTGGCAGCAAACCTGTAAAATCTCAAATGCTCTTTAAGGGGTTGTGAGTTCTCAAGGTTTGATGAGGGATAGGGGGCCAATATAAGGGCCAAGTACCAGCACCCATCGCACATCATGTACGCACACCCCCCGACCCCCCGATCGTCGGAACGCCAATGCCGCCGGTCAGGTTCTTCGGTGATGCTCTGACGATGGTGCTCCGACGAAGAAAAATGCGGCACCAGCACATGCCTGAGCCCAGCATGTGCTGTCGCAACCCTTGGTCTGGTCCGATCCTAGACTGAGAATGAACTCCGTACGCTTGGACTGGAATGAACTCCGTATGCCTAAGTCAACCCATGAAACGAGCGTGCAGGGCGGGATGCGCAAGCCAGGGATCGACCGGGTCCCCCTTTGCGTGCTGTCGATCTTGCTACAGCAACCCTCGATCTGATCCGATCTTAGACTGGGAATGAACTCCGTATGCCTAAGTAAACTGATGAAATGAGCGGGCGGACGGGCGGGCACTACGTCGGCCAGAGAGACGGGATGCGCAAGCCATGGATCGGTAGGGTGGTTGGTGGGTTTAGGCACATCTTCATATTTCTGCGTGCCAATGCCATTTTTATGGCTTGTAAATTCATACAATGGTCCCTTAAACCTTCACGTGAAGTTTCATGGCAAGACGACTCATTTTCTATTTTTCACAATTTTTGAAACTCTTTGCGGTTCCGAATTTTTTAAAATTTTTTCGGAAGTTGTTCTAGCCCCAAACTTGGTAGACATGATCCTTGTATTTTTTTTGGCACGCATAAAAAAATTCAGCTAAAAACTTGAAGTGTACGAGATTTTGTGGCCATTTGAAAAAAGTGTCCTCATTTCAGACACTTTAATGGCTACTGGTAGCAAACCTGTAAAATCTCAAATGCTCTTTAAGGGGGTGTGAGTTCTCAAGGTTTGATGAGGGATAGGGGGCAATATAAGGGCCAAGTACCAGCACCCATCGCATATCATGTGCGTACACCCCTCTCGGCCCCCCGATCAACGGAACCCCAATGTCGCCGGTCAAGTTCTCTGGCGAGCCTCGATGAAGAAAAATGCGGCACCAGCACATGCCTGAGTCCAGCATGTGCTGTCGTAACCCTCGGTCTGGTCCGATCTTAGACTGGGAATGAACTCCATATTCTTAGACTGGGAATGAACTCCGTATGCCTAAGTCAATCCACTAAACGAGCGTGCGGCCGCTCAGTCGACCAGAGGGGCAGGATACGCAAGTCGGGGATCAGCGGGTCCCCCTCTGCGTGCTACCGATCCTGCTGCTGCAACCCTCGGTCTAGTCTGATCTTAGACTGGGAATGAACTCTGTATGCCTAAGCCAACCGACGAAATAGGCGGGCGACCGGGCAGGCGGGCACTACGTCGGCCAGAGAGACAGGATGCGCAAGCTGTGGATCGATAGGGTGGTAGGTGGGTTTAGGTATATCTTCATATTTCTATGTACCAATGAGATTTTTATGGCTTGTAAATTCAAACAATTGTCCCTTAAGCCTTCACGTGAAGTTTCATGGCAAGACGACTCGTTTTATATTTTTCATGATTTTCAAAACTTTTTACGGTTTGGGATTTTTTAAAATTTTGTCAAATGGAGTTTTGGCCCCAAACTTGGTAGACATGATCCTTGAATTTTTGTTGGCATGAAAAAAACAATTCAGCTAAAAACCCGAAGTGTATAGGATTTTGTTACGATTTGAAAAAAGTGTCCCC
This sequence comes from Durio zibethinus, assembly GCF_047325235.1. NCBI lineage: Eukaryota > Viridiplantae > Streptophyta > Magnoliopsida > Malvales > Malvaceae > Durio > Durio zibethinus. The sequence goes on along the minus strand of NC_143180.1, from coordinate 13,108,975 downwards.
ATTTTAGACACTTTAATGGCTACTAGCAGCAAACTTGTAAAATCTCAAATGCTCTTTAAGGGGGTGTGAGTTCTCAAGGTTTGATTAGGGATAGGGGGCCAATATAAGGGCCAAGTACCAGCACCCATTGCACATCATGTGCGCACACCCCCCCGGCCCTCCCGATCGTCGAAAACCCAATGCTGTCGGTTAGGTTCTCCGACGATGCTCCAGCGGAGAAAATTGCGGCACCAGCACATGCCCGAGCCCAGCATGTGCTACCGCAACTCTAGGTCCGGTCCGATCTTAGACTGGGAATGAACTCCGTACGCTTAGACTGGGAATGAACTTCGTATGCCTAAGTCAACCCACGAAACGAGCATGCGGGCGCTCAGCCGGCCAGAGGGGCGGGATGCGCAAACCGGGGATCGACCGGGTCCCCCTCTATGTGCTACCGAACCTGCTACCGCAACCCTCGGTCCGGTCCGATCCTAGACTGGGAATGAACTCCGTATGCCTAAGGCAACCGATGAAATGAGCGGGCGGGCGAGCACTACGCTGGCCAGAGAGATCGGATGCGCAAGCCGTGGATCGATAGGGTGGTAGGTTGGTTTAGGCACATCTTCATATTTCTGCGTGCCAATGCTATTTTTATAGTTGTAAATTCATTAAATGGTCCCTTAAGCCTTCACGTGAAGTTTCCTGGCAAGACGACTCGTTTTCTATTTTTCATGATTTTCAAAACTTTTTACGGTTCGGAATTTTTTAAAATTTTTTTGGAAGGAGTTTTGGCCCCAAACTTGGTAGACGTGATCCTTGTATTTTTTTTGGCATGCATAAAAAAATTCAACTAAAAACTCGAAGTGTACAAGATTTTGTGACCATATGAAATAAGTGTCCCCATTACAGACACTTTAATGGCTACTGGCAGCAAACCTGTAAAATCTCAAATGCTCTTTAAGGGGGTGTGAGTTCTTGAGGTTTGATGAGGGATAGGGGGCCAAGATAAGGGCCAAGTACCAGCACCCATTGCACTTCACGTGCGCACACCCCCTCCGGCCCCCCCGATCGCCGGAACCCCAATGCCGTCGGTCAGGTTCTCCGACGATTCTCCGACAATGGTGCCCGGCGAAGAAAAATGTGGGACCAGCACATGCTTGAGCCTAGCATGTGCTGTCGCAACCCTCCGTCCAGACCGATCTTAGACTGGGAATGAACTCCGTATGCCTACGTCAACCCACGAAACGAGCGTACGGGCGCTCAGCTGGCCAGAGGGGCGGGATGTGCAAGCCAGGGATCGACCGGGTCCCCCTCTGTGTGTTGTCGATCCTGCTGCCGCAACCCTCGATCTAGTCCAATCTTATACTGGGAATGAACTCCGTATCCTAAGCCAACCGATGAAACGAGCGGGCGGGCATTACGCCGGCCAGAGAGACGGGTTGCGCAAGCCGTGGATCGATAGGGTGGTAGATGGGTTTAGGGACATCTTCATATTTCTGTGTGCCAATGCCATTTTTATGGCTTGTAAATTCATACAATGGTCCCTTAAGCCTTCACGTGAAGTTTCATGGCAAGACGACTCGTTTTCTATTTTTCACGATTTTTGAAACTTTTTGCGGTTCAGGATTTTTTAAAATTTTTTTGAAAGGAGTTTTGGACCCAAACTTGGTAGATGTGATCCTTGTATTTTTTTTGGCATGCATAAAAAAATTCAACTAAAAACTCGAAGTGTACAAGATTTTGTGACCATATGAAATAAGTGTCCCCATTACAGACACTTTCATGGCTACTGGTAGCAAACCTGTAAAATCTCAAATGCTCTATAAGGGGGTGTGAGTTCTCAAGGTTTGATGAGGGATAGGGGGCCAATATAAGGGCCATGTACCAGCACCCATCCCACAACATGTGTGCAACCCCCCGGCCCCCCCGATCGTCGGAACCCCAATGTCGCCGGTCAGTTTCTCCGGCGATGGTGCCCTGGTGAAGAAAAATGCGGCACCAGCACATGCTCGAGCCGAGCATGTGCTGCCGCAACCATCAGTTTGGTCCGATCTTAGACTGGGAATGAACTTCGTATGCTTAGATTGGGAATGAACTCCGTATGCCTAAGCCAACCGACGAAATGAGCGAGCGGGCGGGCCAGAGAGACGGGATGCGTAAGCTGTGGATGGATAGTGTGGTAGGTGGGTTTAGGCACATCTTCATATTTCTGCATGCCAATACCATTTTTATGGCTTGTAAATTCATGCAATGTTCCCATAAGCCTTCACGTGAAGTTTCATGGCAAGACGACTCGTTTTCTATTTTTCACGATTTTTGAAACTTTTTGTGGTTCAGGATTTTTAAAAATTTTTTCGGACGGAGTTTTGGCCCCAAAATTGGTAGACGTGATCCTTGTATTTTTTTTGGTATGCACAAAACAATGCAGGTAAAAACTCGATGTGTACAAGTCTTTGTGACCATTTGAAAAAAGTGTCCTCATTTTAGACACTTTAATGGCTACTGGCAATGTCGGCCAGAGAGACGGGATGCGCAAGCTGTGGATCGATAGAGTGGTAGGTGGGTTTAGGCACATCTTCATATTTCTGCATGCCAATGCCATTTTTATGGCTTGTAAATTCATGCAATGGTCCCATAAGCCTTCACATGAAGTTTCATGGCAAGACGACTCGTTTTCTATTTTTCACGATTTTTGAAATTTTTTGTGGTTCAGGATTTTTAAAAATTTTTTCGGACGGAGTTTTGGCCCCAAAATTGGTAGACGTGATCCTTGTATTTTTTTTTGGCATGCACAAAACAATGCAGCTAAAAACTCGATGTGTACAAGATTTTGTGACCATTTGAAAAAAGTGTCCCCATTTCAGACACTTTAATGGCTACTGGCAGCAAACCTGTAAAATCTCAAATGCTCTTTAAGGGGGTGTGAGTTCTCGAGGTTTGATGAGGGATAGGGGGCCAATATAAGTGCCAAGTACTAGCACGCATCGCACATCATGTGCGCACAGCCTAACCAGCCCCCCCAATCGCCGGAACCCCAATGCCGTCGGTCAGGTTCTCCGGCGATGCTACGGTGATGGTGCCCTGGCGAAGAAAAATATGGCACCAGCACATGCCCGAGCCCAGCATGTGCTGCCCCAACCCTAGGTCCAATTCGATCTTAGACTGGGAGTGAACTCCGTATGCCTAAGCCAACCGACGAAACGAGCGGACGGGCGGGCACTACGCCGGCTAGAGAAACGAGATGCGCAAGCCGTGGATCGATAAGGTGGTAGGTGGGTTTAGGCACATCTTCATTCTTTTGCGTGCCAATGCCATTTTTATGGCTTGTAAATTCATACAATGGTCCCTTAAGCCTTCACGTGAAGTTTCATGCCAAGACGACTCGATTTCTACTTTTCACGATTTTTGAAACTTTTTACGGTTCGGGATTTTTTAAAACTTTTTCGTAAGGAGTTTTGGCCCCAAACTTGGTAGACGTGATCCTTGTATTTTTGTTGGCATGCACAAAGAAACTCAGCTAAAAAATTGATGTGTACAAGATTTTGTGACCATTTGAAAAAAGTGTCCCCACTTCAGACACTTTAATGGCTACGGCCAGCAAACCTGTAAAATTTCAAATGCTCTTTAAGGGGGTGTGAGTTCTCGAGGTTTGATGAGGGATAGGGGCCCAATATAAGGGCCAAGTACCAGCACCCATCGCACATCTTGTGTGCACACCCCCCGGCTCCCCCGATCATCGGTACCCCAATGCCGTCAGTCAAGTTCTCCAGCGATGCTCCGATGATGGTGCCCCGACGAAGAAAAATGTAGCACCAGCACATGCTCAAGCCCAGCATGTTCTGTCGTAACCCTCGATCCGGTTTGATCTTATACTGGGAATGAACTTCGTATGCTTAGACTGGGAATGAACTCCGTATGCCTAAGTCAACCCACGAAACGAGCGTGCGAACGCTCAGTCGGCCAGAGGGGTGGGATGCGCAAGCCAGGGATCAGTCGGGTCCCCCACTACGTGCTATCGATCCTGTTGCCACAACCCTCAGTCCGGTCTGATCTTAGACTGGGAATTAAACTACGTATGCCTAAGCCAATCGACGAAACAAGCGGGCGGGTGGGCACTACGTCGACCAGAGACACGGGATGCGCAAGCCGTGGATCAATAAAGTGGTAGGTGGGTTTAGGCACATCTTCATATTTCTACGTGCCAATGCCATTTTTATGGCTTGTAAATTCATACAATGGTCCCTTAAGCCTTCACGTGAAGTTTCATGCAGGACAACTCATTTTCTATTTTTCACGATTTTCAAAACTTTTTGCAGTTCGGGATTTTTTAAAATTTTTTCGGAAGGAGTTTTGGCCCCAAACTTGGTAGACGTGATCCTTGTACTTTTTTTGGGATGTACAAAAAAATTCAGCTAAAAACTCGAAGTGTACAAGATTTTGTGACCATTTGAAAAAAGTGTCCCCATTTTAGACACTTTAATGGCTACTGGCAACAAACCTGTAAAATCTCAAATGCTCTTTAAGGGGTCTGAGTTTTTGAGGTTTGATGAGGGCTAGGGGCCAATATAAGGGCCAAGTACCAGCACTCATCACGCATCATGTGTGCACACCCCCCTCGGCCCCCTCGATCGTCGGAACCCTAATGTCGCCGGTCAGGTTCTCCAGTGATGCTTCATCGATGGCGCCCCAGCGAAGAAAAGTACGGCACCAACACATTCCCGAGCCCAACATGTGCTACCGTAACCCTTGGTCCAGTCTCATCTTAGACTGGGAATGAACTCCATATGCCTAAGCCAACCAACGAAACGAGCGGGCGAGCACTATGCCGGCCAGAGAGACGGGATGCGCAAGCCGTGGATCGATAGGGTGGTACATGGGTTTAGGCACATCTTCATATTTCTACTTGCCAATGCCATTTTTATGGCTTGTAAATTCATACAATGGTCCCTTAAGCCTTCACGTGAAGTTTTATGGCAAAAAGACTCGTTTTCTATTTTTTCGGAAGGATTTTTGGACCCAAACTCAACAGACGTGATCCTTGTATTTTTTTTGGCTTGCACAAAAAAATTCAGCTAAAAACTCGAAGTGTACAAGATTTTTGTGACCATTTGAAAAAAGTGTCCCCATTTCAGATAGTTTAATGGCTACTGGTAGCAAACCTGTAAAATCTCAAATGCTCTTTAAGAGGGTGTGAGTTCTTGAGGTTTGATGAGGGATAGAGGGCCAATATAAGGGCCAAGTGCCAGCACCCATCGCACATTATGTGCACACACCCCTCCCAGGCCCCCCGATCACCGAAACCCCAATGCCGCCAATCAGGTTCTCCGGTGATGGTGCCCCGGCGATGAAAAATGCGGCACTAGCACATGCCCGAGCCCAACATGTGCTACCGTAACCCTCGATCTGATCCGATCTTAGACTGGGAATGAACTCTGTGTGCTTAGACTAGGAATGAACTCCGTATGCCTAAGTCAACCCATGAAACGAGCGTGCGGGCGCTCAGTCGGCCAGAGGGGCGGGATGCCCAAGCTAGGGATCGGTTGGGTCCCCCTCTGCGTGCTGCCGATCCTACTACCACAACCCTCGGTCTGATCCAATCTTAGACTGGGAATGAACTTCATATGCCTAAGCCAACCGACGAAACGAGAGAGCGGGTTGGCAGGCGGGCACTATGTTGGCCAGAGAGACGGGATGCGCAAGCCGTGGATCGATAAGGTGGTAGGTAGGTTTAGGCACAATGTGCCAATGCCATTTTTATGCTTATAAATTCATACAATGGTCCCTTAACCCTTCACGTGAAATTTCATGGCAAGATGACTCGTTTTCTATTTTTCACAATTTTTGAAACTTTTTACGATTCGATATTTTTTAAAATTTTTTTGGGATGAGTTTTGGCCCCCAAACTTGGTAGACATGATCCTTGTTTTTTTGTTGGCATGCTCAAAAAAATTCAGCTAAAAACTCGAAGTGTACAAGATTTTGTGACCATTTGAAAAAAGTGTCCCCATTTCAGACACTTTAATGGCTACTGGCAGCAAACCTGTAAAATTCAAATGCTCTTTAAGAGGGTATGAGTTCTTGAGGTTTGATGAGGGATAGGGGACAAATATAAGGGCCAAGTACCAGCACCCATCGCACATCATGTGTGCACACACCCCCGGCCCCCCGATTGCCGGAACCCCAATGTCGCCGGTTAGGTTCTCCGACGATGCTCCGACGATGGTGCCCCGACGAAGATAAATGCGGCACCAGCACATGACCAGCCCAACATGCGCTGTCGCAACCCTCGATCCAGTCCGATCTTAGACTGGGAATGAACTCCGTATGCTTAGACTGGGAATAAACTCCGTATGCCTAAGTTAACCCATGAAACGAGAGTGCAGGCGCTCAGCCGGCCAGAGGGGTGGGATGCGTAAGCCGAGGATCGGCCAGGTCCCTTCTGTGTGCTACCGATCCTACTTCCACAACCCTCAGTCTAGTCTAATCTTAGACTGGGAATGAACTCCGTATACCTAAGCCAACCGACGAAATGAGCGGGCGGGCGGGCGGGTAGGCACTACGTCGGCCAGAGAGGCGGGATACACAAGCCGTGGATCGATAGGGTGGTCGGTGGGTTTAGGCACATCTTCATATTTTTGTGTGCCAATGCCATTTTTATGGTTTGTAAATTCATACAATGGTCCCTTAACCCTTCACGTGAAATTTCATGGCAAGACGACTCGTTTTCTATTTTTCATGATTTTAAAAACTTTTTACGGTTCGATATTTTTTAAAATTTTTTTGGAATGAGTTTTGGCCCCAAACTTGGTAGAGGTGATCCTTGTATTTTTGTTGGCATGCTCAAAAAAATTCAGCTAAAAACTCAAAGTGTACAAGATTTTGTGACCATTTGAAAAAAGTGTCCCCATTTCAGACACTTTAATGGCTACTGGCAGCAAACCTGTAAAATCTCAAATGCTCTTTAAGGGGGCATGAGTTCTCGAGGTTTGATGAGGGATAGGGGGCCAATATAAGGGCCAAGTACCAGTGCCCATCGTACATATGTGTGCACACCCCCCGGCCCCCCGATAACCGAAACCCCAATACCGCCGGTTAGGTTCTCCGGCGATGGTGCCCCAACGAAGAAAAATGCAGCTCCAGCACATGCCCAAGCCCAGCTTGTGCTGCCACATCCCTCAATCCGGTCTGATCTTAAACTGGAAAGAACTCCATATGCTTAGACTAGGAATGAACTCCGTATGCCTAAGTCAACCCACGGAACGAGCGTACGGGCGCTTAGCCGGCCAGAGGGGCGGGATGCACAAGCCAGGGATCAATCGGGTCCCCCTCTACGTGCTGCCGATCCTGCTACCACAACCCTCGATTTGGTCTGATCTTAGACTGGGAATGAACTCCATATGCCTAAGCCAATCAACGAAACGAACGGGTGGGCGGGCATCGGCCAGAGAGACGGTATGCGCAAGCCGTGGATCGATAGGGTGGTAGGTGGGTTTAGGCACATCTTCATATTTCTGCATGCCAATGCCATTTTTATGGCTTGTAAATTCATACAATGGTCCCTTAAGCCTTCACGTGAAGTTTCATGGCAGGACGACTCGTTCTCTATTTCTCACGATTTTTGAAACTTTTTGCGGTTCGGGATTTTTTAAAAGTTTTTCGAAAGGAGTTTTGGCCCAAAACTTGGTAGACGTGATCCTTGTATTTTTGTTGGCGTGCACAAAAAAATTCAGCTAAAACCTCGAAGAGTACAAGATTTTGTGACCATTTGAAAAAAGTGTACCCATTTCAAACACTTTAATGGCTACTGGCAGCAAACCTGTAAAATCTCAAAAGCTCTTTAAGGGGGTGTGAGTTCTCGAGGTTTCATGAGGGATAGGGGGCCAATATAAGGGCCAAGTACCAGCACCCATCACACATCATGTGCGCACACCCCACCCGGCCTCCTCGATCGTCGACCCCTCAATGCCTCCTGTCAGGTTCTCCGACGATGCCCCGGTGATGGTGCCCCGACAAAGAAAAATGCGGTACCAAAAAATGCCCGTATGCTTAGACTGGGAATGAACTCCGTATGCCTAAGTCAACCCACGAAACGACCGTGCGGGCGCTCAGTCGGCCAGAGGGGCGGGATATGCAAGCCAAGGATTGGCCGGGTCCCCTTCTACGTGTTGTCGATCCTACTGTCGCGACCCTCGGTTCGGTCTGATCTTAGACTGGAATGAACTCCGTATGCCTAAGCCTACTGATGAAATGAGCGGACAGGCGGGCGGGCAGGCGGGCACTACGTCGGCCAGAGAGACGGGATACGCAAGCCGTGGATCGACATGGTGGTAGGTAGGTTTAGGCACTTCTTCATATTTCTGTGTGTCAATGCCATTTTATGGCTTGTAAATTCATACAATGGTCCCTTAAGCCTTCACGTGAAATTTCATGGCAAGATGACTCGTTTTCTATTTTTCATGATTTTTCAAACTTTTTACGGTTCGGGATGTTTTAAAATTTTTTCGAAAGGAGTGTTGGTGCCAAACTTGGTAGACATGATCCTTGTATTTTTGTTGGCATGCCCAAAAGAATTCAGCTAAAAACTCAAAGTGTACAAGATTTTGTGACCATTTGAAAAAAGTGTCCCCATTTTAGACACTTTAATGGCTACTGGTAGCAAACCTGTAAAATCTCAAATGCTCTTTAAGGGGGCGTGAGTTCTCGAGGTTTGATGAGGGATAGGGGGCCAATATAAAGGCCAAGTACCAGTGCCCATCATACATACGTGCGCACACCCCCCGGCCCCCCCGATAGCCGGAACCCAAATGCCACCGGTTAGGTTCTCCGACGATGCTCCGGCGATGATGCCCTGACGAAGAATAATGCGGCACCAGCACATGCCCAAGCCCAGCATGTGCTGCCACATCCCTCGGTTCGGTCTGATCTTAGACTGGGAAAGAACTCCGTATGCTTAAACTAGGAATGAACTCCGTATGCCTAAATCAACCTACGAAATGAGCGTGCGGGCGCTCAGCTAGCCAGAAGGCCGGGATGCGCAAGTCGGGGATCAACTGGGTCCCCCTCTGCATGTTACCAATCCTGCTATCATAACCCTCGATCTAGTCCGATCTTAGACTGGGAATGAACTCCGTATGCCTAAGCCAACTGACGAAATGAGCGGGCGGGTAGGTGGGCACTACGCCGATCGTGGATCGATAGGGTGACAGGTGGGTTTAGGCACATCTGCATATTTGTGAGTGCCAATGCCATTTTTATGGCTTGTAAATTCATACGATGGTCCCTTAAGCCTTCACGTGAAGTTTCATGGCAAGACGACTCGTTTTCTATTTTTCACGATTTTTGAAATTTTTTGCGGTTCGAGATTTTTCAAAAGTTTTTCGGAAGGAGTTTTGGCCCAAAACTTGGTAGATGTGATCCTTGTATTTTTGTTGGCGTGCACAAAAAAATTCAGCTAAAACCTCAAAGAGTACAAGATTTTGTGACCATTTGAAAAAAAGTATCCCCATGTCAGACACTTTAATTGCTACTGGCAGCAAACCTGTAAAATCCCAAATGCTCCTTAAAGGGGTGTGAGTTCTCGAGGTTTGATGAGGGATAGGGGGCCAATATAAGGGCCAAGTACCAGCACCCATGGCACATCATGTGCACACACCCCCCCGGCCCCCCCGATCGTCGGAACCCTAATGCCGTCGGTCAGGTTCCCTGACGAAGCTCCAGCGATGGTGCCCCGACGAAGAAAAATGCGACACCAGCACATGCCCGAGCCCAGCATGTGCTGTCACAACCCTCGGTCTGATCTGATCTTAGACTGGGAATGAACTCCGTATGCTTAGACTGGGAATGAACTCCATATGCCTAAGTCAACCCACGAAACAACCGTACGGGCGCTCAGCGGCCGGAGCGGTGGGATGCGTAAGTCGGGGATCGAACAGGGCCCCCTCTATGTTCTACCGATCCTGCTACTGCAGCCCTCAATCCGGTCTGATCTTAGACTGGGAATGAACTCCATATGCCTAAACCAATCGACGAAACGAACGGGCGGGCGAGCGGGCGGGCACTGCACCAGCCAGAGAGACGGTATGCGTAAGTCGTGGATCGATAAGGTGGTAGGTGGGTTTAGGCACATCTTCTTATTTTTGCATGCCAATGCCATTTTTATGGCTTGTAAATTCATACAATGGTCCCTTAAGCCTTCACGTGAAGTTTCATGGCAAGACGACTCGTTTTCTATTTTTCATGATTTTTGAAACTTTTTACAGTTCAGAATTTTTTAAAATTTTTTCTGAAGGATTTTTGGCCCCAAACTTGGTAGACATGATCATTGTATTTTTGTTGGCATGCACAAAACAATTCAGCTAAAAACTCGAAGTGTACAAGATTTTGTGACCATTTGAAAAAAGTGTCCCCATTTCAGACACTTTAATAGCTACTAGAAGCAAACCTGTAAAATCTTAACTACTCTTTAAGGGGTGTGAGTTCTCAAGGTTTGATGAGGGATAGAGGGCCAAGTACCAGCACCAATCGCGCATCATGTGCACACACCCCCCGGCCCCCCCGATCGTCAAAACCCCAATGCCGTCGGTCAGGTTCTCCGGCGATGCTCAGGTGATGGTGCCTCTGCAAAGAAAAATGTGGCACCAGCACATGCCCAAGCCCAGCATGTGCTGCCGCAACCCTCAGTCTGGTCCGATCTTAGACTGGGAATGAACTCCGTAAGCTTAGACTGGGAATGAACTATGTATGCCTAAGTCAACCCACGAAACGAGCGTGCGGACGCTCAGCCAGCCAGAGGGGTGGCATGCGCAAGCTGGGGATCGGTCGGGTTCCCCTCTGCGTGCTGTAGATCGTGCTATTGCAACCCTCGGTTTGGTCCAATCTTAGACTGGGAATGAACTCCGTATGCCTAAGCCAACCAACGAAATGAGCGGACGGGCGGGCGGGCACTACGTCGGCCAGAGAGATGGGATGCGCAAGCTGTGGATCGATAGGGTGGTAGGTGGGTTTAGGCAAATCTTTATATTTTTATATGCCAATGCCATTTTTATGACTTGTAAATTCATACAGTGGTCCCTTAAGCCTTCACGTGAAGTTTCATGGCAAGACGACTCGTTTTCTATTTTTCACAATTTTTGAGACTTTTGCGGTTCGAGATTTTTTAAAAATTTTTTGGATGGAGTTTTTGCCACAAACTTGGTGGATGTGATCCCTGTATTTTTGTTGGCATGCACAAAAAAATTCAGATAAAAACTCAAAGTGTACAAGATTTTGTGACCATTTGAAAAAAATGTCCCCATATCAAACACTTTAATGGCTACTGGCAGCAAACCTGTAAAATCTCAAATGCTCTTTAAGGGGGGGTGAGTTCTCAAGGTTTCATGAGGGATAGGGGGCCAATATAAGGGCCAAGTACCAGCACCCATCGCACATTATGTGCGCACACCCCCCGGCCCTCTAGATCGCCAGAACCCTAATGCCGCCGGTCAGGTTCTCCGGCGATGCTCCGATGATGGTGCCCCGGCAAGAAAAATGTGGCACCAGCACATGCTCGAGCCCAGCATGTGCTGCCGTAACCCTCGGTCTGATTTGATCTTAGACTGGGAATGAACTCCGTATGATTAGACTGAGAATGAACTCCGTATGCCTAAGTCAACTCACGAAACTAGCGTGCGGGCGCTCAGCCTTCTAGAGGGGCAGGATGCGCAAGTCGGAGATCGATCGGGTCCCCCTTTGTGTGCTGCCGATCCTGTTGCCGTAACCCTCATTCTAGTCCAATCTTAGACTGGGAATGAACTCCGTATGCCTAAGCCAACCGACGAAACGTGCAGGTGGGCGAGCGGGCACAATGTCAGCCTGAGAGACGGGATGCGCAAGCTGTGGATCGATAGGGTGGTAGGTGGGTTTAGGCACATCTTCATATTTTTGCCTGCCAAAGCCATTTTTATGGCATGTAAATTCATACAATGGTCCCTTAAGCCTTCACGTGAAGTTTGATGGCAAGACGACTCGTTTTCAAATTTTCACAATTTTTGAAACTTTTTACGGTTCGAGATTTTTTAAAATTTTTTCGGATGTAGAGTTGGCCCCAAACTTGGTAGACGTGATCCTTGCAATTTTGTTGGCATGCACAAAGAAATTCAGCTAAAAACTCGAAGTGTACAAGATTTTGTGACCATTTGAAAAAAGTGTCCCCATTTCAGACACTTTAATGGCTACTGGCAGCAAACCTATAAAATCTCAAATGCTCTTCAAGGGGGTGTGAGTTCTCGAGGTTTGATGAGGGATTTGGGGCCAATATAAGGGCCAAGTACCAACACCCATCACATATTATGTGTGCACACCCCACCAACCCCCCGATCGCCAGAACCCCAATGCCGTCGGTCAGGTTCTCCGGAGATGGTGCCCCGACGAAGAAACATGCGGCACCAGCACATGCCCGAGCCCAGCATGTGCTGCCGCAACCCTCAGTCTGATCTGATCTTAGACTAGTAATGAACTCGTATGCCTAAGCCAAATGACAAAACGAGCGAGCGGGTGGGCACTACGCCGGCCAGAGAGACGGGATGCGTAAGCCGTGGATCGATAGGGTGGTAGGTTGGTTTAGGCACATCTTCATATTTCTATGTGCCAATTCCATTTTTATGGCTTATAAATTCATACAATGGTCCTTTAAGCCTTCACGTGAAGTTTCATGGCAAGACAACTCGTTTTCTATTTTTCATGATTTTTGAAACTTTTTACAGTTCAAAATTTTTTATAATTTTTTCAAAAGGAGTTTTGGCCCCAAACTTGGTAGTCGTGATCCTTGTATTTTTGTTGGCATACAGCCAAAACTTTAGCTAAAAACTCGAAGTGTACAAGATGTACTATGCTACCCGAGCCTAGCATGTGCTGCCGCAACCCTCGGTCTGGTCTGATCTTAGCTGGGAATGAACTCCGTATGCTTAGATGGGAATAAACTCCGTATGCCTAAATCAACCCATGAAACGAGCGTGCGGGCGCTCAGCCGGCCAGAGGGGCAGGATGCTCAAGCCGGGGATCGGTCGGGTCCCCCTCTACGTGCTGCCGATCCTTTTGCCATAACCCCCAGTCTGGTCCGATCTTAGACTGGGAATGAACTCCGTATGCCTAAGCCAACCGACGAAACGAGCTGGCGGGTGGGTGGGTGGGCACTACACCGACTAGAGAGATGGGATGCGTAAGCCATGGATCGATAGGGTGGTAGGTGGATTTTGGCATATCTTCATATTTCTGTGTGCCAATGCCATTTTAATGGCTTGTAAATTCATACAATGGTCCCTTAAGCCTTCACGTAAAGTTTCATGGCAAGACGACTCATTTTCTATTTTTCATGATTTTTGAAACTTTTTACGATTCGGGATTTTTTAAAAATTTTTTGGAAGGAGTTTTGGCCCCGAACTTGTAGACGTGATCCTTGTATTTTTTTTGGCATGCACTAAAAAAATCAGCTAAAAACTCGAAGTGTACAAGATTTTGTGACCATTTGAAAAGAGTGTCCCCATTTCAGACACTTTAATGGCTACTGGCAGCAAACCTGTAAAATCTCAAATGCTCTTTAAGGGGGTGTGACTTTTCAAGGTTTGATGAGGGATAGGGGGCCAATATAAGGGCCAAGTACAAACACCCATCGCACATCATGCACGCACACCCCGCCGGCCCCCCCGACCGTCGGAACCCTAATGCCGTCGGTCAGGTTCTCCAGTGATGCTCCGACGATGGTGCCCCACGATGAAAAATGCAGCACAGTACATGCCTGAGCCCAGCATGTGCTGTCGCAACCCTCGGTCCGATCCAATCTTAGACTAAGAATGAACTCCGTATGCTTAGACTGGGAATGAACTCCGTATGCTTAAACTAGGAATGAACTCCATATGCCTAAGTCAACCCACGAAACGAGCGTACGGGTGCTCAGCTGGCTAGAGGGGCGGGATGCACAAGCCAGGGATCAATCGGGTCCCCCTCTACGTGCTGCCGATCCTACTGTCGCAACCCTCGGTCTGGTCTGATCTTAGACTGGAAATAAACTCCGTATGCCTTAGCCAACCGACGAAACGAGCTGACGGGCGGGTGGGCGGGCACTACGCCAGCTAGAGAGACGGGATGCGCAAGCTGTGGATCGATAGGGTGTTAGGTGGGTTTTGGCATATCTTCATATTTTTGCATGCCAATGCCATTTTAATGGCTTGTAAATTCATACAATGGTCCCTTGAGCCTTCACATAAAGTTTCATGGCAAGACGAGTCGTTTTCTATTTTACATGATTTTTGAAACTTTTTGTGATTCGAGATTTTTTAAAATTTTTTCGGAAGAAGTTTTAGCCCCAAACTTGGTAGACGTGATCCTTGTATTTTTTTTTGCATGCACTAAAAAAATCAGCTAAAAACTCGAAGTGTACAAGATGTTGAGACCATTTGAAAAAAGTATCCCCATTTCAGACACTTTAATGGCTACTGGTAGCAAACCTGTAAAATCTCAAATGCTCTTTAAGGGGTGTGACTTCTCAAGGTTTGATAAGGGATAGGGGGCCAATATAAGGGCAAGTACAAGCACCCATCGCACATCTTGTGCGCACACCCTGCCGGCCCCCCGGATCGCCGGAACGCCAATGCCGTCAGTCAAGTTCTCCGACGATGCTCCGGCGATGGTGCCCCGACGAAGAAAAATGTGACACCAGCACATGCCCGAGCCCAATATGTGCTACCGCAACCCTCGGTCTGGTCCGATCTTAGATTGGGAATGAACTCCATATGCCTAAGCCAACCGACGAAACGAGCGGGTGGGCGGGCGGGCGGGCACTACACCGACTAGAGAGACGGGATGCATAAGTCGTGGATCGATAGGGTGGTAGGTGGGTTTAGGCGTATCTTCATATTTCTGTGTGCCAATGCCATTTTTACATTTTGTAAATTCATGCAATGGTCTCTTAAGCCTTCACGTGAAGTTTCATGGCAAGACGACTCGTTTTCTATTTTTCACGAGTTTTGAAACTTTTTACGGTTCGAGATTTTTTAAAATTTTTTCGGAAGCATTTTTTGCCCCAAACATGGTATACGTGATCCTTCTATTTTTGTTGGTATGCATAAAACAAATCAGCTAAAAACTCGAAGTGTACAAGATTTTGTGACCATTTGAAAAAAGTGTCCCCATTTCAGACACTTTAATGGCTACTGGCAGCAAACCTGTAAAATCTCAAATGCTCTTTAAGGGGGTGTGAGTTCTCAAGGTTCGATGAGGGATAGGGGGCCAATATAACGGCCAAGTACCAGCACCCATCGCACTTCATGTCCGCACAGCCCCTAGGGCCCCCCGATTGTCGGAACCCCAATACCGCCGGTCAGGTTCTCCGACGATGCTCCGACGATGGTGCCCCGATGAAGAAAAATGCGGCGCCAGCACATGCCCGAGCGTAGCATGTGCTACCGCAACCCTGGATCCGGTCTGATCTTAGACTGGGAATGAACTCTGTATGCCTAAGCCAATCGACGAAGCGAGCCGGCGGGCGGGCGGGCAGGCGGGCACTATATTGGCCTGAGAGACGGGATGCGCAAGCCGTGGATCGATAGGGTTGTAGGTGGGTTTAGGCACATCTGCATATTTCTGCGTGCCAATGCCATTTTCATGGCTTGTAAATTCATACAATGGTCCCTTAAGCCTTCACGTGAAGTTTCATGGCAAGATGACTCGTTTTTTATTTTTCATGATTTTTGAAACTTTTTGCTGTTCGGGATTTTTTAAAATTTTTTCGAAAGGAGTTTTGGCAAAAAACTTGGTAGACGTGATCCTTGTATTTTTTTTGGCATGCACAAAAAAATTCAGCTAAAAACTCGAAGTGTACAAGATATTGTGACCATTTGAAAAAAGTGTCCCCATTTTAGACACTTTAATGGCTACTGGCAGCAAACCTGTAAAATCTCAAATGCTCTTTAAGGGCGTGTGAGTTCTTGAGGTTTGATGAGGGATAGGGGGCCAATATAAGGGCCAAGTACCAGCACCCATCACACATCATGTCCGCACACCCCCCCAGGGCCCCCCGATCGTCGGAACCCCAATGCCGCCAGTCAGGTTCTCCGGCGATGCTCCGACGATGGTGCCCCGATGAAGAAAAATGCGGTGCTAGCACATGCCTGAGTGCAGCATGTGCTACTGCAACCCTCGGTTCGATCCGATCTTAGACTGGGAATGAACTCTTTATGCCTAAGCCAATCGACGAAACGAGCGGGCGGGAGGGCGGGAGGGCGGGCAGGCACTACATCGTCCTGAGAGATGGGATGCGCAAGCCGTGGATCGATAGGGTTGTAGGTGGGTTTAGGCACATCTTCATATTTCTTCATGCCAATGCCATTTTTATGGCTTGTAAATTCATACAATGGTCCCTTAAGCCTTCACGTGAAGTTTCATGGCAAGATGACTCGTTTTTTATTTTTCACGATTTTTGAAACTTTTTGCGGTTTGGGATTTTTTAAAATTTTTTCGGAAGGAGTTTTGGAAAAAAACTTGGTTGACGTGATCCTTGTATTTTTCTTGGCATGCACAAAAAAATTCAGCTAAAAAATCGAAGTGTACAAGATTTTGTGACCATTTGAAAAAAGTGTCCTCATTTCAGACACTTTAATGGCTGCTGGCAGCAAACTTGTAAAATCTCAAACGCTCTTTAAGGGGGTGTGAGTTCTTGAGGTTTAATGAGGGATAGGGGGCCAAAATGAGGGCCAAGTACCAGCACCCATCGCACATAATTTGCGCACAGCCCCCGGCCCCCCCAATCGCCAGAACCCCAATGCCGTCGGTCAGGTTCTTCGGCGATGGCGCCCCGACGAAGAAAAATGCGGCACCAGCACATGCCCGAGCCCAGCATGTGCTGCTGTAACCCTTGGTCCAGTCTGATCTTAGACTAGGAATGAACTCCGTATGCCTAAGCCAACAGACGAAACGAGCGGGCGGCCACTACGCTGGCCTGAGAGACGGGATGCGCAAGCCGTGGATCGATAGGGTGGTAGGTGGGTTAAGGCACATCTTCATATTTCTGCATGCCAATGCCATTTTTATGACTTGTAAATTCATACAACGGTCCTTTAAGCCTTCACATGAAGTTTCATGGCAAGACGACTTGTTTTCTATTTTCCATGATTTTCAAAACTTTTTGCGGTTTGGGAGTTTTTAAAATTTTTTCGGATGGAGTTTTGTCCCCAAACTTGGTAGACATGATCCTTTTATATTTTTTGGCATGCACAAAAAAATTCAGCTAAAAACACGAAGTGTACAAGATTTTGTGACCATTTGAAAAAAGTGTCCCCATTTTAGACACTTTAATGGCTACTGGCAGCAAACATGTAAAATCTCAAATGCTCTTTAAGGGGGTGTGAGTTCTCGAGGTTTGATGAGGGATAGGGGGCCAATATAAGGGCCAATTACCAGCACCCATCGCACATCATCTGCGCACACTGCCCCCAGCCCCCCGATCGCCGGAACCCTAATTCTACCAGTCAAGTTCTCCAGCGATGCTCCGACGATGGTGCCCCAAGGAAGAAAAATGCTACACCAGCACATGCCCGAGCCCAGCATGTGCTGTTGTAACCCTCCGTCTGGTCCGATGTTAGAGTGGGAATGAACTCCGTCTGCCTAAACCAACCGACGAAACGAGCGGGTGGCCGGGCGGGCGGGCACTACGCCAGCCAAAGAGACGGGATGCGCAAGCCGTGGATCGATAGGGTGGTAGGTGGCTTTAGGTACATCTTCATATTTCTGTAGGCCACTTCCATTTTTATGGCTTGTAAATTCATACAATGGTCCCTTAAGCCTTCACATGAAGTTTAATGGCAAGACGACTCGTTTTCTATTTTTCATGATTTTTGAAACTTTTCGTGGTTCGGGATTTTTTAAATTTCTTTCGGAAGGAGTTTTGTTCCCAAACTAGGTAGACGTGATCCTTTTATTTTTGTTGGCATGCACAAAAAAATTCAGCTAAAAACTCGAAGTGTACAAGTTTTTGTGACCATTTGAAAAAAGTGTCCCCATTTCAAACACTTTAATGGCTACTGGCAGCAAACCTGTAAAATCTCATATGCTCTTTAAGGGGGTGTGAGTTCTCGAGGTTTGATGAGGGATAAGGGGCCAATATAAGGGCCAAGTACCAGCACCCATCGCTCATCATCTGCGTACAACCCCCTGACCCCCTTGATCGCCAGAACCCCAATGCCGCCGGTCAGATTCTTCGGTGATGCTCCAGTGACGGTGCCCCGACAAAGAAAAATACGGCACCAGCACATGCCCGAGCCCAGCATGTGCTGGCGCAACCCTCGGTCCGATCCATCTTAGACTAGGAATGAACTTCGTATGCTTAGACTGGGAATGAACTCCGTATGCCTAAGTCAACGCACGAAATGAGCGTGCGGGCGCTCAGTCGGCCATAGGGGCGGGTTGTGCAAGCCGTGGATCGGTCGGTCCCCTTCTATGTGCTGCCGATCCTGCTACCACAACCCTCAGTCCGATCCGATCTTAGACTGAGAATGAACTCCGTATGGCTAAGCCAACCGACGAAACGAGCGGGCGGGCACCCATCGCACATCATGTGTGCACCCATCGCACATCATGTGTGCACACCCCCCTCGGCCCCCCCGATTGTCGGAACCCCAATGCCGCCGGTTAGGTTCTCTGGCAATTCTCCGGTGATGCTGCCCCGATGAAGAAAAATATGGCACCAGCACATGCTCGAGCCCAGCATGTGCTGTCGTAACCCTCGGTCCGGTCCGATCTTAAACTGGGAATGGACTCCGTATGACTAAGCCAACTGACGAAACGGGCGGGCGGGGAGGGGGGCGGGCGGACACTACGTTGGCCAGAGAGACGGGATACGTAAGCCGTGGATCGATGGGGTGGTAGGTGTGTTTAGGCACATCTTCATATTTCTGCAAGCCAATGCCATTTTAATGGCTTGTAAATTCATAAAATGGTTCCCTAAACCTTCACGTAAAGTTTCATGGCAAGACGAATCGTTTTCTATTTTTCATGATTTTCAAAACTTTTTGCGGTTCGGGATTTTTTAAAAAATTTTTGAAAGGAGTTTTGTCCCCAAACATGGTAGATGTGATCCTTGTATTTTTGTTGGCATGCACAAAAAAAATCAGCCAAAGACTCAAAGTGTACAAGATTTTGTGACCATTTAAAAAAAGTGTCCCCATTTCAGACACTTTACTTGCTACCGGCAGCAAACCTGTAAAATATCAAATGCTCTTTAAGGGGGTGTGAGTTCTCGAGGTTTGATGAGGGATAGGGGGCCAATATAAGGGCCAAGTACAAGCACCCATCGCACGTCATGTGCGCACACCCCCGGCCCCCCGATCGTCAGAACCCCAATGCCGCCAATCAGGTTCTCCGACGATGCTTCGACGATGGTGCCCCGATGAAGAAAAATGTGGTACAGCACATGCTCGAGCCCAACGTATGCTACCACAACCCTCGATCCGGTCTGATCTTAGACTAGGAATGAAATCTGTATGCTTAGACTGGGAATGAACTCCGTATGCCTAAGTCAACCCACGAAATGAGCGTGCGGGCTCTCAGTCGGCGAGAGGGGCGGGATGCGTAAGCCGGGGATTGGCGAGGTCCCCCTCTACGTGCTGCCAAACCTGCTGCTGTAACCCTCGGTCTGGTCCAATCTTAGACTGGGAATGAACTCTGTATGCCTAAGCCAACCGACGAAAAGAGCGAGCGGGCGGGCAGGCGGGCCGGCACTACACTGCCCTGAGAGACGGTATGTGCAGGCCTTGGATCAATAGGGTGGTAGGTGGGTTTAGGCACATCTTCATATTTCTACATGCCAATTCCATTTTTATGGCTTGTAAATTCATACAATGGTCCCTCAAGCCTTAACGTGAAGTTTCATGGCAAGACGACTCATTTTTTATTTTTCATGATTTTTGAAACTTTTTGCAGTTCGGGATTTTTTAAAATTTTTTCAAAAGCAGCTTTGGCCCCAAACTTGGTAGACGTGGTCCTTTTATTTTTGTTGGTATGCACAAAAAAATTCAGTTAAAAACTCGAACTGTACAAGATTTTGTGACCATTTGAAAAAAGTGTCCTCATTTCAGACCCTTTAATGGCTACTGGCAGCAAACCTGTAAAATCTCAAATGCTCTTTGTGGGGGTGTGAGTTCTCGAGGTTTGATGAAGGATAGAGGCCCAATATGATGGCCAAGTACCAGCCCCCATCGCACATCATGTGTGCACACCCCCGGCCACCCCGATCGCCGAAACCCCAATGCCGTCGGTCAGGTTCTCCGGCGATGCTCCGACGATGGTGCCCCGGCAAAGAAAAATGCATCACCAGCACATGCCCGAGCCCAGCATGTGCTATCGCAACCCTCGGTCCGGTCCGATCTTAGACTGGGAATGCACTCCGTATGCCTAACCAACCGACGAAACGAGCGGGCGGGCACTACGCCGGCCAGAGAGACAGGATGCATAAGCCGTGGATCGATAGGGTATAGGTGGGTTTAGGCACATCTTCATATTTCTGTGTGCCAATGCCATTTTTATGGCTTGTAGATTCTTTTTATGGCTTGTAAATTCATACAATGGTCCCTTAAGCCTTCACGTGAAGTTTCATGGCAAGACGACTCGTTTTCTCTTTTTCATGATATTCAAAACTTTTTATGGTTCGAGATTTTTTAAAATTTTTTCAGAAGGAGTTTTGGCCCCAAACTTGGTAGACGTGATCCTTGTATTTTTTTTGGCATGCACAAAAAAATTTACTAAAAACTCGAAGTGTACAAGATTTTTTGACCATTCGAAAAAAGTGTCCCCATTTCAGACACTTTAATGAATACCGGCAGTAAACCTGTAAAATCTCAAATGCTCTTTAAGGGGGTGTGAGTTCTCGAGGTTTGGTGAGGGATAGGGGGCCAATATAAGGGCCAAGTACCCGCACCCATCGCACATCATGTGCGCACACCCCCGACCCCCCGATCGTCGGAACCCCAATGCCGCTGGTCAGGCTCTCCGGCGATGCTCCGGTGATGGTACCCTGACGAAGAAAAATAAGGCACCAGCACATGCCCGAGCCCAGCATGTACTACCACAACCCTCAGTTCGGTCCAATCTTAGACTGAGAATGAACTCCGTATGCTTAGATTGGGAATGAACTCCGTATGCCTAAGTTAACCCAAGAAATGAGCGTGTGGGCGCTCAGCCAGCCAGAGGGGCGGGATGCGCAAGCCGGGGATCGGCTAGGTCCCCCTCTCCATGCTGCCGATCCTACTACCACAACCCTCAGACCGGTCTAATGTTAGACTGGGAATGAACTCCTTATGCCTAAGCCAACCGACGAAACGAGCAGGTGGACGGGCGGGCGGGCACTACGCCGGTTAGAGAGACGAGATGCGCAAGCCATGGATCGATAGGGTGGTAGGTGGGTTTAGTCACATCTTCATATTTCTGCATGCCAATGCCATTTTTGTGGCTTGTAAATTCATACAATGGTCCCTTAGGCCTTCACATGAAGTTTCATGGCAAGACGACTCGTTTTCTATTTTTCATGATTTTTGAAACTTTTTGTGGTTTGTGATTTTTTAAAATTTTTTCAGAAGGAGTTTTAATGCCAAACATGTTAGCCCTGATCCTTGTATTTTTGTTGGCATGCACAAAAAAATTCAGCTAAAAACTCGAAGTGTACAAGATTTTGTGACCATTTGAAAAAGTGTCCCCGTTTCAGACACTTTAATGGCTACCGGCAGCAAACCTGTAAAATCTCAAATGGCCTTTAAAGGGGGGTGAGTTCTTGAGGTTTGATGAGGGATAGGGGGTCAATATAAGGTCCAAGTACAATCACCCATCGCACATCATGTGCCCACACCCCCCCGACCCCCCGATCGCCGGAACCCCAATGCCTTCGGTCAGGTTCTCCGGTGATGCTTTGGCGATGGTGCCCCGACGAAGAAAAATGCGGCACCAGCACATGCCTGAGCTCAGCATGTGCTGCCGCAACCCTCGGTCTGGTCTGATCTTAGACTGGGAATGAACTCCGTATGCCTAAGCCAACCGACGAAACGAGCGGGCGGGCACTACGCCGACCAGAGAGACAGGATGCGCAAGCCGTGGATCGATAGGGTGGTAGGTGGGTTTGGCACATCTTCATATTTCTGCATGCCAATGCCATTTTTATGGCTTGTAAATTCATACAATGGTCCCTTAAGCCTTCACGTGAAGTTTCATGGCAAGACGACTCGTTTTCTATTTTTCATGATTTTTGAAACTTTTTGTGGTTCTGGATTTTTTAAAATTTTTTCGGAAGGCGTTTTGGCTCCAAACTTCGTAGATGTGATCCTTGTATTTTTTTTGGCATGCACAAAAAAATTCAGCTAAAAACTCGAAGTGTACAAGATTTTGTGACCATTTGAAAAAACTGTCCCCATTTTAGACACTTTAATTGCTATTGGCAGCAAACCTATAAAATCTCAAATGCTCTTTAAGGGGGTGTGAGTTCTCGAGGTTTGATGAGGGATAGGGGGCCAACATAAGGGCCAAGTACCAGCACCCATCGCACATCATGTGCGCACATCCCCCCGGCCCCCCTGATCGCCGGAACCCTAATGCCGCCAGTCAGGTTCTCCGGTGATGCTCTGGCGATGGTGCCCCGACGAAGAAAAATGTGGCACCAGCACATGCCCCAGCCCAGCATGTGCTGCCGCAACCCTCGGTCTGGTCCGATCTTAGACTGGGAATGAACTCCATATGCCTAAGTCAACGCACGAAACGAGCGTGCGGGCGCTCAGCCGGCCAGAGGGGTGGGACGCGCAAGCCATGGATCAGTCAGTCCCCCTCTGCGTGCTGCCGATCCTGCTACCACAACCCTCAGTCCCATCCGATCTTAGACTGGTAATGAACTCCGTATGCCTAAGCCAACTGACGAAACGAGCGGACGGGCACTACACCGGCCAGAGAGACGGGATGCGAAAGCCGTGGATCGATAGGGTGGTAGGTGGGTTTAGGCACATCTTCATATTTTTGTGTCCCAATGCCATTTTTATGGCTTGTAAATTCATACAATGGTCCCTTAAGCCTTCACGTGAAGTTTCATGGCAAGACGACTCGTTTTCTATTTTTCATTATTTTTGAAACTTTTTGTGGTTTGAGATTTTTTAAAATTTTTTCGGAAGGAGTTTTGGCCCCAAACTTGGTAGACTTGATCCTTGTATTTTTGTTGGCATGCATAAAAACATTCAGCTAAAAACTCAAAGTGTACAAGATTTTGTGACCATTTGAAAAAAGTGTCCTCATTTCAGACACTTTAATAGCTACTGGCAGCAAACCTGTAAAATCTCAAATGCTCTTTAAGGGGGTGTGAGTTCTCGAGGCCTGATGAGGGATAGGGGGAAAATATAAGGGCCAAGTGCCAGAACCCATCGCACATCATGTGCGCACACCCCCCCGATCGTCGGAACCCCAATGCTGTCGGTCAGGTTCTCCGACGATGCTCCTGTGATGGTGCCCCGACGAAGACAAATGCGGCACCAGCACATGCCCGAGCCCAGCATGTGCTGCCGCATCCCTCGGTCTAATCTGATCTTAGACTAGGAACGAGCTCTGTAAGCTTAGACTGGGAATGAACTCCGTATGCCTAAGTCAACCCACGAAACGAGCGTACGGGCACTCAGTGGGCTAGAAGGGCCGGATGCGCAAGTCGGGGATTGATCGGGTCCCCTTCTACGTGCTGCTGATCCTGCTACTGCAACCCTTGGTTGGGTCCAATCTTAGACCAGGAATGAACTCCGTATGCCTAAGCCAACCGATGAAACGAGCAGGTGGGTGGGCGGGCGGGCACTACACCGACCAGAGAGACGGGATGCGCAAGCCCTAGATCGATAGGGTGGTATGTGGGTTTAGGCACATCTTCATATTTCTACATGCCAATGCCATTTTTATGGCTTGTAAATTCATACAATGGTCCCCTAAGCCTTCACGTGAAGTTTCATGGCAAGACGACTCGTTTTCTATTTTTCATGATTTTTGAAACTTTTTAAGGTTCGAGATTATTTAAAATTTTTTTGAAAGGAGTTTTGGCCCCAAACTTGGTAGAGGTGATCCTTTTATTTTTCTTGGCATGCACAAAAACATTCAGCTAAAAACTCGAAGTGTACAAGATTTTGTGACCATTTGAAAAAAGTGTCCCCATTTCGAACACTTTACTTGCTACCGGCAGCAAACCTGTAAAATCTCAAATGCTCTTTAAGGGGGTGTGAGTTATCGAGGTTTGATGAGAGATAGGGGGCCAATATAAGGGCCAAGTACCAGCACCCATCGCACATCATGTGCGCACACCCCCCGGCCCCCCCGATCACCGAAACCTCAATGTCATCGGTCAGGTTTTTCGGCGATGGTGCCCCGGTGAAGAAAAATGCGGCACCAGCACATGCCCGAGCCCAGCATGTGCTTAGACTGGGAATGAACTCCGTATGCTTAGACTGGAAATGAACTCCGTATGCCTAAGTCAACCCACAAAACGTGCGTGCGGGCGCTCAACCGGCCAGAGGGGCGAGATGTGTAAGTCGGGGATCGATCGGGTCCCCCTCTGCGTGCTGCCAATCCTACTGCCGCAACCCTTAGTCCAGTCTGATCTTAGACTGGGAATGAACTCCATATGCCTAATCCAACCGACAAAACGAGCGGGTGCGCGTACGGGCACTACGTCGGCCAGAGAGACGGGATGCGTAAGCCGTGGATCGATAGGGTGGTAGGTGGGTTTAGGCACATCTTCATATTTCTACGTGCCAATGCCATTTTTCTGGATTGTAAATTCAGAAAATGGTCCCTTAAGCCTTCACGTGAAGTTCCATGGCAAGACAACTCGTTTTCTATTTTTCATGATTTTTGAAACTTTTTACAGTTCGAGATTTTTTAAAATTTTTTCGGAAGGAGTTTTGGCCCCAAACTTGGTAGACGTGATCCTTGTATTTTTTTTGACATGCACAAAAACATTCAGCTAAAAACTCGAAGTGTACAAGATTTTGTGACCATTTGAAAAAAGTGTCCCCATTTCAGACACTTTAATGGCTACTGGCAGCAAACCTGTAAAATCTCAAATGCTTTTTAAGGGGGTGTGAGTTCTGGAGGTTTGATGAGGGATAGGGGGCCAATATAAGGGCCAAGTACCAGCACCCATCGCACATCATGTGCACACACCCCCCCAACCCCCCCGATCGTCGGAACCCTAATGTTGCCGGTCAGGTTCTCCGGCGATTTTACCCCGACGAAGAAAAATGTGGCACCGACACATGCCCGATTCCAGCATGTGCCGCTGCAACCCTCTGTCCGATCCGATCTTAGGCTGGGAATGAACTCCGTATGCTTAGACTAGGAATGAACTCCGTATGCCTAAGTCAACCCATGAAACAAGCGTGCGGGCGCTTAGCCGGCCAAAGGGGTGGGATGTGTAAGTCGGGGATCGGTCGGGTCCCCATCTGCGTGCTATCGATCTTACTGCCACAACCCTCAGTCTGATCTGATCTTAGACTAAGAATGAACTCTGTATGCCTAAGCCAACCGACAAAACGAGCGGACGGGCGGGCACTACGTCGGCCAGAGAGACAGGATGCGCAAGACGAGGATCGATAGGGTGGTTGGTGGGTTTAGGCACATCTTCATATTTCTACGTGCCAATGCCATTTTTATGGCTTGTAAATTCATACAATGGTCCCTTAAGCGTTCACGTGAAGTTTCATGGCAAGACGACTCGTTTTCTATTGTTCATGATTTTTCAAACTTTTTACGGTTCCGGATTTTTTAAAATTTTTTCGAAAGGAGTTTTGGCCCCAAACTTAGTAGACGCGATCTTTGTATTTTTTTTGTGTACAAGATTTTGTGTCCATTTGAAAAATGTGCCCCATTTCAGACACTTTATTGGCTATTGGCAGCAAACCTGTAAAATCTCAAATGCTCTTTAAGGGGATGTGAGTTCTCGAGGTTTGATGAGGGATAGGGGGCCAACATAAGGGCCAAGTACCAGCACCCATCGCACATCATGTGCGCACACCCCTGGCCCTCTCGATCGCCGTAACCCTAATGCCGTCGGTACCCTAAAGCATCCGATCAGGTTCTCCGGCGTGGCTCTGACGATGGTGCCCCGACGAAGAAAAATGAGGCACCAGCACATGTCGAAGCCCAGCATGTGCTACCGCAACCCTCGATCCGATCCAATCTTAGATTGGGAATGAACTCCGTCTGCTTAGACTGAGAATGAACTCCGTATGCCTAAGTCAACCCACGAAACGAGCGTGCGGGCACTCAGCCTGCCATAGGAGCAGGATACGCAAGCCATCGGTCGGGTCCCCCTCTGCGTGCTGCCGATCCTGCTACCACAACCCTCGATCCGGTCTGATCTTAGACTAGGAATGAACTCCGTATGCCTAAGCCAACTGACGAAACGAGCGGGCGGGCACTACGCCGGCCAAAGAGACGGGATCGATAAGGTGGTTGGTGTGTTTAGGCACATCTTCATATTTTCTACATGCCAATGCCATTTTTATGGCTTGTAAATTCATACAATGGTCCCTTAACCTTCACGTGAAGTTTCATGGCAAGACAACTCATTTTCTGTTTTTTACGATTTTTGAAACTTTTTATGGTTCGAGATTTTTTTAAATTTTTTCGGAAGGGGTTTTGGCCCTTAACTTCGTAAACGTGATCCTTGTATTTTTGTTGGCATGCACAAAAACATTCAGCTAAAAACTCGAAGTGTACAAGATTTTGTGACCATTTGAAAAAAGCGTCCCCATTTTAGACAGTTTAGTGGCTACTGGCAGCAAACCTATAAAATCTCAAATGCTCTTTAAGGGGGTGTGAGCTCTCGAGGTTTGATGAGGGATAGGGGGCCAATATAAGGGCTAAGTGCCAGCACCCATCGCACATCATGTGTGCACACCCCCCGCCCCCCGATCGTTGGAACCCTAATGCCACTGGTCAGGTTCTCCGGCGATGCTCCAATGATGGTGCCCCGACGAAGAAAAATGCGGCACCAGCACATGCCCGAGCCCAGCATGTGTTGCCATAACCCTCGGTCTGATCCGATCCTAGACTGGGAATGAACTCCGTATGCCTAAGCCAACCGATGAAACGAGCGGACGGGCGGGCGGGCACTACGTCGGCCAGAGAGACGGGATACGCGAGCCATGTATCGGTAGGGTGGTAGGTGGGTTTAGGCACATCATCATATTTCTACGTGCCAATTCCATTTTTATGGCTTGTAAATTCATACAATGGTCCCTTAGGCGTTCACGTGAAGTTTTATAGCAAGACGACTCATTTTCTATTTTTCATGATTTTCAAAACTTTTTACGGTTCGGGATTTTTTAAAAATTTTTTGGAAGGATTTTTCTCCCCAAACTTGGTAGACGTGATCCTTGTATTTTTGTTGACATGCATAAAAACATTCAGCTAAAACTCGAAGTTTACAAGATTTTGTGACCATTTGAAAAAAGTGTCCCCATGTCAGACACTTTAATGGCTATTGGCAGCAAACCTGTAAAATCTGAAATGCTCTTTAAGGGGGTGTGAGTTCTCGAGGTTTGATGAGGGATAGGGTGCCAATATAAGGGCCAAGTACCAGCACCCATCGCACATCATGTGCGCACACCCCCGACCCCCCCGATCGTTGGTACCTCAATGCCGTCGGTCAAGTTCTCCGGCGATGCTCCAGAGATGGTGCCCCGACGAAGAAAAATGCGACACCAGCACATGCTCGAGCCCAGTATGTACTGCCGCAACCCTCGGTCTAGTTTGATCTTAGACTAGGAATGAACTCTGTATGCTTAGACTGGGAATGAACTCCGTATGCCTAAGTCAACCCACGAAATGAGCGTGCGGGCGCTCAGCCGGCCAGAGGGGTGGGATGCATAAGCCGAGGATCGGCTGAGTCCCCCTCTATGTGCTACCGATCCTGCTGCAGCAACCCTTGGTCTGGTCCAATCTTAGACTAGGAATGAACTCCGTATGCCTAAGCCAACCGACGAAACAAATGGGCGGGCGGACAAGCGGACGGGCGGGCGGGCACTACGTCGGCTAGAGAGACGGGATGTGCAAGTCGTGGATCGATAGGGTGATAGGTGGGTTTAGTCACATCTTCATATTTGTGCATGCCAATGCCATTTTTATGGCTTGTAAATGCATACAATGGTCCCTTAAGCCTTCACGTGAAGTTTCATGGCAAGACGACTCGTTTTCTAGTTTTCATGATTTTCAAAATTTTTTACTGTCCGGGATTTTTTAAAATTTTTTCGGAAGGGTTTTTGGTCCCAAACTTGGTAGACGTGATCCTCGTATTTTTTTTGGAATGCACAAAAAAATTCAGCTAAAAACTCGAAGTGTACAAGATATTGTGACCGTTTGAAAAAAGTGTCCCCATTTCAGACACTTTAATGGCTATTGGCAGCAAACCTGTAAAATCTCAAACGCTCTTTAAAGGGGTGTGAGTTCTCGAGGTTTGATGAGGGATAGGGGGACAATATAAGGGCCAAGTACCAGCACCCATCGCACATCATGTGCGCACACCCCCTGGCCCCCCCGATCGCCAGAACCCTAATGCCGCCGGTCAAGTTCTCCGATGATGCTCCGGCGATGGTGCCCCGGGGAAGAAAAATGCGATACCGGCACATGCTCGAGCCCAGCATGTGCTGTCGTAACCCTCGGTCTTGTCCGATCTTAGACTGGGAATGAACTTCGTATGCTTAGACTGGGAATGAACTCCACATGCGTAAGTCAACCCACGAAATAAGCGTGCGGGCGCTCAGCCAGCCGGAGGGGCAGGATGCACAAGCTGGGGATCAGCCGGGTCCCCTTCTGCGTGCTGCCAATCCTGCTACTTCAACCCTCAGTCCGGTTAAATCTTAGACTGAGAATGAACTCCGTATGCCTAAGCAAACCGATGAAATGAGCAGGTGGGCGGGCGGGCGGGCACTGCGTCGGCCAGAGAGACGGGATGCGCAAGCCGTGGATCGATAGGGGGTAGGTGGGTTTAGGCACATCTTTATATTTCTGCATGCCAATGCCATTTTTATGGCTTGTAAATGCATACAATGGTCCCTTAAGCCTTCACGGAAAGTTTCATAGCAAGACGACTCGTTTTCTATTTTTCACAATTTTTGAAACTTTTTACGATTCAGGATTTTTTAAAATTTTTTCGGAAGGAGTTTTGGCCCCAAACTTGGTAGACGTGATCCTTGTATTTTTGTTCGCATGCACAAAAAAGTCAGCTAAAAACTCGAAGTGTACAAGATTTTGTGACCATTTGAAAAAAGTGTCCCCATTTCAGACACTATAATGGCTACTGGCAACAAACCTATAAAATCTCAAATGCTCTTTAAGGGGGTGTGAGTTCTCGAGGTTTGATGAGGGATAGGGGGACAATATAAGGGCCAAGTACCAGCACCCATCGTACATCATGTGCGCACACCCCCCCGGCCCCCCGATAACCGGAACCCTAATGCCGCCGGTCAGGTTCTCTGACAATGATCCGTAGATGGTGCCACTACGAAGAAAAATGCGACACCAGCACATGCCCTAGCCCAACATGTGCTGCCGCAACCGTCGGTCTGGTCCGATCTTAGACTGGGAATGAACTTCGTATGCTTAGACTGGGAATGAACTCCATATGCCTAAGTTAACTCATAAAACGAGCGTGCGGGTGGTCAGTCGGCCAGAGGGGTGGGATGCACAAGCCGGGGATCGATCGAGTCCCCCTCTGCGTGCTACCAATCCTGCTGCCTCAACCCTTAGTCCGGTCTGATCTTAGACTACGAATGAACTCCGTATGCCTAAGCCAACCGACGAAACGAACGGGCGGACGGGCGGGCACTACGTCGGCCAGAGAGACGGGATGCACAAGCTGTGGATCGACAGGGTGGTAGGTGGGTTTAGGCACATCTTCATATTTCTGCGTGCCAATGCCATTTTTATGGCTTGTAAATTCATAGAATGGTCCCTTAAGCCTTCATGTGAAGTTTCATGGCAAGACGACTCGTTTTCTATTTTTCACGATTTTTGAAACTTTTTACGGTTTGGGATTTTTTAAAATTTTTTTGGAAAGAGTTTTGGTCCAAAACATGGTAGTCGTGATCCTTGTATTTTTGTTGGCAAGCAAAAAAAAAGTCAGCTAAAAACTCAAAGTGTACAAGATTTTGTGACCATTTGAAAAAAGTGTCCCCATTTCAGACACTTTAATAGCTACTGGCAGCAAACCTGTAAAATCTCAAATGCTCTTTAAGAGGGTGTGAGTTCTCGAGGTTTGATGAGGATAGGGGGCCAATATAAGGGCCAAGTACTAGCACCCATCGCGCATCTTGCGTGTACACCCCCCCGGCCCCCCGATCACCTGAACCCAAATGCCGCCGGTCAGGTTCTCCGACGATGCTCCAGTGATGGTGCCCCGACGAAGAAAAATGTGGCACCAGCACATGCTCGAGCCCAGCATGTGCTGTCGCAACCCTCGATCTGGTCCGATCTTAGACTGGGAATGAACTTCGTTTGCGTAAGCCAACCGACGAAACGAGCGGGAGGGCAGGCGGGCAGGCACTACGCTGGGCAGCGAGACGAGATGCGCAAGCCGTGGATCGATAGGGTGGTAGGTGGGTTTAGGCACATCTTTATATTTCTGGATGGCAATTCCATTTTTATGGCTTGTAAATTCATACAATGGTCCCTTAAGCCTCCACGTGAAGTTTCGTGGCAAGACAACTCGTTTTCTATTTTTTACGATTTTCAAAACTTTTTGCAATTAGGGATTTTTTAAAATTTTTTCGAAAGGATTTTTGGCCCCAAACTTGGTAAACGTGATCCTTGTATTTTTGTTGGCATGCACAAAAAAATTCAGCTAAAAACTCGAAGTGTACAAGATTTTGTGACCATTTCAAAAAAGTGTCCCCATTTCAAACACTTTAATGGCTACTGGCAGCAAACCTATAAAATGTCAAATGCTCTTTAAGGGGGTGTGAGTTCTTGAGGTTTGATGAGGGATAGGGGGCCAATATAAGGGCCAACTACCAGCACCCATCGTACATCATGTGCGTACACCCCCCCGGCCCCCCCGATCATCGAAACCCCAATGCCGTCGGTTAGGTTCTCCGGTGATACTCCGACGATGGTGCCTCGACGAAGAAAAATGCGGCACCAGCAAATGCCCGAGCCCAACATGTGCTATCGTAACCCTTGGTCCGGCCTGATCCTAGATTGAGAATGAACTCCGTATGCTTAGACTGGGAATGAACTCCATATGCCGAAGTCAACCCATGAAACGAGCGTGCGGGCGCTCAGCCGGCCAGAGGGGCCGGATGTGCAAGTCGGGGATCGATCGGGTCCCCCTCTGTGTGCTACCGATTCTGCTGCCACAACCTTCGGTCCAGTCCGATCTTAGACTGGGAATGAACTCCATATGCCTAAGCCAACGGACAAAACGAATGGGCGAACGGGCGGGCGGGCACTATGGCAGCCAGAGAGGCGGGACGCGCAAGCCGTGGATCGATAGGGCGGTAGGTGGGTTTAGGCACATCTTCATATTTCTATGTGCCAATGCCATTTTTATGGCTTGTAAATTCATACAATGGTCCCTTAAGCCTTCACGTGAAGTTTCATGCCAAGACGACTCATTTTCTATTTTTCATGATTTTTGAAACATTTTACGGTTCGGGATTTTTTAAAATTTTTTCGAAAAGAGTTTTGTCCCTAAACTTTGTAGACGTGATCCTTGTATTTTTGTTGGCATGCACAAAAACATTCAGCTAAAAACTCGAAGTGTACAGGATTTGTTGACCATTTGAAAAAAGTGTCCCCATTTCAGACACTTTAATGGCTACTGGCAGCAAACCTTTAAAATCTCAAACGCTCTTTAAGGGGTGTGAGTTCTCGAAGTTTGATGAGGGATAGGGGGTAAATATAAGGGCCAAGTACCAGCACTCATCACACATCATGTGCGCACATGCCCCCCGGCCCCCCGATCGCCGGAACCCTAATGCCATCGGTCAAGTTCTCCAACGATGCTCCGACGATGGTGCCCCGAAGAAGAAAAATATGGCACCAGCAGATGCTTGAGCCCAGCATGTGCTACCACAACTCTCGGTCCGATCCAATGATAGACTGGGAATGAACTCCATATGCCTAAGCCAACTGACGAAACGAGCGGGCAGGCGAACGGGCGAGCACTACGCCGGCCAGAGAGATGGGTTAAGCAAGCTGTGGATCGATAGAGTGGTGAGTGGGTTTAGGCACATCTTCATATTTCTATGTGCCAATGCCATTTTTATGGCTTGTAAATTCATACAATGGTCTCTTAAGCCTTCACGTGAAATTTCATGGCAAGACGACTCGTTTTCTATTTTTCATTATTTTTGAAACTTTTTACGGTTCGGGATTTTTTAAAATTTTTTCGGAAGGCGTTTTGGCCCCAAACTTGGCAGACATGATCCTTTTGTTTTTTTTGGCTTGCACAAAAAAATTCAGCTAAAAACTCAAAGTGTACAAGATTTTGTGACCGTTTGAAAAAAGTGTCCCCATTTCAGAGACTTTAATGGCTAATGGCAACAAACCTGTAAAATCTCAAATGCTCTTTAAGGGGGTGTGAGTTCTCAAGGTTTGATGAGGGATAGGGGGCCAATAAAAGGGCCAAGTACCAGCACCCATCGCACATCATGTGCGCACACCCTCCCGGCCCCCCCGATTGTCGAAACCCCAATGCCGCCGGTCAGGTTCTCCGGCGATACTCCGATGATGCTGCCCTAGCGAAGAAAAATGTGGCACCAGAACATGCTTTAGCCCAGCATGTGCTGCATGAACCCTTGATCCAATCCAATCTTAGATTGAGAATGAACTCCGTATGCCTAAGCCAATTGACAAAATGAACGGGTGGGCGGGCGGGCGGGCACTACGTCGGCCAGGGAGACGGGTTGCTTAAGGCGTGGATCGATAGGGTGGTAGGTAGGTTTAGGCCCATCTCCATATTTCTATGCTCCAATGCCATTTTTATGGCTTGTAAATTCATGCAATGGTCCCTTAAGCCTTCACGTGAAGTTTCATGGCAAGGCGACTCGTTTTCTATTTTTCATGATTTTTGAAACTTTTTGCGGTACGGGATTTTTTAAAATTTTTTCGGAAGGAGTTTTCGCCCCAAACCTGGTAGACATGATCCTTGTATTTTTTTCGGCATGCACAAAAAAATTCAGCTAAAAACTCGAAGTGTACAAGATTTTATGGCTATTTGAAAAAAGTGTCCCTATTTCAGACACTTTAATGGCTACTGGCAGCAAACCTGTAAAATATCAAATGCACTTTAAGGGGGTGTGAGTTCTCGAGGTTTGATGAGGGATAGGGGGCCAATATAAGGGCCAAGTACCAGCACCCATCACAGATCATGTGCGCACACTCCCCTGGCCCACCCGATTGCCGGAACCCAATGCCGCCGATCAGGTTCTCCGACGATGCTCCGGAGATGGTGCCCTGGCGAAGAAAAATACGGAACCAGCACATGCTCGAGCCCAGCATGTGCTGCAAAAACCCTTGGTCTGGTTTGATCTTAGACTAGGAATGAACTCCGTATGCCTAAGCCAACCGACGAAACGAGCGGGCGGGCGAGCGTGCGGGCGGGGACAATGCCGGCCCGAGAGACGGGTTAAGCAAGCCGTGGATTGATAGGGTGGTAGGAGGGTTTAGGCACATCTTCATATTTCTACGTGCCAATGCCATTTTTATGGCTTGTAAATTCATACAATGGTCCCTTAAGCCTTCACGTGGAGTTTCATGGCAAGACGACTCGTTTTCTATTTTCCATAATTTTCGAAACTTTTTGCTGTTCGGGATTTTTAAAAATTTTTTGGAACGAGTTTTGGATCCAAACTTAGTAGGCGTGATCCTTGTATTTTTGTTGGCATGCACAAAAACAATCAGCTACAAACTCGATGTGTACAAGATTTTTTGACCATTTGAAAAAAGTGTCCCCATTTCAGACACTTTAATGGCTACTGGCAACAAACCTATAAAATCTCAAATGCTCTTTAAGGGGGTATGAGTTCTTGAGGTTTGACGAGGGATAGGGGGCCAGTATAAGGGCCAAGTACCAGCACCCATCGCACATCATGTGTCCACACCCCCCCGATCCCCTATCACCGGAACCCCAATGCCGTTGGTCAGGTTCTTCGGTGATGCTCCGGCGATGGTGCCCCGGTGAAAAAAAATACGGCACCAGCACATGCCATAGCCCAGCATGTGCTGCCGCAACCCTTGGTCCGGTCCGATCTTAGATTGGGAATGAACTCCGTATGCCTAGGTCAACCCATGAAACAAGCGTACTGGCGCTCAACCGGCCAGAGGGGCGGGATGCGTAAGCCGAGGATCGGTCGGGTCCCCCTCTGCGTGCTGCTGATCCTGCTATCGTAACCCTCGATCTGAACCAATCTTAGACTGGGAATGAAGTCCGTATGCCTAAGCCAACCGACGAAATGAATTGGGGGGGGGGCTCTACGTCGGCCAGAGAGACGGGATGCGCAAGCCGTGGATCGATAGCGTGGTAGGTGGGTTTAGGCACATCTTCATCTTTCCGTGTGCCAATGACATTTTTATGGCTTGTAAATTCATACAATGGTCCCCTAAGCCTTCACGTGAAGTTTGATGGCAAGACGACTCGTTTTCTATTTTTCATGATTTTTGAAACTTTTTGTGGTTCAAGATTTTTTAAAATTTTTTTGGAAGGAGCTTTGGCCCCAAACTTGGTAGACGTGATCCTTGTATTTTTTTTGACATGCACAAAAAAAATCTGCTAAAAACTCGAAGTCTACAAGATTTTGTGACCATTTGAAAAAAGTGTCCCCATTTTAGACACTTTAATGGCTACTGGCAGCAAAATTGTAAAATCTCAAATGCTCATTAAGGGGTGTGAGTTCTCGAGGTTTGATGAGGGATAGGGGGCCAATATAAGGGCCAAGCACTAGCACCATCTCACATCATGTGCGCACACCCCCTGGCCCCCTAATCGTCGGAACCCAAATGCCTCCGGTCAGGTTCTCCGGCGATGCTCTGACGATGGTGCCCCGACGAAGAAAAATGCGGCACCAGCACATGCCCGAGCCTAGCTTGTGCTATCGCAACCCTCGGTCTGGTTCGATCTTAGACTGGGAATGAACTTCGTATGCCTAAGTCAACCCACGGAACGAATGTGTGAGAGCTCAGCCGGCCAGAGGGGCAGGATGCGCAATCTGGGGATCGGTCGGGTCCCCTTCTGCATGCTGCTGCAACCCTCAGTCTGGTCCAATCTTAGACTGGGAATGAACTCTGTATGCCTAAGCCAACCGACGAAATGAGCGGCCGGGCAGGCGGGCTCCACACCGGCCAGAGAGGTGGGATGCGCATATCGTGGATCGATAGGGTGGTAGGTGGGTTTAGGCAAATCTTTATATTTTTGCGTGCCAATTCCATTTTTATGGCTTGTAAATTCATAAATGGTCCCTTAATCCTTCACGTGAAGTTTCATGGCAAGACGACTCGTTTTCTATTTTTCACGATTTTTGAAACTTTTTACGGTTTGGGATTTTTTAAAATTTTTTCGTAAGGAGTTTTGGCCCCAAACTTGGTAGACATGATCCTTGTATTTTTGTTGGATGCACAAAAAAATTCAGCTAAAAACTCGAAGTGTACAAGATTTTGTGACCATTTGAAAAAAAGTGTCCACATTTCAGACACTTTAATGGCTACTGGTAGCAAACCTGTAAAATCTCAAATGCTCTTTAAAGGGGTGTGAGTTCTGGAGGTTTGATGAGGGATAGGGAGCCAATATAAGGGCCAAGTACCAGCACCCATCGCACATCATGTGCGATCACCCCTCGGCCCCCCCGATCGTCGGAACCCCAATGCCATCGGTCAGGTTCTCCGGTGATGATCCGGCGATGGTGCCCCAGTGAAGAAAAATATGGCACCAGCACATGCTCGAGCCCAGCATGTGCTGCTGCAACCCTTGGTCTGATCCGATCTTAGACTGGGAATGAACTCCGTATGCTTAGACTGGGAATCAATTCCGTATGCCTAAGTCAACCCACGAAACGAACGTGCGGGCGCTCAGCCGGCCAAAGGGGCGGGATGTGCAAGCCGGGGATTGGTCGGGTCCCCCTCTGCGTGCTGCCGATTCTGCTACTGTGACCCTCAGTTCGGTCCGATCTTAGACTAGGAATGAACTCAGTATGCCTAAGCCAACCGACGAAACGAGCGGGTGGGCACTACGCCGGCTAGAGAGACGGGATGCGCAAGCCGTTGATCGATAGGGTGGTAGGTGGGTTTAGGCAAATCTTCATATTTATACGTGCCAATGCCATTTTTATGGCTTGTAAATTCATAAATGGTCTTTTAAGCCTTCACGTGAAGTTTCATGGCAAGACGACTCGTTTTCTATTTTCCATAATTTTTGAAACTTTTTACTGTTCGAGATTTTTAAAAAATTTTTTGGAGCGAGTTTTGGATCCAAACTTAGTAGGTGTGATCCTTGTATTTTTGTTGGCATGCACAAAAACAATCAGCTACAAACTCGATGTGTACAAGATTTTTTGACCGTTTGAAAAAAATGTCCCCATTTCAGACACTTTAATGGCTACTGGCAGCAAACCTGCAAAATCTCAAATACTCTTTATGGGGGTGTGAGTTCTCGAGGTTTGATGAGGGATAGGGGCCCAATATAAGGGCCAAGCACCAGCACCCATCGCACATCATGTGCGCACACACCCCCGACCCCCCCGATCGCCGGAACCCCAATCTCACCGGTCAGGTTCTCCGACGATGCTCCGGCGATTGTGCCCCGACGAAGAAAAATGTGGTACCAGCACATGCTCGAGCCCAGCATGTGCTGTCGCAACCCTTGGTCTGGTCTGATCTTAGATTGGGAATGAACTCCGTATGCTTAGACTAGGAATGAACTCCGTATGCCTAAGTCAACCCATGAAACGAGCGTGCGGGCGCTCAACGTGTGGGTGATGCTCCGGTGATGGTGCCCCGATGAAGAAAAATGCGGCACCAACACATGCCCAAGCCCAGCATGTGCTGCCACAACCCTCGGTCTGGTCCGATCTTAGATTGGGAATGAACATCGTATTCCTAAGTCAACCCACGAAACGAGCGTGCGGGCGCTCAGCTAGCCAGAGGGGCAGGATGCGCAAGCTGGGGATCGGCTGAGTCCCCCTCTGCGTGCTGCCGATCTTGTTGCCACAACCCTCAGTCCGGTCTGATCTTAGACTGGGAATGACCTTCGTATGCCTAAGCCGACCGACGAAATGAGCGGGCGGACGGGCACTACGTCGGCCAGAGAGGCGGGATGCGCAAGCCATGGATCGATAGGGTGGTAGGTGGGTTTAGGCACTTCTTCATATTTTGGCGTGCCAATGCCATTTTTATGGCTTGGAAATTCATACAATGGTCCCTTAAGCCTTCGTGTGAAGTTTCATTGTAAGACGACTCGTTTTCTATTTTTCATGATTTTTGAAACTTTTTACGGTTTGGGATTTTTTAAAATTTTTTCGGAAGGATTTTTGCCCCCAAACTTGGTAGACGTGATCCTTGTATTTTTGTTGGCTTGCACAAAAAAATTCAGCTAAAAACTCGAAGTGTACAAGATTTTGTGACCATTTGAAAAAAGTGTCCCCATTTCAGACACTTTAATTGCTACTGGCAGGAAACCTGTAAAATCTCAAATGCTCTTTAAGGGGGTGTGAGTTCTCAAGGTTTGATGAGGGATAGGGGGCCAATATAAGGGCCAAGCACCAGCACCCATCGCACATCATGTGCGCACACCCCCCAGCTCCCCCGGTCGTCGGAACCCCAATGCCACCGGTCAGGTTCTCCGACGATGGTGCCCTGTCGAAGAAAAATACGGCACCAGCACATGCCCAAGCCTCGCATGTGCTGCCGTAACCCTCGGTCCGGTCCAATATTAAACTGGGAATGAACTTCGTATGCCTAAGTCAACCCATGAAACAAGCATGCGGGCGCTCAGCCAGCTAGAGGGGCAGGATGCGCAAGTCGGGGATCAATTGAGTCCCCCTCTGCGTGCTGCTGACCCTACTGCCGCAACCCTTGGTCCGGTCCAATCTTAGATTGGGAATTAAGTCCGTATGCCTAAGCCAACCGACGAAATGAGCGGGCGGGCGGGCGGGCACTACACCGGCCAGATAGACGGGATGCGCAAGCCGTGGATCGATAGGTCGGTAGGTGGGTTTAGGCACATCTTCATATTTCTTCATGCCAATGCCATTTTTATGGCTTGTAAATTCATACAACGGTCCCTTAAGCCTTCTTGTAAAGTTTCATGGCAAGACGACTCGTTTTCTATTTTTCACAATTTTTGAAACTTTTTGTGGTTCAGGATTTTTTAAAATTTTTTCGGAAGGAATTTTGGCCTCAAACTTGGTAGACATGATCCTTTTATTTTTGTTGGCATGCACAAAACAATTCAGCTAAAAACTCGAAGTGTCCCCATTTCAGACACTTTAATGGCTACTGGCAGCAAACCTGTAAAATCTCAAATGCTCTTTAAGGGGGTGTCAGTTCTCGAGGTTTGATGAGGGATAGGGGGCCAATATAAGGGCCAAGCACCAGCACCAATCACACATCATGTGCGCACACCCCCCGACCCCCCCGATCGTCGGAGCCCCAATGCCGCCGGTCAAGTTCTCCTGTGATGCTCCGACGATGGTGCCCCGACGAAGAAAAATGCGGCACTAGCACATGCCCGAGCCCAGCATGTGCTGCCGCAACCCTAAGTCCAGTCCAATCTTAGATTGGGAATGAACTTCGTCTGCTTAGACTGGGAATGAACTCCGTATGCCTAAGTCAACCCAAGAAACGAGCGTGTGGGCGCTCAACCGGCCAGAAACGTGGGATGTGCAAGCCGGGGATCGACCGGGTCCCCCTCTGCGTGTTGCTGATCCTGCTGCCACAACCCTCGGTCTGGTCCTATCTTAGACTAGGAATGAACTCCGTATGCCTAAGCCAACCGACGAAATGAGCGGGCAAGCGGGCGGGCGGGCACTACGCCGGCCAGAGAGACGGGATGCGCAAGTCGTGGATCGATAGGGTGGTAGGTGGGTTTACGCACATCTTCATATTTCTGCATGCCAATGCCATTTTTATGGCTTGTAAATTCATACAATGGTCCTATTTTAGACACTTTAATGGCTACTAGCAGCAAACCTGTAAAATCTCAAAGGCTCTTTAAGGGGGTGTGAGTTCTCGAGGTTTGATGAGTGATAAGAGGCCAATATAAGGGCCAAGCACTAGCACCCTTCGCACATCATGTGCGCACACCCCGCCCGACCCCTCTGATCATCGGAACCCCACTGCCGTCGGTCAGGTTCTCCGACGATGCTCCGGTGATGGTGCCCCGTCGAAGAAAAATGTGGCACCAGCACGTGCCCGAGCCCAGCATGTGTTACCGTAACCCTTGGTCCGGTTTG
This sequence comes from Durio zibethinus, assembly GCF_047325235.1. Taxonomy (NCBI): domain Eukaryota; kingdom Viridiplantae; phylum Streptophyta; class Magnoliopsida; order Malvales; family Malvaceae; genus Durio; species Durio zibethinus. Next base: position 13,069,523 of record NC_143180.1, on the reverse strand, counting down.
ATCTTAGACTGGGAATGAACTCCATATGCTTAGATTGGGAATGAACTCCATATGCCTAAGTCAACCCACGAAATGAGCCTGCCGACGCTCAGCCGGCTAGAGGGGCGGGATGCGCAAGCCGAGGATCGATCGAGTCCCCCTCTGCGTGCTGCCGATCCTGCTACTGCAACCCTCGATCTGGTCCGATCTTAGACTGGGAATGAACTCCGTATGCCTAAGCTAATCGACGAAACGAGCAGGCGGGCGGCCAGAGAGACGGGATGAGCAAGCCTTGGATCGATAGGGTGGTAGGTAGGTTTAGGCACATCTTCATATTTCTGCATGCAAATGCCATTTTTATGGCATGTAAATTCATACAATGGTCCCTTAAGCCTTCACGCGAAGTTTCATGGCAAGACGACTCATTTTATATTTTTCACGATTTTTGAAAACTTTTTGTGGTTTGGGATTTTTAAAAATTTCTTTGGAAGGAGTTTTGGCCCCAAACTTGGTAGATGTGATCTTTGTATTTTTGTTGGCATGCACAAAAAAATTCAGCAAAAAACTCGAAGTGTACAAGATTTTGTGACCATTTGAAAAAAATGTCCCCATTTCAGACACTTTAATGGCTACTGGTAGCAAACCTGTAAAATCTCAAATGCTCTTTAAAGGGGTGTGAGTTCTCGAGGTTTGATGAGGAATAGGGGGCCAATATAAGGGCCAAGTACCAGCACCCATCGCACATCATGTGCGCACACCCCCCTGGCCCCCCGATCGTTGGAACCCTAATGCCGTCAGTCAGGTTCTCTAGTGATGCTCAAGCGATGGTGCCCCGGTGAAGAAAAATGTGGCACCAGCACATGCCCAAGCCCAGCATGTGCTGCCGCAACCCTTGGTCTGATCCGATCTTAGACTGGGAATGAACTCCGTATGCTTAGATTGGGAAAGAACTACGTAGGCCTAAGTCAACTCACGAAACGAGCATGCAGGCGCTCAACCGGCCAGAGGGGCAGGATGCGCAAGTCAGGGATCGACCGGGTCCCCCTCTGCGTGCTGCCGATCCTGCTGTCACAACCCTCAGTCCAGTCGAATCTTAGAATAGGAATGAACTCCGTATGCCTAAGCCAACCGACGAAACGAGCGGGCGGGCGGGCACTATGCCGGCTAGAGAGACGGGATGCGTAAGCCGTGGATCGATGGATGGTAGGTGGGTTTAGGGACATCTGCATATTTCTATGTGCCAATGCCACTTTTATGGCTTGTAAATTCATACAATGGTCCCTTAAGCCTTCACGTCAAGTTTCATGGCAAGATGACTCGTTTTCTATTTTTCATGATTTTCGAAACTTTTTGCTGTTCGAGATTTTTTAAAATTTTTTCGGAAGGAGTTTTGGCCCCAAACTTGGTAGACGTGATCCTTGTATTTTTGTTGGCATGCACAAAAACATTCTGCTAAAAAATCGAAGTGTACAAGATTTTGTGACCACTTGAAAAAAGTGTCCCGATTTCAGATACTTTAATGGCTACTGGCAGCAAACCTATAAAATCTCAAATGTCTTTAAGGGGGTGTGAGTTCTTGAGGTTTGATGAGGGATAGGGGACCAATATAAGGGCCAAGTACCAGCACCCATCGACATTATGTGCGCACACCCCCCCCGGCCCCCCCCCGATAGTCGGAACCTCAAGGCCATCGGTCAGGTTCTCCGGCGATGCTCCGACGATGGTGCCCCGACGAAGAGAAATGTGGCACCAGCACATGCCCGAGCCTAGCATATGCTATCGCAACCCTTGGTTCGGTCCAATCTTAGACTGGGAATGAACTTCATATGCTTAGACTGGGAATTAACTCCGTATGCCTAAGTCAAAACATGAAATGAGCATGCGGGCTCTCAGCCGGCCAGAGGGGTAGGATGCGCAAGCCGGGGATCGACCGGGTCCCCCTCTGCGTGCTATCGATCCTACTACCACTACCCTCGGTCTGGTCCAATCTGAGACTGGGAATGAACTCCGTATGCCTAAGTCAACCGACGAAACGAGTGGGCGGGCAGGCGGGCGGGCACTATGCCAGCCAGAGAGAGGGGATACGGAAGCCGTGGATCGATAGGGTGGTAGGTGGGTTTAGGCACATCTTCATATTTCTGTGTGCCAATGCCATTTTTATGGCTTGTAAATTCGTACAATGGTCCCTTAAGCCTTCACGTGAAGTTTCATGGCAAGACGACTCATTTTCTATTTTTTACGACTTTTGAAACTTTTTGTGGTTTGGGATTTTTTAAAATTTTTCAGAAGGAATTTTGTTCCCAAACTTGGTAGACATGATCCTTGTATTTTTGTTGGCATGCACAAAAAAATTCAGCTAAAAACTCGAAGTGTACAAGATTTTGTGACCATTTGAAAAAAGTGTCCCAATTTTAGACACTTTAATGGCTACTGGCAGCAAATCTGTAAAATCTCAAATGCTCTTTAAGGGGGTGTGAGTTCTCGTGGTTTGATGAGGGATAGGGGGCCAATATAAGGGCCAATATAAGGGCCAAGTACCAGCACCCATGGCACATCATGTGCGCAAACCCCCGGCCCCGATCGTCGGAACCCCAATGCCGTCGGTCAGGTTCTTCGACGATGCTCTGGCGATGGTGCCGCGGCGAAGAAAAATGTGGCACCAGCACATGCCTGAGCCCAATATGTGCTGCTGCAACCCTCGGCCTGGTCCGATCTTAGACTATGAATGAACTCCATATGCTTAGACTAGGAATGAACTCCGTATGGCTAAGTCAACCCACGAAACGAGTGTGCGGGCGCTCAGCCGGCCAGAGGTGGGATGCGTAAGCCGGGGATCAGTCGGGTCCCCCTCTCTGTGCTGTCGATTCTGCTACCACAACCCTCGGTCTAGTCAGATCTTAGAGTGGGAATGAACTCCGTATGCCTAAGCCAACAGACGAAATGAACGGGCGGGCGGGCGGGCGGGCACTACGCCGGCCAGAGAGATGGGAAGCGCAAGCCGTGGATCGATAGGGTGGTAGGTGGATTTAGGCACATCTTCATATTTCTACTTGCCAATGCCATTTTTATGGCTTGTAAATTCATACAATGGTCCCTTAAGCCTTCACGTGAAGTTTCATGGCAAGACGACTTGTTTTCTATTTTTCACGATTTTCTGACCGTTGAAAAAAGTGTCCCCATTTGAAAAAAGGGGGTGTGAGTTCTCAAGGTTTGATGAAGGATAGGGGCCCACTATAAGGGCCAAGTACCAACACCCATCACTCATTATGTGCGCACACCCCCCCGACCCCCCGATCGCCAAAACCACAATGTCGTCGGTCAGGTTCTCTGACGATGGTGCTCCGACAAAGAAAAATGCGACACCAGCACACGCCCGAGCCCAACATGTGTTGCCGCAACCCTTGGTTCGGTCCAATCTTAGACTGGGAATGAACTCTGTATGCCTAAGTCAAACCACGAAATGAGCATATGGGCGCTCAGTCGACCAGAGGGGTTGGATGCACAAGCTGGGGATCGACCGGGTCCCCCTCTGCGTGCTGTCGATCCTACTACCGCAACCCTCGATCTGGTCTGATCTTAGACTGGGAATGAACTCCATATGCCTATGCCAATCGATGAAACGAGCAGGCACTGCGTCGGCCAGAGAGACGGGATGTGCGACCCGTGGATCGATAGGGTGGTTGGTGGGTTTAGGCAAATCTTCATATTTCTGTGTGCCAATGCCATTTTTATTGCTTGTAAATTCGTACAATGGTCCCTTAAGCCTTCACGTGAAGTTTCATGGCAAGACGACTCGTTTTCTATTTTTAACACTTTTGAAACTTTTTGTGGTTTGGGATTTTTTAAAATTTTTCGGAAGGAATTTTGTTCCCAAACTTGGTAGAGGTGATCCTTGTATTTTTGTTGGCATGCACAACACAATTCAGCTAAAAACTCGAAGTGTACAAGATTTTGTGACCATTTGAAAAAAATGTCCCAATTTCAGACACTTTAATGGCTACTGGCAGCAAATCTGTAAAATCTCAAATGCTCTTTAAGAGGGTGTGAGCTCTCGAGGTTTGATGAGGGATAGGGGGCCAATATAAGGGCCAAGTACCAGCACCCATCGCACATCATGTGCACACACCCCCCCGACCCCCCGATCATCGGAACCCTAATGCCGCCGGTCAGGTTCTCTGGCGATGGTGCCCTAGTGAAGAAAAATGCGGCACCAGCACATGCCTGAGCCCAGCATGTGCTGTCGCAACCCTCGATCCGATCCGATCTTAGACTGGGAATGAACTCCGTATGCTTAGATTGGGAATGAACTCCATATGCCTAAGTCAACCCATGAAACGAGCGTGCGGATGCTCAGCCGGCCAAAGGGGCGGGATGCATAAGCTCGGGATCGATCAGGCCCCCCTCTGTGTGCTGTTGATCCTACTGCTGCAACCCTTGGTGCGATCCGATCTTATACTAGGAATGAACTCCGTATGCCTAAGCCAACCGACGAAACGAGCGGGCAAGCGGGCGGGCGGGCACTACGCCGGCCAGAGAGACGGGATGCGCAAGTCGTGGATCGATAGGGTGGTAGGTGGGTTTAGGCACATCTTCATATTTCTACATGCCAATGCCATTTTTTAGCTTGTAAATTCATACAATGGTCCCTTAAGCCTTCACGTCAAGTTTCATGGCTAGACGACTCGTTTTCTATTTTTCACGATTTTCAAAACTTTTTGCGGTTCAGGATTTTTTAAAATTTTTTTGAAAGGAGGTTTAGCCCCAAACTTGGTAGACGTGATCCTTGTATTTTTGTTGGTATGCACAAAAATATTCAGCTAAAAACTGGTAGTGTACAAGATTTTGTGACCATTTGAAAAAAGTGTCTCCATTTCAGACACTTTAATGGCTACTGGCAGCAAACCTGTAAAATCTCAAATGCTCTTTAAGGGGGTGTGAGTTTTCGAGTTTTGATGAGGGATAGGGGGCCAATATAGGGGCCAAGTACCAGCACCCATCGTACATCATGTGCGCACACCCCCCTGGCCCCCCCGATCGTCGGAATCCTAATGTCGCCGGTCAGGTTCTCCGGCAATGCTCCGACGATGGTGCCCCAGTGAAGAAAAATGTGGCACCAGCACATGCCTGAGCCCAGAATGTGCTATCGTAACCCTCGGTCTAATCCGATATTAGACGGGGAATGAACTCCGTATGCCTAGACTGGGAATGAACTCCGTATGCCTAGGTCAACCCACGAAACGAGCGTGCGGGCGCTCAGCTAGCCAGAGGGGAGGGATACGCAAGCCGTGGATCCCCCGCTGCGTGCTGCCGATCCTGTTGCCGTAACCCCCAGTCCGGTCCAATCTTAGACTGGCAATGAACTAAGTATGCCTAAGCCAATCGACGAAACGAGAGGGCGGGCGGGCGGGCAGGCACTACACCGACCAGAGAGACGGGATGCGTAAGTCGTGGATCAATAGGGTGGTAGGTGGGTAGGCACATGTCCATATTTCTACCTGCCAACGCCATTTTTATGTCTTGTAAATTCATACAAAGGTCCCTTAAGCCTTCACGTTAAGTTTCATGGGAAGACGACTCATTTTCTATTTTTCAAGATTTTCAAAACTTTTTGTGGTTCGAGATTTTTGAAAATTTTTTCAAAAGGAGTTTTTACCCCAAACTTGGTAGACGTGATCCTTGTATTTTTGTTGGCTTGCATAAAAAAATTCAGCTAAAAACTAGAAGTGTACAAGATTTTGTGACCATTTGAAAAAAGTGTCCCCATTTCAGACACTTTAATGGCTACTGGCAGCAAACCTGTAAAATCTCAAATGCTCTTTAAGGGGGTGTGAGTTCTGGAGGTTTGATGGGGGATAGGGGGCCAATATAAGGCCCAAGTACCAGCACCGATCGTACTTCATGTGCGCACACCCCCCGGCCCCCCCGATCGTCGGAACCCCAATACCGTCGGTCAGGTTCTCCGGCAATGGTGCCCCGGCGAAGAAAAATGCGGCACCAGCACATGCCTGAGCCTAGTATGTGTTGTCGCAACCCTCGGTCCGAATCGATCTTAGACTGGGAATGAACTCCGTATGCTTAGACTAGGAATGAACTTCGTATGCCTAAGTCAACCCATGAAACGAGCGTACGGGCGCTCAGCCGGCCATAGGGGCGGGATGCGCAAGTTGAGGATCGATGGGGTCCCCCTCTGCGTGCTGCCAATCCTGCTGCCACAACCCTAGGTTCGGTCAGATCTTAGTCTGGCAATGAACTCCGTATGCCTAAGCCAACCGATGAAACAAGCGGACGGACGGGCGGGCACTACGCCGGCCAAAGAGAAAGGGATGCGCAAGCCGTGGATCGATAGGGTGGTAGTTGGGTTTAGGCACATCTTTATATTTCTGTGTGCCAATGCCATTTTTATGGCTTGTAAATTCATACAATGGTCCCTTAAGCCTTCACATGAAGTTTCATGGCAAGACGACTCATTTTCTATTTTTCACGATTTTTGAAACATTTTACTGTTCAAGATTTTTTAAAATTTTTCCAAAAGGAGTTTTTGCCCCAAACTTGGTAGACATGATCCTTGTATTTTTTTTGGCATGCATAAAAAAAGTCAGCTAAAAACCAGAAGTGTACAAGATTTTGTGACCATTTGAAAAAAGTGTCCACATTTCAGACACTTTAATGGCTACTGGCAGCAAACCTGTAAAATCTCAAATGCTCTTTAAGGGGGTGTGAGTTATCGAGGTTTGATGAGGGATAGGGGGCCAATATAAGGGCCAAGTACCAGCACCCATCGTACATCATGTGCGCACACCCCCCGACCCCCCCGATCGTCGGAACTCCAATGCCGTCGGTCAGGTTCTTCGGCGATGCTCCGGCGATTGTGCCCCGATGAACAAAACTGCAGCACCAGCACATGTCAGAGCCCAGCATGTGCTGCTGCAACCCTCGGTCTGTCCAATCTTAGACTGGGAATGAACTTCGTATGCCTAAGCCAATCGACAAAACGGACGGGCGGGCACTACGCCGGGTCAGAGACACGGGATGCGCAAGCCGTGTATCGATAGGGTGGTAGGTGGGTTTAGGCACATCTTCATATTTCTGCATGCCAATGCCATTTTTATGGCTTGTAAATTCATACAATGGTCCCTTAAGCCTTCACGTGAAGTTTCATGGCAAGACGACTCGTTTTCTATTTTTCACGATTTTCTAAACTTTTTGTTGATCGGGATTTTTTAAAATTTTTTCGGAAGGAGTTGTGGCCCATCCTTCTATTTTTGTTGGCATGCACAAAAAGAATCAGCTAAAAACTCGAAGTGTACAAGATTTTGTGACCATTTGAAAAAAGTGTTCCCATTTCAGACACTTTAATGGCTACTGGCAGCAAATCTGTAAAATCTCAATTGCTCTTTAAGGGGTTGTGAGTTCTCGAGGTTTGATGAGAGATAGGGGGCAAATATAAGGGCCAATTACCAGCACCCATTGCACATCATGAGCACACACCATCCCCGGCCCCCCCCGATCACCGGAACCCCAATGTCGTCGGTTAGGTTCTCCGGTGATGCTCCGGCGAAGAAAAATGCGGCACCAGCACATGCCCGAGCCCAGCATGTGCTGCCGTAACCCTCGGTCCGGTTTGATCTTAGACTAGGTATGAACTCCGTATGCGTAAGCCAACCGATGAAACGAGCGAGCGGGCGGGCGGACGGGCACTACGTCGGCCAGAGAGACGGGATGCGCAAGCCGTGAATTGATAGGGTGGTAGGTGGGTTTAGGCACATCTTCATATTTTTGCATGCCAATGCCATTTTTATGGCATGTAAATTCATGCAATGGTCCCTTAAGCCTTCACGTGAAGTTCCATGGCAAAACGACTCGTTTTCTATTTTTCATGATTTTTGAAACTTTTTGCCGTTCGAGATTTTTTAAAATTTTTTCGGAAGGAGTTTTGGCCCCAAACTTTGTAGACATGATCCTTGTATTTTTTTTGGCATGCACAAAAAAAATCAGCTAAAACTCGAAGTGTACAAGATTTTGGGACCATTTGAAAAAAGTGTTCCCATTGCAAATACTTTAATGGCTACTGGCAGCAAACCTGTAAAATCTCAAATGCCTTTTAAAGGGGTGTGAGTTCTTGAGGTTTGATGAGGGATAAAGGGCCAATATGAGGGCCAAGTACCAGCACCCATCGTACATCATGTGTGTAGACCCCCACCGGCCCCCTCGATCGTCGGAACCCCAATGCCGCCGGTCAGGTTCTTCGATGATGCTCCGGTGATGGTGCCCCGACGAAGAAAAATACGGCACCAGCACATGCCCAAGCCCAGCATCTGCTGTCATAACCCTCGGTCCGGTTCGATCTTAGACTGGGAATGAACTCCGTATGCTTAGATTGGGAATGAACACCGTATGCCTAAGTCAACCCCCGAAAGGAGCGTGCGGGCGCTTAACCGGCCAGAGGGGTGAGATGCACAAGCCGGGGATCGATCGGGTCCCCCTCTGCGTGCTGCCAATCTTGCTGCCAGAACCCTTGGTCTGGTCCAATCTTACACTGGGAATGAACTCTGTATGCCTAAGCCAACTGACGAAACGAGTGGGCGGGCGGGCGGGCACTACGCCGGCCAGAGAGACGGGATGTGCAAGCCGTGGATCGATAGGGTGGTAGGTGGGTTTAGGCACATCTTCATATTTCTGCATGGCAATGCCATTTTTATGGCTTGTAATTTCATGCAATGGTCCCTTAAGCCATCACGTGAAGTTTCATGGCAAGACGGCTCGTTTTCTATTTTTCATGATTTTCAAAACTTTTTGCGGTTCGAGATTTTTTAAAATTTTTTCGGAGGGAGTTTTGGCCCCAAACTTGGTAGACGTGATCCTTGTATTTTTGTTGGGATGCACAAAAAAAATCAGCTAAAAACTCGAAGTGTACAAGATTTTGTGACCATTTGAAAAAAGTGTCCCCACTTCAGACACTTTAATGGCTACTGGCAGCAAACCTGTAAAATTTCAAATGCTCTTTAAGGGGGTGTGAGTTCTTGAGGTTTGATGGGGGATAGGGGGCCAATATAAGGGCCAGGTACCAGCACCGATCGTACATCATGTGCGCACACCCCCTGGCCCCCCCGATCGTCGGAACCCCAATGCCGCTGGTCAGGTTCTCCGGTGATTGTGCCCCGGTGAAGAAAAATGCGGCACCAGCACATCCCAAGCCCAGCATGTGCTGCCGCAACCCTCAGTCCGATTCGATCTTAGACTGGGAATGAACTCCATATGCCTAACGCAACCCACGAAACGAGTGTACGGGCATTCAGCCGGCCATAGGGGTGGGATGCGCAAGTCGAGGATCGGTCGGGTCCTCCTCTACGTGCTACCGATCCTGTTGCTGTAACCCTCAGTTTGGTCTGATCTTAGAGTGGGAATGAACTCCATATGCCTAAGCCAACTGACGAACCAAGCGGGCTGGTGGGCGGGCGGGCACTACGTTGGCCAGAGAGACGGGATGCGCAAGCCGTGGATCGATAGGGTGCTAGGTGGGTTTAGGCACATCTTCATATCTCTGTGTGCCAATGCCATTTTTATGGCTTGTAAATTCATACAATGGTCCCTTAAGCCTTCATGTGAAGTTTCATGGCAAGACGACTCATTTTCTATTTTTCACGATTTTTGAAACTTTTTGTCGTTCGGAATATTTTAAAATTTTTTCGGAAGGAGTTTTGGCCCCAAACTTGGTAGACGTGATCCTTGTATTTTTTTTGGCATGCACAAAACAAATCTGCTAAAAACTTGAAGTGTACAAGATTTTGTGACCATTTGGAAAAAGTGTCCCCATTTCAGACACTTTAATGTCTACTGGTAGCGAACCTGTAAAATCTCAAATGCTCTTTAAGGGGGTGTGAGTTCTTGAAGTTTGATGAGGGATAGGGGGCCAATAGAAGGGCCAAGTACCAGCACCCATCGCACATCATGTGTGCACACCACCCCCGGCCCCCTCGATCGCCGGAACCCCAATGTCGCCGGTCAGGTTCTCTGGCGATGCTCCGGCGATCATGCCCCGATGAAGAAAAATGTGCCATCAAAACATGCTCGATCCCAGCATGTGCTACCGCAACCCTCGGTCTGGTCCGATCTTAGATTGGGAATGAACTCTATTTTCTTGGGTTGGGAATGAACTCCGTATGCCTAAGTCATCCCACAAAATGAACGTGCGGGCGCTCAGTCGGCCAGAAGGGCGGGATGCACAAGTCGGAGATCGGCTCGGTCCCCCTCTGCGTGTTGCCAATCCTGCTGCTGCAACACTCGGTCTGGCCTGATTTTAGACTAGGAATGAACTCCATATGCCTAAGCCAACCGACGAAACGAGAGAGCAGGCGAACGGGTGAGCACTACGCCAGCCAGAGAGATAGGATGCGCAAGCCATGGATCGATAGGGTGGTAGGTGGGTTTAGGCACATCTTCATATTTTTGTGTGCCAATGCCATTTTTATGGCTTGTAAATTCATACAATGTTCCCTTAACCCTTCACGTGAAGTTTAATGGCAAGACGACTCGTTTTCTATTTTTCATGATTTTTGAAACTTTTTTAGGTTCGGGATTTTTTAAAATTTTTTTGGAAGGAGTTTTGTTCCCAAACTTGGTAGACATGATCCTTGTATTTTTGTTGGCATGCACATAAAATGTCAGCTAAAAACTCGAAGTGTACAAGATTTTGTGACCATTTGAAAAAAGTGTCCCCATTTTAGACACTTTCATGGCTACTGGTAGCAAACCTATAAAATCTCAAATGCTCTTTAAGGGGGTGTGAGTTCTCGAGGTTTGATGAGGGATAGAGGGCCAATATAAGGGCCAAGTACCAGTACCCATCGCACATCATGTTTGCACACCCCCGACCCTCCTGACCTTCGGAACCCCAATGTCGCCGGTCAGGTTCTCCGGCGATGCTCCGACGTTGATGCCCTGGCGAAGAAAAATACGGCACCAGCACATGCCCGAGCCCAGCATGTGCTGCCACAACCCTCAGTCCAGTCCGATCTTAGACTGGGAATGAACTCTGTATGCTTAGACTGGGAATGAACTCCATATGCCTAAGTCAACCCACGAAACGAGTGTACGGGCGCTAAACCGGCCAGAGGGGCGAGATACGTAAGCCGAGGATCGGTCGGGTCCCCCTCTGTGTGCTACCGATCCTACTGTCGCAACCCTCAATCCGGTCTAATCTTAGACTGGCAATGAACTCCGTATGCCTAAGCTAACCGACGAAACGAACGGGCGGGCGGGCGGGCGGGTGGGCACTACGCCGGCCAGAGAGACGAGATGCGCAACCCGTGCATTGATAGGGTGGTAGGTGGGTTTAGGCACATCTTCATATTTTTGCATGCCAATACCATTTCTACAGCTTGTAAATTCATATAATGGTGCCTTAAGCCTTCAAGTGAAGTTTCATGGCAAGACGACTCGTTTTCTATTTTTCAGGATTTTTGAAACTTTTTGTGGTTCGGGATTTTTTAAAATTTTCTTGGAAGGAGTTTTGGCCCCATACTTGGTAGACGTGATCCTTGTATTTTTTTTGGCATGCACAAAAAAATTCAGCTAAAAACTTGAAGTGTACAAGATTTTGTGACCATTTGAAAAAAATGTCCCCATTTCGAACACTTTAATGGCTACTGGCAGCAAACCTGTAAAATCTCAAATGCTCTTTAAGGGGGTGTGAGTTCTCAAGGTTTGATGAGGGATAGGGGGCCAATATAAGGGCCAAGTGCCAGCACCCATTGCACATCATGTGCGCACACCCCACGGCCCCCCCGATCATCGGAACCCCAATGCTACCGGTCAGGTTCTCCGATGATACTCCGACGATCGTGCCCCGACGAAGAAAAATGTGGCACCAGCACATGCTCGAGCCTAGGATGTGCTACCGCAACCCTTGGTCCAGTCCGATCTTAGATTGGGAATGAACTCAGTATGCTTAGATTGGGAATGAACTCCATATGTCTAAGTCCACCCATGAAACGAGCGTGCGGGCGCTCAGTCGGCCAGAGGGGCGGGATGCACAAGACGGGATCGGCTAGGTCCCCCTCTACGTGTTGCTGATCTTGCTGCCGCAACCCTCGATCCACTCTGATCTTAGACTGGGAATGAACTCCGTATGCCTAAGCCAACCGACGATACAAGCGGGAGGGCGGTCGGGCGGGCACTACGTCAACCAGAGAGACGGGATGCCGAAGCTGCGGATCGATAGGGTGGTAGATGGGTTTAGGCACATCTTCATATTTCTGCATGCCAATGCCATTTTTATGGCTTGTAAATTCATACAATGGTCCCTTAAGCCTTCACGTGAAGTTTCATGGCAAGACGACTTGTTTTCTATTTTTCACGATTTTTGAAACTTTTTGAGGTTCAAGATTTTTTAAAATTTTTTCAGAAGGTTTTTTGGCCCCAAACTTGGTAGACGTGATCCTTGTATTTTTTTTGGCATGCACAAAAAAAATCAGCTAAAAACTCGAAGCGTACAAGATTTTGTGATCATTTGAAAAAAGTGTCCCCATTTCAGACACTTTAATGGCTACTGGCAGCAAACCTGTAAAATCTCAAATGCTCTTTAAGGGGGTGTGAGTTCTCGAGGTTTGATGAGGGATAGGTGGCCAATATAATGGCCAAGTACCAGCACCCATCACACATCATGTGCGCACTTCCCCCCGATCGTCGGAACCCCAATACCGCCAGTCAGGTTCTCTGGTGATGCTCCGATGATGGTGCCCCGGTGAAGAAAAATACGGCACCAGCACATTCCCGAGCCCAACATGTGCTGTCACAACCCTCGGTCCAATTCGATCTTAGACTGGGAATGAATTCCTATGCTTAGACTAGGAATGAACTCCGTATGCCTAAGTCAACCCATGAAACGAACGTGTGGGCACTCAGTCGGCCAGAAAGGCGGGATGCACAAGTCGGGGATCGACCAAGTCCCCCTCTGCATGCTGCTGATCCTGCTACCGCAACCCTCGATCTAGTCTAACTTAGACTGGGAATGAACTCCGTATGCCTAAGCGAACCGACGAAACAAGCGGGCAGGCGGGTGGGCACTATGTCGGCTAGAGAGACGGGATGCGCAAGCCGTGGATCGATAGGGTGGTAGGTGGGTTTAGGCACATCTTCATATTTCTACGTGCCAATGATATTTTTATGGCTTGTAAATTCATACAATGGTCCCTTAAGCCTTCACATGAAGTTTGATGGCAAGATGACTCGGTTTTTATTTTTCATGATTTTGGAAACTTTTTACGGTTCGGGATTTTTTAAAATTTTTTCGGAAGGAGTTTTGGCCCCAAACTTGGTAGACGTGATCCCTGTATTTTTGTTGGCATGCACAAAGAAAATCAGCTAAAAACTCGAAGTGTACAAGATTTTGTGACCATTTGAAAAAAGTGTCCTCATTTCAGACACTTTAATGGCTACTAGAAGCAAACCTGTAAAATCTTAAATGCTCTTTAAGGGGGTTTGAGTTCTCGAGGTTTGACGAGGGATAGGACACCAATATAAGGGCAAAGTACCAGCACCCATCGCATATCATGAGCGTACACCCCCCAGCCCCCTCGATCGTCGAAACCCCAATGCCGCCAGTCAGGTTCTCCAACGATGCTCTGGCGATGGTGCCCCGATGAAGAAATAAGCGGCACCAGCACATGCCCGAGCCTAGCATGTGCTACCGCAACCCTTGGTCCAGTCCAATCTTAGACTGGGAATGAACTCCATATGCTTAGACTGAGAATGAACTCCGTATGCCTAAGTCAACCCACGAAATGAGCGTGTTGGCACTCAGCTAGCTAGAGGGGTGGGATGCGTAAGTCGGGGATCGACTGGGTCCCCTCTACGTGCTGTCGATCCTGTTGCCGCAACCCTCAATCTGGTCTGATCTTAGATTGGGAATGAACTCTGTATGCCTAAGCCAACCGACGAAACAAGCTGGCGGACGGGCAGGCAGGCATTACGTCGGCCAGAGAGACGGGATGCGCAAGCCGTGGATCGATAGGGTGGTAGGTGGGTTTAGGTACATCTTCATATTTCTACGTGCCAATGCCATTTTTATGGCTTGTAAATTCATACAATGGTCCCTTAAGCCTTCACGTGAAGTTTCATGGCAAGAAGACTTGTTTTCTATTTTTCACGATTTTTGAAACTTTTTACGGTTCGGGATTTTTTAAAATTTTTTCAGAAGGAGTTTTGGCCCCAAACTTGGTAAACATGATCCTTGTATTTTTGTTGGCATGCACATAAAATATCAGTTAAAAACTCAAAGTGTACAAGATTTTGTGACCATTTGAAAAAAGTGTCCCCATTTCAGACACTTTAATGGCTACTGGTAGCAAACCTATAAAATCTCAAATGCTCTTTAAAGGGGTGTGAGTTCTCGAGGTTTGATGAGGGATAGGGGGCCAATATAAGGGCCAAGTACCAGCACCCATCGTACATCATGTGCGCACACCCCCCGGCCCTCCTGACCGTCGGAAGCCCAATGCCGTTGATCAGGTTCTCCGGCGATGCTCCGACGTTGATGCCCTGGCGAAGAAAAATGCGGCACCAGCACATGCCCGAGCCCAGCATATGCTGCCGCAACCCTCAGTCCAGTCTGATCTTAGACTGGGAATGAACTCCATATGCTTAGATTGGGAATGAACTCCGTATGCCTAAGTCAACCCACGAAACGAGTGTGCGGGCGCTCAGCCGGCCAGAGGGGCGAGATGCGCAAGCCGGGGATCGGTCGGGTCCTTCTCTGCGTGCTACCGATCCTACTGTCACAACCCTCAATCCGGTTTGATCTTAGACTGGCAATGAACTCCGTATGCCTAAGCTAACCGATGAAACGAACGGGCGGGCGGACGGGTAGGCACTACTTCGGCCAGAGAGACAGCATGCGCAAGCCGTGCATCGATAGGGTGGTAGGTGGGTTTAGGCACATCTTCATATTTTTGCATGCCAATGCCATTTCTACAGCTTGTAAATTCATACAATGGTGCCTTAAGCCTTCACGTGAAGTTTCGTGGCAAGACGACTTGTTTTCTATTTTTTAGGATTTTTGAAACTTTTTGTGGTTCGGGATTTTTTTAAATTTTTTTGGAGGGAGTTTTGGCCACATACTTGGTAGACGTGATCCTTGTATTTTTTTTGGCATGCCTAAAAAAATTCAGCTAAAAACTTGAAGTGTACAAGATTTTGTGACCATTTGAAAAAAGTGTCCCCATTTCGAACACTTAAATGGCTACTGGCAGCAAACCTGTAAAATCTCAAATGCTCTTTAAGGGGGTGTGAGTTCTCAAGGTTTGATGAGGGATAGGGGGCCAATATAACGGCCAAGTGCCAGCACCCATTGCACATCATGTGCGCACACCCCCCGGCCCCCCCGATCGTCGGAACCTCAATGCTACCGGTCAGGTTCTCGGCGATACTCCGGCGATCGTGCCCCACGAAGAAAAATGTGGCACCAGCACATGCCCGAGCCCAGCATGTGCTACTGTAACCCTTGGTCCCGTTCGATCTTAGATTGGGAATGAACTTAGTATGCTTAGACTGGGAATGAACTCCGTATGTCTAAGTCAACCCATGAAACGAGTGTACGGGCGCTCAGTCCGCCAGAGGGGCGGGATGCACAAGACGGGGATCGGCTGGGTCCCCCTCTGCGTGCTACTGATCCTGCTGCCGCAACCCCCGATCCGATCCGATATTAGACTAGGAATGAACTCTGTATGCCTAAGCCAACCGACGAAACGAACGGGCAGGTGGGCATGCGGGCATTACGTCGGCCAGAGAGACGGGATGCGCAAGCCGTGGATCGATAGGGTGGTAGGTGGGTTTAGGTATATCTTCATATTTCTGCATGCCAATGCCATTTTTATGGCTTGTAAATTCATACAATGGTCCCTTCACCCTTCACGTGAAGTTTCATGGTAAGACGACTCGTTTTCTACTTTTCACGATTTTTGAAACTTTTTGAGGTTCGAGATTTTTTAAAATTTTTTCGGAATGAGTTTTGGCCCCAAACTTGGTAGACGTGATCCTTGTATTTTTGTTGTCATGCACATAAAGTATCAGCTAAAAACTTAAAGTGTACAAGATTTTGTGACCATTTGAAAAAAGTGTCCCCATTTCAGACACTTTAAAGGCTACTGGCAGCAAACCTGTAAAATCTCAAATGCTCTTTAAGGGGGTGTGAGTTCTCGAGGTTTGATGAGGGATAGGGGGCCAATATAAGGGCCAAGTACCAGCACCCATCGCACATCATGTCCGCACAACCCCTCCGGCCCCCCTGATCGTCGGAACCCTAATGTCGTCGGTCAGGTTATCAGGCGATGCTCCGACGTTGGTGCCCCGGTGAAGAAAAATGCAGCACCAGCACATGCCCGAGCCCAGCATGTGCTACCGCAACCCTCGGTCCAGTTCGATCTTAGACTGGGAATGAACTCCGTATGCTTAGACTGGGAATGAATTTCGTATGCCTAAGTCAACCCACAAAACGAGCATGCGGGGGCTCAGCCGACCAGAGGGGCGGGATGCGCAAGCCAGGGATCGATCGGGTCCCCCTCTACATGCTGTCGATCCTGCTGTCGCAACCCTCGATCCGATCTGATCTTAGACTGGCAATGAACTCCGTATGCCGAAGCTAACCGACGAAACGAACGTGCGGGCGGGCGGGTGGGCACTACGCCGGCCAGAGAGACGTGATGCGCAAGCCGTGCATCGATAGGGTGGTAGGTTGGTTTAAGCACATCTTCATATTTTTATGTGCCAATGCCATTCTATGACTTGTAAATTCATACAATGGTCCCTTAAGCCTTCACGTGAAGTTTCATGGCAAGACGACTCATTTTTTATTTTTCAGGATTTTTGAAACTTTTTGTGGTTTGAGATTTTTTAAAATTTTTTCGGAATGATTTTTGGCGCCAAACTTGTAGACGAGATCCTTGTATATATTTTTGCCATGCACAAAAAAATTCAGCTAAAAACTCGAAGGGTACAAGATTTTGTGACCATTTGAAAAAAGTGTCCCCATTTCAAACACTTTAATGGCTACTGGCAGCGAACCTGTAAAATCTCAAATGCTCTTTAAGTGGGTGTGAGTTCTCGAGGTTTGATGAGGGATAGGGGGCCAATATAAGGGCCAAGTGCCAGCGCCAATTGCACATCATGTGCGCACACCACCCTCGGCCCCCTCGATCGTCGGAACCGCAATGCTACCGGTCAGGTTCTCCGGCGATGCTCTGACGATGGTGCCCCGACGAAGAAAAATACGGCACCAGCACATGCCCGAGCCTAGTATGTGCTACTGCAACCGTCGGTCCGCTCTGATCTTAGACTGGGAATGAACTCCGTATGCCTATGCCAACCGACGATACAAGCGGGAGGGCGGTCGGGTGGGCATTACGTCAACCAGAGAGACGGGATGCGCAAGTTGCGGATCGATAGGGTGGTAGGTGGGTTTAGGAACATCTTCATATTTCTGCATGCCAATGCCATTTTTATGGCTTGTAAATTCATACAATGGTCCCTTAAGCCTTCACGTGAAGTTTCATGGCAAGACGACTTGTTTTCTATTTTTCACGATTTTTGAAACTTTTTACGGTTCGAGATTTTTTAAAATTTTTTCAAAAAGAGTTTTGGCCCCAAACTTGGTAGACGTGATCCTTGTATTTTTTTTGGCATGCACAAAAAAAAATCAACTAAAAACTCGAAGCGTACAAGATTTTGTGACCATTTGAAAAAAGTGTCCCCATTTCAGACACTTTAATGGCTACTGGCAGCAAACCTGTAAAATCTCAAATGCTCTCTAAAGGGGTGTGAGTTCTCGAGGTTTGATGAGGGATAGGTGGCCAATATAATGGCCAAGTACCAGCACCCATCACACATCATGTGTGCACTTCCCCCCGATCGTCGAAACTCTAATACCGCCAGTCAGGTTCTCCGGTGATGCTCCGATGATGGTGCCCCGGTGAAGAAAAATGCGGCACCAGCACATTCCCGAGCCCAGCATGTGCTGTCACAACCCTCGGTCCAATTCGATCTTAGATTGGGAATGAATTCCTACGCCTAGACTGGGAATGAACTCCGTATGCCTAAGTCAACCCATGAAACGAGAGTGTGGGCACTCAGCCGGCCAGAAGGGCGGGATGCACAAGTCGGGGATCGACCAGGTCCCCCTCTGTGTGCTGCCGATCCTACTACCGGAACCCTCGGTCTAGTCTAACTTAGACTGGGAATGAACTTCGTATGCCTAAGCCAACCGATGAAACAAACGGGCGGGCGGACGGGCGGGCACTACGTCGGCTAGAGAGACGGGATGCGCAAGCCGTGGATCGATAGGGTGGTAGGTGGGTTTAGGCACATCTTCATATTTCTACGTGCCAATGATATTTTTATGGCTTGTAAATTCATACAATGGTCCCTTAAGCCTTCACATGAAGTTTGATGGCAAGATGACTCGTTTTTTATTTTTCATGATTTTGGAAACTTTTTACGGTTTGGGATTTTTTAAAATTTTTTCGGAAGGAGTTTTGGCCCTAAACTTGGTAGACGTGATCCCTGTATTTTTGTTAGCATGCACAAAGAAAATCAGCTAAAAACTCGAAGTGTACAAGATTTTGTGACCATTTGAAAAAAGTGTCCTCATTTCAGACACTTTAATGGCTACTAGAAGCAAACCTGTAAAATCTCAAATGCTCTTTAAGAGGGTGTGAGTTCTCGAGGTTTAACGAGGGATAGGACGCCAATATAAGGGCAAAGTACCAGCACCCATCGCATATCATGAGCGCACACCCCCCAGCCCCTTCGATCGTCGAAACCCCAATGCCGCCAGTCAGGTTCTCCAGCGATGCTCTGGCGATGGTGCCCCGACGAAGAAATAAGCGGCACCAGCACATGCCCGAGCCTAGCATGTGCTACCGCAACCCTCGGTCCGATCCAATCTTAGACTGGGAATGAACTCCGTATGCTTAGACTGGGAATGAACTCTGTATGCCTAAGCCAACCCACGAAACGAGCGTGTTGGCGCTCAGCTAGCTAGAGGGGTTGGATGCGTAAGCCGAGGATCGACTGGGTCCCCTCTACGTGCTGTCGATCTTGTTGCCACAACCCTCGATCTGGTCTGATCTTAGATTGAGAATGAACTCTGTATGCCTAAGCCAATCGACGAAACGAGCGGGCAGGCGGGCACTACGCCGGCCAGAGAGACGGGATGCGCAAGCCGTGGATCGATAGGGTGGTAGGTGGGTTTAGGCACATCTTCATATTTCTACATGCCAATGCCATTTTTATGTCTTGTAAATTCATACAATGGTCCCTTAAGCCTTCACGTGAAGTTTCATGGCAAGACGACTCATTTTCTATTTTTCGCGATCTTCAAAACTTTTTGCGGTTCGAGATTTTTTAAAATTTTTTCAAAAGGAGTTTTGGCCCCAAACTTGGTAGATGTGATCATTGTATTTTTATTGGCATGCACAAAAAAATCAGCTAAAAAGTCTAAGTGTACAAGATTTTGTGACCATTTGAAAAAAGTGTCCCCATTTCAGACACTTTAATGGCTACTGGAAGCAAACCTGTAAAATCTCAAATGCTCTTCAAGGGGGTGTGAGTTTTCGAGGTTTAATGAGGGATAGGGGGTCAATATAAGGGCCAAGTACCAGCACCCATCGCACATCATGTGCGCAGACCCCCCCGGGCCCCCCGATCTCCAGAACCCCAATGCCGTCGGTCAGGTTCTCCGACGATTCTCCGATGATGGTGCCCCGACGAAGAAAAATGCGGCACTAACACATGCTCGAGCCCAGCATGTGCTGTCGGAACCCTCAGTCTGGTCTGATCTTAGACTGGGAATGAACTCCGTATGCCTAAGCTAACCGACGAAATGGGCGGGCAGGCATTACGCCGGCCAAAGAGACAGGATGCACAAGTCGTGGATCGATAGGGTGGTAGGTGGGTTTAGGCACATCTTCATATTTATGCATGCCAATGATAATTTTTATGGCTTGTAAATTCATACAATGGTCCCTTAAGCCTTCACGTGAAGTTTCATGGCAAGACGACTAGTTTTTTATTTTGCACAATTTTGGAAACTTTTTACGGTTCGAGATTTTTTAAAAATTTTTTGAAAGGAGTTTTATCCCCATACTTGGTAGACATGATCCTTGTATTTTTTTTGGCGTGCACAAAAAAATTCAGCTAAAAACTCAAAGTGTACAAGATTTTATGACAATTTGAAAAAAGTGTCCCCAATTTAGACACTTTAATGGCTATTGGCAGCAAACCTGTAAAATCCCAAATGCTCTTTAAGGGGGTGTGAGTTCTCGAGGTTTGATTTGGAATAGGAGGCCAATATAAGGGCTAAGTACCAGCACCCATCACACATCATGTGCGCACACCCCCTGCCCCCCCCCGATCGTCAGAACCCCAATGTTGCCGGTCAGGTTCTCCTACGATGGTGCCCCGGTGAAGAAAAAAGAGACACCAGCACATGCCCGAGCCCAGTATGTGCTACCGCAACCCTCAGTCCTATCCAATCTTAGACTGGGAATGAACCCCGTATGCTTAGACTGGGAATGAACTCCGTATGCTAAGTCCACCCATGAAACGAGCGTGCGGGCACTCAGTCGGCCAGAGGGGCGGGATGCACAAGTCGAGGATCGGTCGGGTCCCCCTCTGCGTGCTGCCGATCCTACTGCTGCAAACCTCGGTCCAGTCTGATCTTAGATTGGGAATGAACTCCGTATGCCTAAGCCAACCGACGAAACGAGCGGGCGGGCGGGCGGGCACTAGCTGGCCAGAGAGACGGGATGAACAAGCCGTGGATCGGTAGGGTGGTAGGTAGGTTTAGTCACATCTTCATATTTCTACGTGCTAATGCCATTTTTATGGCTTGTAAATTCATACAATGGTCCCTTAAGCCTTCACGTGAAGTTTCATGGCAAGATGACTCGTTTTTTATTTGTCATGATTTTTAAAACTTTTTACAGTTCGGGATTTTTTAAAATTTTTTGGAAGGACTTTTGGCCCCAAACTTGGTAGACATGATCCTTGTATTTTTGTTAGCATGCACAAAAAAATTCAGCTAAAAACTCGAAGTGTACAAGATTTTGGCCACCATTTGAAAAAAGTGTCCCTATTTCAGACACTTTAATGGCTACTAGCAGCAAACCTGTAAAATCTCAAATGCTCTTTAAGGGGGTGTGAGTTCTCAAGGTTTGATGATGGATAGGGGGCTAATATAAGGGCCAAGTACCAGCACCCATCGCACATCTTGTGCGCACACCCCCCGGCCCCTCTATCGTCGAAACCCCAATGCCGCTGGTCAGGTTCTTCGGTGATGCTCCGACGATGGAGCCTCGGTGAAGAAAAATGCGGCACCAGCACATGCTCGAGCCCAGCATGTGCTGCCGTAACCCTAGGTCCGGTCCGATCTTAGACTGGGAACGAACTTCGTATGCTTAGACTGGGAATAAACTCCGTATGCCTAAGTCAACCCCCTGAAACGAGCGTGCGGGCACTCAGCCGGCCAGAGGGGCGGGATGCGCATGCCGGGATCGGTCGGGTCCCCCTCTGCATGCTGCCGATCCTGCTGCCACGACCCTCGATCTGGTCTGATCTTAGACCGGGAATGAACTCGTATGCCTAAACCAACCGACGAAACGAACGGGCAGGCGGGCGGGCGGGCACTACGCCGGCTAGAGAGACGGGATGCGCAAGCCGTGGATCCATAGGGTGGTAGGTGGGTTTAGGCACATCTTCATATTTTTACGTGCTAATGCCATTTTTATGACTTGTAAATTCATACAATGGTCCCTTAAGCCTTCACGTGAAGTTTCATGGCAAGACGACTCGTTTTCTATTTGTCACAATTTTCAAAACTTTTTGTGGTTCAGGATTTTTTAAAATTTTTTCGGAAGGATTTTAGGCCCCAAACTTGGCAGACGTGATCCTTGTATTTTTTTGGCATGCACAAAAAAATTCAGCTAAAAACTCGAAGTGTACAAGATTTTGTGACCATTTAAAGAAAGCGTCCCCATTTCAGACACTTTAATAGCTACTGGGAGCAAACCCGTAAAATCTCAAATGCTCTTTAAGGGGGTGTGAGTTCTCAAGGTTTGATGAGGGATAGAAGGCCAATATAAGGGCCAAATACCAGCACCCATCGCACATCATGTGCGCACACCCCCTCGACCCCCCCGATCACCGGAACCCCAATGCCGTCGGTTAGGTTCTCCGGTGATGCTCCGACGATAGTGCCTCGATGAACAAAAATGCGGCACCAACAATGCCCGAGCCCAGCATGTGCTACCGCAACCCTTGGTCTGGTCGGATCTTAGACTAGGAATGAACTCCGTATGCCTAAGTCAACCCACAAAATGAGCGTGCGGGTGCTCAGCCGACTAGAGGGGTGGGATGCGCAAGCCGGGGATCGACCCCTATTTCAGACACTTAAATGGCTACTGGCAGCAAACTTGTAAAATCTCAAATGCTCTTTAAGGGGTGTGAGTTCTTAAGGTTTGATGAGGGATAGGGGGCCAATATAAGGGCCAAGTACCAGCATCCATCGCACATCATGTGCGCACACTCCCCTGGCCCCCTGATCGCCGAAACCCCAATGCTGCCGGTCAGGTTCTCCGATGATGCCACGACGATGGTGCCCCGGTGAAGAAAAATGTGGCACTAGCACATGCTCGAGCCCAGCATGTGTTGCCGTAACCCTCAGTCAGGTCCGTTCTTAGACTGGGATTGAACTCCATATGCTTAGACTGGGAATGAACTCCGTATGCCTAAGTCAAGCCACGAAACGAGCGTGCGGGCGCTCAGCCGGCCAGAAGGGCGGGCTGTGCAAGCCGGGGATCGACTGGGTCCCCCTCTACGTGCTGCCGATCCTATTGTCGTAACCCTCGGTCCGGTCCGATCTTAGACTGGGAATGAACTCCGTATGCCTAAGCGAACCGATGAAACGAGTGGACGGGCGAGCGGGCACTACGCCGGCCAGAAAGACGGGATGCGCAAGCCGTAGATCTATAGGGTGGTAGATTGGTTTAGGCACATCTTTATATTTCTACGTGCCAATGCCATTTTTATGGCTTGCAAATCCATACAATGGTCCCGTAAGCCTTCACGTGAAGTTTCATGGCAAGACGACTCGTTTTCTATTTTTCACAAATTTTGAAACTTTTTGCGGTTCAAGATTTTTTAAAATTTTTTCGGAAACAGTTTTGGCCCCAAAACTTGGTAGACGTGATCCTTGTATTTTTGTTGGCATGCACAAAAAAATGCAGCTAAAAACTCGAAGTGTACAAGATTTTGGCCACCATTTGAAAAAAGTGTCCCCATTTCAGACACTTTAATGGCTACTGGCAGCAAACCTGCAAAATCTCAAATGGTCTTTAAGGGGGTGTGAGTTCTCGAGGTTTGATGAGGGATAGGTGGCAATATAAGGGCCAAGTACCAGCACCCATCGCACATCATGTGCGCACACCCCCTCGGCCCCCCCGATCACCGAAACCCCAATGCCGCCGATCAGGTTCTCCGACGATGCTTCGACGATGGTGCCCTGGCAAAGAAAAATGCGGCACCAGCAGAAGCCCGAGCCTAGCATGTGCTGCCACAACCCTTGGTCTGGTCCGATCTTAGACTGGGACTGAACTCTGTATGCTTAGACTGGGAATGAACTTCGTATGCCTATGTCAACACACGAAACGTACGTGCCGACGCTCAGCCGGCCAGTGGGGCAAGATGCGCGAGCCGGGGATCGACCGGGTCCCCCTCTACGTGCTACCGATCCTACTACCGCAACCCTTGGTCCGGTCCGATCTTAGACTGGGAATGAACTCCGTATGCCTAAGCCAACCGATGAAACGAGCAGGCGTGCAGGCGGGCAGGCACTACGCCGTCCAGAGAGACGGGATGCCCAAGCCGTGGATCGATAGGGTGGTAGGTGGGTTTTGGCACATCTTCATATTTTTGCATGCCAATGCCATTTTTATGGCTTGTAAATTCATACAATGGTCCCTTCAGCCTTCACGTGAAGTTTCATGGCAAGACGACTCGTTTTCAATTTTTCACGATTTTTGAAACTTTTTGCGGTTTGGGATCTTTAAAAATTTTTTCAGAAGGCATTTTGGCCCCAAACTTGGTAGACGTGATCCTTGTATTTTTGTTGGCATGCACAAAAAAATTCAGCTAAAAAATCAAAGTGTACAAGATTTTGTGACCATTTGAAAAAAGTGTCCCCATTTCAGACACTTTAATGGCTACTGGTAGCAAACCTGTAAAACTCAAATGCTCTTTAAGGGGGTGTTAGTTCTCGAGGTTTTATGAGGGATAGGGGGCCAATATTAGGGCCAAGTACCAGCACCCATCACACATCATGTGCACACACCCCCCGGCCCCCCCGATCGTCGGAACCCCATTGCCGCCGGTCAGGATCTCCGGGGATGCTCCGACTATGGTGCCCCAGCGAAGAAAAATGCGACACCAGCACATGCTCGAGCCCAGCATGTACTGCCGCAACCCTCGGTCCAGTACAATCTTAGACTGGGAAAGAACTCCGTATGCTTAGACTGGGAATGAACTCCGTATGCCTAAGTCAACTCACGAAATGAGCGTGCGGGCGCTCAGCCGACCAGAGGGGTGGGATGCGCAAGCCGGGGATCGATCGGGTCCCCCTCTACATGCTGTCGATCCTGCTGCCACAACCCTCGGTCTGGTCTGATCTTAGACTGGGAATGAACCCCGTATGCCTAAGCCAACCGACAAAACGAGCGGGCGGGCACTACGTCGGCTAAAGAGACGGGATGCACAAGCCATGGATCGATAGGGTGGTAGGTGGGTTTAGGCACATCTTCATATTTCTGCATGCCACTTCCATTTTTATGGCTTGTACATTCATGCGATGGTCCCTTAGGCCTTCACGTGAAGTTTCATGGCAAGACGACTCGTTTTCTATTTTTCACGATTTTTAAAACTTTTTACGGTTCGAGATTTTTTAAAATTTTTTCGAAAGGAGTTTTGGCCCCAAACTTGGTAGACGTGATCCTTGTATTTTTTTTGGTGTGCACAAAAAACTTCAGCTAAAAACTCGAAGTGTACAAGATTTTGTGACCATTTGAAAAAAGTGTCCCCATTTTAGACACTTTAATGGCTACTGGCAGCAAACCTGTAAAATCTCAAATGCTCTTTAAGGGGGTGTGAGTTCTCGAGGTTTGATGAGGGATAGGGGGCCAATATAAGGGCCAAGTACCAGCACCCATCGCACATCATGTGCGTACACCCCCCCGGCCCCGCCGTCGCCGAAACCCAAATTCCACCGGTAAGGTTCTTCGGTGATGCTCCGGCGATGCTCCGGTGATGGTGCCCCGACAAAGAAAAATGCAGCACCTCACACATACTCGAGCCTAGCATGTCCACAACCCTCGATTCGGTCTGATGTTAGACTGGGAATGAACTCCATATGCTTAGACTGGGAATGAACTTCGTATGCCTAAGTCAACCCATGAAACAAGCGTACGGGCGCTTAGCCGATCGGAAGGGTGGGATGTGCAAGCTAGGGATCGGCCAGGTCCCCCTCTACGTGCTGTCGATCCTACTGCCACAACCCTCAGTCCGGTCTGATCTTAGATTGGGAATGAACTCCGTATGCCAAAGCCAACTGACGGAACGAGCGGGCGGGTGGTAGGTGGGTTTAGGGTGGTAACAGGTTCGGGATCTATAGGATGGTAGGTTGGTTTAGGCACATCTTCATATTTTTGCATGCCAATGCCATTTTTATGGCCTGTAAATTCATACAATGGTCCCTTAAGCCTTCACGTGAAGTTTAATGGCAAGACGACTCGTTTTCTATTTTTCACCATTTTTGAAACTTTTTACGGTTCGGGAATTTTTAAATTTTTTTCGGAAGGAGTTTTGGCCCGAAACTTAGTAGACGTGATCCTTGTATTTTTGTTGCCATGCCCAAAACAATTCAGCTAAAAACTCGAATAGTACAAGATTTTGTGACCATTTGAAAAAAGTGTCCCCATTTTAGACACTTTAATGGCTACTGGCAGCAAACCTGTAAAATCTGAAATGCTCTTTAAGGGGGTGTGACTTCTCGAGGTTTGATGAGGGATAAGGGGCCAATATAAGGGCCAAGTCTGATCTTAGACTGGGAATAAACTCCGTATGCCTAAGCCAACCGATGAAACGAGCGAGTGGGCAGTACACCGGCCAGAGAGACTGGATGCGCAAGCCGTGGATCGATAGGGTGGTAAGTGGGTTTAGGCACATCTTCATATTTCTGCATGCCAATGCCATTTTTATGGCTTGTAAATTCATACAATGTCCCTTAAGCCTTCACGTGAAGTTTCATGGCAAGACGACTCCTTTTTTATTTTTCACGATTTGTAAAACTTTTTACGGTTCAAGATTTTTTAAAATTATTTTGGAAGGTGTTTTGACCCCAAACTTGGTAGACGTGATCCTTGTATTTTTGGTGGCATGTACAAAAAAATTCAGCTAAAACTCGAAGTGTACAAGATTTTGTGACCATTTGAAAAAAGTGCCCCCATTTAAGACACTTTAACGGCTACTGGCAACAAACCTGTAAAATCTCAAATGCTCTTTAAGGGGGTGTGAGTTCTCGAGGTTTGATGAGAGATAGGGGGCCAATATAAGGGCCAAGTACCAGCACCCAGTGCACATCATGTGCGTACACCCCTCCGCCCCCCCGATCGTCGGAACCCCAATTCCGCCGGTCAGGTTCTCCCACGATGCTATGGCGATGGTGCCCCGACGAAGAAAAATACGGCACCAGCACATGCCCGAGCGTAGCATGTGCTACCGCAACCCTCGGTCTGATCTAATCTTAGATTGGGAATGAACTCCGTATGCTTAGACTGGGAATGAACTCCGTATGCCTAAGCCAACCCATGAAACGAGCGTGCAGGCGCTCAGTCGGCAAGAGGGATGGGATGTGCAAGTCGGGGATCGATTGGGTCCCCCTCTGCGTGCTGTCGAACCTGCTACCACAACCCTCAGTTCGATCCGATTTTAGAATGGTAATGAACTCCGTATGCCTAAGCCAACCGACGAAACGAGCGGACGTGCGGACGGGCGGGCGGGCACTACGCCAGCCAGAGAGACAGGATGCGCAAGCCGTGGATCGATAGGGTGGTAGGTGGCTTTAGGCACATCTTCGTATTTCTATGTGCCAATGCCATTTTTATGGCTTGTAAATTCATGCAATGGTCCCTTAAGCCTTTACGTGAAGTTTCATGGCAAGATGACTCGTTTTCTATTTTTCACGATTTTTCAAACTTTTTACGATTCGGGATTTTTTAAAATTTTTTCAAAAAGAGTTTTCGGCCAAACCTGGTAGACGTGATTCTTGCAATTTATTTGGCATGCACAAAAAAATTCAGCTAAAAACTCAAAGTTTACAAGATTTTGTGACCATTTGAAAAAAGTGTCCCCATTTCAGACACTTTAATTGCTACTGGCAGCAAACCTGTAAAATCTCAAATGCTCTTTAAGGGGGTGTGAGTTCTTGAGGTTTGATGAGGGATAGGGGGCCAATATAAGGGCCAAGTGCCAGCACCCAGCGCACATCATGTGCGCACACCCCTCCAGCCCCCCCGATCGCCGGAACCCCAATTCCGCCGGTCAGGTTCTCCGATGATGCTCTGGCGATGGTGCCCCGACGAAGAAAAATACGGCACCAGCACATGCCCGAGCCCAGCATGTGCTACCGCAACCCTCGGTCTGATCTAATCTTAGATTGGGAATGAACTCCGTATGCTTAGACTGGGAATGAACTCTGTATGCCTAAGTCAACCCACGAAACGAACGTGCGGGCGCTCAGCCGGCAAGAGGGATGGGATGTGCAAGTCGGGGATCGACCGGGTCCCCCTCTACGTGCTGTCGAACCTGCTACCACAACCCTTAGTTCGATCCAATTTTAGAATGGGAATGAACTCCGTATGCCTAAGCCAATCGACGAAACGAGCGGACGGGCGGACGGGCGGGCAGGCACTACGCCAGCCAGAGAGACGGGATGCGCAAGCCGTGGATCAATAGGGTGGTAGCTGGCTTTAGGCATATCTTTGTATTTCTATGTGCCAATGCCATTTTTATGGCTTGTAAATTCATGCAATGGTCCCTTAAGCCTTTACGTGAAGTTTCATGGCAAGATGACTCGTTTTCTATTTTTCACGATTTTTGAAACTTTTTACGGTTCGAGATTTTTTAAAATTTTTTCAAAAGGAGTTTTTTCCCAAACCTGGTAGACGTGATCCTTGCAATTTATTTGGCATGCATAAAAAAATTCAGCTAAAAACTCAAAGTTTACAAGATTTTGTGACCATTTGAAAAAAGTGTCCCCATTTCAAACACTTTAATTGCTACTGGCAGCAAACCTGTAAAATCTCAAATGCACTTTAAGGGGGCTTGAGTTCTCGAGGTTTGATGAGGGATAGGGGGTAAATACAAGGGCCAAGTACCAGCACCCATCGCACATCATGTGCGCACACCCCCCGATCGCTAGAACCCCAATGCCGTCGGTCAGGTTCTCCGGCGATGCTCCGGCGATGGTGCCCCAACGAAGAAAAATACGGCACCAGCACATGCCTAAACCCAGCATGTGCTGTCGCAACCTTCGGTCCAATCCGATCTTAGACTAGGAATGAGCTCCTTATGCTTAGACTGGGAATGAACTCCATATGCCTAGGTCAACCCACGAAACGAGTGTACGGGCGCTTAGTCGGCCAGAGGGGCGGGATGCGCAAGCCGGGGATCGGCCAGGTCCCCCTCTACGTGTTGCTGCAACCCTTGGTCCAGTCCGATCTTAGACCAGGAATGAACTCCGCATGCCTAAGCCAACCGACGAAACGAGCGGGCGGGCGGGCGGGCACTACGCCGTCCAGAGCGACGGGATGCGCAAGCCGTGGATCGATAGGGTGGTAGGTGAGTTTAGACACATCTTCCTATTTCTACATGGCAATGCCATTTTTATGGCTTTTAAATTCATACAATGGTCCCTTAATCCTTCACGTGAAGTTTCATGGCAAGACGACTCGTTTTCTATTTTTCACAATTTTCAAAAAATTTTACTGTTCGAGATTTTTTAAAATTTTTTTGGAAGGAGTTTTGGCCCCAAACTATGTAGACGTGATCCTTGTATTTTTGTTGGCATGCACAAAAAAATTCAGCTAAAAACTTGAAGTGTACAATATTTTGTGACCATTTGAAAAAAGTGTCCCAATTTCAGACACTTTAACGGCTACTGGCAGCAAACCTGTAAAATCTCAAATGCTCTTTAAGGGGGTGTGAGTTCTCGAGGTTTGATGAGGGATAGGGGGCCAAAATAACAGCCAAGTACCAGCACCCATCGCACATCATGTGCGCACTCACCCCCCCGGCCCCCCGATCGCCGGAATCCAAATGCCATCGGTCAGGTTCTCTGACGATGCTCCGACGATGGCGCCTTGACGAAGAAAAATGCAGCACCAGACTTGCTCGAGCCCAGCATGTGCTGCCGCAACCCTCGGTCCGATCCTATCTTAGACTAGGAATGAACTTCGTATTCTTAGACTGGGAATGAACTCCGTATGCCTAAGTCAACCCACAAAATGAGCGTATGGGCGCTCAGCAGGCCAGAGGGGCAGGATGCGCAAGTCGAGGATAGGTCGGGTCCCCCTCTATGTGCTGTCGATCCTGCTACTGCAACCCTCAGTCCGGTCCAATCTTAGACTGGGAATGAACTCTGTTTGCCTAAGCCAACCGACGAAACGAACGGGCGGACGGGTGGGCGGGCACTACACCAGCCAGAGAGACGGGATGCGCAAGCTGTGGATCGATAGGGTGGTAGGTGGGTTTAGGTACATCTTCATATTTCTACATGCCAATGCCATTTTAATGGCTTGTAAATTCCTAAAATGGTCCCTTAGGCCTTCACGTGCAGTTTCATGGCAATACGACTCGTTTTCTATTTTTCATGATTTTTGAAACTTTTTACGGTTTGGGATTTTTTAAAATTCTTTCAGAAGGAGCTTTAGCCCCAATCTTGGTAGATGTGATACTTGTATTTTTGTTGGCATGCACAAAACAATTCAGCCAAAAACTCAAAGTGTACAAGATTTTGTGACCATTTGAAAAAAGTGTCCCCATTTCAAACGCTTTAATGGCTACTGACAGCAAACCTGTAAAATCTCAAATGCACTGTAAGGGGGTGTGAGTTCTCGAGGTCTGATGAGGGATAGGGGGCCAATATAAGGGCCAAGTACCAGCACCCACCGCACATCATGTGCGCACAACCCCCCGGCCCCTCCGATCGCTGGAACCCAAATGCCACCGGTCAGGTTCTCGGCGATGCTCCGACGATCGTGCCACAACGAAGAAAAATGAGTACCAGCACATGCCCGAGCCTAGCATGTGCTGCCGCAACCCTCAGTCCTGTCCGATTTTAGACTGGGAATGAACTCCGTATGCTTACACTGGGAATGAACTCCGTACGCCTAAGTCAACGTACAAAATGAGCGTGCGGGCGCTCAGCTGGCCAGATGGGCAGGATGCGTAAGTCAGAGATCGGCCAGGTCCCTCTCTGCATGCTGCAGATCCTACTGCCGCAACCCTCAGTCTGGTTCCATCTTAGACTGGAAATGAACTCCGTATGCCTAAGCCGACTGACGAAACGAGCGGGTGGGCGGGCACTACATCGGCCAGAGAGACGAGATGCGCAAGCCGTGGATCGATAGGGTGGTAGGTGGGTTTTGGCACATCTTCATATTTCTGCATGCCAATGCCATTTTTATGGCTTGTAAATTCATACAATAGTCCCTTAAGCCTTCACGTAAAGTTTCACGGCAAGATGACTCATTTTTTATTTTTCATGATTTTTGAAACTTTTTGTGGTTCGAGATTTTTTAAAATTTTTTCGGAACGAGTTTTGGCCCCAAACTTGGTAGATGTGATACTTGTATTTTTGTTGGCATGCAAAAAACAATTCAGCCAAAAACTCAAAGTGTACAAGATTTTGTGACCATTTGAAAAAAGTGTCCCCATTTCAGACACTTTAATGGCTACTGGCAGCAAACCTGTAAAATCTCAAATGCTCTTTAAGCGGGTGTGAGTTCTCGAGGTTTGATGAGGGATAGGGGGCCAATATAAGGGCCAAGTACCAGCACCCATCACACATCATATGCGCACACCCCCCCGGCCCCCCCGATCACTGGAACCCAAATGCCGTCGGTCAGGTTCTCCGACGATGCTGCGACGATGGTGCCTTGACGAAGAAAAATACAGCACCAGCACATGCCCGAGCCCAGCATGTGCTACCGCAACCCTCTGTTCGATCTTAGACTGGGAATGAACTCCGTACGCTTACACTGGGAATGAACTCCGTATGCCTCAGTCAACCATAAAATGAGCGTGCGGGCGCTCAGCTGGCCAGAGGGATGGGATGCGCAAGCCGAAGATCAATCGGGTCCCCCTCTGCATGCTGCCGATCCTACTATCGCAACCCTCGGTTCAGTTCAATCTTAGACTGGGAATGAACTCCGTATGCCTAAGCCAACCGACGAAATGATTTTCGAAAGGAGTTTTGGCCCCAAAATTGGTAGACGTGATCCTCGTATTTTTGTTGGCATGCACATAAAAATTCAGCTAAAAACTCAAAGTGTACAAGATTCTGTGACCATTTGAAAAAAGTGTCCCCATTTCAGACACTTTAATGGCTACTGGCAGCAAACCTGTAAAATCTCAAATGCTCTTTAAGGGGGTGTGAGTTCTTGAGGTTTGATGAGGGATAGGGGGCCAATATAGGGGCCAAGTACCAGAACCCATCGCACATCATGTGCCCCCCCGGCCCCCCCAATCGTCGAAACCCTAATGCCACCGGTCAGGTTCTCCGATGATGCTCCTGTGATGGTGTCCTGACGAAGAAAAATGTGGCACTAGCACATGCCCGAGCCCAGCATGTGCTGTCACAACCCTCGGTCTGGAAAAATCTTAGATTGGGAATGAACTCCGTATGCTTAAGTCAACCCACGAAACGAGCGTGCGGGTGCTCAACCTACCAGAGGGGCGGGATGCGCAAGCCGGGGATCGACCGGGTCCCCGTCTGCGTGCAGCCGATCCTGCTGCCACAACCCTCAGTTTGGTCTGATCTTGGACTGGAATGAATTCCGTATGCCTAAGCCAACTGACAAATCGAGCAGGCGGGCGGGCGAGCGGGCGGGCACTTCGTCGACCAGAGAGATGGGATACGCAAGCCGCGGATCGATAGGGTGGTAGGTGGGTTTAGGCACATCTTCATATTTTTATGTGTCAAAGCCATTTTACGAATTGTAAATTCATACAATGGTCCCTTAAGCCTTCACGTGAAGTTTAATGGCAAGACGACTAGTTTCATTGCGGTTCGAGATGTTTTAAAATTTTTTCGAAAGGAGTGTTGGTGCCAAACTTGGTAGACATGATCCTTGTATTTTTGTTGGCATGCCCACAAAAATTCAGCTAAAAACTCGAAGTGTACAAGATTTTGTGACCATTTGAAAAATGTGTCCCCATTTCAGACACTTTAATGGCTACTGGCAGCAAGCCTGTAAAATCTCAAATGCCATTTAAGGGGGCGTGAGTTCTCGAGGTTTGATGAGAGATAGGGGCCAATATAAGGGCCAAGTACCAGCGCCCATCGTACATATGTGCGCACATCCCCCCGGCCCCCCGATAGTCGGAACCCCAATGCCACCGGTTAGGTTCTCCGACGATGCTTCGGCGATGGTGCCCCGACGAAGAAAAATGCAACCCTAGCACATGCCCTAGCCCAGCATGTGCTGCCACATCCCTCGGTCCGATCTGATCTTAGACTGGGAATGAACTTCGTATGCTTAGAGTAGCAATGAACTCCGTATGCGTAAGTCAACCCACGGAACGAGCGTGCGGGCGCTCAGTCGGCCAGAGGGGCGGGATGCGCAAGTCGGGGATCAATCGGGTCCCCCTCTGCGTGCTGCTGATCCTGCTACCGTAACCTTCAGTCTGGTCCAATCTTAGACTGGGAATGAACTCCGTATGCCTAAGCCAACTGACGAAACGAGCGGGCGGGCGGGCAGGCGGGCACTACGTCGGCCAAAGAGACGGTATGCGCAAGCCGTGGATCGATAGAATGGTAGGTGGGTTTAGGCATATCTTCATATTTGTGCATGCCAATGCCATTTTTATGGCTTCTAAATTCATACAATGGTCCCTTAAGCCTTCACGTTAAGTTTCATGGCAAGACGACTCGTTTTCTATTTTTCACGATTTTTGAAACTTTTTGCGGTTCGAGATTTTTTAAAAGTTTTTCGGAAGGAGTTTTGGCCCAAAACTTTTTAGACGTGATCCTTGTATTTTTTTTGGCGTGCACAAAAAAATTCAGCCAAAACCTCAAAGAGTACAAGATTTTGTTTCCATTTGAGGGATAACTCATTTTTTATTTTTCATGATTTTTAAAACTTTTTACGGTTCGGGATTTTTTAAAATTTTTTTGGAAGGAGTTTTGGCCCCAAACATGGTACACATGATCCTTGTCTTTTTTTTTGGCATGCAAAAAAAAATTCAGCTAAAAACTCGAAGTGTACAAGATTTTCTGACCATTTGAAAAAAGTGTCCCCATTTCAGACACTTTAATGGCTACTGGCAGCAAACCTGTAAAATCTCAAATGCTCTTTAAGGGGGTGTGAGTTCTCCAGGTTTGATGAGGGATAGGGAGCCAATATAAGGGCCAAGT
Organism: Durio zibethinus; assembly: GCF_047325235.1. Classification (NCBI taxonomy): domain Eukaryota; kingdom Viridiplantae; phylum Streptophyta; class Magnoliopsida; order Malvales; family Malvaceae; genus Durio; species Durio zibethinus. Next base: position 13,035,808 of record NC_143180.1, on the reverse strand, counting down.
ACTAGCACCCACCGCATATCATGTGCGCACACCCCCCTGACCCCCCAATCACCGGAACCCCAATGCTGCCGGTCAGGTTCTCCTGCGATGCTCCGACGATGGTGCCCCGACGAAGAAAAATGTGGCACCAGTACATTCTCAAGCCCAGCATGTGCTCTCACAACCCTCGGTCCTGTTTGATCTTAGACTGGGAATGAACTCCGTATGCTTAGACTGGGAATGAACTCCGTATGCCTAAGTCAACCCATGAAATGAGCGTGCGGGCGCTCAGCCGGCCAGAGGGGCAAGATCCGTAAGTCGGGGATCGGCTGGGTCCCCCTTTGTGTGCTGCCAATCTTGCTGCCGCAACCCTCGGTCCTGTCTGATCTTAGACTAGGAATGAACTCCGTATGCTTAAGCCAATCGACAAAACGAGCGGGCGGGCAGGCGGGCACTACGTCAGCCAGAGACACGGGATACGCAAGCCGTGGATCAATAGGGTGGTAGGAGGGTTTAGGCACATCTTCATATTTCTGTGTGCCAATACCATTTTTATGGCTTCTAAATTCATACAACGGTCCCTTAAGCCTTCACCTGAAGTTTCATGGCAAGACGACTCGTTTTCTATTTTTCACGATTTTCAAAACTTTTTGCGGTTCAGGATTTTTTAAAATTTTTTTGGAAGGAGTTTTGGCCCCAAACTTGGTAGACGTGATCCTTGTATTTTTTGTGGCATGCAAAAAAAACATTCAGCTAAAAACTCAAAGTGTACAAGATTTTGTGACCATTTAAAAAAAATGTCACCATTTCAGACACTTTAATGGCTACTGGCAGCAAACCTATAAAATCTCAAATGCTCTTTAGGGGGGTGTGAGTTCTCGAGGTTTTATGAGGGATAGGGGGCCAATATAAGGGCCAAGTACCAGCACCCATCACACATCATGTGCGCACACCCCCTTGGCCCCCCCGATCGTGGAACCCTATTACCGTCGGTCAAGTTCTCCGGCGATGCTCCGACGATGGTGCCCCGACGAAAAAAAATGTGGGACCAGCACATGCCTGAGCCCAGCATATGCTGCCGCAACCCTCGGTGCAGTTCGATCTTAGATTGGGAATGAACTCCGTATGCCTAAGTCAACCCACGAAACGAGCATGCGGGCGCTGAACCGGCAAGAGGGGCGGGATGCGCAAGCTGGTGATCAGCCAGGTCCTCCTCTGCGTGCTGCCGATCCTGCTACCGCAACCCTCAGCTCGGTCTGATCTTAGACTAGGAATGAACTCCATATGCCTAAGCCAACCGACGAAACGAGCGGGCGGGCGGGCACTATGCCGACCAGAGAGACAGGATGCGCAAGCCGTGGATCGATAGGGTGGTAGGTGGGTTTAGGCAGATCTTCATATTTGTGTGTGCCAATGCCATTTTTATGGCTTGTAAATTCATACAATGCTCCCTTAAGCCTTCACGTGAAGTTTCATGGCAAGATTACTCGTTTTCTATTTTTCACGATTTTAAAAACTTTTTATGGTTCGGGATTTTTTAAAATTTTTTTGAAAGGAGTTTTGGCCCCAAACTTGGTAGACGTAATCCATGTATTTTTGTTGTCATGCATAAAAATTCAGCTAAAAACTCGAAGTGTACAAGATTTTGTGACCATTTGAAAAAAGTGTCCCCATTTAAGACACTTCAACGGCTACTGGCAGCAAACTTGTAAAATCTCAAATGCTCTTTAAGGGAGTGTGAGTTCTTGAGGTTTGATGAGGGATAGGGGGCCAATATAAGGGCCAATACCAGCACCCATCGCAAATCATGTGCGCACACCCCCGACCCCCCGATCATTGCAACCCCAATGCCGCCGGTTAGGTTCTCCGACGATGCTCCAGCGATGGCGCCCCGATGAAGAAAAATGTGGGACCAGCACATGCCCGAGCCCAAGATGTGCTGCCGCAACCCTCGGTCCGGTTCGATCTTAGACTGGGAATGAACTTCGTATGCTTATACTGGGAATGAACTCCGTATTCCTAAGTCAACCACGAAACGAGCGTGCGGGGGCTCAGCCGGCAAGAGGGGCGGGATGCGCAAGCTAGTGATCAGCCAGGTCCTCCTCTGCATGCTGCTGATCCTGTGGCCACAACCCTCGGTCTGGTCCGATCTTAGACTGTGAATAAACTCCGTATGACTAAGCCAACCGACGAAATGAGCGTGCGGGCGGCCGGGCGGGCGAGCACTACGCCGGCCAGAGAGACGGGATGCGCAAGTCGCGGATCGATAGGGTGGTAGGTGGGTTTAGGCACATCTTCATATTTCTACGTGCCAATGCCATTTTTGTGGCTTGTAAATTCATACAATGGTCCCTTAAGCCTTCACGTGAAGTTTCATGGCAAGACGACTCGTTTTCAATTTTTCACGATTTTTGAAACTTTTTGCTGCTTAGGATTTTTTAAAATTTTTTCGGAAGGATTTTTGGCCCCAATCTTGGTAGATGTGATCCTTGTATTTTTGCTGGCATGCATAAAAAAATTCAGCTAAAAACTCGGAGTGTACAAGATTTTGTGACAATTTGAAAAAAGTGTCCCCATTTAGGACACTTTAACGGCTACTGACAGCAAACCTGTAAAATCTCAAATGCTCTTTAAGGGGGTGTGAGTTCTCGAGGTTTGATGAGGGATATGGGGCAAATATAAGGGCCAAGTACCAGCACCCAATGCACATCATGTGCGCACACACCCCCCGGCCCCCCCGATCGCCGGAACCCCAATGCCGTCGGTCAGGTTCTCCGACGATGCTTCGACGAAGAAAAATACGGCTCCAGCACATGCTCGAGCCCAGCATGTGCTGCCGCAACCCTCGGTCCGATCGATCTTAGACTGGGAATGAACTCCGTATGCTTAAGCCAACCGACGAGACGAGCGGGAGGACGGGCAGGCGGGCACTACGCTGGCCAGAGAGACGCGATGCGCAACCCGTGGATCGATAGGGTGGTAGGCAGGCTTGGGCACATCTTCATATTCCTCCATTCCAATGCCATTTTTATGGCTTGTAAATTCATACAATGGTCCCTTAAGCCTTCACGTGAAGTTTCAAGGCAAGACGACTCGTTTTTTATTTTTCACAATTTTTGAAACTTTTTATGGTTCGGGATTTTTTAAAATTTTTTCGAAAGGATTTTTGGCCCAAAACTTGGTAGACGTGATCCTTGTATTTTTTTTGGCATGCACAAAAAAATTCAGCTAAAAACTCAAAGTGTACAAGATTTTGTGAGCATTTGAAAAAAATGTCCCCATTTCAGACACTTTAATGGCTACTGGCAGCAAACCTGTAAAATCTCAAATGCTCTTTAAGGGGGTGTGAGTTCTCGAGGTTTGATGAGGGATAGGGGGCCAATATAAGGGCCAAGTACCAGCACCCATCGCACATCATGTGAGTACACCCCCCGGCCCCCCCGATCGTCGGACCCCAATACCGCCGGTCAGGTTCTCCGACGATGGTGCCCCGACGAAGAAAAATGCGGCACCAGCACATGCTTGAGCCCAGCATGTGCTGCTGCAAACCACGGTCTAGACCGATCTTAGACTGGGAATGAACTCCGTATGCCTATGTCAACCCATGAAACGAGTGTGCGGGCGCTCAGTCGGCCAGAAGGGCGGGATGCGCAAGCCGGGGATTGGTCGGGTCCCCCTCTATGTGCTACCAATCCTGCTACTGCAACCCTCGGTCCAATCTGATCTTATATTGGGAATGAACTCCGTATACCTAAGCCAACCGATGAAATGAGCGGGCAGGCGGGTGGGCGGGCACTACGCTGGCCAGAGAGACGGGATGCGCAAGCCGTAGATTGTTAGGGTGGTAGGTGGGTTTAGGCACCTCTTCATATTTCTACATGCCAATGCCATTTTTATGGCTTGTAAATTCATAAAATGGTCCCTTAAGCCTTGACGTGAAGTTTCATGGCAAGACGACTCGTTTTGTATTTTTCACGATTTTTAAAACTTTTTACGGCTCGAGATTTTTTAAAATTTTTTCGGAAGGAGTTTTGGCCCTAAACTTATTAGACGTGATCCTTGTATTCTTGTTGGCATGCACAAAAAAATTCAGCTAAAAACTCGAAGTGTACAAGATTTTGTGACCATTTGAAAAAAGTGTCCCCATTTCAGACACTTTAATTGCTACTGGCAGCAAACCTGTAAAATCTCAAATGCTCTTTCAGAGGGTGTGAGTTCTCGAGGTTTGATGAGGGATAGGGGGCAAATAAAAGGGCCAACTACTAGCACCCATTGCACATCATGTGCGCACACCCCCCCGACCCCCCGATCGTCGAAACCCCAATGTCGCCGATCAAGTTTTTCGATGATGGTGCCCCGGTGAAGAAAAATGCGACACCAGCACATGCCCGAGCCCAGCATGTACTGCCGTAACCCTCGGTCTGGTCCGATCTTAGACTGGGAATGAACTCCGTATGCTTAGAATGGGAATGAACTCCGTATGCCTAAGTCAACCCACGAAATGATTGTGCGTACGCTTAGTCGACCAGAGGGGCGGGATGCGTAAGTCAGGGATCGGTTGGGTCCCCCTCTACGTGCTGTCGATCCTGCTACCGCAACCCTCGATCCAATCTGATCTTAGACTGGGAATGAACTCCGTATGCCTAAGCCAACCGACGAAACGAGAGGGCCGACGGACGGACGGGCACTACGCTGGCCAGAGAGACGGGATGCGCAAGCCGTGTATCGACAGGGTGGTAGGTGGGTTTAGGCACCTCTTCATATTTCTACATGCCAATGCCATTTTTATGGCTTGTAAATTCATACAATGGTCCCTTAAGCCTTGACGTGAAGTTTCATGGCAAGACGACTCGTTTTCTATTTTTCATGATTCTTAAAAATTTTTGGGGTTCGGGATTTTTTAAAATTTTTTCGGAAGGCGTTTTGGCCCCAAACTTATTAGATGGGGTCCTTGTATTCTTGTTGGCATGCACAAACAAATTCAGCTAAAAACTCAAAGTGTACAAGATTTTGTGACCATTTGAAAAAGGTGTCCCCATTTTAGACACTTTAATAGCTACTTGCAGAAAACCTGTAAAATCTCAAATGCTCTTTAAGGGGGTGTGAGTTCTCAAGGTTTGATGAGGGATAGGGGGCCAATATAAGGGCCAAGTACCAGCACCCATCGCACATCATGTGCGTAAACCTCCCCGGCCCCCTGATTGTCGGAAGCTTAATACCGCCGATCAAGTTCTCCGGCAATGGTGCCCCGGTGAAGAAAAATGTGGCACCAGCACATGCCCGAGCCCAGCATGTGCTACCGCAGCCCTTGGTCTGGTCCGATCTTAGACGGGGAATGAACCTTGTATGCTTAGACTGGGAATGAACTCCGTATGCCTAAGTTAACCCATGAATCGAGTGTGCAGGCGCTCAGCCGGTCAGAGGGGCGGGATGGCAAGCCGGGGATCAGTCGAGTCCCCCTCTACGTGTTGTCGATCCTGCTACCGCAACCCTCGATCCGATTTGATCTTAGACTGGGAATGAACTCCGTATGCCTAAGCCAACCGACGAAACGAGCGGGCGGGCGGGCACTACACCGGCCAGAGAGACGGGATGCGCAAGCCGTGGATCGATAGGGTGGTAGGTAGGCTTAGCCACATCTTCATATTCCTGCATTCCAATGCCATTTTTATGGCTTGTAAATTCATACAATGGTCCCTTAAGCCTTCACGTGAAGTTTCATAGGAAGACGACTCATTTTCTATTTTTCACGATTTTTGAAATTTTTTTCTGTTCGGGATTTTTTAAAATTTTTTCGAAAGGAGTTTTAGCCCCAAGCTTGGTGGACGTGATCCTTGTATTTTTGTTGGCATGCATAAAACAATTCAGCTAAAAACTCGAAGTGTACAAGATTTTGTGACCATTTGAAAAAAGTGTCCCCATTTCAGACACTTTAATGGCTACTGGCAGCAAACCTGTAAAATCTCAAATGCTCTTTAAGGGGGTGTGAGTTCGCAAGGTTTGATGAGGGATAAGGGGCCAATATAAGGGCCAAGTACCAGCACCCATCGCACATCATGTGCGCACAGACCCCCGGCCCCCCCGATCGTCGAGACCCCAATACCGCCGGTCAGGTTCTTTGGTGATGCTCCGGTGATGGTGCCCCGACGAAGAAAAATGCGACACCAGCACATGCCCGAGCCCAACATGTGCTAACCCAACCCTCGATCCAGTCCGATCTTAGACTGGGAATGAACTCCATATGCTTAGACTGGGAATGAACTCCGTATGCCTAAGTTAACCCACGAATCGAGCGTGCAGGCACTAAGTCGGCCAGTGGGGTGGGATACGCAAGCCGGGGATCGGCCAGGTCGTAACCCTCAGTCCCATCTGATCTTAGACTGGGAATAAACTCCGTATACCTAAGCCAACCGACAAAACAAACAGGCGGGCAGGTGGGCGGGCACTACGCCAGCCAAAGAAACGGGATGCGCAAGCCGTGGATCGGTAGGTGCTTGGTGGGTTTAGGCACATCTTCATATTTCTGCATGCCAATGCCATTTTTATGGCTTGTAAATTCATACAATGGTCCCTTAAGCCTTCACGTGAAGTTTCATGCCAAGACAACTCGTTTTCTGTTTTTCATGATTTTTGAAACTTTTTGCGGTTCGAGATTTTTTAAAAATATTTTGGAAGGAGTTTTGGCCCGAAACTTGGTAGACATGATCCTTGCATTTTTGTTGGCTTGCACAAAAAAATTCAGCTAAAAACTCGAAGTGTACAAGATTTTGTGACCATTTGAAAAAAGAGTCCTCATTTTAGACACTTTAATGGCTACTGGCAGCAAACCTGTAAAATCTGAAATGCTCTTTAAGGGGGTGTGAGTTCTTGAGGTTTGATGAGGGATAGGGGGCCAATATAAGGGCCCAGTACCAGCACCCATCGGACATCATGTGCGCACACCCCCCCGACCCCCCGATCGTCGGAACCCCAATGCCGCCGATCAGGTTCTCCGGCAATGCTCCGGCGATGGTGCCCCGACAAAGAAAAATACAGCACCACCCCATGCCCGAGCCTAGCATGTGCTACCGCAATCCTCGGTCCAGTCCGATCTTAGACTGGGAATGAACTCTGTATGCTTAGACTGGGAATGAACTCCGTATGCCTAAGTCAACCCACGAAACAAGCGTGCAGGCGCTCAGCCGACGAAAGGGGCGAAATGTTCAAGCTGGGGATTGTCTAGGTCTCGTTTTGCATGCTACCGATTCTGCTACCGCAAACCTTGGTCTGGTCTGATCTTAGATTGGGACTGAACTCCGTATGCCTAAGCCAACCGACAAAACGAGCGAGCGGGCGGGCACTACGTCGGCCAGAGAGACGGGATACGCAATCCGTGGATCGATAGGGTGGTAGGTGGGTTTAGGCACATCTTCATATTTCTGCATGCCAATGCCATTTTTATGGCTTGTAAATTCATACAATGGTCCCTTAATCCTTCACATGAAGTTTCATGGCAAGACGACTCGTTTTCATTTTTCACGATTTTTGAAACTTTTTACGGTTCGAGATTTTTTAAAATTTTTTAGGAAGGAATTTTGGCCCTAAACTTGGTAGACATGATCCTTGTATTTTTGTTGGCATGCACAAAAAAATTGAGCTAAAAGCTCAAAGTGTACATGATTTTGTGACCATTTGACAAAAGTGTCCCAATTTTAGACACTTTAATGGCCACTGGCAGCAAACCTGTAAAATCTCAAATGCTCTTTAAAGGGGTGCGAGTTCTCAAGGTTTGATGAGGGATAGGGGGCCAATATAAGGGCCAAGTACTAGGACCCATCGGACATCATGTGCGCACACCCCCCCGATCCACCCGATCGTCGAAACCCCAATGCCGTAGGTCAGGTTCTCCGGTGATGCTCCGGTGATGGTGCCCCGGCGAAGAAAAATGCGGCACCAGCAAATGCCCCCATCCCTCAGTCCGGTCTGATCTTAGACTGGGAATGAACTCCATTTGCCTAAACCAACCGACGAAACAAGTGGGCTGGCAGGCGGGCGGGCACTACGTCGGCTAGAGAGACAGGATGTGCAAGCCGTGGATCGATAGGGTGGTAGGTGGGTTTAGGCACATCTTCATATTTCTGTGTGCCAATACCATTTTTATGGCTTGTAAATTCATACACTGGTCCATTAAGCCTTCACATGAAGTTTCATGGCAAGACGACTCGTTTTCTATTTTTCACAAACATTTTGCGGTTCGAGATATTTTAAAATTTTCTTGGAATGAATTTTGGCCCCAAACTTAGTGGATGTGATCCTTGTATTTTTGTTGGCATGCACAAAAAAATTCAGCTAAAAACTCGAAGTGTACAAGATTTTGTGACCATTTGAAAAAAGTGTCCCCATTTTAGACACTTTAATGGCCACTGGCAGCAAACCTGTAAAATCTCAAACGCTCTTTAAGGGGGTGTGAGTTCTCAAGGTTTGATGAGGGGTAGGGGGCCAATATAAGGTCCAACTACCAGCACCCATCGCACATCTTCTGTGCACCCCCCGGCCCCCCCGATCGCCAAAACCCCAATGCAACCGGTCAGGTTCTCCGACGATGCTCCAACAATGGTGCCCCGACGAAGAAAAATACGACACCAGCACATGCCCGAGCCTAGCATGTGCTGCCGTAACCCTCAGTCCGGTTCGATCTTAGACTGGGAATGAACTCTGTATGCCTAAGTCAACCAACGAAATGAGCATGCGGGCGCTCAGCCGGCCAGAGGGGCTAGATGCGCAAGTCGGGGATCGGCTGGGTCCCCCTCTGCGTGCTGCCAATCCTACTATCACATCCCTCGGTCCAATCTGATCTTAGATTGGGAATGAACTCCGTATGCCTAAGCCAACAGACGAAACGAATGGGCTGGCAGGCGGGCGGGCACTACGCCGGTTAGAGAGACAGGATGTGCAAGCCGTGGATCGATAGGGTGGTAGGTGGGTTTAGGCACATCTTCATATTTATGTGTGCCAATACCCTTTTTATGGCTTGTAAATTCATACACTGGTCCCTTAAGCCTTCACGTGAAGTTTCATGGCAAGACGACTCGTTTTCTATTTTTCACAAACTTTTTGCGGTTTGAGATATTTTAAAATTTTTTTGGAAGGAATTTTGGCCCCAAACTTAGTAGACGTGATCCTTATATTTTTGTTCGCATGCACAAAAAAATTCATCTCAAAACTTGAAGTGTACAAGATTTTGTGACGATTTAAAAAAAGTGTTTCCATTTCAGACACTTTAATGGCAACTGGTAGCAGACCTGTAAAATTTCAAATGCTCATTAAGGGGGTGTGAGTTCTCGAGGTTTGAAGAGGGATAGGGGGCCAATATAAGGGCCAAGTACCAGCACCCATCGCACATCATGTGCGCACACCCCCCGACCCCTCCGATCGTCGGAACCCCAATGCCACCGGTCAGGTTCTCCGACGATGGTGTCCCGACGAAGAAAAATGTGGCACCAGCACATCCCGAGCCTAGCATGTGCTGTCGTAACCCTCGTTCTGGCTTGATCTTAGAGTGGGAATGAACGCCGTATGCCTAACCCAACCGACGAAAAGAATGGCCGGACGGGCAGGCGGGCACTATGCCAGCCAGAGAGACAGGATGCGTAAGCCTTGGATCGATAGGGTGGTAGGTGGGTTTAGGCACATCTTCATATTTCTGCATGCCAATGCCATTTTTATGGCTTGTAAATTCATACAATGGTCCTATAAGCCTTCATGTGAAGTTTCATGGCAAGACGACTCGTTTTCTATTTTTCACGATTTTTTAAACTTTTTACGGTTCGGAATTTTTTAAAATTTTTTCAGAAGGAGTTTTGGCCCAAACTTGGTAGACGTGATCCTTGTATTTTTGTTGGCATGCAAAAAAAATTCAGATAAAAACTCAAAGTGTACAAGATTTTGTGACCATTTGAAAAAAGTGTCCCTATTTCAGACACTTTAATTGCTACTGGCAGAAAACCTGTAAAATCACAAATGCTCTTTAAGGGGGTGTGAGTTCTCAAGGTTTGATGAGGGATAGGGGGCCAATATAAGGGCCAAGTACCAGCACCCATCACACATCATGTGCAAACACCCCCCGACCCCCCCGATCGTTGGAACCCCAATGCTGTCGATCAGGTTCTCTGGCGATGCTTTGGCGATGGTGCCTTGGCAATGAAAAATGCGGCACCAGCACATGCACAAGCCCAGCATGTGCTGCTACAACCCTCGGTCCGATCCGATCTTAGACTGGGAATGAACTCCATATGCTTAGACTGGGAATGAACTCCATATGCCTAAGTCAAACAACGAAACGAGCGTGCAGGCACTCAGCCGGCCAAAGGGGTGGGATGCGCAAGTCGGGGATAGATCGGGTCCCCCTCTGCGTGCTGCCGATCCTACTACCGTAACTCTCAGTTTGGTCTGATCTTACACTGGGAAGGAACTCCGTATGCCTAAGCCAACCGATGAAATGAGAGGGTGGACGAGCGGGCGGGCACCAAGCCGGCCAGAGAGATGGGATGCGCAAGCCGTGGATCGATAGGTGGTAGGTCGGTTTAGGCACATCTTCATATTTTTGTGTGCCAATGCCAATTTTATGGCTTTTAAATTCATACAATGGTCCCTTAAGCCTTCACGTGAAGTTTCACGGCAAGACGACTCGTTTTCTATTTTTCACGATTTTTGAAACTTTTTGCGGTTCAAGATTTTTTAAAATTTTTTCCAAAGGTTTTTCGACCCCCAACTTGGTAGACATGATCCTTGTATTTTTGTTGGCATGCACAAAAAAATTCAGCTAAAAACTCGAAGTGTACAAGATTTTGTGACCATTTGAAAAAAGTGTTTCCATTTCAAACACTTTAATGGCAATCGGCAGCAAACCTGTAAAATCTCAAATGCTCGTTAAGGGGGTGTGAGTTCTCGAGGTTTGATGAGGGATAGGGGGCCAATATAACGGCCAAGTACCAGCACCCATCACACATCATGTGCGAACACCCCCCGGGCCCCCCGATCACCGGAACCCCAATGCCGCCGGTCAGGTTCTCCGATGATGCTCCGACGATGGTGCCCCGGCGAAGAAAAATTCGGCACCATCACATGCCCGAGCCTAGCATGTGCTGCCATAACCCTCATTTTGGTCTGATCTTAGAGTGGGAATGAACTCCGTATGCCTAACCCAATCGACGAAACGAACGGCCGGAAGGGCAGGCGGGCACTACGCCAGCCAGAGAGATGGGATGCGCAAGCCGTGGATCGATAGGGTGGTAGGTGGGTTTAGGCACATCTTCATATTTCTGCATGCCAATGCCATTTTTATGGCTTGTAAATTCATACAATGGTCCTTTAAGCCTTCACGCGAAGTTTCATGGCAAGACGACTCGTTTTCTATTTTTCACGATTTTTTAAACTTTTTACGGTTCGGGATTTTTTAAAATTTTTTCAGAAGGATTTTTGGCCCCAAACTTGGTAGACATGATCCTTGTATTTTTTTTGGCATGCACAAAAACAATCAGCTAAAAACTCGAAGTGTACAAGATTTTGTGACCAATCGAAAAAAGTTTCCCCATTTTAGACACTTTAATGGCTACTGGCAGCAAACCTGTAAAATCTCAAATGCTCTTTATGAGGGTGTGAGTTCTCGAGGTTTGATGAGGGATAGGGGGCCAATATAAGGGCCAAGTACCAGCACCCATCGTACATCATGTGCGCACACCCTCCGGCCCCCCGATGGCCGGAACCCCAATGCCGCCGATCAGGTTCTCCGACGATGCTCCAGCGATGGTGCTCCGGCGAAGAAAAATACGGCACCAGCACATGGCCGAGCCCAGCATGTGTTGCCGCAACCCTTGGTCCGATCAGATCTTAGACTGGGAATGAACTCCGTATCCTTATACTGGGAATGAACTCCGTATGCCTAAGTCAACCCATGAAACGAGCGTGCGGGCGCTCAACAGGCCAGAGGGGCGGGATACGTAAGCCGGGGATCGGTCGGGTCCCCCTCTGTGTCTTGCCGATCTTGCTGCTGTAACCCTCTGTCCGATCTGATCTTAGATTGGGAATGAACTCCGTATGCCTAAGCCAACCGACGGAACGAGCGGGCGGGCGGGGGGGCGGCCACTATGTCAGTCAGAGAGACGGGATGCGCAAGCCGTTGATTGATAGGGTGGTAGGTGGGTTTAGGCACATCTTCTTATTTCTACGTGCCAATGCCATTTTTATTTTTTGTAAATTCATACAATGGTCCCTTAAGCCTTCACGTGAAGTTTCATGGCAAGACGACTCGTTTTCTATTTTTCATAATTTTCAAAACTTTTTATGGTTCGAGATTTTTTAAAATTTTTTCGGAAGGTTTTTTGGCCCCAAACTTGGTAGACGTGATCCTTGTATTTTTGTTGGCTTGTACAAAAAAATTCAGCTAAACACTCGAAGTGTACAAGATTTTGTGACCATTTGAAAAAAGTGTCCCCATTTCAGACACTTTAATGGCTACTGGCAGCAAAACTGTAAAATCTCAAATGCTCTTTAAGGCGGTGTGAGTTCTCAAGGTTTGCTGAGGGATAGGGGGCCAATATAAGGGCCAAGAACCACCACCCATTGTACATCATGCGCGTACATCCCCCCCGGCCCCCCCGATCGTCGGAACCCCAATGTCGCCTGTTAGGCTCTCCGGGATGCTCCGACGATGGTGCCTCGGTGAAGAGAAATGTGGCACCAGCACATACCCAAGCCCAGCTGCCGCAACCCTTGATCCGGTCTGATCTTAGACTGGGAATGAACTCCTATGCCTAAGTCAACCCATGAAATGAACATGTGGGCGCTCATCCGGCCAGAGGGGTGGGATGCACAAGCTGGGATTGGCCGGGTCCCCCTCTGCGTGCTGCCGATCCTGCTTCTGTAACCCTCGATCTGGTTTGATCTTAGACCGAGAAAGAACTCCGTATGCCTAAGCCAACCGACGAAACGAGCGGGCGGGTGGGCACTATGCCGACCAGAGATACGGGATGCACAAGCCGTTGATCGATAGGGTGGTAGGTGGGTTTACGCACATCTTCATATTTCTGCATGCCAATGCCATTTTTATGTCCTGTAAATTCATACAATGGTCCCTTAAGCCTTCACGTGAAGTTTCATCGCAAGACAACTCATTTTTTATTTTTCACGATTTTCAAAACTTTTTACGGTTAGAGATTTTTTAAAATTTTTTCGAAAGGAGTTTTGGTCCCAAACTTGGTAGACGTGATCCTTATATCTTTTTTGCATGCACAAAAAAATTCATCTCAAAACTTGAAGTGTACAAGATTTTGTGACCATTTGAAAAAAGTGCCCCCATTTGAGACACTTTAATTGCTACTGGCAGCAAACCTGCAAAATCTCAAATGCTTTTTAAGGGGGTGTGAGTTCTCAAGGTTTGATGAGGGATAAGTGGCCAAAATAAGGGCCAAGTACCAGTACCCACCACACATCATGTGTGCACACCCCCCAGGCACCTTCGATCACCGGAACCCCAATGCCGTCGATCAGGTTCTCCGACGATGCTTCGGCGATGGTGCCTTGGCAATGAAAAATACGGCACCAGCACATGCACAAGCCCAGCATGTGCTGCTACAACCCTCGGTCCGATCCGATCTTAGACTGGGAATGAACTCCATATGCCTAAGTCAAACAACGAAACGAGCGTGCAGGCACTCAGTCGGCCAGAGGGGTGGGATGCGCAAGCCGGGATCGATCGGGTCCCCCTCTGCGTGCTGCCGATCCTACTGTCGCAACTCTCGATTCGGTCTGATCTTAGACTGGCAAGGAACTCCGTATGCCTAAGCCAACCGATGAAACGAGTGGGTGGGCGGGCGGGCGGGCACCAAGCCGGCCAGAGAGATGGAATGCGCAAGCCGTGGATCGATAGGGTGGTAGGTCGGTTTAGGCACATCTTCATATTTTTATGTCCCAATGCCATTTTTATGGCTTTTAAATTCATACAATGGTCCCTTAAGCCTTCAGGTGAAGTTTCACGGCAAGACGACTCGTTTTCTATTTTTCATGATTTTTGAAACTTTTTGCGGTTCAAGATTTTTTAAAATTTTTTTCGAAGGTTTTTTGAACCCCAACTTGGTAGACGTGATCCTTGTATTTTTTTTGGCATGCACAAAAAAATTCAGCTAAAAACTCAAAGTGTACAAGATTTTGTGACCATTTGAAAAAAATGTTTCCATTTCAGACACTTTAATGGCAACTGGCAGCAAACCTGTAAAATCTCAAATGCTCATTAAGGGGGTGTGAGTTCTCGAGATTTGATGAGGGATAGGGGCCAATATAACGGCCAAGTACCAGCACCCATCGCACATCATGTGCGCACACCCCCCGGCCCCCCCGATCGTCCGAACCCCAATGTCGTCGGTCAGGTTCTCCGACGATGCTCCGACGATGGTGCCCCGATGAAGAAAAATACGGCACCATCACATGCCCGAGCCTAGCATGTGCTGCCATAACCCTCGTTCCGGTCCAATCTTAGAGTGGGAATGAACTCCGTATGCCTAACCCAACCGACGAAACGAGCGGCCGGGCAGGCAGGTGGGCACTACGCCAGCCAGAGAGACGGGATGCGCAAGCCGTGGGTCGATAGGGTGGTAGGTGGGTTTAGGCACATCTTCATATTTCTGCATGCCAATGCCATTTTTATGGCTTGTAAATTCATACAATGGTCCTTTAAGCCTTCACGTGAAGTTTCATGGCAAGACGACTTGTTTTCTATTTTTCACGATTTTTTAAACTTTTTACGGTTCGGGATTTTTTAAAATTTTTTCGGAAGGATTTTTGGCCCCAAACTTGGTAGACATGATCCTTGTTTTTTTTTTGGCATGCACAAAAACAATCAGCTAAAAACTCGAAGTGTACAAGATTTTGTGACCAATCGAAAAAAGTTTCCCCATTTTAGACACTTTAATGGCTACTGGTAGCAAACCTGTAAAATCTCAAATGCTCTTTATGAGGGTGTGAGTTCTCGAGGTTTGATGAGGGATAGGGGGCCAATATAAGGGCCAAGTACCAGCACCCATCGCACATCATGTGCGCACACCCCCCGGCCCCTCCGATGGCCGGAACCCCAATGCCGCCGGTCAGGTTCTCCGACGATGCTCCAGCGATGGTGCTCCGGCGAAAAAAAATATGGCACCAGCACATGGTCGAGCCCAGCATGTGTTGCCGCAACCCTCGATCTGATCAGATCTTAGACTGGGAATGAACTCCGTATCCTTATATTGGGAATGAACTCCGTATCCTTATATTGGGAATGAACTCCGTATCCTAAGTCAACCCATGAAACGAGCGTGCGAGCTCTCTGCCGGCCAGAGGAGCGGGATGCGCAAGCCGAGGATCTGTTGGGTCCACCTCTGCATGCTACCGATCCTGCTGCCACAACCCTCAGTCCGGTCTGATCTTAGACTAGGAATGAACTCTGTATGCCTAAGCCAATCGATGAAATGAGCGGGCGGACGGGCGGGTGGGTACTACGCCGCCCAGAGAGACGGGATGCACAAGCCATGGATAAATTGGGTGGTAGGCGGGTTTCATCACATCTTCATATTTCTGCTTGCCAATGCCATTTTTATGGCTTGTAAATTCATACAATGGTCCCTTAAGCCTTCACGTGAAGTTTCATGGCAAGATGACTCGTTTTCTTTTTTTCATGATTTTTAAAATTTTTTTCGATTTGGGAGTTTTTAAAATTTTTTCGAAAGGATTTTTGGCCCCAAACTTGGTAGACGTGATCCTTGTATTTTTTTTGGCATGCACAACAAAAAATTAGCTCAAAACTCGGAGTGTACAAGATTTTGTGACCATTTGAAAAAGGTGTCCCCATTTCATACACTTTAATGGCTACTGACAGCAAACCTATAAAATCTCAAATTCTCTTTAAGGGAGTGTGAGTTCTCGAGGTTTGGTGAGGGATAGGGGACCAATATAAAGGTCAAGTACCAGCACCCATCGCACATCATGTGCGCACACCCCCCCGGCCCCCCCGATCACCGGAACCCCAATGTCGCCGGTTAGGTTCTCCGACGATGCTCCGGCGATGGTGCCCCGACAAAAAAAAATACGGCACCATCACATGCCCAAGCCCAGCATGTGCTGCCGCAACCCTCGGTCCAGTCTGATCTTAGACTGGGAATGAACTCCGTATGCTTAGACTAGGAATGAACTCCGTATGCCTAAGTCAACCCACGAAACGAGCGTGCGGGCGCTCAACAGGCCAGAGGGGCGGGATGCGTAAGTTGGGGATCGGCCGGGTCCCCTCTGTGTCTTGCCGATCTTGCTACTGCAACCCTCCGTCCAATCTAATCTTAGATTGGGAATGAACTCCATATGCCTAAGCCAACTGACGAAACGAGCGGGCGGGCGGGGGGGCATCCACTATGTCAGTCAGAGAGACGAGATGCGCAAGCCGTGGATCGATAGGGTGGTAGGTGGGTTTAGGCACATCTTCTTATTTCTACGTGCCAATGCCATTTTTATTTCTTGTAAATTCATACAATGGTCCCTTAAGCCTTCACGTGAAGTTTCATGGCTAGACGACTCGTTTTCTATTTTTCATGATTTTTGAAACTTTTTGTGGTTTGAGATTTTTTAAAATTTTTTCGAAAGGTTTTTTGACCCCAGACTTGGTAGACGTGATCCTTGTATTTTTGTTGGCTTGCACAAAAAAATTCAGCTAAACACTCGAAGTGTACAAGATTTTGTGACCATTTGAAAAAAGTGTCCCCATTTTAGACACTTTAATGGCTACTGGCAGCAAACCTGTAAAATCTCAAATGCTCTTTAAGGGGGTGTGAGTTCTCGAGGTTTGGTGAGGGATATGAGGCCAATATAAGGGCCAGGAACCACCACCCATCTCACATCATGCGCGTACACCCCCCCCGGCCCCCCCGATCGTCGGAACCCTAATGTCGCCTGTCAGGCTCTCTGGCCATGCTCCGACGATGGTGCCCCGATGAAGAAAAATATGGCACCAGCACATGCCCAAGCCCAGCATGTGCTGCCGCAACCTTCGGTCCGGTCTGATCTTAGACTGGGAATGAACTCCTATGCCTAAGTCAACCCATGAAATGAACGTGTGGGCGCTCATCCGGCCAGAGGGGCGGGATGTGCAAGCCGGGGATCGGTCGGGTCCCCCTCTACGTGCTACCGATCCTGCTTCTGTAACCCTCGATCTGGTCTGATCTTAGACCGAGAAATAACTCCGTATGCCTAAGCCAACCGACGAAACGAGCGGGCGAACGGGCGGGTGGGCACTATGCCAACCAGAGATACGGGATGCACAAGCCGTAGATCGATACGGTGGTAGGTGGGTTTACACACATCTTCATATTTTTGCTTGCCAATGCCATTTTTATGTCCTATAAATTCATACAATGGTCCCTTAAGCCTTCACGTGAAGTTTCATCGCAAGACAACTCGTTTTCTATTTTTCACGATTTTCAAAACTTTTTACGGCTAGAGATTTTTTAAAATTTTTTCGGAAGGAGTTTTGGTCCAAAACTTGGTAGACGTGATCCTTATATATTTTTTTGCATGCATAAAAAAATTCATCTCAAAACTTGAAGTGTACAGGATTTTGTGACCATTTGAAAAAAGTGTCCCCATTTGAGACACTTTAATGGCTACTGGCAGCAAACCTGCAAAATCTCAAATGCTCTTTAAGGGGGTGTGAGTTCTCGAGGTTTGATGAGGGATAAGTGGCCAAAATAAGGGCCAAGTACCAGTACCCACCGCACATCATGTGCGCACACCCGCCCAGGCCCCCCCGATCACTGAAACCCCAATGCCGTCGGTCAGGTTCTCCGGCGATGCTCCGACGATGGTGCCCCGGTGAAGAAAAATGTGGCACCAGCACATGCCCGAGCCCAACATGTGATGCAGTAACCTTCGGTCCGGTCTGATCTTAGACTGGGAATGAACTCCGTATGCCTAAGTCAACCCATGAAACGAGCGTGCGAGCACTCAGCCAACCAGAGGGGCGGGATGCGCAAGTCGGGGATCGACCTGGTCCCCCTCTACGTGCTGTCGATCCTGCTGCCACAACCCTCGGTCTGGTCCAATCTTAGATTGGGAATGAACTCCGTATGCCTAAGCCAACTGACGAAACGAACGGGCGGGCAGGCGGGTGGGCACTACGCCGGCCAGAGAGACGGGATGCGTAAGCCGTGGATCGATAGGTTGGTTGGTGGGTTTAGGCACATCTTCATATTTCTACGTGCCAATGCCATTTTTATTTCTTGTAAATTCATACAATGGTCCCTTAAGCCTTCACATGAAGTTTCATGGCAAGATGACTCGTTTTCTATTTTTCATGATTTTTGAAACTTTTTGCGGTTCGAGATTTTTTAAAATTTTTTTGGAAGGATTTTTGGTAGATGTGATCCCTGTATTTTTGTTGGCATGCATAAAAAAATTCAGCTAAAAACTCAAAGTGTACAAGATTTTGTGACCATTTGAAAAAAGTGTCCCCATTTCAGATACTTTAATGGCTACTGGCAGCAAACCTATAAAATCTCAAATGCTCTTTAAGGGGGTGTGAGTTATCGAGGTTTGATGAGGGATAGGGGGCCAATATAAGGGCCAAGTACCAGCACCCAACGCACATCATGTCCGCACACCAACCCCGGCCCCCCGATCGCCGGAACCCCAATGCCGCCGGTCAGGTTCTCCGACGATGCTCCGGCGATGTGCCCGACGAAGAAAAATGTGGCACCAACACATTCTCGAGCCCAACATGTGCTGCCACAACCCTCAATCTAGTCTGATCTTAGACTGAGAATGAACTCCGTATGCCTAAGCCAATCGATGAAACGAGCGGGCGGGCGGGCGGGCGTATGTCAGCCAGAGAGACGGGATGTGCAAGCCATGGATCGATAGGGTGGTAGGTGGGTTTAGGCACATCTTCATATTTCTATGTGCCAATGCCATTTTTATGGCTTGTAAATACATACAATGGTCCCTTAAGCCTTCACGTGAAGTTTCATGGCAAGATGACTCGTTTTCTATTTTTCATGATTTTTGAAACGTTCTGCGGTTCGGAATTTTTGAAAATTTTTTTGGAAGGAGTTTTGGCGCCAAACTTGGTAGACGTGATCCTTGTATTTTTGTTGGCATGCACAAAAAAATTCAACTAAAAACTCGAAGTGCACCAGATTTTGTGGCCATTTGGAAAAAGTGTCGCCATTTAAGACACTTTAACGGCTACTGGCAGCAATCCTGTAAAATCTCAAATGCTCTTTAAGGGAGTGTGAGTTCTCGAGGTTTGATGAGGGACAGGGGCCCAATATAAGGGCCAAGCACCAGCACCCTTCGCACATTATGTGCGCACACCCCTCCGGTGCCCCTGATCGCTGGAACCCTAATGCCGTCGGTCAGGTTCTCCGACGATGCTCCGGTGATGGTGCCCCGACGAAGAAAAATGCGGCACCAACACATGCCCGAGCCCAGCATGTGTTGTCGGAACGCTCGGTCTGGTCCGATCTTAGACTGGGAATGAACTCTGTATGCTTAGACTGGGAATGAACACCGTATGCATAAGGCAACCCATGGAAATAGCGTGCGGGTGCTCAGCTGGCCAGAGAGGCGGGATGCGCAAGCCGGGGATCGATCGGGTCCCCCTCTGCGTGCTGCCAAATGTTGCTGCCACAACCCTCGGTCCAGTCTGATCTTAGACTGGGAATGAATTCCATATGCCTAACCCAACCAACGAAATAAGTGGGCGAGCGGACGAGCACTACACCGGCCAGACAGACAGGATGTGCAAGCCGTCTATCGATAGGGTGGTAGGTGGGTTTAGGCACATCTTTATATTTCTGCGTGCCAATGCCATGTTTATGGCTTGTAAATTCATACAATGGTCCCTTAAGCCTTCACGTGAAGTTTCATGGCAAGACGACTCATTTTCTATTTTTCATGATTTTTGAAACTTTTTACGGTTCGGGATTTTTTAAAATTTTTTCGGAAGGAGTTTTTGCCCCAAACTTGGTAGACATGATCCTTGTATTTTTGTTGGCATGCACAAAAAAATTCAGCTAAAAACTCAAAGTGCACTAGATTTTGTGACCATTTGAAAAAAGTGTCGCCATTTTCAGACACTTTAATGGCTACTGGCAGCAAAGCTGTAAAATCTCAAATTGTCTTTAAGGGGGTGTGAGTTCTCGAGGTTTGATGAGAGATAGGGGGCCAATATAAGGGCCAAGTAGCGGCACCCATCGCACATCATGTGCGCACACCCCCCAGCCCCCCTGATCTTAGACTGGGAATGAAGTCTGTATGCCGATGGCAACCGACGAAACCAGCGGGTGGGCGGGCAGGCGGGCACTATGTCGGCCAGAGAGACGGGATGCGCAAGCCGTGGATCGATAGGGTGGTAGGTGGGTTTAGGCACATCTTCATATTTCTACGTGCCAATTTCATTTTTATGGCTTGTAAATTCATACAACAGTCCCTTAAGCCTTCACGTGAAGTTTCTTGGCAAGACGACTCGTTTTCTATTTTTCATGATTTTCAAAACTTTTTGCCATTCGAGATTTTTTAATATTTTTTCGAAGGGGTTTTTACCCCAAACTTGGTAGACGTCATCCTTGTATTTTTTTTGGCATGCACAAAAAAAATCAGCTAAAAACTCGAAGTGTACAAGATTTTGTGACCATTTGAAAAACGTGTCCCCATTTCAGACACTTTAATGGCTACTGGCAGCAAACCTGTAAAATCTCAAATGCTCTTTATGATGGTGTGAGTTCTTGAGGTTTGATGAGTGATAGGGGGCCAATATAAGGGCCAAGTACCAGCATCCATCGCACATCATGGGCGCACACCCCCCCTCCGGCCCCCCGATCTTCGGAACCCTAATGCCGTCGGTCAGGTTCTCCGGCGATGTTCTGACGATGGTGCCCCGACGAAGAAAAATGAGGCACCAGCACATGCCTGAGCCCAACATGTACTGCCGTAACCCTCGGTCCGGCCCGATCTTCGACTGGGAATGAACTCCGTATGCCTAAGCCAACCAACGAAACGAGCGGGCGGGCGGGTGGGCGGGCGGGTGGGTGGGCACTACGTCTGCCAAAGAGACGGGATGCGTAAGCCATGGATCGATAGGGTGGTAGGTGGGTTTAGGCACATCTTCATATTTTTGCGTGCCAATGCCATTGTTATGGCTTGTAGATTCATACAATGGTCCCTTAAGCTTTCACGTGAAGTTTCATGGCAAGACGACTTGTTTTCTATTTTTCAAGATTTTTGAAACTTTTTTACGGTTCGGCATTTTTTAAAATTTTTTCGGAAGGAGTTTTGGCTCCAAACTTGGTAGACGTGATCCTAGTATTTTTGTTGCCATGCACAAAAAAATTCAGCTAAAAACTCGAAGTGTACAAGATTTTGTGACCATTTGAAAAAAGTATCCCCATTTCAGACATTTTAATGGCTACTGGTAGTAAACCTGTAAAATCTCAAATGCTCTTTAAGGGGGTGTGAGTTCTCGAGCTTTGATGAGGGATATGGGGCCAATATAAGGGCCAAGTACCAGCACCCATCGCACATCATGCGCGCACACCCCCACGGCCCCCCCGATCATCGGAACCCCAATGCCGTCGATCAGGTTCTCTCGCGAAGCTCCGGCGATGGTGCCCCGGCAAAGAAAAATGTGGCACCAGCACATGCCTGAGTGCAGCATGTGCTGCCACAACCCTCGGTCCGGTCCGATCTTAGACTGGGAATGAACTCCGTATGCTTAGACTAGGAATGAACTCTGTATGCCTAAGTCAACCCACGAAACGAGCGTGCGGGCGCTTAGCTGGCCAGAGGGGCAGGATACGCAAGCTGGGGATCAGTCGGGTCCCCCTATACGTGCTGCCGATCCTGCTACTGCAACCATCCATCTGGTCAGATCTTAGACTGGGAATGAACTCTGTATGCCTAAGCCAACTGACAAAATGAGCAGCCGGGCGGGCGGGCACTATGCCGGCCAGAGAGACAGGATGCGTAAGCCGTGGATCGATAGGGTGGTAGGTGGGTTTAGGCACATCTTCATATTTCTACATGCCAATGCCATTTTTATGGCTTGTAAATTCATACAATGGTCCCTTAAGCCTTCACGTGAAGTTTCATGGCAAGACGACTCGTTTTCTATTTTTCATGATTTTTGAAACTTTTTGCGGTTCGGGATTTTTTAAAATTTTTTCGAAAGGAGTTTTGACCCCCAAACTAGGTAGAAATGATCATTTTTTTTTTTGGCATGCACAAAAAAATTCAGCTAAAAACTCGAAGTGTACAAGATTTTGTGAACATTTGAAAAAAGTGTCCCCATTTCAGACGCTTTAATGGCTACTGGCAGCAAATCTGTAAAATCTCAAATGCTCTTTAAGGGGGTGTGAGTTCTTGAGGTTTGATGAGGGATAGGGGGCCAATATAAGGGCCAAGTACCAGCACCCATTGCACATCATGTGCGCACACCCCCCGACCCCCCCGATCGTCGAAACCCCAATGCCGCCGATCAGGTTCTCTGGCGATGCTCCAGCGATGGTGCCCCGACGAAGAAAAATACGGCACCAGCACATGCCCGAGCCCAGCATGTGCTGCCACAACCTTCGGTCTGGTCCGATCTTAGACTGGGAATGAACTCCGTATGCTTAGACTGGGAATGAACTCCATATGCCTAAGTCAACCCACGAAACGAGCGTGCAGGCGCTCAGCCGGCCAGAGAAGCGGGATGTGCAAATCGGGGATCGGCCGGGTCCCCCTTTACATGCTGTCAATCCTGCTGCTGCAACCCTCAGTCCAATCCAATCTTACATTGGGAATGAACTCCGTATGCCTAAGCCAATCGACGAAACGAACGGGTGGGCGGGCAGGCGGGCACTACGTCGGCCAGAGAGACGAGACGTGCAAGCCGTGGATCGATAGGGTGGTACGTGGGTTTAGGCACATCTTTGTATTTCTGCGTGCCAATGCCATTTTTATGGCTTGTAAATTGATACAATGGTCCCTTAAGCCTTCATGTGAAGTTTCATGGCAAGACGACTCGTTTTCTATTTTTCACGATTTTCAAAACTTTTTACGGTTCGGGATTTTTTAAACTTTTTTTGGAAGGATTTTTGGCCCAAAACTTGGTAGACGTGATCCTTGAATTTTTGTTGGCATGCACAAAAAAATTCAGCCAAAAACTCGAAGTGTACCAAATTTTGTGACCAATTGAAAAAAGTGTCCCCATTTCAGACATTTTAATGGCTACTGGCAGCAAACCTGTAAAATTTCAAATGCTCTTTAAGGGGGTGTGAGTTCTCAAGGTTTGATGGGAGATAGGGGGCCAATATACGGGCCAAGTACCAGCACCCATCGTACATATGTGCGCACAAACCCCCGACCCCACCGATCGTCAGAACCCCAATGCCACCGGTCAGGTTCTCCGACGATGCTCCGGTGATGATGCCCTGGCGAAGAAAAATGCGGCACTAGTACATGCCCGAGCCCAGCATGTGCTGCCGCAACCCTTTGTCCAGTCTGATCTTAGACTGGTAATGAACTCTGTATGCTTAGACTGGGAATCAACTACGTATGCCTAAGTCAACCCACGAAACGAGCGTGCAGGCGCTCAGCCGGCCAGAGGGGTGGGATGCGGAAGCCGGAGATCGGTTGGGTCCCCCTCTGCATGCTGCCGATCCTGCTATCGCAACCCTCGGCCCAGTCCGATCTTAGACTGGGAATGAACTCCATATGGCTAAGCCAACCGACGAAACGAGCGGGAGTGCGGGCGGGCACTACGTCAGCCAGAGAGACGAGATGCGTAAGCCGTGGATCGATAGGGTGGTACGTGGGTTTAGGCACATCTTCATATTTCAGCGTGCCAATGCCATTTTTGTGGCTTGTAAATTCATACAATGGTCCCTTAAGCCTTCACGTGAAGTTTCATGGCAAGACGACTCGTTTTCTATTTTTCATGATTTTTGAAACTTTTTACGGTTCGGGATTTTTTAAAGTTTTTTCGGAAGGAGTTTTAGCCCCAAAATTGGTAGACATGATCCTTGTATTTTTTTTGGCATGCACAAAAAAATTCAGCTAGAAACTCGAAATGTACAAGATTTAGTGACCATTTGAAAAAAGTGTCCCCATTTCAGACACTTTAATGGCTACTGGCAGCAAACCTGTAAAATCTCAAATGCTCTTTAAGGGGGTGTGAGTTCTCAAGGTTTGATGAGGGATTTGGGGCCAATATAAGGACCAAGTACCAGCACCCATCGCAAATCATGTGCGCACACCCCCCCGGCCCCTTCGATCGCTGGAACAGTAATGCCGCCGATCAGGTTCTCTGGCGATGCTCCAGCGATGGTGCCCCGGCGAAGAAAAATGCGGCACCAGCACATCCCCGAGCCCAGCATGTGCTGCCACAACCCTCGATCTGCTCCGATCTCAGACTGGGAATGAACTCCGTATGCTTAGAGTAGGAATGAACTCTGTATGCCTAAGTCAACCCACTAAACGAGCGTGCGGGTGCTTAGCCGGCCAAAGGGGCAGGATGCGTAAGTCGGGGATTCGTCGGGTCCCCCTCTACGTACTGCTGATCCTGCTACCGCAATCCTCGGTCCGGTCTGATCTTAGACTGGGAATGAACTCCGTATGCCTACGCCAACCGACGAAACGAGCGGGCGGGCGGGCGGGTACTATGCCGGCCAGAGAGACGTGATGCGCAAGCCGTGGATCGATAAGGTGGTAGGTGGGTTTAGGCACATCTTCATATTTCTGCGTGCCAATGCCATTTTTATTTCTTGTAAATTGATACAATGGTCCCATAAGCCTTCATGTGAAGTTTCATGGGAAGACGACTCATTTTCTATTTTTCATGATTTTTAAAACCTTTTGCGGTTCGAGATTTTTTAAAATTTTTTTGAAAGGAGTTTTGGCCCCAAACCTGATAGAGGTGATCCTTGTATTTTTTTTGGCATGCACAAAAAAATTCAGCTAAAAACTCAAAGTGTACAAGATTTTGTTACCATTTGAAAAAAGTGTCCCCATTTTAGACACTTTAATGGCTATGGCAGCAAACCTGTAAAATCTCAAATGCTCTTTAAGGGGGTGTGAGTTCTCGAGGTTTGATGAGGGAAATGGGGCTAATATAAGGGCCAAGTACCAGCACCCATCGCACATCATGTGCGCACACCCCCCCGACCCCATCGATCGCCGGAACCCCAATGCCGCTGGTCAGGTTCTCCGGCGATGGTTCCTCGACGAAGAAAAATACAGCACCAGCACATGCCTGAGTCCAGCATGTGCTGTCGCAACCCTCAGTCCAATCCGATCTTAGAGTGGGAATGAACTCTGTATGCTTAGACTGGGAACGAACTCCGTACGCCTAAGTCAACCCACGAAATGAGCGTGCAGGCGCTCAGTCGGCCAGAGGGGTGGGATGCGGAAGCCGGGGATCGGCCGGGTCCCCCTCAATGTGCTACCGATCCTATTGTCATAACCCTCGGTCTGGTCTGATCTTAGACTGGGAATGAACTCCGTATGCGTAAGCCAACCGACGAAACGAGCGGGCGGGCACTACGCCAGCTAGAGAGACGGGATGCGCAAGCCGTGGATTGATAGGGTGGTAGGTGGGTTTAGGCACATCTTCATATATTTTGCGTGCCAATGCATTTTTATGGCTTGAAAATTCATACAATGGTCCCTTAAGCCTTCACGTGAAGTTTCATGGCAAGACGACTCGTTTTCTATTTTTCACGATTTTTGAAACTCTTTGCGGTTCGAGATTTTTCAAAATTTTTTTGGAATGAGTTTTGGCCCCAAACTTGGTAGACGTGATCCTTGTATTCTTGTTGGCATGCACAAAACAATTTCGCTAAAAAGTCGAAGTGTACAAGATTTTGTGACCATTTGAAAAAAGTGTCCCCATTTCAAACACTTTAACGGCTACTGGCAGCAATCTTGTAAAATCTGAAATGCTCTTTAAGGAGGTGTGAGTTCTCGAGGATTGATGAGGGATAGGGGGCCAATATAAGAGCCAAGTACTAGCACCCATCGCACATCATGTGCGCACACCCCCTGACCCCCCCGATCACCGGAACCCTAATGCTGCCAGTCAGGTTCTCCAATGATGCTCCGGTGATGGTGCCACGGTGAAGAAAAATACGGCACCAGCACATGCCCAAGCCTAGCATGTGCTACCGCAACTCTCGATCCGATCTGATCTTAGACTGGGAATGAACTCCGTATGCCTAAGGCAACCGATGAAATGAGTGAGTGGGCGGGTGGGCGGGCATTACGCCTGCCAGAGAGATGGGAAGCGCCAGCCATGGATCGATAGGGTGGTAGGTGGGTTTAGGCACATCTTCATATTTCTACATGCCAATGCCATTTTTATGGCTTGTAAATTCATACAATGGTCCCTTAAACCTTCACGTGAAGTTGCATGGCAAGACGACTCATTTTCTATTTTTCATGATTTTCAAAACTTTTTGCGGTTTGAGATTTTTTAAAATTTTTTCGGAAGGAGTTTTGGCCCCAAACTTGGTAGACGTGATCCTTGTATTTTTTTTGTCATGCACAAAAAAAAACCAGCTAAAAACTCAAAGTGTACAAGATTTTGTGACCATTTGAAAAAAGTGTCCCCATTCCAGACACTTTAATGGCTACTTGCAGCAAACATGTAAAATCTGAAATGCCCTTTAAGGAGGTGTGAGTTCTCGAGGTTTGATGAGGGATAGGGGGCCAATATAAGGCCAAGTACCAGCACACATCGCACATCATGTGCGTACACGCCCCCGTCGACCCCTTTGATCGTCGGAATCCCAATACCGCCGGTCAGGTTCTCCGGTGATGCTCCGACGATGGTGCCCCGCCGATGAAAAATGCGGCACAAGCACATGCCCAAGCCCAGTATGGGCTGCCGTAACACTCGGACTGGTCTGATCTTGGACTGGGAATGAAATCCGTATGCTTAAACTGGGAATGAACTCTGTATGCCTAAGTCAACCCACGAAATAAGCGTGCAGGCGCTCAGCGACCAGAGGGGCGCGATGCTTAAGCCAGGGATTGATCGGGTCCCACTCTACGTGCTGCCAAGCCTACTGCTGCAACCCTCGGTCTGGTCTGATCATAGACTCGGAATGAACTCCGTATGCTTAAGCCAACCGATGAAACGAGCGGGCGGGTGGGAGGGCGGGCACTATGCCAGCCAGAGAGATGGGATGCGCAAGTCCTGGATCGATAGGGTGGTAGGTGGGTTTAGGCACATTTTCATATTTTTGCGTGCCAATGCCATTTTTTTTGGCTTGTAAATTCATACAATGGTCCCTTAAGCTTTCACGTGAAGTTTCACGGCAAGACGACTCGTTTTCTATTTTTCATGATTTTCGAAAGTTTTTGCGGTTCGTGATTTTTTAAAATTTTTTCGAAAGGAGTTTTGGCCCCAAACTTGGTAGACATGATCCTTGTTTCTTTTTGGGCATGCATAAAAAAAATCAGCTAAAAACTCAAAGTGTACGAGATTTTGTGACCATTTGAAAAAGGTGTCCCCATTTCAGACACTTTAATGGCTATTGGCAGCAAACCTGTAAAATCTCAAATGCTCTTTAAGGGGGTGTGAGTTCTTGAGGTTTGATGAGGGCTAGGGGGCCAATATAAGGGCTAAGTACCAGCACCCATCACACATTTTGTGCGTACACCCCCCGTCAGCCCCCCCGATCGTCAGAACCCCAATGTCGCCGGTCAGGTTCTCCGATGATGCTCCGACGATGGTGCCCCGATGACGAAAAATGCGGCACCAGCACATGCCCGAGCCCAACATGTGCTGCCGTAACCCTCGGTCTGCTCTGATCTTAGACTGGGAATGAACTCCGTATGCTTAAACTAGGAATGAACTCTGTATGCCTAACTCAACCCACGAAACAAGCGTGCGGGCGCTCAGTCGGCCAAAGGGGCGGGATGCGCAAGCCGGGGATCGACCGAGTCCCACTCTGTGTGCTGCCGAGCCTACTGCCACAACCCTCGGTCTGGTCTGATCATAGATTATGAATAAACTCCGTATGCCTAAGCCAACTGACAAAACGAGCAGGCGGTCGAGAGGTCGGGCACTACGTCGGCCAGAGAGACGGGATGCGCAAGCCGTGAATCGATAGGGTGGTAGGTGGGTTTAGGCACATCTTCATATTTCTGAATGCCAATGCCATTTTTTTGGCTTGTAAATTCATACAATGGTCCCTTAAGCCCTCACGTGAAGTTTCATGGCAAGACGACTCGTTTTCTATTATTCACGATTTTTGAAACTTTTTGCGGTTCGGGATTTTTTAAAATTTTTTCGAAAGGAGTTTTGGTCCCAAACTTGGTAGACGTGATCCTTGTATTTTTTTATGCATGCACAAAAAAATTCAGCTAAAAACTCGAAGTGTACAAGATTTTGTGACCATTTGAAAAAAGTGTCCCCATTTCAGACACTTTAATGGCTACTGGCAGCAAACCTATAAAATCTCAAATGCTCTTTAAGGGGTGTGAGTTCTCGAGGTTTGATGAGGGAAAGGGGGCCAATATAAGGGCCACGTACCAGCACCCATCGCACATCATGTGCGCACACCCGCCTGCCAGCCCCTCGATCATCGGAACCCCAATGACGCCGGTCAGGTTCTCCGGTGATGCTCCGGTGATGGTGCCCCGACGACGAAAAATGCGGCATCAGCACATGCTCGAGCCTAGCAAGTGCTGCCGTAACCCTCAGTCCGGTCTGATCTTAGACTGGAATGAACTCCGTACGCTTAAACTGGGAATGAACTCCATATGCCTAAGTCAACCCACGAAACAAGCGTGAGGGTGCTCAGTCGGCCAAAAGGGCGGGATGCGCAAGTTGGGGATCGATCGGGTCCCCCTCTGCATGCTGCCGAACCTACTGCCACAACCCTTGGTCTGGACCAATCTTAGACTGGGAATGAACTCCGTATGCCTAAGCCAACCGATGAAACGAGCGGGCGGGCGGGCGGGCACTATGTCGGCCAGAGAGACGAGATGCGCAAGCTGTGGATCGATAGGGTGGTAGGTGGGTTTAGGCACATCTTCATATTGCTGCATGCCAATGCCATTTTTATGGCTTGTAAATTCACACAATGGTCCCTTAAGCCTTCACATGAAGTTGCATGGCAAGATGACTCGTTTTCTATTTTTCACGATTTTGAAAACTTTTTGCGGTTCGAGATTTTTTAAAATTTTTTCAGAAGGATTTTTGGCCCCAAACTTGGTAGACGTGATCCTTGTATTTTTATTGGCATGCACAAAAAAAATCAGCTAAAAACTCGAATTGTATAAGATTTTGTGACCATTTGAAAAAACTGTCCCCATTCTAGATACTTTAATGGCTACTGGCAACAAACCTATAGAATCTGATAGGCCCTTTAAGGAGGTGTGAGTTCTCGAGGTTTGATGAGGGATAGGGGGCCAATATAAGGGCCAAGTACCAGCACCTATCGCACATCATGTGAGTACACCCCCCCGTCGGGCCCCCCGATCATCGGAACCCAATGCCGCCGGTCAGGTTCTCCGGTGATGCTCCGACGATGGTCCCCCGACGACGAAAAATACGGCACCAGCACATGCCCGAGCCCAGCATGTGCTGTCGCAACCCTCGGTCTTGTCTGATCTTAGACTGGGAATGAACTCCATATGCTTAAACTGGGAATGAACTCTGTATGCCTAAGTCAACCCATGAAACAAGCGTGCGGGCGCTCATCCGGCCAGAGGGGCGGGATGCGCAAGCCGGGGATCAATCAGGTCCCACTATGCGTGTTGCTGAGCCTACTGCTTCAACCCTCGATCTGGTCTGATCATAGACTGGGAATGAACTCCGTATGCCTGACCCAACCGATGAAATGAGCGGGCGGGCGGGAGGGCGGGCACTACACCGGCCAAAGAGACGGGATGCGCAAGCCGTGGATCGATAGGGTGCTAGGTGGGTTTAGGCACATCTTCATATTTCTACATGCCAATGACATTTTTTTGGCTTGTAAATTCATACAATGGTCCCTTAAGCCTTCACGTCAAGTTTCATGGCAAGACGACTCGTTTTCTATTTTTCTTGATTTTTGAAACTTTTTACGGTTCGGGATTTTTTAAAATTTTTTCGGAAGGAGTTTTGTCCCCAAACTTGGTAGACGTGATCCTTGTATTTTTGTTGGCATGCACAAAAAAAAAATCAGCTAAAAACTCGAAGTGTACAAGATTTTGTGACCATTTGAAAAAAGTGTCCCCATTCTAGACACTTTAATGGCTACTAGCAGCAAACCTGTAAAATCTGAAATGCCCTTTAAGGAGGTGTGAGTTCTCGAGGTTTGATGAGGGATAGGGGGCCAATATAAGGGCCAAGTACCAGCACCCATCGCACATCATGTGCGTACACCCCCCGATCGTCGGAACCCCAATGCCACCGGTCAGGTTCTCCGGTGATGCTCTGGTGATGGTGCCCTGACGATGAAAAATGCGGCACCAGCACATGCCCGAGCCTAGCATGTGCTATCGCAACCCTCATTCTAGTCCGATCTTAGACTGGGAATGAGCTCTGTATGCTTAAACTGGGAATGAACTCCATATGCCTAAGTCAACCCACGAAACAAGCGTGCGGGCGCTCAGTCGGCCAGAGGGGCGAGATGCGCAAGCCGAGGATCGATCGGGTCCCACTCTACGTGTTACCGAGCCTACTGCCGCAACCCTCGGTCTGGTCTGATCATAGACTTGGAATGAACTCCGTATGCCTAAGCCAACCGACGAAATGAGCGGGCGGGCGGGAGGGCGGGTACTACGCCGACCAAAGAGACGGGATGCGCAAGCCGTGGATCGATAGGGTGGTAGGTGGGTTTAGGCACATCTTCATATTTCTGCGTGCCAATGCTATTTTTTTGGCTTGTAAATTCATACAATGGTCCCTTAAGCCTTCATGTGAAGTTTCATGGCAAGACGACTCGTTTTTTATTTTTCTTGATTTTTGAAACTTTTTGCGGTTCGGGATTTTTTTAAATTTTTTCGGAAGGATTTTTGGCCCCAAACATGGTAACGTGATCCTTGTATTTTTTTGGCCATGCACAAAAAAAATCAGCTAAAAACTCAAAGTGTACAAGATTTTGTGACCATTTGAAAAAAGTGTCCCCATTTCAGACACCTTAATGGCTACTGGCAACAAACCTGTAAAATCTCAAATGCTCTTTATGATGGTGTGAGTTCTCGAGGTTTGATGAGTGATAGGGGGCCAATATAAGGGCCAAGTACCAGCATCCATCGCACATCATGTGCGCACACCCCCCCTCCGGCCCCCCGATCGTCGGAACCCTAATGCCGTCTGTCAGGTTCTCCAGCGATGTTCTGACGATGGTGCCCCAACGAAGAAAAATGAGGCACCAGCACATGCCTGAGCCTAGCATGTACTACCGTAACCCTCGGTCCGGTCCGATCTTAGACTGGGAATGAACTCCGTATTACTAAGCCAACCAACGAACCGAGCGGACGGGCGGGCGGGTGGGTGGGCACTACGCCGGCCAGAGAGACGGGATGCGTAAGCCGTGGATCGATAGGGTGGTAGGTGGGTTTAGGCACATCTTCATATTTCTGCGTGCCAATGCCATTGTTATGGCTTGTAGATTCATACAATGGTCCCTTAAGCCTTCACGTGAAGTTTCATGGCAAGACGACTTTGTTTTCTATTTTTCATGATTTTTGAAACTTTTTTACGGTTCGGCATTTTTTAAAATTTTTTGGTAGACGTCATCCTTGTATTTTTGTTGGCATGCACAAAAAAAATCAACTAAAAACTCGAAGTGTACAAGATTTTGTGACCATTTGAAAAACGTGTCCCCATTTCAGACACTTTAATGGCTACTGGCAACAAACCTGTAAAATCTCAAATGCTCTTTATGATGGTGTGAGTTCTCGAGGTTTGATGAGTGATAGGGGGCCAATATAAGGGCCAAGTACCAGCATCCATCACACATCATGTGCGTACACCCCCCTCCGGCCCCCCGATCGTCGGAACCCTAATGCCGTCGATCAGGTTCTTCGGCGATGTTCTGACGATGGTGCCCCAACGAAGAAAAATGAGGCACCAGCACATGCCTGCGCCCAGCATATACTACCGTAACCCTCGGTCTGGCCCGATCTTAGACTGGGAATGAACTCCGTATTACTAAGCCAACCAACGAAACGAGCAGCAGGGCGGGCGGGTGGGTGGGCACTACGCCGGCCAGAGAGACGGGATGCGTAAGCCGTGGATCGATAGGGTGGTAGGTGGGTTTAGGCACATCTTCATATTTCTGCATGCCAATGCCATTGTTATGGCTTGTGATTCATACAATGGTCCCTTAATCCTTCACATGAAGTTTCATGGCAAGACGACTTGTTTTCTATTTTTCATGATTTTTGAAATTTTTTTACGGTTCGGCATTTTTTAAAATTTTTTCAGGAGGAGTTTTGGCTCCAAACTTGGTAGACGTGATCCTAGTATTTTTGTCGCCATGCACAAAAAAATTCAGCTAAAAACTCGAAGTGTACAAGATTTTGTGACCATTTGAAAAAAGTATCCCCATTTCAGACATTTTAATGGCTACTGGTAGCAAACCTATAAAATCTCAAATGCTCTTTAAGGGGGTGTGAGTTCTCGAGGTTTGATGAGGGATATGGGGCCAATATAAGGGCCAAGTACCAGCACCCATTGCACATCATGCGCGCACACCCCCACGGCCCCCCCGATCATCGGAACCCCAATGCCGTCGATCAGGTTCTCTGGCGAAGCTCCGGCGATGGTGCCCCGACGAAGAAAAAGGCGGCACCAGCACATGCCCGAGTGCAGCATGTGCTGCCACAACCCTCGGTCCGGTCTGATCTTAGACTGGGAATGAACTCCGTATGCTTAGACTAGGAATGAACTCCGTATGCCTAAGCCAACCGACGAAACGAGTGGGTGGGCGGGCGGGCGGGCATTACGCCTGCCAGAGAGACGGGATGCGCAAGCCGTGGATCGATACGGTGGTAGGTGGGTTTAGGCACATCTTCATATTTCTGCATGCCAATGCCATTTTTATGGCTTGTAAATTCATACAATGGTCCCTTAAACCTTCACGTGAAGTTGCATGGCAAGACGACTCATTTTCTATTTTTCATGATTTTCAAAACTTTTTACGGTTTGGGTTTTGTTAAAATTTTTTCGGAAGGAGTTTTGGGCCCAAACTTGGTAGACGTGATCCTTGTATTTTTTTTGTCATGCACAAAAAAAATCAGCTAAAAACTCGAAGTGTACAAGATTTTGTGACCATTCGAAAAAAGTGTCCCCATTCTAGACACTTTAATGGCTACTAGCAGCAAACATGTAAAATCTGAAATGCCCTTTAAGGAGGTGTGAGTTCTCGAGGTTTGATGAGGGATAGGGGGCCAATATAAGGCCAAGTACCAGCACACATCGCACATCATGTGCGTACACCCCCCCGTCGGCCCCTTCGATCGTCGGAACCCCAATACCGCCGGTTAGGTTCTCCGTTGATGCTCCGACGATGGTGCCCCGACGACGAAAAATGCGGCACCAGCACATGCCCGAGAGCAGTATGTGCTATCGTAACACTTGGACTGGTCTGATCTTGGACTGGGAATGAACTCCGTATGCTTAAACTGGGAATGAACTCCGTATGCTTAAACTGGGAATGAACTCCGTATGCCTAAGTCAACCCACGAAACAAGCGTGCGGGCGCTCAGCGACCAGAGGGGCGGGATGCGCAAGCCGGGGATCAATCAGGTCCCACTCTGCGTGCTGCCAAGCCTATTGCTGGAACCCTCTGTCTAGTCTGATCATAGACTCGGAATGAACTCCGTATGCCTAAGCCAACCGATGAAACGAGCGTGCGGGTGGGAGGGCGGGCACTATGCCAGCCAGAGAGATGGGATGCGCAAGTCCTGGATCGATAGGGTGGTAGGTGGGTTTAGGCACATCTTCATATTTCTGCGTGCCAATGCCATTTTTTTTGCTTGTAAATTCATACAATGGTCCCTTAAGCCTTCACGTGAAGTTTCACGGCAAGACGACTCGTTTTCTATTTTTCATGATTTTCGAAAGTTTTTGCGGTTCGAGATTTTTTAAAATTTTTTCGAAAGGAGTTTTGGCCCCAAACTTGGTAGACTTGATCCTTGTATCTTTTTGGGTATGCACAAAAAAAATCAGCTAAAAACTCAAAGTGTACGAGATTTTGTGACCATTTGAAAAAGGTGTCCCCATTTCAGACACTTTAATGGCTATTGGCAGCAAACCTGTAAAATCTCAAATGCTCTTTAAGGGGGTGTGAGTTCTTGAGGTTTGATGAGGGCTAGGGGGC
Source organism: Durio zibethinus (assembly GCF_047325235.1). Classification (NCBI taxonomy): domain Eukaryota; kingdom Viridiplantae; phylum Streptophyta; class Magnoliopsida; order Malvales; family Malvaceae; genus Durio; species Durio zibethinus. The sequence continues at coordinate 13,001,477 of NC_143180.1, read as the reverse complement.
CAATATAAGGGCTAAGTACCAGCACCCATCACACATCATGTGCGTACACCCCCCGTCAGCCCCCCCGATCGTCAGAACCCCAATGCCGCCAGTCAGGTTCTCCGGTGATGCTCCGACGATGGTGCCCCGACGAAGAAAAATGCGGTACCAGCACATGCCCGAGCCCAACATGTGCTGCCGTAACCCTCGGTCTGGTCTGATCTTAGACTGGGAATAAACTCCATATGCTTAAACTAGGAATGAACTCCGTATAACTAACTCAACCCACGAAACAAGCGTGCGGGCGCTCAGTCGGCCAAAGGGGCGGGATGCGCAAGCTGGGGATCGACCGAGTCCCACTCTGTGTGCTGCCGAGCCTACTGCCACAACCCTCGGTCTGGTCTGATCATAGATTGGGAATGAACTCCGTATGCCTAAGCCAACTGACAAAACGAGCAGGCGGGCGAGAGGGCGGGCACTACGCCGGCCAGAGAGACGGGATGCGCAAGCCGTGGATCGATAGGGTGGTAGGTGGGTTTAGGCACATCTTCATATTTCTACATGCCAATGCCATTTTTTTGGGTTGTAAATTCATACAATGGTCCCTTAAGCCTTCACGTGAAGTTTCATGGCAAGACGACTCGTTTTCTATTATTCATGATTTTTGAAAGTTTTTGCGGTTCGAGATTTTTTAAAATTTTTTCGGAAGGAGTTTTGGCCCCAAACTTGGTAGACGTGATCCTTGTATTTTTTTAGGCATGCACAAAAAAATTCAGCTAAAAACTAAAAGTGTACAAGATTTTGTGACCATTTGAAAAAAGTGTCCCCACTTTAGACACTTTAATGGCTACTGGCAGCAAACCTATAAAATCTCAAATGCTCTTTAAGAGGTGCCAGTTCTCGAGGTTTGATGAGGGATAGGGGGCCAATATAAGGGCCATATACCAGCACCCATCGCACATCATGTGTGTACACCCGTCTGCCAGCCCCTCGATCATCGGAACCCCAATGACGCCGGTCAGGTTCTCCGGTGATGCTCCGGTGATGGTGCCCCGACGACGAAAAATGCGGCACCAGCACATGCTCGAGCCTAGCAAGTGCTGCCGCAACCCTCAGTCCGGTCTGATCTTAGACTGGAATGAACTCCGTATGCTTAAACTAGGAATGAACTCCGTATGCCTAAGTCAACCCACGAAACAAGCGTGCGGGTGCTCAGTCAGCCAAAAGGGCGGGATGCGCAAGTCGGGGATCGATCGGGTCCCCCTCTGCATGCTGCCGAACCTACTGCCATAACCCTTGGTCTGGAGCAATCTTAGATTGGGAATTAACTCCGTATGCCTAAGCCAACCGACGAAACGAGCGGGCGGGCGAGCGGGCACTATGTCGGCCAGAGAGACGGGATGCGCAAGCGGTGGATTGATAGGGTGGTAGCTGGGTTTAGGCACATCTTCATATTTCTGCATGCCAATGCCATTTTTATGGCTTGTAAATTCATACAATGGTCCCTTAAGCCTTCACATGAAGTTGCATGGCAAGATGACTCGTTTTTTATTTTTCACGATTTTGAAAACTTTTTGCGGTTCGAGATTTTTTAAAATTTTTTCAGAAGGAGTTTTGGCCCCAAACATGGTAGACGTGATCCTTGTATTTTTGTTGGCATGCACAAAAAAAATTAGCTAAAAACTCGAAGTGTACAAGATTTTGTGACCATTTGAAAAAAGTGTCCCCATTCTAGACACTTGAATGGCTACTGGCAACAAACCTGTAAAATCTGATAGGCCCTTTAAGGAGGTGTGAGTTCTCGAGGTTTGATGAGGGATAGGGGGCCAATATAAGGGCCAAGTACCAGCACCCATCTCACATCATGTGTGTACACCCCCCAGTCGGCCCCCCGATCATCGTAACCCCAATGCCGCCGGTCAGGTTCTCCGGTGATGCTCCGACGATGGTGCCTCGATGACGAAAAATGCGGCACCAGCACATGCCCGAGCCCAGCATGTGCTGTCGCAACCCTCGGTCTTGTCTGATCTTAGACTGGGAATGAACTCCATATGCTTAAACTGGGAATGAACTCCGTATGCCTAAGTCAACCCACGAAACAAGCGTGCGGGCGCTCAGCCGGCCAGAGGGGCGGGATGCGCAAGCCGGGGATCAATCGGGTCCCACTCTACGTGTTGCTGAGCCTACTACTTCAACCCTCAGTCTGGTCTGATCATAGACTGGGAATGAACTCTGTATGCCTGACCTAACCGATGAAACGAGCGGGCGGGCGGGAGGGCGGGCACTACACCATCCAAAGAGTCGGGATGCGCAAGCCGTGGATCGATAGGGTGCTAGGTGGGTTTAGGCACATCTTCATATTTCTACGTGCCAATGCCATTTTTTTGGCTTGTAAATTCATACAATGGTCCCTTAAGCCTTCACGTGAAGTTTCATGGCAAGACGACTCGTTTTCTATTTTTCTTGATTTTTGAAACTTTTTGCGGTTCGGGATTTTTTAAAATTTTTTCGGAAGAAGTTTTGGCCCCAAACTTGGTAGACGTGATCCTTGTATTTTTGTTGGCATGCAAAAAAAAAATCAGCTAAAATCTCGTAGTGTACAAGATTTTGTGACCATTTGAAAAAAGTGTCCCCATTCTAGACACTTTAATGGCTACTAGCAGCAAACCTGTAAAATCTGAAATGCCCTTTAAGGAGGTGTGAGTTCTCGAGGTTTGATGAGGGATAGGGGGCCAATATAAGGGCCAAGTACCAGCACCCATCACACATCATGTGCGTACACCCCCCGTCGGCCCCCCCGATCGTCGGAACCCCAATGCCGTCGGTCAGTTTCTCCGGTGATGCTCTGGTGATGGTGCCCCGACGATGAAAAATGCGGCACCAGCACATGCCCGAGCCTAACATGTGCTGTCGCAACCCTCGGTCTGGTCCGATCTTAGACTGGGAATGAGCTCCGTATGCTTAAACTGGGAATGAACTCCGTATGCCTAAGTCAACCCACGAAACAAGCGTGCGGGCGCTCAGCCGGCCAGAGGGGTGAAATGCGCAAGCCGGGGATCGATCGGGTCCCACTCTACGTGTTGCCGAGCCTACTACCGTAACCCTCGGTCTGGTCTGATCATAGACTTGGAATGAACTCCGTATGCCTAAGCGAACCGACGGAACGAGCGGGCGGGCGGGAGGGCGGGCACTATGCCGACCAAAGAGACGGGATGCGCAAGCCGTGGATCGATAGAGTGGTAGGTGGGTTTAGGCACATCTTCATATTTCTGCGTGCCAATGCTATTTTTTTGGCTTGTAAATTCATACAATGGTCCCTTAAGCCTTCATGTGAAGTTTCATGGCAAGATGAGTCGTTTTCTATTTTTCACAATTTTCAAAACTTTTTGCAGTCGAGATTTTTTAAAATTTTTTCGGAAGGAGTTTTGAACCCAAACTTGGTAGACGTGATCCTTGTATATTTGTTGGCATGCACAAACAAATTCAGCTAAAAACTCGAAGTGTACAAGATTTTGTGACCATTTGAAAAAAGTTTCCCCATTTCAGACACTTTAATGGCCATTGGCAGCAAACCTATAAAATCTCAAATGCTCTTTAAGGGGGTGTGAGTTCTCAAGGTTTGATGAGGGATAGGGGGCTAATATATGGGCCAAGTACCAGCACCCATCGCACATCATGTGCGCACACCCTCCCCGGCCCCCCCGATCGTCGGAACCCCAATGCCGCCGATCAGGTTCTCCGACGATGGTGCACCGATGAAGAAAAATGCGGCACCAGCACATGCCCGAGCCCAGCATGTGCTGCCGCAACCCTCGATCCGGTCTGATCTTTCACTAGGAATGAACTCCATATGCTTAGACTAGGAATGAACTCCGTATGCCTAAGTCAACCCTCGAAACGAGCGTGCGGGCGCTCAGCCGGCCAGAGGGGCGGAATGCGCAAGCCGAGGATCGACCGGGTCCTCCTCTGCGTGCTGTTGATCTTGCTACCACAACCCTTGGCTCGATCTGATCTTAGATTGGGAATGAGCCCCGTATGCCTAAGCCAACCGACGAAACGAGTGGGTGGGTGGGCGGGGATCGATTGGGTCCCCCTCTGCATGCTGTCGAACCTACTACCACAACCCTTGGTCTGGACAGATCTTAGACTGAGAATGAACTCCGTATGCCTAAGCCAACCGACGAAACGAGCGTTTTCTATTTAGACGTGATCCTTGTATATTTGTTGGCATGCACAAACAAATTCAGCTAAAAACTCGAAGTGTACAAGATTTCGTGACCATTTGAAAAAAGTGTCCCCATTTCAGACACTTTAATGGCTACTAGCAGCAAACCTGTAAAATCTCAAATGCTCTCCCCATCACACATCATGTACGCACACCCCCCCGGCCCCCTCGATCGTCGGAACCCCAATGCCGTCGATCAGGTTCTCCGGTGATGCTCCGACGATGGTGCCCTGACGAAGAAAAATGCGACACCAACACATGCCTGAGCCTAGCATGTGCTACGCAACCCTTGGTCTGGTCCGATCTTAGACTGGGAATGAACTCCATATGCCTAAGCCAACCGATGAAACGAGCGGGCGGGCAAGCGTGCGGGTACTACGCCGACTAGAGAGATAGGATGCGCAAGCCGTGGATCGATAGGGTGGTAGGTGGGTTTAGGAACATCTTCATATTTCTATGTGCCAATACCATTTTTATGGCTTGTAAATTCATACAATGGTCCCTTAAGCCTTCACGTGAAGATTCATGGCAAGACGACTCCTTTTCTATTTTTCACGATTTTTGAAACTTTTTACGGTTCGGGATTTTTTTAAAATTTTTTCAGAAGGAGATTTGGCCCCAAACTTGGTAGATATGATCCTTGTATTTTTGATGGCATGCACAAAAAAATTCAGCTAAAAACTCGAAGTGTACAAGATTTTGTGACCATTTGAAAAAAGTGTCCCCATTTTAGACACTTTAAAGGCTACTGGCAGCAAACTTGTAAAATCTCAAATGCTCTTTAAGTGGATGTGAGTTCTCAAGGTTTGATTAGGGATAGGGGGCCAATATATGGGCCACGTACCCCCCCAATCGTCGGAACCCCAATGCCACTGGTTAGGTTCTCCGATGATGCTCTGGCGATGGTGCCCCGACGAAGAAAAATATAGCACCAGCACATGCCCGAGCCCAGCATGTGCTGCCGTAACCCTCGGTCAGTTTGATCTTAGATTGGGAATGAACTCCGTATACCTAAGCCAACCGACGAAATGAGCGGAAGGCGGGCGGGCGGGCACTACGCCGGCCAAAGAGACGGGATGTGCAAGCCGTGGATCGATAGGGTGGTAGGTGGGTTTAGGCACATCTTCATATTTCTACACGCCAATGCCATTTTTATGGCTTGTAAATTCAGAGAATGGTCCCTTAAGCCTTCACGTGAAGTTTCATTGCAAGACGACTCGTTTTCTAATTTTCATGATTTTTGAAACTTTTTGCAGTTCGTGATTTTTTAAAATTTTTTCGGAAAGCTTTTTTGCCCCAAACAGGGTAGACGTGATCCTTTTATTTTTGTTTGCATGCATAAAAAAATTCAGCGAAAAACTCGAAGTGTACAAGATTTTGTGACCATTTGAAAAAATTGTCCCCATTTCAGACACTTTAATGGCTACTGGCAGCAAACCTGTAAAATCTCAAATGCTCTTTAAGGGGGTGTGAGTTCTCGAGGTTTGATGAGGGATAGGGGGCCAATATAAGGGCCAAGTGCCAGCACCCATCGCACATCATGTGCGCACACCCGCCCCAGCCCCCCCGATCATCGGAACCCCAATGTCGTCAGTCAGGTTCTCCGGCGATGCTTCGATGAAGGTGCCCCGACGAAGAAAAATGCAGCACCAGCACATGGTCGAGCCCAGCATGTGCTGCAGCAACCCTCGGTCCGGTCCAATCCTAGACTGGGAATGAACTCCTATGCCTAAGCCAACCGACAAAACGAACGGGAGGGCGAGCGGGCGGTCACCACACTGGCCAGAGAGACGGGATGCGCAAGCCGTGGATCGATAGGGTGGTAGGTGGGTTTAGACACATCTTCTTATTTCTACGTGCCAATGCCATTTTTATGGCTTGTAAATTTATACAATGGTCCCTTACGCCTTCACGTGAAGTTTCATGGCAAGATGACTCGTTTTCTATTTTTCACGATTTTTGAAACTTTTTGCGGTTGAGGATTTTTTTAAAATTTTTTCAGAAGGAGATTTGGCCCCAAACTTGGTAGATGTGATCCTTGTATTTTTGATGGCATGCACAAAAAAATTCAGCTAAAAACTCGAAGTGTACATGATTTTGTGAGCATTTGAAAAAAGTGTGCCCATTTCAGACACTTTAATGGATACTGGCAACAAACTTGTAAAATCTCAAATGCTCTTTAATGATGTGTGACTTCTCGAGGTTTGATGAGAGATAGGGGGCTAATATAAGGGCCAAGTACTAGCACCCATCGCACATCATTTGCGCACACCCTCCCCGACCCCCCCGATCGTCGGAACCCCAATGCCGTCAGTCAGGTTCTCCGACGATGCTCCGGTGAAGGTGCCCCGACGAAGAAAAATGTGGCACCAGCACATGCTCAGGCCCAGCATGTGCTGCAGCAAGCCTTGATCTGGTCCGATCCTAGACTGGGAATGAACTCTGTATGCCTAAGCCAACCGACAAAACGAACGGGCGGGCGAGCGGGCGGGCACTACACCGGCCAGAGAGACGGGATGCGCAAGCCGTGGATTGATAGGGTGGTAGGTGGGTTTAGGCACATCTTCTTATTTCTTCGTGCCAATGCCATTTTTATGGCTTGTAAATTTATACAATGGTCCGTTAAGCCTTCACGTGAAGTTTCATGGCAAGACGACTCGTTTTCTATTTTTCACGATTTTTGAAACTTTTTGTGGTTCGGGATTTTTTTAAAATTTTTTCAGAAGGAGATTTGGCCCCAAACTTGGTAGACGTGATCCTTGTATTTTTGATGGCATGCACAAAAAAATTCAGCTAAAAACTCGAAGTGTACAAGACTTTTGTGACCATTTGAAAAAAGTGTCCCCATTTCAGACACTTTAATGGATACTGGCAGCAAACCTGTAAAATCTCAAATGCTCTTTAATGGGGTGTGACTTCTCGAGTTTTGATGAGAGATAGGGGGCCAATAAAAGGGCCAAAGACCAGCACCCAACGCACATCATGTGCATACACCCCCCGGCCCCCCGATTGCCGGAACCCCAATGCCGTCGGTCAGGTTCTCCGGCGATGCTCTGACGATGGTGCCACGGAGAAGAAAAATGCGGCACCAGCACATGCCCGAGCCCAGCATGTGGTGCCGTAACCCTAAGTCCGGTCCGGTCTGATTCTAGACTGGGAATGAACTCCGTATGCCTAAGCCAACTGACAAAACGAGCGGGTGGGCAGGCGGGCGTGCACTACACCGACCAGAGAGACGGGATGCGCAAGCCGTGGATCGATAGGGTGGTAGGTGGGTTTAGGCACATCTTCATATTTCTATGTGCCAATGCCATTTTTATGGCTTGTAAATTCATACAATGGTCCCTCAAGCCTTCATGTGAAGTTTCAAGGCAAGACGACTCGTTTTCTATTTTTCACGATTTTTGAAACTTTTTACGGTTCGGGATTTTTTAAAATTTTTTCAGAAGTCATTTTGGCCCCAACCTTGGTAGACATGATCCTTGTTTTTTCTTTGGCATGCACAAAAAAATTCAGCTAAAAACTCGAAGTGTAGAAGATTTTGTGACCATTTGAAAAAAGTGTCCCCATTTCAAACACTTTAATGGCTACTGGCAGCAAACCTATAAAATCTCAAATGCTCTTTCAGGGGGTGTGAGTTCTCGAGGTTTAATGAGGGATAGGGGGCCAATAAAAGGGCCAAGTACCAGCACCCATCACACATCATGTGCGCACACCCCCCCGACCCCCCCGATCGTCGGAACCCCAATGCCGCCGGTCAGGTTCTCTGATGATGCTCCGGTAATGGTGCCTCGATGAAGAAAAATGCGGCACCAGCACATGCCCGAGCCCAGCATGTGCTGCCACAACCCTCGATCTGGTCCGATCTTAGATTGGGAATGAACTCCATATGATTAGACTGGGAATGAACTCCGTATGCCTAAGTCAATTCATGAAACGAGCTTGCGGGCGCTCAGTCGGCCAGAAGGAAGGGATATGCGAGCCGAGGATCGGTCGAGTCCCCCTCTACGTGCTACCGATCCTACTTTCGCAATCCTAGGTCCGGTCTGATCCTAGACTGGGAATGAATTCCTTATGCCTAAGCCAACTGATAAAACAAGCAGGTAGGCAGGCGGGCGTACACTACACCGGCCAGAGAGATGGGATGCGCAAGCCGTGGATCGATAGGGTGGTAGGTGGGTTTAGGCACATCTTCATATTTCTACGTGCCAATGCCATTTTTATGGCTTGTAAATTCATGCAATGGTCCCTTAAGCTTTCACGTGAAGTCTCATGGCAAGACGACTCATTTTCTATTTTTTACGATTTTCAAAACTTTTGACGGTTCGAGATTTTTTAAAATTTTTTCGGGAAGAGTTTTGGCCCCAAACTTGGTAGACGTGATCCTTGTATTTTTGTTGGTGTGCACAAAACAATTCAGCTAAAAACTCGAGGTGTACAAGATTTTGTTTCCATTTGAAAAAAGTGTCCCCATTTCAGACACTTTAATGGCTACTAGTAGCAAACCTGTAAAATCTCAAATGCTCTTTAAGGGGGTGTGAGTTCTCGAGGTTTGATGAGGGATAGGGGGCCAATAAAAGGGCCAAGTACCAGCACCCATCACACATCATGTGTGCACACCCCCCCGGTGCCCCCGATCGTCGGAACCCGATCGTCACTGGTCAGGTTCTCCGACGACGCTCCGACGATGGTGCCCCGACGAAGAAAAATGCGACACCAGCACATGCCCGAGTCCAGCATGTGCTGCTGCAACCCTTGGTCCCGTCCGATCTTAGATTGGGAATGAACTCTGTATGCTTAGACTGGGAATGAACTCCGTATGCCTAAGTCAACCCACGAAACGAGCGTACGGGTGTTCAATCGGCCAGAGGATCAGGATGCACAAGCCGGGGATCGGTCGGGTCCCCCTCTATTTGCTGTCGATCCTACTACCGCAACCCTCTGTCTGGTCTGATCTTAGATTGGGAATGAACTCCGTATACCTAAGCCAGCCGACGAAACGAACGAACAGGCGGGCGGGCGCTACGCCGACCAGAGAGACGGGATGCGCAAGTCGTGGATCGATAGGGTGGTAGGTGGGTTTAGGCACATCTTCATATTTCTACTTGCCAATGCCATTTTTATGGCTTGTAAATTCATACAATGGTCCCTTAAGCCTTCACGTGAAGTTTCATGGCAAGACGACTCGCTTTCTATTTTTCACGATTTTTAAAACTTTTTGTGATTTGGAATTTTTTAAAATTTTTTCAAAAGGAGTTTTGGCCCCAATCTTGGTAGTCATCATCCTTGTATTTTTGTTGCCATGCACAAAACAATTCAGCTACAAACTCGAAGTGTACAAGATTTTGTGACCATTTGAAAAAAGTGTTCCCATTTCAGACACTTTAATGGCTACTGGCAGCAAACCTATAAAATCTCAAATGCTCTTTAAGGGGGTGTGGGTTCTCGGGGTTTGATGAGGGATAGGGGGCCAATATAAAGGCCAACTACCAGCACCCAATGCACATCATGTGTGCACACCCCACCCGGTCCCTCGATCATCGAAACCCCAATACCGTAGGTCAGGTTATCCTGTGATGGTGCCCCGACGAAGAAACATCTGGCACAAGCACAAGCTCGAGCCCAGCATGTGTTGTCGTAACCCTCGGTCTGATCTGATCTTAGACTGGTAATGAACTTCGTATGCTTAGATTGGGAATGAACTCCGTATGCCTAAGTCAACCCACGAAACGAGCGTGCGGGCGCTCAGTCGGCCAGAGGGGCGGGATGCGCAAGCCAGGGATCGATCGGGTCCCCCTTTACGTGCTGTCGATCCTACTACCACAACCCTCGGTTCAGTTCGATCTTAGATTGGGAATGAACTCCATATGCCTAAGCCAACCGACGAAACGAGCGGGCGGGCGGGCATGCGGGCACTACATCGGCTAGAGAGACGGGATGCGCAAGCCGTGGATCGATAGGGTGGTAGGTGGGTTTATACACATCTTCATATTTCTGCATGCCAATGCCATTTTTATGGCCTGTAAATTCATACAATGGTCCCTTGAGCCTCCACATGAAGTTTCATGGCAAGACGACTCGTTTTCTATTTTTCACGATTTTTGAAACTTTTTACGGTTAGGGATTTTTTAAAATTTTTTCAGAAGGAGTTTTGGCCCCATACTTGGTAGACACTGTAATGGCTACTGGCAGCAAACCTGTAAAATCTCAAATGCTCTTTAAGGGGGTGTGTGTTCTCGAGGTTTGATGAGCGATAGGGGGCCACTATAAGGGCCAAGTACTAGCACCCATCGCACATCATGTGCGCACACCCCCCGGCCCCCCGATCGTCGGAACCTCAATGCCGCCAGTCAGGTTCTCCGATGATGCTCCGGTAATGGTGCCTCGATGAAGAAAAATACGACACCAGCACATGCCCGAGCCCAGCATGTGCTATCACAACCCTCGATCCGATCCGATCTTAGATTGGGAATGAACTCCGTATGATTAGACTGGGAATGAACTCTGTATGCCTAAGTGAACTAATGAAACGAGCTTGCGAGCGCTCAGTCGGCCAGAGGGAAGGGATATGAAAGCTGAGGATCGGTCCAGTCCCCCTCTACGTGCTACCGATCCTACTTTCGTAACCCTAGGTTCGGTCTGATCTTAGACTGGGAATGAACTCCGTATGCCTAAGCCAACCGACGAAACGAGCCGACGAGCGGGCGGGCGGGCACTACACCGGCCAGAGAGACGGGATGCACAAGCCGTGGATCGATAGGGTGGTAGGTGGGTTTAGGCACATCTTCATATTTCTACATGCCAAATGCCATTTTTATGGCTTGTAAATTCATACAATGGTCCCTTAAGCCTTCACGTGAAGTTTCATGGCAAGATGACTCGTTTTCTATTTTTCATGATTTTCGAAACTTTTTGCATTTCGAGATTTTTTAAAATTTGTTCGGAAAGAGTTTTGGCCCCAAACTTGGTAGACGTGATCCTTGTATTTTTGTTGGCATGCACAAAAAAATTCAGCTAAAAACTGTATAAGATTTTGTGACCATTTGAAAAAAGTGTCCCTGTTTCAGACACTTTAATGGCTACTGGCAGCAAACCTATAAAATCTCAAATGCTCTTTAAGGGTGTTTGAGTTCTGAAGGTTTAATGGGGGATAGGGGGCCACTATAAGGGCCAAGTACCAGCACCCATCACACATCATGTGCGCACACCCCCCGACCCCCCGATCATCGGAACCCCAATGCCGTCGGTTAGGTTCTCCGACGATGGTGCCCCGACGAAGAAAAATGCGGCACCAGCACATGCCCGAGCACAGCATGTGCTGCCGCAACCCTCGGTCCGGTCCAATCGTTGAATGGGAATGAACTCCGTATTCTTAGACTGGCAATGAACTCCGTATGCCTAAGTCAACCAATGAAACGAGCGTGTGGGTGCTCAGCTAGCTAGAGGGGCGGGATGCGCCAATCGGGGATCGGTCGGGTCTCCTTCTGTGTGCTGCCGATCCTGCTACCGCAACCCTCAGTCCGGTCCAATCTTAGACTGGGAATGAACTCCGTATGCCTAAGCCAATCGACGAAATGAGCGGGCGGGAGGGCACTACGCCGGCCAGAGAGACAGGATGCGCAAGCCATGGATCGATAAGGTGGTAGGTGGGTTTAGGCATATCTTCATATTTCTGCATGCCAATGCCATTCTTATGGCTTGTAAATTCATACAATGGTCCCTTAAGCCTTCACGTGAAGTTTCATGGCAAGATGACTCGTTTTCTATTTTTCATGATTTTCAAAACTTTTTGTGGTTCGAGATTTTTTAAAATTTTTTCTGAAGGATTTTTGGCCCCAAACTTGGTAGATGTGATCCTTGTATTTTTTTTGGCATGCACAAAAATATTCAGCTAAAAACTCGAAGTGTACAAGATTTTGTGACCATTTGAAAAAAGTGTCCCCATTTCAGACACTTTAATGACTACTGGCAGCAAACCTGTAAAATCTCAAATGTTCTTTAAGGGGGTGTGAGTTCTCGAGGTTTGATGAGGGATAGGGGGCCAATATAAGGGCCAAGTACCAGCATTCATCGCACATCATGTGCACACACCTCCAGGCCCCCCGATCGTCGAAACCCCAATGCCGTCGATCAGGTTCTCCGACGATGCTTCGGCGATGGTGCCACGACGAAGAAAAATACGGCACCAACACATGTCGAGCCCAGCATGCGCTACAGCAAACCTCAGTCTGGTCTGATCTTAGACTGGGAATGAACTCCGTATGCTTAGACTGGGAATGAACTCCGTATGCCTAAGTCAACCCATAAAACGAGCGTACGGGCGCTCAGTAGGCCAGAGGGGCGGGATGTGCAAGCCGGGGATCGGCCGGGTCACCCTCTGCGTGCTGCCGATCATACTACCGTAACCCTCGGTCCGGTCCAATCTTAGATAGGGTGGTGGGTGGGTTTAGGCTCTTCTTCATATTTCTGCGTGCCAATGCCATTTTTGTGGCTTGAAAATTCATACAATGGTCCCTTAAGCCTTCACGTGAAGTTTCATGGCAAGACGACTCGTTTTCTATTTTTCACGATTTTCAAAACTTTTAGCGGTTCTGGATTTTTTAAAATTTTTTCGGAAGGAGTTTTGGCCCCAAACTTGGTAGACATGATCCTTGTATTTTTGTTGGCATGCATAAAAACATTCAGCTAAAAACTCGAAGTGTACAAGATTTTGTGACCATTTTTAAAAAGTGTCCCCATTTTAGACACTTTAATGGCTACTGGCAACAAACCTGTAAAATCTCAAATGCGACACCAGCACATGCTCGAGCCCAGCATGTGCTGCCGTAACCCTCAGTCCAGTTTGATCTTAGACTAGGAATGAACTCTGTATGCTTAGACTGGGAATGAACTTTGTATGCCTAAGTTAACGCACAAAACGAGTGTGTGGGCACTCAACCGGCCAGATGGGTGGGATGCACAAGCTGGGGATCGATCAGGTCCCTCTCTGCGTGCTACCAATTCTGCTGCCATAACCCTTGATCCGGTCTGATCTGCACTACGTCGGCCAGAGAGACGGGATGCGTAAGCCGTGGATCAATAGGGTCGTAGGTGGGTTTAGGCACATCTTCTTATTTCTACGTGCCAATTCCTTTTTTATGGCTTGTAAATTCAAACAATGGTCCCTTAAGCCTTCACGTGAAGTTTCATGGCAAGATGACTCATTTTCTATTTTTCATGATTTTTAAAACTTTTTAAGGTTCAGGATTTTTTTAAATTTTTTCGAAAGGGATTTTGGCCTCAAACTTGGTAGACGTGATCCTTGTATTTTTCTTGGCATGCATAAAAAAATTCAGATAAAAAGACGAAGTGTACAAGATTTTGTGACCATTTGAAAAAAGTGTCCCCATTTCAAACACTTTAATGGCTATAGGCAACAAACCTGTAAAATCTCAAATGCTCTTTAAGGGGGTGTGAGTTCTCAAAGTTTGATGAGAGATAGGGGGCCAATATAAGGGCCAACTACCAGCACCCAGCGCACATCATGTGCGCACACCCCTCCAGCCACCCCGATTGCCGAAACCCCAATGCCGTCGGTCATGTTCTCCAGTGATGGTGCCCCGGCGAAGAAAATTACGGCACCAGCACATGCCCGAGCCCAGCATGTGCTGTCGCAACCTTTGGTCTGGTCTGATCTTAGACTGGGAATGAACTCCGTATGCCTAAGTCAACCTACGAAACGAGCGTGCAGGCACTCAGCCGACCAGAGGGGCGGGATGCGCAAGTCGGGGATCGGCTGGGTCCCCCTCTGCGTGCTATCGATCATGTTGCCGCAACCCTCAGTCCAGTTCATTCTTAGACTGGGAATGAACTTCGTGTGCCTAAGCCAACCGACGAAACGAGCGGACTGGCGGGTGGGCACTACGTCGGCCAGAGAGACGGGATGCGCAAGACGTGGATCGATAGGGTGGTAGGTGGGTTTAGGCACATCTTCATATTTCTATGTGCCAATGCGATTTTTATGGCTTGTAAATTCATACAATTGTCCGTTAGGCCTTCACGTGAAGTTTCATGGCAAGACGACACATTTTCTATTTTTCACGATTTTTAAAACTTTTTACGGTTCGAATTTTTTAAAATTTTTTCGAAAGGATTTTTAGTCCTAAATTTGGTAGGCATGATCCTTGTATTTTTGTTGGCATACACAAAAAGATTCAGCTATAAACTCAATTTGTACAAGATTTTGTGACCATTTGAAAAAAGTGTCCCCATTTCAGACACTTTAACGGCTACTGGCAGCAAACCTGTAAAATCTCAAATGCTCTTTAAGGAGGTGTGAGTTTTCGAGGTTTGATGAAGGATAAGGGGCCAATATAAGGGACAAGTACCAGCACCCATCGCACATCATGTGCGTACACCCCCCGGCCGCCCCGATCGTCGAACCCCAATGTCGTCGATCAGGTTCATCGATGATGCTCCGGTGATGGTGCCCCGACGAAGAAAAATACGGCACCAGCACATGTTCGAGCCCAGCATGTGCTGCCGCAACCCTCGGTTCGGTCCGAACTTAGGCTGGCAATGAACTTCATATGCTTAGACTGGGAATGAACTCCGTATGCCTAAGTCAACCCACGAAACGAGCGTACGGGCGCTCAGCAGGCCAGAGGGGCGGGACGTGCAAGCCGGGGATCGGTCGGGTCCCCCTTTGCGTGCTGTCGATCTTGCTACCGTAACCCTCGGTTTGGTCTGATCTTAGACTGGGAATGAACTCCGTATGCCTAAGCCAACAGACGAAACGAGCGGGCGGGTGGGCACTACGTCGGCCAGAGAGACAGGATGCGCAAGCCGTGGATCGATAGGGTGGTAGGTGGGTTTAGGCACATCTTCATGTTTCTACGTGCCAATGCCATATTTATGGCTTGTAAATTCATACAATGGTCCCTTAAGCCTTCACGTGAAGTTTCATGGCAAGACGACTCGTTTTCTATTTTTCACGATTTTCAAAACTTTTTACGGTTCGAGATTTTTTAAAATTTTTTCGGAAGGAGTTTTGGGTCCAAACTTCTTAGAGGTGATCCTTTTATTTTTGTTGGCATGCACAAAAAAGTTTAGGTAAAAACTCGAAGTGTACAAGATTTTGTGACCATTTGAATAAAATGTCCCCATTTCAGACACTTTAATGGCTACTGGCAACAAACCTGTAAAATCTCAAATGCTTTTTAAGGGGGTGTGAGTGCTCAAGGTTTGATGAGGGATAGGGGGCCAATATAGGGGGCAAGTACCAGCACCCATCTCACATCATGTGTGCACACCCCCCCGGCCCCTCCGATCGTTGGAACCCCAATGCCGCCAGTTAAGTTTTCTGACGATCCTCCGGCGATGGTGCCCCAACGAAGGAAAATGCGGCACCAACACATGCCCGAGCCCAGCATTTGCTGCTGTAACCCTCGGTCTGGTCTGATCTTAGACTGCGAATGAACTCCGTATGCTTAGACTGGGAATGAACTCCATATGCCTAAGTCAACCCACGAAACGAGCGTGCGGGCGCTCAGCCGGCCAGAGGGGTGGGATGCGCAAGCAGGGGATCGGCCGGGTCCCCCTCTGTGTGTTGCCAATCCTGCTGCCCAACCCTCGGTCTGGTCTAATCTTAGACTAGGAATGAACTTCATATGCCTAAGCCAACCGACGAAACGAGCGGGCCGGCACTACGCCAGCCAGAGAGATGAGATGCGCAAGCCGTGGATCGATAGGGTGGTAGGTGGGTTTAGGCACAACTTCATGTTTCTGTGTGCCAATGCCATTTTTATGGCTTGTAAATTCATACAATGGTCCCTTAAGCCTTCACGTGAAGTTTCATGGCAAGACGACTCGTTTTCTATTTTTCACTATTTTCAAACCTTTTTGCAGTTCAAGATTTTTAAAAAATTTTTCGGAATGAGTTTTGGCCCCAAACTTGGAAGAAGTGATCCTCGTATTTTTGTTAGCATGCATAAAAAAATTCAGCTAAAACCGCGAAGTGTAGAAGATTTTGTGACCATTTGAAAAAAGTGTCCCCATTTCAGACACTTTAATGGCTACTGGCAGCAAACTTATAAAATCTCAAATGCTCTTTAAGGGGGTGTGAGTTCTCGAGGTTTGATGAAGGATAGGGGCCAACATAAGGGCCAAGTACCAGCACCCATCACACATCATGTGCGCACACCCCCCCCGATCGTTGGAACCCCAATGCCGCCGGTTAGGTTCTCTGGTGATGGTGCCCCGACGAAGAAAAATGTGGCACCAGCACATGCCCGAGCCCAGCATGTGTTGTCGTAACCCTCAGTCCGATTCAATCTTACACTAGGAATGAACTCCGTATGCTTAGACGGGGAATGAACTCCATATGCCTATGTTAACCCATGAAACGAGCGTGCGGGCGCTTAGCCGATCAGAGGACCAGGATGCGTAAGTCGGGGATCGGCCGGGTCCCCCTCTGCGTGCTGCCGATCTTGCTATCGCAACCCTCGATCGGGTTCAATCTTAGACTGGGAATGAACTCCGTATGCCTAAGCCAACCGACGAAACGAGCGGGCGGGCGGACGGGCGGGCACTATGCCGGCCAGAGAGACAGGATGCGCAAGCCGTAGATCGATAGGGTGGTAGGTGGGTTTAGGCACATCTTCATATTTTTGGGTGCCAATGCGATTTTTATGGCTTGTAAATTCATACATTTGTCCCTTAAGCCTTCATGTGAAGTTTCATGGCAAGACGACTCGTTTTCTATTTTTCACGATTTTCAAAACTTTTTACGGTTCGAGATTTTTTAAAATTTTTTTTGGAAAGAGTTTTGGCCCCAAACATGGTAGATGTGATCCTTGTATTTTTTTTGGCATGCATAAAAAAATTCAGCTAAAAAATCGAAGTGTACAAGATTTTGTGACCATTTGAAAAAAGTGTCCCAATTTCAGACACTTTAATGAATACTGGCAGCAAACCTGTAAAATCTCAAATGCTCTTTAAGAGGGTGTGAGTTCTCGAGGTTTGATGGGGGATAGGGGGCAAATATAAGGGCCAAGTTCGAGCACCCATCGCACGTCATGTGCACAAACCCCCTAGCCCCCCCGATCGCCGGAACCCTAATGCCACCGGTTAGGTTCTCCGATGATGGTGCCCTGACGAAGAAAAATACGGCACCAGCACATGCCCGAGCCCAGCATGTGCTGCCGTAACCCTCGGTCCAGTCCGATCTTAGACTGGGAATGAACTCCATATGCTTAGATTGAGAATGAACTCCATATGCCTAAGTCAACCCATGAAACGAGCGTACGGGCGCTTAGCCGGCCAGAGGGGCGGGATGCGCAAGTCGGGGATCGGTCGGGTCCCCCTCAGCGTGCTGCAGATCCTACTGCTGTAACCCTTGTTTCGGTCTGATCTTAGATTAGGAATGAACTCGGTATGCCTAAGCCAGCCGACAAAACGAATGGGCGGGCGGGCACTACGCCGGCCAGAGAGACGGGATGCGCAAGCTGTGGATTGATAGGGTGGTAGGTGGGTTTAGGCACATCTTCATATTTTTGTGTGCCAATGCCATTTTTATGGCTTGTAAATTCATACAATGGTCCCTTAAGCCTTCACGTGAAGTTTCATGGCAAGACGACTCGTTTTCTATTTTTCACGATTTTCAAAACTTTTTACGGTTCAGGATTTTTTAAAATTTTTTCGGAAGGAGTTCTGGCCCCAAACTTGGTAGAAGTGATCCTTGTATTTTTTTTGGCATGCACAAAAAAATTCAGCCAAAAAGTGTACAAGATTTTATGACCATTTGAAAAAAGTGTCCCCATTTCAGACACTTAATGGCTACTGGCAGCAAACCTGTAAAATCTCAAATACTCTTCAAGGGGGCATGAGTTCTAGAGGTTTGATGAGCGATAGGGGGCCAATACAAGGGCCAAGTACTAGCACCCATCATACATCATGTGCGTACACCCCCCGGCCCCCCAAATCGCCGAAACCCCAATGCCGCTGGTCAGGTTTTCTGACAATGCTCCGACGATGGTGCCCCAGTGAAGAAAAATGTGGCACCAGCACATGCCCGAGCCTAGCATGTGCTACCGTAACCCTCGATCTGGTTCGAGCTTAGACTGGGAATGAACTCCGTATGCCTAAGTCAACCCATTGAACGAGCGTGCGAGCGCTCAGCCGGCGAGAGGGAAGGGATACGCAAGTCGAGGATCGGCCGGGTCCCCCTCTGCGTGCTACCGATCCTGCTGTCGTAACCCTGGGTCCGATCCGATATTAGACTAGGAATGAACTTCGTATGCCTAAGCCAACCGAGGAAACGAGCGGGTGAGCGGGCGGGCGAGCACTACGCCGGCCAGAGAGACGGGATGCACAAGCCGTGGATCGATAGGGTGGTAGGTGGGTTTAGGCACATCTTCATATTTCTGCATGCCAATGCCATTTTTATGGCTTGTAAATTCATACAATGGTCCCTTAGGCCTTCACGTGAAGTTTCATGGCAAGACGACTCGTTTTCTATTTTCCACGATTTTCAAAACTTTTTACGGTTCGGGATTTTTTAAAATTTTTTTTGGAAGGAGTTTTGGCCCCAAACTTGGTAGACGTGATCCTTGTATTTTTGTTGGCATGCCCAAAAAAATTCAGCTAAAAAGTGTAGAAGATTTTGTGACCATTTGAAAAAAGTGTCCCCATTTCAGACACTTTTATGGCTACTGGCAGCAAACCTATAAAATCTCAAATGCTCTTTCAAGGGGTGTGAGTTCTCGAGGTTTGATGAGGGATAGGGGGCCACTATAAGGGCCAAGAACCAGCACCCGTCACACATCATGTGCACACACCCCCTGACCCCCCCGATCGCCAGAACCCCAATGCCGCCGGTCAGGTTCTCCGACGATGGTGCCCCGGTGAAGAAAAATGCATCGCCAGCACATGCCCGAGCCCAGTATGTGCTGGCACAACCCTCGGTTCAGTCCGATCTTAGACTGGGAATGAACTCCGTATGCCTAAGTCAACCCACGAAACGAGCGTACGGGCGCTCAGCCGGCCAGAGGGGCAGGATGCGGAAGTCGGGGATCGGCCAGGTCCCCCTCTGCGTGCTATCGATCCTGCTGCTGCAACCTTGGTCTGGTCCAATCTTGGATAGGGAATGAACTCCGTATGCCTGAGCCAACTGACGGAACGAGCAAGCGGGCGGTCATTATGGCACCCAGAGAGACGGGATGCGCAAGCCGTGGATCGATAGGGTGGTAGGTGGGTTTAGGCACATCTTCATATTTCTGCGTTCCATTGCCATTTTTATGGCTTGTAAATTCATACAATGGTCCCTCAAGCCTTCACGTGAAGTTTCAAGGCAAGACGACTCGTTTTCTATTTTTCATGATTTTTGAAACTTTTTACGGTTCAGGATTTTTTAAAATTTTTTCAGAAGGCATTTTGGCCCCAACCTTGGTAGACATGATCCTTGTTTTTTCTTTGGCATGCACAAAAAAATTCAGCTAAAAACTCGAAGTGTAGAAGATTTTGTGACCATTTGAAAAAAATGTCCCCATTTCAGACACTTTAATGGCTACTGGCAGTAAACCTATAAAATCTCAAATGTTCTTTCAGGAGGTGTGAGTTCTCGAGGTTTAATGAGGGATAGGGGGCCAATATAAGGGCCAAGAACCAGCACCCATCACACATCATGTGCGCACACACCCCACGGCCCCCCTGATCTCCGGAACCCTAATGCCGCCGGTCAAGTTCTTCGGTGATGGTTCGGCGATGGTGCCCCAGCGAAGAAAAATGCGGCACCAGCACATGCCCAAGCCCAACATGTGCTGCCGTAACCCTCGGTCCGGTCTGATCTTAGATTGGGAAAGAACTCTGTATGCTTAGACTGGGAATGAACTCCGTATGCCTAAGTCAACCCAGGAAACGAGCGTACAGGTGCTCAGCCGGCCAGAGGGGCGGGATGCGTAAGCCGGGGATCGATCGGGTCCCCCTCTGCATGCTGCCATAATCCTCGATTCAGTACAATCTTAGACTAGGAATTAACTCCGTATGCCTAAGCCAACTGACGAAATTAGCGGGCGGGCGGGCAGGTTGGGGGGCACTACGTCGGCCAGAGAGATGGGATGCGCAAGCCGTGGATCAATAAGGTGGTAGGTGGGTTTAGGTACATCTTCATATTTCTGCATGCCAATGCCATTTTTATGGCTTGTAAATTCATACAATGGTCCCTTAAGCCTTCATGTGAAGTTTCATGGCAAGATGACTCGTTTTCTATTTTTCACGATTTTTGAAACTTTTTACGGTTCGGGATTTTGTAAAATTTTTTCGAAAGGAGTTTTGGCCCCAAAGTTCATAGA
Source organism: Durio zibethinus (assembly GCF_047325235.1). Lineage (NCBI taxonomy): Eukaryota > Viridiplantae > Streptophyta > Magnoliopsida > Malvales > Malvaceae > Durio > Durio zibethinus. Next base: position 12,980,945 of record NC_143180.1, on the reverse strand, counting down.
CTTGGTCATTGTATTTTTTTTTGGCATGCACAAAAATATTAAGCTAAAAACTTGAAGTGTACAAGATTTTGGGACCATTTGAAAAAAGTATCCTTATTTCAGACACTTTAATGGCTACTGGCAGCAAACCTGTCAAATCTCAAATGCTCTTTAAGGGGGTGTGAGTTCTCAAGGTTTGATGAGGGATAGGGGGCCAATATAAGGGCCAAGTACCAGCACCCATGGCACATCATGTGCGCACACCCCCCCGGCCACCCCGATCGCCGAAACCCCAATGCCGTCGGTCATGTTCTCCAGTGATGCTCCGGTGATGGTGCCCCGACGAAGAAAATTGCGGCACCAGCACATGCCCGAGCCTAGCATGTGCTGCCGTAACCCTCGGTCTGGTCCGATCTTACGTTGGGAATGAACTCCATATGCTTAGACTAGGAATGCACTTCGTATGCCTAAGTCAACCCACAAAACAAGCGTGTGGGCGCTAAGCCGGCCAGAAAGACGAGATGCGCAACCCGGGGATCGATCGGGTCCCCCTCTGCATGCTGCCGATCATGCTACCGTAATCCTCGATCCGGTCCAATCTTAGACTGGGAATGAACTTCGTATGCCTAAGCCAACCGATGAAGCGAACGGGCGGGCGAACGGGCGGGCACTATGCCGGCCAGAGAGACGGGATGCGTAAGCCAAGGATCGATAGGGTGGTAGGTGGGTTTAGGCACATCTTCATATTTTTGCATGCCAATGCCATTTTTATGGCTTGTAAATTCATACAATGGTCCCTTAAGCCTTCACATGAAGTTTCACGGCAAGACGATTCGGTTTCTATTTTTCATGATTTTTAAAACTTTTTACGGTTCAGGATTTTTTAAAATTTTTTTGGAAGGAGTTTCGGCTCCAAACTTTGTAGACGTGATCTTTTTATTTTTGTTGGCATGCACAAAAAAATTCAGCTAAAAACCCAAAGTGTACAAGATTTTGTGACCATTTGAAAAAAGTGTCCCCATTTCAGACACTTTAATAGCTACTGGCAGCAAACCTGTAAAATCTCAAATGCTCTTTAAAGTGGTGTGAGTTCTCAAGGTTTGATGAGGGATAGGGGGCCAATCTAAGGGCCAAGTACCAGCACCCATTGCACATCATGTGCGCACACCCCCCGGCCCCGCCATCACCGGAACCCTAATGTCGTCGGTTAGGTTCTTCTTCGATGGTGCCCCGACGAAGAAAAATACAGCACTAGCACATGCCCGAGGCCAGCATGTGCTGCCGTAACCCTCGATCTGGTCCGAGCTTAGACTGGGAATGAACTCCGTATGCTTAGACTACGAATGAGCTCCGTATGCCTAAGTTAACCCACGAAACGAGCGTGCGGGCGCACAGCCGGCCAGAGGGGCGGGATGCGCAAGCCGTGGATCGATAGGGTGGTAGGTGGGTTTAGGCACATCTTCATATTTCTGCATGCCAATACCATTTTTATGCCTTGTAAATTCAGTCAATGGTCCCTTAAGCCTTCACGTGAAGTTTCATGGCAAGACGACTCGTTTTTTATTTTTCACGATTTTTGAAACTTTTTTTGGTTCAGGATTTTTAAAAAATTTTTTGGTAGGAGTTTTGGACCCCAAACATGGCAGATGTGATCCTTGTATTTTTGTTCGCATGCACAAAAAAATTCACCTAAAAAACTCGAAATGTACAAGATTTTGTGACCATTTGAAAAAAGTATCCCCATTTTAGATACTTTAATAGCTACAGGCAGCAAACCTGTAAAATCTCAAATGCTCTTTAAGGGGGTGTGAGTTCTCAAGGTTTGATGAGGGATAGGGGGCCAATATAAGGGCCAAGTACCAGCACCCATCATACATCATGTGCGCACACCCCCCTGGCCCCCCCGATCGTCGGAACCCCAATACCGCCGGTCAGGTTCTTTGACGATGCCCCGACGATGGTGCCCCGGTGAAGAAAAATACGACACCAGCACATGCCTGAGCCCAGCATGTGTTGTCGCAACCCTCGGTCCGATCCGATCTTAGACTGGGAATGAACTCCGTATGCCTAAGTCAACCCAGGAAATGAGCGTACGGGCGCTCAGCCAGCCAGAAGGGTGGGATGCGTAAGCCGGGGATCAATCGGGTCCCTCTCTGCATGCTACCGATCCTACTGCCACAACCCTCAGTCCGGTCCGATCTTAGACTGGGAATGAACTCCGTATGCCTAAGCCAACCTACGAAACGAGCGGGCGGGCGGGTGGACGGGCACTACGTCGACCAGAGAGACGAGATGCACAAGCCGTGGATCGATTGGGTGGTAGGTGGGTTTAGGCACATCTTCATATTTCTGCATGCCAATGATATTTTTATGGCTTGTAAATTCATACAATGGTCCCTTAAGCCTTCACGTGAAGTTTCATGTCAAGACGACTCGTTTTCTATTTTTCATGATTTTTGAAAGTTTTTGCGGCTCGAGATTTTTTAAAATTTTTTCGGAAGGATTTTTGGCCCCAAACTTGGTAAATGTGATCCTTGTATTTTTGTTGGCTTGCACAAAACAATTCAGCTAAAAACTCGAAGTGTACAAGATTTTTGTGACCATTTGAAAAAGGTGCCCCATTTCAGACACTTTAATGGCTACTACCAGCAAACCTGTAAAATTTCAAATGTTCTTTAAGGGGGTGTGAGTTCTCGACATTTGATGAGGGATAGGGGGCCAATACAAGGGCCAAGTACCAGCACCTGTCGCACATCATGTGCGCACACCCACTGATCGTCGGAACCTCAATGCCGTCGGTTAGGCTCTCCGGTGATGCTCCGACGATGGTGCGCCGACGAAAAAAAATACGGCACCAGCACATGCCAGAGCCCAGCATATGCTACCACAACCCTCGATCCGGTGCAATCTTAGACTGGTAATGAACTCCGTATGCTTAGACTGGGAATGAACTCCGTATGCTTACACTGGGAATGAACTCCGTATGCCTAAGTCAACCCACGAAATGAGCGTGCGGGCGCTCAGCCGGCCAGAGGGGCGGGATGCGCAAGTCGGGGATCGATCAGGTCCCCCTCTGCGTGCTATCAATCCTATTGCTGCAACCCTCGATCTGGTCTGATCTTAGACTGGTAATGAACTCCGTATACCTATGCTAAACGATGAAATGAGCAGGTGGGCGGGCGGGCGGGCACTACGTCGGCCAGAGAGACGGGATGTGCAAGCCGTGGATCAATAGGGTGGTAGGTGGGTTTAGGCATATCTTCATATTTCTGCATGCCAATGCCATTTTTATGGCTTGTAAATTCATACAATGGTCCCTTAAGAGTTTATGCGAAGTTTCATGGCAAGATGACTTGTTTTCTATTTTTCATGATTTTTGAAACTTTTTGTGGTTTGGGATTTTTTAAAATTTTTTTGGAAGGAGTTTTGGCCCCAAACTTGGTAGACGTGGTCTTTGTATTTTTGTAGGCAGGCATAAAAAAATTCAGCTAAAAACTCGACGTGTACAAGATTTTATGACCATTTGAAAAAAGTGTCCCCATTTCAAACACTTTAATGGCTACTGGCAGCAAACCTGTAAAATCTCAAACGCTCTTTAAGGGGGTGTGAGTTCTCGAGGTTTGATGAGGGATAGGGGGCCAATATAAGGGCCAAGTACCAGCACCCATCGCACGTCATGTACCAAACCCCCCCGGCCCCCCCAATCGTCCGAACCCCAATGCCGTCGGTCAGGTTCTCTGGCGATGGTGCACCGACGAAGAAAAATGTGGCACCAGCACATGCCCGAGCCCAGCATGTGCTGCCGCAACCCTCGGTCCGGTCCAATCTTAGACTGGGAATGAACTCCGTATGCTTAGACTGGGAATGAACTCTGTATACTTAGACTAGGAATGAACTTCGTATGCCTAACTCAACCCACGAAACGAGCGTGCGGGCGCTCAGCCGGCCTGAAGGGTGGGATCCGCAAGTCGGGGATCGACCTGGTCCCTCTCTGCGTGCTGTTGATCCTGCTGCCACAACCCTCGATCCAGTCTGATCTTAGACTGGGAATGAACTCCGTATGCCTATGCCAACTGACGAAATGAGCGGGCAGGCGGACGGGTGGGCACTACGCCGGCCAGAGAGACAGGATGCGCAAGCCGTGGATCGATAGGGTGGTAGGTGGGTTTAGGCACATCTTCATATTTGTGCGTGCCAATGCCATTTTTATGGCTTGTAAATTCATACAATGGTCCCTTAAGCTTTCACGTGAAGTTTCATGGCAAGACGACTCGTTTTCTATTTTTCACGATTATCAAAACTTTTTGTGGTTTGGGATTTTTTAAAATTTTTTCAGAAGGAGTTTTGGCCCCAAACATGGTAGACATGATCCTTGTATTTTTGTAGGCATGCATAAATAAATTCAGCTACAAACCTGAAGTGTACAAGATTTTATGACCATTTGAAAAAAATGTCCTCATTCCGGACACTTTAATGGCTACTGGCAGGAAACCGGTAAAATCTCAAATGCTTTTTAAGGGGGTGTGAGCTCTCAAGGTTTGATGAGGGATAGGGGGCCAATATAAGGGCCAAGTACCAGCACCCATCGCACATCATGTGCACACACCCCCCGGCCCCGCGATCGTCGGAACCCCAATGTCGCCTGTCAGGTTCTCCGACGATGCTCCGGCGATGGTGCCCCGGTGAAGAAAAATGTGGCACCAACACATGCCCAAGCCCAGCATGTGCTGCTGCAACCCTTGGTCCGGTCTGATCCTAGACTGGGAATGAAGTCTGTATGCTTAGACTGGGAATGAACTCCGTATGCCTATGTCAACCCACGAAACGAGCGTGCGGGCATTTAACCGGCCAGAGGGGCGGGATGCGCAATCCGAGGATCGATCGGGTCCCCCATTGCGTGCTACCAATCCTGCTACCGCAACCCTCAGTCCGGTCTAAACTTAGACTGGGAATGAACTTCGTATACCTAAGCCAACCGACGAAACGAGCGGGCGGGCGGGCGGGCACTACGTCGGCCAGAGAGACAGGATGCGCAAGCCGTGGATCGATAGAGTGGTAGGTGGGTTTAGGCACATCTTCATATTTCTGCATGCCAATGCCATTTTTATGGCTTGTAAATTCATACAATGGTCCCTTAAGCCTTTACGTGAACTTTCATGGCAAGACGACTCATTTTTTATTTTTCATGATTTTTGAAACTTTTTATGATTTGGGATTTTTTAAAATTTTTTTGGAAGGATTTTTGGCCCTAAACTTGGTAGACGTGACCCTTGTATTTTTATTGGCATGCAAAAAAAAATTCAGCTAGAAACTCGAAGTGTACAAGATTTTGTGACCATTTGAAAAAAGTGTCCCCATTTCAGACACTTTAATGGCTACTAGCAGCAAACCTGTCAAATCTCAATTGCTCTTTAAGGGGGTGTGAGTTCTCAAGGTTTGTGAGGGATAGGGGGCCAATATAAGGGCCAAGTACCAGCACCCATCGCACATGATGTGCGCACACCCCCTGGCCCCCCTGATCGTCAAAACCCGAATGCCGCCTGTCAGGTTCTCCGACGATGCTCCGACGATGGTAAGAAAAATACGGCACTAGCACATGCCCGAGCCCTGAATGTGCTGCCATAAACCTTGGTCTGGTCCGATCTTAGACTGGGAATGAACTCCGCATGCCTAAGTCAACCAACGAAACGAGCGTACAGGCGCTCAGCCGGCCAGAGGGGCAGGATATGCAAACCGGGGATCGGCCAGATCCCTTTCTGCATGCTACCAATCTTGCTGCTGCAACCCTCAGTTCAGTCCGATCTTAGATAGGGAATGAACTCCGTACGCCTAAGCCAACCGACGAAACGAGCGAGCGGGCGGGCGGGCACTACGCTGGCGAGAGAGACGGGATGCGCAAGCCGTGAATCGATAGGGTGGTAGGTGGGTTTAGGCACATCTTTATATTTTTGCATGCCAATGCCATTTTTATGGCTTGTAAATTCTTACAATGGTCCCTAGTTTCGTGGCAAGACGACTCATTTTCTATTTTTCATGATTTTTTAAACTTTTTACGGTTCGGGATTTTTTAAAATTTTTTGAGAAGGATTTTCGATCCCAAACTTGGTAGACGTGATCCTTGTATTTTTGTTGGCATGCACAAAAAAATTCAGCTAAAAACTCGAAGTGTACAAGATTTTGGAACCATTTGAAAAAGGTGCCCCATTTCAGACACTTTAATTGCTACTGCCAACAAACCTGTAAAATCTCAAATGCTCTTTAAGGAGGTGTGAGTTCTCGAGGTTTGATGAGGGATAGGGGACCAATATAAGGGCCAAGTACCAGCACCCATCGCACATCATATGCGCACACCCCCACGGCCCCCCCGATCGCCAAAACCCCAATGTCGTCGGTCAGGTTCTCCAACGATGCTCCGACGATGGTGCCCCGTCGAAGAAAAATATGGCACCAGCACATGCCCGAGCCCTGAATGTATTGCTGTAAGCCTCGATCTGGTCTGATCTTAGACTGTGAATGAACTCGGTATGCTTAGACTGGGAATGAACTCTGTATGCCTAAGTCAAACCACGAAACGAGCGTACAGGCGCTCAGTCGGCCAGAGGGGCAGGATGCGCAAGCTGGGGATTGGCTGGGTCCCCCTCTACATGCTGCCACAACCCTAAGTTCGGTCTGATCTTAGACTGCGAATGAACTCCTATGCCTAAGCCAACCGACGAAACGAGCGGGCGGGCGAGCAGGCACTACACCGACCAGAGAGACAAGATGCGAAAGCCGTGAATCGATAGGGTGGTAGGCGGGTTTAGGCACATCTTTATATTTCTGCCTGCCAATGCCATTTTTATGATTTGTAAATTCATACAATGGTCCCTTAAGCCTTCACGTGAAGTTTCATGGCAAGACGACTCGTTTTCTATTTCTCACGATTTTCAAAACTTTTTACGGTTCGGGATTTTTTAAAATTTTTTTGGAAGGAGTTTTGGCCCAAAACTTGGTAAAAGTGATCCTTGTAATTTTGTTGGCATACACAAAAAAATTCAGCTAAAACTCGAAGTGTACAAGATTTTGTGACCATTTGAAAAAAGAGTCCCCATTTCAGACACTTTAATGGCTACCGATAGCAAACCTGTAAAATCTCAAATGCTCTTTAAGGGGGCGTGAGTTCTCGAGGTTTGATGAGGGATAGGGGGCCAATATAAGGGCCATGTACCAGTACCTATCGCACATCATGTGCGCACACCCCCCCGGCCCCCCCGATCGCCGAAACCCCAATGCCGCCGGTCAAGTTCTCTGGTGATGCTCTGGCGATGGTGCCCGATGAAGAAAAATTTGGCACCAGCACTATGTCGGCCAGAGAGACGGGATGCGTAAGCCATGGATCGATAGGGTGGTAGGTGGGTTTAGGCACATCTTCATATTTTTGCATGCCAATGCCATTTTTATGGCTTGTAAATTCATACAATGGTCCCTTAAGCGTTCACGTGAAGTTTCACGGCAAGACGACTCGGTTTCTATTTTTCATGATTTTCAAAACTTTTTACGGTTCGAGATTTTTTTAAATTTTTTTGGAAGGAGTTTTGGCTCCAAACTTTGTAGACGTGATCCTTTTATTTTTGTTGGCATGCACAAAAAAATTCAGCTAAAAAGCCAAAGTGTACAAGATTTTGTGACCATTTGAAAAAGTGTCCCCATTTCAGATACTTTAATGGCTACTGGCAGCAAACCTGTAAAATCTCAAATGCTCTTTAATGTGGTGTGAGTTCTCAAGGTTTGATGAGGGATAGGGGGCCAATCTAAGGGCCAAGTACCAGCACCCATCGCACATCATGTGCGCACACCCCCCGGCCCCCGCCATCGCCGAAACCCCAATATCGCCAGTCCGGTTCTTCTGCGATGGTGCCCCGATGAAGAAAAATGCAGCACCAGCACATGCCCGAGGCCAGCATGTGCTGCCGTAACCCTCAGTCTAGTCTGATCTTACACTGGGAATGAACTCCGTATGCTTTGACTGGGAATGAACTCCATATGCCTAAGTCAACCCACGAAACGAGCGTGCGGGCGCTCAACCAGCCAGAGGGGCGGGATGCACAAGCCGAGGATCGACCGGGTGCCCCTCTACGTGCTGTCGATCCTGCTGCCGCAACCCTCGATCCGATCCGATCTTAGACTGGGAATGAACTCCGTATGCCTAAGCCAACCGACGAAACGAGCGGATGGGCGGGCGGGCACTATGCAGGCCAGAGAGACGGGAAGTGCAAGTCGTAGATCGATAGGGTGGTAGGTGGGTTTAGGCACATCTTCATATTTTGGCGTGCCAATTCCATTTTTATGGCTTGTAAATTCCTACAATGGTCCCTTAAGCCTTCACGTGAAGTTTCATGGCAAGACACTCGTTTTTTATTTTTCATGATTTTTGAAACTTTTTACTGTACGGGATTTTTTAAAATTTTTTCGGAAGGATTTTTGGCCCCAAACTTGGTAGACGTGATCGTTGTATTTTTTTTGGCATGCACAAAAAAATTCAGCTAAAAACTCGAAGTGTCCCCATTTCAGACACTTTAATGCCTACTGACAGCAAACCTGTAAAATCTTAATAGACACTTTAAAATTTTTTCGGAAGGAGTTTTGGCCCCAAACTTAATAGACGTGATCATTGTATTTTTGTTGGCATGCACAAAAAAATTCAGCTAAAAACTTGAAGTGTACAAGATTTTGTGACCATTTGAAAAAAGTGTCCCCATTTCAGACACTTTAATGCCTACTGGCAGCAAACCTGTAAAATCTCAAATGCTCTTTAAGGGGGTGTGAGTTCACGAGGTTTGATAAGGGACAGGGGGCCAACATAAGAGCCAAGTACCAACACCCATTGCACATCATGTGCGCACACCCCCCAGGCCCCCCCGATCGTCAGAACCCCAATGTCGCCGATCAGGTTCTCCGACGATGCTTCAGCGATGGTGCCCTGGTGAAGAAAAATGCGACACCAGCACATGCCCGAGCCTAGTATGTGCTGCCGCAACCCTCGATCCGGTCCGATCTTAGATTGGGAAAGAACTCCGTATGCTTAGACTGGGAATGAACTCCGTATGCCTAAGTCAACCCATGAAACGACCGTACGGGCGCTCAGTCGACCAGAAGGGCGGGATGCGCAAGCCGGGGATCGGCCGGGTCCCCCAATACGTGCTACCAATCCTACTGCCTCAACCCTCGATCCGGTCTAATCTTAGACTTAGAATGAACTCCACATGCATAAGCCAACTGACGGAACGACCGAGTGGGCGGGCGGGCACTACGCCGGCCAGACAGACGGGATGCGCAAGTTGTGGATCGATAGGGTGGTAGGTGGGTTTAGGCACATCTTTATATTTCTGCATGCCAATGTGATTTTTATGGCTTGTAAATTCATACAATGGTCCGTTAAGCCTTCACGTGAAGTTTCATGGCAAGACGACTCGTTTTCTATTTTTCATGATTTTTGAAACTTTTTATGGTTCGAGATTTTTTAAAATTCTTTCGGAAGGAGTTTTGGCCCAAACTTGGTATACGTGATCCTTGTATTTTTGTTGGCATGCACAAAAAAATTCAGCTAAAAACTCAAAGTGTACAAGATTTTGGGACCATTTGAAAAAAGTGTCCCCACTTCAGACACTTTAATGGCTACTGGCAGCAAACCTGTAAAATCTCAAATGCTCTTTATGGGGGTGGGAGTTCTCGAGGTTTGATGAGGGATAGGGGCCAATATAAGGGCCAAGTACCAGCACCCATTGCACATCATGTACGCACAGCCCCCGACCCCCCGATCGTCGGAACCCCAATGCCGTCGGTCAGGTTCTTCGACGATGCTCCGACGATGGTGCCTCGGTGAAGAAAAATGTGGTACCAGCACATGCTCGAGCTCAGCATATGCTGCCGCAACCCTCGGTCCGGTCCGATCTTAGACTGGGAAAGAACTTCGTATGCTTAGACTGTGAACGAACTCTGTATGCCTAAGTCAACCCACGAAACTTGGTAAAAGTGATCCTTGTAATTTTGTTGGCATACACAAAAAAATTCAGCTAAAAACTCGAAGTGTACAAGATTTTGTGACCATTTGAAAAAAGTGTCCCCATTTCAAGCACTTTAATGGCTACCAACAGCAAACCTGTAAAATCTCAAATGCACTTTAAGGGGGTGTGAGTTCTCTAGGTTTGATGAGGGATAGGGGGGCAATATAGGGGCCAAGTACCAGCACCCATCATACATCAGGGGCGCACACCCCGCCCGGCCCCCCCGATCGTCAGAACCCCAATACCGTAGGTCAGGATCTCCGGTGATGCTTCGACGAAGAAAAATGTGACACCAGCGCATGCCCGAGCCCAGCATGTGCTGTCACAACCCTCGGTCCGATCCGATCTTAGACTGGGAATGAACTCCGTATGCCAAAGTCAACCCATGAAACGAGCGTGCGGGCGCTCAGTCGGCCAGAGGGGCAGGATGCGCAAACCAGAGATCGACCGGGTCCCTCTCTGCATGCTACCGATCCTGCTACCGCAACCCTCGGTCCGGTCCAATCTTAGACTAGGAATGAACTCCGTATGCCTAAGCTAACCGACGAAACGAGCGGGTGGACGGGCGGGAACTACGTCGGCCAGAGAGATGGGATGCGTAAGCCATGGATCGATAGGGTGGTAGGTGGGTTTAGGCACATCTTCATATTTCTATGTGCCAATACCATTTTTATGGCTTGTAAATTCATACAATGGTCTCTTAAGCCTTCAAGTGAAGTTTCATGGCAAGATGACTCGTTTTATATTTTTCATAATTTTTGAAACATTTTGCAGTTCTGGATTTTTTAAAATTTTTCTGCAATGTGTTTTGGCCCCAAACTTGGTAGATGTGATCCTTGTATTTTTTTTTGGCATGCACAAAAAAATTCAGCTAAAAACTCGAAGTGTACAAGATTTTGTGACCATTTGAAAAAAGTGTCCCCATTTTAGACACTTTAATGGCTACTGGCAGCAAACCTGTAAAATCTCAAATGCTCTTTAAGGGGGTGTGAGTTCTCGAGGTTTAATGAGGGATTGGGGGCCAGTATAAGGGCCAAGTACCAGCACCCATCGCACATCATGTGCGCACATCCCCCCGACCCCCAGATCGTCGGAACCCCAATGCCGCCGGTCAGGTTCTTCGACGATGCTCTGACGATGGTGCCCCGATGAAGAAAAATACGGCACCAGCACATGCTCGAGGCCAGCATGTGCTGCCATAACCCTCGGTCTGGTCCGATCTTAGACTAGGAATGAACTCTGTATGCCTAAGCCAACCGACGAAACGAGCGGGTGGGCGAGCAGGCGGGCACTACGCCGACCAGAGAGACGGGATGCGTAAGCCGTGGATCGATAGGGTGGTAGGTGGGTTTAGGTACATCTTCATATTTCTGTGTGCCAATGCCATTTTTATGGCTTGTAAATTCATACAATGGTAACTTAAGCCTTCACGTGAAGTTTCACGGCAAGACGACTCGTTTTCTATTTTTCATAATTTTTGAAACTTTTTGCTGTTCGGGATTTTTTCAAATTTTTTCGGAAGGGGTTTGGCCCCAACCTTGGTAGACGTAATCCTTGTATTTTTGTTGGCATGCACAAAAAAATTCAGCTAAAAACTTGAAGTGTACAAGATTTTGTGATCATTTGAAAAAAGTGTTCCCATTTCAGACACTTTAATGGCTACTGGCAGCAAACCTGTAAAATCTCAAATGCTTTTTAAGACGGTGTGAGTTCTCGAGGTTTGATGAGGGACAGGGGGCTAATATAAGCACCAAGTATCAGCAACCATCGCACATCATGTGCGCACACCCCCCCAGTCCCCCCGATTGCCGGAACCCTAATGCCGCCGGTTAGGTTCTCTGGCGATGCTCCGGCGATGGTGCCCCGGCGAAGAAAAATGTTGCACCAGCACATGCCCGAGCCCAGCATGTGCTGTCACAACCCTCGATCCGATCCGATCTTAGACTGGGAATTAACTTTGTTTGCTTAGACTGGGAATAAACTCCGTATGCCTAAGTCAACCCACGAAATGAGCGTGCAGGCGCTCAGCCGGCCAGAGAGGCGGGATGCACAAGCCGAGGATCGACCGGGTGCCCCTCTGCGTGCTGTCGATCCTACTACCGCAACCCTCGATCTGATCCGATCTTAGACTGGGAATGAACTCCGTATGCCTAAGCCAACCGACGAAACGAGCGGATGGGCGGGGGGCACTACGCAGGCCAGAGAGACGGGAAGTGCAAGTCGTAGATCGATAGGGTGGTAGGTGGGTTTAGGCACATCTTCATAGTTTGGCGTGCCAATTCCATTTTTATGGCTTGCAAATTCCTACAATGGTCCCTTAAGCCTTCACGTGAAGTTTCATGGCAAGACACTCCTTTTTTATTTTTCATGATTTTTGAAACTTTTTACGGTACGGGATTTTTTAAAATTTTTTCGAAAGGAGTTTTGGCCCCAAACTTGGTAGACGTGATCATTGTATTTTTGTTGGCATGCACAAAAAAATTCAGCTAAAAACTTGAAGTGTACAAGATTTTGTGACCATTTGAAAAAAGTGTCCCCATTTCAGACACTTTAATGCCTACTGGCAGCAAACCTGTAAAATCTCAAATGCTCTTTAAGGGGGCGTGAGTTCACGAGGTTTGATAAGGGACAGGGGGCCAACATAAGAGCCAAGTACCAACACCCATTGCACATCATGTGCGCACACCCCCCAGGCCCCCCCGATCGTCAGAACCCCAATGTCACCGATCAGGTTCTCCGACGATGCTCCAGCGATGGTGCCCTGGTGAAGAAAAATGCGACACCAGCACATGCCCGAGCCCAGTATGTGCTGCCGCAACCCTCGATCCGGTCCGATCTTAGACTGGGAAAGAACTCCGTATGCTTAGACTGGGAATGAACTCCGTATGCCTAAGTCAACCCATGAAACGACCGTACGGGCGCTCAGTCGACCAGAAGGGCGGGATGCGCAAGCCGGGGATCGGTCGGGTCCCCCAATACGTGCTGCCAATCCTACTGCCTCAACCCTCGATCCGGTCTAATCTTAGACTTAGAATGAACTCCACATGCATAAGCCAACTGACGGAACGATCGAGCGGGCGGGCGGGCACTACGCCGGCCAGACAGACGGGATGCGCAAGCTGTGGATCGATAGGGTGGTAGGTGGGTTTAGGCACATCTTTATATTTCTGCATGCCAATGCCATTTTTATGGCTTGTAAATTCATACAATGGTCCGTTAAGCCTTCACGTGAAGTTTCATGGCAAGACGACTCGTTTTCTATTTTTCATGATTTTTGAAACTTTTTACGGTTCGAGATTTTTTAAAATTCTTTCGGAAGGAGTTTCGGCCCAAACTTGGTATACGTGATCCTTGTATTTTTGTTGGCATGCACAAAAAAATTCAGCTAAAAACTCAAAGTGTACAAGATTTTGGGACCATTTGAAAAAAGTGTCCCCACTTCAGACACTTTAATGGCTACTGGCAGCAAACCTGTAAAATCTCAAATGCTCTTTATGGGGGTGGGAGTTCTCGAGGTTTGATGAGGGATAGGGGCCAATATAAGGGCCAAGTACCAGCACCCATTGCACATCATGTACGCACAGCCCCCGACCCCCCGATCGTCGGAACCCCAATGCCGTCGGTCAGGTTCTTCGACGATGCTCCGACGATGGTGCCTCGGTGAAGAAAAATGTGGTACCAGCACATGCTCGAGCTCAGCATATGCTGCCGCAACCCTCGGTCCGGTCCGATCTTAGACTGGGAAAGAACTTCGTATGCTTAGACTGTGAACGAACTCTGTATGCCTAAGTCAACCCACGAAACTTGGTAAAAGTGATCCTTGTAATTTTGTTGGCATACACAAAAAAATTCAGCTAAAAACTCGAAGTGTACAAGATTTTGTGACCATTTGAAAAAAGTGTCCCCATTTCAAGCACTTTAATGGCTACCAACAGCAAACCTGTAAAATCTCAAATGCACTTTAAGGGGGTGTGAGTTCTCTAGGTTTGATGAGGGATAGGGGGCCAATATAAGGGCCAAGTACCAGCACCCATCATACATCAGGGGCGCACACCCCGCCCGGCCCCCCCGATCGTCAGAACCCCAATACCGTAGGTCAGGATCTCCGGTGATGCTTCGACGAAGAAAAATGTGACACCAGCACATGCCCGAGCCCAGCATGTGCTGTCACAACCCTCGGTCCGATCCGATCTTAGACTAGGAATGAACTCCGTATGCCAAAGTCAACCCATGAAACGAGCGTGCGGGTGCTCAGTCGGCCAGAGGGGCGAGATGCGCAAACCAGGGATGGACCGGGTCCCTCTCTGCATGCTACCGATCCTGTTGCCGCAGCCCTCGGTCCGATCCAATCTTAGACTGGGAATGAACTCCGTATGCCTAAGCTAACCGACGAAACGAGCGGGTGGACGGGCGGGAACTACGTCGGCCAGAGAGATGGGATGCGTAAGCCATGGATCGATAGGGTGGTAGGTGGGTTTAGGCACATCTTCATATTTCTATGTGCCAATACCATTTTTATGGCTTGTAAATTCATACAATGGTCTCTTAAGCCTTCACGTGAAGTTTCATGGCAAGACGACTCGTTTTATATTTTTCATAATTTTCGAAACATTTTGCAGTTCTGGATTTTTTAAAATTTTTTTGCAATGTGTTTTGGCCCCAAACTTGGTAGACGTGATCCTTGTATTTTTTTTGGCATTCACAAAAAAATTCAGCTAAAAACTCGAAGTGTACAAGATTTTCTGACCATTTGAAAAAAGTGTCCCCATTTCAGACACTTTAATGGCTACTGGCAGCAAACCTGTAAAATCTCAAATGCTCTTTAAGGGGGTGTGAGTTCTCGAGGTTTAATGAGGGATTGGGGGCCAGTATAAGGGCCAAGTACCAGCACCCATCGCACATCATGTGCGCACATCCCCCCGACCCCCAGATCGCCGGAACCCCAATGCCGCCGGTCAGGTTCTTCGACGATGCTCTGACGATGGTGCCCCGATGAAGAAAAATACGGCACCAGCACATGCCCGAGGCCAGCATGTGCTGCCATAACCCTCGGTCTGGTCTGATCTTAGACTAGGAATGAACTATGTATGCCTAAGCCAACCGACGAAACGAGCGGGTGGGCGGGCGGGTGGGCACTACGCCGGCCAGAGAGACAGGATGCGTAAGCCGTAGATCGATAGGGTGGTAGGCGGGTTTAGGTACATCTTCATATTTCTATGTGCCAATGCCATTTTTATGGCTTGTAAATTCATACAATGGTAACTTAAGCCTTCACGTGAAGTTTCATGGCAAGACGACTCGTTTTCTATTTTTCACAATTTTTGAAACTTTTTGCTATTCGAGATTTTTTCAAATTTTTTTGGAAGGGGTTTGGCCCCAACCTTGGTAGACGTAATCCTTGTATTTTTGTTGGCATGCACAAAAAAATTCAGCTAAAAACTCGAAGTGTACAAGATTTTGTGACCATTTGAAAAAAGTGTTCCCATTTCAGACACTTTAATGGCTACTGGCAGCAAACCTGTAAAATCTCAAATGCTTTTTAAGACGGTGTGAGTTCTCGAGGTTTGATGAGGGATAGGGGGCTAATATAAGCACCAAGTATCAGCAACCATCGCACATCATGTGCGCACACCCCCCCAGTCCCCCCGATTGCCGGAACCCTAATGCCGCCGGTTAGGTTCTCTGGCGATGCTCCGACGATGGTGTCCCGGCAAAGAAAAATGTTGCACCAGCACATGCCCGAGCCCAGCATGTGCTGTCACAACCCTCGGTCCGATCCGATCTTAGACTGGGAATTAACTTTGTTTGCTTAGACTGGGAATAAACTCCGTATGCCTAAGTCAACCCACGAAACGAGCGTGCGGGCGCTCAGCCGGCCAGAGGGGCGGGATGCACAAGCCGAGGATCGATCGGGTGCCCCTCTGCGTGCTGTCGATCCTGCTGCCGTAACCCTCAATCCTATCTGATCTTAGACTGGGAATGAACTCCGTATGCCTAAGCCAAGTGACGAAACGAGCGGACGGGCGGGCGGGCACTACGCAGGCCAGAGAGACGGGAAGTGCAAGTCGTAGATCGATAGGGTGGTAGGTGGGTTTAGGCACATCTTCATATTTTGGCGTGCCAATTCCATTTTAATGGCTTGTAAATTCCTACAATGGTCCCTTAAGCCGTCGCGTGAAGTTTCATGGCAAGACACTCGCTTTTTATTTTTCATGATTTTTGAAACTTTTTACGGTACGGGATTTTTTAAAATTTTTTCGAAAGGTGTTTTGGCCCCAAACTTGGTAGACGTGATCATTGTATTTTTGTTGGCATGCACAAAAAAATTCAGCTAAAAACTCGAAGTGTACAAGATTTTGTGACCATTTGAAAAAGGTGTCCCCATTTCAAACACTTTAATGCCTACTGGCTGCAAACCTGTAAAATCTCAAATGCTGTTTAAGGGGGTGTGAGTTCACGAGGTTTGATAAGGGACAGGGGCCAACATAAGAGCCAAGTACCAACACCTATTGCACATCATGTGCGCACACCCCCCCAGGCCCCCCCGATCGTCGGAACCCTAATGTCGCCGATCAGGTTCTCCGGCGATGCTCCGGCGATGGTGCCCTGGTGAAGAAAAATACGACACCAGCACATGCCCGAGCCCAGCATGTGCTGCCGCAACCCTCGATCCGGTCTGATCTTAGACTGGGAATGAACTCCGTATGCTTAGACTGGGAATAAACTCCGTATGCCTATGTCAACCCACGAAATGAGCGTGCGGGCGCTTAGCCGACCAGAGGGGCGAGATGCACAAGCCGGGGATCAGCCGGGTGCCCCTCTACATGTTGCCGATCTTGCTACCATAACCCTCGATTCGGTCTGATCTTAGACTGGGAATGAACTCCGTATGCCTAAGCCAACCGACGAAACGAGTGGGCGGGCAGGCACTACGCCGGCAAGAGAGACAGGATGCGCAAGCCGTGGATCGATAGGGTGGTAGGTGGGTTTAAGCACATCTTCATATTTCTTCATGCCAATGCCATTTTTATGGCTTGTAAATTCATACAACGGTCCTTTTAGCCTTCACGTGAAGTTTCATGGCAAGACAACTCGTTTTCTATTTTTCACGATTTTTGAAACTTTTTGCTGTTCGAGATTTTTTAAAATTTTTTCAGAAGGTGTTTTGGCCCCAAACTTGGTAGACGTGATCCTTGTATTTTTTTTGGCATGCATAAAAAAATTCAGTTAAAAACTCGAAGTGTACAAGATTTTGTGACCATTTGAAAAAAGTGTTCCCATTTTAGACACTTTAATGGCTATTGGCAGCAAACTTGTAAAATCTCAAATGCTCTTTACGGGGGTGTGAGTTCTTGAGGTGTGATGAGGGATAGGGGGCCAATATAAGGGCCAAGTACCAGCACCCATCGCACATCATGAGCACACACCCCCAAAGCCCTCCTGATCGCCGGAACCCCAATGCCACCGGTCAGGTTCTCCGGCGATGCTCTAGCGATGGTGCCCGGACGAAGAAAAATGCGGCACCAGCACATGCCCGAGCCTAGCATGTGCTGCCGCAACCCTCGGTCTGGTCCGATCTTAGACTGGGAATTAACTCTGTTTGCTTAGACTGGGAATTAACTCCATATGCCTAAGCCAACCCACGAAACGAACGTGCGGGAGCTCAGCCGGCCAGAGGGGCGGGATGCACAAGCCGGGGATCGATCGGGTGCCCTTCTACGTGCTGTCGATCCTGCTACCACAACCCTCAGTCTGATCCGATCTTAGACTAGGAATGAACTCCGTATGCCTAAGCCAACCGACGAAACAAGCCGGCGGGCGGGTGGGCACTACGCGGGCCAGAGAGACGGGAATCGTAAGCCGTAGATCGATAGGGTGGTAGGTGAGTTTAGGCACATCTTCATATTTCGGCTGCCAATGCCATTTTTATGGCTTGTAAATTCATACAATGGTCCCTTAAGCCTTCACGTGAAGTTTCATGGCAAGACACCCGTTTTCTATTTTTCACGATTTTTGAAACTTTTTGCGATTTGGGGTTTTTTTAAATTTTTTCGGAAGGATTTTTGGCCCCAAACTTAGTAGACATGATCCTTGTATTTTTGTTGGCATGCACAAAAAAATTCAGCTAAAAACTCGAACTGTACAAGATTTTGTGACCATTTGAAAAAAGTGTCCCAATTTCAGACACTTTACTGGCCACTGGCTGCAAACTTGTAAAATCTCAAATGCTCTTTAAGGGGGTGTGACTTCTCGAGGTTTGGTGAGGGATAGTGGGCCAATATAAGGGCCAAGTACCAGCACCCATCGCACATCATGTGCGCAGACCCCCTGGCCCCTCGATCGTCGGAACCCCAATGCCGTCGGTCAGGTTTTTCGGCGATCCTCCGACGATGGTCCCCAGCGAAGAAAAATGTTGCACGAGGACATGCCCGGGCCCAACATGTGCTGTTGCTACCCTTGGTCTGATCCGATCTTAGACTGGGAATGAACTCCATATGCTTAGACTGGGAATGAACTTCATATGCCTAAGTCAACCCACGAAATGAGCGTGCGGGCGCTCAGCCGGCCAGAGGGGCGGGATGCACAAGTCGGGGATTAGTCGGGTCCCACACTGCGTACTGTCGATCGTGCTACCGTAACTTTCGGTTTGGTTCGATCTTATACTGGGAATGAACTCCGTATGCCTAAGCCAACCGACAAAATGAGCGGGTGGGCGGGCGGGCACTACACCGGCCAGAGAGATGGGATGCGCAAGCCGTGGATCGATAGGGTGGTAGGTGGGCTTAGGCACATCTTCATATTTCTGTGTGCCAATGCAATTTTTATGGCTTGTAAATTCATACAATGGTCCCTTAAGCCTTCCTGTGAAGTTTCGTGGCAAGACGACTCATTTTTTATTTTTCCTGATATTTGAAACTTTTTACGGTTCGGGATTTTTTAAAAATTTTTCGGAAGGAGTTTTGGCCCCAAACATAGTAGATGTGATCCTTGTATTTTTTGGCATGCACAAAAAAATTCAGCTAAAAACTCAAAGTGTACAAGATTCTGTGACCATTTGAAAAAAGTGTTCCCATTTCAGACACTTCAATGGCTACTGGCAGCAAACTTGTAAAATGTCGAATGGTCTTTAAGGCGGTGTGAGTTCTTGAGGTTTGATGAGGGATAAGGGGCCAATATAAGGGCCAAGTACCAGCACCCATCGCACATCATGTGCGCACAACCCCTCCTGGCCCCCCCGATCGTCGGAACCCCAATGCCGCCGGTCAGGTCTACGACGATGCTCCGACGATGGTGCCTCGATGAAGAAAAATCTGGCACCAGCACAGGCCTGAGCCCAGCATGTGCTGCCGCAACCCTTAGTCTAGTCCGATCTTAGACTGGGAATGAACTCTGTATGCTTAGACTAGGAATGAACTCCATACGCCTAAGTCAACCCACAAAACGAGCGTGCGGGCGCTCAGTCGGCCAGAGGGTCGGGATGCGCAAGTCGAGGATCAGTCGGGTCCCCTCTGCTCGCTGCCAATCCTGTTGCCATAACCCTCAATCTGGTTCAATCTTAGACTGGGAATGAACTCCGTATGTCTTAGCCAACCGATGAAACGAGCGGGCAGACGGGCGGGCACTACGTCGGACAGAGAGACGGGATGCGCAAGCCGTGGATCGATAGGGTGGTAGGTGGCTTTAGGTACATCTTCATATTTCTGTGTGCCAATTCCATTCTTATGGCTTGTAAAATCATACAATGGTCCCTTAAGCCTTCACGTGAAGTTTCATGGCAAGATGACCCATTTTCTATTTTTCATGATTTTCGAAACTTTCTGCGGTTCGAGATTTTTTAAAATTTTTTTGAAAGGATTTTTGGCCCCAAACTTGGTAGACGTGATCCTTTTATTTTTATTGGCATGCACAAAAAAATTCAGCTAAAAATTCGAAGTGTACAAGGTTTTGTGGCCATTTGAAAAAAGTGTCCCCATTTCAGACACTTTAATGGCTACTGGCAGCAAACCTGTAAAATCTCAAATGCTCTTTAAGGGGGTGTGAGTTCTCAAGGTTTGATGAGGGATAGGGGGGCAATATAAGGGCCAACTACAAGCAGCCATCGCACATCATGTGCGAGCACCCCGCCGGCCCCTCGATCGTCGGAACCCTAATGCCACTGGTCAGGTTCTCCGGCGATGGTGCCCCGACGAAGAAAAATACGGCACCAGCTCATGCCCGAGCCCAGCATGTGCTGCCGTAACCCTCAGCTTGGTCCAATCTTAGACTGGGAATGAACTCCGTATGCTTAGACTGGGAATAAACTCTGTATGCCAAAGTCAACCCACGAAACGAGCGTGCGGGCGCTCAGCCGGCCAGAGGGGCGGGATGCGTAAGCCGGGGATCGGTCGAGTCCCCTTCTACATGCTGCCGCAGCCCTTCATCTACTCAGATCTTAAACGGGGAATGAACTCTGTATGCTTAAGCCAACCGACGAAATGAACGGGCAAGCAGGCACTACACCGGCCAGAGAGACGGGATGCGCAAGCCGTGGATCGATTGGGTGGTAGGTGGGTTTAGGCACATCTTCATATTTCTGCAAGCCAATGCCATTTTTATGGCTTGTAAATTCATATAATGGTCCCTTAAGCCTTCATGTGAAGTTTAATGGCAAGACGACTCGTTTTCTATTTTTCATGATTTTGAAAAATTTTTATGGTTTGAGATTTTTTAAAATTTTTTCGGAAGGAGTTTTGGCCCCAAACTTGGAAGACGTGATCCTTGTATTTTTGTTGGCATGCACAAAAAAATTCAGCTAAAAACTCGAAGTGTACAAGATTTTGTGACCATTTGAAAAAAGTGTCCCCATTTCAGACACTTTAATGGCTACTGACAGCAAACCTGTAAAATCTCAAACGCCCTTTAAGGGGGTGTGAGTTCTCGAGCTTTGATGGGGGATAGGGGGCCAATATAAGGGCCAAGTACCAGCACCCATCGCACATCATGTGCGCACACCCCGCTGGCCCCCCTGATCACCGGAATCCCAATGTCGTTGGTCAGGTTCTCCGACGATACTCCAGTGATGGTATCCCGACGATGAAAAATGCGGCAGCAGCACATGCCCGGGCCCAGCCTGTGCTGCCGCAACCCTCGGTCCCGTCCAATCTTAGATTGGGAATGAACTCCGTATGCTTAGACTGGGAATGAACTCCGTATTCCTAAGTCAACCCATGAAAAGAGCGCGCGGGCGTTCAGCCGGCCAGAAGGTCGGATGCGTAAGCCGAGGATCGATCGGGTCCCCTCCTGCATGCTGCCAATCCTACTACAGCAACCCTCGGTCTGGCCTGATCTTAGACTGGGAATGAACTCTGTATGCCTAAGTCAACCCATGAAACGAGCGTGCGGGCACTCAGCCAGCCAGAGGGGCTGGATGCGCAAGCCAGGGATCGATCGGGTCCGCCTCTGCGTGCTGCTGATCCTGCTGCAGCAACCCTCGATCTGGTCCAATCTTAGATGGGAATGAACTCCGTTTGCCTAAGCCAACCGACGAAACGAGCAGGCGGGCGGGCGGGCACTACGCCGGCCAGAGAGACGGGATCTGCAAGCCGTGGATCAATAGGGTGGTAGGTGGATTTAGGCACATCTTCATATTTTACAAGCCAATGCCATTTTTATGGCTTGTAAATTCATACAATGGTCCCTTAAGCCTTCACGTGAAGTTTCATGGCAAGACGACTCATTTTCTATTTTTCACGATTTTTGAAACTTTTTCCGGTTCGGGATTTTTTAAAATTTTTTCGGAAGGATTTTTGGCCCAAACTTAGTAGACGTGATCCTTGTATTTTTTTTGGCATGCATAAAAAAATTCAGCTAAAAACTCGAAGTGTACAAGATTTTGTGACCATTTGAAAAAAGTGTCCCCATTTCAGACACTTTAATGGCTACTGGCAGCAAACCTGTAAAATCTCAAATGCTCTTTAAGGGGATGTCAGTTCTCAAGGTTTGATGAGGGAAAGGGGGCCAATATAAAGGCCAAGTACCAGCACCCATTGCACATCATGTGCGCACACCCCCCGGCCCCCCGATCATCGAAACCCCAATGCCGCCGGTCAGGTTCTTCGACGATGGTGCCCCGGTGAAGAAAAATGTGGCACCAGCACATGCCCGAGCCCAGCATATGCTACCACAACCCTCGGTCTGGTCTGATCTTAGACTGGGAAAGAACTCCGTATGCTTAGACTGGGAATGAACTCCGTATGCCTAAGTCAACCCACGAAACGACCGTACAAGCGCTCAATCGGCCAGAGGGGCGGGATGCGCAAGCCGGGGATCGGCCGGGTCCCCCTCTGCGTGCTGCCAATCCTGCTGCCGCAACCCTCGATCCGGTCTAATCTTAGACTGAGAATGAACTCCGCATGCATAAGCCAACTGACAGAACGACCGAGCGGGCGGGCGGGCACTATGCCTAAGTTAACCCACGAAACGAGCGTGCGAGCGCTTAGCCGGCCAGAGGGGCGAGATGAGCAAGCCGGGGATCGGTTGGGTCCCCCTCTGCGTGCTGCCAATCCTACTGTCGTTACCCTCGGTCTGGTCCGATCTTAGACTAGGAATTAACTCCGTATGCCTAAGCCAACCCACGAAACGAGCGGGCGGGCGGGCAGGCGGGCACTACACCGACCAGAGAGACGGGATGCATAAGCCGTGGATCGATAGGGTGGTAGGTGGGTTTAGGCACTTCTTCATATTTCTACGTGCCAATGCCATTTTTATGGCTTGCAAATTCATAAAATGGTCCCTTAAGCCTTCACGTAAAATTTCATGGCAAGACGACTCATTTTCTATTTTTCATAATTTTTGAAACTTTTTGCGGTTCGGGATTTTTTTAAATTTTTTCGGAAGGAGTTTTGGCCCCAAACATGGTAGACGTGATCCTTGTATTTTTGTTGGCATGCACAAAACAATTAAGCTAGAAACTCGAAGTGTACAAGATTTTGTGACCATTTGAAAAAAGTGTCCCCATTTCAGACACTTTAATGGCAACTGGCAGCAAACCTGTAAAATCTCAAATGCTCTTTAAAGGGGTGTGAGTTCTCGAGGTTTGATGAGGGATAGGGGGCCAAAATAGGGGTGAACTACCAACACCCATTGCACATCATGTGCGCACACCCACCCCCTCGGCCCCTCCGATCGTCAGAACC
This sequence comes from Durio zibethinus, assembly GCF_047325235.1. Lineage (NCBI taxonomy): Eukaryota > Viridiplantae > Streptophyta > Magnoliopsida > Malvales > Malvaceae > Durio > Durio zibethinus. Next base: position 12,957,748 of record NC_143180.1, on the reverse strand, counting down.
CCAATGCCGTCGGTCAGGTTCTCCGGTGATGCTCCGACGATGGTGCCCCGGTGAAGAAAAATACGGCACCAGCACATGCCCGATCCCAGCATATGCTGTCGCAACCCTCGATCCGGTCTGATATTAGAATGGGAATGAACTTCGTATGCCTAAGTCAACCCACGAAACGATTGTACGGGCGTTCAGTCAGCCAGAGGGGTGGGATGCGCAAGCCGGGGATCGACTGGGTCCCCCTCTACGTGCTGCCAATCCTGCCGCTGCAACCCTTGGTCCGATCAGATCTTAGATTGGGAATGAACTTCGTATGCCTAAGCCAATCGACAAAACGAGCGGCCGGGCGGGTGGGTACTATGCCGACCAGAGAGACGGGATGCACAAGCCGTGGATCGATAGAGTGGTAGGTGGGTTTAGGCACATCTTTATTTTTCTATGGGCCAATGCCATTTTTATGGCTTGTAAATTCATACAATGGTCCCTTAAGCCTTTACGTGAAGTTTCATGGCAAGACGACTCGTTTTCTATTTTTCACGATTTTTAAAACTTTTTGTGGTTCGGGATTTTTTAAAATTTTTTCGGAAGAAGTTTTGGCCCCAAACTTGGTAGACGTGATCCTTGTCTTTTTCTTGGCATGCACAAAAAAATTCAGCTAAAAACTCAAAGTGTACAACATTTTGTGACCATTTGAAAAAAGTGTCCCCATTTCAGACACTTTAATGGCTACTAGCAGCAAACCTGTAAAATCTCAAATGCTCTTGAAAGGGGGGTGTGAGTTCTCAAGGGTTGATGAGGGATAGGGGGCCAATATAAGGGCCAAGTACCAGCACCCATCGCACATCATGTGCGCACACCCCCCAGCCCCCCCGATCGTCGGAACCCCAACGCCGTCGGTCAGGTTCTCCAGCGATGCTTCAGTGATGGTGCCCCGACGAAGAAAAATGCAGCACCAGCACATGCCCGAGCCCAGCATGTGCTGTCATAACCCTCAATCTGATCCGATCTTAGATTGGGAATGAACTCCGTATGCTTAGATTGGGAATGAACTCTGTATGCCTAAGTCAACCCACGAAACGAGTGTGCGGGCGCTCAGTCGGCCAGAGGGGTGGGATGTGCAAGTCGGGGTTCGATCAGGTCCCCCTTTGCGTGCTGCCGATCCTGCTGCTGTAACCCTCGGTCTGGTCTGATTTGAGACTGAGAATGAACTTCGTATGCCTAAGCGAACCGACGAAACGTGCGAACGGGCGGGCGGGCGGGCACTACGTCGGCCAGAGAGGCGGGATGCGCAAGCCGTGGATCGATAGGGTGGCAGGTGGGTTTAGGCACATCTTCATATTTCTGTGTGCCAATGCCATTTTTATGGCATGTAAATTCATATAATGGTCCCTTAAGTCGTCACGTGAAGTTTCATGGCAAGACGACTCGTTTTTTATTTTTTATGATTTTTGAAACTTTTTACAGTTCGGGGTTTTTTTAAATTTTTTCGGAAGGAGTTTTCGCCCCAAACTTGGTAGACATGATCCTTGTATTTTTGTTGGCATGCAAAAAAATATTCATATAAAAACTCGAAGTGTACAAGATTTTGTGAGCATTTGAAAAAAGTGTCCCCATTTCAAACACATTAATTGCTACTGGCAGCAAACCTGTAAAATCTCAAATGCTCTTTGAGGGGGTGTGAGTTCTCGAGGTTTGTTGAGGGATAGGGGCCCAATATAAGGGCCAAGTACCAGCACCCATCGCACATCATGTGCGCACACTCCCCCCCAGCCGCCCCGATCGTCGAAATCCCAATGCCGCCGATCAAGTTCTCCGGCAATGCTCCGACGATGGTGCCCCGGCAAAGAAAAATGCGTTACCAGCACATGGCCGAGCCCAGCATGTGCTGCCGCAACCCTCGATCCGGTCCGATCTTAGACTGGGAATGAACTTTGTATGCTTAGACTGGGAATGAACTCTGTATGCCTAAGTGAACCCACGAAACGAGCGTGCGGGCACTCAGTCAACCAGAGGGGCGGGATGCGCAAGTCGGGGATCGTTCGGGTCCCCCTCTACGTGCTGTCGATCCTGCTGTCGTAACCCTCGGTCCGATCTGATCTTAGACTGGGAATGAACTCCTTATGCCTAAGTCAACCCATGAAACGAGCGTGCGGGCGCTCAGCCGGCCAGAGGGGCGGGATGCGTAAGCCGGGGATCGACCGGGTCTCCCTCTGCGTGCTGTCGATCTTGCTACCGTAACCCTCAATCTGGTCTGATCTTAGATTGGGAATGAACTCCGTATGCCTAAGTCGACCGACGAAACGAGCGGGCAGGCGGGCACTACACCAGCCAGAGATACGGGATGCACAAGCCGTGGATCGATAGGGTGGTAGGTGGGTTTACGAACAACTTCATATTTCTGTGTGCCAATGCCATTTTTATGGCTTGTAAATTCATACAATGGTCCCTTAAGCCTTCACGTGAAGTTTCATGTCAAGACGACTCGTTTTCTATTTTTCACGATTTTTGAAACTTTTTACAGTTCGAGATTTTTTAAAATTTTTTCGGAAGGAGTTTTGGCCCAAACTTGGTAGACGTTGTAGACACCCAATTGGGTCCAGGCCGATTGTGAGAATAGGGATGTATAGAGAGCTAAGAAAAGGTTTAGGAGTGTTCTGGGAGTGAGAAGAAATTTTTTGAGAATTTTTGGCGATTTTTTTTCTGAGAATTTTTGGAAAATTCCAGATTCCGGTGAATTTTTCGGTGAAGTTTGAATTTTCTGACAAAAATTCTGGCCATCCTTGAAGTTTTTGAAGACCTGCCCAGTTTCCGGCAAAGAATCCCAGAAACCGATGATCTTCCGGTGAACTTCCGATGAACTTCCAACGAAAAAACCCAGATTCCAATGACAAAACCTAGAATCTAGTGAATCTTCAACCGAAGTTCTTCGGCCTTTTAGAGAGAAAGGAGAGGAAAAAGGAAGAAGAGAGAGAGAGGGGAGGAGCGTTCTGCTAAAAAACAAAGGGAAGTGCCTTTTATACCCTCTCAAAACGACGTCGTTTTGGCCTTAAGTGACCCAGAGGATCCGCGCGTTTTATCGTGACCCGACCCGACCCGAGTGTCGACCCGCTTCCTGACCCGTGCGTGCCTGCCCCCCTCCAAGCCGAGCCGAGCCGAGCTCTAAGCCACCCCCCTGAGCCGTTTCTCTTCCTTGAGCCGAGCCACGATCCGAGCCGCTCCAGGTTTTTTTTTGTGAATTTTTTTTATTTTCATTTATTTGCTTATTTGTTTTTTTTTTATTTTTTATTTATTAGATTAGGCTTATTTAATATTCTTTTTATCTTTATTTTATTTTTATTTTTGTTTTACTTTTCTTTATTTTTTTATTTTTATTTATTTTTTTATTATTCTGTTTTCTTTAAATAAAAATCAAAATTTCCAAAAAAAAATATTTTTAGGGAAAAGTTGAAAGTATCAATTTTCCTTGAAAATCAAAGTTTCCAAAAAAAAAAACATTTTTGGGTAAAAGTTGAAAGTATCAATTTTCCTTAAAAATAAAATTTCAAAAAAAACAGTTTTTGAGGAAAAGTTGAAAGTATCAATTTTCCTTGAAAATCAAAGTTTCCAAAAAAAAACATTTTTGGGGAAAAGAACAACCATCATTTCCTTCCTTTCTATTTTGATTTTGATTTTTCTTTAACTAATCCGACGACGGAGCCTCTGTAAGTGAAACAGTAGTTTTTCTTGCATACTCTTGAGGTGAGGGAATTTTCTCAATTTTCTACTAAAAGTATTAGAGTCCATTGAGAATAATTTTCAATAATTAATTACTTGGTAAAATTTTAAGGCTTTTGGATAACACAAATTTAAGCTGGTACCATCTTTTGATAGGCGTTGTGAGGGTGCTATAACCTTCCTCACACGTAACCGAACTCCCGAACCCTGTTCTGGTTTGTAGACCTGAACCTATTCTTTTAGGGACCCTTAAGCTTAAGTGTTCCCTGAAAGGATAGATTCCTTAGGTGGCCAATCGCACCTAGATAAAAAAAGATTGCTGGTGACTCCCTAAAGTCAATGTCTAGCGATAGATCCTCGGATCTAGACGTTATGACAGCTTGGCGACTCCACTAGGGAATTTGAGAGTCAAGCCAGCAAATAATTTGTGTTATCCAAAAGCCTAATAAAATTGAACCTTTTTGTATATATGTATTATTGTTCATTCATGTTTATTTACTTTGTTAATTATGTCATTCATGTGCATGTGCATAACATGAGCTCTACACCCGAGCTCCGTCCCTCTAGGAGGGAGTAAAGTACCTATTGCTTTCGTGAGGTCTAATGCCTCTGCAGTGGCTAGCGAAATACTCCCACTCAAATTGAACCTTTTTCGCTTGTAGCCTGTAATGGGTGAGGATTAGAGTGCCTTACTAGTCTGTGATGGACAAGGATGTAAGGAACAATTTGAGGACCTTTAGACTTTGACCCTAAAACCGCATATAGTGAACTTTAAGAGTGCCTAACCTATAGATAGAGCCATCACTCTTCCCTGATAGAATTAACCAAAAGCATAGGATTCATCCCTTTTACTTTGTGTGATGTTTAAATTTATTTAGTTATTTATTCTTTTTCTGGGTATACTAACCTTTTTTTCCTTTCACATTGGTTCATGCGCATATCATAAAGTTGCATAGAGAACATTTGCCTAAAAAATGGTCTTCAACAAATTTTTTCATGGACACCAATGAACGCTTAGTCTGTTCTCCATCAGTATTAGCACCTTGTGGGACACCTAATGAAGTAAAGGCCCAATCAGAAAAGACTCAACTGAAGATGGGAGATTGCTTGCCAATTGGGTATGAGTCTACTCTGTCTCAAGAAACATCTATCCTCTTCAAACAGAACAATTTAGAAGATTTGGTGGATATCTAGAAGAAGATGAGTCCATTAAAACAAGAGCAGTTTTGTCAGAAACATGGGCATATAGCACACCTTCTAGCAGTGGTTGTTGATGATCAACTAATTAGAGCTACAACACAATTTTGGGATCCTGCATACAAGTGTTTCATCTTTAACGAAGCTAATATGACTCCCACTATAGAAGAATATTCGATCTTATTGGGTTTGCATCTAAAGACTCCTGACAAGATATATGTCAAAAAACATAAGTCAGGATTTCGTAAAAGTCTGGCTCAACTCATGGGGATAGACAAAAAAGTTGTGGATTCTCATACAAAGAAGAAACAAGAACAGGTTTGCCTACCTTGGAAGTTCTTTCATGAGTTTCTGATGCAACACGTCAATGAAGAACAGAGGTTAGACATATTTGCCTTGGCTATATACGGACTGGTAATCTTTCCAAAGGTTTTGGGACATATTGAGATAGCGGTGGTCGATTTCTTTGAAAGTGTGATCAGTGGCTGTAATCCTTCAACGATAATATTAGCAGAGACTATCAGATCTTTGAGTTATCATCGTCGAAATGGAAGGCGCTTCATAGGATGCATACAGTTATTGTACGTGTGGATGAAAAGTCATTTTGAACAAGGAAATGGCACTTTCTTGAAGATTTACATCCGTAATCATTTTCCAATCAAGGAATTCTGTGAAAGTGGATGGTCAAAGCGGAAGCCTAAACTAGAATGGATAACTTTCTTACAAAAATTAGAAAGTGCCAGGGTGAGATGGTTGGCCCCATTGATGAATCGTGAGCCTATGTTATACCAATGTGGGGATAGTACAGTGGTTCCGCTTCTGGGTTTATTGGGAATGACGAATTATGCACCACTCCTAGTAAGAAGGCAATTAGGGGGAGAACAGTTCATTCCTATGACTTATGGGCTTCATCAGTTAGATTTCTCTTACAGTGAGCCTAAAGCATTTCAGAGGATGAATGAGATGATCAAAGCATGGAAAAATCCCCAAAGAGTGAGTCCTGGACCATTCACTGAAAAAGTCACCCCAGGTTACTTGGTTTGGAGAACAAAGAGAAGACAAGAAATGGTATTCACTTATGAAATCTCTCAACCACCAATAGAAGAAAAACTTGAAGAGACACCATCAGAGTTAGAGCTGGCAACAAAAGAATTTGAGTTTGAAAAGATCAAGTTAAAGAAAGAGATTCAAGAACTTCAAGAAGAAAAAGCCCAGTGGAAAGGTAGAGCCAAAAATTATGAAGTTAAAGTTCACAAGATTGCTAGAGAACGAGATATAGCTACTGAAGATCTAGCAAGGTTACACCAGGAGCATAAGAGGCTATGTGTGAGAGAAAGAGCTAAAGAGATAACCATTATCGAGCTGACTGAGGAAAATACAAGACTGAAGCAAGAGTATGCCAAATTGGAAGAAGAAAGTATGAAAGCACAAGCAGAAATTAACAGGCTAAACAGTTATTTGAGTAGGTTAAGTTAAAGGTTAGATGAACAAGGAGACCACATCACTGCATTGGTTAGAGAACATAGAGAATTATCATACCAAGTCTGGTATGGTAAAAGAGAGAACCTAGGAAGGTAGAAATACATTGAGCACTTAACAACCCAAATTCATAAAGGGGTGTGTAAGGCAAGAGAGATAGTGGAAGAGGCAAAGGCATTAAGACAAGTGGTGGCCCTAGTAGGAGAACATGGACAGCGTCTCTTGAACTTCATAGAAGAAGCCAAGGCCCAGTATAAACAGATCAAACAATTTTATGGTTATAATTCTAGGATGATAAACTCAATGTAGATCAAAGTTTTTTGGAATAAATGAAATTTTTTAGTTGAATACCGTTTTAAGCCAAATGTTCTTTGTATACATGCATTTTTCATTCATTGCATTTTCATTCATTACACTTAACAAAGTAACCATGTGATGATCATGCAAATTTACTAATTCTGAGATATGATACTCAAGGTTCCAAGATAGCTCCATCTAGCGAAAACCCTACCCATCGATTCAACACAAGATTCAGAGCAAGGCAAATGGAGTAGGAAAATTCTCAAAGATTTAAAAAGATAGAAAAAACCAGGAGAGGAGTGAAAGTGAGCTAAGCAAGATTTTGGAAGCTCTTAATAACATGAATAAAGGAAAAAGAGTTGAAAAAAGTACAAGCCAGTAAGAAATGGCTGACCTTTTGTACCTTCCAAGTTTTGGCCCACCTCAAGCCCAGTCTGCTCAAGAGGTCCCGCCATAACACTTCGCATATCCAACATATCCTGGAATGCCATCAGCTTTTAACCCAGGGCAGTATAATAGCTATATAAATCCTGTCTTCACTGAAAAGGCAACAGAACCAATTCTTGATCTAGATGATTTAAAAGAGAAGGAGAAAGAAAAGATGAGGGTGGAAGCTAAGGAAAGTTTTAAGATTAGCATGCTAGAGCAAAGGCTAAGGGTTGTGGAAGGATTTAGCTTTTATGGGTCAGTTGATGCTGCTGGGCTCTGCCTAGTTCCTGATGTAGTTATCCCTTATAAGTTCAAAGTACCAAAATTTGAAAAATATGATGGTACAAAATGCCCCAAAACCCACATCACCATGTATTGCAGGAAGATGGCAACTCATGCTCATGATGAGAAACTCTTTATGCATGTTTTCCAGGACAGTCTTACTGGTTCTGTAGCCAGATGGTATGTTCAGCTGGACAGGACTCGCATTCACTCTTGGAGTGATATGGCACATGACTTTATCAGTCAATATCGACATATCATCGATTTGGCCCCAGATCGTTTGTCTTTGTAGAATTTGGAGAAAAAGTCAAACGAGTCCTTTAAAGAGTATGCTCAGAGGTGAAGGGATATTGCTTCTCAAGTACAACCTCCTCTGACTGAGAAAGAAACTATAGTGCTATTTGTTAGCACTTTAAAATCTCTCTATTATGAAAAGATGATAGGGAATGCAACAAAAAATTTTACTGATATGGTAATCTCGGGAGAAATCATTGAAAGCGCCATCAAGAATGGCAAGCTAGAAGGAAATGAAGCATCTAGCAAAAGGGTCCCAAAGAAGAAAGAAACCGAAGCTTAGGCTGTGAGCTTTGATAGACAACAGTTCAGAGGTTATTCACCCTACCCCCCACCAGAATATCTGCCATATCACCCCACTGTAAATAACACTTCCTTTCACCCATACCAACCGTTTACATAACCACCATACCCCCAAACCTATCAAACCTCTCATAGACCCCAAAATACCATGTATGGTCCTAACATTCAACCTACCTCAAGACCACAAAATCGCCCAACTAACCCTGCTAGTGGCTCATGGGAGCAACAAACCACTCGTGAGAAACCTATTTTTGACCCTATTCCCATGACTTATATGGAATTATATAAGAAGCTCTACAACAGTCACCTGATTGCTCCAAGTAAATTGGAACCCCTTAAGCCACCTTACCCCAAGTGGTATGATCCCACTGTCTACTGTGACTACCATTATGGGATTGCTGGTCACTCTATCGAAAATTGCACTACCCTGAAACACAAAGTGCAACGGTTAATCAAGGATGGGATGATCTGCTTTGATACTGGAGGGATGGCTGCGCCAAATGTTAGTGGCAATCCTTTACCGAATCATAATGTGAATGCTATAGGTGAAGAACAGGAGCGCCATGTGAAGAAAAAAGTGACAGATATTAAAACACCTTTCAGTCAGCTATTCGATGTTTTACGAAAAATAGACATGATACAACTAGTAAGTCCACACAACTATCATGGAACATATATAGCTGGTACTAGTTGTAAGTATCATAGTGGGGCAATGGGCCATTCCATTGAGACCTGTGAGCGATTTCACCAAGAGGTGCAAAAACTCTTAGATTCATATCAGATGGAGGTCTATGAAAAAAAAAAAACTTGAAAAATGCTGAGGTGTACATGACTGATAGGCCTGAAAAGCTGTTTCCCAAACTAGTGACAATTCAGTGTGGGAACAAACGAAAGTCAGTCATAGATAAACTCCTCCTCAGGCCAGTAACTTTTAAAGTCCTAACTTTTTTCCCATATAAAGATGATAAAGCTGTACCTTAGAGATACGGCTGTGACACTGTAGTTCAGGGATAGAAAAAAGAGGTCTCTAAAGTCGATGCTTCCAATATTACTGGTGTAGGAGGCATTACTCGAAGTGGGAGATGTTACACCCCAAAAATGCTAGAGAAGGCTAGAAAGGAGAAGGTTAAAGAAAGAGAAAGACAGAATAATCCAGAGATAGAGTCTGAAGAAGATCAGCCAAAGCCAGTATCAGAAAGGGAGGTTTGTGAATTCCTGAAATTGGTAAAATATAGTGAGTATTCAGTTGTGGAACAGTTGAATAAAATGCCAGCTTGAATCTCATTATTATCACTGTTGCTGAACTCAGAGTCACACCGAAACGCCTTACTGAAAGTGTTGAATCAGGCATACGTGGCACATAACGTGTCTGTCGAATATGTGAACCACTTAGCTGGAAATCTAGTTATGCCAAATCACATTTCATTCAGTGATGATGAGATCCCTTTGGAGGGAAAAAAATGCCAAGGCTCTGCATATCACAGTTAAGTGCAAGAGCCATATCATAGCCAAAGTCCTTATCGATAATGGTTCTGCCATCAATGTCATGCCTATGTCAACTTTGGCAAGGTTACCCTTTGATTATTCTCATATGAAAGATAGTCAAATGATTGTGAGAGCCTTTGATGGGACCAAAAAAGAAGTCCTGGGGGATATTGAGATGCCCTTACAAATTGGGCCATGCACCTTCAATATAAAATTTCAAGTGATGGATATCTCTCCATCCTACAGCTGTCTATTAAGAAGGCCATGGATTCACATGGCAGGAGCTGTGCCCTCTACTTTACATCAGAAGATCAAGTTCAATATGGAAGGTCAATTAGTAGTGGTAGTTGGAGAAGAAGATATGCTAGTGACCCAACCATTGAACACTCCATATGTAGAGGCTGTCGAAGAAGCATTGGAATGCTCCTATCGGTCTTTTGAATTGGTCAATACTATAGGTGAAGGATTTCAAAGTCAGCCTTTTCCAAAGATAGTGGTAAGCCAAGTCATCAACAAAGGCTGGTGTCCAGGACTTGGGCTAGGCAAAAATTTGCAGGGAATTAAAGAACCTCCAACAATAGTGGACAATAGTGATAGGGCAGGCCTAGGTTATGAGATGGCAGAGTGGGAAGTCAAAAAAAGGCCATCAAGAAAGACAGCAAGATTGATGTTTATCCCACACTTGTATGAAACCTTCAGACCTGGAGGATTCATGTACCCAGATGCAAGAAAAAGTATGGAAGACGATTTTGCCCAGTTAGCCATTAATGTTATTGAAGATGAAGTGGGGGTTAATTAAGAGGAGTGGGTTCACCTTTGTTCGCCAGATTTTGAGCTGAACAACTGGAGTGCCATCAAAATGCCTTTGACTTTTGATTTAGATGCAATGTAATTGTAACATCCAATAGCTATTGCCCAAAGCATTGGGGTGATCTTTTTTCGGGCCATTCATCATTTATTATTTTTAATAAAAATTAAGAAGTATGCATTTCCATTCATTTCTTCTTGTGTCTTCATTATTTCCATCTCTCCAAGCATATCTTGCCAACATATCCCATTTCATTCAATTGCAGGTCTTTAAATGAACATGAAGATAATCATGATAACAATCGAGAGGTTAGCTTTGAGAATTCAATTAGCACTGATGAACTTGACAATGAAAAAAATTTTGAAGAATATGTTATGCCTCCAGATATAATGAGAATGATTGAACAAGAGAATAATCCAATTGAGCCTCATCAAGAGGTAGTGGACTTAGTGAATCGGGAGATGAAAAAAATAAGAAAGAGATCAGAATGGGCCCTTCACTTTCATCTGAAGATAGGCAACGATTGGTAGAACTACTTTGAGAATTTGTAGATATATTTGCTTGGTCTTACCAAGATATGCCAGGATTGAGCACAGAGATAGTGGAGCACAGATTGCCCCTAAAGCCAGAATGTAAGCCAGTTCAACAAAAATTGAGACGGATGAAGCCTGAAATGCTGCTAAAGATTAAAAAAGAGGTGAAGAAACAATTTGATGTAGGTTTTCTACAAGTGGCTAAGTATCCAGAATGGGTAGCCAATATAGTCCCGGTTCCTAAAAAAGATGGAAGAGTACGAATGTGTGTGGACTATCGAGACTTGAATAAGGCCAGCCCAAAAGATAACTTTCCTTTGCCTCATATTGACACATTGGTAGATAACACGGCTAAGCATTCGATTTTCTCCTTTATGGATGGTTTCTCGAGGTATAATCAGATAAAAATGACTACGGAGGATATGGAAAAGATTGCTTTTGTGACCATATGGGGAACCTTCTATTATAAAGTCATGCCTTTTGGGTTGAAAAATGCTGGGGCAACATATCAAAGAGCCATGGTAACACTCTTCCATGACATGATGCACAAAGAGATTGAAGTGTATGTAGATGATATGATTACGAAGTCTTGTGAGAATAAAGATCATGTCACCAGCCTCAAAAAGTTATTTGAGAGGTTGAGAAAATTTCAGCTCAAATTAAATCCAGCCAAGTGCACCTTTGGGGTAAAGTCAGGCAAGTTGTTAGGCTTTATGGTCAGTGAAAAAAGAATTGAAGTTGATCCCGATAAGATACGGGCCATCCAAAATTTGTCACCTCCCAACACACCAAAAGAAGTTTGAAGTTTTCTGGGGAGATTGAACTACATTTCTCGGTTCATCTCTCAACTTACCTATAAATGTGATCCCATCTTTAAGCTTCTCCGTAAAGATAATCCTAGGAAATGGAATGAAAAATGTCAAGAGGCATTTGATAAAATTAAGCAATAGTTATTGAACCCTCCAGTATTGGTGCTACCTATTCTAGGAAAACCTTTAATCTTATACCTAACTGTATGTGAAAGTTCAATGGGATGTGTGCTCGAACAGCAAGACAAAGCCAATCGAAAGGAGAGAGCTATTTACTATCTGAGTAAAAAGTTCACTAAATATGAATTCAAGTATTCTTCATTGGAGAAAATGTGCTGTGCATTAGCGTGGACTGCTAAAAGACTCAGACATTATATGCTCTATCATACTACATGGCTCATAGCAAAACTGGATCCCATTAAGTATATCTTCAAGAAGCCTTCTTTGTCTCGAAGAATCGCTAGATGGCAAGTAATGCTCTCAGAATATGATATTATATATGTGAGCCAAAAAGTAATAAAAGGGGGCGTTATAGTAGAATTTCTTACAGATCGTGCTACTAAAGACTATGAGCCAATGAAGCTGGAATTCCCTGATGAAGACTTAATGACTATTTCCCAAATAGAGAAAGGGGAGCATATAGAAAAATGTTGGAGAATGTACTTTGATGGAGCTGCTAATGCCTTAGGGCATGGAATTGGAGCAATTCTGATTTCTCTTGAAGAACAATATTGTCCTGTAACAGCAAGGTTAAATTTCAATTGCACAAACAACATCGTTGAATATGAGGCATGTGTCATGGGCCTGCAAGCTGCTATAGATAGAAGAGTGAAAGTACTGAAAGTGTTTGGAGACTCAGCTCTAGTCATATATCAGTTGAAAGGAGAATGGGAGACAAGAGATTCAAAACTCGTTCCATATCATAAGTATATTCTAGAGCTGACGAAACGATTTGAAGATATCCAGTTTGATCACTTACCCCGAGAAAAGAATGTGATTGCTGATGCATTGGCTACTCTGGCTGCAATGATTCGAATTAATGATAATATTGACATTTAGCCCATCAAGTTAGATGTTAAGGATATACCAACGTATTGTTCTAATTTAGAGGGGGAAAAAGATGGAAAACCCTAGTATTATGACATCTTACAGTATGTCAAGGATTAACAGTATCCAGTTCATGCAACAGAAAATGATAAAAGGGTCATCCGAAGATTGGCTATGAGTTTTTTCCTGGATGAGGATGTCCTATACAAAAGAAGCAAGGATCAAGTATTATTGAGGTGCGTAAATAAGATTGAAGTGAAGAAAATCATTAAAGAAGTGCATGATGGAATATGTGAGGCACATACTAGTGGACATATGATGGCAAGACAAATTATGAGAGCGAGATATTATTGGTTGACGATGGAGAATGATTGCATTGACTATGCTCATAAATGCCATAAATGCCAGATATATGCTGATAAGATTCATGCTCCGTCATCTGTTTTACATGTTACGGCACCACCATGGCCATTTTCAATGTGGGGCATGGATGTCATTGGTCCGATCACCCCAAAGGCCTCTAACCGATACAGATTCATTTTTGTGATGATAGATTACTTCACAAAATGGGTAGAAGCAGCATCATACGCAAATGTGACACGCTTCGTGGTTTGCAAGTTCATAAAAAAGGAGATCATCTGTAGATATGGACTTCTAGAGAAAATTATTTCAGACAATACTAAGAATCTAAATAGTAAGATGATGCAAGAAATATGTGTTCAATACAAGATCAAGCATCATAACTCGGCACCATACCGTCCGAAAATGAATGGGGCAGTTGAGGCAGCCAATAAGAACATAAAGAGGATTTTGGAGAAGATGATCGAGACTTACAAAGATTGGCATGAGAAGTTGCCATTTGCATTGCATGCATATCGAACGTCGGTTCGCACCTCTCTTGGGGCAATCCCATTTTTTTTTGGTTTATGGGATGGAAGCTGTACTACCAGTGAACGTAGAGATCCCCTCTTTGAGAGTCTTAAAAAAAGTTGAGTTGGAAGAAGTTGAATGGATTCGAGAACGTTATGAGCAGTTAAATTTCATAGAAGAAAAGAGATTGACTGCACTGTGCCATGGTCAGCTATATCAAAGAAGAATGATAAGGGCTCATGATAAGAAGACTCGACCTCATTACTTTCGAGAAGGAGAGTTGGTTTTGAAAAGAATTCTCCCAATCCAACACGATAGTAGAGGAAAATGGACTCCGAATTGGGAAGGGCCGTACGTGGTGAAACAAGCTTTTTCGGGTGGAGCGCTGATACTGACTGAGATGGATGGAAATGATTTACGCCATCCTGTAAATTTTGATGCTGTGAAAAAGTACTATGCTTGAAAAAAAATTAAAAAAAAAGAGAAAAAATGAAAAATGATGAAAAAAACAAAAAAATAAAAAAATAAAAAATGAAAAAGTGATTGAAAAAGGAGGACTTAAGGCGAAAACCCAAAAAGGGCGGTTTGAGTCATAGGGGGTTTGTCTAAGTTGAAAACCTGAAAAGGCGGCTTAGATAAAGAGAATACAACATCGAATTTAAAAGTCTGTTGATATGAAGGTTAGCAAATTCGGAAGAGTTCCAAGTTGTTAAATACATCAGTGGGTTGAGTTTTCAGAAAAAACTTTGAGATGTGTTATCATGATTATCTGATTGTTCATTTTAGGCTTTGTCCCCATACCTATCCTTGTAATTCTCTCTTGGCCAAAGTTTGCCAACATTTTTCTAATAAGAAACATTTTATTTCATTCTTTTGGGCCTTTTTCTGATGACTGTTTCCCTACCATTCATATCCCTTTCTTCTTAGTACCCCACAATGGAAGAAATGTGCAAATGCATTCTCACTTTTTGAGTTTGAAATAATGATTGGTGAATGAATAACAACATAAAAGGATTTTTACATTACATTGAATAAATCAAGAGTGATAAAGGCAGAATCGAGATGTTCAGTTCCTGATTAGGACATTGAATTCGGGAAGAGATTTTTGTTACAGGAAGAAGGTGAGTGGAAGAGACAATTAAGAGCTACACTGGTTTGATCTTAGAAGAGCAGTGTAATTGGATCTCTGAAGAATCAAAAGGCTTGATGCCCAAGAAGAGCTTGAGAAACTTGAGTACCATACATTGAATAGGAATTATTTGGCCAACATTTGCATAGCATGCATTGAAATTCATATGCATTTGCATAGCATACACTACTTTCAGGAAAGTATAGTGTATAAACTCAAGAAGCAAGGGTGTTCCAACATCCCACATGGAGAAGACAGATATGAAGATATTTTGCAAAATTGAAAAAGAAAGAGCTTGTCAGGTAAGTCCCTAATCCTTGAAATAGGATGTCTTCTGGTATCAGGGTTGATTTATAAGACCTTTAGGCATAATCTCCTGAAATTCCTTCAAACACAACTTTCAAACTCCTTTGGACATGATTGTCAAGGAGCAATTTACTTTCCAAAGTTCTGTTGCCTCTGTTTAGAGGAGCAATTTATTTTCCAAAGTCGTGGTGCCTCTGTTTAGAGGAGCAATTTACTTTTCCAAAGTCGTGGTGCCTCTGTTTAGAGGAGCAATTTATTTTCCAAAGTCATGGTGCCTCTGTTTAGAGGAGCAAATTTACTTTCCAAAGTCGTGGTGCCTCTGTTTAGAGGAGCAATTTACTTTCCCAAAGTCGTGTTGCCTCTGTTTAGAGGAGTAATTTATTTTCCAAAGTCGTGGTGCCTCTGTTTAGAGGAGCAATTTACTTTTCCAAAGTCATGGTGCCTCGTTTAGAGGAGCAATTTACTTTCCAAAGTCGAGGTGCCTCTGTTTAGAGGAGCTTTAGTAAAAAAAAAAATAAAAAAAAAAAACAACAAAAAAAAAACACAAAACAAAACAAAAAATGACAATGTTGAGTTGAGTCTTGATTGGGTGTCTACGTCTTTGCGCAATTTCTGTTTCACAGAAAATGTGCAAAAAGGGGCAGCTGTAGACACTCAATTGGGTCCAGGCCCAGATCAATTGGGCCTGGCCCAAATTGGTATAGCCCAATTCAATTTTTTACCTTGTATTTTTTTTTCTTGTTTCTTTTTCCTTCTTTTGTATTTTAGGTTTTTTATTATTTATTATTATTATTATTATGTATATCTTTATTTATTTTTTTTCTTTGTTAATATTTATATGTAATTTATTTATATAGTTATATATTTATTATTATATTATAATTTTTTTTCTGGTAATATTTTTGGATTTATTTTATTTTATTTTTTAATTATCTGTTAATTTTATCTGATTTTTTTTATTTATCTGATTATTATTTTTTTTTTCTTTTTTTGAGGGCTGGGATTGAAAGTTGAAGAATCCCACTGTGAATGGGAATTCAATCAAAAGAGTCCAGTTGGATTGAATTCTCATCCAAGGAGGAATTGGGATTGATCAGGAACTCCTGATCAATCCTTATAAAAGGGACCTCTGGAACAGAATGAAGAACACACAGAACACAGTAAGCAAAAGCTACTGATTGAGAGAATAGGGACGTATAAAGAGCTAAGAAAAGGTTTAGGAGTGTTCTGAGAGTGAGAAGAAATTTTTTGAGAATTTTTAGTGATTTTTTTCTGGGAATTTCTGGAAAATTCCAGATTCTGGTGAATTTTTCGACGAAGTTTGAATTTTCTGGCAAAAATTCCGGCCAACCTTGAAGTTTTCGGTGACCTGCCCAATTTTCGGCAAAGAATCCCAGAAACTTGTGATCTTCCGATGAAAAAGCCCAGATTCTGACGATAAAACCCAGAATCCGATGAATCTTCAACCGGAGTTCTTTGGCCTTTTAGAGAGAAGGGAGAGGAAAAAAGAAAAAGAGAGAGAGAGGGGAGGAGCGTTCTGTTGAAAAAAAAGGGAAGTACCTTTTATACCCTCTCAAAACGACGTCGTTTTGGCCTTAAGTGACCCAGAGGATCCGCGCGTTTTACCATGACCCAACCGGACCTGAGCGTCAACCCGCTTCCTGACCCACGCGTGCCTGCCCCCTCCAAGCTGAGCCGAGTCGAGCCGAGCTCCAAGCCGCCCCCCTGAGCCATTTCTCTTCCTTGAGCCAAGCCGAGCCGAGCCGCTCCAGGTTTTTTTTTTTTGAATTTTTTTTTATTTTCATTTATTTGCTTATTTGTTTTTTTTTATTTTTTATTTATTAGATTAGATTTATTTAATATTCTTTTTATCTTTATTTTATTTTTATTTTTGTTTTACTTTTCTTTATTTTTTTATTTTTATTTATTTTTTTTATTATTCTGTTTTCTTTAAATAAAAATCAAAATTTCCAAAAAAAAATATTTTTAGGGAAAAGTTGAAAGTATCAATTTTCCTTAAAAATAAGTTTAAAAAAAAAGTATTTTTGAGGAAAAGTTGAAAGTATCAATTTTTCTTAGAAATAAATTTCCAAAAAAAATATTTTTAGGGAAAAGTTGAAAGTATCAATTTTCCTTGAAAATCAAAGTTTCCAAAAAAAAAAACATTTTTGGGGAAAAGTTGAAAGTATCAATTTTCCTTAGAAATAAATTTCCAGAAAATTATTTTTAGGGAAAAGTCGAAAGTATCAATTTTCCTTAAAAATAAAATTTCAAAAAAAACAGTTTTTGAGGAAAAGTTGAAAGTATCAATTTTCCTTGAAAATCAAAGTTTCCAAAAAAAAACATTTTTGTGGAAAAGTTGAAAGTATCAATTTTCACTACACAAGAACAACCATCATTTCCTTCCTTTCTATTTTGATTTTGATTTTGATTTTTCTTTAACTAATCCGACGACGGAGCCTCTGTAAGTGAAACAGTAGTTTTTCTTGCATACTCTTGAGGTGAGGGAATTTTCTCAATTTTCTACTAAAAGTATTAGAGTCAATTGAGAATAATTTCCAATAATTAATTACTTGGTAAAATTTTAAGGCATTTGGATAACACAAATTTAAGCTGGTACCATCTTTTGATGGGCGTTGTGAGGGTGCTATAACCTTCCTCACACGTAACTGAACTCTCGAACCCTGTTCTGGTTTGTAAACCTGAACCTATTCTTTTAGGGACCCTTAACCTTAGTTGTTCCCTAAAAGGACAGATTCCTTAGGTGGCCAATCGCACCTAGATAAAAAAAGATTGGTGGCAACTCCCTAAAGTCAATGTCTAGCGATAGATCCTCGGATCTAGACATTATGACAGACGTGATCCTCGTATTTTTGTTGGCATGCACAAAAAACTTCAGCTAAAAACTGGATTGTGCAAGATTTTGTGACCATTTGAAAAAAGTGTCCCTATTTCAGACACTTTAAAGGCTACTGGCAGCAAACCTGTAAAATCTTAAATGCTCTTTAAGGGAGTGTGAGTTCTCGAGGTTTGATGAGGGATAAAGGGCCAATATAAGGGCCAATTGCACATCATGTGTGCACACCCCCCCGACCCCCCCGATCGTCGGAACCCCAATGCCATCGGTCAGGTTCTCTGATGATGCTCCGACGATGGTGCCCCGACGAAGAAAAATACGGCACCAGCACATGCCCGAGCCCAGCATGAGCTGTCGTAACCCTCGGTCCAGTCTGATTTTAGACTGGGAATGAACTCCGTATGCCTAAGCCAACCCATGAATTGAGCGTGCGGGTGCTAAGCCGGCCAGAGGGTGGGATGCGCAAGCCGGGGATCGGTCGAGTCCCCCTCTACGTGCCGCCAATCTGCTGCTGCAACCCTCAGTTTGGTCTGATCTTAGATTGGGAATGAACTTCGTATGCCTAAGCCAACTAACGAAACGAGTGGGCGGGTGGGTGGCGGGCACTACGCCAGCCAGAGAGACGGAATGCGCAAGCCATGGATCGATAGGGTAGTAGGTGGGTTTAGGCACATCTTTATATTTCTGCACATTAATGCCATTTTTATGGCTTGTAAATTCATACAATGGTCCCTTAAGCCTTCACGGGAAGTTTCATGGCAAGACAACTCGTTTTCTATTTTTCACGATTTTTGAAACTTTTTGCGGTTCGAGATTTTATAAAATTTTTTCGAAAGGAGTTTTGGCCCCAAACTTGGTGGACGTGATCCTTGTATTTTTTTTGGCATGCACAAAAACATTTAGCTAAAAACTCGAAGTGTACAATATTTTGTGACCATTTGAAAAAAGTGTCCCTATTTTAGACACTTTAATTGCTACTGGCAGCAAACCTGTAAAATCCCAAATGCTCTTTAAGGGGTGTGAGTTCTCAAGGTTTGGTGAGGGATAGGGGGCCAATATAAGGGCTAGGTACCAGCACCAATCGCACATCATGTGCGCACATCCCCCGGCCCCCGATCGTCGAAACCCCAATGTCGCCGGTCAGGTTCTCCGGCAATGTCCGACGATGGTGTCCCGGCGAAAAAAAATGCAGCACCAGCACATGCTCGAGCCCAGCATGTGCTACTACATCCCTCGGTCTGATCTGATCTTAGACTGGGAATGAACTCCGTATGCCTAAGTCAACCCATGAAACGAGCATACGGGCGCTTAGCCGGCCAGAGGGGTGTGATGCACAAGCCGGGGATAGATCGGGTCTCCCTCTGTGTGCTACCGATCCTGCTGCTGTAACCCTCGATCCGGTCTGATCTTAGACTGGGAATGTACTCCGTATGCCTAAGCCAATCGACGAAACGAGGGGGCGGGCGGGCGGGCGGGCACTACGCTGGCTTGAGAGACGGGAAGCCCAAGCCGTGGATTGATAGGGTGGTAGGTGGGTTTAGGAACATCTTCATATTTCTACATGCCAATGCCATTTTTATGGCTTGTAAAATGATACAATGGTCCCTTAAGCCTTCACGTGAAGTTTCATGGCAAGACGACTCGTTTTTTATTTTTCACGATTTTCAAAACTTTTTGCAGTTCAGGATTTTTTCAAATTCTTTTGAAAGGAATTTTGGCCCCAAACTTGGTAGATGTGATCCTTGTATTTTTATTGGCATACACAAAAAAAGTCAGCTAAAAACTCGAAGTGTACAAGATTGTGACCATTTGAAAAAAGTGTCCCAATTTCAGACACTTTAATGGCTACTGGCAGCAAACCTGTAAAATCTCAAATGCTCTTTAAGGGGGTGTGAGTTCTCGAGGTTTGATGAGGGATAGGGGGCCAATATATGGGCCAAGTTCCAGCACCCGGTGATGGTTAGGTTAGGTTCTCCGGTGATGGTACCCCGACGAAGAAACGTACGGCACCTGCGCATGCCCGAGCCCAGCATGTGCTGTCGCAACCCTCGGTCCGATCCGATCTTAGACTAGGAATGAACTCCGTATGCTTAGACTGGGAATGAACTCTGTATGCCTAACTCAACCCACGAAACGAGCGTACGGGCGCTCAGCCGACCAGAGGGGCGGGATGCGCAAGCCGAGGATTGGTCGGGTCCCCCTCTGCGTGCTGCCGATCCTGCTGCCGCAACTCTCAGCTTGGTTCGATCTTAGATTGGGAATGAACTCCGTATGCCTAAGCCAACCGACAAAACGAGCGAGCGGACGGGCGGGCGAGAACTATGCCGGCCAGAGAGACGTGATGCGCAAGCCGTGGATTGATAGGGTGGTAGGTGGGTTTAGGCACATCTTCATATTTCTGCATGCCAATGCCATTTTTATGGTTTTTAATTCATACAATGGTCCCTTAAGCCTTCACGTGAAGTTTCATGACAAGACAACTCGTTTTCTATTTTTCACGATTTATGAAACTTTTTACGGTTCAGGATTTTTTAAAATTTTTTTAGAAAGAGTTTTGGCCCCAAACTTGGTAGACATGATCCTTGTATTTTTTTTGGCTTGCACAAAAAAATTCAGCTAAAAACTCGAAGTGTACAAGATTTTTGACCATTTGAAAAAAGTGTCCTCATTTCAAACACTTTAATGGCTACTGGCAGCAAACCTGTAAAATCTCAAATGCTCTTTAAGGGGGTGTGAGTTCTCGAGGTTTGATGAGGGATAGGGGGCCAATATAAGGGCCAAGTACCAGCACCCATCGCACATCATGTGCGCCCACCCCCCGGCCCCCCGATCGTCGGAACCCCAATGCCGTCGATCAAGTTCCCCGGTGATACTTCGGCGATGGTGCCCTGACGAAGAAAAATGCGACCCCAGCACATGCTTGAGCCCAGCATCTACTGCCGCAACCCTCGGTCTGGTCGGATCTTAGACTAGGAATGAACTCCGTATGCCTAAACCAACCGACGAAAATAGCGGGCAGGCGGGCGGGCAGGCACTATGCCGGCCAGAGAGACGAGATGCGCAAGTCATGGATCGATAGGGTGGTAGGTGGGTATAGGCACATCATCATATTTGTGCATGCCAATGCCATTTTTATGGCTTGTAAATTCATAGAATGGTCCCTTAAGCCTTCACGTGAAGTTTCATGGCAAGACGACTCGTTTTCTATTTTTCACGATTTTCAAAACTTTTTACGGTTCGAGATTTTTTAAACCTTTTTCGGAAGGATTTTTGGCCCCAAACTTGGTAGACGTGATCCTTGTATTTTTGTTGGCATGCACAAAAAAATTCAGCAAAAAACTCGAAGTGTACAAGATTTTGTTACCATTTGAAAAAAGTGTCCTCATTTCAAACACTTTAATTGCTACTAGCAGCAAACCTGTAAAATCTCAAATGCTCTTTAAAGGGGTGTGAGTTCTCGAGGTTTGATGAGGGATAGGGGGCCAATATAAGGGCCAAGTACCAGTACCCATCGCACATCATGTGCGTACACACCCCCCAGCCCCTTCGATCACCAGAACCCCAATGCCGTCGGTCAGGTTCTCCGATGATGCTCCGGTGATGCTGCCCCGACAAAGAAAAATGTGGCAGCAGCACATGCCCGAGCCCAGCATGTGCTGCCGCAACCCTCGATCCAGTCTGATCTTAGACTGGGAATAAACTCCATATGCTTAGACTGGGAATGAACTCCGTACGCCTAAGTCAACTCACGAAACGAGCGTGCGGGCGCTCTGCTGGCCAGATGGGTGGGATGCGCAACTCGGGGAGCGACCGGGTCCCCCTCTGCGTGCTACCGATCCTGCTGCCGCAACCCTTGGTCCGGTCCGATCTTAGACTGGGAATGAACTTCGTATGCCTAAGCCAATCGACGAAACGAGCGGGCGAACGGGCGGGCGGGATGCGCAAGCCGTGGATCGATAGGGTTGTAGGTGGGTTTAGGCACATCTTCATATTTCTGCATGCCAATGCCATTTTTATGGCTTGTAAATCCATACAATGGTCCCTTAAGCCTTCATGTGAAGTTTCATGGCAAGATGACTTGTTTTCTATTTTTCATGATTTTCAAAACTTTTTATGGTTTGGGATTTTTTTTAAATTTTTTTAGAAGGATTTTTGGCCCTAAACTTGGTAGACATGATCCTTGTATTTTTGTTGGTATGCACAAAAAACTTCAGCTAAAAACTCCAAGTGTACAAGATTTTGTGACCATTTGAAAAAAGTGTCCCCATTTCAGACACTTTAATGGCTACTGGCAGCAAACCTGTAAAATCTCAAACGCTCTTTAAGGGGTGTGTGCGTTCTCGAGTTTTGATGAGGGATAGGGGGCCAATATAAGGGCCAAGTACCAGCACCCATCGCACATCATGTGCGCACACCCCCCGACCCCCCCGATTGCCGGAACCCCAATGCCGTCGGTCAGGTTCTCTGGCAATGCTCCGACGATGATACCCCGGTGAAGAAAAATACGGCACCAGCACATGCCCGAGCCCCGCATGTGCTGCCGCAACCCTCGATCCGATTCAATCTTAGACTGGGAATGAACTCTGTATGCCTAAGTCATCCCACGAAATGAGCGTGCGGGCGCTCAGCCGCCCAGAGGGGCGAAATGCGCAAGTCGGGGATCGGTCGGGTCCCCCTCTGCCTGCTGTCGATCCTGCTGCCGCAACCCTCGATCCGATCCAATCTTATACTGGGAATGAACTCCGTATGCCTAAGCCAACCGATGAAATGAGCGGGCGGGCGGGCCGGCGGGTACTATGCCGGCCAGAGAGACGGGATGCATAAGCCGTGGATCGATAGGGTGGTAGGTGGGTTTAGGCACATCTTTATATTTCTGCATGCCAATGCCATTTTGATGGCCTGTAAATTCATACAATGGTCCCTTAAGCCTTCACGTGAAGTTTCATAGCAAGACGACACGTTTTCTATTTTTCACGATTTTCAAAACTTCTTGTGGTTTAGGATTTTTTAAAATTTTTTCAGAAGAAGTTTTGGCCCCAAACTTGGTAGACGTGATCCTTGTATTTTTTTTAGCATATCCAAAAAATTCAGCTAAAAACTCAAAGTGTACAACATTTTGTGACCATTTCAAAAAAGTGTCCCCATTTCAGACACTTTAATGGCTACTGGGAGTAAACCTGTAAAATCTCAAATGCTCTTTAAGGGGGTGTGAGTTCTTGAGGTTTGATGAGGGATAGGGGGCCAATATAAGGGCAAAGTACCAGCACCCATCGCACATCATGTGCGCACACCACCTCGGCCGCCCCGATCGCCGGAACCCCAATGCCGTCGGTCAGGTTCTCCGACGATGCTCCGACGATGGTGCCCCGACGAAGAAAAATGCGACATCAGCAAATGCCCGAGCCCAGCATGTGCTGTCGTCACCCTCGGTTCGATCCGAACTTAGACTGGGAGTGAACTTCCTATGCTTAGATTGGGAATGAACTCCGTATGCCAAAGTCAACCCATGAAACGAGCGTGCAGGCGCTCAGCCGGTTAGAGGGGTGGGATGCACAAGTCGAGGATCGACCGGGTCCCCTTTTGCGTGCTGTCAATCCTGCTGCCACAACCCTCGGGCAGGCGAGCACTACGCCGGCCAGAGAGACAGGATGCGCAAGCCGTGGATCGATAGGGTGGTAGGTGGGTTTAGGCACATTTTCATATTTCTACATGCCAATGCCATTTTTATGGCTTGTAAATTCATACAATGGTCCCTTAAACCTTCACGTGAAGCTTCATGACAAGATGACTCGTTTTCTATTTTTCATGATTTTTGAAAATTTTTGCAGTTCGAGATTTTTTAAAATTTTTTCGGAAGGATTTTTGGCCCTAAACTTGGTAGACATGATCCTATTATTTTTGTTGGCACGCACAAAAACATTCAGCCAAAAAACTCGAAGTGTACAAGATTTTGTGACCATTTGAAAAAAGTTTCCTCATTTCAGACACTTTAATGGCTACTGGCAGCAAACCTATAAAATCTCAAATGCTCTTTAAGGGGGTGTGAGTTCTCGAGGTTTGATAAGGGATAGGGCGCAAATATAAGGGCCAAGTACTAGAACCCATCTCACATATGTGCGCCCACCCCCTCGGCCCCCCCGATCGTCGGAACCCCAATGCCTTCGGTCAGGTTCTTCGGTGATGCTCTGGCGATGGTGCCCCGACGAAGAAAAATGCTGCACCAGCACATGCCCGAGCCTAGCATGTGCTGCCACAACCCTCGGTCCGGTCTAATCTTTGACTGGGAATGAACTCCGTATGCTTAGACTGGGAATGAACCCCGTATGGCTAAGTCAACCCATGGAACGAGTGTACGGGCGCTCAGCCGGCCGGAGGGGCGAGATGCACAAGTCGGGGATCGACCAGGTCCCCCTCTGCGTGCTGCCGATCCTGCTGCTACAACCCTCGATCTGGTCCGTTCTTAGACTGGGAATGAACTCCGTATGCCTAAGCCAATCGAAGAAACGAGCAAACGGGCGGGCGGGCACTATGCCGGCCAGAGAGACGGGATGCGCAAGCCGTGGATCGCTAGGGTGGCAGGTGGGTTTAGGAATATCTTTATATTTCTACATGCCAATGCCATTTTTATGGCTTGTAAATTCATACAATGGTCCCTTAAGCCTTCACGTGAAGTTTCATGGCAAGATGACTCATTTTCTATTTTTCATGATTTTTAAAACTTTTTAAGGTTCAGGATTTTTAAAATTTTTTTGAAAGGATTTTTGGCCCCAAACTTGGTAGACATGATCCTTGTATTTTTTTTGGCATGCACAAAAAAATTCAGCTAAAAACTCGAAGTGTACAAGATTTTGTGACCATTTGAAAAAAGTGTCCCCATTTTAGACACTCTAATGGCTACTAGCAACAAACCTGTAAAATCTCAAATGCTCTTTAAAGGGTGTGAGTTCTAGAGGTTTGATGAGGGATAGGGGGCCAATATAAGGGCCAAGTACCAGCACCCATCACACATCATGTGCGCACAACCCCCCGGCCCCCCGATCGCCGAAACCCTAATGCCGCCGGTCAGGTTCTCTGGTGATGCCCCGACGATGGTGCCCCGACGATGAAAAATGTGGCACCAGCACATGCTCAAGCCCAGCAAGTGCTGCCGTAACCCTCGGTCTGGTCCAATCATAGACTGAGAATGAACTCCGTACGCTTAGACTGGGAATGAACTCCGTATGCCTAAGTCAACCCACGAAACGAGCGTGTGGGCGCTCAGCTGGCCAGAGGGGCGGGATGCGCAAGCCAGGGATCAGCCGGGTCCCCCTCTGTGTGCTGCCAATCCTGCTACCGCAACCCTCGGTCTGGTCTGATCTTAGACTGGGAATGAACTCCGTATGCCTAAGCCAACCGATGAAACGAGCTGGCGGGTGGGTGGGCGAGCACTACACCGGCTAGTGAGATGGGATGCGCAAGCCGTGGATCGATAGGGTGGTAGGTGGGTTTTGGCATATCTTCATATTTCTATGTGCCAATGCCATTTTAATGGCTTGTAAATTCATACAATGGTCCCTTAAGCCTTCACGTAAAGTTTCATGGCAAGACGACTCGTTTTCTATTTTTTACGATTTTCAAAACTTTTTGCGATTTGGGATTTTTTAAAACTTTTTCGGAAGGAGTTTTGGCCCAAACTTGGTAGACATGATCCTTGTATTTTTTTTGGCTTGCAATAAAAAAATCAGCTAAAAACTCAAAGTGTACAAGATTTTGTGACCATTTGAAAAAAGTGTCCCCATTTCAGACACTTTAATGGCTACTGGCAGCAAACCTGTAAAATCTCAAATGCTCTTTAAGGGGGTGTGAGTTCTCAAGGTTTGATGAGGGATAGGGGGCCAATATAAGGGCCAAGTACAAGCACCCATCGCACATTATGCGCGCACACCTCGCCGGCCCTCCCGATCGCCGGAACCCCAATGTCGCCGGTCAAGTTCTCCAACGATGCTCCGACGATGGTGCCCCGACGAAGAAAAATGCAGCACCAGCACATGCCCGAGCCCAGCATATGCTGTCGCAACCCTCGGTCTGGTCTGATCTTAGACTGGGAATGAACTCCATATGCCTAAGCCAACCGACGAAATGAGCGGGTGGACGGGCGGGCAGGCACTACATCGGCCAGAGAGACGGGATGCACAAGCCGTGGATCGATAGGGTGGTAGGTGGGTTTAGGCATATCTTCATATTTCTGTATGCCAATGCCATTTTTATGGCTTGTAAATTCATACAATGGTCCCTTAAGCCTTCACATGAAGTTTCATGGCAAGACGACTCGTTTTCTATTTTTCATGATTTTCAAAACATTTTAAGTTTCGAGATTTTTTAAAATTTTTTCGGAAGGATTTTGGGTCCTAAACTTGGTATACGTGATCCTTGTATTTTTGTTGGTATGCATAAAACAAATCAGCTTAAAACTCGAAGTGTACAAGATTTTGTGACCATTTGAAAAAAGTGTCCCCATTTCAGACACTTTAATGGCTACTGGCAGCAAACCTGTAAAATCTCAAATGCTCTTTAAGGGAGTGTGAGTTCTCAAGGTTTGATGAGGGATAGGGGGCCAATATAAGGGACAAGTACCACCACCCATCGCACATCATGTCCGCACACCCCCCAGGGCCCCCCGATCGTCGGAACCCCAATGCCGCCGGTCAGGTTCTCCGACGATGCTCCGGCGATGGTGCCCCGATGAAGAAAAATACGGTGCCAGCACATGCCCGAGCGCAGCATCTGCTACCGTAACCCTCGGTCCAGTTCGATCTTAGACTGAGAATGAACTCTGTATGCCTAAGCCAATTGACGAAATGAGCGGGCGGATGGGCGGGAGGGCACTACATCGGCCTGAGAGACGGGATGCACAAGCCGTGGATCGATAGGGTTGTAGGTGAGTTTAGGCACATCTTCATATTTCTACATGCCAATGCCATTTTTATGGCTTGTAAATTCAAACAATGGTCCCTTAAGCCATCACGTGAAGTTTCATGGCAAGATGACTCGTTTTCTATTTTTCACGATTTTTGAAACTTTTTGCCGTTCGAGATTTTTTAAAATTTTTTCGAAAGGAGTTTTGGGAAAAAACTTGGTAGACGTGATCCATGTATTTTTGTTGGCATGCATAAAAAATTCAGCTAAAAACTCGAAGTGTACAACATATTGTGACCATTTGAAAAAAGTGCCCCATTTCAGACACTTTAATGGCTACTGGCAGCAAACCTATAAAATCTCAAATGCTCTTTAAGGGGGTGTGAGTTCTCGAGGTTTGATGAGGGATAGGGGGCCAATGTAAGGGCCAAGTACCAGCACCCATCGCACTTCATGTCCGCACACCCCCCAGGGCCCTCCGATCGCCGGAACCCCAATGCCGCCGGCCAGGTTCTCCGGCGATGCTCTAACGTTGGTGCCCTGATGAAGAAAAATACGACGCCAGCACATGCCCGAGCGCAGCATGTGCTACCGTAACCCTCGGTTCGATCCGATATTAGACTGGGAATGAACTCTGTATGCCTAAGCCAATCGACGGAATGAGCGGACGGGACGGGCAGGCGGGCACTACATCGACCCGAGAGACGGGATGCGCAAGTCGTGGATCGATAGGGTTGTAGGTGGGTTTAGGCACATCTTCAAATTTCTACATGCCAATGCCATTTTTATGGCTTGTAAATTCATACAATGGTCCCTTAAGCCTTCACGTGAAGCTTCATGGCAAGATGACTCGTTTTCTATTTTTCATGATTTTTGAAACTTTTTACGGTTCGGGATTTTTTAAAATTTTTTCGGAAGAAGTTTTGGCAAAAAAGTTGGTAGACGTGATCCTTGTATTTTTGTTGGCATGCACAAAAAAATTCAGCTAAAAACTCGAAGTGTACAAGATTTTGTGGCCATTTGAAAAAAGTTTCCCTATTTCATACACATTAATGGCTACTGGCAGCAAACCTGTAAAATCTCAAATGCACTTTAAGGGGGTGTGAGTTCTCGAGGTTTGATGAGGGATAGGTGGCCAATATAAGGGCCAAGTACCAGCACCAATCGTACATCATGTGCACACACCCCCCAGCCCCCCGATCGCCAGAACCCCAATACCGTCGGTCAGGTTCTCCGACGATGGTGGCCCGACGAAGAAAAATGCGGCACCAGCACATGCTCGAGCCCAGCATGTCCTACTGTAACCCTCAGTCCAATCCGATCTTAGACTAGGAATGAACTCCATATGCCTAAGCCAACCGATAAAATGAGAGGACGGGCACTACGCTGGCCTGAGAGATGGGATGCATAAGCCGTGGATCGATAGGGTCGTAGGTGGGTTTAGGTACATCTTTATATTTCTGCGTGCCAATGCCATTTTTATGGCTTGTAAATTCATACAACGGTCCTTTAAGCCTTCACGTGAAGTTTCATGGCAAGACGACTCGTTTTCTATTTTTCATGATTTTCAAAACTTTTTGCGGTTTGGGATTTTTTTAAAATTTTTTCGGAAGGAGTTTTGTCCCCAAACTTGGTAGACGTGATCCTTGTATTTTTTTTGGCATGCACAAAAAAATTCAGCTAAAAACTCGAAGTGTACAAGATTTTGTGACCATTCGAAAAAAGTGTCCCCATTTCAGACACTTTAATGCTACTGGTAGCAAACATGTAAAATCTCAAATGCTCTTTAAAGGGGTGTGAGTTCTCAAGGTTTGATGAGGGATAGGGGGCCAATATAAGGGCCAAGTACCAGCACCCATCGCACATCATGTGCGCACACCACCCCCGACCCCCCGATCGCCTGAACCCTAATGCTACCAGTCAAGTTCTCCGGTGATGCTCCGACGATGGTGCCCCAAGAAAGAAAAATGCTGCACCAGCACATGCTCGAGCCCAGCATGTGCTGCCGTAACCCTCGATCCGGTCCGATCTTAGAGTGGGAATGAACTCCGTATGCCTAAACCAATCGACGAAACAAGCGGGAGGCCATGCGGGCGGGCACTACGCCGGCCAGAGAGACGGGATGTGTAAGCCGTGGATCGATAGGGTGGTAGGTGGGTTTAGGCACATCTTCATATTTCTGTAGGCCAATGTCATTTTTATGGCTTGTAAATTCGTACAATGGTCCCTTAAGCCTTCACATGAAGTTTCATGGCAAGACGACTCGTTTTCTATTTTTCACGATTTTTGAAACTTTTCGCGGTTCAAGATTTTTTAAATTTCTTTCGGAAGGAGTTTTCACCCCAAACTAGGTAGACGTGATCCTTTTATTTTTCTTGGCATGCACAAAAAAATTCAGCAAAAAACTCGAAGTGTACAAGTTTTTGTGACCATTTGAAAAAAGTGTCCCCATTTCAGACACTTTAATGGCTACTGGCAGCAAACCTGTAAAATCTCAAATGCTCTTTAAGGGGGTGTGAGTTCTCAAGGTTTGATGAGGGATAGGGGGCCAATATAAGGGCCAAGTACCAGCACCCATCGCTCATCATCTGCACACACCCCCTTGATCCCCTTGATCGCCAGAACCCCAATGTCGCCAGTCAGATTCTCCGGTAATGCTCCGACGATGGTGCCCCGACAAAGAAAAATACGGGACCAACACATGCCCGAGCCCAGCATGTGCTGCCGCAACCCTCGGTCTGGTCCGATCTTAGACTGAGAATGAACTTCGTATGCTTAGATTGGGAATGAACTCCGTATGCCTAAGTCAACGCACGAAATGACCGTGCGGGCGCTCAACCGGCCAGAGGGGCGGGATGCGCAAGCTGTGGATCGGTCGGTCCCCCTCTACGTGCTGTCGATCCTGCTACTGCAACCCTCAGTCTGATCTGATCTTAGACTGGGAATGAACTTTGTATGCCTAAGCCAACGGACGAAACGAGCGGGCGGGCACCCATCGCACATCATGTGTGCACCCATCGCACATCATGTGTGCACACCCCCCTGGCCCCCCCGATTGCCGGAACCCCAATGCCATCGGTCAGGTTCTCCGGCAATGCTTCGGTGATGGTGCCCCGGTGAAGAAAAATATGGCACCAGCACATGCTCGAGCCCAGCATATGCAGCCATAACCCTCGGTCTGATCCGATCTTAGACTGGGAATGGACTCCGTATGACTAAGCCAATCGACGAAACGAGAGGGCGGGAGGGCGGGCGGGCACTACGTTGGCCAGAGAGACGGGATGCGCAAGCCGTGGATCGATAGGATGGTAGGTGTGTTTAGGCACATCTTCATATTTCTGCATGCCAATGCCATTTTAATGGCTTGTAAATTCATAAAATGGTCCTCTAAGCCTTCACGTAAAGTTTCACGGCAAGATGAATCGTTTTCTATTTTTCATGATTTTCAAAACTTTTTGCGGTTTGGGAATTTTTTAAAAATTTTTTGAACGGAGTTTTGTCCCCAAACATGGTAGACGTCATCCTTGTATTTTTGTTGGCATGCACAAAAACAAATCAGCTAAAAACTCGAAGTGTACAAGATTTTGTGACCATTTGAAAAAAGTGTCCCCATTTCGGACACTTTACTTGCTACCGGCAGCAAACCTGTAAAATCTCAAATGCCCTTTAAGGGGGTGTGAGTTCTCGAGGTTTGATGAGGGATAGGGGGCCAATATAAGGGCCAAGTACAAGCACCCATCGCACATCATGTGCGCACACCCCCCCGGCCCTCCCGATCGTCGGAACCCCAATGCCGCAGGTCAGGTTCTCCAGCGATGCTCTGATGATGGTGCCTCGACGAAGAAAAATACGGTACCAGCACATGCCCGAGCCCAGCATGTGCTACTGCAACCTTCGGTCCGGTCTGATCTTAGACTAGGAATGAACTCCGTATGCTTAGACTGGGAATGAACTCCGTATGCCTAAGTCAACCCACGAAACGAGCGTGCGGGCTCTCAACCGGCCAGAGGGACGGGATGCACAAGTCGAGGATCGGCTGGGTCCCCCTTCACGTGCTACCGAACCTGTTGCTGCAACCCTCGATCCGATCCAATCTTAGACTGGGAATGAACTCTGTATGCCTAAGCCAACTGACGAAAAGAGCGGGCGGTAGTATCGGCCTGAGAGACGGTATGTGCAAGCCGTGGATCAATAGGGTGGTAGGTGGGTTTAGGCACATCTTCATATTTCTATGTGCCAATGCCATTTTTATGGCTTGTAAATTCATACAATGGTCCCTCAAGCCTTCACGTGAAGTTTCATGGCAAGACGACTCGTTCTCTATTTTTCACGATTTTTGAAACTTTTTACGGTTCAGGATTTTTTAAAATTTTTTTGAAAGCAGCTTTGGCCCCAAACTTGGTAGACGTGATCCTTTTATTTTTGTTGGCATGCACAAAAAAATTCAGCTGAAAACTCGAAGTGTACAAGATTTTGTGACCATTTGAAAAAAGTGTCCCCATTTCAGACCCTTTAATGGCTACTGGCAGCAAACCTGTAAAATCTCAAATGCTCTTTAAGGGGGTGTGAGTTCTTGAGGTTTGATGAGGGATAGGGGGCCAATATGAGGGCCAAGTACCAGCCCCCATCGCACATCATGTGCGCACACCCCCCGCCGCCCCGATCGCCGGAACCCTAATGCCGCCGGTCAGATTCTCCGGCGATTCTCTGACGATGGTGCCCAGGCGAAGAAAAATGCGACACCAGCACATGCCCGAGCCCCATGTGCTATCGTAACCCTCAGTCTGGTCCGATCTTAGACTGGGAATGCACTCCATACGCCTAAGCCAACCGACGAAACGAGCAGGCGGGCGGGCACTACGTCGACCAGAGAGACAGGATGCGCAAGCCGTGGATCGATAGGGTGTAGGTGGGTTTAGGCACATCTTCATATTTCTATGTACCAATGCCATTTTTATGGCTTGTAAATTCATACAATGGTCCCTTAAGCCTTCACGTGAAGTTTCATGGCAAGACGACTCGTTTTCTATTTTTCGTGATATTCAAAACTTTTTATGGTTCGGGATTTTTTAAAATTTTTTCGGAAGGAGTTTTGGCCCCAAACTTGGTAGACGTGATCCTTGTATTTGTTTTGGCATGCACAAAAAAATTTGCTAAAAACTCGAAGTGTACAAGATTTTGTGACCATTTGAAAAAAGTGTCCCCATTTCAGACACTTTAATGGCTACCGACAGCAAACCTGTAAAATCTCAAATGCTCTTTAAGCGGGAGTGAGTTCTCGAGGTTTGGTGAGGGATAGGGGCCAATATAAGGGCCAAGTACCCACACCCATCGCACATCATGTGCGCACACCCCCCCGGCCCCCCCGATCGTCGGAACCCCAATGCCGTCGATCAGGCTCTCCGGTGATGCTCCGGTGATGGTGCCCCGGTGAAGAAAAATGCGACACCAGCACATGCCCGAGCCCAGTATGTGCTGTCGTAACCCTCAATTTGGTTCGATCTTACACTGGGAATGAACTCTGTATGCTTAGACTGGGAATGAACTCCGTATGCCTAAGTCAACCCAAGAAACGAACGTGCGGGCGCTCAGCCTGCCAGAGGGGCGGGATGCACAAGTCGGGGATCGGCTGGGTCACCCTCTCTGTGCTGCTGATCCTACTGCCGCAACCCTTAGACCGGTCCAATCTTAGATCGGGAATGAACTCTTTATGCCTAAGCCAACCGATGAAACAAGCAGGCGGGGCGGGCGGGCACTATGCCGATTAAAGAGATGAGATGCGCAAGCCGTGGATCGATAGGGTGGTAGGTGGGTTTAGTCACATCTTCATATTTCTGCATGCCAATGCCATTTTTATGGCTTGTAAATTCATACAATGGTCCCTTAGGCCTTCACATGAAGTTTCACGGCAAGACGACTCATTTTCTATTTTTCACAATTTTTGAAACTTTTTATGGTTTGTGATTTTTTAAACTTTTTTCGGAAGGAGTTTTAATTCCAAACTTAGTAGACCTGATCCTTGTATTTTTTTTGGCATGCACAAAAAAATTCAGCTAAAAACTCGAAGTGTAAAAGATTTTGTGACCATTTGAAAAAAGTGTCCCCATTTCAGACACTTTAATGGCTACTGGCAGCAAACCTGTAAAATCTCAAATGGTCTTTAAGGGGGGGTGAGTTCTCGAGGTTTGATGAGGGATAGGGGGCCAATATAAGGTCCAAGTGCAACCACCCATCGCACATCATGTCCCCTCACCCCCCCGGCCCCCCGATCACCGGAACCCCAATGTCGTCGGTCGGGTTCTCCGGTGATGCTCTAACGATGGTGCCCCGACGAAGAAAAATACGGCACCAGCACATGCCCGAGCTCAGCATGTGCTGGCGCAACCCTCGGTCTGATCTGATCTTAGACTGGGAATGAACTCCGTTTGCCTAAGCCAACCGACGAAACGAGCGGGCGGGCACTACGTCGGCCAGAGAGACGGGATGTGCAAGCCGTGGATCAATAGGGTGATAGGTGGGTTTAGGCGCATCTTCATATTTTTGCATGCCAATGCCATTTTTATGGCTTGTAAATTCATACAATGGTCCCTTAAGCCTTCACGTGAAGTTTCATGGCAAGACGACTTGTTTTCTATTTTTCACGATTTTCAAAACTTTTTGAGGTTAGGGATTTTTTAAAATTTTTTCGGATGTAGTTTTGGCCCCAAACTTGGTAGACGTGATCCTTGTATTTTTTTTGGCATGCACAAAAAAATTTAGTTAAAAACTCGAAGTGTACAAGATTTTGTGACCATTTGAAAAAAGTGTCCCCATTTTAGACACTTTAATTGCTACTGGCAGCAAACCTGTAAAATCTCAAATGCTCTTTAAGGGGGTGTGAGTTCTCGAGGTTTGATGAGGGATAGGGGGCCAATATAAGGGCCAAGTACCAGCACCCATCGCACATCATGTGCGCACATCCCCCCAACCCCCTGATTGCCGGAACCCCAATGCCGCCGGTTAGGTTCTCCGATGATGCTCCGGCGATGGTGCCCCGGCGAAGAAAAATGTGACACCAGCACATACCTAGCCTAGCATGTGCTGCCGTAACCCTCAGTCTGGTCCGATCTTAGACTGAGAATGAAATCCGTATGCTTAGATTGGGAATGAACTCCATGTGCCTAAGTCAACCCACGAAATAAGCGTGCGGGCGCTCAGTCGGCTAGAGGGCCGGGATGCGCAAGCCAGGGATCGGCTGGGTCCCCCTCTGCGTGCTGCCGATCCTGCTACCGCAACCCTTGGTTGGGTCCAATCTTAGACTGGGAATGAACTCTGTATGCCTAAGCCAACTGACGAAACGAGCGAGCAGGCACTACGTTGGCCAGAGAGATGGGATACGCAAGCCGTGGATCGATAGGGTGGTAGGTGGGTTTAGGCACATCTTCATATTTCTATGTCCCAATGCCATTTTATGGCTTGTAAATTCATACAATGGTCCCTTAAGCCTTCACGTGAAGTTTCATGGCAAGATGACTCGTTTTCTATTTTTCATGATTTTTGAAACTTTTTGCGGTTCGGGATTTTTTAAACTTTTTTCGGAAGGATTTTTGGCCCCAAACTTGGTAGACTTGATCCTTTTATTTTTTTTGGCATGCACAAAAAAATTCAGGTAAAAACTCGAAGTGTACAAGATTTTGTGACCATTTGAAAAAAGTGTCCTCATTTCAGACACTTTAATAGCTACTGGCAGCAAACCTGTAAAATCTCAAATGCTCTTTAAGGGGGTGGGAGTTCACATGGTTTGATGAGGGATAGGGGGCAAATACAAGGGCCAAGTACCAGCACCCATCACACATCATGTGCGCACACCCCCCGATTGTCGGAACCCCAATGCCGTCGGTCAGGTTCTCCGACGATGCTCCGGCTATGGTGCCCCGACGAAGAAAAATACGACACCAGCACATGCCCGAGCCCAGCATGTGCTACCGCATCCCTCGGTCTGATCCGATCTTAGACTAGGAATGAGCTCCGTAAGCTTAGACTGGCAATGAACTCCCTATGCCTAAGTCAACCCACAAAATGAACGTGCGGGCACTCAGTCGGCTAGAGGGGCGGGATGCGCAAGCTGGGGATCGGCCGGGTCCCCCTCGTATGCTGCCGCAACCCTCAGTTGGGTCCGATCTTAGACCAGGAATGAACTCCGTATGCCTAAGCCAACCGATGAAACGAGTAGGTGGGTGGGCGGGCGGGCACTACACCGACCAGAGAGACGGGATGCGCAAGCCGTAGATCGATAGGGTGGTAGATGGGTTTAGGCACATCTTCATATTTCTACATGCCAATGCCATTTTTATGGCTTGTAAATTCATACAATGGTCCCTTAAGCCTTCACGTGAAGTTTCATGGCTAGACGACTCGTTTTCTATTTTTCATGATTTTTGAAACTTTTTACCGTTCAGGATTTTTTAAAATTTTTTTGGAAGGATTTTTGGTCCTAAACTTGGTAGACGTGATCCTTGTATTTTTGTTGGCATGCACAAAAAAATTCAGCTAAAAACTCGAAGTGTACATGATTTTGTTACCATTTGAAAAAAGTGTCCCCATTTCAGACACTTTAATGGCTACTGGCAGCAAACCTGTAAAATCTCAAATGCTCTTTAAGGGGGTGTGAGTTCTCGAGGTTTGATGAGGGATAGGGGGCTAATGCAAGGGCCAAGTACCAGCGCCCATTACACATCATGTGCGCACACCCCCTGGCCCCCCTGATCGTCGGAACCCGAATGCCGTCGGTTAAGTTCTTCGGCGATGCTCCGGCGATGGTACCCCGATGAAGAAAAAAGTGACACCAGCACATGCTTGAGCCCAGTAAGTGCTGCTGTAACTCTCGGTCCAGTCTGATATTAGACTGGGAATGAACTCCGTATGCCTAAGTCAACCCACGAAATGAGCGTGCGGGCGCTCAGCCAGCCAAAGGGACGGGATGCGTAAGTCGGGGATTGACTGGTCCCCCTCTGCGTGCTGGTGATCTTGCTACCGTAACCTTCAGTCTGTTCTGATCTTATACTAGGAATGAACTCTGTATGCCTAAGCCAACCGACGAAACGAGCGGGTGGGCGGGCTGGCGGGCACTACACCGGCCAGAGAGACGGGATGCGCAAGCCGTGCATCGATAGGGTGGTAGGTGGGTTTAGGCACATCTTCATATTTCTGCATGCCAATGCCATTTTTATGGCTTGTAAATTCATACAATGGTCCCTTAAGCCTTCACGTGAAGTTTCAAGGCAAGACGACTCGTTTTCTATTTTTCATGATTTTTGAAACTTTTTAAGGTTCGGGATTTTTTTAAATTTTTTTGAAAGGAGTTTTGGCCCCAAACTTGGTAAAAGGGGTCCCTTTATTTTTGTCGGCATGCACAAAAATATTCAGCTAAAAACTCGAAGTGTACAAGATTTTGTGACCATTTGAAAAAAGTGTCCCCATTTCGGACACTTTACTGGCTACCGGTAGCAAACCTATAAAATCTCAAATGCTCTTTAAGGGGGTGTGAGTTCTCGAGGTTTGATGAGAGATAGGGGGCCAATATAAGAGCCAAGTACCAGCACCCATCGCACATCATGTGCGCACACCCCCCGCCCCCCGATCGTCGAACCTCAATGCCGTCGGTCAGGTTCTCCGGTGATGGTGCCCCGGTGAAGAAAAATACGGCACTAGCACATGCCTGAGCCTAGCATGTGCTTAGACGGGGAATGAACTCCATATGCTTAGACTGGAAATGAACTCCGTATGCCTAAGTCAACCCACGAAATGAGCGTGCGGGCACTCAGTCGACCAAAGGGGCGAGATGCGTAAGTCGAGGATCGATTGGGTCCCCCTCTATGTGCTACCGATCCTGCTGCCGCAACCCTCAGTCCGGTCCGTTCTTAGACTGGGAATGAACTCCGTATGCCTAAGTCGACCGATAAAATGAGCGGGCCAATATAAGGGTCAAGTACCAGCACCCATCGCAAATCATGTGCACGCACCCCCTCACCGACCCCCCCGATAGCTGAAACCCCAATGCCACCAGTCAGGTTCTCTTGTGATGCTCCGGTGATGGTGCCCCGGTGATGAAAAATGGGGCACCAGCACATGCTCGAGCCCAGCATGTGCTTCCACAACCCTCGGTCCGATCCGATCTTAGACTGGGAATAAACTCCGTATGCTTAAACTGGGAATGAACTCCGTATGCCTAAGTCAACCCATGAAACAAGCGTGTGGGCACTCAACTGGCTAGAGGGGCAGGATGTGCAAGCCGAGGATCAACCGGGTCCCCCTCTATGTGCTGCCGAGCCTACTACCACAACCCTTGGTCTGGTCCGATCTTAGACTGGGAATGAACTCCGTATGCCTAAGCAAATCGACGAAATGAGCGGGCGGGCACTACGTCAGCTAGAGAGACGAGATGCGCAAGTCGTGGATCGATAGGGTGGTAGGTGGGTTTAGGCACATCTTCATATTTCTACATGGCAATGCCATTTTTATGGCTTGTAAATTCATACAATGGTCCCTTAAGTCTTCACGTGAAGTTTCATGGCAAAACGACTCGTTTTCTATTTTTCACAATTTTTGAAACTTTTTACGACTCGAGATTTTTTAAAATTTTTTCAGTAGGATTTTTGGCCCCAAACTTGGTAGACGTGATCCTTGTATTTTTGTTGGCATGCATAAAACAATTCAGCTAAAAACTCGAAGTGTACAAGATTTTGTGACCATTTGAAAAAAGTGTCCCCATTTCAGACACTTTAATGGCGACTGGCAGCAAACCTGTAAAATCTCAAATGCTCTTTAAGGGGGTGTGAGTTCTCGAGGTTTCATGAGGGATAGGGGGCCAATATAAGGGCCAAGTACCAGCACCCATCACATATCATGTGCGCATACCTCCCCGGCCCCCCCGATCGTCGTAACCCTAATGCTACCGGTCAAGTTCTCTAACGATGCTCTGACGATGGTGCCCTAGGGAAGAAAAATGTGACACCAGCACATGCCCGAGCCTAGCATGTGCTGTCACAACCCTCGGTCCAGTCTGATCTTAGACTGGGAATGAACTCCGTTTGGTTAGACTGGGAATGAACTCCGTTTGCCTAAGTCAACCCATAAAACGAGCGTGCGGGCGCTCAGCCGGCTAGAGGGGTGGGATGTGCATGCTAGGGATCGATCGCATCCCCCTCTGCGTGCTGCCGATCCTACTGCCATAACCCTCGATCAAAGACTGATTTTAGACTGGGAATGAAGTCCGTATGCCTAAGCCAACCGACGAAACGAGCGGGCGGGCACTATGCCGGCCAAAGAGACGGGATGCGCAAGCCGTGGATCGATAGGGTGGTAGGTGGGTTTAGGCACATCTTCATATTTCTGTGTGCCAATGCCATTTTTATGGCTTGTAAATTCATACAATGGTCCCTTAAGCCTTCACGTGAAGTTTAATGGCAAGACGACTCATTTTCTATTTTACACGATTTTTCAAACTTTTTACGGTTTGGGATTTTTAAAACTTTTTCGGAAGGATTTTTGGCCCCAAACTTGGTAGACATGATCCTTGTATTTTTGTTGGCATGCACAAAAAAATTCAGCTAAAAACTCGAAGTGTACAAGATTTTGTGACCATTTGAAAAAAGTGTCCCCATTTCAGACACTTTAATGGCTACTGGCAGCAAACCTTTAAAATCTCAAATGCTCTTTAAAGGGGTGTGAGTTCTCGAGGTTTGATGAGGGATAGGGGGCCAATATAAGGGCCAAGTACAAGCACCCATCGCACATCATGTGCGCACACCCTCCCTGGCCCCCCCGATCGTCGGAACCTCAATGCCGTCGATCAGGTTCTCCAGCAATGCTTTGGCGATGGTGCACCGACGAAGAAAAATACGACACTAGTACATGCCCGAGTCCAGCATGTGCTGCCACAACCGTCAATCTATTCCGATCTTAAACTGGGAATGAACTCCGTATGCCTAAGTGAACCCACGAAACAAGCGTGCGGGCACTCAGCCGACCAGAGGGGAGGGATACTCAAGTCGGGGATCGGCCAGGTCCCCCTCTGCGTGCTGCCGATCCTGCTGTCACAACCCTCAATCTGGTTCAATCTTAGATTGGGAATGAACTCCGTATGCCTAAGCCAACTAACGAAACGAGCGGGCGGGCGGGCATTACGTCGACCTGAGAGAAGGGATGCGTAAGCCGCGGATTGATAGGGTGGTAGGTGGGTTTAGGCACATCTTCATATTTCTATGTGCCAATGCCATTTTTATGGCTTGTAAATTCATACAATGGTCCCTTAAGCCTTCACGTGAAGTTTCATGGCAAGACAACTCGTTTTCTATTTTTCATGATTTTTGAAACTTTTTACGGTTCGGGATTTCTTAAAATTTTTTCGGAAGGAGTTTTGGCCCCAAACTTGGTAGACGGGATCCTTGTATTTTTGTTGGCATGCACAAAAAAATTCAGCTAAAAACTTGAACTGTACAAGATTTTGTGACCATTTGAAAAAAGTGTCCCCATTTCAGACACTTTAATGGCTACTGGCAGCAAACCTGTAAAATCTCAAATGCTCTTTAAGAGGGTGTGAGTTCTCGAGGTTTGATGGGGGATAGGGGGCCAATATAAGGGCCAAGTACCAGCACCCATCGCACATCATGTGCGCACACCCCCTGGCCCCCCCGATCGCCGAAACCCCAATGCCGTCGGTCAGGTTCTCCGACGATGCTCGAGCGATGACGCCACGGTGAAGAAAAATACGGCACCAACACATCCCGAGCCCAGCATGTGCTGCCGCAACCCTCGGTCCAGTCCGATCTTAGACTGGGAATGAACCCTTATTCTTAGACTGGGAATGAACTCTGTATGCCTAAGTCAACCAACGGAACGAGTGTGCGGGCGCTCAACTGGCCAGTGGGGCGGGATGCGCAAGCCGGGGATCGGTCGGGTCCCCCTCTGCGTGCTGCCAATCCTGCTGCTGCAACCTTCAATCCAGTCTGATCTTAGACTGGGAATGAACTCCGTATGCCTAACGCAACCGATGAAACGAGCGGGCGGGCGGGCACTACGCCGGCCAAAGAGACTGGATGCGCAAGCCGTGGATTGATAGGGTGGTAGGTGGGTTTAGGCACATCTTCATATTTCTATGTGGCAATGCCATTTTTATGGCTTGTAAATTCATACAGTGGTTCCTTAAGCCTTCGCGTGAAGTTTCATAGCAAGACGACTCATTTTCTATTTTTCATGATTTTTGAAATTTTTTACGGTTCAAGATTTTTTTTAAATATTTTCGGAAGAAGTTTTAGCCCCAAACTTGGTTGACGTGATCCTTGTATTTTTGTTGGCATGCACAAAAAAATTCAGCCAAAAAATCGAAGTGTACAAGATTTTGTGATCATTTGAAAAAAGTGTCCCCATTTCAGACACTTTAATGGCTACTGGCAACAAACCTGTAAAATCTCAAATGCTTTTTAAGGGGGTGTGAGTTCTCAAGGTTTGATGAGGGATAGGGGGCCAATATAAGGGCCAAGTACCAGCACCCATCGCACATCATGTGCACACAACCCCCCAGCCACCCTGATCGTCGGAACCCCAATGCCGCCGATGGTGCCCCGACGAAGAAAAATGCGGCAACCCTTGGTCCGGTTCGATCTTAGACTGGGAATGAACTCCGTATGCTTAGACTGGGAATGAATTCCGTATGCCTAAGTCAACCCACGAAATTAGCATGCGGGCGCTTAGCCGACCAGAGGGGCGGGATGCGCAAGCCGGGGATCAATCGGGTCCCCCTCTGTGTGGTACCGCAACCCTCGGTTTGGTCCTATCTTAGACTGGGAATGAGCTCTATATGCCTAAGCCAACCGACAAAATGAGCAGGCGGGTGGGAGGGCGGGCGCTACGCCGGCCAGAGAGGTGGGATGCGCAGGCCGTGGATTGTTAAGGTGGTAGGTGGGTTTCGGAACATCTTCAAATTTTTGTGTGCCAAAGCCATTTTTAAGGCTTGTATATTCATGCAATGGTCCCTTAAACCTTCACGTGAAGTTTTTTGGCAAGACGACTCGTTTTCTATTTTTTACGATTTTTCAAACTTTTTACGGTTTGGGATTTTTTAAAATTTTTTCGGAAGTTGTTTTGGCCCCAAATTTGGTAGACGTGATCCTTGTATATTTGTTGGCATGCACAAAAACATTCAGCTAAAACCTAAAAGTGTATAAGATTTTGTGACCATTTGAAAAAATTGTCCCCATTTCAGACACTTTAATGGCTACTGGCAGCAAACTTGTAAAATCTCAAATGCTCTTTAAAGGGGTGTGAGTTCTCCAGGTTTGATGAGGGATAAGGGGCCAATATAAGGGCCAAGTACTGGCACCCATCGCACATCATGTGCGCACACCCCCCTCGGCCCCCCCGATCGTCGCAACCCCAATGCCGCCGGTCAGGTTTTCTGGCGATGCTCCGGCGATGGTGCCCCGACAAGGCAAAAATACGGCACCAGCACATGCCCGAGCCCAGCATGTGCTGTCGTAACCCTCGGTCCGGTTTGATCTTAGATTGAGAATGAACTCCATATGCTTAGATTGGGAATGAACTTCGTATGCCTAAGTCAACCCACGAAACAAGCGTGTGGGCGCTCAGCCGGCCAGAGGGGCAGGATGCGCAAGCCGAGGATCGATCGGATCCCCCTTTACGTGCTCCTAATCTTGTTACCTTAACCCTCGGTCTGGTCTGATCTTAGACTGGGAATGAACTCCGTATGCCTAAGCCAATTGACGAAACGAGCGGGCGGGCGAGCGGGCGGCCACTACGCCGGCCAAAGAAGCGGGATGCGCAAGCCCTGAATCGATAGGGTGGTAGGTGGGTTTGGCACATCTTCATATTTTTGCATGCGAATGCCATTTTTATGGCTTGTAAATTCATACAATGGTCCCTTAAGGCTTCACGTGAAGTTTCATGGCAAGACGACTCGTTTTCTATTTTTCATGATTTTTGAAACTTTTTGCTGTTCGAGATTTTTTAAAATTTTTTCGAAAGGAGTTTTGCCCCCAAACTTGGTAGACGTGATCCTTGTATTTTTTTTGGCATGGACAAAAACATTCAGCTAAAAACTTGAAGTGTACAAGATTTTGTGACCATTTGAACAAAGTGTCCCCATTTCAGACACTTTAACGGCTACTAGCAGCAAACCTGTAAAATCTCAAATGCTCTTTAAGGGGGTGTGAGTTCTCAAGGTTTGATGAGGGATAGGGGGCCAATATAAGGGACAAGTACTGGCACCCATCGCACATCATGTGCGCACACCTCCCCGGAACCCCCGATCGTTGAAACCCCATTGCCCTCGGTCAGGTTCTCCAGCGATGCTTCGGCGATGGTGCCCCGACGAAGAAAAATTTGCTATCGCAACCCTCCGTCTAGTCTAATCTTAGACTGGGAATGAACTCCGTATGCCTAAGTCAACCCACGAAACGAGCGTGCGGGCACTCAGCTAGCCAGAGGGACGGGATGCGTAAATCGGGGATCGACCGGGTCCCCCTCTACGTGCTACCCATCCTGCTATCGTAACCCTCGATTCGATTCAATCTTAGACTGGGAATGAACTCCGTATGCCTAAGCCATTTGATGAAACGAGCGGGCGGGTGGGCGGACGGGCAGTACGTCGGCCAGAGAGACGGGATGTGCAAGCCGTGGATCGATAGGGTGGTAGGTTGGTTAAGGCACATCTTCATATTTCTGCATGGCAATGCCATTTTTACGGCTTGTAAATTCATACAATGGTCCCTTAAGCCTTCACATGAAGTTTCATGGCAAGACGACTCGTTTTCTATTTTTCACGATTTTTGAAACTTTTTACGGTTCGAGATTTTTTAAAATTTTTTCGGAAAGAGTTTTGGCCCCAAATTTGGTAGACGTGATCCCTGTATTTTTGTTGGCATGCACAAAACAATTCAGCTAAAAAATCGAAGTGTACAAGATTTTGTGACCATTTGAAAAAAGTGTCCCCATTTCAGACAATTTAATGGCTACTGGCAGCAAACCTGTAAAATCTCAAATGCTCTTTAAGGGGGTGTGAGTTCTCGAGGTTTGATGAGGGATAGGGGGCCAATATAAGGGTCAAGTACCAGCACCCATCGCACATCATGTGCTTACACCCCTTGGCCCCCCCGATCGCCGGAACCCCAATGTCGTCGGTCTGGTTCTTCGACGATGCTCCGATGATGGTGCCACGGTGAAGAAAAATACGGCACCAGCACATGCCCGAGCCCAGCATGTGCTACCGCAACCCTCGGTCCGGTCCGATCTTAGATTGGGAATGAACTCCATATTCTTAGACTGGGAATGAACTCCGTATGCCTAAGTCAACCAACGAAACAAGCGTGCGGGCGCTCAGCCGACCAGAGGGGCGGGATGCGCAAGCCGGGGATCGGTCGGGTCCCCCTCTATGTGCTGCCAATCCTACTACTGCAACCCTTAATCCGGTCTGATCTTAGACTGGGAATGAACTCCGTATGCCTAAGCCAACCGATGAAACGAGCGGATGGGCGGGCAGGAGGGCAGGCACTACGTCGGCTAGAGAGACGGGATGCGCAAGCCGTGGATTGATATGGTGGTAGGTGGGTTTAGGCACATCTTCATATTTCTACGTGGCAATGCCATTTTTATGGCTTGTAAATTCATACAGTGGTTCCTTAAGCCTTCACGTGAAGTTTCATGGCAAGACGATTCGTTTTCTATTTTTCACGATTTTTGAAATTTTTTACGGTTCAGGATTTTTTTAAAATATTTTCGGAAGGTGTTTTAGCCCCAAACTTGGTAGACGTCATCCTTGTATTTTTGTTGGCTTGCACAAAAGAATTCAGCCAAAAAATTGAAGTGTACAAGATTTTGTGACCATTTGAAAAAAGTGTCCCCATTTCAGACACTTTAATTGCTACTGGCAGCAAACCTGTAAAATCTCAAATGCTCTTTCAGGGGGTGGGAGTTCTCGAGGTTTGATGAGGGATAGGGGGCCAATATAAGGGCCAAGTACCAGCACCCATCGCACATCATGTGCGCACAACCCCCCGGCCACCCCGATCGTCGGAACCCCAATGCCGCCAATGGTGCCCCGACGAAGAAAAATGCCGCAACCCTCGGTCCGGTTCGATCTTAGACTAGGAATGAACTCCGTATGCTTACACTGGGAATGAACTCCATATGCCTAAGTCAACTCACGAAATGAGCATG
This sequence comes from Durio zibethinus, assembly GCF_047325235.1. Classification (NCBI taxonomy): domain Eukaryota; kingdom Viridiplantae; phylum Streptophyta; class Magnoliopsida; order Malvales; family Malvaceae; genus Durio; species Durio zibethinus. The sequence continues at coordinate 12,913,809 of NC_143180.1, read as the reverse complement.
CAGGCGCTTAGCTGGCCAGAGGGGCGGGATGCGTAAGCCGGGGATCAATCGAGTCCCCCTCTGCGTGGTACCGCAACCCTCAGTTCGGTCCTATCTTAGACTGGGAATGAACTCCATATGCCTAAGCCAACCGAAAAAATGAGCGGGCGGGCGGGAGGGCGGGCGCTATGCCGGCCAGAGAGGCGGGATGCGCAAGCCGTGGATTGATAGGGTGGTAGGTGGGTTTCGGCACATCTTCAAATTTTTGTGTGCCAAAGCCATTTTTAAGGCTTGTATATTCATACAATGATCCCTTAAACCTTCACGTGAACTTTCTTGGCAAGATGACTCATTTTCTATTTTTTACGATTTTTCAAACTTTTTGCGGTTTGGGTTTTTTTAAAATTTTTTCAGAAGGTGTTTTGGCCCCAAATTTGGTAGACGTGATCCTTGTATATTTGTTCGCATGCACAAAAAAATTCAGCTAAAACCTCAAAGTGTATAAGATTTTGTGACCATTTGAAAAAAGTGTCCCCATTTCAGACACTTTAATGGCTACTGGCAGCAAACTTGTAAAATCTTAAATGCTCTTTAAGGGGGTGTGAGTTCTCGAGGTTTGATGAGTGATAAGGGGCCAATATAAGGGCCAAGTACTAGCACCCATCGCACATTATGTGCGCACACCCCCCTCGGCCCCTCAATCGTCGCAACCCTAATGCCGCCGGTCAGGTTTTTCGGCGATGCTCCGGCGATGGTGCCCCAGTAAGGCAAAAATGCGGCTCCAGCACATGCCTGAGCCCAGCATGTGCTGTCGTAACCCTCGGTCCGGTCCGATCTTAGATTGAGAATGAACTCCGTATGCTTAGATTGGGAATTAACTCCGTATGCATAAGTCAACCCACGAAACAAGCGTGCGGGTGCTCAATCGGCCAGAGGGGCAGGATGCGCAAGCCGGGAATTGATCGGATCCCCCTTTACGTGCTCTTAATCCTGTTGCCTTAACCCTCAGTCTAGTCTGATCTTAGACTGGGAATGAACTCCGTATGCCTAAGCCAACTGACGAAACGAGCGGGCGGGCGAGCGGGCGGCCAGTGAGCCGGCCAAAGAGGCGGGATGCGCAAGCCGTCGATCGATAGGGTGGTAGGTGGGTTTGGCACATCTTCATATTTCTGGATGCGAATGCCATTTTTATGGCTTGTAAATTCATACAGTGGTCCCTTAAGGCTTCACGTGAAGTTTCATGGCAAGACGACTCGTTTTCTATTTTCCATGATTTTTGAAACTTTTTACTGTTCGAGATTTTTTAAAATTTTTTTGAAAGGAGTTTTGGCCCCAAACTTGGTAGACGTGATCCTTGTATTTTTTTTGGCATGGACAAAAACATTCAGCTAAAAACTCAAAGTGTACAAGATTTTGTGACCATTTGAACCAAGTGTCCCCATTTTAGACACTTTAATGGCTACTAGCAGCAAACCTGTAAAATCTCAAATGCTCTTTAAGGGGGTGTGAGTTCTCGAGGTTTGATGAGGGATAGGGGTCCAATATAAGGGACAAGTACTGGCACCCATCGCACATCATGTGCGACACCCCCCCTGCCCCCTCGATCGCCGGAACCCCAATGGCCCCGGTCAGCTTCTCCAACGATGGTGCCCCGGTGAAGAAAAATACGGCACCAGCACATGCCTGAGCCTAGCATGGGCTGCCGCAACCCTCGGTCTGGTCCAATCTTAGACTGGGAATGAACTTCGTATGCTTAGACGGGGAATGAGCTTTGTATGCCTAAGTTAACCCACGAAACAAGCGTGCGAGCGTTCAGCCGACTAGAGGGGTGGGAAGCGCAAGCCGAGGATCAATCGAGTCCCCCTCTGCATGCTACCGATCCGGCTACCGCAACCCTCGATCCAGTCTAATCTTAGACTGGGAATGAACTCCGTATGCCTAAGCCAACCAACGAAAGGAACGGGCTGGCGGGCGGGCTGGCACTACGCCGGCCAAAGAGACGGGATGCGCAAGCCGTGGATCGATAGGGTGGTAGGTGGGTTTAGGCACATCTTCATATTTCTACGTGCCAATGCCATTTTTATGGCTTGTAAATTCATACAATGGTCCCTTAAGCCTTCATATGAAGTTTCATGGCAAAACGACTCGTTTTCTATTTTTCACGATTTTCAAAACTTTTTGTGGTTCAGGAATTTTTAAAATTTTTTCGGAAGGAGTTTTGCCCCCAAACTTGGTAGACGTGATCCTTGTTTTTTTGTTGGCATGCACAAAAAAATTCACCTAAAAACTCGAAGTGTACAAGATTTTGCGACCATTTGAAAAACGTGTCCCCATTTCAGACACTTTAATGGCTACTGGCAGTAAACCTGTAAAATCACAAATGCTCTTTAAGGGGGTGTGAGTTCTAGAGGTTTGATGAGGGATAGGGGGCCAATATAAGGGCCAACTACCAGCACCCATCGCACATGATGTGCGGACACCCCCCGGCCCCTCGATCGTCGAAACCCCAAAGCCGTCGATCAGGTTCTCCGGCGATGCTCTGACGATGGTGCCTCGATGAAGAAAAATGTGGCACCAGCACATGCTCGAGCCTAGCATGGGCGGCTGCAACCCTCGATCCGATCCGATCTTAGACTGGGAATGAACTTCGTATGCTTAGACTGGGAATGAACTCCGTATGCCTAAGTCAACCCACGAAATGAGAGTGCGGGCGCTCAGTCGGCCAGAAGGGCGAGATGCGCAAGCCGGGGATCGGCTGGGTCCCCCTCTGCGTGCTGTCGATCTTGCTACCACAACCCTAGGTCTGGTCTGATCTTAGACTGGGAATGAACTCCATATGCTTAGACTGGGAATGAACTCCGTATGCCTAAGTCAACCCACGAAACGAGCGTACGGGCGCTCAGCCGGCCAGAGGGGCGGGATGCGCAAGCCGGGGATCGATCGGGTCCCCCTCTACGTGTTGCCGATCCTGCTGCTGCAACCCTCGGTCTAGTCTGATCTTAGGCCAGGAATGAACTCCGTATGCCTAAGTCAACCAACGAAATGAGTGAGCGGACGAGCGGGCGGGCACTACGCCGGCCAGAGGGGCAGGATGCGTAAGCCGGGGATTTGTCGGGTCCCCCTTTGCATGCTGCCATCCTGCTGCCGCAACCCCTGGTCTGGTCTGATCTGATCATAGACTGGGAATGAACTCCGTATGCCTAAGCCAACCGACGAAAGAAACGGGTTGACGGGCGGGCTGGCACTACGCCGGCCAGAGAGACGGGATGCGCAAGCCGTGGATCGATAGGGTGGTAGGTGGGTTTAGGCACATCTTCATATTTCTATGTGCCAATGCCATTTTTATCGCTTGTAAATTCATACAATGGTCCCTTAAGCCTTCATGTGAAGTTTCATGGCAAGACGACTCGTTTTCTATTTTTCACGATTTTCAAAACTTTTTGCGGTTCGGGATTTTTTAAAATTTTTTCAAAAGGAGTTTTGGCCCCAAACTTGGTAGACGTGATCTTTGTATTTTTGTTGGCATGCAAAAAACAATTCAGCTAAAAACTCGAAGGGTACAAGATTTTGTGACCATTTGAAAAAAGTGTCCCCATTTCAGACACTTTAATGGCTACTGGCAGCAAACCTGTAAAATCTCAAATGCTCTTTAAAGAGGTGTGAGTTCTCAGGTTTGATGAGGGGTAGGGGGCCAATATAAGGGCCAAGTACCAGCACCCATCGCACATCATGTGGGCACCCCCTCGGCCCCCCCGATCATCGGAACCCCAATGCCGTCGATCAGGTTCTCTGGTGATGCTCTGGCGATGGTGCCCCGACGAAGAAAAATGCGACACCAGCACATGCCCGAGCCCAGCATGTGCTACGGTAACCCTCGGTCTGGTCCGATCTTAGACTGGGAATGAACTCCGTATGCTTAGACTGGGAATGAACTCTATATGCCTAAGTCAACCCAAGAAATGAGCTTACGGGTGCGCAGTCGGCCAGAGAGGTGAGATGCACAAGCCGAGGATTGAACGGGTCCCCCTCTACGTGCTATCGATCCTGCTATCGCAACCTTCAGTCCGGTCTGATCTTAGAGTGGGAATGAACTCCGTATGCCTAAGCAAACTGACGAAACGAACGGGCTGGCGGGCGGGCGGGGACTACGCCGGCCAGAGAGACGTGATGCGCAAGCCGTGGATCGATAGGGTGGTAGGTGGGTTTAGGCACATTTTCATATTTCTGTGTGCCAATGCCCTTTTTATGGCTTGTAAATTCATACAATGGTCTCTTAAGCCTTCACGTGAAGTTTCGTGGCAAGACAACTCATTTTCTATTTTTCATGATTTTCGAAACTTTTAAAGTTTCTAGATTTTTTAAAATTTTTTCAGAAGGGGTTTTGTCCTCAAACTTGGTAGATGCGATCCTTGTATTTTTTTTGGCATGCACAAAAAAATTCAGCTAGAAACTCGAAGTGTACAAGATTTTGTGACCATTTGAAAGAAGTGTCCACATTTCAGACACTTTAATGGCTACTGGCAGCAAACCTATAAAATCTCAAATGCTTTTTAAGGGGGTGTGAGTTCTCAAGGTTTGATGAGGGATAGGGGGCCAATATAAGGGCCATGTATGAGCACCCATCACACATCATGTACGCACACCCCCCCGGCACCCCCGATCGTCGAAACCCCAATCTCGCCGGTCAGGTTCTCCGGCGACGCTCCGACGATGGTGCCCGAACGAAGAAAAATGCGGCACCAGGACATGCCCGAGCCCAGCATGTGTTGCCGCAACCCTCGGTCCAGTCCAATCTTAGACTAGGAATGAACTTCATATGCTTAGACTGGGAATGAACTCCGTATGCCTAAGTCAACCCACGAAACGAGCGTGCGGGCTCTCAGCCAGCCAGAGGGGCGGGATGCGCAAGCTGGGGATCGATTAGGTCCCCTTATGCGTGCTGCCAATCTTGCTGCCGCAACCCTTGATCTGGTCCGATCTTAGATTGGGAATAAACGTCGCATGCCTAAGCCAACCGACGAAACGAGCAGGCGGGCGGGCGGGCGGACACTACGTCGGCCAGAGAGAAGGGATGCGCAAGCCATGGATCGATAGGGTGTTAGGTGGGTTTAGGCACATCATCATATTTCTGCATGCCAATTCCATTTTTATGGCTTGTAAATTCATACAATGGTCCCTTAAGCCTTCACGTGAAGTTTCATGGCAAGACGACTCGTTTTTTTTTTTTCACGATTTTTGAAACTTTTTGCGGTTCGGGATTTTTTAAAATTTTTTTGGAAGGAGTTTTGGCCCCAAACTTGGTAGACGTGATCCTTGTATTTTTTTGGCTTGCATAAAAAAGGTCAGCTAAAAACTCGAAGGGTACAAGTTTTTGTGACAATTTGAAAAAAGTGTCCCCATTTCAGACACTTTAATGGCTGCTGGCAGCAAACCTGTAAAATCTCAAATGCTCTTTAAGGGGGTGCGAGTTCTCGAGGTTTGATGAGGGATAGGGGGCCAATATAAGGGCCAAGTGCCAGCACCCATCGCACATCATGTGTGCAAATCCTCCCCGGCCCCCCGATCACCGGAACCCCAATGCCGTCGGTCAGTTGCTCTGGCGATGCTCCCGCGATGGTGCCCCGACGAAGAAAAATGCAGCACCAGCACATGCTCGAGCCCAGTATGTGCTGTCGTAACCCTCTGTCCGGTCCGATCATAGACTAGGAATGAACTCTGTATGCCTAAGACAACCCACGAAACGAGCGTGCAGGCGTTTAGCTAGCCAGAAAGGCAGGATGCGCAAGCCGGGGATCGATCGGGTCCCCCTCTACGTGCTGTCGATCCTACTACCATAACCCTCGGTTCGAAATGATCATAGACTGGGAATGAACTTCGTATGTCTAAGCCAACCGAAGAAACGAGCGGACGGGCGGACGGGCACTATGCCGGCCAGAGAGATGGGATGCGTAAGCCGTGGATTGATAGGGTGGTTGGTGGCTTTAGGCACATCTTCATATTTCTATGTGCCAATGGCATTTTATGGCTTGTAAATTCACACAATGGTCCCTTAAGCCTTCATGTGAAGTTTCATGGCAAGACGACTCATTTTCTATTTTTCATGATTTTTGAAACTTTTTGGGGTTCGGGATTTTTTGAAATTTTTTCGGAAGGGGTTTTGGCCCCAAACTTGGTAGACGTGATCCTTGTATTTTTGTTGGCATGCACAAGATTTTGTGACCATTTGAAAAAAGTGTCCCCATTTCAGACACTTTAATGGCTACTGGCAGCAAACCTATAAAATCTCAAATACTCTTTAAGTGGGTGTGAGTTTTCAAGGTTTGATGAGGAATAGGGGGCCAATATAAGGGCCAAGTACCAGCACCCATCGCACATCATGTGCACACACCCCCCCAGGCCCCCCGATTGCAGGAACCCTAATGTCGCCGGTCAGGTTCTCCGACGATGGTGCCCCGATGAAGAAAAATACGGCACCAGCGCATGCCCGAGCCCAGCATGTGCTGCCGTAACCCTCGGTTCGATCCGATCTTAGACTGGGAATGAACTCCGTATGCTTAGACTGGGAATGAACTCCGTATGGCTAAGTCAACCCACGAAACGAGCGTGCGGGCGCTCAGTCGGCCAGAGAGGTGGGATGCACAAGTCGGGGATCGGCCGGGTCCTCCTCCACATGTTGCCGATCCTACTACCGTAACCCTCGATCCGGTCCGATCTTAGACTGGGAATGAATTTCGTATGCCTATGCCAACCGACGAAACGAGCGGGCGGAGGGGCGGGCACTACGTCGGCTAGAGAGACGGGATGTGCAAGCCGTGGATCGATAGGGTGGTAGGTGGCTTTAGGCACATCTTCATTTTTCTACATGCCAATGCCATTTTTATGGCTTGTAAATTCATACAATGGTCCCTTAAGCCTTCACGTGAAGTTTCATGGCAAGACGACTCATTTTCTATTTTCCATGATTTTCGAAAATTTTTGAGGTTCGGGATTTTTTAGAATTTTTTCAGAATAATTTTTGGCCCCAAACATGGTAGACGTGATCCTTGTATTTTTGTTGGCATGGACAAAAAAATTCAGCTAAAAACTCAAAGTGTACAAGATTTTGTGACCATTTGAAAAAAGTGTCCCATTTTCAAACACTTTAATGGCTACTGGCAGCAAACCTATAAAATCTCAAATGCTCTTTAAGCGGGTGTAAGTTCTCGAGGTTTGATGAGGCATAGGGGGCCAATATAAGGGCCAAGTACCAGCACCCATCGCACATCATGTGCACACACCCCCCCGGTCCCCCCGATCACCGGAACCCCAATGCCGTCGGTTAGGTTCTCCGACAATGCTTCGACGATGGTGCCCCGACGAAGAAAAATGCGGCACTAGCACATGCCCAAGCCCAGCATGTGCTACCGTAACCCTTTGTCTGATTCGATCTTAGATTGGGAGTGAACTCCGTATGCTTAGACTGGGAATGAACTCCGTATGCCTACGTCAACACACGAAATGAGCGTGCGGGCGCTCAGCCTGCCAGAGAGGCGGGATGCATAAGTCGGGGATCGACCGGGTACCCCTCCACATGTTGCCGATCCTGCTGCTGCAACCTTTGGTCCGGTCCGATCTTAGACTGGGAATGAATTCTGTATGCGTAAGCCAATCGACAAAATGAGTGGGCGAGGGGGGCGGGCATTACGTCGGCCAGAGAGACGGGATGTGCAAGCCGTGGATCAATAGGGTGGTACATGGGTTTAGGCACATCTTCATATTTCTGCGTGCCAATGCCATTTTTATGGCTTGTAAATTCATACAATGATCCCTTAGGCCTTCGTGTGAAGTTTCAAGGCAAGATGACTCGTTTTCTATTTTTCATGATTTTTGAAACTTTTTGTGGTTTGGGACTTTTAAAAATTTTTTCGGAAGCATTTGTTGGGATGCACAAAAAAATTCAGCTAAAAACTCGAAGTGTACAAGATTTTGTGACCGTTTGAAAAATGTGTCCCCATTTTAGACACTTTAATGGCTACTGGCAGCAAACCTGTAAAATCTCAAATGCTCTTTAAGGGGGTGTGAGTTTTCGAGGTTTGATGAGGGATAAAAGGCCAATATAATGGCCAAGCACCAGCACCTATCGCACATCATGTGCGCACACCCCGTCCGGCCCCTCTGATCATCGGAACCCCAATGCCATCGATCAGGTTCTCCGACAATGCTCCGGCGATGGTGCCTCATCGAAGAAAAATGCGGCACCAGCACATGCCCGAGCCCAGCATGTGCTGCTGTAACCCTTGGTCTGGTTTGATCTTAGACTGGGAATGAACTCCGTATGCATATGTCAACCCACGAAACGAGCGCGCGGGCGCTCAGCCGGCCAGAGGGGAGGGATGCACAAGCTGAGGATTGGTCGGGTCGCCCTCTGCATGCTACCAATCCTGCTGCCGCAGCCCTTGATCTGGTCCAATTTTAGACTGGGAATGAACTCCGTATGCCTAAGCCAACCGACGAAACGAGTGGACGGGCGGGCAGGCACTATGCCAGCCAGAGAGGCGGGTTGCGCAAGCCGTGGATCGATAGGGTGTTTGGTGCGTTTAGGACATCTTCATATTTCTGCATGCCAATGCCATTTTTATGGCTTGTAAATTCATACAATGGTTCCTTAAGCCTTCGTGTGAAGTATCATGGCAAGACGACTCGTTTTTTATTTTTCACGATTTTTAAAACTTTTCACGATTTGAGATTTTTAAAAATTTTTTCAAAAGGAGTTTTGGCCCCAAACTAGACATGATCCTTGTATTTTTTTTGGCATGCACAAAAAAATTCAGCTAAAAACTCGAAGTGTACAAGATTTTGTGACCATTTGAAAATAGTGTCCCCATTTTAGACACTTTAATGGCTACTGGCAGCAAACCTGTAAAATCTCAAATGCTCATTAAGGAAGAGTGAGTTCTCCAGTTTTGATGAGGGATAGGGGGCCAATATAAGGGCCAAGCACCAGCACCCATCGCACATCATGTGTGCACAGCCCCCCCGACCCCCCGATCGTCGGAACCCCAATACCGCCGATCAGGTTCTCTGATGATGCTTCGACGATAGTGCCCCGGTAAAGAAAAATACGATACCAGCACATGCCCGAGCCCAGCATGTGCTACCGCAACCCTCGATCTGGTCTGATCTTAGACTGGGAATGAACTCCGTATGCTTAGACTGGGAATGAACTCCGTATGCCTAAGTCAACCAATGAAACGAGTGTGCCGACACTCAGTCTACCAGAGGGGCGGGATGCGCAAGCCGAGGATCAGTCGGGTCCCCCTCTACGTGCTGCTAATCTTGCTATCGCAACCGTCAGTTCGGTCCGATCTTATATTGGGAATGAACTTCGTATGCCTAAGCCAAACGACGAAATGAGCGGGCGAGCGGGCGGCCAGTATGTCGACCAGAGAGGCGGGATCAATAGGGTGGTAGGTGGGTTTAGGCACATCTTCATATTTTTGTGTGCCAATGCCATTTTTATGGCTTGTAAATTCATACAATGGTCCCTTAAGCCTTCGTGTGAAGTTTCATGGCAAGACGACTCGTTTTCTATTTTTCATGATTTTCAAAACTTTTTATGGTTCGAGATTTTTTAAATTTTTTCGAGAGGATTTTTGGCCCCAAACTTGGTAGCCGTGATCCTTGTATTTTTGTTGGCATGCACAAAAACATTCAGCTAAAAACTCGAAGTGTACAAGATTTTGTGACCATTTGAAAAAATGGTACCCATTTTAGACATTTTAATGGCTACTGGCAGCAAACCTATAAAATCTCAAATGCTCTTTAAGGGGGTGTGAGTTCTCGAGGTTCAATGAGGGATAAGTGGCTAATATAAGGGTCAAGAACCAGCACCCGTCGCACATCATGTACGCACACCCCCCCGGGCCCCCGGATCGTCGAAACCCCAATGCTGCCGGTTAGGTTCTCCGGTGATGCTCCGACGATGGTGCCCCGTCGAAGAAAAATGTAGCACCAGTACATGCCTGAGCCCAGCATGTGCTACCGCAACCCTCAATCTGGTCTGATCTTAGACTGGGAATGAACTCCGTATGCTTAGATTGGGAATGAACTCTGTATGCCTAAGTCAACCCACGTAACGAGCGTGCAGGCGCTCAGCCGACCAGAGGGGCGGGATGCGCAAGTTGGGGATTGGCCGGGTCCCCTTCTGTATGCTGCCGATCCTGTTGCCACAGCCCTCGATCCGATCCGATCTTAGACTGCGAATGAACTCCGTATGCCTAGATCAAGTTCTCCGACGATGATCCTAGGATGGTGCCCCGTCGAAGAAAAATACGGCACCAGCACATGCCCGAGCCCAGCATGTGCTGTCGCAACCCTCGGTCTGATCTGATCTTAGACTGGGAATGAACTCCATATGCTTAGACTGGGAACGAACTCCGTATACCTAAGTCAACCCACGAAATGAGCATGCAGGCGCTCAGTCGGCCAGAGGGGCTGGATGCACAAGTCAGGGATCGACAGGGTCATTCTCTGTGTGCTGCCGATCCTGCTGCTACAACCCTTGGTCTGGTCCGATCTTAGGCTGGGAATGAACTCCGTATGCCTAAGCCAACCGACGAAACAAGCGAGCGGGCAGGCACCACGTCGGCCAGAGAGGCGGGATGCGCAAGCCGTGGATCGATAGGGTGGTAGGTGGGTTTAAGCACATCTTCATATTTCTGCATGCCAATGCCATTTTTATGGCTTGTAAATTCATATAATGGTCCCTTAAGCCTTCGTGTGAAGTTTCATGGCAAGATGACTCGTTTTCTATTTTTCACTATTTTTGAAACTTTTTACGGTTCCAGATTTTTTAAAATCTTTTCGAAAGGAGTTTTCGCCCCAAACTTGGTAGATGTGATCCTTGTATTTTTTTGGCATGCATAAAAAAATTCAGCTAAAAACTCGAAGTGTACAAGATTTTGTGACCATTTGAAAAATGTGTCCCCATTTCAGACACTTTAATGGCTAATGGTAGCAAACCTGTAAAATCTCAACTACTCTTTATGGGGGTTTGAGTTCTCAAGGTTTGATGAGGGATAGGGGGCCAATATAAGGGCCAAGCACCAGCACCCATCGCACATCATGTGCACACACCCCCTCGGCCCCCCCGATCGTCGAAACCCCAATGCCGTCGGTCAGGTTCTCCGGCGATGGTGCCCCGACATAGAAAAATGCGGCACCAGCACATGCCCGAGCCCAGCATGTGCTGTCGCAACCATGGATCCTATCCGATCTTAGACTGGGAATGAACTCTATATGCTTAGACTGGGAATGGACTCTGTATGCCTAAGTCAACCCACGAAACTAGTGTGCGAGCACCCAGCCGGCCAGAAAGGCGAGATACGTAAGTCGAGGATCGGTCAGGTCCCCTTCTGCATGCTTCCAATCCTGCTGCCACAACCCTCAATCCGGTCCGATCTTAGACTGGGAATGAACTCCGTATGCCTAAGCCAACCGATGAAACGGGTGGGCGGGCGGGCGGGCACTACGTCGGTTAGAGAGGCGGGAAGCGCAAGCCGTGGATCGATAGGGTGGTAGGTGGGTTTAGGCACATCTTAATATTTCTATGTGCCAATGCCATTATTATGGCTTGTAAATTCATACAATGGTCCCTTAAGCCTTCGTGTGAAGTTTCATGGCAAGACGACTTGTTTTCTATTTTTCATGATTTTGGAAACTTTTTGCGGTTCGAGATTTTTTAAAATTTTTTCGGAAGGAGTTTTGGCCCCAAAGTTGGTAGACATGATCCTTGTATTTTTGTTGGCATGCACAAAAAAATTCAGCTAAAAACTCGAAGTGTACAAGATTTTGTGACCATTTGAAAAAAGTGTCCCCATTTCAAACACTTTAATGGCTACTAACAGCAAACCTGTAAAATCTCAAATGCTCTTTAAGGGGGTTTGAGTTCTTGAGGTTAGATGAGGGATAGGGGCCCAATATAAGGGCCAAGCACCAGCACCATCGCACATCATGTGCGCACACCCCCCGGCCACCCGATCGTTGGAACCCCAATGCCATCAATCAAGTTCTCCGATGATGCCCCGGTGATGGTGCCGCGACAAAGAAAAGTACGGCACTAGCACATGTCCGATCCTAGCCTGTGCTGTCGTAACCCTCGGTCCGGTCTGATCTTAGACTGGGAATAAACTCCTTATGCCTAAGTCAAGCCACGAAACGAGCGTACGAGCGCTCAGCCGGCTAGAGGGGCGAGATGCACAAGTCGGGGATCGGTCGGGTCCCCCACTGCGTGCTGCCAATCCTGCTACCGCAACCCTCAGTTCGGTCTGATCTTAGATTGGGAATGAACTCCGTATGCCTAAGTCAACCGACGAAACGGGCAGGCGGGTGGGCGGGCACAACGTCGGCCAAAGAGGCAGGATGCGTAAGTCGTGGATCGATAGAGTGGTAGGTGGGTTTAGGTACATTTTCATATTTCTGCATGCCAATGCCATTTTTATGGCTTGTAAATTCATACAATGGTCCCTTAAGCCTTCGTGTGAAGTTTCATGGCAAGACGACTCGTTTTCTATTTTTGACGATTTTTGAAACTTTTTTCGGTTTGGGATTTTTTAAAATTTTTTTGGAAGGATTTTTGGCCCCAATCTTGGTAGACGTGATCCTTGTATTTTTATTGGCATGCACAAAAAAATTCAGCTAAAAACTCGAAGTGTACATGATTTTGTGACCATTTGCAAAAAATGTCCCCATTTCAGACACTTAATGGCTACTGGCAGCAAACCTATAAAATCTCAAATGCTCTTTAAGGGGGTGTGAGTTCTTAAGGTTCTTCAAGTTCTCCGACGATGCTCCAACGATGGTGCCCCAGCGAAGAAAAATACGGCACCAGCACATGCCCGAGCCCAGCATGTGCTGCCACAACCCTTGATCTGGTCTGATCTTAGACTGGGAATGAACTCCGTATGCTTAGACTGTGAATGAACTCGGTATGCCAAAGTCAACCCACGAAATGTGAGTGCAGGCGCTCAGTCGGCCAGAGGGGCGGGATGTGAAAACCGGGGATCAGTCGGGTCCCCCTCTGTGTGCTACCGATCCTGCTGCCATAACCCTCAGTCTGATCCGATCTTAGACTGGGAATGAACTCCATATGCCTAAGCCAACCGATGAAATGAGCGGGCGAGCGGGCGGGCACTATGCCGGCCAAAGAGATGGGATGTGCAAACCGTGGATCGATAGGGTGGCAGGTGGGTTTAGGCACATCTTCATATTTCTGCATGCCAATAAATTCATAAAATGGTCCCTTAAGCCTTCGTGTGAAGTTTCATGGCAAGACGACTCGTTTTCTATTTTTCATGATTTTTGAAACTTTTAACGGTTCAGGATTTTTTAAAATTTTTTTGAAAGGGGTTTTGGCCCCAAACTTGGCAGACGTGATCCTTGTATTTTTGTTGGCATGCAAAAAAAAAAAAAATCAGGTAAAAACTCGAAGTGTACAAGATTTTGTGACCATTTGAAAAAAGTATCCCCATTTCAGACACTTTAATGGCTACTGGCAGCAAACCTGTAAAATCTCAAATGCTCTTTAAGGGGGTGTGAGTTGTCGAGGTTTGATGAGGGATAGGGGGCCAATATAAGGGACAAGCACCAGCACCCATTGTACATCATGTGCACACACCCCCCGACCCCCCCGATCGCTGGAACCGCAATGCCGCCGGTCAAGTTCTCCGGTGATGCTCCGACGATGGTGCCCCGGTGAAGAAAAGTGCGGCCCCAGCACATGCCCGAGCCCAACATGTACGGCCACAACCCTTGGTCTGGTCTGATCTTAGACTGGGAATGAACTCTGTATGCTTAGACTGGGAATGAACTCTGTATGCTTAGACTGGGAATGAACGCTGTATGTCTAAGTCAACCCACGAAACGAGCGTACGGGCGCTGAGCCGGCCAGAGGGGCGGGATGCGTAAGTCGGGGATCGGCCAGGTCCCCCTCTGCGTGCTGCCGATCCTACTGCCACAACCCTCCGTCTGGTCCAATCTTAGACTGGGAATGAACTCCATATGCCTAAGCCAACTAACGAAACGAGTGGGCAAGCGGGCACTACGCCGGCCAGAGAGACGGGATGCGCAAGTTATGGATCAATAGGGTGGTAGGTGGGTTTAGGCACATCATCATATTTTTGGGTGCCAATGCCATTTTTAGGGCTTGTAAATTCATACAATGGTCCCTTAAGCCTTCGTGTGAAGTTTCACGGCAAGACGACTTGTTTTCTATTTTTCATGATTTTTGAAACTTTTTACTGCTCGGGATTTTTTAAAATTTTTTCGGAAGGATTTTTAGCCCCAAAATTGGCAGATGTGATCCTTGTATTTTTTTTCACATGCACAAAAAAATTCAGCTAAAAACTCGAAGTGTAAAAGATTTTGTGACCATTTGAAAAAAGTGTCCCTATTTCAGACACTTTAAAGGCTACTGACAGCAAACCTGTAAAATCTCAAATGCCCTTTAAGGGGGTGTGAGTTCTCAAGGTTTGATGTGGGATAGGGGGCCAATATAAGGGTCAAGCACCAGCACCCATCGCACATCATGTGCACACACCCCCCCGGCCCCCCTAATTGCCGGAACCCCAATGTCGCCGATCAGGTTCTCCGGGGATGCTCTGACGATGGTGCCCCGACGAAGAAAAATATGGCACCGGCACATGCCCGAGCCTAGCATCTGCTGTCGTAACCCTCGATCCAGTCTGATCTTAGACTAGGAATGAACTCCGTATGCTTAGACAGGGAATGAGCTCCGTATGCCTAAGTCAACCCACGAAACGAGCGTGCGGGCGTTCAGCCAGCCGGAGGGGCGGGATGTGCAATCCGGGGATCAGCCGGGTCCCCCTCTGCTTGCTGTCGTAACCCTGGTTCCGGTTTGATCTTAGACTGGGAATCAATTCCGTATGCCTAAGCCAACCGATGAAATGAGCGGACAGACGGGCGGGCACTACGCCGGCTAGAGAGACGGGATGCGCAAGCCGTGGATCAATAGGGTGGTAGGTGGGTTTACACACATCTTCTTATTTCTATGTGCCAATGCCATTTTTATGGCTTGCAAATTCATACAATGGTCCCTGAACCCTTCGTGTGAACTTTCATGGCAAGACGACTCGTTTTCTATTTTTCACGATTTTTGAAACTTTTTACGGTTCGGGATTTTTTAAAATTTTTTCAGAAGGAGTTTTGGCCCCAAACTTGGTAGACGTAATCCCTGTATTTTTGTTGGCATGTGCAAAAAAATTAAGCTAAAAACTCGAAGTGTACAAGATTTTGTGACCATTTGAAAAAAGTGTCCCCATTGTAGACACTTTAATGGGTACTGGCAGCAAACCTGTAAAATCTCAAATGCTATTTAAGGGGGTGTGTGTTCTCGAGGTTTGATGAGGGATAGGGGGCCAATATAAGGGCCAAGCACCAGCACCCATTGCACATCATGTGCGCGCAACCCCCCCGGCCCCCCTGATCGTCAGAACCCCAACGCCGCCGGTCAGTTTCTCCAGCGATGGTCCGGCGATGGTACCCCGATGAAGAAAAATGCAGCACCAGCACATGCCCGAGCCTTGCATGTGCAGCCGCAACCCTCAGTCCGATCCGATCTTAGACTGGGAATGAACTCCGTATGCTTAGAATGGGAATGAACTCCATATGCCTAAGTCAACCCACGAAATGAGCCTGCGGGCGCTCAGCCGGCCAGAGGGGCGGGATGCGCAAGCTGAGGATCGGCTTGGTCCACCTCTACGTGCTGCCGTAACCCTCGATCCGGTCCAATCTTAGACTGGGAATGAACTCCATATGCCTAAGCCAACCGACGAAACGAGCGGACGAGCGGGCACTACGCTGGTAAGAGAGACGGGATGCGTAAGCCGTGGATCGATAGGGTGGTAGGTGGGTTTAGGCACATCTTCTTATTTCTGCATGCCAATGCCATTTTTATGGCTTGTAAATTCATACAATGGTCCCTGAACCCTTCGTGTGAAATTTAATGGCAAGACGACTCGTTTTCTATTTTTCATGATTTTCAAAACTTTTTGCGGTTTGAGATTTTTTAAATTTTTTCGGAAGGAGTTTTAGCCCCAAACTTGGTAGATGTAATCCTTGTATTTTTTTTGGCATGTGCAAAAAAATTCAGCTAAAAACTCGAAGTGTACAAGATTTTGTGACCATTTGAAAAAAGTGTCCCCATTGTAGACACTTTAATGGCTATTGGCAGCAAACCTGTAAAATCTCAAATGCTCTTTAAGGGGGTGTGTGTTCTGGAGGTTTGGTGAGGGATAGGGGCCCAATATAAGGGCCAAGCACCAGCACCCATTGCACATCATGTGCGCGCACCCCCCCGGCCCCCCTGATCATCGGAACCCCAACATCGCCGGTCAGTTTCTCCGGTAATGCTCCGACGATGGTGCCTCGACGAAGAAAAATACGGCACCAGCACATGCCCGAGCCTTGCATGTGCAGTCGCAACCCTCAGTCCGGTCCGATCTTAGACTGGGAATGAACTCCGCATGCTTAGAATGGGAATGAACTCCACATGCCTAAGTCAACCCACGAAATGAGCGTGCGGGCGCTGAGCCGGCCAGAGGGGCGGGATGCGCAAGCCGGGGATCGGCTGGGTCCCCCTCTGCGTGCTGTCGCAACCCTCGGTCCGGTCCAATCTTAGACTGGGAATGAACTCCATATGCCTAAGCCAACCGATGAAACGAGCGGATGGGCATACAGGCACTACGTCGGCAATAGAGGCGGGATGCGTAAGCCGTGGATCGATAGGGTGGTAGGTGGGTTTAGGTACATCTTCATATTTCTGCATGCCAATGCCATTTCTATGGCTTGTAAATTCATACAATGGTCCCTTAAGCCTTCATGTGAAGTTTCATGGCAAGACGACTCGTTTTCTATTTTTCACTATTTTTGAAACTTTTTGCGGTCCTGGATTTTTTAAACTTTTTTTGGAAGCAGTTTTACCCCAAACTTAGATGACGTAATCCCTGTATTTTTGTTGGCATGTGCAAAAAAATTTAGTTAAAAACTCAAAGTGTACAAGATTTTATGACTATTTGAAAAAAGTGTCCCCAGTTCAGACACTTTAATGGCTATTGGCAGCAAACCTGTAAAATCTCAAATGCTCTTTAAGGGGGTGTGTGTTCTGGAGGTTTGATGAGGGATAGGGGACCAATATAAGGGCCAAGCACCAGCACCCATTGCACATCAAGTGCGCGCACCCCCCCGGCCCCCCTGATCGTCGGAACCCCAACGCCGCCGGTCAGTTTTTCCGGTAATGCTCCGACGATGGTGCCTCGACGAAGAAAAATACGGCACCAGCACATGCCCGAGCCTTGCATGTGCAGTCGCAACCCTCAGTCCGGTCCGATCTTAGACTGGGAATGAACTCCGCATGCTTAGAATGGGAATGAACTCCATATGCCTAAGTCAACCCACGAAATGAGCGTGCGGGCGCTGAGCCGGCCAGAGGGGCGGGATGCGTAAGCCGGGGATCGGCTGGGTCCCCCTCTGCGTGCTGCCGCAACCCTCGGTCCGGTCCAATCTTAGACTGGGAATGAACTCCATATGCCTAAGCCAACCGATGAAATGAGCGGACGGGCATACAGGCACTACGTCGACAATAGAGGCGGGATGCGTAAGCCGTGGATCGATAGGGTGGTAGGTGGGTTTAGGCACATCTTCATATTTCTGCATGCCAATGCCATTTCTATGGCTTGTAAATTCATACAATGGTCCCTTAAGCCTTCGTGTGAAGTTTCATGGCAAGACGACTCGTTTTCTATTTTTCACTATTTTTGAAACTTTTTACGGTTCGGGATTTTTTAAAATTTTTTTGGAAGCAATTTTACCCCAAACTTAGATGACGTAATCCCTGTATTTTTGTTGGCATGTACAAAAAAATTCAGTTAAAAACTCAAAGTGTACAAGATTTTGTGACTATTTGAAAAAAGTGTCCCCATTTCAGACACTTTATTGGCTACTGGCAGCAAACCTGTAAAATCTGAAATGCTCTTTAAGGGGATGTGAGTTCTCCAGGTTCGATGAGGGATAGGGGGCCAATATAAGGTCCAAGCACCAGCACCCATCACACATCATGTGCGCACACCCCCCCGGCACCCCCGATCGTCGGAACCCCAATGCCGCAGGTCAGGTTCTCCGACAATGCTCTGACGATGGTGTCCCGACGAAGAAAAATACGGCACCAGCACATGCCTGAGCCCAGCATGTGCTGCTGCAACCCTCGGTCCGATCCGATCTTAGACTGGGAATGAACTCCGTATGCCTAAGTCAACCCACGAAACGAGCGTGCAGGCGCTCAGTCGGCCAGAGGGGCGAGATGCGCAAGCCAAGGATCGACCGGGTCCCCCTCTATGTGCTGCCGAACTTACAGCCGCAACCCTTAGTCTGGTCCAATCTTAGACTGGGAATGAACTCCGAATGCCTAAGCCAACTGACGAAACAAGCGGACGGGCGGGCAAGCACTACGTCGCCCAGAAAGGCGGGATGCGCAAGCCGTGGATCAATAGGGTGGTACGTGGGTTTCGACACATCTTCATATTTATGTGTGCCAATGCCATTTTTATGGCCTGTAAATTCATACAATGGTCCCTTAAGCCTTCGTGTGAAGTTTCATGGCAAGACGACTCGTTTTCTATTTTTCACAATTTTCAAAACTTTTGGAGGTTCAAGATTTTTTAAAATTTTTTTGGAAGGAGTTTTGGCCCCAAGCTTGGTAGATGTGATCCTTGTATTTTTGTTGGCTTGCACAAAAAAATTCAGCTAAAAACACAAAGTGTACAAGATTTTGTGACCATTTGAAAAAAGTGTCCCCATTTTAGACACTTTAATGGCTACTGGCAGCAAACTTGTAAAATCTCAAATTCTTTTTAAGGGGTGTGAGTTCTCGAGGTTTGATGAGGGATAAGGGGCCAATATAAGGGCCAAGCACCAGCACCCATCGCACATCATGTGGGCACACCCCCCCGACCCCCCGATCATCGAAACCCCAATGGCACCAGTCAAGTTCTCCGGCGATGCTCCGACGATGGTGCCCCGAAGAAGAAAAATACGGCACCAGCACATGCCCGAGCCTGGCATGTGCTGTCGCAACCCTCGGTCCAGTCTGATCTTAGATTGGGAATGAACTTCGTATGCTTAGACTAGGAATGAACTCCGTATGCCTAAGTCAACCCACGAAACGAACGTGCGGGCGCTCAGTCGACCAGAGGGGCGGGATGCGCAAGCTGGGGATCGACCAGGTCCCTCTCCACGTGCTGCCGATCCTGCTGCCGCAACCCTCGATCTGATCTGATCTTAGACTGGGAATGAACTCCGTATGCTTAGACTGGGAATGAACTCCCTATGCCTAAGTCAACCCACAAAACGAGCGTGCTGGTGCTCAGCCGGACAGAGGGGCGGGATGCGCAAGTCGGGGATCGGTTGAGTCCCCCTCTACCTGCTATCACAACCCTCGGTCTGGTTCCATCTTAGACTGGGAATGAACTCCGTTGCCTAAGCCAACCGATGAAACGACTGGACGGGCGGGCTTACACTACGCTGGCCAAAGAGGCGGGATGCGCAAGCCATGGATCGATAGGGTGGTAGGTGGGTTTAGGAACATCTTCATATTTTTGCATGCCAATGCCATTTTTATGGCTTGTAAATTCATACAATGGTAAATTCGAAAGGATGTTTTGCCCCAAACTTGGTAGACGTGATCCCTGTATTTTTGTTGGCATGCATAAAAAAATTCAGCTAAAAACTCGAAATGTACAAGATTTTGTGACCATTTGAAAAAAATGTCCCCATTTTAGACACTTTAATGGCTACTGGAAGCAAACCTGTAAAATCTCAAATGCTCTTTAAGGAGGTGTGAGTTCTTGAGGTTTGATGAGGGATAGGGGGCCAATATAAGGGCCCAGCACCAGCACCCATCGCACATCATGTGCGCACACCCCCTGGCCCCCCATTTCACCAAAACCCCAATGCCGTCGGTCAGGTTCTCCGGCGATCCTCCAACGATGGTGCCTCAGTGAAGAAAAATACAGTACCAGCACATGCTCGAGCGTAGCATGTGCTGTCGTAACCCTCGGTTCGATCCAATCTTAGACTGGGAATGAACCCCGTATGCCTAAGTCAACCCATGAAACAAGCGTACGGGCGCTCAGTCGACCAGAGGGGCGGGATGCGCAAGCCGGGGATTGGTCGGGTCCTCCTCTGCATGCTGCAGATCCTGCTGCTGCAACCCTCAGTCCGATTCCATCTTAGACTGGGAATGAACTCCGTATGCCTAAGCCAACCGATGAAAGGAGCGGGCGGGTGGGCAGGCACTACGTCGGCCAGAGAGGCGAGATCCGTAAGCCGTTGATCGATAGGGTGGTAGGTGGGTTTAGGCACATCTTCATATTTCTGTGTGCCAATGCCATTTTTATGGCTTGTAAATTCATACAATGGTCCCTTAAGCCTTTGTGTGAAGTTTCATGGCAAGACGACTCATTTTCTATTTTTCATGATTTTTGAAACTTTTTGTGGTTCGAGATTTTTTAAAATTTTTTTGGAAGGAGTTTTGGCCCCCAAATTTGGTAGATGTGATCCTTGTATTTTTTTTTTTGCATGCATAAAAAAATTCAGCTAAAAACTCAAAGTGTACAAGATTTTGTGACCATTCAAAAAAAGTGTTCCCATTTCAAACACTTTAATGGCTACTCGCAGCAAACCTGTAAAATCACAAATGCTCTTTAAAGGGGTATGAGTTCTCAAGGTTTGATAAGGGATAGGGGGCCAATATAAGGGCCAAGCACCAGCACCCATCGCACATCATGTGTGCACACCCCCTCGGCCCCCCCGATCGTCGGAACCCCAATGCCGTCGGTCAGGTTCTCCGATGATGCTCCGGCGATGGTGCCCCGATGAAGAAAAATGCGGCACCAGGACATGCTCAAGCCCAACATGTGCTGCCGCAACCCTTGGTCGGTCCGATCTTAGATTGGGAATGAACTCCGTATGCTTAGACTGGGAATGCACTCTGTACGCCCAAGTCAACCCATGAAACGAGCGTACGGGCGTTCAGCCGGCCAGAGGGGCAGGATGCGCAAGCCGGATATCGGTCGCGTCCCCATCTATGTGCTGCCGATCTTGCTGCCACAACCCTTGGTCCGATCGGATCTTAGACTAGGAATGAACTCCATATGCCCAAACCAACCGTCGAAACGAGCGGACGGGCGGGCGGGCACTACCCCGGCCAGAGAGGCGGGATGCGCAAGCCGTGGATCGATAAGGTGGTAGGTGGGTTTAGGCAAATCTTAATATTTCTACATGGCAATGCCATTTTTATGGCTTGTAAATTCATACAATTGTCCCTTAAGCCTTCGTGTGAAGTTTCATGGCAACACGACTCGTTTTCTATTTTTCATCATTTTTTAAACCTTTTGCGGTTCGAGATTTTTTTAAAATGTTTTCGGAAGGAGTTTTGGCCCCAAACTTGGTAGATGTGATCCTTGTATTTTTGTTGGCATGCACAAAAACATTCAGCTAAAAACTCGAAGTGTACAAGATTTTGTGACCATTTGAAAAAAGTGTCCCCATTTCAGACACTTTAATGCCTATTGGCAGCAAACCTGTAAAATCTCAAAAGCTCTTTAAGGGGGTGTGAGTTCCCAAGGTTTGATGAGGGATAGGGGGCCAATATAAGGGCAAGCACCAGCACCCATTGCACATCATGTGTGCACACCCCCTGGCCCCCCCGATCGCTGAAACCTGAATGCCGTCGATCAGGTTCTCCGACGATGCTCCGGCGATGGTGCCCTGTCGAAGAAAAATGTGGCACCAGCACATGCTCGAGCCCAGCATGTGCTGTCGCAACCCTCGGTCCGATCCAATCTTAGACTGAGAATGAACTCCGTATGCTTATATTGGGAATGAACTCCGTATGCCTAAGTCAACCCATGAAACGAGCGTGCGGGCGCTCAGCCGGCCAGAGGGGCGAGATGCGTAAGCCGGGGATCGATCAGGTCCCTCTCTACATGCTGCCGATCCTACTACTGCAACCCTTGGTCCATTCCAACCTTAGACTGGGAATGAACTCCGTATGCCTAAGCCAACAGACGAAACGAGTGGGCAGGCAGGCGGGCAGTACGTCGGTCGGAGAGGCGGGATGCGCAAGCCATGGATCGATAGGGTGGTAAGTGGGTTTAGGCACATCTTCATATTTCTACGTGCCAATGCCATTTTTATGACTTGTAAATTCATACAATGGTCTCTTAAGCCTTCGTGTGAAGTTTCAAGGCAAGACGACTCGTTTTCTATTTTTCACGATTTTTGAAACTTTTTGCGGTTCGGGATTTTTAAAAATTTTTTCGGAAGGAGTTTTGGCCCCAGACTTGGTAGATGTGATCCTTGTATTTTTGTTGGCATGCTAAAAAACATTCAGCTAAAAACTCAAAGAAAAATGTGGCACCAGCACATGCTCCAACCCAGCATGTGCTACCGCAACCCTCGGTCCGGTCCGATCTTAGACTGGGAATGAACTCCGTATGCTTAGACTGGGAATGAACTCTGTATGCCTAAGTCAGCCCAGACTTGGTAGACGTGACCCTTGAATTTTTGTTGGCATGCGCAAAAAAATTCAGCTAACAACTCAAAGTGTACAAGATTTTGTGACCATTTGAAAAAAGTGTCCCCATTTCAAACACTTTAATGGCTATTGGCAGCAAACTTGTAAAATCTCAAATGCTTTTTAAGGGGGTGTGAGTTCTTGAGGTTTGATGAGGGATAAAGGGCTAATATAAGGGCCAAGCACCAGCACCCATCGCACAACATGTGCGCACACCCCCCTCAGCCACCCCGATCTTCGGAACCCCAATGCCTCCGGTCAGGTTCCCTGGCGATGCTCCGACGATGGTGCCCCAAAAGAAAAATGTGGCACCAGCACATGCCCGACCCCAGCATGTGCTGTCGCAACCCTCAGTCTAGTTTGATCTCAAACTGGGAATGAACTCCATATGCTTAGACTGGGAATGAACTCCGTATGCCTAAGTCAACCCAAGAAACGAGCGTGCGGGTGCTCAAACGGCCAGAGGGGCGGGATGTTTAAGCTAGGGTTCGACCGAGTCCCCCTCTGCATGCTACCGATCCTGCTGTCACAGCCCTCAGTCTGATCCAATCTGAGACTGGGAATAAACTTCATATGCGCTAGCCAACCGACGAAACGAGCGGGCGGGCGGACGGGCGGGCACTACGCCGGCCAGAGAGACGGGATGCGCAAACCGTGGATCGATAGGGTGGTAGGTGGGTTTAGGCACATCTTCATATTTCTGCATGACAATGCCATTTTTATGGCTTGTAAATTCATACAATGGTCCCTTAAGCCTTCTCGTGAAGTTTCATGGCAAGACGACTCGTTTTCTATTTTTCATGATTTTTGAAACTTTTTGCGGTTCAGGATTTTTTTAAATTTTTTTGGAAGGACTTTTGGCCCCAAACTTGGTAGACGTGATCCTTGTAATTTTGTTGGCTTGCACAAAAAAATTCAGCTAAAAACTCGAAGTGTAAAAGATTTTGTGACCATTTGAAAAAAGTGTCCCCATTTCAGACACTTTAATAGCTACTGGCAGCAAACCTATAAAATCTCAAATGCTCTTTAAGGGGGTGTGAGTTCTCAAGGTTTGATGAGGATAGGGGGCCAATATAAGGGCCAAGTACCAGCACCCATTGCACATCATGTGCGCACACCCCCCACGGCCCCCCCGATCACCGGAACCCCAATGCCGCCGGTCAGGTTCTCCGACATGGTACCCCAACGAAGAAAAATACGACACCAGCATATGCTCGAGCCCAGCATGTGCTGCCGTAACCCTCTGACTGGTCTGATCTTAGACTGAGAATGAACTCCGTATGCCTAAGCCAACCGACGAAATGAGTGGGCGGGCGGGCGGGCACTACGTTGCCAGAGAGACGGGATGCGCAAGCTGTGGATTGATAGGGTGGTAGCTGGTTTTAGGCACATCTTTATATTTCTACGTGCGAATGCCATTTTTATGGCTTGGAAATTCATACAATGGTCCCTTAAGCCTTCACGTTAAGTTTCATGGCAAGACGACTCGTTTTTTACTTTTCACGATTTTTGAAACTTTTTACGGTTCGAGATTTTTTAAAATTTTTTCGAAAAGAGTTTTGCCGCCAGACTTGGTAGATGTGATCCTTGTATTTTTGTTGGCATGCTCAAAAACATTCACCTAAAAACTCGAAGTGTACACGATTTTGTGACCATTTGAAAAATGTGTCCCCATTTCAGACACTCTAATGGCTACTGGCAGCAAACCTGTAAAATCTCGAATGCTCTTTAAGGGGGTGTGAGTTCTCGAGTTTTGATGAGGGATAGGGGGCCAATATAAGGGCCAAGTACCAGCACCCATCGCACATCATGTGCGCACACCCCCCTGGCCCCCTCGATCGTCGGAACCCTAATATCATCGGTCAGGTTCTTCGACGATGGTGCCCCGACGAAGAAAAATGTGGCACCAGCTCATGCCTGAGCCCAGCATGTGCTACCGCAACCCTCGGTCTGGTCCGATCCTAGACTAGGAATGAACTCCGTATTCTTAGACTGGGAATGAACTTCGTATGCTTAGACTGGGAATGAACTCCGTATGCCTAAGTCAACCCACGAAATGAGCGTGCGGATGCTCCGCCGGCCAGAGGGGCGGGATGCGTAAGTCGAGGATCGGTCGGGTCCCCCTCTGTGTGCTGTCGATCCTACTACCGCAACCCTCGATCCGGTCCGATCTTAGACTGGAATTAAACTTCGTATGCCTAAGCCAACTAATGAAACGAGCGGGTGGGCGGGCGGACGGGCACTACACCGACCAGAGAGACGGGATTCGCAAGCCGTGGATCGATAGGGTGGTAGGTGGGTTTAGGCACATCTTCATATTTCTACGTGCCAATGCCATTTTTATGGCTTGTAAATTCATACAAAGCTGCCTTAAGCCTTCACGTGAAGTTTCATGGCAACACAACCCGTTTTCTATTTTTCACGATTTTCGAAACTTTTTGCGGTTCTGGATTTTTTCATATTTTTTCGGAAGGAGTTTTGGCCCAAAACTTGGTAGACATGATCCTTGTATTTTTGTTGGCATGCACAAAAAATTTCAGCTAAAAACTCGGAGTGTACAAGATTTTATGACCATTTGAAAAAAGTGTCCCCATTTCAGACACTTTAATGGTTACTGGCAGCACCCATCGCACATCATGTGTGCACACCCCCCGGCCCCCCCGATCGTCGAAACCCCAATGCCGCCTGTCAGGTTCTCCGACGATGCTCCAGTGATGGTAGCCCGATGAAGAAAAATGTGGCACCAGAACATGCCCGAGCCCAGCATGTGCTGCCGCAACCCTCAGTCCGATCTGATCTTAGACTAGGAATGAGCTCCATATGCTTAGATTGGGAATGAACTCAGTATGCCTAAGTCAACCCATGAAACGAGCGTGCAGGCGTGATGCACAAGCTGGGGATCAGCCAGGTCCCCCTCTATGTGCTGTCGATCCTACTGCCACAACCCTCTGTCCGATCTGATCTTAGACTGGGAATGAACTCCATATGCCTAAGCCAACCGATGAAACGAGCGGGCGGGCGGGCGAAAGGGCGGGCACTATGTCGGCCAGAGAGATGGGATGCACAAGTCATAGATCGATAGGGTGGTAGGTGGGTTTAGGCACATCTTCCTATTTCTACGTGCCAACGCCATTTTTATGGCTTGCAAATTTAAACAATGGTCCCTTAAGCCTTCACGTGAAGTTTCATGGCAAGACGACTCGTTTTCTATTTTTCATGATTTTCAAAACTTTTTGCTACTCGGTATTTTTTTAAAATTTTTTTGAAAGGAGTTTTGGCCCCAAACTTGGGAGACATGATCCTTGTATTTTTGTTGGCATGCACAAAAAAATTCAGCTAAAAACTCGAAGTGTACACGATTTTGTGACCATTTGAAAAAAGTGTCCCCATTTTAGACACTTTAATGGCTACTGGCAGCAAACCTGTAAAATCTCAAATGCTCTTTAAGGGGGTGTGAGTTCTCGAGGTTTGATGAGGGATAGGGGGCCAAAATAAGGACCAAGTACCAGCACCTATCGCACATCATGTACGCACAACCCCCTCCCCTGACCCCCCCGATCGTCGGAACCCAAATGTCGTCGGTCAGGTTCTCTGACGATGCTCCGACGATGGTGCCCCGACGAAGAAAAATGCGGCACCAGCACATGCCCGAGCCCAGCATGTGCTGCCGCAACCCTCGGTCCGGTCCAATCTTAGACTGGGAATGAACTCCGTATGCCTAAGTCAGCCCATGAAACGAGCGTGCGGGCGCTCAGCCAGCCAGAGGGGCGGGACACGCAAGTTGGGGATCGGTCGGGTCCCCTTCTGCGTGCTGCCAATTCTGCTGCCACAACCCTCAGTCCGGTTCAATCTTAGACTGGGAATGAACTCTGTATGCCTAAGCCAACAGGCGAAACAACTGGGCGGGCGGGTGGGCGGGCACTACGTCGGCCAGAGAGACGAGATGCGCAAGCCATGGATCAATAGGGTGGATGGTGGGTTTAGGCACATCTTCATATTTCTGCATACCAATGCCATTTTTATGGCTTGTAAATTCATACAGTGGTCCCTTAAGCCTTCTCATGAAGTTTCATGGCAAGACGACTCGTTTTCTATTTTTCACGATTTTCAAACCTTTCTACGGTTCGGGATTTTTTAAAATTTTTTCAGAAGGATTTTTGGCCCCAAACTTGGTAGACGTGATCCTTGTATTTTTGTTGGAATGCACAAAAAAATTCATCTAAAAACTCGAAGTGTACAAGATTTTGTGACCATTTCAAAAAAGTGTCCCCATTTTAGACACTTTAATGGCAACTGGCAGCAAACCTGTAAAATCTCAAATGCTCTTTAAGGGGGTGTGAGTTCTTGAGGTTTGATGAGGGATAGGGGGCCAGTATAAGGGCCAAGTACCAGCACCCATTGCACATCATATGCGTACACCCCCTGGCCCCCCCGATCATCGAAACCCCAATGCCGTCGGTTAGGTTCTCCGATGATGCTGCCCCGACGAAAAAAAATGCGGCACCAGCACATGCCTAAGCCCAGCATGTGCTGCCGCAACCCTCGGTCCGATCCGATCTTAGACTGGGAATGAACTCCATATGCTTAGACTGGGAATGAACTTCGTATGCCTAAGTCAACCCACGAAATGAGCGTGCGGGTGTTCAGCCGATAGAGGGACGGGATGCGCAAGTCGGGGATCGGTCGGGTCCCCCTCTATGTGCTGCCGATCTTGGTACCGCAACCCTCGATTCGGTCCAATCTCAGACTGGGAATGAACTCCGTATGCCTAAACCAACCGATGAAACGAGCGGGCGGACGGGCGGGTGGGCACTACGTCGGCCAGAGAGACTGGTTGCGCAAGCCGTGGATCGATAGGGTGGTAGGTGGGTTTAGGTACATCTTCATATTTCTGCATGCCAATGCCATTTTTATTGCTTGTAAATTCATACAATGGTCCCTTAAGCCTTCACGTGAAGTTTCATGGCAAGATGACTTGTTTTCTATTTTTCACGATTTTTGAAACTTTTTACGGTTCAAGATTTTTTAAAATTTTTCCAGAAGGAGTTTTGGCACCAAACTTGGTAGACGTGATCCTTGTATTTTTGTTGGCATGCAAAAAAAAATTCAACTAAAAAATTGAAGTGTACAAGATTTTGTGACCATTTGAAAAAAGTGTCCCCATTTCAGACACTTTAATGGCTATTGGTAGCAAACTTGTAAAATCTCAAATGCTCTTTAAGGGGGTGTGAGTTCTCGAGGTTTGATGAGGGATAGGGGGCCAATATAAGGGCCAAGTACCAGCACCCATAGCACATCAAGTGCGCACACCCCCCCAGTCCCCCCGATCATCGGAACCCCAATGCGGCCGGTCAGGTTCTCCGACGATGCTCCGACGATGGTGCCCCGACGGAGAAAAATGTGGTACCAGCACATGGTCGAGCCCAGCATGTGCTACCGCAACCCTCGATCTAGTCCGATCTTAGACTGGGAATGAACTCCATATGCTTAGATTGGGAATGAACTCCGTATACCTAAGTCAACCTATGAAATGAGCATGCGATCGCTCAGCCAGCCAGAGGGGCGGGACGTGCAAGCCGAGTGTCACAGACTAAGCTTTCTCTCAACAAGCAATAGACCGTACGGCACTTGAATGGGTGCTCCCAACCAAGTCAGCCTTCAATAGATCGATATCTGAACAAATAACCATAAGCTATGGTTAGTCACAAGCATTCACAATAAGGCACAACATATCGAGATCAATCTAAAGCGCGCACATAATGAGGCATATTCGCATCAAGAAAAAGAAAAATACATCGAGGCAACAATCGGGACATTCAATCGAGATGAGTTTTATTATAAATGGGACTCATACATCGGGACCTCCCACCGTCACCAGGGCCAGGGGGTAGCCTACGCTGCCAGCTCACCCCCATAAAGAGCCTTAGAGATTTTAGAGCTATGCTACCAGTAACCATTACAATGTTTGAAATGGGGACATTTTTCCTAGCATAAGGGATCTACCCGGCCATGGCCCTATACATGGGTGGCTCATGGCAACCTAAGTCCCGGTCATGGCCCTATACAAGGTTGGCTCATGACATCTTCCCCCCACCTATTCTATCGACGTCTTCGTCGACTTGCTGGCTTGAAATTCTTCAATCTTCCTTTGAAATCTCTAGAGGTTGTGTTCTCTCTCTGAGCTGGTTTCTTCTAGTCCTAATCCCTCCCACTTCACTAAGTACTACCGAACTAGTCTTCGAGATATCTTGGTTTCCCTGTCAGCTAAGATCTCTTCGACTCGATGCTCTGAGGGTGGCTTTATGGTGATGGCGGTTCTGGTTAGCTCTCTTTGGCTAGCATCTGTAGGATCTACATGGAAAGGTTTTAGGTTACTCACATGAAATACTGGGTGCACCTTCATCCACTTTGGTGGGTCAATTTTGTAAGAAGCATTCCCCACCTTGGAAAAGACCCTTACTGGACCTTCATATTTGTGCACCAGTCTACGATCACTCTTTCTCAGGAACCTGGATTGTTCAAGAACTAGTCGGACAAGAACCAAATCACCAGCTTGAAATTGTTGAGCTCTACGACCTTTGTCTACCTATTTTTTCATCCCCTTTGATGCTTTCTCTAGGTAGGCTTGTGCAATCTCTGTGTTTTATTTCCACTCTTTGCTGAGATTGAAGGCTCTCAGATTCTTTCCTTCATATTGTTCCAAGAAAGTGTGGGGTAGCCTTGGTAATTGTCCGATGACCACCTCAAATGGGCTTTTATTAGTGGAAGAGCTTTTGTTGGAATTAAAGTAGAGTTGAGCCACATCCAATAATAAAGGCCAGTCTTTCTGATTAGCTTGAACAAAATGCTCAAGTATTCCTCTAATAATCCATTGAACCGTTCCATTTAACCATCAGTTTGGGGGTGATAGGTTGAGGAAATGTTAAGTTGAGACCCCAATATCTTGAAAAGTTCTCTCCAAAAGGACCCCGTGAATCTTGGATCTCGATCGCTGACAATGTTTTGAGGGAGGCCCCAGTATTTGACCACATGTTTGAATAATAGTCGAGCTGTGTCTTCCACTGTACAATACTTCTGAGCGAGAATGAATGTGGCATACTTAGAGAACCGATCAATTACCACCAAAATTGCTCCAAGGTCACCAACCTTGGGTAGGCTCGAAATGAAATCGAGAGAGATGCTTTCCTAAGGTCTGGTGGGTACTGGTAGTGGTTCAAGCATGCCTGCAAGTTTTCTCCTTTCAACCTTGTCTTATTGGCAAATGAGGCAAGTCTTCGTATAGTCCATCACATCTTGTCGCATGTGAGGCCAATAGTATCCTTGTTTCAATAACGCCAAAGTGCGTTGCCAACCCGAGTGTCCCGCCCATGGTGTGTCATGACATTCCTTCATTAACATCTATCTCAGGCCTTCTGCTCTTGGCACAAATACTCGAGGCCCCTTGGTCCATAGGACCCCATTTTCTTGCCAGAAGTACTTGGACTTCTCTTTTTCCACTAGCTTCAGGATGGCACAAGCTTGCGGGTCCTTTCCTAAGTGATCTCCAATCAACTTGTGAATGTCTGTAGTGGCTTTACTAGCCGCCATTGGGGCAATTCTTCTAAGGGCCACTAGATCTGCTCACCTGCTCAATGCATCGGCCACTTGATTGGTCTTTCCAGCAGTGTGCTCAAAATAAAAGTCGAATTCCGCTAAAAATTCCTTCCACCTAGCTTGTTTTGCCGTAAGCCTTGGTTGGGTGAAAAATGGCTAACGGTCATATTGTCTGTCTTCATGACAAAGTGTGAACCCAACAAGTAATGTCACCAAGCCCTCAGTAGTGAACCATCGCGAGGAGTTTTTTTTCCTGGGCCGTATATTTCTTTTCAACTTCACTTAGCTTCCTACTTTCAAATGCTACCGGGTGATGTTGTTGCAAAAGCACTCTTTCAATAGTAAAATTAGATGCATTCATCTGAACTTCGAAGGGCTTTTCAATATCAGGGAAAGCTAAGATGGGATCCTTCATAATAGCATCCTTCAATCCCTCGAAGGCCTCTTGGCACTCACTCATCCAACACCATTTACGCTCCTTCTTCAATAGCTCCGTGAGGGCTATGGTCTTGCGAGAGTACCCTTCCACAAACCTTCTATAGTAGTTGGCTAGTCCCAAAAATGAGCGGAGCTCACTAACATTCTTCAGTGTTGTCCACTCCTTGATGGCCCTAACCTTTTTCATGTGCATTCAAATGTGGCCACGTTCGATAATGTGACCGAGAAAATGGATTCGAGTCTGAGCAAATGTACACTTCTCCCTTTTTACGTATAATTGGTGGTCATGTAATCTTTGAAGTACCTGGCGCAGGTGCTCTTGATGCTCTTCCAAAGTGGAGCTATATACCACTATATCGTCTAAATAGATGACTACAAATTTGTCTAAGTAGTCATGGAACACTTGATTCATCAATGTACAAAATGTGGTAGGAGCATTGGTCAATCCAAAAGGCATAACAAGAAACTCAAATGCACCATACCGTGTCACACAAGTGGTCTTTGGCTCATCTCCCTCAACGATTCGGACCTGATGGTAGCCAGATCTCAAGTCCAATTTGGAAAAGTACTTGGCCCGGCTCAATTGATCAAACAAGTCTGCTATAAGGGGAATTGGATATTTGTTTCTTACGTTGACTTTGTTCAGGGCCCCATAGTCAACACATAATCACAAACTTCTATCGTGCTTCTTCTAAAATAGCACTGGCACTCTGAAAGGAGCCTTTGATGGTCTTATGAACCTGGCTTGTAGCAGCTCATCTAACTACTTTCTTAGTTCGGCCAACTCTAGCATGGCCATGTGGTAGGGTGCTCTAGCAGGGGGTTTCGCTCCAAGGAGGAGCTCGATTTCATGGTCCACTACTCGTCGAGAGGGTAGAACTTTAGGCAACATCTCTGGCATCACCTCTTCAAATTCTTCCAACACTTTTTCCACACCATCAGGTATTGGTTCTACTTCTGACCCTTTTTTGTAAATTGACACCGCCACAAAGGAGGGTTCCCCTCTCTTTATCCCTTTCTTGAACTGCAAAGATGAAATCATTTTCTTCCCACTCTTTGGTAAGTTGTTGGCTGGCACCACACATGGGTGTTCTCCTAAGAACAACAAGCAGCTAGCGACGGGGATAGGGATGACTTGAGCCAACATCATGAAGTCCAATCCAAGGACAACATCAAAGTCATCCATGGAGGAAACTGTAAAGTCTACCTTCCCCTCCCATGGCCCCAATCGGGTTGTCACACTTTTGGAGCTTCCACTGATCGCAAAGGCTGGCAAATTGACTGCCTTCATTCATCCATAGTCTTTACTAATCTGAAGACCACACCTTTTTGCTTCTTCTAGTGTGATGAAAGTGTCGGTTGTACCCGTATCCACCATGGCCTTGGTGGCTTTCTCATTGATCATCAAGTTCACATAGATCAAGCCTCTACTCTGCTATTTCTTTATAGTGTTCAATTGGATGCGTAAGGCATTGAGGAACCTTATTGAACCCATCTTGGCTGGCTCTTCTTCAACTTCTTCAACGCTCTCTGGCACTTTTACGGACTCTTGAGATGAGGTCCTTAAGGCATTAAGGGCTCCCCTGCGTGGGCATTCAGCCACCTGATGCAGCCCCTTGCAAAGAAAGTAAGCTAGCGGTTACCTAGGCTTGAAAATCCCTACGTTGCTTGTCTTGGGCTGGGTGCTATCTCGAACAAAGAACCTCCTGTCTAATCCCCCACTGAAGGGTTGGTCCAACCTAGTCATCTTTCCCCCACTCCCAAAGTTAAAGCTACTGCCAACTAATTTTGGATTTTTTCATTTTAAGGAGCCATCATTGTAATCGTGAAGACGTTCAGCTGCAGCCATGGCCGTGGCCACATCTTGCACTTTTTGCCTTTGTAGTTCTATCCTTGCCCAAGGCTTAAGGCCCTCAAGAAAATAAAATATCTTGTCCTTTTCGAACATGTCCCGAATATCCAACATCAGGGTAGAAAAGCTCCTCATAAATTCTCGCACCGTTCCAGTTTGCACCAACTCTCGAAGTCTCCTTCGAGCCATATACTCCACATTCTCAGGGAAAAATTGGTTTTTCAATTCTTGCTTCAGATCCGTCCAAGTCTTAATCGAGCACTCGTCATCGACAAACTTGGAGTGCCAACACAGCTTGGCATCCCCTGCGAGGTACATCGACACCATTGTCACCTTGTCTTCCACTGAATTTGTGTGTACAGCTTGGAAGTATTGCTCCATGTCAAACAAGAAATTTTCAAGTTCCTTAGCATCCCTTGCCCCCTCATAGCATCGAGGCTCCGGCACCTTGGGCCTTTGTCCCCATTCCATCGAGCTTAAACCCGATTTGGCCACAGCCATTTGTAGGATGCTCACCTGTGCTCTGAGCTCCTCAAACTCCTTTTGGAGAATGTTCAAGGCATCTCTAGCCTCTTCGCTCACATTCTGAAGAGTGTCAGACAACTCCCGTTAGGTTGTCTCGATCTCCCTCACTTGGTCTTTCATCACCATATGAGTTTTCATTATGGCCATCGCGGCTTCAAGTTCCTCAATTCTCTGTTGATGATCCAGTCCACCATTTGTGGCCATCTCATCCATTTTTTTAGCACTTCTCAACTGTGCTCTGATACCATGTGTCACGGACTAAGCTTTCTCTCAACAAGCAATAGACCGTGCGACACTTGAATGGGCGCTCCCAACCAAGTCAGCCTTCAATAGATCGATATCTGAACAAATAACCAGAAGCTATGGTTAGTCACAAGCATTCACAATAAGGCACAACATATCAAGATCAATCTCAAGCACACACACAAGGAGGCATATTCACATCAAGAAAAAGAAAAACACATCGAGGCAACAATTGGGACATTCAATCGGGATAAGTTTTATTATAAACGAGACTCATACATCAGGACCTCCCACCGTCACCAGGGCCAGGGGGCAGCCCTTGGTGGGTGGCCTAAGCTCGCATAGCTACCGGTGAGACAGCCCGACACTTCGCTATCGGCTCACCCCCTAAAGAGCCTTAGAGATTTTAGAGCTATGCTACTAGTAACCATTACAATGTTTGAAATGGGGACACTTTTCCTAGCACAAGGGATCTACCCGACCATGGCCCTATACATGGGTGGCTCATGGCAACCTAAGTCTCGGTCATGGCCCTATACAAGGTTGGCTCATGACACCAGGGATCGATCGGGTCCCCCTCTACGTGCTGTCGATCATGCTATCGTAACACTTAGTCCGGTCCGATCTTAGACACGGAATGAACTCCGTAAGCCTAAGCCAACCGACGAAATGAGCGAGCGGGTGAGCGGGCGGGCACTATGCCGACCAGAGAGTTGGGATGCGCAAGCCGCGGATCAATAGGGTGGTAGGTGGGTTTAGGCACATCTTCATATTTCTACGTACCAATGCCATTTTTATGGCTTTTTAAATTCATACAATGGTCCCTTAAGCCTTCACGTGAAGTTTCATGGCAAGACGACTCGCTTTCTATTTTTCATGATTTTTGAAACTTTTTACGGTTTGGGATTTTTTAAAATTTTTTCGGAAGGATTTTTGGCCCCAAACTTGGTAGCGGTGATCTTTTTATTTTTGTAGGCATGCACAAAAAAATTCAGCTAAAAACTCGAAGTGTATAAGATTTTGTGACCATTTGAAAAAAGCGTCCCCATTTTAGACACTTTAATTGCTACTGGCAGCAAACTTGTAAAATCTCAAATGCTCTTTAAGGGGGTGTGAGTTCTCGAGGTTTGATGAGGGATAGGGGGACAATATAAGGGCCAAGTACCAGCACCCATTGCACATCATGTGCGCACACCCCCAGCCCCCCCCGATCGTCGGAACCCCAATGCCGCCGGTCAGGTTCTCCGACGATGCTCCGACGATGGTGCCCCGACGAAGAAAAATGCGGCACCAGCAAATGCCCTAGCCCAGCATGTGCTGCCACAACCCTCGGTCCGGTAAGATCTTAGACTGGGAATGAACTCTGTATGCCTAAGTCAACCCATGAGCGCGCGAGCACTCAGCCGGCCAGAGGGGCGGGATGCACAAGCCGGGGATCGGTCGGGTCCCCCTCTGCGTGCCACCGATCCTGTTGTCGCAGCCCTTGGTTCGGTCCAATCTTAGATTGGGAATGAACTCCATATGCCTAAGCCAACCGACGAAACGAGATGGCGGGCGAGCGGGCGGGCATTATGCCGGCCAGAGAGATGGGAGCGCAAGCCATGGATCGATAGGGTAGTAGGTGGGTTTGGGCACATCTTCACATTTTTGCATGCCAATGCCATTTTTATGGCTTGTAAATTCAACAATGGTCCCTTAAGCCTTCACGTGAAGTTTCATGGCAAGACGACTCGCTTTTTATTTTTCATGATTTTTGAAACTTTTTACGGTTTGGGATTTTTTAAAATTTTTTTGGAAGGATTTTTGGCCCAAAACTTGGTAGATGTGATCCTTGTATTTTTGTAGGCATGCACAAAAAATTTCAGCTAAAAATTGAAGTGTACAAGATTTTGTTACCATTTGAAAAAAGCGTCCCCATTTCAGACACTTTAATGGCTACTGGCAGCAAACCTGTAAAATCTCAAATGCTCCTTAAGGGGGTGTGAGTTCTAGAGGTTTGATGAGGGATAGGGGGCCAATATAAGGGCCAAGTACCAGCACCCATCGCACATCATGTGCGCACACCCCCCCAACCCCCCGATCGTCGAAACCCCAACGCCGCCGGTCCGGTTCTCCGGCGATGCTCTGGTGATGGTGCCCCAGTGAAGAAAAATGCAGCACCAACACATGCCCTAGCCCAGCATGTGCTGCCATGACCCTCGGTCTGGTAAGATCTTAGACTGGGAATGAACTCCGTATGCCTAAGTCAACCCACGAGCGCGCGGGCACTCAGCCGGCCAGATGGGTGGGATGCGCAAACCAGGGATCGGCTGGGTCCCCCTCTGTGAGCTGTCGATCCTGCTGCCGCAACCCTCGGTTCGATCGGATCTTACATTGGGAATGAACTCCATAAGCCTAAGCCAACCGACAAAAAGAGCGGACAGGCGGGCGGGCGGGCACTACGCCGGCAAGAGAGACGGGATGCGCAAGCCGTGGATGGATAGGGTGGTAGGTGGGTATAGGCACATCTCTATATTTCTATGTGCCAATGCCATTTTTATGTCTTGTAAATTCATACAATGGTCCCTTAAGCCATCGTGTGAAGTTTAATGGCAAGACGACTCGTTTTTTTATTTTTCATGATTTTTGAAACTTTTTGCGGTTAGGGATTTTTTAAAAGTTTTTCGAAAGGAGTTTTGGCCCCAAACTTGGTAGACGTGATCCTTGTATTTTTGCTGGCATGCACAAAAAAGTCAGGTAAAAACTCGAAGTGTACAAGATTTTGTGACCATTTGAAAAAAGTGTCCCCATTTCAGACATTTTAATGGCTACTGGCAGCAAACCTGTAAAATCTCAAATGCTCTTTAAGGGGGTGTGAGTTCTTGAGGTTTGATGAGGGATAGGGGGCCAATATAAGGGCCAAGTACCAGCACCCATTGCACATCATGTGTGCACACCCCCAGCCCCCGATCGTTGAACCCCAATGCCGTCGGTCAGGTTCTCCGGTGATGCACCGACGATGGTGCCCCGACGAAGAAAAATGTGGCACCAGCACATGCCCGAGCCCAGCATGTGCTGCCGTAACCCTCGGTCTGGTCCGATCTTAGACTGGGAATGAACTCCGTATGCCTAAGTTAACCCAGGATACGAGCGTGTGGGCGCTCAATCGACCAGAGGGGCGGGATGCGCAAGTAGGGATCGGTCGGGTCCCCCTCTGTGTTCTAGCGATCCTGCTATCGCAACCCTCAATTTGATCGGATCTTAGACTGGGAATGAACTCCGTATGCCTAAGCCAACCGACGAATCGAGCAGGCATGCAAGCGGGCGGGCAGTACGTCGGCCAGAGAGACGAGATGCGCAAGCCGTGGATCGATAGGGTGGTAGGAGGGTTTAGGAACATCTTCATATTTCTGCATGCCAATGCCATTTTTATGGCTTGTAAATTCATACAATGGTCCCTTAAGCCTTCACATGAAGTTTCATGGCAAGACGACTCGTTTTCTATTTTTCACGATTTCGAAAACTTTTTGTGGTTCGGCATTTTTTAAAATTTTTTCGGAAGGAGTTTTGGCCCCAAACTTGGTAGACGTGATGCTTGTCTTTTTGTTGGCATGCACAAAAACATTCGGCTAAAAACTCGAAGTGTACAAGATTTTGTGACCATTTGAAAAAAGTATCCCCATTTCAGACACTTTAATGGCTACTGGCAGCAAACCTGTAAAATCTCAAATGCTCTTTAAGGGGGTGTGAGTTCTCGAGGTTTGATGAGGGATAGGGGGCCAATATAAGGTCCAAGTACCAGCACCCATCGCACATAATGTGAGTACACCCCCCGGCCCCCCGATCGCCGGAACCCCAATGCCGCCGGTTAGGTTCTCCGACGATGCTCCGACGATGGTGCCCTAGCGAAGAAAAACGCGACAGTAGCACATTCCTAAGCCTAGCATTTACTGTCACAACCCTCGGTTTGGTCCGATCTTAGACTGGGAATGAACTCCGTATGCTTAGACTGGGAATGAACTCTGTATGCCTAAGTCAACCCATGAAACGAACGTGCGGGAACTAAGCCGGCCAGAGGGGTGGGATGCGCAAGCCGGGGATCAATCGGGTCCCCCTCTACGTGCTATCATCCTGCTATAGTAACCCTCAGTCCAGTTCGATCTTAGACTGGGAATGAACTCCGTATGCCTAAGCCAACTGACGAAACGAGCGGAAGGGCGGGCGGGCACTACGCCGGCCAGAGAGACGGGATGCACAAGCCGTGGATCGATAGAGTGGTAGGTGGGTTTAGGCACATCTTCATATTTCTACATGCCAATGCCATTTTTATGGCTTGTAATTTCATACAATGGTCCCTTAAGCCTTCACGTCAAGTTTCATGGCAAGACGACTCGTTTTCTATTTTTCATGATTTTTGAAACTTTTTACGGTTCGAGATTTTTTAAAATTTTTTCGGAAGGAGTTTTGGCCCCAAACTTGGTAGACGTGATCCTTGTATTTCTGTTGGCATGCACAAAAACATTCTGCTAAAAACTCGAAGTGTACAAGATTTTGTGACCATTTGAAAAAAGTGTCCCGATTTGAGACACTTTAATGGCTACTGGCAGCAAACCTGTAAAATCTCAAATGCTCTTTAAGGGGGTGTGAGTTCTCGAGGTTTGATGAGGGATAGGGGACCAATATAAGGGCCAAGTACCAGCACCGATCGACATCATGTGCGCACACCCCCCCGGCCCCCCCGATCGTCGAAATCTCAAGGCCGCCAGTCAGGTTCTCCGGCGATGCTTCGGCGATGGTGCCCCGACGAAAAAAAATATGGCACTAGCATGTGTTGTCAAAACCCTTGGTTTAGTCCAATCTTAGACTGGGAATGAACTTCGCATGCTTAGACTGGGAATGAACTCCGTATGGCTAAGTCAAAACACGAAATGAGCGTGCGGACGCTCAGCTAACCAGAGAGGCAGGATGCACAAGCCGGGGATCGACCTGGTCCCCCTCTGCTTGCTGTCGGTGCTGCTGCTGCAACCCTCAGTCTGGTCTGATCTTAGACTGGGAATGAACTCTATATGCCTAAGTCAACCGACGAAACGAGCGGGCGAGCCGACGGGCACTATGCCGGCCAAAGAGACGGAACGCGCAAGCCGTGGATCGATAGGGTGGTAGGTGGGTTTAGGCACATCTTCATATTTCTACGTGCCACTGCCATTTTTATGGCTTGTAAATTCATACAATGGTCCTTTAAGCCTTCACGTGAAGTTTCATGGCAAGACGACTCGTTTTCTATTTTTTACGACTTTCGAAACTTTTTATGGTTCGGGATTTTTTAAAATTTTTCGAAAGGAATTTTGTTCCCAAACTTGGTAGACGTGATCCTTGTATTTTTGTTGGCATGCACAAAAAAATTCAGCAAAAAACTCGAAGTGTACAAGATTTTGTGACCATTTGAAAAAAGTGTCCCAATTTCAGACACTTTAATGGCTACTGGCAGCAAATCTATAAAATCTCAAATGCTCTTTAAGGGGGTGTGAGTTCTCAAGGTTTGATTAGGGATAGGGGGCCAATATAAGGGCCAAGTACCAGCACCCATCGCACATCATGTGCGCACACCCCCGGTCCCGATCGTCGGAACCCCAATGCAGTCGGTCAGGTTCTCCGACGATCCTCCGGCGATGGTGTCGCGATGAAGAAAAATGCGGCACCAGCATATGCCTGAGCCCAATATGTGCAGCTGTAACCCTCGATCCGGTCTGATCTTAGACTAGGAATGAACTCCGTATGCTTAGAATACGAATGAACTCCGTATTCCTAAGTCAACCCACGAAATGAGCGTGCGGGCGCTCAGCCGGCCAAAGGGGGGGATGCGCAAGCCAGGGATCAGCCGGGTCCCCCTCTCCGTGCTGCTGATCCTACTACCACAACCCTCATTCTGGTCAGATCTTAGAGTGGGAATGAACTCCGTATGCCTAAGCGGGCAGGCAGGCGAGCGGACGGGCGGGCACTACACCAGCCAGAGGGACGGGATGCGCAAGCCGTGGATCGATAGGGTGGTAGGTGGGTTTAGGTACA
Source organism: Durio zibethinus (assembly GCF_047325235.1). Classification (NCBI taxonomy): domain Eukaryota; kingdom Viridiplantae; phylum Streptophyta; class Magnoliopsida; order Malvales; family Malvaceae; genus Durio; species Durio zibethinus. The sequence goes on along the minus strand of NC_143180.1, from coordinate 12,874,507 downwards.
TCTTCATATTTCTGCATGCCAATGCCATTTTTATGGCTTGTAAATTCATACAATGGTCCCCTAAGCCTTCACGTGAAGTTTCATGGCAAGATGACTCGTTTTCTATTTTTCATGATTTTCAAAACTTATTGCGGTTTGGGATTTTTCAAAATTTTTTCGGAAGGAGTTTTGGCCCCAAACTTGGTAGACATGATCCTTTTATTTTCGTTGGCATGCACAAAAAAATTCAGCTAAAAACTCGAAGTGTACAAGATTTTGTGACCATTTGAAAAAAGTGTCCCCATTTCAGACACTTTAATGGCTACTGACAGCAAACTTGTAAAATCTCAAATGCTCTTTAAGGGGGTGTGAGTTCTCCAGGTTTGATGAGGGATGGGGGGCCAATATAAGGGCCAAGTACCAGCACCTATCACACATCATGTGTGCACAGCCCCCCCGACCCCCTCGATCGCCGGAACCCCAATGCCGCCTGTCAAGTTCTCCGACGGTGCTCCGACGATGGTGCCCCGACGAAGAAAAATGCTGCACCAGCACATGCCCGAGCCCAGCATGTGCTGCCACAACCCTCGGTCCGGTCCGATCTTAGACTGGGAATGAACTTCGTATGCTTAGACTGGGAATGAACTCCGTATGCCTAAGTGAACCCACGAAACGAGCGTGCGGGCGCTCAACCGGCTAGAGGGGCAGGATGCATAAGCCGGGGATCGATCGGGTCACCCTATGCGTGCTACCGATCCTGCTACCACAACCCTTGGTCCGATCTGATCTTAGACTGGGAATGAACTCCATATGCCTAAGCCAAGTAACAAAACGAGCGGGCGGGCAGGCAGGAGGGCACTATGCCAGCCAGAGAGACGGGATGCGCAAGCTGTGGATCGATAGGGTGGTAGGCGGGTTTAGGCACATCTTCATATTTCTGTGTGCCAATGCCATTTTTATGGCGTGTAAATTCATACAATGGTCCCTTAAGCCTTCACGTGAAGTTTAATGGCAAGACGACTCGTTTTCTATTTTCAAGATTTTCGAAACTTTTTAAGGTTCGAGATTTTTTAAAATTTTTTCAGAAGGAGTTTTGGCCCCAAACTTGGTTGATGTGATCCTTGTATATTTGTTGCCAAGCACAAAAAATTCAGCTAAAAACTTGAAGTGTACAAGATTTTGTGACCATTTGAAAAAAGTGTGCCCATTTCAGACACTTTAATGGCTACTGGCAGCAAACCTGTAAAATCTCAAATGCTCTTCAAGGGGGTGTGAGTTCTCAAGGTTTGATGAGGGATAGGGGGCCAATATAAGGGACAAGTACCAGCACCCATTGCACATCATGTGCGCACACCCCCCGACCCCCCCGATCGCCGAAACCCCAATGCCGCTGGTTACGTTCTCCGACAATGCTCCGACGATGGTTCCCCGACGAAGAAAAATGTGGCACCAGCACATGGCCGAGCCCAGCATGTGCTATCGTAACCATCAGTTCGATCTGATCTTAGACTGGGAATGAACTCCGTATGCTTAGACTGGGAATGAACTCCGTATGCCTAAGTCAAAACACGAAACGAGCGTGCGGGCCCTCAGCCGGCCAGAGGGGGGGATGCGCAAGCCAGGGATCAGCCGGATGCCCCTCTATGTGCTGCCAATCCTGCTGCTACAACCCTCGGTCCGGTCCTATCTTAGACTGGGAATGAACTCCGTATGCCTAAGCCAACCGACGAAACGAGCGGGCAGGCGGGCACTACGCCGGCCAAAGAGATGGGATGCGCAAGCCCTGGATTAATAGGGTGGTAGGTGGGTTTAGGCGCATCTTCATATTTCTGTGTGCCAATGCCATTTTTATGGCTTCCAAATTCATACAATGGTCCCTTAAGTCTTCATGTGAAGTTTCATTGCAAGACGACTCGTATTCTATTTTTCACAATTTTCAAAATGTTTTGCGGTTTGAGATTTTTTAAAATTCTTTCAGAAGGAGTTTTGGCCCAAAACTTGGTAGACGTGATCCTTGTATTTTTGCTGGCATGCACAAAAAAATTCAGCTAAAAACTTGAAGTGTACAAGATTTTGTTACCATTTGAAAAAAGTGTCCCCATTTCAGACACTTTAATGGCTACTGGCAGCAAACCTGTAAAATCTCAAATGCTCTTTAAGGGGGTGTGAGTTCTCGAGGTTTGATGAGGGATAGGGGGCCAATATAAGGGCCAAGTAACAGCACCCATCGCACATCATGTGCGCATGCCCCCCAGCCCCCCCGATCGTCGGAACCCCAATGCCACCGGTCAAGTTCTCCGACGATGCTCCGGGGATGGTGCCCCGACGAAGAAAAATAGGGTGCCAGCACATGCCCGAGCCCAACATGTGCTACCGTAACCCTCAGTCTGGTCCGATCTTAGATTGGGAATGAACTCTGTAATCTTAGACTGGGAATGAACTCCGTATGCCTAAGTCAACCCACGAAACAAGCGTGCAGGCGCTCAGCCGGCCAGAGGGGCGGGATGCGCAAGCCGAGGATCAACCGAGTCCCCCTCTACGTGCTATCGATCCTGCTCCCAGAACCCTCGATTCGGTCTAATCTTAGACTGGGAATGAACTCCATATGCCTAAGCCAACCAACGAAACGAGCAGGCGGGTGGGCGGGCACTACGCCGGCCAGAGAGACGGGATACGCAAGCCGTGGATCGATAGGGTGGTAGGTGGGTTTAGGTACATCTTGATATTTCTGTGTGCCAATAACATTTTTATGGTTTGTAAATTCATACAATGGTCCCCTAAGCCTTCAGGTGAAGTTTCATGGCAAGACGACTCGTTTTCTATTTTTCATGATTTTTGAAACATTTTGCAGTTCTGGATTTTTTAAAATTTTTTAAAAAGGATTTTTGGCCCTAAACTTGGTAGACGTGATCCTTGTATTTTTATTGGCATGCACAAAAAACTTTCGCTAAAAACTCGAAGTGTACAAGATTTTGTGACCATTTGAAAAAAGTGTCCCCATTTCAGACACTTTAATTCCTACTGGTACCAAACCTGTAAAATCTTAAATGCTCTTTAAGGGGGTGTGAGTTCTCGAGGTTTGACGAGGGATAGGGTGCCAATATAAGGGCCAAGTCCCAGCGCCCATCGCACATCGCACATCATGTGCACACACCCTTCCCGGCCCCCCCGATTGCTGGAACCCCAATGCCGCCGGTCAGGTTCTCCGATGATGGTGCCCCGATGAAGAAAAATATGCCACCAGCACATCCTCGAGCCCAGCATGTGCTACCGCAACCCTCGGTCCGGTCCGATCATAGACTGGGAATGAACTCCATATGCTTGGACTGGGAATGAACTCCGTATGCCTAAGTCAACCCATGAAACGAGCGTGCGGGCGCTCAGTTGGCCAGAGGGGCGGGATGAGCAAGTCGGGGATCGGTCGGGTCCCCTTCTGCATGCTACTGATCTTGCTGCCACAACCCTCGGTCCAGTCTGATCTTAGGCTGGGAATGAAATCCGTATGCCTAAGCCAATCGACGAAATGAGTGGGAGGGCGGGCGGGCAGGTGGGCACTATACCGGCCAGAGAGACGGGATGGGCAAGCCGTGGATCGATAGGGTGGTAGGTGGGTTTAGGCACATCTTCATATTTCTGTGTGCCAATGCGATTTTTATGGCTTGTAAATTCATACAATGGTCCCTTAAGCCTTCACGTGAAGTTTCATGGCAAGACGACTTGTTTTCTATTTTTCACGATTTTTGAAACTTTTTGCAGTGCGGGATTTTTTAAAATTTTTTTGGAAGTATTTTTGGCCCCAAACTTGGTAGACGTGATCCTTATATTTTTGTTGGCATGCACAAAAAACTTCAGCTAAAAACTCAAAGTGTACAAGATTTTGTGACCATTTGAAAAAAGGGTCCCCATTTCAGACACTTTAATGGCTACTGGCAGCAAACCTGTAAAATCTCAAATGCTCTTCAAGGGGGTGTATGCTCTTCAAGGGGGTGTGAGTTCTCAAGGTTTGATGAGGGATAGGGGGCCAATATAAGGGACAAGTACCAGCACCCATTGCACATCATGTGCGCACACCCCCCGACCCCCCCGATCGCCGAAACCCCAATGCCGCTGGTTACGTTCTCCGACAATGCTCCGACGATGGTTCCCCGACGAAGAAAAATGTGGCACCAGCACATGGCCGAGCCCAGCATGTGCTATCGTAACCATCAGTTCGATCTGATCTTAGACTGGGAATGAACTCCGTATGCTTAGACTGGGAATGAACTCCGTATGCCTAAGTCAAAACACGAAACGAGCGTGCGGGCCCTCAGCCGGCCAGAGGGGGGGATGCGCAAGCCAGGGATCAGCCGGATGCCCCTCTATGTGCTGCCAATCCTGCTGCTACAACCCTCGGTCCGGTCCTATCTTAGACTGGGAATGAACTCCGTATGCCTAAGCCAACCGACGAAACGAGCGGGCAGGTGGGCACTACGCCGGCCAAAGAGATGGGATGCGCAAGCCCTGGATTAATAGGGTGGTAGGTGGGTTTAGGCGCATCTTCATATTTCTGTGTGCCAATGCCATTTTTATGGCTTCCAAATTCATACAATGGTCCCTTAAGTCTTCATGTGAAGTTTCATTGCAAGACGACTCGTATTCTATTTTTCACAATTTTCAAAATGTTTTGCGGTTTGAGATTTTTTAAAATTCTTTCAGAAGGAGTTTTGGCCCAAAACTTGGTAGACGTGATCCTTGTATTTTTGCTGGCATGCACAAAAAAATTCAGCTAAAAACTTGAAGTGTACAAGATTTTGTTACCATTTGAAAAAAGTGTCCCCATTTCAGACACTTTAATGGCTACTGGCAGCAAACCTGTAAAATCTCAAATGCTCTTTAAGGGGGTGTGAGTTCTCGAGGTTTGATGAGGGATAGGGGGCCAATATAAGGGCCAAGTAACAGCACCCATCGCACATCATGTGCGCATGCCCCCCAGCCCCCCCGATCGTCGGAACCCCAATGCCACCGGTCAAGTTCTCCGACGATGCTCCGGGGATGGTGCCCCGACGAAGAAAAATAGGGTGCCAGCACATGCCCGAGCCCAACATGTGCTACCGTAACCCTCAGTCTGGTCCGATCTTAGATTGGGAATGAACTCTGTAATCTTAGACTGGGAATGAACTCCGTATGCCTAAGTCAACCCACGAAACAAGCGTGCAGGCGCTCAGCCGGCCAGAGGGGCGGGATGCGCAAGCCGAGGATCAACCGAGTCCCCCTCTACGTGCTATCGATCCTGCTCCCAGAACCCTCGATTCGGTCTAATCTTAGACTGGGAATGAACTCCATATGCCTAAGCCAACCAACGAAACGAGCAGGCGGGTGGGCGGGCACTACGCCGGCCAGAGAGACGGGATACGCAAGCCGTGGATCGATAGGGTGGTAGGTGGGTTTAGGTACATCTTGATATTTCTGTGTGCCAATAACATTTTTATGGTTTGTAAATTCATACAATGGTCCCCTAAGCCTTCAGGTGAAGTTTCATGGCAAGACGACTCGTTTTCTATTTTTCATGATTTTTGAAACATTTTGCAGTTCTGGATTTTTTAAAATTTTTTAAAAAGGATTTTTGGCCCTAAACTTGGTAGACGTGATCCTTGTATTTTTATTGGCATGCACAAAAAACTTTCGCTAAAAACTCGAAGTGTACAAGATTTTGTGACCATTTGAAAAAAGTGTCCCCATTTCAGACACTTTAATTCCTACTGGTACCAAACCTGTAAAATCTTAAATGCTCTTTAAGGGGGTGTGAGTTCTCGAGGTTTGACGAGGGATAGGGTGCCAATATAAGGGCCAAGTCCCAGCGCCCATCGCACATCGCACATCATGTGCACACACCCTTCCCGGCCCCCCCGATTGCTGGAACCCCAATGCCGCCGGTCAGGTTCTCCGATGATGGTGCCCCGATGAAGAAAAATATGCCACCAGCACATCCTCGAGCCCAGCATGTGCTACCGCAACCCTCGGTCCGGTCCGATCATAGACTGGGAATGAACTCCATATGCTTGGACTGGGAATGAACTCCGTATGCCTAAGTCAACCCATGAAACGAGCGTGCGGGCGCTCAGTTGGCCAGAGGGGCGGGATGAGCAAGTCGGGGATCGGTCGGGTCCCCTTCTGCATGCTACTGATCTTGCTGCCACAACCCTCGGTCCAGTCTGATCTTAGGCTGGGAATGAAATCCGTATGCCTAAGCCAATCGACGAAATGAGTGGGAGGGCGGGCGGGCAGGTGGGCACTATACCGGCCAGAGAGACGGGATGGGCAAGCCGTGGATCGATAGGGTGGTAGGTGGGTTTAGGCACATCTTCATATTTCTGTGTGCCAATGCGATTTTTATGGCTTGTAAATTCATACAATGGTCCCTTAAGCCTTCACGTGAAGTTTCATGGCAAGACGACTTGTTTTCTATTTTTCACGATTTTTGAAACTTTTTGCAGTGCGGGATTTTTTAAAATTTTTTTGGAAGTATTTTTGGCCCCAAACTTGGTAGACGTGATCCTTATATTTTTGTTGGCATGCACAAAAAACTTCAGCTAAAAACTCAAAGTGTACAAGATTTTGTGACCATTTGAAAAAAGGGTCCCCATTTCAGACACTTTAATGGCTACTGGCAGCAAACCTGTAAAATCTCAAATGCTCTTCAAGGGGGTGTATGCTCTTCAAGGGGGTGTGAGTTCTCAAGGTTTGATGAGGGATAGGGGGCCAATATAAGGGACAAGTACCAGCACCCATTGCACATCATGTGCGCACACCCCCCGACCCCCCCGATCGCCGAAACCCCAATGCCGCTGGTTACGTTCTCCGACAATGCTCCGACGATGGTTCCCCGACGAAGAAAAATGTGGCACCAGCACATGGCCGAGCCCAGCATGTGCTATCGTAACCATCAGTTCGATCTGATCTTAGACTGGGAATGAACTCCGTATGCTTAGACTGGGAATGAACTCCGTATGCCTAAGTCAAAACACGAAACGAGCGTGCGGGCCCTCAGCCGGCCAGAGGGGGGGATGTGCAAGCCAGGGATCAGCCGGATGCCCCTCTATGTGCTGCCAATCCTGCTGCTACAACCCTCGGTCCGGTCCTATCTTAGACTGGGAATGAACTCCGTATGCCTAAGCCAACCGACGAAACGAGCGGGCAGGCGGGCACTACGCCGGCCAAAGAGATGGGATGCGCAAGCCCTGGATTAATAGGGTGGTAGGTGGGTTTAGGCGCATCTTCATATTTCTGTGTGCCAATGCCATTTTTATGGCTTCCAAATTCATACAATGGTCCCTTAAGTCTTCATGTGAAGTTTCATTGCAAGACGACTCGTATTCTATTTTTCACAATTTTCAAAATGTTTTGCGGTTTGAGATTTTTTAAAATTCTTTCAGAAGGAGTTTTGGCCCAAAACTTGGTAGACGTGATCCTTGTATTTTTGCTGGCATGCACAAAAAAATTCAGCTAAAAACTTGAAGTGTACAAGATTTTGTTACCATTTGAAAAAAGTGTCCCCATTTCAGACACTTTAATGGCTACTGGCAGCAAACCTGTAAAATCTCAAATGCTCTTTAAGGGGGTGTGAGTTCTCGAGGTTTGATGAGGGATAGGGGGCCAATATAAGGGCCAAGTAACAGCACCCATCGCACATCATGTGCGCATGCCCCCCAGCCCCCCCGATCGTCGGAACCCCAATGCCACCGGTCAAGTTCTCCGACGATGCTCCGGGGATGGTGCCCCGACGAAGAAAAATGGGGTGCCAGCACATGCCCGAGCCCAACATGTGCTACCGTAACCCTCAGTCTGGTCCGATCTTAGATTGGGAATGAACTCTGTAATCTTAGACTGGGAATGAACTCCGTATGCCTAAGTCAACCCACGAAACAAGCGTGCAGGCGCTCAGCCGGCCAGAGGGGCGGGATGCGCAAGCCGAGGATCAACCGAGTCCCCCTCTACGTGCTATCGATCCTGCTCCCAGAACCCTCGATTCGGTCTAATCTTAGACTGGGAATGAACTCCATATGCCTAAGCCAACCAACGAAACGAGCAGGCGGGTGGGCGGGCACTACGCCGGCCAGAGAGACGGGATACGCAAGCCGTGGATCGATAGGGTGGTAGGTGGGTTTAGGTACATCTTGATATTTCTGTGTGCCAATAACATTTTTATGGTTTGTAAATTCATACAATGGTCCCCTAAGCCTTCAGGTGAAGTTTCATGGCAAGACGACTCGTTTTCTATTTTTCATGATTTTTGAAACATTTTGCAGTTCTGGATTTTTTAAAATTTTTTAAAAAGGATTTTTGGCCCTAAACTTGGTAGACGTGATCCTTGTATTTTTATTGGCATGCACAAAAAACTTTCGCTAAAAACTCGAAGTGTACAAGATTTTGTGACCATTTGAAAAAAGTGTCCCCATTTCAGACACTTTAATTCCTACTGGTACCAAACCTGTAAAATCTTAAATGCTCTTTAAGGGGGTGTGAGTTCTCGAGGTTTGACGAGGGATAGGGTGCCAATATAAGGGCCAAGTCCCAGCGCCCATCGCACATCGCACATCATGTGCACACACCCTTCCCGGCCCCCCCGATTGCTGGAACCCCAATGCCGCCGGTCAGGTTCTCCGATGATGGTGCCCCGATGAAGAAAAATATGCCACCAGCACATCCTCGAGCCCAGCATGTGCTACCGCAACCCTCGGTCCGGTCCGATCATAGACTGGGAATGAACTCCATATGCTTGGACTGGGAATGAACTCCGTATGCCTAAGTCAACCCATGAAACGAGCGTGCGGGCGCTCAGTTGGCCAGAGGGGTGGGATGAGCAAGTCGGGGATCGGTCGGGTCCCCTTCTGCATGCTACTGATCTTGCTGCCACAACCCTCGGTCCAGTCTGATCTTAGGCTGGGAATGAAATCCGTATGCCTAAGCCAATCGACGAAATGAGTGGGAGGGCGGGCGGGCAGGTGGGCACTATACCGGCCAGAGAGACGGGATGGGCAAGCCGTGGATCGATAGGGTGGTAGGTGGGTTTAGGCACATCTTCATATTTCTGTGTGCCAATGCGATTTTTATGGCTTGTAAATTCATACAATGGTCCCTTAAGCCTTCACGTGAAGTTTCATGGCAAGACGACTTGTTTTCTATTTTTCACGATTTTTGAAACTTTTTGCAGTGCGGGATTTTTTAAAATTTTTTTGGAAGTATTTTTGGCCCCAAACTTGGTAGACGTGATCCTTATATTTTTGTTGGCATGCACAAAAAACTTCAGCTAAAAACTCAAAGTGTACAAGATTTTGTGACCATTTGAAAAAAGGGTCCCCATTTCAGACACTTTAATGGCTACTGGCAGCAAACCTGTAAAATCTCAAATTCTCTTTAAGGGGGTATGAGTTCTCGAGGTTTGATGAGGGATAGGGGGCCAATATAAGGGCCAAGTACCAGTACCCATCGCACATCATGTGCAGACACCCCCCCGGCCCCCCCGATCGTCGGAACCCCAATGCCGCCGATGCTCCGACGATGTTGCCCTGGTGAAGAAAAATGCAACACCAGCACATGCTCGAGCCCAGCATGTGCTGTCGCAACCCTTGGTCCGGTCTGACCTTAGATTGGGAATGAACTCCGTATGCCTAAGTGAACCCACGAAATGAGCATGCGGGTGCTCAGCCGGCCAGAGGGGTGGGATGCGTAAGCCGAGGATCGGCCGGGTCCCCCTCTGCATGCTGCTGCAACCCTCGGTCTGTTTCGATCTTAGACTGGGAATGAACTCCGTATGCTTAAGCCAACAGACGAAACGAGCGGGTGGGTGGGCGGGCGGCCACTACGCCTACCAGAGAGACAGGATGCGCAAGCCGTGCATCGATAGGGTGGTAGGTAGGTTTAGGCACATCTTCATATTTCTGCATGCCAATGCCATTTTTATGGCTTGTAAATTCATACAATGGTCCCTTAAGCCTTCATGTGGAGTTTCATGGCAAGACGATTCCTTTTTTATTTTTCATGATTTTCGAAACTTTTTAAGGTTCGAGATTTTTTAAAATTTTTTCGGAAGGAGTTTTGGCCCCAAACTTGGTAGACGTGATCCTTGTATTTCTGTTGGCATGCACAAAAACATTCTGCTAAAAACTCAAAGTGTAAAAGATTTTGTGACCATTTGAAAAAAGAGTCCCCATTTCAGACACTTTAATGGCTACTGGCAGCACACCTGTAAAATCTCAAATGCTCTTTAAGGAGGTGTGAGTTCTCGAGGTTTGATGAGGGATAGAGGGCCAATATAAGGGCTAAGTACTAGCACCCATCGCACATCATGTGCGCACACCCCCCCTGGCCCTCCGATCGTTGGAACCCCAATGCCGCCGATCAGGTTCTTCGATGATGCTCCGATGATGGTGCCCCGGCAAAGAAAAATGCGGCACCAGCACATGGCCGAGCCCAGCATGTGCTGCCAGAACCCTCGGTCCGGTCCGATCTTAGACTGAGAATAAATTTCGTATGCTTAGACTGGGAATGAACTCCGTATGCCAAAGTCAACCCACGAAACGAGCGTGTGGGCGCTCAGCTGACCAGAAGGGCGGGATGCACAAGTCGGGGATCAATCGGGTCACCCTCTACGTTCTGCCGATTCTGTTGCCGTAACCCTTGATTTGGTGCGATCTTAGATTAGGAATGAACGCCATATGCCTAAGCCAACCGACGAAACAAACGGGCGGGCGGGCGGGCGATACGCCGGCTAGAGAGACGGGATGCGTAAGCCGTGGATCGATAGGGTGGTAGGTGGGTTGAGGCACATCTTCATATTTCTGCATGCCAATGCCATTTTTATGGCTTGTAAATTTATACAATGGTCCCTTAAGCCTTCACGTGGAGTTTCATGGCAAGATGACTCGTTTTCTATTTTTAACGATTTTTGAAACATTTTATGGTTTGGGATTTTTTAAAATTTTTTTGAAAGGCGTTTTGGCCCCAAAATTGGTAGACGTGATCCTTGTATTTTTGTTGGCATGCACAAAAAAATTCAGCTAAAAACTCGAAGTGGACAAGATTTTGTGACCATTTGAAAAAAGTGTCCCCATCTCAGACACTTTCATGGCTATTGGCAGCAAACTTGTAAAATCTCAAATGCTCTTTAAGGGGGTGTGAGTTCTCGAGGTTTGATGAGGGATAGGGAGCCAATATAAGGGCCAAGTACCAGCACCCATTGCTCATTATGTGCGCACACCCCCCCGGCCCCCCCGATCACCGGAACCCCAATGCCGCCGGTCAGGTTCTCCGACGATGCTCCGGCGATGGTGCCCCAACGAAGAAAAATGTGGCACCAGCACATGCCCGAGCCCAGCAAGTGTTGCCGCAACCCTCGGTCCGGTCCGATCTTAGATTGGGAATGAACTCCGTATGCTTAGACTGGGAATGAACTCCGTATGCCTAAGTCAACTCACGAAACGAGCGTGCGGGTGCTCAGTCGGCCAGAGGGGCAGGATGCGCAAGCCGAGGATCGACAGGGTCCCCCTCTGTGTGCTGTCGATCCTACTTCCGTAACCCTTGGTTTGGTCCAATCTTAGACTGGGAATAAACTCCGTATGCCTAAGCCAACCGATGAAATGAATGGGCGGACAGGCGGGCGGGCACTACGTCGGCTAGAGAGACGGGGTGCGCAAGCCGTGGATCGATAAGGTGGTAGGTGGGTTTAGGCACATCTTCATATTTCGGCATGCCAATGCCATTTTTATGGCTTGTAAATTCATACAATGGTCCCTTGACCCATCACTTGAAGTTTCATGGCAAGACGACTCGTTTTCTATTTTTCATGATTTTTGAAACTTTTTACGGTTCGGGATTTTTTAAAATTTTTTCGAAAGGCGTTTTGGCCCCAAAATTTGTAGACGTGATCCTTGTATTTTTGTTGGCATGCACAAAAAACTTCAGCTAAAAACTCGAAGTGTACAAGATTTTGTGACCATTTGAAAAAAGTGTCCCCATTTCAGACACTTTAATGGCTACTGGCAGCAAACCTGTAAAATCTCAAATGCTCTTTAAGGGGGTGTGAGTTCTCGAGGTTTGATGAGGGATAAGGGGCCAATATAAAGGCCAAGTACCAGCACCCATCGCACATCATGTGCGCACACCCCCTGCCCCCCCGAACGCCGGAACCCCAATGCCGTCGGTTAGGGTCTCCGGTGATGCTCCGACGATAGTGCCCAGACGAAGAAAAATGCGGCACCAGCACATGCCTGAGCCCAGCATGTGCTGCTGCAACCCTCAGTTCGGTCCAATCTTAGACTGGGAATGAACTCCGTATGCTTAGACTGGGAATGAACTCCATATGCCTAAGTCAACCCATGAAACGAGCGTTCGGGTGCTCAGCCAGCCAGAGGGGCGGGATATGCAAGCTGGGGAACGGCCGGGTCCCCCTGTACGTGTTTTCGATCCTGCTGCTGCAACCCTCGGTCCGGTCCAATCTTAGACTGGGAATGAACTCCATATGACTAAGCCAACCGATGAAACGAGCAGGCGGGCGGGCGAGCACTACATCGGCCAGAGAGACGGGATGCGCAAGCCATGGATCGGTAGGGTGGTAGGTGGGTTTAAGCACATCTTCATATTTTTGCATGCCAATGCCATTTTTATGGCTTGTAAATTCATACAATGGTCCCTTAAGCCTTCACGTGAAGTTTCATGGCAAGACGACTCGTTTTCTATTTTTCATGATTTACGAAACTTTTTGCGGTTCCGGATTTTTTAAAATTTTTTTGGTAGGATTTTTGGCCCAAACTTGGAAGACGTGATCCTTGTATTTTTTTTGGCATGCACAAAACAATTCAGCTAAAAAAACAAAGTGTACAAGATTTTGTGACCATTTGAAAAAAGTATCCCCATTTCAGACACTTTAATGGCTACTGGCAGCAAACCTGCAAAATCTCAAATGATTTTTAATGGGGTGTGAGTTCTCGAGCTTTGATGAGGGATAGGGGCCAATATAAGGGCCATGTACCAGCACCCATCGCACATCATGTGCGGACACCCACCCTGGCCCCCCGATCACCAGAACCCCAATGCCGCCGGTCAGGTTCTCCGACGATGCTCCGACGATCGTGCACCGACGAAGAAAATTATGGCAACAGCACATTCACGAGCCCAGCATGTGCTGCCGCAACCCTCCGTCTGGTCTGATCTTAGACTGGGAATGAACTCCGTATGCCTAAGCCAACCGACGAAACGAGCGGACAGACGGGCGGGCGGGCACTACGTCGGCCAGAGAGACGGGATGCGCAAGCTGTGGATCGATAGGGTGGTTGGTGGGTTTAGGCACATCTTTATATTTCTGCATGCCAATGCCATTTTTATGGCTTGTAAATTCATAGAATGGTCGCTTAAGCCTTCACGTGAAGTTTCATGGCAAGACGACTCGTTTTCTATTTTTTAGGATTTTTTAAACTTTTTGCCGTTCGAGATTTTTTTAAATTTTTTCGGAAGGAGTTTTGGCCCCAAACTTGGTAGACGTGATCCTTGTATTTTCTTTTGGCATGCACAAAATAATTCAGCTAAAAACTCAAAGTGTACAAGATTTTGCGATCATTTGAAAAAAATTGCCCCATTTTAGACACTTTAATGGCTACTGGCAGCAAACCTGTAAAATCTCAAATGCTGTTTAAGGGGGTATGAGTTCTCAAGGTTTGATGAGGGATAGGGGGCCAATATAAGGGCCAAGTACCAGCACCCATCGCACATCATGTGCGCACACCCCCCGGCCCCTCCGATCGTCGGAACCCCAATGCCGCCGGTCAGGTTATCCGGCTATGCTCCGGTGATGGTGCCCCGACGAAGAAAAATGTGGCACCAGCACATGCCCGAGCCCAGCATGTTCTACCGCAACACTCGATCCGGTCCGATCTTAGACTGGGAATGAATTCCGTATGCTTAGACTGGGAATGAACTCTGTATGCCTAAGTCAACCCACGAAACGAGCGTGCGGGCGCTCAGTCGGCCAGACGGGCGGGATGAGCAAGCCGGGGATCGACTAAGTCTCCCTCTGCGTACTACCGATCCTGCTGCCACAATCCTCGGTCTGGTCCAATCTTAGACTGGGAATGAACTTCGTATGCCTAAGCCACATGACGAAATGAGCGGGCGGGTGGGCACTACGCCAGCTAGAGAGACGGGACGCACAAGCTGTGGATCGATAGGGTGGTAGGTGGGTTTAGGCACATCTTCATATTTCTGTGTGCCAATGCCATTTTTATGGCTTGTAAATTCATACAATGGTCCCTTAAACCTTCACGTGAAGTTTCATGGCAAGACGACTTGTTTTCTATTTTTCACGATTTTCAAAATTTTTTGCGGTTCGAGATTTTTAAAAAATTTTTTGGAAGGCGCTTTGGCCGCAAACTTGGTAGGCATGATCCTTGTATTTTTATTGGCATGCAAAAAAAAATTCAGCTAAAAAATTGAAGTGTACAAGATTTTGTGACCATTTGAAAAAAGTGTCCCCATTTCAGGCACTTTAATAACTACTGGCAGCAAACTTGTAAAATCTCAAATGCTCTTTAAGGGGGTGTGAGTTCTCGAGGTTTGATGAGGGATAGGGGCCCAATATAAGGGCCCAGTACCAGCACCCAAGCGTGTGGGCGCTTAGCCGGCTAGAGGGGTGAGATGCGTAAGCCCAGGATCGACCGGGTCCCCCTCTTCATGCTGTCGATCTTACTGTTGCAACCCTCAGTCCGGTCCGATCTTAGACTAGGAATGAACTCTGTATGCCTAAGCCAACCGATGAAACGAGCGCGCGGGTGGGCGAAAGGGCACTACGCCGGCCAGAGAGGCGGGATGCGTAAGCCGTGGATCGATAGGGTGGTAAGTGGGTTTAGGCACATCTTCATATCTCTGCGTGCCAATGCCATTTTTATGGCTTGTAAATTCAATAAATGGTCCCTTAAGCCTTCACGTGAAGTTTCATGGCAAGACGACTCGTTTTCTATTTTTCATGATTTTTGATAATTTTTACGGTTCAAGATTTTTTTTAAATTTTTTCAGAAGGATTTTGGGCCCCAAATTTGGTAGACGTGATCGTTGTATCTTTTTTGGCATGCACAAAAAAATTCAGCCAAAAACTCGAAGTGTACAAGATTTTGTGACCATTTGAAAAAAGTGTCCCCATTTCAGACACTTTCATGGCTACTGGCAGCAAACCTGTTAAATCACAAAGGCTCTTTAAGGGGGTGTGTGTTCTCGAGGTTTGATGAGGGATAGGGAGCCAATATAAGGGCCAAGTACCAGCACCCATCGCACATCATGTGCGCACACCCTTCGGCCCCCTCGATCAGGTTCTCCGATGATGCTCCGACGATGGTGCCCCGGTGAAGAAAAATACGGTAGCAGCACATGCCCGAGCCCAGCATGTGCTGTCGCCACCCTCAGTCTGGTCCGATCTTAGACTGGGAATGAACTCCGTATGCTTAGACTGAGAATGAACTCCGTATGCCTAAGTCAACCAACGAAACGAGCGTGCGGGCGCTCAGTCAGCCAGAGGGGCAGGATGAGCAAGTCAGGGATCGGTCGGGTCCCTCTCTGCGTGCTGCCGATCTTGTTGCCTCAACCCTCAGTCTCGTCCGATCTTAGACTGGGAATGAACTTCGTATGCCTAAGCCAACCGATGAAACGAGCGGGCACTACGCCGACCAGAGGGGCGGGATGCACAAGCTGTGGATCGATAGGGTGGTAGGTGGGTTTAGGAACATCTTCGTATTTCTGCATGCCAATGCCATTTTTATGGCTTGTAAATTCATACAATGGTCCCTTAAGCCTTGATGTGAAGTTTCATGGCAAGACGACTCGTTTTCTATTTTCATGATTTTCAAAACTTTTTACGGTTCGAGATTTTTTAAAATTTTTTCGGAACAAGTTTTGGCCCTAAACTTATTGTGCAAGTCAGGGATCGGTCGGGTCCCCCTCTACGTGCTGCCGATACTGTTGCCGCAACCCTCAATCTGGTCTGATCTTAGACTGGGAATGAACTCCGTATGCCTAAGCCAACTGATGAAACGAGCGGACGGGCGGGCGGGCACTATACCGGCCAGAGAGACGGGATACGCAAGCCATGGATCGATAGGGTGGTAGGTGGGATTAGGCACATCTTCAAATTTTTGCATGCCAAAGCCATTTTTATGGCTTGTAAATTCATACAATGGTCCCTTAAGCCTTCACGTGAAGTTTCATGGCAAGACGACTCGTTTTCTATTTTTCACGATTTTTGAAACTTTTTATGGTTCGGGATTTTTCACAATTTTTTCAAAAGGAGTTATGGCCCCAAACTTGGTAGACGTGATCCTTGTATTTTTGTTGGCATGCATAAAAAAATTCAGCTAAAAACTCAAAGTGTACAAGATTTTGTGACCATTCGAAAAAAGTGTCCCTATTTCAGACACTTTAATGGCTACTGGCAGCAAACCTGTAAAATCTCAAATGCCCTTTAAAGGGGTGAGAGTTCTTAAGGTTTGATGAGGGATAGGGGGCCAATATAGGGCCAGGTACCACCACCCATCGCACATCATGTGCGCACACCCCCCCGACCCCCCCGATCGCGGGAACCCTAATGCGCAAGCTGTGGATCGATAGGGTGGTAGGTGGGTTTAGGCACATCTTCATATTTCTGTGTGCCAATGCCAATTTTATTAATTGTAAATTCTTACAATGGTCCCTTAAGCCTTCACGTGAAGTTTCATGGCAAGACGACTCGTTTTCTATTTTTTACGTTTTTCAAAACTTTTTACGGTTCAAGATTTTTTAAAAATTTTTCGGAAGGAGTTTTGGCCCCAAACCTGGTAGACGTGATCCTTGCATTTTTTTTGGCATGCACAAAAAAATTCAGCTAAAAACTTGAAGTGTACAAGATTTTATGACCATTTGAAAAAAGTGTCCCCATTTCAGACACTTTAATGGCTATTAGCAGCAAACCTGTAAAATCTCAAATGCTCTTTAAGGGGGTGTGAGTTCTGAAGGTTTGGTGGGGGATAGGGGGCCAATATAAGGGCCAAGTACCAGCACCAATCGCACATCATGTGCGCACACCCCCCGGTCCCCTGATCATCGGAACCCCAATGCCGCCAGTCAAGTTCTCTGATGATGCTCCGACGATGGTGCTTCGACGAAGAAAAATGCGGCACTAGTACATGCTCGAGCCCAGCATATGCTACAGCAACTCTCGGTTTGATCTGATCTTTGACTGAGAATGAACTCCGTATGCCTAAGCCAACCAACAAAACGAACGGGCGGGCGGGCGGGCACTATGCCGACCAGAGAGACGGGATGCGCAAGCCGTCGATCGATAGGGTGGTAGGTGGGTTTAGGCACATCTTCATATTTCTATGTGCCAATCCCAATTTTATGGCTTGTAAATTCATACAATTGTCCCTTAAGCCTTCACGTCAAGTTTCATGGCAAGACGACTCTTTTTCTATTTTTCATGATTTTTGAAACTTTTTGTGGTTCGGGATTTCTTAAAATTTTTTTGGAAGGAGTTTCAGTGCCAAACTTGGCAGACGTGATCCTTTTATTTTTGTTGGCATGCACAAAAAAATTCAACTAAAAACTAGAAGTGTACAAGATTTTGTGACCATTTGAAAAAAGTGTCCCCATTTCAGACACTTTAATTGCTACTGGCAGCAAACCTGTAAAATCTCAAATGCTCTTTAAGGGGGCGTGAGTTCTGAAGGTTTGATGGGAGATAGGGGGCCAATATAAGGGCCAAATACCAGCACCAATCGCACATCATGTGCGCACACCCCCCGGCCCCCCCGATCGTCGGAACCCCAATGCCGCCGGTCAGGTTCTCCGACAATGGTGCCTCGGCGAAGAAAAATGTAGCACCACAACATGCCTGAGCCCAGCATGTGCTGGCGCAACCCCTTGTTTGGTTCAATCTTAGACTGGGAATGAACTCCGTATGCTTAGACTGGGAATGAACTGCGTATGCCTAAGTCAACCCACGAAATGAGCGGACGGGCGCTCAGTTGGCCATAGGGGCGGGATGCGCATGGCGAGGATCGGTCGTGTCCCCCTCTGCGTGCTGCCGATCCTGCTGCCACAACCCTCGGCCCGGTCGGATCTTAGGCTGGCAACGAACTCTGTATGCCTAAGCCAACCGACGAAACAAGCGGACGGGCGGGCGGGCGGGCACTACGCCGGCCAGAGAAACGGGATGCGCAAGCCGTGGATCGATAGGGTGGTAGGTGGGTTGAGGCACATCTTTATATTTCTGTGTGCCAATGCCATTTTTATGGCTTGTAAATTCATACAATGGTCCCTTAAGCCTTCACGTGAAGTTTATTGGCAAGACGACTCGTTTTCTATTTTTCATGATTTTTGAAACTTTTTGCCATTCGCGATTTTTTTAAATTTTTCCAGAAGCAGTTTTGGCCCCAAACTTGGTAGACGTGATGCTCGTATTTTTTTTGGCATGCACAAAAAAATTCAGCTAAAAACCAGAAGTGTACAAGATTTTGTGACCATTTGAAAAAAGTGTCCCCATTTCAGACACTTTAATGGCTACTGGCAGCAAACCTGTAAAATCTCAAATGCTCTTTAAGGGGGTGTGAGTTTTCGAGGTTTGATGAGGGATAGGGGGCCAATATAAGGGCCAAGTAGCAGCACCCATCGTACATCATGTGCGCACACCCCCGCCCCCCTATCGCCGTAACCTCAATGCCATCGGTCAGGTTCTCCGACGATGCTCCGGCGATGGTGCCCCGACGAACAAAATTGCAGCACCACCACATGCTGGAGCCCAGCATGTGCTGCTACAACCCTCGGTCTGGTCCAATCTTAGACTGGGAATGAACTTCGTATGTCTAAGCCAACCGACGAAACGGGCGGGCAGACACTACGCCGGCTAGAGAGACGGGATGCGCAATCCATGGATCGATAGGGTGGTAGGTGGGTTTAGGCACATCTTCATATTTCTGCATGCCAATACCATTTTTATGGCTTGTAAATTCATACAATGGTCCCTTAAGCCTTCACGTGAAGTTTCATGGCAAGAAGACTCGTTTTCTATTTTTCACGATTTTCTAAACTTTTTATCGGTCGGGATTTTTTAAAATTTTTTTGGAAGGAGTTTTAGCCCCAAACATGGTAGACGTGATCCTTCTATTTTTGTTGGCATGCACATAAAAAATCAGCTAAAAACTCGAAGTGTACAAGATTTTGTGACCATTTGAAAAAAGTGTCCCCTTTTCAGACACTTTAATGGCTACTGGCAGCAAATCTGTAAAATCTCAAATGCTCTTTAAAGGGGTGTGAGTTCTTGAGGTTTGATGAGAGATAGGGGGCCAATATAAGGGCCAAGTACCAGCACCCATTGCACATCATGAGTGCACACCACCCCTGGCCCCCCCGATCACCAGAACCCCAATGCCTGAGCCCAGCATGTGCTGGCGCAACCCTCGGTCTGGTTTGATCTTAGATTGGGAATGAACTCCGTATGCCTAAGTCAACCCACGAAACAAGCATACGGGCGCTCAGCCGGCCATAGGGGTGGGATGCGCAAGTCGAGGATCGATCGGGTCCTCCTCTGCATGCTATCGATCCTGCTGCCGCAACCCTCAGTCCTATCTAATCTTAGACTGGGAATGAACTCCGTATGCCTAAGCCAAATGACGAAACAAGCGGGAAGGCGGGCGGGTGGGCACTACGCCGACCAAAGATACGTGATGCGCAAGCCGTGCATCGTTAGGGTGGTAGGTGGGTTTAGGCACATCTTCATATTTTTGTATGCCAATGCCATTTCTATGGCTTGTAAATTCATAGAATGGTCTCTTAAGCCTTCACGTGAAGTTTCATGGCAAGACGACTCGTTTTCTATTTTTCATGATTTTCCAAACTTTTTGTGGTTTGAGATTTTTTAAAATTTTTTCGGAAGGAGTTTTGGCCCCAAACTTGGTAGGCATGATCCTTGTATTTTTTTTGGCATGCACAAAAAAATTTAGTTAAAAACTCGAAGTCTACAAGATTTTGTGACCTTTTGAAAAAAGTGTCCCCATTTCAAACACTTTAGTGGCTACTGGCAGCAAACCTGTAAAATCTCAAATGCTCTTTAAAGGGGTGTGAGTTCTTGAGGTTTAATGAGGGATAGGGGGCCAATATAAGGGCCAAGTGCCAGCATCCATTGCACATCATGTGCGCACACCCCCCCGGCCCCCCCGATCGCCGGAACCCCAATGCTATCGGTCAGGTTCTCTGGCGATGCTCTGACGATGGTGCCCCGACGAAGATAAATGCGGCACCAGCACATGCCCGAGCCTAGTATGTGCTACTGCAACCCTCGGTCAGCTCTGATCTTAGACTGGGAATGAACTTCGTATGCCTAAGCCAACCGACGATACAAGCGGGAGGGCGGTCGGGCGGGCACTACGTCGACCAAAGAGACAGGATGCGCAAGCTGCGGATCGATAGGGTGGTAGGTGGGTTTAGGCACATCTTCATATTTCTGCATACCAATTCCATTTTTATGGCTTGAAAATTCATACAATAGTCCTTTAAGCCTTCACATGAAGTTTCATGGCAAGACGACTTGTTTTCTATTTTTCACGATTTTTAAAACTTTTTGCGGTTCGGGATTTTTTAAATTTTTTTCAGAAGGAGTTTTGGCCCCAAACTTGGTAGACGTGATCCTTGTATTTTTGTTGGCATGCACAAAAAAAAATCAGGCACAAACTCGAAGTGTACAAGATTTTGTGACCATTTGAAAAAAGTGTCCCCATTTCAGACACTTTAATGGCTATTGGCAGCAAACCTTTAATATCTCAAATGCTCTTTAAGGGTGTGTGAGTTCTCGAGGTTTGATGAGGGATAGGTGGTCAATATAATGGCCAAGTACCAGCATCCATCGCACATCATGTGCGCACTCCCCCCCGGCCCCCCCGATCATCGGAACCCCAATACCACCGATCAGGTTCTCCGGTGATGCTCCGATGATTGTGCCCCGTGAAGAAAAATGTGGCACAAGCACATACCCGAGCCTAGTATGTGCTACTGCAACCCTCGGTCCGCTCTGATCTTAGACTGGGAATGAACTCCGTATGCCTAAGCCAACTGACGATACAAGTGGGAGGGCGGTCGGGCGGGCACTACATCGACCAAAGAGACAGGATGCGCAAGCCGTGGATCGATAGGGTGGTAGGTGGGTTTAGG
Organism: Durio zibethinus; assembly: GCF_047325235.1. Lineage (NCBI taxonomy): Eukaryota > Viridiplantae > Streptophyta > Magnoliopsida > Malvales > Malvaceae > Durio > Durio zibethinus. The sequence goes on along the minus strand of NC_143180.1, from coordinate 12,853,333 downwards.
CACATCTTCATATTTCTATGTGCCAATGCCATTTTTATGGCTTGTAAATTCATACAATGGTCCTTTAAGCCATCACTTGAAGTTTCATGGCAAGACGACTTGTTTTCTATTTTTCATGATTTTTGAAACTTTTTACAGTTCGGGATTTTTTAAAATTTTTTCAGAAGGAGTTTTGGCCCCAAACTTGGTAGACGTGATCCTTGTATTTTTGTTGGCATGCACAAAAAAAATCAGGTACAAACTCGAAGTGTACAAGATTTTGTGACCATTTGAAAAAAGTGTCCCCATTTCAGACACTTTAATGGCTACTGGCAGCAAACCTGTAATATCAAATGCTCTTTAAGGGTGTGTGAGTTCTCGAGGTTTGATGAGGGATAGGTGGCCAATATAATGGCCAAGTACCAGCACCCATCGCACATCATGTGCGCACTTCCCCCTGGCCCCCCGATCGTCGGAACCCTAATACCGCCGGTCAGGTTCTCCGGTGATGCTCGGACAATGGTGCCCCGGTGAAGAAAAATGCGGCACCAGCACATGCCCGAGCCCAGCATGTGCTATCGTAACCCTCGGTCCGATCCGATCTTAGACTGGGAATGAACTCCGTATGCTTAGATTGGGAATGAACTCCATATGCCTAAGTCAACCCACGAAACGAGCGTGTGGGCACTCAACCGGCCAGAGGGGCGGGATGCACAAGCCGGGGATCGGCCAGGTCCCCCTCTGCGTGCTGCCGATCCTGCTGTCACAACCCTCGATCCAGTCTGACTTAGACTGGGAATGAACTCCGTATGCCTAAGCCAACCGACGAAACGAGCGGGCGGGCAGGCGGGCACAACGTCGGCCAGAGAGACGGGATGCGCAAGCCGTGGATTGATAGGGTGGTAGGCGGGTTTAGGCACATCTTCATATTTCTACGTGCCAATGATATTTTTATGGATTGTAAATTCATACAATGGTCCCTTAAGCCTTCACGTGAAGTTTGATGGCAAGATGACTTGTTTTTTATTTTTCACGATTTTGGAAACTTTTACGGTTCGGGATTTTTTAAAATTTTTTCGAAAGGAGTTTTGGCCCCAAACTTGGTAGACGTGATCCTTGAATTTTTGTTGGCATGCACAAAGAAAATCAGCTAAAAACCTCGAAGTGTACAAGATTTTGTGACCATTTGAAAAAAGTGTCCTCATTTCGGACACTTTAATGGCTACTAGAAGCAAACCTGTAAAATCTTAAATGCTCTTTAAGGGCGTGTGAGTTCTCGAGGTTTGATGAGGGATAGGAAGCCAATATAAGGGCAAAGTACCAGCACCCATCACATATCATGAGCGCACACCCCCCCTGGCCCCCTCGATGGTCGAAACCCCAATGCCGCCGGTCAGGTTCTCCGACGATGCTCTGGCGATGGTGCCCCGACGAAGAAATATACGGCACCAGCACATGCCCGAGCCCAGCATGTGCTACCGTAACCCTCAGTCTGGTCCAATCTTAGACTGGGAATGAACTCCGTATGCTTAGACTGGGAATGAACTCCGTATGCCTAAGTCAACCCACGAAACGAGCGTGTTGGCGCTCAGCCAACCAGAGGGGCGGGATGTGTAAGTCGGGGATCGACCGGGTCCCCTCTGCGTGCTGTCGATCCTGCTGCTGCAACCCTCGATTTGGTCTGATCTTAGATTAGGAATGAACTCCGTATCCCTAAGCCAACCGACGAAACTAGCGGGCGGGCGGGCACTATGCCGGCCAGAGAGACCGGATGCGCAAGCGTGGATCAATAGGGTGGTAGGTGGGTTTAGGCACATCTTCATATTTCTGCGTGCCAATGCCATTTTTATGGCTTGTAAATTCATACAATGGTCCCTTAAGCCTTCACGTGAAGTTTCATGGCAAGACAACTCGTTTTCTATTTTTCACGATTTTCAAAACTTTTTGATGTTCGGGATTTTTTAAAATTTTTTCGAAAGGAGTTTTGGCCCCAAACTTGGTAGACGTGATCATTGTATTTTTTTTGCCATGCACAAAAAAAAATCAGTTAAAAACTCGAAGTGTACAAGATTTTGTGACCATTTGAAAAAGTGTCCCCATTTCAGACACTTTAATGGCTACTGGAAGCAAACCTGTAAAATCTCAAATGCTCTTTAAGGGGGTGTGAGTTCTCGAGGTTGGATGAGGGATAGGGAGCCAATATAAGGGCCAAGTAGCAGCACCCATCACACATCATGTGCGCACACCCCTCGGGCCCCCCCGATCGCCGGAACCCCAATGCCGCCGATCAGGTTCTCCGGCGATGCTCCGACGATGGTGCCCTGACGAAGAAAAATGCGGCACCAGCACATGCCCGAGCCCAGCATGTGCTACCGTAACCCTCAGTCTAGTCTGATCCTAGACTGGGAATGAACTCCGTATGCCTAAGCTAACCGACGAAATGAGCGGGCGGGCGGGCGAGCACTACGCCGGCCAGAGAGACGGGATGCACAAGCCGTGGATCGATAGGGTGGTAGGTGGGTTTAGGCACATCTTCATATTTTTACGTGCCAATGATAATTTTTATGGCTTGTAAATTCATACAATGGTCCCTTAAGCCATCACGTGAAGTTTCATGGCAAGACGACTGGTTTTTTATTTTTCACGATTTTGGAAACTTTTTATGGTGTCAGATTTTTTAAAATTTTTTCGGAAGGAGTTTTGGCCCCATACTTGATAGACGTGATCCTTGTATTTTTGTTGGCGTGCACAAAAAAATTCAGCTAAAAACTCGAAGTGTACAAGATTTTGTGACCATTTGAAAAAAGTGTCCCCATTTCAGACACTTTATTGGCTACTGGCAGCAAACCTGTAAAATCTCAAATGCTCTTTAAGGGGTTGTGTGTTCTCGAGGTTTGATTAGGGATAGGGGGCCAATATAAGGGCTAAGTACCAGCACCCAGCACACATCATGTGCGCACACCCCCCGGCCGCCCCGATCATTGGAACCCCAATGCCGCCGGTCAGATTCTCTGGCGATGGTGCCCCGGTGAAGAAAAAAATGGCTCCAGCACATGCCCGAGCCCAGCATGTGCTGCCGTAACCCTCAGTCTGGTCCGATCTTAGACTGGGAATGAACTCCGTATGCTTAGACTAGGAATGAACTTCGTATGCGTAAGTCCACCCATGAAACGAGCGTGCGGGGCGCTTAGTCGGCCAGAGGGGCGGGATGGGCAAGCTGAGGATCGACCGGGTCCCCCTCTGCATGCTGCTGATCCTACTGCCGTAACCCTCAGTCCGATCTGATCTTAGATTGGGAATGAACTCCGTATGCCTAAGCCAACCGACGAAACGAGCGGGCGGACGAGCGGGCGGGCACTACGCCGACCAGAGAGACGGGATACGCAAGCCGTGGATCGATAGGGTGGTAGGTGAGTTTAGTCACATCTTCATATTTCTATGTGCTAATGCCATTTTTATGGCTTGCAAATTCATACAATGGTCCCTTAAGCCTTCACGTGAAGTTTCATGGCAAGACGACTCATTTTCTATTTGTCATGATTTTCAAAACTTTTTACGGTTCGAGATTTTTTAAAATTTTTTCGGAAGGAATTTTGGCCCCAAACTTGGTAAACGTGATCCTTGTATTTTTGTTAGCATGCACAAAAAAATTCAGCTAAAAACTCGATGTGTACAAGATTTTGGCCACCATTTGAAAAAAGTGTCCCTATTTCAGATACTTTAATGGCTACTGGCAGTAAACCTGTAAAATCTTAAATGCTCTTTAAGGGGGTGTGAGTTCTCAAGGTTTGATGATGGATAGGGTGCTAATATAAGGGCCAATTACCAGCACCCATCGCACATCATGTGCGCACATGCCCCCCGGCCCCCTATCGCCGAAACCCCAATGTCGCCGGTCAGGTTCTACGGTGATGCTCCGACGATGGTGCCTCGATGAAGAAAAATGTGGCACCAGCACATGCCCGAGCCCAACATGTGCTGTCGCAACCCTAGGTCCGGTCCGATCTTAGACTGGTAATGAACTCGTATGCTTAGACTGGGAATAAACTTCGTATGCCTAAGTCAACCCCACGAAACGAGCATGCGGGTGCTCAGCCGGCCAGAGGGGCGGGATGCCCTTTGCGTGCTGTCGATCCTGCTGCTGCAACCCTCGGTCTGGTCTGATGTTAGACTGGGAATGAACTCCGTATGCCTAAGCCAACCGACGAAACGAACGGGAGGGCGGGCGGGCGGGCACTTCGTCGGCTAGAGAGACGGGATGCGCAAGCCATGGATCCATAGGGTGGTAGGTGGGTTTAGGCACATCTTCATATTTCTGCGTGCTAATGCCATTTTTATGGCTTGTAAATTCATACAATGGTCCCTTAAGCCTTCACGTGAAGTTTCATCGCAAGACGACTCGTTTTCTATTTGTCACGATTTTCAAAACGTTTTGCGGTTCAGGATTTTTTAAAATTTTTTAGGAAGGATTTTAGGCCCCAAAGTTGGCAGACGTGATCCTTGTATTTTGTTGGCATGCACAAAAAAATTCAGCTAAAAACTCGAAGTGTACAAGATTTTGTGACCATTTGAAAAAAGTGTCCCCATTTCAGACACTTTAATGGCTACTGGGAGCAAACCTGTAAAATCTCAAATGCTCTTTAAGGGGGTGTGAGTTCTTGAGGTTTGATGAGGGACAGAGGGCCAATATAAGGGCCAAGTACCAGCACCCATTGCACATCATGTGCGCACACCCCCTCGCCCCCCCGATCGTCGGAACCCAAATGCCACCGGGCAGGTTCTCCAGTGATGCTCCGACGATGGTGCCTGGGAGAAGAAAAATACGGCTCCAGCACATGCCCGAGCCTAGCATGTGCTACCGCAACCCTCGGTCTGGTCAGATCTTAGACTAGGAATGAACTCCGTATGCCTAAGTCAACCCATAAAATGAGCGTACGGGTGCTCAACCGGCTAGAGGGGTGAGATGCACAAGTCGGGGATCGGCCCCATTTCAGACACTTTAATGGCTACTAGCAGCAAACCTGTAAAATCTCAAATGCTCTTTAAGGGGTGTGAGTTCTCGAGGTTTGATGAGGGATAGGGGGCCAATATAAGGGCCAAGTACCAGCACCCATCGCACATCATGTGCGCACACCCCCCAGCACCCCTGATCGCTGAAACCCCAATGCCGCCATCAAGTTCTCCTACGATGCCTCGATGATGGTACCCCGACGAAGAAAAATGTGGCACTAGCACATGCTCGAGCCTAGCATGTGTTGCCGCAACCCTCAGTCCGGTCCGATCTTAGACTGGGATTGAACTCTGTATGCTTAGACTGGGAATGAACTCTGTATGCCTAAGTCAACCCACGAAATGAGTGTGCGGGCACTCAGTCGGCCAGAGGGGCGGGCTGCACAAGCCGAGGATCGATCGGGTCCCCCTCTACGTGCTGCCGATCCTACTGCTACAACCCTCGGTCCGGTCTGATCTTAGACAGGGAATGAACTTTGTATGCCTAAGCCAACAGATGAAATGAGCGAGCGGCCGGGCGGGCACTGCGTCAGCCAGAAAGACGGGATGCGTAAGCCGTGGATCTATAGGGTGGTAGGTGGGTTTAGGCACATCTTTATATTTCTACGTACCAATGCCATTTTTATGGCTTGCAAATCCATACAATGGTCCTTAAGCCTTCACGTGAAGTTTCATGGCAAGACGACTCGTTTTCTATTTTTCATAATTTTCGGAAGGAGTTTTGGCCCCAAAACTTGGTAGACATGATCCTTGTATTTTTGTTGGCATGCACAAAAAAATGCAGCTAAAAACTCGAAGTGTACAAGATTTTGGCCACCATTTGAAAAAAGTGTCCCCATTTCAGACACTTTAATTGCTACTGGCAACAAACCTGTAAAATCTCAAATGCTCTTTAAGGGGGTGTGAATTCTCGAGGTTTGATAAGGGATAGGGGGCAATATAAGGGCCAAGTACCAGCACCCATCGCACATCATGTGCAAGCCGTGGATCGATAGGGTGGTAGGTGGCTTTAGGTGCATCTTCATATTTCTGCATGGCAATGCCATTTTTATGGCTTGTAAATTCATACAATGGTCCCTTAAGCCTTCACATGAAGTTTCATGCCAAGACGACTCGTTTTCTATTTTTCACGATTTTTGAAAATTTTTGTGATTCGGGATTTTTTAAAATTTTTTCAAAAGGAGTTTTCACCCAAACCTGGTAGACGTGATCCTTGCAATTTATTTGGCATGCACAAAAAAATTCAGCTAAAAACTCAAAGTTTACAAGATTTTGTGACAATTTGAAAAAAGTGTCCCCATTTCAGACACTTTAATTGCTACTGGCAGCAAACCTGTAAAATCTCAAATGCTCTTTAAGGGGGCGTGAGTTCTCGAGGGTTGATGAGGGATAGTGGGTAAATACAAGGGCCAAGAACCAGCCATCATCGCACATCATGTGCGCACACCCCCCGATCGCTAGAACCCCAATGCCGCCGGTCAGCTTCTCCGATGATGCTCCGACGATGGTGCCCCGACGAAGAAAAATGCGGCACCAGCACATGCCCGAGCCCAGCATGTGCTGTCACAACCCTCGGTCCAATCCGATCTTAGACTAGGAAAGAGCTCCGTATGCTTAGACTGGGAATGAACTCCATATGCCTAAGTCAACCCACGAAACGAGTGTGCGGGCGCTCAGTCGGCCAGAGGGGCAGGATGCGCAAGCTAGGGATCGGTCATGTCCCTCTCTACGTGCTACCGATCCTGCTGCTGCAACCCTCGATCCAGTCTGATCTTAGACCAGGAATGAACTCCGTATGCCTAAGCCAACCGACGAAATGAACGGGCGGGCGGGCGGGGGGGCACTACGTCGGCCAGAAGACGGGATGCGCAAGCCATGGATCGATAGAGTGGTAGGTTAGTTTAGGCACATCTTCCTATTTCTACATGGCAATGCCATTTTTATGGCTTTTAAATTCATACAATAGTCCCTTAAGCCTTCACGTGAAGTTTCATGGCAAGACGACTCGTTTTCTATTTTTCTCGATTTTTGAAAATTTTTGCTGTTCGGGATTTTTTAAAATTTTTTCACAAGGAGTTTTGGCCCCAAACTAGGTAGATGTGATCCTTGTATTTTTTTTGGCATGCACAAAAAAATTCAGCTAAAAACTCGAAGTGTACAATATTTTGTGACCATTTGAAAAAAGTGTCCCAATTTCAGACACTTTAATGGCTACTGGCAGCAAACCTGTAAAATCTCAAATGCTCTTTAAGGGGGTGTGAGTTCTCGAGGTTTGATGAGGGATAGGGGGCCAAAATAACAGCCAAGTACCAGCACCCATCGCACATCATGTGTGCACTCACCCCCCTGGCGATGCTCCAACGATGGTGCCTCGACGAAGAAAAATGCGACACCAGCACATGCCCGAGCCCAGCTTGTGCTGCCGCAACCCTCGGTCTGGTCCGATCTTAGACTGGGAATGAACTTCATATTTTTAGACTGGTAATGAACTCCGTATGCCTAAGTCAACCCACAAAATGAGCGTACGGGCACTCAGCAGGCCAGAGGGGTAGGATGCCCAAGTCGAGGATAGGCTCGGTCCCCCTCTACGTGCTGTCGATCCTGCTACTGCAACCCTCACTCCGGTCCAATCTTAGACTAGGAATAAACTCTGTATGCCTAAGCCAACCGATGAAACGAACGGGCGGGCGGGTGGGCGGGCACTATGCCTGCCAGAGAGACGGGATGCGCAAGCCGTGGATCGATAGGGTGGTAGGTGGGTTTAGGCACATCTTCATATTTTTGCGTGCCAATGCCACTTTTATGGCTTGTAAATTCATAAAATGGTCCCTTAAGCCTTCACATGAAGTTTCATGGCAAGACGATTCGTTTTCTATTTTTTACGATTTTTGAAACCTTTTACGGTTTGGGAATTTTTAAAAATTTTTCGAACGGAGTTTTGGTCCCAAACTTGGTAGATGTGATACTTGTATTTTTGTTGGCATGCACAAAACAATTCACCGAAAAACTCAAAGTGTACAAGATTTTGTGACCATTTGAAAAAAAGTGTCCCCATTTCAGACACTTTAATGGCTACTGACAGCAAACCTGTAAAATCTCAAATGCACTTTAAGGGGGTGTGAGTTCTCAAGGTCTGATGAGGGATAGGGGGCCAACATAAGGGCCAAGTACTAGCACCCATCGCACATCATGTGTGCACACCTCCCGGCCCCTCCGATCGCCGGAACCTGAATGCCACCGATAAGGTTCTCGACTATGCTCCGATGATGGTGCCTCAACGAAGAAAAATGCGGCACCAGCACATGCCCGAGACCAACATGTGCTGCCGCAACCCTCAGTCCTGTCCGATTTTAGATTGGGAAGGAACTCCGTATGCTTACACTGGGAATGAACTCCGTATGCCTAAGTCAACCCACAAAATGAGCGTGCAGGAGCTCAGTCGGCCAGAGGGGCGGGGCGCGTAAGTCAGAGATCAATCGGGTCCCCCTCTGCATGCTGTCGATCCTGCTGCCGCAACCCTTAGTCTGGTTCCATCTTAGACTAGGAATGAACTCCGTATGCCTAAGCCAACCGACGAAACGAACGAGCGGGCATGCACTACGTCGGCCAGAGAGACGAGATGCGCAAGCCGTGGATTGATAGGGTGGTAGGTGGGTTTAGGCACATCTTCATATTTTTGCGTGCCAATGCCATTTTTATGGCTTGTAAATTCATACAATGGTCCCTTAAGCCTTCACATGAAGTTTCATGGCAAGAAGACTCGTTTTCTATTTTTCACGATTTTTGAAACTTTTTGTGGTTCGGGATTGTTTAAAATTTTTTCGGAAGGAGTTTTGGCCCCAAACATGGTAGATGTGATACTTGTATTTTTGTTGGCATGCACAAAAAAATTCAGCCAAAAAATCAAAGTGTACAAGATTTTGTGACCATTTGAAAAAAGTGTCCCCATTTCAGACACTTTAATGGCTACTGGCAGCAAACCTGTAAAATCTCAAATGCTCTTTAAGCGGGTGTGAGTTCTCGAGGTTTGATGAGGGATAGGGAGCCAATATAAGGGCCAAGTACTAGCACCCATTGCACATCATGTGCGCACACCCCCCGTCCCCCCGATCGCCGGAAACCAAATGCCGTCGGTCAGGTTCTCCGGCGATGCTCCGATGATGGTGCCTCGATGAAGAAAAATGTGGCACCAGCACATGCTCGAGCCCAGCATGTGCTGCCATAACCCTCAGTCCGGTCCGATCTTAGACTGGGAATGAACTCCGTATGCTTACAATGGGAATGAACTCCGTATGCCTAAGTCAACCCACAGAACGAGCGTGTGGGCGCTCAGCCGGCCAGAGGGGTAGGATACGTAAGCCGGAGATCGTTCGGGTCCCCCTCTGCATGCTGCCGATCCTGCTACTGCAACCCTCGGTTCGGTTCGATCTTAGACTGGGAATGAACTTCGTATGCCTAAGCTAATTGACGAAACGAGCGGGCGGGCGGGCGGGCACTACGTCGGCTAGAGAGACGGGATGCGCAAGTCGTGGATCGATAGGGTGGTAGGTGGGTTTAGGCACATCTTCATATTTCTGCGTGACAATGCCATTTTTATGACTTGTAAATTCATACAATGGTCCCTTAAGCCTTCACGTAAAGTTTCATGCCAAGACGATTCGGTTTCTATTTTTCACGATTTTTGAAACTTTTTGCGGTTCGGGATTTTTTAAAATTTTTTTGTAAGGAGTTTTGGCCCCAAACTTGGTAGACGTGATCTTTGTATTTTTTTTGACATGCACAAAGAAAATCAGCTAAAAACTCGAAGTGTACAAGATTTTGTGACCATTTGAAAAAAGTGTCCGCATTTCAAACACTTTAATGGCTACTGGCAGCAAACCTGTAAAATCTCAAATACTCTTTAAGGGGGTGTGAGTTCTCGAGGTTTGATGAGGGGTAGGGGGCCAATATAAGGGCCAAGTACTAGCACCCATCGCACATCATGTACGCACACCCTAACCAGCCCCCCCGATCGTCGGAACCCCAACGCCGTCGGTCAGGTTCTCCGGTGATGCTCCGGCGATGCTTCGGCGATGGTACCCCGACGAAGAAAAATGTGGCACCAGCACATGCCCGAGCCCAGCATGTGTTGCCACAACCCTAGGTCCGATCCGATCTTAGACTGGGAATGAACTCCGTATGCCTAAGTCAACCGATGAAACGAGCGGGCGGGCGAGCGGGCGGGCACTACGCTGGCCAGAGAAACGGGATGCGCAAGCCGTGGATCGATAGGGTGGTAGGTGGGTTTAGGCACATCTTCATATTTTTACGTGCCAATGCCATTTTTATGGCTTGTAAATTCATACAATGGTCCCTTAAGCCTTCACGTAAAGTTTCATGCCAAGATGACTCGGTTTCTATTTTTCATGATTTTTGAAACTTTTACGGTTCAGGATTTTTTAAAATTTTTTCGTAAGGAGTTTTGGCCCCAAACTTGGTAGATGTGATCTTTGTATTTTTGTTGACATGCACAAAGAAAATCAGCTAAAAACTCGAAGTGTACAAGATTTTGTGACCATTTGAAAAAAATGTCCGCATTTCAGACACTTTAATGGCTACTGGCAGCAAACCTGTAAAATCTCAAATACTCTTTAAGGGGGTGTGAGTTCTCGAGGTTTGATGAGGGATAGGGGCCCAATATAAGGGCCAAGTACCAGCACCCATTGCACATCATGTGCACACCCCCCGGCCCCCCTGATCATCGAAACCCCAATGCCGTCGGTCAGGTTCTCCGACGATGCTCCGATGATGCTGCCCCAGAGAAGAAAAATGCAGCACCAGCACATGCCCGAGCCCAGCATGTTCTACAATAACCCTCTGTTTGGTCCGATCTTAGACTGGGAATGAACTCCGTATGCTTAGACTGGGAATGAACTCCGTATGCCTAAGCCAACCCACGAAACGAGCGTGCGGACGCTCAACCGACCAGAGGGGCGGGATGCGCAAGCCGGGGATCGGTCGATTCCCCCTCTATGTCCTGCTGATCCTACTGCCACAACCCTTGGTCTGGTCTGATCTTAGACTGGGAATGAACTCCGTATGCCTAAGCCAATCAACAAAACAAGCGGGCAGGTGGGCACTACGTCGGACAGAGAGGCGGGACGCACAAGCCGTGGATCGATAGGGTGGTAGGTGGGTTTAGGCATATCTTCATATTTCTGTGTGCCAATGCAATTTTTATGGTTTATAAATTCATACAATGGTCCCTTAAGCCTTCACGTTAAGTTTCATGGCAAGATGACTCGTTTTCTATTTTTCATTATTTTTGAAACTTTTTACGGTTCTGGATTTTTTAAACTTTTTTCGAATGGAGTTTTGGCCCCAAAATTGGTAGACGTGATCCTTGTATTTTTGTTGGCATGGACAAAAAAATTCAGCTAAAAACTCAAAGTGTACAAGATTTTGTGACCATTTGAAAAAAGTGTCCCCATTTCAGAAACTTTAATGGCTACTGGCAGCAAACCTGTAAAATCTCAACTGCTCTTTAAGGGGGTGTGAGTTCTCAAGGTTTGACGAGGGATAGGGGGCCAATATAAATGCCAAGTACCAGCACCCATCGTACATCATGTGCGCACACCCCCCGGCCCCCTCGATCGCCGAAACCCCAATGCCGCCAGTCAGGTTCTCCGGTGATGCTCCAGTGATGGTGCGCTGACGAAGAAAAATACAGCACCAGCACATGCTCGAGCCTAGCATGTGCTGCCGCAACCCTCGGTCCAATGCGATCTTTGACTGGGAATGAACTCCGTATGCCTAAGTCAACCCACGAAACGAGCGTGCGGGCGCTCAGCCGACCAGAGGGGCGGGATGCGCAAGCCGGGGATCGACTGGGTCCCCCTCTGTGTGCGGCCGATCCTGCTTCCACAACCCTCGGTTTGGTCTAAACTTGGACTGGAATGAACTTTGTATGCTTAAGCTAACTGACGAAACGAGCAGGCGGGCGGGCGGGCGGGCACTTCACCGACCAGAGAGACGGGATTCGTAAGCCGTGGATCGATAGGGTGGTCGGTGGGTTTAGGCACATCTTCATATTTCTGTGTGTCAATGCCATTTTATGAATTGTAAATTCATACAATGGTCCCTTAAGCCTTCACGTGAAGTTTCATGGCAAGACGACTCGTTTTCTTTTTTTCACGATTTTTAAAACTTTTTGCGGTTCGGGATGTTTTAAAATTTTTCGGAAGGAGTGTTGGTGCCGAACTTGGTAGACATGATCCTTGTATTTGTGTTGGCATGCCCAAAAAAATTCAGCTAAAAACTCGAAGTGTACAAGATTTTGTGACCATTTGAAAAAAGTGTCCCCATTTCAGACACTTTAATGGCTACTGGCAGCAAGCCTGTAAAATCTCAAATTCCCTTTAAGGGGGCGTGAGTTCTCGAGGTTTGATGAGGGATAGGAGGCCAATATAAGGGCCAAGTACCAGCGCCCATCGTACATATGTGCGCACACCCCCCCGGCCGCTCCGATAGTCGGAACCCCAATGTCACCGGTTAGGTTCTCCGAAGATGCTTCGGCGATGGTGCCCTGATGAAGAAAAATGCAACACCAGCACATGCCCTAGCCCAGCATGTGCTGCCACATCCCTCAGTCCAGTCTGATCTTAGACTGGGAATGAACTCCGTATGCTTAGAGTAGGAATGAACTCCGTATGCCTAAGTCAACCCACAGAACGAGCGTGCGGGCGCTCAGCCGGCCAGAGGGGTGAGATGTGCAAACCGGGGATCAGTCGGGTCCCCCTCTGCGTGCTACCGATCCTGCTACCACAACCCTCGAACTGGTCCAATCTTAGACTGGGAATGAACTCCGTATGCATAAGCCAACCGACGAAACGAACGGGCGGACGGGTAGGCGGGCACTACGTCGGCCAGAGAGACTGTATGCGCAAGTCGTGGATCGATACGGTGGTAGGTGGGTTTAGGCACATCTTCATATTTGTGCATGCCAATGCCATTTTTATGGCTTGTAAATTCATGCAATGGTCCCTTAAGCCTTCATGTGAAGTTTCATCGCAAGACGACTCATTTTTTATTTTTCATGATTTTTGAAATTTTTTATGGTTCGAGATTTTTTAAAAGTTTTTCGGAAGGAGTTTTGGCCCAAAACTTGGTAGACGTGATCCTTGTATTTTTTTTGGCGTGCACAAAAAAATTCAGCTAAAACCTCGAAGAGTACAAGATTTTGTGACCATTTGAAAAAAGTGGCCCCATGTTAGACACTTTAATGGCTACTGGCAGCAAACCTGTAAAATCTCAAATGCTCTTTAAGAGGGTGTGAGTTCTCGAGGTTTGATGAGGGATAGGGGGCCAATATAAGGGCCAAGTACCAGCACCCATGGCACACCATCTGCACACACCCCCCCGCCCCCCCGATTGTCAGAACCCTAATGCCGCCAGTCAGGTTCTCCGGTGAAGCTCCAGCGATGGTACCCCGACGAAGAAAAATGCGACACCAGCACATGCCCGAGCCCAACATGTGCTGCCCCAACCATCGGTCCGGTCTGATCTTAGACTGGGAATGAACTCTGTATGCTTAGACTGGGAATGAACTCCGTATGCCTAAGTCAACCCACGAAATGACCGTACGGGCGCTCAGCCGGCCAGAGGGGCAGGATGCGCAAGCCAGGGATCGACCGGGTCCCCCTCTACGTGCTACCGATCCTACTACCACAACCCTCAATCCGATCTGATCTTAGACTGTTAATAAACTCCATATGCCTAAGCCAACCGACGAAACGAGCGGACGGGCAGGCACTACACCGATCAGAGAGACGGGATGTGCAAGCCATCAATCGATAAGGTGGTAGGTGGGTTTAGGCACATCTTCATATTTCTGCATGCCAATGCCATTTTTATGGCTTGTAAATTCATACAATGGTCCCTTAAGCCTTTACGTGAAGTTTCATGGCAAGACGACTCATTTTCTATTTTTAATGATTTTTGAAACTTTTTGCGGTTCAGGATTTTTTAAAATTTTTTTGGAAGAAGTTTTGGTCCCAAACTTGGTAGACATGATCATTGTATTTTTTTTGGCATGCACAAAAAAATTCAGCTAAAAATTCGAAGTGTACAAGATTTTGTGACCATTTGAAAAAAGTGTTCCCATTTCAGACACTTTAATAGCTACTGGAAGCAAACCTGTAAAATCTCAAATGCTCTTTAAGCGGGTGTGAGTTCTCAAGGTTTGATGAGGGATAGGGGGCCAATATAAGGGCCAAGTAGCAGCACCCATCACACATCATGTGCACACACCCCCCGGCCCCCCCAATCGTCGGAACCCCAATGCCATCGGTCAGGTTCTCCGGCAATGCTCCGACGATGGTGCCCCGGCGAAGAAAAATATGGCACCAGCACATGCTCGAGCCTAGCATGTGCTGCCGCAACCCTCAGCCTGATCCGATCTTAGACTGGGAATGAACTTCGTAAGCTTAGACTGGGAATGAACTATGTATGCCTAAGTCAACCCATGAAACGAGTGTGCGGGCGCTCAGCCGGCCAGAGGGCGGGATACGCAAGCCAGGGACCGACCGGGTTCCCCTCTGCGTGCTGCTGATCCTGCTATCGTAACCCTCAGTTTGGTCCGATCTTAGACTGGGAATGAACTTCGTATGCCTAAGCCAACCGACAAAACGAACAGACGAGCGAGCGGGCGGGCACTGCATCGGCCAGAGAGACGGGATGCGCAAGCGGTGGATTGATAGGGTGGTAGGTGGGTTTAGGCACATCTTCATATTTTTGCATGCCAATGCCATTTTTATGGCTTGTAAATTCATACAATGGTCCCTTCAGCCTTCACGTGAAGTTTCATGGCAAGACGACTCGTTTTCTATTTTTCATAATTTTTGAAACTTTTTGCGGTTTGAGATTTTTTAAAATTTTTTCGGATGGAGTTTTGCCCACAAACTTGATAGACGTGATCCTTGTAATTTTGTTGGCATGCACCAAAAAATTATGATAAAAACTCAAAGTGTACAAAATTTTGTGTCCATTTGAAAAAAATGTCCCCATATCAAACACTTTAATGCCTACTGACAGCAAACCTGTAAAATCTCAAATGCTCTTTAAGGGGGGTGAGTCGAGGTTTGATGAGGGATAGGTGGCCAATATAAGGGCCGGTTAGGTTCTCCGACGATGGTGCCCCGACGAAGAAAAATGCGGCACCAGCACCTGCTCGAGCCCAGCATGTGCTGCCGCAACCCTCGATCAGGTCCGATCTTAGACTGGGAAAGAACTTCGTATGCTTAGACAGGGAATGAACTCCGTATGCCTAAGTCAACCCATGAAATGAGCATACGGACGCTTAGCCGGCCAAAGGGCGGGATGCGCAAGCCGGGGATCGAAAGGGTCCCACTCTACGTGCTGCCAATCCTGCTGGTGCAACCTTCGGTCCAGTCTCATCTTAGACTAGGAATGAACTCCGTATGCCTAAGCCAACTGACAAAACGAGCGGGCGGGCGAACGGGCGGGCACTACGCAGGCCAGGGATCGATAGGGTGGTAAGTGGGTTTAGGCACATCTTCATATTTCTATGTGCCAATGCCATTTTTATGGCTTGTAAATTCATACAACGGTCCCTTAAGCCTTCACGTGAAGTTTCATGGTAAGACGACTTGTTTTTTATTTTTCACGATTTTCAAAACTTTTTACGATTCGATATTTTTTAAAATTTTTTTGGATGGAGTTTTGGCCCCAAAATTGGTAGACGTGATCCTTGTAATTTTGTTGGCGTGCACAAAAAAATACAGCTGAAAACTCGCAGTGTGCAAGATTTTGTGACCATTCGAAAAAGTGTCCCCATTTTAGACACTTTAATGGCTACTGGCAGCAAACCTGTAAAATCTCAAATGCTCTTTAAGAGGCTGTGAGTTCTTGAGGTCTGATGAGGGATAGGGTGCCAATATAAGGGCCAAGTACCAGCACCCATCGCACATCATGTGCACACACCCCCTCGGCCCACCCGATCGTCGGAACCCCAATGTCGCCGCTCAGGTTCTCCGGTGATGCTCTGACGAAGAAAAATGGGGCACCAGCACATGCCCGAGCCCAGTATGTGTTGCCGTAACCCTCAGTCCAGTCCGATCTTAGATTGGGAAAGAACTCCGTATGCTTAGATTGGGAATGAACTCCGTATGCCTAAGTCAACCCACAAAACGAGCGTGCGGGAGCTCAGTCGGCCAAAAGGGCAGGATGCACAAGCCGAGGATCGGTCGGGTCCCCTCTGTGTGCTACCGATCCTACTACCCCAACCCTTGGTCCAGTCTGATCTTAGACTGGGAATGAACTCCGTATGCCTAAGCCAACCGACGAAACGAGCGGGCGACCAGGAGGATAGGCACTACGTCGGCCAGAGAGACGGGATGCACAAGCTGTGGATCGAGAGGGTGGTAGGTGGGTATACAGACATCTTCATATTTCTATGTGCCAATGCCATTTTTATGGCTTTTAAATTCATACAATGGTCCCTTAAGCCTTCACGTGAAGTTTCATGGCATCTATTTTTCATGATTTTTGAAACTTTTTACGGTTCAAGATTTTTTAAAATTTTTTCGGAAGGAGTTTTGGCCTCAAACTTGGCAGACTTGATCCTTGTATTTTTGTTGGCATGCATAAAAAATTTCAACTAAAAACTCGAAGTGTACAAGATTTTGTGTCCATTTGAAAAAAGTGTCCCCATTTCAGACACTTTAGTGGCCACTGGCAGCAAACCTATAAAATCTCAAATGCTTTTTAAGGGGGTGTGAGTTCTTGAGGTTTGATGAGGGATAGGGGGCCAATATAAGGGCCAAGTACCAGTACTCATCGCACATTTTGTGCGCACCCCCGTGGCCCCCCCGATCGCCGGAACCCCAATGTCGTCGATCAGGTTCTCCGACAATGGTGCCCCGGTGAAGAATAATGCAGCACCAACACATGCCTAAGCCCAGCATGTGCTGCCGCAACCCTCGGTCGGATCTGATCTTAGACTGGGAATGAACTCCATATGCTTAGACTGGGAATGAACTCTGTATGCCTAAGTCAACCCACGAAACGAGCGTGCGGCCGCTCAACTGACCAGAGGGGCGAGATGCGCAAGTCGGGGATCAGTTGGGTCCCCCTCTACGTGCTGCCGATCCTACTGCTGGAACCCTCAGTCCAGTATGATCTTAGACTGGGAATGAACTCCGTCTGCCTAAGCCAACCGACGAAACGAACGGGTGGACGGGTGGGCGGGCGGGCGGGCATTACGCCGGCCAGAGAGATGGGAAGCGTAAGCTGTGGATCGATAGGGTGGTAGGTGGGTTTTGGCACATCTTCCTAATTCTACATGCCAATACCATTTTTATGGCTTGTAAATTCATAAAATGGTCCCTTAAGCCTTTACGTGAAGTTTCATGGCAAGACGCCTCGTTTCTATTTTTCACGATTTTTAAAACTTTTTACGGTTCGGGATCTTTTAAAATTTTTTTGGAAAGAGTTTTGGCCCCAAACTTGGTAGACGTGATCCTTGTATTTTTGTTGGCATGCCCAAAAAAATTCGGCTAAAAACTCAAAGTGTGCAAGATTTTGTGACCATTTGAAAAAAGTGTCCTCATTCCAGACACATTAATGGTTGCTAGTAGCAAACCTGTAAAATCTGAAATGCTCTTTAAGGGGGTGTGAGTTCTCGAGGTTTGATGAGGGATAGGGGGCCAATATAAGGGCCAAGTACCAGTACCCATTGCACATCATGTACGCACACCCCCCCGGCCCCTCCGATCGTCGGAACCCCAATGTCGCCTGTCAGGTTCTTCGACGATGCTCTGGCGATGGTGCCCCGACGAAGAAAAATGTGGCACCAGCACATGCTCGGGTCCAGCATGTGCTGCCGCAACCCTCGGTTCGGTCCGATATGAGACTGGGAATGAACTCCATATGCCTAAGTCCACCCACGAAACGAGCGGGCGCTCAACCGACTAGAGGGACGGGATGCGCAAGCCAGGGATCGATCGGGTCCCCCTCTGCGTGCTACCGATCCTGCTGCCACAACCCTCGGTCTGGTCCAATCTTAGACTGGGAATGAACTCCATATGCCTAAGCCAATCGTTGAAATAAACGGGCGGGCGGACGGGCGGGTACTACACCGGCTAGAGAGACGGGATGCCCAAGCCATGGATCGATAGGGTGTAGGTGGGTTTAGGCACATCTTCATATTTCTCCATGCCAATGCCATTTTTAGGGCTTGTAAATTCATACAATGGTCCCTTAAGCCTTCACGTGAAGTTTGATGGCAAGACGACTTGTTTTCTATTTTTCATGATTTTTGAAACTTTTTGCAGTTCGAGATTTTTTAAAATTTTTTCGGAAGGATTTTTGGCCCCAAACTTGGTAGACGTGATCCTTGTATTTTTGTTGGCATGCACAAAAAAATTTAGCTAAAAACTCGAAGTGTACAAGATTTTTGTGACCATTTGAAAAAAGTGTCCCCATTTCAGACACTTTAATGGCTACTGGCAACAAACCTGTAAAATCTCAAATGCTCTTTAACGGGGTGTGAGTTCTCAAGGTTTGATGAGGGATAGGGGGCCAAGTACCAGCAACCATCACACACCATGTGCACACACCCCCCCGGCCCCCTCGATCACCGGAACCACAAAGCCATCGATCAGGTTCTCCGGCAATGCTCCGGTGATGGTACCTCGGTGAAGAAAAATACGGCACCAACACATGCCCGAGCCCAGCATGTGCTGTCGTAACCCTTGGTCCTGTCCGATCTTATCCTGGGAATAAACTCCGTATGCTTAGATTGGGAATGAACTCTGTATGCCTAAGTCAACCCACGAAACAAGCGTGCGGGCGCTCAACCGGCCAGAGCGGTTGGATGCGTAAGCCGAGGATCGATCGGGTCCCCGTCTGCATACTGTCGATCCTGCTATCGCAACCCTTGGTTCGGTCCAATCTTAGACTAGGAATGAACTCCGTATGCTTAGGTCAACCCATGAAATGAGCATGCATCTTAGGGATCGGTCGGGTCCCTCTCTGCGTGCTGCCGATCCTGCTACCGCAACCATCGATCCGGTCCAATCTTAGACTGGGAATGAACTCTGTATGCCTAAGCCAATCGATGAAACGAGCGGGCGAGTAGGCGGGCGGGCAGGCGGGCACTACGTCGGCCAGAGAGACGGGATGCGCAAGCTGTGGATCGATAGGATGGTAGGTGGGTTTAGGTACATCTTCATATTTCTGCATGCCAATGCCATTTTTATGGCTTGTAAATTCTTACAATGGTCCCTTAAGCCTTCACGTGAAGTTTCATGGCAAGATGACTCATTTTCTATTTTTCATAAGGAGTTTTAACCCCAAACTTGAAAGACGTGATCCTTGTATTTTTGTTGGCATGCATAAAAAAATTCAGCTAAAAACTCAAAGTGTACAAGATTTTGTGACCATTTGAAAAAAGTGTCCCCATTTCAGACACTTTAATGGCTACTGTCAGCAAACCTGTAAAATCTCAAACATTCTTTAAGGGGGTGTGAGTTCTCAAGGTTTGATGAGGGATAAGGGGCCAATATAAGGGCCAAGTACCAGCACCCATCACACATCATGTGCAAACACCCCCCGACCCCCCCGATCGTCAAAACCCCAATGCTGTCGGTCAAGTTCTCCAGCGATGCTCCGGCAATGGTAGCCCGGTGAAGAAAAATGTGGCACCAGCACATGCCTGAGCCCAGCATGTGCTGTCACAACCCTCGGTCTAGTTCGATCTTAGATTGGGAATGAATTTCGTATGTTTAGACTGGGAATCAACTCTGTATGCCTAAGTCAACCCACGAAATAAGCGTGCAGGTGCTCAGCCGACTAGAGAGGCGGGATGCGTAAGTCGGGGATCGATCGGGTCCCCCTCTGCGTGCTGCCGATCCTGCTGCCGTAACCCTCAGTCCGGTCCAATCTTAGACTAGGAATGAACTCCGTAAGCCTAAGCCAATCGACGAAATGAGCGGACGGGCGGGCGGGTGAGCGGGCAATACGTCGGCCAGAGAGACGGGATGCACAAGCCGTGGATCGATAGGGTGGTAGGTTGGTTTAGGCACATCTTCATATTTCTACATGGCAATGCCATTTTTATGGCTTGTAAATTCATACAATGGTCCCTTAAGCCTTCACAAGAAGTTTCATGGCAAGACGACTTGTTTTCTATTTTTCATGATTTTCAAAACTTTTTGTGGTTTGGGATTTTTTTAAATTTTTTTGGAAGGATTTTTGGCCCCAAACTTGGTAGACGTGATCCCTGTATTTTTGTTGGTATGCACAAAAAAAAATCAACTAAAAACTCGAAGTGTACAAGATTTTGTGACCATTTGAAAAAGTGTCCCCATTTCAGACACTTTAATGGCTACTGGTAGCAAACCTGTAAAATCTCAAATGCTCTTTAATGGGGTGTGAGTTCTCGAGGTTTGATGAGGGATAGGGGGCCAATATAAGGGCCAAGTACCAGCACCCCTCGCACATCATGTGCGCACACCCCCTGGCCCCCCCGATCGTCGGAACCCCATGCCGCTGGTCAGGTTCTCCGGTGATGCTCCGGTGATGGTGCCCCGACGAAGAAAAATACGGCACCAGCACAAGCCCGTGCCTAGCATGTGCTATCGTAACCCTCGGTCTGGTCCGATCTTAGACTGGGAATGAACTCCGTATGCCTAAGCCAACTGACGGAACGAGCGGGCGGGCGGGCAGGCGGACACTACGCCAGCCAGATAGACGGGATGCGCAAGCCGTGGATCGAAAGGGTGGTAGGTGCGTTTAGGCATATCTTCATATTTCTGCATGCCAATGCCATTTTAATGGCTTGTAAATTCATACAATGGTCCCTTAAGCCTTCACATAAAGTTTCATGGCAAGACGACTCGTTTTCTATTTTTCACGATTTTCAAAACTTTTTGCGGTCCAAGATTTTTTAAAATTTTTTCTGAAGGATTTTTGGCCCCAAATTTGGTAGACGTGATCCATGTATTTTTTTTCGCCTGCAAAAAAAAAAATCAGCTAAAAAATCGAAGTGTACAAGATTTTGTGACCATTTGAAAAAAGTGTCCCCATTTGAGACTCTTTAATGGCTACTGGCAGCAAACCTGTAAAATCTCAAATGCGCTTTAAGGGGGTGTGACTACTCATGGTTTGATGAGGGATAGGGGGCCAATATAAGGGCCAAGTACAAGCACCCATCACACATCATGCGTGCACACCCCCCCCGGCCCCCTGATCGTCGGAACCCCAATACCGTCGATCAGGTTCTCCGACGATGGTACCCCGGCAAAGAAAAATACGGGCCAACACATTCGCAAGCCCAGCATGTGCTGTTGCGACCCTCGGTCCGGTT
The DNA here is from genome assembly GCF_047325235.1 of Durio zibethinus. Classification (NCBI taxonomy): domain Eukaryota; kingdom Viridiplantae; phylum Streptophyta; class Magnoliopsida; order Malvales; family Malvaceae; genus Durio; species Durio zibethinus. Next base: position 12,831,978 of record NC_143180.1, on the reverse strand, counting down.
TGATTTTAGATTGGGAATGAACTCTGTATGCCTAAGTCGACCGACGAAACGAGCGGGTGGGCGGGCACTACGCCGACCAGAGAGACAGGATGCGCAAGCCGTGGATCTATAGGGTGGTAGGTGGGTTTAGGCATATCTTCATATTTTTACGTGCCAATGCCATTTTTAGGGCTTTCAAAATTCATACAGTGGTCCCTTAAGCCTTCACGTGAAGTTTCATGGCAAGACGACTCGTTTTCTATTTTTAACGATTTTCAAAACTTTTTGCGATTCAAGATGTGATCCTTGTATTTTTGTTGGTATGCACAAAAAAAATCAGCTAAAAAATTGAAGTGTACAAGATTTTGTGACCATTTGAAAAAAGTGTCCCCATTTCAGATACTTTAATGGCGACTAGCAGCAAACCTGTCAAATCTCAAATGCTCTTTAAAGAGGTGTGAGTTCTTGAGGTTTGATGAGGGATAGATAGGGGGCCAATATAAGGGCCAAGCACCAGCACCCATCGCACATAATCTGCGCACACCCCCCTGGACACCCCGATCGCCGGAACCCCAATGCCGCCGGTCAGGTTCTCCGATGATGCTCCGGCGATGGTGCCCCGACGAAAAAAAATACGGCACCAGCACATGCCCGAGCCCAGCATGTGCTACCGTAACCCTTGGTCTGGTTCAATCTTAGACTGGGAATGAACTCCGTATGCCTAAGCCAACTGACGAAACGAGCGGACGGGCGGGTGGGCGGGCACTACGTCGGCCAGAGAGACGGGATACGCAAGTCATGGATCGAAAGGGTGGTAGGTGGGTTTAGGCCTATCTTCATATTTCTAAATGCCAATGCCATTTTAATGGCTTGTAAATTCATACAATGGTCTCGTAAGCCTTCATGTAAAGTTTCATGGAAAGACAACTCGTTTTCTCTTTTTCACAATTTTTGAAACTTTTTGCGGTTCAAGATTTTTTAAAATTCTTTCGGGAGGAGTTTTGCCCCAAACTTCGTAGACGTGATCCTTGTATTTTTGTTGGCATGCACAAAAAAAATTAGCTAAAAACTCGAAGTGTACAAGATTTTGTGACCATTCGAAAAAAGAGTCCCCATTTCAGACACTTTAATGGCTACTGGCAGCAAACCTGTAAAATCTCAAATGCTCTTTAAGGGGGTGTGACTGCTGGTGGTTTGTTGAGGGATAGGGGCCCAATATAAGGGCCAAGTACAAGCACCCATCGTACATCATATTTTTGCGTCCCAATGCCATTTTTAAGGCTTTCAAAATTCATACAATGGTCCCTTAAGCCTTCACGTGAAATTTCATGGCAAGACGACTCGTTTTCTATTTTTCATGATTTTCAAAACTTTTTGTGGTTCAAGATGTGATCCTTGTATTTTTGTTGGTATGCACAAAAAAAATCAGCTAAAAAATCGAAGTGTACAAGATTTTGTGACCATTTGAAAAAAGTGTCCCCGTTTCAGATACTTTAATGGCGACTGGCAGCAAACCTATAAAATCTCAAATGCTCTTTAAGGGGGTGCGAGTTCTTGAGGTTTGATGAGGCATAGGGGGCTAATATAAGGGCCAAGTACCAGCACCCATCACACATAATGTGTGCACACCCCCTGGACCCCCCGATCGTCGGAACCCCAATGCCACCTATCAGGTTATCCGGCGATGCTCCGTCGATGCTCCGACGATGGTGCCCCGGTGAAGAAAAATATGGCAACAGCACATGCCCGAGCCCAGCATGTGCTGCCATAACCCTCGGTCTGATCCGATCTTAGACTGGGAATGAACTCCGTATGCTTAGACTGGGAATGAACTCCGCATGCCTAAGTCAACCAACGAAACGAGCGTGTGGGCGCTCAGCCGGCCAGAAGGGCAGGATGCACATGTCGTGGATCGATCGGGTCCCCCTCTGCGTGCTGCCGATCCTGTTGCTGCAACCCTCGGTTTGGTCCAATCTTAGACTGGGAATGAACTTCGTATGCCTAACCCAACCGATGAAACGAGCACGCGAGCGGGCGGGCACTACGCCGGCCAGAGAGATGGGATGTACAAGCCATGGATCGATAGGGTGGTAGGTGGGTTTAGGCACATCTTCATATTTCTGTGTGCCAATGCCATTTTATGGCTTATAAATTCATACAATGGTCCCTTAAGCCTTCACGTGAAGTTTCAAGGCAAGACGACTCGTTTTCTATTTTTCATGATTTGGAAAACTTTTTGTGGTTCAAGACATGATCCTTGTATTTTTGTTGGTATGCAAAAAAAAAATCAGCTAAAAAATCGAAGTCTACAAGATTTTGTGACCATTTGAAAAAAGTGTCCCCGTTTCAGATACTTTAATGGCAACTGGCAGCAAACCTGTAAAATCTCAAATGCTCTTTAAGAGGTTGTGAGTTCTTGAGGTTTGATGAGGGATAGGGGGCCAATATAAGGGCCAAGTACCAGCACCCATCGTACATAGTGTGCACACACCTCCTGGACCCCCCGATTGTCGGAACCCCAATGCCGCCTGTCAGGTTCTCCGGCGATGCTCCGACGATGGTGCCCCGGTGAAGAAAAATATGGCAACAGCACATGCTCGAGCCCAGCATGTGCTGCCATAACCCTCGGTCTGGTTCGATCTTAGATTGGGAATGAACTCCGTATGCTTAGACTGGGAATGAACTCCGTATGCCTAAGTCAACCAACGAAACGAGCGTGTGGGCACTTAGCCGGCCAGAAGGGCGGGATGCCCATGCCGGGGATCGATTGGGTCCTCCACTGCGTGCTGCTGATCCTGCTGCTGCAACCCTCGGTCTGGTCCAATCTTAGACTGGGAATGAACTCCGTATGCCTAACCCAACTGACGAAACGAGCAGGCGGGCGGGCGGGCACTACGCCGGCCAGAGAGACAGGATGCGCAAGCCGTGGATCGATAGGGTGGTAGGTGGGTTTAGGCATATCTTCATATTTCTGCGTGCCAATGCCATTTTTAGGGCTTTCAAAATTCATACAATGGTCCCTTAAGCCTTCACGTGAAGTTTCATGGCAAGACGACTCGTTTTCTATTTTTTACGATTTTCAAAAACTTTTTGCGGTTCAGGATTTTTTTCAAATTTTTTCGGAAGGAGTTTTGGCCCCAAACTTGGTAGACATGATCCTTTTATTTTTGTTGGCATGCACAAAAAAAATCAGCTAAAAACTCGAAGTGTACAAGATTTTATGACCATTTGAAAAAAGTGTCCCCATTTTAGACACTTTAATGGCTACTGGCAGCAAACCTGAAAAATCTCAAATGCTCTTTAAGAGGGTGTGAGTTCTCGAGGTTTGATGAGGGATAGGGGGCCAATATAAGGGCCAAGTACCAGCACCCATTGCACATCATGTGCGCACACCCCCGGCCCCCCCGATCGTCGAAACCCCAATGTCGCAGGTCAGGTTCTCCGGTGATGCTCCGATGATGGTGCCCCGATGAAGAAAAATGCGGCACCAGAAAATGCCTGAGCCCAGCATGTCCTATCGCAACCCTCGGTCCTGTCTGATCTTAGACTGGGAATGAACTCTGTTTGCTTAGACTGGGAATGAACTCCGTATGCCTAAGTCAACCGAGGAAACGAGTGTGCAGGTGCTCAGCCGGCCAGAGGGGCGGGATGCATAAGCCAAGGATCGGTCGGGTCCCCCTCTATGTGCTACCAATCCTACTGCTACAACCCTCGATCCGATCCAATCTTAGACTGGGAATGAACTCCGTATGCCTAAGCCAACCGACGAAACGAGCGGACGGACGGGTAGGCGGGCACTATGCCGGCCAGAGAGACGGCATACGCAAGCCGTGGATCGATAGGGTGGTAGGTGGGTTTAGGCACATCTTCATATTTCTATGTGCCAATTCCATTTTTATGGCTTGTAAATTCATACAATGGTCCCTTAAGCCTTCACATGAAGTTTCATGACAAGATGACTCGTTTTCTTTTTTTTCACGATTTTTGAAACTTTTTGTGGTTCAGTATTTTTTAAAATTTTTTCGGAAGGAGCTTTGGCCCCAAACTTGGTACACGTGATCTTTGTATTTTTGTTGGCATGCACAAAAATAATTCAGCTAAAAACTTGAAGTGTACAAGATTTGTGACCATTTGAAAAAAGTGTCGCCATTTCAGGCACTTTAATTGCTACTGGCAGCAAACCTGTAAAATCTCAAATGCTCTTTAAGGGGTTGTGAGTTCTCGAGGTTTGATGAGGGATAGGGGGCCAATATAAGGGCCAAGTACCAGCACCCATCGCACATCATGTGCGCACACCCCCCCGATCCCCCCGATCATCGGAACCCTAATGAGAGACGGCATGCGCAAGCCGTGGATCGATAGGGTGGTAGGTGGGTTTAGGCACATCTTCATATTTCTATGTGCCAATGCCATTTTTATGGCTTGTAAATTCATACAATGGTCCTTAAGCCTTCACGTGAAGTTTCATGGCAGGACGACTCATTTTTTATTTTTCATGATTTTTGAAACTTTACGGTTCGGGATTTTTTAAAATTTTTTCGGAAGGTGTTTTGGCCCCAAACTTTGTAGAAGTGATCCTTGTATTTTTGTTGGCATGCACAAAAAAATCAGCTAAAAACTCGAAGTGTACAAGATTTTGTGACCAGTTGAAAAAAGTATCCCCATTTTAGACACTTTAATGGCTACTGGCAGCAAACTTGAAAAATCTCAAGTGCTCTTTAAGGAGGTGTGAGTTGTCGAGGTTTGATGAGGGATAGGGGGCCAATATAAGGGCCAAGTACCAGCACCCATTGCACATCATGTGCGAACACCACCCGGCCCCCTCGATCGCCGAAACCCCAATGCCGCAGGTCAGGTTCTCTGGCGATGGAGCCCCGACGAAGAAAAATACGGCACCAGCAAATGCCCGAGCCCAGTATGTGCCAACGCAACCCTCTGTCCGGTCTGATCTTAGACTGGGAATGAACTCCGTATGCTTAGATTGGGAATCAATTCTGTATGCCTAAGTCAACCTAAGAAACGAGCGTGCGGGCGCTCAGCCAGCCAGAGAGGCAAAATGCGCAAGCTGAGGATCGACTGAGACCCCTCTGCGTGCTATCGATCCTACGGGCAGGCTGGCGGGCGGGCACTACGCCGACCAAAGAGACGGGATGCGCAAGCCGTGGATCGATAAGGTGGTAGGTGGGTTTAGGCACATCTTCATATTACTGTGAGCCAATGCCATTTTTATGGCTTGTGAATTCATACAATGGTCCCTTAAGCCTTCACGTGAAGTTTCATGGCAAGATGACTCGTTTTCTATTTTTCACGATTTTTGAAACTTTTTGCGGTTCAGGATTTTTTAAAATTTTTTTCGAAAGATTTTTAGACCCAAACTTGGTAGACGTGATCCTTGTATTTTTGTTGGCATGCACAAAAAAAATCAGCTAAAAACTCGAAGTGTACAAGATTTTGTGACCATTTGAAAAATGTGTCCCCATTTTAGACACTTTAATGGCTACCGGCAGCAAACCTGTAAAATCTCAAATGCTCTTTAAGGGGTGTGAGTTCTCAAGGTTTGACGAGGGATAGGGGGCCAATTTAAGGGCCAAGTACCAGCACCCATCGCACATCATGTGCGCACACCCACCCTGACCCCTCCAATCGTCGGAACCCCAATGCCGTCGGTCAGGTTCTCCGACGATTCTCTGGCGATGGTGCCCCGACGAAGAAAAATGTGGCACCAGTACATGCTCGAGCCCGGCATGTGCTACCCCAACCCTCTGTTTGGTCTGATCTTAGACTGGGAATGAACTCCATATGCTTAAGCCAATCAATGAAACGAGCGGACGGGCGGGTGTGCGGGCACAACGCCGTCCAGAGAGACGGGATGCGCAAGCCGTGGATCGATAGGGTGGTAGGTTGGTTTAGGCACATCTTCATATTTCTGTGTGCCAATGCCATTTTTATGGCTTGTAAATTAATACAATGGTCCCTTAAGCCTTCACCTGAAGTTTCATGGCAAGACGACTCGTTTTCTATTTTTCATGATTTTTAAAACTTTTTGCGGTCCAGGATTTTTTAAACTTTTTTCGGAAAGATTTTTGGCCCCAAACTTGGTAGACGTGATCCTTGTATTTTTTTTGGCATGCACAAAAAAAATCAGCTAAAAACTCGAAGTGTATAAGATTTTGTGACCATTTGAAAAAAGTGTCCCCATTTGAGACTCTTTAATGGCTACTGGCAGTAAACCTGTAAAATCTCAAATGCTCTTTAAGGGGGTGTGAGTTCTCGAGGTTTGATAAGGGATAAGGGGCCAATATAAGGGCCAAGTACCAGCACCCATCGCACATCATGTGCGCACACCCCCCCCGACCCCCCCAATCATCGGAACCCTAATGCCGTCGGTCAGGTTCTCCGATGATTCTCCAGCGATAGTGCCCCGACGAAGAAAAATGCACCACCAGCACATGCCCAAGGCTAGCATGTGCTACCGTAACCCTCGGTCCAGTCCGATCTTAGACTGGGAATGAACTCCGTATGCCTAAGTCTACCCGTAAAACGAGCGTGCGGGCATTCAGCTGGCCAAAGGGGCGGGATGCACAAATCGGGGATCGGCCGGGTCCCCCTTTGTGTCCTGCCGATCCTGCTGCCCCAACCCTCAGTCCGGTCTGATCTTAGACTAGGAATGAACTCCGTATGCCTCAGCCAACCGACGAAACAAGCGGGCAGGCGGGCAGCCGGGCACTAAGTTGGCCAGAGAGACGGGATGCGCAAGCCGTGGATCGATAGGGTGGTAGGTGGGTTTAGGCACATCTTCATATTTCTGTGTGCCAATGCCATTTTTATGGCTTGTAAATTCATACAATCGTCCCTTAAGCCTCCACGTGAAGTTTCATGGCAAGACGACTCGTTTTCTATTTTTCATGATTTTTGAAACTTTTTGTAGTTTGGGATTTTTTAAAATATTTTTGGAAGGATTTTTGGCCCCAAACTTGGTAGACATGATCCTTGCATTTTTTTTGGCATGCACAAAAAAAATCAGCTAAAAACTCGAAGTGTACAAGATTTTGTGACCATTTGAAAAAAGTATTCCCATTTCAGACACTTTAATGGCTACTGGCAGCAAACCTGTAAAATCTCAAATGCTCTTTAAGGGGGTGTGAGTTCTCGAATTTTGATGATGGATAGGGGGCCAAGATAAGGGCCAAGTCCCAGCACCCATGGCACATCATGTGCGCACACCCCCCCGGCCCCCCCGATCGCCGAAACTCGAATGTCGTCGGTCAGGTACTCGGGCGATGCTCCGACGATGGTGCCCTGACGAAGAAAAATGTGGCACCAGTACATGCCCGAGCCAATCATGTGCTGCCGCAACCCTCGGTCTAATCCGATCTTAGATTGGGAATGAACTCCGTAGGCCTAAGCCAACCGACGAAACGAGCGGGCGGGCGGGTGGGCGGGCACTACGCCAGCCAGAGAGATGGGATGCGCAAGCCGTGGATCGATAGGGTGGTAGGTGGGTTTAGGCACATCTTCATATTTTTTCATGCCAATGCCATTTTTATGGCCTGTAAATTCATCCAATGGTCCCTTAAGCCTTCACGTGAAGTTTAATGGCAAGACGACTCGTTTTTCTATTTTTCTCGATTTTTGAAACTTTTTACGGTTTGAGATTTTTGAAAACTTTTTCGAAATGAGTTTTGGCCCCAAACTTGGTAGACGTGATCCTTGTATTTTTGTTGGCATGCACAAAAAAATTCAGCTAAAAATTCGAAGTGTATAAGATTTTGTGACCATTTCAAAAAATGTGTCACCATTTCAGACACTTTAATGGCTAATGGCAGCAAACCTGTAAAATCTCAAATGCACTTTAAGGGGGTGTGAGTTCTCAAGGTTTGATGAGAGATAGGGGGCCAATATAAGAGCCAAGTACCAGCACCCATCACACATCATGTGCGCACACCCCGGGGCCCCCCCGATCGTCGGTACCTTAATGCCATCGGTCAGGTTCTCCGGTGATGCTCCTGTGATGGTGCCCGGGCAAAGAAAAATGCGGCACCAGGACATGCCCGAGCCCAGCATGTGCTACCACAAGCCTCGGTCAGGTTCAATCTTAGACTGGGAATGAACTCCGTATGCTTAGACTGGGAATGAACTCCATCTACCTAAGTCAACCCACGAAACAAACGTGCGGGCGCTCAGCCGACCAAAGGGGCAGGATGCACAAGCCAAGGATTGACCGAGTCCCCCTCTACGTGCTACCGATCCTGCTATCGTAATGCTCAGTCCGGTCTGATCTTAGAGTGGGAACGAACTCCGTATGACTAAGCCAATCGACAAAACAATAGGCGGGCGGGCAAGCGGGCACTACGCCGGCTAGAAAGGTAGGATGCGCAAGCCGTGGATCGGTAGGGTGGTAGGTGGGTTTAGGTACATCTTCATATTTCTGCATGCCAATGCCATTTTTATGGCTTGTAAATTCATAACCCTAATGCCGCCGGTCAGGTTCTCCGGCGATGCTCCGGCGATGGTGCCCTGACGAAGAAAAATGCGGCACCAGCACATGCCCGAGCCCAGCATGTGCTGCCGCAACCCTCGATCTGGTCTGATCTTAGACTGGGAATGATCTCCACATTCTTAGACTGGGAATGAACTCCGTATGCGTAAGTCAACCCACGAAATGAGCGTGTGGGCGCTTAGCCGGCCAGAGGGGCGGCATGCGCAAGTCGGGGATCGATCGGGTCCCCCGCTACGTGCTGTCGATCCTACCACCGCAACCCTCAGTCTGGTCTGATCTTAGACTGGGAATGAACTCCGTATGCCTAAGCCAACCGATGAAACGAGCGGACGGGCGGGCGGGCACTACGCCGGCCATAGAGACAGGATACGCAAGTCGTGGATCAATAGGGTGGTAGGTGGGTTTAGGCACATCTTCATATTTCTGCGTGCCAATGCCATTTTTATGGCTTGTAAATTCATAGAATGGTCCTTTAAACCTTCACATAAAGTTTCATGGCAAGACGACTCGTTTTTTATTTTTCATGATTTTCAAAACTTTTTACAGTTCAAGATTTTTTAAAATTTTTTTGGAAGGATTTTTGGCCACAAACTTGGCAGACATGATCCATGTATTTTTGTTGGCATGCACAAAAAAATTCAGCAAAAAACTCGAAGTGTACAAGATTTTGTGACCATTTGAAAAAAGTATCCCCATTTCAGACACTTTAATGGCTACTGGCAGCAAACCTGTAAAATCTCAAATGCTCTTTAAGGGTGTGTGAGTTCTCTAGGTTTGATGAGGGATAAGGGGCCAATATAAGGGCCAAGAACCAGCACCTATCGCACATCATGTGCGCACACCCCCCGTCCCCCCCGATCACCGTAACCTCAATGCCGCCCGTCAGGTTCTCTGGTAATGGTGCCCCGGCGAAGAAAAATGTGGCACCAGCACATGCTCGAGCCCAGCATGTGCTGCCGCAACTCTCGATTTGGTCTGATCTTAGACTGAGAATGAACTCCGTATGCTTAGACTGGGAGTGAACTCCGTATGCTTAGACTGGGAATGAACTCCGTATGCCTAAGTCAACCCACGAAACGAGCGTGCGGGCGCTCAGCTGGCCAGAGGGGCGGGATGCGCAAGCCGGGGATCGGTCGGGTCCCCCTCTGCATGCTGCCGATCCTACTGCCGCAACCCTCGGTTCAATCTGGTCTTAGACTGGGAATGATTTCCATATGCCTAAGCCAACCGATGAAACGAGTGGGCGGGCGGGCAGGCGGGCACTACGCCGACCAGTGAGACGGGATGCGCAAGTCGTGGATCGATAAGGTAGTAGCTGGGTTTAGGCACATCTTCATATTTCTGCATGCCAATTCCATTTTTATGGCTTGTAAATTCATACAATGGTCCCTTAAACCTTCACGTGAAGTGTCGTAGCAAGACCACTCGTTTTCTATTTTTCATAATTTTTGAAACCTTTTGTGGTTCGGGATTTTTTAAAATTTTTTCAGAAGGTGTTTTGGCCCCAAACTTGGTACACATGATCCTTGTACTTCTATCAGCATGCAAAAAAAAATTCAGCTAAAAACTCGAAGTGTACAAGATTTTGTGGCCATTTGTAAAAAGTGTCCCCATTTCAGACACTTTAATGGCTACTAGCAGCAAACCTGTAAAATCTCAAATGCTCTTTAAGGGGTTGTGAGTTCTTGAGGTTTGATGAGGGATAGGGGGCCAATATAAGGGCCAAGTACTAGCACCCATCGCACATCATGTGCGCACACCCCCTCGGCCCCCTGATCACCGGAACCCCAATGCCATCGGTCAGGTTCTCTAGTGATGCTCCGATGATGGTGCCTCGGTGAAGAAAAATGCGGCACCATCACATGCTCGAGCCCAGCATGTGCTGTCGTAACCCTCAGTCCGGTTTGATCTTAGACTGGGAATGAACTTCGTATGCTTACACTGGGAATGAACTCCGTATGCCTAAGTCAACCCATGAAACGAGCGTGCGGGCGCTCAGCCGGCCAGAGGGGCGGGATGCGCAAGCCGAGGATTGGTCGGGTCCCCCTCTGCATGCTGCCAATACTGCTGCCATAACCCTCGGTTCGGTCTGATCTTTGACTGGGAATGAACTCCGTATGCCTAAGCCAACCGACGAAACGAGCGGGCGGTCGAGCAGGCGGGCGGGCAGGCACTATGCCGGCAGAGAGACAGGATGCGCAAGCCGTGGATTGATAGGGTGGTAGGTGGGTTTAGGCACATCTTCATATTTTTGCATGCCAATTCCATTTTTATGGCTTGTAAATTCATACAATGGTCCCTTAAGCCTTCACGTGAAGTGTCGTGGCAAGACAACTCGTTTTCTATTTTTCATAATTTTTGAAACTTTTTGCGGTTTGGGATTTTTTAAAATTTTTTCAGAAGGTTTTTTGGCCCCAAACTTGGTAGACGTGATCCTTGTATTTTTGTCGGCATGGAAAAAAAAATTCAGCTAAAAACTCGAAGTGTACAAGATTTTGTGACCATTTGAAAAAAGTGTCCCCATTTCAAACACTTTAATGGCTACTGGTAGCAAACCTGTAAAATCTCAAATGCTCTTTAAGGGGGTGTGAGTTGTCGAGGTTTGATGAGGCATAGGGGGCCAATATAAGGGCCAAGTACCAGCACCCATCGCACATCATGTGCACACACCCCCCCGTCCCCTCGATCGTTGGAACCCCATTGCCGTCGGTTAGGTTCTCCGGCGATGCTCCGATGATGGTGGGCGACGAAGAAAAATGCGGTATCAGCACATGCCCGAGCCAAGCATGTGCTGTCGCAACCCTGGGTTTGGTTTGATCTTAGACTGGGAATGAACTCCGTATGCTTAGATTGGGAATGAACTCCGTATGCCTAAGTTAACCCACGAAACGAGCGTGGGGGCGCTCAGCTGACCAGAAGGGCGGGATGCGCAAGCCGGGGATCGACCGGGTCCCCCTCTACGTGCTGCCGATCTTGCTGCCACAACCATCGGTCTGGTATGATCTTAGACTGGGAATGAACTCTGTATGCCTAAGCCAACCGATGAAACGAGCGGGCGGGCGGGCGGGCACTACGATGGCCAGAGAAACGGGATGCGCAAGTCGTGGATCGATATGGTGGTAGGTGGGTTTAGGCACATCTTCATATTTTTGCATGCCAATGCCCATTTTATGGCTTGTAAATTCAAACAATGGCCCCTTAAGCCTTCACGTGAAGTTTCCTGGCAAGACGACTCGTTTTATATTTTTCACGATTTTTGAATCTTTTTACGGTATGGAATTTTTTAAAATTTTTTTGGAAGGATTTTTGGCCCCAAACTTGGTAGACGTGATCCTTGTATTTTTGTTGGCATGCACAAAAAAATTCAACTAAAAACTCGAAGTGTACAAGATTTTGTGACCATTTGAAAAAAGTGTCCCCATTACAGACATTTTAATGGCTACTAGCAACAAACCTGTCAAATCCCAAATGCTCTTTAAGGGGGTGTGAGTTCTCGAGGTTTGACGAGGGATAGGGGGCCAACATAAGGGCCAAGTACCAGCACCCATCGCACATCATGTGCGCACACCCCCCGGCCCCCCAATCGCCGGAACCCCAATGCCGTCGGTCAGGTTCTCTGGCGATGCTCTGACGATGGTGAGCCGACGAAGAAAAATACGGCACCAGCACATGCCCAAGCCTAGTATGTGCTGTCACAACCCTCGGTCTGATCCGATCTTAGACTGGGAATGAACTCCGTACGCTTAGACAGGGAATGAACGCCGTATACCTAAGTCAACCCATGAAACGAGCGTACGGGTGCTCAGCCGACCAAAGGGGCGAGATGCGCAAGCTGGGGATCGACTGAGTCCCCCTCTACATGTTACCAATCTTACGGCCACATCCCTTGGTCCGGTCTGATCTTAGACTGGGAATGAACTCCGTATGCCTAAGCCAATCGACGAAACGAGCGTGCGGGCGGGCATTATGCCGGCCAAAGAGACGGGATGCGCAAGCTGTGTATCGATAGGGTGGCAGGTGGGTTTAGGTACATCTTCATATTTTTTCATGCCAATGCCATTTTTATGGCTTGTAAATTCATACAGTGGTCCTTTAAGCCTTCACGTGAAGTTTCATGGCAAGACGACTCGTTTTTTATTTTTTAGGATTTTTGAAACTTTTTGTGGTTCGAGATTTTTTAAAATTTTTTCGGAAGGAGTTTTGGCCACAAACTTGGTAGACGTGATCCTTGTATTTTTGTTGGCATGCACAAAAAAATTCAACTAAAAACTCGAAGTGTACCAGCACCCACGGCACATCATGTGAGTTCTAGAGGTTTGGTGAGGGATAGGATCCAATATAAGGGCCAAGTACCAACACCCACGGCACATCATGTGCGCACACCCCCCCGGCCCCCTCGATCGCTGGAACCCTGTTGCCGTCGATCAGGTTCTCTGGTGAAGCTTCGACGATGGTGCCCCGGCGAAGAAAAATACGGCCCCAGCACATGCCTGAGCCCAGCATGTGCTGCTGCAACCCTCGATCTGGTCCGATCTTAGAGTGGGAATGAACTCAGTATGCTTAGACTAGGAATGAACTCTGTATGCCTAAGTCAACCCATGAAACGATCGTGCGGGCGCTTAGCCTGCCAGAGGGGTGGGATGCGTAAGCCGAGGATCGATCTAGTCCCCCTCTACGCGCTACCGATCCTGCTGCCACAACCCTCGGTCCGGTCCGATCTTAGACTGTGAATGAACTTCGCATACCTAAGCCAACCGATGAAATGAGCGGGCGGGCGAGCGGATGGGCGGGCACTACACCAACCAGAGAGATGGGATGCGCAAGCCATCGATCGATAGGGTGGTAGGTGGGTTTAGGCCCATCTTCATATTTCTGCATGCCAATGCCATTTTTATGGCTTGTAAAATCATACAATGGTCCCTTAAGCCTTCACGTGAAGTTTCATGGCAAGACGACTCATTTTCTATTTTTCATGATTTTTGAAACTTTTTGTGGTTCAGGATTTTTTAAAATTTTTTCGGAAGGATTTTTGGACCCAAACTTGGTAGACATGATCATTGTATTTTTGTTGGCATGCATAAAAAAATTCAGCCAAAAACACAAAGTGTACAAGATTTTTTGACCATTTGAAAAAAGTGTCCCTATTTCAAACACTTTAATAGCTACTGGCAGCAAACCTATAAAATCTCAAATGCTCTTTAAGGGGGTGTGAGTTCTCAAGGCTTGATGAGAGATAGGGGGCCAATATAAGGGCCAAGTACCAGCACCCATCGCACATCATGTGTGCACACCCACCCGTCGGCCCCCCCGATCGTCGGAACCCCAATACCGTCGGTCAGGTTCTCCGGTGATGGTGCCCCGACGATGAAAAATACGGCACCAGCACATGCCCGAGACCAGCATGTGCTACCGCAACCCTCGGTCCAATCCGATCTTTAAGGGGGTGTGAGTTTTCCAGGTTTGATGAGGGATAGGGGGCCAATATATGGGCCAAGTACCAGCACCCATCGCACATCATGTGGACACACCCCCCGGCCCCCCGATCGCTGGAACCCCAATGCCGTCGGTCAGGTTCTCCGATGATGCTTCGACGATGGTGCCCCAGTGAAGAGAAATGCGGCACGAGCACATGCCTGAGCCCAGCATCTGTTGTCGCAACCCTTGGTCCAGTCCGATCTCAGACTGGGAATGAACTCCGTATGCTTAGACTGGCAATGAACTATGTATGCGTAAGTCAACCCACAAAACGAGCGTGCGGGTGCTTAGCCGGCCAGAGGTGCGGGATGCGCAAGCCGAGGATCGACTGGGTTCCCCTCTACGTGCTGCTGATCCTGCTACCGGAACCCTCGGTCTGGTCCAATCTTAGACTAGTAATGAACTCCGTATGCCTAAGCCAACTGACGAAACGAGCGGATGGGCGGGGGGGCGAGCACTATGACGACCAGAGAGACGGGATGCGCAAGCTGTGGATCGATAGGGTGGTAGGTGGGTTTAGGCACATCTTCATATTTCTGCGTGCCAATGCCATTTTTATGGTTTGTAGATCCATACAATGGTCCCTTAAGCCATCATGTGAAGTTTCATGACAAGACGACTCGTTTTCTATTTTTCATGATTTTTGAAACTTTTTACGGTTCAAGATTTTTTAAAATTTTTTCGGTAGGAGTTTTGGCCACAAGCTTGGTAGACGTGATCCTTGTGTTTTTGTTGGCATGCACAAAAAAAGTCAGCTAAAAACTCGAAGTGTACAAGATTTTGTGACCATTTCAAAAAAGTATCCCCATTTCAGACACTTTAATGGCTACTGGCAGCAAACCTATAAAATCTCAAATGCTCTTTAAGGGGGTGTGAGTTCTTGAGATTTGATGAGGGATAGAGGTCCAATATAAGGGCCAAGCACAAGCACCCATCGCACATCATGCGTGCACACCCCCCCGGCCCCCCCGATCGTCAGAACCCTAATGCCGTCAGTCAGGTTCCCCGATGATGCTTTGACGATGGTGCCCCGACGAAGAAAAATGCGACACCAGCACATGCCCGAGCCTAGCATGTGCTGTCGCAACCCTCAGTCTAGTCCGATCTTAGACTGGGAATGAACTCCGTATGCTTAGATCGGGAATGAACTCCATATGCCTAAGTCAACCCACGAAACGAGCGTGCGGGCGCTCAATCGGCCAGAGGGGCGGGATGTGCAAGCCGGGGATCAGTCGGGTCCCCCTTAGCTGCAGCTACAACCCTCGGTTGGCCCAATCTGAGACTGGGAATGAACTCCGTATGCCTAAGCCAACCAAAGAAACGGGCGGGCGGGTGGGTGGGCGGGCAGTACGTCGGCCAGAGAAACGGGATGCGCAAGCCGTCGATCGATAGGATGGTAGGTGGGTTTATGCACATCTTTATATTTCTGCATGCCAATGCCATTTATATGGCTTGTAAATTCATACAATGGTCCCTTCAGCCTTCATGTGAAGTTTTATGGCAAGACGACTCGTTTTCTATTTTTCATGATTTTTGAAACTTTTTACGGTTCAGGATTTTTTTAAATTTTTTTGGAAGAAGTTTTGGCCCCAAACTTGGTAGACATGATCCTTGTATTTTTGTTGGCATGCATAAAAAACGTCAGCTAAAAACTCGAAGTGTACAAGATTTTGTGACCATTTGAAAAAAGTGTCCCCATTTCAAACACTTTAATGGCTACTGGCAGCAAACCTGTAAAATCTCACATGCTCTTTAAGGGGGTGTGAGTTCTCAAGGTTTGATGAGGGATAGGGGGCCAATATAAGGGCCAAGTACCAGCACCCATCACACATCATGTGCGTACACCCCCCCGATCGTCGGAACCCCAATGCCGCCGGTCAGCTTCTCTAGTGATGCTCCGACGATAGTGCCTCGACGAAGAAAATTATGGCACCAGCACATGCCCGAGCCCAGCATGTGCTGCCGCAACCCTCGATTTGGTCTGATCTTAGACTGGGAATGCACTTCGTATGCTTAAGCTGGGAATGAACTCCGTATGCCTAAGTCAACCCATGAAACGAGCGTGCGGGCGCTCAACCGACCAGAGGGGTGGGATGCGCAAGCTGGGGATCGACTGGGTCCCCCTCTATGTGCTGTCGATGCTACTGCCGCAACCCTCGATCCGGTCTGATCTTAGACTGGGAATGAACTCTGTATGCCTAAGCCAACCGACGAAACGAACGGGCGAGCAGGCGGGCACTACGTCGGCCAGAAGGACAGGATTTTTAAAATTTTTTTTGATTGGGAATGAACTCCGTATGCTTAGACTGGAAATGAACTTCGTATGCCTAAGTCAACCCATGAAACGAGCGTGTCGGTGCTCAGTCGACCAGAAGGGCGGGATGCACAAGCCGGGGATTAGTCGGGTCCCCTTCTACGTGCTACCGATCCTGCTGCCGCAACCTTCAGTCCGATCTGATCTTAGACTGGGAATGAACTCTGTATGCCTAAGCCAACCTACAAAATGAGTGGACGGGCAAGCAGGAACTACGCCGGCCAGAGAGATGGGATGCGCAAGCCGTGTATCGATAGGGTGGCAGGTAGGTTCAGGCACATCTTCATATTTCTGCATGCCAATGCCATTTTTATTTCTTGTAAATGCATACAATGGTGCCTTAAGCCTTCACGTGAAGTTTCATGGCAAGACGACTCGTTTTCTATTTTTCACAATTTTTAAAACTTTTTACGGTTCGAGATTTTTCAAAATTTTTTTGAAAGGAGTTTTGGTCCCAAACTTGGTAGACGTGATCCTTGTATTTTTGTTGGCATGCACAAAAACATTCAGCTAAAAACTTGAAGTGTACAAGATTTTGTGACCATTTGAAAAAAGTGTCCCCATTTCAAACACTTTAATGGCTACTGGCAGCAACCTTTTAAATCTCAAATGCTCTTTAAGGGGGTGTGAGTTCTCGAGGTTTGACGAGGGATAGGGGGCATATATAAGGGCCAAGTACCAGCACCCATCACACATCATGTGCGCACACCCCCCCGGCCCCCCCGATCGTCGGAACTTCAATGCCCCAGGGAAGAAAAATACGGCACCAGCACATGCTCGAGCCCAGCATGTGCTGCTGCAACCCTCGGTCCGGTACGATCTTAGAATGGGAATGAAGTCCATATGCTTAGACTGCGAATAAACTCCGTATGCCTAAGTCAACCCACGAAACGAGCGTGCGGGCGCTCAGCTGGCCAAAGGGCCGAGATGCGCAAGCCGACGATCGGTCGGGTCCCCCTCTACGTGCTGCCGATCCTACTGTCGTAACCCTCAGTCTGGTCTGATCTTAGACTGGGAATGAACTCCATATGCCTAAGCCAACCGACGAAATGAGCGGGGCGGCGGGCGGGCGGGAACTACGCCGGCCAGAGAGATGGGATGCGCAAACCATGGATCGATAGGGTGGTAGGTGGGTTTAGGCACATCTTCATATTTTTGCATGCCAATGCCATTTTTATGGCTTGTAAATGCATACAATGGTCCCTTAAGCCTTCACGTGAAGTTTCATGGCAAGACGACTCGTTTTCTATTTTTCACGATTTTTGAAACTTTTTACGGTTCGGCATTTTTTAAAACTTTTTTAGAAGGAGTTTTGGCCCCAAACTTGGTAGACGTGATCCTTGTATTTTTGTTGGCAAGCAAAAAAAATTCAGCTAAAAATTCGAAGTGTACAAGATTTTGTGACCATTTGAAAAAAGTGTCCCCATTTCAGACACTTTAATGGCTACTGGCATCAAACCTATAAAATCTCAAATGCTTTTTAAGGGGGTGTGAGTTCTTGAGGTTTGATGAGGGATAGGGGGCCAATATAAGGGCTAGGTACCAGCACCCATCACACATCATGTGCGCAGACCCCCCGACCCCCCGATCATCAGAACCCCAATGTCGCTGGTCAGGTTTTTCGACGATGCTCCGACGATGGTGCCTTGACGAAGAAAAATGCGGCACCAGCACATGCCGAAGCCCAGCATGTGCTGTCATAACCCTCGGTCCGGTCCGATATTAGACTGGGAATGAACTCCGTATGTTTAGACTGGGAATGAACTCCGTATGCCTAAGTCAACCCACGAAACAAGCGTGCGGGCGCTCAGCCAGCGAGAGGGGTGGGATGCGCAAGCCGGGGATTGGTCGGGTCCCCCTCTACGTGCTACCGATCTTGCTGCTACAACCCTCAGTCTGGTCTGATCTTACATTGAGAATGAACTCCGTATGCCTGAGCCAACCGACGAAACGAATGGGCGGGCGGGCGGGCGAGCTGGCACTACGTTGACCAGAGAGACAAAATGCGCAAGCCAGAGGGGCAGGATGCACAAGCCGGTGATTGGCCAGGTCCCCCTCTGCGTGCTACCAATCGTACTACCGTAACCCTCGGTCCAGTCCAATTTTAGACTGGGAATGAACTCCGTATGCCTAAGGCAACTGACGAAACGAGCGGACGGGCGGGCGGGCACTACACCAGCCAGAGAGACGGGATGCGCGAGCCTTGGATAGATAGGGTGGTAGGTGGGTTTAGGCACATCTTCATATTTTTACGTGCCAATTCCATTTTTATGGCTTATAAATTCATACGATGGTGCCCCGACGAAGAAAAATATGGCACCAACACATGCCCGAGCCCAGCATGTGCTACCGTAACCCTTGTTCCGATCCGATCTTAGACTGGGAATGAACTCCGTATGCTTAGACTGGGAATGAACTCCATATGACTAAGCCAACCGATGAAACGAGTGTGCGGGCGCTCAGCCAGCCAGAGGGGTGGGATGCGCAAGCCGGGGATTGGTCGGGTCCCCTTCTTTGTGCTGTCGATCCTGCTGTCGCAACCTTCAATCCGATCTGATCTTAGATTGGGAATGAACTCCGTATTCATTGAGCCAACTGATGAAACGAACGGGCGGGCGGGCGGGCTGGCACTATGTCGACCAGAGAGACGAGATGCGCAAGCCATGGATCGATAGGGTGGTAGGTGGGTTGAAGCACATCTTCATATTTCTATGTGCCACTGCCATTTTTGTGGCTTGTAAATTCATACAATGGTCCCTTAAGCCTTCACCTGAAGTTTCATGGCAAGACGACTCGTTTTCTATTTTTCATGATTTTCAAAACTTTTTGCGGTTTGAGATTTTTTTTTTATTTTTTTGAAAGGCGTTTTGGCCCCAAACTTGGCAGACGTGATCCTTGTATTTTTTTTGGCATGCACAAAAAAATTCAGCTAAAAACTCGAAGTGTACAAGATTTTGTGACCATTTGAAAAAAGTGTCCCCATTCTAAACACTTTAATGGCTACTGACAGCAAACCTGTAAAATCTCAAATGCTCTTTAAGGGGGTGTGAGTTCTCGAGGTTTGATGAGGGATAGGGGGCCAATATTAGGGCCAAGTACTAGCACCCACCGCACATCATGTGCGCACACCCACCCAGCCCCCCCGATCACCTGAACCCCAATGCTACCGGTCAGGTTTTCCGACGATGCTCCGGCGATGGTGCCCCGACAAAGAAAAATGCTACACCAGCACATGCCTGAGCCTAGCATGTGCTGCCGTAACCCTCGGTACGGTCCAATTTTAGACTGGGAATGAACTCCGTATACCTAAGCCAACCGACGAAACGAGCGAGCGGATGGGCGGGCGGGCACTATGCCAGCCAGAGAGACGGGATGCACAAGCCGTGGATCGATAGGGTGGTAGGTGTGTTTAGGCACATCTTTAGATTTCAGTGTGCCAATACCATTTTTATGGCTTGTAAATTCATACAATGGTCCTTTAAGCCTTCACGTGAAGTTTCATGGCAAGACGACTCGTTTTCTATTTTTCACGATTTTTGAAACTTTTTACAGTTCGGGATTTTTTAAAACTTTTTTGAAAGGAGTTTTGGCCCCAAACTTGGTAGACGTGATCCTTGTATTTTTTTTGGCATGCACAAAAAATATCAGCTAAAAACTCGAAGTGTACAATATTTTGTGACCATTTGAAAAAAATGTCCCCATTTCAGACACTTTAATGGCTACTAGCAGAAAACCTGTAAAATCACAAATGCTCTTTAAGGGGGTGTGAGTTCTAAAGGTTTGATGAGAGATAGGGGGCCAATATAAGGGCCAAGTACCAGCACCCATCGCACATCATGTGCGCACACCCACCCGTCGGCCCCCTCGATCGTCGGAACCCCAATACCGCCGGTCAGGTTCTCCGACGATGGTGCCCCGACGATGAAAAATGTGGCACCAGCACATGCCCGAGCCCAGCATGTGCTGCCGCAACCCTCGGTCCGGTCCGATCTTAGATGGAGAATGAACTCCGTATGCTTAGACTGGGAATGAACTCCGTATGCCTAAGTCAACTCACAAAACGAACGTGCGGGCGCTTAGTCGGCCAGAGGGGTGGGATGCACAAGCCGGGGATTGATCGGGTCCCTTTTTGCGTGCTTCCGATCCTACTACCGCAACCCTTCATCTGATCTGATCTTAGGCTGGGAATTAACTCCGTTTGCCTAAGCCAACCGACGAAACGAGCGGGCGGGCGGACGGGTGGGCACTAGGCCGGCCAGAGAGGGGGAATCCGCAAGCCGTGGATCGATAGGGTGGTAGGTGGGTTTAGGCACATCTTCATATTTCTCCGTGCCAATGCCATTTTTATGGCTTGTAAATTGATACGATGGTCCCTTAAGCCTTCACGTGAAGTTTCATGGCAAGATGACTCGTTTTCTATTTTTCACGATTTTTGAAACTTTTTACGATTTGAGATTTTTAAAATTTTTTTGGAAAGCGTTTTGGCCCCAAACTTGGTAGACGTGATCCTTGTATTTTTGTTGGCATGCACAAAATAATTGAGCTAAAAACTCGAAGTGTGCAAGATTTTGTGACCATTTGAAAAAAGTGTCCCCATTTCAAACACTTTAATGGCTACTGGCAGCAAACCTGTAAAATCTCAAATGCTCTTTAAGGGGGTGTGAGTTCTTGAGGTTTGATGAGGGATAGGGGACCAATATAAGGGCCAAGTACCAGCACCCGTCGCACAACATGTGCGCACACCCCCCCGGCCCCCCGGTCGCCGTAACCCCAATGCCGCCGTTTAGGTTCTCCGACGATGCTTCGACGATGGTGCCCCGACGAAGAAAAATATGGCACCAGCACATGCCCGAGCCCAGCATGTGCTGCCGCAACCTCCGGTCCAGTCCGATCTTAGACTGGGAATGAACTCCGTATGCCTAAGCCAACCAACGAAATGAGCGGGCGAGTAGGCACTACGCCGGCCAGAGAGACGGGATGCGTAAGCCGTGGATCGATAGGGTGGTAGGTGGGTATAGGCACATCTCCATATTTCTGCATGCCAATGCCACTTTTATGGCTTGTAAATTCATACAATGGTCCCTTAAGCCTTCACGTGAAGTTCATGGCAAGACGACTCGTTTTCTATTTTTCATGATTTTCAAAACTTTTTGCGGTTCGGGATTTTTTAAAATTTTTTTAGAAGGAGTTTTGGCCCCAAACCTAGTAGACAAGATGCTTCCATTTTTGTTGGCATGCACAACAAAATTCAGCTAAAAACTCGAAGTGTACAAGATTTTATGACCATTTGAAAAAAGTGTCCCCATTTCAGACACTTTAATGGCTACTGGCAGAAAACCTGTAAAATCTCAAATGCTCTTTAAGGCGGTGTGAGTTATTGAGTTTGATGAGGGATAAGGGGCCAATATAAGGGCCAAGTATAGCACCCACCCCCCCGGACCCCCCGATCGTCGGAATCCCAATGCTGTCGGTCAGGTTCTCCGGCGATGCTCCGACGATGTGCCCCGGCGAAGAAAAATGCGGCACCAGCACATGCCCGAGCCCAGAATGTGCTACCGTAACCTTTGGTCTGGTTCGATCTTAGACTGGGAATGTACTCCGTATGCCTAAGCCAACCGACGAAACGAGTGGGCGGGTGGGCGGGCGGGCACTACGCCTGCTAGAGAGACGGGATGCGCAAGCCGTGGATCGATAGAGTGGTAGGTGGGTTTAGGCACATCTTCATATTTCTGCATGCCAATGCCATTTTTATGGCTTGTAAATTCATACAATGGTCCCTTAAGCCTTCACGTGAAGTTGCATGGCAAGATGACTTGTTTTCTATTTTTCACTATTTTCAAAACTTTTGATGGTTCGGGATGTTTTAAAATTTTTTCGGAAGGAGTTTTGGCCCCAAACTTGGTAGACGTAATCCTTGTATTTTTGTTGAAAAGCACAAAAAAATCAGCTAAAAACTCGAAGTGTACAAGATTTTGTGTCCATTTGAAAAAAGTGTCCCCATTCCAAACACTTTAATGGCTACTGGCAGCAAACCTGTTAAGGAGGTGTGAGTTCTCGAGGTTTGATGAGGGATAGGGGGCCAATATAAGGGCCAAGTACCAGCACCCATTGCACATCATGTTCGTACACCCCCCCGTCAGCCCCCCCGATCGTCGGAACCCCAATGCCGCCGGTCAGGTTCTCCGGTGATGCTCCGATGATGGTGCCCCGACGACGAAAAATGCAGCACCAGCACATGCCCAAGCCCAGCATGTGCTGCCGCAACCCTCGGTCTGGTCCGATCTTAGACTGGGAATGAACTCCATATGCTTACACTGGGAATGAACTCCGTATGCCTAAGTCAACCCACGGAACAAGCGTGCGGGCGCTCAACCGGTCAGAGGGGCGGGATGCGTAAGCTGGGGATCGATCGGGTCCCACTCTATGTGCTGCCGAGCCTACTACCGCAACCCTCAGTCTGGTCTGATCATAGACTGGGAATGAACTCCATATGCCTAAGCCAATCGACGAAACGAGCGGGCGGGCGAGAGGGCGGGCACTACGTCGGCCAGAGAGACGGGATGTGCAAGCCATGGATTGATAGGGTGTTAGGTGGGTTTAGGCACATCTTCATATTTCTGCATGGCAATGCCATTTTTTTGGCTTGTAAATTCATACAATGGTCCCTTAAGCCTTCACGTGAAGTTTCATGGCAAGACGACTCGTTTTCTATTTTTCATGATTTTCAAAACTTTTTGCAGTTCGGGATTTTTTAAAATTTTTTCAGAAGACGTTTTGGCCCTAAACTTGGTAGACGTGATCCTTGTATTTTTTTGGGCATGCACAAAAAAATTCAGCTAAAACCTCGAAGTGTACAAGATTTTGTGACCATTTGAAAAAAGTGTCCCCATTTCAGACACTTTAATGGCTACTGGCAGCAAACCTGTAAAATCTCAAATGCTCTTTAAGGGGGTGTGAGTTCTCGAGGTTTGATGAGGGATAGGGGGCCAATATAAGGGCCAAGTACCAGCACCCATCGCACATCATGTGCGCACACCCCCCGACCCCCCCCGATCGTCGGAATCCCAATGCCGTCGGTCAGGTTCTCCGACGATGCTCCGACGATGGTGCCCCGGTGAAGAGAAATGCGCTCCAGCACATGCCCGAGCCCAGCATGAGCTGCCACAACCTTCGGTTTGGTTCGATCTTAGACTGGGAATGTACTCCGTATGCCTAAGCCAATAGACAAAACGAGAGGGCGGGCGGGCAGTTGGGCGGCCACTATGCCTGCCAGAGAGACGGGATGCGTAAGCCGTGGATCGATAGGGTGATAGGTAGGTTTAGGCACATCTTCATATTTCTGCATGCCAATGCCATTTTTATGGCTTGTAAATTCATACAATGGTCCCTTAAACCTTCACGTGAAGTTGTATGGCAAGACGACTCGTTTTCTATTTTTCAAGATTTTCAAAACTTTTTACGGTTCGGGATTTTTTAAAATTTTTTTGGATGAAGTTTTGGCCCCAAACTTGGTAGACGTGATCCTTGTATTTTTTTTGGCTTGCACAAAAAAAATCAGCTAAAAACTCGAAGGTCCAAGATTTTGTGACCATTTGAAAAAAGTGTCCCCATTCCAGACACTTTAACGGCTACTGGCAGCAAACATGTAAAATCTGAAATGCCCTTTAAGGAGGTGTGAGTTCTCGAGGTTTGATGAGGGATAGGGGGCCAATATAAGGGCCAAGTACCAGCACCCATTGCACATAATGTGCGTACACCCCCCGCCGGACCCCTCGATCGTCGGAACCCCAATGCCGGTCAGGTTCTCCGGTGATGCTCCGACGATGGTGCCCCGACGACGAAAAATGTGGCGCCAGCACATGCCCGAGCCCAGTATGTGCTGCTGCAACCCTCGGTCTGGTCCAATCTTAGACTGGGAATGAACTCCGTATGCCTAAGTTAACCCACGAAACGAGCGTGCAGGCACTCAGCCGGCCAGAGGGGCGGGATGCGCAAGCCGGTGATCGGTCGGGTCCCCCTCTACGTGCTGCCGATCCTACTATCGCAACCCTCAGTCTGATCTGATCTTAGACTGGGAATGAACTCCATATGCCTAAGCCAACCGATGAAATGAGCGGGCGGGCGGGCGTGCGGGAACTACGCCGGCCAGAGAGACGGGATGCGCAAGCCATGGATCGATAGGGTGGTAGGTGGGTTTAGGCACATCTTCATATTTTTGCTTGCCAATACCATTTTTATGGCTTGTAAATGCATACAATGGTCCTTTAAGCCTTCACGTGAAGTTTCATGGCAAGACGACTCGTTTTCTATTTTTCATGATTTTTGAATCTTTTTACGGTTCGGCATTTTTTAGAACTTTTTCAGAAGGAGTTTTGGCCCCAAACTTGGTAGACGTGATCCTTGTATTTTTGTTGGCATGCAAAAAAAATTCAGCTAAAAATTCGAAGTGTACAAGATTTTGTGACCATTTGAAAAAAGTGTCCCCATTTCAGACACTTTAATGGCTACTGGCATCAAACCTATAAAATCTCAAATGCTTTTTAAGGGGGTGTGAGTTCTCGAGGTTTGATGAGGGATAGGAGGCCAACATAAGGGCTAGGTACCAGCACCCATCGTACATCATGTGCGCACTCCCCCCGACCCCTCCGATCATCAGAACCCCAATGTCGTTGGTCAGGTTTTCCGACGATGCTCCGACGATGGTGCCCTGACGAAGAAAAATGCGGCACCAGCACATGCCCGAGCCCAGCATGTGCTGTCATAACCCTCGGTCCGGTCCGATATTAGACTGGGAATGAACTCCGTATGCCTAAGTCAACCCACGAAACAAGCGTGCGGGCGCTCAGCCAGCGAAAGGGGTGGGATGCACAAGCCGGGGATTGGTCGGGTCCCCCTCTACGTGCTACCGATCCAGCTGCTACAACCCTCAGTCCGGTCTGATCTTACATTGAGAATGAACTTCGTATGCCTGAGCCAACCGACAAAACGAATGGGCGGGCGGGCGGGCGAGCTGGCACTACGCCGACCAGAGAGATGAAATGCGCAAGCCAGAGGGGCAGGATGCACAAGCCGACGATTGGCCAGGTCCCCCTCTGTGTGCTACAATCGTACTGCCGTAACCCTCGGTCTGATCCAATTTTAGACTGGGAATGAACTCCGTATGCCTAAGGCAACCGATGAAACAAACGGACGGGCGGGCGGGCACTACACCAGCCAGAGAGACGGGATGCGTGAGCCTTGGATAGATAGGGTGGTAGGTGGGTTTAGGCACATCTTCATATTTTTACGTGCCAATTCCATTTTTATGGCTTGTAAATTCATACGATGGTGCCCCGATGAAGAAAAATGCAGCACCAACACATACCCGAGCCTAGCATGTGCTACCGTAACCCTTGTTCCGATCCGATCTTAGACTGGGAATGAACTCCGTATGCTTAGACTGGGAATGAACTCCATATGACTAAGCCAACCGATGAAACGACTGTGCGGGCGCTCAGCCAGCCAGAGGGGTGGGATGCGCAAGCCGGGGATTAGTCGGGTCCCCCTCTGCGTGCTGTCGATTCTGCTGCCGTAACCTTCAATCCGATCTGATCTTAGATTGGGAATGAACTCCGTATGCATTGAGCCAACCGATGAAACGAACGGGCGGGCGGGTGGGCTAGCACTATGTCGGCCAGAGAGACGAGATGCGCAAGCCATGGATCGATAGGGTGGTAGGTGGGTTGAAGCACATCTTCATATTTCCATGTGCCAATGCCATTTCTGTGGCTTGTAAATTCATACAATGGTCCCTTAAGCCTTCACGTGAAGTTTAATGGCAAGACGACTCGTTTTCTATTTTTCATGATTTTCAAAACTTTTTGTGGTTTGAGATTTTTTTTAATTTTTTTGAAAGGAGTTTGGCCCCAAACTTGGCAGACGTGATCCTTGTATTTCTTTTGGCATGCACAAAAAAATTCAGCTAAAAACTCGAAGTGTACAAGATTTTGTGACCATTTGAAAAAAGTGTCCCCATTCTAAACACTTTAATGGCTACTGACAGCAAACCTGTAAAATCTCAAATGCTCTTTAAGGGGGTGTGAGTTCTCGAGGTTTGATGAGGGATAGGGGGCCAATATTAGGGCCAAGTACTAGCACCCACCGCACATGATGTGCACACACCCACCCAGCCCCCCCGATCACCTGAACCCCAATGCCTCCGGTCAGGTTTTTCGACGATGCTCCGGCGATGGTACCTCGACAAAGAAAAATGCGACACCAGCACATGCCCGAGTGGGAATGAACTCTGTATGCTTAGACTGCGAATGAACTCCGTATGCCTAAGTCAACCTACGAAACGAGCGTGCGGGCGCTTAGTCGGCCAGAGGGGCGGGATGCACAAGCCGGGGATTGATCGGGTCCCCCTTTGCGTGCTTCCGATCCTACTGTCGCAACCCTTCATCCGATCCGATCTTAGACTGGGAATTAACTCCGTTTGCCTAAGCCAACCGACGAAACGAGCGGGCGGGCGGGCGGGCACTAGGTCGGCCAGAGAGGGGGGATGCGCAAGCCGTGGATCGATAGGGTGGTAGGTGGGTTTAGGCACATCTTCATATTTCTTCATGCCAATGCCATTTTTATGGCTTGTAAATTCATACGATGGTCCCTTAAGCCTTCACGTGAAGTTTCATGGCAAGATGACTCGTTTTCTATTTTTCATGATTTTTGAAACTTTTTACGGTTTGAGATTTTTAAAATTTTTCGGAAAGAGTTTTGGCCTCAAACTTGGTAGACGTGATCCTTGTATTTTTGTTGGCATGCACAAAACAATTGAGCTAAAAACTCGAAGTGTGCAAGATTTTGTGACCATTTGAAAAAAGTGTCCCCATTTCAAACACTTTAATGGCTACTGGCAACAAACCTGTAAAGTCTGAAATACCCTTTAAGGAGGTGTGAGTTCTCGAGGTTTCATGAGGGATAGGGGGCCAATATAAGGGCCAAGTACCAGCACCCATCGCACATCATGTGCGTACACCCCCCCCCCCCGTCGGCCCCCCGATCGTCGGAACCCCAATGCCGTCGGTCAGGTTCTCCGGTGATGCTCCGACGATGGTGCCCCAACGACGAAAAATGCGGCACCAGCACATGCCAAAGCCCAGTATGTGCTGTCGTAACCCTCGGTCTGGTCCGATATTAGATTGGGAATGAACTCCGTATGCTTAAACTGGGAATGAACTCCGTATGCCTAAGTCAACCCACGAAACACGCATGCGGGCACTCAGCCGACCAGAGGGGCAGGATCCGCAAGTCGGGGATCGACCGGGTCCCACTCTACATGCTACCGAGCCTACTGTCACAACCCTCGGTCTGGTCTAATCATAGACTGGGAATGAACACCGTATGCCTAAGCCAACCGACGAAATGAGCAGAAGGGCAGGCACTACGCTGGCCAAAGAGACAGGATGCGCAAGCCTTTGATCGATAGGGTGGTAGGTGGGTTTAGGCACATCTTCATATTCCTGCATGCCAATGCCATTTTTTTGGCTTGTAAATTCATACAATGGTCCCTTAAGCCTTCACGTGAAGTTTCATGGCGAGACGACTCGTTTTCTATTTTTCTTGATTTTTGAAAATTTTTGCGGTTCGGGATTTTTTAAAATTTTTTCGGAAGGCGTTTTGGCCCCAAACTTGGTAGACGTGATCCTTGTATTTTTTTGGGCATGCACAAAAAAAATCAGCTAAAAAATCAAAGTGTACAAGATTTTGTGACCATTTGAAAAAGGTGTCCCCATTTCAGACACTTTAATGGCTATTGGCAGGAAAGCTGTAAAATCTCAAATGCTCTTTAAAGGGGTGTGAGTTCTTGAGGTTTGATGAGGGATAGGGGGCCAATATAAGGGCCAAGTACCAGCACCCATCGCACATCATGTGCGCACACCCCCCGGCCCCCCCGATCGCTGTAACCCTAATGCTACCAGTCAAGTTCTCCGACGATGCTCCGACGATGGTGCCCCGGGGAAGAAAAATGCGGCACCAGCACATGCTCGAGCCCAGCATGTGCTACCACAACCCTTGGTCTAGTCCAATCTTAGACTAGGAATGAACTCTGTATGCCAAAGTCAACCCACGAAACGAGCGTGCGGGGGCTCAGCCGGCCAATGGGGCGGGATGCACAAGCCGGGGATCGGTCAGGTCCCTCTCAAAGTGTTGCTGATCTGGCTGCCGCAACCCTTAGTTCCGTCTGATTTTAGACTGGGAATGAACTCCGTATGCCTAAGCTATCCGACGAAACGAGTGGGCGAGCAAGCAGGCGGGTAGTATGCCTGCCAAAGAGACGAGATGCGCAAGCCGTGGATCGATAGGGGGCTAGGTGGGATTAGCCACATCTTCATATTTATGCATGCCAATGCCATTTTTATGGCTTGTAAATTCATACAATGGTCCCTTAAGCCTTCACGTGAAGTTGCATGGCAAGACGACTCGCTTTCTATTTTTCACGATTTTCAAAACTTTTTGTGGTTCGGGATTTTTTAAACTTTTTTCGGAAGGAGTTTTGGCCCCAAACTTGGTAGACGTGATCCTTGTATTTTTGTTGGCATGCACAAAAAAAATCAGCTAAAAACTTGAAGTGTACAAGATTTTGTGACAATTTGAAAAAAGTATCCCCATTTCAGACACTTTAATGGCTACTGACAGCAAACCTATAAAATCTCAAATGCTCTTTAAGGGGGTGTGAGCTCTTGAATTTTGATGATGGATAAGGGGCAAATATAAGCACCAAGTACCAGCACCCATCGCACATCATGTGCGCACACCCCCCCGAAACCCACGATCGTCAGAACCCCAATGCCGTCGGTCAGGTTCTCCAGCGATGCTCCGGCGATGGTGCCCCAACGAAGAAAAATGCCCGAACCCAATATGTGCTCCTACAACCCTCGGTCTGGTCCGATCTTAGACTGGGAATGAACTCCGTATGCTTAAACTGGGAATGAACTCCGTATGCCCGAGTCAACCCATGAAACGAGCGTGCGGGCCCTCGACCGATCGAGGGGAGGGATGCGAAGTCGGGGATCGGTCGGGTCCCCCTCTATGTGCTGCCGATCCTGCTGCTACAACCCTCGGTCTAGTCCGATCTTAAACTGGGAATGAACTCCGTATGCCTAAGCCATCCGATGAAATGATCGGGCGGGCACTACGCCGGCCAGAAAGACGAGTTGCGCAAGCCGTGGATCGATAGGGTGGCAGGCGGGTTTAGCCATATCTTCATATTTCTATGTGCCAATGCCATTTTATGGCTTGTAAATTCATACAATGGTCCCTTAAGCCTTCACGTGAAGTTTCATGGCAAGACGACTCATTTTCTATTTTTCACAATTTTGAAAACTTTTTGCAGTTCGGGATTTTTTAAAATTTTTTCGGAAGGAGTTTTGACCCCAAACTTGGTAGACATGATCCTTGTATTTTTGTTGGCATGCACACAAAAATTCAGCTAAAAACTCGAAGTGTACAAGATTTTGTGACCATTTGAAAAAAGTGTCCCCATTTCAGACACTTTAATGGCTACTGGCAGCAAACCTGTAAAATCTCAAATGCTCTTTAAGGGGGTGTGAGTTCTCGAGGTTTGATGAGGGATAGGGAGCTAATATAAGGGCCAAGTACCAGCACCCATCGCACATCATGTGCGCACACCCTCCTCGGCCCCCCTGATTGTCGGAACCCCAATGCCACCGGTCAGGTTCTCCGACGATGGTGCACCGGTGAAGAAAAAAGCGGCACCAGCACATGCCCGAGCCTAGCATGTGCTGCCGTAACCCTCGATCCGGTCTGATCTTTCCCTGAGAATGAACTCCATATGCTTAGACTGGGAATGAACTCCGTATGCCTAAGTCAACCCACGAAACGAGCATGCGGACGCTCAGCCAGCCAGAGGGGCGGGATGTGCAAGCCGGGGATCGGTCGGGTCCTCCTCTGTGTGCTGTCGATCTTGCTACCATAACCATCGGCTCGGTCTGATCTTAGACTGGCAATGAGCTCCGTATGCCTAAGCCAACCGACGAAACGAACGGGCGGGCGGGCATGCATTACGCCGGCCAGAGAGACGGGATGCGAAAGCCGTGGATCGATTGGGTGGTAGGTGAGTTTAGGCACATCTTCATATTTCTACGTGCCAATGCCATTTTTGTGGCTTGTAAATTTATACAATGGTCCCTTAAGCCTTCACGTGAAGTTTCATGGCAAAACGACTCCTTTTTTTTATTTTTCACGATTTTGGAAACTTTTTGCAGTTCAGGATTTTTTATAACTTTTTTAGAAGGAGTTTTGGCCCCAAACATGGTAGACGTGATCCTTGTATTTTTTTTGGCATGCACAAAAAAATTCAGCTAAAAACTCGAAGGGTACAAGATTTTGTGACCATTTGAAAAAAGTGTCCCCATTTCAGACACTTTAATGGCTACTGGCAGCAAACCTGCAAAATCTCGAATGCTCTTTAAGGGTGTATGAGTTTCATGGTTTGATGAGGGATAGGAGGCCAATATAAGGGCCAAGCACCAGCACCCATCGCACATCATGTGCGCACACCCCCTCTGACCCCCCCGATTGTCGGAACCCCAATGCCGCCGGTTAGGTTCTCCGGCGATGCTCCGACGATGGTGCCTCGGGGAAGAAAAATGCGGCACCAGCACATGCCCGAGCGTAGTATGTGCTCCCACAACCCTCGGTCCGGTCCGATTTTAGACTGGGAATGAACTCCAGATGCCTAAGTCAACCCACGAAACGAGCGTGCGGGCGTTCAGTCGGCCAGCGGGGCGGGATGCGTAAGTCGGGGATCGGTCGGGTCCCCGTCTGTGTGCTGCTGATCTTGCTACCACAACCATCGGCTCGGTCTGATCTTAGACTGGGAATGGGCTCCGTATGCCTATGCCAACCGATGAAACGAGCAGGTGGGCGGGCACTATGCCGACCAGAGAGACGGGATGCGTAAGTCGTAGATCGATAGGGTGGTAGGTGGGTTTAGGCACATCTTCATATTTCTATGTGCCAAAGCCATTTTTATGGCTTGAAAATTCATGCAATGGTCCCTTAAGCCTCACGTGAAGTTTCATGGCAAGACGACTCGTTTTCTATTTTTCACGATTTTTCAAAACTTTTTACGGTTTGGGATTTTTTAAAATTTTTTTAGAAGTAGTTTTGGCCCGAAACTTGGTAGAAGTGATCCTTGTATTTTTGTTGGCATGGACAAAAAAATTCACCTAAAAACTCGAAGTGTACAAGATTTTATGACTATTTGAAAAAAGTGTCCCTATTTCAGACACTTTATCAGCTACTGGCAGCAAACCTGTAAAATCTCAAATGCTCTTTAAGGGGGTGTGAGTTCTCGAGGTTTGATGAGAGATAGGGGGCCAATATAAGGGCCAAGTACCAGCACCCATCGCACATCATGTGCGCACCCCCCCGGCCCCCCCGATCACCGAAACCCCTATGCCGTCGGTCAGGTTCTCCGACGATGCTCCGACGATAGTGCCCCGATGAAGAAAAATATGGCACCAGCACATGCTCGAGCCTAGCATGTGCTGCCATAACCCTCAGTCCGGTCCGATCTTAGACTGGGAATGAACTCCGTATGCCTAAGCCAACCGACGAAACGAGCAGGCGGGCGGGCGGGAACTACGCTGGCCAGAGAGACGGGATGCGCAAGCCGTGGATCGATAGGATGGTAGGTGGGTTTAGGCACATCTTCATATTTCTGCGTGCCAATGCCATTTTTATTGCTTGTAAATTCATACAATGATCCCTTAAGCCTTCACGTGAAGTTTCATGGTAAGACAACCCATTTTCATTTTTTCACGATTTTTGAAACTTTTTGCGATTCGAATTTGTTAAAATTTTTTCAGAAGGATTTTTGGCCCCAAACTTGGTAGACGTGATCCTTGTATTTTTGTTGGCATGCATAAAACAATTCAGCTAAAACCTCGAAGTGTACAAAATTTTGTGACCATTTCAAAAAAGTGTCCCTATTTCAGACACTTTAATGGCTACTGGCAGCAAACCTGTAAAATCTCAAATGCTCTTTAAGGGGTGTGAGTTCTCGAGGTTTGATGAGGGATAGGGGGCCAATATAAGGCCCAAGTACCAGCACCCATCACACATCATGTGCGCACACCCCCCGGCCCCCCCGATCGCCAGATCCCCAATGCCGCCGGTCAGGTTCTCCGACGATGCTCCGACGATGGTGCCCTGATGAAGAAAAATACGGCACCAGCACATGCCTGCCCCCAGCATGTGCTGCCGTAACCCTCAGTCTGGTTCGAACTTAGACTGGGAATGAACTCTGTATGCTTAGACTAGGAATGAACTCCGTATGCGTAAGTCATCCCACGAAACGAGCGTATGGGTGCTCAGCTGGCCAGAGGGGCGGGATGTGCAAGCCGGGGATCGGTCGGGTCCCCCTCTACGTGCTGTCGATCCTATTGCCGTAACCCTCGGTCTGGTTCGATCTGAGACTATGCGTAAGCCAATCGACGAAACGAGCGGGCGGGCGGGCACTACGCCGACCAGAGAAATGGGATGCGCAAGCCATGGATCGATAGGGTGGTAGATGGGTTTAGGCACATATTCATATTTCTACATGCCAATGCCATTTTTATGGCTTATAAATTCATACAATGGTCCTTTAAGCCTTCGCGTGAAGTTTCATGGCAAGACGACTCGTTTTCTATTTTTCATGATTTTTGAAACTTTTTGCGGTTCGAGATTTTTTAA
This sequence comes from Durio zibethinus, assembly GCF_047325235.1. NCBI lineage: Eukaryota > Viridiplantae > Streptophyta > Magnoliopsida > Malvales > Malvaceae > Durio > Durio zibethinus. The sequence continues at coordinate 12,798,970 of NC_143180.1, read as the reverse complement.
AATTTTTTCGGAAGGCGTTCTGGGTCCAAACTTTGTAGACATGATCCTTGTATTTTTGTTGGTATGCACAAAAAAATTAAGTTAAAAACTTGAGGTGTACAAGATTTTGTGACCATTTGAAAAAGTGTCCCCATTTCAGACACTTTAATGGCTACTGGCAGCAAACCTGTAAAATCTCAAATGCTCTTTAAGGGGGTGTGAGTTCTCGAGGTTTGATGAGGGATAAGGGGCCAATATAAGGGCCAAGTACCAGCACCCATCGCACATCATGTGCGCACCCCCTGGCCCCCTCGATCGTCGAAACCCTAATGCCATCGGCCAGGTTCTCCGGTGATGCTCTGGCGATGGTGCCCGACGAAGAAAAATGTGCCACCAGCACATGCCCGAGCCCAGCATGTGCTGCCACAACCCTCGGTCTGGTCCAATCTTAGACTGGGAAAGAACTTCGTATGTTTAGACTGGGAATGAACTCCGTATGCCTAAGTCAACCCACAAAACGAGTGTACGATGGCTCAGCCGACCAGAGGGGCGGGATGCGCAAGCCGGGGATTGGCTGGTTCCCCCTCTACGTGCAGCCGATCCTGCTGTCGCACCGCTTGGTCTGGTCTGATCTTAGACTAGGAATGAACTCCGTATGCCTAAGCCAACCGACATAACGAGCGGGCGGGCACTACGTCGGCTAGAGAGACGTGATACGCAAGTAGTGGATCGATAGGGTGGTAGTTGGGTTTAGGCACATCTTCATATTTTTGTGTGGCAATGCCATTTTTATGGCTTGTAAATTCATACAATGGTCCCTTAAGCCATCACGTGAAGTTTCATGGCAAGACGACTCGTTTTCTATTTTTCACGATTTTTGAAACTTTTTACGGTTTGGGATTTTTTGAAATTTTTTCGGAAGGCGTTTTGGCCCCAAACTTGGTAGACGTGATCCTTGTATTTTTTTTGGCATGCACAAAAAAATTCAACTAAAAGCTCGAAGCGTACAAGATTTTGTGACCATTTGAAAAAGGTGTCCCCATTTCAGACACTTTAATGGCTACTGGCAGCAAACCTGTAAAATCTCAAATGCTCTTTAAGGGGGTGTGAGTTCTCGAGGTTTGATGAAGGAAAGGGGGGCCAATATAAAGGCCAAGTACTAGCACCCATCACACATCATGTGCGCACACCCCCCGGCCCCCCCGAACGCCGGAACCCCAATGCCGCCGGTCAGGTTCTCCGATGATGCTCCGGCGATGGTGCCCTGGTGAAGAAAAATGCGGCACCAGCACATGCCCGAGCCTAGCATGTGCCACCGTAACCCTCGGTTCGGTCCGATCTTAGAGTGGGAATGACCTCCGTATGGCTAAGCCAACCGATGAAACGAGCGGGCGGGCAGGTGGGTGGGCACTATGCCAACAGAGAGACGGGATGCGCAAGCCATGGATCGATAGGGTGGTAGGTGGGTTTAGGCACATCTTCATATTTTTTTGCGCCAATGCCATTTTTATGGCTTTTAAAAAATTCATACAAAGGTCCCTTAAGCCTTCACGTGAAGTTTCATTGTAAGACGACTCGTTTTCTATTTTTCATGATTTTTGAAACCTCTTGCGGTTCGGGATTTTTTTAAATTTTTTTGAAAGGAGTTTTGGCCCCAAACTTGGTAGACGTGATCCTTGTATTTTTGTTGGCATGCACAAAACAATTCAGCTAAAAACTCGAAGTGTACAAGATTTTGTGACCATTTGAAAAAAGTGTCCTCATTTCAAACACTTTAATGGCTACTGGCAGCAAACCTGTAAAATCTCAAATGCTCTTTAAGGGGGTGTGAGTTCTCAAGGTTTGAGGAGGGATAGGGGGCCAATACAAGGGCCAACTACCAGCACCCATCGCACATCATGTGTGCACACCCCCCGACCCCCCGATTGCCGGAACCCCAATGCCACCGGTCAGGTTCTCCGGTGATGCTCAGGCGATGTTGTTGCGGCAAAGAAAAATGCGGCACCACCACATGCTCGAGCCCAGCATGTGCTGCCGCAACCCTCGGTCCGGTCCAATCTTAGAATGGGAATGAACTCTGTATGCCTAAGCCAACCGACGAAATAAGTGGGTCGGCGGGCACTACGCCGGCCAGAGAGACGGGATGCGCAAGTCGTGGATCGATAGGGTGGTAGGTGGGTTTAGGCACATCTTCATATTTCTGCTTGCCAATGCCATTTTTATGGCTTGTAAATTCATACAATGGTCCCCTAAGCCTTCACGTGAAGTTTCATGGCAAGACGACTCGTTTTCTATTTTTCACGATTTTTGAAACTTTTGCGGTTCGAGATTTTTTAAAATTTTTTCAGAGGAATTCTGGCCCCAAACTTGGTAGACATGATCCTTGTATTTTTCTTGGCATGCACAAAAAATATCAGCTAAAAACTCGAAGTGTACAAGATTTTGTGACAATTTGAAAAAAGTGTCCCCATTTCAGACACTTTAATAGCTACTGGCAGCAAACCTATAAAATCTCAAATGCTCGTTAAGTAGGTGTGAGTTCTCGAGGTTTGATGACGGATAGGGGGCCAATATAAGGGCCAAGTACCAGCACCCATCGCACATCATGTGAGTACACCCCCCCGGCCCCCTCGATCGCTGGAACCCCAACACCGCCGGTTAGGTTCTCCGACGATGCTCCGACGATGGTCCACCGACGAAGAAAAATACGGTACCAGCACATGCTCGAGCCTAGAATGTGCTGCCGCAACCCTCAGTCCGGTCTGATCTTAGACTGGGAATGAACTCCGTATGCCTAAGTCAATCCACGAAACAAGTGTGCGGGCATTCAGCCGACCAGAGAGGCGGGATGCGCATGTCGGGGATCGACCGGGTCCCCCTCTGCGTGCTCTCGGTCTGTTTCAATCTTAGACTGGGAATAAACTCTGTATGCCTAACCCAACCGACGAAACGAACGGGCGGGCGGTCGGGCGGGCACTACGCCGGCCAGAGAGAAGGGATACACAAGCCGTAGATCGATAGGGTGGTAGGTGGGTTTAGGCACATCTTCATATTTCTGTGTGCCAATGCCATTTTTATGGCTTGTAAATTCATACGATGGTCCCTTAAGCCTTCACATGAAGTTTCATGGCAAGACGACTCGTTTTCTATTTTTCATAATTTTTGAAACTTTTTACGGTTCGGGATTTTTTAAAATTTTTTCGGAAGGCGTTTTGGCCCCAAACTTGGTAGACGTGATCCATGTATTTTTGTTGGCATGCATAAAACATTCAGCTAAAAACACGAAGCGTATAAGATCTTGTGACCATTTGAAAAAAGTGTCCCCATTTCAGACACTTTAATTGCTACTGGCAGCAAACCTGTAAAATCTCAAATGCTCTTTAAGGGGGTGTGAGTTCTCGAGGTTTGATGAGGGATAGGGCGCCAATATAAGGGCCAAGTACCAGCACTCATCACACATCATGTGCGCACACCCCCCCGGCCCCTCCGATCGTCGAAACCCCAATGCCGTCGGTCAGGTTCTCAGGCGATGCTCCGACGATGGTGCCCCGACGAAGAAAAATGCGACACCAGCACATGCCCGAGCCCAGCATGTGCTGCCGTAACCTCTGTCCGGTCTGATCTTAGACTTGGAATGAACTCCGTATGCCTAAGCCAACCGACGAAACGAGTGGACGGGCGGGCGGGCACTACGTCGACCGATAGACGGGATGTGCAAGCCATAGATCGATAGGGTGGTAGGTGGGTTTAGGCACATCTTCATATTTCTATGTGCCAATGCCATTTTTATGGCTTGTAAATTCATACAACGGTCCCTTAAGCCTTCACGTGAAGTTTGATGGCAAGATGACTCGTTTTCTATTTTCCATGATTTTTGAAACTTTTTGTGGTTCGAGATTTTTTAAAATTTGTTCAGAAGGAGTTTTGGCCCCAAACTTGGTAGATATGATCCTTGTATTTTTTTTGGCATGCACAAAAAAAATCAGCTAAAAAGTCGAAGTGTACAAGATTTTGTGACCATTTGAAAAAAGTGTCCCCATTTCGGACACTTTACTGGCTACCGGCAGCAAACCTGTAAAATCTCAAATGCTCTTTGAGGGGGTGTGAGTTCTCGATGTTTGATGAGGGATAGGGGGCCAATATAAGGGCCAAGTACAAGCACCCATCACACATCATGTGCGTACGCCCCCCGGCCCCCCGGATCGTCGGAACCCTAATGCCGCCGGTCAGGTTCTCCGGCGATGCTCCGACGATGGTGCCCTGGTGAAGAAAAATGCTGCACCAGCACATGCCCGAGCCTAGCATTTGCTGCCGCAACCTTTGGTCCAGTTCGATCTTAGACTGGGAATGAACTCTGTATGCTTAGACTGGGAATAAACTTCGTATGCCTAAGTCAACCCACGAAACGAGCGTGCGGGCTCTTAGCCGGCCAGAGGGGCGAGTTGCGCAACCTGGGGATCGACCGGGTCCCCCTCTGCGTGCAGACGAACTTGCAGCTGCAGCCCTTGGTCTGGTCCAATCTTAGACTGGGAATGAACTCCGTATGCCTAAGCCAACCGACGAAAAGAGCGGGCAGGCGGGCCGGCACTACACTGGCCCGAGAGACAGTATGTGCAAGCCGTGGATCGATAGGGTGGTAGGTGGGTTTAGGCACATCTTCATATTTTAACATGCCAATGCCATTTTTATGGCTTGTAAATTCATACAATGGTCCTTTAAGCCTTCACGTGAAGTTTCATGGCAAGACGACTCGTTTTTTATTTTTCACGATTTTTGAAACTTTTTATGGTTCGGGATTTTTTAAAATTTTTTCCAAAGCAGTTTTTGCCCCAAACTTGGTAGACGTAATCCTTTCATTTTTGTTGGCATGCATAAAAATATTCAGCTGACAACTTGAAGTGCACAAGATTTTGTGACCATTTGAAAAAAGTGTCCAAATTTCAGACACTTTAATGGCTACTGGCAGCAAACCTGTAAAATCTCAAATGCTCTTTAAGGGGGTGTGGGTTCTCAAGGTTTGATGAGGGATAGGGGGCCAATATGAGGCCAAGTACCAACCCCCATCGTACATCATGTGCACACAGCCCCCTCGGCCCCCCCGATCGTCAGAACCCCAAAGCCGTCGGTCAGGTTCTCCGATGATGCTCCGATGATGGTGCCCCGATGAAGAAAAATGCGGCACTAGCACATGCTCGAGCCCAGCATGTGCTGTCGCAACCCTCGGTCCAGTCCGATCTTAGACTGGGAATGAACTCCGTATGCCTAAGCCAACCGACGAAACGAGCGGGCGGGCGGACGGGCACTATGCCTGCCAGAGAGATAGGATGCGCAAGCCGTTGATCGATAGGGTGTAGGTGGGTTTAGTCACATCTTCATATTTCTGTGTGCCAATGCCATTTTTATGGCTTGTAATTTCATACAATGGTCCCTTAAGCCTTCACGTGAAGTTTCATGGCACGATGACTTGTTTTCTCTTTTTCATGATATTCAAAACGTTTTGTCGTTTGGGATTTTTTAAAGTTTTTTCGAAAGGAGTTTTGGCCCCAAACTTGGTAGATGTGATCCTTGTATTTTTGTTGGCATGCACAAAAAAATCAGCTAAAAACTCAAAGTGTACAAGATTTTGTGACCCTTCGAAAAAAGTGTCCCCATTTCAGACACTTTAATGGCTATTGGCAGCAAACTTGTAAATCTCAAATGCTCTTTAAGGGGGTGTGAGTTCTCGAGGTTTGTTGAGGAATAGGGGGCCAATATAAGGGCCAAGTACCCACACCCATCGCACATCATGTGCGCACACCCCCCGGCCCCCCAGATCGTCGGAACCCCAAAGCCGCCGGTTAGGCTCTCCGGCGTTGCTCCGACGATGGTGCCCCGACGAAGAAAATTGCGGCACCAGCACATGCCCGAGCCCAGCATGTGCTATCGCAACCCTTGGTCCGATCTGATCTTAGACTGGGAATGAACTCCGTATGCCTAAGTCAACCCACGAAACGAGCGTGCGGGCGCTCAGTCGGCCAGAGGGGCGGAATGCGCAAGCCGAGGATCGGTTGGGTACCCCTCTCCGTGCTGCCGATCCTACTGCCGCAACCCTCAGATCGATCCAATCTTAGACTGGGAATGAACTCCATATGCCTAAGCCAACCGACGAAATGAGCAGGCGGGCAGGCACTACGTCGGTTAGAGAGACGAGATGCGCAAGCCGTGGATCGATAGGGTGGTAGGTGGGTTTAGGCACATCTTTATATTTCTATGTGCCAATGCCATTTTTGTGGCTTGTAAACTCATACAATGGTCCCTTAGGCCTTCACATGAAGTTTCATGGCAAGACGACTCGTTTTCTATTTTTCATGATTTTTGAAACTTTTTGTTGTTTGTGATTTTTTAAAATTTTTTTGGAAGGCGTTTTAATGCCAAACTTGGTAGACCTGATCCTTGTATTTTTTTTGGCATGCACAAAAAAATTCAGCTAAAAACTCAAAGTGTACAAGATTTTGTGATCATTTGAAAAAAGTGTCCCCGTTTCAGACACTTTAATGGCTACTGGTAGCAAACCTGTAGAATCTCAAATGGTCTTTAAGGGGGTGTGAGTTCTCAAGGTTTGATGAGGGATAGAGGGCCAATATAAAGGCCAAGTACAAGCACTCATCGCACATCATGTGAGCACACCCCCCGGCCCCCCCGATCGTCGGAACCCCAATACCGCCGGTCAGGTTCTTTGATGATGCTCCGGCGATGGTGCCCCGACGAAGAAAAAAACGGCACCAGCACATGCCCGACCTCGGCATGTGCTACCGCAGCCCTCGGTCTGATCCGATCTTAGACTGGGAATGAACTCCGTATGCCTAAGCCAATCGACGAAACGAGCGGGCGGGCACTACGTCGGCCAGTGAGATGGGATGCGCAAGCCGTGGATCGATAGGGTGGTAGGTGGGTTTAGGTACATCTTCATGTTTCTGTGTCCCAATGCCATTTTTATGGCTTGTAAATTCATATAATGTTCCCTTAAGCCTTCACGTGAAGTTTCATGGCAAGACGACTCGTTTTCTATTTTTCATGATTTTCAAAATTTTTGCAGTTCGAGATTTTTTAAAATTTTTTCGGAAAAAGTTTTGGCCCCAAACTTGGTAGTCTTGATCCTTGTATTTTTTTTGGCATGCACAAAAAAAATTCAGCTAAAAACTCGAAGTGTACAAGATTTTGTGACCATTTGAAAAAAGTCTCCCCATTTTGGACACTTTAATGGCTAATGGCAACAAACCTGTAAAATCTCAAATTCTCTTTAAGGGGGTGTGAGTTCTGGAGGTTTAATGAGGGATAGGGGGCCAATATAAGGGCCAAATACCAGCACCCATCGCACATCATGTGCGCACACCCCCCGACCCCCCCAATCGCCGGAACCCCAATGCCGTCGATCAGGTTCTCCGACGATGGTGCCCCGACGAAGAAAAATGTGGCTCCGACACATGCCTGATTCCAGCTTGTGCCGCTGCAACCCTCGGTCTGGTCTGATATTAGACGGGGAATGAACTCCGTATGCTTAGACTGGGAATGAACTCCATATGCCTAATTCAACCCATGAAACAAGCGTGCAGGCGCTCAGCTGGCCAGAGGGGTGGGATGTGTAAGCCGGGGATCGACCGGGTCCCCCCCTACGTGCTACCGATCCTGCTGCCACAACCCTTGGTTTGGTCCGATCTTAGACTGGGAATGAACTCCGTATGCCTAAGCCAACCGACAAAACGAGCGGGCGGGCGGGCACTACGTCGACCAGAGAGACTGGATGGGCAAGCCATGGATCGATAGGGTGGTAGGTGGGTTTAGGCACATCTTCATATTTCTATGTGCCAATGCCATTTTTATGGCTTGTAAATTCATACAATTGTCCCTTGAGCCTTCACGTGAAGTTTCATGGCAAGACAACTCGTTTTCTATTTTTCACGATTTTGAAAACGTTTTACGGTTCGAGATTTTTTAAAATTTTTTCGGAAGGAGTTTTGGCCCTAAACTTGGTAGACATGATCCTTGTATTTTTGTTGGCATGCATAAAAATATTCCGCTAAAAACTCGAAGTGTACAAGATTTTGTGACCATTTGAAAAAAATGTCCCCATTTCAGACACTTTAAGGTCCAAGTACCAGCACCCATCGCACATCATGTGCGCACACCCCTTTCGGCCCCTCTGATCTCCAGAACCCCAATGGCACCGGTCAGGTTCTCCGGTGATACTCCGATGATGGTGCCCCGGTGAAGAAAAATGTGGCACCAGCACATGCCCTAGCCCAGCATGTGCTGTTGCATCCCTTGGTCTGGTCCGATCTTAGACTGAGAATGAACTCCATATGCTTAGATTGGGAATGAACTCCGTATGCCTAAGTCAACCCATGAAATGATCGTGCGTGTGCTCAACCAGCCAGAGGGGCGGGATGCGCAAGCCGGAGATTGGCCGGGTCCCCCCTGCGTGCTGGTAATCCTACTGCCACAACCCTCCATCCGGTCTGATCTTAGACTAGGAATGAACTCCATATGCCAAGTCAACCCACGAAAACGATCGTACGGGCGCTCAGCCGACCAGAGGGGCGGGATGCTCAACCGGGGATCGGTCGGGTCCCTCTTTGTGTGCTTCTGATCTTGCTACCGTAACCCTCCATCTGGTCCGATCTTAGACTGGGAATGAACTCTGTATGCCTAAGCCAACCGACGAAACGAGCGGGCGGGCGGGTAGGTGGGCACAACGCTAGCCAGAGAGAGGGGATGCGCAAGCCGTGGATCGATAGGGTGGTAGGTGGGTTTAGGCACATCTTCATATTTCTGCATGCCAATGCCATTTTTACGGCTTGTAAATTCATACAATGCTCCCTTAAGCCTTCACGTGAAGTTTCGCGGCAAGATGACTCATTTTCCATCTTTCAAGATTTTTAAAACTTTTTATGGTTCGGGATTTTTAAAATTTGTTCGGAAGGAGTTTTGGCCCCAAACTTGGTAGACTTGATCCTTGTTTTTTTGTTGGCATGCACAAAAATTTAATGAAAAACTCACAGTGTACAAGATTTTGTGACCATTTGAAAAAAGTCTCCCCATTTCAGACACTTTAATGGCTACTGGCAGCAAACATGTAAAATCTCAAATGCTCTTTAAGGGGGTGTGAGTTCTCGAGGTTTAATGAGGGATAGGGGGCCAATATAAGGGCCAAGTACCAGCACCAATCGTACATCATGTGCTCACACCCCCACTCGGCCCCCCCGATCACCGGAACCCCAATGCTATCGATCAGATTCTCCGATGATGCTCCGACGATGGTGCCCTGACGAAGAAAAATACGACACCAGCACATGCCCGATCCAGCATGTGCTGTCGCAACCCTCGGTCCGGTTTGATCTTAGACTGGGAATGAACTCCGTATGCTTAGGCTGGGAATGAACTCCGTATGCCTAAGTCAACCCACGAAATGAGCGTGTGGGCGCTCAGCCAGCCAGAGGGGCAGGATGCACAAGCCGAGGATCGATCGGGTCCCCCTTTGCGTTCTACCGATCCTACTGCTGCAACCCTCGATCCGGTCTGATCTTAGACTGGGAATGAACTCCGCATGCCTAAGCCAATCGACGAAACGGGCGGGCGGGTGGGTGGGCGGGCACTACGCCGACCAGAGAGACGGGATGTACAAGCCGTGGATCGATAGGCTGGTAGGTGGGTTTAGGTAGATCTTCATATTTCTGCATGCCAATGCCATTTTTATGGCTTGTAAATTCATACAGTGGTCCCTTAAGCCTTCACGTGAAGTTTCATGGCAAGACGACTCATTTTCTATTTTTCATGATTTTCAAAACTTTTTGTGGTTTGGGATTTTTTTAAAATTTTTTTGAAAGGTGTTTCAGTCCCAAACTTGGTAGATGTGATCCTTGTATTTTTGTTGGCATGCATAAAAAAAATTAGGTAAAAACTCGAAGTGTACAAGATTTTTTGACCATTTGAAAAAAGTGTCCCCATTTCAAACACTTTAATGGCTACTGGCAGCAAACCTGTAAAATCTCCAATGCTCTTTAAGGGGGTGTGAGTTCTCGAGGTTTGATGAGGGATAGGGGGCCAATATAAGGACCAAGTACCAGCAGCCATCGCACATCATGTGCGCACACCCCCCGGCCCCCCCGATCGCCGGAACCCCAATGCCGCCGGTCAGGTTCTTCAACAATGCTTCGGAGATGGTGCCCCGGCGAAGAAAAATACGGCACCAGCACATGCTCGACCCAGCATGTGCTGTTGTAACCCGTGGTCTGGTCCGATCTTAGACTGGCAATGAACTCCGTATGGTTAGACTGGGAAAGAACTTGGTATGCCTAAGTCAACCCACGAAACGAGCGTACGAGCGCTTAGCCGACCAGAGGGGCAGGATGCACAAGCCAAGGATCGACCGGGTCCCCATCTACATGCTGTCGATCCTACTGCCGTAACCCTTGGTGTGGTCTGATCTTAGACTGGGAATGAACTCCGTATTCCTAAGCCAATCGACAAAACGAGCGGATGGACGGACGGGCGGGCACTACGCCGGCTAGAGAGACGGGATGCGCAAGTCGTGGATCGATAGGGTGGTAGGTGGGTTTAGGCACATCTTCTTATTTCTGCGTGCCAACTTGTAAATTTAAACAGTGGTCCCTTAAGCCTTCACGTGAAGTTTCATGGCAAGACAACTCGTTTTCTATTTTTCATGATTTTTGAAACTTTTTGCGATTTGGGATTTTTTAAAATTTTTTCGAAAGGAGTTTTGGCCCCAAACTTGGTAGACGTGATCCTTGTATTTTTTTTGGCATGCACAAAAAAATTCACCAAAAACTCGAACTGTACAAGATTTTGTGACCATTTGAAGAAAGTGTCTTCATTTCAGACACTTTAATGGCTACTGGTAGCAAACCTGTAAAATCTCAAATGCTCTTTAAGGGGGTGTGAGTTCTTGAGGTTTGATAAGGGATAGGGAGCCAATATAAGGGCCAAGTACCAGCACCCATCGCACATCATATGCGCACACCCTCCAGCTCCTCGATCGTCGGAACCCCATTGTCGTCGGTCAGGTTCTCTGACGATGCTCCGACGATGGTGCCCCGGTGAAGAAAAATACGGCACCAGCACATGCCTGAGCCCAGAATGTGCTGCCGTAACCTTCGGTCTGGTTCGATCTTAGACTGGGAATGAACTCCGTATGGTTAGACTGGGAATGAACTTCGTATGCTTAGACTGGGAATGAACTCCGTATGCCTGAGTCAACCCACGAAATGAGCGTACTGGTACTCAGCCGGCCAGTGGGGCGTGATGCATATGCCGGGGATCAGTCGGGTCATCTTCTGCGTGCTACCGATCCTACTACTGTAACCCTCGATCCAGTTCGATCTTAGACTGGGAATGCACTCCGTATGCCTAAGCCAACCGACGAAACGAACGAGCAGACGGGCGGGCGGGCACTACGCCGGCCAAAAAGACGGGATGCGCAAGCCGTGGATCGATAAGGTGGTAGGTGGGTTTAGGCACCTCTTCATATTTTTGTGTGCCAATGCCATTTTTATGGCTTGTAAATTCATACAATGGTCCCTTAAGCCTTCACGTGAAGTTTCATGGCAAGACGACTCGTTTTTTATTTTTCATGATTTTTGAAACTTTTCCGGTTGGAGATTTTTTAAAATTTTTTCAAAAGGGGTTTTGTCCCCAAACTTGGTAGACGTGATCCTTGTATTTTTTTTAGCATGCACAAAAAAATTCAGCTAAAAACTCGAAGTGTACAAGATTTTGTGACCATTTGAAAAAAGTGTCCCCATTTCAAACACTTTAATTGCTACTGGCAGCAAACCTGTAAAATCTCAAATGCTCTTTCAGGTGGTGTGAGTTCTCGAGGTTTGATGAGTGATAGGGGGCCAATATAAGGGCCAAGTACCAGCACCCATCGCACATCATCTGCGCACACCCCCCGACCCCCCCAATCGTTGGAACCCTAATGCCGCCGATCAGGTTCTCCGATGATGATGCCCCGACGAAGAAAAATACGGCACCAGCAGATGCCTGAGCCTAGCATGTGCTGCCACAACCCTCGGTCCGGTCCGATCTTAGAATGGGAATGAACTCCATATGCTTAGACTGGGAATGAACTCTGTATGCCTAAGTCAACCCACGAAACGAGCGTGCGGGTGTTCAGCCGGCCAGTGGGGCACGATGCGTATGTCGGGGATCAACCGGGTCCCCCTCTGCGTGCTGCCGATTCTGCTGCCGCAACCCTTAGTCCAGTTCAATCTTAGACTAGGAATGAACTACGTATGCCTAAGCCAACCGACGAAACAAGTGGGCAGGCGAGCAGGCGGGCACTACGCCAGCCAGAGAGATGGGATGCGCAAGCCGTGGATCGATAGGGTGGTAGGTGGGTTTAGGCACATCTTCATATTTCTGCATGCCGATGCCATTTTTATGGCTTGTAAATTCATACAATGGTCCCTCAAGCCTTCACGTGAAGTTTCATGGCAAGACGACTCGTTTTCTATTTTTCATGATTTTTGAAACTTTTTGTGGTTCGGGATTTTTTAAAATTTTTTTGGAAGGAGTTTTTGCCCTGTACTTGGTAGACGTGATCCTTGTATTTTTTTTGGCATGCACAAAAAAATTCAGCTAAAAACTCGAAGTGTACAAGATTCTGTGACCATTTGAAAAAGTGTCCCTATTTCAGACACTTTAATGGCTACTGGCAACAAACCTATAAAATCTCAAATCCTTTTTAAGGGGGTGTGAGTTCTTGAGGTTAAATGAGGGATAGGGGGCCAATATAAGGGCCAAATACCAGCACCCATTGCACATCATGTGTGCACACCCCCCCGACCCCCCCAATCGTCGGAACCCCAATGCCGCCGATTAGGTTCTCCGACATGCTCCACGATGGTGCCCCGGCGAAGAAAAATACGGCACCAGCACATGCCCGAGCCCAGCATCTGCTGCCGTAACCCTCGGTCTGGTCTGATCTTAGACTAGGAAGGCACTCCGTATGCCTAAGCCAACCTACGAAACGAGCGGGCGGGCGGGCAGGCGCGCACTATGCCGGCCAGAGAGACGGGATGCGCAAGCCGTGGATCGATAGGGTGGTAGGTGGGTTTAGGCACATCTTTATATTTCTACATGCCAACGCCATTTTTATGGCTTGTAAATTCATACAATGGTCCCTTAAGCCTTCACGTGAAGTTTCATGGAAAGACGACTCGTTTTCTATTTTTCATGATTTTTGAAACTTTTTACGGTTTGAGATTTTTTAAAATTTTTTTGGAAGGTGTTTTGGCCCCAAACTTGGTAGACGTGATCCTTGTATTTTTTTTGGCATGCAAAAAAAAATTCAGCTAAAAACTTGAGGTGAACAAGATTTTGTGACCATTTGAAAAAAGTGTCCCCATTTTAGACACTTTAATGGCTACTGGGAGCAAACCTGTAAAATCTCAAATGCTCTCTAAGGGGTGTGAGTTTTTGAGGTTTGATGAGGGATAGGGGGACAATATAAGGGCCAAGTACCAGCACCCATCGCACATCATGTGCGTACAACCCCCCCGACCCCCCGATCGTCGGAACCCCAATGCCGTCGATCAGGTTCTCCGATGATGCTCCGGCAACGGTGCCCCGACAAACAAAAAATCTGACACCAGCAAATGCCCGAGCCCAACATGTGCTGTCGCAACCCTCGGTCCAGTCTGATATTAGACTGGGAATGAACTCCGTATGCCTAAGTCAACCCACGAAACGAGCGTGCGGGCGCTCAGCCGGCCAGAGGGGCGGGATGCGCAAACTGAGGATCGGTCGGGTTCCCCTCTACGTCATTTCGATCCTGCTACCGCAACCCTCGGTCCGATTTGATCTTAGACTGGGAATGAACTCCGTATGCCTAAGCAAATCGACCAAACGAGTGGGCGGGCGAGCAGACGGGCATTACACCGGCCAGAGAGATGGGATGCGTAAGCCGTGGATCGATAGGGTGGTAGGTGGGTTTAGGCACATCTTCATATTTCTGCGTGCCAATGCCATTTTTATGGCTTCTAAATTCCTACAATGGTCCATTAAGCCTTCACGTGAAGTTTCATGGCAAGATGACTTGTTTTCTATTTTGCACGATTTTCAAAACTTTTTACGGTTTGACATTTTTAAAAATTTTTTTGGAACGAGTTGTGGCCCCAAACATGGTAGACGTGATCCTTGCATTTTTATTGGCATGCACCAAAAAATTCAGCTAAAAACTCGAGGTGAACAAGATTTTGTGACCATTTGAAAAAAGTGTCCCCATTCTAGACACTTTAATGGCTACTGGCAGCAAACCTGTAAAATCTCAAATGCTCTTTAAGGGGGCGTGAGTTCTAGATGTTTGATGAGGAATAGGGGGCCAATATAAGGGCCAAGTACCAGCACCCATCGCACATCATGTGCGCACACCCCTCGGCCCCCCCGATCACCGGAACCCCAATGCCGCCGATCAGGTTCTCTGGCGATGCTCCGACGATGGTGCCCCGACGAAGAAAAATGAGGCACCAGCAAAAACCCGAGCCCAGCATGTGCTACCGCAACCCTCTGTTTGGTCCGATCTTAGACTGGGAATGAACTCCGTATGCCTAAGTCAACCCACGAAACGAGAGTGCGGGGGCTCAGCCAGCCAGAGGGGCGGGATGCACAAGCTGGGGATCGGTCGAGTCCCCCTCTGCGTGCTGCCAATCCTGCTGCCATAACCATCGGTCTGATCCAATCTTAGACTAGGAATGAACTCCGTATGCCTAAGCCAACCGACGAAACGAGCCGGTGGGCGGGCGGGCGGGCACTACGCCGGCCAGAGAGACGGGATGTGCAAGCCGTGGATCGATAGGGTGGTAGGTGGGTTTAGGCACATCTTCATATTTTTGCATGCCAATGCCATTTTTATGGCTTGTAAATTCACAAAATGGTCCATTAAGCCTTCACGTGAAGTTTCACGCAAGATGACTCATTTTTTATTTTTCACAATTTTTGAAACCTTTTGCGGTTCGGGATGTTTTAAAATTTTTTCGGAAGGAGTTTTGGCCCCAAACTTGGTAGACGTGATCCTTGTATTTTTTTTTGGCATGCACAAAAACATTCAGCTAAAAACTCAAAGTGTACAAGATTTTGTGACCATTTGAAAAAAGTGTCCCTATTTCAGACACTTTAATGGCTACTGGCAGTAAACCTGTAAAATCTCAAATGCTCTTTAAGGGGGTGTGAGTTCTCGAGGTTTGATGAGGGATAGGGGGCCAATATAAGGGCCAAGTACCAGCACGCATCGCACATCATGAGCGCACACCCCCCTGGCCCCTTCGATCGCCAGAACCCCAATGCCGCCGATCAGGTTCTCCGACGATGCTCCGGCGATGGTGCCCCAGCGAAGAAAAATGCAGCACAGCCCATGCCCGAGCCCAGCATGTGTGGCCGTAACCCTCGGTTCCGTTTGATCTTAGACTGGGAATGAACACCGTATGCCTAAGCCAACCGACGAAATGAGCGGGTGGGCGGGCAGGCACTACGTCGGCCAGATAGACGGGATGCGCAAGCCGTGGATCGATAGGGTGGTAGGTGGGTTTAGGTACATCTTCATATTTCTACTGCCAATGCCATTTTTATGGCTTTGTAAATTCATACAATGGTCCCTTAAGCCTTCACGTGAAGTTTCATGGCAAGACGACTCGTTTTCTATTTTTCATGATTTTTGAAACTTTTTGCGGTTCGGGATTTTTTAAAATTTTTTCGGATGGAGTTTTTGCCCCAAACATGGTAGACGTGATCCTTGTATTTTTTTTGGCATGCATAAAAAAATTCAGCTAAAAACTCGAAGTGTACAAGATTTTGTGACCATTGGAAAAAAGTGTCCCCATTTCAGACACTTTAATGGCTACTGGCATCAAACCTGTAAAATCTCAAATGCTCTTTAAAGGGTGTGGGTTCTCGAGGTTTGATGAGGGATAGGGGGCCCATATAAGGGCCAACTACCAGCACCAATCACACATCATGTGTGCACACCCCCCTCAGCCCCCCCGATCGCCCGAACCCCAATGCCGTCGGTCAGGTTCTCCGGCAATGCTCCGGTGATGGTGCCCCGACGAAGAAAAATACAGCACCAGCACATGCCAGAGCCCAGCATCTGCTATCGCAACTGTCGGTCTGGTCCGATCTTAGACTGGGAATGAACTCCGTATGCTTAGACTGGGAACGAACTCCGTATGCCTAAGTAAACCCACAAAACGAACGTACGGGCGCTCAGTCGACTAGAGGGGCAAGATGCGCAAGCTGGGGATCGATCAAGTCCCCCTCTGCGTACTGCTGATCCTGCTACCGCAACCCTCAGTCTGATTCGATCTTAGACTAGGAATGAACTCCGTATGCCTAAGCCAACCGATCCAGCTGGCGGGCGGGGGGGCAGGCACTATGCCAGCCAGAGAGACGGGATGGGCAAGCTGTAGATCGATAGGGTGGTAGGTGGGTTTATGCACATCTTCATATTTCTTCATGCCAATGCCATTTTTATGGCTTGTAAATTCATACAATGGTCCCTTAAGCCTTCACGTGAAGTTTCGTGGCACGACGACTCGTTTTCTATTTTTCACGATTTTTAAAACGTTTTACGGTTCGAGATTTTTTAAAATTTTTTGAGGAGTTCTGGCCCCAATCTTGGTAGACGTGATCCTTGTATTTTTGTTGGCATGCACAAAAAAATTCATCTAAAAATTCATCCCTATTTCAGACTCTTTAATGGCTACTCGCAGCAAACCTGTAAAATCTCAAATGCTCTTTAAGGGGGTGTGAGTTCTCGAGGTTTGATGAGGGATAGGGGGCCAATATAAGGGCCAAGTACCAACACCCATCGCACATCATGTGCGCACACCCCCCCGGGCCCTCGATCGTCGGAACCCCAATGCCACCGGTCAAGTTCTCCGATGATGCTCCGACGATGGTGCCCCGTCGAAGAAAAATGCGGCACCAGCACATGCCCAAGCCCAGCATGTGCTGCCGCAACCCTCGGTCTGGTCCAATCATAGACTGGGAATGAACTCCGTATGCCTAAGCCAACCTACAAAACGAGCGGGCGGTCAGGCGGGCGGGCACTACGCCGACCAGAGAGACGGAATGCGTAAGCCGTGGATCGATAGGGTGGTAGGTGGGTTTAGCCACGTCTTCATATTTCTGCATGCCAATGCCATTTTTATGTCTTTTAAATTCATACAATAGTCCCTTAAGCCTTCACGTGAAGTTTCATGGCAAGACGACTCGTTTTCTATTTTTCATACTTTTCAAAACGTTTTGCGGTTTGAGATTTTTTAAAATTTTTTGAGAAGGGGTTCTGGCCCCAAACTTGGTAGACGTGATCCTTGTATTTTTTTTGGCATGTACAAAAAAATTCATCTAAAAACTCGAAGTGTACAAGATTTTGTGACCATTTGAAAAAAGTGTCCCCAATTCAGACTCTTTAATGGCTACTCGCAGCAAACCTGTAAAATCTCAAATGCTCTTTAAAGGGGTGTGAGTTTTCGAGTTTGATGAGGGATAGGGGGCCAATATAAGGGCCAAGTATCGGCACCCATCGCACATCATGTGCGCACACCCCCCCGGCCCCTCTGATCGTCGGAACCCCAAAGCCATCGGTCAGGTTATCCGGCGATGCTCCGGCGATGGTGACCCGAGGAAGAAAAATACGGCACCAACACGTGCCCAAGCCCAGCATGTGCTGCCGCAACCCTCGATCTAGTCCGATCTTAGGCTGGGAATGAACTCCGTATGCTTAGACTGAGAATGAACTCCGTATGCCTAAGTCAACCCATGAAACAACTGTGAGGCGCTCAGCCGGCCAAAGGGGCGGGATGCATAAGTCGAGGATCGGTCGGGTCCCCCTCTGCGTGCTGCCGATCCTGCTGCCGCAACCCTCAGTTCAGTCTAATCTTAGACTGGGAATGAACTCCGAATGCCTAAGCCAACCGACGAAATGAGTGGGGGGACGGGCGGGCGGGCACTACGTCGGCCAGATAGAGGTGATGCGCAAGCCGTGGATCGATAGGGTGGTAGGTGGGTTTAGGCACATCTTCATATTTCTGTGTGACAATGCGATTTTTATGGCTTGTAAATTCATACAATGGTCACTTGAGCCTTCACGTGAAGTTTCATGGCAAGACGACTCGTTTTCTATTTTTCATAATTTTTGAAACTTTTTATGGTTCAGGATTTTTTAAAATTTTTTCGGAAGGAGTTTTGGTCCAAAACTTGGTAGACATGATCCTTGTATTTTTTTTGGCATGCACAAAAAAATTCAGCTAAAAACTCGAATTGTACAAGATTTTGTGACCATTTGAAAAAAGTGTCCCCAATTTAGACACTTTAATTGCTACTGGCAACAAACCTGTAAAATCTCAAATGCTTTTTAAGGGGATGTGAGTTCTAGAGGTTTGAAGAGGGATAGGGGGCTAATATAAGGGCCAAGTACCAGCACCCATTACACATCATGTGCGCACACCCCCCCGGCCCCCTAGATAGCCAGAACCCCAATGCCGTCGGTCAGGTTCTCCGGGGATGCTTCGGCGATGCTGCCCCGACGAAGAAAAATACGGCACCAGCACATGCCCGAGCCCAGCATATGCTATCGCAACCCTCGGTCTGGTCCAATCTTAGACTGGGAATGAACTCCGTATGCTTAGATTGGGAATGAGCTCTGTATGCTTAAGTCAACCCATCAAACGATCGTGTGGGCGCTCAGCAGGCCAGAGGGGCGAGATACGCAAGTCGGGGATCGATCGGGTCCCCCTCTACATGTTGCTGATCCTGCTGCAACAACCATCGGTCCAATCTGATCATAGACTAGGAATGAACTCCGTATGCCTAAGCCAACCGATGAAACGAGCGGACGGGCGTGCGGGCACTACACCGGCTAGAGAGACGGGATGTGCAAGTCATGGATCGATAGGGCGGTAGGTGGGTTTAGGCACATCTTCATATTTTTGCGTGCCAATGCCATTTTCATGGCTTGTAAATTCATACAATGGTCCCTGAAGCCTTCACGTGAAGTGTCATGGCAAGACGACTCGTTTTTTATTTTTCATAATTTTCAAAACTTTTTACGGTTCGGGATTTTTTAAATTTTTTTTGGAAGGATTTTTAGCCCCAAACATGGTAGACGTGATCCTTGTATTTTTCTTTGCATGCACAAAAAAATTCAGCTGAAAACTCAAAGTGTGCAAGATTTTGTGACCAGTTGAAAAAAGTGTCCCCATTTCAGACACTTTAATGGCTACTGGCAGCAAACCTGTAAAATCTCAAACGCTCTTTAAAGAGGTGTAAGTTCTCGAGGTTTGGTGAGGGATAGGGGGCCAATATAATGGCCAAGTACCAGCACCCATCACAAATCATGTGCGCACACCCCCCCGACCCCCTCGATCGTCGGAACCCCAATGCCGCTGGTCAGGTTCTCCGATGATACTCCAACGAAGAAAAATGTGGCACCAGCACATGCCCGAGCCCAGCATGTGCTGCCACAAACCTCGGTCCGGTCCGATCTTACATGGGAATGAACTCTGTATGCTTAGACTGGGAATGAACTCCGTATGCCTAAGTCAACTCATGAAATGAGCGTGCGGGCGCTCAACCGGCCAGAAGGGCGAGATGCGCAAGCCGGGGATCGACCGAGTCCCCCTCTACGTGCTGCTGATCCTGCTGCCGCAACCCTCAATCCGGTCGGATCTTAGACTAGGAATGAACTCCGTATGCCTAAGCCAACCGACGAAACGAGCGGGCGGACGGGCACTACGCCGGCCAGAGAGACGGGATGCGCAAGCCGTGGATCGATAGGGTGTAGGTGGGTTTAGGCACATCTTCATATTTCTGTGTGCCAATGCCATTTTTATGACTTGTAAATTCATACACTGGTCCCTTAAGCCTTCACATTAAGTTTCATGGCAAGACGACTCGTTTTCTATTTTTCACGATTTTTGAAACTTTTCACGGTTTGAGATTTTTTTAAATTTTTTTTGAAAGGAGTTTTGGCCCCAAACTTGGTAGACGTGATCCTTTTATTTTTTTTGGCATGCATAAAAAAATTCAGCTAAAAACTCGAAGTGTACAAAGATTTTGTAACCATTTCAAAGAAGTATCCCCATTTCAGACACTTTAATGGCTACTGGCAACAAACCTATAAAATCTCAAATACTCTTTAAGGGGGTGTGAGTTCTCGAGGTTTGATGAGGGATAGGGGGCCAATATAAGGGTGAAGTACCAGCACCCATCACACATCATGTGCGCACACCCCCCCGGCCCCCCGATCACCGGAACCCCATTGCCGCCGATCAGGTTCTCCAGCGATGCTCCGACGATGGTGCCCCGATGAAGGAAAATGCGGCACCAGCACATGCTCGAGCCCAGCATGTGCTGCCGCAACCCTCGGTCCGGTCTGATCTTAGACTGGGAATGAACTCTGTATGCTTAGATTGGGAATGAACTCCGTATGCCTAAGTCAACCCACGAAACGAGCGTGCGGGCGCTCAACCGGCCAGAGGGGCGGGATGCGCAAGCTGGGGATTGGTCGGGTCCCCCTCTGCGTGTTGTCGATCCTACTATCGTAACCCTCAGTCTGGTTTGATCTTAGACTGGAAATGAACTCTGTATGCCTAAGCCAATCGACGAAACGAGCGGGCGGGCACTATGCCAGCCAGAGAGACGGGATGCGCAAGCTATGGATCGATAGGGTGGTAGGTGGGTTTAGGCACATCTTCATATTTCTATGTGCCAATGCCATTTTTATGGCTTGTAAATTCATACAATGGTGCCTTAAGCCTTCACGTGAAGTTTCATGGCAAGACGACTCGTTTTCTATTTTTCATGATTTTTAAAACTTTTTACGGTTCGGGATTTTTTAAAATTTTTTTGGAAGGAGTTTTGGCCCCAAACTTGGTAGACGTGATCCTTGTATTTTTGTTGGCATGCACAAAAAAATTCAGCTAAAAGCTCGACGTGTACAAGATTTCGTGACCATTTGAAAAAAGTGTCCCCATTTCAGACACTTTAATGGCTACTGGCAGCAAACCTGTCAAATCTCAAATGCTCTTTAAGGGGGTGCGAGTTCTCGAGGTTTAATGAGGGATAGGGGGCCAATATAAGGGCCAAGTACCAGCACTCATCGCACATCCTGTGCGCACACCCCCCTCGGCCCGCCCGATCGTCGGAACCCCAATGCCGTCGGTCAGGTTCTCCGACGATGCTCCAACGATGGTTCCCCGGTGAAGAAAAATACGGCACCAACACATGCCCGAGCCTAGCATGTACTACCGTAACCCTAGGTCTGGTCCGATCTTAGACTGGGAATGAACTCTGTATGCTTAGACTGGGAATGAACTTTGTATGCCTAGGTCAACCCACGAAACGAGCATGCGGGCGTTTAACCGGCCAGAGGGACGGGATGTGCAAGCCGAGGATCGACCGGGTCCCCTTCTGGGTGCTGTCAATCTTGCTGCCGTAACCCTCAGTTCGGTCCAATTTTAGACTGGGAATGAACTTCGTATGCCTAAGCCAACTGACGAAACGATCGAGCGGGCGGACGGGCAGGCACTACACCTGTCAGAGAGACGGGATGCGCAAGTTATGGATCGATAGGGTGGTAGGTGAGTTTAGGCACATCTTTATATTTCTGCATGCCAATGCCATTTTTATGGCTTCTAAATTCATACAATGGTCACATAAGCCTTCACGTGAAGTTTCATGGCAAGATGACTCGTTTTCTATTTTTCATGATTTTTGAAACATTTTTTCGGCTCGAGATTTTTAAAAAAAATTTTGGGAAGGATTTTTGGCCCCAAACCTGGTAGACGTGATCCTTGTATTTTTGTTGGCATGCATAAAAAAATTCAGCTAAAAAATCGAAGTGTACAAGATTTTGTGACCATTTGAAAAAAATGTCCCCATTTCAGACACTTTAATGGCTACTGGCAGCAAACCTGTAAAATCTCAAATGCTCTTTAAGGGGGTTGTGAGCTCTCGAGGTTTGATGAGGGATAGGGGGCCAATATAAGGGCCAAGTACCAGCACCCATCGCACATCATTTGTGCACACCGTCTGACCCCCCCGATCGCCGGAACCCCAATGTCGTCGGTTGGGTTCTTCGGCGATGCTCCGACGATGGTGCCCCGACGAAGAAAAATACAGCACCAGCACATGCCCGAGCCCGGCATGTGCTGCTGCAACCCTCGGTCCGGTCTGATCTTAGACTGGGAATGAACTCCGTATGCTTAGACTGGGAATGAACTTTGTATGCCTAGGTCAACCCATGAAACGAGCATGCGGGCGCTCAGCCGACAAAAGGGGCGGGATGCGCAAACCGGGGATCGATCGGGTCCCCTTCTGCATGCTGCCGATCTTGCTACCACAACCCTCAGTCCGATCCAATCTTAGACTGGGAATGCACTCCGTATGCCTAAGCCAACCGACGAAACGAGCGAGCGGGCGGGCGGCCGAGCACTACGTCGGCCAAAGAGACGGGATGTGCAAGCCGTGGATCGATGGGGTGATAGGTGGGTTTAGGCGCATCTTCATATTTCTGTGTGCCAATGCCATTTTTATGGCCTGTAAATCATACAATGGTCCCTTAAGCCTTCACGTGAAGTTTCATGGCAAGACGACTCGTTTTCTATTTTTTATGACTTTCAAAACTTTTTGCAGTTCGTGATTTTTTAAATTTTTTCGGAAAGAGTTTTGGCCCCAAACTTGGTAGACGTGATCCTTGTATTTTTGTTGGCATGCACAAAAACATTCAGCCAGAAACTCGAAGTGTACAAGATTTTGTGACCATTTGAAAAATGTGTCCCCATTTCAGACATTTTAATGGCTACTGGCAGCAAACCTGTAAAATCTCAAATGCTCTGTTAGGGGGTGTGAGTTCTTGAGGTTTGACAAGGGATAGGGGGCCAATATAATGGCCAAGTACCAGCACCCATCGCACATCATGTGCGCACACCCCCCTGGCCCCCCCGATCACCGGAACCGCAATACCGTCGGTCAGGTTCCCCGGCGATGGTCCGACGATGGTGCCCCGATAAAGAAAAATGCGGTACCAGCACATGCTAGAGCCCAGCATGTGCTGCCGCAATCCTCGGTCCAATCCGATCTTAGACTGGGAATGAACTCCGTATGCTTAGACTTGGAATGAACTCCGTATGCCTAAGTCAACCCACGAAACTAGAGTGCGGGCACTCAGCCGGCCAAAAGGGCAGGATGCGCAAGCCGGGTATCGGTCGGGTCCCCATCTGCATGCTGTCGATCCTGCTGCCGTAACCCTCGGTCCGGTCAGGTTCTCCGACGATGCTCCGACGAAGAAAAATGTGGCACCAGCACATGCCCGAGCCCGGCATGTGCTGTCGCAACCCTCGGTCCGATCTGGTCTTACACTGGGAATGAACTCTGTACGTTTAGACTGGGAATAAACTTCGTATGCCTAAGTCAACTCACGAAATGAGCGTGCGGGCGCTCAACCGGCCAGAGGGGCGAGATGCACAAGCCGGGGATCGACTGGGTCCCCCTCTACGTGCTGCTGATCCTGCTACCACAACCCTCAATTCGGTCTGATCTTAGACTGGGAATGAACTCCGTATGCCTAAGCCAACCGACGAAACGAGCGGGCGGGCGGGCGGGCGGGCACTACGCCAGCTAGAGAGACGAGATGCGCAAGCCGTGGATCGATAGGGTGGTAGGTGGGTTTAGGCATATCTTCATATTTCTATGTTCCAATACCATTTTTATGGCTTGTAAATTCATACAATGGTCCCTTAAGCCTTCACGTGAAGTTTCATGGCAAGACGACTCGTTTTCTATTTTTCACAATTTTTGAAAATTTTTACGGTTTCAAATTTTTTAAATTTTTTTCAGAAGGAGTTTTGGCCCCAAACTTGGTAGACGTGATCCTTGTAATTTTGTTGGCTTGCACAAAAAATTCAGCTAAAAACTCGAAGTGTACAAGATTTTGTGACCATTTGAAAAAAGTGCCCCATTTAAGACACTTTAATGGCTACTGGCAGCAAACCTGTAAAATCTCAAATGATCTTTAAGGGGGTGTGAGTTCTGAAGGTTTGATGAGGGATAGGGGGCAATATAAGGGCCAAGTACGAGCACCCATCGCACATCATGTGCGCACACCCCCCGGCCCCTCGATCGTCGAAACTTTAATACCGTCAGTCAGGTTCTCCGGCAATGCTCCGATGATGGTGCCCCGGCGAAGAAAAATGCGACACCAGCACATGCCCGAGCCTAGCATGTGCTTCCGCAACCTTCGGTTCTTTTCGATCTTAGACTGGGAATGAACTCCATGTGCTTAGATTGGGTATTAACTCCGTATGCCTAAGTGAACCCACGAAATGAGCATGCCGGCACTCAGCCGGCCAGAGGGGCGAGATGTGCAAGCCGGGGATCAGTTGGGTCCCTCTCTGCATGCTGTCGATCCTGCTGCCGATCATGCTATCGCAACCCTCGGTCAGGTCCAATCTTAGACTGGGAATGAACTTTGTATGCCTAAGCTAACTGACCAAACGAGCGGGCGGGCAGGCCGACGGGCACTACGCCGACCAGAGAGACGGGATGCGCAAGCCATAGATCGATAGGGTGGTAGGTGGGTTTAGGCACATCTTCATATTTCTCCATGCCAATGCCATTTTTATGGCTTGTAAATTCATAGAATGGTCCCTTAAGCCGACACGTGAAGTTTCATGGCAAGACGACTCGTTTTCTATTTTTCATGATTTTTGAAACTTTTTGCGGTTCGAGATTTTTTAAAATTTTTTTGGAAGGAGTTTTGGCCCCAAACTTGGTAGACGTGATCCTTGTATTTTTGTTGGCATGCACAAAAACATTCAGCTAAAAACTTGAAGTGTAGAAGATTTTGTGACCATTTGAAAAAAGTGTCCCCATTTTAGACACTTTAATGGCTACTGGCAGCAAACCTGTAAAATCTCAAATGCTCTTTAAGGGGGTGTGAGTTCTCGAGATTTGATGAGGGATAGGGGGCCAATATAAGGGCCAAGTACCAGCACCCATCGTATATCATGTGCGCACACCCCCCGGCCCCCCCGATCACCGGAACCCCAATACCGTCGGTCAGGTTCTCCGATGATGCTCCGATGATGATGCCCCGACGAAGAAAAATGCAGCACCAGCACATACCCGAGCCTAGCATGTGCTGCTGCAACCCTCGGTCTGGTCTGGTCTTAGACTGGGAATGAACTCCATATGCTTAGACTGGGAATGAACTCCGTATGCGTAAGTCAACCCACGAAACGAACGTGCGGGCACTCAGCCGGCCAGAGGGGCGGGATGCGCAAGCCGGGGATCGGTCGGGTCGACCTCTGCGTGCTGTCGATCCTGTTGCCGTAACCCTCAACCTAATCTGATCTTAGACTGGGAATAAATTCCGTATGCCTAAGCCAACTGATGAAACGAGCGGACGGGCGGGCGGGTGGGCACTACGTCGACTAGAGAGACGGGATGCGCAAGCCGTAGATCGATAGAGTGGTAGGTGGGTTTAGGCACATCTTCATATTTCTGCATGCCAATGCAATTTTTATGGCTTTTAAAATGATACAATGGTCCCTTAAGCCTTCTCGTGAAGTTTCATGGCAATACGACTCGTTTTCTATTTTTCACGATTTTTGGAACTGTTTACGGCTCGGGATTTTTGAAAATTTTTTCGGAAGGAGTTTTGGCCCCAAACTTGGTAGACGTGATCCTTTTATTTTTGTTGGCATGCACAAAACAATTCAGCTAAAAAATTGAAGTGTACAAGATTTTGTGACCATTTGAAAAAAGTGTCCTGATTTCAGACTCTTTAATGGCTACTAGTAGCAAACCTATAAAATCTCAAATGCTCTTTAAGGGGGTGTGAGTTCTTGAGGTTTGATGAGGGATAGGGGGACAATATAAGGGCAAAGTACCAGCATCCATCGCACATCATGTGCGCACACACCCCCCGGCCCCCCCATCGCCGAAACCCTAATGTCGGTCAGGTTCTCCGATGATGTTCCGACGATTATGCCCCGCGAAGAGAAATGCGACACAGCACATGCCTGAGCCCAGTATGTGCTGCCACAACCCTCAGTCTGGTCCGATCTTGGACTGGGAATGAACTCCGTATGCTTAGATTGGGAATGAACTCCGTATGCTTAGACTGGGAATGAACTCCATATGCCTAAGTCAACCCACGAAATGAACGTGCGAGCGCTCAGCCGGCCGGAGGGGCGGGATGCGCAAGTCGGAGATTGACCGATTCCCCCTCTGCATGCTATCGATCTTGCTGCTGCAACCCTCGATCTGGTCCTATCTTAGACTGGGAATGAACTCTATATGCCTATGCCAACCAACAAAACGAGCGCACGGGCGGGCGGGCGGGCACTACGTCGGCTGAAGAGATGAGATTCGCAAGCCGTGGATCGATAGGGTGGTAGGTGGGTTTAGGCACATCTTCATATTTCTGCATGCCAATACCATTTTTATGGCTTGTAAATTCATACAACGGTCCCTTAAGCCTTGATGTAAAGTTTCATGGCAAGATGACCCGTTTTCTATTTTTCACAATTTTCAAAACTTTTTACGGTTCGGGATTTTTTAAAATTTTTTCGAAACGAGTTTTGGCCCCAAACTTTGTAGACTTGATCATTGTATTTTTTGTTGGCATGCCTAAAAAAATTCAGCTAAAAAATCAAAGTGTACAAGATTTTGTGACCATTTGAAAAAAGTATCCCCATTTCAGACACTTTAATTGCTACTGGCAGCAAACCTGTAAAATCTCAATTGCTCTTTAAGGGGGTGTGAATTCTCGAGGTTTGATGAGGGATAAGGGGCCAATATAAAGGCCAAGTACTAGACCCATCGCACATCGTGTGCGCACCCCCCCGGCTCCCCGATCGTTGGAACCCCAATGCCGTCGGTCAAGTTCTCCGGCGATGCTCCGACGATGGTGCCCCGACGAAGAAAAATACGGCACCAGCACATGCTCGAGCCCAGCATGTGCTGCCGTAACCCTCGATCCGGTCTGATCTTAGGCTGGGAATGAAATCCATATGCTTATACTGGGAATGAACTCCGTATGCCTAAGCCAACCGACGAAACGAGCAGGCGGGCGGGCGGGCGGGCACTACGCTGGCCAGAGAGACGGGATGCGCAAGCCATGGATCGATAGGATGGTAGGTGGGTTTAGGCACATCTTCATATTTCTATGTGCCAATGCCATTTTTATTGCTTGTAAATTCATACAATGGTCCCTTAAGCCTTCATGTGAAGTATCATGGCAAGATGACACGTTTTCTATTTTTCACGATTTTTGAAACTTTTTGCGATTCGAGATTTTTTAAAATTTTTTTGGAAGGAGTTTTGGCCCCAAACTTGGTAGACATGATCCTTGTATTTTTGTTGGCATGCACAAAACAATACAGCTAAAACCTCGAAGTGTACAAGATTTTGTGACCATTTGAAAAAAGTGTCCCCATTTCAGACACTTTAATGGCTACTGGCAACAAACCTGTAAAATCTCAAATGCTCTTTAACG
Organism: Durio zibethinus; assembly: GCF_047325235.1. Lineage (NCBI taxonomy): Eukaryota > Viridiplantae > Streptophyta > Magnoliopsida > Malvales > Malvaceae > Durio > Durio zibethinus. The sequence goes on along the minus strand of NC_143180.1, from coordinate 12,771,435 downwards.
GGGTGTGAGTTCTTGAGTTTTGATGAGGGATAGGGGGCCAATATAAGGGCCAAGTGCCAGCACCCATCGCACATCATGTGCGCACACCCCCCCGGCCCCCCCGATCGTTGGAACCCCAATGCCGCTGGTCAGGTTCTCCAACGATGCTCCGACGATAATGCCCAGACGAAGAAAAATGCAGCACTAGCACATGCCCGAGCCCAGCATGTGCTGTCGTAACCCTCGGTCCAGTCCGATCTTAGACTGGGAATGAACTTCGTATGCTTAGACTGGGAATGAACTCCGTATACCTATGTCAACAAACGAAACGAGCGTGCGGGCGCTCAGCTGGCCAGAGGGGCGGGATGCGCAAGCCGGGGATCGGTCGAGTCCCCTTATGCATGCTACCGATCCTGCTACTGTAACCCTCGATCCGATTCGATCTTAGACTGGGAATGAACTCCATATGCCTAAGCCAACCGATGAAACGAGCGGGTAGACGGGCGGACGGGCTCTACGTCCGCCAGAGAGACAGGATGCGCAAGTCGTGGATCGATAGGATGGTAGGTGGGTTTAGGCACATCTTCCTATTTCTGTGTGCCAATGCCATTTTTATGGCTTGTAAATTCTTACAATGGTCGCTTAAGCCTTCACGTGAATTTTCATGGCAAGACGACTTGTTTTCTATTTTTCATGATTTTCTAAACATTTTGTGGTTCAAGATTTTTTAAAATTTTTTTGGAAGGTGTTTTAGCCCCAAACTTGGTAGACGTGATCCTTGTATTTTTGTTGGCATGCAAAAAAAAATTCAGCTAAAAACTCGAAGTGCACAAGATTTCGTGACCATTTGAAAAAAGTGTCCCCATTTGAGACACTTTAATGGCTACTGGCAGCAAACCTGTAAAATCTCAAATGCTCTCTAAGGGGGTGTGAGTTCTCGAGGTTTGACGAGGGATAGGGGGCCAATATAAGGGCCAAGTCCCAGCACCCATCGCACATCAAGTGCACACACCCCCTACCCCCCCGATCATCGGAACCCCAATGCCGCCGATCAGGTCCTGAGACGATGCTTCGACGATGGTGCCCCGACAAAGCAAAATGTGGCGCCAGCACATGCCCGACAAAGCAAAATGTGGCACCAGCAAAATGTGGCAAAGTGTTTCCATTTCAGACACTTTAATGGCTACTGGTAGCAAACCTGTAAAATCTCAAATGCTCTTCAAGGCAGTGTGAGTTCTCGAGGTTTGATGAGGGATAGGGGGCCAATATAAGGGCCAAGTACCAGCACCCATCACACATCATGTGCGCACACACCCCCCCGGCCCCCCAGATCACCGAAACCCTAATGCTGCCGGTCAGGTTCTCCGGTGATGCTCCGACGATGATGCCCCGCGAAGAGAAATGCGAACCAGCTCATGGCCGAGCCCAGCATGTTCTGCTGCAACCCTCAGTCTGGTCCGATCTTAGGCCGGGAATGAACTCCGTATGCTTAGACTGGGAATGAACTTCGTATGCCTAAGTTAACCCACGAAACGAGCGTGTGGGCGCTCAACCGGCCAGAGGGCCGAGATGCGCAAGACGGGGATCGATCGGATCCCCTTCGGTGTGCTACCGATCTTACTGTTGCAACCATCGATCCGGTCTAATCTTAGACTGGGAATGAACTCCGTATGCCTAAGCCAACCGACGAAACGAGCAGGCAGGCGGGCGGGCAGGCACTACGCCGGCCAGAGAGACGGGATGCACAAACTGTGGATCGATAGTGTGGTAGGTGGGTTTAGGCACATCTTCATATTTCTGCATGCCAATGCCATTTTTATGGCTTGTAAATTCATACAATGGTCCCTTAAGCCTTAACGTGAAGTTTCATGGCAAGACGACTCGTTTTCTATTTTTCACGATTTTTGAAACTTTTTACGGTTCAGGATTTTTTTAAAATTTCTTCGAAAAGATTTTTGGCCCCAAACTTGGTAGACGTGATCCTTGTATTTTTATTGGCATGCACAAAAAAATTCAACTAAAAACTCGAAGCGTACAAGATTTTGTGACCATTTGAAAAAAGTGTCCCCATTTCAGACACTTTAATGGCTACTAGCAGCAAACCTGTAAAATCTCAAATGCTCTTTAAGGGGGTGTGATTTCCTGAGGTTTGATGAGGGATAGGGGGCAAATCTAAGGGCCAAGTACCAGCACCCATCGCACACCATGTGCGCACACCCCCACGGCCCCCCCGATCGTCGCAACCCTAATACCACCTGTCAGGTTCTCCGGCGATGGTGCCTCGAAGAAGAAAAATGTGGCACCAGCACATGCCCGAGCCCAGCATGTGCTGCCGTAACCCTCGGTCCGGTCCGATCTTGGATTGGGAATGAACTCCGTATGCTTAGACTGGGAATGAACTCCGTATGCCTAAGTCAACCCATGAAACGAGAGTGCGGGCGTTTAGCCGGCCAGAGGGGCGGGATGCGCAAGTCGGGGATCGATCGGGTCCCCCTCTGTGTGCTGCCGATCCTGTTGCCACAACCCTCGGTCCGGTCCATCTTAGACTGGGAATGAACTCCGTATGCCTAAGCCAACCGACAAATCGAGTGGGCGGGCGGGCACTACGCCGGCCAGAGAGATGGGATGCGCAACTCGTGGATCGATAAGGTGGTAGGTGGGTTTAGGCACATCTTCATATTTCTGCATGCCAATGCCATTTTTATGGCTTGTAAATTGATACAATGGTCCCTTAAGCATTCACGTGAAGTTGCATGGCAAGACGACTCGTTTTCTATTTTTCACGATTTTTACGGTTCAGGATTTTTTAAAATTTTTTTGAAAGGAGTTTTGGCCCCAAACTTGGTAGACGTGATCCTTGTATTTTTGTTGGCATGCGCAAAAAAATTCAGCTAAAAACCCAAAGTGTACAAGATTTTGTGACCATTTGAAAAAAGTGTCCCCATTTGAGACACTTTAATGGCTACTGGCAGCAAACCTGTAAAATCTCAAATGCTCTTTAAGGGGGTGTGAGTTCTCGAGGTTTGATTAGGGATAGGGGGCCAATATGAGGGCCATGTACCAGCACCCATCGCACATTACGTGTGCACAGCCCTCCCGACCCCCCCGATCGTCAGAACCCCAATACCGTCGGTCAAGTTCTCCGACGATGGTGCCCCGGTGAAGAAAAATACGACATCAGCAGATGCCTGAGCCCAGCATGTGCTGCCACAACCCTCGGTCCGATCTGATCTTGGACTGGGAATGAACTCCGTATGCCTAAATCAACCTACGAAATGAGCGTGCTGGCGCTCAGCCGGCCAGAGGGGCGGGATACGCACGCGAGGGATCGGTCGGGTCCCCCTCTGTGTGCTATCGATCCTGCTGTCGTAACCCTTGGTCTGATCCATTCTTAGATTGGGAATGAACTCCATATGCCTAAGCCAACAGACGAAACGAGTTGGCAGGCGGGCACTACATCGGCCAGAGTGACAGGATGCGCAAGCCGTGGATCGATAGGGTAGTAGGTGGGTTTAGGCACATCTTCATATTTCTGCATGCCAGTGCCATTTTTATGGCTTGTAAATTCATACAATGGTCCCTTACGCCTTCACGTGAGGTTTCATGGCAAGACGACTCGTTTTTTATTTTTCATGATTTTTGAAACTTTTTACGGTTCGGGATTTTTTAAAATTTTTTCGAAAGGATTTTTGGCCCCAAACTTGGTAGACATGATTCTTGTATTTTTTTTGGCATGTACAAAAAACTTCAGCTAAAAACTCGAAGTGTACAAGATTTGTTGACCATTTGAAAAAAGTGTCCCTATTTCAGGCACTTTAATGGCTACTGGAAGCAAACCTGTAAAATCTCAAATGCTATTTAAGGGGGTGTGAGTTCTAGAGGTTTGATGAGAGATAGGGAGCCAATATAACGGCCAAGCACCAGCACCCATCACACATTATGTGCCCACAGCCCCCCCGGCTCCCCCGATCGTCGGAACCCTAATGCCGTCGGTCAAGTTCTCCGACGATGGTGCCCCGACAAAGAAAAATACGGCACCAGCACATGCCCGAGCCCAGCATGTGCTGCCACAACCCTCGGTCCGGTTCGATCTTAGATTGGGAATGAACTCCATATGCCAAAGACAACTCACAAAACGAGCGTTCGAGCGCTCAATCGACCAGACGGGTTGGATGCGCAAGCTGGGGATCAGCCAGGTCCCCCTCGGCGTGCTTCCGATCCTGCTGTCGGAACCCTCGGTCCAGTCTGATCTTAGACTAGGAATGAACTTCGTATGCCTAAGCCAACCGATTAAATGAGCGGGCGGGCGGGCATGCACTACGCCGGCCAGAGAGACGGGATGCGCAAGCCTTGGATCGATAGTGTGGTAAGTGGGTTTAGTTACATCTTCATATTTCTATGTGCCAATGCCATTTTTATGGCTTGTAAATTCATACAATGGTCCCTTAAGCCGTCACGTGAAGTTTCATGGCAAGACGACTCGTTTTCTATTTTTCATGATTTTTAAAACTTTTTACAGTTCGGGATTGTTTAAAATTTTTTTAAAAGGAGTTTTGGCCCCAAACTTGGTAGGCGTGATCCTTGTATTTTTGTTGGCATGCAAAAAAAAATTCAGCTAAAAACTCGAAGTGTACGAGATTTTGTGACCATTTGAAAAAAGTGTCCCCATTTCAGACACCTTAATGGCTACTGGCAGCAAACCTGTAAAATCTCAAATGCTCTTAAATGGGGTGTGAGTTCTCGAGGTTTGATGAGGGATAGGGGGCCAATATAAGGGCCAAGTACTAGCACCCATTGCACATTATGTGCACACACCCCCCGGCCCCCCCGATCGTCGGAACCCCAATGCCGTCGGTCAGGTTCTCCGGCGATGCTCCGGTGATGGTGCCCCGACGAAGAAAAATGCGGCACCAGCATATGCTCGAGCCCAGCATGTGCTGTCGCAACCCTTGGTCCGGTCTGATCTTAGACTGGGAATGAACTCCGTATGCTTAGACTGGGAATGAACTCCGTATGCCTAAGTCAACCCACGAAACGAGTGTGCGGGCGTTCAGCCGGCCAAAGGGGCAGCATGCGTAAGCCGAGGATCAGTCAGGTCCCCCTCTACGTGCTGCCGATCCCGCTGCCACAACCCTTGGTCTGGTCTGATCTTAGACTGGGAATGAACTCTGTATGCCTAAGCCAGCTGACAAAACGAGTTGGCGGGCAGACGGGCGGGCACTACACTGGCCAGAGAGACGGGATGCGCAAGCCGTAGATCGATAGGGTGGTAGGTGGGTTTAGGCACATCTTCATATTTCTGCATGCCAATGCCATTTTTATGGCTTGTAAATTCATACAATGGTCCCTTAAGCCTTCACGTGAAGTTTCATGGCAAGGCGACTCGTTTTCTATTTTTCACGATTTTTGAAATGTTTTCCAGTTCAAGATTTTTTGAAATTTTTTCGCAATGAGTTTTGGCCCCAAACTTGGTAGACGTGATCCTTGTATTTTTTTTGGCATGCACAAAAAAATTCAGCTAAAAACTCGAAGTGTACAAGATTTTGTGACCATTTGAAAAAAGTGTCCCCATTTGAGACACTTTAATGGCTACTGGCAACAAACCTGTAAAATCTCAAATGCTCTTTAAGGCGGTGTGAGTTCTCGAGGTTTGATGAGGGATAGGGGGCCAATATAAGGGCCAAGTACCAGCAACCATCGCACATCATGTGCGCACACCCCCAGGCCCCCTCGATTGCCGAAACCCTAATGCCGCTGGTTAGGGTCTCCGGCGATGCTCTGGGGATGGTGCCCCAACGAAGAAAAATGCGGCACCAGCACATGCCCGAGCCCAGCATGTGCTACCGCAACCCTCGGTATGGTCCGATCTTAAACTGGGAATGAACTCCGTATGCCTAAGCCAACCGACGAAACGAGTGGGCGGGCAGGCGAGCGGGTACTATACCGGCCAGAGAGACAGGATCGCAAGCCGTGGATCGATAGGGTGGTAGGTGGGTTTAGGCACATCTTCATCTTTCTGCTTTCCAATGCCATTTGTATGGCTTGTAAATTCATACAATGGTCCCTTAAGCCTTCACGTGAAGTTTCATGGCAAGACGACTCGTTTTCTATTTTTTACGATTTTCAAAACTTTTTGCGGTTCGAGATTTTTTAAAATTTTTTCAGAAGGAGTTTTAGCCCCAAACTTGGTAGACATGATCCTTGTTTTTTTGTTGGCTTGGAAAAAAATTCAGCTAAAAACTCGAAGTGTACAAGATTTTGTGACCATTTGAAAAAAGCATCCTCATTTCATACACTTTAATGGCTACTGGCAGCAAACCTATAAAATCTCAAATGCTCTTTAAGGGGGTGTGAGTTCTCGAGGTTTGATGAGGGCGAGGGGGCCAATATAAGGGCCAAGTACCCGCACCCATCACACTTCATGTGCGCACACCCCCTGGCCCCTCCGATTGCCAGAACCCCAATGCCGTCGGCCGGGTTCTCCAGCGATGCTCCGGTGATGGTGCCCCGACAAAGAAAAATATGGCACTAGCACATGCCTGAGCCCAGCATGTGCTGCCGCAACCCTCGGTCCGGTCCAATATTAGACTGGGAATGAACTCCGTATGCTTAGACTGGGAATGAACTCTATATGCCTAAGTCAACCCACGAAACGAACGTACGGGCGCTCAGTCGACCAGACGGGCGGGATGCGCAAGCCGGGGATCAACCGGGTCCTCTTTTGCGTGCTATCGATCTTACTGCCGTAACCCTCGGTCCATCTGATCTTAGATTTGAATGAACTCCGTATGCTTATACTGGGAATGAACTCCGTATGTCTATGTCAACCCACGAAACGAGCGTGCGGGCACTCAACCGGCCAGCGGGTCAGGATGCGTAAGTCGGTAATCGATCGGGTCCCCCTCTACGTGCTATCAATCCTACTACTGCAACCCTCAGTCTGGTCCAATCTTAGACTAGGAATGAACTCCATATGCCTAAGCCAATCGACGAAATGAGCGAGCGGGCGGGCGGGCACTACGCCGGCCAGAGAGATGGGATGCACAAGCCGTGGATCGATAAGGTGGTAGGTGGGTTTAGGCACATCTTCATATTTTTGCATGCCAATGCCATTTTTATGGCTTGTAAATTCATACAATGGTCCCTTAAGCCTTCACGTGAGGTTTCATGGCAAGACGACTCCTTTTTTTATTTTTCAAGATTATTGAAACTTTTTGCAGTTCGAGATTTTTTAAAATTTTTTCGGAAGGAGTTTTGGCCCCAAACTTGGTAGACGTGATCCTTGTATTCTTTTTGGCATGCACAAAAAAATTCAGCTAAAAACTCGAAGTGTACAAGATTTTGTGACCATTTGAAAAAAGTGTCCCCATTTCAGACACTTTGATGCCTACTAGCAGCAAACCTGTAAAATCTCAAATGCTCTTTAAGGGGGTGTGAGTTCTAGAGGTTTGATGAGGGATAGGGGGCCAATATAAGGGCCAAGTACCAGCACCCATCGCACATCATGTGCGCACACCCCCCCGGTCCCCCCGATCGTAGAAACCCTAATGCTGCCGGTCAGGTTCTCCGACGACGCTCCGGCCATGGTGCCCCGACGAAGAAAAATGCGACACCAGCATATGCCCGAGCCCAGCATGTGCTACCGTAACCTCGGTCCAGTCTGATCTTAGACTGGGAATGAGCTCTGTATGCTTAGACTGGCAATGAACTTCGTATGCCTATGTAAACACACAAAACGAGCGTGCAGGCGCTCAGTCGGCCAGAAGGGCGGGATGTGCAAGCCGGGGATCGGTCAGGTCCCCCTCTGCGTGCTGCTGATCCTGCTACCGCAACCCTCGGTCCAGTTTGATCTTAGACTGGGAATGAACTCCGTATGCCTAAGCCAACCAACGGAATGAGCAGGTGGGCGGACGGGCGGGCATTACGCCGGCCAGAGAGACGGGATGCGCAAGCCGTGGATTGATAGGGTGGTAGGTGGGTTTAGGCACATCTTCATATTTCTGCTTGCCAACGCCATTTTTATGGCTTGTAAATTCATACAATGGTCCCTTAAGCCTTCACGTGAAGTTTCATGGCAAGAGGACTCGTTTTCTATTTTTCATGATTTTTGAAACTTTTGTGGTTCGGGATTTTTTAAAAATTTTTCGGAAGGATTTTTGGCCCCAATCTTGGTAGACGTGATCCCTGTATTTTTGTTGGCATGCACAAAAAAATTCAGCTAAAAACTCAAAGTGTACAAGATTTTGTGACCATTTGAAAAAAGTGTCCCCATTTCAGACACTTTAATGGCTACTGGAAGCAAACCTGTAAAATCTCAAATGCTCTGTAAGGGGGTGTGAGTTCTCAAGGTTTGATGAGGGATAGGGGGCCAATATAAGGGCCAAGAACCAGCACCCATCACACATCATGTGCGCACACCCCCCGACTCCCCCGTTCGTCGAAACCCAATGGCGCCGGTCAAGTTCTCTGATGATGGTGCCCCGACGAAGAAAAATGTGACACGAGCACATGCCCGAGCCCAGCATGTGCTGCCGCAACCCTCGGTCTGATCAAATCTTAGATTGGGAATGAACTCTATATGCTTAGATTGGGAATGAACTTCGTATGCCTAAGTCAACCCACGAAACGAGCGTGCAGGCGCTCAACCGGCCAGAGGGCCGGAATGCGCAAGCGGGGATCGGTCGGGTCCCCCTCTGCGTGCTACCGATCCTGTTGCTGTAACCCTCAGTCCGATCCAATCTTAGATTGGGAATGAACTCCGTATGCCTAAGCCAACCGACGAAACGAGCGGGCGGGCGGGCGGGCGCTACGTCGGCCAGAGAGACGAGATGCGCAAGCCGTGGATCGATAGGGTGGTAGGTGGGTTTAGTCACATCTTCATATTTCTACATGCCGATGCCATTTTTATGGCTTGTAAATTCATACAACGGTCCTTTAAGCTTTCACGTGAAGTTTCATGGCAAGGCGACTCGTTTTCTATTCTTCACGATTTTTGAAACTTTTTACAGTTCGAGATTTTTTAAAATTTTTTCGGAAGGAGTTTTGTCCAAAAACTTGGTAGACGTGATCCTTGTATTTTTCTTGGCATGCACAAAAAAATTCAGCTAAACGCTCAAAGTGTACAAGATTTTGTGACCATTTGAAAAAAGTGTCCTCATTTCAGACACTTTAATAGCTACTGGCAGCAAACTTGTAAAATCTCAAATGCTCTTTAAGGGGGTGTGAGTTCTCGAAGTTTGATGAGGGACAGGGGGCCAATATAAGTTCCAAGTACCAGCACCCTTTGCACATTATGTGTGCACACCCGCCCCAGCCCCCCCTGATCATAGGAACCCTAATGTCGCCGGTCAGGTTCTCTTGTGATGCTCCGGCGATGGTGCCCCGACGAAGAAAAATGCAGCACCAGCACATGCCCGAGCCCAGCATGTGCTGCCCAACCCTTGGTCCGGTCCAATCTTAGACTGGGAATGAACTCCGTATGCTTAGACTGGGAACGAACTCCATATGCCTAAGTCAACCCACAAAACGAACGTGCGGGCGCTCAGCCTGCCAGAGGGGCGGAATGCATAAGCCAGGGATCGATCGGGTCCCCCCATGCATGCTGCCGATCCTGCTGCCTCAACCCTCAGTCCAGTCCAATCTTAGACTGGGAATGAACTCCGTATGCCTAAGCCAACTGACGAAATGAGAGGGCCGGCGGGCGGGCGGGCACTACGGCATCTAGAGAGATCGAGATGTGAGTTCTCGAGGTTTGATGAGGGATAGGGGGCAATATAAGGGCCAAGTACCAGCACCCATCGCACATCATGTACGCACACCCCCCCCGACCCCCCCGATCACCGGAACCCCAATGTCGCCGGTCAGGTTCTCCGGCGATGCTCCGACGATGGTGCCCCGACGAAGAAAAATACGACACCAGCACATGCCCGAGCCCAGCATGTGCTATCGTAACCCTCAGTCCGATCCGATCTTTGACTGAAACGAACTCCGTAAGCTTAGACAGGGAATGAACTCCGTAAGCTTAGATAGGGAATGAACTCCGTAAGCTTAGACAGGGAATGAACTCCGTATGCCTAAGTCAACCCATGAAATGAGCGTGCGGGCGCTCAGCCGGCCAAAAGGGCGGGATGCGCAAGCCGGGGATCGACCGGGTCCCCCTCTATGTGCTGTTGATCCTACTATCGCAACCCTCAATCCGATCCAATCTTAGACTGGGAATGAACTCTGTATACCTAAGCCAATCGACGAAACGACCGTGTAGGCGGGCGAGCGGGCACTACGTCAGCCAGAGAGACGGGATGCGCAAGCCGTGGATCGATAGGGTGGTAGGTGGGTTTAGGAACATCTTTATATTTCTGCGTGCCAATGCCATTTTTATGGCTTGTAAATTCAGGCAATGGTCCCTTAAGCCTTCACGTGAAGTTTCATGGCAGGATGACTCGTTTTCTATTTTTCACGATTCTTGAAAGTTTTTGCGGTTCAAGATTTTTTAAAATTTTTTCGGAAGGCGTTTTGTTCCAAAACTTGGTAGACATGATCCTTGTACTTTTCTTGGTATGCACAAAAGAATTCAGCTAAAAACCCAAAGTGTACAAGATTTTATGACCATTTGAAAAAAGTGTCCCCATTTCAGACACTTTAATGGCTACCGGCAGCAAACCTGTAAAATCTCATATGCTCTTTAAGGGGGTGTGAGTTCTCAAGGTTTGATGAGGGATAGGGGGCCAATATAAGGGCCAAGTACCAGCACCCATCGCACATCATGTGCGCACACCCCCCATGGCCCCCTCGATCACCGAAACCCCAATGCCGACGGTCAGGTTCTTCGGCGATGCTCCGGCAATGGTGCCCTGACGAAGAAAAATGCGGCACCAGCACATGCCCGAGCCCAGCATGTGCTGCCGCAACCCTCGGTCTGATCCGATCTTAGACTGGGAATGAACTCCGTATGCCTAAGTCAACCCACGGAACGAGCGTGCGGGCGCTCAGTCGGCGAGAGAGGCAAGATGCTTAATCCAGGGATCGGTCGGGTCCCCCTCTATGTACTACATATCCTGCTGCCGCAACCCTTGATCCGGTCTGATCTTAGACTGGGAATGAACTCCGTATGCCTAAGCCAACCGACGAAACGAGCGGGCGGGCGGGCACTACGCCGGCCAGGGAGACGGGATACGCAAGTCGTGGATCGATAGGGTGGTAGGTGGGTTTAGGCACATCTTCATATTTCTGCATGCGAATACCATTTTTTATGGCTTGTAAATTCATACAATGGTCCCTTAAGCCTTCATGTGAAGTTTCATGGCAAGACGACTCGTTTTCTATTTTTCACAATTTTAGAAGCTTTTTGTGGTTTGGGATTTTTTAAAATTTTTTCGGAATGAGTTTTGGCCCCAAACTTGGTAGACGTGATCCTTGTATTTTCTTTGGCATGCATAAAAAAATTCAGCTAAAATCTCGAACTGTACAAGATTTTGTGACCATTTGAAAAAAGTGTCCCCATTTCAGACACTTTAAAGGCTACTGGCAGCAAACCTGTAAAATCTCAAATGCTCTTTAAGGGGGTGTGGGTTCTCGAGGTTTGATGAGGGATAGGGGGCCAATATAAGGGCCACGTACCAGCACCTAGTGCACATCATGTGCGCACACCCCCCCGGCCCCCCGATCGCCGGAACACCAATGTCGCCGGTCAGGTTCTCCGGTGATGCTCCGGCGATGGTGCCCCGACGAAGAAAAATACTACACCAGCACATGCCTGAGCCCAGCATGTGCTGTTGAAACCCTCGGTCTGGTCCGATCATAGACTGGGAATGAACTCCGCATGCTTAGATGGGGAATGAACTCCGTGTGCCTTAGTCAACCCATGAAACGAGCGTGCAGGCGAGCGGGTTTGAAAAAAGTGTCCCCATTTTCAGACACTTTAATGGCTACTGGTAGCAAACCTGTATAATCTAAAATGCTCTTTAAGGGGGTGTGAGTTCTCGAGGTTTGATGAGGGATAGGGGGCCAATATAAGGGCCAAGTACTAGCACCCATCGCACATCATGTGTGCACACCCCCTCGACCCCCCCGATCGTCAGAACCCCAAGTCCACCGATCAGGTTCCCCGACGATGAAAAATGCCTAAGCCAACCGACGAAACGAGCGGGTGGGCCGGCGGGCAATACGTCGGCCAGAGAGACGGGATACGCAAGCCGTGGATTGATAGGGTGGTTGGTGGGTTTAGGCACCTCTTTATATTTCTGTGTGCCAATGCCATTTTTATGGCTTGTAAATTCATACAATGGTCCCTTAAGCCTTCACGTGAAGTTTAATGGCAGGACGACTCATTTTCTATTTTTCACGATTCTCGAAACTTTTTACGGTTCGGGATTTTTTTAAAATTTTCTCGGAAGGAGTTTTGGCCCCAAATTTGGTAGACGTGATCCTTGTATTTTTTTTGGCATGCACAAAAAAATTCAGCTAAAAAATCGAAGTGTAGAAGATTTTGTGACTATTTGAAAAAAGTGTCCCCATTATAGACACTTTAATGGCTACTGGCAGCAAACCTGTAAAATCTCAAATGCTCTTTGAGGGGGTGTGAGTTCTCAAGGTTTTATGAGGGATGGGGGGCCAATATAAGGGCCAAGTACCAGCACCTATCGCACATCATGTGCGCACACCCCTCTGGCCCCCTCGATCGTCGGAACCCCAATGCCGTCGGACAGGTTCCCCAGCGATGCTTAGGCGATGATGCCCCGACGAAGAAAAATACGGCACTAGCACATGCCCGAGCCTAGCATGTGCTACCGTAACCCTCAGTCCGGTCGAATCTGAGAGTGGGAATGAACTCCGTATGCTTAGAATGGGAATGAACTTCGTATGCCTAAGTCAACCCACAAAACGAGCGTGCGGGCGCTCAGCCGACCAGAGGGATGCACAAGTCGGGGATCAGCCGGGTCCCCCTCTGCGTGCTGCTGATCCTACTGCCATAACCCTCGGTCCAATCAGATCTTAGACTGGGAATGAACTCTGTATGCCTAAGCCAAACGACGAAACGAGCGTGCGAGCGGGTGGGCGGGCACTACGTCGGCCAGAGAGACGGGATGCGCAAGCCGTGGATCGATAGGGTGGTAGGTGTGTTTAGGCACATCTTCATATTTCTGTGTGCCAATGCCATTTTTATGGCCTGTAAATTCATACAATGGTCCCTTAATCCTTCAAGTGAAGTTTCATGGCAAGACGACTCGTTTTCTATTTTTCACGATTTTTAAAACTTTTTACGGTTCGAGATTTTTTAAAATTTTTTTGAAAGGAGTTTTGGCCCCAAACACGGTAGACGTGATCCTTGTATTTTTGTTGGCGTGCACAAAACAATTCAGCTAAAAACTCGAAGTGTACGAGATTTTGTGACCATTTGAAAAAAGTGTCCCCATTTCAGACACTTTAATGGCTACTGGCAGCAAACCTGTAAAATCTCAAATGCTCTTTAAGGGGGTGTGAGTTCTCGAGGTTTGATGAGGGATAGGGGGCCAATATAAGGGCCAAGTACCAGCACCCATCGCACATCATGTGCGCACACCCCCCGGCCCCCCCGATCGTCGGAACCCCGATGCCGTCGGTTAGGTTCTCCGACGATGGTGTCCCGGCGAAGAAAAATACGGCACCAGCACATGCCCGAGCCCAGCATGTGCTTTCGTAACCCTCGATCCGATCCGATCTTAGACTGGGAATGAACTTCGTATGCTTAGACTGGGAATGAACTTCGTATGCCTAAGTCAACCCACAAAACAAACGTGCGGGCGCTCAGTCGGCCAGAGGGGCGGGATGCGATAGTCGAGGATCGGCCAGGTCCCCCTCTCTGTGCTGCCGATCCTACTACCGCAACCATCGATCTGGTCTGATCTTAGACTGGGAATGAACTCTGTACGCCTAAGCCAACCGACGAAACGATCGGACGGGCGGGCGGGCACTACATCGGCCAGAGAGACAAGATGCGCAAGCCGTGGATCGATAGGGTGATAGGTGGGTTTAGGCACAGCTTCATATTTCTGCATGCCAATGCCATTTTTATGGCTTGTAAATTCATACAATAGTCCCTTAACCCTTCACGTGAAGTTTCATGGTAGGACGACTCGTTTCCTATTTTTCACGATTTTTGAAACTTTTTACTCTTTGGGATTTTTAAAAATTTTTTCGGAAGGAGTTTTGGCCTCAAACTTGGTAGACGTGATCCTTGTATTTTTTTTTTGGTATGCATAAAAAAATTCAGCAAAAAACTGGGAGTGTACAAGATTTTGTGACCATTCGAAAAAAGTGTCCCCATTTCAGTCACTTTAATGGCTACTAGCAGCAAACCTGTAAAATCTCAAATGCTCTTTAAGGGGGTGTGAGTTCTCGAGGTTTGATGAGGGATAGGGGGCCAATATAAGGGCCAAGTACTAGCACCCATCGCACATCATGTGCGCACACCCCCTGGCCCCCCCGATCGTCGAAACCCCAATGCCGTCGGTCAGGTTCTCCGACGATGGTGCCCCGGCGAAGAAAAATGCGGCACCAGCACATGCCCAAGCCCAGAATGTGCGACCGTAACCCTCAATCTGATTCAACCTTAGTCTGGGAATGAACTCCGCATGCTTAGACTGGGAATGAACTCCGTATGCCTAAGTCAACCCATGAAACGAGCGTGCGGGCGCTCAGCCTGCCAGAGGGGCGGGATGCGCAAGCCGGGGATCGATCGGGTCCCCCTCTACATGCTGCCGATCCTGTTGCCGCAACCCTCGATCCTGTTTGATCTTAGACTAAGAATGAACTCCGTATGCCTAAGCCAACCGACGAAACAAGCGGGCGGGCGTGCGGGCGGGCACTACGTCGGCCAGAGAGACGAGATGCGCAAGCCGTGGATCGATATGGTGGTAAGTGGGTTTAGGAACATCTTCATATTTCTGCATGCCAATGCCATTTTTATGGCTTGTAAATTCATACACTGGTCCCTTAAGCCTTCACGTGAAGTTTCATGGCAAGACGACTCGTTTTCTATTTTTTACGATTTTTGAAACTTTTTGTGGTTCAGGATTTTTTAAAATTTTTTCGAAAGGATTTTTGGCCCCAAACTTGGTAGACGTGATCCTTGTATTTTTTTTGGCATGCACAAAAAAATTCAGCTAAAAACTCGAAGTGTACAAGATTTTGTGACCATTTGAAAAAAGTGTCCCCATTTCAGACACTTTACTGGCTACTGGCAGCAAACCTGTAAAATCTCAAATGCTCTTTAAAGGGGTGTGAGTGCTCCAGCTTTGATGAGGGATAGGGGACCAATATAAGGGCCAAATACCAGCACCCATCGCACATCATGTGCGCACACCCCCCCGGCGTCCCCGATCGTCGGAAACCCAATGCCGTCAGTCAGGTTCTCCGGAGATGGTGCCCCCGCGAAGAAAAATACGGCACCATCACATGCCCGAGCCCAGCATGTGCTGCCGCAACCCTCAGTCCAGTCTGATCTTAGACTGGGAATGAACTCTGTATGCTTAGACTGGGAAAGAACTCCATATGCCTAAGTTAACTCACGAAACGAGCGTGCGGGCGTTCAGCCAGCCAGAAGGGCGAGATGCGCAAGCCGAGGATCGGTTGGGTCCCCCTCTGCATGCTACAGATCTTGTTACCGTAACCCTCGGTCTGGTCTGATCTTAGACTATGAATGAACTCCATATGCCTAAGCCAACCGACGAAACGAGGCGGTGAACGGGCAGGCAAGCTCTACGTCAGCCAGAAAGACGGGATGCGCAAGCCGTGGATCGATATTGTGGTAGGTGGGTTTAGGCACATGTTCATATTTCTACATTCCAATGCCATTTTTATGGCTTGTAAATTCATACAATGGTCCCTTAAGCCTTCACGTGAAGTTTCATGGCAAGACGACTCGTTTTCTCTTTTTCATGATTTTTGAAACTTTTTCGGTTCGAGATTTTTTTAAATTTTTTCGAAAGGAGTTTTGACCCCAAACTTGGTTGACGTGATCCTTGTATTTTTGTTGGCATGCACAAAAAAATTCAGCTAAAAACTAGAAGTGTACAAGATTTTGTGACCATTTGAAAAAAGTATCACCATTTCAGACACTTTACTGGCTACTGGCAGCAAACCTGTAAAATCTCAAATGCTCTTTAAAGGGGTGTGAGTGCTTGAGCTTTGATGAGGGATAGGGGGCCAATATAAGGGCCAAATACCAGCACCCATCACACATCATGTGCGCTCACCCCCTGGCGTCCCCGATCGCCAGAAACTCAATGCCGCCTGTCAGGTTCTCCGGGGATGGTGCCCCCGCGAAGAAAAATACGGCGCCAGCACATGCCCGAGACTAGCATGTGCTACCGTAACCGTCGGTCCGGTCTGATCTTAGACTGGGAATGAACTTCATATGCTTAGACTGGGAATGAACTCCGTATGCTTAGACTGGGAATGAACTCCGTATGCCTAACTCAACCCACGAAACGAGCGTGCGAGTGCTCAACCGGCTAGAGGGGTGAGATGCACAAGCCGGGGATCGATCGCGTCCCCCTCAGTGTGCTGCCGATCTTGCTGCCGCAACCCTCGATCCAGTCTGATCTTAGATTGGGAATGAACTCCGTATGCCTAAGCCAACCGACGAAACGAGCAGGTGGGCGGGCGGGCAATACGTCGGCAAGAGAGACAGGATACGCAAGCCGTGGATCGTTAGGGTGGTAGTTGGGTTTAGGCACATCTTCATATTTCTGCATGCGAATACCATTTTTATGGCTTCTAAATTCATACAATGGTCCCTTAAGCCTTCATGTGAAGTTTCATGGCAAGACGACTCGTTTTCTATTTTTCACAATTTTAGAATCTTTTTGTGGTTTGGGATTTTTTAAAATTTTTTCGGAATGAGTTTTGGCCCCAAACTTGGTACACGTGATCCTTGTATTTTTTTTGGCATGCATAAAAAAATTCAGCTAAAATCTCGAACTGTACAAGATTTTGTGACCATTTGAAAAAAGTGTCCCCATTTCAGACACTTTAAAGGCTACTGGCAGCAAACCTGTAAAATCTCAAATGCTCTTTAAGGGGGTGTGGGTTCTCGAGGTTTGATGAGGGATAGGGGGCCAATATAAGGGCCACGTACCAGCACCTAGCGCACATCATGTGCGCACACCCCTCCGGCCCCCCGATCGCCGGAACACCAATGCCGTCGATCAGGTTCTCCGGTGATGGTGCCCCGACGAAGAAAAATACTGCACCAGCACATGCCTGAGCCTAGCATGTGCTGTCGGAACCCTCGGTCTGGTCCAATCATAGATTGGGAATGAACTCTGCATGCTTAGATGGGGAATGAACTCCGTGTGCCTAAGTCAACCCACGAAATGAGCGTGCGGGCGAGCGGGTTTGAAAAAAGTGTCCCCATTTCAGACACTTTAATGGCTACTGGTAGCAAACCTGTAAAATCTAAAATGCTCTTTAAGGGGGTGTGAGTTCTCGAGGTTTGATGAGGGATAGGGGGCCAATATAAGGGCCAAGTACTAGCACCCATCGCACATCATGTGCGCACACCCCCTCGGGCCCCCCGATCGTCAGAACCCCAAGTCCACCGATCAGGTTCCCCGACGATGCTCCGGCGATGGTGCCCCGACGATGAAAAATGTGGCACCAGCACGTGCACGAGCCCAGTATGTGCCGTCACAACCCTCGGTCTGGTCCGATCTTAGACTGGGAATGAACTTCATATGCTTAGAGTGGGAATGAACTCCTTATGCCTAAGTCAACCCATGAAACGAGCGTGCGGGCGTTCAGCCGACCAGAGGGGCGGGATGCCCAAATTGGGGATCGATCAGGTCCCCCTTTAAGTGCTACTGATCCTGCTACCTCAACCCTCAGTCCGATCCAATCTTAAACTAGGGATGAACTCCGTATGCCTAAGCCAACCGACGAAATGAGTAGGTGAACAGATGGGCGGGCGGGTACTACGTCGGCCAGAAAGACGGGATGCGCAAGCCGTGGATCGATAGGGTGGTAGGTGGGTTTAGGCACATCTTCATATTTCTACATGCCAATGCCATTTTTATGGCTTGTAAATTCATACAATGGTCCCTTAAGCCTTCACGTGAAGTTTCATGGCAAGACGACTCGTTTTCTATTTTTCATGATTTTCAAAACATTTTGTGGTTCAGGATTTTTTAAAATTTTTTTGAAAGGAGTTTTGCCCCAAACTTGGTGGACGTGATCCTTGTATTTTTGTTGGCATGCACAAAAAAATTCAGCTAAAAACTTGAAGTGTACAAGATTTTGTCACCATTTGAAAAAAGTGTCCCTATTTTAGACAATTTAATGGCTACTGGCAACAAACCTGTAAAATCTGAAATGCCCTTTAAGGGGGAGTGAGTTCTCGAGGTTTGATGACGCATAGGGGGCCAATATAAGGGCCAAGTACCAGCTCCCATCGCACATCATGTGCGCACACCCCCCGGCCCCCCGATCGTCGGAACCCCAATGCCGTCGGTCAGGTTCTCCGGTAATGCTTCGGCGGTGGTACCCCGGCAAAGAACAATGCGGCACCAGCACATGCCTGAGCCCAGCATGTGCTACCGCAACCCTTGGTCCAGTGCGATCTTAGTCTGGGAATGAACTCCGTATGCCTAAGTCAACCCATGAAACGAGCGTGTGGGGGTTCAGCCGGCCAGAGGGGTGGGATGCGCAAGCCGAGGATCGGTCGGGTCCCCTTCTATGTGCTACCAATCCTACTGCTGTAACCCTCGGTCCGGTCTAATCTTAGACTGGGAATGAACTCCATGTGCCTAAGCCAACCGACGAAACGAGTGGGCAGGCGGGCGGGCACTACGCCGGCCAGAGAGACGGGATGCTTAAGCTGTGGATCGATAGGGTGGTAGGTGGGTTTAGGCACATCTTCATATTTCTACTTGCCAATGCCATTTTTATGGCTTGTAAATCCATACAATGGTCCCTTAAGCCTTCACGTGAAGTTTCATGGCAAGACGACTCGTTTTCTATTTTTCACGATTTTTGAAACTTTTTCGGTTCAGGATTTTTTTAAATTTTTTCGAAAAGTGTTTTGGCCCCAAACTTGGTAGACGTGATCCTTGTATTTTTTTTGGCATGCCCAAAAAAATTCAGCTAAAAAATCGAAGTGTACAAGATTTTGTGACCATTTGAAAAAAGTGTCCCCATTTCAGACACTTTAATGGCTACTGGCTGCAAACCTGTAAAATCTCAAATGCTCTTTAAGGGGGTGTGAGCTCTCGAGGTTTGATGAGGGATAGGGGGCCAATATAAGGGCCAAGTACCAGCACCCATCACACATCATGTGCGCACAGCCCCCCAGGCCCCCTCGATTGTCGAAATCCTAATGCCGTCGGTCAGGTTCTCCGACGATGGTGGCCCGACGAAGAAAAATGCGGCCCCAGCACATGCCCGTGCCCAAGATGTGCTGCCACAACCCTCGGTCTGGTTCGATCTTAGACTGGGAATGAACTCCGTATGCTTAGACTAGGAATGAACTCCGTATGCCTAAGTTAACCCACGAAACGAGCGTGCGGGCGCTCAATCGGCCAGAGGGGCGGGATGCGCAAGTCGGGGATCGGTCGAGTCCTCCTCTGCGTGCTGTCGATCCTGCTGTCGTAACCCTCAGTCCGGTCTGATCTTAGACTGAGAATGAACTCCGTATGGCTAAGCCAACCGACGAAACGAGCGGGCGGGCGGATGGGCATTACGTCGACCAAAGAGACAGGATGCGCAAGCCGTGGATCGATAGGGTGGTAGGTGGGTTTAGGCACATCTTCATATTTCTATGTGCCAATGCCATTTTTATCCTTTGTAAATTCATACAATGGTCTTTTAAGCCTTCACATGAAGTTTCATGGCAAGACGACTCATTTTTTATTTTTCACGATTTTTGAAACTTTTTACGGTTCGGGAGTTTTTAAAATTTTTTTGGAAGGTTTTTTGGCCCCAAACTTGGTACACATGATCCTTGTATCTTTTTTGGCATGCAAAAAAAAATTCAGCTAAAAACTCAAAGTGTACAAGATTTTTTGACCATTTGAAAAAAGTGTCCCCATTTCAGACACTTTAATGGCTACTGCTAGCAAACTTGTAAATCTCAAATGCTCTTTAAGGGGGTGTGAGTTCTCGAGGTTTGAAGAGGGATAGGGGGCCAATATAAGGGCCAAGTACCAGCACCCATCACACATCATGTGCGCACACCCCCGCCGGCCCCCCGACCGTCGGAACCCCAATGCCGTCGGTCAGGTTCTCCGGTGATGGTACCCCGATGAAGAAAAATACGGCACCAGCACATGCCCGAGCCCAGCATGTGCTACCGCAACCATCGGTTCGGTTCGATCTTAGACTGGAAATGAACTCCGTATGCTTAGACTGGGAATGAACTCTGTATGCCTAAGTCAACCCACGAAACGAGCGTACGGGCGTTCAGCTGACCAGAGGGGCAAGATGCGCAAGTTGAGGATCGATCGGGTCTCTCTCTGTGTGTTGCCGATCCTGCTACTGCATCCCTTGATTCGATCTGATCTTAGACTAGAAATGAACTCCGTATGCCTAAGCCAACCGACGAAACAAGCGGGCGGATGGGCGGGCGGGCACTACGCCAGCCAGAGAGACGGGATGCGCAAGCCGTGGATCGATAGGGTGGTAGGTGGGTTTAGGTACATCTTCATATTTCTCCATGCCAATGCCATTTTTATGGCTTGTAAATTCATACAATGGTCCCTTAAGCCTTCATGTGAAGTTTCATGGCAAGACGACTCGTTTTTTATTTTTCACGATTTTTAAAACTTTTTATGGTACGAGATTTTTTAAAATTTTGTTGGAAGGAGTTTTGGCCCCAAATATTGTAGACGTGATCCTTGTATTTTTGTTGGCATGCATAAAACAATTCAGCTAAAAACTCGAAGTGTACAAGATTTTGTCACCATTTGAAAAAAGTGTCCCCATTTTAGACACTTTAATTGCTACTGGCAGCAAACCTGTAAAATGTCAAATGCTCTTTAAGGGGGTGTGAGTTCTTGAGATTTGATGAGGGATACGGGGCCAATATAAGGGCCAAGTACCAGCACCCATCGCACATCTTGTGCGCACACACCCCCCGGCCCCCCGATCGTCGAAACCCTAATGCCGTCGGTCAGGTTCTCCGACGATGCTCCGGTGATGGTGCCCTGACGAAGAAAAATGCGGCACCAGCACATGCCCGAGCCCAAGATGTGCTGCCGCAACCCTCGGTCCGGTCTGATCTTAGACTGGGAATGAACTCCGTATGCCTAAGTTAACCCATGAAACGAGCATGCGTGCGCTCAGCCGACCAGAGGTGCGGGATGCACAAGACGAGGATCAATCGGGTCCCTCTCTGTGTGCTGCCGATCCTGCTGCCGTATCCCTCGGTCTGATCCAATCTTAAACTGGGAATGAACTCCGTATGCCTAAGCCAATCGACGAAACAAGCGGGCGGGCGGGCGGGCACTACGTCGGCCAGAGAGACGGGATGCGCAAGCCGTTGATCGATAGGGAGGTAGGTGGGTTTAGGCACATCTTCATATTTCTATGTGCCAATGCCATTTTTATGGCTTGTAAATTCATACAATGGCCCTTAAGCCTTTACGTGAAGTTTCATGGCAAGACGACTCGTTTTCTATTTTTCACGATTTTTGAAACTTTTTACGGTTCAAGATTTTGTAAAATTTTTTCGGAAGGAGTTTTGGCTAAAACCTTGGTAGATGTGATCCTTGTATTTTTGTTGGCATGCACAAAAGAATTCAACTAAAAACTCGAAGTGTACAAGATTTTGTGAACATTTGAAAAAAGTGTCCCCATTTCAGACACTTTAATGGCTACTGACAGCAAACCTGTAAAATCTCAAATACTCTTTAAGGGGGTGTGAGTTCTTGAGCTTTGATGAGGGATAGAGGGCCAATATAAGGGCCAAGTACCAGTACCTATCGCACATCATGTGCGCACACCCCCCGGCCCCCCGATCGTCGGAACCTCAATGCCGCCGGTTAGGTTCTCCGACGATGCTCCGACAATGGTGCCCTGACGAAGAAAAATACGGCACCAGCACATGCTCGAGCCCAGCATGTGCTGTCGCAACCCTCGGTCTGGTCTGATCTTAGACTGGGAATGAACTCCGTATGCTTAGACTGGAAATGAACTCTGCATGCTTGGACTGGGAATGAACTTCGTATGCCTAAGTCAACCCATGAAACGAGCGTGCGAGCGCTCAGTCGGCCAGAGGGGCGGGATGCCCAAGTCGGGGATCGATCGGGTCCCCTTTTGCGTGGTGTTGATCCTACTGTCGTAACCCTCGGTTTGGTCCGATCTTAGACTAGGGATGAACTCCGTATGCCTAAGCCAACTGATGAAATGAACGGGCGGGCGGGCAGTACGTCGGCCAGAGAGAAGGGATGCGCAAGTCGTGGATCGATAGGGTGGTAGGTGGATTTAGGCACATCTTCATATTTCTGCATGCCAATGCCATTTTTATGGCTTGTAAATTCATACAATGGTCCCTTAAGCCTTCGCGTGAAGCTTCATGGCAAGACGACTCGTTTTCTATTTTTCACGAAATTCGAAACATTTTGTGGTTCGAGATTTTTTGAAATTTTTTCGAAAGGAGTTTTTCCCCAAACTTGGTAGACGTGATCCTTGTATTTTTTTTGGCATGCATAAAAAAATTTCAGCCAAAAACTCGAAGTGTACAAGATTTTGTCACCTCTAAAAAAAGTGTCCCCATTTCAGACAATTTAATGGCTACTGGCAGCAAACCTGTAAAATCTTAAATGCCCTTTAAGGGAGAGTGAGTTCTCGAGGTTTGATGAGGCATAGGGGCCAATATAAGGGCCAAGTACCAACACCCATCGCACATCATGTGCGCACACCCCCCGGCCCCTCCGATCGTCGGAACCCCAATGCCGTCGGTCAGGTTCTCCGGTGATGCTCCAATGATGGTGCCCCGATGAAGAAAAATACGGCACCAGCACATGCCCGAGCCCAGCATGTGCTACCGCAACCCTCAGTCCTATCCGATCTTAGATTGGGAATGAACTCCGTATGCCTAAGTCAACCCACGAAACGAGCGTACGAGCGCTCAGCCGGCCAGAGAGGTGGGATGCACAAGTCGGGGATCGGTCGGGTCCCCCTCTGCATGCTGTCAATCATGCTGCCACAACCCTCTGTCTGGTCCGATCTTAGATTGGGAATGAACTCCGTATGCCTAAGGCAACCGACGAAACGAGCGGGCGGACGAGCGGGCGGGCACTACGCTGACCAGAGAGACGGGATGCTTAAGCCATGGATCGATAGGGTGGTAGGTGGGTTTAGGCACATCTTCATGTTTCTGCATGCCAATGCCATTTTTATGGCTTTTAAATTCAGACAATGGTCCCTTAAGCCTTCACGTGAAGTTTCATGGCAAGACGACTCGTTTTCTCTTTTTCATGATTTTTGAAACTTTTTCGGTTCGGGATTTTTTTAATTTTTTTGAAAGGAGTTTTGACCCCAAACTTGGTAGACGTGATCCTTGTATTTTTGTTGGCATGCACAAAAAAATTCAGCTAAAAACTCGAAGTGTACAAGATTTTCTGTCCATTTGAAAAAAGTGTCCCCAATTCAGACACTTTAATAGCTACTGGCTGCAAACCTGTAAAATCTCAAATGCTCTTTAAGGGGGTGTGAGTTCTCGAGGTTTGATGAGGGATAAGGGGCCAATATAAGGGCCAAGTACCAGCACCCATCACACATCATGTGCGCACACCCCCCTAAGCCCCCCCGATTGCCGGAACCCTAATGCCGCCAGTCAGGTTCTCCGGTGATGCTCCGACGATGGTGGCTCGAAGAAGAAAAATGCGACACCAGCACATGCCCTAGCCAAGCATGTGCTGTCACAACCCTCGGTCCGGTCCGATCTTAGACTGAGAATGAACTCCATATGCTTAGACTGGGAATGAACTCCGTATGCTTAGACTGGGAATGAACTCCGTATGCCTAAGTCAACCAATGAAACGAGCGTGCGGGCGTTCAGTCAGCCAGAGGGGCGAGATGCGCAAGCTGGGGATCAACCGGGTCCCCCTCTGCGTGCTGTCGATCCTGCTACCGTAACCCTCAATCCGGTCCGATCTTAGACTGAGAGTGAACTCCGTATGCCTAAGCCAACCGATGAAACGAACGGGCGGGCGGGCGCTACGCCGGCCAGAAAGACGGGATGCGCAAGTCGTGGATCGATAGGGTGGTAGGTGGGTTTAGGCACTTCTTCTTTTTTCTACGTGCCAATGCCATTTTTATGGCTTGTAAATTCATACAATGGTCTTTTAAGCCTTCACGTGAAGTTTCATGGCAAGACGACTCATTTTTTATTTTTTACGATTTTTAAAGCTTTTTACGGTTCGGGATTTTTTAAAATTTTTTTGGAAAGTTTTTTGGCCCCAAACTTAGTAGACGTGATCCTTGTATTTTTGTTGGCATGCAAAAAAAAATTCACCTAAAAACTCGAAGTGTACAAGATTTTGTGGCCATTTGAAAAAAATATCCCCATTTCAGACACTTTAATGGGTACTGGTAGCAAACTTGTGAAATCTCAAATGCTCTTTAAGGGGGTGTGAGTTCTCGAGGTTTGAAGAGGGATAGGGGGCCAATATAAGGGCAAAGTACCAGCACCCATCGCACATCATATGCGCACACCCCCGCCGGCCCCCTCGATCGTCGGAACCCCAATGCCGTCGGTCAGGTTCTCCGGTGATGGTGCCCCGGCGAAGAAAAATGCGGCACCAGCACATGCCCGAGCCCAGCATGTGCTACCGCAACCATCGGTCTGGTTTGATCTTAGACTGAGAATGAACTCCGTATGCTTAGACTGGGAATGAACTCTGTATGCCTAAGTCAACCCACGAAACGAGCGTGCGGGCGCTCAGCCAACCAGAGGGGCGGGATGCGCAAGACGGGGATCGACCAAGTCCCTCTCTGTGTGCTGTCGATCCTGCTACCGCAACCCTCGATCAGATCTGATCTTAGACTAGGAATGAACTCTGCATGCCTAAGGCAACCGATGAAACGAGCGAGCGGATGGGCGGGCAGGCACTACGCTGGACAAAGAGACAGGATGCGCAAGCCATGGATCGATAGGGTGGTAGGTGGGTTTAGGCACATCTTCATATTTTTGAAACATTTTACGGTTCAGGATTTTTTAAAATTTTTTTGGAAGGAGTTTTGGCCCCAAACTTGGTAGATGTGATCCTTGTATTTTTGTTGGCATGCACAAAAATATTCAGCTAAAAACTCGAAGTGTACAAGATTTTGTGACCATTTGAAAAAAGTGTCCCCATTTCAGACACTTTAATGGCTACTGGCAGCAAACCTAT
Organism: Durio zibethinus; assembly: GCF_047325235.1. Taxonomy (NCBI): domain Eukaryota; kingdom Viridiplantae; phylum Streptophyta; class Magnoliopsida; order Malvales; family Malvaceae; genus Durio; species Durio zibethinus. Next base: position 12,746,089 of record NC_143180.1, on the reverse strand, counting down.
AAAATCTCAAATGCTCCTTAAGGGGATGTGAGTTCTCAAGGTTTGATGAGGGATACGGGGCCAATATAAGGGCCAAGTACCAGCACCCATCGCACATCATGTGCGTACACCCCCACGGCCCCCCCGATCACCGGAACCCCAATGCCGTCGATCAGGTTCTCCGGTGATGCTCCGATGATGGTGCCCCGACGAAGAAAAATGTGGCACCAGCACAAGCACGAGCCCAACTTGTGCTGTCGTAACACGCGGTCCAGTCCGATCTTTGACTGAGAATGAACTCTGTATGCTTAGACTGGGAATGAACTCCGTAGGCCTAAGTCAACCCACGAAACAATCGTGCGGGCGCTCAGCCGGCCAGAGGGGCAGGATGAGCAAGCCGAGGATCGACCGGGTCCCCTTCTACGTGCTGCCGATCCTGCTACCTCAACCCTTAGTTTGGACCAATCTTAGACTGGGAATGAACTCCGTATGCCTAAGCCAACCGATGAAACGAGCGGACGGGCGGACGGGCACTACGCCGGCCAGAGAGACGGGATGCGCAAGCCGTAGATCGATAGGGTGGTTGGTGGGTTTAGGTACATCTTCATATTTCTACGTACCAATGCCATTTTTATGGCTTGTAAATTCATACAATGATCCATTAAGCCTTCATGTGAAGTTTCATGGCAAGATGACTTATTTTCTATTTTTCACGATTTTTAAAACTTTTTATGGTGCGGGATTTTTTAAAATTTTTTCGGTAGGAGTTTTGGCCCCAAACTTGGTAGACGTGATCCTTGTATTTCTGTTGGCATGCACAAAACAATTCAGCTAAAAACTCGAAGTGTACAAGATTTTGTGACCATTTGAAAAAAGTGTCCCCATTTCAGACACTTTAATGGCTACTGGCAGCAAACCTGTAAAATCTCAAATGCTTTTTAAGGGGGTGCGAGTTCTCGAGGTTTGTTGAGGGATAGGGAACCAATATAAGGGTCAAGTACCAGCACCCATTGCACATCATGTGCGCACACCCCCCGGATCCCTCGATCGTCGAAACCCTAATGCCGCCAGTCAGGTTCTCTTACGATGCTCCAACGATGGTGCCCTGGCGAAGAAAAATACCTCACCAGCAGATGCCCGAGCCCAGCATGTGCTGCCGTAATCCTCGGTCTGGTCTGATCTTAGACTGGGAATGAACTTCGTATGCTTAGAGTGGGAATGAACTCCGTATGCTTAAGTCAACCCACGAAACGAGCGTGCAGGCGCTCAGCCGGCCAGAGGGGCGGGATGCGTAAGCCGGGGATCGATCGGGTCCCTATCTGCATGCTGTTGATCCTGCTACCGCAACCCTTGATCTGATCCGATCTTAGATTGGGAATGAACTCCGTATGCCTAAGCCAATCGACGAAACAAACGGGCGGGCGGGCGGGCAGGCACTACGCCGGCCAGAGAGACGGGATGCGTAAGTCGTGGATCGATAGGGTGGTAGGTGGGTTTAGGCACATCTTCATATTTCTACGTTCCAATGCCATTTTTATGGCTTGTAAATTCATACAATGGTCCCTTAAGCCTTCACGTGCAGTTTCATGGCAAGACGACTCGTTTTCTATTTTTCACGATTTTTGAAACTTTTTACGATTTGAGATTTTTTAAAATTTTTTTGGATGGGTTTTGGCCCCATACTTAGTAGACATGATCCTTTTATTTTTGTTGGCATGCACAAAAAAATTCAGCTAAAAACTTAAAGTGTACAAGATTTTGTGACCATTTGAAAAAAGTGTCCCCATTCTAGATACTTTAATGGCTACTGGCAGCAAACCTGTAAAATCTCAAATGCTCTTTAAGGGGGTGTGAGTTCTCGAGGTTTGTTGAGGGATAGGGGGCCAATATAAGGGCCAAGTACCAGCACCCATCGCACATCATGTGCGCACACCCCCCGGCCCCCTCGATCGTCGGAACCCCAATGTCGTCGATCAGGTTCTCCAGTGATGCTCCGGTGATGGTGCCCCGGTGAAGAAAAATGAGGCACCAGCACAAGCACGAGCCCAGCATGTGCTACCGCAACTCGCGATCCGGTCTGATCTTTGACTGGGAATGAACTCCGTATGCCTAAGTCAACCCACGAAACGAGCATGCGGGGGCTCAGTCGGCCAGAGGGGCGGGATGCATCAAGCCGGGGATCGACCGGGTCCACCTCTATGAGCTCTCGATCCTGCTGCCGCAACCCTCGGCTCGGTCTGATCTTAGACTGGGAATGAACTCCATATGCCTAAGCCAACTGACGAAATGAGCGGGCGGGCGGGCGGGCACTACGCCGGCCAGAGAAACGGGATGCGCAAGCCGTGGATCGATAGGGTGGTAGGTGGGTTTAGGCACATCTTCATATTTCTACATGCTAATGCCATTTTTATGGCTTGTAAATTCATACAATGGTCCCTTAAGCCTTCACGTGAAGTTTCATGGCAAGACGGCTCGTTTTCTATTTTTTTTTATTTTTAAAACTTTTTACAGTTCGAGATTTTTTAAAATTTTTTTGAAAGGAGTTTTGGCACAAACTTGGTAGACGTGATCCTTTTATTTTTGTTGGCATGCACAAAAAAATTCAGCTAAAAACTCAAAGTGTACAAGATTTTGTGACCATTTGAAAAAAGTGTCCCCATTTCAAACACTTTAATGGTTACTGGCAGCAAACCTGTAAAATCTCAAATGCTCCTTAAGGGGGTGTGAGTTCTCGAGGTTTGATGAGGGATAGGGGGCCAATATAAGGGCCAAGTACCAGCACCCATAGCACATCATGTGCGCACACCCCCCGGCCCCCCCGATCACCGGAACCCCAATGCCGTCGATCAGGTTCTCCGGTGATGCTCCGGTGATGGTGCCCCGACGAAGAAAAATGCGACACCAGCACAAGCACGAGCCTAGTATGTGCTGCCGCAACACGCGGTCCGATCTGATCTTTGACTGGGAATGAACTCCGTATGCTTAGACTGGGAATGAACTCCGTATGCCTAAGTCAACCCACGAAACGATCGTGCGGGCGCTCAGCCAGCCAGAGGGGCAGGATGAGCAAGCCGAGGATCGGTCGGGTCCTCCTCTGCGTGCTGCCGATCCTGCTACCTCAACCCTTAGTTTGGACCGATCTTAGACTGGGAATGAACTCCATATGCCTAAGCCAACCGATGAAACGAGCGGACGGGCGGGCAGGAGGGCGGGCACTATGCCGGCCAGAGAGACGGGATGCGCAAGCCGTGAATCGATAGGGTGGTAGGTGGGTTTAGGTACATCTTCATATTTCTACGTGCCAATGCCATTTTTATGGCTTGTAAATTCAAACAATGGTCCCTTAAGCCTTCACGTGAAGTTTCATGGCAAGACGACTCGTTTTTTATTTTTTACGATTTTCAAAACTTTTTACGGTTCGAGATTTTTTAAAATTTTTTCGGAAGGAGTTTTGGCCCCAAACATGGTAGACGTGATCCTTGTATTTTTGTTGGCGTGCACAAAACAATTCAGCTAAAAAGTCGATGTGTACAAGATTTTGTGACCATTTGAAAAAAGTGTCCCATTTCAGACACTTTAATGGCTACTGGCAGCAAACCTGTAAAATCTCAAATGCTCTTTAAGGGGGTGCGAGTTCTCGAGGTTTGATGAGGGATAGGGGGCCAATATAAGGGCCAAGTACCAGCACCCATTGCACATCATGTGCGCACACCCCCCGGCCCCCCCGATCGTCGAAACCTCAATGCCGCCAGTCAGGTTCTCCTACGATGCTCCGACGATGGTGCCCCGACGAAGAAAAATACGCCATCAGCACATGCCCGAGCCCAGCATGTGCTGCCGTAACCCTCTGTCCTATCTGATCTTAGATTGGGAATGAACTCTGTATGCTTAGACTAGGAATGAACTCCGTATGCTTAAGTCAACCCACGAAACGACCGTACAAGCGCTCAGCCAGCCAGAGGGACGGGATGTGCAAGCCGGGGATCGACCGGGTCCCCCTCTGCATGCTGTTGATCCTGCTGCCACAACCCTTGATCCGGTCCGATCTTAGAGAATGAACTCCGTATGCCTAAGCCAACTGACGAAACAAGCGGGCAGGCGGACGGGCGGGCAGGCACTACGCTGGCCAGAGAGACGGGATGCGTAAGCCGTGGATCGATAGGGTGGTAGGTGGGTTTAGGCACATCTTCATATTTTTACGTGCCAATGCCATTTTTATGGCTTGTAAATTCATACAATGGTCCCTTAAGCCTTCAGTGAAGTTTCATGGCAAGACGACTCGTTTTCTATTTTTCACAATTTTCAAAACTTTTTACGGTGCGGGATTTTTAAAAATTTTTTCGGTAGGAGTTTTGGCCCCAAACTTGGTAGACGTGATCCTTGTATTTTTTTTTGGCATGCACAAAACAATTCAGCTAAAAACTCGAAGTGAACAAGATTTTGTGACCATTTGAAAAAAGTGTCCCCATTTTAGACACTTTAATGGTTACTGGCAGCAAACCTGTAAAATCTCAAATGCTCTTTAAGGGGGTGCAAGTTCTCAAGGTTTAATGAGGGATAGGGGGCCAATATAAGGGCCAAGTACCAGCACCCATTGCACATCATGTGCGCACACCCCCCGACCCCTCGATCGTCGAAACCCTAATGCCGCCAGTCAGGTTCTCCTACGATGCTCCGACGATGGTGCCCCGATGAAGAAAAATGCGGCACCAGCACATGCCCGAGCCCAGCATGTGCTGCCGCAACACGCGGTCCGATCCGATCTTAGACTGGGAATGAACTTCATATGCTTAGACTGGGAATGAACTCCGTATGCTTAAGTCAACCCACGAAACAAGCGTGCAGGCGCCCAGCCAGCCAGAGGGGCGGGATGCGCAAGCTGGGGATCGACCGGGTCCCCCTCTGCATGCTGTCGATCCTACTACCGTAACCCTCGGTCCGGTCCGATCTTAGACTGGGAATGAACTCCGTATGCCTAAGCCAACTGACGAAACGAGCGAGCGGGCGGGTGGGCGAGCACTACGCCGGCCAGAGAAACGGGATGCGCAAGCCGTGGATAGGTAGGGTGGTAGGTGGGTTTAGGCACATCTTCATATTTCTGTGTGCCAATGCCATTTTTATGGCTTGTAAATTCATACAATGGTCCCTTAAGCTTATTTTTTCATGTGCTTTCATATTTTCTTTTGTTTTCACTTTTTTTCTTCGTTTTAAAAATTTCTACAAAACATTTTTTCTTTTTATTTTATTTCATATTTTTGCCTCTTCATTTTTTATTTTTTCTTGTTTTTCTAATTTTTTTCGCAAAATTTTTTTTATTTCTTGTTTCCATTTTTTTTCACACTTCCTTGGATTTTTTATTTTTCATAAATCTTTTGTCTTTTCATTTTTTTTCTTTTCTTAATTTTTTCACAAATTTCTTTTTATTTTTTATTTTCATTTTTAAATTCTTATATTTTTTTTGTTGCATTTTCTTTTTTTGTTTTCAGTTTTATTTTGCATTAATTTTTCTCTTTTTTAATTTTTTGTCCTTGAATTTTTATATTGTTTTCTTATTATATCTTATATGTTTTTCAATTTTTTGTATTTTTTCAAATATTTTTTTTCTATTGTCTCGTTTCATTTCATTTTTTTCTTTTTTTATTTTTTATTTTTGATTCATTATTTTTTATTTTCTTACTTTTTATATTTTATATTTTTTTATTTTGCTTTAATATTTTTTTGTTTTTTTATTTTTTATTTCTTTCTTTATTTATATTTTCATAAATTTTTCTAATGTTTTGGATTTTTTTATATTTCTTTTCTTTTTTTATTTATCGTTGTTTCTTATTTTCTATTCTATTTTTATAATTTTTCATTAACTCCTTTTCCTTTTAAATTTTTCTTTTTTTTTTACTTATTTTTTCATGTGCTTTCATATTTTCTTTTGTTTTCACTTTTTTTCTTTGTTTTAAAAATTTCTACAAAACATTTTTTCTTTTTATTTTATTTCATATTTTTGCCTCTTCATTTTTTATTTTTTCTTGTTTTTCTAATTTTTTTCACAAAATTCTTTTTATTTCTTCTTTCCATTTTTTTTTCACACTCCCTTGGATTTTTTATTTTTCATAAATCTTTTGTCTTTTCATTTTTTTTTCTTTTCTTAATTTTTTCACAAATTTCTTTTTATTTTTTATTTTCATTTTTAAATTCTTATAGTTTTTTTTGTTGCATTTTCTTTTTTTGTTTTCATTTTTATTTTGCATTAATTTTTCTCTTTTTTAATTTTTTGTCCTTGAATTTTTATATTGTTTTCTTATTATATCTTATATGTTTTTCAAATTTTTGTATTTTTTCAAATATTTTTTTTCTATTGTCTCGTTTCATTTCATTTTTTTCTTTTTTTTATTTTTTATTTTTGATTCATTATTTTTTATTTTCTTACTTTTTATATTTTATATTTTTTTATTTTGCTTTAATATTTTTTTGTTTTTTTATTTTTTATTTCTTTCTTTATTTATATTTTCATAAATTTTTCTAATGTTTTGGATTTTTTTATATTTCTTTTCTTTTTTTATTTATCGTTGTTTCTTATTTTCTATTATATTTTTATAATTTTTCATTAACTCCTTTTCCTTTTAAATTTTTCTTTTTTTTTTACTTATTTTTTCATGTGCTTTCATATTTTCTTTTGTTTTCACTTTTTTTCTTTGTTTTAAAAATTTCTACAAAACATTTTTTCTCTTTATTTTATTTCATATTTTTGCCTCTTCATTTTTTATTTTTTCTTGTTTTTCTAATTTTTTTCACAAAATTCTTTTTATTTCTTCTTTCCATTTTTTTTTCACACTCCCTTGGATTTTTTATTTTTCATAAATCTTTTGTCTTTTCATTTTTATTCTTTTCTTAATTTTTTCACAAATTTCTTTTTATTTTTTATTTTCAGTTTTAAATTCTTATAGTTTTTTTTTGTTGCATTTCTTTTTTCGTTTTCATTTTTATTTTGCAATAACTTTTCTCTTTTTAAATTTTTTGCCTTTGAATTTTTATATTGTTTTCTTATTATATCTTATATGTTTTTCAATTTTTTGTATTTTTTCAAATATTTTTTTTCTATTTTCTCGTTTCATTTCATTTTTGACTTTTTTTATTTTTTATTTTTGATTCATCATTTTTTATTTTCTTACTTTTTATATTTTATATTTTTTGTTTTGCTTTAATTTTTTTTCTTTTTTCTTTTTTATTTCTTTCGTTATTTATATTTTCATAAATTTTTATAATGTTTTGGATTTTTTTATTTTTCTTTTCTTTTTTTATTTATCGTTGTTTCTTATTTTCTATTCTATTTTTATAATTTTTCATTAAATCTTTTTCCTTTTAAATTTTTCTTTTTTTTTACTTATTTTTTCATGTGCTTTCATATTTTCTTTTGTTTTCACTTTTTTTCTTCGTTTTAAAATTTTCTACAAAACATTTTTTCTTTTTATTTTATTTCATATTTTTGCCTCTTCATTTTTTATTTTTTCTTGTTTTTCTAATTTTTTTCGCAAAATTCTTTTTATTTCTTCTTTCCATTTTTTTTTCACACTTCCTTGGATTTTTTACTTTTCATAAATCTTTTGTCTTTTCATTTTTATTCTTTTCTTAATTTTTTCACAAATTTCTTTTTATTTTTTATTTTCATTTGTAAATTCTTATAGTTTTTTTTGTTGCAGTTTCTTTTTTCGTTTTCATTTTTATTTTGCATTACCTTTTCTCTTTTTTAATTTTTTGTCTTTGAATTTTTATATTTTTTTCCTAGTATATCTTATATGTTTTTCAATTTTTTGTATTTTTTCAAATATTTTTTTCTATTTTCTCGTTTCATTTCATTTTTGCCTTTTTTTATTTTTTATTTTCTTACTTTTTATATTTTATATTTTATTGTATTTTATTTATATTTTTTGTTTTGCGTTAATATTTTTTTCTTTTTTTAGTTTTTTACTTCTTTCTTTATTTATATTTTCATAAATTTTTATAATGTTTTCGATTTTTTTATTTTTCTTTTTTTTTATTTATTGTTGTTTCTTATTTTCTATTGTATTTTTATAATTTTTCATTAACTCTTTTTCCTTTTAAATTTTTCTTTTTTTTTACTTATTTTTTCATGTGCTTTCATATTTTCTTTTGTTTTCACTTTTTTTCTTCGTTTTAAAATTTTCTACAAAACATTTTTTCTTTTTATTTTATTTCATATTTTTGCCTCTTCATTTTTTATTTTTTCTTGTTTTTCTAATTTTTTTCACAAAATTCTTTCTATTTCTTGTTTCCATTTTTTTTTCACACTTCCTTGGATTTTTTATTTTTCATAAATCTTTTGTCTTTTCATTTTTTTTCTTTTCTTAATTTTTTCACAAATTTCTTTTTATTTTTTATTTTCATTTTTAAATTCTTATAGTTTTTTTTGTTGCATTTTCTTTTTTCCTTTTCATTTTTATTTTGCATTAACTTTTCTCTTTTTTAATTTTTTGTCCTTGAATTTTTATATTGTTTTCTTATTATATCTTATATGTTTTTCAATTTTTTGTATTTTTTCAAATATTTTTTTTCTATTTTCTCGTTTCATTTCATTTTTGTCTTTTTTTATTTTTTATTTTTGATTCATTATTTTTTATTTTCTTACTTTTTATATTTTTTATTTTTTTGTTTTGCTTTAATATTTTTTTCTTTTTTATTTTTTATTTCTTTCTTTATTTATATTTTCATAAATTTTGATAATGTTTTGGATTTTTTTATTTTTCTTTTCTTTTTTTATTTATCGTTGTTTCTTATTTTCTATTGTATTTTTATAATTTTTCATTAACTCTTTTTCCTTTTAAATTTTTCTTTTTTTTTTACTTATTTTTTCATGTGCTTTCATATTTTCTTTTGTTTTCACTTTTTTTCTTCGTTTTAAAATTTTCTACAAAACATTTTTTCTTTTTATTTTATTTCATATTTTTGCCTCTTCATTTTTTATTTTTTCTTGTTTTTCTAATTTTTTTTCGCAAAATTCTTTTTATTTCTTCTTTCCATTTTTTTTCACACTTCCTTGGATTTTTTATTTTTCATAAATCTTTTGTCTTTTCATTTTTATTCTTTTCTTAATTTTTTCAGAAATTTCTTTTTATTTTTTATTTTCATTTTTAAATTTTTATAGTTTTTTTTGTTGCATTTTCTTTTTTCGTTATCACTTTTATTTTGCATTAACTTTTCTCTTTTTTAATTTTTTGTCTTCGAATTTTTATATTGTTTTCTTATTATATCTTATATGTTTTTCAATTTTTTGTATTTTTTCAAATATTTTTTTCTATTTTCTCGTTTTATTTCATTTTTCACTTTTTTTATTTTTTATTTTTGATTCATCATTTTTTATTTTCTTACTTTTTATATTTTATATTTTTTGTTTTTCTTTAATTTTTTTTCATTTTTTATTTTTCTTTCTTTCTTTATTTATATTTTCATAAATTTTTATAATGTTTTGGATTTATTTATTTTTCTTTTCTTTTTTTTATTTATCGTTGTTTCTTATTTTCAATTGTATTTTTATAATTTTTCATTAACTCTTTTTCCTTTTAAATTTTTCTTTTTTTTTACTTATTTTTTCATGTGCTTTCATATTTTCTTTTGTTTTCACTTTTTTTCTTTGTTTTAAAAATTTCTAGAAAACATTTTTTCTTTTTTTTTTATTTCATATTTTTGCCTCTTCATTTTTTATTTTTTCTTGTTTTTCTAATTTTTTTCGCAAAATTCTTTTTATTTCTTGTTTCCATTTTTTTTTCACACTTCCTTGGATTTTTTATTTTTCATAAATCTTTTGTCTTTTCATTTTTATTCTTTTCTTAATTTTTTCACAAATTTCTTTTTATTTTTTATTTTCATTTGTAAATTCTTATAGTTTTTTTTTGTTGCATTTTCTTTTTTCGTTTTCATTTTTATTTTGCATTAACTTTTCTCTTTTTTAATTTTTTGTCTTTGAATTTTTATATTGTTTTCTTATTATATCTTTTATGTTTTTCAATTTTTTGTATTTTTTCAAATATTTTTTTCTATTTTCTAGTTTCATTTCATTTTTGACTTTTTATTTTTTATTTCTGATTCATCATTTTTTATTTTCTTACTTTTTATATTTTATATATTTTTTACTTCAATTTTTTTTATTTCTTTCTTTATTTATATTTTCATAAATTTTTATAATGTTTTGGATTTTTTTATTTTTCTTTTCTTTTTTAATTTATCGTTGTTTCTTATTTTCTATTGTATTTTTATAATTTTTCATTAACTCTTTTTCCTTTTAAATTTTTCTTTTTTTTTTACTTATTTTTTCATGTGCTTTCATATTTTCTTTTGTTTTCACCTTTTTTCTTCGTTTTAAAAATTTCTACAAAACATTTTTTCTTTGCATTTTATTTCATATTTTTGTCTCTTCATTTTTTATTTTTTCTTGTTTTTCTAATTTTTTTTGCAAAATTCTTTTTATTTCTTGTTTCCATTGTTTTTTCACACTTCCTTGGATTTTTTATTTTTCGTAAATCTTTTGCCTTTTCATTTTTATTCTTTTCTTAATTTTTTCACAAATTCCTTTTTATTTTTTATTTTCATTTTTAAATTCTTGTAGTTTTTTTTTTGTTGCATTTTCTTTTTTCCTTTTCATTTTTATTTTGCATTAACTTTTCTCTTTTTTAATTTTTTGTCCTTGAATTTTTATATTGTTTTCTTATTATATCTTATATGTTTTTCAATTTTTTGTATTTTTTCAAATATTTTTTTTCGACTTTCTCGTTTCATTTCATTTTTGTCTTTTTTTATTTTTTATTTTTGATTCATCATTTTTTATTTTCTTACTTTTTATATTTTATATTTTTTGTTTTGCTTTAATATTTTTTTTTTATTTCTTTCTTTATTTATATTTTCATAAATTTTTATAATGTTTTAGATTTTTTTATTTTTCTTTTCTTTTTTTATTTATCGTTGTTTCTTATTTTCTATTGTATTTTTATAATTTTTCATTAACTCTTTTTCCTTTTAAATTTTTCTTTTTTTTTTACTTATTTTTCCATGTGATTTCATATTTTCTTTTGTTTTCCCTTTTCTTCTTCGTTTTAAAAATTTCTACAAAACATTTTTTCTTTTTATTTTATTTCATATTTTTGTCTCTTCATTTTTTATTTTTTCTTGTTTTTCTAATTTTTTTCGCAAAATTCTTTTTATTTCTTGTTTCCATTTTTTTTCACACTTCCTTGGATTTTTTATTTTTCGTAAATCTTTTGCCTTTTCATTTTTATTCTTTTCTCAATTTTTTCACAAATTTCTTTTTATTTTTTATTTTCATTTTTAAATTCTTGTAGTTTTTTTTTGTTGCATTTTCTTTTTTCCTTTTCATTTTTATTTTGCATTAACTTTTCTCTTTTTTAATTTTTTGTCCTAGAATTTTTATATTGTTTTCTTATTATATCTTATATGTTTTTCAATTTTTTGTATTTTTTTAAATATTTTTTTTCTATTTTCTCGTTTCATTTCATTTTTTGTCTTTTTTTATTTTTTATTTTTGATTCATCATTTTTTATTTTCTTACTTTTTATATTTTATATTTTTTGTTTTGCTTTAATATTTTCTTCTTTTTTTATTTCTTTCTTTATTTATATTTTCATAAATTTTTATAATGTTTTGGATTTTTTTATTTTTCTTTTCTTTTTTTATTTATCGTTGTTTCTTATTTTCTATTGTAGTTTTATAATTTTTCATTAACTCTTTTTCCTTTTAAATTTTTCTTTCTTTTTTTTCCTTATTTTTTCATGTGCTTTCATATTTTCTTTTGTTTTCACTTTTTTTCTTCGTTTTAAAATTTTCTACAAAACATTTTTTCTTTTTATTTTATTTCATATTTTTGCCTCTTCATTTTTTATTTTTTCTTGTTTTTTCTAATTTTTTTCGCAAAATTCTTTTTGTTTCTTGTTTCCATTTTTTTTTCACACTTCCTTGGATTTTTTATTTTTCATAAATCTTTTGTCTTTTCATTTTTATTCTTTTTTTAATTTTTTCACAAATTTCTTTTTATTTTTAATTTTCATTTTTAAATTCTTAAAGTTTTTTTTGTTGCATTTTCTTTTTTCGTTTTCATTTTTATTTTGCATTAACTTTTCCCTTTTTTAATTTTTTATCTTTGAATTTTTATATTGTTTTCTTATTATATCTTATATGTTTTTCAATTTTTTGTATTTTTTCAAATTTTTTTTTCTATTTTCTCGTTTCATTTCATTTTTGACTTTTTTTATTTTTCATTTTTGATTCATCATTTTTTATTTTCTTACTTTCTATATTTTATATTTTTTGTTTTGCTTGAATTTTTTTTCTTTTTTTATTTTTTATTTCTTTCTTTATTTATATTTTCATAAATTTTTATAACGTTTTGGATTTTTTTATTTTTCTTTTCTTTTTTTATTTATTGTTGTTTCTTATTTTCTATTGTATTTTTATAATTTTTCATTAACTCTTTTTCCCTTTAAATTTTTCTTTTTTTTTACTTATTTTTTCATGAGCTTTCATATTTTCTTTTGTTTTCACTTTTTTTCTTCGTTTTAAAAATTTCTTCAAAACATTTTTTCTTTTATTTTATTTTATATTTTTGCCTCTTCACTTTTTATTTTTTCTTGTTTTTCTAATTTTTTTTCGCAAAATTCTTTTTATTTCTTGTTTCCATTTTTTTTTCACACTTCCTTGGATTTTTTATTTTTCGTAAATCTTTTGTCTTTTCATTTTTATTCTTTTCTTAATTTTTTCACAAATTTCTTTTTATTTTTTATTTTCATTTTTAAATTCTTGTAGTTTTTTTTGTTGCATTTTCTTTTTTCCTTTTCATTTTTATTTTCCATTAACTTTTCTCTTTTTTAATTTTTTGTCCTTGAATTTTTATATTGTTTTCTTATTATATCTTATATGTTTTTCAATTTTTTGTGTTTTTTCAAATATTTTTTTTCTATTTCCTCGTTTCATTTCATTTTTGTCTTTTTTTATTTTTCATTTTTGATTCATCATTTTTTATTTTCTTACTTTTTAAATTTGATATTTTTTGTTTTGTTTTAATATTTTTTTCTTTTTTATTTCTTTCTTTATTTATATTTTCATAAATTTTTATAATATTTGGATTTTTTTATTTTTCTTTTCTTTTTTTATTTATCGTTGTTTCTTATTTTCTATTGTAGTTTTATAATTTTTCATTAACTATTTTTCCTTTTAAATTTTTCTTTCTTTTTTTTACTTTTTTTTTCATGTGCTTTCATATTTTCTTTTGTTTTCACTTTTTTTCTTCGTTTTAAAATTTTCTACAAAACATTTTTTTCTTTTTATTTTTTTTCATATTTTTGCCTCTTCATTTTTTATTTTTTCTTGTTTTGCTAATTTTTTTTCGCAAAATTCTTTTTATTTCTCTTTTTCATTTTTTTTTTCACACTTCCTTGGATTTTCTATTTTTCGTAAATCTTTTGTCTTTTCATTTTTAGTCTTTTCTCAATTTTTTCACAAATTTCTTTTTATTTTTTATTTTCATTTTTAAGTTCTTGAAGGTTTTTTTTGTTGCATTTTCTTTTTTCGATTTCATTTTTATTTTGCGTTTACTTTTCTCTTTTTTAATTTTTTGTCCTTCAATTTTTATATTGTTTTCTTATTATATCTTATATGTTTTTCAATTTTTTGTATTTTTTCAAATTTTTTTTCTATTTTCTCGTTTCATTTCATTTTTGTCTTTTTTTATTTTTTATTTTTGATTCATTATTTTTTATTTTCTTACTTTTTATATTTTATATTTTTTGTTTTGCTTTAATATTTTTTCTTTTTTTATTTCTTTCTTTATTTATATTTTCATAAATTTTTATAATGTTTTGGATTTTTTTATTTTTCTTTTCTTTTTTTTATTTATCTTATTTATTTATTTTTTATTGTATTTTTATAATTTTTCATTAACTCTTTTTCCTTTTAAATTTTTCTTTTTTTTTTACTTACTTTTTCAGGTTCTTTCATATTTTCTTTTGTTTTCACTTTTTTTCTTTGTTTTAAAAATTTCTACAAAGCATTTTTTCTTTTTCTTTTATTTCATATTTTTGCCTCTTCATTTTTTATTTTTTCTTGTTTTTCTAATTTTTTTCGCAAAATTCTTTTTATTTCTTCTTTCCATTTTTTTTTCACAGTTCTTTGGATTTTTTATTTTTCATAAATCTTTTGTCTTTTCATTTTTTTTCTTTTCTTAATTTTTTCACAAATTTCTTTTTATTTTTTATTTTCATTTTTAAATTCTTATAGTTTTTTTTGTTGCATTTTCTTTTTTCCTTTTCATTTTTATTTTGCATTAACTTTTCTCTTTTTTAATTTTTTGTCCTTGAATTTTTATATTGTTTTCTTATTATATCTTATATGTTTTTCAATTTTTTGTATTTTTTCAAATTTTTTTTTCTATTTTCTCGTTTCATTTCATTTTTGTCTTTTTTTATTTTTTATTTTTGATTCATTATTTTTTATTTTCTTACTTTTTTTATTTTATATTTTTTTATTTTGCTTTAATATTTTTTTGTTTTTTTATTTTTTATTTCTTTCTTTATTTATATTTTCATAAATTTTTATAATGTTTTGGATTTTTTTATTTTTCTTTTCTTTTCTTATTTATCGTTGTTTCTTATTTTCTATTGTATTTTTATAATTTTTCATTAACTCCTTTTCCTTTTAAATTTTTCTTCTTTTTTTTTACTTATTTTTTCATGTGCTTTCATATTTTCTTTTGTTTTCACTTTTTTTCTTTGTTTTAAAAATTTCTACAAAACATTTTTTCTTTTTATTTTATTTAATATTTTTGCCTCTTCATTTTTTATTTTTTCTTGTTTTTCTAATTTTTTTCGCAAAATTCTTTTTATTTCTTGTTTCCATTTTTTTTCACACTCCCTTGGATTTTTTATTTTTCATAAATCTTTTGTCTTTTCATTTTTATTCTTTTCTTAATTTTTTCACAAATTTCTTTTTATATTTTATTTTCATTTTTAAATTCTTAAAGTTTTTTTTCTTGCATTTCTTTTTTCGTTTTCATTTTTATTTTGCATGAACTTTTCTCTTTTTTAATTTTTTGTCTTTGAATTTTTATATTGTTTTCTTATTATATCTTATATGTTTTTCAATTTTTTGTATTTTTTCAAATATTTTTTTCTATTTTCTCGTTTCATTTCATTTTTGTCTTTTTTTTATTTTTTATTTTTTATTTTTGATTCATTATTTTTGATTTTCTTACTTTTTATATTTTATATTTTTTGTTTTGCTTTAATTTTTTTTTCTTTTTTTATTTTTTATTTCTTTCTTTATTTATATTTCCATAAATTTTTATAATGTTTTGGATTTTTTTTATTTTTCATTCTTTTTTTCTTTATCGTTGTTTCTTATTTTCTATTGTATTTTTATAATTTTTCATTAACTCTTTTTCCTTTTAAATTTTTCTTTTTTTTTACTTATTTTTTCTTGTGCTTTCATATTTTCTTTTGTTTTCATTTTTTTTCTTCGTTTTAAAAATTTCTACAAAACATTTTTTCTTTTTATTTTATTTCATATTTTTGCCTCTTTATTTTTTATTTTTTCTTATTTTTCTAATTTTTTTCGCAAAATTCTTTTTATTTCTTGTTTCCATTTTTTTTCACACTCCCTTGGATTTTTTATTTTTCATAAATCTTTTGTTTTTTCATTTTTATTCTTTTCTTAATTTTTTCATAAATTTCTTTTTATTTTTTATTTTCATTTTTAAATTCTTAAAGTTTTTTTTTGTTGCATTTCTTTTTTCGTTTTCATTTTTATTTTGCATTAACTTTTCTCTCTTTTAATTTTTTGTCTTTGAATTTTTATATTGTTTTCTTATTATATCTTATATGTTTTTCAATTTTTTGTATTTTTTCAAATATTTTTTTTCTATTTTCTCGTTTCATTTCATTTTTGTCTTTTTTTATTTTTTATTTTTGATTCATTATTTTTTATTTTCTTACTTTTTATATTTTTTATTTTTTTGTTTTGCTTTAATATTTTTTTCTTTTTTATTTTTTATTTCTTTCTTTATTTATATTTTCATAAATTTTGATAATGTTTTGGATTTTTTTATATTTCTTTTCTTTTTTTATTTATCGTTGCTTCTTATTTTCTATTGTATTTTTATAATTTTTCATTAACTCCTTTTCCCTTTAAATTTTTCTTCTTTTTTTTTACTTATTTTTTCATGTGCTTTCATATTTTCTTTTGTTTTCACTTTTTTTCTTCGTTTTAAAAATTTCGGCAAAACATTTTTTCTTTTTATTTTATTTCATATTTTTGCCTCTTCATTTTTATTTTTTCTTGTTTTTCTAATTTTTTTCGCAAAATTATTTTTATTTCTTGTTTCCATTCTTTTTTCACACTTCCTTGGATTTTTTATTTTTCATAAATCTTTTGTCTTTTCATTTTTATTCTTTTCTTAATTTTTTCACAAATTTCTTTTTATTTTTTATTTTCATTTTTAAATTCTTATAGTTTTTTTTGTTGCATTTCCTTTTTTCCTTTTCATTTTTATTTTGCAATAACTTTTCTCTTTTTTAATTTTTTGTCCTTGAATTTTTATATTGTTTTCTTATTATATCTTATATGTTTTTCAATTTTTTGTGTTTTTTTCAAATATTTTTTTTCTATTTTCTCGTTTCATTTCATTTTTGTCTTTTTTTATTTTTTATTTTTGATTCATCATTTTTTATTTTCTTACTTTTTATATTTTATATTTTTTGTTTTGCTTTAATATTTTTTTCTTTTTTTATTTCTTTCTTTATTTATATTTTCATAAATTTTTATAATGTTTTGGATTTTTTTATTTTTCTTTTCTTTTTTTATTTATCGTTGTTTCTTATTTTCTATTGTAGTTTTATAATTTTTCATTAACTCTTTTTCCTTTTGAATTTTTCTTTCTTTTTTTTACTTATTTTTTCATGTTCTTTCATATTTTTTTTTGTTTTCACTTTTTTTCTTCGTTTTAAAAATTTCTAAAAAACATTTTTTCTTTTTATTTATTTCATATTTTTGCCTCTTCATTTTTTATTTTTCTTGTTTTTCTAATTTTTTTCGCAAAATTCTTTTTGTTTCTTGTTTCCATTTTTTTTTCGCACTTCCTTGGATTTTTTATTTTTCATAAATCTTTTGTCTTTTCATTTTTATTCTTTTCTTAATTTTTTCACAAATTTCTTTTTATTTTTAATTTTCATTTTTAAATTCTTAAAGTTTTTTTTGTTGCATTTTTTTTTTCGTTTTGATTTTTATTTTGCATTAACTTTTCTTTTTTTTAATTTTTTCTTTGAATTTTTATATTATTTTCTTATTATATCTTATATGTTTTTCAATTTTTTGTATTTTTTCAAATATTTTTTCCTATTTTCTCGTTTCATTTCATTTTTGACTTTTTTTATTTTTTATTTTTGATTCATCATTTTTTATTTTCTTACTTTTTATATTTTATATTTTTTGTTTTGCTTTAATTTTTTTTTCTTTTTTATTTCTTTCTTTATTTATATTTTCATAAATTTTTATAATGTTTTGGATTTTTTTATTTTTCTTTTCTTTTTTTATTTATCGTTGTTTCTTATTTTCTATTGTATTTTTATAATTTTTCATTAACTCTTTTTCCTTTTAAATTTTTCTTTTTTTTTACTTATTTTTTCATGAGCTTTCATATTTTCTTTTGTTTTCACTTTTTTTCTTCGTTTTAAAAATTTCTACAAAACATTTTTTCTTTTATTTTATTTCATATTTTTGCCTCTTCACTTTTTATTTTTTCTTGTTTTTCTAATTTTTTTTCACAAAATTCTTTTTATTTTGCATTAATTTTTATTCATTTTGACTTTTTATATTTTTTTATTCGCTAATTTTTTATTTTCTTACTTTGTTTATTTTTATTTTTTCCTTTTTTGGTATTTTATTTAATTTTTTCTCTTAATTTATTTTTTTATTTTCTTTTTTTTCTACTTTGTAATTTTTTAATAACTTTTTCCCTTCATAATTTGCCTTCTTTTTCCTTTTTTTTCATGTGCTTTCATTTTTGCTTATTTTAATTTTTTTTGTTGTTTTAAAAATTTCTATTTTTCTATTTTTTATTCCAAATCTTTTGTCTCTTTTTTTCCTCAAATTTCCTTTCATTTCTTATTTGCGCTTTTAAATTCTCATACTTTTTTTTATTTTGCATTAACTTTTCTCTTTTTAATTTTTTGTCTGACTTTTTATATTGTTAGGTCTTATATGTTTTTCATTGGTCTTATATGTTTTTTAATTTTTTGTATTTTTTAAACTAATTTTTTTTTCATTTTGTCATTCCATTTCATTTTTGAAATTTTTATTCAATTTTTGTCCTTTTTCATTTTCTTACTTTTTATAATTTTTTGTTGTATTTTTGTTTTTTTTCTTTTTTCGTGCTTTATCTATCTTTTTTCTTTTGCTTTAATTTTTTTTCTTATATTATTTTCTTTCTTTATTCATAATTTCATAAATTTTTATAAAGTTTTGGAATTTTTTATTTTTCTATCTTTTTTTCTTTTATCATTCTTAGTTATTTTCTGTTGCATTTTTATAATTTTTCATTAACTTTTTCTCCTTCCGAATTTTTCTTCTTTTTTTTTTACTTTTTTTTATGTGCTTTCATTCTTTTTCGTTCAGTTTTTTCTTTGTTTTAAAATTTTCTATAAATTTTTTTCTTTTTCTTTTATTTCATATTTTTGCCTCTTCATTCTTTATTTTTTTCTTCTTTTTCTCAAATTTTATTTTATATATTTTGTATTTTCATTTTTTATTTTTTTCTTAAATCTTTTTGTTCACGCCTTTTTTTTTCTTCTTTATAACTTTAAAACCTCAAACTTCTTTTTTTGTGCACTTTCTTTTATTTTATTTTTCATCTTTCATATTTTATGTCTTTTTCCTCTATTTGTTATTTTTTTTCTTTTTCTTTGTAAATTCTAAACTAAAAGTTTTTTCCATTTTATATTTGATTATTCATTTTGTCTTTTTATATTTTTTTTATTCGCTAATTTTTTATTTTTTCCTTTTTTGGTGTTTTATTTAATTTTTTCTCTTAATTTATTTTTTTTATTTTCTTATTTTTTTCTACTTTGTAATTTCTTAATAACTTTTTCCCTTCACAATTTTCCTTCTTTTTACCTTTTTTTATGTGCTTTCATTCTCTTTTGTTCGCTTTTTTCTTTGTTTTAAAATTTTCTATAAATTTTTTTCTTTTTGTTTTATTTCATTTTTTTGCCTCTTCATTTTTTATTTTTTTCTTCTTTTTCTCAAATTTTATTTTATATATTTTGTATTTTTTTCTTAAATCTTTGTGTTCACAGCTTTTTTTATTTCTTCTTTATAATTTTAAAACCTCAAACTTTTTTTTTGTGCACTTTCTTTTATTTTATTTTTCATTTTTCATATTTTATATCTTTTTCCTCTATTTGCTATTATTCTTTTTCTTTTTCTTTGTACATTCTAAACTAAAAGTTTTTTCCATTTTATATTTGAAATTTTTATTCATTTTGTCTTTTCATATTTTTTTTATTTTCTTTCTTTCTTTGTTTATTTTTATTTTTCCCTTTTTTTGTATTATATTTAATTTTTTCCCTTAATTTATTTTTTTTCTTTTTTTTTTCCATTTTGTAATTTTTTTAATAACTTTTTCCCTTCACAATTTTCCTTCTCTTTGCCTTTTTTTCATATGCTTTCATTTTTACTTGTTTTAATTTTTTTGTTGTTTTAAAAATTTTTATTTTTCTGTTTTTTATTCCAAATCTTTTGTCTTTTCATTTTTATTCTTTTCTTGCTTCTTTTTTTTTTTCCACAAATTTCCTTTCATTTCTTATTTGCGTTTTTAAATTCTCATACTTTTTTTTTATTTTGCATTAACTTTGCTCTTTTTTAATTTTTTCTCTGACTTTTTATATTATTAGGTCTTATATGTTTTTCAATTTTTTGGATTTTTTAAACTATTTTTTTTCATTTTGTCATTCCATTTCATTTTTGAAATTTTTATTCAATTTTTGTCCTTTTTTTATTTTCTTACTTTTTATATTTTTTGTTGTATTTTTGTTTTTTTTTTGTGCTTTATTTATCTTTTTTCTTTTGCTTTACTTTTTTTTCTTATTTTATTTTATTTTTTATTTTTTTTCTTTATTTATAATTTCATAAATTTTTATAAAGTTTTAGAATTTTTTATTTTTCTATCTTTTTTTCTTTTATCATTCTTGGTTATTTTCTATTGCATTTTTATATTTTTTTCATTAACTTTTTCTCCTTCCAAATTTTTCTTCTTTTTTTTACTTTTTTTTATATGCCATCATTCTTTTTTGTTCACTTTTTTCTTTGTTTTAAAATTTTCTATAAATTTTTTCTTTTTCTTTTATTTCATATTTTTGCCTCTTCATTTTTTATTTTTTTCTTCTTTTTCTCAAATTTTATTTTATATATTTTGTATTTTCATTTTTTTCTTAAATCTTTTTGTTCACACCTTTTTTTCTTTCTTCTTTATAGTTTTAAAACCTCAAACTTCTTTTTTTGTGCACTTTCTTTTATTTTATTTTTCATCTTTCATATTTTATATCTTTTTCCTCTGTTTGTTATATTTTTTTTATTTTTCTTTGTACATTCTGAACCAATAGTTGTTTTCATTTTATATTTGAAATTTTTATTCATTTTGTCTTTTTTTATTCTCTTACTTTGTTTATTTTTATTTTTTCCTTTTTTGGTATTTTATTTAATTTTTTCTCTTAATTTATTTTTTTATTTTCTTTTTTTTCTACTTTGTAATTTTTTAATAACTTTTTCCCTTCATAATTTGCCTTCTTTTTGCTTTTTTTTCATATGCTTTCATTTTTACTTGTTTTAATTTTTTTTGTTGTTTTAAAATTTTCTATTTTTCTATTTTTTATTCCAAATCTTTTGTCTCTTTTTTTCCTCAAATTTCCTTTCATTTCTTATTTGCGCTTTTAAATTCTCATACTTTTTTTTTTATTTTGCATTAACTTTTCTCTTTTTTAATTTTTTGTCTGACTTTTTATATTGTTAGGTCTTATATGTTTTTCAATTTTTTTTATTTTTTAAACTAATTTTATTTTCAGTTTGTCATTCCATTTCATTTTTGAAATTTTTATTCATTTTTTGTCCTCTTTCATTTTCTTACCTTTTATAATTTTTAGTTGTATTTTTGTTTTTTTTTCTTTTTTCATGCTTTATTTATCTTTTTTCTTTTGCTTTTATTTTTTTTCTTATTTTAACTTTTCGTCGTTTTAAAAATTTTATTTTTCTATTTTTTATTCCAAATCTTTTGTCTTTTCTTTTTTTTTTCCATAAATTTCCTTTCATTTCTTATTTGTGTTTTTAAATTCTCAAACTTTTTATATTGTTAGAACTTATATGTTTTTCAATTTTTTGTATCTTTTAAACTAATTTTTTTCATTTTGTCATTCCATTTCATTTTTGAAATTTTTATTCAATTTTTGTCCTTTTTCATTTTCTTACTTTTTATATTTTTGTTGTATTTTTGTTTTTTTTTTTTTGTTTTTTTATGCTTTAGTTATCTTTTTTCTTTTGCTTTAATTTTTTTTCGTATTTTATTTTCTTTCTTTATTTATAATTTCATAAATTTTTATAAAGTTTTCGAATTTTTTATTTTTCTATCTTTTTTTCTTTTATCATTCTTGGTTATTTTCTATTGCATTTTTATAATTTTTCATTAACTTTTTCTCCTTTCAAATTTTTCTTTTTTTTTTACTTTTTTTTATGTGCTTTCATTTTTTTTTTGTTCACTTTTTTTTTGTTTTAAAATTTTCTATAAATTTTTTTCTTTTTATTTTTTTTTCATATTTTTGCTTCTTCTTTTTCTCAAATTTTATTTTATATATTTTGCATTTTCATTTTTTATTTTTTTCTTAAATCTTTTTGTTCACACCTTCTTTTATTTCTTCTTTATAATTTTAAAACCTCAAACTTCTTTTTTTGTGCACTTTATTTTATTTTATGTTTCATCTTTCATATTTTATATCTTTTTCCTCTATTTGTTTTTTTTTTGTTTTTCTGTCTACATTCTAAACTAAAAGTTTTTTCCATTTTATATTTGAAAATTTTATTCATTTGTCTTTTTATATTTTTTTGCTTCGCTAATTTTTTATTTTCTTACTTTGTTTATTTTTATTTTTCCTTTCTGGGTATTTTATTTAATTTTTTCTCTTAATTTATTTTTTTTCAACTTTGTAATTTTTTAATAACTTTTTCCCTTCACAATTTTCCTTCTTTTTGCTTTTTTTTCATATGCTTTCATTTTTACTGGTTTTAATTTTTTCGTTGTTTTAAAAATTTTTATTTTTCTATTTTTTATTTCAAATCTTTTGTCTTTTCTTGCTTCTCTTTTTTTTTCCACAAATTTCCTTTCATTTCTTATTTGCATTTTTAAATTCTCATATATTTTTTTTATTTTGCATTAACTTTTCTCTTTTTTAATTTTTTGTCTGACTTTTTATATTGTGAGGACTTATATGTTTTTAAATTTTTTTGTATTTTTTAAACTAATTTTTTTTCATTTTGTCATTCCATTTCATTTTTGAAATTTTTATTCAATTTTTGTCCTTTTTTTGTATTTTTTTTCTTTCTTTTAAAATTTTCTATAAATTTTTTTCTTTTTGTTTTATTTCATATTTTTGCCTCTTCATTTTTGTTTTTCTTCTTTTTCTCATTTTTTTCTCAAATATTTTTTTATATATTTTGTATTTTCATTTGATATTTTTTTCTTAAATCTTTTTGTTCACACCTTTTTTTTATTTCTTCTTTGTAATTTTAAAACCTCAAACTTATTTTTTTGTGCACTTTCTTTTTATATTTGAAATTTTTATTCATTTTGTCTTTTTATATTTTTTGATTCCCTAATTTTTTTTTTTTACTTTGTAAATTTTTAATAACTTTTTCCCTTTGCAATTTTCCTTCTTTTTTCTTTTTTTACATATGCTTTCATGTTTACTTGTTTTAATTTTTTCATTGTTTTAAAAATTTTTATTTTTCTCTTTTTTATTCCAAATCTTTTGTCTTTTCTTTTTTTTCCACAAATTTCCTTTCATTTCTTATTTGCGTTTTTAAATTCTCATACTTTTTTTTTTATTTTGCATTAACTTTTCTCTTTTTTAATTTTTTGTCAGACTTTTTAGATTGTTTGGTCTTATATGTTTTTTAATTTTTTGTATTTTTTAAACTAATTTTTTTTTCATTTTGTCATTCCATTTCATTTTTAAAATTTTTATTCAATTTTTGACCTTTTTCATTTTCTTACTTTTTATAATTTTTTGTTGTATTTTTGTTTTTTTTCTTTTTTCGTGCTTTATCTATCTTTTTGTTCACACCTTTGTTTTTTCTTCTTTATAACTTTAAAACCTCAAACTTCTTTTTTTGTGCACTTTCTTTTATTTTATTTTTCATCTTTCATATTTTATGTCTTTTTCCTCTATTTGTTATTTTTTTTCTTTTTCTTTGTAAATTCTAAACTAAAAGTTTTTTCCATTTTATATTTGATTATTCATTTTGTCTTTTTATATTTTTTTTATTCGCTAATTTTTTATTTTTTCCTTTTTTGGTGTTTTATTTAATTTTTTCTCTTAATTTATTTTTTTTATTTTCTTATTTTTTTCTACTTTGTAATTTCTTAATAACTTTTTCCCTTCACAATTTTCCTTCTTTTTACCTTTTTTTATGTGCTTTCATTCTCTTTTGTTCGCTTTTTTCTTTGTTTTAAAATTTTCTATAAATTTTTTTCTTTTTGTTTTATTTCATTTTTTTGCCTCTTCATTTTTTATTTTTTTCTTCTTTTTCTCAAATTTTATTTTATATATTTTGTATTTTTTTCTTAAATCTTTGTGTTCACACCTTTTTTTATTTCTTCTTTATAATTTTAAAACCTCAAACTTCTTTTTTTGTGCACTTTCTTTTATTTTATTTTTCATCTTTCATATTTTATATCTTTTTCCTCTATTTGCTATTATTCTTTTTCTTTTTCTTTGTACATTCTAAACTAAAAGTTTTTTCCATTTTATATTTGAAATTTTAATTCATTTTGTCTTTTTATATTTTTTTATTTTCTTTCTTTCTTTGTTTATTTTTATTTTTCCCTTTTTTTGTATTTTATTTAATTTTTTCCCTTAATTTATTTTTTTTCTTTTTTTTTCCATTTTGTAATTTTTTTAATAACTTTTTCCCTTCACAATTTTCCTTCTCTTTGCCTTTTTTTCATATGCTTTCATTTTTACTTGTTTTAATTTTTTTGTTGTTTTAAAAATTTTTATTTTTCTGTTTTTTATTCCAAATCTTTTGTCTTTTCATTTTTATTCTTTTCTTGCTTCTCTTTTTTTTTTCCACAAATTTCCTTTCATTTCTTATTTGCGTTTTTAAATTCTCATACTTTTTTTTTTTTATTTTGCATTAACTTTGCTCATTTTTAATTTTTTCTCTGAATTTTTATATTATTAGGTCTTATATGTTTTTCAATTTTTTGTATTTTTTAAACTAATTTTTTTTTTCATTTTGTCATTCCATTTCATTTTTGAAATTTTTATTCAAATTTTGTCCTTTTTTTATTTTCTTACTTTTTATATTTTTTGTTGTATTTTTATTTTTTTTTGTGCTTTATTTATCTTTTTTCTTTTGCTTTACTTTTTTTTCTTATTTTATTTTATTTTTTATTTTTTTTCTTTATTTATAATTTCATAAATTTTTATAAAGTTTTAGAATTTTTTATTTTTCTATCTTTTTTTCTTTTATCATTCTTGGTTATTTTCTATTGCATTTTTATATTTTTTTCATTAACTTTTTCTCCTTCCAAATTTTTCTTCTTTTTTTTACTTTTTATTATATGCCATCATTCTTTTTTGTTCACTTTTTTCTTTGTTTTAAAATTTTCTATAAATTTTCTCTTTTTCTTTTATTTCATATTTTTGCCTCTTCATTTTTTATTTTTTTCTTCTTTTTCTCAAATTTTATTTTATATATTTTGTATTTTCATTTTTTTCTTAAATCTTTTTGTTCACACCTTTTTTTATTTCTTCTTTATAGTTTTAAAACCTCAAACTTCTTTTTTTGTGCACTTTCTTTTATTTTATTTTTCATCTTTCATATTTTATATCTTTTTCCTCTGTTTGTTATATTTTTTTTATTTTTCATTGTACATTCTGAACCAATAGTTGTTTTCATTTTATATTTGAAATTTTTATTCATTTTGTCTTTTTTTATTTTCTTACTTTGTTTATTTTTATTTTTTCCATTTTTGGTATTTTATTTAATTTTTTCTCTTAATTTATTTTTTTATTTTTTTATTTTCTTTTTTTTCTACTTTGTAATTTTTTAATAACTTTTTCCCTTCATAATTTGCCTTCTTTTTGCTTTTTTTTCATATGCTTTCATTTTTACTTGTTTTAATTTTTTTTGTTGTTTTAAAATTTTCTATTTTTCTATTTTTTATTCCAAATCTTTTGTCTCTTTTTTTCCTCAAATTTCCTTTCATTTCTTATTTACGCTTTTAAATTCTCATACTTTTTTTTATTTTGCTTTAACTTTTCTCTTTTTTAATTTTTTGTTTGACTTTTTATATTGTTAGGTCTTATATGTTTTTCAATTTTTTTTTATTTTTTAAACAATTTTATTTTCATTTTGTCATTCCATTTCATTTTTGAAATTTTTATTCATTTTTTGTCCTCTTTCATTTTCTTACCTTTTATAATTTTTGTTGTATTTTTGTTTTTTTTTCTTTTTTCATGCTTTATTTATCTTTTTTCTTTTGCTTTAATTTTTTTTCTTATTTTAACTTTTCGTCTTTTTAAAAATTTTATTTTTCTATTTTTTATTCCAAATCTTTTGTCTTTTCTTTTTTTTTTTCCATAAATTTCCTTTCATTTCTTATTTGTGTTTTTAAATTCTCAAACTTTTTATATTGTTAGAACTTATATGTTTTTCAATTTTTTGTATTTTTTAAACTAATTTTTTTCATTTTGTCATTCCATTTCATTTTTGAAATTTTTATTCAATTTTTGTCCTTTTTCATTTTCTTACTTTTTATATTTTTGTTCTATTTTTGTTTTTTTTTTATTTTTTTGTGCTTTAGTTATCTTTTTTCTTTTGCTTTAATTTTTTTTCGTATTTTATTTTCTTTCTTTATTTATAATTTCATAAATTTTTATAAAGTTTTGGAATTTTTTATTTTTCTATCTTTTTTTCTTTTATCATTCTTGGTTATTTTCTATTGCATTTTTATAATTTTTCATTAACTTTTTCTCCTTTCAAATTTTTCTTCTTTTTTTTACTTTTTTTTTATGTGCTTTCATTTTTTTTTGTTCACTTTTTTCTTTGTTTTAAAATTTTCTATAAATTGTTTTCTTTTTATTTTTTTTCATATTTTTGCCTCTTCTTTTTCTCAAATTTTATTTTATATATTTTGCATTTTCATTTTTTATTTTTTTCTTAAATCTTTTTGTTCACACCTTCTTTTATTTCTTCTTTATAATTTTAAAACCTCAAACTTCTTTTTTTGTGCACTTTCTTTTATTTTATTTTTCATCTTTCATATTTTATATCTTTTTCCTCTATTTGTTTTTTTTTTTGTTTTTCTTTCTACATTCTAAACTAAAAGTTTTTTCCATTTTATATTTGAAATTTTTATTCATTTGTCTTTTTATATTTTTTTGCTTTGCTAATTTTTTATTTTCTTACTTTGTTTATTTTTATTTTTCCTTTCTGGGTATTTTATTTAATTTTTTCTCTTAATTTATTTTTTTTCAACTTTGTAATTTTTTAATAACTTTTTCCCTTCACAATTTTCCTTCTTTTTGCTTTTTTTTCATATGCTTTCATTTTTACTGGTTTTAATTTTTTCGTTGTTTTAAAAATTTTTATTTTTCTATTTTTTATTCCAAATCTTTTGTCTTTTCTTGCTTCTCTTTTTTTTTCCACACATTTCCTTTCATTTCTTATTTGCATTTTTAAATTCTCATACTTTTTTTTATTTTGCATTAACTTTTCTCTTTTTTAATTTTTTGTCTGACTTTTTATATTGTTAGGACTTATATGTTTTTCAATTTTTTTTGTCTTTTTTAAACTATTTTTTTTTTTCATTTTGTCATTCCATTTCATTTTTGAAATTTTTATTCATTTTTTGTCCTCTTTCATTTTCTTACCTTTTATAATTTTTTGTTGTATTTTTGTTTTTTTTTTCTTTTTTCATGCTTTATTTATCTTTTTTCTTTTGCTTTAATTTTTTTTCTTATTTTAATTTTTCGTCGTTTTAAAAATTTTATTTTTCTATTTTTTATTCCAAATCTTTTGTCTTTTCTTTTTTTTTTTTCCATAAATTTCCTTTCATTTCTTATTTGTGTTTTTAAATTCCCAAACTTTTTATATTGTTAGAACTTATATGTTTTTCAATTTTTTGTATTTTTTAAACTAATTTTTTTCATTTTGTCATTCCATTTCATTTTTGAAATTTTTATTCAATTTTTGTCCTTTTTCATTTTCTTACTTTTTATATTTTTTGTTGTATTTTTGTTTTTTTTTGTGCTTTCTTTATCTTTTTTCTTTTGCTTTAATTTTTTTTCGTGTTTTATTTTCTTTCTTTATTTATAATTTCATAAATTTTTATAAAGTTTTGGAATTTTTTATTTTTCTATCTTTTTTTCTTTTATCATTCTTGGTTATTTTCTATTGCATTTTTATAATTTTTCATTAACTTTTTCTCCTTCCGAATTTTTCTTCTTTTTTCTACTTTTTTTTTATGTGCTTTCATTTTTTTTTGTTCACTTTTTTCTTTGTTTTAAAATTTTCTATAAATTTTTTTCTTTTTATTTTTTTTTCATATTTTTGCCTCTTCATTTTTTATTTTTTTCTTCTTTTTCACAAATTTTATTTTATATATTTTGCATTTTAATTTTTTTTTTCTTAAATCTTTTTGTTCGCACCTTTTTTTATTTCTTCTTTATAATTTTAAAACCTCAAACTTCTTTTTTTGTGCACTTTCTTTTATTTTATTTTTCATCTTTCATATTTTATATCTTTTTCCTCTATTTGTTTTTTTTTTTTTGTTTTTCTTTCTACATTCTAAACTAAAAGTTTTTTCCATTTTATATTTGAAATTTTTATTCATTTGTCTTTTTATATTTTTTTGCTTCGCTAATTTTTTATTTTCTTACTTTGTTTATTTTTATTTTTCCTTTCTGGGTATTTTATTTAATTTTTTCGCTTAATTTATTTTTTTTCAACTTTGTAATTTTTTAATAACTTTTTTCCTTCACAATTTTCCTTCTTTTTGCTTTTTTTTCATATGCTTTCATTTTTACTGGTTTTAATTTTTTCGTTGTTTTAAAAATTTTTATTTTTCTATTTTTTATTCCAAATCTTTTGTCTTTTCTTGCTTCTCTTTTTTTTTCCACACATTTCCTTTCATTTCTTATTTGCATTTTAAAATTCTCATACTTTTTTTTATTTTGCATTAACTTTTCTCTTTTTTAATTTTTTGTCTGACTTTTTATATTGTTAGGACTTATATGTTTTTCAAATTTTTTTGTCTTTTTTAAACTATTTTTTTTTTCATTTTGTCATTCCATTTCATTTTTGAAATTTTTATTCAATTTTTGCCCTTTTTTTGTATTTTTTTTCTTCGTTTTAAAATTTTCTATAAATTTTTTTCTTTTTGTTTTATTTCATATTTTTGCCTCTTCATTTTTTATTTTTTCTTCTTTTTCTCATTTTTTTCTCAAATATTTTTTTATATATTTTGTATTTTCATTTGTTATTTTTTTCTTAAATCTTTTTGTTCACAGCTTTTTTTTATTTCTTCTTTGTAATTTTAAAACCTCAAACTTCTTTTTTTGTGCACTTTCTTTTTATATTTGAAATTTTTATTCATTTTGTCTTTTTATATTTTTTTGATTCCCTAATTTTTTATTTTCTTACTTTGTTTATTTTTATTTTTTTCCTTTTATATTTTTTGATTCCCTAACTTTTTTTTACTTTGTAAATTTTTAATAACTTTTTCCCTTTGCAATTTTCCTTCTTTTTGCTTTTTTTTTTTTCATATGTTTTCCTTTTTAATTTTTTTTACTTTTTTCGTTGTTTTAAAAATTTTTATTTTTCTCTTTTTTATTCCAAATCTTTTGTCTTTTCTTTTTTTTCCACAAATTTCCTTTCATTTCTTATTTGCGTTTTTAAATTCTCATACTTTTTTTTTATTTTGCATTAACTTTTCTCTTTTTTAATTTTTTGTCAGACTTTTTAGATTGTTTGGTCTTATATGTTTTTTAATTTTTTGTATTTTTTAAACTAATTTTTTTTTCATTTTGTCATTCCATTTCATTTTTGAAATTTTTATTCAATTTTTGTCCTTTTTCATTTTCTTACTTTTTATAATTTTTTGTTCTATTTTTGTTTTTTTTTCTTTTTTCGTGCTTTATCTATCTTTTTTCTTTTGCTTTAATTTTTTTTCTTATTTTATTTTCTTTCTTTATTCATAATTTCATAAATTTTTATAAAGTTTTGGAATTTTTTATTTTTCTATCTTTTTTTCTTTTATCATTCTTGGTTATTTTCTGTTGCATTTTTATAATTTTTCATTAACTTTTTCTCCTTTCGAATTTTTCTTCTTTTTTTTACTTTTTTTTATGTGCTTTCATTCTTTTTCGTTCAGTTTTTTCTTTGTTTTAAAATTTTCTATAAATTTTTTTCTTTTTTTTTTATTTCATATTTTTGCCTCTTCATTCTTTATTTTTTTTCTTCTTTTTCTCAAATTTTATTTTATATATTTTGTATTTTCATTTTTTATTTTTTTCTTAAATCTTTTTGTTCACACCTTTCTTTTTTTCTTCTTTATAACTTTAAAACCTCAAACTTCTTTTTTTGTGCACTTTCTTTTATTTTATTTTTCATCTTTCATATTTTATATCTTTTTCCTCTATTTGTTATATTTTTTTTCTTTTTCTTTGTAAATTCTAAACTAAAAGTTTTTTCCATTTTATATTTGATTATTCATTTTGTCTTTTTATATTTTTTTGATTCGCTAATTTTTTATTTTTTCCTTTTTTGGTATTTTATTTAATTTTTTCTCTTAATTTTTTTTTTTTATTTTCTTACTTTTTTCTACTTTGTAATTTCTTAATAACTTTTTCCCTTCACAATTTTCCTTCTTTTTGCTTTTTTTACATATGCTTTCGTGTTTACTTGTTTTAATTTTTCATTGTTTTAAAAATTTTTATTTTTCTGTTTTTTAATCCAAATCTTTTGTAATTTCTTTTTTTTTCCACAAATTTCCTTTCATTTCTTATTTGCGTTTTTAAATTCTCATACTTTTTTTTTATTTTGCATTAACTTTGCTTTTTTTTAATTTTTTCTCTGACTTTTTATATTATTAGGTCTTATATGTTTTTCAATTTTTTGTTAAACTAATTTTTTTTTCATTTTGTCATTCCATTTCATTTTTGAAAATTTTATTCAATTTTTGTCCTTTTTTTATTTTCTTACTTTTTATATTTTTTGTTGTATTTTTGTTTTTTTTGTGCTTTATTTATCTTTTTGCTTTTGCTTTACCTTTTTTTCTTATTTTATTTTATTTTTTATTTTCTTTCTTTATTTATAATTTCATAAATTTTTAGAAAGTTTTAAAATTTTTTACTTTTCTATCTTTTTTTCTTTTATCATTCTTGGTTATTTTCTATTGCATTTTTATATTTTTTTCATTAACTTTTTCTCCTTCCAAATTTTTCTTCTTTTTTTTACTTTTTTTTATATGCCATCATTCTTTTTTGTTCACTTTTTTCTTTGTTTTAAAATTTTCTATAAATTTTTTCTTTTTCTTTTATTTCATATTTTTGCCTCTTCATTTTTTATTTTTTTCTTCTTTTTCTCAAATTTTATTTTATATATTTTGTATTTTCTTTTTTTTTTCTTAAATCTTTTTGTTCACACCTTTTTTTATTTCTTCTTTATAGTTTTAAAACCTCAAACTTCTTTTTTTGTGCACTTTCTTTTATTTTATTTTTCATCTTTCATATTTTATATCTTTTTCCTCTGTTTGTTATATTTTTTTTAATTTTTCTTTGTACATTCTGAACCAATAGTTTTTTTCATTTTATATTTGAAATTTTTATTCATTTTGTCTTTTTATATTTTTTGATTCGCTAATTTTTTATTTTCTTACTTTGTTTATTTTTATTTTTTCCTTTTTTGGTATTTTATTTAATTTTTTCTCTTAATTTAATTTTTTATTTTCTTTTTTTTCTACTTTGTAATTTTTTAATAACTTTTTCCCTTCATAATTTGCCTTCTTTTTGCTTTTTTTTCATATGCTTTCATTTTTACTTATTTTAATTTTTTTTGTTGTTTTAAAATTTTCTATTTTTCTATTTTTTATTCCAAATCTTTTGTCTCTTTTTTTCCTCAAATTTCCTTTCATTTCTTATTTGCGCTTTTAAATTCTCATACTTTTTTTATTTTGCATTAACTTTTCTTTTTTTTAATTTTTTGTCTGACTTTTTATATTGTTAGGTCTTATATGTTTTTCAATTTTTTTTTATTTTTTAAACTAATTTTATTTTCATTTTGTCATTCCATTTCATTTTTGAAATTTTTATTCATTTTTTGTCCTCTTTCATTTTCTTACCTTTTATAATTTTTTGTTGTATTTTTTTTTCTTTTTTCATGCTTTATTTATCTTTTTTCTTTTGCTTTAATTTTTTTTCTTATTTTAATTTTTCGTCGTTTTAAAAATTTTATTTTTCTATTTTTTATTCCAAATCTTTTGTCTTTTCTTTTTTTTTTCCATAAATTTCCTTTCATTTCTTATTTGTGTTTTTAAATTCCCAAACTTTTTATATTGTTAGAACTTATATGTTTTTCAATTTTTTGTATTTTTTAAACTAATTTTTTTCATTTTGTCATTCCATTTCATTTTTGAAATTTTTATTCAACTTTTGTCTTTTTTCATTTTCTTACTTTTTATATTTTTTGTTGTATTTTTGTTTTTTTTTGTGCTTTCTTTATCTTTTTTCTTTTGCTTTAATTTTTTTTCGTGTTTTATTTTCTTTCTTTATTTATAATTTCATAAATTTTTATAAAGTTTTGGAATTTTTTATTTTTCTATCTTTTTTTCTTTTATCATTCTTGGTTATTTTCTATTGCATTTTTATAATTTTTCATTAACTTTTTCTCCTTCCGAATTTTTCTTCTTTTTTCTACTTTTTTTTTATGTGCTTTCATTTTTTTTTGTTCACTTTTTTCTTTGTTTTAAAATTTTCTATAAATTTTTTTCTTTTTATTTTTTTTTCATATTTTTGCCTCTTCATTTTTTATTTTTTTTCTTCTTTTTCTCAAATTTTATTTTATATATTTTGCATTTTAATTTTTTTTTCTTAAATCTTTTTGTTCGCACCTTTTTTTATTTCTTCTTTATAATTTTAAAACCTCAAACTTCTTTTTTTGTGCACTTTCTTTTATTTTATTTTTCATCTTTCATATTTTATATCTTTTTCCTCTATTTGTTTTTTTTTTTTTTGTTTTTCTTTCTACATTCTAAACTAAAAGTTTTTTCCATTTTATATTTGAAATTTTTATTCATTTGTCTTTTTATATTTTTTTGCTTCGCTAATTTTTTATTTTCTTACTTTGTTTATTTTTATTTTTCCTTTCTGGGTATTTTATTTAATTTTTTCGCTTAATTTATTTTTTTTCAACTTTGTAATTTTTTAATAACTTTTTTCCTTCACAATTTTCCTTCTTTTTGCTTTTTTTTCGTATGCTTTCATTTTTACTGGTTTTAATTTTTTCGTTGTTTTAAAAATTTTTATTTTTCTATTTTTTATTCTAAATCTTTTGTCTTTTCTTGCTTCTCTTTTTTTTTCCGCACATTTCCTTTCATTTCTTATTTGCATTTTTAAATTCTCATACTTTTTTTTATTTTGCATTAACTTTTCTCTTTTTTAATTTTTTGTCTCACTTTTTATATTGTTAGGACTTATATGTTTTTCAATTTTTTTGTCTTTTTTAAACTATTTTTTTTTTTCATTTTGTCATTCCATTTCATTTTTGAAATTTTTATTCAATTTTTGTCCTTTTTTTGTATTTTTTTTTCTTTGTTTTAAAATTTTCTATAAATTTTTTTCTTTTTGTTTTATTTCATATTTTTGCCTCTTCATTTTTTATTTTTTTATATATTTTTTATTTTCATTTGTTATTTTTTTCTTTAATCTTTTTGTTCACACCTTTTTTTATTTCTTCTTTGTAATTTTAAAACCTCAAACTTCTTTTTTTGTGCATTTTCTTTTTATATTTGAAATTTTTATTCATTTTGTCTTTTTATATTTTTTGATTCCCTAATTTTTTATTTTCTTACTTTGTTTATTTTTATTTTTTTCCTTTTATATTTTTTGATTCCCTAACTTTTTTTTACTTTGTAAATTTTTAATAACTTTTTCCCTTTTTCAATTTTCCTTCTTTTTGCTTTTTTTTTTTCATATGTTTTCATTTTTAATTTTTTTTAATTTTTTCGTTGTTTTAAAAATTTTTATTTTTCTCTTTTTTATTCCAAATCTTTTGTCTTTTCTTTTTTTTCCACAAATTTCCTTTCATTTCTTATTTGCGTTTTTAAATTCTCATACTTTTTTTTTATTATTTTGCATTAACTTTTCTCTTGTTTAATTTTTTGTCAGACTTTTTAGATTATTTGGTCTTATATGTTTTTTAATTTTTTGTATTTTTTAAACTAATTTTTTTTTCATTTTGTCATTCCATTTCATTTTTGAAATTTTTATTCAATTTTTGTCCTTTTTCATTTTCTTACTTTTTATAATTTTTTGTTGTATTTTTGTTTTTTTTTCTTTTTTCGTGCTTTATCTATCTTTTTTCTTTTGCTTTAATTTTTTTTCTTATTTTATTTTCTTTCTTTATTCATAATTTCATAAATTTTTATAAAGTTTTAGAATTTTTTATTTTTCTATCTTTTTTCCTTTTATCATTCTTGGTTATTTTCTGTTACATTTTTATAATTTTTCATTAACTTTTTCTCCTTCCGAATTTTTCTTCTTTTTTTTACTTTTTTTTATGTGCTTTCATTCTTTTTCGTTCAGTTTTTTCTTTGTTTTAAAATTTTCTATAAATTTTTTTCTTTTTGTTTTATTTCATATTTTTGCCTCTTCATTCTTTATTTTTTTTCTTCTTTTTCTCAAATTTTATTTTATATATTTTGTATTTTCATTTTTTCTTTTTTTCTTAAATCTTTTTGTTCACACCTTTTTTTTTTCTTCTTTATAACTTTAAAACCTCAAACTTCTTTTTTTGTGCACTTTCTTTTATTTTATTTTTCATCTTTCATATTTTATATCTTTTTCCTCTATTTGTTATATTTTTTTTCTTTTTCTTTGTAAATTCTAAACTAAAAGTTTTTTCCATTTTATATTTGAAATTTTTGTTCATTTGTCTTTTTATATTTTTTTGCTTCGCTAATTTTTTATTTTCTTACTTTGTTTATTTTTATTTTTCCTTTCTGGGTATTTTATTTAATTTTTTCGCTTAATTTATTTTTTTTCAACTTTGTAATTTTTTAATAACTTTTTTCCTTCACAATTTTCCTTCTTTTTGCTTTTTTTTCATATGCTTTCATTTTTACTGGTTTTAATTTTTTCGTTGTTTTAAAAATTTTTATTTTTCTATTTTTTATTCCAAATCTTTTGTCTTTTCTTGCTTCTCTTTTTTTTTCCACACATTTCCTTTCATTTCTTATTTGCATTTTTAAATTCTCATACTTTTTTTTATTTTGCATTAACTTTTCTCTTTTTTAATTTTTTGTCTGACTTTTTATATTGTTAGGACTTATATGTTTTTCAATTTTTTTTGTCTTTTTTAAACTTTTTTTTTTCATTTTGTCATTCCATTTCATTTTTGAAATTTTTATTCAATTTTTGTCCTTTTTTTGTATTTTTTTTCTTTGTTTTAAAATTTTCTATAAATTTTTTTCATTTTGTTTTATTTCATATTTTTGCCTCTTCATTTTTTATTTTTTTCTTCTTTTTCTCATTTTTTTCTCAAATATTTTTTTATTTATTTTGTATTTTCATTTGTTATTTTTTTCTTAAATCTTTTTGTTCACACCTTTTTTTATTTTTTCTTTGTAATTTTAAAACCTCAAACTTCTTTTTTTGTGCACTTTCTTTTTATATTTGAAATTTTTATTCATTTTGTCTTTTTATATTTTTTGATTCCCTAATTTTTTATTTTCTTACTTTGTTTATTTTTATTTTTTTCCTTTTATATTTTTTGATTCCCTAACTTTTTTTTACTTTGTAAATTTTTAATAACTTTTTCCCTTTGCAATTTTCCTTCTTTTTGCTTTTTTTTTTTCATATGTTTTCATTTTTAAATTTTTTCGTTGTTTTAAAAATTTTTATTTTTCTCTTTTTTATTCCAAATCTTTTGTCTTTTCTTTTTTTTCCACAAATTTCCTTTCATTTCTTATTTGCGTTTTTAAATCTCATACTTTTTTTTTTTTCTTTTGCATTAACTTTTCTCTTGTTTAATTTTTTGTCAGACTTTTTAGATTGTTTGGTCTTATATGTTTTTTAATTTTTTGTATTTTTTAAACTATTTTTTTTTCATTTTGTCATTCCATTTCATTTTTGAAATTTTATTCAATTTTTGTCCTTTTTTTGTATTTTTTTCATTTTGTTTTGTTTCATATTTTTGCCTCTTCATTTTTTATTTTTTTCATCTTTTTCTCATTTTTTTCTCAAATATTTTTTTATATATTTTGTAATTTCATTTGTTATTTTTTTCTTAAATCTTTTTGTTCACACCTTTTTTTATTTCTTCTTTGTAATTTTAAAACCTCAAACTTCTTTTTTTGTGCACTTTCTTTTTATATTTTTTGATTCCCTAATTTTTTATTTTCTTACTTTGTTTATTTTTATTTTTTTCCTTTTATATTTTTTGATTCCCTAACTTTTTTTTACTTTGTAAATTTTTAATAACTTTTTCCCTTTGCAATTTTCCTTCTTTTTGCTTTTTTTTTTCATATGTTTTCATTTTTAATTTTTTTTAATTTTTTCGTTGTTTTAAAAATTTTTATTTTTCTCTTTTTTATTCCAAATCTTTTGTCTTTTCTTTTTTTTCCACAAATTTCCTTTCATTTCTTATTTGCGTTTTTAAATCTCATACTTTTTTTTTTTATTTTGCATTAACTTTTCTCTTGTTTAATTTTTTGTCAGACTTTTTAGATTGTTTGGTCTTATATGTTTTTTAATTTTTTGTATTTTTTAAACTTTTTTTTTTTTCATTTTGTCATTCCATTTCATTTTTGAAATTTTTATTCAATTTTTGTCCTTTTTCATTTTCTTACTTTTTATAATTTTTTGTTGTATTTTTGTTTTTTTTTCTTTTTTCGTGCTTTATCTATCTTTTTTCTTTTGCTTTAATTTTTTTTCTTATTTTATTTTCTTTCTTTATTCATAATTTCATAAATTTTTATAAAGTTTTGGAATTTTTTATTTTTCTATCTTTTTTTCTTTTATCATTCTTGGTTATTTTCTGTTGCATTTTTATAATTTTTCATTAACTTTTTCTCCTTCCGAATTTTTCTTCTTTTTTTTACTTTTTTTTATGTGCTTTCATTCTTTTTCGTTCAGTTTTTTCTTTGTTTTAAAATTTTCTATAAATTTTTTTCTTTTTGTTTTATTTCATATTTTTGCCTCTTCATTCTTTATTTTTTTTCTTCTTTTTCTCAAATTTTATTTTATATATTTTGTATTTTCATTTTTTATTTTTTTCTTAAATCTTTTTGTTCACACCTTTTTTTTTTTCTTCTTTATAACTTTAAAACCTCAAACTTCTTTTTTTGTGCACTTTCTTTTATTTTATTTTTCATCTTCCATATTTTATATCTTTTTCCTCTATTTGTTATATTTTTTTTCTTTTTCTTTGTAAATTCTAAACTAAAAGTTTTTTCCATTTTATATTTGATTATTCATTTTGTCTTTTTATATTTTTTTGATTCGCTAATTTTTTATTTTTTCCTTTTTTGGTATTTTATTTAATTTTTTCTCTTAATTTATTTTTTTTATTTTCTTACTTTTTTCTACTTTGTAATTTCTTAATAACTTTTTCCCTTGACAATTTTCCTTTTTTTTGCTTTTTTTACATATGCTTTCGTGTTTACTTGTTTTAATTTTTCATTGTTTTAGAAATTTTTATTTTTCTGTTTTTTAATCCAAATCTTTTGTCTTTTCTTTTTTTTTTTTCCACAAATTTCCTTTCATTTCTTATTTGCGTTTTTAAATTCTCATACTTTTTTTTTTTATTTTGCATTAACTTTGCTCTTTTTTAATTTTTTCTCTGACTTTTTATATTATTAGGTCTTATATGTTTTTCAATTTTTTGTTAAACTAATTTTTTTTTTTTCATTTTGTCATTCCATTTCATTTTTGAAATTTTTATTCAATTTTTCCTTTTTTTATTTTCTTACTTTTTATATTTTTTGTTGCATTTTTGTTTTTTTTGTGCTTTATTTATCTTTTTTCTTTTGCTTTACCTTTTTTTCTTATTTTATTTTATTTTTTATTTTCTTTCTTTATTTATAATTTCATAAATTTTTATAAAGTTTTAGAATTTTTTACTTTTCTATCTTTTTTTCTTTTATCATTCTTGGTTATTTTCTATTGCATTTTTATATTTTTTTCATTAACTTTTTCTCCTTCCAAATTTTTCTTCTTTTTTTTACTTTTTTTTATATGCCATCATTCTTTTTTGTTCACTTTTT
The DNA here is from genome assembly GCF_047325235.1 of Durio zibethinus. Taxonomy (NCBI): domain Eukaryota; kingdom Viridiplantae; phylum Streptophyta; class Magnoliopsida; order Malvales; family Malvaceae; genus Durio; species Durio zibethinus. The sequence continues at coordinate 12,708,294 of NC_143180.1, read as the reverse complement.
TCTTTGTTTTAAAATTTTCTATAAATTTTTTCTTTTTCTTTTATTTCATATTTTTGCCTCTTCATTTTTTATTTTTTTCTTCTTTTTCTCAAATTTTATTTTATATATTTTGTATTTTCTTTTTTTTTTCTTAAATCTTTTTGTTCACACCTTTTTTTATTTCTTCTTTATAGTTTTAAAACCTCAAACTTCTTTTTTTGTGCACTTTCTTTTATTTTATTTTTCATCTTTCATATTTTATATCTTTTTCCTCTGTTTGTTATATTTTTTTTATTTTTCTTTGTACATTCTGAACCAATAGTTTTTTTCATTTTATATTTGAAATTTTTATTCATTTTGTCTTTTATATTTTTTGATTCGCTAATTTTTTATTTTCTTACTTTGTTTATTTTTATTTTTTCCTTTTTTGGTATTTTATTTAATTTTTTCTCTTAATTTATTTTTTATTTTCTTTTTTTTCTACTTTGTAATTTTTTAATAACTTTTTCCCTTCATAATTTGCCTTCTTTTTGCTTTTTTTTCATATGCTTTCATTTTTACTTGTTTTAATTTTTTTTGTTGTTTTAAAATTTTCTATTTTTCTATTTTTTATTCCAAATCTTTTGTCTCTTTTTTTCCTCAAATTTCCTTTCATTTCTTATTTGCGCTTTTAAATTCTCATACTTTTTTTTTTATTTTGCATTAACTTTTCTCTTTTTTAATTTTTTGTCTGACTTTTTATATTATTAGGTCTTATATGTTTTTCAATTTTTTTTTTATTTTTTAAACTAATTTTATTTTCATTTTGTCATTCCATTTCATTTTTGAAATTTTTATTCATTTTTTGTCCTCTTTCATTTTCTTACCTTTTATAATTTTTTGTTGTATTTTTGTTTTTTTTTTCTTTTTTCATGCTTTATTTATCTTTTTTCTTTTGCTTTAATTTTTTTTCTTATTTTAATTTTTCGTCGTTTTAAAAATTTTATTTTTTTATTTTTTATTCCAAATCTTTTGTCTTTTCTTTTTTTTTTTTTCCATAAATTTCCTTTCGTTTCTTATTTGTGTTTTTAAATTCCCAAACTTTTTATATTGTTAGAACTTATATGTTTTTCAATTTTTTGTATTTTTTAAACTAATTTTTTTCATTTTGTCATTCCATTTCATTTTTGAAATTTTTATTCAATTTTTGTCCTTTTTCATTTTCTTACTTTTTATATTTTTTGTTGTATTTTTGTTTTTTTTTGTGCTTTATTTATCTTTTTTCTTTTGCTTTAATTTTTTTTAGTGTTTTATTTTCTTTCTTTATTTATAATTTCATAAATTTTTATAAAGTTTTGGAATTTTTTATTTTTCTATCTTTTTTTCTTTTATCATTCTTGGTTATTTTCTATTGCATTTTTATAATTTTTCATTAACTTTTTCTCCTTCCGAATTTTTCTTCTTTTTTTTACTTTGTTTTATGTGCTTTCATTTTTTTTGTTCACTTTTTTCTTTGTTTTAAAATTTTCTATAAATTTTTTTCTTTTTATTTTTTTTTCATATTTTTGCCTTTTCATTTTTTATTTTTTTCTTCTTTTTCTCAAATTTTATTTTATATATTTTGCATTTTCATTTTTTATTTTTTTCTTAAATCTTTTTGTTTGCACCTTTTTTTATTTCTTCTTTATAATTTTAAAACCTCAAACTTCTTTTTTTGTGCACTTTCTTTTATTTTATTTTTCATCTTTCATATTTTATATCTTTTTCCTCTATTTTTTTTTTTTTGTTTTTCTTTCTACATTCTAAACTAAAAGTTTTTTCCATTTTATATTTGAAATTTTTATTCATTTGTCTTTTTATATTTTTTTGCTTCGCTAATTTTTTATTTTCTTACTTTGTTTATTTTTATTTTTCCTTTCTGGGTATTTTATTTAATTTTTTCGCTTAATTTATTTTTTTTCAACTTTGTAATTTTTTAATAACTTTTTTCCTTCACAATTTTCCTTCTTTTTGCTTTTTTTTCGTATGCTTTCATTTTTACTCGTTTTAATTTTTTCGTTGTTTTAAAAATTTTTATTTTTCTATTTTTTATTCCAAATCTTTTGTCTTTTCTTGCTTCTCTTTTTTTTTCCACACATTTCCTTTCATTTCTTATTTGCATTTTTAAATTCTCATACTTTTTTTATTTTGCATTAACTTTTCTCTTTTTTAATTTTTTGTCTGACTTTTTATATTGTTAGGACTTATATGTTTTTCAATTTTTTTTGTCTTTTTTAAACTATTTTTTTTTCATTTTGTCATTCCATTTCATTTTTGAAATTTTTATTCAATTTTTGTCCTTTTTTTGTATTTTTTTTTCTTTGTTTTAAAATTTTCTATAAATTTTTTTCTTTTTGTTTTATTTCATATTTTTGCCTCTTCATTTTTTATTTTTTTATATATTTTGTATTTTCATTTGTTATTTTTTTCTTAAATCTTTTTGTTCACACCTTTTTTTATTTCTTCTTTGTAATTTTAAAACCTCAAACTTCTTTTTTTGTGCACTTTCTTTTTATATTTGAAATTTTTATTCATTTTGTCTTTTTATATTTTTTGATTCCCTAATTTTTTTTTTCTTACTTTGTTTATTTTTATTTTTTTCCTTTTATATTTTTTGATTCCCTAACTTTTTTTTACTTTGTAAATTTTTAATAACTTTTTCCCTTTGCAATTTTCCTTCTTTTTGCTTTTTTTTTTTCATATGTTTTCATTTTTAAATTTTTTCGTTGTTTTAAAAATTTTTATTTTTCTCTTTTTTATTCCAAATCTTTTGTCTTTTCTTTTTTTTCCACAAATTTCCTTTCATTTCTTATTTGCATTTTTAAATCTCATACTTTTTTTTTTTATTTTGCATTAACTTTTCTCTTGTTTAATTTTTTGTCAGACTTTTTAGATTGTTTGGTCTTATATGTTTTTTAATTTTTTGTATTTTTTAAACTAATTTTTTTTTTCATTTTGTCATTCCATTTCATTTTTGAAATTTTTATTCAATTTTTGTCCTTTTTCATTTTCTTACTTTTTATAATTTTTTGTTGTATTTTTGTTTTTTTTCTTTTTTCGTGCTTTATCTATCTTTTTTCTTTTGCTTTAATTTTTTTTCTTATTTTATTTTCTTTCTTTATTCATAATTTCATAAATTTTTAGAAAGTTTTGGAATTTTTTATTTTTCTATCTTTTTTTCTTTTATCATTCTTGGTTATTTTCTGTTGCATTTTTATAATTTTTCATTAACTTTTTCTCCTTCCGAATTTTTCTTCTTTTTTTTACTTTTTTTTATGTGCTTTCATTCTTTTTCGTTCAGTTTTTTCTTTGTTTTAAAATTTTCTATAAATTTTTTTCTTTTTGTTTTATTTCATATTTTTGCCTCTTCATTCTTTATTTTTTTTCTTCTTTTTCTCAAATTTTATTTTATATATTTTGTATTTTCATTTTTTATTTTTTTCTTAAATCTTTTTGTTCACACCTTTTTTTTTTCTTCTTTATAACTTTAAAACCTCAAACTTCTTTTTTTGTGCACTTTCTTTTATTTTATTTTTCATCTTTCATATTTTATATCTTTTTCCTCTATTTGTTATATTTTTTTTCTTTTTCTTTGTAAATTCTAAACTAAAAGTTTTTTCCATTTTATATTTGATTATTCATTTTGTCTTTTTATATTTTTTTGATTCGCTAATTTTTTATTTTTTCCTTTTTTGGTATTTTATTTAATTTTTTCTCTTAATTTATTTTTTTTATTTTCTTATTTTTTTCTACTTTGTAATTTCTTAATAACTTTTTCCCTTCACAATTTTCCTTCTTTTTGCTTTTTGTACATATGCTTTCGTGTTTACTTGTTTTAATTTTTCATTGTTTTAAAAATTTTTATTTTTCTGTTTTTTAGTCCAAATCTTTTGTCTTTTCTTTTTTTTTTCCACAAATTTCCTTTGATTTCTTATTTGCGTTTTTAAATTCTCATACTTTTTTTTATTTTGCATTAACTTTGCTCTTTTTTAATTTTTTCTCTGACTTTTTATATTATTAGGTCTTATATGTTTTTCAATTTTTTGTTAAACTAATTTTTTTTTCATTTTGTCATTCCATTTCATTTTTGAAAATTTTTATTCAATTTTTGTCCTTTTTTTATTTTCTTACTTTTTATATTTTTTGTTGTATTTTTGTTTTTTTTGTTCTTTATTTATCTTTTTTCTTTTGCTTTACTTTTTTTTCTTATTTTATTTTATTTTTTATTTTCTTTCTTTATTTATAATTTCATAAATTTTTATAAAGTTTTAGAATTTTTTACTTTTCTATCTTTTTTTCTTTTATCATTCTTGGTTATTTTCTATTGCATTTTTATATTTTTTTCATTAACTTTTTCTCCTTCCAAATTTTTCTTCTTTTTTTTACTTTTTTTTATATGCCATCATTCTTTTTTGTTCACTTTTTTCTTTGTTTTAAAATTTTCTATAAATTTTTTCTTTTTCTTTTATTTCATATTTTTGCCTCTTCATTTTTTATTTTTTTCTTCTTTTTCTCAAATTTTATTTTATATATTTTGTATTTTCTTTTTTTTTTTCTTAAATCTTTTTGTTCACACCTTTTTTTATTTCTTCTTTATAGTTTTAAAACCTCAAACTTCTTTTTTTGTGCACTTTCTTTTATTTTATTTTTCATCTTTCATATTTTATATCTTTTTCCTCTGTTTGTTATATTTTTTTATTTTTCTTTGTACATTCTGAACCAATAGTTTTTTTCATTTTATATTTGAAATTTTTATTCATTTTGTCTTTTTATATTTTTTGATTTCGCTAATTTTTTATTTTCTTACTTTGTTTATTTTTATTTTTTCCTTTTTTGGTATTTTATTTAATTTTTTCTCTTAATTTATTTTTTTATTTTCTTTTTTTTCTACTTTGTAATTTTTTAATAACTTTTTCCCTTCATAATTTGCCTTCTTTTTGCTTTTTTTTCATATGCTTTCATTTTTACTTGTTTTAATTTTTTTTGTTGTTTTAAAATTTTCTATTTTTTATTCCAAATCTTTTGTCTCTTTTTTTCCTCAAATTTCCTTTCATTTCTTATTTGCGCTTTTAAATTCTCATACTTTTTTTATTTTGCATTAACTTTTCTTTTTTTTAATTTTTTGTCTGACTTTTTATATTGTTAGGTCTTATATGTTTTTCAATTTTTTTTTATTTTTTAAACTAATTTTATTTTCATTTTGTCATTCCATTTCATTTTTGAAATTTTTATTCATTTTTTGTCCTCTTTCATTTTCTTACCTTTTATAATTTTTTGTTGTATTTTTGTTTTTTTTTTCTTTTTTCATGCTTTATTTATCTTTTTTCTTTTGCTTTAATTTTTTTTCTTATTTTAATTTTTCGTCGTTTTAAAAATTTTATTTTTCTATTTTTTATTCCAAATCTTTTGTCTTTTCTTTTTTTTTTCCATAAATTTCCTTTCGTTTCTTATTTGTGTTTTTAAATTCCCAAACTTTTTATATTGTTAGAACTTATATGTTTTTCAATTTTTTGTATTTTTTAAACTAATTTTTTTCATTTTGTCATTCCATTTCATTTTTGAAATTTTTATTCAATTTTTGTCCTTTTTCATTTTCTTACTTTTTATATTTTTTGTTGCATTTTTTTTTTTTTGTGCTTTCTTTATCTTTTTTCTTTTGCTTTAATTTTTTTTCGTGTTTTATTTTTTTTCTTTATTTATAATTTCATAAATTTTTATAAAGTTTTGGAATTTTTTATTTTTCTACCTTTTTTTCTTTTATCATTCTTGGTTATTTTCTATTGCATTTTTATAATTTTTCATTAACTTTTTCTCCTTCCGAATTTTTCTTCTTTTTTCTACTTTTTTTTTATGTGCTTTCATTTTTTTTTGTTCACTTTTTTCTTTGTTTTAAAATTTTCTATAAATTTTTTTCTTTTTATTTTTTTTTTCATATTTTTGCCTCTTCATTTTTTATTTTTTTCTTCTTTTTCTCAAATTTTATTTTATATATTTTGCATTTTAATTTTTTTTTTCTTAAATCTTTTTGTTCGCACCTTTTTTTATTTCTTCTTTATAATTTTAAAACCTCAAACTTCTTTTTTTGTGCACTTTCTTTTATTTTATTTTTCATCTTTCATATTTTATATCTTTTTCCTCTATTTGTTTTTTTTTTTTTTTGTTTTTCTTTCTACATTCTAAACTAAAAGTTTTTTCCATTTTATATTTGAAATTTTTATTCATTTGTCTTTTTATATTTTTTTGCTTCGCTAATTTTTTATTTTCTTACTTTGTTTATTTTTATTTTTCCTTTCTGGGTATTTTATTTAATTTTTTCGCTTAATTTATTTTTTTTCAACTTTGTAATTTTTTAATAACTTTTTTCCTTCACAATTTTCCTTCTTTTTGCTTTTTTTTCGTATGCTTTCATTTTTACTCGTTTTAATTTTTTCGTTGTTTTAAAAATTTTTATTTTTCTATTTTTTATTCCAAATCTTTTGTCTTTTCTTGCTTCTATTTTTTTTTCCACACATTTCCTTTCATTTCTTATTTGCATTTTTAAATTCTCATACTTTTTTTTATTTTGCATTAACATTTCTCTTTTTTAATTTTTTGTCTGACTTTTTATATTGTTAGGACTTATATGTTTTTCAATTTAAACTTTTTTTTTTCATTTTGTCGTTCCATTTCATTTTTGAAATTTTTATTCAATTTTTGTCCTTTTTTTGTATTTTTTTTCTTTGTTTTAAAATTTTCTATAAATTTTTTTCATTTTGTTTTGTTTCATATTTTTGCCTCTTCATTTTTTATTTTTTTCTTCTTTTTCTCATTTTTTTCTCAAATATTTTTTTATATATTTTGTATTTTCATTTGTTATTTTTTTCTTAAATCTTTTTGTTCACACCTTTTTTTATTTCTTCTTTGTAATTTTAAAACCTCAAACTTCTTTTTTTGTGCACTTTCTTTTTATATTTGAAATTTTTATTCATTTTGTCTTTTTATATTTTTTGATTCCCTAATTTTTTATTTTCTTACTTTGTTTATTTTTATTTTTTTCCTTTTATATTTTTTGATTCCCTAACTTTTTTTTACTTTGTAAATTTTTAATAACTTTTTCCCTTTGCAATTTTCCTTCTTTTTGCTTTTTTTTTTTCATATGTTTTCATTTTTAAATTTTTTCGTTGTTTTAAAAATTTTTATTTTTCTCTTTTTTATTCCAAATCTTTTGTCTTTTCTTTTTTTTCCACAAATTTCCTTTCATTTCTTATTTGCGTTTTTAAATCTCATACTTTTTTTTTTTATTTTGCATTAACTTTTCTCTTGTTTAATTTTTTGTCAGACTTTTAAGATTGTTTGGTCTTATATGTTTTTTAATTTTTTGTATTTTTTAAACTTTTTTTTTTTTTTCATTTTGTCATTCCATTTCATTTTTGAAATTTTTATTCAATTTTTGTCCTTTTTCATTTTCTTACTTTTTATAATTTTTTGTTGTATTTTTGTTTTTTTTTCTTTTTTCGTGCTTTATCTATCTTTTTTCTTTTGCTTTAATTTTTTTTCTTATTTTATTTTCTTTCTTTATTCATAATTTCATAAATTTTTATAAAGTTTTGGAATTTTTTATTTTTCTATCTTTTTTTCTTTTATCATTCTTGGTTATTTTCTGTTGCATTTTTATAATTTTTCATTAACTTTTTCTCCTTCCGAATTTTTCTTCTTTTTTTTTACTTTTTTTTATGTGCTTTCATTCTTTTTCGTTCAGTTTTTTCTTTGTTTTAAAATTTTCTATAAATTTTTTTCTTTTTGTTTTATTTCATATTTTTGCCTCTTCACTCTTTATTTTTTTTCTTCTTTTTCTCAAATTTTATTTTATATATTTTGTATTTTCATTTTTTATTTTTTTCTTAAATCTTTTTGTTCACACCTTTTTTTTTTCTTCTTTATAACTTTAAAACCTCAAACTTCTTTTTTTGTGCACTTTCTTTTATTTTATTTTTCATCTTTCATATTTTATATCTTTTTCCTCTATTTGTTATATTTTTTTTCTTTTTCTTTGTAAATTCTAAACTAAAAGTTTTTTCCATTTTATATTTGATTATTCATTTTGTCTTTTTATATTTTTTTGATTCGCTAATTTTTTATTTTTTCCTTTTTTGGTATTTTATTTAATTTTTTCTCTTAATTTATTTTTTTTATTTTCTTACTTTTTTCTACTTTGTAATTTCTTAATAACTTTTTCCCTTCACAATTTTCCTTTTTTTTGCTTTTTTTACATCTGCTTTCGTGTTTACTTGTTTTAATTTTTCATTGTTTTAGAAATTTTTATTTTTCTGTTTTTTAATCCAAATCTTTTGTCTTTTCTTTTTTTTTTCCACAAATTTCCTTTCATTTCTTATTTGCGTTTTTAAATTCTCATACTTTTTTTATTTTGCATTAACTTTTCTCTTTTTTAATTTTTTGTCTGACTTTTTATATTGTTAGGACTTATATGTTTTTCAATTTTTTTTGTCTTTTTTAAACTTTTTTTTTTCATTTTGTCATTCCATTTCATTTTTGAAATTTTTATTCAATTTTTGTCCTTTTTTTGTATTTTTTTTCTTTGTTTTAAAATTTTAAATAAATTTTTTTCATTTTGTTTTGTTTCATATTTTTGCCTCTTCATTTTTTATTTTTTTCTTCTTTTTCTCATTTTTTTCTCAAATATTTTTTTATATATTTTGTATTTTCATTTGTTATTTTTTTCTTAAATCTTTTTGTTCACACCTTTTTTTATTTCTTCTTTGTAATTTTAAAACCTCAAACTTCTTTTTTTGTACACTTTCTTTTTATATTTGAAATTTTTATTCATTTTGTCTTTTTATATTTTTTGATTCCCTAATTTTTTATTTTCTTACTTTATTTATTTTTATTTTTTTCCTTTTATATTTTTTGATTCCCTAACTTTTTTTTACTTTGTAAATTTTTAATAACTTTTTCCCTTTGCAATTTTCCTTCTTTTTGCTTTTTTTTTTCATATGTTTTCATTTTTAAATTTTTTCGTTGTTTTAAAAATTTTTATTTTTCTCTTTTTTATTCCAAATCTTTTGTCTTTTCTTTTTTTTCCACAAATTTCCTTTCATTTCTTATTTGCGTTTTTAAATCTCATACTTTTTTTTTTTATTTTGCATTAACTTTTCTCTTGTTTAATTTTTTGTCAGACTTTTTAGATTGTTTGGTCTTATATGTTTTTTAATTTTTTGTATTTTTTAAACTTTTTTTTTTTTTCATTTTGTCATTCCATTTCATTTTTGAAATTTTTATTCAATTTTTGTCCTTTTTCATTTTCTTACTTTTTATAATTTTTTGTTGTATTTTTGTTTTTTTTCTTTTTTCGTGCTTTATCTATCTTTTTTCTTTTGCTTTAATTTTTTTCTTATTTTATTTTCTTTCTTTATTCATAATTTCATAAATTTTTATAAAGTTTTGGAATTTTTTATTTTTCTATCTTTTTTTCTTTTATCATTCTTGGTTATTTTCTTTGCATTTTTATAATTTTTCATTAACTTTTTCTCCTTCCGAATTTTTCTTCTTTTTTTTACTTTTTTTTATGTGCTTTCATTCTTTTTCGTTCAGTTTTTTCTTTGTTTTAAAATTTTCTATAAATTTTTTTATTTTTGTTTTATTTCATATTTTTGCCTCTTCATTCTTTATTTTTTTTCTTCTTTTTCTCAAATTTTATTTTATATATTTTGTATTTTCATTTTTTATTTTTTTCTTAAATCTTTTTGTTCACACCTTTTTTTTTTCTTCTTTATAACTTTAAAACCTCAAACTTCTTTTTTTGTGCACTTTCTTTTATTTTATTTTTCATCTTTCATATTTTATATCTTTTTCCTCTATTTGTTATATTTTTTTTCTTTTTCTTTGTAAATTCTAAACTAAAAGTTTTTTCCATTTTATATTTGATTATTCATTTTGTCTTTTTATATTTTTTTGATTCGCTAATTTTTTATTTTTTCCTTTTTTGGTATTTTATTTAATTTTTTCTCTTAATTTATTTTTTTTATTTTCTTACTTTTTTCTACTTTGTAATTTCTTAATAACTTTTTCCCTTCACAATTTTCCTTTTTTTTGCTTTTTTTACATATGCTTTCGTGTTTACTTGTTTTAATTTTTCATTGTTTTAGAAATTTTTATTTTTCTGTTTTTTAATCCAAATCTTTTGTCTTTTCTTTTTTTTTTTTTCCACAAATTTCCTTTCATTTCTTATTTGCGTTTTTAAATTCTCATACTTTTTTTTTTTATTTTGCATTAACTTTGCTCTTTTTTAATTTTTTCTCTGACTTTTTATATTATTAGGTCTTATATGTTTTTCAATTTTTTGTTAAACTAATTTTTTTTTTCATTTTGTCATTCCATTTCATTTTTGAAATTTTTATTCAATTTTTCCTTTTTTTATTTTCTTACTTTTTATATTTTTTGTTGTATTTTTGTTTTTTTTGTGCTTTATTTATCTTTTTTCTTTTGCTTTACCTTTTTTTCTTATTTTATTTTATTTTTTATTTTCTTTCTTTATTTATAATTTCATAAATTTTTATAAAGTTTTAGAATTTTTTACTTTTCTATCTTTTTTTCTTTTATCATTCTTGGTTATTTTCTATTGCATTTTTATATTTTTTTCATTAACTTTTTCTCCTTCCAAATTTTTCTTCTTTTTTTTACTTTTTTTTACATGCCATCATTCTTTTTTGTTCACTTTTTTCTTTGTTTTAAAATTTTCTATAAATTTTTTCTTTTTCTTTTATTTCATATTTTTGCCTCTTCATTTTTTATTTTTTTCTTCTTTTTCTCAAATTTTATTTTATATATTTTGTATTTTCTTTTTTTTTTCTTAAATCTTTTTGTTCACACCTTTTTTTATTTCTTCTTTATAGTTTTAAAACCTCAAACTTCTTTTTTTGTGCACTTTCTTTTATTTTATTTTTCATCTTTCATATTTTATATCTTTTTCCTCTGTTTGTTATATTTTTTTTATTTTTCTTTGTACATTCTGAACCAATAGTTTTTTTCATTTTATATTTGAAATTTTTATTCATTTTGTCTTTTTATATTTTTTGATTCGCTAATTTTTTATTTTCTTACTTTGTTTATTTTTATTTTTTCCTTTTTTGGTATTTTATTTAATTTTTTCTCTTAATTTATTTTTTTATTTTCTTTTTTTTCTACTTTGTAATTTTTTAATAACTTTTTCCCTTCATAATTTGCCTTCTTTTTGCTTTTTTTTCATATGCTTTCATTTTTACTTGTTTTAATTTTTTTTGTTGTTTTAAAATTTTTTATTTTTCTATTTTTTATTCCAAATCTTTTGTCTCTTTTTTTCCTCAAATTTCCTTTCATTTCTTATTTGCGCTTTTAAATTCTCATACTTTTTTTTTTATTTTGCATTAACTTTTCTCTTTTTTAATTTTTTGCCTGACTTTTTATATTGTTAGGTCTTATATGTTTTTCAATTTTTTTTTTATTTTTTAAACTAATTTTATTTTCATTTTGTCATTCCATTTCATTTTTGAAATTTTTATTCATTTTTTGTCCTCTTTCATTTTCTTACCTTTTATAATTTTTTGTTGTATTTTTGTTTTTTTTTTCTTTTTTCATGCTTTATTTATCTTTTTTCTTTTGCTTTAATTTTTTTTATTATTTTAATTTTTTGTCGTTTTAAAAATTTTATTTTTTTATTTTTTATTCCAAATCTTTTGTCTTTTCTTTTTTTTTTTTTTCCATAAATTTCCTTTCGTTTCTTATTTGTGTTTTTAAATTCCCAAACTTTTTATATTGTTAGAACTTATATGTTTTTCAATTTTTTGTATTTTTTAAACTAATTTTTTTCATTTTGTCATTCCATTTCATTTTTGAAATTTTTATTCAATTTTTGTCCTTTTTCATTTTCTTACTTTTTATATTTTTTGTTGTATTTTTGTTGTATTTTTGTGCTTTATTTATCTTTTTTCTTTTGCTTTAATTTTTTTTAGTGTTTTATTTTCTTTCTTTATTTATAATTTCATAAATTTTTATAAAGTTTTGGAATTTTTTATTTTTCTATCTTTTTTTCTTTTATCATTCTTGGTTATTTTCTATTGCATTTTTATAATTTTTCATTAACTTTTTCTCCTTCAAAATTTTTCTTCTTTTTTTTACTTTTTTTTATGTGCTTTCATTTTTTTTGTTCACTTTTTTCTTTGTTTTAAAATTTTCTATAAATTTTTTTCTTTTTATTTTTTTTTCATATTTTTGCCTTTTCATTTTTTATTTTTTTCTTCTTTTTCTCAAATTTTATTTTATATATTTTGCATTTTCATTTTTTATTTGTTTCTTAAATCTTTTTGTTCGCACCTTTTTTTATTTCTTCTTTATAATTTTAAAACCTCAAACTTCTTTTTTTGTGCACTTTCTTTTATTTTATTTTTCATCTTTCATATTTTATATCTTTTTCCTCTATTTGTTTTTTTTTTTTTTGTTTTTCTTTCTACATTCTAAACTAAAAGTTTTTTCCATTTTATATTTGAAATTTTTATTCATTTGTCTTTTTATATTTTTTTGCTTCGCTCATTTTTTATTTTCTTACTTTGTTTATTTTTATTTTTCCTTTCTGGGTATTTTATTTAATTTTTTCGCTTAATTTATTTTTTTTCAACTTTGTAATTTTTTAATAACTTTTTTCCTTCACAATTTTCCTTCTTTTTGCTTTTTTTTCGTATGCTTTCATTTTTACTGGTTTTAATTTTTTCGTTGTTTTAAAAATTTTTATTTTTCTATTTTTTATTCCAAATCTTTTGTCTTTTCTTGCTTCTCTTTTTTTTTCCACACATTTCCTTTCATTTCTTATTTGCATTTTTAAATTCTCATACTTTTTTTATTTTGCATTAACTTTTCTCTTTTTTAATTTTTTGTCTGACTTTTTATATTGTTAGGACTTATATGTTTTTCAATTTTTTTTGTCTTTTTTAAACTATTTTTTTTTCATTTTGTCATTCCATTTCATTTTTGAAATTTTTATTCAATTTTTGTCCTTTTTTTGTATTATTTTTCTTTGTTTTAAAATTTTCTATAAATTTTTTTCTTTTTGTTTTATTTCATATTTTTGCCTCTTCATTTTTTATTTTTTTATATATTTTGTATTTTCATTTGTTATTTTTTTCTTAAATCTTTTTGTTCACACCTTTTTTTATTTCTTTTTTGTAATTTTAAAACCTCAAACTTCTTTTTTTGTGCACTTTCTTTTTATATTTGAAATTTTTCTTCATTTTGTCTTTTTATATTTTTTGATTCCCTAATTTTTTATTTTCTTACTTTGTTTATTTTTATTTTTTTCCTTTTATATTTTTTGATTCCCTAACTTTTTTTTACTTTGTAAATTTTTAATAACTTTTTCCCTTTGCAATTTTCCTTCTTTTTGCTTTTTTTTTTTCATATGTTTTCATTTTTAAATTTTTTCGTTGTTTTAAAAATTTTTATTTTTCTCTTTTTTATTCCAAATCTTTTGTCTTTTCTTTTTTTTCCACAAATTTCCTTTCATTTCTTATTTGCGTTTTTAAATCTCATACTTTTTTTTTTTTATTTTGCATTAACTTTTCTCTTGTTTAATTTTTTGTCAGACTTTTTAGATTGTTTGGTCTTATATGTTTTTTAATTTTTTGTATTTTTTAAACTATTTTTTTTTTCATTTTGTCATTCCATTTCATTTTTGAAATTTTTATTCAATTTTTGTCCTTTTTCATTTTCTTACTTTTTATAATTTTTTGTTGTATTTTTGTTTTTTTTCTTTTTTCGTGCTTTATCTATCTTTTTTCTTTTGCTTTAATTTTTTTTCTTATTTTATTTTCTTTCTTTATTCATAATTTCATAATTTTTTATAAAGTTTTGGAATTTTTTATTTTTCTATCTTTTTTTCTTTTATCATTCTTGGTTATTTTCTGTTGCATTTTTATAATTTTTCATTAACTTTTTCTCCTTCCGAATTTTTCTTCTTTTTTTTACTTTTTTTTATGTGCTTTCATTCTTTTTCGTTCAGTTTTTTCTTTGTTTTAAAATTTTCTATAAATTTTTTTCTTTTTGTTTTATTTCATATTTTTGCCTCTTCATTCTTTATTTTTTTTCTTCTTTTTCTCAAATTTTATTTTATATATTTTGTATTTTCATTTTTTATTTTTTTCTTAAATCTTTTTGTTCACACCTTTTTTTTTTTCTTCTTTATAACTTTAAAACCTCAAACTTCTTTTTTTGTGCACTTTCTTTTATTTTATTTTTCGTCTTTCATATTTTATATCTTTTTCCTCTATTTGTTATTTTTTTTTCTTTTTCTTTGTAAATTCTAAACTAAAAGTTTTTTCCATTTTATATTTGATTATTCATTTTGTCTTTTTATATTTTTTTGATTCGCTAATTTTTTATTTTTTCCTTTTTTGGTATTTTATTTAATTTTTTCTCTTAATTTATTTTTTTTATTTTCTTATTTTTTTCTACTTTGTAATTTCTTAATAACTTTTTCCCTTCACAATCTTCCTTCTTTTTGCTTTTTTTACATACGCTTTCGTGTTTACTTGTTTTAATTTTTCATTGTTTTAAAAATTTTTATTTTTCTGTTTTTTATTCCAAATCTTTTGTCTTTTCTTTTTTTTTCCACAAATTTCCTTTCATTTCTTATTTGCGTTTTTAAATTCTCATACTTTTTTTTATTTTGCATTAACTTTGCTCTTTTTTGATTTTTTCTCTGAATTTTTATATTATTAGGTCTTATATGTTTTTCAATTTTTTGTTAAACTAATTTTTTTTTCATTTTGTCATTCCATTTCATTTTTGAAATTTTTATTCAATTTTTGTCCTTTTTTTATTTTCTTACTTTTTATATTTTTTGTTGTATTTTTGTTTTTTTTGTGCTTTATTTATCTTTTTTTCTTTTGCTTTACTTTTTTTTCTTATTTTATTTTATTTTTTATTTTCTTTCTTTATTTATAATTTCATAAATTTTTATAAAGTTTTAGAATTTTTTACTTTTCTATCTTTTTTTCTTTTATCATTCTTGGTTATTTTCTATTGCATTTTTATATTTTTTTAATTAACTTTTTCTCCTTCCAAATTTTTCTTCTTTTTTTTACTTTTTTTTATATGCCATCATTCTTTTTTGTTCACTTTTTTCTTTGTTTTAAAATTTTCTATAAATTTTTTCTTTTTCTTTTATTTCATATTTTTGCCTCTTCATTTTTTATTTTTTCTTCTTTTTCTCAAATTTTATTTTATATATTTTGTATTTTCTTTTTTTTTTCTTAAATCTTTTTGTTCACACCTTTTTTTATTTCTTCTTTATAGTTTTAAAACCTCAAACTTCTTTTTTTGTGCACTTTCTTTTATTTTATTTTTCATCTTTCATATTTTATATCTTTTTCCTCTGCTTGTTATATTTTTTTTATTTTTCTTTGTACATTCTGAACCAATAGTTTTTTTCATTTTATATTTGAAATTTTTATTCATTTTGTCTTTTTATATTTTTTGATTCGCTAATTTTTTATTTTCTTAATTTGTTTATTTTTATTTTTTCCTTTTTTGGTGTTTTATTTAATTTTTTCTCTTAATTTATTTTTTTATTTTCTTTTTTTTCTACTTTGTAATTTTTTAATAACTTTTTCCCTTCATAATTTGCCTTCTTTTTGCTTTTTTTTTCATATGCTTTCATTTTTACTTGTTTTAATTTTTTTTGTTGTTTTAAAATTTTCTATTTTTCTATTTTTTATTCCAAGTCTTTTGTCTCTTTTTTTCCTCAAATTTCCTTTCATTTCTTATTTGCGCTTTTAAATTCTCATACTTTTTTTTTTATTTTGCATTAAATTTTCTCTTTTTTAATTTTTTGTCTGACTTTTTATATTGTTAGGTCTTATATGTTTTTCAATTTTTTTTTTATTTTTTAAACTAATTTTATTTTCATTTTGTCATTCCATTTCATTTTTGAAATTTTTATTCATTTTCTGTCCTCTTCATTTTCTTACCATTTATAATTTTTTGTTGTATTTTTGTTTTTTTTTTCTTTTTTCATGCTTTATTTATCTTTTTTCTTTTGCTTTAATTTTTTTTCTTATTTTTATTTTTCGTCGTTTTAAAAATTTTATTTTTCTATTTTTTATTCCAAATCTTTTGTCTTTTCTTTTTTTTTTTCCATAAATTTCCTTTCATTTCTTATTTGTGTTTTTAAATTCCCAAACTTTTTATATTGTTAGAACTTATATGTTTTTCAATTTTTTGTATTTTTTAAACTAATTTTTTCATTTTGTCATTCCATTTCATTTTTGAAATTTTTATTCAATTTTTGTCCTTTTTCATTTTCTTACTTTTTATATTTTTTGTTGTATTTTTGTTTTTTTTTTGTGCTTTATTTATCTTTTTTCTTTTGCTTTAATTTTTTTTCGTGTTTTATTTTCTTTCTTTATTTATAATTTCATAAATTTTTATAAAGTTTTGGAATTTTTTATTTTTCTATCTTTTTTTCTTTTATCATTCTTGGTTGTTTTCTATTGCATTTTTATAATTTTTCATTAACTTTTTCTCCTTCCGAATTTTTCTGCTTATTTTTACTTTTTTTTATGTGCTTTCATTTTTTTTGTTCACTTTTTTCTTTGTTTTAAAATTTTCTATAAATTTTTTTCTTTTTATTTTTTTTTCATATTTTTGCCTCTTCATTTTTTATTTTTTTCTTCTTTTTCTCAAATTTTATTTTATATATTTTGCATTTTCATTTTTTATTTTTTTCTTAAATCTTTTTGTTCGCACCTTTTTTTATTTCTTCTTTATTATTTTAAAACCTCAAACTTCTTTTTTTGTGCACTTTCTTTTATTTTATTTTTCATCTTTCATATTTTATATCTTTTTCCTCTATTTGTTTTTTTTTTTTTTTGGTTTTCTTTCTACATTCTAAACTAAAAGTTTTTTCCATTTTATATTTGAAATTTTTATTCATTTGTCTTTTTATATTTTTTTGCTTCGCTAATTTTTTATTTTCTTACTTTGTTTCTTTTTATTTTTCCTTTCTGGGTATTTTATTTAATTTTTTCGCTTAATTTATTTTTTTTCAACTTTGTAATTTTTTAATAACTTTTTTCCTTCACAATTTTCCTTCCTTTTGCTTTTTTTTCATATGCTTTCATTTTTACTGGTTTTAATTTTTTCGTTGTTTTAAAAATTTTTATTTTTCTATTTTTTATTCCAAATCTTTTGTCTTTTCTTGCTTCTCTTTTTTTTTCCACACATTTCCTTTCATTTCTTATTTGCATTTTTAAATTCTCATACTTTTTTTTATTTTGCATTAACTTTTCTCTTTTTTAATTTTTTGTCTGACTTTTTATATTGTTAGGACTTATATGTTTTTCAATTTTTTTTTGTCTTTTTTAAACTATTTTTTTTTTCATTTTGTCATTCCATTTCATTTTTGAAATTTTTATTCAATTTTTGTCCTTTTTTTGTATTTTTTTTCTTTGTTTTAAAATTTTCTATAAATTTTTTTCTTTTTGTTTTATTTCATATTTTTGCCTCTTCATTTTTTATTTTTTTCTTCTTTTTCTCATTTTTTTCTCAAATATTTTTTTATATATTTTGTATTTTCATTTGTTATTTTTTTCTTAAATCTTTTTGTTCACACCTTTTTTTATTTCTTCTTTGTAATTTTAAAACCTCAAACTTCTTTTTTTGTGCACTTTCTTTTTATATTTGAAATTTTTATTCATTTTGTCTTTTTATATTTTTTGATTCCCTAATTTTTTATTTTCTTACTTTGTTTATTTTTATTTTTTTCCTTTTATATTTTTTGATTCCCTAACTTTTTTTTACTTTGTAAATTTTTAATAACTTTTTCCCTTTGCAATTTTCCTTCATTTTGCTTTTTTTTTTTTTCATATGTTTTCATTTTTACTTTTTTTAATTTTTTCGTTGTTTTAAAAATTTTTATTTTTCTCTTTTTTATTCCAAATCTTTTGTCTTTTCTTTTTTTTCCACAAATTTCCTTTCATTTCTTATTTGCGCTTTTAAATTCTCATACTTTTTTTTTATTTTGCATTAACTTTTCTCTTTTTTAATTTTTTGTCTGACTTTTTATATTGTTAGGTCTTATATGTTTTTCAATTTTTTTTTATTTTTTAAACTAATTTTATTTTCATTTTGTCATTCCATTTCATTTTTGAAATTTTTATTCATTTTCTGTCCTCTTTCATTTTCTTACCTTTTATAATTTTTTGTTGTATTTTTGTTTTTTTTTTCTTTTTTCATGCTTTATTTATCTTTTTTCTTTTGCTTTAATTTTTTTTCTTATTTTAATTTTTCGTCGTTTTAAAAATTTTATTTTTCTATTTTTTATTCCAAATCTTTTGTCTTTTTTTTTTTTTTCCATAAATTTCCTTTCATTTCTTATTTGTGTTTTTAAATTCCCAAACTTTTTATATTGTTAGAACTTATATGCTTTTCAATTTTTTGTATTTTTTAAACTAATTTTTTTCATTTTGTCATTCCATTTCATTTTTGAAATTTTTATTCAATTTTTGTCCTTTTTCATTTTCTTACTTTTTATATTTTTTGTTGTATTTTTGTTTTTTTTTTGTGCTTTATTTATCTTTTTTCTTTTGCTTTAATTTTTTTTCGTGTTTTATTTTCTTTCTTTATTTATAATTTCATAAATTTTTATAAAGTTTTGGAATTTTTTATTTTTCTATCTTTTTTTCTTTTATCATTCTTGGTTGTTTTCTATTGCATTTTTATAATTTTTCATTAACTTTTTCTCCTTCCGAATTTTTCTTCTTTTTTTTACTTTTTTTTATGTGCTTTCATTTTTTTTTGTTCACTTTTTTCTTTGTTTTAAAATTTTCTATAAATTTTTTTCTTTTTATTTTTTTTTCATATTTTTGCCTCTTCATTTTTTATTTTTTTCTTCTTTTTCTCAATTTTTATTTTATATATTCTGCATTTTCATTTTTTATTTTTTTCTTAAATCTTTTTGTTCGCACCTTTTTTTATTTCTTCTTTATAATTTCAAAACCTCAAACTTCTTTTTTTGTGCACTTTCTTTTATTTTATTTTTCATCTTTCATATTTTATATCTTTTTCCTCTATTTGTTTTTTTTTTTTTGTTTTTCTTTCTACATTCTAAACTAAAAGTTTTTTCCATTTTATATTTGAAATTTTTATTCATTTGTCTTTTTATATTTTTTTTCTTCGCTAATTTTTTATTTTCTTACTTTGTTTATTTTTATTTTTCCTTTCTGGGTATTTTATTTAATTTTTTCGCTTAATTTATTTTTTTTCAACTTTGTAATTTTTTAATAACTTTTTTCCTTCACAATTTTCCTTCTTTTTGCTTTTTTTTCATATGCTTTCATTTTTACTGGTTTTAATTTTTTCGTTGTTTTAAAAATTTTTATTTTTCTATTTTTTATTCCAAATCTTTTGTCTTTTCTTGCTTCTATTTTTTTTTCCACACATTTCCTTTCATTTCTTATTTGCATTTTTAAATTCTCATACTTTTTTTTATTTTGCATTAACTTTTCTCTTTTTTAATTTTTTGTCTGACTTTTTATATTGTTAGGACTTATATGTTTTTCAATTTTTTTTGTCTTTTTTAAACTATTTTTTTTTTCATTTTGTCATTCCATTTCATTTTTGAAATTTTTATTCAATTTTTGTCCTTTTTTTGTATTTTTTTTCTTTGTTTTAAAATTTTCTATAAATTTTTTTCTTTTTGTTTTATTTCATATTTTTGCCTCTTCATTTTTTATTTTTTTCTTCTTTTTCTCATTTTTTTCTCAAATATTTTTTTATATATTTTGTATTTTCATTTGTTATTTTTTTCTTAAATCTTTTTGTTCACACCTTTTTTTTATTTCTTCTTTGTAATTTTAAAACCTCAAACTTCTTTTTTTGTGCACTTTCTTTTTATATTTGAAATTTTTATTCATTTTGTCTTTTTATATTTTTTGATTCCCTAATTTTTTATTTTCTTACTTTGTTTATTTTTATTTTTTTCCTTTTATATTTTTTGATTCCCTAACTTTTTTTTACTTTGTAAATTTTTAATAACTTTTTCCCTTTGCAATTTTCCTTCATTTTGCTTTTTTTTTTTCATATGTTTTCATTTTTACTTTTTTTAATTTTTTCGTTGTTTTAAAAATTTTTATTTTTCTCTTTTTTATTCCAAATCTTTTGTCTTTTCTTTTTTTTTCCACAAATTTCCTTTCATTTCTTATTTGCGTTTTTAAATTCTCATACTTTTTTTTTTTTTTTGCATTAACTTTTCTCTTTTTTAATTTTTTGTCAGACTTTTTAGATTGTTTGGTCTTATATGTTTTTTAATTTTTTGTATTTTTTAAACTAATTTTTTTTTCATTTTGTCATTCCATTTCATTTTTGAAATTTTTATTCAATTTTTTTCCTTTTTCATTTTCTTACTTTTTATAATTTTTTGTTGTATTTTTGTTTTTTTTTTTCTTTTTTCGTGCTTTATCTATCTTTTTTCTTTTGCTTTAATTTTTTTTCTTATTTTATTTTCTTTCTTTATTCATAATTTCATAAATTTTTATAAGGTTTTGGAATTTTTTATTTTTCTATCTTTTTTTCTTTTATCATTCTTGGTTATTTTCTGTTGCATTTTTATAATTTTTCATTAACTTTTTCTCCTTCCGAATTTTTCTTCTTTTTTTTACTTTTTTTTATGTGCTTTCATTCTTTTTCGTTCAGTTTTTTCTTTGTTTTAAAATTTTCTATAAATTTTTTTCTTTTTGTTTTATTTCATATTTTTGCCTCTTCATTTTTTATTTTTTTCTTCTTTTTCTCAAATTTTATTTTATATATTTTGTATTTTCTTTTTTTTTTTCTTAAATCTTTTTGTTCACACCTTTTTTTATTTCTTCTTTATAGTTTTAAAACTTCAAACTTCTTTTTTTGTGCACTTTCTTTTATTTTATTTTTCATCTTTCATATTTTATATCTTTTTCCTCTGTTTGTTATATTTTTTTTATTTTTCTTTGTACATTCTGAACCAATAGTTTTTTTCATTTTATATTTGAAATTTTTATTCATTTTGTCTTTTTATATTTTTTGATTCGCTAATTTTTTATTTTCTTACTTTGTTTATTTTTATTTTTTCCTTTTTTGGTATTTTATTTAATTTTTTCTCTTAATTTATTTTTTTATTTTCTTTTTTTTCTACTTTGTAATTTTTTAATAACTTTTTCCCTTCATAATTTGCCTTCTTTTTGCTTTTTTTTCATATGCTTTCATTTTTACTTGTTTTAATTTTTTTTGTTGTTTTAAAATTTTCTATTTTTCTATTTTTTATTCCAAATCTTTTGTCTCTTTTTTTCCTCAAATTTCCTTTCATTTCTTATTTGCGCTTTTAAATTCTCATACTTTTTTTTATTTTGCATTAACTTTTCTCTTTTTTAATTTTTTGTCTGACTTTTTATATTGTTAGGTCTTATATGTTTTTCAAATTTTTTTTTATTTTTTAAACTAATTTTATTTTCATTTTGTCATTCCATTTCATTTTTGAAATTTTTATTCATTTTTTGTCCTCTTTCATTTTCTTACCTTTTATAATTTTTTGTTGTATTTTTGTTTTTTTTTTTCTTTTTTCATGCTTTATTTATCTTTTTTCTTTTGCTTTAATTTTTTTTCTTATTTTAATTTTTCGTCGTTTTAAAAATTTTATTTTTCTATTTTTTATTCCAAATCTTTTGTCTTTTCTTTTTTTTTTTTTCCATAAATTTCCTTTCATTTCTTATTTGTGATTTTAAATTCCCAAACTTTTTATATTGTTAGAACTTATATGTTTTTCAATTTTTTGTATTTTTTAAACTAATTTTTTTCATTTTGTCATTCCATTTCATTTTTGAAATTTTTATTCAATTTTTGTCCTTTTTCATTTTCTTACTTTTTATATTTTTTGTTGTATTTTTGTTTTTTTTTTGTGCTTTATTTATCTTTTTTCTTTTGCTTTAATTTTTTTTCGTGTTTTATTTTCTTTCTTTATTTATAATTTCATAAATTTTTATAAAGTTTTGGAATTTTTTATTTTTCTATCTTTTTCTCTTTTATCATTCTTGGTTATTTTCTATTGCATTTTTATAATTTTTCATTAACTTTTTCTCCTTCCGAATTTTTCTTCTTTTTTTTACTTTTTTTTATGTGCTTTCATTTTTTTTGTTCACTTTTTTCTTTGTTTTAAAATTTTCTATAAATTTTTTTCTTTTTATTTTTTTTTCATATTTTTGCCTCTTCATTTTTTTTTTTTCTTCTTTTTCTTAAATTTTATTTTATATATTTTGCATTTTCATTTTTTATTTTTTTCTTAAATCTTTTTGTTCGCACCTTTTTTTATTTCTTCTTTATAATTTTAAAACCTCAAACTTCTTTTTTTGTGCACTTTCTTTTATTTTATTTTTCATCTTTCATATTTTATATCTTTTTCCTCTATTTGTTTTTTTTTTTTTGTTTTTCTTTCTACATTCTAAACTAAAAGTTTTTTCCATTTTATATTTGAAATTTTTATTCATTTGTCTTTTTATATTTTTTTGCTTCGCTAATTTTTTATTTTCTTACTTTGTTTATTTTTATTTTTCCTTTCTGGGTATTTTATTTAATTTTTTCGCTTAATTTATTTTTTTTCAACTTTGTAATTTTTTAATAACTTTTTTCCTTCACAATTTTCCTTCTTTTTGCTTTTTTTTCATATGCTTTCATTTTTACTGGTTTTAATTTTTTCGTTGTTTTAAAAATTTTTATTTTTCTATTTTTTATTCCAAATCTTTTGTCTTTTCTTGCTTCTCTTTTTTTTTCCACACATTTCCTTTCATTTCTTATTTGCATTTTTAAATTCTCATACTTTTTTTTATTTTGCATTAACTTTTCTCTTTTTTAATTTTTTGTCTGACTTTTTATATTGTTAGGACTTATATGTTTTTCAATTTTTTTTGTCTTTTTTAAACTTTTTTTTTTCATTTTGTCATTCCATTTCATTTTTGAAATTTTTATTCAATTTTTGTCCTTTTTTTGTATTTTTTTCTTTGTTTTAAAATTTTCTATAAATTTTTTTCTTTTTGTTTTATTTCATATTTTTGCCTCTTCATTTTTTATTTTTTTCTTCTCTTTCTCATTTTTTTCTCAAATATTTTTTTATATATTTTGTATTTTCATTTGTTATTTTTTTCTTAAATCTTTTTGTTCACACCTTTTTTTATTTCTTCTTTGTAATTTTAAAACCTCAAACTTCTTTTTTTGTGCACTTTCTTTTTATATTTGAAATTTTTATTCATTTTGTCTTTTTATATTTTTTGATTCCCTAATTTTTTATTTTCTTACTTTGTTTATTTTTATTTTTTTCCTTTTATATTTTTTGATTCCCTAACTTTTTTTTACTTTGTAAATTTTTAATAACTTTTTCCCTTTGCAATTTTCCTTCATTTTGCTTTTTTTTTTTTTCATATGTTTTCATTTTTACTTTTTTTAATTTTTTCGTTGTTTTAAAAATTTTTATTTTTCTCTTTTTTATTCCAAATCTTTTGTCTTTTCTTTTTTTTCCACAAATTTCCTTTCATTTTTTATTTGCGTTTTTAAATCTCATACTTTTTTTTTTTTATTTTGCATTAACTTTTCTCTTGTTTAATTTTTTGTCAGACATTTTAGATTGTTTGGTCTTATATGTTTTTTAATTTTTTGTATTTTTTAAACTTTTTTTTTTTTTCATTTTGTCATTCCATTTCATTTTTGAAATTTTTATTCAATTTTTGTCCTTTTTCATTTTCTTATTTTTTATAATTTTTTGTTGTATTTTTGTTTTTTTTTCTTTTTTCGTGCTTTATCTATCTTTTTTCTTTTGCTTTAATTTTTTTTCTTATTTTATTTTCTTTCTTTATTCATAATTTCATAAATTTTTATAAAGTTTTGGAATTTTATATTTTTCTATCTTTTTTTCTTTTATCATTCTTGGTTATTTTCTGTTGCATTTTTATAATTTTTCATTAACTTTTTCTCTTTCCGAATTTCTCTTCTTTTTTTTACTTTTTTTTATGTGCTTTCATTCTTTTTCGTTCAGTTTTTTCTTTGTTTTAAAATTTTCTATAAATTTTTTTCTTTTTGTTTTATTTCATATTTTTGCCTCTTCATTCTTTATTTTTTTTCTTCTTTTTCTCAAATTTTATTTTATATATTTTGTATTTTCATTTTTTATTTTTTTCTTAAATCTTTTTGTTCACACCTTTTTTTTTTTTCTTCTTTATAACTTTAAAACCTCAAACTTCTTTTTTTGTGCAATTTCTTTTATTTTATTTTTCATCTTTCATATTTTATATCTTTTTCCTCTATTTGTTATTTTTTTTCTTTTTCTTTGTAAATTCTAAACTAAAAGTTTTTTCCATTTTATATTTGATTATTCATTTTGTCTTTTTATATTTTTTTGATTCGCTAATTTTTTATTTTTTCCTTTTTTGGTATTTTATTTAATTTTTTCTCTTAATTTATTTTTTTTATTTTCTTATTTTTTTCTACTTTGTAATTTCTTAATAACTTTTTCCCTTCACAATCTTCCTTCTTTTTGCTTTTTTTACATACGCTTTCGTGTTTACTTGTTTTAATTTTTCATTGTTTTAAAAATTTTTATTTTTCTGTTTTTTATTCCAAATCTTTTGTCTTTTCTTTTTTTTTTCCACAAATTTCCTTTCATTTCTTATTTGCGTTTTTAAATTCTCATACTTTTTTTTATTTTGCATTAACTTTGCTCTTTTTTGATTTTTTCTCTGACTTTTTATATTATTAGGTCTTATATGTTTTTCAATTTTTTGTTAAACTAATTTTTTTTTCATTTTGTCATTCCATTTCATTTTTGAAATTTTTATTCAATTTTTGTCCTTTTTTATTTTCTTACTTTTTATATTTTTTGTTGTATTTTTGTTTTTTTTGTGCTTTATTTATCTTTTTTTCTTTTGCTTTACTTTTTTTTCTTATTTTATTTTATTTTTTATTTGCTTTCTTTATTTATAATTTCATAAATTTTTATAAAGTTTTAGAATTTTTTACTTTTCTATCTTTTTTTCTTTTATCATTCTTGGTTATTTTCTATTGCATTTTTATATTTTTTTCATTAACTTTT
This sequence comes from Durio zibethinus, assembly GCF_047325235.1. Classification (NCBI taxonomy): domain Eukaryota; kingdom Viridiplantae; phylum Streptophyta; class Magnoliopsida; order Malvales; family Malvaceae; genus Durio; species Durio zibethinus. Next base: position 12,683,174 of record NC_143180.1, on the reverse strand, counting down.
TCTCCTTCCAAATTTTTCTTCTTTTTTTTTCCTTTTTTTTATATGCCATCATTCTTTTTTGTTCACTTTTTTCTTTGTTTTAAAATTTTCTATAAATTTTTTCTTTTTCTTTTATTTCATATTTTTGCCTCTTCATTTTTTATTTTTTTCTTCTTTTTCTCAAATTTTATTTTATATATTTTCTATTTTCTTTTTTTTTTCTTAAATCTTTTTGTTCACACCTTTTTTTATTTCTTCTTTATAGTTTTAAAACCTCAAACTTCTTTTTTTGTGCACTTTCTTTTATTTTATTTTTCATCTTTCATATTTTATATCTTTTTCCTCTGCTTGTTATATTTTTTTTATTTTTCTTTGTACATTCTGAACCAATAGTTTTTTTCATTTTATATTTGAAATTTTTATTCATTTTGTCTTTTTATATTTTTTGATTCGCTAATTTTTTATTTTCTTAATTTGTTTATTTTTATTTTTTCCTTTTCTGGTGTTTTATTTAATTTTTTCTCTTAATTTATTTTTTTATTTTCTTTTTTTTCTACTTTGTAATTTTTTAATAACTTTTTCCCTTCATAATTTGCCTTCTTTTTGCTTTTTTTTTTCATATGCTTTCATTTTTACTTGTTTTAATTTTTTTTGTTGTTTTAAAATTTTCTATTTTTCTATTTTTTATTCCAAATCTTTTGTCTCTTTTTTTCCTCAAATTTCCTTTCATTTCTTATTTGCGCTTTTAAATTCTCATACTTTTTTTTTATTTTGCATTAACTTTTCTCTTTTTTAATTTTTTGTCTGACTTTTTATATTGTTAGGTCTTATATGTTTTTCAATTTTTTTTATTTTTTAAACTAATTTTATTTTCATTTTGTCATTCCATTTCATTTTTGAAATTTTTATTCATTTTCTGTCCTCTTTCATTTTCTTACCTTTTATAATTTTTTGTTGTATTTTTGTTTTTTTTTTCTTTTTTCATGCTTTATTTATCTTTTTTCTTTTGCTTTAATTTCTTTTCTTATTTTTATTTTTCGTCGTTTTAAAAAATTTATTTTTCTATTTTTTATTCCAAATCTTTTGTCTTTTCTTTTTTTTTTCCATAAATTTCCTTTCATTTCTTATTTGTGTTTTTAAATTCCCAAACTTTTTATATTGTTAGAACTTATATGTTTTTCAATTTTTTGTATTTTTTAAACTAATTTTTTTCATTTTGTCATTCCATTTCATTTTTGAAATTTTTATTCAATTTTTGTCCTTTTTCATTTTCTTACTTTTTATATTTTTTGTTGTATTTTTGTTTTTTTTTTGTGCTTTATTTATCTGTTTTCTTTTGCTTTAATTTTTTTTCGTGTTTTATTTTCTTTCTTTATTTATAATTTCATAAATTTTTATAAAGTTTTGGAATTTTTTATTTTTCTATCTTTTTTTCTTTTATCATTCTTGGTTGTTTTCTATTGCATTTTTATAATTTTTCATTAACTTTTTCTCCTTCCGAATTTTTCTTCTTTTTTTTATGTGCTTTCATTTTTTTTTGTTCACTTTTTTCTTTGTTTTAAAATTTTCTATAAATTTTTTTCTTTTTATTTTTTTTTCATATTTTTGCCTCTTCATTTTTTATTTTTTTCTTCTTTTTCTCAATTTTTATTTTATATATTTTGCATTTTCATTTTTTATTTTTTTCTTAAATCTTTTTGTTCGCACCTTTTTTTATTTCTTCTTTTTAATTTTAAAACCTCAAACTTCTTTTTTTGTGCACTTTCTTTTATTTTATTTTTCATCTTTCATATTTTATATCTTTTTCCTCTATTTTTTTTTTTTTGTTTTTCTTTCTACATTCTAAACTAAAAGTTTTTTCCATTTTATATTTGAAATTTTTATTCATTTGTCTTTTTATATTTTTTTGCTTCGCTAATTTTTTATTTTCTTACTTTGTTTATTTTTATTTTTCCTTTCTGGGTATTTTATTTAATTTTTTCGCTTAATTTATTTTTTTTCAACTTTGTAATTTTTTAATAACTTTTTTCCTTCACAATTTTCCTTCTTTTTGCTTTTTTTTCATATGCTTTCATTTTTACTGGTTTTAATTTTTTCGTTATTTTAAAAATTTTTATTTTTCTATTTTTTATTCCAAATCTTTTGTCTTTTCTTGCTTCTCTTTTTTTTTTCCACACATTTCCTTTCATTTCTTATTTGCATTTTTAAATTCTCATACTTTTTTTTATTTTGCATTAACTTTTCTCTTTTTTAATTTTTTGTCTGACTTTTTATATTGTTAGGACTTATATGTTTTTCAATTTTTTTTTGTCTTTTATAAACTAATTTTTTTTTTCATTTTGTCATTCCATTTCATTTTTGAAATTTTTATTCAATTTTTGTCCTTTTTTTGTATTTTTTTTCTTTGTTTTAAAAATTTCTATAAATTTTTTTCTTTTTGTTTTATTTCATATTTTTGCCTCTTCATTTTTTATTTTTTTCTTCTTTTTCTCATTTTTTTCTCAAATATTTTTTTATATATTTTGTATTTTCATTTGTTATTTTTTTCTTAAATCTTTTTGTTCACACCTTTTTTTATTTCTTCTTTGTAATTTTAAAACCTCAAACTTCTTTTTTTGTGCACTTTCTTTTTATATTTGAAATTTTTATTCATTTTGTCTTTTTATATTTTTTGATTCCCTAATTTTTTATTTTCTTACTTTGTTTATTTTTATTTTTTTCCTTTTATATTTTTTGATTCCCTAACTTTTTTTTACTTTGTAAATTTTTAATAACTTTTTCCCTTTGCAATTTTCCTTCATTTTGCTTTTTTTTTTTCATATGTTTTCATTTTTACTTTTTTTAATTTTTTCGTTGTTTTAAAAATTTTTATTTTTCTCTTTTTTATTCCAAATCTTTTGTCTTTTCTTTTTTTTTCCACAAATTTCCTTTCATTTCTTATTTGCGTTTTTAAATTCTCATACTTTTTTTTTTTATTTTGCATTAACTTTTCTCTTTTTTAATTTTTTCTCTGACTTTTTATATTGTTTGGTCTTATATGTTTTTTAATTTTTTGTATTTTTTAAACTAATTTTTTTTTCATTTTGTCATTCCATTTCATTTTTAAAATTTTTATTCAATTTTTGTCCTTTTTCATTTTCTTACTTTTTATAATTTTTTGTTGTATTTTTGTTTTTTTTTTCTTTTTTCGTGCTTTATCTATCTTTTTTCTTTTGCTTTAATTTTTTTCTTATTTTATTTTCTTTCTTTATTCATAATTTCATAAATTTTTATAAGGTTTTGGAATTTTTTATTTTTCTATCTTTTTTTCTTTTATCATTCTTGGTTATTTTCTGTTGCATTTTTATAATTTTTCATTAACTTTTTCTCCTTCCGAAATTTTCTTCTTTTTTTTTATGTGCTTTCATTCTTTTTCGTTCAGTTTTTTCTTTGTTTTAAAATTTTCTATAAATTTTTTTCTTTTTGTTTTATTTCATATTTTTGCCTCTTCATTCTTTATTTTTTTTCTTCTTTTTCTCAAATTTTATTTTATATATTTTGTATTTTCATTTTTTATTTTTTTCTTAAATCTTTTTGTTCACACCTTTTTTTTTTTTTCTTCTTTATAACTTTAAAACCTCAAACTTCTTTTTTTGTGCACTTTCTTTTATTTTATTTTTCATCTTTCATATTTTATATCTTTTTCCTCTATTTGTTATTTTTTTTTCTTTTTCTTTGTAATTTCTAAACTAAAAGTTTTTTCCATTTTATATTTGATTATTCATTTTGTCTTTTTATATTTTTTTGATTCGCTAATTTTTTATTTTTTCCTTTTTTGGTATTTTATTTAATTTTTTCTCTTAATTTATTTTTTTTATTTTCTTATTTTTTTCTACTTTGTAATTTCTTAATAACTTTTTCCCTTCACAATTTTCCTTCTTTTTGCTTTTTTTACATATGCTTTCGTGTTTACTTGTTTTAATTTTTCATTGTTTTAAAATTTTTTATTTTTCTATTTTTTATTCCAAATCTTTTGTCTTTTCTTTTTTTTTTCCACAAATTTCCTTTCATTTCTTATTTGCGTTTTTAAATTCTCATACTTTTTTTTATTTTGCATTAACTTTGCTCTTTTTAAATTTTTTCTCTGACTTTTTATATTATTAGGTCTTATATGTTTTTCAATTTTTTGTTAAACTAATTTTTTTTTCATTTTGTCATTCCATTTCATTTTTGAAATTTTTATTCAATTTTTGTCCTTTTTTTATTTTCTTACTTTTTATATTTTTTGTTGTATTTTTGTTTTTTTTTGTGCTTTATTTATCTTTTTTCTTTTGCTTTACTTTTTTTTCTTATTTTATTTTATTTTTTATTTTCTTTCTTTATTTATAATTTCATAAACTTTTATAAAGTTTTAGAATTTTTTACTTTTCTATCTTTTTTTCTTTTATCATTCTTGGTTATTTTCTATTGCATTTTTATATTTTTTTCATTAACTTTTTCTCCTTCCAAATTTTTCTTCTTTTTTTTACTTTTTTTTTATATGCCATCATTCTTTTTTGTTCACTTTTCTCTTTGTTTTAAAATTTTCTATAAATTTTTTCTTTTTCTTTTATTTCATATTTTTGCCTCTTCATTTTTTATTTTTTTCTTCTTTTTCTCAAATTTTATTTTATATATTTTGTATTTTCTTTTTTTTTCTTAAATCTTTTTGTTCACACCTTTTTTTATTTCTTCTTTATAGTTTTAAAACCTCAAACTTCTTTTTTTGTGCACTTTCTTTTATTTTATTTTTCATCTTTCATATTTTATATCTTTTTCCTCTGCTTGTTATATTTTTTTTATTTTTCTTTGTACATTCTGAACCAATAGTTTTTTTCATTTTATATTTGAAATTTTTATTCATTTTGTCTTTTTATATTTTTTGATTCGCTAATTTTTTATTTTCTTAATTTGTTTATTTTTATTTTTTCCTTTTTTGGTGTTTTATTTAATTTTTTCTCTTAATTTATTTTTTTATTTTCTTTTTTTTCTACTTTGTAATTTTTTAATAACTTTTTCCCTTCATAATTTGCCTTCTTTTTGCTTTTTTTTTTCATATGCTTTCATTTTTACTTGTTTTAATTTTTTTTGTTGTTTTAAAATTTTCTATTTTTCTATTTTTTATTCCAAATCTTTTGTCTCTTTTTTTCCTCAAATTTCCTTTCATTTCTTATTTGCGCTTTTAAATTCTCATACTTTTTTTTTATTTTGCATTAACTTTTCTCTTTTTTAATTTTTTGTCTGACTTTTTATATTGTTAGGTCTTATATGTTTTTCAATTTTTTTTTATTTTTTAAACTAATTTTATTTTCATTTTGTCATTCCATTTCATTTTTGAAATTTTTATTCATTTTCTGTCCTCTTTCATTTTCTTACCTTTTATAATTTTTTGTTGTATTTTTATTTTTTTTTTCTTTTTTCATGCTTTATTTATCTTTTTTCTTTTGCTTTAATTTTTTTTCTTATTTTTATTTTTCGTCGTTTTAAAAAATTTATTTTTCTATTTTTTATTCCAAATCTTTTGTCTTTTCTTTTTTTTTTTTTTCCATAAATTTCCTTTCATTTCTTATTTGTGTTTTTAAATTCCCAAACTTTTTATATTGTTAGAACTTATATGTTTTTCAATTTTTTGTATTTTTTAAACTAATTTTTTTCATTTTGCCATTCCATTTCATTTTTGAAATTTTTATTCAATTTTTGTCCTTTTTCATTTTCTTACTTTTTATATTTTTTGTTGTATTTTTGTTTTTTTTTTTTGTGCTTTATTTATCTTTTTTCTTTTGCTTTAATTTTTTTTCGTGTTTTATTTTCTTTCTTTATTTATAATTTCATAAATTTTTATAAAGTTTTGGAATTTTTTATTTTTCTATCTTTTTTTCTTTTATCATTCTTGGTTGTTTTCTATTGCATTTTTATAATTTTTCATTAACTTTTTCTCCTTCCGAATTTTTCTTCTTTTTTTTACTTTTTTTTATGTGCTTTCATTTTTTTTTGTTCACTTTTTTCTTTGTTTTAAAATTTTCTATAAATTTTTTTCTTTTTATTTTTTTTTCATATTTTTGCCTCTTCATTTTTTATTTTTTTCTTAAATCTTTTTGTTCGCACCTTTTTTTATTTCTTCTTTATAGTTTTAAAACCTCAAACTTCTTTTTTTGTGCACTTTCTTTTATTTTATTTTTCATTTTTCATATTTTATATCTTTTTCCTCTATTTGTTTTTTTTTTTTTTGTTTTTCTTTCTACATTCTAAACTAAAAGTTTTTTCCATTTTATATTTGAAATTTTTATTCATTTGTCTTTTTATATTTTTTTGCTTCGCTAATTTTTTATTTTCTTACTTTGTTTATTTTTATTTTTCCTTTCTGGGTATTTTATTTAATTTTTTCGCTTAATTTATTTTTTTTCAACTTTATAATTTTTTAATAACTTTTTTCCTTCACAATTTTCCTTCTTTTTGCTTTTTTTTCATATGCTTTCATTTTTACTGTTTTAATTTTTTCTTTGTTTTAAAAATTTTTATTTTTCTATTTTTTATTCCAAATCTTTTGTCTTTTCTTGCTTCTCTTTTTTTTTTCCACACATTTCCTTTCATTTCTTATTTGCATTTTTAAATTCTCATACTTTTTTTTATTTTGCATTAACTTTTCTCTTTTTTAATTTTTTGTCTGACTTTTTATATTGTTAGGACTTATATGTTTTTCAATTTTTTTTTGTCTTTTATAAACTAATTTTTTTTTTCATTTTGTCATTCCATTTCATTTTTGAAATTTTTATTCAATTTTTGTCCTTTTTTTGTATTTTTTTTCTTTGTTTTAAAAATTTCTATAAATTTTTTTCTTTTTGTTTTATTTCATATTTTTGCCTCTTCATTTTTTATTTTTTTCTTCTTTTTCTCATTTTTTTCTCAAATATTTTTTTATATATTTTGTATTTTCATTTGTTATTTTTTTCTTAAATCTTTTTGTTCACACCTTTTTTTATTTCTTCTTTGTAATTTTAAAACCTCAAACTTCTTTTTTTGTGCACTTTCTTTTTATATTTGAAATTTTTATTCATTTTGTCTTTTTATATTTTTTGATTCCCTAATTTTTTATTTTCTTACTTTGTTTATTTTTATTTTTTTCCTTTTATATTTTTTGATTCCCTAACTTTTTTTTACTTTGTAAATTTTTAATAACTTTTTCCCTTTGCAATTTTCCTTCATTTTGCTTTTTTTTTTTCATATGTTTTCATTTTTACTTTTTTTTAATTTTTTCGTTGTTTTAAAAATTTTTATTTTTCTCTTTTTTATTCCAAATCTTTTGTCTTTTCTTTTTTTTTCCACAAATTTCCTTTCATTTCTTATTTGCGTTTTTAAATTCTCATACTTTTTTTTTTTATTTTGCATTAACTTTTCTCTTTTTTAATTTTTTCTCTGACTTTTTATATTGTTTGGTCTTATATGTTTTTTAATTTTTTGTATTTTTTAAACTAATTTTTTTTTCATTTTGTCATTCCATTTCATTTTTAAAATTTTTATTCAATTTTTGTCCTTTTTCATTTTCTTACTTTTTATAATTTTTTGTTGTATTTTTGTTTTTTTTTTCTTTTTTCGTGCTTTATCTATCTTTTTTCTTTTGCTTTAATTTTTTTCTTATTTTATTTTCTTTCTTTATTCATAATTTCATAAATTTTTATAAGGTTTTGGAATTTTTTATTTTTCTATCTTTTTTTCTTTTATCATTCTTGGTTATTTTCTGTTGCATTTTTATAATTTTTCATTAACTTTTTCTCCTTCCGAAATTTTCTTCTTTTTTTTTATGTGCTTTCATTCTTTTTCGTTCAGTTTTTTCTTTGTTTTAAAATTTTCTATAAATTTTTTTCTTTTTGTTTTATTTCATATTTTTGCCTCTTCATTCTTTATTTTTTTTCTTCTTTTTCTCAAATTTTATTTTATATATTTTGTATTTTCATTTTTTATTTTTTTCTTAAATCTTTTTGTTCACACCTTTTTTTTTTTTTCTTCTTTATAACTTTAAAACCTCAAACTTCTTTTTTTGTGCACTTTCTTTTATTTTATTTTTCATCTTTCATATTTTATATCTTTTTCCTCTGCTTGTTATATTTTTTTTATTTTTCTTTGTACATTCTGAACCAATAGTTTTTTTCATTTTATATTTGAAATTTTTATTCATTTTGTCTTTTTATATTTTTTGATTCGCTAATTTTTTATTTTCTTAATTTGTTTATTTTTATTTTTTCCTTTTTTGGTGTTTTATTTAATTTTTTCTCTTAATTTATTTTTTTATTTTCTTTTTTTTCTACTTTGTAATTTTTTAATAACTTTTTCCCTTCATAATTTGCCTTCTTTTTGCTTTTTTTTTCATATGCTTTCATTTTTACTTGTTTTAATTTTTTTTGTTGTTTTAAAATTTTCTATTTTTCTATTTTTTATTCCAAATCTTTTGTCTCTTTTTTTCCTCAAATTTCCTTTCATTTCTTATTTGCGCTTTTAAATTCTCATACTTTTTTTTTATTTTGCATTAACTTTTCTCTTTTTTAATTTTTTGTCTGACTTTTTATATTGTTAGGTCTTATATGTTTTTCAATTTTTTTTTATTTTTTAAACTAATTTTATTTTCATTTTGTCATTCCATTTCATTTTTGAAATTTTTATTCATTTTCTGTCCTCTTTCATTTTCTTACCTTTTATAATTTTTTGTTGTATTTTTGTTTTTTTTTTCTTTTTTCATGCTTTATTTATCTTTTTTCTTTTGCTTTAATTTTTTTTCTTATTTTTATTTTTCGTCGTTTTAAAAAATTTATTTTTCTATTTTTTATTCCAAATCTTTTGTCTTTTCTTTTTTTTTTTTTTCCATAAATTTCCTTTCATTTCTTATTTGTGTTTTTAAATTCCCAAACTTTTTATATTGTTAGAACTTATATGTTTTTCAATTTTTTGTATTTTTTAAACTAATTTTTTTCATTTTGCCATTCCATTTCATTTTTGAAATTTTTATTCAATTTTTGTCCTTTTTCATTTTCTTACTTTTTATATTTTTTGTTGTATTTTTGTTTTTTTTTTTTTTGTGCTTTATTTATCTTTTTTCTTTTGCTTTAATTTTTTTTCATGTTTTATTTTCTTTCTTTATTTATAATTTCATAAATTTTTATAAAGTTTTGGAATTTTTTATTTTTCTATCTTTTTTTCTTTTATCATTCTTGGTTGTTTTCTATTGCATTTTTATAATTTTTCATTAACTTTTTCTCCTTCCGAATTTTTCTTCTTTTTTTTACTTTTTTTTATGTGCTTTCATTTTTTTTTTGTTCACTTTTTTCTTTGTTTTAAAATTTTCTATAAATTTTTTTCTTTTTATTTTTTTTTCATATTTTTGCCTCTTCATTTTTTATTTTTTTCTTCTTTTTCTCAATTTTTATTTTATATATTTTGCATTTTCATTTTTTATTTTTTTCTTAAATCTTTTTGTTCGCACCTTTTTTTATTTCTTCTTTATAGTTTTAAAACCTCAAACTTCTTTTTTTGTGCACTTTCTTTTATTTTATTTTTCATCTTTCATATTTTATATCTTTTTCCTCTATTTGTTTTTTTTTTTTTTTGTTTTTCTTTCTACATTCTAAACTAAAAGTTTTTTCCATTTTATATTTGAAATTTTTATTCATTTGTCTTTTTATATTTTTTTGCTTCGCTAATTTTTTATTTTCTTACTTTGTTTATTTTTATTTTTCCTTTCTGGGTATTTTATTTAATTTTTTCGCTTAATTTATTTTTTTTCAACTTTGTAATTTTTTAATAACTTTTTTCCTTCACAATTTTCCTTCTTTTTGCTTTTTTTTCATATGCTTTCATTTTTACTGTTTTAATTTTTTCTTTGTTTTAAAAATTTTTATTTTTCTATTTTTTATTCCAAATCTTTTGTCTTTTCTTGCTTCTCTTTTTTTTTTCCACACATTTCCTTTCATTTCTTATTTGCATTTTTAAATTCTCATAGTTTTTTTTATTTTGCATTAACTTTTCTCTTTTTTAATTTTTTGTCTGACTTTTTATATTGTTAGGACTTATATGTTTTTCAATTTTTTTTTGTCTTTTTTAAACTAATTTTTTTTTTCATTTTGTCATTCCATTTCATTTTTGAAATTTTTATTCAATTTTTGTCCTTTTTTTGTATTTTTTTTCTTTGTTTTAAAATTTTCTATAAATTTTTTTCTTTTTGTTTTATTTCATATTTTTGCCTCTTCATTTTTTATTTTTTTCTTCTTTTTCTCATTTTTTTCTCAAATATTTTTTTATATATTTTGTATTTTCATTTGTTATTTTTTTCTTAAATCTTTTTGTTCACACCTTTTTTTATTTCTTCTTTGTAATTTTAAAACCTCAAACATCTTTTTTTGTGCACTTTCTTTTTATATTTGAAATTTTTATTCATTTTGTCTTTTTATATTTTTTGATTCCCTAATTTTTTATTTTCTTACTTTGTTTATTTTTATTTTTTTCCTTTTATATTTTTTGATTCCCTAACTTTTTTTTACTTTGTAAATTTTTAATAACTTTTTCCCTTTGCAATTTTCCTTCATTTTGCTTTTTTTTTTTCATATGTTTTCATTTTTACTTTTTTTAATTTTTTCGTTGTTTTAAAAATTTTTATTTTTCTCTTTTTTATTCCAAATCTTTTGTCTTTTCTTTTTTTTTCCACAAATTTCCTTTCATTTCTTATTTGCGTTTTTAAATTCTCATACTTTTTTTTTTTATTTTGCATTAACTTTTCTCTTTTTTAATTTTTTGTCAGACTTTTTAGATTGTTTGGGCTTATATGTTTTTTAATTTTTTGTATTTTTTAAACTAATTTTTTTTTCATTTTGTCATTCCATTTCATTTTTGAAATTTTTATTCAATTTTTGTCCTTTTTCATTTTCTTACTTTTTATAATTTTTTGTTGTATTTTTGTTTTTTTTTTCTTTTTTCGTGCTTTATCTATCTTTTTTCTTTTGCTTTAATTTTTTTCTTATTTTATTTTCTTTCTTTATTCATAATTTCATAAATTTTTATAAGGTTTTGGAATTTTTTATTTTTCTATCTTTTTTTCTTTTATCATTCTTGGTTATTTTCTGTTGCATTTTTATAATTTTTCATTAACTTTTTCTCCTTCCGAATTTTTCTTCTTTTTTTTACTTTTTTTTATGTGCTTTCATTCTTTTTCGTTCAGTTTTTTCTTTGTTTTAAAATTTTCTATAAATTTTTTTCTTTTTGTTTTATTTCATATTTTTGCCTCTTCATTCTTTATTTTTTTCTTAAATCTTTTTGTTCACACCTTTTTTTTTTTCTTCTTTATAACTTTAAAACCTCAAACTTCTTTTTTTGTGCACTTTCTTTTATTTTATTTTTCATCTTTCATATTTTATATCTTTTTCCTCTATTTGTTATTTTTTTTTCTTTTTCTTTGTAATTTCTAAACTAAAAGTTTTTTCCATTTTATATTTGATTATTCATTTTGTCTTTTTATATTTTTTTGATTCGCTAATTTTTTATTTTTTCCTTTTTTGGTATTTTATTTAATTTTTTCTCTTAATTTATTTTTTTTATTTTCTTATTTTTTTCTACTTTGTAATTTCTTAATAACTTTTTCCCTTCACAATTTTCCTTCTTTTTGCTTTTTTTACATATGCTTTCGTGTTTACTTGTTTTAATTTTTCATTGTTTTAAAAATTTTTATTTTTCTGTTTTTTATTCCAAATCTTTTATCTTTTCTTTTTTTTTTCCACAAATTTCCTTTCATTTCTTATTTGCGTTTTTAAATTCTCATACTTTTTTTTATATTTCTTATTTTATTTTCTTTCTTTATTCATAATTTCATAAATTTTTATAAGGTTTTGGAATTTTTTATTTTTTTATCTTTTTTTCTTTTATCATTCTTGGTTATTTTCTGTTGCATTTTTATAATTTTTCATTAACTTTTTCTCCTTCCGACTTTTTCTTCTTCTTTTTTATGTGCTTTCATTCTTTTTCGTTCAGTTTTTTCTTTGTTTTAAAATTTTCTATAAATTTTTTTCTTTTTGTTTTATTTCATATTTTTGCCTCTTCATTCTTTATTTTTTTTCTTCTTTTTCTCAAATTTTATTTTATATATTTTGTATTTTCATTTTTTATTTTTTTCTTAAATCTTTTTGTTCACACCTTTTTTTTTTTCTTCTTTATAACTTTAAAACCTCAAACTTCTTTTTTTGTGCACTTTCTTTTATTTTATTTTTCATCTTTCATATTTTATATCTTTTTCCTCTATTTGTTATTTTTTTTTCTTTTTCTTTGTAATTTCTAAACTAAAAGTTTTTTCCATTTTATATTTGATTATTCATTTTGTCTTTTTATATTTTTTTGATTCGCTAATTTTTTATTTTTTCCTTTTTTGGTATTTTATTTAATTTTTTCTCTTAATTTATTTTTTTTATTTTCTTATTTTTTTCTACTTTGTAATTTCTTAATAACTTTTTCCCTTCACAATTTTCCTTCTTTTTGCTTTTTTTACATATGCTTTCGTGTTTACTTGTTTTAATTTTTCATTGTTTTAAAAATTTTTATTTTTCTGTTTTTTATTCCAAATCTTTTGTCTTTTCTTTTTTTTTTCCACAAATTTCCTTTCATTTCTTATTTGCGTTTTTAAATTCTCATACTTTTTTTTATTTTGCATTAACTTTGCTCTTTTTTAATTTTTTCTCTGACTTTTTATATTATTAGGTCTTATATGTTTTTCAATTTTTTGTTAAACTAATTTTTTTTTCATTTTGTCATTCCATTTCATTTTTGAAATTTTTATTCAATTTTTGTCCTTTTTTTATTTTCTTACTTTTTATATTTTTTGTTGTATTTTTGTTTTTTTTTGTGCTTTATTTATCTTTTTTCTTTTGCTTTACTTTTTTTTCTTATTTTATTTTATTTTATTTTTTCTTTCTTTATTTATAATTTCATAAATTTTTATAAAGTTTTAGAATTTTTTACTTTTCTATCTTTTTTTCTTTTATCATTCTTGGTTATTTTCTATTGCATTTTTATATTTTTTTCATTAACTTTTTCTCCTTCCAAATTTTTCTTCTTTTTTTTACTTTTTTTTTATATGCCATCATTCTTTTTTGTTCACTTTTCTCTTTGTTTTAAAATTTTCTATAAATTTTTTCTTTTTCTTTTATTTCATATTTTTGCCTCTTCATTTTTTTATTTTTTTCTTCTTTTTCTCAAATTTTATTTTATATATTTTGTATTTTCTTTTTTTTTTCTTAAATCTTTTTGTTCACACCTTTTTTTATTTCTTCTTTATAGTTTTAAAACCTCAAACTTCTTTTTTTGTGCACTTTCTTTTATTTTATTTTTCATCTTTCATATTTTATATCTTTTTCCTCTGCTTGTTATATTTTTTTTATTTTTCTTTGTACATTCTGAACCAATAGTTTTTTTCATTTTATATTTGAAATTTTTATTCATTTTGTCTTTTTATATTTTTTGATTCGCTAATTTTTTATTTTCTTAATTTGTTTATTTTTATTTTTTCCTTTTTTGGTGTTTTATTTAATTTTTTCTCTTAATTTATTTTTTTATTTTCTTTTTTTTCTACTTTGTAATTTTTTAATAACTTTTTCCCTTCATAATTTGCCTTCTTTTTGCTTTTTTTTTTCATATGCTTTCATTTTTACTTGTTTTAATTTTTTTTGTTGTTTTAAAATTTTCTATTTTTCTATTTTTTATTCCAAATCTTTTGTCTCTTTTTTTCCTCAAATTTCCTTTCATTTCTTATTTGCGCTTTTAAATTCTCATACTTTTTTTTTTATTTTGCATTAACTTTTCTCTTTTTTAATTTTTTGTCTGACTTTTTATATTGTTAGGTCTTATATGTTTTTCAATTTTTTTTTATTTTTTAAACTAATTTTATTTTCATTTTGTCATTCCATTTCATTTTTGAAATTTTTATTCATTTTCTGTCCTCTTTCATTTTCTTACCTTTTATAATTTTTTGTTGTATTTTTGTTTTTTTTTTCTTTTTTCATGCTTTATTTATCTTTTTTCTTTTGCTTTAATTTTTTTTCTTATTTTTATTTTTCGTCGTTTTAAAAATTTTATTTTTCTATTTTTTATTCCAAATCTTTTGTCTTTTCTTTTTTTTTTTCCATAAATTTCCTTTCATTTCTTATTTGTGTTTTTAAATTCCCAAACTTTTTATATTGTTAGAACTTATATGTTTTTCAATTTTTTGTATTTTTTAAACTAATTTTTTTCATTTTGCCATTCCATTTCATTTTTGAAATTTTTATTCAATTTTTGTCCTTTTTCATTTTCTTACTTTTTATATTTTTTGTTGTATTTTTGTTTTTTTTTTTGTGCTTTATTTATCTTTTTTCTTTTGCTTTAATTTTTTTTCGTGTTTTATTTTCTTTCTTTATTTATAATTTCATAAATTTTTATAAAGTTTTGGAATTTTTTATTTTTCTATCTTTTTTTCTTTTATCATTCTTGGTTGTTTTCTATTGCATTTTTATAATTTTTCATTAACTTTTTCTCCTTCCGAATTTTTCTTCTTTTTTTTACTTTTTTTTATGTGCTTTCATTTTTTTTTTGTTCACTTTTTTCTTTGTTTTAAAATTTTCTATAAATTTTTTTCTTTTTATTTTTTTTTTCATATTTTTGCCTCTTCATTTTTTATTTTTTTCTTCTTTTTCTCAATTTTTATTTTATATATTTTGCATTTTCATTTTTTATTTTTTTCTTAAATCTTTTTGTTCGCACCTTTTTTTATTTCTTCTTTATAATTTTAAAACCTCAAACTTCTTTTTTTGTGCACTTTCTTTTATTTTATTTTTCATCTTTCATATTTTATATCTTTTTCCTCTATTTGTTTTTTTTTTTTTTTGTTTTTCTTTCTACATTCTAAACTAAAAGTTTTTTCCATTTTATATTTGAAATTTTTATTCATTTGTCTTTTTATATTTTTTTGCTTCGCTAATTTTTTATTTTCTTACTTTGTTTATTTTTATTTTTCCTTTCTGGGTATTTTATTTAATTTTTTCGCTTAATTTATTTTTTTTCAACTTTGTAATTTTTTAATAACTTTTTTCCTTCACAATTTTCCTTCTTTTTGCTTTTTTTTCATATGCTTTCATTTTTACTGGTTTTAATTTTTTCGTTGTTTTAAAAATTTTTATTTTTCTATATTTTATTCCAAATCTTTTGTCTTTTCTTGCTTCTCTTTTTTTTTTCCACACATTTCCTTTCATTTCTTATTTGCATTTTTAAATTCTCATACTTTTTTTTATTTTGCATTAACTTTTCTCTTTTTTAATTTTTTGTCAGACTTTTTATATTGTTAGGACTTATATGTTTTTCAATTTTTTTTTGTCTTTTTTAAACTATTTTTTTTTTTTCATTTTGTCATTCCATTTCATTTTTGAAATTTTTATTCAATTTTTGTCCTTTTTTTGTATTTTTTTTCTTTGTTTTAAAATTTTCTATAAATTTTTTTCTTTTTGTTTTATTTCATATTTTTGCCTCTTCATTTTTTATTTTTTTCTTCTTTTTCTCATTTTTTTCTCAAATATTTTTTTATATATTTTGTATTTTCATTTGTTATTTTTTTCTTAAATCTTTTTGTTCACACCTTTTTTTATTTCTTCTTTGTAATTTTAAAACCTCAAACATCTTTTTTTGTGCACTTTCTTTTTATATTTGAAATTTTTATTCATTTTGTCTTTTTATATTTTTTGATTCCCTAATTTTTTATTTTCTTACTTTGTTTATTTTTATTTTTTTCCTTTTATATTTTTTGATTCCCTAACTTTTTTTTACTTTGTAAATTTTTAATAACTTTTTCCCTTTGCAATTTTCCTTCATTTTGCTTTTTTTTTTTTTCATATGTTTTCATTTTTACTTTTTTTAATTTTTTCGTTGTTTTAAAAATTTTTATTTTTCTCTTTTTTATTCCAAATCTTTTGTCTTTTCTTTTTTTTTCCACAAATTTCCTTTCATTTCTTATTTGCGTTTTTAAATTGTCATACTTTTTTTTTTATTTTGCATTAACTTTTCTCTTTTTTAATTTTTTGTCAGACTTTTTAGATTGTTTGGTCTTATATGTTTTTTAATTTTTTGTATTTTTTAAACTATTTTTTTTTTCATTTTGTCATTCCATTTCATTTTTGAAATTTTTATTCAATTTTTGTCCTTTTTCATTTTCTTACTTTTTATAATTTTTTGTTGTATTTTTGTTTTTTTTTTTCTTTTTTCGTGCTTTATCTATCTTTTTTCTTTTGCTTTAATTTTTTTTCTTATTTTATTTTCTTTCTTTATTCATAATTTCATAAATTTTTATAAGGTTTTGGAATTTTTTATTTTTCTATCTTTTTTTCTTTTATCATTCTTGGTTATTTTCTGTTGCATTTTTATAATTTTTCATTAACTTTTTCTCCTTCCGAATTTTTCTTCTTCTTTTTTATGTGCTTTCATTCTTTTTCGTTCAGTTTTTTCTTTGTTTTAAAATTTTCTATAAATTTTTTTCTTTTTGTTTTATTTCATATTTTTGCCTCTTCATTCTTTATTTTTTTTCTTCTTTTTCTCAAATTTTATTTTATATATTTTGTATTTTCATTTTTTATTTTTTTCTTAAATCTTTTTGTTCACACCTTTTTTTTTTTTTCTTCTTTATAACTTTAAAACCTCAAACTTCTTTTTTTGTGCACTTTCTTTTATTTTATTTTTCATCTTTCATATTTTATATCTTTTTCCTCTATTTGTTATTTTTTTTTCTTTTTCTTTGTAATTTCTAAACTAAAAGTTTTTTCCATTTTATATTTGATTATTCATTTTGTCTTTTTATATTTTTTTGATTCGCTAATTTTTTATTTTTTCCTTTTTTGGTATTTTATTTAATTTTTTCTCTTAATTTATTTTTTTTATTTTCTTATTTTTTTCTACTTTGTAATTTCTTAATAACTTTTTCCCTTCACAATTTTCCTTCTTTTTGCTTTTTTTACATATGCTTTCGTGTTTACTTGTTTTAATTTTTCATTGTTTTAAAAATTTTTATTTTTCTGTTTTTTATTCCAAATCTTTTGTCTTTTCTTTTTTTTTTCCACAAATTTCCTTTCATTTCTTATTTGCGTTTTTAAATTCTCATACTTTTTTTTATTTTGCATTAACTTTGCTCTTTTTTAATTTTTTCTCTGACTTTTTATATTATTAGGTCTTATATGTTTTTCAATTTTTTGTTAAACTAATTTTTTTTTCATTTTGTCATTCCATTTCATTTTTGAAATTTTTATTCAATTTTTGTCCTTTTTTTATTTTCTTACTTTTTATATTTTTTGTTGTATTTTTGTTTTTTTTTGTGCTTTATTTATCTTTTTTCTTTTGCTTTACTTTTTTTTCTTATTTTATTTTATTTTATTTTTTCTTTCTTTATTTATAATTTCATAAATTTTTATAAAGTTTTAGAATTTTTTACTTTTCTATCTTTTTTTCTTTTATCATTCTTGGTTATTTTCTATTGCATTTTTATATTTTTTTCATTAACTTTTTCTCCTTCCAAATTTTTCTTCTTTTTTTTACTTTTTTTTTATATGCCATCATTCTTTTTTGTTCACTTTTCTCTTTGTTTTAAAATTTTCTATAAATTTTTTCTTTTTCTTTTATTTCATATTTTTGCCTCTTCATTTTTTTATTTTTTTCTTCTTTTTCTCAAATTTTATTTTATATATTTTGTATTTTCTTTTTTTTTTCTTAAATCTTTTTGTTCACACCTTTTTTTATTTCTTCTTTATAGTTTTAAAACCTCAAACTTCTTTTTTTGTGCACTTTCTTTTATTTTATTTTTCATCTTTCATATTTTATATCTTTTTCCTCTGCTTGTTATATTTTTTTTATTTTTCTTTGTACATTCTGAACCAATAGTTTTTTTCATTTTATATTTGAAATTTTTATTCATTTTGTCTTTTTATATTTTTTGATTCGCTAATTTTTTATTTTCTTAATTTGTTTATTTTTATTTTTTCCTTTTTTGGTATTTTATTTAATTTTTTCTCTTAATTTATTTTTTTATTTTCTTTTTTTTCTACTTTGTAATTTTTTAATAACTTTTTCCCTTCATAATTTGCCTTCTTTTTGCTTTTTTTTTTCATATGCTTTCATTTTTACTTGTTTTAATTTTTTTTGTTGTTTTAAAATTTTCTATTTTTCTATTTTTGATTCCAAATCTTTTGTCTCTTTTTTTCCTCAAATTTCCTTTCATTTCTTATTTGCGCTTTTAAATTCTCATACTTTTTTTTTATTTTGCATTAACTTTTCTCTTTTTTAATTTTTTGTCTGACTTTTTATATTGTTAGGTCTTATATGTTTTTCAATTTTTTTTTATTTTTTAAACTAATTTTATTTTCATTTTGTCATTCCATTTCATTTTTGAAATTTTTATTCATTTTCTGTCCTCTTTCATTTTCTTACCTTTTATAATTTTTTGATGTATTTTTGTTTCTTTTTTCTTTTTTCATGCTTTATTTATCTTTTTTCTTTTGCTTTAATTTTTTTTCTTATTTTTATTTTTCGTCGTTTTAAAAATTTTATTTTTCTATTTTTTATTCCAAATCTTTTGTCTTTTCTTTTTTTTTTTTTCCATAAATTTCCTTTCATTTCTTATTTGTGTTTTTAAATTCCCAAACTTTTTATATTGTTAGAACTTATATGTTTTTCAATTTTTTGTATTTTTTAAACTAATTTTTTTCATTTTGCCATTCCATTTCATTTTTGAAATTTTTATTCAATTTTTGTCCTTTTTCATTTTCTTACTTTTTATATTTTTTGTTGTATTTTTGTTTTTTTTTTTTGTGCTTTATTTATCTTTTTTCTTTTGCTTTAATTTTTTTTCGTGTTTTATTTTCTTTCTTTATTTAAATTTCATAAATTTTTATAAAGTTTTGGAATTTTTTATTTTTCTATCTTTTTTTCTTTTATCATTCTTGGTTGTTTTCTATTGCATTTTTATAATTTTTCATTAACTTTTTCTCCTTCCGAATTTTTCTTCTTTTTTTTACTTTTTTTTATGTGCTTTCATTTTTTTTTGTTCACTTTTTTCTTTGTTTTAAAATTTTCTATAAATTTTTTTCTTTTTATTTTTTTTTTCATATTTTTGCCTCTTCATTTTTTATTTTTTTCTTAAATCTTTTTGTTCGCACCTTTTTTTATTTCTTCTTTATAATTTTAAAACCTCAAACTTCTTTTTTTGTGCACTTTCTTTTATTTTATTTTTCATCTTTCATATTTTATATCTTTTTCCTCTATTTGTTTTTTTTTTTTTTTGTTTTTCTTTCTACATTCTAAACTAAAAGTTTTTTCCATTTTATATTTGAAATTTTTATTCATTTGTCTTTTTATATTTTTTTGCTTCGCTAATTTTTTATTTTCTTACTTTGTTTATTTTTATTTTTCCTTTCTGGGTATTTTATTTAATTTTTTCGCTTAATTTATTTTTTTTCAACTTTGTAATTTTTTAATAACTTTTTTCCTTCACAATTTTCCTTCTTTTTGCTTTTTTTTCATATGCTTTCATTTTTACTGGTTTTAATTTTTTCGTTGTTTTAAAAATTTTTATTTTTCTATATTTTATTCCAAATCTTTTGTCTTTTCTTGCTTCTCTTTTTTTTTTCCACACATTTCCTTTCATTTCTTATTTGCATTTTTAAATTCTCATACTTTTTTTTATTTTGCATTAACTTTTCTCTTTTTTAATTTTTTGTCTGACTTTTTATATTGTTAGGACTTATATGTTTTTCAATTTTTTTTTTGTCTTTTTTAAACTAATTTTTTTTTTTCATTTTGTCATTCCATTTCATTTTTGAAATTTTTATTCAATTTTTGTCCTTTTTTTGTATTTTTTTTCTTTGTTTTACAATTTTCTATAAATTTTTTTCATTTTGTTTTATTTCATATTTTTGCCTCTTCATTTTTTATTTTTTTCTTCTTTTTCTCATTTTTTTCTCAAATATTTTTTTATATATTTTGTATTTTCATTTGTTATTTTTTTCTTAAATCTTTTTGTTCACACCTTTTTTTATTTCTTCTTTGTAATTTTAAAACCTCAAACTTCTTTTTTTGTGCACTTTCTTTTTATATTTGAAATTTTTATTCATTTTGTCTTTTTATATTTTTTGATTCCCTAATTTTTTATTTTCTTACTTTGTTTAGTTTTATTTTTTTCCTTTTATATTTTTTGATTCCCTAACTTTTTTTTACTTTGTAAATTTTTAATAACTTTTTCCCTTTGCAATTTTCCTTCATTTTGCTTTTTTTTTTTTTCATATGTTTTCATTTTTACTTTTTTTAATTTTTTCGTTGTTTTAAAAATTTTTATTTTTCTCTTTTTTATTCCAAATCTTTTGTCTTTTCTTTTTTTTTCCACAAATTTCCTTTCATTTCTTATTTGCGTTTTTAAATTCTCATACTTTTTTTTTTAATTTTGCATTAACTTTTCTCTTTTTTAATTTTTTGTCAGACTTTTTAGATTGTTTGGTCTTATATGTTTTTTAATTTTTTGTATTTTTTAAACTATTTTTTTTTTCATTTTGTCATTCCATTTCATTTTTGAAATTTTTATTCAATTTTTGTCCTTTTTCATTTTCTTACTTCTTATAATTTTTTGTTGTATTTTTGTTTTTTTTTTTCTTTTTTCGTGCTTTATCTATCTTTTTTCTTTTGCTTTAATTTTTTTTCTTATTTTATTTTCTTTCTTTATTCATAATTTCATAAATTTTTATAAGGTTTTGGAATTTTTTATTTTTCTATCTTTTTTTCTTTTATCATTCTTGGTTATTTTCTGTTGCATTTTTATAATTTTTCATTAACTTTTTCTCCTTCCGAATTTTTCTTCTTTTTTTTTATGTGCTTTCATTCTTTTTCGTTCAGTTTTTTCTTTGTTTTAAAATTTTCTATAAATTTTTTTCTTTTTGTTTTATTTCATATTTTTGCCTCTTCATTCTTTATTTTTTTTCTTCTTTTTCTCAAATTTTATTTTATATATTTTGTATTTTCATTTTTTATTTTTTTCTTAAATCTTTTTGTTCACACCTTTTTTTTTTTTCTTCTTTATAACTTTAAAACCTCAAACTTCTTTTTTTGTGCACTTTCTTTTATTTTATTTTTCATCTTTCATATTTTATATCTTTTTCCTCTATTTGTTATTTTTTTTTCTTTTTCTTTGTAATTTCTAAACTAAAAGTTTTTTCCATTTTATATTTGATTATTCATTTTGTCTTTTTACATTTTTTTGATTCGCTAATTTTTTATTTTTTCCTTTTTTGGTATTTTATTTAATTTTTTCTCTTAATTTATTTTTTTTATTTTCTTATTTTTTTCTACTTTGTAATTTCTTAATAACTTTTTCCCTTCACAATTTTCCTTCTTTTTGCTTTTTTTACATATGCTTTCGTGTTTACTTGTTTTAATTTTTCATTGTTTTAAAAATTTTTATTTTTCTGTTTTTTATTCCAAATCTTTTGTCTTTTCTTTTTTTTTTCCACAAATTTCCTTTCATTTCTTATTTGCGTTTTTAAATTCTCATACTTTTTTTTATTTTGCATTAACTTTGCTCTTTTTTAATTTTTTCTCTGACTTTTTATATTATTAGGTCTTATATGTTTTTCAATTTTTTGTTAAACTAATTTTTTTTTCATTTTGTCATTCCATTTCATTTTTGAAATTTTTATTCAATTTTTGTCCTTTTTTTATTTTCTTACTTTTTATATTTTTTGTTGTATTTTTGTTTTTTTTTGTGCTTTATTTATCTTTTTTCTTTTGCTTTACTTTTTTTTCTTATTTTATTTTATTTTTTTTTCTTTCTTTATTTATAATTTCATAAATTTTTATAAAGTTTTAGAATTTTTTACTTTTCTATCTTTTTTTCTTTTATCATTCTTGGTTATTTTCTATTGCATTTTTATATTTTTTTCATTAACTTTTTCTCCTTCCAAATTTTTCTTCTTTTTTTTACTTTTTTTTTATATGCCATCATTCTTTTTTGTTCACTTTTCTCTTTGTTTTAAAATTTTCTATAAATTTTTTCTTTTTCTTTTATTTCATATTTTTGCCTCTTCATTTTTTATTTTTTTCTTCTTTTTCTCAAATTTTATTTTATATATTTTGTATTTTCTTTTTTTTTTCTTAAATCTTTTTGTTCACACCTTTTTTTATTTCTTCTTTATAGTTTTAAAACCTCAAACTTCTTTTTTTGTGCACTTTCTTTTATTTTATTTTTCATCTTTCATATTTTATATCTTTTTCCTCTGCTTGTTATATTTTTTTTATTTTTCTTTGTACATTCTGAACCAATAGTTTTTTTCATTTTATATTTGAAATTTTTATTCATTTTGTCTTTTTATATTTTTTGATTCGCTAATTTTTTATTTTCTTAATTTGTTTATTTTTATTTTTTCCTTTTTTGGTATTTTATTTAATTTTTTCTCTTAATTTATTTTTTTATTTTCTTTTTTTTCTACTTTGTAATTTTTTAATAACTTTTTCCCTTCATAATTTGCCTTCTTTTTGCTTTTTTTTTTCATATGCTTTCATTTTTACTTGTTTTAATTTTTTTTGTTGTTTTAAAATTTTCTATTTTTCTATTTTTTATTCCAAATCTTTTGTCTCTTTTTTTCCTCAAATTTCCTTTCATTTCTTATTTGCGCTTTTAAATTCTCATACTTTTTTTTTTATTTTGCATTAACTTTTCTCTTTTTTAATTTTTTGTCTGACTTTTTATATTGTTAGGTCTTATATGTTTTTCAATTTTTTTTTATTTTTTAAACTAATTTTATTTTCATTTTGTCATTCCATTTCATTTTTGAAATTTTTATTCATTTTCTGTCCTCTTTCATTTTCTTACCTTTTATAATTTTTTGTTGTATTTTTGTTTTTTTTTTCTTTTTTCATGCTTTATTTATCTTTTTTCTTTTGCTTTAATTTTTTTTCTTATTTTTATTTTTCGTCGTTTTAAAAATTTTATTTTTCTATTTTTTATTCCAAATCTTTTGTCTTTTCTTTTTTTTTTTTCCATAAATTTCCTTTCATTTCTTATTTGTGTTTTTAAATTCCCAAACTTTTTATATTGTTAGAACTTATATGTTTTTCAATTTTTTGTATTTTTTAAACTAATTTTTTTCATTTTGCCATTCCATTTCATTTTTGAAATTTTTATTCAATTTTTGTCCTTTTTCATTTTCTTACTTTTTATATTTTTTGTTGTATTTTTGTTTTTTTTTTTTTGTGCTTTATTTATCTTTTTTCTTTTGCTTTAATTTTTTTTCGTGTTTTATTTTCTTTCTTTATTTATAATTTCATAAATTTTTATAAAGTTTTGGAATTTTTTATTTTTCTATCTTTTTTTCTTTTATCATTCTTGGTTGTTTTCTATTGCATTTTTATAATTTTTCATTAACTTTTTCTCCTTCCGAATTTTTCTTCTTTTTTTTACTTTTTTTTATGTGCTTTCATTTTTTTTTGTTCACTTTTTTCTTTGTTTTAAAATTTTCTATAAATTTTTTTCTTTTTATTTTTTTTTTCATATTTTTGCCTCTTCATTTTTTATTTTTTTCTTCTTTTTCTCAATTTTTATTTTATATATTTTGCATTTTCATTTTTTATTTTTTTCTTAAATCTTTTTGTTCGCACCTTTTTTTATTTCTTCTTTATAATTTTAAAACCTCAAACTTCTTTTTTTGTGCACTTTCTTTTATTTTATTTTTCATCTTTCATATTTTATATCTTTTTCCTCTATTTGTTTTTTTTTTTTTTTGTTTTTCTTTCTACATTCTAAACTAAAAGTTTTTTCCATTTTATATTTGAAATTTTTATTCATTTGTCTTTTTATATTTTTTTGCTTCGCTAATTTTTTATTTTCTTACTTTGTTTATTTTTATTTTTCCTTTCTGGGTATTTTATTTAATTTTTTCGCTTAATTTATTTTTTTTCAACTTTGTAATTTTTTAATAACTTTTTTCCTTCACAATTTTCCTTCTTTTTGCTTTTTTTTCATATGCTTTCATTTTTACTGGTTTTAATTTTTTCGTTGTTTTAAAAATTTTTATTTTTCTATATTTTATTCCAAATCTTTTGTCTTTTCTTGCTTCTCTTTTTTTTTTCCACACATT
Organism: Durio zibethinus; assembly: GCF_047325235.1. Lineage (NCBI taxonomy): Eukaryota > Viridiplantae > Streptophyta > Magnoliopsida > Malvales > Malvaceae > Durio > Durio zibethinus. The sequence continues at coordinate 12,659,025 of NC_143180.1, read as the reverse complement.
TCCTTTCATTTCTTATTTGCATTTTTAAATTCTCATACTTTTTTTTTATTTTGCATTAACTTTTCTCTTTTTTAATTTTTTGTCTGACTTTTTATATTGTTAGGACTTATATGTTTTTCAATTTTTTTTTTGTCTTTTTTAAACTAATTTTTTTTTTTCATTTTGTCATTCCATTTCATTTTTGAAATTTTTATTCAATTTTTGTCCTTTTTTTGTATTTTTTTTCTTTGTTTTACAATTTTCTATAAATTTTTTTCATTTTGTTTTATTTCATATTTTTGCCTCTTCATTTTTTATTTTTTTCTTCTTTTTCTCATTTTTTTCTCAAATATTTTTTTATATATTTTGTATTTTCATTTGTTATTTTTTTCTTAAATCTTTTTGTTCACACCTTTTTTTATTTCTTCTTTGTAATTTTAAAACCTCAAACTTCTTTTTTTGTGCACTTTCTTTTTATATTTGAAATTTTTATTCATTTTGTCTTTTTATATTTTTTGATTCCCTAATTTTTTATTTTCTTACTTTGTTTATTTTTATTTTTTTCCTTTTATATTTTTTGATTCCCTAACTTTTTTTTACTTTGTAAATTTTTAATAACTTTTTCCCTTTGCAATTTTCCTTCATTTTGCTTTTTTTTTTTTCATATGTTTTCATTTTTACTTTTTTTAATTTTTTCGTTGTTTTAAAAATTTTTATTTTTCTCTTTTTTATTCCAAATCTTTTGTCTTTTCTTTTTTTTTCCACAAATTTCCTTTCATTTCTTATTTGCGTTTTTAAATTCTCATACTTTTTTTTTTTATTTTGCATTAACTTTTCTCTTTTTTAATTTTTTGTCAGACTTTTTAGATTGTTTGGTCTTATATGTTTTTTAATTTTTTGTATTTTTTAAACTATTTTTTTTTCATTTTGTCATTCCATTTCATTTTTGAAATTTTTATTCAATTTTTGTCCTTTTTCATTTTCTTACTTCTTATAATTTTTTGTTGTATTTTTGTTTTTTTTTTCTTTTTTCGTGCTTTATCTATCTTTTTTCTTTTGCTTTAATTTTTTTTCTTATTTTATTTTCTTTCTTTATTCATAATTTCATAAATTTTTATAAGGTTTTGGAATTTTTTATTTTTCTATCTTTTTTTCTTTTATCATTCTTGGTTATTTTCTGTTGCATTTTTATAATTTTTCATTAACTTTTTCTCCTTCCGAATTTTTCTTCTTTTTTTTTATGTGCTTTCATTCTTTTTCGTTCAGTTTTTTCTTTGTTTTAAAATTTTCTATAAATTTTTTTCTTTTTGTTTTATTTCATATTTTTGCCTCTTCATTCTTTATTTTTTTTCTTCTTTTTCTCAAATTTTATTTTATATATTTTGTATTTTCATTTTTTATTTTTTTCTTAAATCTTTTTGTTCACACCTTTTTTTTTTTTCTTCTTTATAACTTTAAAACCTCAAACTTCTTTTTTTGTGCACTTTCTTTTATTTTATTTTTCATCTTTCATATTTTATATCTTTTTCCTCTATTTGTTATTTTTTTTTCTTTTTCTTTGTAATTTCTAAACTAAAAGTTTTTTCCATTTTATATTTGATTATTCATTTTGTCTTTTTATATTTTTTTGATTCGCTAATTTTTTATTTTTTCCTTTTTTGGTATTTTATTTAATTTTTTCTCTTAATTTATTTTTTTTATTTTCTTATTTTTTTCTACTTTGTAATTTCTTAATAACTTTTTCCCTTCACAATTTTCCTTCTTTTTGCTTTTTTTACATATGCTTTCGTGTTTACTTGTTTTAATTTTTCATTGTTTTAAAAATTTTTATTTTTCTGTTTTTTATTCCAAATCTTTTGTCTTTTCTTTTTTTTTTCCACAAATTTCCTTTCATTTCTTATTTGCGTTTTTAAATTCTCATACTTTTTTTTATTTTGCATTAACTTTGCTCTTTTTTAATTTTTTCTCTGACTTTTTATATTATTAGGTCTTATATGTTTTTCAATTTTTTGTTAAACTAATTTTTTTTTCATTTTGTCATTCCATTTCATTTTTGAAATTTTTATTCAATTTTTGTCCTTTTTTTATTTTCTTACTTTTTATATTTTTTGTTGTATTTTTTTTTTTTTTCGTGCTTTATTTATCTTTTTTCTTTTGCTTTACTTTTTTTTCTTATTTTATTTTATTTTATTTTTTCTTTCTTTATTTATAATTTCATAAATTTTTATAAAGTTTTAGAATTTTTTACTTTTCTATCTTTTTTTCTTTTATCATTCTTGGTTATTTTCTATTGCATTTTTATATTTTTTTCATTAACTTTTTCTCCTTCCAAATTTTTCTTCTTTTTTTTACTTTTTTTTTATATGCCATCATTCTTTTTTGTTCACTTTTCTCTTTGTTTTAAAATTTTCTATAAATTTTTTCTTTTTCTTTTATTTCATATTTTTCCCTCTTCATTTTTTTATTTTTTTCTTCTTTTTCTCAAATTTTATTTTATATATTTTGTATTTTCTTTTTTTTTTCTTAAATCTTTTTGTTCACACCTTTTTTTATTTCTTCTTTATAGTTTTAAAACCTCAAACTTCTTTTTTTGTGCACTTTCTTTTATTTTATTTTTCATCTTTCATATTTTATATCTTTTTCCTCTGCTTGTTATATTTTTTTTATTTTTCTTTGTACATTCTGAACCAATAGTTTTTTTCATTTTATATTTGAAATTTTTATTCATTTTGTCTTTTTATATTTTTTGATTCGCTAATTTTTTATTTTCTTAATTTGTTTATTTTTATTTTTTCCTTTTTTGGTATTTTATTTAATTTTTTCTCTTAATTTATTTTTTTATTTTCTTTTTTTTCTACTTTGTAATTTTTTAATAACTTTTTCCCTTCATAATTTGCCTTCTTTTTGCTTTTTTTTTTCATATGCTTTCATTTTTACTTGTTTTAATTTTTTTTGTTGTTTTAAAATTTTCTATTTTTCTATTTTTTATTCCAAATCTTTTGTCTCTTTTTTTCCTCAAATTTCCTTTCATTTCTTATTTGCGCTTTTAAATTCTCATACTTTTTTTTTTATTTTGCATTAACTTTTCTCTTTTTTAATTTTTTGTCTGACTTTTTATATTGTTAGGTCTTATATGTTTTTCAATTTTTTTTTATTTTTTAAACTAATTTTATTTTCATTTTGTCATTCCATTTCATTTTTGAAATTTTTATTCATTTTCTGTCCTCTTTCATTTTCTTACCTTTTATAATTTTTTGTTGTATTTTTGTTTTTTTTTTCTTTTTTCATGCTTTATTTATCTTTTTTCTTTTGCTTTAATTTTTTTTCTTATTTTTATTTTTCGTCGTTTTAAAAATTTTATTTTTCTATTTTTTATTCCAAATCTTTTGTCTTTTCTTTTTTTTTTTTCCATAAATTTCCTTTCATTTCTTATTTGTGTTTTTAAATTCCCAAACTTTTTATATTGTTAGAACTTATATGTTTTTCAATTTTTTGTATTTTTTAAACTAATTTTTTTCATTTTGCCATTCCATTTCATTTTTGAAATTTTTATTCAATTTTTGTCCTTTTTCATTTTCTTACTTTTTATATTTTTTGTTGTATTTTTGTTTTTTTTTTTTTGTGCTTTATTTATCTTTTTTCTTTTGCTTTAATTTTTTTTCGTGTTTTATTTTCTTTCTTTATTTATAATTTCATAAATTTTTATAAAGTTTTGGAATTTTTTATTTTTCTATCTTTTTTTCTTTTATCATTCTTGGTTGTTTTCTATTGCATTTTTATAATTTTTCATTAACTTTTTCTCCTTCCGAATTTTTCTTCTTTTTTTTACTTTTTTTTATGTGCTTTCATTTTTTTTTGTTCACTTTTTTCTTTGTTTTAAAATTTTCTATAAATTTTTTTCTTTTTATTTTTTTTTTCATATTTTTGCCTCTTCATTTTTTATTTTTTTCTTCTTTTTCTCAATTTTTATTTTATATATTTTGCATTTTCATTTTTTATTTTTTTCTTAAATCTTTTTGTTCGCACCTTTTTTTATTTCTTCTTTATAATTTTAAAACCTCAAACTTCTTTTTTTGTGCACTTTCTTTTATTTTATTTTTCATCTTTCATATTTTATATCTTTTTCCTCTATTTGTTTTTTTTTTTTTTTGTTTTTCTTTCTACATTCTAAACTAAAAGTTTTTTCCATTTTATATTTGAAATTTTTATTCATTTGTCTTTTTATATTTTTTTGCTTCGCTAATTTTTTATTTTCTTACTTTGTTTATTTTTATTTTTCCTTTCTGGGTATTTTATTTAATTTTTTCGCTTAATTTATTTTTTTTCAACTTTGTAATTTTTTAATAACTTTTTTCCTTCACAATTTTCCTTCTTTTTGCTTTTTTTTCATATGCTTTCATTTTTACTGGTTTTAATTTTTTCGTTGTTTTAAAAATTTTTATTTTTCTATATTTTATTCCAAATCTTTTGTCTTTTCTTGCTTCTCTTTTTTTTTTCCACACATTTCCTTTCATTTCTTATTTGCATTTTTAAATTCTCATACTTTTTTTTTATTTTGCATTAACTTTTCTCTTTTTTAATTTTTTGTCTGACTTTTTATATTGTTAGGACTTATATGTTTTTCAATTTTTTTTTTGTCTTTTTTAAACTAATTTTTTTTTTTCATTTTGTCATTCCATTTCATTTTTGAAATTTTTATTCAATTTTTGTCCTTTTTTTGTATTTTTTTTCTTTGTTTTACAATTTTCTATAAATTTTTTTCATTTTGTTTTATTTCATATTTTTGCCTCTTCATTTTTTATTTTTTTCTTCTTTTTCTCATTTTTTTCTCAAATATTTTTTTATATATTTTGTATTTTCATTTGTTATTTTTTTCTTAAATCTTTTTGTTCACACCTTTTTTTATTTCTTCTTTGTAATTTTAAAACCTCAAACTTCTTTTTTTGTGCACTTTCTTTTTATATTTGAAATTTTTATTCATTTTGTCTTTTTATATTTTTTGATTCCCTAATTTTTTATTTTCTTACTTTGTTTATTTTTATTTTTTTCCTTTTATATTTTTTGATTCCCTAACTTTTTTTTACTTTGTAAATTTTTAATAACTTTTTCCCTTTGCAATTTTCCTTCATTTTGCTTTTTTTTTTTTCATATGTTTTCATTTTTACTTTTTTTAATTTTTTCGTTGTTTTAAAAATTTTTATTTTTCTCTTTTTTATTCCAAATCTTTTGTCTTTTCTTTTTTTTTCCACAAATTTCCTTTCATTTCTTATTTGCGTTTTTAAATTCTCATACTTTTTTTTTTTATTTTGCATTAACTTTTCTCTTTTTTAATTTTTTGTCAGACTTTTTAGATTGTTTGGTCTTATATGTTTTTTAATTTTTTGTATTTTTTAAACTATTTTTTTTTTCATTTTGTCATTCCATTTCATTTTTGAAATTTTTATTCAATTTTTGTCCTTTTTCATTTTCTTACTTCTTATAATTTTTTGTTGTATTTTTGTTTTTTTTTTCTTTTTTCGTGCTTTATCTATCTTTTTTCTTTTGCTTTAATTTTTTTTCTTATTTTATTTTCTTTCTTTATTCATAATTTCATAAATTTTTATAAGGTTTTGGAATTTTTTATTTTTCTATCTTTTTTTCTTTTATCATTCTTGGTTATTTTCTGTTGCATTTTTATAATTTTTCATTAACTTTTTCTCCTTCCGAATTTTTCTTCTTTTTTTTTATGTGCTTTCATTCTTTTTCGTTCAGTTTTTTCTTTGTTTTAAAATTTTCTATAAATTTTTTTCTTTTTGTTTTATTTCATATTTTTGCCTCTTCATTCTTTATTTTTTTTCTTCTTTTTCTCAAATTTTATTTTATATATTTTGTATTTTCATTTTTTATTTTTTTCTTAAATCTTTTTGTTCACACCTTTTTTTTTTTTCTTCTTTATAACTTTAAAACCTCAAACTTCTTTTTTTGTGCACTTTCTTTTATTTTATTTTTCATCTTTCATATTTTATATCTTTTTCCTCTATTTGTTATTTTTTTTTCTTTTTCTTTGTAATTTCTAAACTAAAAGTTTTTTCCATTTTATATTTGATTATTCATTTTGTCTTTTTATATTTTTTTGATTCGCTAATTTTTTATTTTTTCCTTTTTTGGTATTTTATTTAATTTTTTCTCTTAATTTATTTTTTTTATTTTCTTATTTTTTTCTACTTTGTAATTTCTTAATAACTTTTTCCCTTCACAATTTTCCTTCTTTTTGCTTTTTTTACATATGCTTTCGTGTTTACTTGTTTTAATTTTTCATTGTTTTAAAAATTTTTATTTTTCTGTTTTTTATTCCAAATCTTTTGTCTTTTCTTTTTTTTTTCCACAAATTTCCTTTCATTTCTTATTTGCGTTTTTAAATTCTCATACTTTTTTTTATTTTGCATTAACTTTGCTCTTTTTTAATTTTTTCTCTGACTTTTTATATTATTAGGTCTTATATGTTTTTCAATTTTTTGTTAAACTAATTTTTTTTTCATTTTGTCATTCCATTTCATTTTTGAAATTTTTATTCAATTTTTGTCCTTTTTTTATTTTCTTACTTTTTATATTTTTTGTTGTATTTTTTTTTTTTTTCGTGCTTTATTTATCTTTTTTCTTTTGCTTTACTTTTTTTTCTTATTTTATTTTATTTTATTTTTTCTTTCTTTATTTATAATTTCATAAATTTTTATAAAGTTTTAGAATTTTTTACTTTTCTATCTTTTTTTCTTTTATCATTCTTGGTTATTTTCTATTGCATTTTTATATTTTTTTCATTAACTTTTTCTCCTTCCAAATTTTTCTTCTTTTTTTTACTTTTTTTTTATATGCCATCATTCTTTTTTGTTCACTTTTCTCTTTGTTTTAAAATTTTCTATAAATTTTTTCTTTTTCTTTTATTTCATATTTTTCCCTCTTCATTTTTTTATTTTTTTCTTCTTTTTCTCAAATTTTATTTTATATATTTTGTATTTTCTTTTTTTTTTCTTAAATCTTTTTGTTCACACCTTTTTTTATTTCTTCTTTATAGTTTTAAAACCTCAAACTTCTTTTTTTGTGCACTTTCTTTTATTTTATTTTTCATCTTTCATATTTTATATCTTTTTCCTCTGCTTGTTATATTTTTTTTATTTTTCTTTGTACATTCTGAACCAATAGTTTTTTTCATTTTATATTTGAAATTTTTATTCATTTTGTCTTTTTATATTTTTTGATTCGCTAATTTTTTATTTTCTTAATTTGTTTATTTTTATTTTTTCCTTTTTTGGTATTTTATTTAATTTTTTCTCTTAATTTATTTTTTTATTTTCTTTTTTTTCTACTTTGTAATTTTTTAATAACTTTTTCCCTTCATAATTTGCCTTCTTTTTGCTTTTTTTTTTCATATGCTTTCATTTTTACTTGTTTTAATTTTTTTTGTTGTTTTAAAATTTTCTATTTTTCTATTTTTTATTCCAAATCTTTTGTCTCTTTTTTTCCTCAAATTTCCTTTCATTTCTTATTTGCGCTTTTAAATTCTCATACTTTTTTTTTTATTTTGCATTAACTTTTCTCTTTTTTAATTTTTTGTCTGACTTTTTATATTGTTAGGTCTTATATGTTTTTCAATTTTTTTTTATTTTTTAAACTAATTTTATTTTCATTTTGTCATTCCATTTCATTTTTGAAATTTTTATTCATTTTCTGTCCTCTTTCATTTTCTTACCTTTTATAATTTTTTGTTGTATTTTTGTTTTTTTTTTCTTTTTTCATGCTTTATTTATCTTTTTTCTTTTGCTTTAATTTTTTTTCTTATTTTTATTTTTCGTCGTTTTAAAAATTTTATTTTTCTATTTTTTATTCCAAATCTTTTGTCTTTTCTTTTTTTTTTTTCCATAAATTTCCTTTCATTTCTTATTTGTGTTTTTAAATTCCCAAACTTTTTATATTGTTAGAACTTATATGTTTTTCAATTTTTTGTATTTTTTAAACTAATTTTTTTCATTTTGCCATTCCATTTCATTTTTGAAATTTTTATTCAATTTTTGTCCTTTTTCATTTTCTTACTTTTTATATTTTTTGTTGTATTTTTGTTTTTTTTTTTTTGTGCTTTATTTATCTTTTTTCTTTTGCTTTAATTTTTTTTCGTGTTTTATTTTCTTTCTTTATTTATAATTTCATAAATTTTTATAAAGTTTTGGAATTTTTTATTTTTCTATCTTTTTTTCTTTTATCATTCTTGGTTGTTTTCTATTGCATTTTTATAATTTTTCATTAACTTTTTCTCCTTCCGAATTTTTCTTCTTTTTTTTACTTTTTTTTATGTGCTTTCATTTTTTTTTGTTCACTTTTTTCTTTGTTTTAAAATTTTCTATAAATTTTTTTCTTTTTATTTTTTTTTTCATATTTTTGCCTCTTCATTTTTTATTTTTTTCTTCTTTTTCTCAATTTTTATTTTATATATTTTGCATTTTCATTTTTTATTTTTTTCTTAAATCTTTTTGTTCGCACCTTTTTTTATTTCTTCTTTATAATTTTAAAACCTCAAACTTCTTTTTTTGTGCACTTTCTTTTATTTTATTTTTCATCTTTCATATTTTATATCTTTTTCCTCTATTTGTTTTTTTTTTTTTTGTTTTTCTTTCTACATTCTAAACTAAAAGTTTTTTCCATTTTATATTTGAAATTTTTATTCATTTTTCTTTTTATATTTTTTTGCTTCGCTAATTTTTTATTTTCTTACTTTGTTTATTTTTATTTTTCCTTTCTGGGTATTTTATTTAATTTTTTCGCTTAATTTATTTTTTTTCAACTTTGTAATTTTTTAATAACTTTTTTCCTTCACAATTTTCCTTCTTTTTGCTTTTTTTTCATATGCTTTCATTTTTACTGGTTTTAATTTTTTCGTTGTTTTAAAAATTTTTATTTTTCTATATTTTATTCCAAATCTTTTGTCTTTTCTTGCTTCTCTTTTTTTTTTCCACACATTTCCTTTCATTTCTTATTTGCATTTTTAAATTCTCATACTTTTTTTTTATTTTGCATTAACTTTTCTCTTTTTTAATTTTTTGTCTGACTTTTTATATTGTTAGGACTTATATGTTTTTCAATTTTTTTTTTGTCTTTTTTAAACTAATTTTTTTTTTTCATTTTGTCATTCCATTTCATTTTTGAAATTTTTATTCAATTTTTGTCCTTTTTTTGTATTTTTTTTCTTTGTTTTACAATTTTCTATAAATTTTTTTCATTTTGTTTTATTTCATATTTTTGCCTCTTCATTTTTTATTTTTTTCTTCTTTTTCTCATTTTTTTCTCAAATATTTTTTTATATATTTTGTATTTTCATTTGTTATTTTTTTCTTAAATCTTTTTGTTCACACCTTTTTTTATTTCTTCTTTGTAATTTTAAAACCTCAAACTTCTTTTTTTGTGCACTTTCTTTTTATATTTGAAATTTTTATTCATTTTGTCTTTTTATATTTTTTGATTCCCTAATTTTTTATTTTCTTACTTTGTTTATTTTTATTTTTTTCCTTTTATATTTTTTGATTCCCTAACTTTTTTTTACTTTGTAAATTTTTAATAACTTTTTCCCTTTGCAATTTTCCTTCATTTTGCTTTTTTTTTTTTCATATGTTTTCATTTTTACTTTTTTTAATTTTTTCGTTGTTTTAAAAATTTTTATTTTTCTCTTTTTTATTCCAAATCTTTTGTCTTTTCTTTTTTTTTCCACAAATTTCCTTTCATTTCTTATTTGCGTTTTTAAATTCTCATACTTTTTTTTTTTATTTTGCATTAACTTTTCTCTTTTTTAATTTTTTGTCAGACTTTTTAGATTGTTTGGTCTTATATGTTTTTTAATTTTTTGTATTTTTTAAACTATTTTTTTTTCATTTTGTCATTCCATTTCATTTTTGAAATTTTTATTCAATTTTTGTCCTTTTTCATTTTCTTACTTCTTATAATTTTTTGTTGTATTTTTGTTTTTTTTTTCTTTTTTCGTGCTTTATCTATCTTTTTTCTTTTGCTTTAATTTTTTTTCTTATTTTATTTTCTTTCTTTATTCATAATTTCATAAATTTTTATAAGGTTTTGGAATTTTTTATTTTTCTATCTTTTTTTCTTTTATCATTCTTGGTTATTTTCTGTTGCATTTTTATAATTTTTCATTAACTTTTTCTCCTTCCGAATTTTTCTTCTTTTTTTTTATGTGCTTTCATTCTTTTTCGTTCAGTTTTTTCTTTGTTTTAAAATTTTCTATAAATTTTTTTCTTTTTGTTTTATTTCATATTTTTGCCTCTTCATTCTTTATTTTTTTTCTTCTTTTTCTCAAATTTTATTTTATATATTTTGTATTTTCATTTTTTATTTTTTTCTTAAATCTTTTTGTTCACACCTTTTTTTTTTTTCTTCTTTATAACTTTAAAACCTCAAACTTCTTTTTTTGTGCACTTTCTTTTATTTTATTTTTCATCTTTCATATTTTATATCTTTTTCCTCTATTTGTTATTTTTTTTTCTTTTTCTTTGTAATTTCTAAACTAAAAGTTTTTTCCATTTTATATTTGATTATTCATTTTGTCTTTTTATATTTTTTTGATTCGCTAATTTTTTATTTTTTCCTTTTTTGGTATTTTATTTAATTTTTTCTCTTAATTTATTTTTTTTATTTTCTTATTTTTTTCTACTTTGTAATTTCTTAATAACTTTTTCCCTTCACAATTTTCCTTCTTTTTGCTTTTTTTACATATGCTTTCGTGTTTACTTGTTTTAATTTTTCATTGTTTTAAAAATTTTTATTTTTCTGTTTTTTATTCCAAATCTTTTGTCTTTTCTTTTTTTTTTCCACAAATTTCCTTTCATTTCTTATTTGCGTTTTTAAATTCTCATACTTTTTTTTATTTTGCATTAACTTTGCTCTTTTTTAATTTTTTCTCTGACTTTTTATATTATTAGGTCTTATATGTTTTTCAATTTTTTGTTAAACTAATTTTTTTTTCATTTTGTCATTCCATTTCATTTTTGAAATTTTTATTCAATTTTTGTCCTTTTTTTATTTTCTTACTTTTTATATTTTTTGTTGTATTTTTTTTTTTTTTCGTGCTTTATTTATCTTTTTTCTTTTGCTTTACTTTTTTTTCTTATTTTATTTTATTTTATTTTTTCTTTCTTTATTTATAATTTCATAAATTTTTATAAAGTTTTAGAATTTTTTACTTTTCTATCTTTTTTTCTTTTATCATTCTTGGTTATTTTCTATTGCATTTTTATATTTTTTTCATTAACTTTTTCTCCTTCCAAATTTTTCTTCTTTTTTTTACTTTTTTTTTATATGCCATCATTCTTTTTTGTTCACTTTTCTCTTTGTTTTAAAATTTTCTATAAATTTTTTCTTTTTCTTTTATTTCATATTTTTCCCTCTTCATTTTTTTATTTTTTTCTTCTTTTTCTCAAATTTTATTTTATATATTTTGTATTTTCTTTTTTTTTTCTTAAATCTTTTTGTTCACACCTTTTTTTATTTCTTCTTTATAGTTTTAAAACCTCAAACTTCTTTTTTTGTGCACTTTCTTTTATTTTATTTTTCATCTTTCATATTTTATATCTTTTTCCTCTGCTTGTTATATTTTTTTTATTTTTCTTTGTACATTCTGAACCAATAGTTTTTTTCATTTTATATTTGAAATTTTTATTCATTTTGTCTTTTTATATTTTTTGATTCGCTAATTTTTTATTTTCTTAATTTGTTTATTTTTATTTTTTCCTTTTTTGGTATTTTATTTAATTTTTTCTCTTAATTTATTTTTTTATTTTCTTTTTTTTCTACTTTGTAATTTTTTAATAACTTTTTCCCTTCATAATTTGCCTTCTTTTTGCTTTTTTTTTTCATATGCTTTCATTTTTACTTGTTTTAATTTTTTTTGTTGTTTTAAAATTTTCTATTTTTCTATTTTTTATTCCAAATCTTTTGTCTCTTTTTTTCCTCAAATTTCCTTTCATTTCTTATTTGCGCTTTTAAATTCTCATACTTTTTTTTTTATTTTGCATTAACTTTTCTCTTTTTTAATTTTTTGTCTGACTTTTTATATTGTTAGGTCTTATATGTTTTTCAATTTTTTTTTATTTTTTAAACTAATTTTATTTTCATTTTGTCATTCCATTTCATTTTTGAAATTTTTATTCATTTTCTGTCCTCTTTCATTTTCTTACCTTTTATAATTTTTTGTTGTATTTTTGTTTTTTTTTTCTTTTTTCATGCTTTATTTATCTTTTTTCTTTTGCTTTAATTTTTTTTCTTATTTTTATTTTTCGTCGTTTTAAAAATTTTATTTTTCTATTTTTTATTCCAAATCTTTTGTCTTTTCTTTTTTTTTTTTCCATAAATTTCCTTTCATTTCTTATTTGTGTTTTTAAATTCCCAAACTTTTTATATTGTTAGAACTTATATGTTTTTCAATTTTTTGTATTTTTTAAACTAATTTTTTTCATTTTGCCATTCCATTTCATTTTTGAAATTTTTATTCAATTTTTGTCCTTTTTCATTTTCTTACTTTTTATATTTTTTGTTGTATTTTTGTTTTTTTTTTTTTGTGCTTTATTTATCTTTTTTCTTTTGCTTTAATTTTTTTTCGTGTTTTATTTTCTTTCTTTATTTATAATTTCATAAATTTTTATAAAGTTTTGGAATTTTTTATTTTTCTATCTTTTTTTCTTTTATCATTCTTGGTTGTTTTCTATTGCATTTTTATAATTTTTCATTAACTTTTTCTCCTTCCGAATTTTTCTTCTTTTTTTTACTTTTTTTTATGTGCTTTCATTTTTTTTTGTTCACTTTTTTCTTTGTTTTAAAATTTTCTATAAATTTTTTTCTTTTTATTTTTTTTTTCATATTTTTGCCTCTTCATTTTTTATTTTTTTCTTCTTTTTCTCAATTTTTATTTTATATATTTTGCATTTTCATTTTTTATTTTTTTCTTAAATCTTTTTGTTCGCACCTTTTTTTATTTCTTCTTTATAATTTTAAAACCTCAAACTTCTTTTTTTGTGCACTTTCTTTTATTTTATTTTTCATCTTTCATATTTTATATCTTTTTCCTCTATTTGTTTTTTTTTTTTTTTGTTTTTCTTTCTACATTCTAAACTAAAAGTTTTTTCCATTTTATATTTGAAATTTTTATTCATTTGTCTTTTTATATTTTTTTGCTTCGCTAATTTTTTATTTTCTTACTTTGTTTATTTTTATTTTTCCTTTCTGGGTATTTTATTTAATTTTTTCGCTTAATTTATTTTTTTTCAACTTTGTAATTTTTTAATAACTTTTTTCCTTCACAATTTTCCTTCTTTTTGCTTTTTTTTCATATGCTTTCATTTTTACTGGTTTTAATTTTTTCGTTGTTTTAAAAATTTTTATTTTTCTATATTTTATTCCAAATCTTTTGTCTTTTCTTGCTTCTCTTTTTTTTTTCCACACATTTCCTTTCATTTCTTATTTGCATTTTTAAATTCTCATACTTTTTTTTTATTTTGCATTAACTTTTCTCTTTTTTAATTTTTTGTCTGACTTTTTATATTGTTAGGACTTATATGTTTTTCAATTTTTTTTTTGTCTTTTTTAAACTAATTTTTTTTTTTCATTTTGTCATTCCATTTCATTTTTGAAATTTTTATTCAATTTTTGTCCTTTTTTTGTATTTTTTTTCTTTGTTTTACAATTTTCTATAAATTTTTTTCATTTTGTTTTATTTCATATTTTTGCCTCTTCATTTTTTATTTTTTTCTTCTTTTTCTCATTTTTTTCTCAAATATTTTTTTATATATTTTGTATTTTCATTTGTTATTTTTTTCTTAAATCTTTTTGTTCACACCTTTTTTTATTTCTTCTTTGTAATTTTAAAACCTCAAACTTCTTTTTTTGTGCACTTTCTTTTTATATTTGAAATTTTTATTCATTTTGTCTTTTTATATTTTTTGATTCCCTAATTTTTTATTTTCTTACTTTGTTTATTTTTATTTTTTTCCTTTTATATTTTTTGATTCCCTAACTTTTTTTTACTTTGTAAATTTTTAATAACTTTTTCCCTTTGCAATTTTCCTTCATTTTGCTTTTTTTTTTTTCATATGTTTTCATTTTTACTTTTTTTAATTTTTTCGTTGTTTTAAAAATTTTTATTTTTCTCTTTTTTATTCCAAATCTTTTGTCTTTTCTTTTTTTTTCCACAAATTTCCTTTCATTTCTTATTTGCGTTTTTAAATTCTCATACTTTTTTTTTTTATTTTGCATTAACTTTTCTCTTTTTTAATTTTTTGTCAGACTTTTTAGATTGTTTGGTCTTATATGTTTTTTAATTTTTTGTATTTTTTAAACTATTTTTTTTTCATTTTGTCATTCCATTTCATTTTTGAAATTTTTATTCAATTTTTGTCCTTTTTCATTTTCTTACTTCTTATAATTTTTTGTTGTATTTTTGTTTTTTTTTTCTTTTTTCGTGCTTTATCTATCTTTTTTCTTTTGCTTTAATTTTTTTTCTTATTTTATTTTCTTTCTTTATTCATAATTTCATAAATTTTTATAAGGTTTTGGAATTTTTTATTTTTCTATCTTTTTTTCTTTTATCATTCTTGGTTATTTTCTGTTGCATTTTTATAATTTTTCATTAACTTTTTCTCCTTCCGAATTTTTCTTCTTTTTTTTTATGTGCTTTCATTCTTTTTCGTTCAGTTTTTTCTTTGTTTTAAAATTTTCTATAAATTTTTTTCTTTTTGTTTTATTTCATATTTTTGCCTCTTCATTCTTTATTTTTTTTCTTCTTTTTCTCAAATTTTATTTTATATATTTTGTATTTTCATTTTTTATTTTTTTCTTAAATCTTTTTGTTCACACCTTTTTTTTTTTTCTTCTTTATAACTTTAAAACCTCAAACTTCTTTTTTTGTGCACTTTCTTTTATTTTATTTTTCATCTTTCATATTTTATATCTTTTTCCTCTATTTGTTATTTTTTTTTCTTTTTCTTTGTAATTTCTAAACTAAAAGTTTTTTCCATTTTATATTTGATTATTCATTTTGTCTTTTTATATTTTTTTGATTCGCTAATTTTTTATTTTTTCCTTTTTTGGTATTTTATTTAATTTTTTCTCTTAATTTATTTTTTTTATTTTCTTATTTTTTTCTACTTTGTAATTTCTTAATAACTTTTTCCCTTCACAATTTTCCTTCTTTTTGCTTTTTTTACATATGCTTTCGTGTTTACTTGTTTTAATTTTTCATTGTTTTAAAAATTTTTATTTTTCTGTTTTTTATTCCAAATCTTTTGTCTTTTCTTTTTTTTTTCCACAAATTTCCTTTCATTTCTTATTTGCGTTTTTAAATTCTCATACTTTTTTTTATTTTGCATTAACTTTGCTCTTTTTTAATTTTTTCTCTGACTTTTTATATTATTAGGTCTTATATGTTTTTCAATTTTTTGTTAAACTAATTTTTTTTTCATTTTGTCATTCCATTTCATTTTTGAAATTTTTATTCAATTTTTGTCCTTTTTTTATTTTCTTACTTTTTATATTTTTTGTTGTATTTTTTTTTTTTTTCGTGCTTTATTTATCTTTTTTCTTTTGCTTTACTTTTTTTTCTTATTTTATTTTATTTTATTTTTTCTTTCTTTATTTATAATTTCATAAATTTTTATAAAGTTTTAGAATTTTTTACTTTTCTATCTTTTTTTCTTTTATCATTCTTGGTTATTTTCTATTGCATTTTTATATTTTTTTCATTAACTTTTTCTCCTTCCAAATTTTTCTTCTTTTTTTTACTTTTTTTTTATATGCCATCATTCTTTTTTGTTCACTTTTCTCTTTGTTTTAAAATTTTCTATAAATTTTTTCTTTTTCTTTTATTTCATATTTTTCCCTCTTCATTTTTTTATTTTTTTCTTCTTTTTCTCAAATTTTATTTTATATATTTTGTATTTTCTTTTTTTTTTCTTAAATCTTTTTGTTCACACCTTTTTTTATTTCTTCTTTATAGTTTTAAAACCTCAAACTTCTTTTTTTGTGCACTTTCTTTTATTTTATTTTTCATCTTTCATATTTTATATCTTTTTCCTCTGCTTGTTATATTTTTTTTATTTTTCTTTGTACATTCTGAACCAATAGTTTTTTTCATTTTATATTTGAAATTTTTATTCATTTTGTCTTTTTATATTTTTTGATTCGCTAATTTTTTATTTTCTTAATTTGTTTATTTTTATTTTTTCCTTTTTTGGTATTTTATTTAATTTTTTCTCTTAATTTATTTTTTTATTTTCTTTTTTTTCTACTTTGTAATTTTTTAATAACTTTTTCCCTTCATAATTTGCCTTCTTTTTGCTTTTTTTTTTCATATGCTTTCATTTTTACTTGTTTTAATTTTTTTTGTTGTTTTAAAATTTTCTATTTTTCTATTTTTTATTCCAAATCTTTTGTCTCTTTTTTTCCTCAAATTTCCTTTCATTTCTTATTTGCGCTTTTAAATTCTCATACTTTTTTTTTTATTTTGCATTAACTTTTCTCTTTTTTAATTTTTTGTCTGACTTTTTATATTGTTAGGTCTTATATGTTTTTCAATTTTTTTTTATTTTTTAAACTAATTTTATTTTCATTTTGTCATTCCATTTCATTTTTGAAATTTTTATTCATTTTCTGTCCTCTTTCATTTTCTTACCTTTTATAATTTTTTGTTGTATTTTTGTTTTTTTTTTCTTTTTTCATGCTTTATTTATCTTTTTTCTTTTGCTTTAATTTTTTTTCTTATTTTTATTTTTCGTCGTTTTAAAAATTTTATTTTTCTATTTTTTATTCCAAATCTTTTGTCTTTTCTTTTTTTTTTTTCCATAAATTTCCTTTCATTTCTTATTTGTGTTTTTAAATTCCCAAACTTTTTATATTGTTAGAACTTATATGTTTTTCAATTTTTTGTATTTTTTAAACTAATTTTTTTCATTTTGCCATTCCATTTCATTTTTGAAATTTTTATTCAATTTTTGTCCTTTTTCATTTTCTTACTTTTTATATTTTTTGTTGTATTTTTGTTTTTTTTTTTTTGTGCTTTATTTATCTTTTTTCTTTTGCTTTAATTTTTTTTCGTGTTTTATTTTCTTTCTTTATTTATAATTTCATAAATTTTTATAAAGTTTTGGAATTTTTTATTTTTCTATCTTTTTTTCTTTTATCATTCTTGGTTGTTTTCTATTGCATTTTTATAATTTTTCATTAACTTTTTCTCCTTCCGAATTTTTCTTCTTTTTTTTACTTTTTTTTATGTGCTTTCATTTTTTTTTGTTCACTTTTTTCTTTGTTTTAAAATTTTCTATAAATTTTTTTCTTTTTATTTTTTTTTTCATATTTTTGCCTCTTCATTTTTTATTTTTTTCTTCTTTTTCTCAATTTTTATTTTATATATTTTGCATTTTCATTTTTTATTTTTTTCTTAAATCTTTTTGTTCGCACCTTTTTTTATTTCTTCTTTATAATTTTAAAACCTCAAACTTCTTTTTTTGTGCACTTTCTTTTATTTTATTTTTCATCTTTCATATTTTATATCTTTTTCCTCTATTTGTTTTTTTTTTTTTTTGTTTTTCTTTCTACATTCTAAACTAAAAGTTTTTTCCATTTTATATTTGAAATTTTTATTCATTTGTCTTTTTATATTTTTTTGCTTCGCTAATTTTTTATTTTCTTACTTTGTTTATTTTTATTTTTCCTTTCTGGGTATTTTATTTAATTTTTTCGCTTAATTTATTTTTTTTCAACTTTGTAATTTTTTAATAACTTTTTTCCTTCACAATTTTCCTTCTTTTTGCTTTTTTTTCATATGCTTTCATTTTTACTGGTTTTAATTTTTTCGTTGTTTTAAAAATTTTTATTTTTCTATATTTTATTCCAAATCTTTTGTCTTTTCTTGCTTCTCTTTTTTTTTTCCACACATTTCCTTTCATTTCTTATTTGCATTTTTAAATTCTCATACTTTTTTTTTATTTTGCATTAACTTTTCTCTTTTTTAATTTTTTGTCTGACTTTTTATATTGTTAGGACTTATATGTTTTTCAATTTTTTTTTTGTCTTTTTTAAACTAATTTTTTTTTTTCATTTTGTCATTCCATTTCATTTTTGAAATTTTTATTCAATTTTTGTCCTTTTTTTGTATTTTTTTTCTTTGTTTTACAATTTTCTATAAATTTTTTTCATTTTGTTTTATTTCATATTTTTGCCTCTTCATTTTTTATTTTTTTCTTCTTTTTCTCATTTTTTTCTCAAATATTTTTTTATATATTTTGTATTTTCATTTGTTATTTTTTTCTTAAATCTTTTTGTTCACACCTTTTTTTATTTCTTCTTTGTAATTTTAAAACCTCAAACTTCTTTTTTTGTGCACTTTCTTTTTATATTTGAAATTTTTATTCATTTTGTCTTTTTATATTTTTTGATTCCCTAATTTTTTATTTTCTTACTTTGTTTATTTTTATTTTTTTCCTTTTATATTTTTTGATTCCCTAACTTTTTTTTACTTTGTAAATTTTTAATAACTTTTTCCCTTTGCAATTTTCCTTCATTTTGCTTTTTTTTTTTTCATATGTTTTCATTTTTACTTTTTTTAATTTTTTCGTTGTTTTAAAAATTTTTATTTTTCTCTTTTTTATTCCAAATCTTTTGTCTTTTCTTTTTTTTTCCACAAATTTCCTTTCATTTCTTATTTGCGTTTTTAAATTCTCATACTTTTTTTTTTTATTTTGCATTAACTTTTCTCTTTTTTAATTTTTTGTCAGACTTTTTAGATTGTTTGGTCTTATATGTTTTTTAATTTTTTGTATTTTTTAAACTATTTTTTTTTCATTTTGTCATTCCATTTCATTTTTGAAATTTTTATTCAATTTTTGTCCTTTTTCATTTTCTTACTTCTTATAATTTTTTGTTGTATTTTTGTTTTTTTTTTCTTTTTTCGTGCTTTATCTATCTTTTTTCTTTTGCTTTAATTTTTTTTCTTATTTTATTTTCTTTCTTTATTCATAATTTCATAAATTTTTATAAGGTTTTGGAATTTTTTATTTTTCTATCTTTTTTTCTTTTATCATTCTTGGTTATTTTCTGTTGCATTTTTATAATTTTTCATTAACTTTTTCTCCTTCCGAATTTTTCTTCTTTTTTTTTATGTGCTTTCATTCTTTTTCGTTCAGTTTTTTCTTTGTTTTAAAATTTTCTATAAATTTTTTTCTTTTTGTTTTATTTCATATTTTTGCCTCTTCATTCTTTATTTTTTTTCTTCTTTTTCTCAAATTTTATTTTATATATTTTGTATTTTCATTTTTTATTTTTTTCTTAAATCTTTTTGTTCACACCTTTTTTTTTTTTCTTCTTTATAACTTTAAAACCTCAAACTTCTTTTTTTGTGCACTTTCTTTTATTTTATTTTTCATCTTTCATATTTTATATCTTTTTCCTCTATTTGTTATTTTTTTTTCTTTTTCTTTGTAATTTCTAAACTAAAAGTTTTTTCCATTTTATATTTGATTATTCATTTTGTCTTTTTATATTTTTTTGATTCGCTAATTTTTTATTTTTTCCTTTTTTGGTATTTTATTTAATTTTTTCTCTTAATTTATTTTTTTTATTTTCTTATTTTTTTCTACTTTGTAATTTCTTAATAACTTTTTCCCTTCACAATTTTCCTTCTTTTTGCTTTTTTTACATATGCTTTCGTGTTTACTTGTTTTAATTTTTCATTGTTTTAAAAATTTTTATTTTTCTGTTTTTTATTCCAAATCTTTTGTCTTTTCTTTTTTTTTTCCACAAATTTCCTTTCATTTCTTATTTGCGTTTTTAAATTCTCATACTTTTTTTTATTTTGCATTAACTTTGCTCTTTTTTAATTTTTTCTCTGACTTTTTATATTATTAGGTCTTATATGTTTTTCAATTTTTTGTTAAACTAATTTTTTTTTCATTTTGTCATTCCATTTCATTTTTGAAATTTTTATTCAATTTTTGTCCTTTTTTTATTTTCTTACTTTTTATATTTTTTGTTGTATTTTTTTTTTTTTTCGTGCTTTATTTATCTTTTTTCTTTTGCTTTACTTTTTTTTCTTATTTTATTTTATTTTATTTTTTCTTTCTTTATTTATAATTTCATAAATTTTTATAAAGTTTTAGAATTTTTTACTTTTCTATCTTTTTTTCTTTTATCATTCTTGGTTATTTTCTATTGCATTTTTATATTTTTTTCATTAACTTTTTCTCCTTCCAAATTTTTCTTCTTTTTTTTACTTTTTTTTTATATGCCATCATTCTTTTTTGTTCACTTTTCTCTTTGTTTTAAAATTTTCTATAAATTTTTTCTTTTTCTTTTATTTCATATTTTTCCCTCTTCATTTTTTTATTTTTTTCTTCTTTTTCTCAAATTTTATTTTATATATTTTGTATTTTCTTTTTTTTTTCTTAAATCTTTTTGTTCACACCTTTTTTTATTTCTTCTTTATAGTTTTAAAACCTCAAACTTCTTTTTTTGTGCACTTTCTTTTATTTTATTTTTCATCTTTCATATTTTATATCTTTTTCCTCTGCTTGTTATATTTTTTTTATTTTTCTTTGTACATTCTGAACCAATAGTTTTTTTCATTTTATATTTGAAATTTTTATTCATTTTGTCTTTTTATATTTTTTGATTCGCTAATTTTTTATTTTCTTAATTTGTTTATTTTTATTTTTTCCTTTTTTGGTATTTTATTTAATTTTTTCTCTTAATTTATTTTTTTATTTTCTTTTTTTTCTACTTTGTAATTTTTTAATAACTTTTTCCCTTCATAATTTGCCTTCTTTTTGCTTTTTTTTTTCATATGCTTTCATTTTTACTTGTTTTAATTTTTTTTGTTGTTTTAAAATTTTCTATTTTTCTATTTTTTATTCCAAATCTTTTGTCTCTTTTTTTCCTCAAATTTCCTTTCATTTCTTATTTGCGCTTTTAAATTCTCATACTTTTTTTTTTATTTTGCATTAACTTTTCTCTTTTTTAATTTTTTGTCTGACTTTTTATATTGTTAGGTCTTATATGTTTTTCAATTTTTTTTT
The DNA here is from genome assembly GCF_047325235.1 of Durio zibethinus. Classification (NCBI taxonomy): domain Eukaryota; kingdom Viridiplantae; phylum Streptophyta; class Magnoliopsida; order Malvales; family Malvaceae; genus Durio; species Durio zibethinus. The sequence goes on along the minus strand of NC_143180.1, from coordinate 12,637,957 downwards.
ATTTTTTAAACTAATTTTATTTTCATTTTGTCATTCCATTTCATTTTTGAAATTTTTATTCATTTTCTGTCCTCTTTCATTTTCTTACCTTTTATAATTTTTTGTTGTATTTTTGTTTTTTTTTTCTTTTTTCATGCTTTATTTATCTTTTTTCTTTTGCTTTAATTTTTTTTCTTATTTTTATTTTTCGTCGTTTTAAAAATTTTATTTTTCTATTTTTTATTCCAAATCTTTTGTCTTTTCTTTTTTTTTTTTCCATAAATTTCCTTTCATTTCTTATTTGTGTTTTTAAATTCCCAAACTTTTTATATTGTTAGAACTTATATGTTTTTCAATTTTTTGTATTTTTTAAACTAATTTTTTTCATTTTGCCATTCCATTTCATTTTTGAAATTTTTATTCAATTTTTGTCCTTTTTCATTTTCTTACTTTTTATATTTTTTGTTGTATTTTTGTTTTTTTTTTTTTGTGCTTTATTTATCTTTTTTCTTTTGCTTTAATTTTTTTTCGTGTTTTATTTTCTTTCTTTATTTATAATTTCATAAATTTTTATAAAGTTTTGGAATTTTTTATTTTTCTATCTTTTTTTCTTTTATCATTCTTGGTTGTTTTCTATTGCATTTTTATAATTTTTCATTAACTTTTTCTCCTTCCGAATTTTTCTTCTTTTTTTTACTTTTTTTTATGTGCTTTCATTTTTTTTTGTTCACTTTTTTCTTTGTTTTAAAATTTTCTATAAATTTTTTTCTTTTTATTTTTTTTTTCATATTTTTGCCTCTTCATTTTTTATTTTTTTCTTCTTTTTCTCAATTTTTATTTTATATATTTTGCATTTTCATTTTTTATTTTTTTCTTAAATCTTTTTGTTCGCACCTTTTTTTATTTCTTCTTTATAATTTTAAAACCTCAAACTTCTTTTTTTGTGCACTTTCTTTTATTTTATTTTTCATCTTTCATATTTTATATCTTTTTCCTCTATTTGTTTTTTTTTTTTTTTGTTTTTCTTTCTACATTCTAAACTAAAAGTTTTTTCCATTTTATATTTGAAATTTTTATTCATTTTTCTTTTTATATTTTTTTGCTTCGCTAATTTTTTATTTTCTTACTTTGTTTATTTTTATTTTTCCTTTCTGGGTATTTTATTTAATTTTTTCGCTTAATTTATTTTTTTTCAACTTTGTAATTTTTTAATAACTTTTTTCCTTCACAATTTTCCTTCTTTTTGCTTTTTTTTCATATGCTTTCATTTTTACTGGTTTTAATTTTTTCGTTGTTTTAAAAATTTTTATTTTTCTATATTTTATTCCAAATCTTTTGTCTTTTCTTGCTTCTCTTTTTTTTTTCCACACATTTCCTTTCATTTCTTATTTGCATTTTTAAATTCTCATACTTTTTTTTTATTTTGCATTAACTTTTCTCTTTTTTAATTTTTTGTCTGACTTTTTATATTGTTAGGACTTATATGTTTTTCAATTTTTTTTTTGTCTTTTTTAAACTAATTTTTTTTTTTCATTTTGTCATTCCATTTCATTTTTGAAATTTTTATTCAATTTTTGTCCTTTTTTTGTATTTTTTTTCTTTGTTTTACAATTTTCTATAAATTTTTTTCATTTTGTTTTATTTCATATTTTTGCCTCTTCATTTTTTATTTTTTTCTTCTTTTTCTCATTTTTTTCTCAAATATTTTTTTATATATTTTGTATTTTCATTTGTTATTTTTTTCTTAAATCTTTTTGTTCACACCTTTTTTTATTTCTTCTTTGTAATTTTAAAACCTCAAACTTCTTTTTTTGTGCACTTTCTTTTTATATTTGAAATTTTTATTCATTTTGTCTTTTTATATTTTTTGATTCCCTAATTTTTTATTTTCTTACTTTGTTTATTTTTATTTTTTTCCTTTTATATTTTTTGATTCCCTAACTTTTTTTTACTTTGTAAATTTTTAATAACTTTTTCCCTTTGCAATTTTCCTTCATTTTGCTTTTTTTTTTTTCATATGTTTTCATTTTTACTTTTTTTAATTTTTTCGTTGTTTTAAAAATTTTTATTTTTCTCTTTTTTATTCCAAATCTTTTGTCTTTTCTTTTTTTTTCCACAAATTTCCTTTCATTTCTTATTTGCGTTTTTAAATTCTCATACTTTTTTTTTTTATTTTGCATTAACTTTTCTCTTTTTTAATTTTTTGTCAGACTTTTTAGATTGTTTGGTCTTATATGTTTTTTAATTTTTTGTATTTTTTAAACTATTTTTTTTTCATTTTGTCATTCCATTTCATTTTTGAAATTTTTATTCAATTTTTGTCCTTTTTCATTTTCTTACTTCTTATAATTTTTTGTTGTATTTTTGTTTTTTTTTTCTTTTTTCGTGCTTTATCTATCTTTTTTCTTTTGCTTTAATTTTTTTTCTTATTTTATTTTCTTTCTTTATTCATAATTTCATAAATTTTTATAAGGTTTTGGAATTTTTTATTTTTCTATCTTTTTTTCTTTTATCATTCTTGGTTATTTTCTGTTGCATTTTTATAATTTTTCATTAACTTTTTCTCCTTCCGAATTTTTCTTCTTTTTTTTTATGTGCTTTCATTCTTTTTCGTTCAGTTTTTTCTTTGTTTTAAAATTTTCTATAAATTTTTTTCTTTTTGTTTTATTTCATATTTTTGCCTCTTCATTCTTTATTTTTTTTCTTCTTTTTCTCAAATTTTATTTTATATATTTTGTATTTTCATTTTTTATTTTTTTCTTAAATCTTTTTGTTCACACCTTTTTTTTTTTTCTTCTTTATAACTTTAAAACCTCAAACTTCTTTTTTTGTGCACTTTCTTTTATTTTATTTTTCATCTTTCATATTTTATATCTTTTTCCTCTATTTGTTATTTTTTTTTCTTTTTCTTTGTAATTTCTAAACTAAAAGTTTTTTCCATTTTATATTTGATTATTCATTTTGTCTTTTTATATTTTTTTGATTCGCTAATTTTTTATTTTTTCCTTTTTTGGTATTTTATTTAATTTTTTCTCTTAATTTATTTTTTTTATTTTCTTATTTTTTTCTACTTTGTAATTTCTTAATAACTTTTTCCCTTCACAATTTTCCTTCTTTTTGCTTTTTTTACATATGCTTTCGTGTTTACTTGTTTTAATTTTTCATTGTTTTAAAAATTTTTATTTTTCTGTTTTTTATTCCAAATCTTTTGTCTTTTCTTTTTTTTTTCCACAAATTTCCTTTCATTTCTTATTTGCGTTTTTAAATTCTCATACTTTTTTTTATTTTGCATTAACTTTGCTCTTTTTTAATTTTTTCTCTGACTTTTTATATTATTAGGTCTTATATGTTTTTCAATTTTTTGTTAAACTAATTTTTTTTTCATTTTGTCATTCCATTTCATTTTTGAAATTTTTATTCAATTTTTGTCCTTTTTTTATTTTCTTACTTTTTATATTTTTTGTTGTATTTTTTTTTTTTTCGTGCTTTATTTATCTTTTTTCTTTTGCTTTACTTTTTTTTCTTATTTTATTTTATTTTATTTTTTCTTTCTTTATTTATAATTTCATAAATTTTTATAAAGTTTTAGAATTTTTTACTTTTCTATCTTTTTTTCTTTTATCATTCTTGGTTATTTTCTATTGCATTTTTATATTTTTTTCATTAACTTTTTCTCCTTCCAAATTTTTCTTCTTTTTTTTACTTTTTTTTTATATGCCATCATTCTTTTTTGTTCACTTTTCTCTTTGTTTTAAAATTTTCTATAAATTTTTTCTTTTTCTTTTATTTCTCATATTTTTCCCTCTTCATTTTTTTATTTTTTTCTTCTTTTTCTCAAATTTTATTTTATATATTTTGTATTTTCTTTTTTTTTTCTTAAATCTTTTTGTTCACACCTTTTTTTATTTCTTCTTTATAGTTTTAAAACCTCAAACTTCTTTTTTTGTGCACTTTCTTTTATTTTATTTTTCATCTTTCATATTTTATATCTTTTTCCTCTGCTTGTTATATTTTTTTTATTTTTCTTTGTACATTCTGAACCAATAGTTTTTTTCATTTTATATTTGAAATTTTTATTCATTTTGTCTTTTTATATTTTTTGATTCGCTAATTTTTTATTTTCTTAATTTGTTTATTTTTATTTTTTCCTTTTTTGGTATTTTATTTAATTTTTTCTCTTAATTTATTTTTTTATTTTCTTTTTTTTCTACTTTGTAATTTTTTAATAACTTTTTCCCTTCATAATTTGCCTTCTTTTTGCTTTTTTTTTTCATATGCTTTCATTTTTACTTGTTTTAATTTTTTTTGTTGTTTTAAAATTTTCTATTTTTCTATTTTTTATTCCAAATCTTTTGTCTCTTTTTTTCCTCAAATTTCCTTTCATTTCTTATTTGCGCTTTTAAATTCTCATACTTTTTTTTTTATTTTGCATTAACTTTTCTCTTTTTTAATTTTTTGTCTGACTTTTTATATTGTTAGGTCTTATATGTTTTTCAATTTTTTTTTATTTTTTAAACTAATTTTATTTTCATTTTGTCATTCCATTTCATTTTTGAAATTTTTATTCATTTTCTGTCCTCTTTCATTTTCTTACCTTTTATAATTTTTTGTTGTATTTTTGTTTTTTTTTTCTTTTTTCATGCTTTATTTATCTTTTTTCTTTTGCTTTAATTTTTTTTCTTATTTTTATTTTTCGTCGTTTTAAAAATTTTATTTTTCTATTTTTTATTCCAAATCTTTTGTCTTTTCTTTTTTTTTTTTCCATAAATTTCCTTTCATTTCTTATTTGTGTTTTTAAATTCCCAAACTTTTTATATTGTTAGAACTTATATGTTTTTCAATTTTTTGTATTTTTTAAACTAATTTTTTTCATTTTGCCATTCCATTTCATTTTTGAAATTTTTATTCAATTTTTGTCCTTTTTCATTTTCTTACTTTTTATATTTTTTGTTGTATTTTTGTTTTTTTTTTTTGTGCTTTATTTATCTTTTTTCTTTTGCTTTAATTTTTTTTCGTGTTTTATTTTCTTTCTTTATTTATAATTTCATAAATTTTTATAAAGTTTTGGAATTTTTTATTTTTCTATCTTTTTTTCTTTTATCATTCTTGGTTGTTTTCTATTGCATTTTTATAATTTTTCATTAACTTTTTCTCCTTCCGAATTTTTCTTCTTTTTTTTACTTTTTTTTATGTGCTTTCATTTTTTTTTGTTCACTTTTTTCTTTGTTTTAAAATTTTCTATAAATTTTTTTCTTTTTATTTTTTTTTTCATATTTTTGCCTCTTCATTTTTTATTTTTTTCTTCTTTTTCTCAATTTTTATTTTATATATTTTGCATTTTCATTTTTTATTTTTTTCTTAAATCTTTTTGTTCGCACCTTTTTTTATTTCTTCTTTATAATTTTAAAACCTCAAACTTCTTTTTTTGTGCACTTTCTTTTATTTTATTTTTCATCTTTCATATTTTATATCTTTTTCCTCTATTTGTTTTTTTTTTTTTTTGTTTTTCTTTCTACATTCTAAACTAAAAGTTTTTTCCATTTTATATTTGAAATTTTTATTCATTTTTCTTTTTATATTTTTTTGCTTCGCTAATTTTTTATTTTCTTACTTTGTTTATTTTTATTTTTCCTTTCTGGGTATTTTATTTAATTTTTTCGCTTAATTTATTTTTTTTCAACTTTGTAATTTTTTAATAACTTTTTTCCTTCACAATTTTCCTTCTTTTTGCTTTTTTTTCATATGCTTTCATTTTTACTGGTTTTAATTTTTTCGTTGTTTTAAAAATTTTTATTTTTCTATATTTTATTCCAAATCTTTTGTCTTTTCTTGCTTCTCTTTTTTTTTTCCACACATTTCCTTTCATTTCTTATTTGCATTTTTAAATTCTCATACTTTTTTTTTATTTTGCATTAACTTTTCTCTTTTTTAATTTTTTGTCTGACTTTTTATATTGTTAGGACTTATATGTTTTTCAATTTTTTTTTTGTCTTTTTTAAACTAATTTTTTTTTTTCATTTTGTCATTCCATTTCATTTTTGAAATTTTTATTCAATTTTTGTCCTTTTTTTGTATTTTTTTTCTTTGTTTTACAATTTTCTATAAATTTTTTTCATTTTGTTTTATTTCATATTTTTGCCTCTTCATTTTTTATTTTTTTCTTCTTTTTCTCATTTTTTTCTCAAATATTTTTTTATATATTTTGTATTTTCATTTGTTATTTTTTTCTTAAATCTTTTTGTTCACACCTTTTTTTATTTCTTCTTTGTAATTTTAAAACCTCAAACTTCTTTTTTTGTGCACTTTCTTTTTATATTTGAAATTTTTATTCATTTTGTCTTTTTATATTTTTTGATTCCCTAATTTTTTATTTTCTTACTTTGTTTATTTTTATTTTTTTCCTTTTATATTTTTTGATTCCCTAACTTTTTTTTACTTTGTAAATTTTTAATAACTTTTTCCCTTTGCAATTTTCCTTCATTTTGCTTTTTTTTTTTTCATATGTTTTCATTTTTACTTTTTTTAATTTTTTCGTTGTTTTAAAAATTTTTATTTTTCTCTTTTTTATTCCAAATCTTTTGTCTTTTCTTTTTTTTTCCACAAATTTCCTTTCATTTCTTATTTGCGTTTTTAAATTCTCATACTTTTTTTTTTTATTTTGCATTAACTTTTCTCTTTTTTAATTTTTTGTCAGACTTTTTAGATTGTTTGGTCTTATATGTTTTTTAATTTTTTGTATTTTTTAAACTATTTTTTTTTCATTTTGTCATTCCATTTCATTTTTGAAATTTTTATTCAATTTTTGTCCTTTTTCATTTTCTTACTTCTTATAATTTTTTGTTGTATTTTTGTTTTTTTTTTCTTTTTTCGTGCTTTATCTATCTTTTTTCTTTTGCTTTAATTTTTTTTCTTATTTTATTTTCTTTCTTTATTCATAATTTCATAAATTTTTATAAGGTTTTGGAATTTTTTATTTTTCTATCTTTTTTTCTTTTATCATTCTTGGTTATTTTCTGTTGCATTTTTATAATTTTTCATTAACTTTTTCTCCTTCCGAATTTTTCTTCTTTTTTTTTATGTGCTTTCATTCTTTTTCGTTCAGTTTTTTCTTTGTTTTAAAATTTTCTATAAATTTTTTTCTTTTTGTTTTATTTCATATTTTTGCCTCTTCATTCTTTATTTTTTTTCTTCTTTTTCTCAAATTTTATTTTATATATTTTGTATTTTCATTTTTTATTTTTTTCTTAAATCTTTTTGTTCACACCTTTTTTTTTTTTCTTCTTTATAACTTTAAAACCTCAAACTTCTTTTTTTGTGCACTTTCTTTTATTTTATTTTTCATCTTTCATATTTTATATCTTTTTCCTCTATTTGTTATTTTTTTTTCTTTTTCTTTGTAATTTCTAAACTAAAAGTTTTTTCCATTTTATATTTGATTATTCATTTTGTCTTTTTATATTTTTTTGATTCGCTAATTTTTTATTTTTTCCTTTTTTGGTATTTTATTTAATTTTTTCTCTTAATTTATTTTTTTTATTTTCTTATTTTTTTCTACTTTGTAATTTCTTAATAACTTTTTCCCTTCACAATTTTCCTTCTTTTTGCTTTTTTTACATATGCTTTCGTGTTTACTTGTTTTAATTTTTCATTGTTTTAAAAATTTTTATTTTTCTGTTTTTTATTCCAAATCTTTTGTCTTTTCTTTTTTTTTTCCACAAATTTCCTTTCATTTCTTATTTGCGTTTTTAAATTCTCATACTTTTTTTTATTTTGCATTAACTTTGCTCTTTTTTAATTTTTTCTCTGACTTTTTATATTATTAGGTCTTATATGTTTTTCAATTTTTTGTTAAACTAATTTTTTTTTCATTTTGTCATTCCATTTCATTTTTGAAATTTTTATTCAATTTTTGTCCTTTTTTTATTTTCTTACTTTTTATATTTTTTGTTGTATTTTTTTTTTTTCGTGCTTTATTTATCTTTTTTCTTTTGCTTTACTTTTTTTTCTTATTTTATTTTATTTTATTTTTTCTTTCTTTATTTATAATTTCATAAATTTTTATAAAGTTTTAGAATTTTTTACTTTTCTATCTTTTTTTCTTTTATCATTCTTGGTTATTTTCTATTGCATTTTTATATTTTTTTCATTAACTTTTTCTCCTTCCAAATTTTTCTTCTTTTTTTTACTTTTTTTTTATATGCCATCATTCTTTTTTGTTCACTTTTCTCTTTGTTTTAAAATTTTCTATAAATTTTTTCTTTTTCTTTTATTTCATATTTTTCCCTCTTCATTTTTTTATTTTTTTCTTCTTTTTCTCAAATTTTATTTTATATATTTTGTATTTTCTTTTTTTTTTCTTAAATCTTTTTGTTCACACCTTTTTTTATTTCTTCTTTATAGTTTTAAAACCTCAAACTTCTTTTTTTGTGCACTTTCTTTTATTTTATTTTTCATCTTTCATATTTTATATCTTTTTCCTCTGCTTGTTATATTTTTTTTATTTTTCTTTGTACATTCTGAACCAATAGTTTTTTTCATTTTATATTTGAAATTTTTATTCATTTTGTCTTTTTATATTTTTTGATTCGCTAATTTTTTATTTTCTTAATTTGTTTATTTTTATTTTTTCCTTTTTTGGTATTTTATTTAATTTTTTCTCTTAATTTATTTTTTTATTTTCTTTTTTTTCTACTTTGTAATTTTTTAATAACTTTTTCCCTTCATAATTTGCCTTCTTTTTGCTTTTTTTTTTCATATGCTTTCATTTTTACTTGTTTTAATTTTTTTTGTTGTTTTAAAATTTTCTATTTTTCTATTTTTTATTCCAAATCTTTTGTCTCTTTTTTTCCTCAAATTTCCTTTCATTTCTTATTTGCGCTTTTAAATTCTCATACTTTTTTTTTTATTTTGCATTAACTTTTCTCTTTTTTAATTTTTTGTCTGACTTTTTATATTGTTAGGTCTTATATGTTTTTCAATTTTTTTTATTTTTTAAACTAATTTTATTTTCATTTTGTCATTCCATTTCATTTTTGAAATTTTTATTCATTTTCTGTCCTCTTTCATTTTCTTACCTTTTATAATTTTTTGTTGTATTTTTGTTTTTTTTTTCTTTTTTCATGCTTTATTTATCTTTTTTCTTTTGCTTTAATTTTTTTTCTTATTTTTATTTTTCGTCGTTTTAAAAATTTTATTTTTCTATTTTTTATTCCAAATCTTTTGTCTTTTCTTTTTTTTTTTTTTCCATAAATTTCCTTTCATTTCTTATTTGTGTTTTTAAATTCCCAAACTTTTTATATTGTTAGAACTTATATGTTTTTCAATTTTTTGTATTTTTTAAACTAATTTTTTTCATTTTGCCATTCCATTTCATTTTTGAAATTTTTATTCAATTTTTGTCCTTTTTCATTTTCTTACTTTTTATATTTTTTGTTGTATTTTTGTTTTTTTTTTTGTGCTTTATTTATCTTTTTTCTTTTGCTTTAATTTTTTTTCGTGTTTTATTTTCTTTCTTTATTTATAATTTCATAAATTTTTATAAAGTTTTGGAATTTTTTATTTTTCTATCTTTTTTTCTTTTATCATTCTTGGTTGTTTTCTATTGCATTTTTATAATTTTTCATTAACTTTTTCTCCTTCCGAATTTTTCTTCTTTTTTTTACTTTTTTTTATGTGCTTTCATTTTTTTTTGTTCACTTTTTTCTTTGTTTTAAAATTTTCTATAAATTTTTTTCTTTTTATTTTTTTTTCATATTTTTGCCTCTTCATTTTTTATTTTTTTCTTCTTTTTCTCAATTTTTATTTTATATATTTTGCATTTTCATTTTTTATTTTTTTCTTAAATCTTTTTGTTCGCACCTTTTTTTATTTCTTCTTTATAATTTTAAAACCTCAAACTTCTTTTTTTGTGCACTTTCTTTTATTTTATTTTTCATCTTTCATATTTTATATCTTTTTCCTCTATTTGTTTTTTTTTTTTTTTTGTTTTTCTTTCTACATTCTAAACTAAAAGTTTTTTCCATTTTATATTTGAAATTTTTATTCATTTGTCTTTTTATATTTTTTTGCTTCGCTAATTTTTTATTTTCTTACTTTGTTTATTTTTATTTTTCCTTTCTGGGTATTTTATTTAATTTTTTCGCTTAATTTATTTTTTTTCAACTTTGTAATTTTTTAATAACTTTTTTCCTTCACAATTTTCCTTCTTTTTGCTTTTTTTTCATATGCTTTCATTTTTACTGGTTTTAATTTTTTCGTTGTTTTAAAAATTTTTCTTTTTCTATATTTTATTCCAAATCTTTTGGCTTTTCTTGCTTCTCTTTTTTTTTTCCACACATTTCCTTTCATTTCTTATTTGCATTTTTAAATTCTCATACTTTTTTTTATTTTGCATTAACTTTTCTCTTTTTTAATTTTTTGTCTGACTTTTTATATTGTTAGGACTTATATGTTTTTCAATTTTTTTTTGTCTTTTTTAAACTAATTTTTTTTTTCATTTTGTCATTCCATTTCATTTTTGAAATTTTTATTCAATTTTTGTCCTTTTTTTGTATTTTTTTTCTTTGTTTTAAAATTTTCTATAAATTTTTTTCTTTTTGTTTTATTTCATATTTTTGCCTCTTCATTTTTTATTTTTTTCTTCTTTTTCTCATTTTTTTCTCAAATATTTTTTTATATATTTTGTATTTTCATTTGTTATTTTTTTCTTAAATCTTTTTGTTCACACCTTTTTTTTATTTCTTCTTTGTAATTTTAAAACCTCAAACTTCTTTTTTTGTGCACTTTCTTTTTATATTTGAAATTTTTATTCATTTTGTCTTTTTATATTTTTTGATTCCCTAATTTTTTATTTTCTTACTTTGTTTATTTTTATTTTTTTCCTTTTATATTTTTTGATTCCCTAACTTTTTCCCTTTGCAATTTTCCTTCATTTTGCTTTTTTTTTTTTCATATGTTTTCATTTTTACTTTTTTTAATTTTTTCGTTGTTTTAAAAATTTTTATTTTTCTCTTTTTTATTCCAAATCTTTTGTCTTTTCTTTTTTTTTCCACAAATTTCCTTTCATTTCTTATTTGCGTTTTTAAATTCTCATACTTTTTTTTTTTATTTTGCATTAACTTTTCTCTTTTTTAATTTTTTGTCAGACTTTTTAGATTGTTTGGTCTTATATGTTTTTTAATTTTTTGTATTTTTTAAACTATTTTTTTTTTCATTTTGTCATTCCATTTCATTTTTGAAATTTTTATTCAATTTTTGTCCTTTTTCATTTTCTTACTTCTTATAATTTTTTGTTGTATTTTTGTTTTTTTTTTCTTTTTTCGTGCTTTATCTATCTTTTTTCTTTTGCTTTAATTTTTTTTCTTATTTTATTTTCTTTCTTTATTCATAATTTCATAAATTTTTATAAGGTTTTGGAATTTTTTATTTTTCTATCTTTTTTTCTTTTATCATTCTTGGTTATTTTCTGTTGCATTTTTATAATTTTTCATTAACTTTTTCTCCTTCCGAATTTTTCTTCTTTTTTTTTATGTGCTTTCATTCTTTTTCGTTCAGTTTTTTCTTTGTTTTAAAATTTTCTATAAATTTTTTTCTTTTTGTTTTATTTCATATTTTTGCCTCTTCATTCTTTATTTTTTTTCTTCTTTTTCTCAAATTTTATTTTATATATTTTGTATTTTCATTTTTTATTTTTTTCTTAAATCTTTTTGTTCACACCTTTTTTTTTTTTCTTCTTTATAACTTTAAAACCTCAAACTTCTTTTTTTGTGCACTTTCTTTTATTTTATTTTTCATCTTTCATATTTTATATCTTTTTCCTCTATTTGTTATTTTTTTTTCTTTTTCTTTGTAATTTCTAAACTAAAAGTTTTTTCCATTTTATATTTGATTATTCATTTTGTCTTTTTACATTTTTTTGATTCGCTAATTTTTTATTTTTTCCTTTTTTGGTATTTTATTTAATTTTTTCTCTTAATTTATTTTTTTTATTTTCTTATTTTTTTCTACTTTGTAATTTCTTAATAACTTTTTCCCTTCACAATTTTCCTTCTTTTTGCTTTTTTTACATATGCTTTCGTGTTTACTTGTTTTAATTTTTCATTGTTTTAAAAATTTTTATTTTTCTGTTTTTTATTCCAAATCTTTTGTCTTTTCTTTTTTTTTTTCCACAAATTTCCTTTCATTTCTTATTTGCGTTTTTAAATTCTCATACTTTTTTTTATTTTGCATTAACTTTGCTCTTTTTTAATTTTTTCTCTGACTTTTTATATTATTAGGTCTTATATGTTTTTCAATTTTTTGTTAAACTAATTTTTTTTTCATTTTGTCATTCCATTTCATTTTTGAAATTTTTATTCAATTTTTGTCCTTTTTTTATTTTCTTACTTTTTATATTTTTTGTTGTATTTTTGTTTTTTTTTGTGCTTTATTTATCTTTTTTCTTTTGCTTTACTTTTTTTTCTTATTTTATTTTATTTTATTTTTTCTTTCTTTATTTATAATTTCATAAATTTTTATAAAGTTTTAGAATTTTTTACTTTTCTATCTTTTTTTCTTTTATCATTCTTGGTTATTTTCTATTGCATTTTTATATTTTTTTCATTAACTTTTTCTCCTTCCAAATTTTTCTTCTTTTTTTTACTTTTTTTTTATATGCCATCATTCTTTTTTGTTCACTTTTCTCTTTGTTTTAAAATTTTCTATAAATTTTTTCTTTTTCTTTTATTTCATATTTTTGCCTCTTCATTTTTTATTTTTTTCTTCTTTTTCTCAAATTTTATTTTATATATTTTGTATTTTCTTTTTTTTTTCTTAAATCTTTTTGTTCACACCTTTTTTTATTTCTTCTTTATAGTTTTAAAACCTCAAACTTCTTTTTTTGTGCACTTTCTTTTATTTTATTTTTCATCTTTCATATTTTATATCTTTTTCCTCTGCTTGTTATATTTTTTTTATTTTTCTTTGTACATTCTGAACCAATAGTTTTTTTCATTTTATATTTGAAATTTTTATTCATTTTGTCTTTTTATATTTTTTGATTCGCTAATTTTTTATTTTCTTAATTTGTTTATTTTTATTTTTTCCTTTTTTGGTATTTTATTTAATTTTTTCTCTTAATTTATTTTTTTATTTTCTTTTTTTTCTACTTTGTAATTTTTTAATAACTTTTTCCCTTCATAATTTGCCTTCTTTTTGCTTTTTTTTTTCATATGCTTTCATTTTTACTTGTTTTAATTTTTTTTGTTGTTTTAAAATTTTCTATTTTTCTATTTTTTATTCCAAATCTTTTGTCTCTTTTTTTCCTCAAATTTCCTTTCATTTCTTATTTGCGCTTTTAAATTCTCATACTTTTTTTTTTTTATTTTGCATTAACTTTTCTCTTTTTTAATTTTTTGTCTGACTTTTTATATTGTTAGGTCTTATATGTTTTTCAATTTTTTTTTATTTTTTAAACTAATTTTATTTTCATTTTGTCATTCCATTTCATTTTTGAAATTTTTATTCATTTTCTGTCCTCTTTCATTTTCTTACCTTTTATAATTTTTTGTTGTATTTTTGTTTCTTTTTTCTTTTTTCATGCTTTATTTATCTTTTTTCTTTTGCTTTAATTTTTTTTCTTATTTTTATTTTTCGTCGTTTTAAAAATTTTATTTTTCTATTTTTTATTCCAAATCTTTTGTCTTTTCTTTTTTTTTTTTTCCATAAATTTCCTTTCATTTCTTATTTGTGTTTTTAAATTCCCAAACTTTTTATATTGTTAGAACTTATATGTTTTTCAATTTTTTGTATTTTTTAAACTAATTTTTTTCATTTTGCCATTCCATTTCATTTTTGAAATTTTTATTCAATTTTTGTCCTTTTTCATTTTCTTACTTTTTATATTTTTTGTTGTATTTTTGTTTTTTTTTTTGTGCTTTATTTATCTTTTTTCTTTTGCTTTAATTTTTTTTCGTGTTTTATTTTCTTTCTTTATTTATAATTTCATAAATTTTTATAAAGTTTTGGAATTTTTTATTTTTCTATCTTTTTTTCTTTTATCATTCTTGGTTGTTTTCTATTGCATTTTTATAATTTTTCATTAACTTTTTCTCCTTCCGAATTTTTCTTCTTTTTTTTACTTTTTTTTATGTGCTTTCATTTTTTTTTGTTCACTTTTTTCTTTGTTTTAAAATTTTCTATAAATTTTTTTCTTTTTATTTTTTTTTCGTATTTTTGCCTCTTCATTTTTTATTTTTTTCTTCTTTTTCTCAATTTTTATTTTATATATTTTGCATTTTCATTTTTTATTTTTTTCTTAAATCTTTTTGTTCGCACCTTTTTTTATTTCTTCTTTATAATTTTAAAACCTCAAACTTCTTTTTTTGTGCACTTTCTTTTATTTTATTTTTCATCTTTCATATTTTATATCTTTTTCCTCTATTTGTTTTTTTTTTTTTTTGTTTTTCTTTCTACATTCTAAACTAAAAGTTTTTTCCATTTTATATTTGAAATTTTTATTCATTTGTCTTTTTATATTTTTTTGCTTCGCTAATTTTTTATTTTCTTACTTTGTTTATTTTTATTTTTCCTTTCTGGGTATTTTATTTAATTTTTTCGCTTAATTTATTTTTTTTCAACTTTGTAATTTTTTAATAACTTTTTTCCTTCACAATTTTCCTTCTTTTTGCTTTTTTTTTTCATATGCTTTCATTTTTACTGGTTTTAATTTTTTCGTTGTTTTAAAAATTTTTATTTTTCTATATTTTATTCCAAATCTTTTGTCTTTTCTTGCTTCTCTTTTTTTTTTCCACACATTTCCTTTCATTTCTTATTTGCATTTTTAAATTCTCATACTTTTTTTTATTTTGCATTAACTTTTCTCTTTTTTAATTTTTTGTCTGACTTTTTATATTGTTAGGACTTATATGTTTTTCAATTTTTTTTTGTCTTTTTTAAACTAATTTTTTTTTTTCATTTTGTCATTCCATTTCATTTTTGAAATTTTTATTCAATTTTTGTCCTTTTTTTGTATTTTTTTTCTTTGTTTTAAAATTTTCTATAAATTTTTTTCTTTTTGTTTTATTTCATATTTTTGCCTCTTCATTTTTTATTTTTTTCTTCTTTTTCTCATTTTTTTCTCAAATATTTTTTTATATATTTTGTATTTTCATTTGTTATTTTTTTCTTAAATCTTTTTGTTCACACCTTTTTTTTATTTCTTCTTTGTAATTTTAAAACCTCAAACTTCTTTTTTTGTGCACTTTCTTTTTATATTTGAAATTTTTATTCATTTTGTCTTTTTATATTTTTTGATTCCCTAATTTTTTATTTTCTTACTTTGTTTATTTTTATTTTTTTCCTTTTATATTTTTTGATTCCCTAACTTTTTTTTACTTTGTAAATTTTTAATAAATTTTTCCCTTTGCAATTTTCCTTCATTTTGCTTTTTTTTTTTTCATATGTTTTCATTTTTACTTTTTTTAATTTTTTCGTTGTTTTAAAAATTTTTATTTTTCTCTTTTTTATTCCAAATCTTTTGTCTTTTCTTTTTTTTTCCACAAATTTCCTTTCATTTCTTATTTGCGTTTTTAAATTCTCATACTTTTTTTTTTTTATTTTGCATTAACTTTTCTCTTTTTTAATTTTTTGTCAGACTTTTTAGATTGTTTGGTCTTATATGTTTTTCAATTTTTTTTATTTTTTAAACTAATTTTATTTTCATTTTGTCATTCCATTTCATTTTTGAAATTTTTATTCATTTTCTGTCCTCTTTCATTTTCTTACCTTTTATAATTTTTTGTTGTATTTTTGTTTTTTTTTTCTTTTTTCATGCTTTATTTATCTTTTTTCTTTTGCTTTAATTTTTTTTCTTATTTTTATTTTTCGTCGTTTTAAAAATTTTATTTTTCTATTTTTTATTCCAAATCTTTTGTCTTTTCTTTTTTTTTTTTTCCATAAATTTCCTTTCATTTCTTATTTGTGTTTTTAAATTCCCAAACTTTTTATATTGTTAGAACTTATATGTTTTTCAATTTTTTGTATTTTTTAAACTAATTTTTTTCATTTTGCCATTCCATTTCATTTTTGAAATTTTTATTCAATTTTTGTCCTTTTTCATTTTCTTACTTTTTATATTTTTTGTTGTATTTTTGTTTTTTTTTTTTGTGCTTTATTTATCTTTTTTCTTTTGCTTTAATTTTTTTTCGTGTTTTATTTTCTTTCTTTATTTATAATTTCATAAATTTTTATAAAGTTTTGGAATTTTTTATTTTTCTATCTTTTTTTCTTTTATCATTCTTGGTTGTTTTCTATTGCATTTTTATAATTTTTCATTAACTTTTTCTCCTTCCGAATTTTTCTTCTTTTTTTTACTTTTTTTTATGTGCTTTCATTTTTTTTTGTTCACTTTTTTCTTTGTTTTAAAATTTTCTATAAATTTTTTTCTTTTTATTTTTTTTTCGTATTTTTGCCTCTTCATTTTTTATTTTTTTCTTCTTTTTCTCAATTTTTATTTTATATATTTTGCATTTTCATTTTTTATTTTTTTCTTAAATCTTTTTGTTCGCACCTTTTTTTATTTCTTCTTTATAATTTTAAAACCTCAAACTTCTTTTTTTGTGCACTTTCTTTTATTTTATTTTTCATCTTTCATATTTTATATCTTTTTCCTCTATTTGTTTTTTTTTTTTTTTGTTTTTCTTTCTACATTCTAAACTAAAAGTTTTTTCCATTTTATATTTGAAATTTTTATTCATTTGTCTTTTTATATTTTTTTGCTTCGCTAATTTTTTATTTTCTTACTTTGTTTATTTTTATTTTTCCTTTCTGGGTATTTTATTTAATTTTTTCGCTTAATTTATTTTTTTTCAACTTTGTAATTTTTTAATAACTTTTTTCCTTCACAATTTTCCTTCTTTTTGCTTTTTTTTCATATGCTTTCATTTTTACTGGTTTTAATTTTTTCGTTGTTTTAAAAATTTTTATTTTTCTATATTTTATTCCAAATCTTTTGTCTTTTCTTGCTTCTCTTTTTTTTTTCCACACATTTCCTTTCATTTCTTATTTGCATTTTTAAATTCTCATACTTTTTTTTATTTTGCATTAACTTTTCTCTTTTTTAATTTTTTGTCTGACTTTTTATATTGTTAGGACTTATATGTTTTTCAATTTTTTTTTGTCTTTTTTAAACTAATTTTTTTTTTTCATTTTGTCATTCCATTTCATTTTTGAAATTTTTATTCAATTTTTGTCCTTTTTTGTATTTTTTTTCTTTGTTTTAAAATTTTCTATAAATTTTTTTCTTTTTGTTTTATTTCATATTTTTGCCTCTTCATTTTTTATTTTTTTCTTCTTTTTCTCATTTTTTTCTCAAATATTTTTTTATATATTTTGTATTTTCATTTGTTATTTTTTTCTTAAATCTTTTTGTTCACACCTTTTTTTATTTCTTCTTTGTAATTTTAAAACCTCAAACTTCTTTTTTTGTGCACTTTCTTTTTATATTTGAAATTTTTATTCATTTTGTCTTTTTATATTTTTTGATTCCCTAATTTTTTATTTTCTTACTTTGTTTATTTTTATTTTTTTCCTTTTATATTTTTTGATTCCCTAACTTTTTTTTACTTTGTAAATTTTTAATAACTTTTTCCCTTTGCAATTTTCCTTCATTTTGCTTTTTTTTTTTTCATATGTTTTCATTTTTACTTTTTTTAATTTTTTCGTTGTTTTAAAAATTTTTATTTTTCTCTTTTTTATTCCAAATCTTTTGTCTTTTCTTTTTTTTTCCACAAATTTCCTTTCATTTCTTATTTGCGTTTTTAAATTCTCATACTTTTTTTTTTTATTTTGCATTAACTTTTCTCTTTTTTAATTTTTTGTCAGACTTTTTAGATTGTTTGGTCTTATATGTTTTTTAATTTTTTGTATTTTTTAAACTATTTTTTTTTTTTCATTTTGTCATTCCATTTCATTTTTGAAATTTTTATTCAATTTTTGTCCTTTTTCATTTTCTTACTTCTTATAATTTTTTGTTGTATTTTTGTTTTTTTTTTCTTTTTTCGTGCTTTATCTATCTTTTTTCTTTTGCTTTAATTTTTTTTCTTATTTTATTTTCTTTCTTTATTCATAATTTCATAAATTTTTATAAGGTTTTGGAATTTTTTATTTTTCTATCTTTTTTTCTTTTATCATTCTTGGTTATTTTCTGTTGCATTTTTATAATTTTTCATTAACTTTTTCTCCTTTCGAATTTTTCTTCTTTTTTTTTATGTGCTTTCATTCTTTTTCGTTCAGTTTTTTCTTTGTTTTAAAATTTTCTATAAATTTTTTTCTTTTTGTTTTATTTCATATTTTTGCCTCTTCATTCTTTATTTTTTTTCTTCTTTTTCTCAAATTTTATTTTATATATTTTGTATTTTCATTTTTTATTTTTTTCTTAAATCTTTTTGTTCACACCTTTTTTTTTTTTCTTCTTTATAACTTTAAAACCTCAAACTTCTTTTTTTGTGCACTTTCTTTTATTTTATTTTTCATCTTTCATATTTTATATCTTTTTCCTCTATTTGTTATTTTTTTTTCTTTTTCTTTGTAATTTCTAAACTAAAAGTTTTTTCCATTTTATATTTGATTATTCATTTTGTCTTTTTATATTTTTTTGATTCGCTAATTTTTTATTTTTTCCTTTTTTGGTATTTTATTTAATTTTTTCTCTTAATTTATTTTTTTTATTTTCTTATTTTTTTCTACTTTGTAATTTCTTAATAACTTTTTCCCTTCACAATTTTCCTTCTTTTTGCTTTTTTTACATATGCTTTCGTGTTTACTTGTTTTAATTTTTCATTGTTTTAAAAATTTTTATTTTTCTGTTTTTTATTCCAAATCTTTTGTCTTTTCTTTTTTTTTTCCACAAATTTCCTTTCGTTTCTTATTTGCGTTTTTAAATTCTCATACTTTTTTTTATTTTGCATTAACTTTGCTCTTTTTTAATTTTTTCTCTGACTTTTTATATTATTAGGTCTTATATGTTTTTCAATTTTTTGTTAAACTAATTTTTTTTTCATTTTGTCATTCCATTTCATTTTTGAAATTTTTATTCAATTTTTGTCCTTTTTTTATTTTCTTACTTTTTATATTTTTTG
Organism: Durio zibethinus; assembly: GCF_047325235.1. Lineage (NCBI taxonomy): Eukaryota > Viridiplantae > Streptophyta > Magnoliopsida > Malvales > Malvaceae > Durio > Durio zibethinus. The sequence goes on along the minus strand of NC_143180.1, from coordinate 12,618,863 downwards.
TTGTATTTTTGTTGTATTTTTGTGCTTTATTTATCTTTTTTCTTTTGCTTTACTTTTTTTTCTTATTTTATTTTATTTTATTTTTTCTTTCTTTATTTATAATTTCATAAATTTTTATAAAGTTTTAGAATTTTTTACTTTTCTATCTTTTTTTCTTTTATCATTCTTGGTTATTTTCTATTGCATTTTTATATTTTTTTCATTAACTTTTTCTCCTTCCAAATTTTTCTTCTTTTTTTTACTTTTTTTTTATATGCCATCATTCTTTTTTGTTCACTTTTCTCTTTGTTTTAAAATTTTCTATAAATTTTTTCTTTTTCTTTTATTTCATATTTTTGCCTCTTCATTTTTTATTTTTTTCTTCTTTTTCTCAAATTTTATTTTATATATTTTGTATTTTCTTTTTTTTTTCTTAAATCTTTTTGTTCACACCTTTTTTTATTTCTTCTTTATAGTTTTAAAACCTCAAACTTCTTTTTTTGTGCACTTTCTTTTATTTTATTTTTCATCTTTCATATTTTATATCTTTTTCCTCTGCTTGTTATATTTTTTTTATTTTTCTTTGTACATTCTGAACCAATAGTTTTTTTCATTTTATATTTGAAATTTTTATTCATTTTGTCTTTTTATATTTTTTGATTCGCTAATTTTTTATTTTCTTAATTTGTTTATTTTTATTTTTTCCTTTTTTGGTATTTTATTTAATTTTTTCTCTTAATTTATTTTTTTATTTTCTTTTTTTTCTACTTTGTAATTTTTTAATAACTTTTTCCCTTCATAATTTGCCTTCTTTTTGCTTTTTTTTTTTCATATGCTTTCATTTTTACTTGTTTTAATTTTTTTTGTTGTTTTAAAATTTTCTATTTTTCTATTTTTTATTCCAAATCTTTTGTCTCTTTTTTTCCTCAAATTTCCTTTCATTTCTTATTTGCGCTTTTAAATTCTCATACTTTTTTTTTTATTTTGCATTAACTTTTCTCTTTTTTAATTTGTTGTCTGACTTTTTATATTGTTAGGTCTTATATGTTTTTCAATTTTTTTTTATTTTTTAAACTAATTTTATTTTCATTTTGTCATTCCATTTCATTTTTGAAATTTTTATTCATTTTCTGTCCTCTTTCATTTTCTTACCTTTTATAATTTTTTGTTGTATTTTTGTTTTTTTTTTCTTTTTTCATGCTTTATTTATCTTTTTTCTTTTGCTTTAATTTTTTTTCTTATTTTTATTTTTCGTCGTTTTAAAAATTTTATTTTTCTATTTTTTATTCCAAATCTTTTGTCTTTTCTTTTTTTTTTTTTTCCATAAATTTCCTTTCATTTCTTATTTGTGTTTTTAAATTCCCAAACTTTTTATATTGTTAGAACTTATATGTTTTTCAATTTTTTGTATTTTTTAAACTAATTTTTTTCATTTTGCCATTCCATTTCATTTTTGAAATTTTTATTCAATTTTTGTCCTTTTTCATTTTCTTACTTTTTATATTTTTTGTTGTATTTTTGTTTTTTTTTTTTGTGCTTTATTTATCTTTTTTCTTTTGCTTTAATTTTTTTTCGTGTTTTATTTTCTTTCTTTATTTATAATTTCATAAATTTTTATAAAGTTTTGGAATTTTTTATTTTTCTATCTTTTTTTCTTTTATCATTCTTGGTTGTTTTCTATTGCATTTTTATAATTTTTCATTAACTTTTTCTCCTTCCGAATTTTTCTTCTTTTTTTTACTTTTTTTTATGTGCTTTCATTTTTTTTTGTTCACTTTTTTCTTTGTTTTAAAATTTTCTATAAATTTTTTTCTTTTTATTTTTTTTTCGTATTTTTGCCTCTTCATTTTTTATTTTTTTCTTCTTTTTCTCAATTTTTATTTTATATATTTTGCATTTTCATTTTTTATTTTTTTCTTAAATCTTTTTGTTCGCACCTTTTTTTATTTCTTCTTTATAATTTTAAAACCTCAAACTTCTTTTTTTGTGCACTTCTTTTATTTTATTTTTCATCTTTCATATTTTATATCTTTTTCCTCTATTTGTTTTTTTTTTTTTTTGTTTTTCTTTCTACATTCTAAACTAAAAGTTTTTTCCATTTTATATTTGAAATTTTTATTCATTTGTCTTTTTATATTTTTTTGCTTCGCTAATTTTTTATTTTCTTACTTTGTTTATTTTTATTTTTCCTTTCTGGGTATTTTATTTAATTTTTTCGCTTAATTTATTTTTTTTCAACTTTGTAATTTTTTAATAACTTTTTTCCTTCACAATTTTCCTTCTTTTTGCTTTTTTTTTTCATATGCTTTCATTTTTACTGGTTTTAATTTTTTCGTTGTTTTAAAAATTTTTATTTTTCTATATTTTATTCCAAATCTTTTGTCTTTTCTTGCTTCTCTTTTTTTTTTCCACACATTTCCTTTCATTTCTTATTTGCATTTTTAAATTCTCATACTTTTTTTTATTTTGCATTAACTTTTCTCTTTTTTAATTTTTTGTCTGACTTTTTATATTGTTAGGACTTATATGTTTTTCAATTTTTTTTTGTCTTTTTTAAACTAATTTTTTTTTTCATTTTGTCATTCCATTTCATTTTTGAAATTTTTATTCAATTTTTGTCCTTTTTTTGTATTTTTTTTCTTTGTTTTAAAATTTTCTATAAATTTTTTTCTTTTTGTTTTATTTCATATTTTTGCCTCTTCATTTTTTATTTTTTTCTTCTTTTTCTCATTTTTTTCTCAAATATTTTTTTATATATTTTGTATTTTCATTTGTTATTTTTTTCTTAAATCTTTTTGTTCACACCTTTTTTTATTTCTTCTTTGTAATTTTAAAACCTCAAACTTCTTTTTTTGTGCACTTTCTTTTTATATTTGAAATTTTTATTCATTTTGTCTTTTTATATTTTTTGATTCCCTAATTTTTTATTTTCTTACTTTGTTTATTTTTATTTTTTTCCTTTTATATTTTTTGATTCCCTAACTTTTTTTTACTTTGTAAATTTTTAATAACTTTTTCCCTTTGCAATTTTCCTTCATTTTGCTTTTTTTTTTTTCATATGTTTTCATTTTTACTTTTTTTAATTTTTTCGTTGTTTTAAAAATTTTTATTTTTCTCTTTTTTATTCCAAATCTTTTGTCTTTTCTTTTTTTTTCCACAAATTTCCTTTCATTTCTTATTTGCGTTTTTAAATTCTCATACTTTTTTTTTTTATTTTGCATTAACTTTTCTCTTTTTTAATTTTTTGTCAGACTTTTTAGATTGTTTGGTCTTATATGTTTTTTAATTTTTTGTATTTTTTAAACTAATTTTTTTTTTCATTTTGTCATTCCATTTCATTTTTGAAATTTTTATTCAATTTTTGTCCTTTTTCATTTTCTTACTTCTTATAATTTTTTGTTGTATTTTTGTTTTTTTTTCTTTTTTCGTGCTTTATCTATCTTTTTTCTTTTGCTTTAATTTTTTTTCTTATTTTATTTTCTTTCTTTATTCATAATTTCATAAATTTTTATAAGGTTTTGGAATTTTTTATTTTTCTATCTTTTTTTCTTTTATCATTCTTGGTTATTTTCTGTTGCATTTTTATAATTTTTCATTAACTTTTTCTCCTTCCGAATTTTTCTTCTTTTTTTTTATGTGCTTTCATTCTTTTTCGTTCAGTTTTTTCTTTGTTTTAAAATTTTCTATAAATTTTTTTCTTTTTGTTTTATTTCATATTTTTGCCTCTTCATTCTTTATTTTTTTTCTTCTTTTTCTCAAATTTTATTTTATATATTTTGTATTTTCATTTTTTATTTTTTTCTTAAATCTTTTTGTTCACACCTTTTTTTTTTTTTCTTCTTTATAACTTTAAAACCTCAAACTTCTTTTTTTGTGCACTTTCTTTTATTTTATTTTTCATCTTTCATATTTTATATCTTTTTCCTCTATTTGTTATTTTTTTTTCTTTTTCTTTGTAATTTCTAAACTAAAAGTTTTTTCCATTTTATATTTGATTATTCATTTTGTCTTTTTATATTTTTTTGATTCGCAAATTTTTTATTTTTTCCTTTTTTGGTATTTTATTTAATTTTTTCTCTTAATTTATTTTTTTTATTTTCTTATTTTTTTCTACTTTGTAATTTCTTAATAACTTTTTCCCTTCACAATTTTCCTTCTTTTTGCTTTTTTTACATATGCTTTCGTGTTTACTTGTTTTAATTTTTCATTGTTTTAAAAATTTTTATTTTTCTGTTTTTTATTCCAAATCTTTTGTCTTTTCTTTTTTTTTTCCACAAATTTCCTTTCGTTTCTTATTTGCGTTTTTAAATTCTCATACTTTTTTTTATTTTGCATTAACTTTGCTCTTTTTTAATTTTTTCTCTGACTTTTTATATTATTAGGTCTTATATGTTTTTCAATTTTTTGTTAAACTAATTTTTTTTTCATTTTGTCATTCCATTTCATTTTTGAAATTTTTATTCAATTTTTGTCCTTTTTTTATTTTCTTACTTTTTATATTTTTTGTTGTATTTTTGTTGTATTTTTGTGCTTTATTTATCTTTTTTCTTTTGCTTTACTTTTTTTTCTTATTTTATTTTATTTTATTTTTTCTTTCTTTATTTATAATTTCATAAATTTTTATAAAGTTTTAGAATTTTTTACTTTTCTATCTTTTTTTCTTTTATCATTCTTGGTTATTTTCTATTGCATTTTTATATTTTTTTCATTAACTTTTTCTCCTTCCAAATTTTTCTTCTTTTTTTTACTTTTTTTTTATATGCCATCATTCTTTTTTGTTCACTTTTCTCTTTGTTTTAAAATTTTCTATAAATTTTTTCTTTTTCTTTTATTTCATATTTTTGCCTCTTCATTTTTTATTTTTTTCTTCTTTTTCTCAAATTTTATTTTATATATTTTGTATTTTCTTTTTTTTTTCTTAAATCTTTTTGTTCACACCTTTTTTTATTTCTTCTTTATAGTTTTAAAACCTCAAACTTCTTTTTTTGTGCACTTTCTTTTATTTTATTTTTCATCTTTCATATTTTATATCTTTTTCCTCTGCTTGTTATATTTTTTTTATTTTTCTTTGTACATTCTGAACCAATAGTTTTTTTCATTTTATATTTGAAATTTTTATTCATTTTGTCTTTTTATATTTTTTGATTCGCTAATTTTTTATTTTCTTAATTTGTTTATTTTTATTTTTTCCTTTTTTGGTATTTTATTTAATTTTTTCTCTTAATTTATTTTTTTATTTTCTTTTTTTTCTACTTTGTAATTTTTTAATAACTTTTTCCCTTCATAATTTGCCTTCTTTTTGCTTTTTTTTTTTCATATGCTTTCATTTTTACTTGTTTTAATTTTTTTTGTTGTTTTAAAATTTTCTATTTTTCTATTTTTTATTCCAAATCTTTTGTCTCTTTTTTTCCTCAAATTTCCTTTCATTTCTTATTTGCGCTTTTAAATTCTCATACTTTTTTTTTTATTTTGCATTAACTTTTCTCTTTTTTAATTTTTTGTCTGACTTTTTATATTGTTAGGTCTTATATGTTTTTCAATTTTTTTTTATTTTTTAAACTAATTTTATTTTCATTTTGTCATTCCATTTCATTTTTGAAATTTTTATTCATTTTCTGTCCTCTTTCATTTTCTTACCTTTTATAATTTTTTGTTGTATTTTTGTTTTTTTTTTCTTTTTTCATGCTTTATTTATCTTTTTTCTTTTGCTTTAATTTTTTTTCTTATTTTTATTTTTCGTCGTTTTAAAAATTTTATTTTTCTATTTTTTATTCCAAATCTTTTGTCTTTTCTTTTTTTTTTTTTCCATAAATTTCCTTTCATTTCTTATTTGTGTTTTTAAATTCCCAAACTTTTTATATTGTTAGAACTTATATGTTTTTCAATTTTTTGTATTTTTTAAACTAATTTTTTTCATTTTGCCATTCCATTTCATTTTTGAAATTTTTATTCAATTTTTGTCCTTTTTCATTTTCTTACTTTTTATATTTTTTGTTGTATTTTTGTTTTTTTTTTTTTGTGCTTTATTTATCTTTTTTCTTTTGCTTTAATTTTTTTTCGTGTTTTATTTTCTTTCTTTATTTATAATTTCATAAATTTTTATAAAGTTTTGGAATTTTTTATTTTTCTATCTTTTTTTCTTTTATCATTCTTGGTTGTTTTCTATTGCATTTTTATAATTTTTCATTAACTTTTTCTCCTTCCGAATTTTTCTTCTTTTTTTTACTTTTTTTTATGTGCTTTCATTTTTTTTTGTTCACTTTTTTCTTTGTTTTAAAATTTTCTATAAATTTTTTTCTTTTTATTTTTTTTTCGTATTTTTGCCTCTTCATTTTTTATTTTTTTCTTCTTTTTCTCAATTTTTATTTTATATATTTTGCATTTTCATTTTTTATTTTTTTCTTAAATCTTTTTGTTCGCACCTTTTTTTATTTCTTCTTTATAATTTTAAAACCTCAAACTTCTTTTTTTGTGCACTTCTTTTATTTTATTTTTCATCTTTCATATTTTATATCTTTTTCCTCTATTTGTTTTTTTTTTTTTTTGTTTTTCTTTCTACATTCTAAACTAAAAGTTTTTTCCATTTTATATTTGAAATTTTTATTCATTTGTCTTTTTATATTTTTTTGCTTCGCTAATTTTTTATTTTCTTACTTTGTTTATTTTTATTTTTCCTTTCTGGGTATTTTATTTAATTTTTTCGCTTAATTTATTTTTTTTCAACTTTGTAATTTTTTAATAACTTTTTTCCTTCACAATTTTCCTTCTTTTTGCTTTTTTTTTTCATATGCTTTCATTTTTACTGGTTTTAATTTTTTCGTTGTTTTAAAAATTTTTATTTTTCTATATTTTATTCCAAATCTTTTGTCTTTTCTTGCTTCTCTTTTTTTTTTCCACACATTTCCTTTCATTTCTTATTTGCATTTTTAAATTCTCATACTTTTTTTTATTTTGCATTAACTTTTCTCTTTTTTAATTTTTTGTCTGACTTTTTATATTGTTAGGACTTATATGTTTTTCAATTTTTTTTTGTCTTTTTTAAACTAATTTTTTTTTTCATTTTGTCATTCCATTTCATTTTTGAAATTTTTATTCAATTTTTGTCCTTTTTTTGTATTTTTTTTCTTTGTTTTAAAATTTTCTATAAATTTTTTTCTTTTTGTTTTATTTCATATTTTTGCCTCTTCATTTTTTATTTTTTTCTTCTTTTTCTCATTTTTTTCTCAAATATTTTTTTATATATTTTGTATTTTCATTTGTTATTTTTTTCTTAAATCTTTTTGTTCACACCTTTTTTTTATTTCTTCTTTGTAATTTTAAAACCTCAAACTTCTTTTTTTGTGCACTTTCTTTTTATATTTGAAATTTTTATTCATTTTGTCTTTTTATATTTTTTGATTCCCTAATTTTTTATTTTCTTACTTTGTTTATTTTTATTTTTTTCCTTTTATATTTTTTGATTCCCTAACTTTTTTTTACTTTGTAAATTTTTAATAAATTTTTCCCTTTGCAATTTTCCTTCATTTTGCTTTTTTTTTTTTCATATGTTTTCATTTTTACTTTTTTTAATTTTTTCGTTGTTTTAAAAATTTTTATTTTTCTCTTTTTTATTCCAAATCTTTTGTCTTTTCTTTTTTTTTCCACAAATTTCCTTTCATTTCTTATTTGCGTTTTTAAATTCTCATACTTTTTTTTTTTTATTTTGCATTAACTTTTCTCTTTTTTAATTTTTTGTCAGACTTTTTAGATTGTTTGGTCTTATATGTTTTTTAAATTTTTTTTATTTTTTAAACTAATTTTATTTTCATTTTGTCATTCCATTTCATTTTTGAAATTTTTATTCATTTTCTGTCCTCTTTCATTTTCTTACCTTTTATAATTTTTTGTTGTATTTTTGTTTTTTTTTTCTTTTTTCATGCTTTATTTATCTTTTTTCTTTTGCTTTAATTTTTTTTCTTATTTTTATTTTTCGTCGTTTTAAAAATTTTATTTTTCTATTTTTTATTCCAAATCTTTTGTCTTTTCTTTTTTTTTTTTTCCATAAATTTCCTTTCATTTCTTATTTGTGTTTTTAAATTCCCAAACTTTTTATATTGTTAGAACTTATATGTTTTTCAATTTTTTGTATTTTTTAAACTAATTTTTTTCATTTTGCCATTCCATTTCATTTTTGAAATTTTTATTCAATTTTTGTCCTTTTTCATTTTCTTACTTTTTATATTTTTTGTTGTATTTTTGTTTTTTTTTTTTGTGCTTTATTTATCTTTTTTCTTTTGCTTTAATTTTTTTTCGTGTTTTATTTTCTTTCTTTATTTATAATTTCATAAATTTTTATAAAGTTTTGGAATTTTTTATTTTTCTATCTTTTTTTCTTTTATCATTCTTGGTTGTTTTCTATTGCATTTTTATAATTTTTCATTAACTTTTTCTCCTTCCGAATTTTTCTTCTTTTTTTTACTTTTTTTTATGTGCTTTCATTTTTTTTGTTCACTTTTTTCTTTGTTTTAAAATTTTCTATAAATTTTTTTCTTTTTATTTTTTTTTCGTATTTTTGCCTCTTCATTTTTTATTTTTTTCTTCTTTTTCTCAATTTTTATTTTATATATTTTGCATTTTCATTTTTTATTTTTTTCTTAAATCTTTTTGTTCGCACCTTTTTTTATTTCTTCTTTATAATTTTAAAACCTCAAACTTCTTTTTTTGTGCACTTTCTTTTATTTTATTTTTCATCTTTCATATTTTATATCTTTTTCCTCTATTTGTTTTTTTTTTTTTTTGTTTTTCTTTCTACATTCTAAACTAAAAGTTTTTTCCATTTTATATTTGAAATTTTTATTCATTTGTCTTTTTATATTTTTTTGCTTCGCTAATTTTTTATTTTCTTACTTTGTTTATTTTTATTTTTCCTTTCTGGGTATTTTATTTAATTTTTTCGCTTAATTTATTTTTTTTCAACTTTGTAATTTTTTAATAACTTTTTTCCTTCACAATTTTCCTTCTTTTTGCTTTTTTTTCATATGCTTTCATTTTTACTGGTTTTAATTTTTTCGTTGTTTTAAAAATTTTTATTTTTCTATATTTTATTCCAAATCTTTTGTCTTTTCTTGCTTCTCTTTTTTTTTTCCACACATTTCCTTTCATTTCTTATTTGCATTTTTAAATTCTCATACTTTTTTTTATTTTGCATTAACTTTTCTCTTTTTTAATTTTTTGTCTGACTTTTTATATTGTTAGGACTTATATGTTTTTCAATTTTTTTTTGTCTTTTTTAAACTAATTTTTTTTTTTCATTTTGTCATTCCATTTCATTTTTGAAATTTTTATTCAATTTTTGTCCTTTTTTGTATTTTTTTTCTTTGTTTTAAAATTTTCTATAAATTTTTTTCTTTTTGTTTTATTTCATATTTTTGCCTCTTCATTTTTTATTTTTTTCTTCTTTTTCTCATTTTTTTCTCAAATATTTTTTTATATATTTTGTATTTTCATTTGTTATTTTTTTCTTAAATCTTTTTGTTCACACCTTTTTTTATTTCTTCTTTGTAATTTTAAAACCTCAAACTTCTTTTTTTGTGCACTTTCTTTTTATATTTGAAATTTTTATTCATTTTGTCTTTTTATATTTTTTGATTCCCTAATTTTTTATTTTCTTACTTTGTTTATTTTTATTTTTTTCCTTTTATATTTTTTGATTCCCTAACTTTTTTTTACTTTGTAAATTTTTAATAACTTTTTCCCTTTGCAATTTTCCTTCATTTTGCTTTTTTTTTTTTCATATGTTTTCATTTTTACTTTTTTTAATTTTTTCGTTGTTTTAAAAATTTTTATTTTTCTCTTTTTTATTCCAAATCTTTTGTCTTTTCTTTTTTTTTCCACAAATTTCCTTTCATTTCTTATTTGCGTTTTTAAATTCTCATACTTTTTTTTTTTATTTTGCATTAACTTTTCTCTTTTTTAATTTTTTGTCAGACTTTTTAGATTGTTTGGTCTTATATGTTTTTTAATTTTTTGTATTTTTTAAACTATTTTTTTTTTTCATTTTGTCATTCCATTTCATTTTTGAAATTTTTATTCAATTTTTGTCCTTTTTCATTTTCTTACTTCTTATAATTTTTTGTTGTATTTTTGTTTTTTTTTTCTTTTTTCGTGCTTTATCTATCTTTTTTCTTTTGCTTTAATTTTTTTTCTTATTTTATTTTCTTTCTTTATTCATAATTTCATAAATTTTTATAAGGTTTTGGAATTTTTTATTTTTCTATCTTTTTTTCTTTTATCATTCTTGGTTATTTTCTGTTGCATTTTTATAATTTTTCATTAACTTTTTCTCCTTTCGAATTTTTCTTCTTTTTTTTTATGTGCTTTCATTCTTTTTCGTTCAGTTTTTTCTTTGTTTTAAAATTTTCTATAAATTTTTTTCTTTTTGTTTTATTTCATATTTTTGCCTCTTCATTCTTTATTTTTTTTCTTCTTTTTCTCAAATTTTATTTTATATATTTTGTATTTTCATTTTTTATTTTTTTCTTAAATCTTTTTGTTCACACCTTTTTTTTTTTTCTTCTTTATAACTTTAAAACCTCAAACTTCTTTTTTTGTGCACTTTCTTTTATTTTATTTTTCATCTTTCATATTTTATATCTTTTTCCTCTATTTGTTATTTTTTTTTCTTTTTCTTTGTAATTTCTAAACTAAAAGTTTTTTCCATTTTATATTTGATTATTCATTTTGTCTTTTTATATTTTTTTGATTCGCTAATTTTTTATTTTTTCCTTTTTTGGTATTTTATTTAATTTTTTCTCTTAATTTATTTTTTTTATTTTCTTATTTTTTTCTACTTTGTAATTTCTTAATAACTTTTTCCCTTCACAATTTTCCTTCTTTTTGCTTTTTTTACATATGCTTTCGTGTTTACTTGTTTTAATTTTTCATTGTTTTAAAAATTTTTATTTTTCTGTTTTTTATTCCAAATCTTTTGTCTTTTCTTTTTTTTTTCCACAAATTTCCTTTCGTTTCTTATTTGCGTTTTTAAATTCTCATACTTTTTTTTATTTTGCATTAACTTTGCTCTTTTTTAATTTTTTCTCTGACTTTTTATATTATTAGGTCTTATATGTTTTTCAATTTTTTGTTAAACTAATTTTTTTTTCATTTTGTCATTCCATTTCATTTTTGAAATTTTTATTCAATTTTTGTCCTTTTTTTATTTTCTTACTTTTTATATTTTTTGTTGTATTTTTGTTGTATTTTTGTGCTTTATTTATCTTTTTTCTTTTGCTTTACTTTTTTTTCTTATTTTATTTTATTTTATTTTTTCTTTCTTTATTTATAATTTCATAAATTTTTATAAAGTTTTAGAATTTTTTACTTTTCTATCTTTTTTTCTTTTATCATTCTTGGTTATTTTCTATTGCATTTTTATATTTTTTTCATTAACTTTTTCTCCTTCCAAATTTTTCTTCTTTTTTTTACTTTTTTTTTATATGCCATCATTCTTTTTTGTTCACTTTTCTCTTTGTTTTAAAATTTTCTATAAATTTTTTCTTTTTCTTTTATTTCATATTTTTGCCTCTTCATTTTTTATTTTTTTCTTCTTTTTCTCAAATTTTATTTTATATATTTTGTATTTTCTTTTTTTTTTCTTAAATCTTTTTGTTCACACCTTTTTTTATTTCTTCTTTATAGTTTTAAAACCTCAAACTTCTTTTTTTGTGCACTTTCTTTTATTTTATTTTTCATCTTTCATATTTTATATCTTTTTCCTCTGCTTGTTATATTTTTTTTATTTTTCTTTGTACATTCTGAACCAATAGTTTTTTTCATTTTATATTTGAAATTTTTATTCATTTTGTCTTTTTATATTTTTTGATTCGCTAATTTTTTATTTTCTTAATTTGTTTATTTTTATTTTTTCCTTTTTTGGTATTTTATTTAATTTTTTCTCTTAATTTATTTTTTTATTTTCTTTTTTTTCTACTTTGTAATTTTTTAATAACTTTTTCCCTTCATAATTTGCCTTCTTTTTGCTTTTTTTTTTTCATATGCTTTCATTTTTACTTGTTTTAATTTTTTTTGTTGTTTTAAAATTTTCTATTTTTCTATTTTTTATTCCAAATCTTTTGTCTCTTTTTTTCCTCAAATTTCCTTTCATTTCTTATTTGCGCTTTTAAATTCTCATACTTTTTTTTTTATTTTGCATTAACTTTTCTCTTTTTTAATTTTTTGTCTGACTTTTTATATTGTTAGGTCTTATATGTTTTTCAATTTTTTTTTATTTTTTAAACTAATTTTATTTTCATTTTGTCATTCCATTTCATTTTTGAAATTTTTATTCATTTTCTGTCCTCTTTCATTTTCTTACCTTTTATAATTTTTTGTTGTATTTTTGTTTTTTTTTTCTTTTTTCATGCTTTATTTATCTTTTTTCTTTTGCTTTAATTTTTTTTCTTATTTTTATTTTTCGTCGTTTTAAAAATTTTATTTTTCTATTTTTTATTCCAAATCTTTTGTCTTTTCTTTTTTTTTTTTTCCATAAATTTCCTTTCATTTCTTATTTGTGTTTTTAAATTCCCAAACTTTTTATATTGTTAGAACTTATATGTTTTTCAATTTTTTGTATTTTTTAAACTAATTTTTTTCATTTTGCCATTCCATTTCATTTTTGAAATTTTTATTCAATTTTTGTCCTTTTTCATTTTCTTACTTTTTATATTTTTTGTTGTATTTTTGTTTTTTTTTTTTTGTGCTTTATTTATCTTTTTTCTTTTGCTTTAATTTTTTTTCGTGTTTTATTTTCTTTCTTTATTTATAATTTCATAAATTTTTATAAAGTTTTGGAATTTTTTATTTTTCTATCTTTTTTTCTTTTATCATTCTTGGTTGTTTTCTATTGCATTTTTATAATTTTTCATTAACTTTTTCTCCTTCCGAATTTTTCTTCTTTTTTTTACTTTTTTTTATGTGCTTTCATTTTTTTTTGTTCACTTTTTTCTTTGTTTTAAAATTTTCTATAAATTTTTTTCTTTTTATTTTTTTTTCGTATTTTTGCCTCTTCATTTTTTATTTTTTTCTTCTTTTTCTCAATTTTTATTTTATATATTTTGCATTTTCATTTTTTATTTTTTTCTTAAATCTTTTTGTTCGCACCTTTTTTTATTTCTTCTTTATAATTTTAAAACCTCAAACTTCTTTTTTTGTGCACTTCTTTTATTTTATTTTTCATCTTTCATATTTTATATCTTTTTCCTCTATTTGTTTTTTTTTTTTTTTGTTTTTCTTTCTACATTCTAAACTAAAAGTTTTTTCCATTTTATATTTGAAATTTTTATTCATTTGTCTTTTTATATTTTTTTGCTTCGCTAATTTTTTATTTTCTTACTTTGTTTATTTTTATTTTTCCTTTCTGGGTATTTTATTTAATTTTTTCGCTTAATTTATTTTTTTTCAACTTTGTAATTTTTTAATAACTTTTTTCCTTCACAATTTTCCTTCTTTTTGCTTTTTTTTTTCATATGCTTTCATTTTTACTGGTTTTAATTTTTTCGTTGTTTTAAAAATTTTTATTTTTCTATATTTTATTCCAAATCTTTTGTCTTTTCTTGCTTCTCTTTTTTTTTTCCACACATTTCCTTTCATTTCTTATTTGCATTTTTAAATTCTCATACTTTTTTTTATTTTGCATTAACTTTTCTCTTTTTTAATTTTTTGTCTGACTTTTTATATTGTTAGGACTTATATGTTTTTCAATTTTTTTTTGTCTTTTTTAAACTAATTTTTTTTTTCATTTTGTCATTCCATTTCATTTTTGAAATTTTTATTCAATTTTTGTCCTTTTTTTGTATTTTTTTTCTTTGTTTTAAAATTTTCTATAAATTTTTTTCTTTTTGTTTTATTTCATATTTTTGCCTCTTCATTTTTTATTTTTTTCTTCTTTTTCTCATTTTTTTCTCAAATATTTTTTTATATATTTTGTATTTTCATTTGTTATTTTTTTCTTAAATCTTTTTGTTCACACCTTTTTTTTATTTCTTCTTTGTAATTTTAAAACCTCAAACTTCTTTTTTTGTGCACTTTCTTTTTATATTTGAAATTTTTATTCATTTTGTCTTTTTATATTTTTTGATTCCCTAATTTTTTATTTTCTTACTTTGTTTATTTTTATTTTTTTCCTTTTATATTTTTTGATTCCCTAACTTTTTTTTACTTTGTAAATTTTTAATAAATTTTTCCCTTTGCAATTTTCCTTCATTTTGCTTTTTTTTTTTTCATATGTTTTCATTTTTACTTTTTTTAATTTTTTCGTTGTTTTAAAAATTTTTATTTTTCTCTTTTTTATTCCAAATCTTTTGTCTTTTCTTTTTTTTTCCACAAATTTCCTTTCATTTCTTATTTGCGTTTTTAAATTCTCATACTTTTTTTTTTTTATTTTGCATTAACTTTTCTCTTTTTTAATTTTTTGTCAGACTTTTTAGATTGTTTGGTCTTATATGTTTTTTAAATTTTTTTTATTTTTTAAACTAATTTTATTTTCATTTTGTCATTCCATTTCATTTTTGAAATTTTTATTCATTTTCTGTCCTCTTTCATTTTCTTACCTTTTATAATTTTTTGTTGTATTTTTGTTTTTTTTTTCTTTTTTCATGCTTTATTTATCTTTTTTCTTTTGCTTTAATTTTTTTTCTTATTTTTATTTTTCGTCGTTTTAAAAATTTTATTTTTCTATTTTTTATTCCAAATCTTTTGTCTTTTCTTTTTTTTTTTTTCCATAAATTTCCTTTCATTTCTTATTTGTGTTTTTAAATTCCCAAACTTTTTATATTGTTAGAACTTATATGTTTTTCAATTTTTTGTATTTTTTAAACTAATTTTTTTCATTTTGCCATTCCATTTCATTTTTGAAATTTTTATTCAATTTTTGTCCTTTTTCATTTTCTTACTTTTTATATTTTTTGTTGTATTTTTGTTTTTTTTTTTTGTGCTTTATTTATCTTTTTTCTTTTGCTTTAATTTTTTTTCGTGTTTTATTTTCTTTCTTTATTTATAATTTCATAAATTTTTATAAAGTTTTGGAATTTTTTATTTTTCTATCTTTTTTTCTTTTATCATTCTTGGTTGTTTTCTATTGCATTTTTATAATTTTTCATTAACTTTTTCTCCTTCCGAATTTTTCTTCTTTTTTTTACTTTTTTTTATGTGCTTTCATTTTTTTTGTTCACTTTTTTCTTTGTTTTAAAATTTTCTATAAATTTTTTTCTTTTTATTTTTTTTTCGTATTTTTGCCTCTTCATTTTTTATTTTTTTCTTCTTTTTCTCAATTTTTATTTTATATATTTTGCATTTTCATTTTTTATTTTTTTCTTAAATCTTTTTGTTCGCACCTTTTTTTATTTCTTCTTTATAATTTTAAAACCTCAAACTTCTTTTTTTGTGCACTTTCTTTTATTTTATTTTTCATCTTTCATATTTTATATCTTTTTCCTCTATTTGTTTTTTTTTTTTTTTGTTTTTCTTTCTACATTCTAAACTAAAAGTTTTTTCCATTTTATATTTGAAATTTTTATTCATTTGTCTTTTTATATTTTTTTGCTTCGCTAATTTTTTATTTTCTTACTTTGTTTATTTTTATTTTTCCTTTCTGGGTATTTTATTTAATTTTTTCGCTTAATTTATTTTTTTTCAACTTTGTAATTTTTTAATAACTTTTTTCCTTCACAATTTTCCTTCTTTTTGCTTTTTTTTCATATGCTTTCATTTTTACTGGTTTTAATTTTTTCGTTGTTTTAAAAATTTTTATTTTTCTATATTTTATTCCAAATCTTTTGTCTTTTCTTGCTTCTCTTTTTTTTTTCCACACATTTCCTTTCATTTCTTATTTGCATTTTTAAATTCTCATACTTTTTTTTATTTTGCATTAACTTTTCTCTTTTTTAATTTTTTGTCTGACTTTTTATATTGTTAGGACTTATATGTTTTTCAATTTTTTTTTGTCTTTTTTAAACTAATTTTTTTTTTTCATTTTGTCATTCCATTTCATTTTTGAAATTTTTATTCAATTTTTGTCCTTTTTTGTATTTTTTTTCTTTGTTTTAAAATTTTCTATAAATTTTTTTCTTTTTGTTTTATTTCATATTTTTGCCTCTTCATTTTTTATTTTTTTCTTCTTTTTCTCATTTTTTTCTCAAATATTTTTTTATATATTTTGTATTTTCATTTGTTATTTTTTTCTTAAATCTTTTTGTTCACACCTTTTTTTATTTCTTCTTTGTAATTTTAAAACCTCAAACTTCTTTTTTTGTGCACTTTCTTTTTATATTTGAAATTTTTATTCATTTTGTCTTTTTATATTTTTTGATTCCCTAATTTTTTATTTTCTTACTTTGTTTATTTTTATTTTTTTCCTTTTATATTTTTTGATTCCCTAACTTTTTTTTACTTTGTAAATTTTTAATAACTTTTTCCCTTTGCAATTTTCCTTCATTTTGCTTTTTTTTTTTTCATATGTTTTCATTTTTACTTTTTTTAATTTTTTCGTTGTTTTAAAAATTTTTATTTTTCTCTTTTTTATTCCAAATCTTTTGTCTTTTCTTTTTTTTTCCACAAATTTCCTTTCATTTCTTATTTGCGTTTTTAAATTCTCATACTTTTTTTTTTTATTTTGCATTAACTTTTCTCTTTTTTAATTTTTTGTCAGACTTTTTAGATTGTTTGGTCTTATATGTTTTTTAATTTTTTGTATTTTTTAAACTATTTTTTTTTTTCATTTTGTCATTCCATTTCATTTTTGAAATTTTTATTCAATTTTTGTCCTTTTTCATTTTCTTACTTCTTATAATTTTTTGTTGTATTTTTGTTTTTTTTTTCTTTTTTCGTGCTTTATCTATCTTTTTTCTTTTGCTTTAATTTTTTTTCTTATTTTATTTTCTTTCTTTATTCATAATTTCATAAATTTTTATAAGGTTTTGGAATTTTTTATTTTTCTATCTTTTTTTCTTTTATCATTCTTGGTTATTTTCTGTTGCATTTTTATAATTTTTCATTAACTTTTTCTCCTTTCGAATTTTTCTTCTTTTTTTTTATGTGCTTTCATTCTTTTTCGTTCAGTTTTTTCTTTGTTTTAAAATTTTCTATAAATTTTTTTCTTTTTGTTTTATTTCATATTTTTGCCTCTTCATTCTTTATTTTTTTTCTTCTTTTTCTCAAATTTTATTTTATATATTTTGTATTTTCATTTTTTATTTTTTTCTTAAATCTTTTTGTTCACACCTTTTTTTTTTTTCTTCTTTATAACTTTAAAACCTCAAACTTCTTTTTTTGTGCACTTTCTTTTATTTTATTTTTCATCTTTCATATTTTATATCTTTTTCCTCTATTTGTTATTTTTTTTTCTTTTTCTTTGTAATTTCTAAACTAAAAGTTTTTTCCATTTTATATTTGATTATTCATTTTGTCTTTTTATATTTTTTTGATTCGCTAATTTTTTATTTTTTCCTTTTTTGGTATTTTATTTAATTTTTTCTCTTAATTTATTTTTTTTATTTTCTTATTTTTTTCTACTTTGTAATTTCTTAATAACTTTTTCCCTTCACAATTTTCCTTCTTTTTGCTTTTTTTACATATGCTTTCGTGTTTACTTGTTTTAATTTTTCATTGTTTTAAAAATTTTTATTTTTCTGTTTTTTATTCCAAATCTTTTGTCTTTTCTTTTTTTTTTCCACAAATTTCCTTTCGTTTCTTATTTGCGTTTTTAAATTCTCATACTTTTTTTTATTTTGCATTAACTTTGCTCTTTTTTAATTTTTTCTCTGACTTTTTATATTATTAGGTCTTATATGTTTTTCAATTTTTTGTTAAACTAATTTTTTTTTCATTTTGTCATTCCATTTCATTTTTGAAATTTTTATTCAATTTTTGTCCTTTTTTTATTTTCTTACTTTTTATATTTTTTGTTGTATTTTTGTTGTATTTTTGTGCTTTATTTATCTTTTTTCTTTTGCTTTACTTTTTTTTCTTATTTTATTTTATTTTATTTTTTCTTTCTTTATTTATAATTTCATAAATTTTTATAAAGTTTTAGAATTTTTTACTTTTCTATCTTTTTTTCTTTTATCATTCTTGGTTATTTTCTATTGCATTTTTATATTTTTTTCATTAACTTTTTCTCCTTCCAAATTTTTCTTCTTTTTTTTACTTTTTTTTTATATGCCATCATTCTTTTTTGTTCACTTTTCTCTTTGTTTTAAAATTTTCTATAAATTTTTTCTTTTTCTTTTATTTCATATTTTTGCCTCTTCATTTTTTATTTTTTTCTTCTTTTTCTCAAATTTTATTTTATATATTTTGTATTTTCTTTTTTTTTTCTTAAATCTTTTTGTTCACACCTTTTTTTATTTCTTCTTTATAGTTTTAAAACCTCAAACTTCTTTTTTTGTGCACTTTCTTTTATTTTATTTTTCATCTTTCATATTTTATATCTTTTTCCTCTGCTTGTTATATTTTTTTTATTTTTCTTTGTACATTCTGAACCAATAGTTTTTTTCATTTTATATTTGAAATTTTTATTCATTTTGTCTTTTTATATTTTTTGATTCGCTAATTTTTTATTTTCTTAATTTGTTTATTTTTATTTTTTCCTTTTTTGGTATTTTATTTAATTTTTTCTCTTAATTTATTTTTTTATTTTCTTTTTTTTCTACTTTGTAATTTTTTAATAACTTTTTCCCTTCATAATTTGCCTTCTTTTTGCTTTTTTTTTTTCATATGCTTTCATTTTTACTTGTTTTAATTTTTTTTGTTGTTTTAAAATTTTCTATTTTTCTATTTTTTATTCCAAATCTTTTGTCTCTTTTTTTCCTCAAATTTCCTTTCATTTCTTATTTGCGCTTTTAAATTCTCATACTTTTTTTTTTATTTTGCATTAACTTTTCTCTTTTTTAATTTTTTGTCTGACTTTTTATATTGTTAGGTCTTATATGTTTTTCAATTTTTTTTTATTTTTTAAACTAATTTTATTTTCATTTTGTCATTCCATTTCATTTTTGAAATTTTTATTCATTTTCTGTCCTCTTTCATTTTCTTACCTTTTATAATTTTTTGTTGTATTTTTGTTTTTTTTTTCTTTTTTCATGCTTTATTTATCTTTTTTCTTTTGCTTTAATTTTTTTTCTTATTTTTATTTTTCGTCGTTTTAAAAATTTTATTTTTCTATTTTTTATTCCAAATCTTTTGTCTTTTCTTTTTTTTTTTTTCCATAAATTTCCTTTCATTTCTTATTTGTGTTTTTAAATTCCCAAACTTTTTATATTGTTAGAACTTATATGTTTTTCAATTTTTTGTATTTTTTAAACTAATTTTTTTCATTTTGCCATTCCATTTCATTTTTGAAATTTTTATTCAATTTTTGTCCTTTTTCATTTTCTTACTTTTTATATTTTTTGTTGTATTTTTGTTTTTTTTTTTTTGTGCTTTATTTATCTTTTTTCTTTTGCTTTAATTTTTTTTCGTGTTTTATTTTCTTTCTTTATTTATAATTTCATAAATTTTTATAAAGTTTTGGAATTTTTTATTTTTCTATCTTTTTTTCTTTTATCATTCTTGGTTGTTTTCTATTGCATTTTTATAATTTTTCATTAACTTTTTCTCCTTCCGAATTTTTCTTCTTTTTTTTACTTTTTTTTATGTGCTTTCATTTTTTTTTGTTCACTTTTTTCTTTGTTTTAAAATTTTCTATAAATTTTTTTCTTTTTATTTTTTTTTCGTATTTTTGCCTCTTCATTTTTTATTTTTTTCTTCTTTTTCTCAATTTTTATTTTATATATTTTGCATTTTCATTTTTTATTTTTTTCTTAAATCTTTTTGTTCGCACCTTTTTTTATTTCTTCTTTATAATTTTAAAACCTCAAACTTCTTTTTTTGTGCACTTCTTTTATTTTATTTTTCATCTTTCATATTTTATATCTTTTTCCTCTATTTGTTTTTTTTTTTTTTTGTTTTTCTTTCTACATTCTAAACTAAAAGTTTTTTCCATTTTATATTTGAAATTTTTATTCATTTGTCTTTTTATATTTTTTTGCTTCGCTAATTTTTTATTTTCTTACTTTGTTTATTTTTATTTTTCCTTTCTGGGTATTTTATTTAATTTTTTCGCTTAATTTATTTTTTTTCAACTTTGTAATTTTTTAATAACTTTTTTCCTTCACAATTTTCCTTCTTTTTGCTTTTTTTTTTCATATGCTTTCATTTTTACTGGTTTTAATTTTTTCGTTGTTTTAAAAATTTTTATTTTTCTATATTTTATTCCAAATCTTTTGTCTTTTCTTGCTTCTCTTTTTTTTTTCCACACATTTCCTTTCATTTCTTATTTGCATTTTTAAATTCTCATACTTTTTTTTATTTTGCATTAACTTTTCTCTTTTTTAATTTTTTGTCTGACTTTTTATATTGTTAGGACTTATATGTTTTTCAATTTTTTTTTGTCTTTTTTAAACTAATTTTTTTTTTCATTTTGTCATTCCATTTCATTTTTGAAATTTTTATTCAATTTTTGTCCTTTTTTTGTATTTTTTTTCTTTGTTTTAAAATTTTCTATAAATTTTTTTCTTTTTGTTTTATTTCATATTTTTGCCTCTTCATTTTTTATTTTTTTCTTCTTTTTCTCATTTTTTTCTCAAATATTTTTTTATATATTTTGTATTTTCATTTGTTATTTTTTTCTTAAATCTTTTTGTTCACACCTTTTTTTTATTTCTTCTTTGTAATTTTAAAACCTCAAACTTCTTTTTTTGTGCACTTTCTTTTTATATTTGAAATTTTTATTCATTTTGTCTTTTTATATTTTTTGATTCCCTAATTTTTTATTTTCTTACTTTGTTTATTTTTATTTTTTTCCTTTTATATTTTTTGATTCCCTAACTTTTTTTTACTTTGTAAATTTTTAATAAATTTTTCCCTTTGCAATTTTCCTTCATTTTGCTTTTTTTTTTTTCATATGTTTTCATTTTTACTTTTTTTAATTTTTTCGTTGTTTTAAAAATTTTTATTTTTCTCTTTTTTATTCCAAATCTTTTGTCTTTTCTTTTTTTTTCCACAAATTTCCTTTCATTTCTTATTTGCGTTTTTAAATTCTCATACTTTTTTTTTTTTATTTTGCATTAACTTTTCTCTTTTTTAATTTTTTGTCAGACTTTTTAGATTGTTTGGTCTTATATGTTTTTCAATTTTTTTTATTTTTTAAACTAATTTTATTTTCATTTTGTCATTCCATTTCATTTTTGAAATTTTTATTCATTTTCTGTCCTCTTTCATTTTCTTACCTTTTATAATTTTTTGTTGTATTTTTGTTTTTTTTTTCTTTTTTCATGCTTTATTTATCTTTTTTCTTTTGCTTTAATTTTTTTTCTTATTTTTATTTTTCGTCGTTTTAAAAATTTTATTTTTCTATTTTTTATTCCAAATCTTTTGTCTTTTCTTTTTTTTTTTTTCCATAAATTTCCTTTCATTTCTTATTTGTGTTTTTAAATTCCCAAACTTTTTATATTGTTAGAACTTATATGTTTTTCAATTTTTTGTATTTTTTAAACTAATTTTTTTCATTTTGCCATTCCATTTCATTTTTGAAATTTTTATTCAATTTTTGTCCTTTTTCATTTTCTTACTTTTTATATTTTTTGTTGTATTTTTGTTTTTTTTTTTTGTGCTTTATTTATCTTTTTTCTTTTGCTTTAATTTTTTTTCGTGTTTTATTTTCTTTCTTTATTTATAATTTCATAAATTTTTATAAAGTTTTGGAATTTTTTATTTTTCTATCTTTTTTTCTTTTATCATTCTTGGTTGTTTTCTATTGCATTTTTATAATTTTTCATTAACTTTTTCTCCTTCCGAATTTTTCTTCTTTTTTTTACTTTTTTTTATGTGCTTTCATTTTTTTTGTTCACTTTTTTCTTTGTTTTAAAATTTTCTATAAATTTTTTTCTTTTTATTTTTTTTTCGTATTTTTGCCTCTTCATTTTTTATTTTTTTCTTCTTTTTCTCAATTTTTATTTTATATATTTTGCATTTTCATTTTTTATTTTTTTCTTAAATCTTTTTGTTCGCACCTTTTTTTATTTCTTCTTTATAATTTTAAAACCTCAAACTTCTTTTTTTGTGCACTTTCTTTTATTTTATTTTTCATCTTTCATATTTTATATCTTTTTCCTCTATTTGTTTTTTTTTTTTTTTGTTTTTCTTTCTACATTCTAAACTAAAAGTTTTTTCCATTTTATATTTGAAATTTTTATTCATTTGTCTTTTTATATTTTTTTGCTTCGCTAATTTTTTATTTTCTTACTTTGTTTATTTTTATTTTTCCTTTCTGGGTATTTTATTTAATTTTTTCGCTTAATTTATTTTTTTTCAACTTTGTAATTTTTTAATAACTTTTTTCCTTCACAATTTTCCTTCTTTTTGCTTTTTTTTCATATGCTTTCATTTTTACTGGTTTTAATTTTTTCGTTGTTTTAAAAATTTTTATTTTTCTATATTTTATTCCAAATCTTTTGTCTTTTCTTGCTTCTCTTTTTTTTTTCCACACATTTCCTTTCATTTCTTATTTGCATTTTTAAATTCTCATACTTTTTTTTATTTTGCATTAACTTTTCTCTTTTTTAATTTTTTGTCTGACTTTTTATATTGTTAGGACTTATATGTTTTTCAATTTTTTTTTGTCTTTTTTAAACTAATTTTTTTTTTTTCATTTTGTCATTCCATTTCATTTTTGAAATTTTTATTCAATTTTTGTCCTTTTTTGTATTTTTTTTCTTTGTTTTAAAATTTTCTATAAATTTTTTTCTTTTTGTTTTATTTCATATTTTTGCCTCTTCATTTTTTATTTTTTTCTTCTTTTTCTCATTTTTTTCTCAAATATTTTTTTATATATTTTGTATTTTCATTTGTTATTTTTTTCTTAAATCTTTTTGTTCACACCTTTTTTTATTTCTTCTTTGTAATTTTAAAACCTCAAACTTCTTTTTTTGTGCACTTTCTTTTTATATTTGAAATTTTTATTCATTTTGTCTTTTTATATTTTTTGATTCCCTAATTTTTTATTTTCTTACTTTGTTTATTTTTATTTTTTTCCTTTTATATTTTTTGATTCCCTAACTTTTTTTTACTTTGTAAATTTTTAATAACTTTTTCCCTTTGCAATTTTCCTTCATTTTGCTTTTTTTTTTTTCATATGTTTTCATTTTTACTTTTTTTAATTTTTTCGTTGTTTTAAAAATTTTTATTTTTCTCTTTTTTATTCCAAATCTTTTGTCTTTTCTTTTTTTTTCCACAAATTTCCTTTCATTTCTTATTTGCGTTTTTAAATTCTCATACTTTTTTTTTTTATTTTGCATTAACTTTTCTCTTTTTTAATTTTTTGTCAGACTTTTTAGATTGTTTGGTCTTATATGTTTTTTAATTTTTTGTATTTTTTAAACTATTTTTTTTTTTTCATTTTGTCATTCCATTTCATTTTTGAAATTTTTATTCAATTTTTGTCCTTTTTCATTTTCTTACTTCTTATAATTTTTTGTTGTATTTTTGTTTTTTTTTTCTTTTTTCGTGCTTTATCTATCTTTTTTCTTTTGCTTTAATTTTTTTTCTTATTTTATTTTCTTTCTTTATTCATAATTTCATAAATTTTTATAAGGTTTTGGAATTTTTTATTTTTCTATCTTTTTTTCTTTTATCATTCTTGGTTATTTTCTGTTGCATTTTTATAATTTTTCATTAACTTTTTCTCCTTTCGAATTTTTCTTCTTTTTTTTTATGTGCTTTCATTCTTTTTCGTTCAGTTTTTTCTTTGTTTTAAAATTTTCTATAAATTTTTTTCTTTTTGTTTTATTTCATATTTTTGCCTCTTCATTCTTTATTTTTTTTCTTCTTTTTCTCAAATTTTATTTTATATATTTTGTATTTTCATTTTTTATTTTTTTCTTAAATCTTTTTGTTCACACCTTTTTTTTTTTTCTTCTTTATAACTTTAAAACCTCAAACTTCTTTTTTTGTGCACTTTCTTTTATTTTATTTTTCATCTTTCATATTTTATATCTTTTTCCTCTATTTGTTATTTTTTTTTCTTTTTCTTTGTAATTTCTAAACTAAAAGTTTTTTCCATTTTATATTTGATTATTCATTTTGTCTTTTTATATTTTTTTGATTCGCTAATTTTTTATTTTTTCCTTTTTTGGTATTTTATTTAATTTTTTCTCTTAATTTATTTTTTTTATTTTCTTATTTTTTTCTACTTTGTAATTTCTTAATAACTTTTTCCCTTCACAATTTTCCTTCTTTTTGCTTTTTTTACATATGCTTTCGTGTTTACTTGTTTTAATTTTTCATTGTTTTAAAAATTTTTATTTTTCTGTTTTTTATTCCAAATCTTTTGTCTTTTCTTTTTTTTTTCCACAAATTTCCTTTCGTTTCTTATTTGCGTTTTTAAATTCTCATACTTTTTTTTATTTTGCATTAACTTTGCTCTTTTTTAATTTTTTCTCTGACTTTTTATATTATTAGGTCTTATATGTTTTTCAATTTTTTGTTAAACTAATTTTTTTTTCATTTTGTCATTCCATTTCATTTTTGAAATTTTTATTCAATTTTTGTCCTTTTTTTATTTTCTTACTTTTTATATTTTTTGTTGTATTTTTGTTGTATTTTTGTGCTTTATTTATCTTTTTTCTTTTGCTTTACTTTTTTTTCTTATTTTATTTTATTTTATTTTTTCTTTCTTTATTTATAATTTCATAAATTTTTATAAAGTTTTAGAATTTTTTACTTTTCTATCTTTTTTTCTTTTATCATTCTTGGTTATTTTCTATTGCATTTTTATATTTTTTTCATTAACTTTTTCTCCTTCCAAATTTTTCTTCTTTTTTTTACTTTTTTTTTATATGCCATCATTCTTTTTTGTTCACTTTTCTCTTTGTTTTAAAATTTTCTATAAATTTTTTCTTTTTCTTTTATTTCATATTTTTGCCTCTTCATTTTTTATTTTTTTCTTCTTTTTCTCAAATTTTATTTTATATATTTTGTATTTTCTTTTTTTTTTCTTAAATCTTTTTGTTCACACCTTTTTTTATTTCTTCTTTATAGTTTTAAAACCTCAAACTTCTTTTTTTGTGCACTTTCTTTTATTTTATTTTTCATCTTTCATATTTTATATCTTTTTCCTCTGCTTGTTATATTTTTTTTATTTTTCTTTGTACATTCTGAACCAATAGTTTTTTTCATTTTATATTTGAAATTTTTATTCATTTTGTCTTTTTATATTTTTTGATTCGCTAATTTTTTATTTTCTTAATTTGTTTATTTTTATTTTTTCCTTTTTTGGTATTTTATTTAATTTTTTCTCTTAATTTATTTTTTTATTTTCTTTTTTTTCTACTTTGTAATTTTTTAATAACTTTTTCCCTTCATAATTTGCCTTCTTTTTGCTTTTTTTTTTTCATATGCTTTCATTTTTACTTGTTTTAATTTTTTTTGTTGTTTTAAAATTTTCTATTTTTCTATTTTTTATTCCAAATCTTTTGTCTCTTTTTTTCCTCAAATTTCCTTTCATTTCTTATTTGCGCTTTTAAATTCTCATACTTTTTTTTTTATTTTGCATTAACTTTTCTCTTTTTTAATTTTTTGTCTGACTTTTTATATTGTTAGGTCTTATATGTTTTTCAATTTTTTTTTATTTTTTAAACTAATTTTATTTTCATTTTGTCATTCCATTTCATTTTTGAAATTTTTATTCATTTTCTGTCCTCTTTCATTTTCTTACCTTTTATAATTTTTTGTTGTATTTTTGTTTTTTTTTTCTTTTTTCATGCTTTATTTATCTTTTTTCTTTTGCTTTAATTTTTTTTCTTATTTTTATTTTTCGTCGTTTTAAAAATTTTATTTTTCTATTTTTTATTCCAAATCTTTTGTCTTTTCTTTTTTTTTTTTTCCATAAATTTCCTTTCATTTCTTATTTGTGTTTTTAAATTCCCAAACTTTTTATATTGTTAGAACTTATATGTTTTTCAATTTTTTGTATTTTTTAAACTAATTTTTTTCATTTTGCCATTCCATTTCATTTTTGAAATTTTTATTCAATTTTTGTCCTTTTTCATTTTCTTACTTTTTATATTTTTTGTTGTATTTTTGTTTTTTTTTTTTTGTGCTTTATTTATCTTTTTTCTTTTGCTTTAATTTTTTTTCGTGTTTTATTTTCTTTCTTTATTTATAATTTCATAAATTTTTATAAAGTTTTGGAATTTTTTATTTTTCTATCTTTTTTTCTTTTATCATTCTTGGTTGTTTTCTATTGCATTTTTATAATTTTTCATTAACTTTTTCTCCTTCCGAATTTTTCTTCTTTTTTTTACTTTTTTTTATGTGCTTTCATTTTTTTTTGTTCACTTTTTTCTTTGTTTTAAAATTTTCTATAAATTTTTTTCTTTTTATTTTTTTTTCGTATTTTTGCCTCTTCATTTTTTATTTTTTTCTTCTTTTTCTCAATTTTTATTTTATATATTTTGCATTTTCATTTTTTATTTTTTTCTTAAATCTTTTTGTTCGCACCTTTTTTTATTTCTTCTTTATAATTTTAAAACCTCAAACTTCTTTTTTTGTGCACTTCTTTTATTTTATTTTTCATCTTTCATATTTTATATCTTTTTCCTCTATTTGTTTTTTTTTTTTTTTGTTTTTCTTTCTACATTCTAAACTAAAAGTTTTTTCCATTTTATATTTGAAATTTTTATTCATTTGTCTTTTTATATTTTTTTGCTTCGCTAATTTTTTATTTTCTTACTTTGTTTATTTTTATTTTTCCTTTCTGGGTATTTTATTTAATTTTTTCGCTTAATTTATTTTTTTTCAACTTTGTAATTTTTTAATAACTTTTTTCCTTCACAATTTTCCTTCTTTTTGCTTTTTTTTTTCATATGCTTTCATTTTTACTGGTTTTAATTTTTTCGTTGTTTTAAAAATTTTTATTTTTCTATATTTTATTCCAAATCTTTTGTCTTTTCTTGCTTCTCTTTTTTTTTTCCACACATTTCCTTTCATTTCTTATTTGCATTTTTAAATTCTCATACTTTTTTTTATTTTGCATTAACTTTTCTCTTTTTTAATTTTTTGTCTGACTTTTTATATTGTTAGGACTTATATGTTTTTCAATTTTTTTTTGTCTTTTTTAAACTAATTTTTTTTTTTCATTTTGTCATTCCATTTCATTTTTGAAATTTTTATTCAATTTTTGTCCTTTTTTTGTATTTTTTTTCTTTGTTTTAAAATTTTCTATAAATTTTTTTCTTTTTGTTTTATTTCATATTTTTGCCTCTTCATTTTTTATTCTTTTCTTCTTTTTCTCATTTTTTTCTCAAATATTTTTTTATATATTTTGTATTTTCATTTGTTATTTTTTTCTTAAATCTTTTTGTTCACACCTTTTTTTATTTCTTCTTTGTAATTTTAAAACCTCAAACTTCTTTTTTTGTGCACTTTCTTTTTATATTTGAAATTTTTATTCATTTTGTCTTTTTATATTTTTTGATTCCCTAATTTTTTATTTTCTTACTTTGTTTATTTTTATTTTTTTCCTTTTATATTTTTTGATTCCCTAACTTTTTTTTACTTTGTAAATTTTTAATAACTTTTTCCCTTTGCAATTTTCCTTCATTTTGCTTTTTTTTTTTTTCATATGTTTTCATTTTTACTTTTTTTAATTTTTTCGTTGTTTTAAAAATTTTTATTTTTCTCTTTTTTATTCCAAATCTTTTGTCTTTTCTTTTTTTTTCCACAAATTTCCTTTCATTTCTTATTTGCGTTTTTAAATTCTCATACTTTTTTTTTTTTATTTTGCGTTAACTTTTCTCTTTTTTAATTTTTTGTCAGACTTTTTAGATTGTTTGGTCTTATATGTTTTTTAATTTTTTGTATTTTTTAAACTAATTTTTTTTTTCATTTTGTCATTCCATTTCATTTTTGAAATTTTTATTCAATTTTTGTCCTTTTTCATTTTCTTACTTCTTATAATTTTTTGTTGTATTTTTGTTTTTTTTTCTTTTTTCGTGCTTTATCTATCTTTTTTCTTTTGCTTTAATTTTTTTTCTTATTTTATTTTCTTTCTTTATTCATAATTTCATAAATTTTTATAAGGTTTTGGAATTTTTTATTTTTCTATCTTTTTTTCTTTTATCATTCTTGGTTATTTTCTGTTGCATTTTTATAATTTTTCATTAACTTTTTCTCCTTCCGAATTTTTCTTCTTTTTTTTTATGTGCTTTCATTCTTTTTCGTTCAGTTTTTTCTTTGTTTTAAAATTTTCTATAAATTTTTTTCTTTTTGTTTTATTTCATATTTTTGCCTCTTCATTCTTTATTTTTTTTCTTCTTTTTCTCAAATTTTATTTTATATATTTTGTATTTTCATTTTTTATTTTTTTCTTAAATCTTTTTGTTCACACCTTTTTTTTTTTTTCTTCTTTATAACTTTAAAACCTCAAACTTCTTTTTTTGTGCACTTTCTTTTATTTTATTTTTCATCTTTCATATTTTATATCTTTTTCCTCTATTTGTTATTTTTTTTTCTTTTTCTTTGTAATTTCTAAACTAAAAGTTTTTTCCATTTTATATTTGATTATTCATTTTGTCTTTTTATATTTTTTTGATTCGCAAATTTTTTATTTTTTCCTTTTTTGGTATTTTATTTAATTTTTTCTCTTAATTTATTTTTTTTATTTTCTTATTTTTTTCTACTTTGTAATTTCTTAATAACTTTTTCCCTTCACAATTTTCCTTCTTTTTGCTTTTTTTACATATGCTTTCGTGTTTACTTGTTTTAATTTTTCATTGTTTTAAAAATTTTTATTTTTCTGTTTTTTATTCCAAATCTTTTGTCTTTTCTTTTTTTTTTCCACAAATTTCCTTTCGTTTCTTATTTGCGTTTTTAAATTCTCATACTTTTTTTTATTTTGCATTAACTTTGCTCTTTTTTAATTTTTTCTCTGACTTTTTATATTATTAGGTCTTATATGTTTTTCAATTTTTTGTTAAACTAATTTTTTTTTCATTTTGTCATTCCATTTCATTTTTGAAATTTTTATTCAATTTTTGTCCTTTTTTTATTTTCTTACTTTTTATATTTTTTGTTGTATTTTTGTTGTATTTTTGTGCTTTATTTATCTTTTTTCTTTTGCTTTACTTTTTTTTCTTATTTTATTTTATTTTATTTTTTCTTTCTTTATTTATAATTTCATAAATTTTTATAAAGTTTTAGAATTTTTTACTTTTCTATCTTTTTTTCTTTTATCATTCTTGGTTATTTTCTATTGCATTTTTATATTTTTTTCATTAACTTTTTCTCCTTCCAAATTTTTCTTCTTTTTTTTACTTTTTTTTTATATGCCATCATTCTTTTTTGTTCACTTTTCTCTTTGTTTTAAAATTTTCTATAAATTTTTTCTTTTTCTTTTATTTCATATTTTTGCCTCTTCATTTTTTATTTTTTTCTTCTTTTTCTCAAATTTTATTTTATATATTTTGTATTTTCTTTTTTTTTTCTTAAATCTTTTTGTTCACACCTTTTTTTATTTCTTCTTTATAGTTTTAAAACCTCAAACTTCTTTTTTTGTGCACTTTCTTTTATTTTATTTTTCATCTTTCATATTTTATATCTTTTTCCTCTGCTTGTTATATTTTTTTTATTTTTCTTTGTACATTCTGAACCAATAGTTTTTTTCATTTTATATTTGAAATTTTTATTCATTTTGTCTTTTTATATTTTTTGATTCGCTAATTTTTTATTTTCTTAATTTGTTTATTTTTATTTTTTCCTTTTTTGGTATTTTATTTAATTTTTTCTCTTAATTTATTTTTTTATTTTCTTTTTTTTCTACTTTGTAATTTTTTAATAACTTTTTCCCTTCATAATTTGCCTTCTTTTTGCTTTTTTTTTTTCATATGCTTTCATTTTTACTTGTTTTAATTTTTTTTGTTGTTTTAAAATTTTCTATTTTTCTATTTTTTATTCCAAATCTTTTGTCTCTTTTTTTCCTCAAATTTCCTTTCATTTCTTATTTGCGCTTTTAAATTCTCATACTTTTTTTTTTATTTTGCATTAACTTTTCTCTTTTTTAATTTTTTGTCTGACTTTTTATATTGTTAGGTCTTATATGTTTTTCAATTTTTTTTTATTTTTTAAACTAATTTTATTTTCATTTTGTCATTCCATTTCATTTTTGAAATTTTTATTCATTTTCTGTCCTCTTTCATTTTCTTACCTTTTATAATTTTTTGTTGTATTTTTGTTTTTTTTTTCTTTTTTCATGCTTTATTTATCTTTTTTCTTTTGCTTTAATTTTTTTTCTTATTTTTATTTTTCGTCGTTTTAAAAATTTTATTTTTCTATTTTTTATTCCAAATCTTTTGTCTTTTCTTTTTTTTTTTTTCCATAAATTTCCTTTCATTTCTTATTTGTGTTTTTAAATTCCCAAACTTTTTATATTGTTAGAACTTATATGTTTTTCAATTTTTTGTATTTTTTAAACTAATTTTTTTCATTTTGCCATTCCATTTCATTTTTGAAATTTTTATTCAATTTTTGTCCTTTTTCATTTTCTTACTTTTTATATTTTTTGTTGTATTTTTGTTTTTTTTTTTTTGTGCTTTATTTATCTTTTTTCTTTTGCTTTAATTTTTTTTCGTGTTTTATTTTCTTTCTTTATTTATAATTTCATAAATTTTTATAAAGTTTTGGAATTTTTTATTTTTCTATCTTTTTTTCTTTTATCATTCTTGGTTGTTTTCTATTGCATTTTTATAATTTTTCATTAACTTTTTCTCCTTCCGAATTTTTCTTCTTTTTTTTACTTTTTTTTATGTGCTTTCATTTTTTTTTGTTCACTTTTTTCTTTGTTTTAAAATTTTCTATAAATTTTTTTCTTTTTATTTTTTTTTCGTATTTTTGCCTCTTCATTTTTTATTTTTTTCTTCTTTTTCTCAATTTTTATTTTATATATTTTGCATTTTCATTTTTTATTTTTTTCTTAAATCTTTTTGTTCGCACCTTTTTTTATTTCTTCTTTATAATTTTAAAACCTCAAACTTCTTTTTTTGTGCACTTCTTTTATTTTATTTTTCATCTTTCATATTTTATATCTTTTTCCTCTATTTGTTTTTTTTTTTTTTTGTTTTTCTTTCTACATTCTAAACTAAAAGTTTTTTCCATTTTATATTTGAAATTTTTATTCATTTGTCTTTTTATATTTTTTTGCTTCGCTAATTTTTTATTTTCTTACTTTGTTTATTTTTATTTTTCCTTTCTGGGTATTTTATTTAATTTTTTCGCTTAATTTATTTTTTTTCAACTTTGTAATTTTTTAATAACTTTTTTCCTTCACAATTTTCCTTCTTTTTGCTTTTTTTTTTCATATGCTTTCATTTTTACTGGTTTTAATTTTTTCGTTGTTTTAAAAATTTTTATTTTTCTATATTTTATTCCAAATCTTTTGTCTTTTCTTGCTTCTCTTTTTTTTTTCCACACATTTCCTTTCATTTCTTATTTGCATTTTTAAATTCTCATACTTTTTTTTATTTTGCATTAACTTTTCTCTTTTTTAATTTTTTGTCTGACTTTTTATATTGTTAGGACTTATATGTTTTTCAATTTTTTTTTGTCTTTTTTAAACTAATTTTTTTTTTTCATTTTGTCATTCCATTTCATTTTTGAAATTTTTATTCAATTTTTGTCCTTTTTTTGTATTTTTTTTCTTTGTTTTAAAATTTTCTATAAATTTTTTTCTTTTTGTTTTATTTCATATTTTTGCCTCTTCATTTTTTATTCTTTTCTTCTTTTTCTCATTTTTTTCTCAAATATTTTTTTATATATTTTGTATTTTCATTTGTTATTTTTTTCTTAAATCTTTTTGTTCACACCTTTTTTTATTTCTTCTTTGTAATTTTAAAACCTCAAACTTCTTTTTTTGTGCACTTTCTTTTTATATTTGAAATTTTTATTCATTTTGTCTTTTTATATTTTTTGATTCCCTAATTTTTTATTTTCTTACTTTGTTTATTTTTATTTTTTTCCTTTTATATTTTTTGATTCCCTAACTTTTTTTTACTTTGTAAATTTTTAATAACTTTTTCCCTTTGCAATTTTCCTTCATTTTGCTTTTTTTTTTTTTCATATGTTTTCATTTTTACTTTTTTTAATTTTTTCGTTGTTTTAAAAATTTTTATTTTTCTCTTTTTTATTCCAAATCTTTTGTCTTTTCTTTTTTTTTCCACAAATTTCCTTTCATTTCTTATTTGCGTTTTTAAATTCTCATACTTTTTTTTTTTTATTTTGCGTTAACTTTTCTCTTTTTTAATTTTTTGTCAGACTTTTTAGATTGTTTGGTCTTATATGTTTTTTAATTTTTTGTATTTTTTAAACTAATTTTTTTTTTCATTTTGTCATTCCATTTCATTTTTGAAATTTTTATTCAATTTTTGTCCTTTTTCATTTTCTTACTTCTTATAATTTTTTGTTGTATTTTTGTTTTTTTTTCTTTTTTCGTGCTTTATCTATCTTTTTTCTTTTGCTTTAATTTTTTTTCTTATTTTATTTTCTTTCTTTATTCATAATTTCATAAATTTTTATAAGGTTTTGGAATTTTTTATTTTTCTATCTTTTTTTCTTTTATCATTCTTGGTTATTTTCTGTTGCATTTTTATAATTTTTCATTAACTTTTTCTCCTTCCGAATTTTTCTTCTTTTTTTTTATGTGCTTTCATTCTTTTTCGTTCAGTTTTTTCTTTGTTTTAAAATTTTCTATAAATTTTTTTCTTTTTGTTTTATTTCATATTTTTGCCTCTTCATTCTTTATTTTTTTTCTTCTTTTTCTCAAATTTTATTTTATATATTTTGTATTTTCATTTTTTATTTTTTTCTTAAATCTTTTTGTTCACACCTTTTTTTTTTTTTCTTCTTTATAACTTTAAAACCTCAAACTTCTTTTTTTGTGCACTTTCTTTTATTTTATTTTTCATCTTTCATATTTTATATCTTTTTCCTCTATTTGTTATTTTTTTTTCTTTTTCTTTGTAATTTCTAAACTAAAAGTTTTTTCCATTTTATATTTGATTATTCATTTTGTCTTTTTATATTTTTTTGATTCGCAAATTTTTTATTTTTTCCTTTTTTGGTATTTTATTTAATTTTTTCTCTTAATTTATTTTTTTTATTTTCTTATTTTTTTCTACTTTGTAATTTCTTAATAACTTTTTCCCTTCACAATTTTCCTTCTTTTTGCTTTTTTTACATATGCTTTCGTGTTTACTTGTTTTAATTTTTCATTGTTTTAAAAATTTTTATTTTTCTGTTTTTTATTCCAAATCTTTTGTCTTTTCTTTTTTTTTTCCACAAATTTCCTTTCGTTTCTTATTTGCGTTTTTAAATTCTCATACTTTTTTTTATTTTGCATTAACTTTGCTCTTTTTTAATTTTTTCTCTGACTTTTTATATTATTAGGTCTTATATGTTTTTCAATTTTTTGTTAAACTAATTTTTTTTTCATTTTGTCATTCCATTTCATTTTTGAAATTTTTATTCAATTTTTGTCCTTTTTTTATTTTCTTACTTTTTATATTTTTTGTTGTATTTTTGTTGTATTTTTGTGCTTTATTTATCTTTTTTCTTTTGCTTTACTTTTTTTTCTTATTTTATTTTATTTTATTTTTTCTTTCTTTATTTATAATTTCATAAATTTTTATAAAGTTTTAGAATTTTTTACTTTTCTATCTTTTTTTCTTTTATCATTCTTGGTTATTTTCTATTGCATTTTTATATTTTTTTCATTAACTTTTTCTCCTTCCAAATTTTTCTTCTTTTTTTTACTTTTTTTTTATATGCCATCATTCTTTTTTGTTCACTTTTCTCTTTGTTTTAAAATTTTCTATAAATTTTTTCTTTTTCTTTTATTTCATATTTTTGCCTCTTCATTTTTTATTTTTTTCTTCTTTTTCTCAAATTTTATTTTATATATTTTGTATTTTCTTTTTTTTTTCTTAAATCTTTTTGTTCACACCTTTTTTTATTTCTTCTTTATAGTTTTAAAACCTCAAACTTCTTTTTTTGTGCACTTTCTTTTATTTTATTTTTCATCTTTCATATTTTATATCTTTTTCCTCTGCTTGTTATATTTTTTTTATTTTTCTTTGTACATTCTGAACCAATAGTTTTTTTCATTTTATATTTGAAATTTTTATTCATTTTGTCTTTTTATATTTTTTGATTCGCTAATTTTTTATTTTCTTAATTTGTTTATTTTTATTTTTTCCTTTTTTGGTATTTTATTTAATTTTTTCTCTTAATTTATTTTTTTATTTTCTTTTTTTTCTACTTTGTAATTTTTTAATAACTTTTTCCCTTCATAATTTGCCTTCTTTTTGCTTTTTTTTTTTCATATGCTTTCATTTTTACTTGTTTTAATTTTTTTTGTTGTTTTAAAATTTTCTATTTTTCTATTTTTTATTCCAAATCTTTTGTCTCTTTTTTTCCTCAAATTTCCTTTCATTTCTTATTTGCGCTTTTAAATTCTCATACTTTTTTTTTTATTTTGCATTAACTTTTCTCTTTTTTAATTTTTTGTCTGACTTTTTATATTGTTAGGTCTTATATGTTTTTCAATTTTTTTTTATTTTTTAAACTAATTTTATTTTCATTTTGTCATTCCATTTCATTTTTGAAATTTTTATTCATTTTCTGTCCTCTTTCATTTTCTTACCTTTTATAATTTTTTGTTGTATTTTTGTTTTTTTTTTCTTTTTTCATGCTTTATTTATCTTTTTTCTTTTGCTTTAATTTTTTTTCTTATTTTTATTTTTCGTCGTTTTAAAAATTTTATTTTTCTATTTTTTATTCCAAATCTTTTGTCTTTTCTTTTTTTTTTTTTCCATAAATTTCCTTTCATTTCTTATTTGTGTTTTTAAATTCCCAAACTTTTTATATTGTTAGAACTTATATGTTTTTCAATTTTTTGTATTTTTTAAACTAATTTTTTTCATTTTGCCATTCCATTTCATTTTTGAAATTTTTATTCAATTTTTGTCCTTTTTCATTTTCTTACTTTTTATATTTTTTGTTGTATTTTTGTTTTTTTTTTTTTGTGCTTTATTTATCTTTTTTCTTTTGCTTTAATTTTTTTTCGTGTTTTATTTTCTTTCTTTATTTATAATTTCATAAATTTTTATAAAGTTTTGGAATTTTTTATTTTTCTATCTTTTTTTCTTTTATCATTCTTGGTTGTTTTCTATTGCATTTTTATAATTTTTCATTAACTTTTTCTCCTTCCGAATTTTTCTTCTTTTTTTTACTTTTTTTTATGTGCTTTCATTTTTTTTTGTTCATTTTTTTCTTTGTTTTAAAATTTTCTATAAATTTTTTTCTTTTTATTTTTTTTTCGTATTTTTGCCTCTTCATTTTTTATTTTTTTCTTCTTTTTCTCAATTTTTATTTTATATATTTTGCATTTTCATTTTTTATTTTTTTCTTAAATCTTTTTGTTCGCACCTTTTTTTATTTCTTCTTTATAATTTTAAAACCTCAAACTTCTTTTTTTGTGCACTTCTTTTATTTTATTTTTCATCTTTCATATTTTATATCTTTTTCCTCTATTTGTTTTTTTTTTTTTTGTTTTTCTTTCTACATTCTAAACTAAAAGTTTTTTCCATTTTATATTTGAAATTTTTATTCATTTGTCTTTTTATATTTTTTTGCTTCGCTAATTTTTTATTTTCTTACTTTGTTTATTTTTATTTTTCCTTTCTGGGTATTTTATTTAATTTTTTCGCTTAATTTATTTTTTTTCAACTTTGTAATTTTTTAATAACTTTTTTCCTTCACAATTTTCCTTCTTTTTGCTTTTTTTTTTCATATGCTTTCATTTTTACTGGTTTTAATTTTTTCGTTGTTTTAAAAATTTTTATTTTTCTATATTTTATTCCAAATCTTTTGTCTTTTCTTGCTTCTCTTTTTTTTTTCCACACATTTCCTTTCATTTCTTATTTGCATTTTTAAATTCTCATACTTTTTTTTATTTTGCATTAACTTTTCTCTTTTTTAATTTTTTGTCTGACTTTTTATATTGTTAGGACTTATATGTTTTTCAATTTTTTTTTGTCTTTTTTAAACTAATTTTTTTTTTTCATTTTGTCATTCCATTTCATTTTTGAAATTTTTATTCAATTTTTGTCCTTTTTTTGTATTTTTTTTCTTTGTTTTAAAATTTTCTATAAATTTTTTTCTTTTTGTTTTATTTCATATTTTTGCCTCTTCATTTTTTATTCTTTTCTTCTTTTTCTCATTTTTTTCTCAAATATTTTTTTATATATTTTGTATTTTCATTTGTTATTTTTTTCTTAAATCTTTTTGTTCACACCTTTTTTTATTTCTTCTTTGTAATTTTAAAACCTCAAACTTCTTTTTTTGTGCACTTTCTTTTTATATTTGAAATTTTTATTCATTTTGTCTTTTTATATTTTTTGATTCCCTAATTTTTTATTTTCTTACTTTGTTTATTTTTATTTTTTTCCTTTTATATTTTTTGATTCCCTAACTTTTTTTTACTTTGTAAATTTTTAATAACTTTTTCCCTTTGCAATTTTCCTTCATTTTGCTTTTTTTTTTTTTCATATGTTTTCATTTTTACTTTTTTTAATTTTTTCGTTGTTTTAAAAATTTTTATTTTTCTCTTTTTTATTCCAAATCTTTTGTCTTTTCTTTTTTTTTCCACAAATTTCCTTTCATTTCTTATTTGCGTTTTTAAATTCTCATACTTTTTTTTTTTTATTTTGCGTTAACTTTTCTCTTTTTTAATTTTTTGTCAGACTTTTTAGATTGTTTGGTCTTATATGTTTTTTAATTTTTTGTATTTTTTAAACTAATTTTTTTTTTCATTTTGTCATTCCATTTCATTTTTGAAATTTTTATTCAATTTTTGTCCTTTTTCATTTTCTTACTTCTTATAATTTTTTGTTGTATTTTTGTTTTTTTTTCTTTTTTCGTGCTTTATCTATCTTTTTTCTTTTGCTTTAATTTTTTTTCTTATTTTATTTTCTTTCTTTATTCATAATTTCATAAATTTTTATAAGGTTTTGGAATTTTTTATTTTTCTATCTTTTTTTCTTTTATCATTCTTGGTTATTTTCTGTTGCATTTTTATAATTTTTCATTAACTTTTTCTCCTTCCGAATTTTTCTTCTTCTTTTTTATGTGCTTTCATTCTTTTTCGTTCAGTTTTTTCTTTGTTTTAAAATTTTCTATAAATTTTTTTCTTTTTGTTTTATTTCATATTTTTGCCTCTTCATTCTTTATTTTTTTTCTTCTTTTTCTCAAATTTTATTTTATATATTTTGTATTTTCATTTTTTATTTTTTTCTTAAATCTTTTTGTTCACACCTTTTTTTTTTTTCTTCTTTATAACTTTAAAACCTCAAACTTCTTTTTTTGTGCACTTTCTTTTATTTTATTTTTCATCTTTCATATTTTATATCTTTTTCCTCTATTTGTTATTTTTTTTTCTTTTTCTTTGTAATTTCTAAACTAAAAGTTTTTTCCATTTTATATTTGATTATTCATTTTGTCTTTTTATATTTTTTTGATTCGCTAATTTTTTATTTTTTCCTTTTTTGGTATTTTATTTAATTTTTTCTCTTAATTTATTTTTTTTATTTTCTTATTTTTTTCTACTTTGTAA
Source organism: Durio zibethinus (assembly GCF_047325235.1). Classification (NCBI taxonomy): domain Eukaryota; kingdom Viridiplantae; phylum Streptophyta; class Magnoliopsida; order Malvales; family Malvaceae; genus Durio; species Durio zibethinus. The sequence goes on along the minus strand of NC_143180.1, from coordinate 12,581,155 downwards.
TTTCTTAATAACTTTTTCCCTTCACAATTTTCCTTCTTTTTGCTTTTTTTACATATGCTTTCGTGTTTACTTGTTTTAATTTTTCATTGTTTTAAAAATTTTTATTTTTCTGTTTTTTATTCCAAATCTTTTGTCTTTTCTTTTTTTTTTCCACAAATTTCCTTTCGTTTCTTATTTGCGTTTTTAAATTCTCATACTTTTTTTTATTTTGCATTAACTTTGCTCTTTTTTAATTTTTTCTCTGACTTTTTATATTATTAGGTCTTATATGTTTTTCAATTTTTTGTTAAACTAATTTTTTTTTCATTTTGTCATTCCATTTCATTTTTGAAATTTTTATTCAATTTTTGCCCTTTTTTTATTTTCTTACTTTTTATATTTTTTGTTGTATTTTTGTTTTTTTTTTGTGCTTTATTTATCTTTTTTCTTTTGCTTTACTTTTTTTTCTTATTTTATTTTATTTTATTTTTTCTTTCTTTATTTATAATTTCATAAATTTTTATAAAGTTTTAGAATTTTTTACTTTTCTATCTTTTTTTCTTTTATCATTCTTGGTTATTTTCTATTGCATTTTTATATTTTTTTTCATTAACTTTTTCTCCTTCCAAATTTTTCTTCTTTTTTTTACTTTTTTTTTATATGCCATCATTCTTTTTTGTTCACTTTTCTCTTTGTTTTAAAATTTTCTATAAATTTTTTCTTTTTCTTTTATTTCATATTTTTGCCTCTTCATTTTTTATTTTTTTCTTCTTTTTCTCAAATTTTATTTTATATATTTTGTATTTTCTTTTTTTTTTCTTAAATCTTTTTGTTCACACCTTTTTTTATTTCTTCTTTATAGTTTTAAAACCTCAAACTTCTTTTTTTGTGCACTTTCTTTTATTTTATTTTTCATCTTTCATATTTTATATCTTTTTCCTCTGCTTGTTATATTTTTTTTATTTTTCTTTGTACATTCTGAACCAATAGTTTTTTTCATTTTATATTTGAAATTTTTATTCATTTTGTCTTTTTATATTTTTTGATTCGCTAATTTTTTATTTTCTTAATTTGTTTATTTTTATTTTTTCCTTTTTTGGTATTTTATTTAATTTTTTCTCTTAATTTATTTTTTTATTTTCTTTTTTTTTCTACTTTGTAATTTTTTAATAACTTTTTCCCTTCATAATTTGCCTTCTTTTTGCTTTTTTTTTTCATATGCTTTCATTTTTACTTGTTTTAATTTTTTTTGTTGTTTTAAAATTTTCTATTTTTCTATTTTTTATTCCAAATCTTTTGTCTCTTTTTTTCCTCAAATTTCCTTTCATTTCTTATTTGCGCTTTTAAATTCTCATACTTTTTTTTTTATTTTGCATTAACTTTTCTCTTTTTTAATTTTTTGTCTGACTTTTTATATTGTTAGGTCTTATATGTTTTTCAATTTTTTTTTATTTTTTAAACTAATTTTATTTTCATTTTGTCATTCCATTTCATTTTTGAAATTTTTATTCATTTTCTGTCCTCTTTCATTTTCTTACCTTTTATAATTTTTTGTTGTATTTTTGTTTTTTTTTTCTTTTTTCATGCTTTATTTATCTTTTTTCTTTTGCTTTAATTTTTTTTCTTATTTTTATTTTTCGTCGTTTTAAAAATTTTATTTTTCTATTTTTTATTCCAAATCTTTTGTCTTTTCTTTTTTTTTTTTTTCCATAAATTTCCTTTCATTTCTTATTTGTGTTTTTAAATTCCCAAACTTTTTATATTGTTAGAACTTATATGTTTTTCAATTTTTTGTATTTTTTAAACTAATTTTTTTCATTTTGCCATTCCATTTCATTTTTGAAATTTTTATTCAATTTTTGTCCTTTTTCATTTTCTTACTTTTTATATTTTTTGTTGTATTTTTGTTTTTTTTTTTTGTGCTTTATTTATCTTTTTTCTTTTGCTTTAATTTTTTTTCGTGTTTTATTTTCTTTCTTTATTTATAATTTCATAAATTTTTATAAAGTTTTGGAATTTTTTATTTTTCTATCTTTTTTTCTTTTATCATTCTTGGTTGTTTTCTATTGCATTTTTATAATTTTTCATTAACTTTTTCTCCTTCCGAATTTTTCTTCTTTTTTTTACTTTTTTTTATGTGCTTTCATTTTTTTTTGTTCACTTTTTTCTTTGTTTTAAAATTTTCTATAAATTTTTTTCTTTTTATTTTTTTTTCGTATTTTTGCCTCTTCATTTTTTATTTTTTTCTTCTTTTTCTCAATTTTTATTTTATATATTTTGCATTTTCATTTTTTATTTTTTTCTTAAATCTTTTTGTTCGCACCTTTTTTTATTTCTTCTTTATAATTTTAAAACCTCAAACTTCTTTTTTTGTGCACTTCTTTTATTTTATTTTTCATCTTTCATATTTTATATCTTTTTCCTCTATTTGTTTTTTTTTTTTTTTGTTTTTCTTTCTACATTCTAAACTAAAAGTTTTTTCCATTTTATATTTGAAATTTTTATTCATTTGTCTTTTTATATTTTTTTGCTTCGCTAATTTTTTATTTTCTTACTTTGTTTATTTTTATTTTTCCTTTCTGGGTATTTTATTTAATTTTTTCGCTTAATTTATTTTTTTTCAACTTTGTAATTTTTTAATAACTTTTTTCCTTCACAATTTTCCTTCTTTTTGCTTTTTTTTTTTCATATGCTTTCATTTTTACTGGTTTTAATTTTTTCGTTGTTTTAAAAATTTTTATTTTTCTATATTTTATTCCAAATCTTTTGTCTTTTCTTGCTTCTCTTTTTTTTTTCCACACATTTCCTTTCATTTCTTATTTGCATTTTTAAATTCTCATACTTTTTTTTATTTTGCATTAACTTTTCTCTTTTTTAATTTTTTGTCTGACTTTTTATATTGTTAGGACTTATATGTTTTTCAATTTTTTTTTGTCTTTTTTAAACTAATTTTTTTTTTTCATTTTGTCATTCCATTTCATTTTTGAAATTTTTATTCAATTTTTGTCCTTTTTTTGTATTTTTTTTCTTTGTTTTAAAATTTTCTATAAATTTTTTTCTTTTTGTTTTATTTCATATTTTTGCCTCTTCATTTTTTATTCTTTTCTTCTTTTTCTCATTTTTTTCTCAAATATTTTTTTATATATTTTGTATTTTCATTTGTTATTTTTTTCTTAAATCTTTTTGTTCACACCTTTTTTTATTTCTTCTTTGTAATTTTAAAACCTCAAACTTCTTTTTTTGTGCACTTTCTTTTTATATTTGAAATTTTTATTCATTTTGTCTTTTTATATTTTTTGATTCCCTAATTTTTTATTTTCTTACTTTGTTTATTTTTATTTTTTTCCTTTTATATTTTTTGATTCCCTAACTTTTTTTTACTTTGTAAATTTTTAATAACTTTTTCCCTTTGCAATTTTCCTTCATTTTGCTTTTTTTTTTTTCATATGTTTTCATTTTTACTTTTTTTAATTTTTTCGTTGTTTTAAAAATTTTTATTTTTCTCTTTTTTATTCCAAATCTTTTGTCTTTTCTTTTTTTTTCCACAAATTTCCTTTCATTTCTTATTTGCGTTTTTAAATTCTCATACTTTTTTTTTTTTATTTTGCGTTAACTTTTCTCTTTTTTAATTTTTTGTCAGACTTTTTAGATTGTTTGGTCTTATATGTTTTTTAATTTTTTGTATTTTTTAAACTAATTTTTTTTTTCATTTTGTCATTCCATTTCATTTTTGAAATTTTTATTCAATTTTTGTCCTTTTTCATTTTCTTACTTCTTATAATTTTTTGTTGTATTTTTGTTTTTTTTTTCTTTTTTCGTGCTTTATCTATCTTTTTTCTTTTGCTTTAATTTTTTTTCTTATTTTATTTTCTTTCTTTATTCATAATTTCATAAATTTTTATAAGGTTTTGGAATTTTTTATTTTTCTATCTTTTTTTCTTTTATCATTCTTGGTTATTTTCTGTTGCATTTTTATAATTTTTCATTAACTTTTTCTCCTTCCGAATTTTTCTTCTTCTTTTTTATGTGCTTTCATTCTTTTTCGTTCAGTTTTTTCTTTGTTTTAAAATTTTCTATAAATTTTTTTCTTTTTGTTTTATTTCATATTTTTGCCTCTTCATTCTTTATTTTTTTTCTTCTTTTTCTCAAATTTTATTTTATATATTTTGTATTTTCATTTTTTATTTTTTTCTTAAATCTTTTTGTTCACACCTTTTTTTTTTTTCTTCTTTATAACTTTAAAACCTCAAACTTCTTTTTTTGTGCACTTTCTTTTATTTTATTTTTCATCTTTCATATTTTATATCTTTTTCCTCTATTTGTTATTTTTTTTTCTTTTTCTTTGTAATTTCTAAACTAAAAGTTTTTTCCATTTTATATTTGATTATTCATTTTGTCTTTTTATATTTTTTTGATTCGCTAATTTTTTATTTTTTCCTTTTTTGGTATTTTATTTAATTTTTTCTCTTAATTTATTTTTTTTATTTTCTTATTTTTTTCTACTTTGTAATTTCTTAATAACTTTTTCCCTTCACAATTTTCCTTCTTTTTGCTTTTTTTACATATGCTTTCGTGTTTACTTGTTTTAATTTTTCATTGTTTTAAAAATTTTTATTTTTCTGTTTTTTATTCCAAATCTTTTGTCTTTTCTTTTTTTTTTCCACAAATTTCCTTTCGTTTCTTATTTGCGTTTTTAAATTCTCATACTTTTTTTTATTTTGCATTAACTTTGCTCTTTTTTAATTTTTTCTCTGACTTTTTATATTATTAGGTCTTATATGTTTTTCAATTTTTTGTTAAACTAATTTTTTTTTCATTTTGTCATTCCATTTCATTTTTGAAATTTTTATTCAATTTTTGCCCTTTTTTAATTTTCTTACTTTTTATATTTTTTGTTGTATTTTTGTTTTTTTTTGTGCTTTATTTATCTTTTTTCTTTTGCTTTACTTTTTTTTCTTATTTTATTTTATTTTATTTTTTCTTTCTTTATTTATAATTTCATAAATTTTTATAAAGTTTTAGAATTTTTTACTTTTCTATCTTTTTTTCTTTTATCATTCTTGGTTATTTTCTATTGCATTTTTATATTTTTTTTCATTAACTTTTTCTCCTTCCAAATTTTTCTTCTTTTTTTTACTTTTTTTTTATATGCCATCATTCTTTTTTGTTCACTTTTCTCTTTGTTTTAAAATTTTCTATAAATTTTTTCTTTTTCTTTTATTTCATATTTTTGCCTCTTCATTTTTTATTTTTTTCTTCTTTTTCTCAAATTTTATTTTATATATTTTGTATTTTCTTTTTTTTTTCTTAAATCTTTTTGTTCACACCTTTTTTTATTTCTTCTTTATAGTTTTAAAACCTCAAACTTCTTTTTTTGTGCACTTTCTTTTATTTTATTTTTCATCTTTCATATTTTATATCTTTTTCCTCTGCTTGTTATATTTTTTTTTATTTTTCTTTGTACATTCTGAACCAATAGTTTTTTTCATTTTATATTTGAAATTTTTATTCATTTTGTCTTTTTATATTTTTTGATTCGCTAATTTTTTATTTTCTTAATTTGTTTATTTTTATTTTTTCCTTTTTTGGTATTTTATTTAATTTTTTCTCTTAATTTATTTTTTTATTTTCTTTTTTTTCTACTTTGTAATTTTTTAATAACTTTTTCCCTTCATAATTTGCCTTCTTTTTGCTTTTTTTTTTCATATGCTTTCATTTTTACTTGTTTTAATTTTTTTTGTTGTTTTAAAATTTTCTATTTTTCTATTTTTTATTCCAAATCTTTTGTCTCTTTTTTTCCTCAAATTTCCTTTCATTTCTTATTTGCGCTTTTAAATTCTCATACTTTTTTTTTTATTTTGCATTAACTTTTCTCTTTTTTAATTTTTTGTCTGACTTTTTATATTGTTAGGTCTTATATGTTTTTCAATTTTTTTTTATTTTTTAAACTAATTTTATTTTCATTTTGTCATTCCATTTCATTTTTGAAATTTTTATTCATTTTCTGTCCTCTTTCATTTTCTTACCTTTTATAATTTTTTGTTGTATTTTTGTTTTTTTTTTCTTTTTTCATGCTTTATTTATCTTTTTTCTTTTGCTTTAATTTTTTTTCTTATTTTTATTTTTCGTCGTTTTAAAAATTTTATTTTTCTATTTTTTATTCCAAATCTTTTGTCTTTTCTTTTTTTTTTTTTCCATAAATTTCCTTTCATTTCTTATTTGTGTTTTTAAATTCCCAAACTTTTTATATTGTTAGAACTTATATGTTTTTCAATTTTTTGTATTTTTTAAACTAATTTTTTTCATTTTGCCATTCCATTTCATTTTTGAAATTTTTATTCAATTTTTGTCCTTTTTCATTTTCTTACTTTTTATATTTTTTGTTGTATTTTTGTTTTTTTTTTTTGTGCTTTATTTATCTTTTTTCTTTTGCTTTAATTTTTTTTCGTGTTTTATTTTCTTTCTTTATTTATAATTTCATAAATTTTTATAAAGTTTTGGAATTTTTTATTTTTCTATCTTTTTTCCTTTTATCATTCTTGGTTGTTTTCTATTGCATTTTTATAATTTTTCATTAACTTTTTCTCCTTCCGAATTTTTCTTCTTTTTTTTACTTTTTTTTATGTGCTTTCATTTTTTTTTGTTCACTTTTTTCTTTGTTTTAAAATTTTCTATAAATTTTTTTCTTTTTATTTTTTTTTCGTATTTTTGCCTCTTCATTTTTTATTTTTTTCTTCTTTTTCTCAATTTTTATTTTATATATTTTGCATTTTCATTTTTTATTTTTTTCTTAAATCTTTTTGTTCGCACCTTTTTTTATTTCTTCTTTATAATTTTAAAACCTCAAACTTCTTTTTTTGTGCACTTTCTTTTATTTTTATTTTTCATCTTTCATATTTTATATCTTTTTCCTCTATTTGTTTTTTTTTTTTTTTGTTTTTCTTTCTACATTCTAAACTAAAAGTTTTTTCCATTTTATATTTGAAATTTTTATTCATTTGTCTTTTTATATTTTTTTGCTTCGCTAATTTTTTATTTTCTTACTTTGTTTATTTTTATTTTTCCTTTCTGGGTATTTTATTTAATTTTTTCGCTTAATTTATTTTTTTTCAACTTTGTAATTTTTTAATAACTTTTTTCCTTCACAATTTTCCTTCTTTTTGCTTTTTTTTTTCATATGCTTTCATTTTTACTGGTTTTAATTTTTTCGTTGTTTTAAAAATTTTTATTTTTCTATATTTTATTCCAAATCTTTTGTCTTTTCTTGCTTCTCTTTTTTTTTTCCACACATTTCCTTTCATTTCTTATTTGCATTTTTAAATTCTCATACTTTTTTTTATTTTGCATTAACTTTTCTCTTTTTTAATTTTTTGTCTGACTTTTTATATTGTTAGGACTTATATGTTTTTCAATTTTTTTTTGTCTTTTTTAAACTAATTTTTTTTTTTCATTTTGTCATTCCATTTCATTTTTGAAATTTTTATTCAATTTTTGTCCTTTTTTTGTATTTTTTTTCTTTGTTTTAAAATTTTCTATAAATTTTTTTCTTTTTGTTTTATTTCATATTTTTGCCTCTTCATTTTTTATTCTTTTCTTCTTTTTCTCATTTTTTTCTCAAATATTTTTTTATATATTTTGTATTTTCATTTGTTATTTTTTTCTTAAATCTTTTTGTTCACACCTTTTTTTATTTCTTCTTTGTAATTTTAAAACCTCAAACTTCTTTTTTTGTGCACTTTCTTTTTATATTTGAAATTTTTATTCATTTTGTCTTTTTATATTTTTTGATTCCCTAATTTTTTATTTTCTTACTTTGTTTATTTTTATTTTTTTCCTTTTATATTTTTTGATTCCCTAACTTTTTTTTACTTTGTAAATTTTTAATAACTTTTTCCCTTTGCAATTTTCCTTCATTTTGCTTTTTTTTTTTTCATATGCTTTCATTTTTACTTTTTTTAATTTTTTCGTTGTTTTAAAAATTTTTATTTTTCTCTTTTTTATTCCAAATCTTTTGTCTTTTCTTTTTTTTTCCACAAATTTCCTTTCATTTCTTATTTGCGTTTTTAAATTCTCATACTTTTTTTTTTTTATTTTGCCTTAACTTTTCTCTTTTTTAATTTTTTGTCAGACTTTTTAGATTGTTTGGTCTTATATGTTTTTTAATTTTTTGTATTTTTTAAACTAATTTTTTTTTTCATTTTGTCATTCCATTTCATTTTTGAAATTTTTATTCAATTTTTGTCCTTTTTCATTTTCTTACTTCTTATAATTTTTTGTTGTATTTTTGTTTTTTTTTTCTTTTTTCGTGCTTTATCTATCTTTTTTCTTTTGCTTTAATTTTTTTTCTTATTTTATTTTCTTTCTTTATTCATAATTTCATAAATTTTTATAAGGTTTTGGAATTTTTTATTTTTCTATCTTTTTTTCTTTTATCATTCTTGGTTATTTTCTGTTGCATTTTTATAATTTTTCATTAACTTTTTCTCCTTCCGAATTTTTCTTCTTTTTTTTTATGTGCTTTCATTCTTTTTCGTTCAGTTTTTTCTTTGTTTTAAAATTTTCTATAAATTTTTTTCTTTTTGTTTTATTTCATATTTTTGCCTCTTCATTCTTTATTTTTTTTCTTCTTTTTCTCAAATTTTATTTTATATATTTTGTATTTTCATTTTTTATTTTTTTCTTAAATCTTTTTGTTCACACCTTTTTTTTTTTTCTTCTTTATAACTTTAAAACCTCAAACTTCTTTTTTTGTGCACTTTCTTTTATTTTATTTTTCATCTTTCATATTTTATATCTTTTTCCTCTATTTGTTATTTTTTTTTCTTTTTCTTTGTAATTTCTAAACTAAAAGTTTTTTCCATTTTATATTTGATTATTCATTTTGTCTTTTTATATTTTTTTGATTCGCTAATTTTTTATTTTTTCCTTTTTTGGTATTTTATTTAATTTTTTCTCTTAATTTATTTTTTTTATTTTCTTATTTTTTTCTACTTTGTAATTTCTTAATAACTTTTTCCCTTCACAATTTTCCTTCTTTTTGCTTTTTTTACATATGCTTTCGTGTTTACTTGTTTTAATTTTTCATTGTTTTAAAAATTTTTATTTTTCTGTTTTTTATTCCAAATCTTTTGTCTTTTCTTTTTTTTTTCCACAAATTTCCTTTCGTTTCTTATTTGCGTTTTTAAATTCTCATACTTTTTTTTATTTTGCATTAACTTTGCTCTTTTTTAATTTTTTCTCTGACTTTTTATATTATTAGGTCTTATATGTTTTTCAATTTTTTGTTAAACTAATTTTTTTTTCATTTTGTCATTCCATTTCATTTTTGAAATTTTTATTCAATTTTTGCCCTTTTTTTATTTTCTTACTTTTTATATTTTTTGTTGTATTTTTGTTTTTTTTTGTGCTTTATTTATCTTTTTTCTTTTGCTTTACTTTTTTTTCTTATTTTATTTTATTTTATTTTTTCTTTCTTTATTTATAATTTCATAAATTTTTATAAAGTTTTAGAATTTTTTACTTTTCTATCTTTTTTTCTTTTATCATTCTTGGTTATTTTCTATTGCATTTTTATATTTTTTTCATTAACTTTTTCTCCTTCCAAATTTTTCTTCTTTTTTTTACTTTTTTTTTATATGCCATCATTCTTTTTTGTTCACTTTTCTCTTTGTTTTAAAATTTTCTATAAATTTTTTCTTTTTCTTTTATTTCATATTTTTGCCTCTTCATTTTTTATTTTTTTCTTCTTTTTCTCAAATTTTATTTTATATATTTTGTATTTTCTTTTTTTTTTCTTAAATCTTTTTGTTCACACCTTTTTTTATTTCTTCTTTATAGTTTTAAAACCTCAAACTTCTTTTTTTGTGCACTTTCTTTTATTTTATTTTTCATCTTTCATATTTTATATCTTTTTCCTCTGCTTGTTATATTTTTTTTATTTTTCTTTGTACATTCTGAACCAATAGTTTTTTTCATTTTATATTTGAAATTTTTATTCATTTTGTCTTTTTATATTTTTTGATTCGCTAATTTTTTATTTTCTTAATTTGTTTATTTTTATTTTTTCCTTTTTTGGTATTTTATTTAATTTTTTCTCTTAATTTATTTTTTTATTTTCTTTTTTTTCTACTTTGTAATTTTTTAATAACTTTTTCCCTTCATAATTTGCCTTCTTTTTGCTTTTTTTTTTTCATATGCTTTCATTTTTACTTGTTTTAATTTTTTTTGTTGTTTTAAAATTTTCTATTTTTCTATTTTTTATTCCAAATCTTTTGTCTCTTTTTTTCCTCAAATTTCCTTTCATTTCTTATTTGCGCTTTTAAATTCTCATACTTTTTTTTTTATTTTGCATTAACTTTTCTCTTTTTTAATTTTTTGTCTGACTTTTTATATTGTTAGGTCTTATATGTTTTTCAATTTTTTTTTATTTTTTAAACTAATTTTATTTTCATTTTGTCATTCCATTTCATTTTTGAAATTTTTATTCATTTTCTGTCCTCTTTCATTTTCTTACCTTTTATAATTTTTTGTTGTATTTTTGTTTTTTTTTTTCTTTTTTCATGCTTTATTTATCTTTTTTCTTTTGCTTTAATTTTTTTTCTTATTTTTATTTTTCGTCGTTTTAAAAATTTTATTTTTCTATTTTTTATTCCAAATCTTTTGTCTTTTCTTTTTTTTTTTTTCCATAAATTTCCTTTCATTTCTTATTTGTGTTTTTAAATTCCCAAACTTTTTATATTGTTAGAACTTATATGTTTTTCAATTTTTTGTATTTTTTAAACTAATTTTTTTCATTTTGCCATTCCATTTCATTTTTGAAATTTTTATTCAATTTTTGTCCTTTTTCATTTTCTTACTTTTTATATTTTTTGTTGTATTTTTGTTTTTTTTTTTTTGTGCTTTATTTATCTTTTTTCTTTTGCTTTAATTTTTTTTCGTGTTTTATTTTCTTTCTTTATTTATAATTTCATAAATTTTTATAAAGTTTTGGAATTTTTTATTTTTCTATCTTTTTTTCTTTTATCATTCTTGGTTGTTTTCTATTGCATTTTTATAATTTTTCATTAACTTTTTCTCCTTCCGAATTTTTCTTCTTTTTTTTACTTTTTTTTATGTGCTTTCATTTTTTTTTGTTCACTTTTTTCTTTGTTTTAAAATTTTCTATAAATTTTTTTCTTTTTATTTTTTTTTCGTATTTTTGCCTCTTCATTTTTTATTTTTTTCTTCCTTTTCTCAATTTTTATTTTATATATTTTGCATTTTCATTTTTTATTTTTTTCTTAAATCTTTTTGTTCGCACCTTTTTTTATTTCTTCTTTATAATTTTAAAACCTCAAACTTCTTTTTTTGTGCACTTTCTTTTATTTTTATTTTTCATCTTTCATATTTTATATCTTTTTCCTCTATTTGTTTTTTTTTTTTTTTTGTTTTTCTTTCTACATTCTAAACTAAAAGTTTTTTCCATTTTATATTTGAAATTTTTATTCATTTGTCTTTTTATATTTTTTTGCTTCGCTAATTTTTTATTTTCTTACTTTGTTTATTTTTATTTTTCCTTTCTGGGTATTTTATTTAATTTTTTCGCTTAATTTATTTTTTTTCAACTTTGTAATTTTTTAATAACTTTTTTCCTTCACAATTTTCCTTCTTTTTGCTTTTTTTTTTCATATGCTTTCATTTTTACTGGTTTTAATTTTTTCGTTGTTTTAAAAATTTTTATTTTTCTATATTTTATTCCAAATCTTTTGTCTTTTCTTGCTTCTCTTTTTTTTTTCCACACATTTCCTTTCATTTCTTATTTGCATTTTTAAATTCTCATACTTTTTTTTATTTTGCATTAACTTTTCTCTTTTTTAATTTTTTGTCTGACTTTTTATATTGTTAGGACTTATATGTTTTTCAATTTTTTTTTGTCTTTTTTAAACTAATTTTTTTTTTTCATTTTGTCATTCCATTTCATTTTTGAAATTTTTATTCAATTTTTGTCCTTTTTTTGTATTTTTTTTCTTTGTTTTAAAATTTTCTATAAATTTTTTTCTTTTTGTTTTATTTCATATTTTTGCCTCTTCATTTTTTATTCTTTTCTTCTTTTTCTCATTTTTTTCTCAAATATTTTTTTATATATTTTGTATTTTCATTTGTTATTTTTTTCTTAAATCTTTTTGTTCACACCTTTTTTTATTTCTTCTTTGTAATTTTAAAACCTCAAACTTCTTTTTTTGTGCACTTTCTTTTTATATTTGAAATTTTTATTCATTTTGTCTTTTTATATTTTTTGATTCCCTAATTTTTTATTTTCTTACTTTGTTTATTTTTATTTTTTTCCTTTTATATTTTTTGATTCCCTAACTTTTTTTTACTTTGTAAATTTTTAATAACTTTTTCCCTTTGCAATTTTCCTTCATTTTGCTTTTTTTTTTTTCATATGCTTTCATTTTTACTTTTTTTAATTTTTTCGTTGTTTTAAAAATTTTTATTTTTCTCTTTTTTATTCCAAATCTTTTGTCTTTTCTTTTTTTTTCCACAAATTTCCTTTCATTTCTTATTTGCGTTTTTAAATTCTCATACTTTTTTTTTTTTATTTTGCATTAACTTTTCTCTTTTTTAATTTTTTGTCAGACTTTTTAGATTGTTTGGTCTTATATGTTTTTTAATTTTTTGTATTTTTTAAACTAATTTTTTTTTTCATTTTGTCATTCCATTTCATTTTTGAAATTTTTATTCAATTTTTGTCCTTTTTCATTTTCTTACTTCTTATAATTTTTTGTTGTATTTTTGTTTTTTTTTTCTTTTTTCGTGCTTTATCTATCTTTTTTCTTTTGCTTTAATTTTTTTTCTTATTTTATTTTCTTTCTTTATTCATAATTTCATAAATTTTTATAAGGTTTTGGAATTTTTTATTTTTCTATCTTTTTTTCTTTTATCATTCTTGGTTATTTTCTGTTGCATTTTTATAATTTTTCATTAACTTTTTCTCCTTCCGAATTTTTCTTCTTTTTTTTTATGTGCTTTCATTCTTTTTCGTTCAGTTTTTTCTTTGTTTTAAAATTTTCTATAAATTTTTTTCTTTTTGTTTTATTTCATATTTTTGCCTCTTCATTCTTTATTTTTTTTCTTCTTTTTCTCAAATTTTATTTTATATATTTTGTATTTTCATTTTGTATTTTTTTCTTAAATCTTTTTGTTCACACCTTTTTTTTTTTTCTTCTTTATAACTTTAAAACCTCAAACTTCTTTTTTTGTGCACTTTCTTTTATTTTATTTTTCATCTTTCATATTTTATATCTTTTTCCTCTATTTGTTATTTTTTTTTCTTTTTCTTTGTAATTTCTAAACTAAAAGTTTTTTCCATTTTATATTTGATTATTCATTTTGTCTTTTTATATTTTTTTGATTCGCTAATTTTTTATTTTTTCCTTTTTTGGTATTTTATTTAATTTTTTCTCTTAATTTATTTTTTTTATTTTCTTATTTTTTTCTACTTTGTAATTTCTTAATAACTTTTTCCCTTCACAATTTTCCTTCTTTTTGCTTTTTTTACATATGCTTTCGTGTTTACTTGTTTTAATTTTTCATTGTTTTAAAAATTTTTATTTTTCTGTTTTTTATTCCAAATCTTTTGTCTTTTCTTTTTTTTTTCCACAAATTTCCTTTCGTTTCTTATTTGCGTTTTTAAATTCTCATACTTTTTTTTATTTTGCATTAACTTTGCTCTTTTTTAATTTTTTCTCTGACTTTTTATATTATTAGGTCTTATATGTTTTTCAATTTTTTGTTAAACTAATTTTTTTTTCATTTTGTCATTCCATTTCATTTTTGAAATTTTTATTCAATTTTTGCCCTTTTTTTATTTTCTTACTTTTTATATTTTTTGTTGTATTTTTGTTTTTTTTTGTGCTTTATTTATCTTTTTTCTTTTGCTTTACTTTTTTTTCTTATTTTATTTTATTTTATTTTTTCTTTCTTTATTTATAATTTCATAAATTTTTATAAAGTTTTAGAATTTTTTACTTTTCTATCTTTTTTTCTTTTATCATTCTTGGTTATTTTCTATTGCATTTTTATATTTTTTTCATTAACTTTTTCTCCTTCCAAATTTTTCTTCTTTTTTTTACTTTTTTTTTATATGCCATCATTCTTTTTTGTTCACTTTTCTCTTTGTTTTAAAATTTTCTATAAATTTTTTCTTTTTCTTTTATTTCATATTTTTGCCTCTTCATTTTTTATTTTTTTCTTCTTTTTCTCAAATTTTATTTTATATATTTTGTATTTTCTTTTTTTTTTCTTAAATCTTTTTGTTCACACCTTTTTTTATTTCTTCTTTATAGTTTTAAAACCTCAAACTTCTTTTTTTGTGCACTTTCTTTTATTTTATTTTTCATCTTTCATATTTTATATCTTTTTCCTCTGCTTGTTATATTTTTTTTATTTTTCTTTGTACATTCTGAACCAATAGTTTTTTTCATTTTATATTTGAAATTTTTATTCATTTTGTCTTTTTATATTTTTTGATTCGCTAATTTTTTATTTTCTTAATTTGTTTATTTTTATTTTTTCCTTTTTTGGTATTTTATTTAATTTTTTCTCTTAATTTATTTTTTTATTTTCTTTTTTTTCTACTTTGTAATTTTTTAATAACTTTTTCCCTTCATAATTTGCCTTCTTTTTGCTTTTTTTTTTTCATATGCTTTCATTTTTACTTGTTTTAATTTTTTTTGTTGTTTTAAAATTTTCTATTTTTCTATTTTTTATTCCAAATCTTTTGTCTCTTTTTTTCCTCAAATTTCCTTTCATTTCTTATTTGCGCTTTTAAATTCTCATACTTTTTTTTTTATTTTGCATTAACTTTTCTCTTTTTTAATTTTTTGTCTGACTTTTTATATTGTTAGGTCTTATATGTTTTTCAATTTTTTTTTATTTTTTAAACTAATTTTATTTTCATTTTGTCATTCCATTTCATTTTTGAAATTTTTATTCATTTTCTGTCCTCTTTCATTTTCTTACCTTTTATAATTTTTTGTTGTATTTTTGTTTTTTTTTTCTTTTTTCATGCTTTATTTATCTTTTTTCTTTTGCTTTAATTTTTTTTCTTATTTTTATTTTTCGTCGTTTTAAAAATTTTATTTTTCTATTTTTTATTCCAAATCTTTTGTCTTTTCTTTTTTTTTTTTTCCATAAATTTCCTTTCATTTCTTATTTGTGTTTTTAAATTCCCAAACTTTTTATATTGTTAGAACTTATATGTTTTTCAATTTTTTGTATTTTTTAAACTAATTTTTTTCATTTTGCCATTCCATTTCATTTTTGAAATTTTTATTCAATTTTTGTCCTTTTTCATTTTCTTACTTTTTATATTTTTTGTTGTATTTTTGTTTTTTTTTTTTTGTGCTTTATTTATCTTTTTTCTTTTGCTTTAATTTTTTTTCGTGTTTTATTTTCTTTCTTTATTTATAATTTCATAAATTTTTATAAAGTTTTGGAATTTTTTATTTTTCTATCTTTTTTTCTTTTATCATTCTTGGTTGTTTTCTATTGCATTTTTATAATTTTTCATTAACTTTTTCTCCTTCCGAATTTTTCTTCTTTTTTTTACTTTTTTTTATGTGCTTTCATTTTTTTTTGTTCACTTTTTTCTTTGTTTTAAAATTTTCTATAAATTTTTTTCTTTTTATTTTTTTTTCGTATTTTTGCCTCTTCATTTTTTATTTTTTTCTTCCTTTTCTCAATTTTTATTTTATATATTTTGCATTTTCATTTTTTATTTTTTTCTTAAATCTTTTTGTTCGCACCTTTTTTTATTTCTTCTTTATAATTTTAAAACCTCAAACTTCTTTTTTTGTGCACTTTCTTTTATTTTTATTTTTCATCTTTCATATTTTATATCTTTTTCCTCTATTTGTTTTTTTTTTTTTTTTGTTTTTCTTTCTACATTCTAAACTAAAAGTTTTTTCCATTTTATATTTGAAATTTTTATTCATTTGTCTTTTTATATTTTTTTGCTTCGCTAATTTTTTATTTTCTTACTTTGTTTATTTTTATTTTTCCTTTCTGGGTATTTTATTTAATTTTTTCGCTTAATTTATTTTTTTTCAACTTTGTAATTTTTTAATAACTTTTTTCCTTCACAATTTTCCTTCTTTTTGCTTTTTTTTTTCATATGCTTTCATTTTTACTGGTTTTAATTTTTTCGTTGTTTTAAAAATTTTTATTTTTCTATATTTTATTCCAAATCTTTTGTCTTTTCTTGCTTCTCTTTTTTTTTTCCACACATTTCCTTTCATTTCTTATTTGCATTTTTAAATTCTCATACTTTTTTTTATTTTGCATTAACTTTTCTCTTTTTTAATTTTTTGTCTGACTTTTTATATTGTTAGGACTTATATGTTTTTCAATTTTTTTTTGTCTTTTTTAAACTATTTTTTTTTTTTCATTTTGTCATTCCATTTCATTTTTGAAATTTTTATTCAATTTTTGTCCTTTTTTTGTATTTTTTTTCTTTGTTTTAAAATTTTCTATAAATTTTTTTCTTTTTGTTTTATTTCATATTTTTGCCTCTTCATTTTTTATTCTTTTCTTCTTTTTCTCATTTTTTTCTCAAATATTTTTTTATATATTTTGTATTTTCATTTGTTATTTTTTTCTTAAATCTTTTTGTTCACACCTTTTTTTATTTCTTCTTTGTAATTTTAAAACCTCAAACTTCTTTTTTTGTGCACTTTCTTTTTATATTTGAAATTTTTATTCATTTTGTCTTTTTATATTTTTTGATTCCCTAATTTTTTATTTTCTTACTTTGTTTATTTTTATTTTTTTCCTTTTATATTTTTTGATTCCCTAACTTTTTTTTACTTTGTAAATTTTTAATAACTTTTTCCCTTTGCAATTTTCCTTCATTTTGCTTTTTTTTTTTTCATATGCTTTCATTTTTACTTTTTTTAATTTTTTCGTTGTTTTAAAAATTTTTATTTTTCTCTTTTTTATTCCAAATCTTTTGTCTTTTCTTTTTTTTTCCACAAATTTCCTTTCATTTCTTATTTGCGTTTTTAAATTCTCATACTTTTTTTTTTTTATTTTGCATTAACTTTTCTCTTTTTTAATTTTTTGTCAGACTTTTTAGATTGTTTGGTCTTATATGTTTTTTAATTTTTTGTATTTTTTAAACTAATTTTTTTTTTCATTTTGTCATTCCATTTCATTTTTGAAATTTTTATTCAATTTTTGTCCTTTTTCATTTTCTTACTTCTTATAATTTTTTGTTGTATTTTTGTTTTTTTTTTCTTTTTTCGTGCTTTATCTATCTTTTTTCTTTTGCTTTAATTTTTTTTCTTATTTTATTTTCTTTCTTTATTCATAATTTCATAAATTTTTATAAGGTTTTGGAATTTTTTATTTTTCTATCTTTTTTTCTTTTATCATTCTTGGTTATTTTCTGTTGCATTTTTATAATTTTTCATTAACTTTTTCTCCTTCCGAATTTTTCTTCTTTTTTTTTATGTGCTTTCATTCTTTTTCGTTCAGTTTTTTCTTTGTTTTAAAATTTTCTATAAATTTTTTTCTTTTTGTTTTATTTCATATTTTTGCCTCTTCATTCTTTATTTTTTTTCTTCTTTTTCTCAAATTTTATTTTATATATTTTGTATTTTCATTTTTTATTTTTTTCTTAAATCTTTTTGTTCACACCTTTTTTTTTTTTCTTCTTTATAACTTTAAAACCTCAAACTTCTTTTTTTGTGCACTTTCTTTTATTTTATTTTTCATCTTTCATATTTTATATCTTTTTCCTCTATTTGTTATTTTTTTTTCTTTTTCTTTGTAATTTCTAAACTAAAAGTTTTTTCCATTTTATATTTGATTATTCATTTTGTCTTTTTATATTTTTTTGATTCGCTAATTTTTTATTTTTTCCTTTTTTGGTATTTTATTTAATTTTTTCTCTTAATTTATTTTTTTTATTTTCTTATTTTTTTCTACTTTGTAATTTCTTAATAACTTTTTCCCTTCACAATTTTCCTTCTTTTTGCTTTTTTTACATATGCTTTCGTGTTTACTTGTTTTAATTTTTCATTGTTTTAAAAATTTTTATTTTTCTGTTTTTTATTCCAAATCTTTTGTCTTTTCTTTTTTTTTTCCACAAATTTCCTTTCGTTTCTTATTTGCGTTTTTAAATTCTCATACTTTTTTTTATTTTGCATTAACTTTGCTCTTTTTTAATTTTTTCTCTGACTTTTTATATTATTAGGTCTTATATGTTTTTCAATTTTTTGTTAAACTAATTTTTTTTTCATTTTGTCATTCCATTTCATTTTTGAAATTTTTATTCAATTTTTGCCCTTTTTTTATTTTCTTACTTTTTATATTTTTTGTTGTATTTTTGTTTTTTTTTGTGCTTTATTTATCTTTTTTCTTTTGCTTTACTTTTTTTTCTTATTTTATTTTATTTTATTTTTTCTTTCTTTATTTATAATTTCATAAATTTTTATAAAGTTTTAGAATTTTTTACTTTTCTATCTTTTTTTCTTTTATCATTCTTGGTTATTTTCTATTGCATTTTTATATTTTTTTCATTAACTTTTTCTCCTTCCAAATTTTTCTTCTTTTTTTTACTTTTTTTTTATATGCCATCATTCTTTTTTGTTCACTTTTCTCTTTGTTTTAAAATTTTCTATAAATTTTTTCTTTTTCTTTTATTTCATATTTTTGCCTCTTCATTTTTTATTTTTTTCTTCTTTTTCTCAAATTTTATTTTATATATTTTGTATTTTCTTTTTTTTTTCTTAAATCTTTTTGTTCACACCTTTTTTTATTTCTTCTTTATAGTTTTAAAACCTCAAACTTCTTTTTTTGTGCACTTTCTTTTATTTTATTTTTCATCTTTCATATTTTATATCTTTTTCCTCTGCTTGTTATATTTTTTTTATTTTTCTTTGTACATTCTGAACCAATAGTTTTTTTCATTTTATATTTGAAATTTTTATTCATTTTGTCTTTTTATATTTTTTGATTCGCTAATTTTTTATTTTCTTAATTTGTTTATTTTTATTTTTTCCTTTTTTGGTATTTTATTTAATTTTTTCTCTTAATTTATTTTTTTATTTTCTTTTTTTTCTACTTTGTAATTTTTTAATAACTTTTTCCCTTCATAATTTGCCTTCTTTTTGCTTTTTTTTTTTCATATGCTTTCATTTTTACTTGTTTTAATTTTTTTTGTTGTTTTAAAATTTTCTATTTTTCTATTTTTTATTCCAAATCTTTTGTCTCTTTTTTTCCTCAAATTTCCTTTCATTTCTTATTTGCGCTTTTAAATTCTCATACTTTTTTTTTTATTTTGCATTAACTTTTCTCTTTTTTAATTTTTTGTCTGACTTTTTATATTGTTAGGTCTTATATGTTTTTCAATTTTTTTTTATTTTTTAAACTAATTTTATTTTCATTTTGTCATTCCATTTCATTTTTGAAATTTTTATTCATTTTCTGTCCTCTTTCATTTTCTTACCTTTTATAATTTTTTGTTGTATTTTTGTTTTTTTTTTCTTTTTTCATGCTTTATTTATCTTTTTTCTTTTGCTTTAATTTTTTTTCTTATTTTTATTTTTCGTCGTTTTAAAAATTTTATTTTTCTATTTTTTATTCCAAATCTTTTGTCTTTTCTTTTTTTTTTTTTCCATAAATTTCCTTTCATTTCTTATTTGTGTTTTTAAATTCCCAAACTTTTTATATTGTTAGAACTTATATGTTTTTCAATTTTTTGTATTTTTTAAACTAATTTTTTTCATTTTGCCATTCCATTTCATTTTTGAAATTTTTATTCAATTTTTGTCCTTTTTCATTTTCTTACTTTTTATATTTTTTGTTGTATTTTTGTTTTTTTTTTTTGTGCTTTATTTATCTTTTTTCTTTTGCTTTAATTTTTTTTCGTGTTTTATTTTCTTTCTTTATTTATAATTTCATAAATTTTTATAAAGTTTTGGAATTTTTTATTTTTCTATCTTTTTTTCTTTTATCATTCTTGGTTGTTTTCTATTGCATTTTTATAATTTTTCATTAACTTTTTCTCCTTCCGAATTTTTCTTCTTTTTTTTACTTTTTTTTATGTGCTTTCATTTTTTTTTGTTCACTTTTTTCTTTGTTTTAAAATTTTCTATAAATTTTTTTCTTTTTATTTTTTTTTCGTATTTTTGCCTCTTCATTTTTTATTTTTTTCTTCCTTTTCTCAATTTTTATTTTATATATTTTGCATTTTCATTTTTTATTTTTTTCTTAAATCTTTTTGTTCGCACCTTTTTTTATTTCTTCTTTATAATTTTAAAACCTCAAACTTCTTTTTTTGTGCACTTTCTTTTATTTTTATTTTTCATCTTTCATATTTTATATCTTTTTCCTCTATTTGTTTTTTTTTTTTTTTTGTTTTTCTTTCTACATTCTAAACTAAAAGTTTTTTCCATTTTATATTTGAAATTTTTATTCATTTGTCTTTTTATATTTTTTTGCTTCGCTAATTTTTTATTTTCTTACTTTGTTTATTTTTATTTTTCCTTTCTGGGTATTTTATTTAATTTTTTCGCTTAATTTATTTTTTTTCAACTTTGTAATTTTTTAATAACTTTTTTCCTTCACAATTTTCCTTCTTTTTGCTTTTTTTTTTCATATGCTTTCATTTTTACTGGTTTTAATTTTTTCGTTGTTTTAAAAATTTTTATTTTTCTATATTTTATTCCAAATCTTTTGTCTTTTCTTGCTTCTCTTTTTTTTTTCCACACATTTCCTTTCATTTCTTATTTGCATTTTTAAATTCTCATACTTTTTTTTATTTTGCATTAACTTTTCTCTTTTTTAATTTTTTGTCTGACTTTTTATATTGTTAGGACTTATATGTTTTTCAATTTTTTTTTGTCTTTTTTAAACTATTTTTTTTTTTTCATTTTGTCATTCCATTTCATTTTTGAAATTTTTATTCAATTTTTGTCCTTTTTTTGTATTTTTTTTCTTTGTTTTAAAATTTTCTATAAATTTTTTTCTTTTTGTTTTATTTCATATTTTTGCCTCTTCATTTTTTATTCTTTTCTTCTTTTTCTCATTTTTTTCTCAAATATTTTTTTATATATTTTGTATTTTCATTTGTTATTTTTTTCTTAAATCTTTTTGTTCACACCTTTTTTTATTTCTTCTTTGTAATTTTAAAACCTCAAACTTCTTTTTTTGTGCACTTTCTTTTTATATTTGAAATTTTTATTCATTTTGTCTTTTTATATTTTTTGATTCCCTAATTTTTTATTTTCTTACTTTGTTTATTTTTATTTTTTTCCTTTTATATTTTTTGATTCCCTAACTTTTTTTTACTTTGTAAATTTTTAATAACTTTTTCCCTTTGCAATTTTCCTTCATTTTGCTTTTTTTTTTTTCATATGCTTTCATTTTTACTTTTTTTAATTTTTTCGTTGTTTTAAAAATTTTTATTTTTCTCTTTTTTATTCC
This sequence comes from Durio zibethinus, assembly GCF_047325235.1. Lineage (NCBI taxonomy): Eukaryota > Viridiplantae > Streptophyta > Magnoliopsida > Malvales > Malvaceae > Durio > Durio zibethinus. Next base: position 12,559,705 of record NC_143180.1, on the reverse strand, counting down.
AAATCTTTTGTCTTTTCTTTTTTTTTCCACAAATTTCCTTTCATTTCTTATTTGCGTTTTTAAATTCTCATACTTTTTTTTTTTTATTTTGCATTAACTTTTCTCTTTTTTAATTTTTTGTCAGACTTTTTAGATTGTTTGGTCTTATATGTTTTTTAATTTTTTGTATTTTTTAAACTAATTTTTTTTTTCATTTTGTCATTCCATTTCATTTTTGAAATTTTTATTCAATTTTTGTCCTTTTTCATTTTCTTACTTCTTATAATTTTTTGTTGTATTTTTGTTTTTTTTTTCTTTTTTCGTGCTTTATCTATCTTTTTTCTTTTGCTTTAATTTTTTTTCTTATTTTATTTTCTTTCTTTATTCATAATTTCATAAATTTTTATAAGGTTTTGGAATTTTTTATTTTTCTATCTTTTTTTCTTTTATCATTCTTGGTTATTTTCTGTTGCATTTTTATAATTTTTCATTAACTTTTTCTCCTTCCGAATTTTTCTTCTTTTTTTTTATGTGCTTTCATTCTTTTTCGTTCAGTTTTTTCTTTGTTTTAAAATTTTCTATAAATTTTTTTCTTTTTGTTTTATTTCATATTTTTGCCTCTTCATTCTTTATTTTTTTTCTTCTTTTTCTCAAATTTTATTTTATATATTTTGTATTTTCATTTTTTATTTTTTTCTTAAATCTTTTTGTTCACACCTTTTTTTTTTTTCTTCTTTATAACTTTAAAACCTCAAACTTCTTTTTTTGTGCACTTTCTTTTATTTTATTTTTCATCTTTCATATTTTATATCTTTTTCCTCTATTTGTTATTTTTTTTTCTTTTTCTTTGTAATTTCTAAACTAAAAGTTTTTTCCATTTTATATTTGATTATTCATTTTGTCTTTTTATATTTTTTTGATTCGCTAATTTTTTATTTTTTCCTTTTTTGGTATTTTATTTAATTTTTTCTCTTAATTTATTTTTTTTATTTTCTTATTTTTTTCTACTTTGTAATTTCTTAATAACTTTTTCCCTTCACAATTTTCCTTCTTTTTGCTTTTTTTACATATGCTTTCGTGTTTACTTGTTTTAATTTTTCATTGTTTTAAAAATTTTTATTTTTCTGTTTTTTATTCCAAATCTTTTGTCTTTTCTTTTTTTTTTCCACAAATTTCCTTTCGTTTCTTATTTGCGTTTTTAAATTCTCATACTTTTTTTTATTTTGCATTAACTTTGCTCTTTTTTAATTTTTTCTCTGACTTTTTATATTATTAGGTCTTATATGTTTTTCAATTTTTTGTTAAACTAATTTTTTTTTCATTTTGTCATTCCATTTCATTTTTGAAATTTTTATTCAATTTTTGCCCTTTTTTTATTTTCTTACTTTTTATATTTTTTGTTGTATTTTTGTTTTTTTTTGTGCTTTATTTATCTTTTTTCTTTTGCTTTACTTTTTTTTCTTATTTTATTTTATTTTATTTTTTCTTTCTTTATTTATAATTTCATAAATTTTTATAAAGTTTTAGAATTTTTTACTTTTCTATCTTTTTTTCTTTTATCATTCTTGGTTATTTTCTATTGCATTTTTATATTTTTTTCATTAACTTTTTCTCCTTCCAAATTTTTCTTCTTTTTTTTACTTTTTTTTTATATGCCATCATTCTTTTTTGTTCACTTTTCTCTTTGTTTTAAAATTTTCTATAAATTTTTTCTTTTTCTTTTATTTCATATTTTTGCCTCTTCATTTTTTATTTTTTTCTTCTTTTTCTCAAATTTTATTTTATATATTTTGTATTTTCTTTTTTTTTTCTTAAATCTTTTTGTTCACACCTTTTTTTATTTCTTCTTTATAGTTTTAAAACCTCAAACTTCTTTTTTTGTGCACTTTCTTTTATTTTATTTTTCATCTTTCATATTTTATATCTTTTTCCTCTGCTTGTTATATTTTTTTTATTTTTCTTTGTACATTCTGAACCAATAGTTTTTTTCATTTTATATTTGAAATTTTTATTCATTTTGTCTTTTTATATTTTTTGATTCGCTAATTTTTTATTTTCTTAATTTGTTTATTTTTATTTTTTCCTTTTTTGGTATTTTATTTAATTTTTTCTCTTAATTTATTTTTTTATTTTCTTTTTTTTCTACTTTGTAATTTTTTAATAACTTTTTCCCTTCATAATTTGCCTTCTTTTTGCTTTTTTTTTTTCATATGCTTTCATTTTTACTTGTTTTAATTTTTTTTGTTGTTTTAAAATTTTCTATTTTTCTATTTTTTATTCCAAATCTTTTGTCTCTTTTTTTCCTCAAATTTCCTTTCATTTCTTATTTGCGCTTTTAAATTCTCATACTTTTTTTTTTATTTTGCATTAACTTTTCTCTTTTTTAATTTTTTGTCTGACTTTTTATATTGTTAGGTCTTATATGTTTTTCAATTTTTTTTTATTTTTTAAACTAATTTTATTTTCATTTTGTCATTCCATTTCATTTTTGAAATTTTTATTCATTTTCTGTCCTCTTTCATTTTCTTACCTTTTATAATTTTTTGTTGTATTTTTGTTTTTTTTTTTCTTTTTTCATGCTTTATTTATCTTTTTTCTTTTGCTTTAATTTTTTTTCTTATTTTTATTTTTCGTCGTTTTAAAAATTTTATTTTTCTATTTTTTATTCCAAATCTTTTGTCTTTTCTTTTTTTTTTTTTCCATAAATTTCCTTTCATTTCTTATTTGTGTTTTTAAATTCCCAAACTTTTTATATTGTTAGAACTTATATGTTTTTCAATTTTTTGTATTTTTTAAACTAATTTTTTTCATTTTGCCATTCCATTTCATTTTTGAAATTTTTATTCAATTTTTGTCCTTTTTCATTTTCTTACTTTTTATATTTTTTGTTGTATTTTTGTTTTTTTTTTTTTGTGCTTTATTTATCTTTTTTCTTTTGCTTTAATTTTTTTTCGTGTTTTATTTTCTTTCTTTATTTATAATTTCATAAATTTTTATAAAGTTTTGGAATTTTTTATTTTTCTATCTTTTTTTCTTTTATCATTCTTGGTTGTTTTCTATTGCATTTTTATAATTTTTCATTAACTTTTTCTCCTTCCGAATTTTTCTTCTTTTTTTTACTTTTTTTTATGTGCTTTCATTTTTTTTTGTTCACTTTTTTCTTTGTTTTAAAATTTTCTATAAATTTTTTTCTTTTTATTTTTTTTTCGTATTTTTGCCTCTTCATTTTTTATTTTTTTCTTCCTTTTCTCAATTTTTATTTTATATATTTTGCATTTTCATTTTTTATTTTTTTCTTAAATCTTTTTGTTCGCACCTTTTTTTATTTCTTCTTTATAATTTTAAAACCTCAAACTTCTTTTTTTGTGCACTTTCTTTTATTTTTATTTTTCATCTTTCATATTTTATATCTTTTTCCTCTATTTGTTTTTTTTTTTTTTTTGTTTTTCTTTCTACATTCTAAACTAAAAGTTTTTTCCATTTTATATTTGAAATTTTTATTCATTTGTCTTTTTATATTTTTTTGCTTCGCTAATTTTTTATTTTCTTACTTTGTTTATTTTTATTTTTCCTTTCTGGGTATTTTATTTAATTTTTTCGCTTAATTTATTTTTTTTCAACTTTGTAATTTTTTAATAACTTTTTTCCTTCACAATTTTCCTTCTTTTTGCTTTTTTTTTTCATATGCTTTCATTTTTACTGGTTTTAATTTTTTCGTTGTTTTAAAAATTTTTATTTTTCTATATTTTATTCCAAATCTTTTGTCTTTTCTTGCTTCTCTTTTTTTTTTCCACACATTTCCTTTCATTTCTTATTTGCATTTTTAAATTCTCATACTTTTTTTTATTTTGCATTAACTTTTCTCTTTTTTAATTTTTTGTCTGACTTTTTATATTGTTAGGACTTATATGTTTTTCAATTTTTTTTTGTCTTTTTTAAACTATTTTTTTTTTTCATTTTGTCATTCCATTTCATTTTTGAAATTTTTATTCAATTTTTGTCCTTTTTTTGTATTTTTTTTCTTTGTTTTAAAATTTTCTATAAATTTTTTTCTTTTTGTTTTATTTCATATTTTTGCCTCTTCATTTTTTATTCTTTTCTTCTTTTTCTCATTTTTTTCTCAAATATTTTTTTATATATTTTGTATTTTCATTTGTTATTTTTTTCTTAAATCTTTTTGTTCACACCTTTTTTTATTTCTTCTTTGTAATTTTAAAACCTCAAACTTCTTTTTTTGTGCACTTTCTTTTTATATTTGAAATTTTTATTCATTTTGTCTTTTTATATTTTTTGATTCCCTAATTTTTTATTTTCTTACTTTGTTTATTTTTATTTTTTTCCTTTTATATTTTTTGATTCCCTAACTTTTTTTTACTTTGTAAATTTTTAATAACTTTTTCCCTTTGCAATTTTCCTTCATTTTGCTTTTTTTTTTTTCATATGCTTTCATTTTTACTTTTTTTAATTTTTTCGTTGTTTTAAAAATTTTTATTTTTCTCTTTTTTATTCCAAATCTTTTGTCTTTTCTTTTTTTTTCCACAAATTTCCTTTCATTTCTTATTTGCGTTTTTAAATTCTCATACTTTTTTTTTTTTATTTTGCATTAACTTTTCTCTTTTTTAATTTTTTGTCAGACTTTTTAGATTGTTTGGTCTTATATGTTTTTTAATTTTTTGTATTTTTTAAACTAATTTTTTTTTTCATTTTGTCATTCCATTTCATTTTTGAAATTTTTATTCAATTTTTGTCCTTTTTCATTTTCTTACTTCTTATAATTTTTTGTTGTATTTTTGTTTTTTTTTTCTTTTTTCGTGCTTTATCTATCTTTTTTCTTTTGCTTTAATTTTTTTTCTTATTTTATTTTCTTTCTTTATTCATAATTTCATAAATTTTTATAAGGTTTTGGAATTTTTTATTTTTCTATCTTTTTTTCTTTTATCATTCTTGGTTATTTTCTGTTGCATTTTTATAATTTTTCATTAACTTTTTCTCCTTCCGAATTTTTCTTCTTTTTTTTTATGTGCTTTCATTCTTTTTCGTTCAGTTTTTTCTTTGTTTTAAAATTTTCTATAAATTTTTTTCTTTTTGTTTTATTTCATATTTTTGCCTCTTCATTCTTTATTTTTTTTCTTCTTTTTCTCAAATTTTATTTTATATATTTTGTATTTTCATTTTTTATTTTTTTCTTAAATCTTTTTGTTCACACCTTTTTTTTTTTTCTTCTTTATAACTTTAAAACCTCAAACTTCTTTTTTTGTGCACTTTCTTTTATTTTATTTTTCATCTTTCATATTTTATATCTTTTTCCTCTATTTGTTATTTTTTTTTCTTTTTCTTTGTAATTTCTAAACTAAAAGTTTTTTCCATTTTATATTTGATTATTCATTTTGTCTTTTTATATTTTTTTGATTCGCTAATTTTTTATTTTTTCCTTTTTTGGTATTTTATTTAATTTTTTCTCTTAATTTATTTTTTTTATTTTCTTATTTTTTTCTACTTTGTAATTTCTTAATAACTTTTTCCCTTCACAATTTTCCTTCTTTTTGCTTTTTTTACATATGCTTTCGTGTTTACTTGTTTTAATTTTTCATTGTTTTAAAAATTTTTATTTTTCTGTTTTTTATTCCAAATCTTTTGTCTTTTCTTTTTTTTTTCCACAAATTTCCTTTCGTTTCTTATTTGCGTTTTTAAATTCTCATACTTTTTTTTATTTTGCATTAACTTTGCTCTTTTTTAATTTTTTCTCTGACTTTTTATATTATTAGGTCTTATATGTTTTTCAATTTTTTGTTAAACTAATTTTTTTTTCATTTTGTCATTCCATTTCATTTTTGAAATTTTTATTCAATTTTTGCCCTTTTTTTATTTTCTTACTTTTTATATTTTTTGTTGTATTTTTGTTTTTTTTTGTGCTTTATTTATCTTTTTTCTTTTGCTTTACTTTTTTTTCTTATTTTATTTTATTTTATTTTTTCTTTCTTTATTTATAATTTCATAAATTTTTATAAAGTTTTAGAATTTTTTACTTTTCTATCTTTTTTTCTTTTATCATTCTTGGTTATTTTCTATTGCATTTTTATATTTTTTTCATTAACTTTTTCTCCTTCCAAATTTTTCTTCTTTTTTTTACTTTTTTTTTATATGCCATCATTCTTTTTTGTTCACTTTTCTCTTTGTTTTAAAATTTTCTATAAATTTTTTCTTTTTCTTTTATTTCATATTTTTGCCTCTTCATTTTTTATTTTTTTCTTCTTTTTCTCAAATTTTATTTTATATATTTTGTATTTTCTTTTTTTTTTCTTAAATCTTTTTGTTCACACCTTTTTTTATTTCTTCTTTATAGTTTTAAAACCTCAAACTTCTTTTTTTGTGCACTTTCTTTTATTTTATTTTTCATCTTTCATATTTTATATCTTTTTCCTCTGCTTGTTATATTTTTTTTATTTTTCTTTGTACATTCTGAACCAATAGTTTTTTTCATTTTATATTTGAAATTTTTATTCATTTTGTCTTTTTATATTTTTTGATTCGCTAATTTTTTATTTTCTTAATTTGTTTATTTTTATTTTTTCCTTTTTTGGTATTTTATTTAATTTTTTCTCTTAATTTATTTTTTTATTTTCTTTTTTTTCTACTTTGTAATTTTTTAATAACTTTTTCCCTTCATAATTTGCCTTCTTTTTGCTTTTTTTTTTCATATGCTTTCATTTTTACTTGTTTTAATTTTTTTTGTTGTTTTAAAATTTTCTATTTTTCTATTTTTTATTCCAAATCTTTTGTCTCTTTTTTTCCTCAAATTTCCTTTCATTTCTTATTTGCGCTTTTAAATTCTCATACTTTTTTTTTTATTTTGCATTAACTTTTCTCTTTTTTAATTTTTTGTCTGACTTTTTATATTGTTAGGTCTTATATGTTTTTCAATTTTTTTTTATTTTTTAAACTAATTTTATTTTCATTTTGTCATTCCATTTCATTTTTGAAATTTTTATTCATTTTCTGTCCTCTTTCATTTTCTTACCTTTTATAATTTTTTGTTGTATTTTTGTTTTTTTTTTTCTTTTTTCATGCTTTATTTATCTTTTTTCTTTTGCTTTAATTTTTTTTCTTATTTTTATTTTTCGTCGTTTTAAAAATTTTATTTTTCTATTTTTTATTCCAAATCTTTTGTCTTTTCTTTTTTTTTTTTTCCATAAATTTCCTTTCATTTCTTATTTGTGTTTTTAAATTCCCAAACTTTTTATATTGTTAGAACTTATATGTTTTTCAATTTTTTGTATTTTTTAAACTAATTTTTTTCATTTTGCCATTCCATTTCATTTTTGAAATTTTTATTCAATTTTTGTCCTTTTTCATTTTCTTACTTTTTATATTTTTTGTTGTATTTTTGTTTTTTTTTTTTTGTGCTTTATTTATCTTTTTTCTTTTGCTTTAATTTTTTTTCGTGTTTTATTTTCTTTCTTTATTTATAATTTCATAAATTTTTATAAAGTTTTGGAATTTTTTATTTTTCTATCTTTTTTTCTTTTATCATTCTTGGTTGTTTTCTATTGCATTTTTATAATTTTTCATTAACTTTTTCTCCTTCCGAATTTTTCTTCTTTTTTTTACTTTTTTTTATGTGCTTTCATTTTTTTTTGTTCACTTTTTTCTTTGTTTTAAAATTTTCTATAAATTTTTTTCTTTTTATTTTTTTTTCGTATTTTTGCCTCTTCATTTTTTATTTTTTTCTTCCTTTTCTCAATTTTTATTTTATATATTTTGCATTTTCATTTTTTATTTTTTTCTTAAATCTTTTTGTTCGCACCTTTTTTTATTTCTTCTTTATAATTTTAAAACCTCAAACTTCTTTTTTTGTGCACTTTCTTTTATTTTTATTTTTCATCTTTCATATTTTATATCTTTTTCCTCTATTTGTTTTTTTTTTTTTTTTGTTTTTCTTTCTACATTCTAAACTAAAAGTTTTTTCCATTTTATATTTGAAATTTTTATTCATTTGTCTTTTTATATTTTTTTGCTTCGCTAATTTTTTATTTTCTTACTTTGTTTATTTTTATTTTTCCTTTCTGGGTATTTTATTTAATTTTTTCGCTTAATTTATTTTTTTTCAACTTTGTAATTTTTTAATAACTTTTTTCCTTCACAATTTTCCTTCTTTTTGCTTTTTTTTTTCATATGCTTTCATTTTTACTGGTTTTAATTTTTTCGTTGTTTTAAAAATTTTTATTTTTCTATATTTTATTCCAAATCTTTTGTCTTTTCTTGCTTCTCTTTTTTTTTTCCACACATTTCCTTTCATTTCTTATTTGCATTTTTAAATTCTCATACTTTTTTTTATTTTGCATTAACTTTTCTCTTTTTTAATTTTTTGTCTGACTTTTTATATTGTTAGGACTTATATGTTTTTCAATTTTTTTTTGTCTTTTTTAAACTATTTTTTTTTTTTCATTTTGTCATTCCATTTCATTTTTGAAATTTTTATTCAATTTTTGTCCTTTTTTTGTATTTTTTTTCTTTGTTTTAAAATTTTCTATAAATTTTTTTCTTTTTGTTTTATTTCATATTTTTGCCTCTTCATTTTTTATTCTTTTCTTCTTTTTCTCATTTTTTTCTCAAATATTTTTTTATATATTTTGTATTTTCATTTGTTATTTTTTTCTTAAATCTTTTTGTTCACACCTTTTTTTATTTCTTCTTTGTAATTTTAAAACCTCAAACTTCTTTTTTTGTGCACTTTCTTTTTATATTTGAAATTTTTATTCATTTTGTCTTTTTATATTTTTTGATTCCCTAATTTTTTATTTTCTTACTTTGTTTATTTTTATTTTTTTCCTTTTATATTTTTTGATTCCCTAACTTTTTTTTACTTTGTAAATTTTTAATAACTTTTTCCCTTTGCAATTTTCCTTCATTTTGCTTTTTTTTTTTTCATATGCTTTCATTTTTACTTTTTTTAATTTTTTCGTTGTTTTAAAAATTTTTATTTTTCTCTTTTTTATTCCAAATCTTTTGTCTTTTCTTTTTTTTTCCACAAATTTCCTTTCATTTCTTATTTGCGTTTTTAAATTCTCATACTTTTTTTTTTTATTTTGCATTAACTTTTCTCTTTTTTAATTTTTTGTCAGACTTTTTAGATTGTTTGGTCTTATATGTTTTTTAATTTTTTGTATTTTTTAAACTAATTTTTTTTTTCATTTTGTCATTCCATTTCATTTTTGAAATTTTTATTCAATTTTTGTCCTTTTTCATTTTCTTACTTCTTATAATTTTTTGTTGTATTTTTGTTTTTTTTTTCTTTTTTCGTGCTTTATCTATCTTTTTTCTTTTGCTTTAATTTTTTTTCTTATTTTATTTTCTTTCTTTATTCATAATTTCATAAATTTTTATAAGGTTTTGGAATTTTTTATTTTTCTATCTTTTTTTCTTTTATCATTCTTGGTTATTTTCTGTTGCATTTTTATAATTTTTCATTAACTTTTTCTCCTTCCGAATTTTTCTTCTTTTTTTTTATGTGCTTTCATTCTTTTTCGTTCAGTTTTTTCTTTGTTTTAAAATTTTCTATAAATTTTTTTCTTTTTGTTTTATTTCATATTTTTGCCTCTTCATTCTTTATTTTTTTTCTTCTTTTTCTCAAATTTTATTTTATATATTTTGTATTTTCATTTTTTATTTTTTTCTTAAATCTTTTTGTTCACACCTTTTTTTTTTTTTCTTCTTTATAACTTTAAAACCTCAAACTTCTTTTTTTGTGCACTTTCTTTTATTTTATTTTTCATCTTTCATATTTTATATCTTTTTCCTCTATTTGTTATTTTTTTTTCTTTTTCTTTGTAATTTCTAAACTAAAAGTTTTTTCCATTTTATATTTGATTATTCATTTTGTCTTTTTATATTTTTTTGATTCGCTAATTTTTTATTTTTTCCTTTTTTGGTATTTTATTTAATTTTTTCTCTTAATTTATTTTTTTTATTTTCTTATTTTTTTCTACTTTGTAATTTCTTAATAACTTTTTCCCTTCACAATTTTCCTTCTTTTTGCTTTTTTTACATATGCTTTCGTGTTTACTTGTTTTAATTTTTCATTGTTTTAAAAATTTTTATTTTTCTGTTTTTTATTCCAAATCTTTTGTCTTTTCTTTTTTTTTTCCACAAATTTCCTTTCGTTTCTTATTTGCGTTTTTAAATTCTCATACTTTTTTTTATTTTGCATTAACTTTGCTCTTTTTTAATTTTTTCTCTGACTTTTTATATTATTAGGTCTTATATGTTTTTCAATTTTTTGTTAAACTAATTTTTTTTTCATTTTGTCATTCCATTTCATTTTTGAAATTTTTATTCAATTTTTGCCCTTTTTTTATTTTCTTACTTTTTATATTTTTTGTTGTATTTTTGTTTTTTTTTGTGCTTTATTTATCTTTTTTCTTTTGCTTTACTTTTTTTTCTTATTTTATTTTATTTTATTTTTTCTTTCTTTATTTATAATTTCATAAATTTTTATAAAGTTTTAGAATTTTTTACTTTTCTATCTTTTTTTCTTTTATCATTCTTGGTTATTTTCTATTGCATTTTTATATTTTTTTCATTAACTTTTTCTCCTTCCAAATTTTTCTTCTTTTTTTTACTTTTTTTTTATATGCCATCATTCTTTTTTGTTCACTTTTCTCTTTGTTTTAAAATTTTCTATAAATTTTTTCTTTTTCTTTTATTTCATATTTTTGCCTCTTCATTTTTTATTTTTTTCTTCTTTTTCTCAAATTTTATTTTATATATTTTGTATTTTCTTTTTTTTTTCTTAAATCTTTTTGTTCACACCTTTTTTTATTTCTTCTTTATAGTTTTAAAACCTCAAACTTCTTTTTTTGTGCACTTTCTTTTATTTTATTTTTCATCTTTCATATTTTATATCTTTTTCCTCTGCTTGTTATATTTTTTTTATTTTTCTTTGTACATTCTGAACCAATAGTTTTTTTCATTTTATATTTGAAATTTTTATTCATTTTGTCTTTTTATATTTTTTGATTCGCTAATTTTTTATTTTCTTAATTTGTTTATTTTTATTTTTTCCTTTTTTGGTATTTTATTTAATTTTTTCTCTTAATTTATTTTTTTATTTTCTTTTTTTTCTACTTTGTAATTTTTTAATAACTTTTTCCCTTCATAATTTGCCTTCTTTTTGCTTTTTTTTTTTCATATGCTTTCATTTTTACTTGTTTTAATTTTTTTTGTTGTTTTAAAATTTTCTATTTTTCTATTTTTTATTCCAAATCTTTTGTCTCTTTTTTTCCTCAAATTTCCTTTCATTTCTTATTTGCGCTTTTAAATTCTCATACTTTTTTTTTTATTTTGCATTAACTTTTCTCTTTTTTAATTTTTTGTCTGACTTTTTATATTGTTAGGTCTTATATGTTTTTCAATTTTTTTTTATTTTTTAAACTAATTTTATTTTCATTTTGTCATTCCATTTCATTTTTGAAATTTTTATTCATTTTCTGTCCTCTTTCATTTTCTTACCTTTTATAATTTTTTGTTGTATTTTTGTTTTTTTTTTCTTTTTTCATGCTTTATTTATCTTTTTTCTTTTGCTTTAATTTTTTTTCTTATTTTTATTTTTCGTCGTTTTAAAAATTTTATTTTTCTATTTTTTATTCCAAATCTTTTGTCTTTTCTTTTTTTTTTTTTCCATAAATTTCCTTTCATTTCTTATTTGTGTTTTTAAATTCCCAAACTTTTTATATTGTTAGAACTTATATGTTTTTCAATTTTTTGTATTTTTTAAACTAATTTTTTTCATTTTGCCATTCCATTTCATTTTTGAAATTTTTATTCAATTTTTGTCCTTTTTCATTTTCTTACTTTTTATATTTTTTGTTGTATTTTTGTTTTTTTTTTGTGCTTTATTTATCTTTTTTCTTTTGCTTTAATTTTTTTTCGTGTTTTATTTTCTTTCTTTATTTATAATTTCATAAATTTTTATAAAGTTTTGGAATTTTTTATTTTTCTATCTTTTTTTCTTTTATCATTCTTGGTTGTTTTCTATTGCATTTTTATAATTTTTCATTAACTTTTTCTCCTTCCGAATTTTTCTTCTTTTTTTTACTTTTTTTTATGTGCTTTCATTTTTTTTGTTCACTTTTTTCTTTGTTTTAAAATTTTCTATAAATTTTTTTCTTTTTATTTTTTTTTCGTATTTTTGCCTCTTCATTTTTTATTTTTTTCTTCCTTTTCTCAATTTTTATTTTATATATTTTGCATTTTCATTTTTTATTTTTTTCTTAAATCTTTTTGTTCGCACCTTTTTTTATTTCTTCTTTATAATTTTAAAACCTCAAACTTCTTTTTTTGTGCACTTTCTTTTATTTTATTTTTCATCTTTCATATTTTATATCTTTTTCCTCTATTTGTTTTTTTTTTTTTTGTTTTTCTTTCTACATTCTAAACTAAAAGTTTTTTCCATTTTATATTTGAAATTTTTATTCATTTGTCTTTTTATATTTTTTTGCTTCGCTAATTTTTTATTTTCTTACTTTGTTTATTTTTATTTTTCCTTTCTGGGTATTTTATTTAATTTTTTCGCTTAATTTATTTTTTTTCAACTTTGTAATTTTTTAATAACTTTTTTCCTTCACAATTTTCCTTCTTTTTGCTTTTTTTTTTCATATGCTTTCATTTTTACTGGTTTTAATTTTTTCGTTGTTTTAAAAATTTTTATTTTCCTATATTTTATTCCAAATCTTTTGTCTTTTCTTGCTTCTCTTTTTTTTTTCCACACATTTCCTTTCATTTCTTATTTGCATTTTTAAATTCTCATACTTTTTTTTATTTTGCATTAACTTTTCTCTTTTTTAATTTTTTGTCTGACTTTTTATATTGTTAGGACTTATATGTTTTTCAATTTTTTTTTGTCTTTTTTAAACTAATTTTTTTTTTTCATTTTGTCATTCCATTTCATTTTTGAAATTTTTATTCAATTTTTGTCCTTTTTTTGTATTTTTTTTCTTTGTTTTAAAATTTTCTATAAATTTTTTTCTTTTTGTTTTATTTCATATTTTTGCCTCTTCATTTTTTATTCTTTTCTTCTTTTTCTCATTTTTTTCTCAAATATTTTTTTATATATTTTGTATTTTCATTTGTTATTTTTTTCTTAAATCTTTTTGTTCACACCTTTTTTTATTTCTTCTTTGTAATTTTAAAACCTCAAACTTCTTTTTTTGTGCACTTTCTTTTTATATTTGAAATTTTTATTCATTTTGTCTTTTTATATTTTTTGATTCCCTAATTTTTTATTTTCTTACTTTGTTTATTTTTATTTTTTTCCTTTTATATTTTTTGATTCCCTAACTTTTTTTTACTTTGTAAATTTTTAATAACTTTTTCCCTTTGCAATTTTCCTTCATTTTGCTTTTTTTTTTTTCATATGTTTTCATTTTTACTTTTTTTAATTTTTTCGTTGTTTTAAAAATTTTTATTTTTCTCTTTTTTATTCCAAATCTTTTGTCTTTTCTTTTTTTTTCCACAAATTTCCTTTCATTTCTTATTTGCGTTTTTAAATTCTCATACTTTTTTTTTTTATTTTGCATTAACTTTTCTCTTTTTTAATTTTTTGTCAGACTTTTTAGATTGTTTGGTCTTATATGTTTTTTAATTTTTTGTATTTTTTAAACTAATTTTTTTTTTCATTTTGTCATTCCATTTCATTTTTGAAATTTTTATTCAATTTTTGTCCTTTTTCATTTTCTTACTTCTTATAATTTTTTGTTGTATTTTTGTTTTTTTTTTCTTTTTTCGTGCTTTATCTATCTTTTTTCTTTTGCTTTAATTTTTTTTCTTATTTTATTTTCTTTCTTTATTCATAATTTCATAAATTTTTATAAGGTTTTGGAATTTTTTATTTTTCTATCTTTTTTTCTTTTATCATTCTTGGTTATTTTCTGTTGCATTTTTATAATTTTTCATTAACTTTTTCTCCTTCCGAATTTTTCTTCTTTTTTTTTATGTGCTTTCATTCTTTTTCGTTCAGTTTTTTCTTTGTTTTAAAATTTTCTATAAATTGTTTTCTTTTTGTTTTATTTCATATTTTTGCCTCTTCATTCTTTATTTTTTTTCTTCTTTTTCTCAAATTTTATTTTATATATTTTGTATTTTCATTTTTTATTTTTTTCTTAAATCTTTTTGTTCACACCTCTTTTTTTTTTCTTCTTTATAACTTTAAAACCTCAAACTTCTTTTTTTGTGCACTTTCTTTTATTTTATTTTTCATCTTTCATATTTTATATCTTTTTCCTCTATTTGTTATTTTTTTTTCTTTTTCTTTGTAATTTCTAAACTAAAAGTTTTTTCCATTTTATATTTGATTATTCATTTTGTCTTTTTATATTTTTTTGATTCGCTAATTTTTTATTTTTTCCTTTTTTGGTATTTTATTTAATTTTTTCTCTTAATTTATTTTTTTTATTTTCTTATTTTTTTCTACTTTGTAATTTCTTAATAACTTTTTCCCTTCACAATTTTCCTTCTTTTTGCTTTTTTTACATATGCTTTCGTGTTTACTTGTTTTAATTTTTCATTGTTTTAAAAATTTTTATTTTTCTGTTTTTTATTCCAAATCTTTTGTCTTTTCTTTTTTTTTTCCACAAATTTCCTTTCGTTTCTTATTTGCGTTTTTAAATTCTCATACTTTTTTTTATTTTGCATTAACTTTGCTCTTTTTTAATTTTTTCTCTGACTTTTTATATTATTAGGTCTTATATGTTTTTCAATTTTTTGTTAAACTAATTTTTTTTTCATTTTGTCATTCCATTTCATTTTTGAAATTTTTATTCAATTTTTGCCCTTTTTTTATTTTCTTACTTTTTATATTTTTTGTTGTAGTTTTGTTTTTTTTGTGCTTTATTTATCTTTTTTCTTTTGCTTTACTTTTTATTTTATTTTATTTTATTTTATTTTTTCTTTCTTTATTTATAATTTCATAAATTTTTATAAAGTTTTAGAATTTTTTACTTTTCTATCTTTTTTTCTTTTATCATTCTTGGTTATTTTCTATTGCATTTTTATATTTTTTTCATTAACTTTTTCTCCTTCCAAATTTTTCTTCTTTTTTTTACTTTTTTTTTATATGCCATCATTCTTTTTTGTTCACTTTTCTCTTTGTTTTAAAATTTTCTATAAATTTTTTCTTTTTCTTTTATTTCATATTTTTGCCTCTTCATTTTTTATTTTTTTCTTCTTTTTCTCAAATTTTATTTTATATATTTTGTATTTTCTTTTTTTTTTCTTAAATCTTTTTGTTCACACCTTTTTTTATTTCTTCTTTATAGTTTTAAAACCTCAAACTTCTTTTTTTGTGCACTTTCTTTTATTTTATTTTTCATCTTTCATATTTTATATCTTTTTCCTCTGCTTGTTATATTTTTTTTATTTTTCTTTGTACATTCTGAACCAATAGTTTTTTTCATTTTATATTTGAAATTTTTATTCATTTTGTCTTTTTATATTTTTTGATTCGCTAATTTTTTATTTTCTTAATTTGTTTATTTTTATTTTTTCCTTTTTTGGTATTTTATTTAATTTTTTCTCTTAATTTATTTTTTTATTTTCTTTTTTTTCTACTTTGTAATTTTTTAATAACTTTTTCCCTTCATAATTTGCCTTCTTTTTGCTTTTTTTTTTTCATATGCTTTCATTTTTACTTGTTTTAATTTTTTTTGTTGTTTTAAAATTTTCTATTTTTCTATTTTTTATTCCAAATCTTTTGTCTCTTTTTTTCCTCAAATTTCCTTTCATTTCTTATTTGCGCTTTTAAATTCTCATACTTTTTTTTTTATTTTGCATTAACTTTTCTCTTTTTTAATTTTTTGTCTGACTTTTTATATTGTTAGGTCTTATATGTTTTTCAATTTTTTTTTTATTTTTTAAACTAATTTTATTTTCATTTTGTCATTCCATTTCATTTTTGAAATTTTTATTCATTTTCTGTCCTCTTTCATTTTCTTACCTTTTATAATTTTTTGTTGTATTTTTGTTTTTTTTTTCTTTTTTCATGCTTTATTTATCTTTTTTCTTTTGCTTTAATTTTTTTTCTTATTTTTATTTTTCGTCGTTTTAAAAATTTTATTTTTCTATTTTTTATTCCAAATCTTTTGTCTTTTCTTTTTTTTTTTTTCCATAAATTTCCTTTCATTTCTTATTTGTGTTTTTAAATTCCCAAACTTTTTATATTGTTAGAACTTATATGTTTTTCAATTTTTTGTATTTTTTAAACTAATTTTTTTCATTTTGCCATTCCATTTCATTTTTGAAATTTTTATTCAATTTTTGTCCTTTTTCATTTTCTTACTTTTTATATTTTTTGTTGTATTTTTGTTTTTTTTTTTTGTGCTTTATTTATCTTTTTTCTTTTGCTTTAATTTTTTTTCGTGTTTTATTTTCTTTCTTTATTTATAATTTCATAAATTTTTATAAAGTTTTGGAATTTTTTATTTTTCTATCTTTTTTTCTTTTATCATTCTTGGTTGTTTTCTATTGCATTTTTATAATTTTTCATTAACTTTTTCTCCTTCCGAATTTTTCTTCTTTTTTTTACTTTTTTTTATGTGCTTTCATTTTTTTTTGTTCACTTTTTTCTTTGTTTTAAAATTTTCTATAAATTTTTTTCTTTTTATTTTTTTTTCGTATTTTTGCCTCTTCATTTTTTATTTTTTTCTTCCTTTTCTCAATTTTTATTTTATATATTTTGCATTTTCATTTTTTATTTTTTTCTTAAATCTTTTTGTTCGCACCTTTTTTTATTTCTTCTTTATAATTTTAAAACCTCAAACTTCTTTTTTTGTGCACTTTCTTTTATTTTATTTTTCATCTTTCATATTTTATATCTTTTTCCTCTATTTGTTTTTTTTTTTTTTTGTTTTTCTTTCTACATTCTAAACTAAAAGTTTTTTCCATTTTATATTTGAAATTTTTATTCATTTGTCTTTTTATATTTTTTTGCTTCGCTAATTTTTTATTTTCTTACTTTGTTTATTTTTATTTTTCCTTTCTGGGTATTTTATTTAATTTTTTCGCTTAATTTATTTTTTTTCAACTTTGTAATTTTTTAATAACTTTTTTCCTTCACAATTTTCCTTCTTTTTGCCTTTTTTTTTCATATGCTTTCATTTTTACTGGTTTTAATTTTTTCGTTGTTTTAAAAATTTTTATTTTTCTATATTTTATTCCAAATCTTTTGTCTTTTCTTGCTTCTCTTTTTTTTTTCCACACATTTCCTTTCATTTCTTATTTGCATTTTTAAATTCTCATACTTTTTTTTATTTTGCATTAACTTTTCTCTTTTTTAATTTTTTGTCTGACTTTTTATATTGTTAGGACTTATATGTTTTTCAATTTTTTTTTGTCTTTTTTAAACTATTTTTTTTTTTCATTTTGTCATTCCATTTCATTTTTGAAATTTTTATTCAATTTTTGTCCTTTTTTTGTATTTTTTTTCTTTGTTTTAAAATTTTCTATAAATTTTTTTCTTTTTGTTTTATTTCATATTTTTGCCTCTTCATTTTTTATTCTTTTCTTCTTTTTCTCATTTTTTTCTCAAATATTTTTTTATATATTTTGTATTTTCATTTGTTATTTTTTTCTTAAATCTTTTTGTTCACACCTTTTTTTATTTCTTCTTTGTAATTTTAAAACCTCAAACTTCTTTTTTTGTGCACTTTCTTTTTATATTTGAAATTTTTATTCATTTTGTCTTTTTATATTTTTTGATTCCCTAATTTTTTATTTTCTTACTTTGTTTATTTTTATTTTTTTCCTTTTATATTTTTTGATTCCCTAACTTTTTTTTACTTTGTAAATTTTTAATAACTTTTTCCCTTTGCAATTTTCCTTCATTTTGCTTTTTTTTTTTTCATATGTTTTCATTTTTACTTTTTTTAATTTTTTCGTTGTTTTAAAAATTTTTATTTTTCTCTTTTTTATTCCAAATCTTTTGTCTTTTCTTTTTTTTTCCACAAATTTCCTTTCATTTCTTATTTGCGTTTTTAAATTCTCATACTTTTTTTTTTTATTTTGCATTAACTTTTCTCTTTTTTAATTTTTTGTCAGACTTTTTAGATTGTTTGGTCTTATATGTTTTTTAATTTTTTGTATTTTTTAAACTAATTTTTTTTTTCATTTTGTCATTCCATTTCATTTTTGAAATTTTTATTCAATTTTTGTCCTTTTTCATTTTCTTACTTCTTATAATTTTTTGTTGTATTTTTGTTTTTTTTTTCTTTTTTCGTGCTTTATCTATCTTTTTTCTTTTGCTTTAATTTTTTTTCTTATTTTATTTTCTTTCTTTATTCATAATTTCATAAATTTTTATAAGGTTTTGGAATTTTTTATTTTTCTATCTTTTTTTCTTTTATCATTCTTGGTTATTTTCTGTTGCATTTTTATAATTTTTCATTAACTTTTTCTCCTTCCGAATTTTTCTTCTTTTTTTTTATGTGCTTTCATTCTTTTTCGTTCAGTTTTTTCTTTGTTTTAAAATTTTCTATAAATTTTTTTCTTTTTGTTTTATTTCATATTTTTGCCTCTTCATTCTTTATTTTTTTTCTTCTTTTTCTCAAATTTTATTTTATATATTTTGTATTTTCATTTTTTATTTTTTTCTTAAATCTTTTTGTTCACACCTTTTTTTTTTTTTCTTCTTTATAACTTTAAAACCTCAAACTTCTTTTTTTGTGCACTTTCTTTTATTTTATTTTTCATCTTTCATATTTTATATCTTTTTCCTCTATTTGTTATTTTTTTTTTCTTTTTCTTTGTAATTTCTAAACTAAAAGTTTTTTCCATTTTATATTTGATTATTCATTTTGTCTTTTTATATTTTTTTGATTCGCTAATTTTTTATTTTTTCCTTTTTTGGTATTTTATTTAATTTTTTCTCTTAATTTATTTTTTTTATTTTCTTATTTTTTTCTACTTTGTAATTTCTTAATAACTTTTTCCCTTCACAATTTTCCTTCTTTTTGCTTTTTTTACATATGCTTTCGTGTTTACTTGTTTTAATTTTTCATTGTTTTAAAAATTTTTATTTTTCTGTTTTTTATTCCAAATCTTTTGTCTTTTCTTTTTTTTTTCCACAAATTTCCTTTCGTTTCTTATTTGCGTTTTTAAATTCTCATACTTTTTTTTATTTTGCATTAACTTTGCTCTTTTTTAATTTTTTCTCTGACTTTTTATATTATTAGGTCTTATATGTTTTTCAATTTTTTGTTAAACTAATTTTTTTTTCATTTTGTCATTCCATTTCATTTTTGAAATTTTTATTCAATTTTTGCCCTTTTTTTATTTTCTTACTTTTTATATTTTTTGTTGTATTTTTGTTTTTTTTTGTGCTTTATTTATCTTTTTTCTTTTGCTTTACTTTTTTTTCTTATTTTATTTTATTTTATTTTTTCTTTCTTTATTTATAATTTCATAAATTTTTATAAAGTTTTAGAATTTTTTACTTTTCTATCTTTTTTTCTTTTATCATTCTTGGTTATTTTCTATTGCATTTTTATATTTTTTTCATTAACTTTTTCTCCTTCCAAATTTTTCTTCTTTTTTTTACTTTTTTTTTATATGCCATCATTCTTTTTTGTTCACTTTTCTCTTTGTTTTAAAATTTTCTATAAATTTTTTCTTTTTCTTTTATTTCATATTTTTGCCTCTTCATTTTTTATTTTTTTCTTCTTTTTCTCAAATTTTATTTTATATATTTTGTATTTTCTTTTTTTTCTCTTAAATCTTTTTGTTCACACCTTTTTTTATTTCTTCTTTATAGTTTTAAAACCTCAAACTTCTTTTTTTGTGCACTTTCTTTTATTTTATTTTTCATCTTTCATATTTTATATCTTTTTCCTCTGCTTGTTATATTTTTTTTATTTTTCTTTGTACATTCTGAACCAATAGTTTTTTTCATTTTATATTTGAAATTTTTATTCATTTTGTCTTTTTATATTTTTTGATTCGCTAATTTTTTATTTTCTTAATTTGTTTATTTTTATTTTTTCCTTTTTTGGTATTTTATTTAATTTTTTCTCTTAATTTATTTTTTTATTTTCTTTTTTTTCTACTTTGTAATTTTTTAATAACTTTTTCCCTTCATAATTTGCCTTCTTTTTGCTTTTTTTTTTCATATGCTTTCATTTTTACTTGTTTTAATTTTTTTTGTTGTTTTAAAATTTTCTATTTTTCTATTTTTTATTCCAAATCTTTTGTCTCTTTTTTTCCTCAAATTTCCTTTCATTTCTTATTTGCGCTTTTAAATTCTCATACTTTTTTTTTTATTTTGCATTAACTTTTCTCTTTTTTAATTTTTTGTCTGACTTTTTATATTGTTAGGTCTTATATGTTTTTCAATTTTTTTTTTATTTTTTAAACTAATTTTATTTTCATTTTGTCATTCCATTTCATTTTTGAAATTTTTATTCATTTTCTGTCCTCTTTCATTTTCTTACCTTTTATAATTTTTTGTTGTATTTTTGTTTTTTTTTTCTTTTTTCATGCTTTATTTATCTTTTTTCTTTTGCTTTAATTTTTTTTCTTATTTTTATTTTTCGTCGTTTTAAAAATTTTATTTTTCTATTTTTTATTCCAAATCTTTTGTCTTTTCTTTTTTTTTTTTCCATAAATTTCCTTTCATTTCTTATTTGTGTTTTTAAATTCCCAAACTTTTTATATTGTTAGAACTTATATGTTTTTCAATTTTTTGTATTTTTTAAACTAATTTTTTTCATTTTGCCATTCCATTTCATTTTTGAAATTTTTATTCAATTTTTGTCCTTTTTCATTTTCTTACTTTTTATATTTTTTGTTGTATTTTTGTTTTTTTTTTTGTGCTTTATTTATCTTTTTTCTTTTGCTTTAATTTTTTTTCGTGTTTTATTTTCTTTCTTTATTTATAATTTCATAAATTTTTATAAAGTTTTAGAATTTTTTATTTTTCTATCTTTTTTTCTTTTATCATTCTTGGTTGTTTTCTATTGCATTTTTATAATTTTTCATTAACTTTTTCTCCTTCTGAATTTTTCTTCTTTTTTTTACTTTTTTTTATGTGCTTTCATTTTTTTTTGTTCACTTTTTTCTTTGTTTTGAAATTTTCTATAAATTTTTTCCTTTTTATTTTTTTTTCGTATTTTTGCCTCTTCATTTTTTATTTTTTTCTTCTTTTTCTCAATTTTTATTTTATATATTTTGCATTTTCATTTTTTATTTTTTTCTTAAATCTTTTTGTTCGCACCTTTTTTTATTTCTTCTTTATAATTTTAAAACCTCAAACTTCTTTTTTTGTGCACTTTCTTTTATTTTATTTTTCATCTTTCATATTTTATATCTTTTTCCTCTATTTGTTTTTTTTTTTTTTTGTTTTTCTTTCTACATTCTAAACTAAAAGTTTTTTCCATTTTATATTTGAAATTTTTATTCATTTGTCTTTTTATATTTTTTTGCTTCGCTAATTTTTTATTTTCTTACTTTGTTTATTTTTATTTTTCCTTTCTGGGTATTTTATTTAATTTTTTCGCTTAATTTATTTTTTTTCAACTTTGTAATTTTTTAATAACTTTTTTCCTTCACAATTTTCCTTCTTTTTGCTTTTTTTTTTCATATGCTTTCATTTTTACTGGTTTTAATTTTTTCGTTGTTTTAAAAATTTTTATTTTTCTATATTTTATTCCAAATCTTTTGTCTTTTCTTGCTTCTCTTTTTTTTTTCCACACATTTCCTTTCATTTCTTATTTGCATTTTTAAATTCTCATACTTTTTTTTATTTTGCATTAACTTTTCTCTTTTTTAATTTTTTGTCTGACTTTTTATATTGTTAGGACTTATATGTTTTTCAATTTTTTTTTGTCTTTTTTAAACTATTTTTTTTTTTTCATTTTGTCATTCCATTTCATTTTTGAAATTTTTATTCAATTTTTGTCCTTTTTTTGTATTTTTTTTCTTTGTTTTAAAATTTTCTATAAATTTTTTTCTTTTTGTTTTATTTCATATTTTTGCCTCTTCATTTTTTATTCTTTTCTTCTTTTTCTCATTTTTTTCTCAAATATTTTTTTATATTTTTTGTATTTTCATTTGTTATTTTTTTCTTAAATCTTTTTGTTCACACCTTTTTTTATTTCTTCTTTGTAATTTTAAAACCTCAAACTTCTTTTTTTGTGCACTTTCTTTTTATATTTGAAATTTTTATTCATTTTGTCTTTTTATATTTTTTGATTCCCTAATTTTTTATTTTCTTACTTTGTTTATTTTTATTTTTTTCCTTTTATATTTTTTGATTCCCTAACTTTTTTTTACTTTGTAAATTTTTAATAACTTTTTCCCTTTGCAATTTTCCTTCATTTTGCTTTTTTTTTTTTCATATGTTTTCATTTTTACTTTTTTTAATTTTTTCGTTGTTTTAAAAATTTTTATTTTTCTCTTTTTTATTCCAAATCTTTTGTCTTTTCTTTTTTTTTCCACAAATTTCCTTTCATTTCTTATTTGCGTTTTTAAATTCTCATACTTTTTTTTTTTATTTTGCATTAACTTTTCTCTTTTTTAATTTTTTGTCAGACTTTTTAGATTGTTTGGTCTTATATGTTTTTTAATTTTTTGTATTTTTTAAACTAATTTTTTTTTTCATTTTGTCATTCCATTTCATTTTTGAAATTTTTATTCAATTTTTGTCCTTTTTCATTTTCTTACTTCTTATAATTTTTTGTTGTATTTTTGTTTTTTTTTTCTTTTTTCGTGCTTTATCTATCTTTTTTCTTTTGCTTTAATTTTTTTTCTTATTTTATTTTCTTTCTTTATTCATAATTTCATAAATTTTTATAAGGTTTTGGAATTTTTTATTTTTCTATCTTTTTTTCTTTTATCATTCTTGGTTATTTTCTGTTGCATTTTTATAATTTTTCATTAACTTTTTCTCCTTCCGAATTTTTCTTCTTTTTTTTTATGTGCTTTCATTCTTTTTCGTTCAGTTTTTTCTTTGTTTTAAAATTTTCTATAAATTTTTTTCTTTTTGTTTTATTTCATATTTTTGCCTCTTCATTCTTTATTTTTTTTCTTCTTTTTCTCAAATTTTATTTTATATATTTTGTATTTTCATTTTTTATTTTTTTCTTAAATCTTTTTGTTCACACCTTTTTTTTTTTTCTTCTTTATAACTTTAAAACCTCAAACTTCTTTTTTTGTGCACTTTCTTTTATTTTATTTTTCATCTTTCATATTTTATATCTTTTTCCTCTATTTGTTATTTTTTTTTCTTTTTCTTTGTAATTTCTAAACTAAAAGTTTTTTCCATTTTATATTTGATTATTCATTTTGTCTTTTTATATTTTTTTGATTCGCTAATTTTTTATTTTTTCCTTTTTTGGTATTTTATTTAATTTTTTCTCTTAATTTATTTTTTTTATTTTCTTATTTTTTTCTACTTTGTAATTTCTTAATAACTTTTTCCCTTCACAATTTTCCTTCTTTTTGCTTTTTTTACATATGCTTTCGTGTTTACTTGTTTTAATTTTTCATTGTTTTAAAAATTTTTATTTTTCTGTTTTTTATTCCAAATCTTTTGTCTTTTCTTTTTTTTTTCCACAAATTTCCTTTCGTTTCTTATTTGCGTTTTTAAATTCTCATACTTTTTTTTATTTTGCATTAACTTTGCTCTTTTTTAATTTTTTCTCTGACTTTTTATATTATTAGGTCTTATATGTTTTTCAATTTTTTGTTAAACTAATTTTTTTTTCATTTTGTCATTCCATTTCATTTTTGAAATTTTTATTCAATTTTTGCCCTTTTTTTATTTTCTTACTTTTTATATTTTTTGTTGTATTTTTGTTTTTTTTTTGTGCTTTATTTATCTTTTTTCTTTTGCTTTACTTTTTTTTCTTATTTTATTTTATTTTATTTTTTCTTTCTTTATTTATAATTTCATAAATTTTTATAAAGTTTTAGAATTTTTTACTTTTCTATCTTTTTTTCTTTTATCATTCTTGGTTATTTTCTATTGCATTTTTATATTTTTTTCATTAACTTTTTCTCCTTCCAAATTTTTCTTCTTTTTTTTACTTTTTTTTTATATGCCATCATTCTTTTTTGTTCACTTTTCTCTTTGTTTTAAAATTTTCTATAAATTTTTTCTTTTTCTTTTATTTCATATTTTTGCCTCTTCATTTTTTATTTTTTTCTTCTTTTTCTCAAATTTTATTTTATATATTTTGTATTTTCTTTTTTTTCTCTTAAATCTTTTTGTTCACACCTTTTTTTATTTCTTCTTTATAGTTTTAAAACCTCAAACTTCTTTTTTTGTGCACTTTCTTTTATTTTATTTTTCATCTTTCATATTTTATATCTTTTTCCTCTGCTTGTTATATTTTTTTTATTTTTCTTTGTACATTCTGAACCAATAGTTTTTTTCATTTTATATTTGAAATTTTTATTCATTTTGTCTTTTTATATTTTTTGATTCGCTAATTTTTTATTTTCTTAATTTGTTTATTTTTATTTTTTCCTTTTTTGGTATTTTATTTAATTTTTTCTCTTAATTTATTTTTTTATTTTCTTTTTTTTCTACTTTGTAATTTTTTAATAACTTTTTCCCTTCATAATTTGCCTTCTTTTTGCTTTTTTTTTTCATATGCTTTCATTTTTACTTGTTTTAATTTTTTTTGTTGTTTTAAAATTTTCTATTTTTCTATTTTTTATTCCAAATCTTTTGTCTCTTTTTTTCCTCAAATTTCCTTTCATTTCTTATTTGCGCTTTTAAATTCTCATACTTTTTTTTTTATTTTGCATTAACTTTTCTCTTTTTTAATTTTTTGTCTGACTTTTTATATTGTTAGGTCTTATATGTTTTTCAATTTTTTTTTATTTTTTAAACTAATTTTATTTTCATTTTGTCATTCCATTTCATTTTTGAAATTTTTATTCATTTTCTGTCCTCTTTCATTTTCTTACCTTTTATAATTTTTTGTTGTATTTTTGTTTTTTTTTTCTTTTTTCATGCTTTATTTATCTTTTTTCTTTTGCTTTAATTTTTTTTCTTATTTTTATTTTTCGTCGTTTTAAAAATTTTATTTTTCTATTTTTTATTCCAAATCTTTTGTCTTTTCTTTTTTTTTTTTCCATAAATTTCCTTTCATTTCTTATTTGTGTTTTTAAATTCCCAAACTTTTTATATTGTTAGAACTTATATGTTTTTCAATTTTTTGTATTTTTTAAACTAATTTTTTTCATTTTGCCATTCCATTTCATTTTTGAAATTTTTATTCAATTTTTGTCCTTTTTCATTTTCTTACTTTTTATATTTTTTGTTGTATTTTTGTTTTTTTTTTTGTGCTTTATTTATCTTTTTTCTTTTGCTTTAATTTTTTTTCGTGTTTTATTTTCTTTCTTTATTTATAATTTCATAAATTTTTATAAAGTTTTAGAATTTTTTATTTTTCTATCTTTTTTTCTTTTATCATTCTTGGTTGTTTTCTATTGCATTTTTATAATTTTTCATTAACTTTTTCTCCTTCCGAATTTTTCTTCTTTTTTTTACTTTTTTTTATGTGCTTTCATTTTTTTTTGTTCACTTTTTTCTTTGTTTTAAAATTTTCTATAAATTTTTTTCTTTTTATTTTTTTTTCGTATTTTTGCCTCTTCATTTTTTATTTTTTTCTTCTTTTTCTCAATTTTTATTTTATATATTTTGCATTTTCATTTTTTATTTTTTTCTTAAATCTTTTTGTTCGCACCTTTTTTTATTTCTTCTTTATAATTTTAAAACCTCAAACTTCTTTTTTTGTGCACTTTCTTTTATTTTATTTTTCATCTTTCATATTTTATATCTTTTTCCTCTATTTGTTTTTTTTTTTTTTGTTTTTCTTTCTACATTCTAAACTAAAAGTTTTTTCCATTTTATATTTGAAATTTTTATTCATTTGTCTTTTTATATTTTTTTGCTTCGCTAATTTTTTATTTTCTTACTTTGTTTATTTTTATTTTTCCTTTCTGGGTATTTTATTTAATTTTTTCGCTTAATTTATTTTTTTTCAACTTTGTAATTTTTTAATAACTTTTTTCCTTCACAATTTTCCTTCTTTTTGCTTTTTTTTCATATGCTTTCATTTTTACTGGTTTTAATTTTTTCGTTGTTTTAAAAATTTTTATTTTTCTATATTTTATTCCAAATCTTTTGTCTTTTCTTGCTTCTCTTTTTTTTTTCCACACATTTCCTTTCATTTCTTATTTGCATTTTTAAATTCTCATACTTTTTTTTATTTTGCATTAACTTTTCTCTTTTTTAATTTTTTGTCTGACTTTTTATATTGTTAGGACTTATATGTTTTTCAATTTTTTTTTGTCTTTTTTAAACTAATTTTTTTTTTTCATTTTGTCATTCCATTTCATTTTTGAAAATTTTATTCAATTTTTGTCCTTTTTTTGTAATTTTTTTCTTTGTTTTAAAATTTTCTATAAATTTTTTTCTTTTTGTTTTATTTCATATTTTTGCCTCTTCATTTTTTATTTTTTTCTTCTTTTTCTCATTTGTTTCTCAAATATTTTTTTATATATTTTGTTTTTTCATTTGTTATTTTTTTCTTAAATCTTTTTGTTCACACCTTTTTTTATTTCTTCTTTGTAATTTTAAAACCTCAAACTTCTTTTTTTGTGCACTTTCTTTTTATATTTGAAATTTTTGTTCATTTTTTCTTTTTATATTTTTTGATTCCCTAATTTTTTATTTTCTTACTTTGTTTATTTTTATTTTTTTCCTTTTATATTTTTTGATTCCCTAACTTTTTTTTACTTTGTAAATTTTTAATAACTTCTTCCCTTTGCAATTTTCCTTCATTTTGCTTTTTTTTTTTTCATATGTTTTCATTTTTACTTTTTTTAATTTTTTCGTTGTTTTAAAAATTTTTATTTTTCTCTTTTTTATTCCAAATCTTTTGTCTTTTCTTTTTTTTTCCACAAATTTCCTTTCATTTCTTATTTGCGTTTTTAAATTCTCATACTTTTTTTTTTTTATTTTGCATTAACTTTTCTCTTTTTTAATTTTTTGTCAGACTTTTTAGATTGTTTGGTCTTATATGTTTTTTAATTTTTTGTATTTTTTAAACTAATTTTTTTTTCATTTTGTCATTCCATTTCATTTTTGAAATTTTTTTTTCAATTTTTGTCCTTTTTCATTTTCTTACTTTTTATAATTTTTTGTTGTATTTTTGTTTTTTTTTCTTTTTTCGTGCTTTATCTATCTTTTTTCTTTTGCTTTAATTTTTTTTCTTATTTTATTTTCTTTCTTTATTCATAATTTCATAAATTTTTATAAGGTTTTGGAATTTTTTATTTTTCTATCTTTTTTTCTTTTATCATTCTTGGTTATTTTCTGTTGCATTTTTATAATTTTTCATTAACTTTTTCTCCTTCCGAATTTTTCTTCTTTTTTTTTATGTGCTTTCATTCTTTTTCGTTCAGTTTTTTCTTTGTTTTAAAATTTTCTATAAATTTTTTTCTTTTTGTTTTATTTCATATTTTTGCCTCTTCATTCTTTTTTTTTTTTCTTCTTTTTCTCAAATTTTATTTTATATATTTTGTATTTTCATTTTTTATTTTTTTCTTAAATCTTTTTGTTCACACCTTTTTTTTTTTCTTCTTTATAACTTTAAAACCTCAAACTGCTTTTTTTGTGCACTTTCTTTTATTTTATTTTTCATCTTTCATATTTTATATCTTTTTCCTCTATTTGTTTTTTTTTTCTTTTTCTTTGTAAATTCTAAACTAAAAGTTTTTTCCATTTTATATTTGATTATTCATTTTGTCTTTTTATATTTTTTTGATTCGCTAATTTTTTATTTTTTCCTTTTTTGGTATTTTATTTAATTTTTTCTCTTAATTTATTTTTTTTATTTTCTTATTTTTTTCTACTTTGTAATTTCTTAATAACTTTTTCCCTTCACAATTTTCCTTCTTTTTGCTTTTTTTACATATGCTTTCGTGTTTACTTGTTTTAATTTTTCATTGTTTTAAAAATTTTTATTTTTCTGTTTTTTATTCCAAATCTTTTGTCTTTTCTTTTTTTTTTCCACAAATTTCCTTTCCTTTCTTATTTGCGTTTTTAAATTCTCATACTTTTTTTTATTTTGCATTAACTTTGCTCTTTTTTAATTTTTTCTCTGACTTTTTATATTATTAGGTCTTATGTGTTTTTCAATTTTTTGTTAAACTAATTTTTTTTTTCATTTTGTCATTCCCTTTCATTTTTGAAATTTTTATTCAATTTTTGTCCTTTTTTTATTTTCTTACTTTTTATATTTTTTGTTGTATTTTTGTTTTTTTTGTGCTTTATTTATCTTTTTTCTTTTGCTTTACTTTTTTTTCTTATTTTATTTTATTTTTTATTTTCTTTCTTTATTTATAATTTCATAAATTTTTATAAAGTTTTAGAATTTTTTACTTTTCTATCTTTTTTTCTTTTATCATTCTTGGTTATTTTCTATTGCATTTTTATATTTTTTTCATTAACTTTTTCTCCTTCCAAATTTTTCTTCTTTTTTTTACTTTTTTTTTATATGCCATCATTCTTTTTTGTTCACTTTTTTTTTTTATTTTGCATTAACTTTTCTCTTTTTTAATTTTTTGTCAGACTTTTTAGATTGTTTGGTCTTATATGTTTTTTAATTTTTTGTATTTTTTAAACTAATTTTTTTTTCATTTTGTCATTCCATTTCATTTTTGAAATTTTTATTCAATTTTTGTCCTTTTTCATTTTCTTACTTTTTATAATTTTTTGTTGTATTTTTATTTTTTTTTCTTTTTTCGTGCTTTATCTATCTTTTTTGTTTTGCTTTAATTTTTTTTCTTATTTTATTTTCTTTCTTTATTCATAATTTCATAAATTTTTATAAGGTTTTGGAATTTTTTATTTTTCTATCTTTGTTTCTTTTATCATTCTTGGTTATTTTCTGTTGCATTTTTATAATTTTTCATTAACTTTTTCTCCTTCCGAATTTTTCTTCTTTTTTTTATGTGCTTTCATTCTTTTTCGTTCAGTTTTTTCTTTGTTTTAAAATTTTCTATAAATTTTTTTCTTTTTGTTTTATTTCATATTTTTGCCTCTTCATTCTTTATTTTTTTTCTTCTTTTTCTCAAATTTTATTTTATATATTTTGTATTTTCATTTTTTATTTTTTTCTTAAATCTTTTTGTTCACACCTTTTTTTTTTTTCTTCTTTATAACTTTAAAACCTCAAACTTCTTTTTTTGTGCACTTTCTTTTATTTTATTTTTCATCTTTCATATTTTATATCTTTTTCCTCTGCTTGTTATATTTTTTTTATTTTTCTTTGTACATTCTGAACCAATAGTTTTTTTCATTTTATATTTGAAATTTTTATTCATTTTGTCTTTTTATATTTTTTGATTCGCTAATTTTTTATTTTCTTAATTTGTTTATTTTTATTTTTTCCTTTTTTGGTATTTTATTTAATTTTTTCTCTTAATTTATTTTTTTATTTTCTTTTTTTTCTACTTTGTAATTTTTTAATAACTTTTTCCCTTCATAATTTACCTTCTTTTTGCTTTTTTTTTCATATGCTTTCATTTTTACTTGTTTTAATTTTTTTTGTTGTTTTAAAATTTTCTATTTTTCTATTTTTTATTCCAAATCTTTTGTCTCTTTTTTTCCTCAAATTTCCTTTCATTTCTTATTTGCGCTTTTAAATTCTCATACTTTTTTTTATTTTGCATTAACTTTTCTCTTTTTTTATTTTTTGTCTGACTTTTTATATTATTAGGTCTTATATGTTTTTCAATTTTTTTTTATTTTTTAAACTAATTTTATTTTCATTTTGTCATTCCATTTCATTTTTGAAATTTTTATTCATTTTCTGTCCTCTTTCATTTTCTTACCTTTTATAATTTTTTGTTGTATTTTTGTTTTTTTTTTCTTTTTTCATGCTTTATTTATCTTTTTTCTTTTGCTTTAATTTTTTTTCTTATTTTAATTTTTCGTCGTTTTAAAAATTTTATTTTTCTATTTTTTATTCCAAATCTTTTGTCTTTTCTTTTTTTTTTTTTTCCATAAATTTCCTTTCATTTCTTATTTGTGTTTTTAAATTCCCAAACTTTTTATATTGTTAGAACTTATATGTTTTTCAATTTTTTGTATTTTTTAAACTAATTTTTTTCATTTTGTCATTCCATTTCATTTTTGAAATTTTTATTCAATTTTTGTCCTTTTTCATTTTCTTACTTTTTATATTTTTTGTTGTATTTTGTTTTTTTTTTGTGCTTTATTTATCTTTTTTCTTTTGCTTTAATTTTTTTTCGTGTTTTATTTTCTTTCTTTATTTATAATTTCATAAATTTTTATAAAGTTTTGGAATTTTTTATTTTTCTATCTTTTTTTCTTTTATCATTCTTGGTTATTTTCTATTGCATTTTTATAATTTTTCATTAACTTTTTCTCCTTCCGAATTTTTCTTCTTTTTTTTACTTTTTTTTATGTGCTTTCATTTTTTTTTGTTCACTTTTTCTTTGTTTTAAAATTTTCTATAAATTTTTTTCTTTTTATTTTTTTTTCATATTTTTGCTTCTTCATTTTTTATTTTTTTCTTCTTTTTCTCAATTTTTATTTTATATATTTTGCATTTTAATTTTAATTTTTTTCTTAATTCTTTTTGTTCGCACCTTTTTTTATTTCTTCTTTATAATTTTAAAACCTCAAACTTCTTTTTTTGTGCACTTTCTTTTATTTTATTTTTCATCTTTCATATTTTATATCTTTTTCCTCTATTTGTTTTTTTTTTTTTTTGTTTTTCTTTCTACATTCTAAACTAAAAGTTTTTTCCATTTTATATTTGAAATTTTTATTCATTTGTCTTTTTATATTTTTTTGCTTCGCTAATTTTTTATTTTCTTACTTTGTTTATTTTTATTTTTCCTTTCTGGGTATTTTATTTAATTTTTTCGCTTAATTTATTGTTTTTCAACTTTGTAATTTTTTAATAACTTTTTTCCTTCACAATTTTCCTTCTTTTTGATTTTTTTTCATATGCTTTCATTTTTACTGGTTTTAATTTTTTCGTTGTTTTAAAATTTTTTTTTTTTCTATTTTTTATTCCAAATCTTTTGTCTTTTCTTGCTTCTCTTTTTTTTTCCACACATTTCCTTTCATTTCTTATTTGCATTTTTAAATTCTCATACTTTTTTTTATTTTGCATTAACTTTTCTCTTTTTTAATTTTTTGTCTGACTTTTTATATTGTTAGGACTTATATGTTTTTCAATTTTTTTTTGTCTTTTTTAAACTAATTTTTTTTTTTCATTTTGTCATTCCATTTCATTTTTGAAATTTTTATTCAATTTTTGTCCTTTTTTTGTATTTTTTTTCTTTGTTTTAAAATTTTCTATAAATTTTTTTCTTTTTGTTTTATTTCATATTTTTGCCTCTTCATTTTTTATTTTTTTCTCAAATATTTTTTTATATATTTTGTATTTTCATTTGTTATTTTTTTCTTAAATCTTTTTATTCACACCTTTTTTTATTTCTTCTTTGTAATTTTAAAACCTCAAACTTCTTTTTTTGTGCACTTTCTTTTTATATTTGAAATTTTTATTCATTTTGTCTTTTTATATTTTTGATTCCCTAATTTTTTATTTTCTTACTTTGTTTATTTTTATTTTTTTCCTTTTATATTTTTTGATTCCCTAACTTTTTTTTACTTTGTAAATTTTTAATAACTTTTTCCCTTTGCAATTTTCCTTCTTTTTGCTTTTTTTTTTCATATGTTTTCATTTTTACTTTTTTTAATTTTTTCGTTGTTTTAAAAATTTTTATTTTTCTCTTTTTTATTCCAAATCTTTTGTCTTTTCTTTTTTTTTCCACAAATTTCCTTTCATTTCTTATTTGCGTTTTTAAATTCTCATACTTTTTTTTTTATTTTGCATTAACTTTTCTCTTTTTTAATTTTTTGTCAGACTTTTTAGATTGTTTGGTCTTATATGTTTTTTAATTTTTTGTATTTTTTAAACTAATTTTTTTTCATTTTGTCATTCCATTTCATTTTTGAAATTTTTATTCAATTTTTGTCCTTTTTCATTTTCTTACTTTTTATAATTTTTTGTTGTATTTTTGTTTTTTTTTTCTTTTTTCGTGCTTTATCTATCTTTTTTCTTTTGCTTTAATTTTTTTTCTTATTTTATTTTCTTTCTTTATTCATAATTTCATAAATTTTTATAAGGTTTTGGAATGTTTTATTTTTCTATCTTTTTTTCTTTTATCATTCTTGGTTATTTTCTGTTGCATTTTTATAATTTTTCATTAACTTTTTCTCCTTCCGAATTTTTCTTCTTTTTTTTATGTGCTTTCATTCTTTTTCGTTCAGTTTTTTCTTTGTTTTAAAATTTTCTATAAATTTTTTTCTTTTTGTTTTATTTCATATTTTTGCCTCTTCATTCTTTATTTTTTTTCTTCTTTTTCTCAAATTTTATTTTATATATTTTGTATTTTCATTTTTTATTTTTTTCTTAAATCTTTTTGTTCACACCTTTTTTTTTTTTCTTCTTTATAACTTTAAAACCTCAAACTTCTTTTTTTGTGCACTTTCTTTTATTTTATTTTTCATCTTTCATATTTTATATCTTTTTCCTCTATTTGTTTTTTTTTTTCTTTTTCTTTGTAAATTCTAAACTAAAAGTTTTTTCCATTTTATATTTAATTATTCATTTTGTCTTTTTATATTTTTTTGATTCGCTAATTTTTTATTTTTTCCTTTTTTGGTATTTTATTTAATTTTTTCTCTTAATTTATTTTTTTTATTTTCTTATTTTTTTCTCCTTTGTAATTTTTTAATAACTTTTTCCCTTCACAATTTTCCTTCTTTTTGCTTTTTTTACATATGCTTTCGTGTTTACTTGTTTTAATTTTTCATTGTTTTAAAAATTTTTATTTTTCTGTTTTTTATTCCAAATCTTTTGTCTTTTCTTTTTTTTTTCCACAAATTTCCTTTCATTTCTTATTTGCGTTTTTAAATTCTCATACTTTTTTTTTATTTTGCATTAACTTTGCTCTTTTTTAATTTTTTCTCTGACTTTTTATATTATTAGGTCTTATATGTTTTTCAATTTTTTGTTAAACTAATTTTTTTTTCATTTTGTCATTCCATTTCATTTTTGAAATTTTTATTCAATTTTTGTCCTTTTTTTATTTTCTTACTTTTTATATTTTTTGTTGTATTTTTGTTTTTTTTGTGCTTTATTTATCTTTTTTCTTTTGCTTTACTTTTTTTTCTTATTTTATTTTATTTTTTTTTCTTTCTTTATTTATAATTTCATAAATTTTTATAAAGTTTTAGAATTTTTTACTTTTCTATCTTTTTTTCTTTTATCATTCTTGGTTATTTTCTATTGCATTTTTATATTTTTTTCATTAACTTTTTCTCCTTCCAAATTTTTCTTCTTTTTTTTACTTTTTTTTTATATGCCATCATTCTTTTTTGTTCACTTTTCTCTTTGTTTTAAAATTTTCTATAAATTTTTTCTTTTTCTTTTATTTCATATTTTTGCCTCTTCATTTTTTATTTTTTTCTTCTTTTTCTCAAATTTTATTTTATATATTTTGTATTTTCTTTTTTTTTTCTTAAATCTTTTTGTTCACACCTTTTTTTATTTCTTCTTTATAGTTTTAAAACCTCAAACTTCTTTTTTTGTGCACTTTCTTTTATTTTATTTTTCATCTTTCATATTTTATATCTTTTTCCTCTGCTTGTTATATTTTTTTTTATTTTTCTTTGTACATTCTGAACCAATAGTTTTTTTCATTTTATATTTGAAATTTTTATTCATTTTGTCTTTTTATATTTTTTGATTCGCTAATTTTTTATTTTCTTAATTTGTTTATTTTTATTTTTTCCTTTTTTGGTATTTTATTTAATTTTTTCTCTTAATTTATTTTTTTATTTTCTTTTTTTTCTACTTTGTAATTTTTTAATAACTTTTTCCCTTCATAATTTGCCTTCTTTTTGCTTTTTTTTTTTCATATGCTTTCATTTTTACTTGTTTTAATTTTTTTTGTTGTTTTAAAATTTTCTATTTTTCTATTTTTTATTCCAAATCTTTTGTCTCTTTTTTTCCTCAAATTTCCTTTCATTTCTTATTTGCGCTTTTAAATTCTCATACTTTTTTTTATTTTGCATTAACTTTTCTCTTTTTTTATTTTTTGTCTGACTTTTTATATTGTTAGGTCTTATATGTTTTTCAATTTTTTTTTATTTTTTAAACCAATTTTATTTTCATTTTGTCATTCCATTTCATTTTTGAAATTTTTATTCATTTTCTGTCCTCTTTCATTTTCTTACCTTTTATAATTTTTTGTTGTACATTTGTTTTTTTTTTCTTTTTTCATGCTTTATTTATCTTTTTTCTTTTGCTTTAATTTTTTTTCTTATTTTAATTTTTCGTCGTTTTAAAAATTTTATTTTTCTATTTTTTATTCCAAATCTTTTGTCTTTTCTTTTTTTTTTTCCATAAATTTCCTTTCATTTCTTATTTGTGTTTTTAAATTCCCAAACTTTTTATATTGTTAGAACTTATATGTTTTTCAATTTTTTGTATTTTTTAAACTAATTTTTTTCATTTTGTCATTCCATTTCATTTTTTAAATTTTTATTCAATTTTTGTCCTTTTTCATTTTCTTACTTTTTATATTTTTTGTTGTATTTTTGTTTTTTTTTGTGCTTTATTTATCTTTTTTCTTTTGCTTTAATTTTTTTTCGTGTTTTATTTTCTTTCTTTATTTATAATTTCATAAATTTTTATAAAGTTTTGGAATTTTTTATTTTTCTATCTTTTTTTCTTTTATCATTCTTGGTTATTTTCTGTTGTATTTTTATAATTTTTCATTAACTTTTTCTCCTTCCGAATTTTTCTTCTTTTTTTTACTTTTTTTTATGTGCTTTCATTCTTTTTCGTTCAGTTTTTTCTTTGTTTTAAAATTTTCTATAAATTTTTTTTCTTTTTGTTTTATTTCATATTTTTGCATCTTCATTCTTTATTTTTTTTCTTCTTTTTCTCAAATTTTATTTTATATATTTTGTATTTTCATTTTGTATTTTTTTCTTAAATCTTTTTGTTCACACCTTTTTTTTTTTTTCTTCTTTATAACTTTAAAACCTCAAACTTCTTTTTTTGTGCACTTTCTTTTATTTTATTTTTCATCTTTCATATTTTATATCTTTTTCCTCTATTTGTTATTTTTTTTTCTTTTTCTTTGTAAATTCTAAACTAAAAGTTTTTTCCATTTTATATTTGATTATTCATTTTGTCTTTTTATATTTTTTTGATTCGTTAATTTTTTATTTTTTCCTTTTTTGGTATTTTATTTAATTTTTTCTCTTAATTTATTTTTTTTATTTTCTTATTTTTTTCTACTTTGTAATTTCTTAATAACTTTTTCCCTTCACAATTTTCCTTCTTTTTGCTTTTTTTACATATGCTTTCGTGTTTACTTGTTTTAATTTTTCATTGTTTTAAAAATTTTTATTTTTCTGTTTTTTATTCCAAATCTTTTGTCTTTTCTTTTTTTTTTTCCACAAATTTCCTTTCATTTCTTATTTGCGTTTTTAAATTCTCATACTTTTTTTTTTATTTTGCATTAACTTTGCTCTTTTTTAATTTTTTCTCTGACTTTTTATGTTATTAGGTCTTATATGTTTTTCAATTTTTTGTTAAACTAATTTTTTTTTCATTTTGTCATTCCATTTCATTTTTGAAATTTTTATTCAATTTTTGTCCTTTTTTTATTTTCTTACTTTTTATATTTTTTGTTGTATTTTTGTTTTTATTGTGCTTTATTTATCTTTTTTCTTTTGCTTTACTTTTTTTTCTTATTTTATTTTATTTTTTATTTTCTTTCTTTATTTATAATTTCATAAATTTTTATAAAGTTTTAGAATTTTTTACTTTTCTATCTTTTTTTCTTTTATCATTCTTGGTTATTTTCTATTGCATTTTTATATTTTTTTCATTAACTTTTTCTCCTTCCAAATTTTTCTTCTTTTTTTTACTTTTTTTTTATATGCCATCATTCTTTTTTGTTCACTTTTCTCTTTGTTTTAAAATTTTCTATAAATTTTCTCTTTTTCTTTTATTTCATATTTTTGCCTCTTCATTTTTTATTTTTTTCTTCTTTTTCTCAAATTTTATTTTATATATTTTGTATTTTCTTTTTTTTTTCTTAAATCTTTTTGTTCACACCTTTTTTTATTTCTTCTTTATAGTTTTAAAACCTCAAACTTCTTTTTTTGTGCACTTTCTTTTATTTTATTTTTCATCTTTCATATTTTATATCTTTTTCCTCTGCTTGTTATATTTTTTTTATTTTTCTTTGTACATTCTGAACCAATAGTTTTTTTCATTTTATATTTGAAATTTTTATTCATTTTGTCTTTTTATATTTTTTGATTCGCTAATTTTTTATTTTCTTAATTTGTTTATTTTTATTTTTTCCTTTTTTGGTATTTTATTTAATTTTTTCTCTTAATTTATTTTTTTATTTTCTTTTTTTTCTACTTTGTAATTTTTTAATAACTTTTTCCCTTCATAATTTGCCTTCTTTTTGCTTTTCTTTTCATATGCTTTCATTTTTACTTGTTTTAATTTTTTTTGTTGTTTTAAAATTTTCTATTTTTCTATTTTTTATTCCAAATCTTTTGTCTCTTTTTTTCCTCAAATTTCCTTTCATTTCTTATTTGCGCTTTTAAATTCTCATACTTTTTTTTATTTTGCATTAACTTTTCTCTTTTTTTATTTTTTGTCTGACTTTTTATATTGTTAGGTCTTATATGTTTTTCAATTTTTTTTTTATTTTTTAAACTAATTTTATTTTCATTTTGTCATTCCATTTCATTTTTGAAATTTTTATTCATTTTCTGTCCTCTTTCATTTTCTTACCTTTTATAATTTTTTGTTGTACTTTTGTTTTTTTTTTCTTTTTTCATGCTTTATTTATCTTTTTTCTTTTGCTTTAATTTTTTTTCTTATTTTAATTTTTCGTCGTTTTAAAAATTTTATTTTTCTATTTTTTATTCCAAATCTTTTGTCTTTTCTTTTTTTTTTTCCATAAATTTCCTTTCATTTCTTATTTGTGTTTTTAAATTCCCAAACTTTTTATATTGTTAGAACTTATATGTCTTTCAATTTTTTGTATTTTTTAAACTAATTTTTTTCATTTTGTCATTCCATTTCATTTTTGAAATTTTTATTCAATTTTTGTCCTTTTTCATTTTCTTACTTTTTATATTTTTTGTCGTATTTTTTTTTTTTTTCGTGCTTTATCTATCTTTTTTCTTTTGCTTTAATTTTTTTTCTTATTTTATTTTCTTTCTTTATTCATAATTTCATAAATTTTTATAAGGTTTTGGAATTTTTTATTTTTCTATCTTTTTTTCTTTTATCATTCTTGGTTATTTTCTGTTGCATTTTTATAATTTTTCATTAACTTTTTCTCCTTCCGAATTTTTCTTCTTTTTTTTACTTTTTTTTATGTGCTTTCATTCTTTTTCGTTCAGTTTTTTCTTTGTTTTAAAATTTTCTATAAATTTTTTTTCTTTTTGTTTTATTTCATATTTTTGCCTCTTCATTCTTTATTTTTTTTCTTCTTTTTCTCAAATTTTATTTTATATATTTTGTATTTTCATTTTTTATTTTTTTCTTAAATCTTTTTGTTCACACCTTTTTTTTTTTCTTCTTTATAACTTTAAAACCTCAAACTTCTTTTTTTGTGCACTTTCTTTTATTTTATTTTTCATCTTTCATATTTTATATCTTTTTCCTCTATTTGTTATTTTTTTTTCTTTTTCTTTGTAAATTCTAAACTAAAAGTTTTTTCCATTTTATATTTGATTATTCATTTTGTCTTTTTATATTTTTTTGATTCGTTAATTTTTTATTTTTTCCTTTTTTGGTATTTTATTTAATTTTTTCTCTTAATTTATTTTTTTTATTTTCTTATTTTTTTCTACTTTGTAATTTCTTAATAACTTTTTCCCTTCACAATTTTCCTTCTTTTTGCTTTTTTTACATATGCTTTCGTGTTTACTTGTTTTAATTTTTCATTGTTTTAAAAATTTTTATTTTTCTGTTTTTTATTCCAAATCTTTTGTCTTTTCTTTTTTTTTTCCACAAATTTCCTTTCATTTCCTATTTGCGTTTTTAAATTCTCATACTTTTTTTTTTTATTTTGCATTAACTTTGCTCTTTTTTAATTTTTTCTCTGACTTTTTATATTATTAGGTCTTATATGTTTTTCAATTTTTTGTTAAACTAATTTTTTTTTCATTTTGTCATTCCATTTCATTTTTGAAATTTTTATTCAATTTTTGTCCTTTTTTTATTTTCTTACTTTTTATATTTTTTGTTGTATTTTTGTTTTTTTTGTGCTTTATTTATCTTTTTTCTTTTGCTTTACTTTTTTTTCTTATTTTATTTTATTTTTTATTTTCTTTCTTTATTTATAATTTCATAAATTTTTATAAAGTTTTAGAATTTTTTACTTTTCTATCTTTTTTTCTTTTATCATTCTTGGTTATTTTCTATTGCATTTTTATATTTTTTTCATTAACTTTTTCTCCTTCCAAATTTTTCTTCTTTTTTTTTACTTTTTTCTTATATGCCATCATTCTTTTTTGTTCACTTTTCTCTTTGTTTTAAAATTTTCTATAAATTTTCTCTTTTTCTTTTATTTCATATTTTTGCCTCTTCATTTTTTATTTTTTTCTTCTTTTTCTCAAATTTTATTTTATATATTTTGTATTTTCTTTTTTTTTTCTTAAATCTTTTTGTTCACACCTTTTTTTATTTCTTCTTTATAGTTTTAAAACCTCAAACTTCTTTTTTTGTGCACTTTCTTTTATTTTATTTTTCATCTTTCATATTTTATATCTTTTTCCTCTGCTTGTTATATTTTTTTTATTTTTCTTTGTACATTCTGAACCAATAGTTTTTTTCATTTTATATTTGAAATTTTTATTCATTTTGTCTTTTTATATTTTTTGATTCGCTAATTTTTTATTTTCTTAATTTGTTTATTTTTATTTTTTCCTTTTTTGGTATTTTATTTAATTTTTTCTCTTAATTTATTTTTTTATTTTCTTTTTTTTCTACTTTGTAATTTTTTAATAACTTTTTCCCTTCATAATTTGCCTTCTTTTTGCTTTTTTCTTTCATATGCTTTCATTTTTACTTGTTTTAATTTTTTTTGTTGTTTTAAAATTTTCTATTTTTCTATTTTTTATTCCAAATCTTTTGTCTCTTTTTTTTCCTCAAATTTCCTTTCATTTCTTATTTGCGCTTTTAAATTCTCATACTTTTTTTTATTTTGCATTAACTTTTCTCTTTTTTTATTTTTTGTCTGACTTTTTATATTGTTAGGTCTTATATGTTTTTCAATTTTTTTTATTTTTTAAACTAATTTTATTTTCATTTTGTCATTCCATTTCATTTTTGAAATTTTTATTCATTTTCTGTCCTCTTTCATTTTCTTACCTTTTATAATTTTTTGTTGTATTTTTGTTTTTTTTTTCTTTTTTCATGCTTTATTTATCTTTTTTCTTTTGCTTTAATTTTTTTTCTTATTTTAATTTTTCGTCGTTTTAAAAATTTTATTTTTCTATTTTTTATTCCAAATCTTTTGTCTTTTCTTTTTTTTTTTTCCATAAATTTCCTTTCATTTCTTATTTGTGTTTTTAAATTCCCAAACTTTTTATATTGTTAGAACTTATATGTTTTTCAATTTTTTGTATTTTTTAAACTAATTTTTTTCATTTTGTCATTCCATTTCATTTTTGAAATTTTTATTCAATTTTTGTCCTTTTTCATTTTCTTACTTTTTATATTTTTTGTCGTATTTTTGTTTTTTTTTTTTTTGTGCTTTATTTATCTTTTTTCTTTTGCTTTAATTTTTTTTCGTGTTTTATTTTCTTTCTTTATTTATAATTTCATAAATTTTTATAAAGTTTTGGAATTTTTTATTTTTCTATCTTTTTTTCTTTTATCATTCTTGGTTATTTTCTGTTGCATTTTTATAATTTTTCATTAACTTTTTCTCCTTCCGAATTTTTCTTCTTTTTTTTACTTTTTTTTATGTGCTTTCATTTTTTTTTTGTTCTCTTTTTT
Organism: Durio zibethinus; assembly: GCF_047325235.1. Classification (NCBI taxonomy): domain Eukaryota; kingdom Viridiplantae; phylum Streptophyta; class Magnoliopsida; order Malvales; family Malvaceae; genus Durio; species Durio zibethinus. The sequence continues at coordinate 12,519,569 of NC_143180.1, read as the reverse complement.
TTTTGTTTTAAAATTTTCTATAAATTTTTTTCTTTTTATTTTTTTTTCATATTTTTGCCTCTTCATTTTTTATTTTTTTCTTCTTTTTCTCAATTTTTATTTTATATATTTTGCATTTTAATTTTTTATTTTTTTCTTAAATCTTTTTGTTCGCACCTTTTTTTATTTCTTCTTTATAATTTTAAAACCTCAAACTTCTTTTTTTGTGCACTTTCTTTTATTTTATTTTTCATCTTTCATATTTTATATCTTTTTCCTCTATTTGTTTTTTTTTTTTTTGTTTTTCTTTCTACATTCTAAACTAAAAGTTTTTTCCATTTTATATTTGAAATTTTTATTCATTTGTCTTTTTATATTTTTTTGCTTCGCTAATTTTTTATTTTCTTACTTTGTTTATTTTTATTTTTCCTTTCTGGGTATTTTATTTAATTTTTTCGCTTAATTTATTTTTTTTCAACTTTGTAATTTTTTAATAACTTTTTTCCTTCACAATTTTCCTTCTTTTTGCTTTTTTTTCATATGCTTTCATTTTTACTGGTTTTAATTTTTTCGTTGTTTTAAAATTTTTTATTTTTCTATTTTTTATTCCAAATCTTTTGTCTTTTCTTGCTTCTCTTTTTTTTTCCACACATTTCCTTTCATTTCTTATTTGCATTTTTAAATTCTCATACTTTTTTTTATTTTGCATTAACTTTTCTCTTTTTTAATTTTTTGTCTGACTTTTTATATTGTTAGGACTTATATGTTTTTCAATTTTTTTTTGTCTTTTTTAAACTATTTTTTTTTTCATTTTGTCATTCCATTTCATTTTTGAAATTTTTATTCAATTTTTGTCCTTTTTTTGTATTTTTTTTCTTTGTTTTAAAATTTTCTATAAATTTTTTTCTTTTTGTTTTATTTCATATTTTTGCCTCTTCATTTTTTATTTTTTTCTTCTTTTTCTCATTTTTTTCTCAAATATTTTTTTATATATTTTGTATTTTCATTTGTTATTTTTTTCTTAAATCTTTTTGTTCACACCTTTTTTTATTTCTTCTTTGTAATTTTAAAACCTCAAACTTCTTTTTTTGTGCACTTTCTGTTTATATTTGAAATTTTTATTCATTTTGTCTTTTTATATTTTTTGATTCCCTAATTTTTTATTTTCTTACTTTGTTTATTTTTATTTTTTTCCTTTTATATTTTTTGATTCCCTAACTTTTTTTTACTTTGTAAATTTTTAATAACTTTTTCCCTTTGCAATTTTCCTTCATTTTGCTTTTTTTCTTTTCATATGTTTTCATTTTTACTTTTTTTAATTTTTTCGTTGTTTTAAAAATTTTTATTTTTCTCTTTTTTATTCCAAATCTTTTGTCTTTTCTTTTTTTTTCCACAAATTTCCTTTCATTTCTTATTTGCGTTTTTAAATTCTCATACTTTTTTTTTTTATTTTGCATTAACTTTTCTCTTTTTTAATTTTTTGTCAGACTTTTTAGATTGTTTGGTCTTATATGTTTTTTAATTTTTTGTATTTTTTAAACTAATTGTTTTTTCATTTTGTCATTCCATTTCATTTTTGAAATTTTTATTCAATTTTTGTCCTTTTTCATTTTCTTACTTTTTATAATTTTTTGTTGTATTTTTGTTTTTTTTTTCTTTTTTCGTGCTTTATCTATCTTTTTTCTTTTGCTTTAATTTTTTTTCTTATTTTATTTTCTTTCTTTATTCATAATTTCATAAATTTTTATAAGGTTTTGGAATTTTTTATTTTTCTATCTTTTTTTCTTTTATCATTCTTGGTTATTTTCTGTTGCATTTTTATAATTTTTCATTAACTTTTTCTCCTTCCGAATTTTTCTTCTTTTTTTTACTTTTTTTTATGTGCTTTCATTCTTTTTCGTTCAGTTTTTTCTTTGTTTTAAAATTTTCTATAAATTTTTTTTCTTTTTGTTTTATTTCATATTTTTGCCTCTTCATTCTTTATTTTTTTTCTTCTTTTTCTCAAATTTTATTTTATATATTTTGTACTTTCATTTTTTATTTTTTTCCTAAATCTTTTTGTTCACACCTTTTTTTTTTCTTCTTTATAACTTTAAAACCTCAAACTTCTTTTTTTGTGCACTTTCTTTTATTTTATTTTTCATCTTTCATATTTTATATCTTTTTCCTCTATTTGTTATTTTTTTTTCTTTTTCTTTGTAAATTCTAAACTAAAAGTTTTTTCCATTTTATATTTGATTATTCATTTTGTCTTTTTATATTTTTTTGATTCGTTAATTTTTTATTTTTTCCTTTTTTGGTATTTTATTTAATTTTTTCTCTTAATTTATTTTTTTTATTTTCTTATTTTTTTCTACTTTGTAATTTCTTAATAACTTTTTCCCTTCACAATTTTCCTTCTTTTTGCTTTTTTTACATATGCTTTCGTGTTTACTTGTTTTAATTTTTCATTGTTTTAAAAATTTTTATTTTTCTGTTTTTTATTCCAAATCTTTTGTCTTTTCTTTTTTTTTTCCACAAATTTCCTTTCATTTCCTATTTGCGTTTTTAAATTCTCATACTTTTTTTTTTTATTTTGCATTAACTTTGCTCTTTTTTAATTTTTTCTCTGACTTTTTATATTATTAGGTCTTATATGTTTTTCAATTTTTTGTTAAACTACTTTTTTTTTCATTTTGTCATTCCATTTCATTTTTGAAATTTTTATTCAATTTTTGTCCTTTTTTTATTTTCTTACTTTTTATATTTTTTGTTTTATTTTTGTTTTTTTGTGCTTTATTTATCTTTTTTCTTTTGCTTTACTTTTTTTTCTTATTTTATTTTATTTTTTATTTTCTTTCTTTATTTATAATTTCATAAATTTTTATAAAGTTTTAGAATTTTTTACTTTTCTATCTTTTTTTCTTTTATCATTCTTGGTTATTTTCTATTGCATTTTTATATTTTTTTCATTAACTTTTTCTCCTTCCGAATTTTTCTTCTTTTTTTTACTTTTTTTTTATATGCCATCATTCTTTTTTGTTCACTTTTCTCTTTGTTTTAAAATTTTCTATAAATTTTTTCTTTTTCTTTTATTTCATATTTTTGCCTCTTCATTTTTTATTTTTTTCTTCTTTTTCTCAAATTTTATTTTATATATTTTGTATTTTCTTTTTTTTTTCTTAAATCTTTTTGTTCACACCTTTTTTTATTTCTTCTTTATAGTTTTAAAACCTCAAACTTCTTTTTTTGTGCACTTTCTTTTATTTTATTTTTCATCTTTCATATTTTATATCTTTTTCCTCTGCTTGTTATATTTTTTTTATTTTTCTTTGTACATTCTGAACCAATAGTTTTTTTCATTTTATATTTGAAATTTTTATTCATTTTGTCTTTTTATATTTTTTGATTCGCTAATTTTTTATTTTCTTAATTTGTTTATTTTTATTTTTTCCTTTTTTGGTATTTTATTTAATTTTTTCTCTTAATTTATTTTTTTATTTTCTTTTTTTTCTACTTTGTAATTTTTTAATAACTTTTTCCCTTCATAATTTGCCTTCTTTTTGCTTTTTTTTTTCATATGCTTTCATTTTTACTTGTTTTAATTTTTTTTGTTGTTTTAAAATTTTCTATTTTTCTATTTTTTATTCCAAATCTTTTGTCTCTTTTTTTCCTCAAATTTCCTTTCATTTCTTATTTGCGCTTTTAAATTCTCATACTTTTTTTTTATTTTGCATTAACTTTTCTCTTTTTTTATTTTTTGTCTGACTTTTTATATTGTTAGGTCTTATATGTTTTTCAATTTTTTTCTATTTTTTAAACTAATTTTATTTTCATTTTGTCATTCCATTTCATTTTTGAAATGGAATATTCATTTTCTGTCCTCTTTCATTTTCTTACCTTTTATAATTTTTTGTTGTATTTTTGTTTTTTTTTTCTTTTTTCATGCTTTATTTATCTTTTTTCTTTTGCTTTAATTTTTTTTCTTATTTTAATTTTTCGTCGTTTTAAAAATTTTATTTTTCTATTTTTTATTCCAAATCTTTTGTCTTTTCTTTTTTTTTTTTCCATAAATTTCCTTTCATTTCTTATTTGTGTTTTTAAATTCCCAAACTTTTTATATTGTTAGAACTTATATGTTTTTCAATTTTTTGTATTTTTTAAACTAATTTTTTTCATTTTGTCATTCCATTTCATTTTTGAAATTTTTATTCAATTTTTGTCCTTTTTCATTTTCTTACTTTTTATATTTTTTGTCGTATTTTTGTTTTTTTTTTTTGTGCTTTATTTATCTTTTTTCTTTTGCTTTAATTTTTTTTCGTGTTTTATTTTCTTTCTTTATTTATAATTTCATAAATTTTTATAAAGTTTTGGAATTTTTTATTTTTCTACCTTTTTTTCTTTTATCATTCTTGGTTATTTTCTGTTGCATTTTTATAATTTTTCATTAACTTTTTCTCCTTCTGAATTTTTCTTCTTTATTTTACTTTTTTTTTTATGTGCTTTCATTTTTTTTTGTTCACTTTTTTCTTTGTTTTAAAATTTTCTATAAATTTTTTTCTTTTTATTTTTTTTTTCATATTTTTGCCTCTTCATTTTTTATTTTTTTCTTCTTTTTCTCAATTTTTATTTTATATATTTTGCATTTTCATTTTTTATTTTTTTCTTAAATCTTTTTGTTCGCACCTTTTTTTATTTCTTCTTTATAATTTTAAAACCTCAAACTTCTTTTTTTGTGCACTTTCTTTTATTTTATTTTTCATCTTTCATATTTTATATCTTTTTCCTCTATTTGTTTTTTTTTTTTTTTGTTTTTCTTTCTACCTTCTAAACTAAAAGTTTTTTCCATTTTATATTTGAAATTTTTATTCATTTGTCTTTTTATATTTTTTTGCTTCGCTAATTTTTTATTTTCTTACTTTGTTTATTTTTATTTTTCCTTTCTGGGTATTTTATTTAATTTTTTCGCTTAATTTATTTTTTTTCAACTTTGTAATTTTTTAATAACTTTTTTCCTTCACAATTTTCCTTCTTTTTGCTTTTTTTTCATATGCTTTCATTTTTACTGGTTTTAATTTTTTCGTTGTTTTAAAATTTTTTATTTTTCTATTTTTTATTCCAAATCTTTTGTCTTTTCTTGCTTCTTTTTTTTTTTCCACACATTTCCTTTCATTTCTTATTTGCGTTTTTAAATTCTCATACTTTTTTTTTATTTTGCATTAACTTTTCTCTTTTTTAATTTTTTGTCTGACTTTTTATATTGTTAGGACTTATATGTTTTTCAATTTTTTTTTTGTCTTTTTTAAACTTTTTTTTTTTTCATTTTGTCATTCCATTTCATTTTTGAAATTTTTATTCAATTTTTGTCCTTTTTTTGTATTTTTTTTCTTTGTTTTAAAATTTTCTATAAATTTTTTTCTTTTTGTTTTATTTCATATTTTTGCCTCTTCATTTTTTATTTTTTTCTTCTTTTTCTCATTTTTTTCTCAAATATTTTTTTATATATTTTGTATTTTCATTTGTTATTTTTTTCTTAAATCTTTTTGTTCACACCTTTTTTTATTTCTTCTTTGTAATTTTAAAACCTCAAACTTCTTTTTTTGTGCACTTTCTTTTTATATTTGAAATTTTTATTCATTTTGTCTTTTTATATTTTTTGATTCCCTAATTTTTTATTTTCTTACTTTGTTTATTTTTATTTTTTTCCTTTTATATTTTTTGATTCCCTAACTTTTTTTTACTTTGTAAATTTTTAATAACTTTTTCCCTTTGCAATTTTCCTTCTTTTTGCTTTTTTTTTTTTCATATGTTTTCATTTTTACTTTTTTTAATTTTTTCATTGTTTTAAAAATTTTTATTTTTCTCTTTTTTATTCCAAATCTTTTGTCTTTTCTTTTTTTTTCCACAAATTTCCTTTCATTTCTTATTTGCGTTTTTAAATTCTCATACTTTTTTTTTTATTTTGCATTAACTTTTCTCTTTTTTAATTTTTTGTCAGACTTTTTAGATTGTTTGGTCTTATATGTTTTTTAATTTTTTGTATTTTTTAAACTAATTTTTTTTTCATTTTGTCATTCCATTTCATTTTTGAAATTTTTATTCAATTTTTGTCCTTTTTCATTTTCTTACTTTTTATAATTTTTTGTTGTATTTTTGTTTTTTTTTTCTTTTTTCGTGCTTTATCTATCTTTTTTCTTTTGCTTTAATTTTTTTTCTTATTTTATTTTCTTTCTTTATTCATAATTTCATAAATTTTTATAAGGTTTTGGAATTTTTTATTTTTCTATCTTTTTTTCTTTTATCATTCTTGGTTATTTTCTGTTGCATTTTTATAATTTTTCATTAACTTTTTCTCCTTCCGAATTTTTCTTCTTTTTTTTTACTTTTTTTTTATGTGCTTTCATTCTTTTTCGTTCAGTTTTTTCTTTGTTTTAAAATTTTCTATAATTTTTTTTTCTTTTTGTTTTATTTCATATTTTTGCCTCTTCATTCTTTATTTTTTTTCTTCTTTTTCTCAAATTTTATTTTATATATTTTGTATTTTCATTTTTTATTTTTTTCTTAAATCTTTTTGTTCACACCTTTTTTTTTTTTTTCTTCTTTATAACTTTAAAACCTCAAACTTCTTTTTTTGTGCACTTTCTTTTATTTTATTTTTCATCTTTCATATTTTATATCTTTTTCCTCTATTTGTTATTTTTTTTTCTTTTTCTTTGTAAATTCTAAACTAAAAGTTTTTTCCATTTTATATTTGATTATTCATTTTGTCTTTTTATATTTTTTTGATTCGTTAATTTTTTATTTTTTCCTTTTTTGGTATTTTATTTAATTTTTTCTCTTAATTTATTTTTTTTATTTTCTTATTTTTTTCTACTTTGTAATTTCTTAATAACTTTTTCCCTTCACAATTTTCCTTCTTTTTGCTTTTTTTACATATGCTTTCGTGTTTACTTGTTTTAATTTTTCATCGTTTTAAAAATTTTTATTTTTCTGTTTTTTATTCCAAATCTTTTGTCTTTTCTTTTTTTTTTCCACAAATTTCCTTTCATTTCTTATTTGCGTTTTTAAATTCTCATACTTTTTTTTATTTTGCATTAACTTTGCTCTTTTTTAATTTTTTCTCTGACTTTTTATATTATTAGGTCTTATATGTTTTTCAATTTTTTGTTAAACTAATTTTTTTTTCATTTTGTCATTCCATTTCATTTTTGAAATTTTTATTCAATTTTTGTCCTTTTTTTATTTTCTTACTTTTTATATTTTTTGTTGTATTTTTGTTTTTTTTTGTGCTTTATTTATCTTTTTTCTTTTGCTTTACTTTTTTTTCTTATTTTATTTTATTTTTTTTTCTTTCTTTATTTATAATTTCATAAATTTTTATAAAGTTTTAGAATTTTTTTACTTTTCTATCTTTTTTTCTTTTATCATTCTTGGTTATTTTCTATTGCATTTTTATATTTTTTTCATTAACTTTTTCTCCTTCCAAATTTTTCTTCTTTTTTTTACTTTTTTTTTATATGCCATCATTCTTTTTTGTTCACTTTTCTCTTTGTTTTAAAATTTTCTATAAATTTTTTCTTTTTCTTTTGTTTCATATTTTTGCCTCTTCATTTTTTATTTTTTTCTTCTTTTTCTCAAATTTTATTTTATATATTTTGTATTTTCTTTTTTTTTTCTTAAATCTTTTTGTTCACACCTTTTTTTATTTCTTCTTTATAGTTTTAAAACCTCAAACTTCTTTTTTTGTGCACTTTCTTTTATTTTATTTTTCATCTTTCATATTTTATATCTTTTTCCTCTGCTTGTTATATTTTTTTTATTTTTCTTTGTACATTCTGAACCAATAGTTTTTTTCATTTTATATTTGAAATTTTTATTCATTTTGTCTTTTTATATTTTTTGATTCGCTAATTTTTTATTTTCTTAATTTGTTTATTTTTATTTTTTCCTTTTTTGGTATTTTATTTAATTTTTTCTCTTAATTTATTTTTTTATTTTCTTTTTTTTCTACTTTGTAATTTTTTAATAACTTTTTCCCTTCATAATTTGCCTTCTTTTTGCTTTTTTTTTTCATATGCTTTCATTTTTACTTGTTTTAATTTTTTTTGTTGTTTTAAAATTTTCTATTTTTCTATTTTTTATTCCAAATCTTTTGTCTCTTTTTTTCCTCAAATTTCCTTTCATTTCTTATTTGCGCTTTTAAATTCTCATACTTTTTTTTTTATTTTGCATTAACTTTTCTCTTTTTTTATTTTTTGTCTGACTTTTTATATTGTTAGGTCTTATATGTTTTTCAATTTTTTTTTATTTTTTAAACTAATTTTATTTTCATTTTGTCATTCCATTTCATTTTTGAAATTTTTATTCATTTTCTGTCCTCTTTCATTTTCTTACCTTTTATAATTTTTTGTTGTATTTTTGTTTTTTTTTTTCTTTTTTCATGCTTTATTTATCTTTTTTCTTTTGCTTTAATTTTTTTTCTTATTTTAATTTTTCGTCGTTTTAAAAATTTTATTTTTCTATTTTTTATTCCAAATCTTTTGTCTTTTTTTTTTTTTTTCCATAAATTTCCTTTCATTTCTTATTTGTGTTTTTAAATTCCCAAACTTTTTATATTGTTAGAACTTATATGTTTTTCAATTTTTTGTATTTTTTAAACTAATTTTTTTCATTTTGTCCTTCCATTTCATTTTTGAAATTTTTATTCAATTTTTGTCCTTTTTCATTTTCTTACTTTTTATATTTTTTGTTGTATTTTTGTTTTTTTTTTTTTGTGCTTTATTTATCTTTTTTCTTTTGCTTTAATTTTTTTTCGTGTTTTATTTTCTTTCTTTATTTATAATTTCATAAATTTTTATAAAGTTTTGGAATTTTTTATTTTTCTATCTTTTTTTCTTTTATCATTCTTGGTTATTTTCTGTTGCATTTTTATAATTTTTCATTAACTTTTTCTCCTTCCGAATTTTTCTTCTTTTTTTTACTTTTTTTTTGTGCTTTCATTTTTTTTTGTTCACTTTTTTCTTTGTTTTAAAATTTTCTATAAATTTTTTTCTTTTTATTTTTTTTTTCATATTTTTGCCTCTTCATTTTTTATTTTTTTCTTCTTTTTCTCAATTTTTATTTTATATATTTTGCATTTTCATTTTTTATTTTTTTCTTAAATCTTTTTGTTCGCACCTTTTTTTATTTCTTCTTTATAATTTTAAAACCTCAAACTTCTTTTTCTGTGCACTTTCTTTTATTTTATTTTTCATCTTTCATATTTTATATCTTTTTCCTCTATTTGTTTTTTTTTTTTTTTGTTTTTCTTTCTACGTTCTAAACTAAAAGTTTTTTTCCATTTTATATTTGAAATTTTTATTCATTTGTCTTTTTATATTTTTTTGCTTCGCTAATTTTTTATTTTCTTACTTTGTTTATTTTTATTTTTCCTTTCTGGGTATTTTATTTAATTTTTTCGCTTAATTTATTTTTTTTCAACTTTGTAATTTTTTAATAACTTTTTTCCTTCACAATTTTCCTTCTTTTTGCTTTTTTTTCATATGCTTTCATTTTTACTGGTTTTAATTTTTTCGTTGTTTTAAAATTTTTTATTTTTCTATTTTTTATTCCAAATCTTTTGTCTTTTCTTGCTTCTCTTTTTTTTTCCACACATTTCCTTTCATTTCTTATTTGCATTTTTAAATTCTCATACTTTTTTTTATTTTGCATTAACTTTTCTCTTTTTTAATTTTTTGTCTGACTTTTTATATTGTTAGGACTTATATGTTTTTCAATTTTTTTTGTCTTTTTTAAACTATTTTTTTTTTTCATTTTGTCATTCCATTTCATTTTTGAAATTTTTATTCAATTTTTGTCCTTTTTTGTATTTTTTTTCTTTGTTTTAAAATTTTCTATAAATTTTTTTCTTTTTGTTTTATTTCATATTTTTGCCTCTTCATTTTTTATTTTTTTCTTCTTTTTCTCATTTTTTTCTCAAATATTTTTTTATATATTTTGTATTTTCATTTGTTATTTTTTTCTTAAATCTTTTTGTTCACACCTTTTTTTATTTCTTCTTTGTAATTTTAAAACCTCAAACTTCTTTTTTTGTGCACTTTCTTTTTATATTTGAAATTTTTATTCATTTTGTCTTTTTATATTTTTTGATTCCCTAATTTTTTATTTTCTTACTTTGTTTATTTTTATTTTTTTCCTTTTATATTTTTTGATTCCCTAACTTTTTTTTACTTTGTAAATTTTTAATAACTTTTTCCCTTTGCAATTTTCCTTCTTTTTGCTTTTTTTTTTTTCATATGTTTTCATTTTTACTTTTTTTAATTTTTTCGTTGTTTTAAAAATTTTTATTTTTCTCTTTTTTATTCCAAATCTTTTGTCTTTTCTTTTTTTTTCCACAAATTTCCTTTCATTTCTTATTTGCGTTTTTAAATTCTAATACTTTTTTTTTTATTTTGCATTAACTTTTCTCTTTTTTAATTTTTTGTCAGACTTTTTAGATTGTTTGGTCTTATATGTTTTTTAATTTTTTGTATTTTTTAAACTAATTTTTTTTTCATTTTGTCATTCCATTTCATTTTTGAAATTTTTATTCAATTTTTGTCCTTTTTCATTTTCTTACTTTTTATAATTTTTTGTTGTATTTTTGTTTTTTTTTTTTCTTTTTTCGTGCTTTATCTATCTTTTTTCTTTTGCTTTAATTTTTTTTCTTATTTTATTTTCTTTCTTTATTCATAATTTCATAAATTTTTATAAGGTTTTGGAATTTTTTATTTTTCTATCTTTTTTTCTTTTATCATTCTTGGTTATTTTCTGTTGCATTTTTATAATTTTTCATTAACTTTTTCTCCTTCCGAATTTTTCTTCTTTTTTTTACTTTTTTTTATGTGCTTTCATTCTTTTTCGTTCAGTTTTTTCTTTGTTTTAAAATTTTCTATAATTTTTTTTTCTTTTTGTTTTATTTCATATTTTTGCCTCTTCATTCTTTATTTTTTTTCTTCTTTTTCTCAAATTTTATTTTATATATTTTGTATTTTCATTTTTTATTTTTTTCTTAAATCTTTTTGTTCACACCTTTTTTTTTTTTTCTTCTTTATAACTTTAAAACCTCAAACTTCTTTTTTTGTGCACTTTCTTTTATTTTATTTTTCATCTTTCATATTTTATATCTTTTTCCTCTATTTGTTATTTTTTTTTCTTTTTCTTTGTAAATTCTAAACTAAAAGTTTTTTCCATTTTATATTTGATTATTCATTTTGTCTTTTTATATTTTTTTGATTCGTTAATTTTTTATTTTTTCCTTTTTTGGTATTTTATTTAATTTTTTCTCTTAATTTATTTTTTTTATTTTCTTATTTTTTTCTACTTTGTAATTTCTTAATAACTTTTTCCCTTCACAATTTTCCTTCTTTTTGCTTTTTTTACATATGCTTTCGTGTTTACTTGCTTTAATTTTTCATTGTTTTAAAAATTTTTATTTTTCTGTTTTTTATTCCAAATCTTTTGTCTTTTCTTTTTTTTTTCCACAAATTTCCTTTCATTTCTTATTTGCGTTTTTAAATTCTCATACTTTTTTTTATTTTGCATTAACTTTGCTCTTTTTTAATTTTTTCTCTGACTTTTTATATTATTAGGTCTTATATGTTTTTCAATTTTTTGTTAAACTAATTTTTTTTTCATTTTGTCATTCCATTTCATTTTTGAAATTTTTATTCAATTTTTGTCCTTTTTTTATTTTCTTACTTTTTATATTTTTTGTTGTATTTTTGTTTTTTTTTGTGCTTTATTTATCTTTTTTCTTTTGCTTTACTTTTTTTTCTTATTTTATTTTATTTTTTTTTCTTTCTTTATTTATAATTTCATAAATTTTTATAAAGTTTTAGAATTTTTTACTTTTCTATCTTTTTTTCTTTTATCATTCTTGGTTATTTTCTATTGCATTTTTATATTTTTTTCATTAACTTTTTCTCCTTCTGAATTTTTCTTCTTTTTTTTACTTTTTTTTTATATGCCATCATTCTTTTTTGTTCACTTTTCTCTTTGTTTTAAAATTTTCTATAAATTTTTTCTTTTTCTTTTGTTTCATATTTTTGCCTCTTCATTTTTTATTTTTTTCTTCTTTTTCTCAAATTTTATTTTATATATTTTGTATTTTCTTTTTTTTTTCTTAAATCTTTTTGTTCACACCTTTTTTTATTTCTTCTTTATAGTTTTAAAACCTCAAACTTCTTTTTTTGTGCACTTTCTTTTATTTTATTTTTCATCTTTCATATTTTATATCTTTTTCCTCTGCTTGTTATATTTTTTTTATTTTTCTTTGTACATTCTGAACCAATAGTTTTTTTCATTTTATATTTGAAATTTTTATTCATTTTGTCTTTTTATATTTTTTGATTCGCTAATTTTTTATTTTCTTAATTTGTTTATTTTTATTTTTTCCCTTTTTGGTATTTTATTTAATTTTTTCTCTTAATTTATTTTTTTATTTTCTTTTTTTTCTACTTTGTAATTTTTTAATAACTTTTTCCCTTCATAATTTGCCTTCTTTTTGCTTTTTTTTTTCATATGCTTTCATTTTTACTTGTTTTAATTTTTTTTGTTGTTTTAAAATTTTCTATTTTTCTATTTTTTATTCCAAATCTTTTGTCTCTTTTTTTCCTCAAATTTCCTTTCATTTCTTATTTGCGCTTTTAAATTCTCATACTTTTTTTTTATTTTGCATTAACTTTTCTCTTTTTTTATTTTTTGTCTGACTTTTTATATTGTTAGGTCTTATATGTTTTTCAATTTTTTTTTATTTTTTAAACTAATTTTATTTTCATTTTGTCATTCCATTTCATTTTTGAAATTTTTATTCATTTTCTGTCCTCTTTCATTTTCTTACCTTTTATAATTTTTTGTTGTATTTTTGTTTTTTTTTTCTTTTTTCATGCTTTATTTATCTTTTTTCTTTTGCTTTAATTTTTTTTCTTATTTTAATTTTTCGTCGTTTTAAAAATTTTATTTTTCTATTTTTTATTCCAAATCTTTTGTCTTTTCTTTTTTTTTTTTTCCATAAATTTCCTTTCATTTCTTATTTGTGTTTTTAAATTCCCAAACTTTTTATATTGTTAGAACTTATATGTTTTTCAATTTTTTGTATTTTTTAAACTAATTTTTTTCATTTTGTCCTTCCATTTCATTTTTGAAATTTTTATTCAATTTTTGTCCTTTTTCATTTTCTTACTTTTTATATTTTTTGTTGTATTTTTGTTTTTTTTTTTTGTGCCTTATTTATCTTTTTTCTTTTGCTTTAATTTTTTTTCGTGTTTTATTTTCTTTCTTTATTTATAATTTCATAAATTTTTATAAAGTTTTGGAATTTTTTATTTTTCTACCTTTTTTTCTTTTATCATTCTTGGTTATTTTCTGTTGCATTTTTATAATTTTTCATTAACTTTTTCTCCTTCCGAATTTTTCTTCTTTTTTTTACTTTTTTTTTTATGTGCTTTCATTTTTTTTTGTTCACTTTTTTCTTTGTTTTAAAATTTTCTATAATTTTTTTTCTTTTTATTTTTTTTTTCATATTTTTGCCTCTTCATTTTTTATTTTTTTCTTCTTTTTCTCAATTTTTATTTTATATATTTTGCATTTTCATTTTTTATTTTTTTCTTAAATCTTTTTGTTCGCACCTTTTTTTATTTCTTCTTTATAATTTTAAAACCTCAAACTTCTTTTTCTGTGCACTTTCTTTTATTTTATTTTTCATCTTTCATATTTTATATCTTTTTCCTCTATTTGTTTTTTTTTTTTTGTTTTTCTTTCTACGTTCTAAACTAAAAGTTTTTTCCATTTTATATTTGAAATTTTTATTCATTTGTCTTTTTATATTTTTTTGCTTCGCTAATTTTTTATTTTCTTACTTTGTTTATTTTTATTTTTCCTTTCTGGGTATTTTATTTAATTTTTTCGCTTAATTTATTTTTTTTCAACTTTGTAATTTTTTAATAACTTTTTTCCTTCACAATTTTCCTTCTTTTTGCTTTTTTTTCATATGCTTTCATTTTTACTGGTTTTAATTTTTTCGTTGTTTTAAAATTTTTTATTTTTCTATTTTTTATTCCAAATCTTTTGTCTTTTCTTGCTTCTCTTTTTTTTTCCACACATTTCCTTTCATTTCTTATTTGCATTTTTAAATTCTCATACTTTTTTTTATTTTGCATTAACTTTTCTCTTTTTTAATTTTTTGTCTGACTTTTTATATTGTTAGGACTTATATGTTTTTCAATTTTTTTTTGTCTTTTTTAAACTATTTTTTTTTTTTCATTTTGTCATTCCATTTCATTTTTGAAATTTTTATTCAATTTTTGTCCTTTTTTGTATTTTTTTTCTTTGTTTTAAAATTTTCTATAAATTTTTTTCTTTTTGTTTTATTTCATATTTTTGCCTCTTCATTTTTTATTTTTTTCTTCTTTTTCTCATTTTTTTCTCAAATATTTTTTTATATATTTTGTATTTTCATTTGTTATTTTTTTCTTAAATCTTTTTGTTCACACCTTTTTTTATTTCTTCTTTGTAATTTTAAAACCTCAAACTTCTTTTTTTGTGCACTTTCTTTTTATATTTGAAATTTTTATTCATTTTGTCTTTTTATATTTTTTGATTCCCTAATTTTTTATTTTCTTACTTTGTTTATTTTTATTTTTTTCCTTTTATATTTTTTGATTCCCTAACTTTTTTTTACTTTGTAAATTTTTAATAACTTTTTCCCTTTGCAATTTTCCTTCTTTTTGCTTTTTTTTTTTTCATATGTTTTCATTTTTACTTTTTTTAATTTTTTCGTTGTTTTAAAAATTTTTATTTTTCTCTTTTTTATTCCAAATCTTTTGTCTTTTCTTTTTTTTTCCACAAATTTCCTTTCATTTCTTATTTGCGTTTTTAAATTCTCATACTTTTTTTTTTTATTTTGCATTAACTTTTCTCTTTTTTAATTTTTTGTCAGACTTTTTAGATTGTTTGGTCTTATATGTTTTTTTATTTTTTGTATTTTTTAAACTAATTTTTTTTTCATTTTGTCATTCCATTTCATTTTTGAAATTTTTATTCAATTTTTGTCCTTTTTCATTTTCTTACTTTTTATAATTTTTTGTTGTATTTTTGTTTTTTTTTTTTCTTTTTTCGTGCTTTATCTATCTTTTTTCTTTTGCTTTAATTTTTTTTCTTATTTTATTTTCTTTCTTTATTCATAATTTCATAAATTTTTATAAGGTTTTGGAATTTTTTATTTTTCTATCTTTTTTTCTTTTATCATTCTTGGTTATTTTCTGTTGCATTTTTATAATTTTTCATTAACTTTTTCTCCTTCCGAATTTTTCTTCTTTTTTTTACTTTTTTTTATGTGCTTTCATTCTTTTTCGTTCAGTTTTTTCTTTGTTTTAAAAGTTTCTATAATTTTTTTTTTCTTTTTGTTTTATTTCATATTTTTGCCTCTTCATTCTTTATTTTTTTTCTTCTTTTTCTCAAATTTTATTTTATATATTTTGTATTTTCATTTTTTATTTTTTTCTTAAATCTTTTTGTTCACACCTTTTTTTTTTTTTCTTCTTTATAACTTTAAAACCTCAAACTTCTTTTTTTGTGCACTTTCTTTTATTTTATTTTTCATCTTTCATATTTTATATCTTTTTCCTCTATTTGTTATTTTTTTTTCTTTTTCTTTGTAAATTCTAAACTAAAAGTTTTTTCCATTTTATATTTGATTATTCATTTTGTCTTTTTATATTTTTTTGATTCGTTAATTTTTTATTTTTTCCTTTTTTGGTATTTTATTTAATTTTTTCTCTTAATTTATTTTTTTTATTTTCTTATTTTTTTCTACTTTGTAATTTCTTAATAACTTTTTCCCTTCACAATTTTCCTTCTTTTTGCTTTTTTTACATATGCTTTCGTGTTTACTTGTTTTAATTTTTCATTGTTTTAAAAATTTTTATTTTTCTGTTTTTTATTCCAAATCTTTTGTCTTTTCTTTTTTTTTTCCACAAATTTCCTTTCATTTCCTATTTGCGTTTTTAAATTCTCATACTTTTTTTTTTTTATTTTGCATTAACTTTGCTCTTTTTTAATTTTTTCTCTGACTTTTTATATTATTAGGTCTTATATGTTTTTCAATTTTTTGTTAAACTAATTTTTTTTTCATTTTGTCATTCCATTTCATTTTTGAAATTTTTATTCAATTTTTGTCCTTTTTTTATTTTCTTACTTTTTATATTTTTTGTTGTATTTTTGTTTTTTTTGTGCTTTATTTATCTTTTTTCTTTTGCTTTACTTTTTTTTTCTTATTTTATTTTATTTTTTATTTTCTTTCTTTATTTATAATTTCATAAATTTTTATAAAGTTTTAGAATTTTTTACTTTTCTATCTTTTTTTCTTTTATCATTCTTGGTTATTTTCTATTGCATTTTTATATTTTTTTCATTAACTTTTTCTCCTTCCAAATTTTTCTTCTTTTTTTTACTTTTTTTTTATATGCCATCATTCTTTTTTGTTCACTTTTCTCTTTGTTTTAAAATTTTCTATAAATTTTTTCTTTTTCTTTTATTTCATATTTTTGCCTCTTCATTTTTTATTTTTTTCTTCTTTTTCTCAAATTTTATTTTATATATTTTGTATTTTCTTTTTTTTTTCTTAAATCTTTTTGTTCACACCTTTTTTTATTTCTTCTTTATAGTTTTAAAACCTCAAACTTCTTTTTTTGTGCACTTTCTTTTATTTTATTTTTCATCTTTCATATTTTATATCTTTTTCCTCTGCTTGTTATATTTTTTTTATTTTTCTTTGTACATTCTGAACCAATAGTTTTTTTCATTTTATATTTGAAATTTTTATTCATTTTGTCTTTTTATATTTTTTGATTCGCTAATTTTTTATTTTCTTAATTTGTTTATTTTTATTTTTTCCCTTTTTGGTATTTTATTTAATTTTTTCTCTTAATTTATTTTTTTATTTTCTTTTTTTTCTACTTTGTAATTTTTTAATAACTTTTTCCCTTCATAATTTGCCTTCTTTTTGCTTTTTTTTTTCATATGCTTTCATTTTTACTTGTTTTAATTTTTTTTGTTGTTTTAAAATTTTCTATTTTTCTATTTTTTATTCCAAATCTTTTGTCTCTTTTTTTCCTCAAATTTCCTTTCATTTCTTATTTGCGCTTTTAAATTCTCATACTTTTTTTTTTATTTTGCATTAACTTTTCTCTTTTTTTATTTTTTGTCTGACTTTTTATATTGTTAGGTCTTATATGTTTTTCAATTTTTTTTTTATTTTTTAAACTAATTTTATTTTCATTTTGTCATTCCATTTCATTTTTGAAATTTTTATTCATTTTCTGTCCTCTTTCATTTTCTTACCTTTTATAATTTTTTGTTGTATTTTTGTTTTTTTTTTCTTTTTTCATGCTTTATTTATCTTTTTTCTTTTGCTTTAATTTTTTTTCTTATTTTAATTTTTCGTCGTTTTAAAAATTTTATTTTTCTATTTTTTATTCCAAATCTTTTGTCTTTTCTTTTTTTTTTTTCCATAAATTTCCTTTCATTTCTTATTTGTGTTTTTAAATTCCAAAACTTTTTATATTGTTAGAACTTATATGTTTTTCAATTTTTTGTATTTTTTAAACTAATTTTTTTCATTTTGTCATTCCATTTCATTTTTGAAATTTTTATTCAATTTTTGTCCTTTTTCATTTTCTTACTTTTTTTTTTTTGTGCTTTATTTATCTTTTTTCTTTTGCTTTAATTTTTTTTCGTGTTTTATTTTCTTTCTTTATTTATAATTTCATAAATTTTTATAAAGTTTTGGAATTTTTTATTTTTCTATCTTTTTTTCTTTTATCATTCTTGGTTATTTTCTGTTGCATTTTTATAATTTTTCATTAACTTTTTCTCCTTCCGAATTTTTCTTCTTTTTTTTACTTTTTTTTTATGTGCTTTCATTTTTTTTTGTTCACTTTTTTCTTTGTTTTAAAATTTTCTATAAATTTTTTTCTTTTTATTTTTTTTTCATATTTTTGCCTCTTCATTTTTTATTTTTTTCTTCTTTTTCTCAATTTTTATTTTATATATTTTGCATTTTCATTTTTTATTTTTTTCTTAAATCTTTTTGTTCGCACCTTTTTTTATTTCTTCTTTATAATTTTAAAACCTCAAACTTCTTTTTCTGTGCACTTTCTTTTATTTTATTTTTCATCTTTCATATTTTATATCTTTTTCCTCTATTTGTTTTTTTTTTTTTTGTTTTTCTTTCTACGTTCTAAACTAAAAGTTTTTTCCATTTTATATTTGAAATTTTTATTCATTTGTCTTTTTATATTTTTTTGCTTCGTTAATTTTTTATTTTCTTACTTTGTTTATTTTTATTTTTCCTTTCTGGGTATTTTATTTAATTTTTTCGCTTAATTTTTTTTTTTTTCAACTTTGTAATTTTTTAATAACTTTTTTCCTTCACAATTTTCCTTCTTTTTGCTTTTTTTTCATATGCTTTCATTTTTACTGGTTTTAATTTTTTCGTTGTTTTAAAATTTTTTATTTTTCTATTTTTTATTCCAAATCTTTTGTCTTTTCTTGCTTCTCTTTTTTTTTCCACACATTTCCTTTCATTTCTTATTTGCATTTTTAAATTCTCATACTTTTTTTTATTTTGCATTAACTTTTCTCTTTTTAAATTTTTTGTCTGACTTTTTATATTGTTAGGACTTATATGTTTTTCAATTTTTTTTTGTCTTTTTTAAACTAATTTTTTTTTTTCATTTTGTCATTCCATTTCATTTTTGAAATTTTTATTCAATTTTTGTCCTTTTTTGTATTTTTTTTCTTTGTTTTAAAATTTTCTATAAATTTTTTTCTTTTTGTTTTATTTCATATTTTTGCCTCTTCATTTTTTATTTTTTTCTTCTTTTTCTCATTTTTTTCTCAAATATTTTTTTATATATTTTGTATTTTCATTTGTTATTTTTTTCTTAAATCTTTTTGTTCACACCTTTTTTTATTTCTTCTTTGTAATTTTAAAACCTCAAACTTCTTTTTTTGTGCACTTTCTTTTTATATTTGAAATTTTTATTCATTTTGTCTTTTTATATTTTTTGATTCCCTAATTTTTTATTTTCTTACTTTGTTTATTTTTATTTTTTTCCTTTTATATTTTTTGATTCCCTAACTTTTTTTTACTTTGTAAATTTTTAATAACTTTTTCCCTTTGCAATTTTCCTTCTTTTTGCTTTTTTTTTTTTTCATATGTTTTCATTTTTACTTTTTTTAATTTTTTCGTTGTTTTAAAAATTTTTATTTTTCTCTTTTTTATTCCAAATCTTTTGTCTTTTCTTTTTTTTTCCACAAATTTCCTTTCATTTCTTATTTGCGTTTTTAAATTCTCATACTTTTTTTTTTTATTTTGCATTAACTTTTCTCTTTTTTAATTTTTTTGTCAGACTTTTTAGATTGTTTGGTCTTATATGTTTTTTTATTTTTTGTATTTTTTAAACTAATTTTTTTTTCATTTTGTCATTCCATTTCATTTTTGAAATTTTTATTCAATTTTTGTCCTTTTTCATTTTCTTACTTTTTATAATTTTTTGTTGTATTTTTGTTTTTTTTTTTCTTTTTTCGTGCTTTATCTATCTTTTTTCCTTTGCTTTAATTTTTTTTCTTATTTTATTTTCTTTCTTTATTCATAATTTCATAAATTTTTATAAGGTTTTGGAATTTTTTATTTTTCTATCTTTTTTTCTTTTATCATTCTTGGTTATTTTCTGTTGCATTTTTATAATTTTTCATTAACTTTTTCTCCTTCCGAATTTTTCTTCTTTTTTTTACTTTTTTTTATGTGCTTTCATTCTTTTTCGTTCAGTTTTTTCTTTGTTTTAAAATTTTCTATAATTTTTTTTTTCTTTTTGTTTTATTTCATATTTTTGCCTCTTCATTCTTTATTTTTTTTCTTCTTTTTCTCAAATTTTATTTTATATATTTTGTATTTTCATTTTTTATTTTTTTCTTAAATCTTTTTGTTCACACCTTTTTCTTTTTTCTTCTTTATAACTTTAAAACCTCAAACTTCTTTTTTTGTGCACTTTCTTTTATTTTATTTTTCATCTTTCATATTTTATATCTTTTTCCTCTATTTGTTATTTTTTTTTCTTTTTCTTTGTAAATTCTAAACTAAAAGTTTTTTCCATTTTATATTTGATTATTCATTTTGTCTTTTTATATTTTTTTGATTCGTTAATTTTTTATTTTTTCCTTTTTTGGTATTTTATTTAATTTTTTCTCTTAATTTATTTTTTTTATTTTCTTATTTTTTTCTACTTTGTAATTTCTTAATAACTTTTTCCCTTCACAATTTTCCTTCTTTTTGCTTTTTTTACATATGCTTTCGTGTTTACTTGTTTTAATTTTTCATTGTTTTAAAAATTTTTATTTTTCTGTTTTTTATTCCAAATCTTTTGTCTTTTCTTTTTTTTTTCCACAAATTTCCTTTCATTTCCTATTTGCGTTTTTAAATTCTCATACTTTTTTTTTTTATTTTGCATTAACTTTGCTCTTTTTTAATTTTTTCTCTGACTTTTTATATTATTAGGTCTTATATGTTTTTCAATTTTTTGTTAAACTAATTTTTTTTTCATTTTGTCATTCCATTTCATTTTTGAAATTTTTATTCAATTTTTGTCCTTTTTTTATTTTCTTACTTTTTATATTTTTTGTTGTATTTTTGTTTTTTTTGTGCTTTATTTATCTTTTTTCTTTTGCTTTACTTTTTTTTCTTATTTTATTTTATTTTTTATTTTCTTTCTTTATTTATAATTTCATAAATTTTTATAAAGTTTTAGAATTTTTTACTTTTCTATCTTTTTTTCTTTTATCATTCTTGGTTATTTTCTATTGCATTTTTATATTTTTTTCATTAACTTTTTCTCCTTCCAAATTTTTCTTCTTTTTTTTACTTTTTTTTTATATGCCATCATTCTTTTTTGTTCACTTTTCTCTTTGTTTTAAAATTTTCTATAAATTTTTTCTTTTTCTTTTATTTCATATTTTTGCCTCTTCATTTTTTATTTTTTTCTTCTTTTTCTCAAATTTTATTTTATATATTTTGTATTTTCTTTTTTTTTTCTTAAATCTTTTTGTTCACACCTTTTTTTATTTCTTCTTTATAGTTTTAAAACCTCAAACTTCTTTTTTTGTGCACTTTCTTTTATTTTATTTTTCATCTTTCATATTTTATATCTTTTTCCTCTGCTTGTTATATTTTTTTTATTTTTCTTTGTACATTCTGAACCAATAGTTTTTTTCATTTTATATTTGAAATTTTTATTCATTTTGTCTTTTTATATTTTTTGATTCGCTAATTTTTTATTTTCTTAATTTGTTTATTTTTATTTTTTCCCTTTTTGGTATTTTATTTAATTTTTTCTCTTAATTTATTTTTTTATTTTCTTTTTTTTCTACTTTGTAATTTTTTAATAACTTTTTCCCTTCATAATTTGCCTTCTTTTTGCTTTTTTTTTTCATATGCTTTCATTTTTACTTGTTTTAATTTTTTTTGTTGTTTTAAAATTTTCTATTTTTCTATTTTTTATTCCAAATCTTTTGTCTCTTTTTTTCCTCAAATTTCCTTTCATTTCTTATTTGCGCTTTTAAATTCTCATACTTTTTTTTTTATTTTGCATTAACTTTTCTCTTTTTTTATTTTTTGTCTGACTTTTTATATTGTTAGGTCTTATATGTTTTTCAATTTTTTTTTTATTTTTTAAACTAATTTTATTTTCATTTTGTCATTCCATTTCATTTTTGAAATTTTTATTCATTTTCTGTCCTCTTTCATTTTCTTACCTTTTATAATTTTTTGTTGTATTTTTGTTTTTTTTTTCTTTTTTCATGCTTTATTTATCTTTTTTCTTTTGCTTTAATTTTTTTTCTTATTTTAATTTTTCGTCGTTTTAAAAATTTTATTTTTCTATTTTTTATTCCAAATCTTTTGTCTTTTCTTTTTTTTTTTTCCATAAATTTCCTTTCATTTCTTATTTGTGTTTTTAAATTCCAAAACTTTTTATATTGTTAGAACTTATATGTTTTTCAATTTTTTGTATTTTTTAAACTAATTTTTTTCATTTTGTCATTCCATTTCATTTTTGAAATTTTTATTCAATTTTTGTCCTTTTTCATTTTCTTACTTTTTTTTTTTTTGTGCTTTATTTATCTTTTTTCTTTTGCTTTAATTTTTTTTCGTGTTTTATTTTCTTTCTTTATTTATAATTTCATAAATTTTTATAAAGTTTTGGAATTTTTTATTTTTCTATCTTTTTTTCTTTTATCATTCTTGGTTATTTTCTGTTGCATTTTTATAATTTTTCATTAACTTTTTCTCCTTCCGAATTTTTCTTCTTTTTTTTACTTTTTTTTTATGTGCTTTCATTTTTTTTTGTTCACTTTTTTCTTTGTTTTAAAATTTTCTATAAATTTTTTTCTTTTTATTTTTTTTTCATATTTTTGCCTCTTCATTTTTTATTTTTTTCTTCTTTTTCTCAATTTTTATTTTATATATTTTGCATTTTCATTTTTTATTTTTTTCTTAAATCTTTTTGTTCGCACCTTTTTTTATTTCTTCTTTATAATTTTAAAACCTCAAACTTCTTTTTCTGTGCACTTTCTTTTATTTTATTTTTCATCTTTCATATTTTATATCTTTTTCCTCTATTTGTTTTTTTTTTTTTTGTTTTTCTTTCTACGTTCTAAACTAAAAGTTTTTTCCATTTTATATTTGAAATTTTTATTCATTTGTCTTTTTATATTTTTTTGCTTCGTTAATTTTTTATTTTCTTACTTTGTTTATTTTTATTTTTCCTTTCTGGGTATTTTATTTAATTTTTTCGCTTAATTTTTTTTTTTTCAACTTTGTAATTTTTTAATAACTTTTTTCCTTCACAATTTTCCTTCTTTTTGCTTTTTTTTCATATGCTTTCATTTTTACTGGTTTTAATTTTTTCGTTGTTTTAAAATTTTTTATTTTTCTATTTTTTATTCCAAATCTTTTGTCTTTTCTTGCTTCTCTTTTTTTTTCCACACATTTCCTTTCATTTCTTATTTGCATTTTTAAATTCTCATACTTTTTTTTATTTTGCATTAACTTTTCTCTTTTTAAATTTTTTGTCTGACTTTTTATATTGTTAGGACTTATATGTTTTTCAATTTTTTTTTGTCTTTTTTAAACTAATTTTTTTTTTTCATTTTGTCATTCCATTTCATTTTTGAAATTTTTATTCAATTTTTGTCCTTTTTTGTATTTTTTTTCTTTGTTTTAAAATTTTCTATAAATTTTTTTCTTTTTGTTTTATTTCATATTTTTGCCTCTTCATTTTTTATTTTTTTCTTCTTTTTCTCATTTTTTTCTCAAATATTTTTTTATATATTTTGTATTTTCATTTGTTATTTTTTTCTTAAATCTTTTTGTTCACACCTTTTTTTATTTCTTCTTTGTAATTTTAAAACCTCAAACTTCTTTTTTTGTGCACTTTCTTTTTATATTTGAAATTTTTATTCATTTTGTCTTTTTATATTTTTTGATTCCCTAATTTTTTATTTTCTTACTTTGTTTATTTTTATTTTTTTCCTTTTATATTTTTTGATTCCCTAACTTTTTTTTACTTTGTAAATTTTTAATAACTTTTTCCCTTTGCAATTTTCCTTCTTTTTGCTTTTTTTTTTTTTCATATGTTTTCATTTTTACTTTTTTTAATTTTTTCGTTGTTTTAAAAATTTTTATTTTTCTCTTTTTTATTCCAAATCTTTTGTCTTTTCTTTTTTTTTCCACAAATTTCCTTTCATTTCTTATTTGCGTTTTTAAATTCTCATACTTTTTTTTTTTATTTTGCATTAACTTTTCTCTTTTTTAATTTTTTTGTCAGACTTTTTAGATTGTTTGGTCTTATATGTTTTTTTATTTTTTGTATTTTTTAAACTAATTTTTTTTTCATTTTGTCATTCCATTTCATTTTTGAAATTTTTATTCAATTTTTGTCCTTTTTCATTTTCTTACTTTTTATAATTTTTTGTTGTATTTTTGTTTTTTTTTTTCTTTTTTCGTGCTTTATCTATCTTTTTTCCTTTGCTTTAATTTTTTTTCTTATTTTATTTTCTTTCTTTATTCATAATTTCATAAATTTTTATAAGGTTTTGGAATTTTTTATTTTTCTATCTTTTTTTCTTTTATCATTCTTGGTTATTTTCTGTTGCATTTTTATAATTTTTCATTAACTTTTTCTCCTTCCGAATTTTTCTTCTTTTTTTTACTTTTTTTTATGTGCTTTCATTCTTTTTCGTTCAGTTTTTTCTTTGTTTTAAAATTTTCTATAATTTTTTTTTTCTTTTTGTTTTATTTCATATTTTTGCCTCTTCATTCTTTATTTTTTTTCTTCTTTTTCTCAAATTTTATTTTATATATTTTGTATTTTCATTTTTTATTTTTTTCTTAAATCTTTTTGTTCACACCTTTTTCTTTTTTCTTCTTTATAACTTTAAAACCTCAAACTTCTTTTTTTGTGCACTTTCTTTTATTTTATTTTTCATCTTTCATATTTTATATCTTTTTCCTCTATTTGTTATTTTTTTTTCTTTTTCTTTGTAAATTCTAAACTAAAAGTTTTTTCCATTTTATATTTGATTATTCATTTTGTCTTTTTATATTTTTTTGATTCGTTAATTTTTTATTTTTTCCTTTTTTGGTATTTTATTTAATTTTTTCTCTTAATTTATTTTTTTTATTTTCTTATTTTTTTCTACTTTGTAATTTCTTAATAACTTTTTCCCTTCACAATTTTCCTTCTTTTTGCTTTTTTTACATATGCTTTCGTGTTTACTTGTTTTAATTTTTCATTGTTTTAAAAATTTTTATTTTTCTGTTTTTTATTCCAAATCTTTTGTCTTTTCTTTTTTTTTTCCACAAATTTCCTTTCATTTCCTATTTGCGTTTTTAAATTCTCATACTTTTTTTTTTTATTTTGCATTAACTTTGCTCTTTTTTAATTTTTTCTCTGACTTTTTATATTATTAGGTCTTATATGTTTTTCAATTTTTTGTTAAACTAATTTTTTTTTCATTTTGTCATTCCATTTCATTTTTGAAATTTTTATTCAATTTTTGTCCTTTTTTTATTTTCTTACTTTTTATATTTTTTGTTGTATTTTTGTTTTTTTTGTGCTTTATTTATCTTTTTTCTTTTGCTTTACTTTTTTTTCTTATTTTATTTTATTTTTTATTTTCTTTCTTTATTTATAATTTCATAAATTTTTATAAAGTTTTAGAATTTTTTACTTTTCTATCTTTTTTTCTTTTATCATTCTTGGTTATTTTCTATTGCATTTTTATATTTTTTTCATTAACTTTTTCTCCTTCCAAATTTTTCTTCTTTTTTTTACTTTTTTTTTATATGCCATCATTCTTTTTTGTTCACTTTTCTCTTTGTTTTAAAATTTTCTATAAATTTTTTCTTTTTCTTTTATTTCATATTTTTGCCTCTTCATTTTTTATTTTTTTCTTCTTTTTCTCAAATTTTATTTTATATATTTTGTATTTTCTTTTTTTTTTCTTAAATCTTTTTGTTCACACCTTTTTTTATTTCTTCTTTATAGTTTTAAAACCTCAAACTTCTTTTTTTGTGCACTTTCTTTTATTTTATTTTTCATCTTTCATATTTTATATCTTTTTCCTCTGCTTGTTATATTTTTTTTATTTTTCTTTGTACATTCTGAACCAATAGTTTTTTTCATTTTATATTTGAAATTTTTATTCATTTTGTCTTTTTATATTTTTTGATTCGCTAATTTTTTATTTTCTTAATTTGTTTATTTTTATTTTTTCCCTTTTTGGTATTTTATTTAATTTTTTCTCTTAATTTATTTTTTTATTTTCTTTTTTTTCTACTTTGTAATTTTTTAATAACTTTTTCCCTTCATAATTTGCCTTCTTTTTGCTTTTTTTTTTCATATGCTTTCATTTTTACTTGTTTTAATTTTTTTTGTTGTTTTAAAATTTTCTATTTTTCTATTTTTTATTCCAAATCTTTTGTCTCTTTTTTTCCTCAAATTTCCTTTCATTTCTTATTTGCGCTTTTAAATTCTCATACTTTTTTTTTTATTTTGCATTAACTTTTCTCTTTTTTTATTTTTTGTTTGACTTTTTATATTGTTAGGTCTTATATGTTTTTCAATTTTTTTTTTATTTTTTAAACTAATTTTATTTTCATTTTGTCATTCCATTTCATTTTTGAAATTTTTATTCATTTTCTGTCCTCTTTCATTTTCTTACCTTTTATAATTTTTTGTTGTATTTTTGTTTTTTTTTTCTTTTTTCATGCTTTATTTATCTTTTTTCTTTTGCTTTAATTTTTTTTCTTATTTTAATTTTTCGTCGTTTTAAAAATTTTATTTTTCTATTTTTTATTCCAAATCTTTTGTCTTTTCTTTTTTTTTTTTCCATAAATTTCCTTTCATTTCTTATTTGTGTTTTTAAATTCCAAAACTTTTTATATTGTTAGAACTTATATGTTTTTCAATTTTTTGTATTTTTTAAACTAATTTTTTTCATTTTGTCATTCCATTTCATTTTTGAAATTTTTATTCAATTTTTGTCCTTTTTCATTTTCTTACTTTTTTTTTTTTTGTGCTTTATTTATCTTTTTTCTTTTGCTTTAATTTTTTTTCGTGTTTTATTTTCTTTCTTTATTTATAATTTCATAAATTTTTATAAAGTTTTGGAATTTTTTATTTTTCTATCTTTTTTTCTTTTATCATTCTTGGTTATTTTCTGTTGCATTTTTATAATTTTTCATTAACTTTTTCTCCTTCCGAATTTTTCTTCTTTTTTTTACTTTTTTTTTATGTGCTTTCATTTTTTTTTGTTCACTTTTTTCTTTGTTTTAAAATTTTCTATAAATTTTTTTCTTTTTCTTTTTTTTTCATATTTTTGCCTCTTCATTTTTTATTTTTTTCTTCTTTTTCTCAATTTTTATTTTATATATTTTGCATTTTCATTTTTTATTTTTTTCTTAAATCTTTTTGTTCGCACCTTTTTTTATTTCTTCTTTATAATTTTAAAACCTCAAACTTCTTTTTCTGTGCACTTTCTTTTATTTTATTTTTCATCTTTCATATTTTATATCTTTTTCCTCTATTTGTTTTTTTTTTTTTTGTTTTTCTTTCTACGTTCTAAACTAAAAGTTTTTTCCATTTTATATTTGAAATTTTTATTCATTTGTCTTTTTATATTTTTTTGCTTCGTTAATTTTTTATTTTCTTACTTTGTTTATTTTTATTTTTCCTTTCTGGGTATTTTATTTAATTTTTTCGCTTAATTTTTTTTTTTTCAACTTTGTAATTTTTTAATAACTTTTTTCCTTCACAATTTTCCTTCTTTTTGCTTTTTTTTCATATGCTTTCATTTTTACTGGTTTTAATTTTTTCGTTGTTTTAAAATTTTTTATTTTTCTATTTTTTATTCCAAATCTTTTGTCTTTTCTTGCTTCTCTTTTTTTTTCCACACATTTCCTTTCATTTCTTATTTGCATTTTTAAATTCTCATACTTTTTTTTATTTTGCATTAACTTTTCTCTTTTTAAATTTTTTGTCTGACTTTTTATATTGTTAGGACTTATATGTTTTTCAATTTTTTTTTGTCTTTTTTAAACTAATTTTTTTTTTTCATTTTGTCATTCCATTTCATTTTTGAAATTTTTATTCAATTTTTGTCCTTTTTTGTATTTTTTTTCTTTGTTTTAAAATTTTCTATAAATTTTTTTCTTTTTGTTTTATTTCATATTTTTGCCTCTTCATTTTTTATTTTTTTCTTCTTTTTCTCATTTTTTTCTCAAATATTTTTTTATATATTTTGTATTTTCATTTGTTATTTTTTTCTTAAATCTTTTTGTTCACACCTTTTTTTATTTCTTCTTTGTAATTTTAAAACCTCAAACTTCTTTTTTTGTGCACTTTCTTTTTATATTTGAAATTTTTATTCATTTTGTCTTTTTATATTTTTTGATTCCCTAATTTTTTATTTTCTTACTTTGTTTATTTTTATTTTTTTCCTTTTATATTTTTTGATTCCCTAACTTTTTTTTACTTTGTAAATTTTTAATAACTTTTTCCCTTTGCAATTTTCCTTCTTTTTGCTTTTTTTTTTTTTCATATGTTTTCATTTTTACTTTTTTTAATTTTTTCGTTGTTTTAAAAATTTTTATTTTTCTCTTTTTTATTCCAAATCTTTTGTCTTTTCTTTTTTTTTCCACAAATTTCCTTTCATTTCTTATTTGCGTTTTTAAATTCTCATACTTTTTTTTTTTATTTTGCATTAACTTTTCTCTTTTTTAATTTTTTTGTCAGACTTTTTAGATTGTTTGGTCTTATATGTTTTTTTATTTTTTGTATTTTTTAAACTAATTTTTTTTTCATTTTGTCATTCCATTTCATTTTTGAAATTTTTATTCAATTTTTGTCCTTTTTCATTTTCTTACTTTTTATAATTTTTTGTTGTATTTTTGTTTTTTTTTTTCTTTTTTCGTGCTTTATCTATCTTTTTTCCTTTGCTTTAATTTTTTTTCTTATTTTATTTTCTTTCTTTATTCATAATTTCATAAATTTTTATAAGGTTTTGGAATTTTTTATTTTTCTATCTTTTTTTCTTTTATCATTCTTGGTTATTTTCTGTTGCATTTTTATAATTTTTCATTAACTTTTTCTCCTTCCGAATTTTTCTTCTTTTTTTTACTTTTTTTTATGTGCTTTCATTCTTTTTCGTTCAGTTTTTTCTTTGTTTTAAAATTTTCTATAATTTTTTTTTTCTTTTTGTTTTATTTCATATTTTTGCCTCTTCATTCTTTATTTTTTTTCTTCTTTTTCTCAAATTTTATTTTATATATTTTGTATTTTCATTTTTTATTTTTTTCTTAAATCTTTTTGTTCACACCTTTTTCTTTTTTCTTCTTTATAACTTTAAAACCTCAAACTTCTTTTTTTGTGCACTTTCTTTTATTTTATTTTTCATCTTTCATATTTTATATCTTTTTCCTCTATTTGTTATTTTTTTTTCTTTTTCTTTGTAAATTCTAAACTAAAAGTTTTTTCCATTTTATATTTGATTATTCATTTTGTCTTTTTATATTTTTTTGATTCGTTAATTTTTTATTTTTTCCTTTTTTGGTATTTTATTTAATTTTTTCTCTTAATTTATTTTTTTTATTTTCTTATTTTTTTCTACTTTGTAATTTCTTAATAACTTTTTCCCTTCACAATTTTCCTTCTTTTTGCTTTTTTTACATATGCTTTCGTGTTTACTTGTTTTAATTTTTCATTGTTTTAAAAATTTTTATTTTTCTGTTTTTTATTCCAAATCTTTTGTCTTTTCTTTTTTTTTTCCACAAATTTCCTTTCATTTCCTATTTGCGTTTTTAAATTCTCATACTTTTTTTTTTTATTTTGCATTAACTTTGCTCTTTTTTAATTTTTTCTCTGACTTTTTATATTATTAGGTCTTATATGTTTTTCAATTTTTTGTTAAACTAATTTTTTTTTCATTTTGTCATTCCATTTCATTTTTGAAATTTTTATTCAATTTTTGTCCTTTTTTTATTTTCTTACTTTTTATATTTTTTGTTGTATTTTTGTTTTTTTTGTGCTTTATTTATCTTTTTTCTTTTGCTTTACTTTTTTTTCTTATTTTATTTTATTTTTTATTTTCTTTCTTTATTTATAATTTCATAAATTTTTATAAAGTTTTAGAATTTTTTACTTTTCTATCTTTTTTTCTTTTATCATTCTTGGTTATTTTCTATTGCATTTTTATATTTTTTTCATTAACTTTTTCTCCTTCCAAATTTTTCTTCTTTTTTTTACTTTTTTTTTATATGCCATCATTCTTTTTTGTTCACTTTTCTCTTTGTTTTAAAATTTTCTATAAATTTTTTCTTTTTCTTTTATTTCATATTTTTGCCTCTTCATTTTTTATTTTTTTCTTCTTTTTCTCAAATTTTATTTTATATATTTTGTATTTTCTTTTTTTTTTCTTAAATCTTTTTGTTCACACCTTTTTTTATTTCTTCTTTATAGTTTTAAAACCTCAAACTTCTTTTTTTGTGCACTTTCTTTTATTTTATTTTTCATCTTTCATATTTTATATCTTTTTCCTCTGCTTGTTATATTTTTTTTATTTTTCTTTGTACATTCTGAACCAATAGTTTTTTTCATTTTATATTTGAAATTTTTATTCATTTTGTCTTTTTATATTTTTTGATTCGCTAATTTTTTATTTTCTTAATTTGTTTATTTTTATTTTTTCCCTTTTTGGTATTTTATTTAATTTTTTCTCTTAATTTATTTTTTTATTTTCTTTTTTTTCTACTTTGTAATTTTTTAATAACTTTTTCCCTTCATAATTTGCCTTCTTTTTGCTTTTTTTTTTCATATGCTTTCATTTTTACTTGTTTTAATTTTTTTTGTTGTTTTAAAATTTTCTATTTTTCTATTTTTTATTCCAAATCTTTTGTCTCTTTTTTTCCTCAAATTTCCTTTCATTTCTTATTTGCGCTTTTAAATTCTCATACTTTTTTTTTTTATTTTGCATTAACTTTTCTCTTTTTTTATTTTTTGTCTGACTTTTTATATTGTTAGGTCTTATATGTTTTTCAATTTTTTTTTATTTTTTAAACTAATTTTATTTTCATTTTGTCATTCCATTTCATTTTTGAAATTTTTATTCATTTTCTGTCCTCTTTCATTTTCTTACCTTTTATAATTTTTTGTTGTATTTTTGTTTTTTTTTTCTTTTTTCATGCTTTATTTATCTTTTTTCTTTTGCTTTAATTTTTTTTCTTATTTTAATTTTTCGTCGTTTTAAAAATTTTATTTTTCTATTTTTTATTCCAAATCTTTTGTCTTTTCTTTTTTTTTTTTCCATAAATTTCCTTTCATTTCTTATTTGTGTTTTTAAATTCCCAAACTTTTTATATTGTTAGAACTTATATGTTTTTCAATTTTTTGTATTTTTTAAACTAATTTTTTTCATTTTGTCATTCCATTTCATTTTTGAAATTTTTATTCAATTTTTGTCCTTTTTCATTTTCTTACTTTTTTTTTTTTTGTGCTTTATTTATCTTTTTTCTTTTGCTTTAATTTTTTTTCGTGTTTTATTTTCTTTCTTTATTTATAATTTCATAAATTTTTATAAAGTTTTGGAATTTTTTATTTTTCTATCTTTTTTTCTTTTATCATTCTTGGTTATTTTCTGTTGCATTTTTATAATTTTTCATTAACTTTTTCTCCTTCCGAATTTTTCTTCTTTTTTTTACTTTTTTTTTATGTGCTTTCATTTTTTTTTGTTCACTTTTTTCTTTGTTTTAAAATTTTCTATAAATTTTTTTCTTTTTATTTTTTTTTCATATTTTTGCCTCTTCATTTTTTATTTTTTTCTTCTTTTTCTCAATTTTTATTTTATATATTTTGCATTTTCATTTTTTATTTTTTTCTTAAATCTTTTTGTTCGCACCTTTTTTTATTTCTTCTTTATAATTTTAAAACCTCAAACTTCTTTTTCTGTGCACTTTCTTTTATTTTATTTTTCATCTTTCATATTTTATATCTTTTTCCTCTATTTGTTTTTTTTTTTTTTGTTTTTCTTTCTACGTTCTAAACTAAAAGTTTTTTCCATTTTATATTTGAAATTTTTATTCATTTGTCTTTTTATATTTTTTTGCTTCGTTAATTTTTTATTTTCTTACTTTGTTTATTTTTATTTTTCCTTTCTGGGTATTTTATTTAATTTTTTCGCCTAATTTTTTTTTTTTCAACTTTGTAATTTTTTAATAACTTTTTTCCTTCACAATTTTCCTTCTTTTTGCTTTTTTTTCATATGCTTTCATTTTTACTGGTTTTAATTTTTTCGTTGTTTTAAAATTTTTTATTTTTCTATTTTTTATTCCAAATCTTTTGTCTTTTCTTGCTTCTCTTTTTTTTTCCACACATTTCCTTTCATTTCTTATTTGCATTTTTAAATTCTCATACTTTTTTTTATTTTGCATTAACTTTTCTCTTTTTAAATTTTTTGTCTGACTTTTTATATTGTTAGGACTTATATGTTTTTCAATTTTTTTTTGTCTTTTTTAAACTAATTTTTTTTTTTCATTTTGTCATTCCATTTCATTTTTGAAATTTTTATTCAATTTTTGTCCTTTTTTGTATTTTTTTTCTTTGTTTTAAAATTTTCTATAAATTTTTTTCTTTTTGTTTTATTTCATATTTTTGCCTCTTCATTTTTTATTTTTTTCTTCTTTTTCTCATTTTTTTCTCAAATATTTTTTTATATATTTTGTATTTTCATTTGTTATTTTTTTCTTAAATCTTTTTGTTCACACCTTTTTTTATTTCTTCTTTGTAATTTTAAAACCTCAAACTTCTTTTTTTGTGCACTTTCTTTTTATATTTGAAATTTTTATTCATTTTGTCTTTTTATATTTTTTGATTCCCTAATTTTTTATTTTCTTACTTTGTTTATTTTTATTTTTTTCCTTTTATATTTTTTGATTCCCTAACTTTTTTTTACTTTGTAAATTTTTAATAACTTTTTCCCTTTGCAATTTTCCTTCTTTTTGCTTTTTTTTTTTTTCATATGTTTTCATTTTTACTTTTTTTAATTTTTTCGTTGTTTTAAAAATTTTTATTTTTCTCTTTTTTATTCCAAATCTTTTGTCTTTTCTTTTTTTTTCCACAAATTTCCTTTCATTTCTTATTTGCGTTTTTAAATTCTCATACTTTTTTTTTTTATTTTGCATTAACTTTTCTCTTTTTTAATTTTTTTGTCAGACTTTTTAGATTGTTTGGTCTTATATGTTTTTTTATTTTTTGTATTTTTTAAACTAATTTTTTTTTCATTTTGTCATTCCATTTCATTTTTGAAATTTTTATTCAATTTTTGTCCTTTTTCATTTTCTTACTTTTTATAATTTTTTGTTGTATTTTTGTTTTTTTTTTTCTTTTTTCGTGCTTTATCTATCTTTTTTCCTTTGCTTTAATTTTTTTTCTTATTTTATTTTCTTTCTTTATTCATAATTTCATAAATTTTTATAAGGTTTTGGAATTTTTTATTTTTCTATCTTTTTTTCTTTTATCATTCTTGGTTATTTTCTGTTGCATTTTTATAATTTTTCATTAACTTTTTCTCCTTCCGAATTTTTCTTCTTTTTTTTACTTTTTTTTATGTGCTTTCATTCTTTTTCGTTCAGTTTTTTCTTTGTTTTAAAATTTTCT
This sequence comes from Durio zibethinus, assembly GCF_047325235.1. NCBI lineage: Eukaryota > Viridiplantae > Streptophyta > Magnoliopsida > Malvales > Malvaceae > Durio > Durio zibethinus. The sequence goes on along the minus strand of NC_143180.1, from coordinate 12,486,306 downwards.
ATAATTTTTTTTTTCTTTTTGTTTTATTTCATATTTTTGCCTCTTCATTCTTTATTTTTTTTCTTCTTTTTCTCAAATTTTATTTTATATATTTTGTATTTTCATTTTTTATTTTTTTCTTAAATCTTTTTGTTCACACCTTTTTCTTTTTTCTTCTTTATAACTTTAAAACCTCAAACTTCTTTTTTTGTGCACTTTCTTTTATTTTATTTTTCATCTTTCATATTTTATATCTTTTTCCTCTATTTGTTATTTTTTTTTCTTTTTCTTTGTAAATTCTAAACTAAAAGTTTTTTCCATTTTATATTTGATTATTCATTTTGTCTTTTTATATTTTTTTGATTCGTTAATTTTTTATTTTTTCCTTTTTTGGTATTTTATTTAATTTTTTCTCTTAATTTATTTTTTTTATTTTCTTATTTTTTTCTACTTTGTAATTTCTTAATAACTTTTTCCCTTCACAATTTTCCTTCTTTTTGCTTTTTTTACATATGCTTTCGTGTTTACTTGTTTTAATTTTTCATTGTTTTAAAAATTTTTATTTTTCTGTTTTTTATTCCAAATCTTTTGTCTTTTCTTTTTTTTTTCCACAAATTTCCTTTCATTTCCTATTTGCGTTTTTAAATTCTCATACTTTTTTTTTTTATTTTGCATTAACTTTGCTCTTTTTTAATTTTTTCTCTGACTTTTTATATTATTAGGTCTTATATGTTTTTCAATTTTTTGTTAAACTAATTTTTTTTTCATTTTGTCATTCCATTTCATTTTTGAAATTTTTATTCAATTTTTGTCCTTTTTTTATTTTCTTACTTTTTATATTTTTTGTTGTATTTTTGTTTTTTTTGTGCTTTATTTATCTTTTTTCTTTTGCTTTACTTTTTTTTCTTATTTTATTTTATTTTTTATTTTCTTTCTTTATTTATAATTTCATAAATTTTTATAAAGTTTTAGAATTTTTTACTTTTCTATCTTTTTTTCTTTTATCATTCTTGGTTATTTTCTATTGCATTTTTATATTTTTTTCATTAACTTTTTCTCCTTCCAAATTTTTCTTCTTTTTTTTACTTTTTTTTTATATGCCATCATTCTTTTTTGTTCACTTTTCTCTTTGTTTTAAAATTTTCTATAAATTTTTTCTTTTTCTTTTATTTCATATTTTTGCCTCTTCATTTTTTATTTTTTTCTTCTTTTTCTCAAATTTTATTTTATATATTTTGTATTTTCTTTTTTTTTTCTTAAATCTTTTTGTTCACACCTTTTTTTATTTCTTCTTTATAGTTTTAAAACCTCAAACTTCTTTTTTTGTGCACTTTCTTTTATTTTATTTTTCATCTTTCATATTTTATATCTTTTTCCTCTGCTTGTTATATTTTTTTTATTTTTCTTTGTACATTCTGAACCAATAGTTTTTTTCATTTTATATTTGAAATTTTTATTCATTTTGTCTTTTTATATTTTTTGATTCGCTAATTTTTTATTTTCTTAATTTGTTTATTTTTATTTTTTCCCTTTTTGGTATTTTATTTAATTTTTTCTCTTAATTTATTTTTTTATTTTCTTTTTTTTCTACTTTGTAATTTTTTAATAACTTTTTCCCTTCATAATTTGCCTTCTTTTTGCTTTTTTTTTTCATATGCTTTCATTTTTACTTGTTTTAATTTTTTTTGTTGTTTTAAAATTTTCTATTTTTCTATTTTTTATTCCAAATCTTTTGTCTCTTTTTTTCCTCAAATTTCCTTTCATTTCTTATTTGCGCTTTTAAATTCTCATACTTTTTTTTTTTATTTTGCATTAACTTTTCTCTTTTTTTATTTTTTGTCTGACTTTTTATATTGTTAGGTCTTATATGTTTTTCAATTTTTTTTTATTTTTTAAACTAATTTTATTTTCATTTTGTCATTCCATTTCATTTTTGAAATTTTTATTCATTTTCTGTCCTCTTTCATTTTCTTACCTTTTATAATTTTTTGTTGTATTTTTGTTTTTTTTTTCTTTTTTCATGCTTTATTTATCTTTTTTCTTTTGCTTTAATTTTTTTTCTTATTTTAATTTTTCGTCGTTTTAAAAATTTTATTTTTCTATTTTTTATTCCAAATCTTTTGTCTTTTCTTTTTTTTTTTTCCATAAATTTCCTTTCATTTCTTATTTGTGTTTTTAAATTCCCAAACTTTTTATATTGTTAGAACTTATATGTTTTTCAATTTTTTGTATTTTTTAAACTAATTTTTTTCATTTTGTCATTCCATTTCATTTTTGAAATTTTTATTCAATTTTTGTCCTTTTTCATTTTCTTACTTTTTTTTTTTTTGTGCTTTATTTATCTTTTTTCTTTTGCTTTAATTTTTTTTCGTGTTTTATTTTCTTTCTTTATTTATAATTTCATAAATTTTTATAAAGTTTTGGAATTTTTTATTTTTCTATCTTTTTTTCTTTTATCATTCTTGGTTATTTTCTGTTGCATTTTTATAATTTTTCATTAACTTTTTCTCCTTCCGAATTTTTCTTCTTTTTTTTACTTTTTTTTTATGTGCTTTCATTTTTTTTTGTTCACTTTTTTCTTTGTTTTAAAATTTTCTATAAATTTTTTTCTTTTTATTTTTTTTTCATATTTTTGCCTCTTCATTTTTTATTTTTTTCTTCTTTTTCTCAATTTTTATTTTATATATTTTGCATTTTCATTTTTTATTTTTTTCTTAAATCTTTTTGTTCGCACCTTTTTTTATTTCTTCTTTATAATTTTAAAACCTCAAACTTCTTTTTCTGTGCACTTTCTTTTATTTTATTTTTCATCTTTCATATTTTATATCTTTTTCCTCTATTTGTTTTTTTTTTTTTTGTTTTTCTTTCTACGTTCTAAACTAAAAGTTTTTTCCATTTTATATTTGAAATTTTTATTCATTTGTCTTTTTATATTTTTTTGCTTCGTTAATTTTTTATTTTCTTACTTTGTTTATTTTTATTTTTCCTTTCTGGGTATTTTATTTAATTTTTTCGCCTAATTTTTTTTTTTTCAACTTTGTAATTTTTTAATAACTTTTTTCCTTCACAATTTTCCTTCTTTTTGCTTTTTTTTCATATGCTTTCATTTTTACTGGTTTTAATTTTTTCGTTGTTTTAAAATTTTTTATTTTTCTATTTTTTATTCCAAATCTTTTGTCTTTTCTTGCTTCTCTTTTTTTTTCCACACATTTCCTTTCATTTCTTATTTGCATTTTTAAATTCTCATACTTTTTTTTATTTTGCATTAACTTTTCTCTTTTTAAATTTTTTGTCTGACTTTTTATATTGTTAGGACTTATATGTTTTTCAATTTTTTTTTGTCTTTTTTAAACTAATTTTTTTTTTTCATTTTGTCATTCCATTTCATTTTTGAAATTTTTATTCAATTTTTGTCCTTTTTTGTATTTTTTTTCTTTGTTTTAAAATTTTCTATAAATTTTTTTCTTTTTGTTTTATTTCATATTTTTGCCTCTTCATTTTTTATTTTTTTCTTCTTTTTCTCATTTTTTTCTCAAATATTTTTTTATATATTTTGTATTTTCATTTGTTATTTTTTTCTTAAATCTTTTTGTTCACACCTTTTTTTATTTCTTCTTTGTAATTTTAAAACCTCAAACTTCTTTTTTTGTGCACTTTCTTTTTATATTTGAAATTTTTATTCATTTTGTCTTTTTATATTTTTTGATTCCCTAATTTTTTATTTTCTTACTTTGTTTATTTTTATTTTTTTCCTTTTATATTTTTTGATTCCCTAACTTTTTTTTACTTTGTAAATTTTTAATAACTTTTTCCCTTTGCAATTTTCCTTCTTTTTGCTTTTTTTTTTTTTCATATGTTTTCATTTTTACTTTTTTTAATTTTTTCGTTGTTTTAAAAATTTTTATTTTTCTCTTTTTTATTCCAAATCTTTTGTCTTTTCTTTTTTTTTCCACAAATTTCCTTTCATTTCTTATTTGCGTTTTTAAATTCTCATACTTTTTTTTTTTATTTTGCATTAACTTTTCTCTTTTTTAATTTTTTTGTCAGACTTTTTAGATTGTTTGGTCTTATATGTTTTTTTATTTTTTGTATTTTTTAAACTATTTTTTTTTTCATTTTGTCATTCCATTTCATTTTTGAAATTTTTATTCAATTTTTGTCCTTTTTCATTTTCTTACTTTTTATAATTTTTTGTTGTATTTTTGTTTTTTTTTTTCTTTTTTCGTGCTTTATCTATCTTTTTTCCTTTGCTTTAATTTTTTTTCTTATTTTATTTTCTTTCTTTATTCATAATTTCATAAATTTTTATAAGGTTTTGGAATTTTTTATTTTTCTATCTTTTTTTCTTTTATCATTCTTGGTTATTTTCTGTTGCATTTTTATAATTTTTCATTAACTTTTTCTCCTTCCGAATTTTTCTTCTTTTTTTTACTTTTTTTTATGTGCTTTCATTCTTTTTCGTTCAGTTTTTTCTTTGTTTTAAAATTTTCTATAATTTTTTTTTTCTTTTTGTTTTATTTCATATTTTTGCCTCTTCATTCTTTATTTTTTTTCTTCTTTTTCTCAAATTTTATTTTATATATTTTGTATTTTCATTTTTTATTTTTTTCTTAAATCTTTTTGTTCACACCTTTTTCTTTTTTCTTCTTTATAACTTTAAAACCTCAAACTTCTTTTTTTGTGCACTTTCTTTTATTTTATTTTTCATCTTTCATATTTTATATCTTTTTCCTCTATTTGTTATTTTTTTTTCTTTTTCTTTGTAAATTCTAAACTAAAAGTTTTTTCCATTTTATATTTGATTATTCATTTTGTCTTTTTATATTTTTTTGATTCGTTAATTTTTTATTTTTTCCTTTTTTGGTATTTTATTTAATTTTTTCTCTTAATTTATTTTTTTTATTTTCTTATTTTTTTCTACTTTGTAATTTCTTAATAACTTTTTCCCTTCACAATTTTCCTTCTTTTTGCTTTTTTTACATATGCTTTCGTGTTTACTTGTTTTAATTTTTCATTGTTTTAAAAATTTTTATTTTTCTGTTTTTTATTCCAAATCTTTTGTCTTTTCTTTTTTTTTTCCACAAATTTCCTTTCATTTCCTATTTGCGTTTTTAAATTCTCATACTTTTTTTTTTTATTTTGCATTAACTTTGCTCTTTTTTAATTTTTTCTCTGACTTTTTATATTATTAGGTCTTATATGTTTTTCAATTTTTTGTTAAACTAATTTTTTTTTCATTTTGTCATTCCATTTCATTTTTGAAATTTTTATTCAATTTTTGTCCTTTTTTTATTTTCTTACTTTTTATATTTTTTGTTGTATTTTTGTTTTTTTTGTGCTTTATTTATCTTTTTTCTTTTGCTTTACTTTTTTTTCTTATTTTATTTTATTTTTTATTTTCTTTCTTTATTTATAATTTCATAAATTTTTATAAAGTTTTAGAATTTTTTACTTTTCTATCTTTTTTTCTTTTATCATTCTTGGTTATTTTCTATTGCATTTTTATATTTTTTTCATTAACTTTTTCTCCTTCCAAATTTTTCTTCTTTTTTTTACTTTTTTTTTATATGCCATCATTCTTTTTTGTTCACTTTTCTCTTTGTTTTAAAATTTTCTATAAATTTTTTCTTTTTCTTTTATTTCATATTTTTGCCTCTTCATTTTTTATTTTTTTCTTCTTTTTCTCAAATTTTATTTTATATATTTTGTATTTTCTTTTTTTTTTTCTTAAATCTTTTTGTTCACACCTTTTTTTATTTCTTCTTTATAGTTTTAAAACCTCAAACTTCTTTTTTTGTGCACTTTCTTTTATTTTATTTTTCATCTTTCATATTTTATATCTTTTTCCTCTGCTTGTTATATTTTTTTTATTTTTCTTTGTACATTCTGAACCAATAGTTTTTTTCATTTTATATTTGAAATTTTTATTCATTTTGTCTTTTTATATTTTTTGATTCGCTAATTTTTTATTTTCTTAATTTGTTTATTTTTATTTTTTCCCTTTTTGGTATTTTATTTAATTTTTTCTCTTAATTTATTTTTTTATTTTCTTTTTTTTCTACTTTGTAATTTTTTAATAACTTTTTCCCTTCATAATTTGCCTTCTTTTTGCTTTTTTTTTTCATATGCTTTCATTTTTACTTGTTTTAATTTTTTTTGTTGTTTTAAAATTTTCTATTTTTCTATTTTTTATTCCAAATCTTTTGTCTCTTTTTTTCCTCAAATTTCCTTTCATTTCTTATTTGCGCTTTTAAATTCTCATACTTTTTTTTTTATTTTGCATTAACTTTTCTCTTTTTTTATTTTTTGTCTGACTTTTTATATTGTTAGGTCTTATATGTTTTTCAATTTTTTTTTATTTTTTAAACTAATTTTATTTTCATTTTGTCATTCCATTTCATTTTTGAAATTTTTATTCATTTTCTGTCCTCTTTCATTTTCTTACCTTTTATAATTTTTTGTTGTATTTTTGTTTTTTTTTTCTTTTTTCATGCTTTATTTATCTTTTTTCTTTTGCTTTAATTTTTTTTCTTATTTTAATTTTTCGTCGTTTTAAAAATTTTATTTTTCTATTTTTTATTCCAAATCTTTTGTCTTTTCTTTTTTTTTTTTCCATAAATTTCCTTTCATTTCTTATTTGTGTTTTTAAATTCCCAAACTTTTTATATTGTTAGAACTTATATGTTTTTCAATTTTTTGTATTTTTTAAACTAATTTTTTTCATTTTGTCATTCCATTTCATTTTTGAAATTTTTATTCAATTTTTGTCCTTTTTCATTTTCTTACTTTTTTTTTTTTGTGCTTTATTTATCTTTTTTCTTTTGCTTTAATTTTTTTTCGTGTTTTATTTTCTTTCTTTATTTATAATTTCATAAATTTTTATAAAGTTTTGGAATTTTTTATTTTTCTATCTTTTTTTCTTTTATCATTCTTGGTTATTTTCTGTTGCATTTTTATAATTTTTCATTAACTTTTTCTCCTTCCGAATTTTTCTTCTTTTTTTTACTTTTTTTTTATGTGCTTTCATTTTTTTTTGTTCACTTTTTTCTTTGTTTTAAAATTTTCTATAAATTTTTTTCTTTTTATTTTTTTTTCATATTTTTGCCTCTTCATTTTTTATTTTTTTCTTCTTTTTCTCAATTTTTATTTTATATATTTTGCATTTTCATTTTTTATTTTTTTCTTAAATCTTTTTGTTCGCACCTTTTTTTATTTCTTCTTTATAATTTTAAAACCTCAAACTTCTTTTTCTGTGCACTTTCTTTTATTTTATTTTTCATCTTTCATATTTTATATCTTTTTCCTCTATTTTTTTTTTTTTTTTGTTTTTCTTTCTACGTTCTAAACTAAAAGTTTTTTCCATTTTATATTTGAAATTTTTATTCATTTGTCTTTTTATATTTTTTTGCTTCGCTAATTTTTTATTTTCTTACTTTGTTTATTTTTATTTTTCCTTTCTGGGTATTTTATTTAATTTTTTCGCTTAATTTTTTTTTTTCAACTTTGTAATTTTTTAATAACTTTTTTCCTTCACAATTTTCCTTCTTTTTGCTTTTTTTTTCATATGCTTTCATTTTTACTGGTTTTAATTTTTTCGTTGTTTTAAAATTTTTTATTTTTCTATTTTTTATTCCAAATCTTTTGTCTTTTCTTGCTTCTCTTTTTTTTTCCACACATTTCCTTTCATTTCTTATTTGCATTTTTAAATTCTCATACTTTTTTTTATTTTGCATTAACTTTTCTCTTTTTAAATTTTTTGTCTGACTTTTTATATTGTTAGGACTTATATGTTTTTCAATTTTTTTTTGTCTTTTTTAAACTAATTTTTTTTTTTCATTTTGTCATTCCATTTCATTTTTGAAATTTTTATTCAATTTTTGTCCTTTTTTGTATTTTTTTTCTTTGTTTTAAAATTTTCTATAAATTTTTTTCTTTTTGTTTTATTTCATATTTTTGCCTCTTCATTTTTTATTTTTTTCTTCTTTTTCTCATTTTTTTCTCAAATATTTTTTTATATATTTTGTATTTTCATTTGTTATTTTTTTCTTAAATCTTTTTGTTCACACCTTTTTTTATTTCTTCTTTGTAATTTTAAAACCTCAAACTTCTTTTTTTGTGCACTTTCTTTTTATATTTGAAATTTTTATTCATTTTGTCTTTTTATATTTTTTGATTCCCTAATTTTTTATTTTCTTACTTTGTTTATTTTTATTTTTTTCCTTTTATATTTTTTGATTCCCTAACTTTTTTTTACTTTGTAAATTTTTAATAACTTTTTCCCTTTGCAATTTTCCTTCTTTTTGCTTTTTTTTTTTTTCATATGTTTTCATTTTTACTTTTTTTAATTTTTTCGTTGTTTTAAAAATTTTTATTTTTCTCTTTTTTATTCCAAATCTTTTGTCTTTTCTTTTTTTTTCCACAAATTTCCTTTCATTTCTTATTTGCGTTTTTAAATTCTCATACTTTTTTTTTTTTATTTTGCATTAACTTTTCTCTTTTTTAATTTTTTTGTCAGACTTTTTAGATTGTTTGGTCTTATATGTTTTTTTATTTTTTGTATTTTTTAAACTAATTTTTTTTTCATTTTGTCATTCCATTTCATTTTTGAAATTTTTATTCAATTTTTGTCCTTTTTCATTTTCTTACTTTTTATAATTTTTTGTTGTATTTTTGTTTTTTTTTTCTTTTTTCGTGCTTTATCTATCTTTTTTCCTTTGCTTTAATTTTTTTTCTTATTTTATTTTCTTTCTTTATTCATAATTTCATAAATTTTTATAAGGTTTTGGAATTTTTTATTTTTCTATCTTTTTTTCTTTTATCATTCTTGGTTATTTTCTGTTGCATTTTTATAATTTTTCATTAACTTTTTCTCCTTCCGAATTTTTCTTCTTTTTTTTACTTTTTTTTATGTGCTTTCATTCTTTTTCGTTCAGTTTTTTCTTTGTTTTAAAATTTTCTATAATTTTTTTTTTCTTTTTGTTTTATTTCATATTTTTGCCTCTTCATTCTTTATTTTTTTTCTTCTTTTTCTCAAATTTTATTTTATATATTTTGTATTTTCATTTTTTATTTTTTTCTTAAATCTTTTTGTTCACACCTTTTTCTTTTTTCTTCTTTATAACTTTAAAACCTCAAACTTCTTTTTTTGTGCACTTTCTTTTATTTTATTTTTCATCTTTCATATTTTATATCATCTTTTTCCTCTATTTGTTATTTTTTTTTCTTTTTCTTTGTAAATTCTAAACTAAAAGTTTTTTCCATTTTATATTTGATTATTCATTTTGTCTTTTTATATTTTTTTGATTCGTTAATTTTTTATTTTTTCCTTTTTTGGTATTTTATTTAATTTTTTCTCTTAATTTATTTTTTTTATTTTCTTATTTTTTTCTACTTTGTAATTTCTTAATAACTTTTTCCCTTCACAATTTTCCTTCTTTTTGCTTTTTTTACATATGCTTTCGTGTTTACTTGTTTTAATTTTTCATTGTTTTAAAAATTTTTATTTTTCTGTTTTTTATTCCAAATCTTTTGTCTTTTCTTTTTTTTTTCCACAAATTTCCTTTCATTTCCTATTTGCGTTTTTAAATTCTCATACTTTTTTTTTTTATTTTGCATTAACTTTGCTCTTTTTTAATTTTTTCTCTGACTTTTTATATTATTAGGTCTTATATGTTTTTCAATTTTTTGTTAAACTAATTTTTTTTTCATTTTGTCATTCCATTTCATTTTTGAAATTTTTATTCAATTTTTGTCCTTTTTTTATTTTCTTACTTTTTATATTTTTTGTTGTATTTTTGTTTTTTTTGTGCTTTATTTATCTTTTTTCTTTTGCTTTACTTTTTTTTCTTATTTTATTTTATTTTTTATTTTCTTTCTTTATTTATAATTTCATAAATTTTTATAAAGTTTTAGAATTTTTTACTTTTCTATCTTTTTTTCTTTTATCATTCTTGGTTATTTTCTATTGCATTTTTATATTTTTTTCATTAACTTTTTCTCCTTCCAAATTTTTCTTCTTTTTTTTACTTTTTTTTTATATGCCATCATTCTTTTTTGTTCACTTTTCTCTTTGTTTTAAAATTTTCTATAAATTTTTTCTTTTTCTTTTATTTCATATTTTTGCCTCTTCATTTTTTATTTTTTTCTTCTTTTTCTCAAATTTTATTTTATATATTTTGTATTTTCTTTTTTTTTTCTTAAATCTTTTTGTTCACACCTTTTTTTATTTCTTCTTTATAGTTTTAAAACCTCAAACTTCTTTTTTTGTGCACTTTCTTTTATTTTATTTTTCATCTTTCATATTTTATATCTTTTTCCTCTGCTTGTTATATTTTTTTTATTTTTCTTTGTACATTCTGAACCAATAGTTTTTTTCATTTTATATTTGAAATTTTTATTCATTTTGTCTTTTTATATTTTTTGATTCGCTAATTTTTTATTTTCTTAATTTGTTTATTTTTATTTTTTCCCTTTTTGGTATTTTATTTAATTTTTTCTCTTAATTTATTTTTTTATTTTCTTTTTTTTCTACTTTGTAATTTTTTAATAACTTTTTCCCTTCATAATTTGCCTTCTTTTTGCTTTTTTTTTTCATATGCTTTCATTTTTACTTGTTTTAATTTTTTTTGTTGTTTTAAAATTTTCTATTTTTCTATTTTTTATTCCAAATCTTTTGTCTCTTTTTTTCCTCAAATTTCCTTTCATTTCTTATTTGCGCTTTTAAATTCTCATACTTTTTTTTTTATTTTGCATTAACTTTTCTCTTTTTTTATTTTTTGTCTGACTTTTTATATTGTTAGGTCTTATATGTTTTTCAATTTTTTTTTTATTTTTTAAACTAATTTTATTTTCATTTTGTCATTCCATTTCATTTTTGAAATTTTTATTCATTTTCTGTCCTCTTTCATTTTCTTACCTTTTATAATTTTTTGTTGTATTTTTGTTTTTTTTTTCTTTTTTCATGCTTTATTTATCTTTTTTCTTTTGCTTTAATTTTTTTTCTTATTTCAATTTTTCGTCGTTTTAAAAATTTTATTTTTCTATTTTTTATTCCAAATCTTTTGTCTTTTCTTTTTTTTTTTTTCCATAAATTTCCTTTCATTTCTTATTTGTGTTTTTAAATTCCCAAACTTTTTATATTGTTAGAACTTATATGTTTTTCAATTTTTTGTATTTTTTAAACTAATTTTTTTCATTTTGTCATTCCATTTCATTTTTGAAATTTTTATTCAATTTTTGTCCTTTTTCATTTTCTTACTTTTTTTTTTTTTGTGCTTTATTTATCTTTTTTCTTTTGCTTTAATTTTTTTTCGTGTTTTATTTTCTTTCTTTATTTATAATTTCATAAATTTTTATAAAGTTTTGGAATTTTTTATTTTTCTATCTTTTTTTCTTTTATCATTCTTGGTTATTTTCTGTTGCATTTTTATAATTTTTCATTAACTTTTTCTCCTTCCGAATTTTTCTTCTTTTTTTTACTTTTTTTTTATGTGCTTTCATTTTTTTTTGTTCACTTTTTTCTTTGTTTTAAAATTTTCTATAAATTTTTTTCTTTTTATTTTTTTTTCATATTTTTGCCTCTTCATTTTTTATTTTTTTCTTCTTTTTCTCAATTTTTATTTTATATATTTTGCATTTTCATTTTTTATTTTTTTCTTAAATCTTTTTGTTCGCACCTTTTTTTATTTCTTCTTTATAATTTTAAAACCTCAAACTTCTTTTTCTGTGCACTTTCTTTTATTTTATTTTTCATCTTTCATATTTTATATCTTTTTCCTCTATTTGTTTTTTTTTTTTTTGTTTTTCTTTCTACGTTCTAAACTAAAAGTTTTTTCCATTTTATATTTGAAATTTTTATTCATTTGTCTTTTTATATTTTTTTGCTTCGCTAATTTTTTATTTTCTTACTTTGTTTATTTTTATTTTTCCTTTCTGGGTATTTTATTTAATTTTTTCGCTTAATTTTTTTTTTTCAACTTTGTAATTTTTTAATAACTTTTTTCCTTCACAATTTTCCTTCTTTTTGCTTTTTTTTCATATGCTTTCATTTTTACTGGTTTTAATTTTTTCGTTGTTTTAAAATTTTTTATTTTTCTATTTTTTATTCCAAATCTTTTGTCTTTTCTTGCTTCTCTTTTTTTTTCCACACATTTCCTTTCATTTCTTATTTGCATTTTTAAATTCTCATACTTTTTTTTATTTTGCATTAACTTTTCTCTTTTTAAATTTTTTGTCTGACTTTTTATATTGTTAGGACTTATATGTTTTTCAATTTTTTTTTGTCTTTTTTAAACTAATTTTTTTTTTTCATTTTGTCATTCCATTTCATTTTTGAAATTTTTATTCAATTTTTGTCCTTTTTTGTATTTTTTTTCTTTGTTTTAAAATTTTCTATAAATTTTTTTCTTTTTGTTTTATTTCATATTTTTGCCTCTTCATTTTTTATTTTTTTCTTCTTTTTCTCATTTTTTTCTCAAATATTTTTTTATATATTTTGTATTTTCATTTGTTATTTTTTTCTTAAATCTTTTTGTTCACACCTTTTTTTATTTCTTCTTTGTAATTTTAAAACCTCAAACTTCTTTTTTTGTGCACTTTCTTTTTATATTTGAAATTTTTATTCATTTTGTCTTTTTATATTTTTTGATTCCCTAATTTTTTATTTTCTTACTTTGTTTATTTTTATTTTTTTCCTTTTATATTTTTTGATTCCCTAACTTTTTTTTACTTTGTAAATTTTTAATAACTTTTTCCCTTTGCAATTTTCCTTCTTTTTGCTTTTTTTTTTTTTCATATGTTTTCATTTTTACTTTTTTTAATTTTTTCGTTGTTTTAAAAATTTTTATTTTTCTCTTTTTTATTCCAAATCTTTTGTCTTTTCTTTTTTTTTCCACAAATTTCCTTTCATTTCTTATTTGCGTTTTTAAATTCTCATACTTTTTTTTTTTTATTTTGCATTAACTTTTCTCTTTTTTAATTTTTTTGTCAGACTTTTTAGATTGTTTGGTCTTATATGTTTTTTTATTTTTTGTATTTTTTAAACTAATTTTTTTTTCATTTTGTCATTCCATTTCATTTTTGAAATTTTTATTCAATTTTTGTCCTTTTTCATTTTCTTACTTTTTATAATTTTTTGTTGTATTTTTGTTTTTTTTTTTCTTTTTTCGTGCTTTATCTATCTTTTTTCCTTTGCTTTAATTTTTTTTCTTATTTTATTTTCTTTCTTTATTCATAATTTCATAAATTTTTATAAGGTTTTGGAATTTTTTATTTTTCTATCTTTTTTTCTTTTATCATTCTTGGTTATTTTCTGTTGCATTTTTATAATTTTTCATTAACTTTTTCTCCTTCCGAATTTTTCTTCTTTTTTTTACTTTTTTTTATGTGCTTTCATTCTTTTTCGTTCAGTTTTTTCTTTGTTTTAAAATTTTCTATAATTTTTTTTTTCTTTTTGTTTTATTTCATATTTTTGCCTCTTCATTCTTTATTTTTTTTCTTCTTTTTCTCAAATTTTATTTTATATATTTTGTATTTTCATTTTTTATTTTTTTCTTAAATCTTTTTGTTCACACCTTTTTCTTTTTTCTTCTTTATAACTTTAAAACCTCAAACTTCTTTTTTTGTGCACTTTCTTTTATTTTATTTTTCATCTTTCATATTTTATATCTTTTTCCTCTATTTGTTATTTTTTTTTTCTTTTTCTTTGTAAATTCTAAACTAAAAGTTTTTTCCATTTTATATTTGATTATTCATTTTGTCTTTTTATATTTTTTTGATTCGTTAATTTTTTATTTTTTCCTTTTTTGGTATTTTATTTAATTTTTTCTCTTAATTTATTTTTTTTATTTTCTTATTTTTTTCTACTTTGTAATTTCTTAATAACTTTTTCCCTTCACAATTTTCCTTCTTTTTGCTTTTTTTACATATGCTTTCGTGTTTACTTGTTTTAATTTTTCATTGTTTTAAAAATTTTTATTTTTCTGTTTTTTATTCCAAATCTTTTGTCTTTTCTTTTTTTTTTCCACAAATTTCCTTTCATTTCCTATTTGCGTTTTTAAATTCTCATACTTTTTTTTTTTATTTTGCATTAACTTTGCTCTTTTTTAATTTTTTCTCTGACTTTTTATATTATTAGGTCTTATATGTTTTTCAATTTTTTGTTAAACTAATTTTTTTTTCATTTTGTCATTCCATTTCATTTTTGAAATTTTTATTCAATTTTTGTCCTTTTTTTATTTTCTTACTTTTTATATTTTTTGTTGTATTTTTGTTTTTTTTGTGCTTTATTTATCTTTTTTCTTTTGCTTTACTTTTTTTTCTTATTTTATTTTATTTTTTATTTTCTTTCTTTATTTATAATTTCATAAATTTTTATAAAGTTTTAGAATTTTTTACTTTTCTATCTTTTTTTCTTTTATCATTCTTGGTTATTTTCTATTGCATTTTTATATTTTTTTCATTAACTTTTTCTCCTTCCAAATTTTTCTTCTTTTTTTTACTTTTTTTTTATATGCCATCATTCTTTTTTGTTCACTTTTCTCTTTGTTTTAAAATTTTCTATAAATTTTTTCTTTTTCTTTTATTTCATATTTTTGCCTCTTCATTTTTTATTTTTTTCTTCTTTTTCTCAAATTTTATTTTATATATTTTGTATTTTCTTTTTTTTTTCTTAAATCTTTTTGTTCACACCTTTTTTTATTTCTTCTTTATAGTTTTAAAACCTCAAACTTCTTTTTTTGTGCACTTTCTTTTATTTTATTTTTCATCTTTCATATTTTATATCTTTTTCCTCTGCTTGTTATATTTTTTTTATTTTTCTTTGTACATTCTGAACCAATAGTTTTTTTCATTTTATATTTGAAATTTTTATTCATTTTGTCTTTTTATATTTTTTGATTCGCTAATTTTTTATTTTCTTAATTTGTTTATTTTTATTTTTTCCCTTTTTGGTATTTTATTTAATTTTTTCTCTTAATTTATTTTTTTATTTTCTTTTTTTTCTACTTTGTAATTTTTTAATAACTTTTTCCCTTCATAATTTGCCTTCTTTTTGCTTTTTTTTTTCATATGCTTTCATTTTTACTTGTTTTAATTTTTTTTGTTGTTTTAAAATTTTCTATTTTTCTATTTTTTATTCCAAATCTTTTGTCTCTTTTTTTCCTCAAATTTCCTTTCATTTCTTATTTGCGCTTTTAAATTCTCATACTTTTTTTTTTATTTTGCATTAACTTTTCTCTTTTTTTATTTTTTGTCTGACTTTTTATATTGTTAGGTCTTATATGTTTTTCAATTTTTTTTTTATTTTTTAAACTAATTTTATTTTCATTTTGTCATTCCATTTCATTTTTGAAATTTTTATTCATTTTCTGTCCTCTTTCATTTTCTTACCTTTTATAATTTTTTGTTGTATTTTTGTTTTTTTTTTCTTTTTTCATGCTTTATTTATCTTTTTTCTTTTGCTTTAATTTTTTTTCTTATTTCAATTTTTCGTCGTTTTAAAAATTTTATTTTTCTATTTTTTATTCCAAATCTTTTGTCTTTTCTTTTTTTTTTTTCCATAAATTTCCTTTCATTTCTTATTTGTGTTTTTAAATTCCCAAACTTTTTATATTGTTAGAACTTATATGTTTTTCAATTTTTTGTATTTTTTAAACTAATTTTTTTCATTTTGTCATTCCATTTCATTTTTGAAATTTTTATTCAATTTTTGTCCTTTTTCATTTTCTTACTTTTTTTTTTTTTGTGCTTTATTTATCTTTTTTCTTTTGCTTTAATTTTTTTTCGTGTTTTATTTTCTTTCTTTATTTATAATTTCATAAATTTTTATAAAGTTTTGGAATTTTTTATTTTTCTATCTTTTTTTCTTTTATCATTCTTGGTTATTTTCTGTTGCATTTTTATAATTTTTCATTAACTTTTTCTCCTTCCGAATTTTTCTTCTTTTTTTTACTTTTTTTTTATGTGCTTTCATTTTTTTTTGTTCACTTTTTTCTTTGTTTTAAAATTTTCTATAAATTTTTTTCTTTTTATTTTTTTTTCATATTTTTGCCTCTTCATTTTTTATTTTTTTCTTCTTTTTCTCAATTTTTATTTTATATATTTTGCATTTTCATTTTTTATTTTTTTCTTAAATCTTTTTGTTCGCACCTTTTTTTATTTCTTCTTTATAATTTTAAAACCTCAAACTTCTTTTTCTGTGCACTTTCTTTTATTTTATTTTTCATCTTTCATATTTTATATCTTTTTCCTCTATTTGTTTTTTTTTTTTTTGTTTTTCTTTCTACGTTCTAAACTAAAAGTTTTTTCCATTTTATATTTGAAATTTTTATTCATTTGTCTTTTTATATTTTTTTGCTTCGCTAATTTTTTATTTTCTTACTTTGTTTATTTTTATTTTTCCTTTCTGGGTATTTTATTTAATTTTTTCGCTTAATTTTTTTTTTTCAACTTTGTAATTTTTTAATAACTTTTTTCCTTCACAATTTTCCTTCTTTTTGCTTTTTTTTCATATGCTTTCATTTTTACTGGTTTTAATTTTTTCGTTGTTTTAAAATTTTTTATTTTTCTATTTTTTATTCCAAATCTTTTGTCTTTTCTTGCTTCTCTTTTTTTTTCCACACATTTCCTTTCATTTCTTATTTGCATTTTTAAATTCTCATACTTTTTTTTATTTTGCATTAACTTTTCTCTTTTTAAATTTTTTGTCTGACTTTTTATATTGTTAGGACTTATATGTTTTTCAATTTTTTTTTGTCTTTTTTAAACTAATTTTTTTTTTTCATTTTGTCATTCCATTTCATTTTTGAAATTTTTATTCAATTTTTGTCCTTTTTTGTATTTTTTTTCTTTGTTTTAAAATTTTCTATAAATTTTTTTCTTTTTGTTTTATTTCATATTTTTGCCTCTTCATTTTTTATTTTTTTCTTCTTTTTCTCATTTTTTTCTCAAATATTTTTTTATATATTTTGTATTTTCATTTGTTATTTTTTTCTTAAATCTTTTTGTTCACACCTTTTTTTATTTCTTCTTTGTAATTTTAAAACCTCAAACTTCTTTTTTTGTGCACTTTCTTTTTATATTTGAAATTTTTATTCATTTTGTCTTTTTATATTTTTTGATTCCCTAATTTTTTATTTTCTTACTTTGTTTATTTTTATTTTTTTCCTTTTATATTTTTTGATTCCCTAACTTTTTTTTACTTTGTAAATTTTTAATAACTTTTTCCCTTTGCAATTTTCCTTCTTTTTGCTTTTTTTTTTTTTCATATGTTTTCATTTTTACTTTTTTTAATTTTTTCGTTGTTTTAAAAATTTTTATTTTTCTCTTTTTTATTCCAAATCTTTTGTCTTTTCTTTTTTTTTCCACAAATTTCCTTTCATTTCTTATTTGCGTTTTTAAATTCTCATACTTTTTTTTTTTATTTTGCATTAACTTTTCTCTTTTTTAATTTTTTTGTCAGACTTTTTAGATTGTTTGGTCTTATATGTTTTTTTATTTTTTGTATTTTTTAAACTAATTTTTTTTTCATTTTGTCATTCCATTTCATTTTTGAAATTTTTATTCAATTTTTGTCCTTTTTCATTTTCTTACTTTTTATAATTTTTTGTTGTATTTTTGTTTTTTTTTTTCTTTTTTCGTGCTTTATCTATCTTTTTTCCTTTGCTTTAATTTTTTTTCTTATTTTATTTTCTTTCTTTATTCATAATTTCATAAATTTTTATAAGGTTTTGGAATTTTTTATTTTTCTATCTTTTTTTCTTTTATCATTCTTGGTTATTTTCTGTTGCATTTTTATAATTTTTCATTAACTTTTTCTCCTTCCGAATTTTTCTTCTTTTTTTTACTTTTTTTTATGTGCTTTCATTCTTTTTCGTTCAGTTTTTTCTTTGTTTTAAAATTTTCTATAATTTTTTTTTTCTTTTTGTTTTATTTCATATTTTTGCCTCTTCATTCTTTATTTTTTTTCTTCTTTTTCTCAAATTTTATTTTATATATTTTGTATTTTCATTTTTTATTTTTTTCTTAAATCTTTTTGTTCACACCTTTTTCTTTTTTCTTCTTTATAACTTTAAAACCTCAAACTTCTTTTTTTGTGCACTTTCTTTTATTTTATTTTTCATCTTTCATATTTTATATCTTTTTCCTCTATTTGTTATTTTTTTTTCTTTTTCTTTGTAAATTCTAAACTAAAAGTTTTTTCCATTTTATATTTGATTATTCATTTTGTCTTTTTATATTTTTTTGATTCGTTAATTTTTTATTTTTTCCTTTTTTGGTATTTTATTTAATTTTTTCTCTTAATTTATTTTTTTTATTTTCTTATTTTTTTCTACTTTGTAATTTCTTAATAACTTTTTCCCTTCACAATTTTCCTTCTTTTTGCTTTTTTTACATATGCTTTCGTGTTTACTTGTTTTAATTTTTCATTGTTTTAAAAATTTTTATTTTTCTGTTTTTTATTCCAAATCTTTTGTCTTTTCTTTTTTTTTTCCACAAATTTCCTTTCATTTCCTATTTGCGTTTTTAAATTCTCATACTTTTTTTTTTATTTTGCATTAACTTTGCTCTTTTTTAATTTTTTCTCTGACTTTTTATATTATTAGGTCTTATATGTTTTTCAATTTTTTGTTAAACTAATTTTTTTTTCATTTTGTCATTCCATTTCATTTTTGAAATTTTTATTCAATTTTTGTCCTTTTTTTATTTTCTTACTTTTTATATTTTTTGTTGTATTTTTGTTTTTTTTGTGCTTTATTTATCTTTTTTCTTTTGCTTTACTTTTTTTTCTTATTTTATTTTATTTTTTATTTTCTTTCTTTATTTATAATTTCATAAATTTTTATAAAGTTTTAGAATTTTTTACTTTTCTATCTTTTTTTCTTTTATCATTCTTGGTTATTTTCTATTGCATTTTTATATTTTTTTCATTAACTTTTTCTCCTTCCAAATTTTTCTTCTTTTTTTTACTTTTTTTTTATATGCCATCATTCTTTTTTGTTCACTTTTCTCTTTGTTTTAAAATTTTCTATAAATTTTTTCTTTTTCTTTTATTTCATATTTTTGCCTCTTCATTTTTTATTTTTTTCTTCTTTTTCTCAAATTTTATTTTATATATTTTGTATTTTCTTTTTTTTTTCTTAAATCTTTTTGTTCACACCTTTTTTTATTTCTTCTTTATAGTTTTAAAACCTCAAACTTCTTTTTTTGTGCACTTTCTTTTATTTTATTTTTCATCTTTCATATTTTATATCTTTTTCCTCTGCTTGTTATATTTTTTTTATTTTTCTTTGTACATTCTGAACCAATAGTTTTTTTCATTTTATATTTGAAATTTTTATTCATTTTGTCTTTTTATATTTTTTGATTCGCTAATTTTTTATTTTCTTAATTTGTTTATTTTTATTTTTTCCCTTTTTGGTATTTTATTTAATTTTTTCTCTTAATTTATTTTTTTATTTTCTTTTTTTTCTACTTTGTAATTTTTTAATAACTTTTTCCCTTCATAATTTGCCTTCTTTTTGCTTTTTTTTTTCATATGCTTTCATTTTTACTTGTTTTAATTTTTTTTGTTGTTTTAAAATTTTCTATTTTTCTATTTTTTATTCCAAATCTTTTGTCTCTTTTTTTCCTCAAATTTCCTTTCATTTCTTATTTGCGCTTTTAAATTCTCATACTTTTTTTTTTATTTTGCATTAACTTTTCTCTTTTTTTATTTTTTGTCTGACTTTTTATATTGTTAGGTCTTATATGTTTTTCAATTTTTTTTTTATTTTTTAAACTAATTTTATTTTCATTTTGTCATTCCATTTCATTTTTGAAATTTTTATTCATTTTCTGTCCTCTTTCATTTTCTTACCTTTTATAATTTTTTGTTGTATTTTTGTTTTTTTTTTCTTTTTTCATGCTTTATTTATCTTTTTTCTTTTGCTTTAATTTTTTTTCTTATTTCAATTTTTCGTCGTTTTAAAAATTTTATTTTTCTATTTTTTATTCCAAATCTTTTGTCTTTTCTTTTTTTTTTTTCCATAAATTTCCTTTCATTTCTTATTTGTGTTTTTAAATTCCCAAACTTTTTATATTGTTAGAACTTATATGTTTTTCAATTTTTTGTATTTTTTAAACTAATTTTTTTCATTTTGTCATTCCATTTCATTTTTGAAATTTTTATTCAATTTTTGTCCTTTTTCATTTTCTTACTTTTTTTTTTTTTGTGCTTTATTTATCTTTTTTCTTTTGCTTTAATTTTTTTTCGTGTTTTATTTTCTTTCTTTATTTATAATTTCATAAATTTTTATAAAGTTTTGGAATTTTTTATTTTTCTATCTTTTTTTCTTTTATCATTCTTGGTTATTTTCTGTTGCATTTTTATAATTTTTCATTAACTTTTTCTCCTTCCGAATTTTTCTTCTTTTTTTTACTTTTTTTTTATGTGCTTTCATTTTTTTTTGTTCACTTTTTTCTTTGTTTTAAAATTTTCTATAAATTTTTTTCTTTTTATTTTTTTTTCATATTTTTGCCTCTTCATTTTTTATTTTTTTCTTCTTTTTCTCAATTTTTATTTTATATATTTTGCATTTTCATTTTTTATTTTTTTCTTAAATCTTTTTGTTCGCACCTTTTTTTATTTCTTCTTTATAATTTTAAAACCTCAAACTTCTTTTTCTGTGCACTTTCTTTTATTTTATTTTTCATCTTTCATATTTTATATCTTTTTCCTCTATTTGTTTTTTTTTTTTTTGTTTTTCTTTCTACGTTCTAAACTAAAAGTTTTTTCCATTTTATATTTGAAATTTTTATTCATTTGTCTTTTTATATTTTTTTGCTTCGCTAATTTTTTATTTTCTTACTTTGTTTATTTTTATTTTTCCTTTCTGGGTATTTTATTTAATTTTTTCGCTTAATTTTTTTTTTTTCAACTTTGTAATTTTTTAATAACTTTTTTCCTTCACAATTTTCCTTCTTTTTGCTTTTTTTTCATATGCTTTCATTTTTACTGGTTTTAATTTTTTCGTTGTTTTAAAATTTTTTATTTTTCTATTTTTTATTCCAAATCTTTTGTCTTTTCTTGCTTCTCTTTTTTTTTCCACACATTTCCTTTCATTTCTTATTTGCATTTTTAAATTCTCATACTTTTTTTTATTTTGCATTAACTTTTCTCTTTTTTAATTTTTTGTCTGACTTTTTATATTGTTAGGACTTATATGTTTTTCAATTTTTTTTTGTCTTTTTTAAACTAATTTTTTTTTTTCATTTTGTCATTCCATTTCATTTTTGAAATTTTTATTCAATTTTTGTCCTTTTTTGTATTTTTTTTCTTTGTTTTAAAATTTTCTATAAATTTTTTTCTTTTTGTTTTATTTCATATTTTTGCCTCTTCATTTTTTATTTTTTTCTTCTTTTTCTCATTTTTTTCTCAAATATTTTTTTATATATTTTGTATTTTCATTTGTTATTTTTTTCTTAAATCTTTTTGTTCACACCTTTTTTTATTTCTTCTTTGTAATTTTAAAACCTCAAACTTCTTTTTTTGTGCACTTTCTTTTTATATTTGAAATTTTTATTCATTTTGTCTTTTTATATTTTTTGATTCCCTAATTTTTTATTTTCTTACTTTGTTTATTTTTATTTTTTTCCTTTTATATTTTTTGATTCCCTAACTTTTTTTTACTTTGTAAATTTTTAATAACTTTTTCCCTTTGCAATTTTCCTTCTTTTTGCTTTTTTTTTTTTTCATATGTTTTCATTTTTACTTTTTTTAATTTTTTCGTTGTTTTAAAAATTTTTATTTTTCTCTTTTTTATTCCAAATCTTTTGTCTTTTCTTTTTTTTTCCACAAATTTCCTTTCATTTCTTATTTGCGTTTTTAAATTCTCATACTTTTTTTTTTTATTTTGCATTAACTTTTCTCTTTTTTAATTTTTTTGTCAGACTTTTTAGATTGTTTGGTCTTATATGTTTTTTTATTTTTTGTATTTTTTAAACTAATTTTTTTTTCATTTTGTCATTCCATTTCATTTTTGAAATTTTTATTCAATTTTTGTCCTTTTTCATTTTCTTACTTTTTATAATTTTTTGTTGTATTTTTGTTTTTTTTTTTCTTTTTTCGTGCTTTATCTATCTTTTTTCCTTTGCTTTAATTTTTTTTCTTATTTTATTTTCTTTCTTTATTCATAATTTCATAAATTTTTATAAGGTTTTGGAATTTTTTATTTTTCTATCTTTTTTTCTTTTATCATTCTTGGTTATTTTCTGTTGCATTTTTATAATTTTTCATTAACTTTTTCTCCTTCCGAATTTTTCTTCTTTTTTTTACTTTTTTTTATGTGCTTTCATTCTTTTTCGTTCAGTTTTTTCTTTGTTTTAAAATTTTCTATAATTTTTTTTTTCTTTTTGTTTTATTTCATATTTTTGCCTCTTCATTCTTTATTTTTTTTCTTCTTTTTCTCAAATTTTATTTTATATATTTTGTATTTTCATTTTTTATTTTTTTCTTAAATCTTTTTGTTCACACCTTTTTCTTTTTTCTTCTTTATAACTTTAAAACCTCAAACTTCTTTTTTTGTGCACTTTCTTTTATTTTATTTTTCATCTTTCATATTTTATATCTTTTTCCTCTATTTGTTATTTTTTTTTCTTTTTCTTTGTAAATTCTAAACTAAAAGTTTTTTCCATTTTATATTTGATTATTCATTTTGTCTTTTTATATTTTTTTGATTCGTTAATTTTTTATTTTTTCCTTTTTTGGTATTTTATTTAATTTTTTCTCTTAATTTATTTTTTTTATTTTCTTATTTTTTTCTACTTTGTAATTTCTTAATAACTTTTTCCCTTCACAATTTTCCTTCTTTTTGCTTTTTTTACATATGCTTTCGTGTTTACTTGTTTTAATTTTTCATTGTTTTAAAAATTTTTATTTTTCTGTTTTTTATTCCAAATCTTTTGTCTTTTCTTTTTTTTTTCCACAAATTTCCTTTCATTTCCTATTTGCGTTTTTAAATTCTCATACTTTTTTTTTTATTTTGCATTAACTTTGCTCTTTTTTAATTTTTTCTCTGACTTTTTATATTATTAGGTCTTATATGTTTTTCAATTTTTTGTTAAACTAATTTTTTTTTCATTTTGTCATTCCATTTCATTTTTGAAATTTTTATTCAATTTTTGTCCTTTTTTTATTTTCTTACTTTTTATATTTTTTGTTGTATTTTTGTTTTTTTTGTGCTTTATTTATCTTTTTTCTTTTGCTTTACTTTTTTTTCTTATTTTATTTTATTTTTTATTTTCTTTCTTTATTTATAATTTCATAAATTTTTATAAAGTTTTAGAATTTTTTACTTTTCTATCTTTTTTTCTTTTATCATTCTTGGTTATTTTCTATTGCATTTTTATATTTTTTTCATTAACTTTTTCTCCTTCCAAATTTTTCTTCTTTTTTTTACTTTTTTTTTATATGCCATCATTCTTTTTTGTTCACTTTTCTCTTTGTTTTAAAATTTTCTATAAATTTTTTCTTTTTCTTTTATTTCATATTTTTGCCTCTTCATTTTTTATTTTTTTCTTCTTTTTCTCAAATTTTATTTTATATATTTTGTATTTTCTTTTTTTTTTCTTAAATCTTTTTGTTCACACCTTTTTTTATTTCTTCTTTATAGTTTTAAAACCTCAAACTTCTTTTTTTGTGCACTTTCTTTTATTTTATTTTTCATCTTTCATATTTTATATCTTTTTCCTCTGCTTGTTATATTTTTTTTATTTTTCTTTGTACATTCTGAACCAATAGTTTTTTTCATTTTATATTTGAAATTTTTATTCATTTTGTCTTTTTATATTTTTTGATTCGCTAATTTTTTATTTTCTTAATTTGTTTATTTTTATTTTTTCCCTTTTTGGTATTTTATTTAATTTTTTCTCTTAATTTATTTTTTTATTTTCTTTTTTTTCTACTTTGTAATTTTTTAATAACTTTTTCCCTTCATAATTTGCCTTCTTTTTGCTTTTTTTTTTCATATGCTTTCATTTTTACTTGTTTTAATTTTTTTTGTTGTTTTAAAATTTTCTATTTTTCTATTTTTTATTCCAAATCTTTTGTCTCTTTTTTTCCTCAAATTTCCTTTCATTTCTTATTTGCGCTTTTAAATTCTCATACTTTTTTTTTTATTTTGCATTAACTTTTCTCTTTTTTTATTTTTTGTCTGACTTTTTATATTGTTAGGTCTTATATGTTTTTCAATTTTTTTTTTATTTTTTAAACTAATTTTATTTTCATTTTGTCATTCCATTTCATTTTTGAAATTTTTATTCATTTTCTGTCCTCTTTCATTTTCTTACCTTTTATAATTTTTTGTTGTATTTTTGTTTTTTTTTTCTTTTTTCATGCTTTATTTATCTTTTTTCTTTTGCTTTAATTTTTTTTCTTATTTCAATTTTTCGTCGTTTTAAAAATTTTATTTTTCTATTTTTTATTCCAAATCTTTTGTCTTTTCTTTTTTTTTTTTCCATAAATTTCCTTTCATTTCTTATTTGTGTTTTTAAATTCCCAAACTTTTTATATTGTTAGAACTTATATGTTTTTCAATTTTTTGTATTTTTTAAACTAATTTTTTTCATTTTGTCATTCCATTTCATTTTTGAAATTTTTATTCAATTTTTGTCCTTTTTCATTTTCTTACTTTTTTTTTTTTGTGCTTTATTTATCTTTTTTCTTTTGCTTTAATTTTTTTTCGTGTTTTATTTTCTTTCTTTATTTATAATTTCATAAATTTTTATAAAGTTTTGGAATTTTTTATTTTTCTATCTTTTTTTCTTTTATCATTCTTGGTTATTTTCTGTTGCATTTTTATAATTTTTCATTAACTTTTTCTCCTTCCGAATTTTTCTTCTTTTTTTTACTTTTTTTTTATGTGCTTTCATTTTTTTTTGTTCACTTTTTTCTTTGTTTTAAAATTTTCTATAAATTTTTTTCTTTTTATTTTTTTTTCATATTTTTGCCTCTTCATTTTTTATTTTTTTCTTCTTTTTCTCAATTTTTATTTTATATATTTTGCATTTTCATTTTTTATTTTTTTCTTAAATCTTTTTGTTCGCACCTTTTTTTATTTCTTCTTTATAATTTTAAAACCTCAAACTTCTTTTTCTGTGCACTTTCTTTTATTTTATTTTTCATCTTTCATATTTTATATCTTTTTCCTCTATTTGTTTTTTTTTTTTTTGTTTTTCTTTCTACGTTCTAAACTAAAAGTTTTTTCCATTTTATATTTGAAATTTTTATTCATTTGTCTTTTTATATTTTTTTGCTTCGCTAATTTTTTATTTTCTTACTTTGTTTATTTTTATTTTTCCTTTCTGGGTATTTTATTTAATTTTTTCGCTTAATTTTTTTTTTTTCAACTTTGTAATTTTTTAATAACTTTTTTCCTTCACAATTTTCCTTCTTTTTGCTTTTTTTTCATATGCTTTCATTTTTACTGGTTTTAATTTTTTCGTTGTTTTAAAATTTTTTATTTTTCTATTTTTTATTCCAAATCTTTTGTCTTTTCTTGCTTCTCTTTTTTTTTCCACACATTTCCTTTCATTTCTTATTTGCATTTTTAAATTCTCATACTTTTTTTTATTTTGCATTAACTTTTCTCTTTTTTAATTTTTTGTCTGACTTTTTATATTGTTAGGACTTATATGTTTTTCAATTTTTTTTTGTCTTTTTTAAACTAATTTTTTTTTTTCATTTTGTCATTCCATTTCATTTTTGAAATTTTTATTCAATTTTTGTCCTTTTTTGTATTTTTTTTCTTTGTTTTAAAATTTTCTATAAATTTTTTTCTTTTTGTTTTATTTCATATTTTTGCCTCTTCATTTTTTATTTTTTTCTTCTTTTTCTCATTTTTTTCTCAAATATTTTTTTATATATTTTGTATTTTCATTTGTTATTTTTTTCTTAAATCTTTTTGTTCACACCTTTTTTTATTTCTTCTTTGTAATTTTAAAACCTCAAACTTCTTTTTTTGTGCACTTTCTTTTTATATTTGAAATTTTTATTCATTTTGTCTTTTTATATTTTTTGATTCCCTAATTTTTTATTTTCTTACTTTGTTTATTTTTATTTTTTTCCTTTTATATTTTTTGATTCCCTAACTTTTTTTTACTTTGTAAATTTTTAATAACTTTTTCCCTTTGCAATTTTCCTTCTTTTTGCTTTTTTTTTTTTTCATATGTTTTCATTTTTACTTTTTTTAATTTTTTCGTTGTTTTAAAAATTTTTATTTTTCTCTTTTTTATTCCAAATCTTTTGTCTTTTCTTTTTTTTTCCACAAATTTCCTTTCATTTCTTATTTGCGTTTTTAAATTCTCATACTTTTTTTTTTTATTTTGCATTAACTTTTCTCTTTTTTAATTTTTTTGTCAGACTTTTTAGATTGTTTGGTCTTATATGTTTTTTTATTTTTTGTATTTTTTAAACTAATTTTTTTTTCATTTTGTCATTCCATTTCATTTTTGAAATTTTTATTCAATTTTTGTCCTTTTTCATTTTCTTACTTTTTATAATTTTTTGTTGTATTTTTGTTTTTTTTTTTCTTTTTTCGTGCTTTATCTATCTTTTTTCCTTTGCTTTAATTTTTTTTCTTATTTTATTTTCTTTCTTTATTCATAATTTCATAAATTTTTATAAGGTTTTGGAATTTTTTATTTTTCTATCTTTTTTTCTTTTATCATTCTTGGTTATTTTCTGTTGCATTTTTATAATTTTTCATTAACTTTTTCTCCTTCCGAATTTTTCTTCTTTTTTTTACTTTTTTTTATGTGCTTTCATTCTTTTTCGTTCAGTTTTTTCTTTGTTTTAAAATTTTCTATAATTTTTTTTTTCTTTTTGTTTTATTTCATATTTTTGCCTCTTCATTCTTTATTTTTTTTCTTCTTTTTCTCAAATTTTATTTTATATATTTTGTATTTTCATTTTTTATTTTTTTCTTAAATCTTTTTGTTCACACCTTTTTCTTTTTTCTTCTTTATAACTTTAAAACCTCAAACTTCTTTTTTTGTGCACTTTCTTTTATTTTATTTTTCATCTTTCATATTTTATATCTTTTTCCTCTATTTGTTATTTTTTTTTCTTTTTCTTTGTAAATTCTAAACTAAAAGTTTTTTCCATTTTATATTTGATTATTCATTTTGTCTTTTTATATTTTTTTGATTCGTTAATTTTTTATTTTTTCCTTTTTTGGTATTTTATTTAATTTTTTCTCTTAATTTATTTTTTTTATTTTCTTATTTTTTTCTACTTTGTAATTTCTTAATAACTTTTTCCCTTCACAATTTTCCTTCTTTTTGCTTTTTTTACATATGCTTTCGTGTTTACTTGTTTTAATTTTTCATTGTTTTAAAAATTTTTATTTTTCTGTTTTTTATTCCAAATCTTTTGTCTTTTCTTTTTTTTTTCCACAAATTTCCTTTCATTTCCTATTTGCGTTTTTAAATTCTCATACTTTTTTATTTTATTTTGCATTAACTTTGCTCTTTTTTAATTTTTTCTCTGACTTTTTATATTATTAGGTCTTATATGTTTTTCAATTTTTTGTTAAACTAATTTTTTTTTCATTTTGTCATTCCATTTCATTTTTGAAATTTTTATTCAATTTTTGTCCTTTTTTTATTTTCTTACTTTTTATATTTTTTGTTGTATTTTTGTTTTTTTTGTGCTTTATTTATCTTTTTTCTTTTGCTTTACTTTTTTTTCTTATTTTATTTTATTTTTTATTTTCTTTCTTTATTTATAATTTCATAAATTTTTATAAAGTTTTAGAATTTTTTACTTTTCTATCTTTTTTTCTTTTATCATTCTTGGTTATTTTCTATTGCATTTTTATATTTTTTTCATTAACTTTTTCTCCTTCCAAATTTTTCTTCTTTTTTTTACTTTTTTTTTATATGCCATCATTCTTTTTTGTTCACTTTTCTCTTTGTTTTAAAATTTTCTATAAATTTTTTCTTTTTCTTTTATTTCATATTTTTGCCTCTTCATTTTTTATTTTTTTCTTCTTTTTCTCAAATTTTATTTTATATATTTTGTATTTTCTTTTTTTTTTCTTAAATCTTTTTGTTCACACCTTTTTTTATTTCTTCTTTATAGTTTTAAAACCTCAAACTTCTTTTTTTGTGCACTTTCTTTTATTTTATTTTTCATCTTTCATATTTTATATCTTTTTCCTCTGCTTGTTATATTTTTTTTATTTTTCTTTGTACATTCTGAACCAATAGTTTTTTTCATTTTATATTTGAAATTTTTATTCATTTTGTCTTTTTATATTTTTTGATTCGCTAATTTTTTATTTTCTTAATTTGTTTATTTTTATTTTTTCCCTTTTTGGTATTTTATTTAATTTTTTCTCTTAATTTATTTTTTTATTTTCTTTTTTTTCTACTTTGTAATTTTTTAATAACTTTTTCCCTTCATAATTTGCCTTCTTTTTGCTTTTTTTTTTCATATGCTTTCATTTTTACTTGTTTTAATTTTTTTTGTTGTTTTAAAATTTTCTATTTTTCTATTTTTTATTCCAAATCTTTTGTCTCTTTTTTTCCTCAAATTTCCTTTCATTTCTTATTTGCGCTTTTAAATTCTCATACTTTTTTTTTTATTTTGCATTAACTTTTCTCTTTTTTTATTTTTTGTCTGACTTTTTATATTGTTAGGTCTTATATGTTTTTCAATTTTTTTTTATTTTTTAAACTAATTTTATTTTCATTTTGTCATTCCATTTCATTTTTGAAATTTTTATTCATTTTCTGTCCTCTTTCATTTTCTTACCTTTTATAATTTTTTGTTGTATTTTTGTTTTTTTTTTCTTTTTTCATGCTTTATTTATCTTTTTTCTTTTGCTTTAATTTTTTTTCTTATTTTAATTTTTCGTCGTTTTAAAAATTTTATTTTTCTATTTTTTATTCCAAATCTTTTGTCTTTTCTTTTTTTTTTTTTCCATAAATTTCCTTTCATTTCTTATTTGTGTTTTTAAATTCCCAAACTTTTTATATTGTTAGAACTTATATGTTTTTCAATTTTTTGTATTTTTTAAACTAATTTTTTTCATTTTGTCATTCCATTTCATTTTTGAAATTTTTATTCAATTTTTGTCCTTTTTCATTTTCTTACTTTTTTTTTTTTTGTGCTTTATTTATCTTTTTTCTTTTGCTTTAATTTTTTTTCGTGTTTTATTTTCTTTCTTTATTTATAATTTCATAAATTTTTATAAAGTTTTGGAATTTTTTATTTTTCTATCTTTTTTTCTTTTATCATTCTTGGTTATTTTCTGTTGCATTTTTATAATTTTTCATTAACTTTTTCTCCTTCCGAATTTTTCTTCTTTTTTTTACTTTTTTTTTTATGTGCTTTCATTTTTTTTTGTTCACTTTTTTCTTTGTTTTAAAATTTTTTTCTTTTTATTTTTTTTTCATATTTTTGCCTCTTCATTTTTTATTTTTTTCTTCTTTTTCTCAATTTTTATTTTATATATTTTGCATTTTCATTTTTTATTTTTTTCTTAAATCTTTTTGTTCGCACCTTTTTTTATTTCTTCTTTATAATTTTAAAACCTCAAACTTCTTTTTCTGTGCACTTTCTTTTATTTTATTTTTCATCTTTCATATTTTATATCTTTTTCCTCTATTTGTTTTTTTTTTTTTTGTTTTTCTTTCTACGTTCTAAACTAAAAGTTTTTTCCATTTTATATTTGAAATTTTTATTCATTTGTCTTTTTATATTTTTTTGCTTCGCTAATTTTTTATTTTCTTACTTTGTTTATTTTTATTTTTCCTTTCTGGGTATTTTATTTAATTTTTTCGCTTAATTTTTTTTTTTCAACTTTGTAATTTTTTAATAACTTTTTTCCTTCACAATTTTCCTTCTTTTTGCTTTTTTTTC
Source organism: Durio zibethinus (assembly GCF_047325235.1). Classification (NCBI taxonomy): domain Eukaryota; kingdom Viridiplantae; phylum Streptophyta; class Magnoliopsida; order Malvales; family Malvaceae; genus Durio; species Durio zibethinus. Next base: position 12,456,425 of record NC_143180.1, on the reverse strand, counting down.
ATATGCTTTCATTTTTACTGGTTTTAATTTTTTCGTTGTTTTAAAATTTTTTATTTTTCTATTTTTTATTCCAAATCTTTTGTCTTTTCTTGCTTCTCTTTTTTTTTCCACACATTTCCTTTCATTTCTTATTTGCATTTTTAAATTCTCATACTTTTTTTTTATTTTGCATTAACTTTTCTCTTTTTTAATTTTTTGTCTGACTTTTTATATTGTTAGGACTTATATGTTTTTCAATTTTTTTTTGTCTTTTTTAAACTAATTTTTTTTTTTCATTTTGTCATTCCATTTCATTTTTGAAATTTTTATTCAATTTTTGTCCTTTTTTGTATTTTTTTTCTTTGTTTTAAAATTTTCTATAAATTTTTTTCTTTTTGTTTTATTTCATATTTTTGCCTCTTCATTTTTTATTTTTTTCTTCTTTTTCTCATTTTTTTCTCAAATATTTTTTTATATATTTTGTATTTTCATTTCTTATTTTTTTCTTAAATCTTTTTGTTCACACCTTTTTTTATTTCTTCTTTGTAATTTTAAAACCTCAAACTTCTTTTTTTGTGCACTTTCTTTTTATATTTGAAATTTTTATTCATTTTGTCTTTTTATATTTTTTGATTCCCTAATTTTTTATTTTCTTACTTTGTTTATTTTTATTTTTTTCCTTTTATATTTTTTGATTCCCTAACTTTTTTTTACTTTGTAAATTTTTAATAACTTTTTCCCTTTGCAATTTTCCTTCTTTTTGCTTTTTTTTTTTTTCATATGTTTTCATTTTTACTTTTTTTAATTTTTTCGTTGTTTTAAAAATTTTTATTTTTCTCTTTTTTATTCCAAATCTTTTGTCTTTTCTTTTTTTTTCCACAAATTTCCTTTCATTTCTTATTTGCGTTTTTAAATTCTCATACTTTTTTTTTTTATTTTGCATTAACTTTTCTCTTTTTTAATTTTTTTGTCAGACTTTTTAGATTGTTTGGTCTTATATGTTTTTTTATTTTTTGTATTTTTTAAACTAATTTTTTTTTCATTTTGTCATTCCATTTCATTTTTGAAATTTTTATTCAATTTTTGTCCTTTTTCATTTTCTTACTTTTTATAATTTTTTGTTGTATTTTTGTTTTTTTTTTTCTTTTTTCGTGCTTTATCTATCTTTTTTCCTTTGCTTTAATTTTTTTTCTTATTTTATTTTCTTTCTTTATTCATAATTTCATAAATTTTTATAAGGTTTTGGAATTTTTTATTTTTCTATCTTTTTTTCTTTTATCATTCTTGGTTATTTTCTGTTGCATTTTTATAATTTTTCATTAACTTTTTCTCCTTCCGAATTTTTCTTCTTTTTTTTACTTTTTTTTATGTGCTTTCATTCTTTTTCGTTCAGTTTTTTCTTTGTTTTAAAATTTTCTATAATTTTTTTTTTCTTTTTGTTTTATTTCATATTTTTGCCTCTTCATTCTTTATTTTTTTTCTTCTTTTTCTCAAATTTTATTTTATATATTTTGTATTTTCATTTTTTATTTTTTTCTTAAATCTTTTTGTTCACACCTTTTTCTTTTTTCTTCTTTATAACTTTAAAACCTCAAACTTCTTTTTTTGTGCACTTTCTTTTATTTTATTTTTCATCTTTCATATTTTATATCTTTTTCCTCTATTTGTTATTTTTTTTTCTTTTTCTTTGTAAATTCTAAACTAAAAGTTTTTTCCATTTTATATTTGATTATTCATTTTGTCTTTTTATATTTTTTTGATTCGTTAATTTTTTATTTTTTCCTTTTTTGGTATTTTATTTAATTTTTTCTCTTAATTTATTTTTTTTATTTTCTTATTTTTTTCTACTTTGTAATTTCTTAATAACTTTTTCCCTTCACAATTTTCCTTCTTTTTGCTTTTTTTACATATGCTTTCGTGTTTACTTGTTTTAATTTTTCATTGTTTTAAAAATTTTTATTTTTCTGTTTTTTATTCCAAATCTTTTGTCTTTTCTTTTTTTTTTCCACAAATTTCCTTTCATTTCCTATTTGCGTTTTTAAATTCTCATACTTTTTTATTTTATTTTGCATTAACTTTGCTCTTTTTTAATTTTTTCTCTGACTTTTTATATTATTAGGTCTTATATGTTTTTCAATTTTTTGTTAAACTAATTTTTTTTTCATTTTGTCATTCCATTTCATTTTTGAAATTTTTATTCAATTTTTGTCCTTTTTTTATTTTCTTACTTTTTATATTTTTTGTTGTATTTTTGTTTTTTTTGTGCTTTATTTATCTTTTTTCTTTTGCTTTACTTTTTTTTCTTATTTTATTTTATTTTTTATTTTCTTTCTTTATTTATAATTTCATAAATTTTTATAAAGTTTTAGAATTTTTTACTTTTCTATCTTTTTTTCTTTTATCATTCTTGGTTATTTTCTATTGCATTTTTATATTTTTTTCATTAACTTTTTCTCCTTCCAAATTTTTCTTCTTTTTTTTACTTTTTTTTTATATGCCATCATTCTTTTTTGTTCACTTTTCTCTTTGTTTTAAAATTTTCTATAAATTTTTTCTTTTTCTTTTATTTCATATTTTTGCCTCTTCATTTTTTATTTTTTTCTTCTTTTTCTCAAATTTTATTTTATATATTTTGTATTTTCTTTTTTTTTTCTTAAATCTTTTTGTTCACACCTTTTTTTATTTCTTCTTTATAGTTTTAAAACCTCAAACTTCTTTTTTTGTGCACTTTCTTTTATTTTATTTTTCATCTTTCATATTTTATATCTTTTTCCTCTGCTTGTTATATTTTTTTTATTTTTCTTTGTACATTCTGAACCAATAGTTTTTTTCATTTTATATTTGAAATTTTTATTCATTTTGTCTTTTTATATTTTTTGATTCGCTAATTTTTTATTTTCTTAATTTGTTTATTTTTATTTTTTCCCTTTTTGGTATTTTATTTAATTTTTTCTCTTAATTTATTTTTTTATTTTCTTTTTTTTCTACTTTGTAATTTTTTAATAACTTTTTCCCTTCATAATTTGCCTTCTTTTTGCTTTTTTTTTTCATATGCTTTCATTTTTACTTGTTTTAATTTTTTTTGTTGTTTTAAAATTTTCTATTTTTCTATTTTTTATTCCAAATCTTTTGTCTCTTTTTTTCCTCAAATTTCCTTTCATTTCTTATTTGCGCTTTTAAATTCTCATACTTTTTTTTTTATTTTGCATTAACTTTTCTCTTTTTTTATTTTTTGTCTGACTTTTTATATTGTTAGGTCTTATATGTTTTTCAATTTTTTTTTATTTTTTAAACTAATTTTATTTTCATTTTGTCATTCCATTTCATTTTTGAAATTTTTATTCATTTTCTGTCCTCTTTCATTTTCTTACCTTTTATAATTTTTTGTTGTATTTTTGTTTTTTTTTTCTTTTTTCATGCTTTATTTATCTTTTTTCTTTTGCTTTAATTTTTTTTCTTATTTTAATTTTTCGTCGTTTTAAAAATTTTATTTTTCTATTTTTTATTCCAAATCTTTTGTCTTTTCTTTTTTTTTTTTTCCATAAATTTCCTTTCATTTCTTATTTGTGTTTTTAAATTCCCAAACTTTTTATATTGTTAGAACTTATATGTTTTTCAATTTTTTGTATTTTTTAAACTAATTTTTTTCATTTTGTCATTCCATTTCATTTTTGAAATTTTTATTCAATTTTTGTCCTTTTTCATTTTCTTACTTTTTTTTTTTTTGTGCTTTATTTATCTTTTTTCTTTTGCTTTAATTTTTTTTCGTGTTTTATTTTCTTTCTTTATTTATAATTTCATAAATTTTTATAAAGTTTTGGAATTTTTTATTTTTCTATCTTTTTTTCTTTTATCATTCTTGGTTATTTTCTGTTGCATTTTTATAATTTTTCATTAACTTTTTCTCCTTCCGAATTTTTCTTCTTTTTTTTACTTTTTTTTTTATGTGCTTTCATTTTTTTTTGTTCACTTTTTTCTTTGTTTTAAAATTTTCTATAAATTTTTTTCTTTTTATTTTTTTTTCATATTTTTGCCTCTTCATTTTTTATTTTTTTCTTCTTTTTCTCAATTTTTATTTTATATATTTTGCATTTTCATTTTTTATTTTTTTCTTAAATCTTTTTGTTCGCACCTTTTTTTATTTCTTCTTTATAATTTTAAAACCTCAAACTTCTTTTTCTGTGCACTTTCTTTTATTTTATTTTTCATCTTTCATATTTTATATCTTTTTCCTCTATTTGTTTTTTTTTTTTTTGTTTTTCTTTCTACGTTCTAAACTAAAAGTTTTTTCCATTTTATATTTGAAATTTTTATTCATTTGTCTTTTTATATTTTTTTGCTTCGCTAATTTTTTATTTTCTTACTTTGTTTATTTTTATTTTTCCTTTCTGGGTATTTTATTTAATTTTTTCGCTTAATTTTTTTTTTTTCAACTTTGTAATTTTTTAATAACTTTTTTCCTTCACAATTTTCCTTCTTTTTGCTTTTTTTTCATATGCTTTCATTTTTACTGGTTTTAATTTTTTCGTTGTTTTAAAATTTTTTATTTTTCTATTTTTTATTCCAAATCTTTTGTCTTTTCTTGCTTCTCTTTTTTTTTCCACACATTTCCTTTCATTTCTTATTTGCATTTTTAAATTCTCATACTTTTTTTTTATTTTGCATTAACTTTTCTCTTTTTTAATTTTTTGTCTGACTTTTTATATTGTTAGGACTTATATGTTTTTCAATTTTTTTTTGTCTTTTTTAAACTATTTTTTTTTTTCATTTTGTCATTCCATTTCATTTTTGAAATTTTTATTCAATTTTTGTCCTTTTTTGTATTTTTTTTCTTTGTTTTAAAATTTTCTATAAATTTTTTTCTTTTTGTTTTATTTCATATTTTTGCCTCTTCATTTTTTATTTTTTTCTTCTTTTTCTCATTTTTTTCTCAAATATTTTTTTATATATTTTGTATTTTCATTTCTTATTTTTTTCTTAAATCTTTTTGTTCACACCTTTTTTTATTTCTTCTTTGTAATTTTAAAACCTCAAACTTCTTTTTTTGTGCACTTTCTTTTTATATTTGAAATTTTTATTCATTTTGTCTTTTTATATTTTTTGATTCCCTAATTTTTTATTTTCTTACTTTGTTTATTTTTATTTTTTTCCTTTTATATTTTTTGATTCCCTAACTTTTTTTTACTTTGTAAATTTTTAATAACTTTTTCCCTTTGCAATTTTCCTTCTTTTTGCTTTTTTTTTTTTTCATATGTTTTCATTTTTACTTTTTTTAATTTTTTCGTTGTTTTAAAAATTTTTATTTTTCTCTTTTTTATTCCAAATCTTTTGTCTTTTCTTTTTTTTTCCACAAATTTCCTTTCATTTCTTATTTGCGTTTTTAAATTCTCATACTTTTTTTTTTTATTTTGCATTAACTTTTCTCTTTTTTAATTTTTTTGTCAGACTTTTTAGATTGTTTGGTCTTATATGTTTTTTTATTTTTTGTATTTTTTAAACTAATTTTTTTTCATTTTGTCATTCCATTTCATTTTTGAAATTTTTATTCAATTTTTGTCCTTTTTCATTTTCTTACTTTTTATAATTTTTTGTTGTATTTTTGTTTTTTTTTTTCTTTTTTCGTGCTTTATCTATCTTTTTTCCTTTGCTTTAATTTTTTTTCTTATTTTATTTTCTTTCTTTATTCATAATTTCATAAATTTTTATAAGGTTTTGGAATTTTTTATTTTTCTATCTTTTTTTCTTTTATCATTCTTGGTTATTTTCTGTTGCATTTTTATAATTTTTCATTAACTTTTTCTCCTTCCGAATTTTTCTTCTTTTTTTTACTTTTTTTTATGTGCTTTCATTCTTTTTCGTTCAGTTTTTTCTTTGTTTTAAAATTTTCTATAATTTTTTTTTTCTTTTTGTTTTATTTCATATTTTTGCCTCTTCATTCTTTATTTTTTTTCTTCTTTTTCTCAAATTTTATTTTATATATTTTGTATTTTCATTTTTTATTTTTTTCTTAAATCTTTTTGTTCACACCTTTTTCTTTTTTCTTCTTTATAACTTTAAAACCTCAAACTTCTTTTTTTGTGCACTTTCTTTTATTTTATTTTTCATCTTTCATATTTTATATCTTTTTCCTCTATTTGTTATTTTTTTTTCTTTTTCTTTGTAAATTCTAAACTAAAAGTTTTTTCCATTTTATATTTGATTATTCATTTTGTCTTTTTATATTTTTTTGATTCGTTAATTTTTTATTTTTTCCTTTTTTGGTATTTTATTTAATTTTTTCTCTTAATTTATTTTTTTTATTTTCTTATTTTTTTCTACTTTGTAATTTCTTAATAACTTTTTCCCTTCACAATTTTCCTTCTTTTTGCTTTTTTTACATATGCTTTCGTGTTTACTTGTTTTAATTTTTCATTGTTTTAAAAATTTTTATTTTTCTGTTTTTTATTCCAAATCTTTTGTCTTTTCTTTTTTTTTTCCACAAATTTCCTTTCATTTCCTATTTGCGTTTTTAAATTCTCATACTTTTTTTTTTTATTTTGCATTAACTTTGCTCTTTTTTAATTTTTTCTCTGACTTTTTATATTATTAGGTCTTATATGTTTTTCAATTTTTTGTTAAACTAATTTTTTTTTCATTTTGTCATTCCATTTCATTTTTGAAATTTTTATTCAATTTTTGTCCTTTTTTTATTTTCTTACTTTTTATATTTTTTGTTGTATTTTTGTTTTTTTTGTGCTTTATTTATCTTTTTTCTTTTGCTTTACTTTTTTTTCTTATTTTATTTTATTTTTTATTTTCTTTCTTTATTTATAATTTCATAAATTTTTATAAAGTTTTAGAATTTTTTACTTTTCTATCTTTTTTTCTTTTATCATTCTTGGTTATTTTCTATTGCATTTTTATATTTTTTTCATTAACTTTTTCTCCTTCCAAATTTTTCTTCTTTTTTTTACTTTTTTTTTATATGCCATCATTCTTTTTTGTTCACTTTTCTCTTTGTTTTAAAATTTTCTATAAATTTTTTCTTTTTCTTTTATTTCATATTTTTGCCTCTTCATTTTTTATTTTTTTCTTCTTTTTCTCAAATTTTATTTTATATATTTTGTATTTTCTTTTTTTTTTCTTAAATCTTTTTGTTCACACCTTTTTTTATTTCTTCTTTATAGTTTTAAAACCTCAAACTTCTTTTTTTGTGCACTTTCTTTTATTTTATTTTTCATCTTTCATATTTTATATCTTTTTCCTCTGCTTGTTATATTTTTTTTATTTTTCTTTGTACATTCTGAACCAATAGTTTTTTTCATTTTATATTTGAAATTTTTATTCATTTTGTCTTTTTATATTTTTTGATTCGCTAATTTTTTATTTTCTTAATTTGTTTATTTTTATTTTTTCCCTTTTTGGTATTTTATTTAATTTTTTCTCTTAATTTATTTTTTTATTTTCTTTTTTTTCTACTTTGTAATTTTTTAATAACTTTTTCCCTTCATAATTTGCCTTCTTTTTGCTTTTTTTTTTTCATATGCTTTCATTTTTACTTGTTTTAATTTTTTTTGTTGTTTTAAAATTTTCTATTTTTCTATTTTTTATTCCAAATCTTTTGTCTCTTTTTTTCCTCAAATTTCCTTTCATTTCTTATTTGCGCTTTTAAATTCTCATACTTTTTTTTTTATTTTGCATTAACTTTTCTCTTTTTTTATTTTTTGTCTGACTTTTTATATTGTTAGGTCTTATATGTTTTTCAATTTTTTTTTTATTTTTTAAACTAATTTTATTTTCATTTTGTCATTCCATTTCATTTTTGAAATTTTTATTCATTTTCTGTCCTCTTTCATTTTCTTACCTTTTATAATTTTTTGTTGTATTTTTGTTTTTTTTTTCTTTTTTCATGCTTTATTTATCTTTTTTCTTTTGCTTTAATTTTTTTTCTTATTTTAATTTTTCGTCGTTTTAAAAATTTTATTTTTCTATTTTTTATTCCAAATCTTTTGTCTTTTCTTTTTTTTTTTTCCATAAATTTCCTTTCATTTCTTATTTGTGTTTTTAAATTCCCAAACTTTTTATATTGTTAGAACTTATATGTTTTTCAATTTTTTGTATTTTTTAAACTAATTTTTTTCATTTTGTCATTCCATTTCATTTTTGAAATTTTTGTTCAATTTTTGTCCTTTTTCATTTTCTTACTTTTTTTTTTTTGTGCTTTATTTATCTTTTTTCTTTTGCTTTAATTTTTTTTCGTGTTTTATTTTCTTTCTTTATTTATAATTTCATAAATTTTTATAAAGTTTTGGAATTTTTTATTTTTCTATCTTTTTTTCTTTTATCATTCTTGGTTATTTTCTGTTGCATTTTTATAATTTTTCATTAACTTTTTCTCCTTCCGAATTTTTCTTCTTTTTTTTACTTTTTTTTTATGTGCTTTCATTTTTTTTTGTTCACTTTTTTCTTTGTTTTAAAATTTTCTATAAATTTTTTTCTTTTTATTTTTTTTTCATATTTTTGCCTCTTCATTTTTTATTTTTTTCTTCTTTTTCTCAATTTTTATTTTATATATTTTGCATTTTCATTTTTTATTTTTTTCTTAAATCTTTTTGTTCGCACCTTTTTTTATTTCTTCTTTATAATTTTAAAACCTCAAACTTCTTTTTCTGTGCACTTTCTTTTATTTTATTTTTCATCTTTCATATTTTATATCTTTTTCCTCTATTTGTTTTTTTTTTTTTGTTTTTCTTTCTACGTTCTAAACTAAAAGTTTTTTCCATTTTATATTTGAAATTTTTATTCATTTGTCTTTTTATATTTTTTTGCTTCGCTAATTTTTTATTTTCTTACTTTGTTTATTTTTATTTTTCCTTTCTGGGTATTTTATTTAATTTTTTCGCTTAATTTTTTTTTTTTCAACTTTGTAATTTTTTAATAACTTTTTTCCTTCACAATTTTCCTTCTTTTTGCTTTTTTTTCATATGCTTTCATTTTTACTGGTTTTAATTTTTTCGTTGTTTTAAAATTTTTTATTTTTCTATTTTTTATTCCAAATCTTTTGTCTTTTCTTGCTTCTCTTTTTTTTTCCACACATTTCCTTTCATTTCTTATTTGCATTTTTAAATTCTCATACTTTTTTTTATTTTGCATTAACTTTTCTCTTTTTTAATTTTTTGTCTGACTTTTTATATTGTTAGGACTTATATGTTTTTCAATTTTTTTTTGTCTTTTTTAAACTAATTTTTTTTTTTCATTTTGTCATTCCATTTCATTTTTGAAATTTTTATTCAATTTTTGTCCTTTTTTGTATTTTTTTTCTTTGTTTTAAAATTTTCTATAAATTTTTTTCTTTTTGTTTTATTTCATATTTTTGCCTCTTCATTTTTTATTTTTTTCTTCTTTTTCTCATTTTTTTCTCAAATATTTTTTTATATATTTTGTATTTTCATTTGTTATTTTTTTCTTAAATCTTTTTGTTCACACCTTTTTTTATTTCTTCTTTGTAATTTTAAAACCTCAAACTTCTTTTTTTGTGCACTTTCTTTTTATATTTGAAATTTTTATTCATTTTGTCTTTTTATATTTTTTGATTCCCTAATTTTTTATTTTCTTACTTTGTTTATTTTTATTTTTTTCCTTTTATATTTTTTGATTCCCTAACTTTTTTTTACTTTGTAAATTTTTAATAACTTTTTCCCTTTGCAATTTTCCTTCTTTTTGCTTTTTTTTTTTTTCATATGTTTTCATTTTTACTTTTTTTAATTTTTTCGTTCTTTTAAAAATTTTTATTTTTCTCTTTTTTATTCCAAATCTTTTGTCTTTTCTTTTTTTTTCCACAAATTTCCTTTCATTTCTTATTTGCGTTTTTAAATTCTCATACTTTTTTTTTTTATTTTGCATTAACTTTTCTCTTTTTTAATTTTTTTGTCAGACTTTTTAGATTGTTTGGTCTTATATGTTTTTTTATTTTTTGTATTTTTTAAACTAATTTTTTTTTCATTTTGTCATTCCATTTCATTTTTGAAATTTTTATTCAATTTTTGTCCTTTTTCATTTTCTTACTTTTTATAATTTTTTGTTGTATTTTTGTTTTTTTTTTTCTTTTTTCGTGCTTTATCTATCTTTTTTCCTTTGCTTTAATTTTTTTTCTTATTTTATTTTCTTTCTTTATTCATAATTTCATAAATTTTTATAAGGTTTTGGAATTTTTTATTTTTCTATCTTTTTTTCTTTTATCATTCTTGGTTATTTTCTGTTGCATTTTTATAATTTTTCATTAACTTTTTCTCCTTCCGAATTTTTCTTCTTTTTTTTACTTTTTTTTATGTGCTTTCATTCTTTTTCGTTCAGTTTTTTCTTTGTTTTAAAATTTTCTATAATTTTTTTTTTCTTTTTGTTTTATTTCATATTTTTGCCTCTTCATTCTTTATTTTTTTTCTTCTTTTTCTCAAATTTTATTTTATATATTTTGTATTTTCATTTTTTATTTTTTTCTTAAATCTTTTTGTTCACACCTTTTTCTTTTTTCTTCTTTATAACTTTAAAACCTCAAACTTCTTTTTTTGTGCACTTTCTTTTATTTTATTTTTCATCTTTCATATTTTATATCTTTTTCCTCTATTTGTTATTTTTTTTTCTTTTTCTTTGTAAATTCTAAACTAAAAGTTTTTTCCATTTTATATTTGATTATTCATTTTGTCTTTTTATATTTTTTTGATTCGTTAATTTTTTATTTTTTCCTTTTTTGGTATTTTATTTAATTTTTTCTCTTAATTTATTTTTTTTATTTTCTTATTTTTTTCTACTTTGTAATTTCTTAATAACTTTTTCCCTTCACAATTTTCCTTCTTTTTGCTTTTTTTACATATGCTTTCGTGTTTACTTGTTTTAATTTTTCATTGTTTTAAAAATTTTTATTTTTCTGTTTTTTATTCCAAATCTTTTGTCTTTTCTTTTTTTTTTCCACAAATTTCCTTTCATTTCCTATTTGCGTTTTTAAATTCTCATACTTTTTTTTTTTATTTTGCATTAACTTTGCTCTTTTTTAATTTTTTCTCTGACTTTTTATATTATTAGGTCTTATATGTTTTTCAATTTTTTGTTAAACTAATTTTTTTTTCATTTTGTCATTCCATTTCATTTTTGAAATTTTTATTCAATTTTTGTCCTTTTTTTATTTTCTTACTTTTTATATTTTTTGTTGTATTTTTGTTTTTTTTGTGCTTTATTTATCTTTTTTCTTTTGCTTTACTTTTTTTTCTTATTTTATTTTATTTTTTATTTTCTTTCTTTATTTATAATTTCATAAATTTTTATAAAGTTTTAGAATTTTTTACTTTTCTATCTTTTTTTCTTTTATCATTCTTGGTTATTTTCTATTGCATTTTTATATTTTTTTCATTAACTTTTTCTCCTTCCAAATTTTTCTTCTTTTTTTTACTTTTTTTTTATATGCCATCATTCTTTTTTGTTCACTTTTCTCTTTGTTTTAAAATTTTCTATAAATTTTTTCTTTTTCTTTTATTTCATATTTTTGCCTCTTCATTTTTTATTTTTTTCTTCTTTTTCTCAAATTTTATTTTATATATTTTGTATTTTCTTTTTTTTTTCTTAAATCTTTTTGTTCACACCTTTTTTTATTTCTTCTTTATAGTTTTAAAACCTCAAACTTCTTTTTTTGTGCACTTTCTTTTATTTTATTTTTCATCTTTCATATTTTATATCTTTTTCCTCTGCTTGTTATATTTTTTTTATTTTTCTTTGTACATTCTGAACCAATAGTTTTTTTCATTTTATATTTGAAATTTTTATTCATTTTGTCTTTTTATATTTTTTGATTCGCTAATTTTTTATTTTCTTAATTTGTTTATTTTTATTTTTTCCCTTTTTGGTATTTTATTTAATTTTTTCTCTTAATTTATTTTTTTATTTTCTTTTTTTTCTACTTTGTAATTTTTTAATAACTTTTTCCCTTCATAATTTGCCTTCTTTTTGCTTTTTTTTTTCATATGCTTTCATTTTTACTTGTTTTAATTTTTTTTGTTGTTTTAAAATTTTCTATTTTTCTATTTTTTATTCCAAATCTTTTGTCTCTTTTTTTCCTCAAATTTCCTTTCATTTCTTATTTGCGCTTTTAAATTCTCATACTTTTTTTTTTATTTTGCATTAACTTTTCTCTTTTTTTATTTTTTGTCTGACTTTTTATATTGTTAGGTCTTATATGTTTTTCAATTTTTTTTTATTTTTTAAACTAATTTTATTTTCATTTTGTCATTCCATTTCATTTTTGAAATTTTTATTCATTTTCTGTCCTCTTTCATTTTCTTACCTTTTATAATTTTTTGTTGTATTTTTGTTTTTTTTTTCTTTTTTCATGCTTTATTTATCTTTTTTCTTTTGCTTTAATTTTTTTTCTTATTTTAATTTTTCGTCGTTTTAAAAATTTTATTTTTCTATTTTTTATTCCAAATCTTTTGTCTTTTCTTTTTTTTTTTTCCATAAATTTCCTTTCATTTCTTATTTGTGTTTTTAAATTCCCAAACTTTTTATATTGTTAGAACTTATATGTTTTTCAATTTTTTGTATTTTTTAAACTAATTTTTTTCATTTTGTCATTCCATTTCATTTTTGAAATTTTTATTCAATTTTTGTCCTTTTTCATTTTCTTACTTTTTTTTTTTTTGTGCTTTATTTATCTTTTTTCTTTTGCTTTAATTTTTTTTCGTGTTTTATTTTCTTTCTTTATTTATAATTTCATAAATTTTTATAAAGTTTTGGAATTTTTTATTTTTCTATCTTTTTTTCTTTTATCATTCTTGGTTATTTTCTGTTGCATTTTTATAATTTTTCATTAACTTTTTCTCCTTCCGAATTTTTCTTCTTTTTTTTACTTTTTTTTTTATGTGCTTTCATTTTTTTTTGTTCACTTTTTTCTTTGTTTTAAAATTTTCTATAAATTTTTTTCTTTTTATTTTTTTTTCATATTTTTGCCTCTTCATTTTTTATTTTTTTCTTCTTTTTCTCAATTTTTATTTTATATATTTTGCATTTTCATTTTTTATTTTTTTCTTAAATCTTTTTGTTCGCACCTTTTTTTATTTCTTCTTTATAATTTTAAAACCTCAAACTTCTTTTTCTGTGCACTTTCTTTTATTTTATTTTTCATCTTTCATATTTTATATCTTTTTCCTCTATTTGTTTTTTTTTTTTTTGTTTTTCTTTCTACGTTCTAAACTAAAAGTTTTTTCCATTTTATATTTGAAATTTTTATTCATTTGTCTTTTTATATTTTTTTGCTTCGCTAATTTTTTATTTTCTTACTTTGTTTATTTTTATTTTTCCTTTCTGGGTATTTTATTTAATTTTTTCGCTTAATTTTTTTTTTTTCAACTTTGTAATTTTTTAATAACTTTTTTCCTTCACAATTTTCCTTCTTTTTGCTTTTTTTTCATATGCTTTCATTTTTACTGGTTTTAATTTTTTCGTTGTTTTAAAATTTTTTATTTTTCTATTTTTTATTCCAAATCTTTTGTCTTTTCTTGCTTCTCTTTTTTTTTCCACACATTTCCTTTCATTTCTTATTTGCATTTTTAAATTCTCATACTTTTTTTTATTTTGCATTAACTTTTCTCTTTTTTAATTTTTTGTCTGACTTTTTATATTGTTAGGACTTATATGTTTTTCAATTTTTTTTTGTCTTTTTTAAACTAATTTTTTTTTTTCATTTTGTCATTCCATTTCATTTTTGAAATTTTTATTCAATTTTTGTCCTTTTTTGTATTTTTTTTCTTTGTTTTAAAATTTTCTATAAATTTTTTTCTTTTTGTTTTATTTCATATTTTTGCCTCTTCATTTTTTATTTTTTTCTTCTTTTTCTCATTTTTTTCTCAAATATTTTTTTATATATTTTGTATTTTCATTTGTTATTTTTTTCTTAAATCTTTTTGTTCACACCTTTTTTTATTTCTTCTTTGTAATTTTAAAACCTCAAACTTCTTTTTTTGTGCACTTTCTTTTTATATTTGAAATTTTTATTCATTTTGTCTTTTTATATTTTTTGATTCCCTAATTTTTTATTTTCTTACTTTGTTTATTTTTATTTTTTTCCTTTTATATTTTTTGATTCCCTAACTTTTTTTTACTTTGTAAATTTTTAATAACTTTTTCCCTTTGCAATTTTCCTTCTTTTTGCTTTTTTTTTTTTTCATATGTTTTCATTTTTACTTTTTTTAATTTTTTCGTTCTTTTAAAAATTTTTATTTTTCTCTTTTTTATTCCAAATCTTTTGTCTTTTCTTTTTTTTTCCACAAATTTCCTTTCATTTCTTATTTGCGTTTTTAAATTCTCATACTTTTTTTTTTTATTTTGCATTAACTTTTCTCTTTTTTAATTTTTTTGTCAGACTTTTTAGATTGTTTGGTCTTATATGTTTTTTTATTTTTTGTATTTTTTAAACTAATTTTTTTTTCATTTTGTCATTCCATTTCATTTTTGAAATTTTTATTCAATTTTTGTCCTTTTTCATTTTCTTACTTTTTATAATTTTTTGTTGTATTTTTGTTTTTTTTTTTCTTTTTTCGTGCTTTATCTATCTTTTTTCCTTTGCTTTAATTTTTTTTCTTATTTTATTTTCTTTCTTTATTCATAATTTCATAAATTTTTATAAGGTTTTGGAATTTTTTATTTTTCTATCTTTTTTTCTTTTATCATTCTTGGTTATTTTCTGTTGCATTTTTATAATTTTTCATTAACTTTTTCTCCTTCCGAATTTTTCTTCTTTTTTTTACTTTTTTTTATGTGCTTTCATTCTTTTTCGTTCAGTTTTTTCTTTGTTTTAAAATTTTCTATAATTTTTTTTTTCTTTTTGTTTTATTTCATATTTTTGCCTCTTCATTCTTTATTTTTTTTCTTCTTTTTCTCAAATTTTATTTTATATATTTTGTATTTTCATTTTTTATTTTTTTCTTAAATCTTTTTGTTCACACCTTTTTCTTTTTTCTTCTTTATAACTTTAAAACCTCAAACTTCTTTTTTTGTGCACTTTCTTTTATTTTATTTTTCATCTTTCATATTTTATATCTTTTTCCTCTATTTGTTATTTTTTTTTCTTTTTCTTTGTAAATTCTAAACTAAAAGTTTTTTCCATTTTATATTTGATTATTCATTTTGTCTTTTTATATTTTTTTGATTCGTTAATTTTTTATTTTTTCCTTTTTTGGTATTTTATTTAATTTTTTCTCTTAATTTATTTTTTTTATTTTCTTATTTTTTTCTACTTTGTAATTTCTTAATAACTTTTTCCCTTCACAATTTTCCTTCTTTTTGCTTTTTTTACATATGCTTTCGTGTTTACTTGTTTTAATTTTTCATTGTTTTAAAAATTTTTATTTTTCTGTTTTTTATTCCAAATCTTTTGTCTTTTCTTTTTTTTTTCCACAAATTTCCTTTCATTTCCTATTTGCGTTTTTAAATTCTCATACTTTTTTTTTTTATTTTGCATTAACTTTGCTCTTTTTTAATTTTTTCTCTGACTTTTTATATTATTAGGTCTTATATGTTTTTCAATTTTTTGTTAAACTAATTTTTTTTTCATTTTGTCATTCCATTTCATTTTTGAAATTTTTATTCAATTTTTGTCCTTTTTTTATTTTCTTACTTTTTATATTTTTTGTTGTATTTTTGTTTTTTTTGTGCTTTATTTATCTTTTTTCTTTTGCTTTACTTTTTTTTCTTATTTTATTTTATTTTTTATTTTCTTTCTTTATTTATAATTTCATAAATTTTTATAAAGTTTTAGAATTTTTTACTTTTCTATCTTTTTTTCTTTTATCATTCTTGGTTATTTTCTATTGCATTTTTATATTTTTTTCATTAACTTTTTCTCCTTCCAAATTTTTCTTCTTTTTTTTACTTTTTTTTTATATGCCATCATTCTTTTTTGTTCACTTTTCTCTTTGTTTTAAAATTTTCTATAAATTTTTTCTTTTTCTTTTATTTCATATTTTTGCCTCTTCATTTTTTATTTTTTTCTTCTTTTTCTCAAATTTTATTTTATATATTTTGTATTTTCTTTTTTTTTTCTTAAATCTTTTTGTTCACACCTTTTTTTATTTCTTCTTTATAGTTTTAAAACCTCAAACTTCTTTTTTTGTGCACTTTCTTTTATTTTATTTTTCATCTTTCATATTTTATATCTTTTTCCTCTGCTTGTTATATTTTTTTTATTTTTCTTTGTACATTCTGAACCAATAGTTTTTTTCATTTTATATTTGAAATTTTTATTCATTTTGTCTTTTTATATTTTTTGATTCGCTAATTTTTTATTTTCTTAATTTGTTTATTTTTATTTTTTCCCTTTTTGGTATTTTATTTAATTTTTTCTCTTAATTTATTTTTTTATTTTCTTTTTTTTCTACTTTGTAATTTTTTAATAACTTTTTCCCTTCATAATTTGCCTTCTTTTTGCTTTTTTTTTTTCATATGCTTTCATTTTTACTTGTTTTAATTTTTTTTGTTGTTTTAAAATTTTCTATTTTTCTATTTTTTATTCCAAATCTTTTGTCTCTTTTTTTCCTCAAATTTCCTTTCATTTCTTATTTGCGCTTTTAAATTCTCATACTTTTTTTTTTATTTTGCATTAACTTTTCTCTTTTTTTATTTTTTGTCTGACTTTTTATATTGTTAGGTCTTATATGTTTTTCAATTTTTTTTTTATTTTTTAAACTAATTTTATTTTCATTTTGTCATTCCATTTCATTTTTGAAATTTTTATTCATTTTCTGTCCTCTTTCATTTTCTTACCTTTTATAATTTTTTGTTGTATTTTTGTTTTTTTTTTCTTTTTTCATGCTTTATTTATCTTTTTTCTTTTGCTTTAATTTTTTTTCTTATTTTAATTTTTCGTCGTTTTAAAAATTTTATTTTTCTATTTTTTATTCCAAA
Source organism: Durio zibethinus (assembly GCF_047325235.1). Taxonomy (NCBI): domain Eukaryota; kingdom Viridiplantae; phylum Streptophyta; class Magnoliopsida; order Malvales; family Malvaceae; genus Durio; species Durio zibethinus. Next base: position 12,439,523 of record NC_143180.1, on the reverse strand, counting down.
TCTTTTGTCTTTTCTTTTTTTTTTTTCCATAAATTTCCTTTCATTTCTTATTTGTGTTTTTAAATTCCCAAACTTTTTATATTGTTAGAACTTATATGTTTTTCAATTTTTTGTATTTTTTAAACTAATTTTTTTCATTTTGTCATTCCATTTCATTTTTGAAATTTTTGTTCAATTTTTGTCCTTTTTCATTTTCTTACTTTTTTTTTTTTGTGCTTTATTTATCTTTTTTCTTTTGCTTTAATTTTTTTTCGTGTTTTATTTTCTTTCTTTATTTATAATTTCATAAATTTTTATAAAGTTTTGGAATTTTTTATTTTTCTATCTTTTTTTCTTTTATCATTCTTGGTTATTTTCTGTTGCATTTTTATAATTTTTCATTAACTTTTTCTCCTTCCGAATTTTTCTTCTTTTTTTTACTTTTTTTTTATGTGCTTTCATTTTTTTTTGTTCACTTTTTTCTTTGTTTTAAAATTTTCTATAAATTTTTTTCTTTTTATTTTTTTTTCATATTTTTGCCTCTTCATTTTTTATTTTTTTCTTCTTTTTCTCAATTTTTATTTTATATATTTTGCATTTTCATTTTTTATTTTTTTCTTAAATCTTTTTGTTCGCACCTTTTTTTATTTCTTCTTTATAATTTTAAAACCTCAAACTTCTTTTTCTGTGCACTTTCTTTTATTTTATTTTTCATCTTTCATATTTTATATCTTTTTCCTCTATTTGTTTTTTTTTTTTTTGTTTTTCTTTCTACGTTCTAAACTAAAAGTTTTTTCCATTTTATATTTGAAATTTTTATTCATTTGTCTTTTTATATTTTTTTGCTTCGCTAATTTTTTATTTTCTTACTTTGTTTATTTTTATTTTTCCTTTCTGGGTATTTTATTTAATTTTTTCGCTTAATTTTTTTTTTTTCAACTTTGTAATTTTTTAATAACTTTTTTCCTTCACAATTTTCCTTCTTTTTGCTTTTTTTTCATATGCTTTCATTTTTACTGGTTTTAATTTTTTCGTTGTTTTAAAATTTTTTATTTTTCTATTTTTTATTCCAAATCTTTTGTCTTTTCTTGCTTCTCTTTTTTTTTCCACACATTTCCTTTCATTTCTTATTTGCATTTTTAAATTCTCATACTTTTTTTTATTTTGCATTAACTTTTCTCTTTTTTAATTTTTTGTCTGACTTTTTATATTGTTAGGACTTATATGTTTTTCAATTTTTTTTTGTCTTTTTTAAACTAATTTTTTTTTTTCATTTTGTCATTCCATTTCATTTTTGAAATTTTTATTCAATTTTTGTCCTTTTTTGTATTTTTTTTCTTTGTTTTAAAATTTTCTATAAATTTTTTTCTTTTTGTTTTATTTCATATTTTTGCCTCTTCATTTTTTATTTTTTTCTTCTTTTTCTCATTTTTTTCTCAAATATTTTTTTATATATTTTGTATTTTCATTTGTTATTTTTTTCTTAAATCTTTTTGTTCACACCTTTTTTTATTTCTTCTTTGTAATTTTAAAACCTCAAACTTCTTTTTTTGTGCACTTTCTTTTTATATTTGAAATTTTTATTCATTTTGTCTTTTTATATTTTTTGATTCCCTAATTTTTTATTTTCTTACTTTGTTTATTTTTATTTTTTTCCTTTTATATTTTTTGATTCCCTAACTTTTTTTTACTTTGTAAATTTTTAATAACTTTTTCCCTTTGCAATTTTCCTTCTTTTTGCTTTTTTTTTTTTTCATATGTTTTCATTTTTACTTTTTTTAATTTTTTCGTTCTTTTAAAAATTTTTATTTTTCTCTTTTTTATTCCAAATCTTTTGTCTTTTCTTTTTTTTTCCACAAATTTCCTTTCATTTCTTATTTGCGTTTTTAAATTCTCATACTTTTTTTTTTTATTTTGCATTAACTTTTCTCTTTTTTAATTTTTTTGTCAGACTTTTTAGATTGTTTGGTCTTATATGTTTTTTTATTTTTTGTATTTTTTAAACTAATTTTTTTTTCATTTTGTCATTCCATTTCATTTTTGAAATTTTTATTCAATTTTTGTCCTTTTTCATTTTCTTACTTTTTATAATTTTTTGTTGTATTTTTGTTTTTTTTTTTCTTTTTTCGTGCTTTATCTATCTTTTTTCCTTTGCTTTAATTTTTTTTCTTATTTTATTTTCTTTCTTTATTCATAATTTCATAAATTTTTATAAGGTTTTGGAATTTTTTATTTTTCTATCTTTTTTTCTTTTATCATTCTTGGTTATTTTCTGTTGCATTTTTATAAGTTTTCATTAACTTTTTCTCCTTCCGAATTTTTCTTCTTTTTTTTACTTTTTTTTATGTGCTTTCATTCTTTTTCGTTCAGTTTTTTCTTTGTTTTAAAATTTTCTATAATTTTTTTTTCTTTTTGTTTTATTTCATATTTTTGCCTCTTCATTCTTTATTTTTTTTCTTCTTTTTCTCAAATTTTATTTTATATATTTTGTATTTTCATTTTTTATTTTTTTCTTAAATCTTTTTGTTCACACCTTTTTCTTTTTTCTTCTTTATAACTTTAAAACCTCAAACTTCTTTTTTTGTGCACTTTCTTTTATTTTATTTTTCATCTTTCATATTTTATATCTTTTTCCTCTATTTGTTATTTTTTTTTCTTTTTCTTTGTAAATTCTAAACTAAAAGTTTTTTCCATTTTATATTTGATTATTCATTTTGTCTTTTTATATTTTTTTGATTCGTTAATTTTTTATTTTTTCCTTTTTTGGTATTTTATTTAATTTTTTCTCTTAATTTATTTTTTTTATTTTCTTATTTTTTTCTACTTTGTAATTTCTTAATAACTTTTTCCCTTCACAATTTTCCTTCTTTTTGCTTTTTTTACATATGCTTTCGTGTTTACTTGTTTTAATTTTTCATTGTTTTAAAAATTTTTATTTTTCTGTTTTTTATTCCAAATCTTTTGTCTTTTCTTTTTTTTTTCCACAAATTTCCTTTCATTTCCTATTTGCGTTTTTAAATTCTCATACTTTTTTTTTTTATTTTGCATTAACTTTGCTCTTTTTTAATTTTTTCTCTGACTTTTTATATTATTAGGTCTTATATGTTTTTCAATTTTTTGTTAAACTAATTTTTTTTTCATTTTGTCATTCCATTTCATTTTTGAAATTTTTATTCAATTTTTTTCCTTTTTTTATTTTCTTACTTTTTATATTTTTTGTTGTATTTTTGTTTTTTTTGTGCTTTATTTATCTTTTTTCTTTTGCTTTACTTTTTTTTCTTATTTTATTTTATTTTTTATTTTCTTTCTTTATTTATAATTTCATAAATTTTTATAAAGTTTTAGAATTTTTTACTTTTCTATCTTTTTTTCTTTTATCATTCTTGGTTATTTTCTATTGCATTTTTATATTTTTTTCATTAACTTTTTCTCCTTCCAAATTTTTCTTCTTGTTTTTACTTTTTTTTTATATGCCATCATTCTTTTTTGTTCACTTTTCTCTTTGTTTTAAAATTTTCTATAAATTTTTTCTTTTTCTTTTATTTCATATTTTTGCCTCTTCATTTTTTATTTTTTTCTTCTTTTTCTCAAATTTTATTTTATATATTTTGTATTTTCTTTTTTTTTTCTTAAATCTTTTTGTTCACACCTTTTTTTATTTCTTCTTTATAGTTTTAAAACCTCAAACTTCTTTTTTTGTGCACTTTCTTTTATTTTATTTTTCATCTTTCATATTTTATATCTTTTTCCTCTGCTTGTTATATTTTTTTTATTTTTCTTTGTACATTCTGAACCAATAGTTTTTTTCATTTTATATTTGAAATTTTTATTCATTTTGTCTTTTTATATTTTTTGAGTCGCTAATTTTTTATTTTCTTAATTTGTTTATTTTTATTTTTTCCCTTTTTGGTATTTTATTTAATTTTTTCTCTTAATTTATTTTTTTATTTTCTTTTTTTTCTACTTTGTAATTTTTTAATAACTTTTTCCCTTCATAATTTGCCTTCTTTTTGCTTTTTTTTTTCATATGCTTTCATTTTTACTTGTTTTAATTTTTTTTGTTGTTTTAAAATTTTCTATTTTTCTATTTTTTATTCCAAATCTTTTGTCTCTTTTTTTCCTCAAATTTCCTTTCATTTCTTATTTGCGCTTTTAAATTCTCATACTTTTTTTTTTATTTTGCATTAACTTTTCTCTTTTTTTATTTTTTGTCTGACTTTTTATATTGTTAGGTCTTATATGTTTTTCAATTTTTTTTTTATTTTTTAAACTAATTTTATTTTCATTTTGTCATTCCATTTCATTTTTGAAATTTTTATTCATTTTCTGTCCTCTTTCATTTTCTTACCTTTTATAATTTTTTGTTGTATTTTTGTTTTTTTTTTCTTTTTTCATGCTTTATTTATCTTTTTTCTTTTGCTTTAATTTTTTTTCTTATTTTAATTTTTCGTCGTTTTAAAAATTTTATTTTTCTATTTTTTATTCCAAATCTTTTGTCTTTTCTTTTTTTTTTTTCCATAAATTTCCTTTCATTTCTTATTTGTGTTTTTAAATTCCCAAACTTTTTATATTGTTAGAACTTATATGTTTTTCAATTTTTTGTATTTTTTAAACTAATTTTTTTCATTTTGTCATTCCATTTCATTTTTGAAATTTTTATTCAATTTTTGTCCTTTTTCATTTTCTTACTTTTTTTTTTTTTGTGCTTTATTTATCTTTTTTCTTTTGCTTTAATTTTTTTTCGTGTTTTATTTTCTTTCTTTATTTATAATTTCATAAATTTTTATAAAGTTTTGGAATTTTTTATTTTTCTATCTTTTTTTCTTTTATCATTCTTGGTTATTTTCTGTTGCATTTTTATAATTTTTCATTAACTTTTTCTCCTTCCGAATTTTTCTTCTTTTTTTTACTTTTTTTTTATGTGCTTTCATTTTTTTTTTGTTCACTTTTTTCTTTGTTTTAAAATTTTCTATAAATTTTTTTCTTTTTATTTTTTTTTCATATTTTTGCCTCTTCATTTTTTATTTTTTTCTTCTTTTTCTCAATTTTTATTTTATATATTTTGCATTTTCATTTTTTATTTTTTTCTTAAATCTTTTTGTTCGCACCTTTTTTTATTTCTTCTTTATAATTTTAAAACCTCAAACTTCTTTTTCTGTGCACTTTCTTTTATTTTATTTTTCATCTTTCATATTTTATATCTTTTTCCTCTATTTGTTTTTTTTTTTTTTGTTTTTCTTTCTACGTTCTAAACTAAAAGTTTTTTCCATTTTATATTTTAAATTTTTATTCATTTGTCTTTTTATATTTTTTTGCTTCGCTAATTTTTTATTTTCTTACTTTGTTTATTTTTATTTTTCCTTTCTGGGTATTTTATTTAATTTTTTCGCTTAATTTTTTTTTTTTCAACTTTGTAATTTTTTAATAACTTTTTTCCTTCACAATTTTCCTTCTTTTTGCTTTTTTTTCATATGCTTTCATTTTTACTGGTTTTAATTTTTTCGTTGTTTTAAAATTTTTTATTTTTCTATTTTTTATTCCAAATCTTTTGTCTTTTCTTGCTTCTCTTTTTTTTTCCACACATTTCCTTTCATTTCTTATTTGCATTTTTAAATTCTCATACTTTTTTTTATTTTGCATTAACTTTTCTCTTTTTTAATTTTTTGTCTGACTTTTTATATTGTTAGGACTTATATGTTTTTCAATTTTTTTTTGTCTTTTTTAAACTAATTTTTTTTTTTCATTTTGTCATTCCATTTCATTTTTGAAATTTTTATTCAATTTTTGTCCTTTTTTGTATTTTTTTTCTTTGTTTTAAAATTTTCTATAAATTTTTTTCTTTTTGTTTTATTTCATATTTTTGCCTCTTCATTTTTTATTTTTTTCTTCTTTTTCTCATTTTTTTCTCAAATATTTTTTTATATATTTTGTATTTTCATTTGTTATTTTTTTCTTAAATCTTTTTGTTCACACCTTTTTTTATTTCTTCTTTGTAATTTTAAAACCTCAAACTTCTTTTTTTGTGCACTTTCTTTTTATATTTGAAATTTTTATTCATTTTGTCTTTTTATATTTTTTGATTCCCTAATTTTTTATTTTCTTACTTTGTTTATTTTTATTTTTTTCCTTTTATATTTTTTGATTCCCTAACTTTTTTTTACTTTGTAAATTTTTAATAACTTTTTCCCTTTGCAATTTTCCTTCTTTTTGCTTTTTTTTTTTTTCATATGTTTTCATTTTTACTTTTTTTAATTTTTTCGTTCTTTTAAAAATTTTTATTTTTCTCTTTTTTATTCCAAATCTTTTGTCTTTTCTTTTTTTTTCCACAAATTTCCTTTCATTTCTTATTTGCGTTTTTAAATTCTCATACTTTTTTTTTTATTTTGCATTAACTTTTCTCTTTTTTAATTTTTTTGTCAGACTTTTTAGATTGTTTGGTCTTATATGTTTTTTTATTTTTTGTATTTTTTAAACTAATTTTTTTTTCATTTTGTCATTCCATTTCATTTTTGAAATTTTTATTCAATTTTTGTCCTTTTTCATTTTCTTACTTTTTATAATTTTTTGTTGTATTTTTGTTTTTTTTTTTCTTTTTTCATGCTTTATCTATCTTTTTTCCTTTGCTTTAATTTTTTTTCTTATTTTATTTTCTTTCTTTATTCATAATTTCATAAATTTTTATAAGGTTTTGGAATTTTTTATTTTTCTATCTTTTTTTCTTTTATCATTCTTGGTTATTTTCTGTTGCATTTTTATAATTTTTCATTAACTTTTTCTCCTTCCGAATTTTTCTTCTTTTTTTTACTTTTTTTTATGTGCTTTCATTCTTTTTCGTTCAGTTTTTTCTTTGTTTTAAAATTTTCTATAATTTTTTTTTTCTTTTTGTTTTATTTCATATTTTTGCCTCTTCATTCTTTATTTTTTTTCTTCTTTTTCTCAAATTTTATTTTATATATTTTGTATTTTCATTTTTTATTTTTTTCTTAAATCTTTTTGTTCACACCTTTTTCTTTTTTCTTCTTTATAACTTTAAAACCTCAAACTTCTTTTTTTGTGCACTTTCTTTTATTTTATTTTTCATCTTTCATATTTTATATCTTTTTCCTCTATTTGTTATTTTTTTTTTCTTTTTCTTTGTAAATTCTAAACTAAAAGTTTTTTCCATTTTATATTTGATTATTCATTTTGTCTTTTTATATTTTTTTGATTCGTTAATTTTTTATTTTTTCCTTTTTTGGTATTTTATTTAATTTTTTCTCTTAATTTATTTTTTTTATTTTCTTATTTTTTTCTACTTTGTAATTTCTTAATAACTTTTTCCCTTCACAATTTTCCTTCTTTTTGCTTTTTTTACATATGCTTTCGTGTTTACTTGTTTTAATTTTTCATTGTTTTAAAAATTTTTATTTTTCTGTTTTTTATTCCAAATCTTTTGTCTTTTCTTTTTTTTTTCCACAAATTTCCTTTCATTTCCTATTTGCGTTTTTAAATTCTCATACTTTTTTTTTTTATTTTGCATTAACTTTGCTCTTTTTTAATTTTTTCTCTGACTTTTTATATTATTAGGTCTTATATGTTTTTCAATTTTTTGTTAAACTAATTTTTTTTTCATTTTGTCATTCCATTTCATTTTTGAAATTTTTATTCAATTTTTGTCCTTTTTTTATTTTCTTACTTTTTATATTTTTTGTTGTATTTTTGTTTTTTTTGTGCTTTATTTATCTTTTTTCTTTTGCTTTACTTTTTTTTCTTATTTTATTTTATTTTTTATTTTCTTTCTTTATTTATAATTTCATAAATTTTTATAAAGTTTTAGAATTTTTTACTTTTCTATCTTTTTTTCTTTTATCATTCTTGGTTATTTTCTATTGCATTTTTATATTTTTTTCATTAACTTTTTCTCCTTCCAAATTTTTCTTCTTGTTTTTACTTTTTTTTTATATGCCATCATTCTTTTTTGTTCACTTTTCTCTTTGTTTTAAAATTTTCTATAAATTTTTTCTTTTTCTTTTATTTCATATTTTTGCCTCTTCATTTTTTATTTTTTTCTTCTTTTTCTCAAATTTTATTTTATATATTTTGTATTTTCTTTTTTTTTTCTTAAATCTTTTTGTTCACACCTTTTTTTATTTCTTCTTTATAGTTTTAAAACCTCAAACTTCTTTTTTTGTGCACTTTCTTTTATTTTATTTTTCATCTTTCATATTTTATATCTTTTTCCTCTGCTTGTTATATTTTTTTTATTTTTCTTTGTACATTCTGAACCAATAGTTTTTTTCATTTTATATTTGAAATTTTTATTCATTTTGTCTTTTTATATTTTTTGAGTCGCTAATTTTTTATTTTCTTAATTTGTTTATTTTTATTTTTTCCCTTTTTGGTATTTTATTTAATTTTTTCTCTTAATTTATTTTTTTATTTTCTTTTTTTTCTACTTTGTAATTTTTTAATAACTTTTTCCCTTCATAATTTGCCTTCTTTTTGCTTTTTTTTTTCATATGCTTTCATTTTTACTTGTTTTAATTTTTTTTGTTGTTTTAAAATTTTCTATTTTTCTATTTTTTATTCCAAATCTTTTGTCTCTTTTTTTCCTCAAATTTCCTTTCATTTCTTATTTGCGCTTTTAAATTCTCATACTTTTTTTTTTATTTTGCATTAACTTTTCTCTTTTTTTATTTTTTGTCTGACTTTTTATATTGTTAGGTCTTATATGTTTTTCAATTTTTTTTTTATTTTTTAAACTAATTTTATTTTCATTTTGTCATTCCATTTCATTTTTGAAATTTTTATTCATTTTCTGTCCTCTTTCATTTTCTTACCTTTTATAATTTTTTGTTGTATTTTTGTTTTTTTTTTCTTTTTTCATGCTTTATTTATCTTTTTTCTTTTGCTTTAATTTTTTTTCTTATTTTAATTTTTCGTCGTTTTAAAAATTTTATTTTTCTATTTTTTATTCCAAATCTTTTGTCTTTTCTTTTTTTTTTTTCCATAAATTTCCTTTCATTTCTTATTTGTGTTTTTAAATTCCCAAACTTTTTATATTGTTAGAACTTATATGTTTTTCAATTTTTTGTATTTTTTAAACTAATTTTTTTCATTTTGTCATTCCATTTCATTTTTGAAATTTTTATTCAATTTTTGTCCTTTTTCATTTTCTTACTTTTTTTTTTTTTGTGCTTTATTTATCTTTTTTCTTTTGCTTTAATTTTTTTTCGTGTTTTATTTTCTTTCTTTATTTATAATTTCATAAATTTTTATAAAGTTTTGGAATTTTTTATTTTTCTATCTTTTTTTCTTTTATCATTCTTGGTTATTTTCTGTTGCATTTTTATAATTTTTCATTAACTTTTTCTCCTTCCGAATTTTTCTTCTTTTTTTTACTTTTTTTTTATGTGCTTTCATTTTTTTTTTGTTCACTTTTTTCTTTGTTTTAAAATTTTCTATAAATTTTTTTCTTTTTATTTTTTTTTCATATTTTTGCCTCTTCATTTTTTATTTTTTTCTTCTTTTTCTCAATTTTTATTTTATATATTTTGCATTTTCATTTTTTATTTTTTTCTTAAATCTTTTTGTTCGCACCTTTTTTTATTTCTTCTTTATAATTTTAAAACCTCAAACTTCTTTTTCTGTGCACTTTCTTTTATTTTATTTTTCATCTTTCATATTTTATATCTTTTTCCTCTATTTGTTTTTTTTTTTTTTGTTTTTCTTTCTACGTTCTAAACTAAAAGTTTTTTCCATTTTATATTTTAAATTTTTATTCATTTGTCTTTTTATATTTTTTTGCTTCGCTAATTTTTTATTTTCTTACTTTGTTTATTTTTATTTTTCCTTTCTGGGTATTTTATTTAATTTTTTCGCTTAATTTTTTTTTTTTCAACTTTGTAATTTTTTAATAACTTTTTTCCTTCACAATTTTCCTTCTTTTTGCTTTTTTTTCATATGCTTTCATTTTTACTGGTTTTAATTTTTTCGTTGTTTTAAAATTTTTTATTTTTCTATTTTTTATTCCAAATCTTTTGTCTTTTCTTGCTTCTCTTTTTTTTTCCACACATTTCCTTTCATTTCTTATTTGCATTTTTAAATTCTCATACTTTTTTTTATTTTGCATTAACTTTTCTCTTTTTTAATTTTTTGTCTGACTTTTTATATTGTTAGGACTTATATGTTTTTCAATTTTTTTTTGTCTTTTTTAAACTAATTTTTTTTTTTCATTTTGTCATTCCATTTCATTTTTGAAATTTTTATTCAATTTTTGTCCTTTTTTGTATTTTTTTTCTTTGTTTTAAAATTTTCTATAAATTTTTTTCTTTTTGTTTTATTTCATATTTTTGCCTCTTCATTTTTTATTTTTTTCTTCTTTTTCTCATTTTTTTCTCAAATATTTTTTTATATATTTTGTATTTTCATTTGTTATTTTTTTCTTAAATCTTTTTGTTCACACCTTTTTTTATTTCTTCTTTGTAATTTTAAAACCTCAAACTTCTTTTTTTGTGCACTTTCTTTTTATATTTGAAATTTTTATTCATTTTGTCTTTTTATATTTTTTGATTCCCTAATTTTTTATTTTCTTACTTTGTTTATTTTTATTTTTTTCCTTTTATATTTTTTGATTCCCTAACTTTTTTTTACTTTGTAAATTTTTAATAACTTTTTCCCTTTGCAATTTTCCTTCTTTTTGCTTTTTTTTTTTTTCATATGTTTTCATTTTTACTTTTTTTAATTTTTTCGTTGTTTTAAAAATTTTTATTTTTCTCTTTTTTATTCCAAATCTTTTGTCTTTTCTTTTTTTTTCCACAAATTTCCTTTCATTTCTTATTTGCGTTTTTAAATTCTCATACTTTTTTTTTTTATTTTGCATTAACTTTTCTCTTTTTTAATTTTTTTGTCAGACTTTTTAGATTGTTTGGTCTTATATGTTTTTTTATTTTTTGTATTTTTTAAACTAATTTTTTTTTCATTTTGTCATTCCATTTCATTTTTGAAATTTTTATTCAATTTTTGTCCTTTTTCATTTTCTTACTTTTTATAATTTTTTGTTGTATTTTTGTTTTTTTTTTTCTTTTTTCGTGCTTTATCTATCTTTTTTCCTTTGCTTTAATTTTTTTTCTTATTTTATTTTCTTTCTTTATTCATAATTTCATAAATTTTTATAAGGTTTTGGAATTTTTTATTTTTCTATCTTTTTTTCTTTTATCATTCTTGGTTATTTTCTGTTGCATTTTTATAATTTTTCATTAACTTTTTCTCCTTCCGAATTTTTCTTCTTTTTTTTACTTTTTTTTATGTGCTTTCATTCTTTTTCGTTCAGTTTTTTCTTTGTTTTAAAATTTTCTATAATTTTTTTTTTCTTTTTGTTTTATTTCATATTTTTGCCTCTTCATTCTTTATTTTTTTTCTTCTTTTTCTCAAATTTTATTTTATATATTTTGTATTTTCATTTTTTATTTTTTTCTTAAATCTTTTTGTTCACACCTTTTTCTTTTTTCTTCTTTATAACTTTAAAACCTCAAACTTCTTTTTTTGTGCACTTTCTTTTATTTTATTTTTCATCTTTCATATTTTATATCTTTTTCCTCTATTTGTTATTTTTTTTTCTTTTTCTTTGTAAATTCTAAACTAAAAGTTTTTTCCATTTTATATTTGATTATTCATTTTGTCTTTTTATATTTTTTTGATTCGTTAATTTTTTATTTTTTCCTTTTTTGGTATTTTATTTAATTTTTTCTCTTAATTTATTTTTTTTATTTTCTTATTTTTTTCTACTTTGTAATTTCTTAATAACTTTTTCCCTTCACAATTTTCCTTCTTTTTGCTTTTTTTACATATGCTTTCGTGTTTACTTGTTTTAATTTTTCATTGTTTTAAAAATTTTTATTTTTCTGTTTTTTATTCCAAATCTTTTGTCTTTTCTTTTTTTTTTCCACAAATTTCCTTTCATTTCCTATTTGCGTTTTTAAATTCTCATACTTTTTTTTTTTATTTTGCATTAACTTTGCTCTTTTTTAATTTTTTCTCTGACTTTTTATATTATTAGGTCTTATATGTTTTTCAATTTTTTGTTAAACTAATTTTTTTTTCATTTTGTCATTCCATTTCATTTTTGAAATTTTTATTCAATTTTTGTCCTTTTTTTATTTTCTTACTTTTTATATTTTTTGTTGTATTTTTGTTTTTTTTGTGCTTTATTTATCTTTTTTCTTTTGCTTTACTTTTTTTTCTTATTTTATTTTATTTTTTATTTTCTTTCTTTATTTATAATTTCATAAATTTTTATAAAGTTTTAGAATTTTTTACTTTTCTATCTTTTTTTCTTTTATCATTCTTGGTTATTTTCTATTGCATTTTTATATTTTTTTCATTAACTTTTTCTCCTTCCAAATTTTTCTTCTTTTTTTTACTTTTTTTTTATATGCCATCATTCTTTTTTGTTCACTTTTCTCTTTGTTTTAAAATTTTCTATAAATTTTTTCTTTTTCTTTTATTTCATATTTTTGCCTCTTCATTTTTTATTTTTTTCTTCTTTTTCTCAAATTTTATTTTATATATTTTGTATTTTCTTTTTTTTTTCTTAAATCTTTTTGTTCACACCTTTTTTTATTTCTTCTTTATAGTTTTAAAACCTCAAACTTCTTTTTTTGTGCACTTTCTTTTATTTTATTTTTCATCTTTCATATTTTATATCTTTTTCCTCTGCTTGTTATATTTTTTTTATTTTTCTTTGTACATTCTGAACCAATAGTTTTTTTCATTTTATATTTGAAATTTTTATTCATTTTGTCTTTTTATATTTTTTGATTCGCTAATTTTTTATTTTCTTAATTTGTTTATTTTTATTTTTTCCCTTTTTGGTATTTTATTTAATTTTTTCTCTTAATTTATTTTTTTATTTTCTTTTTTTTCTACTTTGTAATTTTTTAATAACTTTTTCCCTTCATAATTTGCCTTCTTTTTGCTTTTTTTTTTTCATATGCTTTCATTTTTACTTGTTTTAATTTTTTTTGTTGTTTTAAAATTTTCTATTTTTCTATTTTTTATTCCAAATCTTTTGTCTCTTTTTTTCCTCAAATTTCCTTTCATTTCTTATTTGCGCTTTTAAATTCTCATACTTTTTTTTTTATTTTGCATTAACTTTTCTCTTTTTTTATTTTTTGTCTGACTTTTTATATTGTTAGGTCTTATATGTTTTTCAATTTTTTTTTTATTTTTTAAACTAATTTTATTTTCATTTTGTCATTCCATTTCATTTTTGAAATTTTTATTCATTTTCTGTCCTCTTTCATTTTCTTACCTTTTATAATTTTTTGTTGTATTTTTGTTTTTTTTTTCTTTTTTCATGCTTTATTTATCTTTTTTCTTTTGCTTTAATTTTTTTTCTTATTTTAATTTTTCGTCGTTTTAAAAATTTTATTTTTCTATTTTTTATTCCAAATCTTTTGTCTTTTCTTTTTTTTTTTTCCATAAATTTCCTTTCATTTCTTATTTGTGTTTTTAAATTCCCAAACTTTTTATATTGTTAGAACTTATATGTTTTTCAATTTTTTGTATTTTTTAAACTAATTTTTTTCATTTTGTCATTCCATTTCATTTTTGAAATTTTTATTCAATTTTTGTCCTTTTTCATTTTCTTACTTTTTTTTTTTTGTGCTTTATTTATCTTTTTTCTTTTGCTTTAATTTTTTTTCGTGTTTTATTTTCTTTCTTTATTTATAATTTCATAAATTTTTATAAAGTTTTGGAATTTTTTATTTTTCTATCTTTTTTTCTTTTATCATTCTTGGTTATTTTCTGTTGCATTTTTATAATTTTTCATTAACTTTTTCTCCTTCCGAATTTTTCTTCTTTTTTTTACTTTTTTTTTATGTGCTTTCATTTTTTTTTGTTCACTTTTTTCTTTGTTTTAAAATTTTCTATAAATTTTTTTCTTTTTATTTTTTTTTCATATTTTTGCCTCTTCATTTTTTATTTTTTTCTTCTTTTTCTCAATTTTTATTTTATATATTTTGCATTTTCATTTTTTATTTTTTTCTTAAATCTTTTTGTTCGCACCTTTTTTTATTTCTTCTTTATAATTTTAAAACCTCAAACTTCTTTTTCTGTGCACTTTCTTTTATTTTATTTTTCATCTTTCATATTTTATATCTTTTTCCTCTATTTGTTTTTTTTTTTTTTGTTTTTCTTTCTACGTTCTAAACTAAAAGTTTTTTCCATTTTATATTTGAAATTTTTATTCATTTGTCTTTTTATATTTTTTTGCTTCGCTAATTTTTTATTTTCTTACTTTGTTTATTTTTATTTTTCCTTTCTGGGTATTTTATTTAATTTTTTCGCTTAATTTTTTTTTTTTCAACTTTGTAATTTTTTAATAACTTTTTTCCTTCACAATTTTCCTTCTTTTTGCTTTTTTTTCATATGCTTTCATTTTTACTGGTTTTAATTTTTTCGTTGTTTTAAAATTTTTTATTTTTCTATTTTTTATTCCAAATCTTTTGTCTTTTCTTGCTTCTCTTTTTTTTTCCACACATTTCCTTTCATTTCTTATTTGCATTTTTAAATTCTCATACTTTTTTTTATTTTGCATTAACTTTTCTCTTTTTTAATTTTTTGTCTGACTTTTTATATTGTTAGGACTTATATGTTTTTCAATTTTTTTTTGTCTTTTTTAAACTAATTTTTTTTTTCATTTTGTCATTCCATTTCATTTTTGAAATTTTTATTCAATTTTTGTCCTTTTTTGTATTTTTTTTCTTTGTTTTAAAATTTTCTATAAATTTTTTTCTTTTTGTTTTATTTCATATTTTTGCCTCTTCATTTTTTATTTTTTTCTTCTTTTTCTCATTTTTTTCTCAAATATTTTTTTATATATTTTGTATTTTCATTTGTTATTTTTTTCTTAAATCTTTTTGTTCACACCTTTTTTTATTTCTTCTTTGTAATTTTAAAACCTCAAACTTCTTTTTTTGTGCACTTTCTTTTTATATTTGAAATTTTTATTCATTTTGTCTTTTTATATTTTTTGATTCCCTAATTTTTTATTTTCTTACTTTGTTTATTTTTATTTTTTTCCTTTTATATTTTTTGATTCCCTAACTTTTTTTTACTTTGTAAATTTTTAATAACTTTTTCCCTTTGCAATTTTCCTTCTTTTTGCTTTTTTTTTTTTTCATATGTTTTCATTTTTACTTTTTTTAATTTTTTCGTTGTTTTAAAAATTTTTATTTTTCTCTTTTTTATTCCAAATCTTTTGTCTTTTCTTTTTTTTTCCACAAATTTCCTTTCATTTCTTATTTGCGTTTTTAAATTCTCATACTTTTTTTTTTTATTTTGCATTAACTTTTCTCTTTTTTAATTTTTTTGTCAGACTTTTTAGATTGTTTGGTCTTATATGTTTTTTTATTTTTTGTATTTTTTAAACTAATTTTTTTTTCATTTTGTCATTCCATTTCATTTTTGAAATTTTTATTCAATTTTTGTCCTTTTTCATTTTCTTACTTTTTATAATTTTTTGTTGTATTTTTGTTTTTTTTTTTCTTTTTTCGTGCTTTATCTATCTTTTTTCCTTTGCTTTAATTTTTTTTCTTATTTTATTTTCTTTCTTTATTCATAATTTCATAAATTTTTATAAGGTTTTGGAATTTTTTATTTTTCTATCTTTTTTTCTTTTATCATTCTTGGTTATTTTCTGTTGCATTTTTATAATTTTTCATTAACTTTTTCTCCTTCCGAATTTTTCTTCTTTTTTTTACTTTTTTTTATGTGCTTTCATTCTTTTTCGTTCAGTTTTTTCTTTGTTTTAAAATTTTCTATAATTTTTTTTTTCTTTTTGTTTTATTTCATATTTTTGCCTCTTCATTCTTTATTTTTTTTCTTCTTTTTCTCAAATTTTATTTTATATATTTTGTATTTTCATTTTTTATTTTTTTCTTAAATCTTTTTGTTCACACCTTTTTCTTTTTTCTTCTTTATAACTTTAAAACCTCAAACTTCTTTTTTTGTGCACTTTCTTTTATTTTATTTTTCATCTTTCATATTTTATATCTTTTTCCTCTATTTGTTATTTTTTTTTCTTTTTCTTTGTAAATTCTAAACTAAAAGTTTTTTCCATTTTATATTTGATTATTCATTTTGTCTTTTTATATTTTTTTGATTCGTTAATTTTTTATTTTTTCCTTTTTTGGTATTTTATTTAATTTTTTCTCTTAATTTATTTTTTTTATTTTCTTATTTTTTTCTACTTTGTAATTTCTTAATAACTTTTTCCCTTCACAATTTTCCTTCTTTTTGCTTTTTTTACATATGCTTTCGTGTTTACTTGTTTTAATTTTTCATTGTTTTAAAAATTTTTATTTTTCTGTTTTTTATTCCAAATCTTTTGTCTTTTCTTTTTTTTTTCCACAAATTTCCTTTCATTTCCTATTTGCGTTTTTAAATTCTCATACTTTTTTTTTTTATTTTGCATTAACTTTGCTCTTTTTTAATTTTTTCTCTGACTTTTTATATTATTAGGTCTTATATGTTTTTCAATTTTTTGTTAAACTAATTTTTTTTTCATTTTGTCATTCCATTTCATTTTTGAAATTTTTATTCAATTTTTGTCCTTTTTTTATTTTCTTACTTTTTATATTTTTTGTTGTATTTTTGTTTTTTTTGTGCTTTATTTATCTTTTTTCTTTTGCTTTACTTTTTTTTCTTATTTTATTTTATTTTTTATTTTCTTTCTTTATTTATAATTTCATAAATTTTTATAAAGTTTTAGAATTTTTTACTTTTCTATCTTTTTTTCTTTTATCATTCTTGGTTATTTTCTATTGCATTTTTATATTTTTTTCATTAACTTTTTCTCCTTCCAAATTTTTCTTCTTTTTTTTACTTTTTTTTTATATGCCATCATTCTTTTTTGTTCACTTTTCTCTTTGTTTTAAAATTTTCTATAAATTTTTTCTTTTTCTTTTATTTCATATTTTTGCCTCTTCATTTTTTATTTTTTTCTTCTTTTTCTCAAATTTTATTTTATATATTTTGTATTTTCTTTTTTTTTTCTTAAATCTTTTTGTTCACACCTTTTTTTATTTCTTCTTTATAGTTTTAAAACCTCAAACTTCTTTTTTTGTGCACTTTCTTTTATTTTATTTTTCATCTTTCATATTTTATATCTTTTTCCTCTGCTTGTTATATTTTTTTTATTTTTCTTTGTACATTCTGAACCAATAGTTTTTTTCATTTTATATTTGAAATTTTTATTCATTTTGTCTTTTTATATTTTTTGATTCGCTAATTTTTTATTTTCTTAATTTGTTTATTTTTATTTTTTCCCTTTTTGGTATTTTATTTAATTTTTTCTCTTAATTTATTTTTTTATTTTCTTTTTTTTCTACTTTGTAATTTTTTAATAACTTTTTCCCTTCATAATTTGCCTTCTTTTTGCTTTTTTTTTTCATATGCTTTCATTTTTACTTGTTTTAATTTTTTTTGTTGTTTTAAAATTTTCTATTTTTCTATTTTTTATTCCAAATCTTTTGTCTCTTTTTTTCCTCAAATTTCCTTTCATTTCTTATTTGCGCTTTTAAATTCTCATACTTTTTTTTTTATTTTGCATTAACTTTTCTCTTTTTTTATTTTTTGTCTGACTTTTTATATTGTTAGGTCTTATATGTTTTTCAATTTTTTTTTTATTTTTTAAACTAATTTTATTTTCATTTTGTCATTCCATTTCATTTTTGAAATTTTTATTCATTTTCTGTCCTCTTTCATTTTCTTACCTTTTATAATTTTTTGTTGTATTTTTGTTTTTTTTTTCTTTTTTCATGCTTTATTTATCTTTTTTCTTTTGCTTTAATTTTTTTTCTTATTTTAATTTTTCGTCGTTTTAAAAATTTTATTTTTCTATTTTTTATTCCAAATCTTTTGTCTTTTCTTTTTTTTTTTTTCCATAAATTTCCTTTCATTTCTTATTTGTGTTTTTAAATTCCCAAACTTTTTATATTGTTAGAACTTATATGTTTTTCAATTTTTTGTATTTTTTAAACTAATTTTTTTCATTTTGTCATTCCATTTCATTTTTGAAATTTTTATTCAATTTTTGTCCTTTTTCATTTTCTTACTTTTTTTTTTTTTGTGCTTTATTTATCTTTTTTCTTTTGCTTTAATTTTTTTTCGTGTTTTATTTTCTTTCTTTATTTATAATTTCATAAATTTTTATAAAGTTTTGGAATTTTTTATTTTTCTATCTTTTTTTCTTTTATCATTCTTGGTTATTTTCTGTTGCATTTTTATAATTTTTCATTAACTTTTTCTCCTTCCGAATTTTTCTTCTTTTTTTTACTTTTTTTTTATGTGCTTTCATTTTTTTTTTGTTCACTTTTTTCTTTGTTTTAAAATTTTCTATAAATTTTTTTCTTTTTATTTTTTTTTCATATTTTTGCCTCTTCATTTTTTATTTTTTTCTTCTTTTTCTCAATTTTTATTTTATATATTTTGCATTTTCATTTTTTATTTTTTTCTTAAATCTTTTTGTTCGCACCTTTTTTTATTTCTTCTTTATAATTTTAAAACCTCAAACTTCTTTTTCTGTGCACTTTCTTTTATTTTATTTTTCATCTTTCATATTTTATATCTTTTTCCTCTATTTGTTTTTTTTTTTTTTGTTTTTCTTTCTACGTTCTAAACTAAAAGTTTTTTCCATTTTATATTTGAAATTTTTATTCATTTGTCTTTTTATATTTTTTTGCTTCGCTAATTTTTTATTTTCTTACTTTGTTTATTTTTATTTTTCCTTTCTGGGTATTTTATTTAATTTTTTCGCTTAATTTTTTTTTTTTCAACTTTGTAATTTTTTAATAACTTTTTTCCTTCACAATTTTCCTTCTTTTTGCTTTTTTTTCATATGCTTTCATTTTTACTGGTTTTAATTTTTTCGTTGTTTTAAAATTTTTTATTTTTCTATTTTTTATTCCAAATCTTTTGTCTTTTCTTGCTTCTCTTTTTTTTTCCACACATTTCCTTTCATTTCTTATTTGCATTTTTAAATTCTCATACTTTTTTTTATTTTGCATTAACTTTTCTCTTTTTTAATTTTTTGTCTGACTTTTTATATTGTTAGGACTTATATGTTTTTCAATTTTTTTTTGTCTTTTTTAAACTAATTTTTTTTTTTCATTTTGTCATTCCATTTCATTTTTGAAATTTTTATTCAATTTTTGTCCTTTTCTGTATTTTTTTTCTTTGTTTTAAAATTTTCTATAAATTTTTTTCTTTTTGTTTTATTTCATATTTTTGCCTCTTCATTTTTTATTTTTTTCTTCTTTTTCTCATTTTTTTCTCAAATATTTTTTTATATATTTTGTATTTTCATTTGTTATTTTTTTCTTAAATCTTTTTGTTCACACCTTTTTTTATTTCTTCTTTGTAATTTTAAAACCTCAAACTTCTTTTTTTGTGCACTTTCTTTTTATATTTGAAATTTTTATTCATTTTGTCTTTTTATATTTTTTGATTCCCTAATTTTTTATTTTCTTACTTTGTTTATTTTTATTTTTTTCCTTTTATATTTTTTGATTCCCTAACTTTTTTTTACTTTGTAAATTTTTAATAACTTTTTCCCTTTGCAATTTTCCTTCTTTTTGCTTTTTTTTTTTTTCATATGTTTTCATTTTTACTTTTTTTAATTTTTTCGTTGTTTTAAAAATTTTTATTTTTCTCTTTTTTATTCCAAATCTTTTGTCTTTTCTTTTTTTTTCCACAAATTTCCTTTCATTTCTTATTTGCGTTTTTAAATTCTCATACTTTTTTTTTTTATTTTGCATTAACTTTTCTCTTTTTTAATTTTTTTGTCAGACTTTTTAGATTGTTTGGTCTTATATGTTTTTTTATTTTTTGTATTTTTTAAACTAATTTTTTTTTCATTTTGTCATTCCATTTCATTTTTGAAATTTTTATTCAATTTTTGTCCTTTTTCATTTTCTTACTTTTTATAATTTTTTGTTGTATTTTTGTTTTTTTTTTTCTTTTTTCGTGCTTTATCTATCTTTTTTCCTTTGCTTTAATTTTTTTTCTTATTTTATTTTCTTTCTTTATTCATAATTTCATAAATTTTTATAAGGTTTTGGAATTTTTTATTTTTCTATCTTTTTTTCTTTTATCATTCTTGGTTATTTTCTGTTGCATTTTTATAATTTTTCATTAACTTTTTCTCCTTCCGAATTTTTCTTCTTTTTTTTACTTTTTTTTATGTGCTTTCATTCTTTTTCGTTCAGTTTTTTCTTTGTTTTAAAATTTTCTATAATTTTTTTTTTCTTTTTGTTTTATTTCATATTTTTGCCTCTTCATTCTTTATTTTTTTTCTTCTTTTTCTCAAATTTTATTTTATATATTTTGTATTTTCATTTTTTATTTTTTTCTTAAATCTTTTTGTTCACACCTTTTTCTTTTTTCTTCTTTATAACTTTAAAACCTCAAACTTCTTTTTTTGTGCACTTTCTTTTATTTTATTTTTCATCTTTCATATTTTATATCTTTTTCCTCTATTTGTTATTTTTTTTTCTTTTTCTTTGTAAATTCTAAACTAAAAGTTTTTTCCATTTTATATTTGATTATTCATTTTGTCTTTTTATATTTTTTTGATTCGTTAATTTTTTATTTTTTCCTTTTTTGGTATTTTATTTAATTTTTTCTCTTAATTTATTTTTTTTATTTTCTTATTTTTTTCTACTTTGTAATTTCTTAATAACTTTTTCCCTTCACAATTTTCCTTCTTTTTGCTTTTTTTACATATGCTTTCGTGTTTACTTGTTTTAATTTTTCATTGTTTTAAAAATTTTTATTTTTCTGTTTTTTATTCCAAATCTTTTGTCTTTTCTTTTTTTTTTCCACAAATTTCCTTTCATTTCCTATTTGCGTTTTTAAATTCTCATACTTTTTTTTTTTATTTTGCATTAACTTTGCTCTTTTTTAATTTTTTCTCTGACTTTTTATATTATTAGGTCTTATATGTTTTTCAATTTTTTGTTAAACTAATTTTTTTTTCATTTTGTCATTCCATTTCATTTTTGAAATTTTTATTCAATTTTTGTCCTTTTTTTATTTTCTTACTTTTTATATTTTTTGTTGTATTTTTGTTTTTTTTGTGCTTTATTTATCTTTTTTCTTTTGCTTTACTTTTTTTTCTTATTTTATTTTATTTTTTATTTTCTTTCTTTATTTATAATTTCATAAATTTTTATAAAGTTTTAGAATTTTTTACTTTTCTATCTTTTTTTCTTTTATCATTCTTGGTTATTTTCTATTGCATTTTTATATTTTTTTCATTAACTTTTTCTCCTTCCAAATTTTTCTTCTTTTTTTTACTTTTTTTTTATATGCCATCATTCTTTTTTGTTCACTTTTCTCTTTGTTTTAAAATTTTCTATAAATTTTTTCTTTTTCTTTTATTTCATATTTTTGCCTCTTCATTTTTTATTTTTTTCTTCTTTTTCTCAAATTTTATTTTATATATTTTGTATTTTCTTTTTTTTTTCTTAAATCTTTTTGTTCACACCTTTTTTTATTTCTTCTTTATAGTTTTAAAACCTCAAACTTCTTTTTTTGTGCACTTTCTTTTATTTTATTTTTCATCTTTCATATTTTATATCTTTTTCCTCTGCTTGTTATATTTTTTTTATTTTTCTTTGTACATTCTGAACCAATAGTTTTTTTCATTTTATATTTGAAATTTTTATTCATTTTGTCTTTTTATATTTTTTGAGTCGCTAATTTTTTATTTTCTTAATTTGTTTATTTTTATTTTTTCCCTTTTTGGTATTTTATTTAATTTTTTCTCTTAATTTATTTTTTTATTTTCTTTTTTTTCTACTTTGTAATTTTTTAATAACTTTTTCCCTTCATAATTTGCCTTCTTTTTGCTTTTTTTTTTCATATGCTTTCATTTTTACTTGTTTTAATTTTTTTTGTTGTTTTAAAATTTTCTATTTTTCTATTTTTTATTCCAAATCTTTTGTCTCTTTTTTTCCTCAAATTTCCTTTCATTTCTTATTTGCGCTTTTAAATTCTCATACTTTTTTTTTTATTTTGCATTAACTTTTCTCTTTTTTTATTTTTTGTCTGACTTTTTATATTGTTAGGTCTTATATGTTTTTCAATTTTTTTTTTATTTTTTAAACTAATTTTATTTTCATTTTGTCATTCCATTTCATTTTTGAAATTTTTATTCATTTTCTGTCCTCTTTCATTTTCTTACCTTTTATAATTTTTTGTTGTATTTTTGTTTTTTTTTTCTTTTTTCATGCTTTATTTATCTTTTTTCTTTTGCTTTAATTTTTTTTCTTATTTTAATTTTTCGTCGTTTTAAAAATTTTATTTTTCTATTTTTTATTCCAAATCTTTTGTCTTTTCTTTTTTTTTTTTCCATAAATTTCCTTTCATTTCTTATTTGTGTTTTTAAATTCCCAAACTTTTTATATTGTTAGAACTTATATGTTTTTCAATTTTTTGTATTTTTTAAACTAATTTTTTTCATTTTGTCATTCCATTTCATTTTTGAAATTTTTATTCAATTTTTGTCCTTTTTCATTTTCTTACTTTTTTTTTTTTGTGCTTTATTTATCTTTTTTCTTTTGCTTTAATTTTTTTTCGTGTTTTATTTTCTTTCTTTATTTATAATTTCATAAATTTTTATAAAGTTTTGGAATTTTTTATTTTTCTATCTTTTTTTCTTTTATCATTCTTGGTTATTTTCTGTTGCATTTTTATAATTTTTCATTAACTTTTTCTCCTTCCGAATTTTTCTTCTTTTTTTTACTTTTTTTTTATGTGCTTTCATTTTTTTTTTGTTCACTTTTTTCTTTGTTTTAAAATTTTCTATAAATTTTTTTCTTTTTATTTTTTTTTCATATTTTTGCCTCTTCATTTTTTATTTTTTTCTTCTTTTTCTCAATTTTTATTTTATATATTTTGCATTTTCATTTTTTATTTTTTTCTTAAATCTTTTTGTTCGCACCTTTTTTTATTTCTTCTTTATAATTTTAAAACCTCAAACTTCTTTTTCTGTGCACTTTCTTTTATTTTATTTTTCATCTTTCATATTTTATATCTTTTTCCTCTATTTGTTTTTTTTTTTTTTGTTTTTCTTTCTACGTTCTAAACTAAAAGTTTTTTCCATTTTATATTTTAAATTTTTATTCATTTGTCTTTTTATATTTTTTTGCTTCGCTAATTTTTTATTTTCTTACTTTGTTTATTTTTATTTTTCCTTTCTGGGTATTTTATTTAATTTTTTCGCTTAATTTTTTTTTTTTCAACTTTGTAATTTTTTAATAACTTTTTTCCTTCACAATTTTCCTTCTTTTTGCTTTTTTTTCATATGCTTTCATTTTTACTGGTTTTAATTTTTTCGTTGTTTTAAAATTTTTTATTTTTCTATTTTTTATTCCAAATCTTTTGTCTTTTCTTGCTTCTCTTTTTTTTTCCACACATTTCCTTTCATTTCTTATTTGCATTTTTAAATTCTCATACTTTTTTTTATTTTGCATTAACTTTTCTCTTTTTTAATTTTTTGTCTGACTTTTTATATTGTTAGGACTTATATGTTTTTCAATTTTTTTTTGTCTTTTTTAAACTAATTTTTTTTTTTCATTTTGTCATTCCATTTCATTTTTGAAATTTTTATTCAATTTTTGTCCTTTTTTGTATTTTTTTTCTTTGTTTTAAAATTTTCTATAAATTTTTTTCTTTTTGTTTTATTTCATATTTTTGCCTCTTCATTTTTTATTTTTTTCTTCTTTTTCTCATTTTTTTTTCAAATATTTTTTTATATATTTTGTATTTTCATTTGTTATTTTTTTCTTAAATCTTTTTGTTCACACCTTTTTTTATTTCTTCTTTGTAATTTTAAAACCTCAAACTTCTTTTTTTGTGCACTTTCTTTTTATATTTGAAATTTTTATTCATTTTGTCTTTTTATATTTTTTGATTCCCTAATTTTTTATTTTCTTACTTTGTTTATTTTTATTTTTTTCCTTTTATATTTTTTGATTCCCTAACTTTTTTTTACTTTGTAAATTTTTAATAACTTTTTCCCTTTGCAATTTTCCTTCTTTTTGCTTTTTTTTTTTTTCATATGTTTTCATTTTTACTTTTTTTAATTTTTTCGTTGTTTTAAAAATTTTTATTTTTCTCTTTTTTATTCCAAATCTTTTGTCTTTTCTTTTTTTTTCCACAAATTTCCTTTCATTTCTTATTTGCGTTTTTAAATTCTCATACTTTTTTTTTTTATTTTGCATTAACTTTTCTCTTTTTTAATTTTTTTGTCAGACTTTTTAGATTGTTTGGTCTTATATGTTTTTTTATTTTTTGTATTTTTTAAACTAATTTTTTTTTCATTTTGTCATTCCATTTCATTTTTGAAATTTTTATTCAATTTTTGTCCTTTTTCATTTTCTTACTTTTTATAATTTTTTGTTGTATTTTTGTTTTTTTTTTTCTTTTTTCGTGCTTTATCTATCTTTTTTCCTTTGCTTTAATTTTTTTTCTTATTTTATTTTCTTTCTTTATTCATAATTTCATAAATTTTTATAAGGTTTTGGAATTTTTTATTTTTCTATCTTTTTTTCTTTTATCATTCTTGGTTATTTTCTGTTGCATTTTTATAATTTTTCATTAACTTTTTCTCCTTCCGAATTTTTCTTCTTTTTTTTACTTTTTTTTATGTGCTTTCATTCTTTTTCGTTCAGTTTTTTCTTTGTTTTAAAATTTTCTATAATTTTTTTTTTCTTTTTGTTTTATTTCATATTTTTGCCTCTTCATTCTTTATTTTTTTTCTTCTTTTTCTCAAATTTTATTTTATATATTTTGTATTTTCATTTTTTATTTTTTTCTTAAATCTTTTTGTTCACACCTTTTTCTTTTTTCTTCTTTATAACTTTAAAACCTCAAACTTCTTTTTTTGTGCACTTTCTTTTATTTTATTTTTCATCTTTCATATTTTATATCTTTTTCCTCTATTTGTTATTTTTTTTTCTTTTTCTTTGTAAATTCTAAACTAAAAGTTTTTTCCATTTTATATTTGATTATTCATTTTGTCTTTTTATATTTTTTTGATTCGTTAATTTTTTATTTTTTCCTTTTTTGGTATTTTATTTAATTTTTTCTCTTAATTTATTTTTTTTATTTTCTTATTTTTTTCTACTTTGTAATTTCTTAATAACTTTTTCCCTTCACAATTTTCCTTCTTTTTGCTTTTTTTACATATGCTTTCGTGTTTACTTGTTTTAATTTTTCATTGTTTTAAAAATTTTTATTTTTCTGTTTTTTATTCCAAATCTTTTGTCTTTTCTTTTTTTTTTCCACAAATTTCCTTTCATTTCCTATTTGCGTTTTTAAATTCTCATACTTTTTTTTTTTATTTTGCATTAACTTTGCTCTTTTTTAATTTTTTCTCTGACTTTTTATATTATTAGGTCTTATATGTTTTTCAATTTTTTGTTAAACTAATTTTTTTTTCATTTTGTCATTCCATTTCATTTTTGAAATTTTTATTCAATTTTTGTCCTTTTTTTATTTTCTTACTTTTTATATTTTTTGTTGTATTTTTGTTTTTTTTGTGCTTTATTTATCTTTTTTCTTTTGCTTTACTTTTTTTTCTTATTTTATTTTATTTTTTATTTTCTTTCTTTATTTATAATTTCATAAATTTTTATAAAGTTTTAGAATTTTTTACTTTTCTATCTTTTTTTCTTTTATCATTCTTGGTTATTTTCTATTGCATTTTTATATTTTTTTCATTAACTTTTTCTCCTTCCAAATTTTTCTTCTTTTTTTTACTTTTTTTTTATATGCCATCATTCTTTTTTGTTCACTTTTCTCTTTGTTTTAAAATTTTCTATAAATTTTTTCTTTTTCTTTTATTTCATATTTTTGCCTCTTCATTTTTTATTTTTTTCTTCTTTTTCTCAAATTTTATTTTATATATTTTGTATTTTCTTTTTTTTTTCTTAAATCTTTTTGTTCACACCTTTTTTTATTTCTTCTTTATAGTTTTAAAACCTCAAACTTCTTTTTTTGTGCACTTTCTTTTATTTTATTTTTCATCTTTCATATTTTATATCTTTTTCCTCTGCTTGTTATATTTTTTTTATTTTTCTTTGTACATTCTGAACCAATAGTTTTTTTCATTTTATATTTGAAATTTTTATTCATTTTGTCTTTTTATATTTTTTGAGTCGCTAATTTTTTATTTTCTTAATTTGTTTATTTTTATTTTTTCCCTTTTTGGTATTTTATTTAATTTTTTCTCTTAATTTATTTTTTTATTTTCTTTTTTTTCTACTTTGTAATTTTTTAATAACTTTTTCCCTTCATAATTTGCCTTCTTTTTGCTTTTTTTTTTCATATGCTTTCATTTTTACTTGTTTTAATTTTTTTTGTTGTTTTAAAATTTTCTATTTTTCTATTTTTTATTCCAAATCTTTTGTCTCTTTTTTTCCTCAAATTTCCTTTCATTTCTTATTTGCGCTTTTAAATTCTCATACTTTTTTTTTTATTTTGCATTAACTTTTCTCTTTTTTTATTTTTTGTCTGACTTTTTATATTGTTAGGTCTTATATGTTTTTCAATTTTTTTTTTATTTTTTAAACTAATTTTATTTTCATTTTGTCATTCCATTTCATTTTTGAAATTTTTATTCATTTTCTGTCCTCTTTCATTTTCTTACCTTTTATAATTTTTTGTTGTATTTTTGTTTTTTTTTTCTTTTTTCATGCTTTATTTATCTTTTTTCTTTTGCTTTAATTTTTTTTCTTATTTTAATTTTTCGTCGTTTTAAAAATTTTATTTTTCTATTTTTTATTCCAAATCTTTTGTCTTTTCTTTTTTTTTTTTCCATAAATTTCCTTTCATTTCTTATTTGTGTTTTTAAATTCCCAAACTTTTTATATTGTTAGAACTTATATGTTTTTCAATTTTTTGTATTTTTTAAACTAATTTTTTTCATTTTGTCATTCCATTTCATTTTTGAAATTTTTATTCAATTTTTGTCCTTTTTCATTTTCTTACTTTTTTTTTTTTGTGCTTTATTTATCTTTTTTCTTTTGCTTTAATTTTTTTTCGTGTTTTATTTTCTTTCTTTATTTATAATTTCATAAATTTTTATAAAGTTTTGGAATTTTTTATTTTTCTATCTTTTTTTCTTTTATCATTCTTGGTTATTTTCTGTTGCATTTTTATAATTTTTCATTAACTTTTTCTCCTTCCGAATTTTTCTTCTTTTTTTTACTTTTTTTTTATGTGCTTTCATTTTTTTTTTGTTCACTTTTTTCTTTGTTTTAAAATTTTCTATAAATTTTTTTCTTTTTATTTTTTTTTCATATTTTTGCCTCTTCATTTTTTATTTTTTTCTTCTTTTTCTCAATTTTTATTTTATATATTTTGCATTTTCATTTTTTATTTTTTTCTTAAATCTTTTTGTTCGCACCTTTTTTTATTTCTTCTTTATAATTTTAAAACCTCAAACTTCTTTTTCTGTGCACTTTCTTTTATTTTATTTTTCATCTTTCATATTTTATATCTTTTTCCTCTATTTGTTTTTTTTTTTTTTGTTTTTCTTTCTACGTTCTAAACTAAAAGTTTTTTCCATTTTATATTTTAAATTTTTATTCATTTGTCTTTTTATATTTTTTTGCTTCGCTAATTTTTTATTTTCTTACTTTGTTTATTTTTATTTTTCCTTTCTGGGTATTTTATTTAATTTTTTCGCTTAATTTTTTTTTTTTCAACTTTGTAATTTTTTAATAACTTTTTTCCTTCACAATTTTCCTTCTTTTTGCTTTTTTTTCATATGCTTTCATTTTTACTGGTTTTAATTTTTTCGTTGTTTTAAAATTTTTTATTTTTCTATTTTTTATTCCAAATCTTTTGTCTTTTCTTGCTTCTCTTTTTTTTTCCACACATTTCCTTTCATTTCTTATTTGCATTTTTAAATTCTCATACTTTTTTTTATTTTGCATTAACTTTTCTCTTTTTTAATTTTTTGTCTGACTTTTTATATTGTTAGGACTTATATGTTTTTCAATTTTTTTTTGTCTTTTTTAAACTAATTTTTTTTTTTCATTTTGTCATTCCATTTCATTTTTGAAATTTTTATTCAATTTTTGTCCTTTTTTGTATTTTTTTTCTTTGTTTTAAAATTTTCTATAAATTTTTTTCTTTTTGTTTTATTTCATATTTTTGCCTCTTCATTTTTTATTTTTTTCTTCTTTTTCTCATTTTTTTTTCAAATATTTTTTTATATATTTTGTATTTTCATTTGTTATTTTTTTCTTAAATCTTTTTGTTCACACCTTTTTTTATTTCTTCTTTGTAATTTTAAAACCTCAAACTTCTTTTTTTGTGCACTTTCTTTTTATATTTGAAATTTTTATTCATTTTGTCTTTTTATATTTTTTGATTCCCTAATTTTTTATTTTCTTACTTTGTTTATTTTTATTTTTTTCCTTTTATATTTTTTGATTCCCTAACTTTTTTTTACTTTGTAAATTTTTAATAACTTTTTCCCTTTGCAATTTTCCTTCTTTTTGCTTTTTTTTTTTTTCATATGTTTTCATTTTTACTTTTTTTAATTTTTTCGTTGTTTTAAAAATTTTTATTTTTCTCTTTTTTATTCCAAATCTTTTGTCTTTTCTTTTTTTTTCCACAAATTTCCTTTCATTTCTTATTTGCGTTTTTAAATTCTCATACTTTTTTTTTTTATTTTGCATTAACTTTTCTCTTTTTTAATTTTTTTGTCAGACTTTTTAGATTGTTTGGTCTTATATGTTTTTTTATTTTTTGTATTTTTTAAACTAATTTTTTTTTCATTTTGTCATTCCATTTCATTTTTGAAATTTTTATTCAATTTTTGTCCTTTTTCATTTTCTTACTTTTTATAATTTTTTGTTGTATTTTTGTTTTTTTTTTTCTTTTTTCGTGCTTTATCTATCTTTTTTCCTTTGCTTTAATTTTTTTTCTTATTTTATTTTCTTTCTTTATTCATAATTTCATAAATTTTTATAAGGTTTTGGAATTTTTTATTTTTCTATCTTTTTTTCTTTTATCATTCTTGGTTATTTTCTGTTGCATTTTTATAATTTTTCATTAACTTTTTCTCCTTCCGAATTTTTCTTCTTTTTTTTACTTTTTTTTATGTGCTTTCATTCTTTTTCGTTCAGTTTTTTCTTTGTTTTAAAATTTTCTATAATTTTTTTTTTCTTTTTGTTTTATTTCATATTTTTGCCTCTTCATTCTTTATTTTTTTTCTTCTTTTTCTCAAATTTTATTTTATATATTTTGTATTTTCATTTTTTATTTTTTTCTTAAATCTTTTTGTTCACACCTTTTTCTTTTTTCTTCTTTATAACTTTAAAACCTCAAACTTCTTTTTTTGTGCACTTTCTTTTATTTTATTTTTCATCTTTCATATTTTATATCTTTTTCCTCTATTTGTTATTTTTTTTTCTTTTTCTTTGTAAATTCTAAACTAAAAGTTTTTTCCATTTTATATTTGATTATTCATTTTGTCTTTTTATATTTTTTTGATTCGTTAATTTTTTATTTTTTCCTTTTTTGGTATTTTATTTAATTTTTTCTCTTAATTTATTTTTTTTATTTTCTTATTTTTTTCTACTTTGTAATTTCTTAATAACTTTTTCCCTTCACAATTTTCCTTCTTTTTGCTTTTTTTACATATGCTTTCGTGTTTACTTGTTTTAATTTTTCATTGTTTTAAAAATTTTTATTTTTCTGTTTTTTATTCCAAATCTTTTGTCTTTTCTTTTTTTTTTCCACAAATTTCCTTTCATTTCCTATTTGCGTTTTTAAATTCTCATACTTTTTTTTTTTATTTTGCATTAACTTTGCTCTTTTTTAATTTTTTCTCTGACTTTTTATATTATTAGGTCTTATATGTTTTTCAATTTTTTGTTAAACTAATTTTTTTTTCATTTTGTCATTCCATTTCATTTTTGAAATTTTTATTCAATTTTTGTCCTTTTTTTATTTTCTTACTTTTTATATTTTTTGTTGTATTTTTGTTTTTTTTGTGCTTTATTTATCTTTTTTCTTTTGCTTTACTTTTTTTTCTTATTTTATTTTATTTTTTATTTTCTTTCTTTATTTATAATTTCATAAATTTTTATAAAGTTTTAGAATTTTTTACTTTTCTATCTTTTTTTCTTTTATCATTCTTGGTTATTTTCTATTGCATTTTTATATTTTTTTCATTAACTTTTTCTCCTTCCAAATTTTTCTTCTTTTTTTTACTTTTTTTTTATATGCCATCATTCTTTTTTGTTCACTTTTCTCTTTGTTTTAAAATTTTCTATAAATTTTTTCTTTTTCTTTTATTTCATATTTTTGCCTCTTCATTTTTTATTTTTTTCTTCTTTTTCTCAAATTTTATTTTATATATTTTGTATTTTCTTTTTTTTTTCTTAAATCTTTTTGTTCACACCTTTTTTTATTTCTTCTTTATAGTTTTAAAACCTCAAACTTCTTTTTTTGTGCACTTTCTTTTATTTTATTTTTCATCTTTCATATTTTATATCTTTTTCCTCTGCTTGTTATATTTTTTTTATTTTTCTTTGTACATTCTGAACCAATAGTTTTTTTCATTTTATATTTGAAATTTTTATTCATTTTGTCTTTTTATATTTTTTGAGTCGCTAATTTTTTATTTTCTTAATTTGTTTATTTTTATTTTTTCCCTTTTTGGTATTTTATTTAATTTTTTCTCTTAATTTATTTTTTTATTTTCTTTTTTTTCTACTTTGTAATTTTTTAATAACTTTTTCCCTTCATAATTTGCCTTCTTTTTGCTTTTTTTTTTCATATGCTTTCATTTTTACTTGTTTTAATTTTTTTTGTTGTTTTAAAATTTTCTATTTTTCTATTTTTTATTCCAAATCTTTTGTCTCTTTTTTTCCTCAAATTTCCTTTCATTTCTTATTTGCGCTTTTAAATTCTCATACTTTTTTTTTTATTTTGCATTAACTTTTCTCTTTTTTTATTTTTTGTCTGACTTTTTATATTGTTAGGTCTTATATGTTTTTCAATTTTTTTTTTATTTTTTAAACTAATTTTATTTTCATTTTGTCATTCCATTTCATTTTTGAAATTTTTATTCATTTTCTGTCCTCTTTCATTTTCTTACCTTTTATAATTTTTTGTTGTATTTTTGTTTTTTTTTTCTTTTTTCATGCTTTATTTATCTTTTTTCTTTTGCTTTAATTTTTTTTCTTATTTTAATTTTTCGTCGTTTTAAAAATTTTATTTTTCTATTTTTTATTCCAAATCTTTTGTCTTTTCTTTTTTTTTTTTCCATAAATTTCCTTTCATTTCTTATTTGTGTTTTTAAATTCCCAAACTTTTTATATTGTTAGAACTTATATGTTTTTCAATTTTTTGTATTTTTTAAACTAATTTTTTTCATTTTGTCATTCCATTTCATTTTTGAAATTTTTATTCAATTTTTGTCCTTTTTCATTTTCTTACTTTTTTTTTTTTGTGCTTTATTTATCTTTTTTCTTTTGCTTTAATTTTTTTTCGTGTTTTATTTTCTTTCTTTATTTATAATTTCATAAATTTTTATAAAGTTTTGGAATTTTTTATTTTTCTATCTTTTTTTCTTTTATCATTCTTGGTTATTTTCTGTTGCATTTTTATAATTTTTCATTAACTTTTTCTCCTTCCGAATTTTTCTTCTTTTTTTTACTTTTTTTTTATGTGCTTTCATTTTTTTTTTGTTCACTTTTTTCTTTGTTTTAAAATTTTCTATAAATTTTTTTCTTTTTATTTTTTTTTCATATTTTTGCCTCTTCATTTTTTATTTTTTTCTTCTTTTTCTCAATTTTTATTTTATATATTTTGCATTTTCATTTTTTATTTTTTTCTTAAATCTTTTTGTTCGCACCTTTTTTTATTTCTTCTTTATAATTTTAAAACCTCAAACTTCTTTTTCTGTGCACTTTCTTTTATTTTATTTTTCATCTTTCATATTTTATATCTTTTTCCTCTATTTGTTTTTTTTTTTTTTGTTTTTCTTTCTACGTTCTAAACTAAAAGTTTTTTCCATTTTATATTTTAAATTTTTATTCATTTGTCTTTTTATATTTTTTTGCTTCGCTAATTTTTTATTTTCTTACTTTGTTTATTTTTATTTTTCCTTTCTGGGTATTTTATTTAATTTTTTCGCTTAATTTTTTTTTTTTCAACTTTGTAATTTTTTAATAACTTTTTTCCTTCACAATTTTCCTTCTTTTTGCTTTTTTTTCATATGCTTTCATTTTTACTGGTTTTAATTTTTTCGTTGTTTTAAAATTTTTTATTTTTCTATTTTTTATTCCAAATCTTTTGTCTTTTCTTGCTTCTCTTTTTTTTTCCACACATTTCCTTTCATTTCTTATTTGCATTTTTAAATTCTCATACTTTTTTTTATTTTGCATTAACTTTTCTCTTTTTTAATTTTTTGTCTGACTTTTTATATTGTTAGGACTTATATGTTTTTCAATTTTTTTTTGTCTTTTTTAAACTATTTTTTTTTTTTCATTTTGTCATTCCATTTCATTTTTGAAATTTTTATTCAATTTTTGTCCTTTTTTGTATTTTTTTTCTTTGTTTTAAAATTTTCTATAAATTTTTTTCTTTTTGTTTTATTTCATATTTTTGCCTCTTCATTTTTTATTTTTTTCTTCTTTTTCTCATTTTTTTCTCAAATATTTTTTTATATATTTTGTATTTTCATTTGTTATTTTTTTCTTAAATCTTTTTGTTCACACCTTTTTTTATTTCTTCTTTGTAATTTTAAAACCTCAAACTTCTTTTTTTGTGCACTTTCTTTTTATATTTGAAATTTTTATTCATTTTGTCTTTTTATATTTTTTGATTCCCTAATTTTTTATTTTCTTACTTTGTTTATTTTTATTTTTTTCCTTTTATATTTTTTGATTCCCTAACTTTTTTTTACTTTGTAAATTTTTAATAACTTTTTCCCTTTGCAATTTTCCTTCTTTTTGCTTTTTTTTTTTTTCATATGTTTTCATTTTTACTTTTTTTAATTTTTTCGTTGTTTTAAAAATTTTTATTTTTCTCTTTTTTATTCCAAATCTTTTGTCTTTTCTTTTTTTTTCCACAAATTTCCTTTCATTTCTTATTTGCGTTTTTAAATTCTCATACTTTTTTTTTTTATTTTGCATTAACTTTTCTCTTTTTTAATTTTTTTGTCAGACTTTTTAGATTGTTTGGTCTTATATGTTTTTTTATTTTTTGTATTTTTTAAACTAATTTTTTTTTCATTTTGTCATTCCATTTCATTTTTGAAATTTTTATTCAATTTTTGTCCTTTTTCATTTTCTTACTTTTTATAATTTTTTGTTGTATTTTTGTTTTTTTTTTTCTTTTTTCGTGCTTTATCTATCTTTTTTCCTTTGCTTTAATTTTTTTTCTTATTTTATTTTCTTTCTTTATTCATAATTTCATAAATTTTTATAAGGTTTTGGAATTTTTTATTTTTCTATCTTTTTTTCTTTTATCATTCTTGGTTATTTTCTGTTGCATTTTTATAATTTTTCATTAACTTTTTCTCCTTCCGAATTTTTCTTCTTTTTTTTACTTTTTTTTATGTGCTTTCATTCTTTTTCGTTCAGTTTTTTCTTTGTTTTAAAATTTTCTATAATTTTTTTTTTCTTTTTGTTTTATTTCATATTTTTGCCTCTTCATTCTTTATTTTTTTTCTTCTTTTTCTCAAATTTTATTTTATATATTTTGTATTTTCATTTTTTATTTTTTTCTTAAATCTTTTTGTTCACACCTTTTTCTTTTTTCTTCTTTATAACTTTAAAACCTCAAACTTCTTTTTTTGTGCACTTTCTTTTATTTTATTTTTCATCTTTCATATTTTATATCTTTTTCCTCTATTTGTTATTTTTTTTTCTTTTTCTTTGTAAATTCTAAACTAAAAGTTTTTTCCATTTTATATTTGATTATTCATTTTGTCTTTTTATATTTTTTTGATTCGTTAATTTTTTATTTTTTCCTTTTTTGGTATTTTATTTAATTTTTTCTCTTAATTTATTTTTTTTATTTTCTTATTTTTTTCTACTTTGTAATTTCTTAATAACTTTTTCCCTTCACAATTTTCCTTCTTTTTGCTTTTTTTACATATGCTTTCGTGTTTACTTGTTTTAATTTTTCATTGTTTTAAAAATTTTTATTTTTCTGTTTTTTATTCCAAATCTTTTGTCTTTTCTTTTTTTTTTCCACAAATTTCCTTTCATTTCCTATTTGCGTTTTTAAATTCTCATACTTTTTTTTTTTATTTTGCATTAACTTTGCTCTTTTTTAATTTTTTCTCTGACTTTTTATATTATTAGGTCTTATATGTTTTTCAATTTTTTGTTAAACTAATTTTTTTTTCATTTTGTCATTCCATTTCATTTTTGAAATTTTTATTCAATTTTTGTCCTTTTTTTATTTTCTTACTTTTTATATTTTTTGTTGTATTTTTGTTTTTTTTGTGCTTTATTTATCTTTTTTCTTTTGCTTTACTTTTTTTTCTTATTTTATTTTATTTTTTATTTTCTTTCTTTATTTATAATTTCATAAATTTTTATAAAGTTTTAGAATTTTTTACTTTTCTATCTTTTTTTCTTTTATCATTCTTGGTTATTTTCTATTGCATTTTTATATTTTTTTCATTAACTTTTTCTCCTTCCAAATTTTTCTTCTTTTTTTTACTTTTTTTTTATATGCCATCATTCTTTTTTGTTCACTTTTCTCTTTGTTTTAAAATTTTCTATAAATTTTTTCTTTTTCTTTTATTTCATATTTTTGCCTCTTCATTTTTTATTTTTTTCTTCTTTTTCTCAAATTTTATTTTATATATTTTGTATTTTCTTTTTTTTTTCTTAAATCTTTTTGTTCACACCTTTTTTTATTTCTTCTTTATAGTTTTAAAACCTCAAACTTCTTTTTTTGTGCACTTTCTTTTATTTTATTTTTCATCTTTCATATTTTATATCTTTTTCCTCTGCTTGTTATATTTTTTTTATTTTTCTTTGTACATTCTGAACCAATAGTTTTTTTCATTTTATATTTGAAATTTTTATTCATTTTGTCTTTTTATATTTTTTGAGTCGCTAATTTTTTATTTTCTTAATTTGTTTATTTTTATTTTTTCCCTTTTTGGTATTTTATTTAATTTTTTCTCTTAATTTATTTTTTTATTTTCTTTTTTTTCTACTTTGTAATTTTTTAATAACTTTTTCCCTTCATAATTTGCCTTCTTTTTGCTTTTTTTTTTCATATGCTTTCATTTTTACTTGTTTTAATTTTTTTTGTTGTTTTAAAATTTTCTATTTTTCTATTTTTTATTCCAAATCTTTTGTCTCTTTTTTTCCTCAAATTTCCTTTCATTTCTTATTTGCGCTTTTAAATTCTCATACTTTTTTTTTTATTTTGCATTAACTTTTCTCTTTTTTTATTTTTTGTCTGACTTTTTATATTGTTAGGTCTTATATGTTTTTCAATTTTTTTTTTATTTTTTAAACTAATTTTATTTTCATTTTGTCATTCCATTTCATTTTTGAAATTTTTATTCATTTTCTGTCCTCTTTCATTTTCTTACCTTTTATAATTTTTTGTTGTATTTTTGTTTTTTTTTTCTTTTTTCATGCTTTATTTATCTTTTTTCTTTTGCTTTAATTTTTTTTCTTATTTTAATTTTTCGTCGTTTTAAAAATTTTATTTTTCTATTTTTTATTCCAAATCTTTTGTCTTTTCTTTTTTTTTTTTCCATAAATTTCCTTTCATTTCTTATTTGTGTTTTTAAATTCCCAAACTTTTTATATTGTTAGAACTTATATGTTTTTCAATTTTTTGTATTTTTTAAACTAATTTTTTTCATTTTGTCATTCCATTTCATTTTTGAAATTTTTATTCAATTTTTGTCCTTTTTCATTTTCTTACTTTTTTTTTTTTTGTGCTTTATTTATCTTTTTTCTTTTGCTTTAATTTTTTTTCGTGTTTTATTTTCTTTCTTTATTTATAATTTCATAAATTTTTATAAAGTTTTGGAATTTTTTATTTTTCTATCTTTTTTTCTTTTATCATTCTTGGTTATTTTCTGTTGCATTTTTATAATTTTTCATTAACTTTTTCTCCTTCCGAATTTTTCTTCTTTTTTTTACTTTTTTTTTATGTGCTTTCATTTTTTTTTTGTTCACTTTTTTCTTTGTTTTAAAATTTTCTATAAATTTTTTTCTTTTTATTTTTTTTTCATATTTTTGCCTCTTCATTTTTTATTTTTTTCTTCTTTTTCTCAATTTTTATTTTATATATTTTGCATTTTCATTTTTTATTTTTTTCTTAAATCTTTTTGTTCGCACCTTTTTTTATTTCTTCTTTATAATTTTAAAACCTCAAACTTCTTTTTCTGTGCACTTTCTTTTATTTTATTTTTCATCTTTCATATTTTATATCTTTTTCCTCTATTTGTTTTTTTTTTTTTTGTTTTTCTTTCTACGTTCTAAACTAAAAGTTTTTTCCATTTTATATTTTAAATTTTTATTCATTTGTCTTTTTATATTTTTTTGCTTCGCTAATTTTTTATTTTCTTACTTTGTTTATTTTTATTTTTCCTTTCTGGGTATTTTATTTAATTTTTTCGCTTAATTTTTTTTTTTTCAACTTTGTAATTTTTTAATAACTTTTTTCCTTCACAATTTTCCTTCTTTTTGCTTTTTTTTCATATGCTTTCATTTTTACTGGTTTTAATTTTTTCGTTGTTTTAAAATTTTTTATTTTTCTATTTTTTATTCCAAATCTTTTGTCTTTTCTTGCTTCTCTTTTTTTTTCCACACATTTCCTTTCATTTCTTATTTGCATTTTTAAATTCTCATACTTTTTTTTATTTTGCATTAACTTTTCTCTTTTTTAATTTTTTGTCTGACTTTTTATATTGTTAGGACTTATATGTTTTTCAATTTTTTTTTGTCTTTTTTAAACTATTTTTTTTTTTTCATTTTGTCATTCCATTTCATTTTTGAAATTTTTATTCAATTTTTGTCCTTTTTTGTATTTTTTTTCTTTGTTTTAAAATTTTCTATAAATTTTTTTCTTTTTGTTTTATTTCATATTTTTGCCTCTTCATTTTTTATTTTTTTCTTCTTTTTCTCATTTTTTTCTCAAATATTTTTTTATATATTTTGTATTTTCATTTGTTATTTTTTTCTTAAATCTTTTTGTTCACACCTTTTTTTATTTCTTCTTTGTAATTTTAAAACCTCAAACTTCTTTTTTTGTGCACTTTCTTTTTATATTTGAAATTTTTATTCATTTTGTCTTTTTATATTTTTTGATTCCCTAATTTTTTATTTTCTTACTTTGTTTATTTTTATTTTTTTCCTTTTATATTTTTTGATTCCCTAACTTTTTTTTACTTTGTAAATTTTTAATAACTTTTTCCCTTTGCAATTTTCCTTCTTTTTGCTTTTTTTTTTTTTCATATGTTTTCATTTTTACTTTTTTTAATTTTTTCGTTGTTTTAAAAATTTTTATTTTTCTCTTTTTTATTCCAAATCTTTTGTCTTTTCTTTTTTTTTCCACAAATTTCCTTTCATTTCTTATTTGCGTTTTTAAATTCTCATACTTTTTTTTTTTATTTTGCATTAACTTTTCTCTTTTTTAATTTTTTTGTCAGACTTTTTAGATTGTTTGGTCTTATATGTTTTTTTATTTTTTGTATTTTTTAAACTAATTTTTTTTTCATTTTGTCATTCCATTTCATTTTTGAAATTTTTATTCAATTTTTGTCCTTTTTCATTTTCTTACTTTTTATAATTTTTTGTTGTATTTTTGTTTTTTTTTTTCTTTTTTCGTGCTTTATCTATCTTTTTTCCTTTGCTTTAATTTTTTTTCTTATTTTATTTTCTTTCTTTATTCATAATTTCATAAATTTTTATAAGGTTTTGGAATTTTTTATTTTTCT
Organism: Durio zibethinus; assembly: GCF_047325235.1. Classification (NCBI taxonomy): domain Eukaryota; kingdom Viridiplantae; phylum Streptophyta; class Magnoliopsida; order Malvales; family Malvaceae; genus Durio; species Durio zibethinus. The sequence goes on along the minus strand of NC_143180.1, from coordinate 12,401,542 downwards.
ATCTTTTTTTCTTTTATCATTCTTGGTTATTTTCTGTTGCATTTTTATAATTTTTCATTAACTTTTTCTCCTTCCGAATTTTTCTTCTTTTTTTTACTTTTTTTTATGTGCTTTCATTCTTTTTCGTTCAGTTTTTTCTTTGTTTTAAAATTTTCTATAATTTTTTTTTTCTTTTTGTTTTATTTCATATTTTTGCCTCTTCATTCTTTATTTTTTTTCTTCTTTTTCTCAAATTTTATTTTATATATTTTGTATTTTCATTTTTTATTTTTTTCTTAAATCTTTTTGTTCACACCTTTTTCTTTTTTCTTCTTTATAACTTTAAAACCTCAAACTTCTTTTTTTGTGCACTTTCTTTTATTTTATTTTTCATCTTTCATATTTTATATCTTTTTCCTCTATTTGTTATTTTTTTTTCTTTTTCTTTGTAAATTCTAAACTAAAAGTTTTTTCCATTTTATATTTGATTATTCATTTTGTCTTTTTATATTTTTTTGATTCGTTAATTTTTTATTTTTTCCTTTTTTGGTATTTTATTTAATTTTTTCTCTTAATTTATTTTTTTTATTTTCTTATTTTTTTCTACTTTGTAATTTCTTAATAACTTTTTCCCTTCACAATTTTCCTTCTTTTTGCTTTTTTTACATATGCTTTCGTGTTTACTTGTTTTAATTTTTCATTGTTTTAAAAATTTTTATTTTTCTGTTTTTTATTCCAAATCTTTTGTCTTTTCTTTTTTTTTTCCACAAATTTCCTTTCATTTCCTATTTGCGTTTTTAAATTCTCATACTTTTTTTTTTTATTTTGCATTAACTTTGCTCTTTTTTAATTTTTTCTCTGACTTTTTATATTATTAGGTCTTATATGTTTTTCAATTTTTTGTTAAACTAATTTTTTTTTCATTTTGTCATTCCATTTCATTTTTGAAATTTTTATTCAATTTTTGTCCTTTTTTTATTTTCTTACTTTTTATATTTTTTGTTGTATTTTTGTTTTTTTTGTGCTTTATTTATCTTTTTTCTTTTGCTTTACTTTTTTTTCTTATTTTATTTTATTTTTTATTTTCTTTCTTTATTTATAATTTCATAAATTTTTATAAAGTTTTAGAATTTTTTACTTTTCTATCTTTTTTTCTTTTATCATTCTTGGTTATTTTCTATTGCATTTTTATATTTTTTTCATTAACTTTTTCTCCTTCCAAATTTTTCTTCTTTTTTTTACTTTTTTTTTATATGCCATCATTCTTTTTTGTTCACTTTTCTCTTTGTTTTAAAATTTTCTATAAATTTTTTCTTTTTCTTTTATTTCATATTTTTGCCTCTTCATTTTTTATTTTTTTCTTCTTTTTCTCAAATTTTATTTTATATATTTTGTATTTTCTTTTTTTTTTCTTAAATCTTTTTGTTCACACCTTTTTTTATTTCTTCTTTATAGTTTTAAAACCTCAAACTTCTTTTTTTGTGCACTTTCTTTTATTTTATTTTTCATCTTTCATATTTTATATCTTTTTCCTCTGCTTGTTATATTTTTTTTATTTTTCTTTGTACATTCTGAACCAATAGTTTTTTTCATTTTATATTTGAAATTTTTATTCATTTTGTCTTTTTATATTTTTTGATTCGCTAATTTTTTATTTTCTTAATTTGTTTATTTTTATTTTTTCCCTTTTTGGTATTTTATTTAATTTTTTCTCTTAATTTATTTTTCTATTTTCTTTTTTTTCTACTTTGTAATTTTTTAATAACTTTTTCCCTTCATAATTTGCCTTCTTTTTGCTTTTTTTTTTCATATGCTTTCATTTTTACTTGTTTTAATTTTTTTTGTTGTTTTAAAATTTTCTATTTTTCTATTTTTTATTCCAAATCTTTTGTCTCTTTTTTTCCTCAAATTTCCTTTCATTTCTTATTTGCGCTTTTAAATTCTCATACTTTTTTTTTTTATTTTGCATTAACTTTTCTCTTTTTTTATTTTTTGTCTGCCTTTTTATAATGTTAGGTCTTATATGTTTTTCAATTTTTTTTTTATTTTTTAAACTAATTTTATTTTCATTTTGTCATTCCATTTCATTTTTGAAATTTTTATTCATTTTCTGTCCTCTTTCATTTTCTTACCTTTTATAATTTTTTGTTGTATTTTTGTTTTTTTTTTCTTTTTTCATGCTTTATTTATCTTTTTTCTTTTGCTTTAATTTTTTTTCTTATTTTAATTTTTCGTCGTTTTAAAAATTTTATTTTTCTATTTTTTATTCCAAATCTTTTGTCTTTTCTTTTTTTTTTTTCCATAAATTTCCTTTCATTTCTTATTTGTGTTTTTAAATTCCCAAACTTTTTATATTGTTAGAACTTATATGTTTTTCAATTTTTTGTATTTTTTAAACTAATTTTTTTCATTTTGTCATTCCATTTCATTTTTGAAATTTTTATTCAATTTTTGTCCTTTTTCATTTTCTTACTTTTTTTTTTTTTGTGCTTTATTTATCTTTTTTCTTTTGCTTTAATTTTTTTTCGTGTTTTATTTTCTTTCTTTATTTATAATTTCATAAATTTTTATAAAGTTTTGGAATTTTTTATTTTTCTATCTTTTTTTCTTTTATCATTCTTGGTTATTTTCTGTTGCATTTTTATAATTTTTCATTAACTTTTTCTCCTTCCGAATTTTTCTTCTTTTTTTTACTTTTTTTTTATGTGCTTTCATTTTTTTTTTGTTCACTTTTTTCTTTGTTTTAAAATTTTCTATAAATTTTTTTCTTTTTATTTTTCTTTCATATTTTTGCCTCTTCATTTTTTATTTTTTTCTTCTTTTTCTCAATTTTTATTTTATATATTTTGCATTTTCATTTTTTATTTTTTTCTTAAATCTTTTTGTTCGCACCTTTTTTTATTTCTTCTTTATAATTTTAAAACCTCAAACTTCTTTTTCTGTGCACTTTCTTTTATTTTATTTTTCATCTTTCATATTTTATATCTTTTTCCTCTATTTGTTTTTTTTTTTTTTGTTTTTCTTTCTACGTTCTAAACTAAAAGTTTTTTCCATTTTATATTTGAAATTTTTATTCATTTGTCTTTTTATATTTTTTTGCTTCGCTAATTTTTTATTTTCTTACTTTGTTTATTTTTATTTTTCCTTTCTGGGTATTTTATTTAATTTTTTCGCTTAATTTTTTTTTTTTCAACTTTGTAATTTTTTAATAACTTTTTTCCTTCACAATTTTCCTTCTTTTTGCTTTTTTTTCATATGCTTTCATTTTTACTGGTTTTAATTTTTTCGTTGTTTTAAAATTTTTTATTTTTCTATTTTTTATTCCAAATCTTTTGTCTTTTCTTGCTTCTCTTTTTTTTTCCACACATTTCCTTTCATTTCTTATTTGCATTTTTAAATTCTCATACTTTTTTTTATTTTGCATTAACTTTTCTCTTTTTTAATTTTTTGTCTGACTTTTTATATTGTTAGGACTTATATGTTTTTCAATTTTTTTTTGTCTTTTTTAAACTAATTTTTTTTTTTCATTTTGTCATTCCATTTCATTTTTGAAATTTTTATTCAATTTTTGTCCTTTTTTGTATTTTTTTTCTTTGTTTTAAAATTTTCTATAAATTTTTTTCTTTTTGTTTTATTTCATATTTTTGCCTCTTCATTTTTTATTTTTTTCTTCTTTTTCTCATTTTTTTTTCAAATATTTTTTTATATATTTTGTATTTTCATTTGTTATTTTTTTCTTAAATCTTTTTGTTCACACCTTTTTTTATTTCTTCTTTGTAATTTTAAAACCTCAAACTTCTTTTTTTGTGCACTTTCTTTTTATATTTGAAATTTTTATTCATTTTGTCTTTTTATATTTTTTGATTCCCTAATTTTTTATTTTCTTACTTTGTTTATTTTTATTTTTTTCCTTTTATATTTTTTGATTCCCTAACTTTTTTTTACTTTGTAAATTTTTAATAACTTTTTCCCTTTGCAATTTTCCTTCTTTTTGCTTTTTTTTTTTTTCATATGTTTTCATTTTTACTTTTTTTAATTTTTTCGTTGTTTTAAAAATTTTTATTTTTCTCTTTTTTATTCCAAATCTTTTGTCTTTTCTTTTTTTTTCCACAAATTTCCTTTCATTTCTTATTTGCGTTTTTAAATTCTCATACTTTTTTTTTTTATTTTGCATTAACTTTTCTCTTTTTTAATTTTTTTGTCAGACTTTTTAGATTGTTTGGTCTTATATGTTTTTTTATTTTTTGTATTTTTTAAACTAATTTTTTTTTCATTTTGTCATTCCATTTCATTTTTGAAATTTTTATTCAATTTTTGTCCTTTTTCATTTTCTTACTTTTTATAATTTTTTGTTGTATTTTTGTTTTTTTTTTCTTTTTTCGTGCTTTATCTATCTTTTTTCCTTTGCTTTAATTTTTTTTCTTATTTTATTTTCTTTCTTTATTCATAATTTCATAAATTTTTATAAGGTTTTGGAATTTTTTATTTTTCTATCTTTTTTTCTTTTATCATTCTTGGTTATTTTCTGTTGCATTTTTATAATTTTTCATTAACTTTTTCTCCTTCCGAATTTTTCTTCTTTTTTTTACTTTTTTTTATGTGCTTTCATTCTTTTTCGTTCAGTTTTTTCTTTGTTTTAAAATTTTCTATAATTTTTTTTTCTTTTTGTTTTATTTCATATTTTTGCCTCTTCATTCTTTATTTTTTTTCTTCTTTTTCTCAAATTTTATTTTATATATTTTGTATTTTCATTTTTTATTTTTTTCTTAAATCTTTTTGTTCACACCTTTTTCTTTTTTCTTCTTTATAACTTTAAAACCTCAAACTTCTTTTTTTGTGCACTTTCTTTTATTTTATTTTTCATCTTTCATATTTTATATCTTTTTCCTCTATTTGTTATTTTTTTTTCTTTTTCTTTGTAAATTCTAAACTAAAAGTTTTTTCCATTTTATATTTGATTATTCATTTTGTCTTTTTATATTTTTTTGATTCGTTAATTTTTTATTTTTTCCTTTTTTGGTATTTTATTTAATTTTTTCTCTTAATTTATTTTTTTTATTTTCTTATTTTTTTCTACTTTGTAATTTCTTAATAACTTTTTCCCTTCACAATTTTCCTTCTTTTTGCTTTTTTTACATATGCTTTCGTGTTTACTTGTTTTAATTTTTCATTGTTTTAAAAATTTTTATTTTTCTGTTTTTTATTCCAAATCTTTTGTCTTTTCTTTTTTTTTTCCACAAATTTCCTTTCATTTCCTATTTGCGTTTTTAAATTCTCATACTTTTTTTTTTTATTTTGCATTAACTTTGCTCTTTTTTAATTTTTTCTCTGACTTTTTATATTATTAGGTCTTATATGTTTTTCAATTTTTTGTTAAACTAATTTTTTTTTCATTTTGTCATTCCATTTCATTTTTGAAATTTTTATTCAATTTTTGTCCTTTTTTTATTTTCTTACTTTTTATATTTTTTGTTGTATTTTTGTTTTTTTTGTGCTTTATTTATCTTTTTTCTTTTGCTTTACTTTTTTTTCTTATTTTATTTTATTTTTTATTTTCTTTCTTTATTTATAATTTCATAAATTTTTATAAAGTTTTAGAATTTTTTACTTTTCTATCTTTTTTTCTTTTATCATTCTTGGTTATTTTCTATTGCATTTTTATATTTTTTTCATTAACTTTTTCTCCTTCCAAATTTTTCTTCTTTTTTTTACTTTTTTTTTATATGCCATCATTCTTTTTTGTTCACTTTTCTCTTTGTTTTAAAATTTTCTATAAATTTTTTCTTTTTCTTTTATTTCATATTTTTGCCTCTTCATTTTTTATTTTTTTCTTCTTTTTCTCAAATTTTATTTTATATATTTTGTATTTTCTTTTTTTTTTCTTAAATCTTTTTGTTCACACCTTTTTTTATTTCTTCTTTATAGTTTTAAAACCTCAAACTTCTTTTTTTGTGCACTTTCTTTTATTTTATTTTTCATCTTTCATATTTTATATCTTTTTCCTCTGCTTGTTATATTTTTTTTATTTTTCTTTGTACATTCTGAACCAATAGTTTTTTTCATTTTATATTTGAAATTTTTATTCATTTTGTCTTTTTATATTTTTTGATTCGCTAATTTTTTATTTTCTTAATTTGTTTATTTTTATTTTTTCCCTTTTTGGTATTTTATTTAATTTTTTCTCTTAATTTATTTTTTTATTTTCTTTTTTTTCTACTTTGTAATTTTTTAATAACTTTTTCCCTTCATAATTTGCCTTCTTTTTGCTTTTTTTTTTCATATGCTTTCATTTTTACTTGTTTTAATTTTTTTTGTTGTTTTAAAATTTTCTATTTTTCTATTTTTTATTCCAAATCTTTTGTCTCTTTTTTTCCTCAAATTTCCTTTCATTTCTTATTTGCGCTTTTAAATTCTCATACTTTTTTTTTTATTTTGCATTAACTTTTCTCTTTTTTTATTTTTTGTCTGACTTTTTATATTGTTAGGTCTTATATGTTTTTCAATTTTTTTTTTATTTTTTAAACTAATTTTATTTTCATTTTGTCATTCCATTTCATTTTTGAAATTTTTATTCATTTTCTGTCCTCTTTCATTTTCTTACCTTTTATAATTTTTTGTTGTATTTTTGTTTTTTTTTTTCTTTTTTCATGCTTTATTTATCTTTTTTCTTTTGCTTTAATTTTTTTTCTTATTTTAATTTTTCGTCGTTTTAAAAATTTTATTTTTCTATTTTTTATTCCAAATCTTTTGTCTTTTCTTTTTTTTTTTTCCATAAATTTCCTTTCATTTCTTATTTGTGTTTTTAAATTCCCAAACTTTTTATATTGTTAGAACTTATATGTTTTTCAATTTTTTGTATTTTTTAAACTAATTTTTTTCATTTTGTCATTCCATTTCATTTTTGAAATTTTTATTCAATTTTTGTCCTTTTTCATTTTCTTACTTTTTTTTTTTTTGTGCTTTATTTATCTTTTTTCTTTTGCTTTAATTTTTTTTCGTGTTTTATTTTCTTTCTTTATTTATAATTTCATAAATTTTTATAAAGTTTTGGAATTTTTTATTTTTCTATCTTTTTTTCTTTTATCATTCTTGGTTATTTTCTGTTGCATTTTTATAATTTTTCATTAACTTTTTCTCCTTCCGAATTTTTCTTCTTTTTTTTACTTTTTTTTTATGTGCTTTCATTTTTTTTTTGTTCACTTTTTTCTTTGTTTTAAAATTTTCTATAAATTTTTTTCTTTTTATTTTTTTTTTCATATTTTTGCCTCTTCATTTTTTATTTTTTTCTTCTTTTTCTCAATTTTTATTTTATATATTTTGCATTTTCATTTTTTATTTTTTTCTTAAATCTTTTTGTTCGCACCTTTTTTTATTTCTTCTTTATAATTTTAAAACCTCAAACTTCTTTTTCTGTGCACTTTCTTTTATTTTATTTTTCATCTTTCATATTTTATATCTTTTTCCTCTATTTGTTTTTTTTTTTTTTGTTTTTCTTTCTACGTTCTAAACTAAAAGTTTTTTCCATTTTATATTTTAAATTTTTATTCATTTGTCTTTTTATATTTTTTTGCTTCGCTAATTTTTTATTTTCTTACTTTGTTTATTTTTATTTTTCCTTTCTGGGTATTTTATTTAATTTTTTCGCTTAATTTTTTTTTTTTCAACTTTGTAATTTTTTAATAACTTTTTTCCTTCACAATTTTCCTTCTTTTTGCTTTTTTTTCATATGCTTTCATTTTTACTGGTTTTAATTTTTTCGTTGTTTTAAAATTTTTTATTTTTCTATTTTTTATTCCAAATCTTTTGTCTTTTCTTGCTTCTCTTTTTTTTTCCACACATTTCCTTTCATTTCTTATTTGCATTTTTAAATTCTCATACTTTTTTTTATTTTGCATTAACTTTTCTCTTTTTTAATTTTTTGTCTGACTTTTTATATTGTTAGGACTTATATGTTTTTCAATTTTTTTTTGTCTTTTTTAAACTAATTTTTTTTTTTCATTTTGTCATTGCATTTCATTTTTGAAATTTTTATTCAATTTTTGTCCTTTTTTGTATTTTTTTTCTTTGTTTTAAAATTTTCTATAAATTTTTTTCTTTTTGTTTTATTTCATATTTTTGCCTCTTCATTTTTTATTTTTTTCTTCTTTTTCTCATTTTTTTCTCAAATATTTTTTTATATATTTTGTATTTTCATTTGTTATTTTTTTCTTAAATCTTTTTGTTCACACCTTTTTTTATTTCTTCTTTGTAATTTTAAAACCTCAAACTTCTTTTTTTGTGCACTTTCTTTTTATATTTGAAATTTTTATTCATTTTGTCTTTTTATATTTTTTGATTCCCTAATTTTTTATTTTCTTACTTTGTTTATTTTTATTTTTTTCCTTTTATATTTTTTGATTCCCTAACTTTTTTTTACTTTGTAAATTTTTAATAACTTTTTCCCTTTGCAATTTTCCTTCTTTTTGCTTTTTTTTTTTTTCATATGTTTTCATTTTTACTTTTTTTAATTTTTTCGTTGTTTTAAAAATTTTTATTTTTCTCTTTTTTATTCCAAATCTTTTGTCTTTTCTTTTTTTTTCCACAAATTTCCTTTCATTTCTTATTTGCGTTTTTAAATTCTCATACTTTTTTTTTTTATTTTGCATTAACTTTTCTCTTTTTTAATTTTTTTGTCAGACTTTTTAGATTGTTTGGTCTTATATGTTTTTTTATTTTTTGTATTTTTTAAACTAATTTTTTTTTCATTTTGTCATTCCATTTCATTTTTGAAATTTTTATTCAATTTTTGTCCTTTTTCATTTTCTTACTTTTTATAATTTTTTGTTGTATTTTTGTTTTTTTTTTTCTTTTTTCGTGCTTTATCTATCTTTTTTCCTTTGCTTTAATTTTTTTTCTTATTTTATTTTCTTTCTTTATTCATAATTTCATAAATTTTTATAAGGTTTTGGAATTTTTTATTTTTCTATCTTTTTTTCTTTTATCATTCTTGGTTATTTTCTGTTGCATTTTTATAATTTTTCATTAACTTTTTCTCCTTCCGAATTTTTCTTCTTTTTTTTATGTGCTTTCATTCTTTTTCGTTCAGTTTTTTCTTTGTTTTAAAATTTTCTATAAATTTTTTTCTTTTTGTTTTATTTCATATTTTTGCCTCTTCATTCTTTATTTTTTTTCTTCTTTTTCTCAAATTTTATTTTATATATTTTGTATTTTCATTTTTTATTTTTTTCTTAAATCTTTTTGTTCACACCTTTTTTTTTTCTTCTTTATAACTTTAAAACCTCAAACTTCTTTTTTTGTGCACTTTCTTTTATTTTATTTTTCATCTTTCATATTTTATATCTTTTTCCTCTATTTGTTTTTTTTTTTTCTTTTTCTTTGTAAATTCTAAACTAAAAGTTTTTTCCATTTTATATTTGACTATTCATTTTTTCTTTTTATATTTTTTTGATTCGCTAATTTTTTATTTTTTCCTTTTTTGGTATTTTATTTAATTTTTTCTCTTAATTTATTTTTTTTATTTTCTTATTTTTTTCTCCTTTGTAATTTCTTAATAACTTTTTCCCTTCACAATTTTCCTTCTTTTTGCTTTTTTTACATATGCTTTCGTGTTTACTTGTTTTAATTTTTCATTGTTTTAAAATTTTTTATTTTTCTGTTTTTTATTCCAAATCTTTTGTCTTTTCTTTTTTTTTTCCACAAATTTCCTTTCATTTCTTATTTGCGTTTTTAAATTCTCATACTTTTTTTTATTTTGCATTAACTTTGCTCTTTTTTAATTTTTTTCTCTGACTTTTTATATTATTAGGTCTTATATGTTTTTCAATTTTTTGTTAAACTAATTTTTTTTTCATTTTGTCATTCCATTTCATTTTTGAAATTTTTATTCAATTTTTGTCCTTTTTTTATTTTCTTACTTTTTATATTTTTTGTTGTATTTTTGTTTTTTTTGTGCTTTATTTATCTTTTTTCTTTTGCTTTACTTTTTTTTCTTATTTTATTTTATTTTTTATTTTCTTTCTTTATTTATAATTTCATAAATTTTTATAAAGTTTTAGAATTTTTTACTTTTTTACTTTTTTATCTTTTATCATTCTTGGTTATTTTCTATTGCATTTTTATATTTTTTTCATTAACTTTTTCTCCTTCCAAATTTTTCTTCTTTTTTTTACTTTTTTTTTATATGCCATCATTCTTTTTTGTTCACTTTTCTCTTTGTTTTAAAATTTTCTATAAATTTTTTCTTTTTCTTTTATTTCATATTTTTGCCTCTTCATTTTTTATTTTTTTCTTCTTTTTCTCAAATTTTATTTTATATATTTTGTATTTTCTTTTTTTTTTCTTAAATCTTTTTGTTCACACCTTTTTTTATTTCTTCTTTATAGTTTTAAAACCTCAAACTTCTTTTTTTGTGCACTTTCTTTTATTTTATTTTTCATCTTTCATATTTTATATCTTTTTCCTCTGCTTGTTATATTTTTTTTATTTTTCTTTGTACATTCTGAACCAATAGTTTTTTTCATTTTATATTTGAAATTTTTATTCATTTTGTCTTTTTATATTTTTTGATTCGCTAATTTTTTATTTTTTCCTTTTTTGGTATTTTATTTAATTTTTTCTCTTAATTTATTTTTTTATTTTCTTTTTTTTCTACTTTGTAATTTTTTAATAACTTTTTCCCTTCATAATTTGCCTTCTTTTTGCTTTTTTTTTCATATGCTTTCATTTTTACTTGTTTTAATTTTTTTTGTTGTTTTAAAATTTTCTATTTTTCTATTTTTTATTCCAAATCTTTTGTCTCTTTTTTACCTCAAATTTCCTTTCATTTCTTATTTGCGCTTTTAAATTCTCATACTTTTTTTTTATTTTGCATTAACTTTTCTCTTTTTTTATTTTTTGTCTGACTTTTTATATTGTTAGGTCTTATATGTTTTTCAATTTTTTTTTATTTTTTAAACTAATTTTATTTTCATTTTGTCATTCCATTTCATTTTTGAAATTTTTATTCATTTTCTGTCCTCTTTCATTTTCTTACCTTTTATAATTTTTTGTTGTATTTTTGTTTTTTTTTTTTCTTTTTTCATGCTTTATTTATCTTTTTTCTTTTGCTTTAATTTTTTTTCTTATTTTTATTTTTCGTCGTTTTAAAAATTTTATTTTTCTATTTTTTATTCCAAATCTTTTGTCTTTTCTTTTTTTTTTTTCCATAAATTTCCTTTCATTTCTTATTTGTGTTTTTAAATTCCCAAACTTTTTATATTGTTAGAACTTATATGTTTTTCAATTTTTTGTATTTTTTAAACTAATTTTTTTCATTTTGTCATTCCATTTCATTTTTTAAATTTTTATTCAATTTTTGTCCTTTTTCATTTTCTTACTTTTTATATTTTTTGTTGTATTTTTGTTTTTTTTTTTTTGTGCTTTATTTATCTTTTTTCTTTTGCTTTAATTTTTTTTCGTGTTTTATTTTCTTTCTTTATTTATAATTTCATAAATTTTTATAAAGTTTTGGAATTTTTTATTTTTCTATCGTTTTTTCTTTTATCATTCTTGGTTGTTTTCTATTGCATTTTTATAATTTTTCATTAACTTTTTCTCCTTCCGAATTTTTCTTCTTTTTTTTACTTTTTTTTATGTGCTTTCATTCTTTTTTGTTCACTTTTTTCTTTGTTTTAAAATTTTCTATAAATTTTTTTCTTTTTATTTTTTTTTCATATTTTTGCCTCTTCATTTTTTATTTTTTTCTTCTTTTTCTCAATTTTTATTTTATATATTTTGCATTTTCATTTTTTATTTTTTTCTTAAATCTTTTTGTTCGCACCTTTTTTTATTTCTTCTTTATAATTTTAAAACCTCAAACTTCTTTTTTTGTGCACTTTCTTTTATTTTATTTTTCATCTTTCATATTTTATATCTTTTTCCTCTATTTGTTTTTTTTTTTTTTGTTTTTCTTTCTACATTCTAAACTAAAAGTTTTTTCCATTTTATATTTGAAATTTTTATTCATTTGTCTTTTTATATTTTTTTGCTTCGCTAATTTTTTATTTTCTTACTTTGTTTATTTTTATTTTTCCTTTCTGGGTATTTTATTTAATTTTTTCGCTTAATTTTTTTTTTTTCAACTTTGTAATTTTTTAATAACTTTTTTCCTTCACAATTTTCCTTCTTTTTGCTTTTTTTTCATATGCTTTCATTTTTACTGGTTTTAATTTTTTCGTTGTTTTAAAAATTTTTATTTTTCTATTTTTTATTCCAAATCTTTTGTCTTTTCTTGCTTCTCTTTTTTTTTCCACACATTTCCTTTCATTTCTTATTTGCATTTTTAAATTCTCATACTTTTTTTTATTTTGCATTAACTTTTCTCTTTTTTAATTTTTTGTCTGACTTTTTATATTGTTAGGACTTATATGTTTTTCAATTTTTTTTTGTCTTTTTTAAACTATTTTTTTTTTCATTTTGTCATTCTATTTCATTTTTGAAATTTTTATTCAATTTTTGTCCTTTTTTTGTATTTTTTTTCTTTGTTTTAAAATTTTCTATAAATTTTTTTCTTTTTGTTTTATTTCATATTTTTGCCTCTTCATTTTTTATTTTTTTCTTCTTTTTCTCATTTTTTTCTCAAATATTTTTTTATATATTTTGTATTTTCATTTGTTATTTTTTTCTTAAATCTTTTTGTTCACACCTTTTTTTATTTCTTCTTTGTAATTTTAAAACCTCAAACTTCTTTTTTTGTGCATTTTCTTTTTATATTTGAAATTTTTATTCATTTTGTCTTTTTATATTTTTTGATTCCCTAATTTTTTATTTTCTTACTTTGTTTATTTTTATTTTTTTCCTTTTATATTTTTTGATTCCCTAACTTTTTTTTACTTTGTAAATTTTTAATAACTTTTTCCCTTTGCAATTTTCCTTCATTTTGCTTTTTTTTTTTCATATGTTTTCATTTTTACTTTTTTTAATTTTTTCGTTGTTTTAAAAATTTTTATTTTTCTCTTTTTTATTCCAAATCTTTTGTCTTTTCTTTTTTTTTCCACAAATTTCCTTTCATTTCTTATTTGCGTTTTTAAATTCTCATACTTTTTTTTTTTATTTTGCATTAACTTTTCTCTTTTTTAATTTTTTGTCAGACTTTTTAGATTGTTTGGTCTTATATGTTTTTTAATTTTTTGTATTTTTTAAACTAATTTTTTTTTCATTTTGTCATTCCATTTCATTTTTGAAATTTTTATTCAATTTTTGTCCTTTTTCATTTTCTTACTTTTTATAATTTTTTGTTATATTTTTGTTTTTTTTTTTTTCTTTTTTCGTGCTTTATCTATCTTTTTTCTTTTGCTTTAATTTTTTTTCTTATTTTATTTTCTTTCTTTATTCATAATTTCATAAATTTTTATAAGGTTTTGGAATTTTTTATTTTTCTATCTTTTTTTCTTTTATCATTCTTGGTTATTTTCTGTTGCATTTTTATAATTTTTCATTAACTTTTTCTCCTTCCGAATTTTTCTTCTTTTTTTTACTTTTTTTTATGTGCTTTCATTCTTTTTCGTTCAGTTTTTTCTTTGTTTTAAAATTTTCTATAATTTTTTTTTCTTTTTGTTTTATTTCATATTTTTGCCTCTTCATTCTTTATTTTTTTTCTTCTTTTTCTCAAATTTTATTTTATATATTTTGTATTTTCATTTTTTATTTTTTTCTTAAATCTTTTTGTTCACACCTTTTTTTTTTTCTTCTTTATAACTTTAAAACCTCAAACTTCTTTTTTTGTGCACTTTCTTTTATTTTATTTTTCATCTTTCATATTTTATATCTTTTTCCTCTATTTGTTATTTTTTTTTCTTTTTCTTTGTAAATTCTAAACTAAAAGTTTTTTCCATTTTATATTTGATTATTCATTTTGTCTTTTTATATTTTTTTGATTCGCTAATTTTTTATTTTTTCCTTTTTTGGTATTTTATTTAATTTTTTCTCTTAATTTATTTTTTTTATTTTCTTATTTTTTTCTCCTTTGTAATTTCTTAATAACTTTTTCCCTTCACAATTTTCCTTCTTTTTGCTTTTTTTACATATGCTTTCGTGTTTACTCGTTTTAATTTTTCATTGTTTTAAAAATTTTTATTTTTCTGTTTTTTATTCCAAATCTTTTGTCTTTTCTTTTTTTTTTTCCACAAATTTCCTTTCATTTCTTATTTGCGTTTTTAAATTCTCATACTTTTTTTTTTATTTTGCATTAACTTTGCTCTTTTTTAATTTTTTCTCTGACTTTTTATATTATTAGGTCTTATATGTTTTTCAATTTTTTGTTAAACTAATTTTTTTTTCATTTTGTCATTCCATTTCATTTTTGAAATTTTTATTCAATTTTTGTCCTTTTTTTATTTTCTTACTTTTTATATTTTTTGTTGTATTTTTGTTTTTTTTGTGCTTTATTTATCTTTTTTCTTTTGCTTTACTTTTTTTTCTTATTTTATTTTATTTTTTATTTTATTTTTTATTTATAATTTCATAAATTTTTATAAAGTTTTAGAATTTTTTACTTTTCTATCTTTTTTTCTTTTATCATTCTTGGTTATTTTCTATTGCATTTTTATATTTTTTTCATTAACTTTTTCTCCTTCCAAATTTTTCTTCTTTTTTTTACTTTTTTTTTATATGCCATCATTCTTTTTTGTTCACTTTTCTCTTTGTTTTAAAATTTTCTATAAATTTTTTCTTTTTCTTTTATTTCATATTTTTGCCTCTTCATTTTTTATTTTTTTCTTCTTTTTCTCAAATTTTATTTTATATATTTTGTATTTTCTTTTTTTTTTCTTAAATCTTTTTGTTCACACCTTTTTTTATTTCTTCTTTATAGTTTTAAAACCTCAAACTTCTTTTTTTGTGCACTTTCTTTTATTTTATTTTTCATCTTTCATATTTTATATCTTTTTCCTCTGCTTGTTATATTTTTTTTTATTTTTCTTTGTACATTCTGAAGCAATAGTTTTTTTCATTTTATATTTGAAATTTTTATTCATTTTGTCTTTTTATATTTTTTGATTCGCTAATTTTTTATTTTTTCCTTTTTTGGTATTTTATTTAATTTTTTCTCTTAATTTATTTTTTTATTTTCTTTTTTTTCTACTTTGTAATTTTTTAATAACTTTTTCCCTTCATAATTTGCCTTCTTTTTGCTTTTTTTTTCATATGCTTTCATTTTTACTTGTTTTAATTTTTTTTGTTGTTTTAAAATTTTCTATTTTTCTATTTTTTATTCCAAATCTTTTGTCTCTTTTTTACCTCAAATTTCCTTTCATTTCTTATTTGCGCTTTTAAATTCTCATACTTTTTTTTTATTTTGCATTAACTTTTCTCTTTTTTTATTTTTTGTCTGACTTTTTATATTGTTAGGTCTTATATGTTTTTCAATTTTTTTTTATTTTTTAAACTAATTTTATTTTCATTTTGTCATTCCATTTCATTTTTGAAATTTTTATTCATTTTCTGTCCTCTTTCATTTTCTTACCTTTTATAATTTTTTGTTGTATTTTTGTTTTTTTTTTCTTTTTTCATGCTTTATTTATCTTTTTTCTTTTGCTTTAATTTTTTTTCTTATTTTTATTTTTCGTCGTTTTAAAAATTTTATTTTTCTATTTTTTATTCCAAATCTTTTGTCTTTTCTTTTTTTTTTTTCCATAAATTTCCTTTCATTTCTTATTTGTGTTTTTAAATTCCCAAACTTTTTATATTGTTAGAACTTATATGTTTTTCAATTTTTTGTATTTTTTAAACTAATTTTTTTCATTTTGTCATTCCATTTCATTTTTTAAATTTTTATTCAATTTTTGTCCTTTTTCATTTTCTTACTTTTTATATTTTTTGTTGTATTTTTGTTTTTTTTTTTTTGTGCTTTATTTATCTTTTTTCTTTTGCTTTAATTTTTTTTCGTGTTTTATTTTCTTTCTTTATTTATAATTTCATAAATTTTTATAAAGTTTTGGAATTTTTTATTTTTCTATCGTTTTTTCTTTTATCATTCTTGGTTGTTTTCTATTGCATTTTTATAATTTTTCATTAACTTTTTCTCCTTCCGAATTTTTCTTCTTTTTTTTACTTTTTTTTATGTGCTTTCATTTTTTTTTGTTCACTTTTTTCTTTGTTTTAAAATTTTCTATAAATTTTTTTCTTTTTATTTTTTTTTCATATTTTTGCCTCTTCATTTTTTATTTTTTTCTTCTTTTTCTCAATTTTTATTTTATATATTTTGCATTTTCATTTTTTATTTTTTTCTTAAATCTTTTTGTTCGCACCTTTTTTTATTTCTTCTTTATAATTTTAAAACCTCAAACTTCTTTTTTTGTGCACTTTCTTTTATTTTATTTTTCATCTTTCATATTTTATATCTTTTTCCTCTATTTGTTTTTTTTTTTTTTGTTTTTCTTTCTACATTCTAAACTAAAAGTTTTTTCCATTTTATATTTGAAATTTTTATTCATTTGTCTTTTTATATTTTTTTGCTTCGCTAATTTTTTATTTTCTTACTTTGTTTATTTTTATTTTTCCTTTCTGGGTATTTTATTTAATTTTTTCGCTTAATTTATTTTTTTTCAACTTTGTAATTTTTTAATAACTTTTTTCCTTCACAATTTTCCTTCTTTTTGCTTTTTTTTCATATGCTTTCATTTTTACTGGTTTTAATTTTTTCGTTGTTTTAAAAATTTTTATTTTTCTATTTTTTATTCCAAATCTTTTGTCTTTTCTTGCTTCTCTTTTTTTTTCCACACATTTCCTTTCATTTCTTATTTGCATTTTTAAATTCTCATACTTTTTTTTATTTTGCATTAACTTTTCTCTTTTTTAATTTTTTGTCTGACTTTTTATATTGTTAGGACTTATATGTTTTTCAATTTTTTTTTGTCTTTTTTAAACTATTTTTTTTTTCATTTTGTCATTCTATTTCATTTTTGAAATTTTTATTCAATTTTTGTATTTTTTTTCTTTGTTTTAAAATTTTCTATAAATTTTTTTCTTTTTGTTTTATTTCATATTTTTGCCTCTTCATTTTTTATTTTTTTCTTCTTTTTCTCATTTTTTTCTCAAATATTTTTTTATATATTTTGTATTTTCATTTGTTATTTTTTTCTTAAATCTTTTTGTTCACACCTTTTTTTATTTCTTCTTTGTAATTTTAAAACCTCAAACTTCTTTTTTTGTGCATTTTCTTTTTATATTTGAAATTTTTATTCATTTTGTCTTTTTATATTTTTTGATTCCCTAATTTTTTATTTTCTTACTTTGTTTATTTTTATTTTTTTCCTTTTATATTTTTTGATTCCCTAACTTTTTTTTACTTTGTAAATTTTTAATAACTTTTTCCCTTTGCAATTTTCCTTCATTTTGCTTTTTTTTTTTTCATATGTTTTCATTTCTACTTTTTTTAATTTTTTCGTTGTTTTAAAAATTTTTATTTTTCTCTTTTTTATTCCAAATCTTTTGTCTTTTCTTTTTTTTTCCACAAATTTCCTTTCATTTCTTATTTGCGTTTTTAAATTCTCATACTTTTTTTTTTATTTTGCATTAACTTTTCTCTTTTTTAATTTTTTGTCAGACTTTTTAGATTGTTTGGTCTTATATGTTTTTTAATTTTTTGTATTTTTTAAACTAATTTTTTTTTCATTTTGTCATTCCATTTCATTTTTGAAATTTTTATTCAATTTTTGTCCTTTTTCGTTTTCTTACTTTTTATAATTTTTTGTTGTATTTTTGTTTTTTTTTTTTCTTTTTTCGTGCTTTATCTATCTTTTTTCTTTTGCTTTAATTTTTTTTCTTATTTTATTTTCTTTCTTTATTCATAATTTCATAAATTTTTATAAGGTTTTGGAATTTTTTATTTTTCTATCTTTTTTTCTTTTATCATTCTTGGTTATTTTCTGTTGCATTTTTATAATTTTTCATTAACTTTTTCTCCTTCCGAATTTTTCTTCTTTTTTTTATGTGCTTTCATTCTTTTTCGTTCAGTTTTTTCTTTGTTTTAAAATTTTCTATAAATTTTTTTCTTTTTGTTTTATTTCATATTTTTGCCTCTTCATTCTTTATTTTTTTTCTTCTTTTTCTCAAATTTTATTTTATATATTTTGTATTTTCATTTTTTATTTTTTTCTTAAATCTTTTTGTTCACACCTTTTTTTTTTTTCTTCTTTATAACTTTAAAACCTCAAACTTCTTTTTTTGTGCACTTTCTTTTATTTTATTTTTCATCTTTCATATTTTATATCTTTTTCCTCTATTTGTTATTTTTTTTTCTTTTTCTTTGTAAATTCTAAACTAAAAGTTTTTTCCATTTTATATTTGATTATTCATTTTGTCTTTTTATATTTTTTTGATTCGCTAATTTTTTATTTTTTCCTTTTTTGGTATTTTATTTAATTTTTTCTCTTAATTTATTTTTTTTATTTTCTTATTTTTTTCTCCTTTGTAATTTCTTAATAACTTTTTCCCTTCACAATTTTCCTTCTTTTTGCTTTTTTTACATATGCTTTCGTGTTTACTTGTTTTAATTTTTCATTGTTTTAAAAATTTTTATTTTTCTGTTTTTTATTCCAAATCTTTTGTCTTTTCTTTTTTTTTTCCACAAATTTCCTTTCATTTCTTATTTGCGTTTTTAAATTCTCATACTTTTTTTTTATTTTGCATTAATTTTGCTCTTTTTTAATTTTTTCTCTGACTTTTTATATTATTAGGTCTTATATGTTTTTCAATTTTTTGTTAAACTAATTTTTTTTTCATTTTGTCATTCCATTTCATTTTTGAAATTTTTATTCAATTTTTGTCCTTTTTTTATTTTCTTACTTTTTATATTTTTTGTTGTATTTTTGTTTTTTTTGTGCTTTATTTATCTTTTTTCTTTTGCTTTACTTTTTTTTCTTATTTTATTTTATTTTTTATTTTCTTTCTTTATTTATAATTTCATAAATTTTTATAAAGTTTTAGAATTTTTTACTTTTCTATCTTTTTTTCTTTTATCATTCTTGGTTATTTTCTATTGCATTTTTATATTTTTTTCATTAACTTTTTCTCCTTCCAAATTTTTCTTCTTTTTTTTACTTTTTTTTTATATGCCATCATTCTTTTTTGTTCACTTTTCTCTTTGTTTTAAAATTTTCTATAAATTTTTTCTTTTTCTTTTATTTCATATTTTTGCCTCTTCATTTTTTATTTTTTTCTTCTTTTTCTCAAATTTTATTTTATATATTTTGTATTTTCTTTTTTTTTTCTTAAATCTTTTTCTTCACACCTTTTTTTATTTCTTCTTTATAGTTTTAAAACCTCAAACTTCTTTTTTTGTGCACTTTCTTTTATTTTATTTTTCATCTTTCATATTTTATATCTTTTTCCTCTGCTTGTTATATTTTTTTTATTTTTCTTTGTACATTCTGAACCAATAGTTTTTTTCATTTTATATTTGAAATTTTTATTCATTTTGTCTTTTTATATTTTTTGATTCGCTAATTTTTTATTTTTTCCTTTTTTGGTATTTTATTTAATTTTTTCTCTTAATTTATTTTTTTATTTTCTTTTTTTTCTACTTTGTAATTTTTTAATAACTTTTTCCCTTCATAATTTGCCTTCTTTTTGCTTTTTTTTTCATATGCTTTCATTTTTACTTGTTTTAATTTTTTTTGTTGTTTTAAAATTTTCTATTTTTCTATTTTTTATTCCAAATCTTTTGTCTCTTTTTTACCTCAAATTTCCTTTCATTTCTTATTTGCGCTTTTAAATTCTCATACTTTTTTTTTATTTTGCATTAACTTTTCTCTTTTTTTATTTTTTGTCTGACTTTTTATATTGTTAGGTCTTATATGTTTTTCAATTTTTTTTTATTTTTTAAACTAATTTTATTTTCATTTTGTCATTCCATTTCATTTTTGAAATTTTTATTCATTTTCTGTCCTCTTTCATTTTCTTACCTTTTATAATTTTTTGTTGTATTTTTGTTTTTTTTTTTTCTTTTTTCATGCTTTATTTATCTTTTTTCTTTTGCTTTAATTTTTTTTCTTATTTTTATTTTTCGTCGTTTTAAA
Source organism: Durio zibethinus (assembly GCF_047325235.1). Lineage (NCBI taxonomy): Eukaryota > Viridiplantae > Streptophyta > Magnoliopsida > Malvales > Malvaceae > Durio > Durio zibethinus. Next base: position 12,381,509 of record NC_143180.1, on the reverse strand, counting down.
AATTTTATTTTTCTATTTTTTATTCCAAATCTTTTGTCTTTTCTTTTTTTTTTTTCCATAAATTTCCTTTCATTTCTTATTTGTGTTTTTAAATTCCCAAACTTTTTATATTGTTAGAACTTATATGTTTTTCAATTTTTTGTATTTTTTAAACTAATTTTTTTCATTTTGTCATTCCATTTCATTTTTTAAATTTTTATTCAATTTTTGTCCTTTTTCATTTTCTTACTTTTTATATTTTTTGTTGTATTTTTGTTTTTTTTTTTTTTGTGCTTTATTTATCTTTTTTCTTTTGCTTTAATTTTTTTTCGTGTTTTATTTTCTTTCTTTATTTATAATTTCATAAATTTTTATAAAGTTTTGGAATTTTTTATTTTTCTATCGTTTTTTCTTTTATCATTCTTGGTTGTTTTCTATTGCATTTTTATAATTTTTCATTAACTTTTTCTCCTTCCGAATTTTTCTTCTTTTTTTTACTTTTTTTTATGTGCTTTCATTTTTTTTTGTTCACTTTTTTCTTTGTTTTAAAATTTTCTATAAATTTTTTTCTTTTTATTTTTTTTTCATATTTTTGCCTCTTCATTTTTTATTTTTTTCTTCTTTTTCTCAATTTTTATTTTATATATTTTGCATTTTCATTTTTTATTTTTTTCTTAAATCCTTTTGTTCGCACCTTTTTTTATTTCTTCTTTATAATTTTAAAACCTCAAACTTCTTTTTTTGTGCACTTTCTTTTATTTTATTTTTCATCTTTCATATTTTATATCTTTTTCCTCTATTTGTTTTTTTTTTTTTTTGTTTTTCTTTCTACATTCTAAACTAAAAGTTTTTTCCATTTTATATTTGAAATTTTTATTCATTTGTCTTTTTATATTTTTTTGCTTCGCTAATTTTTTATTTTCTTACTTTGTTTATTTTTATTTTTCCTTTCTGGGTATTTTATTTAATTTTTTCGCCTAATTTATTTTTTTTCAACTTTGTAATTTTTTAATAACTTTTTTCCTTCACAATTTTCCTTCTTTTTGCTTTTTTTTCATATGCTTTCATTTTTACTGGTTTTAATTTTTTCGTTGTTTTAAAAATTTTTATTTTTCTATTTTTTATTCCAAATCTTTTGTCTTTTCTTGCTTCTCTTTTTTTTTCCACACATTTCCTTTCATTTCTTATTTGCATTTTTAAATTCTCATACTTTTTTTTATTTTGCATTAACTTTTCTCTTTTTTAATTTTTTGTCTGACTTTTTATATTGTTAGGACTTATATGTTTTTCAATTTTTTTTTGTCTTTTTTAAACTATTTTTTTTTCATTTTGTCATTCTATTTCATTTTTGAAATTTTTATTCAATTTTTGTCCTTTTTTTGTATTTTTTTTCTTTGTTTTAAAATTTTCTATAAATTTTTTTCTTTTTGTTTTATTTCATATTTTTGCCTCTTCATTTTTTATTTTTTTCTTCTTTTTCTCATTTTTTTCTCAAATATTTTTTTATATATTTTGTATTTTCATTTGTTATTTTTTTCTTAAATCTTTTTGTTCACACCTTTTTTTATTTCTTCTTTGTAATTTTAAAACCTCAAACTTCTTTTTTTGTGCATTTTCTTTTTATATTTGAAATTTTTATTCATTTTGTCTTTTTATATTTTTTGATTCCCTAATTTTTTATTTTCTTACTTTGTTTATTTTTATTTTTTTCCTTTTATATTTTTTGATTCCCTAACTTTTTTTTACTTTGTAAATTTTTAATAACTTTTTCCCTTTGCAATTTTCCTTCATTTTGCTTTTTTTTTTTCATATGTTTTCATTTCTACTTTTTTTAATTTTTTCGTTGTTTTAAAAATTTTTATTTTTCTCTTTTTTATTCCAAATCTTTTGTCTTTTCTTTTTTTTTCCACAAATTTCCTTTCATTTCTTATTTGCGTTTTTAAATTCTCATACTTTTTTTTTTATTTTGCATTAACTTTTCTCTTTTTTAATTTTTTGTCAGACTTTTTAGATTGTTTGGTCTTATATGTTTTTTAATTTTTTGTATTTTTTAAACTAATTTTTTTTTCATTTTGTCATTCCATTTCATTTTTGAAATTTTTATTCAATTTTTGTCCTTTTTCATTTTCTTACTTTTTATAATTTTTTGTTGTATTTTTGTTTTTTTTTTTTTTCTTTTTTCGTGCTTTATCTATCTTTTTTCTTTTGCTTTAATTTTTTTTCTTATTTTATTTTCTTTCTTTATTCATAATTTCATAAATTTTTATAAGGTTTTGGAATTTTTTATTTTTCTATCTTTTTTTCTTTTATCATTCTTGGTTATTTTCTGTTGCATTTTTATAATTTTTCATTAACTTTTTCTCCTTCCGAATTTTTCTTCTTTTTTTTATGTGCTTTCATTCTTTTTCGTTCAGTTTTTTCTTTGTTTTAAAATTTTCTATAAATTTTTTTCTTTTTGTTTTATTTCATATTTTTGCCTCTTCATTCTTTATTTTTTTTCTTCTTTTTCTCAAATTTTATTTTATATATTTTGTATTTTCATTTTTTATTTTTTTCTTAAATCTTTTTGTTCACACCTTTTTTTTTTTTCTTCTTTATAACTTTAAAACCTCAAACTTCTTTTTTTGTGCACTTTCTTTTATTTTATTTTTCATCTTTCATATTTTATATCTTTTTCCTCTATTTGTTATTTTTTTTTCTTTTTCTTTGTAAATTCTAAACTAAAAGTTTTTTCCATTTTATATTTGATTATTCATTTTGTCTTTTTATATTTTTTTGATTCGCTAATTTTTTATTTTTTCCTTTTTTGGTATTTTATTTAATTTTTTCTCTTAATTTATTTTTTTTATTTTCTTATTTTTTTCTCCTTTGTAATTTCTTAATAACTTTTTCCCTTCACAATTTTCCTTCTTTTTGCTTTTTTTACATATGCTTTCGTGTTTACTTGTTTTAATTTTTCATTGTTTTAAAAATTTTTATTTTTCTGTTTTTTATTCCAAATCTTTTGTCTTTTCTTTTTTTTTTTCCACAAATTTCCTTTCATTTCTTATTTGCGTTTTTAAATTCTCATACTTTTTTTTTATTTTGCATTAATTTTGCTCTTTTTTAATTTTTTCTCTGACTTTTTATATTATTAGGTCTTATATGTTTTTCAATTTTTTGTTAAACTAATTTTTTTTTCATTTTGTCATTCCATTTCATTTTTGAAATTTTTATTCAATTTTTGTCCTTTTTTTATTTTCTTACTTTTTATATTTTTTGTTGTATTTTTGTTTTTTTTGTGCTTTATTTATCTTTTTTCTTTTGCTTTACTTTTTTTTCTTATTTTATTTTATTTTTTATTTTCTTTCTTTATTTATAATTTCATAAATTTTTAAAGTTTTAGAATTTTTTACTTTTCTATCTTTTTTTCTTTTATCATTCTTGGTTATTTTCTATTGCATTTTTATATTTTTTTCATTAACTTTTTCTCCTTCCAAATTTTTCTTCTTTTTTTTACTTTTTTTTTATATGCCATCATTCTTTTTTGTTCACTTTTCTCTTTGTTTTAAAATTTTCTATAAATTTTTTCTTTTTCTTTTATTTCATATTTTTGCCTCTTCATTTTTTATTTTTTTCTTCTTTTTCTCAAATTTTATTTTATATATTTTGTATTTTCTTTTTTTTTTCTTAAATCTTTTTGTTCACACCTTTTTTTATTTCTTCTTTATAGTTTTAAAACCTCAAACTTCTTTTTTTGTGCACTTTCTTTTATTTTATTTTTCATCTTTCATATTTTATATCTTTTTCCTCTGCTTGTTATATTTTTTTTATTTTTCTTTGTACATTCTGAACCAATAGTTTTTTTCATTTTATATTTGAAATTTTTATTCATTTTGTCTTTTTATATTTTTTGATTCGCTAATTTTTTATTTTTTCCTTTTTTGGTATTTTATTTAATTTTTTCTCTTAATTTATTTTTTTATTTTCTTTTTTTTCTACTTTGTAATTTTTTAATAACTTTTTCCCTTCATAATTTGCCTTCTTTTTGCTTTTTTTTTCATATGCTTTCATTTTTACTTGTTTTAATTTTTTTTGTTGTTTTAAAATTTTCTATTTTTCTATTTTTTATTCCAAATCTTTTGTCTCTTTTTTACCTCAAATTTCCTTTCATTTCTTATTTGCGCTTTTAAATTCTCATACTTTTTTTTTATTTTGCATTAACTTTTCTCTTTTTTTATTTTTTGTCTGACTTTTTATATTGTTAGGTCTTATATGTTTTTCAATTTTTTTTTATTTTTTAAACTAATTTTATTTTCATTTTGTCATTCCATTTCATTTTTGAAATTTTTATTCATTTTCTGTCCTCTTTCATTTTCTTACCTTTTATAATTTTTTGTTGTATTTTTGTTTTTTTTTTTTCTTTTTTCATGCTTTATTTATCTTTTTTCTTTTGCTTTAATTTTTTTTCTTATTTTTATTTTTCGTCGTTTTAAAAATTTTATTTTTCTATTTTTTATTCCAAATCTTTTGTCTTTTCTTTTTTTTTTTTCCATAAATTTCCTTTCATTTCTTATTTGTGTTTTTAAATTCCCAAACTTTTTATATTGTTAGAACTTATATGTTTTTCAATTTTTTGTATTTTTTAAACTAATTTTTTTCATTTTGTCATTCCATTTCATTTTTTAAATTTTTATTCAATTTTTGTCCTTTTTCATTTTCTTACTTTTTATATTTTTTGTTGTATTTTTGTTTTTTTTTTTTTTGTGCTTTATTTATCTTTTTTCTTTTGCTTTAATTTTTTTTCGTGTTTTATTTTCTTTCTTTATTTATAATTTCATAAATTTTTATAAAGTTTTGGAATTTTTTATTTTTCTATCGTTTTTTCTTTTATCATTCTTGGTTGTTTTCTATTGCATTTTTATAATTTTTCATTAACTTTTTCTCCTTCCGAATTTTTCTTCTTTTTTTTACTTTTTTTTATGTGCTTTCATTTTTTTTTGTTCACTTTTTTCTTTGTTTTAAAATTTTCTATAAATTTTTTTCTTTTTATTTTTTTTTCATATTTTTGCCTCTTCATTTTTTATTTTTTTCTTCTTTTTCTCAATTTTTATTTTATATATTTTGCATTTTCATTTTTTATTTTTTTCTTAAATCCTTTTGTTCGCACCTTTTTTTATTTCTTCTTTATAATTTTAAAACCTCAAACTTCTTTTTTTGTGCACTTTCTTTTATTTTATTTTTCATCTTTCATATTTTATATCTTTTTCCTCTATTTGTTTTTTTTTTTTTTTGTTTTTCTTTCTACATTCTAAACTAAAAGTTTTTTCCATTTTATATTTGAAATTTTTATTCATTTGTCTTTTTATATTTTTTTGCTTCGCTAATTTTTTATTTTCTTACTTTGTTTATTTTTATTTTTCCTTTCTGGGTATTTTATTTAATTTTTTCGCCTAATTTATTTTTTTTCAACTTTGTAATTTTTTAATAACTTTTTTCCTTCACAATTTTCCTTCTTTTTGCTTTTTTTTCATATGCTTTCATTTTTACTGGTTTTAATTTTTTCGTTGTTTTAAAAATTTTTATTTTTCTATTTTTTATTCCAAATCTTTTGTCTTTTCTTGCTTCTCTTTTTTTTTCCACACATTTCCTTTCATTTCTTATTTGCATTTTTAAATTCTCATACTTTTTTTTATTTTGCATTAACTTTTCTCTTTTTTAATTTTTTGTCTGACTTTTTATATTGTTAGGACTTATATGTTTTTCAATTTTTTTTTGTCTTTTTTAAACTATTTTTTTTTTCATTTTGTCATTCTATTTCATTTTTGAAATTTTTATTCAATTTTTGTCCTTTTTTTGTATTTTTTTTCTTTGTTTTAAAATTTTCTATAAATTTTTTTCTTTTTGTTTTATTTCATATTTTTGCCTCTTCATTTTTTATTTTTTTCTTCTTTTTCTCATTTTTTTCTCAAATATTTTTTTATATATTTTGTATTTTCATTTGTTATTTTTTTCTTAAATCTTTTTGTTCACACCTTTTTTTATTTCTTCTTTGTAATTTTAAAACCTCAAACTTCTTTTTTTGTGCATTTTCTTTTTATATTTGAAATTTTTATTCATTTTGTCTTTTTATATTTTTTGATTCCCTAATTTTTTATTTTCTTACTTTGTTTATTTTTATTTTTTTCCTTTTATATTTTTTGATTCCCTAACTTTTTTTTACTTTGTAAATTTTTAATAACTTTTTCCCTTTGCAATTTTCCTTCATTTTGCTTTTTTTTTTTTCATATGTTTTCATTTCTACTTTTTTTAATTTTTTCGTTGTTTTAAAAATTTTTATTTTTCTCTTTTTTATTCCAAATCTTTTGTCTTTTCTTTTTTTTTCCACAAATTTCCTTTCATTTCTTATTTGCGTTTTTAAATTCTCATACTTTTTTTTTTATTTTGCATTAACTTTTCTCTTTTTTAATTTTTTGTCAGACTTTTTAGATTGTTTGGTCTTATATGTTTTTTAATTTTTTGTATTTTTTGAACTAATTTTTTTTTCATTTTGTCATTCCATTTCATTTTTGAAATTTTTATTCAATTTTTGTCCTTTTTCATTTTCTTACTTTTTATAATTTTTTGTTGTATTTTTGTTTTTTTTTTTTTCTTTTTTCGTGCTTTATCTATCTTTTTTCTTTTGCTTTAATTTTTTTTCTTATTTTATTTTCTTTCTTTATTCATAATTTCATAAATTTTTATAAGGTTTTGGAATTTTTTATTTTTCTATCTTTTTTTCTTTTATCATTCTTGGTTATTTTCTGTTGCATTTTTATAATTTTTCATTAACTTTTTCTCCTTCCGAATTTTTCTTCTTTTTTTTATGTGCTTTCATTCTTTTTCGTTCAGTTTTTTCTTTGTTTTAAAATTTTCTATAAATTTTTTTCTTTTTGTTTTATTTCATATTTTTGCCTCTTCATTCTTTATTTTTTTTCTTCTTTTTCTCAAATTTTATTTTATATATTTTGTATTTTCATTTTTTATTTTTTTCTTAAATCTTTTTGTTCACACCTTTTTTTTTTTTCTTCTTTATAACTTTAAAACCTCAAACTTCTTTTTTTGTGCACTTTCTTTTATTTTATTTTTCATCTTTCATATTTTATATCTTTTTCCTCTATTTGTTATTTTTTTTTCTTTTTCTTTGTAAATTCTAAACTAAAAGTTTTTTCCATTTTATATTTGATTATTCATTTTGTCTTTTTATATTTTTTTGATTCGCTAATTTTTTATTTTTTCCTTTTTTGGTATTTTATTTAATTTTTTCTCTTAATTTATTTTTTTTATTTTCTTATTTTTTTCTCCTTTGTAATTTCTTAATAACTTTTTCCCTTCACAATTTTCCTTCTTTTTGCTTTTTTTACATATGCTTTCGTGTTTACTTGTTTTAATTTTTCATTGTTTTAAAAATTTTTATTTTTCTGTTTTTTATTCCAAATCTTTTGTCTTTTCTTTTTTTTTTCCACAAATTTCCTTTCATTTCTTATTTGCGTTTTTAAATTCTCAAACTTTTTTTTTATTTTGCATTAATTTTGCTCTTTTTTAATTTTTTCTCTGACTTTTTATATTATTAGGTCTTATATGTTTTTCAATTTTTTGTTAAACTAATTTTTTTTTCATTTTGTCATTCCATTTCATTTTTGAAATTTTTATTCAATTTTTGTCCTTTTTTTATTTTCTTACTTTTTATATTTTTTGTTGTATTTTTGTTTTTTTTGTGCTTTATTTATCTTTTTTCTTTTGCTTTACTTTTTTTTCTTATTTTATTTTATTTTTTATTTTCTTTCTTTATTTATAATTTCATAAATTTTTATAAAGTTTTAGAATTTTTTACTTTTCTATCTTTTTTTCTTTTATCATTCTTGGTTATTTTCTATTGCATTTTTATATTTTTTTCATTAACTTTTTCTCCTTCCAAATTTTTCTTCTTTTTTTTACTTTTTTTTTATATGCCATCATTCTTTTTTGTTCACTTTTCTCTTTGTTTTAAAATTTTCTATAAATTTTTTCTTTTTCTTTTATTTCATATTTTTGCCTCTTCATTTTTTATTTTTTTCTTCTTTTTCTCAAATTTTATTTTATATATTTTGTATTTTCTTTTTTTTTTCTTAAATCTTTTTGTTCACACCTTTTTTTATTTCTTCTTTATAGTTTTAAAACCTCAAACTTCTTTTTTTGTGCACTTTCTTTTATTTTATTTTTCATCTTTCATATTTTATATCTTTTTCCTCTGCTTGTTATATTTTTTTTATTTTTCTTTGTACATTCTGAACCAATAGTTTTTTTCATTTTATATTTGAAATTTTTATTCATTTTGTCTTTTTATATTTTTTGATTCGCTAATTTTTTATTTTTTCCTTTTTTGGTATTTTATTTAATTTTTTCTCTTAATTTATTTTTTTATTTTCTTTTTTTTCTACTTTGTAATTTTTTAATAACTTTTTCCCTTCATAATTTGCCTTCTTTTTGCTTTTTTTTTCATATGCTTTCATTTTTACTTGTTTTAATTTTTTTTGTTGTTTTAAAATTTTCTATTTTTCTATTTTTTATTCCAAATCTTTTGTCTCTTTTTTACCTCAAATTTCCTTTCATTTCTTATTTGCGCTTTTAAATTCTCATACTTTTTTTTTATTTTGCATTAACTTTTCTCTTTTTTTATTTTTTGTCTGACTTTTTATATTGTTAGGTCTTATATGTTTTTCAATTTTTTTTTATTTTTTAAACTAATTTTATTTTCATTTTGTCATTCCATTTCATTTTTGAAATTTTTATTCATTTTCTGTCCTCTTTCATTTTCTTACCTTTTATAATTTTTTGTTGTATTTTTGTTTTTTTTTTTTCTTTTTTCATGCTTTATTTATCTTTTTTCTTTTGCTTTAATTTTTTTTCTTATTTTTATTTTTCGTCGTTTTAAAAATTTTATTTTTCTATTTTTTATTCCAAATCTTTTGTCTTTTCTTTTTTTTTTTTCCATAAATTTCCTTTCATTTCTTATTTGTGTTTTTAAATTCCCAAACTTTTTATATTGTTAGAACTTATATGTTTTTCAATTTTTTGTATTTTTTAAACTAATTTTTTTCATTTTGTCATTCCATTTCATTTTTTAAATTTTTATTCAATTTTTGTCCTTTTTCATTTTCTTACTTTTTATATTTTTTGTTGTATTTTTGTTTTTTTTTTTTTTGTGCTTTATTTATCTTTTTTCTTTTGCTTTAATTTTTTTTCGTGTTTTATTTTCTTTCTTTATTTATAATTTCATAAATTTTTATAAAGTTTTGGAATTTTTTATTTTTCTATCGTTTTTTCTTTTATCATTCTTGGTTGTTTTCTATTGCATTTTTATAATTTTTCATTAACTTTTTCTCCTTCCGAATTTTTCTTCTTTTTTTTACTTTTTTTTATGTGCTTTCATTTTTTTTTGTTCACTTTTTTCTTTGTTTTAAAATTTTCTATAAATTTTTTTCTTTTTATTTTTTTTTCATATTTTTGCCTCTTCATTTTTTATTTTTTTCTTCTTTTTCTCAATTTTTATTTTATATATTTTGCATTTTCATTTTTTATTTTTTTCTTAAATCCTTTTGTTCGCACCTTTTTTTATTTCTTCTTTATAATTTTAAAACCTCAAACTTCTTTTTTTGTGCACTTTCTTTTATTTTATTTTTCATCTTTCATATTTTATATCTTTTTCCTCTATTTGTTTTTTTTTTTTTTTGTTTTTCTTTCTACATTCTAAACTAAAAGTTTTTTCCATTTTATATTTGAAATTTTTATTCATTTGTCTTTTTATATTTTTTTGCTTCGCTAATTTTTTATTTTCTTACTTTGTTTATTTTTATTTTTCCTTTCTGGGTATTTTATTTAATTTTTTCGCCTAATTTATTTTTTTTCAACTTTGTAATTTTTTAATAACTTTTTTCCTTCACAATTTTCCTTCTTTTTGCTTTTTTTTCATATGCTTTCATTTTTACTGGTTTTAATTTTTTCGTTGTTTTAAAAATTTTTATTTTTCTATTTTTTATTCCAAATCTTTTGTCTTTTCTTGCTTCTCTTTTTTTTTCCACACATTTCCTTTCATTTCTTATTTGCATTTTTAAATTCTCATACTTTTTTTTATTTTGCATTAACTTTTCTCTTTTTTAATTTTTTGTCTGACTTTTTATATTGTTAGGACTTATATGTTTTTCAATTTTTTTTTGTCTTTTTTAAACTATTTTTTTTTTCATTTTGTCATTCTATTTCATTTTTGAAATTTTTATTCAATTTTTGTCCTTTTTTTGTATTTTTTTTCTTTGTTTTAAAATTTTCTATAAATTTTTTTCTTTTTGTTTTATTTCATATTTTTGCCTCTTCATTTTTTATTTTTTTCTTCTTTTTCTCATTTTTTTCTCAAATATTTTTTTATATATTTTGTATTTTCATTTGTTATTTTTTTCTTAAATCTTTTTGTTCACACCTTTTTTTATTTCTTCTTTGTAATTTTAAAACCTCAAACTTCTTTTTTTGTGCATTTTCTTTTTATATTTGAAATTTTTATTCATTTTGTCTTTTTATATTTTTTGATTCCCTAATTTTTTATTTTCTTACTTTGTTTATTTTTATTTTTTTCCTTTTATATTTTTTGATTCCCTAACCTTTTTTTACTTTGTAAATTTTTAATAACTTTTTCCCTTTGCAATTTTCCTTCATTTTGCTTTTTTTTTTTTCATATGTTTTCATTTCTACTTTTTTTAATTTTTTCGTTGTTTTAAAAATTTTTATTTTTCTCTTTTTTATTCCAAATCTTTTGTCTTTTCTTTTTTTTTCCACAAATTTCCTTTCATTTCTTATTTGCGTTTTTAAATTCTCATACTTTTTTTTTTATTTTGCATTAACTTTTCTCTTTTTTAATTTTTTGTCAGACTTTTTAGATTGTTTGGTCTTATATGTTTTTTAATTTTTTGTATTTTTTAAACTAATTTTTTTTTCATTTTGTCATTCCATTTCATTTTTGAAATTTTTATTCAATTTTTGTCCTTTTTCATTTTCTTACTTTTTATAATTTTTTGTTGTATTTTTGTTTTTTTTTTTTCTTTTTTCGTGCTTTATCTATCTTTTTTCTTTTGCTTTAATTTTTTTTCTTATTTTATTTTCTTTCTTTATTCATAATTTCATAAATTTTTATAAGGTTTTGGAATTTTTTATTTTTCTATCTTTTTTTCTTTTATCATTCTTGGTTATTTTCTGTTGCATTTTTATAATTTTTCATTAACTTTTTCTCCTTCCGAATTTTTCTTCTTTTTTTTATGTGCTTTCATTCTTTTTCGTTCAGTTTTTTCTTTGTTTTAAAATTTTCTATAAATTTTTTTCTTTTTGTTTTATTTCATATTTTTGCCTCTTCATTCTTTATTTTTTTTCTTCTTTTTCTCAAATTTTATTTTATATATTTTGTATTTTCATTTTTTATTTTTTTCTTAAATCTTTTTGTTCACACCTTTTTTTTTTTTCTTCTTTATAACTTTAAAACCTCAAACTTCTTTTTTTGTGCACTTTCTTTTATTTTATTTTTCATCTTTCATATTTTATATCTTTTTCCTCTATTTGTTATTTTTTTTTCTTTTTCTTTGTAAATTCTAAACTAAAAGTTTTTTCCATTTTATATTTGATTATTCATTTTGTCTTTTTATATTTTTTTGATTCGCTAATTTTTTATTTTTTCCTTTTTTGGTATTTTATTTAATTTTTTCTCTTAATTTGTTTTTTTTATTTTCTTATTTTTTTCTCCTTTGTAATTTCTTAATAACTTTTTCCCTTCACAATTTTCCTTCTTTTTGCTTTTTTTACATATGCTTTCGTGTTTACTTGTTTTAATTTTTCATTGTTTTAAAAATTTTTATTTTTCTGTTTTTTATTCCAAATCTTTTGTCTTTTCTTTTTTTTTTCCACAAATTTCCTTTCATTTCTTATTTGCGTTTTTAAATTCTCATACTTTTTTTTTATTTTGCCTTAACTTTGCTCTTTTTTAATTTTTTCTCTGACTTTTTATATTATTAGGTCTTATATGTTTTTCAATTTTTTGTTAAACTAATTTTTTTTTCATTTTGTCATTCCATTTCATTTTTGAAATTTTTATTCAATTTTTGTCCTTTTTTTATTTTCTTACTTTTTATATTTTTTGTTGTATTTTTGTTTTTTTTGTGCTTTATTTATCTTTTTTCTTTTGCTTTACTTTTTTTTCTTATTTTATTTTATTTTTTATTTTCTTTCTTTATTTATAATTTCATAAATTTTTATAAAGTTTTAGAATTTTTTACTTTTCTATCTTTTTTTCTTTTATCATTCTTGGTTATTTTCTATTGCATTTTTATATTTTTTTCATTAACTTTTTCTCCTTCCAAATTTTTCTTCTTTTTTTTACTTTTTTTTTATATGCCATCATTCTTTTTTGTTCACTTTTCTCTTTGTTTTAAAATTTTCTATAAATTTTTTCTTTTTCTTTTATTTCATATTTTTGCCTCTTCATTTTTTATTTTTTTCTTCTTTTTCTCAAATTTTATTTTATATATTTTGTATTTTTTTTTTCTTAAATCTTTTTGTTCACACCTTTTTTTATTTCTTCTTTATAGTTTTAAAACCTCAAACTTCTTTTTTTGTGCACTTTCTTTTATTTTATTTTTCATCTTTCATATTTTATATCTTTTTCCTCTGCTTGTTATATTTTTTTTATTTTTCTTTGTACATTCCGAACCAATAGTTTTTTTCATTTTATATTTGAAATTTTTATTCATTTTGTCTTTTTATATTTTTTGATTCGCTAATTTTTTATTTTTTCCTTTTTTGGTATTTTATTTAATTTTTTCTCTTAATTTATTTTTTTATTTTCTTTTTTTTCTACTTTGTAATTTTTTAATAACTTTTTCTCTTCATAATTTGCCTTCTTTTTGCTTTTTTTTTTCATATGCTTTCATTTTTACTTGTTTTAATTTTTTTTGTTGTTTTAAAATTTTCTATTTTTCTATTTTTTATTCCAAATCTTTTGTCTCTTTTTTACCTCAAATTTCCTTTCATTTCTTATTTGCGCTTTTAAATTCTCATACTTTTTTTTTATTTTGCATTAACTTTTCTCTTTTTTAATTTTTTGTCTGACTTTTTATATTGTTAGGTCTTATATGTTTTTCAATTTTTTTTTATTTTTTAAACTAATTTTATTTTCATTTTGTCATTCCATTTCATTTTTGAAATTTTTATTCATTTTCTGTCCTCTTTCATTTTCTTACCTTTTATAATTTTTTGTTGTATTTTTGTTTTTTTTTTCTTTTTTCATGCTTTATTTATCTTTTTTCTTTTGCTTTAATTTTTTTTCTTATTTTTATTTTTCGTCGTTTTAAAAATTTTATTTTTCTATTTTTTATTCCAAATCTTTTGTCTTTTCTTTTTTTTTTTCCATAAATTTCCTTTCATTTCTTATTTGTGTTTTTAAATTCCCAAACTTTTTATATTGTTAGAACTTATATGTTTTTCAATTTTTTGTATTTTTTAAACTAATTTTTTTCATTTTGTCATTCCATTTCATTTTTTAAATTTTTATTCAATTTTTGTCCTTTTTCATTTTCTTACTTTTTATATTTTTTGTTGTATTTTTGTTTTTTTTTTTTGTGCTTTATTTATCTTTTTTCTTTTGCTTTAATTTTTTTTCGTGTTTTATTTTCTTTCTTTATTTATAATTTCATAAATTTTTATAAAGTTTTGGAATTTTTTATTTTTCTATCGTTTTTTCTTTTATCATTCTTGGTTGTTTTCTATTGCATTTTTATAATTTTTCATTAACTTTTTCTCCTTCCGAATTTTTCTTCTTTTTTTTACTTTTTTTTATGTGCTTTCATTTTTTTTTTGTTCACTTTTTTCTTTGTTTTAAAATTTTCTATAAATTTTTTTCTTTTTATTTTTTTTTCATATTTTTGCCTCTTCATTTTTTATTTTTTTCTTCTTTTTCTCAATTTTTATTTTATATATTTTGCATTTTCATTTTTTATTTTTTTCTTAAATCTTTTTGTTCGCACCTTTTTTTATTTCTTCTTTATAATTTTAAAACCTCAAACTTCTTTTTTTGTGCACTTTCTTTTATTTTATTTTTCATCTTTCATATTTTATATCTTTTTCCTCTATTTGTTTTTTTTTTTTTTTGTTTTTCTTTCTACATTCTAAACTAAAAGTTTTTTCCATTTTATATTTGAAATTTTTATTCATTTGTCTTTTTATATTTTTTTGCTTCGCTAATTTTTTATTTTCTTACTTTGTTTATTTTTATTTTTCCTTTCTGGGTATTTTATTTAATTTTTTCGCTTAATTTATTTTTTTTCAACTTTGTAATTTTTTAATAACTTTTTTCCTTCACAATTTTCCTTCTTTTTGATTTTTTTTCATATGCTTTCATTTTTACTGGTTTTAATTTTTTCGTTGTTTTAAAAATTTTTATTTTTCTATTTTTTATTCCAAATCTTTTGTCTCTTCTTGCTTCTCTTTTTTTTTCCACACATTTCCTTTCATTTCTTATTTGCATTTTTAAATTCTCATACTTTTTTTTATTTTGCATTAACTTTTCTCTTTTTTAATTTTTTGTCTGACTTTTTATATTGTTAGGACTTATATGTTTTTCAATTTTTTTTTGTCTTTTTTAAACTTTTTTTTTTTTTCATTTTGTCATTCTATTTCATTTTTGAAATTTTTATTCAATTTTTGTCCTTTTTTTGTATTTTTTTTCTTTGTTTTAAAATTTTCTATAAATTTTTTTCTTTTTGTTTTATTTCATATTTTTGCCTCTTCATTTTTTATTTTTTTCTTCTTTTTCTCATTTTTTTCTCAAATATTTTTTTATATATTTTGTATTTTCATTTGTTATTTTTTTCTTAAATCTTTTTGTTCACACCTTTTTTTATTTCTTCTTTGTAATTTTAAAACCTCAAACTTCTTTTTTTGTGCATTTTCTTTTTATATTTGAAATTTTTATTCATTTTGTCTTTTTATATTTTTTGATTCCCTAATTTTTGATTTTCTTACTTTGTTTATTTTTATTTTTTTCCTTTTATATTTTTTGATTCCCTAACTTTTTTTTACTTTGTAAATTTTTAATAACTTTTTCCCTTTGCAATTTTCCTTCATTTTGCTTTTTTTTTTTTCATATGTTTTCATTTTTACTTTTTTTAATTTTTTCGTTGTTTTAAAAATTTTTATTTTTCTCTTTTTTATTCCAAATCTTTTGTCTTTTCTTTTTTTTTCCACAAATTTCCTTTCATTTCTTATTTGCGTTTTTAAATTCTCATACTTTTTTTTTTTATTTTGCATTAACTTTTCTCTTTTTTAATTTTTTGTCAGACTTTTTAGATTGTTTGGTCTTATATGTTTTTTAATTTTTTGTATTTTTTAAACTAATTTTTTTTTCATTTTGTCATTCCATTTCATTTTTGAAATTTTTATTCAATTTTTGTCCTTTTTCATTTTCTTACTTTTTATAATTTTTTGTTGTATTTTTGTTTTTTTTTTTTCTTTTTTCGTGCTTTATCTATCTTTTTTCTTTTGCTTTAATTTTTTTTCTTATTTTATTTTCTTTCTTTATTCATAATTTCATAAATTTTTATAAGGTTTTGGAATTTTTTATTTTTCTATCTTTTTTTCTTTTATCATTCTTGGTTATTTTCTGTTGCATTTTTATAATTTTTCATTAACTTTTTCTCCTTCCGAATTTTTCTTCTTTTTTTTATGTGCTTTCATTCTTTTTCGTTCAGTTTTTTCTTTGTTTTAAAATTTTCTATAAATTTTTTTCTTTTTGTTTTATTTCATATTTTTGCCTCTTCATTCTTTATTTTTTTTCTTCTTTTTCTCAAATTTTATTTTATATATTTTGTATTTTCATTTTGTATTTTTTTCTTAAATCTTTTTGTTCACACCTTTTTTTTTTTTTCTTCTTTATAACTTTAAAACCTCAAACTTCTTTTTTTGTGCACTTTCTTTTATTTTATTTTTCATCTTTCATATTTTATATCTTTTTCCTCTATTTGTTATTTTTTTTTCTTTTTCTTTGTAAATTCTAAACTAAAAGTTTTTTCCATTTTATATTTGATTATTCATTTTGTCTTTTTATATTTTTTTGATTCGCTAATTTTTTATTTTTTCCTTTTTTGGTATTTTATTTAATTTTTTCTCTTAATTTATTTTTTTTATTTTCTTATTTTTTTCTCCTTTGTAATTTCTTAATAACTTTTTCCCTTCACAATTTTCCTTCTTTTTGCTTTTTTTACATATGCTTTCGTGTTTACTTGTTTTAATTTTTCATTGTTTTAAAAATTTTTATTTTTCTGTTTTTTATTCCAAATCTTTTGTCTTTTCTTTTTTTTTTCCACAAATTTCCTTTCATTTCTTATTTGCGTTTTTAAATTCTCATACTTTTTTTTTATTTTGCATTAACTTTGCTCTTTTTTAATTTTTTCTCTGACTTTTTATATTATTAGGTCTTATATGTTTTTCAATTTTTTGTTAAACTAATTTGTTTTTCATTTTGTCATTCCATTTCATTTTTGAAATTTTTATTCAATTTTTGTCCTTTTTTTATTTTCTTACTTTTTATATTTTTTGTTGTATTTTTGTTTTTTTTGTGCTTTATTTATCTTTTTTCTTTTGCTTTACTTTTTTTTCTTATTTTATTTTATTTTTTATTTTCTTTCTTTATTTATAATTTCATAAATTTTTATAAAGTTTTAGAATTTTTTACTTTTCTATCTTTTTTTCTTTTATCATTCTTGGTTATTTTCTATTGCATTTTTATATTTTTTTCATTAACTTTTTCTCCTTCCAAATTTTTCCTCTTTTTTTTACTTTTTTTTTATATGCCATCATTCTTTTTTGTTCACTTTTCTCTTTGTTTTAAAATTTTCTATAAATTTTTTCTTTTTCTTTTATTTCATATTTTTGCCTCTTCATTTTTTATTTTTTTCTTCTTTTTCTCAAATTTTATTTTATATATTTTGTATTTTCTTTTTTTTTTCTTAAATCTTTTTGTTCACACCTTTTTTTATTTCTTCTTTATAGTTTTAAAACCTCAAACTTCTTTTTTTGTGCACTTTCTTTTATTTTATTTTTCATCTTTCATATTTTATATCTTTTTCCTCTGCTTGTTATATTTTTTTTTATTTTTCTTTGTACATTCCGAACCAATAGTTTTTTTCATTTTATATTTGAAATTTTTATTCATTTTGTCTTTTTATATTTTTTGATTCGCTAATTTTTGATTTTCTTAATTTGTTTATTTTTATTTTTTCCTTTTTTGGTATTTTATTTAATTTTTTCTCTTAATTTATTTTTTTATTTTCTTTTTTTTCTACTTTGTAATTTTTTAATAACTTTTTCCCTTCATAATTTGCCTTCTTTTTGCTTTTTTTTTCATATGCTTTCATTTTTACTTGTTTTAATTTTTTTTGTTGTTTTAAAATTTTCTATTTTTCTATTTTTTATTCCAAATCTTTTGTCTCTTTTTTTCCTCAAATTTCCTTTCATTTCTTATTTGCGCTTTTAAATTCTCATACTTTTTTTTTATTTTGCATTAACTTTTCTCTTTTTTTATTTTTTGTCTGACTTTTTATATTGTTAGGTCTTATATGTTTTTCAATTTTTTTTTATTTTTTAAACTAATTTTATTTTCATTTTGTCATTCCATTTCATTTTTGAAATTTTTATTCATTTTCTGTCCTCTTTCATTTTCTTACCTTTTATAATTTTTTGTTGTACTTTTGTTTTTTTTTTTCTTTTTTCATGCTTTATTTATCTTTTTTCTTATTTTAATTTTTCGTCGTTTTAAAAATTTTATTTTTCTATTTTTTATTCCAAATCTTTTGTCTTTTCTTTTTTTTTTTCCATAAATTTCCTTTCATTTCTTATTTGTGTTTTTAAATTCCCAAACTTTTTATATTGTTAGAACTTATATGTTTTTCAATTTTTTGTATTTTTTAAACTAATTTTTTTCATTTTGTCATTCCATTTCATTTTTTAAATTTTTATTCAATTTTTGTCCTTTTTCATTTTCTTACTTTTTATATTTTTTGTTGTATTTTTGTTTTTTTTTTGTGCTTTATTTATCTTTTTTCTTTTGCTTTAATTTTTTTTCGTGTTTTATTTTCTTTCTTTATTTATAATTTCATAAATTTTTATAAAGTTTTGGAATTTTTTATTTTTCTATCTTTCTTTCTTTTATCATTCTTGGTTATTTTCTGTTGTATTTTTATAATTTTTCATTAACTTTTTCTCCTTCCGAATTTTTCTTCTTTTTTTTACTTTTTTTTATGTGCTTTCATTCTTTTTCGTTCAGTTTTTTCTTTGTTTTAAAATTTTCTATAAATTTTTTTTCTTTTTGTTTTATTTCATATTTTTGCATCTTCATTCTTTATTTTTTTTCTTCTTTTTCTCAAATTTTATTTTATATATTTTGTATTTTCATTTTTTATTTTTTTCTTAAATCTTTTTGTTCACACCTTTTTTTTTTTCTTCTTTATAACTTTAAAACCTCAAACTTCTTTTTTTGTGCACTTTCTTTTATTTTATTTTTCATCTTTCATATTTTATATCTTTTTCCTCTATTTGTTATTTTTTTTTCTTTTTCTTTGTAAATTCTAAACTAAAAGTTTTTTCCATTTTATATTTGATTATTCATTTTGTCTTTTTTTATTTTTTCCTTTTTTGGTATTTTATTTAATTTTTTCTCTTAATTTATTTTTTTTATTTTCTTATTTTTTTCTACTTTGTAGTTTCTTAATAACTTTTTCCCTTCACAATTTTCCTTCTTTTTGCTTTTTTTACATATGCTTTCGTGTTTACTTGTTTTAATTTTTCATTGTTTTAAAAATTTTTATTTTTTTGTTTTTTATTCCAAATCTTTTGTCTTTTCTTTTTTTTTTCCACAAATTTCCTTTCATTTCTTATTTGCGTTTTTAAATTCTCATACTTTTTTTTTATTTTGCATTAACTTTGCTCTTTTTTAATTTTTTCTCTGACTTTTTATATTATTAGGTCTTATATGTTTTTCAATTTTTTGTTAAACTAATTTTTTTTTCATTTTGTCATTCCATTTCATTTTTGAAATTTTTATTCAATTTTTGTCCTTTTTTTTTTTCTTACTTTTTATATTTTTTGTTGTATTTTTGTTTTTTTTGTGCTTTATTTATCTTTTTTCTTTTGCTTTACTTTTTTTTCTTATTTTATTTTATTTTTTATTTTCTTTCTTTATTTATAATTTCATAAATTTTTATAAAGTTTTAGAATTTTTTACTTTTCTATCTTTTTTTCTTTTATCATTCTTGGTTATTTTCTATTGCATTTTTATATTTTTTTCATTAACTTTTTCTCCTTCCAAATTTTTCTTCATTTTTTTACTTTTTTTTTATATGCCATCATTCTTTTTTGTTCACTTTTTTTTTTTTATTTTGCATTAACTTTTCTCTTTTTTAATTTTTTGTCAGACTTTTTAGATTGTTTGGTCTTATATGTTTTTTAATTTTTTGTATTTTTTAAACTAATTTTTTTTTCATTTTGTCATTCCATTTCATTTTTGAAATTTTTATTCAATTTTTGTCCTTTTTCATTTTCTTACTTTTTATAATTTTTTGTTGTATTTTTGTTTTTTTTTTTCTTTTTTCGTGCTTTATCTATCTTTTTTCTTTTGCTTTAATTTTTTTTCTTATTTTATTTTCTTTCTTTATTCATAATTTCATAAATTTTTATAAGGTTTTGGAATTTTTTATTTTTCTATCTTTTCTTCTTTTATCATTCTTGGTTATTTTCTGTTGCATTTTTATAATTTTTCATTAACTTCTTCTCCTTCCGAATTTTTCTTCTTTTTTTTACTTTTTTTTATGTGCTTTCATTCTTTTTCGTTCAGTTTTTTCTTTGTTTTAAAATTTTCTATAAATTTTTTTTCTTTTTGTTTTATTTCATATTTTTGCCTCTTCATTCTTTATTTTTTTTCTTCTTTTTCTCAAATTTTATTTTATATATTTTGTATTTTCATTTTTTATTTTTTTCTTAAATCTTTTTGTTCACACCTTTTTTTTTTTCTTCTTTATAACTTTAAAACCTCAAACTTCTTTTTTTGTGCACTTTCTTTTATTTTATTTTTCATCTTTCATATTTTATATCTTTTTCCTCTGCTTGTTATATTTTTTTAATTTTTCTTTGTACATTCTGAACCAATAGTTTTTTTCATTTTATATTTGAAATTTTTATTCATTTTGTCTTTTTATATTTTTTGATTCGCTAATTTTTTATTTTCTTAATTTGTTTATTTTTATTTTTTCCTTTTTTGGTATTTTATTTAATTTTTTCTCTTAATTTATTTTTTTATTTTCTTTTTTTTCTACTTTGTAATTTTTTAATAACTTTTTCCCTTCATAATTTACCTTCTTTTTGCTTTTTTTTTCATATGCTTTCATTTTTACTTGTTTTAATTTTTTTTGTTGTTTTAAAATTTTCTATTTTTCTATTTTTTATTCCAAATCTTTTGTCTCTTTTTTTCCTCAAATTTCCTTTCATTTCTTATTTGCGCTTTTAAATTCTCATACTTTTTTTTTATTTTGCATTAACTTTTCTCTTTTTTTATTTTTTGTCTGACTTTTTATATTGTTAGGTCTTATATGTTTTTCAATTTTTTTTTATTTTTTAAACTAATTTTATTTTCATTTTGTCATTCCATTTCATTTTTGAAATTTTTATTCATTTTCTGTCCTCTTTCATTTTCTTACCTTTTATAATTTTTTGTTGTATTTTTGTTTTTTTTTTCTTTTTTCATGCTTTATTTATCTTTTTTCTTTTGCTTTAAATTTTTTTCTTATTTTTATTTTTCGTCGTTTTAAAAATTTTATTTTTCTATTTTTTATTCCAAATCTTTTGTCTTTTCTTTTTTTTTTTTCCATAAATTTCCTTTCATTTCTTATTTGTGTTTTTAAATTCCCAAACTTTTTATATTGTTAGAACTTATATGTTTTTCAATTTTTTGTATTTTTTAAACTAATTTTTTTCATTTTGTCATTCCATTTCATTTTTTAAATTTTTATTCAATTTTTGTCCTTTTTCATTTTCTTACTTTTTATATTTTTTGTTGTATTTTTGTTTTTTTTTTTTGTGCTTTATTTATCTTTTTTCTTTTGCTTTAATTTTTTTTCGTGTTTTATTTTCTTTCTTTATTTATAATTTCATAAATTTTTATAAAGTTTTGGAATTTTTTATTTTTCTATCGTTTTTTCTTTTATCATTCTTGGTTGTTTTCTATTGCATTTTTATAATTTTTCATTAACTTTTTCTCCTTCCGAATTTTTCTTCTTTTTTTTACTTTTTTTTATGTGCTTTCATTTTTTTTTGTTCACTTTTTTCTTTGTTTTAAAATTTTCTATAAAATTTTTTCTTTTTATTTTTTTTTCATATTTTTGCCTCTTCATTTTTTATTTTTTTCTTCTTTTTCTCAATTTTTATTTTATATATTTTGCATTTTCATTTTTTATTTTTTTCTTAAATCTTTTTGTTCGCACCTTTTTTTATTTCTTCTTTATAATTTTAAAACCTCAAACTTCTTTTTTTGTGCACTTTCTTTTATTTTATTTTTCATCTTTCATATTTTATATCTTTTTCCTCTATTTGTTTTTTTTTTTTTTTTGTTTTTCTTTCTACATTCTAAACTAAAAGTTTTTTCCATTTTATATTTGAAATTTTTATTCATTTGTCTTTTTATATTTTTTTGCTTCGCTAATTTTTTATTTTCTTACTTTGTTTATTTTTATTTTTCCTTTCTGGGTATTTTATTTAATTTTTTTGCTTAATTTATTTTTTTTCAACTTTGTAATTTTTTAATAACTTTTTTCCTTCACAATTTTCCTTCTTTTTGCTTTTTTTTCATATGCTTTCATTTTTACTGGTTTTTATTTTTTCGTTGTTTTAAAAATTTTTATTTTTCTATTTTTTATTCCAAATCTTTTGTCTTTTCTTGCTTCTCTTTTTTTTTCCACACATTTCCTTTCATTTCTTATTTGCATTTTTAAATTCTCATACTTTTTTTTATTTTGCATTAACTTTTCTCTTTTTTAATTTTTTGTCTGACTTTTTATATTGTTAGGACTTATATGTTTTTCAATTTTTTTTGTCTTTTTTAAACTATTTTTTTTTTCATTTTGTCATTCTATTTCATTTTTGAAATTTTTATTCAATTTTTGTCCTTTTTTTGTATTTTTTTTCTTTGTTTTAAAATTTTCTATAAATTTTTTTCTTTTTGTTTTATTTCATATTTTTGCCTCTTCATTTTTTATTTTTTTCTTCTTTTTCTCATTTTTTTCTCAAATATTTTTTTATATATTTTGTATTTTCATTTGTTATTTTTTTCTTAAATCTTTTTGTTCACACCTTTTTTTATTTCTTCTTTGTAATTTTAAAACCTCAAACTTCTTTTTTTGTGCATTTTCTTTTTATATTTGAAATTTTTATTCATTTTGTCTTTTTATATTTTTTGATTCCCTAATTTTTGATTTTCTTACTTTGTTTATTTTTATTTTTTTCCTTTTATATTTTTTGATTCCCTAACTTTTTTTTACTTTGTAAATTTTTAATAACTTTTTCCCTTTGCAATTTTCCTTCATTTTGCTTTTTTTTTTTTCATATGTTTTCATTTTTACTTTTTTTAATTTTTTCGTTGTTTTAAAAATTTTTATTTTTCTCTTTTTTATTCCAAATCTTTTGTCTTTTCTTTTTTTTTCCACAAATTTCCTTTCATTTCTTATTTGCGTTTTTAAATTCTCATACTTTTTTTTTTTATTTTGCATTAACTTTTCTCTTTTTTAATTTTTTGTCAGACTTTTTAGATTGTTTGGTCTTATATGTTTTTTAATTTTTTGTATTTTTTAAACTAATTTTTTTTTCATTTTGTCATTCCATTTCATTTTTGAAATTTTTATTCAATTTTTGTCCTTTTTCATTTTCTTACTTTTTATAATT
The DNA here is from genome assembly GCF_047325235.1 of Durio zibethinus. NCBI lineage: Eukaryota > Viridiplantae > Streptophyta > Magnoliopsida > Malvales > Malvaceae > Durio > Durio zibethinus. The sequence continues at coordinate 12,358,520 of NC_143180.1, read as the reverse complement.
TTTTGTTGTATTTTTGTTTTTTTTTTTCTTTTTTCGTGCTTTATCTATCTTTTTTCTTTTGCTTTAATTTTTTTTCTTATTTTATTTTCTTTCTTTATTCATAATTTCATAAATTTTTATAAGGTTTTGGAATTTTTTATTTTTCTATCTTTTTTTCTTTTATCATTCTTGGTTATTTTCTGTTGCATTTTTATAATTTTTCATTAACTTTTTCTCCTTCCGAATTTTTCTTCTTTTTTTTATGTGCTTTCATTCTTTTTCGTTCAGTTTTTTCTTTGTTTTAAAATTTTCTATAAATTTTTTTCTTTTTGTTTTATTTCATATTTTTGCCTCTTCATTCTTTATTTTTTTTCTTCTTTTTCTCAAATTTTATTTTATATATTTTGTATTTTCATTTTTTATTTTTTTCTTAAATCTTTTTGTTCACACCTTTTTTTTTTCTTCTTTATAACTTTAAAACCTCAAACTTCTTTTTTTGTGCACTTTCTTTTATTTTATTTTTCATCTTTCATATTTTATATCTTTTTCCTCTATTTGTTATTTTTTTTCTTTTTCTTTGTAAATTCTAAACTAAAAGTTTTTTCCATTTTATATTTGATTATTCATTTTGTCTTTTTATATTTTTTTGATTCGCTAATTTTTTATTTTTTCCTTTTTTGGTATTTTATTTAATTTTTTCTCTTAATTTATTTTTTTTATTTTCTTATTTTTTTCTCCTTTGTAATTTCTTAATAACTTTTTCCCTTCACAATTTTCCTTCTTTTTGCTTTTTTTACATATGCTTTCGTGTTTACTTGTTTTAATTTTTCATTGTTTTAAAAATTTTTATTTTTCTGTTTTTTACTCCAAATCTTTTGTCTTTTCTTTTTTTTTTCCACAAATTTCCTTTCATTTCTTATTTGCGTTTTTAAATTCTCATACTTTTTTTTTATTTTGCATTAATTTTGCTCTTTTTTAATTTTTTCTCTGACTTTTTATATTATTAGGTCTTATATGTTTTTCAATTTTTTGTTAAACTATTTTTTTTTTCATTTTGTCATTCCATTTCATTTTTGAAATTTTTATTCAATTTTTGTCCTTTTTTTATTTTCTTACTTTTTATATTTTTTGTTGTATTTTTGTTTTTTTTGTGCTTTATTTATCTTTTTTCTTTTGCTTTACTTTTTTTTCTTATTTTATTTTATTTTTTATTTTCTTTCTTTATTTATAATTTCATAAATTTTTATAAAGTTTTAGAATTTTTTACTTTTCTATCTTTTTTTCTTTTATCATTCTTGGTTATTTTCTATTGCATTTTTATATTTTTTTCATTAACTTTTTCTCCTTCCAAATTTTTCTTCTTTTTTTTACTTTTTTTTTATATGCCATCATTCTTTTTTGTTCACTTTTCTCTTTGTTTTAAAATTTTCTATAAATTTTTTCTTTTTCTTTTATTTCATATTTTTGCCTCTTCATTTTTTATTTTTTTCTTCTTTTTCTCAAATTTTATTTTATATATTTTGTATTTTCTTTTTTTTTTCTTAAATCTTTTTGTTCACACCTTTTTTTATTTCTTCTTTATAGTTTTAAAACCTCAAACTTCTTTTTTTGTGCACTTTCTTTTATTTTATTTTTCATCTTTCATATTTTATATCTTTTTCCTCTGCTTGTTATATTTTTTTTATTTTTCTTTGTACATTCTGAACCAATAGTTTTTTTCATTTTATATTTGAAATTTTTATTCATTTTGTCTTTTTATATTTTTTGATTCGCTAATTTTTTATTTTTTCCTTTTTTGGTATTTTATTTAATTTTTTCTCTTAATTTATTTTTTTATTTTCTTTTTTTTCTACTTTGTAATTTTTTAATAACTTTTTCCCTTCATAATTTGCCTTCTTTTTGCTTTTTTTTTCATATGCTTTCATTTTTACTTGTTTTAATTTTTTTTGTTGTTTTAAAATTTTCTATTTTTCTATTTTTTATTCCAAATCTTTTGTCTCTTTTTTACCTCAAATTTCCTTTCATTTCTTATTTGCGCTTTTAAATTCTCATACTTTTTTTTTATTTTGCATTAACTTTTCTCTTTTTTTATTTTTTGTCTGACTTTTTATATTGTTAGGTCTTATATGTTTTTCAATTTTTTTTTATTTTTTAAACTAATTTTATTTTCATTTTGTCATTCCATTTCATTTTTGAAATTTTTATTCATTTTCTGTCCTCTTTCATTTTCTTACCTTTTATAATTTTTTGTTGTATTTTTGTTTTTTTTTTCTTTTTTCATGCTTTATTTATCTTTTTTCTTTTGCTTTAATTTTTTTTCTTATTTTTATTTTTCGTCGTTTTAAAAATTTTATTTTTCTATTTTTTATTCCAAATCTTTTGTCTTTTCTTTTTTTTTTTTTCCATAAATTTCCTTTCATTTCTTATTTGTGTTTTTAAATTCCCAAACTTTTTATATTGTTAGAACTTATATGTTTTTCAATTTTTTGTATTTTTTAAACTAATTTTTTTCATTTTGTCATTCCATTTCATTTTTTAAATTTTTATTCAATTTTTGTCCTTTTTCATTTTCTTACTTTTTATATTTTTTGTTGTATTTTTGTTTTTTTTTTTTGTGCTTTATTTATCTTTTTTCTTTTGCTTTAATTTTTTTTCGTGTTTTATTTTCTTTCTTTATTTATAATTTCATAAATTTTTATAAAGTTTTGGAATTTTTTATTTTTCTATCGTTTTTTCTTTTATCATTCTTGGTTGTTTTCTATTGCATTTTTATAATTTTTCATTAACTTTTTCTCCTTCCGAATTTTTCTTCTTTTTTTTACTTTTTTTTATGTGCTTTCATTTTTTTTTGTTCACTTTTTTCTTTGTTTTAAAATTTTCTATAAATTTTTTTCTTTTTATTTTTTTTTCATATTTTTGCCTCTTCATTTTTTATTTTTTTCTTCTTTTTCTCAATTTTTATTTTATATATTTTGCATTTTCATTTTTTATTTTTTTCTTAAATCTTTTTGTTCGCACCTTTTTTTATTTCTTCTTTATAATTTTAAAACCTCAAACTTCTTTTTTTGTGCACTTTCTTTTATTTTATTTTTCATCTTTCATATTTTATATCTTTTTCCTCTATTTGTTTTTTTTTTTTTTTGTTTTTCTTTCTACATTCTAAACTAAAAGTTTTTTCCATTTTATATTTGAAATTTTTATTCATTTGTCTTTTTATATTTTTTTGCTTCGCTAATTTTTTATTTTCTTACTTTGTTTATTTTTATTTTTCCTTTCTGGGTATTTTATTTAATTTTTTCGCTTAATTTATTTTTTTTCAACTTTGTAATTTTTTAATAACTTTTTTCCTTCACAATTTTCCTTCTTTTTGCTTTTTTTTCATATGCTTTCATTTTTACTGGTTTTAATTTTTTCGTTGTTTTAAAAATTTTTATTTTTCTATTTTTTATTCCAAATCTTTTGTCTTTTCTTGCTTCTCTTTTTTTTTCCACACATTTCCTTTCATTTCTTATTTGCATTTTTAAATTCTCATACTTTTTTTTATTTTGCATTAACTTTTCTCTTTTTTAATTTTTTGTCTGACTTTTTATATTGTTAGGACTTATATGTTTTTCAATTTTTTTTGTCTTTTTTAAACTATTTTTTTTTTTCATTTTGTCATTCTATTTCATTTTTGAAATTTTTATTCAATTTTTGTCCTTTTTTTGTATTTTTTTTCTTTGTTTTAAAATTTTCTATAAATTTTTTTCTTTTTGTTTTATTTCATATTTTTGCCTCTTCATTTTTTATTTTTTTCTTCTTTTTCTCATTTTTTTCTCAAATATTTTTTTATATATTTTGTATTTTCATTTGTTATTTTTTTCTTAAATCTTTTTGTTCACACCTTTTTTTATTTCTTCTTTGTAATTTTAAAACCTCAAACTTCTTTTTTTGTGCATTTTCTTTTTATATTTGAAATTTTTATTCATTTTGTCTTTTTATATTTTTTGATTCCCTAATTTTTTATTTTCTTACTTTGTTTATTTTTATTTTTTTCCTTTTATATTTTTTGATTCCCTAACTTTTTTTTACTTTGTAAATTTTTAATAACTTTTTCCCTTTGCAATTTTCCTTCATTTTGCTTTTTTTTTTTCATATGTTTTCATTTTTACTTTTTTTAATTTTTTCGTTGTTTTAAAAATTTTTATTTTTCTCTTTTTTATTCCAAATCTTTTGTCTTTTCTTTTTTTTTCCACAAATTTCCTTTCATTTCTTATTTGCGTTTTTAAATTCTCATACTTTTTTTTTTTATTTTGCATTAACTTTTCTCTTTTTTAATTTTTTGTCAGACTTTTTAGATTGTTTGGTCTTATATGTTTTTTAATTTTTTGTATTTTTTAAACTAATTTTTTTTCATTTTGTCATTCCATTTCATTTTTGAAATTTTTATTCAATTTTTGTCCTTTTTCATTTTCTTACTTTTTATAATTTTTTGTTGTATTTTTGTTTTTTTTTTCTTTTTTCGTGCTTTATCTATCTTTTTTCTTTTGCTTTAATTTTTTTTCTTATTTTATTTTCTTTCTTTATTCATAATTTCATAAATTTTTATAAGGTTTTGGAATTTTTTATTTTTCTATCTTTTTTTCTTTTATCATTCTTGGTTATTTTCTGTTGCATTTTTATAATTTTTCATTAACTTTTTCTCCTTCCGAATTTTTCTTCTTTTTTTTATGTGCTTTCATTCTTTTTCGTTCAGTTTTTTCTTTGTTTTAAAATTTTCTATAAATTTTTTTTCTTTTTGTTTTATTTCATATTTTTGCCTCTTCATTCTTTATTTTTTTTCTTCTTTTTCTCAAATTTTATTTTATATATTTTGTATTTTCATTTTTTATTTTTTTCTTAAATCTTTTTGTTCACACCTTTTTTTTTTTTCTTCTTTATAACTTTAAAACCTCAAACTTTTTCTTTTGTGCACTTTCTTTTATTTTATTTTTCATCTTTCATATTTTATATCTTTTTCCTCTATTTGTTATTTTTTTTTCTTTTTCTTTGTAAATTCTAAACTAAAAGTTTTTTCCATTTTATATTTGATTATTCATTTTGTCTTTTTATATTTTTTTGATTCGTTAATTTTTTATTTTTTCCTTTTTTGGTATTTTATTTAATTTTTTCTCTTAATTTATTTTTTTTATTTTCTTATTTTTTTCTACTTTGTAATTTCTTAATAACTTTTTCCCTTCACAATTTTCCTTCTTTTTGCTTTTTTTACATATGCTTTCGTGTTTACTTGTTTTAATTTTTCATTGTTTTAAAAATTTTTATTTTTCTGTTTTTTATTCCAAATGTTTTGTCTTTTCTTTTTTTTTTCCACAAATTTCCTTTCATTTCTTATTTGCGTTTTTAAATTCTCATACTTTTTTTTTTATTTTGCATTAACTTTGCTCTTTTTTAATTTTTTCTCTGACTTTTTATATTATTAGGTCTTATATGTTTTTCAATTTTTTGTTAAACTAATTTTTTTTTCATTTTGTCATTCCATTTCATTTTTGAAATTTTTATTCAATTTTTGTCCTTTTTTTATTTTCTTACTTTTTATATTTTTTGTTGTATTTTTGTTTTTTTTGTGCTTTATTTATCTTTTTTCTTTTGCTTTACTTTTTTTTCTTATTTTATTTTATTTTTTATTTTCTTTCTTTATTTATAATTTCATAAATTTTTATAAAGTTTTAGAATTTTTTACTTTTCTATCTTTTTTTCTTTTATCATTCTTGGTTATTTTCTATTGCATTTTTATATTTTTTTCATTAACTTTTTCTCCTTCCAAATTTTTCTTCTTTTTTTTACTTTTTTTTTATATGCCATCATTCTTTTTTGTTCACTTTTCTCTTTGTTTTAAAATTTTCTATAAATTTTTTTCTTTTTATTTTTTTTTCATATTTTTGCCTCTTCATTTTTTATTTTTTTCTTCTTTTTCTCAATTTTTATTTTATATATTTTGCATTTTCATTTTTTATTTTTTTCTTAAATCTTTTTGTTCACACCTTTTTTTTTTTTCTTCTTTATAACTTTAAAACCTCAAACTTCTTTTTTTGTGCACTTTCTTTTATTTTATTTTTCATCTTTCATATTTTATATCTTTTTCCTCTGCTTGTTATATTTTTTTTATTTTTCTTTGTACATTCTGAACCAATAGTTTTTTTCATTTTATATTTGAAATTTTTATTCATTTTGTCTTTTTATATTTTTTGATTCGCTAATTTTTTATTTTCTTAATTTGTTTATTTTTATTTTTTCCTTTTTTGTTATTTTATTTAATTTTTTCTCTTAATTTATTTTTTTATTTTCTTTTTTTTCTACTTTGTAATTTTTTAATAACTTTTTCCCTTCATAATTTACCTTCTTTTTGCTTTTTTTTTTCATATGCTTTCATTTTTACTTGTTTTAATTTTTTTTGTTGTTTTAAAATTTTCTATTTTTCTATTTTTTATTCCAAATCTTTTGTCTCTTTTTTTCCTCAAATTTCCTTTCATTTCTTATTTGCGCTTTTAAATTCTCATACTTTTTTTTATTTTGCATTAACTTTTCTCTTTTTTTATTTTTTGTCTGACTTTTTATATTGTTAGGTCTTATATGTTTTTCAATTTTTTTTTATTTTTTAAACTAATTTTATTTTCATTTTGTCATTCCATTTCATTTTTAAAATTTTTATTCATTTTCTGTCCTCTTTCATTTTCTTACCTTTTATAATTTTTTGTTGTATTTTTGTTTTTTTTTCTTTTTTCATGCTTTATTTATCTTTTTTCTTTTGCTTTAATTTTTTTTCTTATTTTAATTTTTCGTCGTTTTAAAAATTTTATTTTTCTATTTTTTATTCCAAATCTTTTGTCTTTTCTTTTTTTTTTTTCCATAAATTTCCTTTCATTTCTTATTTGTGTTTTTAAATTCCCAAACTTTTTATATTGTTAGAACTTATATGTTTTTCAATTTTTTGTATTTTTTAAACTAATTTTTTTCATTTTGTCATTCCATTTCATTTTTGAAATTTTTATTCAATTTTTGTCCTTTTTCATTTTCTTACTTTTTATATTTTTTGTTGTATTTTTGTTTTTTTTTTGTGCTTTATTTATCTTTTTTCTTTTGCTTTAATTTTTTTTCGTGTTTTATTTTCTTTCTTTATTTATAATTTCATAAATTTTTATAAAGTTTTGGAATTTTTTATTTTTCTATCTTTTTTTCTTTTATCATTCTTGGTTATTTTCTGTTGCATTTTTATAATTTTTCATTAACTTTTTCTCCTTCCGAATTTTTCTTCTTTTTTTTACTTTTTTTTATGTGCTTTCATTCTTTTTCGTTCAGTTTTTTCTTTGTTTTAAAATTTTCTATAAATTTTTTTCTTTTTGTTTTATTTCATATTTTTGCCTCTTCAATCTTTATTTTTTTTCTTCTTTTTCTCAAATTTTATTTTATATATTTTGTATTTTCATTTTTTATTTTTTTCTTAAATCTTTTTGTTCACACCTTTTTTTTTTCTTCTTTATAACTTTAAAACCTCAAACTTCTTTTTTTGTGCACTTTCTTTTATTTTATTTTTCATCTTTCATAATTTATATCTTTTTCCTCTGCTTGTTATATTTTTTTTATTTTTCTTTGTACATTCTGAACCAATAGTTTTTTTCATTTTATATTTGAAATTTTTATTCATTTTGTCTTTTTATATTTTTTGATTCGCTAATTTTTTATTTTCTTAATTTGTTTATTTTTATTTTTTCCTTTTTTGGTATTTTATTTAATTTTTTCTCTTAATTTATTTTTTTATTTTCTTTTTTTTCTACTTTGTAATTTTTTAATAACTTTTTCCCTTCATAATTTACCTTCTTTTTGCTTTTTTTTTCATATGCTTTCATTTTTACTTGTTTTAATTTTTTTTGTTGTTTTAAAATTTTCTATTTTTCTATTTTTTATTCCAAATCTTTTGTCTCTTTTTTTCCTCAAATTTCCTTTCATTTCTTATTTGCGCTTTTAAATTCTCATACTTTTTTTTATTTTGCATTAACTTTTCTCTTTTTTTATTTTTTGTCTGACTTTTTATATTGTTAGGTCTTATATGTTTTTCAATTTTTTTTTATTTTTTAAACTAATTTTATTTTCATTTTTCATTCCATTTCATTTTTGAAATTTTTATTCATTTTCTATCCTCTTTCATTTTCTTACCTTTTATAATTTTTTGTTGTATTTTTGTTTTTTTTCTTTTTTCATGCTTTATTTATCTTTTTTCTTTTGCTTTAATTTTTTTTCTTATTTTAATTTTTCGTCGTTTTAAAAATTTTATTTTTCTATTTTTTATTCCAAATCTTTTGTCTTTTTTTTTTTTCCATAAATTTCCTTTCATTTCTTATTTGTGTTTTTAAATTCCCAAACTTTTTATATTGTTAGAACTTATATGTTTTTCAATTTTTTGTATTTTTTAAACTAATTTTTTTCATTTTGTCATTCCATTTCATTTTTGAAATTTTTATTCAATTTTTGTCCTTTTTCATTTTCTTACTTTTTATATTTTTTGTTGTATTTTTATTTTTTTTTTGTGCTTTATTTATCTTTTTTCTTTTGCTTTAATTTTTTTTCGTGTTTTATTTTCTTTCTTTATTTATAATTTCATAAATTTTTATAAAGTTTTGGAATTTTTTATTTTTCTATCTTTTTTTCTTTTATCATTCTTGGTTATTTTCTGTTGCATTTTTATAATTTTTCATTAACTTTTTCTCCCTCCGAATTTTTCTTCTTTTTTTTACTTTTTTTTATGTGCTTTCATTCTTTTTCGTTCAGTTTTTTCTTTGTTTTAAAATTTTCTATAAATTTTTTTTCTTTTTGTTTTATTTCATATTTTTGCCTCTTCATTCTTTATTTTTTTTCTTCTTTTTCTCAAATTTTATTTTATATATTTTGTATTTTCATTTTTTATTTTTTTCTTAAATCTTTTTGTTCACACCTTTTTTTTTTTTCTTCTTTATAACTTTAAAACCTCAAACTTCTTTTTTTGTGCACTTTCTTTTATTTTATTTTTCATCTTTCATATTTTATATCTTTTTCCTCTGCTTGTTATATTTTTTTTATTTTTCTTTGTACATTCTGAACCAATAGTTTTTTTCATTTTATATTTGAAATTTTTATTCATTTTGTCTTTTTATATTTTTTGATTCGCTAATTTTTGATTTTTTCCTTTTTTGGTATTTTATTTAATTTTTTCTCTTAATTTATTTTTTTATTTTCTTTTTTTTCTACTTTGTAATTTTTTAATAACTTTTTCCCTTCATAATTTGCCTTCTTTTTGCTTTTTTTTTCATATGCTTTCATTTTTACTTGTTTTAATTTTTTTTGTTGTTTTAAAATTTTCTATTTTTCTATTTTTTATTCCAAATCTTTTGTCTCTTTTTTACCTCAAATTTCCTTTCATTTCTTATTTGCGCTTTTAAATTCTCATACTCTTTTTTTATTTTGCATTAACTTTTCTCTTTTTTTATTTTTTGTCTGACTTTTTATATTGTTAGGTCTTATATGTTTTTCAATTTTTTTTTATTTTTTAAACTAATTTTATTTTCATTTTGTCATTCCATTTCATTTTTGAAATTTTTATTCATTTTCTGTCCTCTTTCATTTTCTTACCTTTTATAATTTTTTGTTGTATTTTTGTTTTTTTTTTCTTTTTTCATGCTTTATTTATCTTTTTTCTTTTGCTTTAATTTTTTTTCTTATTTTTATTTTTCGTCGTTTTAAAAATTTTATTTTTCTATTTTTTATTCCAAATCTTTTGTCTTTTCTTTTTTTTTTTTCCATAAATTTCCTTTCATTTCTTATTTGTGTTTTTAAATTCCCAAACTTTTTATATTGTTAGAACTTATATGTTTTTCAATTTTTTGTATTTTTTAAACTAATTTTTTTCATTTTGTCATTCCATTTCATTTTTTAAATTTTTATTCAATTTTTGTCCTTTTTCATTTTCTTACTTTTTATATTTTTTGTTGTATTTTTGTTTTTTTTTTTTGTGCTTTATTTATCTTTTTTCTTTTGCTTTACTTTTTTTTCTTATTTTATTTTATTTTTTATTTTCTTTCTTTATTTATAATTTCATAAATTTTTATAAAGTTTTAGAATTTTTTACTTTTCTATCTTTTTTTCTTTTATCATTCTTGGTTATTTTCTATTGCATTTTTATATTTTTTTCATTAACTTTTTCTCCTTCCAAATTTTTCTTCTTTTTTTTACTTTTTTTTTATATGCCATCATTCTTTTTTGTTCACTTTTCTCTTTGTTTTAAAATTCTCTATAAATTTTTTCTTTTTCTTTTATTTCATATTTTTGCCTCTTCATTTTTTATTTTTTTCTTCTTTTTCTCAAATTTTATTTTATATATTTTGTATTTTCTTTTTTTTTTCTTAAATCTTTTTGTTCACACCTTTTTTTATTTCTTCTTTATAGTTTTAAAACCTCAAACTTCTTTTTTTGTGCACTTTCTTTTATTTTATTTTTCATCTTTCATATTTTATATCTTTTTCCTCTGCTTGTTATATTTTTTTTTATTTTTCTTTGTACATTCCGAACCAATAGTTTTTTTCATTTTATATTTGAAATTTTTATTCATTTTGTCTTTTTATATTTTTTGATTCGCTAATTTTTGATTTTCTTAATTTGTTTATTTTTATTTTTTCCTTTTTTGGTATTTTATTTAATTTTTTCTCTTAATTTATTTTTTTATTTTCTTTTTTTTCTACTTTGTAATTTTTTAATAACTTTTTCCCTTCATAATTTGCCTTCTTTTTGCTTTTTTTTTCATATGCTTTCATTTTTACTTGTTTTAATTTTTTTTGTTGTTTTAAAATTTTCTATTTTTCTATTTTTTATTCCAAATCTTTTGTCTCTTTTTTTCCTCAAATTTCCTTTCATTTCTTATTTGCGCTTTTAAATTCTCATACTTTTTTTTTTATTTTGCATTAACTTTTCTCTTTTTTTATTTTTTGTCTGACTTTTTATATTGTTAGGTCTTATATGTTTTTCAATTTTTTTTTTATTTTTTAAACTAATTTTATTTTCATTTTGTCATTCCATTTCATTTTTGAAATTTTTATTCATTTTCTGTCCTCTTTCATTTTCTTACCTTTTATAATTTTTTGTTGTACTTTTGTTTTTTTTTTCTTTTTTCATGCTTTATTTATCTTTTTTCTTATTTTAATTTTTCGTCGTTTTAAAAATTTTATTTTTCTATTTTTTATTCCAAATCTTTTGTCTTTTCTTTTTTTTTTTCCATAAATTTCCTTTCATTTCTTATTTGTGTTTTTAAATTCCCAAACTTTTTATATTGTTAGAACTTATATGTTTTTCAATTTTTTGTATTTTTTAAACTAATTTTTTTCATTTTGTCATTCCATTTCATTTTTTAAATTTTTATTCAATTTTTGTCCTTTTTCATTTTCTTACTTTTTATATTTTTTGTTGTATTTTTGTTTTTTTTTTGTGCTTTATTTATCTTTTTTCTTTTGCTTTAATTTTTTTTCGTGTTTTATTTTCTTTCTTTATTTATAATTTCATAAATTTTTATAAAGTTTTGGAATTTTTTATTTTTCTATCTTTCTTTCTTTTATCATTCTTGGTTATTTTCTGTTGTATTTTTATAATTTTTCATTAACTTTTTCTCCTTCCGAATTTTTCTTCTTTTTTTTACTTTTTTTTATGTGCTTTCATTCTTTTTCGTTCAGTTTTTTCTTTGTTTTAAAATTTTCTATAAATTTTTTTTCTTTTTGTTTTATTTCATATTTTTGCATCTTCATTCTTTATTTTTTTTCTTCTTTTTCTCAAATTTTATTTTATATATTTTGTATTTTCATTTTTTATTTTTTTCTTAAATCTTTTTGTTCACACCTTTTTTTTTTTTCTTCTTTATAACTTTAAAACCTCAAACTTCTTTTTTTGTGCACTTTCTTTTATTTTATTTTTCATCTTTCATATTTTATATCTTTTTCCTCTATTTGTTTTTTTTTTTCTTTTTCTTTGTAAATTCTAAACTAAAAGTTTTTTCCATTTTATATTTGATTATTCATTTTGTCTTTTTTTATTTTTTCCTTTTTTGGTATTTTATTTAATTTTTTCTCTTAATTTATTTTTTTTATTTTCTTATTTTTTTCTACTTTGTAATTTCTTAATAACTTTTTCCCTTCACAATTTTCCTTCTTTTTGCTTTTTTTACATATGCTTTCGTGTTTACTTGTTTTAATTTTTCATTGTTTTAAAAATTTTTATTTTTCTATTTTTTATTCCAAATGTTTTGTCTTTTCTTTTTTTTTTCCACAAATTTCCTTTCATTTCTTATTTGCGTTTTTAAATTCTCATACTTTTTTTTTTATTTTGCATTAACTTTGCTCTTTTTTAATTTTTTCTCTGACTTTTTATATTATTAGGTCTTATATGTTTTTCAATTTTTTGTTAAACTAATTTTTTTTTCATTTTGTCATTCCATTTCATTTTTGAAATTTTTATTCAATTTTTGTCCTTTTTTTATTTTCTTACTTTTTATATTTTTTGTTGTATTTTTGTTTTTTTGTGCTTTATTTATCTTTTTTCTTTTGCTTTACTTTTTTTTCTTATTTTATTTTATTTTTTATTTTCTTTCTTTATTTATAATTTCATAAATTTTTATAAAGTTTTAGAATTTTTTACTTTTCTATCTTTTTTTCTTTTATCATTCTTGGTTATTTTCTATTGCATTTTTATATTTTTTTCATTAACTTTTTCTCCTTCCAAATTTTTCTTCATTTTTTTACCTTTTTTTTATATGCCATCATTCTTTTTTGTTCACTTTTTTTTTTTTATTTTGCATTAACTTTTCTCTTTTTTAATTTTTTGTCAGACTTTTTAGATTGTTTGGTCTTATATGTTTTTTAATTTTTTGTATTTTTTAAACTAATTTTTTTTTCATTTTGTCATTCCATTTCATTTTTGAAATTTTTATTCAATTTTTATCCTTTTTCATTTTCTTACTTTTTATAATTTTTTGTTGTATTTTTGTTTTTTTTTTCTTTTTTCGTGCTTTATCTATCTTTTTTCTTTTGCTTTAATTTTTTTTCTTATTTTATTTTCTTTCTTTATTCATAATTTCATAAATTTTTATAAGGTTTTGGAATTTTTTATTTTTCTATCTTTTCTTCTTTTATCATTCTTGGTTATTTTCTGTTGCATTTTTATAATTTTTCATTAACTTCTTCTCCTTCCGAATTTTTCTTCTTTTTTTTACTTTTTTTTATGTGCTTTCATTCTTTTTCGTTCAGTTTTTTCTTTGTTTTAAAATTTTCTATAAATTTTTTTTCTTTTTGTTTTATTTCATATTTTTGCCTCTTCATTCTTTATTTTTTTTCTTCTTTTTCTCAAATTTTATTTTATATATTTTGTATTTTCATTTTTTATTTTTTTCTTAAATCTTTTTGTTCACACCTTTTTTTTTTTCTTCTTTATAACTTTAAAACCTCAAACTTCTTTTTTTGTGCACTTTCTTTTATTTTATTTTTCATCTTTCATATTTTATATCTTTTTCCTCTGCTTGTTATATTTTTTTAATTTTTCTTTGTACATTCTGAACCAATAGTTTTTTTCATTTTATATTTGAAATTTTTATTCATTTTGTCTTTTTATATTTTTTGATTCGCTAATTTTTTATTTTCTTAATTTGTTTATTTTTATTTTTTCCTTTTTTGGTATTTTATTTAATTTTTTCTCTTAATTTATTTTTTTATTTTCTTTTTTTTCTACTTTGTAATTTTTTAATAACTTTTTCCCTTCATAATTTACCTTCTTTTTGCTTTTTTTTTCATATGCTTTCATTTTTACTTGTTTTAATTTTTTTTGTTGTTTTAAAATTTTCTATTTTTCTATTTTTTATTCCAAATCTTTTGTCTCTTTTTTTCCTAAAATTTCCTTTCATTTCTTATTTGCGCTTTTAAATTCTCATACTTTTTTTTATTTTGCATTAACTTTTCTCTTTTTTTATTTTTTGTCTGACTTTTTATATTGTTAGGTCTTATATGGTTTTCAATTTTTTTTTATTTTTTAAACTAATTTTATTTTCATTTTGTCATTCCATTTCATTTTTGAAATTTTTATTCATTTTCTGTCCTCTTTCATTTTCTTACCTTTTATAATTTTTTGTTGTATTTTTGTTTTTTTTTTCTTTTTTCATGCATTATTTATCTTTTTTCTTTTGCTTTAATTTTTTTTCTTATTTTAATTTTTCGTCGTTTTAAAAATTTTATTTTTCTATTTTTTATTCCAAATCTTTTGTCTTTTCTTTTTTTTTTTCCATAAATTTCCTTTCATTTCTTATTTGTGTTTTTAAATTCCCAAACTTTTTATATTGTTAGAACTTATATGTTTTTCAATTTTTTGTATTTTTTAAACTAATTTTTTTCATTTTGTCATTCCATTTCATTTTTGAAATTTTTATTCAATTTTTGTCCTTTTTCATTTTCTTACTTTTTATATTTTTTTTGTGCTTTATTTATCTTTTTTCTTTTGCTTTAATTTTTTTTCGTGTTTTATTTTCTTTCTTTATTTATAATTTCATAAATTTTTATAAAGTTTTGGAATTTTTTATTTTTCTATCTTTTTTTCTTTTATCATTCTTGGTTATTTTCTGTTGCATTTTTATAATTTTTCATTAACTTTTTCTCCTTCCGAATTTTTCTTCTTTTTTTTACTTTGATTTTATGTGCTTTCATTTTTTTTTGTTCACTTTTTTCTTTGTTTTAAAATTTTCTATAAATTTTTTTCTTTTTTATTTTTTTTTCATATTTTTGCCTCTTCATTTTTTATTTTTTTCTTCTTTTTCTCAATTTTTATTTTATATATTTTGCATTTTCATTTTTTATTTTTTTCTTAAATCTTTTTGTTCGCACCTTTTTTTATTTCTTCTTTATAATTTTAAAACCTCAAACTTCTTTTTTTGTGCACTTTCTTTTATTTTATTTTTCATGTTTCATATTTTATATCTTTTTCCTCTATTTGTTTTTTTTTTTTTTTTGTTTTTCTTTCTCCATTCTAAACTAAAAGTTTTTTCCATTTTATATTTGAAATTTTTATTCATTTGTCTTTTTATATTTTTTTGCTTCGCTAATTTTTTATTTTCTTACTTTGTTTATTTTTATTTTTCCTTTCTGGGTATTTTATTTAATTTTTTCGCTTAATTTATTTTTTTTCAACTTTGTAATTTTTTAATAACTTTTTTCCTTCACAATTTTCCTTCTTTTTGCTTTTTTTTCATATGCTTTCATTTTTACTGGTTTTAATTTTTTCGTTGTTTTAAAATTTTTTATTTTTCTATTTTTTATTCCAAATCTTTTGTCTTTTCTTGCTTCTCTTTTTTTTTCCACACATTTCCTTTCATTTCTTATTTGCATTTTTAAATTCTCATACTTTTTTTTATTTTGCATTAACTTTTCTCTTTTTTAATTTTTTGTCTGACTTTTTATATTGTTAGGACTTATATGTTTTTCAATTTTTTTTTGTCTTTTTTAAACTAATTTTTTTTTTCATTTTGTCATTCCATTTCATTTTTGAAATTTTTATTCAATTTTTGTCCTTTTTTTGTATTTTTTTTCTTTGTTTTAAAATTTTCTATAAATTTTTTTCTTTTTGTTTTATTTCATATTTTTGCCTCTTCATTTTTTATTTTTTTCTTCTTTTTCTCATTTTTTTCTCAAATATTTTTTTATATATTTTGTATTTTCATTTGTTATTTTTTTCTTAAATCTTTTTGTTCACACCTTTTTTTATTTCTTCTTTGTAATTTTAAAACCTCAAACTTCTTTTTTTGTGCACTTTCTTTTTATATTTGAAATTTTTATTCATTTTGTCTTTTTATATTTTTTGATTCCCTAATTTTTTATTTTCTTACTTTGTTTATTTTTATTTTTTTCCTTTTATATTTTTTGATTCCCTAACTTTTTTTTACTTTGTAAATTTTTAATAACTTTTTCCCTTTGCAATTTTCCTTCTTTTTGCTTTTTTTTTTTTCATATGTTTTCATTTTTACTTTTTTTAATTTTTTCGTTGTTTTAAAAATTTTTATTTTTCTCTTTTTTATTCCAAATCTTTTGTCTTTTCTTTTTTTTTCCACAAATTTCCTTTCATTTCTTATTTGCGTTTTTAAATTCTCATACTTTTTTTTTTTATTTTGCATTAACTTTTCTCTTTTTTAATTTTTTGTCAGACTTTTTAGATTGTTTGGTCTTATATGTTTTTTAATTTTTTGTATTTTTTAAACTAATTGTTTTTTCATTTTGTCATTCCATTTCATTTTTGAAATTTTTATTCAATTTTTGTCCTTTTTCATTTTCTTACTTTTTATAATTTTTTGTTGTATTTTTGTTTTTTTTTTCTTTTTTCGTGCTTTATCTATCTTTTTTCTTTTGCTTTAATTTTTTTTCTTATTTTATTTTCTTTCTTTATTCATAATTTCATAAATTTTTATAAGGTTTTGGAATTTTTTATTTTTCTATCTTTTTTTCTTTTATCATTCTTGGTTATTTTCTGTTGCATTTTTATAATTTTTCATTAACTTTTTCTCCTTCCGAATTTTTCTTCTTTTTTTTACTTTTTTTTATGTGCTTTCATTCTTTTTCGTTCAGTTTTTTCTTTGTTTTAAAATTTTCTATAAATTTTTTTTCTTTTTGTTTTATTTCATATTTTTGCCTCTTCATTCTTTATTTTTTTTCTTCTTTTTCTCAAATTTTATTTTATATATTTTGTATTTTCATTTTTTATTTTTTTCTTAAATCTTTTTGTTCACACCTTTTTTTTTTTTCTTCTTTATAACTTTAAAACCTCAAACTTCTTTTTTTGTGCACTTTCTTTTATTTTATTTTTCATCTTTCATATTTTATATCTTTTTCCTCTATTTGTTATTTTTTTTTCTTTTTCTTTGTAAATTCTAAACTAAAAGTTTTTTCCATTTTATATTTGATTATTCATTTTGTCTTTTTATATTTTTTTGATTCGTTAATTTTTTATTTTTTCCTTTTTTGGTATTTTATTTTATTTTTTCTCTTAATTTATTTTTTTTATTTTCTTATTTTTTTCTACTTTGTAATTTCTTAATAACTTTTTCCCTTCACAATTTTCCTTCTTTTTGCTTTTTTTACATATGCTTTCGTGTTTACTTGTTTTAATTTTTCATTGTTTTAAAAATTTTTATTTTTCTGTTTTTTATTCCAAATCTTTTGTCTTTTCTTTTTTTTTTCCACAAATTTCCTTTCATTTCCTATTTGCGTTTTTAAATTCTCATACTTTTTTTTTTTTATTTTGCATTAACTTTGCTCTTTTTTAATTTTTTCTCTGACTTTTTATATTATTAGGTCTTATATGTTTTTCAATTTTTTGTTAAACTAATTTTTTTTTCATTTTGTCATTCCATTTCATTTTTGAAATTTTTATTCAATTTTTGTCCTTTTTTTATTTTCTTACTTTTTATATTTTTTGTTGTATTTTTGTTTTTTTTGTGCTTTATTTATCTTTTTTCTTTTGCTTTACTTTTTTTTCTTATTTTATTTTATTTTTTATTTTCTTTCTTTATTTATAATTTCATAAATTTTTATAAAGTTTTAGAATTTTTTACTTTTCTATCTTTTTTTCTTTTATCATTCTTGGTTATTTTCTATTGCATTTTTATATTTTTTTCATTAACTTTTTCTCCTTCCAAATTTTTTTTCTTTTTTTTACTTTTTTTTTATATGCCATCATTCTTTTTTGTTCACTTTTCTCTTTGTTTTAAAATTTTCTATAAATTTTTTCTTTTTCTTTTATTTCATATTTTTGCCTCTTCATTTTTTATTTTTTTCTTCTTTTTCTCAAATTTTATTTTATATATTTTGTATTTTCTTTTTTTTTTCTTAAATCTTTTTGTTCACACCTTTTTTTATTTCTTCTTTATAGTTTTAAAACCTCAAACTTCTTTTTTTGTGCACTTTCTTTTATTTTATTTTTCATCTTTCATATTTTATATCTTTTTCCTCTGCTTGTTATATTTTTTTTATTTTTCTTTGTACATTCTGAACCAATAGTTTTTTTCATTTTATATTTGAAATTTTTATTCATTTTGTCTTTTTATATTTTTTGATTCGCTAATTTTTTATTTTCTTAATTTGTTTATTTTTATGTTTTCCTTTTTTGGTATTTTATTTAATTTTTTCTCTTAATTTATTTTTTTATTTTCTTTTTTTTCTACCTTGTAATTTTTTTTATAACTTTTTCCCTTCATAATTTGCCTTCTTTTTGCTTTTTTTTTTTCATATGCTTTCATTTTTACTTGTTTTAATTTTTTTTGTTGTTTTAAAATTTTCTATTTTTCTATTTTTTATTCCAAATCTTTTGTCTCTTTTTTTCCTCAAATTTCCTTTCATTTCTTATTTGCGCTTTTAAATTCTCATACTTTTTTTTTATTTTGCATTAACTTTTCTCTTTTTTTATTTTTTGTCTGACTTTTTATATTGTTAGGTCTTATATGTTTTTCAATTTTTTTTTTATTTTTTAAACTAATTTTATTTTCATTTTGTCATTCCATTTCATTTTTGAAATTTTTATTCATTTTCTGTCCTCTTTCATTTTCTTACCTTTTATAATTTTTTGTTGTATTTTTGTTTTTTCTTTCTTTTTTCATGCTTTATTTATCTTTTTTCTTTTGCTTTAATTTTTTTTCTTATTTTAATTTTTCGTCGTTTTAAAAATTTTATTTTTCTATTTTTTATTCCAAATCTTTTGTCTTTTCTTTTTTTTTTTCCCATAAATTTCCTTTCATTTCTTATTTGTGTTTTTAAATTCCCAAACTTTTTATATTGTTAGAACTTATATGTTTTTCAATTTTTTGTATTTTTTAAACTAATTTTTTTCATTTTGTCATTCCATTTCATTTTTGAAATTTTTATTCAATTTTTGTCCTTTTTCATTTTCTTACTTTTTATATTTTTTGTTGTATTTTTGTTTTTTTTTTTTGTGCTTTATTTATCTTTTTTCTTTTGCTTTAATTTTTTTTCGTGTTTTATTTTCTTTCTTTATTTATAATTTCATAAATTTTTATAAAGTTTTGGAATTTTTTATTTTTCTATCTTTTTTTCTTTTATCATTCTTGGTTATTTTCTGTTGCATTTTTATAATTTTTCATTAACTTTTTCTCCTTCCGAATTTTTCTTCTTTTTTTTACTTTTTTTTTATGTGCTTTCATTTTTTTTTTGTTCACTTTTTTCTTTGTTTTAAAATTTTCTATAAATTTTTTTCTTTTTATTTTTTTTTCATATTTTTGCCTCTTCATTTTTTATTTTTTTCTTCTTTTTCTCAATTTTTATTTTATATATTTTGCATTTTCATTTTTTATTTTTTTCTTAAATCTTTTTGTTCGCACCTTTTTTTATTTCTTCTTTATAATTTTAAAACCTCAAACTTCTTTTTTTGTGCACTTTCTTTTATTTTATTTTTCATCTTTCATATTTTATATCTTTTTCCTCTATTTGTTTTTTTTTTTTTTTGTTTTTCTTTCTCCATTCTAAACTAAAAGTTTTTTCCATTTTATATTTGAAATTTTTATTCATTTGTCTTTTTATATATTTTTGCTTCGCTAATTTTTTATTTTCTTACTTTGTTTATTTTTATTTTTCCTTTCTGGGTATTTTATTTAATTTTTTCGCTTAATTTATTTTTTTTCAACTTTGTAATTTTTTAATAACTTTTTTCCTTCACAATTTTCCTTCTTTTTGCTTTTTTTTCATATGCTTTCATTTTTACTGGTTTTAATTTTTTCGTTGTTTTAAAATTTTTTATTTTTCTATTTTTTATTCCAAATCTTTTGTCTTTTCTTGCTTCTTTTTTTTTTTCCACACATTTCCTTTCATTTCTTATTTGCATTTTTAAATTCTCATACTTTTTTTTATTTTGCATTAACTTTTCTCTTTTTTAATTTTTTGTCTGACTTTTTATATTGTTAGGACTTATATGTTTTTCAATTTTTTTTTGTCTTTTTTAAACTAATTTTTTTTTTCATTTTGTCATTCCATTTCATTTTTGAAATTTTTATTCAATTTTTGTCCTTTTTTTGTATTTTTTTTCTTTGTTTTAAAATTTTCTATAAATTTTTTTCTTTTTGTTTTATTTCATATTTTTGCCTCTTCATTTTTTATTTTTTTATATATTTTGTATTTTCATTTGTTATTTTTTTCTTAAATCTTTTTGTTCACACCTTTTTTTATTTCTTCTTTGTAATTTTAAAACCTCAAACTTCTTTTTTTGTGCACTTTCTTTTTATATTTGAAATTTTTATTCATTTTGTCTTTTTATATTTTTTGATTCCCTAATTTTTTATTTTCTTACTTTGTTTATTTTTATTTTTTTCCTTTTATATTTTTTGATTCCCTAACTTTTTTTTACTTTGTAAATTTTTAATAACTTTTTCCCTTTGCAATTTTCCTTCTTTTTGCTTTTTTTTTTTTCATATGTTTTCATTTTTACTTTTTTTAATTTTTTCGTTGTTTTAAAAATTTTTATTTTTCTCTTTTTTATTCCAAATCTTTTGTCTTTTCTTTTTTTTTCCACAAATTTCCTTTCATTTCTTATTTGCGTTTTTAAATTCTCATACTTTTTTTTTTTATTTTGCATTAACTTTTCTCTTTTTTAATTTTTTGTCAGACTTTTTAGATTGTTTGGTCTTATATGTTTTTTAATTTTTTGTATTTTTTAAACTAATTGTTTTTTCATTTTGTCATTCCATTTCATTTTTGAAATTTTTATTCAATTTTTGTCCTTTTTCATTTTCTTACTTTTTATAATTTTTTGTTGTATTTTTGTTTTTTTTTTCTTTTTTCGTGCTTTATCTATCTTTTTTCTTTTGCTTTAATTTTTTTTCTTATTTTATTTTCTTTCTTTATTCATAATTTCATAAATTTTTATAAGGTTTTGGAATTTTTTATTTTTCTATCTTTTTTTCTTTTATCATTCTTGGTTATTTTCTGTTGCATTTTTATAATTTTTCATTAACTTTTTCTCCTTCCGAATTTTTCTTCTTTTTTTTACTTTTTTTTATGTGCTTTCATTCTTTTTCGTTCAGTTTTTTCTTTGTTTTAAAATTTTCTATAAATTTTTTTTCTTTTTGTTTTATTTCATATTTTTGCCTCTTCATTCTTTATTTTTTTTCTTCTTTTTCTCAAATTTTATTTTATATATTTTGTATTTTCATTTTTTATTTTTTTCTTAAATCTTTTTGTTCACACCTTTTTTTTTTTTCTTCTTTATAACTTTAAAACCTCAAACTTCTTTTTTTGTGCACTTTCTTTTATTTTATTTTTCATCTTTCATATTTTATATCTTTTTCCTCTATTTGTTATTTTTTTTTCTTTTTCTTTGTAAATTCTAAACTAAAAGTTTTTTCCATTTTATATTTGATTATTCATTTTGTCTTTTTATATTTTTTTGATTCGTTAATTTTTTATTTTTTCCTTTTTTGGTATTTTATTTAATTTTTTCTCTTAATTTATTTTTTTTATTTTCTTATTTTTTTCTACTTTGTAATTTCTTAATAACTTTTTCCCTTCACAATTTTCCTTCTTTTTGCTTTTTTTACATATGCTTTCGTGTTTACTTGTTTTAATTTTTCATTGTTTTAAAAATTTTTATTTTTCTGTTTTTTATTCCAAATCTTTTGTCTTTTCTTTTTTTTTTCCACAAATTTCCTTTCATTTCCTATTTGCGTTTTTAAATTCTCATACTTTTTTTTTTTTATTTTGCATTAACTTTGCTCTTTTTTAATTTTTTCTCTGACTTTTTATATTATTAGGTCTTATATGTTTTTCAATTTTTTGTTAAACTAATTTTTTTTTCATTTTGTCATTCCATTTCATTTTTGAAATTTTTATTCAATTTTTGTCCTTTTTTTATTTTCTTACTTTTTATATTTTTTGTTGTATTTTTGTTTTTTTTGTGCTTTATTTATCTTTTTTCTTTTGCTTTACTTTTTTTTCTTATTTTATTTTATTTTTTATTTTCTTTCTTTATTTATAATTTCATAAATTTTTATAAAGTTTTAGAATTTTTTACTTTTCTATCTTTTTTTCTTTTATCATTCTTGGTTATTTTCTATTGCATTTTTATATTTTTTTCATTAACTTTTTCTCCTTCCAAATTTTTCTTCTTTTTTTTACTTTTTTTTTATATGCCATCATTCTTTTTTGTTCACTTTTCTCTTTGTTTTAAAATTTTCTATAAATTTTTTCTTTTTCTTTTATTTCATATTTTTGCCTCTTCATTTTTTATTTTTTTCTTCTTTTTCTCAAATTTTATTTTATATATTTTGTATTTTCTTTTTTTTTTCTTAAATCTTTTTGTTCACACCTTTTTTTATTTCTTCTTTATAGTTTTAAAACCTCAAACTTCTTTTTTTGTGCACTTTCTTTTATTTTATTTTTCATCTTTCATATTTTATATCTTTTTCCTCTGCTTGTTATATTTTTTTTATTTTTCTTTGTACATTCTGAACCAATAGTTTTTTTCATTTTATATTTGAAATTTTTATTCATTTTGTCTTTTTATATTTTTTGATTCGCTAATTTTTTATTTTCTTAATTTGTTTATTTTTATGTTTTCCTTTTTTGGTATTTTATTTAATTTTTTCTCTTAATTTATTTTTTTATTTTCTTTTTTTTCTACCTTGTAATTTTTTTTATAACTTTTTCCCTTCATAATTTGCCTTCTTTTTGCTTTTTTTTTTTCATATGCTTTCATTTTTACTTGTTTTAATTTTTTTTGTTGTTTTAAAATTTTCTATTTTTCTATTTTTTATTCCAAATCTTTTGTCTCTTTTTTTCCTCAAATTTCCTTTCATTTCTTATTTGCGCTTTTAAATTCTCATACTTTTTTTTTATTTTGCATTAACTTTTCTCTTTTTTTATTTTTTGTCTGACTTTTTATATTGTTAGGTCTTATATGTTTTTCAATTTTTTTTTTATTTTTTAAACTAATTTTATTTTCATTTTGTCATTCCATTTCATTTTTGAAATTTTTATTCATTTTCTGTCCTCTTTCATTTTCTTACCTTTTATAATTTTTTGTTGTATTTTTGTTTTTTCTTTCTTTTTTCATGCTTTATTTATCTTTTTTCTTTTGCTTTAATTTTTTTTCTTATTTTAATTTTTCGTCGTTTTAAAAATTTTATTTTTCTATTTTTTATTCCAAATCTTTTGTCTTTTCTTTTTTTTTTTCCCATAAATTTCCTTTCATTTCTTATTTGTGTTTTTAAATTCCCAAACTTTTTATATTGTTAGAACTTATATGTTTTTCAATTTTTTGTATTTTTTAAACTAATTTTTTTCATTTTGTCATTCCATTTCATTTTTGAAATTTTTATTCAATTTTTGTCCTTTTTCATTTTCTTACTTTTTATATTTTTTGTTGTATTTTTGTTTTTTTTTTTGTGCTTTATTTATCTTTTTTCTTTTGCTTTAATTTTTTTTCGTGTTTTATTTTCTTTCTTTATTTATAATTTCATAAATTTTTATAAAGTTTTGGAATTTTTTATTTTTCTATCTTTTTTTCTTTTATCATTCTTGGTTATTTTCTGTTGCATTTTTATAATTTTTCATTAACTTTTTCTCCTTCCGAATTTTTCTTCTTTTTTTTACTTTTTTTTTATGTGCTTTCATTTTTTTTTTGTTCACTTTTTTCTTTGTTTTAAAATTTTCTATAAATTTTTTTCTTTTTATTTTTTTTTCATATTTTTGCCTCTTCATTTTTTATTTTTTTCTTCTTTTTCTCAATTTTTATTTTATATATTTTGCATTTTCATTTTTTATTTTTTTCTTAAATCTTTTTGTTCGCACCTTTTTTTATTTCTTCTTTATAATTTTAAAACCTCAAACTTCTTTTTTTGTGCACTTTCTTTTATTTTATTTTTCATCTTTCATATTTTATATCTTTTTCCTCTATTTGTTTTTTTTTTTTTTTGTTTTTCTTTCTCCATTCTAAACTAAAAGTTTTTTCCATTTTATATTTGAAATTTTTATTCATTTGTCTTTTTATATATTTTTGCTTCGCTAATTTTTTATTTTCTTACTTTGTTTATTTTTATTTTTCCTTTCTGGGTATTTTATTTAATTTTTTCGCTTAATTTATTTTTTTTCAACTTTGTAATTTTTTAATAACTTTTTTCCTTCACAATTTTCCTTCTTTTTGCTTTTTTTTCATATGCTTTCATTTTTACTGGTTTTAATTTTTTCGTTGTTTTAAAATTTTTTATTTTTCTATTTTTTATTCCAAATCTTTTGTCTTTTCTTGCTTCTTTTTTTTTTTCCACACATTTCCTTTCATTTCTTATTTGCATTTTTAAATTCTCATACTTTTTTTTATTTTGCATTAACTTTTCTCTTTTTTAATTTTTTGTCTGACTTTTTATATTGTTAGGACTTATATGTTTTTCAATTTTTTTTTGTCTTTTTTAAACTAATTTTTTTTTTTCATTTTGTCATTCCATTTCATTTTTGAAATTTTTATTCAATTTTTGTCCTTTTTTTGTATTTTTTTTCTTTGTTTTAAAATTTTCTATAAATTTTTTTCTTTTTGTTTTATTTCATATTTTTGCCTCTTCATTTTTTATTTTTTTATATATTTTGTATTTTCATTTGTTATTTTTTTCTTAAATCTTTTTGTTCACACCTTTTTTTATTTCTTCTTTGTAATTTTAAAACCTCAAACTTCTTTTTTTGTGCACTTTCTTTTTATATTTGAAATTTTTATTCATTTTGTCTTTTTATATTTTTTGATTCCCTAATTTTTTATTTTCTTACTTTGTTTATTTTTATTTTTTTCCTTTTATATTTTTTGATTCCCTAACTTTTTTTTACTTTGTAAATTTTTAATAACTTTTTCCCTTTGCAATTTTCCTTCTTTTTGCTTTTTTTTTTTTCATATGTTTTCATTTTTACTTTTTTTAATTTTTTCGTTGTTTTAAAAATTTTTATTTTTCTCTTTTTTATTCCAAATCTTTTGTCTTTTCTTTTTTTTTCCACAAATTTCCTTTCATTTCTTATTTGCGTTTTTAAATTCTCATACTTTTTTTTTTTATTTTGCATTAACTTTTCTCTTTTTTAATTTTTTGTCAGACTTTTTAGATTGTTTGGTCTTATATGTTTTTTAATTTTTTGTATTTTTTAAACTAATTGTTTTTTCATTTTGTCATTCCATTTCATTTTTGAAATTTTTATTCAATTTTTGTCCTTTTTCATTTTCTTACTTTTTATAATTTTTTGTTGTATTTTTGTTTTTTTTTTCTTTTTTCGTGCTTTATCTATCTTTTTTCTTTTGCTTTAATTTTTTTTCTTATTTTATTTTCTTTCTTTATTCATAATTTCATAAATTTTTATAAGGTTTTGGAATTTTTTATTTTTCTATCTTTTTTTCTTTTATCATTCTTGGTTATTTTCTGTTGCATTTTTATAATTTTTCATTAACTTTTTCTCCTTCCGAATTTTTCTTCTTTTTTTTACTTTTTTTTATGTGCTTTCATTCTTTTTCGTTCAGTTTTTTCTTTGTTTTAAAATTTTCTATAAATTTTTTTTCTTTTTGTTTTATTTCATATTTTTGCCTCTTCATTCTTTATTTTTTTTCTTCTTTTTCTCAAATTTTATTTTATATATTTTGTATTTTCATTTTTTATTTTTTTCTTAAATCTTTTTGTTCACACCTTTTTTTTTTTTCTTCTTTATAACTTTAAAACCTCAAACTTCTTTTTTTGTGCACTTTCTTTTATTTTATTTTTCATCTTTCATATTTTATATCTTTTTCCTCTATTTGTTATTTTTTTTTCTTTTTCTTTGTAAATTCTAAACTAAAAGTTTTTTCCATTTTATATTTGATTATTCATTTTGTCTTTTTATATTTTTTTGATTCGTTAATTTTTTATTTTTTCCTTTTTTGGTATTTTATTTAATTTTTTCTCTTAATTTATTTTTTTTATTTTCTTATTTTTTTCTACTTTGTAATTTCTTAATAACTTTTTCCCTTCACAATTTTCCTTCTTTTTGCTTTTTTTACATATGCTTTCGTGTTTACTTGTTTTAATTTTTCATTGTTTTAAAAATTTTTATTTTTCTGTTTTTTATTCCAAATCTTTTGTCTTTTCTTTTTTTTTTTCCACAAATTTCCTTTCATTTCCTATTTGCGTTTTTAAATTCTCATACTTTTTTTTTTTTATTTTGCATTAACTTTGCTCTTTTTTAATTTTTTCTCTGACTTTTTATATTATTAGGTCTTATATGTTTTTCAATTTTTTGTTAAACTAATTTTTTTTTCATTTTGTCATTCCATTTCATTTTTGAAATTTTTATTCAATTTTTGTCCTTTTTTTATTTTCTTACTTTTTATATTTTTTGTTGTATTTTTGTTTTTTTTGTGCTTTATTTATCTTTTTTCTTTTGCTTTACTTTTTTTTCTTATTTTATTTTATTTTTTATTTTCTTTCTTTATTTATAATTTCATAAATTTTTATAAAGTTTTAGAATTTTTTACTTTTCTATCTTTTTTTCTTTTATCATTCTTGGTTATTTTCTATTGCATTTTTATATTTTTTTCATTAACTTTTTCTCCTTCCAAATTTTTTTTCTTTTTTTTACTTTTTTTTTATATGCCATCATTCTTTTTTGTTCACTTTTCTCTTTGTTTTAAAATTTTCTATAAATTTTTTCTTTTTCTTTTATTTCATATTTTTGCCTCTTCATTTTTTATTTTTTTCTTCTTTTTCTCAAATTTTATTTTATATATTTTGTATTTTCTTTTTTTTTTCTTAAATCTTTTTGTTCACACCTTTTTTTATTTCTTCTTTATAGTTTTAAAACCTCAAACTTCTTTTTTTGTGCACTTTCTTTTATTTTATTTTTCATCTTTCATATTTTATATCTTTTTCCTCTGCTTGTTATATTTTTTTTATTTTTCTTTGTACATTCTGAACCAATAGTTTTTTTCATTTTATATTTGAAATTTTTATTCATTTTGTCTTTTTATATTTTTTGATTCGCTAATTTTTTATTTTCTTAATTTGTTTATTTTTATGTTTTCCTTTTTTGGTATTTTATTTAATTTTTTCTCTTAATTTATTTTTTTATTTTCTTTTTTTTCTACCTTGTAATTTTTTTTATAACTTTTTCCCTTCATAATTTGCCTTCTTTTTGCTTTTTTTTTTTCATATGCTTTCATTTTTACTTGTTTTAATTTTTTTTGTTGTTTTAAAATTTTCTATTTTTCTATTTTTTATTCCAAATCTTTTGTCTCTTTTTTTCCTCAAATTTCCTTTCATTTCTTATTTGCGCTTTTAAATTCTCATACTTTTTTTTTATTTTGCATTAACTTTTCTCTTTTTTTATTTTTTGTCTGACTTTTTATATTGTTAGGTCTTATATGTTTTTCAATTTTTTTTTTATTTTTTAAACTAATTTTATTTTCATTTTGTCATTCCATTTCATTTTTGAAATTTTTATTCATTTTCTGTCCTCTTTCATTTTCTTACCTTTTATAATTTTTTGTTGTATTTTTGTTTTTTCTTTCTTTTTTCATGCTTTATTTATCTTTTTTCTTTTGCTTCAATTTTTTTTCTTATTTTAATTTTTCGTCGTTTTAAAAATTTTATTTTTCTATTTTTTATTCCAAATCTTTTGTCTTTTCTTTTTTTTTTTCCCATAAATTTCCTTTCATTTCTTATTTGTGTTTTTAAATTCCCAAACTTTTTATATTGTTAGAACTTATATGTTTTTCAATTTTTTGTATTTTTTAAACTAATTTTTTTCATTTTGTCATTCCATTTCATTTTTGAAATTTTTATTCAATTTTTGTCCTTTTTCATTTTCTTACTTTTTATATTTTTTGTTGTATTTTTGTTTTTTTTTTTGTGCTTTATTTATCTTTTTTCTTTTGCTTTAATTTTTTTTCGTGTTTTATTTTCTTTCTTTATTTATAATTTCATAAATTTTTATAAAGTTTTGGAATTTTTTATTTTTCTATCTTTTTTTCTTTTATCATTCTTGGTTATTTTCTGTTGCATTTTTATAATTTTTCATTAACTTTTTCTCCTTCCGAATTTTTCTTCTTTTTTTTACTTTTTTTTTATGTGCTTTCATTTTTTTTTTGTTCACTTTTTTCTTTGTTTTAAAATTTTCTATAAATTTTTTTCTTTTTATTTTTTTTTCATATTTTTGCCTCTTCATTTTTTATTTTTTTCTTCTTTTTCTCAATTTTTATTTTATATATTTTGCATTTTCATTTTTTATTTTTTTCTTAAATCTTTTTGTTCGCACCTTTTTTTATTTCTTCTTTATAATTTTAAAACCTCAAACTTCTTTTTTTGTGCACTTTCTTTTATTTTATTTTTCATCTTTCATATTTTATATCTTTTTCCTCTATTTGTTTTTTTTTTTTTTTGTTTTTCTTTCTCCATTCTAAACTAAAAGTTTTTTCCATTTTATATTTGAAATTTTTATTCATTTGTCTTTTTATATTTTTTTGCTTCGCTAATTTTTTATTTTCTTACTTTGTTTATTTTTATTTTTCCTTTCTGGGTATTTTATTTAATTTTTTCGCTTAATTTATTTTTTTTCAACTTTGTAATTTTTTAATAACTTTTTTCCTTCACAATTTTCCTTCTTTTTGCTTTTTTTTCATATGCTTTCATTTTTACTGGTTTTAATTTTTTCGTTGTTTTAAAATTTTTTATTTTTCTATTTTTTATTCCAAATCTTTTGTCTTTTCTTGCTTCTTTTTTTTTTTCCACACATTTCCTTTCATTTCTTATTTGCATTTTTAAATTCTCATACTTTTTTTTATTTTGCATTAACTTTTCTCTTTTTTAATTTTTTGTCTGACTTTTTATATTGTTAGGACTTATATGTTTTTCAATTTTTTTTTGTCTTTTTTAAACTAATTTTTTTTTTTCATTTTGTCATTCCATTTCATTTTTGAAATTTTTATTCAATTTTTGTCCTTTTTTTGTATTTTTTTTCTTTGTTTTAAAATTTTCTATAAATTTTTTTCTTTTTGTTTTATTTCATATTTTTGCCTCTTCATTTTTTATTTTTTTATATATTTTGTATTTTCATTTGTTATTTTTTTCTTAAATCTTTTTGTTCACACCTTTTTTTATTTCTTCTTTGTAATTTTAAAACCTCAAACTTCTTTTTTTGTGCACTTTCTTTTTATATTTGAAATTTTTATTCATTTTGTCTTTTTATATTTTTTGATTCCCTAATTTTTTATTTTCTTACTTTGTTTATTTTTATTTTTTTCCTTTTATATTTTTTGATTCCCTAACTTTTTTTTACTTTGTAAATTTTTAATAACTTTTTCCCTTTGCAATTTTCCTTCTTTTTGCTTTTTTTTTTTTCATATGTTTTCATTTTTACTTTTTTTAATTTTTTCGTTGTTTTAAAAATTTTTATTTTTCTCTTTTTTATTCCAAATCTTTTGTCTTTTCTTTTTTTTTCCACAAATTTCCTTTCATTTCTTATTTGCGTTTTTAAATTCTCATACTTTTTTTTTTTATTTTGCATTAACTTTTCTCTTTTTTAATTTTTTGTCAGACTTTTTAGATTGTTTGGTCTTATATGTTTTTTAATTTTTTGTATTTTTTAAACTAATTGTTTTTTCATTTTGTCATTCCATTTCATTTTTGAAATTTTTATTCAATTTTTGTCCTTTTTCATTTTCTTACTTTTTATAATTTTTTGTTGTATTTTTGTTTTTTTTTTCTTTTTTCGTGCTTTATCTATCTTTTTTCTTTTGCTTTAATTTTTTTTCTTATTTTATTTTCTTTCTTTATTCATAATT
This sequence comes from Durio zibethinus, assembly GCF_047325235.1. Lineage (NCBI taxonomy): Eukaryota > Viridiplantae > Streptophyta > Magnoliopsida > Malvales > Malvaceae > Durio > Durio zibethinus. The sequence continues at coordinate 12,328,688 of NC_143180.1, read as the reverse complement.
TCATAAATTTTTATAAGGTTTTGGAATTTTTTATTTTTCTATCTTTTTTTCTTTTATCATTCTTGGTTATTTTCTGTTGCATTTTTATAATTTTTCATTAACTTTTTCTCCTTCCGAATTTTTCTTCTTTTTTTTACTTTTTTTTATGTGCTTTCATTCTTTTTCGTTCAGTTTTTTCTTTGTTTTAAAATTTTCTATAAATTTTTTTTCTTTTTGTTTTATTTCATATTTTTGCCTCTTCATTCTTTATTTTTTTTCTTCTTTTTCTCAAATTTTATTTTATATATTTTGTATTTTCATTTTTTATTTTTTTCTTAAATCTTTTTGTTCACACCTTTTTTTTTTTTCTTCTTTATAACTTTAAAACCTCAAACTTCTTTTTTTGTGCACTTTCTTTTATTTTATTTTTCATCTTTCATATTTTATATCTTTTTCCTCTATTTGTTATTTTTTTTTCTTTTTCTTTGTAAATTCTAAACTAAAAGTTTTTTCCATTTTATATTTGATTATTCATTTTGTCTTTTTATATTTTTTTGATTCGTTAATTTTTTATTTTTTCCTTTTTTGGTATTTTATTTAATTTTTTCTCTTAATTTATTTTTTTTATTTTCTTATTTTTTTCTACTTTGTAATTTCTTAATAACTTTTTCCCTTCACAATTTTCCTTCTTTTTGCTTTTTTTACATATGCTTTCGTGTTTACTTGTTTTAATTTTTCATTGTTTTAAAAATTTTTATTTTTCTGTTTTTTATTCCAAATCTTTTGTCTTTTCTTTTTTTTTTCCACAAATTTCCTTTCATTTCCTATTTGCGTTTTTAAATTCTCATACTTTTTTTTTTTTATTTTGCATTAACTTTGCTCTTTTTTAATTTTTTCTCTGACTTTTTATATTATTAGGTCTTATATGTTTTTCAATTTTTTGTTAAACTAATTTTTTTTTCATTTTGTCATTCCATTTCATTTTTGAAATTTTTATTCAATTTTTGTCCTTTTTTTATTTTCTTACTTTTTATATTTTTTGTTGTATTTTTGTTTTTTTTGTGCTTTATTTATCTTTTTTCTTTTGCTTTACTTTTTTTTCTTATTTTATTTTATTTTTTATTTTCTTTCTTTATTTATAATTTCATAAATTTTTATAAAGTTTTAGAATTTTTTACTTTTCTATCTTTTTTTCTTTTATCATTCTTGGTTATTTTCTATTGCATTTTTATATTTTTTTCATTAACTTTTTCTCCTTCCAAATTTTTCTTCTTTTTTTTACTTTTTTTTTATATGCCATCATTCTTTTTTGTTCACTTTTCTCTTTGTTTTAAAATTTTCTATAAATTTTTTCTTTTTCTTTTATTTCATATTTTTGCCTCTTCATTTTTTATTTTTTTCTTCTTTTTCTCAAATTTTATTTTATATATTTTGTATTTTCTTTTTTTTTTCTTAAATCTTTTTGTTCACACCTTTTTTTATTTCTTCTTTATAGTTTTAAAACCTCAAACTTCTTTTTTTGTGCACTTTCTTTTATTTTATTTTTCATCTTTCATATTTTATATCTTTTTCCTCTGCTTGTTATATTTTTTTTATTTTTCTTTGTACATTCTGAACCAATAGTTTTTTTCATTTTATATTTGAAATTTTTATTCATTTTGTCTTTTTATATTTTTTGATTCGCTAATTTTTTATTTTCTTAATTTGTTTATTTTTATGTTTTCCTTTTTTGGTATTTTATTTAATTTTTTCTCTTAATTTATTTTTTTATTTTCTTTTTTTTCTACCTTGTAATTTTTTTTATAACTTTTTCCCTTCATAATTTGCCTTCTTTTTGCTTTTTTTTTTTCATATGCTTTCATTTTTACTTGTTTTAATTTTTTTTGTTGTTTTAAAATTTTCTATTTTTCTATTTTTTATTCCAAATCTTTTGTCTCTTTTTTTCCTCAAATTTCCTTTCATTTCTTATTTGCGCTTTTAAATTCTCATACTTTTTTTTTATTTTGCATTAACTTTTCTCTTTTTTTATTTTTTGTCTGACTTTTTATATTGTTAGGTCTTATATGTTTTTCAATTTTTTTTTTATTTTTTAAACTAATTTTATTTTCATTTTGTCATTCCATTTCATTTTTGAAATTTTTATTCATTTTCTGTCCTCTTTCATTTTCTTACCTTTTATAATTTTTTGTTGTATTTTTGTTTTTTCTTTCTTTTTTCATGCTTTATTTATCTTTTTTCTTTTGCTTTAATTTTTTTTCTTATTTTAATTTTTCGTCGTTTTAAAAATTTTATTTTTCTATTTTTTATTCCAAATCTTTTGTCTTTTCTTTTTTTTTTTCCCATAAATTTCCTTTCATTTCTTATTTGTGTTTTTAAATTCCCAAACTTTTTATATTGTTAGAACTTATATGTTTTTCAATTTTTTGTATTTTTTAAACTAATTTTTTTCATTTTTTCATTCCATTTCATTTTTGAAATTTTTATTCAATTTTTGTCCTTTTTCATTTTCTTACTTTTTATATTTTTTGTTGTATTTTTGTTTTTTTTTTTTGTGCTTTATTTATCTTTTTTCTTTTGCTTTAATTTTTTTTCGTGTTTTATTTTCTTTCTTTATTTATAATTTCATAAATTTTTATAAAGTTTTGGAATTTTTTATTTTTCTATCTTTTTTTCTTTTATCATTCTTGGTTATTTTCTGTTGCATTTTTATAATTTTTCATTAACTTTTTCTCCTTCCGAATTTTTCTTCTTTTTTTTACTTTTTTTTTATGTGCTTTCATTTTTTTTTGTTCACTTTTTTCTTTGTTTTAAAATTTTCTATAAATTTTTTTCTTTTTATTTTTTTTTCATATTTTTGCCTCTTCATTTTTTATTTTTTTCTTCTTTTTCTCAATTTTTATTTTATATATTTTGCATTTTCATTTTTTATTTTTTTCTTAAATCTTTTTGTTCGCACCTTTTTTTATTTCTTCTTTATAATTTTAAAACCTCAAACTTCTTTTTTTGTGCACTTTCTTTTATTTTATTTTTCATCTTTCATATTTTATATCTTTTTCCTCTATTTGTTTTTTTTTTTTTTTGTTTTTCTTTCTCCATTCTAAACTAAAAGTTTTTTCCATTTTATATTTGAAATTTTTATTCATTTGTCTTTTTATATTTTTTTGCTTCGCTAATTTTTTATTTTCTTACTTTGTTTATTTTTATTTTTCCTTTCTGGGTATTTTATTTAATTTTTTCGCTTAATTTATTTTTTTTCAACTTTGTAATTTTTTAATAACTTTTTTCCTTCACAATTTTCCTTCTTTTTGCTTTTTTTTCATATGCTTTCATTTTTACTGGTTTTAATTTTTTCGTTGTTTTAAAATTTTTTATTTTTCTATTTTTTATTCCAAATCTTTTGTCTTTTCTTGCTTCTCTTTTTTTTCCACACATTTCCTTTCATTTCTTATTTGCATTTTTAAATTCTCATACTTTTTTTTATTTTGCATTAACTTTTCTCTTTTTTAATTTTTTGTCTGACTTTTTATATTGTTAGGACTTATATGTTTTTCAATTTTTTTTGTCTTTTTTAAACTAATTTTTTTTTTCATTTTGTCATTCCATTTCATTTTTGAAATTTTTATTCAATTTTTGTCCTTTTTTGTATTTTTTTTCTTTGTTTTAAAATTTTCTATAAATTTTTTTCTTTTTGTTTTATTTCATATTTTTGCCTCTTCATTTTTTATTTTTTTCTTCTTTTTCTCATTTTTTTCTCAAATATTTTTTTATATATTTTGTATTTTCATTTGTTATTTTTTTCTTAAATCTTTTTGTTCACACCTTTTTTTATTTCTTCTTTGTAATTTTAAAACCTCAAACTTCTTTTTTTGTGCACTTTCTTTTTATATTTGAAATTTTTATTCATTTTGTCGTTTGATATTTTTTGATTCCCTAATTTTTTATTTTCTTACTTTGTTTATTTTTATTTTTTTCCTTTTATATTTTTTGATTCCCTAACTTTTTTTTACTTTGTAAATTTTTAATAACTTTTTCCCTTTGCAATTTTCCTTCTTTTTGCTTTTTTTTTTTCATATGTTTTCATTTTTACTTTTTTTAATTTTTTTGTTGTTTTAAAAATTTTTATTTTTCTCTTTTTTATTCCAAATCTTTTGTCTTTTCTTTTTTTTTCCACAAATTTCCTTTCATTTCTTATTTGCGTTTTTAAATTCTCATACTTTTTTTTTTTATTTTGCATTAACTTTTCTCTTTTTTAATTTTTTTGTCAGACTTTTTAGATTGTTTGGTCTTATATGTTTTTTAATTTTTTGTATTTTTTAAACTAATTTTTTTTTCATTTTGTCATTCCATTTCATTTTTGAAATTTTTATTCAATTTTTGTCCTTTTTCATTTTCTTACTTTTTATAATTTTTTGTTGTATTTTTGTTTTTTTTTTCTTTTTTCGTGCTTTATCTATCTTTTTTCTTTTGCTTTAATTTTTTTTCTTATTTTATTTTCTTTCTTTATTCATAATTTTATAAATTTTTATAAGGTTTTGGAATTTTTTATTTTTCTATCTTTTTTTCTTTTATCATTCTTGGTTATTTTCTGTTGCATTTTTATAATTTTTCATTAACTTTTTCTCCTTCCGAATTTTTCTTCTTTTTTTTATGTGCTTTCATTCTTTTTCGTTCAGTTTTTTCTTTGTTTTAAAATTTTCTATAATTTTTTTTCTTTTTGTTTTATTTCATATTTTTGCCTCTTCATTCTTTATTTTTTTTCTTCTTTTTCTCAAATTTTATTTTATATATTTTGTATTTTCATTTTTTATTTTTTTCTTAAATCTTTTTGTTCACACCTTTTTTTTTTCTTCTTTATAACTTTAAAACCTCAAACTTCTTTTTTTGTGCACTTTCTTTTATTTTATTTTTCATCTTTCATATTTTATATCTTTTTCCTCTATTTGTTATTTTTTTTTCTTTTTCTTTGTAAATTCTAAACTAAAAGTTTTTTCCATTTTATATTTGATTATTCATTTTGTCTTTTTATATTTTTTTGATTCGTTAATTTTTTATTTTTTCCTTTTTTGGTATTTTATTTAATTTTTTCTCTTAATTTATTTTTTTTATTTTCTTATTTTTTTCTACTTTGTAATTTCTTAATAACTTTTTCCCTTCACAATTTTCCTTCTTTTTGCTTTTTTTACATATGCTTTCGTGTTTACTTGTTTTAATTTTTCATTGTTTTAAAAATTTTTATTTTTCTGTTTTTTATTCCAAATCTTTTGTCTTTTCTTTTTTTTTTCCACAAATTTCCTTTCATTTCCTATTTGCGTTTTTAAATTCTCATACTTTTTTTTTTTATTTTGCATTAACTTTGCTCTTTTTTAATTTTTTCTCTGACTTTTTATATTATTAGGTCTTACATGTTTTTCAATTTTTTGTTAAACTAATTTTTTTTTCATTTTGTCATTCCATTTCATTTTTGAAATTTTTATTCAAATTTTGTCCTTTTTTTATTTTCTTACTTTTTATATTTTTTGTTGTATTTTTGTTTTTTTTGTGCTTTATTTATCTTTTTTCTTTTGCTTTACTTTTTTTTATTATTTTATTTTATTTTTTATTTTCTTTCTTTATTTATAATTTCATAAATTTTTATAAAGTTTTAGAATTTTTTACTTTTCTATCTTTTTTTCTTTTATCATTCTTGGTTATTTTCTATTGCATTTTTATATTTTTTTCATTAACTTTTTCTCCTTCCAAATTTTTCTTCTTTTTTTTACTTTTTTTTTATATGCCATCATTCTTTTTTGTTCACTTTTCTCTTTGTTTTAAAATTTTCTATAAATTTTTTCTTTTTCTTTTATTTCATATTTTTGCCTCTTCATTTTTTATTTTTTTCTTCTTTTTCTCAAATTTTATTTTATATATTTTGTATTTTCTTTTTTTTTCTTAAATCTTTTTGTTCACACCTTTTTTTATTTCTTCTTTATAGTTTTAAAACCTCAAACTTCTTTTTTTGTGCACTTTCTTTTATTTTATTTTTCATCTTTCATATTTTATATCTTTTTCCTCTGCTTGTTATATTTTTTTTATTTTTCTTTGTACATTCTGAACCAATAGTTTTTTTCATTTTATATTTGAAATTTTTATTCATTTTGTCTTTTTATATTTTTTGATTCGCTAATTTTTTATTTTCTTAATTTGTTTATTTTTATTTTTTCCTTTTTTGGTATTTTATTTAATTTTTTCTCTTAATTTATTTTTTTATTTTCTTTTTTTTCTACTTTGTAATTTTTTAATAACTTTTTCCCTTCATAATTTGCCTTCTTTTTGCTTTTTTTTTCATATGCTTTCATTTTTACTTGTTTTAATTTTTTTTGTTGTTTTAAAATTTTCTATTTTTCTATTTTTTATTCCAAATCTTTTGTCTCTTTTTTTCCCTCAAATTTCCTTTCATTTCTTATTTGCGCTTTTAAATTCTCATACTTTTTTTTATTTTGCATTAACTTTTCTCTTTTTTTATTTTTTGTCTGACTTTTTATATTGTTAGGTCTTATATGTTTTTCAATTTTTTTTTATTTTTTAAACTAATTTTATTTTCATTTTGTCATTCCATTTCATTTTCTTACCTTTTATAATTTTTTGTTGTATTTTTGTTTTTTTTTTCTTTTTTCATGCTTTATTTATCTTTTTTCTTTTGCTTTAATTTTTTTTCTTATTTTAATTTTTCGTCGTTTTAAAAATTTTATTTTTCTATTTTTTATTCCAAATCTTTTGTCTTTTCTTTTTTTTTTTTCCATAAATTTCCTTTCATTTCTTATTTGTGTTTTTAAATTCCCAAACTTTTTATATTGTTAGAACTTATATGTTTTTCAATTTTTTGTATTTTTTAAACTAATTTTTTTCATTTTGTCATTCCATTTCATTTTTGAAATTTTTATTCAATTTTTGTCCTTTTTCATTTTCTTACTTTTTATATTTTTTGTTGTATTTTTGTTTTTTTTTTTTTTGTGCTTTATTTATCTTTTTTCTTTTGCTTTAATTTTTTTTCGTGTTTTATTTTCTTTCTTTATTTATAATTTCATAAATTTTTATAAAGTTTTGGAATTTTTTATTTTTCTATCTTTTTTTCTTTTATCATTCTTGGTTATTTTCTGTTGCATTTTTATAATTTTTCATTAACTTTTTCTCCTTCCGAATTTTTCTTCTTTTTTTTACTTTTTTTTATGTGCTTTCATTTTTTTTTTGTTCACTTTTTTCTTTGTTTTAAAATTTTCTATAAATTTTTTTCTTTTTATTTTTTTTTCATATTTTTGCCTCTTCATTTTTTATTTTTTTTCTTCTTTTTCTCAATTTTTATTTTATATATTTTGCATTTTCATTTTTTATTTTTTTCTTAAATCTTTTTGTTCGCACCTTTTTTTATTTCTTCTTTATAATTTTAAAACCTCAAACTTCTTTTTTTGTGCACTTTCTTTTATTTTATTTTTCATCTTTCATATTTTATATCTTTTTCCTCTATTTGTTTTTTTTTTTTTTTTGTTTTTCTTTCTACATTCTAAACTAAAAGTTTTTTCCATTTTATATTTGAAATTTTTATTCATTTGTCTTTTTATATTTTTTTGCTTCGCTAATTTTTTATTTTCTTACTTTGTTTATTTTTATTTTTCCTTTCTGGGTATTTTATTTAATTTTTTTCGCTTAATTTATTTTTTTTCAACTTTGTAATTTTTTAATAACTTTTTTCCTTCACAATTTTCCTTCTTTTTTCTTTTTTTTTCATATGCTTTCATTTTTACTGGTTTTAATTTTTTCGTTGTTTTAAAATTTTTTATTTTTCTATTTTTTATTCCAAATCTTTTGTCTTTTCTTGCTTCTCTTTTTTTTTCCACACATTTCCTTTCATTTCTTATTTGCATTTTTAAATTCTCATACTTTTTTTTATTTTGCATTAACTTTTCTCTTTTTTAATTTTTTGTCTGACTTTTTATATTGTTAGGACTTATATGTTTTTCAATTTTTTTTTGTCTTTTTTAAACTAATTTTTTTTTTCATTTTGTCATTCCATTTCATTTTTGAAATTTTTATTCAATTTTTGTCCTTTTTTTGTATTTTTTTTCTTTGTTTTAAAATTTTCTATAAATTTTTTTCTTTTTGTTTTATTTCATATTTTTGCCTCTTCATTTTTTATTTTTTTCTTCTTTTTCTCATTTTTTTCTCAAATATTTTTTTATATATTTTGTATTTTCATTTGTTATTTTTTTCTTAAATCTTTTTGTTCACACCTTTTTTTATTTCTTCTTTGTAATTTTAAAACCTCAAACTTCTTTTTTTGTGCACTTTCTTTTTATATTCAAAATTTTTATTCATTTTGTCTTTTTATATTTTTTGATTCCCTAATTTTTTATTTTCTTACTTTGTTTATTTTTATTTTTTTCCTTTTATATTTTTTGATTCCCTAACTTTCTTTTACTTTGTAAATTTTTAATAACTTTTTCCCTTTGCAATTTTCCTTCTTTTTGCTTTTTTTTTTTTCATATGTTTTCATTTTTACTTTTTTTGATTTTTTCGTTGTTTTAAAAATTTTTATTTTTCTCTTTTTTATTCCAAATCTTTTGTCTTTTCTTTTTTTTTCCACAAATTTCCTTTCATTTCTTATTTGCGTTTTTAAATTCTCATACTTTTTTTTTTTATTTTGCATTAACTTTTCTCTTTTTTAATTTTTTGTCAGACTTTTTAGATTGTTTGGTCTTATATGTTTTTTAATTTTTTGTATTTTTTAAACTAATTTTTTTTTCATTTTGTCATTCCATTTCATTTTTGAAATTTTTATTCAATTTTTGTCCTTTTTCATTTTCTTACTTTTTATAATTTTTTGTTGTATTTTTGTTTTTTTTTTCTTTTTTCGTGCTTTATCTATCTTTTTTCTTTTGCTTTAATTTTTTTTCTTATTTTATTTTCTTTCTTTATTCATAATTTCATAAATTTTTATAAGGTTTTGGAATTTTTTATTTTTCTATCTTTTTTTCTTTTATCATTCTTGGTTATTTTCTGTTGCATTTTTATAATTTTTCATTAACTTTTTCTCCTTCCGAATTTTTCTTCTTTTTTTTACTTTTTTTTTATGTGCTTTCATTCTTTTTCGTTCAGTTTTTTCTTTGTTTTAAAATTTTCTATAAATTTTTTTTCTTTTTGTTTTATTTCATATTTTTGCCTCTTCATTCTTTATTTTTTTTCTTCTTTTTCTCAAAATTTATTTTATATATTTTGTATTTTCATTTTTTATTTTTTTCTTAAATCTTTTTGTTCACACCTTTTTTTTTTTCTTCTTTATAACTTTAAAACCTCAAACTTCTTTTTTTGTGCACTTTCTTTTATTTTATTTTTCATCTTTCATATTTTATATCTTTTTCCTCTATTTGTTATTTTTTTTTCTTTTTCTTTGTAAATTCTAAACTAAAAGTTTTTTCCATTTTATATTTGATTATTCATTTTGTCTTTTTATATTTTTTTGATTCGTTAATTTTTTATTTTTTCCTTTTTTGGTATTTTATTTAATTTTTTCTCTTAATTTATTTTTTTTATTTTCTTATTTTTTTCTACTTTGTAATTTCTTAATAACTTTTTCCCTTCACAATTTTCTTTCTTTTTGCTTTTTTTACATATGCTTTCGTGTTTACTTGTTTTAATTTTTCATTGTTTTAAAAATTTTTATTTTTCTGTTTTTTATTCCAAATCTTTTGTCTTTTCTTTTTTTTTTCCACAAATTTCCTTTCATTTCCTATTTGCGTTTTTAAATTCTCATACTTTTTTTTTTTTTATTTTGCATTAACTTTGCTCTTTTTTAATTTTTTCTCTGAATTTTTATATTATTAGGTCTTATATGTTTTTCAATTTTTTGTTAAACTAATTTTTTTTTTCATTTTGTCATTCCATTTCATTTTTGAAATTTTTATTCAATTTTTGTCCTTTTTTTATTTTCTTACTTTTTGTATTTTTTGTTGTATTTTTGTTTTTTTTGTGCTTTATTTATCTTTTTTCTTTTGCTTTACTTTTTTTTATTATTTTATTTTATTTTTTATTTTCTTTCTTTATTTATAATTTCATAAATTTTTATAAAGTTTTAGAATTTTTTACTTTTCTATCTTTTTTTCTTTTATCATTCTTGGTTATTTTCTATTGCATTTTTATATTTTTTTCATTAACTTTTTCTCCTTCCGAATTTTTCTTCTTTTTTTTACTTTTTTTTATATGCCATCATTCTTTTTTGTTCACTTTTTTCTTTGTTTTAAAATTTTCTATAAATTTTTTCTTTTTCTTTTATTTCATATTTTTGCCTCTTCATTTTTTATTTTTTTCTTCTTTTTCTCAAATTTTATTTTACATATTTTGTATTTTCTTTTTTTTTCTTAAATCTTTTTGTTCACACCTTTTTTTATTTCTTCTTTATAGTTTTAAAACCTCAAACTTCTTTTTTTGTGCACTTTCTTTTATTTTATTTTTCATCTTTCATATTTTATATCTTTTTCCTCTGTTTGTTATATTTTTTTTTATTTTTCTTTGTACATTCTGAACCAATAGTTTTTTTCGTTTTATATTTGAAATTTTTATTCATTTTGTCTTTTTATATTTTTTTATTCGCTAATTTTTTATTTTCTTACTTTGTTTATTTTTATTTTTTCCTTTTTTGGTATTTTGTTTAATTTTTTCTCTTAATTTATTTTTTTATTTTCTTTTTTTTCTACTTTGTAATTTTTTAATAACTTTTTCCCTTCATAATTTGCCTTCTTTTTGCTTTTTTTTCATATGCTTTCATTTTTACTTGTTTTTATTTTTTTTGTTGTTTTAAAATTTTCTATTTTTCTATTTTTTATTCCAAATCTTTTGTCTCTTTTTTTCCTCAAATTTCCTTTCATTTCTTATTTGCGCTTTTAAATTCTCATACTTTTTTTTTTTTATTTTGCATTAACTTTTCTCTTTTTTAATTTTTTGTCTGACTTTTTATATTGTTAGGTCTTATATGTTTTTCAATTTTTTTTATTTTTTAAACTAATTTTATTTTCATTTTGTCATTCCATTTCATTTTTGAAATTTTTATTCATTTTTTGTCCTCTTTCATTTTCTTACCTTTTATAATTTTTTGTTTTTTTTTTCCTTTTTTCATGCTTTATTTATCTTTTTTCTTTTGCTTTAATTTTTTTTTCTTATTTTAATTTTTCGTCGTTTTAAAAATTTTATTTTTCTATTTTTTATTCCAAATCTTTTGTCTTTTCTTTTTTTTTTTTCCATAAATTTCCTTTCATTTCTTATTTGTGTTTTTAAATTCCCAAACTTTTTATATTGTTAGAACTTATATGTTTTTCAATTTTTTGTATTTTTTAAACTAATTTTTTTCATTTTGTCATTCCATTTCATTTTTGAAATTTTTATTCAATTTTTGTCCTTTTTCATTTTCTTACTTTTTATATTTTTTGTTGTATTTTTGTTTTTTTTTTTTGTGCTTTATTTATCTTTTTTCTTTTGCTTTAATTTTTTTTCGTGTTTTATTTTCTTTCTTTATTTATAATTTCATAAATTTTTATAAAGTTTTGGAATTTTTTATTTTTCTATCTTTTTTTCTTTTATCATTCTTGGTTATTTTCTATTGCATTTTTATAATTTTTCATTAACTTTTTCTCCTTCCGAATTTTTCTTCTTTTTTTTACTTTTTTTTTATGTGCTTTCATTTTTTTTTTTGTTCACTTTTTTCTTTGTTTTAAAATTTTCTATAAATTTTTTTCTTTTTATTTTTTTTTCATATTTTTGCCTCTTCATTTTTTATTTTTTTCTTCTTTTTCTCAAATTTTATTTTATATATTTTGCATTTTCATTTTTTATTTTTTTCTTAAATATTTTTGTTCGCACCTTTTTTTATTTCTTCTTTATAATTTTAAAACCTCAAACTTCTTTTTTTGTGCACTTTCTTTTATTTTATTTTTCATCTTTCATATTTTATATCTTTTTCCTCTATTTGTTTTTTTTTTTTTTTTTTTTTCTTTCTACATTCTAAACTAAAAGTTTTTTCCATTTTATATTTGAAATTTTTATTCATTTGTCTTTTTATATTTTTTTGCTTCGCTAATTTTTTATTTTCTTACTTTGTTTATTTTTATTTTTCCTTTCTGGGTATTTTATTTAATTTTTTCGCTTAATTTATTTTTTTTCAACTTTGTAATTTTTTAATAACTTTTTTCCTTCACAATTTTCCTTCTTTTTGCTTTTTTTTCATATGCTTTCATTTTTACTGGTTTTAATTTTTTCGTTGTTTTAAAAATTTTTATTTTTCTATTTTTTATTCCAAATCTTTTGTCTTTTCTTGCTTCTCTTTTTTTTTTTCCACACATTTCCTTTCATTTCTTATTTGTATTTTTAAATTCTCATACTTTTTTTTTTTTTGCATTAACTTTTCTCTTTTTTAATTTTTTGTCTGACTTTTTATATTGTTAGGACTTATACGTTTTTCATTTTTTTTTGTCCTTTTTAAACTTTTTTTTTTTCATTTTGTCGTTCCATTTCATTTTTGAAATTTTTATTCAATTTTTGTCCTTTTTTTGTATTTTTTTTCTTTTTGTTTTATTTCATATTTTTGCCTCTTCATTTTTTATTTTTTTCTTCTTTTTCTCATTTTTTTCTCAAATATTTTTTTATATATTTTGTATTTTCATTTGTTATTTTTTTCTTAAATCTTTTTGTTCACACCTTTTTTTATTTCTTCTTTGTAATTTTAAAACCTCAAACTTCTTTTTTTGTGCACTTTCTTTTTATATTCGAAATTTTTATTCATTTTGTCTTTTTATATTTTTTGATTCCCTAATTTTTTATTTTCTTACTTTGTTTATTTTTATTTTTTGATTCCCTAACTTTTTTTTACTTTGTAAATTTTTAATAACTTTTTCCCTCTGCAATTTTCCTTCTTTTTGCTTTTTTTTTTTTCATATGTTTTCATTTTTACTTTTTTTGATTTTTTCGTTGTTTTAAAAATTTTTATTTTTCTCTTTTTTATTCCAAATCTTTTGTCTTTTCTTTTTTTTTCCACAAATTTCCTTTCATTTCTTATTTGCGTTTTTAAATTCTCATACTTTTTTTTTTTAATTTTGCATTAACTTTTCTCTTTTTTAATTTTTTGTCAGACTTTTTAGATTGTTTGGTCTTATATGTTTTTTAAATTTTTGTATTTTTTAAACTAATTTTTTTTTTCATTTTGTCACTCCATTTCATTTTTGAAATTTTTATTCAATTTTTGTCCTTTTTCATTTTCTTACTTTTTATAATTTTTTGTTGTATTTTTGTTTTTTTTTTCTTTTTTCGTGCTTTATCTATCTTTTTTCTTTTGCTTTAATTTTTTTTCTTATTTTATTTTCTTTCTTTATTCATAATTTCATAAATTTTTATAAAGTTTTGAAATTTTTTATTTTTCTATCTTTTTTTCTTTTATCATTCTTGGTTATTTTCTGTTGCATTTTTATAATTTTTCATTAACTTTTTCTCCTTCCGAATTTTTCTTCTTTTTTTTACTTTTTTTTATGTGCTTTCATTCTTTTTCGTTCAGTTTTTTCTTTGTTTTAAAATTTTCTATAAATTTTTTTCTTTTTGTTTTATTTCATATTTTTGCCTCTTCATTCTTTATTTTTTTTCTTCTTTTTCTCAAATTTTATTTTATATATTTTGTATTTTCATTTTTTATTTTTTTCTTAAATCTTTTTGTTCACACCTTTTTTTTTTTCTTCTTTATAACTTTAAAACCTCAAACTTCTTTTTTTGTGCACTTTCTTTTATTTTATTTTTCATCTTTCATATTTTATATCTTTTTCCTCTATTTGTTATTTTCTTTTTCTTTTTCTTTGTAAATTCTAAACTAAAAGTTTTTTCCATTTTATATTTGATTATTCATTTTGTCTTTTTATATTTTTTTGATTCGCTAATTTTTTATTTTTTCCTTTTTTGGTATTTTATTTATTTTTTTTATTTTCTTATTTTTTTCTACTTTGTAATTTCTTAATAACTTTTTCCCTTCACAATTTTCCTTCTTTTTGCTTTTTTTACATATGCTTTCATGTTTACTTGTTTTAATTTTTCATTGTTTTAAAAATTTTTATTTTTCTGTTTTTTATTCCAAATCTTTTGTCTTTTCTTTTTTTTTTCCCACAAATTTCCTTTCATTTCTTATTTGCGTTTTTAAATTCTCATACTTTTTTTTATTTTGCATTAACTTTGCTCTTTTTTAATTTTTTCTCTGACTTTTTATATTATTAGGTCTTATATGTTTTTCAATTTTTTGTTAAACTAATTTTTTTTTCATTTTGTCATTCCATTTCATTTTTGAAATTTTTATTCAATTTTTGTCCTTTTCTTATTTTCTTACTTTTTATATTTTTTGTTGTATTTTTGTTTTTTTTTGTGCTTTATTTATCTTTTTTCTTTTGCTTTACTTTTTTTTCTTATTTTATTTTATTTTTTATTTTCTTTCTTTATTTATAATTTCATAAATTTTTATAAAGTTTTAGAATTTTTTACTTTTCTATCTTTTTTTCTTTTATCATTCTTGGTTATTTTCTATTGCATTTTTATATTTTTTTCATTAACTTTTTCTCCTTCCAAATTTTTCTTCTTTTTTTTACTTTTTTTTATATGCCATCATTCTTTTTTGTTCACTTTTTTCTTTGTTTTAAAATTTTCTATAAATTTTTTCTTTTTCTTTTATTTCATATTTTTGCCTCTTCATTTTTTATTTTTTTCTTCTTTTTCTCAAATTTTATTTTATATATTTTGTATTTTCTTTTTTTTTTCTTAAATCTTTTTGTTCACACCTTTTTTTATTTCTTCTTTATAGTTTTAAAACCTCAAACTTCTTTTTTTGTGCACTTTCTTTTATTTTATTTTTCATCTTTCATATTTTATATCTTTTTCCTCTGTTTGTTATATTTTTTTTATTTTTCTTTGTACATTCTGAACCAATAGTTTTTTTCGTTTTATATTTGAAATTTTTATTCATTTTGTCTTTTTATATTTTTTTATTCGCTAATTTTTTATTTTCTTACTTTGTTTATTTTTATTTTTTCCTTTTTTGGTATTTTGTTTAATTTTTTCTCTTAATTTATTTTTTTATTTTCTTTTTTTTCTACTTTGTAATTTTTTAATAACTTTTTCCCTTCATAATTTGCCTTCTTTTTGCTTTTTTTTCATATGCTTTCATTTTTACTTGTTTTTATTTTTTTTGTTGTTTTAAAATTTTCTATTTTTCTATTTTTTATTCCAAATCTTTTGTCTCTTTTTTTCCTCAAATTTCCTTTCATTTCTTATTTGCGCTTTTAAATTCTCATACTTTTTTTTTTTATTTTGCATTAACTTTTCTCTTTTTTAATT
Organism: Durio zibethinus; assembly: GCF_047325235.1. NCBI lineage: Eukaryota > Viridiplantae > Streptophyta > Magnoliopsida > Malvales > Malvaceae > Durio > Durio zibethinus. Next base: position 12,313,328 of record NC_143180.1, on the reverse strand, counting down.
TTTTGTCTGACTTTTTATATTGTTAGGTCTTATATGTTTTTCAATTTTTTTTATTTTTTAAACTAATTTTATTTTCATTTTGTCATTCCATTTCATTTTTGAAATTTTTATTCATTTTTTGTCCTCTTTCATTTTCTTACCTTTTATAATTTTTTGTTTTTTTTTTTTTTTTTCTTTTTTCATGCTTTATTTATCTTTTTTCTTTTGCTTTAATTTTTTTTCTTATTTTAATTTTTCGTCGTTTTAAAAATTTTATTTTTCTATTTTTTATTCCAAATCTTTTGTCTTTTCTTTTTTTTTTTTTCCATAAATTTCCTTTCATTTCTTATTTGTGTTTTTAAATTCCCAAACTTTTTATATTGTTAGAACTTATATGTTTTTCAATTTTTTGTATTTTTTAAACTAATTTTTTTCATTTTGTCATTCCATTTCATTTTTGAAATTTTTATTCAATTTTTGTCCTTTTTCATTTTCTTACTTTTTATATTTTTTGTTGTATTTTTGTTTTTTTTTTTTTGTGCTTTATTTATCTTTTTTCTTTTGCTTTAATTTTTTTTCGTGTTTTATTTTCTTTCTTTATTTATAATTTCATAAATTTTTATAAAGTTTTGGAATTTTTTTATTTTTCTATCTTTTTTTCTTTTATCATTCTTGGTTATTTTCTATTGCATTTTTATAATTTTTCATTAACTTTTTCTCCTTCCGAATTTTTCTTCTTTTTTTTACTTTTTTTTTATGTGCTTTCATGTTTTTTTTTGTTCACTTTTTTCTTTGTTTTAAAATTTTCTATAAATTTTTTTCTTTTTATTTTTTTTTCATATTTTTGCCTCTTCATTTTTTATTTTTTTCTTCTTTTTCTCAAATTTTATTTTATATATTTTGCATTTTCATTTTTTATTTTTTTCTTAAATCTTTTTGTTCGCACCTTTTTTTATTTCTTCTTTATAATTTTAAAACCTCAAACTTCTTTTTTTGTGCACTTTCTTTTATTTTATTTTTCATCTTTCATATTTTATATCTTTTTCCTCTATTTGTTTTTTTTTTTTTTTTGTTTTTCTTTCTACATTCTAAACTAAAAGTTTTTTCCATTTTATATTTGAAATTTTTATTCATTTGTCTTTTTATATTTTTTTGCTTCGCTAATTTTTTATTTTCTTACTTTGTTTATTTTTATTTTTCCTTTCTGGGTATTTTATTTAATTTTTTCGCTTAATTTATTTTTTTTCAACTTTGTAATTTTTTAATAACTTTTTTCCTTCACAATTTTCCTTCTTTTTGCTTTTTTTTCATATGCTTTCATTTTTACTGGTTTTAATTTTTTCGTTGTTTTAAAAATTTTTATTTTTCTATTTTTTATTCCAAATCTTTTGTCTTTTCTTGCTTCTCTTTTTTTTTCCACACATTTCCTTTCATTTCTTATTTGTATTTTTAAATTCTCATACTTTTTTTTTTTTTGCATTAACTTTTCTCTTTTTTAATTTTTTGTCTGACTTTTTATATTGTTAGGACTTATACGTTTTTTATTTTTTTTTTGTCTTTTTTAAACTTTTTTTTTTTTCATTTTGTCGTTCCATTTCATTTTTGAAATTTTTATTCAATTTTTGTCCTTTTTTTGTATTTTTTTTCTTTTTGTTTTATTTCATATTTTTGCCTCTTCATTTTTTATTTTTTTCTTCTTTTTCTCATTTTTTTCTCAAATATTTTTTTATATATTTTGTATTTTCATTTGTTATTTTTTTCTTAAATCTTTTTGTTCACACCTTTTTTTATTTCTTCTTTGTAATTTTAAAACCTCAAACTTCTTTTTTTGTGCACTTTCTTTTTATATTCGAAATTTTTATTCATTTTGTCTTTTTATATTTTTTGATTCCCTAATTTTTTATTTTCTTACTTTGTTTATTTTTATTTTTTGATTCCCTAACTTTTTTTTACTTTGTAAATTTTTAATAACTTTTTCCCTCTGCAATTTTCCTTCTTTTTGCTTTTTTTTTTTTTCATATGTTTTCATTTTTACTTTTTTTGATTTTTTCGTTGTTTTAAAAATTTTTATTTTTCTCTTTTTTATTCCAAATCTTTTGTCTTTTCTTTTTTTTTCCACAAATTTCCTTTCATTTCTTATTTGCGTTTTTAAATTCTCATACTTTTTTTTTTTAATTTTGCATTAACTTTTCTCTTTTTTAATTTTTTGTCAGACTTTTTAGATTGTTTGGTCTTATATGTTTTTTAAATTTTTGTATTTTTTAAACTAATTTTTTTTTTCATTTTGTCACTCCATTTCATTTTTGAAATTTTTATTCAATTTTTGTCCTTTTTCATTTTCTTACTTTTTATAATTTTTTGTTGTATTTTTGTTTTTTTTTTTCTTTTTTCGTGCTTTATCTATCTTTTTTCTTTTGCTTTAATTTTTTTTCTTATTTTATTTTCTTTCTTTATTCATAATTTCATAAATTTTTATAAAGTTTTGAAATTTTTTATTTTTCTATCTTTTTTTCTTTTATCATTCTTGGTTATTTTCTGTTGCATTTTTATAATTTTTCATTAACTTTTTCTCCTTCCGAATTTTTCTTCTTTTTTTTACTTTTTTTTATGTGCTTTCATTCTTTTTCGTTCAGTTTTTTCTTTGTTTTAAAATTTTCTATAAATTTTTTTCTTTTTGTTTTATTTCATATTTTTGCCTCTTCATTCTTTATTTTTTTTCTTCTTTTTCTCAAATTTTATTTTATATATTTTGTATTTTCATTTTTTATTTTTTTCTTAAATCTTTTTGTTCACACCTTTTTTTTTTTCTTCTTTATAACTTTAAAACCTCAAACTTCTTTTTTTGTGCACTTTCTTTTATTTTATTTTTCATCTTTCATATTTTATATCTTTTTCCTCTATTTGTTATTTTCTTTTTCTTTTTCTTTGTAAATTCTAAACTAAAAGTTTTTTCCATTTTATATTTGATTATTCATTTTGTCTTTTTATATTTTTTTGATTCGCTAATTTTTTATTTTTTCCTTTTTTGGTATTTTATTTATTTTTTTTTATTTTCTTATTTTTTTCTACTTTGTAATTTCTTAATAACTTTTTCCCTTCACAATTTTCCTTCTTTTTGCTTTTTTTACATATGCTTTCATGTTTACTTGTTTTAATTTTTCATTGTTTTAAAAATTTTTATTTTTCTGTTTTTTATTCCAAATCTTTTGTCTTTTCTTTTTTTTTTCCCACAAATTTCCTTTCATTTCTTATTTGCGTTTTTAAATTCTCATACTTTTTTTTATTTTGCATTAACTTTGCTCTTTTTTAATTTTTTCTCTGACTTTTTATATTATTAGGTCTTATATGTTTTTCAATTTTTTGTTAAACTAATTTTTTTTTCATTTTGTCATTCCATTTCATTTTTGAAATTTTTATTCAATTTTTGTCCTTTTCTTATTTTCTTACTTTTTATATTTTTTGTTGTATTTTTGTTTTTTTTTGTGCTTTATTTATCTTTTTTCTTTTGCTTTACTTTTTTTTCTTATTTTATTTTATTTTTTATTTTCTTTCTTTATTTATAATTTCATAAATTTTTATAAAGTTTTAGAATTTTTTACTTTTCTATCTTTTTTTCTTTTATCATTCTTGGTTATTTTCTATTGCATTTTTATATTTTTTTCATTAACTTTTTCTCCTTCCAAATTTTTCTTCTTTTTTTTACTTTTTTTTATATGCCATCATTCTTTTTTGTTCACTTTTTTCTTTGTTTTAAAATTTTCTATAAATTTTTTCTTTTTCTTTTATTTCATATTTTTGCCTCTTCATTTTTTATTTTTTTCTTCTTTTTCTCAAATTTTATTTTATATATTTTGTATTTTCTTTTTTTTTTCTTAAATCTTTTTGTTCACACCTTTTTTTATTTCTTCTTTATAGTTTTAAAACCTCAAACTTCTTTTTTTGTGCACTTTCTTTTATTTTATTTTTCATCTTTCATATTTTATATCTTTTTCCTCTGTTTGTTATATTTTTTTTATTTTTCTTTGTACATTCTGAACCAATAGTTTTTTTCGTTTTATATTTGAAATTTTTATTCATTTTGTCTTTTTATATTTTTTTATTCGCTAATTTTTTATTTTCTTACTTTGTTTATTTTTATTTTTTCCTTTTTTGGTATTTTGTTTAATTTTTTCTCTTAATTTATTTTTTTATTTTCTTTTTTTTCTACTTTGTAATTTTTTAATAACTTTTTCCCTTCATAATTTGCCTTCTTTTTGCTTTTTTTTCATATGCTTTCATTTTTACTTGTTTTTATTTTTTTTGTTGTTTTAAAATTTTCTATTTTTCTATTTTTTATTCCAAATCTTTTGTCTCTTTTTTTCCTCAAATTTCCTTTCATTTCTTATTTGCGCTTTTAAATTCTCATACTTTTTTTTTTTATTTTGCATTAACTTTTCTCTTTTTTAATTTTTTGTCTGACTTTTTATATTGTTAGGTCTTATATGTTTTTCAATTTTTTTTATTTTTTAAACTAATTTTATTTTCATTTTGTCATTCCATTTCATTTTTGAAATTTTTATTCATTTTTTGTCCTCTTTCATTTTCTTACCTTTTATAATTTTTTGTTTTTTTTTTTTTTTTCTTTTTTCATGCTTTATTTATCTTTTTTCTTTTGCTTTAATTTTTTTTCTTATTTTAATTTTTCGTCGTTTTAAAAATTTTATTTTTCTATTTTTTATTCCAAATCTTTTGTCTTTTCTTTTTTTTTTTTTCCATAAATTTCCTTTCATTTCTTATTTGTGTTTTTAAATTCCCAAACTTTTTATATTGTTAGAACTTATATGTTTTTCAATTTTTTGTATTTTTTAAACTAATTTTTTTCATTTTGTCATTCCATTTCATTTTTGAAATTTTTATTCAATTTTTGTCCTTTTTCATTTTCTTACTTTTTATATTTTTTGTTGTATTTTTGTTTTTTTTTTTTTGTGCTTTATTTATCTTTTTTCTTTTGCTTTAATTTTTTTTCGTGTTTTATTTTCTTTCTTTATTTATAATTTCATAAATTTTTATAAAGTTTTGGAATTTTTTTATTTTTCTATCTTTTTTTCTTTTATCATTCTTGGTTATTTTCTATTGCATTTTTATAATTTTTCATTAACTTTTTCTCCTTCCGAATTTTTCTTCTTTTTTTTACTTTTTTTTTATGTGCTTTCATGTTTTTTTTTGTTCACTTTTTTCTTTGTTTTAAAATTTTCTATAAATTTTTTTCTTTTTATTTTTTTTTCATATTTTTGCCTCTTCATTTTTTATTTTTTTCTTCTTTTTCTCAAATTTTATTTTATATATTTTGCATTTTCATTTTTTATTTTTTTCTTAAATCTTTTTGTTCGCACCTTTTTTTATTTCTTCTTTATAATTTTAAAACCTCAAACTTCTTTTTTTGTGCACTTTCTTTTATTTTATTTTTCATCTTTCATATTTTATATCTTTTTCCTCTATTTGTTTTTTTTTTTTTTTTGTTTTTCTTTCTACATTCTAAACTAAAAGTTTTTTCCATTTTATATTTGAAATTTTTATTCATTTGTCTTTTTATATTTTTTTGCTTCGCTAATTTTTTATTTTCTTACTTTGTTTATTTTTATTTTTCCTTTCTGGGTATTTTATTTAATTTTTTCGCTTAATTTATTTTTTTTCAACTTTGTAATTTTTTAATAACTTTTTTCCTTCACAATTTTCCTTCTTTTTGCTTTTTTTTCATATGCTTTCATTTTTACTGGTTTTAATTTTTTCGTTGTTTTAAAAATTTTTATTTTTCTATTTTTTATTCCAAATCTTTTGTCTTTTCTTGCTTCTCTTTTTTTTTCCACACATTTCCTTTCATTTCTTATTTGTATTTTTAAATTCTCATACTTTTTTTTTTTTTGCATTAACTTTTCTCTTTTTTAATTTTTTGTCTGACTTTTTATATTGTTAGGACTTATACGTTTTTTATTTTTTTTTTGTCTTTTTTAAACTTTTTTTTTTTTCATTTTGTCGTTCCATTTCATTTTTGAAATTTTTATTCAATTTTTGTCCTTTTTTTGTATTTTTTTTCTTTTTGTTTTATTTCATATTTTTGCCTCTTCATTTTTTATTTTTTTCTTCTTTTTCTCATTTTTTTCTCAAATATTTTTTTATATATTTTGTATTTTCATTTGTTATTTTTTTCTTAAATCTTTTTGTTCACACCTTTTTTTATTTCTTCTTTGTAATTTTAAAACCTCAAACTTCTTTTTTTGTGCACTTTCTTTTTATATTCGAAATTTTTATTCATTTTGTCTTTTTATATTTTTTGATTCCCTAATTTTTTATTTTCTTACTTTGTTTATTTTTATTTTTTGATTCCCTAACTTTTTTTTACTTTGTAAATTTTTAATAACTTTTTCCCTCTGCAATTTTCCTTCTTTTTGCTTTTTTTTTTTTTCATATGTTTTCATTTTTACTTTTTTTGATTTTTTCGTTGTTTTAAAAATTTTTATTTTTCTCTTTTTTATTCCAAATCTTTTGTCTTTTCTTTTTTTTTCCACAAATTTCCTTTCATTTCTTATTTGCGTTTTTAAATTCTCATACTTTTTTTTTTTAATTTTGCATTAACTTTTCTCTTTTTTAATTTTTTGTCAGACTTTTTAGATTGTTTGGTCTTATATGTTTTTTAAATTTTTGTATTTTTTAAACTAATTTTTTTTTTCATTTTGTCACTCCATTTCATTTTTGAAATTTTTATTCAATTTTTGTCCTTTTTCATTTTCTTACTTTTTATAATTTTTTGTTGTATTTTTGTTTTTTTTTTTCTTTTTTCGTGCTTTATCTATCTTTTTTCTTTTGCTTTAATTTTTTTTCTTATTTTATTTTCTTTCTTTATTCATAATTTCATAAATTTTTATAAAGTTTTGAAATTTTTTATTTTTCTATCTTTTTTTCTTTTATCATTCTTGGTTATTTTCTGTTGCATTTTTATAATTTTTCATTAACTTTTTCTCCTTCCGAATTTTTCTTCTTTTTTTTACTTTTTTTTATGTGCTTTCATTCTTTTTCGTTCAGTTTTTTCTTTGTTTTAAAATTTTCTATAAATTTTTTTCTTTTTGTTTTATTTCATATTTTTGCCTCTTCATTCTTTATTTTTTTTCTTCTTTTTCTCAAATTTTATTTTATATATTTTGTATTTTCATTTTTTATTTTTTTCTTAAATCTTTTTGTTCACACCTTTTTTTTTTTCTTCTTTATAACTTTAAAACCTCAAACTTCTTTTTTTGTGCACTTTCTTTTATTTTATTTTTCATCTTTCATATTTTATATCTTTTTCCTCTATTTGTTATTTTCTTTTTCTTTTTCTTTGTAAATTCTAAACTAAAAGTTTTTTCCATTTTATATTTGATTATTCATTTTGTCTTTTTATATTTTTTTGATTCGCTAATTTTTTATTTTTTCCTTTTTTGGTATTTTATTTATTTTTTTTATTTTCTTATTTTTTTCTACTTTGTAATTTCTTAATAACTTTTTCCCTTCACAATTTTCCTTCTTTTTGCTTTTTTTACATATGCTTTCATGTTTACTTGTTTTAATTTTTCATTGTTTTAAAAATTTTTATTTTTCTGTTTTTTATTCCAAATCTTTTGTCTTTTCTTTTTTTTTTCCCACAAATTTCCTTTCATTTCTTATTTGCGTTTTTAAATTCTCATACTTTTTTTTATTTTGCATTAACTTTGCTCTTTTTTAATTTTTTCTCTGACTTTTTATATTATTAGGTCTTATATGTTTTTCAATTTTTTGTTAAACTAATTTTTTTTTCATTTTGTCATTCCATTTCATTTTTGAAATTTTTATTCAATTTTTGTCCTTTTCTTATTTTCTTACTTTTTATATTTTTTGTTGTATTTTTGTTTTTTTTTGTGCTTTATTTATCTTTTTTCTTTTGCTTTACTTTTTTTTCTTATTTTATTTTATTTTTTATTTTCTTTCTTTATTTATAATTTCATAAATTTTTATAAAGTTTTAGAATTTTTTACTTTTCTATCTTTTTTTCTTTTATCATTCTTGGTTATTTTCTATTGCATTTTTATATTTTTTTCATTAACTTTTTCTCCTTCCAAATTTTTCTTCTTTTTTTTACTTTTTTTTATATGCCATCATTCTTTTTTGTTCACTTTTTTCTTTGTTTTAAAATTTTCTATAAATTTTTTCTTTTTCTTTTATTTCATATTTTTGCCTCTTCATTTTTTATTTTTTTCTTCTTTTTCTCAAATTTTATTTTATATATTTTGTATTTTCTTTTTTTTTTCTTAAATCTTTTTGTTCACACCTTTTTTTATTTCTTCTTTATAGTTTTAAAACCTCAAACTTCTTTTTTTGTGCACTTTCTTTTATTTTATTTTTCATCTTTCATATTTTATATCTTTTTCCTCTGTTTGTTATATTTTTTTTATTTTTCTTTGTACATTCTGAACCAATAGTTTTTTTCGTTTTATATTTGAAATTTTTATTCATTTTGTCTTTTTATATTTTTTTATTCGCTAATTTTTTATTTTCTTACTTTGTTTATTTTTATTTTTTCCTTTTTTGGTATTTTGTTTAATTTTTTCTCTTAATTTATTTTTTTATTTTCTTTTTTTTCTACTTTGTAATTTTTTAATAACTTTTTCCCTTCATAATTTGCCTTCTTTTTGCTTTTTTTTCATATGCTTTCATTTTTACTTGTTTTTATTTTTTTTGTTGTTTTAAAATTTTCTATTTTTCTATTTTTTATTCCAAATCTTTTGTCTCTTTTTTTCCTCAAATTTCCTTTCATTTCTTATTTGCGCTTTTAAATTCTCATACTTTTTTTTTTTATTTTGCATTAACTTTTCTGTTTTTTAATTTTTTGTCTGACTTTTTATATTGTTAGGTCTTATATGTTTTTCAATTTTTTTTATTTTTTAAACTAATTTTATTTTCATTTTGTCATTCCATTTCATTTTTGAAATTTTTATTCATTTTTTGTCCTCTTTCATTTTCTTACCTTTTATAATTTTTTGTTTTTTTTTTTTTTTTCTTTTTTCATGCTTTATTTATCTTTTTTCTTTTGCTTTAATTTTTTTTTCTTATTTTAATTTTTCGTCGTTTTAAAAATTTTATTTTTCTATTTTTTATTCCAAATCTTTTGTCTTTTCTTTTTTTTTTTTTCCATAAATTTCCTTTCATTTCTTATTTGTGTTTTTAAATTCCCAAACTTTTTATATTGTTAGAACTTATATGTTTTTCAATTTTTTGTATTTTTTAAACTAATTTTTTTCATTTTGTCATTCCATTTCATTTTTGAAATTTTTATTCAATTTTTGTCCTTTTTCATTTTCTTACTTTTTATATTTTTTGTTGTATTTTTGTTTTTTTTTTTTTGTGCTTTATTTATCTTTTTTCTTTTGCTTTAATTTTTTTTCGTGTTTTATTTTCTTTCTTTATTTATAATTTCATAAATTTTTATAAAGTTTTGGAATTTTTTATTTTTCTATCTTTTTTTCTTTTATCATTCTTGGTTATTTTCTATTGCATTTTTATAATTTTTCATTAACTTTTTCTCCTTCCGAATTTTTCTTCTTTTTTTTACTTTTTTTTTATGTGCTTTCATGTTTTTTTTTGTTCACTTTTTTCTTTGTTTTAAAATTTTCTATAAATTTTTTTCTTTTTTTTTTTTTTTCATATTTTTGCCTCTTCATTTTTTATTTTTTTCTTCTTTTTCTCAAATTTTATTTTATATATTTTGCATTTTCATTTTTTATTTTTTTCTTAAATCTTTTTGTTCGCACCTTTTTTTATTTCTTCTTTATAATTTTAAAACCTCAAACTTCTTTTTTTGTGCACTTTCTTTTATTTTATTTTTCATCTTTCATATTTTATATCTTTTTCCTCTATTTGTTTTTTTTTTTTTTTTGTTTTTCTTTCTACATTCTAAACTAAAAGTTTTTTCCATTTTATATTTGAAATTTTTATTCATTTGTCTTTTTATATTTTTTTGCTTCGCTAATTTTTTATTTTCTTACTTTGTTTATTTTTATTTTTCCTTTCTGGGTATTTTATTTAATTTTTTCGCTTAATTTATTTTTTTTCAACTTTGTAATTTTTTAATAACTTTTTTCCTTCACAATTTTCCTTCTTTTTGCTTTTTTTTCATATGCTTTCATTTTTACTGGTTTTAATTTTTTCGTTGTTTTAAAAATTTTTATTTTTCTATTTTTTATTCCAAATCTTTTGTCTTTTCTTGCTTCTCTTTTTTTTTCCACACATTTCCTTTCATTTCTTATTTGTATTTTTAAATTCTCATACTTTTTTTTTTTTTGCATTAACTTTTCTCTTTTTTAATTTTTTGTCTGACTTTTTATATTGTTAGGACTTATACGTTTTTTATTTTTTTTTTGTCTTTTTTAAACTTTTTTTTTTTTCATTTTGTCGTTCCATTTCATTTTTGAAATTTTTATTCAATTTTTGTCCTTTTTTTGTATTTTTTTTCTTTTTGTTTTATTTCATATTTTTGCCTCTTCATTTTTTATTTTTTTCTTCTTTTTCTCATTTTTTTCTCAAATATTTTTTTATATATTTTGTATTTTCATTTGTTATTTTTTTCTTAAATCTTTTTGTTCACACCTTTTTTTATTTCTTCTTTGTAATTTTAAAACCTCAAACTTCTTTTTTTGTGCACTTTCTTTTTATATTCGAAATTTTTATTCATTTTGTCTTTTTATATTTTTTGATTCCCTAATTTTTTATTTTCTTACTTTGTTTATTTTTATTTTTTGATTCCCTAACTTTTTTTTACTTTGTAAATTTTTAATAACTTTTTCCCTCTGCAATTTTCCTTCTTTTTGCTTTTTTTTTTTTTCATATGTTTTCATTTTTACTTTTTTTGATTTTTTCGTTGTTTTAAAAATTTTTATTTTTCTCTTTTTTATTCCAAATCTTTTGTCTTTTCTTTTTTTTTCCACAAATTTCCTTTCATTTCTTATTTGCGTTTTTAAATTCTCATACTTTTTTTTTTTAATTTTGCATTAACTTTTCTCTTTTTTAATTTTTTGTCAGACTTTTTAGATTGTTTGGTCTTATATGTTTTTTAAATTTTTGTATTTTTTAAACTAATTTTTTTTTTCATTTTGTCACTCCATTTCATTTTTGAAATTTTTATTCAATTTTTGTCCTTTTTCATTTTCTTACTTTTTATAATTTTTTGTTGTATTTTTGTTTTTTTTTTTCTTTTTTCGTGCTTTATCTATCTTTTTTCTTTTGCTTTAATTTTTTTTCTTATTTTATTTTCTTTCTTTATTCATAATTTCATAAATTTTTATAAAGTTTTGAAATTTTTTATTTTTCTATCTTTTTTTCTTTTATCATTCTTGGTTATTTTCTGTTGCATTTTTATAATTTTTCATTAACTTTTTCTCCTTCCGAATTTTTCTTCTTTTTTTTACTTTTTTTTATGTGCTTTCATTCTTTTTCGTTCAGTTTTTTCTTTGTTTTAAAATTTTCTATAAATTTTTTTCTTTTTGTTTTATTTCATATTTTTGCCTCTTCATTCTTTATTTTTTTTCTTCTTTTTCTCAAATTTTATTTTATATATTTTGTATTTTCATTTTTTATTTTTTTCTTAAATCTTTTTGTTCACACCTTTTTTTTTTTCTTCTTTATAACTTTAAAACCTCAAACTTCTTTTTTTGTGCACTTTCTTTTATTTTATTTTTCATCTTTCATATTTTATATCTTTTTCCTCTATTTGTTATTTTCTTTTTCTTTTTCTTTGTAAATTCTAAACTAAAAGTTTTTTCCATTTTATATTTGATTATTCATTTTGTCTTTTTATATTTTTTTGATTCGCTAATTTTTTATTTTTTCCTTTTTTGGTATTTTATTTATTTTTTTTATTTTCTTATTTTTTTCTACTTTGTAATTTCTTAATAACTTTTTCCCTTCACAATTTTCCTTCTTTTTGCTTTTTTTACATATGCTTTCATGTTTACTTGTTTTAATTTTTCATTGTTTTAAAAATTTTTATTTTTCTGTTTTTTATTCCAAATCTTTTGTCTTTTCTTTTTTTTTTCCCACAAATTTCCTTTCATTTCTTATTTGCGTTTTTAAATTCTCATACTTTTTTTTATTTTGCATTAACTTTGCTCTTTTTTAATTTTTTCTCTGACTTTTTATATTATTAGGTCTTATATGTTTTTCAATTTTTTGTTAAACTAATTTTTTTTTCATTTTGTCATTCCATTTCATTTTTGAAATTTTTATTCAATTTTTGTCCTTTTCTTATTTTCTTACTTTTTATATTTTTTGTTGTATTTTTGTTTTTTTTTGTGCTTTATTTATCTTTTTTCTTTTGCTTTACTTTTTTTTCTTATTTTATTTTATTTTTTATTTTCTTTCTTTATTTATAATTTCATAAATTTTTATAAAGTTTTAGAATTTTTTACTTTTCTATCTTTTTTTCTTTTATCATTCTTGGTTATTTTCTATTGCATTTTTATATTTTTTTCATTAACTTTTTCTCCTTCCAAATTTTTCTTCTTTTTTTTACTTTTTTTTATATGCCATCATTCTTTTTTGTTCACTTTTTTCTTTGTTTTAAAATTTTCTATAAATTTTTTCTTTTTCTTTTATTTCATATTTTTGCCTCTTCATTTTTTATTTTTTTCTTCTTTTTCTCAAATTTTATTTTATATATTTTGTATTTTCTTTTTTTTTTCTTAAATCTTTTTGTTCACACCTTTTTTTATTTCTTCTTTATAGTTTTAAAACCTCAAACTTCTTTTTTTGTGCACTTTCTTTTATTTTATTTTTCATCTTTCATATTTTATATCTTTTTCCTCTGTTTGTTATATTTTTTTTATTTTTCTTTGTACATTCTGAACCAATAGTTTTTTTCGTTTTATATTTGAAATTTTTATTCATTTTGTCTTTTTATATTTTTTTATTCGCTAATTTTTTATTTTCTTACTTTGTTTATTTTTATTTTTTCCTTTTTTGGTATTTTGTTTAATTTTTTCTCTTAATTTATTTTTTTATTTTCTTTTTTTTCTACTTTGTAATTTTTTAATAACTTTTTCCCTTCATAATTTGCCTTCTTTTTGCTTTTTTTTCATATGCTTTCATTTTTACTTGTTTTTATTTTTTTTGTTGTTTTAAAATTTTCTATTTTTCTATTTTTTATTCCAAATCTTTTGTCTCTTTTTTTCCTCAAATTTCCTTTCATTTCTTATTTGCGCTTTTAAATTCTCATACTTTTTTTTTTTATTTTGCATTAACTTTTCTGTTTTTTAATTTTTTGTCTGACTTTTTATATTGTTAGGTCTTATATGTTTTTCAATTTTTTTTATTTTTTAAACTAATTTTATTTTCATTTTGTCATTCCATTTCATTTTTGAAATTTTTATTCATTTTTTGTCCTCTTTCATTTTCTTACCTTTTATAATTTTTTGTTTTTTTTTTTTTTTTTCTTTTTTCATGCTTTATTTATCTTTTTTCTTTTGCTTTAATTTTTTTTTCTTATTTTAATTTTTCGTCGTTTTAAAAATTTTATTTTTCTATTTTTTATTCCAAATCTTTTGTCTTTTCTTTTTTTTTTTTTCCATAAATTTCCTTTCATTTCTTATTTGTGTTTTTAAATTCCCAAACTTTTTATATTGTTAGAACTTATATGTTTTTCAATTTTTTGTATTTTTTAAACTAATTTTTTTCATTTTGTCATTCCATTTCATTTTTGAAATTTTTATTCAATTTTTGTCCTTTTTCATTTTCTTACTTTTTATATTTTTTGTTGTATTTTTGTTTTTTTTTTTTTGTGCTTTATTTATCTTTTTTCTTTTGCTTTAATTTTTTTTCGTGTTTTATTTTCTTTCTTTATTTATAATTTCATAAATTTTTATAAAGTTTTGGAATTTTTTTATTTTTCTATCTTTTTTTCTTTTATCATTCTTGGTTATTTTCTATTGCATTTTTATAATTTTTCATTAACTTTTTCTCCTTCCGAATTTTTCTTCTTTTTTTTACTTTTTTTTTATGTGCTTTCATGTTTTTTTTTGTTCACTTTTTTCTTTGTTTTAAAATTTTCTATAAATTTTTTTCTTTTTTTTTTTTTTTCATATTTTTGCCTCTTCATTTTTTATTTTTTTCTTCTTTTTCTCAAATTTTATTTTATATATTTTGCATTTTCATTTTTTATTTTTTTCTTAAATCTTTTTGTTCGCACCTTTTTTTATTTCTTCTTTATAATTTTAAAACCTCAAACTTCTTTTTTTGTGCACTTTCTTTTATTTTATTTTTCATCTTTCATATTTTATATCTTTTTCCTCTATTTGTTTTTTTTTTTTTTTTGTTTTTCTTTCTACATTCTAAACTAAAAGTTTTTTCCATTTTATATTTGAAATTTTTATTCATTTGTCTTTTTATATTTTTTTGCTTCGCTAATTTTTTATTTTCTTACTTTGTTTATTTTTATTTTTCCTTTCTGGGTATTTTATTTAATTTTTTCGCTTAATTTATTTTTTTTCAACTTTGTAATTTTTTAATAACTTTTTTCCTTCACAATTTTCCTTCTTTTTGCTTTTTTTTCATATGCTTTCATTTTTACTGGTTTTAATTTTTTCGTTGTTTTAAAAATTTTTATTTTTCTATTTTTTATTCCAAATCTTTTGTCTTTTCTTGCTTCTCTTTTTTTTTCCACACATTTCCTTTCATTTCTTATTTGTATTTTTAAATTCTCATACTTTTTTTTTTTTTGCATTAACTTTTCTCTTTTTTAATTTTTTGTCTGACTTTTTATATTGTTAGGACTTATACGTTTTTTATTTTTTTTTGTCTTTTTTAAACTTTTTTTTTTTCATTTTGTCGTTCCATTTCATTTTTGAAATTTTTATTCAATTTTTGTCCTTTTTTTGTATTTTTTTTCTTTTTGTTTTATTTCATATTTTTGCCTCTTCATTTTTTATTTTTTTCTTCTTTTTCTCATTTTTTTCTCAAATATTTTTTTATATATTTTGTATTTTCATTTGTTATTTTTTTCTTAAATCTTTTTGTTCACACCTTTTTTTATTTCTTCTTTGTAATTTTAAAACCTCAAACTTCTTTTTTTGTGCACTTTCTTTTTATATTCGAAATTTTTATTCATTTTGTCTTTTTATATTTTTTGATTCCCTAATTTTTTATTTTCTTACTTTGTTTATTTTTATTTTTTGATTCCCTAACTTTTTTTTACTTTGTAAATTTTTAATAACTTTTTCCCTCTGCAATTTTCCTTCTTTTTGCTTTTTTTTTTTTTCATATGTTTTCATTTTTACTTTTTTTGATTTTTTCGTTGTTTTAAAAATTTTTATTTTTCTCTTTTTTATTCCAAATCTTTTGTCTTTTCTTTTTTTTTCCACAAATTTCCTTTCATTTCTTATTTGCGTTTTTAAATTCTCATACTTTTTTTTTTTAATTTTGCATTAACTTTTCTCTTTTTTAATTTTTTGTCAGACTTTTTAGATTGTTTGGTCTTATATGTTTTTTAAATTTTTGTATTTTTTAAACTAATTTTTTTTTTCATTTTGTCACTCCATTTCATTTTTGAAATTTTTATTCAATTTTTGTCCTTTTTCATTTTCTTACTTTTTATAATTTTTTGTTGTATTTTTGTTTTTTTTTTTCTTTTTTCGTGCTTTATCTATCTTTTTTCTTTTGCTTTAATTTTTTTTCTTATTTTATTTTCTTTCTTTATTCATAATTTCATAAATTTTTATAAAGTTTTGAAATTTTTTATTTTTCTATCTTTTTTTCTTTTATCATTCTTGGTTATTTTCTGTTGCATTTTTATAATTTTTCATTAACTTTTTCTCCTTCCGAATTTTTCTTCTTTTTTTTACTTTTTTTTATGTGCTTTCATTCTTTTTCGTTCAGTTTTTTCTTTGTTTTAAAATTTTCTATAAATTTTTTTCTTTTTGTTTTATTTCATATTTTTGCCTCTTCATTCTTTATTTTTTTTCTTCTTTTTCTCAAATTTTATTTTATATATTTTGTATTTTCATTTTTTATTTTTTTCTTAAATCTTTTTGTTCACACCTTTTTTTTTTTCTTCTTTATAACTTTAAAACCTCAAACTTCTTTTTTTGTGCACTTTCTTTTATTTTATTTTTCATCTTTCATATTTTATATCTTTTTCCTCTATTTGTTATTTTCTTTTTCTTTTTCTTTGTAAATTCTAAACTAAAAGTTTTTTCCATTTTATATTTGATTATTCATTTTGTCTTTTTATATTTTTTTGATTCGCTAATTTTTTATTTTTTCCTTTTTTGGTATTTTATTTATTTTTTTTATTTTCTTATTTTTTTCTACTTTGTAATTTCTTAATAACTTTTTCCCTTCACAATTTTCCTTCTTTTTGCTTTTTTTACATATGCTTTCATGTTTACTTGTTTTAATTTTTCATTGTTTTAAAAATTTTTATTTTTCTGTTTTTTATTCCAAATCTTTTGTCTTTTCTTTTTTTTTTCCCACAAATTTCCTTTCATTTCTTATTTGCGTTTTTAAATTCTCATACTTTTTTTTATTTTGCATTAACTTTGCTCTTTTTTAATTTTTTCTCTGACTTTTTATATTATTAGGTCTTATATGTTTTTCAATTTTTTGTTAAACTAATTTTTTTTTCATTTTGTCATTCCATTTCATTTTTGAAATTTTTATTCAATTTTTGTCCTTTTCTTATTTTCTTACTTTTTATATTTTTTGTTGTATTTTTGTTTTTTTTTGTGCTTTATTTATCTTTTTTCTTTTGCTTTACTTTTTTTTCTTATTTTATTTTATTTTTTATTTTCTTTCTTTATTTATAATTTCATAAATTTTTATAAAGTTTTAGAATTTTTTACTTTTCTATCTTTTTTTCTTTTATCATTCTTGGTTATTTTCTATTGCATTTTTATATTTTTTTCATTAACTTTTTCTCCTTCCAAATTTTTCTTCTTTTTTTTACTTTTTTTTATATGCCATCATTCTTTTTTGTTCACTTTTTTCTTTGTTTTAAAATTTTCTATAAATTTTTTCTTTTTCTTTTATTTCATATTTTTGCCTCTTCATTTTTTATTTTTTTCTTCTTTTTCTCAAATTTTATTTTATATATTTTGTATTTTCTTTTTTTTTTCTTAAATCTTTTTGTTCACACCTTTTTTTATTTCTTCTTTATAGTTTTAAAACCTCAAACTTCTTTTTTTGTGCACTTTCTTTTATTTTATTTTTCATCTTTCATATTTTATATCTTTTTCCTCTGTTTGTTATATTTTTTTTATTTTTCTTTGTACATTCTGAACCAATAGTTTTTTTCGTTTTATATTTGAAATTTTTATTCATTTTGTCTTTTTATATTTTTTTATTCGCTAATTTTTTATTTTCTTACTTTGTTTATTTTTATTTTTTCCTTTTTTGGTATTTTGTTTAATTTTTTCTCTTAATTTATTTTTTTATTTTCTTTTTTTTCTACTTTGTAATTTTTTAATAACTTTTTCCCTTCATAATTTGCCTTCTTTTTGCTTTTTTTTCATATGCTTTCATTTTTACTTGTTTTTATTTTTTTTGTTGTTTTAAAATTTTCTATTTTTCTATTTTTTATTCCAAATCTTTTGTCTCTTTTTTTCCTCAAATTTCCTTTCATTTCTTATTTGCGCTTTTAAATTCTCATACTTTTTTTTTTTATTTTGCATTAACTTTTCTCTTTTTTAATTTTTTGTCTGACTTTTTATATTGTTAGGTCTTATATGTTTTTCAATTTTTTTTATTTTTTAAACTAATTTTATTTTCATTTTGTCATTCCATTTCATTTTTGAAATTTTTATTCATTTTTTGTCCTCTTTCATTTTCTTACCTTTTATAATTTTTTGTTTTTTTTTTTTTTTTTCTTTTTTCATGCTTTATTTATCTTTTTTCTTTTGCTTTAATTTTTTTTCTTATTTTAATTTTTCGTCGTTTTAAAAATTTTATTTTTCTATTTTTTATTCCAAATCTTTTGTCTTTTCTTTTTTTTTTTTTCCATAAATTTCCTTTCATTTCTTATTTGTGTTTTTAAATTCCCAAACTTTTTATATTGTTAGAACTTATATGTTTTTCAATTTTTTGTATTTTTTAAACTAATTTTTTTCATTTTGTCATTCCATTTCATTTTTGAAATTTTTATTCAATTTTTGTCCTTTTTCATTTTCTTACTTTTTATATTTTTTGTTGTATTTTTGTTTTTTTTTTTTTGTGCTTTATTTATCTTTTTTCTTTTGCTTTAATTTTTTTTCGTGTTTTATTTTCTTTCTTTATTTATAATTTCATAAATTTTTATAAAGTTTTGGAATTTTTTTATTTTTCTATCTTTTTTTCTTTTATCATTCTTGGTTATTTTCTATTGCATTTTTATAATTTTTCATTAACTTTTTCTCCTTCCGAATTTTTCTTCTTTTTTTTACTTTTTTTTTATGTGCTTTCATGTTTTTTTTTGTTCACTTTTTTCTTTGTTTTAAAATTTTCTATAAATTTTTTTCTTTTTATTTTTTTTTCATATTTTTGCCTCTTCATTTTTTATTTTTTTCTTCTTTTTCTCAAATTTTATTTTATATATTTTGCATTTTCATTTTTTATTTTTTTCTTAAATCTTTTTGTTCGCACCTTTTTTTATTTCTTCTTTATAATTTTAAAACCTCAAACTTCTTTTTTTGTGCACTTTCTTTTATTTTATTTTTCATCTTTCATATTTTATATCTTTTTCCTCTATTTGTTTTTTTTTTTTTTTTGTTTTTCTTTCTACATTCTAAACTAAAAGTTTTTTCCATTTTATATTTGAAATTTTTATTCATTTGTCTTTTTATATTTTTTTGCTTCGCTAATTTTTTATTTTCTTACTTTGTTTATTTTTATTTTTCCTTTCTGGGTATTTTATTTAATTTTTTCGCTTAATTTATTTTTTTTCAACTTTGTAATTTTTTAATAACTTTTTTCCTTCACAATTTTCCTTCTTTTTGCTTTTTTTTCATATGCTTTCATTTTTACTGGTTTTAATTTTTTCGTTGTTTTAAAAATTTTTATTTTTCTATTTTTTATTCCAAATCTTTTGTCTTTTCTTGCTTCTCTTTTTTTTTCCACACATTTCCTTTCATTTCTTATTTGTATTTTTAAATTCTCATACTTTTTTTTTTTTTGCATTAACTTTTCTCTTTTTTAATTTTTTGTCTGACTTTTTATATTGTTAGGACTTATACGTTTTTTATTTTTTTTTGTCTTTTTTAAACTTTTTTTTTTTCATTTTGTCGTTCCATTTCATTTTTGAAATTTTTATTCAATTTTTGTCCTTTTTTTGTATTTTTTTTCTTTTTGTTTTATTTCATATTTTTGCCTCTTCATTTTTTATTTTTTTCTTCTTTTTCTCATTTTTTTCTCAAATATTTTTTTATATATTTTGTATTTTCATTTGTTATTTTTTTCTTAAATCTTTTTGTTCACACCTTTTTTTATTTCTTCTTTGTAATTTTAAAACCTCAAACTTCTTTTTTTGTGCACTTTCTTTTTATATTCGAAATTTTTATTCATTTTGTCTTTTTATATTTTTTGATTCCCTAATTTTTTATTTTCTTACTTTGTTTATTTTTATTTTTTGATTCCCTAACTTTTTTTTACTTTGTAAATTTTTAATAACTTTTTCCCTCTGCAATTTTCCTTCTTTTTGCTTTTTTTTTTTTTCATATGTTTTCATTTTTACTTTTTTTGATTTTTTCGTTGTTTTAAAAATTTTTATTTTTCTCTTTTTTATTCCAAATCTTTTGTCTTTTCTTTTTTTTTCCACAAATTTCCTTTCATTTCTTATTTGCGTTTTTAAATTCTCATACTTTTTTTTTTTAATTTTGCATTAACTTTTCTCTTTTTTAATTTTTTGTCAGACTTTTTAGATTGTTTGGTCTTATATGTTTTTTAAATTTTTGTATTTTTTAAACTAATTTTTTTTTTCATTTTGTCACTCCATTTCATTTTTGAAATTTTTATTCAATTTTTGTCCTTTTTCATTTTCTTACTTTTTATAATTTTTTGTTGTATTTTTGTTTTTTTTTTTCTTTTTTCGTGCTTTATCTATCTTTTTTCTTTTGCTTTAATTTTTTTTCTTATTTTATTTTCTTTCTTTATTCATAATTTCATAAATTTTTATAAAGTTTTGAAATTTTTTATTTTTCTATCTTTTTTTCTTTTATCATTCTTGGTTATTTTCTGTTGCATTTTTATAATTTTTCATTAACTTTTTCTCCTTCCGAATTTTTCTTCTTTTTTTTACTTTTTTTTATGTGCTTTCATTCTTTTTCGTTCAGTTTTTTCTTTGTTTTAAAATTTTCTATAAATTTTTTTCTTTTTGTTTTATTTCATATTTTTGCCTCTTCATTCTTTATTTTTTTTCTTCTTTTTCTCAAATTTTATTTTATATATTTTGTATTTTCATTTTTTATTTTTTTCTTAAATCTTTTTGTTCACACCTTTTTTTTTTTCTTCTTTATAACTTTAAAACCTCAAACTTCTTTTTTTGTGCACTTTCTTTTATTTTATTTTTCATCTTTCATATTTTATATCTTTTTCCTCTATTTGTTATTTTCTTTTTCTTTTTCTTTGTAAATTCTAAACTAAAAGTTTTTTCCATTTTATATTTGATTATTCATTTTGTCTTTTTATATTTTTTTGATTCGCTAATTTTTTATTTTTTCCTTTTTTGGTATTTTATTTATTTTTTTTATTTTCTTATTTTTTTCTACTTTGTAATTTCTTAATAACTTTTTCCCTTCACAATTTTCCTTCTTTTTGCTTTTTTTACATATGCTTTCATGTTTACTTGTTTTAATTTTTCATTGTTTTAAAAATTTTTATTTTTCTGTTTTTTATTCCAAATCTTTTGTCTTTTCTTTTTTTTTTCCCACAAATTTCCTTTCATTTCTTATTTGCGTTTTTAAATTCTCATACTTTTTTTTATTTTGCATTAACTTTGCTCTTTTTTAATTTTTTCTCTGACTTTTTATATTATTAGGTCTTATATGTTTTTCAATTTTTTGTTAAACTAATTTTTTTTTCATTTTGTCATTCCATTTCATTTTTGAAATTTTTATTCAATTTTTGTCCTTTTCTTATTTTCTTACTTTTTATATTTTTTGTTGTATTTTTGTTTTTTTTTGTGCTTTATTTATCTTTTTTCTTTTGCTTTACTTTTTTTTCTTATTTTATTTTATTTTTTATTTTCTTTCTTTATTTATAATTTCATAAATTTTTATAAAGTTTTAGAATTTTTTACTTTTCTATCTTTTTTTCTTTTATCATTCTTGGTTATTTTCTATTGCATTTTTATATTTTTTTCATTAACTTTTTCTCCTTCCAAATTTTTCTTCTTTTTTTTACTTTTTTTTATATGCCATCATTCTTTTTTGTTCACTTTTTTCTTTGTTTTAAAATTTTCTATAAATTTTTTCTTTTTCTTTTATTTCATATTTTTGCCTCTTCATTTTTTATTTTTTTCTTCTTTTTCTCAAATTTTATTTTATATATTTTGTATTTTCTTTTTTTTTTCTTAAATCTTTTTGTTCACACCTTTTTTTATTTCTTCTTTATAGTTTTAAAACCTCAAACTTCTTTTTTTGTGCACTTTCTTTTATTTTATTTTTCATCTTTCATATTTTATATCTTTTTCCTCTGTTTGTTATATTTTTTTTATTTTTCTTTGTACATTCTGAACCAATAGTTTTTTTCGTTTTATATTTGAAATTTTTATTCATTTTGTCTTTTTATATTTTTTTATTCGCTAATTTTTTATTTTCTTACTTTGTTTATTTTTATTTTTTCCTTTTTTGGTATTTTGTTTAATTTTTTCTCTTAATTTATTTTTTTATTTTCTTTTTTTTCTACTTTGTAATTTTTTAATAACTTTTTCCCTTCATAATTTGCCTTCTTTTTGCTTTTTTTTCATATGCTTTCATTTTTACTTGTTTTTATTTTTTTTGTTGTTTTAAAATTTTCTATTTTTCTATTTTTTATTCCAAATCTTTTGTCTCTTTTTTTCCTCAAATTTCCTTTCATTTCTTATTTGCGCTTTTAAATTCTCATACTTTTTTTTTTTTATTTTGCATTAACTTTTCTCTTTTTTAATTTTTTGTCTGACTTTTTATATTGTTAGGTCTTATATGTTTTTCAATTTTTTTTATTTTTTAAACTAATTTTATTTTCATTTTGTCATTCCATTTCATTTTTGAAATTTTTATTCATTTTTTGTCCTCTTTCATTTTCTTACCTTTTATAATTTTTTGTTTTTTTTTTTTTTTTCTTTTTTCATGCTTTATTTATCTTTTTTCTTTTGCTTTAATTTTTTTTTCTTATTTTAATTTTTCGTCGTTTTAAAAATTTTATTTTTCTATTTTTTATTCCAAATCTTTTGTCTTTTCTTTTTTTTTTTTTCCATAAATTTCCTTTCATTTCTTATTTGTGTTTTTAAATTCCCAAACTTTTTATATTGTTAGAACTTATATGTTTTTCAATTTTTTGTATTTTTTAAACTAATTTTTTTCATTTTGTCATTCCATTTCATTTTTGAAATTTTTATTCAATTTTTGTCCTTTTTCATTTTCTTACTTTTTATATTTTTTGTTGTATTTTTGTTTTTTTTTTTTTGTGCTTTATTTATCTTTTTTCTTTTGCTTTAATTTTTTTTCGTGTTTTATTTTCTTTCTTTATTTATAATTTCATAAATTTTTATAAAGTTTTGGAATTTTTTTATTTTTCTATCTTTTTTTCTTTTATCATTCTTGGTTATTTTCTATTGCATTTTTATAATTTTTCATTAACTTTTTCTCCTTCCGAATTTTTCTTCTTTTTTTTACTTTTTTTTTATGTGCTTTCATGTTTTTTTTTGTTCACTTTTTTCTTTGTTTTAAAATTTTCTATAAATTTTTTTCTTTTTTTTTTTTTTTCATATTTTTGCCTCTTCATTTTTTATTTTTTTCTTCTTTTTCTCAAATTTTATTTTATATATTTTGCATTTTCATTTTTTATTTTTTTCTTAAATCTTTTTGTTCGCACCTTTTTTTATTTCTTCTTTATAATTTTAAAACCTCAAACTTCTTTTTTTGTGCACTTTCTTTTATTTTATTTTTCATCTTTCATATTTTATATCTTTTTCCTCTATTTGTTTTTTTTTTTTTTTTGTTTTTCTTTCTACATTCTAAACTAAAAGTTTTTTCCATTTTATATTTGAAATTTTTATTCATTTGTCTTTTTATATTTTTTTGCTTCGCTAATTTTTTATTTTCTTACTTTGTTTATTTTTATTTTTCCTTTCTGGGTATTTTATTTAATTTTTTCGCTTAATTTATTTTTTTTCAACTTTGTAATTTTTTAATAACTTTTTTCCTTCACAATTTTCCTTCTTTTTGCTTTTTTTTCATATGCTTTCATTTTTACTGGTTTTAATTTTTTCGTTGTTTTAAAAATTTTTATTTTTCTATTTTTTATTCCAAATCTTTTGTCTTTTCTTGCTTCTCTTTTTTTTTCCACACATTTCCTTTCATTTCTTATTTGTATTTTTAAATTCTCATACTTTTTTTTTTTTTGCATTAACTTTTCTCTTTTTTAATTTTTTGTCTGACTTTTTATATTGTTAGGACTTATACGTTTTTTATTTTTTTTTGTCTTTTTTAAACTTTTTTTTTTTTCATTTTGTCGTTCCATTTCATTTTTGAAATTTTTATTCAATTTTTGTCCTTTTTTTGTATTTTTTTTCTTTTTGTTTTATTTCATATTTTTGCCTCTTCATTTTTTATTTTTTTCTTCTTTTTCTCATTTTTTTCTCAAATATTTTTTTATATATTTTGTATTTTCATTTGTTATTTTTTTCTTAAATCTTTTTGTTCACACCTTTTTTTATTTCTTCTTTGTAATTTTAAAACCTCAAACTTCTTTTTTTGTGCACTTTCTTTTTATATTCGAAATTTTTATTCATTTTGTCTTTTTATATTTTTTGATTCCCTAATTTTTTATTTTCTTACTTTGTTTATTTTTATTTTTTGATTCCCTAACTTTTTTTTACTTTGTAAATTTTTAATAACTTTTTCCCTCTGCAATTTTCCTTCTTTTTGCTTTTTTTTTTTTTCATATGTTTTCATTTTTACTTTTTTTGATTTTTTCGTTGTTTTAAAAATTTTTATTTTTCTCTTTTTTATTCCAAATCTTTTGTCTTTTCTTTTTTTTTCCACAAATTTCCTTTCATTTCTTATTTGCGTTTTTAAATTCTCATACTTTTTTTTTTTAATTTTGCATTAACTTTTCTCTTTTTTAATTTTTTGTCAGACTTTTTAGATTGTTTGGTCTTATATGTTTTTTAAATTTTTGTATTTTTTAAACTAATTTTTTTTTTCATTTTGTCACTCCATTTCATTTTTGAAATTTTTATTCAATTTTTGTCCTTTTTCATTTTCTTACTTTTTATAATTTTTTGTTGTATTTTTGTTTTTTTTTTTCTTTTTTCGTGCTTTATCTATCTTTTTTCTTTTGCTTTAATTTTTTTTCTTATTTTATTTTCTTTCTTTATTCATAATTTCATAAATTTTTATAAAGTTTTGAAATTTTTTATTTTTCTATCTTTTTTTCTTTTATCATTCTTGGTTATTTTCTGTTGCATTTTTATAATTTTTCATTAACTTTTTCTCCTTCCGAATTTTTCTTCTTTTTTTTACTTTTTTTTATGTGCTTTCATTCTTTTTCGTTCAGTTTTTTCTTTGTTTTAAAATTTTCTATAAATTTTTTTCTTTTTGTTTTATTTCATATTTTTGCCTCTTCATTCTTTATTTTTTTTCTTCTTTTTCTCAAATTTTATTTTATATATTTTGTATTTTCATTTTTTATTTTTTTCTTAAATCTTTTTGTTCACACCTTTTTTTTTTTCTTCTTTATAACTTTAAAACCTCAAACTTCTTTTTTTGTGCACTTTCTTTTATTTTATTTTTCATCTTTCATATTTTATATCTTTTTCCTCTATTTGTTATTTTCTTTTTCTTTTTCTTTGTAAATTCTAAACTAAAAGTTTTTTCCATTTTATATTTGATTATTCATTTTGTCTTTTTATATTTTTTTGATTCGCTAATTTTTTATTTTTTCCTTTTTTGGTATTTTATTTATTTTTTTTATTTTCTTATTTTTTTCTACTTTGTAATTTCTTAATAACTTTTTCCCTTCACAATTTTCCTTCTTTTTGCTTTTTTTACATATGCTTTCATGTTTACTTGTTTTAATTTTTCATTGTTTTAAAAATTTTTATTTTTCTGTTTTTTATTCCAAATCTTTTGTCTTTTCTTTTTTTTTTCCCACAAATTTCCTTTCATTTCTTATTTGCGTTTTTAAATTCTCATACTTTTTTTTATTTTGCATTAACTTTGCTCTTTTTTAATTTTTTCTCTGACTTTTTATATTATTAGGTCTTATATGTTTTTCAATTTTTTGTTAAACTAATTTTTTTTTCATTTTGTCATTCCATTTCATTTTTGAAATTTTTATTCAATTTTTGTCCTTTTCTTATTTTCTTACTTTTTATATTTTTTGTTGTATTTTTGTTTTTTTTTGTGCTTTATTTATCTTTTTTCTTTTGCTTTACTTTTTTTTCTTATTTTATTTTATTTTTTATTTTCTTTCTTTATTTATAATTTCATAAATTTTTATAAAGTTTTAGAATTTTTTACTTTTCTATCTTTTTTTCTTTTATCATTCTTGGTTATTTTCTATTGCATTTTTATATTTTTTTCATTAACTTTTTCTCCTTCCAAATTTTTCTTCTTTTTTTTACTTTTTTTTATATGCCATCATTCTTTTTTGTTCACTTTTTTCTTTGTTTTAAAATTTTCTATAAATTTTTTCTTTTTCTTTTATTTCATATTTTTGCCTCTTCATTTTTTATTTTTTTCTTCTTTTTCTCAAATTTTATTTTATATATTTTGTATTTTCTTTTTTTTTTCTTAAATCTTTTTGTTCACACCTTTTTTTATTTCTTCTTTATAGTTTTAAAACCTCAAACTTCTTTTTTTGTGCACTTTCTTTTATTTTATTTTTCATCTTTCATATTTTATATCTTTTTCCTCTGTTTGTTATATTTTTTTTATTTTTCTTTGTACATTCTGAACCAATAGTTTTTTTCGTTTTATATTTGAAATTTTTATTCATTTTGTCTTTTTATATTTTTTTATTCGCTAATTTTTTATTTTCTTACTTTGTTTATTTTTATTTTTTCCTTTTTTGGTATTTTGTTTAATTTTTTCTCTTAATTTATTTTTTTATTTTCTTTTTTTTCTACTTTGTAATTTTTTAATAACTTTTTCCCTTCATAATTTGCCTTCTTTTTGCTTTTTTTTCATATGCTTTCATTTTTACTTGTTTTTATTTTTTTTGTTGTTTTAAAATTTTCTATTTTTCTATTTTTTATTCCAAATCTTTTGTCTCTTTTTTTCCTCAAATTTCCTTTCATTTCTTATTTGCGCTTTTAAATTCTCATACTTTTTTTTTTTATTTTGCATTAACTTTTCTCTTTTTTAATTTTTTGTCTGACTTTTTATATTGTTAGGTCTTATATGTTTTTCAATTTTTTTTATTTTTTAAACTAATTTTATTTTCATTTTGTCATTCCATTTCATTTTTGAAATTTTTATTCATTTTTTGTCCTCTTTCATTTTCTTACCTTTTATAATTTTTTGTTTTTTTTTTTTTTTTTCTTTTTTCATGCTTTATTTATCTTTTTTCTTTTGCTTTAATTTTTTTTTCTTATTTTAATTTTTCGTCGTTTTAAAAATTTTATTTTTCTATTTTTTATTCCAAATCTTTTGTCTTTTCTTTTTTTTTTTTTCCATAAATTTCCTTTCATTTCTTATTTGTGTTTTTAAATTCCCAAACTTTTTATATTGTTAGAACTTATATGTTTTTCAATTTTTTGTATTTTTTAAACTAATTTTTTTCATTTTGTCATTCCATTTCATTTTTGAAATTTTTATTCAATTTTTGTCCTTTTTCATTTTCTTACTTTTTATATTTTTTGTTGTATTTTTGTTTTTTTTTTTTTGTGCTTTATTTATCTTTTTTCTTTTGCTTTAATTTTTTTTCGTGTTTTATTTTCTTTCTTTATTTATAATTTCATAAATTTTTATAAAGTTTTGGAATTTTTTTATTTTTCTATCTTTTTTTCTTTTATCATTCTTGGTTATTTTCTATTGCATTTTTATAATTTTTCATTAACTTTTTCTCCTTCCGAATTTTTCTTCTTTTTTTTACTTTTTTTTTATGTGCTTTCATGTTTTTTTTTGTTCACTTTTTTCTTTGTTTTAAAATTTTCTATAAATTTTTTTCTTTTTTTTTTTTTTTCATATTTTTGCCTCTTCATTTTTTATTTTTTTCTTCTTTTTCTCAAATTTTATTTTATATATTTTGCATTTTCATTTTTTATTTTTTTCTTAAATCTTTTTGTTCGCACCTTTTTTTATTTCTTCTTTATAATTTTAAAACCTCAAACTTCTTTTTTTGTGCACTTTCTTTTATTTTATTTTTCATCTTTCATATTTTATATCTTTTTCCTCTATTTGTTTTTTTTTTTTTTTTGTTTTTCTTTCTACATTCTAAACTAAAAGTTTTTTCCATTTTATATTTGAAATTTTTATTCATTTGTCTTTTTATATTTTTTTGCTTCGCTAATTTTTTATTTTCTTACTTTGTTTATTTTTATTTTTCCTTTCTGGGTATTTTATTTAATTTTTTCGCTTAATTTATTTTTTTTCAACTTTGTAATTTTTTAATAACTTTTTTCCTTCACAATTTTCCTTCTTTTTGCTTTTTTTTCATATGCTTTCATTTTTACTGGTTTTAATTTTTTCGTTGTTTTAAAAATTTTTATTTTTCTATTTTTTATTCCAAATCTTTTGTCTTTTCTTGCTTCTCTTTTTTTTTCCACACATTTCCTTTCATTTCTTATTTGTATTTTTAAATTCTCATACTTTTTTTTTTTTTGCATTAACTTTTCTCTTTTTTAATTTTTTGTCTGACTTTTTATATTGTTAGGACTTATACGTTTTTTATTTTTTTTTGTCTTTTTTAAACTTTTTTTTTTTTCATTTTGTCGTTCCATTTCATTTTTGAAATTTTTATTCAATTTTTGTCCTTTTTTTGTATTTTTTTTCTTTTTGTTTTATTTCATATTTTTGCCTCTTCATTTTTTATTTTTTTCTTCTTTTTCTCATTTTTTTCTCAAATATTTTTTTATATATTTTGTATTTTCATTTGTTATTTTTTTCTTAAATCTTTTTGTTCACACCTTTTTTTATTTCTTCTTTGTAATTTTAAAACCTCAAACTTCTTTTTTTGTGCACTTTCTTTTTATATTCGAAATTTTTATTCATTTTGTCTTTTTATATTTTTTGATTCCCTAATTTTTTATTTTCTTACTTTGTTTATTTTTATTTTTTGATTCCCTAACTTTTTTTTACTTTGTAAATTTTTAATAACTTTTTCCCTCTGCAATTTTCCTTCTTTTTGCTTTTTTTTTTTTTCATATGTTTTCATTTTTACTTTTTTTGATTTTTTCGTTGTTTTAAAAATTTTTATTTTTCTCTTTTTTATTCCAAATCTTTTGTCTTTTCTTTTTTTTTCCACAAATTTCCTTTCATTTCTTATTTGCGTTTTTAAATTCTCATACTTTTTTTTTTTAATTTTGCATTAACTTTTCTCTTTTTTAATTTTTTGTCAGACTTTTTAGATTGTTTGGTCTTATATGTTTTTTAAATTTTTGTATTTTTTAAACTAATTTTTTTTTTCATTTTGTCACTCCATTTCATTTTTGAAATTTTTATTCAATTTTTGTCCTTTTTCATTTTCTTACTTTTTATAATTTTTTGTTGTATTTTTGTTTTTTTTTTTCTTTTTTCGTGCTTTATCTATCTTTTTTCTTTTGCTTTAATTTTTTTTCTTATTTTATTTTCTTTCTTTATTCATAATTTCATAAATTTTTATAAAGTTTTGAAATTTTTTATTTTTCTATCTTTTTTTCTTTTATCATTCTTGGTTATTTTCTGTTGCATTTTTATAATTTTTCATTAACTTTTTCTCCTTCCGAATTTTTCTTCTTTTTTTTACTTTTTTTTATGTGCTTTCATTCTTTTTCGTTCAGTTTTTTCTTTGTTTTAAAATTTTCTATAAATTTTTTTCTTTTTGTTTTATTTCATATTTTTGCCTCTTCATTCTTTATTTTTTTTCTTCTTTTTCTCAAATTTTATTTTATATATTTTGTATTTTCATTTTTTATTTTTTTCTTAAATCTTTTTGTTCACACCTTTTTTTTTTTCTTCTTTATAACTTTAAAACCTCAAACTTCTTTTTTTGTGCACTTTCTTTTATTTTATTTTTCATCTTTCATATTTTATATCTTTTTCCTCTATTTGTTATTTTCTTTTTCTTTTTCTTTGTAAATTCTAAACTAAAAGTTTTTTCCATTTTATATTTGATTATTCATTTTGTCTTTTTATATTTTTTTGATTCGCTAATTTTTTATTTTTTCCTTTTTTGGTATTTTATTTATTTTTTTTATTTTCTTATTTTTTTCTACTTTGTAATTTCTTAATAACTTTTTCCCTTCACAATTTTCCTTCTTTTTGCTTTTTTTACATATGCTTTCATGTTTACTTGTTTTAATTTTTCATTGTTTTAAAAATTTTTATTTTTCTGTTTTTTATTCCAAATCTTTTGTCTTTTCTTTTTTTTTTCCCACAAATTTCCTTTCATTTCTTATTTGCGTTTTTAAATTCTCATACTTTTTTTTATTTTGCATTAACTTTGCTCTTTTTTAATTTTTTCTCTGACTTTTTATATTATTAGGTCTTATATGTTTTTCAATTTTTTGTTAAACTAATTTTTTTTTCATTTTGTCATTCCATTTCATTTTTGAAATTTTTATTCAATTTTTGTCCTTTTCTTATTTTCTTACTTTTTATATTTTTTGTTGTATTTTTGTTTTTTTTTGTGCTTTATTTATCTTTTTTCTTTTGCTTTACTTTTTTTTCTTATTTTATTTTATTTTTTATTTTCTTTCTTTATTTATAATTTCATAAATTTTTATAAAGTTTTAGAATTTTTTACTTTTCTATCTTTTTTTCTTTTATCATTCTTGGTTATTTTCTATTGCATTTTTATATTTTTTTCATTAACTTTTTCTCCTTCCAAATTTTTCTTCTTTTTTTTACTTTTTTTTATATGCCATCATTCTTTTTTGTTCACTTTTTTCTTTGTTTTAAAATTTTCTATAAATTTTTTCTTTTTCTTTTATTTCATATTTTTGCCTCTTCATTTTTTATTTTTTTCTTCTTTTTCTCAAATTTTATTTTATATATTTTGTATTTTCTTTTTTTTTTCTTAAATCTTTTTGTTCACACCTTTTTTTATTTCTTCTTTATAGTTTTAAAACCTCAAACTTCTTTTTTTGTGCACTTTCTTTTATTTTATTTTTCATCTTTCATATTTTATATCTTTTTCCTCTGTTTGTTATATTTTTTTTATTTTTCTTTGTACATTCTGAACCAATAGTTTTTTTCGTTTTATATTTGAAATTTTTATTCATTTTGTCTTTTTATATTTTTTTATTCGCTAATTTTTTATTTTCTTACTTTGTTTATTTTTATTTTTTCCTTTTTTGGTATTTTGTTTAATTTTTTCTCTTAATTTATTTTTTTATTTTCTTTTTTTTCTACTTTGTAATTTTTTAATAACTTTTTCCCTTCATAATTTGCCTTCTTTTTGCTTTTTTTTCATATGCTTTCATTTTTACTTGTTTTTATTTTTTTTGTTGTTTTAAAATTTTCTATTTTTCTATTTTTTATTCCAAATCTTTTGTCTCTTTTTTTCCTCAAATTTCCTTTCATTTCTTATTTGCGCTTTTAAATTCTCATACTTTTTTTTTTTATTTTGCATTAACTTTTCTCTTTTTTAATTTTTTGTCTGACTTTTTATATTGTTAGGTCTTATATGTTTTTCAATTTTTTTTATTTTTTAAACTAATTTTATTTTCATTTTGTCATTCCATTTCATTTTTGAAATTTTTATTCATTTTTTGTCCTCTTTCATTTTCTTACCTTTTATAATTTTTTGTTTTTTTTTTTTTTTTTCTTTTTTCATGCTTTATTTATCTTTTTTCTTTTGCTTTAATTTTTTTTTCTTATTTTAATTTTTCGTCGTTTTAAAAATTTTATTTTTCTATTTTTTATTCCAAATCTTTTGTCTTTTCTTTTTTTTTTTTTCCATAAATTTCCTTTCATTTCTTATTTGTGTTTTTAAATTCCCAAACTTTTTATATTGTTAGAACTTATATGTTTTTCAATTTTTTGTATTTTTTAAACTAATTTTTTTCATTTTGTCATTCCATTTCATTTTTGAAATTTTTATTCAATTTTTGTCCTTTTTCATTTTCTTACTTTTTATATTTTTTGTTGTATTTTTGTTTTTTTTTTTTTGTGCTTTATTTATCTTTTTTCTTTTGCTTTAATTTTTTTTCGTGTTTTATTTTCTTTCTTTATTTATAATTTCATAAATTTTTATAAAGTTTTGGAATTTTTTATTTTTCTATCTTTTTTTCTTTTATCATTCTTGGTTATTTTCTATTGCATTTTTATAATTTTTCATTAACTTTTTCTCCTTCCGAATTTTTCTTCTTTTTTTTACTTTTTTTTTATGTGCTTTCATGTTTTTTTTTGTTCACTTTTTTCTTTGTTTTAAAATTTTCTATAAATTTTTTTCTTTTTTTTTTTTTTTCATATTTTTGCCTCTTCATTTTTTATTTTTTTCTTCTTTTTCTCAAATTTTATTTTATATATTTTGCATTTTCATTTTTTATTTTTTTCTTAAATCTTTTTGTTCGCACCTTTTTTTATTTCTTCTTTATAATTTTAAAACCTCAAACTTCTTTTTTTGTGCACTTTCTTTTATTTTATTTTTCATCTTTCATATTTTATATCTTTTTCCTCTATTTGTTTTTTTTTTTTTTTTGTTTTTCTTTCTACATTCTAAACTAAAAGTTTTTTCCATTTTATATTTGAAATTTTTATTCATTTGTCTTTTTATATTTTTTTGCTTCGCTAATTTTTTATTTTCTTACTTTGTTTATTTTTATTTTTCCTTTCTGGGTATTTTATTTAATTTTTTCGCTTAATTTATTTTTTTTCAACTTTGTAATTTTTTAATAACTTTTTTCCTTCACAATTTTCCTTCTTTTTGCTTTTTTTTCATATGCTTTCATTTTTACTGGTTTTAATTTTTTCGTTGTTTTAAAAATTTTTATTTTTCTATTTTTTATTCCAAATCTTTTGTCTTTTCTTGCTTCTCTTTTTTTTTCCACACATTTCCTTTCATTTCTTATTTGTATTTTTAAATTCTCATACTTTTTTTTTTTTTGCATTAACTTTTCTCTTTTTTAATTTTTTGTCTGACTTTTTATATTGTTAGGACTTATACGTTTTTTATTTTTTTTTGTCTTTTTTAAACTTTTTTTTTTTTCATTTTGTCGTTCCATTTCATTTTTGAAATTTTTATTCAATTTTTGTCCTTTTTTTGTATTTTTTTTCTTTTTGTTTTATTTCATATTTTTGCCTCTTCATTTTTTATTTTTTTCTTCTTTTTCTCATTTTTTTCTCAAATATTTTTTTATATATTTTGTATTTTCATTTGTTATTTTTTTCTTAAATCTTTTTGTTCACACCTTTTTTTATTTCTTCTTTGTAATTTTAAAACCTCAAACTTCTTTTTTTGTGCACTTTCTTTTTATATTCGAAATTTTTATTCATTTTGTCTTTTTATATTTTTTGATTCCCTAATTTTTTATTTTCTTACTTTGTTTATTTTTATTTTTTGATTCCCTAACTTTTTTTTACTTTGTAAATTTTTAATAACTTTTTCCCTCTGCAATTTTCCTTCTTTTTGCTTTTTTTTTTTTTCATATGTTTTCATTTTTACTTTTTTTGATTTTTTCGTTGTTTTAAAAATTTTTATTTTTCTCTTTTTTATTCCAAATCTTTTGTCTTTTCTTTTTTTTTCCACAAATTTCCTTTCATTTCTTATTTGCGTTTTTAAATTCTCATACTTTTTTTTTTTAATTTTGCATTAACTTTTCTCTTTTTTAATTTTTTGTCAGACTTTTTAGATTGTTTGGTCTTATATGTTTTTTAAATTTTTGTATTTTTTAAACTAATTTTTTTTTTCATTTTGTCACTCCATTTCATTTTTGAAATTTTTATTCAATTTTTGTCCTTTTTCATTTTCTTACTTTTTATAATTTTTTGTTGTATTTTTGTTTTTTTTTTTCTTTTTTCGTGCTTTATCTATCTTTTTTCTTTTGCTTTAATTTTTTTTCTTATTTTATTTTCTTTCTTTATTCATAATTTCATAAATTTTTATAAAGTTTTGAAATTTTTTATTTTTCTATCTTTTTTTCTTTTATCATTCTTGGTTATTTTCTGTTGCATTTTTATAATTTTTCATTAACTTTTTCTCCTTCCGAATTTTTCTTCTTTTTTTTACTTTTTTTTATGTGCTTTCATTCTTTTTCGTTCAGTTTTTTCTTTGTTTTAAAATTTTCTATAAATTTTTTTCTTTTTGTTTTATTTCATATTTTTGCCTCTTCATTCTTTATTTTTTTTCTTCTTTTTCTCAAATTTTATTTTATATATTTTGTATTTTCATTTTTTATTTTTTTCTTAAATCTTTTTGTTCACACCTTTTTTTTTTTCTTCTTTATAACTTTAAAACCTCAAACTTCTTTTTTTGTGCACTTTCTTTTATTTTATTTTTCATCTTTCATATTTTATATCTTTTTCCTCTATTTGTTATTTTCTTTTTCTTTTTCTTTGTAAATTCTAAACTAAAAGTTTTTTCCATTTTATATTTGATTATTCATTTTGTCTTTTTATATTTTTTTGATTCGCTAATTTTTTATTTTTTCCTTTTTTGGTATTTTATTTATTTTTTTTATTTTCTTATTTTTTTCTACTTTGTAATTTCTTAATAACTTTTTCCCTTCACAATTTTCCTTCTTTTTGCTTTTTTTACATATGCTTTCATGTTTACTTGTTTTAATTTTTCATTGTTTTAAAAATTTTTATTTTTCTGTTTTTTATTCCAAATCTTTTGTCTTTTCTTTTTTTTTTCCCACAAATTTCCTTTCATTTCTTATTTGCGTTTTTAAATTCTCATACTTTTTTTTATTTTGCATTAACTTTGCTCTTTTTTAATTTTTTCTCTGACTTTTTATATTATTAGGTCTTATATGTTTTTCAATTTTTTGTTAAACTAATTTTTTTTTCATTTTGTCATTCCATTTCATTTTTGAAATTTTTATTCAATTTTTGTCCTTTTCTTATTTTCTTACTTTTTATATTTTTTGTTGTATTTTTGTTTTTTTTTGTGCTTTATTTATCTTTTTTCTTTTGCTTTACTTTTTTTTCTTATTTTATTTTATTTTTTATTTTCTTTCTTTATTTATAATTTCATAAATTTTTATAAAGTTTTAGAATTTTTTACTTTTCTATCTTTTTTTCTTTTATCATTCTTGGTTATTTTCTATTGCATTTTTATATTTTTTTCATTAACTTTTTCTCCTTCCAAATTTTTCTTCTTTTTTTTACTTTTTTTTATATGCCATCATTCTTTTTTGTTCACTTTTTTCTTTGTTTTAAAATTTTCTATAAATTTTTTCTTTTTCTTTTATTTCATATTTTTGCCTCTTCATTTTTTATTTTTTTCTTCTTTTTCTCAAATTTTATTTTATATATTTTGTATTTTCTTTTTTTTTTCTTAAATCTTTTTGTTCACACCTTTTTTTATTTCTTCTTTATAGTTTTAAAACCTCAAACTTCTTTTTTTGTGCACTTTCTTTTATTTTATTTTTCATCTTTCATATTTTATATCTTTTTCCTCTGTTTGTTATATTTTTTTTATTTTTCTTTGTACATTCTGAACCAATAGTTTTTTTCGTTTTATATTTGAAATTTTTATTCATTTTGTCTTTTTATATTTTTTTATTCGCTAATTTTTTATTTTCTTACTTTGTTTATTTTTATTTTTTCCTTTTTTGGTATTTTGTTTAATTTTTTCTCTTAATTTATTTTTTTATTTTCTTTTTTTTCTACTTTGTAATTTTTTAATAACTTTTTCCCTTCATAATTTGCCTTCTTTTTGCTTTTTTTTCATATGCTTTCATTTTTACTTGTTTTTATTTTTTTTGTTGTTTTAAAATTTTCTATTTTTCTATTTTTTATTCCAAATCTTTTGTCTCTTTTTTTCCTCAAATTTCCTTTCATTTCTTATTTGCGCTTTTAAATTCTCATACTTTTTTTTTTTATTTTGCATTAACTTTTCTCTTTTTTAATTTTTTGTCTGACTTTTTATATTGTTAGGTCTTATATGTTTTTCAATTTTTTTTATTTTTTAAACTAATTTTATTTTCATTTTGTCATTCCATTTCATTTTTGAAATTTTTATTCATTTTTTGTCCTCTTTCATTTTCTTACCTTTTATAATTTTTTGTTTTTTTT
This sequence comes from Durio zibethinus, assembly GCF_047325235.1. NCBI lineage: Eukaryota > Viridiplantae > Streptophyta > Magnoliopsida > Malvales > Malvaceae > Durio > Durio zibethinus. The sequence continues at coordinate 12,277,761 of NC_143180.1, read as the reverse complement.
TTTTTTTTTCTTTTTTCATGCTTTATTTATCTTTTTTCTTTTGCTTTAATTTTTTTTTCTTATTTTAATTTTTCGTCGTTTTAAAAATTTTATTTTTCTATTTTTTATTCCAAATCTTTTGTCTTTTCTTTTTTTTTTTTTCCATAAATTTCCTTTCATTTCTTATTTGTGTTTTTAAATTCCCAAACTTTTTATATTGTTAGAACTTATATGTTTTTCAATTTTTTGTATTTTTTAAACTAATTTTTTTCATTTTGTCATTCCATTTCATTTTTGAAATTTTTATTCAATTTTTGTCCTTTTTCATTTTCTTACTTTTTATATTTTTTGTTGTATTTTTGTTTTTTTTTTTTTGTGCTTTATTTATCTTTTTTCTTTTGCTTTAATTTTTTTTCGTGTTTTATTTTCTTTCTTTATTTATAATTTCATAAATTTTTATAAAGTTTTGGAATTTTTTTATTTTTCTATCTTTTTTTCTTTTATCATTCTTGGTTATTTTCTATTGCATTTTTATAATTTTTCATTAACTTTTTCTCCTTCCGAATTTTTCTTCTTTTTTTTACTTTTTTTTTATGTGCTTTCATGTTTTTTTTTGTTCACTTTTTTCTTTGTTTTAAAATTTTCTATAAATTTTTTTCTTTTTTTTTTTTTTTCATATTTTTGCCTCTTCATTTTTTATTTTTTTCTTCTTTTTCTCAAATTTTATTTTATATATTTTGCATTTTCATTTTTTATTTTTTTCTTAAATCTTTTTGTTCGCACCTTTTTTTATTTCTTCTTTATAATTTTAAAACCTCAAACTTCTTTTTTTGTGCACTTTCTTTTATTTTATTTTTCATCTTTCATATTTTATATCTTTTTCCTCTATTTGTTTTTTTTTTTTTTTTGTTTTTCTTTCTACATTCTAAACTAAAAGTTTTTTCCATTTTATATTTGAAATTTTTATTCATTTGTCTTTTTATATTTTTTTGCTTCGCTAATTTTTTATTTTCTTACTTTGTTTATTTTTATTTTTCCTTTCTGGGTATTTTATTTAATTTTTTCGCTTAATTTATTTTTTTTCAACTTTGTAATTTTTTAATAACTTTTTTCCTTCACAATTTTCCTTCTTTTTGCTTTTTTTTCATATGCTTTCATTTTTACTGGTTTTAATTTTTTCGTTGTTTTAAAAATTTTTATTTTTCTATTTTTTATTCCAAATCTTTTGTCTTTTCTTGCTTCTCTTTTTTTTTCCACACATTTCCTTTCATTTCTTATTTGTATTTTTAAATTCTCATACTTTTTTTTTTTTTGCATTAACTTTTCTCTTTTTTAATTTTTTGTCTGACTTTTTATATTGTTAGGACTTATACGTTTTTTATTTTTTTTTGTCTTTTTTAAACTTTTTTTTTTTTCATTTTGTCGTTCCATTTCATTTTTGAAATTTTTATTCAATTTTTGTCCTTTTTTTGTATTTTTTTTCTTTTTGTTTTATTTCATATTTTTGCCTCTTCATTTTTTATTTTTTTCTTCTTTTTCTCATTTTTTTCTCAAATATTTTTTTATATATTTTGTATTTTCATTTGTTATTTTTTTCTTAAATCTTTTTGTTCACACCTTTTTTTATTTCTTCTTTGTAATTTTAAAACCTCAAACTTCTTTTTTTGTGCACTTTCTTTTTATATTCGAAATTTTTATTCATTTTGTCTTTTTATATTTTTTGATTCCCTAATTTTTTATTTTCTTACTTTGTTTATTTTTATTTTTTGATTCCCTAACTTTTTTTTACTTTGTAAATTTTTAATAACTTTTTCCCTCTGCAATTTTCCTTCTTTTTGCTTTTTTTTTTTTTCATATGTTTTCATTTTTACTTTTTTTGATTTTTTCGTTGTTTTAAAAATTTTTATTTTTCTCTTTTTTATTCCAAATCTTTTGTCTTTTCTTTTTTTTTCCACAAATTTCCTTTCATTTCTTATTTGCGTTTTTAAATTCTCATACTTTTTTTTTTTAATTTTGCATTAACTTTTCTCTTTTTTAATTTTTTGTCAGACTTTTTAGATTGTTTGGTCTTATATGTTTTTTAAATTTTTGTATTTTTTAAACTAATTTTTTTTTTCATTTTGTCACTCCATTTCATTTTTGAAATTTTTATTCAATTTTTGTCCTTTTTCATTTTCTTACTTTTTATAATTTTTTGTTGTATTTTTGTTTTTTTTTTTCTTTTTTCGTGCTTTATCTATCTTTTTTCTTTTGCTTTAATTTTTTTTCTTATTTTATTTTCTTTCTTTATTCATAATTTCATAAATTTTTATAAAGTTTTGAAATTTTTTATTTTTCTATCTTTTTTTCTTTTATCATTCTTGGTTATTTTCTGTTGCATTTTTATAATTTTTCATTAACTTTTTCTCCTTCCGAATTTTTCTTCTTTTTTTTACTTTTTTTTATGTGCTTTCATTCTTTTTCGTTCAGTTTTTTCTTTGTTTTAAAATTTTCTATAAATTTTTTTCTTTTTGTTTTATTTCATATTTTTGCCTCTTCATTCTTTATTTTTTTTCTTCTTTTTCTCAAATTTTATTTTATATATTTTGTATTTTCATTTTTTATTTTTTTCTTAAATCTTTTTGTTCACACCTTTTTTTTTTTCTTCTTTATAACTTTAAAACCTCAAACTTCTTTTTTTGTGCACTTTCTTTTATTTTATTTTTCATCTTTCATATTTTATATCTTTTTCCTCTATTTGTTATTTTCTTTTTCTTTTTCTTTGTAAATTCTAAACTAAAAGTTTTTTCCATTTTATATTTGATTATTCATTTTGTCTTTTTATATTTTTTTGATTCGCTAATTTTTTATTTTTTCCTTTTTTGGTATTTTATTTATTTTTTTTATTTTCTTATTTTTTTCTACTTTGTAATTTCTTAATAACTTTTTCCCTTCACAATTTTCCTTCTTTTTGCTTTTTTTACATATGCTTTCATGTTTACTTGTTTTAATTTTTCATTGTTTTAAAAATTTTTATTTTTCTGTTTTTTATTCCAAATCTTTTGTCTTTTCTTTTTTTTTTCCCACAAATTTCCTTTCATTTCTTATTTGCGTTTTTAAATTCTCATACTTTTTTTTATTTTGCATTAACTTTGCTCTTTTTTAATTTTTTCTCTGACTTTTTATATTATTAGGTCTTATATGTTTTTCAATTTTTTGTTAAACTAATTTTTTTTTCATTTTGTCATTCCATTTCATTTTTGAAATTTTTATTCAATTTTTGTCCTTTTCTTATTTTCTTACTTTTTATATTTTTTGTTGTATTTTTGTTTTTTTTTGTGCTTTATTTATCTTTTTTCTTTTGCTTTACTTTTTTTTCTTATTTTATTTTATTTTTTATTTTCTTTCTTTATTTATAATTTCATAAATTTTTATAAAGTTTTAGAATTTTTTACTTTTCTATCTTTTTTTCTTTTATCATTCTTGGTTATTTTCTATTGCATTTTTATATTTTTTTCATTAACTTTTTCTCCTTCCAAATTTTTCTTCTTTTTTTTACTTTTTTTTATATGCCATCATTCTTTTTTGTTCACTTTTTTCTTTGTTTTAAAATTTTCTATAAATTTTTTCTTTTTCTTTTATTTCATATTTTTGCCTCTTCATTTTTTATTTTTTTCTTCTTTTTCTCAAATTTTATTTTATATATTTTGTATTTTCTTTTTTTTTTCTTAAATCTTTTTGTTCACACCTTTTTTTATTTCTTCTTTATAGTTTTAAAACCTCAAACTTCTTTTTTTGTGCACTTTCTTTTATTTTATTTTTCATCTTTCATATTTTATATCTTTTTCCTCTGTTTGTTATATTTTTTTTATTTTTCTTTGTACATTCTGAACCAATAGTTTTTTTCGTTTTATATTTGAAATTTTTATTCATTTTGTCTTTTTATATTTTTTTATTCGCTAATTTTTTATTTTCTTACTTTGTTTATTTTTATTTTTTCCTTTTTTGGTATTTTGTTTAATTTTTTCTCTTAATTTATTTTTTTATTTTCTTTTTTTTCTACTTTGTAATTTTTTAATAACTTTTTCCCTTCATAATTTGCCTTCTTTTTGCTTTTTTTTCATATGCTTTCATTTTTACTTGTTTTTATTTTTTTTGTTGTTTTAAAATTTTCTATTTTTCTATTTTTTATTCCAAATCTTTTGTCTCTTTTTTTCCTCAAATTTCCTTTCATTTCTTATTTGCGCTTTTAAATTCTCATACTTTTTTTTTTTATTTTGCATTAACTTTTCTCTTTTTTAATTTTTTGTCTGACTTTTTATATTGTTAGGTCTTATATGTTTTTCAATTTTTTTTATTTTTTAAACTAATTTTATTTTCATTTTGTCATTCCATTTCATTTTTGAAATTTTTATTCATTTTTTGTCCACTTTCATTTTCTTACCTTTTATAATTTTTTGTTTTTTTTTTTTTTTCTTTTTTCATGCTTTATTTATCTTTTTTCTTTTGCTTTAATTTTTTTTTCTTATTTTAATTTTTCGTCGTTTTAAAAATTTTATTTTTCTATTTTTTATTCCAAATCTTTTGTCTTTTCTTTTTTTTTTTTTCCATAAATTTCCTTTCATTTCTTATTTGTGTTTTTAAATTCCCAAACTTTTTATATTGTTAGAACTTATATGTTTTTCAATTTTTTGTATTTTTTAAACTAATTTTTTTCATTTTGTCATTCCATTTCATTTTTGAAATTTTTATTCAATTTTTGTCCTTTTTCATTTTCTTACTTTTTATATTTTTTGTTGTATTTTTGTTTTTTTTTTTTTGTGCTTTATTTATCTTTTTTCTTTTGCTTTAATTTTTTTTCGTGTTTTATTTTCTTTCTTTATTTATAATTTCATAAATTTTTATAAAGTTTTGGAATTTTTTATTTTTCTATCTTTTTTTCTTTTATCATTCTTGGTTATTTTCTATTGCATTTTTATAATTTTTCATTAACTTTTTCTCCTTCCGAATTTTTCTTCTTTTTTTTACTTTTTTTTTATGTGCTTTCATGTTTTTTTTTGTTCACTTTTTTCTTTGTTTTAAAATTTTCTATAAATTTTTTTCTTTTTATTTTTTTTTCATATTTTTGCCTCTTCATTTTTTATTTTTTTCTTCTTTTTCTCAAATTTTATTTTATATATTTTGCATTTTCATTTTTTATTTTTTTCTTAAATCTTTTTGTTCGCACCTTTTTTTATTTCTTCTTTATAATTTTAAAACCTCAAACTTCTTTTTTTGTGCACTTTCTTTTATTTTATTTTTCATCTTTCATATTTTATATCTTTTTCCTCTATTTGTTTTTTTTTTTTTTTTGTTTTTCTTTCTACATTCTAAACTAAAAGTTTTTTCCATTTTATATTTGAAATTTTTATTCATTTGTCTTTTTATATTTTTTTGCTTCGCTAATTTTTTATTTTCTTACTTTGTTTATTTTTATTTTTCCTTTCTGGGTATTTTATTTAATTTTTTCGCTTAATTTATTTTTTTTCAACTTTGTAATTTTTTAATAACTTTTTTCCTTCACAATTTTCCTTCTTTTTGCTTTTTTTTCATATGCTTTCATTTTTACTGGTTTTAATTTTTTCGTTGTTTTAAAAATTTTTATTTTTCTATTTTTTATTCCAAATCTTTTGTCTTTTCTTGCTTCTCTTTTTTTTTCCACACATTTCCTTTCATTTCTTATTTGTATTTTTAAATTCTCATACTTTTTTTTTTTTTGCATTAACTTTTCTCTTTTTTAATTTTTTGTCTGACTTTTTATATTGTTAGGACTTATACGTTTTTTATTTTTTTTTGTCTTTTTTAAACTTTTTTTTTTTTCATTTTGTCGTTCCATTTCATTTTTGAAATTTTTATTCAATTTTTGTCCTTTTTTTGTATTTTTTTTCTTTTTGTTTTATTTCATATTTTTGCCTCTTCATTTTTTATTTTTTTCTTCTTTTTCTCATTTTTTTCTCAAATATTTTTTTATATATTTTGTATTTTCATTTGTTATTTTTTTCTTAAATCTTTTTGTTCACACCTTTTTTTATTTCTTCTTTGTAATTTTAAAACCTCAAACTTCTTTTTTTGTGCACTTTCTTTTTATATTCGAAATTTTTATTCATTTTGTCTTTTTATATTTTTTGATTCCCTAATTTTTTATTTTCTTACTTTGTTTATTTTTATTTTTTGATTCCCTAACTTTTTTTTACTTTGTAAATTTTTAATAACTTTTTCCCTCTGCAATTTTCCTTCTTTTTGCTTTTTTTTTTTTTCATATGTTTTCATTTTTACTTTTTTTGATTTTTTCGTTGTTTTAAAAATTTTTATTTTTCTCTTTTTTATTCCAAATCTTTTGTCTTTTCTTTTTTTTTCCACAAATTTCCTTTCATTTCTTATTTGCGTTTTTAAATTCTCATACTTTTTTTTTTTAATTTTGCATTAACTTTTCTCTTTTTTAATTTTTTGTCAGACTTTTTAGATTGTTTGGTCTTATATGTTTTTTAAATTTTTGTATTTTTTAAACTAATTTTTTTTTTCATTTTGTCACTCCATTTCATTTTTGAAATTTTTATTCAATTTTTGTCCTTTTTCATTTTCTTACTTTTTATAATTTTTTGTTGTATTTTTGTTTTTTTTTTTCTTTTTTCGTGCTTTATCTATCTTTTTTCTTTTGCTTTAATTTTTTTTCTTATTTTATTTTCTTTCTTTATTCATAATTTCATAAATTTTTATAAAGTTTTGAAATTTTTTATTTTTCTATCTTTTTTTCTTTTATCATTCTTGGTTATTTTCTGTTGCATTTTTATAATTTTTCATTAACTTTTTCTCCTTCCGAATTTTTCTTCTTTTTTTTACTTTTTTTTATGTGCTTTCATTCTTTTTCGTTCAGTTTTTTCTTTGTTTTAAAATTTTCTATAAATTTTTTTCTTTTTGTTTTATTTCATATTTTTGCCTCTTCATTCTTTATTTTTTTTCTTCTTTTTCTCAAATTTTATTTTATATATTTTGTATTTTCATTTTTTATTTTTTTCTTAAATCTTTTTGTTCACACCTTTTTTTTTTTCTTCTTTATAACTTTAAAACCTCAAACTTCTTTTTTTGTGCACTTTCTTTTATTTTATTTTTCATCTTTCATATTTTATATCTTTTTCCTCTATTTGTTATTTTCTTTTTCTTTTTCTTTGTAAATTCTAAACTAAAAGTTTTTTCCATTTTATATTTGATTATTCATTTTGTCTTTTTATATTTTTTTGATTCGCTAATTTTTTATTTTTTCCTTTTTTGGTATTTTATTTATTTTTTTTATTTTCTTATTTTTTTCTACTTTGTAATTTCTTAATAACTTTTTCCCTTCACAATTTTCCTTCTTTTTGCTTTTTTTACATATGCTTTCATGTTTACTTGTTTTAATTTTTCATTGTTTTAAAAATTTTTATTTTTCTGTTTTTTATTCCAAATCTTTTGTCTTTTCTTTTTTTTTTCCCACAAATTTCCTTTCATTTCTTATTTGCGTTTTTAAATTCTCATACTTTTTTTTATTTTGCATTAACTTTGCTCTTTTTTAATTTTTTCTCTGACTTTTTATATTATTAGGTCTTATATGTTTTTCAATTTTTTGTTAAACTAATTTTTTTTTCATTTTGTCATTCCATTTCATTTTTGAAATTTTTATTCAATTTTTGTCCTTTTCTTATTTTCTTACTTTTTATATTTTTTGTTGTATTTTTGTTTTTTTTTGTGCTTTATTTATCTTTTTTCTTTTGCTTTACTTTTTTTTCTTATTTTATTTTATTTTTTATTTTCTTTCTTTATTTATAATTTCATAAATTTTTATAAAGTTTTAGAATTTTTTACTTTTCTATCTTTTTTTCTTTTATCATTCTTGGTTATTTTCTATTGCATTTTTATATTTTTTTCATTAACTTTTTCTCCTTCCAAATTTTTCTTCTTTTTTTTACTTTTTTTTATATGCCATCATTCTTTTTTGTTCACTTTTTTCTTTGTTTTAAAATTTTCTATAAATTTTTTCTTTTTCTTTTATTTCATATTTTTGCCTCTTCATTTTTTATTTTTTTCTTCTTTTTCTCAAATTTTATTTTATATATTTTGTATTTTCTTTTTTTTTTCTTAAATCTTTTTGTTCACACCTTTTTTTATTTCTTCTTTATAGTTTTAAAACCTCAAACTTCTTTTTTTGTGCACTTTCTTTTATTTTATTTTTCATCTTTCATATTTTATATCTTTTTCCTCTGTTTGTTATATTTTTTTTATTTTTCTTTGTACATTCTGAACCAATAGTTTTTTTCGTTTTATATTTGAAATTTTTATTCATTTTGTCTTTTTATATTTTTTTATTCGCTAATTTTTTATTTTCTTACTTTGTTTATTTTTATTTTTTCCTTTTTTGGTATTTTGTTTAATTTTTTCTCTTAATTTATTTTTTTATTTTCTTTTTTTTCTACTTTGTAATTTTTTAATAACTTTTTCCCTTCATAATTTGCCTTCTTTTTGCTTTTTTTTCATATGCTTTCATTTTTACTTGTTTTTATTTTTTTTGTTGTTTTAAAATTTTCTATTTTTCTATTTTTTATTCCAAATCTTTTGTCTCTTTTTTTCCTCAAATTTCCTTTCATTTCTTATTTGCGCTTTTAAATTCTCATACTTTTTTTTTTATTTTGCATTAACTTTTCTCTTTTTTAATTTTTTGTCTGACTTTTTATATTGTTAGGTCTTATATGTTTTTCAATTTTTTTTATTTTTTAAACTAATTTTATTTTCATTTTGTCATTCCATTTCATTTTTGAAATTTTTATTCATTTTTTGTCCTCTTTCATTTTCTTACCTTTTATAATTTTTTGTTTTTTTTTTTTTCTTTTTTCATGCTTTATTTATCTTTTTTCTTTTGCTTTAATTTTTTTTTCTTATTTTAATTTTTCGTCGTTTTAAAAATTTTATTTTTCTATTTTTTATTCCAAATCTTTTGTCTTTTCTTTTTTTTTTTTCCATAAATTTCCTTTCATTTCTTATTTGTGTTTTTAAATTCCCAAACTTTTTATATTGTTAGAACTTATATGTTTTTCAATTTTTTGTATTTTTTAAACTAATTTTTTTCATTTTGTCATTCCATTTCATTTTTGAAATTTTTATTCAATTTTTGTCCTTTTTCATTTTCTTACTTTTTATATTTTTTGTTGTATTTTTGTTTTTTTTTTTTTGTGCTTTATTTATCTTTTTTCTTTTGCTTTAATTTTTTTTCGTGTTTTATTTTCTTTCTTTATTTATAATTTCATAAATTTTTATAAAGTTTTGGAATTTTTTATTTTTCTATCTTTTTTTCTTTTATCATTCTTGGTTATTTTCTATTGCATTTTTATAATTTTTCATTAACTTTTTCTCCTTCCGAATTTTTCTTCTTTTTTTTACTTTTTTTTTATGTGCTTTCATTTTTTTTTGTTCACTTTTTTCTTTGTTTTAAAATTTTCTATAAATTTTTTTCTTTTTATTTTTTTTTCATATTTTTGCCTCTTCATTTTTTATTTTTTTCTTCTTTTTCTCAAATTTTATTTTATATATTTTGCATTTTCATTTTTTATTTTTTTCTTAAATCTTTTTGTTCGCACCTTTTTTTATTTCTTCTTTATAATTTTAAAACCTCAAACTTCTTTTTTTGTGCACTTTCTTTTATTTTATTTTTCATCTTTCATATTTTATATCTTTTTCCTCTATTTGTTTTTTTTTTTTTTTTTATTTTTCTTTCTACATTCTAAACTAAAAGTTTTTTCCATTTTATATTTGAAATTTTTATTCATTTGTCTTTTTATATTTTTTTGCTTCGCTAATTTTTTATTTTCTTACTTTGTTTATTTTTATTTTTCCTTTCTGGGTATTTTATTTAATTTTTTCGCTTAATTTATTTTTTTTCAACTTTGTAATTTTTTAATAACTTTTTTCCTTCACAATTTTCCTTCTTTTTGCTTTTTTTTCATATGCTTTCATTTTTACTGGTTTTAATTTTTTCGTTGTTTTAAAAATTTTTATTTTTCTATTTTTTATTCCAAATCTTTTGTCTTTTCTTGCTTCTCTTTTTTTTTCCACACATTTCCTTTCATTTCTTATTTGTATTTTTAAATTCTCATACTTTTTTTTTTTTTGCATTAACTTTTCTCTTTTTTAATTTTTTGTCTGACTTTTTATATTGTTAGGACTTATACGTTTTTCATTTTTTTTTGTCTTTTTTAAACTTTTTTTTTTTTCATTTTGTCGTTCCATTTCATTTTTGAAATTTTTATTCAATTTTTGTCCTTTTTTTGTATTTTTTTTCTTTTTGTTTTATTTCATATTTTTGCCTCTTCATTTTTTATTTTTTTCTCAAATATTTTTTTATATATTTTGTATTTTCATTTGTTATTTTTTTCTTAAATCTTTTTGTTCACACCTTTTTTTATTTCTTCTTTGTAATTTTAAAACCTCAAACTTCTTTTTTTGTGCACTTTCTTTTTATATTCGAAATTTTTATTCATTTTGTCTTTTTATATTTTTTGATTCCCTAATTTTTTATTTTCTTACTTTGTTTATTTTTATTTTTTTCCTTTTATATTTTTTGATTCCCTAACTTTTTTTTACTTTGTAAATTTTTAATAACTTTTTCCCTTTGCAATTTTCCTTCTTTTTGCTTTTTTTTTTTCATATGTTTTCATTTTTACTTTTTTTGATTTTTTCGTTGTTTTAAAAATTTTTATTTTTCTCTTTTTTATTCCAAATCTTTTGTCTTTTCTTTTTTTTTCCACAAATTTCCTTTCATTTCTTATTTGCGTTTTTAAATTCTCATACTTTTTTTTTTTAATTTTGCATTAACTTTTCTCTTTTTTAATTTTTTGTCAGACTTTTTAGATTGTTTGGTCTTATATGTTTTTTAAATTTTTGTATTTTTTAAACTAATTTTTTTTTTCATTTTGTCACTCCATTTCATTTTTGAAATTTTTATTCAATTTTTGTCCTTTTTCATTTTCTTACTTTTTATAATTTTTTGTTGTTTTTTTGTTTTTTTTTTCTTTTTTCGTGCTTTATCTATCTTTTTTCTTTTGCTTTAATTTTTTTTCTTATTTTATTTTCTTTCTTTATTCATAATTTCATAAATTTTTATAAAGTTTTGAAATTTTTTATTTTTCTATCTTCTTTTCTTTTATCATTCTTGGTTATTTTCTGTTGCATTTTTATAATTTTTCATTAACTTTTTCTCCTTCCGAATTTTTCTTCTTTTTTTTACTTTTTTTTATGTGCTTTCATTCTTTTTCGTTCAGTTTTTTCTTTGTTTTAAAATTTTCTATAAATTTTTTTCTTTTTGTTTTATTTCATATTTTTGCCTCTTCATTCTTTATTTTTTTTCTTCTTTTTCTCAAATTTTATTTTATATATTTTGTATTTTCATTTTTTATTTTTTTCTTAAATCTTTTTGTTCACACCTTTTTTTTTTTCTTCTTTATAACTTTAAAACCTCAAACTTCTTTTTTTGTGCACTTTCTTTTATTTTATTTTTCATCTTTCATATTTTATATCTTTTTCCTCTATTTGTTATTTTCTTTTTCTTTTTCTTTGTAAATTCTAAACTAAAAGTTTTTTCCATTTTATATTTGATTATTCATTTTGTCTTTTTATATTTTTTTGATTCGCTAATTTTTTATTTTTTCCTTTTTTGGTATTTTATTTATTTTTTTTATTTTCTTATTTTTTTCTACTTTGTAATTTCTTAATAACTTTTTCCCTTCACAATTTTCCTTCTTTTTGCTTTTTTTACATATGCTTTCATGTTTACTTGTTTTAATTTTTCATTGTTTTAAAAATTTTTATTTTTCTGTTTTTTATTCCAAATCTTTTGTCTTTTCTTTTTTTTTTCCCACAAATTTCCTTTCATTTCTTATTTGCGTTTTTAAATTCTCATACTTTTTTTTATTTTGCATTAACTTTGCTCTTTTTTAATTTTTTCTCTGACTTTTTATATTATTAGGTCTTATATGTTTTTCAATTTTTTGTTAAACTAATTTTTTTTTCATTTTGTCATTCCATTTCATTTTTGAAATTTTTATTCAATTTTTGTCCTTTTCTTATTTTCTTACTTTTTATATTTTTTGTTGTATTTTTGTTTTTTTTTGTGCTTTATTTATCTTTTTTCTTTTGCTTTACTTTTTTTTCTTATTTTATTTTATTTTTTATTTTCTTTCTTTATTTATAATTTCATAAATTTTTATAAAGTTTTAGAATTTTTTACTTTTCTATCTTTTTTTCTTTTATCATTCTTGGTTATTTTCTATTGCATTTTTATATTTTTTTCATTAACTTTTTCTCCTTCCAAATTTTTCTTCTTTTTTTTACTTTTTTTTATATGCCATCATTCTTTTTTGTTCACTTTTTTCTTTGTTTTAAAATTTTCTATAAATTTTTTCTTTTTCTTTTATTTCATATTTTTGCCTCTTCATTTTTTATTTTTTTCTTCTTTTTCTCAAATTTTATTTTATATATTTTGTATTTTCTTTTTTTTTTCTTAAATCTTTTTGTTCACACCTTTTTTTATTTCTTCTTTATAGTTTTAAAACCTCAAACTTCTTTTTTTGTGCACTTTCTTTTATTTTATTTTTCATCTTTCATATTTTATATCTTTTTCCTCTGTTTGTTATATTTTTTTTATTTTTCTTTGTACATTCTGAACCAATAGTTTTTTTCGTTTTATATTTGAAATTTTTATTCATTTTGTCTTTTTATATTTTTTTATTCGCTAATTTTTTATTTTCTTACTTTGTTTATTTTTATTTTTTCCTTTTTTGGTATTTTGTTTAATTTTTTCTCTTAATTTATTTTTTTATTTTCTTTTTTTTCTACTTTGTAATTTTTTAATAACTTTTTCCCTTCATAATTTGCCTTCTTTTTGCTTTTTTTTCATATGCTTTCATTTTTACTTGTTTTTATTTTTTTTGTTGTTTTAAAATTTTCTATTTTTCTATTTTTTATTCCAAATCTTTTGTCTCTTTTTTTCCTCAAATTTCCTTTCATTTCTTATTTGCGCTTTTAAATTCTCATACTTTTTTTTTTTATTTTGCATTAACTTTTCTCTTTTTTAATTTTTTGTCTGACTTTTTATATTGTTAGGTCTTATATGTTTTTCAATTTTTTTTATTTTTTAAACTAATTTTATTTTCATTTTGTCATTCCATTTCATTTTTGAAATTTTTATTCATTTTTTGTCCTCTTTCATTTTCTTACCTTTTATAATTTTTTGTTTTTTTTTTTCTTTTTTCATGCTTTATTTATCTTTTTTCTTTTGCTTTAATTTTTTTTTCTTATTTTAATTTTTCGTCGTTTTAAAAATTTTATTTTTCTATTTTTTATTCCAAATCTTTTGTCTTTTCTTTTTTTTTTTTCCATAAATTTCCTTTCATTTCTTATTTGTGTTTTTAAATTCCCAAACTTTTTATATTGTTAGAACTTATATGTTTTTCAATTTTTTGTATTTTTTAAACTAATTTTTTTCATTTTGTCATTCCATTTCATTTTTGAAATTTTTATTCAATTTTTGTCCTTTTTCATTTTCTTACTTTTTATATTTTTTGTTGTATTTTTGTTTTTTTTTTTTGTGCTTTATTTATCTTTTTTCTTTTGCTTTAATTTTTTTTCGTGTTTTATTTTCTTTCTTTATTTATAATTTCATAAATTTTTATAAAGTTTTGGAATTTTTTATTTTTCTATCTTTTTTTCTTTTATCATTCTTGGTTATTTTCTATTGCATTTTTATAATTTTTCATTAACTTTTTCTCCTTCCGAATTTTTCTTCTTTTTTTTACTTTTTTTTTATGTGCTTTAATGTTTTTTTTTGTTCACTTTTTTCTTTGTTTTAAAATTTTCTATAAATTTTTTTCTTTTTATTTTTTTTTCATATTTTTGCCTCTTCATTTTTTATTTTTTTCTTATTTTTCTCAAATTTTATTTTATATATTTTGCATTTTCATTTTTTATTTTTTTCTTAAATCTTTTTGTTCGCACCTTTTTTTATTTCTTCTTTATAATTTTAAAACCTCAAACTTCTTTTTTTGTGCACTTTCTTTTATTTTATTTTTCATCTTTCATATTTTATATCTTTTTCCTCTATTTGTTTTTTTTTTTTTTTTGTTTTTCTTTCTACATTCTAAACTAAAAGTTTTTTCCATTTTATATTTGAAATTTTTATTCATTTGTCTTTTTATATTTTTTTGCTTCGCTAATTTTTTATTTTCTTACTTTGTTTATTTTTATTTTTCCTTTCTGGGTATTTTATTTAATTTTTTCGCTTAATTTATTTTTTTTCAACTTTGTAATTTTTTAATAACTTTTTTCCTTCACAATTTTCCTTCTTTTTGCTTTTTTTTCATATGCTTTCATTTTTACTGGTTTTAATTTTTTCGTTGTTTTAAAATTTTTTATTTTTCTATTTTTTATTCCAAATCTTTTGTCTTTTCTTGCTTCTCTTTTTTTTTCCACACATTTCCTTTCATTTCTTATTTGTATTTTTAAATTCTCATACTTTTTTTTTTTTTGCATTAACTTTTCTCTTTTTTAATTTTTTGTCTGACTTTTTATATTGTTAGGACTTATACGTTTTTCATTTTTTTTTGTCTTTTTTAAACTTTTTTTTTTCATTTTGTCGTTCCATTTCATTTTTGAAATTTTTATTCAATTTTTGTCCTTTTTTTGTATTTTTTTTCTTTTTGTTTTATTTCATATTTTTGCCTCTTCATTTTTTATTTTTTTCTCAAATATTTTTTTATATATTTTGTATTTTCATTTGTTATTTTTTTCTTAAATCTTTTTGTTCACACCTTTTTTTATTTCTTCTTTGTAATTTTAAAACCTCAAACTTCTTTTTTTGTGCACTTTCTTTTTATATTCGAAATTTTTATTCATTTTGTCTTTTTATATTTTTTGATTCCCTAATTTTTTATTTTCTTACTTTGTTTATTTTTATTTTTTTCCTTTTATATTTTTTGATTCCCTAACTTTTTTTTACTTTGTAAATTTTTAATAACTTTTTCCCTTTGCAATTTTCCTTCTTTTTGCTTTTTTTTTTTTCATATGTTTTCATTTTTACTTTTTTTGATTTTTTCGTTGTTTTAAAAATTTTTATTTTTCTCTTTTTTATTCCAAATCTTTTGTCTTTTCTTTTTTTTTCCACAAATTTCCTTTCATTTCTTATTTGCGTTTTTAAATTCTCATACTTTTTTTTTTTAATTTTGCATTAACTTTTCTCTTTTTTAATTTTTTGTCAGACTTTTTAGATTGTTTGGTCTTATATGTTTTTTAAATTTTTGTATTTTTTAAACTAATTTTTTTTTTCATTTTGTCACTCCATTTCATTTTTGAAATTTTTATTCAATTTTTGTCCTTTTTCATTTTCTTACTTTTTATAATTTTTTGTTGTATTTTTGTTTTTTTTTTCTTTTTTCGTGCTTTATCTATCTTTTTTCTTTTGCTTTAATTTTTTTTCTTATTTTATTTTCTTTCTTTATTCATAATTTCATAAATTTTTATAAAGTTTTGAAATTTTTTATTTTTCTATCTTTTTTTCTTTTATCATTCTTGGTTATTTTCTGTTGCATTTTTATAATTTTTCATTAACTTTTTCTCCTTCCGAATTTTTCTTCTTTTTTTTACTTTTTTTTATGTGCTTTCATTCTTTTTCGTTCAGTTTTTTCTTTGTTTTAAAATTTTCTATAAATTTTTTTCTTTTTGTTTTATTTCATATTTTTGCCTCTTCATTCTTTATTTTTTTTCTTCTTTTTCTCAAATTTTATTTTATATATTTTGTATTTTCATTTTTTATTTTTTTCTTAAATCTTTTTGTTCACACCTTTTTTTTTTTCTTCTTTATAACTTTAAAACCTCAAACTTCTTTTTTTGTGCACTTTCTTTTATTTTATTTTTCATCTTTCATATTTTATATCTTTTTCCTCTATTTGTTATTTTCTTTTTCTTTTTCTTTGTAAATTCTAAACTAAAAGTTTTTTCCATTTTATATTTGATTATTCATTTTGTCTTTTTATATTTTTTTGATTCGCTAATTTTTTATTTTTTCCTTTTTTGGTATTTTATTTATTTTTTTTATTTTCTTATTTTTTTCTACTTTGTAATTTCTTAATAACTTTTTCCCTTCACAATTTTCCTTCTTTTTGCTTTTTTTACATATGCTTTCATGTTTACTTGTTTTAATTTTTCATTGTTTTAAAAATTTTTATTTTTCTGTTTTTTATTCCAAATCTTTTGTCTTTTCTTTTTTTTTTCCCACAAATTTCCTTTCATTTCTTATTTGCGTTTTTAAATTCTCATACTTTTTTTTATTTTGCATTAACTTTGCTCTTTTTTAATTTTTTCTCTGACTTTTTAGATTATTAGGTCTTATATGTTTTTCAATTTTTTGTTAAACTAATTTTTTTTTCATTTTGTCATTCCATTTCATTTTTGAAATTTTTATTCAATTTTTGTCCTTTTCTTATTTTCTTACTTTTTATATTTTTTTTTGTATTTTTGTTTTTTTTGTGCTTTATTTATCTTTTTTCTTTTGCTTTACTTTTTTTTCTTATTTTATTTTATTTTTTATTTTCTTTCTTTATTTATAATTTCATAAATTTTTATAAAGTTTTAGAATTTTTTACTTTTCTATCTTTTTTTCTTTTATCATTCTTGGTTATTTTCTATTGCATTTTTATATTTTTTTCATTAACTTTTTCTCCTTCCAAATTTTTCTTCTTTTTTTTACTTTTTTTTATATGCCATCATTCTTTTTTGTTCACTTTTTTCTTTGTTTTAAAATTTTCTATAAATTTTTTCTTTTTCTTTTATTTCATATTTTTGCCTCTTCATTTTTTATTTTTTTCTTCTTTTTCTCAAATTTTATTTTATATATTTTGTATTTTCTTTTTTTTTTCTTAAATCTTTTTGTTCACACCTTTTTTTATTTCTTCTTTATAGTTTTAAAACCTCAAACTTCTTTTTTTGTGCACTTTCTTTTATTTTATTTTTCATCTTTCATATTTTATATCTTTTTCCTCTGTTTGTTATATTTTTTTTATTTTTCTTTGTACATTCTGAACCAATAGTTTTTTTCGTTTTATATTTGAAATTTTTATTCATTTTGTCTTTTTATATTTTTTTATTCGCTAATTTTTTATTTTCTTACTTTGTTTATTTTTATTTTTTCCTTTTTTGGTATTTTGTTTAATTTTTTCTCTTAATTTATTTTTTTATTTTCTTTTTTTTCTACTTTGTAATTTTTTAATAACTTTTTCCCTTCATAATTTGCCTTCTTTTTGCTTTTTTTTCATATGCTTTCATTTTTACTTGTTTTTATTTTTTTTGTTGTTTTAAAATTTTCTATTTTTCTATTTTTTATTCCAAATCTTTTGTCTCTTTTTTTCCTCAAATTTCCTTTCATTTCTTATTTGCGCTTTTAAATTCTCATACTTTTTTTTTTTATTTTGCATTAACTTTTCTCTTTTTTAATTTTTTGTCTGACTTTTTATATTGTTAGGTCTTATATGTTTTTCAATTTTTTTTATTTTTTAAACTAATTTTATTTTCATTTTGTCATTCCATTTCATTTTTGAAATTTTTATTCATTTTTTGTCCTCTTTCATTTTCTTACCTTTTACAATTTTTTGTTTTTTTTTTTCTTTTTTCATGCTTTATTTATCTTTTTTCTTTTGCTTTAATTTTTTTTTCTTATTTTAATTTTTCGTCGTTTTAAAAATTTTATTTTTCTATTTTTTATTCCAAATCTTTTGTCTTTTCTTTTTTTTTTTTCCATAAATTTCCTTTCATTTCTTATTTGTGTTTTTAAATTCCCAAACTTTTTATATTGTTAGAACTTATATGTTTTTCAATTTTTTGTATTTTTTAAACTAATTTTTTTCATTTTGTCATTCCATTTCATTTTTGAAATTTTTATTCAATTTTTGTCCTTTTTCATTTTCTTACTTTTTATATTTTTTGTTGTATTTTTGTTTTTTTTTTTTGTGCTTTATTTATCTTTTTTCTTTTGCTTTAATTTTTTTTCGTGTTTTATTTTCTTTCTTTATTTATAATTTCATAAATTTTTATAAAGTTTTGGAATTTTTTATTTTTCTATCTTTTTTTCTTTTATCATTCTTGGTTATTTTCTATTGCATTTTTATAATTTTTCATTAACTTTTTCTCCTTCCGAATTTTTCTTCTTTTTTTTACTTTTTTTTTATGTGCTTTAATGTTTTTTTTTGTTCACTTTTTTCTTTGTTTTAAAATTTTCTATAAATTTTTTTCTTTTTATTTTTTTTTCATATTTTTGCCTCTTCATTTTTTATTTTTTTCTTATTTTTCTCAAATTTTATTTTATATATTTTGCATTTTCATTTTTTATTTTTTTCTTAAATCTTTTTGTTCGCACCTTTTTTTATTTCTTCTTTATAATTTTAAAACCTCAAACTTCTTTTTTTGTGCACTTTCTTTTATTTTATTTTTCATCTTTCATATTTTATATCTTTTTCCTCTATTTGTTTTTTTTTTTTTTTTTTGTTTTTCTTTCTACATTCTAAACTAAAAGTTTTTTCCATTTTATATTTGAAATTTTTATTCATTTGTCTTTTTATATTTTTTTGCTTCGCTAATTTTTTATTTTCTTACTTTGTTTATTTTTATTTTTCCTTTCTGGGTATTTTATTTAATTTTTTCGCTTAATTTATTTTTTTTCAACTTTGTAATTTTTTAATAACTTTTTTCCTTCACAATTTTCCTTCTTTTTGCTTTTTTTTCATATGCTTTCATTTTTACTGGTTTTAATTTTTTCGTTGTTTTAAAAATTTTTATTTTTCTATTTTTTATTCCAAATCTTTTGTCTTTTCTTGCTTCTCTTTTTTTTTCCACACATTTCCTTTCATTTCTTATTTGTATTTTTAAATTCTCATACTTTTTTTTTTTTTGCATTAACTTTTCTCTTTTTTAATTTTTTGTCTGACTTTTTATATTGTTAGGACTTATACGTTTTTCATTTTTTTTTGTCTTTTTTAAACTTTTTTTTTTCATTTTGTCGTTCCATTTCATTTTTGAAATTTTTATTCAATTTTTGTCCTTTTTTTGTATTTTTTTTCTTTTTGTTTTATTTCATATTTTTGCCTCTTCATTTTTTATTTTTTTCTTCTTTTTCTCATTTTTTTCTCAAATATTTTTTTATATATTTTGTATTTTCATTTGTTATTTTTTTCTTAAATCTTTTTGTTCACACCTTTTTTTATTTCTTCTTTGTAATTTTAAAACCTCAAACTTCTTTTTTTGTGCACTTTCTTTTTATATTCGAAATTTTTATTCATTTTGTCTTTTTATATTTTTTGATTCCCTAATTTTTTATTTTCTTACTTTGTTTATTTTTATTTTTTTCCTTTTATATTTTTTGATTCCCTAACTTTTTTTTACTTTGTAAATTTTTAATAACTTTTTCCCTTTGCAATTTTCCTTCTTTTTGCTTTTTTTTTTTTCATATGTTTTCATTTTTACTTTTTTTGATTTTTTCGTTGTTTTAAAAATTTTTATTTTTCTCTTTTTTATTCCAAATCTTTTGTCTTTTCTTTTTTTTTCCACAAATTTCCTTTCATTTCTTATTTGCGTTTTTAAATTCTCATACTTTTTTTTTTTAATTTTGCATTAACTTTTCTCTTTTTTAATTTTTTGTCAGACTTTTTAGATTGTTTGGTCTTATATGTTTTTTAAATTTTTGTATTTTTTAAACTAATTTTTTTTTTCATTTTGTCACTCCATTTCATTTTTGAAATTTTTATTCAATTTTTGTCCTTTTTCATTTTCTTACTTTTTATAATTTTTTGTTGTATTTTTGTTTTTTTTTTCTTTTTTCGTGCTTTATCTATCTTTTTTCTTTTGCTTTAATTTTTTTTCTTATTTTATTTTCTTTCTTTATTCATAATTTCATAAATTTTTATAAAGTTTTGAAATTTTTTATTTTTCTATCTTTTTTTCTTTTATCATTCTTGGTTATTTTCTGTTGCATTTTTATAATTTTTCATTAACTTTTTCTCCTTCCGAATTTTTCTTCTTTTTTTTACTTTTTTTTATGTGCTTTCATTCTTTTTCGTTCAGTTTTTTCTTTGTTTTAAAATTTTCTATAAATTTTTTTCTTTTTGTTTTATTTCATATTTTTGCCTCTTCATTCTTTATTTTTTTTCTTCTTTTTCTCAAATTTTATTTTATATATTTTGTATTTTCATTTTTTATTTTTTTCTTAAATCTTTTTGTTCACACCTTTTTTTTTTTCTTCTTTATAACTTTAAAACCTCAAACTTCTTTTTTTGTGCACTTTCTTTTATTTTATTTTTCATCTTTCATATTTTATATCTTTTTCCTCTATTTGTTATTTTCTTTTTCTTTTTCTTTGTAAATTCTAAACTAAAAGTTTTTTCCATTTTATATTTGATTATTCATTTTGTCTTTTTATATTTTTTTGATTCGCTAATTTTTTATTTTTTCCTTTTTTGGTATTTTATTTATTTTTTTTATTTTCTTATTTTTTTCTACTTTGTAATTTCTTAATAACTTTTTCCCTTCACAATTTTCCTTCTTTTTGCTTTTTTTACATATGCTTTCATGTTTACTTGTTTTAATTTTTCATTGTTTTAAAAATTTTTATTTTTCTGTTTTTTATTCCAAATCTTTTGTCTTTTCTTTTTTTTTTCCCACAAATTTCCTTTCATTTCTTATTTGCGTTTTTAAATTCTCATACTTTTTTTTATTTTGCATTAACTTTGCTCTTTTTTAATTTTTTCTCTGACTTTTTAGATTATTAGGTCTTATATGTTTTTCAATTTTTTGTTAAACTAATTTTTTTTTCATTTTGTCATTCCATTTCATTTTTGAAATTTTTATTCAATTTTTGTCCTTTTCTTATTTTCTTACTTTTTATATTTTTTTTTGTATTTTTGTTTTTTTTGTGCTTTATTTATCTTTTTTCTTTTGCTTTACTTTTTTTTCTTATTTTATTTTATTTTTTATTTTCTTTCTTTATTTATAATTTCATAAATTTTTATAAAGTTTTAGAATTTTTTACTTTTCTATCTTTTTTTCTTTTATCATTCTTGGTTATTTTCTATTGCATTTTTATATTTTTTTCATTAACTTTTTCTCCTTCCAAATTTTTCTTCTTTTTTTTACTTTTTTTTATATGCCATCATTCTTTTTTGTTCACTTTTTTCTTTGTTTTAAAATTTTCTATAAATTTTTTCTTTTTCTTTTATTTCATATTTTTGCCTCTTCATTTTTTATTTTTTTCTTCTTTTTCTCAAATTTTATTTTATATATTTTGTATTTTCTTTTTTTTTTCTTAAATCTTTTTGTTCACACCTTTTTTTATTTCTTCTTTATAGTTTTAAAACCTCAAACTTCTTTTTTTGTGCACTTTCTTTTATTTTATTTTTCATCTTTCATATTTTATATCTTTTTCCTCTGTTTGTTATATTTTTTTTATTTTTCTTTGTACATTCTGAACCAATAGTTTTTTTCGTTTTATATTTGAAATTTTTATTCATTTTGTCTTTTTATATTTTTTTATTCGCTAATTTTTTATTTTCTTACTTTGTTTATTTTTATTTTTTCCTTTTTTGGTATTTTGTTTAATTTTTTCTCTTAATTTATTTTTTTATTTTCTTTTTTTTCTACTTTGTAATTTTTTAATAACTTTTTCCCTTCATAATTTGCCTTCTTTTTGCTTTTTTTTCATATGCTTTCATTTTTACTTGTTTTTATTTTTTTTGTTGTTTTAAAATTTTCTATTTTTCTATTTTTTATTCCAAATCTTTTGTCTCTTTTTTTCCTCAAATTTCCTTTCATTTCTTATTTGCGCTTTTAAATTCTCATACTTTTTTTTTTTATTTTGCATTAACTTTTCTCTTTTTTAATTTTTTGTCTGACTTTTTATATTGTTAGGTCTTATATGTTTTTCAATTTTTTTTATTTTTTAAACTAATTTTATTTTCATTTTGTCATTCCATTTCATTTTTGAAATTTTTATTCATTTTTTGTCCTCTTTCATTTTCTTACCTTTTACAATTTTTTGTTTTTTTTTTTTCTTTTTTCATGCTTTATTTATCTTTTTTCTTTTGCTTTAATTTTTTTTTCTTATTTTAATTTTTCGTCGTTTTAAAAATTTTATTTTTCTATTTTTTATTCCAAATCTTTTGTCTTTTCTTTTTTTTTTTTCCATAAATTTCCTTTCATTTCTTATTTGTGTTTTTAAATTCCCAAACTTTTTATATTGTTAGAACTTATATGTTTTTCAATTTTTTGTATTTTTTAAACTAATTTTTTTCATTTTGTCATTCCATTTCATTTTTGAAATTTTTATTCAATTTTTGTCCTTTTTCATTTTCTTACTTTTTATATTTTTTGTTGTATTTTTGTTTTTTTTTTTTGTGCTTTATTTATCTTTTTTCTTTTGCTTTAATTTTTTTTCGTGTTTTATTTTCTTTCTTTATTTATAATTTCATAAATTTTTATAAAGTTTTGGAATTTTTTATTTTTCTATCTTTTTTTCTTTTATCATTCTTGGTTATTTTCTATTGCATTTTTATAATTTTTCATTAACTTTTTCTCCTTCCGAATTTTTCTTCTTTTTTTTACTTTTTTTTTATGTGCTTTAATGTTTTTTTTTGTTCACTTTTTTCTTTGTTTTAAAATTTTCTATAAATTTTTTTCTTTTTATTTTTTTTTCATTTTTTTGCCTCTTCATTTTTTATTTTTTTCTTCTTTTTCTCAAATTTTATTTTATATATTTTGCATTTTCATTTTTTATTTTTTTCTTAAATCTTTTTGTTCGCACCTTTTTTTATTTCTTCTTTATAATTTTAAAACCTCAAACTTCTTTTTTTGTGCACTTTCTTTTATTTTATTTTTCATCTTTCATATTTTATATCTTTTTCCTCTATTTGTTTTTTTTTTTTTTTTGTTTTTCTTTCTACATTCTAAACTAAAAGTTTTTTCCATTTTATATTTGAAATTTTTATTCATTTGTCTTTTTATATTTTTTTGCTTCGCTAATTTTTTATTTTCTTACTTTGTTTATTTTTATTTTTCCTTTCTGGGTATTTTATTTAATTTTTTCGCTTAATTTATTTTTTTTCAACTTTGTAATTTTTTAATAACTTTTTTCCTTCACAATTTTCCTTCTTTTTGCTTTTTTTTCATATGCTTTCATTTTTACTGGTTTTAATTTTTTCGTTGTTTTAAAAATTTTTATTTTTCTATTTTTTATTCCAAATCTTTTGTCTTTTCTTGCTTCTCTTTTTTTTTCCACACAGTTCCTTTCATTTCTTATTTGTATTTTTAAATTCTCATACTTTTTTTTTTTTTGCATTAACTTTTCTCTTTTTTAATTTTTTGTCTGACTTTTTATATTGTTAGGACTTATACGTTTTTCATTTTTTTTTGTCTTTTTTAAACTTTTTTTTTTCATTTTGTCGTTCCATTTCATTTTTGAAATTTTTATTCAATTTTTGTCCTTTTTTTGTATTTTTTTTCTTTTTGTTTTATTTCATATTTTTGCCTCTTCATTTTTTATTTTTTTCTTCTTTTTCTCATTTTTTTCTCAAATATTTTTTTATATATTTTGTATTTTCATTTGTTATTTTTTTCTTAAATCTTTTTGTTCACACCTTTTTTTATTTCTTCTTTGTAATTTTAAAACCTCAAACTTCTTTTTTTGTGCACTTTCTTTTTATATTCGAAATTTTTATTCATTTTGTCTTTTTATATTTTTTGATTCCCTAATTTTTTATTTTCTTACTTTGTTTATTTTTATTTTTTTCCTTTTATATTTTTTGATTCCCTAACTTTTTTTTACTTTGTAAATTTTTAATAACTTTTTCCCTTTGCAATTTTCCTTCTTTTTGCTTTTTTTTTTTTCATATGTTTTCATTTTTACTTTTTTTGATTTTTTCGTTGTTTTAAAAATTTTTATTTTTCTCTTTTTTATTCCAAATCTTTTGTCTTTTCTTTTTTTTTCCACAAATTTCCTTTCATTTCTTATTTGCGTTTTTAAATTCTCATACTTTTTTTTTTTAATTTTGCATTAACTTTTC
This sequence comes from Durio zibethinus, assembly GCF_047325235.1. NCBI lineage: Eukaryota > Viridiplantae > Streptophyta > Magnoliopsida > Malvales > Malvaceae > Durio > Durio zibethinus. Next base: position 12,253,651 of record NC_143180.1, on the reverse strand, counting down.
TCTTTTTTAATTTTTTGTCAGACTTTTTAGATTGTTTGGTCTTATATGTTTTTTAAATTTTTGTATTTTTTAAACTAATTTTTTTTTTCATTTTGTCACTCCATTTCATTTTTGAAATTTTTATTCAATTTTTGTCCTTTTTCATTTTCTTACTTTTTATAATTTTTTGTTGTATTTTTGTTTTTTTTTCTTTTTTCGTGCTTTATCTATCTTTTTTCTTTTGCTTTAATTTTTTTTCTTATTTTATTTTCTTTCTTTATTCATAATTTCATAAATTTTTATAAAGTTTTGAAATTTTTTATTTTTCTATCTTTTTTTCTTTTATCATTCTTGGTTATTTTCTGTTGCATTTTTATAATTTTTCATTAACTTTTTCTCCTTCCGAATTTTTCTTCTTTTTTTTACTTTTTTTTATGTGCTTTCATTCTTTTTCGTTCAGTTTTTTCTTTTTTTAAAATTTTCTATAAATTTTTTTCTTTTTGTTTTATTTCATATTTTTGCCTCTTCATTCTTTATTTTTTTTCTTCTTTTTCTCAAATTTTATTTTATATATTTTGTATTTTCATTTTTTATTTTTTTCTTAAATCTTTTTGTTCACACCTTTTTTTTTTCTTCTTTATAACTTTAAAACCTCAAACTTCTTTTTTTGTGCACTTTCTTTTATTTTATTTTTCATCTTTCATATTTTATATCTTTTTCCTCTATTTGTTATTTTCTTTTTCTTTTTCTTTGTAAATTCTAAACTAAAAGTTTTTTCCATTTTATATTTGATTATTCATTTTGTCTTTTTATATTTTTTTGATTCGCTAATTTTTTATTTTTTCCTTTTTTGGTATTTTATTTATTTTTTTTATTTTCTTATTTTTTTCTACTTTGTAATTTCTTAATAACTTTTTCCCTTCACAATTTTTCTTCTTTTTGCTTTTTTTACATATGCTTTCATGTTTACTTGTTTTAATTTTTCATTGTTTTAAAAATTTTTATTTTTCTGTTTTTTATTCCAAATCTTTTGTCTTTTCTTTTTTTTTTCCCACAAATTTACTTTCATTTCTTATTTGCGTTTTTAAATTCTCATACTTTTTTTTATTTTGCATTAACTTTGCTCTTTTTTAATTTTTTCTCTGACTTTTTAGATTATTAGGTCTTATATGTTTTTCAATTTTTTGTTAAACTAATTTTTTTTTCATTTTGTCATTCCATTTCATTTTTGAAATTTTTATTCAATTTTTGTCCTTTTCTTATTTTCTTACTTTTTATATTTTTTTTTGTATTTTTGTTTTTTTTGTGCTTTATTTATCTTTTTTCTTTTGCTTTACTTTTTTTTCTTATTTTATTTTATTTTTTATTTTCTTTCTTTATTTATAATTTCATAAATTTTTATAAAGTTTTAGAATTTTTTACTTTTCTATCTTTTTTTCTTTTATCATTCTTGGTTATTTTCTATTGCATTTTTATATTTTTTTCATTAACTTTTTCTCCTTCCAAATTTTTCTTCTTTTTTTTACTTTTTTTTATATGCCATCATTCTTTTTTGTTCACTTTTTTCTTTGTTTTAAAATTTTCTATAAATTTTTTCTTTTTCTTTTATTTCATATTTTTGCCTCTTCATTTTTTATTTTTTTCTTCTTTTTCTCAAATTTTATTTTATATATTTTGTATTTTCTTTTTTTTTTCTTAAATCTTTTTGTTCACACCTTTTTTTATTTCTTCTTTATAGTTTTAAAACCTCAAACTTCTTTTTTTGTGCACTTTCTTTTATTTTATTTTTCATCTTTCATATTTTATATCTTTTTCCTCTGTTTGTTATATTTTTTTTATTTTTCTTTGTACATTCTGAACCAATAGTTTTTTTCGTTTTATATTTGAAATTTTTATTCATTTTGTCTTTTTATATTTTTTTATTCGCTAATTTTTTATTTTCTTACTTTGTTTATTTTTATTTTTTCCTTTTTTGGTATTTTGTTTAATTTTTTCTCTTAATTTATTTTTTTATTTTCTTTTTTTTCTACTTTGTAATTTTTTAATAACTTTTTCCCTTCATAATTTGCCTTCTTTTTGCTTTTTTTTCATATGCTTTCATTTTTACTTGTTTTTATTTTTTTTGTTGTTTTAAAATTTTCTATTTTTCTATTTTTTATTCCAAATCTTTTGTCTCTTTTTTTCCTCAAATTTCCTTTCATTTCTTATTTGCGCTTTTAAATTCTCATACTTTTTTTTTTTATTTTGCATTAACTTTTCTCTTTTTTAATTTTTTGTCTGACTTTTTATATTGTTAGGTCTTATATGTTTTTCAATTTTTTTTATTTTTTAAACTAATTTTATTTTCATTTTGTCATTCCATTTCATTTTTGAAATTTTTATTCATTTTTTGTCCTCTTTCATTTTCTTACCTTTTACAATTTTTTGTTTTTTTTTTTCTTTTTTCATGCTTTATTTATCTTTTTTCTTTTGCTTTAATTTTTTTTTCTTATTTTAATTTTTCGTCGTTTTAAAAATTTTATTTTTCTATTTTTTATTCCAAATCTTTTGTCTTTTCTTTTTTTTTTTTCCATAAATTTCCTTTCATTTCTTATTTGTGTTTTTAAATTCCCAAACTTTTTATATTGTTAGAACTTATATGTTTTTCAATTTTTTGTATTTTTTAAACTAATTTTTTTCATTTTGTCATTCCATTTCATTTTTGAAATTTTTATTCAATTTTTGTCCTTTTTCATTTTCTTACTTTTTATATTTTTTGTTGTATTTTTGTTTTTTTTTTTTGTGCTTTATTTATCTTTTTTCTTTTGCTTTAATTTTTTTTCGTGTTTTATTTTCTTTCTTTATTTATAATTTCATAAATTTTTATAAAGTTTTGGAATTTTTTATTTTTCTATCTTTTTTTCTTTTATCATTCTTGGTTATTTTCTATTGCATTTTTATAATTTTTCATTAACTTTTTCTCCTTCCGAATTTTTCTTCTTTTTTTTACTTTTTTTTTATGTGCTTTCCATTTTTTTTTGTTCACTTTTTTCTTTGTTTTAAAATTTTCTATAAATTTTTTTCTTTTTATTTTTTTTTCATATTTTTGCCTCTTCATTTTTTATTTTTTTCTTCTTTTTCTCAAATTTTATTTTATATATTTTGCATTTTCATTTTTTATTTTTTTCTTAAATCTTTTTGTTCGCACCTTTTTTTATTTCTTCTTTATAATTTTAAAACCTCAAACTTCTTTTTTTGTGCACTTTCTTTTATTTTATTTTTCATCTTTCATATTTTATATCTTTTTCCTCTATTTGTTTTTTTTTTTTTTTTGTTTTTCTTTCTACATTCTAAACTAAAAGTTTTTTCCATTTTATATTTGAAATTTTTATTCATTTGTCTTTTTATATTTTTTTGCTTCGCTAATTTTTTATTTTCTTACTTTGTTTATTTTTATTTTTCCTTTCTGGGTATTTTATTTAATTTTTTCGCTTAATTTATTTTTTTTCAACTTTGTAATTTTTTAATAACTTTTTTCCTTCACAATTTTCCTTCTTTTTGCTTTTTTTTCATATGCTTTCATTTTTACTGGTTTTAATTTTTTCGTTGTTTTAAAAATTTTTATTTTTCTATTTTTTATTCCAAATCTTTTGTCTTTTCTTGCTTCTCTTTTTTTTTCCACACATTTCCTTTCATTTCTTATTTGTATTTTTAAATTCTCATACTTTTTTTTTTTTTGCATTAACTTTTCTCTTTTTTAATTTTTTGTCTGACTTTTTATATTGTTAGGACTTATACGTTTTTCATTTTTTTTTGTCTTTTTTAAACTTTTTTTTTTTCATTTTGTCGTTCCATTTCATTTTTGAAATTTTTATTCAATTTTTGTCCTTTTTTTGTATTTTTTTTCTTTTTGTTTTATTTCATATTTTTGCCTCTTCATTTTTTATTTTTTTCTTCTTTTTCTCATTTTTTTCTCAAATATTTTTTTATATATTTTGTATTTTCATTTGTTATTTTTTTCTTAAATCTTTTTGTTCACACCTTTTTTTATTTCTTCTTTGTAATTTTAAAACCTCAAACTTCTTTTTTTGTGCACTTTCTTTTTATATTCGAAATTTTTATTCATTTTGTCTTTTTATATTTTTTGATTCCCTAATTTTTTATTTTCTTACTTTGTTTATTTTTATTTTTTTCCTTTTATATTTTTTGATTCCCTAACTTTTTTTACTTTGTAAATTTTTAATAACTTTTTCCCTTTGCAATTTTCCTTCTTTTTGCTTTTTTTTTTTTGCATATGTTTTCATTTTTACTTTTTTTGATTTTTTCGTTGTTTTAAAAATTTTTATTTTTCTCTTTTTTATTCCAAATCTTTTGTCTTTTCTTTTTTTTTCCACAAATTTCCTTTCATTTCTTATTTGCGTTTTTAAATTCTCATACTTTTTTTTTTAATTTTGCATTAACTTTTCTCTTTTTTAATTTTTTGTCAGACTTTTTAGATTGTTTGGTCTTATATGTTTTTTAAATTTTTGTATTTTTTAAACTAATTTTTTTTTTCATTTTGTCACTCCATTTCATTTTTGAAATTTTTATTCAATTTTTGTCCTTTTTCATTTTCTTACTTTTTATAATTTTTTGTTGTATTTTTGTTTTTTTTTTCTTTTTTCGTGCTTTATCTATCTTTTTTCTTTTGCTTTAATTTTTTTTCTTATTTTATTTTCTTTCTTTATTCATAAATTTTTATAAAGTTTTGAAATTTTTTATTTTTCTATCTTTTTTTCTTTTATCATTCTTGGTTATTTTCTGTTGCATTTTTATAATTTTTCATTAACTTTTTCTCCTTCCGAATTTTTCTTCTTTTTTTTACTTTTTTTTATGTGCTTTCATTCTTTTTTCGTTCAGTTTTTTCTTTGTTTTAAAATTTTCTATAAATTTTTTTCTTTTTGTTTTATTTCATATTTTTGCCTCTTCATTCTTTATTTTTTTTCTTCTTTTTCTCAAATTTTATTTTATATATTTTGTATTTTCATTTTTTATTTTTTTCTTAAATCTTTTTGTTCACACCTTTTTTTTTTTCTTCTTTATAACTTTAAAACCTCAAACTTCTTTTTTTGTGCACTTTCTTTTATTTTATTTTTCATCTTTCATATTTTATATCTTTTTCCTCTATTTGTTATTTTCTTTTTCTTTTTCTTTGTAAATTCTAAACTAAAAGTTTTTTCCATTTTATATTTGATTATTCATTTTGTCTTTTTATATTTTTTTGATTCGCTAATTTTTTATTTTTTCCTTTTTTGGTATTTTATTTATTTTATTTATTTTCTTATTTTTTTCTACTTTGTAATTTCTTAATAACTTTTTCCCTTCACAATTTTCCTTCTTTTTGCTTTTTTTACATATGCTTTCATGTTTACTTGTTTTAATTTTTCATTGTTTTAAAAATTTTTATTTTTCTGTTTTTTATTCCAAATCTTTTGTCTTTTCTTTTTTTTTTCCCACAAATTTCCTTTCATTTCTTATTTGCGTTTTTAAATTCTCATACTTTTTTTTATTTTGCATTAACTTTGCTCTTTTTTAATTTTTTCTCTGACTTTTTAGATTATTAGGTCTTATATGTTTTTCAATTTTTTGTTAAACTAATTTTTTTTTCATTTTGTCATTCCATTTCATTTTTGAAATTTTTATTCAATTTTTGTCCTTTTCTTATTTTCTTACTTTTTATATTTTTTTTTGTATTTTTGTTTTTTTTGTGCTTTATTTATCTTTTTTCTTTTGCTTTACTTTTTTTTCTTATTTTATTTTATTTTTTATTTTCTTTCTTTATTTATAATTTCATAAATTTTTATAAAGTTTTAGAATTTTTTACTTTTCTATCTTTTTTTCTTTTATCATTCTTGGTTATTTTCTATTGCATTTTTATATTTTTTTCATTAACTTTTTCTCCTTCCAAATTTTTCTTCTTTTTTTTACTTTTTTTTATATGCCATCATTCTTTTTTGTTCACTTTTTTCTTTGTTTTAAAATTTTCTATAAATTTTTTCTTTTTCTTTTATTTCATATTTTTGCCTCTTCATTTTTTATTTTTTTCTTCTTTTTCTCAAATTTTATTTTATATATTTTGTATTTTCTTTTTTTTTTCTTAAATCTTTTTGTTCACACCTTTTTTTATTTCTTCTTTATAGTTTTAAAACCTCAAACTTCTTTTTTTGTGCACTTTCTTTTATTTTATTTTTCATCTTTCATATTTTATATCTTTTTCCTCTGTTTGTTATATTTTTTTTATTTTTCTTTGTACATTCTGAACCAATAGTTTTTTTCGTTTTATATTTGAAATTTTTATTCATTTTGTCTTTTTATATTTTTTTATTCGCTAATTTTTTATTTTCTTACTTTGTTTATTTTTATTTTTTCCTTTTTTGGTATTTTGTTTAATTTTTTCTCTTAATTTATTTTTTTATTTTCTTTTTTTTCTACTTGTAATTTTTTAATAACTTTTTCCCTTCATAATTTGCCTTCTTTTTGCTTTTTTTTCATATGCTTTCATTTTTACTTGTTTTTATTTTTTTTGTTGTTTTAAAATTTTCTATTTTTTATTCCAAATCTTTTGTCTCTTTTTTTCCTCAAATTTCCTTTCATTTCTTATTTGCGCTTTTAAATTCTCATACTTTTTTTTTTATTTTGCATTAACTTTTCTCTTTTTTAATTTTTTGTCTGACTTTTTATATTGTTAGGTCTTATATGTTTTTCAATTTTTTTTATTTTTTAAACTAATTTTATTTTCATTTTGTCATTCCATTTCATTTTTGAAATTTTTATTCATTTTTTGTCCTCTTTCATTTTCTTACCTTTTATAATTTTTTGTTTTTTTTTTCTTTTTTCATGCTTTATTTATCTTTTTTCTTTTGCTTTAATTTTTTTTTTCTTATTTTAATTTTTCGTCGTTTTAAAAATTTTATTTTTCTATTTTTTATTCCAAATCTTTTGTCTTTTCTTTTTTTTTTTTCCATAAATTTCCTTTCATTTCTTATTTGTGTTTTTAAATTCCCAAACTTTTTATATTGTTAGAACTTATATGTTTTTCAATTTTTTGTATTTTTTAAACTAATTTTTTTCATTTTGTCATTCCATTTCATTTTTGAAATTTTTATTCAATTTTTGTCCTTTTTCATTTTCTTACTTTTTATATTTTTTGTTGTATTTTTGTTTTTTTTTTTTGTGCTTTATTTATCTTTTTTCTTTTGCTTTAATTTTTTTTCGTGTTTTATTTTCTTTCTTTATTTATAATTTCATAAATTTTTATAAAGTTTTGGAATTTTTTATTTTTCTATCTTTTTTTCTTTTATCATTCTTGGTTATTTTCTATTGCATTTTTATAATTTTTCATTAACTTTTTCTCCTTCCGAATTTTTCTTCTTTTTTTTACTTTTTTTTTATGTGCTTTCCATTTTTTTTTGTTCACTTTTTTCTTTGTTTTAAAATTTTCTATAAATTTTTTTCTTTTTATTTTTTTTTCATTTTTTTGCCTCTTCATTTTTTATTTTTTTCTTCTTTTTCTCAAATTTTATTTTATATATTTTGCATTTTCATTTTTTATTTTTTTCTTAAATCTTTTTGTTCGCACCTTTTTTTATTTCTTCTTTATAATTTTAAAACCTCAAACTTCTTTTTTTGTGCACTTTCTTTTATTTTATTTTTCATCTTTCATATTTTATATCTTTTTCCTCTATTTGTTTTTTTTTTTTTTTTGTTTTTCTTTCTACATTCTAAACTAAAAGTTTTTTCCATTTTATATTTGAAATTTTTATTCATTTGTCTTTTTATATTTTTTTGCTTCGCTAATTTTTTATTTTCTTACTTTGTTTATTTTTATTTTTCCTTTCTGGGTATTTTATTTAATTTTTTCGCTTAATTTATTTTTTTTCAACTTTGTAATTTTTTAATAACTTTTTTCCTTCACAATTTTCCTTCTTTTTGCTTTTTTTTCATATGCTTTCATTTTTACTGGTTTTAATTTTTTCGTTGTTTTAAAAATTTTTATTTTTCTATTTTTTATTCCAAATCTTTTGTCTTTTCTTGCTTCTCTTTTTTTTTCCACACATTTCCTTTCATTTCTTATTTGTATTTTTAAATTCTCATACTTTTTTTTTTTTTTGCATTAACTTTTCTCTTTTTTAATTTTTTGTCTGACTTTTTATATTGTTAGGACTTATACGTTTTTCATTTTTTTTTGTCTTTTTTAAACTTTTTTTTTTTCATTTTGTCGTTCCATTTCATTTTTGAAATTTTTATTCAATTTTTATCCTTTTTTTGTATTTTTTTTCTTTTTGTTTTATTTCATATTTTTGCCTCTTCATTTTTTATTTTTTTCTTCTTTTTCTCATTTTTTTCTCAAATATTTTTTTATATATTTTGTATTTTCATTTGTTATTTTTTTCTTAAATCTTTTTGTTCACACCTTTTTTTATTTCTTCTTTGTAATTTTAAAACCTCAAACTTCTTTTTTTGTGCACTTTCTTTTTATATTCGAAATTTTTATTCATTTTGTCTTTTTATATTTTTTGATTCCCTAATTTTTTATTTTCTTACTTTGTTTATTTTTATTTTTTTCCTTTTATATTTTTTGATTCCCTAACTTTTTTTTACTTTGTAAATTTTTAATAACTTTTTCCCTTTGCAATTTTCCTTCTTTTTGCTTTTTTTTTTTTCATATGTTTTCATTTTTACTTTTTTTGATTTTTTCGTTGTTTTAAAAATTTTTATTTTTCTCTTTTTTATTCCAAATCTTTTGTCTTTTCTTTTTTTTTCCACAAATTTCCTTTCATTTCTTATTTGCGTTTTTAAATTCTCATACTTTTTTTTTTTAATTTTGCATTAACTTTTCTCTTTTTTAATTTTTTGTCAGACTTTTTAGATTGTTTGGTCTTATATGTTTTTTAAATTTTTGTATTTTTTAAACTAATTTTTTTTTTCATTTTGTCACTCCATTTCATTTTTGAAATTTTTATTCAATTTTTGTCCTTTTTCATTTTCTTACTTTTTATAATTTTTTGTTGTATTTTTGTTTTTTTTTTCTTTTTTCGTGCTTTATCTATCTTTTTTCTTTTGCTTTAATTTTTTTTCTTATTTTATTTTCTTTCTTTATTCATAAATTTTTATAAAGTTTTGAAATTTTTTATTTTTCTATCTTTTTTTCTTTTATCATTCTTGGTTATTTTCTGTTGCATTTTTATAATTTTTCATTAACTTTTTCTCCTTCCGAATTTTTCTTCTTTTTTTTACTTTTTTTTATGTGCTTTCATTCTTTTTTCGTTCAGTTTTTTCTTTGTTTTAAAATTTTCTATAAATTTTTTTCTTTTTGTTTTATTTCATATTTTTGCCTCTTCATTCTTTATTTTTTTTCTTCTTTTTCTCAAATTTTATTTTATATATTTTGTATTTTCATTTTTTATTTTTTTCTTAAATCTTTTTGTTCACACCTTTTTTTTTTTCTTCTTTATAACTTTAAAACCTCAAACTTCTTTTTTTGTGCACTTTCTTTTATTTTATTTTTCATCTTTCATATTTTATATCTTTTTCCTCTATTTGTTATTTTCTTTTTCTTTTTCTTTGTAAATTCTAAACTAAAAGTTTTTTCCATTTTATATTTGATTATTCATTTTGTCTTTTTATATTTTTTTGATTCGCTAATTTTTTATTTTTTCCTTTTTTGGTATTTTATTTATTTTATTTATTTTCTTATTTTTTTCTACTTTGTAATTTCTTAATAACTTTTTCCCTTCACAATTTTCCTTCTTTTTGCTTTTTTTACATATGCTTTCATGTTTACTTGTTTTAATTTTTCATTGTTTTAAAAATTTTTATTTTTCTGTTTTTTATTCCAAATCTTTTGTCTTTTCTTTTTTTTTTCCCACAAATTTCCTTTCATTTCTTATTTGCGTTTTTAAATTCTCATACTTTTTTTTATTTTGCATTAACTTTGCTCTTTTTTAATTTTTTCTCTGACTTTTTAGATTATTAGGTCTTATATGTTTTTCAATTTTTTGTTAAACTAATTTTTTTTTCATTTTGTCATTCCATTTCATTTTTGAAATTTTTATTCAATTTTTGTCCTTTTCTTATTTTCTTACTTTTTATATTTTTTTTTGTATTTTTGTTTTTTTTGTGCTTTATTTATCTTTTTTCTTTTGCTTTACTTTTTTTTCTTATTTTATTTTATTTTTTATTTTCTTTCTTTATTTATAATTTCATAAATTTTTATAAAGTTTTAGAATTTTTTACTTTTCTATCTTTTTTTCTTTTATCATTCTTGGTTTTTTCTATTGCATTTTTATATTTTTTTCATTAACTTTTTCTCCTTCCAAATTTTTCTTCTTTTTTTTACTTTTTTTTATATGCCATCATTCTTTTTTGTTCACTTTTTTCTTTGTTTTAAAATTTTCTATAAATTTTTTCTTTTTCTTTTATTTCATATTTTTGCCTCTTCATTTTTTATTTTTTTCTTCTTTTTCTCAAATTTTATTTTATATATTTTGTATTTTCTTTTTTTTTTCTTAAATCTTTTTGTTCACACCTTTTTTTATTTCTTCTTTATAGTTTTAAAACCTCAAACTTCTTTTTTTGTGCACTTTCTTTTATTTTATTTTTCATCTTTCATATTTTATATCTTTTTCCTCTGTTTGTTATATTTTTTTTATTTTTCTTTGTACATTCTGAACCAATAGTTTTTTTCGTTTTATATTTGAAATTTTTATTCATTTTGTCTTTTTATATTTTTTTATTCGCTAATTTTTTATTTTCTTACTTTGTTTATTTTTATTTTTTCCTTTTTTGGTATTTTGTTTAATTTTTTCTCTTAATTTATTTTTTTATTTTCTTTTTTTTCTACTTTGTAATTTTTTAATAACTTTTTCCCTTCATAATTTGCCTTCTTTTTGCTTTTTTTTCATATGCTTTCATTTTTACTTGTTTTTATTTTTTTTGTTGTTTTAAAATTTTCTATTTTTTATTCCAAATCTTTTGTCTCTTTTTTTCCTCAAATTTCCTTTCATTTCTTATTTGCGCTTTTAAATTCTCATACTTTTTTTTTTTATTTTGCATTAACTTTTCTCTTTTTTAATTTTTTGTCTGACTTTTTATATTGTTAGGTCTTATATGTTTTTCAATTTTTTTTATTTTTTAAACTAATTTTATTTTCATTTTGTCATTCCATTTCATTTTTGAAATTTTTATTCATTTTTTGTCCTCTTTCATTTTCTTACCTTTTATAATTTTTTGTTTTTTTTTTCTTTTTTCATGCTTTATTTATCTTTTTTCTTTTGCTTTAATTTTTTTTTCTTATTTTAATTTTTCGTCGTTTTAAAAATTTTATTTTTCTATTTTTTATTCCAAATCTTTTGTCTTTTCTTTTTTTTTTTTCCATAAATTTCCTTTCATTTCTTATTTGTGTTTTTAAATTCCCAAACTTTTTATATTGTTAGAACTTATATGTTTTTCAATTTTTTGTATTTTTTAAACTAATTTTTTTCATTTTGTCATTCCATTTCATTTTTGAAATTTTTATTCAATTTTTGTCCTTTTTCATTTTCTTACTTTTTATATTTTTTGTTGTATTTTTGTTTTTTTTTTTTGTGCTTTATTTATCTTTTTTCTTTTGCTTTAATTTTTTTTCGTGTTTTATTTTCTTTCTTTATTTATAATTTCATAAATTTTTATAAAGTTTTGGAATTTTTTATTTTTCTATCTTTTTTTCTTTTATCATTCTTGGTTATTTTCTATTGCATTTTTATAATTTTTCATTAACTTTTTCTCCTTCCGAATTTTTCTTCTTTTTTTTACTTTTTTTTTATGTGCTTTCCATTTTTTTTTGTTCACTTTTTTCTTTGTTTTAAAATTTTCTATAAATTTTTTTCTTTTTATTTTTTTTTCATTTTTTTGCCTCTTCATTTTTTATTTTTTTCTTCTTTTTCTCAAATTTTATTTTATATATTTTGCATTTTCATTTTTTATTTTTTTCTTAAATCTTTTTGTTCGCACCTTTTTTTATTTCTTCTTTATAATTTTAAAACCTCAAACTTCTTTTTTTGTGCACTTTCTTTTATTTTATTTTTCATCTTTCATATTTTATATCTTTTTCCTCTATTTGTTTTTTTTTTTTTTTGTTTTTCTTTCTACATTCTAAACTAAAAGTTTTTTCCATTTTATATTTGAAATTTTTATTCATTTGTCTTTTTATATTTTTTTGCTTCGCTAATTTTTTATTTTCTTACTTTGTTTATTTTTATTTTTCCTTTCTGGGTATTTTATTTAATTTTTTCGCTTAATTTATTTTTTTTCAACTTTGTAATTTTTTAATAACTTTTTTCCTTCACAATTTTCCTTCTTTTTGCTTTTTTTTCATATGCTTTCATTTTTACTGGTTTTAATTTTTTCGTTGTTTTAAAAATTTTTATTTTTCTATTTTTTATTCCAAATCTTTTGTCTTTTCTTGCTTCTCTTTTTTTTTCCACACATTTCCTTTCATTTCTTATTTGTATTTTTAAATTCTCATACTTTTTTTTTTTTTTGCATTAACTTTTCTCTTTTTTAATTTTTTGTCTGACTTTTTATATTGTTAGGACTTATACGTTTTTCATTTTTTTTTGTCTTTTTTAAACTTTTTTTTTTTCATTTTGTCGTTCCATTTCATTTTTGAAATTTTTATTCAATTTTTATCCTTTTTTTGTATTTTTTTTCTTTTTGTTTTATTTCATATTTTTGCCTCTTCATTTTTTATTTTTTTCTTCTTTTTCTCATTTTTTTCTCAAATATTTTTTTATATATTTTGTATTTTCATTTGTTATTTTTTTCTTAAATCTTTTTGTTCACACCTTTTTTTATTTCTTCTTTGTAATTTTAAAACCTCAAACTTCTTTTTTTGTGCACTTTCTTTTTATATTCGAAATTTTTATTCATTTTGTCTTTTTATATTTTTTGATTCCCTAATTTTTTATTTTCTTACTTTGTTTATTTTTATTTTTTTCCTTTTATATTTTTTGATTCCCTAACTTTTTTTTACTTTGTAAATTTTTAATAACTTTTTCCCTTTGCAATTTTCCTTCTTTTTGCTTTTTTTTTTTTCATATGTTTTCATTTTTACTTTTTTTGATTTTTTCGTTGTTTTAAAAATTTTTATTTTTCTCTTTTTTATTCCAAATCTTTTGTCTTTTCTTTTTTTTTCCACAAATTTCCTTTCATTTCTTATTTGCGTTTTTAAATTCTCATACTTTTTTTTTTTAATTTTGCATTAACTTTTCTCTTTTTTAATTTTTTGTCAGACTTTTTAGATTGTTTGGTCTTATATGTTTTTTAAATTTTTGTATTTTTTAAACTAATTTTTTTTTTCATTTTGTCACTCCATTTCATTTTTGAAATTTTTATTCAATTTTTGTCCTTTTTCATTTTCTTACTTTTTATAATTTTTTGTTGTATTTTTGTTTTTTTTTTCTTTTTTCGTGCTTTATCTATCTTTTTTCTTTTGCTTTAATTTTTTTTCTTATTTTATTTTCTTTCTTTATTCATAAATTTTTATAAAGTTTTGAAATTTTTTATTTTTCTATCTTTTTTTCTTTTATCATTCTTGGTTATTTTCTGTTGCATTTTTATAATTTTTCATTAACTTTTTCTCCTTCCGAATTTTTCTTCTTTTTTTTACTTTTTTTTATGTGCTTTCATTCTTTTTTCGTTCAGTTTTTTCTTTGTTTTAAAATTTTCTATAAATTTTTTTCTTTTTGTTTTATTTCATATTTTTGCCTCTTCATTCTTTATTTTTTTTCTTCTTTTTCTCAAATTTTATTTTATATATTTTGTATTTTCATTTTTTATTTTTTTCTTAAATCTTTTTGTTCACACCTTTTTTTTTTTCTTCTTTATAACTTTAAAACCTCAAACTTCTTTTTTTGTGCACTTTCTTTTATTTTATTTTTCATCTTTCATATTTTATATCTTTTTCCTCTATTTGTTATTTTCTTTTTCTTTTTCTTTGTAAATTCTAAACTAAAAGTTTTTTCCATTTTATATTTGATTATTCATTTTGTCTTTTTATATTTTTTTGATTCGCTAATTTTTTATTTTTTCCTTTTTTGGTATTTTATTTATTTTATTTATTTTCTTATTTTTTTCTACTTTGTAATTTCTTAATAACTTTTTCCCTTCACAATTTTCCTTCTTTTTGCTTTTTTTACATATGCTTTCATGTTTACTTGTTTTAATTTTTCATTGTTTTAAAAATTTTTATTTTTCTGTTTTTTATTCCAAATCTTTTGTCTTTTCTTTTTTTTTTCCCACAAATTTCCTTTCATTTCTTATTTGCGTTTTTAAATTCTCATACTTTTTTTTATTTTGCATTAACTTTGCTCTTTTTTAATTTTTTCTCTGACTTTTTAGATTATTAGGTCTTATATGTTTTTCAATTTTTTGTTAAACTAATTTTTTTTTCATTTTGTCATTCCATTTCATTTTTGAAATTTTTATTCAATTTTTGTCCTTTTCTTATTTTCTTACTTTTTATATTTTTTTTTGTATTTTTGTTTTTTTTGTGCTTTATTTATCTTTTTTCTTTTGCTTTACTTTTTTTTCTTATTTTATTTTATTTTTTATTTTCTTTCTTTATTTATAATTTCATAAATTTTTATAAAGTTTTAGAATTTTTTACTTTTCTATCTTTTTTTCTTTTATCATTCTTGGTTATTTTCTATTGCATTTTTATATTTTTTTCATTAACTTTTTCTCCTTCCAAATTTTTCTTCTTTTTTTTACTTTTTTTTATATGCCATCATTCTTTTTTGTTCACTTTTTTCTTTGTTTTAAAATTTTCTATAAATTTTTTCTTTTTCTTTTATTTCATATTTTTGCCTCTTCATTTTTTATTTTTTTCTTCTTTTTCTCAAATTTTATTTTATATATTTTGTATTTTCTTTTTTTTTTCTTAAATCTTTTTGTTCACACCTTTTTTTATTTCTTCTTTATAGTTTTAAAACCTCAAACTTCTTTTTTTGTGCACTTTCTTTTATTTTATTTTTCATCTTTCATATTTTATATCTTTTTCCTCTGTTTGTTATATTTTTTTTATTTTTCTTTGTACATTCTGAACCAATAGTTTTTTTCGTTTTATATTTGAAATTTTTATTCATTTTGTCTTTTTATATTTTTTTATTCGCTAATTTTTTATTTTCTTACTTTGTTTATTTTTATTTTTTCCTTTTTTGGTATTTTGTTTAATTTTTTCTCTTAATTTATTTTTTTATTTTCTTTTTTTTCTACTTGTAATTTTTTAATAACTTTTTCCCTTCATAATTTGCCTTCTTTTTGCTTTTTTTTCATATGCTTTCATTTTTACTTGTTTTTATTTTTTTTGTTGTTTTAAAATTTTCTATTTTTTATTCCAAATCTTTTGTCTCTTTTTTTCCTCAAATTTCCTTTCATTTCTTATTTGCGCTTTTAAATTCTCATACTTTTTTTTTTTATTTTGCATTAACTTTTCTCTTTTTTAATTTTTTGTCTGACTTTTTATATTGTTAGGTCTTATATGTTTTTCAATTTTTTTTATT
This sequence comes from Durio zibethinus, assembly GCF_047325235.1. NCBI lineage: Eukaryota > Viridiplantae > Streptophyta > Magnoliopsida > Malvales > Malvaceae > Durio > Durio zibethinus. The sequence goes on along the minus strand of NC_143180.1, from coordinate 12,238,112 downwards.
TTTTAAACTAATTTTATTTTCATTTTGTCATTCCATTTCATTTTTGAAATTTTTATTCATTTTTTGTCCTCTTTCATTTTCTTACCTTTTATAATTTTTTGTTTTTTTTTTCTTTTTTCATGCTTTATTTATCTTTTTTCTTTTGCTTTAATTTTTTTTTCTTATTTTAATTTTTCGTCGTTTTAAAAATTTTATTTTTCTATTTTTTATTCCAAATCTTTTGTCTTTTCTTTTTTTTTTTTCCATAAATTTCCTTTCATTTCTTATTTGTGTTTTTAAATTCCCAAACTTTTTATATTGTTAGAACTTATATGTTTTTCAATTTTTTGTATTTTTTAAACTAATTTTTTTCATTTTGTCATTCCATTTCATTTTTGAAATTTTTATTCAATTTTTGTCCTTTTTCATTTTCTTACTTTTTATATTTTTTGTTGTATTTTTGTTTTTTTTTTTTGTGCTTTATTTATCTTTTTTCTTTTGCTTTAATTTTTTTTCGTGTTTTATTTTCTTTCTTTATTTATAATTTCATAAATTTTTATAAAGTTTTGGAATTTTTTATTTTTCTATCTTTTTTTCTTTTATCATTCTTGGTTATTTTCTATTGCATTTTTATAATTTTTCATTAACTTTTTCTCCTTCCGAATTTTTCTTCTTTTTTTTACTTTTTTTTTATGTGCTTTCCATTTTTTTTTGTTCACTTTTTTCTTTGTTTTAAAATTTTCTATAAATTTTTTTCTTTTTATTTTTTTTTCATTTTTTTGCCTCTTCATTTTTTATTTTTTTCTTCTTTTTCTCAAATTTTATTTTATATATTTTGCATTTTCATTTTTTATTTTTTTCTTAAATCTTTTTGTTCGCACCTTTTTTTATTTCTTCTTTATAATTTTAAAACCTCAAACTTCTTTTTTTGTGCACTTTCTTTTATTTTATTTTTCATCTTTCATATTTTATATCTTTTTCCTCTATTTGTTTTTTTTTTTTTTTGTTTTTCTTTCTACATTCTAAACTAAAAGTTTTTTCCATTTTATATTTGAAATTTTTATTCATTTGTCTTTTTATATTTTTTTGCTTCGCTAATTTTTTATTTTCTTACTTTGTTTATTTTTATTTTTCCTTTCTGGGTATTTTATTTAATTTTTTCGCTTAATTTATTTTTTTTCAACTTTGTAATTTTTTAATAACTTTTTTCCTTCACAATTTTCCTTCTTTTTGCTTTTTTTTCATATGCTTTCATTTTTACTGGTTTTAATTTTTTCGTTGTTTTAAAAATTTTTATTTTTCTATTTTTTATTCCAAATCTTTTGTCTTTTCTTGCTTCTCTTTTTTTTTCCACACATTTCCTTTCATTTCTTATTTGTATTTTTAAATTCTCATACTTTTTTTTTTTTTTGCATTAACTTTTCTCTTTTTTAATTTTTTGTCTGACTTTTTATATTGTTAGGACTTATACGTTTTTCATTTTTTTTTGTCTTTTTTAAACTTTTTTTTTTTCATTTTGTCGTTCCATTTCATTTTTGAAATTTTTATTCAATTTTTATCCTTTTTTTGTATTTTTTTTCTTTTTGTTTTATTTCATATTTTTGCCTCTTCATTTTTTATTTTTTTCTTCTTTTTCTCATTTTTTTCTCAAATATTTTTTTATATATTTTGTATTTTCATTTGTTATTTTTTTCTTAAATCTTTTTGTTCACACCTTTTTTTATTTCTTCTTTGTAATTTTAAAACCTCAAACTTCTTTTTTTGTGCACTTTCTTTTTATATTCGAAATTTTTATTCATTTTGTCTTTTTATATTTTTTGATTCCCTAATTTTTTATTTTCTTACTTTGTTTATTTTTATTTTTTTCCTTTTATATTTTTTGATTCCCTAACTTTTTTTTACTTTGTAAATTTTTAATAACTTTTTCCCTTTGCAATTTTCCTTCTTTTTGCTTTTTTTTTTTTCATATGTTTTCATTTTTACTTTTTTTGATTTTTTCGTTGTTTTAAAAATTTTTATTTTTCTCTTTTTTATTCCAAATCTTTTGTCTTTTCTTTTTTTTTCCACAAATTTCCTTTCATTTCTTATTTGCGTTTTTAAATTCTCATACTTTTTTTTTTTAATTTTGCATTAACTTTTCTCTTTTTTAATTTTTTGTCAGACTTTTTAGATTGTTTGGTCTTATATGTTTTTTAAATTTTTGTATTTTTTAAACTAATTTTTTTTTTCATTTTGTCACTCCATTTCATTTTTGAAATTTTTATTCAATTTTTGTCCTTTTTCATTTTCTTACTTTTTATAATTTTTTGTTGTATTTTTGTTTTTTTTTTCTTTTTTCGTGCTTTATCTATCTTTTTTCTTTTGCTTTAATTTTTTTTCTTATTTTATTTTCTTTCTTTATTCATAAATTTTTATAAAGTTTTGAAATTTTTTATTTTTCTATCTTTTTTTCTTTTATCATTCTTGGTTATTTTCTGTTGCATTTTTATAATTTTTCATTAACTTTTTCTCCTTCCGAATTTTTCTTCTTTTTTTTACTTTTTTTTATGTGCTTTCATTCTTTTTTCGTTCAGTTTTTTCTTTGTTTTAAAATTTTCTATAAATTTTTTTCTTTTTGTTTTATTTCATATTTTTGCCTCTTCATTCTTTATTTTTTTTCTTCTTTTTCTCAAATTTTATTTTATATATTTTGTATTTTCATTTTTTATTTTTTTCTTAAATCTTTTTGTTCACACCTTTTTTTTTTTCTTCTTTATAACTTTAAAACCTCAAACTTCTTTTTTTGTGCACTTTCTTTTATTTTATTTTTCATCTTTCATATTTTATATCTTTTTCCTCTATTTGTTATTTTCTTTTTCTTTTTCTTTGTAAATTCTAAACTAAAAGTTTTTTCCATTTTATATTTGATTATTCATTTTGTCTTTTTATATTTTTTTGATTCGCTAATTTTTTATTTTTTCCTTTTTTGGTATTTTATTTATTTTATTTATTTTCTTATTTTTTTCTACTTTGTAATTTCTTAATAACTTTTTCCCTTCACAATTTTCCTTCTTTTTGCTTTTTTTACATATGCTTTCATGTTTACTTGTTTTAATTTTTCATTGTTTTAAAAATTTTTATTTTTCTATTTTTTATTCCAAATCTTTTGTCTTTTCTTTTTTTTTTCCCACAAATTTCCTTTCATTTCTTATTTGCGTTTTTAAATTCTCATACTTTTTTTTATTTTGCATTAACTTTGCTCTTTTTTAATTTTTTCTCTGACTTTTTAGATTATTAGGTCTTATATGTTTTTCAATTTTTTGTTAAACTAATTTTTTTTTCATTTTGTCATTCCATTTCATTTTTGAAATTTTTATTCAATTTTTGTCCTTTTCTTATTTTCTTACTTTTTATATTTTTTTTTGTATTTTTGTTTTTTTTGTGCTTTATTTATCTTTTTTCTTTTGCTTTACTTTTTTTTCTTATTTTATTTTATTTTTTATTTTCTTTCTTTATTTATAATTTCATAAATTTTTATAAAGTTTTAGAATTTTTTACTTTTCTATCTTTTTTTCTTTTATCATTCTTGGTTATTTTCTATTGCATTTTTATATTTTTTTCATTAACTTTTTCTCCTTCCAAATTTTTCTTCTTTTTTTTACTTTTTTTTATATGCCATCATTCTTTTTTGTTCACTTTTTTCTTTGTTTTAAAATTTTCTATAAATTTTTTCTTTTTCTTTTATTTCATATTTTTGCCTCTTCATTTTTTATTTTTTTCTTCTTTTTCTCAAATTTTATTTTATATATTTTGTATTTTCTTTTTTTTTTCTTAAATCTTTTTGTTCACACCTTTTTTTATTTCTTCTTTATAGTTTTAAAACCTCAAACTTCTTTTTTTGTGCACTTTCTTTTATTTTATTTTTCATCTTTCATATTTTATATCTTTTTCCTCTGTTTGTTATATTTTTTTTATTTTTCTTTGTACATTCTGAACCAATAGTTTTTTTCGTTTTATATTTGAAATTTTTATTCATTTTGTCTTTTTATATTTTTTTATTCGCTAATTTTTTATTTTCTTACTTTGTTTATTTTTATTTTTTCCTTTTTTGGTATTTTGTTTAATTTTTTCTCTTAATTTATTTTTTTATTTTCTTTTTTTTCTACTTGTAATTTTTTAATAACTTTTTCCCTTCATAATTTGCCTTCTTTTTGCTTTTTTTTCATATGCTTTCATTTTTACTTGTTTTTATTTTTTTTGTTGTTTTAAAATTTTCTATTTTTTATTCCAAATCTTTTGTCTCTTTTTTTCCTCAAATTTCCTTTCATTTCTTATTTGCGCTTTTAAATTCTCATACTTTTTTTTTTATTTTGCATTAACTTTTCTCTTTTTTAATTTTTTGTCTGACTTTTTATATTGTTAGGTCTTATATGTTTTTCAATTTTTTTTATTTTTTAAACTAATTTTATTTTCATTTTGTCATTCCATTTCATTTTTGAAATTTTTATTCATTTTTTGTCCTCTTTCATTTTCTTACCTTTTATAATTTTTTGTTTTTTTTTTCTTTTTTCATGCTTTATTTATCTTTTTTCTTTTGCTTTAATTTTTTTTTCTTATTTTAATTTTTCGTCGTTTTAAAAATTTTATTTTTCTATTTTTTATTCCAAATCTTTTGTCTTTTCTTTTTTTTTTTCCATAAATTTCCTTTCATTTCTTATTTGTGTTTTTAAATTCCCAAACTTTTTATATTGTTAGAACTTATATGTTTTTCAATTTTTTGTATTTTTTAAACTAATTTTTTTCATTTTGTCATTCCATTTCATTTTTGAAATTTTTATTCAATTTTTGTCCTTTTTCATTTTCTTACTTTTTATATTTTTTGTTGTATTTTTGTTTTTTTTTTTTGTGCTTTATTTATCTTTTTTCTTTTGCTTTAATTTTTTTTCGTGTTTTATTTTCTTTCTTTATTTATAATTTCATAAATTTTTATAAAGTTTTGGAATTTTTTATTTTTCTATCTTTTTTTCTTTTATCATTCTTGGTTATTTTCTATTGCATTTTTATAATTTTTCATTAACTTTTTCTCCTTCCGAATTTTTCTTCTTTTTTTTACTTTTTTTTTATGTGCTTTCCATTTTTTTTTGTTCACTTTTTTCTTTGTTTTAAAATTTTCTATAAATTTTTTTCTTTTTATTTTTTTTTCATTTTTTTGCCTCTTCATTTTTTATTTTTTTCTTCTTTTTCTCAAATTTTATTTTATATATTTTGCATTTTCATTTTTTATTTTTTTCTTAAATCTTTTTGTTCGCACCTTTTTTTATTTCTTCTTTATAATTTTAAAACCTCAAACTTCTTTTTTTGTGCACTTTCTTTTATTTTATTTTTCATCTTTCATATTTTATATCTTTTTCCTCTATTTGTTTTTTTTTTTTTTTTGTTTTTCTTTCTACATTCTAAACTAAAAGTTTTTTCCATTTTATATTTGAAATTTTTATTCATTTGTCTTTTTATATTTTTTTGCTTCGCTAATTTTTTATTTTCTTACTTTGTTTATTTTTATTTTTCCTTTCTGGGTATTTTATTTAATTTTTTCGCTTAATTTATTTTTTTTCAACTTTGTAATTTTTTAATAACTTTTTTCCTTCACAATTTTCCTTCTTTTTGCTTTTTTTTCATATGCTTTCATTTTTACTGGTTTTAATTTTTTCGTTGTTTTAAAAATTTTTATTTTTCTATTTTTTATTCCAAATCTTTTGTCTTTTCTTGCTTCTCTTTTTTTTTCCACACATTTCCTTTCATTTCTTATTTGTATTTTTAAATTCTCATACTTTTTTTTTTTTTTGCATTAACTTTTCTCTTTTTTAATTTTTTGTCTGACTTTTTATATTGTTAGGACTTATACGTTTTTCATTTTTTTTTGTCTTTTTTAAACTTTTTTTTTTTCATTTTGTCGTTCCATTTCATTTTTGAAATTTTTATTCAATTTTTATCCTTTTTTTGTATTTTTTTTCTTTTTGTTTTATTTCATATTTTTGCCTCTTCATTTTTTATTTTTTTCTTCTTTTTCTCATTTTTTTCTCAAATATTTTTTTATATATTTTGTATTTTCATTTGTTATTTTTTTCTTAAATCTTTTTGTTCACACCTTTTTTTATTTCTTCTTTGTAATTTTAAAACCTCAAACTTCTTTTTTTGTGCACTTTCTTTTTATATTCGAAATTTTTATTCATTTTGTCTTTTTATATTTTTTGATTCCCTAATTTTTTATTTTCTTACTTTGTTTATTTTTATTTTTTTCCTTTTATATTTTTTGATTCCCTAACTTTTTTTTACTTTGTAAATTTTTAATAACTTTTTCCCTTTGCAATTTTCCTTCTTTTTGCTTTTTTTTTTTTCATATGTTTTCATTTTTACTTTTTTTGATTTTTTCGTTGTTTTAAAAATTTTTATTTTTCTCTTTTTTATTCCAAATCTTTTGTCTTTTCTTTTTTTTTCCACAAATTTCCTTTCATTTCTTATTTGCGTTTTTAAATTCTCATACTTTTTTTTTTTAATTTTGCATTAACTTTTCTCTTTTTTAATTTTTTGTCAGACTTTTTAGATTGTTTGGTCTTATATGTTTTTTAAATTTTTGTATTTTTTAAACTAATTTTTTTTTTCATTTTGTCACTCCATTTCATTTTTGAAATTTTTATTCAATTTTTGTCCTTTTTCATTTTCTTACTTTTTATAATTTTTTGTTGTATTTTTGTTTTTTTTTTCTTTTTTCGTGCTTTATCTATCTTTTTTCTTTTGCTTTAATTTTTTTTCTTATTTTATTTTCTTTCTTTATTCATAAATTTTTATAAAGTTTTGAAATTTTTTATTTTTCTATCTTTTTTTCTTTTATCATTCTTGGTTATTTTCTGTTGCATTTTTATAATTTTTCATTAACTTTTTCTCCTTCCGAATTTTTCTTCTTTTTTTTACTTTTTTTTATGTGCTTTCATTCTTTTTTCGTTCAGTTTTTTCTTTGTTTTAAAATTTTCTATAAATTTTTTTCTTTTTGTTTTATTTCATATTTTTGCCTCTTCATTCTTTATTTTTTTTCTTCTTTTTCTCAAATTTTATTTTATATATTTTGTATTTTCATTTTTTATTTTTTTCTTAAATCTTTTTGTTCACACCTTTTTTTTTTTCTTCTTTATAACTTTAAAACCTCAAACTTCTTTTTTTGTGCACTTTCTTTTATTTTATTTTTCATCTTTCATATTTTATATCTTTTTCCTCTATTTGTTATTTTCTTTTTCTTTTTCTTTGTAAATTCTAAACTAAAAGTTTTTTCCATTTTATATTTGATTATTCATTTTGTCTTTTTATATTTTTTTGATTCGCTAATTTTTTATTTTTTCCTTTTTTGGTATTTTATTTATTTTATTTATTTTCTTATTTTTTTCTACTTTGTAATTTCTTAATAACTTTTTCCCTTCACAATTTTCCTTCTTTTTGCTTTTTTTACATATGCTTTCATGTTTACTTGTTTTAATTTTTCATTGTTTTAAAAATTTTTATTTTTCTGTTTTTTATTCCAAATCTTTTGTCTTTTCTTTTTTTTTTCCCACAAATTTCCTTTCATTTCTTATTTGCGTTTTTAAATTCTCATACTTTTTTTTATTTTGCATTAACTTTGCTCTTTTTTAATTTTTTCTCTGACTTTTTAGATTATTAGGTCTTATATGTTTTTCAATTTTTTGTTAAACTAATTTTTTTTTCATTTTGTCATTCCATTTCATTTTTGAAATTTTTATTCAATTTTTGTCCTTTTCTTATTTTCTTACTTTTTATATTTTTTTTTGTATTTTTGTTTTTTTTGTGCTTTATTTATCTTTTTTCTTTTGCTTTACTTTTTTTTCTTATTTTTTTTTATTTTTTATTTTCTTTCTTTATTTATAATTTCATAAATTTTTATAAAGTTTTAGAATTTTTTACTTTTCTATCTTTTTTTCTTTTATCATTCTTGGTTTTTTCTATTGCATTTTTATATTTTTTTCATTAACTTTTTCTCCTTCCAAATTTTTCTTCTTTTTTTTACTTTTTTTTATATGCCATCATTCTTTTTTGTTCACTTTTTTCTTTGTTTTAAAATTTTCTATAAATTTTTTCTTTTTCTTTTATTTCATATTTTTGCCTCTTCATTTTTTATTTTTTTCTTCTTTTTCTCAAATTTTATTTTATATATTTTGTATTTTCTTTTTTTTTTCTTAAATCTTTTTGTTCACACCTTTTTTTATTTCTTCTTTATAGTTTTAAAACCTCAAACTTCTTTTTTTGTGCACTTTCTTTTATTTTATTTTTCATCTTTCATATTTTATATCTTTTTCCTCTGTTTGTTATATTTTTTTTATTTTTCTTTGTACATTCTGAACCAATAGTTTTTTTCGTTTTATATTTGAAATTTTTATTCATTTTGTCTTTTTATATTTTTTTATTCGCTAATTTTTTATTTTCTTACTTTGTTTATTTTTATTTTTTCCTTTTTTGGTATTTTGTTTAATTTTTTCTCTTAATTTATTTTTTTATTTTCTTTTTTTTCTACTTTGTAATTTTTTAATAACTTTTTCCCTTCATAATTTGCCTTCTTTTTGCTTTTTTTTCATATGCTTTCATTTTTACTTGTTTTTATTTTTTTTGTTGTTTTAAAATTTTCTATTTTTTATTCCAAATCTTTTGTCTCTTTTTTTCCTCAAATTTCCTTTCATTTCTTATTTGCGCTTTTAAATTTTCATACTTTTTTTTTTTATTTTGCATTAACTTTTCTCTTTTTTAATTTTTTGTCTGACTTTTTATATTGTTAGGTCTTATATGTTTTTCAATTTTTTTTATTTTTTAAACTAATTTTATTTTCATTTTGTCATTCCATTTCATTTTTGAAATTTTTATTCATTTTTTGTCCTCTTTCATTTTCTTACCTTTTATAATTTTTTGTTTTTTTTTTTCTTTTTTCATGCTTTATTTATCTTTTTTCTTTTGCTTTAATTTTTTTTTCTTATTTTAATTTTTCGTCGTTTTAAAAATTTTATTTTTCTATTTTTTATTCCAAATCTTTTGTCTTTTCTTTTTTTTTTTTCCATAAATTTCCTTTCATTTCTTATTTGTGTTTTTAAATTCCCAAACTTTTTATATTGTTAGAACTTATATGTTTTTCAATTTTTTGTATTTTTTAAACTAATTTTTTTCATTTTGTCATTCCATTTCATTTTTGAAATTTTTATTCAATTTTTGTCCTTTTTCATTTTCTTACTTTTTATATTTTTTGTTGTATTTTTGTTTTTTTTTTTTGTGCTTTATTTATCTTTTTTCTTTTGCTTTAATTTTTTTTCGTGTTTTATTTTCTTTCTTTATTTATAATTTCATAAATTTTTATAAAGTTTTGGAATTTTTTATTTTTCTATCTTTTTTTCTTTTATCATTCTTGGTTATTTTCTATTGCATTTTTATAATTTTTCATTAACTTTTTCTCCTTCCGAATTTTTCTTCTTTTTTTTACTTTTTTTTTATGTGCTTTCCATTTTTTTTTGTTCACTTTTTTCTTTGTTTTAAAATTTTCTATAAATTTTTTTCTTTTTATTTTTTTTTCATTTTTTTGCCTCTTCATTTTTTATTTTTTTCTTCTTTTTCTCAAATTTTATTTTATATATTTTGCATTTTCATTTTTTATTTTTTTCTTAAATCTTTTTGTTCGCACCTTTTTTTATTTCTTCTTTATAATTTTAAAACCTCAAACTTCTTTTTTTGTGCACTTTCTTTTATTTTATTTTTCATCTTTCATATTTTATATCTTTTTCCTCTATTTGTTTTTTTTTTTTTTTTGTTTTTCTTTCTACATTCTAAACTAAAAGTTTTTTCCATTTTATATTTGAAATTTTTATTCATTTGTCTTTTTATATTTTTTTGCTTCGCTAATTTTTTATTTTCTTACTTTGTTTATTTTTATTTTTCCTTTCTGGGTATTTTATTTAATTTTTTCGCTTAATTTATTTTTTTTCAACTTTGTAATTTTTTAATAACTTTTTTCCTTCACAATTTTCCTTCTTTTTGCTTTTTTTTCATATGCTTTCATTTTTACTGGTTTTAATTTTTTCGTTGTTTTAAAAATTTTTATTTTTCTATTTTTTATTCCAAATCTTTTGTCTTTTCTTGCTTCTCTTTTTTTTTCCACACATTTCCTTTCATTTCTTATTTGTATTTTTAAATTCTCATACTTTTTTTTTTTTTTGCATTAACTTTTCTCTTTTTTAATTTTTTGTCTGACTTTTTATATTGTTAGGACTTATACGTTTTTCATTTTTTTTTGTCTTTTTTAAACTTTTTTTTTTTCATTTTGTCGTTCCATTTCATTTTTGAAATTTTTATTCAATTTTTATCCTTTTTTTGTATTTTTTTTCTTTTTGTTTTATTTCATATTTTTGCCTCTTCATTTTTTATTTTTTTCTTCTTTTTCTCATTTTTTTCTCAAATATTTTTTTATATATTTTGTATTTTCATTTGTTATTTTTTTCTTAAATCTTTTTGTTCACACCTTTTTTTATTTCTTCTTTGTAATTTTAAAACCTCAAACTTCTTTTTTTGTGCACTTTCTTTTTATATTCGAAATTTTTATTCATTTTGTCTTTTTATATTTTTTGATTCCCTAATTTTTTATTTTCTTACTTTGTTTATTTTTATTTTTTTCCTTTTATATTTTTTGATTCCCTAACTTTTTTTTACTTTGTAAATTTTTAATAACTTTTTCCCTTTGCAATTTTCCTTCTTTTTGCTTTTTTTTTTTTCATATGTTTTCATTTTTACTTTTTTTGATTTTTTCGTTGTTTTAAAAATTTTTATTTTTCTCTTTTTTATTCCAAATCTTTTGTCTTTTCTTTTTTTTTCCACAAATTTCCTTTCATTTCTTATTTGCGTTTTTAAATTCTCATACTTTTTTTTTTTAATTTTGCATTAACTTTTCTCTTTTTTAATTTTTTGTCAGACTTTTTAGATTGTTTGGTCTTATATGTTTTTTAAATTTTTGTATTTTTTAAACTAATTTTTTTTTTCATTTTGTCACTCCATTTCATTTTTGAAATTTTTATTCAATTTTTGTCCTTTTTCATTTTCTTACTTTTTATAATTTTTTGTTGTATTTTTGTTTTTTTTTTCTTTTTTCGTGCTTTATCTATCTTTTTTCTTTTGCTTTAATTTTTTTTCTTATTTTATTTTCTTTCTTTATTCATAAATTTTTATAAAGTTTTGAAATTTTTTATTTTTCTATCTTTTTTTCTTTTATCATTCTTGGTTATTTTCTGTTGCATTTTTATAATTTTTCATTAACTTTTTCTCCTTCCGAATTTTTCTTCTTTTTTTTACTTTTTTTTATGTGCTTTCATTCTTTTTTCGTTCAGTTTTTTCTTTGTTTTAAAATTTTCTATAAATTTTTTTCTTTTTGTTTTATTTCATATTTTTGCCTCTTCATTCTTTATTTTTTTTCTTCTTTTTCTCAAATTTTATTTTATATATTTTGTATTTTCATTTTTTATTTTTTTCTTAAATCTTTTTGTTCACACCTTTTTTTTTTTCTTCTTTATAACTTTAAAACCTCAAACTTCTTTTTTTGTGCACTTTCTTTTATTTTATTTTTCATCTTTCATATTTTATATCTTTTTCCTCTATTTGTTATTTTCTTTTTCTTTTTCTTTGTAAATTCTAAACTAAAAGTTTTTTCCATTTTATATTTGATTATTCATTTTGTCTTTTTATATTTTTTTGATTCGCTAATTTTTTATTTTTTCCTTTTTTGGTATTTTATTTATTTTATTTATTTTCTTATTTTTTTCTACTTTGTAATTTCTTAATAACTTTTTCCCTTCACAATTTTCCTTCTTTTTGCTTTTTTTACATATGCTTTCATGTTTACTTGTTTTAATTTTTCATTGTTTTAAAAATTTTTATTTTTCTGTTTTTTATTCCAAATCTTTTGTCTTTTCTTTTTTTTTTCCCACAAATTTCCTTTCATTTCTTATTTGCGTTTTTAAATTCTCATACTTTTTTTTATTTTGCATTAACTTTGCTCTTTTTTAATTTTTTCTCTGACTTTTTAGATTATTAGGTCTTATATGTTTTTCAATTTTTTGTTAAACTAATTTTTTTTTCATTTTGTCATTCCATTTCATTTTTGAAATTTTTATTCAATTTTTATCCTTTTCTTATTTTCTTACTTTTTATATTTTTTTTTGTATTTTTGTTTTTTTTGTGCTTTATTTATCTTTTTTCTTTTGCTTTACTTTTTTTTCTTATTTTATTTTATTTTTTATTTTCTTTCTTTATTTATAATTTCATAAATTTTTATAAAGTTTTAGAATTTTTTACTTTTCTATCTTTTTTTCTTTTATCATTCTTGGTTTTTTCTATTGCATTTTTATATTTTTTTCATTAACTTTTTCTCCTTCCAAATTTTTCTTCTTTTTTTTACTTTTTTTTATATGCCATCATTCTTTTTTGTTCACTTTTTTCTTTGTTTTAAAATTTTCTATAAATTTTTTCTTTTTCTTTTATTTCATATTTTTGCCTCTTCATTTTTTATTTTTTTCTTCTTTTTCTCAAATTTTATTTTATATATTTTGTATTTTCTTTTTTTTTTCTTAAATCTTTTTGTTCACACCTTTTTTTATTTCTTCTTTATAGTTTTAAAACCTCAAACTTCTTTTTTTGTGCACTTTCTTTTATTTTATTTTTCATCTTTCATATTTTATATCTTTTTCCTCTGTTTGTTATATTTTTTTTATTTTTCTTTGTACATTCTGAACCAATAGTTTTTTTCGTTTTATATTTGAAATTTTTATTCATTTTGTCTTTTTATATTTTTTTATTCGCTAATTTTTTATTTTCTTACTTTGTTTATTTTTATTTTTTCCTTTTTTGGTATTTTGTTTAATTTTTTCTCTTAATTTATTTTTTTATTTTCTTTTTTTTCTACTTTGTAATTTTTTAATAACTTTTTCCCTTCATAATTTGCCTTCTTTTTGCTTTTTTTTCATATGCTTTCATTTTTACTTGTTTTTATTTTTTTTGTTGTTTTAAAATTTTCTATTTTTTATTCCAAATCTTTTGTCTCTTTTTTTCCTCAAATTTCCTTTCATTTCTTATTTGCGCTTTTAAATTCTCATACTTTTTTTTTTTATTTTGCATTAACTTTTCTCTTTTTTAATTTTTTGTCTGACTTTTTATATTGTTAGGTCTTATATGTTTTTCAATTTTTTTTATTTTTTAAACTAATTTTATTTTCATTTTGTCATTCCATTTCATTTTTGAAATTTTTATTCATTTTTTGTCCTCTTTCATTTTCTTACCTTTTATAATTTTTTGTTTTTTTTTTTCTTTTTTCATGCTTTATTTATCTTTTTTCTTTTGCTTTAATTTTTTTTTCTTATTTTAATTTTTCGTCGTTTTAAAAATTTTATTTTTCTATTTTTTATTCCAAATCTTTTGTCTTTTCTTTTTTTTTTTTCCATAAATTTCCTTTCATTTCTTATTTGTGTTTTTAAATTCCCAAACTTTTTATATTGTTAGAACTTATATGTTTTTCAATTTTTTGTATTTTTTAAACTAATTTTTTTCATTTTGTCATTCCATTTCATTTTTGAAATTTTTATTCAATTTTTGTCCTTTTTCATTTTCTTACTTTTTATATTTTTTGTTGTATTTTTGTTTTTTTTTTTTGTGCTTTATTTATCTTTTTTCTTTTGCTTTAATTTTTTTTCGTGTTTTATTTTCTTTCTTTATTTATAATTTCATAAATTTTTATAAAGTTTTGGAATTTTTTATTTTTCTATCTTTTTTTCTTTTATCATTCTTGGTTATTTTCTATTGCATTTTTATAATTTTTCATTAACTTTTTCTCCTTCCGAATTTTTCTTCTTTTTTTTACTTTTTTTTTATGTGCTTTCCATTTTTTTTTGTTCACTTTTTTCTTTGTTTTAAAATTTTCTATAAATTTTTTTCTTTTTATTTTTTTTTCATTTTTTTGCCTCTTCATTTTTTATTTTTTTCTTCTTTTTCTCAAATTTTATTTTATATATTTTGCATTTTCATTTTTTATTTTTTTCTTAAATCTTTTTGTTCGCACCTTTTTTTATTTCTTCTTTATAATTTTAAAACCTCAAACTTCTTTTTTTGTGCACTTTCTTTTATTTTATTTTTCATCTTTCATATTTTATATCTTTTTCCTCTATTTGTTTTTTTTTTTTTTTTGTTTTTCTTTCTACATTCTAAACTAAAAGTTTTTTCCATTTTATATTTGAAATTTTTATTCATTTGTCTTTTTATATTTTTTTGCTTCGCTAATTTTTTATTTTCTTACTTTGTTTATTTTTATTTTTCCTTTCTGGGTATTTTATTTAATTTTTTCGCTTAATTTATTTTTTTTCAACTTTGTAATTTTTTAATAACTTTTTTCCTTCACAATTTTCCTTCTTTTTGCTTTTTTTTCATATGCTTTCATTTTTACTGGTTTTAATTTTTTCGTTGTTTTAAAAATTTTTATTTTTCTATTTTTTATTCCAAATCTTTTGTCTTTTCTTGCTTCTCTTTTTTTTTCCACACATTTCCTTTCATTTCTTATTTGTATTTTTAAATTCTCATACTTTTTTTTTTTTTTGCATTAACTTTTCTCTTTTTTAATTTTTTGTCTGACTTTTTATATTGTTAGGACTTATACGTTTTTCATTTTTTTTTGTCTTTTTTAAACTTTTTTTTTTTCATTTTGTCGTTCCATTTCATTTTTGAAATTTTTATTCAATTTTTATCCTTTTTTTGTATTTTTTTTCTTTTTGTTTTATTTCATATTTTTGCCTCTTCATTTTTTATTTTTTTCTTCTTTTTCTCATTTTTTTCTCAAATATTTTTTTATATATTTTGTATTTTCATTTGTTATTTTTTTCTTAAATCTTTTTGTTCACACCTTTTTTTATTTCTTCTTTGTAATTTTAAAACCTCAAACTTCTTTTTTTGTGCACTTTCTTTTTATATTCGAAATTTTTATTCATTTTGTCTTTTTATATTTTTTGATTCCCTAATTTTTTATTTTCTTACTTTGTTTATTTTTATTTTTTTCCTTTTATATTTTTTGATTCCCTAACTTTTTTTTACTTTGTAAATTTTTAATAACTTTTTCCCTTTGCAATTTTCCTTCTTTTTGCTTTTTTTTTTTTCATATGTTTTCATTTTTACTTTTTTTGATTTTTTCGTTGTTTTAAAAATTTTTATTTTTCTCTTTTTTATTCCAAATCTTTTGTCTTTTCTTTTTTTTTCCACAAATTTCCTTTCATTTCTTATTTGCGTTTTTAAATTCTCATACTTTTTTTTTTTAATTTTGCATTAACTTTTCTCTTTTTTAATTTTTTGTCAGACTTTTTAGATTGTTTGGTCTTATATGTTTTTTAAATTTTTGTATTTTTTAAACTAATTTTTTTTTTCATTTTGTCACTCCATTTCATTTTTGAAATTTTTATTCAATTTTTGTCCTTTTTCATTTTCTTACTTTTTATAATTTTTTGTTGTATTTTTGTTTTTTTTTTCTTTTTTCGTGCTTTATCTATCTTTTTTCTTTTGCTTTAATTTTTTTTCTTATTTTATTTTCTTTCTTTATTCATAAATTTTTATAAAGTTTTGAAATTTTTTATTTTTCTATCTTTTTTTCTTTTATCATTCTTGGTTATTTTCTGTTGCATTTTTATAATTTTTCATTAACTTTTTCTCCTTCCGAATTTTTCTTCTTTTTTTTACTTTTTTTTATGTGCTTTCATTCTTTTTTCGTTCAGTTTTTTCTTTGTTTTAAAATTTTCTATAAATTTTTTTCTTTTTGTTTTATTTCATATTTTTGCCTCTTCATTCTTTATTTTTTTTCTTCTTTTTCTCAAATTTTATTTTATATATTTTGTATTTTCATTTTTTATTTTTTTCTTAAATCTTTTTGTTCACACCTTTTTTTTTTTCTTCTTTATAACTTTAAAACCTCAAACTTCTTTTTTTGTGCACTTTCTTTTATTTTATTTTTCATCTTTCATATTTTATATCTTTTTCCTCTATTTGTTATTTTCTTTTTCTTTTTCTTTGTAAATTCTAAACTAAAAGTTTTTTCCATTTTATATTTGATTATTCATTTTGTCTTTTTATATTTTTTTGATTCGCTAATTTTTTATTTTTTCCTTTTTTGGTATTTTATTTATTTTATTTATTTTCTTATTTTTTTCTACTTTGTAATTTCTTAATAACTTTTTCCCTTCACAATTTTCCTTCTTTTTGCTTTTTTTACATATGCTTTCATGTTTACTTGTTTTAATTTTTCATTGTTTTAAAAATTTTTATTTTTCTGTTTTTTATTCCAAATCTTTTGTCTTTTCTTTTTTTTTTCCCACAAATTTCCTTTCATTTCTTATTTGCGTTTTTAAATTCTCATACTTTTTTTTATTTTGCATTAACTTTGCTCTTTTTTAATTTTTTCTCTGACTTTTTAGATTATTAGGTCTTATATGTTTTTCAATTTTTTGTTAAACTAATTTTTTTTTCATTTTGTCATTCCATTTCATTTTTGAAATTTTTATTCAATTTTTGTCCTTTTCTTATTTTCTTACTTTTTATATTTTTTTTTGTATTTTTGTTTTTTTTGTGCTTTATTTATCTTTTTTCTTTTGCTTTACTTTTTTTTCTTATTTTATTTTATTTTTTATTTTCTTTCTTTATTTATAATTTCATAAATTTTTATAAAGTTTTAGAATTTTTTACTTTTCTATCTTTTTTTCTTTTATCATTCTTGGTTTTTTCTATTGCATTTTTATATTTTTTTCATTAACTTTTTCTCCTTCCAAATTTTTCTTCTTTTTTTTACTTTTTTTTATATGCCATCATTCTTTTTTGTTCACTTTTTTCTTTGTTTTAAAATTTTCTATAAATTTTTTCTTTTTCTTTTATTTCATATTTTTGCCTCTTCATTTTTTATTTTTTTCTTCTTTTTCTCAAATTTTATTTTATATATTTTGTATTTTCTTTTTTTTTTCTTAAATCTTTTTGTTCACACCTTTTTTTATTTCTTCTTTATAGTTTTAAAACCTCAAACTTCTTTTTTTGTGCACTTTCTTTTATTTTATTTTTCATCTTTCATATTTTATATCTTTTTCCTCTGTTTGTTATATTTTTTTTATTTTTCTTTGTACATTCTGAACCAATAGTTTTTTTCGTTTTATATTTGAAATTTTTATTCATTTTGTCTTTTTATATTTTTTTATTCGCTAATTTTTTATTTTCTTACTTTGTTTATTTTTATTTTTTCCTTTTTTGGTATTTTGTTTAATTTTTTCTCTTAATTTATTTTTTTATTTTCTTTTTTTTCTACTTTGTAATTTTTTAATAACTTTTTCCCTTCATAATTTGCCTTCTTTTTGCTTTTTTTTCATATGCTTTCATTTTTACTTGTTTTTATTTTTTTTGTTGTTTTAAAATTTTCTATTTTTTATTCCAAATCTTTTGTCTCTTTTTTTCCTCAAATTTCCTTTCATTTCTTATTTGCGCTTTTAAATTCTCATACTTTTTTTTTTTATTTTGCATTAACTTTTCTCTTTTTTAATTTTTTGTCTGACTTTTTATATTGTTAGGTCTTATATGTTTTTCAATTTTTTTTATTTTTTAAACTAATTTTATTTTCATTTTGTCATTCCATTTCATTTTTGAAATTTTTATTCATTTTTTGTCCTCTTTCATTTTCTTACCTTTTATAATTTTTTGTTTTTTTTTTTCTTTTTTCATGCTTTATTTATCTTTTTTCTTTTGCTTTAATTTTTTTTTCTTATTTTAATTTTTCGTCGTTTTAAAAATTTTATTTTTCTATTTTTTATTCCAAATCTTTTGTCTTTTCTTTTTTTTTTTTCCATAAATTTCCTTTCATTTCTTATTTGTGTTTTTAAATTCCCAAACTTTTTATATTGTTAGAACTTATATGTTTTTCAATTTTTTGTATTTTTTAAACTAATTTTTTTCATTTTGTCATTCCATTTCATTTTTGAAATTTTTATTCAATTTTTGTCCTTTTTCATTTTCTTACTTTTTATATTTTTTGTTGTATTTTTGTTTTTTTTTTTTGTGCTTTATTTATCTTTTTTCTTTTGCTTTAATTTTTTTTCGTGTTTTATTTTCTTTCTTTATTTATAATTTCATAAATTTTTATAAAGTTTTGGAATTTTTTATTTTTCTATCTTTTTTTCTTTTATCATTCTTGGTTATTTTCTATTGCATTTTTATAATTTTTCATTAACTTTTTCTCCTTCCGAATTTTTCTTCTTTTTTTTACTTTTTTTTTATGTGCTTTCCATTTTTTTTTGTTCACTTTTTTCTTTGTTTTAAAATTTTCTATAAATTTTTTTCTTTTTATTTTTTTTTCATTTTTTTGCCTCTTCATTTTTTATTTTTTTCTTCTTTTTCTCAAATTTTATTTTATATATTTTGCATTTTCATTTTTTATTTTTTTCTTAAATCTTTTTGTTCGCACTTTTTTTTATTTCTTCTTTATAATTTTAAAACCTCAAACTTCTTTTTTTGTGCACTTTCTTTTATTTTATTTTTCATCTTTCATATTTTATATCTTTTTCCTCTATTTGTTTTTTTTTTTTTTTTGTTTTTCTTTCTACATTCTAAACTAAAAGTTTTTTCCATTTTATATTTGAAATTTTTATTCATTTGTCTTTTTATATTTTTTTGCTTCGCTAATTTTTTATTTTCTTACTTTGTTTATTTTTATTTTTCCTTTCTGGGTATTTTATTTAATTTTTTCGCTTAATTTATTTTTTTTCAACTTTGTAATTTTTTAATAACTTTTTTCCTTCACAATTTTCCTTCTTTTTGCTTTTTTTTCATATGCTTTCATTTTTACTGGTTTTAATTTTTTCGTTGTTTTAAAAATTTTTATTTTTCTATTTTTTATTCCAAATCTTTTGTCTTTTCTTGCTTCTCTTTTTTTTTCCACACATTTCCTTTCATTTCTTATTTGTATTTTTAAATTCTCATACTTTTTTTTTTTTTTGCATTAACTTTTCTCTTTTTTAATTTTTTGTCTGACTTTTTATATTGTTAGGACTTATACGTTTTTCATTTTTTTTTGTCTTTTTTAAACTTTTTTTTTTTCATTTTGTCGTTCCATTTCATTTTTGAAATTTTTATTCAATTTTTATCCTTTTTTTGTATTTTTTTTCTTTTTGTTTTATTTCATATTTTTGCCTCTTCATTTTTTATTTTTTTCTTCTTTTTCTCATTTTTTTCTCAAATATTTTTTTATATATTTTGTATTTTCATTTGTTATTTTTTTCTTAAATCTTTTTGTTCACACCTTTTTTTATTTCTTCTTTGTAATTTTAAAACCTCAAACTTCTTTTTTTGTGCACTTTCTTTTTATATTCGAAATTTTTATTCATTTTGTCTTTTTATATTTTTTGATTCCCTAATTTTTTATTTTCTTACTTTGTTTATTTTTATTTTTTTCCTTTTATATTTTTTGATTCCCTAACTTTTTTTTACTTTGTAAATTTTTAATAACTTTTTCCCTTTGCAATTTTCCTTCTTTTTGCTTTTTTTTTTTTCATATGTTTTCATTTTTACTTTTTTTGATTTTTTCGTTGTTTTAAAAATTTTTATTTTTCTCTTTTTTATTCCAAATCTTTTGTCTTTTCTTTTTTTTTCCACAAATTTCCTTTCATTTCTTATTTGCGTTTTTAAATTCTCATACTTTTTTTTTTTAATTTTGCATTAACTTTTCTCTTTTTTAATTTTTTGTCAGACTTTTTAGATTGTTTGGTCTTATATGTTTTTTAAATTTTTGTATTTTTTAAACTAATTTTTTTTTTCATTTTGTCACTCCATTTCATTTTTGAAATTTTTATTCAATTTTTGTCCTTTTTCATTTTCTTACTTTTTATAATTTTTTGTTGTATTTTTGTTTTTTTTTTCTTTTTTCGTGCTTTATCTATCTTTTTTCTTTTGCTTTAATTTTTTTTCTTATTTTATTTTCTTTCTTTATTCATAAATTTTTATAAAGTTTTGAAATTTTTTATTTTTCTATCTTTTTTTCTTTTATCATTCTTGGTTATTTTCTGTTGCATTTTTATAATTTTTCATTAACTTTTTCTCCTTCCGAATTTTTCTTCTTTTTTTTACTTTTTTTTATGTGCTTTCATTCTTTTTCGTTCAGTTTTTTCTTTGTTTTAAAATTTTCTATAAATTTTTTTCTTTTTGTTTTATTTCATATTTTTGCCTCTTCATTCTTTATTTTTTTTCTTCTTTTTCTCAAATTTTATTTTATATATTTTGTATTTTCATTTTTTATTTTTTTCTTAAATCTTTTTGTTCACACCTTTTTTTTTTTCTTCTTTATAACTTTAAAACCTCAAACTTCTTTTTTTGTGCACTTTCTTTTATTTTATTTTTCATCTTTCATATTTTATATCTTTTTCCTCTATTTGTTATTTTCTTTTTCTTTTTCTTTGTAAATTCTAAACTAAAAGTTTTTTCCATTTTATATTTGATTATTCATTTTGTCTTTTTATATTTTTTTGATTCGCTAATTTTTTATTTTTTCCTTTTTTGGTATTTTATTTATTTTTTTTATTTTCTTATTTTTTTCTACTTTGTAATTTCTTAATAACTTTTTCCCTTCACAATTTTCCTTCTTTTTGCTTTTTTTACATATGCTTTCATGTTTACTTGTTTTAATTTTTCATTGTTTTAAAAATTTTTATTTTTCTGTTTTTTATTCCAAATCTTTTGTCTTTTCTTTTTTTTTTCCCACAAATTTCCTTTCATTTCTTATTTGCGTTTTTAAATTCTCATACTTTTTTTTATTTTGCATTAACTTTGCTCTTTTTTAATTTTTTCTCTGACTTTTTATATTATTAGGTCTTATATGTTTTTCAATTTTTTGTTAAACTAATTTTTTTTTCATTTTGTCATTCCATTTCATTTTTGAAATTTTTATTCAATTTTTGTCCTTTTCTTATTTTCTTACTTTTTATATTTTTTTTTGTATTTTTGTTTTTTTTGTGCTTTATTTATCTTTTTTCTTTTGCTTTACTTTTTTTTCTTATTTTATTTTATTTTTTATTTTCTTTCTTTATTTATAATTTCATAAATTTTTATAAAGTTTTAGAATTTTTTACTTTTCTATCTTTTTTTCTTTTATCATTCTTGGTTATTTTCTATTGCATTTTTATATTTTTTTCATTAACTTTTTCTCCTTCCAAATTTTTCTTCTTTTTTTTACTTTTTTTTATATGCCATCATTCTTTTTTGTTCACTTTTTTCTTTGTTTTAAAATTTTCTATAAATTTTTTCTTTTTCTTTTATTTCATATTTTTGCCTCTTCATTTTTTATTTTTTTCTTCTTTTTCTCAAATTTTATTTTATATATTTTGTATTTTCTTTTTTTTTTCTTAAATCTTTTTGTTCACACCTTTTTTTATTTCTTCTTTATAGTTTTAAAACCTCAAACTTCTTTTTTTGTGCACTTTCTTTTATTTTATTTTTCATCTTTCATATTTTATATCTTTTTCCTCTGTTTGTTATATTTTTTTTATTTTTCTTTGTACATTCTGAACCAATAGTTTTTTTCGTTTTATATTTGAAATTTTTATTCATTTTGTCTTTTTATATTTTTTTATTCGCTAATTTTTTATTTTCTTACTTTGTTTATTTTTATTTTTTCCTTTTTTGGTATTTTGTTTAATTTTTTCTCTTAATTTATTTTTTTATTTTCTTTTTTTTCTACTTTGTAATTTTTTAATAACTTTTTCCCTTCATAATTTGCCTTCTTTTTGCTTTTTTTTCATATGCTTTCATTTTTACTTGTTTTTATTTTTTTTGTTGTTTTAAAATTTTCTATTTTTCTATTTTTTATTCCAAATCTTTTGTCTCTTTTTTTCCTCAAATTTCCTTTCATTTCTTATTTGCGCTTTTAAATTCTCATACTTTTTTTTTTATTTTGCATTAACTTTTCTCTTTTTTAATTTTTTGTCTGACTTTTTATATTGTTAGGTCTTATATGTTTTTCAATTTTTTTTATTTTTTAAACTAATTTTATTTTCATTTTGTCATTCCATTTCATTTTTGAAATTTTTATTCATTTTTTGTCCTCTTTCATTTTCTTACCTTTTATAATTTTTTGTTTTTCTTTTTCTTTTTTCATGCTTTATTTATCTTTTTTCTTTTGCTTTAATTTTTTTTTCTTATTTTAATTTTTCGTCGTTTTAAAAATTTTATTTTTCTATTTTTTATTCCAAATCTTTTGTCTTTTCTTTTTTTTTTTCCATAAATTTCCTTTCATTTCTTATTTGTGTTTTTAAATTCCCAAACTTTTTATATTGTTAGAACTTATATGTTTTTCAATTTTTTGTATTTTTTAAACTAATTTTTTTCATTTTGTCATTCCATTTCATTTTTGAAATTTTTATTCAATTTTTGTCCTTTTTCATTTTCTTACTTTTTATATTTTTTGTTGTATTTTTGTTTTTTTTTTTTGTGCTTTATTTATCTTTTTTCTTTTGCTTTAATTTTTTTTCGTGTTTTATTTTCTTTCTTTATTTATAATTTCATAAATTTTTATAAAGTTTTGAAATTTTTTATTTTTTTATCTTTTTTTCTTTTATCATTCTTGGTTATTTTCTATTGCATTTTTATAATTTTTCATTAACTTTTTCTCCTTCCGAATTTTTCTTCTTTTTTTTACTTTTTTTTTATGTGCTTTCATTTTTTTTTTGTTCACTTTTTTCTTTGTTTTAAAATTTTCTATAAATTTTTTTCTTTTTATTTTTTTTTTCATATTTTTGCCTCTTCATTTTTTATTTTTTTCTTCTTTTTCTCAAATTTTATTTTATATATTTTGCATTTTCATTTTTTATTTTTTTCTTAAATCTTTTTGTTCGCACCTTTTTTTATTTCTTCTTTATAATTTTAAAACCTCAAACTTCTTTTTTTGTGCACTTTCTTTTATTTTATTTTTCATCTTTCATATTTTATATCTTTTTCCTCTATTTGTTTTTTTTTTTTTTTTGTTTTTCTTTCTACATTCTAAACTAAAAGTTTTTTCCATTTTATATTTGAAATTTTTATTCATTTGTCTTTTTATATTTTTTTGCTTCGCTAATTTTTTATTTTCTTACTTTGTTTATTTTTATTTTTCCTTTCTGGGTATTTTATTTAATCTTTTCGCTTAATTTATTTTTTTTCAACTTTGTAATTTTTTAATAACTTTTTTCCTTCACAATTTTCCTTCTTTTTGCTTTTTTTTCATATGCTTTCATTTTTACTGGTTTTAATTTTTTCGTTGTTTTAAAAATTTTTATTTTTCTATTTTTTATTCCAAATCTTTTGTCTTTTCTTGCTTCTCTTTTTTTTTCCACACATTTCCTTTCATTTCTTATTTGTATTTTTAAATTCTCATACTTTTTTTTTTTTTGCATTAACTTTTCTCTTTTTTAATTTTTTGTCTGACTTTTTATATTGTTAGGACTTATACGTTTTTCATTTTTTTTTGTCTTTTTTAAACTTTTTTTTTTTTCATTTTGTCGTTCCATTTCATTTTTGAAATTTTTATTCATTTTTTGTCCTTTTTTTGTATTTTTTTTCTTTTTGTTTTATTTCATATTTTTGCCTCTTCATTTTTTATTTTTTTCTTCTTTTTCTCATTTTTTTCTCAAATATTTTTTTATATATTTTGTATTTTCATTTGTTATTTTTTTCTTAAATCTTTTTGTTCACACCTTTTTTTATTTCTTCTTTGTAATTTTAAAACCTCAAACTTCTTTTTTTGTGCACTTTCTTTTTATATTCGAAATTTTTATTCATTTTGCCTTTTTATATTTTTTGATCCCCTAATTTTTTATTTTCTTACTTTGTTTATTTTTATTTTTTTCCTTTTATATTTTTTGATTCCCTAACTTTTTTTTACTTTGTAAATTTTTAATAACTTTTTCCCTTTGCAATTTTCCTTCTTTTTGCTTTTTTTTTTTTCATATGTTTTCATTTTTACTTTTTTTAAATTTTTCGTTGTTTTAAAAATTTTTATTTTTCTCTTTTTTATTCCAAATCTTTTGTCTTTTCTTTTTTTTTCCACAAATTTCCTTTCATTTCTTATTTGCGTTTTTAAATTCTCATACTTTTTTTTTTTAATTTTGCATTAACTTTTCTCTTTTTTAATTTTTTGTCAGACTTTTTAGATTGTTTGGTCTTATATGTTTTTTAAATTTTTGTATTTTTTAAACTAATTTTTTTTTTCATTTTGTCACTCCATTTCATTTTTGAAATTTTTATTCAATTTTTGTCCTTTTTCATTTTCTTACTTTTTATAATTTTTTGTTGTATTTTTGTTTTTTTTTTCTTTTTTCGTGCTTTATCTATCTTTTTTCTTTTGCTTTAATTTTTTTTCTTATTTTATTTTCTTTCTTTATTCATAATTTCATAAATTTTTATAAAGTTTTGAAATTTTTTATTTTTCTATCTTTTTTTCTTTTATCATTCTTGGTTATTTTCTGTTGCATTTTTATAATTTTTCATTAACTTTTTCTCCTTCCGAATTTTTCTTCTTTTTTTTACTTTTTTTTATGTGCTTTCATTCTTTTTCGTTCAGTTTTTTCTTTGTTTTAAAATTTTCTATAAATTTTTTTCTTTTTGTTTTATTTCATATTTTTGCCTCTTCATTCTTTATTTTTTTTCTTCTTTTTCTCAAATTTTATTTTATATATTTTGTATTTTCATTTTTTATTTTTTTCTTAAATCTTTTTGTTCACACCTTTTTTTTTTTCTTCTTTATAACTTTAAAACCTCAAACTTCTTTTTTTGTGCACTTTCTTTTATTTTATTTTTCATCTTTCATATTTTATATCTTTTTCCTCTATTTGTTATTTTCTTTTTCTTTTTCTTTGTAAATTCTAAACTAAAAGTTTTTTCCATTTTATATTTGATTATTCATTTTGTCTTTTTATATTTTTTTGATTCGCTAATTTTTTATTTTTTCCTTTTTTGGTATTTTATTTATTTTTTTTATTTTCTTATTTTTTTCTACTTTGTAATTTCTTAATAACTTTTTCCCTTCACAATTTTCCTTCTTTTTGCTTTTTTTACATATGCTTTCATGTTTACTTGTTTTAATTTTTCATTGTTTTAAAAATTTTTATTTTTCTGTTTTTTATTCCAAATCTTTTGTCTTTTCTTTTTTTTTTCCCACAAATTTCCTTTCATTTCTTATTTGCGTTTTTAAGTTCTGATACTTTTTTTTATTTTGCATTAACTTTGCTCTTTTTTAATTTTTCTCTGACTTTTTATATTATTAGGTCTTATATGTTTTTCAATTTTTTGTTAAACTAATTTTTTTTTCATTTTGTCATTCCATTTCATTTTTGAAATTTTTATTCAATTTTTGTCCTTTTCTTATTTTCTTACTTTTTATATTTTTTGTTGTATTTTTGTTTTTTTTGTGCTTTATTTATCTTTTTTCTTTTGCTTTACTTTTTTTTCTTATTTTATTTTATTTTTTATTTTCTTTCTTTATTTATAATTTCATAAATTTTTATAAAGTTTTAGAATTTTTTACTTTTCTATCTTTTTTTCTTTTATCATTCTTGGTTATTTTCTATTGCATTTTTATATTTTTTTCATTAACTTTTTCTCCTTCCAAATTTTTCTTCTTTTTTTTACTTTTTTTTATATGCCATCATTCTTTTTTGTTCACTTTTTTCTTTGTTTTAAAATTTTCTATAAATTTTTTCTTTTTCTTTTATTTCATATTTTTGCCTCTTCATTTTTTATTTTTTTCTTCTTTTTCTCAAATTTTATTTTATATATTTTGTATTTTCTTTTTTTTTTCTTAAATCTTTTTGTTCACACCTTTTTTTATTTCTTCTTTATAGTTTTAAAACCTCAAACTTCTTTTTTTGTGCACTTTCTTTTATTTTATTTTTCATCTTTCATATTTTATATCTTTTTCCTCTGTTTGTTATATTTTTTTATTTTTCTTTGTACATTCTGAACCAATAGTTTTTTTCGTTTTATATTTGAAATTTTTATTCATTTTGTCTTTTTATATTTTTTTATTCGCTAATTTTTTATTTTCTTACTTTGTTTATTTTTATTTTTTCCTTTTTTGGTATTTTGTTTAATTTTTTCTCTTAATTTATTTTTTTATTTTCTTTTTTTTCTACTTTGTAATTTTTTAATAACTTTTTCCCTTCATAATTTGCCTTCTTTTTGCTTTTTTTTCATATGCTTTCATTTTTACTTGTTTTTATTTTTTTTGTTGTTTTAAAATTTTCTATTTTTCTATTTTTTATTCCAAATCTTTTGTCTCTTTTTTTCCTCAAATTTCCTTTCATTTCTTATTTGCGCTTTTAAATTCTCATACTTTTTTTTTTATTTTGCATTAACTTTTCTCTTTTTTAATTTTTTGTCTGACTTTTTATATTGTTAGGTCTTATATGTTTTTCAATTTTTTTTATTTTTTAAACTAATTTTATTTTCATTTTGTCATTCCATTTCATTTTTGAAATTTTTATTCATTTTTTGTCCTCTTTCATTTTCTTACCTTTTATAATTTTTTGTTTTTTTTTTTCTTTTTTCATGCTTTATTTATCTTTTTTCTTTTGCTTTAATTTTTTTTTCTTATTTTAATTTTTCGTCGTTTTAAAAATTTTATTTTTCTATTTTTTATTCCAAATCTTTTGTCTTTTCTTTTTTTTTTTTCCATAAATTTCCTTTCATTTCTTATTTGTGTTTTTAAATTCCCAAACTTTTTATATTGTTAGAACTTATATGTTTTTCAATTTTTTGTATTTTTTAAACTAATTTTTTTCATTTTGTCATTCCATTTCATTTTTGAAATTTTTATTCAATTTTTGTCCTTTTTCATTTTCTTACTTTTTATATTTTTTGTTGTATTTTTGTTTTTTTTTTTTGTGCTTTATTTATCTTTTTTCTTTTGCTTTAATTTTTTTTCGTGTTTTATTTTCTTTCTTTATTTATAATTTCATAAATTTTTATAAAGTTTTGGAATTTTTTATTTTTTTATCTTTTTTTCTTTTATCATTCTTGGTTATTTTCTATTGCATTTTTATAATTTTTCATTAACTTTTTCTCCTTCCGAATTTTTCTTCTTTTTTTTACTTTTTTTTTATGTGCTTTCATTTTTTTTTTGTTCACTTTTTTCTTTGTTTTAAAATTTTCTATAAATTTTTTTCTTTTTATTTTTTTTTCATATTTTTGCCTCTTCATTTTTTATTTTTTTCTTCTTTTTCTCAAATTTTATTTTATATATTTTGCATTTTCATTTTTTATTTTTTTCTTAAATCTTTTTGTTCGCACCTTTTTTTATTTCTTCTTTATAATTTTAAAACCTCAAACTTCTTTTTTTGTGCACTTTTTTTTATTTTATTTTTCATCTTTCATATTTTATATCTTTTTCCTCTATTTGTTTTTTTTTTTTTTTTGTTTTTCTTTCTACATTCTAAACTAAAAGTTTTTTCCATTTTATATTTGAAATTTTTATTCATTTGTCTTTTTATATTTTTTTGCTTCGCTAATTTTTTATTTTCTTACTTTGTTTATTTTTATTTTTCCTTTCTGGGTATTTTATTTAATCTTTTCGCTTAATTTATTTTTTTTCAACTTTGTAATTTTTTAATAACTTTTTTCCTTCACAATTTTCCTTCTTTTTGCTTTTTTTTCATATGCTTTCATTTTTACTGGTTTTAATTTTTTCGTTGTTTTAAAAATTTTTATTTTTCTATTTTTTATTCCAAATCTTTTGTCTTTTCTTGCTTCTCTTTTTTTTTCCACACATTTCCTTTCATTTCTTATTTGTATTTTTAAATTCTCATACTTTTTTTTTTTTTGCATTAACTTTTCTCTTTTTTAATTTTTTGTCTGACTTTTTATATTGTTAGGACTTATACGTTTTTCATTTTTTTTTGTCTTTTTTAAACTTTTTTTTTTTTCATTTTGTCGTTCCATTTCATTTTTGAAATTTTTATTCATTTTTTGTCCTTTTTTTGTATTTTTTTTCTTTTTGTTTTATTTCATATTTTTGCCTCTTCATTTTTTATTTTTTTCTTCTTTTTCTCATTTTTTTCTCAAATATTTTTTTATATATTTTGTATTTTCATTTGTTATTTTTTTCTTAAATCTTTTTGTTCACACCTTTTTTTATTTCTTCTTTGTAATTTTAAAACCTCAAACTTCTTTTTTTGTGCACTTTCTTTTTATATTCGAAATTTTTATTCATTTTGCCTTTTTATATTTTTTGATCCCCTAATTTTTTATTTTCTTACTTTGTTTATTTTTATTTTTTTCCTTTTATATTTTTTGATTCCCTAACTTTTTTTTACTTTGTAAATTTTTAATAACTTTTTCCCTTTGCAATTTTCCTTCTTTTTGCTTTTTTTTTTTCATATGTTTTCATTTTTACTTTTTTTAAATTTTTCGTTGTTTTAAAAATTTTTATTTTTCTCTTTTTTATTCCAAATCTTTTGTCTTTTCTTTTTTTTTCCACAAATTTCCTTTCATTTCTTATTTGCGTTTTTAAATTCTCATACTTTTTTTTTTTAATTTTGCATTAACTTTTCTCTTTTTTAATTTTTTGTCAGACTTTTTAGATTGTTTGGTCTTATATGTTTTTTAAATTTTTGTATTTTTTAAACTAATTTTTTTTTTCATTTTGTCACTCCATTTCATTTTTGAAATTTTTATTCAATTTTTGTCCTTTTTCATTTTCTTACTTTTTATAATTTTTTGTTGTATTTTTGTTTTTTTTTTTCTTTTTTCGTGCTTTATCTATCTTTTTTCTTTTGCTTTAATTTTTTTTCTTATTTTATTTTCTTTCTTTATTCATAATTTCATAAATTTTTATAAAGTTTTGAAATTTTTTATTTTTCTATCTTTTTTTCTTTTATCATTCTTGGTTATTTTCTGTTGCATTTTTATAATTTTTCATTAACTTTTTCTCCTTCCGAATTTTTCTTCTTTTTTTTACTTTTTTTTATGTGCTTTCATTCTTTTTCGTTCAGTTTTTTCTTTGTTTTAAAATTTTCTATAAATTTTTTTCTTTTTGTTTTATTTCATATTTTTGCCTCTTCATTCTTTATTTTTTTTCTTCTTTTTCTCAAATTTTATTTTATATATTTTGTATTTTCATTTTTTATTTTTTTCTTAAATCTTTTTGTTCACACCTTTTTTTTTTTCTTCTTTATAACTTTAAAACCTCAAACTTCTTTTTTTGTGCACTTTCTTTTATTTTATTTTTCATCTTTCATATTTTATATCTTTTTCCTCTATTTGTTATTTTCTTTTTCTTTTTCTTTGTAAATTCTAAACTAAAAGTTTTTTCCATTTTATATTTGATTATTCATTTTGTCTTTTTATATTTTTTTGATTCGCTAATTTTTTATTTTTTCCTTTTTTGGTATTTTATTTATTTTTTTTATTTTCTTATTTTTTTCTACTTTGTAATTTCTTAATAACTTTTTCCCTTCACAATTTTCCTTCTTTTTGCTTTTTTTACATATGCTTTCATGTTTACTTGTTTTAATTTTTCATTGTTTTAAAAATTTTTATTTTTCTGTTTTTTATTCCAAATCTTTTGTCTTTTCTTTTTTTTTTCCCACAAATTTCCTTTCATTTCTTATTTGCGTTTTTAAATTCTCATACTTTTTTTTATTTTGCATTAACTTTGCTCTTTTTTAATTTTTTCTCTGACTTTTTATATTATTAGGTCTTATATGTTTTTCAATTTTTTGTTAAACTAATTTTTTTTTTCATTTTGTCATTCCATTTCATTTTTGAAATTTTTATTCAATTTTTGTCCTTTTCTTATTTTCTTACTTTTTATATTTTTTGTTGTATTTTTGTTTTTTTTGTGCTTTATTTATCTTTTTTCTTTTGCTTTACTTTTTTTTCTTATTTTATTTTATTTTTTATTTTCTTTCTTTATTTATAATTTCATAAATTTTTATAAAGTTTTAGAATTTTTTACTTTTCTATCTTTTTTTCTTTTATCATTCTTGGTTATTTTCTATTGCATTTTTATATTTTTTTCATTAACTTTTTCTCCTTCCAAATTTTTCTTCTTTTTTTTACTTTTTTTTATATGCCATCATTCTTTTTTGTTCACTTTTTTCTTTGTTTTAAAATTTTCTATAAATTTTTTCTTTTTCTTTTATTTCATATTTTTGCCTCTTCATTTTTTATTTTTTTCTTCTTTTTCTCAAATTTTATTTTATATATTTTGTATTTTCTTTTTTCTTTCTTAAATCTTTTTGTTCACACCTTTTTTTATTTCTTCTTTATAGTTTTAAAACCTCAAACTTCTTTTTTTGTGCACTTTCTTTTATTTTATTTTTCATCTTTCATATTTTATATCTTTTTCCTCTGTTTGTTATATTTTTTTTTATTTTTCTTTGTACATTCTGAACCAATAGTTTTTTTCGTTTTATATTTGAAATTTTTATTCATTTTGTCTTTTTATATTTTTTTATTCGCTAATTTTTTATTTTCTTACTTTGTTTATTTTTATTTTTTCCTTTTTTGGTATTTTGTTTAATTTTTTCTCTTAATTTATTTTTTTATTTTCTTTTTTTTCTACTTTGTAATTTTTTAATAACTTTTTCCCTTCATAATTTGCCTTCTTTTTGCTTTTTTTTCATATGCTTTCATTTTTACTTGTTTTTATTTTTTTTGTTGTTTTAAAATTTTCTATTTTTCTATTTTTTATTCCAAATCTTTTGTCTCTTTTTTTCCTCAAATTTCCTTTCATTTCTTATTTGCGCTTTTAAATTCTCATACTTTTTTTTTTTATTTTGCATTAACTTTTCTCTTTTTTAATTTTTTGTCTGACTTTTTATATTGTTAGGTCTTATATGTTTTTCAATTTTTTTTATTTTTTAAACTAATTTTATTTTCATTTTGTCATTCCATTTCATTTTTGAAATTTTTATTCATTTTTTGTCCTCTTTCATTTTCTTACCTTTTATAATTTTTTGTTTTTTTTTTTCTTTTTTCATGCTTTATTTATCTTTTTTCTTTTGCTTTAATTTTTTTTTCTTATTTTAATTTTTCGTCGTTTTAAAAATTTTATTTTTCTATTTTTTATTCCAAATCTTTTGTCTTTTCTTTTTTTTTTTTCCATAAATTTCCTTTCATTTCTTATTTGTGTTTTTAAATTCCCAAACTTTTTATATTGTTAGAACTTATATGTTTTTCAATTTTTTGTATTTTTTAAACTAATTTTTTTCATTTTGTCATTCCATTTCATTTTTGAAATTTTTATTCAATTTTTGTCCTTTTTCATTTTCTTACTTTTTATATTTTTTGTTGTATTTTTGTTTTTTTTTTTTTGTGCTTTATTTATCTTTTTTCTTTTGCTTTAATTTTTTTTCGTGTTTTATTTTCTTTCTTTATTTATAATTTCATAAATTTTTATAAAGTTTTGGAATTTTTTATTTTTCTATCTTTTTTTCTTTTATCATTCTTGGTTATTTTCTATTGCATTTTTATAATTTTTCATTAACTTTTTCTCCTTCCAAATTTTTCTTCTTTTTTTTACTTTTTTTTTATGTGCTTTCATTTTTTTTTTGTTCACTTTTTTCTTTGTTTTAAAATTTTCTATAAATTTTTTTCTTTTTATTTTTTTTTTTCATATTTTTGCCTCTTCATTTTTTATTTTTTTCTTCTTTTTCTCAAATTTTATTTTATATATTTTGCATTTTCATTTTTTATTTTTTTCTTAAATCTTTTTGTTCGCACCTTTTTTTATTTCTTCTTTATAATTTTAAAACCTCAAACTTCTTTTTTTGTGCACTTTCTTTTATTTTATTTTTCATCTTTCATATTTTATATCTTTTTCCTCTATTTGTTTTTTTTTTTTTTTTGTTTTTCTTTCTACATTCTAAACTAAAAGTTTTTTCCATTTTATATTTGAAATTTTTATTCATTTGTCTTTTTATATTTTTTTGCTTCGCTAATTTTTTATTTTCTTACTTTGTTTATTTTTATTTTTCCTTTCTGGGTATTTTGTTTAATTTTTTCGCTTAATTTATTTTTTTTCAACTTTGTAATTTTTTAATAACTTTTTTCCTTCACAATTTTCCTTCTTTTTGCTTTTTTTTCATATGCTTTCATTTTTACTGGTTTTAATTTTTTCGTTGTTTTAAAAATTTTTATTTTTCTATTTTTTATTCCAAATCTTTTGTCTTTTCTTGCTTCTCTTTTTTTTTCCACACATTTCCTTTCATTTCTTATTTGTATTTTTAAATTCTCATACTTTTTTTTTTTTGCATTAACTTTTCTCTTTTTTAATTTTTTGTCTGACTTTTTATATTGTTAGGACTTATACGTTTTTCATTTTTTTTTGTCTTTTTTAAACTTTTTTTTTTTCATTTTGTCGTTCCATTTCATTTTTGAAATTTTTATTCAATTTTTGTCCTTTTTTTGTATTTTTTTTCTTTTTGTTTTATTTCATATTTTTGCCTCTTCATTTTTTATTTTTTTCTTCTTTTTCTCATTTTTTTCTCAAATATTTTTTTATATATTTTGTATTTTCATTTGTTATTTTTTTCTTAAATCTTTTTGTTCACACCTTTTTTTATTTCTTCTTTGTAATTTTAAAACCTCAAACTTCTTTTTTTGTGCACTTTCTTTTTATATTCGAAATTTTTATTCATTTTGTCTTTTTATATTTTTTGATTCCCTAATTTTTTATTTTCTTACTTTGTTTATTTTTATTTTTTTCCTTTTATATTTTTTGATTCCCTAACTTTTTTTTACTTTGTAAATTTTTAATAACTTTTTCCCTTTGCAATTTTCCTTCTTTTTGCTTTTTTTTTTTCATATGTTTTCATTTTTACTTTTTTTAAATTTTTCGTTGTTTTAAAAACTTTTATTTTTCTCTTTTTTATTCCAAATCTTTTGTCTTTTCTTTTTTTTTTCCACAAATTTCCTTTCATTTCTTATTTGCGTTTTTAAATTCTCATACTTTTTTTTTTTAATTTTGCATTAACTTTTCTCTTTTTTAATTTTTTGTCAGACTTTTTAGATTGTTTGGTCTTATATGTTTTTTAAATTTTTGTATTTTTTAAACTAATTTTTTTTTTCATTTTGTCACTCCATTTCATTTTTGAAATTTTTATTCAATTTTTGTCCTTTTTCATTTTCTTACTTTTTATAATTTTTTGTTGTATTTTTGTTTTTTTTTTCTTTTTTCGTGCTTTATCTATCTTTTTTCTTTTGCTTTAATTTTTTTTCTTATTTTATTTTCTTTCTTTATTCATAATTTCATAAATTTTTATAAAGTTTTGAAATTTTTTATTTTTCTATCTTTTTTTCTTTTATCATTCTTGGTTATTTTCTGTTGCATTTTTATAATTTTTCATTAACTTTTTCTCCTTCCGAATTTTTCTTCTTTTTTTTACTTTTTTTTATGTGCTTTCATTCTTTTTCGTTCAGTTTTTTCTTTGTTTTAAAATTTTCTATAAATTTTTTTCTTTTTGTTTTATTTCATATTTTTGCCTCTTCATTCTTTATTTTTTTTCTTCTTTTTCTCAAATTTTATTTTATATATTTTGTATTTTCATTTTTTATTTTTTTCTTAAATCTTTTTGTTCACACCTTTTTTTTTTTCTTCTTTATAACTTTAAAACCTCAAACTTCTTTTTTTGTGCACTTTCTTTTATTTTATTTTTCATCTTTCATATTTTATATCTTTTTCCTCTATTTGTTATTTTCTTTTTCTTTTTCTTTGTAAATTCTAAACTAAAAGTTTTTTCCATTTTATATTTGATTATTCATTTTGTCTTTTTATATTTTTTTGATTCGCTAATTTTTTATTTTTTCCTTTTTTGGTATTTTATTTATTTTTTTTATTTTCTTATTTTTTTCTACTTTGTAATTTCTTAATAACTTTTTCCCTTCACAATTTTCCTTCTTTTTGCTTTTTTTACATATGCTTTCATGTTTACTTGTTTTAATTTTTCATTGTTTTAAAAATTTTTATTTTTTTGTTTTTTATTCCAAATCTTTTGTCTTTTCTTTTTTTTTTCCCACAAATTTCCTTTCATTTCTTATTTGCGTTTTTAAATTCTCATACTTTTTTTTATTTTGCATTAACTTTGCTCTTTTTTAATTTTTTCTCTGACTTTTTATATTATTAGGTCTTATATGTTTTTCAATTTTTTGTTAAACTAATTTTTTTTTTCATTTTGTCATTCCATTTCATTTTTGAAATTTTTATTCAATTTTTGTCCTTTTCTTATTTTCTTACTTTTTATATTTTTTGTTGTATTTTTGTTTTTTTTGTGCTTTATTTATCTTTTTTCTTTTGCTTTACTTTTTTTTCTTATTTTATTTTATTTTTTATTTTCTTTCTTTATTTATAATTTCATAAATTTTTATAAAGTTTTAGAATTTTTTACTTTTCTATCTTTTTTTCTTTTATCATTCTTGGTTATTTTCTATTGCATTTTTATATTTTTTTCATTAACTTTTTCTCCTTCCAAATTTTTCTTCTTTTTTTTACTTTTTTTTATATGCCATCATTCTTTTTTGTTCACTTTTTTCTTTGTTTTAAAATTTTCTATAAATTTTTTCTTTTTCTTTTATTTCATATTTTTGCCTCTTCATTTTTTATTTTTTTCTTCTTTTTCTCAAATTTTATTTTATATATTTTGTATTTTCTTTTTTCTTTCTTAAATCTTTTTGTTCACACCTTTTTTTATTTCTTCTTTATAGTTTTAAAACCTCAAACTTCTTTTTTTGTGCACTTTCTTTTATTTTATTTTTCATCTTTCATATTTTATATCTTTTTCCTCTGTTTGTTATATTTTTTTTTATTTTTCTTTGTACATTCTGAACCAATAGTTTTTTTCGTTTTATATTTGAAATTTTTATTCATTTTGTCTTTTTATATTTTTTTATTCGCTAATTTTTTATTTTCTTACTTTGTTTATTTTTATTTTTTCCTTTTTTGGTATTTTGTTTAATTTTTTCTCTTAATTTATTTTTTTATTTTCTTTTTTTTCTACTTTGTAATTTTTTAATAACTTTTTCCCTTCATAATTTGCCTTCTTTTTGCTTTTTTTTCATATGCTTTCATTTTTACTTGTTTTTATTTTTTTTGTTGTTTTAAAATTTTCTATTTTTCTATTTTTTATTCCAAATCTTTTGTCTCTTTTTTTCCTCAAATTTCCTTTCATTTCTTATTTGCGCTTTTAAATTCTCATACTTTTTTTTTTTTATTTTGCATTAACTTTTCTCTTTTTTAATTTTTTGTCTGACTTTTTATATTGTTAGGTCTTATATGTTTTTCAATTTTTTTTATTTTTTAAACTAATTTTATTTTCATTTTGTCATTCCATTTCATTTTTGAAATTTTTATTCATTTTTTGTCCTCTTTCATTTTCTTACCTTTTATAATTTTTTGTTTTTTTTTTTCTTTTTTCATGCTTTATTTATCTTTTTTCTTTTGCTTTAATTTTTTTTTCTTATTTTAATTTTTCGTCGTTTTAAAAATTTTATTTTTCTATTTTTTATTCCAAATCTTTTGTCTTTTCTTTTTTTTTTTTCCATAAATTTCCTTTCATTTCTTATTTGTGTTTTTAAATTCCCAAACTTTTTATATTGTTAGAACTTATATGTTTTTCAATTTTTTGTATTTTTTAAACTAATTTTTTTCATTTTGTCATTCCATTTCATTTTTGAAATTTTTATTCAATTTTTGTCCTTTTTCATTTTCTTACTTTTTATATTTTTTGTTGTATTTTTGTTTTTTTTTTTTTGTGCTTTATTTATCTTTTTTCTTTTGCTTTAATTTTTTTTCGTGTTTTATTTTCTTTCTTTATTTATAATTTCATAAATTTTTATAAAGTTTTGGAATTTTTTATTTTTCTATCTTTTTTTCTTTTATCATTCTTGGTTATTTTCTATTGCATTTTTATAATTTTTCATTAACTTTTTCTCCTTCCGAATTTTTCTTCTTTTTTTTACTTTTTTTTTATGTGCTTTCATTTTTTTTTTGTTCACTTTTTTCTTTGTTTTAAAATTTTCTATAAATTTTTTTCTTTTTTTTTTTTTTTTTCATATTTTTGCCTCTTCATTTTTTATTTTTTTCTTCTTTTTCTCAAATTTTATTTTATATATTTTGCATTTTCATTTTTTATTTTTTTCTTAAATCTTTTTGTTCGCACCTTTTTTTATTTCTTCTTTATAATTTTAAAACCTCAAACTTCTTTTTTTGTGCACTTTCTTTTATTTTATTTTTCATCTTTCATATTTTATATCTTTTTCCTCTATTTGTTTTTTTTTTTTTTTGTTTTTCTTTCTACATTCTAAACTAAAAGTTTTTTCCATTTTATATTTGAAATTTTTATTCATTTGTCTTTTTATATTTTTTTGCTTCGCTAATTTTTTATTTTCTTACTTTGTTTATTTTTATTTTTCCTTTCTGGGTATTTTGTTTAATTTTTTCGCTTAATTTATTTTTTTTCAACTTTGTAAATTTTTAATAACTTTTTCCCTTCACAATTTTCCTTCTTTTTGCTTTTTTTTCATATGCTTTCATTTTTACTGGTTTTAATTTTTTCGTTGTTTTAAAAATTTTTATTTTTCTATTTTTTATTCCAAATCTTTTGTCTTTTCTTGCTTCTCTTTTTTTTTCCACACATTTCCTTTCATTTCTTATTTGTATTTTTAAATTCTCATACTTTTTTTTTTTTGCATTAACTTTTCTCTTTTTTAATTTTTTGTCTGACTTTTTATATTGTTAGGACTTATACGTTTTTCATTTTTTTTTGTCTTTTTTAAACTTTTTTTTTTTCATTTTGTCGTTCCATTTCATTTTTGAAATTTTTATTCAATTTTTGTCCTTTTTTTGTATTTTTTTTCTTTTTGTTTTATTTCATATTTTTGCCTCTTCATTTTTTATTTTTTTCTTCTTTTTCTCATTTTTTTCTCAAATATTTTTTTATATATTTTGTATTTTCATTTGTTATTTTTTTCTTAAATCTTTTTGTTCACACCTTTTTTTATTTCTTCTTTGTAATTTTAAAACCTCAAACTTCTTTTTTTGTGCACTTTCTTTTTATATTCGAAATTTTTATTCATTTTGTCTTTTTATATTTTTTGATTCCCTAATTTTTTATTTTCTTACTTTGTTTATTTTTATTTTTTTCCTTTTATATTTTTTGATTCCCTAACTTTTTTTTACTTTGTAAATTTTTAATAACTTTTTCCCTTTGCAATTTTCCTTCTTTTTGCTTTTTTTTTTTCATATGTTTTCATTTTTACTTTTTTTAAATTTTTCGTTGTTTTAAAAACTTTTATTTTTCTCTTTTTTATTCCAAATCTTTTGTCTTTTCTTTTTTTTTTCCACAAATTTCCTTTCATTTCTTATTTGCGTTTTTAAATTCTCATACTTTTTTTTTTTAATTTTGCATTAACTTTTCTCTTTTTTAATTTTTTGTCAGACTTTTTAGATTGTTTGGTCTTATATGTTTTTTAAATTTTTGTATTTTTTAAACTAATTTTTTTTTTCATTTTGTCGTTCCATTTCATTTTTGAAATTTTTATTCAATTTTTGTCCTTTTTTTGTATTTTTTTTCTTTTTGTTTTATTTCATATTTTTGCCTCTTCATTTTTTATTTTTTTCTTCTTTTTCTCATTTTTTTCTCAAATATTTTTTTATATATTTTGTATTTTCATTTGTTATTTTTTTCTTAAATCTTTTTGTTCACACCTTTTTTTATTTCTTCTTTGTAATTTTAAAACCTCAAACTTCTTTTTTTGTGCACTTTCTTTTTATATTCGAAATTTTTATTCATTTTGTCTTTTTATATTTTTTGATTCCCTAATTTTTTATTTTCTTACTTTGTTTATTTTTATTTTTTTCCTTTTATATTTTTTGATTCCCTAACTTTTTTTTACTTTGTAAATTTTCAATAACTTTTTCCCTTTGCAATTTTCCTTCTTTTTGCTTTTTTTTTTTCATATGTTTTCATTTTTACTTTTTTTAAATTTTTCGTTGTTTTAAAAATTTTTATTTTTCTCTTTTTTATTCCAAATCTTTTGTCTTTTCTTTTTTTTTCCACAAATTTCCTTTCATTTCTTATTTGCGTTTTTAAATTCTCATACTTTTTTTTTTTAATTTTGCATTAACTTTTCTCTTTTTTAATTTTTTGTCAGACTTTTTAGATTGTTTGGTCTTATATGTTTTTTAAATTTTTGTATTTTTTAAACTATTTTTTTTTTTCATTTTGTCACTCCATTTCATTTTTGAAATTTTTATTCAATTTTTGTCCTTTTTCATTTTCTTACTTTTTATAATTTTTTGTTGTATTTTTGTTTTTTTTTTCTTTTTTCGTGCTTTATCTATCTTTTTTCTTTTGCTTTAATTTTTTTTCTTATTTTATTTTCTTTCTTTATTCATAATTTCATAAATTTTTATAAAGTTTTGAAATTTTTTATTTTTCTATCTTTTTTTCTTTTATCATTCTTGGTTATTTTCTGTTGCATTTTTATAATTTTTCATTAACTTTTTCTCCTTCCGAATTTTTCTTCTTTTTTTTACTTTTTTTTATGTGCTTTCATTCTTTTTCGTTCAGTTTTTTCTTTGTTTTAAAATTTTCTATAAATTTTTTTCTTTTTGTTTTATTTCATATTTTTGCCTCTTCATTCTTTATTTTTTTTCTTCTTTTTCTCAAATTTTATTTTATATATTTTGTATTTTCATTTTTTATTTTTTTCTTAAATCTTTTTGTTCACACCTTTTTTTTTTTCTTCTTTATAACTTTAAAACCTCAAACTTCTTTTTTTGTGCACTTTCTTTTATTTTATTTTTCATCTTTCATATTTTATATCTTTTTCCTCTATTTGTTATTTTCTTTTTCTTTTTCTTTGTAAATTCTAAACTAAAAGTTTTTTCCATTTTATATTTGATGATTCATTTTGTCTTTTTATATTTTTTTGATTCGCTAATTTTTTATTTTTTCCTTTTTTGGTATTTTATTTATTTTTTTTATTTTCTTATTTTTTTCTACTTTGTAATTTCTTAATAACTTTTTCCCTTCACAATTTTCCTTCTTTTTGCTTTTTTTACATATGCTTTCATGTTTACTTGTTTTAATTTTTCATTGTTTTAAAAATTTTTATTTTTCTGTTTTTTATTCCAAATCTTTTGTCTTTTCTTTTTTTTTTCCCACAAATTTCCTTTCATTTCTTATTTGCGTTTTTAAATTCTCATACTTTTTTTTATTTTGCATTAACTTTGCTCTTTTTTAATTTTTTCTCTGACTTTTTATATTATTAGGTCTTATATGTTTTTCAATTTTTTGTTAAACTAATTTTTTTTTCATTTTGTCATTCCATTTCATTTTTGAAATTTTTATTCAATTTTTGTCCATTTCTTATTTTCTTACTTTTTATATTTTTTGTTGTATTTTTGTTTTTTTTGTGCTTTATTTATCTTTTTTCTTTTGCTTTACTTTTTTTTCTTATTTTATTTTATTTTTTATTTTCTTTCTTTATTTATAATTTCATAAATTTTTATAAAGTTTTAGAATTTTTTACTTTTCTATCTTTTTTTCTTTTATCATTCTTGGTTATTTTCTATTGCATTTTTATATTGTTTTCATTAACTTTTTCTCCTTCCAAATTTTTCTTCTTTTTTTTACTTTTTTTTTATATGCCATCATTCTTTTTTGTTCACTTTTTTCTTTGTTTTAAAATTTTCTATAAATTTTTTCTTTTTCTTTTATTTCATATTTTTGCCTCTTCATTTTTTATTTTTTTCTTCTTTTTCTCAAATTTTATTTTATATATTTTGTATTTTCTTTTTTTTTCTTAAATCTTTTTGTTCACACCTTTTTTTTATTTCTTCTTTATAGTTTTAAAACCTCAAACTTCTTTTTTTGTGCACTTTCTTTTATTTTATTTTTCATCTTTCATATTTTATATCTTTTTCCTCTGTTTGTTATATTTTTTTATTTTTCTTTGTACATTCTGAACCAATAGTTTTTTTCGTTTTATATTTGAAATTTTTATTCATTTTGTCTTTTTATATTTTTTTATTCGCTAATTTTTTATTTTCTTACTTTGTTTATTTTTATTTTTTCCTTTTTTGGTATTTTGTTTAATTTTTTCTCTTAATTTATTTTTTTATTTTTTTTTTCTACTTTGTAATTTTTTAATAACTTTTTCCCTTCATAATTTGCCTTCTTTTTGCTTTTTTTTCATATCCTTTCATTTTTACTTGTTTTTATTTTTTTTGTTGTTTTAAAATTTTCTATTTTTCTATTTTTTATTCCAAATCTTTTGTCTCTTTTTTTCCTCAAATTTCCTTTCATTTCTTATTTGCGCTTTTAAATTCTCATACTTTTTTTTTTTATTTTGCATTAACTTTTCTCTTTTTTAATTTTTTGTCTGACTTTTTATATTGTTAGGTCTTATATGTTTTTCAATTTTTTTTTATTTTTTAAACTAATTTTATTTTCATTTTGTCATTCCATTTCATTTTTGAAATTTTTATTCATTTTTTGTCCTCTTTCATTTTCTTACCTTTTATAATGTTTTGTTTTTTTTTTCTTTTTTCATGCTTTATTTATCTTTTTTCTTTTGCTTTAATTTTTTTTTCTTATTTTAATTTTTCGTCGTTTTAAAAATTTTATTTTTCTATTTTTTATTCCAAATCTTTTGTCTTTTCTTTTTTTTTTTCCATAAATTTCCTTTCATTTCTTATTTGTGTTTTTAAATTCCCAAACTTTTTATATTGTTAGAACTTATATGTTTTTCAATTTTTTGTATTTTTTAAACTAATTTTTTTCATTTTGTCATTCCATTTCATTTTTGAAATTTTTATTCAATTTTTGTCCTTTTTCATTTTCTTACTTTTTATATTTTTTGTTGTATTTTTGTTTTTTTTTTTTGTGCTTTATTTATCTTTTTTCTTTTGCTTTAATTTTTTTTCGTGTTTTATTTTCTTTCTTTATTTATAATTTCATAAATTTTTATAAAGTTTTGGAATTTTTTATTTTTCTATCTTTTTTTCTTTTATCATTCTTGGTTATTTTCTATTGCATTTTTATAATTTTTCATTAACTTTTTCTCCTTCCGAATTTTTCTTCTTTTTTTTACTTTTTTTTTATGTGCTTTCATTTTTTTTTTGTTCACTTTTTTCTTTGTTTTAAAATTTTCTATAAATTTTTTTCTTTTTATTTTTTTTTCATATTTTTGCCTCTTCATTTTTTATTTTTTTCTTCTTTTTCTCAAATTTTATTTTATATATTTTGCATTTTCATTTTTTATTTTTTTCTTAAATCTTTTTGTTCGCACCTTTTTTTATTTCTTCTTTATAATTTTAAAACCTCAAACTTCTTTTTTTGTGCACTTTCTTTTATTTTATTTTTCATCTTTCATATTTTATATCTTTTTCCTCTATTTGTTTTTTTTTTTTTTGTTTTTCTTTCTACATTCTAAACTAAAAGTTTTTTCCATTTTATATTTGAAATATTTATTCATTTGTCTTTTTATATTTTTTTGCTTCGCTAATTTTTTATTTTCTTACTTTGTTTATTTTTATTTTTCCTTTCTGGGTATTTTGTTTAATTTTTTCGCTTAATTTATTTTTTTTCAACTTTGTAATTTTTTAATAACTTTTTTCCTTCACAATTTTCCTTCTTTTTGCTTTTTTTTTCATATGCTTTCATTTTTACTGGTTTTAAATTTTTCGTTGTTTTAAAAATTTTTATTTTTCTCTTTTTTATTCCAAATCTTTTGTCTTTTCTTTTTTTTTCCACAAATTTCCTTTCATTTCTTATTTGCGTTTTTAAATTCTCATACTTTTTTTTTTTAATTTTGCATTAACTTTTCTCTTTTTTAATTTTTTGTCAGACTTTTTAGATTGTTTGGTCTTATATGTTTTTTAAATTTTTGTATTTTTTAAACTAATTTTTTTTTTCATTTTGTCACTCCATTTCATTTTTGAAATTTTTATTCAATTTTTGTCCTTTTTCATTTTCTTACTTTTTATAATTTTTTGTTGTATTTTTGTTTTTTTTTTCTTTTTTCGTGCTTTATCTATCTTTTTTCTTTTGCTTTAATTTTTTTTCTTATTTTATTTTCTTTCTTTATTCATAATTTCATAAATTTTTATAAAGTTTTGAAATTTTTTATTTTTCTATCTTTTTTTCTTTTATCATTCTTGGTTATTTTCTGTTGCATTTTTATAATTTTTCATTAACTTTTTCTCCTTCCGAATTTTTCTTCTTTTTTTTACTTTTTTTTTATGTGCTTTCATTCTTTTTCGTTCAGTTTTTTCTTTGTTTTAAAATTTTCTATAAATTTTTTTCTTTTTGTTTTATTTCATATTTTTGCCTCTTCATTCTTTATTTTTTTTCTTCTTTTTCTCAAATTTTATTTTATATATTTTGTATTTTCATTTTTTATTTTTTTCTTAAATCTTTTTGTTCACACCTTTTTTTTTTTCTTCTTTATAACTTTAAAACCTCAAACTTCTTTTTTTGTGCACTTTCTTTTATTTTATTTTTCATCTTTCATATTTTATATCTTTTTCCTCTATTTGTTATTTTCTTTTTCTTTTTCTTTGTAAATTCTAAACTAAAAGTTTTTTCCATTTTATATTTGATTATTCATTTTGTCTTTTTATATTTTTTTGATTCGCTAATTTTTTATTTTTTCCTTTTTTGGTATTTTATTTTTTTTTTTATTTTCTTATTTTTTTCTACTTTGTAATTTCTTAATAACTTTTTCCCTTCACAATTTTCCTTCTTTTTGCTTTTTTTACATATGCTTTCATGTTTACTTGTTTTAATTTTTCATTGTTTTAAAAATTTTTATTTTTTTGTTTTTTATTCCAAATCTTTTGTCTTTTCTTTTTTTTTTCCCACAAATTTCCTTTCATTTCTTATTTGCGTTTTTAAATTCTCATACTTTTTTTTATTTTGCATTAACTTTGCTCTTTTTTAATTTTTTCTCTAACTTTTTATATTATTAGGTCTTATATGTTTTTCAATTTTTTGTTAAACTAATTTTTTTTTCATTTTATCATTCCATTTCATTTTTGAAATTTTTATTCAATTTTTGTCCTTTTCTTATTTTCTTACTTTTTATATTTTTTGTTGTATTTTTGTTTTTTTTGTGCTTTATTTATCTTTTTTCTTTTGCTTTACCTTTTTTTCTTATTTTATTTTATTTTTTATTTTCTTTCTTTATTTATAATTTCATAAATTTTTATAAAGTTTTAGAATTTTTTACTTTTCTATCTTTTTTTCTTTTATCATTCTTGGTTATTTTCTATTGCATTTTTATATTTTTTTCATTAACTTTTTCTCCTTCCAAATTTTTCTTCTTTTTTTTACTTTTTTTTATATGCCATCATTCTTTTTTGTTCACTTTTTTCTTTGTTTTAAAATTTTCTATAAATTTTTTCTTTTTCTTTTATTTCATATTTTTGCCTCTTCATTTTTTATTTTTTTCTTCTTTTTCTCAAATTTTATTTTATATATTTTGTATTTTCTTTTTTTTTTCTTAAATCTTTTTGTTCACACCTTTTTTTATTTCTTCTTTATAGTTTTAAAACCTCAAACTTCTTTTTTTGTGCACTTTCTTTTATTTTATTTTTCATCTTTCATATTTTATATCTTTTTCCTCTGTTTGTTATATTTTTTTTATTTTTCTTTGTACATTCTGAACCAATAGTTTTTTTCGTTTTATATTTGAAATTTTTATTCATTTTGTCTTTTTATATTTTTTTATTCGCTAATTTTTTATTTTCTTACTTTGTTTATTTTTATTTTTTCCTTTTTTGGTATTTTGTTTAATTTTTTCTCTTAATTTATTTTTTTATTTTCTTTTTTTTTTCCACTTTGTAATTTTTTTAATAACTTTTTCCATTCACAATTTTCCTTCTTTTTGCTTTTTTTTCATATGCT
The DNA here is from genome assembly GCF_047325235.1 of Durio zibethinus. Classification (NCBI taxonomy): domain Eukaryota; kingdom Viridiplantae; phylum Streptophyta; class Magnoliopsida; order Malvales; family Malvaceae; genus Durio; species Durio zibethinus. The sequence goes on along the minus strand of NC_143180.1, from coordinate 12,194,136 downwards.
TTCATTTTTACTTGTTTTAATTTTTTCGTTGTTTTAAAAATTTTTTATTTTTCTATTTTTTATTCCAAATCTTTTGTCTTTTCTTTTTTTTTTTCACAAATTTCCTTTCATTTCTTATTTGCATTTTTTATTTTTTTCATTTTTTTTCATTAACTTTTTCTCCTTTTAAATTTTTCTTCTTTTTTTTTTATGTGCTTTCATTTTTTTTGTTCACTTTTTTCTTTGTCTTAAAATTTTCTATAAATTTTTTTTCTTTTTGTTTTATTTCATATTTTTTCCCCTTCATTTTTTATTTTTTTCTTCTTGTTCTCATTTTTTTCTCAAATTTTATTTTATATATTTTGTATTTTCTTTTTTTATTTTTTTCTTAATTCTTTTTGTTCACATCTTTTTTAATTTCTTTTTTATAATTTTAAAACCTCAAACTTCTTTTTTTGTGCACTTTCTTTTATTTCATTTTTCATTTTTCATCTTTCATATATTTTATATCTTTTTCCTCTATTTGTTATATTTTTTTTTCTTTTTCTTTGTACATTCTAAACTAAAAGTTTTATTCATTTTGTCTTTTTATATTTTTTTGATTCGCTAATTTTTTATTTTCTTACTTTGTTTATTTTTACATTTTCCTTTTTTGGTATTTTATTTAATTTTTTCTCGTAATTTATTTTTTTACTTTCTTTTTTTTTCCACTTTGTAATTTTTTTAATAACTTTTTCCCTTCACAATTTTCCTTCTTTTTGCTTTTTTTTCATACGCTTTCATTTTTCGTTGTTTTAAAATTTTTTTATTTTTCTGTTTTTTATTCCAAATCTTTTGTCTTTTCTTTTTTTTTTTCCACAAATTTCCTTTCATTTCTTATTTGCATTTTTAAATTCTCATACTTTTTTTTTTTATTTTGCATTAACTTTTCTCTTTTTTAATTTTTTGTCTGACTTTTTATATTGTTAGGTCTTATATGTTTTTCAATTTTTTGTATTTTTTAAACTAATTTTTTTTTTCATTTTGTCATTTCATTTCATTTTTGAAATTTTTATTCACCTTTTGTCCTTTTTATTTTCTTACTTTTTATATTTTTTGTTGTATTTTTGTTTTTTTTTCTTTTTTCGTGCTTTATTTGTCTTTTTTCTTTTGCTTTAATTTTTTTCCTTATTTTATTTTCTTTCTTTATTTATAATTTCATAAATTTTTATAAAGTTTTGGAATTTTTTATTTTTCTATTGCATTTTTATAATTTTTCTTCTTTTTTTCACTTTTTTTTTATGTGCTTTCATTTTTTTTTGTTCACTTTTTTCTATAAATTTTTTTCTTTTTGTTTTATTTCATATTTTTGCCTCTTCTTTTTCTTCAATTTTTATTTTATATATTTTGTATTTTCATTTTTATTTTTTTTCTTAAATCTTTTTGTTCACACCTTTTTTTAATTTCTTTTTTATAATTTTAAAACCTCAAACTTCTTTTTTTGTGCACTTTCTTCTATTTCGTTTTTCATCTTTCATATTTTATATCTTTTTCCTCTATTTGTTATTTTTTTTTCTTTTTCTTTGTACATTCTAAACTAAAGGTTTTATTCATTTTGTCTTTTTATATATTTTTTTGATTCGCTAATGTTTTATTTTTTTACTTTGTTTATTTTTATATTTTCCTTTTTTGGTATTTTATTTAATTTTTTAATAACTTTTTCCCTTCACAATTTTCCTTCTTTTTGCTTTTTTTTTTTTTTTCATATGCTTTCATTTTTACTTGTTTTAATTTTTTCGTTGTTTTAAAAATTTTTATTTTTCTGTTTTTTATTCCAAATCTTTTGTCTTTTCTTTTTTTATTTCCACGAATTTCCTTTCATTTCTTATTTGCGTTTTTAAATTCTCATACTTTTTTTTATTTTGCATAAACTTTTCTCTTTTTTAATTTTCTGTCTGACTTTTTATATTGTTAGGCCTTATATGCTTTTCAATTTTTTGTATTTTTTGAACTGTTTTTTTTTTATTTTTGAAATTTTTATTCAATTTTTGTCCTTTTTCATTTTCTTACTTTTTATATTTTTTGTTGTATTTTTGTTCTTTTTTGCTTTATTTATCTTTTTTCTTTTGCTTTAATTTTCTTTCTTTATTTATAATTTCATAAATTGTTATAAAGTTTTGGAATTTTTTATTTTTCCATCTTTTTTTCTTTTATCATTCTTGGTTATTTTCTATTGCATTTTTATAATTTTTCATTAACTTTTTCTCCTTTCAAATTTTTCTTCTTTTATTTACTTTTTTTTATGTGCTTTCATTATTTTTTGTTCACTTTTTTCTTTTTGTTTTATTTCATATTTTTGCCTCTTCTTTTTCTCATTTTTTTCTCAAATTTTATTTTATATATTTTGTATTTTCATTTTTTATTTTTTTCTTCAATCTTTTTGTTCACACCTTTTTCTTATTTCTTTTTTATAATTTTAAAACCTCAAACTTCTTTTTTTGTGCACTTTCTTTTATTTTATTTTTCATCTTTCATCTTTTTATATTTTTTGTTGTACTTTTGTTTTTTTTCTTTTTTCGTGCTTTATTTATCTTTTCTCTTTTGCTTTAATTTTTTTCTTATTTTATTTTCTTTCTTTATTTATAATTTCATAAATTTTTATAAAGTTTTGGAGTCTTTTTATTTTTCTATCTTTTTTTCTTTTATCATTCTTGGTTATTTTCTACTGCATTTTTATAATTTTTCATTAACTTTTTCTCCTTTTAAATTTTTCTTCTTTTTTTTTGTTCACTTTTTTCTTTGTTTTAAAATTTTCTATAAATTTTTTTTCTTTTTGTTTTATTTCATATTTTTTCCCCTTCATTTTTTATTTTTTTCTTCTTGTTCTCATTTTTTTCTCAAATTTTATTTTATATATTTTGTATTTTCTTTTTTTATTTTTTTCTTAAATCTTTTTGTTCACATCTTTTTTAATTTCTTTTTTATAATTTTAAAACCTCAAACTTCTTTTTTTGTGCACTTTCTTTTATTTCATTTTTCATTTTTCATCTTTCATATATTTTATATCTTTTTCCTCTATTTGTTATATTTTTTTTTCTTTTTCTTTGTACATTCTAAACTAAAAGTTTTATTCATTTTGTCTTTTTATATTTTTTTGATTCGCTAATTTTTTATTTTCTTACTTTGTTTATTTTTACATTTTCCTTTTTTGGTATTTTATTTAATTTTTTCTCGTAATTTATTTTTTTACTTTCTTTTTTTTTCCACTTTGTAATTTTTTTAATAACTTTTTCCCTTCACAATTTTCCTTCTTTTTGCTTTTTTTTCATACGCTTTCATTTTTCGTTGTTTTAAAAATTTTTTATTTTTCTGTTTTTTATTCCAAATCTTTTGTCTTTTCTTTTTTTTTTTCCACAAATTTCCTTTCATTTCTTATTTGCATTTTTAAATTCTCATACTTTTTTTTTTTATTTTGCATTAACTTTTCTCTTTTTTAATTTTTTGTCTGACTTTTTATATTGTTAGGTCTTATATGTTTTTCAATTTTTTGTATTTTTTAAACTAATTTTTTTTTTCATTTTGTCATTTCATTTCATTTTTGAAATTTTTATTCAACTTTTGTCCTTTTTATTTTCTTACTTTTTATATTTTTTGTTGTATTTTTGTTTTTTTTTTCTTTTTTCGTGCTTTATTTATCTTTTTTCTTTTGCTTTAATTTTTTTTCTTATTTTATTTTCTTTCTTTATTTATAATTTCATAAATTTTTATAAAGTTTTGGAATTTTTTATTTTTCTATTGCATTTTTATAATTTTTCTTCTTTTTTTCACTTTTTTTTTATGTGCTTTCATTTTTTTTTGTTCACTTTTTTCTATAAATTTTTTTCTTTTTGTTTTATTTCATATTTTTGCCTCTTCTTTTTCTTCAATTTTTATTTTATATATTTTGTATTTTCATTTTTATTTTTTTTCTTAAATCTTTTTGTTCACACCTTTTTTTAATTTCTTTTTTATAATTTTAAAACCTCAAACTTCTTTTTTTGTGCACTTTCTTCTATTTCGTTTTTCATCTTTCATATTTTATATCTTTTTCCTCTATTTGTTATTTTTTTTTTCTTTTTCTTTGTACATTCTAAACTAAAGGTTTTATTCATTTTGCCTTTTTATATATTTTTTTGATTCGCTAATTTTTTATTTTTTTACTTTGTTTATTTTTATATTTTCCTTTTTTGGTATTTTATTTAATTTTTTAATAACTTTTTCCCTTCACAATTTTCCTTCTTTTTGCTTTTTTTTTTTTTCATATGCTTTCATTTTTACTTGTTTTAATTTTTTCGTTGTTTTAAAAATTTTTATTTTTCTGTTTTTTATTCCAAATCTTTTGTCTTTTCTTTTTTTATTTCCACGAATTTCCTTTCATTTCTTATTTGCGTTTTTAAATTCTCATACTTTTTTTTATTTTGCATAAACTTTTCTCTTTTTTAATTTTCTGTCTGACTTTTTATATTGTTAGGCCTTATATGCTTTTCAATTTTTTGTATTTTTTGAACTGTTTTTTTTTTATTTTTGAAATTTTTATTCAATTTTTGTCCTTTTTCATTTTCTTACTTTTTATATTTTTTGTTGTATTTTTGTTTTTTTTTTTTCTTTTTTGCTTTATTTATCTTTTTTCTTTTGCTTTAATTTTCTTTCTTTATTTATAATTTCATAAATTGTTATAAAGTTTTGGAATTTTTTATTTTTCCATCTTTTTTTCTTTTATCATTCTTGGTTATTTTCTATTGCATTTTTATAATTTTTCATTAACTTTTTCTCCTTTCAAATTTTTCTTCTTTTATTTACTTTTTTTTATGTGCTTTCATTATTTTTTGTTCACTTTTTTCTTTTTGTTTTATTTCATATTTTTGCCTCTTCTTTTTCTTATTTTTTTCTCAAATTTTATTTTATATATTTTGTATTTTCATTTTTTATTTTTTTCTTCAATCTTTTTGTTCACACCTTTTTCTTATTTCTTTTTTATAATTTTAAAACCTCAAACTTCTTTTTTTGTGCACTTTCTTTTATTTTATTTTTCATCTTTCATCTTTTTATATTTTTTGTTGTATTTTTGTTTTTTTTCTTTTTTCGTGCTTTATTTATCTTTTCTCTTTTGCTTTAATTTTTTTCTTATTTTATTTTCTTTCTTTATTTATAATTTCATAAATTTTTATAAAGTTTTGGAGTCTTTTTATTTTTCTATCTTTTTTTCTTTTATCATTCTTGGTTATTTTCTACAGCATTTTTATAATTTTTCATTAACTTTTTCTCCTTTTAAATTTTTCTTCTTTTTTTTTATGTGCTTTCATTTTTTTTGTTCACTTTTTTCTTTGTTTTAAAATTTTCTATAAATTTTTTTTCTTTTTGTTTTATTTCATATTTTTTCCCCTTCATTTTTTATTTTTTTCTTCTTGTTCTCATTTTTTTCTCAAATTTTATTTTATATATTTTGTATTTTCTTTTTTTTATTTTTTTCTTAAATCTTTTTGTTCACATCTTTTTTAATTTCTTTTTTATAATTTTAAAACCTCAAACTTCTTTTTTTGTGCACTTTCTTTTATTTCATTTTTCATTTTTCATCTTTCATATATTTTATATCTTTTTCCTCTATTTGTTATATTTTTTTTTCTTTTTCTTTGTACATTCTAAACTAAAAGTTTTATTCATTTTGTCTTTTTATATTTTTTTGATTCGCTAATTTTTTATTTTCTTACTTTGTTTATTTTTACATTTTCCTTTTTTGGTATTTTATTTAATTTTTTCTCGTAATTTATTTTTTTACTTTCTTTTTTTTTCCACTTTGTAATTTTTTTAATAACTTTTTCCCTTCACAATTTTCCTTCTTTTTGCTTTTTTTTCATACGCTTTCATTTTTCGTTGTTTTAAAAATTTTTTATTTTTTTGTTTTTTATTCCAAATCTTTTGTCTTTTCTTTTTTTTTTTCCACAAATTTCCTTTCATTTCTTATTTGCATTTTTAAATTCTCATACTTTTTTTTTTTTATTTTGCATTAACTTTTCTCTTTTTTAATTTTTTGTCTGACTTTTTATATTGTTAGGTCTTATATGTTTTTCAATTTTTTGTATTTTTTAAACTAATTTTTTTTTCATTTTGTCATTTCATTTCATTTTTGAAATTTTTATTCAACTTTTGTCCTTTTTATTTTCTTACTTTTTATATTTTTTGTTGTATTTTTGTTTTTTTTTTCTTTTTTCGTGCTTTATTTGTCTTTTTTCTTTTGCTTTAATTTTTTTTCTTATTTTATTTTCTTTCTTTATTTATAATTTCATAAATTTTTATAAAGTTTTGGAATTTTTTATTTTTCTATTGCATTTTTATAATTTTTCTTCTTTTTTTCACTTTTTTTTTATGTGCTTTCATTTTTTTTTGTTCACTTTTTTCTATAAATTTTTTTCTTTTTGTTTTATTTCATATTTTTGCCTCTTCTTTTTCTTCAATTTTTATTTTATATATTTTGTATTTTCATTTTTATTTTTTTTCTTAAATCTTTTTGTTCACACCTTTTTTTAATTTCTTTTTTATAATTTTAAAACCTCAAACTTCTTTTTTTGTGCACTTTCTTCTATTTCGTTTTTCATCTTTCATATTTTATATCTTTTTCCTCTATTTGTTATTTTTTTTTTCTTTTTCTTTGTACATTCTAAACTAAAGGTTTTATTCATTTTGCCTTTTTATATATTTTTTTGATTCGCTAATTTTTTATTTTTTTACTTTGTTTATTTTTATATTTTCCTTTTTTGGTATTTTATTTAATTTTTTAATAACTTTTTCCCTTCACAATTTTCCTTCTTTTTGCTTTTTTTTTTTTTTCATATGCTTTTATTTTTACTTGTTTTAATTTTTTCGTTGTTTTAAAAATTTTTATTTTTCTGTTTTTTATTCCAAATCTTTTGTCTTTTCTTTTTTTATTTCCACGAATTTCCTTTCATTTCTTATTTGCGTTTTTAAATTCTCATACTTTTTTTTATTTTGCATAAACTTTTCTCTTTTTTAATTTTCTGTCTGACTTTTTATATTGTTAGGCCTTATATGCTTTTCAATTTTTTGTATTTTTTGAACTATTTTTTTTTATTTTTGAAATTTTTATTCAATTTTTGTCCTTTTTCATTTTCTTACTTTTTATATTTTTTGTTGTATTTTTGTTTTTTTTTTCTTTTTTGCTTTATTTATCTTTTTTCTTTTGCTTTAATTTTCTTTCTTTATTTATAATTTCATAAATTGTTATAAAGTTTTGGAATTTTTTATTTTTCCATCTTTTTTTCTTTTATCATTCTTGGTTATTTTCTATTGCATTTTTATAATTTTTCATTAACTTTTTCTCCTTTCAAATTTTTCTTCTTTTATTTACTTTTTTTTATGTGCTTTCATTATTTTTTGTTCACTTTTTTCTTTTTGTTTTATTTCATATTTTTGCCTCTTCTTTTTCTCATTTTTTTCTCAAATTTTATTTTATATATTTTGTATTTTCATTTTTTATTTTTTTCTTCAATCTTTTTGTTCACACCTTTTTCTTATTTCTTTTTATAATTTTAAAACCTCAAACTTCTTTTTTTTGTGCACTTTCTTTTATTTTATTTTTCATCTTTCATCTTTTTATATTTTTTGTTGTATTTTTGTTTTTTTTCTTTTTTCGTGCTTTATTTATCTTTTCTCTTTTGCTTTAATTTTTTTCTTATTTTATTTTCTTTCTTTATTTATAATTTCATAAATTTTTATAAAGTTTTGGAGTCTTTTTATTTTTCTATCTTTTTTTCTTTTATCATTCTTGGTTATTTTCTACTGCATTTTTATAATTTTTCATTAACTTTTTCTCCTTTTAAATTTTTCTTCTTTTTTTTTGTTCACTTTTTTCTTTGTTTTAAAATTTTCTATAAATTTTTTTTCTTTTTGTTTTATTTCATATTTTTTCCCCTTCATTTTTTATTTTTTTCTTCTTGTTCTCATTTTTTTCTCAAATTTTATTTTATATATTTTGTATTTTCTTTTTTTATTTTTTTCTTAAATCTTTTTGTTCACATCTTTTTTAATTTCTTTTTTATAATTTTAAAACCTCAAACTTCTTTTTTTGTGCACTTTCTTTTATTTCATTTTTCATTTTTCATCTTTCATATATTTTATATCTTTTTCCTCTATTTGTTATATTTTTTTTTCTTTTTCTTTGTACATTCTAAACTAAAAGTTTTATTCATTTTGTCTTTTTATATTTTTTTGATTCGCTAATTTTTTATTTTCTTACTTTGTTTATTTTTACATTTTCCTTTTTTGGTATTTTATTTAATTTTTTCTCGTAATTTATTTTTTTACTTTCTTTTTTTTTTCCACTTTGTAATTTTTTTAATAACTTTTTCCCTTCACAATTTTCCTTCTTTTTGCTTTTTTTTCATACGCTTTCATTTTTCGTTGTTTTAAAAATTTTTTATTTTTCTGTTTTTTATTCCAAATCTTTTGTCTTTTCTTTTTTTTTTTCCACAAATTTCCTTTCATTTCTTATTTGCATTTTTAAATTCTCATACTTTTTTTTTTTTATTTTGCATTAACTTTTCTCTTTTTTAATTTTTTGTCTGACTTTTTATATTGTTAGGTCTTATATGTTTTTCAATTTTTTGTATTTTTTAAACTAATTTTTTTTTTCATTTTGTCATTTCATTTCATTTTTGAAATTTTTATTCAACTTTTGCCCTTTTTATTTTCTTACTTTTTATATTTTTGTTGTATTTTTGTTTTTTTTTTCTTTTTTCGTGCTTTATTTGTCTTTTTTCTTTTGCTTTAATTTTTTTTTCTTATTTTATTTTCTTTCTTTATTTATAATTTCATAAATTTTTATAAAGTTTTGGAATTTTTTATTTTTCTATTGCATTTTTATAATTTTTCTTCTTTTTTTCACTTTTTTTTTATGTGCTTTCATTTTTTTTTGTTCACTTTTTTCTATAAATTTTTTTCTTTTTGTTTTATTTCATATTTTTGCCTCTTCTTTTTCTTCAATTTTTATTTTATATATTTTGTATTTTCATTTTTATTTTTTTTCTTAAATCTTTTTGTTCACACCTTTTTTTAATTTCTTTTTTATAATTTTAAAACCTCAAACTTCTTTTTTTGTGCACTTTCTTCTATTTCGTTTTTCATCTTTCATATTTTATATCTTTTTCCTCTATTTGTTATTTTTTTTTCTTTTTCTTTGTACATTCTAAACTAAAGTTTTATTCATTTTGTCTTTTTATTTATTTTTTTGATTCGCTAATTTTTTTTTTTCATATGCTTTCATTTTTACTTGTTTTAATTTTTATTTTTCTGTTTTTTATTCCAAATCTTTTGTCTTTTCTTTTTTTATTTCCACGAATTTCCTTTCATTTCTTATTTGCGGTTTTAAATTCTCATACTTTTTTTTATTTTGCATATACTTTTCTCTTTTTTAATTTTCTGTCTGACTTTTTATATTGTTAGGCCTTATATGCTTTTTTAAATTTTTTGTATTTTTTGAACTGGTTTTTTTTTTTTTGAAATTTTTATTCAATTTTTTTCCTTTTTCATTTTCTTACTTTTTATATTTTTTGTTGTATTTTTGTTTTTTTTTTGTTCTTTTTTGCTTTGTTTATCTTTTTTCTTTTGCTTTAATTTTCTTTCTTTATTTATAATTTCATAAATTGTTATAAAGTTTTGGAATTTTTTATTTTTCCATCTTTTTTTCTTTTATCATTCTTGGTTATTTTCTATTGCATTTTTATAATTTTTCATTAACTTTTTCTCCTTTCAAATTTTTCTTCTTTTATTTACTTTTTTTTATGTGCTTTCATTATTATTTTTTCACTTTTTTCTTTTTGTTTTATTTCATATTTTTGCCTCTTCTTTTTCTCATTTTTTTCTCAAATTTTATTTTATATATTTTGTATTTTCATTTTTTATTTTTTTCTTCAATCTTTTTGTTCACACCTTTTTCTTATTTCTTTTTTATAATTTTAAAACCTCAAACTTCTTTTTTTGTGCACTTTCTTTTATTTTATTTTTCATCTTTCATCTTTTTATATTTTTTGTTGTATTTTTGTTTTTTTTCTTTTTTCGTGCTTTATTTATCTTTTCTCTTTTGCTTTAATTTTTTTCTTATTTTATTTTCTTTCTTTATTTATAATTTCATAAATTTTTATAAAGTTTTGGAGTCTTTTTATTTTTCTATCTTTTTTTCTTTTATCATTCTTGGTTATTTTCTACTGCATTTTTATAATTTTTCATTAACTTTTTCTCCTTTTAAATTTTTCTTCATTTTTTTTGTTCACTTTTTTCTTTGTTTTAAAATTTTCTATAAATTTTTTTTCTTTTTGTTTTATTTCATATTTTTTCCCCTTCATTTTTTATTTTTTTCTTCTTGTTCTCATTTTTTTCTCAAATTTTATTTTATATATTTTGTATTTTCTTTTTTTATTTTTTTCTTAAATCTTTTTGTTCACATCTTTTTTAATTTCTTTTTTATAATTTTAAAACCTCAAACTTCTTTTTTTGTGCACTTTCTTTTATTTCATTTTTCATTTTTCATCTTTCATATATTTTATATCTTTTTCCTCTATTTGTTATATTTTTTTTTCTTTTTCTTTGTACATTCTAAACTAAAAGTTTTATTCATTTTGTCTTTTTATATTTTTTTGATTCGCTAATTTTTTATTTTCTTACTTTGTTTATTTTTACATTTTCCTTTTTTGGTATTTTATTTAATTTTTTCTCGTAATTTATTTTTTTACTTTCTTTTTTTTTCCACTTTGTAATTTTTTTAATAACTTTTTCCCTTCACAATTTTCCTTCTTTTTGCTTTTTTTTCATACGCTTTCATTTTTCGTTGTTTTAAAAATTTTTTATTTTTCTGTTTTTTATTCCAAATCTTTTGTCTTTTCTTTTTTTTTTTCCACAAATTTCCTTTCATTTCTTATTTGCATATTTAAATTCTCATACTTTTTTTTTTATTTTGCATTAATTTTTCTCTTTTTTAATTTTTTGTCTGACTTTTTATATTGTTAGGTCTTATATGTTTTTCAATTTTTTGTATTTTTTAAACTAATTTTTTTTTTCATTTTGTCATTTCATTTCATTTTTGAAATTTTTATTCAACTTTTGTCCTTTTTATTTTCTTACTTTTTATATTTTTTGTTGTATTTTTGTTTTTTTTTCTTTTTTCGTGCTTTATTTGTCTTTTTTCTTTTGCTTTAATTTTTTTTCTTATTTTATTTTCTTTCTTTATTTATAATTTCATAAATTTTTATAAAGTTTTGGAATTTTTTATTTTTCTATTGCATTTTTATAATTTTTCTTCTTTTTTTCACTTTTTTTTTTATGTGCTTTCATTTTTTTTTGTTCACTTTTTTCTATAAATTTTTTTCTTTTTGTTTTATTTCATATTTTTGCCTCTTCTTTTTCTTCAATTTTTATTTTATATATTTTGTATTTTCATTTTTATTTTTTTTCTTAAATCTTTTTGTTCACACCTTTTTTTAATTTCTTTTTTATAATTTTAAAACCTCAAACTTCTTTTTTTGTGCACTTTCTTCTATTTCGTTTTTCATCTTTCATATTTTATATCTTTTTCCTCTATTTGTTATTTTTTTTTCTTTTTCTTTGTACATTCTAAACTAAAGGTTTTATTCATTTTGTCTTTTTATATATTTTTTTGATTCGCTAATTTTTTATTTTTTTACTTTGTTTATTTTTATATTTTCCTTTTTTGGTATTTTATTTAATTTTTTAATAACTTTTTCCCTTCACAATTTTCCTTCTTTTTGCTTTTTTTTTTTTTTCATATGCTTTCATTTTTACTTGTTTTAATTTTTTCGTTGTTTTAAAAATTTTTATTTTTCTGTTTTTTATTCCAAATCTTTTGTCTTTTCTTTTTTTATTTCCACGAATTTCCTTTCATTTCTTATTTGCGTTTTTAAATTCTCATACTTTTTTTTATTTTGCATAAACTTTTCTCTTTTTTAATTTTCTGTCTGACTTTTTATATTGTTAGGCCTTATATGCTTTTCAATTTTTTGTATTTTTTGAACTGTTTTTTTTTTTTATTTTTGAAATTTTTTTTCAATTTTTGTCCTTTTTCATTTTCTTACTTTTTATATTTTTTGTTGTATTTTTGTTTTTTTTTTGTTCTTTTTTGCTTTATTTATCTTTTTTCTTTTGCTTTAATTTTCTTTCTTTATTTATAATTTCATAAATTGTTATAAAGTTTTGGAATTTTTTATTTTTCCATCTTTTTTTCTTTTATCATTCTTGGTTATTTTCTATTGCATTTTTATAATTTTTCATTAACTTTTTCTCCTTTCAAATTTTTCTTCTTTTATTTACTTTTTTTTATGTGCTTTCATTATTTTTTGTTCACTTTTTTCTTTTTGTTTTATTTCATATTTTTGCCTCTTCTTTTTCTCATTTTTTTCTCAAATTTTATTTTATATATTTTGTATTTTCATTTTTTATTTTTTTCTTCAATCTTTTTGTTCACACCTTTTTCTTATTTCTTTTTTTATAATTTTAAAACCTCAAACTTCTTTTTTTGTGCACTTTCTTTTATTTTATTTTTCATCTTTCATCTTTTTATATTTTTTGTTGTATTTTTGTTTTTTTTCTTTTTTCGTGCTTTATTTATCTTTTCTCTTTTGCTTTAATTTTTTTCTTATTTTATTTTCTTTCTTTATTTATAATTTCATAAATTTTTATAAAGTTTTGGAGTCTTTTTATTTTTCTATCTTTTTTTCTTTTATCATTCTTGGTTATTTTCTACTACATTTTTATAATTTTTCATTAACTTTTTCTCCTTTTAAATTTTTCTTCTTTTTTTTTATGTGCTTTCATTTTTTTTGTTCACTTTTTTCTTTGTTTTAAAATTTTCTATAAATTTTTTTTCTTTTTGTTTTATTTCATATTTTTTCCCCTTCATTTTTTATTTTTTTCTTCTTGTTCTCATTTTTTTCTCAAATTTTATTTTATATATTTTGTATTTTCTTTTTTTATTTTTTTCTTAAATCTTTTTGTTCACATCTTTTTTAATTTCTTTTTTATAATTTTAAAACCTCAAACTTCTTTTTTTGTGCACTTTCTTTTATTTCATTTTTCATTTTTCGTCTTTCATATATTTTATATCTTTTTCCTCTATTTGTTATATTTTTTTTTCTTTTTCTTTGTACATTCTAAACTAAAAGTTTTATTCATTTTGTCTTTTTATATTTTTTTGATTCGCTAATTTTTTATTTTCTTACTTTGTTTATTTTTACATTTTCCTTTTTTGGTATTTTATTTAATTTTTTCTCGTAATTTATTTTTTTACTTTCTTTTTTTTTCCACTTTGTAATTTTTTTAATAACTTTTTCCCTTCACAATTTTCCTTCTTTTTGCTTTTTTTTCATACGCTTTCATTTTTCGTTGTTTTAAAAATTTTTTATTTTTCTGTTTTTTATTCCAAATCTTTTGTCTTTTCTTTTTTTTTCCACAAATTTCCTTTCATTTCTTATTTGCATTTTTAAATTCTCATACTTTTTTTTATTTTGCATAAACTTTTCTCTTTTTTAATTTTCTGTCTGACTTTTTATATTGTTAGGCCTTATATGCTTTTCAATTTTTTGTATTTTTTGAACTGTTTTTTTTTTTATTTTTGAAATTTTTATTCAATTTTTGTCCTTTTTCATTTTCTTAATTTTTATATTTTTTGTTGTATTTTTGTTTTTTTTTTTGTTCTTTTTTGCTTTATTTATCTTTTTTCTTTTGCTTTAATTTTCTTTCTTTATTTATAATTTCATAAATTGTTATAAAGTTTTGGAATTTTTTATTTTTCTATTGCATTTTTATAATTTTTCTTCTTTTTTTCACTTTTTTTTATGTGCTTTCATTTTTTTTTGTTCACTTTTTTCTATAAATTTTTTTCTTTTTGTTTTATTTCATATTTTTGCCTCTTTTTTTTCTTCAATTTTTATTTTATATATTTTGTATTTTCATTTTTATTTTTTTTCTTAAATCTTTTTGTTCACACCTTTTTTTAATTTCTTTTTTATAATTTTAAAACCTCAAACTTCTTTTTTTGTGCACTTTCTTCTATTTCGTTTTTCATCTTTCATATTTTATATCTTTTTCCTCTATTTGTTATTTTTTTTTTCTTTTTCTTTGTACATTCTAAACTAAAAGTTTTATTCATTTTGTCTTTTTATATTTTTTTGATTCGCTAATTTTTTATTTTCTTACTTTGTTTATTTTTACATTTTCCTTTTTTGGTATTTTATTTAATTTTTTCTCGTAATTTATTTTTTTACTTTCTTTTTTTTTTCCACTTTGTAATTTTTTTAATAACTTTTTCCCTTCACAATTTTCCTTCTTTTTGCTTTTTTTTCATACGCTTTCATTTTTCGTTGTTTGAAAAATTTTTTATTTTTCTGTTTTTTATTCCAAATCTTTTGTCTTTTCTTTTTTTTTTTCCACAAATTTCCTTTCATTTCTTATTTGCATTTTTAAATTCTCATACTTTTTCTTTTTATTTTGCATTAACTTTTCTCTTTTTTAATTTTTTGTCTGACTTTTTATATTGTTAGGTCTTATATGTTTTTCAATTTTTTGTATTTTTTAAACTATTTTTTTTTTCATTTTGTCATTTCATTTCATTTTTGAAAATTTTATTCAACTTTTGTCCTTTTTATTTTCTTACTTTTTATATTTTTTCTTGTATTTTTGTTTTTTTTTTCTTTTTTCGTGCTTTATTTGTCTTTTTTCTTTTGCTTTAATTTTTTTTCTTATTTTATTTTCTTTCTTTATTTATAATTTCATAAATTTTTATAAAGTTTTGGAATTTTTTATTTTTCTATTGCATTTTTATAATTTTTCTTCTTTTTTTCACTTTTTTTTTTATGTGCTTTCCTTTTTTTTTTGTTCACTTTTTTCTATAAATTTTTTTCTTTTTGTTTTATTTCATATTTTTGCCTCTTCTTTTTCTTCAATTTTTATTTTATATATTTTGTATTTTCATTTTTATTTTTTTTCTTAAATCTTTTTCTTCACACCTTTTTTTAATTTCTTTTTTATAATTTTAAAACCTCAAACTTCTTTTTTTGTGCACTTTCTTCTGTTTCGTTTTTCATCTTTCATATTTTATATCTTTTTCCTCTATTTGTTATTTTTTTTTCTTTTTCTTTGTACATTCTAAACTAAAGGTTTTATTCATTTTGTCTTTTTATATATTTTTTTGATTCGCTAATTTTTTATTTTTTTACTTTGTTTATTTTTATATTTTCCTTTTTTGGTATTTTATTTAATTTTTTAATAACTTTTTCCCTTCACAATTTTGCTTTTTTTTTTTTTTTCATATGCTTTCATTTTTACTTGTTTTAATTTTTTCGTTGTTTTAAAAATTTTTATTTTTCTGTTTTTTATTCCAAATCTTTTGTCTTTTCTTTTTTTATTTCCACGAATTTCCTTTCATTTCTTATTTGCCTTTTTTGAATTCTCATACTTTTTTTTATTTTGCATAAACTTTTCTCTTTTTTAATTTTCTGTCTGACTTTTTATATTGTTAGGCCTTATATGCTTTTCAATTTTTTGTATTTTTTGAACTGTTTTTTTTTTTTTTTTGAAATTTTTATTCAATTTTTGTCCTTTTTCATTTTCTTACTTTTTTTATTTTTTGTTTTTTTTTTTTTTTTTGTTCTTTTGTGCTTTATTTATCTTTTTTCTTTTGCTTTAATTTTCTTTCTTTATTTATAATTTCATAAATTGTTATAAAGTTTTGGAATTTTTTATTTTTCCATCTTTTTTTCTTTTATCATTCTTGGTTATTTTCTATTGCATTTTTATAATTTTTCATTAACTTTTTCTCCTTTCAAATTTTTCTTCTTTTATTTACTTTTTTTATGTGCTTTCATTATTTTTTGTTCACTTTTTTCTTTTTGTTTTATTTCATATTTTTGCCTCTTCTTTTTCTCGTTTTTTTCTCAAATTTTATTTTATATATTTTGTATTTTCATTTTTTATTTTTTTCTTCAATCTTTTTGTTCACACCTTTTTCTTATTTCTTTTTTATAATTTTAAAACCTCAAACTTCTTTTTTTGTGCACTTTCTTTTATTTTATTTTTCATCTTTCATCTTTTTGTATTTTTTGTTGTATTTCTGTTTTTTTTCTTTTTTCGTGCTTTATTTATCTTTTCTCTTTTGCTTTAATTTTTTTCTTATTTTATTTTCTTTCTTTATTTATAATTTCATAAAATTTTATAAAGTTTTGGAGTCTTTTTATTTTTCTATCTTTTTTTCTTTTATCATTCTTGGTTATTTTCTACTGCATTTTTATAATTTTTCATTAACTTTTTCTCCTTTTAAATTTTTCTTCTTCTTTTTTATGTGCTTTCATTTTTTTTGTTCACTTTTTTCTTTGTTTTAAAATTTTCTATAAATTTTTTTTCTTGTTGTTTTATTTCATATTTTTTCCCCTTCATTTTTTATTTTTTTCTTCTTGTTCTCATTTTTTTCTCAAATTTTATTTTATATATTTTGTATTTTCTTTTTTTATTTTTTTCTTAAATCTTTTTGTTCACATCTTTTTTAATTTCTTTTTTATAATTTTAAAACCTAAAACTTCTTTTTTTGTGCACTTTCTTTTATTTCATTTTTCATCTTTCATATATTTTATATCTTTTTCCTCTATTTGTTATATTTTTTTTTCTTTTTCTTTGTACATTCTAAACTAAAAGTTTTATTCATTTTGTCTTTTTATATTTTTTTGATTCGCTAATTTTTTATTTTCTTACTTTGTTTATTTTTACATTTTCCTTTTTTGGTATTTTATTTAATTTTTTCTCGTAATTTATTTTTTTACTTTCTTTTTTTTTTCCACTTTGTAATTTTTTTAATAACTTTTTCCCTTCACAATTTTCCTTCTTTTTGCTTTTTTTTCATACGCTTTCATTTTTCGTTGTTTGAAAAATTTTTTATTTTTCTGTTTTTTATTCCAAATCTTTTGTCTTTTCTTTTTTTTTTTCCACAAATTTCCTTTCATTTCTTATTTGCATTTTTAAATTCTCATACTTTTTCTTTTTATTTTGCATTAACTTTTCTCTTTTTTAATTTTTTGTCTGACTTTTTATATTGTTAGGTCTTATATGTTTTTCAATTTTTTGTATTTTTTAAACTATTTTTTTTTTCATTTTGTCATTTCATTTCATTTTTGAAAATTTTATTCAACTTTTGTCCTTTTTATTTTCTTACTTTTTATATTTTTTCTTGTATTTTTGTTTTTTTTTCTTTTTTCGTGCTTTATTTGTCTTTTTTCTTTTGCTTTAATTTTTTTTCTTATTTTATTTTCTTTCTTTATTTATAATTTCATAAATTTTTATAAAGTTTTGGAATTTTTTATTTTTCTATTGCATTTTTATAATTTTTCTTCTTTTTTTCACTTTTTTTTTTATGTGCTTTCCTTTTTTTTTTGTTCACTTTTTTCTATAAATTTTTTTCTTTTTGTTTTATTTCATATTTTTGCCTCTTCTTTTTCTTCAATTTTTATTTTATATATTTTGTATTTTCATTTTTATTTTTTTTCTTAAATCTTTTTCTTCACACCTTTTTTTAATTTCTTTTTTATAATTTTAAAACCTCAAACTTCTTTTTTTGTGCACTTTCTTCTGTTTCGTTTTTCATCTTTCATATTTTATATCTTTTTCCTCTATTTGTTATTTTTTTTTCTTTTTCTTTGTACATTCTAAACTAAAGGTTTTATTCATTTTGTCTTTTTATATATTTTTTTGATTCGCTAATTTTTTATTTTTTTACTTTGTTTATTTTTATATTTTCCTTTTTTGGTATTTTATTTAATTTTTTAATAACTTTTTCCCTTCACAATTTTGCTTTTTTTTTTTTTTTCATATGCTTTCATTTTTACTTGTTTTAATTTTTTCGTTGTTTTAAAAATTTTTATTTTTCTGTTTTTTATTCCAAATCTTTTGTCTTTTCTTTTTTTATTTCCACGAATTTCCTTTCATTTCTTATTTGCCTTTTTTGAATTCTCATACTTTTTTTTATTTTGCATAAACTTTTCTCTTTTTTAATTTTCTGTCTGACTTTTTATATTGTTAGGCCTTATATGCTTTTCAATTTTTTGTATTTTTTGAACTGTTTTTTTTTTTTTTTTTGAAATTTTTATTCAATTTTTGTCCTTTTTCATTTTCTTACTTTTTTTATTTTTTGTTGTATTTTTTTTTTTTTGTTCTTTTGTGCTTTATTTATCTTTTTTCTTTTGCTTTAATTTTCTTTCTTTATTTATAATTTCATAAATTGTTATAAAGTTTTGGAATTTTTTATTTTTCCATCTTTTTTTCTTTTATCATTCTTGGTTATTTTCTATTGCATTTTTATAATTTTTCATTAACTTTTTCTCCTTTCAAATTTTTCTTCTTTTATTTACTTTTTTTATGTGCTTTCATTATTTTTTGTTCACTTTTTTCTTTTTGTTTTATTTCATATTTTTGCCTCTTCTTTTTCTCGTTTTTTTCTCAAATTTTATTTTATATATTTTGTATTTTCATTTTTTATTTTTTTCTTCAATCTTTTTGTTCACACCTTTTTCTTATTTCTTTTTTATAATTTTAAAACCTCAAACTTCTTTTTTTGTGCACTTTCTTTTATTTTATTTTTCATCTTTCATCTTTTTGTATTTTTTGTTGTATTTCTGTTTTTTTTCTTTTTTCGTGCTTTATTTTATCTTTTCTCTTTTGCTTTAATTTTTTTCTTATTTTATTTTCTTTCTTTATTTATAATTTCATAAAATTTTACAAAGTTTTGGAGTCTTTTTATTTTTCTATCTTTTTTTCTTTTATCATTCTTGGTTATTTTCTACTGCATTTTTATAATTTTTCATTAACTTTTTCTCCTTTTAAATTTTTCTTCTTCTTTTTTATGTGCTTTCATTTTTTTTGTTCACTTTTTTCTTTGTTTTAAAATTTTCTATAAATTTTTTTTCTTGTTGTTTTATTTCATATTTTTTCCCCTTCATTTTTTATTTTTTTCTTCTTGTTCTCATTTTTTTCTCAAATTTTATTTTATATATTTTGTATTTTCTTTTTTTATTTTTTTCTTAAATCTTTTTGTTCACATCTTTTTTAATTTCTTTTTTATAATTTTAAAACCTCAAACTTCTTTTTTTGTGCACTTTCTTTTATTTCATTTTTCATCTTTCATATATTTTATATCTTTTTCCTCTATTTGTTATATTTTTTTTTCTTTTTCTTTGTACATTCTAAACTAAAAGTTTTATTCATTTTGTCTTTTTATATTTTTTTGATTCGCTAATTTTTTATTTTCTTACTTTGTTTATTTTTACATTTTCCTTTTTTGGTATTTTATTTAATTTTTTCTCGTAATTTATTTTTTTACTTTCTTTTTTTTTTCCACTTTGTAATTTTTTTAATAACTTTTTCCCTTCACAATTTTCCTTCTTTTTGCTTTTTTTTCATACGCTTTCATTTTTCGTTGTTTGAAAAATTTTTTATTTTTCTGTTTTTTATTCCAAATCTTTTGTCTTTTCTTTTTTTTTTTTCCACAAATTTCCTTTCATTTCTTATTTGCATTTTTAAATTCTCATACTTTTTCTTTTTATTTTGCATTAACTTTTCTCTTTTTTAATTTTTTGTCTGACTTTTTATATTGTTAGGTCTTATATGTTTTTCTATTTTTTGTATTTTTTAAACTATTTTTTTTTTTCATTTTGTCATTTCATTTCATTTTTGAAAATTTTATTCAACTTTTGTCCTTTTTATTTTCTTACTTTTTATATTTTTTCTTGTATTTTTGTTTTTTTTTCTTTTTTCGTGCTTTATTTGTCTTTTTTCTTTTGCTTTAATTTTTTTTCTTATTTTATTTTCTTTCTTTATTTATAATTTCATAAATTTTTATAAAGTTTTGGAATTTTTTATTTTTCTATTGCATTTTTATAATTTTTCTTCTTTTTTTCACTTTTTTTTTTATGTGCTTTCCTTTTTTTTTTTGTTCACTTTTTTCTATAAATTTTTTTCTTTTTGTTTTATTTCATATTTTTGCCTCTTCTTTTTCTTCAATTTTTATTTTATATATTTTGTATTTTCATTTTTATTTTTTTTCTTAAATCTTTTTCTTCACACCTTTTTTTAATTTCTTTTTTATAATTTTAAAACCTCAAACTTCTTTTTTTGTGCACTTTCTTCTGTTTCGTTTTTCATCTTTCATATTTTATATCTGTTTCCTCTATTTGTTATTTTTTTTTCCTTTTCTTTGTACATTCTAAACTAAAGGTTTTATTCATTTTGTCTTTTTATATATTTTTTTGATTCGCTAATTTTTTATTTTTTTACTTTGTTTATTTTTATATTTTCCTTTTTTGGTATTTTATTTAATTTTTTAATAACTTTTTCCCTTCACAATTTTGCTTTTTTTTTTTTTTTCATATGCTTTCATTTTTACTTGTTTTAATTTTTTCGTTGTTTTAAAAATTTTTATTTTTCTGTTTTTTATTCCAAATCTTTTGTCTTTTCTTTTTTTATTTCCACGAATTTCCTTTCATTTCTTATTTGCCTTTTTTGAATTCTCATACTTTTTTTTATTTTGCATAAACTTTTCTCTTTTTTAATTTTCTGTCTGACTTTTTATATTGTTAGGCCTTATATGCTTTTCAATTTTTTGTATTTTTTGAACTGTTTTTTTTTTTTTTTTTGAAATTTTTATTCAATTTTTGTCCTTTTTCATTTTCTTACTTTTTTTATTTTTTGTTGTATTTTTTTTTTTTTGTTCTTTTGTGCTTTATTTATCTTTTTTCTTTTGCTTTAATTTTCTTTCTTTATTTATAATTTCATAAATTGTTATAAAGTTTTGGAATTTTTTATTTTTCCATCTTTTTTTCTTTTATCATTCTTGGTTATTTTCTATTGCATTTTTATAATTTTTCATTAACTTTTTCTCCTTTCAAATTTTTCTTCTTTTATTTACTTTTTTTATGTGCTTTCATTATTTTTTGTTCACTTTTTTCTTTTTGTTTTATTTCATATTTTTGCCTCTTCTTTTTCTCGTTTTTTTCTCAAATTTTATTTTATATATTTTGTATTTTCATTTTTTATTTTTTTCTTCAATCTTTTTGTTCACACCTTTTTCTTATTTCTTTTTTATAATTTTAAAACCTCAAACTTCTTTTTTTGTGCACTTTCTTTTATTTTATTTTTCATCTTTCATCTTTTTGTATTTTTTGTTGTATTTCTGTTTTTTTTCTTTTTTCGTGCTTTATTTTATCTTTTCTCTTTTGCTTTAATTTTTTTCTTATTTTATTTTCTTTCTTTATTTATAATTTCATAAAATTTTATAAAGTTTTGGAGTCTTTTTATTTTTCTATCTTTTTTTCTTTTATCATTCTTGGTTATTTTCTACTGCATTTTTATAATTTTTCATTAACTTTTTCTCCTTTTAAATTTTTCTTCTTCTTTTTTATGTGCTTTCATTTTTTTTGTTCACTTTTTTCTTTGTTTTAAAATTTTCTATAAATTTTTTTTCTTGTTGTTTTATTTCATATTTTTTCCCCTTCATTTTTTATTTTTTTCTTCTTGTTCTCATTTTTTTCTCAAATTTTATTTTATATATTTTGTATTTTCTTTTTTTATTTTTTTCTTAAATCTTTTTGTTCACATCTTTTTTAATTTCTTTTTTATAATTTTAAAACCTCAAACTTCTTTTTTTGTGCACTTTCTTTTATTTCATTTTTCATCTTTCATATATTTTATATCTTTTTCCTCTATTTGTTATATTTTTTTTTCTTTTTCTTTGTACATTCTAAACTAAAAGTTTTATTCATTTTGTCTTTTTATATTTTTTTGATTCGCTAATTTTTTATTTTCTTACTTTGTTTATTTTTACATTTTCCTTTTTTGGTATTTTATTTAATTTTTTCTCGTAATTTATTTTTTTACTTTCTTTTTTTTTTCCACTTTGTAATTTTTTTAATAACTTTTTCCCTTCACAATTTTCCTTCTTTTTGCTTTTTTTTCATACGCTTTCATTTTTCGTTGTTTGAAAAATTTTTTATTTTTCTGTTTTTTATTCCAAATCTTTTGTCTTTTCTTTTTTTTTTTTCCACAAATTTCCTTTCATTTCTTATTTGCATTTTTAAATTCTCATACTTTTTCTTTTTATTTTGCATTAACTTTTCTCTTTTTTAATTTTTTGTCTGACTTTTTATATTGTTAGGTCTTATATGTTTTTCAATTTTTTGTATTTTTTAAACTTTTTTTTTTTTCATTTTGTCATTTCATTTCATTTTTGAAATTTTCATTCAACTTTTGTCCTTTTTATTTTCTTACTTTTTATATTTTTTCTTGTATTTTTGTTTTTTTTTTCTTTTTTCGTGCTTTATTTGTCTTTTTTCTTTTGCTTTAATTTTTTTTCTTATTTTATTTTCTTTCTTTATTTATAATTTCATAAATTTTTATAAAGTTTTGGAATTTTTTATTTTTCTATTGCATTTTTATAATTTTTCTTCTTTTTTTCACTTTTTTTTTTATGTGCTTTCCTTTTTTTTTTGTTCACTTTTTTCTATAAATTTTTTTCTTTTTGTTTTATTTCATATTTTTGCCTCTTCTTTTTCTTCAATTTTTATTTTATATATTTTGTATTTTCATTTTTATTTTTTTTCTTAAATCTTTTTCTTCACACCTTTTTTTAATTTCTTTTTTATAATTTTAAAACCTCAAACTTCTTTTTTTGTGCACTTTCTTCTGTTTCGTTTTTCATCTTTCATATTTTATATCTTTTTCCTCTATTTGTTATTTTTTTTTCTTTTTCTTTGTACATTCTAAACTAAAGGTTTTATTCATTTTGTCTTTTTATATATTTTTTTGATTCGCTAATTTTTTATTTTTTTACTTTGTTTATTTTTATATTTTCCTTTTTTGGTATTTTATTTAATTTTTTAATAACTTTTTCCCTTCACAATTTTCCTTCTTTTTTTTTTTCATATGCTTTCATTTTTACTTGTTTTAATTTTTTCGTTGTTTTAAAAATTTTTATTTTTCTGTTTTTTATTCCAAATCTTTTGTCTTTTCTTTTTTTATTTCCACGAATTTCCTTTCATTTCTTATTTGCCTTTTTTGAATTCTCATACTTTTTTTTATTTTGCATAAACTTTTCTCTTTTTTAATTTTCTGTCTGACTTTTTATATTGTTAGGCCTTATATGCTTTTCAATTTTTTGTATTTTTTGAACTGTTTTTTTTTTTTTTTTTGAAATTTTTATTCAATTTTTGTCCTTTTTCATTTTCTTACTTTTTTTATTTTTTGTTGTATTTTTTTTTTTTTGTTCTTTTGTGCTTTATTTATCTTTTTTCTTTTGCTTTAATTTTCTTTCTTTATTTATAATTTCATAAATTGTTATAAAGTTTTGGAATTTTTTATTTTTCCATCTTTTTTTCTTTTATCATTCTTGGTTATTTTCTATTGCATTTTTATAATTTTTCGTTAACTTTTTCTCCTTTCAAATTTTTCTTCTTTTATTTACTTTTTTTATGTGCTTTCATTATTTTTTGTTCACTTTTTTCTTTTTGTTTTATTTCATATTTTTGCCTCTTCTTTTTCTCGTTTTTTTCTCAAATTTTATTTTATATATTTTGTATTTTCATTTTTTATTTTTTTCTTCAATCTTTTTGTTCACACCTTTTTCTTATTTCTTTTTTATAATTTTAAAACCTCAAACTTCTTTTTTTGTGCACTTTCTTTTATTTTATTTTTCATCTTTCATCTTTTTGTATTTTTTGTTGTATTTCTGTTTTTTTTCTTTTTTCGTGCTTTATTTATCTTTTCTCTTTTGCTTTAATTTTTTTCTTATTTTATTTTCTTTCTTTATTTATAATTTCATAAAATTTTATAAAGTTTTGGAGTCTTTTTATTTTTCTATCTTTTTTTCTTTTATCATTCTTGGTTATTTTCTACTGCATTTTTATAATTTTTCATTAACTTTTTCTCCTTTTAAATTTTTCTTCTTCTTTTTTATGTGCTTTCATTTTTTTTGTTCACTTTTTTCTTTGTTTTAAAATTTTCTATAAATTTTTTTTCTTGTTGTTTTATTTCATATTTTTTCCCCTTCATTTTTTATTTTTTTCTTCTTGTTCTCATTTTTTTCTCAAATTTTATTTTATATATTTTGTATTTTCTTTTTTTATTTTTTTCTTAAATCTTTTTGTTCACATCTTTTTTAATTTCTTTTTTATAATTTTAAAACCTCAAACTTCTTTTTTTGTGCACTTTCTTTTATTTCATTTTTCATCTTTCATATATTTTATATCTTTTTCCTCTATTTGTTATATTTTTTTTTCTTTTTCTTTGTACATTCTAAACTAAAAGTTTTATTCATTTTGTCTTTTTATATTTTTTTGATTCGCTAATTTTTTATTTTCTTACTTTGTTTATTTTTACATTTTCCTTTTTTGGTATTTTATTTAATTTTTTCTCGTAATTTATTTTTTTACTTTCTTTTTTTTTTCCACTTTGTAATTTTTTTAATAACTTTTTCCCTTCACAATTTTCCTTCTTTTTGCTTTTTTTTCATACGCTTTCATTTTTCGTTGTTTGAAAAATTTTTTATTTTTCTGTTTTTTATTCCAAATCTTTTGTCTTTTCTTTTTTTTTTTCCACAAATTTCCTTTCATTTCTTATTTGCATTTTTAAATTCTCATACTTTTTCTTTTTATTTTGCATTAACTTTTCTCTTTTTTAATTTTTTGTCTGACTTTTTATATTGTTAGGTCTTATATGTTTTTCAATTTTTTGTATTTTTTAAACTTTTTTTTTTTTTCATTTTGTCATTTCATTTCATTTTTGAAATTTTCATTCAACTTTTGTCCTTTTTATTTTCTTACTTTTTATATTTTTTCTTGTATTTTTGTTTTTTTTTTCTTTTTTCGTGCTTTATTTGTCTTTTTTCTTTTGCTTTAATTTTTTTTCTTATTTTATTTTCTTTCTTTATTTATAATTTCATAAATTTTTATAAAGTTTTGGAATTTTTTATTTTTCTATTGCATTTTTATAATTTTTCTTCTTTTTTTCACTTTTTTTTTATGTGCTTTCGTTTTTTTTTGTTCACTTTTTTCTATAAATTTTTTTCTTTTTGTTTTATTTCATATTTTTGCCTCTTCTTTTTCTTCAATTTTTATTTTATATATTTTGTATTTTCATTTTTATTTTTTTTCTTCACACCTTTTTTTAATTTCTTTTTTATAATTTTAAAACCTCAAACTTCTTTTTTTGTGCACTTTCTTCTGTTTCGTTTTTCATCTTTCATATTTTATATCTTTTTCCTCTATTTGTTATTTTTTTTTCTTTTTCTTTGTACATTCTAAACTAAAGGTTTTATTCATTTTGTCTTTTTATATATTTTTTTGATTCGCTAATTTTTTATTTTTTTACTTTGTTTATTTTTATATTTTCCTTTTTTGGTATTTTATTTAATTTTTTAATAACTTTTTCCCTTCACAATTTTCCTTCTTTTTTTTTTTCATATGCTTTCATTTTTACTTGTTTTAATTTTTTCGTTCTTTTAAAAATTTTTATTTTTCTGTTTTTTATTCCAAATCTTTTGTCTTTTCTTTTTTTATTTCCACGAATTTCCTTTCATTTCTTATTTGCCTTTTTTGAATTCTCATACTTTTTTTTATTTTGCATAAACTTTTCTCTTTTTTAATTTTCTGTCTGACTTTTTATATTGTTAGGCCTTATATGCTTTTCAATTTTTTGTATTTTTTGAACTGTTTTTTTTTTTTTTTTTGAAATTTTTATTCAATTTTTGTCCTTTTTCATTTTCTTACTTTTTTTATTTTTTGTTGTATTTTTTTTTTTTTGTTCTTTTGTGCTTTATTTATCTTTTTTCTTTTGCTTTAATTTTCTTTCTTTATTTATAATTTCATAAATTGTTATAAAGTTTTGGAATTTTTTATTTTTCCATCTTTTTTTCTTTTATCATTCTTGGTTATTTTCTATTGCATTTTTATAATTTTTCGTTAACTTTTTCTCCTTTCAAATTTTTCTTCTTTTATTTACTTTTTTTATGTGCTTTCATTATTTTTTGTTCACTTTTTTCTTTTTGTTTTATTTCATATTTTTGCCTCTTCTTTTTCTCGTTTTTTTCTCAAATTTTATTTTATATATTTTGTATTTTCATTTTTTATTTTTTTCTTCAATCTTTTTGTTCACACCTTTTTCTTATTTCTTTTTTATAATTTTAAAACCTCAAACTTCTTTTTTTGTGCACTTTCTTTTATTTTATTTTTCATCTTTCATCTTTTTGTATTTTTTGTTGTATTTCTGTTTTTTTTCTTTTTTCGTGCTTTATTTATCTTTTCTCTTTTGCTTTAATTTTTTTCTTATTTTATTTTCTTTCTTTATTTATAATTTCATAAAATTTTATAAAGTTTTGGAGTCTTTTTATTTTTCTATCTTTTTTTCTTTTATCATTCTTGGTTATTTTCTACTGCATTTTTATAATTTTTCATTAACTTTTTCTCCTTTTAAATTTTTCTTCTTCTTTTTTATGTGCTTTCATTTTTTTTGTTCACTTTTTTCTTTGTTTTAAAATTTTCTATAAATTTTTTTTCTTGTTGTTTTATTTCATATTTTTTCCCCTTCATTTTTTATTTTTTTCTTCTTGTTCTCATTTTTTTCTCAAATTTTATTTTATATATTTTGTATTTTCTTTTTTTATTTTTTTCTTAAATCTTTTTGTTCACATCTTTTTTAATTTCTTTTTTATAATTTTAAAACCTCAAACTTCTTTTTTTGTGCACTTTCTTTTATTTCATTTTTCATCTTTCATATATTTTATATCTTTTTCCTCTATTTGTTATATTTTTTTTTCTTTTTCTTTGTACATTCTAAACTAAAAGTTTTATTCATTTTGTCTTTTTATATTTTTTTGATTCGCTAATTTTTTATTTTCTTACTTTGTTTATTTTTACATTTTCCTTTTTTGGTATTTTATTTAATTTTTTCTCGTAATTTATTTTTTTACTTTCTTTTTTTTTTCCACTTTGTAATTTTTTTAATAACTTTTTCCCTTCACAATTTTCCTTCTTTTTGCTTTTTTTTCATACGCTTTCATTTTTCGTTGTTTGAAAAATTTTTTATTTTTCTGTTTTTTATTCCAAATCTTTTGTCTTTTCTTTTTTTTTTTCCACAAATTTCCTTTCATTTCTTATTTGCATTTTTAAATTCTCATACTTTTTCTTTTTATTTTGCATTAACTTTTCTCTTTTTTAATTTTTTGTCTGACTTTTTATATTGTTAGGTCTTATATGTTTTTCAATTTTTTGTATTTTTTAAACTTTTTTTTTTTCATTTTGTCATTTCATTTCATTTTTGAAATTTTCATTCAACTTTTGTCCTTTTTATTTTCTTACTTTTTATATTTTTTCTTGTATTTTTGTTTTTTTTTTCTTTTTTCGTGCTTTATTTGTCTTTTTTCTTTTGCTTTAATTTTTTTTCTTATTTTATTTTCTTTCTTTATTTATAATTTCATAAATTTTTATAAAGTTTTGGAATTTTTTATTTTTCTATTGCATTTTTATAATTTTTCTTCTTTTTTTCACTTTTTTTTTATGTGCTTTCGTTTTTTTTTGTTCACTTTTTTCTATAAATTTTTTTCTTTTTGTTTTATTTCATATTTTTGCCTCTTCTTTTTCTTCAATTTTTATTTTATATATTTTGTATTTTCATTTTTATTTTTTTTCTTCACACCTTTTTTTAATTTCTTTTTTATAATTTTAAAACCTCAAACTTCTTTTTTTGTGCACTTTCTTCTGTTTCGTTTTTCATCTTTCATATTTTATATCTTTTTCCTCTATTTGTTATTTTTTTTTCTTT
This sequence comes from Durio zibethinus, assembly GCF_047325235.1. NCBI lineage: Eukaryota > Viridiplantae > Streptophyta > Magnoliopsida > Malvales > Malvaceae > Durio > Durio zibethinus. The sequence continues at coordinate 12,166,272 of NC_143180.1, read as the reverse complement.
TTCTTTGTACATTCTAAACTAAAGGTTTTATTCATTTTGTCTTTTTATATATTTTTTTGATTCGCTAATTTTTTATTTTTTTACTTTGTTTATTTTTATATTTTCCTTTTTTGGTATTTTATTTAATTTTTTAATAACTTTTTCCCTTCACAATTTTCCTTCTTTTTTTTTTTCATATGCTTTCATTTTTACTTGTTTTAATTTTTTCGTTGTTTTAAAAATTTTTATTTTTCTGTTTTTTATTCCAAATCTTTTGTCTTTTCTTTTTTTATTTCCACGAATTTCCTTTCATTTCTTATTTGCCTTTTTTGAATTCTCATACTTTTTTTTATTTTGCATAAACTTTTCTCTTTTTTAATTTTCTGTCTGACTTTTTATATTGTTAGGCCTTATATGCTTTTCAATTTTTTGTATTTTTTGAACTGTTTTTTTTTTTTTTTTTGAAATTTTTATTCAATTTTTGTCCTTTTTCATTTTCTTACTTTTTTTATTTTTTGTTGTATTTTTTTTTTTTTGTTCTTTTGTGCTTTATTTATCTTTTTTCTTTTGCTTTAATTTTCTTTCTTTATTTATAATTTCATAAATTGTTATAAAGTTTTGGAATTTTTTATTTTTCCATCTTTTTTTCTTTTATCATTCTTGGTTATTTTCTATTGCATTTTTATAATTTTTCGTTAACTTTTTCTCCTTTCAAATTTTTCTTCTTTTATTTACTTTTTTTATGTGCTTTCATTATTTTTTGTTCACTTTTTTCTTTTTGTTTTATTTCATATTTTTGCCTCTTCTTTTTCTCGTTTTTTTCTCAAATTTTATTTTATATATTTTGTATTTTCATTTTTTATTTTTTTCTTCAATCTTTTTGTTCACACCTTTTTCTTATTTCTTTTTTATAATTTTAAAACCTCAAACTTCTTTTTTTGTGCACTTTCTTTTATTTTATTTTTCATCTTTCATCTTTTTGTATTTTTTGTTGTATTTCTGTTTTTTTTCTTTTTTCGTGCTTTATTTATCTTTTCTCTTTTGCTTTAATTTTTTTCTTATTTTATTTTCTTTCTTTATTTATAATTTCATAAAATTTTATAAAGTTTTGGAGTCTTTTTATTTTTCTATCTTTTTTTCTTTTATCATTCTTGGTTATTTTCTACTGCATTTTTATAATTTTTCATTAACTTTTTCTCCTTTTAAATTTTTCTTCTTCTTTTTTATGTGCTTTCATTTTTTTTGTTCACTTTTTTCTTTGTTTTAAAATTTTCTATAAATTTTTTTTCTTGTTGTTTTATTTCATATTTTTTCCCCTTCATTTTTTATTTTTTTCTTCTTGTTCTCATTTTTTTCTCAATTTTTATTTTATATATTTTGTATTTTCTTTTTTTATTTTTTTCTTAAATCTTTTTGTTCACATCTTTTTTAATTTCTTTTTTATAATTTTAAAACCTCAAACTTCTTTTTTTGTGCACTTTCTTTTATTTCATTTTTCATCTTTCATATATTTTATATCTTTTTCCTCTATTTGTTATATTTTTTTTTCTTTTTCTTTGTACATTCTAAACTAAAAGTTTTATTCATTTTGTCTTTTTATATTTTTTTGATTCGCTAATTTTTTATTTTCTTACTTTGTTTATTTTTACATTTTCCTTTTTTGGTATTTTATTTAATTTTTTCTCGTAATTTATTTTTTTACTTTCTTTTTTTTTTCCACTTTGTAATTTTTTTAATAACTTTTTCCCTTCACAATTTTCCTTCTTTTTGCTTTTTTTTCATACGCTTTCATTTTTCGTTGTTTGAAAAATTTTTTATTTTTCTGTTTTTTATTCCAAATCTTTTGTCTTTTCTTTTTTTTTTTCCACAAATTTCCTTTCATTTCTTATTTGCATTTTTAAATTCTCATACTTTTTCTTTTTATTTTGCATTAACTTTTCTCTTTTTTAATTTTTTGTCTGACTTTTTATATTGTTAGGTCTTATATGTTTTTCAATTTTTTGTATTTTTTAAACTTTTTTTTTTTCATTTTGTCATTTCATTTCATTTTTGAAATTTTCATTCAACTTTTGTCCTTTTTATTTTCTTACTTTTTATATTTTTTCTTGTATTTTTGTTTTTTTTTTCTTTTTTCGTGCTTTATTTGTCTTTTTTCTTTTGCTTTAATTTTTTTTCTTATTTTATTTTCTTTCTTTATTTATAATTTCATAAATTTTTATAAAGTTTTGGAATTTTTTATTTTTCTATTGCATTTTTATAATTTTTCTTCTTTTTTTCACTTTTTTTTTATGTGCTTTCGTTTTTTTTTGTTCACTTTTTTCTATAAATTTTTTTCTTTTTGTTTTATTTCATATTTTTGCCTCTTCTTTTTCTTCAATTTTTATTTTATATATTTTGTATTTTCATTTTTATTTTTTTTCTTCACACCTTTTTTTAATTTCTTTTTTATAATTTTAAAACCTCAAACTTCTTTTTTTGTGCACTTTCTTCTGTTTCGTTTTTCATCTTTCATATTTTATATCTTTTTCCTCTATTTGTTATTTTTTTTTCTTTTTCTTTGTACATTCTAAACTAAAGGTTTTATTCATTTTGTCTTTTTATATATTTTTTTGATTCGCTAATTTTTTATTTTTTTACTTTGTTTATTTTTATATTTTCCTTTTTTGGTATTTTATTTAATTTTTTAATAACTTTTTCCCTTCACAATTTTCCTTCTTTTTTTTTTTCATATGCTTTCATTTTTACTTGTTTTAATTTTTTCGTTGTTTTAAAAATTTTTATTTTTCTGTTTTTTATTCCAAATCTTTTGTCTTTTCTTTTTTTATTTCCACGAATTTCCTTTCATTTCTTATTTGCCTTTTTTGAATTCTCATACTTTTTTTTATTTTGCATAAACTTTTCTCTTTTTTAATTTTCTGTCTGACTTTTTATATTGTTAGGCCTTATATGCTTTTCAATTTTTTGTATTTTTTGAACTGTTTTTTTTTTTTTTTTTGAAATTTTTATTCAATTTTTGTCCTTTTTCATTTTCTTACTTTTTTTATTTTTTGTTGTATTTTTTTTTTTTTTGTTCTTTTGTGCTTTATTTATCTTTTTTCTTTTGCTTTAATTTTCTTTCTTTATTTATAATTTCATAAATTGTTATAAAGTTTTGGAATTTTTTATTTTTCCATCTTTTTTTCTTTTATCATTCTTGGTTATTTTCTATTGCATTTTTATAATTTTTCGTTAACTTTTTCTCCTTTCAAATTTTTCTTCTTTTATTTACTTTTTTTATGTGCTTTCATTATTTTTTGTTCACTTTTTTCTTTTTGTTTTATTTCATATTTTTGCCTCTTCTTTTTCTCGTTTTTTTCTCAAATTTTATTTTATATATTTTGTATTTTCATTTTTTATTTTTTTCTTCAATCTTTTTGTTCACACCTTTTTCTTATTTCTTTTTTATAATTTTAAAACCTCAAACTTCTTTTTTTGTGCACTTTCTTTTATTTTATTTTTCATCTTTCATCTTTTTGTATTTTTTGTTGTATTTCTGTTTTTTTTCTTTTTTCGTGCTTTATTTATCTTTTCTCTTTTGCTTTAATTTTTTTCTTATTTTATTTTCTTTCTTTATTTATAATTTCATAAAATTTTATAAAGTTTTGGAGTCTTTTTATTTTTCTATCTTTTTTTCTTTTATCATTCTTGGTTATTTTCTACTGCATTTTTATAATTTTTCATTAACTTTTTCTCCTTTTAAATTTTTCTTCTTCTTTTTTATGTGCTTTCATTTTTTTTGTTCACTTTTTTCTTTGTTTTAAAATTTTCTATAAATTTTTTTTCTTGTTGTTTTATTTCATATTTTTTCCCCTTCATTTTTTATTTTTTTCTTCTTGTTCTCATTTTTTTCTCAATTTTTATTTTATATATTTTGTATTTTCTTTTTTTATTTTTTTCTTAAATCTTTTTGTTCACATCTTTTTTAATTTCTTTTTTATAATTTTAAAACCTCAAACTTCTTTTTTTGTGCACTTTCTTTTATTTCATTTTTCATCTTTCATATATTTTATATCTTTTTCCTCTATTTGTTATATTTTTTTTTCTTTTTCTTTGTACATTCTAAACTAAAAGTTTTATTCATTTTGTCTTTTTATATTTTTTTGATTCGCTAATTTTTTATTTTCTTACTTTGTTTATTTTTACATTTTCCTTTTTTGGTATTTTATTTAATTTTTTCTCGTAATTTATTTTTTTACTTTCTTTTTTTTTTCCACTTTGTAATTTTTTTAATAACTTTTTCCCTTCACAATTTTCCTTCTTTTTGCTTTTTTTTCATACGCTTTCATTTTTCGTTGTTTGAAAAATTTTTTATTTTTCTGTTTTTTATTCCAAATCTTTTGTCTTTTCTTTTTTTTTTTCCACAAATTTCCTTTCATTTCTTATTTGCATTTTTAAATTCTCATACTTTTTCTTTTTATTTTGCATTAACTTTTCTCTTTTTTAATTTTTTGTCTGACTTTTTATATTGTTAGGTCTTATATGTTTTTCAATTTTTTGTATTTTTTAAACTTTTTTTTTTTCATTTTGTCATTTCATTTCATTTTTGAAATTTTCATTCAACTTTTGTCCTTTTTATTTTCTTACTTTTTATATTTTTTCTTGTATTTTTGTTTTTTTTTTCTTTTTTCGTGCTTTATTTGTCTTTTTTCTTTTGCTTTAATTTTTTTTCTTATTTTATTTTCTTTCTTTATTTATAATTTCATAAATTTTTATAAAGTTTTGGAATTTTTTATTTTTCTATTGCATTTTTATAATTTTTCTTCTTTTTTTCACTTTTTTTTTATGTGCTTTCGTTTTTTTTTGTTCACTTTTTTCTATAAATTTTTTTCTTTTTGTTTTATTTCATATTTTTGCCTCTTCTTTTTCTTCAATTTTTATTTTATATATTTTGTATTTTCATTTTTATTTTTTTTCTTCACACCTTTTTTTAATTTCTTTTTTATAATTTTAAAACCTCAAACTTCTTTTTTTGTGCACTTTCTTCTGTTTCGTTTTTCATCTTTCATATTTTATATCTTTTTCCTCTATTTGTTATTTTTTTTTCTTTTTCTTTGTACATTCTAAACTAAAGGTTTTATTCATTTTGTCTTTTTATATATTTTTTTGATTCGCTAATTTTTTATTTTTTTACTTTGTTTATTTTTATATTTTCCTTTTTTGGTATTTTATTTAATTTTTTAATAACTTTTTCCCTTCACAATTTTCCTTCTTTTTTTTTTTCATATGCTTTCATTTTTACTTGTTTTAATTTTTTCGTTGTTTTAAAAATTTTTATTTTTCTGTTTTTTATTCCAAATCTTTTGTCTTTTCTTTTTTTATTTCCACGAATTTCCTTTCATTTCTTATTTGCCTTTTTTGAATTCTCATACTTTTTTTTATTTTGCATAAACTTTTCTCTTTTTTAATTTTCTGTCTGACTTTTTATATTGTTAGGCCTTATATGCTTTTCAATTTTTTGTATTTTTTGAACTGTTTTTTTTTTTTTTTTTGAAATTTTTATTCAATTTTTGTCCTTTTTCATTTTCTTACTTTTTTTATTTTTTGTTGTATTTTTTTTTTTTTGTTCTTTTGTGCTTTATTTATCTTTTTTCTTTTGCTTTAATTTTCTTTCTTTATTTATAATTTCATAAATTGTTATAAAGTTTTGGAATTTTTTATTTTTCCATCTTTTTTTCTTTTATCATTCTTGGTTATTTTCTATTGCATTTTTATAATTTTTCGTTAACTTTTTCTCCTTTCAAATTTTTCTTCTTTTATTTACTTTTTTTATGTGCTTTCATTATTTTTTGTTCACTTTTTTCTTTTTGTTTTATTTCATATTTTTGCCTCTTCTTTTTCTCGTTTTTTTCTCAAATTTTATTTTATATATTTTGTATTTTCATTTTTTATTTTTTTCTTCAATCTTTTTGTTCACACCTTTTTCTTATTTCTTTTTTATAATTTTAAAACCTCAAACTTCTTTTTTTGTGCACTTTCTTTTATTTTATTTTTCATCTTTCATCTTTTTGTATTTTTTGTTGTATTTCTGTTTTTTTTCTTTTTTCGTGCTTTATTTATCTTTTCTCTTTTGCTTTAATTTTTTTCTTATTTTATTTTCTTTCTTTATTTATAATTTCATAAAATTTTATAAAGTTTTGGAGTCTTTTTATTTTTCTATCTTTTTTTCTTTTATCATTCTTGGTTATTTTCTACTGCATTTTTATAATTTTTCATTAACTTTTTCTCCTTTTAAATTTTTCTTCTTCTTTTTTATGTGCTTTCATTTTTTTTGTTCACTTTTTTCTTTGTTTTAAAATTTTCTATAAATTTTTTTTCTTGTTGTTTTATTTCATATTTTTTCCCCTTCATTTTTTATTTTTTTCTTCTTGTTCTCATTTTTTTCTCAATTTTTATTTTATATATTTTGTATTTTCTTTTTTTATTTTTTTCTTAAATCTTTTTGTTCACATCTTTTTTAATTTCTTTTTTATAATTTTAAAACCTCAAACTTCTTTTTTTGTGCACTTTCTTTTATTTCATTTTTCATCTTTCATATATTTTATATCTTTTTCCTCTATTTGTTATATTTTTTTTTCTTTTTCTTTGTACATTCTAAACTAAAAGTTTTATTCATTTTGTCTTTTTATATTTTTTTGATTCGCTAATTTTTTATTTTCTTACTTTGTTTATTTTTACATTTTCCTTTTTTGGTATTTTATTTAATTTTTTCTCGTAATTTATTTTTTTACTTTCTTTTTTTTTTTCCACTTTGTAATTTTTTTAATAACTTTTTCCCTTCACAATTTTCCTTCTTTTTGCTTTTTTTTCATACGCTTTCATTTTTCGTTGTTTGAAAAATTTTTTATTTTTCTGTTTTTTATTCCAAATCTTTTGTCTTTTCTTTTTTTTTTTCCACAAATTTCCTTTCATTTCTTATTTGCATTTTTAAATTCTCATACTTTTTCTTTTTATTTTGCATTAACTTTTCTCTTTTTTAATTTTTTGTCTGACTTTTTATATTGTTAGGTCTTATATGTTTTTCAATTTTTTGTATTTTTTAAACTTTTTTTTTTTCATTTTGTCATTTCATTTCATTTTTGAAATTTTCATTCAACTTTTGTCCTTTTTATTTTCTTACTTTTTATATTTTTTCTTGTATTTTTGTTTTTTTTTTCTTTTTTCGTGCTTTATTTGTCTTTTTTCTTTTGCTTTAATTTTTTTTCTTATTTTATTTTCTTTCTTTATTTATAATTTCATAAATTTTTATAAAGTTTTGGAATTTTTTATTTTTCTATTGCATTGTTATAATTTTTCTTCTTTTTTTCACTTTTTTTTTATGTGCTTTCGTTTTTTTTTGTTCACTTTTTTCTATAAATTTTTTTCTTTTTGTTTTATTTCATATTTTTGCCTCTTCTTTTTCTTCAATTTTTATTTTATATATTTTGTATTTTCATTTTTATTTTTTTTCTTCACACCTTTTTTTAATTTCTTTTTTATAATTTTAAAACCTCAAACTTCTTTTTTTGTGCACTTTCTTCTGTTTCGTTTTTCATCTTTCATATTTTATATCTTTTTCCTCTATTTGTTATTTTTTTTTCTTTTTCTTTGTACATTCTAAACTAAAGGTTTTATTCATTTTGTCTTTTTATATATTTTTTTGATTCGCTAATTTTTTATTTTTTTACTTTGTTTATTTTTATATTTTCCTTTTTTGGTATTTTATTTAATTTTTTAATAACTTTTTCCCTTCACAATTTTCCTTCTTTTTTTTTTCATATGCTTTCATTTTTACTTGTTTTAATTTTTTCGTTGTTTTAAAAATTTTTATTTTTCTGTTTTTTATTCCAAATCTTTTGTCTTTTCTTTTTTTATTTCCACGAATTTCCTTTCATTTCTTATTTGCCTTTTTTGAATTCTCATACTTTTTTTTATTTTGCATAAACTTTTCTCTTTTTTAATTTTCTGTCTGACTTTTTATATTGTTAGGCCTTATATGCTTTTCAATTTTTTGTATTTTTTGAACTGTTTTTTTTTTTTTTTGAAATTTTTATTCAATTTTTGTCCTTTTTCATTTTCTTACTTTTTTTATTTTTTGTTGTATTTTTTTTTTTTTTGTTCTTTTGTGCTTTGTTTATCTTTTTTCTTTTGCTTTAATTTTCTTTCTTTATTTATAATTTCATAAATTGTTATAAAGTTTTGGAATTTTTTATTTTTCCATCTTTTTTTCTTTTATCATTCTTGGTTATTTTCTATTGCATTTTTATAATTTTTCATTAACTTTTTCTCCTTTCAAATTTTTCTTCTTTTATTTACTTTTTTTATGTGCTTTCATTATTTTTTGTTCACTTTTTTCTTTTTGTTTTATTTCATATTTTTGCCTCTTCTTTTTCTCGTTTTTTTCTCAAATTTTATTTTATATATTTTGTATTTTCATTTTTTATTTTTTTCTTCAATCTTTTTGTTCACACCTTTTTCTTATTTCTTTTTTATAATTTTAAAACCTCAAACTTCTTTTTTTGTGCACTTTCTTTTATTTTATTTTTCATCTTTCATCTTTTTGTATTTTTTGTTGTATTTCTGTTTTTTTTCTTTTTTCGTGCTTTATTTATCTTTTCTCTTTTGCTTTAATTTTTTTCTTATTTTATTTTCTTTCTTTATTTATAATTTCATAAAATTTTATAAAGTTTTGGAGTCTTTTTATTTTTCTATCTTTTTTTCTTTTATCATTCTTGGTTATTTTCTACTGCATTTTTATAATTTTTCATTAACTTTTTCTCCTTTTAAATTTTTCTTCTTCTTTTTTATGTGCTTTCATTTTTTTTGTTCACTTTTTTCTTTGTTTTAAAATTTTCTATAAATTTTTTTTCTTGTTGTTTTATTTCATATTTTTTCCCCTTCATTTTTTATTTTTTTCTTCTTGTTCTCATTTTTTTCTCAATTTTTATTTTATATATTTTGTATTTTCTTTTTTTATTTTTTTCTTAAATCTTTTTGTTCACATCTTTTTTAATTTCTTTTTTATAATTTTAAAACCTCAAACTTCTTTTTTTGTGCACTTTCTTTTATTTCATTTTTCATCTTTCATATATTTTATATCTTTTTCCTCTATTTGTTATATTTTTTTTTCTTTTTCTTTGTACATTCTAAACTAAAAGTTTTATTCATTTTGTCTTTTTATATTTTTTTGATTCGCTAATTTTTTATTTTCTTACTTTGTTTATTTTTACATTTTCCTTTTTTGGTATTTTATTTAATTTTTTCTCGTAATTTATTTTTTTACTTTCTTTTTTTTTTTCCACTTTGTAATTTTTTTAATAACTTTTTCCCTTCACAATTTTCCTTCTTTTTGCTTTTTTTTCATACGCTTTCATTTTTCGTTGTTTGAAAAATTTTTTATTTTTCTGTTTTTTATTCCAAATCTTTTGTCTTTTCTTTTTTTTTTTCCACAAATTTCCTTTCATTTCTTATTTGCATTTTTAAATTCTCATACTTTTTCTTTTTATTTTGCATTAACTTTTCTCTTTTTTAATTTTTTGTCTGACTTTTTATATTGTTAGGTCTTATATGTTTTTCAATTTTTTGTATTTTTTAAACTTTTTTTTTTTTTCATTTTGTCATTTCATTTCATTTTTGAAATTTTCATTCAACTTTTGTCCTTTTTATTTTCTTACTTTTTATATTTTTTCTTGTATTTTTGTTTTTTTTTTCTTTTTTCGTGCTTTATTTGCCTTTTTTCTTTTGCTTTAATTTTTTTTCTTATTTTATTTTCTTTCTTTATTTATAATTTCATAAATTTTTATAAAGTTTTGGAATTTTTTATTTTTCTATTGCATTTTTATAATTTTTCTTCTTTTTTTCACTTTTTTTTTATGTGCTTTCGTTTTTTTTTGTTCACTTTTTTCTATAAATTTTTTTCTTTTTGTTTTATTTCATATTTTTGCCTCTTCTTTTTCTTCAATTTTTATTTTATATATTTTGTATTTTCATTTTTATTTTTTTTCTTCACACCTTTTTTTAATTTCTTTTTTATAATTTTAAAACCTCAAACTTCTTTTTTTGTGCACTTTCTTCTGTTTCGTTTTTCATCTTTCATATTTTATATCTTTTTCCTCTATTTGTTATTTTTTTTTCTTTTTCTTTGTACATTCTAAACTAAAGGTTTTATTCATTTTGTCTTTTTATATATTTTTTTGATTCGCTAATTTTTTATTTTTTTACTTTGTTTATTTTTATATTTTCCTTTTTTGGTATTTTATTTAATTTTTTAATAACTTTTTCCCTTCACAATTTTCCTTCTTTTTTTTTTTCATATGCTTTCATTTTTACTTGTTTTAATTTTTTCGTTGTTTTAAAAATTTTTATTTTTCTGTTTTTTATTCCAAATCTTTTGTCTTTTCTTTTTTTATTTCCACGAATTTCCTTTCATTTCTTATTTGCCTTTTTTGAATTCTCATACTTTTTTTTATTTTGCATAAACTTTTCTCTTTTTTAATTTTCTGTCTGACTTTTTATATTGTTAGGCCTTATATGCTTTTCAATTTTTTGTATTTTTTGAACTGTTTTTTTTTTTTTTTTGAAATTTTTATTCAATTTTTGTCCTTTTTCATTTTCTTACTTTTTTTATTTTTTGTTGTATTTTTTTTTTTTTTGTTCTTTTGTGCTTTGTTTATCTTTTTTCTTTTGCTTTAATTTTCTTTCTTTATTTATAATTTCATAAATTGTTATAAAGTTTTGGAATTTTTTATTTTTCCATCTTTTTTTCTTTTATCATTCTTGGTTATTTTCTATTGCATTTTTATAATTTTTCATTAACTTTTTCTCCTTTCAAATTTTTCTTCTTTTATTTACTTTTTTTATGTGCTTTCATTATTTTTTGTTCACTTTTTTCTTTTTGTTTTATTTCATATTTTTGCCTCTTCTTTTTCTCGTTTTTTTCTCAAATTTTATTTTATATATTTTGTATTTTCATTTTTTATTTTTTTCTTCAATCTTTTTGTTCACACCTTTTTCTTATTTCTTTTTTATAATTTTAAAACCTCAAACTTCTTTTTTTGTGCACTTTCTTTTATTTTATTTTTCATCTTTCATCTTTTTGTATTTTTTGTTGTATTTCTGTTTTTTTTCTTTTTTCGTGCTTTATTTATCTTTTCTCTTTTGCTTTAATTTTTTTCTTATTTTATTTTCTTTCTTTATTTATAATTTCATAAAATTTTATAAAGTTTTGGAGTCTTTTTATTTTTCTATCTTTTTTTCTTTTATCATTCTTGGTTATTTTCTACTGCATTTTTATAATTTTTCATTAACTTTTTCTCCTTTTAAATTTTTCTTCTTCTTTTTTATGTGCTTTCATTTTTTTTGTTCACTTTTTTCTTTGTTTTAAAATTTTCTATAAATTTTTTTTCTTGTTGTTTTATTTCATATTTTTTCCCCTTCATTTTTTATTTTTTTCTTCTTGTTCTCATTTTTTTCTCAATTTTTATTTTATATATTTTGTATTTTCTTTTTTTATTTTTTTCTTAAATCTTTTTGTTCACATCTTTTTTAATTTCTTTTTTATAATTTTAAAACCTCAAACTTCTTTTTTTGTGCACTTTCTTTTATTTCATTTTTCATCTTTCATATATTTTATATCTTTTTCCTCTATTTGTTATATTTTTTTTTCTTTTTCTTTGTACATTCTAAACTAAAAGTTTTATTCATTTTGTCTTTTTATATTTTTTTGATTCGCTAATTTTTTATTTTCTTACTTTGTTTATTTTTACATTTTCCTTTTTTGGTATTTTATTTAATTTTTTCTCGTAATTTATTTTTTTACTTTCTTTTTTTTTTTCCACTTTGTAATTTTTTTAATAACTTTTTCCCTTCACAATTTTCCTTCTTTTTGCTTTTTTTTCATACGCTTTCATTTTTCGTTGTTTGAAAAATTTTTTATTTTTCTGTTTTTTATTCCAAATCTTTTGTCTTTTCTTTTTTTTTTTCCACAAATTTCCTTTCATTTCTTATTTGCATTTTTAAATTCTCATACTTTTTCTTTTTATTTTGCATTAACTTTTCTCTTTTTTAATTTTTTGTCTGACTTTTTATATTGTTAGGTCTTATATGTTTTTCAATTTTTTGTATTTTTTAAACTTTTTTTTTTTTTCATTTTGTCATTTCATTTCATTTTTGAAATTTTCATTCAACTTTTGTCCTTTTTATTTTCTTACTTTTTATATTTTTTCTTGTATTTTTGTTTTTTTTTTCTTTTTTCGTGCTTTATTTGTCTTTTTTCTTTTGCTTTAATTTTTTTTCTTATTTTATTTTCTTTCTTTATTTATAATTTCATAAATTTTTATAAAGTTTTGGAATTTTTTATTTTTCTATTGCATTTTTATAATTTTTCTTCTTTTTTTCACTTTTTTTTTATGTGCTTTCGTTTTTTTTTGTTCACTTTTTTCTATAAATTTTTTTCTTTTTGTTTTATTTCATATTTTTGCCTCTTCTTTTTCTTCAATTTTTATTTTATATATTTTGTATTTTCATTTTTATTTTTTTTCTTCACACCTTTTTTTAATTTCTTTTTTATAATTTTAAAACCTCAAACTTCTTTTTTTGTGCACTTTCTTCTGTTTCGTTTTTCATCTTTCATATTTTATATCTTTTTCCTCTATTTGTTATTTTTTTTTCTTTTTCTTTGTACATTCTAAACTAAAGGTTTTATTCATTTTGTCTTTTTATATATTTTTTTGATTCGCTAATTTTTTATTTTTTTACTTTGTTTATTTTTATATTTTCCTTTTTTGGTATTTTATTTAATTTTTTAATAACTTTTTCCCTTCACAATTTTCCTTCTTTTTTTTTTTCATATGCTTTCATTTTTACTTGTTTTAATTTTTTCGTTGTTTTAAAAATTTTTATTTTTCTGTTTTTTATTCCAAATCTTTTGTCTTTTCTTTTTTTATTTCCACGAATTTCCTTTCATTTCTTATTTGCCTTTTTTGAATTCTCATACTTTTTTTTATTTTGCATAAACTTTTCTCTTTTTTAATTTTCTGTCTGACTTTTTATATTGTTAGGCCTTATATGCTTTTCAATTTTTTGTATTTTTTGAACTGTTTTTTTTTTTTTTTTGAAATTTTTATTCAATTTTTGTCCTTTTTCATTTTCTTACTTTTTTTATTTTTTGTTGTATTTTTTTTTTTTTTTGTTCTTTTGTGCTTTGTTTATCTTTTTTCTTTTGCTTTAATTTTCTTTCTTTATTTATAATTTCATAAATTGTTATAAAGTTTTGGAATTTTTTATTTTTCCATCTTTTTTTCTTTTATCATTCTTGGTTATTTTCTATTGCATTTTTATAATTTTTCATTAACTTTTTCTCCTTTCAAATTTTTCTTCTTTTATTTACTTTTTTTATGTGCTTTCATTATTTTTTGTTCACTTTTTTCTTTTTGTTTTATTTCATATTTTTGCCTCTTCTTTTTCTCGTTTTTTTCTCAAATTTTATTTTATATATTTTGTATTTTCATTTTTTATTTTTTTCTTCAATCTTTTTGTTCACACCTTTTTCTTATTTCTTTTTTATAATTTTAAAACCTCAAACTTCTTTTTTTGTGCACTTTCTTTTATTTTATTTTTCATCTTTCATCTTTTTGTATTTTTTGTTGTATTTCTGTTTTTTTTCTTTTTTCGTGCTTTATTTATCTTTTCTCTTTTGCTTTAATTTTTTTCTTATTTTATTTTCTTTCTTTATTTATAATTTCATAAAATTTTATAAAGTTTTGGAGTCTTTTTATTTTTCTATCTTTTTTTCTTTTATCATTCTTGGTTATTTTCTACTGCATTTTTATAATTTTTCATTAACTTTTTCTCCTTTTAAATTTTTCTTCTTCTTTTTTATGTGCTTTCATTTTTTTTGTTCACTTTTTTCTTTGTTTTAAAATTTTCTATAAATTTTTTTTCTTGTTGTTTTATTTCATATTTTTTCCCCTTCATTTTTTATTTTTTTCTTCTTGTTCTCATTTTTTTCTCAATTTTTATTTTATATATTTTGTATTTTCTTTTTTTATTTTTTTCTTAAATCTTTTTGTTCACATCTTTTTTAATTTCTTTTTTATAATTTTAAAACCTCAAACTTCTTTTTTTGTGCACTTTCTTTTATTTCATTTTTCATCTTTCATATATTTTATATCTTTTTCCTCTATTTGTTATATTTTTTTTTCTTTTTCTTTGTACATTCTAAACTAAAAGTTTTATTCATTTTGTCTTTTTATATTTTTTTGATTCGCTAATTTTTTATTTTCTTACTTTGTTTATTTTTACATTTTCCTTTTTTGGTATTTTATTTAATTTTTTCTCGTAATTTATTTTTTTACTTTCTTTTTTTTTTTCCACTTTGTAATTTTTTTAATAACTTTTTCCCTTCACAATTTTCCTTCTTTTTGCTTTTTTTTCATACGCTTTCATTTTTCGTTGTTTGAAAAATTTTTTATTTTTCTGTTTTTTATTCCAAATCTTTTGTCTTTTCTTTTTTTTTTTCCACAAATTTCCTTTCATTTCTTATTTGCATTTTTAAATTCTCATACTTTTTCTTTTTATTTTGCATTAACTTTTCTCTTTTTTAATTTTTTGTCTGACTTTTTATATTGTTAGGTCTTATATGTTTTTCAATTTTTTGTATTTTTTAAACTTTTTTTTTTTTTCATTTTGTCATTTCATTTCATTTTTGAAATTTTCATTCAACTTTTGTCCTTTTTATTTTCTTACTTTTTATATTTTTTCTTGTATTTTTGTTTTTTTTTTCTTTTTTCGTGCTTTATTTGTCTTTTTTCTTTTGCTTTAATTTTTTTTCTTATTTTATTTTCTTTCTTTATTTATAATTTCATAAATTTTTATAAAGTTTTGGAATTTTTTATTTTTCTATTGCATTTTTATAATTTTTCTTCTTTTTTTCACTTTTTTTTTATGTGCTTTCGTTTTTTTTTGTTCACTTTTTTCTATAAATTTTTTTCTTTTTGTTTTATTTCATATTTTTGCCTCTTCTTTTTCTTCAATTTTTATTTTATATATTTTGTATTTTCATTTTTATTTTTTTTCTTCACACCTTTTTTTAATTTCTTTTTTATAATTTTAAAACCTCAAACTTCTTTTTTTGTGCACTTTCTTCTGTTTCGTTTTTCATCTTTCATATTTTATATCTTTTTCCTCTATTTGTTATTTTTTTTTCTTTTTCTTTGTACATTCTAAACTAAAGGTTTTATTCATTTTGTCTTTTTATATATTTTTTTGATTCGCTAATTTTTTATTTTTTTACTTTGTTTATTTTTATATTTTCCTTTTTTGGTATTTTATTTAATTTTTTAATAACTTTTTCCCTTCACAATTTTCCTTCTTTTTTTTTTTCATATGCTTTCATTTTTACTTGTTTTAATTTTTTCGTTGTTTTAAAAATTTTTATTTTTCTGTTTTTTATTCCAAATCTTTTGTCTTTTCTTTTTTTATTTCCACGAATTTCCTTTCATTTCTTATTTGCCTTTTTTGAATTCTCATACTTTTTTTTATTTTGCATAAACTTTTCTCTTTTTTAATTTTCTGTCTGACTTTTTATATTGTTAGGCCTTATATGCTTTTCAATTTTTTGTATTTTTTGAACTGTTTTTTTTTTTTTTTTGAAATTTTTATTCAATTTTTGTCCTTTTTCATTTTCTTACTTTTTTTATTTTTTGTTGTATTTTTTTTTTTTTTTGTTCTTTTGTGCTTTGTTTATCTTTTTTCTTTTGCTTTAATTTTCTTTCTTTATTTATAATTTCATAAATTGTTATAAAGTTTTGGAATTTTTTATTTTTCCATCTTTTTTTCTTTTATCATTCTTGGTTATTTTCTATTGCATTTTTATAATTTTTCATTAACTTTTTCTCCTTTCAAATTTTTCTTCTTTTATTTACTTTTTTTATGTGCTTTCATTATTTTTTGTTCACTTTTTTCTTTTTGTTTTATTTCATATTTTTGCCTCTTCTTTTTCTCGTTTTTTTCTCAAATTTTATTTTATATATTTTGTATTTTCATTTTTTATTTTTTTCTTCAATCTTTTTGTTCACACCTTTTTCTTATTTCTTTTTTATAATTTTAAAACCTCAAACTTCTTTTTTTGTGCACTTTCTTTTATTTTATTTTTCATCTTTCATCTTTTTGTATTTTTTGTTGTATTTCTGTTTTTTTTCTTTTTTCGTGCTTTATTTATCTTTTCTCTTTTGCTTTAATTTTTTTCTTATTTTATTTTCTTTCTTTATTTATAATTTCATAAAATTTTATAAAGTTTTGGAGTCTTTTTATTTTTCTATCTTTTTTTCTTTTATCATTCTTGGTTATTTTCTACTGCATTTTTATAATTTTTCATTAACTTTTTCTCCTTTTAAATTTTTCTTCTTCTTTTTTATGTGCTTTCATTTTTTTTGTTCACTTTTTTCTTTGTTTTAAAATTTTCTATAAATTTTTTTTCTTGTTGTTTTATTTCATATTTTTTCCCCTTCATTTTTTATTTTTTTCTTCTTGTTCTCATTTTTTTCTCAATTTTTATTTTATATATTTTGTATTTTCTTTTTTTATTTTTTTCTTAAATCTTTTTGTTCACATCTTTTTTAATTTCTTTTTTATAATTTTAAAACCTCAAACTTCTTTTTTTGTGCACTTTCTTTTATTTCATTTTTCATCTTTCATATATTTTATATCTTTTTCCTCTATTTGTTATATTTTTTTTTCTTTTTCTTTGTACATTCTAAACTAAAAGTTTTATTCATTTTGTCTTTTTATATTTTTTTGATTCGCTAATTTTTTATTTTCTTACTTTGTTTATTTTTACATTTTCCTTTTTTGGTATTTTATTTAATTTTTTCTCGTAATTTATTTTTTTACTTTCTTTTTTTTTTCCACTTTGTAATTTTTTTAATAACTTTTTCCCTTCACAATTTTCCTTCTTTTTGCTTTTTTTTCATACGCTTTCATTTTTCGTTGTTTGAAAAATTTTTTATTTTTCTGTTTTTTATTCCAAATCTTTTGTCTTTTCTTTTTTTTTTTCCACAAATTTCCTTTCATTTCTTATTTGCATTTTTAAATTCTCATACTTTTTCTTTTTATTTTGCATTAACTTTTCTCTTTTTTAATTTTTTGTCTGACTTTTTATATTGTTAGGTCTTATATGTTTTTCAATTTTTTGTATTTTTTAAACTTTTTTTTTTTTTCATTTTGTCATTTCATTTCATTTTTGAAATTTTCATTCAACTTTTGTCCTTTTTATTTTCTTACTTTTTATATTTTTTCTTGTATTTTTGTTTTTTTTTTCTTTTTTCGTGCTTTATTTGTCTTTTTTCTTTTGCTTTAATTTTTTTTCTTATTTTATTTTCTTTCTTTATTTATAATTTCATAAATTTTTATAAAGTTTTGGAATTTTTTATTTTTCTATTGCATTTTTATAATTTTTCTTCTTTTTTTCACTTTTTTTTTATGTGCTTTCGTTTTTTTTTGTTCACTTTTTTCTATAAATTTTTTTCTTTTTGTTTTATTTCATATTTTTGCCTCTTCTTTTTCTTCAATTTTTATTTTATATATTTTGTATTTTCATTTTTATTTTTTTTCTTCACACCTTTTTTTAATTTCTTTTTTATAATTTTAAAACCTCAAACTTCTTTTTTTGTGCACTTTCTTCTGTTTCGTTTTTCATCTTTCATATTTTATATCTTTTTCCTCTATTTGTTATTTTTTTTTCTTTTTCTTTGTACATTCTAAACTAAAGGTTTTATTCATTTTGTCTTTTTATATATTTTTTTGATTCGCTAATTTTTTATTTTTTTACTTTGTTTATTTTTATATTTTCCTTTTTTGGTATTTTATTTAATTTTTTAATAACTTTTTCCCTTCACAATTTTCCTTCTTTTTTTTTTTCATATGCTTTCATTTTTACTTGTTTTAATTTTTTCGTTGTTTTAAAAATTTTTATTTTTCTGTTTTTTATTCCAAATCTTTTGTCTTTTCTTTTTTTATTTCCACGAATTTCCTTTCATTTCTTATTTGCCTTTTTTGAATTCTCATACTTTTTTTTATTTTGCATAAACTTTTCTCTTTTTTAATTTTCTGTCTGACTTTTTATATTGTTAGGCCTTATATGCTTTTCAATTTTTTGTATTTTTTGAACTGTTTTTTTTTTTTTTTTGAAATTTTTATTCAATTTTTGTCCTTTTTCATTTTCTTACTTTTTTTATTTTTTGTTGTATTTTTTTTTTTTTTGTTCTTTTGTGCTTTGTTTATCTTTTTTCTTTTGCTTTAATTTTCTTTCTTTATTTATAATTTCATAAATTGTTATAAAGTTTTGGAATTTTTTATTTTTCCATCTTTTTTTCTTTTATCATTCTTGGTTATTTTCTATTGCATTTTTATAATTTTTCATTAACTTTTTCTCCTTTCAAATTTTTCTTCTTTTATTTACTTTTTTTATGTGCTTTCATTATTTTTTGTTCACTTTTTTCTTTTTGTTTTATTTCATATTTTTGCCTCTTCTTTTTCTCGTTTTTTTCTCAAATTTTATTTTATATATTTTGTATTTTCATTTTTTATTTTTTTCTTCAATCTTTTTGTTCACACCTTTTTCTTATTTCTTTTTTATAATTTTAAAACCTCAAACTTCTTTTTTTGTGCACTTTCTTTTATTTTATTTTTCATCTTTCATCTTTTTGTATTTTTTGTTGTATTTCTGTTTTTTTTCTTTTTTCGTGCTTTATTTATCTTTTCTCTTTTGCTTTAATTTTTTTCTTATTTTATTTTCTTTCTTTATTTATAATTTCATAAAATTTTATAAAGTTTTGGAGTCTTTTTATTTTTCTATCTTTTTTTCTTTTATCATTCTTGGTTATTTTCTACTGCATTTTTATAATTTTTCATTAACTTTTTCTCCTTTTAAATTTTTCTTCTTCTTTTTTATGTGCTTTCATTTTTTTTGTTCACTTTTTTCTTTGTTTTAAAATTTTCTATAAATTTTTTTTCTTGTTGTTTTATTTCATATTTTTTCCCCTTCATTTTTTATTTTTTTCTTCTTGTTCTCATTTTTTTCTCAATTTTTATTTTATATATTTTGTATTTTCTTTTTTTATTTTTTTCTTAAATCTTTTTGTTCACATCTTTTTTAATTTCTTTTTTATAATTTTAAAACCTCAAACTTCTTTTTTTGTGCACTTTCTTTTATTTCATTTTTCATCTTTCATATATTTTATATCTTTTTCCTCTATTTGTTATATTTTTTTTTCTTTTTCTTTGTACATTCTAAACTAAAAGTTTTATTCATTTTGTCTTTTTATATTTTTTTGATTCGCTAATTTTTTATTTTCTTACTTTGTTTATTTTTACATTTTCCTTTTTTGGTATTTTATTTAATTTTTTCTCGTAATTTATTTTTTTACTTTCTTTTTTTTTTTCCACTTTGTAATTTTTTTAATAACTTTTTCCCTTCACAATTTTCCTTCTTTTTGCTTTTTTTTCATACGCTTTCATTTTTCGTTGTTTGAAAAATTTTTTATTTTTCTGTTTTTTATTCCAAATCTTTTGTCTTTTCTTTTTTTTTTTCCACAAATTTCCTTTCATTTCTTATTTGCATTTTTAAATTCTCATACTTTTTCTTTTTATTTTGCATTAACTTTTCTCTTTTTTAATTTTTTGTCTGACTTTTTATATTGTTAGGTCTTATATGTTTTTCAATTTTTTGTATTTTTTAAACTTTTTTTTTTTTTCATTTTGTCATTTCATTTCATTTTTGAAATTTTCATTCAACTTTTGTCCTTTTTATTTTCTTACTTTTTATATTTTTTCTTGTATTTTTGTTTTTTTTTTCTTTTTTCGTGCTTTATTTGTCTTTTTTCTTTTGCTTTAATTTTTTTTCTTATTTTATTTTCTTTCTTTATTTATAATTTCATAAATTTTTATAAAGTTTTGGAATTTTTTATTTTTCTATTGCATTTTTATAATTTTTCTTCTTTTTTTCACTTTTTTTTTATGTGCTTTCGTTTTTTTTTGTTCACTTTTTTCTATAAATTTTTTTCTTTTTGTTTTATTTCATATTTTTGCCTCTTCTTTTTCTTCAATTTTTATTTTATATATTTTGTATTTTCATTTTTATTTTTTTTCTTCACACCTTTTTTTAATTTCTTTTTTATAATTTTAAAACCTCAAACTTCTTTTTTTGTGCACTTTCTTCTGTTTCGTTTTTCATCTTTCATATTTTATATCTTTTTCCTCTATTTGTTATTTTTTTTTCTTTTTCTTTGTACATTCTAAACTAAAGGTTTTATTCATTTTGTCTTTTTATATATTTTTTTGATTCGCTAATTTTTTATTTTTTTACTTTGTTTATTTTTATATTTTCCTTTTTTGGTATTTTATTTAATTTTTTAATAACTTTTTCCCTTCACAATTTTCCTTCTTTTTTTTTTTCATATGCTTTCATTTTTACTTGTTTTAATTTTTTCGTTGTTTTAAAAATTTTTATTTTTCTGTTTTTTATTCCAAATCTTTTGTCTTTTCTTTTTTTATTTCCACGAATTTCCTTTCATTTCTTATTTGCCTTTTTTGAATTCTCATACTTTTTTTTATTTTGCATAAACTTTTCTCTTTTTTAATTTTCTGTCTGACTTTTTATATTGTTAGGCCTTATATGCTTTTCAATTTTTTGTATTTTTTGAACTGTTTTTTTTTTTTTTTTGAAATTTTTATTCAATTTTTGTCCTTTTTCATTTTCTTACTTTTTTTATTTTTTGTTGTATTTTTTTTTTTTTTTGTTCTTTTGTGCTTTGTTTATCTTTTTTCTTTTGCTTTAATTTTCTTTCTTTATTTATAATTTCATAAATTGTTATAAAGTTTTGGAATTTTTTATTTTTCCATCTTTTTTTCTTTTATCATTCTTGGTTATTTTCTATTGCATTTTTATAATTTTTCATTAACTTTTTCTCCTTTCAAATTTTTCTTCTTTTATTTACTTTTTTTATGTGCTTTCATTATTTTTTGTTCACTTTTTTCTTTTTGTTTTATTTCATATTTTTGCCTCTTCTTTTTCTCGTTTTTTTCTCAAATTTTATTTTATATATTTTGTATTTTCATTTTTTATTTTTTTCTTCAATCTTTTTGTTCACACCTTTTTCTTATTTCTTTTTTATAATTTTAAAACCTCAAACTTCTTTTTTTGTGCACTTTCTTTTATTTTATTTTTCATCTTTCATCTTTTTGTATTTTTTGTTGTATTTCTGTTTTTTTTCTTTTTTCGTGCTTTATTTATCTTTTCTCTTTTGCTTTAATTTTTTTCTTATTTTATTTTCTTTCTTTATTTATAATTTCATAAAATTTTATAAAGTTTTGGAGTCTTTTTATTTTTCTATCTTTTTTTCTTTTATCATTCTTGGTTATTTTCTACTGCATTTTTATAATTTTTCATTAACTTTTTCTCCTTTTAAATTTTTCTTCTTCTTTTTTATGTGCTTTCATTTTTTTTGTTCACTTTTTTCTTTGTTTTAAAATTTTCTATAAATTTTTTTTCTTGTTGTTTTATTTCATATTTTTTCCCCTTCATTTTTTATTTTTTTCTTCTTGTTCTCATTTTTTTCTCAATTTTTATTTTATATATTTTGTATTTTCTTTTTTTATTTTTTTCTTAAATCTTTTTGTTCACATCTTTTTTAATTTCTTTTTTATAATTTTAAAACCTCAAACTTCTTTTTTTGTGCACTTTCTTTTATTTCATTTTTCATCTTTCATATATTTTATATCTTTTTCCTCTATTTGTTATATTTTTTTTTCTTTTTCTTTGTACATTCTAAACTAAAAGTTTTATTCATTTTGTCTTTTTATATTTTTTTGATTCGCTAATTTTTTATTTTCTTACTTTGTTTATTTTTACATTTTCCTTTTTTGGTATTTTATTTAATTTTTTCTCGTAATTTATTTTTTTACTTTCTTTTTTTTTTTCCACTTTGTAATTTTTTTAATAACTTTTTCCCTTCACAATTTTCCTTCTTTTTGCTTTTTTTTCATACGCTTTCATTTTTCGTTGTTTGAAAAATTTTTTATTTTTCTGTTTTTTATTCCAAATCTTTTGTCTTTTCTTTTTTTTTTTCCACAAATTTCCTTTCATTTCTTATTTGCATTTTTAAATTCTCATACTTTTTCTTTTTATTTTGCATTAACTTTTCTCTTTTTTAATTTTTTGTCTGACTTTTTATATTGTTAGGTCTTATATGTTTTTCAATTTTTTGTATTTTTTAAACTTTTTTTTTTTTTCATTTTGTCATTTCATTTCATTTTTGAAATTTTCATTCAACTTTTGTCCTTTTTATTTTCTTACTTTTTATATTTTTTCTTGTATTTTTGTTTTTTTTTTCTTTTTTCGTGCTTTATTTGTCTTTTTTCTTTTGCTTTAATTTTTTTTCTTATTTTATTTTCTTTCTTTATTTATAATTTCATAAATTTTTATAAAGTTTTGGAATTTTTTATTTTTCTATTGCATTTTTATAATTTTTCTTCTTTTTTTCACTTTTTTTTTATGTGCTTTCGTTTTTTTTTGTTCACTTTTTTCTATAAATTTTTTTCTTTTTGTTTTATTTCATATTTTTGCCTCTTCTTTTTCTTCAATTTTTATTTTATATATTTTGTATTTTCATTTTTATTTTTTTTCTTCACACCTTTTTTTAATTTCTTTTTTATAATTTTAAAACCTCAAACTTCTTTTTTTGTGCACTTTCTTCTGTTTCGTTTTTCATCTTTCATATTTTATATCTTTTTCCTCTATTTGTTATTTTTTTTTCTTTTTCTTTGTACATTCTAAACTAAAGGTTTTATTCATTTTGTCTTTTTATATATTTTTTTGATTCGCTAATTTTTTATTTTTTTACTTTGTTTATTTTTATATTTTCCTTTTTTGGTATTTTATTTAATTTTTTAATAACTTTTTCCCTTCACAATTTTCCTTCTTTTTTTTTTTCATATGCTTTCATTTTTACTTGTTTTAATTTTTTCGTTGTTTTAAAAATTTTTATTTTTCTGTTTTTTATTCCAAATCTTTTGTCTTTTCTTTTTTTATTTCCACGAATTTCCTTTCATTTCTTATTTGCCTTTTTTGAATTCTCATACTTTTTTTTATTTTGCATAAACTTTTCTCTTTTTTAATTTTCTGTCTGACTTTTTATATTGTTAGGCCTTATATGCTTTTCAATTTTTTGTATTTTTTGAACTGTTTTTTTTTTTTTTTTGAAATTTTTATTCAATTTTTGTCCTTTTTCATTTTCTTACTTTTTTTATTTTTTGTTGTATTTTTTTTTTTTTTTGTTCTTTTGTGCTTTGTTTATCTTTTTTCTTTTGCTTTAATTTTCTTTCTTTATTTATAATTTCATAAATTGTTATAAAGTTTTGGAATTTTTTATTTTTCCATCTTTTTTTCTTTTATCATTCTTGGTTATTTTCTATTGCATTTTTATAATTTTTCGTTAACTTTTTCTCCTTTCAAATTTTTCTTCTTTTATTTACTTTTTTTATGTGCTTTCATTATTTTTTGTTCACTTTTTTCTTTTTGTTTTATTTCATATTTTTGCCTCTTCTTTTTCTCGTTTTTTTCTCAAATTTTATTTTATATATTTTGTATTTTCATTTTTTATTTTTTTCTTCAATCTTTTTGTTCACACCTTTTTCTTATTTCTTTTTTATAATTTTAAAACCTCAAACTTCTTTTTTTGTGCACTTTCTTTTATTTTATTTTTCATCTTTCATCTTTTTGTATTTTTTGTTGTATTTCTGTTTTTTTTCTTTTTTCGTGCTTTATTTATCTTTTCTCTTTTGCTTTAATTTTTTTCTTATTTTATTTTCTTTCTTTATTTATAATTTCATAAAATTTTATAAAGTTTTGGAGTCTTTTTATTTTTCTATCTTTTTTTCTTTTATCATTCTTGGTTATTTTCTACTGCATTTTTATAATTTTTCATTAACTTTTTCTCCTTTTAAATTTTTCTTCTTCTTTTTTATGTGCTTTCATTTTTTTTGTTCACTTTTTTCTTTGTTTTAAAATTTTCTATAAATTTTTTTTCTTGTTGTTTTATTTCATATTTTTTCCCCTTCATTTTTTATTTTTTTCTTCTTGTTCTCATTTTTTTCTCAATTTTTATTTTATATATTTTGTATTTTCTTTTTTTCTTTTTTTCTTAAATCTTTTTGTTCACATCTTTTTTAATTTCTTTTTTATAATTTTAAAACCTCAAACTTCTTTTTTTGTGCACTTTCTTTTATTTCATTTTTCATCTTTCATATATTTTATATCTTTTTCCTCTATTTGTTATATTTTTTTTTCTTTTTCTTTGTACATTCTAAACTAAAAGTTTTATTCATTTTGTCTTTTTATATTTTTTTGATTCGCTAATTTTTTATTTTCTTACTTTGTTTATTTTTACATTTTCCTTTTTTGGTATTTTATTTAATTTTTTCTCGTAATTTATTTTTTTACTTTCTTTTTTTTTTTCCACTTTGTAATTTTTTTAATAACTTTTTCCCTTCACAATTTTCCTTCTTTTTGCTTTTTTTTCATACGCTTTCATTTTTCGTTGTTTGAAAAATTTTTTATTTTTCTGTTTTTTATTCCAAATCTTTTGTCTTTTCTTTTTTTTTTTCCACAAATTTCCTTTCATTTCTTATTTGCATTTTTAAATTCTCATACTTTTTCTTTTTATTTTGCATTAACTTTTCTCTTTTTTAATTTTTTGTCTGACTTTTTATATTGTTAGGTCTTATATGTTTTTCAATTTTTTGTATTTTTTAAACTTTTTTTTTTTTTCATTTTGTCATTTCATTTCATTTTTGAAATTTTCATTCAACTTTTGTCCTTTTTATTTTCTTACTTTTTATATTTTTTCTTGTATTTTTGTTTTTTTTTTCTTTTTTCGTGCTTTATTTGCCTTTTTTCTTTTGCTTTAATTTTTTTTCTTATTTTATTTTCTTTCTTTATTTATAATTTCATAAATTTTTATAAAGTTTTGGAATTTTTTATTTTTCTATTGCATTTTTATAATTTTTCTTCTTTTTTTCACTTTTTTTTTATGTGCTTTCGTTTTTTTTTGTTCACTTTTTTCTATAAATTTTTTTCTTTTTGTTTTATTTCATATTTTTGCCTCTTCTTTTTCTTCAATTTTTATTTTATATATTTTGTATTTTCATTTTTATTTTTTTTCTTCACACCTTTTTTTAATTTCTTTTTTATAATTTTAAAACCTCAAACTTCTTTTTTTGTGCACTTTCTTCTGTTTCGTTTTTCATCTTTCATATTTTATATCTTTTTCCTCTATTTGTTATTTTTTTTTCTTTTTCTTTGTACATTCTAAACTAAAGGTTTTATTCATTTTGTCTTTTTATATATTTTTTTGATTCGCTAATTTTTTATTTTTTTACTTTGTTTATTTTTATATTTTCCTTTTTTGGTATTTTATTTAATTTTTTAATAACTTTTTCCCTTCACAATTTTCCTTCTTTTTTTTTTTCATATGCTTTCATTTTTACTTGTTTTAATTTTTTCGTTGTTTTAAAAATTTTTATTTTTCTGTTTTTTATTCCAAATCTTTTGTCTTTTCTTTTTTTATTTCCACGAATTTCCTTTCATTTCTTATTTGCCTTTTTTGAATTCTCATACTTTTTTTTATTTTGCATAAACTTTTCTCTTTTTTAATTTTCTGTCTGACTTTTTATATTGTTAGGCCTTATATGCTTTTCAATTTTTTGTATTTTTTGAACTGTTTTTTTTTTTTTTTTGAAATTTTTATTCAATTTTTGTCCTTTTTCATTTTCTTACTTTTTTTATTTTTTGTTGTATTTTTTTTTTTTTTTGTTCTTTTGTGCTTTGTTTATCTTTTTTCTTTTGCTTTAATTTTCTTTCTTTATTTATAATTTCATAAATTGTTATAAAGTTTTGGAATTTTTTATTTTTCCATCTTTTTTTCTTTTATCATTCTTGGTTATTTTCTATTGCATTTTTATAATTTTTCATTAACTTTTTCTCCTTTCAAATTTTTCTTCTTTTATTTACTTTTTTTATGTGCTTTCATTATTTTTTGTTCACTTTTTTCTTTTTGTTTTATTTCATATTTTTGCCTCTTCTTTTTCTCGTTTTTTTCTCAAATTTTATTTTATATATTTTGTATTTTCATTTTTTATTTTTTTCTTCAATCTTTTTGTTCACACCTTTTTCTTATTTCTTTTTTATAATTTTAAAACCTCAAACTTCTTTTTTTGTGCACTTTCTTTTATTTTATTTTTCATCTTTCATCTTTTTGTATTTTTTGTTGTATTTCTGTTTTTTTTCTTTTTTCGTGCTTTATTTATCTTTTCTCTTTTGCTTTAATTTTTTTCTTATTTTATTTTCTTTCTTTATTTATAATTTCATAAAATTTTATAAAGTTTTGGAGTCTTTTTATTTTTCTATCTTTTTTTCTTTTATCATTCTTGGTTATTTTCTACTGCATTTTTATAATTTTTCATTAACTTTTTCTCCTTTTAAATTTTTCTTCTTCTTTTTTATGTGCTTTCATTTTTTTTGTTCACTTTTTTCTTTGTTTTAAAATTTTCTATAAATTTTTTTTCTTGTTGTTTTATTTCATATTTTTTCCCCTTCATTTTTTATTTTTTTCTTCTTGTTCTCATTTTTTTCTCAATTTTTATTTTATATATTTTGTATTTTCTTTTTTTATTTTTTTCTTAAATCTTTTTGTTCACATCTTTTTTAATTTCTTTTTTATAATTTTAAAACCTCAAACTTCTTTTTTTGTGCACTTTCTTTTATTTCATTTTTCATCTTTCATATATTTTATATCTTTTTCCTCTATTTGTTATATTTTTTTTTCTTTTTCTTTGTACATTCTAAACTAAAAGTTTTATTCATTTTGTCTTTTTATATTTTTTTGATTCGCTAATTTTTTATTTTCTTACTTTGTTTATTTTTACATTTTCCTTTTTTGGTATTTTATTTAATTTTTTCTCGTAATTTATTTTTTTACTTTCTTTTTTTTTTTCCACTTTGTAATTTTTTTAATAACTTTTTCCCTTCACAAATTTCCTTCTTTTTGCTTTTTTTTCATACGCTTTCATTTTTCGTTGTTTGAAAAATTTTTTATTTTTCTGTTTTTTATTCCAAATCTTTTGTCTTTTCTTTTTTTTTTTCCACAAATTTCCTTTCATTTCTTATTTGCATTTTTAAATTCTCATACTTTTTCTTTTTATTTTGCATTAACTTTTCTCTTTTTTAATTTTTTGTCTGACTTTTTATATTGTTAGGTCTTATATGTTTTTCAATTTTTTGTATTTTTTAAACTTTTTTTTTTTTTCATTTTGTCATTTCATTTCATTTTTGAAATTTTCATTCAACTTTTGTCCTTTTTATTTTCTTACTTTTTATATTTTTTCTTGTATTTTTGTTTTTTTTTTCTTTTTTCGTGCTTTATTTGTCTTTTTTCTTTTGCTTTAATTTTTTTTCTTATTTTATTTTCTTTCTTTATTTATAATTTCATAAATTTTTATAAAGTTTTGGAATTTTTTATTTTTCTATTGCATTTTTATAATTTTTCTTCTTTTTTTCACTTTTTTTTTATGTGCTTTCGTTTTTTTTTGTTCACTTTTTTCTATAAATTTTTTTCTTTTTGTTTTATTTCATATTTTTGCCTCTTCTTTTTCTTCAATTTTTATTTTATATATTTTGTATTTTCATTTTTATTTTTTTTCTTCACACCTTTTTTTAATTTCTTTTTTATAATTTTAAAACCTCAAACTTCTTTTTTTGTGCACTTTCTTCTGTTTCGTTTTTCATCTTTCATATTTTATATCTTTTTCCTCTATTTGTTATTTTTTTTTCTTTTTCTTTGTACATTCTAAACTAAAGGTTTTATTCATTTTGTCTTTTTATATATTTTTTTGATTCGCTAATTTTTTATTTTTTTACTTTGTTTATTTTTATATTTTCCTTTTTTGGTATTTTATTTAATTTTTTAATAACTTTTTCCCTTCACAATTTTCCTTCTTTTTTTTTTTCATATGCTTTCATTTTTACTTGTTTTAATTTTTTCGTTGTTTTAAAAATTTTTATTTTTCTGTTTTTTATTCCAAATCTTTTGTCTTTTCTTTTTTTATTTCCACGAATTTCCTTTCATTTCTTATTTGCCTTTTTTGAATTCTCATACTTTTTTTTATTTTGCATAAACTTTTCTCTTTTTTAATTTTCTGTCTGACTTTTTATATTGTTAGGCCTTATATGCTTTTCAATTTTTTGTATTTTTTGAACTGTTTTTTTTTTTTTTTTGAAATTTTTATTCAATTTTTGTCCTTTTTCATTTTCTTACTTTTTTTATTTTTTGTTGTATTTTTTTTTTTTTTTGTTCTTTTGTGCTTTGTTTATCTTTTTTCTTTTGCTTTAATTTTCTTTCTTTATTTATAATTTCATAAATTGTTATAAAGTTTTGGAATTTTTTATTTTTCCATCTTTTTTTCTTTTATCATTCTTGGTTATTTTCTATTGCATTTTTATAATTTTTCGTTAACTTTTTCTCCTTTCAAATTTTTCTTCTTTTATTTACTTTTTTTATGTGCTTTCATTATTTTTTGTTCACTTTTTTCTTTTTGTTTTATTTCATATTTTTGCCTCTTCTTTTTCTCGTTTTTTTCTCAAATTTTATTTTATATATTTTGTATTTTCATTTTTTATTTTTTTCTTCAATCTTTTTGTTCACACCTTTTTCTTATTTCTTTTTTATAATTTTAAAACCTCAAACTTCTTTTTTTGTGCACTTTCTTTTATTTTATTTTTCATCTTTCATCTTTTTGTATTTTTTGTTGTATTTCTGTTTTTTTTCTTTTTTCGTGCTTTATTTATCTTTTCTCTTTTGCTTTAATTTTTTTCTTATTTTATTTTCTTTCTTTATTTATAATTTCATAAAATTTTATAAAGTTTTGGAGTCTTTTTATTTTTCTATCTTTTTTTCTTTTATCATTCTTGGTTATTTTCTACTGCATTTTTATAATTTTTCATTAACTTTTTCTCCTTTTAAATTTTTCTTCTTCTTTTTTATGTGCTTTCATTTTTTTTGTTCACTTTTTTCTTTGTTTTAAAATTTTCTATAAATTTTTTTTCTTGTTGTTTTATTTCATATTTTTTCCCCTTCATTTTTTATTTTTTTCTTCTTGTTCTCATTTTTTTCTCAATTTTTATTTTATATATTTTGTATTTTCTTTTTTTCTTTTTTTCTTAAATCTTTTTGTTCACATCTTTTTTAATTTCTTTTTTATAATTTTAAAACCTCAAACTTCTTTTTTTGTGCACTTTCTTTTATTTCATTTTTCATCTTTCATATATTTTATATCTTTTTCCTCTATTTGTTATATTTTTTTTTCTTTTTCTTTGTACATTCTAAACTAAAAGTTTTATTCATTTTGTCTTTTTATATTTTTTTGATTCGCTAATTTTTTATTTTCTTACTTTGTTTATTTTTACATTTTCCTTTTTTGGTATTTTATTTAATTTTTTCTCGTAATTTATTTTTTTACTTTCTTTTTTTTTTTCCACTTTGTAATTTTTTTAATAACTTTTTCCCTTCACAATTTTCCTTCTTTTTGCTTTTTTTTCATACGCTTTCATTTTTCGTTGTTTGAAAAATTTTTTATTTTTCTGTTTTTTATTCCAAATCTTTTGTCTTTTCTTTTTTTTTTTCCACAAATTTCCTTTCATTTCTTATTTGCATTTTTAAATTCTCATACTTTTTCTTTTTATTTTGCATTAACTTTTCTCTTTTTTAATTTTTTGTCTGACTTTTTATATTGTTAGGTCTTATATGTTTTTCAATTTTTTGTATTTTTTAAACTTTTTTTTTTTTTCATTTTGTCATTTCATTTCATTTTTGAAATTTTCATTCAACTTTTGTCCTTTTTATTTTCTTACTTTTTATATTTTTTCTTGTATTTTTGTTTTTTTTTTCTTTTTTCGTGCTTTATTTGCCTTTTTTCTTTTGCTTTAATTTTTTTTCTTATTTTATTTTCTTTCTTTATTTATAATTTCATAAATTTTTATAAAGTTTTGGAATTTTTTATTTTTCTATTGCATTTTTATAATTTTTCTTCTTTTTTTCACTTTTTTTTTATGTGCTTTCGTTTTTTTTTGTTCACTTTTTTCTATAAATTTTTTTCTTTTTGTTTTATTTCATATTTTTGCCTCTTCTTTTTCTTCAATTTTTATTTTATATATTTTGTATTTTCATTTTTATTTTTTTTCTTCACACCTTTTTTTAATTTCTTTTTTATAATTTTAAAACCTCAAACTTCTTTTTTTGTGCACTTTCTTCTGTTTCGTTTTTCATCTTTCATATTTTATATCTTTTTCCTCTATTTGTTATTTTTTTTTCTTTTTCTTTGTACATTCTAAACTAAAGGTTTTATTCATTTTGTCTTTTTATATATTTTTTTGATTCGCTAATTTTTTATTTTTTTACTTTGTTTATTTTTATATTTTCCTTTTTTGGTATTTTATTTAATTTTTTAATAACTTTTTCCCTTCACAATTTTCCTTCTTTTTTTTTTTCATATGCTTTCATTTTTACTTGTTTTAATTTTTTCGTTGTTTTAAAAATTTTTATTTTTCTGTTTTTTATTCCAAATCTTTTGTCTTTTCTTTTTTTATTTCCACGAATTTCCTTTCATTTCTTATTTGCCTTTTTTGAATTCTCATACTTTTTTTTATTTTGCATAAACTTTTCTCTTTTTTAATTTTCTGTCTGACTTTTTATATTGTTAGGCCTTATATGCTTTTCAATTTTTTGTATTTTTTGAACTGTTTTTTTTTTTTTTTTGAAATTTTTATTCAATTTTTGTCCTTTTTCATTTTCTTACTTTTTTTATTTTTTGTTGTATTTTTTTTTTTTTTGTTCTTTTGTGCTTTGTTTATCTTTTTTCTTTTGCTTTAATTTTCTTTCTTTATTTATAATTTCATAAATTGTTATAAAGTTTTGGAATTTTTTATTTTTCCATCTTTTTTTCTTTTATCATTCTTGGTTATTTTCTATTGCATTTTTATAATTTTTCATTAACTTTTTCTCCTTTCAAATTTTTCTTCTTTTATTTACTTTTTTTATGTGCTTTCATTATTTTTTGTTCACTTTTTTCTTTTTGTTTTATTTCATATTTTTGCCTCTTCTTTTTCTCGTTTTTTTCTCAAATTTTATTTTATATATTTTGTATTTTCATTTTTTATTTTTTTCTTCAATCTTTTTGTTCACACCTTTTTCTTATTTCTTTTTTATAATTTTAAAACCTCAAACTTCTTTTTTTGTGCACTTTCTTTTATTTTATTTTTCATCTTTCATCTTTTTGTATTTTTTGTTGTATTTCTGTTTTTTTTCTTTTTTCGTGCTTTATTTATCTTTTCTCTTTTGCTTTAATTTTTTTCTTATTTTATTTTCTTTCTTTATTTATAATTTCATAAAATTTTATAAAGTTTTGGAGTCTTTTTATTTTTCTATCTTTTTTTCTTTTATCATTCTTGGTTATTTTCTACTGCATTTTTATAATTTTTCATTAACTTTTTCTCCTTTTAAATTTTTCTTCTTCTTTTTTATGTGCTTTCATTTTTTTTGTTCACTTTTTTCTTTGTTTTAAAATTTTCTATAAATTTTTTTTCTTGTTGTTTTATTTCATATTTTTTCCCCTTCATTTTTTATTTTTTTCTTCTTGTTCTCATTTTTTTCTCAATTTTTATTTTATATATTTTGTATTTTCTTTTTTTATTTTTTTCTTAAATCTTTTTGTTCACATCTTTTTTAATTTCTTTTTTATAATTTTAAAACCTCAAACTTCTTTTTTTGTGCACTTTCTTTTATTTCATTTTTCATCTTTCATATATTTTATATCTTTTTCCTCTATTTGTTATATTTTTTTTTCTTTTTCTTTGTACATTCTAAACTAAAAGTTTTATTCATTTTGTCTTTTTATATTTTTTTGATTCGCTAATTTTTTATTTTCTTACTTTGTTTATTTTTACATTTTCCTTTTTTGGTATTTTATTTAATTTTTTCTCGTAATTTATTTTTTTACTTTCTTTTTTTTTTTCCACTTTGTAATTTTTTTAATAACTTTTTCCCTTCACAATTTTCCTTCTTTTTGCTTTTTTTTCATACGCTTTCATTTTTCGTTGTTTGAAAAATTTTTTATTTTTCTGTTTTTTATTCCAAATCTTTTGTCTTTTCTTTTTTTTTTTCCACAAATTTCCTTTCATTTCTTATTTGCATTTTTAAATTCTCATACTTTTTCTTTTTATTTTGCATTAACTTTTCTCTTTTTTAATTTTTTGTCTGACTTTTTATATTGTTAGGTCTTATATGTTTTTCAATTTTTTGTATTTTTTAAACTTTTTTTTTTTCATTTTGTCATTTCATTTCATTTTTGAAATTTTCATTCAACTTTTGTCCTTTTTATTTTCTTACTTTTTATATTTTTTCTTGTATTTTTGTTTTTTTTTTCTTTTTTCGTGCTTTATTTGTCTTTTTTCTTTTGCTTTAATTTTTTTTCTTATTTTATTTTCTTTCTTTATTTATAATTTCATAAATTTTTATAAAGTTTTGGAATTTTTTATTTTTCTATTGCATTTTTATAATTTTTCTTCTTTTTTTCACTTTTTTTTTATGTGCTTTCGTTTTTTTTTGTTCACTTTTTTCTATAAATTTTTTTCTTTTTGTTTTATTTCATATTTTTGCCTCTTCTTTTTCTTCAATTTTTATTTTATATATTTTGTATTTTCATTTTTATTTTTTTTCTTCACACCTTTTTTTAATTTCTTTTTTATAATTTTAAAACCTCAAACTTCTTTTTTTGTGCACTTTCTTCTGTTTCGTTTTTCATCTTTCATATTTTATATCTTTTTCCTCTATTTGTTATTTTTTTTTCTTTTTCTTTGTACATTCTAAACTAAAGGTTTTATTCATTTTGTCTTTTTATATATTTTTTTGATTCGCTAATTTTTTATTTTTTTACTTTGTTTATTTTTATATTTTCCTTTTTTGGTATTTTATTTAATTTTTTAATAACTTTTTCCCTTCACAATTTTCCTTCTTTTTTTTTTCATATGCTTTCATTTTTACTTGTTTTAATTTTTTCGTTGTTTTAAAAATTTTTATTTTTCTGTTTTTTATTCCAAATCTTTTGTCTTTTCTTTTTTTATTTCCACGAATTTCCTTTCATTTCTTATTTGCCTTTTTTGAATTCTCATACTTTTTTTTATTTTGCATAAACTTTTCTCTTTTTTAATTTTCTGTCTGACTTTTTATATTGTTAGGCCTTATATGCTTTTCAATTTTTTGTATTTTTTGAACTGTTTTTTTTTTTTTTTTTGAAATTTTTATTCAATTTTTGTCCTTTTTCATTTTCTTACTTTTTTTATTTTTTGTTGTATTTTTTTTTTTTTGTTCTTTTGTGCTTTGTTTATCTTTTTTCTTTTGCTTTAATTTTCTTTCTTTATTTATAATTTCATAAATTGTTATAAAGTTTTGGAATTTTTTATTTTTCCATCTTTTTTTCTTTTATCATTCTTGGTTATTTTCTATTGCATTTTTATAATTTTTCGTTAACTTTTTCTCCTTTCAAATTTTTCTTCTTTTATTTACTTTTTTTATGTGCTTTCATTATTTTTTGTTCACTTTTTTCTTTTTGTTTTATTTCATATTTTTGCCTCTTCTTTTTCTCGTTTTTTTCTCAAATTTTATTTTATATATTTTGTATTTTCATTTTTTATTTTTTTCTTCAATCTTTTTGTTCACACCTTTTTCTTATTTCTTTTTTATAATTTTAAAACCTCAAACTTCTTTTTTTGTGCACTTTCTTTTATTTTATTTTTCATCTTTCATCTTTTTGTATTTTTTGTTGTATTTCTGTTTTTTTTCTTTTTTCGTGCTTTATTTATCTTTTCTCTTTTGCTTTAATTTTTTTCTTATTTTATTTTCTTTCTTTATTTATAATTTCATAAAATTTTATAAAGTTTTGGAGTCTTTTTATTTTTCTATCTTTTTTTCTTTTATCATTCTTGGTTATTTTCTACTGCATTTTTATAATTTTTCATTAACTTTTTCTCCTTTTAAATTTTTCTTCTTCTTTTTTATGTGCTTTCATTTTTTTTGTTCACTTTTTTCTTTGTTTTAAAATTTTCTATAAATTTTTTTTCTTGTTGTTTTATTTCATATTTTTTCCCCTTCATTTTTTATTTTTTTCTTCTTGTTCTCATTTTTTTCTCAATTTTTATTTTATATATTTTGTATTTTCTTTTTTTATTTTTTTCTTAAATCTTTTTGTTCACATCTTTTTTAATTTCTTTTTTATAATTTTAAAACCTCAAACTTCTTTTTTTGTGCACTTTCTTTTATTTCATTTTTCATCTTTCATATATTTTATATCTTTTTCCTCTATTTGTTATATTTTTTTTTCTTTTTCTTTGTACATTCTAAACTAAAAGTTTTATTCATTTTGTCTTTTTATATTTTTTTGATTCGCTAATTTTTTATTTTCTTACTTTGTTTATTTTTACATTTTCCTTTTTTGGTATTTTATTTAATTTTTTCTCGTAATTTATTTTTTTACTTTCTTTTTTTTTTTCCACTTTGTAATTTTTTTAATAACTTTTTCCCTTCACAATTTTCCTTCTTTTTGCTTTTTTTTCATACGCTTTCATTTTTCGTTGTTTGAAAAATTTTTTATTTTTCTGTTTTTTATTCCAAATCTTTTGTCTTTTCTTTTTTTTTTTCCACAAATTTCCTTTCATTTCTTATTTGCATTTTTAAATTCTCATACTTTTTCTTTTTATTTTGCATTAACTTTTCTCTTTTTTAATTTTTTGTCTGACTTTTTATATTGTTAGGTCTTATATGTTTTTCAATTTTTTGTATTTTTTAAACTTTTTTTTTTTTTCATTTTGTCATTTCATTTCATTTTTGAAATTTTCATTCAACTTTTGTCCTTTTTATTTTCTTACTTTTTATATTTTTTCTTGTATTTTTGTTTTTTTTTTCTTTTTTCGTGCTTTATTTGTCTTTTTTCTTTTGCTTTAATTTTTTTTCTTATTTTATTTTCTTTCTTTATTTATAATTTCATAAATTTTTATAAAGTTTTGGAATTTTTTATTTTTCTATTGCATTTTTATAAATTTTCTTCTTTTTTTCACTTTTTTTTTATGTGCTTTCGTTTTTTTTTGTTCACTTTTTTCTATAAATTTTTTTCTTTTTGTTTTATTTCATATTTTTGCCTCTTCTTTTTCTTCAATTTTTATTTTATATATTTTGTATTTTCATTTTTATTTTTTTTCTTCACACCTTTTTTTAATTTCTTTTTTATAATTTTAAAACCTCAAACTTCTTTTTTTGTGCACTTTCTTCTGTTTCGTTTTTCATCTTTCATATTTTATATCTTTTTCCTCTATTTGTTATTTTTTTTTCTTTTTCTTTGTACATTCTAAACTAAAGGTTTTATTCATTTTGTCTTTTTATATATTTTTTTGATTCGCTAATTTTTTATTTTTTTACTTTGTTTATTTTTATATTTTCCTTTTTTGGTATTTTATTTAATTTTTTAATAACTTTTTCCCTTCACAATTTTCCTTCTTTTTTTTTTTCATATGCTTTCATTTTTACTTGTTTTAATTTTTTCGTTGTTTTAAAAATTTTTATTTTTCTGTTTTTTATTCCAAATCTTTTGTCTTTTCTTTTTTTATTTCCACGAATTTCCTTTCATTTCTTATTTGCCTTTTTTGAATTCTCATACTTTTTTTTATTTTGCATAAACTTTTCTCTTTTTTAATTTTCTGTCTGACTTTTTATATTGTTAGGCCTTATATGCTTTTCAATTTTTTGTATTTTTTGAACTGTTTTTTTTTTTTTTTTTGAAATTTTTATTCAATTTTTGTCCTTTTTCATTTTCTTACTTTTTTTATTTTTTGTTGTATTTTTTTTTTTTTTTGTTCTTTTGTGCTTTGTTTATCTTTTTTCTTTTGCTTTAATTTTCTTTCTTTATTTATAATTTCATAAATTGTTATAAAGTTTTGGAATTTTTTATTTTTCCATCTTTTTTTCTTTTATCATTCTTGGTTATTTTCTATTGCATTTTTATAATTTTTCGTTAACTTTTTCTCCTTTCAAATTTTTCTTCTTTTATTTACTTTTTTTATGTGCTTTCATTATTTTTTGTTCACTTTTTTCTTTTTGTTTTATTTCATATTTTTGCCTCTTCTTTTTCTCGTTTTTTTCTCAAATTTTATTTTATATATTTTGTATTTTCATTTTTTATTTTTTTCTTCAATCTTTTTGTTCACACCTTTTTCTTATTTCTTTTTTATAATTTTAAAACCTCAAACTTCTTTTTTTGTGCACTTTCTTTTATTTTATTTTTCATCTTTCATCTTTTTGTATTTTTTGTTGTATTTCTGTTTTTTTTCTTTTTTCGTGCTTTATTTATCTTTTCTCTTTTGCTTTAATTTTTTTCTTATTTTATTTTCTTTCTTTATTTATAATTTCATAAAATTTTATAAAGTTTTGGAGTCTTTTTATTTTTCTATCTTTTTTTCTTTTATCATTCTTGGTTATTTTCTACTGCATTTTTATAATTTTTCATTAACTTTTTCTCCTTTTAAATTTTTCTTCTTCTTTTTTATGTGCTTTCATTTTTTTTGTTCACTTTTTTCTTTGTTTTAAAATTTTCTATAAATTTTTTTTCTTGTTGTTTTATTTCATATTTTTTCCCCTTCATTTTTTATTTTTTTCTTCTTGTTCTCATTTTTTTCTCAATTTTTATTTTATATATTTTGTATTTTCTTTTTTTCTTTTTTTCTTAAATCTTTTTGTTCACATCTTTTTTAATTTCTTTTTTATAATTTTAAAACCTCAAACTTCTTTTTTTGTGCACTTTCTTTTATTTCATTTTTCATCTTTCATATATTTTATATCTTTTTCCTCTATTTGTTATATTTTTTTTTCTTTTTCTTTGTACATTCTAAACTAAAAGTTTTATTCATTTTGTCTTTTTATATTTTTTTGATTCGCTAATTTTTTATTTTCTTACTTTGTTTATTTTTACATTTTCCTTTTTTGGTATTTTATTTAATTTTTTCTCGTAATTTATTTTTTTACTTTCTTTTTTTTTTTCCACTTTGTAATTTTTTTAATAACTTTTTCCCTTCACAATTTTCCTTCTTTTTGCTTTTTTTTCATACGCTTTCATTTTTCGTTGTTTGAAAAATTTTTTATTTTTCTGTTTTTTATTCCAAATCTTTTGTCTTTTCTTTTTTTTTTTCCACAAATTTCCTTTCATTTCTTATTTGCATTTTTAAATTCTCATACTTTTTCTTTTTATTTTGCATTAACTTTTCTCTTTTTTAATTTTTTGTCTGACTTTTTATATTGTTAGGTCTTATATGTTTTTCAATTTTTTGTATTTTTTAAACTTTTTTTTTTTTTCATTTTGTCATTTCATTTCATTTTTGAAATTTTCATTCAACTTTTGTCCTTTTTATTTTCTTACTTTTTATATTTTTTCTTGTATTTTTGTTTTTTTTTTCTTTTTTCGTGCTTTATTTGTCTTTTTTCTTTTGCTTTAATTTTTTTTCTTATTTTATTTTCTTTCTTTATTTATAATTTCATAAATTTTTATAAAGTTTTGGAATTTTTTATTTTTCTATTGCATTTTTATAATTTTTCTTCTTTTTTTCACTTTTTTTTTATGTGCTTTCGTTTTTTTTTGTTCACTTTTTTCTATAAATTTTTTTCTTTTTGTTTTATTTCATATTTTTGCCTCTTCTTTTTCTTCAATTTTTATTTTATATATTTTGTATTTTCATTTTTATTTTTTTTCTTCACACCTTTTTTTAATTTCTTTTTTATAATTTTAAAACCTCAAACTTCTTTTTTTGTGCACTTTCTTCTGTTTCGTTTTTCATCTTTCATATTTTATATCTTTTTCCTCTATTTGTTATTTTTTTTTCTTTTTCTTTGTACATTCTAAACTAAAGGTTTTATTCATTTTGTCTTTTTATATATTTTTTTGATTCGCTAATTTTTTATTTTTTTACTTTGTTTATTTTTATATTTTCCTTTTTTGGTATTTTATTTAATTTTTTAATAACTTTTTCCCTTCACAATTTTCCTTCTTTTTTTTTTTCATATGCTTTCATTTTTACTTGTTTTAATTTTTTCGTTGTTTTAAAAATTTTTATTTTTCTGTTTTTTATTCCAAATCTTTTGTCTTTTCTTTTTTTATTTCCACGAATTTCCTTTCATTTCTTATTTGCCTTTTTTGAATTCTCATACTTTTTTTTATTTTGCATAAACTTTTCTCTTTTTTAATTTTCTGTCTGACTTTTTATATTGTTAGGCCTTATATGCTTTTCAATTTTTTGTATTTTTTGAACTGTTTTTTTTTTTTTTTTGAAATTTTTATTCAATTTTTGTCCTTTTTCATTTTCTTACTTTTTTTATTTTTTGTTGTATTTTTTTTTTTTTTTGTTCTTTTGTGCTTTGTTTATCTTTTTTCTTTTGCTTTAATTTTCTTTCTTTATTTATAATTTCATAAATTGTTATAAAGTTTTGGAATTTTTTATTTTTCCATCTTTTTTTCTTTTATCATTCTTGGTTATTTTCTATTGCATTTTTATAATTTTTCGTTAACTTTTTCTCCTTTCAAATTTTTCTTCTTTTATTTACTTTTTTTATGTGCTTTCATTATTTTTTGTTCACTTTTTTCTTTTTGTTTTATTTCATATTTTTGCCTCTTCTTTTTCTCGTTTTTTTCTCAAATTTTATTTTATATATTTTGTATTTTCATTTTTTATTTTTTTCTTCAATCTTTTTGTTCACACCTTTTTCTTATTTCTTTTTTATAATTTTAAAACCTCAAACTTCTTTTTTTGTGCACTTTCTTTTATTTTATTTTTCATCTTTCATCTTTTTGTATTTTTTGTTGTATTTCTGTTTTTTTTCTTTTTTCGTGCTTTATTTATCTTTTCTCTTTTGCTTTAATTTTTTTCTTATTTTATTTTCTTTCTTTATTTATAATTTCATAAAATTTTATAAAGTTTTGGAGTCTTTTTATTTTTCTATCTTTTTTTCTTTTATCATTCTTGGTTATTTTCTACTGCATTTTTATAATTTTTCATTAACTTTTTCTCCTTTTAAATTTTTCTTCTTCTTTTTTATGTGCTTTCATTTTTTTTGTTCACTTTTTTCTTTGTTTTAAAATTTTCTATAAATTTTTTTTCTTGTTGTTTTATTTCATATTTTTTCCCCTTCATTTTTTATTTTTTTCTTCTTGTTCTCATTTTTTTCTCAATTTTTATTTTATATATTTTGTATTTTCTTTTTTTATTTTTTTCTTAAATCTTTTTGTTCACATCTTTTTTAATTTCTTTTTTATAATTTTAAAACCTCAAACTTCTTTTTTTGTGCACTTTCTTTTATTTCATTTTTCATCTTTCATATATTTTATATCTTTTTCCTCTATTTGTTATATTTTTTTTTCTTTTTCTTTGTACATTCTAAACTAAAAGTTTTATTCATTTTGTCTTTTTATATTTTTTTGATTCGCTAATTTTTTATTTTCTTACTTTGTTTATTTTTACATTTTCCTTTTTTGGTATTTTATTTAATTTTTTCTCGTAATTTATTTTTTTACTTTCTTTTTTTTTTTCCACTTTGTAATTTTTTTAATAACTTTTTCCCTTCACAATTTTCCTTCTTTTTGCTTTTTTTTCATACGCTTTCATTTTTCGTTGTTTGAAAAATTTTTTATTTTTCTGTTTTTTATTCCAAATCTTTTGTCTTTTCTTTTTTTTTTTCCACAAATTTCCTTTCATTTCTTATTTGCATTTTTAAATTCTCATACTTTTTCTTTTTATTTTGCATTAACTTTTCTCTTTTTTAATTTTTTGTCTGACTTTTTATATTGTTAGGTCTTATATGTTTTTCAATTTTTTGTATTTTTTAAACTTTTTTTTTTTTTCATTTTGTCATTTCATTTCATTTTTGAAATTTTCATTCAACTTTTGTCCTTTTTATTTTCTTACTTTTTATATTTTTTCTTGTATTTTTGTTTTTTTTTTCTTTTTTCGTGCTTTATTTGTCTTTTTTCTTTTGCTTTAATTTTTTTTCTTATTTTATTTTCTTTCTTTATTTATAATTTCATAAATTTTTATAAAGTTTTGGAATTTTTTATTTTTCTATTGCATTTTTATAATTTTTCTTCTTTTTTTCACTTTTTTTTTATGTGCTTTCGTTTTTTTTTGTTCACTTTTTTCTATAAATTTTTTTCTTTTTGTTTTATTTCATATTTTTGCCTCTTCTTTTTCTTCAATTTTTATTTTATATATTTTGTATTTTCATTTTTATTTTTTTTCTTCACACCTTTTTTTAATTTCTTTTTTATAATTTTAAAACCTCAAACTTCTTTTTTTGTGCACTTTCTTCTGTTTCGTTTTTCATCTTTCATATTTTATATCTTTTTCCTCTATTTGTTATTTTTTTTTCTTTTTCTTTGTACATTCTAAACTAAAGGTTTTATTCATTTTGTCTTTTTATATATTTTTTTGATTCGCTAATTTTTTATTTTTTTACTTTGTTTATTTTTATATTTTCCTTTTTTGGTATTTTATTTAATTTTTTAATAACTTTTTCCCTTCACAATTTTCCTTCTTTTTTTTTTTCATATGCTTTCATTTTTACTTGTTTTAATTTTTTCGTTGTTTTAAAAATTTTTATTTTTCTGTTTTTTATTCCAAATCTTTTGTCTTTTCTTTTTTTATTTCCACGAATTTCCTTTCATTTCTTATTTGCCTTTTTTGAATTCTCATACTTTTTTTTATTTTGCATAAACTTTTCTCTTTTTTAATTTTCTGTCTGACTTTTTATATTGTTAGGCCTTATATGCTTTTCAATTTTTTGTATTTTTTGAACTGTTTTTTTTTTTTTTTTTGAAATTTTTATTCAATTTTTGTCCTTTTTCATTTTCTTACTTTTTTTATTTTTTGTTGTATTTTTTTTTTTTTTGTTCTTTTGTGCTTTGTTTATCTTTTTTCTTTTGCTTTAATT
Organism: Durio zibethinus; assembly: GCF_047325235.1. Lineage (NCBI taxonomy): Eukaryota > Viridiplantae > Streptophyta > Magnoliopsida > Malvales > Malvaceae > Durio > Durio zibethinus. The sequence continues at coordinate 12,125,158 of NC_143180.1, read as the reverse complement.
TTCTTTCTTTATTTATAATTTCATAAATTGTTATAAAGTTTTGGAATTTTTTATTTTTCCATCTTTTTTTCTTTTATCATTCTTGGTTATTTTCTATTGCATTTTTATAATTTTTCATTAACTTTTTCTCCTTTCAAATTTTTCTTCTTTTATTTACTTTTTTTATGTGCTTTCATTATTTTTTGTTCACTTTTTTCTTTTTGTTTTATTTCATATTTTTGCCTCTTCTTTTTCTCGTTTTTTTCTCAAATTTTATTTTATATATTTTGTATTTTCATTTTTTATTTTTTTCTTCAATCTTTTTGTTCACACCTTTTTCTTATTTCTTTTTTATAATTTTAAAACCTCAAACTTCTTTTTTTGTGCACTTTCTTTTATTTTATTTTTCATCTTTCATCTTTTTGTATTTTTTGTTGTATTTCTGTTTTTTTTCTTTTTTCGTGCTTTATTTATCTTTTCTCTTTTGCTTTAATTTTTTTCTTATTTTATTTTCTTTCTTTATTTATAATTTCATAAAATTTTATAAAGTTTTGGAGTCTTTTTATTTTTCTATCTTTTTTTCTTTTATCATTCTTGGTTATTTTCTACTGCATTTTTATAATTTTTCATTAACTTTTTCTCCTTTTAAATTTTTCTTCTTCTTTTTTATGTGCTTTCATTTTTTTTGTTCACTTTTTTCTTTGTTTTAAAATTTTCTATAAATTTTTTTTCTTGTTGTTTTATTTCATATTTTTTCCCCTTCATTTTTTATTTTTTTCTTCTTGTTCTCATTTTTTTCTCAATTTTTATTTTATATATTTTGTATTTTCTTTTTTTATTTTTTTCTTAAATCTTTTTGTTCACATCTTTTTTAATTTCTTTTTTATAATTTTAAAACCTCAAACTTCTTTTTTTGTGCACTTTCTTTTATTTCATTTTTCATCTTTCATATATTTTATATCTTTTTCCTCTATTTGTTATATTTTTTTTTCTTTTTCTTTGTACATTCTAAACTAAAAGTTTTATTCATTTTGTCTTTTTATATTTTTTTGATTCGCTAATTTTTTATTTTCTTACTTTGTTTATTTTTACATTTTCCTTTTTTGGTATTTTATTTAATTTTTTCTCGTAATTTATTTTTTTACTTTCTTTTTTTTTTTCCACTTTGTAATTTTTTTAATAACTTTTTCCCTTCACAATTTTCCTTCTTTTTGCTTTTTTTTCATACGCTTTCATTTTTCGTTGTTTGAAAAATTTTTTATTTTTCTGTTTTTTATTCCAAATCTTTTGTCTTTTCTTTTTTTTTTTCCACAAATTTCCTTTCATTTCTTATTTGCATTTTTAAATTCTCATACTTTTTCTTTTTATTTTGCATTAACTTTTCTCTTTTTTAATTTTTTGTCTGACTTTTTATATTGTTAGGTCTTATATGTTTTTCAATTTTTTGTATTTTTTAAACTTTTTTTTTTTTTCATTTTGTCATTTCATTTCATTTTTGAAATTTTCATTCAACTTTTGTCCTTTTTATTTTCTTACTTTTTATATTTTTTCTTGTATTTTTGTTTTTTTTTTCTTTTTTCGTGCTTTATTTGTCTTTTTTCTTTTGCTTTAATTTTTTTTCTTATTTTATTTTCTTTCTTTATTTATAATTTCATAAATTTTTATAAAGTTTTGGAATTTTTTATTTTTCTATTGCATTTTTATAATTTTTCTTCTTTTTTTCACTTTTTTTTTATGTGCTTTCGTTTTTTTTTGTTCACTTTTTTCTATAAATTTTTTTCTTTTTGTTTTATTTCATATTTTTGCCTCTTCTTTTTCTTCAATTTTTATTTTATATATTTTGTATTTTCATTTTTATTTTTTTTCTTCACACCTTTTTTTAATTTCTTTTTTATAATTTTAAAACCTCAAACTTCTTTTTTTGTGCACTTTCTTCTGTTTCGTTTTTCATCTTTCATATTTTATATCTTTTTCCTCTATTTGTTATTTTTTTTTCTTTTTCTTTGTACATTCTAAACTAAAGGTTTTATTCATTTTGTCTTTTTATATATTTTTTTGATTCGCTAATTTTTTATTTTTTTACTTTGTTTATTTTTATATTTTCCTTTTTTGGTATTTTATTTAATTTTTTAATAACTTTTTCCCTTCACAATTTTCCTTCTTTTTTTTTTTCATATGCTTTCATTTTTACTTGTTTTAATTTTTTCGTTGTTTTAAAAATTTTTATTTTTCTGTTTTTTATTCCAAATCTTTTGTCTTTTCTTTTTTTATTTCCACGAATTTCCTTTCATTTCTTATTTGCCTTTTTTGAATTCTCATACTTTTTTTTATTTTGCATAAACTTTTCTCTTTTTTAATTTTCTGTCTGACTTTTTATATTGTTAGGCCTTATATGCTTCTCAATTTTTTGAACTGTTTTTTTTTTTATTTTTGAATTTTTTATTCAATTTTTGTCCTTTTTCATTTTCTTACTTTTTTTATTTTTTGTTGTATTTTTTTTTTTTGTTCTTTTGTGCTTTATTTATCTTTTTTCTTTTGCTTTAATTTTCTTTCTTTATTTATAATTTCATAAATTGTTATAAAGTTTTGGAATTTTTTATTTTTCCATCTTTTTTTCTTTTATCATTCTTGGTTATTTTCTATTGCATTTTTATAATTTTTCATTAACTTTTTCTCCTTTCAAATTTTTCTTCTTTTATTTACTTTTTTTATGTGCTTTCATTATTTTTTGTTCACTTTTTTCTTTTTGTTTTATTTCATATTTTTGCCTCTTCTTTTTCTCGTTTTTTTCTCAAATTTTATTTTATATATTTTGTATTTTCATTTTTTATTTTTTTCTTCAATCTTTTTGTTCACACCTTTTTCTTATTTCTTTTTTATAATTTTAAAACCTCAAACTTCTTTTTTTGTGCACTTTCTTTTATTTTATTTTTCATCTTTCATCTTTTTGTATTTTTTGTTGTATTTTTGTTTTTTTTCTTTTTTCGTGCTTTATTTATCTTTTCTCTTTTGCTTTAATTTTTTTCTTATTTTATTTTCTTTCTTTATTTATAATTTCATAAAATTTTATAAAGTTTTGGAGTCTTTTTATTTTTCTATCTTTTTTTCTTTTATCATTCTTGGTTATTTTCTACTGCATTTTTATAATTTTTCATTAACTTTTTCTCCTTTTAAATTTTTCTTCTTCTTTTTTATGTGCTTTCATTTTTTTTGTTCACTTTTTTCTTTGTTTTAAAATTTTCTATAAATTTTTTTTCTTGTTGTTTTATTTCATATTTTTTCCCCTTCATTTTTTATTTTTTTCTTCTTGTTCTCATTTTTTTCTCAATTTTTATTTTATATATTTTGTATTTTCTTTTTTTCTTTTTTTCTTAAATCTTTTTGTTCACATCTTTTTTAATTTCTTTTTTATAATTTTAAAACCTCAAACTTCTTTTTTTGTGCACTTTCTTTTATTTCATTTTTCATCTTTCATATATTTTATATCTTTTTCCTCTATTTGTTATATTTTTTTTTCTTTTTCTTTGTACATTCTAAACTAAAAGTTTTATTCATTTTGTCTTTTTATATTTTTTTGATTCGCTAATTTTTTATTTTCTTACTTTGTTTATTTTTACATTTTCCTTTTTTGGTATTTTATTTAATTTTTTCTCGTAATTTATTTTTTTACTTTCTTTTTTTTTTCCACTTTGTAATTTTTTTAATAACTTTTTCCCTTCACAATTTTCCTTCTTTTTGCTTTTTTTTCATACGCTTTCATTTTTCGTTGTTTGAAAAATTTTTTATTTTTCTGTTTTTTATTCCAAATCTTTTGTCTTTTCTTTTTTTTTTTCCACAAATTTCCTTTCATTTCTTATTTGCATTTTTAAATTCTCATACTTTTTCTTTTTATTTTGCATTAACTTTTCTCTTTTTTAATTTTTTGTCTGACTTTTTATATTGTTAGGTCTTATATGTTTTTCAATTTTTTGTATTTTTTAAACTTTTTTTTTTTTTCATTTTCTCATTTCATTTCATTTTTGAAATTTTCATTCAACTTTTGTCCTTTTTATTTTCTTACTTTTTATATTTTTTCTTGTATTTTTGTTTTTTTTTTCTTTTTTCGTGCTTTATTTGTCTTTTTTCTTTTGCTTTAATTTTTTTTCTTATTTTATTTTCTTTCTTTATTTATAATTTCATAAATTTTTATAAAGTTTTGGAATTTTTTATTTTTCTATTGCATTTTTATAATTTTTCTTCTTTTTTTCACTTTTTTTTTATGTGCTTTCGTTTTTTTTTGTTCACTTTTTTCTATAAATTTTTTTCTTTTTGTTTTATTTCATATTTTTGCCTCTTCTTTTTCTTCAATTTTTATTTTATATATTTTGTATTTTCATTTTTATTTTTTTTCTTAAATCTTTTTCTTCACACCTTTTTTTAATTTCTTTTTTATAATTTTAAAACCTCAAACTTCTTTTTTTGTGCACTTTCTTCTGTTTCGTTTTTCATCTTTCATATTTTATATCTTTTTCCTCTATTTGTTATTTTTTTTTCTTTTTCTTTGTACATTCTAAACTAAAGGTTTTATTCATTTTGTCTTTTTATATATTTTTTTGATTCGCTAATTTTTTATTTTTTTACTTTGTTTATTTTTATATTTTCCTTTTTTGGTATTTTATTTAATTTTTTAATAACTTTTTCCCTTCACAATTTTCCTTCTTTTTGCTTTTTTTTTTTTTTCATATGCTTTCATTTTTACTTGTTTTAATTTTTTCGTTGTTTTAAAAATTTTTATTTTTCTGTTTTTTATTCCAAATCTTTTGTCTTTTCTTTTTTTATTTCCACGAATTTCCTTTCATTTCTTATTTGCCTTTTTTGAATTCTCATACTTTTTTTTATTTTGCATAAACTTTTCTCTTTTTTAATTTTCTGTCTGACTTTTTATATTGTTAGGCCTTATATGCTTCTCAATTTTTTGAACTGTTTTTTTTTTATTTTTGAAATTTTTATTCAATTTTTGTCCTTTTTCATTTTCTTACTTTTTTTATTTTTTGTTGTATTTTTTTTTTTTGTTCTTTTGTGCTTTATTTATCTTTTTTCTTTTGCTTTAATTTTCTTTCTTTATTTATAATTTCATAAATTGTTATAAAGTTTTGGAATTTTTTATTTTTCCATCTTTTTTTCTTTTATCATTCTTGGTTATTTTCTATTGCATTTTTATAATTTTTCATTAACTTTTTCTCCTTTCAAATTTTTCTTCTTTTATTTACTTTTTTTATGTGCTTTCATTATTTTTTGTTCACTTTTTTCTTTTTGTTTTATTTCATATTTTTGCCTCTTCTTTTTCTCGTTTTTTTCTCAAATTTTATTTTATATATTTTGTATTTTCATTTTTTATTTTTTTCTTCAATCTTTTTGTTCACACCTTTTTCTTATTTCTTTTTTATAATTTTAAAACCTCAAACTTCTTTTTTTGTGCACTTTCTTTTATTTTATTTTTCATCTTTCATCTTTTTGTATTTTTTGTTGTATTTTTGTTTTTTTTCTTTTTTCGTGCTTTATTTATCTTTTCTCTTTTGCTTTAATTTTTTTCTTATTTTATTTTCTTTCTTTATTTATAATTTCATAAAATTTTATAAAGTTTTGGAGTCTTTTTATTTTTCTATCTTTTTTTCTTTTATCATTCTTGGTTATTTTCTACTGCATTTTTATAATTTTTCATTAACTTTTTCTCCTTTTAAATTTTTCTTCTTCTTTTTTATGTGCTTTCATTTTTTTTGTTCACTTTTTTCTTTGTTTTAAAATTTTCTATAAATTTTTTTTCTTGTTGTTTTATTTCATATTTTTTCCCCTTCATTTTTTATTTTTTTCTTCTTGTTCTCATTTTTTTCTCAATTTTTATTTTATATATTTTGTATTTTCTTTTTTTCTTTTTTTCTTAAATCTTTTTGTTCACATCTTTTTTAATTTCTTTTTTATAATTTTAAAACCTCAAACTTCTTTTTTTGTGCACTTTCTTTTATTTCATTTTTCATCTTTCATATATTTTATATCTTTTTCCTCTATTTGTTATATTTTTTTTTCTTTTTCTTTGTACATTCTAAACTAAAAGTTTTATTCATTTTGTCTTTTTATATTTTTTTGATTCGCTAATTTTTTATTTTCTTACTTTGTTTATTTTTACATTTTCCTTTTTTGGTATTTTATTTAATTTTTTCTCGTAATTTATTTTTTTACTTTCTTTTTTTTTTCCACTTTGTAATTTTTTTAATAACTTTTTCCCTTCACAATTTTCCTTCTTTTTGCTTTTTTTTCATACGCTTTCATTTTTCGTTGTTTGAAAAATTTTTTATTTTTCTGTTTTTTATTCCAAATCTTTTGTCTTTTCTTTTTTTTTTTCCACAAATTTCCTTTCATTTCTTATTTGCATTTTTAAATTCTCATACTTTTTCTTTTTATTTTGCATTAACTTTTCTCTTTTTTAATTTTTTGTCTGACTTTTTATATTGTTAGGTCTTATATGTTTTTCAATTTTTTGTATTTTTTAAACTTTTTTTTTTTTTCATTTTGTCATTTCATTTCATTTTTGAAATTTTTATTCAACTTTTGTCCTTTTTATTTTCTTACTTTTTATATTTTTTCTTGTATTTTTGTTTTTTTTTTCTTTTTTCGTGCTTTATTTGTCTTTTTTCTTTTGCTTTAATTTTTTTTCTTATTTTATTTTCTTTCTTTATTTATAATTTCATAAATTTTTATAAAGTTTTGGAATTTTTTATTTTTCTATTGCATTTTTATAATTTTTCTTCTTTTTTTCACTTTTTTTTTATGTGCTTTCGTTTTTTTTTGTTCACTTTTTTCTATAAATTTTTTTCTTTTTGTTTTATTTCATATTTTTGCCTCTTCTTTTTCTTCAATTTTTATTTTATATATTTTGTATTTTCATTTTTATTTTTTTTCTTAAATCTTTTTCTTCACACCTTTTTTTAATTTCTTTTTTATAATTTTAAAACCTCAAACTTCTTTTTTTGTGCACCTTCTTCTGTTTCGTTTTTCATCTTTCATATTTTATATCTTTTTCCTCTATTTGTTATTTTTTTTTCTTTTTCTTTGTACATTCTAAACTAAAGGTTTTATTCATTTTGTCTTTTTATATATTTTTTTGATTCGCTAATTTTTTATTTTTTTACTTTGTTTATTTTTATATTTTCCTTTTTTGGTATTTTATTTAATTTTTTAATAACTTTTTCCCTTCACAATTTTCCTTCTTTTTGCTTTTTTTTTTTTTTCATATGCTTTCATTTTTACTTGTTTTAATTTTTTTCGCTGTTTTAAAAATTTTTATTTTTCTGTTTTTTATTCCAAATCTTTTGTCTTTTCTTTTTTTATTTCCACGAATTTCCTTTCATTTCTTATTTGCCTTTTTTGAATTCTCATACTTTTTTTTATTTTGCATAAACTTTTCTCTTTTTTAATTTTCTGTCTGACTTTTTATATTGTTAGGCCTTATATGCTTTTCAATTTTTTGTATTTTTTGAACTGTTTTTTTTTTATTTTTGAAATTTTTATTCAATTTTTGTCCTTTTTCATTTTCTTACTTTTTTTATTTTTTGTTGTATTTTTTTATTTTTTGTTCTTTTGTGCTTTATTTATCTTTTTTCTTTTGCTTTAATTTTCTTTCTTTATTTATAATTTCATAAATTGTTATAAAGTTTTGGAATTTTTTATTTTTCCATCTTTTTTTCTTTTATCATTCTTGGTTATTTTCTATTGCATTTTTATAATTTTTCATTAACTTTTTCTCCTTTCAAATTTTTCTTCTTTTATTTACTTTTTTTATGTGCTTTCATTATTTTTTGTTCACTTTTTTCTTTTTGTTTTATTTCATATTTTTGCCTCTTCTTTTTCTCGTTTTTTTCTCAAATTTTATTTTATATATTTTGTATTTTCATTTTTTATTTTTTTCTTCAATCTTTTTGTTCACACCTTTTTCTTATTTCTTTTTTATAATTTTAAAACCTCAAACTTCTTTTTTTGTGCACTTTCTTTTATTTTATTTTTCATCTTTCATCTTTTTGTATTTTTTGTTGTATTTTTGTTTTTTTTCTTTTTTCGTGCTTTATTTATCTTTTCTCTTTTGCTTTAATTTTTTTCTTATTTTATTTTCTTTCTTTATTTATAATTTCATAAAATTTTATAAAGTTTTGGAGTCTTTTTATTTTTCTATCTTTTTTTCTTTTATCATTCTTGGTTATTTTCTACTGCATTTTTATAATTTTTCATTAACTTTTTCTCCTTTTAAATTTTTCTTCTTCTTTTTTATGTGCTTTCATTTTTTTTGTTCACTTTTTTCTTTGTTTTAAAATTTTCTATAAATTTTTTTTCTTGTTGTTTTATTTCATATTTTTTCCCCTTCATTTTTTATTTTTTTCTTCTTGTTCTCATTTTTTTCTCAATTTTTATTTTATATATTTTGTATTTTCTTTTTTTCTTTTTTTCTTAAATCTTTTTGTTCACATCTTTTTTAATTTCTTTTTTATAATTTTAAAACCTCAAACTTCTTTTTTTGTGCACTTTCTTTTATTTCATTTTTCATCTTTCATATATTTTATATCTTTTTCCTCTATTTGTTATATTTTTTTTTCTTTTTCTTTGTACATTCTAAACTAAAAGTTTTATTCATTTTGTCTTTTTATATTTTTTTGATTCGCTAATTTTTTATTTTCTTACTTTGTTTATTTTTACATTTTCCTTTTTTGGTATTTTATTTAATTTTTTCTCGTAATTTATTTTTTTACTTTCTTTTTTTTTTCCACTTTGTAATTTTTTTAATAACTTTTTCCCTTCACAATTTTCCTTCTTTTTGCTTTTTTTTCATACGCTTTCATTTTTCGTTGTTTGAAAAATTTTTTATTTTTCTGTTTTTTATTCCAAATCTTTTGTCTTTTCTTTTTTTTTTTCCACAAATTTCCTTTCATTTCTTATTTGCATTTTTAAATTCTCATACTTTTTCTTTTTATTTTGCATTAACTTTTCTCTTTTTTAATTTTTTGTCTGACTTTTTATATTGTTAGGTCTTATATGTTTTTCAATTTTTTGTATTTTTTAAACTTTTTTTTTTTTTCATTTTCTCATTTCATTTCATTTTTGAAATTTTTATTCAACTTTTGTCCTTTTTATTTTCTTACTTTTTATATTTTTTCTTGTATTTTTGTTTTTTTTTTCTTTTTTCGTGCTTTATTTGTCTTTTTTCTTTTGCTTTAATTTTTTTTCTTATTTTATTTTCTTTCTTTATTTATAATTTCATAAATTTTTATAAAGTTTTGGAATTTTTTATTTTTCTATTGCATTTTTATAATTTTTCTTCTTTTTTTCACTTTTTTTTTATGTGCTTTCGTTTTTTTTTGTTCACTTTTTTCTATAAATTTTTTTCTTTTTGTTTTATTTCATATTTTTGCCTCTTCTTTTTCTTCAATTTTTATTTTATATATTTTGTATTTTCATTTTTATTTTTTTTCTTAAATCTTTTTCTTCACACCTTTTTTTAATTTCTTTTTTATAATTTTAAAACCTCAAACTTCTTTTTTTGTGCACTTTCTTCTGTTTCGTTTTTCATCTTTCATATTTTATATCTTTTTCCTCTATTTGTTATTTTTTTTTCTTTTTCTTTGTACATTCTAAACTAAAGGTTTTATTCATTTTGTCTTTTTATATATTTTTTTGATTCGCTAATTTTTTATTTTTTTACTTTGTTTATTTTTATATTTTCCTTTTTTGGTATTTTATTTAATTTTTTAATAACTTTTTCCCTTCACAATTTTCCTTCTTTTTGCTTTTTTTTTTTTTTCATATGCTTTCATTTTTACTTGTTTTAATTTTTTCGTTGTTTTAAAAATTTTTATTTTTCTGTTTTTTATTCCAAATCTTTTGTCTTTTCTTTTTTTATTTCCACGAATTTCCTTTCATTTCTTATTTGCCTTTTTTGAATTCTCATACTTTTTTTTATTTTGCATAAACTTTTCTCTTTTTTAATTTTCTGTCTGACTTTTTATATTGTTAGGCCTTATATGCTTCTCAATTTTTTGAACTGTTTTTTTTTTATTTTTGAAATTTTTATTCAATTTTTGTCCTTTTTCATTTTCTTACTTTTTTTATTTTTTGTTGTATTTTTTTTTTTTTGTTCTTTTGTGCTTTATTTATCTTTTTTCTTTTGCTTTAATTTTCTTTCTTTATTTATAATTTCATAAATTGTTATAAAGTTTTGGAATTTTTTATTTTTCCATCTTTTTTTCTTTTATCATTCTTGGTTATTTTCTATTGCATTTTTATAATTTTTCATTAACTTTTTCTCCTTTCAAATTTTTCTTCTTTTATTTACTTTTTTTATGTGCTTTCATTATTTTTTGTTCACTTTTTTCTTTTTGTTTTATTTCATATTTTTGCCTCTTCTTTTTCTCGTTTTTTTCTCAAATTTTATTTTATATATTTTGTATTTTCATTTTTTATTTTTTTCTTCAATCTTTTTGTTCACACCTTTTTCTTATTTCTTTTTTATAATTTTAAAACCTCAAACTTCTTTTTTTGTGCACTTTCTTTTATTTTATTTTTCATCTTTCATCTTTTTGTATTTTTTGTTGTATTTTTGTTTTTTTTCTTTTTTCATGCTTTATTTATCTTTTCTCTTTTGCTTTAATTTTTTTCTTATTTTATTTTCTTTCTTTATTTATAATTTCATAAAATTTTATAAAGTTTTGGAGTCTTTTTATTTTTCTATCTTTTTTTCTTTTATCATTCTTGGTTATTTTCTACTGCATTTTTATAATTTTTCATTAACTTTTTCTCCTTTTAAATTTTTCTTCTTCTTTTTTATGTGCTTTCATTTTTTTTGTTCACTTTTTTCTTTGTTTTAAAATTTTCTATAAATTTTTTTTCTTGTTGTTTTATTTCATATTTTTTCCCCTTCATTTTTTATTTTTTTCTTCTTGTTCTCATTTTTTTCTCAATTTTTATTTTATATATTTTGTATTTTCTTTTTTTCTTTTTTTCTTAAATCTTTTTGTTCACATCTTTTTTAATTTCTTTTTTATAATTTTAAAACCTCAAACTTCTTTTTTTGTGCACTTTCTTTTATTTCATTTTTCATCTTTCATATATTTTATATCTTTTTCCTCTATTTGTTATATTTTTTTTTCTTTTTCTTTGTACATTCTAAACTAAAAGTTTTATTCATTTTGTCTTTTTATATTTTTTTGATTCGCTAATTTTTTATTTTCTTACTTTGTTTATTTTTACATTTTCCTTTTTTGGTATTTTATTTAATTTTTTCTCGTAATTTATTTTTTTACTTTCTTTTTTTTTTCCACTTTGTAATTTTTTTAATAACTTTTTCCCTTCACAATTTTCCTTCTTTTTGCTTTTTTTTCATACGCTTTCATTTTTCGTTGTTTGAAAAATTTTTTATTTTTCTGTTTTTTATTCCAAATCTTTTGTCTTTTCTTTTTTTTTTTCCACAAATTTCCTTTCATTTCTTATTTGCATTTTTAAATTCTCATACTTTTTCTTTTTATTTTGCATTAACTTTTCTCTTTTTTAATTTTTTGTCTGACTTTTTATATTGTTAGGTCTTATATGTTTTTCAATTTTTTGTATTTTTTAAACTTTTTTTTTTTTTCATTTTCTCATTTCATTTCATTTTTGAAATTTTTATTCAACTTTTGTCCTTTTTATTTTCTTACTTTTTATATTTTTTCTTGTATTTTTGTTTTTTTTTTCTTTTTTCGTGCTTTATTTGTCTTTTTTCTTTTGCTTTAATTTTTTTTCTTATTTTATTTTCTTTCTTTATTTATAATTTCATAAATTTTTATAAAGTTTTGGAATTTTTTATTTTTCTATTGCATTTTTATAATTTTTCTTCTTTTTTTCACTTTTTTTTTATGTGCTTTCGTTTTTTTTTGTTCACTTTTTTCTATAAATTTTTTTCTTTTTGTTTTATTTCATATTTTTGCCTCTTCTTTTTCTTCAATTTTTATTTTATATATTTTGTATTTTCATTTTTATTTTTTTTCTTAAATCTTTTTCTTCACACCTTTTTTTAATTTCTTTTTTATAATTTTAAAACCTCAAACTTCTTTTTTTGTGCACTTTCTTCTGTTTCGTTTTTCATCTTTCATATTTTATATCTTTTTCCTCTATTTGTTATTTTTTTTTCTTTTTCTTTGTACATTCTAAACTAAAGGTTTTATTCATTTTGTCTTTTTATATATTTTTTTGATTCGCTAATTTTTTATTTTTTTACTTTGTTTATTTTTATATTTTCCTTTTTTGGTATTTTATTTAATTTTTTAATAACTTTTTCCCTTCACAATTTTCCTTCTTTTTGCTTTTTTTTTTTTTTCATATGCTTTCATTTTTACTTGTTTTAATTTTTTCGTTGTTTTAAAAATTTTTATTTTTCTGTTTTTTATTCCAAATCTTTTGTCTTTTCTTTTTTTATTTCCACGAATTTCCTTTCATTTCTTATTTGCCTTTTTTGAATTCTCATACTTTTTTTTATTTTGCATAAACTTTTCTCTTTTTTAATTTTCTGTCTGACTTTTTATATTGTTAGGCCTTATATGCTTCTCAATTTTTTGAACTGTTTTTTTTTTATTTTTGAAATTTTTATTCAATTTTTGTCCTTTTTCATTTTCTTACTTTTTTTATTTTTTGTTGTATTTTTTTTTTTTTGTTCTTTTGTGCTTTATTTATCTTTTTTCTTTTGCTTTAATTTTCTTTCTTTATTTATAATTTCATAAATTGTTATAAAGTTTTGGAATTTTTTATTTTTCCATCTTTTTTTCTTTTATCATTCTTGGTTATTTTCTATTGCATTTTTATAATTTTTCATTAACTTTTTCTCCTTTCAAATTTTTCTTCTTTTATTTACTTTTTTTATGTGCTTTCATTATTTTTTGTTCACTTTTTTCTTTTTGTTTTATTTCATATTTTTGCCTCTTCTTTTTCTCGTTTTTTTCTCAAATTTTATTTTATATATTTTGTATTTTCATTTTTTATTTTTTTCTTCAATCTTTTTGTTCACACCTTTTTCTTATTTCTTTTTTATAATTTTAAAACCTCAAACTTCTTTTTTTGTGCACTTTCTTTTATTTTATTTTTCATCTTTCATCTTTTTGTATTTTTTGTTGTATTTTTGTTTTTTTTCTTTTTTCGTGCTTTATTTATCTTTTCTCTTTTGCTTTAATTTTTTTCTTATTTTATTTTCTTTCTTTATTTATAATTTCATAAAATTTTATAAAGTTTTGGAGTCTTTTTATTTTTCTATCTTTTTTTCTTTTATCATTCTTGGTTATTTTCTACTGCATTTTTATAATTTTTCATTAACTTTTTCTCCTTTTAAATTTTTCTTCTTCTTTTTTATGTGCTTTCATTTTTTTTGTTCACTTTTTTCTTTGTTTTAAAATTTTCTATAAATTTTTTTTCTTGTTGTTTTATTTCATATTTTTTCCCCTTCATTTTTTATTTTTTTCTTCTTGTTCTCATTTTTTTCTCAATTTTTATTTTATATATTTTGTATTTTCTTTTTTTCTTTTTTTCTTAAATCTTTTTGTTCACATCTTTTTTAATTTCTTTTTTATAATTTTAAAACCTCAAACTTCTTTTTTTGTGCACTTTCTTTTATTTCATTTTTCATCTTTCATATATTTTATATCTTTTTCCTCTATTTGTTATATTTTTTTTTCTTTTTCTTTGTACATTCTAAACTAAAAGTTTTATTCATTTTGTCTTTTTATATTTTTTTGATTCGCTAATTTTTTATTTTCTTACTTTGTTTATTTTTACATTTTCCTTTTTTGGTATTTTATTTAATTTTTTCTCGTAATTTATTTTTTTACTTTCTTTTTTTTTTCCACTTTGTAATTTTTTTAATAACTTTTTCCCTTCACAATTTTCCTTCTTTTTGCTTTTTTTTCATACGCTTTCATTTTTCGTTGTTTGAAAAATTTTTTATTTTTCTGTTTTTTATTCCAAATCTTTTGTCTTTTCTTTTTTTTTTTCCACAAATTTCCTTTCATTTCTTATTTGCATTTTTAAATTCTCATACTTTTTCTTTTTATTTTGCATTAACTTTTCTCTTTTTTAATTTTTTGTCTGACTTTTTATATTGTTAGGTCTTATATGTTTTTCAATTTTTTGTATTTTTTAAACTTTTTTTTTTTTTCATTTTCTCATTTCATTTCATTTTTGAAATTTTCATTCAACTTTTGTCCTTTTTATTTTCTTACTTTTTATATTTTTTCTTGTATTTTTGTTTTTTTTTTCTTTTTTCGTGCTTTATTTGTCTTTTTTCTTTTGCTTTAATTTTTTTTCTTATTTTATTTTCTTTCTTTATTTATAATTTCATAAATTTTTATAAAGTTTTGGAATTTTTTATTTTTCTATTGCATTTTTATAATTTTTCTTCTTTTTTTCACTTTTTTTTTATGTGCTTTCGTTTTTTTTTGTTCACTTTTTTCTATAAATTTTTTTCTTTTTGTTTTATTTCATATTTTTGCCTCTTCTTTTTCTTCAATTTTTATTTTATATATTTTGTATTTTCATTTTTATTTTTTTTCTTCACACCTTTTTTTAATTTCTTTTTTATAATTTTAAAACCTCAAACTTCTTTTTTTGTGCACTTTCTTCTGTTTCGTTTTTCATCTTTCATATTTTATATCTTTTTCCTCTATTTGTTATTTTTTTTTCTTTTTCTTTGTACATTCTAAACTAAAGGTTTTATTCATTTTGTCTTTTTATATATTTTTTTGATTCGCTAATTTTTTATTTTTTTACTTTGTTTATTTTTATATTTTCCTTTTTTGGTATTTTATTTAATTTTTTAATAACTTTTTCCCTTCACAATTTTCCTTCTTTTTTTTTTTCATATGCTTTCATTTTTACTTGTTTTAATTTTTTCGTTGTTTTAAAAATTTTTATTTTTCTGTTTTTTATTCCAAATCTTTTGTCTTTTCTTTTTTTATTTCCACGAATTTCCTTTCATTTCTTATTTGCCTTTTTTGAATTCTCATACTTTTTTTTATTTTGCATAAACTTCTCTTTTTTAATTTTCTGTCTGACTTTTTATATTGTTAGGCCTTATATGCTTCTCAATTTTTTGAACTGTTTTTTTTTATTTTTGAAATTTTTATTCAATTTTTGTCCTTTTTCATTTTCTTACTTTTTTTATTTTTTGTTGTATTTTTTTTTTTTTGTTCTTTTGTGCTTTATTTATCTTTTTTCTTTTGCTTTAATTTTCTTTCTTTATTTATAATTTCATAAATTGTTATAAAGTTTTGGAATTTTTTATTTTTCCATCTTTTTTTCTTTTATCATTCTTGGTTATTTTCTATTGCATTTTTATAATTTTTCATTAACTTTTTCTCCTTTCAAATTTTTCTTCTTTTATTTACTTTTTTTATGTGCTTTCATTATTTTTTGTTCACTTTTTTCTTTTTGTTTTATTTCATATTTTTGCCTCTTCTTTTTCTCGTTTTTTTCTCAAATTTTATTTTATATATTTTGTATTTTCATTTTTTATTTTTTTCTTCAATCTTTTTGTTCACACCTTTTTCTTATTTCTTTTTTATAATTTTAAAACCTCAAACTTCTTTTTTTGTGCACTTTCTTTTATTTTATTTTTCATCTTTCATCTTTTTGTATTTTTTGTTGTATTTCTGTTTTTTTTCTTTTTTCGTGCTTTATTTATCTTTTCTCTTTTGCTTTAATTTTTTTCTTATTTTATTTTCTTTCTTTATTTATAATTTCATAAAATTTTATAAAGTTTTGGAGTCTTTTTATTTTTCTATCTTTTTTTCTTTTATCATTCTTGGTTATTTTCTACTGCATTTTTATAATTTTTCATTAACTTTTTCTCCTTTTAAATTTTTCTTCTTCTTTTTTATGTGCTTTCATTTTTTTTGTTCACTTTTTTCTTTGTTTTAAAATTTTCTATAAATTTTTTTTCTTGTTGTTTTATTTCATATTTTTTCCCCTTCATTTTTTATTTTTTTCTTCTTGTTCTCATTTTTTTCTCAATTTTTATTTTATATATTTTGTATTTTCTTTTTTTCTTTTTTTCTTAAATCTTTTTGTTCACATCTTTTTTAATTTCTTTTTTATAATTTTAAAACCTCAAACTTCTTTTTTTGTGCACTTTCTTTTATTTCATTTTTCATCTTTCATATATTTTATATCTTTTTCCTCTATTTGTTATATTTTTTTTTCTTTTTCTTTGTACATTCTAAACTAAAAGTTTTATTCATTTTGTCTTTTTATATTTTTTTGATTCGCTAATTTTTTATTTTCTTACTTTGTTTATTTTTACATTTTCCTTTTTTGGTATTTTATTTAATTTTTTCTCGTAATTTATTTTTTTACTTTCTTTTTTTTTTCCACTTTGTAATTTTTTTAATAACTTTTTCCCTTCACAATTTTCCTTCTTTTTGCTTTTTTTTCATACGCTTTCATTTTTCGTTGTTTGAAAAATTTTTTATTTTTCTGTTTTTTATTCCAAATCTTTTGTCTTTTCTTTTTTTTTTTCCACAAATTTCCTTTCATTTCTTATTTGCATTTTTAAATTCTCATACTTTTTCTTTTTATTTTGCATTAACTTTTCTCTTTTTTAATTTTTTGTCTGACTTTTTATATTGTTAGGTCTTATATGTTTTTCAATTTTTTGTATTTTTTAAACTTTTTTTTTTTTCATTTTCTCATTTCATTTCATTTTTGAAATTTTTATTCAACTTTTGTCCTTTTTATTTTCTTACTTTTTATATTTTTTCTTGTATTTTTGTTTTTTTTTTTCTTTTTTCGTGCTTTATTTGTCTTTTTTCTTTTGCTTTAATTTTTTTTCTTATTTTATTTTCTTTCTTTATTTATAATTTCATAAATTTTTATAAAGTTTTGGAATTTTTTATTTTTCTATTGCATTTTTATAATTTTTCTTCTTTTTTTCACTTTTTTTTTATGTGCTTTCGTTTTTTTTTGTTCACTTTTTTCTATAAATTTTTTTCTTTTTGTTTTATTTCATATTTTTGCCTCTTCTTTTTCTTCAATTTTTATTTTATATATTTTGTATTTTCATTTTTATTTTTTTTCTTAAATCTTTTTCTTCACACCTTTTTTTAATTTCTTTTTTATAATTTTAAAACCTCAAACTTCTTTTTTTGTGCACTTTCTTCTGTTTCGTTTTTCATCTTTCATATTTTATATCTTTTTCCTCTATTTGTTATTTTTTTTTCTTTTTCTTTGTACATTCTAAACTAAAGGTTTTATTCATTTTGTCTTTTTATATATTTTTTTGATTCGCTAATTTTTTATTTTTTTACTTTGTTTATTTTTATATTTTCCTTTTTTGGTATTTTATTTAATTTTTTAATAACTTTTTCCCTTCACAATTTTCCTTCTTTTTGCTTTTTTTTTTTTTCATATGCTTTCATTTTTACTTGTTTTAATTTTTTCGTTGTTTTAAAAATTTTTATTTTTCTGTTTTTTATTCCAAATCTTTTGTCTTTTCTTTTTTTATTTCCACGAATTTCCTTTCATTTCTTATTTGCCTTTTTTGAATTCTCATACTTTTTTTTATTTTGCATAAACTTCTCTTTTTTAATTTTCTGTCTGACTTTTTATATTGTTAGGCCTTATATGCTTCTCAATTTTTTGAACTGTTTTTTTTTATTTTTGAAATTTTTATTCAATTTTTGTCCTTTTTCATTTTCTTACTTTTTTTATTTTTTGTTGTATTTTTTTTTTTTTGTTCTTTTGTGCTTTATTTATCTTTTTTCTTTTGCTTTAATTTTCTTTCTTTATTTATAATTTCATAAATTGTTATAAAGTTTTGGAATTTTTTATTTTTCCATCTTTTTTTCTTTTATCATTCTTGGTTATTTTCTATTGCATTTTTATAATTTTTCATTAACTTTTTCTCCTTTCAAATTTTTCTTCTTTTATTTACTTTTTTTATGTGCTTTCATTATTTTTTGTTCACTTTTTTCTTTTTGTTTTATTTCATATTTTTGCCTCTTCTTTTTCTCGTTTTTTTCTCAAATTTTATTTTATATATTTTGTATTTTCATTTTTTATTTTTTTCTTCAATCTTTTTGTTCACACCTTTTTCTTATTTCTTTTTTATAATTTTAAAACCTCAAACTTCTTTTTTTGTGCACTTTCTTTTATTTTATTTTTCATCTTTCATCTTTTTGTATTTTTTGTTGTATTTCTGTTTTTTTTCTTTTTTCGTGCTTTATTTATCTTTTCTCTTTTGCTTTAATTTTTTTCTTATTTTATTTTCTTTCTTTATTTATAATTTCATAAAATTTTATAAAGTTTTGGAGTCTTTTTATTTTTCTATCTTTTTTTCTTTTATCATTCTTGGTTATTTTCTACTGCATTTTTATAATTTTTCATTAACTTTTTCTCCTTTTAAATTTTTCTTCTTCTTTTTTATGTGCTTTCATTTTTTTTGTTCACTTTTTTCTTTGTTTTAAAATTTTCTATAAATTTTTTTTCTTGTTGTTTTATTTCATATTTTTTCCCCTTCATTTTTTATTTTTTTCTTCTTGTTCTCATTTTTTTCTCAATTTTTATTTTATATATTTTGTATTTTCTTTTTTTCTTTTTTTCTTAAATCTTTTTGTTCACATCTTTTTTAATTTCTTTTTTATAATTTTAAAACCTCAAACTTCTTTTTTTGTGCACTTTCTTTTATTTCATTTTTCATCTTTCATATATTTTATATCTTTTTCCTCTATTTGTTATATTTTTTTTTCTTTTTCTTTGTACATTCTAAACTAAAAGTTTTATTCATTTTGTCTTTTTATATTTTTTTGATTCGCTAATTTTTTATTTTCTTACTTTGTTTATTTTTACATTTTCCTTTTTTGGTATTTTATTTAATTTTTTCTCGTAATTTATTTTTTTACTTTCTTTTTTTTTTCCACTTTGTAATTTTTTTAATAACTTTTTCCCTTCACAATTTTCCTTCTTTTTGCTTTTTTTTCATACGCTTTCATTTTTCGTTGTTTGAAAAATTTTTTATTTTTCTGTTTTTTATTCCAAATCTTTTGTCTTTTCTTTTTTTTTTTCCACAAATTTCCTTTCATTTCTTATTTGCATTTTTAAATTCTCATACTTTTTCTTTTTATTTTGCATTAACTTTTCTCTTTTTTAATTTTTTGTCTGACTTTTTATATTGTTAGGTCTTATATGTTTTTCAATTTTTTGTATTTTTTAAACTTTTTTTTTTTTCATTTTCTCATTTCATTTCATTTTTGAAATTTTTATTCAACTTTTGTCCTTTTTATTTTCTTACTTTTTATATTTTTTCTTGTATTTTTGTTTTTTTTTTTCTTTTTTCGTGCTTTATTTGTCTTTTTTCTTTTGCTTTAATTTTTTTTCTTATTTTATTTTCTTTCTTTATTTATAATTTCATAAATTTTTATAAAGTTTTGGAATTTTTTATTTTTCTATTGCATTTTTATAATTTTTCTTCTTTTTTTCACTTTTTTTTTATGTGCTTTCGTTTTTTTTTGTTCACTTTTTTCTATAAATTTTTTTCTTTTTGTTTTATTTCATATTTTTGCCTCTTCTTTTTCTTCAATTTTTATTTTATATATTTTGTATTTTCATTTTTATTTTTTTTCTTAAATCTTTTTCTTCACACCTTTTTTTAATTTCTTTTTTATAATTTTAAAACCTCAAACTTCTTTTTTTGTGCACTTTCTTCTGTTTCGTTTTTCATCTTTCATATTTTATATCTTTTTCCTCTATTTGTTATTTTTTTTTCTTTTTCTTTGTACATTCTAAACTAAAGGTTTTATTCATTTTGTCTTTTTATATATTTTTTTGATTCGCTAATTTTTTATTTTTTTACTTTGTTTATTTTTATATTTTCCTTTTTTGGTATTTTATTTAATTTTTTAATAACTTTTTCCCTTCACAATTTTCCTTCTTTTTGCTTTTTTTTTTTTTCATATGCTTTCATTTTTACTTGTTTTAATTTTTTCGTTGTTTTAAAAATTTTTATTTTTCTGTTTTTTATTCCAAATCTTTTGTCTTTTCTTTTTTTATTTCCACGAATTTCCTTTCATTTCTTATTTGCCTTTTTTGAATTCTCATACTTTTTTTTATTTTGCATAAACTTCTCTTTTTTAATTTTCTGTCTGACTTTTTATATTGTTAGGCCTTATATGCTTCTCAATTTTTTGAACTGTTTTTTTTTATTTTTGAAATTTTTATTCAATTTTTGTCCTTTTTCATTTTCTTACTTTTTTTATTTTTTGTTGTATTTTTTTTTTTTTGTTCTTTTGTGCTTTATTTATCTTTTTTCTTTTGCTTTAATTTTCTTTCTTTATTTATAATTTCATAAATTGTTATAAAGTTTTGGAATTTTTTATTTTTCCATCTTTTTTTCTTTTATCATTCTTGGTTATTTTCTATTGCATTTTTATAATTTTTCATTAACTTTTTCTCCTTTCAAATTTTTCTTCTTTTATTTACTTTTTTTATGTGCTTTCATTATTTTTTGTTCACTTTTTTCTTTTTGTTTTATTTCATATTTTTGCCTCTTCTTTTTCTCGTTTTTTTCTCAAATTTTATTTTATATATTTTGTATTTTCATTTTTTATTTTTTTCTTCAATCTTTTTGTTCACACCTTTTTCTTATTTCTTTTTTATAATTTTAAAACCTCAAACTTCTTTTTTTGTGCACTTTCTTTTATTTTATTTTTCATCTTTCATCTTTTTGTATTTTTTGTTGTATTTCTGTTTTTTTTCTTTTTTCGTGCTTTATTTATCTTTTCTCTTTTGCTTTAATTTTTTTCTTATTTTATTTTCTTTCTTTATTTATAATTTCATAAAATTTTATAAAGTTTTGGAGTCTTTTTATTTTTCTATCTTTTTTTCTTTTATCATTCTTGGTTATTTTCTACTGCATTTTTATAATTTTTCATTAACTTTTTCTCCTTTTAAATTTTTCTTCTTCTTTTTTATGTGCTTTCATTTTTTTTGTTCACTTTTTTCTTTGTTTTAAAATTTTCTATAAATTTTTTTTCTTGTTGTTTTATTTCATATTTTTTCCCCTTCATTTTTTATTTTTTTCTTCTTGTTCTCATTTTTTTCTCAATTTTTATTTTATATATTTTGTATTTTCTTTTTTTCTTTTTTTCTTAAATCTTTTTGTTCACATCTTTTTTAATTTCTTTTTTATAATTTTAAAACCTCAAACTTCTTTTTTTGTGCACTTT
Source organism: Durio zibethinus (assembly GCF_047325235.1). Taxonomy (NCBI): domain Eukaryota; kingdom Viridiplantae; phylum Streptophyta; class Magnoliopsida; order Malvales; family Malvaceae; genus Durio; species Durio zibethinus. The sequence goes on along the minus strand of NC_143180.1, from coordinate 12,103,925 downwards.
CTTTTATTTCATTTTTCATCTTTCATATATTTTATATCTTTTTCCTCTATTTGTTATATTTTTTTTTCTTTTTCTTTGTACATTCTAAACTAAAAGTTTTATTCATTTTGTCTTTTTATATCTTTTTGATTCGCTAATTTTTTATTTTCTTACTTTGTTTATTTTTACATTTTCCTTTTTTGGTATTTTATTTAATTTTTTCTCGTAATTTATTTTTTTACTTTCTTTTTTTTTTCCACTTTGTAATTTTTTTAATAACTTTTTCCCTTCACAATTTTCCTTCTTTTTGCTTTTTTTTCATACGCTTTCATTTTTCGTTGTTTGAAAAATTTTTTATTTTTCTGTTTTTTATTCCAAATCTTTTGTCTTTTCTTTTTTTTTTTCCACAAATTTCCTTTCATTTCTTATTTGCATTTTTAAATTCTCATACTTTTTCTTTTTATTTTGCATTAACTTTTCTCTTTTTTAATTTTTTGTCTGACTTTTTATATTGTTAGGTCTTATATGTTTTTCAATTTTTTGTATTTTTTAAACTTTTTTTTTTTTTCATTTTCTCATTTCATTTCATTTTTGAAATTTTCATTCAACTTTTGTCCTTTTTATTTTCTTACTTTTTATATTTTTTCTTGTATTTTTGTTTTTTTTTTCTTTTTTCGTGCTTTATTTGTCTTTTTTCTTTTGCTTTAATTTTTTTTCTTATTTTATTTTCTTTCTTTATTTATAATTTCATAAATTTTTATAAAGTTTTGGAATTTTTTATTTTTCTATTGCATTTTTATAATTTTTCTTCTTTTTTTCACTTTTTTTTTATGTGCTTTCGTTTTTTTTTGTTCACTTTTTTCTATAAATTTTTTTCTTTTTGTTTTATTTCATATTTTTGCCTCTTCTTTTTCTTCAATTTTTATTTTATATATTTTGTATTTTCATTTTTATTTTTTTTCTTAAATCTTTTTCTTCACACCTTTTTTTAATTTCTTTTTTATAATTTTAAAACCTTAAACTTCTTTTTTTGTGCACTTTCTTCTGTTTCGTTTTTCATCTTTCATATTTTATATCTTTTTCCTCTATTTGTTATTTTTTTTTCTTTTTCTTTGTACATTCTAAACTAAAGGTTTTATTCATTTTGTCTTTTTATATATTTTTTTGATTCGCTAATTTTTTATTTTTTTACTTTGTTTATTTTATATTTTCCTTTTTTGGTATTTTATTTAATTTTTTAATAACTTTTTCCCTTCACAATTTTCCTTCTTTTTGCTTTTTTTTTTTTTTCATATGCTTTCATTTTTACTTGTTTTAATTTTTTCGTTGTTTTAAAAATTTTTATTTTTCTGTTTTTTATTCCAAATCTTTTGTCTTTTCTTTTTTTATTTCCACGAATTTCCTTTCATTTCTTATTTGCCTTTTTTGAATTCTCATACTTTTTTTTATTTTGCATAAACTTTTCTCTTTTTTAATTTTCTGTCTGACTTTTTATATTGTTAGGCCTTATATGCTTCTCAATTTTTTGAACTGTTTTTTTTTTATTTTTGAAATTTTTATTCAATTTTTGTCCTTTTTCATTTTCTTACTTTTTTTATTTTTTGTTGTATTTTTTTTTTTGTTCTTTTGTGCTTTATTTATCTTTTTTCTTTTGCTTTAATTTTCTTTCTTTATTTATAATTTCATAAATTGTTATAAAGTTTTGGAATTTTTTATTTTTCCATCTTTTTTTCTTTTATCATTCTTGGTTATTTTCTATTGCATTTTTATAATTTTTCATTAACTTTTTCTCCTTTCAAATTTTTCTTCTTTTATTTACTTTTTTTATGTGCTTTCATTATTTTTTGTTCACTTTTTTCTTTTTGTTTTATTTCATATTTTTGCCTCTTCTTTTTCTCGTTTTTTTCTCAAATTTTATTTTATATATTTTGTATTTTCATTTTTTATTTTTTTCTTCAATCTTTTTGTTCACACCTTTTTCTTATTTCTTTTTTATAATTTTAAAACCTCAAACTTCTTTTTTTGTGCACTTTCTTTTATTTTATTTTTCATCTTTCATCTTTTTGTATTTTTTGTTGTATTTTTGTTTTTTTTCTTTTTTCGTGCTTTATTTATCTTTTCTCTTTTGCTTTAATTTTTTTCTTATTTTATTTTCTTTCTTTATTTATAATTTCATAAAATTTTATAAAGTTTTGGAGTCTTTTTATTTTTCTATCTTTTTTTCTTTTATCATTCTTGGTTATTTTCTACTGCATTTTTATAATTTTTCATTAACTTTTTCTCCTTTTAAATTTTTCTTCTTCTTTTTTATGTGCTTTCATTTTTTTTGTTCACTTTTTTCTTTGTTTTAAAATTTTCTATAAATTTTTTTTCTTGTTGTTTTATTTCATATTTTTTCCCCTTCATTTTTTATTTTTTTCTTCTTGTTCTCATTTTTTTCTCAATTTTTATTTTATATATTTTGTATTTTCTTTTTTTCTTTTTTTCTTAAATCTTTTTGTTCACATCTTTTTTAATTTCTTTTTTATAATTTTAAAACCTCAAACTTCTTTTTTTGTGCACTTTCTTTTATTTCATTTTTCATCTTTCATATATTTTATATCTTTTTCCTCTATTTGTTATATTTTTTTTTCTTTTTCTTTGTACATTCTAAACTAAAAGTTTTATTCATTTTGTCTTTTTATATTTTTTTGATTCGCTAATTTTTTATTTTCTTACTTTGTTTATTTTTACATTTTCCTTTTTTGGTATTTTATTTAATTTTTTCTCGTAATTTATTTTTTTACTTTCTTTTTTTTTTCCACTTTGTAATTTTTTTAATAACTTTTTCCCTTCACAATTTTCCTTCTTTTTGCTTTTTTTTCATACGCTTTCATTTTTCGTTGTTTGAAAAATTTTTTATTTTTCTGTTTTTTATTCCAAATCTTTTGTCTTTTCTTTTTTTTTTTCCACAAATTTCCTTTCATTTCTTATTTGCATTTTTAAATTCTCATACTTTTTCTTTTTATTTTGCATTAACTTTTCTCTTTTTTAATTTTTTGTCTGACTTTTTATATTGTTAGGTCTTATATGTTTTTCAATTTTTTGTATTTTTTAAACTTTTTTTTTTTTTCATTTTCTCATTTCATTTCATTTTTGAAATTTTTATTCAACTTTTGTCCTTTTTATTTTCTTACTTTTTATATTTTTTCTTGTATTTTTGTTTTTTTTTTCTTTTTTCGTGCTTTATTTGTCTTTTTTCTTTTGCTTTAATTTTTTTTCTTATTTTATTTTCTTTCTTTATTTATAATTTCATAAATTTTTATAAAGTTTTGGAATTTTTTATTTTTCTATTGCATTTTTATAATTTTTCTTCTTTTTTTCACTTTTTTTTTTATGTGCTTTCGTTTTTTTTTGTTCACTTTTTTCTATAAATTTTTTTCTTTTTGTTTTATTTCATATTTTTGCCTCTTCTTTTTCTTCAATTTTTATTTTATATATTTTGTATTTTCATTTTTATTTTTTTTCTTAAATCTTTTTCTTCACACCTTTTTTTAATTTCTTTTTTATAATTTTAAAACCTCAAACTTCTTTTTTTGTGCACTTTCTTCTGTTTCGTTTTTCATCTTTCATATTTTATATCTTTTTCCTCTATTTGTTATTTTTTTTTCTTTTTCTTTGTACATTCTAAACTAAAGGTTTTATTCATTTTGTCTTTTTATATATTTTTTTGATTCGCTAATTTTTTATTTTTTTACTTTGTTTATTTTTATATTTTCCTTTTTTGGTATTTTATTTAATTTTTTAATAACTTTTTCCCTTCACAATTTTCCTTCTTTTTGCTTTTTTTTTTTTTCATATGCTTTCATTTTTACTTGTTTTAATTTTTTCGTTGTTTTAAAAATTTTTATTTTTCTGTTTTTTATTCCAAATCTTTTGTCTTTTCTTTTTTTATTTCCACGAATTTCCTTTCATTTCTTATTTGCCTTTTTTGAATTCTCATACTTTTTTTTATTTTGCATAAACTTTTCTCTTTTTTAATTTTCTGTCTGACTTTTTATATTGTTAGGCCTTATATGCTTCTCAATTTTTTGAACTGTTTTTTTTTTATTTTTGAAATTTTTATTCAATTTTTGTCCTTTTTCATTTTCTTACTTTTTTTATTTTTTGTTGTATTTTTTTTTTTTTGTTCTTTTGTGCTTTATTTATCTTTTTTCTTTTGCTTTAATTTTCTTTCTTTATTTATAATTTCATAAATTGTTATAAAGTTTTGGAATTTTTTATTTTTCCATCTTTTTTTCTTTTATCATTCTTGGTTATTTTCTATTGCATTTTTATAATTTTTCATTAACTTTTTCTCCTTTCAAATTTTTCTTCTTTTATTTACTTTTTTTATGTGCTTTCATTATTTTTTGTTCACTTTTTTCTTTTTGTTTTATTTCATATTTTTGCCTCTTCTTTTTCTCGTTTTTTTCTCAAATTTTATTTTATATATTTTGTATTTTCATTTTTTATTTTTTTCTTCAATCTTTTTGTTCACACCTTTTTCTTATTTCTTTTTTATAATTTTAAAACCTCAAACTTCTTTTTTTGTGCACTTTCTTTTATTTTATTTTTCATCTTTCATCTTTTTGTATTTTTTGTTGTATTTCTGTTTTTTTTCTTTTTTCGTGCTTTATTTATCTTTTCTCTTTTGCTTTAATTTTTTTCTTATTTTATTTTCTTTCTTTATTTATAATTTCATAAAATTTTATAAAGTTTTGGAGTCTTTTTATTTTTCTATCTTTTTTTCTTTTATCATTCTTGGTTATTTTCTACTGCATTTTTATAATTTTTCATTAACTTTTTCTCCTTTTAAATTTTTCTTCTTCTTTTTTATGTGCTTTCATTTTTTTTGTTCACTTTTTTCTTTGTTTTAAAATTTTCTATAAATTTTTTTTCTTGTTGTTTTATTTCATATTTTTTCCCCTTCATTTTTTATTTTTTTCTTCTTGTTCTCATTTTTTTCTCAATTTTTATTTTATATATTTTGTATTTTCTTTTTTTCTTTTTTTCTTAAATCTTTTTGTTCACATCTTTTTTAATTTCTTTTTTATAATTTTAAAACCTCAAACTTCTTTTTTTGTGCACTTTCTTTTATTTCATTTTTCATCTTTCATATATTTTATATCTTTTTCCTCTATTTGTTATATTTTTTTTTCTTTTTCTTTGTACATTCTAAACTAAAAGTTTTATTCATTTTGTCTTTTTATATTTTTTTGATTCGCTAATTTTTTATTTTCTTACTTTGTTTATTTTTACATTTTCCTTTTTTGGTATTTTATTTAATTTTTTCTCGTAATTTATTTTTTTACTTTCTTTTTTTTTTCCACTTTGTAATTTTTTTAATAACTTTTTCCCTTCACAATTTTCCTTCTTTTTGCTTTTTTTTCATACGCTTTCATTTTTCGTTGTTTGAAAAATTTTTTATTTTTCTGTTTTTTATTCCAAATCTTTTGTCTTTTCTTTTTTTTTTTCCACAAATTTCCTTTCATTTCTTATTTGCATTTTTAAATTCTCATACTTTTTCTTTTTATTTTGCATTAACTTTTCTCTTTTTTAATTTTTTGTCTGACTTTTTATATTGTTAGGTCTTATATGTTTTTCAATTTTTTGTATTTTTTAAACTTTTTTTTTTTTTCATTTTCTCATTTCATTTCATTTTTGAAATTTTTATTCAACTTTTGTCCTTTTTATTTTCTTACTTTTTATATTTTTTCTTGTATTTTTGTTTTTTTTTTCTTTTTTCGTGCTTTATTTGTCTTTTTTCTTTTGCTTTAATTTTTTTTCTTATTTTATTTTCTTTCTTTATTTATAATTTCATAAATTTTTATAAAGTTTTGGAATTTTTTATTTTTCTATTGCATTTTTATAATTTTTCTTCTTTTTTTCACTTTTTTTTTTATGTGCTTTCGTTTTTTTTTGTTCACTTTTTTCTATAAATTTTTTTCTTTTTGTTTTATTTCATATTTTTGCCTCTTCTTTTTCTTCAATTTTTATTTTATATATTTTGTATTTTCATTTTTATTTTTTTTCTTAAATCTTTTTCTTCACACCTTTTTTTAATTTCTTTTTTATAATTTTAAAACCTCAAACTTCTTTTTTTGTGCACTTTCTTCTGTTTCGTTTTTCATCTTTCATATTTTATATCTTTTTCCTCTATTTGTTATTTTTTTTTCTTTTTCTTTGTACATTCTAAACTAAAGGTTTTATTCATTTTGTCTTTTTATATATTTTTTTGATTCGCTAATTTTTTATTTTTTTACTTTGTTTATTTTTATATTTTCCTTTTTTGGTATTTTATTTAATTTTTTAATAACTTTTTCCCTTCACAATTTTCCTTCTTTTTGCTTTTTTTTTTTTTCATATGCTTTCATTTTTACTTGTTTTAATTTTTTCGTTGTTTTAAAAATTTTTATTTTTCTGTTTTTTATTCCAAATCTTTTGTCTTTTCTTTTTTTATTTCCACGAATTTCCTTTCATTTCTTATTTGCCTTTTTTGAATTCTCATACTTTTTTTTATTTTGCATAAACTTTTCTCTTTTTTAATTTTCTGTCTGACTTTTTATATTGTTAGGCCTTATATGCTTCTCAATTTTTTGAACTGTTTTTTTTTTATTTTTGAAATTTTTATTCAATTTTTGTCCTTTTTCATTTTCTTACTTTTTTTATTTTTTGTTGTATTTTTTTTTTTTTGTTCTTTTGTGCTTTATTTATCTTTTTTCTTTTGCTTTAATTTTCTTTCTTTATTTATAATTTCATAAATTGTTATAAAGTTTTGGAATTTTTTATTTTTCCATCTTTTTTTCTTTTATCATTCTTGGTTATTTTCTATTGCATTTTTATAATTTTTCATTAACTTTTTCTCCTTTCAAATTTTTCTTCTTTTATTTACTTTTTTTATGTGCTTTCATTATTTTTTGTTCACTTTTTTCTTTTTGTTTTATTTCATATTTTTGCCTCTTCTTTTTCTCGTTTTTTTCTCAAATTTTATTTTATATATTTTGTATTTTCATTTTTTATTTTTTTCTTCAATCTTTTTGTTCACACCTTTTTCTTATTTCTTTTTTATAATTTTAAAACCTCAAACTTCTTTTTTTGTGCACTTTCTTTTATTTTATTTTTCATCTTTCATCTTTTTGTATTTTTTGTTGTATTTCTGTTTTTTTTCTTTTTTCGTGCTTTATTTATCTTTTCTCTTTTGCTTTAATTTTTTTCTTATTTTATTTTCTTTCTTTATTTATAATTTCATAAAATTTTATAAAGTTTTGGAGTCTTTTTATTTTTCTATCTTTTTTTCTTTTATCATTCTTGGTTATTTTCTACTGCATTTTTATAATTTTTCATTAACTTTTTCTCCTTTTAAATTTTTCTTCTTCTTTTTTATGTGCTTTCATTTTTTTTGTTCACTTTTTTCTTTGTTTTAAAATTTTCTATAAATTTTTTTTCTTGTTGTTTTATTTCATATTTTTTCCCCTTCATTTTTTATTTTTTTCTTCTTGTTCTCATTTTTTTCTCAATTTTTATTTTATATATTTTGTATTTTCTTTTTTTCTTTTTTTCTTAAATCTTTTTGTTCACATCTTTTTTAATTTCTTTTTTATAATTTTAAAACCTCAAACTTCTTTTTTTGTGCACTTTCTTTTATTTCATTTTTCATCTTTCATATATTTTATATCTTTTTCCTCTATTTGTTATATTTTTTTTTCTTTTTCTTTGTACATTCTAAACTAAAAGTTTTATTCATTTTGTCTTTTTATATTTTTTTGATTCGCTAATTTTTTATTTTCTTACTTTGTTTATTTTTACATTTTCCTTTTTTGGTATTTTATTTAATTTTTTCTCGTAATTTATTTTTTTACTTTCTTTTTTTTTTCCACTTTGTAATTTTTTTAATAACTTTTTCCCTTCACAATTTTCCTTCTTTTTGCTTTTTTTTCATACGCTTTCATTTTTCGTTGTTTGAAAAATTTTTTATTTTTCTGTTTTTTATTCCAAATCTTTTGTCTTTTCTTTTTTTTTTTCCACAAATTTCCTTTCATTTCTTATTTGCATTTTTAAATTCTCATACTTTTTCTTTTTATTTTGCATTAACTTTTCTCTTTTTTAATTTTTTGTCTGACTTTTTATATTGTTAGGTCTTATATGTTTTTCAATTTTTTGTATTTTTTAAACTTTTTTTTTTTTTCATTTTCTCATTTCATTTCATTTTTGAAATTTTTATTCAACTTTTGTCCTTTTTATTTTCTTACTTTTTATATTTTTTCTTGTATTTTTGTTTTTTTTTTCTTTTTTCGTGCTTTATTTGTCTTTTTTCTTTTGCTTTAATTTTTTTTCTTATTTTATTTTCTTTCTTTATTTATAATTTCATAAATTTTTATAAAGTTTTGGAATTTTTTATTTTTCTATTGCATTTTTATAATTTTTCTTCTTTTTTTCACTTTTTTTTTATGTGCTTTCGTTTTTTTTTGTTCACTTTTTTCTATAAATTTTTTTCTTTTTGTTTTATTTCATATTTTTGCCTCTTCTTTTTCTTCAATTTTTATTTTATATATTTTGTATTTTCATTTTTATTTTTTTTCTTAAATCTTTTTCTTCACACCTTTTTTTAATTTCTTTTTTATAATTTTAAAACCTCAAACTTCTTTTTTTGTGCACTTTCTTCTGTTTCGTTTTTCATCTTTCATATTTTATATCTTTTTCCTCTATTTGTTATTTTTTTTTCTTTTTCTTTGTACATTCTAAACTAAAGGTTTTATTCATTTTGTCTTTTTATATATTTTTTTGATTCGCTAATTTTTTATTTTTTTACTTTGTTTATTTTTATATTTTCCTTTTTTGGTATTTTATTTAATTTTTTAATAACTTTTTCCCTTCACAATTTTCCTTCTTTTTGCTTTTTTTTTTTTTTCATATGCTTTCATTTTTACTTGTTTTAATTTTTTCGTTGTTTTAAAAATTTTTATTTTTCTGTTTTTTATTCCAAATCTTTTGTCTTTTCTTTTTTTATTTCCACGAATTTCCTTTCATTTCTTATTTGCCTTTTTTGAATTCTCATACTTTTTTTTATTTTGCATAAACTTTTCTCTTTTTTAATTTTCTGTCTGACTTTTTATATTGTTAGGCCTTATATGCTTCTCAATTTTTTGAACTGTTTTTTTTTTATTTTTGAAATTTTTATTCAATTTTTGTCCTTTTTCATTTTCTTACTTTTTTTATTTTTTGTTGTATTTTTTTTTTTTTGTTCTTTTGTGCTTTATTTATCTTTTTTCTTTTGCTTTAATTTTCTTTCTTTATTTATAATTTCATAAATTGTTATAAAGTTTTGGAATTTTTTATTTTTCCATCTTTTTTTCTTTTATCATTCTTGGTTATTTTCTATTGCATTTTTATAATTTTTCATTAACTTTTTCTCCTTTCAAATTTTTCTTCTTTTATTTACTTTTTTTATGTGCTTTCATTATATTTTGTTCACTTTTTTCTTTTTGTTTTATTTCATATTTTTGCCTCTTCTTTTTCTCGTTTTTTTCTCAAATTTTATTTTATATATTTTGTATTTTCATTTTTTATTTTTTTCTTCAATCTTTTTGTTCACACCTTTTTCTTATTTCTTTTTTATAATTTTAAAACCTCAAACTTCTTTTTTTGTGCACTTTCTTTTATTTTATCTTTCATCTTTCATCTTTTTGTATTTTTTGTTGTATTTTTGTTTTTTTTCTTTTTTCGTGCTTTATTTATCTTTTCTCTTTTGCTTTAATTTTTTTCTTATTTTATTTTCTTTCTTTATTTATAATTTCATAAAATTTTATAAAGTTTTGGAGTCTTTTTATTTTTCTATCTTTTTTTCTTTTATCATTCTTGGTTATTTTCTATTGCATTTTTATAATTTTTCATTAACTTTTTCTCCTTTTAAATTTTTCTTCTTCTTTTTTATGTGCTTTCATTTTTTTTGTTCACTTTTTTCTTTGTTTTAAAATTTTCTATAAATTTTTTTTCTTGTTGTTTTATTTCATATTTTTTCCCCTTCATTTTTTATTTTTTTCTTCTTGTTCTCATTTTTTTCTCAATTTTTATTTTATATATTTTGTATTTTCTTTTTTTCTTTTTTTCTTAAATCTTTTTGTTCACATCTTTTTTAATTTCTTTTTTATAATTTTAAAACCTCAAACTTCTTTTTTTGTGCACTTTCTTTTATTTCATTTTTCATCTTTCATATATTTTATATCTTTTTCCTCTATTTGTTATATTTTTTTTTCTTTTTCTTTGTACATTCTAAACTAAAAGTTTTATTCATTTTGTCTTTTTATATTTTTTTGATTCGCTAATTTTTTATTTTCTTACTTTGTTTATTTTTACATTTTCCTTTTTTGGTATTTTATTTAATTTTTTCTCGTAATTTATTTTTTTACTTTCTTTTTTTTTTCCACTTTGTAATTTTTTTAATAACTTTTTCCCTTCACAATTTTCCTTCTTTTTGCTTTTTTTTCATACGCTTTCATTTTTCGTTGTTTGAAAAATTTTTTATTTTTCTGTTTTTTATTCCAAATCTTTTGTCTTTTCTTTTTTTTTTTCCACAAATTTCCTTTCATTTCTTATTTGCATTTTTAAATTCTCATACTTTTTCTTTTTATTTTGCATTAACTTTTCTCTTTTTTAATTTTTTGTCTGACTTTTTATATTGTTAGGTCTTATATGTTTTTCAATTTTTTGTATTTTTTAAACTTTTTTTTTTTTTCATTTTGTCATTTCATTTCATTTTTGAAATTTTTATTCAACTTTTGTCCTTTTTATTTTCTTACTTTTTATATTTTTTCTTGTATTTTTGTTTTTTTTTTCTTTTTTCGTGCTTTATTTGTCTTTTTTCTTTTGCTTTAATTTTTTTTCTTATTTTATTTTCTTTCTTTATTTATAATTTCATAAATTTTTATAAAGTTTTGGAATTTTTTATTTTTCTATTGCATTTTTATAATTTTTCTTCTTTTTTTCACTTTTTTTTTATGTGCTTTCGTTTTTTTTTGTTCACTTTTTTCTATAAATTTTTTTCTTTTTGTTTTATTTCATATTTTTGCCTCTTCTTTTTCTTCAATTTTTATTTTATATATTTTGTATTTTCATTTTTATTTTTTTTCTTAAATCTTTTTCTTCACACCTTTTTTTAATTTCTTTTTTATAATTTTAAAACCTCAAACTTCTTTTTTTGTGCACTTTCTTCTGTTTCGTTTTTCATCTTTCATATTTTATATCTTTTTCCTCTATTTGTTATTTTTTTTTCTTTTTCTTTGTACATTCTAAACTCAAGGTTTTATTCATTTTGTCTTTTTATATATTTTTTTGATTCGCTAATTTTTTATTTTTTTACTTTGTTTATTTTTATATTTTCCTTTTTTGGTATTTTATTTAATTTTTTAATAACTTTTTCCCTTCACAATTTTCCTTCTTTTTGCTTTTTTTTTTTTTCATATGCTTTCATTTTTACTTGTTTTAATTTTTTCGTTGTTTTAAAAATTTTTATTTTTCTGTTTTTTATTCCAAATCTTTTGTCTTTTCTTTTTTTATTTCCACGAATTTCCTTTCATTTCTTATTTGCCTTTTTTGAATTCTCATACTTTTTTTTATTTTGCATAAACTTTTCTCTTTTTTAATTTTCTGTCTGACTTTTTATATTGTTAGGCCTTATATGCTTCTCAATTTTTTGAACTGTTTTTTTTTTATTTTTGAAATTTTTATTCAATTTTTGTCCTTTTTCATTTTCTTACTTTTTTTATTTTTTGTTGTATTTTTTTTTTTTGTTCTTTTGTGCTTTATTTATCTTTTTTCTTTTGCTTTAATTTTCTTTCTTTATTTATAATTTCATAAATTGTTATAAAGTTTTGGAATTTTTTATTTTTCCATCTTTTTTTCTTTTATCATTCTTGGTTATTTTCTATTGCATTTTTATAATTTTTCATTAACTTTTTCTCCTTTCAAATTTTTCTTCTTTTATTTACTTTTTTTATGTGCTTTCATTATTTTTTGTTCACTTTTTTCTTTTTGTTTTATTTCATATTTTTGCCTCTTCTTTTTCTCGTTTTTTTCTCAAATTTTATTTTATATATTTTGTATTTTCATTTTTTATTTTTTTCTTCAATCTTTTTGTTCACACCTTTTTCTTATTTCTTTTTTATAATTTTAAAACCTCAAACTTCTTTTTTTGTGCACTTTCTTTTATTTTATCTTTCATCTTTCATCTTTTTGTATTTTTTGTTGTATTTTTGTTTTTTTTCTTTTTTCGTGCTTTATTTATCTTTTCTCTTTTGCTTTAATTTTTTTCTTATTTTATTTTCTTTCTTTATTTATAATTTCATAAAATTTTATAAAGTTTTGGAGTCTTTTTATTTTTCTATCTTTTTTTCTTTTATCATTCTTGGTTATTTTCTATTGCATTTTTATAATTTTTCATTAACTTTTTCTCCTTTTAAATTTTTCTTCTTCTTTTTTATGTGCTTTCATTTTTTTTGTTCACTTTTTTCTTTGTTTTAAAATTTTCTATAAATTTTTTTTCTTGTTGTTTTATTTCATATTTTTTCCCCTTCATTTTTTATTTTTTTCTTCTTGTTCTCATTTTTTTCTCAATTTTTATTTTATATATTTTGTATTTTCTTTTTTTCTTTTTTTCTTAAATCTTTTTGTTCACATCTTTTTTAATTTCTTTTTTATAATTTTAAAACCTCAAACTTCTTTTTTTGTGCACTTTCTTTTATTTCATTTTTCATCTTTCATATATTTTATATCTTTTTCCTCTATTTGTTATATTTTTTTTTCTTTTTCTTTGTACATTCTAAACTAAAAGTTTTATTCATTTGGTCTTTTTATATTTTTTTGATTCGCTAATTTTTTATTTTCTTACTTTGTTTATTTTTACATTTTCCTTTTTTGGTATTTTATTTAATTTTTTCTCGTAATTTATTTTTTTACTTTCTTTTTTTTTCCACTTTGTAATTTTTTTAATAACTTTTTCCCTTCACAATTTTCCTTCTTTTTGCTTTTTTTTCATACGCTTTCATTTTTCGTTGTTTGAAAAATTTTTTATTTTTCTGTTTTTTATTCCAAATCTTTTGTCTTTTCTTTTTTTTTTTCCACAAATTTCCTTTCATTTCTTATTTGCATTTTTAAATTCTCATACTTTTTTTTTTATTTTGCATTAACTTTTCTCTTTTTTAATTTTTTGTCTGACTTTTTATATTGTTAGGTCTTATATGTTTTTCAATTTTTTGTATTTTTTAAACTATTTTTTTTTTCATTTTTGAAATTTTTATTCAACTTTTGTCCTTTTTATTTTCTTACTTTTTATATTTTTTCTTGTATTTTTGTTTTTTTTTCTTTTTTCGTGCTTTATTTGTCTTTTTTCTTTTGCTTTAATTTTTTTTCTTATTTTATTTTCTTTCTTTATTTATAATCTCATAAATTTTTATAAAGTTTTGGAATTTTTTATTTTTCTATTGCATTTTTATAATTTTTCTTCTTTTTTTCACTTTTTTTTTATGTGCTTTCGTTTTTTTTTGTTCACTTTTTTCTATAAATTTTTTTCTTTTTGTTTTATTTCATATTTTTGCCTCTTCTTTTTCTTCAATTTTTATTTTATATATTTTGTATTTTCATTTTTATTTTTTTTTCTTAAATCTTTTTCTTCACACCTTTTTTTAATTTCTTTTTTATAATTTTAAAACCTCAAACTTCTTTTTTTGTGCACTTTCTTCTGTTTCGTTTTTCATCTTTCATATTTTATATCTTTTTCCTCTATTTGTTATTTTTTTTTCTTTTTCTTTGTACATTCTAAACTAAAGGTTTTATTCATTTTGTCTTTTTATATATTTTTTTGATTCGCTAATTTTTTATTTTTTTACTTTGTTTATTTTTATATTTTCCTTTTTTGGTATTTTATTTAATTTTTTAATAACTTTTTCCCTTCACAATTTTCCTTCTTTTTGCTTTTTTTTTTTTTCATATGCTTTCATTTTTACTTGTTTTAATTTTTTCGTTGTTTTAAAATTTTTTATTTTTCTGTTTTTTATTCCAAATCTTTTGTCTTTTCTTTTTTTATTTCCACGAATTTCCTTTCATTTCTTATTTGCCTTTTTTGAATTCTCATACCTTTTTTTATTTTGCATAAACTTTTCTCTTTTTTAATTTTCTGTCTGACTTTTTATATTGTTAGGCCTTATATGCTTTTCAATTTTTTGTATTTTTTGAACTGTTTTTTTTTTTTATTTTTGAAATTTTTATTCAAATTTTGTCCTTTTTCATTTTCTTACTTTTTTTTTTTGTTCTTTTGTGCTTTATTTATCTTTTTTCTTTTGCTTTAATTTTCTTTCTTTATTTATAATTTCATAAATTGTTATAAAGTTTTGGAATTTTTTATTTTTCCATCTTTTTTTCTTTTATCATTCTTGGTTATTTTCTATTGCATTTTTATAATTTTTCATTAACTTTTTCTCCTTTCAAATTTTTCTTCTTTTATTTACTTTTTTTATGTGCTTTCATTATTTTTTGTTCACTTTTTTCTTTTTGTTTTATTTCATATTTTTGCCTCTTCTTTTTCTCGTTTTTTTCTCAAATTTTATTTTATATATTTTGTATTTTCATTTTTTATTTTTTTCTTCAATCTTTTTGTTCACACCTTTTTCTTATTTCTTTTTTATAATTTTAAAACCTCAAACTTCTTTTTTTGTGCACTTTCTTTTATTTTATTTTTCATCTTTCATCTTTTTGTATTTTTTGTTGTATTTTTGTTTTTTTTCTTTTTTCGTGCTTTATTTATCTTTTCTCTTTTGCTTTAATTTTTTTCTTATTTTATTTTCTTTCTTTATTTATAATTTCATAAAATTTTATAAAGTTTTGGAGTCTTTTTATTTTTCTATCTTTTTTTCTTTTATCATTCTTGGTTATTTTCTACTGCATTTTTATAATTTTTCATTAACTTTTTCTCCTTTTAAATTTTTCTTCTTCTTTTTTATGTGCTTTCATTTTTTTTGTTCACTTTTTTCTTTGTTTTAAAATTTTCTATAAATTTTTTTTCTTGTTGTTTTATTTCATATTTTTTCCCCTTCATTTTTTATTTTTTTCTTCTTGTTCTCATTTTTTTCTCAAATTTTATTTTATATATTTTGTATTTTCTTTTTTTATTTTTTTCTTAAATCTTTTTGTTCACATCTTTTTTAATTTCTTTTTTATAATTTTAAAACCTCAAACTTCTTTTTTTGTGCACTTTCTTTTATTTCATTTTTCATCTTTCATATATTTTATATCTTTTTCCTCTATTTGTTATATTTTTTTTTCTTTTTCTTTGTACATTCTAAACTAAAAGTTTTATTCATTTTGTCTTTTTATATTTTTTTGATTCGCTAATTTTTTATTTTCTTACTTTGTTTATTTTTACATTTTCCTTTTTTGGTATTTTATTTAATTTTTTCTCGTAATTTATTTTTTTACTTTCTTTTTTTTTTTCCACTTTGTAATTTTTTTAATAACTTTTTCCCTTCACAATTTTCCTTCTTTTTGCTTTTTTTTCATACGCTTTCATTTTTCTTTGTTTGAAAATTTTTTTATTTTTCTGTTTTTTATTCCAAATCTTTTGTCTTTTCTTTTTTTTTTTCCACAAATTTCCTTTCATTTCTTATTTGCATTTTTAAATTCTCATACTTTTTTTTTTATTTTGCATTAACTTTTCTCTTTTTTATTTTGCATTAACTTTTTATATTTTTTGTTGTATTTTTGTTTTTTTTTTCTTTTTTCGTGCTTTATTTGTCTTTTTTCGTGCTTTATTTGTCTTTTTTCTTTTGCTTTAATTTTTTTTCTTATTTTATTTTCTTTCTTTATTTATAATTTCATAAATTTTTATAAAGTTATGAAATTTTTTATTTTTCTATTGTATTTTTATAATTTTTCTTCTTTTTTTCACTTTTTTTATGTGCTTTCATTTTTTTTTGTTCACTTTTTTCTATAAATTTTTTTCTTTTTGTTTTATTTCATATTTTTGCCTCTTCTTTTTCTTCAATTTTTATTTTTTTTCTTAAATCTTTTTGTTCACACCTTTTTTTAATTTCTTTTTTATAATTTTAAAACCTCAAACTTCTTTTTTTGTGCACTTTCTTCTGTTTCGTTTTTCATCTTTCATATTTTATATCTTTTTCCCCTATTTGTTATTTTTTTTTCTTTTTCTTTGTACATTCTAAACTAAAGGTTTTATTCATTTTGTCTTTTTATATATTTTTTTGATTCGCTAATTTTTTATTTTTTTACTTTGTTTATTTTTATATTTTCTTTTTTTGGTATTTTATTTAATTTTTTAATAACTTTTTCTCTTCACAATTTTCCGTCTTTTTGCTTTTTTTTTTTCATATGCTTTCATTTTTACTTGTTTTAATTTTTTCGTTGTTTTAAAAATTTTTATTTTTCTGTTTTTTATTCCAAATCTTTTGTCTTTTCTTTTTTTATTTCCACGAATTTCCTTTCATTTCTTATTTGCGTTTTTAAATTCTCTTACTTTTTTTTTATTTTGCATAAACATTTCTTTTTTTTAATTTTCTGTCTGACTTTTTATATTGTTAGGCCTTATATGCTTTTCAATTTTTTGTATTTTTTGAACTGTTTTTTTTTTATTTTTGAAATTTTTATTCAATTTTTGTCCTTTTTCATTTTCTTACTTTTTATATTTTTTGTTGTATTTTTGTTTTTTTTTGTTCTTTTGTGCTTTATTTATCTTTTTTCTTTTGCTTTAATTTTCTTTCTTTATTTATAATTTCATAAAATTGTTATAAAGTTTTGGAATTTTTTATTTTTCTATCTTTTTTTCTTTTATCATTCTTGGTTATTTTCTACTGCATTTTTATAATTTTTCATTAACTTTTTCTCCTTTTAAATTTTTCTTCTTTTTTTTATGTGCTTTCATTTTTTTTGTTCACTTTTTTCTTTGTTTTAAAATTTTCTATAAATTTTTTTTCTTTTTGTTTTATTTCATATTTTTTCCCCTTCATTTTTTATTTTTTTCTTCTTGTTCTCATTTTTTTCTCAAATTTTATTTTATATATTTTGTATTTTCTTTTTTTATTTTTTTCTTAAATCTTTTTGTTCACATCTTTTTTAATTTCTTTTTTATAATTTTAAAACCTCAAACTTCTTTTTTTGTGCACTTTCTTTTATTTCATTTTTCATCTTTCATATATTTTATATCTTTTTCCTCTATTTGTTATATTTTTTTTCTTTTTCTTTGTACATTCTAAACTAAAAGTTTTATTCATTTTGTCTTTTTATATTTTTTTGATTCGCTAATTTTTTATTTTCTTACTTTGTTTATTTTTACATTTTCCTTTTTTGGTATTTTATTTAATTTTTTCTCGTAATTTATTTTTTTACTTTCTTTTTTTTTCCACTTTGTAATTTTTTTAATAACTTTTTCCCTTCACAATTTTTCTTCTTTTTGCTTTTTTTTCATACGCTTTCATTTTTCGTTGTTTTAAAATTTTTTTATTTTTCTGTTTTTTATTCCAAATCTTTTGTCTTTTCTTTTTTTTTTCCACAAATTTCCTTTCATTTCTTATTTGCATTTTTAAATTCTCATACTTTTTTTTATTTTGCATTAACTTTTCTCTTTTTTAATTTTTTGTCTGACCTTTTATATTGTTAGGTCTTATATGTTTTTCAATTTTTTGTATTTTTTAAACTAATTTTTTTTTTCATTTTGTCATTTCATTTCATTTTTGAAATTTTTATTCAACTTTTGTCCTTTTTATTTTCTTACTTTTTATATTTTTTGTTGTATTTTTGTTTTTTTTTCTTTTTTCGTGCTTTATTTGTCTTTTTTCTTTTGCTTTAATTTTTTTTCTTATTTTATTTTCTTTCTTTATTTATAATTTCATAAATTTTTATAAAGTTTTGGAATTTTTTATTTTTCTATTGCATTTTTATAATTTTTCTTCTTTTTTTCACTTTTTTTTATGTGCTTTCATTTTTTTTTGTTCACTTTTTTCTATAAATTTTTTTCTTTTTGTTTTATTTCATATTTTTGCCTCTTCTTTTTCTTCAATTTTTATTTTATATATTTTGTATTTTCATTTTTATTTTTTTCTTAAATCTTTTTGTTCACACCTTTTTTTAATTTCTTTTTTATAATTTTAAAACCTCAAACTTCTTTTTTTGTGCACTTTCTTCTATTTCGTTTTTCATCTTTCATATTTTATATCTTTTTCCTCTATTTGTTATTTTTTTTTCTTTTTCTTTGTACATTCTAAACTAAAGGTTTTATTCATTTTGTCTTTTTATATATTTTTTTGATTCGCTAATTTTTTATTTTTTTACTTTGTTTATTTTTATATTTTCCTTTTTTGGTATTTTATTTAATTTTTTAATAACTTTTTCCCTTCACAATTTTCCTTCTTTTTGCTTTTTTTTTTTTTTCATATGCTTTCATTTTTACTTGTTTTAATTTTTTCGTTGTTTTAAAAATTTTTATTTTTCTGTTTTTTATTCCAAATCTTTTGTCTTTTCTTTTTTTATTTCCACGAATTTCCTTTTATTTCTTATTTGCGTTTTTAAATTCTCATACTTTTTTTTATTTTGCATAAACTTTTCTCTTTTTTAATTTTCTGTCTGACTTTTTATATTTTTTGTTGTATTTTTGTTTTTTTTTGTTCTTTTGTGCTTTATTTATCTTTTTTCCTTTGCTTTAATTTTCTTTCTTTATTTATAATTTCATAAATTGTTATAAATTTTTGGAATTTTTTATTTTTCCATCTTTTTTTCTTTTATCATTCTTGGTTATTTTCTATTGCATTTTTATAATTTTTCATTAACTTTTTCTCCTTTCAAATTTTTCTTCTTTTATTTACTTTTTTTATGTGCTTTCATTATTTTTTGTTCACTTTTTTCTTTTTGTTTTATTTCATATTTTTGCCACTTCTTTTTCTCATTTTTTTCTCAAATTTTATTTTATATATTTTGTATTTTCATTTTTTATTTTTTTCTTCAATCTTTTTGTTCACACCTTTTTCTTATTTCTTTTTTATAATTTTAAAACCTCAAACTTCTTTTTTTGTGCACTTTCTTTTATTTTATTTTTCATCTTTCATCTTTTTATATTTTTTGTTGTATTTTTGTTTTTTTTCTTTTTTCGTGCTTTATTTATCTTTTCTCTTTTGCTTTAATTTTTTTCTTATTTTATTTTCTTTCTTTATTTATAATTTCATAAAATTTTATAAAGTTTTGGAGTCTTTTTATTTTTCTATCTTTTTTTCTTTTATCATTCTTGGTTATTTTCTACTGCATTTTTATAATTTTTCATTAACTTTTTCTCCTTTTAAATTTTTCTTCTTCTTTTTTATGTGCTTTCATTTTTTTTGTTCACTTTTTTCTTTGTTTTAAAATTTTCTATAAATTTTTTTCTTTTTGTTTGATTTCATATTTTTTCCCCTTCATTTTTTATTTTTTTCTTCTTGTTCCCATTTTTTTCTCAAATTTTATTTTATATATTTTGTATTTTCTTTTTTTATTTTTTTCTTAAATCTTTTTGTTCACATCTTTTTTTATTTCTTTTTTATAATTTTAAAACCTCAAACTTCTTTTTTTGTGCACTTTCTTTTATTTCATTTTTCATCTTTCATATTTTATATCTTTTTCCTTTATTTGTTATTTTATATCTTTTTCTTTGTACATTCTAAACTAAAAGTTTTATTCATTTTGTCTTTTTATATTTTTTTTATTCGCTAATTTTTTATTTTCTTACTTTGTTTATTTTTACATTTTCCTTTTTTGGTATTTTATTTAATTTTTTGTCATAATTTATTTTTTTATTTTCTTTTTTTTTCCACTTTGTAATTTTTTAATAACTTTTTCCCTTCACAATTTTCCTTCTTTTTGCTTTTTTTTCATATGCTTTCATTTTTACTTGTTTTAATTTTTTCGTTGCTTTAAAAATTTTTATTTTTCTGTTTTTTATTCCAAATCTTTTGTCTTTTCTTTTTTTTTTCCACGAATTTCCTTTCATTTCTTATTTGCATTTTTAAATTCTCATACTTTTTTTTATTTTGCATAAACTTTTCTCTTTTTTTATTTTCTGTCTGACTTTTTATATTGTTAGGCCTTATATGCTTTTCAATTTTTTGTATTTTTAGAACTGTTTTTTTTTTCATTTTTTCATTTTTATTCAATTTTTGTCCTTTTTCATTTTCTTACTTTTTATATTTTTTGTTGTATTTTTGTTTTTTTTTGTTCTTTTGTGCTTTATTTATCTTTTTTCTTTCTTTATTTATAATTTCATAAATTGTTATAAAGTTTTGGAATTTTTTATTTTTCTATCTTTTTTTCTTTTATCATTCTTGGTTATTTTCTTAATTTTTTTGTTGTTTTAAAAATTTTTATTTTTCTGCTTTTTATTTCAAATCTTTTGTCTTTTCCTTTTTTTTTTCCACGAATTTCCTTTCATTTCTTATTTGCATTTTTAAATTCTCATACTTTTTTTTATTTTGCATAAACTTTTCTCTTTTTTAATTTTTTGTCTGACTTTTTATATTGTTAGGCCTTATATGTTTTCCAAATTTTTGAATTTTTTAAATTATTTTTTTTTCTTTTTTTCGTTTTTATTCAATTTTTGTCCTTTTTCATTTTCTTACTTTTTATATTTTTTGTTGTATTTTTGTTGTATTTTTGTTTTTTTGTGCTTTATTTATCTTTTTTCTTTTGCTTTAATTTTCTTTCTTTATTTATAATTTCATAAATTGTTATAAAGTTTTGGAATTTTTTATTTTTCTATCTTTTTCTCTTTTATCATTCTTGGTTATTTTCTATTGCATTTTTATAATTTTTCATTAACTTTTTCTCCTTTCAAATTTTTCTTCTTTTATTTACTTTTATTATGTGCTTTCATTCTTTTTTGTTCACTTTTTTCTTTTTGTTTTATTTCATATTTTTGCCTCTTCTTTTTCTCATTTTTTTCTCAAATTTTATTTTATATATTTTGTATTTTCATTTTTTATTTTTTTCTTCAATATTTTTGTTCACACCTTTTTTTTATTTCTTTTTTATAATTTTAAAACCTCAAACACTTTTTTTTGTGCACTTTCTTTTATTTTATTTCTCATCTTTCATCTTTTTATTTTTTTGTTGTATTTTTGTTTTTTTTCTTTTTTCATGCTTTATTTATCTTTTCTCTTTTGCTTTAATTTTTTTCTTATTTTATTTTCTTCCTTTATTTATAATTTCATAAATTTTTATAAAGTTTTGGAGTCTTTTTATTTTTCTATCTTTTTTTCTTTTATCATTCTTGGTTATTTTCTACTGTATTTTTACAATTTTTTATTAACTTTTTCTCCTTTTAAAGTTTTCTTCTTTTTTTTATGTGCTTTCATTTTTTTTGTTTACTTTTTTCTTTGTTTTAAAATTTTCTATAAATTTTTTTTCTTTTTGTTTTATTTGATATTTTTTCCTCTTCATTTTTTATTTTTTTCTTCTTGTTCTCATTTTTTTCTCAAATTTTATTTTATATATTTTGTATTTTCTTTTTTTATTTTTTTCTTAAATCTTTTTGTTCACATCTTTTTTTATTTCTTTTTTATACTTTTAAAACCTCAAACTTCTTTTTTTGTGCACTTTCTTTTATTTCATTTTTCATCTTTCATCTTTCATATTTTATATCTTTTTCCTCTATTTGTTATTTTTTTTTCTTTTTCTTTGTACATTCTAAACTAAAGGTTTTATTCATTTTGTCTTTTTTTATTTTTTTATTCGCTAATTTTTTATTTTCTTACTTTGTTTATTTTTATATTTTCCTTTTTTGGTATTTTATTTAATTTTTTAATAACTTTTTCCCTTCACAATTTTCCTTCTTTTGGTTTTTTTTTTCATATGCTTTCATTTTTACTTGTTTTAATTTTTTCATTGTTTTAAAAATTTTTATTTTTCTATTTTTTATTCTAAATCTTTTGTCTTTTCTTTTTTTTTCCACGAATTTCCTTTCATTTCTTATATGCGTTTTTAAATTCTCATACTTTTTTTTATTTTGCATAAACTTTTCTCTTTTTTAATTTTTTGTCTGACTTTTTATATTGTTAGGCCTTATATGTTTTTAAATTTTTTTGTATTTTTTAAACTATTTTTTTTTAATTTTTGAAATTTTTATTCAATTTTTGTCCTTTTTCATTTTCTTACTTTTTATATTTTTTGTTGTATTTTTGTTTCTTTTGTTTTTTTGTGCTTTATTTATCTTTTTTCTTTTGCTTTAATTTTCTTTCTTTATTTATAATTTCAAAAATTGTTATAAAGTTTTGGACTTTTTTGTTTTTCTATCTTTTTTTCTTTTATCATTCTTGGTTATTTTCTATTGCATTTTTATAATTTTTCATTAACTTTTTCTCCTTTCAAATTTTTCTTCTTTTATTTACTTTTTTTATGTGCTTTCATTCTTTTTTGTTCACTTTTTTCTTTTTCTTTTTTTTCATATTTTTGCCTCTTCTTTTTCTCATTTTTTTCTTAAATTTTATTTTATATATTTTGTATTTTCATTTTTTATTTTTTTCTTCAATATTTTTGTTCACACCTTTTTTTTTATTTCTTTTTTATAATTTTAAAACCTCAAACTTCTTTTTTTGTGCACTTTCTTTTATTTTATTTTTCATCTTTCATCTTTTAATATTTTTTGTTGTATTTTTGTTTTTTTTCTTTTTCATGCTTTATTTATCTTTTCTCTTTTGCTTTAATTTTTTCTTATTTTATTTTCTTTCTTTATTTATAATTTCATAAATTTTTATAAAGTTTTGGAGTCTTTTTATTTTTCTATCTTTTTTTCTTTTATCATTCTTGGTTATTTTTTACTGCATTTTTTTAATTTTTCATTAACTTTTTCTCCTTTTAAATTTTTCTTCTTTTTTTTATGTGCTTTCATTTTTTTTGTTCACTTTTTTCTTTGTTTTAAAATTTTCTATAAATTTTTTTCTTTTTGTTTTATTTCATATTTTTTCCTCTCATTTTTTATTTTTTTCTTCTTGTTCTCATTTTTTTCTCAAATTTTATTTTATATATTTTGTAGTTTCTTTTTATTTTTTTTGTTAAATCTTTTTGTTCACATCTTTTTTTTTCTTTTCTATAATTTTAAAACCTCAAACTTCTTTTTTTGTGCACTTTCTTTTATTTCATTTTTAATTTTTCATATTTTATATCTTTTTCCTCTATTTGTTATATTTTTTTTCTTTTTCTTTGTACATTCTAAACTAAAAGTTTTATTCATTTTGTGTTTTTATATTTTTTTGATTCGCTAATTTTTTATTTTCTTACTTTGTTTATTTTTACATTTTCCTTTTTTGGTATTTTATTTAATTTTTTCTCGTAATTTATTATTATTTTTTCCACTTTGTAATTTTTTAATAACTTTTTCCCTTCACAATTTTCCTTCTTTTTGCTTCTTTTTCATATGCTTTCATTTTTACTGCTTTTGATTTTTTCGTTGTTTTAAAAATTTTTTATTTTTCTATTTTTTATTCCAAATCTTTTGTCTTTTCTTTTTTTTTTTCCATAAATTTCCTTTCATTTCTTATTTGCATTTGTAAATTCTCATACTTTTTTTTTATTTTGCATTAACTTTTCTCTTTTTTAATTTTTTGTTTGACTTTTTATATTGTTAGGTCTTATATGTTTTTCAATTTTTTGTATTTTTTAAACTAATTTTTTTTTTCATTTTGTCATTCCATTTCATTTTTGAAATTTTTATTCAACTTTTGTTCTTTTTATTTTCTTACTTTTTATATTTTTTGTTGTATTTTTGTTTTTTTTTCTTTTTTCGTGCTTTATTTGTCTTTTTTCTTTTGCTTTAATTTTTTTTCTTATTTTATTTTCTTTCTTTATTTATAATTTCATAAATTTTTATAAAGTTTTGGAATTTTTTATTTTTCTATCTTTTTTTCTTTTATCATTCTTGGTTATTTTCTATTGTATTTTTGTAATTTCTCTTGTTTTTTTCACTTTTTTCTATAAATTTTTTTCTTTTTGTTTTATTTCGTATTTTTGCCTCTTCTTTTTCTTAAATTTTATTTTATATATTTTGTATTTTCATTTTTTATTTTTTTCTTAAATCTTTTTGTTCACACCTTTTTTTAATTTCTATTTTATAATTTTAAAACCTCAAACTTCTTTTTTTGTGCACTTTCTTTTATTTCATTTTTCATCTTTCATCTTTCATATTTTATATCTTTTCCCTTTATTTGTTTTTTTTTTTTCCTTTTCTTTGTACATTCTAAACTAAAGGTTTTATTCATTTTGTCTTTTTATATTTTTTTTTGATTCGCTAATTTTTATTTTCTTACTTTGTTTATTTTTATATTTTCCTTTTTTGGTATTTTATTTAATTTTTTAATAACTTTTTCCCTTCACAATTTTCCTTCTTTTTGCTTTTTTTTTCATATGCTTTCATTTTTACTTGTTTTAAATTTTTTGTTGTTTTAAAAATTTTTATTTTTCTGTTTTTTATTCCAAATCTTTTGCCTTTTCCTTTTTTTTCCACGAATTTCCTTTCATTTCTTATTTGCATTTTTAAATTCTCATTTTCTTTTATTTTGCATAAACTTTTCTCTTTTTTAATTTTTTGTCTGACTTTTTATATTGTTAGGCCTTATATGTTTTTCAATTTTTTGTATTTTTTAAACTATTTTTTTTTCATTTTTGAAATTTTTATTCAATTTTTGTCCTTTTTCATTTTCTTACTTTTTATATTTTTGTTGTATTTTTGTTTTTTTGTTTTTTTGTGCTTTATTTATCTTTTTTCATTTGCTTTAATTTTCTTTCTTTATTTATAATTTCATAAATTGTTATAAAGTTTTGGAATTTTTTATTTTTCTATCTTTTTTTCTTTTATCATTCTTGGTTTTTTTCTATTGCATTTTTATAATTTTTCATTAACTTTTTCTCCTTTCAAATTTTTCTTCTTTTATTTGCTTTTTTTATGTGCTTTCATTCTTTTTTGTTCACTTTTTTCTTTTTTTTTTATTTCATATTTTTGCCTCTTCTTTTTCTTAAATTTTATTTTATATATTTTGTATTTTCATTTTTTATTTTTTTCTTAAATCTTTTTGTTCACACCTTTTTTTAATTTCTTTTTTATAATTTTAAAACCTCAAACTTCTTTTTTTGTGCACTTTCTTTTATTTTATTTTTCATCTTTCATCTTTTTATATTTTTTGTTGTATTTTTGTTTTTTTTCTTTTTTCGTGCTTTATTTATCTTTTCTCTTTTGCTTTAATTTTTTTCTTATTTTATTTTCTTTCTTTATTTATAATTTCATAAATTTTTATAAAGTTTTAGAGTCTTTTTATTTTTCAATCTTTTTTTCTTTTATCATTCTTGGTTATTTTCTACTGCATTTTTTTAATTTTTCATTAACTTTTTCTCCTTTTAAATTTTTCTTCTTTTTTTTATGTGCTTTCATTTTTTTTGTTCACTTTTTTTTTTGTTTTAAAATTTTCTATAAAGTTTTTTCTTTTTGTTTTATTTCATATTTTTTCCTCTTCATTTTTTATTTTTTTCTTCTTGTTCTCATTTTTTTCTCAAATTTTATTTTATATGTTTTGTACTTTCTTTTTTTTATTTTTTTCTTAAATCTTTTTGTTCACATCTTTTTTTATTTCTTTTTTATAATTTTAAAACCTCAAACTTCTTTTTTTGTGCACTTTCTTTTATTTCATTTTTCATCTTTCATATTTTTTATCTTTTTCCTCTATTTGTTATATTTTTTTTTCTTTTTCTTTGTACATTCTAAACTAAAAGTTTTATTCATTTTGTCTTTTTATATTTTTTTGATTCGCTAACATTTTATTTTCTTACTTTGTTTATTTTTATTTTTTCCTTTTTTGGTATTTTATTTAATTTTTTAATAACTTTTTCCCTTCACAATTTTCCTTCTTTTTGCTTTTTTTTTTCATATGCTTTCATTTTTACTTGTTTTAATTTTTTCGTTGTTTTAAAAATTTTTATTTTTCTATTTTTTATTCCAAATCTTTTGTCTTTTCTTTTTTTTTTCCACAAATTTCCTTTCATTTCTTATTTGCGTTTTTAAATTCTCATACTTTTTTTTATTTTGCATAAACTTTTCTCTTTTTTAATTTTTTGTCTGACTATTTATATTGTTAGGTCTTATATGATTTTCAATTTTTTGTATTTTTAAAATAATTTTTTTTTCATTTTGTCATTCCATTTCATTTTTGAAATTTTTATTCAATTTTTGTCCTTTTTCATTTTCTTACCTTTTATTTTTTTGTGCTTTATTTATCTTTTTCCATTTGCTTTAATTTTCTTTCTTTATTTATAATTTCATAAATTGTTAAAGTTTTGGAATTTTTTATTTTTCTATCCTTTTTTCTTTTATCATTCTTGGTTATTTTCTATTGCATTTTTATAATTTTTTGTTAACTTTTTCTCCTTTCAAATTTCTCTTCTTTTATTTACTTTTTTTTTATGTGCTTTCATTCTTTTTTGTTCACTTTTTTCTTTGTTTCAAAATTTTCCATAAATTTTTTCTTTTTGTTTTATTTCATATTTTTGCCTCTTTTTTTTCTCAAATTTTATTTTATATATTTTGTATTTTTTTCTTAAATATTTTTGTTCACACCTTTTTTTAATTTCTATTTTATATTTTTAAAACCTCAACTTCTTTTTTTGTGCACTTTATTTTATTTTATTTTTCATCTTTCATATTTTATATCTTTTTTCTCTATTTGTTATATATTTTTTTCTTTTTCTTTGTACATTCTAAACTAAAAGTTTTTTCCATTTTATATTTGAAATTTTTATTCATTTTCTCTTTTTATATTTTTTTGATTCCCTAATTTTTTATTTTCTTACTTTGTTTATTTTTATTTTTTCCTTTTTTGATATTTTATTTTATTTTTTCTCTTAATTTATTTTTTTTTCTTTTTTTTTCTACTTTGTAATTTTTTAATAACTTTTTCCTTTCACAATTTTCCTTCTTTTTGCTTTTTTTTTTTCATATGCTTTTCATTTTTACTAGTTTTAATTTTTTCATTGTTTTAAAAATTTTTATTTTTCTTTTTTTTATTCCAAATCTTTTGTCTTTTCTTTTTTTTTCCACAAATTTCCTTTCATTTCTTATTTGCGTTCCTCATACTTTTTTTTTTATTTTGCATAAACTTTTCTCTTTTTTAATTTTTTGTTTGACTATTTATATCGTTAGGTCTTATATGATTTTCAATTTTTTGTATTTTTAAAATAATTTTTTTTCATTTTGTCATTCCATTTCATTTTTGAAATTTTTATTCAATTTTTGTCCATTTTCATTTTTTTACTTTTTATTTTTTTTTGTGCTTTATTTATCTTTTTCCTTTTGCTTTAATTTTCTTTCTTTATTTATAATTTCATAAATTGTTATAAAGTTTTGGAATTTTTTATTTTTCTATCCTTTTTTCTTTTATCATTCTTGGATATTTTCTATTGCATTTTTATAATTTATCCTTAACTTTTTCTCCTTTCAAATTTCTCTTCTTTTATTTACATTTTTTTATGTGCTTTCATTCTTTTTTGTTCACTTTTGTCTTTGTTTTAAAATTTTCCATAAATTTTTTCTTTTTGTTTTATTTCATATTTTTGCCTCTTCTTTTTCTAAAATTTTATTTTATATATTTTGTATTTTCATTTTTTTTTCTTAAATCTTTTTGTTCGCACCTTTTTTTAATTTTTATTTTATAACTTTAAAACCTCAAACTTCTTTTTTTGTGCACTTTCTTTTATTTTATTTTTCATATTTGATATTTTAGATCTTTTTCCTCTATTTGTTATATTTTTTTTCTTTTTCTTTGTACATTCTAAACTAAAAGTTTTTTCCATTTTATATTTGAAATTTTTATTCATTTTGTCTTTTTATATTTTTTTGATTCGCTAATTTTTTATTTTCTTACTTTGTTTATTTTTATTTTTTCCTTTTTTGGTATTTTATTTAATTTTTTATTTTCTTTTTTTTCTACTTTGTAATTTTTTAATAACTTTTTCCCTTCACAATTTTCCTTCTTTTTGCTTTTTTTTTCGTTGTTTCAAAAATTTTTATTTTTTTGTTTTTTATTCCAAATCTTTTGTCTTTTCTCTTTTTTTTTCCACAAATTTCCTTTCATTTCTTATTTGCGTTTCTCATACTTTTTTTTTTATTTTGCATAAACTTTCTCTTTTTTAATTTTTTGTCTGACTATTTATATTGTTAGGTCTTATATGATTTTCAATTTTTTGTATTTTTAAAATAATTTTTTTTTCATTTTGTCATTCCATTTCATTTTTGAAATTTTTATTCAATTTTTGTCCTTTTTCATTTTCTTACCTTTTAATTTTTTTTGTGCTTTATTTATCTTTTTCCTTTTGCTTTAATTTTCTTTCTTTATTTATAATTTCATAAATTGTTATAAAGTTTTGGAATTTTTTATTTTTCTATCCTTTTTTCTTTTATCATTCTTGGTTATTTTCTATTGCATTTTTATAATTTTTCCTTAACTTTTTCTCCTTTCAAATTTCTCTTCTTTTATTTACTTTTCTTTATGTACTTTCATTCTTTTTTGTTCACTTTTTTCTTTGTTTCAAAATTTTCCATAAATTTTTTCTTTTTGTTTTATTTCATATTTTTGCCTCTTCTTTTTCTCAAATTTTATTTTATATATTTTGTATTTTCATTTTGTATTTTTTTCTTAAATCTTTTTGTTCACACCTTTTTTTAATTTCTATTTTATATTTTTAAAACCTCAAATTTCTTTTTTTGTGCACTTTATTTTATTTTATTTTTCATCTTTCATATTTTATATCTTTTTCCTCTATTTGTTATATATATTTTTTCTTTTTCTTTGTACATTCTAAACTAAAAGTTTTTTCCATTTTATATTTGAAATTTTTATTCATTTTGTCTTTTTATATTTTTTTTATTCGCTAATTTTTTATTTTCTTACTTTGTTTATTTTTATTTTTTCCTTTTTTGGTATTTTATTTAATTTTTTCTCCTAATTTATTTTTTTTCTTTTTTTTTCTACTTTGTAATTTTTTAATAACTTTTTTCCTTCACAATTTTCCTTCTTTTTGCTTTTTTTTTCATATGCTTTTCATTTTTACTAGTTTTAATTTTTTCATTGTTTTAAAAATTTTTATTTTTCTGTTTTTTATTCCAAATCTTTTGTCTTTTCTTTTTTTTTCCACAAATTTCCTTTAATTTCTTATTTGCGTTTCTCATACTTTATTTTTATTTTGCATAAACTTTTCTCTTTTTTAATTTTTTGTTTGACTATTTATATTGTTAGGTCTTATATGATTTTCAATTTTTTGTATTTTTAAAATAATTTTTTTTTTCATTTTGTCATTCCATTTCATTTTTGGAATTTTTATTTAATTTTTATCCTTTTTCATTTTCTTACTTTTTATTTTTTTGTGCTTTGTTTATCTTTTTCCTTTTGCTTTAATTTTCTTTCTTTATTTATAATTTCATAAATTGTTATAAAGTTTTAGAATTTTTTATTTTTCTATCCTTTTTTCTTTTATCATTCTTGGTTATTATTTTCTATTGCATTTTTATAATAACTTTTTCCCTTCACAATTTTCCTTCTTTTTGCTTTTTTTTCATATGCTTTCATTTTTACTTGTTTTAATTTTTTTGTTGTTTTAAAAATTTTTATTTTTCTGTTTTTTATTCCAAATCTTTTGTCTTTTCTTTTCTTTTCCACAAATTTCCTTTCATTTCTTATTTGCGTTTCTCATACTTTTTTTTTTAATTTTGCATAAACTTTTCTCTTTTTTAATTTTTTGTCTGACTATTTATATTGTTAGGTCTTATGTGATTTTCAATTTTTTGTATTTTTAAAATAATTTTTTTTTATTTTGTCATTCCATTTCATTTTCGAAATTTTTATTCAATTTTTGTCCTTTTTCATTTTCTTACTTTTTATTTTTTTATGCTTTATTTATCTTTTTTCTTTTGCTTTAATTTTCTTTCTTTATTTATAATTTCATAAATTGTTATAAAGTTTTGCTATTTTTCTATCCTTTTTTCTTTTATCATTCTTGGTTTATTTTCTATTGCATTTTTATGATTTTTCATTTACTTTTTCTCCTTTCAAATTTCTCTTCTTTTATTTACTTTTTTTTTATGTGCTTTCATTCTTTTTTGTTCACTTTTTTCTTTGTTTTAAAATTTTTCATAAATTTTTTCTCTTTGTTTTATTTCATATTTTTGCCTCTTCTTTTTCTCAAATTTTATTTTATATATTTTGTATTTTCATTTTTTATTTTTTTCTTAAATCTTTTTGTTCACACCTTTTTTTAATTTATATTTTATAATTTTAAAGCCTCAAACTTCCTTTTTTGTGCACTTTCTTTTATTTTATTTTTCATCTTTCATATTTTATATCTTTTTCCTCTATTTGTTATATTTTTTTTCTTTTTCTTTGTACATTCTAAACTAAAATATTTTCCTATTTTATATTTGAAATTTTTATTCGTTTTGTCTTTTTATATTTTTTTGATTCGCTAATTTTTTATTTTCTTACTTTGTTTATTTTTATTTTTTATTTTTTCGGTATTTTATTTAATTTTTTCTCTTAATTTATTTTTTTATTTTCTTTTTATTTTCTACTTTGTATTTTTTTAATAACTTTTTCCCTTCACAATTTTCCTTCTTTTTGCTTTTTTTTCATATGCTTTCAATTTTACTTGTTTTAATTTTTTCTTTGTTTTAAAAATTTTTATTTTTCTGTTTTTTATTCCAAATCTTTTGCCTTTTCTTTTTTTTTTCCACAAATTTCCTTTCATTTCTTATTTGCGTTTCTCATACTTTTTTTTTATTTTGCATAAACTTTTCTCTTTTTTAATTTTTTGTTTGACTATTTATATTGTTAGGTCTTATATGATTTTCAATTTTTTGTATTTTTAAAATAATTTTTTTTTCATTTTGTCATTCCATTTCATTTTTGAAATTTTTATTCAATTTTTGCCCTTTTTCATTTTCTTACTTTTTATTTTTTTATGCTTTATTTATCTTTTTTCTTTTGCTTTAATTTTCTTTCTTTATTTATAATTTCATAAATTGTTATAAAGTTTTGGAATTTTTTATTTTTCTATCATTTTTTCTTTTATCATTCTTGGTTTATTTTCTATTGCATTTTTATAATTTTTCATTAACTTTTTCTCCCTTCAAATTTCTCTTCTTTTATTTACTTTTTTTTATGTTCTTTCATTCTTTTTTGTTCACTTTTTTCTTTGTTTTAAAATTTTCCATAAATTTTTTCTTTTTGTTTTATTTCATATTTTTGCCTCTTCTTTTTCTCAAATTTTATTTTATATATTTTGTTTTTTCATTTTTTAAATTTTTCTTAAATCTTTTTCTTCACACATTTTTTTAATTTCTATTTTATAAATTTTTTTTGTGCACTTTCTTTTATTTTATTTTTCATCTTTCATATTTTATATCTTTTTCCTCTATTTGTGATATTTTTTTTCTTTTTCTTTGTACATTCTAAACTAAAAGTTTTTCCCATTTTATATTTGAAATTTTTATTCGTTTTGTCTTTTTATATTTTTTTGATTCGCTAATTTTTTATTTTCTTAGTTTGTTTATTTTTATTTTTTCCTTTTTTGGTATTTTATTTAATTTTTTCTCTTAATTTATTTTTTTATTTTCTACTTTGTAATTTTTTAATAACTTTTTCCTTTCACAATTTTACTTCTTTTTGCTTTTTTTTCATATGCCTTCATTTTTATTTGTTTTAATTTTTTCGTTGTTTTAAAAATTTTTATTTTTCTGTTTTTTATTCCAAATCTTTTGTCTTTTCTTTTTTTTTTCCACGAATTTCCTTTCATTTCTGATTTGCATTTTTAAATTCTCATACTTTTTTTTATTTTGCATAAACTTTTCTCTTTTTTAATTTTTTGTCTGACTTTTTATATTGTTAGGCCTTATATGCTTTTCAATGTTTTGTATTTTTTGAACTATTTTTTTTTCATTTTTTCATTTTTATTCAATTTTTGTCCTTTTTCATTTTCTTACTTTTTATATTTTTTGTTGTATATTTGTTTCTTTTCTTTTTTTGTGCTTTATTTCTCTATTTTCTTTTGCTTTAATTTTCTTTCTTTATTTATAATTTCATAAATTGTTATAAAAGTTTTGAAATTTTTTATTTTTTTATCTTTTTTTCTTTTATCATTCTTGGCTATTTTCTATTGCATTTTTATAATTTTTCATTAACTTTTTCTCCTTTCAAATTTTTCTTCTTTTATTTACTTTTTTTATGTGCTTTCATTCTTTTTTGTTCACATTTTTCTTTTTGTTTTATTTAATATTTTTGCCTCTTCTTTTTCTCATTTTTTTTCTCGAATTTTATTTTATATATTTTGTATTTTCATTTTTTATTTTTTTCTTCAATCTTTTTGTTCACACCTTTTTTTTATTTCTTTTTTATAATTTTAAAACCTCAAACTTCTTTTTTTGTGCACTTTCTTTTATTTTATTTTTCATCTTTCATCTTTTTATATTTTTTGTTGTAATTTTGTTTTTTTTCTTTTTTCGTGCTTTATTTATCTTTTTTCATTTGCTTTAATTTTTTTCTTATTTTATTTTCTTTCTTTATTTATAATTTCATAAATTTTTATAAAGTTTTGGAGTCTTTTTTTTTTCTATCTTTTTTTCTTTTATCATTCTTGGTTATTTTCTACTGCATTTTTATAATTTTTCATTAACTTTTTCTCCTTTTAACTTTTTCTTCTTTTTTTTATGTGCTTTCATTTTTTTTGTTCACTTTTTCCTTTGTTTTAAAATTTTCTATAAATTTTTTTCTTTTTGTTTTATTCCATATTTTTTCCTCTTCATTTTTTATTTTTTTCTTCTTGTTCTCATTTTTTTCTCAATTTTTTTTATATATCTTGTATTTTCTTTTTTTATTTTTTTCTTAAATCTTTTTGTTCACATCGTTTTTTATTTCTTTTTTATAATTTTAAAACCTGAAACTTCTTTTTTTGTGCACTTTTTTTATTTCATTTTTCATCTTTCATATTTTATATCTTTTTCCTCTATTTGTTATATTTTTTTTTCTTTTTCTTTGTACATTCTAAACTAAAAGTTTTATTTATTTTGTCTTCTTATATTTTTTTGATTCGTTAATTTTTTATTTTCTTACTTTCTTTATTTTTACATTTTCCTTTTTTGGTATTTTATTTAATTTTTTCTCGTAATTTATTTTTTTATTTTTCTTTTTTTGCTTTTTTTTCATATGCTTTCATTTTCACTTGTTTTTATTTTTTCGTTGTTTTAAAAATTTTTTATTTTTCTGGTTTTTATTCCAAATCTTTTGTCTTTTCCTTTTTTTTCCACAAATTTCCTTTCATTTCTTATTTGCATTTTTAAATTCTCATATTTTTTTTTTTATTTTGCATTAACTTTTCTCTTTTTTAATTTTTTGTCTGACTTTTTATATTGTTAGGTCTTATATGTTTTTCAATTTTTTTTAAACTAATTTTTTTTTTCATTTTGTCATTTCATTTCATTTTTGAAATTTTTATTCAAGTTTTGTCCTTTTTATTTTCTTACTTTTTATATTTTTTTGTTGTATTTTTGTTTTTTTTTTCTTTTTTCGTGCTTTATTTGTCTTTTTTCTTTTGCTTTAATTTTTTTCTTATTTTATTTTCTTTCTTTATTTATAATTTCATAAATTTTTATAAAGTTTTGGAATTTTTTATTTTTCTATTTTTTTTTCTTTTATCACTCTTGGTTATTTTCTATTGCATTTTTATAATTTTTCTTCTTTTTTTCACTTTTTTTATGTGCTTTCATTTTTTTTTGTTCACTTTTTTCTATAAATTTTTTTCTTTTTGATTTATTTCATATTTTTGCCTCTTCTTTTTCTTAAATTTTATTTTATATATTTTGTATTTGCATTTTTTATTTTTTTCTTAAATCTTTTTGTTCACACCTTTTTTTAATTTCTTTTTTATAATTTTAAAACCTCAAACTTTTTTTTTTGTGCACTTTCTTTTATTTCATTTTTCATCTTTCATCTTTCATATTTTATAGCTTTCTCCTCTATTTGTTATTTTTTTTTCTTTTTTTTTTGTACATTCTAAAGTAAAGGTTTTATTCATTTTGTCTTTTTATATATTTTTTTGATTCGCTAATTTTTTATTTTCTTAGTTTGTTTATTTTTATATTTTCCTTATTTGGTATTTTATTTAATTTTTTAATAACTTTTTCCCTTGACAATTTTCCTTGTTTTTGCTTTTTTTTTTCATATGCTTTCATTTTTACTTGTTTTAATTTTTTCGTTGTTTTAAAAATTTTTTATTTTTCTGTTTTTTATTCCAAATCTTTTGTCTTTTCTTTTTTTTTCCACGAATTTCCTTTCATTTCTTATTTGCTTTTTTAAATTCTCATACTTTTTTTTTATTTTGCATAAACTTTTCTCTTTTTTAATTTTTTGTCTGACTTTTTATATTGTTAGGTCTTATATGCTTTTCAATTTTTTGTATTTTTTAAACTTTTTTTTTTCATTTTTGAAATTTTTATTCAATTTTTTTCCTTTTTCATTTTCTTACTTTTTATATTTTTTGTTATATTTTTGTTTTTTTTGGTTTTTTTGTGCTTTATTTATCTTTTTTCTTTTGCTTTAATTTCTTTCTTTATTTATAATTTCATAAATTGTTTTAAAGTTTTGGAATTTTTTATTTTTCTATCCTTTTTTCTTTTATCATTCTTGGTTTATTTTCTATTGCATTTTTATAATTTTTCATTAACTTTTTCTCCTTTCAAATTTCTCTTCTTTTATTTACTTTTTTTTATGTGCTTTCATTCTTTTTTGTTCACTTTTTTCTTTGTTTTAAAATTTTCCATAAATTTTTTCTTTTTGTTTTATTTCATATTTTTGCCTCTTCTTTTTTTCAAATTTTATTTTATATATTTTGTATTTTCAATTTTTATTTTTTTCTTAAATCTTTTTGTTCACACCTTTTTTTAATTTCTATTTTATAACTTTAAAACCTCAAACTTTTTTTTGTGCACTTTCTTTTATTTTATTTTTCATCTTTCATATTTTATATCTTTTTCCTCTATTTGTTATATTTTTTTTCTTTTTCTTTATACATTCTAAACTAAAAGTTTTTTCCATTTTCTATTTGAAATTTTTATTTTTTTTGTCTTTTTATATTTTTTTGATTCGCTAATTTTTTATTTTCTTACTTTGTTTATTTTTATTTTTTCCTTTTTTGGTATTTTATTTAATTTTTTCTCTTAATTTATTTTTTTATTATTTTTTTTCTACTTTGTAATTTTTTAATAACTTTTTCCCTTCACAATTTTCCTTCTTTTTGCTTTTTTTTCATATGCTTTCATTTTTACTTGTTTTAATTTTTTCGTTGTTTTAAAAAGTTTTATTTTTCTGTTTTTTATTCCAAATCTTTTGTCTTTTCTTTTTTTGTTCTACGAATTTCCTTTCATTTCTTATTTGCGTTTTTAAATCCTCATACTTTTTTTTTATTTTGCATAAACTTTTCTCTTTTTTAATTTTTTCTTTGACTTTTTATATTGTTAGGCCTTATATGTTTTTCAATTTTTTGTATTTTTTAAACTATTTTTTTTCATTTTTTCATTTTTATTCAATTTTTGTCCTTTTTCATTTTCTTACTTTTTATATTTTTTGTTGTATTTTTGTTTCTTTTGTTTTTTTGTGCTTTATTTATCTTTTTTCTTTTGCTTTAATTTTCTTTCTTTATTTATAATTTCATAAATTGTTATAAAGTTTTGGAATTTTTTATTTTTCTATCTTTTTTTCTTTTATCATTCTTGGTTATTTTCTATTGCATTTTTATAATTTTTCATTAACTTTTTCTCCTTTCAAATTTTTCTTCTTTTATTTACTTTTTTTTATGTGCTTTCATTCTTTTTTGTTCACTTTTTTCTTTTTGTTTTATTTCATATTTTTTCCTCTTTTTTTTCTTAAATTTTATTTTATATATTTTGTATTTTCATTTTTTATTTTTTTCTTAAATCTTTTTGTTCACACCTTTTTTTAATTTTTTTTTATAATTTTAAAACCTCAAACTTCTTTTTTTGTGCACTTTCTTTTATTTCATTTTTCATCTTTCATCTTTCATATTTTATATCTTTTTCCTCTATTTGTTATTTTTTTTTCTTTTTCTTTGTACATTCTAAACTAAAGGTTTTATTCATTTTGTCTTTTTATATTTTTTTTTGATTCGCTAATTTTTTATTTTCTTACTTTGTTTATTTTTATATTTTCCTTTTTTGGTATTTTATTTAATTTTTTAATAACTTTTTCCCTTCACAATTTTCCTTCTTTTTGCTTTTTTTTCATATGCTTTCATTTTTACATGTTTTAATTTTTTCGTTGTTTTAAAAATTTTTATTTTTCTATTTTTTATTCCAAATCTTTTCTTTTTTCCTTTTTTTTTCCACCAATTTCCTTTCATTTCTTATTTGCGTTGTTAAATTCTCATACTTTTTTTTATTTTGCATAAACTTTTCTCTTTTTTAATTTTTTGTCTGACTTTTTATATTGTTAGGCCTTATACGTTTTTCAATTTTTTGTATTTTTTAAACTATTTTTTTTTCATTTTTATTCAATTTTTGTCCTTTCTCATTTTCTTACTTTTTATATTTTTTGTTGTATTTTTGTTTTTTTTTTTTTTTGTGCTTTATTTATCTTTTTTCTTTTGCTTTAATTTTCTTTCTTTATTTATAATTTCATAAATTGTTATAAAGTTTTGGAATTTTTTATTTTTCTATCTTTTTTTCTTTTATCATTCTTGGTTATTTTCTATTGCATTTTTATAATTTTTCATTAACTTTTTCTCCTTTCAAATTTTTCTTCTTTTATTTACTTTTTTTATGTGCTTTCATTCTTTTTTGTTCACTTTTTTCTTTTTGTTTTATTTTATATTTTTGCCTCTTCTTTTTCTCATTTTTTTCTCAAATTTTATTTTATATATTTTGTATTGTCATTTTTTATTTTTTATTTTTTTCTTCAATCTCTCTTATAATTTTAAAACCTCAAACTTCTTTTTTTGTGCATTTCTTTTATTTTATTTTTCATCTTTCATCTTTTTATATTTTTTGTTGTATTTTTGTTTTTTTTTTTTTTTCGTGCTTTATTTATCTTTTTTTTTTTGCTTTAATTTTTTTCTTATTTTATTTTCTTTCTTTATTTATAATTTCATAAATTTTTTTAAATTATAGGAGTCTTTTTATTTTTCTATCTTTTTTTCTTTTATCATTCTTGGTTATTTTCTACTGTATTTTTTTAATTTTTCATTAACTTTTTCTCCTTTTAAATTTTTCTTCTTTTTTTTTATGTGCTTTCATTTTTTTTGTTCACTTTTTTCTTTGTTTTAAAATTTTCCATAAATTTTTTTCTTTTTTTTTATTTCATATTTTTTCCTCTTCATTTTTTATTTTTTTCTTCTTGTTCTCATTTTTTTCTCAAATTTTATTTTATATATTTTGTATTTTCTTTTTTTATTTTTTTCTTACATCTTTTTGTTCACATCTTTTTTTTATTTCTTTTTTATAATTTTAAAACCTCAAACTTCTTTTTTTGTGCACTTTCTTTTATTTCATTTTTCATCTTTTATATTTGATATCTTTTTCCTCTATTTGTTATATTTTTTTTTCTTTTTCTTTGTACATTCTAAACTAAAAGTTTTATTCATTTTGTCTTTTTATATTTTTTTGATTCGCTAATTTTTTATTTTTACATTTTCCTTTTTTGGTATTTTATTTAATTTTTTCTCGTAATTTATTTTTTTATTTTCTTTTTTTTTCCACTTTGTAATTTTTTAATAACTTTTTCCCTTCACAATTTTCCTTTTTTTTGCTTTTTTTTTTCATATGCTTTCATTTTTACTTGTTTTAATTTTTTCCTCGTTTTAAAAATTTTTTATTTTTCTGTTTTTTATTCCAAATCTTTTGTCTTTTCTTTTTTTTTCCACAAATTTCCTTTCATTTCTTATTTGCATTTTTAAATTCTCACATTTTTTTTATTTTGCATTAACTTTTCTCTTTTTTAATTTTTTGTCTGACTTTTTATATTGTTAGGCCTTATATGTTTGTCAATTTTTTGTATTTTTTAAACTATTTTTTTTTCATTTTTATTCAATTTTTGTTTTTTTTTTGTGCTTTATTTATGTTTTTTCTTTTGCTTTAATTTTCTTTCTTTATTTATAATTTCATAAATTGTTATAAAGTTTTGGAATTTTTTTATTTTTCTATCTTTTTTTCTTTTATCATTCTTGGTTATTTTCTATTGCATTTTTATAATTTTTCATTAACTTTTTCTCCTTTCAAATTTTTCTTCTTTTATTTACTTTTTTTATGTGGTCTCATTCTTTTTTGTTCACTTTTTTCTTTTTGTTTTATTTTATATTTTTACCTCTTCTTTTTCTCAAATTTTATTTTATATATTTTGTATTGTCATTTTTTGTTTATTATTTTTTTCTTCAATCTTTCTTATAATTTTAAAACCTCAAACTTCTTTTTTTGTGCACTTTCTTTTATTTTATTTTTCATCTTTCATTTTTTTATATTTTTTGTTGTATTTTTGTTTTTTTTCTTTTTTCGTGCTTTATTTATCTTTTCTCTTTTGCTTTAATTTTTTTCTTATTTTATTTTCTTTCTTTATTTATAATTTCATAAATTTTTTTAAATTATAGGAGTCTTTTTATTTTTCTATCTTTTTTTTTTATCATTCTTGGTTATTTTCTACTGCATTTTTTTTATTTTTTCATTAACTTTTTCTCCTTTTAAATTTTTGTTCTTTTTTTTATGTGCTTTCATTTTTTTTGTTCACTTTTTTCTTTGTTTTAAAATTTTCTATAAATTTTTTTCTTTTTGTTTTATTTCATATTTTTTCCCCTTCATTTTTTATTTTTTTCTTCTTGTTCTCATTTTTTTCTCAAATTTTATTTTATATATTTTGTATTTTCTTTTTTTATTTTTTTCTTAAATCTTTTTGTTCACATCTTTTTTTATTTCTTTTTAATAATTTTAAAACCTCAAACTTCTTTTTTTGTGCACTTTCTTTTATTTCATTTTTCATCTTTCATATATTTTATATCTTTTTCCTCTATTTGTTATATTTTTTTTTCTTTTTCTTTGTACATTCTAAACTAAAAGTTTTATTCATTTTTTCTTTTTATATTTTTTTGATTCGCTAATTTTTTATTTTCTTACTTTGTTTATTTTTACATTTTCCTTTTTTGGTATTTTATTTAATTTTTTCTCGTAATTTATTTTTTTATTTTCTTTTTTTTTCCACTTTGTAATTTTTTAATAACTTTTTCCTTTCACAATTTTTCTTCTTTTTGCTTTTTTTTCATATGCTTTCATTTTTACTTGTTTTAATGTTTTCGTTGTTTTAAAATTTTTTTATTTTTCTGTTTTTTATTCCAAATCTTGTCTTTTCTTTTTTTTTTCCACGAATTTCCTTTCATTTCTTATTTGCATTTTTAAATTCTCATACTTTTTTTTTATTTTGCATTAACTTTTCTCTTTTTTAATTTTTTGTCTGACTTTTTATATTGTTAGGTCTTATATGTTTTTCAATTTTTTGTATTTTTTAAACTAATTTTTTTTTCATTTTGTCATTTCATTTCATTTTTGAAATTTTTATTCAACTTTTGTCCTTTTTATTTTCTTACTTTTTATATTTTTTGTTGTATTTTTGTTTTTTTTTCTTTTTTCGTGCTTTATTTGTCTTTTTTCTTTTGCTTTAATTTTTTTTCTTATTTTATTTTCTTTCTTTATTTATAATTTCATAAATTTTTATAAAGTTTTGGAATTTTTTATTTTTCTATCTTTTTTTCTTTTATCATTCTTGGTTATTTTCTATTGCATTTTTATAATTTTTCTTCTTTTTTTCACTTTTTTTATGTGCTTTCATTTTTTTTTGTTCACTTTTTTCTATAAATTTTTTTCTTTTTGTTCTATTTCATATTTTTTCCTCTTCTTTTTCCTCAATTTTTATTTTATATATTTTGTATTTTCATTTTTTATTGTTTTCTTAAATCTTTTTGTTCACACCTTTTTCTAATTTCTTTTTTATAAATTTAAAACCTCAAACTTCTTTTTTTGTGCACTTTCTTTTATTTCATTTTTCATCTTTCATATTTTATATCTTTTTCCTCTATTTGTTTTTTTTTTCTTTTTCTTTGTACATTCTAAACTAAAAGGTTTTATTCATTTTGTCTTTTTATATTATTTTTTATTCGCTAATTTTTTATTTTCTTACTTTGTTTTTTTTATATTTTCCTTTTTTGGTATTTTATTTAATTTTTTAATAACTTTTTCCCTTCACAATTTTCCTTCTTTTTGCTTTTTTTTTTTCATATGCTTTCATTTTTACTTGTTTTAATTTTTTCGTTGTTTTAAAAATTTTTATTTTTCTGTTTTTTATTCCAAATCTTTTGTCTTTTCTTTTTTTTTTCCACGAATTTCCTTTCATTTC
Organism: Durio zibethinus; assembly: GCF_047325235.1. NCBI lineage: Eukaryota > Viridiplantae > Streptophyta > Magnoliopsida > Malvales > Malvaceae > Durio > Durio zibethinus. The sequence continues at coordinate 12,063,438 of NC_143180.1, read as the reverse complement.
TTATTTGCGTTTTTAAATTCTCACACTTTTTTTTTATTTTGCATAAACTTTTCTCTTTTTTTATTTTCTGTCTGACTTTTTATATTGTTAGGCCTTATATGCTTTTCAATTTTTTGTATTTTTTGGACTGTTTTTTTTTTTATTTTTAAAATTTTTATTCAATTTTTGTCCTTTTTCATTTTCTTACTTTTTATATTTTTTGTTGTATTTTTTTTTTGTTCTTTTGTGCTTTATTTATCTTTTTTCTTTTGCTTTAATTTTCTTTCTTTATTTATAATTTCATAAATTGTTATAAAGTTTTGGAATTTTTTATATTTTTATCTTTTTTTCTTTTATCATTCTTGGTTATTTTCTATTGCATTTTTATAATTTTTCATTAACTTTTTCTCCTTTCAAATTTTTCTTCTTTTATTTACTTTTTTCATGTGCTTTCATTCTTTTTTGTTCACTTTTTTCTTTTTGTTTTATTTCATATTTTTGCCTCTTCTTTTTCTCATTTTTTTCTCAAATTTTATTTTATATATTTTGTATTTTCATTTTTTATTTTTTTCTTCAATCTTTTTGTTCACACCTTTTTTTTATTTCTTTTTTATAATTTTAAAACCTCAAACTTCTTTTTTTGTGCACTTTCTTTTATTTTATTTTTCATCTTTCATCTTTTTATCTTTTTTGTTCTATTTTTGTTTTTTTCTTTTTCGTGCTTTATTTATCTTTTCTCTTTCGCTTTATTTTTTTTCTTATTTTATTTTCTTTCTTTGTTTATAATTTCATAAATTTTTATAAAGTTTTAGACTCTTTTTATTTTTCTATCTTTTTTTCTTTTATCATTATTGGTTATTTTCTACAGCATTTTTTTAATTTTTCATTCACTTTTTCTCCTTTTAAATTTTTCTTCCTTTTTTTATGTGCTTTCATTTTTTTTTGTTCACTTTTTTCTTTGTTTTAAAATTTTCTATAAATTTTTTTCTTTTTGTTTTATTTCATATTTTTTACTCTTAATTTTTTATTTTTTTCTTCTTCTTCTCATTTTTTTCTCAAATTTTATTTTATATATTTTGTATTTTCTTTTTTTATTTCTTTTATATAATTTTAAAACCTCAAACTTCTTTTTTTGTGCACTTTCTTTTATTTCATTTTTCATCTTTCAAAATTTGTATCTTTTTCCTCTATTTGTTATATTTTTTTTCTTTTTCTTTGCACATTCTAAACTAAAAGTTTTATTCATTTTATCTTTTTATATTTTTTTGATTCGCTAATTTTTTATTTTCTTACTTTGTTTATTTTTACATTTTCCATTTTTGGTATTTTATTTAATTTTTTGTCGTAATTTATTTTTTTATTTTCTTTTTTTTTTCCACTTTGTAATTTTTTAATAACTATTTTCCTTCTTTTTGCTTTTTTTATCATATGCTTTCATTTTTACTTGTTTTAATTTTTTCGTTGTTTTAAAAATTTTTATTTTTCTGTTTTTTATTCCAAATCTTTTCTCTTTTCTTTTTTTTTCCCACGAATTTCCTTTCATTTCTTATTTGCGTTTTTAAATTCTCATACTTTTTTTTTATTTTGCATAAACTTTTCTCTTTTTTAATTTTTTGTCTGACTTTTTATATTGTTAGGCCTTATATGTTTTTCGATTTTTTGTATTTTTTGAACTATTTTTGTTCTTTTTTGAAATTTTTATTCAAATTTTGTCCTTTTTCATTTTCTTACTTTTTATATTTTTTTTTTTTTTGTGCTTTTTTTTATCTTTTTTCTTTTGCTTTAATTTTCTTTCTTTATTTATAATTTCCTAAATTGTTATAAAGTTTTGAAATTTTTTATTTTTCTATCTTTTTTTCTTTTATCATTCTTGGTTATTTTCTATTGCATTTTTATAATTTTTCATTAACTTTTTCTCCTTTCAAATTTTTCTTCTTTTATTTACTTTTTTTATGTGCTTTCATTCTTTTTTGTTCACTATTTTCTTTTTGTTTTATTTCATATTTTTGCCTCTTCTTTTTCTCATTTTTTTATCGAATTTTATTTTATATATTTTGTATTTTCATTTTTTATTTTTTTCTTCAATCTTTTTGTTCACACCTTTTTTTTATTTCTTTTTTATAATTTTAAAACCTCAAACTTCTTTTTTTGTGCACTTTCTTTTATTTTATTTTTCATCTTTCATCTTTTTATATTTTTTGTTGTATTTTTGTTTTTTTTCTTTTTTCGTGCTTTATTTATCTTTTCTCTTTTGCTTTAATTTTTTTCTTATTTTATTTTCTTTCTTTATTTATAATTTCATAAATTTTTATAAAGTTTTGGACTCTTTTTATTTTTCTATCTTTTTTCTTTTATCATTATTGGTTATTTTCTATTGCCTTTTTTTAATTTTTCATTCACTTTTTCTCCTTTTAAATTTTTCTTCCTTTTTTTATGTGCTTTCATTTTTTTTTTTGCTCACTTTTTTCTTTGTTTTAAAATTTTCTATAAATTTTTTTCTTTTTGTTTTATTTCATATTTTTTCCTCTTCATTTTTTATTTTTTTCTTCTTCTTCTCATTTTTTTCTCAAATTTTATTTTATCTATTTTGTATTTTCTTTTTTTATTTTTTTCTTCAATCTTTTTGTTCACATCTTTTTTTATTTCTTTTTTATAATTTTAAAAGCTCAAACTTCTTTTTTTGTGCACTTTCTTTTATTTCATTTTTCATCTTTCATATTTTATATCTTTTTCCTCTATTTTTTATTTTTTTTTTCTTTTTCTTTGTACATTCTAAACTAAAAGTTTTATTTATTTTGTCTTTTTATATTTTTTTGATTCGCTAATTTTTTATTTTCTTACTTTGTTTATTTTTACATTTTCCATTTTTCGTATTTTATTTAATTTTTTCTCTTAATTTATTATTTTATTTTCTTTTTTTTTTCCACTTTGTAATTTTTTAATAACTTTTTTCCTTCACAATTTTCCTTCTTTTTGCTTTTTTTTTCGTTGTTTTAAAAATTTTTATTTTTTTATTTTTTATTCCAAATCTTTTCTCTTTTCTTTTTTTTCCCATGAATTTCTTTTCATTTCTTATTTGCGTTTTTAAATACTCATACATTTTTTTTTATTTTGCATAAACTTTTCTCTTTTTTAATTTTTTGTCTGACTTTTTATATTGTTAGGCCTTATATGTTTTTCGATTTTTTGTATTTTTTGAATTTTTTTTTTTCATTTTTGAAATTTTTATTCAATTTTTGTCCTTTTTCATTTTCTTACTTTTTATATTTTTTTGTTTTTTTGTGCTTTTTTTATCTTTTTTCTTTTGCTTTAATTTTCTTTCTTTATTTATAGTTTCCTAACTTGTTATAAAGTTTTGGAATTTTTTATTTTTCTATCTTTTTTTCTTTTATCATTCTTGGTTATTTTCTTTTGCATTTTTATAATTTTTCATTAACTTTTTCTCCTTTCAAATTTTTCTTCTTTTATTTACTTTTTTTATGTGCTTTCATTTTTTTCTTTTTGTTTTATTTCATATTTTTGCCTCTTCTTTTTCTCATTTTTTTCTCAAATTTTATTTTATATATTTTGTATTTTCATTTTTTATTTTTTCTTCAATCTTTTTGTTCACACCTTTTTTTTATTTCTTTTTTATAATTTTAAAACCTCAAACTTCTTTTTTTGGGCACTTTCTTTTATTTTATTTTTCATCTTTCATCTTTTTATATTTTTTGCTGTATTTTTGTTTTTTTTCTTTTTTCGTGCTTTATTTATCTTTTCTCTTTTGCTTTAATTTTTTTCTTATTTTATTTTCTTTCTTTATTTATAATTTCATAAATGTTTATAAGGTTTTGGACTCTTTGTATTTTTCTATCTTTTTTTCTTTTATCATTATTGGTTATTTTCTACTGCATTTTTTTAATTTTTCATTCACTTTTTCTCCTTTTAAATTTTTCTTCCTTTTTTTATGTGCTTTCATTTTTTTTTGTTCACTTTTTTCTTTGTTTTAAAATTTTCTATAAATTTTTTTCTTTTTGTTTTATTTCATATTTTTTCCTCTTCATTTTTTATTTTTTTTCTTCTTCTTCTCATTTTTTTCTCAAATTTTATTTTATCTATTTTGTATTTTCTTTTTTTATTTTTTTCTTAAATCTTTTTGTTCACATCTTTTTTTATTTCTTTTTTATAATTTTAAAACCTCAAACTTCTTTTTTTGTGCACTTTCTTTTATTTCATTTTTCATCTTTCATATTTTATATCTTTTTCCTCTATTTTTTTTTCTTTTTCTTTGTACATTCTAAACTAAAAATTTTATTCATTTTGTCTTTTTATATTTTTTTGATTCGCTAATTTTTTATTTTCTTAATTTTTTTATTTTCACATTTTCCATTTTTTGTATTTTATTTAATTTTTTCTCGTAATTTATTATTTTATTTTCTTTTTTTTTTCCACTTTGTAATTTTTTAATAACTTTTTCCCTTCACAATTTTCCTTCTTTTTGCTTTTTTTTTTCATATGCTTTCATTTTTACTTGTTTTAATTTTTTCGTTGTTTTAAAATTTTTTATTTTTCTGTTTTTTATTCCAAATCTTTTTTCTTTTCTTTTTTTTCCCACGAATTTCCTTTCATTTCTTATTTGCGTTTTTAAATTCTCATACTTTTTTTTTATTTTGCATAAACTTTTCTCTTTTTTAATTTTTTGTCTGACTTTTTATATTGTTAGGCCTTATATGTTTTTCGATTTTTTGTATTTTTTGAACTATTTTTTTTTTCATTTTTGAAATTTTTATTCAATTTTTGTCCTTTTTCATTTTCTTACTTTTTATATTTTTTTTGTTTTTTTGTGCTTTTTTTATCTTTTTTCTTTTGCTTTAATTTTCTTTCTTTATTTATAATTTCCTAAATTGTTATAAAGTTTTGGAATTTTTTATTTTTCTATCTTTTTTTCTTTTATCATTCTTGGTTATTTTCTATTGCATTTTTATAATTTTTCATTAACTTTTTCTCCTTTCAAATTTTTCTTCTTTTATTTACTTTTTTTATGTGCCTTCATTCTTTTTTGTTCACTTTTTTCTTTTTATTTTATTTCATATTTTTGCCTTTTCTTTTTCTCATTTTTTCTCAAATTTTATTTTATATATTTTGTATTTTCATTTTTTATTTTTTTCTTCAATCTTTTTGTTCACACCTTTTTTTTATTTCTTTTTTATAATTTTAAAACCTCAAACTTCTTTTTTTGCGCACTTTCTTTTATTTTATTTTTCATCTTTCATCTTTTTATATTTTTTGTTCTATTTTTGTTTTTTTTTCTTTTTTCGTGCTTTATTTATCTTTTCTCTTTTGCTTTAATTTTTTTCTTATTTTATTTTCTTTCTTTATTTATAATTTCATAAATTTTTATAAAGTTTTGGACTCTTTTTATTTTTCTATCTTTTTTTCTTTTATCATTATTGGTTATTTTCTATTGCATTTTTTTAATTTTGAATTCACTTTTTCTCCTTTTAAATTTTTCTTCCTTTTTTTATGTGCTTTCATTTTTTTTTTTGGTTCACTTTTTTCTTTGTTTTAAAATTTTCTATAAATTTTTTTCTTTTTGTTTTATTTCATATTTTTTCCTCTTCATTTTTTATTTTTCTCTCAAATTTTATTTTATATATTTTGTATTTTTTATTTTTTTCTTAAATCTTTTTGTTCACATCTTTTTTTATTTCTTTTTTATAATTTTAAAACCTCAAACTTCTTTTTTTGTGCACTTTTTTTTATTTCATTTTTCATTTTTCATATTTTATATCTTTTTCCTCTATTTTTTATTTTTTTTCTTTTTCTTTGTACATTCTAAACTAAAAGTTTTATTCATTTTGTCTTTTTATATTTTTTTGATTCACTAATTTTTTATTTTCTTACTTTGTTTATTTTTACATTTTCCATTTTTTGTATTTTATTTAATTTTTTCTTGTAATTTATTATTTTCTTTTCTTTTTTTTTTCCACTTTGTAATTTTTTAATAACTTTTTTCCTTCACAATTTTACTTCTTTTTGCTTTTTTTTTCATATGCTTTCATTTTTACTTGTTTTAATTTTTTTGTTGTTTTAAAAATTTTTATTTTTTTATTTTTTATTCCAAATCTTTTCTCTTTTCTTTTTTTTTCCCACGAATTTCCTTTCATTTCTTATTTGCGTTTTTAAATTCTCATACTTTTTTTTTATTTTGCATAAACTTTTCTCTTTTTTAATTTTTTTTCTGACTTTTTATATTGTTAGGCCTTATATGTTTTTCGATTTTTTGTATTTTTTGAACTATTTTTTTTTTCATTTTTGAAATTTTTATTCATTTTTTGTCCTTTTTCATTTTCTTACTTTTTATATTTTTTTTGTTTTTTTGTGCTTTTTTTATCTTATTTCTTTTGCTTTAATTTTCTTTCTTTATTTATAATTTCCTAAATTGTTATAAAGTTTTGGATTTTTTTATTTTTCTATCTTTTTTTCTTTTATCATTCTTGGTTATTTTCTATTGCATTTTTATAATTTTTCATTAACTTTTTCTCCTTTCAAATTTTTCTTCTTTTATTTACTTTTTTTATGTGCTTTCATTCTTTTTTGTTCACTTTTTTCTTTTTGTTTTATTTCATATTTTTGCCTCTTCTTTTTCTCATTTTTTTCTCAAATTTTATTTTATATATTTTGTATTTTCATTTTTTATTTTTTTCTTCAATCTTTTTGTTCACACCTTTTTTTTATTTCTTTTTTATAATTTTAAAACCTCAAACTTCTTTTTTTGTGCACTTTCTTTTATTTTATTTTTCATCTTTCATCTTTTTATATTTTTTGTTCTATTTTTGTTTTTTTCTTTTTCGTGCTTTATTTATCTTTTCTCTTTCGCTTTATTTTTTTTCTTATTTTATTTTCTTTCTTTGTTTATAATTTCATAAATTTTTATAAAGTTTTAGACTCTTTTTATTTTTCTATCTTTTTTTCTTTTATCATTATTGGTTATTTTCTACAGCATTTTTTTAATTTTTCATTCACTTTTTCTCCTTTTAAATTTTTCTTCCTTTTTTTATGTGCTTTCATTTTTTTTTGTTCACTTTTTTCTTTGTTTTAAAATTTTCTATAAATTTTTTTCTTTTTGTTTTATTTCATATTTTTTACTCTTAATTTTTTATTTTTTTCTTCTTCTTCTCATTTTTTTCTCAAATTTTATTTTATATATTTTGTATTTTCTTTTTTTATTTCTTTTATATAATTTTAAAACCTCAAACTTCTTTTTTTGTGCACTTTCTTTTATTTCATTTTTCATCTTTCAAAATTTGTATCTTTTTCCTCTATTTGTTATATTTTTTTTCTTTTTCTTTGCACATTCTAAACTAAAAGTTTTATTCATTTTGTCTTTTTATATTTTTTTGATTCGCTAATTTTTTATTTTCGTACTTTGTTTATTTTTACATTTTCCATTTTTGGTATTTTATTTAATTTTTTCTCATAATTTATTTTTTTATTTTCTTTTTTTTTCCACTTTGTAATTTTTTAATAACTTTTTCCCTTCACAATTTTCCTGCTTTTTCTTTTTTTTTTCCATATGCTTTCATTTTTACTTGTTTTAATTTTTTCTTTGTTTTAAAAATTTTTTATTTTTCTGTTTTTTATTCCAAATCTTTTCTCTTTTCTTTTTTTTTTTCCCACGAATTTCCTTTCATTTCTTATTTGCGTTTTTAAATTCTCATACTTTTTTTTTTATTTTGCATAAACTTTTCTCTTTTTTAATTTTTTGTTTGACTTTTTATATTATTAGGCCTTATATGTTTTTCGATTTTTTGTATTTTTTAAACTATTTTTTTTTCATTTTTGAAATTTCTATTCAATTTTTGTCCTTTTTCATTTTCTTACTTTTTATATTCTTTTTGTTTTTTTGTGCTTTTTTTATCTTTTATCTTTTGCTTTAATTTTCTTTCTTTATTTATAATTTCATAAATTGTTATAAAGTTTTGGAATTTTTTATTTTTCTATCTTTTTTTCTTTTATCATTCTTAGTTATTTTCTATTGCATTTTTATAATTTTTCATTAACTTTTTCTCCTTTCAAATTTTTCTTCTTTTATTTACTTTTTTTATGTGCTTTCATTCTTTTTTGTTCACTTTTTTCTTTTTGTTTTATTTCATATTTTTGCCCCTTCTTTTTCTCATTTTTTTCTCAAATTTTATATTAGATATTTTGTATTTTCATTTTTTATTTTTTTCTTAAATCTTTTTGTTCACACCTTTTTAATTTCTTTTTTATAATTTTAAAACCTCAAACTTCTTTTTTTGTGCACTTTCTTTTATTTCATTTTTCATCTTTCATCTTTCATATTTTATATCTTTTTCCTCTGTTTGCTATTTTTTTTTCTTTTTCTTTGTACATTCTAAACTAAAGGTTTTATTCATTTTGTCTTTTTATATTTTTTTGATTCGCTAATTTTTTATTTTCTTACTTTGTTTATTTTTATATTTTCCTTTTTTGGTATTTTATTTAATTTTTTAATGACTTTTTCCCTTCACAATTTTCCTTCTTTTTGCTTTTTTTTTCATATGCTTTCATTTTTACTTGTTTTAATTTTTTCGTTGTTTTAAAAATTTTTATTTTTCTGTTTTTTATTCTAAATCTTTTCTCTTTTCTTTTTTTTTCCCACGAATTTCCTTTCATTTCTTACTTGCGTTTTTAAATTCTCATACTTTTTTTTTATTTTGCATAAACTTTTCTCTTTTTTAATTTTTTGTCTGACTTTTTATATTATTAGCCCTTATATGTTTTTCGATTTTTTGTATTTTTTAAACTATTTTTTTTTATTTTTGAATTTTTTATTCAATTTTTGTCCTTTTTCATTTTCTTACTTTTTATATTCTTTTTGTTTTTTTGTGCTTTTTTTATCTTTTATCTTTTGCTTTAATTTTCTTTCTTTATTTATAATTTCATAAATTGTTATAAAGTTTTGGAATTTTTTATTTTTCTATCTTTTTTCCTTTTATCATTCTTGGTTATTTTCTATTGCATTTTTATAATTTTTCCTTAACTTTTTCTTCTTTCAAATTTTTCTTCTTTTATTTACTTTTTTTATGTGCTTTCATTCTTTTTTGTTCACTTTTTTTCTATAAATTTTTTTCTTTTTCTTTTATTTCATATTTTTACCTCTTCTTTTTCTCATTTTTTTCTCAAATTTTATTTTATATATTTTGTATTTTCATTTTTTATTTTTTTCTTAAATCTTTTTGTTCACACCTTTTTTTTATTTCTTTTTTATAATTTCAAAACCTCAAACTTCTTTTTTTGTGCACTTTCTTTTATTTTATTTTTCATCTTTCATATTTTATATATTTTTCCTTTATTTGTTATATATTTTTTTCCTTTTCTTTGTACATTGTAAACTAAAAGCTTTTTCCATTTTATATTTAAAATTTTTATTCATTTTATCTTTTTATATTTTTTTGATTCGTTAATTTTTTATTTTTTTATTTTTATTTTTTCCTTTTTTGGAGTTTTATTTAATTTTTTCTCTTCATTTATTTTTTTATTTTCTATTTTTTTTCACTTTGTAATTTTTTAATAACTTTTTTCCTTCACAATTTTCCTTCTTTTTGCATTTTTTTCATATGCTTTCATTTTTACTTATTTTAATTTTTTCATTGTTTTAAAATTTTTTATTTTTCTGTTTTTTATTCCAAATGTTTTGTCTTTTCTTTTTTTTTTCCACAAATTTCCTTTCATTTTTTATTTGCATTTTTAAATTCTCATACCTTCTTTTATTTTGCATAAACTTTTTGCTTTTTTAAATTTTTGTCTGACTTTTTACATTGTTAGGTCTTATATGTTTTTCAATTTTTTGTACTTTTTAAACTAATTTTTTTTCCTTTTGTCATTCGATTTCATTTTTGAAATTTTTATTCAATTTTTGTCCTTTTTCATTTTCTTACTTTTTATTTTTTTGTTGTATTTTTGTTTTTTTTTCTTTTTTTTGTGCTTTATTTATCTTTTTCTTTTGCTTTAATTTTCTTTCTTTTTTTATAATTTCATAAATTGTTATAAAGTTTTGGAATTTTTTATTTTTCTATCTTTTTTTCTTTTATCGTTCTTGGTTATTTTCTATTGCATTTTTATAATTTTTCATTAACTTTTTCTCCTTTCAAATTTTTCTTCTTTTATTTACTTTTTTTTATGTGCTTTAATTCTTTTTTGTTCACCTTTTTCTTTGTTTTTAAATTTTCCATAAATTTTTTATTTTTGTTTTATTTCATATTTTGGCCTCTTCTTTTTTTATTTTTTTCTTCTTCTTCTCATTTTTTTCTCAAATTTTATTTTATATATTTTGTATTTTCTTTTTTTATTTTTTTCTTAAATCTTTTTGTTCACATCTTTTTTTATTTCTTTTTTATAATTTTAAAACCTTAAACTTCTTTTTTTGTGCACTTTCTTTTATTTCATTTTTCATCTTTCATATTTTATATCTTTTTCCTCTATTTTTTATATTTTTTTTCCTTTTCTTTGTACATTCTAAACTAAAAGTTTTATTCATTTTGTCTTTTTATATTTTTTTGATTCGCTAATTTTTTATTTTCTTACTTTGTTTATTTTTACATTTTCCATTTTTGGTATTTTATTTAATTTTTTGTCGTAATTTATTTTTTTATTTTCTTTTTTTTCCACTTTGTAATTTTTTAATAACTATTTTCCTTCTTTTTGCTTTTTTTATCATATGCTTTCATTTTTACTTGTTTTAATTTTTTCGTTGTTTTAAAAATTTTTATTTTTCTGTTTTTTATTCCAAATCTTTTCTCTTTTCTTTTTTTTTCCCACGAATTTCCTTTCATTTCTTATTTGCGTTTTTAAATTCTCATACTTTTTTTTCTATTTTGCATAAACTTTTCTCTTTTTTAATTTTTTGTTTGACTTTTTATATTGTTAGGCCTTATATGTTTTTCGATTTTTTGTATTTTTTAAACTATTTTTTTTTCATTTTTGAAATTTTTATTCAATTTTTGTCCTTTTTCATTTTCTTACTTTTTATATTCTTTTTCTTTTTTTGTGCTTTATTTATCTTTTATCTTTTGCTTTAATTTTCTTTCTTTTTTTATAATTTCATAAATTGTTATAAAGTTTTGGAATTTTTTATTTTTCTATCTTTTTTTTTTTATCATTCTTGGTTATTTTCTATTGCATTTTTATAATTTTTCATTAACTTTTTCTCCTTTCAAATTTTTCTTCTTTTATTTACTTTTTTTTATGTGCTTTCTTTCTTTTTTTTTCACTTTTTTCTTTGTTTTAAAATTTTCCATAAATTTTTTCTTTTTCTCTTATTTCATATTTTTGCCTCTTCTTTTTCTCATTTTTTCTCAAATTTTATTTTATATATTTTGTATTTTCATTTTTTCTTTTTTTCTTAAATCTTTTTGTTCACACCTTTTTTTATTTCTTTTTTATAATTTTAAAACCTCAAACTTCTTTTTTTGTGCTCTTTCTTTTATTTTATTTTTCATCTTTCATATTTTATATCTTTTTCCTCTATTTGTTATTTTTTTTTTCTTTTTCTTTGTACATTTTAAACTAAAAGTTTTTTTCATTTTAAATTTGAAATTTTTATTCATTTTGTCTTTCTATATTTTTTTGATTCGCTAATTTTTTATTTTCTTACTTTGTTTATTTTTATTTTTTCATTTTTTGGAATTTTGTTTAATTTTTTCTCTTAATTTATTTTTTTATTTTCTTTTTTTCTACTTTGTAATTTTTTAATAACTTTTTCCCTTCACAATTTTCTTTCTTTTTGCTTTTTTTCATATGCTTTCATTTTCACTTGTTTTAATTTTTTCGTTGTTTTCAAAATTTTATTTTTCTATTTTTTATTCCAAATCGTTTGTCTTTTCTTTTTTTTTTCCACAATTTTCCTTTCGTTTCTTATTTGCGTTTTTAAATTCTCATACCTTCTTTTATTTTGTATAAACTTTTCTCTTTTTTAATTTTTTGTCTGACTTTTTATATTGTTTGGTCTTACATGTTTTTCAATTTTTTGTATTTTTTAAACTAATTTTTTTTTCATTTTGTCATTTCATTTCATTTTTCAAATTTTTTTTCAATTTTTGTCCTTTTTCATTTTCTTACTTTTTATTTTTTGTTGTATTTTTGTTTTTTTTTTCTTTTTTTGTGCTTTATTTATCTTTTTTCTTTTGCTTTAATTTTCTTTCTTTATTTATAATTTCATAAATTGTTATAAAGTTTTGGAATTTTTTATTTTTCTATCTTTTTTTCTTTTATCTTTCTTGGTTATTTTTTATTGCATTTTTATAATTTTTCATTAACTTTTTCTTCTTTCAAATTTTTCTTCTTTTATTTAATTTTTTTTATCTGCTTCATTCTCTTTTGTTCACTTTTTTCTTTGTTTTAAAATTTTTAATAAATTTTTTCTTTTTGTTTTATTTCATATTTTTGCCTCTTCTTTTTCTCATTTTTTTTCTCAAATTTTATTTTATATATTTTGTATTTTCATTTTTTATTTTTTTCTTAAATCTTTTTGTTCACACCTTTTTTTTATTTCTTTTTTACAATTTTAAAACCTCAAACTTCTTTTTTTGTGCTCTTTCTTTTATTTTATTTTTCATCTTTCATATTTTATATCTTTTTCCTCTATTTGTTATATTTTTTTTCTTTTTCTTTGTACATTCTAAACTAAAAGTTTTTTCCATTTTATATTTGAAATTTTTATTCATTTTGTTTTTTATATTTTTTTGATTCGCTAATTTTTTATTTTCTTACTTTGTTTATTTTTATTTTTTCCTTTTTTGGAATTTTATTTAATTTTTCACTTAATTTATTTTTTTATTTTTTTTATTTTCTACTTTGTAATTTTTTAATAACTTTTTCCCTTCACAATTTTCCTTCTTTTTGCTTTTTTTTCATATGCTTTCATTTTTACTTGTTTTAATGTTTTCGTTGTTTTAAAAATTTTTATTTTTCTGTTTTTTATTCCAAATCTTTTGTCTTTTCTTTTTTTTTCCACAAATTTCCTTTCATTTCTTATTTGTGTTTTTAAATTCTCATACTTTTTTTTATTTTGCATAAACTTTTGTCTTTTTTAATTTTTTGTCTAACTTTTTACATTGTTAGGTCTTATATGTTTTTCAATTTTTTGTATTTTTTAAACTTTTTTTTTCATTTTGTCATTCCATTTCATTTTTGAAATTTGTATTCAATTTTTGTCCTTTTTTGTTTTCTTACTTTTTATATTTTTTTGTTATATTTTTGTTTTTTTTCTTTTTTCGTGCTTTATTTGTCTTTTTTCTTTTGCTTTAATTTTTTTTCTTATTTTATTTTCTTTATTTATTTATAATTTCATAAACTTTTATAAAGTTTTGGAATTTTTTATTTTTCTATCTTTTCTTCTTTTATCATTCTTGGTTATTTTCTATTGCATTTTTATAATTTTTCATTAACTTTTTCTCCTTTCAAAGTTTTCTTCTTTTTTTTACTTTTTTTATGTGCTTTCATTTTTTTTGTTCACTTTTTTCTATAAATTTTTTTCCTTTCGTTTTATTTCATATTTTTACCTCTTCTTTTTCTCATTTTTTTCTCAAATTTTATTTTATATATTTTGTACTTTCATTTTTTATTTTTTTCTTAAATCTTTTTGTTCACACCTTTTTTTTATTTCTTTTTTATAATTTTAAAACCTCAAACTTCTTTTTTTGTGCACTTTCTTTTCTTTTATTTTATTTTTCATCTTTCATATTTTATATCTTTTTCCTCTATTTGTTATATATTTTTTTCTTTTTCTTTGTACATTGTAAACTTAAAGCTTTTTCCATTTTATATTTAAAATTTTTATTCATTTTGTCTTTTTATATTTTTTTGATTCGCTAATTTTTTATTTTCTTTCTTTGTTTATTTTTATTTTTTCCTTTTTTGGTGTTTTATTTAATTTTTTCTCTTCATTTATTTTTTTATTTTCTATTTTTTTTCCGCTTTGTAATTTTTTAATAACTTTTTCCCTTCACAATTTTCCTTCTTTTTGCATTTTTTTCTTATGCTTTCATTTTTACTTATTTTATTTTTTTCATTGTTTTAAAATTCTTTTTTCTTTTTTTTACCACAAATTTTCTTTCATTTCTTATTTGCGTTTTTAAATTCTCATACTTTTTTTTTTATTTTGCATAAACTTTTCTCTTTTTTAATTTTTTGTCTGACTTTTTATATTGTTAGGTCTTATATGTTTTTCAATTTTTTGCACTTTTTAAACTAATTTTTTTTCCTTTTGTCATTCGATTTCATTTTTGAAATTTTTATTCAATTTTTGTCCTTTTTCATTTTCTTACTTTTTATATTTTTTTGTTGTATTTTTGTTTTTTTTTTCTTTTTTTGTGCTTTATTTATCTTTTTCTTTTGCTTTAGTTTTCTTTCTTTTTTTATAATTTCATAAATTGTTATAAAGTTTTGGAATTTTTTATTTTTCTATCTTTTTTTCTTTTATCATTCTTGGTTATTTTCTATTGCATTTTTATAATTTTTCATTAACTTTTTCTCCTTTCAAATTTTTCTTCTTTTATTTACTTTTTTTATTGTGCTTTCACTCTTTTTTTTCACTTTTTTCTTTGTTTTAAAATTTTCCATAAATTTTTTCTTTTTCTTTTATTTAATATTTTTGCGTCTTCTTTTTCTCATTTTTTTCTCAAATTTTATTTTATATATTTTGTATTTTCATTTTTTCTTTTTTTCTTAAATCTTTTTGTTCACACATTTTTTTATTTCTTTTTTATAATTTTAAAACCTCAAACTTTTTTTTTGTGCACTTTCTTTTATTTTATTTTTCATCTTTCATATTTTATATCTTTTTCCTCTATTTGTTATTTTTTTTTCTTTTTCTTTGCACATTTTAAACTAAAAGTTTTTTTCATTTTAAATTTGAAATTTTTATTCATTTTGTCTTTCTATATTTTTTTGATTCGCTAATTTTTTATTTTCTTACTTTCTTTATTTTTATTTTTTCATTTTTTGGAATTTTGTTTAATTTTTTCTCTTAATTTATTTTTTTATTTTCTTTTTTTTCTACTTTGTAATTTTTTAATAACTTTTTCCCTTCACAATTTTCCTTCTTTTTCTTTTTTTTTCATATGCTTTCATTTTCACTTGTTTTAATTTTTTCGTTGTTTTCAAAATTTTTATTTTTCTATTTTTTACTCCAAATCTTTTGTCTTTTCTTTTTTTTTTCCACAAATTTCCTTTCGTTTCTTATTTGCGTTTTTAAATTCTCATACCTTCTTTTATTTTGCATAAACTTTTATCTTTTTTAATTTTTTGTCTAACTTTTTATATTCTTAGGTCTTACATGTTTTTCAATTTTTTGTATTTTTTAAACTAATTTTTTTTCAATTCTTGTCCTTTTTCATTTTCTTACTTTTTATATTTTTTGTTGTATTTTTGTTTTTTTTCGTTTTTTGTGCTTTGTTTCTCTTTTTTCTTTTGCTTTAATTTTCTTTCTTTATTTATAATTTCATAAATTGTTATAAAGTTATGGAATTTTTTATTTTTCTATCTTTTTTTCTTTTATCATTCTATTTGTTATATTTTTTTTCTTTTTCTTTGTACATTCAAAACTAAAAGCTTTTTCCGTTTTATATTTCAAATTTTTATTCATTTTGTCTTTTTATATTTTTTTGATTCGCTAATTTTTTATTTTCTTCCATTGTTTATTTTTATTTTTTCCTTTTTTGGTTTTTTATTTAATTTTTTCTCTTAATTTATTTTTTTATTTTCTTTTTTTTCTACTTTGTAATTTTTTAATAACTTTTTCCCTTCACAATTTTCCTTCTTTTTGCTTTTTTTTTCATATGCTTTCATTTTTACTTGTTTTAATTTTTTCGTTGTTTTCAAAATTTTTATTTTTCTGTTTTTTATTCCAAATCTTTTCTCTTTTCATTTTTTTTTCCAGAAATTTCCTTTCATTTCTTATTTGCGTTTTTCAATTCTCAAACCTTCCTTTATTTTGCATAAACTTTTCTCTTTTTTAATTTTTTGTCTGACTTTTTATATTCTTAGGTCTTATACGTTTTTCAATTTTACGTATTTTTTAAACTATTTCTTTTTCATTTTGTCATTCGATTTCATTTTTGAAATTTTTATTCAATTTTTGTCCTTTTTTATTTTCTTACTTTTTATATTTTTTGTTGTATTTTTTTTTCTTTTTTTGTGCTTTATTTATCTTTTCTCTTTTGCTTTAATTTTCTTTCTTTATTTATAATTTCATAAATTGTTATAAAGTTTTGGAATTTTTTATTTTTCTATCTTTTTTTCTTTTATCATTCTTGGTTATTTTCTATTGCATTTTTATAATTTTTCATTAACTTTTTCTCCTTTCAAATTTTTCTTCTTTTATTTACTTTTTTTTATGTGCTTTCATTCTTTTTTTTTCACTTTTTTCTTTGTTTTAAAATTTTCCATAAATTTTTTCTTTTTGTTTTATTTCATATTTTTGCCTATTCTTTTTCTCATTTTTTTCTGAAATTTTATTTTATATATTTTGTATTTTCATTTTTATTTTTTTCTTAAATCTTTTTGTTCACACCTTTTTTTTATTTCTTTTTTATAATTTTAAAACCTTAAACCTCTTTTTTTGTGCCCTTTCTTTTATTTTATTTTTCATCTTTCAAATTTTATATCTTTTTCCTCTATTTGTTATATTTTCTATTCTTTTTCTTTGTACATTCTAAACTAAAAGTTTTTTCCATTTTATATTTCAAATTTTTATTCATTTTGTCTTTTAATATTTTTTTGATTCGCTAATTTTTTATTTTCTTACTTTGTTTATTTTCATTTTTTCCTTTTTTGCTTTTTTATTTAATTTTTTATCTTAATATATTTTTTTATTTTCTTTTTTTTTGTACTTTGTAATTTTTTAATAACTTTTTCCCTTCACAATTTTCCTTCTTTTTGCTTTTTTTTTCACATGCTTTCATTTTCACTTGCTTTAATTTTTTTGTTGTTTTCAAAATTTTTATTTTTCTGTTTTTTATTCCAAATCTTTTGTCTTTTCTTTTTTTTTTCCACAAATTTCCTTTCATTTCTTATTTGCTTTTTTAAATTCTCATACCTTCTTTTATTTTGCATAAATTTTTCTCTTTTTTAATTTTTTGTTTGACTTTTTATATTCTTGGGTCTTATATGTTTTTTAATTTTTCGTATTTTTTAAACTATTTTTTTTCATTTTGTCATTCCGTTTCATTTTTGAAATTTTTATTCAATTTTGTCCTTTTCATTTTCCTAATTTTTATATTTTTTGTTGTATTTTTGTTTTTTTTGTTTTTTTGTGCTTTATTTATCTTTTTTCTTTTGCTTTAATTTTCTTTCTTTATTTATAATTTCATAAATTGTTATAAAGTTTTGGAATTTTTTATTTTTCTATCTTTTTTTCTTTTATCATTCTTGGTTATTTTTTATTGCATTTTTATAATTTTTCATTCACTTTTTCTCCTTTCAAATTTTTCTTCTTTTATTTACTTTTTTTTATGTGCTTTCATTCTCTTTTGTTCACTTTTTTCTTTTTGTTTTATTTCATATTTTTGCCTCTTCTTTTTCTCATTTTTTTCTCAAATTTTATTTTATATATTTTGTATTTTCATTTTGTATTTTTTTCTTAAATCTTTTTGTTCACACCTTTTTTTTTTTCTTTTTTATAATTTTAAAACCTCAAATTTCTTTTATTGTGCACTTTCTTTTATTTTATTTTTCCTCTTTTTCCATTTTATATTTTTTTTCTTTTTCCTTGTACATTCTAAACTAAAGGTGTTATTCATTTTATCTTTTTATATTTTTTTGATTCGCTAATTTTTTATTTTCTTACTTTGTTTATTTTTATGTTTTCTTTTTTTGGTATTTTATTTTATTTTTTAATAACTTTTTCCCTTCACAATTTTTCTTCTTTTTGCTTGTTTTTTCATATGCTTTCATTTCTACTTGTTTTAATTTTTTCGTTGTTTTAAAATTTTTTATTTTTCTGTTTTTTATTCCAAATCTTTTGTCTTTTCTTTCTTTTTCCACAAATTTCCTTTCATTTCTTATTTGCGTTTTTAAATTCTCATACCTTCTTTTATTTTGCATAAACTTTTCTCTTTTTTAATTTTTTATCTGACTTTTTATATTCTTAGGTCTTATATGTTTTTCAATTTTTCATATTTTTTAAACTATTTTTTTTTCATTTTGTCATTCCGTTTCCTTTTTAAAATTTTTATTCAATTTTTGTCCTTTTTCATTTTCTTACTTTTTATATTTTTTGTTGTATTCTTGTTTTTTTTTCTTTTTTTGTGCTTTATTTATCTTTTTTCTTTTGCTTTCATTTTTTTTCTTATTTTTTTTTCTTTCTTTATTTATAATTTCATAAATTTTTCTAAGGTTTTGGAATTTTTTATTTTTCTATCTTTTTTCTTTTATCATTCTTGGTTATTTTTTATTGCATTTTTATAATTTTTCATTAACTTTTTCTCCTTTCAATTTTTTCTTCTTTTTTTTTATTTTTTTTACGTGCTTTCATTTTTTTGTTCACTTTTTTCTATAAATTTTTTTCTTTTTTTTTTATTTCATATTTTTTCCTCTTCTTTTTCTTATTTTTTTCTCAAATTTTATTTTATATATTTTGTATTTACATTTTTTATTTTTTTCATAAATCTTTTTGTTCACACCTTTTTTTCTTTTTTCTTTATAATTTTAAAATCTCAAACTTCTTTTTTTGTGCACTTTCTTTTATTTTATTTTTCATCTTTCATATTTTATATCTTTTTCCTCTATTTGTTATATTTTTTTTTCTTTTTCTTTTTACTTTCTAAACTAAAAGTTTTTTCATTTTGTCTTTTTATATTTTTTTGATTCGCTAATTTTTTATTTTCTTACTTTGTTTATTTTTATTTTTTTCCTTTTTTGGTATTTTATTTTATTTTTTCTCTTAATTTCTTTTTTTATTTTTTTTTTACTTTGTAATTTTTTAATAACTTTTTCCCTTCACCATTTTCCTTCTTTTTGCTTTTTTTTTCATATGCTTTCATTTTTACTTGTTTTAATTTTTTCGTTGTTTTAAAATTTTTTATTTTTCTGTTTTTTATTCCAAATCTTTTGTCTTTTCTTTTTTTTTCCACAAATTTCCTTTCATTTCTTATTTCCGTTTTTAAATTCTCATACCTTCTTTTATTTTGCATAAACTTTTCTCTTTTTTAATTTTTTGTCTGACCTTTTATATTCTTAGGTCTTATATGTTTTTCAATTTTTCATATATTTTTAAACTATTTTTTTTTCATTTTGTCATTCCGTTTCCTTTTTCAAATTTTTATTCAATTTTTGTCCTTTTTCATTTTCTTACTTTTTATATTTTTTCTTGTATTCTTGTTTTTTTTCTTTTTTTGTACTTTATTTATCTTTTTTCTTTTGCTTTAATTTTTTTTCTTATTTTATTTTCTTTCTTTAATTATAATTTCATAAATTTTTCTAAGGTTTTGGAATTTTTTATTTTTCTATCTTTTTTCTTTTATCATTCTTGGTTATTTTTTATTGCATTTTTATAATTTTTCATTAACTTTTTCTCCTTTCAAATTTTTCTTCTTTTTTTTACTTTTTTTTATGTGCCTTCATTCTTTTTTGTTCACTTTTTTCTATAAATTTTTTTCTTTTTGTTTTATTTCATATTTTTGCCTCTTCTTTTTCTCAAATTTTATTTTATATATTTAATATTTTCATTTTTTATTTTTTTATTAAATCTTTTTGTTCACACCTTTTTTTCTTTTTTCTTTATAATTTTAAAACCTCAAACTTCTTTTTTTGTGCATTTTCTTTTATTTTATTTTTCATCTTTCATATTTTATATCTTTTTCCTTTATTTATTATATTTTTTTTCTTTTTCTTTGTACATTCTAAACTAAAAGTTTTTTCCATTTTATATTTGAAATTTTTATTCATTTTGTCTTTCTATATTTTTTTGATTCACTAATTTTTTATTTTCTTACTTTGTTTATTTTTATTTTTTCCCTTAATTTATTTTTTTATCTTCTTTTTTTTCTGCTTTGTAATTTTTTAATAATTTTTTTCCTTCACAATTTTCCTTCTTTTTGCTTTTTTCCATATGCTTTCATTTTTACTTGTTTTAATTTTTTCGTTGTTTTAAAATTTTTTATTTTTTTGTTTTTTATTCCAAATCTTTTGTCTTTTCTTTTTTTTCCACAAATTTCCTTTCATTTCTTATTTGCGTTTTTAAATTCTCATAACTTTTTTTATTTTGCATTAACTTTTCTCTTTTTTAATTTTTTGTCTGACTTTTTATATTGTTAGGTCCTATATGATTTTCAATTTTTTGTTTTTTTTCACTATTTTTTTTCATTTTGTCATTCCATTTCATTTTTGAAATTTTTATTCAATTTTTGACCTTTTTTATTTTCTTACTTTTTATATTTTTTGTTGTATTTTTGTTTTTTTTTCTTTTTTCATGCTTTATTTGTCTTTTTTCTTTTGGTTTAATTTTTTTTCTTTTTTTTTTCTTTCTTTATTTATAATTTCCTTAATTTTTATAAAGTTTTGGAATTTTTTATTTTTCTATCTTTTTTCTTTTATCATTCTTGGTTATTTTCTATTGCATTTTTACAATTTTTCACTAACTTTTTCTCCTATAAAATTTTTCTTCTTTTTTTTTACTTTTTTTATGTGCTTTCATTCTTTTTTGTTCACTTTTTTCTTTGTTTAAAATTTTCAATAAATTTTTTTCTTTTTCTTTTATTTTTAAATTTTTTTGCCTCTTCAATTTTTAGTTTTTTCTTCTTTTTCTCATTTTTTTCTCAAATTTTCTTTATATATTTTGTATTTTCATTTTTTATTTTTTTCTTAAATCTTTTTGTTTGCACCTTTTTTTATTTCTTCTTTATAATTTTAAAACCTCAAAGTCCTTTTTTCGTGCACTTTCTTTTATTTTATTTTTCATTTTTCATATTTTATATCTTTTTCCTCTATTTGTTTTCTTTTTTTTTTGTTTTTCTTTGTACATTATAAACTAAAAGGTTTTTCCATTTTATATTTGAAATTTTTATTCATTTTGTCTTTTTATATTTTTTTGATTTGCTAATTTTTTATTTTCTTACTTTATTTATTTTTATTTTTTCCTTTTTTGGTATTTTATTTTATTTTTTCTCTTAATTTATTTTTTTATTTTTTTCTACTTTGTAATTTTTTAATAACTTTTTCCCTTCACAATTTTCTTTTTTTTTTTGCTTTTTTTTCACATGCTTTCATTTTTACTTGTTTTAATTTTTTCGTTGTTTTAAAAATTTTTATTTTTTTGTTTTTTATTCCAAATCTTTTGTCTTTTCTTTTTTTTTCCACAAATTTCCTTTCATTTCTTACTTGCATTTTTAAATTCTCATACTTTTTTTTTTGCATTAACTTTTCTCTTTTTTAATTTTTTGTCTGACTTTTTATATTGTTAGGTCTTATATGTGTTTCAAGTTTTTGTATTTT
This sequence comes from Durio zibethinus, assembly GCF_047325235.1. Lineage (NCBI taxonomy): Eukaryota > Viridiplantae > Streptophyta > Magnoliopsida > Malvales > Malvaceae > Durio > Durio zibethinus. The sequence continues at coordinate 12,041,985 of NC_143180.1, read as the reverse complement.
TTAAACTACATTTGTGCACTTTATTTTATTTGTGCACTTTATTTTATTTTTCATCTTTCATATTTTATATCTTTTTCCAGTATTTGTTTTTTTTTATTTTTCTTTGCACATTCTAAACAAAAAGTCTTTTCCATTTTATATTTGAAATTTTTATTCATTTTGTCTTTTTATAGTTTTTTTATTCACTAATTTTTTATTTTCTTCCTTTGTTTATTTTTATTTTTCCTTTTTTCATATTTTATTTAATTTTTTCACACAATTTATTTTTTTCCTTTTTTTTTCTACTTTGTAATTTTTTAATAACTTTTTGCCTTCACAATTTTCCTTCTTTTTTCTTTTTTTTCATATGCTTTCATTTTTACTTGTTTTAATTTTTTTGTTGTTTTAAAAATTTTTATTTTTCTATTTTTTATTCCAAATCTTTTGTCTTTTCTTTTTTTTTCCACAAATTTCCTTTCATTTCTTATTTGCGTTTTTAAATTGTCTTACTTTTTTTTATTTTGCATTAACTTTTTTTTAAATTTTTATCTGACCTTTTATATTGTTAGGTCTTATATGTTTTTCAATTTTTTGTATTTTTTCAGCTAATTTTTTTTTCATTTTGTCATTCCATTTCATTTTTGAAATTTTTATTCAATTTTTGTCCTTTTTCATTTTCTTACTTTTTATAATTTTTTGTTGTGTTTTTCTTTTTTTTTCTTTTTTCGTGCTTTATTTATCTTTTTTCTTTTGCTTTAATTTTTTTTCTTATTTTATTTTCCCTCTTTATTTATAATTTCATAAATTTTTATAAAGATTTAAATTTTTTATTTTTCTAACTTTTTTTCTTTTATCATTCTTGGTTATTTTCTATTGCATTTTTATAAATTTTCATTAACTTTTTCTCCTATCAAATTTTTCTTCTTTTTTTTACTTTTTTTTATGTGCTTTCATTCTTTTTTGTTCATTTTTTTCTTTGTTTTTAAATTTTCTATAAAATTTTTTCTTTTTGTTTTATTTCATATTTTTACCTCTCCATTTTTTAGTTTTTTATTTTTTTTCTTATTTTTTCTCAAATTTTATTTTATATATTTTGTATTTTTATTTTTTATTTTTTTCTTAAATCTTTTTGTTGACACCTTTTTTTATTTCTTCTTTATAATTTTAAAACCTCAAACTCCTTTTTTCGTGCACTTTCTTTTATTTTATTTTTCATTTTTCATATTTTATATCTTTTTCCTCTATTTGTTTTCTTTTTTTTTTGTTTTTCTTTGTACATTATAAACTAAAAGGTTTTTCCATTTTATATTTGAAATTTTTATTCATTTTGTCTTTTTATATTTTTTTGATTCGCTAATTTTTTATTTTCTTACTTTATTTATTTTTATTTTTTCCTTTTTTGGTATTTTTTTATTTTTTCTCTTAATTTATTTTTTTATTTTTTTCTACTTTGTAATTTTTTAATAACTTTTTCCCTTCACAATTTTTTTTTTTTGCTTTCTTTTCACATGCTTTCATTTTTACTTGTTTTAATTTTTTCATTGTTTTAAATATTTTTATTTTTTTGTTTTTTATTCCAAATCTTTTGTCTTTTTTTTTTTTCCACAAATTTCCTTTCATTTCTTACTTGCATTTTTAAATTCTCATACTTTTTTTTTATTTTGCATTAACTTTTTTCTTTTTTAATTTTTTGTCTGACTTTTTACATTGTTAGGTCTTATATGTTTTTCAAGTTTTTGTATTTTTTAAACTAATTTTTTTTCATTTTATCATTCCATTTCATTTTTGAAATTTTTATTTAATTTTTGTAATTTTTCATTTTCTTACTTTTTATAATAAATATTATACAATCCAAAATAATAAGTAATAAATAAATTAAATAAATAAAAAATAATAAGTAATAAATAAAAGATAAATATTATACAAGATAATTTTGTTAATTAGATAAATTAAATGATAAATAAAAACAATTTTCAAGATAAAATACAAAAATATCTTAATTAGATATCTAATTAGTATACATGCACATAACATCTTCCATTTCTAATGAAGTCAAAGTTTCATTCAACAATGTTTTAATATCCATAACATTATAAAATTTTTATAAAAAAACAAAAATAACAAAAATAAAAGGAAAAAGATAAAATAAGTACTAAAAAAGAGAAAAAATTTAAAAAAACACAAAATAGAAAAAATAAAAAAAGTAAGTAAATGAAAAAATACTTAGTCAAAAGAAAAAATTTTAAAAGTACAAAAGCTAATAAAATTTTCAAAAATGAAGAAAAAATGATCAAATAAAAAAAATTTTAGTTTATAAAATACAAAAAAAAAATCAAAAATATAGCAACTAATAAGAAAAAAAGACATAAAAATCAAAGATCAAAAATAAAAGAAAATAAAAAATGAAAAGGGATGACAAAGTAGAAAAAAATTTAGTTTAGAAAATACAAGCCAAAAAAAGTAAAAAGACAAAAAAATAAAAAAATCAAAGACAAAAAAATTAACAAAGAGAAAAGGTTAATACAAAATAAAAACAAGAAATAAAAAGAAATTTGTCAAAAAATTAGAAAAATAAGAAAAAAAATAAAAAATGAAGAGGCAAAAATATGAAATAAAACAAAAAAAAGTTTCTAGACAATTTTAAAACAAAGAAAAAAAAGGAAAAAAAATATGAAAGCACATGAAAAAATAAGTAAAAAAAATGAAGAAAAATTTAAAAGGAAAAAAAGTTAACGAAAATTTACAAAAATGCAATAGAAAATAACCAATAATGATAAATAAAAAAAAAGATAAAAGATAAAAAAATAAAAAAATCCAAAACATTATAAAAATTTATGAAAATATAAATAAAGAAAGAATTAAAAAATAAACCAAAATAAAAAATAAAAATAAAATAAGAAAAACATATAAAAGCAAAAGAAAAAAGATAAATAAAGTACAAAAAAGAAAAAAAATTAATACAAATAAGAAAAGAGAAAAATATAAAATAAAAATATAAAAAATAAGAAAATAAAAAATAATGAATAAAAAATAAAAAAGACAAAAGACAAAAATTGAATAAACATTTCAAAAATGGAAAGGAATGACAAAATGAAAAAAAATTAGCTTAAAAAATACAAAAAAAAATTGAAAATAAATAAGAAATAATAAGAAAACAATATAAAAAATCGAAGATAAAAAATTAAAAAAGATAAAAGTTAATGCAAAATAAAAATGAAAACCAAAGAACAAAATGCAAAAAAAAAAAAGTATGAGAATTTAAAAACACAAATATGAAATAAAAAAAATTTGTGAAAAAAATAAGAAAAGCAAGAAAAGAATAAAACTGAAAGGACAAAAGTTTGATATAAAAAAAAGCAAAAAAAAGAACACAAAAAATTTTAAAACAATGAAAAAATTAAAACAAATAAAAAATAAAAACATATGAAAAAAAAGAAAGCAAAAAGAAAGAAAATTTTGAAGGAAAAAAGTTATTGAAAAATTATAAAATAGAACAAAAAAATCAAAATAAGACAAAATAAAAAAATAAAAAAGTTACAAAAAATAAAAATAAAAAAATTTTGAACTTTATAAAAATTTTTTAAAATATAAATAATAAATAAATTGAGAGAAAATATTAATATAAAAGAAAAAATAAAATAAAATACTAAAAAAATTACAAAAATCAAAACAATTAAAAATAAATAAAAGCAAAAAATAAAAAAGTAAGAAAATAAAAAATTAGTGAATCAAAAAAATATAAAAGGATAAAATGAATAAAAATTTCAAATATAAAATAGAAAAAAACTTTTAGTTTAGAATATACAAAGAAAAAGAAAAAAAATATAACAAATATAGAAAACAAGATATAAAAAATAAAATAAAAGTCAATACAAAATATAAATAACAACAAAAGAAAGTGCATAAAAAAAGAAGTCCAAGATTTTAAAATTGTAAAGAAGAAATAAAAAAAAAAAGCATGAACAAAAAGATATAACAAAAAGCAAAAAAAATAAAAAATGAATATACAAAATATATAAAAAAAATTAAAACAAAAAAATCAAAGCAAATGAACAAATAAGTTAAAAGAAAAAGAAAAATTTTAAAAAGAAAAAAAAGAATTAATGAAAAACTATAAAAATAGAATAGAAAATAGCAAAAAAATAAAATAAAAATAAAAAATGACAACAAATATGAGACAAACCAAAAGAATAAAAGATTAAAAAATAAAGTAAATATCCATAACATTATAAATTTTTTACAAAAAAGAACAAAAATTAACAATAAAAAATAAAAGGAAAAATAAAATAAGAGAAAATATTAAAGCAAAAGGAAAAAGATAAAATAAGTACTAAAAAAGAGAAAAAAAATTAAAAATAAACAAAAACACAATAAAAAAATAAAAAAGTAAGGAAATAAAAAAATGAGTCAAGAAAAAATTTAAAAACACAAAAACTAATGAAAATGAAAAAAAAAATGACAAAATAGAAAAAAATTTAGTTTATAAAATACAAACAAAAAAAAATATAAGAAATAATAAGAAATAAAAATTAAAAATTAAAAGAAGAAAAAAGTTAATACAAAATAAAAAATAAAAACAAAAGACAGAAGTGTGGAAGAGATTTTAAAAATATAAAGAAATAAAAAAATACGAAAAAAAATAAGAAAAGCAAGAAAAAATACAAAAATAAAAATAAAAATACAAAAGATATAAGATACAATAAAATAAATAGAGAATTTTAAAAACAAAGAATAAAAATTAAACAAAAAAAAGCTTATGAATGCATAGGAACAAATAAGAAGAAAAAATTAACAAGAAATAAAGAGTTAACCAAAAATTAGGAAAATAGCAAAAAAGTGAGAAAATGAGAAAATAAAGAAAACCAAAAGAAAAGAAAGATTAAAAATAAAGTATCCAGAACAACATAAAAATTTAAAAAATATAAATAAATAATTAAAATAATTAAAAACAAAAACAAAAAATAATAGGAAAAATAAAATAAAATAAAATATTAAAGCAAAAGATAAAAGATAAAATAAAGTATTAAAAAAGAAAAATAAATAAAGAAAAATTGAAAAAGAAAAAATACAAAATTAAAAAATTAAAATGAACATGAAAAAATAACGAATTAAAAGAAAAAAGTAAAAAAGACAAAAAATGATTAAAAATTTCAAAAATGAAAAGGAATGATAAAATAGAAAAAAATTACTTTAAAAAATACAAAAAAAAACTAAAAAATATAACAAGTAATAAGAAAACATATATAAAAAATCGAAGATAAAAAATAAAACAAGGTAATACAAAATAAAAATAAAAACAAAAGAAATAAGTGCAAAATAAAACACAAAAATTAGATAGAAATGCTAAAAAAAAACCTAAAAAAATAAAGAAGAAAAACCTTAAGAAAAAATAAAAAATGAAAAAAAAAGATAAAAAGTAAAGAGCACGAAAAGAAAGAAAAAATTAATAAAAAATAAAATAAATGACAAATTAAATGGAAGTAACAAAAAAAATCAAAGTATAAAGGAAAATATTTAGTAAAAGAGGAATAGAATGAAAATAAAAGGATAGTATTCAGCAAAAAAAAAAAATAGAATGAAAATAAGAAAAAATATATAAACTAAATAAAAGAAAAATTAAAAGTGAAAAATTAAGAAAATCCATAAAAAGTTAAAAAAAAAAAACAAAAAGCTAAAAAAACCAAAAAAAAAGGAAATAAAGACATAGAAAAACTCTAGAATGCTCAAATTTGAATTTATGTTTTAAAACTTAATTTGAATTTTAAAGTTTAAATGCAAAATATTTTGATTTGACTTTATTGCTTTAAATTTAGAATTTTTAATTTTTAAAATTAAAAGCTATAATTGAATTTAATTTAACAAATGTCTAATTGAATGAGTAATTTAAATTTGAATCTTTTAATTTTTTTTTTGTTTTAAAACTAAATTTGAATTTTTAAGCTTTTAGATGTAAAATATTTTTATTTGTAATTATTGATTTGAAGTTGTATATTTAAACCAAATTAGTATTTTGAATTTGTTAAAAGTTATAATTAAGTTTAACTTAGCACAATACCTATTGAATAGGTAATTTAAATTTAAGCCTTCTAAAATTTTTTTTGTAAGTTTCATTCAAATTCAAAATAAACGTTAAAAGTACTCCTAAAATACTAAATAAAAAAATTTCTCGAGAGGTTTTTTTTTTTTCTTTGTAAACAAAATTAGAATTCTAAGAAACAAAGATAGCATAAAACAATATTACAATCTAAAACATGCTTGAAAATTAAAAATATTCAAAAGCTTTATTTAAAAATGAATCATCTAACAAGCTCTAGGCCATGCCATATGATTAACAAAACTAATAATTATAATAAGAGCCAATAAAATTTGAACAATGTAAAAATACATATACATGAAGTAAATAATGATGGAGATAACAATTCTAAACTAGTGTTATTATATATAAGCCAATAAAATTCCAAAAGAAAATAATAAAGATAATTATTATCTTTTAACAAATTGTATTAAATAAATGATAAATTTTATACAATCCAAAATAATAAATAAAATAATAAGTAAAAACAAGATAATTTGTTAATTAGATAAAATACATGATTAATAAAAACAAATTACAAGAAAAATTACAAGATAATCTTAATTAGATATCTAATTAGTATACATACACATAACATCTTCCATTTCTAATGAAGTCAAAGTCTCATTCAACAATGTTTAATAATAAGGTGATCTACTTTTAAGTTAAACACAAGCAACATGCCACATATATAGAGAACAATGCTATTTTAGAAATAAAGACAATCAAACTTGAACTTCATCATTTAATACCATAACGAACTACAAATCCCAAAGTAAAAAGATTCAAGGTAAAGACTGCTTACAAGATAAACCTAATCACATCCATTGCCATCCCATATATCAATTGAACCTCAAGCTTACAAATCAAACATTAGAAATGTTTAACTCAAAACCCCAAAGATATGAAAGTAGAAGGCCTTTAAGAACCTAAAAAGAAATTAAAACTAAAGCAACAAAAACTTAACAAGAAAATATTAGAATGAAAGGCTAAAGATAAGAAGTAGTTTTGCATCTCAACATAAATATACAACAATTAAAAATAAAAATAAAAAAAGATAACCCAATTAAAAATAAAAATAAAAGGTAAAATACAATAAGAAAAATATTAAAACGAAAGAAAAAAGATAAAATAAAGTACTAAAACAAGAAATAAATAAAAAAAATAAGGAAAAAGAAATTAAGAATGAACAAAAAGGTAAGAAAATGAAAAAATAACGAATCAAAATTTAAAAAATGAATAAAAATTTCAAAAATGAAAAGGGATGACAAAATAGAAAAACAATTAGTTTAGAAAATACAAGCAACTATATATATATATATATATATATATATAAGAAGTAATAAGAAAAATTAACAAAGAAAAAAAGTTAATATAAAATAAAAATAAAAACAAAAGAAGGAAGTGCAAAAAAAAAAATGGAAACAAGAAATAAAAAGAAATTTGTGAAAAAAAGAGAAAATCAAGAAAAAAGAATAAAAAAAAGTATACAAAAAATTTTAAAACAAAGAAAAAGGGGAAAACAAAAAAATATGAAAAGCACATGAAAAATAAGTAAAAAAAAATTTAAAAGGAAAAAAGTTAATGAAAAATTATAAAAATGCAATAGAAAATAACCAACAAATGATAAAATAAAATAAAAAAGCAAAAGAAAAGATAAAGAGATGACAAAAATAAAAAATCCAAAACATTTTAAAAATTTATTAAAATATAATTAAAAAATAAAAAATAAAAATAAAATAAGAAAAAAATATTAAAGCAAAAGAAAAAAGATAAATAAAGTACAAAAAAAGGAAAAAATAATACCAATAATAAAAAATTTTAAAATATACAAAAATACAATAAAAATAACAAAGTGAGAAATGAAAAAATAATGACTCAAAAATAAAAATAAAAAAAGGAAAAGGAAAATGAATGACAAAATGAAAAAAAATTAGTATGAAAAATACAAAAAAATTGAAAAAAATAATAAGAAAATAGCATAAAAAAATCAAAGATAAAAAAATTAAAAAAGAGAAAAGTTAATATAAAATAAAAATGAAAACCAAATAAGGAAGTGGAAAAAAATAAAAATAAAAAGAAATTTGTGAAAAAAAAATAAGAAAAGCAACAGAATAATAAAAATTAAAAAAAAAATGAAAGCATATGAAAAAATAAGTAAAAAGAAAGAAAAATTTATAGGAAAAAAAGTTATTGAAAAATAATAAAATAGAACAAGAAATGAGAAAATAAAAAAATAAAAAAAACCAAAAAAAAGAAAAAAGATTCAAAAATAAAAAATAAAAAAATTCAAAACTTTATAAAAATTTTTTAAAATATAAATAAAAAAGGAAAAAATAAAATAAAATACTAACGAAAAGGCAATAAAAATAAGAAAAGCAATTAGAAATAACAAAAAAAAAGAAAAAGAAAATAAAAAATTAACAAATCAACAAAATAATAAAAAAAGAGAAAATGAATAAAAATTTCAAAAATAAATAGAAATGTCAAAATAGAAAAAAAAACTTTTAGTTTAGAAAATACAAAGAAAAACAAAAAAAAACAAATATAAAAAATCAAAGAAAAGTTAATACAAAATATACTAAAAACAAAATGAAGTGTGAAAAAAGATATAAGAAAAAGTAAAAAAATAAAAAAATGAAAATACTAAATATATAAAATAAAAACAAAATAAAAAAACAAATAAAAATTTCAAAAATGAAATGGGATGACAAAATAGAAAAAAATTTAGTTTAGAAAATACAAGCAATATATATATATATATATAAGAAGTAATAAGAAAACTTAACAAAGGAAAAAAGTTAATACAAAATAAAAATAAAAACAAAAAAAAGAAGTGTAAAAAAAAATGGAAACAAGAAATAAAAAGAAATTTGTGAAAAAAAAGACAAAAAAGAAAAGACAAATATGAAATAAAACAAAAAGAAAAAAAAGTATATAGAAAATTTTAAAACAAAGTAAAAGGTGAAAACAAAAAAAATGAAAGTACATGAAAAAATAAGTAAAAAAAAGGAAGAAAAATTTAAAAGGAAAAAAAAGTTAATGAAAAATTACAAAAATGCAATAAAAAATAGCCAACAAATGATAAAATAAAAAAAAAAGCAAAAGAAAAGATAAAAAGATGAAAAAATAAAAAATCCAAAAACCTATAAAAATTTATGAAAATATAAATAAAAAGAAATAAAAATAAGAAAAAATATTAAAGCAAAAGAAAAAAAGATAAATAAAGTACAAAAAAAATCAATACCAATAAGAAAAGAAAAAAATTAAAAATATACAAAAATATAATAAAAATAAAAAAAGTAAGAAATGAAAAAATAACGACTCAAAAATAAAAAATAAAAAATGAATAACAATTTCAAAAATGAAAAGGAATGACAAAATTAAAAAAAAAATTAGTATAAAAAATACAAAAAATGAAAAAAAATAATGAGAAAGCAGTATAAACAATCAAAGACAAAAAAATTAAAAAAAGAGAAAAGTTAATATAAAATAAAAATGAAAACCAAAGAAGAAAATGCAAAAAAAAAGTATGAGAATTTAAAACCGCAAATAAGAAATAAAAAAATTTGAGAAAAAAATAAGAAAAACAAGAGAAGAATAAAAATTAAAACAAAAAAATGAAAGCATAAGAAAAAATAAGTAAAAAAAAAAGAAAAATTTGTAGGAAAAAAAGTTATTGAAAAATAATAAAATAGGACAAGAAATGAGTAAATAAAAAAATAAAAAAATTTAAAACTTTATAAAAATTTTTTAAAATATAAATAAAAAAGGAAAAATAAAATAAAATACTAACAAAAAATCAATAAAAATAAGAAAAGTAATTAGAAATAAACAAAAAAAAAAAGAAAACAAAAAATTAACAACTCAACAAAATAATAAAAAAAGACAAAAATGATTAAAAATTTCAAAAATAAATAAGAATGTCAAAATAGAAAAAACTTTTAGTTTAGAAAATACAAAAAAAAAACAACGAAAAAAACAAATATAGACAAAAAGATATAAAAAACCAAAGAAAAGTTAATACAAAATATAATAAAAACAAAATGAAATGAGAAAAAAGATATAAGAAAAAGTAAAAAATAAAAAAAATGAAAATACTAAATATATAAAATAAAATCAAAATAAAAAAATTTTCAAAAATGAAAAGGGATGACAAAATAGAAAAAAAAATTAGTTTAGAAAATACAAGCAAATATATATATATATAAGAAGTAATAAAAAAACTTAACAAAGGAAAAAGTTAATACAAAATAAAAAAAAAAAAAACAAGGAAGTGAAAAAAAAATGGAAACAAGAAATAAAAAGAAATTTGTGAAAAAAAGAGAAAAACAAGAAAAAAATATAAATTAGAAAACTTACCCATTTCTTCTTAACTTCTTTTTTCCTTCTGCTTATTTTATTGCCAAAATCTCGTCTACTTTCATGTACATGTTACACCCATTCTTTCTATTTGTGAAGTATAGTTTTTCATGATTCTGTGTGTATGGCTATTAAGAGATTGTTTCTTCAGGCTACCTCTCGTTCTTTTTTCCCTCCAGTGTTTATATTTTGCTCTTTCTTTACCATAAAATTGTTTTGATCGGTATTGTTCTTGAGTACTCCATTTGCTCTTCACCATGTTGTAAATCAGAATTTTCCAAACTAAAGTTGGAATATTTGGTGGCTCTACCGTACTTGACGATGAAAATTTCTTCTTTCATCATATATGATAGTAGAAAAAATCATCTTTATAATGAACATACTTGCCCCATCTCTTACTTTGATCTTGTTATCAAATTATTAGGGGTAACAACAGGTTGGATTAGGGCATCCTCTAAGCCGGTTTAGGTAGCATGGATTTGGATGGTAAGATTAGAGCATCTTAAAGTTCGGCTTGGGTAGTATGGTTTGGATGGTATTCCAATAGTAAAATATTATAATTCATTGTAAGTTGTCATAAAGTTTGGATAGTATTTTAAAGGTACTAATTATCCGAACTTGATTATAAATAATAATATTTAATATTATAGATTTATTTAAAAATGATTTATTATGAAGGTAATAATTAAATTAATTCATTAAGTGTTCTAATTTATAATTTTAGCTTTTATTTATTTTATATGGATTACTTTCATTTATTAATTTAATTTCTTTTAATAATATTTTTTAAAGTCAATTTTAAATTTGAATTTAAAATTTAACTTAATAAACGAATATTTAATGAGTTTGAACAATAATGGGTTTTTTTATATATATATTATGTGAGTTAGATTTACATAATAAAATTAAAAATTATTTGAGTATTTATTGAATTCAAATATTTTAATAAATAAAAAAATTTGGATACTTAAAATTAACATATATTCTATCTGTTGTCATTCATAAAATTCGTAACACAATTTATAAAGCAAGCTTCCCTACTAGTTTCAAACCGCAGAAAAACAAGTTCTATTTCTTCCTCTTGAATCATCATAAGAATTAAAATATTTTTGTGATCTTTGATGTAACATGTGATGCAAAGATAATATGATTATTTAAAATGGTAAATTTTGGTATTCACTCTATTTTTGTTTAGCTATTATTTGAAGTGAAAGTTTTCTCCAATTGTTTCCGATTAGTTTGTACTCTGAAACAGCTTGCTTGCATGATATCAAAACATCAAACATATTTTATTAGTGATTAAGGTTGTCTTTTAATATGTCGAATTCAAAAACAAGCCAAAGTAATCTTTTTAATTGATATTTGATACTAGCATAGATAATTAGAAAATGATTGGGCCTACGAAAAAAGACAAGGAGAGAATTATAAAATTAAGTACTTCATAAAAATATTTATTATTTGATTTTATAATAAAATAATTAATAAAAATATTTATAAGTAAAATTAATAAAAAATTAAAATTACATCTCAATATTTAAATGTACATATATTTTGATTAAATGTATATATAACATATAATAATCATTTAAATTTTAAATTAACACCTATTAAACATTAAAGTGATAAAAATAAATTATATTTTTATTAATTTTATATGTTAAATTATGATATCAATTAATAAAAATTTGTGAGATCACCTTTTAGTAAATTTTCCGTCAAACAAATGAACCAACGGCCCATATATATTAATCAAAAAGTTACTTATTTATTCCTTTTAATTTTACTTTTGTTCAAGCTTCTTGTTGACCGTAGGGTTGAAGCAGCAGATAACGCCACCACTCTATTCTCTCTCTTGCAAGCCCCTGACTCTCACTTCATCATGTCTCAATCTTCTCATATTTTTTCTCTTACGATTCTTGTTTTTCTTCTAAAATTTTCTAATTTTCTTCAACAATGGGAGCTTCGTTGCCTCCGAAGGAAGCTAACCTCTTCAAACTCATTGTCGTAAGGCTTCGATTCTCTTTTCTCTCTCATTTTTCAGTTCGTATCTACGTATTTCTAGTTGGTATTTATACTTGTATTTTGCTTTCTTATTTTTTGTTTATTCGATCGCACTTCTTTTTTCTGTTTGTTCTTTGCTTGCAAAACCCTAGCTGGATTCTGGTCTGTTTGCTTGCTGAGAAAATCGGTGGATATCAATTATAAATGGAAATTTGGACTAGATAAGCTGGTTTGTCAATTAGGTTTTTGCTTTTGGGCAATTTTTCGTATAAATTAAGTTCATTTTCTTTGTTCTGTTTAGCGATTGAAGCTTAATTAAGTTTATTGCTTTGCTTAATTTAGGTCAATGAATTCGATTTTGTTGAAAAGCAACTTTAAAAAATTGAATTTTGCTTTGACCTTTTTTTTTTTTTAAAGTAAGGATGCTCGTTGTGCTTTCCTTTTGCTGATAATTCATTTCTATCATCACGGAGAAAATTAGAGAAATGAAAATAAAAGGGTTTGGTGACTCTTCCTACTTTAGTAATTTCTCTTGCATGTTGCCAACTTTTTAAAATAGGAATTTTGTTGGTTCCTAATGGGAAACAATTGTGGCATTTTGGCTTTGATGCACATAAGCATTCAAGACAATAACAAACTTTGTGAAACAATCTATTTAAGAATTTGATAGATTGACTGGGACAATTTTTAATGTAATTGTAGGCTTTGCAGGTTAAACTTGAATATTTATATATTTTAAGAACTTGTTCGTATTAGATATAGAATAGCAACATTTGGATGTTTTCCACTCGCTATTGAGAGTTTTCCCCCCTTCCCTCTTATTTCTCCTAATTTATAGTGAAAACTAGAGTTTTGACTGGTGAATTCTTACTCTATTTTAACTTCTATAGTAATGGACTCTTGACACTGTTTTTTTGCCTGATTTTTATGTAATTAATTTTTATCTGTTATTATACGCTAGCTAATTCTCATAACTGAATTTTTATTGCTTTGGAGGTCCATGTGCTATTGCTAAAGCTCTTGTATATTTTATCATTGCAGAAATCATATGAAACTAAACAGTACAAGAAAGGACTGAAGGCTGCAGATGCAATACTGAAAAAGTTTCCTGACCATGGAGGTCGTTTAATTTTAAGCACTTATTTATTTATTTGTTTTTGGCTGAGAGGCACTTATTGCTTAGTGTTTATGTTTGCATGGTTCTTGTAAGTGTACCTGTATAAAGATGCAAGAACTCTGAAACAAAAAGAACTTTACACTTTAGAGGAAAAAGGGGCTGTCACTAGATAGTTTATGTTGTTATCAAGGTTATTGGTTTCGATAATCCTTACAAGAATGCCTCTAAGTTGACGTGATTGTTTCTGTAGACTGTATGTTCCTTTCTCATATCTTATGATTGATGTCATTTGCATTTTTGAAAGCACTAGCTGTATCGTGACTAGTCCATGATTTATGATGGTTCTAGAGATAAGTGGAACATTCTAGCAGTATCAATGTGGAGATATTCTCTATCAACTGAATATATTGCATTAATTTCGGGTATATAACTGCATTTTTAACCTATACAGTTTGAAATCTGCAATATTTGAATACCTTCTTCATCTTGGTTGGGTTTTGTGAATATTCATTAGTGTGCAGTATTGGTAGAGTGTAGTAGCGTTTTGTTTAATATATCCATCCTTTTAAATATGCAGTTTCCAAGTAATATTTTATGCTATCTGGTAACTGTTTGTTTGTTGTGTTTGTATGTTGTCATATGGGCTTTTATTCATTATTGTCAGAAACATTGTCAATGAAGGGGTTAACCTTAAATTGCATGGATCGGAAAACTGAAGCTTATGAGCTTGTTCGGCTAGGTGTAAAGGTTATCTTATTTATTTTCTTTTGGTTGCTATAATGTCAAAGCAGTGTCACTTTTTCCAACATTGTTTTCATGTTTGTGTCTTAATGTAGAATGATGTAAAAAGTCATATTTGCTGGCACGTTTATGGTCTCTATCGGTCAGATAGAGAATACAGGGAGGCTATCGAATGCTATTGCAACGCTTTGAGAATAGATCCAGACAACATTGAAATACTACGGGACTTGTCACTCTTGCAGGTATACCTTATTTACCTTCCTTCTCTATGATTTGTACATCTAGACTCAGTGTTAAATCTAAGATGTTTATCTGTTGTATGCTTAATGTTAAGTAAGAACACTTACTTGTCATGGTATTTTTCGAACATTTAAAGGATTTTCTCTGTATAAGATTTCTTGTAAGCTTTGTGGTTTGCCTAAAAGATTTTTCAGATTCCATTGTAGAATTTAAGAATCTTAAGTATTAGGGTACTTATAGGCAAGTCAATATTGCAACTAAAATAGTTTGGTGCCAACTTTTGTGCAACTATAAGTTTCGTGGTAGTTGGTAAGGGCAGGTTCATTGTGGTAACTTAATATAACTGGATGAAAACACCAAGATCAGCTACATAGTTAGTAGTGAAGTGAAAATAAAATTTATGAAATTTGAAGCTGTTTAGTTGCTTGACGGAATCTACTAGTAGATGGATAGAAAAGGCATAATTATATTAAGATAGTAACAAAAGAGACGAAGATATATGGCTTAAAACAGAGGAATGGAATATGGAGATAACTCAACTAAAAGGGAGAGGCTGTATGAGACCATGAAAAAAATATCTTCTTAAACACTTAGAAAGTAGATGAGTCAGCTGGTTTTATAACTTTGAAAATTTAGATCATAGTTTTGGTAGAAACAATTTATGGCTTTAGGGGAAGGAAAAGGATATAACAGACATCATCTGATATTCTGGCAGCAGATTAATATGAGAGATGGTTCAGATTTAGTATCTTAATTGAAGGTTTTGTTTTGAGGCATACGCAAAAATAAAACATAAGTAATATAATCAGAAGCAACCAGTCTGATTTGATCATTTTGTTCTCATTATACTGTAACAAGGAACCACCTTGAATTGATAGTTTCTGGTCTACCGCCACAGATCCTTTTTCTCTCTCATTCTACTAGTTCCTTAATGGTTGAAAGTGTTTGTAGAATGACAAGTAATATAATCAGAAGCAACCAGTATGATTTGATCCTTTCATTCTCATTATCCTGTAAGAATCAACCACCTTGAATTGATACTTTCTGGTCTACTGCCACAGAACTTTTTTCTCTCTCATTCTACTAGTTCCTTAATGGTTGAAGGTTTTAACATGAATGACCTTTGCAATTGGAAAGTGTTTATACTTTCTGGATCAGATCTGGTTCGGTTCTTCTCTTAACTTCATCTGGACATGTGCCTTACTGCTCCAGAATAGTAACAAAAGTCGGCGTCTTTGATACTGAAATTGATGATTTTCATTTCTATTATTCTCCCTTGATGCTTTAGCGCTTGCCATATTATGGATTCTTAACTCATGATTTCAGATGATTAAGTCATTTGTTGGCATTAACTTATTTGTGCCCCCCCCCCCCCCTTTTATTTATGGTTTATATGCCTTGAAAAGTTATAGGAAAAAGTATGAAGATGATGAGCATTTGTCTTTCTACTAAGATATGAAGTTTGAGAGAAATTTTTTGGATTTGATCATGGTTTTGTATTTTCTTATTGTCATGTTTCAGGTTATTTCAGAAATTATTACATTTATGTTTTATCTTTTGCATTGCAGGCACAAATGCGAGATTTGACAGGATTTGTAGATACAAGACAACAACTTTTGCATTTGAAACCAAATCATTGCATGAACTGGATTGGCTTTGCTGTAGCCCACCATTTAAACTCAAAGTACTTGTCCTTTATTTTTTCTTACAAAAATTTGTTCCAATTCTTATGTTAACTTTCACCAATTTCTGTTGACTTTTATTTTGTGAAACATGTTTTAGAGTGTTGTTATTGTTATGTATACTTGAAGGTCCAAATCGAAGGGCCTTTTGGTATTGAAAGTTGAAATATTTGTTGATATAATGAAAGCCTTTCTTTAAATTAAATGCTTAATCCTGACTTAATGTTTCTAATTATATGATCAAATGGGTGCTAACATGGATGAAATTACTGTTGATTTTTAACACGTGGTCATATTGTTTGTATGACTTCAACTAAACATCCAATAAGATATCAAACTTCTTTTATGACAATATATGGTGGGTGTAGAATGTGTTAAAGATGTTACTAATATGTACAGATAGGTGGGTCGATAGATAGGTACCCTACTATTCTAAGCTGGTTGCACTTGCATTTATGAAATTTGGTTGCCAATTAGCCTTTTACAAACAATGCCTAGTTAACTGCAGAGTTCTGTTGTTTTTGCTATAGGTTTATATGGAGACAACGATGATGCCATATTTTCATTTGGCTTTATATATGAATGAATTGAAGTTGTTGGCACAACAGTTATGAGGGTTTTTCCTTTTCTGTCCCTGTCTTAGCCAAGTAGTTCTAAGTGAATGAAGTCTTATTAATTCATTCATCCTTTAGGTATTTATGTTGTATTCCTTTTTTTGGTTGATATTAGTGGTGCAAAAGCAGTTGAAATTTTGGAAGCATTTGAAGGGACATTAGAAGATGATTATCCACCAGATAATGAACGTTGTGAGCATGGTGAAATGCTTTTATATTAGGTATTGGTTATGTACTTCAACTCTTTTTTTTTGCATGCATATGTATGTGGGATGTGGCTGTAATTTCACATGAGTTGACTTCATTATACAGACATTCAAAATTTTAGAATTTATACTAACGTATAATGGGAGTGACTGATTTGGTGTCACTTGTTAACGAGATGCCAACACAGTTAGTGAAATTATCCATAAACCAAATAAAGTAATTAAATATACGAAAATTAAAGATTTTTAATGCCTTTACCTTCTTTATAAATGTGGTCCCATTTTTGAATTAATTCTAATTTTTTTCACATGCAATTAGAAAACCTACCCATTTCTTCTTAACTTCTTTTTTCCTTCTGCTTATTTTATTGCCAAAATCTCGTCTACTTTCATGTACATGTTACACCCATTCTTTCTACTTGTGAAGTATGGCTTTTCATGATTCTGTGTGTATGGCTGATAAGTTAAATTAAATCATCTCCAAGTTTACTTTAATCTGAGATGGAGGACTAACTAGTGGCCTATAGTGGTATTTGGCATCTATAAGATATTTAATTCTTGATGTATTCATGTTAGAGAGAAATATGGCTTGTTCACTAATTGTTGGGCCTTCTACAAGTAATCATATCTGTGGTGTTTGTACTTAGCAGCTCTGAATCTTAATAATTGCTAATCTCCAATTATATGTTCTGTGGAACCATTTCGGAATTTTTGTTTCTGACATCTTAATAAATTAGTGTATCTTTCTTTTTGACTACTCTTTTTTGGTTTAACACCATTAACATGATTCGAAAACAGCTTAGCCAATTGGACAAGTACCTACAAGCCTTAGCCCTTGCAGTAGCATTTATTTCTTTAATAATATATTGGCATAGAAATATGCATAATTACATTCATTATGCATAATGGATGCTGTACATCTAGACTAGTGGTGCCCCCTGCTGCTTTTCTGATGTTTATGAGGGTATGGTATTTTTCTCCAGATCTCTTTGCTAGAGGAATCTGGGTTTCTTGAGAGAGCACTTGAGGAATTGTATAAGAAAGAGCCAAAAATAGTAAGTGTCAAATGTATAATGCCTGAATACTTTTAACATTAAAAATCTTGTAAGTTTTGAATTTTTGGACATTAAAATTCTAACCAATTCTATTATTCTAGGTTGATAAATCGACTTATAAAGAACAAGAGGTTTCTCTCCTGGTGAAACTTGGATGCCTAGAAGAAGGTGCCAATATTTACAAGGCCTTACTTACCATGAACCCTGACAATTACAGGTGAGTCTTATGCATTTGGTACTCTTTTGAAACACCTAGTTAAGCTCATTAATAAATCTTTCATAGCAAAGAATATTAGTCAACTCTTTCCTTTTATATAGCACTTCTTGAAGTTATAATTGACTTCTTTTTCTCAATGCCGTGGTGTATTATTATTGTAGGAAATGAAGAATAATTAATATTCTGAATAGTTTGTGTGTTTAAATATATTTTTTTTGGGCTAATAGGTTTTTCAATTCTTCTTGTAGTAACACCCAAATTCCTTTACCTTTGTTAGAACTTTATGAAGGGTTAAAAGAATGGTAGAAATAGTCATTATTTTTTATGTTCTATTTTCGTTGGTGCTTTAAGCTTGAAACTAATCAGTGTGTATCCCTTATGTCACAAATTCAATCGTTTTTTAGTTTTAAATTTTGTTTCTTTAAGCTTTTGCTTATACTTGTGCATGTTACATTTACATCATGGTATCTTTACATAAAATGAGGTTATTTTTATTTTTTTCATTCTTGGGATTGTTTTATATCTCTCTGTCCTGTCAAGCCCTTTGCTTAGCTCTTTTAGTAAAAAGAAGCATTATGCACCACCTCATATATAAATATAATTAAAAAGTAGCAAAGCAACTATGAGCAGAACTGTAATTCTATACTACTATATGTGTCAACAGTCTCTTGGGTGCTTTCTCAGGTTGGGAAATGAGGAAAATTCTTTTACAGAACTGTTAAATTATGTCTCTTCACTCAGTATATGCCTATATATCAGTGCAATTTATTGCTATTAGGTCTGATAAACCGGGAGCTAACCAACTTACAATTTTTATATTTGTGTATGTATATTTTTCAGATATTATGAAGGCTTGCAGAAATGCTTTGGCCTGTATTCTGAAAATGCCAAGTATTCCTCTGATGAAGTTGATTGATTGGATGCATTATACAAATCACTTTCACAATAGTATACTTGGTCTTGTGCAGTTAAGGTGATGGATTTATGTTGTGCTTCTGTTTTCATTAGGAATTTATGATGGATGTTATCGATACATTCTGTTTATTGCAAAAACTCCCTAGTGGTGGAATGTGCTAGTCTAAACTGTTTTATTATGTCTTAACTGTTAAGTCATATTAATTTCATTTTCTGTTTTGTATCTGTTCTTTTTATTATTTTTTTTATGAGCTCCAAATGGTACCTTGGGATATTCTGTTCATTATATTTACTCTGGATTTCTTCTCTCTCTCTCTCTCTCTCTCTCTCTCTCTTATTTATGGAATCACATGATGCAAATCCAACGAAAACCTTACTTTTCTGCAGAGCTGTCAAGCTTTCTCCCCTTTTCTAGAGAGAGGAGGGGTGGCTATTTTTACAAATACTCTTGTAGGGATCTTATTTTTCTTGATGGCTTGATAAGAAATTATGTGACAAAAATCTAGTGATGTGCTTCTACAACAGACACAATCCATTCAATGGCTTGTGATATTCTTAAATAATCTAGAAATAGATAGTTGTGGTATTATGCTGAAATACTTAATTGATGTCTTGATGTAACAATTGTAAGAACTCTAGGTGGTTAAAATTATGCTTTCATACGCTTCACCCTTAGAGATTTCACATGGACTTATATTAGAACTTTGTTTTCTCAATTTTTAGAGGATACCTCTTGATTTTCTGCAAGGAGACAAATTTCGTGAAGCAGCATTTAATTACATTAAGCCTCTTCTAACAAAGGTATATGCATCCAATGAGATTTTTTTTTTTGTGTGTTAGTTTGACTGGTGTTTTTAGTTTGTTGGGTGAAATAATGATATATTTTCTTGGTGGTCTCAGGAGGTTCCATCTTTATTCTCAGACCTTTCTCCCTTGTATGATCACCCTGGAAAGGTAAGTTTTCTTACTTACATATTCTAAAAATAGAATTAAGTTTCTAAATATTGATTATTCTAAACTGCTTAGCAACTGGTTGGAGCTTGATTTCATTAGGATCGATTGCCTGCTTTGTTGACACTTACACAGGCAGACATATTGGAACAACTTATTCTTGAGTTGGAGCATTCAATTAGGACCGCCGGCAGATACCCTTATAGCTAGTATATGCTTTAAACCCTTGTGTAATATTTTATTAAGTCTTAAAAGCAAATAAATGTTTAGATTTACTACTCTTTGAGGTAATATAGACTTCCAGCCCTTATGTGATATTCTAGTAAGTCTTAACAGTGTCTAAATGTTTAGATATTGGGTGCGGTCTGAGTGCATTTTTTTCTTTTATTGCTTATTGTTTGGTGAAGTCCTCAGTCATTTATGTGTTGTTATCTATTAAACAAGTACATAATGGTTGCCCATATGGTTGCATGTAAAGTTCCTTTATGTTTTTGTTTGTATGCTAATACACAAGCACACATTTTGTATTATAATGCGTCATTTCTTGCTTATGTTTCATATTGAGTGCAGGACAGAGAAAGAGCCCCCTTCAACACTTTTATGGATTTTATTCTTTTTGGCTCAGGTGGGTAACCATCAGGTTTCCTAACCCCGCGGGCCATGGCCTTTTCTTCTTTTCTTGCTGTAGATGTTTGGTGCTTTCTTTGCATTTGAGTAACTTTGAATTTATTGATGCAGCATTATGATAGAAAAGGCCAATATGATGTTGCTCTTTCAAAAATTAATGAGGCCATAGAGCACACACCAACTGTAATTGATTTATGCTCTGTCAAGGTTTGTTCTCGTCTTCAATCTTCAAATTTTTGCATTGGCTTCATCTGCTGGGTTTTATATTTTTGTTAGCTGAATTCTTTTATTTTATTTTTTAATCTTATATTTTGAATTCTTTTTGCCTGGTTTGTCTCGCATCTCACAAGGCATAGCAATACCTGAAAATCTTTCTAGATATTTCCTTGTAGTTATTGTTCACTTGTAAGAGACTTATCACTTTCTATGATACTGACCTTGATTGAATATATTGTTTTGCACTAAATTGTGCAAAGTTGATATACATTCATTTAAATGCATACTAGTTTTTCTTTGTGGACCTTAAGTCTTGATGGGCATTGGGCAGGCATATGACCTCCTTCTTAGGTTTTAGGGTTTTTGGTACATGGCTATTGTTTCTTGATGAACCTTTTTACTATCTTTTGGAGAAGTTCTTGGAATTTTCTTGAAGCTGGTTCTATGTGTATATTATTTACTTCTCTTTGGTGACAGAGTCGGATACTGAAACATGCTGGTGATTTGGTAGCTGCAGCTTCATTGGCAGATGAAGCTAGGTGTATGGATCTCGCAGACCGCTATATAAACAGTGAATCTGTGAAGCGAATGTTGCAGGTTGATCAGGTTCTAAAGCTCCCCCCCTTCATCTTTTATCATAGTTAATATTTGTCACTGTAAATTTCTTTCAGTATTACTGTACTGTTCACAAACTTTTTCCACTCTTGAAGGTGGCTTTGGCAGAAAAAACTGCTATTTTGTTCACAAAAGATGGGGACCAGCACAACAACCTTCATGACATGCAGTGCATGTGGTCTGTTTTTGTTTATTACCTTCGACATGTTGTTGTCTCTAATTACAATTTGGGTGCACCTACTGCGTGTTATCCATCTTTTGAAGGTATGAACTTGCTTTTGGTGAAAGTTACTTTTGACAAGGTGATTTTGGCCGGGCCCTGAAGAAATTTTTAGCTGTGGAGAAGCACTATGCTGATATTGCTGAAGATCAATTTGATTTCCATTCTAATTGTTTGTGGAAAATGACACTCCGTGCATATGTTGAAATGCTAAAATTTCAAGATCGGTTGCATTCACATGCTTATTTTCACAAAGCAGCAGCTGGTGCCATCAGGTGAACATTTTTGTTAGGATCTGCAAGCTTTTCAATGATTTACAATAGACTTATTCTGTTTGGTTGTGGCCTGTACGTGAAAAATGCTATGTAATCTCTGTTGTCTACTTGTCTGGGTGCTTTTAGCGTCTGTCACCTATTGTTGATCAACATATGCATGTGATGCTTCACTTTGGGTTAGATTTTCTTTGCCTCCCTCTTTTTCCTTTTGTCTTTTGGGGAATGGGGGATTATTGCATGCATATATGTTGCATTAATCATATGTTGCAATGATGTGTTGTCTGAACCTTGCTTTCAAAGCATGAAAAACTTCCTAAAGGTAACTGTTGTTCATTACTTACCCTTGTACAACCATTCATTTGTTAATTAGACACTCCCATTATGATATCCAGTCTAATTCAAGACTCTTCTAGCAGCCCCTCCATTAATAGGGGAGGGGCTATCATATGAAGATTTCTGATTCCCTTCCACTATTCTAGTTTTCCCTTGAATCTTGGATGTACGGATTTACAACATTTTTCAAGACAAAACCTCGCTAAGTTTATAATCAAGAAAGTATCAAGAGTCCTTTTCTTACATTTGTTTTTGCTAGAGAAAATTTTTCGAGTTATATGAGCAAAACAGAATATAGGGTTCCAAGTTTTTTGTTGATCAAGCAACAACCTGATTTGAACCGGGGAATAAGGGATTTGCAGTCCCTCGCCTTACTGGTTGGCCATGTCACCAAAGGTTAGAAACAAAAAAAATGAGAGTATCCCCTTTTTAGTTATAGATTGGAACCATACCTTCAATTAGTTATAGTATCTCAAGTAAAAAATTAGTATTGTTCTTTTTTTCAATAAAAAAAATTTTCTTAATTTGATTTATATTATAATATAATAATATAACAACAATTATGATTCTATGTAAACCCTAGAACAAAAGTTATTACACAGCTATAGTTATCTAATAATGTATTTCATCTATCTAGATATGATGTCCATAGGGAATTAGCAAAAAATTATCATGTTTCAATTTTTCACTGAATAGATTAAAATTAAAGAAAAATAGAATTTTTCATAGAGCACATTGTGTGTTTTCTCCACTAGAGTGCTATAATGGAATAAAAAAAAAGGAAAGAATATAAATAGAAATGCTATATCTACGCATGTTTAATAAATACAGGCCTCTTTTTTGTGCACACTTCAATCATATTCTAAATATTCTACTAAAAAATAAAAAACTATAAAGTTGGTGAAACATCTCTCTACAAATCATTTTTTGAACAATGGAATCTATGAAAAAGTTAAGTTCTAGAAAAATCAACTCTCTCCCTATATATATTTTATGATTATTTTCTCTTTATCTAAATGAATAGATAAAATTAGGAATTCATTTTATTTTTCTAGTATTCAATTGCATTGGAATATGTAATATCATAATAATGGTAGCAATGGAATTATTATTATTATTATTATTATTATTATTATTATTGATATTCTATACAAAACTCCATTCGGCTAAATGGCTATCATATTGACTATCCTAAGGCCTTTTTTTGTAACTGATAGATTCATAAGTTTTTCCTTAATTCACTCTTACATGGATTATTGAAAATTAAAAGTATATCAAAATGAAATATCTAATAAATTGACTAATTCAAAATTTTCAAATTAACGATTTTTTTATTCCTGAATATCCAACTCCAAATTAATTCTTTATAATGTATTTTATTTTTCTTTGATAAATAAGATAGTAGCCATTGATGTTTTCCTATAATTTTACATAGACCTTTTTGAGGTAAATAATCTATTTTGTGCAATTCCTAATTTGAGGTAAATCCTTGTATCTTATTGGTGAAACTAATTAGTTGAAATTCAATGGACTCCTTGTTTTCTTTTTTCTCCCCTTGAAAATCAACTGAGATCCATGAATGAATTTTTTATCATAGAACAAAATTTTCTCTCTTCTTTTTGAATGTGAATTTTAATAATCAGTAATAATAATACTAGTCATTTTGATATGCACAATGATTTTAAGTTCGTTATGAACTTTATGATTTTTTCAAATAATGTTAATCAATCTGTTTTTCAATTTCATTTGTATAGGAATACAAAAGAAAATTTTAGAGTTCAAATAAGAGGCTGTTGTTGATTCATTTGTTGATCTAATTGATATGTATGTGATTAAATTAGTATTATGTATCAGAATGCTATGTAAGACAATCCTTGTGCCCCGTCTCTTTGTTTTATATACCTGATGGACCACATACATAATATATAGGAAAATGTACCATTAACGAATTTTCAACTGTGGATACATGTCTATCCTTACCATACAGAAACAAATGCTATTAATAAGCCAATTATGTTATATTATAAAGCAATTTTTTTTTTTTTTTTGGCTTTACACATACCTTAGTTGCAATAACTCCTCTTGCCCTACAGTTCAAATGCTCTCCCACAAATTATTAACTATTAAAAGAAGATGCAAATATTTGGATCTGCTTAAAAAATTTGTGTTCAAATGATGCTCAAGTCAAATTTAATTTAACAAGTATTCTAGATTATAGTTTCTGATTTTTATAAGGTTATATACTTGTTTCATAGTTAGGATGGTGTTTTATGTTGTACTTAGGGGATTCTTATTATGTCGAGACCTTGTGGTATATGCCAAACAGGATAAAAATTTTGCTTGGTAGTCTCAATTTGCTTTCGTTATATCTTTTGTAAGTTCATATTCTCGTGATGTTATTACTGAAAGGATTAAATGTTCCTTGCGGGCATATTGAAATTTGAGATTGTGGCTTTTTAAATGATAGGAAGGCGGCGCCTGGGATTTCTGTTGGGTTAAGGATGGAGAATTGCATGTTACTGTACCAGAATTTATTTGTTGATTATAGCTTTTTATATTGATCTTATTGATTTGATGGTGAAATGGAATGGGATGATATAGTGACAGGCCATGCAACAATTAAGTAATAGTTTTTGTGATTGATCCATTGTCCCATTTCTACGCTGGTGTTTCTTTCTCTGAAACTCTTGGCTTGAAACTGGTGATTACTTCAATTTTGAACCTTTTCTTTCTGCATTGTGATAATTATTGGATTTTGAAGTGCAGATGCTATCTAAAGTTGTTTGATTCTCCTTTGAACTCACTGTATGAAGAAGAGGATGACACATCAAAGACTCCTTCTCAGAAAAAGAAAATGAAGAAGCAGAGGAAGGCGGAACGAGCTAAGAAAGTATATCAGCTTGTTTTGGTGATTCTTGGCTAACACTCTCTTTGATGATTTCATTCTGATGCTGTGTATTATTTTAGGAGGCAGAGGAGAAAAATGAAGAATCAAGTTCTAGTGGCATGTCTAAGTCTGGGAAACAACATGTTAAACCTGTAGATCTCGATCCTTTTGGAGAAAAATTATTGAAGGTTACCTATTATTATCTTTTCCCTGTGCTTTAGATTCCTGATTAAAGTCCTCGTGCTGTAAAAATGTGTTACGCTAATGCCTATTAAGCTAAGACTGTTTAATCTGTATTTTTTTTTCAGACAGAGTATCCCTTGTCCGAAGCAACGAAGTACTTGAAGTTGCTTCAGAAGAACTCACCTGATTCTTTGGAGACGCACTTACTTTCTTTTGAAGTAAATATGAGAAAGCAGAAGATTTTACCTGCCTTTCAGGTATTATATTTTCCAAGAATTGAACATGAGATGTGTTGCTTGTTCTTTTTGTGTTTGGTCAACTAGAACTGATATTTAATTGTCAGCTGGTGGTTTGTGAGGAAGCCCCTTCTCTTGTTTTCTCCTCTCTTTTTTCACTTGCTGCCTGTGGATATGTTCTTGAAGCAACCAGAACTAATATTTAATTGTCAGCTAGTGGTTTGTGAGGAAGCCCCTTCTCTTGTTTTCTCCTCTCTTTTTTCACTTGCTGCCTGTGGATATGTTCTTGAAGTAAAGAAACTATACCTTTTAACCAAACATCTTTTTCTTATTACTCTACTCACTCAATGAATTTATGTGTGAATTAGATAGTGTGCACGACATATCTTTGAGTTGTAGAACAATGGTTTTGTGCAGTAGTACTTTTACCATTTCATGAGCTCATATTAGTAGGTTTGTCTTGGTTTTATTTTGTTTTCCTGAAGGCTGTAAAGCAACTGCAAAGGCTGGATGCTGAGAATCCAGATTCACATCGCTGCTTGGTATGTAACATCTGCCCTACCATATTTGTGCACTGCCATGCACAACTGCATTCTTTTCTGTTCTTAGATACAAAGATCATGTAATCTTTACAATGCTTATTTGAATTTAATCTAATGCAGATTAAATTTTTCCATAAATTGGGCTCAATGCCTGCTCCATTAACTGATGCTGAAAAACTTGTTTGGAGTGTCTTAGAAGCTGAGCGTCCATCCATCAGGTTCTCTTTGAAATGGCTTTATGATAGCTATTCCCCCTACTAGAATTTTGTTGTATTACTGCTACTATTATTATTTTGATCCCTGATGCATTAAATCCCTTTATGTTCTCTTTCCGCAGTCAATTGCAGGAGAAAACTCTTAGTGAGGCGAACAAAGTTTTCCTTGGTAAACATGAAGGTATTATGACCTTTGCATAACATGATGCATTTTAGGTTCCTTGAGGTAGGTTGTATAATCATGCAATTTTCACTTTTTGGTTCTGCAGAATCTTTGATGCATATAGTGGCAGTTGCAGAAATGTTATATACCTTGGAGCACACCAAGAAACTTGAGGCTGTTAAGTTAATTGAAGATTCATGCAATAAAGTCATGCCAATGTAATGCTCTTAGTGTACATTAAAATTTTTGCTGTTTGATGTCGATTCCATGCATTGCAACTTACTCTTGAGATTAATTGTTTCTTTCTCTTTTGCTTGTCCAGGAATGGGGCACTTGGACCAGTACTGGCGTGGAAACTCAAGGACTGTATTGCAGCCCATAAACTCTTAGAAAAGGTTCTTATTGACCGAGATGCTACTTTGAGTAAGTATAATTCTCCACATAAATTGATGCTGACTAGAAATTTGACTTTGACTCCATTAACAACTAATGAAATTAATTACTGTTGTTTGTTTAGAAAGTATTTTAGTAAGAATATTAATGGTATTGAAATTTTGATATACTGTTAATTGAATATTATAGATTAGATGCCTAAAAATAAAACATTAAATTAGGATTTTTAAATTTATGGTTTCAACATCATTCAGTGATTTTTTTGAGATGTATCTCACGAGTTCTGATTGCTTGTTGGTTTTTGTTATTATGATGCTTAATCTTTGAAAGTTGGATGCTGTGATTATTATTGGCATTTTAAAGAAAGGTGGACTTTCATGATAATAATTTTCTCACTTTCTTATTGATGTTTATTTAATTGAAGTTGCAAGCTATGTGACAAAATTATTCAAGAAATGATTGTTTATTCTTTGTTTAGACCCTCTTTATTAATAGCTTATTAGACAATTGAAGTAAAATTATGTAGACAATTTGAAAGAGTGCTTTACAGCAGGCGGAAAAAAGGAGCATCTTGAAGTTGTGCAAGCCATGACAATGCTTTCTTCTGTTGCTTTGAGATCAAAATTTTCGCTGCTTTTCTAATCGTGAAATGCATTCCTTTGCAAATGTGTATAATTTATCCACATTTATGATTTTAGGGTTGATATATATATATATATATATATTCTTTTATTTGCTTACCATTTGGTTGAGGTCTTTAGAGATATCTGGCTCCATAGTTTTGCCCCAAAATTTGAGGCGCTATAGAAAATTTTTGGGTACTGCTGATGAAATCTTCTGGTCAGCATGGGAAGAACACTGTTTTAGAGCTAATCTTTGCCTTTGGAGCATGTTGTACTTCGCCCCTTTTATTAGTTGCCATTTATAAACACTACATAATGTGGAAAATTTTGCTATGGAGCTGACAAGAGTGGCTATCAAAAATTCCCAGTTTTGTTGTTCTAAGTCTCGTCTCTTATGGTTTGCTGTTTGAATTTTATTATAGAGGAAAGGTTGATAATTAGTAACAAAAAGTGGATTTTGATTGGATTATAAAATTTTATTATTAGTTGAAAAAGGTTAACCAAATCTTGTTGAGATGCTACATAAAATTATTTTTCTTTAAAATTTATATAATTTAAATTATTAATATAATTTTTAAAGTTATAATAGAACATATAAGTTTAATATCGTAAATAAAAAATAGTTATTTTTATTTTCGAAAAATTGAATCATTATATATCAAGAGGATTAATTAGATATAAATCAAATATAATATAAAATTATTATGTCTTATCTATTATTTTATATATTAAACATAATGAAAAAGTATTAAATAATAAGTATTATATGTAATTGGATGATTAAATTGTTAAACACTTAATTTTTTTTGTTTGAGTAATTGTTAATTATTAGATTTTTAAAATTTTTTTAACCAATCAAATTTGAATTTTGTCATATTATATTTTGATTTGTTAATTTTTTTAATACATTAAAAGTTATTTGATTATAATTATAATTATAATTTTTAATGGTATATAATTTTATAAGAAACCAAAAGAAGTGTTTCCGTATATTTATAATTTTATCTCCTCAAACCCAACGATTATGGAAAAGCATGAAATCCCAATTTTTAAGCTTTGGAATATTCTTTAAAAAAACCTCGAAAAAAAAAAAATCTAAGTGATTAATTTTTAAAATTTTTAATTTATTAATTTAATTTGTATGAAAAAAAAAATTAAACATTTAAAATATTTTCAAATTTATAATTTTAAAAATTTGACTAAATTAAAATTTAATTAAATTACATATTATTTGAAATAATAATTATCCCAAAGGATCTCGCACCACAAGTTTTTTAAAATTTAATTTCTCCTTGCTAGTTTCCATGTACAATTTTATCAACATATCGTTGAACCTTCTTTTCTTTCTTTCAGTATTTTATTGAGTTTTTCTTTTACTAACTATAATCAAGTAAGTCAATAGAGATTGGTGCAAATAATTAAAGTTTAAGATTTAGATGTAAAGTATCTAGATTTATGATAATCAGATTCAAATCTTTAATGATTTTTTATTAATAAATAATTTATTAATTTTTAAAAATAAGATAACTTCTCTTATTTTAAAATTTTTTTACAAAAAAATATAATAAAATAAAAACGTCATAATATAAAGAGAATCTAAGAACACAAAATGTCTTCAAAAAAGATTTGATATATTTAACTCGGTTTTCTTCTCAATTGATTCATTATTTCACTTTTTCGTTCATGATTTTGCTAATTTTCTCCTTGATAATATAGTTATCAACAATGTTTTAGAAGCTTATCATGGGGTGCAGTGATGGTTGACCCATGCAATCATAAACACCACCACGTGTCTTTGGGAATAGGACTAATGAGAAGGGGAGGGTCCTCCTTTTATTTTGAGAAAAGTCTAAATTTCTAAACCACCAAATAAAATGATAAGCTCTTTTTTTTTTTTTTGGTGAATTGGTGAGGGTTTTTTTGTAATTGCAGATATTTATTAGTCTTTCACCATCCTTTTGGCCAATTTTGAGAAACGATACTATTCCTTCTCACTAGTCATCCTTGCAACTTTTAAGCTTTGGCTTGGCTGGGCATTTGGTTAAAGTTTGGTGTGGGGGTAATTTAGATTTTAATTTAGAATTGCTTTTGCTAACATCCGCATCCTCCATTCTTCCTCAACTTTGTTTTCTTTAGAAAAATGAAATTTCTTTTAAAATTGATGGGGCTCCTCCATTCTTTCTATTTTCCTTTTTTTTTCTTCTGAAGTGTATTTTTTTTTTTTTCATTTATATAAAAGAAGCAGAGCTGATTTTCATCAAATATGTTTTTCATTTAGTCACTACGTTTATTTTAAATACAAAAAAGTCAATTTTTAATTTAAAATTTAATTGGTTAAGTTTCGATGGTTAGATTTTTTGGCATTTTAAATTTAAAACCCACTGTCTTCAGCCATTCTTCTATCATTTCAATTTTCTTTCTCTCAAATTTAGGTTTTTCGTTTTGGATTCCCGTTCGGCTTGAAATATAGATTATTGTCAATAATATCGACATCAAGCAAGTAATGAGTCAATTCAACTTTCCTTGAGATTGGGCATCAAGATTAGGTTGGGAAATTAGGGTTCTTGATCTTATAAGAGGGAAATTAATTCCTTTGAGGTGAAAGAATTTTTCTCGGCCATTGGTCAATCCAAACAAAGTAGAGAATTAGTTGGTGAAGGACAAATTGGAATGTGTGAGGAATTTGGAGACCTTCTGAAGGGTTGATTTCTACCATCTTAATTTTATTTAAATTTTTTTACTTCAAATAATGCCCGATTTGATTTTTTTTTTATTTTTTTCTGATGATAAAATGTGTTCTCGTTATAGACTGTAGATAATGATGTTGCTAGTGTAAGCTATTTTATTATGTCTTAGCTGTTAGTCATATTAATTTGATTTTCTGTTTGGTATTTTTTTTTAATGAGCTCCAAATGGTACCTTGGGATGTTCTGTTCATTATATTTACTCTGGATTTCTTCTCTCTCTTATTTATAGAATCACATGATGCAAATCCAACGAAAACCTTACTTTTTTGTAGAGCTATCAAGCTTTCTCCCCTTTTTTGGAGAGAGGAGGGGCGGCAATTTTTACAAATACTCTTGTAGGGATATTGTTTTTCTTGATGGCTTGATAAGAAATTATGTGACAAAAATCTAGTGATGTGCTTCTACAATAGACACAGTCCATTCGATGGCTTGTGATATTTTTAGATAATCTAGAAATAGATAGTTGTGGTATTATGCTGAAATACTTCATTGATGTCTTGATGTGACAATAGTAAGAACTCTAGGTGGTTAAAATTATGCTTTCATATGCTTCACCCCTAGAGAGTTGACATGGTGGCTAATTCTTTTATTAGTGGCTATCTTTATCTCATTCTTTTAGTTAAACTGACTTTCCTATATAAAAACCTTTTGACGGTGGGCCAGGTTACGGCATGATTGAAATAAAGTGTCAAACTCTAGAGCTTTTGGGATTTGACTCATGCAGTGAGGATGTATTTAAATTGTTTTCTTCCTGTAACCCACATTTGTTATGTATTCATTCATGAGAATTGTAATTATTGTTGTTACAATGTGCATCATTATTGCCAATAAATGCTACTTCCTTTATGATATGTGATGAATGTTCTAGGACTTATATTAGAACTTTGTTTTCTCAATTTTTAGAGGATACCACTTGATTTACTGCAAGGAAACAAATTTCGTAAAGTGGCAATTGATTACATTAAGCCTCTTCTAACCTTTATATCCAAGTGAGATTTTTTTTTTTTATTAGTTTGACTGGTGTTTTTTAGTTTGTTGAGTGAAATAATGATATATTTTTTCTGTGGCCTCAGGGGGTTCCATCTTTATTTCAGACCTTTCTCCCTTGTACGGTCACCCTAGAAAGGTAAGTTTTCTTACTTACATATTCTAAAAATAGAATTAAGTTTCTAAATATTGATTCTCCTAAACTGCTTAGCAACTGATTGGAGCTTGATTTCATTAGGATTGATTACCTGCTTTGTTGACACTTATACAGGCAGACATATTGGAACAACTAATTTTTGAGTTGGAGCATTCAATTAGGACCGCCGGCAGATACCCTGATAGGTAGTATATGCTTTAAACCCTTGCGTAATATTTTAGTAAGTCTTAAAAGCAAATAAAATGTTTAGATTTACTACTTTTTGAGGTAATATAGACTTTCAGCCCTTATGTGATATTCTGGTAAGTCTTAACAGTGTCCAAATGTTTAGATATTGGGTATGGTCTGATTGCATGTTTATCTTTTACCGCTTATTGTTTGGTGAAGTCCTCAGTCATTTATGTGTTGTTATCTATTAAACAAGTACAAAATGGTTGTCCCATATGGATGCATGTGAAGTTTCTATGTTTTTGTTTGTATGCTAATACACAAGCACGCATTTGGTATCATGCTGAGTCATTTCTTGCTTGTGCTTCATATTGAGTGCAGGACAGTGAAAGAGCCCCCTTCAACACTTTTATGGATTTTATTCTTTTTGGCTTAGGTGGGTAACCATCAGGTTTCCTCACCCCATGGGCCATGGCCTTTTCTTCTTTTCTTGCTATAAATATTTGGTGCTTTCTTTGCATTTGAGTAACTTTGAATTTATTGATGCAGCATTATGACAGAAGAGGACAATATGACGTTGCTCTTTCAAAAATTAATGAGGCCATAGAGCACACACCAACTGTAATTGATATATACTCTGTTAAGGTTTGTTCTCGTCTTCAATCTTCAAATTTTTGCAATGGCTTCATCTGATTGCATGTGAAGTTTCTATGTTTTTGTTTGTATGCTAATACACAAGCACGCATTTGGTATTATGCTGAGTCATTTCTTGCTTGTGTTTCATATTGAGTGCAGGACAGTGAAAGAGCCCCCTTCAACGCTTTTATGGATTTTATTCTTTTTGGCTTAGGTGGGTAACCATCAGGTTTCCTCACCCCATGGGCCATGGCCTTTTCTTCTTTTCTTGCTATAAATATTTGGTGCTTTCTTTGCATTTGAGTAACTTTGAATTTATTGATGCAGCATTATGACAGAAGAGGACAATATGACGTTGCTCTTTCAAAAATTAATGAGGCCATAGAGCACACACCAACTGTAATTGATATATACTCTGTCAAGGTTTGTTCTCGTCTTTAATCTTCAAATTTTTGCAATGGCTTCATCTGCTGGGTTTTATATTTTTGTCAGCTGGATTCTTTTATTTTATTTTTTTCTTATATTTTGAATCCTTTTTGCCTGGTTTGTCTCGCATCTCCAAGGCATAGCATTACCTGAAAATCTTTCTAGATATTGCCCTGGAGTTATCGTTCACTTGTAAGAGACTTATCACTTTCTATGATACTGACCTTGATTAAATATATTATTTTGCACTAAATTGTGCAAAGTTGATATGTATTCATTTAAAATGCATACTAGTTTTTCTTTGTGGACCTTAAGTCTTGATGGGCATTGGGCAAGCATATAACCTCCTTTCTTAGGTTTTGGGGTTTTTGGTACATTGCTATTGTTTCTTGATGAACCTTTTTACTATCTTTTGGAGAATTTCTTGGAATTTTCTTGAAGCTGGGTCTATGTGTATATTATTTACTTCTCTTTGGTGACAGAGTCGGATACTGAAACATGCTGGTGGTTTGGTAGCTGTGGCTTCATTGACAGATGAAGCTAGGTGTATGGATCTTGCAGATCGCTATATAAACAGTGAATCTGTGAAGCGAATGTTGCAGGCTGATCAGGTTCTAAAGCTCCCCCCTTCATCTTTTGTCATAGTTAATATTTGTCACTAAATTTCTTTCGGTATTATTGTACTGTTCACAAACTTTTTCTACCCTTGAAGGTGGCTTTGGCAGGAAAAACTGCTGTTTTGTTCACGAAAGATGGGGCCAGCACACCAACCTTCATGACATGCGGTGCATGTGGTCTGTTTTTGTTTATTACCTTCCACATGTCGTTGTCTCTAATTATAATTTGGGTACACCTACTGAGTGTTATCCATCTTTTGAAGGTATGAACTTGCTTTTGATGAAAGTTACTTTCGACATGGTGATCTTGGACGAGCCCTGGAGAAATTTATAGCTGTGGAGAAGCACTATGCTGATATTACTGAAGATCAATTTGATTTCCATTCTTATTGTTTGCGGAAAATGACACCTCGTTCATATGTTGGAAAGCTAAAATTTAAAGATTGGTTGCATTCACTTGCTTATTTTCACAAAGTAGCAGCTGGAACCATCAGGTGAACATTTTTGTTAGGATCTGCAAGCTTTTCAATGATTTACAATAGACTTAGAAACCAAAAAAAATGAGTGTATCCCCTTTATAACTTTAGTTATAGATTGGATCCATACCTTCAATTAGTTATAGTATCTCAAGTAAAAAAATTAGTATTGTTCTTTTTTTCTTTCAATAAAAAAAATTCTTAATTTGATTTATATTATAATGTAATAATATAACAACAATTATGAGTCTAGGTAAACCCCATAACGAAAGTCATTGAACGGCAACAAAAAGTTCAACCCAACAATGAAAAGCAGCTTGAGGTTTTTGTTCTTTTCATCCCTATGCCATTATGAAAAATTTTATCTTTACGAGTACCCATTTGCATGTTCATTGATTTATGATTTGGGTGTGAGTTTTTTGGTTTCATTTTGTGTCTTTTGTCATCTATTGTCTTGCTTATAAGTACTCCAGTTTAAGATACCCATTTGCCTGTACTGCTAGTTCATACATTTGAAGATTTTATCTTGGTTAATGAGGAGGTCAAATAATTTGAAAGAATTTCAAGCTATTGCTATTAGAAATTACCTTCTGCAGATGTTTAGCTCAGAAATCAGATTGATTTAGTTACATATATGAGGGTTGATTAGGAGACTCTGTCTGGTGTAATATAAAAGATTTTGGCTGAGGGGCTCAAATGAGCAAGTTCAAGTCATGAAAGTAGCCTCATTGTGTAAAAAATGCTGAATCCTAAAGGCTAGGAACATTTTTCAAATGACTCTTCTTGGTTTCTCATCCTTCATTGGCAGGATTGAGGCTGAGTAATGATCCTCTTTATGAGGGAAGATTACTCAAAAGGCTGTTTAGAAAGCATTCTCCAAATTGCTATAAAAACCAACCATCATAGCAAAACAGCAGTGTCTGTGTTTCTTCATTTTTGGGTTCTGCCACACACTGAAATACCCTTTGCATATCAACAGGAGCTGACCTCAACCTCTGGACCTTGTGATCCTTTATGTTAAGTTGATGAAGCTAGCTTGTTAGATTTTGAAGTTACTTACCAGCCAAAGACTAATTTGTTGAAAACTATTGGTGTCTCCACAGCTGCTTTAACAGGGACTGTGGCAATTAACCTATCATGGGTTACCAACATCCAGGTTTATCTTTAATTTCTTGTGCAATCCGTTCTTTGTAGGTTTTAATCATTTTTTCATCTTTGGCCAATATTTTGCATATTCTTGTATTATGCACAGAAGCCTTTCTTAATTTGATCTAATTTCATAATGTATATTTCTATGGCATTGCTTTTTGGAATAGGATATGTAGGCATTATCTTCGAAGAATTTCTAGCCTTCAATAAAAGTGGAATAGATTGTTGATGGCTGTGAGTTTATGGGTGTTAAGGAGCATTGGGGTAAGAATGATTCTCAGGTGTTTAGTATTGGACTGTGTTTTTCTGCTGTCCCTCTTCTTGTAGTTTGCATCATATTTATCATTCTCATAAATTGGGATGAAAACACAAAATTCTGTTGCGTATTGGATTCTTTATTCAGTACTGTCAGGTTTCAACCTGTTTCTCTCATGTTCATTGGTGGTGGCCTAATGATCCGGTATTCATTCAAGAGTTAATGAAATACAGGATGCTTGGGCTCTAAATTTATTTCCTGATCTACTAGTTTTATTGGTCTATGTTTTTGGTGAACAATGGCTTGTCTTTTTATGAAGTGATCATTGCAATTTAATATCCTTTATTTTTAATTTATGTTGGAGCCCACTTCCCATTTAAGGAAGGAGCATCTCCAATTTAAACCAATTCCAAGGAACTATCCTAGCAATGAATTAAGATAGCAAAACTAGGTACCTACCCCCATGGTCAATTGGGAGAGCCAAAGTTTGTGTTTGTGTGTGGCTTGTTACCATCACTAGGAATTCTGCAAATGGTTACTATGACTATCTCCCTTTATTAATGGAATTCTATGGTCTACTTATGCTGATGCATCTGACTTATGTATGGAAAACTTTCTTTTTTATCATTTTCTTATTTATTTTCGCCTTTATCTGGTAATACTTGTGTAATAATACTTGGGCCATTCACATTTGTAGGCTCCTTCAACTGATTTAGCTATTTCAGAGCTGACACATGCATCTGCTGAATCGTTTTTTCTTGCTTGGTGCAATGATCATTGTAGAGATAGTTGATGCCTCTCAAGGATTTGAGCTGGTTATTGACAATATAACCACTCTAAAGCCATAGACTCTGCTGTGGGTGGTGAGTTGATTTCTTTCGGCTATAGTCATACTGACAATTTTATCATTAATGGTTCATTTATGAATCTTGCTGAGAGTTCAATTGCATGGTGAAGCATACCCTATAGCCTAATTTACCCACCGACCGTGAAATTTGGCTGGTGGGTATAAACCAATGATGTAGATGATTACAACTGATAAAGATGGATTCAGAAGAATCTTAAATGTTCGTACTTATGTGTCATGGCCAAAGTTATTGACCTGCTGAAGAAAATTGGAGAAAGGATAAAAAAAAATGCAAAAGTTATGTTAAAGTATTCATTAGTTGCTTTTCATGATCCAAGTCCAATCTCACCTCCTGGAAATTAAAAAAATAAGCTCTTAAAATTTTTAAATCTTGGCCCATTCATGTTCCAAACCAGTGCACTAGAAGAGCCTCTGTAGTTAATTTTCAATTATAAGATAGAGATTTGATGTTGCAACTTAATCACAAAAACCTTAATTATGTCTTACCTTGAAGAATAAAGCAGACGATGGCCTTTAGTATTTGCCCTAAGCCTTAATTGTAAATATTCTTGTTTGATTAAAATCTCTTTTAGCATTTGCCAATCAATAGATGTTAGTATCTTGGATTTTTTTGATGGTATAGGATTTTTGTAATTATCATTGAGAAACTACTTTTTTAGGAAGATCAATTATCATTTAATGTTTTGCTCATAGAAATCTATTAATTTTTGCATTAATGATACTAAAATGGAGAGAGGTTATCTAGGTGAGTACAAATACCAATATTTTCATCATGTTTTTTTATGGTATTGGTTGTAAAGTAGTGGGATATTCACGGAACAAATGTAATTTTTTTAATGAATTTTTCTTTTTGGTTCCAAAGGAACTTATCGAGGCTACTGCTTTGCTATACCATATGTTGAATGATATGCCACTTCAAAAGAAAGCTTACCTTTTTTCATATTGTATTCTCTAAAACTCTAAATATGCATCTTTTTCCGTCTTTCATTAGATGTGTGTTCTCATTGAGTTTTTCTTATGTTATGTTATGATTATTCGTTGAGAAAGTAAGTTAATGTTGTCTTAAGGTTAGGGTTAAGTCTTTAGCAATATAAGTCCTTCTATTTAGAAAGTAATGGATAATTATCTTAGGGTTGTATTGGGGTTAATTTATTTAGGATATATTGGAGGTTTTGAGTTTAGGTTAAGGTTCAGGTTATAATACTTTATTTGTGAGTTTGGGGTTGTTCAATCAGTAAAATGAGTTGGTAATGAATGTGGTTAGCTGTTGCTTTATTCATTTCTTATTGCTTTACTTTTACTTTATTTGCTAGCTGTCCTTGTCTTCATTTTGTTTATTTGCTGCATTGGTTTTGATCAATTTTGGCTTGCTTTTTTTGTAGTTGTTGCATGGCCTCCAAGTTTTATTTTTATTTCTCAAATGGCATTGTTATAGTTATACTTGGGGGAAACACTAAAATTTTCCTATGGCATGACAATTGTGTTTAACTCAACTAGTGTGTAATTGTTATATAACACGTTGAATGGAAACAATAATATCCCTAAGCATCTCTATAGATGTTTTTTCTTGTTGAGATTTTGTTTTTATGTTCGGTTTTGGTCCACTAAGATTATTGGTTCCATGACAATTGCATTTAACTTAAGTGGTATGGACTTATTATATCACATCTTGCTGATTTTAGAATGGTATGTGACTTTGAATGAAGCTTCCTCTTGTTATTTGGCTCTTTGAAATGGAAACATAATATTCCTAAGCATTTTTGTAGATATCTTTTCTCATTAAGATTTTATTATATCACATTCTTCTTGTTTCATTCTTTCATTTTTTGTGTACGAGTTGAGTTTTGTAATTTTGCTTTTGAAAAAATCTTTGGATTGTGGTTTCGTAAGTATGATTGTTATTTGGTAGTCTCTATGGAGCTCAATGGATTGTGTGCTTGCAATTTTGCAAGATGGGAAGAATTAGAGATTCAAATTTGGATAGCTGTGTGTTGTGCATGTTAGGAGTTAGTTATTTTTTGTTGGTTCAATTTTATTGCTTGATGGATTAATTTCTTAGGTTTATTTTCTGAAATTAAGTTCCACCAAGCACAAAGGTTAAGTGTTAAAAGGAAGATTCCTTGCCTCTTTTGTTATTGGAGTTAGTTATTATCTTTGGCCACTCATAGTTGTCATTTTTTTCTCATTGAGGTTTTGTTATGTCATGTTTTGATTCTTCTTGTGACACATTTATCTATATTAGTTTAGTTTTTGGAATTTTACTTTTTGAAAAACCCCTTAGTTGTGGCTTCTTAAGTGTGGATATTATTTAGTAGTTGTCTGCTTTCAGCGAATGGCTTGCATGATAAGGACGAATTCAATTTCTATGCCTCGTGTACGTATATTTTGTAAGTTTCTTGTTTTGTTTGTTACAATCTTTTTGTTGTAGGACAGAATGGTTTCTTTCTTTTAATTTCTGCAACTTAATTTTGACGAGGATAGCAATTGCTGCTTAAAAGGAAGAGTATCTGTATGGGGTGTGTGCTCTAAGCAAATGGCTTGCAGGATAAGGTGAATTCAATTTTTGTGCATCTTGTGTGTGTATGTGTATTTTGAGAGTTTTTTGTCATGTTGGTTTCACTCTGTTTATTAGGTTAAATTTCTAAAACTTAGTTTTGACATGCATTGGGTTTGAATGCTTAAAAGGAAGATTATTTCCTTTTGCTGGATTCTTTGAAACTCTAAGTATCTATTGTTATAGCCTTTCGGTGTTTTTCTCATTGAGATTGTGTCTTGATTCTTCTTGTTTCATTTTTAAACTTTTACATAAATTAGGGCTTTGTAACTTTACTTTGGAAAATTCCTTGGGTTGTTATTCCTTTATTGTGGTTGTGATCTGTTGGTCTCTATGAAACTTGTTGCGCTGTGTGCTCCAAAAATGACTTGCAGTATAGGGGGACTTAAGGATTCTAAATTTGTATGGTTGTGTGTAGGATTTAAGGATTAAAAATTTGTGAGGCTGTGCATATGGAAGTTTCCTTCTTGTTTTTCTCTTTATGTGCTTTAAGCAAATGGCTTGCATGATAAAGTGAATTTAATTTTTGTGCCTCTTGTGTGTTTAGGGGTGTATTTTGGGAGTTTTTTGTTTTGTTGCTTTCATTCTATTTGTTACAGGACAGATTGGTTTGTTAGGTTTCATTTTTGAAACTTAATTTTGACATGCATTGTGGTTGAATGCTTAAAAGGAAGATTATTTCTTTTTTCTGGATTTTTAAATTTTTACTCTTTTTTTTTTTTTTTTGTTGGTTTCACTCTGTTTGTTACAGGACAGATTGGTTTGTTATGTTTCATTTCTACAACTTAATTTTGACATGCATTGTGGTTGAATGCTTAAAAAGTGAGATTATTTCCTTTTGCTGGATTCTTTGAAGCTGCATATGTTGTCATAGTCTCTCAGTTGGTGTCATTCTCATTGAGATTGTGTTTTGATTCTTCTTGTTTCATTTTTAAATTTTTACATAAATTAGGGCTTTGTAACTTTACTT
Source organism: Durio zibethinus (assembly GCF_047325235.1). Taxonomy (NCBI): domain Eukaryota; kingdom Viridiplantae; phylum Streptophyta; class Magnoliopsida; order Malvales; family Malvaceae; genus Durio; species Durio zibethinus. Next base: position 12,002,293 of record NC_143180.1, on the reverse strand, counting down.
TGAAAAATTCACTGGGTTCTTCCTTTAGTGTGGTTGTAATTCATTGGTCTCTATGAAACTTATGTGCTGTGTGCTCCAAGAACGACTAGTAGTGTAGGGGAAATTAAGGATTCTAAAGTTGTATGTGTGTAGGATTTAAGGATTAAAAATTTGTGTGGCTGTGTAGGAGTTTCCTTGTTTTTCTCTTTGTGTGCTCTAAGCTAATGGCTTGCATGATTAGCTCAATTCAATTTCTGTGCCTGATGTGTGTGTAGGTGTATTTTGAGAGTTTTTTGTTTTGTTGATTTCACTTTGTTTGTTACAGAACAGGTTGATTTGTTGGGTTCAATTTGTGAAACTTAATTTTGACATGCATTGTGGTCAAATGTTTAAAAGGAAGATTATTTCCTTTTGTTGGATTCTTTGAAACTCTAAATATGTGTATGGGAGTTTCCTTCTTGTTTTGTAGTGTAGGGCTAATTAAGGATTCTAAATTTTTATGGTTGTGTGTAAGCATTTAAGGATTAAAAATTTATGTGGCTGTGTGTGGGAGTTTTTCTGTTGTTTTTCTCTTTGTGTGCTTCAAGCAGTGAATTCAATTTATGTGCCTCGTGTGTGTATGTATGTGTTTAGGGAGGTTTTTAATTTGTTGGTTTCACTCTGTTTGTTACAGGACAGTGGTTTGCTAGGTTCAATTTTTGCTATTTAATTTTGACATGCATTATGGTTGAATGTTTAAAAGGAAGATTATTTCCTTTTGCTGGATTTTTTGAAACTCTAAATATATGTTGTGAAAAAATGAGTATATTGAAAATTTGTGTGTTTAATCATACAAACACCATAGATTTAAATACAACTAGCTAGAGAGTAAACTAGGAAACTAAATATTCTTAAATCTAATCCCTATAATCAAGGAATTATCTATTCTGATATTGTCCTTAATTCTAGAGATATAAATTCTCAATTTTAGGGATACAGATAAATACAGATTACAATAAGCAGATTACAAGATACAACTTGTAACTAAATGTTTTCCCACACTCCCTCTCAAGCTGGTGAATAGGTGTTTTTCATTTTCAGCTTGGAAATAATTTCTTGAAATGTCGCACTGTTGCGACCTTTAGTCAACACATCTGCAAGTTGACCCTTGGTTGATACATATGGGGTGCAAATCAATCAACTGTCTAGCTTTTCCTTTATGAGGTGTCGGTCTACTTCAATGTGTTTTGTTCTGTCATGTTGCACAGGATTGTGTGCAATGTTTATTGCAGATTTATTATCACAGTAAAGTCTCATTGGTCCATCCAATTTGATCTTCAAGTCTTCTAGAATAATCTTTAACACAAATTCCTTGAGCCATTGCCCTAAACTTTGCTTCAGCACTTGATCTTGTCACCACATTTTGTTTTTTACTCCTCCAAGTTACAAGATTATCACCTAGAAAAATGTTGTAGCCTGAGGTAGATCTTCTATCAGTTATTGAACCTGCATAATCAACATCTGTATATGCCTCTAGTATCAACCCTGAATTTCTTTTAAACAAGATACCTCTCCCAGGATTAACCTTCAAATAGTGTAGTACACGGTAGACAGCCTGTAGGTGTACTTTTTTAGGATTATGCATAAATTGACTTATCACACTCACAGCATATGTTATATCAGGTCTAGTATGTGAGAGATAAATAAGTCTTCCAACTAATCTCTGGTACATCTCTCTATCTACAGCAGTATCTTCATTAGCTTCTCCAAGCTTATGATTAAGATCTATAGGGGTACTTGCAGGTTTACATGCGAGCTTCCCAGTTTCTTTCAAAAGATCCATCACATATTTTTGTTGTGAGATAAAAATATCATGACGTGAGTGGGTTACTTCAATTCCTAGGAAGTACTTCAATCTCCCTAGCTCTTTTATCTCGAATTCTCTGATCAAACACTGGTTTAGAGACTTTTTCTTTTTCATCATCTCCAGTTACAATTATATCATCAACATATACTAATAGAATTGTGACCTTACCCGAATCTAAGTGCTTGATAAACAGTGTGTGATCCCCTTGACTCTGTTTATATTTCATTCCTAGCATCACTTTGGCAAATCTCTCGAACCAGGCCCTAGGAGATTGTTTAAGGTCATATAAAGCCTTTTTCAGCTTGCATACTTTTTGTGCTTCTAGATGACTCCCAAATCCCGGTGGAACTTTCATATATATTTCTTCTTCCAAATCACCATGTAAAAAGGCATTCTTTACATCAAATTGTTGAAGCTGTCAATTGTAATTTGTCGTCAAGGATAATAAAATCTTAACTGTATTCATCTTGGCAACTGGAGCAAAAGTTTCCTGATAATCCACTCCATAAGTTTGAGTGTAGTCCTTAGCCACCAGCCTAGCCTTGTATCTTTCAATAGTACCATCTGCCTTATACTTTACAGTGAAAATTCATTTACACCCAACTGGATGTTTTTCTGCAGGCAACTTTACCAATTCTCATGTCTTATTTTTCTCTAAGGCCTCTATTTCTGTTTTCATCGCCTGCCTCCATTTCTCATTGGATAATGCTTCAGATAATGTAGTTGGAATAGAAATAGTGTCTAGGCTCACAAGAAAATTTTTATGGGATGGTGAAAACTTTTCAAATGACACAAAATTAAAGATTGGGTATAATAGATGTTTAGTACATTCTCTAGTTCCTTTTCTAATGGTAATAGGTAGATCATAATCACTAATTTTAGAAGAGTCATGCTCATTTTAAGAAATAGAATCAGAGACTGTAATTACCTCATTTTCAGAGTTAGGATCAGGTTCTTGGATTTGCATCGGTTCAGGAGCTGAAATTTTTTTTTTTTGAGTACACCTGTAGTTCTTTCACATAATCAAGAATAGTATTATCTTTAGTCACAACTTTTGTGTTTAGAATGGGTTCAAATTTAGAATCAATGTTTGACTTGGATTCTGAAGAAATGAGTTTAGGCTCAAAAGAATTAATGGGTGAAACTGTTTTGGAGGAGGATGACAAGTCAAGCAAAAAGAAGTCTTTATCCTTATCTTCTATAAATGATGTCTCCCCTTGAAGATAAGGTTGAGTAAAAAATGGTTTACTTTATTCAAAAGTGACATCTGCAGACATATAGAACTTTTTGGTAGGAAGATGATAGCATTTATACCTTTTCTGAGTTGATGAATACCCCACAAAGATACTCCTAATTGCTCTCGGATCTAACTTTCTCTTATTATGACTGTGAACATGAACAAATGATGTACAATTGAATATCCTAGGTGTGAGGTTGTTTGTGGTATTAAGGTTGGGATAGAATTGTGAGAGTAGTTTCATAGGAGTTTTAAATCTCAAAACCCTTGAAAGTAACCTATTTATAATGTGTAGCTGTGAGAACAGCTTTCCCCCAGTAAGATTTGGGCACATTTGCTTGAAAAAGGAAGGCTCGGGTTGTGGCTAATAAGTGGCTGTTTTTTCTCTCTGTCATTTCATTTTGCTGTAGATTATTAACACAAGATGACTCATAGATAATCCCTTCATTTTGGAAATAGGTGGATAGACTCTGATTGAAATAGTCTCTTGATTATCAGACTTAAATCTCTTGATTCTCACTTCAAATTGATTTTAGATCATGTTTTGGAAGCTAAAAAACATACTATTCACATCTGATTTGAATTTAAGTAAAAAAACTCAAGAAACTTTGGTACAATCATCTATGAATGACATAAATCATCTTACCCCAGAAATATTAGGAACTGTAAAGGGACCCTAGATGTCACTATGAATCAAGTAAAATGGAGTAGAATTTTTTTTGTTGCTAATAGAAAAAGATACACGTCTGTGTTTTGCAAGTTCACAAACATCACAATGAAACTCTTCAACGTTTAATCCTTTGAACAAGGAAGGAAACATGTTTTTCAAAGTTTCAAAAAAAGGGTGTCCAAAACGAAAATGATAGTCAGATTTTATCTTTATTAGAAGATTGTTTAGAAAAAAATGACAAAGGTAAACTATTCTTGATATTACTTATGTTGTTGGATGTCTCAAGATAGTGTAGTCCATCTTTCTCTTTAGCAAGTCCAATCCTCTTCCCCGAATTCTGGTCCTGAAATTCACAGTAAGAGGGATAAAAAGTCACATTGCAGTTCATGTCTCTAGTAAGTCTTTATATAGATATCATATTAGTAGACAATATAGGAACATGAAAAACATTTTTAAGAATGAATGAGGGATTAATTTGAACATCTCCTAATCCTGTCACTGTAGTAAGTGAACCATCTGCAACAGTAATTTTTTTAGTACCAGGACATAGGATATATGTACTAAACTTTTGTGAAAAATGTGTCATGTGGTTTGTGGCTCCTGAGTCAATGACTCAAGAACTCTTAATGGACTTATCTGAGACATTTAATCCATGAGAATTAGAGATTTTACCTGCACCAGAGTCCTTACTTGAGTGTGTCAAGGAGCATACACCAGTAGCCTTTTCAAGAGTTCCCAATAGGCTTCTTAGTTTTTCAATCTCTTTTTTATCCAACTCTTCTTGTTCCTGAGACTTCTCCTGGTTTAACTCCATTGCAGTCATGTGAGCTTGTCCTTGATTTCTTGCTGTCCTCCTTTATAACCTCATTTTTTGCTTGAAGTTGAAGGTTTTCCATGTAGTTTCCAGCAACGATCTCTGGTGTGCCTTGGCTTTTTGCAATAGGTGCACCAAAGATTGTCGCGATTTGAAGTTTTAGTCGAATCACCTTTCCCATTCTCACTGATTGGTAATTGTTCTAAGCTTTGGTTCTTCCCACCATTAGAGACCATAGCAGATCCTTCTACATGCACACTATCAAGCATCACTCCTTTTCTGCTCTCTTCTGCTCTAACCATGGATATTACTTCATTTAAAGAAGGCAAATCCTGTTTTCCCAGAATTTAGACTCTAACTTGATCAAACTCAACATTCAGTCCAGCAAGAAAATCATAGACTTGATCTTTTTCAATAAATTTCTTCAAAGTTGTTGCATCTTCACTACACTTCATTTCTATGCATCGGTAGTGATCCATCTCTTACCAAAGATTTTTAAGAAGAATAGCATACTCTGTGACTGACTTATTCCCTTATTTGAGAGCTGCAGTCTTGATCTTGACCTCATAGACTTGAACAGCATCTTTAACTTTGGAATAGGTTTGACGAATTGATTCCCAAATGTCTTTGGTCGTGGACAAAAACATATAAGTGTCACTAATATCTGGCGTCATAGAATTCCACAGCCATGACATAACCATAGAATCCTCTTCATCCCAAGCCTCAAATTTTGGATCTCTTTTCTCAGGATCAGTGCCAAGAAGATGGCTCAATTTTCCTTTCCTTTTTAGAAAGGTTTGAACCAACTGAGATCACTTCAAGTAGTTCTTTCCATTCAACTTGTATACAGCTTGGATATTCTGTAATTTCGCTGTGGTTTGACCAGTTGTTACTTCTCCAAATCGAGTAATAGCGGTAGATTTTGCTATTTCTGACATAATTACCTTTCTCAGGACTTAAACAAGTATAGGCAATGAAGGCAAAAAATGAACAAAATAAAAGTATGACAGACTTAACAAAATTTGGCTATGAAGGCCTAAAAATATTCAGCAATGAAGGCTGAGAAATTTTCTTCCCAAGAAGAGTCTAAAGCTCTGATACCATGTGGAAAAATGAGAGTATATTGAAAACTTGTGTTTAATCATACAAACACCATAGATTTAAATACAGCTAGCTAGAGAGTAAATTAGGAAACTAAATATTCTTAAATCTAATCCCTATAATCAAGGAATTGTCTATCCTGATATTTTGTCTTTAATTCTAGAGATACAAATTCTCAATTTTAGGGATACAGATATATACAGATTACAATCAGCAGATTAAAAGATACAATCACTTGTAACTAAATGTTTTCCCACAGTTGTCATAGCCTCTCAGTTGGTGTCTTTCTCATTGAGATTGTCTCTGGATTCTTTTTGTGTCATTTTTAAAATTTTACATAAATTAGGGCTTTGTAACTTTACTTTGAAAAATCCCTTCGGTTGTTCTTCTTTTAGTGTGGTTGTGATCTGATAGTCTGTATGAAACTTAATGCGCTGTGTGGTCCAAGAATGACTTGCAGGAGAATTATGGATTCTAAATTTGTATGGCTGTGTGTAGGATTTAAGGATAAAAAATTTGTGTGACTTTTTGTGTATGGGAGTTTTCTTGTTTTTCTCTGTGGCATGACAGATGGGGTTCTTAGGTTTCATTGTCTTGGCTTTTTTAGTTATTGATGATGCTGTCAAACTTTTCATTGTGGTTGCATTTAATTTGATGAAGTTGTTTGAGAATGCATTAGGAGAATGTTATTGCAAAAGAAATTCTTGGGTTGTGGTTTCTTCATTCATGAGTGTGCCTAGTTGTCATCTTTTTGTCTCTTTGAAGCTTAATTGGCTATGTGCTCCAAGCATACCTTGCAGGATAGAAGGAATTAAAGTTTCAAATTTTCTATGTTTGTATGCTTGTTGGTTTTATTCTACAAGTTGGCTTCTAGATTTCATTCCCATAGCTTCTGGTTAATGTCTAATTTTTTGTTGTAGTGCTTTTAACTTGCTGGAGTTTGATCTAAACTTCAATTAATATTTGATCTCTTATGCTTTAACATTCCATTTAAATTTTAGTTTTATCTTTTGTGTACAGATTGTAGTTTTGTAAACTTTTCTTAATTGTGGTTGCTTTTAGTCATCTATACAGAAATTAGTTGATCGTGTACTCCAAGCACGATTTGCTAGAGAGAGGAATTAGAGATTGTATAGTAGTGTACTCCAAATTTGTATGGTTGAGTTTTTTATTTTTTATTTTTTTATTTTGTTAGTTCAACTCTGTTGCATGACAAATTGTAATATTAGGTTTAATTTCAGAAACTTAATCCAACCTAGCACTGAAGATGAGTGCTTACAATGAAGAATACCTTTTTCTTCTTGTGTTGTTTTTTTATTCTTCTTGTTTTGCTGATTTCACTTTATTTTGTTGCATGATGGATTACTTTCTTAAGATTAATTTCATAAACTTAAATCTAGTTAAGCACTGAGATGGAAGATTGCCTCTTTCTTATTGGATTCTTTGAAAATCTATGATCTTGCATAGAATTTTTGTTGTATTGTATGGTAACTTTCGATGATAACTGTACCTGTTCTAGTACATTTTAGATCATGAAGAGTTTGATTAAAGTTGCTAAAATTTTATGTTTCTGATTATAATATGTACTTTGTTTTCTTAAGTAACACTGTTATTATTGGAAGCACCCTGACTTATGATGTGGTTGGTGGTTGTTGTTTTTTAACTTTGGTATATAATTGTTGTATATTTATGTTGAGAGGCAAAACTACCTCTTATCTTTGGCCTACTATTATAGTCTTTTCTTGTTAAGTTTTTGTTGCTTTGGTTTTAATTTCTCTTTAGGTTCTTAAAGGCTTTCTACTTTCGTATCTTTGGGGTTTCGAGTTAAAACATTTATAATGTCTTATTTGTGAGCAATTGATGTGATTAGGTTTATTTTGCAAACAATCTTTGCCTTGAATCTTTCTGCTTTAGGATTAGTTCATTATGGTCTTAAATCATGAAGTTCAAGTTTGATTGTCTTTATTTCTAAAATAGCATTGTTCTCTATACATGTGGCATGTTGCTTGTGTTTAACTTAAATGCATATCACCTTATTATTAAACATTGTTGAATGAGACTTTGATTTCATTAAAAATGAAAGGTGTTATGTGCATGTATATTAATTAGATATTTAATTAAGATTATCTTGTATTTTATTTTGAAATTTATTTTTATTTATCGTGTATTTTATCTAATTAACAAAATTATTTTGTATAATATTTATCTTTTATTTATTACTTATTATTTTATTTATTATTTTGGATTGTATAATATTTATTTTTTATTAAGAGATAATAATTATTTTTGTTATTTTCTTTTGAAATTTTATTGGCTTATATATAATAACGCTAGTTTAAAATTGTTATATCTATCACTAGTTATTTTATGTATATATATTTGTACATTTTTAATGATTTAAAAATTAAAAATTTTAAATTTAAATCAATAAATTCAAATCAAAATATTTTGCATTTAAACTTTCAAATTCAAATTAAGTTTTAAAACATAAATTAAAGATTGAATTTTGTAGAATTTTTTTTATTTCTTTATTTACTTTCTTTTTCTTTTCTTTTTTATTTTCATTCATTTTTTTTTTTTTTACAGAATACTTTCTTACTTTTTTTTTATTACTTTTTCACTACAAATTTTTCTTTTTACTTTGATTTTTTTCATTATTTCAATTTAATTGTTCATTTACATTATTTTTTATTAGTTTTTTTCTTTTTGTACTTTCTTAACTTTTTATCTTTATTTTTTTTCATTTTTTATTTTTTCTTAAGGTTTTGCTTTTTTTTTTTAGTTTTTTTTTTGTTGGCATTTCTTTCTAATTTGTGTTTTTTTTTTCCACACTTTCTTCTTTTGTTTTTATTTTTTATTTTGTATTAACTTTTTTCTTCTTTTAATTTTTTATCTTTGATTTTTTATATATTTATTTCTTATTATTTCTTATATTTTTTTATTTTTTGTTTGTATTTTATAAAACTAAATTTTTTTTTATTTTCTCATTTTTATTAGTTTTTGTATTTTTTAATTTTTTCTTTTGACTATTTTTTCATTTCCTTACTTTCTTATTTTTTTTATTGTGTTTTTGTTTATTTTTAATTTTCTCTTTTTTGGTACTTATTTTACCTTTTTCCTTTTTGCTTTAATATTTTCTCTTATTTTATTTATTTTTTATACAAATTTTATGATGTTTTGAATATTTACTTTATTTTTTAATCTTTTATTCTTTTGGTTTGTCTCATTTTTATTGTCATTTTTTATTTTTTTATTTTTTTGCTATTTTTTATTCTATTTTTATAATTTTTCATTAATTTTTTTATTTTTAAATTGTTTCTTTTTCTTTTAATTTATTTGTTTCTTTGCTTTCATTTTTTTAATTTTTTTTATATATTTTGTATTTTGAAATTTATTTTTTTCTTGCTTTTTCTTATATTTTTTTGTTCACATTTTTTTTTATTTTTTCTTTGCAATTTTAAAATTTCAGATTTTTTTTTGTGCACTTCTTTTCATTTTTATTTATATTTTCTATTGACTTTTCTTTTATTTTTTATCTTTGATTTTTTAGATCTTTTTTTTTTATATTTGTTATATATTTTTTTGTTTTTCTTTGCATATTCTAAACTAAGTATTTGAAAATTTTATTCATTGTCTTATTATATTTTTTTTATTCTTTAATTTAAGAACTTTTAAAGCAAATAAACGTGAAAAATTAAAACTGTGCAAATGATTTTTATATCACAATATAAAATTGTGCATAGGGTTTTTATGCTCGTAATTGTTTAGAAACGAAATTTTGATATTTTTAACTTCAAAATATTTTAGGATTTACATTTAACATAGTGAAAAATTAAAACAATGCAGATTATCATGTTTTTGTGTTTGAGTGAGTTTAAAATTATTAATTTTTATTTAAAAATTTGTTAAAACAATATTTCATACTTTTAAAGCTCGATTTCAATAGAAATTATTTTTAAAGCAAAACATAAAAGCTTAAAAAACGTTGAGCTTTGAGTTTGTGTAATGTATAAAAATAAGTTAGCAAATAGCTAAATCTCATCAAGTGCCAATAATGATTTCAAAAATGACATCCAAATATCAACAGCATCTCACAAATTCCTTGGAGCACTTATGAATTCTTTTAAAAATGCATATAAAGCAAATAAGTATGAAAAATAAAAAATCGTGCAAATTGGTTTTTAATCACAATTTGAAATTGTGCATATGGTTTTTATGCTCATAATTGTTTAGAAATGAAATTTTGATATTTTCAGCTCCAAAATCTTTCATGACTTACGTTTAATATTGTGAAAAATTAAAATCAATGTAACGTATTATTTTTTTGTGTTTTAGTGAGTTTAAAACTATTCATTTTCATTTTAAAACTTATTAAAATAATATTTCATACTTTTAAAGCTCGACTCCAGCATAAATGATTTTCAAAGTAAAACGTTAAAACTTCATAAGCGTCGAGCTTTGAATTTGTGCGTAATGTATAAAAGCAAGTTAGCACACAATTAATTGTATCAAGCGCTAATAACAATTTCACAAATGATATCCAAATATCAATAGCATCTCATAAATTTTTTGGAGCACTCATGAATTCTCTTAAAAATGCATCTAAAGCAAATGAGCATGAAAAAGTAAAAATCATGCAAATGGTTTTTATATCACAATTTGAAATTGTGCAGATAGTTTTTATGTCCATAATTGTTCAAAAGCGAAAATTTGATATTCTCAGCTCCAAAATCTTTCATGACTTACACTTAACACCGTAAAAATTTAAATCAATATAGGTTATCATGTTTCTGTGTTTGAGCGAGTTTAAAATTATTCATTTTCATTTAAAAACTTGCTAAAACAACATTTCATACTTTTAAAGTTCGACTCCAGCAGAAATGGTTTTCAAAGCAAAACATAAAAGCTTCAAAAGCATCGAGCTTTGAGTTTGTGCGTAATGTATAAAAACAAGTTAGTAACACATTTAATCGCATCAAGGCCAATAACGATTTCACAAATGACATTCAAATATCAACAGCGTCTCACAAATTTCCTAAAGCACTTATGAATTCTTCTAAAAGTGCCTCTAGAGCAAATAAGCATGAAAAATAAAAATCGTGCAAATGGTTTTTATATCACAATTTGAAATTGTGGAGATGGTTTTTATGTCCATAATTGTTCATAAACAAAATTTTGATATTTTCAGCTCCAAAATCCTTCATAAGTTATACTTAACACTGTAAAAATTAAAATCAGTGCAGGTTATCATGCTTCTGTGTTTGAGCCAGTTTAAAATTATTAATTTTCATTTAAAAACTTGTTAAAACAATATTTCATCCTTTTAAAGCTCGACTCCAATAGAAATGGTTTTCAAAGCAAAACATAAAAGTTTCAAAAGCGTTGAACTTTGAGTTTGTGCGTAATGTATAAAAATAAATTAGCACATAGTTTAATCGCAACAAGCGCTAGTAACGATTTCAAAAATGATATCCAAATATCAATAGCATCTCATAAATTTTTTGGAGCACCCATGAATTCTCTTGAAAATGCATATAATAGAGCAAATTCGCATAAAAAATTAAAATTGTGCAAATGGTTTTTATATCGCAATATAAAATTGTGCAGATCGTTTTTATGCCCGTAACTTTTTAGAAACAAAATTTTGATTTTTCAACTCCAAAATCCTTAATGACTTACATATAACACAGTGAAAAATTAAAACAAATGTAGGTTATCACGTTTTCATGTTTAAATGGTTTTCAAAGCAAAAGGTCGAGCTTTGAGTTTGTGCATAATGTATAAAAACAAGTTAATCACATCAAGTGCCAATAAAGATTTCACAAATGACACCAAATATCAATAGCATCCCACAAATTCCTTGGAGCACCCATGAATTCTCTTAAAAATGCATCTACAGCAAATAAGCATGAAAAATTAAACCAGCAAAAATGGTTCTCAAAGCAAAACATAAAACCTTCAAAAGCATCGAGCTTTGTGTTTGAGTGTAATATATAAAAACAAGTTAGCACACAATTAATCGCATCAAGCGCCAATAACAATTTCACAAATGACATCCAAATATCAACAGCATCCCACAAATTCCCTAGAGCACCCATGAATTCTCCTAAATATGCATCTAAAGCAAATAAGCATGAAAAATTAAAACTGTGCAAATGATTTTTATATCACAATTTGAAATTGAGCAAACGGTTTTTATAAACATAATTGTTCAGAAACGAAATTTTGATATTTTCATCTCCAAAATCCTTCATGACATACACTTAACACCATGTAAATTTAAAACCAATGCAGGTTATCATCTTTATGTGTTTGAGCGAGTTTAGAACTATTCAGTTCCATTTAGAAACTTGCTAAAACAACATTTCATACGCTTAAAGCTTGACTCCAACAGAAATGGTTTTCAAAGCTGAACATCGAGCTTTGAGTTTGTGCGTAATGTATAAAAACAAGTTAGCACATAGTTAATCGCATCAAACGCCAATAACAATTTCACAAATGACATCCAAATATCAACAGCATCCCACAAATTCCCTAGAGCACACATTAATTTTCCTAAAAAGGAATCTAAAGCAAAAAGGCGTGGAAAATTAAAACCGTGTAAATGGTTTTTATATCACAATTTGAAATTGTGCAGATGACTTTTATTCCCAAAATTGTTCAAAAAGAAAATTTTGATATTTTCAACTCTAAAATCCCTCAGGACTTACACTTAACACTGTGAAAATTTAAAACCAATGCAGGTCGTCATGTTTATGTGTTTGAGCGAGATTAAAATGATTCATTTCCATTTAAAAACTTGCTAAAACAACATTTGTTACTTTTAAAGCTTGACTCCAGCAGAAATGGTTTTCAAAGCAATACTAATACTTCGAGCTTTGAGTTTGTGTGTAATGTATAAAAAAAAAGTTAGCACACAGTTAATCACATCAAGTGCGAACAACGATTTCACAAATGACATCCAAATATCAACAGAATCACACAAATTCCCTTGAACAACCATGAATTCCCCAAAAAATGCATAGAAAGCAAATAAGCATAAAAAATTAAAACTGTGCAAATGATTTTTATATCACAATTTGAGATATTGCAACAAGTTTTTATGCCCATAACTGTTCAGAAACGAAATTTTCATATTTTCAGCTCCAAAATCCTTCATGACTTACACTTAACAACACTGTGAAAATTTAAAACCAATGCAGGTTATCATGTTTATGTGTTTGAGTGAGTTTAAAACTATTCATTTTCATTTAAAAACTTTCTAAAACAACACTTCTTGCTTTTAAAGCTTAACTCCAGCATAAATGGTTTTCAAAGCAAAATGTTGAGCTTTCAATTTGTGCGTAATGTATAAAAACAAGTTAGCACACAGTTAATAGCATCAAGCGCCAAAAACGATTTCACAAATGACATCCAAATATCAACAGCATCCCTCAAATTCCCTGGAGCACTCGTGAATTTGCCTAACAATGCCTCGAAAGCAAAAAAGCAAGAAAAATTAGAACCATGCAAATGGTTTTTATATCAAATTTTGAAATTGTGCATATGGTTTTTATGCCCATAGTTGTTTAGAAACGAAATTTTGATATTTTCAGCCCCAAAATCCTTCATGAATTACACCTAACACTGTAAAAATTTAAATGCAATGCAGGTTATCATGTTTCTGTGTTTCAGCGAGTTTAAAAACTTGCTAAAACAACATTTCACACTTTTAAAGCTAGACTCCAGCAGAAATGGTTTTCAAAGCAGAACATTGAGGTTTGAGGTTGTGCATAATGTATAAAAACAAGTTAACACATAGTTAATCACATCAAGCACCAATAACAATTTCACAAATGACATTGAAATATTAACAGCATCCCACAAATTCCCTGGAGCACCCATGAAATCCCCAAAAAATGCATCTAAAGCAAATAAGCATGAAAAATTAAAACCGTGTAAATGATTTTTATATCACAATTTGAAATTGAGCAGATGGTTTTTATCCACATAATTGTTCAGAAACGAAATTTTGATAATTTCATCTCCAAAATCCTTCATGACATACAGTTAACACCGTGAAAATTTGAAACCAATGCAGGTTTATCATCTTTCTGTGTTTGAGCCAGATTAAAACTATTCATTTCTATTTAAAAACTTGCTAAATCAACATTTCATACTTTTAAAGCTCGATTCCAGCAGAAATGGTTTTTAAAGCAGAACGTTGAGCTTTGAGTTTGTGCGTAATATATAAAAACAAGTTAGCACACAGTGAATCGCATCAAGCGCCAATAACAATTTCACAAATGACATCCAAATATCAACAGCTTCCCACAAATTCCCTAGAGTATCCACGAATTCCCCTAAAAATGCATCTAGAGCAAATAAGCATGAAAAATTAAAACCGTGCAAATGGTTTTTATATCGCAATTTGAAATTTTGCAGATGGTTTTTATGCCCATAATTGTTCAGAAATGAAAATTTTGATATTTTCAGCTCCAAAATCCTTCATGACTTGCACCTAACACCGTGGAAATTTAAGACCAATGCAGGTTATCATGTTTATGGGTTTGAGCGAGATTAAAACTATTCATTTATATTTAAAAACTTGCTAAAACATCATTTCTTACTTTTAAAGTTTGACTCCAGCAAAAATGGTTTTCAAAGCAAAACATAAAAGCTTCAAAAGCGTCGAGCTTTTGTGTTTAGCATAATGTACAAAAACAAGTTAGCACACAGTTAATCGCATCAAGTGCCAATACAGATTTAACAAATGACATCCAAATATCAATAGCATCCCAAAAATTTGATGGAGCATCCATGAATTCTCCTAAAAATGCATCTAAAGGAAATAAGCACGAAAAATAAAAACTAGGCAAGTGGTTTTTATATAACAATTTGAGATTGTGCAGATGGTTTTTATGCCCATAATTGTTCAAAAACGAAATTTTGATATTTTCAGCTCCAAAATCCTTCATGACTTACACCTAACACTGTGAAAATTTAAAACCAATGCAGGTTATCATGTTTATGTGTTTGAGTGAGATTAAAACTATTCATTTCCATTTAACTGCTATTGATATCATGGCACTTACTTTTAAAGCTTGACTTTGGCAAAAATTGTTTTCAAAGCAAAACATAAATCTTTGAAAGCGTCAAGCTTTGTGTTTGAGGATAACGTATAAAAACAACTTAGCACACAGTTAATCGCATCAAGTGCCAATAACAATTTCACAAATTACATCCAAATATCGACAACATCCCACAAATTCCCTGGAGCAACCATGAATTCTCCTAAAAATACATCTAAAACAAATAAGCTTGAAAAATAAAAACCATGCAAATGATATTTTTTATCACAATTTGGAATTGTACAGATGGTTTTTATACACATAATTGTTTAGAAACGAAATTTTGATATTTTCATCTCCAAAATCCTTCATGGCAAACACTTAACACCGTGAAAAATTAAACTAATGCATGTTATCATGTTTTTGTGTTTCAGCGAGTTTAAAACTATTCATTTCCATTTTAAAACTTGCTAAAACAACATTTCATACTTTTAAAGTTCGACTCTAGCAAAACGGTTTTCAAAGCAAAACATAAAAGTTTTAAAAGAGTCGAGCTTTGTGAGAGAAATGTAGAAAAACAAGTTAGTACACAGTTAATCATATCGAGTGCCAATAACGATTTCATAAAAGACATCCAAATATGAACAGCATCCCACAAATTCCATGGTGCACCTATGAATTCTCCTAAAAATGATCTAAAGCAAAAAAGCATGAAAAATTAAAACCGTGCAAATGGTTTTTATTTCACAATTTGAAATTGAGCAGATGGTTTTTATGCCCATAATTGTTCAGAAACGAAATTTTGATATTTTCAGCTCCAAAATCCATCATGACTTACAACTAACACTGAAAATTCAAAACTAATGCAGGTTATCATGTTTAAGTATTTGAGCGAGATTAAAACTATTCATTTCCATTTGAAAACTTGCTAAAACAACATTTCTTACTTTTAAAGTTCAACTCCAGGAAA
The DNA here is from genome assembly GCF_047325235.1 of Durio zibethinus. Classification (NCBI taxonomy): domain Eukaryota; kingdom Viridiplantae; phylum Streptophyta; class Magnoliopsida; order Malvales; family Malvaceae; genus Durio; species Durio zibethinus. Next base: position 11,986,626 of record NC_143180.1, on the reverse strand, counting down.
AATGGTTTTCAAAACAAAACATAAAAGCTTCAAAAGTGTCGAGATTTGTGTAAGAGCGTAATGTATAAAAACAAGTTAGCACATAGTTAATCGCATCAAGTGCCAATAACGATTTCACAAATGACATCCAAAAGTCAATAGCATCCCACAAATTTACAGGAGCACCCATGAATTCTCCTAAAAATGCATCCAAAGGAAATAAGCATGAAAAATAAAAACCATGCAAATGGTTTTTATATCACATTTTCAAATTGTGCAGATAGTTTTTATGCCCATAATTGTTTAGAAACGAAATTTTGATATTTTCACCTCCAAAACCCTTCATGACTTACACCTAACACCCTGAAAATTTAAAACTAATGCATGTTACCATGTTTATGTGTTTGAGAGAGATTAAAACTATTAATTTCCATTTAAAAACTTGCTAAAACAGCATTTCTTACTTTTAAAGCTCGACTCCAGCAGAAATGGTTTTCAAAGCAAAACGTCAAGCTTTGAGTTTGTGCATAATGTATAAAAACAAGTTAGCACACAGTTAATCGCATCAAGCGCCAACAACGATTTCACAAATGACATCCAAATATCAATAGCATCCAACAAATTCTCTGGACCACCCACGAATTCTCGTAAAAATGCAACTAAAGCAAATAAGCATGAAAAATTAAAACCATGCAAGTGGTTTTTATATCACAATTTGATTTTGTGCAGATGGTTTTTTTTTCCCACAATTGTTTAGAAATGAAATTTTGATATTTTCAGCTCCAAAATCTTTCACGACTTACACTTAACGCCATGAAAAAATAAAACCAATGCAGCTTATAATGTTTTTGTGTTTGAGCGTGTTTAAAATTATTAATTTCCATTTAAAAACTTGCTAAAACAACATTTTATACTTTTAAAGTTTGACTCAAGCAGAAATGGATTTCAAAACAAAACATAAAAGTTTCAAAAGAGAAAAGCTTTGAATTTCTGCATAATGTATAAAAGCAAGTTAGCGCACAGTTAATCACATCAAGTGCCAATAACGATTTCAAAAATGCATCCCACAAATTCACTGAAGCACCCATGAATTCTCCTAAAAATGCATCTAAATCAAATAAGCATGAAAAATTAAAACCGTGCAAACAGTTTTTATACCACAATTTGAAATTATATGGTTTTTATACCCAAAATTGTTCAGAAAGAAAATTTTGATATTGTCAACTCCAAAATCCCTCATGACTTACACTTAACACCGTGAAAAATTAGAACAAATACAGGTTATCATGTTATTGTGTTTGAGCAAGTTTAAAACTATTCATTTCCATTTAAAAACTTCCTAAAACAACATTTCATACTTTTAAAGTTCGACTCCAGTAAAAATGGTTTTCAAATCAAAACATAAAAGCTTCAAAAGCATCGAGCTTTGTGTTTGTGCATAATGTATAGAAGGAAATTAGCACACAGTTAATTGCATCAAGCACCCATAACTATTTGACAAATGATATCCAAATATCAACGGCATCCCATAAATTCCCTGGAGCACTCATGAATTCTCCCAAAAATGCATCTAAAGCAAAAAAACATGAAAAATTAAAACCGTGCAAATGGTTTTTATATCACAATTTGAAATTTTGCAGATGGTTTTTATGCCCATAATTGTTCAGAAACGAAATTTTGATATTTTCAGCTCCAAAATCCTTCATGACTTACACTTAGCACCATGAAAATTTAAAACCAATAGAGGTTATCATGTTTCTGTGTTTGAGCGAGTTTAAAACTATTCATTTTCATTTAAAAACTTGCTAAAAACACCATTTTCGTACTTTTATAGCTTGACTCCAGCACAAATCGTTGTCAAGGCAAAACGTCGAGCTTTGAGTCTGTGCGTAATGTATAAAAACAGGTTCGCACATAATTAATCGCCTCAAGCACCAATAGTGATTTCACCAATGACATCCAAATATCAATAGTATCCCACAAATTCCCTAGAGCACCTACGAATTCTCATATAAATGCATCTAAAGCAAATATGAATAAAAAATTAAAACCGTGCAAATGGTTTTTATATCACAATTTGAAATTGCGCAGATGGTTTTTATGCCATAATTGTTCAGAAACGAAAATTTGATATTTTCACCTCCAAAATCCTTCATGACTATTTACACTGTCAAGAATTAAAAACAATGCAGTTATTATGTTTCTGTGTTTGAGCAAGTTTAAAACTATTCATTTCCACTTAAAAACTCGCCAAAACAACATTTCATACTTTTAAAGCTCAACTCAAGCAGAGATGGTTTTCAAAGCAAAACGTCGAGCTTTGAGTTTGTGCGTATTGTATAAAAACAAGTTAGCACACAGTTAATCGTATCAAGCGTCAATAACGATTTCACAAATGACATCCAAATATCAACAGCTTCCCACAAATTCTCTGGAGCCCCCATGAATTCTCCTAAAAATGCATCTAAAGAAAATAAGCATGAAAAATTAAAACCGTGCAAATTGTTTTTATATCACAATTTGAAATTGTGCAAATAATTTTTATGCCGATAATTGTTCAGAAATGAAATTTTGATATTTTCAGCACCAAAATCCTTCATGACATGCACCTAACACTGAAAAATTAAAACCAATGCAAGTTATCATTTTTCTGTGTTTGAGCAAGTTTAAAACTACTATTTCCATTTAAAAACTTGCTAAAACAACATTCCATACTTTTAAAGCTCGACTCCAACAGAAATGGTTTCCAAAGCAAAACATAAAAGCTTCAAAAGCGTTGAGCTTTGAGTTTGAGCGTAATGTATAAAAACATGTTGGCAGACAGTTAATCGCCTGGAACGCCAATAATGATTTCACAAATAATATCCAAATATCAACACTATCCCACAAAGTCCTTGGAGCACCCATGAATTCTCCTAAAAATGCATCTAAAGCAAAAAAGAATGAAAAATTAAAACTGTGCAAATGGTTTTTATATCAGAATTTGAAATTGTGCAGATGGTTTTTATGAACGTAATTGTTCAGAAACGAAATTTTGAAAAAGCTTCAAAAGTGTCGAGCTTTGAGTTTGTGCGTAATGTGTAAAATCAAGTTAGCACACAGTTAATCGCACCAAGTCACAAGAATGATTTCACAAATGACATCCAAATATCAACAGCATCCCACAAATACCCTGGAGAACCCATGACTTTCTGCAAAAATATGCATCTAAAGCAAAAAAGAATGAAAAATAAAAACCGTGCAAATGGTTTTTATATCATAATTCGAAATTATGTAGATGGTTTTTATGCCCATAATTCTTCAGAAACGAAATTTTGATATTTTCATCTACAAAATACTTCGTAACTTACACTAAACACCGTGAAAAATTAAAACCAATGCAGGTTATCATGTTTCTGTGATTGAGTGAGTTTAAAACTATTCATTTCCATTTAAAAACTTTCTAAAACAACATTTCATACTTTTAGAGCTCGACTACAGCACAAATGGTTTCCAAAACAAAACGTAAAAGCTTCAAAAGCGTCGAGCTTTGAGTTTGTGCGTAATGTATAAAAACAAGTTAGCACACAGTTAATCACAGCAAACTCCAATAACGATTTCACAAATGACATCCAAATATCAACAGCATCCCACAAATTCCCGGGAGCACCCATGAATTCTCCTAAAAAGGCAGCTCAAGCAAATAAGCGTGAAAAATTAAAACCATGCAAAAGGTTTTTATATCACAATTTGAAATTGTGCAGATGGTTTTTACGCCCATAATTGTTTAAAAATGAAATTTTGATATTTTGAGTTGGAAAAACCTTCATGACTTTGCACCTAACACTTCATTTTTTTGTGTTTGAGTGAGTTTGAAACTATTCATTTCAATTTAAAAACTTTCTAAAACAACATTTCATAATTTTTGAAGCTCAACTACAGCATAAATGGTTTGTGTGTAATGCACAAAAACAAGTTAGCACACAGTTAATTGACTTAAGCACCAATAACATCCAAATATCAACAGCATCCCACAAATTCCCTTGAGCACAAATTGAATTCTCCTAAAAATTCATCTAAAGCAAATAAGTATGAAAAATTAAAACCGTGCAAATTGTTTTCATATCACAATTTGAAATTGTGCTGATGCTTTTTATGCCCATAACTGCTCAGAAACGAAATTATGATATTTTTAGCTCCAAAATCCTTCATGACTTGCACTTAACACCGTGAAAAGTCAAAACCAATGCAGGTTATCATGTTTCTGTGTTTGAGCGAGTTTAAAACTATTCATTTCCGTTTAAAAACTTCCTAAAACAACATTTCATACTCTTAAAGGTCGACTCCAGCAGAAATAGTTTCCAAAACAAAGCATAAAAACTTCAATAGCATCGAGCTTTGAGTTTGTGGGTAATGTATGAACCAAAAGTTAGCACATAGTTAATTGCATCAAGCGCCAATAACGATTTCACAAATGGCACCCAAATATCAACAGCATTACACAAATTTCTTGGAGTGCCATGAATTCTCCTAAAAATGCATCTAAAGCAAATAAGCATGGAAAATTAAAACAGTGCAAATGGTTTTTATATCACAATTTGAAATTGTGCAGATGGTTCTTATGTCCATAATTGTTTAGAAACGAAATTTTGATATTTTCATCTCGAAAATCCTTCATGACTTACACTTAACACAATGAAACATTAAAAATAATGCAGGTTATCATGTTTCTGTGATTGAGCGGGTTTAAAACTATTCATTTCCATTTAAAAACTTGCTAAAACAACATTTCATACTTTTAAAGCCTGACTCCAGGAGAAATAGTTTTCAAAGCAAAACGTCAAGCTTGGAGCACCCATGAATTCTCCTAAAAAGGCAGTCGAAGCAAATAAGCATGAAATATTAAAACCGTGCAAATGGTTTTTATATCCCAATTTGAGATTGTGCAGATTGTTTTTATGCCCATAATTATTCGAAAATGAAATTCTGATATTTTTAACTTGGAAATCCATCATAACTTGCACCTAACACCGGTAAAAATTAAAACCAATGCAGGTTAAACCATAAAACTTGAAAAGTGTCAAGCTTTGACTTTGTGCGTAATTTATAAAAACAAGTTAGCACACAGTTAATCGCATCAAGCGCCAATAACGATTTCACAAATGACATCCAAATATCAACAGTATCCCACAAATTCCCTGGAGCACCAATGAATTCTCCTAAAAAAGCATGTAAAGCAAATAAGCATAAAAAATTAAAACCATGTGAATGGTTTTAATATCACAATTTGAAATTCTGCAGGTGGTTTTTATGCCCATAATTGTTAAGAAGTGAAATTTTGATATTTTCAACTCCAAAATCCTTCATGATATGCACCTAACACCATGAAAAATTAAAACCAATGCAGGTTATCATTTTTTTTTGTGTTTGAGCGAGTTTAAAACTATTCATTTCGATTTAAAAACTTACTAAAACAACGTTTCATACTTTTAAAGCCCAACTCCAGCAGATATGGCTTCCAAAGCAAAACCTAAAAGCTTTAAAAGTGTCGAGCTTTGAGTTTGTGTGTAATGAATAAAAACAAGAACACAGTTAATCACATCAAAGCGCCAATAACAATTTCACAAATGATATCTAAATATCAACAGCATCCAGCAAATTCCCTGAGGCACCCATGAATTCTCCTGAAAAAGCATCTAAAGCAAATAAGCATGAAAAATTAAAATCGTGCAAATGGTTTTTATATCACAATTTGAAATTGTGCAGATGGTTTTTATACCCATAATTGTTCAGAAATGAAAATTTGATTTTTTTTAACTCCGAAACACTCCATGACTTCCACCTAGCACTGTGAAAAATTAAAACCAACGCAGCTTATCACGTTTCTGTGATTCAATGAGTTTAAAATATTCATTTCCGTTTAAAAACTTTTTAAAACAACATTTCATACTTTTAAAGCTCGACTACAGCATAAATGGTTTCCAAAGCAAAACGTAAAAGCTGCAAAAGCGTCGAGCTATGAGTTTGTACGTAATGTATAAAACCAAGTTAGCACACAATTAATCGCATCAAGTGCCAATAATGATTTCACAAATGACATCCAAATATCAACAGCAACCCACAAATTCCTTGGAGCTCCAATGAATTCTCCTAAAAATTCGGCTGAAGCAAATAAGCGAGAAAAATTAAAACCGCACAAATGGTTTTTATATCACAATATATGATTGTGCAGATGGTTTTTATGCCCATAATTGTTCCAAAATGAATTTTTGATATTTTTAGCTCCAAAATCCTTCATGACATGCACCTAACACCGTGAAAAATTAAAACCAATGTAACTTATCATTTTTCTGTGATTGGGCGAGTTTAAAACTATTCATTTCCATTTAAAAACTCGCTAAAACGACATTTCATACCTTTAAAGCTTGACTCCAGCAGAGATGGTTTCCAAACCAAAACATAAAAGCTTCAAATGACATCCAAATATCAACAACATCCCACAAATTACCTGAAGCACCAATGAATTCTCCTAAAAATGCATCAAAAGCAAATAAGTATGAAAAATTAAAACCGTGTAAATGGTTTTTATATCGAAATTTAAAATTGTGCAGATGGTTTTTATGCCCATAATTGTTAAAAAAAACGAAATTTTGATATTTTTAGCTCCAAAATCTTTCATTACTTACACTTAACACAATGAAAAATTAAAACCAATGCAAGTTATCATGTTTCTATGGTTGAATGAGTTCAACGCGACCCATTTCCATTTAAAAACTTGCTAAAAAAACATGTCATACTTTTCAAGCTTCACTCTAGCAGAAATGGCTTTCAATGCAAAACTTCGAGTTTTGAGTCTGTGCGTAATGTATAAAAACAAGTTAGCACACAGTTAATCGCATCAAGTGCCAATAATGATTTCACAAATCATATCCAAATATCAACAGCATCCCACAAATTCCCTAGAGCACCCATGAATTCTCCTAAAAATGCATCTAAAGCAAATATGCATGACAAATTAAAACCTTGCAAACGACTTTTATATCACAATTCGAGATTGTGCAGATAGTTTTTACACCCATAATTGTTCAGAAATGAAAATTTGATTTTTTTGACTCCAAAATACTTCATGATTTGCACCTAACACCGAGAAAAATTATACCAACGCAGCTTATCATGTTGCTGTGATTCAGCAAGTTTAAAACTATTCATTTCCTTTTAAAAACTTTCTAAAACAACATTTCATACTTTTAAAGCTCAACTACAGTATAAATGGCTTCCAAAGCAAAACGTAAAAGCTTCAAAAGTATCGAGCTTTGACTTTGTGCGTAATGTATAAAAACAAGTTAGCACACAGTTAATCGCATCAAGCTCCAATAAGGATTTCACAAATGACATCCAAATATCAACAGCATCCCACAAATTCCCTGGAGCACCCACGAATTCTCCTAAAAATTCAGCTGAAGCAAATAAGCCTGAAAAATTAAAACCGTGCAGATTGTTTTTATATCACAATTTGAGATTGTCCATATGGTTTTTGTGCCCATAATTGTTCAGAGTAAAAAACTTGATAACTTTCAACTAACACTGTGAAAACTTAAAACCAAAGCAGGTTATCATTTTTCTGTGTTTGAGTGAGTTTAAAACTATTTATTTCCATTTAAAAACTTTCTAAAACAATATTTCATACTTTTAAAACTCGACCACATCATAAATGATTTCCAAAGCAAAACGTAAAAGCTTCAAAGGCGTTGAGCTTTTAGTTTGTGCGTAACATATAAAAAGAATTAGCACACAGTTAATCGCATCAAGCCCCAATAATGATTTCACAAATGACATCCAAATATCAACAGCATCCCACAAATTCCCTGGAGCACCAATGAATTGTCCTAAAATTGCATCTAAAGCAAATAAGCATGAAAAATTAAAACCATGCAAATGGATTTTATATCACAATTTGAGATTGTGCAGATGGTTTTTATGCCCATAATTGTTCATAAACGAAATTTTCATATTTTCAGCTACAAAATCCTTAATGACTTTCACTTAACACCATGAGAAATTAAAACCAATGCAGGTTATCATGTTTTTGTGATTGAGCGAGTTTAAACCTACTCATTTCCATTTAAAAACTTTCTAAAACAACATTTCATACTTTTAAAGCTTGACTACAGCATAAGTGGTTTCCAAAGCAAAACTTAAATGTTTCAAAAGAGTCGAGCTTTGAGTTTGTTCGTAATGTATAAGAACAAGTTAGCACACAGTTAATCCCATCAAAGCGCCAATAACGATTTCACAAATGACATCCAAATATCAACAGCATCCCACAAATTCCCTTGAGCACCCATGAATTGTCCTAAAAATGCATCTAAAGCAAATAACATGAAAAATTAAAACCGTTCAAATGGTTTTTATATCAGAATTTGAGATGGGGCAGATCGTTTTTAGGCTCATAATTGCTCAGAAATGAAATTTTGATATTTTTAGCTCCAAACTCCTTCATGACTTGCACCTAACACTGAAAAATTAAAACAACATTTCATATATTTAAAGCTCGACTCTAGCAGAAATAGTTTCCAAAGTAAAACATAAAAAGCTTCGAAAGCGTCACACTTTGAATTTGTGCATAATGTATAAAAACAAGTTAAGCACACATTTAATCACATCAAAGCGCGAATAACCATTTCACAAATGACATCCAAATATCAACCGCATCCCAAAAATTCCCTGGAGCACCCATGAATTCTCCTAAAAAGGCAGTTGAAGCAAATAAGTGTGAAAAATTATAACCGTGCAATTGGTTTTAATATCACAATTTTAGATTGTGCAGATGGTTTTTATATTTTTAGCTCCAAATAAAAACCGTTCAAATGGTTTTTATATCAGAATTTGAGATGGGGCAGATCGTTTTTAGGCTCATAATTGCTCAGAAATGAAATTTTGATATTTTTAGCTCCAAAATACTTTCATCACTTGCACCTAACACCGTGAAAAATTAAAACCAATGTAGGTTATCATTTTTCTGTGTTTGAGCGAGCTTCAAAGTATTCATTTCAATTTAAAAAGTTGCTAAAACAACATTTCATAATTTTTAAAGCTTGACTACAGCATAAATAGTTTCCAAAGCAAAACATAAAAGCTTCAAAACCGTCGAGCTTTGAGTTTGTGCGTAATATCAACAGCATCCCACAAATTCCCGGAGCACCCATAAATTCTCCTAAAAAATTCAGCTGAAGGAAACAAGCATGAAAAATAAAAATCATGCAAATGATTTTTATATCGCAATTTTAGATTATGCATATGGTTTTTATGCCCATAATTGTTCAGAAATGAAATTTTGATTTTTTTTAACTCCTAAGTACTTCATGACTTGCACCTAATACCATGAAAACTGAAAACTAACACCGGTTATCATTTTTCTGTGTTTGAGCGAGTTTAAAACTATTCATTTCTATTTAAAAACTTTCTAAAACAACATTTCATACTTTTAAAGCTCGACTACAGCATAAATGGTTTCCAAAACAAAACGAAAAAGCTTCAAAGGCATCGAGCTTTTAGTTTGTGCGTAACATATAAAAAAAAGTTAGTACACAGTTAATTGAATCAAGCTCCAATAACGATTTCACAAATGACATCCAAATATCAACAACATCCCACAAATTCCCTGGAGCACCCATGAATTCTCCTAAAAATGCATCCAAAGAAAATAAGCATGAAAAATTAAAATCGTGCCAACAGTTTTTATATCACAATTTGGAATTGTGCAAATGGTTTTTATGCCCATAATTGTTCAAAAACGAAATTTTCATCTTTTTCAGCTCCAAAATCCTTCATGACTTACACTTAGCACTGTGAGAAATTAAAACCAATGCAGGTTATCATGTTTCTGTGATTGAGCAAGTTTAAAACTACTCATTTCCATTTAAAAACTTTCTGAAAGTACATTTCATACTTTTAAAGCTTGACAACAGCATAAATGGTTTCCAATGCAAAACGTAAAAGCTTCAAAAGAGTCGAGCTTTGAGTTTGTATGTCAATAAGAATTTCACAAATGACTTCCAAATATCAACAGCTTCCCACAAATTCCCTGGAGCACCCATGAATTGTCCTAAAAAGGCAGCCGAAGCAAATAAGCAAGAAAAATTAAAAACCATGCAAATGCAGGTAATCATTTTCCTGTGATTGAGCTAGTTTAAAACTATTTATTTCAAATTAAAAACGTACTAAAATAACATTTCATACATTTAAAACTTGACTCCAGTAGAAATGGTTTCGAAAGCAAAACGTAAAACTTCAAAAGTGTCAAGCTTTGAGTTTGTGCCTAATGTATAAAAACAAGTTAGCATACAGTTAATCGCATCAAAGCGCCAATAACGATTTCACAAATGACATCCAAATATAAACAGCATCTCACAAAATCCCTGGAGCACCCATGAATTGTCCTAAAAATGCATCTAACGCATATAAGCATGAAAAATTAAAACTGTGCAAATGGCTTTTATATCACAATTTGAGATTGAGCAGATGGTTTTTCTGCCCATAATTGTTCAGAAGAGAAATTTTGATATTTTTAGCTCCAAAATCCTTCATCACTTGCACCTAACACCGTAAAAAATTAAAACCAATGCAAGTTATCATTTTTCTGTGTTTTAGCGAGTTTAAAACTATTCATTTCCCTTTAAAAACTTACTAAAACAACATTTTCGTAGTTTTAAAGCTCGACTCCAGCAGAAATGGTTTCCAAAGCAACACATAAAAAGCTTCAAAAGTGTTGAGCTTTGAGTTTGTGCGCATGTATAAAAACAAGTAAGCACACATTTAATCGCATCAAAGTGCCAATAACAATTTGACAAACGACATCCAAATATCAACAGCATCCAACAAATCGCATGGTGCACCCATGAATTCTCAAAATGCATCTAATGCAAATAAACATGAAAAATTAAAAACCATGCAAATTGTTTTTATATCACAATTTGAGATGTTGCATATGGTTTTTATGCCCATAAATTTTCAGAAATGAAATTTTGATTTTTTTAACTGCAAAATACTTCATGACTTGCACCTAACATTGTGAAAAATTAAAACCAACGCAGGTTATCATATTTTTGTGATTAAGCGAGTTTAAAATAATCATTTCCATTTAAAAACTTTCTAAAATAACATTTCATACTTTTAAAGCTCGACTACAGCATAAATGGTTTCCAAACCAAAACGTAAAAGCTTTAAAAGCGTCGAGCTATGAGTTTGTGCATAATGTATAAAAAGAAGTTAGCATCTTATCAAGCGCCAATAACGATTTCACAAATGATCCAAATATCAACAGCATTCCACAAATTCCATGCAGCTCCCAAGAATTCTACTAAAAATTCATCTAAAGCAAATAAGTATGAAAAATTAAAACCGTGCAAATGGTTTTTATATCACAGTTTGAAATTGGGCAGATGGTTTTTATGCTGATAATTGTTAAGAAATGAAATTTTGATATTTTCAGCTGCAAAATCCTTCATGACATGTGCCTAATACCATAAAAAAATTAAAACTAATGCAGGTTATCATTTTTCTGTGTTTGACAGTTTAAAACTATTCATTTCCATTTAAAAGGATGCTAAAACAACATTTCGTAGTTTTAAAGCTCGACTCCAGTAGAAACAGTTTTCAAAGCAAAACATAAAAGATTCAAAAGTGTCAAGCTTTGAGTTTGTGTGTAATGTATAAAAACAAGTTAGCACACAGTTAATCGCATTAAGCATCAATAACGATTTCACAAATGGCATCCAAATATCAACAGCATCCCACAAATTTCCTGGAGCACCCATGAATTCTCCTAAAAATGCATCTAAAGCAAATAAGCATGAAAAGCTAAAACCATGGAAATGGTTTTTATATCACAATTTGAAATTGTGCAGATGATTTTTACGCCCATAATTGTTCAGACACAAAACTTTGATATTTTCAGCCCCAAAATCCTTTGACTTGCACTTAACACAATGAAAAATTAAAACCAAAGCAGGTTATCATGTTTCTGTGTTTGAGGGAGTTTAAAACTATTAATTTCCATTTTTAGAAACTTGCTAAAACAGCATTTTATACTTTTAAAGCTCGACTCTAGCAGAAATGGTTTTCAAAGCAAAACATAAAAGATTCAAAAGCGTTAAGCTTTGAGTTTGTGTGTAATGTATAAAAACAAGTTAGCACATCGTTAATCGCATCAAACGCCAATAGTGATTTCAGAAATGACATCCAAATATCAACAGCATCTCACAAATTCCCCGGAGAAACTATGAATTCTCCTATAAATGCATCTAAAGCAAATATGAATGAAAAATTAAAACCGTGCAAATGGTTTTTATACCACAATTTGACATTGTGCAGATGGTTTTTATGCCCATAACTGTTCAGAAACGAAATTTTGATATTTTCAACTCCAAAATCCTTCATGCCTTACACTTAACACCCTGAAAAATTAAAACCAATGTGTGTTATCATATTTCTGTGTTTTAGCGCATTTAAAACTATTCATTCCCATTTAAAAACTTTTTAAAACAACATTTCATACTTTTAAAGCTCAACTCCAGCGGAAATGGTTTTCAAAGCAAAATGTCGAGCTTTGAGTCTGTGCGTATTGTATAAAAAAAAGTTAACACACAGTTAATCGCATTAAGCGCTGATAACAATTTCAAACATGAACCCATTCACATAAAGCATCGCTCAAATTCCATATAGCATCCATGACTTCTCCTAAAAATGCTAAAGCAAATAAGCATGAAAAATTAAAACCACGCAAATTGTTTTTATGCCTATAATTGTTCAGACAGGAAATTTTGATATTTTCAGCTCCAAAATCCTTCATCACATGCATCTAACACCGTCAAAAATTAAAACAAATGCAAGTTATCATTTTTCTGAGTTTGAGCGAGTTGAAAACTATTCATTTCCATTTAAAAACAAGCTAAAACAACATTCCATACTTTTAAAGCTCGACTCCAGTAGAAATGGTTTCCAAGGCAAAACATAAAAGCTTCAAAAGCGTCGAGCTTTGAGTTTGTGCATAATGTATAAAAACAAGTTAGCACACAGTTAATCACATCAACCTTCAATCACAATTTCACAAATGATATCCAAATACCAACGGCATCCCACAAATTCACTGGAGAACCCACGACTTTCTGCAAAAAAATGCATCTAAAGCAGAAAAGAATGAAAAACTAAAACCATGCAAATGGTTTTTATATCACAATTTGAAATTGTGTAGAAGGTTTTTATGCCCATAATTCTTCAGAAACGAAATTTTGATATTTTCATCTCCAAAATCCTCCATTACCTACACTAAACACCATGAAAAATTAAATCCAATGCAGGTTATCATGTTTCTATGATTGAGCGAGTTTAAAACTATTCATTTCAATTTTAAGACTTTCTAAAACAACATTTCATACTTTTAGAGCTCGACTACAGTATAATTGGTTTCCAAAGCAAAACGTAAAAGTTTCAAAAGCGTTGAGCTTTGAGTTTGTGCATAATGTATAAAAACAAGTTAGTACACAGTTAATTGCATCAAGCGCCAAAAACGATTTCACAAATGACATCAAAATATCAACAGCATCCCACAAATTCCCTAGAGCACCCATGAAGTCTCCTAAAAATGCATCCAAAGCAAATAAGTATGGAAAATTAAAACAGTGCAGATGGTTTTTATATCACAATTTGAAATTGTGCACATGGTTCTTATGTCCATAATTGTTGAGAAGCGAAATTTTGATATTTTCATCTCCAAAATCCTTCATGACTTACACTTAACACAACGAAGCATTAAAACTAATGCAAGTTATCATGTTTCTGTGATTGAGCGAGTTTAAAACTATTCATTTCTATTTAAAAACTTGCTAAAACAACATTTCATACTTTTAAAGCTTAACTATAGCAGAACTGGTTTCCAAAGCAAAACATAAAAGCTTCAAAAGCGTTGAGGTTTGAGTTTGTGCGTGATGTATAAAAAACATATTAGCGCACAGTTAATCGTGTCAAAGCGCCGACAACAATTTCACAAATGGCATCTAAATATCAATAGCATCCCACAAATTCCCTAAAGGCAGTCGAAGCAAAAAAGCAGGAAAAATTTAAACCGTGCAAATGGTTTTTATATCATAATTTGAGATTGTGCTAATGGTTTTTATGCCCATAACTATTTATAAATGAAATTTTGATATTTTGAACTTGAAAATCCTTCATGACTTGAACTTAACACCGGTAAAAATTAAAACCAATGCAGGTTATCATTATTCTGTTTGTAAGCGAGTTTAAAACTATTCATTTACATTTAAAAACGTACTAAAACAACATTTCTTACTTTTAAAGCTTGACTCCAGCAGAAATGGTTTTCAAAGCAAACCATGAAACTTGAAAAGCATCAAGCTTTGACTTTGTGCGTAATTTATAAAAACAAGTTGGCACGCAGTTAATCGTGTCAAGCGCCAATAATGATTTCACAAATGACATCCAAATATCAACAGCATCCCACAAATTCCCTAGAGCACCAATTAATTCTCCTAAAAATGCATGTAAAGCAAATAAACATGAAAAATTAAAACCATGCGAATGATTTTTATATCACAATTTGAAATTGTGCAGATGGTTTTTATGCCGATAATTGTTAAGAAATGAAAATTTGATATTTTCAGCTCTAAAATCCTTCATGACATGCACCTAACACCGTGGAAAATTAAAAACCAATGCAGGTTACATTTTTTGTGTTTGAGTGAGTTTAAAACTATTCATTTCCATTTAAAAACTTACTAAAACAACGTTCCATACTTTTAAAGCTCAACTCCAGCAGTTATGGTTTCCAAAGCGTTGAGCTTTGAGTTTGTGTGTAATGAATAAAAACAAGTAACAACACAGTTAATCGCATCAAAACGCCAATAACGATTTCTCAAATGACATTTAAATATCAACAGATCCAACAAATTCCTTGGAGCACCCATGAATTCCCCTGAAAATGCATCTAAAGCAAATGAGCATGAAAAATAAAAATCATGCAAATGGTTTTTATATCCCAATTTGAGATTCTGCAGATGGTTTTTATGCCCAGAATTGTTCAGAAATGAAGTTTTAATTTTTTTAACTCCAAAATACTTCATGACTTGCACCTAACACCAAGAAAAATTAATACCAACGCATCTTATCCTGTTTCTGTGAGTCAGCGAGTTTAAAACTATTCATTTCCATTAAAAAACTTTCTAAAACAACATTTCATACTTTTAAAGCTCGACTACAGCATAAATGGTTTCCAAAGCAAAACGTAAAAGCTTCAAAAGAGTCGAGCTTTGATTTTGGGCGTAATGTATAAAAACAAGTTAGCACACAGTTAATCGCATCAAGCTCCAATAATGATTTCGCAAATAACATCCAAATACCAACAGCATCCCACAAATTCCCTAAAGCACCCATGAATTACTCTAAAAATTCTGCAGAAGCAAATAAGCATGAAAAATAAAAACCATGCAAATGGTTTTTATATCACAATTTGAGATTGTGCATATGGGTTTTTTTGCCCATAATTGTTCAGAAATTAAAAATTTTGATTTTTTTAACTCTAAAATACTTCGTGACTTGCATCTAACACTGTGAAAAATAAAACCAACGCAGGTTATCATATTTCTAAGATTGAGCGAGTTTAAAACTATTCATTTCCATTTAAAAACTTTCTAAAACAAGATTTCATACTTTTAAAGCTTGACTACAGTATAAATGGATTCCAAAGCAAAACGTAAAAGCTTCAAAAGCATCGAACTTTGAGTTTGTGTGTAATGTATAAAAACAAGTTAGCACACATGTAATCACATGAAGCTCCAACAATGATTTCACAAATGACGTCCAATTATCAATAGCATCCTCCCCAGAGCACCCATGAATTCTCCAAAAATACATCTAATGCAAATAAGCATAAAAATTAAAACCGTACAAATGGTTTTTATATCACAATTTGAGATTGCAAATATGGGTTATATGCCCATAACTGGTCAGAAATGAAATTTTGATTTTTTTAACTCCAAAATACTTCATGACTTGCACCTAACACTGTGAAAAATTAAAATCACATAAAGCTCCAATAATGATTTCACAAATGTCATCCAAATATCAACAGCATCTCACAAATTCCCCGCACCACCCACGAATTCTCCTAAAATTACATCTAAAGAAAAATTAAAACCGTGCAAATGGTTTTTATATCGCAATTTGAAATTGTGGAGATGGTTCTTATGCTCATAATTGTTCAGAAATGAAATTTTCATATTTTCAGCGCCAAATTTATTCATGACTTACACTTAACACCGTGAGAAATTAAAACCTGTGTAGGTTATCATGTTTCTGTGATTGAGCGAGTTTAAAACTATTCATTTCCATTTAAAAACATTCTAAAACAACATTTTATACTTTTAAAGCTCGACTACAGCATAAATGGTTCCCAAAGTAAAATGTAAAAGCTTTAAAATCGTTGAACTTTGAGTTTGTGCATAATGTATAAAAACAAGTTAGCACACAGTTAATCACATCAAGCACCAACAACGATTTCACAAATGACATCCAAATATCAACAGCATCCCACAAATTCAAATTCCCTGAAGCACCCATGAATTCTCCAAAAATTTTTGTTGATGCAAATATGCATGAAAAATTCAAACCGTGCAAATGGTTTTTATATCACAATTTGAGATTGTGGATATGGTTTTTATGCCGATAATTGTTCAGAAACGAAATTTTGATATTTTAAACTCCAAAATCCTTCATGACTTACACATAACACCATGAAAAATTGAAAGCAATGTAGGTTATCATGTTTCTGTGCTTTGAGTGAGTTTAAAACTATTCATTTCAATTTAAAATCTCGCTAAAAAAACATTTCATACTTTTAACACTCGACTTCAACAGAAATGGTTGTCAAAACAAGGTATAAAAGCTTTAAAAATGTTGATCTTTCAGTTTGTGCATAACGTATAAAAACAAGTTAGCACACAGTTGCATCAAGCGACAATAACAATTTCACAAATGGCATCATAGTATCAACAGCATCCCACAATTTCCCTGGAGCATCAATGAATTCTCCAAAAAATGCATCTGCAGCGAATAAGTGGCTTTTATATCACAATTTGAAATTGTGTAATGTTTTTACGCACATAATTGTTCAGAAACGAAATTTTGATCTTTTGAGCTCCAAAATCCTTCATGACATACACTTAAAACCGTGAAAAACTAAAACCATTACTGGTTATCATGTTTCCGTGTTTGAGAGAGTTTAAAACTATTCATTTCCATTTAAAAGCATTGAGTTTGTGTGTAATTTATAAAAACAGGTTAGTACACAGTTAATCGCATCAAGTGCCAACAACAACCTCACAAATGACATCCAAATATCAACAGCATCCTACAAAATCCCCGGAGCACCCATGAATTCTGCAAAAACTTCAGCTGATGCAAATAAGCAGGAAAAATGGTTTTTATGTCACAATTTGAGATCGTGCAGATGGTTTTTATGCCCATTATTGCTTAGAAATGAAATTCTATTTTTTTTAACTCCAAAATACTTCATGAGTTGCACCTAACACCATGAAAAATGAAAACCAAAGCAGGTTATCATGTTTCTGTGACTGAGCGAGTTTAAAACTACGCAGTTCCATTTAAAAACTTTCTAAACCAACATTTCATACTTTTAAAGCTTGACTACAACATAAATGGTTTCCAAAGCAAAACGTAAAAGCTTCAAAAGCATCGAGCTTTGAGTTTGTGCATAATGTATAAAAACAAGTTAGCACACAGTTAATCACATCAAGCTCCAATAACGACTTCACAAATGACATCCAAATATCAACAGCATCCCACAAATTCCCTGGAGCAGCCGTGAATTCTCCTAAAAATTCAGCTGAAGCAAATAGGCGTAAAAATAAAAATCGTTTAAATGGTTTTTATATCACAATTTGAGAATGTGCATATGGTTTTTATGCCCATAATTGGTCAGAAATGAAATTTTGATTTTTTTTTAACTCCAAAATACTTCATGACTTGCACCTAACACCATGAAAAATGAAAACCAATGCAGGTTTTCATGTTTCTGTGATGGCCAAGTTTAAAACTATTCAATTCCATTTCAAAACTTTCTAAAACTTTCATAGTTTTAAAGCTCAACTACATCATAAATGGTTTCCAAACCAACACGTAAAAGCTTCAAAAGCGTTGAGCTTTGAGTTTGTGCGTAATGTATAAAAACAAGTTAGCAAACAGTTAATCGCATCAAGCTCTAATAACGATTTCGCAAATGACATCCAAATATCAACAGCATCAAACAAATTGCCTGGAGCTCCCATGAATTCTCTTAAAAATACATCTAAAGCAAATAAGCATGAAAAATTAAAACAGTGCAAACGGTTTTTATATCACAATTTGAAATTGTGCAGATTGTTCTTATGCCCATAATTGTTCAGAAATGAAATTTTCATATTTTCAGCCCCGAATTCCTTCATGACCTACACCTAACACCGTGAGAAATTAAAACCAGTGCTGGCTATCATGTTTCTGTGATTAAACAAGTTTAAAACTATTCATATCCATTTAAAAACTTCCTAAAACAACATTTCAAACTTTTAAAGCTCAACTCCAGTAGAAATGGATTCCAAAGCATCGAGCTTTGAGTTTGCGTGTAATGTATAAAAAACAAGTTAACACATAGTTAATTGCATCAAGCGCAAATAACGACTTCACAAATAACATCCAAATATCAACAGCATCCGACAAATTCCCTGGAGCAGCAATCAATTCTCCTAAAAATGCATCTAAAGCGAATAAGCATGAAAAATTAAAACCATGCAAATGGTTTTTGTATCACAATTTGAAAATGTGCAGATGGTTTGAATGCCCGTAATTGTTTAGAAACGAAATTTTGATATTTTCAGCTCCAAAATCCTTCATGACTTATATTTAACACTGTGACAAATTAAAACCAATGCAAGTTATCATATTTCCGTGTTTGAGCGAGTTTAAAACAATTAATTTCCATTTAAAAACTTGCTAAAACAATATTTTATACTTTTAACGCTCAACTCCAGCAGAAATGGTTTTCAAACCAAAACATAAAAGCTTCAAAAATGTCGAGTGTTGAGTTTGTGCGTCACGTATAAAAACAAGTTAGCGCATAGTTAATCGCATCAAGTGCAAATAACGATTTCACAAATGACATCAAAATACCAACAGCATTTCCCAAATTCCCTGGAACACCCATGAATTATCCTAAAAATGCATCTAAAGCAAATAAGAATGAAAAGTTAAAACCGTGCAAATGCTCTTTGTATCACAATTTCAAATTGTGCAAAAGGTTTTTTTGCCCATAATTGCCACAAACGAAATTTTGATATTTTGAGCTCAAAAATCCTTCATGACTTGCACTTAACACCGTGAAAAATAAAAACCAATGTGGGTTATAATGTTTTTGTGTTTGAGCGAGTTTAAAACTATTCATTTCCATTTAAAAACTTGCTAAAACAACATCTCATACTTTAAAGCTCGACTCCAGCAGAAATGGTTTTCAAAGAAAAATATAAAAGCTTCAAAAACGTCGAGCTTTTGAGTTTGTACGTAAGGTAAAAAAGCAAGTTAGTATAAAGTTAATCGCATTAAGCACCAATAACGATTTCACAAATGACATTCAAATATCAACATGATCCCACAAATGGTTTTTATATCACAATTTGAGATTGTGCAAATGGTTTTTATGCTCATAATTGTTCAGAAATGAAATTTTGATATTTTTAGCTCCAAAATCTTTCATGACTTGCACCTAACACCATGAGAAATTAAAACCAATGTAGGTTATCATGTTTATGTGATTGAGCGAGTTTAAAACTATTCATTTTTATTTAGAAACTTTCTAAAACAACATTTCACACTTTTAAAGCTCGACTACAGCATAAATGGTTTCCAAACCAAAACATAAAAGCTTCAAAATCGTCGACCTTTGAGTTTGTGCATAATATATAAAAATGAGTTAAATCAAGTGCCAATAACGATTTCCCAAATGACATCCAAATATCAACAGCATCCCATAAACTCCCTGGAGGACCCATGAATTCTCCTAAAAATACATCTAAAGCAAATAAACATGAAAAATTAAAACCATTCAAATGGTTTTTATATCACAATTTGAAATTGTGTAGATGGTTCTTATCCCAATAATTGTTTAGAAATCAAATTCTCATATTTTCAGCTCCATATTCCCTCATGACTTACACTTAACACCGTGAGAAATTAAAACCAATGCAGGTTATCATGTTTCTGTGATTGAGCGAGTTTAAAACAATTCATTTTCATTTAAAAACTTTCAAAAACAACACTTCATACTTTTAAAGCTTGGCTACAGCATAAATGGTTTCCAAAGCAAACTGTAAAAGCTTCAAATCGTCAAGGTTTGAGTTTGTGCGTTATCATGACTTACACTTAACACTGTTAATATTTAAAACCAATGCAGGTTATCATGTTTCTTTGTTTGAGTGAGTTTAAAACTATTAATTTCCATTTAAAAACTTGCTAAAACAACATTTCATACTTTTAATGCTCAACTCCAGCAGAAATGGTTTTCAAGGAAAAATATAAAAAACGTCGAGCTTTGAGTTTGTGCGTAACATAAAAAAAACAAGTTAACACACAATTAATCACATCAAGCACCAATAATGATTTCACAAATGACATCCAAATATCAACAACATCCCACAAATTCCTGGGAGCACCCATGAATTCTCCTAAAAATGCATCTAAAGCAAATAAGCATGAAAAATTAAAACTGTGCAAATGGTTTTTATATCACAATTTGAAATTGTGCAGATGGTTTTTATGCCCATAATTGTTCCGAAATTAAATTTTGGTTTTTTTGGCTGCAAAATACTTTATGACTTGCACCTAACACCGTGAACTATAAAAACCAATGCAGGTTATCATCTTTCTATGTTTGAGAGAGTTTAAGACCATTCATTTTCATTTAAAAACTTGCTAAAACAACATTCCATACTTTTAAAGCTCGACTCAAGCAAAAATGGTTTCCGAAGAAAAAAATAAAAGATTCAAAAGCGTTGAGCTTTGAGTTTGTGCGTAATGTATAAAAACAAGTTAGCATACAGTTAATTGCATCAAGCTCCAATAACGATTTCACAAATGACATCCAAATATCAACAGCATCCTACAAATTCCCTGGAGCACCCATGAATTCTCCTAAAAATTCAGCTGAAGCAAATAAGCATGAAGAATTAAAACCGTGCAGGTGGTTTTTGTGCCCATAATTGTTCAGAAATGAAATTTTGATATTTTTAGCTCCAAAATCGTTCATGACTTGCACCTAACACCGTGAAAAATTAAAACCAATGCAGGTTATCATTTTTCTGTGTTTGAGCGAGTTTAAAACTATTCATTTCCATTTAAAAACTTACTAAAACAACATTTCATACTTTTAAAGCTCGAATCCAGCAGAAAATTGCTTCCAAAGCAGAACATAAAAGCTTCAAAAGCGTTGAGCTTTGTGTTTGTGCGTAATGAATAAAAACAAGTAAGCACACAGTTAATTGTATCAAAGTGCCAATAACGATTTCACAAATGACATCCAAATATCAATAGCATTGCACAAATTCCCTGGAGCACCCATGTATTCTCCTAAAAATGCAACTAAAGCAAATAAGAATGAAAAATTAAAATCGTGCAAATGGTTTTTAAATCACAAGTTGAAATTGTACATGTGGTTTTTATGCCCATAATTGTTCAGAAATGAAATTTTGATTTTTTTAACTCCAAAATACTTCATGACTTGCACCTAACACCATGAAAAATGAAAACCAACGGAGGTTATCATGTTTCTGTGATTGAGCGAGTTTAAAACAATTCAGTTCCCTTTAAAAATTTTTTAAAACAACATTTCTTACTTTTAAAGCTTGACTACTGCATAAATGGTTTCCAAAGAAAAACAGAAAAGCTTTAAAAGCGTCGAGCTTTGAGTTTATGCATAATGTATAAAAACAAGTTAGCACACAGTTAATCACATCAAGCTCCAATAATGATTTCACAAACGATATCAAAATATCAACAGCATCCCACAAATTCCCTGGTGCACCCAGGAATTCTCCTAAAAATACTGCTGAAGTAAATAAGCATGAAAAATTAAAACCGTGCAAACAGTTTTTATATCACAATTTTGAGATTGTGCATATGGTTTTTATGCCCATATTTCGTCAGAAATGGAATTTTTGATTTTTTTTTAACTCCAAAATACTTCGTGACTTGCACCTAACACCGTGAAAATTTAAAATCAATGCAGGTTTTCATGTGTCTGTGATGACCAAGTTTAAAACTATTTATTTCCATTTAAAAAGTTTCTAAAACAACATTTCATACTTTTAAAGCTCGACTACAGCATAAATAGTTTCCAAACCAACACGTAAAACCTTAAAAAGTGTAGAGCTTTGAGTTTGTGTGTAATGTATAAAAACAAGTTAGCACACAGTTAATTGCATCAAATTCCAATAACGATTTCACAAATGACATCCAAATATCACCAGCATCCCACAAATTCCCTGGAGCACCCATGAATTCTCTTAAAAATACATCTAAAGCAAATAAGCAGGAAAAATTAAAACCGTGCAAATGGTTTTTTATATCAAAATTTGAAATTGTGCAGATGGTTCTTACGCCCATAACTGTTCTGAAATGAAATTTTCAAATTTTCAGCTCCAAATTCCTTCATGACTTACACTTAACATTGTGGGAAATTAAAACCAACGCAGTTTATCATGTTTCTGCGACTGAGCGAGTTTAAAACTATTCATTCTTATTTAAAAACTTTGTAAAACAAAATTTGATACTTTTAAAGCTCGAGTACAGCATAAATGGTTTCCAAAAAAAAACATAAAAGCTTCAAAATCGTCCAGCTTTTAGTTTGTGCGTAATGTATAAAAACAAGTTAGCACACAGTTAATCGCATCAAGCGCCAATAATGATTTCACAAATAACATCCAAATATCAACAGCATCCACAAATTCACTGGAACACCCATGAATTCTCCAAAAATTTGAGCTGATGCAAATAAGCAAGAAAATTTAAAACCGTACAAATGGTTTTTACATCACAATTTGAGATCGTGCGGATGGTTTTTATGCCCATAAATGTTTAGAAATGAAATTTTGATTTTTTTAACTCCAAAATACTTCATGACTTGCACCTAACCCATGGAAAATGAAAACCAATGCAAGTTATCATGTTTCTGTGATTGAGCGAGTTTAAAACTATTCAGTTCTATTTAAAAACTTCCCAAAACAACATTTCATACTTTTAAAGCTCGAATACAGCATAAATGGTTTCCAAACCAAAACGTGAAAGCTTCAAAAGTGTCGAGCTTTTAGTTTGTGCGTAATGTATAAAAACAAGTTAAAGCAAATAAGCATGAAAAATTAAAGCTGTGCAAATGGTTTTTATATCACAATTTGAGATTGTGCATATGGTTTTTATGCTCATAATTGGTCAGAAATGAAATACTTCATTACTTGCACCCAACCCATGGAAAATGAAAACCAATGCAAGTTATCATGTTTCTGTGATTGAACAAGTTTAAACTATTCAGTTCTATTTAAAAACTTTCCAAAACAACATTTCATACTTTTAAAGCTCGACTACAACATAAATGGTTTCCAAACCAAAAGGTAAAAGCTTCAAAAGTGTCGAGCTTTGAGTTTGTGCGTAATGTATAAAAACAAGTTAGTGCACAGTTAATCACATCAAGCACCAACAATGATTTCACAAATGACGTCCAAATATCAACAGCATCCCGCAAATTTCCTGGAGCACCCATGAATTCTCCTAAAAATTCTGCTGAAGCAAATAAGAATGAAAAATTAAAACCATGCAAATGGTTTTTATATCACAATTTGAGATTGTGCAGATAGTTTTTATGCCCATAATTGGTCAGAAATGAAAATTTCAAAGCAAAATAGAAAAGCTTTTAACTCCAAAATACTTCATGACTTGCACCTAAGACCGTGAAAAATTAAAATCAACGCAGGTTTTCATGTTTCTGTGATGACCGAGTTTAAAACTATTCATTTCCATTTAAAAACTTTCTAAAATAATATTTCATACTTTTAAAGCTCGACTACAGCATAAATGGTTTCCAAACCAACATGTAAAAGCTTCAAAAAAGTCGAGCTTTGAGTATGTGCGTAATGTATAAAAACAAGTTAGCGCATGGTTAATCACATCAAGCTCCAACAATGATTTCACAAATGACGTCCAAATATCAACAGCATCCCACAAATTCCCTGGAGCACCCATGAATTCTCCTAAAAATTTTGCTGACGCAAATAAGAATGAAAAATTAAAACCATGCAAATGGTTTTTATATCACAATTTGAGATTGTGCAGATAGTTTTTATGCCCATAATTGGTGAGAAATGAAAATTTCAAAGCTTTAAAGCACACAGTTAATCGCATCAAGCGCCAATAACGATTTCGCAAATGACATCTAAATATCAACAGCATCCCACAAATTCCCTGGAGCACCCATGAATTCCCCTAAAAATGCATCTAAAGCAAATAAGCATGAAATATTAAAAACGTTCAAATGGTTTTTATATCACAATTTGAAATTGTGCAGATGGTTTTTATGCCATAATTGTTCAGAAATGAAATTTTGATATTTTTAGCTCTAAAATCCTTCATGTCTTACCATTAACACCGTGAAAAATAAAAACCAATGTAGGTTAACATGTTTCAGTGTTTGAGCAAGTTTAAAACGTTGGGTTGAAGGTATTGATTTCCATTTAAAAGCCTGCTAAAACAACATTTCATACTTTTGGAGCTCGATTCCAGCAAATGGTTAATCACAACAAGCTCCAACAATGATTTCACAAATGACGTCCAAATATCAACAGCATCCCACAAATTCCCTGGAGCACCCATGAATTCTCCCAAAAATTCTGCTGACGCAAATAAGAATGAAAAATTAAAATCATGCAAATGATTTTTATATCACAATTTGAGATTATGCAGATAGTTTTTATGCCCATAATTGGTCAGAAATGAAAATTTCAAAGCAAAATAGAAAAGCTTTAAAGCACACAATTAATCGCATTAAGTGCCAATAATGATTTCACAAATGACATCCAAGTATCAACAGCATCCCACAATTTCCCTGGAGCACCCATGAATTCTCCTAAAAATGCATCTAAAGCAAATAAGCATAAAAAATTAAAACCTTACAAATGGTTTTATATCACAATTTGAAATTGTGCAGATGATTTTTATGCCCATAATTGTTCAGAAAGAAAATTTTGATATTTTGAGCGCCAAAATCCTTCATGACTTACACTTAATACCGGAAAAAACTAAAACCAATGCGAGTTATCATGTTCCTCTATTTGAGTGAGTTTAAAACATTGGATTCAATGTATTCATTTCCATTTAAAAACTTGCTAAAACAACATTTCATACTTTTAAAGCTCTACTCTAGCAGAAATGGTTTTCAAAGCAAAATATAAAAGCTTCAAAAACATTGAGCTTTGAGTTTGTGCATAAGGTACAGAAACAAGTTAGCACATAGTTAATCGCATCAAGCGCCAATAACGATTTCACAAATGACATCCAAGTATCAACAACCTCCAACAAATTCCCTTGAGCACCCATGAATTCTCCTAAAAATGCATCTAAAGCAAATATAATATTTATACTAATTATAATAACAATTAGATTATTATAAATAATAATCCTATAAACTATTTAGTTTATAAACTATTTTGTTATTATGATTATATTAATTTATTTATATTATTTAGAATATTATTTATTTAAATAATATTAAATTATTTATATAGGCTTATGTGAATTATTGATTTTTTGTAAGCAATTATTTATATTAATTATTATTCTAATTTATTTTATAAGGATTTTAATAAATATTAAATTATTTATTTAATTATATAATTTAGTATAATTATACATAAATTAAATTTTTACTAGTTAATAATTTATTATTAATAATAATACTAATTTATTACCTTTTGTTTAAAATTTAATATTATATTTAATCTATTTCTATCTTAAATTAAAATATTATTTAAGATAAATTAAATAATTTAAAGAATTAAATTTATATTTATATTTAAAGTAAATATTTAATTATCTATTAATATATTACTAATATATATTTAAATTTTTAAATTTTAATATATATCAATATCTATTAAATTAAAAATATTTAATTAATTATTTCTATTTGTTAAATATAAATAAAAGAGTCATTTTATTTATATTAATTAACGTTTAATATTTAATTAATATTAATTAATTAATTAATTATAATAATAAAATAGAAATTAATAATTAATATTTTTAACAATATTTAAAATAATTTGTTATTTTATTTATAAAGATATAAAGAAATAACTTTATATTAATTTATAAAGTTAAATATTAACAATCATTATAACATTATTATTTCATTATAATTAAATAAAATTAATAATATAATAAATAGATTAATTTAAACAAAATATTAATTAATATATGTTAAAATAATAAAAGATTTGTTAGCTTTATAGGTTAGATGGTGATCCAAGAGGGGGGGTGAATTGGATCTCTCCAAATTCTTCTCAAATAATGATTTCAATATAGTTGAATGAAAATTAAGACAATAAGCTCTTTTGATGAAAATATAATGAAGGCAATAACAATCAATGAACTTAAAATCAAATACGTCTAACAATAAATTATAAGGAAACAGGGATAGAGAAATCAAACACAATAATTTATAAAGGTTCGATCATTCTCCACAAGGCACATATGTCCTCTCTCTTGGTAGTTCACACCAAGGCATAAATCCACTATGTGTTGAAGATTACAAACAAGCTTCTCCAAGCTTTACAAACTCAACACAATACACTCTTAAGGGTTATCCTCCCCCTTAAGCTTACAATCACACAATACAAATTTTTAAGTGTTTGGCAAACTCTAAGAACCTCTCAAAGGTTGGGTGTTTGCTAATTTGAAGTACACAAAGGTATAGACAAGACAAAGATGAATGAATAACAAAAAGATAATTTGGATACAATGAATGCAAGGATATAGACTTTGAAGCTCTAAGAACTCTTGATTATTTGAGAAAAAGAAAATATTACTTATTAGCTCTTGTTCTCTTGATTCATCTTGATTCCTCTTATTTCTTCTTGCTTCTTGGTGTATTGGAGTGCCCAATTTATAGAGAAATTGAGAAACTATCCATTGGGGAAGCTTGGAGTGAAGAAATGCCCGTTGAAATGATGAAAAAGTAGCCATTGGAGGTCTTCACGCCTAGAACTGATCGATCCCTTCTTGAGGGGATCGATTGGTTCATGTTGGTTCAAGCATAATTTTGTCCTTGAAAAGCCTTACCCAATCAATCCCCTATGTGGGGGGATCGATCCCTTTTCCGGATTTTCAGCTTGGAAGGGGCATTCTGTTTGAGGAAGCAATTGATCCCTTCTAGAGGGGATCGATCCTGTCCAAGCTGGTGGTTGTTTCTTGTTCTATACTCTACTCACTAATTTGATCGTAACTTGAGTTATACAAATTCAAATCACAAAACTGTTTTAAGATTTAGAAAGTAGACTCAAAGAGCTTTCCAACCATATAAAATTCAAGTATTAAAGCCTTGTGAATTTATACAAAAAAATAAAATAAGTTCAATGTTGGAAAACTTTGTTCTTGTAAAAACAACTTTCCTAACTTAATCTATTTCCCAAAACCAATATTATTAAAATTGTATTAAGTCCAAAATGAATAAGTTCACTTTAAAAACAACAATTGGACTTTCATTTAAGCTCAAATAAATAATCTTTAAAAGTAGATTTGATTTAAGAAATATGACACCAAGAAAGGTTTGTTTAAACTTTGAAAATCATATTATTTATTTAGTACCAAAATATAAAACTTAAGAACAAGTACTAAATAAATCTTTTTCAAAATCTTGATCAAGTTTATATAGCTTTAATGTTTTATCATTTCAAAATAATGATCAATTCAAGGCTAACAAGATTTATTATCTTTTAAATCTTATCAAATAACATAATTTATTAATAGCATTCCAAAAAATAATTGTATAATTATTATATTTATTTGTATTTATTTAAGATATTTTAGTATTATTTTTATTTAAATAATACTTATATTAGAAAAATTAATATTTTGTTAAAATTCAAAATTTTAATTTATTTTAATAACCAAGATCATTCAGAATAAAAAATTAATAAGTTATTAAATATAATAATAATTGAATATTTTATTTCAATTGAATATATCTATTTATAGGATATATAATTAATTAATCATAATTCAAATATTATGAATAAGTTATTAATTTGGCTTATCCTTGTTTTTGATGATTTGCTTATTATAAGTTATATTATTATATTTTTATAAATATAAGATTAATTTAATTTATCATAATTAAATATAATATTATTTAATTATTTAATTATTAAATAATAATTAATTAAATTAGTATTAAGTTACTATATAATAAGAGATTTAAATATTTAAATTATAATAATTATATATAAATTTATTTAATTGTTTAGAAATAATTATTAAATTATTAATTAATTTATTAACAAGTTATTTAATAATTAATATTAATACTTAAATTATATTAATATTAATATAATTTTAATAATTCATAACAATTAATATTATAATTAAATATTAATATTATTTACTTATAAATTTATAATTATAATATTAATAATTTGTTAATAATAATTATAATACTATTAATAATATATTATAAAAAATAATATTATAATATAATAATTATATTAAAATAATTTAAAACCTATAATGTTTAGTTAATATTTATGAAATAATTACTAAATAATATAATTATTATTATTTTATAGTATTAAATTACATTATCAGTTATTTATTTAGTGTTAATATTAATATATTATAAATAATTTTAAATTAATTAAAAATATTAAATTATTTTTAATAATTTACTCAATTATTTTATTAATTTAATAAACTCAATTAAATATTAACTAATATTTTAGTAATAATAATTAACATAATTATTAATATATAAAGGTAATATTATATTTTATAACAATTAATATTTTAGTAATTTAATATCATAATATTTTTAATTAATTTTTTTAATAATGATAATTATTATGTTAATCATAATTAATATTAATATAATTTATTAATTTTAAATTTGTTTAATTAATAATAACTATTAGTTTACTGATAATAAATTAGAGAATAATATTTTAATAACATTTGAAATCTAAGATAATTAATAATATTAATTATAATAATAATTAAATAAATTATATTAATATAATTATTTATTGAATAGATTATAATTTGTATATTATTTTATTATCTAATTTATTATAAAATAGATATAATTTGACTTTTTGTTTAATTAAATTCTTATTATTATATTAATAATTTTAGTTATATTAAATAAAAAGTATAATATAATTAATTATTATTATTATTATTATATATAATAATTTATTATAAATTATAAATTTATATTAATAGTTTAATAATTATAACTTTATGTTTAAATATCATATATAATATTTTATTATTATTATATAATAATTATATAAATTGATTATTATATAAATTAATTATATTATTAATTTAAAATATACTAATTAAATAACTTAATTAATTGGTTATTATTATATATATCATTAAATAGTAAGTGATAATTGGTTATTATTCATAACAATTGTTCTTCTTCATGCAAAATTATTTAGAATAAAATAGTACTAAACAGATTTATAATATTGTAATTTGTTATTACTATTAATAATTAATAAATTAATTTGTTTTATCATAATAATTAATAACTATTTGATTATACTTATAAAAATAAAGTATAATTTTTAATAATAAATAGTATAGATAATTTATAAAATAATATTAAAATTTGATAAACTGATTTATTTTTTAAATCTCTAACTTCTTAATTTTTGAAATATTAATAAAGTAATATTATTTTGTTTTGGATAGGCTTTTATGAACTAAAACAATTGTTTTATGATAAAGCAAATAAACTCTATTAATTATAATAAAATAATTTTATTAAAAATATTGTAAATGATATTACAAAGGAATTATTAGATTAATTAGATTTAATAATTAATAATTAAATTATTGTTATTATTAATATTATATGAAATAATCTAATAATAATCTTGGATTAATAATAATCGTTAATTAATAATACTATAAACAATATTATAATATTTATAATAGTATATATTTTAAATAATATTAGATACTATTATGAACATTTAATAATTTAATAATTTAATTATAGTTAATATAATTTAACTTATTATATTAGTTTAATAATCTCTATTAACTTATTTAATATTTTAAATATTAAAATAATTTTTAATAATAATTAAATTTAAATGGGTTATACATTTAATAATAATCATTAATATATTCTAATACATATATATCTTAATATAGATATTATAAATAATTATAATAATTAATAAAACAAATTTTATATATTATTAGATTTATAATATATAATTAATCTAATTAGATAATCTAATTAGATAAGTTATTATTTTGTTAATAATAAAACTATTATTATCAACTATAATAGATTTAATTAGTGAATATTAATAAACTTGTATAATTATTAATAGTTTTATGATTAAGTAATGGAACTGATTATTATAATAACATATAAATAAATATAATACTATTTACTAGTGTTAATAAAATTATTAAATATTATGAATCCTATATAATAATTTTACATTAAAATTAATATAATCTAGTTAATTATATAATCAAAATAATTTTAAATAATTATTATTTATTTATAATTAATTATATATTAATATATTAAAAAATATTAAATTCTAAATATTAATAAGATTTAAATTTGTTATATATATTTATAATTAATATATAATTTATTTAAAATTAATAATTTTAAATATGAATATAATTAATAAATATTCCACAAATCTAAAAATAACTATATTTAATTTAATAAAATAATTAATATAATGTTAATTTATTTAAAACTAAAATTTTAAATTCATTATTATTTATTATGTTAGTTAATATAATATTTAAAATATTAATGAATATTTATAAAATTATGATAAATAATTAAGTATTGTTAATTATTTTAGATTAATATTTAAAATATTAATTATTATAATTACAATATATAAATTATAGCATTGTAATTATTTTAAATTAACAAGTATAATTAACTAATTATATTAATAATTACTACAAATAATATAACTAATTGTAAAACTATATAATAAATTAGTTTGTCTTTATATTATTTATTATATTATAATAATAATATAATAATTATAATATATTTGAATTAATATATAATTTAATAATATAGTTAATATTATATATAAAAATTTTAATATAATAATTATATTAATTATATTATTATATAATAAATATAATCTAAAATAATTAATAGAATATATAAAATTCTTTTTGTATATAATATAAAAAATTTTAAATAAATAATTAGTATAAAAAATTATTGCAAATATAATGATATTTTACAACTATATTTTTCATATTATAAATTGTATGAAAAATATCTTAAATTTTTATAATTTAAATTTTAAATTCCTTATTCTAAAAATTAGAATAATATTCCTTATCAAGATTTTTTTATTAGTTTAAAAAAATGCTTTTTCTAATTATTCATACAAGCTTAACAAAAGATCAGAATGATTTGAAATAGATAATTATTCTAATAGTCTTAACCATTTAAATTGATTTAGTAAACAAATTTTATTTTTTAAATCTCTTATTTTGTGATATTATTAAATTAGTATTATTTTAATCTGAATAAGCTTGTACTGATAAAACAATTGTTTTATAATAAAATTAGTAAGTAGAGTGCAAAACAAGAGACAACCACTTAGCCATTGATAAGATCAATCCCCTCACGGAAGGGATTGATCAAGTCGTGTTTTTTAAGCATGAATGGCATAAAACTTGAAGCAGTCAACCCCCTCAAGGAAAGGATCAATAGGGTCTAGGCATAATCACACCAATGGATATTTTTTCATTCTTTCAACGGCTATTTTCTTCTCCCAAGCATCCCCAATGGCTACTCCTTCAATTTCTCTATAAATTGGGCACTCCAACACACCAAGAAGATTGATGAATCAATAGAGGAAGAGTCAATAAGCCATATTTTCATTCTCTTAAAGAATCAAGAGTTTTTAGAGCTTTAAAGTCCATATCTTTGTATTTATTGTATCCAAATTATATTTGTTGTTCATTCATCATTTTCTTGTACTTAAACTTAGCAAACACTTAGCCTTAGAGAGGTTGTTTAATTGTTTGCAAAATTACCTTTGATATACAAAGGTGGAAGACAACAAGAGGTGAGGTATCCTCTTGATATTGTAAGGGTAGATGTTGCTATCTAAGCTTTGAGAAAAAAATGAAGATTTAGTACAAGATAGGCTTGTATCTTGTAAGAATTTTTCTTCAATTAGTGGATTGAAGCTTTTGTGTGGACAACCAAGAGAGAAGATGTAAGTACCTTGTGAAGAAGGACAGAACCTCTATAAATCATTGTGTTTGATTTCTCTATCCCTATCTCTTTACAATTTATTATTACTTATATTTGATTTTAGACTCATTAATTGTTATTGTCAGTATTATATTTTCATCAAAAGAGCTTATTATTTTAATTTTCATTCAATTATATTGAAATCATTTATTTGGAAAGAATTTGAAGAAATCCAATTCACCCCCCTCTTAGATCACCATCTCACCTAAAAAGCTAACAATATTACTTAAACTAATAAAATATTTATAATAATTATTTAATATTAATTATTTATAAATTTATTGTGTCTTAACAATAAATTAATTTGAACATTTAAATATAATCAATAAGAGATTTAAAAAGTAAATCTGCTTACCAAATCATTTCAAATAGTTTTGACTATTTGAATAATTATCTATTTTAAATCATTATAACCTTTGTATTTTGTCATCAAATAATTTGTTCTATTTATACTATTTTATTCGAAATAAAATAATGCAAATTTAAAATATTTAAAAACTTAATAACCAAATTTTTTTTTTAAAAAAAAATCTAAACCAATTCAAATAGTTAAAACTATATAAATGATTATCTATTTCAAATTGTTATGTGCTTTTCTTTTGGCATAAAACAATTCTTTTGTTTGTACAAGCTTATTCATATTAACATAATACTAATTTCATAATATTTAAAAAATAAATTTATCTATCGAATCATTTCAAATGGTTAAGACTATTATAATAATTATATACTTCAAATCGTTTTAACCATTTTTTAGTCATAAAACAATTGTTTCAATTCATACGAGCTTATTCAAAATAAATTAATACTAATTTATTAACATTTAAAAAATTAATAAGAAAAGATTCAAAAAATAAATCTGATTGTCGAACAAGTTCAAATTGTTATTATTATTTGAACAATTGTCTATTTAAAAATCTTATAACCTTTTAATTTGTCATAAAACAATTGTTTTAATTAATATAAGCTTAGATGGAATAAAATAATACTAATTTATTAATATTTCCTAAATTAATAAGAAATTTAAAAAATAATTACGACCATTTGAATAATTATCTATTTCAAATCACTATGACCTTTTTATTTTGTCATAATACAATTGTTTTTTATCATACAAGCTTATTTGAAATAAAATAATACTAATTGATTAATATTTCAAAAATAATAGGTAACAGATTTAAACAATAAATTTGTTTACCAAACCAGTTCAAATAGTTATGACTATTTGAACAATTATCAATCTCAACATAAAACAATTGTTTCTAATCATAGAAGCCTATTCGGTTAAAAATAATATTAATTTAATAATATTTCAAAAATTAATAAGGGATTTAAAAATTAAATATATTTGCTAAACCGGTTCAAATAGTAAAAACAATTAGAATAATTATCTATTTCAAATGGTTCAAACCTTTTGTTTAGTCATAAAATATTTGTTTCATGTCTTATAAGCTGATTTGGAATAAAATAATCTAAATTTATGAACATTTGGAGAATTAATAAGCAAAAGATTTGAAAAAATAAATTTGTTTACCAAACAAGTTTAAAAAGTTATGACTATTTGATCAATTATTTTTATAAAATTGTTATGACCTTTTGTTTTGACATAAAACAACAATTGTTTCAATTCATAAAAGCTTATCCAAAATAAAAAGAATTTAATAAGCAAGAGTTTAAAAAAATAAATTTGTTTATCGAGCAAATTCAGATAGTTATAGCTATTTGAATAATTATTTATTTCAAATCGTTATGATCTTTTGTTTTGTCATAAAATAATTTTTTTTATTTGAGATAGTAAATAAATTAATTTAGATAATAATTAACAATAAATTATTATTGAATTGAAACAATTATTTTATGATAAAACAAAAAGTGATAATGATTTTAAATAGATAATTGTTCAAATAATTTAAGCTTATTCAATAAACATTTATTTTTTAAAATTTCTTGCTTATTAATTTTTTGAATGTTAATAAAATTATATTATATTATTTCAAATTAGCTTGTATATACTAAAAAAATTTTAAGAATCATTAATTAATAATTGTATTAATAATATTATATTAATATTAATAATATATTTAATAATCCAATTAAAATTTAACATATATTAATTTTCTATTATAATTATATAAATATTAATAATTAATTATAATTAATAAGGGTTATAATTAATACAAATAAATCTTTTATTAATACACAATTATTTGAATTATCATACAATTAACAAATATTAAAAAATAAATATTTTTATCGATTAAGTTTAAATAATTGTGACCATTTGAACATTTAAATATTAGTTACTTAAATGTATAAATTATTATTTAATAAAGATTAAAATATTAATTATAATTATTAAATGAATTATAATAGATTAAAATTAGTATTGTAATAATAATTAAAATTATCCTAAAAATTTCAAAAATGAAGAAAAAATGACAAAATCAATCTTTAATTTATGATTTAAAACTTAATTTGAATTTGAAAGTTTAGATGCAACATATTTTAATTTGAATTGAAAATTTAATTTTTAAATCGTTAAAAATGTAAAAATAAATATACATGAGTAAATAGTGATAGATATAACAATTCCAAACTAGTGTTATTATATGTAAGCCAATAAAATTCAAAAAAAAAATAACAAAGATAATTATTATCTCTTAACAAATTGTATTAAATAAAAGATAAATATTATACAATCCAAAAATTGCAAATAAAATAATAAGTAATAAATAAAATAATTCAAATTGTATTAAATATTATACAAGATAATTTTGTTAATTAGATAAACTACACGATAAATAAAAATAATTTTCAAGATAAAATACAAGATGATGTTAATTAGATATCAAATTAGTATACATGCACATAACACCTTCCATTTCTAATGACTAATAAAAATTTCAACAATGAAGAAAAAATGACAAAATAGAAAAAATTTAGTTTATAAAATACAACCAAAAAATAAAAAATATAACAAATAATAAGATATAAATATATAAAAAATCAAAGATCAAAAATTAAAAGAAGATCAAAAATGAAAAGGGATGACAAAGTAGAAAAAAAAATTAATTTAAAAAATACAAGCAAAAAAATGTAAAAAGAAAAAAATAAAAATATCAAAGATAGAAAAATTAACAGAAAGAAAAAGTTAATACAAAATAAAAATTTAAAAAAAAAAAACAAGTGTTAAAAAAAAAGGAAACAAGAAACAAAAATAATTTTGTGAAAAAAATTAGAAAAACAAGAAAAAATAAAAACTAAAGAAGCAAAAATATGAAAAAGTTTTATAGAAAATTTTAAAACAAAGAAAAAAGTGAAAACAAAAAAAAATTTTAAAGGAAAAAAGTTAATAAAAAATTATAAAAATACAATAGAAAATAACTAACAACGATAAATAAAAAAAAAGAAAAAAACGACAAAAAATAAAAAAATTCAAAACATTATAAAAATTTATAAAAATATAAATAATGAAAGAAATAAAAAATAAAAATAAAATAAGAAAAAAATATTAAAGCAAAACAAAAAAGATAAATAAAGTACAAAAAAAAATTGAATAAAAATTTCAAAAATGAAATGGAATGACAAAATAGAAAAAAATATTTTAAAAAGTATAAAAATTTGAAAAACATATAAAAAATAATAATAAAACAATATAAAAAATCAAAGACAAAAAATTAAGAAAGAGAAAAGCTAATGCAAAATAAAAATGAAAACCAAAGACAAAAATGCAAAAAAAAAGTATAAGAATTTAAAAACGCAAATAAGAAATAAAAAAAAATTTGTGAAAAAATTAAGAAAAGAATAAAAATGAAAAGACAAAAGATTTGAAATAAAAAAAGAAAAGAAGAATATAAAAAATTTTAAAACAACAAAATTTAAAACAAATAAAAATGAAAGCATATGAAAAAAAAAGTAAAAAGAAAAAAATTTTGAAGAAAAAAAGTTATTGAAAAATTATAAAATAAAGAAAAAATACTAAAAAAAAAGACAAAATAAGAAAGAATCAAAAAATAAGAATAAAAAAATTTTGAACTTTATAAAATTTTTTTAAATATAAATAAAAAATAAAAGAAAAATAAAATAAAATAAAATACTAAAAAAATAAAAAAGTAAGAAACTAAAAATTAGAGAATAAAAAATTAATAAAAAGACAACTAATGAAAATTTAAAATATAAAATAAAAAAATATTTTAGTTTAGAATATACAAAGAAAAACAAAAAAAATGAAGAGGCAAAAATATGAAATAAAACAAAAAGAAAAAAAAAGTTTATAGAAAAGAATATACAAAGAAAAAGTGCAAACAAAAAAATTATGAAAGCACATGAAAAAATATGTAAAGAAAACGAAAAAAATTAAAAGTAAAAAAAGTTAATGAAAAATTAAAAAATGTAATAGAAAATAACCAACAATAATAATTAAAAATAATAAAAAATCCAAAACATTATAAAAATTTTTGAAAATATAAATGAAAAAGAAATAAATTAAACCGAAATAAAAATAAAATAAGAAAAAATATTAAAGCAAAAGAAAAAAGATAAATAAAGTACAAAAATATAATAAAAATAAAAAAAGTAAGAAAATAAAAAATAATGAATCAAAAATAAAAAATAAAAGAAGACAAAAATTGAATAAAAATGTGAAAATTGAAAAGGAATTACAAAATGAAAAAAAAATAGTTCAAAAAATACAAAAAAATTGAACAACATATAAGACATAATAAGAAAACAATATAAAAAATCAAAGAAAAAAAACCGAAAAAGAGAAAAGTTAATTCAAAATAAAAATGAAAACCAAAGAAGAAAATGCAAAAAAAAAAAAAGAAATACAAGAAAAAAGAATAAAAATAAAAAGACAAAACAAGATTTGAAATAAAAACAGAATATAAAAAAATTTAAAACAATGAAAAAATTAAAACAAACAAAAAATGAAAGCATATGAAAAAAATAAGCAAGAAAAAAATTTTTGAAGGAAAAAAGTTACTGAAAAATTATAAAATAGAACAAAAAATAGGAAAAAAAAAGACAATAAGAAAATAAAATAAAAAAGATTCACAATAAAAATAAAAAAATTTTGAAGTTTATACAAATTTTTTAAAATATAAATAAAAAATAAAATAAACACTAAAAAAATAACAATTAAGAATAAACAAAAACAAAAAATAAAAAAGTACAAAAATAAAAAATTAAAGAATAAAAAAGATATAAAAAGACAAAATGAATAAAAATTTGAAATATAAAATATAAAAAACTTTTAGTTTAGAATATACAAAGAAAAACAAAAAAACAAGAAAACATTGCAAAGTCAAAGCCAAAAATTAAAAAAGAAAAAGGTTATTGCAAAATAAAAATAAAAATCAAAGGAGAAAATGAAAAAAAAAGAATGAGAATTTAAAAATGCAAATAAAAAAAAAATAGAAATTTGTGAAAAAAATAAGAAAAGCAAGAATAGAATAACAATGAAAAGACAAGATTTGAAATAAAAAAGAAAAAAAAAAGTAAAAAATATTAAAAGAATGAAATAATGAAAACATATAAAAATGTAAGCATGTGAAAAAAAAAAGCAAAAAGAAAGAAAATTTTGAAGGAAAAAAGTTGTTGAAAAATTATAAAATAGAACAAAAAATACAAAAAAAAAAAGACAATAAGAAAATGAAAAAATTAAAATGATTCAAAAAATTAAAAAAAAATTTTAACTTTATAAATTTTTTAAAATATAAATAAAAAATGAACGAAAAAATAAATTAAGTAAAAATAAAATAAAATAGTAAAAAAAGAAAAAAAAAAGGAAGAATATAAAAATTTAGCTAATAAAAAAAGATAAAAAGACAAAATGAAGAAAATTTTCAAATATAAAATAGAAAAAAGTTTTATTTTAGAATATACAAAGAAAAACAAAAAAAAATATAACAAATATAAAAAAGACAAAAAAACAAAGATAAAAAATAAAATAAAAAGTCAATATAAAATATAAATAAAAACAAAAAAAAGTACACAAAAAAAGAAGTCTTGAGATTTTGTAATTGTAAAGAACAAATAAAAAAATGTGAACAAAAAAATATAAGAAAAAGCAAGAAAAAAATAAAAAAAATGAAAATACAAAATATATAAAAAAAATTAAAACAAAAAAAAATGAAAGCAAATGAACAAATAAGCTAAAAGAAAAAAAGAATTACTAAAGAATTATAAAAATAGTATAGAAAGTACCAAAAAAATAAAAAAAATGACAACAAAAATGAGACAGACCAAAAGAAAAAAAGATTAAAAAATAAAGTAAATATCCATAACATTATAAATTTTTTGTAAAAAATAACAAAAATTAACAATAAAAAATAAAAGAAAAAAAATAAGAGAAAGTATTAAAGCAAAAGAAAAAAGATAAAAATAAATAAATAAAACACAAACTAAAAAAATAAAGAAGGAAATGAAAAAAAAATGTCAAAAATTTTTTTTAAAAAATACAAAAACTAATAAAAATGAGAAAAATGACAAAATAGAAAAAACTTTAGTTTATAAAATACAAACAAAAAATAAGATATAAAGATATAAAAAAATTAAAAGAAGAAAAAGTTAAAACAACAAAAAATAAAAATAAAAGAAGGAAGTGTGGGAAAAAAAAAACACAAACTAGAAAAAAATGCAAAAAAAAAACCAAAAAAAAATAAAGAAAAACCTTAAGAAAAAATAAAAAATAAAAAAAATTAAGATAGAAAGTAAAAGTACAAAAAAGAATTAATAAAAAATAATGTAAATGACCAATTAGATTGAAGTAACGAAAAAAATCAAAGTAAAAAAAAAAATATGTAGTGAAAGAGTAATAGAATGAAAACAAGAAAGAAAATATTTTGTAAAAAAAAAAAGAACGAAAATAAAAAAAAGAAAAATATACTAAATAACAAATATATAATAAATGAAAAATTAAGAAAATGCGTAGAAAGTAAAAAAAAAAAAGAACAAAAAGAAAAAGAAAGTAAATAAAGAAATAAAAAAAACTATACAAAGTTCAATTTTTAATTTATGTTTTAAAACTTAATTTGAATTTGAAAATTTAGATGCAAAATATTTTGATTTGAATTTATTGATTTAAATTTAGAATTTTTAATTTTTTAATTGTTAAAAAATTAAAAATATAGATATATGAAGTAAATAGTGATAGATATAACAATTCCAAACAATGTTATTATATATATATAAGCCAATTAAATTCCAAAAGAAAATAACAAAGATAATTATTATCTCTTAACAAATTGTATTAAATAAAATATAAATCTTATACAATCCAAAATAATAAATAAAATAATCCAAATTGTATTAAATAAAAGATAATATTATACAATATAATTTTGTTAATTAGATAAATTACACGATAAATAAAAATAAATTTCAAGATAAAATACAAGATCTTAATTAAATATCTAATTAGTATAAATGTACATAACACCTTCCATTTCTAATGAAGTCAAAGTCTCATTCAACAATGTTTTAATGCCCATAACATTATAAAATTTTTATAAAAAAACAAAAATAACAAAAATAAAAAATAAAAGGAAAAAAAAGAGAAAATATTAAAGCAAAAGGAAAAAGATAAAATAAGCACTAAAAAAGAGAAAAAAATTAAAAAGGAAACGAAAAAATAATGAGTCAAAAGAAAAAATTAGAAAAGTATAAAAACGAATAAAAAATTTCAAAAATGAAGAAAAAATGACAAAATAGAAAAAATTTTAGTTTATTAAATACAAACAAATAATAACAAATATAACAAATAATAAGATAAAAAGATATAAAAAATTGAAGATAAAAAATGAAAAGGGATGACAAAGTAGAAAAAAATTTAATTTAAAAAATACAAGCAAAAAAAATGTAATACGAAAAAAATAAAAAAATTAAAAAATTAAAAATAGAAAAATGAACAAAGGGAAAAAGTTAATACAAAATAAAAATAAAAACAAAACAAGTGTAAAAAAATGTAAACAAGAAATAAAAAGAATTTTGTGAAAAAAATTAGAAGAACAAGAAAAAATAAAAACAATTTAAAAGGAAAAAAAAGCTAATGAACAATTATAAAAATACAATAGAAAATAACCAACATCGATAAATAAAAAAAAAAAAGATAAAAAAATAAAAAAATCCAAAACATTATAAAAATTTATGAAAATATAAATAAAGAAACAAAAAATAAACCAAAATAAAAAATAAAAATAAAATAAGAAAAAATATTAAAGCAAAACAAAAAAGATAAATAAAGTAAAAAAAATCAGTATCAATAAGAAAAGAAAAAATAAACAAAAATACAATAAATAATATAAAAAGTAAGAAAATAAAAAACGAATCAAAAAAAAAAAAACAAATTGAATAAAAATTTCAAAAATGAAAGGGAATGACAAAATAGAAAAAAATATTTTAAAAATACAAAAAATTGAAAACATATAAGAAATAATAAGAAAATATATGAAATCAAAGACAAAAAATTAAAAAAAAGAAAAGTTAATGCAAAATAAAAATGAAAACCAAAGAAGAAAATGCAACAAAAAAAGTATAAGAATTTAAAAACACAAATAAGAAATAAAAAAATTTGTGAAAAAATTAAGAAAAGAATAAAAATGAAAAGCCAATATTTGAAATAAAAAAGAAAAAAAGAATATAA
Organism: Durio zibethinus; assembly: GCF_047325235.1. Classification (NCBI taxonomy): domain Eukaryota; kingdom Viridiplantae; phylum Streptophyta; class Magnoliopsida; order Malvales; family Malvaceae; genus Durio; species Durio zibethinus. The sequence goes on along the minus strand of NC_143180.1, from coordinate 11,945,368 downwards.
AAAATTTTAAAACAAATAAAAAATGAAGTCATATGAAAAAAATAAGCAAAAAGAAAGAAAATTTTGAAGGAAAAAAGTTGTTGAAAAATTATAAAATAAAACAAAAAATAGCAAAAAATAAGACAAAAAATAAGAAAATGAAAAAATAAAAAAATTTTGAACTTTATAAAAAAATTTTAAAATATAAATAAAAGAAAAAAGAAAAAATAAATTAATAGACAATATTAATATAATAGAAAAATAAAACATAAATACTAAAAAAATAAAAATAAACAAAAACAAAAAATAAAAGTAAGAAAATAAAAAATATATAAAAAGACAAAATGAATAAAAATTTCAAATAGAAAATAGAAAAAACTTTTAGTTTAGAATATACAAAGAAAAACAAAAAAATATAACAAAGGTAGAAAATAAGAAATAAAAAATCAAAGAAAAAATAAAATAAAAGTCAATACAAAATATAAATAAAAACAAAAGAAAGCGCACAAAAAAAGAAAAATGAGATTTTCAAATTGTAAAGAAGAAATAAAAAAAAGCAAGAAAAAAATGAAAAATACAAATACAAAAAATATAAAAAAAATGAAAGCAAATGAGCAAATAAGTTAAAAGAAAAAGAAAAAAAGAATTAATGAAAAATTATAAAAATAACATAGATAATAGCAAAAAAAAAAAATGAGACAAATCAAAAGAAGAAAAGATTAAAAAAGAAAGTAAATATCAATAACATTATAAAATTTTTATAAAAAATAACAATAATTAACACTAAAAAATAAAAAGAAAAATAAAATAAGAGTATTAAAGCAAAAGGAAAAAGATAAAACAAGTATTAAAAAAAGAGAAAAATTAAAAATAAACAAAAACACAAAACAAAAAAATAAAAAAGTAAATGAAAAAATGAGTAAAACAAAATAAAAAAAATACAAAAACTAATAAAAATGAAAAAAATGACAATAGAAAAAATTTTAGTTTATAAAATACAAACAAATAATAAAAAATATAACAAATAATAAGATATAAAGATATAAAAAATCAAAGATAAAAAAATTTTAAAAAAAGTTAATACAAAATAAAAAATAAAAACAAAAGAAGGAAGTGTGAAAAAAAAAACACAAATTAAAAGGAAATGCCAAGAAAAAAAAAGAAAAACCTTAAAAAAAAATAAAAAAAGATAAAAAGTACAAAAATACAAAAAGTACAAAAAAAAGAAAAAATTAATAAAAAATAATATAAATGACCAATTAGATTGAAGCAACAAAAAAATCAAAGTAAAAAAGAAAAATATGTAGTGAAAGAATAATATAATGAAAACAAGAAAGAAAGTATTTTGTAAAAAAAAAAGAAAAATATACTGAATAACAAAATAATAATAAATGAAAAATTAAGAAAATGTATAAAATGTAAAAAAACAAAAAGCTAAAAAAAGGAAATAAATAAAGAAATTAAAAATTTCTACAAAATTCAATCTTTAATTTATGTTTTAAAACTTAATTTGAATTTGAAAGTTTAGATGCAAAATATTTTGATTTGAATTTATTGATTTAAATTTAAAATTTTTAAATCGTTAAAAATGTAAAAATATAGATACATGAAGTAAATACTAATAGATATAACAATTCCAAACTAGTGTTATTATATATAAGCCAATAAAATTTCAAAAGAAAATAACAAAGATAATTATTATCTCTTAATAAATTGTATTAAATAAAAGATAAATATTATACAATCCAATATAATAAATAAAATAATAAGCAATAAACAAAATAATTCAAATGGTATTAAATATTATACAAGATAATTTTGTTAATTAGATAAATTACATAATAAATAAAAACAATTTTCAAGATAAAATACAAGATGTTAATTAAATATCTAATTAGTATACGTACACATAACACCTTCCATTTCTAATGAAGTTACAGTCTTATCAACAATATTTTAATATCCATAAAATTATAAAATTTTTATAAAATAACAAAAATAAAAAATAAAAGGAAAATAAAATTAAAAAATATTAAGACAAAAGGAAAAAGATAAAATAAGTACTAAAAAAGGAAAAAAAATTAAAAATAAACAAAAGCACAAAATAGAAAAAAAATAAGAAAGTAAAAAAATGAAAAACTAACGAGTCAAAAAAAATACAAAAAATAAAAAAATTTTCAAAAATGAAGAAAAAATGACAAAATAGAAAAAAATTTAGTTTATAGAACAAAAAGAAAAAAAAAGTTCATAGAAAATTTTAAAACAAAGAAAAAAGCGCAAACAAAAAAAATATGTAAAGAAAAAGAAAAAAAATAAAAAGAAAAAAAGTTAATGAAAAATTAAAAAAATGCAATAGAAAATAACCAACAATTATAAATTAAAAAAAAGAAAAAAAATCCGAAATATTATAAAAATTTATGAAAATATAAATAAAAAATAAAAAATAAACCAAAATAAAAATAAAATAAGAAAAAATATTAAAGCAAAAGAAAAAAGATAAATAGAGTACAAAAAAAAAGAAAAAAATCAATACCAATAAGAAAAGAAAAAATAAACAAAAATATAATAAAAAATATAAAAAGTAAGAAAATAAAAAAGATAAAAATTGAATAAAAATTTGAAAAATGAAAAGAAATGACAAAATGAAAAAAAAATAGTTTAAAAAATACAAAAGAAATTGAAAAACATATAAGAAATAATAAGAAAACAATATAAAAAATCAAAGATAGAAAACTAAAAAAGAGAAAAGTTAATGCAAAATAAAAATGAAAACCAAAGAAAATGCAAAAAAAAAAAAGTATGAGAATTTAAAAACACAAATAAGAAATAAAAAGAAATTTGCAAAAAAAATTAGAAAAGCAAGAAAAAGAATAAAAATGAAAAGACAAAAGATTTGAAATAAAAAAAAATAAAAAATTTTAAAATAATGAAAAAATTAAAACAAATAAAAAATAAAAGCATATGAAAAAGATAAGAAAAAAGAAAAAAAATTTAAACGAAAAAAGTTATTGAAAAATTATAAAATAGAACAAAAAATAGCAAAAAAAAAGACAAAATAAGAAAATAAAATAAAAAAATTCACAAAATAAAAATAAAATTTTTTTGAAGTTTATACAAATTTTTTAAAATATAAATAAAAAATAAAAGAAAAAATAAATTAAGAGAAAATATTAATATAAAAGAATAAAATAAAATAAAATACTAAAAAAATAACAATTAAAAATAAACAAAAACAAAAAATAAAAAGTAAGAAAATAAAAAATATATAAAAAGACAAAATGAATAAAAATTTCAAATATAAAATAGAAAAAACTTTTAGTTTAGAATATACAAAAAAATATATAATAAATATAGAAAAAAAAAGATATAAAAAAATCAAAGATAAAAAATAAAATAAAAGTCAATAGTAAATATAAATAAAAATGAAAGGAAATGCAAAAAAAAAAAAAAATCTGAGATTTTAAAATTGTAAAGAAGAAATAAAAAAAAAGTGTGAACAAAAAGATATAAGAAAAAGCAAGAAAAAAATAAAAAATGAAAAAAAGTTAATGAAAATTTATAAAAATGCAACAGATAATAACCAACAATGATAAAATAAAAAAAAAAAGAAAAAAAGATAGAAAAATAATAAATAATAAATAAAATAAATAATAAGTAATAAATAAAATAATCCAAATTGTATTAAATAAAAGATAAATATTATACAATATAATTTTGTTAATTAAATAAAATACACGATAAATAAAAACAAATTTCAAAATAAAATACAAGATCTTAATTAGATATCTAATTAATATACATGCACATAACACCTTCTATTTTTAATGAAGTCAAAGTCTCATTCAACAATGTTTAATAATAGGGTGATCTGCATTTAAGTTAAAACACAAGCAACATGCCACATATATAGAGAACAATGCTATTTTAGAAATAAAGAATCAAACTTGAACTTCATGATTTAAGACCATAATGAACTAATCCTAAAGCAAAAAGATTCAAGGCAAAGACTGCCTGCAAAATAAACCTAATCACATCCATTGTTCACAAATCAAACATTATAAATGTTTTAACTCGAAACCCAAAAGATACGAAAGTAGAAGGCCTTTAAGAACCTAAAGAGAAATTAAAACCAAAGCAACAAAAACTTAACAAGAAAAGACTATAATGAAAGGCCAAAGATAAGAGGTAGTTTGCATCTCAACATAAATATACAACAATTATATACCAACGTTAAAAAACAACAGCCACCAACCACATCATAAGTCAGGGTGCTTCCAATAATAACAGTGTTCCTTAAGAAAAGAAAGTCTATATTATAATCAGAAACATAGAATTTTAGCAACTTTAATCAAACTCTTCATGATCTGAAATGTACTAGAACAAGTACAGTTATCATCGAAAGTTACCATACAATACAACAAAAATTCTATGCAAGATCATAGATTTTCAAAGAATCCAATAAGAAAGAGGCAATCTTCCATCTCAGTGCTTAACTAGATTTAAGTTTATGAAATTAATCTTAAGAAAGTAATCCCTCATGCAACAAAATAAAGTGAAATCAGCAAAACAAGAAGAATCAAAACACAACACAAGAAGAAAGAGGTACTCTTCATTGTAAGCACTCATCTTCAGTGCTAGGCTGGATTAAGTTTTTGAAATTAAACCTAAGATTACAATTTGTCATGCAACAGAGTTGAACAAGCAAAATAAAAAAATAAAAAACTCAACCATACAAATTTGGAGTACACTGCTATACAATCTCTAATTCCTCTCTCTAGCAAATCGTGTTCGGAGTACACGATCAACTAATTTCCATATAGACTACTAAATGCAACCACAATTAAGAAAAGTTTACAAAACTACAATCTGTACACAAAAGATAAAACTAAAATTTAAATGGAATGTTAAAGCATAAGAGATTAAATATTAATTGAAGTTCAGATTAAACTCCAGCAAGTCAAAAGCACTACAACAAAAAATTAGACATTAACCAGAAGCTATGGGAATGAAATCTAGAAGCCAACTTGCAGAATAAAACCAACAAACACACAGACATAGAAATTTTGAAACTTTAATTCCTTCTATCCTGCAAGGTATGCTTGGAGCACATAGCCCATATAGCTTCAAAGAGACAAACAGATGACAACTAGGCACACTCATGAATGAAGAAACCACAACCCAGGAATTTCTTTTGTAGTACATTCTCCTAATGCATTCTCAAACAACTTCATCAATAGCAATAAATTGCACCGATATATAAGCATATACGGAGTGAAGAGACATAATTTAACAGTTCTGTAAAAGAATTTTCCTCATTTCCCAATCTGAGAAAGCACCCAAGAGACTGTTGACACATATAGGAGTATAGAATTACAGTTCTGCTCATAGTTGCTTTGCTATTTTTAATTATATTTATATATGAGGTGGTGCATAATGCTTCTTTTTACTAAAAGAGCTAAGCAAAGGGCTTGACAGGACAGAGAGATATAAAACAATCCCAAGAATGAAAAAAAAAAAAATAACCTCATTTTATGTAAAGATACCATGATGTAAATGTAACATGCACAAGTATAAGCAAAAGCTTAAAGAAACAAAATTTAAAACTAAAAAACGATTGAATTTGTGACATAAGGGATACACACTGATTAGTTTCAAGCTTAAAGCACCAACGAAAATAGAACATAAAAAATAATGACTATTTCTACCATTCTTTTAACCCTTCATAAAGTTCTAACATAGGTAAAGGAATTTGGGTGTTACTACAAGAAGAATTGAAAAACCTATTAGCCCAAAAAAAATATATTTAAACACACAAACTATTCAGAATATTAATTATTCTTCATTTCCTACAATAATAATACACCACGGCATTGAGAAAAAGAAGTCAATTATAACTTCAAGAAGTGCTATATAAAAGGAAAGAGTTGACTAATATTCTTTGCTATGAAAGATTTATTAATGAGCTTAACTAGGTGTTTCAAAAGAGTACCAAATGCATAAGACTCACCTGTAATTGTCAGGGTTCATGGTAAGTAAAGCCTTGTAAATATTGGCACCTTCTTCTAGGCATCCAAGTTTCACCAGGAGAGAAACCTCTTGTTCTTTATAAGTCAATTTATCAACCTAGAATAATAGAATTGGTTAGAATTTTAATGTCCAAAAATTCAAAACTTACAAAATTTTTAGTGTTAAAAGTATTCAGGCATTATACATTTGACACTTACTATTTTTGGTTCTTTCTTATACAATTCCTCAAGTGCTCTCTCAAGAAACTCAGATTCCTCTAGCAAAGAGATCTGGAGAAAAATACCATACCCTCATAAACATCAGAAAAGCAGCAGGGGGCACCACTAGTCTAGATGTACAGCATCCATTATGCATAATGAATGTAGTTATGCATATTTCTATGCCAATATATTATTAAAGAAATAAATGCTACTGCAAGGGCTAAGGCTTGTAGGTACTTGTCCAATTGGTTAAGCTGTTTTCAAATCATGTTAATGGTGTTAAACCAAAAAAGAGTAGTCAAAAAGAAAGATAGACTAATTTATTAAGATGTCAGAAACAAAAATTCCGAAATGGTTCCACAGAACATAAAATTGGAGATTAGCAATTATTAAGATTCAGAGCTGCTAAGTACAAACACCACAGATATGATTACTTGTAGAAGGCCCAACAATTAGTGAACAAGCCATATTTCTCTCTAACATGAATACATCAAGAATTAAATATCTTATAGATGCCAAATACCACTATAGGCCACTAGTTAGTCCTCCATCTCAGATTAAAGTAAACTTGGAGATGATTTAATTTAACTTATCAGCCATACACAGAATCATGAAAAGCCATACTTCACAAGTAGAAAGAATGGGTGTAACATGTACATGAAAGTAGACGGAGATTTTGGCAATAAAATAAGCAGAAGGAAAAAAGAAGTTAAGAAGAAATGGGTAGGTTTTCTAATTGCATGTGAAAAAAATTAGAATTAATTCAAAAATGGGACCACATTTATAAAGAAGGTAAAGGCATTAAAAATCTTTAATTTTCGTATATTTAATTACTTTATTTGATTTATGGATAATTTCACTAACTGTGTTGGCATCTGGTTAACAAGTGACACCAAATCAGTCACTCCCATTATACTTTAGTATAAATTCTAAAATTTTGAATGTCTGTATAATGAAGTCAACTCATGTGAAATTACAGCCACATCCCACATACATATGCATGCAAAAAAAAAGAGTTGAAGTACATAACCAATACCTAATATAAAAGCATTTCACCATGCTCACAACGTTCATTATCTGGTGGATAATCATCTTCTAATGTCCCTTCAAATGCTTCCAAAATTTCAACTGCTTTTGCACCACTAATATCAACCAAAAAAAGGAATACAGCATAAATACCTAAAGGATGAATGAAATTAATAAGACTTCATTCACTTAGAACTACTTGGCTAAGACAGGGACAGAAAAGGAAAAACCCTCATAACTGTTGTGCCAACAACTTCAATTCATTCATATATAAAGCCAAATGAAAATATGGCATCATCATTGTCTCCATATAAAACTATAGCAAAAACAACAGAACTCTGCAGTTAACTAGGCATTGTTTGTAAAAGGCTAATTGGCAACCAAATTTCATAAATGCAAGTGCAACCAGCTTAGAATAGTAGGGTACCTATCTATCGACCCACCTATCTGTACATATTAGTAACATCTTTAACACATTCTACACCCACCATATATTGTCATAAAAGAAGTTTGATATCTTATTGGATGTTTAGTTGAAGTCATACAAACAATATTAACCACGTGTTAAAAATCAACAGTAATTTCATCCATGTTAGCACCCATTTGATCATATAATTAGAAACATTAAGTCCTGATTAAGCATTTAATTTAAAGAAAGGCTTTCATTATATCAACAAATATTTCAACTTTCAATACCAAAAGGCCCTTCAATTTGGACCTTCAAGTATACATAACAATAACAACACTCTAAAACATGTTTCACAAAATAAAAGTCAACAGAAATTGGTGAAAGTTAACATAAGAATTGGAACAAATTTTTTTAAGAAAAAAATAAAGGACAAGTACTTTGAGTTTAAATGGTGGGCTACAGCAAAGCCAATCCAGTTCATGCAATGATTTGGTTTCAAATGCAAAAGTTGTTGTCTTGTATCAACAAATCCTGTCAAATCTCGCATTTGTGCCTGCAATGCAAAAGATAAAATATAAATGTAATAATTTCTGAAATAACCTGAAACATGACAATGAGAAAATACAAAACCATGATCAAATCCAAAAAATTTCTCTCAAACTTCATATCTTAGTAGAAAGACAAATGCTCATCATCTTCATACTTTTTCCTTTAACTTTTCAAGGCATATAAACCATAAATAAAAAGGGGGGGGGGGGGGGGGCACAAATAAGTTAATGCCAACAAATGACTTAATCATCTGAAATCATGAGTTAAGAATCCATAATATGGCAAGCGCTAAAGCATCAAGGGAGTAATAGAAATGAAAATCATCAATTTCAGTATCAAAGACGCCGACTTTTGTTACTATTCTGGAGCAGTAAGGCACATGTGCAGATGAAGTTAAGAGAAGAACTGAACCAGATCTGATCCAGAAAGTATAAACACTTTCTAATTGCAAAGGTCATTCATGTTAAAACCTTCAACCATTAAGCAACTAGTAGAATGAGAGAGAAAAAGGTTCTGTGGCAGTAGACCAGAAAGTATCAATTCAAGGTGGTTGATTCTTACAGGATAATGAGAATGAAAGGATCAAATCAGACTGTTTGATTCTGATTATATTACTTGTCATTCTATAAACACTTTCAACCATTAAGGAACTAGTAGAATGAGAGAGAAAAAGGATCTGTGGCAGTAGACCAGAAACTATCAATTCAAGGTGGTTGCTTGTTACAGTATAATGAGAACGAAAGGATCAAATCAGACTGGTTGCTTCTGATTATATTACTTATGTTTTATTTTTGCGTATGCCTCAAAACAAAACCTTCAATTAAGATACTAAATCTGAACCATCTCTCATATTAATCTGCTGCCAGAATATCAGATGATGTCTGTTTTATCCTTTTCCTTCCCCTAAAGCCATAAATTGTTTCTACCAAAACTATGATCTAAATTTTCAAAGTTATAAAACTAGCTGACTCATCTACTTTCTAAGTGTTTAAGAAGATGTTTTTTTCATGGTCTCATACAGCCTCTCCCTTTTAGTTGAGTTATCTCCATATTCCATTCCTCTGTTTTAAGCCATATATCTTCGTCTCTTTTGTTACTATCTTAATATAATTATGCCTTTTCTATCCATCTACTAGTAGATTCCGTCAAGCAACTAAACAGCTTCAAATTTCATAAATTTCATTTTCACTTCACTACTAACTATGTAGCTGATCTTGGTGTTTTCATCCAGTTATATTAAGTTACCACAATGAACTTGCCCCTACCAACTACCACGAAACTTACAGTTGCACAAAAGTTGGCACCAAACTATTTTAGTTGCAATATTGACTTGCCTATAAGTACCCTAATACTTAAGATTCTCAAATTCTACAATGGAATCTGAAAAATCTTTTAGGCAAACCACAAAGCTTACAAGAAATCTTATACAGAGAAACTCCTTTAAATGTTAGAAAAATACCATGACAAGTAAGTGTTCTTACTTAACATTAAGCATACAACAGATAAACATCTTAGATTTAACACTGAGTCTAGATGTACAAATCATAGAGAAGGAAGGTAAATAAGGTATACCTGCAAGAGTGACAAGTCCCGTAGTATTTCAATGTTGTCTGGATCTATTTTCAATGCGTTGCAATAGCATTTGATAGCCTCCCTGTATTCTCTATCTGACCGATAGAGACCATAAACGTGCCAGCAAACATGACTTTTTACATCATTCTACATTAAGACACAAACATGAAAACAATGTTGGAAAAAGTGACACTGCTTTGACATTATAGCAACCAAAAGAAAATAAATAAGATAACCTTTACACCTAGCCGAACAAGCTCATAAGCTTCAGTTTTCCAATCCATGCAATTTAAGGTTAACCCCTTCATTGACAATGTTTCTGACAATAATGAATAAAAGCCCATATGACAACATACAAACACAACAAACAAACAGTTACCAGATAGCATAAAATATTACTTGGAAACTGCATATTAAAAGGATGGATATATTAAACAAAACGCTACTACACTCTACCAATACCGCACACTAATGAATATTCACAAAACCCAACCAAGATGAAGAAGGTATTCAAATATTGCAGATTTCAAACTGTATAGGTTAAAAATGTAGTTGTATACCCGAAATTAATGCAATATATTCAGTTGATAGAGAATATCTCCACATTGATACTGCTAGAATGTTCCACTTATCTCTAGAACCATCATAAATCATGGACTAGTCACTATACAGCTAGTGCTTTCAAAAATGCAAATGACATCAATCATAAGACATGAGAAAGGAACATACAGTCTACAGAAACAATCATGTCAACTTAGAGGCATTCTTGTAAGGATTATTGAAACCAATAACCTTGATAACAACATAAACTATCTAGTGACAGCCCCTTTTTCCTCTAAAGTGTAAAGTTCTTTTTGTTTCAGAGTTCTTGCATCTTTATATAGGTACATTTACAAGAACCATGCAAACATAAACACTAAACAATAAGTGCCTCTCAGCCAAAAACAAATAAATAAATAAGTGCTTAAAATTAAACTACCTCCATGGTCAGGAAACTTTTTCAGTATTGCATCTGCAGCCTTCAGTCCTTTCTTGTACTGTTTAGTTTCATATGATTTCTGCAATGATAAAATATACAAGAGCTTTAGCAATAGCACATGGACCTCCAAAGCAATAAAAATTCAGTTATGAGAATTAGCTAGAGTATAATAACAGATAAAAATTAGTTACATAAAAATCAGGCAAAAAAACTGTGTCAAGAGTCCATTACTATAGAAGTTAAAATAGAGTAAGAATTCACCCGTCAAAACTCTAGTTTTCACTATAAATTAGGAGAAATAAGAGGGAAGGGGGGAAAACTCTCAATAGCGTGTGGAAAACATCCAAATGTTGCTATTCTATATCTAATACGAACAAGTTCTTAAAATATATAAATATTCAAGTTTAACCTGCAAAGCCTACAATTACATTAAAAATTGTCCCAGTCAATTTATCAAATTCTTAAATAGATTGTTTCACAAAGTTTGTTATTGTCTTGAATGCTTATGTGCATCAAAGCCAAAATGCCACAATTGTTTCCCATTAGGAACCAACAAAATTCCCATTTTAAAAAGTTGGCAACATGCAAGAGAAATTACTAAAGTAGGAAGAGTCACCAAACCCTTTTATTTTCATTTCTCTAATTTTCTCCGTGATGATACAAATGAATTATCAGCAAAAGGAAAGCACAACGAGCATCCTTACTTTAAAAAAAAAAAGGTCAAAGCAAAATTCAATTTTTTAAAGTTGCTTTTCAACAAAATCGAATTCATTGACCTAAATTAAGCAAAGCAATAAACTTAATTAAGCTTCAATCGCTAAACAGAACAAAGAAAATGAACTTAATTTATACGAAAAATTGCCCAAAAGCAAAAACCTAATTGACAAACAAGCTTATCTAGTCCAAATTTCCATTTATAATTGATATCCACCGATTTTCTCAGCAAGCAAACAGACCAGTATCCAGCTAGGGTTTTGCAAGCAAAGAACAAAAAGAAAAAAGAAGTGCGATCGAATAAACAAAAAATAAGAAAGCAAAATACAAGTATAAATACCAACTAGAAATACGTAGATACGAACTGAAAAATGAGAGAGAAAAGAGAATCGAAGCCTTACGACAATGAGTTTGAAGAGATTAGCTTCCTTTGGAGGCAACGAAGCTCCCATTGTTGAAGAAAATTAGAAAATTTTAGAAGAAAAACAAGAATCGTAAGAGAAAAAAAATGAGAAGATTGAGACATGATGAAGTGAGAGTTAGGGGCTTGCAAGAGAGAGAATAGAGTGGTGGCGTTATCTGCTGCTTCAACCCTACGGTCAACAAGAAGCTTGAACAAAAGTAAAATTAAAAGGAATAAATAAATAACTTTTTGATTAATATATATGGGCCGTTGGTTCATTTGTTTGACAGAAAATTTACTAAAAGGTGATCTCACAAATTTTTATTAATTGATATCATAATTTAACATATAAAATTAATAAAAATATAATTTATTTTTATCACTTTAATGTTTAATAGGTGTTAATTTAAAATTTAAATGATTATTTTATGTTACATATACATTTAATCAAAATATATGTACATTTAAATATTGAGATGTAATTTTAACTTTTTATTAATTTTACTTATAAATATTTTTATTAATTATTTTATTATAAAATCAAATAATAAATATTTTTATGAAGTACTTAATTTTATAATTCTCTCCTTGTCTTTTTTCGTAGGCCCAATCATTTTCTAATCATCTATGTTAGTATCAGATATCAATTAAAAAGGTCACTTTGGCTTGTTTTTGAATTCGACATACTAAAAGACAACCTCAATCACTAATAAAATATGTTTGATGTTTTGATATCATGCAAGTAAGCTGTTTCAAAGTACAAACTAATCGGAAACAATTGGAGAAAACTTTCACTTCAAATAATAGCTAAACAAAAATAGAGTGAATACCAAAATTTGCCATTTTAAATAATCATATTATCTTTGCATTACATGTTAAATCAAAGATCACAAAAATATTTTAATTCTTATGATGATTCTAGAGGAAGAAATAGAACATGTTTTTCTTCGGTTTGAAACTAGCAGGGAAGCTTGCTTTATAAATTGTGTTACGAATCTTATGAATGACAATAGATAGGATATATGTTAATTTTAAGTATTCAAATTTTTTTATTTATTAAAATATTTGAATTCAATAAATACTCAAATAATTTTTAATTTTATTATCTAAATCTAACTCACATAATATATAAAAAAAACCCATTATTATTCAAACTCATTAAATATTCATTTATTAAGTTAAAATTTAAAATTTAAATTCAAATTTAAAATTGAGTTTAAAAAATATTATTAAAAGAAATTAAATTAATAAATGAAAATAATCCATATAAAATAAATAAAAGCTAAAATTATAAATTAGAACACTTAATGAATTAATTTAAGTATTGCCTTCATAATAAATAATTTTTAAATAAATCTGTAATATTAAAATATTATTATTTATAATCAAGTTCGGATAATTAGTACCCTTAAAACACTATCCGAACTTTATGGCAACCTACAACGAATTATAATATTTTACTATCGGAATACCGTCCAAGCCATACTACCCAAACCGACTTTTAGGATGTCCTAATCTTACCATCCAAATACATACTACCTAAACCAGCTTAGAGGATGCCCTAATCCAACCTGTTGTTATCCCTAATAATTTGATAACAAGATCAAAGTAAGAGCTGGGGCAAGTATGTTCATTATAAAGATTATTTTTTCTACTATCATATATGATGAAAGAAGAAATTTTCATTGTCAAGTACGGCAAAGCCACCAAATATTCCAACTTTAGTTTGAAAATTTTCGATTTACAACATGGTGAAGAGCAGATGGAGTACTCAAAAACAGTAACGATCAAAACAATTTCGTGGCAAGGAAAGAGCAAAATATAAACAGTGGAGGAAAAAAAGAACGAGAGGTAGCCTGAAGAAATAATCTCTCAATAGCCATACCCACAGAATCATGAAAAGCCATACTTCACAAGTAGAAAGAATGGGTGTAACATGTACATGAAAGTAGATGAGATTTTGGCAATAAAATAACCAAAAGGAAAAAAGAAGTTAAGAAGAAATGGGTAGGTTTTCTAATTTTTATTTTTTTTCTTGTTTTTTTCATTTTTTCACAAATTTCTTTTTATTTCTTGTTTCCATTTTTTTTTTTTTGCACTTCCTTGTTTTGTTTTAACTTTTTTCCTTTGTTAAGTTTTCTTATTACTTCTTATATATATATTTTTTTGCTTGTATTTTCTAAACTAAATTTTTTTCTATTTTGTCATCCCTTTTCATTTTTGAAAATTTTTTTATTTTGATTTTATTTTATATATTTAGTATTTTCATTTTTTTTATAACTTTTTTTATATCTTTTTTCTCATTTCATTTTGTTTTTATTATATTTTGTATTAACTTTTCTTTCGTTTTTTATATCTTTTTTTCTATATTTATTTTTTTTGTTTTTCTTTGTATTTTCTAAACTAAAAGTTTTTTCTATTTTGACATTCCTATTTATTTTTGAAAATTTTAATCATTTTATCTTTTTTTATTATTTTGTTGATTTGTTAATTTTTTATTTTTTTTGTTTATTTCTAATTACTTTTATTATTTTATTGCTTTTTTATCTGTATTTTATTTTATTTTTCCTTTTTTATTTATATTTTAAAAAATTTTTATAAAGTTTTAAATTTTTTTATTTTTTGGTTTTTTATCTTTTTATTTTTTTATTTACTCATTTCTTGTCCTATTTTATTATTTTTCAATAACTTTTTTTCCTACAAAATTTTCTTTCCTTTTACTTATTTTTTCATATGCTTTCATTTTTTTTTATTTTTATTCTTCTCTTGCTTTTCTTATTTTTTTTTATTTCTTATTTGCGTTTTTAAATTCTTATACTTTTTTTTGGCACTTCCTTCTTTGGTTTTCATTTTTATTTTATGTTAACTTTTCTCTTTTTTAAATTTTTTTGTCTTTGATTTTTTATATTGTTTTCTCATTATTTTTTTTCATTTTGTCATTCCTTTTCATTTTTGAAATTGTTATTCATTTTTTATTTTTATTTTTGAGTCGTTATTTTTTCATTTCTCATTTTTTTTTATTTTTATTATATTTTTGTATATTTTTAATTTTTTTCTTTTCCTATTGGTATTGGTTTTTTTTCTTTTTTTTGTACTTTATTTATCTTTTTTCTTTTGCTTTAATATTTTTTCTTATTTTTATTTTTATTTTTATTTTTTTGGTTTATTTTTTATTTCTTTTTTATTTATATTTTCATAAATTTTTATAAGGTTTTGGATTTTTTATTTTATCATTTGTTGGCTATTTTCTATTGCATTTTTATAATTTTTCGTTAACTTTTTTTCCTTTTAAATTTTTCTTCTATTTTTTTACTTATTTTTTTATGTACTTTCATATTTTTTTGTTTTCACCTTTTACTTTGTTTTAAAATTTTCTATATACCTTTTTTTTCTTTTTGTTTTATTTCATATTTGTCTTTTCATATTTTTATTTTTCATATTTTTCGCTTTTTTTCACAAATTTCTTTTTATTTCTTGTTTTCATTTTTTTTTTTTGCACTTTTTTGTTTTGTTTTTATTTTTATTTTGTATTAACTTTTTTCTTTTGTTAAGTTTTCTTATTACTTCTTATATATATATATATATATATTTTTTTTTTTTTGCTTGCTATTTTGTCATCCCATTTCATTTTTGAAAATTTTATTTTGTTTTTTTATTTTGATTTTATTTTATATATTTAGTATTTTCATTTTTTTTATTTTTTTACTTTTTCTTATATCTTTTTTCACACTTCATTTTTTTTTATATTTTGTGTTAACTTTTCTTTGATTTTTTATATTTTTTTCATATTTGTTTTTTTTTTTTGTTTTTCTTTGTATTTTCTAAACTAAAAGTTTTTTTCTATTTTGACATTCTTGTTTATTTTTTAAATTTTTATTCATTTTTTTATTATTTTGTTGATTTGTTAATTTTTATTTTTTTTTGTTTATTTCTAATTGTTTTCTTATTTTTATTGCTTTTTCATTAGTATTTTATTTTATTTTTTCCTTTTTTATTTCTATTTTTAAAATAAAATTATAAAGTTTTGAATTTTTTTATTTTTTATTTTTTGAACCTTTTTTTTATTTTTTTATTTTCTCATTTCTTGTTCTATTTTATTATTTTTCAATAACTTTTTTTCTTATAACATTTTCTTTCTTTTTACTTATTTTTTCATATGCTTTCATTTTTTCTTTGTTTTTATTTTTATTCTTTTCTTTCTTTTTTAATTTTTTTTCACAAATTTCTTTTTATTGTTATTTTTTTGCACTTCCTTCTTTGGTTTTCACTTTTATTTTATATTAACTTTTCTCTTTTTTAATTTTTTTGTCTTTGATTTTTATACTATTTTCTTTTTTTTTCAACTTTTTTGTATTTTTCACACTAATTTATTTCATTTTGTCATTCCTTTTCCTTTTCCTTTTTTTATTTTTATTTTTGAGTCATTATTTTTTTCATTTCTCACTTTTTTTATTTTTATTGTATTTTTGTATATTTTAAAATTTTTTCTTATTGTTATTATTTTTTTCTTTGTTTGTACTTTATTTATCTTTTTTTCTTTTACTTTAATATTTTTTCTTTTTTTATTTTTTTATTTATATTTTCATAAATTTTTTATAATGTTTTAGATTTTTTTTCATCTCTTTATCTTTGCTTTTGCTTTTTTTTTTTTTTAATTTTATCATTTGTTGGCTATTTTCTATTGCATTTTTATAATTTTTCGTTAACTTTTTTCCTTTTAAATTTTTCTTTTTTTCTTGTACTTATTTTTCATGTGCTTTCATATATTTTTTTTGTTTTTACCTTTTTCTTTGTTTTAAAATTTTCTATATACTTTTTTTCTTTTTTCTTGATTTTCTCTTTTTTTCACAAATTTCTTTTTATTTCTTGTTTCCATTTTTTTTGCACTTTCTTCTTTTGTTTTTATTTTTATTTTATATTAACTTTTTTCCTTTGTTAATTTTTCTTATTACTTCTTATATATATATTTTCTTGTATTTTCTAAACTAATTTTTTTTTATTTTGTCATCCCTTTTCATTTTTGAAATTTTTATTTGTTTTTTTTTTTTATTTTGATTTGTTATTTTTTCATTTTCTTACCTTTTTGTTCATTCTTAATTTCTTTTTCCTTTTATTTATTTATTTATTTCTTGTTTTAGAACTTTACTTTATCTTTTTTCTTTCATTTTAATATTTTTCTTATTTTATTTTACCTTTTATTTTTATTTTTAATTGGGTTATCTTTTATTTTATTTTTATTTTTAATTGTTGTATATTTATGTTGAGATGCAAAACTACTTCTTATCTTTGGCCTTTCATTCTAATCTTTTCTTGTTAAGTTTTTGTTGCTTTAGTTTTAATTTCTCTTTAGGTTCTTAAAAGTCTTATACTTTCATATCTTTGGGTTTTGAGTTAAACATTTCTAATGTTTGATTTGTGAGCTTGAGGTTCAATTGATATATGGATGGCAATGGATGTGATTAGATTTATCTTGTGGGCAGTCTTTGCCTTAAATCTTTTTATTTTAGGATTTGTAGTTCATTATGGTCTTAAATGATGAAGTTCAAGTTTGATTGTCTTTATTTCTAAAATAGCATTGTTCTCTATATATGTGGCATGTTGCTTGTGTTTAACTTAAAAGTATATCACCTTATTATTAAACATTGTTGAATGAGACTTTGACTTCATTAGAAATGGAAGATGTTATGTTTATTTATACTAATTAGATATCTAATTAAAATTATCTTGTAATTTTTCTTGGAATTTGTTTTTATTAATAATGTATTTTATCTAATTAACAAATTATCTTGTTTTTACTTATTATTTTATTTATTATTTTGGATTGTATATAATTTATCATTTATTTAATACAATTTGTTAAGAGATAATAATTATCTTTCTTATTTTCTTTTGGAATTTTATTGGCTTATATATAATAACACTAGTTTGAAATTGTTATCTCCATCATTATTTACTTCATGTATCTGTATTTTTACATTGTTCAAATTTTATTGGCTTTTATTATAATTATCACTTTTGTTAATCATATGGCATGGCCTAGAGCTTATTAGATGATTCATTTTTAAATAAAGCTTTTGAATATTTAAATTTTCAAGCATGTTTTAGATTGTAATATTGTTTATGCTATCTTTGTTTCTTAGAATACTAATTTTGTTTACAAAGAAAAAAAAAAACCTTTCAAGAAATTTTTTTTATTTAGTATTTTAGGAGCACTTTTAAAGTTTATTTTGAATTTGAAACTTACAAAAAAATTTAGAAGGCTCAAATTTAAATTACTTCTTCAATAGGTACTGTGCTAAGTTAAACTCAATTATAACTTTTAACAAATTCAAAATACTAATTTGGTTTAAATATACAACTTTCAAATTAATAATTACAAATAAAAATATTTTACATCTAAAAGCTTAAAAATTCAAATTTAGTTTTAAAAGAAAAAAAATTAAAAGATTCAAATTTAAATTACTCATTCAATTAAATATTTCTTAAATTAAATTCAATTATAACTTTTAATTTTAAAAATTAAAAATTCTAAATTTAAAGCAATAAAGTCAAATCAAATTATTTTGCATTTAAACTTTAAAATTCAAATTAAGTTTTAAAACATAAATTAAAATTTGAGCATTCTAGAATTTTTTTATTTTTTTATTTCCTTTTTCTTTTTGGTTTTTTTAGCTTTTTGTTTTTGTTTTTTTTTTTTTTACTTTTTATGGATTTTCTTAATTTTTCACTTTTTATTTTTCTTTTTTTAGTTTATATATTTTTTCTTATTTTCATTCTTTTTTTTTTTTGCTGAATACTATCATTTTGTTTTCATTCTATTCCTCTTTTACTAAATATTTTCTTTATACTTTGATTTTTTATGTTACTTCCATTTAATTTGTCATTTATTTTATTTTCTATTAATTTTTTCTTTCTTTTCGTACTCTTTACTTTTTATCTTTATTTTTCTTAAGGTTTTTCTTCTTTATTTTTTTAGGTTTTTTTTAGCATTTCTATTTAATTTTTGTGTTTTATTTTGCACTTATTTCTTTTATTTTTATTTTTATTTTGTATTACCTTTTTTTAATTTTTATCTTCGGTTTTTTATATATGTTTTCTTATTACTTGTTATATTTTTTAGTTTTTTTTGTATTTTTATAAACTAATTTTTTTTCTATTTTATCATTCCTTTTCATCTTTGAAATTTTTAATCATTTTTTGTCTTTTTTACTTTTTTCTTTTGATTCGTTATTTTTTCATGTTCATTTTAATTTTTTAATTTTGTATTTTTGTTTTTATTTTTATTTATTTATTTTTCTTTTTTTAATACTTTCTTTTATCTTTTTTATATTTTTCCTTAATATTTTATTTTATTTTATTTTTTCCTATTATTTTTTATTTTAATTATTTATTTATATTTTATAAATTTTTATGTTTTCTGGATACTTTATTTTTTAATCTTTCTTTTCTTTTGGTTTTCTTTATTTTCTCATTTTCTCACTTTTTTGCTATTTTCATAATTTTTAGTTAACTCTTTTTTCCTTGTTAATTTTTTTTTACTTATTTGTTCCGATGCATTCATAAGCTTTTTTTTTTTGTTTTAATTTTTATTCTTTGTTTTTAAAATTCTCTGTTTATTTTATTTTATCTCATATCTCATATCTTTTGTATTTTTATTTTTGTATTTTTTCTTGTTTTTCTTTTTTTTTCACTTTTTTTATTTCTTTATATTTTTAAAATCTCTTCCACACTTCCTTCTTTAATTTTTTTATTTTGTATTAACTTTTTTCTTTTTTTAATTTTTTATCTTTATTTCTTATTTTTTCTTATATTTTTTATTTTTTGTTTGTATTTTATAAATTAATAATTTTCTATTTTGTCATTTTTTTCATTTTTATTAGTTTTTGTATTTGTTTTGTATTTTCTTGATTTTTTATATATTTTTTTGTTTTTCTTTGTATATTCTAAACTAAAAGTTTTTTCTATTTTCTATTTGAAATTTTTATTCAATTTGTCTTTTATATTTTTTGATTCACTAATTTTTTATTTTCTTACTTTTTATTTTTTTACTATTTATGTTATTTTTTCTTTTATATTAATATTTTCTCTTAATTTATTTTTTATTTATATTTTAAAATTTTTTTTTAAAGTCCAAAAAAAAGTTTTTTGAAACTTTTTTATTTTTTTATTTTCTTATTGTCTTATTTTGCTTTTTTTTTTGTTCTGTTTTATAATTTTTCAATAACTTTTTTCCTTCAAATTTTTTTTTTCTTTTTGCTTTCTTTTTTTCATATGCTTTCATTTTTTATTTGTTTTAATTTTTTCATTGTTTTAAAATTTTTTATATTCTTTTTTTCATGTATCTATATTTTAAATCTTTTATCTTTTCCTCTTTATTCTTTTCTTGCTTTTCTTATTTTTTTCACAAATTCCTTTTTATTTCTTATTTGTGTTTTTAAATTCTTATACTTTTTTTTTTTTTGCATTTCTTCTTTGGTTTTCATTTTTATTTTGCATTAACTTTTATCTTTTTTTATTTTTTGTCTTTGATTTTTTATATTGTTTTCCTATTATTTCTTCTTGTTTTTCAATTTTTTGTATTTTTTAAACTAATTTTTTTTCTTTTTGTCATTCCTTTTCATTTTTGAAAATTTTATTCAATTTTTATCTTTTTTTATTTTTGATTCATTATTTTTCTTTTCTTATTGGTATTAATTTTTTTCTTTTTTCGTACTTTATTTATCTTTTTTCTTTTGCTTTAATATTTTTTTCATATATTATTTTTTTTATTTTTGTTTATTTTTTATTTCTTTCTTTATTTATATTTTCATAAAATTTTATAATGTTTTGGATTTTTTTATTTTTTTATTTTTCTATCTTTTTTCTTTTCTTTTTTTATTTATGATTGTTGGTTATTTTCTATTGCATTTTTATAAATTTTCATTAACTTTTTTTCCTTTTAAAATTTTCTTCTTTTTTTTTTGCTTATTTTTTCATGTGCTTTCATATTTTTTTTGTTTGCGCTTTTTTCTTTTTTTAAAAATTTTCTATAAACTTTTTTTTGTTTTATTTCATATTTTTGCCTCTTCATTTTTTTTTTCTTGTTTTTCTAATTTTTTCACAAATTTCTTTTTATTTCTTGTTTCCATTTTTTTTTTTGCACTTCCTTGTTTTGTTTTTATTTTTATTTTGTATGAACTTTTTCCCTTTATTAATTTTTTATCTTTGATTTTTTTATTTTTTTGTCTTTTTACTTTTTTTGGCTTGTATTTTCTAAACTAAATTTTTTTCTACTTTGTCATTCCTTTTCATTTTTTATTTTCTTTTATTTTTGATCTTTGATTTTTTATATCTTTATTTCTTATTATTTGTTATATTTTTTATTTTGTCCTTTTTTCTTCATTTTTGAAAATTTTATTAGTTTTTGTATTTTAGAAATTTTTTCTTTTGACTCGTTATTTTTTCATTTCCTTACTTTTTTATTTTTTTTGCTTTGTACTTTTGTTTTTTTTTTAATTTTTTCTCTTTTTAGTACTTATTTTTTCTTTTTCCTTTTGCTTTAATATTTTCTCTTATTTTATTTTTCCTTTTATTTTTGTTATTTTTATAAAAATTTTATAATGTTATGGATATTAAAACATTGTTGAATGAGACTTTGACTTCATTAGAAATGGAAGGTGTTATGTGCATGTATACTAATTAGATATCTAATTAAGATCTTTTTGTATTTTATCTTGAAAATTGTTTTTATTTATCGTGTAATTTATCTAATTAACAAATTTATCTTGTATAAATTTATCTTTTATTTAATACGATTGGATTATTTTATTTATTACTTATTATTATTTTATTTATTTTATTTATTTATTACTTATTATTTTGGATTGTGTAATATTTATCTTTTATTTAATACAATTTGTTAGGAGATAATAATTATCTTTGCTATTTTCTTTTGGAATTTTATTGGCTTATATATAATAACATTAGTTTGGAATTGTTATATCTATCACTATTTGCTTCATGTATCTATATTTTTACATTTTTAATGATTTAAAAATTAAAAATTAAAAATTTAAATCAATAAATTCAAATCAAAATATTTTGCATCTAAACTTTCGAATTCAAATTAAGTTTTAAAACATAAGTTAAAGAATGAACTTTGTAGAATTTTTTATTTTTTTATTTACTTCTTTTTTCTTTTCCTTTTTTTAGCTTTTTGTTTTTTTACTTTTTATGCATTTTCTTAATTTTTTATTTATTATTTTTCTGTTGTTTAGTATATTTTTCTTTTTTCTTATTTTCATTCCTTTTTTTTACAGAATATTTCTTTCTTATTTTTATTCTATTACTCTTTCACAACATATTTTCCTTTTTACTTTGATTTTTTTTTGTCACTTCAATCTAATTGGTCATTTACGTTATTTTCTATTATTTTTTTTCTTTTTGTACTCTCTTTAGTTTCTATCTTCATATTTCTCTTTTTTTTTAATCTTTTCTTAAGGTTTTTCTTCTTTATTTTTTTGGGTTATGTTTGGCATTTCTTTCTAATTTGTGCTTTTTTTTTGCACTTCCTTCTTTTGTTTTTATTTTTTATTTTGTATTAACTTTTTTCTTCTTTTAATTTTTTATTTCATTATTTCTTATTATTTGTTATATTTTTTATTTTTTTGTATTTTATAAACTAATTATTTTTTCCATTTTGTCATTGTTTTTTCATTTTTCATTTTTATTAGTTTTTATATTTTTTAATTTTTTCTTTTAACTCATTATTTTTTCATTTCCTTACTTTTTATTTTTTTATTGTGTTTTTGTTTATTTTTAATTTTTTTTCTCTTTTTTAGTACTTATTTTATCTTTTTCCTTTTGCTTTAATATTTTCTTTTCTTTTATTTTTTCCTTTTATTTTTTTATAAAAATTTTATAATGTTATGCATATTTACTTTATTTTTTAATCTTTTATTCTTTTGGTTTGTCTCATTTTTTATTTTTTGCTATTTTTATTCTATTTTTATAATTTTTCTTTTTCTTTTAATTTATTTGTTTATTTGCTTTCATTTTTTTGTTTTAATTCTTTTATATATTTTGTATTTTGTATTTTTGTATTTTTTTCTTGCTTTTTTTTTTTTATCTTTTTGTTCACACTTTTTTTTTATTTCTTCTTTACAATTTTAAAATCTCATACTTCCTTTTTTTTGTTTGTTTATATTTATATTTTGTATTGAATTTTATTTTATTTTTTATCTTTGATTTTTTATATATCTTTTTCTATATTTGTTATATTTTTTTGATTTTCTTTGTGTATTCTAAACTAAAAGTTTTTTCTATTTTATATTCTAAATTTTTATTCATTTTGTCTTTTTATATTTTTTTGATTAGCTAATTTTTTATTTTCATAGTTTTTATTTTTTGTTTTTATTTATTTTTATTTATTTTCAGTATTTTATTTTATTTTGTCTTTTATATTAATATTTTCTCTTAATTTATTTTTTCATTTATTTTTTATTTATATTTTAAAAATTTTATAAAGTTGAAAATATTTTTATTTTTTTGAATCTTTTTCATTTTTCATTTTCTTATTTTTGCTATATTTTTGCTATTTTATAAAATTTCAATAACTTTTTTCCTTCAAAATTTTCTTTTTTTCTGCTTATTTTTCTCATATGCTTTCATTTTTTATTTGTTTTAAATTTTTCATTGTTTTAAAATTTTTTTTCTTTTTTTTTCTTCTTTTTTATTTCAAATATATTGTCTTTTCATTTTTATTCTTTTCTTGCTTTTCTTTTATGAATTTCTTTATTTTTTCATTTTCTTATTTTTTGTCATTTTTTTGCTATTTTTGTTCTATTTTATAATTTTTCAATAACTTTTTTCCTTGAAATTTTTTTTTCTTTTTGCTTATTTTTTTCATATGCTTTCATTTTTTATTTGTTTTAGTTTTTTGATTGTTTTTTAATTTTTTAAATTCTTTTTTCTTTTTTTATTTCAAATCTTTTTGTTTTTTTTCTTGCTTTTTTTTATTTTTTCGTAAATTTTTTATTTCTTATTTACATTTTTTTTTTTGGTTCTTATTTTTATTTTGCCTTAACTTTTCTCTTTTTTAATTTTTTGTCTTCGATTTTTTATATTGTTTTCTTATTATTTCTTATATATTTTTTAATTTTTTGTATTTTTTAAACTTATATTTTTTCATTTTGTCATTCCTTTTAATTTTTTAAATTTTTATTCAATTTTTGTCTTTTTAAAATTTTTATTCATTATTTTTTATTTTTTTCTTATATTTTATTGTATTTTTGTTTTTCTTACTTTATTTATCTTTTTTCTTTTGCTTTAATATTTTTTTCTTATTGTATTTTTATTTTCTTTTATTTTTTATTTCTTTCTTTATTTATATTTTCATAAATTTTTATAATTTTTTGGATTTTTTTTATTTTTTTATTTTTCTATCTTTTTTATTTTTTTTATTATTTTATCATTATTGGTTATTTTGTATTACATTTTTATAATTTTTTATTAACTTTTTTTCCTTTTAAATTTTTTTTTACTTATTTTTTCATGTGCTTTCATATTTTTTTTATTTTCACTTTTTTCTTTGTTTTAAAATTTTCTATAAACATTTTTCCTTTTTCTTTTATTTCATATTTTTGCCTCTTCATTTTCTCATTTTTTCACCAATTTGTTTTTATTTCTTGTTTTTTTTTTTTGCACTTCCTTATTTTGTTTTTATTTTTATTTTGTATAACTTTTTCCTTTTGTTACTTTTTTTGTTTTTGATTTTTTGATTTTTTTTTCTTATTACTTTTTTTTCTTGTATTTTCTAAACTAAATTTTTTTCTACTTTGTCATCCCTTTTCAATTTTGATCTTCTTTTAATTTTTATATGTTTATTTCTTATTATTTGTTATATTTTTTATTTTTTGTTTGTATTTTATAAACAAAATTTTTTTCTATTTTGTAATTTTTTCTTCATTTTTAAAATTTTTATTAGTTTTTATTTTTTAAAATTTTTTCTTTTAACTTATTTTTCATTTCCTCACTTTTTTATTTTTCTATTTTGTGCCTTTGTTTATTTTTAATTATTTTTCTTTTTTAGTATTTATTTTATCTTTCTCCTTTTGCTTTAATATTTTTTCTTATTTTATTTTTTTATTATTTTTGTTTTTTTATAAAAATTTTTTAATGTTATGGATATTAAAACATTGTTGAATGAGACTTTGACTACATTAGAAATGGAATGTGTTATATAAATGTATACTAATTAGATGTCTAACTAAGATCGTCTTGTATTTTGTCTTGAAATTTGTTTTTATTTATCTTGCATTTTGTCTAATTAACAAAATTATCTTGTATAATATTTATCTTTTATTTAATACAATTTGGATTATTTTACATATTACTTATTATTTTATTTATTATTTTGGATTGTGTAATATTTATCTTTTATTTTATACAATTTGTTAAGAGATAATAATTATCGTTGTTATTTTCTTTTGGAATTATTATATCTATCACTATTTACTTCATGTATCTATATTTTTACAATTTTAACAATTTAAAAATTAAAAATTCTAAATTTAAATCAATAAATTCAAATTAAGTTTTAAAACATAAATTAAAGATTGAACTTTGTAGAATTTTTTTTATTTCTTTATTTACTTCCTTTTTCTTTTCCTTTTTTTTTTTTAGCTTTTTATACATTTTCTTAATTTTTCATTTATTATTTTTCTTTTTTTATTTTAATTCCTTTTTTTTTTACAGAATACTTTCTTTCTTGTTTTCATTTTGTTACTCTTTAACTACATATTTTCCTTTTTACTTTGACTTTTTTTTAGTTACTTCAATCCAATTGGTCATTTACATTATTTTCCATTAATTTTTTTCTTTTTGTACTATCTTTACTTTCTATCTTTATTTTATTCATTTTTTATTTTTTCTTAAGGTTTTTCTTCTTTATTTTTTAAGGTTTTTTTTGGCATTTCTTTGTAATTTTTATTTTTTTTCACGCTTTTTTTTGTTTTTATTTTTTATTTTGTATTAATTTTTTCTTCTTATAATTTTTTTATATCTTTATTTCTTATTATTTGTTATATTTTTTATTTTTTGCTTGCATTTTATAAACTAAATATTTTTCTATTTTGTCATTTTTGTCATTTTTTTCATTTTTATTAGTTTTTGTATTTTTTTCTTTTGACTCATTTTTTCATTTCCTTAATTTTTTTTATTTTGTGTTTTTGTTTATTTTTAATTTTTTTTCTCTTTTTTAGTACTTATTTTATCTTTTTTCTTTTGCTTTAATATTTTTTCATTTTTTATTTTTCCTTTTATTTTTGTTATTTTTTATAAAAATTTTATAATGTTATGGATATTTACGTTATTTTTTAATCTTTTATTCTTTTGGTTTGTCTCATTTTTGTTGTCATTTTTTTATTTTTTATTTTTTTGCTATTTTCTATTCTATTTTTATAAATTTTCATTAATTTTTCTTTTTGCTTTAATTTATTTGTTCATTTGCTTTCATTTTTTTTGTTTTAAAATTCTCTATTTTTTTTCCTTTTATTTTTTATATATTTTTATTTTTATCTTGCTTTTTCTTATACATTTTTATTCACACTTTTTTTTTTTACTTATTTACTATTTTAAAATCTCATACTTTTTTTTGTGCACTTACTTTTTTTTGCATTTCTATTTTATGTTGACTTTTATTTTATTTTTTTATCTTTGATTCTTTATATCTTTTTTTTTCTATATTTGTTATATTTTTATTGTTTTTCTTTGTATATTTTATACTAAAAGTTTTTTCTATTTTATATTTGAAATTTTTATTCATTTGTCTTTTTATTATTTTTTTAATTGGATAATTTTTTATTTTTTAGTATTTTGTTTCATTTTTTTATATTAATATTTTCTCTTAATTTATTTTTATTTATATTTTAAAATTTTTTTATAAAGTTCAAAATAATTTTATTTTTATTTTGTGAATCTATATTATTTTTTATTTTCTTATTTTTGTACTATTTTAAAAAAATTTCAATTACTTTTTCCTTCAAAATTTTCTTTCTTTTTGCTTATTTTTTCATATGCTTTAATTTTTTATTTGTTTCAATTTTTTCATTGTTTTAAAATTTTTATATTCTTTTTTCTTTTTTATTTTAGATCTTTTGTCTTTTCCTTTTTATTCTCTTCTTGCTTTTATTTTATTTCTTTATCTTCATTTGTTTATATCTTTTTTTCTATATTTGTTATATGTTTTTTGTTTTTCTTTGTATATTCTTAACTAAATGTTTTTTCTATTTTATATTTGAAATTTTTATTCATTTTGTCTTTTTATATTTTTTTCATTTGCTAATTTTTTATTGTTTTACTTTTTACTTTTTTGTTTTTATTTATTTTTATTTTTTAGTATTTTAGTTTATTTTTACATTAATATTTTCTCTTAATTTATTTTTTATTTATATTTTAAAAAACTTTTGTAAAGATCAAAATCTTTTTTATTTTTTCATTTTCTTATTTTGTCTTTTTTTTTTGCTATTTTTGTTCTATTGTGTAATTTTTCAATAACTTTTTTCCTTCATAATTTTCTTTCTTTTTGCCTTTTTTTTTTTTCATATTCTTTCGTTTTTCTTATTTGTTTTAAATTTTCATTGTTTTAAAATTTTTATATTCTTTGATTCTTTTCTTTTTGTTTTTCTTATTTTCTCTTTTCCTCATTTTTTATTTCTTTGCTATTTTTATTGTATTTTTATATTTTTTTCATTAACTTTTTTTGTTTTAAAATTTTCTATTTCTATTTTTTTATCTGTTGTAAAATTTTATGTATTTTGTTTTTTCTCTTTGTTTTATTTCATATCTTTTGTATTTTCATTTTTGAATTTTTTTCTTGTTTTTCTTATATCTTCTTTTTCATAAATTTCCTTTTATTTGTTGTTTGCGTTTCTATTTTTTTATCTCATATCTTTGATTTTTCATTTTTATTATTTCTAATTAGTTCTTTTTTTTGTATTTTCTAAACTAATTTTTTTCTATTTTGTCATTCCTTTTCATTTTTTAAAATTTGTTTTTGTTTATTTTTAATTGCTTTTTCTTTTTTTTTAATATTTTATTTTACTTTAATATTTTCTCTTATATTATTTTTTTCATTTATTTTTTATTTTAAATTTTGGTTATTTTTAATCTCATTCTTTATTTATAATTTATAAAATTTTCTATTTAAATTTTCTTTATTCTTTTATTCTTTTTAATTTTTTATATATTTAATATTTTCATTTTTTTTATTTTTTCTTGCTTTTTCTTATATCTTTTTTCACACTTCGTTTTGTTTTTATTTATATTTTGTATTAACTTTTCTTTATTATTATTATTTTGTAAGCTTTTTTTCTTTTTGTTTTATTTCATATCTTATGAATTTTCATTTTTTTATTTTTTTTCTTGATTTTCTTCTTTTTGACAAATTTCTTTTTATTTCTTGTTTGTATTTTTACAATCTCATGCTATTTTTTTGCACTTCCCTTGTTTTTATTTTATTTTGTATTAACTATTTTCTTTTTAAATTTTTAAATTTTTAAATTTTTTCTTATTATATGTTATATTATTTGTTATTGTTATTGTTTCTATTTTATTAACAAAAATGTTTTCTATTTTGTCTTTCACTTTCATTTTGAAATTTTTGTTCATTTTTTTTGAATTGTTTTCTTTTGATTCATTATTTTTTTCACATTTTCTTACTTTTTCTATTTTCTATTTTGTTTTTTGTTTACTTTTAATTTCTTTTTGTTTTTTGTATTTTATTTTATTTTTTATCTTTTGCTTCTATATTTTTTCTTATTGTATTTGCCATTTATTTTTTGAAATTTTGGTTTTTTTTTACTTTTTTTCCTTTTAATTTTTTATTCTTTTTAAATATTTTTTCATGTGCTTTGATATTTTTTTGTTTTCATTTTTTTCTTTGTTTTAAAATTTTCTATGAACTTTTTTCTTTTTGTTTTATTTCATGTTTTTGTCGTTCATTTTTTATTTTTTCTTGTTTTTCTCATTTCTTTTTATTTCTTGTTTCTTTTTTTTTCCACTTCCTTGTTTTTTTTACTTATTTTGTATTAACTTTTTTTTGCTTGTATTTTCTAAACTAATTTTTTTTTTCTATTTTGTCATCCCTATTCATTTTTGAAAATTTTATTCTTTTTTTTACTATGTTTTTGTTCATTCTTAATTTCATTTCATTACTTATTTTTATTTTTTCTTTCATTTTAATATTTTTCTTATTTTATTTTACCTTTTATTTTTATTTTTAATTGTGGTTATCTTTTATTTTCTTTTGTATTTATTTTTTATAAATTTGTTTTCTTTTATTTTTGTTTTTCTCTTTTGTTATTTGTTTGCTATTTTTATATTTTTCTCATTACCTTTTTTTTGTTTGTTCTATGTATTTTGTTTTTTTTTACTTTTTGTTTTTGTTTATTTTTAATTACTTTTTTTAATACTTTATTTTACTTTAACATTTTCTCTTATTTTATTTTTTCATTTATTTTTATTTTAAATTTAGGTTTTTTTTAATTTATATTTTATAAAATTTTCTTCTTCTTTTTACTTGTTTATTCATATGCTTTTTTTGTTTTAATTTTTTCTTTTTTCTTAAGATTCTTTATTCTTTATTTCATTTTATTTATTTTACATATTTAGTATTTTTATTTTTTTCTTGATTTTTCTTATATCTTTTTTCACACGTCGTTTTCTTTTTATTTGTATTTCGTATTAACTTTTCTTTGATTTTTGTATCCTTTTTTCTATATATTTTTTTGTTTTTGTTTGTATTTTCTAAACTAAAAGTTTTTTCTATATTGACATTCCTATTTATTTTTGAATTTTTTATTCATTTTGTCTTTTTTTATTATTTTGTTGATTCGTTAAATTTTGATTTTCTAACTTTTTCTATTTTTTGTTTTTGTTTATTTTTAATTGCTTTTCTTATTTTTATTGCTTTTTTGTCAGTAATTTATTTTAGTTTTTCCTTTATATTTATTTATATTCTAAAAAATTTTTACAAAGTTTTGGATTTTTTTAATTTTT
The DNA here is from genome assembly GCF_047325235.1 of Durio zibethinus. Lineage (NCBI taxonomy): Eukaryota > Viridiplantae > Streptophyta > Magnoliopsida > Malvales > Malvaceae > Durio > Durio zibethinus. The sequence goes on along the minus strand of NC_143180.1, from coordinate 11,915,474 downwards.
AATTTTTTAGTCTTTTTTCTTTTCTTTTGTTTTTTTTTTATTTCTAATTTTCTCATTTCTTGTTCTTTTTTTTATTATTTTTTAATAACTTTTCTCCTACTAATTTTTCTTTCTTTATGCTTTCATTTTTTTGTTTTAATTTTTATTCTTTTCTTGCTTTTCTTATTTTTTTCACAAATTTTTTTCAATACCGTGTATTTTATCTATTTAAGAAATTATCTTGTCTTTACTTATTATTTTGGATTGTATACTATTTATCTTTTATTTAATACAATTTGTTAAGAGATAATAATTATCTTTGTTATTTTCTTTTGAAATTTTATTGGCTTGTATATACTAACACTAGTTTGGAATTGTTATATCCATCATTGTTTACTTCATGTATCTATATTTTTCAATTGTTCAAATTTTATTGGCTCTTATTATAATTATTAGTTTCGTTAATCATACGGCATGGCCTAGAGCTTGTTAGATGATTCATTTTAAAATAAAGCTTTTGAATATTTTAATTTTCAAGCATGTCTTAGATTGTAATATTGTTTATGCTATCTTTGTTTCTTAGAATAATTTGTTTGCAAAAAAAGAAAAAACTTAAGAGAAATTTTTTTTTTTAGTTTTTTAGGAGTACTTTTAAAGTTTTATTTTGAATTTGAATGAAATTTACAAAAAAATTTAGAAGGCTCAAAATTTAAATTACTTCTTCAATAGGTGTTGTTATAAGTTAAACTCAATTATAACATTTAATTTTAAAAATTAAATTTAGTTTTAAAACATATAAAAAATTAAAAGATTCAAATTTAAATTACTTTTTCAATTAGATATTTTTTAAATTAAAAATCATAAATTTAAAGCAATAAAGTCAAATCAAAATATTTTGCATTTAAGCTTTAAAATTCAAATTAAGTTTTAAAACATAAATTAAATTTTTAGCATTCTAGAATTTTTTTATTTTCTTTTTTCTTATTGGTTTTTTTAGCTTTTTTTTCTTTTATTTAGTATTTATAGTTTTTCTTATTTTTATTCTTTTTTTTTCATTCTATTCCTCTATTCCTAAATATTCTCCTTTTTGCTACTTCCATTTAATTTGTCATTTATTTTATTGTCTATTAATTTTTTCTTCATTTTCTTATTAAGGCTTTTCTTCTTTATTTTTGTAAGTTTTTTTTGGCATTTCTATCTAGTTTTTGTGTTTTATTTTGCCCTTATTTCTTTTGTTTTTATTTTTATTTTGTATTAACTTTTTTTAATTTTTTATCTTTGGTTATTTTATATATTTTTTCTTATTATTTGTTATATTTTTTAGTTTTTGTTTGTATTTATAAACTAAATTTTTTCTATTTTATCATTCCTTTTCATTTTTGAAAATTTTAATCATTTTTTGTCTTTTTTACTTTTTTTCTTTTGATTCGTTATATTTTTGTGGTGATTTTATTTTTTTTAATTTGTAATTATTTTATTCTTTTTTAATATCTTTTATCTTTTGCTTTAATATTTTCTTTTCGATTATTTTTCCTATTATTTTTTATTTTTAATTTTAGTTATTTTATAATTTTTTATATTGTTTTGGATACTTTATTTTTTAATCTTTCTTTTCTTTTGGTTTTCATTATTTTCTCATTTTCTCACTTTTTTGCTATATTTTATCTTTTGCTTTAATATTTTCTATTATTTTTTTATTTATATTTTACAAATTTTTTATATTATTCTGGATACTTTATTTTTTAATCTTTATTTTTTTTTAGTTTTCATTATTTTCTCATTTTCTCACTTTTTTGTTATTTTCATAATTTTTGGTTAACTCTTTTTTTCTTTTTACTTTATGCATTTGTAAGTTTTTTTTTTGTTGTTTTAAAATTCTTTGCTTATTTTATTTTATTTCATATCTTTTGTATTTTTATTTTTTTCTTGCTTTTTTTATATATTTTTTTCACAATTTTTTATTTATTCTTTATATTTTTAAAATATCATATTTTTGGCATTTTTTTCGTTTGTTTCTATTTTTTTTGCATAAATTTTTTAAATTTTTAATTTTTATATCTATATTTTTTAGTATTTGTTATATTTTTTCGTTTTTGTTTGTATTTTCTAAACTAAATTTTTGTCTATTTTATCATTCCTTATCATTTTTGAAAATTTTATTCATTTTTATTTTTTTATTTGTTATTTATTTATTTTTTGTTTTGGTTTATTTTTAGTTGCTTTTTTTGTTTTGTACTTTATTTTGTTTTTTCTTTCACTTCAATATTTTTTCTTTTTCTATTTTTTATTTGCTATTCAAATTTTGTAATTTTCCAATAATTTTTTTCCATTATTTTTCTTGCCTATTACTTAAATTTTTGTATGCTTTCATATATTCTATTTTAATTTTTTTTGTTTTAAAATTATTTATATTCTTGTTTTTTTCTTTTATTTCTTATCTTTAAAATTTTCATTTATTATTTTTTTCGTGCTTTTCCTATTTTTTCTCATAAATTTATTTTTATTTCTTATTTCCGTTTTTAAAGCTCATACTTTTTTTTTTGCACTTCTTAGATTTTTATTTTTATTTTATTTTTTAATTTTGTTGGCTTTGATTTTTTAATTTTTTTCTTATTATTTCTCATAGTTTTTGGCTTTTGTTTGTTTTTAAACTAAATTTTTGTGATTTTGTCATTCTTTTTCATTTTTGAAAATTTTTTTATTCATTGTAATTTTTTATTTTTTACTTTTGATTGGTTAATTTTTCGTTTTCTTACTTTTTCTTCTTATTTTGTTTTCCACTTTGGTTTTTTTATTTTATCAATTTTTGTAATTCTTTTGTTATTATTGCATTCTCAATGTCTTTTTTGACTTTTTTATTGTATTTTTAAAATTTTTCTTTTTCCTTTTACTTATTTTTGCATGTGCTTTCATAAATTTTTTTTTGTTTTTGTTTGTATTTTCTAAACTAAAAGTTTTTTCTATTTTGACGTTCCTATTTATTTTTGAATTTTTTATTCATTTTATCTTTTTTTATTATTTTGTTGATTCGTTAAATTTTGATTTTCTAACTTTTTCTATTTTTTGTTTTTGTTTATTTTTAATTGCTTTTCTTATTTTAATTGCTTTTTTTGTCAGTAATTTATTTTAGTTTTTCCTTTATATTTATTTATATTCTAAAAAATTTTTACAAAGTTTTGGATTTTTTAATTTTTTAATCTTTTTTCTTTTCTTTTGGTTTTTTTTTTATTTCTAATTTTCTCATTTCTTGGTCTTTTTTATTGTTTTTTAATAACTTTTCTCCTACTAATTTTTCTTTCTTTTTACTTATTTTTCTTTATGCTTTCATTTTTTTGTTTTTATTTTTATTCTTTTCTTGCTTTTCTTATTTTTTTCAATATCGTGTATTTTATCTATTTAAGAAATTATCTTGTCTTTACTTATTATTTTGGATTGTATAATATTTATCTTTTATTTAATACAATTTGTTAAGAGATAATAATTATCTTTGTTATTTTCTTTTGGAATTTTATTGGCTTGTATATACTAACACTAGTTTGGAATTGTTATATCCATCATTATTTACTTCATGTATCTATATTTTTCAATTGTTCAAAATTTATTGGCTCTTATTATAATTATTAGTTTTGTTAATCATACGGCATGGCCTAGAGCTTGTTAGATGATTCATTTTAAAATAAAGCTTTTGAATATTTTAATTTTCAAGCATGTCTTAGATTGTAATATTGTTTATGCTATCTTTGTTTCTTAGAATAATTTGTTTGCAAAAAAAGAAAAAACTCAAGAGAATTTTTTTTTTTAGTTTTTTAGGAGTACTTTTAAAGTTTTATTTTGAATTTGAATGAAATTTACAAAAAAATTTAGAAGGCTCAAAATTTAAATTACTTCTTCAATAGGTGTTGTGCTAAGTTAAACTCAATTATAACATTTAATTTTAAAAATTAAATTTAGTTTTAAAACATATAAAAAATTAAAAGATTCAAATTTAAATTACTTTTTCAATTAGATATTTTTTAAATTAAAAATCATAAATTTAAAGCAATAAAGTCATATAAAAATATTTTGCATTTAAGCTTTAAAATTCAAATTAAGTTTTAAAACATAAATTAAATTTTTAGCATTCTAGAATTTTTTTTATTTCTTTATTTTCTTTTTTCTTATTGGTTTTTTTAGCTTTTTTTTTTCTTTTATTTAGTATATATAGTTTTTCTTATTTTTATTCTTTTTTTTTCATTCTATTCCTCTTTTCCTAAATATTCTCCTTTTTTGCTTTGATTTTTTTTGCTGCTTCCATTTAATTTGTCATTTATTTTATTGTCTATTAATTTTTTCTTCCTTTTCATACTCTTTATTTTTTTCCTTTTTTATTTCTTATTAAGGCTTTTCTTCTTTATTTTTGTAAGTTTTTTTTGGCATTTCTATCTAGTTTTTGTGTTTTGCTTTGCCCTTATTTCTTCTATTTTTATTTTTTTTTTGTATTAACTTTTTTTAATTTTTTTATCTTTGGTTATTTTATATATTTTTTCTTATTATTTGTTATATTTTTTAGTTTTTGCTTGTATTTATAAACTAAATTTTTTCTATTTTATCATTCCTTTTCATTTTTGAAAATTTTAATCATTTTTTTGTCTTTTTTACTTTTTTTCTTTTGATTCGTTATTTTTTTGTGGTGATTTTATTTTTTTAATTTTTAATTATTTTATTCTTTTTTTAATACTTTATTTTATCTTTTATCTTTTGCTTTAATATTTTCCTTCCGAATATTTTTCCTATTTTTTTTATTTTTAATTTTAGTTATTTTATAATTTTTTATATTGTTTTGGATACTTTATTTTTTAATCTTTCTTTTCTTTTGGTTTTCATTATTTTCTCACTTTTTTGCTATCTTTTATCTTTTGCTTTAATATTTTCTATTATTTTTTATTTATATTTTATAAATTTTTTATATTATTCTGGACAGTTTATTTTATTTTTTTTTGGTTTTCATTATTTCCTCGTTTTCTCACTTTTTTGTTATTTTCATAATTTTTGGTTAACTCTTTTTTTCTTGTTAAATTTTTTCTTTTTACTTTATGCATTGTAAGTTTTTTTTTTTTTTGTTTTAAATTTCTTTGCTTATTTTATTTTATTTCATATCTTTTGTATTTTTATTTTTATTTTTTGCTTTTTTTATATATTTTTTTCGTAATTTTTTATTTATTCTTTATATTTTTAAAATATCATATTTTTGGCACTTTTTTTGTTTGTTTCTATTTTTTTTTGCATTAAATTTTTTTAAATTTTAAATTTTTATATCTATATTTTTTAGTATTTGTTATATTTTTTCGTTTTTGTTTGTATTTTCTAAACTAAATTTTTGTCTATTTTATCATTCCTTATCATTTTTGAAATTTTTATTCATTTTTATCTTTTTATTTTTTATTTATTTAATTTTTGTTTTTGTTTATTTTTAATTGCTTTTTTTGTTTTGTACTTTATTTTGTTTTTTCTTTCACTTCAATATTTTTTCTCTTTTATTTATTTATTTTTTCTTTTTTTATTTTTTATCTTATATTCAAATTTTGTAATTTTCCAATAATTTTTTTCCATTATAATTTTTCTTGCCTGTTACTTAAATTTTTGTATGCTTTCATATATTTCTATTTTTATTTTTTTTGTTTTAAAATTATTTATATTCTTGTTTTTTTCTTTTATTTCTTATCTTTAGAATTTTCATTTATTATTTTTTCTCATAAATTTATTTTTATTTCTTGTTTGCGTTTTAAAATCTCATACTTTTTTTTGCACTTTTCAGATTTTTATTTTTTAATTTTTTTCTTATTATTTCTCATAGTTTTTGGCTTTTGTTTGTTTCTAAACTAAATTTTTGTGATTTTGTCATTCTTTTTCATTTTTGAAAATTTTTTTATTCATTGTAATTTTTTATTTTTTACTTTTGATTCGTTAATTTTTCATCTTCTTACTTTATCTTTTTTTTATTCTTATTTTGTTTTCCACTTTGGTTTTCTTATTTTATCATTTTTTGTAATTCTTTTGTTATTATTGCATTCTCAATGTCTTTTTTAACTATTTTTTTGTATTATAATAACTTTTCACTAACTTTTTTCCTTTAAAATTTTTCTTTTTCCTTTTACTTATTTTTGCAAAGCAAAATGATAAATAAAGCACACAAAATAAAAAATAAACAAAAATGAAATGAAATGACAAAATAAAAAAAATAGTTTAAAAAATACAAAAAATTGAGAAACGTATAAGACATAATAAGAAAACAGTATAAAAAGTAAAAGACAAAAAATAAAAAAAGAGAAAAGTTAATGCAAAATAAAAATGAAAACCAAAGGAGAAAATACAAAAAAAAAGTATGAGAATTAAAAAACAAAAATAAGAAAAGCAAGAAAAGAATAAAAATGAAAAGACAAAAGGTTTGGAAAAAAAAGTATGAGAATTTAAAAACGCAAACAAGAAAAGCGAGAAAAGAATAAAAATGAAAAGACAAAAGGTTTGGAATAAAAAAAAAAAGAAATATAAAAAATTTTAACACATCGAAAAAATTAAAACAAGTAAAAATGAAAGCATATGGAAAAAAAGCAAAAAGAAGGAAAATTTTGAAGGGAAAAAGTTATTGAAAAATTATAAAATAGAACAAAAAATAGTGAAAAAAAGACAAAAAAAAGAAAGTGAAAAAATAAAAAAGATTCAAAAAATAAAATTTTTGTTGAACTTTATAAAAATATTTTAAAATATAAATACAAAATAAATGAAGAGAAAAATAGTAATATAAAAGAAAAAAACAAAAAATAAAAAATTAGTGAATCAAAAAAATATGAAAAGACAAAATAATAAAAATTTTGAATATAAAATAGAAAAAGCTTTTAGTTCAGAATATTCAAAGAAAAAAAAAACAAATATAACAAATATAGGAGAAAGATATAAAAAATAAAATAAAAGTTAATATAAAATATAAAATAAAAACAAAAGAAAGTGCACAAAAAAAGTTTGAGGTTTTAAAATTGTAAAGAAGAAGGAAAAACAAGTGTGAACAAAAAGATACAAGGAAAAAATAAAAAAAAAAAGAATAGAGAATTTTAATACAAAGAAAAAAAATGAAAAGTAAATGAACAAAAAAGTTAAAAGAAAAAGGAAGAAAGGATTAGTGAAAAATTATAAAAATAGAATAGAAAATAGCAAAAAAAATAAAAAATGACAACAAAAATGAGAAAAACCAAAAGAATAATAGATTTAAAACTAAAAGTAAATATCCAAAACATTATAAAATTTTTATAAAAATAACAAAAAGGAAAAATAAAATAAGAGAAAATATCAAAGCAAAAGGAAAAAGATAAAATAGAAAATAGTAAGGAAATGAAGAAATAACGAATCAAAAGAAGAAATTTTAAAAATACAAAAAATAATATAAATGGAAAAAATGACAAAATAGAAAAAAATTTAGTTTATAAAATACAAAGAAAAAATAAAAAAATATAACAAATGATAAGAAATAAAGATATAAAAAATCAAAGAAAAAAAGTTAAAAGAAGGAAAAAGTTAATACAAAATAAAAACACAAATTAGAAAGAAATGATAAAAGAAAAGAAGAAAAACCTTAAGAAAAAAAATGAGGAAAATAAAGATAGAAAGTAAAGGGAGTACAAAAAGAAAAAAAATTAATAGAAAATAATGTAAATGACCAATTAGATTGAAGTAACAAAAAAGAAAATCAAAGAAAAAGGAAAATATGTAATGAAAGAGTAATAGAATGAAAACAAGAAAGAAAATATTCTGTAAGAAAAAAAATGAAAAATGAAGAAAATGCATAAAAAGTAAAAAAAACAAAAAACCAAAAAGGAAATGAAAAAGGAAGTAAATAAATAAATAAATAAATTCTACAAAGTTCAATTTTTAATTTAAGTTTTAAAACTTAATTTGAATTTGAAAGTTTAGATGCAAAATATTTTGATTTGAATTTATTGATTTAAATTTAGAATTTTAATTTTTAAATCGTTAAAAAATGAAAAAATATAGATACATGAAGTAAATAGTGATAGATATAACAATTCCAAACTAGTGTTATTGTATATAAGCCAATAAAATTCCAAAAGAAAACAACAAAGATGATTATTATCTCTTAACAAATCGTATTAAATAAAAGATAAAATATTATATAAGATAATTTTGTTAACTAGATAAATTACACGATAAATAAAAATAACTTTCAAGATAAAATACAAGATGATCTTAATTAGATATCTAATTAGTGTACATGCACATAACACGTTCCATTTCTAATGAAGTCATAGTCTCATTCAACAATGTTTTAATATCTATAACATTATAAAATTTTTATAAAAAAAACAAAAATAAAAAATAAAAGAAGAGAAAATATTAAAGCAAAAGGAAAAAAGAAAAAATAAGTACTAAAAAAGAGAAAAAAAACTAAAAACAAACAAAAGCACAAAATAGAAAAAATAAAAAAGTAAGGAAATGAAAAAATGACGGGTCAAAAGAAAAAAATTAGAAAGATACAAAAAGTAGTAAAAATTTCAAAAATGAAGAAAATGACAAAATTGAAAAAAAATAAAAATTATAACAAATAATAAGAAATAAAGGTATAAAAATCAAGGATAAAAAATGAAAAAGGGATGACAAAATAGAAAAAAAAAATTAGTCTAGAAAACACAAACAAAAAAGAGAGTAATAAGAAAAAAAATGAAAAACTTAACAAAGGGAAAAAGTTAGTACAAAATAAAAGTAAAAACAAAACAAGGAAGTGCAAAAAAAAAAAAAAATGGAAACAAGAAATAAAAATAAATTTGAGAAAAAGAAGAAAAAAAATGAGGAGGCAAAAGTATGAAATAAAACAAAAAGAAAAAAAAAGTTTATAGAAAATTTTAAAACAAAGAAAAAAGTGAAAACAAAAAGAATTTTAAAAGCACATGAAAAAATAAGTAAAAAAGAAGAAGAAAAATTTGAAAAGAGAAAAAGTTAATAAAAAATTATAAAAATGCAATAAAAAATAAGCAACAATGATAAAATAAAAAAAAGATAGAAAAATAAAAAAATTCCAAATCATTATAAAAATTTATGAAAATATAAATAAAGAAAGAAAAAAACAAAAGCAAAAGAAAAAAGATAAATAAAGCAAAAAAATAAAAAAAAACAAACATACAAAAAAATTATAAAAAGTAAGAAAATAAAAATAAAAAAACAAAAATTGAACAAAAATTTCAAAAATAAAATGGAATGACAAAATGAAAAAAATAGTTTAAAAAATACCAAAAATTGAGGAACGTATAAGACATAATAAAAAAACAATATAAAAAGTCAAAGACAAAAAAGAAAAAAAGAGAAAAGCTAATGGGAAATAAAAATGAAAACCAAAGGAGAAAATGCAAAAAAAAAATATGAGAATTTAAAAACGTAAACAACAAAAGCATGAAAAGAATAAAAATGAAAAGACAAAAGGTTTGGAATAAAAAAAGAAAAAAGAAATATAAAAATTTTAACACAACGAAAAAATTAAAAATTTTGAAAGGAAAAAGTTATTGAAAAATTATAAAATAGAACAAAAAATAGTGAAAAAAAGACAAAAAAAAAGAAAGTGAAAAAATAAAAAAGATTCAAAAAATAAAATTTTTTTGAACTTTATAAAAATATTTTAAAATATAAATACAAAATAAATGAAGAGAAAAATAGTAATATAAAAGAAAAAAACAAAAAATAAAAAATTAACGAATCAAAAAAATATAAAAAGACAAAATAATAAAAATTTCAAATGTAAAATAGAAAAAACTTTTAGTTCAAAATATTCAAAGAAAAACAAAAACAAAAATATTAAATATAGAAGAATGATATAAAAAATCATAGATAAAAAATAAAATAAAAGTTAATAAAAAATATCAAATAAAAACAAAAGGAAATGCACAAAAAAAAGTTCGAGCTTTTAAAATTGTAAAGAAGAAGGAAAAACAAGTGTGAACAAAAAGATACAAGAAAAAGCAAGAAAAAAATAAAAAATATATAAAATAAAAAAAAAGAATAGAGAATTTTAATACAAAGAAAAAAAATGAAAAGTAAATGAACAAAAAAGTTAAAAGAAAAAAAAAAAGAAAGGATTAGTGAAAATTTATAAAAATAGAATAGAAAATAGCAAAAAAATAAAAAATGGCAACAAAAATGAGAAAACCAAAAGAATAATAGATTAAAAAATAAAGTAAATATCCAAAACATTATAAAATTTTTATAAAAATAACAGAAAGGAAAAATAAAATAAGAGAAAATATCAAAGCAAAAGGAAAAAGATAAAATAAGTACTAAAGAAAAGAAAAAAGAAAATAGTAAGGAAAGGAAGAAAATAACGAGTCAAAAGAAGAAATTTAAAAAATACAAAAAATAATAAAAATGGAAAAAATGACAAAATAGAAAAAAATTTAGTTTATAAAATACAAAAAAAAAATAAAAAATATAACAAATGATAAGAAACAAAGATATAAAAAATCAAAGATAAAAAGTTAAAAGAAGAAAAAAGTTAATACAAAATAAAAACACAAATTAGAAAGATATGATAAAAAAAAGGAAGAAAAAGCTTAATAAAAAATAAAAAATGAGGAAAATAAAGATAGAAAGTAAAGAGAGTACAAAAAAAATTAATAGAAAATAATGTAAATGTCCATTAGATTGAAGTAACAAAAAAGAAAATCAAAGAAAAAAGAATATATGTAATGAAATAGTAATAGAATGAAAAAAAGAAAAAAAGTATGCTGTAAAAAAAATGAAAGTAATGAATAAAAAATTAAGAAAATGCATAAAAAGTAAAAAAAAAAAACAAAAAAGGAAAAGAAAAAGGAAATAAATAAAGAAATAAAAAAAATTCTACAAAGTTCAATCTTTAATTTAAGTTTTAAAACTTATTTTGAATTTGAAAGTTTAGATGCAAAATATTTTGATTTGAATTTATTGTTTAAATTTAAAATTTTTAATTTTTAAATCGTTAAAAATGAAAAAATATATATACATGAAGCAAATAGTGATAGATATAACAATTCCAAACTAGTGTTATTATATATAAGCCAATAAAATTCCAAAAGAAAACAACAAAGATGATTATTATCTCTTAACAAATTGTACTAAATAAAATATAAATATTATACAATCCAAAATAATAAATAAAATAATCCAAATTGTATTAAATAAAAGATAAAATATTATACGAGATAATTTTGTTAATTAGATAAATTACACAATAAATAAAAACAAATTTCAAGATAAAATACAAGATGATCTTAATTAGATATCTAATTAGTGTACATGCACATAACACCTTCCATTTCTAATGAAGTCAAAGTCTCATCCAACAATGTTTTAATATCTATAACATTATAAAATTTTTATAAAAAAAAACATAAAAAATAAAAGAAGAGAAAATATTAAAGCAAAAGGAAAAAAGAAAAAATAAGTACTAAAAAAGAGAAAAAAATTAAAAATAAACAAAAGCACAAAATAGAAAAAATAAAAAAGTAAGGAAATGAAAAAATGACAGGTCAAAAGAAAAAAATTAGAAAAATACAAAAAGTAGTAAAAATTTCAAAAATGAAGAAAAAATGACAAATTAGAAAAAAATATAAAAAATAATAAGAAATAATGGTATAAAAAATCAAAGATAAAAAATTAAAAGAAGATAAAAAATGAAAAGGGATGACAAAATAGAAAAATAAATGAAAAGTAAATGAACAAAAAAGTCAAAAGAAAAATAAAGAAAGGATTAATGAAAAATTATAAAAATAGAATAGAAAATAGCAAAAAAAATAAAAAATGACAACAAAAATGAGAAAAACAAAAAGAATAATAGATTAAAAAAATAAAGTAAATACCCAAAATATCAAGAAATAAAAAGAAATTTATGAAAAAGAAGAAAAAAAAATGAAGAGGCAAAAGTATGAAATAAAACAAAAAGAAAAAAAAATTGATAGAAAATTTTAAAACAAAGAAAAATGTGAAAACAAAAAGAATTTTAAAAGCACATGAAAAAATAAGTAAAAAAGAAGAAGAAAAATTCGAAAGGAGAAAAAGTTAATGAAAAATTATAAAAATGCAATAGAAAATAAGCAACAATGATAAAATAAAAAAAAGAAAGAAAAATAAAAAAATTCCAAATCATTATAAAAATTTATGAAAAATAAATAAAGAAAGAAAAAAATTAAAACAAAAGAAAAAAGATAAATAAAGCATAAAAAATAAAAAATAAACAAAAATACAAAAAATATAAAAAGGAAGAAAATAAAAATGAAAAAAATAAAAATTGAACAAAAATTTCAAAAATGAAATGGAATGAGAAAATGAAAAAAAAAGTTAAAAAAATACAAAAAATTGAGGAACGTATAAAACATAATAAGAAAACAATATAAAAAGTCAAAGACAAAAAATAAAAAAAAAAAAGAGAAAAGTTAAGGCGAAATAAAAATGAAAACCAAAGGAGAAAATGAAAAAAAAAAGTATGAGAATTTAAAAACGCAAACAAGAAAAGCATGAAAAGACAAAAGGTTTGGAATAAAAAAAGAAAAAAGAAATATAAAAAATTTTAAAACTACGAAAAAATTAAAACAAGTAAAAATGAAAGCATATGAAAAAAAAGCAAAAAGAAGAAAAATTTTAAAGGGAAAAATTTATTGAAAAATGATAAAATAGAACAAAAAGTAGCGAAAAAAAGATAAAAAAATAAAAATAAATAAATTAAGAGAAAATAGTAATATAAAAGAAAAAAAGAAAAAATAAAAAATTCAAATATAAAATAGAAAAAACTCTTAGTTTAGAATATTGAAAGAGAAACAAAAACAAATATAACAAATATAGGAGAAAGATATAAAAAATCATAGATAAAAAATATAAAATAAAAACAAAAAGAAGTGCACAAAAAAAAGTCCAAGGTTTTAAAATTGTAAAGAGAAAGGAAAAAGAAGTGTGGACGAAAAGATAAAAGAAAAAACAAGAAAAAAATAAAAAATGAAAATACAAAATATATAAAATAAAATAAAAAGGAAAAAAAAAAGAATAGAGAATTTTAATACAAAGAAAAAAATGAAAAGTAAATGAACAAAAAAGTAAAAAGAAAAAGAAAGAAAGGATTAATGAAAAATTAAGAAAATGAAAAAATGACGGGTCAGAAGAAATAAATTAGAAAAATACAAAAAAGTAGTAAAAATTTCAAAAATGAAGGAAAAATGACAAAATTGAAAAAAAATAAAAAATATAACAAATAATAAGAAACAAAGGTATAAAAATCAAAGATAAAAAGTTAAACGAAGATAAAAAATGAAAAGGGATGACAAAATAGAAAAAACAATTAGTCTAGAAAAGACAAACAAAAAAAAGAGTAATAAGAAAAAAATGAAAAACTTAACAAAGGGAAAAAGTTAGTACAAAATAAAAGTAAAAACAAAACAAGGAAGTGCAAAAAAAAAAAAAATGGAAACAAGAAATGAAAAGAAATTTAAGAAAAAAAAGAAAAAAAATAAGGAGGCAAAAGTATGAAATAAAACAAAAAGAAAAAAAAGTTTATAGAAAATTTTAAAAGCACATGAAAAAATAAGTAAAAAAGAAGAAGAAAAATTCGAAAGGAGAAAAGTTAATGAAAAATTATAAAAATGCAATAGAAAATAAGCAACAATGATAAAATAAAAAAAAGATAGAAAAATAAAAAAATTCCAAATCATTATAAAAATTTATGAAAATATAAATAAAGAAAGAAAAAAATTAAAGCAAAAGAAAAAAGATAAATAAAGCACAAAAAAAAAATAAGCAAACACACAAAAAAATATAAAAAGTAAGAAAATAAAAATAAAAAAACAAAAATTTCAAAAATGAAATGGAATGACAAAATGAAAAAAAATAGTTTAAAAAATACAAAAAATTGAGGAATGTGTAAGACATAATAAGAAAACAATATAAAAAGTCAAAGACAAAAAAGAAAAAAAGAGAAAAGTTAATGCGAAATAAAAATGAAAACCAAAGGAGAAAATGCAAAAAAAAAAAAGTATGAGAATTTAAAAACGCAAACAAGAAAAGCGAGAAAAGAATAAAAATGAAAAGACAAAAGGTTTGGAATAAAAAAAGAAAAAAGAAATATAAAAACTTTTAACACAACGAAAAAATTAAAACAAGTAAAAATGAAAGCATATGGAAAAAAAAGCAAAAAGAAGGAAAATTTTAAAGGAAAAAAGTTATCGAAAAATTATAAAATAGAACAAAAAATAGTGAAAAAAAGACAAAAAAAAGAAAGTGAAAAAATAAAAAAGATTCAAAAAATAAAATTTTTGTTGAACTTTATAAAAATATTTTAAAATATAAATACAAAATAAATGTAGAGAAAAATAGTAATATAAAAGAAAAAAACAAAAAATAAAAAATTAGCGAATAAAAAAAAATATAAAAAGAAAAAATAATAAAAATTTTGAATATAAAATAGAAAAAACTTTTAGTTTAGAATATTCAAAGAAAAACAATAACAAATATAACAAATATAGGAGAAAGATATAAAAAATCATAGATAAAAAATAAAATAAAAGTTAATAAAAAATATAAAATAAAAACAAAAGGAAATGCACAAAAAAAAGTTTGAGGTTTTAAAATTGGAAAGAAGAAGGAAAAACAAGTGTAAACAAAAAGATACAAGAAAAAGCAAGAAAAAAAATAAAAAATATATAAAATAAAAAAAAAAGAATAGAGAATTTTAATACAAAGAAAAAAATCAAAAGTAAATCAACAAAAAAGTTAAAAGAAAAAGAAAGAAATGATTAGTGAAAAATTATAAAAATAGAATAGAAAATAGCAAAAAAAAAAAAATGACAACAAAAATGAGAAAACCAAAAGAATAATAGATTAAAAAATAAAGTAAATATCCAAAACATTATAAAAATAACAAAAAGGAAAAATAAAATAAGAGAAAATATCAAAGCAAAAGGAAAAAGATAAAATAGAAAATAGTAAGGAAATGAAGAAATAACGAGTCAAGAGAAGAAATTTAAAAAATACAAAAATAATAAAAGTGGAAAAAATGACAAAATAGAAAAAAATTTAGTTTATAAAATACAAACAAAAAATAAAAAATATAACAAATGATAAGAAATAAAGATATAAAAAATCAAAAATAAAAAGTTAAAAGAAGAAAAAAGTTAACACAAAATAAAAACACAAATTAGAAATAAATGATAAAGAAAAGGAAGAAAAACCTTAAGAAAAAATAAAAAATGAGAAAAATAAAGATAGAAAGTAAAGAGAGTGCAAAAAGAAAAAAATTAATAGAAAATAATGTAAATGACCAATTAGATTGAAGTAACAAAAAAGATAATCAAAGTAAAATGGAAAATATGTAATGAAAGAGTAATAGAATGAAAACAAGAAAAACATATTCTGTAAAAAAAAATGAAAATAATGAATGAAAAATTAAGAAAATGCATAAAAAGTTAAAAAAAAAACAAAAAAGGAAAAGAAAAAAGAAGTAAATAAAGAAATAAAAAAATTCTACAAAGTTTAATCTTTAATTTAAGTTTCAAAACTTAAGTTGGATTCGAAAGTTTAGATGCAAAATATTTTGATTTGAATTTATTGATTTAAATTTAGGATTTTTAATTTTTAAATCGTTAAAAATGAAAAAATATAGATACATGAAGTAAATATTGATAAATATAACAATTCCAAACTAGTGTTATTATATATAAGCCAATAAAATTCCAAAAAAAAACAACAAAGATGATTATTATCTCTTAACAAATCGTATTAAATAAAAGATAAATATTATACAATCCAAAATAATAAATAAAATAATCCAAATTGTATTAAATAAAAGATAAAATATTATACGAGATAATTTTGTTAATTAGATAAATTACACGATAAATAAAAATAACTTTAAGGATAAAATACAAGATGATCTTAATTAGATATCTAATTGGTGTACATGCACATAACACCTTCCATTTCTAATGAAGTCAAAGTCTCATTCAACAATGTTTTAATATCTATAACATTATAAAATTTTTATAAAAAAAATAAAAATAAAAAATAAAAGAAGAGTAAATATTAAAGCAAAAGGAAAAAAGAAAAAATAAGTACTAAAAAAGAGAAAAAAATTAAAAATAAACAAAAGCACTAAATAGAAAAAATAAAAAAGTAAGGAAATGAAAAAATGACGGGTCAGAAGAAATAAATTAGAAAAATACAAAAAGGTAGTAAAATTTTCAAAAATGAAGAAAAAATGACAAAATTGAAAAAAAAATAAAAAAAATAACAAATAATAAGAAACAAAGGTATAAAAATCAAAGATAAAAAGTTAAACGAAGATAAAAAATGAAAAGGGATGACAAAATAGAAAAAGCAATTAGTCTAGAAAAGACAAACAAAAAAAAGAGTAATAAGAAAAAAATGAAAAACTTAACAAAGGGAAAAAGTTAGTACAAAATAAAAATAAAAACAAAACAAGGAAGTGCAAAAAAAAAAATGTAAAAAAGAAATGAAAAGAAATTTGAGAAAAAGAAGAAAAAAAAATAAGGAGGCAAAAGTATGAAATAAAACAAAAAGAAAAAAAATTTTATAGAAAATTTTAAAACAAAGAAAAAAGTGAAAACAAGAAGAATTTTAAAAGCACATGAAAAAATAAGTAAAAAAGAAGAAGAAAAATTCGAAAGGAGAAAAAGTTAATGAAAAATTATAAAAATGCAATGAAAATAAGCAACAATGATAAAATAAAAAAAAGATAGAAAAATAAAAAAATTCCAAATCATTATAAAAATTTATGAAAATATAAATAAAGAAAGAAAAAAATTAAAGCAAAAGAAAAAAGATAAATAAAGCACAAAAAATAAAAAATAAGCAAACATACAAAAAAAATATAAAAAGTAAGAAAATAAAAATAAAAAAACAAAAATTTCAAAAATGAAATGGAATGACAAAACGAAAAAAAAAGTTTAAAAAATACAAAAAATTGAGGAACGTGTAAGACATAAAAATGAAAAAAAGAGACAAGGTAATGCGAAATAAAAATGAAAACCAAAGGAGAAACTGCAAAAAAAAAGTATGAGAATTTAAAAACGCAAACAAGAAAAGCGAGAAAAGAATAAAAATTAAAAGACAAAACGTTTGGAATAAAAAAAGAAAAAATAAATATAAAAACTTTTAACACAATGAAAAAATTAAAACAAGTAAAAATGAAAGCATATGAAAAAAAAAAGCAAAAAGAAGGAAAATTTTGAAGGGAAAAAGTTATTGAAAAATTATAAAATAGAACAAAAAATAGACAAAAAAAGACAAAAAAAAGAAAGTGAAAAAATAAAAAAGATTCAAAAAGTTAAATTTTTGTTGAACTTTATAAAAATATTTTAAAATATAAATACAAAATAAATGTAGAGAAAAATAGCAATATAAAAGAAAAAAACAAAAAATAAAAAATTAGCGAATAAAAAAAATATAAAAAGAAAAAATAATAAAAATTTTGAAAATAAAATAGAAAAAACTTTTAGTTTAGAATATTCAAAGAAAAACAATAACAAATATAACAAATATAGGAGAAAGATATAAAAAATCATAGATAAAAAATAAAATAAAATTTAATAAAAAATAAAAAAATAAATTAAGAGAAAAAAATAAATAAACAAAGTAAGAAAATAAAAAATTAGCGAATCAAAAAAATATAAAAAGACAAAATGAATAAAAATTTCAAATATAAAATGGAAAAAACTTTTAGTTTAGAATGTACAAAGCAAAAGAAAAAAAATATAACAAATAGAGGAAAAAGATATAAAATAAGAAAGATGAAAGATAAAATAAAAGAAAGTGCACAAAAAAAGAAGTTTGAGGTTTTAAAATTATAAAATAGAAATTAAAAAAAGGTGTGAACAAAAAGATTTAGGAAAAAAATAAAAAATGAAAATACAAAATATATAAAATAAAATTTGAGAAAAAGAAGAGGCAAAAATATGAAATAAAACAAAAAGAAAAAATTTATGGAAAATTTTAAAAGAAAGAAAAAAGTAAACAAAAAAGAATGAAAGCACATAAAAAAAAGTAAATAAAAGAAGAGAAATTTGAAAGGAGAAAAAGTTAATGAAAAATTATAAAAATGCAATAGAAAGTAACCAAGAATGATAAAAGAAAAAAGGATAGAAAAATAAAAAATTCCAAAACTTTATAACAATTTATGAAATTATAAATAAAGAAAGAAAATTAAAGCACAAAAAAAATAAAAAGTAAGAAAATAAAAAAGGACAAAAATTGAATAAAAATTTCAAAAATGAAATGAATGACAAAATGAAAAAAAAATTATTTTAAAAATACAAAAAATTGAAAATCATATAAGACCTAACAATATAAATAGTCAGGCAAAAAATTAAAAAAGAGAAAAGTTTATGCAAAATAAAAAAAAAAGTATGAGAAACGCAAATAAGAAATGAAAGGAAATTTGTGGAAAAAAAAAGAAAAGACAAAAGATTTGGAATAAAAAATAGAAAATTTTTTTTTTAAAACAACGAAAAATTAAAACAAGTAAAAATGAAAGCATATGAAAAAAAAAAGCAAAAAGAAGGAAAATTGTGAAGGGAAAAAGTTATTAAAAAATTACAAAGTAGAAAAAAAAAAGAAAATAAAAAAATAAATGAAGAGAAAAAATTAAATAAAATACCAAAAAAGAAAAAAATAACAATAAACAAAGTAAGAAAATAAAAAATTAGCGAATCAAAAAAATATAAAAAGACAAAATGAATAAAAATTTCAAATATAAAATGGAAAAAACTTTTAGTTTAGAATGTACAAAGAAAAAGATATAAAATATGAAAGATGAAAAATAAAATAAAAGAAAGTGCACAAAAAAAGAAGTTTGAGGTTTTAAAATTATAAAATAGAAATTAAAAAAAGGTGTGAACAAAAAGATTTAAGAAAAAAATAAAAAATGAAAATAGAAATATATAAAATAAAATTTGAGAAAAAGAAGAGGCAAAAAATAAAATAAAACAAAAAGAAAAAATTTATGGAAAATTTTAAAACAAAGAAAAAAGTGGACAAAAAAGAATGAAAGCGCATAAAAAAAAGTAAATAAAAGAAGAGAAATTTGAAAGGAGAAAAAGTTAATGAAAAATTATAAAAATGCAATAGAAAATAACCAAGAATGATAAAAGAAAAAAGGATAGAAAAAGAAAAAATTCCAAAACTTTATAACAATTTATGAAATTATAAATAAAGAAAGAAAATTAAAGCAAAAGAAAAAAGATAAATAAAGCACAAAAAACAAAAAAAAAACAAAAATGCAACAAAAAAAATAAAAAGTAAGAAAATGAAAAAGGACAAAAATTGAATAAAAATTTCAAAAATGAAATGGAATGACAAAATGAAAAAAAAATTATTTGAAAAATACAAAAAATTAAAAATCATATAAGACCTAACAATATAAATAGTCAGACAAAAAATTAAAAAAGAGAAAAGTTTATGCAAAATAAAAAAAAAGTGTGAGAAACGCAAATAAGAAATGAAAGGAAATTTGTGGAAAAAAAAAAAAGACAAAAGATTTGGAATAAAAAACAGAAAAATAAAAATTTTTAAAACAACGAAAAAATTAAAACAAGTAAAAATGAAAGCATATGAAAAAAAAGCAAAAAGAAGGAAAATTGTGAAGGGAAAAAGTTATTAAAAAATTACAAAGTAGAAAAAAAAATAAATTATGAGAAAAAATTAAATAAAATACCAAAAAAGGGAAAAATAAAAATAAACAAAGTAAGAAAATAAAAAATTAGCGAATCAAAAAAATATAAAAAGACAAAATGAATAAAAATTTCAAATATAAAATGGAAAAAACTTTTAGTTTAGAATGTACAAAGAAAAAGAAAAAAATATAACAAATATAGGAAAAAGATATAAAATATGAAAGATGAAAAATAAAATAAAAGAAAGTGCACAAAAAAAAGAAGTTTGAGGTTTTAAAATTATAAAATAGAAATTAAAAAAAGGTGTGAACAAAAAGATTTAAGAAAAAAATAAAATTTGAGAAAAACAAGAGGCAAAAATATGAAATAAAACAAAAAGAAAAAATTTAGGGAAAATTTAAAAAAAAAGAAAAAAGTGAACAAAAAAGAATAAAAGCACATAAAAAAAAGTAAATAAAAGAAGAGAAATTTGAAAGGAGAAAAAGTTAATGAAAAATTATAAAAATGCAATAGAAAATAACCAAGAATGATAAAAGAAAAAAGGATAGAAAAATAAAAAATTCCAAAACTTTATAACAATTTATGAAATTATAAATAAAGAAAGAAAATTAAAGCAAAAGAAAAAAGATAAATAAAGCACAAAAAAACAAAAATACAACAAAAAAAATAAAAAACAAGAAAATGAAAAAGGACAAAAAGTGAATAAAAATTTCAAAAATGAAATGGAATGACAAAATGAAAAAAAAATTATTTAAACAATACAAAAAATTGAAAATCATAGAAGACCTAACAATATAAATAGTCAGACAAAAAATTAAAAAAGAGAAAAGTTTATGCAAAATAAAAAAAAGTATGAGAATTTAAAAATGCAAATAAGAAATGAAAGGAAATTTGTGGAAAAAAAAAAGAAAAGACAAAAGATTTGGAATAAAAAACAGAAAAATAAAAATTTTTACAACAACCAAAAAAATTAAAACAAGTAAAAATGAAAGCATATGAAAAAAAAGCAAAAAGAAGGAAAATTGTGAAAGGGAAAAAGTTATTAAAAAATTACAAAGTAGAAAAAAAAAGAAAAAAAATAAATTAAGAGAAACAATTAAATAAAATACCAAAAAAGGGAAAAATAAAAATAAACAAAGTAAGAAAATAAAAAATTAGCGAATCAAAAAAATATAAAAAGACAAAATGAATAAAAATTTCAAATATAAAATGGAAAAAACTTTTAGTTTAGAATGTACAAAGAAAAAGAAAAAAATATAACAAATAGAGGAAAAAGATATAAAATAAGAAAGATGAAAAATAAAATAAAAGAAAGTGCACAAAAAAAGAAGTTTGAGGTTTTAAAATTATAAAATAGAAATTAAAAAAAGGTGTGAACAAAAAGATTTAGGAAAAAAATAAAAAATGAAAATACAAAATATATAAAATAAAATTTGAGAAAAAGAAGAGGCAAAAATATGAAATAAAACAAAAAGAAAAATTTATGGAAAATTTAAAAAAAAAGAAAAAAGTGAACAAAAAAGAATGAAAGCACATAAAAAAAAGTAAATAAAAGAAGAGAAATTTGAAAGGAGAAAAAGTTAATGAAAAATTATAAAAATGCAATAGAAAATAACCAAGAATGATAAAAGAAAAAAGGATAGAAAAATAAAAAATTCCAAAACTTTATAACAATTTATGAAATTATAAATAAAGAAAGAAAATTAAAGCAAAAGAAAAAAGATAAATAAAGCACAAAAATACAAAAATACAACAAAAAAAAATAAAAAAAAAAGAAAATGAAAAAGGACAAAAATTGAATAAAAATTTCAAATATGAAATGGAATGACAAAATGAAAAAAAAAATTATTTTAAAAATACAAAAAATTGAAAATCATATAAGACCTAACAATATAAATAGTCAGACAAAAAATTAAAAAAGAGAAAAGTTTATGCAAAATAAAAAAAAAGTATGAGAATTTAAAAACGCAAATAAGAAATGAAAGGAAATTTGTGGAAAAAACAAGAAAAGACAAAAGATTTGGAATAAAAAACAGAAAAATAAAAATTTTTAAAACAACCAAAAAAATTAAAAGAAGTAAAAATGAAAGCATAGGAAAAAAAAGCAAAAAGAAGGAGAATTGTGAAGGGAAAAAGTTATTAAAAAATTACAAAGTAGAAAAAAAATAAAAAAAAATAAATTAAGAGAAAAAATTAAATAAAATACCAAAAAAGGAAAAAATAAAAAATTAGCGAATCAAAAAAATATAAAAAGACAAAATGAATAAAAATTTCAAATATAAAATGGAAAAAACTTTTTAGTTTAGAATGTACAAAGAAAAAGAAAAAAATATAACAAATGGAGGAAAAAGATATAAAATATGAAAGATGAAAAATAAAATAAAAGAAAGTGCACAAAAAAAGAAGTTTGAGGTTTTAAAATTATAAAATAGAAATTAAAAAAAGGTGTGAACAAAAAGATTTAAGAAAAAAATAAAATTTGAGAAAAACAAGAGGCAAAAATATGAAATAAAACAAAAAGAAAAAATTTATGGAAAATTTAAAAAAAAAAGAAAAAAGTGAACAAAAAAGAATGAAAGCACATAAAAAAAAGTAAAGAAAAGAAGAGAAATTTGAAAGGAGAAAAAGTTAATGAAAAATTATAAAAATGCAATAGAAAATAACCAAGAATGATAAAAGAAAAAAGGATAGAAAAATAGAAAATTCCAAAACTTTATAACAATTTATGAAATTATAAATAAAGAAAGAAAATTAAAGCAAAAGAAAAAAGATAAATAAAGCACAAAAAAACAAAAATACAACAAAAAAAAATAAAAAGTAAGAAAATGAAAAAGGACAAAAATTGAATAAAAATTTCAAAAATGAAATGGAATGACAAAATGAAAAAAAATTATTTTAAAAAAACAAAAAATTGAAAATCATATAAGACCTAACAATATAAATAGTCAGACAAAAAATTAAAAAAGAGAAAAGTTTATGCAAAATAAAAAAAGTATGAGAATTTAAAAACGCAAATAAGAAATGAAAGGAAATTTGTGGAAAAAAAAGAAAAGACAAAAGATTTGGAATAAAAAACAGAAAAATAAAAATTTTTAAAACAACAAAAAAATTAAAACAAGTAAAAATGAAAGCATATGAAAAAAAAGGAAAAATAAGGAAAATTGTGAAGGGAAAAAGTTATTAAAAAATTACAAAGTAGAAAAAAAATAAAATAAAATAAATTAAGAGAAAAAATTAAATAAAATACCAAAAAAGGAAAAAATAAAAAATTAGCGAATCAAAAAAATATAAAAAGACAAAATGAATAAAAATTTCAAATATAAAATGGAAAAAACTTTTAGTTTAGAATGTACAAAGAAAAAGAAAAAAAATATAACAAATAGAGGAAAAAGATATAAAATATGAAAGATGAAAAATAAAATAAAAGAAAGTGGACACAAAACGAAGTTTGAGGTTTTAAAATTATAAAATAGAAATTAAAAAAAGGTGTGAACAAAAAGATTTAAGAAAAAAATAAAAAATGAAAATACAAAATGTATAAAATAAAAAATGAGAAAAGGAAGAGGCAAAAATATGAAATAAAACAAAAAGAAAAAAATTATGGAAAATTTTAAAACAAAGAAAAAAGTGAACAAAAAAGAATAAAAGCACATAAAAAAAAGTAAATAAAAGAAGAGAAATTTGAAAGGAGAAAAAGTTAATGAAAAATTATAAAAATGCAATAGAAAATAACCAAGAATGATAAAAGAAAAAAGGGTAGAAAAATAAAAAATTCCAAAACTTTATAACAATTTATGAAATTATAAATAAAGAAAGAAAATTAAAGCAAAATAAAAAAGAAAAATAAAGCACAAAAAAACAAAAATACAACAAAAAATATAAAAAAAAAATGAAAAAGGACGAAAATTGAATAAAAATTTCAAATATCAAATGGAATGACAAAATGAAAAAAAAAAATTTTAAAAATACAAAAAATTGAAAATCATATAAGACCTAACAATATAAATAGTTAGACAAAAAATTAAAAAAGAGAAAAGTTTATGCAAAATAAAAAAAAGTATGAGTATTTAAAAACGCAAATAAGAAATGAAAGGAAATTTGTGGAAAAAAAAGAAAAGACAAAAGATTTGGAATAAAAAACAAAAAAATAAAAATTTTTAAAACAACCAAAAAAATTAAAACAAGTAAAAATGAAAGCATATGAAAAAAAAGCAAAAAGAAGGAAAATTGTGAAAGGAAAAAGTTATTAAAAAATTACAAAGTAGAAAAAAAATAAAAAAATATAAATTAAGAGAAAAAATTAAATAAAATACCAAAAAAGGAAAAAATAAAAATAAACAAAGTAAGAAAACAAAAAATTAGCGAATCAAAAAAATATAAAAAGACAAAATGAATAAAAATTTCAAATATAAAATGGAAAAAACTTTTAGTTTAGAATGTACAAAGAAAAAGAAAAAAAATATAACAAATAGAGGAAAAAGATATAAAATATGAAAGATGAAAAATAAAATAAAAGAAAGTGGACAAAAAAAGAAGTTTGAGGTTTTAAAATTATAAAATAGAAATTAAAAAAAGGTGTGAACAAAAAGATTTAAGAAAAAAATAAAAAATGAAAATACAAAATGTATAAAATAAAAAATGAGAAAAGGAAGAGGCAAAAATATGAAATAAAACAAAAAGAAAAAAATTATGGAAAATTTTAAAACAAAGAAAAAAGTGAACAAAAAAGAATGAAGGCACATAAAAAAAAGTAAATAAAAGAAGAGAAATTTGAAAGGAGAAAAAGTTAATGAAAAATTATAAAAATGCAATAGAAACTAACCAAGAATGATAAAAGAAAAAAGGATAGAAAAATAAAAAATTCCAAATCTTTATAACAATTTATGAAATTATAAATAAATAAAGAAAATTAAAGCAAAATAAAAAAGAAAAATAAAGCACAAAAAAACAAAAATACAACAAAAAAAATAAAAAAAAAGAAAATGTAAAAGGACGAAAATTGAATAAAAATTTCAAATATCAAATGGAATGACAAAATAAAAAAAAAATTTTTAAAAATACAAAAAGTTGAAAATCATATAAGACCTAACAATATAAATAGTTAGACAAAAAATTAAAAAAGAGAAAAGTTTATGCAAAATAAAAAAAAGTATGAGAATTTAAAAACGCAAATAAGAAATGAAAGGAAATTTGTGGAAAAAAAAAGAAAAGACAAAAGATTTGGAATAAAAAACAAAAAAATAAAAATTTTTAAAACAACCAAAAAAATTAAAAGAAGTAAAAATGAAAGCATAGGAAAAAAAAGCAAAAAGAAGGAAAATTGTGAAGGGAAAAAGTTATTAAAAAATTACAAAGTAGAAAAAAAATAAAAAAAAATAAATTAAGAGAAAAAATTAAATAAAATACCAAAAAAGGAAAAAATAAAAATAAACAAAGTAAGAAAATAAAAAATTAGCGAATCAAAAAAATATAAAAAGACAAAATGAATAAAAATTTCAAATATAAAATGGAAAAAACTTTTAGTTTAGAATGTACAAAGAAAAAGAAAAAAAATATAACAAATAGAGGAAAAAGATATAAAATATGAAAGATGAAAAATAAAATAAAAGAAAGTGGACAAAAAAAGAAGTTTGAGGTTTTAAAATTATAAAATAGAAATTAAAAAAAGGTGTGACCAAAAAGATTTAAGAAAAAAATAAAAAATGAAAATACAAAATGTATAAAATAAAAAATGAGAAAAGGAAGAGGCAAAAATATGAAATAAAACAAAAAGAAAAAAATTATGGAAAATTTTAAAACAAAGAAAAAAGTGAACAAAAAAGAATGAAAGCACATAAAAAAAAGTAAATAAAAGAAGAGAAATTTGAAAGGAGAAAAAGTTAATGAAAAATTATAAAAATGCAATAGAAAATAGCGAAGAATGATAAAAGAAAAAAAGATAGAAGAATAAAAAATTCCAAACTTTATAAAAATTTATGAAATTATAAATAAAGAAAGAAAATAAAATAAGAAAAAAATTAAAGCAAAAGAAAAAAGATAAATAAAGCATGAAAAAAGAAAAAAAACCGAAAATACAACAAAAAATATAAAAAGTAAGAAAATGAAAAAAGACAAAAATTGAATAAAAATTTCAAAAATGAAATGGAATGACAAAATGAAAAAAAAATTAGTTTAAAAAATACAAAAAATCGAAAAACATATAAGACCTAACAATATAAAAAGTCAGAGAAAAAATTAAAAAAGATAAAAGTTAATGTAAAATAAAAAAAAGTATGAGAATTTAAAAACGCAAATAAGAAATGAAAGGAAATTTGTGGAAAAAAAAAGAGAAGCAAGAAAAGACAAAAGATTTGGAATAAAAAATAGAAAAATAAAAATTTTTAAAATAACGAAAAAATTAAAACAAGTAAAAATGAAAGCATATGAAAAAAAAAAAAAGCAAAAAAGAAGGAAAATTGTGAAGGGAAAAAGTTGTTAAAAAATTACAAAGTAGAAAAAAAAAGAAAAAAAATAAATTAAGAGAAAAAATTAAATAAAATACCAAAAAAGGAAAAAATAAAAATAAACAAAGAAAGAAAATAAAAAATTAGCGAACAAAAAAAATATAAAAAGACAAAACGAATAAAAATTTCAAATATAAAATGGAAAAAACTTTTAGTTTAGAATGTACAAAGAAAAACAAAAAAAAAAACAAATAGAGCAAAAAGATATAAAATATGAAAGATGAAAAATAAAATAAAAGAAAGTGCCCAAAAAAAGAAGTTTGAGGTTTTAAATTATAAAGAAGAAATAAAAAAAGGTGTGAACAAAAAGATTTAAGAGAAAAATAAAAAATGAAAATGCAAAATATATAAAATAAAATTTGAGAAAAAATTGAGAAAAAGAAGAAAAAACTAAAAAATGAAGAGGCAAAAATATGAAATAAAACAGAAAGAAAAAAGTTTATAGAAAATTTTAAAACAAAGAAAAAAGTGAACGAGAGAGAATGAAAGCACATAAAAAAAAGTAAAAAAAAGAAGAAAAATTTGATAGGAGAAAAAGTGAATGAAAATTTGAAAAAATGCAATAGAAAATAACCAAGAATGATAAAAGAAAAAAAAGATAGAAAAATAAAAAATACCAAAACTTTATAAAAATTTATGAAATTATAAATAAAGAAAGAAAATAAAATAAGAAAAAAATTAGAGCAAAAGAAAAAAGATAAATAAAGCATGAAAAAAAATACAACAAAAAATTATAAAAAGTAAGAAAATGAAAAAGGACAAAAATTGAATAAAAATTTCAAAAATGAAATGGAATGACAAAATGAAAAAAAAATAGTTTAAAAAATACAAAAAATTGAAAAACATATAAGACCAAACAATAAAAAAAGTCAGACAAAAAATTAAAAAAGAGAAAAGTTAATGCAAAATAAAAAAAAAGTATGAGAATTTAAAAACGCAAATAAGAAATGAAAGGAAATTTGTGGGAAAAAAAGAAAAGACAAAAGATTTGGAATAAAAAAGAGAAAAATAAAAATTTTTAAAACAACGAAAAAATTAAAAAAAGTAAAAATGAAAACATATGAAAGAAAAAAGCAAAAAGAAGGAAAATTGCAAAGGGAAAAAGTTATTAAAAATTTACAAAGTAAAAAAAAATTAGGGAATCAAAAAATATAAAGGGAAAAAAATAAAAATAAACAAAGTAAGAAAATAAAAAATTAGGGAATCAAAAAATATAAAAAGACAAAATGAATAAAAATTTCAAATATAAAAAGAAAGTGCACAAAAAAAGAAGTTTGAGGTTTTAAAATTACAAAGAAGAAATAAAAAAAGGTGTGAACAAAAAGATTTAAGAAAAAAAAAACAAATGAAAATACAAAATATATAAAAAAATATTTGAGAAAAAAATGAGAAAAAGAAGAGGCAAAAATATGAAATAAAACAAAAAGAAAAAAAATACAAAAAAAGGACAAAAATTGAATAAAAATTTCAAAAATGAAATGGAGTGACAAAATGAAAAAAAATTAGTTTAAAAAATACAAAAAATTAAAAAACATATAAGTCCTAACAATATAAAAAGTCAGATAAAAAATTAAAAAAGAAAAAAATTAATGCAAAATAAAAAAAAGTATGAGAATTTAAAAATGCAAATAAGAAATGAAAGGAAATTTGTGGAAAAAAAAAGAGAAGCAAGAAAAGACAAAAGATTTGGAATAAAAAATAGAAAAATAAAAATTTTTAAAACAACGAAAAAATGAAAGCATATGAAAAAAAAGTAAAAAGAAGTAAATTGTGAAGGGAAAAAGTTATTAAAAAATTACAAAGTTGAAAAAAAATAAATTAAGAGAAAAAATTAAATAAAATACCCAGAAAGGAAAAATAAAAATAAACAAAGTAAGAAAATAAAAAATTAGCGAAGCAAAAAAATATAAAAAGACAAATGAATAAAAATTTCAAATATAAAATGGAAAAAACTTTTAGTTTAGAATGTAGAAAGAAAAACAAAAAAAAAAACAAATATAGGAAAAATATATAAAATATGAAAGATGAAAAAAAAAATAAAAGAAAGTGCACAAAAAAAGAAGTTTGAGGTTTTAAAATTATAAAGAAGAAATAAAAAAAGGTGTGAACAAAAAGATTTAAGAAAAAAATAAAAAATGCAAATGCAAAATATATAAAAAAAATTTGAGAAAAAGAAGAAAAAAATAAAAAATGAAGAGGCAAAAATATGAAAAAAAAAATAAAAAGAAAAAACTTTATAAAAAATTTTAAAACAAAGAAAAAAGTGAACAAAAAAAATGAAAGAACATAAAAAAAAAAGTAAAAAAAAGAAGAAAAATTTGAAAGGAGAAAAAGTTAATGAAAAATTATAAAAATGCAATAGAAAATAACCAAGAATGATAAAAAAAAAAAAAGATAGAAAAATAAAAAATTCCAAAACTTTATAAAAATTTATGAAATTATAAATAAAGAAAGAAAATAAAATACGAAAAAAAATTAAAGCAAAAGAAAAAAGATAAATAAAGCGCAAAAATACAAAAATACAACAAAAAATATAAAAAGTAAGAAAATGAAAAAGGACAAAAATTGAATAAAAATTTCAAAAATGAAATGGAATGACAAAATGAAAAAAATTAGTTTAAAAAATACAAAAAATTGAAAAACATATAAGTTCTAACAATATAAAAAGTTTGAGAATTTAAAAACACAAATAAGAAATGAAAGGAAATTTATGGAAAAAAAAAAAAAGAAAAGACAAAAGATTTGGAATAAAAAATAGAAAAATAAAATTTTTAAAACGACAAAAAATTAAAATAAGAAAAAAAATTAAAGCAAAAGAAAAAAGATAAATAAAAGCATGAAAAAAGAAAAAAAAAACAAAAATACAACAAAAAATTATAAAAGGTAAGAAAATGAAAGAGGACAAAAAATGAATAAAAATTTCAAAAATGAAATGGAATGACAAAATGAAAATAAAATTAGTTTAAAAAATAAAAAAAAAATTGAAAAACATATAAGACCTAACAATATAAAAAGTCAGACAAAAAATTAAAAAAGAGAAAAGTTAATGCAAAATAAAAAAAAAGTATGAGAATTTAAAAACGCAAATAAGAAATGAGAGGAAATTTGTGGAAAAAAAAAGAAAAGACAAAAGATTTGGAATAAAAAACAAAAAAATAA
Organism: Durio zibethinus; assembly: GCF_047325235.1. Classification (NCBI taxonomy): domain Eukaryota; kingdom Viridiplantae; phylum Streptophyta; class Magnoliopsida; order Malvales; family Malvaceae; genus Durio; species Durio zibethinus. Next base: position 11,886,154 of record NC_143180.1, on the reverse strand, counting down.
AAAATTTTAAAACAATGAAAAATTAAAACAAGTAAACATGAAAGCATATGTAAAAAAAAGCAAAAAGAAGGAAAATTGCGAAGGGAAAAAGTTATTAAGAAATTACAAAGTAGAAAAAAATAAATTAAGAGAAAAAATTAAATAAAATACCAAAAAAGGAAAAAATAAAAAATTAGCGAATCAAAAAAATATAAAAAGACAAAATGAATAATCAAATATAAAATGGAAAAAACTTTTAGTTTATAATTTACAAAGAAAAAGAAAAAAAAAATAACAAATAGAGGAAAAAGATATAAAATATGAAAGATGAAAAATAAAATAAAAGAAAGTGCACAAAAAAATATGTTTGAGGTTCTAAAGTTATAAAGAAGAAAAAAAAAAGGTGTGAACAAAAAGATTTAAGAAAAAAATAAAAAATGAAAATACAAAATATGTAAAATAAAATTTGAGAAAAAGAAGAAAAAAATAAAGAATGAAGAGGCAAAAATATGAAATAAAACAAAAAGAAAAAAATTTATAGAAAATTTTAAAACAAAGAAAAAACTGAACGAAAAAGAATGAAAGCACATAAAAAAAGTTAAAAAAAGAAGAAAAATTCGGAAGGAGAAAAAGTTAATGAAAAATTATAAAAATGCAACAGAAAATAACCAAGAATGATAAAAGAAAAAAAGATAGAAAAATAAAAAATTCCAAAACTTTATAAAAATTTATGAAATTATGAATAAAGAAAGAAAATAAAATTAAAGCAAAAGAAAAAAGATAGATAAAGCACGAAAAAAGAAAAAAAAACAAAAATACAACAAAAAATTATAAAAAGTAAGAAAATGAAAAAGGACAAAAATTGAATAAAAATTTCAAAAAAGAAATGGAATGACAAAATGAAAAAAAAAATAGTTTAAAAAATACAAAAAATTAAAAAACATATAAGACCAAACAATCTAAAAAGTCTGACAAAAAATTAAAAAAGAGAAAAGTTAATGCAAAATAAAAAAAAAGTATGAGAATTTAAAAACGCAAATAAGAAATGAAAGGAAATTTGTGGAAAAAAAAGAAAAGACAAAAGATTTGGAATAAAAAAAAGAAAAATAAAAATTTTTAAAACAACGAAAAAATTAAAAAAAGTAAAAATGAAAACATATGAAAGAAAAAAGCAAAAAGAAGGAAAATTGCAAAGGGAAAAAGTTATTAAAAATTTACAAAGTAAAAAAAAATTAGGGAATCAAAAAATATAAAAGGAAAAAAATAAAAATAAACAAAGTAAGAAAATAAAAAAATATAAAAAGACAAAATGAATAAAAATTTCAAATATAAAAAGAAAGTGCACAAAAAAAGAAGTTTGAGGTTTTAAAATTACAAAGAAGAAATAAAAAAAGGTGTGAACAAAAAGATTTAAGAAAAAAATAAAAAATGCAAATGCAAAATATATAAAATAAAATTTGAGAAAAAGAAGAAAAAAATAAAAAATGAAGAGGCAAAAATATGAAAAAAAAAATAAAAAGAAAAAAATTTATAAAAAAATTTAAAACAAAGAAAAAAGTGAACAAAAAAAATGAAAAGCACATAAAAAAAAGTAAAAAAAAGAAGAAAAATTTGAAAGGAGAAAAAGTTAATGAAAAATTATAAAAATGCAATAGAAAATAACCAAGAATGATAAAAGAAAAAAGGATAGAAAAATAAAAAATTCCAAAACTTTATAACAATTTATGAAATTATAAATAAAGAAAGAAAATAAAAAAAGAAAAAAAAGTAAAGCAAAAGAAAAATGATAAATAAAGCACAAAAAAAACAAAAATACAACAAAAAATATAAAAAGTAAGAAAATAAAAAAAGGACAAAAATTGAATAAAAATTTCAAAAATGAAATGGAATAACAAAATGAAAAAAAAAATTAGTTTAAAAAATACAAAAAATTGAAAAACATATAAGACCTAATAATATAAAAAGTCAGAGAAAAAATTAAAAAAGAGCAAAGTTAATGCAAAAAAAAAAAAGTATGAGAATTTAAAAACGCAAATAAGAAATGAAAGGAAATTTGTGGAAAAAAAAAAGAGAAGCAAGAAAAGACAAAAGATTTGGAATAAAAAACAGAAAAATAAAAATTTTTAAAACAACAAAAAAATTAAAACAAGTAAAAATGAAAGCATATGAAAAAAAGGCAAAGAGAAGGAAAATTGTGAAGGGAAAAAGTTATTAAAAAAATTACAAAATGGAAAAAAAAAAGAAAAAAAATAAATTAAGGGAAAAAATTAAATAAAATACGAAAAAAGGGAAAAATAAAAATAAACAAAGAAAGAAAATAAAAAATTAGCGAATCACAAAAATATAAAAAGACAAAATGAATAAAAATTTCAAATATAAAATGGAAAAAACTTTTAGTTTAGAATGTACAAAGAAAAAGAAAAAAAGTAATAGCAAATAGAGGAAAAAGATATAAAATATGAAAGAAGAAAAATAAAATAAAAGAAAGTGCACAAAAAAAGAAGTTTGAGGTTTTAAAATTATAAAGAAGAAATAAAAAAAGGTGTGAACACAAAGATTTAAGAAAAAAATACAAAATATATAAAAAAAAATTTGAGAAAAAAAAGAAAAAAATAAAAAATGAAGAGGAAAAAAAATGAAATAAAACAAAAAGAAAAAAATTTATAGAAAATTTTAAAACAAAGAAAAAAGCGAACAAAAGAGAATGAAAGCACATAAAAAAAGTAAAAAAAAAGAAGAAAAATTTGAAAAGAGAAAAAGTTAATGAAAAATTATAAAAATGCAATAGAAAATAACCAAGAATGATAAAAGAAAAAAAGACAGAAAAATAAAAAATTCCAAACTTTATAAAAATTTATGAAATTATAAATAAAGAAAGAAAATAAAAAAAGAAAAAAGATAAATAAAGCATGAAAAAAGAAAAAAAAAACAAAAATACAACAAAAAATATAAAAAGTAAGAAAATGAAAAAGGACAAAAATTGAATAAAAATTTCAAAAATGAAATGGAATGACAAAATGAAAAAAAATTAGTTTAAAAAATACAAAAAAATCGAAAAACATATAAGACCAAACAATCTAAAAAGTCTGACAAAAAATTAAAAATGATAAAAGTTAATGCAAAATAAAAAAAAAGTATGAGAATTTAAAAACGCAAATAAGAAATGAAAGGAAATTTGTGGGAAAAAAAGAAAAGACAAAAGATTTGGAATAAAAAAGAGAAAAATAAAAATTTTTAAAACAACGAAAAAATTAAAAAAAGTAAAAATGAAAACATATGAAAGAAAAAAGCAAAAAGAAGGAAAATTGCAAAGGGAAAAAGTTATAAAAAATTTACAAAGTAAAAAAAAATTAGGGAATCAAAAAATATAAAAGGAAAAAAATAAAAATAAACAAACTAAGAAAATAAAAAATTAGGGAATCAAAAATTATAAAAAGACAAAATGAATAAAAATTTCAAATATAAAAAGAAAGTGCGCAAAAAAAGAAGTTTGAGGCTTTAAAATTACAAAGAAGAAATAAAAAAAGGTGTGAACAAAAAGATTTAAGAAAAAAATAACAAATGAAAATACAAAATATATAAAAAAATATTTGAGAAAAAGAAGAAAAAAATAAAAAATGAAGAGGCAAAAATATGAAATAAAACAAAAAGAAAAAAATTTATAGAAAATTTTAAAACAAAGAAAAAAATACAAAAAAAGGACAAAAATTGAAAAAAAATTTCGAAAATGAAATGGAATGACAAAATGAAAAAAAATTAGTTTAAAAAATACAAAAAAATTGTAAAACATATAAGTCCTAACAATATAAAAAGTCAGACAAAAAATTAAAAAAGAAAAAAGTTAATGCAAAATAAAAAAAAGTATGAGAATTTAAAAATGCAAATAAGAAATGAAAGGAAATTTGTGGAAAAAAAAAGAGAAGCAAGAAAAGACAAAAGATTTGAAATAAAAAATAGAAAAATAAAAATTTTTAAAACAACGAAAAAATGAAAGCATATGAAAAAAAAGCAAAAAGAAGGAAAATTGTGAAGGGAAAAAGTTATTAAAAAATTACAAAGTTGAAAAAAAATAAATTAGGAGAAAAAATTAAATAAAATACCCAGAAAGGAAAAATAAAAATAAACAAAGTAAGAAAATACAAAATTAGCGAAGCAAAAAAATATAAAAAGACAAAATGAATAAAAATTTCAAATATAAAATGGAAAAAACTTTTAGTTTAGAATGTAGAAAGAAAAACACAAAAAAAACAAATAGAGGAAAAATATATAAAATATGAAAGATGAAAAATAAAATAAAAGAAAGTGCACAAAAAAAGAAGTTTGAGGTTTTAAAATTATAAAGAAGAAATAAAAAAAGGTGTGAACAAAAAGATTTAAGAAAAAAATAAAAAATGCAAATGCAAAATATATAAAATAAAATTTGAGAAAAAGAAGAAAAAAATAAAAAGAAAAAAATTTATAAAAAATTTTAAAACAAAGAAAAAAGTGAACGAGAGAGAATGAAAGCACATAAAAAAAAAGTAAAAAAAAGAAGAAAAATTTGAAAGGAGAAAAAGTTAATGAAAAATTATAAAAATGCAATAGAAAATAACCAAGAATGATAAAAGAAAAAAAGATAGAAAAATAAAAATTCCACAACTTTATAAAAATTTATGAAATTATAAATAAAGAAAGAAAATAAAATACGAAAAAAAATTAAAGCAAAAGAAAAAAGATAAATAAAGCACAAAAAAACAAAAATACAACAAAAAATATAAAAAGTAAGAAAATGAAAAAGGACAAAAATTGAATAAAAATTTCAAAAATGAAATGGAATGACAAAATGAAAAAAATTAGTTTAAAAAATACAAAAAATTGAAAAACATATAAGTTCTAACAATATAAAAAGTTTGAGAATTTAAAAACACAAATAAGAAATGAAAGGAAATTTATGGAAAAAAAAAAAGAATTGGAATAAAAAATAGAAAAATAAAATTTTTAAAACGACGAAAAATTAAAATAAGAAAAAAAATTAAAGCAAAAGAAAAAAGATAAATAAAGCATGAAAAAAAAAAACAAAAATACAAAAAAAAATTATAAAAGGTAAGAAAATGAAAGAGGACAAAAAATGAATAAAAATTTCAAAAATGAAATGGAATGACAAAATGAAAATAAAATTAGTTTAAAAAATAAAAAAAATTGAAAAACATATAAGACCTAACAATATAAAAAGTCAGACAAAAAATTAAAAAAGAGAAAAGTTAATGCAAAATAAAAAAAAGTATGAGAATTTAAAAGCTCAAATAAGAAATGAAAGGAAATTTGAGGAAAAAAAGAGACAAAAGATTTGGAATAAAAAATAGAAAAATAGAAATTTTTAAAACAACAAAAAAAATTAAAACAAGTAAAAATGAAAGCATATGAAAAAAAAAAAGCAAAAAGAAGGCAAATTATGAAGGGAAAAAGTTAATAAAAATTACAAAGTAGAAAAAAAAGAAAATAAAAAATAAATTAAGAGAAAAAATTAAATAAAATACCAAAAAAGGAAAAAATAAAAATAAACAAAGTAAGAAAATAAAAAATTAGCGAATCAAAAAATATAAAAAGACAAAATGAATAAAAATTTCGAATATAAAATGAAAAAAACTATTGGTTCAGAATGTACAAAGAAAAATAAAAAAAATATAACAAACAGAGGAAAAATATATAAAATATGAAAGATGAAAAATAAAATAAAAGAAAGTGCACAAAAAAAGAAGTTTGAGGTTTTAAAACTATAAAGAAGAAATAAAAAAAGGTGTGAACAAAAAGATTTAAGAAAAAAAATGAAAATACAAAATATATAAAATAAAATTTGAGAAAAAGAAGAAAAAAATAAAAAATGAAGAGGCAAAAATATGAAATAAAAGAAAAAGAAAAAATTTATAGACAATTTTAAAACAAAGAAAAAAATGAACAAAAAAGAATGATGGCATATAAAAAAAAGTAAAAAAAAAGAAGAAAAATTTGGAAGGAGAAAAAGTTAATGAAAAAAATATAAAAATGCAATAGAAAATAACCAAGAATGATAAAAGAAAAAAAGATAGAAAAATAAAAAATTCTAAAACTTTATAAAAATTTATGAAATTATAAATAAAGAAAGAAAATAAAATAAGAAAAAAGATAAATAAAGCAAAAAAAAAAACAAAAATACAACAAAAAATATAAAAAGTAAGAAAATAAAAAAAGGGCAAAAATTGAATAAAAATTTCAAAAATGAAATGGAATGACAAAATGAAAAAAAAAATAGTTTAAAAAATACAAAAAATTGAAAAACATATAAGACCTAATAATATAAAAAGTCAGAGAAAAAATTAAAAAAGAGCAAAGTTAATGCAAAAAAAAAAAAGTATGAGAATTTAAAAACGCAAATAAGAAATGAAAGGAAATTTGTGGAAAAAAAAAAGAGAAGCAAGAAAAGACAAAAGATTTGGAATAAAAAACAGAAAAATAAAAATTTTTAAAACAACAAAAAAATTAAAACAAGTAAAAATGAAAGCATATGAAAAAAAGGCAAAGAGAAGGAAAATTGTGAAGGGAAAAAGTTATTAAAAAAATTACAAAATGGAAACAAAAAAGAAAAAAAATAAATTAATTGAAAAATAAAAATAAACAAAGAAAGAAAATAAAAAATTAGCGAATCACAAAAATATAAAAAGACAAAATGAATAAAAATTTCAAATATAAAATGGAAAAAACTTTTAGTTTAGAATGTACAAAGAAAAAGAAAAAAAATAATAGCAAATAGAGGAAAAAGATATAAAATATGAAAGATGAAAAATAAAATAAAAGAAAGTGCACAAAAAAAGAAGTTTGAGGTTTTAAAATTATAAAGAAGAAATAAAAAAAGGTGTGAACACAAAGATTTAAGAAAAAAATGCAAAATATATAAAATAAAATTTGAGAAAAAGAAGAAAAAAATAAAAAATGAAGAGGCAAAAAAATGAAATAAAACAAAAAGAAAAAAATTTATAGAAAGTTTTAAAACAAAGAAAAAGCGAACAAAAGAGAATGAAAGCACATAAAAAAAGTAAAAAAAAAGAAAAAAAATTTGAAAAGAGAAAAAGTTAATGAAAAATTATAAAAATGCAATAGAAAATAACCAAGAATGATAAAAGAAAAAAAGATAGAAAAATAAAAAATTCCAAACTTTATAAAAATTTATGAAATTATAAATAAAGAAAAAAAATAAAATAAGAAAAAAGATAAATAAAGCACAAAAAAAAAACAAAAATACAACAAAAAATATAAAAAGTAAAAAAATAAAAAAAGGACAAAAATTGAATAAAAATTTCAAAAATGAAATGGAATGACAAAATGAAAAAAAAAATTAGTTTAAAAAATACAAAAAATTGAAAAACATATAAGACCTAATAATATAAAAAGTCAGAGAAAAAATTAAAAAAGAGCAAAGTTAATGCAAAATAAAAAAAAAAGTATGAGAATTTAAAAACGCAAATAAGAAATGAAAGGAAATTTGTGGAAAAAAAAAAGAGAAGCAAGAAAAGACAAAAGATTTGGAATAAAAAACAGAAAAATAAAAATTTTTAAAACAACAAAAAAATTAAAACAAGTAAAAATGAAAGCATATGAAAAAAAGGCAAAGAGAAGGAAAATTGTGAAGGGAAAAAGTTATTAAAAAAATTACAAAATGGAAAAAAAAAGAAAAAAAATAAATTAAGGGAAAAAATTAAATAAAATACGAAAAAAGGGAAAAATAAAAATAAACAAAGAAAGAAAATAAAAAATTAGCGAATCACAAAAATATAAAAAGACAAATTGAATAAAAATTTCAAATATAAAATGGAAAAAACTTTTAGTTTAGAATGTACGAACAAAAAGAAAAAAAATAATAGCAAATAGAGGAAAAAGATATAAAATATGAAAGATGAGAAATAAAATAAAAGAAAGTGCACAAAAAAAGAAGTTTGAGGTTTTAAAATTATAAAGAAGAAATAAAAAAAAGTGTGAACAGAAAGATTTAAGAAAAAAATACAAAATATATAAAATAAAATTTGAGAAAAAGAAGAAAAAAATAAAAAATAAAGAGGCAAAAAAATGAAATAAAACAAAAAGAAAAAAATTTATAGAAAATTTTAAAACAAAGAAAAAAGCGAACAAAAGAGAATGAAAGCACATAAAAAAAGTAAAAAAAAAGAAGAAAAATTTGAAAAGAGAAAAAGTTAATGAAAAATTATAAAAATGCAATAGAAAATAACCAAGAATGATAAAAGAAAAAAAGATAGAAAAATAAAAAATTCCAAACTTTATAAAAATTTATGAAATTATAAATAAAGAAAGAAAATAAAATAAGAAAAAAATTAAAGCAAAAGAAAAAAGATAAATAAAGCATGAAAAAAGAAAAAAAAAATAAAAATACAACAAAAAAATAAAAAGTAAGAAAATGAAAAAGGAAAAAAATTGAATAAAAATTTAAAAAATGAAATGGAATGACAAAATGAAAAGAAATTAGTTTAAAAAATACAAAAAAATCGAAAAACATATAAGACCTAACAATATAAAAAGTCAGACAAAAAATTAAAAAAAATAAAAGTTAATGTAAAATAAAAAAAAGTATGAGAATTTAAAAACACAAATAAGAAATGAAAGGAAATTTGTGGAAAAAAAAAGAGAAGCAAGAAAAGACAAAAGATTTGGAATAAAAAACAGAAAAATAAAAATTTTTAAAATAACGAAAAAATTAAAACAAGTAAAAATGAAAACATATGAAAAAAAAAGCAAAAAAGAAGGAAAATTGTGAAGGGAAAAAGTTATTAAAAAATTACAAAGTAGAAAAAAAATAAATTAAGAGAAAAAATTAAATAAAATACCAAAAAAGGAAAAAATAAAAATAAACAAAGAAAGAAAATAAAAAATTAGCGAACAAAAAAAATATAAAAAGACAAAATGAATAAAAATTTCAAATATAAAATGGAAAAAACTTTTAGTTTAGAATGTACAAAGAAAAACAAAAAAAAACAAATAGAGGAAAAAGATATAAAATATGAAAGATGAAAAATAAAATAAAAGAAAGTGCCCAAAAAAAGAAGTTTGAGGTTTTAAAATTATAAAGAAGAAATAAAAAAAGGTGTGAACAAAAAGATTTAAGAGAAAAATAAAAAATGAAAATGCAAAATATATAAAATAAAATTTGAGAAAAAAATGAGAAAAAGAAGAAAAAATTAAAAAATGAAGAGGCAAAAATATGAAATAAAACAGAAAGAAAAAAGTGAACGAGAGAGAATGAAAGCACATAAAAAAAAGTAAAAAAAAGAAGAAAAATTTGATAGGAGAAAAAGTTAATGAAAAATTTAAAAAATGCAATAGAAAATAACCAAGAATGATAAAAGAAAAAAAGATAGAAAAATAAAAAAATTCCAAAACTTTATAAAAATTTATGAAATTATAAATAAAGAAAGAAAATAAAATAAGAAAAAATATTAGAGCAAAAGAAAAAAAGATAAATAGAGCACGAAAAAAAATACAACAAAAAATTATAAAAAGTAAGAAAATGAAAAAGGACAAAAATTGAATAAAAATTTCAAAAATGAAATGGAATGACAAAATGAAAAAAAAATAGTTTAAAAAATACAAAAAATTGAAAAAAATATAAAACCAAACAATACAAAAAGTCAGACAAAAAATTAAAAAAGAGAAAAGTTAATGCAAAATAAAAAAAAAGTATGAGAATTTAAAAACGCAAATAAGAAATGAAAGGAAATTTGTGGAAAAAAAAAGAAAAGACAAAAGATTTGGAATAAAAAACAGAAAAATAAAAATTTTTAAAACAATGAAAAATTAAAACAAGTAAACATGAAAGCATATGTAAAAAAAAGCAAAAAGAAGGAAAATTGTGAAGGGAAAAAGTTATTAAGAAATTACAACGTAGAAAAAAATAAATTAAGAGAAAAAATTAAATAAAATACCAAAAAAGGAAAAAATAAAAAATTAGCGAATGAAAAAAATATAAAAAGACAAAATGAATAATTAAATATAAAATGGAAAAAACTTTTAGTTTATAATTTACAAAGAAAAAGAAAAAAAATAACAAATAGAGGAAAAAGATATAAAATATGAAAGATGAAAAATAAAATACAAGAAAGTGCACAAAAAAAGAAGTTTGAGGTTTTAAAGTTATAAAGAAGAAAAAAAAAAGGTGTGAACAAAAAGATTTAAGAAAAAAATAAAAAATGAAAATACAAAATATATAAAAAAAAATTTGAGAAAAAGAAGAAAAAAATAAAGAATGAAGAGGCAAAAATATGAAATAAAACAAAAAGAAAAAAATTTATAGAAAATTTTAAAACAAAGAAAAAACTGAACGAGAAAGAATGAAAGCACATAAAAAAAGTAAAAAAAAAGAAGAAAAATTTGGAAGGAGAAAAAGCTAATGAAAAATTATAAAAATGCAACAGAAAATAACCAAGAATGATAAAAGAAAAAAAGATAGAAAAATAAAAAATTCCAAAACTTTATAAAAATTTATGAAATTATGAATAAAGAAAGAAAATAAAATAAGAAAAAAATTAAAGCAAAAGAAAAAAGATAGATAAAGCACGAAAAAAGAAAAAAAAGCAAAAATACAACAAAAAATTATAAAAAGTAAGAAAATGAAAAGGACAAAAATTGAATAAAAATTTCAAAAATGAAATGGAATGACAAAATGAAAAAAAAATTAGTTTAAAAAATACAAAAAATTAAAAAACATATAAGACCAAACAATCTAAAAAGTCTGACAAAAAATTAAAAAAGAGAAAAGTTAATGCAAAATAAAAAAAAAGTATGAGAATTTAAAAACGCAAATAAGAAATGAAAGGAAATTTGTGGGAAAAAAAAAAGACAAAAGATTTGGAACAAAAAAGAGAAAAATAAAAATTTTTAAAACAACGAAAAAATTAAAAAAAGTAAAAATGAAAACATATGAAAGAAAAAAGCAAAAAGAAGGAAAATTGCAAAGGGAAAAAGTTATTAAAAATTTACAAAGTAAAAAAAAATTAGGGAATCAAAAAATATAAAAGGAAAAAAATAAAAATAAACAAAGTAAGAAAATAAAAAATTAGGGAATCAAAAAATATAAAAAGACTAAATGAATAAAAATTTCAAATATAAAAAGAAAGTGCACAAAAAAAGAAGTTTGAGGCTTTAAAATTACAAAGAAGAAATAAAAAAAGGTGTGAACAAAAAGATTTAAGAAAAAAATAACAAATGAAAATACAAAATATATAAAAAAATATTTGAGAAAAAAATGAGAAAAAGAAGAGGCAAAAATATGAAATAAAACAAAAAGAAAAAAATTTATTGAAAATTTTAAAACAAAGAAAAAAATACAAAAAAAGGACAAAAATTGAATAAAAATTTCAAAAATGAAATGGGATGACAAAATGAAAAAAGATTAGTTTAAAAAATACAAAAAAATTGAAAAACATATAAGTCCTAACAATATAAAAAGTCAGACAAAAAATTAAAAAAGAAAAAAGTTAATGCAAAATAAAAAAAAGTATGAGAATTTAAAAATGCAAATAAGAAATGAAAGGAAATTTGTGGAAAAAAGAAGAGAAGCAAGAAAAGACAAAAGATTTGGAATAAAAAATAGAAAAATAAAAATTTTTAAAACAACGAAAAAATGAAAGCATATGAAAAAAAAGCAAAAAGAAGGAAAATTGTGAAGGGAAAAAGTTATTAAAAAATTACAAATTTGAAAAAAAATAAATTAAGAGAAAAAATTAAATAAAATACCCAGAAAGGAAAAATAAAAATAAACAAAGTAAGAAAATAAAAAATTAGCGAAGCAAAAAAATATAAAAAGACAAAATGAATAAAAATTTCAAATATAAAATGGAAAAAACTTTTAGTTTAGAATGTAGAAAGAAAAACAAAAAAAAAAACAAATAGAGGAAAAATATATAAAATATGAAAGATGAAAAATAAAATAAAAGAAAGTGCACAAAAAAAAGTGTGAACAAAAAGATTTAAGAAAAAAATAAAAAATGCAAATGCAAAATATATAAAATAAAATTTGAGAAAAAGAAGAAAAAAATAAAAAATGAAGAGGCAAAAATATGAAAAAAAATAAAAAGAAAAAAATTTATAAAAAATTTTAAAACAAAGAAAAAAGTGAACAAAAAAAATGAAAGCACATAAAAAAAAGTAAAAAAAAGAAGAAAAATTTGAAAGGAGAAAAAGTTAATGAAAAATTATAAAAATGCAATACAAAATAACCAAGAATGATAAAAGAAAAAAAGATAGAAAAATAAAAAATTCCACAACTTTATAAAAATTTATGAAATTATAAATAAAGAAAGAAAATAAAATACGAAAAAAAATTAAAGCAAAAGAAAAAAGATAAATAAAGCACAAAAAATATAAAAAGTAAGAAAATGAAAAAGGACAAAAATTGAATAAAAATTTCAAAAATGAAATGGAATGACAAAATGAAAAAAATTAGTTTAAAAAATACAAAAAATTGAAAAACATATAAGTTCTAACAATATAAAAAGTTTGAGAATTTAAAAACACAAATAAGAAATGAAAGGAAATTTATGGAAAAAAAAAGAATTGGAATAAAAAATAGAAAAATAAAATTTTTAAAACGATGAAAAATTAAAATAAGAAAAAAAATTAAAGCAAAAGAAAAAAGATAAATAAAGCATGAAAAAAAAAACAAAAATACAACAAAAAATTATAAAAGGTAAGAAAATGAAAGAGGACAAAAAATGAATAAAAATTTCAAAAATGAAATGGAATGACAAAATGAAAATAAAATTAGTTTAAAAAATAAAAAAAATTGAAAAACATATAAGACCTAACAATATAAAAAGTCAGACAAAAAATTAAAAAAAAGAAAAGTTAATGCAAAATAAAAAGAAAAGTATGAGAATTTAAAAGCGCAAATAAGAAATGAAAGGAAATTTGAGGAAAAAAAGAGACAAAAGATTTGGAATAAAAAATAGAAAAATAGAAAATTTTAAAACAACAAAAAAAATTAAAACAAGTAAAAATGAAAGCATATGAAAAAAAAGCAAAAAGAAGGCAAATTATGAAGGGAAAAAGTTATTAAAAAATTACAAAGTAGAAAAAAAGAAAATAAAAAAATAAATTAAGAGAAAAAATTAAATAAAATACCAAAAAAGGAAAAAATAAAAATAAACAAAGTAAGAAAATAAAAAATTAGCGAATCAAAAAATATAAAAAGACAAAATGAATAAAACTATTGGTTTAGAATGTACAAAGAAAAATAAAAAAAATATAACAAACAGAGGAAAAAGATATAAAATATGAAAGATGAAAAATAAAATAAAAGAAAGTGCACAAAAAAAGAAGTTTGAGGTTTTAAAACTATAAAGAAGAAATAAAAAAAGGTGTGAACAAAAAGATTTAAGAAAAAAAATGAAAATACAAAATATATAAAATAAAATTTGAGAAAAAGAAGAAAAAAATAAAAAATGAAGAGGCAAAAATATGAAATAAAAGAAAAAGAAAAAATTTATAGAAAATTTTAAAACAAAGAAAAAAGTGAACAAAAAAGAATGATGGCATATAAAAAAAAAGTAAAAAAAAGAAGAAAAATTTGGAAGGAGAAAAAGTTAATGAAAAAAATATAAAAATACAATAGAAAATAACCAAGAATGATAAAAGAAAAAAAGATAGAAAAATAAAAAATTCTAAAACTTTATAAAAATTTATGAACTTATAAATAAAGAAAGAAAATAAAAAAAGAAAAAAAAGTAAAGCAAAAGAAAAAAGATAAATAAAGCACAAAAAAACAAAAATACAACAAAAAAATGAAAGCATATGAAAAAAAAGTAAAAAGAAGGAAAATTGTGAAGGGAAAAAGTTATTAAAAAATTAGAAAGTTGAAAAAAAATAAATTAAGAGAAAAAATTGAATAAAATACCCAGAAAGGAAAAATAAAAATAAAAATAAAAAGTTTGAGAATTTAAAAACACAAATAAGAAATGAAAGGAAATTTGAGGAAAAAAAGAGACAAAAGATTTGGAATAAAAAATAGAAAAATAGAAATTTTTAAAACAACAAAAAAAATTAAAACAAGTAAAAATGAAAGCATATGAAAAAAAAAGCAAAAAGAAGGCAAATTATGAAGGGAAAAAGTTATTAAAAAATTACAAAGTAGAAAAAAAAGAAAATAAAAAATTAATTAAGAGAAAAAATTAAATAAAATACCAAAAAAGGAAAAAATAAAAATAAACAAAGTAAGAAAATAAAAAATTAATGAATCAAAAAATATAAAAAGATAAAATGAATAAAAATTTCAAATATAAAATGAAAAAAACTATTGGTTCAGAATGTACAAAGAAAAATAAAAAAATATAAAAAACAGAGGAAAAAGATATAAAATATGAAAGATGAAAAATAAAATAAAAGAAAGTGCACAAAAAAAGAAGTTTTGAGGTTTTAAAACTATAAAGAAGAAATTAAAAAAGGTGTGAACAAAAAGATTTAAGAAAAAAAAATGAAAATATAAAATATATAAAATAAAATTTGAGAAAAAGAAGAAAAAAATAAAAAATGAAGAGGCAAAAATATGAAATAAAAGAAAAAGAAAAAAATTACAGAAAATTTTAAAACAAAGAAAAAGTGAACAAAAAAGAATGATGGCATATAAAAAAAAAGTAAAAAAAAGAAGAAAATTTTGGAAGGAGAAAAAGTTAATGAAAAAAATATAAAAATGCAATAGAAAATAACCAAGAATGATAAAAGAAAAAAAGATAAAAAAATAAAAAAATTCTAAAACTTTATAAAAATTTATGAAATTATAAATAAAGAAAGAAAATAAAAAAAGAAAAAAAAGTAAAACAAAAGAAAAAAGATAAATAAAGCACAAAAAAACAAAATAAACAAAAATACAACAAAAAATATAAAAAGTAAGAAAATAAAAAAAGGACAAAAATTGAATAAAAATTTCAAAAATGAAATGGAATGACAAAATGAAAAAAAAATAGTTTAAAAAATACAAAAAATTGAAAAACATATAAGACCTAATAATATAAAAAGTCAGAGAAAAATTAAAAAAGAGCAAAGTTAATGCAAAATTAAAAAAAAGTATGAGAATTTAAAAACGCAAATAAGAAATGAAAGGAAATTTGTGGAAAAAAAAAGAGAAGCAAGAAAAGAATAAAAATGAAAAGACAAAAGATTTGGAATAAAAAACAGAAAAATAAAAATTTTTAAAACAACAAAAAAATTAAAACAAGTAAAAATGAAAGCATATGAAAAAAAGGCAAAGAGAAGGAAAATTGTGAAGGGAAAAAGTTATTAAAAAAATTACAAAATGAAAAAAAAAGAAAAAAATAAATTAAGGGAAAAAATTAAATAAAATACGAAAAAAGGGAAAAATAAAAATAAACAAAGAAAGAAAATAAAAAATTAGCGAATCAAAAAAATATAAAAAGACAAAATGAATAAAAATGGAAAAAACTTTTAGTTTAGAATGTACAAAGAAAAAGAAAAAAAATAATAGCAAATAGAGGAAAAAGATATAAAATATGAAAGATGAAAAATAAAATAAAAGAAAGTGCACAAAAAAAGAAGTTTGAGGTTTTAAAATTATAAAGAAGAAATAAAAAAAGGTGTGAACACAAAGATTTAAGAAAAAAATAAAAAATGAAAATACAAAATATATAAAATAAAATTTGAGAAAAAGAAGAAAAAAATAAAGAATGAAGAGGCAAAAATATGAAATAAAACAAAAAGAAAAAAATTTATAGAAAATTTTAAAACAAAGAAAAACCTGAATGAAAAAGAATGAAAGCACATAAAAAAAGTAAAAAAAAGAAGAAAAATTATACAAATGCAACAGAAAATAACCAAGAATGATAAAAGAAAAAAAGATAGAAAAATAAAAAATTCCAAAACTTTATAAAAATTTATGAAATTATGAATAAAGAAAGAAAATAAAATAAGAAAAAAAATTAAAGCAAAACAAAAAAGATAGATAAAGCATGAAAAAAGAAAAAAAACAAAAATACAACAAAAAATTATAAAAAGTAAGAAAATGAAAAAGGACAAAAATTGAATAAAAATTTCAAAAATGAAATGGAATGACAAAATGAAAAAAAAAATAGTTTAAAAAATACAAAAAATTAAAAAACATATAAGACCAAACAATCTAAAAAGTCTGACAAAAAATTAAAAAAGAGAAAAGTTAATGCAAAATAAAAAAAAAAGTATGAGAATTTAAAAACGCAAATAAGAAATGAAAGGAAATTTGTGGAAAAAAAAGAAAAGACAAAAGATTTGGAATAAAAAAGAGAAAAATAAAAATTTTTAAAACAACGAAAAAATTAAAAAAAGTAAAAATGAAAACATATGGAAAAAAAAAAAGCAAAAAGAAGGAAAATTGCAAAGGGAAAAAGTTATTAAAAATTTACAAAGTAAAAAAAAATTAGGGAATCAAAAAATATAAAAGGAAAAAAATAAAAATAAACAAAGTAAGAAAATAAAAAATTAGGGAATCAAAAAATATAAAAAGACAAAATGAATAAAAATTTCAAATATAAAAAGAAAGTGCACAAAAAAAGAAGTTTGAGGTTTTAAAATTACAAAGAAGAAATAAAAAAAGGTGTGAACAAAAAGATTTAAGAAAAAAATAACAAATGAAAATATAAAATATATAAAAAAAATATTTGAGAAAAAAAATGAGAAAAAGAAGAAAAAAATAAAAAATGAAGAGGCAAAAATATGAAATAAAGCAAAAAGAAAAAAACATACAAAAAAAAGACAAAAATTGAATAAAAATTTCAAAAATGAAATGGAATGACAAAATGAAAAAAAATTAGTTTAAAAAATACAAAAAAATTGAAAAACATATAAGTCCTAACAATATAAAAATTCAGACAAAAAATTAAAAAAGAAAAAAGTTAATGCAAAATAAAAAAAAGTATGAGAATTTAAAAATGCAAATAAGAAATGAAAGGAAATTTGTGGAAAAAAAAAGAGAAGCAAGAAAAGACAAGATTTGGAATAAAAAATAGAAAAATAAAAATTTTTAAAACAACGAAAAAATGAAATCATATGAAAAAAAAGTAAAAGGAAGGAAATTGTGAAGGGAAAAAGTTATTAAAAAATTACAAAGTTGAAAAAAAATAAATTAAGAGAAAAAATTAAATAAAATACCCAGAAAGGAAAAATAAAAATAAACAAAGTAAGAAAAAATAAAAAATTAGCAAAGCAAAAAAAATATAAAAAGACAAATGAATAAAAATTTCAAATATAAAATGGAAAAAACTTTTAGTTTAGAATGTAGAAAGAAAAACAAAAAAAAAAAACAAATAGAGGAAAAAGATATAAAATATGAAAGATGAAAAATAAAATAAAAGAAAGTGCACAAAAAAAGAAGTTTGAGGTTTTAAAATTATAAAGAAGAAATAAAAAAAGGTGTGAACAAAAAGATTTAAGAAAAAAATAAAAAATGAAAATGCAAAATATATAAAATAAAATTTGAGAAAAAGAAGAAAAAAATAAAAAATGAAGAGGCAAAAATATGAAAAAAAAAATAAAAAGAAAAAAATTTATAGAAAATTTTAAAACAAAGAAAAAAGTGAACAAAAAAAAATGAAAGCACATAAAAAAAAAGTAAAAAAAAGAAGAAAAATTTGAAAGGAGAAAAAGTTAATGAAAAATTATAAAAATGCAATAGAAAATAACCAAGAATGATAAAAGAAAAAAAGATAGAAAAATAAAAAATTCTAAAACTTTATAAAAATTTATGAAATTATAAACAAAGGAAGAAAATAAAATAGGAAAAAAAATTAAAGCAAAAGAAAAAAGATAAATAAAGCACAAAAAAAAAATACTACAAAAAATATAAAAAGTAAGAAAATGAAAAAGGACAAAAATTGAATAAAAATTTCAAAAATGAAATGGAATGACAAAATGAAAAAAATTAGTTTAAAAAATACAAAAAATTGAAAAACATATAAGTTCTAACAATATAAAAAGTTTGAGAATTTAAAAACACAAATAAGAAATGAAAGGAAATTTATGGAAAAAAAAAGAATTGGAATAAAAAATAGAAAAATAAAATTTTTAAAACGACGAAAAATTAAAATAAGAAAAAAAATTAAAGCAAAAGAAAAAAGATAAATAAAGCATGAAAAAAGAAAAAAAAACAAAAATACAACAAAAAATTATAAAAGGTAAGAAAATGAAAGAGGACAAAAAATGAATAAAAATTTCAAAAATGAAATGGAATGACAAAATGAAAATAAAATTAGTTTAAAAAATAAAAAAAAATTGAAAAACATATAAGACCTAACAATATAAAAAGTCAGACAAAAAAGTAAAAAAGAGAAAAGTTAATGCAAAATAAAAAAAAAGTATGACAATTTAAAAGCGCAAATAAGAAATGAAAGGAAATTTGAGGAAAAAAAGAGACAAAAGATTTGGAATAAAAAATAGAAAAATAGAAATTTTTAAAACAACAAAAAAAATTAAAACAAGTAAAAATGAAAGCATATGAAAAAAAAGCAAAAAGAAGGCAAATTATGAAGGGAAAAATTTATTAAAAAATTACAAAGTAGGAAAAAAAGAAAATAAAAAATAAATTAAGAGAAAAAATTAAATAAAATACCAAAAAAGGAAAAAATAAAAATAAACAAAGTAAGAAAATAAAAAATTAGCGAATCAAAAAATATAAAAATACAAAATGAATAAAAATTTCAAATATAAAATGAAAAAAACTATTGGTTCAGAATGTACAAAGAAAAATAAAAAAAATATAACAAACAGAGGAGAAGATATAAAATATGAAAGATGAAAAATAAAATAAAAGAAAGTGCACAAAAAAAGAAGTTTGAGGTTTTAAAACTATAAAGAAAAAATAAAAAAAGGTGTGAACAAAAAGATTTAAGAAAAAAAAATGAAAATACAAAATATATAAAATAAAATTTGAGAAAAAGAAGAAAAAAATAAAAAATGAAGAGGCAAAAATATGAAATAAAAGAAAAAGAAAAAATTTATAGAAAATTTTAAAACAAAGAAAAAAGTGAACAAAAAAGAATGATGGCATATAAAAAAAAAGTAAAAAAAAAGAAGAAAAATTTGGAAGGAGAAAAAGTTAATGAAAAAAATATAAAAATGCAATAGAAAATAACCAAGAATGATAAAAGAAAAAAAGATAGAAAAATAAAAAATTCCAAAACTTTATAAAAATTTATGAAATTATGAATAAAGAAAGAAAATAAAATAAGAAAAAAAATTAAAGCAAAAGAAAAAAAAACAAAAATACAACAAAAAATTATAAAAAGTAAGAAAATGAAAAAGGACAAAAATTGAATAAAAATTTCAAAAATGAAATGGAATGACAAAATGAAAAAAAAAATAGTTTAAAAAATACAAAAAATTAAAAAACATATAAGACCAAACAATCTAAAAAGTCTGACAAAAAAATAAAAAAGAGAAAAGTTAATGCAAAATAAAAAAAAAGTATGAGAATTTAAAAACGCAAATAAGAAATGAAAGGAAATTTTGGGAAAAAAAAGAAAAGACAAAAAATTTGGAATAAAAAAGAGAAAAATAAAAAATTTTAAAACAGCGAAAAAATAAAAAAAAGTAAAAATGAAAACATATGAAAAAAAAAAAGCAAAAAGAAGGAAAATTGCAAAGGGAAAAAGTTATTAAAAATTTACAAAGTAAAAAAAAATTAGGGAATCAAAAAATATAAAAGGAAAAAAATAAAAATAAACAAAGTAAGAAAATAAAAAATTAGGGAATCAAAAAGTATAAAAAGACAAAATGAATAAAAATTTCAAATATAAAAAGAAAGTGCACAAAAAAAGAAGTTTGAGGTTTTAAAATTACAAAGAAGAAATAAAAAAAGGTGTGAACAAAAAGATTTAAGAAAAAAAAAACAAATGAAAATACAAAATATAAAAAAAAAATATTTGAGAAAAAAATGAGAAAAAGAAGAGGCAAAAATATGAAATAAAACAAAAAGAAAAAAATTACAAAAAAAGGACAAAAATTGAATAAAAATTTCAAAAATGAAATGGAATGACAAAATGAAAAAACATTAGTTTAAAAAATACAAAAAAATTAAAAAACATATAAGTCCTAACAATATAAAAAGTCCGATAAAAAATTAAAAAAGAAAAAAGTTAATGCAAAATAAAAAAAAGTATGAGAATTTAAAAATGCAAATAAGAAATGAAAGGAAATTTGTGGAAAAAAAAAGAGAAGCAAGAAAAGACAAAAGATTTGGAATATAAAATAGAAAAATAAAAATTTTTAAAACAACGAAAAAATGAAAGCATATGAAAAAAAAGCAAAAAGAAGGAAAATTGTGAAGGAAAAAAGTTATTAAAAAATTACAAAGTTGAAAAAAAATAAATTAAGAGAAAAAATTAAATAAAATACCCAGAAAGGAAAAATAAAAATAAACAAAGTAAGAAAATAAAAAATTAGCAAAGCAAAAAAATATAAAAAGACAAATGAATAAAAATTTCAAATATAAAATGGAAAAAACTTTTAGTTTAGAATGTAGAAAGAAAAATAAAAAAAAAAACAAATAGAGGAAAAATATATAAAATATGAAAGATGAAAAATAAAATAAAAGAAAGTGCACAAAAATAGAAGTTTGAGGTTTTAAAATTATAAAGAAGAAATAAAAAAAGGTATGAACAAAAAGATTTAAGAAAAAAATAAAAAATGAAAATGCAAAATATATGAAATAAAATTTAAGAAAAAGAAGAAAAAAATAAAAAATGAAGAGGCAAAAATATGAAATAAAAGAAAAAGAAAAAATTTATAGAAAATTTTAAAACAAAGAAAAAAGTGAACAAAAAAGAATGATGGCATATAAAAAAAAGTAAAAAAAAAGAAGAAAAATTTGGAAGGAGAAAAAGTTAATGAAAAAAATATAAAAATGCAATAGAAAATAACCAAGAATGATAAAAGAAAAAAAGATAGAAAAATAAAAAATTCTAAAACTTTATAAAAATTTATGAAATTATAAATAAAGAAAGAAAATAAAAGGCAAATTATGAAGGGAAAAAGTTATTAAAAAATTACAAAGTAGAAAAAAAAGAAAATAAAAAAATAAATTAAGAGAAAAAATTAAATAAAATACCAAAAAAGGAAAAAATAAAAATAAACAAAGTAAGAAAATAAAAAATTAGCGAATCAAAAAATATAAAAAGACAAAATGAATAAAACTATTGGTTTAGAATGTACAAAGAAAAATAAAAAAAATATAACAAACAGAGGAAAAAGATATAAAATATGAAAGATGAAAAATAAAATAAAATAAAGTGCACAAAAAAAGAAGTTTGAGGTTTTAAAACTATAAAGAAGAAATAAAAAAAGGTGTGAACAAAAAGATTTAAGAAAAAAAATGAAAATACAAAATATATAAAATAAAATTTGAGAAAAAGAAGAAAAAAATAAAAAATGAAGAGGCAAAAATATGAAATAAAAGAAAAAGAAAAAATTTATAGAAAATTTTAAAACAAAGAAAAAAGTGAACAAAAAAGAATGATGGCATATAAAAAAAAATAAAAAAAAAAGAAGAAAAATTTGGAAGGAGAAAAAGTTAATGAAAAAAATATAAAAATGCAATAGAAAATAACCAAGAATGATAAAAGAAAAAAAGATAGAAAAATAAAAAATTCTAAAACTTTATAAAAATTTATGAAATTATAAATAAAGAAAGAAAATAAAAAAAGAAAAAAAAGTAAAGCAAAAGAAAAAAGATAAATAAAGCACAAAAAAACAAAAATACAACAAAAAATATAAAAAGTAAGAAAATAAAAAAAGGACAAAAATTTCATAAAAATTTCAAAAATGAAATGGAATGACAAAATGAAAAAAAAATTAGTTTAAAAAATACAAAAAATTGAAAACATATAAGACCTAATATTATAAAAAGTCAGAGAAAAAATTAAAAAAGAGCAAAGTTAATGCAAAATAAAAAAAAAGTATGAGAATTTAAAAACGCAAATAAGAAATGAAAGGAAATTTGTGGAAAAAAAAAGAGAGGCAAGAAAAGACAAAAGATTTGGAATAAAAAACAGAAAAATAAAAATTTTTAAAACAACAAAAAAATTAAAACAAGTAAAAATGAAAGAATATGAAAAAAAGGCAAAGAGAAGGAAAATTGTGAAGGGAAAAAGTTATTAAAAAAATTACAAAATGGAAAAAAAAAGAGAAAAAAAATAAATTAAGGGAAAAAATTAAATAAAATACGAAAAAAGGGAAAAATAAAAATAAACAAAGAAAGAAAATAAAAAATTAGCGAATCAAAAAAATATAAAAAGACAAAATGAATAAAAATTTCAAATATAAAATGGAAAAAACTTTTAGTTTAGAATGTACAAAGAAAAAGAAAAAGAATAATAGCAAATAGAGGAAAAAGATATAAAATATGAAAGATGAAAAATAAAATAAAAGAAAGTGCACAAAAAAAAAGAAGTTTGAGGTTTTAAAATTATAAAAAAGAAATAAAAAAAGGTGTGAACACAAAGATTTAAGAAAAAAATACAAAATATATAAAATAAAACTTGAGAAAAAGAAGAAAAAAATAAAAAATGAAGAGGCAAAAAAATGAAATAAAAAAAAAGAAAAAAATTTATAGAAAATTTTCAAACAAAGAAAAAAGCGAACAAAAGAGAATGAAAACAGATAAAAAAAAGTAAAAAAAAAAAAGAAAAATTATAAAAATGCAATAGAAAATAACCAAGAATGATAAAAGAAAAAAAGATAGAAAAATGAAAAATTCCAAACTTTATAAAAATTTATGAAATTATAAATAAAGAAAGAAAATAAAATAAGAAAAAAATTAAAGCAAAAGAAAAAAGATAAATAAAGCATGAAAAAACAAAAATACAACAAAAATACAACAAAAAATATAAAAAGTAAGAAAATGAAAAAGGACAAAAATTGAATAAAAATTTCAAAAATGAAATGGAATGACAAAATGAAAAAAAAATTAGTTTAAAAAATACAAAAAAATCGAAAAACATATAAGACCTAACAATATAAAAAGTCAGACAAAAAATTAAAAAAGATAAAAGTTAATGTAAAATTAAAAAAAAGTATGAGAATTTAAAAGCGCAAATAAGTAATGAAAGGAAATTTGAGGAAAAAAAGAGACAAAAGATTTGGAATAAAAAATAGAAAAAGAAAAATTTTAAAACAACAAAAAAATTAAAACAAGTAAAAATGAAAGCTTATGAAAAAAAAAAGCAAAAAGAAGGCAAATTATGAAAGGAAAAAGTTATTAAAAAATTACAAAGTAGAAAAAAAAGAAAATAAAAAATAAATTAAGAGAAAAAATTAAATAAAATACCAAAAAAGGAAAAAATAAAAATAAACAAAGTAAGAAAATAAAAAATTAGCGAATCAAAAAATATAAAAAGACAAAATGAATAAAAATTTCAAATATAAAATTAAAAAAACTATTGGCTCAGAATGTACAAAGAAAAATAAAAAAATATAACAAACAGAGGAAAAAGATATAAAATATGAAAGATGAAAAATAAAATAAAAGAAAATGCACCAAAAAGGAAGTTTGAGGTTTTAAAACTATAAAGAAGAAATAAAAAAAGGTGTGAACAAAAAGATTTAAGAAAAAAAAATGAAAATAAAAAATATATAAAATAAAATTTGAGAAAAAGAAGAAAAAAATAAAAAATAAATAGGCAAAAATATGAAATAAAAGAAAAAGAAAAAATTTATAGAAAATTTTAAAACAAAGAAAAAAGTGAACAAAAAAGAATGATGGCATATAAAAAAAAAGTAAAAAAAAGAAGAAAATTTTGGAAGGAGAAAAAGTTAATGAAAAAAATATAAAAATGCAATAGAAAATAACCAAGAATGATAAAAGAAAAAAAGATAGAAAAATAAAAAATTCTAAAACTTTATAAAAATTTATGAAATTATAAATAAAGAAAGAAAATAAAAAAAGAAAAAAAAGTAAAGCAAAAGAAAAAAGATAAATAAAGCACAAAAATAAAAAAAAAAGTATGAGAATTTAAAAACGCAAATAAGAAATGAAAGGAAATTTGTGGAAAAAAAAAAGGAGCAAGAAAAGAATAAAAATGAAAAGACAAAAGATTTGGAATAAAAAACAGAAAAATAAAAATTTTTAAAACAACAAAAAAATTAAAACAAGCAAAAATGAAAGCATATGAAAAAAAAAGGCAAAGAGAAGGAAAATTGTGAAGGGAAAAAGTTATTAAAAAAATTACAAAATGGAAAAAAAAAGAAAAAAATAAATTAAGGGAAAAAATTAAATAAAATATGAAAAAAGGGAAAAATAAAAATAAACAAAGAAAGAAAATAAAAAGTTAGCAAATCAAAAAAATATAAAAAGACAAAATGAATAAAAATTTCAAATATAAAATGGAAAAAACTTTTTGTTTAGAATGTACAAAGAAAAAGAAAAAAAATAATAGCAAATAGAGGAAAAAGATATAAAATATGAAAGATGAAAAATAAAATAAAAGAAAGTGCACAAAAAAAGAAGTTTGAGGTTTTAAAATTATAAAAAAGAAATAAAAAAAGGTGTGAACAAAAAGATTTAAGACAAAAATACAAAATATATAAAATAAAATTTGAGAAAAAGAAGAAAAAAATAAAAAATGAAGAGGCAAAAAAATGAAATAAAACAAAAAGAAAAAAATTTAAAGAAAATTTTAAAACAAAGAAAAAAGCGAACAAAAGAGAATGAAAGCAGATAAAAAAAGTAAAAAAAAGAAGAAAAATTTGAAAAGAGAAAAAGTTAATGAAAAATTATAAAAATGCAATAGAAAATAACCAAGAATGATAAAAGAAAAAAAGATAGAAAAATAAAAAATTCCAAACTTTATAAAAATTTATGAAATTATAAATAAAGAAAGAAAATAAAATAAGAAAAAAATTAAAGCAAAAGAAAAAAGATAAATAAAGCATGAAAAAACAAAAATACAACAAAAATACAACAAAAAATATAAAAAGTAAGAAAATGAAAAAGGACAAAAATTGAATAAAAATTTCAAAAATGAAATGGAATGACAAAATGACAAGAAATTAGTTTAAAAAATACAAAAAAATTGAAAAACATATAAGACCAAACAATACAAAAAGTCAGACAAAAAATTAAAAAAGAGAAAAGTTAATGCAAAAGCAAAAAAAGTATGAGAATTTAAAAACGCAAATAAGAAATGAAAGGAAATTTGTGGAAAAAAAAAGAAAAGACAAAAGATTTGGAATAAAAAACAGAAAAATAAAAATTTTTAAAACAATGAAAAATTAAAACAAGTAAACATGAAAGCATATGTAAAAAAAGCAAAAAGAAGGAAAATTGTGAAGGGAAAAAGTTATTAAGAAATTACAAAGTAGAAAAAAATAAATTAAGAGAAAAAATTAAATAAAATACCAAAAAAGGAAAAAATAAAAAATTAGCGAATCAAAAAAATATAAAAAGACAAAATGAATAATAAAATATAAAATGGAAAAAACTTTTAGTTTATAATTTACAAAGAAAAAGAAAAAAAAATAAAAAATAGAGGAAAAAGATATAAAATATGAAAGATGAAAAATAAAATAAAAGAAAGTGCACAAAAAAATAAGTTTGAGGTTTTAAAGTTATAAAGAAGAAAAAAAAAAGGTGTGAACAAAAAGATTTAAGAAAAAAATAAAAAATGAAAATACAAAATATATAAAATAAAATTTGAGAAAAAGAAGAAAAAAATAAAGAATGAAGAGGCAAAAATATGAAATAAAACAAAAAGAAAAAATTTATAGAAAATTTTAAAACAAAGAAAAGGCTAAACGAAAAAGAATGAAAGCACATAAAAAAAAGTAAAAAAAAGAAGAAAAATTATAAAAATGCAACAGAAAATAACCAAGAATGATAAAAGAAAAAAAGATAGAAAAATAAAAAATTCCAAAACTTTATAAAAATTTATGAAATTATGAATAAAGAAAGAAAATAAAATAAGAAAAAAAATTAAAGCAAAAGAAAAAAGATAGATAAAGCACGAAAAAAGAAAAAAAAACAAAAAATTATAAAAAGTAAGAAAATGAAAAAGGACAAAAATTGAATAAAAATTTCAAAAATGAAATGGAATGACAAAATGAAAAAAAAATTAGTTTAAAAAATACAAAAAATTAAAAAACATATAAGACCAAACAATCTAAAAAGTCTGACAAAAAATTAAAAAAGAGAAAAGTTAATGCAAAATAAAAAAAAAGTATGAGAATTTAAAAACGCAAATAAGAAATGAAAGGAAATTTGTGGAAAAAAAAGAGAAAAGACAAAAGATTTGGAATAAAAAAGAGAAAAATAAAAATTTTTAAAACAACGAAAAAATTAAAAAAAGTAAAAATGAAAACATATGGAAAAAAAATGCAAAAAGAAGGAAAACTGCAAAGGGAAAAAGTTATTAAAAATTTACAAAGTAAAAAAAAATTAGGGAATCAAAAAATATAAAAGGAAAAAAATAAAAATAAACAAAGTAAGAAAATAAAAAATTAGCGAATCAAAAAATATAAAAAGACAAAATGAATAAAAATTTCAAATATAAAAAGAAAGTGCACAAAAAAAGAAGTTTGAGGTTTTAAAATTACAAAGAAGAAATAAAAAAAGGTGTGAACAAAAAGATTTAAGAAAAAAATAACAAATGAAATATAAAATATATAAAAAAAATATTTGAGAAAAAAAATGAGAAAAAGAAGAAAAAAATAAAAAATGAAGAGGCAAAAATATGAAATAAAACAAAAAGAAAAAAAATACAAAAAAAGGACAAAAATTGAATAAAAATTTCAAAAATGAAATGGAATGTCAAAATGAAAAAAAATTAGTTTAAAAAATACAAAAAAATTGAAAAACATATAAGTCCTAACAATATAAAAATTCAGACAAAAAATTAGAAAAGAAAAAAGTTAATGCAAAATAAAAAAAAGTATGAGAATTTAAAAATGCAAATAAGAAATGAAAGGAAATTTGTGGAAAAAAAAAGAGAAGCAAGAAAAGACAAAAGATTTGGAATAAAAAATAGAAAAATAAAAATTTTTAAAACAACGAAAAAATGAAAGCATATGAAAAAAAAAGTAAAAAGAAGGAAATTGTGAAGGGAAAAAGTTATTAAAAAATTACAAAGTTGAAAAAAAATAAATTAAGAGAAAAAATTAAATAAAATACCCAGAAAGGAAAAATAAAAAATTAGCGAAGCAAAAAAATATAAAAAGACAAATGAATAAAAATTTCAAATATAAAATGGAAAAAACTTTTAGTTTAGAATGTAGAAAGAAAAACAAAAAAAAAACAAATAGAGGAAAAAGATATAAAATATGAAAGATGAAAAATAAAATAAAAGAAAGTGCACAAAAAAAGAAGTTTGAGGTTTTAAAATTATAAAGAAGAAATAAAAAAAGGTGTGAACAAAAAGATTTAAGAAAAAAATAAAAAATGAAGAGGCAAAAATATGAAAAAAAAATAAAAAGAAAAAAGTGAACAAAAAAAAATGAAAGCACAAAAAAAAAGTAAAAAAAAGTAGAAAAATTTGAAAGGAGAAAAAGTTAATGAAAAATTATAAAAATGCAATAGAAAATAACCAAGAATGATAAAAGAAAAAAAGATAGAAAAATAAAAAATTCTAAAACTTTATAAAAATTTATGAAATTATAAATAAAGAAAGAAAATAAAATACGAAAAAAAATTAAAGCAAAAGAAAAAAGATAAATAAACCACAAAAAAACAAAAATACTACAAAAAATATAAAAAGTAAGAAAATGAAAAAGGACAAAAATTGAATAAAAATTTCAAAAATGAAATGGAATGACAAAATGAAAAAAATTAGTTTAAAAAATACAAAAAATTGAAAAACATATAAGTTCTAACAATATAAAAAGTTTGAGAATTTAAAAACACAAATAAGAAATGAAAGGAAATTTATGGAAAAAAAAAAGAATTGGAATAAAAAATAGAAAAATAAAATTTTTAAAACGACGAAAAATTAAAATAAGAAAAAAAATTAAAGCAAAAGAAAAAAGATAAATAAAGCATGAAAAAAAAAACAAAAATACAACAAAAAATTATAAAAGGTAAGAAAATGAAAGAGGACAAAAAATGAATAAAAATTTCAAAAATGAAATGGAATGACAAAATGAAAATAAAATTAGTTTAAAAAATAAAAAAAAATTGAAAAACATATAAGACCTAACAATATAAAAAAAGTCAGACAAAAAATTAAAAAAGAGAAAAGTTAATGCAAAATAAAAAAAAAGTATGAGAATTTAAAAGCGCAAATAAGAAATGAAAGGAAATTTGAGGAAAAAAAGAGACAAAAGATTTGGAATAAAAAATAGAAATTTTTAAAACAACAAAAAAAATAAAAACAAGTAAAAATGAAAGCTTATGAAAAAAAAAGCAAAAAGAAGGCAAATTATGAAGGGAAAAAGTTATTAAAAAATTACAAAGTAGAAAAAAAAAGAAAATGAAAAATAAATTAAGAGAAAAAATTAAATAAAATACCAAAAAAGGAAAAAATAAAAATAAACAAAGTAAGAAAATAAAAAATTAGCGAATCAAAAAATATAAAAAGACAAAATGAATAAAAATTTCAAATATAAAATGAAAAAAACTATTGGTTCAGAATGTACAAAGAAAAATAAAAAAAATATAACAAACAGAGGAAAAAGATATAAAATATGAAAGATGAAAAATAAAATAAAAGAAAGTGCACAAAAAAAGAAGTTTGAGGTTTTAACACTATAAAGAAGAAATAAAAAAAGGTGTGAACAAAAAGATTTAAGAAAAAAAAATGAAAATACAAAATATATAAAATAAAATTTGAGAAAAAGAAGAAAAAAATAAAAAATGAAGAGGCAAAAATATGAAATAAAAGAAAAAGAAAAAAATTTATAGAAAATTTTAAAACAAAGAAAAAAGTGAACAAAAAAGAATGATGGCATATAAAAAAAAAGTAAAAAAAAAGAAGAAAAATTTGGAAGGAGAAAAAGTTAATGAAAAAAATATAAAAATGCAATAGAAAATAACCAAGAATGATAAAAGAAAAAAAGATAAAAAAAATTAAAAATTCCAAAACTTTATAAAAATTTATGAAATTATGAATAAAGAAAGAAAATAAAATAAGAAAAAAAATTAAAGCAAAAGAAAAAAGATAGATAAAGCACGAAAAAAGAAAAAAAAAACAAAAAATTATAAAAAGTAAGAAAATGAAAAAGGACAAAAATTGAATAAAAATTTCAAAAATGAAATGGAATGACAAAATGAAAAAAAAATTAGTTTAAAAAATACAAAAAATTAAAAAACATATAAGACCAAACAATCTAAAAAGTCTGACAAAAAATTAAAAAAGAGAAAAGTTAATGCTAAATAAAAAAAAAAGTATGAGAATTTAAAAACGCAAATAAGAAATGAAAGGAAATTTGTGGAAAAAAAAGAAAAGACAAAAGATTTGGAATAAAAAAGAGAAAAATAAAAATTTTTAAAACAGCGAAAAAATTAAAAAAAGTAAAAATGAAAACATATGAAAAAAAAAAAGCAAAAAGAAGGAAAATTGCAAAGGGAAAAAGTTATTAAGAAATTACAAAGTAGAAAAAAATAAATTAAGAGAAAAAATTAAATAAAATACCAAAAAAGGAAAAAATAAAAAATTAGCGAATCAAAAAAATATAAAAAGACAAAATGAATAATCAAATATAAAATGGAAAAAACTTTTAGTCTATAATTTACAAAGAAAAAGAAAAAAAAAAACAAATAGAGGAAAAAGATATAAAATATGAAAGATGAAAAATAAAATAAAAGAAAGTGCACAAAAAAATAAGTTTGAGGTTTTAAAGTTATAAAGAAGAAAAAAAAAAAGGTGTGAACAAAAAGATTTAAGAAAAAAATAAAAAATGAAAATACAAAATATATAAAATAAAATTTGAGAAAAAGAAGAAAAAAATAAAGAATGAAGAGGCAAAAATATGAAATAAAACAAAAAGAAAAAAATTTATAGAAAATTTTAAAACAAAGAAAAACCTGAACGAAAAAGAATGAAAGCACATAAAAAAAAAGTAAAAAAAAGAAGAAAAATTATAAAAATGCAACAGAAAATAACCAAGAATGATAAAAGAAAAAAAGATAGAAAAATAAAAAATTTCAAAACTTTATAAAAATTTATGAAATTATGAATAAAGAAAGAAAATAAAATAAGAAAAAAAATTAAAGCAAAAGAAAAAAGATAGATAAAGCACGAAAAAAGAAAAAAAAACAAAAAATTATAAAAAGTAAGAAAATGAAAAAGGACAAAAATTGAATAAAAATTTCAAAAATGAAATGGAATGACAAAATGAAAAAAAAATTAGTTTAAAAAATACAAAAAATTAAAAAACATATAAGACCAAACAATCTAAAAAGTCTGACAAAAAATTAAAAAAGAGAAAAGTTAATGCAAAATAAAAAAAAAGTATGAGAATTTAAAAACGCAAATAAGAAATGAAAGGAAATTTGTGGAAAAAAAAGAGAAAAGACAAAAGATTTGGAATAAAAAAGAGAAAAATAAAAATTTTTAAAACAACGAAAAAATTAAAAAAAGTAAAAATGAAAACATATGGAAAAAAAATGCAAAAAGAAGGAAAACTGCAAAGGGAAAAAGTTATTAAAAATTTACAAAGTAAAAAAAAATTAGGGAATCAAAAAATATAAAAGGAAAAAAATAAAAATAAACAAAGTAAGAAAATAAAAAATTAGCGAATCAAAAAATATAAAAAGACAAAATGAATAAAAATTTCAAATATAAAAAGAAAGTGCACAAAAAAAGAAGTTTGAGGTTTTAAAATTACAAAGAAGAAATAAAAAAAGGTGTGAACAAAAAGATTTAAGAAAAAAATAACAAATGAAATATAAAATATATAAAAAAAATATTTGAGAAAAAAAAAGAGAAAAAGAAGAAAAAAATAAAAAATGAAGAGGCAAAAATATGAAATAAAACAAAAAGAAAAAAAATACAAAAAAAGGACAAAAATTGAATAAAAATTTCAAAAATGAAATGGAATGTCAAAATGAAAAAAAATTAGTTTAAAAAATACAAAAAAATTGAAAAACATATAAGTCCTAACAATATAAAAATTCAGACAAAAAATTAGAAAAGAAAAAAGTTAATGCAAAATAAAAAAAAGTATGAGAATTTAAAAATGCAAATAAGAAATGAAAGGAAATTTGTGGAAAAAAAAAGAGAAGCAAGAAAAGACAAAAGATTTGGAATAAAAAATAGAAAAATAAAAATTTTTAAAACAACGAAAAAATGAAAGCATATGAAAAAAAAAGTAAAAAGAAGGAAATTGTGAAGGGAAAAAGTTATTAAAAAATTACAAAGTTGAAAAAAAATAAATTAAGAGAAAAAATTAAATAAAATACCCAGAAAGGAAAAATAAAAAATTAGCGAAGCAAAAAAATATAAAAAGACAAATGAATAAAAATTTCAAATATAAAATGGAAAAAACTTTTAGTTTAGAATGTAGAAAGAAAAACAAAAAAAAAACAAATAGAGGAAAAAGATATAAAATATGAAAGATGAAAAATAAAATAAAAGAAAGTGCACAAAAAAAGAAGTTTGAGGTTTTAAAATTATAAAGAAGAAATAAAAAAAGGTGTGAACAAAAAGATTTAAGAAAAAAATAAAAAATGAAGAGGCAAAAATATGAAAAAAAAATAAAAAGAAAAAAGTGAACAAAAAAAAATGAAAGCACAAAAAAAAAGTAAAAAAAAGTAGAAAAATTTGAAAGGAGAAAAAGTTAATGAAAAATTATAAAAATGCAATAGAAAATAACCAAGAATGATAAAAGAAAAAAAGATAGAAAAATAAAAAATTCTAAAACTTTATAAAAATTTATGAAATTATAAATAAAGAAAGAAAATAAAATACGAAAAAAAATTAAAGCAAAAGAAAAAAGATAAATAAACCACAAAAAAACAAAAATACTACAAAAAATATAAAAAGTAAGAAAATGAAAAAGGACAAAAATTGAATAAAAATTTCAAAAATGAAATGGAATGACAAAATGAAAAAAATTAGTTTAAAAAATACAAAAAATTGAAAAACATATAAGTTCTAACAATATAAAAAGTTTGAGAATTTAAAAACACAAATAAGAAATGAAAGGAAATTTATGGAAAAAAAAAAGAATTGGAATAAAAAATAGAAAAATAAAATTTTTAAAACGACGAAAAATTAAAATAAGAAAAAAAATTAAAGCAAAAGAAAAAAGATAAATAAAGCATGAAAAAAAAAACAAAAATACAACAAAAAATTATAAAAGGTAAGAAAATGAAAGAGGACAAAAAATGAATAAAAATTTCAAAAATGAAATGGAATGACAAAATGAAAATAAAATTAGTTTAAAAAATAAAAAAAAATTGAAAAACATATAAGACCTAACAATATAAAAAAAGTCAGACAAAAAATTAAAAAAGAGAAAAGTTAATGCAAAATAAAAAAAAAGTATGAGAATTTAAAAGCGCAAATAAGAAATGAAAGGAAATTTGAGGAAAAAAAGAGACAAAAGATTTGGAATAAAAAATAGAAATTTTTAAAACAACAAAAAAAATAAAAACAAGTAAAAATGAAAGCTTATGAAAAAAAAAGCAAAAAGAAGGCAAATTATGAAGGGAAAAAGTTATTAAAAAATTACAAAGTAGAAAAAAAAAGAAAATGAAAAATAAATTAAGAGAAAAAATTAAATAAAATACCAAAAAAGGAAAAAATAAAAATAAACAAAGTAAGAAAATAAAAAATTAGCGAATCAAAAAATATAAAAAGACAAAATGAATAAAAATTTCAAATATAAAATGAAAAAAACTATTGGTTCAGAATGTACAAAGAAAAATAAAAAAAATATAACAAACAGAGGAAAAAGATATAAAATATGAAAGATGAAAAATAAAATAAAAGAAAGTGCACAAAAAAAGAAGTTTGAGGTTTTAACACTATAAAGAAGAAATAAAAAAAGGTGTGAACAAAAAGATTTAAGAAAAAAAAATGAAAATACAAAATATATAAAATAAAATTTGAGAAAAAGAAGAAAAAAATAAAAAATGAAGAGGCAAAAATATGAAATAAAAGAAAAAGAAAAAAATTTATAGAAAATTTTAAAACAAAGAAAAAAGTGAACAAAAAAGAATGATGGCATATAAAAAAAAAGTAAAAAAAAAGAAGAAAAATTTGGAAGGAGAAAAAGTTAATGAAAAAAATATAAAAATGCAATAGAAAATAACCAAGAATGATAAAAGAAAAAAAGATAAAAAAAATTAAAAATTCCAAAACTTTATAAAAATTTATGAAATTATGAATAAAGAAAGAAAATAAAATAAGAAAAAAAATTAAAGCAAAAGAAAAAAGATAGATAAAGCACGAAAAAAGAAAAAAAAAACAAAAAATTATAAAAAGTAAGAAAATGAAAAAGGACAAAAATTGAATAAAAATTTCAAAAATGAAATGGAATGACAAAATGAAAAAAAAATTAGTTTAAAAAATACAAAAAATTAAAAAACATATAAGACCAAACAATCTAAAAAGTCTGACAAAAAATTAAAAAAGAGAAAAGTTAATGCTAAATAAAAAAAAAAGTATGAGAATTTAAAAACGCAAATAAGAAATGAAAGGAAATTTGTGGAAAAAAAAGAAAAGACAAAAGATTTGGAATAAAAAAGAGAAAAATAAAAATTTTTAAAACAGCGAAAAAATTAAAAAAAGTAAAAATGAAAACATATGAAAAAAAAAAAGCAAAAAGAAGGAAAATTGCAAAGGGAAAAAGTTATTAAGAAATTACAAAGTAGAAAAAAATAAATTAAGAGAAAAAATTAAATAAAATACCAAAAAAGGAAAAAATAAAAAATTAGCGAATCAAAAAAATATAAAAAGACAAAATGAATAATCAAATATAAAATGGAAAAAACTTTTAGTCTATAATTTACAAAGAAAAAGAAAAAAAAAAACAAATAGAGGAAAAAGATATAAAATATGAAAGATGAAAAATAAAATAAAAGAAAGTGCACAAAAAAATAAGTTTGAGGTTTTAAAGTTATAAAGAAGAAAAAAAAAAAGGTGTGAACAAAAAGATTTAAGAAAAAAATAAAAAATGAAAATACAAAATATATAAAATAAAATTTGAGAAAAAGAAGAAAAAAATAAAGAATGAAGAGGCAAAAATATGAAATAAAACAAAAAGAAAAAAATTTATAGAAAATTTTAAAACAAAGAAAAACCTGAACGAAAAAGAATGAAAGCACATAAAAAAAAAGTAAAAAAAAGAAGAAAAATTATAAAAATGCAACAGAAAATAACCAAGAATGATAAAAGAAAAAAAGATAGAAAAATAAAAAATTTCAAAACTTTATAAAAATTTATGAAATTATGAATAAAGAAAGAAAATAAAATAAGAAAAAAAATTAAAGCAAAAGAAAAAAGATAGATAAAGCACGAAAAAAGAAAAAAAAACAAAAAATTATAAAAAGTAAGAAAATGAAAAAGGACAAAAATTGAATAAAAATTTCAAAAATGAAATGGAATGACAAAATGAAAAAAAAATTAGTTTAAAAAATACAAAAAATTAAAAAACATATAAGACCAAACAATCTAAAAAGTCTGACAAAAAATTAAAAAAGAGAAAAGTTAATGCAAAATAAAAAAAAAGTATGAGAATTTAAAAACGCAAATAAGAAATGAAAGGAAATTTGTGGAAAAAAAAGAGAAAAGACAAAAGATTTGGAATAAAAAAGAGAAAAATAAAAATTTTTAAAACAACGAAAAAATTAAAAAAAGTAAAAATGAAAACATATGGAAAAAAAATGCAAAAAGAAGGAAAACTGCAAAGGGAAAAAGTTATTAAAAATTTACAAAGTAAAAAAAAATTAGGGAATCAAAAAATATAAAAGGAAAAAAATAAAAATAAACAAAGTAAGAAAATAAAAAATTAGCGAATCAAAAAATATAAAAAGACAAAATGAATAAAAATTTCAAATATAAAAAGAAAGTGCACAAAAAAAGAAGTTTGAGGTTTTAAAATTACAAAGAAGAAATAAAAAAAGGTGTGAACAAAAAGATTTAAGAAAAAAATAACAAATGAAATATAAAATATATAAAAAAAATATTTGAGAAAAAAAATGAGAAAAAGAAGAAAAAAATAAAAAATGAAGAGGCAAAAATATGAAATAAAACAAAAAGAAAAAAAATACAAAAAAAGGACAAAAATTGAATAAAAATTTCAAAAATGAAATGGAATGTCAAAATGAAAAAAAATTAGTTTAAAAAATACAAAAAAATTGAAAAACATATAAGTCCTAACAATATAAAAATTCAGACAAAAAATTAGAAAAGAAAAAAGTTAATGCAAAATAAAAAAAAGTATGAGAATTTAAAAATGCAAATAAGAAATGAAAGGAAATTTGTGGAAAAAAAAAGAGAAGCAAGAAAAGACAAAAGATTTGGAATAAAAAATAGAAAAATAAAAATTTTTAAAACAACGAAAAAATGAAAGCATATGAAAAAAAAAGTAAAAAGAAGGAAATTGTGAAGGGAAAAAGTTATTAAAAAATTACAAAGTTGAAAAAAAATAAATTAAGAGAAAAAATTAAATAAAATACCCAGAAAGGAAAAATAAAAAATTAGCGAAGCAAAAAAATATAAAAAGACAAATGAATAAAAATTTCAAATATAAAATGGAAAAAACTTTTAGTTTAGAATGTAGAAAGAAAAACAAAAAAAAAACAAATAGAGGAAAAAGATATAAAATATGAAAGATGAAAAATAAAATAAAAGAAAGTGCACAAAAAAAGAAGTTTGAGGTTTTAAAATTATAAAGAAGAAATAAAAAAAGGTGTGAACAAAAAGATTTAAGAAAAAAATAAAAAATGAAGAGGCAAAAATATGAAAAAAAAATAAAAAGAAAAAAGTGAACAAAAAAAAATGAAAGCACAAAAAAAAAGTAAAAAAAAGTAGAAAAATTTGAAAGGAGAAAAAGTTAATGAAAAATTATAAAAATGCAATAGAAAATAACCAAGAATGATAAAAGAAAAAAAGATAGAAAAATAAAAAATTCTAAAACTTTATAAAAATTTATGAAATTATAAATAAAGAAAGAAAATAAAATACGAAAAAAAATTAAAGCAAAAGAAAAAAGATAAATAAACCACAAAAAAACAAAAATACTACAAAAAATATAAAAAGTAAGAAAATGAAAAAGGACAAAAATTGAATAAAAATTTCAAAAATGAAATGGAATGACAAAATGAAAAAAATTAGTTTAAAAAATACAAAAAATTGAAAAACATATAAGTTCTAACAATATAAAAAGTTTGAGAATTTAAAAACACAAATAAGAAATGAAAGGAAATTTATGGAAAAAAAAAAGAATTGGAATAAAAAATAGAAAAATAAAATTTTTAAAACGACGAAAAATTAAAATAAGAAAAAAAATTAAAGCAAAAGAAAAAAGATAAATAAAGCATGAAAAAAAAAACAAAAATACAACAAAAAATTATAAAAGGTAAGAAAATGAAAGAGGACAAAAAATGAATAAAAATTTCAAAAATGAAATGGAATGACAAAATGAAAATAAAATTAGTTTAAAAAATAAAAAAAAATTGAAAAACATATAAGACCTAACAATATAAAAAAAGTCAGACAAAAAATTAAAAAAGAGAAAAGTTAATGCAAAATAAAAAAAAAGTATGAGAATTTAAAAGCGCAAATAAGAAATGAAAGGAAATTTGAGGAAAAAAAGAGACAAAAGATTTGGAATAAAAAATAGAAATTTTTAAAACAACAAAAAAAATAAAAACAAGTAAAAATGAAAGCTTATGAAAAAAAAAGCAAAAAGAAGGCAAATTATGAAGGGAAAAAGTTATTAAAAAATTACAAAGTAGAAAAAAAAAGAAAATGAAAAATAAATTAAGAGAAAAAATTAAATAAAATACCAAAAAAGGAAAAAATAAAAATAAACAAAGTAAGAAAATAAAAAATTAGCGAATCAAAAAATATAAAAAGACAAAATGAATAAAAATTTCAAATATAAAATGAAAAAAACTATTGGTTCAGAATGTACAAAGAAAAATAAAAAAAATATAACAAACAGAGGAAAAAGATATAAAATATGAAAGATGAAAAATAAAATAAAAGAAAGTGCACAAAAAAAGAAGTTTGAGGTTTTAACACTATAAAGAAGAAATAAAAAAAGGTGTGAACAAAAAGATTTAAGAAAAAAAAATGAAAATACAAAATATATAAAATAAAATTTGAGAAAAAGAAGAAAAAAATAAAAAATGAAGAGGCAAAAATATGAAATAAAAGAAAAAGAAAAAAATTTATAGAAAATTTTAAAACAAAGAAAAAAGTGAACAAAAAAGAATGATGGCATATAAAAAAAAAGTAAAAAAAAAGAAGAAAAATTTGGAAGGAGAAAAAGTTAATGAAAAAAATATAAAAATGCAATAGAAAATAACCAAGAATGATAAAAGAAAAAAAGATAAAAAAAATTAAAAATTCCAAAACTTTATAAAAATTTATGAAATTATGAATAAAGAAAGAAAATAAAATAAGAAAAAAAATTAAAGCAAAAGAAAAAAGATAGATAAAGCACGAAAAAAGAAAAAAAAAACAAAAAATTATAAAAAGTAAGAAAATGAAAAAGGACAAAAATTGAATAAAAATTTCAAAAATGAAATGGAATGACAAAATGAAAAAAAAATTAGTTTAAAAAATACAAAAAATTAAAAAACATATAAGACCAAACAATCTAAAAAGTCTGACAAAAAATTAAAAAAGAGAAAAGTTAATGCTAAATAAAAAAAAAGTATGAGAATTTAAAAACGCAAATAAGAAATGAAAGGAAATTTGTGGAAAAAAAAGAAAAGACAAAAGATTTGGAATAAAAAAGAGAAAAATAAAAATTTTTAAAACAGCGAAAAAATTAAAAAAAGTAAAAATGAAAACATATGAAAAAAAAAAAGCAAAAAGAAGGAAAATTGCAAAGGGAAAAAGTTATTAAGAAATTACAAAGTAGAAAAAAATAAATTAAGAGAAAAAATTAAATAAAATACCAAAAAAGGAAAAAATAAAAAATTAGCGAATCAAAAAAATATAAAAAGACAAAATGAATAATCAAATATAAAATGGAAAAAACTTTTAGTCTATAATTTACAAAGAAAAAGAAAAAAAAAAACAAATAGAGGAAAAAGATATAAAATATGAAAGATGAAAAATAAAATAAAAGAAAGTGCACAAAAAAATAAGTTTGAGGTTTTAAAGTTATAAAGAAGAAAAAAAAAAAGGTGTGAACAAAAAGATTTAAGAAAAAAATAAAAAATGAAAATACAAAATATATAAAATAAAATTTGAGAAAAAGAAGAAAAAAATAAAGAATGAAGAGGCAAAAATATGAAATAAAACAAAAAGAAAAAAATTTATAGAAAATTTTAAAACAAAGAAAAACCTGAACGAAAAAGAATGAAAGCACATAAAAAAAAAGTAAAAAAAAGAAGAAAAATTATAAAAATGCAACAGAAAATAACCAAGAATGATAAAAGAAAAAAAGATAGAAAAATAAAAAATTTCAAAACTTTATAAAAATTTATGAAATTATGAATAAAGAAAGAAAATAAAATAAGAAAAAAAATTAAAGCAAAAGAAAAAAGATAGATAAAGCACGAAAAAAGAAAAAAAAACAAAAAATTATAAAAAGTAAGAAAATGAAAAAGGACAAAAATTGAATAAAAATTTCAAAAATGAAATGGAATGACAAAATGAAAAAAAAATTAGTTTAAAAAATACAAAAAATTAAAAAACATATAAGACCAAACAATCTAAAAAGTCTGACAAAAAATTAAAAAAGAGAAAAGTTAATGCAAAATAAAAAAAAAGTATGAGAATTTAAAAACGCAAATAAGAAATGAAAGGAAATTTGTGGAAAAAAAAAAGAAAAGACAAAAGATTTGGAATAAAAAAGAGAAAAATAAAAATTTTTAAAACAACGAAAAAATTAAAAAAAGTAAAAATGAAAACATATGGAAAAAAAATGCAAAAAGAAGGAAAACTGCAAAGGGAAAAAGTTATTAAAAATTTACAAAGTAAAAAAAAATTAGGGAATCAAAAAATATAAAAGGAAAAAAATAAAAATAAACAAAGTAAGAAAATAAAAAATTAGCGAATCAAAAAATATAAAAAGACAAAATGAATAAAAATTTCAAATATAAAAAGAAAGTGCACAAAAAAAGAAGTTTGAGGTTTTAAAATTACAAAGAAGAAATAAAAAAAGGTGTGAACAAAAAGATTTAAGAAAAAAATAACAAATGAAATATAAAATATATAAAAAAAATATTTGAGAAAAAAAAAGAGAAAAAGAAGAAAAAAATAAAAAATGAAGAGGCAAAAATATGAAATAAAACAAAAAGAAAAAAAATACAAAAAAAGGACAAAAATTGAATAAAAATTTCAAAAATGAAATGGAATGTCAAAATGAAAAAAAATTAGTTTAAAAAATACAAAAAAATTGAAAAACATATAAGTCCTAACAATATAAAAATTCAGACAAAAAATTAGAAAAGAAAAAAGTTAATGCAAAATAAAAAAAAGTATGAGAATTTAAAAATGCAAATAAGAAATGAAAGGAAATTTGTGGAAAAAAAAAGAGAAGCAAGAAAAGACAAAAGATTTGGAATAAAAAATAGAAAAATAAAAATTTTTAAAACAACGAAAAAATGAAAGCATATGAAAAAAAAAGTAAAAAGAAGGAAATTGTGAAGGGAAAAAGTTATTAAAAAATTACAAAGTTGAAAAAAAATAAATTAAGAGAAAAAATTAAATAAAATACCCAGAAAGGAAAAATAAAAAATTAGCGAAGCAAAAAAATATAAAAAGACAAATGAATAAAAATTTCAAATATAAAATGGAAAAAACTTTTAGTTTAGAATGTAGAAAGAAAAACAAAAAAAAAACAAATAGAGGAAAAAGATATAAAATATGAAAGATGAAAAATAAAATAAAAGAAAGTGCACAAAAAAAGAAGTTTGAGGTTTTAAAATTATAAAGAAGAAATAAAAAAAGGTGTGAACAAAAAGATTTAAGAAAAAAATAAAAAATGAAGAGGCAAAAATATGAAAAAAAAAGAAAAAGAAAAAAGTGAACAAAAAAAAATGAAAGCACAAAAAAAAAGTAAAAAAAAGTAGAAAAATTTGAAAGGAGAAAAAGTTAATGAAAAATTATAAAAATGCAATAGAAAATAACCAAGAATGATAAAAGAAAAAAAGATAGAAAAATAAAAAATTCTAAAACTTTATAAAAATTTATGAAATTATAAATAAAGAAAGAAAATAAAATACGAAAAAAAATTAAAGCAAAAGAAAAAAGATAAATAAACCACAAAAAAACAAAAATACTACAAAAAATATAAAAAGTAAGAAAATGAAAAAGGACAAAAATTGAATAAAAATTTCAAAAATGAAATGGAATGACA
This sequence comes from Durio zibethinus, assembly GCF_047325235.1. NCBI lineage: Eukaryota > Viridiplantae > Streptophyta > Magnoliopsida > Malvales > Malvaceae > Durio > Durio zibethinus. The sequence goes on along the minus strand of NC_143180.1, from coordinate 11,845,705 downwards.
AAATGAAAAAAATTAGTTTAAAAAATACAAAAAATTGAAAAACATATAAGTTCTAACAATATAAAAAGTTTGAGAATTTAAAAACACAAATAAGAAATGAAAGGAAATTTATGGAAAAAAAAAAGAATTGGAATAAAAAATAGAAAAATAAAATTTTTAAAACGACGAAAAATTAAAATAAGAAAAAAAATTAAAGCAAAAGAAAAAAGATAAATAAAGCATGAAAAAAAAAAAAAATACAACAAAAAATTATAAAAGGTAAGAAAATGAAAGAGGACAAAAAATGAATAAAAATTTCAAAAATGAAATGGAATGACAAAATGAAAATAAAATTAGTTTAAAAAATAAAAAAAAAATTGAAAAACATATAAGACCTAACAATATAAAAAAAGTCAGACAAAAAATTAAAAAAGAGAAAAGTTAATGCAAAATAAAAAAAAAGTATGAGAATTTAAAAGCGCAAATAAGAAATGAAAGGAAATTTGAGGAAAAAAAGAGACAAAAGATTTGGAATAAAAAATAGAAATTTTTAAAACAACAAAAAAAATAAAAACAAGTAAAAATGAAAGCTTATGAAAAAAAAAGCAAAAAGAAGGCAAATTATGAAGGGAAAAAGTTATTAAAAAATTACAAAGTAGAAAAAAAAAGAAAATGAAAAATAAATTAAGAGAAAAAATTAAATAAAATACCAAAAAAGGAAAAAATAAAAATAAACAAAGTAAGAAAATAAAAAATTAGCGAATCAAAAAATATAAAAAGACAAAATGAATAAAAATTTCAAATATAAAATGAAAAAAACTATTGGTTCAGAATGTACAAAGAAAAATAAAAAAAATATAACAAACAGAGGAAAAAGATATAAAATATGAAAGATGAAAAATAAAATAAAAGAAAGTGCACAAAAAAAGAAGTTTGAGGTTTTAACACTATAAAGAAGAAATAAAAAAAGGTGTGAACAAAAAGATGTAAGAAAAAAAAATGAAAATACAAAATATATAAAATAAAATTTGAGAAAAAGAAGAAAAAAATAAAAAATGAAGAGGCAAAAATATGAAATAAAAGAAAAAGAAAAAAATTTATAGAAAATTTTAAAACAAAGAAAAAAGTGAACAAAAAAGAATGATGGCATATAAAAAAAAAGTAAAAAAAAAGAAGAAAAATTTGGAAGGAGAAAAAGTTAATGAAAAAAATATAAAAATGCAATAGAAAATAACCAAGAATGATAAAAGAAAAAAAGATAAAAAAAATTAAAAATTCCAAAACTTTATAAAAATTTATGAAATTATGAATAAAGAAAGAAAATAAAATAAGAAAAAAAATTAAAGCAAAAGAAAAAAGATAGATAAAGCACGAAAAAAGAAAAAAAAACAAAAAATTATAAAAAGTAAGAAAATGAAAAAGGACAAAAATTGAATAAAAATTTCAAAAATGAAATGGAATGACAAAATGAAAAAAAAATTAGTTTAAAAAATACAAAAAATTAAAAAACATATAAGACCAAACAATCTAAAAAGTCTGACAAAAAATTAAAAAAGAGAAAAGTTAATGCTAAATAAAAAAAAAGTATGAGAATTTAAAAACGCAAATAAGAAATGAAAGGAAATTTGTGGAAAAAAAAGAAAAGACAAAAGATTTGGAATAAAAAAGAGAAAAATAAAAATTTTTAAAACAGCGAAAAAATTAAAAAAAGTAAAAATGAAAACATATGAAAAAAAAAAAGCAAAAAGAAGGAAAATTGCAAAGGGAAAAAGTTATTAAGAAATTACAAAGTAGAAAAAAATAAATTAAGAGAAAAAATTAAATAAAATACCAAAAAAGGAAAAAATAAAAAATTAGCGAATCAAAAAAATATAAAAAGACAAAATGAATAATCAAATATAAAATGGAAAAAACTTTTAGTCTATAATTTACAAAGAAAAAGAAAAAAAAAAACAAATAGAGGAAAAAGATATAAAATATGAAAGATGAAAAATAAAATAAAAGAAAGTGCACAAAAAAATAAGTTTGAGGTTTTAAAGTTATAAAGAAGAAAAAAAAAAAGGTGTGAACAAAAAGATTTAAGAAAAAAATAAAAAATGAAAATACAAAATATATAAAATAAAATTTGAGAAAAAAAAGAAAAAAATAAAGAATGAAGAGGCAAAAATATGAAATAAAACAAAAAGAAAAAAATTTATAGAAAATTTTAAAACAAAGAAAAACCTGAACGAAAAAGAATGAAAGCACATAAAAAAAAGTAAAAAAAAGAAGAAAAATTATAAAAATGCAACAGAAAATAACCAAGAATGATAAAAGAAAAAAAGATAGAAAAATAAAAAATTTCAAAACTTTATAAAAATTTATGAAATTATGAATAAAGAAAGAAAATAAAATAAGAAAAAAAATTAAAGCAAAAGAAAAAAGATAGATAAAGCACGAAAAAAGAAAAAAAAACAAAAAATTATAAAAAGTAAGAAAATGAAAAAGGACAAAAATTGAATAAAAATTTCAAAAATGAAATGGAATGACAAAATGAAAAAAAAATTAGTTTAAAAAATACAAAAAATTAAAAAACATATAAGACCAAACAATCTAAAAAGTCTGACAAAAAATTAAAAAAGAGAAAAGTTAATGCAAAATAAAAAAAAAGTATGAGAATTTAAAAACGCAAATAAGAAATGAAAGGAAATTTGTGGAAAAAAAAAAGAAAAGACAAAAGATTTGGAATAAAAAAGAGAAAAATAAAAATTTTTAAAACAACGAAAAAATTAAAAAAAGTAAAAATGAAAACATATGGAAAAAAAATGCAAAAAGAAGGAAAACTGCAAAGGGAAAAAGTTATTAAAAATTTACAAAGTAAAAAAAAATTAGGGAATCAAAAAATATAAAAGGAAAAAAATAAAAATAAACAAAGTAAGAAAATAAAAAATTAGCGAATCAAAAAATATAAAAAGACAAAATGAATAAAAATTTCAAATATAAAAAGAAAGTGCACAAAAAAAGAAGTTTGAGGTTTTAAAATTACAAAGAAGAAATAAAAAAAGGTGTGAACAAAAAGATTTAAGAAAAAAATAACAAATGAAATATAAAATATATAAAAAAAATATTTGAGAAAAAAAATGAGAAAAAGAAGAAAAAAATAAAAAATGAAGAGGCAAAAATATGAAATAAAACAAAAAGAAAAAAAATACAAAAAAAGGACAAAAATTGAATAAAAATTTCAAAAATGAAATGGAATGTCAAAATGAAAAAAAATTAGTTTAAAAAATACAAAAAAATTGAAAAACATATAAGTCCTAACAATATAAAAATTCAGACAAAAAATTAGAAAAGAAAAAAGTTAATGCAAAATAAAAAAAAGTATGAGAATTTAAAAATGCAAATAAGAAATGAAAGGAAATTTGTGGAAAAAAAAAGAGAAGCAAGAAAAGACAAAAGATTTGGAATAAAAAATAGAAAAATAAAAATTTTTAAAACAACGAAAAAATGAAAGCATATGAAAAAAAAAGTAAAAAGAAGGAAATTGTGAAGGGAAAAAGTTATTAAAAAATTACAAAGTTGAAAAAAAATAAATTAAGAGAAAAAATTAAATAAAATACCCAGAAAGGAAAAATAAAAAATTAGCGAAGCAAAAAAATATAAAAAGACAAATGAATAAAAATTTCAAATATAAAATGGAAAAAACTTTTAGTTTAGAATGTAGAAAGAAAAACAAAAAAAAAACAAATAGAGGAAAAAGATATAAAATATGAAAGATGAAAAATAAAATAAAAGAAAGTGCACAAAAAAAGAAGTTTGAGGTTTTAAAATTATAAAGAAGAAATAAAAAAAGGTGTGAACAAAAAGATTTAAGAAAAAAATAAAAAATGAAGAGGCAAAAATATGAAAAAAAAATAAAAAGAAAAAAGTGAACAAAAAAAAATGAAAGCACAAAAAAAAAGTAAAAAAAAGTAGAAAAATTTGAAAGGAGAAAAAGTTAATGAAAAATTATAAAAATGCAATAGAAAATAACCAAGAATGATAAAAGAAAAAAAGATAGAAAAATAAAAAATTCTAAAACTTTATAAAAATTTATGAAATTATAAATAAAGAAAGAAAATAAAATACGAAAAAAAATTAAAGCAAAAGAAAAAAGATAAATAAACCACAAAAAAACAAAAATACTACAAAAAATATAAAAAGTAAGAAAATGAAAAAGGACAAAAATTGAATAAAAATTTCAAAAATGAAATGGAATGACAAAATGAAAAAAATTAGTTTAAAAAATACAAAAAATTGAAAAACATATAAGTTCTAACAATATAAAAAGTTTGAGAATTTAAAAACACAAATAAGAAATGAAAGGAAATTTATGGAAAAAAAAAAGAATTGGAATAAAAAATAGAAAAATAAAATTTTTAAAACGACGAAAAATTAAAATAAGAAAAAAAATTAAAGCAAAAGAAAAAAGATAAATAAAGCATGAAAAAAAAAACAAAAATACAACAAAAAATTATAAAAGGTAAGAAAATGAAAGAGGACAAAAAATGAATAAAAATTTCAAAAATGAAATGGAATGACAAAATGAAAATAAAATTAGTTTAAAAAATAAAAAAAAAATTGAAAAACATATAAGACCTAACAATATAAAAAAAGTCAGACAAAAAATTAAAAAAGAGAAAAGTTAATGCAAAATAAAAAAAAAGTATGAGAATTTAAAAGCGCAAATAAGAAATGAAAGGAAATTTGAGGAAAAAAAGAGACAAAAGATTTGGAATAAAAAATAGAAATTTTTAAAACAACAAAAAAAATAAAAACAAGTAAAAATGAAAGCTTATGAAAAAAAAAGCAAAAAGAAGGCAAATTATGAAGGGAAAAAGTTATTAAAAAATTACAAAGTAGAAAAAAAAAGAAAATGAAAAATAAATTAAGAGAAAAAATTAAATAAAATACCAAAAAAGGAAAAAATAAAAATAAACAAAGTAAGAAAATAAAAAATTAGCGAATCAAAAAATATAAAAAGACAAAATGAATAAAAATTTCAAATATAAAATGAAAAAAACTATTGGTTCAGAATGTACAAAGAAAAATAAAAAAAATATAACAAATAGAGGAAAAAGATATAAAATATGAAAGATGAAAAATAAAATAAAAGAAAGTGCACAAAAAAATAAGTTTGAGGTTTTAAAGTTATAAAGAAGAAAAAAAAAAGGTGTGAACAAAAAGATTTAAGAAAAAAATAAAAAATGAAAATACAAAATATATAAAATAAAATTTGAGAAAAAGAAGAAAAAAATAAAGAATGAAGAGGCAAAAATATGAAATAAAACAAAAAGAAAAAAATTTATAGAAAATTTTAAAACAAAGAAAAACCTGAACGAAAAAGAATGAAAGCACATAAAAAAAAGTAAAAAAAAGAAGAAAAATTATAAAAATGCAACAGAAAATAACCAAGAATGATAAAAGAAAAAAAGATAGAAGAATAAAAAATTCCAAAACTTTATAAAAATTTATGAAATTATGAATAAAGAAAGAAAATAAAATAAGAAAAAAAATTAAAGCAAAAGAAAAAAGATAGATAAAGCACGAAAAAAGAAAAAAAAACAAAAAATTATAAAAAGTAAGAAAATGAAAAAGGACAAAAATTGAATAAAAATTTCAAAAATGAAATGGAATGACAAAATGAAAAAAAAATTAGTTTAAAAAATACAAAAAATTAAAAAACATATAAGACCAAACAATCTAAAAAGTCTGACAAAAAATTAAAAAAGAGAAAAGTTAATGCAAAATAAAAAAAAAGTATGAGAATTTAAAAACGCAAATAAGAAATGAAAGGAAATTTGTGGAAAAAAAAGAAAAGACAAAAGATTTGGAATAAAAAAGAGAAAAATAAAAAATTTTAAAACAGCGAAAAAATTAAAAAAAGTAAAAATGAAAACATATGAAAAAAAAAAAGCAAAAAGAAGGAAAATTGCAAAGGGAAAAAGTTATTAAGAAATTACAAAGTAGAAAAAAATAAATTAAGAGAAAAAATTAAATAAAATACCAAAAAAGGAAAAAATAAAAAATTAGCGAATCAAAAAAATATAAAAAGACAAAATGAATAATCAAATATAAAATGGAAAAAACTTTTAGTTTATAATTTACAAAGAAAAAGAAAAAAAAAACAAATAGAGGAAAAAGATATAAAATATGAAAGATGAAAAATAAAATAAAAGAAAGTGCACAAAAAAATAAGTTTGAGGTTTTAAAGTTATAAAGAAGAAAAGAAAAAGGTGTGAACAAAAAGATTTAAGAAAAAAATAAAAAATGAAAATAAAAAATATATAAAATAAAATTTGAGAAAAAGAAGAAAAAAATAAAGAATGAAGAGGCAAAAATATGAAATAAAACAAAAAGAAAAAAATTTATAGAAAATTTTAAAACAAAGAAAAACCTGAACGAAAAAGAATGAAAGCACATAAAAAAAAGTAAAAAAAAGAAGAAAAATTATAAAAATGCAACAGAAAATAACCAAGAATGATAAAAGAAAAAAAGATAGAAAAATAAAAAATTCCAAAACTTTATAAAAATTTATGAAATTATGAATAAAGAAAGAAAATAAAATAAGAAAAAAAATTAAAGCAAAAGAAAAAAGATAGATAAAGCACGAAAAAAGAAAAAAAAACAAAAAATTATAAAAAGTAAGAAAATGAAAAAGGACAAAAATTGAATAAAAATTTCAAAAATGAAATGGAATGACAAAATGAAAAAAAAATTAGTTTAAAAAATACAAAAAATTAAAAAACATATAAGTCCAAACAATCTAAAAAGTCTGACAAAAAATTAAAAAAGAGAAAAGTTAATGCAAAATAAAAAAAAAGTATGAGAATTTAAAAACGCAAATAAGAAATGAAAGGAAATTTGTGGAAAAAAAAGAAAAGACAAAAGATTTGGAATAAAAAAGAGAAAAATAAAAATTTTTAAAACAGCGAAAAAATTAAAAAAAGTAAAAATGAAAACATATGAAAAAAAAAAAGCAAAAAGAAGGAAAATTGCAAAGGGAAAAAGTTATTAAGAAATTACAAAGTAGAAAAAATTAAATTAAGAGAAAAAATTAAATAAAATACCAAAAAAGGAAAAAATAAAAAATTAGCGAATCAAAAAAATATAAAAAGACAAAATGAATAATCAAATATAAAGTGGAAAAAAACTTTTAGTTTATAATTTACAAAGAAAAAGAAAAAAAAATAACAAATAGAGGAAAAAGATATAAAATATGAAAGATGAAAAATAAAATAAAAGAAAGTGCACAAAAAAATAAGTTTGAGGTTTTAAAGTTATAAAGAAGAAAAAAAAAAGGTGTGAACAAAAAGATTTAAGAAAAAATAAAAAAATGAAAATACAAAATATATAAAATAAAATTTGAGAAAAAGAAGAAAAAAATAAAGAATGAAGAGGCAAAAATATGAAATAAAACAAAAAGAAAAAAATTTATAGAAAATTTTAAAACAAAGAAAAACCTGAACGAAAAAGAATGAAAGCACATAAAAAAAAGTAAAAAAAAGAAGAAAAATTATAAAAATGCAACAGAAAATAACCAAGAATGATAAAAGAAAAAAAGATAGAAAAATAAAAAATTCCAAAACTTTATAAAAATTTATGAAATTATGAATAAAGAAAGAAAATAAAATAAGAAAAAAAATTAAAGCAAAAGAAAAAAGATAGATAAAGCACGAAAAAAGAAAAAAAAACAAAAATTATAAAAAGTAAGAAAATGAAAAAGGACAAAAATTGAATAAAAATTTCAAAAATGAAATGGAATGACAAAATGAAAAAAAAATTAAAAAACATATAAGACCAAACAATCTAAAAAGTCTGACAAAAAATTAAAAAAGAGAAAAGTTAATGCAAAATAAAAAAAAAGTATGAGAATTTAAAAACGCAAATAAGAAATGAAAGGAAATTTGTGGAAAAAAAAAAGAAAAGACAAAAGATTTGGAATTAAAAAGAGAAAAATAAAAATTTTTAAAACAACGAAAAAATTAAAAAAAAGTAAAAATGAAAACATATGGAAAAAAATGCAAAAAGAAGGAAAACTGCAAAGGGAAAAAGTTATTAAAAATTTACAAAGTAAAAAAAAATTAGGGAATCAAAAAATATAAAAGGAAAAAAAAAATAAACAAAGTAAAAAAATAAAAAATTAGGGAATCAAAAAATATAAAAAGACAAAATGAATAAAAATTTCAAATATAAAAAGAAAGTGCACAAAAAAAGAAGTTTGAGGTTTTAAAATTACAAAGAAGAAATAAAAAAAGGTGTGAACAAAAAGATTTAAGAAAAAAATAACAAATGAAATATAAAATATATAAAAAAAATATTTGAGAAAAAAAATGAGAAAAAAGAAGAAAAAAATAAAAAATGAAGAGGCAAAAATATGAAATAAAACAAAAAGAAAAAAAATACAAAAAAAGGACAAAAATTGAATAAAAATTTCAAAAATGAAATGGAATGACAAAATGAAAAAAAATTAGTTTAAAAAATACCAAAAAATTGAAAAACATATAAGTCCTAACAATATAAAAATTCAGACAAAAAATTAGAAAAGAAAAAAGTTAATGCAAAATAAAAAAAAAGTATGAGAATTTAAAAATGCAAATAAGAAATGAAAGGAAATTTGTGGAAAAAAAAAGAGAAGCAAGAAAAGACAAAAGATTTGGAATAAAAAATAGAAAAATAAAAATTTTTAAAACAATGAAAAAATGAAAGCATATGAAAAAAAAAGTAAAAAGAAGGAAATTGTGAAGGGAAAAAGTTATTAAAAAATTACAAAGTTGAAAAAAAATAAATTAAGAGAAAAAATTAAATAAAATACCCAGAAAGGAAAAATAAAAATAAACAAAGTAAGAAAATAAAAAATTAGCGAAGCAAAAAAATATAAAAAGACAAATGAATAAAAATTTCAAATATAAAATGGAAAAAACTTTTAGTTTAGAATGTAGAAAGAAAAACAAAAAAAAAACAAATAGAGGAAAAAGATATAAAATATGAAAGATGAAAAATAAAATAAAAGAAAGTGCACAAAAAAAGAAGTTTGAGGTTTTAAAATTATAAAGAAGAAATAAAAAAAAGGTGTAAACAAAAAGATTTAAGAAAAAAATAAAAAATGAAAATGCAAAATATAGAAAATAAAATTTGAGAAAAAGAAGAGAAAAATAAAAAATGAAGAGGCAAAAATATGAAAAAAAAATAAAAAGAAAAAAATTTATAGAAAATTTTAAAACAAAGAAAAAAGTGAACAAAAAAAAAATGAAAGCACATAAAAAAAAAGTAAAAAAAAGAAGAAAAATTTGAAAGGAGAAAAAGTTAATGAAAAATTATAAAAATGCAATAGAAAATAACCAAGAATGATAAAAGAAAAAAAGATAGAAAAATAAAAAATTCTAAAACTTTATAAAAATTTATGAAATTATAAATAAAGAAAGAAAATAAAATACGAAAAAAAATTAAAGCAAAAGAAAAAAGATAAATAAAGCACAAAAAAACAAAAATACTACAAAAAATATAAAAAGTAAGAAAATAAAAAAGGACAAAAATTGAATAAAAATTTCAAAAATGAAATGGAATGACAAAATGAAAAAAATTAGTTTAAAAAATACAAAAAATTGAAAAACATATAAGTTCTAACAATATAAAAAGTTTGAGAATTTAAAAACACAAATAAGAAAGGAAAGGAAATTTATGGAAAAAAAAAAGAATTGGAATAAAAAATAGAAAAATAAAATTTTTAAAACGACGAAAAATTAAATTAAGAAAAAAAATTAAAGCAAAAGAAAAAAGATAAATAAAGCATGAAAAAAAAACAAAAATACAACAAAAAATTATAAAAGGTAAGAAAATGAAAGAGGACAAAAAATGAATAAAAATTTCAAAAATGAAATGGAATGACAAAATGAAAATAAAATTAGTTTAAAAAATAAAAATAAAATTGAAAAACATATAAGACCTAACAATATAAAAAAAGTCAGACAAAAAATTAAAAAAGAGAAAAGTTAATGCAAAATAAAAAAAAGTATGAGAATTTAAAAGCGCAAATAAGAAATGAAAGGAAATTTGAGGAAAAAAAGAGACAAAAGATTTGGAATAAAAAATAGAAAAATAGAAATTTTTAAAACAACAAAAAAAATTAAAACAAGTAAAAATGAAAGCTTATGAAAAAAAAAGCAAAAAGAAGGCAAATTATGAAGGGAAAAAGTTATTAAAAAATTACAAAGTAGAAAAAAAAAGAAAATAAAAAATAAATTAAGAGAAAAAATTAAATAAAATACCAAAAAAGGAAAAAATAAAAATAAACAAAGTAAGAAAATAAAAAATTAGCGAATCAAAAAATATAAAAAGACAAAATGAATAAAAATTTCAAATATAAAATGAAAAAAACTATTGGTTCAAAATGTACAAAGAAAAATAAAAAAAATATAACAAACAGAGGAAAAAGATATAAAATATGAAAGATGAAAAATAAATTAAAAGAAAGTGCACAAAAAAAGAAGTTTGAGGTTTTAAAACTATAAAGAAGAAATAAAAAAAGGTGTGAACAAAAAGATCTAAGAAAAAAAAAATGAAAATACAAAATATATAAAATAAAATTTGAGAAAAAGAAGAAAAAAATAAAAAATGAAGAGGCAAAAATATGAAATAAAAGAAAAAGAAAAAAATTTATAGAAAATTTTAAAACAAAGAAAAAAGTGTACAAAAAAGAATGATGGCATATAAAAAAAAAAGTAAAAAAAAAGAAGAAAAATTTGGAAGGAGAAAAAGTTAATGAAAAAAATATAAAAATGCAATAGAAAATAACCAAGAATGATAAAAGAAAAAAAGATAAAAAAATTAAAAATTCCAAAACTTTATAAAAATTTATGAAATTATGAATAAAGAAAGAAAATAAAATAAGAAAAAAAATTAAAGCAAAAGAAAAAAGATACATAAAGCACGAAAAAAGAAAAAAAAAAACAAAAAATTATAAAAAGTAAGAAAATGAAAAAGGACAAAAATTGAATAAAAATTTCAAAAATGAAATGGAATGACAAAATGAAAAAAAAAATAGTTTAAAAAATACAAAAAATTAAAAAACATATAAGACCAAAAAATCTAAAAAGTCTGACAAAAAATTAAAAAAGAGAAAAGTTAATGCAAAATAAAAAAAAAGTATGAGAATTTAAAAACGCAAATAAGAAATGAAAGGAAATTTGTGGAAAAAAAAGAAAAGACAAAAGATTTGGAATAAAAAAGAGAAAAATAAAAATTTTTAAAACAACGAAAAAATTAAAAAAAGTAAAAATGAAAACATATGAAAAAAAAAAGCAAAAAGAAGGAAAATTGCAAAGGGAAAAAGTTATTAAGAAATTACAAAGTAGAAAAAAATAATTAAGAGAAAAAATTAAATAAAATACCAAAAAAGGAAAAAATAAAAAATTAGCGAATCAAAAAAATATAAAAAGACAAAATGAATAATCAAATATAAAATGGAAAAAACTTTTAGTTTATAATTTACAAAGAAAAAGAAAAAAAATAACAAATAGAGGAAAAAGATATAAAATATGAAAGATGAAAAATAAAATAAAAGAAAGTGCACAAAAAAATAAGTTTGAGGTTTTAAAGTTATAAAGAAGAAAAAAAAAAAAGGTGTGAACAAAAAGATTTAAGAAAAAAATAAAAAATGAAAATACAAAATATATAAAATAAAATTTGAGAAAAAGAAGAAAAAAATAAAGAATGAAGAGGCAAAAATATGAAATAAAAGAAAAAGAAAAAAATTTATAGAAAATTTTAAAACAAAGAAAAACCTAAACGAAAAAGAATGAAAGCACATAAAAAAAAGTAAAAAAAGGAAGAAAAATTATAAAAATGCAACAGAAAATAACCAAGAATGATAAAAGAAAAAAAGATAAAAAAATAAAAAATTCCAAAACTTTATAAAAATTTATGAAATTATGAATAAAGAAAGAAAATAAAATAAGAAAAAAAATTAAAGCAAAAGAAAAAAGATAGATAAAGCACGAAAAAAGAAAAAAAAACAAAAAATTATAAAAAGTAAGAAAATGAAAAAGGACAAAAATTGAATAAAAATTTCAAAAATGAAATGGAATGACAAAATGAAAAAAAAAATAGTTTAAAAAATACAAAAAATTAAAAAACATATAAGACCAAACAATCTAAAAAGTCTGACAAAAAATTAAAAAAGAGAAAGGTTAATGCAAAATAAAAAAAAAAAGTATGAGAATTTAAAAACGCAAATAAGAAATGAAAGGAAATTTGTGGAAAAAAAAAGAAAAGACAAAAGATTTGGAATAAAAAAGAGAAAAATAAAAATTTTTAAAACAACGAAAAAATAAAAAAAAGTAAAAATGAAAACATATGGAAAAAAAAAAGCAAAAAGAAGGAAAATTGCAAAGGGAAAAAGTTATTAAAAATTTACAAAGTAAAAAAAAATTATGGAATCAAAAAATATAAAAGGAAAAAAATAAAAATAATCAAAGTAAGAAAATAAAAAATTAGGGAATCAAAAAATATAAAAAGACAAAATGAATAAAAATTTCAAATATAAAAAGAAAGTGCACAAAAAAAGAAGTTTGAGGTTTTAAAATTACAAAGAAGAAATAAAAAAAGGTGTGAACAAAAAGATTTAAGAAAAAAATAACAAATGAAAATATAAAATATATAAAAAAAATATTTGAGAAAAAAAATGAGAAAAAGAAGAAAAAAATAAAAAATGAAGAGGCAAAAATATGAAATAAAACAAAAAGAAAAAAAATACAAAAAAAGGACAAAAATTGAATAAAAATTTCAAAAATGAAATGGAATGACAAAATGAAAAAAAATTAGTTTAAAAAATACAAAAAAATTGAAAAACATATAAGTCCTAACAATATAAAAATTCAGACAAAAAATTAAAAAAGAAAAAAGTTAATGCAAAATAAAAAAAAGTATGAGAATTTAAAAATGCAAATAAGAAATGAAAGGAAATTTGTGGAAAAAAAAAGAGAAGCAAGAAAAGACAAAAGATTTGGAATAAAAAATAGAAAAATAAAAATTTTTAAAACAACGAAAAAATGAAAGCATATGAAAAAAAAGTAAAAAGAAGGAAATTGTGAAGGGAAAAAGTTATTAAAAAATTACAAAGTTGAAAAAAAATAAATTAAGAGAAAAAATTAAATAAAATACCCAGAAAGGAAAAATAAAAATAAAAAAGGACAAAATGAAAATAAAAAAGGACAAAAATTGAATAAAAATTTCAAAAATGAAATGGAATGACAAAATGAAAAAAATTAGTTTAAAAAATACAAAAAATTGAAAAACATATAAGTTCTAACAATATAAAAAGTTTGAGAATTTAAAAACACAAATAAGAAAGGAAAGGAAATTTATGGAAAAAAAAAAAGAATTGGAATAAAAAATAGAAAAATAAAATTTTTAAAACGACGAAAAATTAAAATAAGAAAAAAAATTAAAGCAAAAGAAAAAATATAAATAAAGCATGAAAAAAAAAAACAAAAATACAAAAAAAAATTATAAAAGGTAAGAAAATGAAAGAGGACAAAAAATGAATAAAAATTTCAAAAATGAAATGGAATGACAAAATGAAAATAAAATTAGTTTAAAAAAAAAAAATTGAAAAACATATAAGACCTAACAATATAAAAAGTCAGATAAAAAATTAAAAAAGAGAAAAGTTAATGCAAAATAAAAGAAAAGTATGAGAATTTAAAAGCGCAAATAAGAAATGAAAGGAAATTTGAGGAAAAAAAGAGACAAAAGATTTGGAATAAAAAATAGAAAAATAGAAATTTTTAAAACAACAAAAAAAATTAAAACAAGTAAAAATGAAAGCTTATGAAAAAAAAAATCAAAAAGAAGGCAAATTATGAAGGGAAAAAGTTATTAAAAAATTACAAAGTAGAAAAAAAAGAAAATAAAAAATAAATTAAGAGAAAAAATTAAATAAAATACCAAAAAAGGAAAAAATAAAAATAAACAAAGTAAGAAAATAAAAAAATTAGCGAATCAAAAAATATAAAAAGACAAAATGAATAAAAATTTCAAATATAAAATGAAAAAAACTATTGGTTCAGAATATACAAAGAAAAATTAAAAAAATATAACAAACAGAGGAAAAAGATATAAAATATGAAAGATGAAAAATAAAATAAAAGAAAGTGCACAAAAAAAAAGAAGTTTGAGGTTTTAAAACTATAAAGAAGAAATAAAAAAAGGTGTGAAAAAAAAGATTTAAGAAAAAAAAATGAAAATACAAAATATATAAAATAAAATTTGAGAAAAAGAAGAAAAAAATAAAAAATGAAGAGGCAAAAATATGAAATAAAAGAAAAAGAAAAAAATTTATAGAAAATTTTAAAACAAAGAAAAAAGTGAACAAAAAAGAATGATGGCATATAAAAAAAAAAGAAGAAAAATTTGGAAGGAGAAAAAGTTAATGAAAAAAATATAAAAATGCAATAGAAAATAACCAAGAATGATAAAAGAAAAAAAGATAAAAAAATTAAAAAACTTTATAAAAATTTATGAAATTATGAATAAAGAAAGAAAATAAAATAAGAAAAAAAATTAAAGCAAAAGAAAAAAGATAGATAAAGCACGAAAAAAGAAAAAAAAAACAAAAAATTATAAAAAGTAAGAAAATGAAAAAGGACAAAAATTGAATAAAAATTTCAAAAATGAAATGGAATGACAAAATGAAAAAAAAAAATTAGTTTAAAAAATACAAAAAATTAAAAAACATATAAGACCAAACAATCTAAAAAGTCTGACAAAAAATTAAAAAAGAGAAAAGTTAATGCAAAATAAAAAAAAAGTATGAGAATTTAAAAACGCAAATAAAAAATGAAAGGAAATTTGTGGAAAAAAAAGAAAAGACAAAAGATTTGGAATAAAAAAGAGAAAAATAAAAATTTTTAAAACAGCGAAAAAATTAAAAAAAGTAAAAATGAAAACATATGAAAAAAAAAAAAGCAAAGGGAAAAAGTTATTAAGAAATTACAAAGTAGAAAAAAATAAATTAAGAGAAAAAATTAAATAAAATACCAAAAAAGGAAAAAATAAAAAATTAGCGAATCAAAAAAATATAAAAAGACAAAATGAATAATCAAATATAAAATGGAAAAAACTTTTAGTTTATAATTTACAAAGAAAAAGAAAAAAAAATAACAAATAGAGGAAAAAGATATAAAATACGAATGATGAAAAATAAAATAAAAGAAAGTGCACAAAAAAATAAGTTTGAGGTTTTAAAGTTATAAAGAAGAAAAAAAAAAGGTGTGAACAAAAAGATTTAAGAAAAAAATAAAAAATGAAAATACAAAATATATAAAATAAAATTTGAGAAAAAGAAGAAAAAAATAAAGAATGAAGAGGCAAAAATATGAAATAAAACAAAAAGAAAAAAATTTATAGAAAATTTTAAAACAAAGAAAAACCTGAACGAAAAAGAATGAAAGCACATAAAAAAAGGTAAAAAAAAGAAAAAATGCAACAGAAAATAACCAAGAATGATAAAAGAAAAAAAGATAGAAAAATAAAAAATTCCAAAACTTTATAAAAATTTATGAAATTATGAATAAAGAAAGAAAATAAAATAAGAAAAAAAATTAAAGCAAAAGAAAAAAGATAGATAAAGCACGAAAAAAGAAAAAAAAACAAAAAATTATAAAAAGTAAGAAAATGAAAAAGGACAAAAATTGAATAAAAATTTCAAAAATGAAATGGAATGACAAAATGAAAAAAAAATTAGTTTAAAAAATACAAAAAATTAAAAAACGTATAAGACCAAACAATCTAAAAAGTCTGACAAAAAATTAAAAAAGAGAAAAGTTAATGCAAAATAAAAAAAAAAAGTATGAGAATTTAAAAACGCAAATAAGAAATGAAAGGAAATTTGTGGAAAAAAAAAGAAAAGACAAAAGATTTGGAATAAAAAAGAGAAAAATAAAAATTTTTAAAACAACGAAAAAATTAAAAAAAGTAAAAATGAAAACATATGGAAAAAAAAAAAGCAAAAAGAAGGAAAATTGCAAAGGGAAAAAGTTATTAAAAATTTACAAAGTAAAAAAAAATTAGGGAATCAAAAAATATAAAAGGAAAAAAATAAAAATAAACAAAGTAAGAAAATAAAAAATTAGGGAATCAAAAAATATAAAAAGACAAAATGAATAAAAATTTCAAATATAAAAAGAAAGTGCACAAAAAAAGAAGTTTGAGGTTTTAAAATTACAAAGAAGAAATAAAAAAAGGTGTGAACAAAAAGATTTAAGAAAAAAATAACAAATGAAAATATAAAATATATAAAAAAAATATTTGAGAAAAAAAATGAGAAAAAGAAGAAAAAAATAAAAAATGAAGAGGCAAAAATATGAAATAAAACAAAAAGAAAAAAAATACAAAAAAAGGATAAAAATTGAATAAAAATTTCAAAAATGAAATGGAATGACAAAATGAAAAAAAATTAGTTTAAAAAATACCAAAAAATTGAAAAACATATAAGTCCTAACAATATAAAAATTCAGACAAAAAATTAAAAAAGAAAAAAGTTAATGCAAAATAAAAAAAAGTATGAGAATTTAAAAATGCAAAAAAGAAATGAAAGGAAATTTGTGGAAAAAAAAAGAGAAGCAAGAAAAGACAAAAGATTTGGAATAAAAAATAGCAAATAAAATTTTTTAAAACAACGAAAAAATGAAAGCATATGAAGAAAAAGTAAAAAGAAGGAAATTGTGAAGGGAAAAAGTTATTAAAAAATTACAAAGTTGAAAAAAAATAAATTAAGAGAAAAAATTAAATAAAATACCCAGAAAGGAAAAATAAAAATAAACAAAGTAAGAAAATAAAAAATTAGCGAAGCAAAAAAATATAAAAAGACAAATGAATAAAAATTTCAAATATAAAATGGAAAAAACTTTTAGTTTAGAATGTAGAAAGAAAAACAAAAAAAAAAAAACAAATAGAGGAAAAAGATATAAAATATGAAAGATGAAAAATAAAATAAAAGAAAGTGCACAAAAAAAGAAGTTTGAGGTTTTAAAATTATAAAGAAGAAATAAAAAAAGGTGTGAACAAAAAGATTTAAGAAAAAAATAAAAAATGAAAATGCAAAATATATAAAATAAAATTTGAGAAAAAGAAGAAAAAAATAAAAAATGAAGAGGCAAAAATATGAAAAAAAAATAAAAAGAAAAAAATTTATAGAAAATTTTAAAACAAAGAAAAAAGTGAACAAAAAAAAATGAAAGCACATAAAAAAAAAAGTAAAAAAAAGAAGAAAAATTTGAAAGGAGAAAAAGTTAATGAAAAATTATAAAAATGCAATAGAAAATAACCAAGAATGATAAAAGAAAAAAAGATAGAAAAATAAAAAATTCTAAAACTTTATAAAAATTTATGAAATTATAAATAAAGAAAGAAAATAAAATACGAAAAAAAATTAAAGCGAAAGAAAAAAGATAAATAAAGCACAAAAAAAAAAATAGTACAAAAAATATAAAAAGTAAGAAAATGAAAAAGGACAAAAATTGAATAAAAATTTCAAAAATGAAATGGAATGACAAAATGAAAAAAATTAGTTTAAAAAATACAAAAAATTGAAAAACATATAAGTTCTAACAATATAAAAAGTTTGAGAATTTAAAAACACAAATAAGAAATGAAAGGAAATTTATGGAAAAAAAAAAGAATTGGAATAAAAAATAGAAAAATAAAATTTTTAAAACGACGAAAAATTAAAATAAGAAAAAAAATTAAAGCAAAAGAAAAAAGATAAATAAAGCATGAAAAAAAAAAACAAAAATACAAAAAAAAATTATAAAAGGTAAGAAAATGAAAGAGGACAAAAAATGAATAAAAATTTCAAAAATGAAATGGAATGACAAAATGAAAATAAAATTAGTTTAAAAAAAAAAAATTGAAAAACATATAAGACCTAACAATATAAAAAGTCAGATAAAAAATTAAAAAAGAGAAAAGTTAATGCAAAATAAAAGAAAAGTATGAGAATTTAAAAGCGCAAATAAGAAATGAAAGGAAATTTGAGGAAAAAAAGAGACAAAAGATTTGGAATAAAAAATAGAAAAATAGAAATTTTTAAAACAACAAAAAAAATTAAAACAAGTAAAAATGAAAGCTTATGAAAAAAAAAATCAAAAAGAAGGCAAATTATGAAGGGAAAAAGTTATTAAAAAATTACAAAGTAGAAAAAAAAGAAAATAAAAAATAAATTAAGAGAAAAAATTAAATAAAATACCAAAAAAGGAAAAAATAAAAATAAACAAAGTAAGAAAATAAAAAAATTAGCGAATCAAAAAATATAAAAAGACAAAATGAATAAAAATTTCAAATATAAAATGAAAAAAACTATTGGTTCAGAATATACAAAGAAAAATAAAAAAAATATAACAAACAGAGGAAAAAGATATAAAATATGAAAGATGAAAAATAAAATAAAAGAAAGTGCACAAAAAAAAAGAAGTTTGAGGTTTTAAAACTATAAAGAAGAAATAAAAAAAGGTGTGAAAAAAAAGATTTAAGAAAAAAAAATGAAAATACAAAATATATAAAATAAAATTTGAGAAAAAGAAGAAAAAAATAAAAAATGAAGAGGCAAAAATATGAAATAAAAGAAAAAGAAAAAAATTTATAGAAAATTTTAAAACAAAGAAAAAAGTGAACAAAAAAGAATGATGGCATATAAAAAAAAAAGTAAAAAAAAAGAAGAAAAATTTGGAAGGAGAAAAAGTTAATGAAAAAAATATAAAAATGCAATAGAAAATAACCAAGAATGATAAAAGAAAAAAAGATAAAAAAATAAAAAATTCCAAAACTTTATAAAAATTTATGAAATTATGAATAAAGAAAGAAAATAAAATAAGAAAAAAAATTAAAGCAAAAGAAAAAAGATAGATAAAGCACGAAAAAAGAAAAAAAAAACAAAAAATTATAAAAAGTAAGAAAATGAAAAAGGACAAAAATTGAATAAAAATTTCAAAAATGAAATGGAATGACAAAATGAAAAAAAAAATTAGTTTAAAAAATACAAAAAATTAAAAAACATATAAGACCAAACAATCTAAAAAGTCTGACAAAAAATTAAAAAAGAGAAAAGTTAATGCAAAATAAAAAAAAAGTATGAGAATTTAAAAACGCAAATAAGAAATGAAAGGAAATTTGTGGAAAAAAAAGAAAAGACAAAAGATTTGGAATAAAAAAGAGAAAAATAAAAATTTTTAAAACAGCGAAAAAATTAAAAAAAGTAAAAATGAAAACATATGAAAAAAAAAAAGCAAAAGGAAGGAAAATTGCAAAGGGAAAAAGTTATTAAGAAATTACAAAGTAGAAAAAAATAAATTAAGAGAAAAAATTAAATAAAATACCAAAAAAGGAAAAAATAAAAAATTAGCGAATCAAAAAAATATAAAAAGACAAAATGAATAATCAAATATAAAATGGAAAAAACTTTTAGTTTATAATTTACAAAGAAAAAGAAAAAAAAAATAACAAATAGAGGAAAAAGATATAAAATACGAAAGATGAAAAATAAAATAAAAGAAAGTGCACAAAAAAATAAGTTTGAGGTTTTAAAGTTATAAAGAAGGAGAAAAAAAGGTGTGAACAAAAAGATTTAAGAAAAAAATAAAAAATGAAAATACAAAATATATAAAATAAAATTTGAGAAAAAGAAGAAAAAAATAAAGAATGAAGAGGCAAAAATATGAAATAAAACAAAAAGAAAAAAATTTATAGAAAATTTTAAAACAAAGAAAAACCTGAACGAAAAAGAATGAAAGCACATAAAAAAAGGTAAAAAAAAGAAGAAAAATTATAAAAATGCAACAGAAAATAACCAAGAATGATAAAAGAAAAAAAGATAGAAAAATAAAAAATTCCAAAACTTTATAAAAATTTATGAAATTATGAATAAAGAAAGAAAATAAAATAAGAAAAAAAATTAAAGCAAAAGAAAAAAGATAGATAAAGCACGAAAAAAGAAAAAAAAACAAAAAATTATAAAAAGTAAGAAAATGAAAAAGGACAAAAATTGAATAAAAATTTCAAAAATGAAATGGAATGACAAAATGAAAAAAAAATTAGTTTAAAAAATACAAAAAATTAAAAAACGTATAAGACCAAACAATCTAAAAAGTCTGACAAAAAATTAAAAAAGAGAAAAGTTAATGCAAAATAAAAAAAAAAAGTATGAGAATTTAAAAACGCAAATAAGAAATGAAAGGAAATTTGTGGAAAAAAAAAGAAAAGACAAAAGATTTGGAATAAAAAAGAGAAAAATAAAAATTTTTAAAACAACGAAAAAATAAAAAAAAGTAAAAATGAAAACATATGGAAAAAAAAAAAGCAAAAAGAAAGAAAATTGCAAAGGGAAAAAGTTATTAAAAATTTACAAAGTAAAAAAAAATTAGGGAATCAAAAAATATAAAAGGAAAAAAATAAAAATAAACAAAGTAAGAAAATAAAAAATTAGGCAATCAAAAAATATAAAAAGACAAAATGAATAAAAATTTCAAATATAAAAAGAAAGTGCACAAAAAAAGAAGTTTGAGGTTTTAAAATTACAAAGAAGAAATAAAAAAAGGTGTGAACAAAAAGATTTAAGAAAAAAATAACAAATGAAAATATAAAATATATAAAAAAAATATTTGAGAAAAAAAATGAGAAAAAGAAGAAAAAAATAAAAAATGAAGAGGCAAAAATATGAAATAAAACAAAAAGAAAAAAAATACAAAAAAAGGACAAAAATTGAATAAAAAGTTCAAAAATGAAATGGAATGACAAAATGAAAAAAAATTAGTTTAAAAAATACCAAAAAATTGAAAAACATATAAGTCCTAACAATATAAAAATTCAGACAAAAAATTAAAAAAGAAAAAAGTTAATGCAAAATAAAAAAAAGTATGAGAATTTAAAAATGCAAATAAGAAATGAAAGGAAATTTGTGGAAAAAAAAAGAGAAGCAAGAAAAGACAAAAGATTTGGAATAAAAAATAGAAAAATAAAAATTTTTAAAACAACGAAAAAATGAAAGCATATGAAAAAAAAAGTAAAAAGAAGGAAATTGTGAAGGGAAAAAGTTATTAAAAAATTACAAAGTTGAAAAAAAATAAATTAAGAGAAAAAATTAAATAAAATACCCAGAAAGGAAAAATAAAAATAAACAAAGTAAGAAAATAAAAAATTAGCGAAGCAAAAAAATATAAAAAGACAAATGAATAAAAATTTCAAATATAAAATGGAAAAAACTTTTAGTTTAGAATGTAGAAAGAAAAACAAAAAAAAAAAACAAATAGAGGAAAAAGATATAAAATATGAAAGATGAAAAATAAAATAAAAGAAAGTGCACAAAAAAAGAAGTTTGAGGTTTTAAAATTATAAAGAAGAAATAAAAAAAAGGTGTGAACAAAAAGATTTAAGAGAAAAATAAAAAATGAAAATGCAAAATATATAAAATAAAATTTGAGAAAAGGAAGAAAAAAATAAAAAATGAAGAGGCAAAAATATGAAAAAAAAATAAAAAGAAAAAAATTTATAGAAAATTTTAAAACAAAGAAAAAAGTGAAAAAAAAAAAATGAAAGCACATAAAAAAAAAAGTAAAAAAAAGAAGAAAAATTTGAAAGGAGAAAAAGTTAATGAAAAATTATAAAAATGCAATAGAAAATAACCAAGAATGATAAAAGAAAAAAAGATAGAAAAATAAAAAATTCTAAAACTTTATAAAAATTTATGAAATTATAAATAAAGAAAGAAAATAAAATACGAAAAAAAATTAAAGCAAAAGAAAAAAGATAAATAAAGCACAAAAAAACAAAAATAGTACAAAAAATATAAAAAGTAAGAAAATGAAAAAGGACAAAAATTGAATAAAAATTTCAAAAATGAAATGGAATGACAAAATGAAAAAAATTAGTTTAAAAAATACAAAAAATTGAAAAACATATAAGTTCTAACAATATAAAAAGTTTGAGAATTTAAAAACACAAATAAGAAATGAAAGGAAATTTATGGAAAAAAAAAAAAGAATTGGAATAAAAAATAGAAAAATAAAATTTTTAAAACGACGAAAAATTAAAATAAGAAAAAAAATTAAAGCAAAAGAAAAAAGATAAATAAAGCATGAAAAAAAAAAAACAAAAATACAAAAAAAAATTATAAAAGGTAAGAAAATGAAAGAGGACAAAAAATGAATAAAAATTTCAAAAATGAAATGGAATGACAAAATGAAAATAAAATTAGTTTAAAAAATAAAAAAAAAATTGAAAAACATATAAGACCTAACAATATAAAAAGTCAGACAAAAAATTAAAAAAGAGAAAAGTTAATGCAAAATAAAAGAAAAGAATGAGAATTTAAAAGCGCAAATAAGAAATGAAAGGAAATTTGAGGAAAAAAAGAGACAAAAGATTTGGAATAAAAAATAGAAAAATAGAAATTTTTAAAACAACAAAAAAAATAAAAACAAGTAAAAATGAAAGCTTATGAAAAAAAAAAGCAAAAAGAAGGCAAATTATGAGGGGAAAAAGTTATTAAAAAATTACAAAGTAGAAAAAAAAGAAAATAAAAAATAAATTAAGAGAAAAAATTAAATAAAATACCAAAAAAGGAAAAAATAAAAATAAACAAAGTAAGAAAATAAAAAATTAGCGAATCAAAAAATATAAAAAGACAAAATGAATAAAAATTTCAAATATAAAATGAAAAAAACTATTGGTTCAGAATGTACAAAGAAAAATAAAAAAAATATAACAAACAGAGGAAAAAGATATAAAATATGAAAGATGAAAAATAAAATAAAAGAAAGTGCACAAAAAAAAGAAGTTTGAGGTTTTAAAACTATAAAGAAGAAATAAAAAAAGGTGTGAACAAAAAGATTTAAGAAAAAAAAATGAAAATACAAAATATATAAAATAAAATTTGAGAAAAAGAAGAAAAAAATAAAAAATGAAGAGGCAAAAATATGAAATAAAAGAAAAAGAAAAAAATTTATAGAAAATTTTAAAACAAAGAAAAAAGTGAACAAAAAAGAATGATGGCATATAAAAAAAAAAGTAAAAAAAAAGAAGAAAAATTTGGAAGGAGAAAAAGTTAATGAAAAAAATATAAAAATGCAATAGAAAATAACCAAGAATGATAAAAGAAAAAAAGATAAAAAAATTAAAAATTCCAAAACTTTATAAAAATTTATGAAATTATGAATAAAGAAAGAAAATAAAATAAGAAAAAAAATTAAAGCAAAAGAAAAAAGATAGATAAAGCACGAAAAAAGAAAAAAAAAACAAAAAATTATAAAAAGTAAGAAAATGAAAAAGGACAAAAATTGAATAAAAATTTCAAAAATGAAATGGAATGACAAAATGAAAAAAAAAAATTAGTTTAAAAAATACAAAAAATTAAAAAACATATAAGACCAAACAATCTAAAAAGTCTGACAAAAAATTAAAAAAGAGAAAAGTTAATGCAAAATAAAAAAAAAAGTATGAGAATTTAAAAACGCAAATAAGAAATGAAAGGAAATTTGTGGAAAAAAAAGAAAAGACAAAAGATTTGGAATAAAAAAGAGAAAAATAAAAATTTTTAAAACAGCGAAAAAATTAAAAAAAGTAAAAATGAAAACATATGAAAAAAAAAAAGCAAAAAGAAGGAAAATTGCAAAGGGAAAAAGTTATTAAGAAATTACAAAGTAGAAAAAAATAAATTAAGAGAAAAAATTAAATAAAATACCAAAAAAGGAAAAAATAAAAAATTAGCGAATCAAAAAAATATAAAAAGACAAAATGAATAATCAAATATAAAATGGAAAAAACTTTTAGTTTATAATTTACAAAGAAAAAGAAAAAAAAAATAACAAATAGAGGAAAAAGATATAAAATACGAAAGATGAAAAATAAAATAAAAGAAAGTGCACAAAAAAATAAGTTTGAGGTTTTAAAGTTATAAAGAAGAAAAAAAAAAGGTGTGAACAAAAAGATTTAAGAAAAAAATAAAAAATGAAAATACAAAATATATAAAATAAAATTTGAGAAAAAGAAGAAAAAAATAAAGAATGAAGAGGCAAAAATATGAAATAAAACAAAAAGAAAAAAATTTATAGAAAATTTTAAAACAAAGAAAAACCTGAACGAAAAAGAATGAAAGCACATAAAAAAAGGTAAAAAAAAGAAGAAAAATTATAAAAATGCAACAGAAAATAACCAAGAATGATAAAAGAAAAAAAGATAGAAAAATAAAAAATTCCAAAACTTTATAAAAATTTATGAAATTATGAATAAAGAAAGAAAATAAAATAAGAAAAAAAATTAAAGCAAAAGAAAAAAGATAGATAAAGCACGAAAAAAGAAAAAAAAACAAAAAATTATAAAAAGTAAGAAAATGAAAAAGGACAAAAATTGAATAAAAATTTCAAAAATGAAATGGAATGACAAAATGAAAAAAAAAATAGTTTAAAAAATACAAAAAATTAAAAAACATATAAGACCAAACAATCTAAAAAGTCTGATAAAAAATTAAAAAAGAGAAAAGTTAATGCAAAATAAAAAAAAAAAGTATGAGAATTTAAAAACGCAAATAAGAAGTGAAAGGAAATTTGTGGAAAAAAAAAGAAAAGACAAAAGATTTGGAATAAAAAAGAGAAAAATAAAAATTTTTAAAACAACGAAAAAATAAAAAAAAGTAAAAATGAAAACATATGGAAAAAAAAAAAGCAAAAAGAAGGAAAATTGCAAAGGGAAAAAGTTATTAAAAATTTACAAAGTAAAAAAAAATTAGGGAATCAAAAAATATAAAAGGAAAAAAATAAAAATAAACAAAGTAAGAAAATAAAAAATTAGGGAATCAAAAAATATAAAAAGACAAAATGAATAAAAATTTCAAATATAAAAAGAAAGTGCACAAAAAAAGAAGTTTGAGGTTTTAAAATTACAAAGAAGAAATAAAAAAAGGTGTGAACAAAAAGATTTAAGAAAAAAATAACAAATGAAAGTATAAAATATATAAAAAAAATATTTGAGAAAAAAAATGAGAAAAAGAAGAAAAAAATAAAAAATGAAGAGGCAAAAATATGAAATAAAACAAAAAGAAAAAAAATACAAAAAAAGGACAAAAATTGAATAAAAATTTCAAAAATGAAATGGAATGACAAAATGAAAAAAAATTAGTTTAAAAAATACAAAAAAATTGAAAAACATATAAGTCCTAACAATATAAAAATTCAGACAAAAAATTAAAAAAGAAAAAAGTTAATGCAAAATAAAAAAAAGTATGAGAATTTAAAAATGCAAATAAGAAATGAAAGGAAATTTGTGGAAAAAAAAAGAGAAGCAAGAAAAGACAAAAGATTTGGAATAAAAAATAGAAAAATAAAAATTTTTAAAACAACGAAAAAATGAAAGCATATGAAAAAAAAAGTAAAAAGAAGGAAATTGTGAAGGGAAAAAGTTATTAAAAAATTACAAAGTTGAAAAAAAATAAATTAAGAGAAAAAATTAAATAAAATACCCAGAAAGGAAAAATAAAAATAAACAAAGTAAGAAAATAAAAAATTAGCGAAGCAAAAAAATATAAAAAGACAAATGAATAAAAATTTCAAATATAAAATGGAAAAAACTTTTAGTTTAGAATGTAGAAAGAAAAACAAAAAAAAAAAAATAGAGGAAAAAGATATAAAATATGAAAGATGAAAAATAAAATAAAAGAAAGTGCACAAAAAAAGAAGTTTGAGGTTTTAAAATTATAAAGAAGAAATAAAAAAAAGGTGTGAACAAAAAGATTTAAGAAAAAAATAAAAAATGAAAATGCAAAATATATAAAATAAAATTTGAGAAAAGGAAGAAAAAAATAAAAAATGAAGAGGCAAAAATATGAAAAAAAAATAAAAAGAAAAAAATTTATAGAAAATTTTAAAACAAAGAAAAAAGTGAAAAAAAAAAAATGAAAGCACATAAAAAAAAAAAGTAAAAAAAAGAAGAAAAATTTGAAAGGAGAAAAAGTTAATGAAAAATTATAAAAATGCAATAGAAAATAACCAAGAATGATAAAAGAAAAAAAGATAGAAAAATAAAAAATTCTAAAACTTTATAAAAATTTATGAAATTATAAATAAAGAAAGAAAATAAAATACGAAAAAAAATTAAAGCAAAAGAAAAAAGATAAATAAAGCACAAAAAAACAAAAATAGTACAAAAAATATAAAAAGTAAGAAAATGAAAAAGGACAAAAATTGAATAAAAATTTCAAAAATGAAATGGAATGACAAAATGAAAAAAATTAGTTTAAAAAATACAAAAAATTGAAAAACATATAAGTTCTAACAATATAAAAAGTTTGAGAATTTAAAAACACAAATAAGAAATGAAAGGAAATTTATGGAAAAAAAAAAAAGAATTGGAATAAAAAATAGAAAAATAAAATTTTTAAAACGACGAAAAATTAAAATAAGAAAAAAAATTAAAGCAAAAGAAAAAAGATAAATAAAGCATGAAAAAAAAAAAACAAAAATACAAAAAAAAATTATAAAAGGTAAGAAAATGAAAGAGGACAAAAAATGAATAAAAATTTCAAAAATGAAATGGAATGACAAAATGAAAATAAAATTAGTTTAAAAAATAAAAAAAAAATTGAAAAACATATAAGACCTAACAATATAAAAAGTCAGACAAAAAATTAAAAAAGAGAAAAGTTAATGCAAAATAAAAGAAAAGAATGAGAATTTAAAAGCGCAAATAAGAAATGAAAGGAAATTTGAGGAAAAAAAGAGACAAAAGATTTGGAATAAAAAATAGAAAAATAGAAATTTTTAAAACAACAAAAAAAATTAAAACAAGTAAAAATGAAAGCTTATGAAAAAAAAAAAGCAAAAAGAAGGCAAATTATGAAGGGAAAAAGTTATTAAAAAATTACAAAGTAGAAAAAAAAGAAAATAAAAAATAAATTAAGAGAAAAAATTAAATAAAATACCAAAAAAGGAAAAAATAAAAATAAACAAAGTAAGAAAATAAAAAATTAGCGAATCAAAAAATATAAAAAGACAAAATGAATAAAAATTTCAAATATAAAATGAAAAAAACTATTGGTTCAGAATGTACAAAGAAAAATAAAAAAAATATAACAAACAGAGGAAAAAGATATAAAATATGAAAGATGAAAAATAAAATAAAAGAAAGTGCACAAAAAAAAGAAGTTTGAGGTTTTAAAACTATAAAGAAGAAATAAAAAAAGGTGTGAACAAAAAGATTTAAGAAAAAAAAATGAAAATACAAAATATATAAAATAAAATTTGAGAAAAAGAAGAAAAAAATAAAAAATGAAGAGGCAAAAATATGAAATAAAAGAAAAAGAAAAAAATTTATAGAAAATTTTAAAACAAAGAAAAAAGTGAACAAAAAAGAATGATGGCATATAAAAAAAAAAGTAAAAAAAAAGAAGAAAAATTTGGAAGGAGAAAAAGTTAATGAAAAAAATATAAAAATGCAATAGAAAATAACCAAGAATGATAAAAGAAAAAAAGATAAAAAAATTAAAAATTCCAAAACTTTATAAAAATTTATGAAATTATGAATAAAGAAAGAAAATAAAATAAGAAAAAAAATTAAAGCAAAAGAAAAAAGATAGATAAAGCACGAAAAAAGAAAAAAAAAAACAAAAAATTATAAAAAGTAAGAAAATGAAAAAGGACAAAAATTGAATAAAAATTTCAAAAATGAAATGGAATGACAAAATGAAAAAAAAAAAAAAGTTTAAAAAATACAAAAAATTAAAAAACATATAAGACCAAACAATCTAAAAAGTCTGACAAAAAATTAAAAAAGAGAAAAGTTAATGCAAAATAAAAAAAAAAGTATGAGAATTTAAAAACGCAAATAAGAAATGAAAGGAAATTTGTGGAAAAAAAAGAAAAGACAAAAGATTTGGAATAAAAAAGAGAAAAATAAAAATTTTTAAAACAGCGAAAAAATTAAAAAAAGTAAAAATGAAAACATATGAAAAAAAAAAAGCAAAAAGAAGGAAAATTGCAAAGGGAAAAAGTTATTAAGAAATTACAAAGTAGAAAAAAATAAATTAAGAGAAAAAATTAAATAAAATACCAAAAAAGGAAAAAATAAAAAATTAGCGAATCAAAAAAATATAAAAAGACAAAATGAATAATCAAATATAAAATGGAAAAAACTTTTAGTTTATAATTTACAAAGAAAAAGAAAAAAAAATAACAAATAGAGGAAAAAGATATAAAATACGAAAGATGAAAAATAAAATAAAAGAAAGTGCACAAAAAAATAAGTTTGAGGTTTTAAAGTTATAAAGAAGAAAAAAAAAAGGTGTGAACAAAAAGATTTAAGAAAAAAATAAAAAATGAAAATACAAAATATATAAAATAAAATTTGAGAAAAAGAAGAAAAAAATAAAGAATGAAGAGGCAAAAATATGAAATAAAACAAAAAGAAAAAAATTTATAGAAAATTTTAAAACAAAGAAAAACCTGAACGAAAAAGAATGAAAGCACATAAAAAAAGGTAAAAAAAAGAAGAAAAATTATAAAAATGCAACAGAAAATAACCAAGAATGATAAAAGAAAAAAAGATAGAAAAATAAAAAATTCCAAAACTTTATAAAAATTTATGAAATTATGAATAAAGAAAGAAAATAAAATAAGAAAAAAAATTAAAGCAAAAGAAAAAAGATAGATAAAGCACGAAAAAAGAAAAAAAAACAAAAAATTATAAAAAGTAAGAAAATGAAAAAGGACAAAAATTGAATAAAAATTTCAAAAATGAAATGGAATGACAAAATGAAAAAAAAAATTAGTTTAAAAAATACAAAAAATTAAAAAACATATAAGACCAAACAATCTAAAAAGTCTGATAAAAAATTAAAAAAGAGAAAAGTTAATGCAAAATAAAAAAAAAAAGTATGAGAATTTAAAAACGCAAATAAGAAGTGAAAGGAAATTTGTGGAAAAAAAAAGAAAAGACAAAAGATTTGGAATAAAAAAGAGAAAAATAAAAATTTTTAAAACAACGAAAAAATAAAAAAAAGTAAAAATGAAAACATATGGAAAAAAAAAAAGCAAAAAGAAGGAAAATTGCAAAGGGAAAAAGTTATTAAAAATTTACAAAGTAAAAAAAAATTAGGGAATCAAAAAATATAAAAGGAAAAAAATAAAAATAAACAAAGTAAGAAAATAAAAAATTAGGGAATCAAAAAATATAAAAAGACAAAATGAATAAAAATTTCAAATATAAAAAGAAAGTGCACAAAAAAAGAAGTTTGAGGTTTTAAAATTACAAAGAAGAAATAAAAAAAGGTGTGAACAAAAAGATTTAAGAAAAAAATAACAAATGAAAGTATAAAATATATAAAAAAAATATTTGAGAAAAAAAATGAGAAAAAGAAGAAAAAAATAAAAAATGAAGAGGCAAAAATATGAAATAAAACAAAAAGAAAAAAAATACAAAAAAAGGACAAAAATTGAATAAAAATTTCAAAAATGAAATGGAATGACAAAATGAAAAAAAATTAGTTTAAAAAATACAAAAAAATTGAAAAACATATAAGTCCTAACAATATAAAAATTCAGACAAAAAATTAAAAAAGAAAAAAGTTAATGCAAAATAAAAAAAAGTATGAGAATTTAAAAATGCAAATAAGAAATGAAAGGAAATTTGTGGAAAAAAAAAGAGAAGCAAGAAAAGACAAAAGATTTGGAATAAAAAATAGAAAAATAAAAATTTTTAAAACAACGAAAAAATGAAAGCATATGAAAAAAAAAGTAAAAAGAAGGAAATTGTGAAGGGAAAAAGTTATTAAAAAATTACAAAGTTGAAAAAAAATAAATTAAGAGAAAAAATTAAATAAAATACCCAGAAAGGAAAAATAAAAATAAACAAAGTAAGAAAATAAAAAATTAGCGAAGCAAAAAAATATAAAAAGACAAATGAATAAAAATTTCAAATATAAAATGGAAAAAACTTTTAGTTTAGAATGTAGAAAGAAAAACAAAAAAAAAAAAAAAATAGAGGAAAAAGATATAAAATATGAAAGATGAAAAATAAAATAAAAGAAAGTGCACAAAAAAAGAAGTTTGAGGTTTTAAAATTATAAAGAAGAAATAAAAAAAAGGTGTGAACAAAAAGATTTAAGAAAAAAATAAAAAATGAAAATGCAAAATATATAAAATAAAATTTGAGAAAAGGAAGAAAAAAATAAAAAATGAAGAGGCAAAAATATGAAAAAAAAATAAAAAGAAAAAAATTTATAGAAAATTTTAAAACAAAGAAAAAAGTGAAAAAAAAAAAAATGAAAGCACATAAAAAAAAAAAGTAAAAAAAAGAAGAAAAATTTGAAAGGAGAAAAAGTTAATGAAAAATTATAAAAATGCAATAGAAAATAACCAAGAATGATAAAAGAAAAAAAGATAGAAAAATAAAAAATTCTAAAACTTTATAAAAATTTATGAAATTATAAATAAAGAAAGAAAATAAAATACGAAAAAAAATTAAAGCAAAAGAAAAAAGATAAATAAAGCACAAAAAAACAAAAATAGTACAAAAAATATAAAAAGTAAGAAAATGAAAAAGGACAAAAATTGAATAAAAATTTCAAAAATGAAATGGAATGACAAAATGAAAAAAATTAGTTTAAAAAATACAAAAAATTGAAAAACATATAAGTTCTAACAATATAAAAAGTTTGAGAATTTAAAAACACAAATAAGAAATGAAAGGAAATTTATGGAAAAAAAAAAAAGAATTGGAATAAAAAATAGAAAAATAAAATTTTTAAAACGACGAAAAATTAAAATAAGAAAAAAAATTAAAGCAAAAGAAAAAAGATAAATAAAGCATGAAAAAAAAAAAACAAAAATACAAAAAAAAATTATAAAAGGTAAGAAAATGAAAGAGGACAAAAAATGAATAAAAATTTCAAAAATGAAATGGAATGACAAAATGAAAATAAAATTAGTTTAAAAAATAAAAAAAAAATTGAAAAACATGTAAGACCTAACAATATAAAAAGTCAGACAAAAAATTAAAAAAGAGAAAAGTTAATGCAAAATAAAAGAAAAGAATGAGAATTTAAAAGCGCAAATAAGAAATGAAAGGAAATTTGAGGAAAAAAAGAGACAAAAGATTTGGAATAAAAAATAGAAAAATAGAAATTTTTAAAACAACAAAAAAAATTAAAACAAGTAAAAATGAAAGCTTATGAAAAAAAAAAAGCAAAAAGAAGGCAAATTATGAAGGGAAAAAGTTATTAAAAAATTACAAAGTAGAAAAAAAAGAAAATAAAAAATAAATTAAGAGAAAAAATTAAATAAAATACCAAAAAAGGAAAAAATAAAAATAAACAAAGTAAGAAAATAAAAAATTAGCGAATCAAAAAATATAAAAAGACAAAATGAATAAAAATTTCAAATATAAAATGAAAAAAACTATTGGTTCAGAATGTACAAAGAAAAATAAAAAAAATATAACAAACAGAGGAAAAAGATATAAAATATGAAAGATGAAAAATAAAATAAAAGAAAGTGCACAAAAAAAAGAAGTTTGAGGTTTTAAAACTATAAAGAAGAAATAAAAAAAGGTGTGAACAAAAAGATTTAAGAAAAAAAAATGAAAATACAAAATATATAAAATAAAATTTGAGAAAAAGAAGAAAAAAATAAAAAATGAAGAGGCAAAAATATGAAATAAAAGAAAAAGAAAAAAATTTATAGAAAATTTTAAAACAAAGAAAAAAGTGAACAAAAAAGAATGATGGCATATAAAAAAAAAAGTAAAAAAAAAGAAGAAAAATTTGGAAGGAGAAAAAGTTAATGAAAAAAATATAAAAATGCAATAGAAAATAACCAAGAATGATAAAAGAAAAAAAGATAAAAAAATTAAAAATTCCAAAACTTTATAAAAATTTATGAAATTATGAATAAAGAAAGAAAATAAAATAAGAAAAAAAATTAAAGCAAAAGAAAAAAGATAGATAAAGCACGAAAAAAGAAAAAAAAAAAACAAAAAATTATAAAAAGTAAGAAAATGAAAAAGGACAAAAATTGAATAAAAATTTCAAAAATGAAATGGAATGACAAAATGAAAAAAAAAAAATAGTTTAAAAAATACAAAAAATTAAAAAACATATAAGACCAAACAATCTAAAAAGTCTGACAAAAAATTAAAAAAGAGAAAAGTTAATGCAAAATAAAAAAAAAAGTATGAGAATTTAAAAACGCAAATAAGAAATGAAAGGAAATTTGTGGAAAAAAAAGAAAAGACAAAAGATTTGGAATAAAAAAGAGAAAAATAAAAATTTTTAAAACAGCGAAAAAATTAAAAAAAGTAAAAATGAAAACATATGAAAAAAAAAAAGCAAAAAGAAGGAAAATTGCAAAGGGAAAAAGTTATTAAGAAATTACAAAGTAGAAAAAAATAAATTAAGAGAAAAAATTAAATAAAATACCAAAAAAGGAAAAAATAAAAAATTAGCGAATCAAAAAAATATAAAAAGACAAAATGAATAATCAAATATAAAATGGAAAAAACTTTTAGTTTATAATTTACAAAGAAAAAGAAAAAAAAAATAACAAATAGAGGAAAAAGATATAAAATACGAAAGATGAAAAATAAAATAAAAGAAAGTGCACAAAAAAATAAGTTTGAGGTTTTAAAGTTATAAAGAAGAAAAAAAAAAGGTGTGAACAAAAAGATTTAAGAAAAAAATAAAAAATGAAAATACAAAATATATAAAATAAAATTTGAGAAAAAGAAGAAAAAAATAAAGAATGAAGAGGCAAAAATATGAAATAAAACAAAAAGAAAAAAATTTATAGAAAATTTTAAAACAAAGAAAAACCTGAACGAAAAAGAATGAAAGCACATAAAAAAAGGTAAAAAAAAGAAGAAAAATTATAAAAATGCAACAGAAAATAACCAAGAATGATAAAAGAAAAAAAGATAGAAAAATAAAAAATTCCAAAACTTTATAAAAATTTATGAAATTATGAATAAAGAAAGAAAATAAAATAAGAAAAAAAATTAAAGCAAAAGAAAAAAGATAGATAAAGCACGAAAAAAGAAAAAAAAACAAAAAATTATAAAAAGTAAGAAAATGAAAAAGGACAAAAATTGAATAAAAATTTCAAAAATGAAATGGAATGACAAAATGAAAAAAAAAAATAGTTTAAAAAATACAAAAAATTAAAAAACATATAAGACCAAACAATCTAAAAAGTCTGATAAAAAATTAAAAAAGAGAAAAGTTAATGCAAAATAAAAAAAAAAAGTATGAGAATTTAAAAACGCAAATAAGAAGTGAAAGGAAATTTGTGGAAAAAAAAAGAAAAGACAAAAGATTTGGAATAAAAAAGAGAAAAATAAAAATTTTTAAAACAACGAAAAAATAAAAAAAAGTAAAAATGAAAACATATGGAAAAAAAAAAAGCAAAAAGAAGGAAAATTGCAAAGGGAAAAAGTTATTAAAAATTTACAAAGTAAAAAAAAATTAGGGAATCAAAAAATATAAAAGGAAAAAAATAAAAATAAACAAAGTAAGAAAATAAAAAATTAGGGAATCAAAAAATATAAAAAGACAAAATGAATAAAAATTTCAAATATAAAAAGAAAGTGCACAAAAAAAGAAGTTTGAGGTTTTAAAATTACAAAGAAGAAATAAAAAAAGGTGTGAACAAAAAGATTTAAGAAAAAAATAACAAATGAAAGTATAAAATATATAAAAAAAATATTTGAGAAAAAAAATGAGAAAAAGAAGAAAAAAATAAAAAATGAAGAGGCAAAAATATGAAATAAAACAAAAAGAAAAAAAATACAAAAAAAGGACAAAAATTGAATAAAAATTTCAAAAATGAAATGGAATGACAAAATGAAAAAAAATTAGTTTAAAAAATACAAAAAAATTGAAAAACATATAAGTCCTAACAATATAAAAATTCAGACAAAAAATTAAAAAAGAAAAAAGTTAATGCAAAATAAAAAAAAGTATGAGAATTTAAAAATGCAAATAAGAAATGAAAGGAAATTTGTGGAAAAAAAAAGAGAAGCAAGAAAAGACAAAAGATTTGGAATAAAAAATAGAAAAATAAAAATTTTTAAAACAACGAAAAAATGAAAGCATATGAAAAAAAAAGTAAAAAGAAGGAAATTGTGAAGGGAAAAAGTTATTAAAAAATTACAAAGTTGAAAAAAAATAAATTAAGAGAAAAAATTAAATAAAATACCCAGAAAGGAAAAATAAAAATAAACAAAGTAAGAAAATAAAAAATTAGCGAAGCAAAAAAATATAAAAAGACAAATGAATAAAAATTTCAAATATAAAATGGAAAAAACTTTTAGTTTAGAATGTAGAAAGAAAAACAAAAAAAAAAAAAAAATAGAGGAAAAAGATATAAAATATGAAAGATGAAAAATAAAATAAAAGAAAGTGCACAAAAAAAGAAGTTTGAGGTTTTAAAATTATAAAGAAGAAATAAAAAAAAGGTGTGAACAAAAAGATTTAAGAAAAAAATAAAAAATGAAAATGCAAAATATATAAAATAAAATTTGAGAAAAGGAAGAAAAAAATAAAAAATGAAGAGGCAAAAATATGAAAAAAAAATAAAAAGAAAAAAATTTATAGAAAATTTTAAAACAAAGAAAAAAGTGAAAAAAAAAAAAATGAAAGCACATAAAAAAAAAAAGTAAAAAAAAGAAGAAAAATTTGAAAGGAGAAAAAGTTAATGAAAAATTATAAAAATGCAATAGAAAATAACCAAGAATGATAAAAGAAAAAAAGATAGAAAAATAAAAAATTCTAAAACTTTATAAAAATTTATGAAATTATAAATAAAGAAAGAAAATAAAATACGAAAAAAAATTAAAGCAAAAGAAAAAAGATAAATAAAGCACAAAAAAACAAAAATAGTACAAAAAATATAAAAAGTAAGAAAATGAAAAAGGACAAAAATTGAATAAAAATTTCAAAAATGAAATGGAATGACAAAATGAAAAAAATTAGTTTAAAAAATACAAAAAATTGAAAAACATATAAGTTCTAACAATATAAAAAGTTTGAGAATTTAAAAACACAAATAAGAAATGAAAGGAAATTTATGGAAAAAAAAAAAAGAATTGGAATAAAAAATAGAAAAATAAAATTTTTAAAACGACGAAAAATTAAAATAAGAAAAAAAATTAAAGCAAAAGAAAAAAGATAAATAAAGCATGAAAAAAAAAAAACAAAAATACAAAAAAAAATTATAAAAGGTAAGAAAATGAAAGAGGACAAAAAATGAATAAAAATTTCAAAAATGAAATGGAATGACAAAATGAAAATAAAATTAGTTTAAAAAATAAAAAAAAAATTGAAAAACATGTAAGACCTAACAATATAAAAAGTCAGACAAAAAATTAAAAAAGAGAAAAGTTAATGCAAAATAAAAGAAAAGAATGAGAATTTAAAAGCGCAAATAAGAAATGAAAGGAAATTTGAGGAAAAAAAGAGACAAAAGATTTGGAATAAAAAATAGAAAAATAGAAATTTTTAAAACAACAAAAAAAATTAAAACAAGTAAAAATGAAAGCTTATGAAAAAAAAAAAGCAAAAAGAAGGCAAATTATGAAGGGAAAAAGTTATTAAAAAATTACAAAGTAGAAAAAAAAGAAAATAAAAAATAAATTAAGAGAAAAAATTAAATAAAATACCAAAAAAGGAAAAAATAAAAATAAACAAAGTAAGAAAATAAAAAATTAGCGAATCAAAAAATATAAAAAGACAAAATGAATAAAAATTTCAAATATAAAATGAAAAAAACTATTGGTTCAGAATGTACAAAGAAAAATAAAAAAAATATAACAAACAGAGGAAAAAGATATAAAATATGAAAGATGAAAAATAAAATAAAAGAAAGTGCACAAAAAAAAGAAGTTTGAGGTTTTAAAACTATAAAGAAGAAATAAAAAAAGGTGTGAACAAAAAGATTTAAGAAAAAAAAATGAAAATACAAAATATATAAAATAAAATTTGAGAAAAAGAAGAAAAAAATAAAAAATGAAGAGGCAAAAATATGAAATAAAAGAAAAAGAAAAAAATTTATAGAAAATTTTAAAACAAAGAAAAAAGTGAACAAAAAAGAATGATGGCATATAAAAAAAAAAGTAAAAAAAAAGAAGAAAAATTTGGAAGGAGAAAAAGTTAATGAAAAAAATATAAAAATGCAATAGAAAATAACCAAGAATGATAAAAGAAAAAAAGATAAAAAAATTAAAAATTCCAAAACTTTATAAAAATTTATGAAATTATGAATAAAGAAAGAAAATAAAATAAGAAAAAAAATTAAAGCAAAAGAAAAAAGATAGATAAAGCACGAAAAAAGAAAAAAAAAAAACAAAAAATTATAAAAAGTAAGAAAATGAAAAAGGACAAAAATTGAATAAAAATTTCAAAAATGAAATGGAATGACAAAATGAAAAAAAAAAAATAGTTTAAAAAATACAAAAAATTAAAAAACATATAAGACCAAACAATCTAAAAAGTCTGACAAAAAATTAAAAAAGAGAAAAGTTAATGCAAAATAAAAAAAAAAGTATGAGAATTTAAAAACGCAAATAAGAAATGAAAGGAAATTTGTGGAAAAAAAAGAAAAGACAAAAGATTTGGAATAAAAAAGAGAAAAATAAAAATTTTTAAAACAGCGAAAAAATTAAAAAAAGTAAAAATGAAAACATATGAAAAAAAAAAAGCAAAAAGAAGGAAAATTGCAAAGGGAAAAAGTTATTAAGAAATTACAAAGTAGAAAAAAATAAATTAAGAGAAAAAATTAAATAAAATACCAAAAAAGGAAAAAATAAAAAATTAGCGAATCAAAAAAATATAAAAAGACAAAATGAATAATCAAATATAAAATGGAAAAAACTTTTAGTTTATAATTTACAAAGAAAAAGAAAAAAAAAATAACAAATAGAGGAAAAAGATATAAAATACGAAAGATGAAAAATAAAATAAAAGAAAGTGCACAAAAAAATAAGTTTGAGGTTTTAAAGTTATAAAGAAGAAAAAAAAAAGGTGTGAACAAAAAGATTTAAGAAAAAAATAAAAAATGAAAATACAAAATATATAAAATAAAATTTGAGAAAAAGAAGAAAAAAATAAAGAATGAAGAGGCAAAAATATGAAATAAAACAAAAAGAAAAAAATTTATAGAAAATTTTAAAACAAAGAAAAACCTGAACGAAAAAGAATGAAAGCACATAAAAAAAGGTAAAAAAAAGAAGAAAAATTATAAAAATGCAACAGAAAATAACCAAGAATGATAAAAGAAAAAAAGATAGAAAAATAAAAAATTCCAAAACTTTATAAAAATTTATGAAATTATGAATAAAGAAAGAAAATAAAATAAGAAAAAAAATTAAAGCAAAAGAAAAAAGATAGATAAAGCACGAAAAAAGAAAAAAAAACAAAAAATTATAAAAAGTAAGAAAATGAAAAAGGACAAAAATTGAATAAAAATTTCAAAAATGAAATGGAATGACAAAATGAAAAAAAAAAATAGTTTAAAAAATACAAAAAATTAAAAAACATATAAGACCAAACAATCTAAAAAGTCTGATAAAAAATTAAAAAAGAGAAAAGTTAATGCAAAATAAAAAAAAAAAGTATGAGAATTTAAAAACGCAAATAAGAAGTGAAAGGAAATTTGTGGAAAAAAAAAGAAAAGACAAAAGATTTGGAATAAAAAAGAGAAAAATAAAAATTTTTAAAACAACGAAAAAATAAAAAAAAGTAAAAATGAAAACATATGGAAAAAAAAAAAGCAAAAAGAAGGAAAATTGCAAAGGGAAAAAGTTATTAAAAATTTACAAAGTAAAAAAAAATTAGGGAATCAAAAAATATAAAAGGAAAAAAATAAAAATAAACAAAGTAAGAAAATAAAAAATTAGGGAATCAAAAAATATAAAAAGACAAAATGAATAAAAATTTCAAATATAAAAAGAAAGTGCACAAAAAAAGAAGTTTGAGGTTTTAAAATTACAAAGAAGAAATAAAAAAAGGTGTGAACAAAAAGATTTAAGAAAAAAATAACAAATGAAAGTATAAAATATATAAAAAAAATATTTGAGAAAAAAAATGAGAAAAAGAAGAAAAAAATAAAAAATGAAGAGGCAAAAATATGAAATAAAACAAAAAGAAAAAAAATACAAAAAAAGGACAAAAATTGAATAAAAATTTCAAAAATGAAATGGAATGACAAAATGAAAAAAAATTAGTTTAAAAAATACAAAAAAATTGAAAAACATATAAGTCCTAACAATATAAAAATTCAGACAAAAAATTAAAAAAGAAAAAAGTTAATGCAAAATAAAAAAAAGTATGAGAATTTAAAAATGCAAATAAGAAATGAAAGGAAATTTGTGGAAAAAAAAAGAGAAGCAAGAAAAGACAAAAGATTTGGAATAAAAAATAGAAAAATAAAAATTTTTAAAACAACGAAAAAATGAAAGCATATGAAAAAAAAAGTAAAAAGAAGGAAATTGTGAAGGGAAAAAGTTATTAAAAAATTACAAAGTTGAAAAAAAATAAATTAAGAGAAAAAATTAAATAAAATACCCAGAAAGGAAAAATAAAAATAAACAAAGTAAGAAAATAAAAAATTAGCGAAGCAAAAAAATATAAAAAGACAAATGAATAAAAATTTCAAATATAAAATGGAAAAAACTTTTAGTTTAGAATGTAGAAAGAAAAACAAAAAAAAAAAAAAAATAGAGGAAAAAGATATAAAATATGAAAGATGAAAAATAAAATAAAAGAAAGTGCACAAAAAAAGAAGTTTGAGGTTTTAAAATTATAAAGAAGAAATAAAAAAAAGGTGTGAACAAAAAGATTTAAGAAAAAAATAAAAAATGAAAATGCAAAATATATAAAATAAAATTTGAGAAAAGGAAGAAAAAAATAAAAAATGAAGAGGCAAAAATATGAAAAAAAAATAAAAAGAAAAAAATTTATAGAAAATTTTAAAACAAAGAAAAAAGTGAAAAAAAAAAAAATGAAAGCACATAAAAAAAAAAAGTAAAAAAAAGAAGAAAAATTTGAAAGGAGAAAAAGTTAATGAAAAATTATAAAAATGCAATAGAAAATAACCAAGAATGATAAAAGAAAAAAAGATAGAAAAATAAAAAATTCTAAAACTTTATAAAAATTTATGAAATTATAAATAAAGAAAGAAAATAAAATACGAAAAAAAATTAAAGCAAAAGAAAAAAGATAAATAAAGCACAAAAAAACAAAAATAGTACAAAAAATATAAAAAGTAAGAAAATGAAAAAGGACAAAAATTGAATAAAAATTTCAAAAATGAAATGGAATGACAAAATGAAAAAAATTAGTTTAAAAAATACAAAAAATTGAAAAACATATAAGTTCTAACAATATAAAAAGTTTGAGAATTTAAAAACACAAATAAGAAATGAAAGGAAATTTATGGAAAAAAAAAAAAGAATTGGAATAAAAAATAGAAAAATAAAATTTTTAAAACGACGAAAAATTAAAATAAGAAAAAAAATTAAAGCAAAAGAAAAAAGATAAATAAAGCATGAAAAAAAAAAAACAAAAATACAAAAAAAAATTATAAAAGGTAAGAAAATGAAAGAGGACAAAAAATGAATAAAAATTTCAAA
Source organism: Durio zibethinus (assembly GCF_047325235.1). Classification (NCBI taxonomy): domain Eukaryota; kingdom Viridiplantae; phylum Streptophyta; class Magnoliopsida; order Malvales; family Malvaceae; genus Durio; species Durio zibethinus. The sequence goes on along the minus strand of NC_143180.1, from coordinate 11,806,051 downwards.
AATGAAATGGAATGACAAAATGAAAATAAAATTAGTTTAAAAAATAAAAAAAAAATTGAAAAACATGTAAGACCTAACAATATAAAAAGTCAGACAAAAAATTAAAAAAGAGAAAAGTTAATGCAAAATAAAAGAAAAGAATGAGAATTTAAAAGCGCAAATAAGAAATGAAAGGAAATTTGAGGAAAAAAAGAGACAAAAGATTTGGAATAAAAAATAGAAAAATAGAAATTTTTAAAACAACAAAAAAAATTAAAACAAGTAAAAATGAAAGCTTATGAAAAAAAAAAAGCAAAAAGAAGGCAAATTATGAAGGGAAAAAGTTATTAAAAAATTACAAAGTAGAAAAAAAAGAAAATAAAAAATAAATTAAGAGAAAAAATTAAATAAAATACCAAAAAAGGAAAAAATAAAAATAAACAAAGTAAGAAAATAAAAAATTAGCGAATCAAAAAATATAAAAAGACAAAATGAATAAAAATTTCAAATATAAAATGAAAAAAACTATTGGTTCAGAATGTACAAAGAAAAATAAAAAAAATATAACAAACAGAGGAAAAAGATATAAAATATGAAAGATGAAAAATAAAATAAAAGAAAGTGCACAAAAAAAAGAAGTTTGAGGTTTTAAAACTATAAAGAAGAAATAAAAAAAGGTGTGAACAAAAAGATTTAAGAAAAAAAAATGAAAATACAAAATATATAAAATAAAATTTGAGAAAAAGAAGAAAAAAATAAAAAATGAAGAGGCAAAAATATGAAATAAAAGAAAAAGAAAAAAATTTATAGAAAATTTTAAAACAAAGAAAAAAGTGAACAAAAAAGAATGATGGCATATAAAAAAAAAAGTAAAAAAAAAGAAGAAAAATTTGGAAGGAGAAAAAGTTAATGAAAAAAATATAAAAATGCAATAGAAAATAACCAAGAATGATAAAAGAAAAAAAGATAAAAAAATTAAAAATTCCAAAACTTTATAAAAATTTATGAAATTATGAATAAAGAAAGAAAATAAAATAAGAAAAAAAATTAAAGCAAAAGAAAAAAGATAGATAAAGCACGAAAAAAGAAAAAAAAAAAACAAAAAATTATAAAAAGTAAGAAAATGAAAAAGGACAAAAATTGAATAAAAATTTCAAAAATGAAATGGAATGACAAAATGAAAAAAAAAAAATAGTTTAAAAAATACAAAAAATTAAAAAACATATAAGACCAAACAATCTAAAAAGTCTGACAAAAAATTAAAAAAGAGAAAAGTTAATGCAAAATAAAAAAAAAAGTATGAGAATTTAAAAACGCAAATAAGAAATGAAAGGAAATTTGTGGAAAAAAAAGAAAAGACAAAAGATTTGGAATAAAAAAGAGAAAAATAAAAATTTTTAAAACAGCGAAAAAATTAAAAAAAGTAAAAATGAAAACATATGAAAAAAAAAAAGCAAAAAGAAGGAAAATTGCAAAGGGAAAAAGTTATTAAGAAATTACAAAGTAGAAAAAAATAAATTAAGAGAAAAAATTAAATAAAATACCAAAAAAGGAAAAAATAAAAAATTAGCGAATCAAAAAAATATAAAAAGACAAAATGAATAATCAAATATAAAATGGAAAAAACTTTTAGTTTATAATTTACAAAGAAAAAGAAAAAAAAAATAACAAATAGAGGAAAAAGATATAAAATACGAAAGATGAAAAATAAAATAAAAGAAAGTGCACAAAAAAATAAGTTTGAGGTTTTAAAGTTATAAAGAAGAAAAAAAAAAGGTGTGAACAAAAAGATTTAAGAAAAAAATAAAAAATGAAAATACAAAATATATAAAATAAAATTTGAGAAAAAGAAGAAAAAAATAAAGAATGAAGAGGCAAAAATATGAAATAAAACAAAAAGAAAAAAATTTATAGAAAATTTTAAAACAAAGAAAAACCTGAACGAAAAAGAATGAAAGCACATAAAAAAAGGTAAAAAAAAGAAGAAAAATTATAAAAATGCAACAGAAAATAACCAAGAATGATAAAAGAAAAAAAGATAGAAAAATAAAAAATTCCAAAACTTTATAAAAATTTATGAAATTATGAATAAAGAAAGAAAATAAAATAAGAAAAAAAATTAAAGCAAAAGAAAAAAGATAGATAAAGCACGAAAAAAGAAAAAAAAACAAAAAATTATAAAAAGTAAGAAAATGAAAAAGGACAAAAATTGAATAAAAATTTCAAAAATGAAATGGAATGACAAAATGAAAAAAAAAAATAGTTTAAAAAATACAAAAAATTAAAAAACATATAAGACCAAACAATCTAAAAAGTCTGATAAAAAATTAAAAAAGAGAAAAGTTAATGCAAAATAAAAAAAAAAAGTATGAGAATTTAAAAACGCAAATAAGAAGTGAAAGGAAATTTGTGGAAAAAAAAAGAAAAGACAAAAGATTTGGAATAAAAAAGAGAAAAATAAAAATTTTTAAAACAACGAAAAAATAAAAAAAAGTAAAAATGAAAACATATGGAAAAAAAAAAAGCAAAAAGAAGGAAAATTGCAAAGGGAAAAAGTTATTAAAAATTTACAAAGTAAAAAAAAATTAGGGAATCAAAAAATATAAAAGGAAAAAAATAAAAATAAACAAAGTAAGAAAATAAAAAATTAGGGAATCAAAAAATATAAAAAGACAAAATGAATAAAAATTTCAAATATAAAAAGAAAGTGCACAAAAAAAGAAGTTTGAGGTTTTAAAATTACAAAGAAGAAATAAAAAAAGGTGTGAACAAAAAGATTTAAGAAAAAAATAACAAATGAAAGTATAAAATATATAAAAAAAATATTTGAGAAAAAAAATGAGAAAAAGAAGAAAAAAATAAAAAATGAAGAGGCAAAAATATGAAATAAAACAAAAAGAAAAAAAATACAAAAAAAGGACAAAAATTGAATAAAAATTTCAAAAATGAAATGGAATGACAAAATGAAAAAAAATTAGTTTAAAAAATACAAAAAAATTGAAAAACATATAAGTCCTAACAATATAAAAATTCAGACAAAAAATTAAAAAAGAAAAAAGTTAATGCAAAATAAAAAAAAGTATGAGAATTTAAAAATGCAAATAAGAAATGAAAGGAAATTTGTGGAAAAAAAAAGAGAAGCAAGAAAAGACAAAAGATTTGGAATAAAAAATAGAAAAATAAAAATTTTTAAAACAACGAAAAAATGAAAGCATATGAAAAAAAAAGTAAAAAGAAGGAAATTGTGAAGGGAAAAAGTTATTAAAAAATTACAAAGTTGAAAAAAAATAAATTAAGAGAAAAAATTAAATAAAATACCCAGAAAGGAAAAATAAAAATAAACAAAGTAAGAAAATAAAAAATTAGCGAAGCAAAAAAATATAAAAAGACAAATGAATAAAAATTTCAAATATAAAATGGAAAAAACTTTTAGTTTAGAATGTAGAAAGAAAAACAAAAAAAAAAAAAAATAGAGGAAAAAGATATAAAATATGAAAGATGAAAAATAAAATAAAAGAAAGTGCACAAAAAAAGAAGTTTGAGGTTTTAAAATTATAAAGAAGAAATAAAAAAAAGGTGTGAACAAAAAGATTTAAGAAAAAAATAAAAAATGAAAATGCAAAATATATAAAATAAAATTTGAGAAAAGGAAGAAAAAAATAAAAAATGAAGAGGCAAAAATATGAAAAAAAAATAAAAAGAAAAAAATTTATAGAAAATTTTAAAACAAAGAAAAAAGTGAAAAAAAAAAAAATGAAAGCACATAAAAAAAAAAAGTAAAAAAAAGAAGAAAAATTTGAAAGGAGAAAAAGTTAATGAAAAATTATAAAAATGCAATAGAAAATAACCAAGAATGATAAAAGAAAAAAAGATAGAAAAATAAAAAATTCTAAAACTTTATAAAAATTTATGAAATTATAAATAAAGAAAGAAAATAAAATACGAAAAAAAATTAAAGCAAAAGAAAAAAGATAAATAAAGCACAAAAAAACAAAAATAGTACAAAAAATATAAAAAGTAAGAAAATGAAAAAGGACAAAAATTGAATAAAAATTTCAAAAATGAAATGGAATGACAAAATGAAAAAAATTAGTTTAAAAAATACAAAAAATTGAAAAACATATAAGTTCTAACAATATAAAAAGTTTGAGAATTTAAAAACACAAATAAGAAATGAAAGGAAATTTATGGAAAAAAAAAAAAGAATTGGAATAAAAAATAGAAAAATAAAATTTTTAAAACGACGAAAAATTAAAATAAGAAAAAAAATTAAAGCAAAAGAAAAAAGATAAATAAAGCATGAAAAAAAAAAAACAAAAATACAAAAAAAAATTATAAAAGGTAAGAAAATGAAAGAGGACAAAAAATGAATAAAAATTTCAAAAATGAAATGGAATGACAAAATGAAAATAAAATTAGTTTAAAAAATAAAAAAAAAATTGAAAAACATATAAGACCTAACAATATAAAAAGTCAGACAAAAAATTAAAAAAGAGAAAAGTTAATGCAAAATAAAAGAAAAGAATGAGAATTTAAAAGCGCAAATAAGAAATGAAAGGAAATTTGAGGAAAAAAAGAGACAAAAGATTTGGAATAAAAAATAGAAAAATAGAAATTTTTAAAACAACAAAAAAAATTAAAACAAGTAAAAATGAAAGCTTATGAAAAAAAAAAAGCAAAAAGAAGGCAAATTATGAAGGGAAAAAGTTATTAAAAAATTACAAAGTAGAAAAAAAAGAAAATAAAAAATAAATTAAGAGAAAAAATTAAATAAAATACCAAAAAAGGAAAAAATAAAAATAAACAAAGTAAGAAAATAAAAAATTAGCGAATCAAAAAATATAAAAAGACAAAATGAATAAAAATTTCAAATATAAAATGAAAAAAACTATTGGTTCAGAATGTACAAAGAAAAATAAAAAAAATATAACAAACAGAGGAAAAAGATATAAAATATGAAAGATGAAAAATAAAATAAAAGAAAGTGCACAAAAAAAAGAAGTTTGAGGTTTTAAAACTATAAAGAAGAAATAAAAAAAGGTGTGAACAAAAAGATTTAAGAAAAAAAAATGAAAATACAAAATATATAAAATAAAATTTGAGAAAAAGAAGAAAAAAATAAAAAATGAAGAGGCAAAAATATGAAATAAAAGAAAAAGAAAAAAATTTATAGAAAATTTTAAAACAAAGAAAAAAGTGAACAAAAAAGAATGATGGCATATAAAAAAAAAAGTAAAAAAAAAGAAGAAAAATTTGGAAGGAGAAAAAGTTAATGAAAAAAATATAAAAATGCAATAGAAAATAACCAAGAATGATAAAAGAAAAAAAGATAAAAAAATTAAAAATTCCAAAACTTTATAAAAATTTATGAAATTATGAATAAAGAAAGAAAATAAAATAAGAAAAAAAATTAAAGCAAAAGAAAAAAGATAGATAAAGCACGAAAAAAGAAAAAAAAAAAACAAAAAATTATAAAAAGTAAGAAAATGAAAAAGGACAAAAATTGAATAAAAATTTCAAAAATGAAATGGAATGACAAAATGAAAAAAAAAAAATAGTTTAAAAAATACAAAAAATTAAAAAACATATAAGACCAAACAATCTAAAAAGTCTGACAAAAAATTAAAAAAGAGAAAAGTTAATGCAAAATAAAAAAAAAAGTATGAGAATTTAAAAACGCAAATAAGAAATGAAAGGAAATTTGTGGAAAAAAAAGAAAAGACAAAAGATTTGGAATAAAAAAGAGAAAAATAAAAATTTTAAAAACAGCGAAAAAATTAAAAAAAGTAAAAATGAAAACATATGAAAAAAAAAAAGCAAAAAGAAGGAAAATTGCAAAGGGAAAAAGTTATTAAGAAATTACAAAGTAGAAAAAAATAAATTAAGAGAAAAAATTAAATAAAATACCAAAAAAGGAAAAAATAAAAAATTAGCGAATCAAAAAAATATAAAAAGACAAAATGAATAATCAAATATAAAATGGAAAAAACTTTTAGTTTATAATTTACAAAGAAAAAGAAAAAAAAAATAACAAATAGAGGAAAAAGATATAAAATACGAAAGATGAAAAATAAAATAAAAGAAAGTGCACAAAAAAATAAGTTTGAGGTTTTAAAGTTATAAAGAAGAAAAAAAAAAGGTGTGAACAAAAAGATTTAAGAAAAAAATAAAAAATGAAAATACAAAATATATAAAATAAAATTTGAGAAAAAGAAGAAAAAAATAAAGAATGAAGAGGCAAAAATATGAAATAAAACAAAAAGAAAAAAATTTATAGAAAATTTTAAAACAAAGAAAAACCTGAACGAAAAAGAATGAAAGCACATAAAAAAAGGTAAAAAAAAGAAGAAAAATTATAAAAATGCAACAGAAAATAACCAAGAATGATAAAAGAAAAAAAGATAGAAAAATAAAAAATTCCAAAACTTTATAAAAATTTATGAAATTATGAATAAAGAAAGAAAATAAAATAAGAAAAAAAATTAAAGCAAAAGAAAAAAGATAGATAAAGCACGAAAAAAGAAAAAAAAACAAAAAATTATAAAAAGTAAGAAAATGAAAAAGGACAAAAATTGAATAAAAATTTCAAAAATGAAATGGAATGACAAAATGAAAAAAAAAAATAGTTTAAAAAATACAAAAAATTAAAAAACATATAAGACCAAACAATCTAAAAAGTCTGATAAAAAATTAAAAAAGAGAAAAGTTAATGCAAAATAAAAAAAAAAAGTATGAGAATTTAAAAACGCAAATAAGAAGTGAAAGGAAATTTGTGGAAAAAAAAAGAAAAGACAAAAGATTTGGAATAAAAAAGAGAAAAATAAAAATTTTTAAAACAACGAAAAAATAAAAAAAAGTAAAAATGAAAACATATGGAAAAAAAAAAAGCAAAAAGAAGGAAAATTGCAAAGGGAAAAAGTTATTAAAAATTTACAAAGTAAAAAAAAATTAGGGAATCAAAAAATATAAAAGGAAAAAAATAAAAATAAACAAAGTAAGAAAATAAAAAATTAGGGAATCAAAAAATATAAAAAGACAAAATGAATAAAAATTTCAAATATAAAAAGAAAGTGCACAAAAAAAGAAGTTTGAGGTTTTAAAATTACAAAGAAGAAATAAAAAAAGGTGTGAACAAAAAGATTTAAGAAAAAAATAACAAATGAAAGTATAAAATATATAAAAAAAATATTTGAGAAAAAAAATGAGAAAAAGAAGAAAAAAATAAAAAATGAAGAGGCAAAAATATGAAATAAAACAAAAAGAAAAAAAATACAAAAAAAGGACAAAAATTGAATAAAAATTTCAAAAATGAAATGGAATGACAAAATGAAAAAAAATTAGTTTAAAAAATACAAAAAAATTGAAAAACATATAAGTCCTAACAATATAAAAATTCAGACAAAAAATTAAAAAAGAAAAAAGTTAATGCAAAATAAAAAAAAGTATGAGAATTTAAAAATGCAAATAAGAAATGAAAGGAAATTTGTGGAAAAAAAAAGAGAAGCAAGAAAAGACAAAAGATTTGGAATAAAAAATAGAAAAATAAAAATTTTTAAAACAACGAAAAAATGAAAGCATATGAAAAAAAAAGTAAAAAGAAGGAAATTGTGAAGGGAAAAAGTTATTAAAAAATTACAAAGTTGAAAAAAAATAAATTAAGAGAAAAAATTAAATAAAATACCCAGAAAGGAAAAATAAAAATAAACAAAGTAAGAAAATAAAAAATTAGCGAAGCAAAAAAATATAAAAAGACAAATGAATAAAAATTTCAAATATAAAATGGAAAAAACTTTTAGTTTAGAATGTAGAAAGAAAAACAAAAAAAAAAAAAAAATAGAGGAAAAAGATATAAAATATGAAAGATGAAAAATAAAATAAAAGAAAGTGCACAAAAAAAGAAGTTTGAGGTTTTAAAATTATAAAGAAGAAATAAAAAAAAGGTGTGAACAAAAAGATTTAAGAAAAAAATAAAAAATGAAAATGCAAAATATATAAAATAAAATTTGAGAAAAGGAAGAAAAAAATAAAAAATGAAGAGGCAAAAATATGAAAAAAAAATAAAAAGAAAAAAATTTATAGAAAATTTTAAAACAAAGAAAAAAGTGAAAAAAAAAAAAATGAAAGCACATAAAAAAAAAAAGTAAAAAAAAGAAGAAAAATTTGAAAGGAGAAAAAGTTAATGAAAAATTATAAAAATGCAATAGAAAATAACCAAGAATGATAAAAGAAAAAAAGATAGAAAAATAAAAAATTCTAAAACTTTATAAAAATTTATGAAATTATAAATAAAGAAAGAAAATAAAATACGAAAAAAAATTAAAGCAAAAGAAAAAAGATAAATAAAGCACAAAAAAACAAAAATAGTACAAAAAATATAAAAAGTAAGAAAATGAAAAAGGACAAAAATTGAATAAAAATTTCAAAAATGAAATGGAATGACAAAATGAAAAAAATTAGTTTAAAAAATACAAAAAATTGAAAAACATATAAGTTCTAACAATATAAAAAGTTTGAGAATTTAAAAACACAAATAAGAAATGAAAGGAAATTTATGGAAAAAAAAAAAAGAATTGGAATAAAAAATAGAAAAATAAAATTTTTAAAACGACGAAAAATTAAAATAAGAAAAAAAATTAAAGCAAAAGAAAAAAGATAAATAAAGCATGAAAAAAAAAAAACAAAAATACAAAAAAAAATTATAAAAGGTAAGAAAATGAAAGAGGACAAAAAATGAATAAAAATTTCAAAAATGAAATGGAATGACAAAATGAAAATAAAATTAGTTTAAAAAATAAAAAAAAAATTGAAAAACATATAAGACCTAACAATATAAAAAGTCAGACAAAAAATTAAAAAAGAGAAAAGTTAATGCAAAATAAAAGAAAAGAATGAGAATTTAAAAGCGCAAATAAGAAATGAAAGGAAATTTGAGGAAAAAAAGAGACAAAAGATTTGGAATAAAAAATAGAAAAATAGAAATTTTTAAAACAACAAAAAAAATTAAAACAAGTAAAAATGAAAGCTTATGAAAAAAAAAAAGCAAAAAGAAGGCAAATTATGAAGGGAAAAAGTTATTAAAAAATTACAAAGTAGAAAAAAAAGAAAATAAAAAATAAATTAAGAGAAAAAATTAAATAAAATACCAAAAAAGGAAAAAATAAAAATAAACAAAGTAAGAAAATAAAAAATTAGCGAATCAAAAAATATAAAAAGACAAAATGAATAAAAATTTCAAATATAAAATGAAAAAAACTATTGGTTCAGAATGTACAAAGAAAAATAAAAAAAATATAACAAACAGAGGAAAAAGATATAAAATATGAAAGATGAAAAATAAAATAAAAGAAAGTGCACAAAAAAAAGAAGTTTGAGGTTTTAAAACTATAAAGAAGAAATAAAAAAAGGTGTGAACAAAAAGATTTAAGAAAAAAAAATGAAAATACAAAATATATAAAATAAAATTTGAGAAAAAGAAGAAAAAAATAAAAAATGAAGAGGCAAAAATATGAAATAAAAGAAAAAGAAAAAAATTTATAGAAAATTTTAAAACAAAGAAAAAAGTGAACAAAAAAGAATGATGGCATATAAAAAAAAAAGTAAAAAAAAAGAAGAAAAATTTGGAAGGAGAAAAAGTTAATGAAAAAAATATAAAAATGCAATAGAAAATAACCAAGAATGATAAAAGAAAAAAAGATAAAAAAATTAAAAATTCCAAAACTTTATAAAAATTTATGAAATTATGAATAAAGAAAGAAAATAAAATAAGAAAAAAAATTAAAGCAAAAGAAAAAAGATAGATAAAGCACGAAAAAAGAAAAAAAAAAAACAAAAAATTATAAAAAGTAAGAAAATGAAAAAGGACAAAAATTGAATAAAAATTTCAAAAATGAAATGGAATGACAAAATGAAAAAAAAAAAAATAGTTTAAAAAATACAAAAAATTAAAAAACATATAAGACCAAACAATCTAAAAAGTCTGACAAAAAATTAAAAAAGAGAAAAGTTAATGCAAAATAAAAAAAAAAGTATGAGAATTTAAAAACGCAAATAAGAAATGAAAGGAAATTTGTGGAAAAAAAAGAAAAGACAAAAGATTTGGAATAAAAAAGAGAAAAATAAAAATTTTTAAAACAGCGAAAAAATTAAAAAAAGTAAAAATGAAAACATATGAAAAAAAAAAAGCAAAAAGAAGGAAAATTGCAAAGGGAAAAAGTTATTAAGAAATTACAAAGTAGAAAAAAATAAATTAAGAGAAAAAATTAAATAAAATACCAAAAAAGGAAAAAATAAAAAATTAGCGAATCAAAAAAATATAAAAAGACAAAATGAATAATCAAATATAAAATGGAAAAAACTTTTAGTTTATAATTTACAAAGAAAAAGAAAAAAAAAATAACAAATAGAGGAAAAAGATATAAAATACGAAAGATGAAAAATAAAATAAAAGAAAGTGCACAAAAAAATAAGTTTGAGGTTTTAAAGTTATAAAGAAGAAAAAAAAAAGGTGTGAACAAAAAGATTTAAGAAAAAAATAAAAAATGAAAATACAAAATATATAAAATAAAATTTGAGAAAAAGAAGAAAAAAATAAAGAATGAAGAGGCAAAAATATGAAATAAAACAAAAAGAAAAAAATTTATAGAAAATTTTAAAACAAAGAAAAACCTGAACGAAAAAGAATGAAAGCACATAAAAAAAGGTAAAAAAAAGAAGAAAAATTATAAAAATGCAACAGAAAATAACCAAGAATGATAAAAGAAAAAAAGATAGAAAAATAAAAAATTCCAAAACTTTATAAAAATTTATGAAATTATGAATAAAGAAAGAAAATAAAATAAGAAAAAAAATTAAAGCAAAAGAAAAAAGATAGATAAAGCACGAAAAAAGAAAAAAAAACAAAAAATTATAAAAAGTAAGAAAATGAAAAAGGACAAAAATTGAATAAAAATTTCAAAAATGAAATGGAATGACAAAATGAAAAAAAAAAATAGTTTAAAAAATACAAAAAATTAAAAAACATATAAGACCAAACAATCTAAAAAGTCTGATAAAAAATTAAAAAAGAGAAAAGTTAATGCAAAATAAAAAAAAAAAGTATGAGAATTTAAAAACGCAAATAAGAAGTGAAAGGAAATTTGTGGAAAAAAAAAGAAAAGACAAAAGATTTGGAATAAAAAAGAGAAAAATAAAAATTTTTAAAACAACGAAAAAATAAAAAAAAGTAAAAATGAAAACATATGGAAAAAAAAAAAGCAAAAAGAAGGAAAATTGCAAAGGGAAAAAGTTATTAAAAATTTACAAAGTAAAAAAAAATTAGGGAATCAAAAAATATAAAAGGAAAAAAATAAAAATAAACAAAGTAAGAAAATAAAAAATTAGGGAATCAAAAAATATAAAAAGACAAAATGAATAAAAATTTCAAATATAAAAAGAAAGTGCACAAAAAAAGAAGTTTGAGGTTTTAAAATTACAAAGAAGAAATAAAAAAAGGTGTGAACAAAAAGATTTAAGAAAAAAATAACAAATGAAAGTATAAAATATATAAAAAAAATATTTGAGAAAAAAAATGAGAAAAAGAAGAAAAAAATAAAAAATGAAGAGGCAAAAATATGAAATAAAACAAAAAGAAAAAAAATACAAAAAAAGGACAAAAATTGAATAAAAATTTCAAAAATGAAATGGAATGACAAAATGAAAAAAAATTAGTTTAAAAAATACAAAAAAATTGAAAAACATATAAGTCCTAACAATATAAAAATTCAGACAAAAAATTAAAAAAGAAAAAAGTTAATGCAAAATAAAAAAAAGTATGAGAATTTAAAAATGCAAATAAGAAATGAAAGGAAATTTGTGGAAAAAAAAAGAGAAGCAAGAAAAGACAAAAGATTTGGAATAAAAAATAGAAAAATAAAAATTTTTAAAACAACGAAAAAATGAAAGCATATGAAAAAAAAAGTAAAAAGAAGGAAATTGTGAAGGGAAAAAGTTATTAAAAAATTACAAAGTTGAAAAAAAATAAATTAAGAGAAAAAATTAAATAAAATACCCAGAAAGGAAAAATAAAAATAAACAAAGTAAGAAAATAAAAAATTAGCGAAGCAAAAAAATATAAAAAGACAAATGAATAAAAATTTCAAATATAAAATGGAAAAAACTTTTAGTTTAGAATGTAGAAAGAAAAACAAAAAAAAAAAAAAATAGAGGAAAAAGATATAAAATATGAAAGATGAAAAATAAAATAAAAGAAAGTGCACAAAAAAAGAAGTTTGAGGTTTTAAAATTATAAAGAAGAAATAAAAAAAAGGTGTGAACAAAAAGATTTAAGAAAAAAATAAAAAATGAAAATGCAAAATATATAAAATAAAATTTGAGAAAAGGAAGAAAAAAATAAAAAATGAAGAGGCAAAAATATGAAAAAAAAATAAAAAGAAAAAAATTTATAGAAAATTTTAAAACAAAGAAAAAAGTGAAAAAAAAAAAAATGAAAGCACATAAAAAAAAAAAGTAAAAAAAAGAAGAAAAATTTGAAAGGAGAAAAAGTTAATGAAAAATTATAAAAATGCAATAGAAAATAACCAAGAATGATAAAAGAAAAAAAGATAGAAAAATAAAAAATTCTAAAACTTTATAAAAATTTATGAAATTATAAATAAAGAAAGAAAATAAAATACGAAAAAAAATTAAAGCAAAAGAAAAAAGATAAATAAAGCACAAAAAAACAAAAATAGTACAAAAAATATAAAAAGTAAGAAAATGAAAAAGGACAAAAATTGAATAAAAATTTCAAAAATGAAATGGAATGACAAAATGAAAAAAATTAGTTTAAAAAATACAAAAAATTGAAAAACATATAAGTTCTAACAATATAAAAAGTTTGAGAATTTAAAAACACAAATAAGAAATGAAAGGAAATTTATGGAAAAAAAAAAAAGAATTGGAATAAAAAATAGAAAAATAAAATTTTTAAAACGACGAAAAATTAAAATAAGAAAAAAAATTAAAGCAAAAGAAAAAAGATAAATAAAGCATGAAAAAAAAAAAACAAAAATACAAAAAAAAATTATAAAAGGTAAGAAAATGAAAGAGGACAAAAAATGAATAAAAATTTCAAAAATGAAATGGAATGACAAAATGAAAATAAAATTAGTTTAAAAAATAAAAAAAAAATTGAAAAACATATAAGACCTAACAATATAAAAAGTCAGACAAAAAATTAAAAAAGAGAAAAGTTAATGCAAAATAAAAGAAAAGAATGAGAATTTAAAAGCGCAAATAAGAAATGAAAGGAAATTTGAGGAAAAAAAGAGACAAAAGATTTGGAATAAAAAATAGAAAAATAGAAATTTTTAAAACAACAAAAAAAATTAAAACAAGTAAAAATGAAAGCTTATGAAAAAAAAAAAGCAAAAAGAAGGCAAATTATGAAGGGAAAAAGTTATTAAAAAATTACAAAGTAGAAAAAAAAGAAAATAAAAAATAAATTAAGAGAAAAAATTAAATAAAATACCAAAAAAGGAAAAAATAAAAATAAACAAAGTAAGAAAATAAAAAATTAGCGAATCAAAAAATATAAAAAGACAAAATGAATAAAAATTTCAAATATAAAATGAAAAAAACTATTGGTTCAGAATGTACAAAGAAAAATAAAAAAAATATAACAAACAGAGGAAAAAGATATAAAATATGAAAGATGAAAAATAAAATAAAAGAAAGTGCACAAAAAAAAGAAGTTTGAGGTTTTAAAACTATAAAGAAGAAATAAAAAAAGGTGTGAACAAAAAGATTTAAGAAAAAAAAATGAAAATACAAAATATATAAAATAAAATTTGAGAAAAAGAAGAAAAAAATAAAAAATGAAGAGGCAAAAATATGAAATAAAAGAAAAAGAAAAAAATTTATAGAAAATTTTAAAACAAAGAAAAAAGTGAACAAAAAAGAATGATGGCATATAAAAAAAAAAGTAAAAAAAAAGAAGAAAAATTTGGAAGGAGAAAAAGTTAATGAAAAAAATATAAAAATGCAATAGAAAATAACCAAGAATGATAAAAGAAAAAAAGATAAAAAAATTAAAAATTCCAAAACTTTATAAAAATTTATGAAATTATGAATAAAGAAAGAAAATAAAATAAGAAAAAAAATTAAAGCAAAAGAAAAAAGATAGATAAAGCACGAAAAAAGAAAAAAAAAAAACAAAAAATTATAAAAAGTAAGAAAATGAAAAAGGACAAAAATTGAATAAAAATTTCAAAAATGAAATGGAATGACAAAATGAAAAAAAAAAAATAGTTTAAAAAATACAAAAAATTAAAAAACATATAAGACCAAACAATCTAAAAAGTCTGACAAAAAATTAAAAAAGAGAAAAGTTAATGCAAAATAAAAAAAAAAGTATGAGAATTTAAAAACGCAAATAAGAAATGAAAGGAAATTTGTGGAAAAAAAAGAAAAGACAAAAGATTTGGAATAAAAAAGAGAAAAATAAAAATTTTAAAAACAGCGAAAAAATTAAAAAAAGTAAAAATGAAAACATATGAAAAAAAAAAAGCAAAAAGAAGGAAAATTGCAAAGGGAAAAAGTTATTAAGAAATTACAAAGTAGAAAAAAATAAATTAAGAGAAAAAATTAAATAAAATACCAAAAAAGGAAAAAATAAAAAATTAGCGAATCAAAAAAATATAAAAAGACAAAATGAATAATCAAATATAAAATGGAAAAAACTTTTAGTTTATAATTTACAAAGAAAAAGAAAAAAAAAATAACAAATAGAGGAAAAAGATATAAAATACGAAAGATGAAAAATAAAATAAAAGAAAGTGCACAAAAAAATAAGTTTGAGGTTTTAAAGTTATAAAGAAGAAAAAAAAAAGGTGTGAACAAAAAGATTTAAGAAAAAAATAAAAAATGAAAATACAAAATATATAAAATAAAATTTGAGAAAAAGAAGAAAAAAATAAAGAATGAAGAGGCAAAAATATGAAATAAAACAAAAAGAAAAAAATTTATAGAAAATTTTAAAACAAAGAAAAACCTGAACGAAAAAGAATGAAAGCACATAAAAAAAGGTAAAAAAAAGAAGAAAAATTATAAAAATGCAACAGAAAATAACCAAGAATGATAAAAGAAAAAAAGATAGAAAAATAAAAAATTCCAAAACTTTATAAAAATTTATGAAATTATGAATAAAGAAAGAAAATAAAATAAGAAAAAAAATTAAAGCAAAAGAAAAAAGATAGATAAAGCACGAAAAAAGAAAAAAAAACAAAAAATTATAAAAAGTAAGAAAATGAAAAAGGACAAAAATTGAATAAAAATTTCAAAAATGAAATGGAATGACAAAATGAAAAAAAAAAATAGTTTAAAAAATACAAAAAATTAAAAAACATATAAGACCAAACAATCTAAAAAGTCTGATAAAAAATTAAAAAAGAGAAAAGTTAATGCAAAATAAAAAAAAAAAGTATGAGAATTTAAAAACGCAAATAAGAAGTGAAAGGAAATTTGTGGAAAAAAAAAGAAAAGACAAAAGATTTGGAATAAAAAAGAGAAAAATAAAAATTTTTAAAACAACGAAAAAATAAAAAAAAGTAAAAATGAAAACATATGGAAAAAAAAAAAGCAAAAAGAAGGAAAATTGCAAAGGGAAAAAGTTATTAAAAATTTACAAAGTAAAAAAAAATTAGGGAATCAAAAAATATAAAAGGAAAAAAATAAAAATAAACAAAGTAAGAAAATAAAAAATTAGGGAATCAAAAAATATAAAAAGACAAAATGAATAAAAATTTCAAATATAAAAAGAAAGTGCACAAAAAAAGAAGTTTGAGGTTTTAAAATTACAAAGAAGAAATAAAAAAAGGTGTGAACAAAAAGATTTAAGAAAAAAATAACAAATGAAAGTATAAAATATATAAAAAAAATATTTGAGAAAAAAAATGAGAAAAAGAAGAAAAAAATAAAAAATGAAGAGGCAAAAATATGAAATAAAACAAAAAGAAAAAAAATACAAAAAAAGGACAAAAATTGAATAAAAATTTCAAAAATGAAATGGAATGACAAAATGAAAAAAAATTAGTTTAAAAAATACAAAAAAATTGAAAAACATATAAGTCCTAACAATATAAAAATTCAGACAAAAAATTAAAAAAGAAAAAAGTTAATGCAAAATAAAAAAAAGTATGAGAATTTAAAAATGCAAATAAGAAATGAAAGGAAATTTGTGGAAAAAAAAAGAGAAGCAAGAAAAGACAAAAGATTTGGAATAAAAAATAGAAAAATAAAAATTTTTAAAACAACGAAAAAATGAAAGCATATGAAAAAAAAAGTAAAAAGAAGGAAATTGTGAAGGGAAAAAGTTATTAAAAAATTACAAAGTTGAAAAAAAATAAATTAAGAGAAAAAATTAAATAAAATACCCAGAAAGGAAAAATAAAAATAAACAAAGTAAGAAAATAAAAAATTAGCGAAGCAAAAAAATATAAAAAGACAAATGAATAAAAATTTCAAATATAAAATGGAAAAAACTTTTAGTTTAGAATGTAGAAAGAAAAACAAAAAAAAAAAAAAAATAGAGGAAAAAGATATAAAATATGAAAGATGAAAAATAAAATAAAAGAAAGTGCACAAAAAAAGAAGTTTGAGGTTTTAAAATTATAAAGAAGAAATAAAAAAAAGGTGTGAACAAAAAGATTTAAGAAAAAAATAAAAAATGAAAATGCAAAATATATAAAATAAAATTTGAGAAAAGGAAGAAAAAAATAAAAAATGAAGAGGCAAAAATATGAAAAAAAAATAAAAAGAAAAAAATTTATAGAAAATTTTAAAACAAAGAAAAAAGTGAAAAAAAAAAAAATGAAAGCACATAAAAAAAAAAAGTAAAAAAAAGAAGAAAAATTTGAAAGGAGAAAAAGTTAATGAAAAATTATAAAAATGCAATAGAAAATAACCAAGAATGATAAAAGAAAAAAAGATAGAAAAATAAAAAATTCTAAAACTTTATAAAAATTTATGAAATTATAAATAAAGAAAGAAAATAAAATACGAAAAAAAATTAAAGCAAAAGAAAAAAGATAAATAAAGCACAAAAAAACAAAAATAGTACAAAAAATATAAAAAGTAAGAAAATGAAAAAGGACAAAAATTGAATAAAAATTTCAAAAATGAAATGGAATGACAAAATGAAAAAAATTAGTTTAAAAAATACAAAAAATTGAAAAACATATAAGTTCTAACAATATAAAAAGTTTGAGAATTTAAAAACACAAATAAGAAATGAAAGGAAATTTATGGAAAAAAAAAAAAGAATTGGAATAAAAAATAGAAAAATAAAATTTTTAAAACGACGAAAAATTAAAATAAGAAAAAAAATTAAAGCAAAAGAAAAAAGATAAATAAAGCATGAAAAAAAAAAAACAAAAATACAAAAAAAAATTATAAAAGGTAAGAAAATGAAAGAGGACAAAAAATGAATAAAAATTTCAAAAATGAAATGGAATGACAAAATGAAAATAAAATTAGTTTAAAAAATAAAAAAAAAATTGAAAAACATATAAGACCTAACAATATAAAAAGTCAGACAAAAAATTAAAAAAGAGAAAAGTTAATGCAAAATAAAAGAAAAGAATGAGAATTTAAAAGCGCAAATAAGAAATGAAAGGAAATTTGAGGAAAAAAAGAGACAAAAGATTTGGAATAAAAAATAGAAAAATAGAAATTTTTAAAACAACAAAAAAAATTAAAACAAGTAAAAATGAAAGCTTATGAAAAAAAAAAAGCAAAAAGAAGGCAAATTATGAAGGGAAAAAGTTATTAAAAAATTACAAAGTAGAAAAAAAAGAAAATAAAAAATAAATTAAGAGAAAAAATTAAATAAAATACCAAAAAAGGAAAAAATAAAAATAAACAAAGTAAGAAAATAAAAAATTAGCGAATCAAAAAATATAAAAAGACAAAATGAATAAAAATTTCAAATATAAAATGAAAAAAACTATTGGTTCAGAATGTACAAAGAAAAATAAAAAAAATATAACAAACAGAGGAAAAAGATATAAAATATGAAAGATGAAAAATAAAATAAAAGAAAGTGCACAAAAAAAAGAAGTTTGAGGTTTTAAAACTATAAAGAAGAAATAAAAAAAGGTGTGAACAAAAAGATTTAAGAAAAAAAAATGAAAATACAAAATATATAAAATAAAATTTGAGAAAAAGAAGAAAAAAATAAAAAATGAAGAGGCAAAAATATGAAATAAAAGAAAAAGAAAAAAATTTATAGAAAATTTTAAAACAAAGAAAAAAGTGAACAAAAAAGAATGATGGCATATAAAAAAAAAAGTAAAAAAAAAGAAGAAAAATTTGGAAGGAGAAAAAGTTAATGAAAAAAATATAAAAATGCAATAGAAAATAACCAAGAATGATAAAAGAAAAAAAGATAAAAAAATTAAAAATTCCAAAACTTTATAAAAATTTATGAAATTATGAATAAAGAAAGAAAATAAAATAAGAAAAAAAATTAAAGCAAAAGAAAAAAGATAGATAAAGCACGAAAAAAGAAAAAAAAAAAACAAAAAATTATAAAAAGTAAGAAAATGAAAAAGGACAAAAATTGAATAAAAATTTCAAAAATGAAATGGAATGACAAAATGAAAAAAAAAAAAATAGTTTAAAAAATACAAAAAATTAAAAAACATATAAGACCAAACAATCTAAAAAGTCTGACAAAAAATTAAAAAAGAGAAAAGTTAATGCAAAATAAAAAAAAAAGTATGAGAATTTAAAAACGCAAATAAGAAATGAAAGGAAATTTGTGGAAAAAAAAGAAAAGACAAAAGATTTGGAATAAAAAAGAGAAAAATAAAAATTTTTAAAACAGCGAAAAAATTAAAAAAAGTAAAAATGAAAACATATGAAAAAAAAAAAGCAAAAAGAAGGAAAATTGCAAAGGGAAAAAGTTATTAAGAAATTACAAAGTAGAAAAAAATAAATTAAGAGAAAAAATTAAATAAAATACCAAAAAAGGAAAAAATAAAAAATTAGCGAATCAAAAAAATATAAAAAGACAAAATGAATAATCAAATATAAAATGGAAAAAACTTTTAGTTTATAATTTACAAAGAAAAAGAAAAAAAAAATAACAAATAGAGGAAAAAGATATAAAATACGAAAGATGAAAAATAAAATAAAAGAAAGTGCACAAAAAAATAAGTTTGAGGTTTTAAAGTTATAAAGAAGAAAAAAAAAAGGTGTGAACAAAAAGATTTAAGAAAAAAATAAAAAATGAAAATACAAAATATATAAAATAAAATTTGAGAAAAAGAAGAAAAAAATAAAGAATGAAGAGGCAAAAATATGAAATAAAACAAAAAGAAAAAAATTTATAGAAAATTTTAAAACAAAGAAAAACCTGAACGAAAAAGAATGAAAGCACATAAAAAAAGGTAAAAAAAAGAAGAAAAATTATAAAAATGCAACAGAAAATAACCAAGAATGATAAAAGAAAAAAAGATAGAAAAATAAAAAATTCCAAAACTTTATAAAAATTTATGAAATTATGAATAAAGAAAGAAAATAAAATAAGAAAAAAAATTAAAGCAAAAGAAAAAAGATAGATAAAGCACGAAAAAAGAAAAAAAAACAAAAAATTATAAAAAGTAAGAAAATGAAAAAGGACAAAAATTGAATAAAAATTTCAAAAATGAAATGGAATGACAAAATGAAAAAAAAAAATAGTTTAAAAAATACAAAAAATTAAAAAACATATAAGACCAAACAATCTAAAAAGTCTGATAAAAAATTAAAAAAGAGAAAAGTTAATGCAAAATAAAAAAAAAAAGTATGAGAATTTAAAAACGCAAATAAGAAGTGAAAGGAAATTTGTGGAAAAAAAAAGAAAAGACAAAAGATTTGAATAAAAAAGAGAAAAATAAAAATTTTTAAAACAACGAAAAAATAAAAAAAAGTAAAAATGAAAACATATGGAAAAAAAAAAAGCAAAAAGAAGGAAAATTGCAAAGGGAAAAAGTTATTAAAAATTTACAAAGTAAAAAAAAATTAGGGAATCAAAAAATATAAAAGGAAAAAAATAAAAATAAACAAAGTAAGAAAATAAAAAATTAGGGAATCAAAAAATATAAAAAGACAAAATGAATAAAAATTTCAAATATAAAAAGAAAGTGCACAAAAAAAGAAGTTTGAGGTTTTAAAATTACAAAGAAGAAATAAAAAAAGGTGTGAACAAAAAGATTTAAGAAAAAAATAACAAATGAAAGTATAAAATATATAAAAAAAATATTTGAGAAAAAAAATGAGAAAAAGAAGAAAAAAATAAAAAATGAAGAGGCAAAAATATGAAATAAAACAAAAAGAAAAAAAATACAAAAAAAGGACAAAAATTGAATAAAAATTTCAAAAATGAAATGGAATGACAAAATGAAAAAAAATTAGTTTAAAAAATACAAAAAAATTGAAAAACATATAAGTCCTAACAATATAAAAATTCAGACAAAAAATTAAAAAAGAAAAAAGTTAATGCAAAATAAAAAAAAGTATGAGAATTTAAAAATGCAAATAAGAAATGAAAGGAAATTTGTGGAAAAAAAAAGAGAAGCAAGAAAAGACAAAAGATTTGGAATAAAAAATAGAAAAATAAAAATTTTTAAAACAACGAAAAAATGAAAGCATATGAAAAAAAAAGTAAAAAGAAGGAAATTGTGAAGGGAAAAAGTTATTAAAAAATTACAAAGTTGAAAAAAAATAAATTAAGAGAAAAAATTAAATAAAATACCCAGAAAGGAAAAATAAAAATAAACAAAGTAAGAAAATAAAAAATTAGCGAAGCAAAAAAATATAAAAAGACAAATGAATAAAAATTTCAAATATAAAATGGAAAAAACTTTTAGTTTAGAATGTAGAAAGAAAAACAAAAAAAAAAAAAAATAGAGGAAAAAGATATAAAATATGAAAGATGAAAAATAAAATAAAAGAAAGTGCACAAAAAAAGAAGTTTGAGGTTTTAAAATTATAAAGAAGAAATAAAAAAAAGGTGTGAACAAAAAGATTTAAGAAAAAAATAAAAAATGAAAATGCAAAATATATAAAATAAAATTTGAGAAAAGGAAGAAAAAAATAAAAAATGAAGAGGCAAAAATATGAAAAAAAAATAAAAAGAAAAAAATTTATAGAAAATTTTAAAACAAAGAAAAAAGTGAAAAAAAAAAAAATGAAAGCACATAAAAAAAAAAAGTAAAAAAAAGAAGAAAAATTTGAAAGGAGAAAAAGTTAATGAAAAATTATAAAAATGCAATAGAAAATAACCAAGAATGATAAAAGAAAAAAAGATAGAAAAATAAAAAATTCTAAAACTTTATAAAAATTTATGAAATTATAAATAAAGAAAGAAAATAAAATACGAAAAAAAATTAAAGCAAAAGAAAAAAGATAAATAAAGCACAAAAAAACAAAAATAGTACAAAAAATATAAAAAGTAAGAAAATGAAAAAGGACAAAAATTGAATAAAAATTTCAAAAATGAAATGGAATGACAAAATGAAAAAAATTAGTTTAAAAAATACAAAAAATTGAAAAACATATAAGTTCTAACAATATAAAAAGTTTGAGAATTTAAAAACACAAATAAGAAATGAAAGGAAATTTATGGAAAAAAAAAAAAGAATTGGAATAAAAAATAGAAAAATAAAATTTTTAAAACGACGAAAAATTAAAATAAGAAAAAAAATTAAAGCAAAAGAAAAAAGATAAATAAAGCATGAAAAAAAAAAAACAAAAATACAAAAAAAAATTATAAAAGGTAAGAAAATGAAAGAGGACAAAAAATGAATAAAAATTTCAAAAATGAAATGGAATGACAAAATGAAAATAAAATTAGTTTAAAAAATAAAAAAAAAATTGAAAAACATATAAGACCTAACAATATAAAAAGTCAGACAAAAAATTAAAAAAGAGAAAAGTTAATGCAAAATAAAAGAAAAGAATGAGAATTTAAAAGCGCAAATAAGAAATGAAAGGAAATTTGAGGAAAAAAAGAGACAAAAGATTTGGAATAAAAAATAGAAAAATAGAAATTTTTAAAACAACAAAAAAAATTAAAACAAGTAAAAATGAAAGCTTATGAAAAAAAAAAAGCAAAAAGAAGGCAAATTATGAAGGGAAAAAGTTATTAAAAAATTACAAAGTAGAAAAAAAAGAAAATAAAAAATAAATTAAGAGAAAAAATTAAATAAAATACCAAAAAAGGAAAAAATAAAAATAAACAAAGTAAGAAAATAAAAAATTAGCGAATCAAAAAATATAAAAAGACAAAATGAATAAAAATTTCAAATATAAAATGAAAAAAACTATTGGTTCAGAATGTACAAAGAAAAATAAAAAAAATATAACAAACAGAGGAAAAAGATATAAAATATGAAAGATGAAAAATAAAATAAAAGAAAGTGCACAAAAAAAAGAAGTTTGAGGTTTTAAAACTATAAAGAAGAAATAAAAAAAGGTGTGAACAAAAAGATTTAAGAAAAAAAAATGAAAATACAAAATATATAAAATAAAATTTGAGAAAAAGAAGAAAAAAATAAAAAATGAAGAGGCAAAAATATGAAATAAAAGAAAAAGAAAAAAATTTATAGAAAATTTTAAAACAAAGAAAAAAGTGAACAAAAAAGAATGATGGCATATAAAAAAAAAAGTAAAAAAAAAGAAGAAAAATTTGGAAGGAGAAAAAGTTAATGAAAAAAATATAAAAATGCAATAGAAAATAACCAAGAATGATAAAAGAAAAAAAGATAAAAAAATTAAAAATTCCAAAACTTTATAAAAATTTATGAAATTATGAATAAAGAAAGAAAATAAAATAAGAAAAAAAATTAAAGCAAAAGAAAAAAGATAGATAAAGCACGAAAAAAGAAAAAAAAAAAACAAAAAATTATAAAAAGTAAGAAAATGAAAAAGGACAAAAATTGAATAAAAATTTCAAAAATGAAATGGAATGACAAAATGAAAAAAAAAAAATAGTTTAAAAAATACAAAAAATTAAAAAACATATAAGACCAAACAATCTAAAAAGTCTGACAAAAAATTAAAAAAGAGAAAAGTTAATGCAAAATAAAAAAAAAAGTATGAGAATTTAAAAACGCAAATAAGAAATGAAAGGAAATTTGTGGAAAAAAAAGAAAAGACAAAAGATTTGGAATAAAAAAGAGAAAAATAAAAATTTTTAAAACAGCGAAAAAATTAAAAAAAGTAAAAATGAAAACATATGAAAAAAAAAAAGCAAAAAGAAGGAAAATTGCAAAGGGAAAAAGTTATTAAGAAATTACAAAGTAGAAAAAAATAAATTAAGAGAAAAAATTAAATAAAATACCAAAAAAGGAAAAAATAAAAAATTAGCGAATCAAAAAAATATAAAAAGACAAAATGAATAATCAAATATAAAATGGAAAAAACTTTTAGTTTATAATTTACAAAGAAAAAGAAAAAAAAAATAACAAATAGAGGAAAAAGATATAAAATACGAAAGATGAAAAATAAAATAAAAGAAAGTGCACAAAAAAATAAGTTTGAGGTTTTAAAGTTATAAAGAAGAAAAAAAAAAGGTGTGAACAAAAAGATTTAAGAAAAAAATAAAAAATGAAAATACAAAATATATAAAATAAAATTTGAGAAAAAGAAGAAAAAAATAAAGAATGAAGAGGCAAAAATATGAAATAAAACAAAAAGAAAAAAATTTATAGAAAATTTTAAAACAAAGAAAAACCTGAACGAAAAAGAATGAAAGCACATAAAAAAAGGTAAAAAAAAGAAGAAAAATTATAAAAATGCAACAGAAAATAACCAAGAATGATAAAAGAAAAAAAGATAGAAAAATAAAAAATTCCAAAACTTTATAAAAATTTATGAAATTATGAATAAAGAAAGAAAATAAAATAAGAAAAAAAATTAAAGCAAAAGAAAAAAGATAGATAAAGCACGAAAAAAGAAAAAAAAACAAAAAATTATAAAAAGTAAGAAAATGAAAAAGGACAAAAATTGAATAAAAATTTCAAAAATGAAATGGAATGACAAAATGAAAAAAAAAAATAGTTTAAAAAATACAAAAAATTAAAAAACATATAAGACCAAACAATCTAAAAAGTCTGATAAAAAATTAAAAAAGAGAAAAGTTAATGCAAAATAAAAAAAAAAAGTATGAGAATTTAAAAACGCAAATAAGAAGTGAAAGGAAATTTGTGGAAAAAAAAAGAAAAGACAAAAGATTTGGAATAAAAAAGAGAAAAATAAAAATTTTTAAAACAACGAAAAAATAAAAAAAAGTAAAAATGAAAACATATGGAAAAAAAAAAAGCAAAAAGAAGGAAAATTGCAAAGGGAAAAAGTTATTAAAAATTTACAAAGTAAAAAAAAATTAGGGAATCAAAAAATATAAAAGGAAAAAAATAAAAATAAACAAAGTAAGAAAATAAAAAATTAGGGAATCAAAAAATATAAAAAGACAAAATGAATAAAAATTTCAAATATAAAAAGAAAGTGCACAAAAAAAGAAGTTTGAGGTTTTAAAATTACAAAGAAGAAATAAAAAAAGGTGTGAACAAAAAGATTTAAGAAAAAAATAACAAATGAAAGTATAAAATATATAAAAAAAATATTTGAGAAAAAAAATGAGAAAAAGAAGAAAAAAATAAAAAATGAAGAGGCAAAAATATGAAATAAAACAAAAAGAAAAAAAATACAAAAAAAGGACAAAAATTGAATAAAAATTTCAAAAATGAAATGGAATGACAAAATGAAAAAAAATTAGTTTAAAAAATACAAAAAAATTGAAAAACATATAAGTCCTAACAATATAAAAATTCAGACAAAAAATTAAAAAAGAAAAAAGTTAATGCAAAATAAAAAAAAGTATGAGAATTTAAAAATGCAAATAAGAAATGAAAGGAAATTTGTGGAAAAAAAAAGAGAAGCAAGAAAAGACAAAAGATTTGGAATAAAAAATAGAAAAATAAAAATTTTTAAAACAACGAAAAAATGAAAGCATATGAAAAAAAAAGTAAAAAGAAGGAAATTGTGAAGGGAAAAAGTTATTAAAAAATTACAAAGTTGAAAAAAAATAAATTAAGAGAAAAAATTAAATAAAATACCCAGAAAGGAAAAATAAAAATAAACAAAGTAAGAAAATAAAAAATTAGCGAAGCAAAAAAATATAAAAAGACAAATGAATAAAAATTTCAAATATAAAATGGAAAAAACTTTTAGTTTAGAATGTAGAAAGAAAAACAAAAAAAAAAAAAAATAGAGGAAAAAGATATAAAATATGAAAGATGAAAAATAAAATAAAAGAAAGTGCACAAAAAAAGAAGTTTGAGGTTTTAAAATTATAAAGAAGAAATAAAAAAAAGGTGTGAACAAAAAGATTTAAGAAAAAAATAAAAAATGAAAATGCAAAATATATAAAATAAAATTTGAGAAAAGGAAGAAAAAAATAAAAAATGAAGAGGCAAAAATATGAAAAAAAAATAAAAAGAAAAAAATTTATAGAAAATTTTAAAACAAAGAAAAAAGTGAAAAAAAAAAAAATGAAAGCACATAAAAAAAAAAAGTAAAAAAAAGAAGAAAAATTTGAAAGGAGAAAAAGTTAATGAAAAATTATAAAAATGCAATAGAAAATAACCAAGAATGATAAAAGAAAAAAAGATAGAAAAATAAAAAATTCTAAAACTTTATAAAAATTTATGAAATTATAAATAAAGAAAGAAAATAAAATACGAAAAAAAATTAAAGCAAAAGAAAAAAGATAAATAAAGCACAAAAAAACAAAAATAGTACAAAAAATATAAAAAGTAAGAAAATGAAAAAGGACAAAAATTGAATAAAAATTTCAAAAATGAAATGGAATGACAAAATGAAAAAAATTAGTTTAAAAAATACAAAAAATTGAAAAACATATAAGTTCTAACAATATAAAAAGTTTGAGAATTTAAAAACACAAATAAGAAATGAAAGGAAATTTATGGAAAAAAAAAAAAGAATTGGAATAAAAAATAGAAAAATAAAATTTTTAAAACGACGAAAAATTAAAATAAGAAAAAAAATTAAAGCAAAAGAAAAAAGATAAATAAAGCATGAAAAAAAAAAAACAAAAATACAAAAAAAAATTATAAAAGGTAAGAAAATGAAAGAGGACAAAAAATGAATAAAAATTTCAAAAATGAAATGGAATGACAAAATGAAAATAAAATTAGTTTAAAAAATAAAAAAAAAATTGAAAAACATATAAGACCTAACAATATAAAAAGTCAGACAAAAAATTAAAAAAGAGAAAAGTTAATGCAAAATAAAAGAAAAGAATGAGAATTTAAAAGCGCAAATAAGAAATGAAAGGAAATTTGAGGAAAAAAAGAGACAAAAGATTTGGAATAAAAAATAGAAAAATAGAAATTTTTAAAACAACAAAAAAAATTAAAACAAGTAAAAATGAAAGCTTATGAAAAAAAAAAAGCAAAAAGAAGGCAAATTATGAAGGGAAAAAGTTATTAAAAAATTACAAAGTAGAAAAAAAAGAAAATAAAAAATAAATTAAGAGAAAAAATTAAATAAAATACCAAAAAAGGAAAAAATAAAAATAAACAAAGTAAGAAAATAAAAAATTAGCGAATCAAAAAATATAAAAAGACAAAATGAATAAAAATTTCAAATATAAAATGAAAAAAACTATTGGTTCAGAATGTACAAAGAAAAATAAAAAAAATATAACAAACAGAGGAAAAAGATATAAAATATGAAAGATGAAAAATAAAATAAAAGAAAGTGCACAAAAAAAAGAAGTTTGAGGTTTTAAAACTATAAAGAAGAAATAAAAAAAGGTGTGAACAAAAAGATTTAAGAAAAAAAAATGAAAATACAAAATATATAAAATAAAATTTGAGAAAAAGAAGAAAAAAATAAAAAATGAAGAGGCAAAAATATGAAATAAAAGAAAAAGAAAAAAATTTATAGAAAATTTTAAAACAAAGAAAAAAGTGAACAAAAAAGAATGATGGCATATAAAAAAAAAAGTAAAAAAAAAGAAGAAAAATTTGGAAGGAGAAAAAGTTAATGAAAAAAATATAAAAATGCAATAGAAAATAACCAAGAATGATAAAAGAAAAAAAGATAAAAAAATTAAAAATTCCAAAACTTTATAAAAATTTATGAAATTATGAATAAAGAAAGAAAATAAAATAAGAAAAAAAATTAAAGCAAAAGAAAAAAGATAGATAAAGCACGAAAAAAGAAAAAAAAAAAACAAAAAATTATAAAAAGTAAGAAAATGAAAAAGGACAAAAATTGAATAAAAATTTCAAAAATGAAATGGAATGACAAAATGAAAAAAAAAAAATAGTTTAAAAAATACAAAAAATTAAAAAACATATAAGACCAAACAATCTAAAAAGTCTGACAAAAAATTAAAAAAGAGAAAAGTTAATGCAAAATAAAAAAAAAAGTATGAGAATTTAAAAACGCAAATAAGAAATGAAAGGAAATTTGTGGAAAAAAAAGAAAAGACAAAAGATTTGGAATAAAAAAGAGAAAAATAAAAATTTTTAAAACAGCGAAAAAATTAAAAAAAGTAAAAATGAAAACATATGAAAAAAAAAAAGCAAAAAGAAGGAAAATTGCAAAGGGAAAAAGTTATTAAGAAATTACAAAGTAGAAAAAAATAAATTAAGAGAAAAAATTAAATAAAATACCAAAAAAGGAAAAAATAAAAAATTAGCGAATCAAAAAAATATAAAAAGACAAAATGAATAATCAAATATAAAATGGAAAAAACTTTTAGTTTATAATTTACAAAGAAAAAGAAAAAAAAAATAACAAATAGAGGAAAAAGATATAAAATACGAAAGATGAAAAATAAAATAAAAGAAAGTGCACAAAAAAATAAGTTTGAGGTTTTAAAGTTATAAAGAAGAAAAAAAAAAGGTGTGAACAAAAAGATTTAAGAAAAAAATAAAAAATGAAAATACAAAATATATAAAATAAAATTTGAGAAAAAGAAGAAAAAAATAAAGAATGAAGAGGCAAAAATATGAAATAAAACAAAAAGAAAAAAATTTATAGAAAATTTTAAAACAAAGAAAAACCTGAACGAAAAAGAATGAAAGCACATAAAAAAAGGTAAAAAAAAAGAAGAAAAATTATAAAAATGCAACAGAAAATAACCAAGAATGATAAAAGAAAAAAAGATAGAAAAATAAAAAATTCCAAAACTTTATAAAAATTTATGAAATTATGAATAAAGAAAGAAAATAAAATAAGAAAAAAAATTAAAGCAAAAGAAAAAAGATAGATAAAGCACGAAAAAAGAAAAAAAAACAAAAAATTATAAAAAGTAAGAAAATGAAAAAGGACAAAAATTGAATAAAAATTTCAAAAATGAAATGGAATGACAAAATGAAAAAAAAATTAGTTTAAAAAATACAAAAAATTAAAAAACATATAAGACCAAACAATCTAAAAAGTCTGATAAAAAATTAAAAAAGAGAAAAGTTAATGCAAAATAAAAAAAAAAAAGTATGAGAATTTAAAAACGCAAATAAGAAATGAAAGGAAATTTGTGGAAAAAAAAAAGAAAAGACAAAAGATTTGGAATAAAAAAGAGAAAAATAAAAATTTTTAAAACAACGAAAAAATAAAAAAAAGTAAAAATGAAAACATATGGAAAAAAAAAAAAGCAAAAAGAAGGAAAATTGCAAAGGGAAAAAGTTATTAAAAATTTACAAAGTAAAAAAAAATTAGGGAATCAAAAAATATAAAAGGAAAAAAATAAAAATAAACAAAGTAAGAAAATAAAAAAATAGGGAATCAAAAAATATAAAAAGACAAAATGAATAAAAATTTCAAATATAAAAAGAAAGTGCACAGAAAAAGAAGTTTGAGGTTTTAAAATTACAAAGAAGAAATAAAAAAAGGTGTGAACAAAAAGATTTAAGAAAAAAATAACAAATGAAAATATAAAATATATAAAAAAAATATTTGAGAAAAAAAATGAGAAAAAGAAGAAAAAAATAAAAAATGAAGAGGCAAAAATATGAAATAAAACAAAAAGAAAAAAAATACAAAAAAAGGACAAAAATTGAATAAAAATTTCAAAAATGAAATGGAATGACAAAATGAAAAAAAATTAGTTTAAAAAATACAAAAAAAATTGAAAAACATATAAGTCCTAACAATATAAAAATTCAGACAAAAAATTAAAAAAGAAAAAAGTTAATGCAAAATAAAAAAAAGTATGAGAATTTAAAAATGCAAATAAGAAATGAAAGGAAATTTGTGGAAAAAAAAAGAGAAGCAAGAAAAGACAAAAGATTTGGAATAAAAAATAGAAAAATAAAAATTTTTAAAACAACGAAAAAATGAAAGCATATGAAAAAAAAAGTAAAAAGAAGGAAATTGTGAAGGGAAAAAGTTATTAAAAAATTACAAAGTTGAAAAAAAATAAATTAAGAGAAAAAATTAAATAAAATACCCAGAAAGGAAAAATAAAAATAAACAAAGTAAGAAAATAAAAAATTAGCGAAGCAAAAAAATATAAAAAGACAAATGAATAAAAATTTCAAATATAAAATGGAAAAAACTTTTAGTTTAGAATGTAGAAAGAAA
The DNA here is from genome assembly GCF_047325235.1 of Durio zibethinus. Classification (NCBI taxonomy): domain Eukaryota; kingdom Viridiplantae; phylum Streptophyta; class Magnoliopsida; order Malvales; family Malvaceae; genus Durio; species Durio zibethinus. Next base: position 11,776,435 of record NC_143180.1, on the reverse strand, counting down.
AACAAAAAAAAAAAAATAGAGGAAAAAGATATAAAATATGAAAGATGAAAAATAAAATAAAAGAAAGTGCACAAAAAAAGAAGTTTGAGGTTTTAAAATTATAAAGAAGAAATAAAAAAAAGGTGTGAACAAAAAGATTTAAGAAAAAAATAAAAAATGAAAATGCAAAATATATAAAATAAAATTTGAGAAAAGGAAGAAAAAAATAAAAAATGAAGAGGCAAAAATATGAAAAAAAAATAAAAAGAAAAAAATTTATAGAAAATTTTAAAACAAAGAAAAAAGTGAAAAAAAAAAATGAAAGCACATAAAAAAAAAAAGTAAAAAAAAGAAGAAAAATTTGAAAGGAGAAAAAGTTAATGAAAAATTATAAAAATGCAATAGAAAATAACCAAGAATGATAAAAGAAAAAAAGATAGAAAAATAAAAAATTCTAAAACTTTATAAAAATTTATGAAATTATAAATAAAGAAAGAAAATAAAATACGAAAAAAAATTAAAGCAAAAGAAAAAAGATAAATAAAGCACAAAAAAACAAAAATAGTACAAAAAATATAAAAAGTAAGAAAATGAAAAAGGACAAAAATTGAATAAAAATTTCAAAAATGAAATGGAATGACAAAATGAAAAAAATTAGTTTAAAAAATACAAAAAATTGAAAAACATATAAGTTCTAACAATATAAAAAGTTTGAGAATTTAAAAACACAAATAAGAAATGAAAGGAAATTTATGGAAAAAAAAAAAGAATTGGAATAAAAAATAGAAAAATAAAATTTTTAAAACGACGAAAAATTAAAATAAGAAAAAAAATTAAAGCAAAAGAAAAAAGATAAATAAAGCATGAAAAAAAAAAAACAAAAATACAAAAAAAAATTATAAAAGGTAAGAAAATGAAAGAGGACAAAAAATGAATAAAAATTTCAAAAATGAAATGGAATGACAAAATGAAAATAAAATTAGTTTAAAAAATAAAAAAAAAATTGAAAAACATATAAGACCTAACAATATAAAAAGTCAGACAAAAAATTAAAAAAGAGAAAAGTTAATGCAAAATAAAAAAAAAAGTATGAGAATTTAAAAGCGCAAATAAGAAATGAAAGGAAATTTGAGGAAAAAAAGAGACAAAAGATTTGGAATAAAAAATAGAAAAATAGAAATTTTTAAAACAACAAAAAAAATAAAAACAAGTAAAAATGAAAGCTTATGAAAAAAAAAAAGCAAAAAGAAGGCAAATTATGAGGGGAAAAAGTTATTAAAAAATTACAAAGTAGAAAAAAAAAGAAAATAAAAAATAAATTAAGAGAAAAAATTAAATAAAATACCAAAAAAGGAAAAAATAAAAATAAACAAAGTAAGAAAATAAAAAATTAGCGAATCAAAAAATATAAAAAGACAAAATGAATAAAAATTTCAAATATAAAATGAAAAAAACTATTGGTTCAGAATGTACAAAGAAAAATAAAAAAAATATAACAAACAGAGGAAAAAGATATAAAATATGAAAGATGAAAAATAAAATAAAAGAAAGTGCACAAAAAAAAGAAGTTTGAGGTTTTAAAACTATAAAGAAGAAATAAAAAAAGGTGTGAACAAAAAGATTTAAGAAAAAAAAATGAAAATACAAAATATATAAAATAAAATTTGAGAAAAAGAAGAAAAAAATAAAAAATGAAGAGGCAAAAATATGAAATAAAAGAAAAAGAAAAAAATTTATAGAAAATTTTAAAACAAAGAAAAAAGTGAACAAAAAAGAATGATGGCATATAAAAAAAAAAGTAAAAAAAAAGAAGAAAAATTTGGAAGGAGAAAAAGTTAATGAAAAAAATATAAAAATGCAATAGAAAATAACCAAGAATGATAAAAGAAAAAAAGATAAAAAAATTAAAAATTCCAAAACTTTATAAAAATTTATGAAATTATGAATAAAGAAAGAAAATAAAATAAGAAAAAAAATTAAAGCAAAAGAAAAAAGATAGATAAAGCACGAAAAAAGAAAAAAAAAACAAAAAATTATAAAAAGTAAGAAAATGAAAAAGGACAAAAATTGAATAAAAATTTCAAAAATGAAATGGAATGACAAAATGAAAAAAAAAAATTAGTTTAAAAAATACAAAAAATTAAAAAACATATAAGACCAAACAATCTAAAAAGTCTGACAAAAAATTAAAAAAGAGAAAAGTTAATGCAAAATAAAAAAAAAAGTATGAGAATTTAAAAACGCAAATAAGAAATGAAAGGAAATTTGTGGAAAAAAAAGAAAAGACAAAAGATTTGGAATAAAAAAGAGAAAAATAAAAATTTTTAAAACAGCGAAAAAATTAAAAAAAGTAAAAATGAAAACATATGAAAAAAAAAAAGCAAAAAGAAGGAAAATTGCAAAGGGAAAAAGTTATTAAGAAATTACAAAGTAGAAAAAAATAAATTAAGAGAAAAAATTAAATAAAATACCAAAAAAGGAAAAAATAAAAAATTAGCGAATCAAAAAAATATAAAAAGACAAAATGAATAATCAAATATAAAATGGAAAAAACTTTTAGTTTATAATTTACAAAGAAAAAGAAAAAAAAAATAACAAATAGAGGAAAAAGATATAAAATACGAAAGATGAAAAATAAAATAAAAGAAAGTGCACAAAAAAATAAGTTTGAGGTTTTAAAGTTATAAAGAAGAAAAAAAAAAGGTGTGAACAAAAAGATTTAAGAAAAAAATAAAAAATGAAAATACAAAATATATAAAATAAAATTTGAGAAAAAGAAGAAAAAAATAAAGAATGAAGAGGCAAAAATATGAAATAAAACAAAAAGAAAAAAATTTATAGAAAATTTTAAAACAAAGAAAAACCTGAACGAAAAAGAATGAAAGCACATAAAAAAAGGTAAAAAAAAGAAGAAAAATTATAAAAATGCAACAGAAAATAACCAAGAATGATAAAAGAAAAAAAGATAGAAAAATAAAAAATTCCAAAACTTTATAAAAATTTATGAAATTATGAATAAAGAAAGAAAATAAAATAAGAAAAAAAATTAAAGCAAAAGAAAAAAGATAGATAAAGCACGAAAAAAGAAAAAAAAACAAAAAATTATAAAAAGTAAGAAAATGAAAAAGGACAAAAATTGAATAAAAATTTCAAAAATGAAATGGAATGACAAAATGAAAAAAAAAATTAGTTTAAAAAATACAAAAAATTAAAAAACATATAAGACCAAACAATCTAAAAAGTCTGATAAAAAATTAAAAAAGAGAAAAGTTAATGCAAAATAAAAAAAAAAAAGTATGAGAATTTAAAAACGCAAATAAGAAATGAAAGGAAATTTGTGGAAAAAAAAAAGAAAAGACAAAAGATTTGGAATAAAAAAGAGAAAAATAAAAATTTTTAAAACAACGAAAAAATAAAAAAAAGTAAAAATGAAAACATATGGAAAAAAAAAAAAGCAAAAAGAAGGAAAATTGCAAAGGGAAAAAGTTATTAAAAATTTACAAAGTAAAAAAAAATTAGGGAATCAAAAAATATAAAAGGAAAAAAATAAAAATAAACAAAGTAAGAAAATAAAAAAATAGGGAATCAAAAAATATAAAAAGACAAAATGAATAAAAATTTCAAATATAAAAAGAAAGTGCACAGAAAAAGAAGTTTGAGGTTTTAAAATTACAAAGAAGAAATAAAAAAAGGTGTGAACAAAAAGATTTAAGAAAAAAATAACAAATGAAAATATAAAATATATAAAAAAAATATTTGAGAAAAAAAATGAGAAAAAGAAGAAAAAAATAAAAAATGAAGAGGCAAAAATATGAAATAAAACAAAAAGAAAAAAAATACAAAAAAAGGACAAAAATTGAATAAAAATTTCAAAAATGAAATGGAATGACAAAATGAAAAAAAATTAGTTTAAAAAATACAAAAAAAATTGAAAAACATATAAGTCCTAACAATATAAAAATTCAGACAAAAAATTAAAAAAGAAAAAAGTTAATGCAAAATAAAAAAAAGTATGAGAATTTAAAAATGCAAATAAGAAATGAAAGGAAATTTGTGGAAAAAAAAAGAGAAGCAAGAAAAGACAAAAGATTTGGAATAAAAAATAGAAAAATAAAAATTTTTAAAACAACGAAAAAATGAAAGCATATGAAAAAAAAAGTAAAAAGAAGGAAATTGTGAAGGGAAAAAGTTATTAAAAAATTACAAAGTTGAAAAAAAATAAATTAAGAGAAAAAATTAAATAAAATACCCAGAAAGGAAAAATAAAAATAAACAAAGTAAGAAAATAAAAAATTAGCGAAGCAAAAAAATATAAAAAGACAAATGAATAAAAATTTCAAATATAAAATGGAAAAAACTTTTAGTTTAGAATGTAGAAAGAAAAACAAAAAAAAAAAAATAGAGGAAAAAGATATAAAATATGAAAGATGAAAAATAAAATAAAAGAAAGTGCACAAAAAAAGAAGTTTGAGGTTTTAAAATTATAAAGAAGAAATAAAAAAAAGGTGTGAACAAAAAGATTTAAGAAAAAAATAAAAAATGAAAATGCAAAATATATAAAATAAAATTTGAGAAAAGGAAGAAAAAAATAAAAAATGAAGAGGCAAAAATATGAAAAAAAAATAAAAAGAAAAAAATTTATAGAAAATTTTAAAACAAAGAAAAAAGTGAAAAAAAAAAAATGAAAGCACATAAAAAAAAAAAGTAAAAAAAAGAAGAAAAATTTGAAAGGAGAAAAAGTTAATGAAAAATTATAAAAATGCAATAGAAAATAACCAAGAATGATAAAAGAAAAAAAGATAGAAAAATAAAAAATTCTAAAACTTTATAAAAATTTATGAAATTATAAATAAAGAAAGAAAATAAAATACGAAAAAAAATTAAAGCAAAAGAAAAAAGATAAATAAAGCACAAAAAAACAAAAATAGTACAAAAAATATAAAAAGTAAGAAAATGAAAAAGGACAAAAATTGAATAAAAATTTCAAAAATGAAATGGAATGACAAAATGAAAAAAATTAGTTTAAAAAATACAAAAAATTGAAAAACATATAAGTTCTAACAATATAAAAAGTTTGAGAATTTAAAAACACAAATAAGAAATGAAAGGAAATTTATGGAAAAAAAAAAAGAATTGGAATAAAAAATAGAAAAATAAAATTTTTAAAACGACGAAAAATTAAAATAAGAAAAAAAATTAAAGCAAAAGAAAAAAGATAAATAAAGCATGAAAAAAAAAAAACAAAAATACAAAAAAAAATTATAAAAGGTAAGAAAATGAAAGAGGACAAAAAATGAATAAAAATTTCAAAAATGAAATGGAATGACAAAATGAAAATAAAATTAGTTTAAAAAATAAAAAAAAAATTGAAAAACATATAAGACCTAACAATATAAAAAGTCAGACAAAAAATTAAAAAAGAGAAAAGTTAATGCAAAATAAAAAAAAAAGTATGAGAATTTAAAAGCGCAAATAAGAAATGAAAGGAAATTTGAGGAAAAAAAGAGACAAAAGATTTGGAATAAAAAATAGAAAAATAGAAATTTTTAAAACAACAAAAAAAATAAAAACAAGTAAAAATGAAAGCTTATGAAAAAAAAAAAGCAAAAAGAAGGCAAATTATGAGGGGAAAAAGTTATTAAAAAATTACAAAGTAGAAAAAAAAAGAAAATAAAAAATAAATTAAGAGAAAAAATTAAATAAAATACCAAAAAAGGAAAAAATAAAAATAAACAAAGTAAGAAAATAAAAAATTAGCGAATCAAAAAATATAAAAAGACAAAATGAATAAAAATTTCAAATATAAAATGAAAAAAACTATTGGTTCAGAATGTACAAAGAAAAATAAAAAAAATATAACAAACAGAGGAAAAAGATATAAAATATGAAAGATGAAAAATAAAATAAAAGAAAGTGCACAAAAAAAAGAAGTTTGAGGTTTTAAAACTATAAAGAAGAAATAAAAAAAGGTGTGAACAAAAAGATTTAAGAAAAAAAAATGAAAATACAAAATATATAAAATAAAATTTGAGAAAAAGAAGAAAAAAATAAAAAATGAAGAGGCAAAAATATGAAATAAAAGAAAAAGAAAAAAATTTATAGAAAATTTTAAAACAAAGAAAAAAGTGAACAAAAAAGAATGATGGCATATAAAAAAAAAAGTAAAAAAAAAGAAGAAAAATTTGGAAGGAGAAAAAGTTAATGAAAAAAATATAAAAATGCAATAGAAAATAACCAAGAATGATAAAAGAAAAAAAGATAAAAAAATTAAAAATTCCAAAACTTTATAAAAATTTATGAAATTATGAATAAAGAAAGAAAATAAAATAAGAAAAAAAATTAAAGCAAAAGAAAAAAGATAGATAAAGCACGAAAAAAGAAAAAAAAAACAAAAAATTATAAAAAGTAAGAAAATGAAAAAGGACAAAAATTGAATAAAAATTTCAAAAATGAAATGGAATGAAAAAATGAAAAAAAAAATTAGTTTAAAAAATACAAAAAATTAAAAAACATATAAGACCAAACAATCTAAAAAGTCTGACAAAAAATTAAAAAAGAGAAAAGTTAATGCAAAATAAAAAAAAAAAGTATGAGAATTTAAAAACGCAAATAAGAAATGAAAGGAAATTTGTGGAAAAAAAAGAAAAGACAAAAGATTTGGAATAAAAAAGAGAAAAATAAAAATTTTTAAAACAGCGAAAAAATTAAAAAAAGTAAAAATGAAAACATATGAAAAAAAAAAAGCAAAAAGAAGGAAAATTGCAAAGGGAAAAAGTTATTAAGAAATTACAAAGTAGAAAAAAATAAATTAAGAGAAAAAATTAAATAAAATACCAAAAAAGGAAAAAATAAAAAATTAGCGAATCAAAAAAATATAAAAAGACAAAATGAATAATCAAATATAAAATGGAAAAAACTTTTAGTTTATAATTTACAAAGAAAAAGAAAAAAAAAATAACAAATAGAGGAAAAAGATATAAAATACGAAAGATGAAAAATAAAATAAAAGAAAGTGCACAAAAAAATAAGTTTGAGGTTTTAAAGTTATAAAGAAGAAAAAAAAAAGGTGTGAACAAAAAGATTTAAGAAAAAAATAAAAAATGAAAATACAAAATATATAAAATAAAATTTGAGAAAAAGAAGAAAAAAATAAAGAATGAAGAGGCAAAAATATGAAATAAAACAAAAAGAAAAAAATTTATAGAAAATTTTAAAACAAAGAAAAACCTGAACGAAAAAGAATGAAAGCACATAAAAAAAGGTAAAAAAAAGAAGAAAAATTATAAAAATGCAACAGAAAATAACCAAGAATGATAAAAGAAAAAAAGATAGAAAAATAAAAAATTCCAAAACTTTATAAAAATTTATGAAATTATGAATAAAGAAAGAAAATAAAATAAGAAAAAAAATTAAAGCAAAAGAAAAAAGATAGATAAAGCACGAAAAAAGAAAAAAAAACAAAAAATTATAAAAAGTAAGAAAATGAAAAAGGACAAAAATTGAATAAAAATTTCAAAAATGAAATGGAATGACAAAATGAAAAAAAAAATTAGTTTAAAAAATACAAAAAATTAAAAAACATATAAGACCAAACAATCTAAAAAGTCTGATAAAAAATTAAAAAAGAGAAAAGTTAATGCAAAATAAAAAAAAAAAAGTATGAGAATTTAAAAACGCAAATAAGAAATGAAAGGAAATTTGTGGAAAAAAAAAAGAAAAGACAAAAGATTTGGAATAAAAAAGAGAAAAATAAAAATTTTTAAAACAACGAAAAAATAAAAAAAAAGTAAAAATGAAAACATATGGAAAAAAAAAAAAGCAAAAAGAAGGAAAATTGCAAAGGGAAAAAGTTATTAAAAATTTACAAAGTAAAAAAAAATTAGGGAATCAAAAAATATAAAAGGAAAAAAATAAAAATAAACAAAGTAAGAAAATAAAAAATTAGGGAATCAAAAAATATAAAAAGACAAAATGAATAAAAATTTCAAATATAAAAAGAAAGTGCACAGAAAAAGAAGTTTGAGGTTTTAAAATTACAAAGAAGAAATAAAAAAAGGTGTGAACAAAAAGATTTAAGAAAAAAATAACAAATGAAAATATAAAATATATAAAAAAAATATTTGAGAAAAAAAATGAGAAAAAGAAGAAAAAAATAAAAAATGAAGAGGCAAAAATATGAAATAAAACAAAAAGAAAAAAAATACAAAAAAAGGACAAAAATTGAATAAAAATTTCAAAAATGAAATGGAATGACAAAATGAAAAAAAATTAGTTTAAAAAATACAAAAAAAATTGAAAAACATATAAGTCCTAACAATATAAAAATTCAGACAAAAAATTAAAAAAGAAAAAAGTTAATGCAAAATAAAAAAAAGTATGAGAATTTAAAAATGCAAATAAGAAATGAAAGGAAATTTGTGGAAAAAAAAAAGAGAAGCAAGAAAAGACAAAAGATTTGGAATAAAAAATAGAAAAATAAAAATTTTTAAAACAACGAAAAAATGAAAGCATATGAAAAAAAAAGTAAAAAGAAGGAAATTGTGAAGGGAAAAAGTTATTAAAAAATTACAAAGTTGAAAAAAAATAAATTAAGAGAAAAAATTAAATAAAATACCCAGAAAGGAAAAATAAAAATAAACAAAGTAAGAAAATAAAAAATTAGCGAAGCAAAAAAATATAAAAAGACAAATGAATAAAAATTTCAAATATAAAATGGAAAAAACTTTTAGTTTAGAATGTAGAAAGAAAAACAAAAAAAAAAAACAAATAGAGGAAAAAGATATAAAATATGAAAGATGAAAAATAAAATAAAAGAAAGTGCACAAAAAAAGAAGTTTGAGGTTTTAAAATTATAAAGAAGAAATAAAAAAAAGGTGTGAACAAAAAGATTTAAGAAAAAAATAAAAAATGAAAATGCAAAATATATAAAATAAAATTTGAGAAAAGGAAGAAAAAAATAAAAAATGAAGAGGCAAAAATATGAAAAAAAAATAAAAAGAAAAAAATTTATAGAAAATTTTAAAACAAAGAAAAAAGTGAACAAAAAAAATGAAAGCACATAAAAAAAAAAAGTAAAAAAAAGAAGAAAAATTTGAAAGGAGAAAAAGTTAATGAAAAATTATAAAAATGCAATAGAAAATAACCAAGAATGATAAAAGAAAAAAAGATAGAAAAATAAAAAATTCTAAAACTTTATAAAAATTTATGAAATTATAAATAAAGAAAGAAAATAAAATACGAAAAAAAATTAAAGCAAAAGAAAAAAGATAAATAAAGCACAAAAAAACAAAAATAGTACAAAAAATATAAAAAGTAAGAAAATGAAAAAGGACAAAAATTGAATAAAAATTTCAAAAATGAAATGGAATGACAAAATGAAAAAAATTAGTTTAAAAAATACAAAAAATTGAAAAACATATAAGTTCTAACAATATAAAAAGTTTGAGAATTTAAAAACACAAATAAGAAATGAAAGGAAATTTATGGAAAAAAAAAAAAGAATTGGAATAAAAAATAGAAAAATAAAATTTTTAAAACGACGAAAAATTAAAATAAGAAAAAAAATTAAAGCAAAAGAAAAAAGATAAATAAAGCATGAAAAAAAAAAAACAAAAATACAAAAAAAAATTATAAAAGGTAAGAAAATGAAAGAGGACAAAAAATGAATAAAAATTTCAAAAATGAAATGGAATGACAAAATGAAAATAAAATTAGTTTAAAAAATAAAAAAAAAATTGAAAAACATAAAAGACCTAACAATATAAAAAGTCAGACAAAAAATTAAAAAAGAGAAAAGTTAATGCAAAATAAAAAAAAAAGTATGAGAATTTAAAAGCGCAAATAAGAAATGAAAGGAAATTTGAGGAAAAAAAGAGACAAAAGATTTGGAATAAAAAATAGAAAAATAGAAATTTTTAAAACAACAAAAAAAATAAAAACAAGTAAAAATGAAAGCTTATGAAAAAAAAAAAGCAAAAAGAAGGCAAATTATGAGGGGAAAAAGTTATTAAAAAATTACAAAGTAGAAAAAAAAGAAAATAAAAAATAAATTAAGAGAAAAAATTAAATAAAATACCAAAAAAGGAAAAAATAAAAATAAACAAAGTAAGAAAATAAAAAATTAGCGAATCAAAAAATATAAAAAGACAAAATGAATAAAAATTTCAAATATAAAATGAAAAAAGCTATTGGTTCAGAATGTACAAAGAAAAATAAAAAAAATATAACAAACAGAGGAAAAAGATATAAAATATGAAAGATGAAAAATAAAATAAAAGAAAGTGCACAAAAAAAAGAAGTTTGAGGTTTTAAAACTATAAAGAAGAAATAAAAAAAGGTGTGAACAAAAAGATTTAAGAAAAAAAAATGAAAATACAAAATATATAAAATAAAATTTGAGAAAAAGAAGAAAAAAATAAAAAATGAAGAGGCAAAAATATGAAATAAAAGAAAAAGAAAAAAATTTATAGAAAATTTTAAAACAAAGAAAAAAGTGAACAAAAAAGAATGATGGCATATAAAAAAAAAAGTAAAAAAAAAGAAGAAAAATTTGGAAGGAGAAAAAGTTAATGAAAAAAATATAAAAATGCAATAGAAAATAACCAAGAATGATAAAAGAAAAAAAGATAAAAAAATTAAAAATTCCAAAACTTTATAAAAATTTATGAAATTATGAATAAAGAAAGAAAATAAAATAAGAAAAAAAATTAAAGCAAAAGAAAAAAGATAGATAAAGCACGAAAAAAGAAAAAAAAACAAAAAATTATAAAAAGTAAGAAAATGAAAAAGGACAAAAATTGAATAAAAATTTCAAAAATGAAATGGAATGAAAAAATGAAAAAAAAAAATTAGTTTAAAAAATACAAAAAATTAAAAAACATATAAGACCAAACAATCTAAAAAGTCTGACAAAAAATTAAAAAAGAGAAAAGTTAATGCAAAATAAAAAAAAAAGTATGAGAATTTAAAAACGCAAATAAGAAATGAAAGGAAATTTGTGGAAAAAAAAGAAAAGACAAAAGATTTGGAATAAAAAAGAGAAAAATAAAAATTTTTAAAACAGCGAAAAAATTAAAAAAAGTAAAAATGAAAACATATGAAAAAAAAAAAGCAAAAAGAAGGAAAATTGCAAAGGGAAAAAGTTATTAAGAAATTACAAAGTAGAAAAAAATAAATTAAGAGAAAAAATTAAATAAAATACCAAAAAAGGAAAAAATAAAAAATTAGCGAATCAAAAAAATATAAAAAGACAAAATGAATAATCAAATATAAAATGGAAAAAACTTTTAGTTTATAATTTACAAAGAAAAAGAAAAAAAAAATAACAAATAGAGGAAAAAGATATAAAATACGAAAGATGAAAAATAAAATAAAAGAAAGTGCACAAAAAAATAAGTTTGAGGTTTTAAAGTTATAAAGAAGAAAAAAAAAAGGTGTGAACAAAAAGATTTAAGAAAAAAATAAAAAATGAAAATACAAAATATATAAAATAAAATTTGAGAAAAAGAAGAAAAAAATAAAGAATGAAGAGGCAAAAATATGAAATAAAACAAAAAGAAAAAAATTTATAGAAAATTTTAAAACAAAGAAAAACCTGAACGAAAAAGAATGAAAGCACATAAAAAAAGGTAAAAAAAAGAAGAAAAATTATAAAAATGCAACAGAAAATAACCAAGAATGATAAAAGAAAAAAAGATAGAAAAATAAAAAATTCCAAAACTTTATAAAAATTTATGAAATTATGAATAAAGAAAGAAAATAAAATAAGAAAAAAAATTAAAGCAAAAGAAAAAAGATAGATAAAGCACGAAAAAAGAAAAAAAAACAAAAAATTATAAAAAGTAAGAAAATGAAAAAGGACAAAAATTGAATAAAAATTTCAAAAATGAAATGGAATGACAAAATGAAAAAAAAAATTAGTTTAAAAAATACAAAAAATTAAAAAACATATAAGACCAAACAATCTAAAAAGTCTGATAAAAAATTAAAAAAGAGAAAAGTTAATGCAAAATAAAAAAAAAAAAGTATGAGAATTTAAAAACGCAAATAAGAAATGAAAGGAAATTTGTGGAAAAAAAAAAGAAAAGACAAAAGATTTGGAATAAAAAAGAGAAAAATAAAAATTTTTAAAACAACGAAAAAATAAAAAAAAAGTAAAAATGAAAACATATGGAAAAAAAAAAAAGCAAAAAGAAGGAAAATTGCAAAGGGAAAAAGTTATTAAAAATTTACAAAGTAAAAAAAAATTAGGGAATCAAAAAATATAAAAGGAAAAAAATAAAAATAAACAAAGTAAGAAAATAAAAAATTAGGGAATCAAAAAATATAAAAAGACAAAATGAATAAAAATTTCAAATATAAAAAGAAAGTGCACAGAAAAAGAAGTTTGAGGTTTTAAAATTACAAAGAAGAAATAAAAAAAGGTGTGAACAAAAAGATTTAAGAAAAAAATAACAAATGAAAATATAAAATATATAAAAAAAATATTTGAGAAAAAAAATGAGAAAAAGAAGAAAAAAATAAAAAATGAAGAGGCAAAAATATGAAATAAAACAAAAAGAAAAAAAATACAAAAAAAGGACAAAAATTGAATAAAAATTTCAAAAATGAAATGGAATGACAAAATGAAAAAAAATTAGTTTAAAAAATACAAAAAAAATTGAAAAACATATAAGTCCTAACAATATAAAAATTCAGACAAAAAATTAAAAAAGAAAAAAGTTAATGCAAAATAAAAAAAAGTATGAGAATTTAAAAATGCAAATAAGAAATGAAAGGAAATTTGTGGAAAAAAAAAGAGAAGCAAGAAAAGACAAAAGATTTGGAATAAAAAATAGAAAAATAAAAATTTTTAAAACAACGAAAAAATGAAAGCATATGAAAAAAAAAGTAAAAAGAAGGAAATTGTGAAGGGAAAAAGTTATTAAAAAATTACAAAGTTGAAAAAAAATAAATTAAGAGAAAAAATTAAATAAAATACCCAGAAAGGAAAAATAAAAATAAACAAAGTAAGAAAATAAAAAATTAGCGAAGCAAAAAAATATAAAAAGACAAATGAATAAAAATTTCAAATATAAAATGGAAAAAACTTTTAGTTTAGAATGTAGAAAGAAAAACAAAAAAAAAAAACAAATAGAGGAAAAAGATATAAAATATGAAAGATGAAAAATAAAATAAAAGAAAGTGCACAAAAAAAGAAGTTTGAGGTTTTAAAATTATAAAGAAGAAATAAAAAAAAGGTGTGAACAAAAAGATTTAAGAAAAAAATAAAAAATGAAAATGCAAAATATATAAAATAAAATTTGAGAAAAGGAAGAAAAAAATAAAAAATGAAGAGGCAAAAATATGAAAAAAAAATAAAAAGAAAAAAATTTATAGAAAATTTTAAAACAAAGAAAAAAGTGAACAAAAAAAATGAAAGCACATAAAAAAAAAAAGTAAAAAAAAGAAGAAAAATTTGAAAGGAGAAAAAGTTAATGAAAAATTATAAAAATGCAATAGAAAATAACCAAGAATGATAAAAGAAAAAAAGATAGAAAAATAAAAAATTCTAAAACTTTATAAAAATTTATGAAATTATAAATAAAGAAAGAAAATAAAATACGAAAAAAAATTAAAGCAAAAGAAAAAAGATAAATAAAGCACAAAAAAACAAAAATAGTACAAAAAATATAAAAAGTAAGAAAATGAAAAAGGACAAAAATTGAATAAAAATTTCAAAAATGAAATGGAATGACAAAATGAAAAAAATTAGTTTAAAAAATACAAAAAATTGAAAAACATATAAGTTCTAACAATATAAAAAGTTTGAGAATTTAAAAACACAAATAAGAAATGAAAGGAAATTTATGGAAAAAAAAAAAAGAATTGGAATAAAAAATAGAAAAATAAAATTTTTAAAACGACGAAAAATTAAAATAAGAAAAAAAATTAAAGCAAAAGAAAAAAGATAAATAAAGCATGAAAAAAAAAAAACAAAAATACAAAAAAAAATTATAAAAGGTAAGAAAATGAAAGAGGACAAAAAATGAATAAAAATTTCAAAAATGAAATGGAATGACAAAATGAAAATAAAATTAGTTTAAAAAATAAAAAAAAAATTGAAAAACATAAAAGACCTAACAATATAAAAAGTCAGACAAAAAATTAAAAAAGAGAAAAGTTAATGCAAAATAAAAAAAAAAGTATGAGAATTTAAAAGCGCAAATAAGAAATGAAAGGAAATTTGAGGAAAAAAAGAGACAAAAGATTTGGAATAAAAAATAGAAAAATAGAAATTTTTAAAACAACAAAAAAAATAAAAACAAGTAAAAATGAAAGCTTATGAAAAAAAAAAAGCAAAAAGAAGGCAAATTATGAGGGGAAAAAGTTATTAAAAAATTACAAAGTAGAAAAAAAAGAAAATAAAAAATAAATTAAGAGAAAAAATTAAATAAAATACCAAAAAAGGAAAAAATAAAAATAAACAAAGTAAGAAAATAAAAAATTAGCGAATCAAAAAATATAAAAAGACAAAATGAATAAAAATTTCAAATATAAAATGAAAAAAGCTATTGGTTCAGAATGTACAAAGAAAAATAAAAAAAATATAACAAACAGAGGAAAAAGATATAAAATATGAAAGATGAAAAATAAAATAAAAGAAAGTGCACAAAAAAAAGAAGTTTGAGGTTTTAAAACTATAAAGAAGAAATAAAAAAAGGTGTGAACAAAAAGATTTAAGAAAAAAAAATGAAAATACAAAATATATAAAATAAAATTTGAGAAAAAGAAGAAAAAAATAAAAAATGAAGAGGCAAAAATATGAAATAAAAGAAAAAGAAAAAAATTTATAGAAAATTTTAAAACAAAGAAAAAAGTGAACAAAAAAGAATGATGGCATATAAAAAAAAAAGTAAAAAAAAAGAAGAAAAATTTGGAAGGAGAAAAAGTTAATGAAAAAAATATAAAAATGCAATAGAAAATAACCAAGAATGATAAAAGAAAAAAAGATAAAAAAATTAAAAATTCCAAAACTTTATAAAAATTTATGAAATTATGAATAAAGAAAGAAAATAAAATAAGAAAAAAAATTAAAGCAAAAGAAAAAAGATAGATAAAGCACGAAAAAAGAAAAAAAAACAAAAAATTATAAAAAGTAAGAAAATGAAAAAGGACAAAAATTGAATAAAAATTTCAAAAATGAAATGGAATGAAAAAATGAAAAAAAAAAATTAGTTTAAAAAATACAAAAAATTAAAAAACATATAAGACCAAACAATCTAAAAAGTCTGACAAAAAATTAAAAAAGAGAAAAGTTAATGCAAAATAAAAAAAAAAGTATGAGAATTTAAAAACGCAAATAAGAAATGAAAGGAAATTTGTGGAAAAAAAAGAAAAGACAAAAGATTTGGAATAAAAAAGAGAAAAATAAAAATTTTTAAAACAGCGAAAAAATTAAAAAAAGTAAAAATGAAAACATATGAAAAAAAAAAAGCAAAAAGAAGGAAAATTGCAAAGGGAAAAAGTTATTAAGAAATTACAAAGTAGAAAAAAATAAATTAAGAGAAAAAATTAAATAAAATACCAAAAAAGGAAAAAATAAAAAATTAGCGAATCAAAAAAATATAAAAAGACAAAATGAATAATCAAATATAAAATGGAAAAAACTTTTAGTTTATAATTTACAAAGAAAAAGAAAAAAAAAATAACAAATAGAGGAAAAAGATATAAAATACGAAAGATGAAAAATAAAATAAAAGAAAGTGCACAAAAAAATAAGTTTGAGGTTTTAAAGTTATAAAGAAGAAAAAAAAAAGGTGTGAACAAAAAGATTTAAGAAAAAAATAAAAAATGAAAATACAAAATATATAAAATAAAATTTGAGAAAAAGAAGAAAAAAATAAAGAATGAAGAGGCAAAAATATGAAATAAAACAAAAAGAAAAAAATTTATAGAAAATTTTAAAACAAAGAAAAACCTGAACGAAAAAGAATGAAAGCACATAAAAAAAGGTAAAAAAAAGAAGAAAAATTATAAAAATGCAACAGAAAATAACCAAGAATGATAAAAGAAAAAAAGATAGAAAAATAAAAAATTCCAAAACTTTATAAAAATTTATGAAATTATGAATAAAGAAAGAAAATAAAATAAGAAAAAAAATTAAAGCAAAAGAAAAAAGATAGATAAAGCACGAAAAAAGAAAAAAAAACAAAAAATTATAAAAAGTAAGAAAATGAAAAAGGACAAAAATTGAATAAAAATTTCAAAAATGAAATGGAATGACAAAATGAAAAAAAAAATTAGTTTAAAAAATACAAAAAATTAAAAAACATATAAGACCAAACAATCTAAAAAGTCTGATAAAAAATTAAAAAAGAGAAAAGTTAATGCAAAATAAAAAAAAAAAAGTATGAGAATTTAAAAACGCAAATAAGAAATGAAAGGAAATTTGTGGAAAAAAAAAAGAAAAGACAAAAGATTTGGAATAAAAAAGAGAAAAATAAAAATTTTTAAAACAACGAAAAAATAAAAAAAAAGTAAAAATGAAAACATATGGAAAAAAAAAAAAGCAAAAAGAAGGAAAATTGCAAAGGGAAAAAGTTATTAAAAATTTACAAAGTAAAAAAAAATTAGGGAATCAAAAAATATAAAAGGAAAAAAATAAAAATAAACAAAGTAAGAAAATAAAAAATTAGGGAATCAAAAAATATAAAAAGACAAAATGAATAAAAATTTCAAATATAAAAAGAAAGTGCACAGAAAAAGAAGTTTGAGGTTTTAAAATTACAAAGAAGAAATAAAAAAAGGTGTGAACAAAAAGATTTAAGAAAAAAATAACAAATGAAAATATAAAATATATAAAAAAAATATTTGAGAAAAAAAATGAGAAAAAGAAGAAAAAAATAAAAAATGAAGAGGCAAAAATATGAAATAAAACAAAAAGAAAAAAAATACAAAAAAAGGACAAAAATTGAATAAAAATTTCAAAAATGAAATGGAATGACAAAATGAAAAAAAATTAGTTTAAAAAATACAAAAAAAATTGAAAAACATATAAGTCCTAACAATATAAAAATTCAGACAAAAAATTAAAAAAGAAAAAAGTTAATGCAAAATAAAAAAAAGTATGAGAATTTAAAAATGCAAATAAGAAATGAAAGGAAATTTGTGGAAAAAAAAAGAGAAGCAAGAAAAGACAAAAGATTTGGAATAAAAAATAGAAAAATAAAAATTTTTAAAACAACGAAAAAATGAAAGCATATGAAAAAAAAAGTAAAAAGAAGGAAATTGTGAAGGGAAAAAGTTATTAAAAAATTACAAAGTTGAAAAAAAATAAATTAAGAGAAAAAATTAAATAAAATACCCAGAAAGGAAAAATAAAAATAAACAAAGTAAGAAAATAAAAAATTAGCGAAGCAAAAAAATATAAAAAGACAAATGAATAAAAATTTCAAATATAAAATGGAAAAAACTTTTAGTTTAGAATGTAGAAAGAAAAACAAAAAAAAAAAACAAATAGAGGAAAAAGATATAAAATATGAAAGATGAAAAATAAAATAAAAGAAAGTGCACAAAAAAAGAAGTTTGAGGTTTTAAAATTATAAAGAAGAAATAAAAAAAAGGTGTGAACAAAAAGATTTAAGAAAAAAATAAAAAATGAAAATGCAAAATATATAAAATAAAATTTGAGAAAAGGAAGAAAAAAATAAAAAATGAAGAGGCAAAAATATGAAAAAAAAATAAAAAGAAAAAAATTTATAGAAAATTTTAAAACAAAGAAAAAAGTGAACAAAAAAAATGAAAGCACATAAAAAAAAAAAGTAAAAAAAAGAAGAAAAATTTGAAAGGAGAAAAAGTTAATGAAAAATTATAAAAATGCAATAGAAAATAACCAAGAATGATAAAAGAAAAAAAGATAGAAAAATAAAAAATTCTAAAACTTTATAAAAATTTATGAAATTATAAATAAAGAAAGAAAATAAAATACGAAAAAAAATTAAAGCAAAAGAAAAAAGATAAATAAAGCACAAAAAAACAAAAATAGTACAAAAAATATAAAAAGTAAGAAAATGAAAAAGGACAAAAATTGAATAAAAATTTCAAAAATGAAATGGAATGACAAAATGAAAAAAATTAGTTTAAAAAATACAAAAAATTGAAAAACATATAAGTTCTAACAATATAAAAAGTTTGAGAATTTAAAAACACAAATAAGAAATGAAAGGAAATTTATGGAAAAAAAAAAAAGAATTGGAATAAAAAATAGAAAAATAAAATTTTTAAAACGACGAAAAATTAAAATAAGAAAAAAAATTAAAGCAAAAGAAAAAAGATAAATAAAGCATGAAAAAAAAAAAACAAAAATACAAAAAAAAATTATAAAAGGTAAGAAAATGAAAGAGGACAAAAAATGAATAAAAATTTCAAAAATGAAATGGAATGACAAAATGAAAATAAAATTAGTTTAAAAAATAAAAAAAAAATTGAAAAACATAAAAGACCTAACAATATAAAAAGTCAGACAAAAAATTAAAAAAGAGAAAAGTTAATGCAAAATAAAAAAAAAAGTATGAGAATTTAAAAGCGCAAATAAGAAATGAAAGGAAATTTGAGGAAAAAAAGAGACAAAAGATTTGGAATAAAAAATAGAAAAATAGAAATTTTTAAAACAACAAAAAAAATAAAAACAAGTAAAAATGAAAGCTTATGAAAAAAAAAAAGCAAAAAGAAGGCAAATTATGAGGGGAAAAAGTTATTAAAAAATTACAAAGTAGAAAAAAAAGAAAATAAAAAATAAATTAAGAGAAAAAATTAAATAAAATACCAAAAAAGGAAAAAATAAAAATAAACAAAGTAAGAAAATAAAAAATTAGCGAATCAAAAAATATAAAAAGACAAAATGAATAAAAATTTCAAATATAAAATGAAAAAAGCTATTGGTTCAGAATGTACAAAGAAAAATAAAAAAAATATAACAAACAGAGGAAAAAGATATAAAATATGAAAGATGAAAAATAAAATAAAAGAAAGTGCACAAAAAAAAGAAGTTTGAGGTTTTAAAACTATAAAGAAGAAATAAAAAAAGGTGTGAACAAAAAGATTTAAGAAAAAAAAATGAAAATACAAAATATATAAAATAAAATTTGAGAAAAAGAAGAAAAAAATAAAAAATGAAGAGGCAAAAATATGAAATAAAAGAAAAAGAAAAAAATTTATAGAAAATTTTAAAACAAAGAAAAAAGTGAACAAAAAAGAATGATGGCATATAAAAAAAAAAGTAAAAAAAAAGAAGAAAAATTTGGAAGGAGAAAAAGTTAATGAAAAAAATATAAAAATGCAATAGAAAATAACCAAGAATGATAAAAGAAAAAAAGATAAAAAAATTAAAAATTCCAAAACTTTATAAAAATTTATGAAATTATGAATAAAGAAAGAAAATAAAATAAGAAAAAAAATTAAAGCAAAAGAAAAAAGATAGATAAAGCACGAAAAAAGAAAAAAAAACAAAAAATTATAAAAAGTAAGAAAATGAAAAAGGACAAAAATTGAATAAAAATTTCAAAAATGAAATGGAATGAAAAAATGAAAAAAAAAAATTAGTTTAAAAAATACAAAAAATTAAAAAACATATAAGACCAAACAATCTAAAAAGTCTGACAAAAAATTAAAAAAGAGAAAAGTTAATGCAAAATAAAAAAAAAAGTATGAGAATTTAAAAACGCAAATAAGAAATGAAAGGAAATTTGTGGAAAAAAAAGAAAAGACAAAAGATTTGGAATAAAAAAGAGAAAAATAAAAATTTTTAAAACAGCGAAAAAATTAAAAAAAGTAAAAATGAAAACATATGAAAAAAAAAAAGCAAAAAGAAGGAAAATTGCAAAGGGAAAAAGTTATTAAGAAATTACAAAGTAGAAAAAAATAAATTAAGAGAAAAAATTAAATAAAATACCAAAAAAGGAAAAAATAAAAAATTAGCGAATCAAAAAAATATAAAAAGACAAAATGAATAATCAAATATAAAATGGAAAAAACTTTTAGTTTATAATTTACAAAGAAAAAGAAAAAAAAAATAACAAATAGAGGAAAAAGATATAAAATACGAAAGATGAAAAATAAAATAAAAGAAAGTGCACAAAAAAATAAGTTTGAGGTTTTAAAGTTATAAAGAAGAAAAAAAAAAGGTGTGAACAAAAAGATTTAAGAAAAAAATAAAAAATGAAAATACAAAATATATAAAATAAAATTTGAGAAAAAGAAGAAAAAAATAAAGAATGAAGAGGCAAAAATATGAAATAAAACAAAAAGAAAAAAATTTATAGAAAATTTTAAAACAAAGAAAAACCTGAACGAAAAAGAATGAAAGCACATAAAAAAAGGTAAAAAAAAGAAGAAAAATTATAAAAATGCAACAGAAAATAACCAAGAATGATAAAAGAAAAAAAGATAGAAAAATAAAAAATTCCAAAACTTTATAAAAATTTATGAAATTATGAATAAAGAAAGAAAATAAAATAAGAAAAAAAATTAAAGCAAAAGAAAAAAGATAGATAAAGCACGAAAAAAGAAAAAAAAACAAAAAATTATAAAAAGTAAGAAAATGAAAAAGGACAAAAATTGAATAAAAATTTCAAAAATGAAATGGAATGACAAAATGAAAAAAAAAATTAGTTTAAAAAATACAAAAAATTAAAAAACATATAAGACCAAACAATCTAAAAAGTCTGATAAAAAATTAAAAAAGAGAAAAGTTAATGCAAAATAAAAAAAAAAAAGTATGAGAATTTAAAAACGCAAATAAGAAATGAAAGGAAATTTGTGGAAAAAAAAAAGAAAAGACAAAAGATTTGGAATAAAAAAGAGAAAAATAAAAATTTTTAAAACAACGAAAAAATAAAAAAAAAGTAAAAATGAAAACATATGGAAAAAAAAAAAAGCAAAAAGAAGGAAAATTGCAAAGGGAAAAAGTTATTAAAAATTTACAAAGTAAAAAAAAATTAGGGAATCAAAAAATATAAAAGGAAAAAAATAAAAATAAACAAAGTAAGAAAATAAAAAATTAGGGAATCAAAAAATATAAAAAGACAAAATGAATAAAAATTTCAAATATAAAAAGAAAGTGCACAGAAAAAGAAGTTTGAGGTTTTAAAATTACAAAGAAGAAATAAAAAAAGGTGTGAACAAAAAGATTTAAGAAAAAAATAACAAATGAAAATATAAAATATATAAAAAAAATATTTGAGAAAAAAAATGAGAAAAAGAAGAAAAAAATAAAAAATGAAGAGGCAAAAATATGAAATAAAACAAAAAGAAAAAAAATACAAAAAAAGGACAAAAATTGAATAAAAATTTCAAAAATGAAATGGAATGACAAAATGAAAAAAAATTAGTTTAAAAAATACAAAAAAAATTGAAAAACATATAAGTCCTAACAATATAAAAATTCAGACAAAAAATTAAAAAAGAAAAAAGTTAATGCAAAATAAAAAAAAGTATGAGAATTTAAAAATGCAAATAAGAAATGAAAGGAAATTTGTGGAAAAAAAAAGAGAAGCAAGAAAAGACAAAAGATTTGGAATAAAAAATAGAAAAATAAAAATTTTTAAAACAACGAAAAAATGAAAGCATATGAAAAAAAAAGTAAAAAGAAGGAAATTGTGAAGGGAAAAAGTTATTAAAAAATTACAAAGTTGAAAAAAAATAAATTAAGAGAAAAAATTAAATAAAATACCCAGAAAGGAAAAATAAAAATAAACAAAGTAAGAAAATAAAAAATTAGCGAAGCAAAAAAATATAAAAAGACAAATGAATAAAAATTTCAAATATAAAATGGAAAAAACTTTTAGTTTAGAATGTAGAAAGAAAAACAAAAAAAAAAAACAAATAGAGGAAAAAGATATAAAATATGAAAGATGAAAAATAAAATAAAAGAAAGTGCACAAAAAAAGAAGTTTGAGGTTTTAAAATTATAAAGAAGAAATAAAAAAAAGGTGTGAACAAAAAGATTTAAGAAAAAAATAAAAAATGAAAATGCAAAATATATAAAATAAAATTTGAGAAAAGGAAGAAAAAAATAAAAAATGAAGAGGCAAAAATATGAAAAAAAAATAAAAAGAAAAAAATTTATAGAAAATTTTAAAACAAAGAAAAAAGTGAACAAAAAAAATGAAAGCACATAAAAAAAAAAAGTAAAAAAAAGAAGAAAAATTTGAAAGGAGAAAAAGTTAATGAAAAATTATAAAAATGCAATAGAAAATAACCAAGAATGATAAAAGAAAAAAAGATAGAAAAATAAAAAATTCTAAAACTTTATAAAAATTTATGAAATTATAAATAAAGAAAGAAAATAAAATACGAAAAAAAATTAAAGCAAAAGAAAAAAGATAAATAAAGCACAAAAAAACAAAAATAGTACAAAAAATATAAAAAGTAAGAAAATGAAAAAGGACAAAAATTGAATAAAAATTTCAAAAATGAAATGGAATGACAAAATGAAAAAAATTAGTTTAAAAAATACAAAAAATTGAAAAACATATAAGTTCTAACAATATAAAAAGTTTGAGAATTTAAAAACACAAATAAGAAATGAAAGGAAATTTATGGAAAAAAAAAAAAGAATTGGAATAAAAAATAGAAAAATAAAATTTTTAAAACGACGAAAAATTAAAATAAGAAAAAAAATTAAAGCAAAAGAAAAAAGATAAATAAAGCATGAAAAAAAAAAAACAAAAATACAAAAAAAAATTATAAAAGGTAAGAAAATGAAAGAGGACAAAAAATGAATAAAAATTTCAAAAATGAAATGGAATGACAAAATGAAAATAAAATTAGTTTAAAAAATAAAAAAAAAATTGAAAAACATAAAAGACCTAACAATATAAAAAGTCAGACAAAAAATTAAAAAAGAGAAAAGTTAATGCAAAATAAAAAAAAAAGTATGAGAATTTAAAAGCGCAAATAAGAAATGAAAGGAAATTTGAGGAAAAAAAGAGACAAAAGATTTGGAATAAAAAATAGAAAAATAGAAATTTTTAAAACAACAAAAAAAATAAAAACAAGTAAAAATGAAAGCTTATGAAAAAAAAAAAGCAAAAAGAAGGCAAATTATGAGGGGAAAAAGTTATTAAAAAATTACAAAGTAGAAAAAAAAGAAAATAAAAAATAAATTAAGAGAAAAAATTAAATAAAATACCAAAAAAGGAAAAAATAAAAATAAACAAAGTAAGAAAATAAAAAATTAGCGAATCAAAAAATATAAAAAGACAAAATGAATAAAAATTTCAAATATAAAATGAAAAAAGCTATTGGTTCAGAATGTACAAAGAAAAATAAAAAAAATATAACAAACAGAGGAAAAAGATATAAAATATGAAAGATGAAAAATAAAATAAAAGAAAGTGCACAAAAAAAAGAAGTTTGAGGTTTTAAAACTATAAAGAAGAAATAAAAAAAGGTGTGAACAAAAAGATTTAAGAAAAAAAAATGAAAATACAAAATATATAAAATAAAATTTGAGAAAAAGAAGAAAAAAATAAAAAATGAAGAGGCAAAAATATGAAATAAAAGAAAAAGAAAAAAATTTATAGAAAATTTTAAAACAAAGAAAAAAGTGAACAAAAAAGAATGATGGCATATAAAAAAAAAAGTAAAAAAAAAGAAGAAAAATTTGGAAGGAGAAAAAGTTAATGAAAAAAATATAAAAATGCAATAGAAAATAACCAAGAATGATAAAAGAAAAAAAGATAAAAAAATTAAAAATTCCAAAACTTTATAAAAATTTATGAAATTATGAATAAAGAAAGAAAATAAAATAAGAAAAAAAATTAAAGCAAAAGAAAAAAGATAGATAAAGCACGAAAAAAGAAAAAAAAACAAAAAATTATAAAAAGTAAGAAAATGAAAAAGGACAAAAATTGAATAAAAATTTCAAAAATGAAATGGAATGAAAAAATGAAAAAAAAAAATTAGTTTAAAAAATACAAAAAATTAAAAAACATATAAGACCAAACAATCTAAAAAGTCTGACAAAAAATTAAAAAAGAGAAAAGTTAATGCAAAATAAAAAAAAAAGTATGAGAATTTAAAAACGCAAATAAGAAATGAAAGGAAATTTGTGGAAAAAAAAGAAAAGACAAAAGATTTGGAATAAAAAAGAGAAAAATAAAAATTTTTAAAACAGCGAAAAAATTAAAAAAAGTAAAAATGAAAACATATGAAAAAAAAAAAGCAAAAAGAAGGAAAATTGCAAAGGGAAAAAGTTATTAAGAAATTACAAAGTAGAAAAAAATAAATTAAGAGAAAAAATTAAATAAAATACCAAAAAAGGAAAAAATAAAAAATTAGCGAATCAAAAAAATATAAAAAGACAAAATGAATAATCAAATATAAAATGGAAAAAACTTTTAGTTTATAATTTACAAAGAAAAAGAAAAAAAAAATAACAAATAGAGGAAAAAGATATAAAATACGAAAGATGAAAAATAAAATAAAAGAAAGTGCACAAAAAAATAAGTTTGAGGTTTTAAAGTTATAAAGAAGAAAAAAAAAAGGTGTGAACAAAAAGATTTAAGAAAAAAATAAAAAATGAAAATACAAAATATATAAAATAAAATTTGAGAAAAAGAAGAAAAAAATAAAGAATGAAGAGGCAAAAATATGAAATAAAACAAAAAGAAAAAAATTTATAGAAAATTTTAAAACAAAGAAAAACCTGAACGAAAAAGAATGAAAGCACATAAAAAAAGGTAAAAAAAAGAAGAAAAATTATAAAAATGCAACAGAAAATAACCAAGAATGATAAAAGAAAAAAAGATAGAAAAATAAAAAATTCCAAAACTTTATAAAAATTTATGAAATTATGAATAAAGAAAGAAAATAAAATAAGAAAAAAAATTAAAGCAAAAGAAAAAAGATAGATAAAGCACGAAAAAAGAAAAAAAAACAAAAAATTATAAAAAGTAAGAAAATGAAAAAGGACAAAAATTGAATAAAAATTTCAAAAATGAAATGGAATGACAAAATGAAAAAAAAAATTAGTTTAAAAAATACAAAAAATTAAAAAACATATAAGACCAAACAATCTAAAAAGTCTGATAAAAAATTAAAAAAGAGAAAAGTTAATGCAAAATAAAAAAAAAAAAGTATGAGAATTTAAAAACGCAAATAAGAAATGAAAGGAAATTTGTGGAAAAAAAAAAGAAAAGACAAAAGATTTGGAATAAAAAAGAGAAAAATAAAAATTTTTAAAACAACGAAAAAATAAAAAAAAAGTAAAAATGAAAACATATGGAAAAAAAAAAAAGCAAAAAGAAGGAAAATTGCAAAGGGAAAAAGTTATTAAAAATTTACAAAGTAAAAAAAAATTAGGGAATCAAAAAATATAAAAGGAAAAAAATAAAAATAAACAAAGTAAGAAAATAAAAAATTAGGGAATCAAAAAATATAAAAAGACAAAATGAATAAAAATTTCAAATATAAAAAGAAAGTGCACAGAAAAAGAAGTTTGAGGTTTTAAAATTACAAAGAAGAAATAAAAAAAGGTGTGAACAAAAAGATTTAAGAAAAAAATAACAAATGAAAATATAAAATATATAAAAAAAATATTTGAGAAAAAAAATGAGAAAAAGAAGAAAAAAATAAAAAATGAAGAGGCAAAAATATGAAATAAAACAAAAAGAAAAAAAATACAAAAAAAGGACAAAAATTGAATAAAAATTTCAAAAATGAAATGGAATGACAAAATGAAAAAAAATTAGTTTAAAAAATACAAAAAAAATTGAAAAACATATAAGTCCTAACAATATAAAAATTCAGACAAAAAATTAAAAAAGAAAAAAGTTAATGCAAAATAAAAAAAAGTATGAGAATTTAAAAATGCAAATAAGAAATGAAAGGAAATTTGTGGAAAAAAAAAGAGAAGCAAGAAAAGACAAAAGATTTGGAATAAAAAATAGAAAAATAAAAATTTTTAAAACAACGAAAAAATGAAAGCATATGAAAAAAAAAGTAAAAAGAAGGAAATTGTGAAGGGAAAAAGTTATTAAAAAATTACAAAGTTGAAAAAAAATAAATTAAGAGAAAAAATTAAATAAAATACCCAGAAAGGAAAAATAAAAATAAACAAAGTAAGAAAATAAAAAATTAGCGAAGCAAAAAAATATAAAAAGACAAATGAATAAAAATTTCAAATATAAAATGGAAAAAACTTTTAGTTTAGAATGTAGAAAGAAAAACAAAAAAAAAAAACAAATAGAGGAAAAAGATATAAAATATGAAAGATGAAAAATAAAATAAAAGAAAGTGCACAAAAAAAGAAGTTTGAGGTTTTAAAATTATAAAGAAGAAATAAAAAAAAGGTGTGAACAAAAAGATTTAAGAAAAAAATAAAAAATGAAAATGCAAAATATATAAAATAAAATTTGAGAAAAGGAAGAAAAAAATAAAAAATGAAGAGGCAAAAATATGAAAAAAAAATAAAAAGAAAAAAATTTATAGAAAATTTTAAAACAAAGAAAAAAGTGAACAAAAAAAATGAAAGCACATAAAAAAAAAAAGTAAAAAAAAGAAGAAAAATTTGAAAGGAGAAAAAGTTAATGAAAAATTATAAAAATGCAATAGAAAATAACCAAGAATGATAAAAGAAAAAAAGATAGAAAAATAAAAAATTCTAAAACTTTATAAAAATTTATGAAATTATAAATAAAGAAAGAAAATAAAATACGAAAAAAAATTAAAGCAAAAGAAAAAAGATAAATAAAGCACAAAAAAACAAAAATAGTACAAAAAATATAAAAAGTAAGAAAATGAAAAAGGACAAAAATTGAATAAAAATTTCAAAAATGAAATGGAATGACAAAATGAAAAAAATTAGTTTAAAAAATACAAAAAATTGAAAAACATATAAGTTCTAACAATATAAAAAGTTTGAGAATTTAAAAACACAAATAAGAAATGAAAGGAAATTTATGGAAAAAAAAAAAAGAATTGGAATAAAAAATAGAAAAATAAAATTTTTAAAACGACGAAAAATTAAAATAAGAAAAAAAATTAAAGCAAAAGAAAAAAGATAAATAAAGCATGAAAAAAAAAAAACAAAAATACAAAAAAAAATTATAAAAGGTAAGAAAATGAAAGAGGACAAAAAATGAATAAAAATTTCAAAAATGAAATGGAATGACAAAATGAAAATAAAATTAGTTTAAAAAATAAAAAAAAAATTGAAAAACATAAAAGACCTAACAATATAAAAAGTCAGACAAAAAATTAAAAAAGAGAAAAGTTAATGCAAAATAAAAAAAAAAGTATGAGAATTTAAAAGCGCAAATAAGAAATGAAAGGAAATTTGAGGAAAAAAAGAGACAAAAGATTTGGAATAAAAAATAGAAAAATAGAAATTTTTAAAACAACAAAAAAAATAAAAACAAGTAAAAATGAAAGCTTATGAAAAAAAAAAAGCAAAAAGAAGGCAAATTATGAGGGGAAAAAGTTATTAAAAAATTACAAAGTAGAAAAAAAAGAAAATAAAAAATAAATTAAGAGAAAAAATTAAATAAAATACCAAAAAAGGAAAAAATAAAAATAAACAAAGTAAGAAAATAAAAAATTAGCGAATCAAAAAATATAAAAAGACAAAATGAATAAAAATTTCAAATATAAAATGAAAAAAGCTATTGGTTCAGAATGTACAAAGAAAAATAAAAAAAATATAACAAACAGAGGAAAAAGATATAAAATATGAAAGATGAAAAATAAAATAAAAGAAAGTGCACAAAAAAAAGAAGTTTGAGGTTTTAAAACTATAAAGAAGAAATAAAAAAAGGTGTGAACAAAAAGATTTAAGAAAAAAAAATGAAAATACAAAATATATAAAATAAAATTTGAGAAAAAGAAGAAAAAAATAAAAAATGAAGAGGCAAAAATATGAAATAAAAGAAAAAGAAAAAAATTTATAGAAAATTTTAAAACAAAGAAAAAAGTGAACAAAAAAGAATGATGGCATATAAAAAAAAAAGTAAAAAAAAAGAAGAAAAATTTGGAAGGAGAAAAAGTTAATGAAAAAAATATAAAAATGCAATAGAAAATAACCAAGAATGATAAAAGAAAAAAAGATAAAAAAATTAAAAATTCCAAAACTTTATAAAAATTTATGAAATTATGAATAAAGAAAGAAAATAAAATAAGAAAAAAAATTAAAGCAAAAGAAAAAAGATAGATAAAGCACGAAAAAAGAAAAAAAAACAAAAAATTATAAAAAGTAAGAAAATGAAAAAGGACAAAAATTGAATAAAAATTTCAAAAATGAAATGGAATGAAAAAATGAAAAAAAAAAATTAGTTTAAAAAATACAAAAAATTAAAAAACATATAAGACCAAACAATCTAAAAAGTCTGACAAAAAATTAAAAAAGAGAAAAGTTAATGCAAAATAAAAAAAAAAGTATGAGAATTTAAAAACGCAAATAAGAAATGAAAGGAAATTTGTGGAAAAAAAAGAAAAGACAAAAGATTTGGAATAAAAAAGAGAAAAATAAAAATTTTTAAAACAGCGAAAAAATTAAAAAAAGTAAAAATGAAAACATATGAAAAAAAAAAAGCAAAAAGAAGGAAAATTGCAAAGGGAAAAAGTTATTAAGAAATTACAAAGTAGAAAAAAATAAATTAAGAGAAAAAATTAAATAAAATACCAAAAAAGGAAAAAATAAAAAATTAGCGAATCAAAAAAATATAAAAAGACAAAATGAATAATCAAATATAAAATGGAAAAAACTTTTAGTTTATAATTTACAAAGAAAAAGAAAAAAAAAATAACAAATAGAGGAAAAAGATATAAAATACGAAAGATGAAAAATAAAATAAAAGAAAGTGCACAAAAAAATAAGTTTGAGGTTTTAAAGTTATAAAGAAGAAAAAAAAAAGGTGTGAACAAAAAGATTTAAGAAAAAAATAAAAAATGAAAATACAAAATATATAAAATAAAATTTGAGAAAAAGAAGAAAAAAATAAAGAATGAAGAGGCAAAAATATGAAATAAAACAAAAAGAAAAAAATTTATAGAAAATTTTAAAACAAAGAAAAACCTGAACGAAAAAGAATGAAAGCACATAAAAAAAGGTAAAAAAAAGAAGAAAAATTATAAAAATGCAACAGAAAATAACCAAGAATGATAAAAGAAAAAAAGATAGAAAAATAAAAAATTCCAAAACTTTATAAAAATTTATGAAATTATGAATAAAGAAAGAAAATAAAATAAGAAAAAAAATTAAAGCAAAAGAAAAAAGATAGATAAAGCACGAAAAAAGAAAAAAAAACAAAAAATTATAAAAAGTAAGAAAATGAAAAAGGACAAAAATTGAATAAAAATTTCAAAAATGAAATGGAATGACAAAATGAAAAAAAAAATTAGTTTAAAAAATACAAAAAATTAAAAAACATATAAGACCAAACAATCTAAAAAGTCTGATAAAAAATTAAAAAAGAGAAAAGTTAATGCAAAATAAAAAAAAAAAAGTATGAGAATTTAAAAACGCAAATAAGAAATGAAAGGAAATTTGTGGAAAAAAAAAAGAAAAGACAAAAGATTTGGAATAAAAAAGAGAAAAATAAAAATTTTTAAAACAACGAAAAAATAAAAAAAAAGTAAAAATGAAAACATATGGAAAAAAAAAAAAGCAAAAAGAAGGAAAATTGCAAAGGGAAAAAGTTATTAAAAATTTACAAAGTAAAAAAAAATTAGGGAATCAAAAAATATAAAAGGAAAAAAATAAAAATAAACAAAGTAAGAAAATAAAAAATTAGGGAATCAAAAAATATAAAAAGACAAAATGAATAAAAATTTCAAATATAAAAAGAAAGTGCACAGAAAAAGAAGTTTGAGGTTTTAAAATTACAAAGAAGAAATAAAAAAAGGTGTGAACAAAAAGATTTAAGAAAAAAATAACAAATGAAAATATAAAATATATAAAAAAAATATTTGAGAAAAAAAATGAGAAAAAGAAGAAAAAAATAAAAAATGAAGAGGCAAAAATATGAAATAAAACAAAAAGAAAAAAAATACAAAAAAAGGACAAAAATTGAATAAAAATTTCAAAAATGAAATGGAATGACAAAATGAAAAAAAATTAGTTTAAAAAATACAAAAAAAATTGAAAAACATATAAGTCCTAACAATATAAAAATTCAGACAAAAAATTAAAAAAGAAAAAAGTTAATGCAAAATAAAAAAAAGTATGAGAATTTAAAAATGCAAATAAGAAATGAAAGGAAATTTGTGGAAAAAAAAAGAGAAGCAAGAAAAGACAAAAGATTTGGAATAAAAAATAGAAAAATAAAAATTTTTAAAACAACGAAAAAATGAAAGCATATGAAAAAAAAAGTAAAAAGAAGGAAATTGTGAAGGGAAAAAGTTATTAAAAAATTACAAAGTTGAAAAAAAATAAATTAAGAGAAAAAATTAAATAAAATACCCAGAAAGGAAAAATAAAAATAAACAAAGTAAGAAAATAAAAAATTAGCGAAGCAAAAAAATATAAAAAGACAAATGAATAAAAATTTCAAATATAAAATGGAAAAAACTTTTAGTTTAGAATGTAGAAAGAAAAACAAAAAAAAAAAACAAATAGAGGAAAAAGATATAAAATATGAAAGATGAAAAATAAAATAAAAGAAAGTGCACAAAAAAAGAAGTTTGAGGTTTTAAAATTATAAAGAAGAAATAAAAAAAAGGTGTGAACAAAAAGATTTAAGAAAAAAATAAAAAATGAAAATGCAAAATATATAAAATAAAATTTGAGAAAAGGAAGAAAAAAATAAAAAATGAAGAGGCAAAAATATGAAAAAAAAATAAAAAGAAAAAAATTTATAGAAAATTTTAAAACAAAGAAAAAAGTGAACAAAAAAAATGAAAGCACATAAAAAAAAAAAGTAAAAAAAAGAAGAAAAATTTGAAAGGAGAAAAAGTTAATGAAAAATTATAAAAATGCAATAGAAAATAACCAAGAATGATAAAAGAAAAAAAGATAGAAAAATAAAAAATTCTAAAACTTTATAAAAATTTATGAAATTATAAATAAAGAAAGAAAATAAAATACGAAAAAAAATTAAAGCAAAAGAAAAAAGATAAATAAAGCACAAAAAAACAAAAATAGTACAAAAAATATAAAAAGTAAGAAAATGAAAAAGGACAAAAATTGAATAAAAATTTCAAAAATGAAATGGAATGACAAAATGAAAAAAATTAGTTTAAAAAATACAAAAAATTGAAAAACATATAAGTTCTAACAATATAAAAAGTTTGAGAATTTAAAAACACAAATAAGAAATGAAAGGAAATTTATGGAAAAAAAAAAAAGAATTGGAATAAAAAATAGAAAAATAAAATTTTTAAAACGACGAAAAATTAAAATAAGAAAAAAAATTAAAGCAAAAGAAAAAAGATAAATAAAGCATGAAAAAAAAAAAACAAAAATACAAAAAAAAATTATAAAAGGTAAGAAAATGAAAGAGGACAAAAAATGAATAAAAATTTCAAAAATGAAATGGAATGACAAAATGAAAATAAAATTAGTTTAAAAAATAAAAAAAAAATTGAAAAACATAAAAGACCTAACAATATAAAAAGTCAGACAAAAAATTAAAAAAGAGAAAAGTTAATGCAAAATAAAAAAAAAAGTATGAGAATTTAAAAGCGCAAATAAGAAATGAAAGGAAATTTGAGGAAAAAAAGAGACAAAAGATTTGGAATAAAAAATAGAAAAATAGAAATTTTTAAAACAACAAAAAAAATAAAAACAAGTAAAAATGAAAGCTTATGAAAAAAAAAAAGCAAAAAGAAGGCAAATTATGAGGGGAAAAAGTTATTAAAAAATTACAAAGTAGAAAAAAAAGAAAATAAAAAATAAATTAAGAGAAAAAATTAAATAAAATACCAAAAAAGGAAAAAATAAAAATAAACAAAGTAAGAAAATAAAAAATTAGCGAATCAAAAAATATAAAAAGACAAAATGAATAAAAATTTCAAATATAAAATGAAAAAAGCTATTGGTTCAGAATGTACAAAGAAAAATAAAAAAAATATAACAAACAGAGGAAAAAGATATAAAATATGAAAGATGAAAAATAAAATAAAAGAAAGTGCACAAAAAAAAGAAGTTTGAGGTTTTAAAACTATAAAGAAGAAATAAAAAAAGGTGTGAACAAAAAGATTTAAGAAAAAAAAATGAAAATACAAAATATATAAAATAAAATTTGAGAAAAAGAAGAAAAAAATAAAAAATGAAGAGGCAAAAATATGAAATAAAAGAAAAAGAAAAAAATTTATAGAAAATTTTAAAACAAAGAAAAAAGTGAACAAAAAAGAATGATGGCATATAAAAAAAAAAGTAAAAAAAAAGAAGAAAAATTTGGAAGGAGAAAAAGTTAATGAAAAAAATATAAAAATGCAATAGAAAATAACCAAGAATGATAAAAGAAAAAAAGATAAAAAAATTAAAAATTCCAAAACTTTATAAAAATTTATGAAATTATGAATAAAGAAAGAAAATAAAATAAGAAAAAAAATTAAAGCAAAAGAAAAAAGATAGATAAAGCACGAAAAAAGAAAAAAAAACAAAAAATTATAAAAAGTAAGAAAATGAAAAAGGACAAAAATTGAAGAAAAATTTCAAAAATGAAATGGAATGAAAAAATGAAAAAAAAAAATTAGTTTAAAAAATACAAAAAATTAAAAAACATATAAGACCAAACAATCTAAAAAGTCTGACAAAAAATTAAAAAAGAGAAAAGTTAATGCAAAATAAAAAAAAAAGTATGAGAATTTAAAAACGCAAATAAGAAATGAAAGGAAATTTGTGGAAAAAAAAGAAAAGACAAAAGATTTGGAATAAAAAAGAGAAAAATAAAAATTTTTAAAACAGCGAAAAAATTAAAAAAAGTAAAAATGAAAACATATGAAAAAAAAAAAGCAAAAAGAAGGAAAATTGCAAAGGGAAAAAGTTATTAAGAAATTACAAAGTAGAAAAAAATAAATTAAGAGAAAAAATTAAATAAAATACCAAAAAAGGAAAAAATAAAAAATTAGCGAATCAAAAAAATATAAAAAGACAAAATGAATAATCAAATATAAAATGGAAAAAACTTTTAGTTTATAATTTACAAAGAAAAAGAAAAAAAAAATAACAAATAGAGGAAAAAGATATAAAATACGAAAGATGAAAAATAAAATAAAAGAAAGTGCACAAAAAAATAAGTTTGAGGTTTTAAAGTTATAAAGAAGAAAAAAAAAAGGTGTGAACAAAAAGATTTAAGAAAAAAATAAAAAATGAAAATACAAAATATATAAAATAAAATTTGAGAAAAAGAAGAAAAAAATAAAGAATGAAGAGGCAAAAATATGAAATAAAACAAAAAGAAAAAAATTTATAGAAAATTTTAAAACAAAGAAAAACCTGAACGAAAAAGAATGAAAGCACATAAAAAAAGGTAAAAAAAAGAAGAAAAATTATAAAAATGCAACAGAAAATAACCAAGAATGATAAAAGAAAAAAAGATAGAAAAATAAAAAATTCCAAAACTTTATAAAAATTTATGAAATTATGAATAAAGAAAGAAAATAAAATAAGAAAAAAAATTAAAGCAAAAGAAAAAAGATAGATAAAGCACGAAAAAAGAAAAAAAAACAAAAAATTATAAAAAGTAAGAAAATGAAAAAGGACAAAAATTGAATAAAAATTTCAAAAATGAAATGGAATGACAAAATGAAAAAAAAAATTAGTTTAAAAAATACAAAAAATTAAAAAACATATAAGACCAAACAATCTAAAAAGTCTGATAAAAAATTAAAAAAGAGAAAAGTTAATGCAAAATAAAAAAAAAAAAAGTATGAGAATTTAAAAACGCAAATAAGAAATGAAAGGAAATTTGTGGAAAAAAAAAAGAAAAGACAAAAGATTTGGAATAAAAAAGAGAAAAATAAAAATTTTTAAAACAACGAAAAAATAAAAAAAAAGTAAAAATGAAAACATATGGAAAAAAAAAAAAGCAAAAAGAAGGAAAATTGCAAAGGGAAAAAGTTATTAAAAATTTACAAAGTAAAAAAAAATTAGGGAATCAAAAAATATAAAAGGAAAAAAATAAAAATAAACAAAGTAAGAAAATAAAAAATTAGGGAATCAAAAAATATAAAAAGACAAAATGAATAAAAATTTCAAATATAAAAAGAAAGTGCACAGAAAAAGAAGTTTGAGGTTTTAAAATTACAAAGAAGAAATAAAAAAAGGTGTGAACAAAAAGATTTAAGAAAAAAATAACAAATGAAAATATAAAATATATAAAAAAAATATTTGAGAAAAAAAATGAGAAAAAGAAGAAAAAAATAAAAAATGAAGAGGCAAAAATATGAAATAAAACAAAAAGAAAAAAAATACAAAAAAAGGACAAAAATTGAATAAAAATTTCAAAAATGAAATGGAATGACAAAATGAAAAAAAATTAGTTTAAAAAATACAAAAAAAATTGAAAAACATATAAGTCCTAACAATATAAAAATTCAGACAAAAAATTAAAAAAGAAAAAAGTTAATGCAAAATAAAAAAAAGTATGAGAATTTAAAAATGCAAATAAGAAATGAAAGGAAATTTGTGGAAAAAAAAAGAGAAGCAAGAAAAGACAAAAGATTTGGAATAAAAAATAGAAAAATAAAAATTTTTAAAACAACGAAAAAATGAAAGCATATGAAAAAAAAAGTAAAAAGAAGGAAATTGTGAAGGGAAAAAGTTATTAAAAAATTACAAAGTTGAAAAAAAATAAATTAAGAGAAAAAATTAAATAAAATACCCAGAAAGGAAAAATAAAAATAAACAAAGTAAGAAAATAAAAAATTAGCGAAGCAAAAAAATATAAAAAGACAAATGAATAAAAATTTCAAATATAAAATGGAAAAAACTTTTAGTTTAGAATGTAGAAAGAAAAACAAAAAAAAAAAACAAATAGAGGAAAAAGATATAAAATATGAAAGATGAAAAATAAAATAAAAGAAAGTGCACAAAAAAAGAAGTTTGAGGTTTTAAAATTATAAAGAAGAAATAAAAAAAAGGTGTGAACAAAAAGATTTAAGAAAAAAATAAAAAATGAAAATGCAAAATATATAAAATAAAATTTGAGAAAAGGAAGAAAAAAATAAAAAATGAAGAGGCAAAAATATGAAAAAAAAATAAAAAGAAAAAAATTTATAGAAAATTTTAAAACAAAGAAAAAAGTGAACAAAAAAAATGAAAGCACATAAAAAAAAAAGTAAAAAAAAGAAGAAAAATTTGAAAGGAGAAAAAGTTAATGAAAAATTATAAAAATGCAATAGAAAATAACCAAGAATGATAAAAGAAAAAAAGATAGAAAAATAAAAAATTCTAAAACTTTATAAAAATTTATGAAATTATAAATAAAGAAAGAAAATAAAATACGAAAAAAAATTAAAGCAAAAGAAAAAAGATAAATAAAGCACAAAAAAACAAAAATAGTACAAAAAATATAAAAAGTAAGAAAATGAAAAAGGACAAAAATTGAATAAAAATTTCAAAAATGAAATGGAATGACAAAATGAAAAAAATTAGTTTAAAAAATACAAAAAATTGAAAAACATATAAGTTCTAACAATATAAAAAGTTTGAGAATTTAAAAACACAAATAAGAAATGAAAGGAAATTTATGGAAAAAAAAAAAAGAATTGGAATAAAAAATAGAAAAATAAAATTTTTAAAACGACGAAAAATTAAAATAAGAAAAAAAATTAAAGCAAAAGAAAAAAGATAAATAAAGCATGAAAAAAAAAAACAAAAATACAAAAAAAAATTATAAAAGGTAAGAAAATGAAAGAGGACAAAAAATGAATAAAAATTTCAAAAATGAAATGGAATGACAAAATGAAAATAAAATTAGTTTAAAAAATAAAAAAAAAATTGAAAAACATAAAAGACCTAACAATATAAAAAGTCAGACAAAAAATTAAAAAAGAGAAAAGTTAATGCAAAATAAAAAAAAAAGTATGAGAATTTAAAAGCGCAAATAAGAAATGAAAGGAAATTTGAGGAAAAAAAGAGACAAAAGATTTGGAATAAAAAATAGAAAAATAGAAATTTTTAAAACAACAAAAAAAATAAAAACAAGTAAAAATGAAAGCTTATGAAAAAAAAAAAGCAAAAAGAAGGCAAATTATGAGGGGAAAAAGTTATTAAAAAATTACAAAGTAGAAAAAAAAGAAAATAAAAAATAAATTAAGAGAAAAAATTAAATAAAATACCAAAAAAGGAAAAAATAAAAATAAACAAAGTAAGAAAATAAAAAATTAGCGAATCAAAAAATATAAAAAGACAAAATGAATAAAAATTTCAAATATAAAATGAAAAAAGCTATTGGTTCAGAATGTACAAAGAAAAATAAAAAAAATATAACAAACAGAGGAAAAAGATATAAAATATGAAAGATGAAAAATAAAATAAAAGAAAGTGCACAAAAAAAAGAAGTTTGAGGTTTTAAAACTATAAAGAAGAAATAAAAAAAGGTGTGAACAAAAAGATTTAAGAAAAAAAAATGAAAATACAAAATATATAAAATAAAATTTGAGAAAAAGAAGAAAAAAATAAAAAATGAAGAGGCAAAAATATGAAATAAAAGAAAAAGAAAAAAATTTATAGAAAATTTTAAAACAAAGAAAAAAGTGAACAAAAAAGAATGATGGCATATAAAAAAAAAAGTAAAAAAAAAGAAGAAAAATTTGGAAGGAGAAAAAGTTAATGAAAAAAATATAAAAATGCAATAGAAAATAACCAAGAATGATAAAAGAAAAAAAGATAAAAAAATTAAAAATTCCAAAACTTTATAAAAATTTATGAAATTATGAATAAAGAAAGAAAATAAAATAAGAAAAAAAATTAAAGCAAAAGAAAAAAGAAAAAAAAAACAAAAAATTATAAAAAGTAAGAAAATGAAAAAGGACAAAAATTGAATAAAAATTTCAAAAATGAAATGGAATGACAAAATGAAAAAAAAAAATTAGTTTAAAAAATACAAAAAATTAAAAAACATATAAGACCAAACAATCTAAAAAGTCTGACAAAAAATTAAAAAAGAGAAAAGTTAATGCAAAATAAAAAAAAAAGTATGAGAATTTAAAAACGCAAATAAGAAATGAAAGGAAATTTGTGGAAAAAAAAGAAAAGACAAAAGATTTGGAATAAAAAAGAGAAAAATAAAAATTTTTAAAACAGCGAAAAAATTAAAAAAAGTAAAAATGAAAACATATGAAAAAAAAAAAGCAAAAAGAAGGAAAATTGCAAAGGGAAAAAGTTATTAAGAAATTACAAAGTAGAAAAAAATAAATTAAGAGAAAAAATTAAATAAAATACCAAAAAAGGAAAAAATAAAAAATTAGCGAATCAAAAAAATATAAAAAGACAAAATGAATAATCAAATATAAAATGGAAAAAACTTTTAGTTTATAATTTACAAAGAAAAAGAAAAAAAAATAACAAATAGAGGAAAAAGATATAAAATACGAAAGATGAAAAATAAAATAAAAGAAAGTGCACAAAAAAATAAGTTTGAGGTTTTAAAGTTATAAAGAAGAAAAAAAAAAGGTGTGAACAAAAAGATTTAAGAAAAAAATAAAAAATGAAAATACAAAATATATAAAATAAAATTTGAGAAAAAGAAGAAAAAAATAAAGAATGAAGAGGCAAAAATATGAAATAAAACAAAAAGAAAAAAATTTATAGAAAATTTTAAAACAAAGAAAAACCTGAACGAAAAAGAATGAAAGCACATAAAAAAAGGTAAAAAAAAGAAGAAAAATTATAAAAATGCAACAGAAAATAACCAAGAATGATAAAAGAAAAAAAGATAGAAAAATAAAAAATTCCAAAACTTTATAAAAATTTATGAAATTATGAATAAAGAAAGAAAATAAAATAAGAAAAAAAATTAAAGCAAAAGAAAAAAGATAGATAAAGCACGAAAAAAGAAAAAAAAACAAAAAATTATAAAAAGTAAGAAAATGAAAAAGGACAAAAATTGAATAAAAATTTCAAAAATGAAATGGAATGACAAAATGAAAAAAAAAATTAGTTTAAAAAATACAAAAAATTAAAAAACATATAAGACCAAACAATCTAAAAAGTCTGATAAAAAATTAAAAAAGAGAAAAGTTAATGCAAAATAAAAAAAAAAAAGTATGAGAATTTAAAAACGCAAATAAGAAATGAAAGGAAATTTGTGGAAAAAAAAAAGAAAAGACAAAAGATTTGGAATAAAAAAGAGAAAAATAAAAATTTTTAAAACAACGAAAAAATAAAAAAAAAGTAAAAATGAAAACATATGGAAAAAAAAAAAAAGCAAAAAGAAGGAAAATTGCAAAGGGAAAAAGTTATTAAAAATTTACAAAGTAAAAAAAAATTAGGGAATCAAAAAATATAAAAGGAAAAAAATAAAAATAAACAAAGTAAGAAAATAAAAAATTAGGGAATCAAAAAATATAAAAAGACAAAATGAATAAAAATTTCAAATATAAAAAGAAAGTGCACAGAAAAAGAAGTTTGAGGTTTTAAAATTACAAAGAAGAAATAAAAAAAGGTGTGAACAAAAAGATTTAAGAAAAAAATAACAAATGAAAATATAAAATATATAAAAAAAATATTTGAGAAAAAAAATGAGAAAAAGAAGAAAAAAATAAAAAATGAAGAGGCAAAAATATGAAATAAAACAAAAAGAAAAAAAATACAAAAAAAGGACAAAAATTGAATAAAAATTTCAAAAATGAAATGGAATGACAAAATGAAAAAAAATTAGTTTAAAAAATACAAAAAAAATTGAAAAACATATAAGTCCTAACAATATAAAAATTCAGACAAAAAATTAAAAAAGAAAAAAGTTAATGCAAAATAAAAAAAAGTATGAGAATTTAAAAATGCAAATAAGAAATGAAAGGAAATTTGTGGAAAAAAAAAGAGAAGCAAGAAAAGACAAAAGATTTGGAATAAAAAATAGAAAAATAAAAATTTTTAAAACAACGAAAAAATGAAAGCATATGAAAAAAAAAGTAAAAAGAAGGAAATTGTGAAGGGAAAAAGTTATTAAAAAATTACAAAGTTGAAAAAAAATAAATTAAGAGAAAAAATTAAATAAAATACCCAGAAAGGAAAAATAAAAATAAACAAAGTAAGAAAATAAAAAATTAGCGAAGCAAAAAAATATAAAAAGACAAATGAATAAAAATTTCAAATATAAAATGGAAAAAACTTTTAGTTTAGAATGTAGAAAGAAAAACAAAAAAAAAAAACAAATAGAGGAAAAAGATATAAAATATGAAAGATGAAAAATAAAATAAAAGAAAGTGCACAAAAAAAGAAGTTTGAGGTTTTAAAATTATAAAGAAGAAATAAAAAAAAGGTGTGAACAAAAAGATTTAAGAAAAAAATAAAAAATGAAAATGCAAAATATATAAAATAAAATTTGAGAAAAGGAAGAAAAAAATAAAAAATGAAGAGGCAAAAATATGAAAAAAAAATAAAAAGAAAAAAATTTATAGAAAATTTTAAAACAAAGAAAAAAGTGAACAAAAAAAATGAAAGCACATAAAAAAAAAAAGTAAAAAAAAGAAGAAAAATTTGAAAGGAGAAAAAGTTAATGAAAAATTATAAAAATGCAATAGAAAATAACCAAGAATGATAAAAGAAAAAAAGATAGAAAAATAAAAAATTCTAAAACTTTATAAAAATTTATGAAATTATAAATAAAGAAAGAAAATAAAATACGAAAAAAAATTAAAGCAAAAGAAAAAAGATAAATAAAGCACAAAAAAACAAAAATAGTACAAAAAATATAAAAAGTAAGAAAATGAAAAAGGACAAAAATTGAATAAAAATTTCAAAAATGAAATGGAATGACAAAATGAAAAAAATTAGTTTAAAAAATACAAAAAATTGAAAAACATATAAGTTCTAACAATATAAAAAGTTTGAGAATTTAAAAACACAAATAAGAAATGAAAGGAAATTTATGGAAAAAAAAAAAGAATTGGAATAAAAAATAGAAAAATAAAATTTTTAAAACGACGAAAAATTAAAATAAGAAAAAAAATTAAAGCAAAAGAAAAAAGATAAATAAAGCATGAAAAAAAAAAACAAAAATACAAAAAAAAATTATAAAAGGTAAGAAAATGAAAGAGGACAAAAAATGAATAAAAATTTCAAAAATGAAATGGAATGACAAAATGAAACTAAAATTAGTTTAAAAAATAAAAAAAAATTGAAAAACATATAAGACCTAACAATATAAAAAGTCAGATAAAAAATTAAAAAAGAGAAAAGTTAATGCAAAATAAAAAAAAAAGTATGAGAATTTAAAAGCGCAAATAAGAAATGAAAGGAAATTTGAGGAAAAAAAGAGACAAAAGATTTGGAATAAAAAATAGAAAAATAGAAATTTTTAAAACAACAAAAAAAATAAAAACAAGTAAAAATGAAAGCTTATGAAAAAAAAAAGCAAAAAGAAGGCAAATTATGAGGGGAAAAAGTTATTAAAAAATTACAAAGTAGAAAAAAAAGAAAATAAAAAATAAATTAAGAGAAAAAATTAAATAAAATACCAAAAAAGGAAAAAATAAAAATAAACAAAGTAAGAAAATAAAAAATTAGCGAATCAAAAAATATAAAAAGACAAAATGAATAAAAATTTCAAATATAAAATGAAAAAAACTATTGGTTCAGAATGTACAAAGAAAAATAAAAAAAATATAACAAACAGAGGAAAAAGATATAAAATATGAAAGATGAAAAATAAAATAAAAGAAAGTGCACAAAAAAAAGAAGTTTGAGGTTTTAAAACTATAAAGAAGAAATAAAAAAAGGTGTGAACAAAAAGATTTAAGAAAAAAAAATGAAAATACAAAATATATAAAATAAAATTTGAGAAAAAGAAGAAAAAAATAAAAAATGAAGAGGCAAAAATATGAAATAAAAGAAAAAGAAAAAAATTTATAGAAAATTTTAAAACAAAGAAAAAAGTGAACAAAAAAGAATGATGGCATATAAAAAAAAAGTAAAAAAAAAGAAGAAAAATTTGGAAGGAGAAAAAGTTAATGAAAAAAATATAAAAATGCAATAGAAAATAACCAAGAATGATAAAAGAAAAAAAGATAAAAAAATTAAAAATTCCAAAACTTTATAAAAATTTATGAAATTATGAATAAAGAAAGAAAATAAAATAAGAAAAAAAATTAAAGCAAAAGAAAAAAGAAAAAAAAAACAAAAAATTATAAAAAGTAAGAAAATGAAAAAGGACAAAAATTGAATAAAAATTTCAAAAATGAAATGGAATGACAAAATGAAAAAAAAAATTAGTTTAAAAAATACAAAAAATTAAAAAACATATAAGACCAAACAATCTAAAAAGTCTGACAAAAAATTAAAAAAGAGAAAAGTTAATGCAAAATAAAAAAAAAAGTATGAGAATTTAAAAACGCAAATAAGAAATGAAAGGAAATTTGTGGAAAAAAAAGAAAAGACAAAAGATTTGGAATAAAAAAGAGAAAAATAAAAATTTTTAAAACAGCGAAAAAATTAAAAAAAGTAAAAATGAAAACATATGAAAAAAAAAAAGCAAAAAGAAGGAAAATTGCAAAGGGAAAAAGTTATTAAGAAATTACAAAGTAGAAAAAAATAAATTAAGAGAAAAAATTAAATAAAATACCAAAAAAGGAAAAAATAAAAAATTAGCGAATCAAAAAAATATAAAAAGACAAAATGAATAATCAAATATAAAATGGAAAAAACTTTTAGTTTATAATTTACAAAGAAAAAGAAAAAAAAAATAACAAATAGAGGAAAAAGATATAAAATACGAAAGATGAAAAATAAAATAAAAGAAAGTGCACAAAAAAATAAGTTTGAGGTTTTAAAGTTATAAAGAAGAAAAAAAAAAGGTGTGAACAAAAAGATTTAAGAAAAAAATAAAAAATGAAAATACAAAATATATAAAATAAAATTTGAGAAAAAGAAGAAAAAAATAAAGAATGAAGAGGCAAAAATATGAAATAAAACAAAAAGAAAAAAATTTATAGAAAATTTTAAAACAAAGAAAAACCTGAACGAAAAAGAATGAAAGCACATAAAAAAAGGTAAAAAAAAGAAGAAAAATTATAAAAATGCAACAGAAAATAACCAAGAATGATAAAAGAAAAAAAGATAGAAAAATAAAAAATTCCAAAACTTTATAAAAATTTATGAAATTATGAATAAAGAAAGAAAATAAAATAAGAAAAAAAATTAAAGCAAAAGAAAAAAGATAGATAAAGCACGAAAAAAGAAAAAAAAACAAAAAATTATAAAAAGTAAGAAAATGAAAAAGGACAAAAATTGAATAAAAATTTCAAAAATGAAATGGAATGACAAAATGAAAAAAAAAATTAGTTTAAAAAATACAAAAAATTAAAAAACATATAAGACCAAACAATCTAAAAAGTCTGATAAAAAATTAAAAAAGAGAAAAGTTAATGCAAAATAAAAAAAAAAAAGTATGAGAATTTAAAAACGCAAATAAGAAATGAAAGGAAATTTGTGGAAAAAAAAAGAAAAGACAAAAGATTTGGAATAAAAAAGAGAAAAATAAAAATTTTTAAAACAACGAAAAAATAAAAAAAAGTAAAAATGAAAACATATGGAAAAAAAAAAAAGCAAAAAGAAGGAAAATTGCAAAGGGAAAAAGTTATTAAAAATTTACAAAGTAAAAAAAATTAGGGAATCAAAAAATATAAAAGGAAAAAAATAAAAATAAACAAAGTAAGAAAATAAAAAATTAGGGAATCAAAAAATATAAAAAGACAAAATGAATAAAAATTTCAAATATAAAAAGAAAGTGCACAGAAAAAGAAGTTTGAGGTTTTAAAATTACAAAGAAGAAATAAAAAAAGGTGTGAACAAAAAGATTTAAGAAAAAAATAACAAATGAAAATATAAAATATATAAAAAAAATATTTGAGAAAAAAAATGAGAAAAAGAAGAAAAAAATAAAAAATGAAGAGGCAAAAATATGAAATAAAACAAAAAGAAAAAAAATACAAAAAAAGGACAAAAATTGAATAAAAATTTCAAAAATGAAATGGAATGACAAAATGAAAAAAAATTAGTTTAAAAAATACAAAAAAAATTGAAAAACATATAAGTCCTAACAATATAAAAATTCAGACAAAAAATTAAAAAAGAAAAAAGTTAATGCAAAATAAAAAAAAGTATGAGAATTTAAAAATGCAAATAAGAAATGAAAGGAAATTTGTGGAAAAAAAAAGAGAAGCAAGAAAAGACAAAAGATTTGGAATAAAAAATAGAAAAATAAAAATTTTTAAAACAACGAAAAAATGAAAGCATATGAAAAAAAAAGTAAAAAGAAGGAAATTGTGAAGGGAAAAAGTTATTAAAAAATTACAAAGTTGAAAAAAAATAAATTAAGAGAAAAAATTAAATAAAATACCCAGAAAGGAAAAATAAAAATAAACAAAGTAAGAAAATAAAAAATTAGCGAAGCAAAAAAATATAAAAAGACAAATGAATAAAAATTTCAAATATAAAATGGAAAAAACTTTTAGTTTAGAATGTAGAAAGAAAAACAAAAAAAAAAAACAAATAGAGGAAAAAGATATAAAATATGAAAGA
Organism: Durio zibethinus; assembly: GCF_047325235.1. Classification (NCBI taxonomy): domain Eukaryota; kingdom Viridiplantae; phylum Streptophyta; class Magnoliopsida; order Malvales; family Malvaceae; genus Durio; species Durio zibethinus. The sequence goes on along the minus strand of NC_143180.1, from coordinate 11,732,790 downwards.
TGAAAAATAAAATAAAAGAAAGTGCACAAAAAAAGAAGTTTGAGGTTTTAAAATTATAAAGAAGAAATAAAAAAAAGGTGTGAACAAAAAGATTTAAGAAAAAAATAAAAAATGAAAATGCAAAATATATAAAATAAAATTTGAGAAAAGGAAGAAAAAAATAAAAAATGAAGAGGCAAAAATATGAAAAAAAAATAAAAAGAAAAAAATTTATAGAAAATTTTAAAACAAAGAAAAAAGTGAACAAAAAAAATGAAAGCACATAAAAAAAAAAAGTAAAAAAAAGAAGAAAAATTTGAAAGGAGAAAAAGTTAATGAAAAATTATAAAAATGCAATAGAAAATAACCAAGAATGATAAAAGAAAAAAAGATAGAAAAATAAAAAATTCTAAAACTTTATAAAAATTTATGAAATTATAAATAAAGAAAGAAAATAAAATACGAAAAAAAATTAAAGCAAAAGAAAAAAGATAAATAAAGCACAAAAAAACAAAAATAGTACAAAAAATATAAAAAGTAAGAAAATGAAAAAGGACAAAAATTGAATAAAAATTTCAAAAATGAAATGGAATGACAAAATGAAAAAAATTAGTTTAAAAAATACAAAAAATTGAAAAACATATAAGTTCTAACAATATAAAAAGTTTGAGAATTTAAAAACACAAATAAGAAATGAAAGGAAATTTATGGAAAAAAAAAAAGAATTGGAATAAAAAATAGAAAAATAAAATTTTTAAAACGACGAAAAATTAAAATAAGAAAAAAAATTAAAGCAAAAGAAAAAAGATAAATAAAGCATGAAAAAAAAAAACAAAAATACAAAAAAAAATTATAAAAGGTAAGAAAATGAAAGAGGACAAAAAATGAATAAAAATTTCAAAAATGAAATGGAATGACAAAATGAAACTAAAATTAATTTAAAAAATAAAAAAAAATTGAAAAACATATAAGACCTAACAATATAAAAAGTCAGATAAAAAATTAAAAAAGAGAAAAGTTAATGCAAAATAAAAAAAAAAGTATGAGAATTTAAAAGCGCAAATAAGAAATGAAAGGAAATTTGAGGAAAAAAAGAGACAAAAGATTTGGAATAAAAAATAGAAAAATAGAAATTTTTAAAACAACAAAAAAAATAAAAACAAGTAAAAATGAAAGCTTATGAAAAAAAAAAGCAAAAAGAAGGCAAATTATGAGGGGAAAAAGTTATTAAAAAATTACAAAGTAGAAAAAAAAGAAAATAAAAAATAAATTAAGAGAAAAAATTAAATAAAATACCAAAAAAGGAAAAAATAAAAATAAACAAAGTAAGAAAATAAAAAATTAGCGAATCAAAAAATATAAAAAGACAAAATGAATAAAAATTTCAAATATAAAATGAAAAAAACTATTGGTTCAGAATGTACAAAGAAAAATAAAAAAAATATAACAAACAGAGGAAAAAGATATAAAATATGAAAGATGAAAAATAAAATAAAAGAAAGTGCACAAAAAAAAGAAGTTTGAGGTTTTAAAACTATAAAGAAGAAATAAAAAAAGGTGTGAACAAAAAGATTTAAGAAAAAAAAATGAAAATACAAAATATATAAAATAAAATTTGAGAAAAAGAAGAAAAAAATAAAAAATGAAGAGGCAAAAATATGAAATAAAAGAAAAAGAAAAAAATTTATAGAAAATTTTAAAACAAAGAAAAAAGTGAACAAAAAAGAATGATGGCATATAAAAAAAAAAGTAAAAAAAAAGAAGAAAAATTTGGAAGGAGAAAAAGTTAATGAAAAAAATATAAAAATGCAATAGAAAATAACCAAGAATGATAAAAGAAAAAAAGATAAAAAAATTAAAAATTCCAAAACTTTATAAAAATTTATGAAATTATGAATAAAGAAAGAAAATAAAATAAGAAAAAAAATTAAAGCAAAAGAAAAAAGAAAAAAAAAACAAAAAATTATAAAAAGTAAGAAAATGAAAAAGGACAAAAATTGAATAAAAATTTCAAAAATGAAATGGAATGACAAAATGAAAAAAAAAAATTAGTTTAAAAAATACAAAAAATTAAAAAACATATAAGACCAAACAATCTAAAAAGTCTGACAAAAAATTAAAAAAGAGAAAAGTTAATGCAAAATAAAAAAAAAAGTATGAGAATTTAAAAACGCAAATAAGAAATGAAAGGAAATTTGTGGAAAAAAAAGAAAAGACAAAAGATTTGGAATAAAAAAGAGAAAAATAAAAATTTTTAAAACAGCGAAAAAATTAAAAAAAGTAAAAATGAAAACATATGAAAAAAAAAAAGCAAAAAGAAGGAAAATTGCAAAGGGAAAAAGTTATTAAGAAATTACAAAGTAGAAAAAAATAAATTAAGAGAAAAAATTAAATAAAATACCAAAAAAGGAAAAAATAAAAAATTAGCGAATCAAAAAAATATAAAAAGACAAAATGAATAATCAAATATAAAATGGAAAAAACTTTTAGTTTATAATTTACAAAGAAAAAGAAAAAAAAAATAACAAATAGAGGAAAAAGATATAAAATACGAAAGATGAAAAATAAAATAAAAGAAAGTGCACAAAAAAATAAGTTTGAGGTTTTAAAGTTATAAAGAAGAAAAAAAAAAGGTGTGAACAAAAAGATTTAAGAAAAAAATAAAAAATGAAAATACAAAATATATAAAATAAAATTTGAGAAAAAGAAGAAAAAAATAAAGAATGAAGAGGCAAAAATATGAAATAAAACAAAAAGAAAAAAATTTATAGAAAATTTTAAAACAAAGAAAAACCTGAACGAAAAAGAATGAAAGCACATAAAAAAAGGTAAAAAAAAGAAGAAAAATTATAAAAATGCAACAGAAAATAACCAAGAATGATAAAAGAAAAAAAGATAGAAAAATAAAAAATTCCAAAACTTTATAAAAATTTATGAAATTATGAATAAAGAAAGAAAATAAAATAAGAAAAAAAATTAAAGCAAAAGAAAAAAGATAGATAAAGCACGAAAAAAGAAAAAAAAACAAAAAATTATAAAAAGTAAGAAAATGAAAAAGGACAAAAATTGAATAAAAATTTCAAAAATGAAATGGAATGACAAAATGAAAAAAAAAATTAGTTTAAAAAATACAAAAAATTAAAAAACATATAAGACCAAACAATCTAAAAAGTCTGATAAAAAATTAAAAAAGAGAAAAGTTAATGCAAAATAAAAAAAAAAAGTATGAGAATTTAAAAACGCAAATAAGAAATGAAAGGAAATTTGTGGAAAAAAAAAGAAAAGACAAAAGATTTGGAATAAAAAAGAGAAAAATAAAAATTTTTAAAACAACGAAAAAATAAAAAAAAGTAAAAATGAAAACATATGGAAAAAAAAAAAAGCAAAAAGAAGGAAAATTGCAAAGGGAAAAAGTTATTAAAAATTTACAAAGTAAAAAAAATTAGGGAATCAAAAAATATAAAAGGAAAAAAATAAAAATAAACAAAGTAAGAAAATAAAAAATTAGGGAATCAAAAAATATAAAAAGACAAAATGAATAAAAATTTCAAATATAAAAAGAAAGTGCACAGAAAAAGAAGTTTGAGGTTTTAAAATTACAAAGAAGAAATAAAAAAAGGTGTGAACAAAAAGATTTAAGAAAAAAATAACAAATGAAAATATAAAATATATAAAAAAAATATTTGAGAAAAAAAATGAGAAAAAGAAGAAAAAAATAAAAAATGAAGAGGCAAAAATATGAAATAAAACAAAAAGAAAAAAAATACAAAAAAAGGACAAAAATTGAATAAAAATTTCAAAAATGAAATGGAATGACAAAATGAAAAAAAATTAGTTTAAAAAATACAAAAAAAATTGAAAAACATATAAGTCCTAACAATATAAAAATTCAGACAAAAAATTAAAAAAGAAAAAAGTTAATGCAAAATAAAAAAAAGTATGAGAATTTAAAAATGCAAATAAGAAATGAAAGGAAATTTGTGGAAAAAAAAAGAGAAGCAAGAAAAGACAAAAGATTTGGAATAAAAAATAGAAAAATAAAAATTTTTAAAACAACGAAAAAATGAAAGCATATGAAAAAAAAAGTAAAAAGAAGGAAATTGTGAAGGGAAAAAGTTATTAAAAAATTACAAAGTTGAAAAAAAATAAATTAAGAGAAAAAATTAAATAAAATACCCAGAAAGGAAAAATAAAAATAAACAAAGTAAGAAAATAAAAAATTAGCGAAGCAAAAAAATATAAAAAGACAAATGAATAAAAATTTCAAATATAAAATGGAAAAAACTTTTAGTTTAGAATGTAGAAAGAAAAACAAAAAAAAAAAACAAATAGAGGAAAAAGATATAAAATATGAAAGATGAAAAATAAAATAAAAGAAAGTGCACAAAAAAAGAAGTTTGAGGTTTTAAAATTATAAAGAAGAAATAAAAAAAAGGTGTGAACAAAAAGATTTAAGAAAAAAATAAAAAATGAAAATGCAAAATATATAAAATAAAATTTGAGAAAAGGAAGAAAAAAATAAAAAATGAAGAGGCAAAAATATGAAAAAAAAATAAAAAGAAAAAAATTTATAGAAAATTTTAAAACAAAGAAAAAAGTGAACAAAAAAAAATGAAAGCACATAAAAAAAAAAAGTAAAAAAAAGAAGAAAAATTTGAAAGGAGAAAAAGTTAATGAAAAATTATAAAAATGCAATAGAAAATAACCAACAATGATAAAAGAAAAAAAGATAGAAAAATAAAAAATTCTAAAACTTTATAAAAATTTATGAAATTATAAATAAAGAAAGAAAATAAAATACGAAAAAAAATTAAAGCAAAAGAAAAAAGATAAATAAAGCACAAAAAAACAAAAATAGTACAAAAAATATAAAAAGTAAGAAAATGAAAAAGGACAAAAATTGAATAAAAATTTCAAAAATGAAATGGAATGACAAAATGAAAAAAATTAGTTTAAAAAATACAAAAAATTGAAAAACATATAAGTTCTAACAATATAAAAAGTTTGAGAATTTAAAAACACAAATAAGAAATGAAAGGAAATTTATGGAAAAAAAAAAGAATTGGAATAAAAAATAGAAAAATAAAATTTTTAAAACGACGAAAAATTAAAATAAGAAAAAAAATTAAAGCAAAAGAAAAAAGATAAATAAAGCATGAAAAAAAAAACAAAAATACAAAAAAAAATTATAAAAGGTAAGAAAATGAAAGAGGACAAAAAATGAATAAAAATTTCAAAAATGAAATGGAATGACAAAATGAAAATAAAATTAGTTTAAAAAATAAAAAAAAAATTGAAAAACATATAAGACCTAACAATATAAAAAGTCAGACAAAAAATTAAAAAAGAGAAAAGTTAATGCAAAATAAAAAAAAAAAGTATGAGAATTTAAAAGCGCAAATAAGAAATGAAAGGAAATTTGAGGAAAAAAAGAGACAAAAGATTTGGAATAAAAAATAGAAAAATAGAAATTTTTAAAACAACAAAAAAAATAAAAACAAGTAAAAATGAAAGCTTATGAAAAAAAAAGCAAAAAGAAGGCAAATTATGAAGGGAAAAAGTTATTAAAAAATTACAAAGTAGAAAAAAAAGAAAATAAAAAATAAATTAAGAGAAAAAATTAAATAAAATACCAAAAAAGGAAAAAATAAAAATAAACAAAGTAAGAAAATAAAAAACTAGCGAATCAAAAAATATAAAAAGACAAAATGAATAAAAATTTCAAATATAAAATGAAAAAAACTATTGGTTCAGAATGTACAAAGAAAAATAAAAAAAATATAACAAACAGAGGAAAAAGATATAAAATATGAAAGATGAAAAATAAAATAAAAGAAAGTGCACAAAAAAAAGAAGTTTGAGGTTTTAAAACTATAAAGAAGAAATAAAAAAAGGTGTGAACAAAAAGATTTAAGAAAAAAAAATGAAAATACAAAATATATAAAATAAAATTTGAGAAAAAGAAGAAAAAAATAAAAAATGAAGAGGCAAAAATATGAAATAAAAGAAAAAGAAAAAAATTTATAGAAAATTTTAAAACAAAGAAAAAAGTGAACAAAAAAGAATGATGGCATATAAAAAAAAAAGTAAAAAAAAAGAAGAAAAATTTGGAAGGAGAAAAAGTTAATGAAAAAAATAAAATACAAAAAAAAATTATAAAAGGTAAGAAAATGAAAGAGGACAAAAAATGAATAAAAATTTCAAAAATGAAATGGAATGACAAAATGAAAATAAAATTAGTTTAAAAAATAAAAAAAAAATTGAAAAACATATAAGACCTAACAATATAAAAAGTCAGACAAAAAATTAAAAAAGAGAAAAGTTAATGCAAAATAAAAAAAAAAAGTATGAGAATTTAAAAGCGCAAATAAGAAATGAAAGGAAATTTAAGGAAAAAAAGAGACAAAAGATTTGGAATAAAAAATAGAAAAATAGAAATTTTTAAAACAACAAAATAAATAAAAACAAGTAAAAATGAAAAATTATGAAAAAAAAAGCAAAAAGAAGGCAAATTATAAAGGGAAAAAGTTATTAAAAAATTACAAAGTAAAAAAAAAGAAAATAAAAAATAAATTAAGAGAAAAAATTAAATAAAATACCAAAAAAGGAAAAAATAAAAATAAACAAAGTAAGAAAATAAAAAATTAGCGAATCAAAAAATATAAAAAGACAAAATGAATAAAAATTTCAAATATAAAATGAAAAAAACTATTGGTTCAGAATGTACAAAGAAAAATAAAAAAAATATAACAAACAGAGGAAAAAGATATAAAATATGAAAGATGAAAAATAAAATAAAAGAAAGTGCACAAAAAAAAGAAGTTTGAGGTTTTAAAACTATAAAGAAGAAATAAAAAAAGGTGTGAACAAAAAGATTTAAGAAAAAAAAATGAAAATACAAAATATATAAAATAAAATTTGAGAAAAAGAAGAAAAAAATAAAAAATGAAGAGGCAAAAATATGAAATAAAAGAAAAAGAAAAAAATTTATAGAAAATTTTAAAACAAAGAAAAAAGTGAACAAAAAAGAATGATGGCATATAAAAAAAAAAGTAAAAAAAAAGAAGAAAAATTTGGAAGGAGAAAAAGTTAATGAAAAAAATATAAAAATGCAATAGAAAATAACCAAGAATGATAAAAGAAAAAAAGATAAAAAAATTAAAAATTCCAAAACTTTATAAAAATTTATGAAATTATGAATAAAGAAAGAAAATAAAATAAGAAAAAAAATTAAAGCAAAAGAAAAAAGATAGATAAAGCACGAAAAAAGAAAAAAAAAACAAAAAATTATAAAAAGTAAGAAAATGAAAAAGGACAAAAATTGAATAAAAATTTCAAAAATGAAATGGAATGACAAAATGAAAAAAAAAAATAGTTTAAAAAATACAAAAAATTAAAAAACATATAAGACCAAACAATCTAAAAAGTCTGACAAAAAATTAAAAAAGAGAAAAGTTAATGCAAAATAAAAAAAAAAGTATGAGAATTTAAAAACGCAAATAAGAAATGAAAGGAAATTTGTGGAAAAAAAAGAAAAGACAAAAGATTTGGAATAAAAAAGAGAAAAATAAAAATTTTTAAAACAGCGAAAAAATTAAAAAAAGTAAAAATGAAAACATATGAAAAAAAAAAGCAAAAAGAAGGAAAATTGCAAAGGGAAAAAGTTATTAAGAAATTACAAAGTAGAAAAAAATAAATTAAGAGAAAAAATTAAATAAAATACCAAAAAAGGAAAAAATAAAAAATTAGCGAATCAAAAAAATATAAAAAGACAAAATGAATAATCAAATATAAAATGGAAAAAACTTTTAGTTTATAATTTACAAAGAAAAAGAAAAAAAAATAACAAATAGAGGAAAAAGATATAAAATACGAAAGATGAAAAATAAAATAAAAGAAAGTGCATAAAAAAATAAGTTTGAGGTTTTAAAGTTATAAAGAAGAAAAAAAAAAGGTGTGAACAAAAAGATTTAAGAAAAAAATAAAAAATGAAAATGCAAAATATATAAAATAAAATTTGAGAAAAAGAAGAAAAAAATAAAAAATGAAGAGGCAAAAATATGAAAAAAAAAATAAAAAGAAAAAAATTTATAGAAAATTTTAAAACAAAGAAAAAAGTGAACAAAAAAAAATGAAAGCACATAAAAAAAAAAGTAAAAAAAAGAAGAAAAATTTGAAAGGAGAAAAAGTTAATGAAAAATTATAAAAATGCAATAGAAAATAACCAAGAATGATAAAAGAAAAAAAGATAGAAAAATAAAAAATTCTAAAACTTTATAAAAATTTATGAAATTATAAATAAAGAAAGAAAATAAAATACTACAAAAAAACAAAAATACTACAAAAAATATAAAAAGTAAGAAAATGAAAAAGGACAAAAATTGAATAAAAATTTCAAAAATGAAATGGAATGACAAAATGAAAAAAATTAGTTTAAAAAATACAAAAAATTGAAAAACATATAAGTTCTAACAATATAAAAAGTTTGAGAATTTAAAAACACAAATAAGAAATGAAAGGAAATTTATGGAAAAAAAAAAAAGAATTGGAATAAAAAATAGAAAAATAAAATTTTTAAAACGACGAAAAATTAAAATAAGAAAAAAAATTAAAGCAAAAGAAAAAAGATAAATAAAGCATGAAAAAAAAAAAACAAAAATACAAAAAAAAATTATAAAAGGTAAGAAAATGAAAGAGGACAAAAAATGAATAAAAATTTCAAAAATGAAATGGAATGACAAAATGAAAATAAAATTAGTTTAAAAAATAAAAAAAAAATTGAAAAACATATAAGACCTAACAATATAAAAAGTCAGACAAAAAATTAAAAAAGAGAAAAGTTAATGCAAAATAAAAAAAAAAAGTATGAGAATTTAAAAGCGCAAATAAGAAATGAAAGGAAATTTGAGGAAAAAAAGAGACAAAAGATTTGGAATAAAAAATAGAAAAATAGAAATTTTTAAAACAACAAAAAAAATTAAAACAAGTAAAAATGAAAGCTTATGAAAAAAAAAAGCAAAAAGAAGGCAAATTATGAAGGGAAAGAGTTATTAAAAAATTACAAAGTAGAAAAAAAAGAAAATAAAAAATAAATTAAGAGAAAAAATTAAATAAAATACCAAAAAAGGAAAAAATAAAAATAAACAAAGTAAGAAAATAAAAAATTAGCGAATCAAAAAATATAAAAAGACAAAATGAATAAAAATTTCAAATATAAAATGAAAAAAACTATTGGTTCAGAATGTACAAAGAAAAATAAAAAAAATATAACAAACAGAGGAAAAAGATATAAAATATGAAAGATGAAAAATAAAATAAAAGAAAGTGCACAAAAAAAGAAGTTTGAGGTTTTAAAACTATAAAGAAGAAATAAAAAAAGGTGTGAACAAAAAGATTTAAGAAAAAAAATGAAAATACAAAATATATAAAATAAAATTTGAGAAAAAGAAGAAAAAAATAAAGAATGAAGAGGCAAAAATATGACATAAAACAAAAAGAAAAAAATTTATAGAAAATTTTAAAACAAAGAAAAACCTGAACGAAAAAGAATGAAAGCACATAAAAAAAGGTAAAAAAAAGAAGAAAAATTATAAAAATGCAACAGAAAATAACCAAGAATGATAAAAGAAAAAAAGATAGAAAAATAAAAAATTCCAAAACTTTATAAAAATTTATGAAATTATGAATAAAGAAAGAAAATAAAATAAGAAAAAAAATTAAAGCAAAAGAAAAAAGATAGATAAAGCACGAAAAAACAAAAAAAAACAAAAAATTATAAAAAGTAAGAAAATGAAAAAGGACAAAAATTGAATAAAAATTTCAAAAATGAAATGGAATGACAAAATGAAAAAAAAAATTAGTTTAAAAAATACAAAAAATTAAAAAACATATAAGACCAAACAAACTAAAAAGTCTGATAAAAAATTAAAAAAGAGAAAAGTTAATGCAAAATAAAAAGAAAAAAGTATGAGAATTTAAAAACGCAAATAAGAAATGAAAGGAAATTTGTGGAAAAAAAAAGAAAAGACAAAAGATTTGGAATAAAAAAGAGAAAAATAAAAATTTTTAAAACAACGAAAAAATAAAAATAAAAAAAAGAAAAAATGAAAACATATGGAAAAAAAAAAAAGCAAAAAGAAGGAAAATTGCAAAGGGAAAAAGTTATTAAAAATTTACAAAGTAAAAAAAAATTAGGGAATCAAAAAATATAAAAGGAAAAAAAAAAAAATAAACAAAGTAAGAAAATAAAAAATTAGGGAATCAAAAAATATAAAAAGACAAAATGAATAAAAATTTCAAATATAAAAAGAAAGTGCACAAAAAAAGAAGTTTGAGGTTTTAAAATTACAAAGAAGAAATAAAAAAAGGTGTGAACAAAAAGATTTAAGAAAAAAATAACAAATGAAAATATAAAATATATAAAAAAAATATTTGAGAAAAAAAATGAGAAAAAGAAGAAAAAAATAAAAAATGAAGAGGCAAAAATATGAAATAAAACAAAAAGAAAAAAAATACAAAAAAAGGACAAAAATTGAATAAAAATTTCAAAAATGAAATGGAATGACAAAATGAAAAAAAATTAGTTTAAAAAATACAAAAAAATTGAAAAACATATAAGTCCTAACAATATAAAAATTCAGACAAAAAATTAAAAAAGAAAAAAGTTAATGCAAAATAAAAAAAAGTATGAGAATTTAAAAATGCAAATAAGAAATGAAAGGAAATTTGTGGAAAAAAAAAGAGAAGCAAGAAAAGACAAAAGATTTGGAATAAAAAATAGAAAAATAAAAATTTTTAAAACAACGAAAAAATGAAAGCATATGAAAAAAAAAGTAAAAAGAAGGAAATTGTGAAGGGAAAAAGTTATTAAAAAATTACAAAGTTGAAAAAAAATAAATTAAGAGAAAAAATTAAATAAAATACCCAGAAAGGAAAAATAAAAATAAACAAAGTAAGAAAATAAAAAATTAGCGAAGCAAAAAAATATAAAAAGACAAATGAATAAAAATTTCAAATATAAAATGGAAAAAACTTTTAGTTTAGAATGTAGAAAGAAAAAGAAAAAAAAAAAACAAATAGAGGAAAAAGATATAAAATATGAAAGATGAAAAATAAAATAAAAGAAAGTGCACAAAAAAAGAAGTTTGAGGTTTTAAAATTATAAAGAAGAAATCAAAAAAAGGTGTGAACAAAAAGATTTAAGAAAAAAATAAAAAATGAAAATGCAAAATATATAAAATAAAATTTGAGAAAAAGAAGAAAAAAATAAAAAATGAAGAGGCAAAAATATGAAAAAAAAAATAAAAAGAAAAAAATTTATAGAAAATTTTAAAACAAAGAAAAAAGTGAACAAAAAAAAATGAAAGCACATAAAAAAAAAAGTAAAAAAAAGAAGAAAAATTTGAAAGGAGAAAAAGTTAATGAAAAATTATAAAAATGCAATAGAAAATAACCAAGAATGATAAAAGAAAAAAAGATAGAAAAATAAAAAATTCTAAAACTTTATAAAAATTTATGAAATTATAAATAAAGAAAGAAAATAAAATACTACAAAAAAACAAAAATACTACAAAAAATATAAAAAGTAAGAAAATGAAAAAGGACAAAAATTGAATAAAAATTTCAAAAATGAAATGGAATGACAAAATGAAAAAAATTAGTTTAAAAAATACAAAAAATTGAAAAACATATAAGTTCTAACAATATAAAAAGTTTGAGAATTTAAAAACACAAATAAGAAATGAAAGGAAATTTATGGAAAAAAAAAAAGAATTGGAATAAAAAATAGAAAAATAAAATTTTTAAAACGACGAAAAATTAAAATAAGAAAAAAAATTAAAGCAAAAGAAAAAAGATAAATAAAGCATGAAAAAAAAAAAAACAAAAATACAAAAAAAAATTATAAAAGGTAAGAAAATGAAAGAGGACAAAAAATGAATAAAAATTTCAAAAATGAAATGGAATGACAAAATGAAAATAAAATTAGTTTAAAAAATAAAAAAAAAATTGAAAAACATATAAGACCTAACAATATAAAAAGTCAGACAAAAAATTAAAAAAGAGAAAAGTTAATGCAAAATAAAAAAAAAAAGTATGAGAATTTAAAAGCGCAAATAAGAAATGAAAGGAAATTTGAGGAAAAAAAGAGACAAAAGATTTGGAATAAAAAATAGAAAAATAGAAATTTTTAAAACAACAAAAAAAATTAAAACAAGTAAAAATGAAAGCTTATGAAAAAAAAAAGCAAAAAGAAGGCAAATTATGAAGGGAAAGAGTTATTAAAAAATTACAAAGTAGAAAAAAAAGAAAATAAAAAATAAATTAAGAGAAAAAATTAAATAAAATACCAAAAAAGGAAAAAATAAAAATAAACAAAGTAAGAAAATAAAAAATTAGCGAATCAAAAAATATAAAAAGACAAAATGAATAAAAATTTCAAATATAAAATGAAAAAAACTATTGGTTCAGAATGTACAAAGAAAAATAAAAAAAATATAACAAACAGAGGAAAAAGATATAAAATATGAAAGATGAAAAATAAAATAAAAGAAAGTGCACAAAAAAAGAAGTTTGAGGTTTTAAAACTATAAAGAAGAAATAAAAAAAGGTGTGAACAAAAAGATTTAAGAAAAAAAATGAAAATACAAAATATATAAAATAAAATTTGAGAAAAAGAAGAAAAAAATAAAAAATGAAGAGGCAAAAATATGAAATAAAAGAAAAAGAAAAAAATTTATAGAAAATTTTAAAACAAAGAAAAAAGTGAACAAAAAAGAATGATGGCATATAAAAAAAAAAGTAAAAAAAAAGAAGAAAAATTTGGAAGGAGAAAAAGTTAATGAAAAAAATATAAAAATGCAATAGAAAATAACCAAGAATGATAAAAGAAAAAAAGATAAAAAAATTAAAAATTCCAAAACTTTATAAAAATTTATGAAATTATGAATAAAGAAAGAAAATAAAATAAGAAAAAAAATTAAAGCAAAAGAAAAAAGATAGATAAAGCACGAAAAAAGAAAAATACAACAAAAAATTATAAAAAGTAAGAAAATGAAAAAGGACAAAAATTGAATAAAAATTTCAAAAATGAAATGGAATGACAAAATGAAAAAAAAAATTAGTTTAAAAAATACAAAAAATTAAAAAACATATAAGACCAAACAATCTAAAAAGTCTGACAAAAAATTAAAAAAGAGAAAAGTTAATGCAAAATAAAAAAAAAAGTATGAGAATTTAAAAACGCAAATAAGAAATGAAAGGAAATTTGTGGAAAAAAAAGAAAAGACAAAAGATTTGGAATAAAAAAGAGAAAAATAAAAATTTTTAAAACAGCGAAAAAATTAAAAAAAAGTAAAAATGAAAACATATGAAAAAAAAAAGCAAAAAGAAGGAAAATTGCAAAGGGAAAAAGTTATTAAGAAATTACAAAGTAGAAAAAAATAAATTAAGAGAAAAAATTAAATAAAATACCAAAAAAGGAAAAAATAAAAAATTAGCGAATCAAAAAAATATAAAAAGACAAAATGAATAATCAAATATAAAATGGAAAAAACTTTTAGTTTATAATTTACAAAGAAAAAGAAAAAAAAATAACAAATAGAGGAAAAAGATATAAAATACGAAAGATGAAAAATAAAATAAAAGAAAGTGCACAAAAAAATAAGTTTGAGGTTTTAAAGTTATAAAGAAGAAAAAAAAAAGGTGTGAACAAAAAGATTTAAGAAAAAAATAAAAAATGAAAATACAAAATATATAAAATAAAATTTGAGAAAAAGAAGAAAAAAATAAAGAATGAAGAGGCAAAAATATGAAATAAAAGAAAAAGAAAAAAATTTATAGAAAATTTTAAAACAAAGAAAAACCTGAACGAAAAAGAATGAAAGCACATAAAAAAAGGTAAAAAAAAGAAGAAAAATTATAAAAATGCAACAGAAAATAACCAAGAATGATAAAAGAAAAAAAGATAGAAAAATAAAAAATTCCAAAACTTTATAAAAATTTATGAAATTATGAATAAAGAAAGAAAATAAAATAAGAAAAAAAATTAAAGCAAAAGAAAAAAGATAGATAAAGCACGAAAAAAGAAAAATACAACAAAAAATTATAAAAAGTAAGAAAATGAAAAAGGACAAAAATTGAATAAAAAATTCAAAAATGAAATGGAATGACAAAATGAAAAAAAAATTAGTTTAAAAAATACAAAAAATTAAAAAACATATAAGACCAAACAATCTAAAAAGTCTGACAAAAAATTAAAAAAGAGAAAAGTTAATGCAAAATAAAAAAAAAAAGTATGAGAATTTAAAAACGCAAATAAGAAATGAAAGGAAATTTGTGGAAAAAAAAAGAAAAGACAAAAGATTTGGAATAAAAAAGAGAAAAATAAAAATTTTTAAAACAACGAAAAAATTAAAAAAAGTAAAAATGAAAACATATGGAAAAAAAAAAGCAAAAAGAAGGAAAATTGCAAAGGGAAAAAGTTAGTAAAAATTTACAAAGTAAAAAAAATATAGGGAATCAAAAAAAAAAAATAAACAAAGTAAGAAAATAAAAAATTAGGGAATCAAAAAATATAAAAAGACAAAATGAATAAAAATTTCAAATATAAAAAGAAAGTGCACAAAAAAAGAAGTTTGAGGTTTTAAAATTACAAAGAAGAAATAAAAAAAGGTGTGAACAAAAAGATTTAAGAAAAAAATAACAAATGAAAATATAAAATATATAAAAAAAATATTTGAGAAAAAAAATGAGAAAAAAAAGAAAAAAATAAAAAATGAAGAGGCAAAAATATGAAATAAAACAAAAATACAAAAAAAGGACAAAAATTGAATAAAAATTTCAAAAATGAAATGGAATGACAAAATGAAAAAAAATTAGTTTAAAAAATACAAAAAAATTGAAAAACATATAAGTCCTAACAATATAAAAATTCAGACAAAAAATTAAAAAAGAAAAAAGTTAATGCAAAATAAAAAAAAGTATGAGAATTTAAAAATGCAAATAAGAAATGAAAGGAAATTTGTGGAAAAAAAAAGAGAAGCAAGAAAAGACAAAAGATTTGGAATAAAAAATAGAAAAATAAAAATTTTTAAAACAAGGAAAAAATGAAAGCATATGAAAAAAAAGTAAAAAGAAGGAAATTGTGAAGGGAAAAAGTTATTAAAAAATTACAAAGTTGAAAAAAAATAAATTAAGAGAAAAAATTAAATAAAATACCCAGAAAGGAAAAATAAAAATAAACAAAGTAAGAAAATAAAAAATTAGCGAAGCAAAAAAATATAAAAAGACAAATGAATAAAAATTTCAAATATAAAATGGAAAAAACTTTTAGTTTAGAATGTAGAAAGAAAAAGAAAAAAAAAAAACAAATAGAGGAAAAAGATATAAAATATGAAAGATGAAAAATAAAATAAAAGAAAGTGCACAAAAAAAGAAGTTTGAGGTTTTAAAATTATAAAGAAGAAATAAAAAAAAGGTGTGAACAAAAAGATTTAAGAAAAAAATAAAAAATGAAAATGCAAAATATATAAAATAAAATTTGAGAAAAAGAAGAAAAAAATAAAAAATGAAGAGGCAAAAATATGAAAAAAAAAATAAAAAGAAAAAAATTTATAGAAAATTTTAAAACAAAGAAAAAAGTGAACAAAAAAAAATGAAAGCACATAAAAAAAAAAGTAAAAAAAAGAAGAAAAATTTGAAAGGAGAAAAAGTTAATGAAAAATTATAAAAATGCAATAGAAAATAACCAAGAATGATAAAAGAAAAAAAGATAGAAAAATAAAAAATTCTAAAACTTTATAAAAATTTATGAAATTATAAATAAAGAAAGAAAATAAAATACTACAAAAAAACAAAAATACTACAAAAAATATAAAAAGTAAGAAAATGAAAAAGGACAAAAATTGAATAAAAATTTCAAAAATGAAATGGAATGACAAAATGAAAAAAATTAGTTTAAAAAATACAAAAAATTGAAAAACATATAAGTTCTAACAATATAAAAAGTTTGAGAATTTAAAAACACAAATAAGAAATGAAAGGAAATTTATGGAAAAAAAAAAAGAATTGGAATAAAAAATAGAAAAATAAAATTTTTAAAACGACGAAAAATTAAAATAAGAAAAAAAATTAAGGCAAAAGAAAAAAGATAAATAAAGCATGAAAAAAAAAAAACAAAAATACAAAAAAAAATTATAAAAGGTAAGAAAATGAAAGAGGACAAAAAATGAATAAAAATTTCAAAAATGAAATGGAATGACAAAATGAAAATAAAATTAGTTTAAAAAATAAAAAAAAAATTGAAAAACATATAAGACCTAACAATATAAAAAGTCAGACAAAAAATTAAAAAAGAGAAAAGTTAATGCAAAATAAAAAAAAAAAGTATGAGAATTTAAAAGCGCAAATAAGAAATGAAAGGAAATTTGAGGAAAAAAAGAGACAAAAGATTTGGAATAAAAAATAGAAAAATAGAAATTTTTAAAACAACAAAAAAAATTAAAACAAGTAAAAATGAAAGCTTATGAAAAAAAAAAGCAAAAAGAAGGCAAATTATGAAGGGAAAGAGTTATTAAAAAATTACAAAGTAGAAAAAAAAGAAAATAAAAAATAAATTAAGAGAAAAAATTAAATAAAATACCAAAAAAGGAAAAAATAAAAATAAACAAAGTAAGAAAATAAAAAATTAGCGAATCAAAAAATATAAAAAGACAAAATGAATAAAAATTTCAAATATAAAATGAAAAAAACTATTGGTTCAGAATGTACAAAGAAAAATAAAAAAAATATAACAAACAGAGGAAAAAGATATAAAATATGAAAGATGAAAAATAAAATAAAAGAAAGTGCACAAAAAAAGAAGTTTGAGGTTTTAAAACTATAAAGAAGAAATAAAAAAAGGTGTGAACAAAAAGATTTAAGAAAAAAAATGAAAATACAAAATATATAAAATAAAATTTGAGAAAAAGAAGAAAAAAATAAAAAATGAAGAGGCAAAAATATGAAATAAAAGAAAAAGAAAAAAATTTATAGAAAATTTTAAAACAAAGAAAAAAGTGAACAAAAAAGAATGATGGCATATAAAAAAAAAAGTAAAAAAAAAGAAGAAAAATTTGGAAGGAGAAAAAGTTAATGAAAAAAATATAAAAATGCAATAGAAAATAACCAAGAATGATAAAAGAAAAAAAGATAAAAAAAATTAAAAATTCCAAAACTTTATAAAAATTTATGAAATTATGAATAAAGAAAGAAAATAAAATAAGAAAAAAAATTAAAGCAAAAGAAAAAAGATAGATAAAGCACGAAAAAAGAAAAATACAACAAAAAATTATAAAAAGTAAGAAAATGAAAAAGGACAAAAATTGAATAAAAATTTCAAAAATGAAATGGAATGACAAAATGAAAAAAAAAATTAGTTTAAAAAATACAAAAAATTAAAAAACATATAAGACCAAACAATCTAAAAAGTCTGACAAAAAATTAAAAAAGAGAAAAGTTAATGCAAAATAAAAAAAAAAGTATGAGAATTTAAAAACGCAAATAAGAAATGAAAGGAAATTTGTGGAAAAAAAAGAAAAGACAAAAGATTTGGAATAAAAAAGAGAAAAATAAAAATTTTTAAAACAGCGAAAAAATTAAAAAAAAGTAAAAATGAAAACATATGAAAAAAAAAAGCAAAAAGAAGGAAAATTGCAAAGGGAAAAAGTTATTAAGAAATTACAAAGTAGAAAAAAATAAATTAAGAGAAAAAATTAAATAAAATACCAAAAAAGGAAAAAATAAAAAATTAGCGAATCAAAAAAATATAAAAAGACAAAATGAATAATCAAATATAAAATGGAAAAAACTTTTAGTTTATAATTTACAAAGAAAAAGAAAAAAAAATAACAAATAGAGGAAAAAGATATAAAATACGAAAGATGAAAAATAAAATAAAAGAAAGTGCACAAAAAAATAAGTTTGAGG
Source organism: Durio zibethinus (assembly GCF_047325235.1). Lineage (NCBI taxonomy): Eukaryota > Viridiplantae > Streptophyta > Magnoliopsida > Malvales > Malvaceae > Durio > Durio zibethinus. Next base: position 11,714,847 of record NC_143180.1, on the reverse strand, counting down.
TTTTAAAGTTATAAAGAAGAAAAAAAAAAGGTGTGAACAAAAAGATTTAAGAAAAAAATAAAAAATGAAAATACAAAATATATAAAATAAAATTTGAGAAAAAGAAGAAAAAAATAAAGAATGAAGAGGCAAAAATATGAAATAAAAGAAAAAGAAAAAAATTTATAGAAAATTTTAAAACAAAGAAAAACCTGAACGAAAAAGAATGAAAGCACATAAAAAAAGGTAAAAAAAAGAAGAAAAATTATAAAAATGCAACAGAAAATAACCAAGAATGATAAAAGAAAAAAAGATAGAAAAATAAAAAATTCCAAAACTTTATAAAAATTTATGAAATTATGAATAAAGAAAGAAAATAAAATAAGAAAAAAAATTAAAGCAAAAGAAAAAAGATAGATAAAGCACGAAAAAAGAAAAATACAACAAAAAATTATAAAAAGTAAGAAAATGAAAAAGGACAAAAATTGAATAAAAAATTCAAAAATGAAATGGAATGACAAAATGAAAAAAAAATTAGTTTAAAAAATACAAAAAATTAAAAAACATATAAGACCAAACAATCTAAAAAGTCTGACAAAAAATTAAAAAAGAGAAAAGTTAATGCAAAATAAAAAAAAAAAGTATGAGAATTTAAAAACGCAAATAAGAAATGAAAGGAAATTTGTGGAAAAAAAAAGAAAAGACAAAAGATTTGGAATAAAAAAGAGAAAAATAAAAATTTTTAAAACAACGAAAAAATTAAAAAAAGTAAAAATGAAAACATATGGAAAAAAAAAAGCAAAAAGAAGGAAAATTGCAAAGGGAAAAAGTTAGTAAAAATTTACAAAGTAAAAAAAATATAGGGAATCAAAAAAAAAAAATAAACAAAGTAAGAAAATAAAAAATTAGGGAATCAAAAAATATAAAAAGACAAAATGAATAAAAATTTCAAATATAAAAAGAAAGTGCACAAAAAAAGAAGTTTGAGGTTTTAAAATTACAAAGAAGAAATAAAAAAAGGTGTGAACAAAAAGATTTAAGAAAAAAATAACAAATGAAAATATAAAATATATAAAAAAAATATTTGAGAAAAAAAATGAGAAAAAAAAGAAAAAAATAAAAAATGAAGAGGCAAAAATATGAAATAAAACAAAAATACAAAAAAAGGACAAAAATTGAATAAAAATTTCAAAAATGAAATGGAATGACAAAATGAAAAAAAATTAGTTTAAAAAATACAAAAAAATTGAAAAACATATAAGTCCTAACAATATAAAAATTCAGACAAAAAATTAAAAAAGAAAAAAGTTAATGCAAAATAAAAAAAAGTATGAGAATTTAAAAATGCAAATAAGAAATGAAAGGAAATTTGTGGAAAAAAAAAGAGAAGCAAGAAAAGACAAAAGATTTGGAATAAAAAATAGAAAAATAAAAATTTTTAAAACAAGGAAAAAATGAAAGCATATGAAAAAAAAGTAAAAAGAAGGAAATTGTGAAGGGAAAAAGTTATTAAAAAATTACAAAGTTGAAAAAAAATAAATTAAGAGAAAAAATTAAATAAAATACCCAGAAAGGAAAAATAAAAATAAACAAAGTAAGAAAATAAAAAATTAGCGAAGCAAAAAAATATAAAAAGACAAATGAATAAAAATTTCAAATATAAAATGGAAAAAACTTTTAGTTTAGAATGTAGAAAGAAAAAGAAAAAAAAAAAACAAATAGAGGAAAAAGATATAAAATATGAAAGATGAAAAATAAAATAAAAGAAAGTGCACAAAAAAAGAAGTTTGAGGTTTTAAAATTATAAAGAAGAAATAAAAAAAAGGTGTGAACAAAAAGATTTAAGAAAAAAATAAAAAATGAAAATGCAAAATATATAAAATAAAATTTGAGAAAAAGAAGAAAAAAATAAAAAATGAAGAGGCAAAAATATGAAAAAAAAAATAAAAAGAAAAAAATTTATAGAAAATTTTAAAACAAAGAAAAAAGTGAACAAAAAAAAATGAAAGCACATAAAAAAAAAAGTAAAAAAAAGAAGAAAAATTTGAAAGGAGAAAAAGTTAATGAAAAATTATAAAAATGCAATAGAAAATAACCAAGAATGATAAAAGAAAAAAAGATAGAAAAATAAAAAATTCTAAAACTTTATAAAAATTTATGAAATTATAAATAAAGAAAGAAAATAAAATACTACAAAAAAACAAAAATACTACAAAAAATATAAAAAGTAAGAAAATGAAAAAGGACAAAAATTGAATAAAAATTTCAAAAATGAAATGGAATGACAAAATGAAAAAAATTAGTTTAAAAAATACAAAAAATTGAAAAACATATAAGTTCTAACAATATAAAAAGTTTGAGAATTTAAAAACACAAATAAGAAATGAAAGGAAATTTATGGAAAAAAAAAAAGAATTGGAATAAAAAATAGAAAAATAAAATTTTTAAAACGACGAAAAATTAAAATAAGAAAAAAAATTAAGGCAAAAGAAAAAAGATAAATAAAGCATGAAAAAAAAAAAACAAAAATACAAAAAAAAATTATAAAAGGTAAGAAAATGAAAGAGGACAAAAAATGAATAAAAATTTCAAAAATGAAATGGAATGACAAAATGAAAATAAAATTAGTTTAAAAAATAAAAAAAAAATTGAAAAACATATAAGACCTAACAATATAAAAAGTCAGACAAAAAATTAAAAAAGAGAAAAGTTAATGCAAAATAAAAAAAAAAAGTATGAGAATTTAAAAGCGCAAATAAGAAATGAAAGGAAATTTGAGGAAAAAAAGAGACAAAAGATTTGGAATAAAAAATAGAAAAATAGAAATTTTTAAAACAACAAAAAAAATTAAAACAAGTAAAAATGAAAGCTTATGAAAAAAAAAAGCAAAAAGAAGGCAAATTATGAAGGGAAAGAGTTATTAAAAAATTACAAAGTAGAAAAAAAAGAAAATAAAAAATAAATTAAGAGAAAAAATTAAATAAAATACCAAAAAAGGAAAAAATAAAAATAAACAAAGTAAGAAAATAAAAAATTAGCGAATCAAAAAATATAAAAAGACAAAATGAATAAAAATTTCAAATATAAAATGAAAAAAACTATTGGTTCAGAATGTACAAAGAAAAATAAAAAAAATATAACAAACAGAGGAAAAAGATATAAAATATGAAAGATGAAAAATAAAATAAAAGAAAGTGCACAAAAAAAGAAGTTTGAGGTTTTAAAACTATAAAGAAGAAATAAAAAAAGGTGTGAACAAAAAGATTTAAGAAAAAAAATGAAAATACAAAATATATAAAATAAAATTTGAGAAAAAGAAGAAAAAAATAAAAAATGAAGAGGCAAAAATATGAAATAAAAGAAAAAGAAAAAAATTTATAGAAAATTTTAAAACAAAGAAAAAAGTGAACAAAAAAGAATGATGGCATATAAAAAAAAAAGTAAAAAAAAAGAAGAAAAATTTGGAAGGAGAAAAAGTTAATGAAAAAAATATAAAAATGCAATAGAAAATAACCAAGAATGATAAAAGAAAAAAAGATAAAAAAAATTAAAAATTCCAAAACTTTATAAAAATTTATGAAATTATGAATAAAGAAAGAAAATAAAATAAGAAAAAAAATTAAAGCAAAAGAAAAAAGATAGATAAAGCACGAAAAAAGAAAAATACAACAAAAAATTATAAAAAGTAAGAAAATGAAAAAGGACAAAAATTGAATAAAAATTTCAAAAATGAAATGGAATGACAAAATGAAAAAAAAAATTAGTTTAAAAAATACAAAAAATTAAAAAACATATAAGACCAAACAATCTAAAAAGTCTGACAAAAAATTAAAAAAGAGAAAAGTTAATGCAAAATAAAAAAAAAAGTATGAGAATTTAAAAACGCAAATAAGAAATGAAAGGAAATTTGTGGAAAAAAAAGAAAAGACAAAAGATTTGGAATAAAAAAGAGAAAAATAAAAATTTTTAAAACAGCGAAAAAATTAAAAAAAAGTAAAAATGAAAACATATGAAAAAAAAAAGCAAAAAGAAGGAAAATTGCAAAGGGAAAAAGTTATTAAGAAATTACAAAGTAGAAAAAAATAAATTAAGAGAAAAAATTAAATAAAATACCAAAAAAGGAAAAAATAAAAAATTAGCGAATCAAAAAAATATAAAAAGACAAAATGAATAATCAAATATAAAATGGAAAAAACTTTTAGTTTATAATTTACAAAGAAAAAGAAAAAAAAATAACAAATAGAGGAAAAAGATATAAAATACGAAAGATGAAAAATAAAATAAAAGAAAGTGCACAAAAAAATAAGTTTGAGGTTTTAAAGTTATAAAGAAGAAAAAAAAAAGGTGTGAACAAAAAGATTTAAGAAAAAAATAAAAAATGAAAATACAAAATATATAAAATAAAATTTGAGAAAAAGAAGAAAAAAATAAAGAATGAAGAGGCAAAAATATGAAATAAAAGAAAAAGAAAAAAATTTATAGAAAATTTTAAAACAAAGAAAAACCTGAACGAAAAAGAATGAAAGCACATAAAAAAAGGTAAAAAAAAGAAGAAAAATTATAAAAATGCAACAGAAAATAACCAAGAATGATAAAAGAAAAAAAGATAGAAAAATAAAAAATTCCAAAACTTTATAAAAATTTATGAAATTATGAATAAAGAAAGAAAATAAAATAAGAAAAAAAATTAAAGCAAAAGAAAAAAGATAGATAAAGCACGAAAAAAGAAAAATACAACAAAAAATTATAAAAAGTAAGAAAATGAAAAAGGACAAAAATTGAATAAAAAATTCAAAAATGAAATGGAATGACAAAATGAAAAAAAAATTAGTTTAAAAAATACAAAAAATTAAAAAACATATAAGACCAAACAATCTAAAAAGTCTGACAAAAAATTAAAAAAGAGAAAAGTTAATGCAAAATAAAAAAAAAAAGTATGAGAATTTAAAAACGCAAATAAGAAATGAAAGGAAATTTGTGGAAAAAAAAAGAAAAGACAAAAGATTTGGAATAAAAAAGAGAAAAATAAAAATTTTTAAAACAACGAAAAAATTAAAAAAAGTAAAAATGAAAACATATGGAAAAAAAAAAGCAAAAAGAAGGAAAATTGCAAAGGGAAAAAGTTAGTAAAAATTTACAAAGTAAAAAAAATATAGGGAATCAAAAAAAAAAAATAAACAAAGTAAGAAAATAAAAAATTAGGGAATCAAAAAATATAAAAAGACAAAATGAATAAAAATTTCAAATATAAAAAGAAAGTGCACAAAAAAAGAAGTTTGAGGTTTTAAAATTACAAAGAAGAAATAAAAAAAGGTGTGAACAAAAAGATTTAAGAAAAAAATAACAAATGAAAATATAAAATATATAAAAAAAATATTTGAGAAAAAAAATGAGAAAAAAAAGAAAAAAATAAAAAATGAAGAGGCAAAAATATGAAATAAAACAAAAATACAAAAAAAGGACAAAAATTGAATAAAAATTTCAAAAATGAAATGGAATGACAAAATGAAAAAAAATTAGTTTAAAAAATACAAAAAAATTGAAAAACATATAAGTCCTAACAATATAAAAATTCAGACAAAAAATTAAAAAAGAAAAAAGTTAATGCAAAATAAAAAAAAGTATGAGAATTTAAAAATGCAAATAAGAAATGAAAGGAAATTTGTGGAAAAAAAAAGAGAAGCAAGAAAAGACAAAAGATTTGGAATAAAAAATAGAAAAATAAAAATTTTTAAAACAAGGAAAAAATGAAAGCATATGAAAAAAAAGTAAAAAGAAGGAAATTGTGAAGGGAAAAAGTTATTAAAAAATTACAAAGTTGAAAAAAAATAAATTAAGAGAAAAAATTAAATAAAATACCCAGAAAGGAAAAATAAAAATAAACAAAGTAAGAAAATAAAAAATTAGCGAAGCAAAAAAATATAAAAAGACAAATGAATAAAAATTTCAAATATAAAATGGAAAAAACTTTTAGTTTAGAATGTAGAAAGAAAAAGAAAAAAAAAAAACAAATAGAGGAAAAAGATATAAAATATGAAAGATGAAAAATAAAATAAAAGAAAGTGCACAAAAAAAGAAGTTTGAGGTTTTAAAATTATAAAGAAGAAATAAAAAAAAGGTGTGAACAAAAAGATTTAAGAAAAAAATAAAAAATGAAAATGCAAAATATATAAAATAAAATTTGAGAAAAAGAAGAAAAAAATAAAAAATGAAGAGGCAAAAATATGAAAAAAAAAATAAAAAGAAAAAAATTTATAGAAAATTTTAAAACAAAGAAAAAAGTGAACAAAAAAAAATGAAAGCACATAAAAAAAAAAGTAAAAAAAAGAAGAAAAATTTGAAAGGAGAAAAAGTTAATGAAAAATTATAAAAATGCAATAGAAAATAACCAAGAATGATAAAAGAAAAAAAGATAGAAAAATAAAAAATTCTAAAACTTTATAAAAATTTATGAAATTATAAATAAAGAAAGAAAATAAAATACTACAAAAAAACAAAAATACTACAAAAAATATAAAAAGTAAGAAAATGAAAAAGGACAAAAATTGAATAAAAATTTCAAAAATGAAATGGAATGACAAAATGAAAAAAATTAGTTTAAAAAATACAAAAAATTGAAAAACATATAAGTTCTAACAATATAAAAAGTTTGAGAATTTAAAAACACAAATAAGAAATGAAAGGAAATTTATGGAAAAAAAAAAAGAATTGGAATAAAAAATAGAAAAATAAAATTTTTAAAACGACGAAAAATTAAAATAAGAAAAAAAATTAAGGCAAAAGAAAAAAGATAAATAAAGCATGAAAAAAAAAAAACAAAAATACAAAAAAAAATTATAAAAGGTAAGAAAATGAAAGAGGACAAAAAATGAATAAAAATTTCAAAAATGAAATGGAATGACAAAATGAAAATAAAATTAGTTTAAAAAATAAAAAAAAAATTGAAAAACATATAAGACCTAACAATATAAAAAGTCAGACAAAAAATTAAAAAAGAGAAAAGTTAATGCAAAATAAAAAAAAAAAGTATGAGAATTTAAAAGCGCAAATAAGAAATGAAAGGAAATTTGAGGAAAAAAAGAGACAAAAGATTTGGAATAAAAAATAGAAAAATAGAAATTTTTAAAACAACAAAAAAAATTAAAACAAGTAAAAATGAAAGCTTATGAAAAAAAAAAGCAAAAAGAAGGCAAATTATGAAGGGAAAGAGTTATTAAAAAATTACAAAGTAGAAAAAAAAGAAAATAAAAAATAAATTAAGAGAAAAAATTAAATAAAATACCAAAAAAGGAAAAAATAAAAATAAACAAAGTAAGAAAATAAAAAATTAGCGAATCAAAAAATATAAAAAGACAAAATGAATAAAAATTTCAAATATAAAATGAAAAAAACTATTGGTTCAGAATGTACAAAGAAAAATAAAAAAAATATAACAAACAGAGGAAAAAGATATAAAATATGAAAGATGAAAAATAAAATAAAAGAAAGTGCACAAAAAAAGAAGTTTGAGGTTTTAAAACTATAAAGAAGAAATAAAAAAAGGTGTGAACAAAAAGATTTAAGAAAAAAAATGAAAATACAAAATATATAAAATAAAATTTGAGAAAAAGAAGAAAAAAATAAAAAATGAAGAGGCAAAAATATGAAATAAAAGAAAAAGAAAAAAATTTATAGAAAATTTTAAAACAAAGAAAAAAGTGAACAAAAAAGAATGATGGCATATAAAAAAAAAAGTAAAAAAAAAGAAGAAAAATTTGGAAGGAGAAAAAGTTAATGAAAAAAATATAAAAATGCAATAGAAAATAACCAAGAATGATAAAAGAAAAAAAGATAAAAAAAATTAAAAATTCCAAAACTTTATAAAAATTTATGAAATTATGAATAAAGAAAGAAAATAAAATAAGAAAAAAAATTAAAGCAAAAGAAAAAAGATAGATAAAGCACGAAAAAAGAAAAATACAACAAAAAATTATAAAAAGTAAGAAAATGAAAAAGGACAAAAATTGAATAAAAATTTCAAAAATGAAATGGAATGACAAAATGAAAAAAAAAATTAGTTTAAAAAATACAAAAAATTAAAAAACATATAAGACCAAACAATCTAAAAAGTCTGACAAAAAATTAAAAAAGAGAAAAGTTAATGCAAAATAAAAAAAAAAGTATGAGAATTTAAAAACGCAAATAAGAAATGAAAGGAAATTTGTGGAAAAAAAAGAAAAGACAAAAGATTTGGAATAAAAAAGAGAAAAATAAAAATTTTTAAAACAGCGAAAAAATTAAAAAAAAGTAAAAATGAAAACATATGAAAAAAAAAAGCAAAAAGAAGGAAAATTGCAAAGGGAAAAAGTTATTAAGAAATTACAAAGTAGAAAAAAATAAATTAAGAGAAAAAATTAAATAAAATACCAAAAAAGGAAAAAATAAAAAATTAGCGAATCAAAAAAATATAAAAAGACAAAATGAATAATCAAATATAAAATGGAAAAAACTTTTAGTTTATAATTTACAAAGAAAAAGAAAAAAAAATAACAAATAGAGGAAAAAGATATAAAATACGAAAGATGAAAAATAAAATAAAAGAAAGTGCACAAAAAAATAAGTTTGAGGTTTTAAAGTTATAAAGAAGAAAAAAAAAAGGTGTGAACAAAAAGATTTAAGAAAAAAATAAAAAATGAAAATACAAAATATATAAAATAAAATTTGAGAAAAAGAAGAAAAAAATAAAGAATGAAGAGGCAAAAATATGAAATAAAAGAAAAAGAAAAAAATTTATAGAAAATTTTAAAACAAAGAAAAACCTGAACGAAAAAGAATGAAAGCACATAAAAAAAGGTAAAAAAAAGAAGAAAAATTATAAAAATGCAACAGAAAATAACCAAGAATGATAAAAGAAAAAAAGATAGAAAAATAAAAAATTCCAAAACTTTATAAAAATTTATGAAATTATGAATAAAGAAAGAAAATAAAATAAGAAAAAAAATTAAAGCAAAAGAAAAAAGATAGATAAAGCACGAAAAAAGAAAAATACAACAAAAAATTATAAAAAGTAAGAAAATGAAAAAGGACAAAAATTGAATAAAAAATTCAAAAATGAAATGGAATGACAAAATGAAAAAAAAATTAGTTTAAAAAATACAAAAAATTAAAAAACATATAAGACCAAACAATCTAAAAAGTCTGACAAAAAATTAAAAAAGAGAAAAGTTAATGCAAAATAAAAAAAAAAAGTATGAGAATTTAAAAACGCAAATAAGAAATGAAAGGAAATTTGTGGAAAAAAAAAGAAAAGACAAAAGATTTGGAATAAAAAAGAGAAAAATAAAAATTTTTAAAACAACGAAAAAATTAAAAAAAGTAAAAATGAAAACATATGGAAAAAAAAAAGCAAAAAGAAGGAAAATTGCAAAGGGAAAAAGTTAGTAAAAATTTACAAAGTAAAAAAAATATAGGGAATCAAAAAAAAAAAATAAACAAAGTAAGAAAATAAAAAATTAGGGAATCAAAAAATATAAAAAGACAAAATGAATAAAAATTTCAAATATAAAAAGAAAGTGCACAAAAAAAGAAGTTTGAGGTTTTAAAATTACAAAGAAGAAATAAAAAAAGGTGTGAACAAAAAGATTTAAGAAAAAAATAACAAATGAAAATATAAAATATATAAAAAAAATATTTGAGAAAAAAAATGAGAAAAAAAAGAAAAAAATAAAAAATGAAGAGGCAAAAATATGAAATAAAACAAAAATACAAAAAAAGGACAAAAATTGAATAAAAATTTCAAAAATGAAATGGAATGACAAAATGAAAAAAAATTAGTTTAAAAAATACAAAAAAATTGAAAAACATATAAGTCCTAACAATATAAAAATTCAGACAAAAAATTAAAAAAGAAAAAAGTTAATGCAAAATAAAAAAAAGTATGAGAATTTAAAAATGCAAATAAGAAATGAAAGGAAATTTGTGGAAAAAAAAAGAGAAGCAAGAAAAGACAAAAGATTTGGAATAAAAAATAGAAAAATAAAAATTTTTAAAACAAGGAAAAAATGAAAGCATATGAAAAAAAAGTAAAAAGAAGGAAATTGTGAAGGGAAAAAGTTATTAAAAAATTACAAAGTTGAAAAAAAATAAATTAAGAGAAAAAATTAAATAAAATACCCAGAAAGGAAAAATAAAAATAAACAAAGTAAGAAAATAAAAAATTAGCGAAGCAAAAAAATATAAAAAGACAAATGAATAAAAATTTCAAATATAAAATGGAAAAAACTTTTAGTTTAGAATGTAGAAAGAAAAAGAAAAAAAAAAAACAAATAGAGGAAAAAGATATAAAATATGAAAGATGAAAAATAAAATAAAAGAAAGTGCACAAAAAAAGAAGTTTGAGGTTTTAAAATTATAAAGAAGAAATAAAAAAAAGGTGTGAACAAAAAGATTTAAGAAAAAAATAAAAAATGAAAATGCAAAATATATAAAATAAAATTTGAGAAAAAGAAGAAAAAAATAAAAAATGAAGAGGCAAAAATATGAAAAAAAAAATAAAAAGAAAAAAATTTATAGAAAATTTTAAAACAAAGAAAAAAGTGAACAAAAAAAAATGAAAGCACATAAAAAAAAAAGTAAAAAAAAGAAGAAAAATTTGAAAGGAGAAAAAGTTAATGAAAAATTATAAAAATGCAATAGAAAATAACCAAGAATGATAAAAGAAAAAAAGATAGAAAAATAAAAAATTCTAAAACTTTATAAAAATTTATGAAATTATAAATAAAGAAAGAAAATAAAATACTACAAAAAAACAAAAATACTACAAAAAATATAAAAAGTAAGAAAATGAAAAAGGACAAAAATTGAATAAAAATTTCAAAAATGAAATGGAATGACAAAATGAAAAAAATTAGTTTAAAAAATACAAAAAATTGAAAAACATATAAGTTCTAACAATATAAAAAGTTTGAGAATTTAAAAACACAAATAAGAAATGAAAGGAAATTTATGGAAAAAAAAAAGAATTGGAATAAAAAATAGAAAAATAAAATTTTTAAAACGACGAAAAATTAAAATAAGAAAAAAAATTAAGGCAAAAGAAAAAAGATAAATAAAGCATGAAAAAAAAAAAACAAAAATACAAAAAAAAATTATAAAAGGTAAGAAAATGAAAGAGGACAAAAAATGAATAAAAATTTCAAAAATGAAATGGAATGACAAAATGAAAATAAAATTAGTTTAAAAAATAAAAAAAAATTGAAAAACATATAAGACCTAACAATATAAAAAGTCAGACAAAAAATTAAAAAAGAGAAAAGTTAATGCAAAATAAAAAAAAAAGTATGAGAATTTAAAAGCGCAAATAAGAAATGAAAGGAAATTTGAGGAAAAAAAGAGACAAAAGATTTGGAATAAAAAATAGAAAAATAGAAATTTTTAAAACAACAAAAAAAATTAAAACAAGTAAAAATGAAAGCTTATGAAAAAAAAAAGCAAAAAGAAGGCAAATTATGAAGGGAAAGAGTTATTAAAAAATTACAAAGTAGAAAAAAAAGAAAATAAAAAATAAATTAAGAGAAAAAATTAAATAAAATACCAAAAAAGGAAAAAATAAAAATAAACAAAGTAAGAAAATAAAAAATTAGCGAATCAAAAAATATAAAAAGACAAAATGAATAAAAATTTCAAATATAAAATGAAAAAAACTATTGGTTCAGAATGTACAAAGAAAAATAAAAAAAATATAACAAACAGAGGAAAAAGATATAAAATATGAAAGATGAAAAATAAAATAAAAGAAAGTGCACAAAAAAAGAAGTTTGAGGTTTTAAAACTATAAAGAAGAAATAAAAAAAGGTGTGAACAAAAAGATTTAAGAAAAAAAATGAAAATACAAAATATATAAAATAAAATTTGAGAAAAAGAAGAAAAAAATAAAAAATGAAGAGGCAAAAATATGAAATAAAAGAAAAAGAAAAAAATTTATAGAAAATTTTAAAACAAAGAAAAAAGTGAACAAAAAAGAATGATGGCATATAAAAAAAAAAGTAAAAAAAAAGAAGAAAAATTTGGAAGGAGAAAAAGTTAATGAAAAAAATATAAAAATGCAATAGAAAATAACCAAGAATGATAAAAGAAAAAAAGATAAAAAAAATTAAAAATTCCAAAACTTTATAAAAATTTATGAAATTATGAATAAAGAAAGAAAATAAAATAAGAAAAAAAATTAAAGCAAAAGAAAAAAGATAGATAAAGCACGAAAAAAGAAAAATACAACAAAAAATTATAAAAAGTAAGAAAATGAAAAAGGACAAAAATTGAATAAAAATTTCAAAAATGAAATGGAATGACAAAATGAAAAAAAAAATTAGTTTAAAAAATACAAAAAATTAAAAAACATATAAGACCAAACAATCTAAAAAGTCTGACAAAAAATTAAAAAAGAGAAAAGTTAATGCAAAATAAAAAAAAAAGTATGAGAATTTAAAAACGCAAATAAGAAATGAAAGGAAATTTGTGGAAAAAAAAGAAAAGACAAAAGATTTGGAATAAAAAAGAGAAAAATAAAAATTTTTAAAACAGCGAAAAAATTAAAAAAAAGTAAAAATGAAAACATATGAAAAAAAAAAGCAAAAAGAAGGAAAATTGCAAAGGGAAAAAGTTATTAAGAAATTACAAAGTAGAAAAAAATAAATTAAGAGAAAAAATTAAATAAAATACCAAAAAAGGAAAAAATAAAAAATTAGCGAATCAAAAAAATATAAAAAGACAAAATGAATAATCAAATATAAAATGGAAAAAACTTTTAGTTTATAATTTACAAAGAAAAAGAAAAAAAAATAACAAATAGAGGAAAAAGATATAAAATACGAAAGATGAAAAATAAAATAAAAGAAAGTGCACAAAAAAATAAGTTTGAGGTTTTAAAGTTATAAAGAAGAAAAAAAAAAGGTGTGAACAAAAAGATTTAAGAAAAAAATAAAAAATGAAAATACAAAATATATAAAATAAAATTTGAGAAAAAGAAGAAAAAAATAAAGAATGAAGAGGCAAAAATATGAAATAAAAGAAAAAGAAAAAAATTTATAGAAAATTTTAAAACAAAGAAAAACCTGAACGAAAAAGAATGAAAGCACATAAAAAAAGGTAAAAAAAAGAAGAAAAATTATAAAAATGCAACAGAAAATAACCAAGAATGATAAAAGAAAAAAAGATAGAAAAATAAAAAATTCCAAAACTTTATAAAAATTTATGAAATTATGAATAAAGAAAGAAAATAAAATAAGAAAAAAAATTAAAGCAAAAGAAAAAAGATAGATAAAGCACGAAAAAAGAAAAATACAACAAAAAATTATAAAAAGTAAGAAAATGAAAAAGGACAAAAATTGAATAAAAAATTCAAAAATGAAATGGAATGACAAAATGAAAAAAAAATTAGTTTAAAAAATACAAAAAATTAAAAAACATATAAGACCAAACAATCTAAAAAGTCTGACAAAAAATTAAAAAAGAGAAAAGTTAATGCAAAATAAAAAAAAAAAGTATGAGAATTTAAAAACGCAAATAAGAAATGAAAGGAAATTTGTGGAAAAAAAAAGAAAAGACAAAAGATTTGGAATAAAAAAGAGAAAAATAAAAATTTTTAAAACAACGAAAAAATTAAAAAAAGTAAAAATGAAAACATATGGAAAAAAAAAAGCAAAAAGAAGGAAAATTGCAAAGGGAAAAAGTTAGTAAAAATTTACAAAGTAAAAAAAATATAGGGAATCAAAAAAAAAAAATAAACAAAGTAAGAAAATAAAAAATTAGGGAATCAAAAAATATAAAAAGACAAAATGAATAAAAATTTCAAATATAAAAAGAAAGTGCACAAAAAAAGAAGTTTGAGGTTTTAAAATTACAAAGAAGAAATAAAAAAAGGTGTGAACAAAAAGATTTAAGAAAAAAATAACAAATGAAAATATAAAATATATAAAAAAAATATTTGAGAAAAAAAATGAGAAAAAAAAGAAAAAAATAAAAAATGAAGAGGCAAAAATATGAAATAAAACAAAAATACAAAAAAAGGACAAAAATTGAATAAAAATTTCAAAAATGAAATGGAATGACAAAATGAAAAAAAATTAGTTTAAAAAATACAAAAAAATTGAAAAACATATAAGTCCTAACAATATAAAAATTCAGACAAAAAATTAAAAAAGAAAAAAGTTAATGCAAAATAAAAAAAAGTATGAGAATTTAAAAATGCAAATAAGAAATGAAAGGAAATTTGTGGAAAAAAAAAGAGAAGCAAGAAAAGACAAAAGATTTGGAATAAAAAATAGAAAAATAAAAATTTTTAAAACAAGGAAAAAATGAAAGCATATGAAAAAAAAGTAAAAAGAAGGAAATTGTGAAGGGAAAAAGTTATTAAAAAATTACAAAGTTGAAAAAAAATAAATTAAGAGAAAAAATTAAATAAAATACCCAGAAAGGAAAAATAAAAATAAACAAAGTAAGAAAATAAAAAATTAGCGAAGCAAAAAAATATAAAAAGACAAATGAATAAAAATTTCAAATATAAAATGGAAAAAACTTTTAGTTTAGAATGTAGAAAGAAAAAGAAAAAAAAAAACAAATAGAGGAAAAAGATATAAAATATGAAAGATGAAAAATAAAATAAAAGAAAGTGCACAAAAAAAGAAGTTTGAGGTTTTAAAATTATAAAGAAGAAATAAAAAAAAGGTGTGAACAAAAAGATTTAAGAAAAAAATAAAAAATGAAAATGCAAAATATATAAAATAAAATTTGAGAAAAAGAAGAAAAAAATAAAAAATGAAGAGGCAAAAATATGAAAAAAAAAATAAAAAGAAAAAAATTTATAGAAAATTTTAAAACAAAGAAAAAAGTGAACAAAAAAAAATGAAAGCACATAAAAAAAAAAGTAAAAAAAAGAAGAAAAATTTGAAAGGAGAAAAAGTTAATGAAAAATTATAAAAATGCAATAGAAAATAACCAAGAATGATAAAAGAAAAAAAGATAGAAAAATAAAAAATTCTAAAACTTTATAAAAATTTATGAAATTATAAATAAAGAAAGAAAATAAAATACTACAAAAAAACAAAAATACTACAAAAAATATAAAAAGTAAGAAAATGAAAAAGGACAAAAATTGAATAAAAATTTCAAAAATGAAATGGAATGACAAAATGAAAAAAATTAGTTTAAAAAATACAAAAAATTGAAAAACATATAAGTTCTAACAATATAAAAAGTTTGAGAATTTAAAAACACAAATAAGAAATGAAAGGAAATTTATGGAAAAAAAAAAAGAATTGGAATAAAAAATAGAAAAATAAAATTTTTAAAACGACGAAAAATTAAAATAAGAAAAAAAATTAAGGCAAAAGAAAAAAGATAAATAAAGCATGAAAAAAAAAAAACAAAAATACAAAAAAAAATTATAAAAGGTAAGAAAATGAAAGAGGACAAAAAATGAATAAAAATTTCAAAAATGAAATGGAATGACAAAATGAAAATAAAATTAGTTTAAAAAATAAAAAAAAAATTGAAAAACATATAAGACCTAACAATATAAAAAGTCAGACAAAAAATTAAAAAAGAGAAAAGTTAATGCAAAATAAAAAAAAAAAGTATGAGAATTTAAAAGCGCAAATAAGAAATGAAAGGAAATTTGAGGAAAAAAAGAGACAAAAGATTTGGAATAAAAAATAGAAAAATAGAAATTTTTAAAACAACAAAAAAAATTAAAACAAGTAAAAATGAAAGCTTATGAAAAAAAAAAGCAAAAAGAAGGCAAATTATGAAGGGAAAGAGTTATTAAAAAATTACAAAGTAGAAAAAAAAGAAAATAAAAAATAAATTAAGAGAAAAAATTAAATAAAATACCAAAAAAGGAAAAAATAAAAATAAACAAAGTAAGAAAATAAAAAATTAGCGAATCAAAAAATATAAAAAGACAAAATGAATAAAAATTTCAAATATAAAATGAAAAAAACTATTGGTTCAGAATGTACAAAGAAAAATAAAAAAAATATAACAAACAGAGGAAAAAGATATAAAATATGAAAGATGAAAAATAAAATAAAAGAAAGTGCACAAAAAAAGAAGTTTGAGGTTTTAAAACTATAAAGAAGAAATAAAAAAAGGTGTGAACAAAAAGATTTAAGAAAAAAAAATGAAAATACAAAATATATAAAATAAAATTTGAGAAAAAGAAGAAAAAAATAAAAAATGAAGAGGCAAAAATATGAAATAAAAGAAAAAGAAAAAAATTTATAGAAAATTTTAAAACAAAGAAAAAAGTGAACAAAAAAGAATGATGGCATATAAAAAAAAAAAGTAAAAAAAAAGAAGAAAAATTTGGAAGGAGAAAAAGTTAATGAAAAAAATATAAAAATGCAATAGAAAATAACCAAGAATGATAAAAGAAAAAAAGATAAAAAAATTAAAAATTCCAAAACTTTATAAAAATTTATGAAATTATGAATAAAGAAAGAAAATAAAATAAGAAAAAAAATTAAAGCAAAAGAAAAAAGATAGATAAAGCACGAAAAAAGAAAAATACAACAAAAAATTATAAAAAGTAAGAAAATGAAAAAGGACAAAAATTGAATAAAAATTTCAAAAATGAAATGGAATGACAAAATGAAAAAAAAAATTAGTTTAAAAAATACAAAAAATTAAAAAACATATAAGACCAAACAATCTAAAAAGTCTGACAAAAAATTAAAAAAGAGAAAAGTTAATGCAAAATAAAAAAAAAAGTATGAGAATTTAAAAACGCAAATAAGAAATGAAAGGAAATTTGTGGAAAAAAAAGAAAAGACAAAAGATTTGGAATAAAAAAGAGAAAAATAAAAATTTTTAAAACAGCGAAAAAATTAAAAAAAGTAAAAATGAAAACATATGAAAAAAAAAAAGCAAAAAGAAGGAAAATTGCAAAGGGAAAAAGTTATTAAGAAATTACAAAGTAGAAAAAAATAAATTAAGAGAAAAAATTAAATAAAATACCAAAAAAGGAAAAAATAAAAAATTAGCGAATCAAAAAAATATAAAAAGACAAAATGAATAATCAAATATAAAATGGAAAAAACTTTTAGTTTATAATTTACAAAGAAAAAGAAAAAAAAAATAACAAATAGAGGAAAAAGATATAAAATACGAAAGATGAAAAATAAAATAAAAGAAAGTGCATAAAAAAATAAGTTTGAGGTTTTAAAGTTATAAAGAAGAAAAAAAAAAGGTGTGAACAAAAAGATTTAAGAAAAAAATAAAAAATGAAAATGCAAAATATATAAAATAAAATTTGAGAAAAAGAAGAAAAAAATAAAAAATGAAGAGGCAAAAATATGAAAAAAAAAATAAAAAGAAAAAAATTTATAGAAAATTTTAAAACAAAGAAAAAAGTGAACAAAAAAAAATGAAAGCACATAAAAAAAAAAGTAAAAAAAAGAAGAAAAATTTGAAAGGAGAAAAAGTTAATGAAAAATTATAAAAATGCAATAGAAAATAACCAAGAATGATAAAAGAAAAAAAGATAGAAAAATAAAAAATTCTAAAACTTTATAAAAATTTATGAAATTATAAATAAAGAAAGAAAATAAAATACTACAAAAAAACAAAAATACTACAAAAAATATAAAAAGTAAGAAAATGAAAAAGGACAAAAATTGAATAAAAATTTCAAAAATGAAATGGAATGACAAAATGAAAAAAATTAGTTTAAAAAATACAAAAAATTGAAAAACATATAAGTTCTAACAATATAAAAAGTTTGAGAATTTAAAAACACAAATAAGAAATGAAAGGAAATTTATGGAAAAAAAAAAAGAATTGGAATAAAAAATAGAAAAATAAAATTTTTAAAACGACGAAAAATTAAAATAAGAAAAAAAATTAAGGCAAAAGAAAAAAGATAAATAAAGCATGAAAAAAAAAAAACAAAAATACAAAAAAAAATTATAAAAGGTAAGAAAATGAAAGAGGACAAAAAATGAATAAAAATTTCAAAAATGAAATGGAATGACAAAATGAAAATAAAATTAGTTTAAAAAATAAAAAAAAAAATTGAAAAACATATAAGACCTAACAATATAAAAAGTCAGACAAAAAATTAAAAAAGAGAAAAGTTAATGCAAAATAAAAAAAAAAAGTATGAGAATTTAAAAGCGCAAATAAGAAATGAAAGGAAATTTGAGGAAAAAAAGAGACAAAAGATTTGGAATAAAAAATAGAAAAATAGAAAATTTTAAAACAACAAAAAAAATTAAAACAAGTAAAAATGAAAGCTTATGAAAAAAAAAAGCAAAAAGAAGGCAAATTATGAAGGGAAAGAGTTATTAAAAAATTACAAAGTAGAAAAAAAAGAAAATAAAAAATAAATTAAGAGAAAAAATTAAATAAAATACCAAAAAAGGAAAAAATAAAAATAAACAAAGTAAGAAAATAAAAAATTAGCGAATCAAAAAATATAAAAAGACAAAATGAATAAAAATTTCAAATATAAAATGAAAAAAACTATTGGTTCAGAATGTACAAAGAAAAATAAAAAAAATATAACAAACAGAGGAAAAAGATATAAAATATGAAAGATGAAAAATAAAATAAAAGAAAGTGCACAAAAAAAGAAGTTTGAGGTTTTAAAACTATAAAGAAGAAATAAAAAAAGGTGTGAACAAAAAGATTTAAGAAAAAAAAATGAAAATACAAAATATATAAAATAAAATTTGAGAAAAAGAAGAAAAAAATAAAAAATGAAGAGGCAAAAATATGAAATAAAAGAAAAAGAAAAAAATTTATAGAAAATTTTAAAACAAAGAAAAAAGTGAACAAAAAAGAATGATGGCATATAAAAAAAAAAGTAAAAAAAAAGAAGAAAAATTTGGAAGGAGAAAAAGTTAATGAAAAAAATATAAAAATGCAATAGAAAATAACCAAGAATGATAAAAGAAAAAAAGATAAAAAAATTAAAAATTCCAAAACTTTATAAAAATTTATGAAATTATGAATAAAGAAAGAAAATAAAATAAGAAAAAAAATTAAAGCAAAAGAAAAAAGATAGATAAAGCACGAAAAAAGAAAAATACAACAAAAAATTATAAAAAGTAAGAAAATGAAAAAGGACAAAAATTGAATAAAAATTTCAAAAATGAAATGGAATGACAAAATGAAAAAAAAATTAGTTTAAAAAATACAAAAAATTAAAAAACATATAAGACCAAACAATCTAAAAAGTCTGACAAAAAATTAAAAAAGAGAAAAGTTAATGCAAAATAAAAAAAAAAGTATGAGAATTTAAAAACGCAAATAAGAAATGAAAGGAAATTTGTGGAAAAAAAAGAAAAGACAAAAGATTTGGAATAAAAAAGAGAAAAATAAAAATTTTTAAAACAGCGAAAAAATTAAAAAAAGTAAAAATGAAAACATATGAAAAAAAAAAAGCAAAAAGAAGGAAAATTGCAAAGGGAAAAAGTTATTAAGAAATTACAAAGTAGAAAAAAATAAATTAAGAGAAAAAATTAAATAAAATACCAAAAAAGGAAAAAATAAAAAATTAGCGAATCAAAAAAATATAAAAAGACAAAATGAATAATCAAATATAAAATGGAAAAAACTTTTAGTTTATAATTTACAAAGAAAAAGAAAAAAAAATAACAAATAGAGGAAAAAGATATAAAATACGAAAGATGAAAAATAAAATAAAAGAAAGTGCATAAAAAAATAAGTTTGAGGTTTTAAAGTTATAAAGAAGAAAAAAAAAAGGTGTGAACAAAAAGATTTAAGAAAAAAATAAAAAATGAAAATACAAAATATATAAAATAAAATTTGAGAAAAAGAAGAAAAAAATAAAGAATGAAGAGGCAAAAATATGAAATAAAACAAAAAGAAAAAAATTTATAGAAAATTTTAAAACAAAGAAAAACCTGAACGAAAAAGAATGAAAGCACATAAAAAAAGGTAAAAAAAAGAAGAAAAATTATAAAAATGCAACAGAAAATAACCAAGAATGATAAAAGAAAAAAAGATAGAAAAATAAAAAATTCCAAAACTTTATAAAAATTTATGAAATTATGAATAAAGAAAGAAAATAAAATAAGAAAAAAAATTAAAGCAAAAGAAAAAAGATAGATAAAGCACGAAAAAAGAAAAATACAACAAAAAATTATAAAAAGTAAGAAAATGAAAAAGGACAAAAATTGAATAAAAAATTCAAAAATGAAATGGAATGACAAAATGAAAAAAAAATTAGTTTAAAAAATACAAAAAATTAAAAAACATATAAGACCAAACAATCTAAAAAGTCTGACAAAAAATTAAAAAAGAGAAAAGTTAATGCAAAATAAAAAAAAAAAGTATGAGAATTTAAAAACGCAAATAAGAAATGAAAGGAAATTTGTGGAAAAAAAAAGAAAAGACAAAAGATTTGGAATAAAAAAGAGAAAAATAAAAATTTTTAAAACAACGAAAAAATTAAAAAAAGTAAAAATGAAAACATATGGAAAAAAAAAAGCAAAAAGAAGGAAAATTGCAAAGGGAAAAAGTTAGTAAAAATTTACAAAGTAAAAAAAATATAGGGAATCAAAAAAAAAAAATAAACAAAGTAAGAAAATAAAAAATTAGGGAATCAAAAAATATAAAAAGACAAAATGAATAAAAATTTCAAATATAAAAAGAAAGTGCACAAAAAAAGAAGTTTGAGGTTTTAAAATTACAAAGAAGAAATAAAAAAAGGTGTGAACAAAAAGATTTAAGAAAAAAATAACAAATGAAAATATAAAATATATAAAAAAAATATTTGAGAAAAAAAATGAGAAAAAAAAGAAAAAAATAAAAAATGAAGAGGCAAAAATATGAAATAAAACAAAAATACAAAAAAAGGACAAAAATTGAATAAAAATTTCAAAAATGAAATGGAATGACAAAATGAAAAAAAATTAGTTTAAAAAATACAAAAAAATTGAAAAACATATAAGTCCTAACAATATAAAAATTCAGACAAAAAATTAAAAAAGAAAAAAGTTAATGCAAAATAAAAAAAAGTATGAGAATTTAAAAATGCAAATAAGAAATGAAAGGAAATTTGTGGAAAAAAAAAGAGAAGCAAGAAAAGACAAAAGATTTGGAATAAAAAATAGAAAAATAAAAATTTTTAAAACAAGGAAAAAATGAAAGCATATGAAAAAAAAGTAAAAAGAAGGAAATTGTGAAGGGAAAAAGTTATTAAAAAATTACAAAGTTGAAAAAAAATAAATTAAGAGAAAAAATTAAATAAAATACCCAGAAAGGAAAAATAAAAATAAACAAAGTAAGAAAATAAAAAATTAGCGAAGCAAAAAAATATAAAAAGACAAATGAATAAAAATTTCAAATATAAAATGGAAAAAACTTTTAGTTTAGAATGTAGAAAGAAAAAGAAAAAAAAAAAACAAATAGAGGAAAAAGATATAAAATATGAAAGATGAAAAATAAAATAAAAGAAAGTGCACAAAAAAAGAAGTTTGAGGTTTTAAAATTATAAAGAAGAAATAAAAAAAAGGTGTGAACAAAAAGATTTAAGAAAAAAATAAAAAATGAAAATGCAAAATATATAAAATAAAATTTGAGAAAAAGAAGAAAAAAATAAAAAATGAAGAGGCAAAAATATGAAAAAAAAAATAAAAAGAAAAAAATTTATAGAAAATTTTAAAACAAAGAAAAAAGTGAACAAAAAAAAATGAAAGCACATAAAAAAAAAAGTAAAAAAAAGAAGAAAAATTTGAAAGGAGAAAAAGTTAATGAAAAATTATAAAAATGCAATAGAAAATAACCAAGAATGATAAAAGAAAAAAAGATAGAAAAATAAAAAATTCTAAAACTTTATAAAAATTTATGAAATTATAAATAAAGAAAGAAAATAAAATACTACAAAAAAACAAAAATACTACAAAAAATATAAAAAGTAAGAAAATGAAAAAGGACAAAAATTGAATAAAAATTTCAAAAATGAAATGGAATGACAAAATGAAAAAAATTAGTTTAAAAAATACAAAAAATTGAAAAACATATAAGTTCTAACAATATAAAAAGTTTGAGAATTTAAAAACACAAATAAGAAATGAAAGGAAATTTATGGAAAAAAAAAAAGAATTGGAATAAAAAATAGAAAAATAAAATTTTTAAAACGACGAAAAATTAAAATAAGAAAAAAAATTAAGGCAAAAGAAAAAAGATAAATAAAGCATGAAAAAAAAAAAACAAAAATACAAAAAAAAATTATAAAAGGTAAGAAAATGAAAGAGGACAAAAAATGAATAAAAATTTCAAAAATGAAATGGAATGACAAAATGAAAATAAAATTAGTTTAAAAAATAAAAAAAAAATTGAAAAACATATAAGACCTAACAATATAAAAAGTCAGACAAAAAATTAAAAAAGAGAAAAGTTAATGCAAAATAAAAAAAAAAAGTATGAGAATTTAAAAGCGCAAATAAGAAATGAAAGGAAATTTGAGGAAAAAAAGAGACAAAAGATTTGGAATAAAAAATAGAAAAATAGAAATTTTTAAAACAACAAAAAAAATTAAAACAAGTAAAAATGAAAGCTTATGAAAAAAAAAAGCAAAAAGAAGGCAAATTATGAAGGGAAAGAGTTATTAAAAAATTACAAAGTAGAAAAAAAAGAAAATAAAAAATAAATTAAGAGAAAAAATTAAATAAAATACCAAAAAAGGAAAAAATAAAAATAAACAAAGTAAGAAAATAAAAAATTAGCGAATCAAAAAATATAAAAAGACAAAATGAATAAAAATTTGAAATATAAAATGAAAAAAACTATTGGTTCAGAATGTACAAAGAAAAATAAAAAAAATATAACAAACAGAGGAAAAAGATATAAAATATGAAAGATGAAAAATAAAATAAAAGAAAGTGCACAAAAAAAGAAGTTTGAGGTTTTAAAACTATAAAGAAGAAATAAAAAAAGGTGTGAACAAAAAGATTTAAGAAAAAAAAATGAAAATACAAAATATATAAAATAAAATTTGAGAAAAAGAAGAAAAAAATAAAAAATGAAGAGGCAAAAATATGAAATAAAAGAAAAAGAAAAAAATTTATAGAAAATTTTAAAACAAAGAAAAAAGTGAACAAAAAAGAATGATGGCATATAAAAAAAAAAGTAAAAAAAAAGAAGAAAAATTTGGAAGGAGAAAAAGTTAATGAAAAAAATATAAAAATGCAATAGAAAATAACCAAGAATGATAAAAGAAAAAAAGATAAAAAAATTAAAAATTCCAAAACTTTATAAAAATTTATGAAATTATGAATAAAGAAAGAAAATAAAATAAGAAAAAAAATTAAAGCAAAAGAAAAAAGATAGATAAAGCACGAAAAAAGAAAAATACAACAAAAAATTATAAAAAGTAAGAAAATGAAAAAGGACAAAAATTGAATAAAAATTTCAAAAATGAAATGGAATGACAAAATGAAAAAAAAAATTAGTTTAAAAAATACAAAAAATTAAAAAACATATAAGACCAAACAATCTAAAAAGTCTGACAAAAAATTAAAAAAGAGAAAAGTTAATGCAAAATAAAAAAAAAAGTATGAGAATTTAAAAACGCAAATAAGAAATGAAAGGAAATTTGTGGAAAAAAAAGAAAAGACAAAAGATTTGGAATAAAAAAGAGAAAAATAAAAATTTTTAAAACAGCGAAAAAATTAAAAAAAGTAAAAATGAAAACATATGAAAAAAAAAAAGCAAAAAGAAGGAAAATTGCAAAGGGAAAAAGTTATTAAGAAATTACAAAGTAGAAAAAAATAAATTAAGAGAAAAAATTAAATAAAATACCAAAAAAGGAAAAAATAAAAAATTAGCGAATCAAAAAAATATAAAAAGACAAAATGAATAATCAAATATAAAATGGAAAAAACTTTTAGTTTATAATTTACAAAGAAAAAGAAAAAAAAAATAACAAATAGAGGAAAAAGATATAAAATACGAAAGATGAAAAATAAAATAAAAGAAAGTGCATAAAAAAATAAGTTTGAGGTTTTAAAGTTATAAAGAAGAAAAAAAAAAGGTGTGAACAAAAAGATTTAAGAAAAAAATAAAAAATGAAAATACAAAATATATAAAATAAAATTTGAGAAAAAGAAGAAAAAAATAAAAAATGAAGAGGCAAAAATATGAAAAAAAAAATAAAAAGAAAAAAATTTATAGAAAATTTTAAAACAAAGAAAAAAGTGAACAAAAAAAAATGAAAGCACATAAAAAAAAAAGTAAAAAAAAGAAGAAAAATTTGAAAGGAGAAAAAGTTAATGAAAAATTATAAAAATGCAATAGAAAATAACCAAGAATGATAAAAGAAAAAAAGATAGAAAAATAAAAAATTCTAAAACTTTATAAAAATTTATGAAATTATAAATAAAGAAAGAAAATAAAATACTACAAAAAAACAAAAATACTACAAAAAATATAAAAAGTAAGAAAATGAAAAAGGACAAAAATTGAATAAAAATTTCAAAAATGAAATGGAATGACAAAATGAAAAAAATTAGTTTAAAAAATACAAAAAATTGAAAAACATATAAGTTCTAACAATATAAAAAGTTTGAGAATTTAAAAACACAAATAAGAAATGAAAGGAAATTTATGGAAAAAAAAAAAGAATTGGAATAAAAAATAGAAAAATAAAATTTTTAAAACGACGAAAAATTAAAATAAGAAAAAAAATTAAGGCAAAAGAAAAAAGATAAATAAAGCATGAAAAAAAAAAAACAAAAATACAAAAAAAAATTATAAAAGGTAAGAAAATGAAAGAGGACAAAAAATGAATAAAAATTTCAAAAATGAAATGGAATGACAAAATGAAAATAAAATTAGTTTAAAAAATAAAAAAAAAATTTGAAAAACATATAAGACCTAACAATATAAAAAGTCAGACAAAAAATTAAAAAAGAGAAAAGTTAATGCAAAATAAAAAAAAAAGTATGAGAATTTAAAAGCGCAAATAAGAAATGAAAGGAAATTTGAGGAAAAAAAGAGACAAAAGATTTGGAATAAAAAATAGAAAAATAGAAATTTTTAAAACAACAAAAAAAATTAAAACAAGTAAAAATGAAAGCTTATGAAAAAAAAAAGCAAAAAGAAGGCAAATTATGAAGGGAAAGAGTTATTAAAAAATTACAAAGTAGAAAAAAAAGAAAATAAAAAATAAATTAAGAGAAAAAATTAAATAAAATACCAAAAAAGGAAAAAA
This sequence comes from Durio zibethinus, assembly GCF_047325235.1. Classification (NCBI taxonomy): domain Eukaryota; kingdom Viridiplantae; phylum Streptophyta; class Magnoliopsida; order Malvales; family Malvaceae; genus Durio; species Durio zibethinus. Next base: position 11,689,655 of record NC_143180.1, on the reverse strand, counting down.
TAAAAATAAACAAAGTAAGAAAATAAAAAATTAGCGAATCAAAAAATATAAAAAGACAAAATGAATAAAAATTTCAAATATAAAATGAAAAAAACTATTGGTTCAGAATGTACAAAGAAAAATAAAAAAAATATAACAAACAGAGGAAAAAGATATAAAATATGAAAGATGAAAAATAAAATAAAAGAAAGTGCACAAAAAAAGAAGTTTGAGGTTTTAAAACTATAAAGAAGAAATAAAAAAAGGTGTGAACAAAAAGATTTAAGAAAAAAAAATGAAAATACAAAATATATAAAATAAAATTTGAGAAAAAGAAGAAAAAAATAAAAAATGAAGAGGCAAAAATATGAAATAAAAGAAAAAGAAAAAAATTTATAGAAAATTTTAAAACAAAGAAAAAAGTGAACAAAAAAGAATGATGGCATATAAAAAAAAAGTAAAAAAAAAGAAGAAAAATTTGGAAGGAGAAAAAGTTAATGAAAAAAATATAAAAATGCAATAGAAAATAACCAAGAATGATAAAAGAAAAAAAGATAAAAAAATTAAAAATTCCAAAACTTTATAAAAATTTATGAAATTATGAATAAAGAAAGAAAATAAAATAAGAAAAAAAATTAAAGCAAAAGAAAAAAGATAGATAAAGCACGAAAAAAGAAAAATACAACAAAAAATTATAAAAAGTAAGAAAATGAAAAAGGACAAAAATTGAATAAAAATTTCAAAAATGAAATGGAATGACAAAATGAAAAAAAAAATTAGTTTAAAAAATACAAAAAATTAAAAAACATATAAGACCAAACAATCTAAAAAGTCTGACAAAAAATTAAAAAAGAGAAAAGTTAATGCAAAATAAAAAAAAAAGTATGAGAATTTAAAAACGCAAATAAGAAATGAAAGGAAATTTGTGGAAAAAAAAGAAAAGACAAAAGATTTGGAATAAAAAAGAGAAAAATAAAAATTTTTAAAACAGCGAAAAAATTAAAAAAAGTAAAAATGAAAACATATGAAAAAAAAAAAGCAAAAAGAAGGAAAATTGCAAAGGGAAAAAGTTATTAAGAAATTACAAAGTAGAAAAAAATAAATTAAGAGAAAAAATTAAATAAAATACCAAAAAAGGAAAAAATAAAAAATTAGCGAATCAAAAAAATATAAAAAGACAAAATGAATAATCAAATATAAAATGGAAAAAACTTTTAGTTTATAATTTACAAAGAAAAAGAAAAAAAAAATAACAAATAGAGGAAAAAGATATAAAATACGAAAGATGAAAAATAAAATAAAAGAAAGTGCACAAAAAAATAAGTTTGAGGTTTTAAAGTTATAAAGAAGAAAAAAAAAAGGTGTGAACAAAAAGATTTAAGAAAAAAATAAAAAATGAAAATACAAAATATATAAAATAAAATTTGAGAAAAAGAAGAAAAAAATAAAGAATGAAGAGGCAAAAATATGAAATAAAACAAAAAGAAAAAAATTTATAGAAAATTTTAAAACAAAGAAAAACCTGAACGAAAAAGAATGAAAGCACATAAAAAAAGGTAAAAAAAAGAAGAAAAATTATAAAAATGCAACAGAAAATAACCAAGAATGATAAAAGAAAAAAAGATAGAAAAATAAAAAATTCCAAAACTTTATAAAAATTTATGAAATTATGAATAAAGAAAGAAAATAAAATAAGAAAAAAAATTAAAGCAAAAGAAAAAAGATAGATAAAGCACGAAAAAAGAAAAATACAACAAAAAATTATAAAAAGTAAGAAAATGAAAAAGGACAAAAATTGAATAAAAATTTCAAAAATGAAATGGAATGACAAAATGAAAAAAAAATTAGTTTAAAAAATACAAAAAATTAAAAAACATATAAGACCAAACAATCTAAAAAGTCTGACAAAAAATTAAAAAAGAGAAAAGTTAATGCAAAATAAAAAAAAAAGTATGAGAATTTAAAAACGCAAATAAGAAATGAAAGGAAATTTGTGGAAAAAAAAAGAAAAGACAAAAGATTTGGAATAAAAAGGAGAAAAATAAAAATTTTTAAAACAACGAAAAAATTAAAAAAAGTAAAAATGAAAACATATGGAAAAAAAAAAGCAAAAAGAAGGAAAATTGCAAAGGGAAAAAGTTAGTAAAAATTTACAAAGTAAAAAAAAAATAGGGAATCAAAAAAAAAAAAAATAAACAAAGTAAGAAAATAAAAAATTAGGGAATCAAAAAATATAAAAAGACAAAATGAATAAAAATTTCAAATATAAAAAGAAAGTGCACAAAAAAAGAAGTTTGAGGTTTTAAAATTACAAAGAAGAAATAAAAAAAGGTGTGAACAAAAAGATTTAAGAAAAAAATAACAAATGAAAATATAAAATATATAAAAAAAATATTTGAGAAAAAAAATGAGAAAAAGAAGAAAAAAATAAAAAATGAAGAGGCAAAAATATGAAATAAAACAAAAAGAAAAAAAATACAAAAAAAGGACAAAAATTGAATAAAAATTTCAAAAATGAAATGGAATGACAAAATGAAAAAAAATTAGTTTAAAAAATACAAAAAAATTGAAAAACATATAAGTCCTAACAATATAAAAATTCAGACAAAAAATTAAAAAAGAAAAAAGTTAATGCAAAATAAAAAAAAGTATGAGAATTTAAAAATGCAAATAAGAAATGAAAGGAAATTTGTGGAAAAAAAAAGAGAAGCAAGAAAAGACAAAAGATTTGGAATAAAAAATAGAAAAATAAAAATTTTTAAAACAAGGAAAAAATGAAAGCATATGAAAAAAAAAGTAAAAAGAAGGAAATTGTGAAGGGAAAAAGTTATTAAAAAATTACAAAGTTGAAAAAAAATAAATTAAGAGAAAAAATTAAATAAAATACCCAGAAAGGAAAAATAAAAATAAACAAAGTAAGAAAATAAAAAATTAGCGAAGCAAAAAAATATAAAAAGACAAATGAATAAAAATTTCAAATATAAAATGGAAAAAACTTTTAGTTTAGAATGTAGAAAGAAAAAGAAAAAAAAAAAACAAATAGAGGAAAAAGATATAAAATATGAAAGATGAAAAATAAAATAAAAGAAAGTGCACAAAAAAAGAAGTTTGAGGTTTTAAAATTATAAAGAAGAAATAAAAAAAAGGTGTGAACAAAAAGATTTAAGAAAAAAATAAAAAATGAAAATGCAAAATATATAAAATAAAATAAAAAATGAAGAGGCAAAAATATGAAAAAAAAATAAAAAGAAAAAAATTTATAGAAAATTTTAAAACAAAGAAAAAAGTGAACAAAAAAAAATGAAAGCACATAAAAAAAAAAAGTAAAAAAAAGAAGAAAAATTTGAAAGGAGAAAAAGTTAATGAAAAATTATAAAAATGCAATAGAAAATAACCAAGAATGATAAAAGAAAAAAAGATAGAAAAATAAAAAATTCTAAAACTTTATAAAAATTTATGAAATTATAAATAAAGAAAGAAAATAAAATACGAAAAAAAATTAAAGCAAAAGAAAAAAGATAAATAAAGCACAAAAAAACAAAAATACTACAAAAAATATAAAAAGTAAGAAAATGAAAAAGGACAAAAATTGAATAAAAATTTCAAAAATGAAATGGAATGACAAAATGAAAAAAATTAGTTTAAAAAATACAAAAAATTGAAAAACATATAAGTTCTAACAATATAAAAAGTTTGAGAATTTAAAAACACAAATAAGAAATGAAAGGAAATTTATGGAAAAAAAAAAAAGAATTGGAATAAAAAATAGAAAAATAAAATTTTTAAAACGACGAAAAATTAAAATAAGAAAAAAAATTAAAGCAAAAGAAAAAAGATAAATAAAGCATGAAAAAAAAAAACAAAAATACAAAAAAAAATTATAAAAGGTAAGAAAATGAAAGAGGACAAAAAATGAATAAAAATTTCAAAAATGAAATGGAATGACAAAATGAAAATAAAATTAGTTTAAAAAATAAAAAAAAAATTGAAAAACATATAAGACCTAACAATATAAAAAGTCAGACAAAAAATTAAAAAAGAGAAAAGTTAATGCAAAATAAAAAAAAAAGTATGAGAATTTAAAAGCGCAAATAAGAAATGAAAGGAAATTTGAGGAAAAAAAGAGACAAAAGATTTGGAATAAAAAATAGAAAAATAGAAATTTTTAAAACAACAAAAAAAATAAAAACAAGTAAAAATGAAAGCTTATGAAAAAAAAAAGCAAAAAGAAGGCAAATTATGAGGGGAAAAAGTTATTAAAAAATTACAAAGTAGAAAAAAAAGAAAATAAAAAATAAATTAAGAGAAAAAATTAAATAAAATACCAAAAAAGGAAAAAATAAAAATAAACAAAGTAAGAAAATAAAAAATTAGCGAATCAAAAAATATAAAAAGACAAAATGAATAAAAATTTCAAATATAAAATGAAAAAAACTATTGGTTCAGAATGTACAAAGAAAAATAAAAAAATATAACAAACAGAGGAAAAAGATATAAAATATGAAAGATGAAAAATAAAATAAAAGAAAGTGCACAAAAAAAAGAAGTTTGAGGTTTTAAAACTATAAAGAAGAAATAAAAAAAGGTGTGAACAAAAAGATTTAAGAAAAAAAAATGAAAATACAAAATATATAAAATAAAATTTGAGAAAAAGAAGAAAAAAATAAAAAATGAAGAGGCAAAAATATGAAATAAAAGAAAAAGAAAAAAATTTATAGAAAATTTTAAAACAAAGAAAAAAGTGAACAAAAAAGAATGATGGCATATAAAAAAAAAAGTAAAAAAAAAGAAGAAAAATTTGGAAGGAGAAAAAGTTAATGAAAAAAATATAAAAATGCAATAGAAAATAACCAAGAATGATAAAAGAAAAAAAGATAAAAAAATTAAAAATTCCAAAACTTTATAAAAATTTATGAAATTATGAATAAAGAAAGAAAATAAAATAAGAAAAAAAATTAAAGCAAAAGAAAAAAGATAGATAAAGCACGAAAAAAGAAAAAAAAAACAAAAAATTATAAAAAGTAAGAAAATGAAAAAGGACAAAAATTGAATAAAAATTTCAAAAATGAAATGGAATGACAAAATGAAAAAAAAAAAAAAAGTTTAAAAAATACAAAAAATTAAAAAACATATAAGACCAAACAATCTAAAAAGTCTGACAAAAAATTAAAAAAGAGAAAAGTTAATGCAAAATAAAAAAAAAAATATGAGAATTTAAAAACGCAAATAAGAAATGAAAGGAAATTTGTGGAAAAAAAAGAAAAGACAAAAGATTTGGAATAAAAAAGAGAAAAATAAAAATTTTTAAAACAGCGAAAAAATTAAAAAAAGTAAAAATGAAAACATATGAAAAAAAAAAAGCAAAAAGAAGGAAAATTGCAAAGGGAAAAAGTTATTAAGAAATTACAAAGTAGAAAAAAATAAATTAAGAGAAAAAATTAAATAAAATACCAAAAAAGGAAAAAATAAAAAATTAGCGAATCAAAAAAATATAAAAAGACAAAATGAATAATCAAATATAAAATGGAAAAAACTTTTAGTTTATAATTTACAAAGAAAAAGAAAAAAAAATAACAAATAGAGGAAAAAGATATAAAATACGAAAGATGAAAAATAAAATAAAAGAAAGTGCACAAAAAAATAAGTTTGAGGTTTTAAAGTTATAAAGAAGAAAAAAAAAAGGTGTGAACAAAAAGATTTAAGAAAAAAATAAAAAATGAAAATACAAAATATATAAAATAAAATTTGAGAAAAAGAAGAAAAAAATAAAGAATGAAGAGGCAAAAATATGAAATAAAACAAAAAGAAAAAAATTTATAGAAAATTTTAAAACAAAGAAAAACCTGAACGAAAAAGAATGAAAGCACATAAAAAAAGGTAAAAAAAAGAAGAAAAATTATAAAAATGCAACAGAAAATAACCAAGAATGATAAAAGAAAAAAAGATAGAAAAATAAAAAATTCCAAAACTTTATAAAAATTTATGAAATTATGAATAAAGAAAGAAAATAAAATAAGAAAAAAAATTAAAGCAAAAGAAAAAAGATAGATAAAGCACGAAAAAAGAAAAATACAACAAAAAATTATAAAAAGTAAGAAAATGAAATGGAATGACAAAATGAAAAAAAAAATAGTTTAAAAAATACAAAAAATTAAAAAACATACAAGACCAAACAATCTAAAAAGTCTGACAAAAAATTAAAAAAGAGAAAAGTTAATGCAAAATAAAAAAAAAAAAGTATGAGAATTTAAAAACGCAAATAAGAAATGAAAGGAAATTTGTGGAAAAAAAAAAGAAAAGACAAAAGATTTGGAATAAAAAAGAGAAAAATAAAAATTTTTAAAACAACGAAAAAATTAAAAAAAGTAAAAATGAAAACATATGGAAAAAAAAAAAAGCAAAAAGAAGGAAAATTGCAAAGGGAAAAAGTTATTAAAAATTTACAAAGTAAAAAAAAATTAGGGAATCAAAAAATATAAAAGAAAAAAATAAAAATAAACAAAGTAAGAAAATAAAAAATTAGGGAATCAAAAAATATAAAAAGACAAAATGAATAAAAATTTCAAATATAAAAAGAAAGTGCACAAAGAAAGAAGTTTGAGGTTTTAAAATTACAAAGAAGAAATAAAAAAAGGTGTGAACAAAAAGATTTAAGAAAAAAATAACAAATGAAAATATAAAATATATAAAAAAAATGTTTGAGAAAAAAAATGAGAAAAAGAAGAAAAAAATAAAAAATGAAGAGGCAAAAATATGAAATAAAACAAAAATACAAAAAAAGGACAAAAATTGAATAAAAATTTCAAAAATGAAATGGAATGACAAAATGAAAAAAAATTAGTTTAAAAAATACAAAAAAATTGAAAAACATATAAGTCCTAACAATATAAAAATTCAGACAAAAAATTAAAAAAGAAAAAAGTTAATGCAAAATAAAAAAAAGTATGAGAATTTAAAAATGCAAATAAGAAATGAAAGGAAATTTGTGGAAAAAAAAAAGAGAAGCAAGAAAAGACAAAAGATTTGGAATAAAAAATAGAAAAATAAAAATTTTTAAAACAACGAAAAAATGAAAGCATATGAAAAAAAAGTAAAAAGAAGGAAATTGTGAAGGGAAAAAGTTATTAAAAAATTACAAAGTTGAAAAAAAATAAATTAAGAGAAAAAATTAAATAAAATACCTAGAAAGGAAAAATAAAAATAAACAAAGTAAGAAAATAAAAAATTAGCGAAGCAAAAAAATATAAAAAGACAAATGAATAAAAATTTCAAAAATAAAATGGAAAAAACTTTTAGTTTAGAATGTAGAAAGAAAAACAAAAAAAAAAAACAAATAGAGGAAAAAGATATAAAATATGAAAGATGAAAAATAAAATAAAAGAAAGTGCACAAAAAAAGAAGTTTGAGGTTTTAAAATTATAAAGAAGAAATAAAAAAAAGGTGTGAACAAAAAGATTTAAGAAAAAAATAAAAAATGAAAATGCAAAATATATAAAATAAAATTTGAGAAAAGGAAGAAAAAAATAAAAAATGAAGAGGCAAAAATATGAAAAAAAAATAAAAAGAAAAAAATTTATAGAAAATTTTAAAACAAAGAAAAAAGTGAACAAAAAAAAATGAAAGCACATAAAAAAAAAAGTAAAAAAAAGAAGAAAAATTTGAAAGGAGAAAAAGTTAATGAAAAATTATAAAAATGCAATAGAAAATAACCAAGAATGATAAAAGAAAAAAAGATAGAAAAATAAAAAATTCTAAAACTTTATAAAAATTTATGAAATTATAAATAAAGAAAGAAAATAAAATACTACAAAAAATTAAAGCAAAAGAAAAAAGATAAATAAAGCACAAAAAAACAAAAATACTACAAAAAATATAAAAAGTAAGAAAATGAAAAAGGACAAAAATTGAATAAAAATTTCAAAAATGAAATGGAATGACAAAATGAAAAAAATTAGTTTAAAAAATACAAAAAATTGAAAAACATATAAGTTCTAACAATATAAAAAGTTTGAGAATTTAAAAACACAAATAAGAAATGAAAGGAAATTTATGGAAAAAAAAAGAATTGGAATAAAAAATAGAAAAATAAAATTTTTAAAACGACGAAAAATTAAAATAAGAAAAAAAATTAAAGCAAAAGAAAAAAGATAAATAAAGCATGAAAAAAAAAACAAAAATACAAAAAAAAATTATAAAAGGTAAGAAAATGAAAGAGGACAAAAAATGAATAAAAATTTCAAAAATGAAATGGAATGACAAAATGAAAATAAAATTAGTTTAAAAAATTAAAAAAAAATTGAAAAACATATAAGACCTAACAATATAAAAAGTCAGACAAAAAATTAAAAAAGAGAAAAGTTAATGCAAAATAAAAAAAAAAGTATGAGAATTTAAAAGCGCAAATAAGAAATGAAAGGAAATTTGAGGAAAAAAAGAGACAAAAGATTTGGAATAAAAAATAGAAAAATAGAAATTTTTAAAACAACAAAAAAAATAAAAACAAGTAAAAATGAAAGCTTATGAAAAAAAAAGCAAAAAGAAGGCAAATTATGAAGGGAAAAAGTTATTAAAAAATTACAAAGTAGAAAAAAAAGAAAATAAAAAATAAATTAAGAGAAAAAAGTAAATAAAATACCAAAAAAGGAAAAAATAAAAATAAACAAAGTAAGAAAATAAAAAATTAGCGAATCAAAAAATATAAAAAGACAAAATGAATAAAAATTTCAAATATAAAATGAAAAAAACTATTGGTTCAGAATGTACAAAGAAAAATAAAAAAAATATAACAAACAGAGGAAAAAGATATAAAATATGAAAGATGAAAAATAAAATAAAAGAAAGTGCACAAAAAAAAGAAGTTTGAGGTTTTAAAACTATAAAGAAGAAATAAAAAAAGGTGTGAACAAAAAGATTTAAGAAAAAAAAATGAAAATACAAAATATATAAAATAAAATTTGAGAAAAAGAAGAAAAAAATAAAAAATGAAGAGGCAAAAATATGAAATAAAAGAAAAAGAAAAAAATTTATAGAAAATTTTAAAACAAAGAAAAAAGTGAACAAAAAAGAATGATGGCATATAAAAAAAAAAGTAAAAAAAAAGAAGAAAAATTTGGAAGGAGAAAAAGTTAATGAAAAAAAAAAATACAAAAAAAAATTATAAAAGGTAAGAAAATGAAAGAGGACAAAAAATGAATAAAAATTTCAAAAATGAAATGGAATGACAAAATGAAAATAAAATTAGTTTAAAAAATAAAAAAAAAATTGAAAAACATATAAGACCTAACAATATAAAAAGTCAGACAAAAAATTAAAAAAGAGAAAAGTTAATGCAAAATAAAAAAAAAAAGTATGAGAATTTAAAAGCGCAAATAAGAAATGAAAGGAAATTTGAGGAAAAAAAGAGACAAAAGATTTGGAATAAAAAATAGAAAAATAGAAATTTTTAAAACAACAAAATAAATAAAAACAAGTAAAAATGAAAAATTATGAAAAAAAAAGCAAAAAGAAGGCAAATTATAAAGGGAAAAAGTTATTAAAAAATTACAAAGTAGAAAAAAAAGAAAATAAAAAATAAATTAAGAGAAAAAATTAAATAAAATACCAAAAAAGGAAAAAATAAAAATAAACAAAGTAAGAAAATAAAAAATTAGCGAATCAAAAAATATAAAAAGACAAAATGAATAAAAATTTCAAATATAAAATGAAAAAAACTATTGGTTCAGAATGTACAAAGAAAAATAAAAAAAATATAACAAACAGAGGAAAAAGATATAAAATATGAAAGATGAAAAATAAAATAAAAGAAAGTGCACAAAAAAAAGAAGTTTGAGGTTTTAAAACTATAAAGAAGAAATAAAAAAAGGTGTGAACAAAAAGATTTAAGAAAAAAAAATGAAAATACAAAATATATAAAATAAAATTTGAGAAAAAGAAGAAAAAAATAAAAAATGAAGAGGCAAAAATATGAAATAAAAGAAAAAGAAAAAAATTTATAGAAAATTTTAAAACAAAGAAAAAAGTGAACAAAAAAGAATGATGGCATATAAAAAAAAAAGTAAAAAAAAAGAAGAAAAATTTGGAAGGAGAAAAAGTTAATGAAAAAAATATAAAAATGCAATAGAAAATAACCAAGAATGATAAAAGAAAAAAAGATAAAAAAATTAAAAATTCCAAAACTTTATAAAAATTTATGAAATTATGAATAAAGAAAGAAAATAAAATAAGAAAAAAAATTAAAGCAAAAGAAAAAAGATAGATAAAGCACGAAAAAAGAAAAAAAAAACAAAAAATTATAAAAAGTAAGAAAATGAAAAAGGACAAAAATTGAATAAAAATTTCAAAAATGAAATGGAATGACAAAATGAAAAAAAAAAAAAGTTTAAAAAATACAAAAAATTAAAAAACATATAAGACCAAACAATCTAAAAAGTCTGACAAAAAATTAAAAAAGAGAAAAGTTAATGCAAAATAAAAAAAAAGTATGAGAATTTAAAAACGCAAATAAGAAATGAAAGGAAATTTGTGGAAAAAAAAGAAAAGACAAAAGATTTGGAATAAAAAAGAGAAAAATAAAAATTTTTAAAACAGCGAAAAAATTAAAAAAAGTAAAAATGAAAACATATGAAAAAAAAAAAGCAAAAAGAAGGAAAATTGCAAAGGGAAAAAGTTATTAAGAAATTACAAAGTAGAAAAAAATAAATTAAGAGAAAAAATTAAATAAAATACCAAAAAAGGAAAAAATAAAAAATTAGCGAATCAAAAAAATATAAAAAGACAAAATGAATAATCAAATATAAAATGGAAAAAACTTTTAGTTTATAATTTACAAAGAAAAAGAAAAAAAAAATAACAAATAGAGGAAAAAGATATAAAATACGAAAGATGAAAAATAAAATAAAAGAAAGTGCATAAAAAAATAAGTTTGAGGTTTTAAAGTTATAAAGAAGAAAAAAAAAAGGTGTGAACAAAAAGATTTAAGAAAAAAATAAAAAATGAAAATGCAAAATATATAAAATAAAATTTGAGAAAAAGAAGAAAAAAATAAAAAATGAAGAGGCAAAAATATGAAAAAAAAAATAAAAAGAAAAAAATTTATAGAAAATTTTAAAACAAAGAAAAAAGTGAACAAAAAAAAATGAAAGCACATAAAAAAAAAAGTAAAAAAAAGAAGAAAAATTTGAAAGGAGAAAAAGTTAATGAAAAATTATAAAAATGCAATAGAAAATAACCAAGAATGATAAAAGAAAAAAAGATAGAAAAATAAAAAATTCTAAAACTTTATAAAAATTTATGAAATTATAAATAAAGAAAGAAAATAAAATACTACAAAAAAACAAAAATACTACAAAAAATATAAAAAGTAAGAAAATGAAAAAGGACAAAAATTGAATAAAAATTTCAAAAATGAAATGGAATGACAAAATGAAAAAAATTAGTTTAAAAAATACAAAAAATTGAAAAACATATAAGTTCTAACAATATAAAAAGTTTGAGAATTTAAAAACACAAATAAGAAATGAAAGGAAATTTATGGAAAAAAAAAAAGAATTGGAATAAAAAATAGAAAAATAAAATTTTTAAAACGACGAAAAATTAAAATAAGAAAAAAAATTAAGGCAAAAGAAAAAAGATAAATAAAGCATGAAAAAAAAAAAACAAAAATACAAAAAAAAATTATAAAAGGTAAGAAAATGAAAGAGGACAAAAAATGAATAAAAATTTCAAAAATGAAATGGAATGACAAAATGAAAATAAAATTAGTTTAAAAAATAAAAAAAAAAATTGAAAAACATATAAGACCTAACAATATAAAAAGTCAGACAAAAAATTAAAAAAGAGAAAAGTTAATGCAAAATAAAAAAAAAAAGTATGAGAATTTAAAAGCGCAAATAAGAAATGAAAGGAAATTTGAGGAAAAAAAGAGACAAAAGATTTGGAATAAAAAATAGAAAAATAGAAATTTTTAAAACAACAAAAAAAATTAAAACAAGTAAAAATGAAAGCTTATGAAAAAAAAAAGCAAAAAGAAGGCAAATTATGAAGGGAAAGAGTTATTAAAAAATTACAAAGTAGAAAAAAAAGAAAATAAAAAATAAATTAAGAGAAAAAATTAAATAAAATACCAAAAAAGGAAAAAATAAAAATAAACAAAGTAAGAAAATAAAAAATTAGCGAATCAAAAAATATAAAAAGACAAAATGAATAAAAATTTGAAATATAAAATGAAAAAAACTATTGGTTCAGAATGTACAAAGAAAAATAAAAAAAATATAACAAACAGAGGAAAAAGATATAAAATATGAAAGATGAAAAATAAAATAAAAGAAAGTGCACAAAAAAAGAAGTTTGAGGTTTTAAAACTATAAAGAAGAAATAAAAAAAGGTGTGAACAAAAAGATTTAAGAAAAAAAAATGAAAATACAAAATATATAAAATAAAATTTGAGAAAAAGAAGAAAAAAATAAAAAATGAAGAGGCAAAAATATGAAATAAAAGAAAAAGAAAAAAAATTATAGAAAATTTTAAAACAAAGAAAAAAGTGAACAAAAAAGAATGATGGCATATAAAAAAAAAAGTAAAAAAAAAGAAGAAAAATTTGGAAGGAGAAAAAGTTAATGAAAAAAATATAAAAATGCAATAGAAAATAACCAAGAATGATAAAAGAAAAAAAGATAAAAAAATTAAAAATTCCAAAACTTTATAAAAATTTATGAAATTATGAATAAAGAAAGAAAATAAAATAAGAAAAAAAATTAAAGCAAAAGAAAAAAGATAGATAAAGCACGAAAAAAGAAAAATACAACAAAAAATTATAAAAAGTAAGAAAATGAAAAAGGACAAAAATTGAATAAAAATTTCAAAAATGAAATGGAATGACAAAATGAAAAAAAAAAAATAGTTTAAAAAATACAAAAAATTAAAAAACATATAAGACCAAACAATCTAAAAAGTCTGACAAAAAATTAAAAAAGAGAAAAGTTAATGCAAAATAAAAAAAAAAGTATGAGAATTTAAAAACGCAAATAAGAAATGAAAGGAAATTTGTGGAAAAAAAAGAAAAGACAAAAGATTTGGAATAAAAAAGAGAAAAATAAAAAATTTTAAAACAGCGAAAAAATTAAAAAAAGTAAAAATGAAAACATATGAAAAAAAAAAAGCAAAAAGAAGGAAAATTGCAAAGGGAAAAAGTTATTAAGAAATTACAAAGTAGAAAAAAATAAATTAAGAGAAAAAATTAAATAAAATACCAAAAAAGGAAAAAATAAAAAATTAGCGAATCAAAAAAATATAAAAAGACAAAATGAATAATCAAATATAAAATGGAAAAAACTTTTAGTTTATAATTTACAAAGAAAAAGAAAAAAAAAATAACAAATAGAGGAAAAAGATATAAAATACGAAAGATGAAAAATAAAATAAAAGAAAGTGCACAAAAAAATAAGTTTGAGGTTTTAAAGTTATAAAGAAGAAAAAAAAAAGGTGTGAACAAAAAGATTTAAGAAAAAAATAAAAAATGAAAATACAAAATATATAAAATAAAATTTGAGGAAAAGAAGAAAAAAATAAAGAATGAAGAGGCAAAAATATGAAATAAAACAAAAAGAAAAAAATTTATAGAAAATTTTAAAACAAAGAAAAACCTGAACGAAAAAGAATGAAAGCACATAAAAAAAGGTAAAAAAAAGAAGAAAAATTATAAAAATGCAACAGAAAATAACCAAGAATGATAAAAGAAAAAAAGATAGAAAAATAAAAAATTCCAAAACTTTATAAAAATTTATGAAATTATGAATAAAGAAAGAAAATAAAATAAGAAAAAAAATTAAAGCAAAAGAAAAAAGATAGATAAAGCACGAAAAAAGAAAAATACAACAAAAAATTATAAAAAGTAAGAAAATGAAAAAGGACAAAAATTGAATAAAAAATTCAAAAATGAAATGGAATGACAAAATGAAAAAAAAATTCGTTTAAAAAATACAAAAAATTAAAAAACATATAAGACCAAACAATCTAAAAAGTCTGACAAAAAATTAAAAAAGAGAAAAGTTAATGCAAAATAAAAAAAAAAAGTATGAGAATTTAAAAACGCAAATAAGAAATGAAAGGAAATTTGTGGAAAAAAAAGAAAAGACAAAAGATTTGGAATAAAAAAGAGAAAAATAAAAATTTTTAAAACAACGAAAAAATTAAAAAAAGTAAAAATGAAAACATATGGAAAAAAAAAGCAAAAAGAAGGAAAATTGCAAAGGGAAAAAGTTAGTAAAAATTTACAAAGTAAAAAAAAAATAGGGAATCAAAAAAAAAAAAAATAAACAAAGTAAGAAAATAAAAAATTAGGGAATCAAAAAATATAAAAAGACAAAATGAATAAAAATTTCAAATATAAAAAGAAAGTGCACAAAAAAAGAAGTTTGAGGTTTTAAAATTACAAAGAAGAAATAAAAAAAGGTGTGAACAAAAAGATTTAAGAAAAAAATAACAAATGAAAATATAAAATATATAAAAAAAATATTTGAGAAAAAAAATGAGAAAAAGAAGAAAAAAATAAAAAATGAAGAGGCAAAAATATGAAATAAAACAAAAATACAAAAAAAGGACAAAAATTGAATAAAAATTTCAAAAATGAAATGGAATGACAAAATGAAAAAAAATTAGTTTAAAAAATACAAAAAAATTGAAAAACATATAAGTCCTAACAATATAAAAATTCAGACAAAAAATTAAAAAAGAAAAAAGTTAATGCAAAATAAAAAAAAGTATGAGAATTTAAAAATGCAAATAAGAAATGAAAGGAAATTTGTGGAAAAAAAAAGAGAAGCAAGAAAAGACAAAAGATTTGGAATAAAAAATAGAAAAATAAAAATTTTTAAAACAAGGAAAAAATGAAAGCATATGAAAAAAAAGTAAAAAGAAGGAAATTGTGAAGGGAAAAAGTTATTAAAAAATTACAAAGTTGAAAAAAAATAAATTAAGAGAAAAAATTAAATAAAATACCCAGAAAGGAAAAATAAAAATAAACAAAGTAAGAAAATAAAAAATTAGCGAAGCAAAAAAATATAAAAAGACAAATGAATAAAAATTTCAAATATAAAATGGAAAAAACTTTTAGTTTAGAATGTAGAAAGAAAAAGAAAAAAAAAAAACAAATAGAGGAAAAAGATATAAAATATGAAAGATGAAAAATAAAATAAAAGAAAGTGCACAAAAAAAGAAGTTTGAGGTTTTAAAATTATAAAGAAGAAATAAAAAAAAGGTGTGAACAAAAAGATTTAAGAAAAAAATAAAAAATGAAAATGCAAAATATATAAAATAAAATTTGAGAAAAAGAAGAAAAAAATAAAAAATGAAGAGGCAAAAATATGAAAAAAAAAATAAAAAGAAAAAAATTTATAGAAAATTTTAAAACAAAGAAAAAAAGTGAACAAAAAAAAATGAAAGCACATAAAAAAAAAAGTAAAAAAAAGAAGAAAAATTTGAAAGGAGAAAAAGTTAATGAAAAATTATAAAAATGCAATAGAAAATAACCAAGAATGATAAAAGAAAAAAAGATAGAAAAATAAAAAATTCTAAAACTTTATAAAAATTTATGAAATTATAAATAAAGAAAGAAAATAAAATACTACAAAAAATTAAAGCAAAAGAAAAAAGATAAATAAAGCACAAAAAAACAAAAATACTACAAAAAATATAAAAAGTAAGAAAATGAAAAAGGACAAAAATTGAATAAAAATTTCAAAAATGAAATGGAATGACAAAATGAAAAAAATTAGTTTAAAAAATACAAAAAATTGAAAAACATATAAGTTCTAACAATATAAAAAGTTTGAGAATTTAAAAACACAAATAAGAAATGAAAGGAAATTTATGGAAAAAAAAAAAAAGAATTGGAATAAAAAATAGAAAAATAAAATTTTTAAAACGACGAAAAATTAAAATAAGAAAAAAAATTAAAGCAAAAGAAAAAAGATAAATAAAGCATGAAAAAAAAAACAAAAATACAAAAAAAAATTATAAAAGGTAAGAAAATGAAAGAGGACAAAAAATGAATAAAAATTTCAAAAATGAAATGGAATGACAAAATGAAAATAAAATTAGTTTAAAAAATAAAAAAAAAATTGAAAAACATATAAGACCTAACAATATAAAAAGTCAGACAAAAAATTAAAAAAGAGAAAAGTTAATGCAAAATAAAAAAAAAAAAGTATGAGAATTTAAAAGCGCAAATAAGAAATGAAAGGAAATTTGAGGAAAAAAAGAGACAAAAGATTTGGAATAAAAAATAGAAAAATAGAAATTTTTAAAACAACAAAAAAAATTAAAACAAGTAAAAATGAAAGCTTATGAAAAAAAAAAGCAAAAAGAAGGCAAATTATGAAGGGAAAGAGTTATTAAAAAATTACAAAGTAGAAAAAAAAGAAAATAAAAAATAAATTAAGAGAAAAAATTAAATAAAATACCAAAAAAGGAAAAAATAAAAATAAACAAAGTAAGAAAATAAAAAATTAGCGAATCAAAAAATATAAAAAGACAAAATGAATAAAAATTTGAAATATAAAATGAAAAAAACTATTGGTTCAGAATGTACAAAGAAAAATAAAAAAAATATAACAAACAGAGGAAAAAGATATAAAATATGAAAGATGAAAAATAAAATAAAAGAAAGTGCACAAAAAAAGAAGTTTGAGGTTTTAAAACTATAAAGAAGAAATAAAAAAAGGTGTGAACAAAAAGATTTAAGAAAAAAAAATGAAAATACAAAATATATAAAATAAAATTTGAGAAAAAGAAGAAAAAAATAAAAAATGAAGAGGCAAAAATATGAAATAAAAGAAAAAGAAAAAAAATTATAGAAAATTTTAAAACAAAGAAAAAAGTGAACAAAAAAGAATGATGGCATATAAAAAAAAAAGTAAAAAAAAAGAAGAAAAATTTGGAAGGAGAAAAAGTTAATGAAAAAAATATAAAAATGCAATAGAAAATAACCAAGAATGATAAAAGAAAAAAAGATAAAAAAATTAAAAATTCCAAAACTTTATAAAAATTTATGAAATTATGAATAAAGAAAGAAAATAAAATAAGAAAAAAAATTAAAGCAAAAGAAAAAAGATAGATAAAGCACGAAAAAAGAAAAATACAACAAAAAATTATAAAAAGTAAGAAAATGAAAAAGGACAAAAATTGAATAAAAATTTCAAAAATGAAATGGAATGACAAAATGAAAAAAAAAAAATAGTTTAAAAAATACAAAAAGTTAAAAAACATATAAGACCAAACAATCTAAAAAGTCTGACAAAAAATTAAAAAAGAGAAAAGTTAATGCAAAATAAAAAAAAAAGTATGAGAATTTAAAAACGCAAATAAGAAATGAAAGGAAATTTGTGGAAAAAAAAGAAAAGACAAAAGATTTGGAATAAAAAAGAGAAAAATAAAAAATTTTAAAACAGCGAAAAAATTAAAAAAAGTAAAAATGAAAACATATGAAAAAAAAAAAGCAAAAAGAAGGAAAATTGCAAAGGGAAAAAGTTATTAAGAAATTACAAAGTAGAAAAAAATAAATTAAGAGAAAAAATTAAATAAAATACCAAAAAAGGAAAAAATAAAAAATTAGCGAATCAAAAAAATATAAAAAGACAAAATGAATAATCAAATATAAAATGGAAAAAACTTTTAGTTTATAATTTACAAAGAAAAAGAAAAAAAAAATAACAAATAGAGGAAAAAGATATAAAATACGAAAGATGAAAAATAAAATAAAAGAAAGTGCACAAAAAAATAAGTTTGAGGTTTTAAAGTTATAAAGAAGAAAAAAAAAAGGTGTGAACAAAAAGATTTAAGAAAAAAATAAAAAATGAAAATACAAAATATATAAAATAAAATTTGAGGAAAAGAAGAAAAAAATAAAGAATGAAGAGGCAAAAATATGAAATAAAACAAAAAGAAAAAAATTTATAGAAAATTTTAAAACAAAGAAAAACCTGAACGAAAAAGAATGAAAGCACATAAAAAAAGGTAAAAAAAAGAAGAAAAATTATAAAAATGCAACAGAAAATAACCAAGAATGATAAAAGAAAAAAAGATAGAAAAATAAAAAATTCCAAAACTTTATAAAAATTTATGAAATTATGAATAAAGAAAGAAAATAAAATAAGAAAAAAAATTAAAGCAAAAGAAAAAAGATAGATAAAGCACGAAAAAAGAAAAATACAACAAAAAATTATAAAAAGTAAGAAAATGAAAAAGGACAAAAATTGAATAAAAAATTCAAAAATGAAATGGAATGACAAAATGAAAAAAAAATTAGTTTAAAAAATACAAAAAATTAAAAAACATATAAGACCAAACAATCTAAAAAGTCTGACAAAAAATTAAAAAAGAGAAAAGTTAATGCAAAATAAAAAAAAAAAGTATGAGAATTTAAAAACGCAAATAAGAAATGAAAGGAAATTTGTGGAAAAAAAAGAAAAGACAAAAGATTTGGAATAAAAAAGAGAAAAATAAAAATTTTTAAAACAACGAAAAAATTAAAAAAAGTAAAAATGAAAACATATGGAAAAAAAAAGCAAAAAGAAGGAAAATTGCAAAGGGAAAAAGTTAGTAAAAATTTACAAAGTAAAAAAAAAATAGGGAATCAAAAAAAAAAAAAATAAACAAAGTAAGAAAATAAAAAATTAGGGAATCAAAAAATATAAAAAGACAAAATGAATAAAAATTTCAAATATAAAAAGAAAGTGCACAAAAAAAGAAGTTTGAGGTTTTAAAATTACAAAGAAGAAATAAAAAAAGGTGTGAACAAAAAGATTTAAGAAAAAAATAACAAATGAAAATATAAAATATATAAAAAAAATATTTGAGAAAAAAAATGAGAAAAAGAAGAAAAAAATAAAAAATGAAGAGGCAAAAATATGAAATAAAACAAAAATACAAAAAAAGGACAAAAATTGAATAAAAATTTCAAAAATGAAATGGAATGACAAAATGAAAAAAAATTAGTTTAAAAAATACAAAAAAATTGAAAAACATATAAGTCCTAACAATATAAAAATTCAGACAAAAAATTAAAAAAGAAAAAAGTTAATGCAAAATAAAAAAAAGTATGAGAATTTAAAAATGCAAATAAGAAATGAAAGGAAATTTGTGGAAAAAAAAAGAGAAGCAAGAAAAGACAAAAGATTTGGAATAAAAAATAGAAAAATAAAAATTTTTAAAACAAGGAAAAAATGAAAGCATATGAAAAAAAAGTAAAAAGAAGGAAATTGTGAAGGGAAAAAGTTATTAAAAAATTACAAAGTTGAAAAAAAATAAATTAAGAGAAAAAATTAAATAAAATACCCAGAAAGGAAAAATAAAAATAAACAAAGTAAGAAAATAAAAAATTAGCGAAGCAAAAAAATATAAAAAGACAAATGAATAAAAATTTCAAATATAAAATGGAAAAAACTTTTAGTTTAGAATGTAGAAAGAAAAAGAAAAAAAAAAACAAATAGAGGAAAAAGATATAAAATATGAAAGATGAAAAATAAAATAAAAGAAAGTGCACAAAAAAAGAAGTTTGAGGTTTTAAAATTATAAAGAAGAAATAAAAAAAAGGTGTGAACAAAAAGATTTAAGAAAAAAATAAAAAATGAAAATGCAAAATATATAAAATAAAATTTGAGAAAAAGAAGAAAAAAATAAAAAATGAAGAGGCAAAAATATGAAAAAAAAAATAAAAAGAAAAAAATTTATAGAAAATTTTAAAACAAAGAAAAAAAGTGAACAAAAAAAAATGAAAGCACATAAAAAAAAAAGTAAAAAAAAGAAGAAAAATTTGAAAGGAGAAAAAGTTAATGAAAAATTATAAAAATGCAATAGAAAATAACCAAGAATGATAAAAGAAAAAAAGATAGAAAAATAAAAAATTCTAAAACTTTATAAAAATTTATGAAATTATAAATAAAGAAAGAAAATAAAATACTACAAAAAATTAAAGCAAAAGAAAAAAGATAAATAAAGCACAAAAAAACAAAAATACTACAAAAAATATAAAAAGTAAGAAAATGAAAAAGGACAAAAATTGAATAAAAATTTCAAAAATGAAATGGAATGACAAAATGAAAAAAATTAGTTTAAAAAATACAAAAAATTGAAAAACATATAAGTTCTAACAATATAAAAAGTTTGAGAATTTAAAAACACAAATAAGAAATGAAAGGAAATTTATGGAAAAAAAAAAAGAATTGGAATAAAAAATAGAAAAATAAAATTTTTAAAACGACGAAAAATTAAAATAAGAAAAAAAATTAAAGCAAAAGAAAAAAGATAAATAAAGCATGAAAAAAAAAAACAAAAATACAAAAAAAAATTATAAAAGGTAAGAAAATGAAAGAGGACAAAAAATGAATAAAAATTTCAAAAATGAAATGGAATGACAAAATGAAAATAAAATTAGTTTAAAAAATAAAAAAAAATTGAAAAACATATAAGACCTAACAATATAAAAAGTCAGACAAAAAATTAAAAAAGAGAAAAGTTAATGCAAAATAAAAAAAAAAAAGTATGAGAATTTAAAAGCGCAAATAAGAAATGAAAGGAAATTTGAGGAAAAAAAGAGACAAAAGATTTGGAATAAAAAATAGAAAAATAGAAATTTTTAAAACAACAAAAAAAATTAAAACAAGTAAAAATGAAAGCTTATGAAAAAAAAAAGCAAAAAGAAGGCAAATTATGAAGGGAAAGAGTTATTAAAAAATTACAAAGTAGAAAAAAAAGAAAATACCAAAAAAGGAAAAAATAAAAATAAACAAAGTAAGAAAATAAAAAATTAGCGAATCAAAAAATATAAAAAGACAAAATGAATAAAAATTTGAAATATAAAATGAAAAAAACTATTGGTTCAGAATGTACAAAGAAAAATAAAAAAAATATAACAAACAGAGGAAAAAGATATAAAATATGAAAGATGAAAAATAAAATAAAAGAAAGTGCACAAAAAAAGAAGTTTGAGGTTTTAAAACTATAAAGAAGAAATAAAAAAAGGTGTGAACAAAAAGATTTAAGAAAAAAAAATGAAAATACAAAATATATAAAATAAAATTTGAGAAAAAGAAGAAAAAAATAAAAAATGAAGAGGCAAAAATATGAAATAAAAGAAAAAGAAAAAAAATTATAGAAAATTTTAAAACAAAGAAAAAAGTGAACAAAAAAGAATGATGGCATATAAAAAAAAAAGTAAAAAAAAAGAAGAAAAATTTGGAAGGAGAAAAAGTTAATGAAAAAAATATAAAAATGCAATAGAAAATAACCAAGAATGATAAAAGAAAAAAAGATAAAAAAATTAAAAATTCCAAAACTTTATAAAAATTTATGAAATTATGAATAAAGAAAGAAAATAAAATAAGAAAAAAAATTAAAGCAAAAGAAAAAAGATAGATAAAGCACGAAAAAAGAAAAATACAACAAAAAATTATAAAAAGTAAGAAAATGAAAAAGGACAAAAATTGAATAAAAATTTCAAAAATGAAATGGAATGACAAAATGAAAAAAAAAAAATAGTTTAAAAAATACAAAAAATTAAAAAACATATAAGACCAAACAATCTAAAAAGTCTGACAAAAAATTAAAAAAGAGAAAAGTTAATGCAAAATAAAAAAAAAAAGTATGAGAATTTAAAAACGCAAATAAGAAATGAAAGGAAATTTGTGGAAAAAAAAGAAAAGACAAAAGATTTGGAATAAAAAAGAGAAAAATAAAAAATTTTAAAACAGCGAAAAAATTAAAAAAAGTAAAAATGAAAACATATGAAAAAAAAAAAGCAAAAAGAAGGAAAATTGCAAAGGGAAAAAGTTATTAAGAAATTACAAAGTAGAAAAAAATAAATTAAGAGAAAAAATTAAATAAAATACCAAAAAAGGAAAAAATAAAAAATTAGCGAATCAAAAAAATATAAAAAGACAAAATGAATAATCAAATATAAAATGGAAAAAACTTTTAGTTTATAATTTACAAAGAAAAAGAAAAAAAAAATAACAAATAGAGGAAAAAGATATAAAATACGAAAGATGAAAAATAAAATAAAAGAAAGTGCACAAAAAAATAAGTTTGAGGTTTTAAAGTTATAAAGAAGAAAAAAAAAAGGTGTGAACAAAAAGATTTAAGAAAAAAATAAAAAATGAAAATACAAAATATATAAAATAAAATTTGAGGAAAAGAAGAAAAAAATAAAGAATGAAGAGGCAAAAATATGAAATAAAACAAAAAGAAAAAAATTTATAGAAAATTTTAAAACAAAGAAAAACCTGAACGAAAAAGAATGAAAGCACATAAAAAAAGGTAAAAAAAAGAAGAAAAATTATAAAAATGCAACAGAAAATAACCAAGAATGATAAAAGAAAAAAAGATAGAAAAATAAAAAATTCCAAAACTTTATAAAAATTTATGAAATTATGAATAAAGAAAGAAAATAAAATAAGAAAAAAAATTAAAGCAAAAGAAAAAAGATAGATAAAGCACGAAAAAAGAAAAATACAACAAAAAATTATAAAAAGTAAGAAAATGAAAAAGGACAAAAATTGAATAAAAAATTCAAAAATGAAATGGAATGACAAAATGAAAAAAAAATTAGTTTAAAAAATACAAAAAATTAAAAAACATATAAGACCAAACAATCTAAAAAGTCTGACAAAAAATTAAAAAAGAGAAAAGTTAATGCAAAATAAAAAAAAAAAGTATGAGAATTTAAAAACGCAAATAAGAAATGAAAGGAAATTTGTGGAAAAAAAAGAAAAGACAAAAGATTTGGAATAAAAAAGAGAAAAATAAAAATTTTTAAAACAACGAAAAAATTAAAAAAAGTAAAAATGAAAACATATGGAAAAAAAAAGCAAAAAGAAGGAAAATTGCAAAGGGAAAAAGTTAGTAAAAATTTACAAAGTAAAAAAAAAATAGGGAATCAAAAAAAAAAAAAATAAACAAAGTAAGAAAATAAAAAATTAGGGAATCAAAAAATATAAAAAGACAAAATGAATAAAAATTTCAAATATAAAAAGAAAGTGCACAAAAAAAGAAGTTTGAGGTTTTAAAATTACAAAGAAGAAATAAAAAAAGGTGTGAACAAAAAGATTTAAGAAAAAAATAACAAATGAAAATATAAAATATATAAAAAAAATATTTGAGAAAAAAAATGAGAAAAAGAAGAAAAAAATAAAAAATGAAGAGGCAAAAATATGAAATAAAACAAAAATACAAAAAAAGGACAAAAATTGAATAAAAATTTCAAAAATGAAATGGAATGACAAAATGAAAAAAAATTAGTTTAAAAAATACAAAAAAATTGAAAAACATATAAGTCCTAACAATATAAAAATTCAGACAAAAAATTAAAAAAGAAAAAAGTTAATGCAAAATAAAAAAAAGTATGAGAATTTAAAAATGCAAATAAGAAATGAAAGGAAATTTGTGGAAAAAAAAAGAGAAGCAAGAAAAGACAAAAGATTTGGAATAAAAAATAGAAAAATAAAAATTTTTAAAACAAGGAAAAAATGAAAGCATATGAAAAAAAAGTAAAAAGAAGGAAATTGTGAAGGGAAAAAGTTATTAAAAAATTACAAAGTTGAAAAAAAATAAATTAAGAGAAAAAATTAAATAAAATACCCAGAAAGGAAAAATAAAAATAAACAAAGTAAGAAAATAAAAAATTAGCGAAGCAAAAAAATATAAAAAGACAAATGAATAAAAATTTCAAATATAAAATGGAAAAAACTTTTAGTTTAGAATGTAGAAAGAAAAAGAAAAAAAAAAAACAAATAGAGGAAAAAGATATAAAATATGAAAGATGAAAAATAAAATAAAAGAAAGTGCACAAAAAAAGAAGTTTGAGGTTTTAAAATTATAAAGAAGAAATAAAAAAAAGGTGTGAACAAAAAGATTTAAGAAAAAAATAAAAAATGAAAATGCAAAATATATAAAATAAAATTTGAGAAAAAGAAGAAAAAAATAAAAAATGAAGAGGCAAAAATATGAAAAAAAAAATAAAAAGAAAAAAATTTATAGAAAATTTTAAAACAAAGAAAAAAAGTGAACAAAAAAAAATGAAAGCACATAAAAAAAAAAGTAAAAAAAAGAAGAAAAATTTGAAAGGAGAAAAAGTTAATGAAAAATTATAAAAATGCAATAGAAAATAACCAAGAATGATAAAAGAAAAAAAGATAGAAAAATAAAAAATTCTAAAACTTTATAAAAATTTATGAAATTATAAATAAAGAAAGAAAATAAAATACTACAAAAAATTAAAGCAAAAGAAAAAAGATAAATAAAGCACAAAAAAACAAAAATACTACAAAAAATATAAAAAGTAAGAAAATGAAAAAGGACAAAAATTGAATAAAAATTTCAAAAATGAAATGGAATGACAAAATGAAAAAAATTAGTTTAAAAAATACAAAAAATTGAAAAACATATAAGTTCTAACAATATAAAAAGTTTGAGAATTTAAAAACACAAATAAGAAATGAAAGGAAATTTATGGAAAAAAAAAAAAGAATTGGAATAAAAAATAGAAAAATAAAATTTTTAAAACGACGAAAAATTAAAATAAGAAAAAAAATTAAAGCAAAAGAAAAAAGATAAATAAAGCATGAAAAAAAAAAACAAAAATACAAAAAAAAATTATAAAAGGTAAGAAAATGAAAGAGGACAAAAAATGAATAAAAATTTCAAAAATGAAATGGAATGACAAAATGAAAATAAAATTAGTTTAAAAAATAAAAAAAAATTGAAAAACATATAAGACCTAACAATATAAAAAGTCAGACAAAAAATTAAAAAAGAGAAAAGTTAATGCAAAATAAAAAAAAAAAAGTATGAGAATTTAAAAGCGCAAATAAGAAATGAAAGGAAATTTGAGGAAAAAAAGAGACAAAAGATTTGGAATAAAAAATAGAAAAATAGAAATTTTTAAAACAACAAAAAAAATTAAAACAAGTAAAAATGAAAGCTTATGAAAAAAAAAAGCAAAAAGAAGGCAAATTATGAAGGGAAAGAGTTATTAAAAAATTACAAAGTAGAAAAAAAAGAAAATAAAAAATAAATTAAGAGAAAAAATTAAATAAAATACCAAAAAAGGAAAAAATAAAAATAAACAAAGTAAGAAAATAAAAAATTAGCGAATCAAAAAATATAAAAAGACAAAATGAATAAAAATTTGAAATATAAAATGAAAAAAACTATTGGTTCAGAATGTACAAAGAAAAATAAAAAAAATATAACAAACAGAGGAAAAAGATATAAAATATGAAAGATGAAAAATAAAATAAAAGAAAGTGCACAAAAAAAGAAGTTTGAGGTTTTAAAACTATAAAGAAGAAATAAAAAAAGGTGTGAACAAAAAGATTTAAGAAAAAAAAATGAAAATACAAAATATATAAAATAAAATTTGAGAAAAAGAAGAAAAAAATAAAAAATGAAGAGGCAAAAATATGAAATAAAAGAAAAAGAAAAAAAATTATAGAAAATTTTAAAACAAAGAAAAAAGTGAACAAAAAAGAATGATGGCATATAAAAAAAAAAGTAAAAAAAAAGAAGAAAAATTTGGAAGGAGAAAAAGTTAATGAAAAAAATATAAAAATGCAATAGAAAATAACCAAGAATGATAAAAGAAAAAAAGATAAAAAAATTAAAAATTCCAAAACTTTATAAAAATTTATGAAATTATGAATAAAGAAAGAAAATAAAATAAGAAAAAAAATTAAAGCAAAAGAAAAAAGATAGATAAAGCACGAAAAAAGAAAAATACAACAAAAAATTATAAAAAGTAAGAAAATGAAAAAGGACAAAAATTGAATAAAAATTTCAAAAATGAAATGGAATGACAAAATGAAAAAAAAAAATAGTTTAAAAAATACAAAAAATTAAAAAACATATAAGACCAAACAATCTAAAAAGTCTGACAAAAAATTAAAAAAGAGAAAAGTTAATGCAAAATAAAAAAAAAAAGTATGAGAATTTAAAAACGCAAATAAGAAATGAAAGGAAATTTGTGGAAAAAAAAGAAAAGACAAAAGATTTGGAATAAAAAAGAGAAAAATAAAAAATTTTAAAACAGCGAAAAAATTAAAAAAAGTAAAAATGAAAACATATGAAAAAAAAAAAGCAAAAAGAAGGAAAATTGCAAAGGGAAAAAGTTATTAAGAAATTACAAAGTAGAAAAAAATAAATTAAGAGAAAAAATTAAATAAAATACCAAAAAAGGAAAAAATAAAAAATTAGCGAATCAAAAAAATATAAAAAGACAAAATGAATAATCAAATATAAAATGGAAAAAACTTTTAGTTTATAATTTACAAAGAAAAAGAAAAAAAAAATAACAAATAGAGGAAAAAGATATAAAATACGAAAGATGAAAAATAAAATAAAAGAAAGTGCACAAAAAAATAAGTTTGAGGTTTTAAAGTTATAAAGAAGAAAAAAAAAAGGTGTGAACAAAAAGATTTAAGAAAAAAATAAAAAATGAAAATACAAAATATATAAAATAAAATTTGAGGAAAAGAAGAAAAAAATAAAGAATGAAGAGGCAAAAATATGAAATAAAACAAAAAGAAAAAAATTTATAGAAAATTTTAAAACAAAGAAAAACCTGAACGAAAAAGAATGAAAGCACATAAAAAAAGGTAAAAAAAAGAAGAAAAATTATAAAAAAGCAACAGAAAATAACCAAGAATGATAAAAGAAAAAAAGATAGAAAAATAAAAAATTCCAAAACTTTATAAAAATTTATGAAATTATGAATAAAGAAAGAAAATAAAATAAGAAAAAAAATTAAAGCAAAAGAAAAAAGATAGATAAAGCACGAAAAAAGAAAAATACAACAAAAAATTATAAAAAGTAAGAAAATGAAAAAGGACAAAAATTGAATAAAAAATTCAAAAATGAAATGGAATGACAAAATGAAAAAAAAATTAGTTTAAAAAATACAAAAAATTAAAAAACATATAAGACCAAACAATCTAAAAAGTCTGACAAAAAATTAAAAAAGAGAAAAGTTAATGCAAAATAAAAAAAAAAAGTATGAGAATTTAAAAACGCAAATAAGAAATGAAAGGAAATTTGTGGAAAAAAAAGAAAAGACAAAAGATTTGGAATAAAAAAGAGAAAAATAAAAATTTTTAAAACAACGAAAAAATTAAAAAAAGTAAAAATGAAAACATATGGAAAAAAAAAGCAAAAAGAAGGAAAATTGCAAAGGGAAAAAGTTAGTAAAAATTTACAAAGTAAAAAAAAAATAGGGAATCAAAAAAAAAAAAAATAAACAAAGTAAGAAAATAAAAAATTAGGGAATCAAAAAATATAAAAAGACAAAATGAATAAAAATTTCAAATATAAAAAGAAAGTGCACAAAAAAAGAAGTTTGAGGTTTTAAAATTACAAAGAAGAAATAAAAAAAGGTGTGAACAAAAAGATTTAAGAAAAAAATAACAAATGAAAATATAAAATATATAAAAAAAATATTTGAGAAAAAAAATGAGAAAAAGAAGAAAAAAATAAAAAATGAAGAGGCAAAAATATGAAATAAAACAAAAATACAAAAAAAGGACAAAAATTGAATAAAAATTTCAAAAATGAAATGGAATGACAAAATGAAAAAAAATTAGTTTAAAAAATACAAAAAAATTGAAAAACATATAAGTCCTAACAATATAAAAATTCAGACAAAAAATTAAAAAAGAAAAAAGTTAATGCAAAATAAAAAAAAGTATGAGAATTTAAAAATGCAAATAAGAAATGAAAGGAAATTTGTGGAAAAAAAAAGAGAAGCAAGAAAAGACAAAAGATTTGGAATAAAAAATAGAAAAATAAAAATTTTTAAAACAAGGAAAAAATGAAAGCATATGAAAAAAAAGTAAAAAGAAGGAAATTGTGAAGGGAAAAAGTTATTA
Source organism: Durio zibethinus (assembly GCF_047325235.1). Classification (NCBI taxonomy): domain Eukaryota; kingdom Viridiplantae; phylum Streptophyta; class Magnoliopsida; order Malvales; family Malvaceae; genus Durio; species Durio zibethinus. Next base: position 11,661,768 of record NC_143180.1, on the reverse strand, counting down.
AAAAATTACAAAGTTGAAAAAAAATAAATTAAGAGAAAAAATTAAATAAAATACCCAGAAAGGAAAAATAAAAATAAACAAAGTAAGAAAATAAAAAATTAGCGAAGCAAAAAAATATAAAAAGACAAATGAATAAAAATTTCAAATATAAAATGGAAAAAACTTTTAGTTTAGAATGTAGAAAGAAAAAGAAAAAAAAAAAACAAATAGAGGAAAAAGATATAAAATATGAAAGATGAAAAATAAAATAAAAGAAAGTGCACAAAAAAAGAAGTTTGAGGTTTTAAAATTATAAAGAAGAAATAAAAAAAAGGTGTGAACAAAAAGATTTAAGAAAAAAATAAAAAATGAAAATGCAAAATATATAAAATAAAATTTGAGAAAAAGAAGAAAAAAATAAAAAATGAAGAGGCAAAAATATGAAAAAAAAAATAAAAAGAAAAAAATTTATAGAAAATTTTAAAACAAAGAAAAAAAGTGAACAAAAAAAAATGAAAGCACATAAAAAAAAAAGTAAAAAAAAGAAGAAAAATTTGAAAGGAGAAAAAGTTAATGAAAAATTATAAAAATGCAATAGAAAATAACCAAGAATGATAAAAGAAAAAAAGATAGAAAAATAAAAAATTCTAAAACTTTATAAAAATTTATGAAATTATAAATAAAGAAAGAAAATAAAATACTACAAAAAATTAAAGCAAAAGAAAAAAGATAAATAAAGCACAAAAAAACAAAAATACTACAAAAAATATAAAAAGTAAGAAAATGAAAAAGGACAAAAATTGAATAAAAATTTCAAAAATGAAATGGAATGACAAAATGAAAAAAATTAGTTTAAAAAATACAAAAAATTGAAAAACATATAAGTTCTAACAATATAAAAAGTTTGAGAATTTAAAAACACAAATAAGAAATGAAAGGAAATTTATGGAAAAAAAAAAAAGAATTGGAATAAAAAATAGAAAAATAAAATTTTTAAAACGACGAAAAATTAAAATAAGAAAAAAAATTAAAGCAAAAGAAAAAAGATAAATAAAGCATGAAAAAAAAAAACAAAAATACAAAAAAAAATTATAAAAGGTAAGAAAATGAAAGAGGACAAAAAATGAATAAAAATTTCAAAAATGAAATGGAATGACAAAATGAAAATAAAATTAGTTTAAAAAATAAAAAAAAAATTGAAAAACATATAAGACCTAACAATATAAAAAGTCAGACAAAAAATTAAAAAAGAGAAAAGTTAATGCAAAATAAAAAAAAAAAAGTATGAGAATTTAAAAGCGCAAATAAGAAATGAAAGGAAATTTGAGGAAAAAAAGAGACAAAAGATTTGGAATAAAAAATAGAAAAATAGAAATTTTTAAAACAACAAAAAAAATTAAAACAAGTAAAAATGAAAGCTTATGAAAAAAAAAAGCAAAAAGAAGGCAAATTATGAAGGGAAAGAGTTATTAAAAAATTACAAAGTAGAAAAAAAAGAAAATACCAAAAAAGGAAAAAATAAAAATAAACAAAGTAAGAAAATAAAAAATTAGCGAATCAAAAAATATAAAAAGACAAAATGAATAAAAATTTGAAATATAAAATGAAAAAAACTATTGGTTCAGAATGTACAAAGAAAAATAAAAAAAATATAACAAACAGAGGAAAAAGATATAAAATATGAAAGATGAAAAATAAAATAAAAGAAAGTGCACAAAAAAAGAAGTTTGAGGTTTTAAAACTATAAAGAAGAAATAAAAAAAGGTGTGAACAAAAAGATTTAAGAAAAAAAAATGAAAATACAAAATATATAAAATAAAATTTGAGAAAAAGAAGAAAAAAATAAAAAATGAAGAGGCAAAAATATGAAATAAAAGAAAAAGAAAAAAAATTATAGAAAATTTTAAAACAAAGAAAAAAGTGAACAAAAAAGAATGATGGCATATAAAAAAAAAAGTAAAAAAAAAGAAGAAAAATTTGGAAGGAGAAAAAGTTAATGAAAAAAATATAAAAATGCAATAGAAAATAACCAAGAATGATAAAAGAAAAAAAGATAAAAAAATTAAAAATTCCAAAACTTTATAAAAATTTATGAAATTATGAATAAAGAAAGAAAATAAAATAAGAAAAAAAATTAAAGCAAAAGAAAAAAGATAGATAAAGCACGAAAAAAGAAAAATACAACAAAAAATTATAAAAAGTAAGAAAATGAAAAAGGACAAAAATTGAATAAAAATTTCAAAAATGAAATGGAATGACAAAATGAAAAAAAAAAAATAGTTTAAAAAATACAAAAAATTAAAAAACATATAAGACCAAACAATCTAAAAAGTCTGACAAAAAATTAAAAAAGAGAAAAGTTAATGCAAAATAAAAAAAAAAAGTATGAGAATTTAAAAACGCAAATAAGAAATGAAAGGAAATTTGTGGAAAAAAAAGAAAAGACAAAAGATTTGGAATAAAAAAGAGAAAAATAAAAAATTTTAAAACAGCGAAAAAATTAAAAAAAGTAAAAATGAAAACATATGAAAAAAAAAAAGCAAAAAGAAGGAAAATTGCAAAGGGAAAAAGTTATTAAGAAATTACAAAGTAGAAAAAAATAAATTAAGAGAAAAAATTAAATAAAATACCAAAAAAGGAAAAAATAAAAAATTAGCGAATCAAAAAAATATAAAAAGACAAAATGAATAATCAAATATAAAATGGAAAAAACTTTTAGTTTATAATTTACAAAGAAAAAGAAAAAAAAAATAACAAATAGAGGAAAAAGATATAAAATACGAAAGATGAAAAATAAAATAAAAGAAAGTGCACAAAAAAATAAGTTTGAGGTTTTAAAGTTATAAAGAAGAAAAAAAAAAGGTGTGAACAAAAAGATTTAAGAAAAAAATAAAAAATGAAAATACAAAATATATAAAATAAAATTTGAGGAAAAGAAGAAAAAAATAAAGAATGAAGAGGCAAAAATATGAAATAAAACAAAAAGAAAAAAATTTATAGAAAATTTTAAAACAAAGAAAAACCTGAACGAAAAAGAATGAAAGCACATAAAAAAAGGTAAAAAAAAGAAGAAAAATTATAAAAAAGCAACAGAAAATAACCAAGAATGATAAAAGAAAAAAAGATAGAAAAATAAAAAATTCCAAAACTTTATAAAAATTTATGAAATTATGAATAAAGAAAGAAAATAAAATAAGAAAAAAAATTAAAGCAAAAGAAAAAAGATAGATAAAGCACGAAAAAAGAAAAATACAACAAAAAATTATAAAAAGTAAGAAAATGAAAAAGGACAAAAATTGAATAAAAAATTCAAAAATGAAATGGAATGACAAAATGAAAAAAAAATTAGTTTAAAAAATACAAAAAATTAAAAAACATATAAGACCAAACAATCTAAAAAGTCTGACAAAAAATTAAAAAAGAGAAAAGTTAATGCAAAATAAAAAAAAAAAGTATGAGAATTTAAAAACGCAAATAAGAAATGAAAGGAAATTTGTGGAAAAAAAAGAAAAGACAAAAGATTTGGAATAAAAAAGAGAAAAATAAAAATTTTTAAAACAACGAAAAAATTAAAAAAAGTAAAAATGAAAACATATGGAAAAAAAAAGCAAAAAGAAGGAAAATTGCAAAGGGAAAAAGTTAGTAAAAATTTACAAAGTAAAAAAAAAATAGGGAATCAAAAAAAAAAAAAATAAACAAAGTAAGAAAATAAAAAATTAGGGAATCAAAAAATATAAAAAGACAAAATGAATAAAAATTTCAAATATAAAAAGAAAGTGCACAAAAAAAGAAGTTTGAGGTTTTAAAATTACAAAGAAGAAATAAAAAAAGGTGTGAACAAAAAGATTTAAGAAAAAAATAACAAATGAAAATATAAAATATATAAAAAAAATATTTGAGAAAAAAAATGAGAAAAAGAAGAAAAAAATAAAAAATGAAGAGGCAAAAATATGAAATAAAACAAAAATACAAAAAAAGGACAAAAATTGAATAAAAATTTCAAAAATGAAATGGAATGACAAAATGAAAAAAAATTAGTTTAAAAAATACAAAAAAATTGAAAAACATATAAGTCCTAACAATATAAAAATTCAGACAAAAAATTAAAAAAGAAAAAAGTTAATGCAAAATAAAAAAAAGTATGAGAATTTAAAAATGCAAATAAGAAATGAAAGGAAATTTGTGGAAAAAAAAAGAGAAGCAAGAAAAGACAAAAGATTTGGAATAAAAAATAGAAAAATAAAAATTTTTAAAACAAGGAAAAAATGAAAGCATATGAAAAAAAAGTAAAAAGAAGGAAATTGTGAAGGGAAAAAGTTATTAAAAAATTACAAAGTTGAAAAAAAATAAATTAAGAGAAAAAATTAAATAAAATACCCAGAAAGGAAAAATAAAAATAAACAAAGTAAGAAAATAAAAAATTAGCGAAGCAAAAAAATATAAAAAGACAAATGAATAAAAATTTCAAATATAAAATGGAAAAAACTTTTAGTTTAGAATGTAGAAAGAAAAAGAAAAAAAAAAAACAAATAGAGGAAAAAGATATAAAATATGAAAGATGAAAAATAAAATAAAAGAAAGTGCACAAAAAAAGAAGTTTGAGGTTTTAAAATTATAAAGAAGAAATAAAAAAAAGGTGTGAACAAAAAGATTTAAGAAAAAAATAAAAAATGAAAATGCAAAATATATAAAATAAAATTTGAGAAAAAGAAGAAAAAAATAAAAAATGAAGAGGCAAAAATATGAAAAAAAAAATAAAAAGAAAAAAATTTATAGAAAATTTTAAAACAAAGAAAAAAAAGTGAACAAAAAAAAATGAAAGCACATAAAAAAAAAAGTAAAAAAAAGAAGAAAAATTTGAAAGGAGAAAAAGTTAATGAAAAATTATAAAAATGCAATAGAAAATAACCAAGAATGATAAAAGAAAAAAAGATAGAAAAATAAAAAATTCTAAAACTTTATAAAAATTTATGAAATTATAAATAAAGAAAGAAAATAAAATACTACAAAAAATTAAAGCAAAAGAAAAAAGATAAATAAAGCACAAAAAAACAAAAATACTACAAAAAATATAAAAAGTAAGAAAATGAAAAAGGACAAAAATTGAATAAAAATTTCAAAAATGAAATGGAATGACAAAATGAAAAAAATTAGTTTAAAAAATACAAAAAATTGAAAAACATATAAGTTCTAACAATATAAAAAGTTTGAGAATTTAAAAACACAAATAAGAAATGAAAGGAAATTTATGGAAAAAAAAAAAAGAATTGGAATAAAAAATAGAAAAATAAAATTTTTAAAACGACGAAAAATTAAAATAAGAAAAAAAATTAAAGCAAAAGAAAAAAGATAAATAAAGCATGAAAAAAAAAAACAAAAATACAAAAAAAAATTATAAAAGGTAAGAAAATGAAAGAGGACAAAAAATGAATAAAAATTTCAAAAATGAAATGGAATGACAAAATGAAAATAAAATTAGTTTAAAAAATAAAAAAAAAATTGAAAAACATATAAGACCTAACAATATAAAAAGTCAGACAAAAAATTAAAAAAGAGAAAAGTTAATGCAAAATAAAAAAAAAAAAGTATGAGAATTTAAAAGCGCAAATAAGAAATGAAAGGAAATTTGAGGAAAAAAAGAGACAAAAGATTTGGAATAAAAAATAGAAAAATAGAAATTTTTAAAACAACAAAAAAAATTAAAACAAGTAAAAATGAAAGCTTATGAAAAAAAAAAGCAAAAAGAAGGCAAATTATGAAGGGAAAGAGTTATTAAAAAATTACAAAGTAGAAAAAAAAGAAAATACCAAAAAAGGAAAAAATAAAAATAAACAAAGTAAGAAAATAAAAAATTAGCGAATCAAAAAATATAAAAAGACAAAATGAATAAAAATTTGAAATATAAAATGAAAAAAACTATTGGTTCAGAATGTACAAAGAAAAATAAAAAAAATATAACAAACAGAGGAAAAAGATATAAAATATGAAAGATGAAAAATAAAATAAAAGAAAGTGCACAAAAAAAGAAGTTTGAGGTTTTAAAACTATAAAGAAGAAATAAAAAAAGGTGTGAACAAAAAGATTTAAGAAAAAAAAATGAAAATACAAAATATATAAAATAAAATTTGAGAAAAAGAAGAAAAAAATAAAAAATGAAGAGGCAAAAATATGAAATAAAAGAAAAAGAAAAAAAATTATAGAAAATTTTAAAACAAAGAAAAAAGTGAACAAAAAAGAATGATGGCATATAAAAAAAAAAGTAAAAAAAAAGAAGAAAAATTTGGAAGGAGAAAAAGTTAATGAAAAAAATATAAAAATGCAATAGAAAATAACCAAGAATGATAAAAGAAAAAAAGATAAAAAAATTAAAAATTCCAAAACTTTATAAAAATTTATGAAATTATGAATAAAGAAAGAAAATAAAATAAGAAAAAAAATTAAAGCAAAAGAAAAAAGATAGATAAAGCACGAAAAAAGAAAAATACAACAAAAAATTATAAAAAGTAAGAAAATGAAAAAGGACAAAAATTGAATAAAAATTTCAAAAATGAAATGGAATGACAAAATGAAAAAAAAAAATAGTTTAAAAAATACAAAAAATTAAAAAACATATAAGACCAAACAATCTAAAAAGTCTGACAAAAAATTAAAAAAGAGAAAAGTTAATGCAAAATAAAAAAAAAAAGTATGAGAATTTAAAAACGCAAATAAGAAATGAAAGGAAATTTGTGGAAAAAAAAGAAAAGACAAAAGATTTGGAATAAAAAAGAGAAAAATAAAAAATTTTAAAACAGCGAAAAAATTAAAAAAAGTAAAAATGAAAACATATGAAAAAAAAAAAGCAAAAAGAAGGAAAATTGCAAAGGGAAAAAGTTATTAAGAAATTACAAAGTAGAAAAAAATAAATTAAGAGAAAAAATTAAATAAAATACCAAAAAAGGAAAAAATAAAAAATTAGCGAATCAAAAAAATATAAAAAGACAAAATGAATAATCAAATATAAAATGGAAACAACTTTTAGTTTATAATTTACAAAGAAAAAGAAAAAAAAAATAACAAATAGAGGAAAAAGATATAAAATACGAAAGATGAAAAATAAAATAAAAGAAAGTGCACAAAAAAATAAGTTTGAGGTTTTAAAGTTATAAAGAAGAAAAAAAAAAGGTGTGAACAAAAAGATTTAAGAAAAAAATAAAAAATGAAAATACAAAATATATAAAATAAAATTTGAGGAAAAGAAGAAAAAAATAAAGAATGAAGAGGCAAAAATATGAAATAAAACAAAAAGAAAAAAATTTATAGAAAATTTTAAAACAAAGAAAAACCTGAACGAAAAAGAATGAAAGCACATAAAAAAAGGTAAAAAAAAGAAGAAAAATTATAAAAATGCAACAGAAAATAACCAAGAATGATAAAAGAAAAAAAGATAGAAAAATAAAAAATTCCAAAACTTTATAAAAATTTATGAAATTATGAATAAAGAAAGAAAATAAAATAAGAAAAAAAATTAAAGCAAAAGAAAAAAGATAGATAAAGCACGAAAAAAGAAAAATACAACAAAAAATTATAAAAAGTAAGAAAATGAAAAAGGACAAAAATTGAATAAAAAATTCAAAAATGAAATGGAATGACAAAATGAAAAAAAAATTAGTTTAAAAAATACAAAAAATTAAAAAACATATAAGACCAAACAATCTAAAAAGTCTGACAAAAAATTAAAAAAGAGAAAAGTTAATGCAAAATAAAAAAAAAAAGTATGAGAATTTAAAAACGCAAATAAGAAATGAAAGGAAATTTGTGGAAAAAAAAGAAAAGACAAAAGATTTGGAATAAAAAAGAGAAAAATAAAAATTTTTAAAACAACGAAAAAATTAAAAAAAGTAAAAATGAAAACATATGGAAAAAAAAAGCAAAAAGAAGGAAAATTGCAAAGGGAAAAAGTTAGTAAAAATTTACAAAGTAAAAAAAAAATAGGGAATCAAAAAAAAAAAAAATAAACAAAGTAAGAAAATAAAAAATTAGGGAATCAAAAAATATAAAAAGACAAAATGAATAAAAATTTCAAATATAAAAAGAAAGTGCACAAAAAAAGAAGTTTGAGGTTTTAAAATTACAAAGAAGAAATAAAAAAAGGTGTGAACAAAAAGATTTAAGAAAAAAATAACAAATGAAAATATAAAATATATAAAAAAAATATTTGAGAAAAAAAATGAGAAAAAGAAGAAAAAAATAAAAAATGAAGAGGCAAAAATATGAAATAAAACAAAAATACAAAAAAAGGACAAAAATTGAATAAAAATTTCAAAAATGAAATGGAATGACAAAATGAAAAAAAATTAGTTTAAAAAATACAAAAAAATTGAAAAACATATAAGTCCTAACAATATAAAAATTCAGACAAAAAATTAAAAAAGAAAAAAGTTAATGCAAAATAAAAAAAAGTATGAGAATTTAAAAATGCAAATAAGAAATGAAAGGAAATTTGTGGAAAAAAAAAGAGAAGCAAGAAAAGACAAAAGATTTGGAATAAAAAATAGAAAAATAAAAATTTTTAAAACAAGGAAAAAATGAAAGCATATGAAAAAAAAGTAAAAAGAAGGAAATTGTGAAGGGAAAAAGTTATTAAAAAATTACAAAGTTGAAAAAAAATAAATTAAGAGAAAAAATTAAATAAAATACCCAGAAAGGAAAAATAAAAATAAACAAAGTAAGAAAATAAAAAATTAGCGAAGCAAAAAAATATAAAAAGACAAATGAATAAAAATTTCAAATATAAAATGGAAAAAACTTTTAGTTTAGAATGTAGAAAGAAAAAGAAAAAAAAAAAACAAATAGAGGAAAAAGATATAAAATATGAAAGATGAAAAATAAAATAAAAGAAAGTGCACAAAAAAAGAAGTTTGAGGTTTTAAAATTATAAAGAAGAAATAAAAAAAAGGTGTGAACAAAAAGATTTAAGAAAAAAATAAAAAATGAAAATGCAAAATATATAAAATAAAATTTGAGAAAAAGAAGAAAAAAATAAAAAATGAAGAGGCAAAAATATGAAAAAAAAAATAAAAAGAAAAAAATTTATAGAAAATTTTAAAACAAAGAAAAAAAGTGAACAAAAAAAAATGAAAGCACATAAAAAAAAAAGTAAAAAAAAGAAGAAAAATTTGAAAGGAGAAAAAGTTAATGAAAAATTATAAAAATGCAATAGAAAATAACCAAGAATGATAAAAGAAAAAAAGATAGAAAAATAAAAAATTCTAAAACTTTATAAAAATTTATGAAATTATAAATAAAGAAAGAAAATAAAATACTACAAAAAATTAAAGCAAAAGAAAAAAGATAAATAAAGCACAAAAAAACAAAAATACTACAAAAAATATAAAAAGTAAGAAAATGAAAAAGGACAAAAATTGAATAAAAATTTCAAAAATGAAATGGAATGACAAAATGAAAAAAATTAGTTTAAAAAATACAAAAAATTGAAAAACATATAAGTTCTAACAATATAAAAAGTTTGAGAATTTAAAAACACAAATAAGAAATGAAAGGAAATTTATGGAAAAAAAAAAAAGAATTGGAATAAAAAATAGAAAAATAAAATTTTTAAAACGACGAAAAATTAAAATAAGAAAAAAAATTAAAGCAAAAGAAAAAAGATAAATAAAGCATGAAAAAAAAAAACAAAAATACAAAAAAAAATTATAAAAGGTAAGAAAATGAAAGAGGACAAAAAATGAATAAAAATTTCAAAAATGAAATGGAATGACAAAATGAAAATAAAATTAGTTTAAAAAATAAAAAAAAAATTGAAAAACATATAAGACCTAACAATATAAAAAGTCAGACAAAAAATTAAAAAAGAGAAAAGTTAATGCAAAATAAAAAAAAAAAGTATGAGAATTTAAAAGCGCAAATAAGAAATGAAAGGAAATTTGAGGAAAAAAAGAGACAAAAGATTTGGAATAAAAAATAGAAAAATAGAAATTTTTAAAACAACAAAAAAAATTAAAACAAGTAAAAATGAAAGCTTATGAAAAAAAAAAGCAAAAAGAAGGCAAATTATGAAGGGAAAGAGTTATTAAAAAATTACAAAGTAGAAAAAAAAGAAAATACCAAAAAAGGAAAAAATAAAAATAAACAAAGTAAGAAAATAAAAAATTAGCGAATCAAAAAATATAAAAAGACAAAATGAATAAAAATTTGAAATATAAAATGAAAAAAACTATTGGTTCAGAATGTACAAAGAAAAATAAAAAAAATATAACAAACAGAGGAAAAAGATATAAAATATGAAAGATGAAAAATAAAATAAAAGAAAGTGCACAAAAAAAGAAGTTTGAGGTTTTAAAACTATAAAGAAGAAATAAAAAAAGGTGTGAACAAAAAGATTTAAGAAAAAAAAATGAAAATACAAAATATATAAAATAAAATTTGAGAAAAAGAAGAAAAAAATAAAAAATGAAGAGGCAAAAATATGAAATAAAAGAAAAAGAAAAAAAATTATAGAAAATTTTAAAACAAAGAAAAAAGTGAACAAAAAAGAATGATGGCATATAAAAAAAAAAGTAAAAAAAAAGAAGAAAAATTTGGAAGGAGAAAAAGTTAATGAAAAAAATATAAAAATGCAATAGAAAATAACCAAGAATGATAAAAGAAAAAAAGATAAAAAAATTAAAAATTCCAAAACTTTATAAAAATTTATGAAATTATGAATAAAGAAAGAAAATAAAATAAGAAAAAAAATTAAAGCAAAAGAAAAAAGATAGATAAAGCACGAAAAAAGAAAAATACAACAAAAAATTATAAAAAGTAAGAAAATGAAAAAGGACAAAAATTGAATAAAAATTTCAAAAATGAAATGGAATGACAAAATGAAAAAAAAAAAATAGTTTAAAAAATACAAAAAATTAAAAAACATATAAGACCAAACAATCTAAAAAGTCTGACAAAAAATTAAAAAAGAGAAAAGTTAATGCAAAATAAAAAAAAAAGTATGAGAATTTAAAAACGCAAATAAGAAATGAAAGGAAATTTGTGGAAAAAAAAGAAAAGACAAAAGATTTGGAATAAAAAAGAGAAAAATAAAAAATTTTAAAACAGCGAAAAAATTAAAAAAAGTAAAAATGAAAACATATGAAAAAAAAAAAGCAAAAAGAAGGAAAATTGCAAAGGGAAAAAGTTATTAAGAAATTACAAAGTAGAAAAAAATAAATTAAGAGAAAAAATTAAATAAAATACCAAAAAAGGAAAAAATAAAAAATTAGCGAATCAAAAAAATATAAAAAGACAAAATGAATAATCAAATATAAAATGGAAACAACTTTTAGTTTATAATTTACAAAGAAAAAGAAAAAAAAAATAACAAATAGAGGAAAAAGATATAAAATACGAAAGATGAAAAATAAAATAAAAGAAAGTGCACAAAAAAATAAGTTTGAGGTTTTAAAGTTATAAAGAAGAAAAAAAAAAGGTGTGAACAAAAAGATTTAAGAAAAAAATAAAAAATGAAAATACAAAATATATAAAATAAAATTTGAGGAAAAGAAGAAAAAAATAAAGAATGAAGAGGCAAAAATATGAAATAAAACAAAAAGAAAAAAATTTATAGAAAATTTTAAAACAAAGAAAAACCTGAACGAAAAAGAATGAAAGCACATAAAAAAAGGTAAAAAAAAGAAGAAAAATTATAAAAATGCAACAGAAAATAACCAAGAATGATAAAAGAAAAAAAGATAGAAAAATAAAAAATTCCAAAACTTTATAAAAATTTATGAAATTATGAATAAAGAAAGAAAATAAAATAAGAAAAAAAATTAAAGCAAAAGAAAAAAGATAGATAAAGCACGAAAAAAGAAAAATACAACAAAAAATTATAAAAAGTAAGAAAATGAAAAAGGACAAAAATTGAATAAAAAATTCAAAAATGAAATGGAATGACAAAATGAAAAAAAAATTAGTTTAAAAAATACAAAAAATTAAAAAACATATAAGACCAAACAATCTAAAAAGTCTGACAAAAAATTAAAAAAGAGAAAAGTTAATGCAAAATAAAAAAAAAAAGTATGAGAATTTAAAAACGCAAATAAGAAATGAAAGGAAATTTGTGGAAAAAAAAGAAAAGACAAAAGATTTGGAATAAAAAAGAGAAAAATAAAAATTTTTAAAACAACGAAAAAATTAAAAAAAGTAAAAATGAAAACATATGGAAAAAAAAAGCAAAAAGAAGGAAAATTGCAAAGGGAAAAAGTTAGTAAAAATTTACAAAGTAAAAAAAAAATAGGGAATCAAAAAAAAAAAAAATAAACAAAGTAAGAAAATAAAAAATTAGGGAATCAAAAAATATAAAAAGACAAAATGAATAAAAATTTCAAATATAAAAAGAAAGTGCACAAAAAAAGAAGTTTGAGGTTTTAAAATTACAAAGAAGAAATAAAAAAAGGTGTGAACAAAAAGATTTAAGAAAAAAATAACAAATGAAAATATAAAATATATAAAAAAAATATTTGAGAAAAAAAATGAGAAAAAGAAGAAAAAAATAAAAAATGAAGAGGCAAAAATATGAAATAAAACAAAAATACAAAAAAAGGACAAAAATTGAATAAAAATTTCAAAAATGAAATGGAATGACAAAATGAAAAAAAATTAGTTTAAAAAATACAAAAAAATTGAAAAACATATAAGTCCTAACAATATAAAAATTCAGACAAAAAATTAAAAAAGAAAAAAGTTAATGCAAAATAAAAAAAAGTATGAGAATTTAAAAATGCAAATAAGAAATGAAAGGAAATTTGTGGAAAAAAAAAGAGAAGCAAGAAAAGACAAAAGATTTGGAATAAAAAATAGAAAAATAAAAATTTTTAAAACAAGGAAAAAATGAAAGCATATGAAAAAAAAGTAAAAAGAAGGAAATTGTGAAGGGAAAAAGTTATTAAAAAATTACAAAGTTGAAAAAAAATAAATTAAGAGAAAAAATTAAATAAAATACCCAGAAAGGAAAAATAAAAATAAACAAAGTAAGAAAATAAAAAATTAGCGAAGCAAAAAAATATAAAAAGACAAATGAATAAAAATTTCAAATATAAAATGGAAAAAACTTTTAGTTTAGAATGTAGAAAGAAAAAGAAAAAAAAAAAACAAATAGAGGAAAAAGATATAAAATATGAAAGATGAAAAATAAAATAAAAGAAAGTGCACAAAAAAAGAAGTTTGAGGTTTTAAAATTATAAAGAAGAAATAAAAAAAAGGTGTGAACAAAAAGATTTAAGAAAAAAATAAAAAATGAAAATGCAAAATATATAAAATAAAATTTGAGAAAAAGAAGAAAAAAATAAAAAATGAAGAGGCAAAAATATGAAAAAAAAAATAAAAAGAAAAAAATTTATAGAAAATTTTAAAACAAAGAAAAAAAGTGAACAAAAAAAAATGAAAGCACATAAAAAAAAAAGTAAAAAAAAGAAGAAAAATTTGAAAGGAGAAAAAGTTAATGAAAAATTATAAAAATGCAATAGAAAATAACCAAGAATGATAAAAGAAAAAAAGATAGAAAAATAAAAAATTCTAAAACTTTATAAAAATTTATGAAATTATAAATAAAGAAAGAAAATAAAATACTACAAAAAATTAAAGCAAAAGAAAAAAGATAAATAAAGCACAAAAAAACAAAAATACTACAAAAAATATAAAAAGTAAGAAAATGAAAAAGGACAAAAATTGAATAAAAATTTCAAAAATGAAATGGAATGACAAAATGAAAAAAATTAGTTTAAAAAATACAAAAAATTGAAAAACATATAAGTTCTAACAATATAAAAAGTTTGAGAATTTAAAAACACAAATAAGAAATGAAAGGAAATTTATGGAAAAAAAAAAAAGAATTGGAATAAAAAATAGAAAAATAAAATTTTTAAAACGACGAAAAATTAAAATAAGAAAAAAAATTAAAGCAAAAGAAAAAAGATAAATAAAGCATGAAAAAAAAAAACAAAAATACAAAAAAAAATTATAAAAGGTAAGAAAATGAAAGAGGACAAAAAATGAATAAAAATTTCAAAAATGAAATGGAATGACAAAATGAAAATAAAATTAGTTTAAAAAATAAAAAAAAAATTGAAAAACATATAAGACCTAACAATATAAAAAGTCAGACAAAAAATTAAAAAAGAGAAAAGTTAATGCAAAATAAAAAAAAAAAAGTATGAGAATTTAAAAGCGCAAATAAGAAATGAAAGGAAATTTGAGGAAAAAAAGAGACAAAAGATTTGGAATAAAAAATAGAAAAATAGAAATTTTTAAAACAACAAAAAAAATTAAAACAAGTAAAAATGAAAGCTTATGAAAAAAAAAAGCAAAAAGAAGGCAAATTATGAAGGGAAAGAGTTATTAAAAAATTACAAAGTAGAAAAAAAAGAAAATACCAAAAAAGGAAAAAATAAAAATAAACAAAGTAAGAAAATAAAAAATTAGCGAATCAAAAAATATAAAAAGACAAAATGAATAAAAATTTGAAATATAAAATGAAAAAAACTATTGGTTCAGAATGTACAAAGAAAAATAAAAAAAATATAACAAACAGAGGAAAAAGATATAAAATATGAAAGATGAAAAATAAAATAAAAGAAAGTGCACAAAAAAAGAAGTTTGAGGTTTTAAAACTATAAAGAAGAAATAAAAAAAGGTGTGAACAAAAAGATTTAAGAAAAAAAAATGAAAATACAAAATATATAAAATAAAATTTGAGAAAAAGAAGAAAAAAATAAAAAATGAAGAGGCAAAAATATGAAATAAAAGAAAAAGAAAAAAAATTATAGAAAATTTTAAAACAAAGAAAAAAGTGAACAAAAAAGAATGATGGCATATAAAAAAAAAAGTAAAAAAAAAGAAGAAAAATTTGGAAGGAGAAAAAGTTAATGAAAAAAATATAAAAATGCAATAGAAAATAACCAAGAATGATAAAAGAAAAAAAGATAAAAAAATTAAAAATTCCAAAACTTTATAAAAAATTATGAAATTATGAATAAAGAAAGAAAATAAAATAAGAAAAAAAATTAAAGCAAAAGAAAAAAGATAGATAAAGCACGAAAAAAGAAAAATACAACAAAAAATTATAAAAAGTAAGAAAATGAAAAAGGACAAAAATTGAATAAAAATTTCAAAAATGAAATGGAATGACAAAATGAAAAAAAAAAAATAGTTTAAAAAATACAAAAAATTAAAAAACATATAAGACCAAACAATCTAAAAAGTCTGACAAAAAATTAAAAAAGAGAAAAGTTAATGCAAAATAAAAAAAAAAGTATGAGAATTTAAAAACGCAAATAAGAAATGAAAGGAAATTTGTGGAAAAAAAAGAAAAGACAAAAGATTTGGAATAAAAAAGAGAAAAATAAAAAATTTTAAAACAGCGAAAAAATTAAAAAAAGTAAAAATGAAAACATATGAAAAAAAAAAAGCAAAAAGAAGGAAAATTGCAAAGGGAAAAAGTTATTAAGAAATTACAAAGTAGAAAAAAATAAATTAAGAGAAAAAATTAAATAAAATACCAAAAAAGGAAAAAATAAAAAATTAGCGAATCAAAAAAATATAAAAAAACAAAATGAATAATCAAATATAAAATGGAAACAACTTTTAGTTTATAATTTACAAAGAAAAAGAAAAAAAAAATAACAAATAGAGGAAAAAGATATAAAATACGAAAGATGAAAAATAAAATAAAAGAAAGTGCACAAAAAAATAAGTTTGAGGTTTTAAAGTTATAAAGAAGAAAAAAAAAAGGTGTGAACAAAAAGATTTAAGAAAAAAATAAAAAATGAAAATACAAAATATATAAAATAAAATTTGAGGAAAAGAAGAAAAAAATAAAGAATGAAGAGGCAAAAATATGAAATAAAACAAAAAGAAAAAAATTTATAGAAAATTTTAAAACAAAGAAAAACCTGAACGAAAAAGAATGAAAGCACATAAAAAAAGGTAAAAAAAAGAAGAAAAATTATAAAAATGCAACAGAAAATAACCAAGAATGATAAAAGAAAAAAAGATAGAAAAATAAAAAATTCCAAAACTTTATAAAAATTTATGAAATTATGAATAAAGAAAGAAAATAAAATAAGAAAAAAAATTAAAGCAAAAGAAAAAAGATAGATAAAGCACGAAAAAAGAAAAATACAACAAAAAATTATAAAAAGTAAGAAAATGAAAAAGGACAAAAATTGAATAAAAAATTCAAAAATGAAATGGAATGACAAAATGAAAAAAAAATTAGTTTAAAAAATACAAAAAATTAAAAAACATATAAGACCAAACAATCTAAAAAGTCTGACAAAAAATTAAAAAAGAGAAAAGTTAATGCAAAATAAAAAAAAAAAGTATGAGAATTTAAAAACGCAAATAAGAAATGAAAGGAAATTTGTGGAAAAAAAAGAAAAGACAAAAGATTTGGAATAAAAAAGAGAAAAATAAAAATTTTTAAAACAACGAAAAAATTAAAAAAAGTAAAAATGAAAACATATGGAAAAAAAAAGCAAAAAGAAGGAAAATTGCAAAGGGAAAAAGTTAGTAAAAATTTACAAAGTAAAAAAAAAATAGGGAATCAAAAAAAAAAAAAATAAACAAAGTAAGAAAATAAAAAATTAGGGAATCAAAAAATATAAAAAGACAAAATGAATAAAAATTTCAAATATAAAAAGAAAGTGCACAAAAAAAGAAGTTTGAGGTTTTAAAATTACAAAGAAGAAATAAAAAAAGGTGTGAACAAAAAGATTTAAGAAAAAAATAACAAATGAAAATATAAAATATATAAAAAAAATATTTGAGAAAAAAAATGAGAAAAAGAAGAAAAAAATAAAAAATGAAGAGGCAAAAATATGAAATAAAACAAAAATACAAAAAAAGGACAAAAATTGAATAAAAATTTCAAAAATGAAATGGAATGACAAAATGAAAAAAAATTAGTTTAAAAAATACAAAAAAATTGAAAAACATATAAGTCCTAACAATATAAAAATTCAGACAAAAAATTAAAAAAGAAAAAAGTTAATGCAAAATAAAAAAAAGTATGAGAATTTAAAAATGCAAATAAGAAATGAAAGGAAATTTGTGGAAAAAAAAAGAGAAGCAAGAAAAGACAAAAGATTTGGAATAAAAAATAGAAAAATAAAAATTTTTAAAACAAGGAAAAAATGAAAGCATATGAAAAAAAAGTAAAAAGAAGGAAATTGTGAAGGGAAAAAGTTATTAAAAAATTACAAAGTTGAAAAAAAATAAATTAAGAGAAAAAATTAAATAAAATACCCAGAAAGGAAAAATAAAAATAAACAAAGTAAGAAAATAAAAAATTAGCGAAGCAAAAAAATATAAAAAGACAAATGAATAAAAATTTCAAATATAAAATGGAAAAAACTTTTAGTTTAGAATGTAGAAAGAAAAAGAAAAAAAAAAAACAAATAGAGGAAAAAGATATAAAATATGAAAGATGAAAAATAAAATAAAAGAAAGTGCACAAAAAAAGAAGTTTGAGGTTTTAAAATTATAAAGAAGAAATAAAAAAAAGGTGTGAACAAAAAGATTTAAGAAAAAAATAAAAAATGAAAATGCAAAATATATAAAATAAAATTTGAGAAAAAGAAGAAAAAAATAAAAAATGAAGAGGCAAAAATATGAAAAAAAAAATAAAAAGAAAAAAATTTATAGAAAATTTTAAAACAAAGAAAAAAAGTGAACAAAAAAAAATGAAAGCACATAAAAAAAAAAGTAAAAAAAAGAAGAAAAATTTGAAAGGAGAAAAAGTTAATGAAAAATTATAAAAATGCAATAGAAAATAACCAAGAATGATAAAAGAAAAAAAGATAGAAAAATAAAAAATTCTAAAACTTTATAAAAATTTATGAAATTATAAATAAAGAAAGAAAATAAAATACTACAAAAAATTAAAGCAAAAGAAAAAAGATAAATAAAGCACAAAAAAACAAAAATACTACAAAAAATATAAAAAGTAAGAAAATGAAAAAGGACAAAAATTGAATAAAAATTTCAAAAATGAAATGGAATGACAAAATGAAAAAAATTAGTTTAAAAAATACAAAAAATTGAAAAACATATAAGTTCTAACAATATAAAAAGTTTGAGAATTTAAAAACACAAATAAGAAATGAAAGGAAATTTATGGAAAAAAAAAAAAGAATTGGAATAAAAAATAGAAAAATAAAATTTTTAAAACGACGAAAAATTAAAATAAGAAAAAAAATTAAAGCAAAAGAAAAAAGATAAATAAAGCATGAAAAAAAAAAACAAAAATACAAAAAAAATTATAAAAGGTAAGAAAATGAAAGAGGACAAAAAATGAATAAAAATTTCAAAAATGAAATGGAATGACAAAATGAAAATAAAATTAGTTTAAAAAATAAAAAAAAAATTGAAAAACATATAAGACCTAACAATATAAAAAGTCAGACAAAAAATTAAAAAAGAGAAAAGTTAATGCAAAATAAAAAAAAAAAAGTATGAGAATTTAAAAGCGCAAATAAGAAATGAAAGGAAATTTGAGGAAAAAAAGAGACAAAAGATTTGGAATAAAAAATAGAAAAATAGAAATTTTTAAAACAACAAAAAAAATTAAAACAAGTAAAAATGAAAGCTTATGAAAAAAAAAAGCAAAAAGAAGGCAAATTATGAAGGGAAAGAGTTATTAAAAAATTACAAAGTAGAAAAAAAAGAAAATACCAAAAAAGGAAAAAATAAAAATAAACAAAGTAAGAAAATAAAAAATTAGCGAATCAAAAAATATAAAAAGACAAAATGAATAAAAATTTGAAATATAAAATGAAAAAAACTATTGGTTCAGAATGTACAAAGAAAAATAAAAAAAATATAACAAACAGAGGAAAAAGATATAAAATATGAAAGATGAAAAATAAAATAAAAGAAAGTGCACAAAAAAAGAAGTTTGAGGTTTTAAAACTATAAAGAAGAAATAAAAAAAGGTGTGAACAAAAAGATTTAAGAAAAAAAAATGAAAATACAAAATATATAAAATAAAATTTGAGAAAAAGAAGAAAAAAATAAAAAATGAAGAGGCAAAAATATGAAATAAAAGAAAAAGAAAAAAAATTATAGAAAATTTTAAAACAAAGAAAAAAGTGAACAAAAAAGAATGATGGCATATAAAAAAAAAAGTAAAAAAAAAGAAGAAAAATTTGGAAGGAGAAAAAGTTAATGAAAAAAATATAAAAATGCAATAGAAAATAACCAAGAATGATAAAAGAAAAAAAGATAAAAAAATTAAAAATTCCAAAACTTTATAAAAATTTATGAAATTATGAATAAAGAAAGAAAATAAAATAAGAAAAAAAATTAAAGCAAAAGAAAAAAGATAGATAAAGCACGAAAAAAGAAAAATACAACAAAAAATTATAAAAAGTAAGAAAATGAAAAAGGACAAAAATTGAATAAAAATTTCAAAAATGAAATGGAATGACAAAATGAAAAAAAAAAAATAGTTTAAAAAATACAAAAAATTAAAAAACATATAAGACCAAACAATCTAAAAAGTCTGACAAAAAATTAAAAAAGAGAAAAGTTAATGCAAAATAAAAAAAAAAGTATGAGAATTTAAAAACGCAAATAAGAAATGAAAGGAAATTTGTGGAAAAAAAAGAAAAGACAAAAGATTTGGAATAAAAAAGAGAAAAATAAAAAATTTTAAAACAGCGAAAAAATTAAAAAAAGTAAAAATGAAAACATATGAAAAAAAAAAAGCAAAAAGAAGGAAAATTGCAAAGGGAAAAAGTTATTAAGAAATTACAAAGTAGAAAAAAATAAATTAAGAGAAAAAATTAAATAAAATACCAAAAAAGGAAAAAATAAAAAATTAGCGAATCAAAAAAATATAAAAAGACAAAATGAATAATCAAATATAAAATGGAAACAACTTTTAGTTTATAATTTACAAAGAAAAAGAAAAAAAAAATAACAAATAGAGGAAAAAGATATAAAATACGAAAGATGAAAAATAAAATAAAAGAAAGTGCACAAAAAAATAAGTTTGAGGTTTTAAAGTTATAAAGAAGAAAAAAAAAAGGTGTGAACAAAAAGATTTAAGAAAAAAATAAAAAATGAAAATACAAAATATATAAAATAAAATTTGAGGAAAAGAAGAAAAAAATAAAGAATGAAGAGGCAAAAATATGAAATAAAACAAAAAGAAAAAAATTTATAGAAAATTTTAAAACAAAGAAAAACCTGAACGAAAAAGAATGAAAGCACATAAAAAAAGGTAAAAAAAAGAAGAAAAATTATAAAAATGCAACAGAAAATAACCAAGAATGATAAAAGAAAAAAAGATAGAAAAATAAAAAATTCCAAAACTTTATAAAAATTTATGAAATTATGAATAAAGAAAGAAAATAAAATAAGAAAAAAAATTAAAGCAAAAGAAAAAAGATAGATAAAGCACGAAAAAAGAAAAATACAACAAAAAATTATAAAAAGTAAGAAAATGAAAAAGGACAAAAATTGAATAAAAAATTCAAAAATGAAATGGAATGACAAAATGAAAAAAAAATTAGTTTAAAAAATACAAAAAATTAAAAAACATATAAGACCAAACAATCTAAAAAGTCTGACAAAAAATTAAAAAAGAGAAAAGTTAATGCAAAATAAAAAAAAAAAGTATGAGAATTTAAAAACGCAAATAAGAAATGAAAGGAAATTTGTGGAAAAAAAAGAAAAGACAAAAGATTTGGAATAAAAAAGAGAAAAATAAAAATTTTTAAAACAACGAAAAAATTAAAAAAAGTAAAAATGAAAACATATGGAAAAAAAAAGCAAAAAGAAGGAAAATTGCAAAGGGAAAAAGTTAGTAAAAATTTACAAAGTAAAAAAAAAATAGGGAATCAAAAAAAAAAAAATAAACAAAGTAAGAAAATAAAAAATTAGGGAATCAAAAAATATAAAAAGACAAAATGAATAAAAATTTCAAATATAAAAAGAAAGTGCACAAAAAAAGAAGTTTGAGGTTTTAAAATTACAAAGAAGAAATAAAAAAAGGTGTGAACAAAAAGATTTAAGAAAAAAATAACAAATGAAAATATAAAATATATAAAAAAAATATTTGAGAAAAAAAATGAGAAAAAGAAGAAAAAAATAAAAAATGAAGAGGCAAAAATATGAAATAAAACAAAAATACAAAAAAAGGACAAAAATTGAATAAAAATTTCAAAAATGAAATGGAATGACAAAATGAAAAAAAATTAGTTTAAAAAATACAAAAAAATTGAAAAACATATAAGTCCTAACAATATAAAAATTCAGACAAAAAATTAAAAAAGAAAAAAGTTAATGCAAAATAAAAAAAAGTATGAGAATTTAAAAATGCAAATAAGAAATGAAAGGAAATTTGTGGAAAAAAAAAGAGAAGCAAGAAAAGACAAAAGATTTGGAATAAAAAATAGAAAAATAAAAATTTTTAAAACAAGGAAAAAATGAAAGCATATGAAAAAAAAGTAAAAAGAAGGAAATTGTGAAGGGAAAAAGTTATTAAAAAATTACAAAGTTGAAAAAAAATAAATTAAGAGAAAAAATTAAATAAAATACCCAGAAAGGAAAAATAAAAATAAACAAAGTAAGAAAATAAAAAATTAGCGAAGCAAAAAAATATAAAAAGACAAATGAATAAAAATTTCAAATATAAAATGGAAAAAACTTTTAGTTTAGAATGTAGAAAGAAAAAGAAAAAAAAAAAACAAATAGAGGAAAAAGATATAAAATATGAAAGATGAAAAATAAAATAAAAGAAAGTGCACAAAAAAAGAAGTTTGAGGTTTTAAAATTATAAAGAAGAAATAAAAAAAAGGTGTGAACAAAAAGATTTAAGAAAAAAATAAAAAATGAAAATGCAAAATATATAAAATAAAATTTGAGAAAAAGAAGAAAAAAATAAAAAATGAAGAGGCAAAAATATGAAAAAAAAAATAAAAAGAAAAAAATTTATAGAAAATTTTAAAACAAAGAAAAAAAGTGAACAAAAAAAAAATGAAAGCACATAAAAAAAAAAGTAAAAAAAAGAAGAAAAATTTGAAAGGAGAAAAAGTTAATGAAAAATTATAAAAATGCAATAGAAAATAACCAAGAATGATAAAAGAAAAAAAGATAGAAAAATAAAAAATTCTAAAACTTTATAAAAATTTATGAAATTATAAATAAAGAAAGAAAATAAAATACTACAAAAAATTAAAGCAAAAGAAAAAAGATAAATAAAGCACAAAAAAACAAAAATACTACAAAAAATATAAAAAGTAAGAAAATGAAAAAGGACAAAAATTGAATAAAAATTTCAAAAATGAAATGGAATGACAAAATGAAAAAAATTAGTTTAAAAAATACAAAAAATTGAAAAACATATAAGTTCTAACAATATAAAAAGTTTGAGAATTTAAAAACACAAATAAGAAATGAAAGGAAATTTATGGAAAAAAAAAAAAGAATTGGAATAAAAAATAGAAAAATAAAATTTTTAAAACGACGAAAAATTAAAATAAGAAAAAAAATTAAAGCAAAAGAAAAAAGATAAATAAAGCATGAAAAAAAAAAACAAAAATACAAAAAAAAATTATAAAAGGTAAGAAAATGAAAGAGGACAAAAAATGAATAAAAATTTCAAAAATGAAATGGAATGACAAAATGAAAATAAAATTAGTTTAAAAAATAAAAAAAAAATTGAAAAACATATAAGACCTAACAATATAAAAAGTCAGACAAAAAATTAAAAAAGAGAAAAGTTAATGCAAAATAAAAAAAAAAAGTATGAGAATTTAAAAGCGCAAATAAGAAATGAAAGGAAATTTGAGGAAAAAAAGAGACAAAAGATTTGGAATAAAAAATAGAAAAATAGAAATTTTTAAAACAACAAAAAAAATTAAAACAAGTAAAAATGAAAGCTTATGAAAAAAAAAAGCAAAAAGAAGGCAAATTATGAAGGGAAAGAGTTATTAAAAAATTACAAAGTAGAAAAAAAAGAAAATACCAAAAAAGGAAAAAATAAAAATAAACAAAGTAAGAAAATAAAAAATTAGCGAATCAAAAAATATAAAAAGACAAAATGAATAAAAATTTGAAATATAAAATGAAAAAAACTATTGGTTCAGAATGTACAAAGAAAAATAAAAAAAATATAACAAACAGAGGAAAAAGATATAAAATATGAAAGATGAAAAATAAAATAAAAGAAAGTGCACAAAAAAAGAAGTTTGAGGTTTTAAAACTATAAAGAAGAAATAAAAAAAGGTGTGAACAAAAAGATTTAAGAAAAAAAAATGAAAATACAAAATATATAAAATAAAATTTGAGAAAAAGAAGAAAAAAATAAAAAATGAAGAGGCAAAAATATGAAATAAAAGAAAAAGAAAAAAAATTATAGAAAATTTTAAAACAAAGAAAAAAGTGAACAAAAAAGAATGATGGCATATAAAAAAAAAGTAAAAAAAAAGAAGAAAAATTTGGAAGGAGAAAAAGTTAATGAAAAAAATATAAAAATGCAATAGAAAATAACCAAGAATGATAAAAGAAAAAAAGATAAAAAAATTAAAAATTCCAAAACTTTATAAAAATTTATGAAATTATGAATAAAGAAAGAAAATAAAATAAGAAAAAAAATTAAAGCAAAAGAAAAAAGATAGATAAAGCACGAAAAAAGAAAAATACAACAAAAAATTATAAAAAGTAAGAAAATGAAAAAGGACAAAAATTGAATAAAAATTTCAAAAATGAAATGGAATGACAAAATGAAAAAAAAAAATAGTTTAAAAAATACAAAAAATTAAAAAACATATAAGACCAAACAATCTAAAAAGTCTGACAAAAAATTAAAAAAGAGAAAAGTTAATGCAAAATAAAAAAAAAAGTATGAGAATTTAAAAACGCAAATAAGAAATGAAAGGAAATTTGTGGAAAAAAAAGAAAAGACAAAAGATTTGGAATAAAAAAGAGAAAAATAAAAAATTTTAAAACAGCGAAAAAATTAAAAAAAGTAAAAATGAAAACATATGAAAAAAAAAAAGCAAAAAGAAGGAAAATTGCAAAGGGAAAAAGTTATTAAGAAATTACAAAGTAGAAAAAAATAAATTAAGAGAAAAAATTAAATAAAATACCAAAAAAGGAAAAAATAAAAAATTAGCGAATCAAAAAAATATAAAAAGACAAAATGAATAATCAAATATAAAATGGAAACAACTTTTAGTTTATAATTTACAAAGAAAAAGAAAAAAAAAATAACAAATAGAGGAAAAAGATATAAAATACGAAAGATGAAAAATAAAATAAAAGAAAGTGCACAAAAAAATAAGTTTGAGGTTTTAAAGTTATAAAGAAGAAGAAAAAAAGGTGTGAACAAAAAGATTTAAGAAAAAAATAAAAAATGAAAATACAAAATATATAAAATAAAATTTGAGAAAAAGAAGAAAAAAATAAAGAATGAAGAGGCAAAAATATGAAATAAAACAAAAAGAAAAAAATTTATAGAAAATTTTAAAACAAAGAAAAACCTGAGCGAAAAAGAATGAAAGCACATAAAAAAAGGTAAAAAAAAGAAGAAAAATTATAAAAATGCAACAGAAAATAACCAAGAATGATAAAAGAAAAAAAGATAGAAAAATAAAAAATTCCAAAACTTTATAAAAATTTATGAAATTATGAATAAAGAAAGAAAATAAAATAAGAAAAAAAATTAAAGCAAAAGAAAAAAGATAGATAAAGCACGAAAAAAGAAAAATACAACAAAAAATTATAAAAAGTAAGAAAATGAAAAAGGACAAAAATTGAATAAAAAATTCAAAAATGAAATGGAATGACAAAATGAAAAAAAAATTAGTTTAAAAAATACAAAAAATTAAAAAACATATAAGACCAAACAATCTAAAAAGTCTGACAAAAAATTAAAAAAGAGAAAAGTTAATGCAAAATAAAAAAAAAAAGTATGAGAATTTAAAAACGCAAATAAGAAATGAAAGGAAATTTGTGGAAAAAAAAAGAAAAGACAAAAGATTTGGAATAAAAAAGAGAAAAATAAAAATTTTTAAAACAACGAAAAAATTAAAAAAAGTAAAAATGAAAACATATGGAAAAAAAAAAGCAAAAAGAAGGAAAATTGCAAAGGGAAAAAGTTAGTAAAAATTTACAAAGTAAAAAAAAATTAGGGAATCAAAAAAAAAAAATAAACAAAGTAAGAAAATAAAAAATTAGGGAATCAAAAAATATAAAAAGACAAAATGAATAAAAATTTCAAATATAAAAAGAAAGTGCACAAAAAAAGAAGTTTGAGGTTTTAAAATTACAAAGAAGAAATAAAAAAAGGTGTGAACAAAAAGATTTAAGAAAAAAATAACAAATGAAAATATAAAATATATAAAAAAAATATTTGAGAAAAAAAATGAGAAAAAGAAGAAAAAAATAAAAAATGAAGAGGCAAAAATATGAAATAAAACAAAAATACAAAAAAGGGACAAAAATTGAATAAAAATTTCAAAAATGAAATGGAATGACAAAATGAAAAAAAATTAGTTTAAAAAATACAAAAAAATTGAAAAACATATAAGTCCTAACAATATAAAAATTCAGACAAAAAATTAAAAAAGAAAAAAGTTAATGCAAAATAAAAAAAAGTATGAGAATTTAAAAATGCAAATAAGAAATGAAAGGAAATTTGTGGAAAAAAAAAGAGAAGCAAGAAAAGACAAAAGATTTGGAATAAAAAATAGAAAAATAAAAATTTTTAAAACAAGGAAAAAATGAAAGCATATGAAAAAAAAGTAAAAAGAAGGAAATTGTGAAGGGAAAAAGTTATTAAAAAATTACAAAGTTGAAAAAAAATAAATTAAGAGAAAAAATAAAATAAAATACCCAGAAAGGAAAAATAAAAATAAACAAAGTAAGAAAATAAAAAATTAGCGAAGCAAAAAAATATAAAATGGAAAAAACTTTTAGTTTAGAATGTAGAAAGAAAAAGAAAAAAAAAAAACAAATAGAGGAAAAAGATATAAAATATGAAAGATGAAAAATAAAATAAAAGAAAGTGCACAAAAAAAGAAGTTTGAGGTTTTAAAATTATAAAGAAGAAATAAAAAAAAGGTGTGAACAAAAAGATTTAAGAAAAAAATAAAAAATGAAAATGCAAAATATATAAAATAAAATTTGAGAAAAAGAAGAAAAAAATAAAAAATGAAGAGGCAAAAATATGAAAAAAAAAATAAAAAGAAAAAAATTTATAGAAAATTTTAAAACAAAGAAAAAAGTGAACAAAAAAAAATGAAAGCACATAAAAAAAAAAGAAGAAAAATTTGAAAGGAGAAAAAGTTAATGAAAAATTATAAAAATGCAATAGAAAATAACCAAGAATGATAAAAGAAAAAAAGATAGAAAAATAAAAAATTCTAAAACTTTATAAAAATTTATGAAATTATAAATAAAGAAAGAAAATAAAATACTACAAAAAATTAAAGCAAAAGAAAAAAGATAAATAAAGCACAAAAAAACAAAAATACTACAAAAAATATAAAAAGTAAGAAAATGAAAAAGGACAAAAATTGAATAAAAATTTCAAAAATGAAATGGAATGACAAAATGAAAAAAATTAGTTTAAAAAATACAAAAAATTGAAAAACATATAAGTTCTAACAATATAAAAAGTTTGAGAATTTAAAAACACAAATAAGAAATGAAAGGAAATTTATGGAAAAAAAAAAGAATTGGAATAAAAAATAGAAAAATAAAATTTTTAAAACGACGAAAAATTAAAATAAGAAAAAAAATTAAAGCAAAAGAAAAAAGATAAATAAAGCATGAAAAAAAAAAACAAAAATACAAAAAAAAATTATAAAAGGTAAGAAAATGAAAGAGGACAAAAAATGAATAAAAATTTCAAAAATGAAATGGAATGACAAAATGAAAATAAAATTAGTTTAAAAAATAAAAAAAAAAATTGAAAAACATATAAGACCTAACAATATAAAAAGTCAGACAAAAAATTAAAAAAGAGAAAAGTTAATGCAAAATAAAAAAAAAAAGTATGAGAATTTAAAAGCGCAAATAAGAAATGAAAGGAAATTTGAGGAAAAAAAGAGACAAAAGATTTGGAATAAAAAATAGAAAAATAGAAATTTTTAAAACAACAAAAAAAATTAAAACAAGTAAAAATGAAAGCTTATGAAAAAAAAAAGCAAAAAGAAGGCAAATTATGAAGGGAAAGAGTTATTAAAAAATTACAAAGTAGAAAAAAAAGAAAATAAAAAATAAATTAAGAGAAAAAATTAAATAAAATACCAAAAAAGGAAAAAATAAAAATAAACAAAGTAAGAAAATAAAAAATTAGCGAATCAAAAAATATAAAAAGACAAAATGAATAAAAATTTCAAATATAAAATGAAAAAAACTATTGGTTCAGAATGTACAAAGAAAAATAAAAAAAATATAACAAACAGAGGAAAAAGATATAAAATATGAAAGATGAAAAATAAAATAAAAGAAAGTGCACAAAAAAAGAAGTTTGAGGTTTTAAAACTATAAAGAAGAAATAAAAAAAGGTGTGAACAAAAAGATTTAAGAAAAAAATATGAAAATACAAAATATATAAAATAAAATTTGAGAAAAAGAAGAAAAAAATAAAAAATGAAGAGGCAAAAATATGAAATAAAAGAAAAAGAAAAAAATTTATAGAAAATTTTAAAACAAAGAAAAAAGTGAACAAAAAAGAATGATGGCATATAAAAAAAAAGTAAAAAAAAAGAAGAAAAATTTGGAAGGAGAAAAAGTTAATGAAAAAAATATAAAAATGCAATAGAAAATAAACCAAGAATGATAAAAGAAAAAAAGATAAAAAAATTAAAAATTCCAAAACTTTATAAAAATTTATGAAATTATGAATAAAGAAAGAAAATAAAATAAGAAAAAAAATTAAAGCAAAAGAAAAAAGATAGATAAAGCACGAAAAAAGAAAAATACAACAAAAAATTATAAAAAGTAAGAAAATGAAAAAGGACAAAAATTGAATAAAAATTTCAAAAATGAAATGGAATGACAAAATGAAAAAAAAAAATAGTTTAAAAAATACAAAAAATTAAAAAACATATAAGACCAAACAATCTAAAAAGTCTGACAAAAAATTAAAAAAGAGAAAAGTTAATGCAAAATAAAAAAAAAAAGTATGAGAATTTAAAAACGCAAATAAGAAATGAAAGGAAATTTGTGGAAAAAAAAGAAAAGACAAAAGATTTGGAATAAAAAAGAGAAAAATAAAAATTTTTAAAACAGCGAAAAAATTAAAAAAAGTAAAAATGAAAACATATGAAAAAAAAAAAGCAAAAAGAAGGAAAATTGCAAAGGGAAAAAGTTATTAAGAAATTACAAAGTAGAAAAAAATAAATTAAGAGAAAAAATTAAATAAAATACCAAAAAAGGAAAAAATAAAAAATTAGCGAATCAAAAAAATATAAAAAGACAAAATGAATAATCAAATATAAAATGGAAAAAACTTTTAGTTTATAATTTACAAAGAAAAAGAAAAAAAAAATAACAAATAGAGGAAAAAGATATAAAATACGAAAGATGAAAAATAAAATAAAAGAAAGTGCACAAAAAAATAAGTTTGAGGTTTTAAAGTTATAAAGAAGAAGAAAAAAAGGTGTGAACAAAAAGATTTAAGAAAAAAATAAAAAATGAAAATACAAAATATATAAAATAAAATTTGAGAAAAAGAAGAAAAAAATAAAGAATGAAGAGGCAAAAATATGAAATAAAACAAAAAGAAAAAAATTTATAGAAAATTTTAAAACAAAGAAAAACCTGAGCGAAAAAGAATGAAAGCACATAAAAAAAGGTAAAAAAAAGAAGAAAAATTATAAAAATGCAACAGAAAATAACCAAGAATGATAAAAGAAAAAAAGATAGAAAAATAAAAAATTCCAAAACTTTATAAAAATTTATGAAATTATGAATAAAGAAAGAAAATAAAATAAGAAAAAAAATTAAAGCAAAAGAAAAAAGATAGATAAAGCACGAAAAAAGAAAAATACAACAAAAAATTATAAAAAGTAAGAAAATGAAAAAGGACAAAAATTGAATAAAAAATTCAAAAATGAAATGGAATGACAAAATGAAAAAAAAATTAGTTTAAAAAATACAAAAAATTAAAAAACATATAAGACCAAACAATCTAAAAAGTCTGACAAAAAATTAAAAAAGAGAAAAGTTAATGCAAAATAAAAAAAAAAAGTATGAGAATTTAAAAACGCAAATAAGAAATGAAAGGAAATTTGTGGAAAAAAAAAGAAAAGACAAAAGATTTGGAATAAAAAAGAGAAAAATAAAAATTTTTAAAACAACGAAAAAATTAAAAAAAGTAAAAATGAAAACATATGGAAAAAAAAAAGCAAAAAGAAGGAAAATTGCAAAGGGAAAAAGTTAGTAAAAATTTACAAAGTAAAAAAAAATTAGGGAATCAAAAAAAAAAAATAAACAAAGTAAGAAAATAAAAAATTAGGGAATCAAAAAATATAAAAAGACAAAATGAATAAAAATTTCAAATATAAAAAGAAAGTGCACAAAAAAAGAAGTTTGAGGTTTTAAAATTACAAAGAAGAAATAAAAAAAGGTGTGAACAAAAAGATTTAAGAAAAAAATAACAAATGAAAATATAAAATATATAAAAAAAATATTTGAGAAAAAAAATGAGAAAAAGAAGAAAAAAATAAAAAATGAAGAGGCAAAAATATGAAATAAAACAAAAATACAAAAAAGGGACAAAAATTGAATAAAAATTTCAAAAATGAAATGGAATGACAAAATGAAAAAAAATTAGTTTAAAAAATACAAAAAAATTGAAAAACATATAAGTCCTAACAATATAAAAATTCAGACAAAAAATTAAAAAAGAAAAAAGTTAATGCAAAATAAAAAAAAGTATGAGAATTTAAAAATGCAAATAAGAAATGAAAGGAAATTTGTGGAAAAAAAAAGAGAAGCAAGAAAAGACAAAAGATTTGGAATAAAAAATAGAAAAATAAAAATTTTTAAAACAAGGAAAAAATGAAAGCATATGAAAAAAAAGTAAAAAGAAGGAAATTGTGAAGGGAAAAAGTTATTAAAAAATTACAAAGTTGAAAAAAAATAAATTAAGAGAAAAAATAAAATAAAATACCCAGAAAGGAAAAATAAAAATAAACAAAGTAAGAAAATAAAAAATTAGCGAAGCAAAAAAATATAAAATGGAAAAAACTTTTAGTTTAGAATGTAGAAAGAAAAAGAAAAAAAAAAAACAAATAGAGGAAAAAGATATAAAATATGAAAGATGAAAAATAAAATAAAAGAAAGTGCACAAAAAAAGAAGTTTGAGGTTTTAAAATTATAAAGAAGAAATAAAAAAAAGGTGTGAACAAAAAGATTTAAGAAAAAAATAAAAAATGAAAATGCAAAATATATAAAATAAAATTTGAGAAAAAGAAGAAAAAAATAAAAAATGAAGAGGCAAAAATATGAAAAAAAAAATAAAAAGAAAAAAATTTATAGAAAATTTTAAAACAAAGAAAAAAGTGAACAAAAAAAAATGAAAGCACATAAAAAAAAAAGAAGAAAAATTTGAAAGGAGAAAAAGTTAATGAAAAATTATAAAAATGCAATAGAAAATAACCAAGAATGATAAAAGAAAAAAAGATAGAAAAATAAAAAATTCTAAAACTTTATAAAAATTTATGAAATTATAAATAAAGAAAGAAAATAAAATACTACAAAAAATTAAAGCAAAAGAAAAAAGATAAATAAAGCACAAAAAAACAAAAATACTACAAAAAATATAAAAAGTAAGAAAATGAAAAAGGACAAAAATTGAATAAAAATTTCAAAAATGAAATGGAATGACAAAATGAAAAAAATTAGTTTAAAAAATACAAAAAATTGAAAAACATATAAGTTCTAACAATATAAAAAGTTTGAGAATTTAAAAACACAAATAAGAAATGAAAGGAAATTTATGGAAAAAAAAAAGAATTGGAATAAAAAATAGAAAAATAAAATTTTTAAAACGACGAAAAATTAAAATAAGAAAAAAAATTAAAGCAAAAGAAAAAAGATAAATAAAGCATGAAAAAAAAAAACAAAAATACAAAAAAAAATTATAAAAGGTAAGAAAATGAAAGAGGACAAAAAATGAATAAAAATTTCAAAAATGAAATGGAATGACAAAATGAAAATAAAATTAGTTTAAAAAATAAAAAAAAAAATTGAAAAACATATAAGACCTAACAATATAAAAAGTCAGACAAAAAATTAAAAAAGAGAAAAGTTAATGCAAAATAAAAAAAAAAGTATGAGAATTTAAAAGCGCAAATAAGAAATGAAAGGAAATTTGAGGAAAAAAAGAGACAAAAGATTTGGAATAAAAAATAGAAAAATAGAAATTTTTAAAACAACAAAAAAAATTAAAACAAGTAAAAATGAAAGCTTATGAAAAAAAAAAAGCAAAAAGAAGGCAAATTATGAAGGGAAAGAGTTATTAAAAAATTACAAAGTAGAAAAAAAAGAAAATAAAAAATAAATTAAGAGAAAAAATTAAATAAAATACCAAAAAAGGAAAAAATAAAAATAAACAAAGTAAGAAAATAAAAAATTAGCGAATCAAAAAATATAAAAAGACAAAATGAATAAAAATTTCAAATATAAAATGAAAAAAACTATTGGTTCAGAATGTACAAAGAAAAATAAAAAAAATATAACAAACAGAGGAAAAAGATATAAAATATGAAAGATGAAAAATAAAATAAAAGAAAGTGCACAAAAAAAGAAGTTTGAGGTTTTAAAACTATAAAGAAGAAATAAAAAAAGGTGTGAACAAAAAGATTTAAGAAAAAAATATGAAAATACAAAATATATAAAATAAAATTTGAGAAAAAGAAGAAAAAAATAAAAAATGAAGAGGCAAAAATATGAAATAAAAGAAAAAGAAAAAAATTTATAGAAAATTTTAAAACAAAGAAAAAAGTGAACAAAAAAGAATGATGGCATATTAAAAAAAAAGTAAAAAAAAAGAAGAAAAATTTGGAAGGAGAAAAAGTTAATGAAAAAAATATAAAAATGCAATAGAAAATAACCAAGAATGATAAAAGAAAAAAAGATAAAAAAATTAAAAATTCCAAAACTTTATAAAAATTTATGAAATTATGAATAAAGAAAGAAAATAAAATAAGAAAAAAAATTAAAGCAAAAGAAAAAAGATAGATAAAGCACGAAAAAAGAAAAATACAACAAAAAATTATAAAAAGTAAGAAAATGAAAAAGGACAAAAATTGAATAAAAATTTCAAAAATGAAATGGAATGACAAAATGAAAAAAAAAAATTAGTTTAAAAAATACAAAAAATTAAAAAACATATAAGACCAAACAATCTAAAAAGTCTGACAAAAAATTAAAAAAGAGAAAAGTTAATGCAAAATAAAAAAAAAAGTATGAGAATTTAAAAACGCAAATAAGAAATGAAAGGAAATTTGTGGAAAAAAAAGAAAAGACAAAAGATTTGGAATAAAAAAGAGAAAAATAAAAATTTTTAAAACAGCGAAAAAATTAAAAAAAGTAAAAATGAAAACATATGAAAAAAAAAAAGCAAAAAGAAGGAAAATTGCAAAGGGAAAAAGTTATTAAGAAATTACAAAGTAGAAAAAAATAAATTAAGAGAAAAAATTAAATAAAATACCAAAAAAGGAAAAAATAAAAAATTAGCGAATCAAAAAAATATAAAAAGACAAAATGAATAATCAAATATAAAATGGAAAAAACTTTTAGTTTATAATTTACAAAGAAAAAGAAAAAAAAATAACAAATAGAGGAAAAAGATATAAAATACGAAAGATGAAAAATAAAATAAAAGAAAGTGCACAAAAAAATAAGTTTGAGGTTTTAAAGTTATAAAGAAGAAAAAAAAAAGGTGTGAACAAAAAGATTTAAGAAAAAAATAAAAAATGAAAATACAAAATATATAAAATAAAATTTGAGAAAAAGAAGAAAAAAATAAAGAATGAAGAGGCAAAAATATGAAATAAAACAAAAAGAAAAAAATTTATAGAAAATTTTAAAACAAAGAAAAACCTGAACGAAAAAGAATGAAAGCACATAAAAAAAGGTAAAAAAAAGAAGAAAAATTATAAAAATGCAACAGAAAATAACCAAGAATGATAAAAGAAAAACAGATAGAAAAATAAAAAACTCCAAAACTTTATAAAAATTTATGAAATTATGAATAAAGAAAGAAAATAAAATAAGAAAAAAAATTAAAGCAAAAGAAAAAAGATAGATAAAGCACGAAAAAAGAAAAATACAACAAAAAATTATAAAAAGTAAGAAAATGAAAAAGGACAAAAATTGAATAAAAAATTCAAAAATGAAATGGAATGACAAAATGAAAAAAAAAATTAGTTTAAAAAATACAAAAAATTAAAAAACATATAAGACCAAACAATCTAAAAAGTCTGACAAAAAATTAAAAAAGAGAAAAGTTAATGCAAAATAAAAAAAAAAAAGTATGAGAATTTAAAAACGCAAATAAGAAATGAAAGGAAATTTGTGGAAAAAAAAAGAAAAGACAAAAGATTTGGAATAAAAAAGAGAAAAATAAAAATTTTTAAAACAACGAAAAAATTAAAAAAAGTAAAAATGAAAACATATGGAAAAAAAAAAGCAAAAAGAAGGAAAATTGCAAAGGGAAAAAGTTAGTAAAAATTTACAAAGTAAAAAAAAATTAGGGAATCAAAAAAAAAAAAAATAAACAAAGTAAGAAAATAAAAAATTAGGGAATCAAAAAATATAAAAAGACAAAATGAATAAAAATTTCAAATATAAAAAGAAAGTGCACAAAAAAAGAAGTTTGAGGTTTTAAAATTACAAAGAAGAAATAAAAAAAGGTGTGAACAAAAAGATTTAAGAAAAAAATAACAAATGAAAATATAAAATATATAAAAAAAATATTTGAGAAAAAAAATGAGAAAAAGAAGAAAAAAATAAAAAATGAAGAGGCAAAAATATGAAATAAAACAAAAATACAAAAAAAGGACAAAAATTGAATAAAAATTTCAAAAATGAAATGGAATGACAAAATGAAAAAAAATTAGTTTAAAAAATACAAAAAAATTGAAAAACATATAAGTCCTAACAATATAAAAATTCAGACAAAAAATTAAAAAAGAAAAAAGTTAATGCAAAATAAAAAAAAGTATGAGAATTTAAAAATGCAAATAAGAAATGAAAGGAAATTTGTGGAAAAAAAAAGAGAAGCAAGAAAAGACAAAAGATTTGGAATAAAAAATAGAAAAATAAAAATTTTTAAAACAAGGAAAAAATGAAAGCATATGAAAAAAAAGTAAAAAGAAGGAAATTGTGAAGGGAAAAAGTTATTAAAAAATTACAAAGTTGAAAAAAAATAAATTAAGAGAAAAAATAAAATAAAATACCCAGAAAGGAAAAATAAAAATAAACAAAGTAAGAAAATAAAAAATTAGCGAAGCAAAAAAATATAAAATGGAAAAAACTTTTAGTTTAGAATGTAGAAAGAAAAAGAAAAAAAAAAAACAAATAGAGGAAAAAGATATAAAATATGAAAGATGAAAAATAAAATAAAAGAAAGTGCACAAAAAAAGAAGTTTGAGGTTTTAAAATTATAAAGAAGAAATAAAAAAAAGGTGTGAACAAAAAGATTTAAGAAAAAAATAAAAAATGAAAATGCAAAATATATAAAATAAAATTTGAGAAAAAGAAGAAAAAAATAAAAAATGAAGAGGCAAAAATATGAAAAAAAAAATAAAAAGAAAAAAATTTATAGAAAATTTTAAAACAAAGAAAAAAGTGAACAAAAAAAAATGAAAGCACATAAAAAAAAAAGAAGAAAAATTTGAAAGGAGAAAAAGTTAATGAAAAATTATAAAAATGCAATAGAAAATAACCAAGAATGATAAAAGAAAAAAAGATAGAAAAATAAAAAATTCTAAAACTTTATAAAAATTTATGAAATTATAAATAAAGAAAGAAAATAAAATACTACAAAAAATTAAAGCAAAAGAAAAAAGATAAATAAAGCACAAAAAAACAAAAATACTACAAAAAATATAAAAAGTAAGAAAATGAAAAAGGACAAAAATTGAATAAAAATTTCAAAAATGAAATGGAATGACAAAATGAAAAAAATTAGTTTAAAAAATACAAAAAATTGAAAAACATATAAGTTCTAACAATATAAAAAGTTTGAGAATTTAAAAACACAAATAAGAAATGAAAGGAAATTTATGGAAAAAAAAAAGAATTGGAATAAAAAATAGAAAAATAAAATTTTTAAAACGACGAAAAATTAAAATAAGAAAAAAAATTAAAGCAAAAGAAAAAAGATAAATAAAGCATGAAAAAAAAAAACAAAAATACAAAAAAAAATTATAAAAGGTAAGAAAATGAAAGAGGACAAAAAATGAATAAAAATTTCAAAAATGAAATGGAATGACAAAATGAAAATAAAATTAGTTTAAAAAATAAAAAAAAAAATTGAAAAACATATAAGACCTAACAATATAAAAAGTCAGACAAAAAATTAAAAAAGAGAAAAGTTAATGCAAAATAAAAAAAAAAAGTATGAGAATTTAAAAGCGCAAATAAGAAATGAAAGGAAATTTGAGGAAAAAAAGAGACAAAAGATTTGGAATAAAAAATAGAAAAATAGAAATTTTTAAAACAACAAAAAAAATTAAAACAAGTAAAAATGAAAGCTTATGAAAAAAAAAAGCAAAAAGAAGGCAAATTATGAAGGGAAAGAGTTATTAAAAAATTACAAAGTAGAAAAAAAAGAAAATAAAAAATAAATTAAGAGAAAAAATTAAATAAAATACCAAAAAAGGAAAAAATAAAAATAAACAAAGTAAGAAAATAAAAAATTAGCGAATCAAAAAATATAAAAAGACAAAATGAATAAAAATTTCAAATATAAAATGAAAAAAACTATTGGTTCAGAATGTACAAAGAAAAATAAAAAAAATATAACAAACAGAGGAAAAAGATATAAAATATGAAAGATGAAAAATAAAATAAAAGAAAGTGCACAAAAAAAGAAGTTTGAGGTTTTAAAACTATAAAGAAGAAATAAAAAAAGGTGTGAACAAAAAGATTTAAGAAAAAAATATGAAAATACAAAATATATAAAATAAAATTTGAGAAAAAGAAGAAAAAAATAAAAAATGAA
Source organism: Durio zibethinus (assembly GCF_047325235.1). NCBI lineage: Eukaryota > Viridiplantae > Streptophyta > Magnoliopsida > Malvales > Malvaceae > Durio > Durio zibethinus. The sequence continues at coordinate 11,625,557 of NC_143180.1, read as the reverse complement.
GAGGCAAAAATATGAAATAAAAGAAAAAGAAAAAAATTTATAGAAAATTTTAAAACAAAGAAAAAAGTGAACAAAAAAGAATGATGGCATATAAAAAAAAAGTAAAAAAAAAGAAGAAAAATTTGGAAGGAGAAAAAGTTAATGAAAAAAATATAAAAATGCAATAGAAAATAAACCAAGAATGATAAAAGAAAAAAAGATAAAAAAATTAAAAATTCCAAAACTTTATAAAAATTTATGAAATTATGAATAAAGAAAGAAAATAAAATAAGAAAAAAAATTAAAGCAAAAGAAAAAAGATAGATAAAGCACGAAAAAAGAAAAATACAACAAAAAATTATAAAAAGTAAGAAAATGAAAAAGGACAAAAATTGAATAAAAATTTCAAAAATGAAATGGAATGACAAAATGAAAAAAAAAAATAGTTTAAAAAATACAAAAAATTAAAAAACATATAAGACCAAACAATCTAAAAAGTCTGACAAAAAATTAAAAAAGAGAAAAGTTAATGCAAAATAAAAAAAAAAAGTATGAGAATTTAAAAACGCAAATAAGAAATGAAAGGAAATTTGTGGAAAAAAAAGAAAAGACAAAAGATTTGGAATAAAAAAGAGAAAAATAAAAATTTTTAAAACAGCGAAAAAATTAAAAAAAGTAAAAATGAAAACATATGAAAAAAAAAAAGCAAAAAGAAGGAAAATTGCAAAGGGAAAAAGTTATTAAGAAATTACAAAGTAGAAAAAAATAAATTAAGAGAAAAAATTAAATAAAATACCAAAAAAGGAAAAAATAAAAAATTAGCGAATCAAAAAAATATAAAAAGACAAAATGAATAATCAAATATAAAATGGAAAAAACTTTTAGTTTATAATTTACAAAGAAAAAGAAAAAAAAATAACAAATAGAGGAAAAAGATATAAAATACGAAAGATGAAAAATAAAATAAAAGAAAGTGCACAAAAAAATAAGTTTGAGGTTTTAAAGTTATAAAGAAGAAGAAAAAAAGGTGTGAACAAAAAGATTTAAGAAAAAAATAAAAAATGAAAATACAAAATATATAAAATAAAATTTGAGAAAAAGAAGAAAAAAATAAAGAATGAAGAGGCAAAAATATGAAATAAAACAAAAAGAAAAAAATTTATAGAAAATTTTAAAACAAAGAAAAACCTGAGCGAAAAAGAATGAAAGCACATAAAAAAAGGTAAAAAAAAGAAGAAAAATTATAAAAATGCAACAGAAAATAACCAAGAATGATAAAAGAAAAAAAGATAGAAAAATAAAAAATTCCAAAACTTTATAAAAATTTATGAAATTATGAATAAAGAAAGAAAATAAAATAAGAAAAAAAATTAAAGCAAAAGAAAAAAGATAGATAAAGCACGAAAAAAGAAAAATACAACAAAAAATTATAAAAAGTAAGAAAATGAAAAAGGACAAAAATTGAATAAAAAATTCAAAAATGAAATGGAATGACAAAATGAAAAAAAAATTAGTTTAAAAAATACAAAAAATTAAAAAACATATAAGACCAAACAATCTAAAAAGTCTGACAAAAAATTAAAAAAGAGAAAAGTTAATGCAAAATAAAAAAAAAAAGTATGAGAATTTAAAAACGCAAATAAGAAATGAAAGGAAATTTGTGGAAAAAAAAAGAAAAGACAAAAGATTTGGAATAAAAAAGAGAAAAATAAAAATTTTTAAAACAACGAAAAAATTAAAAAAAGTAAAAATGAAAACATATGGAAAAAAAAAAGCAAAAAGAAGGAAAATTGCAAAGGGAAAAAGTTAGTAAAAATTTACAAAGTAAAAAAAAATTAGGGAATCAAAAAATATAAAAAGACAAAATGAATAAAAATTTCAAATATAAAAAGAAAGTGCACAAAAAAAGAAGTTTGAGGTTTTAAAATTACAAAGAAGAAATAAAAAAAGGTGTGAACAAAAAGATTTAAGAAAAAAATAACAAATGAAAATATAAAATATATAAAAAAAATATTTGAGAAAAAAAATGAGAAAAAGAAGAAAAAAATAAAAAATGAAGAGGCAAAAATATGAAATAAAACAAAAATACAAAAAAAGGACAAAAATTGAATAAAAATTTCAAAAATGAAATGGAATGACAAAATGAAAAAAAATTAGTTTAAAAAATACAAAAAAATTGAAAAACATATAAGTCCTAACAATATAAAAATTCAGACAAAAAATTAAAAAAGAAAAAAGTTAATGCAAAATAAAAAAAAGTATGAGAATTTAAAAATGCAAATAAGAAATGAAAGGAAATTTGTGGAAAAAAAAAGAGAAGCAAGAAAAGACAAAAGATTTGGAATAAAAAATAGAAAAATAAAAATTTTTAAAACAAGGAAAAAATGAAAGCATATGAAAAAAAAGTAAAAAGAAGGAAATTGTGAAGGGAAAAAGTTATTAAAAAATTACAAAGTTGAAAAAAAATAAATTAAGAGAAAAAATAAAATAAAATACCCAGAAAGGAAAAATAAAAATAAACAAAGTAAGAAAATAAAAAATTAGCGAAGCAAAAAAATATAAAATGGAAAAAACTTTTAGTTTAGAATGTAGAAAGAAAAAGAAAAAAAAAAAACAAATAGAGGAAAAAGATATAAAATATGAAAGATGAAAAATAAAATAAAAGAAAGTGCACAAAAAAAGAAGTTTGAGGTTTTAAAATTATAAAGAAGAAATAAAAAAAAGGTGTGAACAAAAAGATTTAAGAAAAAAATAAAAAATGAAGAGGCAAAAATATGAAAAAAAAAATAAAAAGAAAAAAATTTATAGAAAATTTTAAAACAAAGAAAAAAGTGAACAAAAAAGAATGATGGCATATTAAAAAAAAAGTAAAAAAAAAGAAGAAAAATTTGGAAGGAGAAAAAGTTAATGAAAAAAATATAAAAATGCAATAGAAAATAACCAAGAATGATAAAAGAAAAAAAGATAAAAAAATTAAAAATTCCAAAACTTTATAAAAATTTATGAAATTATGAATAAAGAAAGAAAATAAAATAAGAAAAAAAATTAAAGCAAAAGAAAAAAGATAGATAAAGCACGAAAAAAGAAAAATACAACAAAAAATTATAAAAAGTAAGAAAATGAAAAAGGACAAAAATTGAATAAAAATTTCAAAAATGAAATGGAATGACAAAATGAAAAAAAAAAATTAGTTTAAAAAATACAAAAAATTAAAAAACATATAAGACCAAACAATCTAAAAAGTCTGACAAAAAATTAAAAAAGAGAAAAGTTAATGCAAAATAAAAAAAAAAGTATGAGAATTTAAAAACGCAAATAAGAAATGAAAGGAAATTTGTGGAAAAAAAAGAAAAGACAAAAGATTTGGAATAAAAAAGAGAAAAATAAAAATTTTTAAAACAGCGAAAAAATTAAAAAAAGTAAAAATGAAAACATATGAAAAAAAAAAAGCAAAAAGAAGGAAAATTGCAAAGGGAAAAAGTTATTAAGAAATTACAAAGTAGAAAAAAATAAATTAAGAGAAAAAATTAAATAAAATACCAAAAAAGGAAAAAATAAAAAATTAGCGAATCAAAAAAATATAAAAAGACAAAATGAATAATCAAATATAAAATGGAAAAAACTTTTAGTTTATAATTTACAAAGAAAAAGAAAAAAAAATAACAAATAGAGGAAAAAGATATAAAATACGAAAGATGAAAAATAAAATAAAAGAAAGTGCACAAAAAAATAAGTTTGAGGTTTTAAAGTTATAAAGAAGAAAAAAAAAAGGTGTGAACAAAAAGATTTAAGAAAAAAATAAAAAATGAAAATACAAAATATATAAAATAAAATTTGAGAAAAAGAAGAAAAAAATAAAGAATGAAGAGGCAAAAATATGAAATAAAACAAAAAGAAAAAAATTTATAGAAAATTTTAAAACAAAGAAAAACCTGAACGAAAAAGAATGAAAGCACATAAAAAAAGGTAAAAAAAAGAAGAAAAATTATAAAAATGCAACAGAAAATAACCAAGAATGATAAAAGAAAAACAGATAGAAAAATAAAAAACTCCAAAACTTTATAAAAATTTATGAAATTATGAATAAAGAAAGAAAATAAAATAAGAAAAAAAATTAAAGCAAAAGAAAAAAGATAGATAAAGCACGAAAAAAGAAAAATACAACAAAAAATTATAAAAAGTAAGAAAATGAAAAAGGACAAAAATTGAATAAAAAATTCAAAAATGAAATGGAATGACAAAATGAAAAAAAAAATTAGTTTAAAAAATACAAAAAATTAAAAAACATATAAGACCAAACAATCTAAAAAGTCTGACAAAAAATTAAAAAAGAGAAAAGTTAATGCAAAATAAAAAAAAAAGTATGAGAATTTAAAAACGCAAATAAGAAATGAAAGGAAATTTGTGGAAAAAAAAAGAAAAGACAAAAGATTTGGAATAAAAAAGAGAAAAATAAAAATTTTTAAAACAACGAAAAAATTAAAAAAAGTAAAAATGAAAACATATGGAAAAAAAAAAGCAAAAAGAAGGAAAATTGCAAAGGGAAAAAGTTAGTAAAAATTTACAAAGTAAAAAAAATATAGGGAATCAAAAAAAAAAAATAAACAAAGTAAGAAAATAAAAAATTAGGGAATCAAAAAATATAAAAAGACAAAATGAATAAAAATTTCAAATATAAAAAGAAAGTGCACAAAAAAAGAAGTTTGAGGTTTTAAAATTACAAAGAAGAAATAAAAAAAGGTGTGAACAAAAAGATTTAAGAAAAAAATAACAAATGAAAATATAAAATATATAAAAAAAATATTTGAGAAAAAAAATGAGAAAAAAAAGAAAAAAATAAAAAATGAAGAGGCAAAAATATGAAATAAAACAAAAATACAAAAAAAGGACAAAAATTGAATAAAAATTTCAAAAATGAAATGGAATGACAAAATGAAAAAAAATTAGTTTAAAAAATACAAAAAAATTGAAAAACATATAAGTCCTAACAATATAAAAATTCAGACAAAAAATTAAAAAAGAAAAAAGTTAATGCAAAATAAAAAAAAGTATGAGAATTTAAAAATGCAAATAAGAAATGAAAGGAAATTTGTGGAAAAAAAAAGAGAAGCAAGAAAAGACAAAAGATTTGGAATAAAAAATAGAAAAATAAAAATTTTTAAAACAAGGAAAAAATGAAAGCATATGAAAAAAAAGTAAAAAGAAGGAAATTGTGAAGGGAAAAAGTTATTAAAAAATTACAAAGTTGAAAAAAAATAAATTAAGAGAAAAAATAAAATAAAATACCCAGAAAGGAAAAATAAAAATAAACAAAGTAAGAAAATAAAAAATTAGCGAAGCAAAAAAATATAAAATGGAAAAAACTTTTAGTTTAGAATGTAGAAAGAAAAAGAAAAAAAAAAAACAAATAGAGGAAAAAGATATAAAATATGAAAGATGAAAAATAAAATAAAAGAAAGTGCACAAAAAAAGAAGTTTGAGGTTTTAAAATTATAAAGAAGAAATAAAAAAAAGGTGTGAACAAAAAGATTTAAGAAAAAAATAAAAAATGAAAATGCAAAATATATAAAATAAAATTTGAGAAAAAGAAGAAAAAAATAAAAAATGAAGAAGCAAAAATATGAAAAAAAAAATAAAAAGAAAAAAATTTATAGAAAATTTTAAAACAAAGAAAAAAGTGAACAAAAAAAAATGAAAGCACATAAAAAAAAAAGTAAAAAAAAGAAGAAAAATTTGAAAGGAGAAAAAGTTAATGAAAAATTATAAAAATGCAATAGAAAATAACCAAGAATGATAAAAGAAAAAAAGATAGAAAAATAAAAAATTCTAAAACTTTATAAAAATTTATGAAATTATAAATAAAGAAAGAAAATAAAATACTACAAAAAATTAAAGCAAAAGAAAAAAGATAAATAAAGCACAAAAAAACAAAAATACTACAAAAAATATAAAAAGTAAGAAAATGAAAAAGGACAAAAATTGAATAAAAATTTCAAAAATGAAATGGAATGACAAAATGAAAAAAATTAGTTTAAAAAATACAAAAAATTGAAAAACATATAAGTTCTAACAATATAAAAAGTTTGAGAATTTAAAAACACAAATAAGAAATGAAAGGAAATTTATGGAAAAAAAAAAAGAATTGGAATAAAAAATAGAAAAATAAAATTTTTAAAACGACGAAAAATTAAAATAAGAAAAAAAATTAAAGCAAAAGAAAAAAGATAAATAAAGCACAAAAAAACAAAAATACTACAAAAAATATAAAAAGTAAGAAAATGAAAAAGGACAAAAATTGAATAAAAATTTCAAAAATGAAATGGAATGACAAAATGAAAAAAATTAGTTTAAAAAATACAAAAAATTGAAAAACATATAAGTTCTAACAATATAAAAAGTTTGAGAATTTAAAAACACAAATAAGAAATGAAAGGAAATTTATGGAAAAAAAAAAGAATTAGAATAAAAAATAGAAAAATAAAATTTTTAAAACGACGAAAAATTAAAATAAGAAAAAAAATTAAAGCAAATGAAAAAAGATAAATAAAGCATGAAAAAAAAAAACAAAAATACAAAAAAAAATTATAAAAGGTAAGAAAATGAAAGAGGACAAAAAATGAATAAAAATTTCAAAAATGAAATGGAATGACAAAATGAAAATAAAATTAGTTTAAAAAATAAAAAAAAAATTGAAAAACATATAAGACCTAACAATATAAAAAGTCAGACAAAAAATTAAAAAAGAGAAAAGTTAATGCAAAATAAAAAAAAAAGTATGAGAATTTAAAAGCGCAAATAAGAAATGAAAGGAAATTTGAGGAAAAAAAGAGACAAAAGATTTGGAATAAAAAATAGAAAAATAAAAATTTTTAAAACAACAAAAAAAATTAAAACAAGTAAAAATGAAAGCTTATGAAAAAAAAAAAGCAAAAAGAAGGCAAATTATGAAGGGAAAGAGTTATTAAAAAATTACAAAGTAGAAAAAAAAGAAAATAAAAAATAAATTAAGAGAAAAAATTAAATAAAATACCAAAAAAGGAAAAAATAAAAATAAACAAAGTAAGAAAATAAAAAATTAGCGAATCAAAAAATATAAAAAGACAAAATGAATAAAAATTTCAAATATAAAATGAAAAAAACTATTGGTTCAGAATGTACAAAGAAAAATAAAAAAAATATAACAAACAGAGGAAAAAGATATAAAATATGAAAGATGAAAAATAAAATAAAAGAAAGTGCACAAAAAAAGAAGTTTGAGGTTTTAAAACTATAAAGAAGAAATAAAAAAAGGTGTGAACAAAAAGATTTAAGAAAAAAATATGAAAATACAAAATATATAAAATAAAATTTGAGAAAAAGAAGAAAAAAATAAAAAATGAAGAGGCAAAAATATGAAATAAAAGAAAAAGAAAAAAATTTATAGAAAATTTTAAAACAAAGAAAAAAGTGAACAAAAAAGAATGATGGCATATAAAAAAAAAGTAAAAAAAAAGAAGAAAAATTTGGAAGGAGAAAAAGTTAATGAAAAAAATATAAAAATGCAATAGAAAATAAACCAAGAATGATAAAAGAAAAAAAGATAAAAAAATTAAAAATTCCAAAACTTTATAAAAATTTATGAAATTATGAATAAAGAAAGAAAATAAAATAAGAAAAAAAATTAAAGCAAAAGAAAAAAGATAGATAAAGCACGAAAAAAGAAAAATACAACAAAAAATTATAAAAAGTAAGAAAATGAAAAAGGACAAAAATTGAATAAAAATTTCAAAAATGAAATGGAATGACAAAATGAAAAAAAAAAATAGTTTAAAAAATACAAAAAATTAAAAAACATATAAGACCAAACAATCTAAAAAGTCTGACAAAAAATTAAAAAAGAGAAAAGTTAATGCAAAATAAAAAAAAAAAGTATGAGAATTTAAAAACGCAAATAAGAAATGAAAGGAAATTTGTGGAAAAAAAAGAAAAGACAAAAGATTTGGAATAAAAAAGAGAAAAATAAAAATTTTTAAAACAGCGAAAAAATTAAAAAAAGTAAAAATGAAAACATATGAAAAAAAAAAAGCAAAAAGAAGGAAAATTGCAAAGGGAAAAAGTTATTAAGAAATTACAAAGTAGAAAAAAATAAATTAAGAGAAAAAATTAAATAAAATACCAAAAAAGGAAAAAATAAAAAATTAGCGAATCAAAAAAATATAAAAAGACAAAATGAATAATCAAATATAAAATGGAAAAAACTTTTAGTTTATAATTTACAAAGAAAAAGAAAAAAAAATAACAAATAGAGGAAAAAGATATAAAATACGAAAGATGAAAAATAAAATAAAAGAAAGTGCACAAAAAAATAAGTTTGAGGTTTTAAAGTTATAAAGAAGAAGAAAAAAAGGTGTGAACAAAAAGATTTAAGAAAAAAATAAAAAATGAAAATACAAAATATATAAAATAAAATTTGAGAAAAAGAAGAAAAAAATAAAGAATGAAGAGGCAAAAATATGAAATAAAACAAAAAGAAAAAAATTTATAGAAAATTTTAAAACAAAGAAAAACCTGAGCGAAAAAGAATGAAAGCACATAAAAAAAGGTAAAAAAAAGAAGAAAAATTATAAAAATGCAACAGAAAATAACCAAGAATGATAAAAGAAAAAAAGATAGAAAAATAAAAAATTCCAAAACTTTATAAAAATTTATGAAATTATGAATAAAGAAAGAAAATAAAATAAGAAAAAAAATTAAAGCAAAAGAAAAAAGATAGATAAAGCACGAAAAAAGAAAAATACAACAAAAAATTATAAAAAGTAAGAAAATGAAAAAGGACAAAAATTGAATAAAAAATTCAAAAATGAAATGGAATGACAAAATGAAAAAAAAATTAGTTTAAAAAATACAAAAAATTAAAAAACATATAAGACCAAACAATCTAAAAAGTCTGACAAAAAATTAAAAAAGAGAAAAGTTAATGCAAAATAAAAAAAAAAAGTATGAGAATTTAAAAACGCAAATAAGAAATGAAAGGAAATTTGTGGAAAAAAAAAGAAAAGACAAAAGATTTGGAATAAAAAAGAGAAAAATAAAAATTTTTAAAACAACGAAAAAATTAAAAAAAGTAAAAATGAAAACATATGGAAAAAAAAAAGCAAAAAGAAGGAAAATTGCAAAGGGAAAAAGTTAGTAAAAATTTACAAAGTAAAAAAAAATTAGGGAATCAAAAAAAAAAAAATAAACAAAGTAAGAAAATAAAAAATTAGGGAATCAAAAAATATAAAAAGACAAAATGAATAAAAATTTCAAATATAAAAAGAAAGTGCACAAAAAAAGAAGTTTGAGGTTTTAAAATTACAAAGAAGAAATAAAAAAAGGTGTGAACAAAAAGATTTAAGAAAAAAATAACAAATGAAAATATAAAATATATAAAAAAAATATTTGAGAAAAAAAATGAGAAAAAGAAGAAAAAAATAAAAAATGAAGAGGCAAAAATATGAAATAAAACAAAAATACAAAAAAAGGACAAAAATTGAATAAAAATTTCAAAAATGAAATGGAATGACAAAATGAAAAAAAATTAGTTTAAAAAATACAAAAAAATTGAAAAACATATAAGTCCTAACAATATAAAAATTCAGACAAAAAATTAAAAAAGAAAAAAGTTAATGCAAAATAAAAAAAAGTATGAGAATTTAAAAATGCAAATAAGAAATGAAAGGAAATTTGTGGAAAAAAAAAGAGAAGCAAGAAAAGACAAAAGATTTGGAATAAAAAATAGAAAAATAAAAATTTTTAAAACAAGGAAAAAATGAAAGCATATGAAAAAAAAGTAAAAAGAAGGAAATTGTGAAGGGAAAAAGTTATTAAAAAATTACAAAGTTGAAAAAAAATAAATTAAGAGAAAAAATAAAATAAAATACCCAGAAAGGAAAAATAAAAATAAACAAAGTAAGAAAATAAAAAATTAGCGAAGCAAAAAAATATAAAATGGAAAAAACTTTTAGTTTAGAATGTAGAAAGAAAAAGAAAAAAAAAAACAAATAGAGGAAAAAGATATAAAATATGAAAGATGAAAAATAAAATAAAAGAAAGTGCACAAAAAAAGAAGTTTGAGGTTTTAAAATTATAAAGAAGAAATAAAAAAAAGGTGTGAACAAAAAGATTTAAGAAAAAAATAAAAAATGAAAATGCAAAATATATAAAATAAAATTTGAGAAAAAGAAGAAAAAAATAAAAAATGAAGAGGCAAAAATATGAAAAAAAAAATAAAAAGAAAAAATTTATAGAAAATTTTAAAACAAAGAAAAAAGTGAACAAAAAAAAATGAAAGCACATAAAAAAAAAAGTAAAAAAAAGAAGAAAAATTTGAAAGGAGAAAAAGTTAATGAAAAATTATAAAAATGCAATAGAAAATAACCAAGAATGATAAAAGAAAAAAAGATAGAAAAATAAAAAATTCTAAAACTTTATAAAAATTTATGAAATTATAAATAAAGAAAGAAAATAAAATACTACAAAAAATTAAAGCAAAAGAAAAAAGATAAATAAAGCACAAAAAAACAAAAATACTACAAAAAATATAAAAAGTAAGAAAATGAAAAAGGACAAAAATTGAATAAAAATTTCAAAAATGAAATGGAATGACAAAATGAAAAAAATTAGTTTAAAAAATACAAAAAATTGAAAAACATATAAGTTCTAACAATATAAAAAGTTTGAGAATTTAAAAACACAAATAAGAAATGAAAGGAAATTTATGGAAAAAAAAAAGAATTGGAATAAAAAATAGAAAAATAAAATTTTTAAAACGACGAAAAATTAAAATAAGAAAAAAAATTAAAGCAAAAGAAAAAAGATAAATAAAGCATGAAAAAAAAAAACAAAAATACAAAAAAAAATTATAAAAGGTAAGAAAATGAAAGAGGACAAAAAATGAATAAAAATTTCAAAAATGAAATGGAATGACAAAATGAAAATAAAATTAGTTTAAAAAATAAAAAAAAAAATTGAAAAACATATAAGACCTAACAATATAAAAAGTCAGACAAAAAATTAAAAAAGAGAAAAGTTAATGCAAAATAAAAAAAAAAAGTATGAGAATTTAAAAGCGCAAATAAGAAATGAAAGGAAATTTGAGGAAAAAAAGAGACAAAAGATTTGGAATAAAAAATAGAAAAATAGAAATTTTTAAAACAACAAAAAAAATTAAAACAAGTAAAAATGAAAGCTTATGAAAAAAAAAAGCAAAAAGAAGGCAAATTATGAAGGGAAAGAGTTATTAAAAAATTACAAAGTAGAAAAAAAAGAAAATAAAAAATAAATTAAGAGAAAAAATTAAATAAAATACCAAAAAAGGAAAAAATAAAAATAAACAAAGTAAGAAAATAAAAAATTAGCGAATCAAAAAATATAAAAAGACAAAATGAATAAAAATTTCAAATATAAAATGAAAAAAACTATTGGTTCAGAATGTACAAAGAAAAATAAAAAAAATATAACAAACAGAGGAAAAAGATATAAAATATGAAAGATGAAAAATAAAATAAAAGAAAGTGCACAAAAAAAGAAGTTTGAGGTTTTAAAACTATAAAGAAGAAATAAAAAAAGGTGTGAACAAAAAGATTTAAGAAAAAAATATGAAAATACAAAATATATAAAATAAAATTTGAGAAAAAGAAGAAAAAAATAAAAAATGAAGAGGCAAAAATATGAAATAAAAGAAAAAGAAAAAAATTTATAGAAAATTTTAAAACAAAGAAAAAAGTGAACAAAAAAGAATGATGGCATATAAAAAAAAAGTAAAAAAAAAGAAGAAAAATTTGGAAGGAGAAAAAGTTAATGAAAAAAATATAAAAATGCAATAGAAAATAAACCAAGAATGATAAAAGAAAAAAAGATAAAAAAATTAAAAATTCCAAAACTTTATAAAAATTTATGAAATTATGAATAAAGAAAGAAAATAAAATAAGAAAAAAAATTAAAGCAAAAGAAAAAAGATAGATAAAGCACGAAAAAAGAAAAATACAACAAAAAATTATAAAAAGTAAGAAAATGAAAAAGGACAAAAATTGAATAAAAATTTCAAAAATGAAATGGAATGACAAAATGAAAAAAAAAAATAGTTTAAAAAATACAAAAAATTAAAAAACATATAAGACCAAACAATCTAAAAAGTCTGACAAAAAATTAAAAAAGAGAAAAGTTAATGCAAAATAAAAAAAAAAAAGTATGAGAATTTAAAAACGCAAATAAGAAATGAAAGGAAATTTGTGGAAAAAAAAGAAAAGACAAAAGATTTGGAATAAAAAAGAGAAAAATAAAAATTTTTAAAACAGCGAAAAAATTAAAAAAAGTAAAAATGAAAACATATGAAAAAAAAAAAGCAAAAAGAAGGAAAATTGCAAAGGGAAAAAGTTATTAAGAAATTACAAAGTAGAAAAAAATAAATTAAGAGAAAAAATTAAATAAAATACCAAAAAAGGAAAAAATAAAAAATTAGCGAATCAAAAAAATATAAAAAGACAAAATGAATAATCAAATATAAAATGGAAAAAACTTTTAGTTTATAATTTACAAAGAAAAAGAAAAAAAAATAACAAATAGAGGAAAAAGATATAAAATACGAAAGATGAAAAATAAAATAAAAGAAAGTGCACAAAAAAATAAGTTTGAGGTTTTAAAGTTATAAAGAAGAAGAAAAAAAGGTGTGAACAAAAAGATTTAAGAAAAAAATAAAAAATGAAAATACAAAATATATAAAATAAAATTTGAGAAAAAGAAGAAAAAAATAAAGAATGAAGAGGCAAAAATATGAAATAAAACAAAAAGAAAAAAATTTATAGAAAATTTTAAAACAAAGAAAAACCTGAGCGAAAAAGAATGAAAGCACATAAAAAAAGGTAAAAAAAAGAAGAAAAATTATAAAAATGCAACAGAAAATAACCAAGAATGATAAAAGAAAAAAAGATAGAAAAATAAAAAATTCCAAAACTTTATAAAAATTTATGAAATTATGAATAAAGAAAGAAAATAAAATAAGAAAAAAAATTAAAGCAAAAGAAAAAAGATAGATAAAGCACGAAAAAAGAAAAATACAACAAAAAATTATAAAAAGTAAGAAAATGAAAAAGGACAAAAATTGAATAAAAAATTCAAAAATGAAATGGAATGACAAAATGAAAAAAAAATTAGTTTAAAAAATACAAAAAATTAAAAAACATATAAGACCAAACAATCTAAAAAGTCTGACAAAAAATTAAAAAAGAGAAAAGTTAATGCAAAATAAAAAAAAAAAGTATGAGAATTTAAAAACGCAAATAAGAAATGAAAGGAAATTTGTGGAAAAAAAAAGAAAAGACAAAAGATTTGGAATAAAAAAGAGAAAAATAAAAATTTTTAAAACAACGAAAAAATTAAAAAAAGTAAAAATGAAAACATATGGAAAAAAAAAAGCAAAAAGAAGGAAAATTGCAAAGGGAAAAAGTTAGTAAAAATTTACAAAGTAAAAAAAAATTAGGGAATCAAAAAAAAAAAAAATAAACAAAGTAAGAAAATAAAAAATTAGGGAATCAAAAAATATAAAAAGACAAAATGAATAAAAATTTCAAATATAAAAAGAAAGTGCACAAAAAAAGAAGTTTGAGGTTTTAAAATTACAAAGAAGAAATAAAAAAAGGTGTGAACAAAAAGATTTAAGAAAAAAATAACAAATGAAAATATAAAATATATAAAAAAAATATTTGAGAAAAAAAATGAGAAAAAGAAGAAAAAAATAAAAAATGAAGAGGCAAAAATATGAAATAAAACAAAAATACAAAAAAAGGACAAAAATTGAATAAAAATTTCAAAAATGAAATGGAATGACAAAATGAAAAAAAATTAGTTTAAAAAATACAAAAAAATTGAAAAACATATAAGTCCTAACAATATAAAAATTCAGACAAAAAATTAAAAAAGAAAAAAGTTAATGCAAAATAAAAAAAAGTATGAGAATTTAAAAATGCAAATAAGAAATGAAAGGAAATTTGTGGAAAAAAAAAGAGAAGCAAGAAAAGACAAAAGATTTGGAATAAAAAATAGAAAAATAAAAATTTTTAAAACAAGGAAAAAATGAAAGCATATGAAAAAAAAGTAAAAAGAAGGAAATTGTGAAGGGAAAAAGTTATTAAAAAATTACAAAGTTGAAAAAAAATAAATTAAGAGAAAAAATAAAATAAAATACCCAGAAAGGAAAAATAAAAATAAACAAAGTAAGAAAATAAAAAATTAGCGAAGCAAAAAAATATAAAATGGAAAAAACTTTTAGTTTAGAATGTAGAAAGAAAAAGAAAAAAAAAAAACAAATAGAGGAAAAAGATATAAAATATGAAAGATGAAAAATAAAATAAAAGAAAGTGCACAAAAAAAGAAGTTTGAGGTTTTAAAATTATAAAGAAGAAATAAAAAAAAGGTGTGAACAAAAAGATTTAAGAAAAAAATAAAAAATGAAAATGCAAAATATATAAAATAAAATTTGAGAAAAAGAAGAAAAAAATAAAAAATGAAGAAGCAAAAATATGAAAAAAAAAATAAAAAGAAAAAAATTTATAGAAAATTTTAAAACAAAGAAAAAAGTGAACAAAAAAAAATGAAAGCACATAAAAAAAAAAGTAAAAAAAAGAAGAAAAATTTGAAAGGAGAAAAAGTTAATGAAAAATTATAAAAATGCAATAGAAAATAACCAAGAATGATAAAAGAAAAAAAGATAGAAAAATAAAAAATTCTAAAACTTTATAAAAATTTATGAAATTATAAATAAAGAAAGAAAATAAAATACTACAAAAAATTAAAGCAAAAGAAAAAAGATAAATAAAGCACAAAAAAACAAAAATACTACAAAAAATATAAAAAGTAAGAAAATGAAAAAGGACAAAAATTGAATAAAAATTTCAAAAATGAAATGGAATGACAAAATGAAAAAAATTAGTTTAAAAAATACAAAAAATTGAAAAACATATAAGTTCTAACAATATAAAAAGTTTGAGAATTTAAAAACACAAATAAGAAATGAAAGGAAATTTATGGAAAAAAAAAAAGAATTGGAATAAAAAATAGAAAAATAAAATTTTTAAAACGACGAAAAATTAAAATAAGAAAAAAAATTAAAGCAAAAGAAAAAAGATAAATAAAGCACAAAAAAACAAAAATACTACAAAAAATATAAAAAGTAAGAAAATGAAAAAGGACAAAAATTGAATAAAAATTTCAAAAATGAAATGGAATGACAAAATGAAAAAAATTAGTTTAAAAAATACAAAAAATTGAAAAACATATAAGTTCTAACAATATAAAAAGTTTGAGAATTTAAAAACACAAATAAGAAATGAAAGGAAATTTATGGAAAAAAAAAAGAATTAGAATAAAAAATAGAAAAATAAAATTTTTAAAACGACGAAAAATTAAAATAAGAAAAAAAATTAAAGCAAATGAAAAAAGATAAATAAAGCATGAAAAAAAAAAACAAAAATACAAAAAAAAATTATAAAAGGTAAGAAAATGAAAGAGGACAAAAAATGAATAAAAATTTCAAAAATGAAATGGAATGACAAAATGAAAATAAAATTAGTTTAAAAAATAAAAAAAAAATTGAAAAACATATAAGACCTAACAATATAAAAAGTCAGACAAAAAATTAAAAAAGAGAAAAGTTAATGCAAAATAAAAAAAAAAGTATGAGAATTTAAAAGCGCAAATAAGAAATGAAAGGAAATTTGAGGAAAAAAAGAGACAAAAGATTTGGAATAAAAAATAGAAAAATAAAAATTTTTAAAACAACAAAAAAAATTAAAACAAGTAAAAATGAAAGCTTATGAAAAAAAAAAAGCAAAAAGAAGGCAAATTATGAAGGGAAAGAGTTATTAAAAAATTACAAAGTAGAAAAAAAAGAAAATAAAAAATAAATTAAGAGAAAAAATTAAATAAAATACCAAAAAAGGAAAAAATAAAAATAAACAAAGTAAGAAAATAAAAAATTAGCGAATCAAAAAATATAAAAAGACAAAATGAATAAAAATTTCAAATATAAAATGAAAAAAACTATTGGTTCAGAATGTACAAAGAAAAATAAAAAAAATATAACAAACAGAGGAAAAAGATATAAAATATGAAAGATGAAAAATAAAATAAAAGAAAGTGCACAAAAAAAGAAGTTTGAGGTTTTAAAACTATAAAGAAGAAATAAAAAAAGGTGTGAACAAAAAGATTTAAGAAAAAAATATGAAAATACAAAATATATAAAATAAAATTTGAGAAAAAGAAGAAAAAAATAAAAAATGAAGAGGCAAAAATATGAAATAAAAGAAAAAGAAAAAAATTTATAGAAAATTTTAAAACAAAGAAAAAAGTGAACAAAAAAGAATGATGGCATATAAAAAAAAAGTAAAAAAAAAGAAGAAAAATTTGGAAGGAGAAAAAGTTAATGAAAAAAATATAAAAATGCAATAGAAAATAAACCAAGAATGATAAAAGAAAAAAAGATAAAAAAATTAAAAATTCCAAAACTTTATAAAAATTTATGAAATTATGAATAAAGAAAGAAAATAAAATAAGAAAAAAAATTAAAGCAAAAGAAAAAAGATAGATAAAGCACGAAAAAAGAAAAATACAACAAAAAATTATAAAAAGTAAGAAAATGAAAAAGGACAAAAATTGAATAAAAATTTCAAAAATGAAATGGAATGACAAAATGAAAAAAAAAAATAGTTTAAAAAATACAAAAAATTAAAAAACATATAAGACCAAACAATCTAAAAAGTCTGACAAAAAATTAAAAAAGAGAAAAGTTAATGCAAAATAAAAAAAAAAAGTATGAGAATTTAAAAACGCAAATAAGAAATGAAAGGAAATTTGTGGAAAAAAAAGAAAAGACAAAAGATTTGGAATAAAAAAGAGAAAAATAAAAATTTTTAAAACAGCGAAAAAATTAAAAAAAGTAAAAATGAAAACATATGAAAAAAAAAAAGCAAAAAGAAGGAAAATTGCAAAGGGAAAAAGTTATTAAGAAATTACAAAGTAGAAAAAAATAAATTAAGAGAAAAAATTAAATAAAATACCAAAAAAGGAAAAAATAAAAAATTAGCGAATCAAAAAAATATAAAAAGACAAAATGAATAATCAAATATAAAATGGAAAAAACTTTTAGTTTATAATTTACAAAGAAAAAGAAAAAAAAATAACAAATAGAGGAAAAAGATATAAAATACGAAAGATGAAAAATAAAATAAAAGAAAGTGCACAAAAAAATAAGTTTGAGGTTTTAAAGTTATAAAGAAGAAGAAAAAAAGGTGTGAACAAAAAGATTTAAGAAAAAAATAAAAAATGAAAATACAAAATATATAAAATAAAATTTGAGAAAAAGAAGAAAAAAATAAAGAATGAAGAGGCAAAAATATGAAATAAAACAAAAAGAAAAAAATTTATAGAAAATTTTAAAACAAAGAAAAACCTGAGCGAAAAAGAATGAAAGCACATAAAAAAAGGTAAAAAAAAGAAGAAAAATTATAAAAATGCAACAGAAAATAACCAAGAATGATAAAAGAAAAAAAGATAGAAAAATAAAAAATTCCAAAACTTTATAAAAATTTATGAAATTATGAATAAAGAAAGAAAATAAAATAAGAAAAAAAATTAAAGCAAAAGAAAAAAGATAGATAAAGCACGAAAAAAGAAAAATACAACAAAAAATTATAAAAAGTAAGAAAATGAAAAAGGACAAAAATTGAATAAAAAATTCAAAAATGAAATGGAATGACAAAATGAAAAAAAAATTAGTTTAAAAAATACAAAAAATTAAAAAACATATAAGACCAAACAATCTAAAAAGTCTGACAAAAAATTAAAAAAGAGAAAAGTTAATGCAAAATAAAAAAAAAAAGTATGAGAATTTAAAAACGCAAATAAGAAATGAAAGGAAATTTGTGGAAAAAAAAAGAAAAGACAAAAGATTTGGAATAAAAAAGAGAAAAATAAAAATTTTTAAAACAACGAAAAAATTAAAAAAAGTAAAAATGAAAACATATGGAAAAAAAAAAGCAAAAAGAAGGAAAATTGCAAAGGGAAAAAGTTAGTAAAAATTTACAAAGTAAAAAAAAATTAGGGAATCAAAAAAAAAAAAATAAACAAAGTAAGAAAATAAAAAATTAGGGAATCAAAAAATATAAAAAGACAAAATGAATAAAAATTTCAAATATAAAAAGAAAGTGCACAAAAAAAGAAGTTTGAGGTTTTAAAATTACAAAGAAGAAATAAAAAAAGGTGTGAACAAAAAGATTTAAGAAAAAAATAACAAATGAAAATATAAAATATATAAAAAAAATATTTGAGAAAAAAAATGAGAAAAAGAAGAAAAAAATAAAAAATGAAGAGGCAAAAATATGAAATAAAACAAAAATACAAAAAAAGGACAAAAATTGAATAAAAATTTCAAAAATGAAATGGAATGACAAAATGAAAAAAAATTAGTTTAAAAAATACAAAAAAATTGAAAAACATATAAGTCCTAACAATATAAAAATTCAGACAAAAAATTAAAAAAGAAAAAAGTTAATGCAAAATAAAAAAAAGTATGAGAATTTAAAAATGCAAATAAGAAATGAAAGGAAATTTGTGGAAAAAAAAAGAGAAGCAAGAAAAGACAAAAGATTTGGAATAAAAAATAGAAAAATAAAAATTTTTAAAACAAGGAAAAAATGAAAGCATATGAAAAAAAAGTAAAAAGAAGGAAATTGTGAAGGGAAAAAGTTATTAAAAAATTACAAAGTTGAAAAAAAATAAATTAAGAGAAAAAATAAAATAAAATACCCAGAAAGGAAAAATAAAAATAAACAAAGTAAGAAAATAAAAAATTAGCGAAGCAAAAAAATATAAAATGGAAAAAACTTTTAGTTTAGAATGTAGAAAGAAAAAGAAAAAAAAAAACAAATAGAGGAAAAAGATATAAAATATGAAAGATGAAAAATAAAATAAAAGAAAGTGCACAAAAAAAGAAGTTTGAGGTTTTAAAATTATAAAGAAGAAATAAAAAAAAGGTGTGAACAAAAAGATTTAAGAAAAAAATAAAAAATGAAAATGCAAAATATATAAAATAAAATTTGAGAAAAAGAAGAAAAAAATAAAAAATGAAGAGGCAAAAATATGAAAAAAAAAATAAAAAGAAAAAATTTATAGAAAATTTTAAAACAAAGAAAAAAGTGAACAAAAAAAAATGAAAGCACATAAAAAAAAAAGTAAAAAAAAGAAGAAAAATTTGAAAGGAGAAAAAGTTAATGAAAAATTATAAAAATGCAATAGAAAATAACCAAGAATGATAAAAGAAAAAAAGATAGAAAAATAAAAAATTCTAAAACTTTATAAAAATTTATGAAATTATAAATAAAGAAAGAAAATAAAATACTACAAAAAATTAAAGCAAAAGAAAAAAGATAAATAAAGCACAAAAAAACAAAAATACTACAAAAAATATAAAAAGTAAGAAAATGAAAAAGGACAAAAATTGAATAAAAATTTCAAAAATGAAATGGAATGACAAAATGAAAAAAATTAGTTTAAAAAATACAAAAAATTGAAAAACATATAAGTTCTAACAATATAAAAAGTTTGAGAATTTAAAAACACAAATAAGAAATGAAAGGAAATTTATGGAAAAAAAAAAGAATTGGAATAAAAAATAGAAAAATAAAATTTTTAAAACGACGAAAAATTAAAATAAGAAAAAAAATTAAAGCAAAAGAAAAAAGATAAATAAAGCATGAAAAAAAAAAACAAAAATACAAAAAAAAATTATAAAAGGTAAGAAAATGAAAGAGGACAAAAAATGAATAAAAATTTCAAAAATGAAATGGAATGACAAAATGAAAATAAAATTAGTTTAAAAAATAAAAAAAAAAATTGAAAAACATATAAGACCTAACAATATAAAAAGTCAGACAAAAAATTAAAAAAGAGAAAAGTTAATGCAAAATAAAAAAAAAAAGTATGAGAATTTAAAAGCGCAAATAAGAAATGAAAGGAAATTTGAGGAAAAAAAGAGACAAAAGATTTGGAATAAAAAATAGAAAAATAGAAATTTTTAAAACAACAAAAAAAATTAAAACAAGTAAAAATGAAAGCTTATGAAAAAAAAAAGCAAAAAGAAGGCAAATTATGAAGGGAAAGAGTTATTAAAAAATTACAAAGTAGAAAAAAAAGAAAATAAAAAATAAATTAAGAGAAAAAATTAAATAAAATACCAAAAAAGGAAAAAATAAAAATAAACAAAGTAAGAAAATAAAAAATTAGCGAATCAAAAAATATAAAAAGACAAAATGAATAAAAATTTCAAATATAAAATGAAAAAAACTATTGGTTCAGAATGTACAAAGAAAAATAAAAAAAATATAACAAACAGAGGAAAAAGATATAAAATATGAAAGATGAAAAATAAAATAAAAGAAAGTGCACAAAAAAAGAAGTTTGAGGTTTTAAAACTATAAAGAAGAAATAAAAAAAGGTGTGAACAAAAAGATTTAAGAAAAAAATATGAAAATACAAAATATATAAAATAAAATTTGAGAAAAAGAAGAAAAAAATAAAAAATGAAGAGGCAAAAATATGAAATAAAAGAAAAAGAAAAAAATTTATAGAAAATTTTAAAACAAAGAAAAAAGTGAACAAAAAAGAATGATGGCATATAAAAAAAAAGTAAAAAAAAAGAAGAAAAATTTGGAAGGAGAAAAAGTTAATGAAAAAAATATAAAAATGCAATAGAAAATAAACCAAGAATGATAAAAGAAAAAAAGATAAAAAAATTAAAAATTCCAAAACTTTATAAAAATTTATGAAATTATGAATAAAGAAAGAAAATAAAATAAGAAAAAAAATTAAAGCAAAAGAAAAAAGATAGATAAAGCACGAAAAAAGAAAAATACAACAAAAAATTATAAAAAGTAAGAAAATGAAAAAGGACAAAAATTGAATAAAAATTTCAAAAATGAAATGGAATGACAAAATGAAAAAAAAAATAGTTTAAAAAATACAAAAAATTAAAAAACATATAAGACCAAACAATCTAAAAAGTCTGACAAAAAATTAAAAAAGAGAAAAGTTAATGCAAAATAAAAAAAAAAAGTATGAGAATTTAAAAACGCAAATAAGAAATGAAAGGAAATTTGTGGAAAAAAAAGAAAAGACAAAAGATTTGGAATAAAAAAGAGAAAAATAAAAATTTTTAAAACAGCGAAAAAATTAAAAAAAGTAAAAATGAAAACATATGAAAAAAAAAAAGCAAAAAGAAGGAAAATTGCAAAGGGAAAAAGTTATTAAGAAATTACAAAGTAGAAAAAAATAAATTAAGAGAAAAAATTAAATAAAATACCAAAAAAGGAAAAAATAAAAAATTAGCGAATCAAAAAAATATAAAAAGACAAAATGAATAATCAAATATAAAATGGAAAAAACTTTTAGTTTATAATTTACAAAGAAAAAGAAAAAAAAATAACAAATAGAGGAAAAAGATATAAAATACGAAAGATGAAAAATAAAATAAAAGAAAGTGCACAAAAAAATAAGTTTGAGGTTTTAAAGTTATAAAGAAGAAGAAAAAAAGGTGTGAACAAAAAGATTTAAGAAAAAAATAAAAAATGAAAATACAAAATATATAAAATAAAATTTGAGAAAAAGAAGAAAAAAATAAAGAATGAAGAGGCAAAAATATGAAATAAAACAAAAAGAAAAAAATTTATAGAAAATTTTAAAACAAAGAAAAACCTGAGCGAAAAAGAATGAAAGCACATAAAAAAAGGTAAAAAAAAGAAGAAAAATTATAAAAATGCAACAGAAAATAACCAAGAATGATAAAAGAAAAAAAGATAGAAAAATAAAAAATTCCAAAACTTTATAAAAATTTATGAAATTATGAATAAAGAAAGAAAATAAAATAAGAAAAAAAATTAAAGCAAAAGAAAAAAGATAGATAAAGCACGAAAAAAGAAAAATACAACAAAAAATTATAAAAAGTAAGAAAATGAAAAAGGACAAAAATTGAATAAAAAATTCAAAAATGAAATGGAATGACAAAATGAAAAAAAAATTAGTTTAAAAAATACAAAAAATTAAAAAACATATAAGACCAAACAATCTAAAAAGTCTGACAAAAAATTAAAAAAGAGAAAAGTTAATGCAAAATAAAAAAAAAAAGTATGAGAATTTAAAAACGCAAATAAGAAATGAAAGGAAATTTGTGGAAAAAAAAAGAAAAGACAAAAGATTTGGAATAAAAAAGAGAAAAATAAAAATTTTTAAAACAACGAAAAAATTAAAAAAAGTAAAAATGAAAACATATGGAAAAAAAAAAGCAAAAAGAAGGAAAATTGCAAAGGGAAAAAGTTAGTAAAAATTTACAAAGTAAAAAAAAATTAGGGAATCAAAAAAAAAAAAAATAAACAAAGTAAGAAAATAAAAAATTAGGGAATCAAAAAATATAAAAAGACAAAATGAATAAAAATTTCAAATATAAAAAGAAAGTGCACAAAAAAAGAAGTTTGAGGTTTTAAAATTACAAAGAAGAAATAAAAAAAGGTGTGAACAAAAAGATTTAAGAAAAAAATAACAAATGAAAATATAAAATATATAAAAAAAATATTTGAGAAAAAAAATGAGAAAAAGAAGAAAAAAATAAAAAATGAAGAGGCAAAAATATGAAATAAAACAAAAATACAAAAAAAGGACAAAAATTGAATAAAAATTTCAAAAATGAAATGGAATGACAAAATGAAAAAAAATTAGTTTAAAAAATACAAAAAAATTGAAAAACATATAAGTCCTAACAATATAAAAATTCAGACAAAAAATTAAAAAAGAAAAAAGTTAATGCAAAATAAAAAAAAGTATGAGAATTTAAAAATGCAAATAAGAAATGAAAGGAAATTTGTGGAAAAAAAAAGAGAAGCAAGAAAAGACAAAAGATTTGGAATAAAAAATAGAAAAATAAAAATTTTTAAAACAAGGAAAAAATGAAAGCATATGAAAAAAAAGTAAAAAGAAGGAAATTGTGAAGGGAAAAAGTTATTAAAAAATTACAAAGTTGAAAAAAAATAAATTAAGAGAAAAAATAAAATAAAATACCCAGAAAGGAAAAATAAAAATAAACAAAGTAAGAAAATAAAAAATTAGCGAAGCAAAAAAATATAAAATGGAAAAAACTTTTAGTTTAGAATGTAGAAAGAAAAAGAAAAAAAAAAACAAATAGAGGAAAAAGATATAAAATATGAAAGATGAAAAATAAAATAAAAGAAAGTGCACAAAAAAAGAAGTTTGAGGTTTTAAAATTATAAAGAAGAAATAAAAAAAAGGTGTGAACAAAAAGATTTAAGAAAAAAATAAAAAATGAAAATGCAAAATATATAAAATAAAATTTGAGAAAAAGAAGAAAAAAATAAAAAATGAAGAGGCAAAAATATGAAAAAAAAAATAAAAAGAAAAAATTTATAGAAAATTTTAAAACAAAGAAAAAAGTGAACAAAAAAAAATGAAAGCACATAAAAAAAAAAGTAAAAAAAAGAAGAAAAATTTGAAAGGAGAAAAAGTTAATGAAAAATTATAAAAATGCAATAGAAAATAACCAAGAATGATAAAAGAAAAAAAGATAGAAAAATAAAAAATTCTAAAACTTTATAAAAATTTATGAAATTATAAATAAAGAAAGAAAATAAAATACTACAAAAAATTAAAGCAAAAGAAAAAAGATAAATAAAGCACAAAAAAACAAAAATACTACAAAAAATATAAAAAGTAAGAAAATGAAAAAGGACAAAAATTGAATAAAAATTTCAAAAATGAAATGGAATGACAAAATGAAAAAAATTAGTTTAAAAAATACAAAAAATTGAAAAACATATAAGTTCTAACAATATAAAAAGTTTGAGAATTTAAAAACACAAATAAGAAATGAAAGGAAATTTATGGAAAAAAAAAAGAATTGGAATAAAAAATAGAAAAATAAAATTTTTAAAACGACGAAAAATTAAAATAAGAAAAAAAATTAAAGCAAAAGAAAAAAGATAAATAAAGCATGAAAAAAAAAAACAAAAATACAAAAAAAAATTATAAAAGGTAAGAAAATGAAAGAGGACAAAAAATGAATAAAAATTTCAAAAATGAAATGGAATGACAAAATGAAAATAAAATTAGTTTAAAAAATAAAAAAAAAAATTGAAAAACATATAAGACCTAACAATATAAAAAGTCAGACAAAAAATTAAAAAAGAGAAAAGTTAATGCAAAATAAAAAAAAAAAGTATGAGAATTTAAAAGCGCAAATAAGAAATGAAAGGAAATTTGAGGAAAAAAAGAGACAAAAGATTTGGAATAAAAAATAGAAAAATAGAAAATTTTAAAACAACAAAAAAAATTAAAACAAGTAAAAATGAAAGCTTATGAAAAAAAAAAGCAAAAAGAAGGCAAATTATGAAGGGAAAGAGTTATTAAAAAATTACAAAGTAGAAAAAAAAGAAAATAAAAAATAAATTAAGAGAAAAAATTAAATAAAATACCAAAAAAGGAAAAAATAAAAATAAACAAAGTAAGAAAATAAAAAATTAGCGAATCAAAAAATATAAAAAGACAAAATGAATAAAAATTTCAAATATAAAATGAAAAAAACTATTGGTTCAGAATGTACAAAGAAAAATAAAAAAAATATAACAAACAGAGGAAAAAGATATAAAATATGAAAGATGAAAAATAAAATAAAAGAAAGTGCACAAAAAAAGAAGTTTGAGGTTTTAAAACTATAAAGAAGAAATAAAAAAAGGTGTGAACAAAAAGATTTAAGAAAAAAATATGAAAATACAAAATATATAAAATAAAATTTGAGAAAAAGAAGAAAAAAATAAAAAATGAAGAGGCAAAAATATGAAATAAAAGAAAAAGAAAAAAATTTATAGAAAATTTTAAAACAAAG
This sequence comes from Durio zibethinus, assembly GCF_047325235.1. Lineage (NCBI taxonomy): Eukaryota > Viridiplantae > Streptophyta > Magnoliopsida > Malvales > Malvaceae > Durio > Durio zibethinus. Next base: position 11,600,623 of record NC_143180.1, on the reverse strand, counting down.
AAAAAAGTGAACAAAAAAGAATGATGGCATATAAAAAAAAAGTAAAAAAAAAGAAGAAAAATTTGGAAGGAGAAAAAGTTAATGAAAAAAATATAAAAATGCAATAGAAAATAAACCAAGAATGATAAAAGAAAAAAAGATAAAAAAATTAAAAATTCCAAAACTTTATAAAAATTTATGAAATTATGAATAAAGAAAGAAAATAAAATAAGAAAAAAAATTAAAGCAAAAGAAAAAAGATAGATAAAGCACGAAAAAAGAAAAATACAACAAAAAATTATAAAAAGTAAGAAAATGAAAAAGGACAAAAATTGAATAAAAATTTCAAAAATGAAATGGAATGACAAAATGAAAAAAAAAATTAGTTTAAAAAATACAAAAAATTAAAAAACATATAAGACCAAACAATCTAAAAAGTCTGACAAAAAATTAAAAAAGAGAAAAGTTAATGCAAAATAAAAAAAAAAAGTATGAGAATTTAAAAACGCAAATAAGAAATGAAAGGAAATTTGTGGAAAAAAAAGAAAAGACAAAAGATTTGGAATAAAAAAGAGAAAAATAAAAATTTTTAAAACAGCGAAAAAATTAAAAAAAGTAAAAATGAAAACATATGAAAAAAAAAAAGCAAAAAGAAGGAAAATTGCAAAGGGAAAAAGTTATTAAGAAATTACAAAGTAGAAAAAAATAAATTAAGAGAAAAAATTAAATAAAATACCAAAAAAGGAAAAAATAAAAAATTAGCGAATCAAAAAAATATAAAAAGACAAAATGAATAATCAAATATAAAATGGAAAAAACTTTTAGTTTATAATTTACAAAGAAAAAGAAAAAAAAAATAACAAATAGAGGAAAAAGATATAAAATACGAAAGATGAAAAATAAAATAAAAGAAAGTGCACAAAAAAATAAGTTTGAGGTTTTAAAGTTATAAAGAAGAAGAAAAAAAGGTGTGAACAAAAAGATTTAAGAAAAAAATAAAAAATGAAAATACAAAATATATAAAATAAAATTTGAGAAAAAGAAGAAAAAAATAAAGAATGAAGAGGCAAAAATATGAAATAAAACAAAAAGAAAAAAATTTATAGAAAATTTTAAAACAAAGAAAAACCTGAGCGAAAAAGAATGAAAGCACATAAAAAAAGGTAAAAAAAAGAAGAAAAATTATAAAAATGCAACAGAAAATAACCAAGAATGATAAAAGAAAAAAAGATAGAAAAATAAAAAATTCCAAAACTTTATAAAAATTTATGAAATTATGAATAAAGAAAGAAAATAAAATAAGAAAAAAAATTAAAGCAAAAGAAAAAAGATAGATAAAGCACGAAAAAAGAAAAATACAACAAAAAATTATAAAAAGTAAGAAAATGAAAAAGGACAAAAATTGAATAAAAAATTCAAAAATGAAATGGAATGACAAAATGAAAAAAAAATTAGTTTAAAAAATACAAAAAATTAAAAAACATATAAGACCAAACAATCTAAAAAGTCTGACAAAAAATTAAAAAAGAGAAAAGTTAATGCAAAATAAAAAAAAAAAGTATGAGAATTTAAAAACGCAAATAAGAAATGAAAGGAAATTTGTGGAAAAAAAAAGAAAAGACAAAAGATTTGGAATAAAAAAGAGAAAAATAAAAATTTTTAAAACAACGAAAAAATTAAAAAAAGTAAAAATGAAAACATATGGAAAAAAAAAAGCAAAAAGAAGGAAAATTGCAAAGGGAAAAAGTTAGTAAAAATTTACAAAGTAAAAAAAAATTAGGGAATCAAAAAAAAAAAATAAACAAAGTAAGAAAATAAAAAATTAGGGAATCAAAAAATATAAAAAGACAAAATGAATAAAAATTTCAAATATAAAAAGAAAGTGCACAAAAAAAGAAGTTTGAGGTTTTAAAATTACAAAGAAGAAATAAAAAAAGGTGTGAACAAAAAGATTTAAGAAAAAAATAACAAATGAAAATATAAAATATATAAAAAAAATATTTGAGAAAAAAAATGAGAAAAAGAAGAAAAAAATAAAAAATGAAGAGGCAAAAATATGAAATAAAACAAAAATACAAAAAAAGGACAAAAATTGAATAAAAATTTCAAAAATGAAATGGAATGACAAAATGAAAAAAAATTAGTTTAAAAAATACAAAAAAATTGAAAAACATATAAGTCCTAACAATATAAAAATTCAGACAAAAAATTAAAAAAGAAAAAAGTTAATGCAAAATAAAAAAAAGTATGAGAATTTAAAAATGCAAATAAGAAATGAAAGGAAATTTGTGGAAAAAAAAAGAGAAGCAAGAAAAGACAAAAGATTTGGAATAAAAAATAGAAAAATAAAAATTTTTAAAACAAGGAAAAAATGAAAGCATATGAAAAAAAAGTAAAAAGAAGGAAATTGTGAAGGGAAAAAGTTATTAAAAAATTACAAAGTTGAAAAAAAATAAATTAAGAGAAAAAATAAAATAAAATACCCAGAAAGGAAAAATAAAAATAAACAAAGTAAGAAAATAAAAAATTAGCGAAGCAAAAAAATATAAAATGGAAAAAACTTTTAGTTTAGAATGTAGAAAGAAAAAGAAAAAAAAAAAACAAATAGAGGAAAAAGATATAAAATATGAAAGATGAAAAATAAAATAAAAGAAAGTGCACAAAAAAAGAAGTTTGAGGTTTTAAAATTATAAAGAAGAAATAAAAAAAAGGTGTGAACAAAAAGATTTAAGAAAAAAATAAAAAATGAAAATGCAAAATATATAAAATAAAATTTGAGAAAAAGAAGAAAAAAATAAAAAATGAAGAGGCAAAAATATGAAAAAAAAAATAAAAAGAAAAAAATTTATAGAAAATTTTAAAACAAAGAAAAAAGTGAACAAAAAAAAATGAAAGCACATAAAAAAAAAAGAAGAAAAATTTGAAAGGAGAAAAAGTTAATGAAAAATTATAAAAATGCAATAGAAAATAACCAAGAATGATAAAAGAAAAAAAGATAGAAAAATAAAAAATTCTAAAACTTTATAAAAATTTATGAAATTATAAATAAAGAAAGAAAATAAAATACTACAAAAAATTAAAGCAAAAGAAAAAAGATAAATAAAGCACAAAAAAACAAAAATACTACAAAAAATATAAAAAGTAAGAAAATGAAAAAGGACAAAAATTGAATAAAAATTTCAAAAATGAAATGGAATGACAAAATGAAAAAAATTAGTTTAAAAAATACAAAAAATTGAAAAACATATAAGTTCTAACAATATAAAAAGTTTGAGAATTTAAAAACACAAATAAGAAATGAAAGGAAATTTATGGAAAAAAAAAAGAATTGGAATAAAAAATAGAAAAATAAAATTTTTAAAACGACGAAAAATTAAAATAAGAAAAAAAATTAAAGCAAAAGAAAAAAGATAAATAAAGCATGAAAAAAAAAAACAAAAATACAAAAAAAAATTATAAAAGGTAAGAAAATGAAAGAGGACAAAAAATGAATAAAAATTTCAAAAATGAAATGGAATGACAAAATGAAAATAAAATTAGTTTAAAAAATAAAAAAAAAAATTGAAAAACATATAAGACCTAACAATATAAAAAGTCAGACAAAAAATTAAAAAAGAGAAAAGTTAATGCAAAATAAAAAAAAAAAGTATGAGAATTTAAAAGCGCAAATAAGAAATGAAAGGAAATTTGAGGAAAAAAAGAGACAAAAGATTTGGAATAAAAAATAGAAAAATAGAAATTTTTAAAACAACAAAAAAAATTAAAACAAGTAAAAATGAAAGCTTATGAAAAAAAAAAGCAAAAAGAAGGCAAATTATGAAGGGAAAGAGTTATTAAAAAATTACAAAGTAGAAAAAAAAGAAAATAAAAAATAAATTAAGAGAAAAAATTAAATAAAATACCAAAAAAGGAAAAAATAAAAATAAACAAAGTAAGAAAATAAAAAATTAGCGAATCAAAAAATATAAAAAGACAAAATGAATAAAAATTTCAAATATAAAATGAAAAAAACTATTGGTTCAGAATGTACAAAGAAAAATAAAAAAAATATAACAAACAGAGGAAAAAGATATAAAATATGAAAGATGAAAAATAAAATAAAAGAAAGTGCACAAAAAAAGAAGTTTGAGGTTTTAAAACTATAAAGAAGAAATAAAAAAAGGTGTGAACAAAAAGATTTAAGAAAAAAATATGAAAATACAAAATATATAAAATAAAATTTGAGAAAAAGAAGAAAAAAATAAAAAATGAAGAGGCAAAAATATGAAATAAAAGAAAAAGAAAAAAATTTATAGAAAATTTTAAAACAAAGAAAAAAGTGAACAAAAAAGAATGATGGCATATAAAAAAAAAGTAAAAAAAAAGAAGAAAAATTTGGAAGGAGAAAAAGTTAATGAAAAAAATATAAAAATGCAATAGAAAATAAACCAAGAATGATAAAAGAAAAAAAGATAAAAAAATTAAAAATTCCAAAACTTTATAAAAATTTATGAAATTATGAATAAAGAAAGAAAATAAAATAAGAAAAAAAATTAAAGCAAAAGAAAAAAGATAGATAAAGCACGAAAAAAGAAAAATACAACAAAAAATTATAAAAAGTAAGAAAATGAAAAAGGACAAAAATTGAATAAAAATTTCAAAAATGAAATGGAATGACAAAATGAAAAAAAAAATTAGTTTAAAAAATACAAAAAATTAAAAAACATATAAGACCAAACAATCTAAAAAGTCTGACAAAAAATTAAAAAAGAGAAAAGTTAATGCAAAATAAAAAAAAAAAGTATGAGAATTTAAAAACGCAAATAAGAAATGAAAGGAAATTTGTGGAAAAAAAAGAAAAGACAAAAGATTTGGAATAAAAAAGAGAAAAATAAAAATTTTTAAAACAGCGAAAAAATTAAAAAAAGTAAAAATGAAAACATATGAAAAAAAAAAAGCAAAAAGAAGGAAAATTGCAAAGGGAAAAAGTTATTAAGAAATTACAAAGTAGAAAAAAATAAATTAAGAGAAAAAATTAAATAAAATACCAAAAAAGGAAAAAATAAAAAATTAGCGAATCAAAAAAATATAAAAAGACAAAATGAATAATCAAATATAAAATGGAAAAAACTTTTAGTTTATAATTTACAAAGAAAAAGAAAAAAAAAATAACAAATAGAGGAAAAAGATATAAAATACGAAAGATGAAAAATAAAATAAAAGAAAGTGCACAAAAAAATAAGTTTGAGGTTTTAAAGTTATAAAGAAGAAGAAAAAAAGGTGTGAACAAAAAGATTTAAGAAAAAAATAAAAAATGAAAATACAAAATATATAAAATAAAATTTGAGAAAAAGAAGAAAAAAATAAAGAATGAAGAGGCAAAAATATGAAATAAAACAAAAAGAAAAAAATTTATAGAAAATTTTAAAACAAAGAAAAACCTGAGCGAAAAAGAATGAAAGCACATAAAAAAAGGTAAAAAAAAGAAGAAAAATTATAAAAATGCAACAGAAAATAACCAAGAATGATAAAAGAAAAAAAGATAGAAAAATAAAAAATTCCAAAACTTTATAAAAATTTATGAAATTATGAATAAAGAAAGAAAATAAAATAAGAAAAAAAATTAAAGCAAAAGAAAAAAGATAGATAAAGCACGAAAAAAGAAAAATACAACAAAAAATTATAAAAAGTAAGAAAATGAAAAAGGACAAAAATTGAATAAAAAATTCAAAAATGAAATGGAATGACAAAATGAAAAAAAAATTAGTTTAAAAAATACAAAAAATTAAAAAACATATAAGACCAAACAATCTAAAAAGTCTGACAAAAAATTAAAAAAGAGAAAAGTTAATGCAAAATAAAAAAAAAAAGTATGAGAATTTAAAAACGCAAATAAGAAATGAAAGGAAATTTGTGGAAAAAAAAAGAAAAGACAAAAGATTTGGAATAAAAAAGAGAAAAATAAAAATTTTTAAAACAACGAAAAAATTAAAAAAAGTAAAAATGAAAACATATGGAAAAAAAAAAGCAAAAAGAAGGAAAATTGCAAAGGGAAAAAGTTAGTAAAAATTTACAAAGTAAAAAAAAATTAGGGAATCAAAAAAAAAAAATAAACAAAGTAAGAAAATAAAAAATTAGGGAATCAAAAAATATAAAAAGACAAAATGAATAAAAATTTCAAATATAAAAAGAAAGTGCACAAAAAAAGAAGTTTGAGGTTTTAAAATTACAAAGAAGAAATAAAAAAAGGTGTGAACAAAAAGATTTAAGAAAAAAATAACAAATGAAAATATAAAATATATAAAAAAAATATTTGAGAAAAAAAATGAGAAAAAGAAGAAAAAAATAAAAAATGAAGAGGCAAAAATATGAAATAAAACAAAAATACAAAAAAAGGACAAAAATTGAATAAAAATTTCAAAAATGAAATGGAATGACAAAATGAAAAAAAATTAGTTTAAAAAATACAAAAAAATTGAAAAACATATAAGTCCTAACAATATAAAAATTCAGACAAAAAATTAAAAAAGAAAAAAGTTAATGCAAAATAAAAAAAAGTATGAGAATTTAAAAATGCAAATAAGAAATGAAAGGAAATTTGTGGAAAAAAAAAGAGAAGCAAGAAAAGACAAAAGATTTGGAATAAAAAATAGAAAAATAAAAATTTTTAAAACAAGGAAAAAATGAAAGCATATGAAAAAAAAGTAAAAAGAAGGAAATTGTGAAGGGAAAAAGTTATTAAAAAATTACAAAGTTGAAAAAAAATAAATTAAGAGAAAAAATAAAATAAAATACCCAGAAAGGAAAAATAAAAATAAACAAAGTAAGAAAATAAAAAATTAGCGAAGCAAAAAAATATAAAATGGAAAAAACTTTTAGTTTAGAATGTAGAAAGAAAAAGAAAAAAAAAAAACAAATAGAGGAAAAAGATATAAAATATGAAAGATGAAAAATAAAATAAAAGAAAGTGCACAAAAAAAGAAGTTTGAGGTTTTAAAATTATAAAGAAGAAATAAAAAAAAGGTGTGAACAAAAAGATTTAAGAAAAAAATAAAAAATGAAAATGCAAAATATATAAAATAAAATTTGAGAAAAAGAAGAAAAAAATAAAAAATGAAGAGGCAAAAATATGAAAAAAAAAATAAAAAGAAAAAAATTTATAGAAAATTTTAAAACAAAGAAAAAAGTGAACAAAAAAAAATGAAAGCACATAAAAAAAAAAGAAGAAAAATTTGAAAGGAGAAAAAGTTAATGAAAAATTATAAAAATGCAATAGAAAATAACCAAGAATGATAAAAGAAAAAAAGATAGAAAAATAAAAAATTCTAAAACTTTATAAAAATTTATGAAATTATAAATAAAGAAAGAAAATAAAATACTACAAAAAATTAAAGCAAAAGAAAAAAGATAAATAAAGCACAAAAAAACAAAAATACTACAAAAAATATAAAAAGTAAGAAAATGAAAAAGGACAAAAATTGAATAAAAATTTCAAAAATGAAATGGAATGACAAAATGAAAAAAATTAGTTTAAAAAATACAAAAAATTGAAAAACATATAAGTTCTAACAATATAAAAAGTTTGAGAATTTAAAAACACAAATAAGAAATGAAAGGAAATTTATGGAAAAAAAAAAGAATTGGAATAAAAAATAGAAAAATAAAATTTTTAAAACGACGAAAAATTAAAATAAGAAAAAAAATTAAAGCAAAAGAAAAAAGATAAATAAAGCATGAAAAAAAAAAACAAAAATACAAAAAAAAATTATAAAAGGTAAGAAAATGAAAGAGGACAAAAAATGAATAAAAATTTCAAAAATGAAATGGAATGACAAAATGAAAATAAAATTAGTTTAAAAAATAAAAAAAAAAATTGAAAAACATATAAGACCTAACAATATAAAAAGTCAGACAAAAAATTAAAAAAGAGAAAAGTTAATGCAAAATAAAAAAAAAAAGTATGAGAATTTAAAAGCGCAAATAAGAAATGAAAGGAAATTTGAGGAAAAAAAGAGACAAAAGATTTGGAATAAAAAATAGAAAAATAGAAAATTTTAAAACAACAAAAAAAATTAAAACAAGTAAAAATGAAAGCTTATGAAAAAAAAAAGCAAAAAGAAGGCAAATTATGAAGGGAAAGAGTTATTAAAAAATTACAAAGTAGAAAAAAAAGAAAATAAAAAATAAATTAAGAGAAAAAATTAAATAAAATACCAAAAAAGGAAAAAATAAAAATAAACAAAGTAAGAAAATAAAAAATTAGCGAATCAAAAAATATAAAAAGACAAAATGAATAAAAATTTCAAATATAAAATGAAAAAAACTATTGGTTCAGAATGTACAAAGAAAAATAAAAAAAATATAACAAACAGAGGAAAAAGATATAAAATATGAAAGATGAAAAATAAAATAAAAGAAAGTGCACAAAAAAAGAAGTTTGAGGTTTTAAAACTATAAAGAAGAAATAAAAAAAGGTGTGAACAAAAAGATTTAAGAAAAAAATATGAAAATACAAAATATATAAAATAAAATTTGAGAAAAAGAAGAAAAAAATAAAAAATGAAGAGGCAAAAATATGAAATAAAAGAAAAAGAAAAAAATTTATAGAAAATTTTAAAACAAAGAAAAAAGTGAACAAAAAAGAATGATGGCATATAAAAAAAAAGTAAAAAAAAAGAAGAAAAATTTGGAAGGAGAAAAAGTTAATGAAAAAAATATAAAAATGCAATAGAAAATAAACCAAGAATGATAAAAGAAAAAAAGATAAAAAAATTAAAAATTCCAAAACTTTATAAAAATTTATGAAATTATGAATAAAGAAAGAAAATAAAATAAGAAAAAAAATTAAAGCAAAAGAAAAAAGATAGATAAAGCACGAAAAAAGAAAAATACAACAAAAAATTATAAAAAGTAAGAAAATGAAAAAGGACAAAAATTGAATAAAAATTTCAAAAATGAAATGGAATGACAAAATGAAAAAAAAAATTAGTTTAAAAAATACAAAAAATTAAAAAACATATAAGACCAAACAATCTAAAAAGTCTGACAAAAAATTAAAAAAGAGAAAAGTTAATGCAAAATAAAAAAAAAAAGTATGAGAATTTAAAAACGCAAATAAGAAATGAAAGGAAATTTGTGGAAAAAAAAGAAAAGACAAAAGATTTGGAATAAAAAAGAGAAAAATAAAAATTTTTAAAACAGCGAAAAAATTAAAAAAAGTAAAAATGAAAACATATGAAAAAAAAAAAGCAAAAAGAAGGAAAATTGCAAAGGGAAAAAGTTATTAAGAAATTACAAAGTAGAAAAAAATAAATTAAGAGAAAAAATTAAATAAAATACCAAAAAAGGAAAAAATAAAAAATTAGCGAATCAAAAAAATATAAAAAGACAAAATGAATAATCAAATATAAAATGGAAAAAACTTTTAGTTTATAATTTACAAAGAAAAAGAAAAAAAAAATAACAAATAGAGGAAAAAGATATAAAATACGAAAGATGAAAAATAAAATAAAAGAAAGTGCACAAAAAAATAAGTTTGAGGTTTTAAAGTTATAAAGAAGAAGAAAAAAAGGTGTGAACAAAAAGATTTAAGAAAAAAATAAAAAATGAAAATACAAAATATATAAAATAAAATTTGAGAAAAAGAAGAAAAAAATAAAGAATGAAGAGGCAAAAATATGAAATAAAACAAAAAGAAAAAAATTTATAGAAAATTTTAAAACAAAGAAAAACCTGAGCGAAAAAGAATGAAAGCACATAAAAAAAGGTAAAAAAAAGAAGAAAAATTATAAAAATGCAACAGAAAATAACCAAGAATGATAAAAGAAAAAAAGATAGAAAAATTAAAAATTCCAAAACTTTATAAAAATTTATGAAATTATGAATAAAGAAAGAAAATAAAATAAGAAAAAAAATTAAAGCAAAAGAAAAAAGATAGATAAAGCACGAAAAAAGAAAAATACAACAAAAAATTATAAAAAGTAAGAAAATGAAAAAGGACAAAAATTGAATAAAAAATTCAAAAATGAAATGGAATGACAAAATGAAAAAAAAATTAGTTTAAAAAATACAAAAAATTAAAAAACATATAAGACCAAACAATCTAAAAAGTCTGACAAAAAATTAAAAAAGAGAAAAGTTAATGCAAAATAAAAAAAAAAAGTATGAGAATTTAAAAACGCAAATAAGAAATGAAAGGAAATTTGTGGAAAAAAAAAGAAAAGACAAAAGATTTGGAATAAAAAAGAGAAAAATAAAAATTTTTAAAACAACGAAAAAATTAAAAAAAGTAAAAATGAAAACATATGGAAAAAAAAAAGCAAAAAGAAGGAAAATTGCAAAGGGAAAAAGTTAGTAAAAATTTACAAAGTAAAAAAAAATTAGGGAATCAAAAAAAAAAAATAAACAAAGTAAGAAAATAAAAAATTAGGGAATCAAAAAATATAAAAAGACAAAATGAATAAAAATTTCAAATATAAAAAGAAAGTGCACAAAAAAAGAAGTTTGAGGTTTTAAAATTACAAAGAAGAAATAAAAAAAGGTGTGAACAAAAAGATTTAAGAAAAAAATAACAAATGAAAATATAAAATATATAAAAAAAATATTTGAGAAAAAAAATGAGAAAAAGAAGAAAAAAATAAAAAATGAAGAGGCAAAAATATGAAATAAAACAAAAATACAAAAAAAGGACAAAAATTGAATAAAAATTTCAAAAATGAAATGGAATGACAAAATGAAAAAAAATTAGTTTAAAAAATACAAAAAAATTGAAAAACATATAAGTCCTAACAATATAAAAATTCAGACAAAAAATTAAAAAAGAAAAAAGTTAATGCAAAATAAAAAAAAGTATGAGAATTTAAAAATGCAAATAAGAAATGAAAGGAAATTTGTGGAAAAAAAAAGAGAAGCAAGAAAAGACAAAAGATTTGGAATAAAAAATAGAAAAATAAAAATTTTTAAAACAAGGAAAAAATGAAAGCATATGAAAAAAAAGTAAAAAGAAGGAAATTGTGAAGGGAAAAAGTTATTAAAAAATTACAAAGTTGAAAAAAAATAAATTAAGAGAAAAAATAAAATAAAATACCCAGAAAGGAAAAATAAAAATAAACAAAGTAAGAAAATAAAAAATTAGCGAAGCAAAAAAATATAAAATGGAAAAAACTTTTAGTTTAGAATGTAGAAAGAAAAAGAAAAAAAAAAAACAAATAGAGGAAAAAGATATAAAATATGAAAGATGAAAAATAAAATAAAAGAAAGTGCACAAAAAAAGAAGTTTGAGGTTTTAAAATTATAAAGAAGAAATAAAAAAAAGGTGTGAACAAAAAGATTTAAGAAAAAAATAAAAAATGAAAATGCAAAATATATAAAATAAAATTTGAGAAAAAGAAGAAAAAAATAAAAAATGAAGAGGCAAAAATATGAAAAAAAAAATAAAAAGAAAAAAATTTATAGAAAATTTTAAAACAAAGAAAAAAGTGAACAAAAAAAAATGAAAGCACATAAAAAAAAAAGAAGAAAAATTTGAAAGGAGAAAAAGTTAATGAAAAATTATAAAAATGCAATAGAAAATAACCAAGAATGATAAAAGAAAAAAAGATAGAAAAATAAAAAATTCTAAAACTTTATAAAAATTTATGAAATTATAAATAAAGAAAGAAAATAAAATACTACAAAAAATTAAAGCAAAAGAAAAAAGATAAATAAAGCACAAAAAAACAAAAATACTACAAAAAATATAAAAAGTAAGAAAATGAAAAAGGACAAAAATTGAATAAAAATTTCAAAAATGAAATGGAATGACAAAATGAAAAAAATTAGTTTAAAAAATACAAAAAATTGAAAAACATATAAGTTCTAACAATATAAAAAGTTTGAGAATTTAAAAACACAAATAAGAAATGAAAGGAAATTTATGGAAAAAAAAAAAGAATTGGAATAAAAAATAGAAAAATAAAATTTTTAAAACGACGAAAAATTAAAATAAGAAAAAAAATTAAAGCAAAAGAAAAAATATAAATAAAGCATGAAAAAAAAAAAACAAAAATACAAAAAAAAATTATAAAAGGTAAGAAAATGAAAGAGGACAAAAAATGAATAAAAATTTCAAAAATGAAATGGAATGACAAAATGAAAATAAAATTAGTTTAAAAAATAAAAAAAAAATTGAAAAACATATAAGACCTAACAATATAAAAAGTCAGACAAAAAATTAAAAAAGAGAAAAGTTAATGCAAAATAAAAAAAAAAAGTATGAGAATTTAAAAGCGCAAATAAGAAATGAAAGGAAATTTGAGGAAAAAAAGAGACAAAAGATTTGGAATAAAAAATAGAAAAATAGAAATTTTTAAAACAACAAAAAAAATTAAAACAAGTAAAAATGAAAGCTTATGAAAAAAAAAAGCAAAAAGAAGGCAAATTATGAAGGGAAAGAGTTATTAAAAAATTACAAAGTAGAAAAAAAAGAAAATAAAAAATAAATTAAGAGAAAAAATTAAATAAAATACCAAAAAAGGAAAAAATAAAAATAAACAAAGTAAGAAAATAAAAAATTAGCGAATCAAAAAATATAAAAAGACAAAATGAATAAAAATTTCAAATATAAAATGAAAAAAACTATTGGTTCAGAATGTACAAAGAAAAATAAAAAAAATATAACAAACAGAGGAAAAAGATATAAAATATGAAAGATGAAAAATAAAATAAAAGAAAGTGCACAAAAAAAGAAGTTTGAGGTTTTAAAACTATAAAGAAGAAATAAAAAAAGGTGTGAACAAAAAGATTTAAGAAAAAAATATGAAAATACAAAATATATAAAATAAAATTTGAGAAAAAGAAGAAAAAAATAAAAAATGAAGAGGCAAAAATATGAAATAAAAGAAAAAGAAAAAAATTTATAGAAAATTTTAAAACAAAGAAAAAAGTGAACAAAAAAGAATGATGGCATATAAAAAAAAAGTAAAAAAAAAGAAGAAAAATTTGGAAGGAGAAAAAGTTAATGAAAAAAATATAAAAATGCAATAGAAAATAAACCAAGAATGATAAAAGAAAAAAAGATAAAAAAATTAAAAATTCCAAAACTTTATAAAAATTTATGAAATTATGAATAAAGAAAGAAAATAAAATAAGAAAAAAAATTAAAGCAAAAGAAAAAAGATAGATAAAGCACGAAAAAAGAAAAATACAACAAAAAATTATAAAAAGTAAGAAAATGAAAAAGGACAAAAATTGAATAAAAATTTCAAAAATGAAATGGAATGACAAAATGAAAAAAAAAATTAGTTTAAAAAATACAAAAAATTAAAAAACATATAAGACCAAACAATCTAAAAAGTCTGACAAAAAATTAAAAAAGAGAAAAGTTAATGCAAAATAAAAAAAAAAAGTATGAGAATTTAAAAACGCAAATAAGAAATGAAAGGAAATTTGTGGAAAAAAAAGAAAAGACAAAAGATTTGGAATAAAAAAGAGAAAAATAAAAATTTTTAAAACAGCGAAAAAATTAAAAAAAGTAAAAATGAAAACATATGAAAAAAAAAAAGCAAAAAGAAGGAAAATTGCAAAGGGAAAAAGTTATTAAGAAATTACAAAGTAGAAAAAAATAAATTAAGAGAAAAAATTAAATAAAATACCAAAAAAGGAAAAAATAAAAAATTAGCGAATCAAAAAAATATAAAAAGACAAAATGAATAATCAAATATAAAATGGAAAAAACTTTTAGTTTATAATTTACAAAGAAAAAGAAAAAAAAAATAACAAATAGAGGAAAAAGATATAAAATACGAAAGATGAAAAATAAAATAAAAGAAAGTGCACAAAAAAATAAGTTTGAGGTTTTAAAGTTATAAAGAAGAAGAAAAAAAGGTGTGAACAAAAAGATTTAAGAAAAAAATAAAAAATGAAAATACAAAATATATAAAATAAAATTTGAGAAAAAGAAGAAAAAAATAAAGAATGAAGAGGCAAAAATATGAAATAAAACAAAAAGAAAAAAATTTATAGAAAATTTTAAAACAAAGAAAAACCTGAGCGAAAAAGAATGAAAGCACATAAAAAAAGGTAAAAAAAAGAAGAAAAATTATAAAAATGCAACAGAAAATAACCAAGAATGATAAAAGAAAAAAAGATAGAAAAATAAAAAATTCCAAAACTTTATAAAAATTTATGAAATTATGAATAAAGAAAGAAAATAAAATAAGAAAAAAAATTAAAGCAAAAGAAAAAAGATAGATAAAGCACGAAAAAAGAAAAATACAACAAAAAATTATAAAAAGTAAGAAAATGAAAAAGGACAAAAATTGAATAAAAAATTCAAAAATGAAATGGAATGACAAAATGAAAAAAAAATTAGTTGAAAAAATACAAAAAATTAAAAAACATATAAGACCAAACAATCTAAAAAGTCTGACAAAAAATTAAAAAAGAGAAAAGTTAATGCAAAATAAAAAAAAAAAAGTATGAGAATTTAAAAACGCAAATAAGAAATGAAAGGAAATTTGTGGAAAAAAAAAGAAAAGACAAAAGATTTGGAATAAAAAAGAGAAAAATAAAAATTTTTAAAACAACGAAAAAATTAAAAAAAGTAAAAATGAAAACATATGGAAAAAAAAAAGCAAAAAGAAGGAAAATTGCAAAGGGAAAAAGTTAGTAAAAATTTACAAAGTAAAAAAAAATTAGGGAATCAAAAAATATAAAAAGACAAAATGAATAAAAATTTCAAATATAAAAAGAAAGTGCACAAAAAAAGAAGTTTGAGGTTTTAAAATTACAAAGAAGAAATAAAAAAAGGTGTGAACAAAAAGATTTAAGAAAAAAATAACAAATGAAAATATAAAATATATAAAAAAAATATTTGAGAAAAAAAATGAGAAAAAGAAGAAAAAAATAAAAAATGAAGAGGCAAAAATATGAAATAAAACAAAAATACAAAAAAAGGACAAAAATTGAATAAAAATTTCAAAAATGAAATGGAATGACAAAATGAAAAAAAATTAGTTTAAAAAATACAAAAAAATTGAAAAACATATAAGTCCTAACAATATAAAAATTCAGACAAAAAATTAAAAAAGAAAAAAGTTAATGCAAAATAAAAAAAAGTATGAGAATTTAAAAATGCAAATAAGAAATGAAAGGAAATTTGTGGAAAAAAAAAGAGAAGCAAGAAAAGACAAAAGATTTGGAATAAAAAATAGAAAAATAAAAATTTTTAAAACAAGGAAAAAATGAAAGCATATGAAAAAAAAGTAAAAAGAAGGAAATTGTGAAGGGAAAAAGTTATTAAAAAATTACAAAGTTGAAAAAAAATAAATTAAGAGAAAAAATAAAATAAAATACCCAGAAAGGAAAAATAAAAATAAACAAAGTAAGAAAATAAAAAATTAGCGAAGCAAAAAAATATAAAATGGAAAAAACTTTTAGTTTAGAATGTAGAAAGAAAAAGAAAAAAAAAAAACAAATAGAGGAAAAAGATATAAAATATGAAAGATGAAAAATAAAATAAAAGAAAGTGCACAAAAAAAGAAGTTTGAGGTTTTAAAATTATAAAGAAGAAATAAAAAAAAGGTGTGAACAAAAAGATTTAAGAAAAAAATAAAAAATGAAAATGCAAAATATATAAAATAAAATTTGAGAAAAAGAAGAAAAAAATAAAAAATGAAGAGGCAAAAATATGAAAAAAAAAATAAAAAGAAAAAAATTTATAGAAAATTTTAAAACAAAGAAAAAAGTGAACAAAAAAAAATGAAAGCACATAAAAAAAAAAAGTAAAAAAAAGAAGAAAAATTTGAAAGGAGAAAAAGTTAATGAAAAATTATAAAAATGCAATAGAAAATAACCAAGAATGATAAAAGAAAAAAAGATAGAAAAATAAAAAATTCTAAAACTTTATAAAAATTTATGAAATTATAAATAAAGAAAGAAAATAAAATACTACAAAAAATTAAAGCAAAAGAAAAAAGATAAATAAAGCACAAAAAAACAAAAATACTACAAAAAATATAAAAAGTAAGAAAATGAAAAAGGACAAAAATTGAATAAAAATTTCAAAAATGAAATGGAATGACAAAATGAAAAAAATTAGTTTAAAAAATACAAAAAATTGAAAAACATATAAGTTCTAACAATATAAAAAGTTTGAGAATTTAAAAACACAAATAAGAAATGAAAGGAAATTTATGGAAAAAAAAAAAGAATTGGAATAAAAAATAGAAAAATAAAATTTTTAAAACGACGAAAAATTAAAATAAGAAAAAAAATTAAAGCAAAAGAAAAAATATAAATAAAGCATGAAAAAAAAAAAACAAAAATACAAAAAAAAATTATAAAAGGTAAGAAAATGAAAGAGGACAAAAAATGAATAAAAATTTCAAAAATGAAATGGAATGACAAAATGAAAATAAAATTAGTTTAAAAAATAAAAAAAAAATTGAAAAACATATAAGACCTAACAATATAAAAAGTCAGACAAAAAATTAAAAAAGAGAAAAGTTAATGCAAAATAAAAAAAAAAAGTATGAGAATTTAAAAGCGCAAATAAGAAATGAAAGGAAATTTGAGGAAAAAAAGAGACAAAAGATTTGGAATAAAAAATAGAAAAATAGAAATTTTTAAAACAACAAAAAAAATTAAAACAAGTAAAAATGAAAGCTTATGAAAAAAAAAAGCAAAAAGAAGGCAAATTATGAAGGGAAAGAGTTATTAAAAAATTACAAAGTAGAAAAAAAAGAAAATAAAAAATAAATTAAGAGAAAAAATTAAATAAAATACCAAAAAAGGAAAAAATAAAAATAAACAAAGTAAGAAAATAAAAAATTAGCGAATCAAAAAATATAAAAAGACAAAATGAATAAAAATTTCAAATATAAAATGAAAAAAACTATTGGTTCAGAATGTACAAAGAAAAATAAAAAAAATATAACAAACAGAGGAAAAAGATATAAAATATGAAAGATGAAAAATAAAATAAAAGAAAGTGCACAAAAAAAGAAGTTTGAGGTTTTAAAACTATAAAGAAGAAATAAAAAAAGGTGTGAACAAAAAGATTTAAGAAAAAAATATGAAAATACAAAATATATAAAATAAAATTTGAGAAAAAGAAGAAAAAAATAAAAAATGAAGAGGCAAAAATATGAAATAAAAGAAAAAGAAAAAAATTTATAGAAAATTTTAAAACAAAGAAAAAAGTGAACAAAAAAGAATGATGGCATATAAAAAAAAAGTAAAAAAAAAGAAGAAAAATTTGGAAGGAGAAAAAGTTAATGAAAAAAATATAAAAATGCAATAGAAAATAAACCAAGAATGATAAAAGAAAAAAAGATAAAAAAATTAAAAATTCCAAAACTTTATAAAAATTTATGAAATTATGAATAAAGAAAGAAAATAAAATAAGAAAAAAAATTAAAGCAAAAGAAAAAAGATAGATAAAGCACGAAAAAAGAAAAATACAACAAAAAATTATAAAAAGTAAGAAAATGAAAAAGGACAAAAATTGAATAAAAATTTCAAAAATGAAATGGAATGACAAAATGAAAAAAAAAATTAGTTTAAAAAATACAAAAAATTAAAAAACATATAAGACCAAACAATCTAAAAAGTCTGACAAAAAATTAAAAAAGAGAAAAGTTAATGCAAAATAAAAAAAAAAAGTATGAGAATTTAAAAACGCAAATAAGAAATGAAAGGAAATTTGTGGAAAAAAAAGAAAAGACAAAAGATTTGGAATAAAAAAGAGAAAAATAAAAATTTTTAAAACAGCGAAAAAATTAAAAAAAGTAAAAATGAAAACATATGAAAAAAAAAAAGCAAAAAGAAGGAAAATTGCAAAGGGAAAAAGTTATTAAGAAATTACAAAGTAGAAAAAAATAAATTAAGAGAAAAAATTAAATAAAATACCAAAAAAGGAAAAAATAAAAAATTAGCGAATCAAAAAAATATAAAAAGACAAAATGAATAATCAAATATAAAATGGAAAAAACTTTTAGTTTATAATTTACAAAGAAAAAGAAAAAAAAAATAACAAATAGAGGAAAAAGATATAAAATACGAAAGATGAAAAATAAAATAAAAGAAAGTGCACAAAAAAATAAGTTTGAGGTTTTAAAGTTATAAAGAAGAAGAAAAAAAGGTGTGAACAAAAAGATTTAAGAAAAAAATAAAAAATGAAAATACAAAATATATAAAATAAAATTTGAGAAAAAGAAGAAAAAAATAAAGAATGAAGAGGCAAAAATATGAAATAAAACAAAAAGAAAAAAATTTATAGAAAATTTTAAAACAAAGAAAAACCTGAGCGAAAAAGAATGAAAGCACATAAAAAAAGGTAAAAAAAAGAAGAAAAATTATAAAAATGCAACAGAAAATAACCAAGAATGATAAAAGAAAAAAAGATAGAAAAATAAAAAATTCCAAAACTTTATAAAAATTTATGAAATTATGAATAAAGAAAGAAAATAAAATAAGAAAAAAAATTAAAGCAAAAGAAAAAAGATAGATAAAGCACGAAAAAAGAAAAATACAACAAAAAATTATAAAAAGTAAGAAAATGAAAAAGGACAAAAATTGAATAAAAAATTCAAAAATGAAATGGAATGACAAAATGAAAAAAAAATTAGTTTAAAAAATACAAAAAATTAAAAAACATATAAGACCAAACAATCTAAAAAGTCTGACAAAAAATTAAAAAAGAGAAAAGTTAATGCAAAATAAAAAAAAAAAGTATGAGAATTTAAAAACGCAAATAAGAAATGAAAGGAAATTTGTGGAAAAAAAAAGAAAAGACAAAAGATTTGGAATAAAAAAGAGAAAAATAAAAATTTTTAAAACAACGAAAAAATTAAAAAAAGTAAAAATGAAAACATATGGAAAAAAAAAAGCAAAAAGAAGGAAAATTGCAAAGGGAAAAAGTTAGTAAAAATTTACAAAGTAAAAAAAAATTAGGGAATCAAAAAAAAAAAAAATAAACAAAGTAAGAAAATAAAAAATTAGGGAATCAAAAAATATAAAAAGACAAAATGAATAAAAATTTCAAATATAAAAAGAAAGTGCACAAAAAAAGAAGTTTGAGGTTTTAAAATTACAAAGAAGAAATAAAAAAAGGTGTGAACAAAAAGATTTAAGAAAAAAATAACAAATGAAAATATAAAATATATAAAAAAAATATTTGAGAAAAAAAATGAGAAAAAGAAGAAAAAAATAAAAAATGAAGAGGCAAAAATATGAAATAAAACAAAAATACAAAAAAAGGACAAAAATTGAATAAAAATTTCAAAAATGAAATGGAATGACAAAATGAAAAAAAATTAGTTTAAAAAATACAAAAAAATTGAAAAACATATAAGTCCTAACAATATAAAAATTCAGACAAAAAATTAAAAAAGAAAAAAGTTAATGCAAAATAAAAAAAAGTATGAGAATTTAAAAATGCAAATAAGAAATGAAAGGAAATTTGTGGAAAAAAAAAGAGAAGCAAGAAAAGACAAAAGATTTGGAATAAAAAATAGAAAAATAAAAATTTTTAAAACAAGGAAAAAATGAAAGCATATGAAAAAAAAGTAAAAAGAAGGAAATTGTGAAGGGAAAAAGTTATTAAAAAATTACAAAGTTGAAAAAAAATAAATTAAGAGAAAAAATAAAATAAAATACCCAGAAAGGAAAAATAAAAATAAACAAAGTAAGAAAATAAAAAATTAGCGAAGCAAAAAAATATAAAATGGAAAAAACTTTTAGTTTAGAATGTAGAAAGAAAAAGAAAAAAAAAAAACAAATAGAGGAAAAAGATATAAAATATGAAAGATGAAAAATAAAATAAAAGAAAGTGCACAAAAAAAGAAGTTTGAGGTTTTAAAATTATAAAGAAGAAATAAAAAAAAGGTGTGAACAAAAAGATTTAAGAAAAAAATAAAAAATGAAAATGCAAAATATATAAAATAAAATTTGAGAAAAAGAAGAAAAAAATAAAAAATGAAGAGGCAAAAATATGAAAAAAAAAATAAAAAGAAAAAAATTTATAGAAAATTTTAAAACAAAGAAAAAAGTGAACAAAAAAAAATGAAAGCACATAAAAAAAAAAAGTAAAAAAAAGAAGAAAAATTTGAAAGGAGAAAAAGTTAATGAAAAATTATAAAAATGCAATAGAAAATAACCAAGAATGATAAAAGAAAAAAAGATAGAAAAATAAAAAATTCTAAAACTTTATAAAAATTTATGAAATTATAAATAAAGAAAGAAAATAAAATACTACAAAAAATTAAAGCAAAAGAAAAAAGATAAATAAAGCACAAAAAAACAAAAATACTACAAAAAATATAAAAAGTAAGAAAATGAAAAAGGACAAAAATTGAATAAAAATTTCAAAAATGAAATGGAATGACAAAATGAAAAAAATTAGTTTAAAAAATACAAAAAATTGAAAAACATATAAGTTCTAACAATATAAAAAGTTTGAGAATTTAAAAACACAAATAAGAAATGAAAGGAAATTTATGGAAAAAAAAAAAGAATTGGAATAAAAAATAGAAAAATAAAATTTTTAAAACGACGAAAAATTAAAATAAGAAAAAAAATTAAAGCAAAAGAAAAAAGATAAATAAAGCATGAAAAAAAAAAAACAAAAATACAAAAAAAAATTATAAAAGGTAAGAAAATGAAAGAGGACAAAAAATGAATAAAAATTTCAAAAATGAAATGGAATGACAAAATGAAAATAAAATTAGTTTAAAAAATAAAAAAAAAAATTGAAAAACATATAAGACCTAACAATATAAAAAGTCAGACAAAAAATTAAAAAAGAGAAAAGTTAATGCAAAATAAAAAAAAAAAGTATGAGAATTTAAAAGCGCAAATAAGAAATGAAAGGAAATTTGAGGAAAAAAAGAGACAAAAGATTTGGAATAAAAAATAGAAAAATAGAAATTTTTAAAACAACAAAAAAAATTAAAACAAGTAAAAATGAAAGCTTATGAAAAAAAAAAGCAAAAAGAAGGCAAATTATGAAGGGAAAGAGTTATTAAAAAATTACAAAGTAGAAAAAAAAGAAAATAAAAAATAAATTAAGAGAAAAAATTAAATAAAATACCAAAAAAGGAAAAAATAAAAATAAACAAAGTAAGAAAATAAAAAATTAGCGAATCAAAAAATATAAAAAGACAAAATGAATAAAAATTTCAAATATAAAATGAAAAAAACTATTGGTTCAGAATGTACAAAGAAAAATAAAAAAAATATAACAAACAGAGGAAAAAGATATAAAATATGAAAGATGAAAAATAAAATAAAAGAAAGTGCACAAAAAAAGAAGTTTGAGGTTTTAAAACTATAAAGAAGAAATAAAAAAAGGTGTGAACAAAAAGATTTAAGAAAAAAATATGAAAATACAAAATATATAAAATAAAATTTGAGAAAAAGAAGAAAAAAATAAAAAATGAAGAGGCAAAAATATGAAATAAAAGAAAAAGAAAAAAATTTATAGAAAATTTTAAAACAAAGAAAAAAGTGAACAAAAAAGAATGATGGCATATAAAAAAAAAGTAAAAAAAAAGAAGAAAAATTTGGAAGGAGAAAAAGTTAATGAAAAAAATATAAAAATGCAATAGAAAATAAACCAAGAATGATAAAAGAAAAAAAGATAAAAAAATTAAAAATTCCAAAACTTTATAAAAATTTATGAAATTATGAATAAAGAAAGAAAATAAAATAAGAAAAAAAATTAAAGCAAAAGAAAAAGGATGGATAAAGCACGAAAAAAGAAAAATACAACAAAAAATTATAAAAAGTAAGAAAATGAAAAAGGACAAAAATTGAATAAAAATTTCAAAAATGAAATGGAATGACAAAATGAAAAAAAAAATTAGTTTAAAAAATACAAAAAATTAAAAAACATATAAGACCAAACAATCTAAAAAGTCTGACAAAAAATTAAAAAAGAGAAAAGTTAATGCAAAATAAAAAAAAAAAGTATGAGAATTTAAAAACGCAAATAAGAAATGAAAGGAAATTTGTGGAAAAAAAAGAAAAGACAAAAGATTTGGAATAAAAAAGAGAAAAATAAAAATTTTTAAAACAGCGAAAAAATTAAAAAAAGTAAAAATGAAAACATATGAAAAAAAAAAAGCAAAAAGAAGGAAAATTGCAAAGGGAAAAAGTTATTAAGAAATTACAAAGTAGAAAAAAATAAATTAAGAGAAAAAATTAAATAAAATACCAAAAAAGGAAAAAATAAAAAATTAGCGAATCAAAAAAATATAAAAAGACAAAATGAATAATCAAATATAAAATGGAAAAAACTTTTAGTTTATAATTTACAAAGAAAAAGAAAAAAAAAATAACAAATAGAGGAAAAAGATATAAAATACGAAAGATGAAAAATAAAATAAAAGAAAGTGCACAAAAAAATAAGTTTGAGGTTTTAAAGTTATAAAGAAGAAGAAAAAAAGGTGTGAACAAAAAGATTTAAGAAAAAAATAAAAAATGAAAATACAAAATATATAAAATAAAATTTGAGAAAAAGAAGAAAAAAATAAAGAATGAAGAGGCAAAAATATGAAATAAAACAAAAAGAAAAAAATTTATAGAAAATTTTAAAACAAAGAAAAACCTGAGCGAAAAAGAATGAAAGCACATAAAAAAAGGTAAAAAAAAGAAGAAAAATTATAAAAATGCAACAGAAAATAACCAAGAATGATAAAAGAAAAAAAGATAGAAAAATAAAAAATTCCAAAACTTTATAAAAATTTATGAAATTATGAATAAAGAAAGAAAATAAAATAAGAAAAAAAATTAAAGCAAAAGAAAAAAGATAGATAAAGCACGAAAAAAGAAAAATACAACAAAAAATTATAAAAAGTAAGAAAATGAAAAAGGACAAAAATTGAATAAAAAATTCAAAAATGAAATGGAATGACAAAATGAAAAAAAAATTAGTTTAAAAAATACAAAAAATTAAAAAACATATAAGACCAAACAATCTAAAAAGTCTGACAAAAAATTAAAAAAGAGAAAAGTTAATGCAAAATAAAAAAAAAAAGTATGAGAATTTAAAAACGCAAATAAGAAATGAAAGGAAATTTGTGGAAAAAAAAAGAAAAGACAAAAGATTTGGAATAAAAAAGAGAAAAATAAAAATTTTTAAAACAACGAAAAAATTAAAAAAAGTAAAAATGAAAACATATGGAAAAAAAAAAGCAAAAAGAAGGAAAATTGCAAAGGGAAAAAGTTAGTAAAAATTTACAAAGTAAAAAAAAATTAGGGAATCAAAAAAAAAAAAATAAACAAAGTAAGAAAATAAAAAATTAGGGAATCAAAAAATATAAAAAGACAAAATGAATAAAAATTTCAAATATAAAAAGAAAGTGCACAAAAAAAGAAGTTTGAGGTTTTAAAATTACAAAGAAGAAATAAAAAAAGGTGTGAACAAAAAGATTTAAGAAAAAAATAACAAATGAAAATATAAAATATATAAAAAAAATATTTGAGAAAAAAAATGAGAAAAAGAAGAAAAAAATAAAAAATGAAGAGGCAAAAATATGAAATAAAACAAAAATACAAAAAAAGGACAAAAATTGAATAAAAATTTCAAAAATGAAATGGAATGACAAAATGAAAAAAAATTAGTTTAAAAAATACAAAAAAATTGAAAAACATATAAGTCCTAACAATATAAAAATTCAGACAAAAAATTAAAAAAGAAAAAAGTTAATGCAAAATAAAAAAAAGTATGAGAATTTAAAAATGCAAATAAGAAATGAAAGGAAATTTGTGGAAAAAAAAAGAGAAGCAAGAAAAGACAAAAGATTTGGAATAAAAAATAGAAAAATAAAAATTTTTAAAACAAGGAAAAAATGAAAGCATATGAAAAAAAAGTAAAAAGAAGGAAATTGTGAAGGGAAAAAGTTATTAAAAAATTACAAAGTTGAAAAAAAATAAATTAAGAGAAAAAATAAAATAAAATACCCAGAAAGGAAAAATAAAAATAAACAAAGTAAGAAAATAAAAAATTAGCGAAGCAAAAAAATATAAAATGAAAAAAACTTTTAGTTTAGAATGTAGAAAGAAAAAGAAAAAAAAAAACAAATAGAGGAAAAAGATATAAAATATGAAAGATGAAAAATAAAATAAAAGAAAGTGCACAAAAAAAGAAGTTTGAGGTTTTAAAATTATAAAGAAGAAATAAAAAAAAGGTGTGAACAAAAAGATTTAAGAAAAAAATAAAAAATGAAAATGCAAAATATATAAAATAAAATTTGAGAAAAAGAAGAAAAAAATAAAAAATGAAGAGGCAAAAATATGAAAAAAAAAATAAAAAGAAAAAAATTTATAGAAAATTTTAAAACAAAGAAAAAAGTGAACAAAAAAAAATGAAAGCACATAAAAAAAAAAAGTAAAAAAAAGAAGAAAAATTTGAAAGGAGAAAAAGTTAATGAAAAATTATAAAAATGCAATAGAAAATAACCAAGAATGATAAAAGAAAAAAAGATAGAAAAATAAAAAATTCTAAAACTTTATAAAAATTTATGAAATTATAAATAAAGAAAGAAAATAAAATACTACAAAAAATTAAAGCAAAAGAAAAAAGATAAATAAAGCACAAAAAAACAAAAATACTACAAAAAATATAAAAAGTAAGAAAATGAAAAAGGACAAAAATTGAATAAAAATTTCAAAAATGAAATGGAATGACAAAATGAAAAAAATTAGTTTAAAAAATACAAAAAATTGAAAAACATATAAGTTCTAACAATATAAAAAGTTTGAGAATTTAAAAACACAAATAAGAAATGAAAGGAAATTTATGGAAAAAAAAAAAGAATTGGAATAAAAAATAGAAAAATAAAATTTTTAAAACGACGAAAAATTAAAATAAGAAAAAAAATTAAAGCAAAAGAAAAAAGATAAATAAAGCATGAAAAAAAAAAACAAAAATACAAAAAAAAATTATAAAAGGTAAGAAAATGAAAGAGGACAAAAAATGAATAAAAATTTCAAAAATGAAATGGAATGACAAAATGAAAATAAAATTAGTTTAAAAAATAAAAAAAAAAATTGAAAAACATATAAGACCTAACAATATAAAAAGTCAGACAAAAAATTAAAAAAGAGAAAAGTTAATGCAAAATAAAAAAAAAAAGTATGAGAATTTAAAAGCGCAAATAAGAAATGAAAGGAAATTTGAGGAAAAAAAGAGACAA
Organism: Durio zibethinus; assembly: GCF_047325235.1. NCBI lineage: Eukaryota > Viridiplantae > Streptophyta > Magnoliopsida > Malvales > Malvaceae > Durio > Durio zibethinus. The sequence goes on along the minus strand of NC_143180.1, from coordinate 11,575,487 downwards.
AAGATTTGGAATAAAAAATAGAAAAATAGAAATTTTTAAAACAACAAAAAAAATTAAAACAAGTAAAAATGAAAGCTTATGAAAAAAAAAAGCAAAAAGAAGGCAAATTATGAAGGGAAAGAGTTATTAAAAAATTACAAAGTAGAAAAAAAAGAAAATAAAAAATAAATTAAGAGAAAAAATTAAATAAAATACCAAAAAAGGAAAAAATAAAAATAAACAAAGTAAGAAAATAAAAAATTAGCGAATCAAAAAATATAAAAAGACAAAATGAATAAAAATTTCAAATATAAAATGAAAAAAACTATTGGTTCAGAATGTACAAAGAAAAATAAAAAAAATATAACAAACAGAGGAAAAAGATATAAAATATGAAAGATGAAAAATAAAATAAAAGAAAGTGCACAAAAAAAGAAGTTTGAGGTTTTAAAACTATAAAGAAGAAATAAAAAAAGGTGTGAACAAAAAGATTTAAGAAAAAAAAATGAAAATACAAAATATATAAAATAAAATTTGAGAAAAAGAAGAAAAAAATAAAAAATGAAGAGGCAAAAATATGAAATAAAAGAAAAAGAAAAAAATTTATAGAAAATTTTAAAACAAAGAAAAAAGTGAACAAAAAAGAATGATGGCATATAAAAAAAAAGTAAAAAAAAAGAAGAAAAATTTGGAAGGAGAAAAAGTTAATGAAAAAAATATAAAAATGCAATAGAAAATAAACCAAGAATGATAAAAGAAAAAAAGATAAAAAAATTAAAAATTCCAAAACTTTATAAAAATTTATGAAATTATGAATAAAGAAAGAAAATAAAATAAGAAAAAAAATTAAAGCAAAAGAAAAAGGATGGATAAAGCACGAAAAAAGAAAAATACAACAAAAAATTATAAAAAGTAAGAAAATGAAAAAGGACAAAAATTGAATAAAAATTTCAAAAATGAAATGGAATGACAAAATGAAAAAAAAAATTAGTTTAAAAAATACAAAAAATTAAAAAACATATAAGACCAAACAATCTAAAAAGTCTGACAAAAAATTAAAAAAGAGAAAAGTTAATGCAAAATAAAAAAAAAAGTATGAGAATTTAAAAACGCAAATAAGAAATGAAAGGAAATTTGTGGAAAAAAAAGAAAAGACAAAAGATTTGGAATAAAAAAGAGAAAAATAAAAATTTTTAAAACAGCGAAAAAATTAAAAAAAGTAAAAATGAAAACATATGAAAAAAAAAAAGCAAAAAGAAGGAAAATTGCAAAGGGAAAAAGTTATTAAGAAATTACAAAGTAGAAAAAAATAAATTAAGAGAAAAAATTAAATAAAATACCAAAAAAGGAAAAAATAAAAAATTAGCGAATCAAAAAAATATAAAAAGACAAAATGAATAATCAAATATAAAATGGAAAAAACTTTTAGTTTATAATTTACAAAGAAAAAGAAAAAAAAAATAACAAATAGAGGAAAAAGATATAAAATACGAAAGATGAAAAATAAAATAAAAGAAAGTGCACAAAAAAATAAGTTTGAGGTTTTAAAGTTATAAAGAAGAAGAAAAAAAGGTGTGAACAAAAAGATTTAAGAAAAAAATAAAAAATGAAAATACAAAATATATAAAATAAAATTTGAGAAAAAGAAGAAAAAAATAAAGAATGAAGAGGCAAAAATATGAAATAAAACAAAAAGAAAAAAATTTATAGAAAATTTTAAAACAAAGAAAAACCTGAGCGAAAAAGAATGAAAGCACATAAAAAAAGGTAAAAAAAAGAAGAAAAATTATAAAAATGCAACAGAAAATAACCAAGAATGATAAAAGAAAAAAAGATAGAAAAATAAAAAATTCCAAAACTTTATAAAAATTTATGAAATTATGAATAAAGAAAGAAAATAAAATAAGAAAAAAAATTAAAGCAAAAGAAAAAAGATAGATAAAGCACGAAAAAAGAAAAATACAACAAAAAATTATAAAAAGTAAGAAAATGAAAAAGGACAAAAATTGAATAAAAAATTCAAAAATGAAATGGAATGACAAAATGAAAAAAAAATTAGTTTAAAAAATACAAAAAATTAAAAAACATATAAGACCAAACAATCTAAAAAGTCTGACAAAAAATTAAAAAAGAGAAAAGTTAATGCAAAATAAAAAAAAAAAGTATGAGAATTTAAAAACGCAAATAAGAAATGAAAGGAAATTTGTGGAAAAAAAAAGAAAAGACAAAAGATTTGGAATAAAAAAGAGAAAAATAAAAATTTTTAAAACAACGAAAAAATTAAAAAAAGTAAAAATGAAAACATATGGAAAAAAAAAAGCAAAAAGAAGGAAAATTGCAAAGGGAAAAAGTTAGTAAAAATTTACAAAGTAAAAAAAAATTAGGGAATCAAAAAAAAAAAAAATAAACAAAGTAAGAAAATAAAAAATTAGGGAATCAAAAAATATAAAAAGACAAAATGAATAAAAATTTCAAATATAAAAAGAAAGTGCACAAAAAAAGAAGTTTGAGGTTTTAAAATTACAAAGAAGAAATAAAAAAAGGTGTGAACAAAAAGATTTAAGAAAAAAATAACAAATGAAAATATAAAATATATAAAAAAAATATTTGAGAAAAAAAATGAGAAAAAGAAGAAAAAAATAAAAAATGAAGAGGCAAAAATATGAAATAAAACAAAAATACAAAAAAAGGACAAAAATTGAATAAAAATTTCAAAAATGAAATGGAATGACAAAATGAAAAAAAATTAGTTTAAAAAATACAAAAAAATTGAAAAACATATAAGTCCTAACAATATAAAAATTCAGACAAAAAATTAAAAAAGAAAAAAGTTAATGCAAAATAAAAAAAAGTATGAGAATTTAAAAATGCAAATAAGAAATGAAAGGAAATTTGTGGAAAAAAAAAGAGAAGCAAGAAAAGACAAAAGATTTGGAATAAAAAATAGAAAAATAAAAATTTTTAAAACAAGGAAAAAATGAAAGCATATGAAAAAAAAGTAAAAAGAAGGAAATTGTGAAGGGAAAAAGTTATTAAAAAATTACAAAGTTGAAAAAAAATAAATTAAGAGAAAAAATAAAATAAAATACCCAGAAAGGAAAAATAAAAATAAACAAAGTAAGAAAATAAAAAATTAGCGAAGCAAAAAAATATAAAATGGAAAAAACTTTTAGTTTAGAATGTAGAAAGAAAAAGAAAAAAAAAAAACAAATAGAGGAAAAAGATATAAAATATGAAAGATGAAAAATAAAATAAAAGAAAGTGCACAAAAAAAGAAGTTTGAGGTTTTAAAATTATAAAGAAGAAATAAAAAAAAGGTGTGAACAAAAAGATTTAAGAAAAAAATAAAAAATGAAAATGCAAAATATATAAAATAAAATTTGAGAAAAAGAAGAAAAAAATAAAAAATGAAGAGGCAAAAATATGAAAAAAAAAATAAAAAGAAAAAAATTTATAGAAAATTTTAAAACAAAGAAAAAAGTGAACAAAAAAAAATGAAAGCACATAAAAAAAAAAAGTAAAAAAAAGAAGAAAAATTTGAAAGGAGAAAAAGTTAATGAAAAATTATAAAAATGCAATAGAAAATAACCAAGAATGATAAAAGAAAAAAAGATAGAAAAATAAAAAATTCTAAAACTTTATAAAAATTTATGAAATTATAAATAAAGAAAGAAAATAAAATACTACAAAAAATTAAAGCAAAAGAAAAAAGATAAATAAAGCACAAAAAAACAAAAATACTACAAAAAATATAAAAAGTAAGAAAATGAAAAAGGACAAAAATTGAATAAAAATTTCAAAAATGAAATGGAATGACAAAATGAAAAAAATTAGTTTAAAAAATACAAAAAATTGAAAAACATATAAGTTCTAACAATATAAAAAGTTTGAGAATTTAAAAACACAAATAAGAAATGAAAGGAAATTTATGGAAAAAAAAAAAGAATTGGAATAAAAAATAGAAAAATAAAATTTTTAAAACGACGAAAAATTAAAATAAGAAAAAAAATTAAAGCAAAAGAAAAAAGATAAATAAAGCATGAAAAAAAAAAAACAAAAATACAAAAAAAAATTATAAAAGGTAAGAAAATGAAAGAGGACAAAAAATGAATAAAAATTTCAAAAATGAAATGGAATGACAAAATGAAAATAAAATTAGTTTAAAAAATAAAAAAAAAAATTGAAAAACATATAAGACCTAACAATATAAAAAGTCAGACAAAAAATTAAAAAAGAGAAAAGTTAATGCAAAATAAAAAAAAAAAGTATGAGAATTTAAAAGCGCAAATAAGAAATGAAAGGAAATTTGAGGAAAAAAAGAGACAAAAGATTTGGAATAAAAAATAGAAAAATAGAAATTTTTAAAACAACAAAAAAAATTAAAACAAGTAAAAATGAAAGCTTATGAAAAAAAAAAGCAAAAAGAAGGCAAATTATGAAGGGAAAGAGTTATTAAAAAATTACAAAGTAGAAAAAAAAGAAAATAAAAAATAAATTAAGAGAAAAAATTAAATAAAATACCAAAAAAGGAAAAAATAAAAATAAACAAAGTAAGAAAATAAAAAATTAGCGAATCAAAAAATATAAAAAGACAAAATGAATAAAAATTTCAAATATAAAATGAAAAAAACTATTGGTTCAGAATGTACAAAGAAAAATAAAAAAAATATAACAAACAGAGGAAAAAGATATAAAATATGAAAGATGAAAAATAAAATAAAAGAAAGTGCACAAAAAAAGAAGTTTGAGGTTTTAAAACTATAAAGAAGAAATAAAAAAAGGTGTGAACAAAAAGATTTAAGAAAAAAAAATGAAAATACAAAATATATAAAATAAAATTTGAGAAAAAGAAGAAAAAAATAAAAAATGAAGAGGCAAAAATATGAAATAAAAGAAAAAGAAAAAAATTTATAGAAAATTTTAAAACAAAGAAAAAAGTGAACAAAAAAGAATGATGGCATATAAAAAAAAAGTAAAAAAAAAGAAGAAAAATTTGGAAGGAGAAAAAGTTAATGAAAAAAATATAAAAATGCAATAGAAAATAAACCAAGAATGATAAAAGAAAAAAAGATAAAAAAATTAAAAATTCCAAAACTTTATAAAAATTTATGAAATTATGAATAAAGAAAGAAAATAAAATAAGAAAAAAAATTAAAGCAAAAGAAAAAGGATGGATAAAGCACGAAAAAAGAAAAATACAACAAAAAATTATAAAAAGTAAGAAAATGAAAAAGGACAAAAATTGAATAAAAATTTCAAAAATGAAATGGAATGACAAAATGAAAAAAAAAATTAGTTTAAAAAATACAAAAAATTAAAAAACATATAAGACCAAACAATCTAAAAAGTCTGACAAAAAATTAAAAAAGAGAAAAGTTAATGCAAAATAAAAAAAAAAAGTATGAGAATTTAAAAACGCAAATAAGAAATGAAAGGAAATTTGTGGAAAAAAAAGAAAAGACAAAAGATTTGGAATAAAAAAGAGAAAAATAAAAATTTTTAAAACAGCGAAAAAATTAAAAAAAGTAAAAATGAAAACATATGAAAAAAAAAAAGCAAAAAGAAGGAAAATTGCAAAGGGAAAAAGTTATTAAGAAATTACAAAGTAGAAAAAAATAAATTAAGAGAAAAAATTAAATAAAATACCAAAAAAGGAAAAAATAAAAAATTAGCGAATCAAAAAAATATAAAAAGACAAAATGAATAATCAAATATAAAATGGAAAAAACTTTTAGTTTATAATTTACAAAGAAAAAGAAAAAAAAAATAACAAATAGAGGAAAAAGATATAAAATACGAAAGATGAAAAATAAAATAAAAGAAAGTGCACAAAAAAATAAGTTTGAGGTTTTAAAGTTATAAAGAAGAAGAAAAAAAGGTGTGAACAAAAAGATTTAAGAAAAAAATAAAAAATGAAAATACAAAATATATAAAATAAAATTTGAGAAAAAGAAGAAAAAAATAAAGAATGAAGAGGCAAAAATATGAAATAAAACAAAAAGAAAAAAATTTATAGAAAATTTTAAAACAAAGAAAAACCTGAGCGAAAAAGAATGAAAGCACATAAAAAAAGGTAAAAAAAAGAAGAAAAATTATAAAAATGCAACAGAAAATAACCAAGAATGATAAAAGAAAAAAAGATAGAAAAATAAAAAATTCCAAAACTTTATAAAAATTTATGAAATTATGAATAAAGAAAGAAAATAAAATAAGAAAAAAAATTAAAGCAAAAGAAAAAAGATAGATAAAGCACGAAAAAAGAAAAATACAACAAAAAATTATAAAAAGTAAGAAAATGAAAAAGGACAAAAATTGAATAAAAAATTCAAAAATGAAATGGAATGACAAAATGAAAAAAAAATTAGTTTAAAAAATACAAAAAATTAAAAAACATATAAGACCAAACAATCTAAAAAGTCTGACAAAAAATTAAAAAAGAGAAAAGTTAATGCAAAATAAAAAAAAAAAGTATGAGAATTTAAAAACGCAAATAAGAAATGAAAGGAAATTTGTGGAAAAAAAAAGAAAAGACAAAAGATTTGGAATAAAAAAGAGAAAAATAAAAATTTTTAAAACAACGAAAAAATTAAAAAAAGTAAAAATGAAAACATATGGAAAAAAAAAAGCAAAAAGAAGGAAAATTGCAAAGGGAAAAAGTTAGTAAAAATTTACAAAGTAAAAAAAAATTAGGGAATCAAAAAAAAAAAAAATAAACAAAGTAAGAAAATAAAAAATTAGGGAATCAAAAAATATAAAAAGACAAAATGAATAAAAATTTCAAATATAAAAAGAAAGTGCACAAAAAAAGAAGTTTGAGGTTTTAAAATTACAAAGAAGAAATAAAAAAAGGTGTGAACAAAAAGATTTAAGAAAAAAATAACAAATGAAAATATAAAATATATAAAAAAAATATTTGAGAAAAAAAATGAGAAAAAGAAGAAAAAAATAAAAAATGAAGAGGCAAAAATATGAAATAAAACAAAAATACAAAAAAAGGACAAAAATTGAATAAAAATTTCAAAAATGAAATGGAATGACAAAATGAAAAAAAATTAGTTTAAAAAATACAAAAAAATTGAAAAACATATAAGTCCTAACAATATAAAAATTCAGACAAAAAATTAAAAAAGAAAAAAGTTAATGCAAAATAAAAAAAAGTATGAGAATTTAAAAATGCAAATAAGAAATGAAAGGAAATTTGTGGAAAAAAAAAGAGAAGCAAGAAAAGACAAAAGATTTGGAATAAAAAATAGAAAAATAAAAATTTTTAAAACAAGGAAAAAATGAAAGCATATGAAAAAAAAGTAAAAAGAAGGAAATTGTGAAGGGAAAAAGTTATTAAAAAATTACAAAGTTGAAAAAAAATAAATTAAGAGAAAAAATAAAATAAAATACCCAGAAAGGAAAAATAAAAATAAACAAAGTAAGAAAATAAAAAATTAGCGAAGCAAAAAAATATAAAATGGAAAAAACTTTTAGTTTAGAATGTAGAAAGAAAAAGAAAAAAAAAAAACAAATAGAGGAAAAAGATATAAAATATGAAAGATGAAAAATAAAATAAAAGAAAGTGCACAAAAAAAGAAGTTTGAGGTTTTAAAATTATAAAGAAGAAATAAAAAAAAGGTGTGAACAAAAAGATTTAAGAAAAAAATAAAAAATGAAAATGCAAAATATATAAAATAAAATTTGAGAAAAAGAAGAAAAAAATAAAAAATGAAGAGGCAAAAATATGAAAAAAAAAATAAAAAGAAAAAAATTTATAGAAAATTTTAAAACAAAGAAAAAAGTGAACAAAAAAAAATGAAAGCACATAAAAAAAAAAAGTAAAAAAAAGAAGAAAAATTTGAAAGGAGAAAAAGTTAATGAAAAATTATAAAAATGCAATAGAAAATAACCAAGAATGATAAAAGAAAAAAAGATAGAAAAATAAAAAATTCTAAAACTTTATAAAAATTTATGAAATTATAAATAAAGAAAGAAAATAAAATACTACAAAAAATTAAAGCAAAAGAAAAAAGATAAATAAAGCACAAAAAAACAAAAATACTACAAAAAATATAAAAAGTAAGAAAATGAAAAAGGACAAAAATTGAATAAAAATTTCAAAAATGAAATGGAATGACAAAATGAAAAAAATTAGTTTAAAAAATACAAAAAATTGAAAAACATATAAGTTCTAACAATATAAAAAGTTTGAGAATTTAAAAACACAAATAAGAAATGAAAGGAAATTTATGGAAAAAAAAAAAGAATTGGAATAAAAAATAGAAAAATAAAATTTTTAAAACGACGAAAAATTAAAATAAGAAAAAAAATTAAAGCAAAAGAAAAAAGATAAATAAAGCATGAAAAAAAAAAAACAAAAATACAAAAAAAAATTATAAAAGGTAAGAAAATGAAAGAGGACAAAAAATGAATAAAAATTTCAAAAATGAAATGGAATGACAAAATGAAAATAAAATTAGTTTAAAAAATAAAAAAAAAAATTGAAAAACATATAAGACCTAACAATATAAAAAGTCAGACAAAAAATTAAAAAAGAGAAAAGTTAATGCAAAATAAAAAAAAAAAGTATGAGAATTTAAAAGCGCAAATAAGAAATGAAAGGAAATTTGAGGAAAAAAAGAGACAAAAGATTTGGAATAAAAAATAGAAAAATAGAAATTTTTAAAACAACAAAAAAAATTAAAACAAGTAAAAATGAAAGCTTATGAAAAAAAAAAGCAAAAAGAAGGCAAATTATGAAGGGAAAGAGTTATTAAAAAATTACAAAGTAGAAAAAAAAGAAAATAAAAAATAAATTAAGAGAAAAAATTAAATAAAATACCAAAAAAGGAAAAAATAAAAATAAACAAAGTAAGAAAATAAAAAATTAGCGAATCAAAAAATATAAAAAGACAAAATGAATAAAAATTTCAAATATAAAATGAAAAAAACTATTGGTTCAGAATGTACAAAGAAAAATAAAAAAAATATAACAAACAGAGGAAAAAGATATAAAATATGAAAGATGAAAAATAAAATAAAAGAAAGTGCACAAAAAAAGAAGTTTGAGGTTTTAAAACTATAAAGAAGAAATAAAAAAAGGTGTGAACAAAAAGATTTAAGAAAAAAAAATGAAAATACAAAATATATAAAATAAAATTTGAGAAAAAGAAGAAAAAAATAAAAAATGAAGAGGCAAAAATATGAAATAAAAGAAAAAGAAAAAAATTTATAGAAAATTTTAAAACAAAGAAAAAAGTGAACAAAAAAGAATGATGGCATATAAAAAAAAAGTAAAAAAAAAGAAGAAAAATTTGGAAGGAGAAAAAGTTAATGAAAAAAATATAAAAATGCAATAGAAAATAAACCAAGAATGATAAAAGAAAAAAAGATAAAAAAATTAAAAATTCCAAAACTTTATAAAAATTTATGAAATTATGAATAAAGAAAGAAAATAAAATAAGAAAAAAAATTAAAGCAAAAGAAAAAGGATGGATAAAGCACGAAAAAAGAAAAATACAACAAAAAATTATAAAAAGTAAGAAAATGAAAAAGGACAAAAATTGAATAAAAATTTCAAAAATGAAATGGAATGACAAAATGAAAAAAAAAATTAGTTTAAAAAATACAAAAAATTAAAAAACATATAAGACCAAACAATCTAAAAAGTCTGACAAAAAATTAAAAAAGAGAAAAGTTAATGCAAAATAAAAAAAAAAAGTATGAGAATTTAAAAACGCAAATAAGAAATGAAAGGAAATTTGTGGAAAAAAAAGAAAAGACAAAAGATTTGGAATAAAAAAGAGAAAAATAAAAATTTTTAAAACAGCGAAAAAATTAAAAAAAGTAAAAATGAAAACATATGAAAAAAAAAAAGCAAAAAGAAGGAAAATTGCAAAGGGAAAAAGTTATTAAGAAATTACAAAGTAGAAAAAAATAAATTAAGAGAAAAAATTAAATAAAATACCAAAAAAGGAAAAAATAAAAAATTAGCGAATCAAAAAAATATAAAAAGACAAAATGAATAATCAAATATAAAATGGAAAAAACTTTTAGTTTATAATTTACAAAGAAAAAGAAAAAAAAAATAACAAATAGAGGAAAAAGATATAAAATACGAAAGATGAAAAATAAAATAAAAGAAAGTGCACAAAAAAATAAGTTTGAGGTTTTAAAGTTATAAAGAAGAAGAAAAAAAGGTGTGAACAAAAAGATTTAAGAAAAAAATAAAAAATGAAAATACAAAATATATAAAATAAAATTTGAGAAAAAGAAGAAAAAAATAAAGAATGAAGAGGCAAAAATATGAAATAAAACAAAAAGAAAAAAATTTATAGAAAATTTTAAAACAAAGAAAAACCTGAGCGAAAAAGAATGAAAGCACATAAAAAAAGGTAAAAAAAAGAAGAAAAATTATAAAAATGCAACAGAAAATAACCAAGAATGATAAAAGAAAAAAAGATAGAAAAATAAAAAATTCCAAAACTTTATAAAAATTTATGAAATTATGAATAAAGAAAGAAAATAAAATAAGAAAAAAAATTAAAGCAAAAGAAAAAAGATAGATAAAGCACGAAAAAAGAAAAATACAACAAAAAATTATAAAAAGTAAGAAAATGAAAAAGGACAAAAATTGAATAAAAAATTCAAAAATGAAATGGAATGACAAAATGAAAAAAAAATTAGTTTAAAAAATACAAAAAATTAAAAAACATATAAGACCAAACAATCTAAAAAGTCTGACAAAAAATTAAAAAAGAGAAAAGTTAATGCAAAATAAAAAAAAAAAGTATGAGAATTTAAAAACGCAAATAAGAAATGAAAGGAAATTTGTGGAAAAAAAAAGAAAAGACAAAAGATTTGGAATAAAAAAGAGAAAAATAAAAATTTTTAAAACAACGAAAAAATTAAAAAAAGTAAAAATGAAAACATATGGAAAAAAAAAAGCAAAAAGAAGGAAAATTGCAAAGGGAAAAAGTTAGTAAAAATTTACAAAGTAAAAAAAAATTAGGGAATCAAAAAAAAAAAAAATAAACAAAGTAAGAAAATAAAAAATTAGGGAATCAAAAAATATAAAAAGACAAAATGAATAAAAATTTCAAATATAAAAAGAAAGTGCACAAAAAAAGAAGTTTGAGGTTTTAAAATTACAAAGAAGAAATAAAAAAAGGTGTGAACAAAAAGATTTAAGAAAAAAATAACAAATGAAAATATAAAATATATAAAAAAAATATTTGAGAAAAAAAATGAGAAAAAGAAGAAAAAAATAAAAAATGAAGAGGCAAAAATATGAAATAAAACAAAAATACAAAAAAAGGACAAAAATTGAATAAAAATTTCAAAAATGAAATGGAATGACAAAATGAAAAAAAATTAGTTTAAAAAATACAAAAAAATTGAAAAACATATAAGTCCTAACAATATAAAAATTCAGACAAAAAATTAAAAAAGAAAAAAGTTAATGCAAAATAAAAAAAAGTATGAGAATTTAAAAATGCAAATAAGAAATGAAAGGAAATTTGTGGAAAAAAAAAGAGAAGCAAGAAAAGACAAAAGATTTGGAATAAAAAATAGAAAAATAAAAATTTTTAAAACAAGGAAAAAATGAAAGCATATGAAAAAAAAGTAAAAAGAAGGAAATTGTGAAGGGAAAAAGTTATTAAAAAATTACAAAGTTGAAAAAAAATAAATTAAGAGAAAAAATAAAATAAAATACCCAGAAAGGAAAAATAAAAATAAACAAAGTAAGAAAATAAAAAATTAGCGAAGCAAAAAAATATAAAATGGAAAAAACTTTTAGTTTAGAATGTAGAAAGAAAAAGAAAAAAAAAAAACAAATAGAGGAAAAAGATATAAAATATGAAAGATGAAAAATAAAATAAAAGAAAGTGCACAAAAAAAGAAGTTTGAGGTTTTAAAATTATAAAGAAGAAATAAAAAAAAGGTGTGAACAAAAAGATTTAAGAAAAAAATAAAAAATGAAAATGCAAAATATATAAAATAAAATTTGAGAAAAAGAAGAAAAAAATAAAAAATGAAGAGGCAAAAATATGAAAAAAAAAATAAAAAGAAAAAAATTTATAGAAAATTTTAAAACAAAGAAAAAAGTGAACAAAAAAAAATGAAAGCACATAAAAAAAAAAAGTAAAAAAAAGAAGAAAAATTTGAAAGGAGAAAAAGTTAATGAAAAATTATAAAAATGCAATAGAAAATAACCAAGAATGATAAAAGAAAAAAAGATAGAAAAATAAAAAATTCTAAAACTTTATAAAAATTTATGAAATTATAAATAAAGAAAGAAAATAAAATACTACAAAAAATTAAAGCAAAAGAAAAAAGATAAATAAAGCACAAAAAAACAAAAATACTACAAAAAATATAAAAAGTAAGAAAATGAAAAAGGACAAAAATTGAATAAAAATTTCAAAAATGAAATGGAATGACAAAATGAAAAAAATTAGTTTAAAAAATACAAAAAATTGAAAAACATATAAGTTCTAACAATATAAAAAGTTTGAGAATTTAAAAACACAAATAAGAAATGAAAGGAAATTTATGGAAAAAAAAAAAGAATTGGAATAAAAAATAGAAAAATAAAATTTTTAAAACGACGAAAAATTAAAATAAGAAAAAAAATTAAAGCAAAAGAAAAAAGATAAATAAAGCATGAAAAAAAAAAAACAAAAATACAAAAAAAAATTATAAAAGGTAAGAAAATGAAAGAGGACAAAAAATGAATAAAAATTTCAAAAATGAAATGGAATGACAAAATGAAAATAAAATTAGTTTAAAAAATAAAAAAAAAAATTGAAAAACATATAAGACCTAACAATATAAAAAGTCAGACAAAAAATTAAAAAAGAGAAAAGTTAATGCAAAATAAAAAAAAAAAGTATGAGAATTTAAAAGCGCAAATAAGAAATGAAAGGAAATTTGAGGAAAAAAAGAGACAAAAGATTTGGAATAAAAAATAGAAAAATAGAAATTTTTAAAACAACAAAAAAAATTAAAACAAGTAAAAATGAAAGCTTATGAAAAAAAAAAGCAAAAAGAAGGCAAATTATGAAGGGAAAGAGTTATTAAAAAATTACAAAGTAGAAAAAAAAGAAAATAAAAAATAAATTAAGAGAAAAAATTAAATAAAATACCAAAAAAGGAAAAAATAAAAATAAACAAAGTAAGAAAATAAAAAATTAGCGAATCAAAAAATATAAAAAGACAAAATGAATAAAAATTTCAAATATAAAATGAAAAAAACTATTGGTTCAGAATGTACAAAGAAAAATAAAAAAAATATAACAAACAGAGGAAAAAGATATAAAATATGAAAGATGAAAAATAAAATAAAAGAAAGTGCACAAAAAAAGAAGTTTGAGGTTTTAAAACTATAAAGAAGAAATAAAAAAAGGTGTGAACAAAAAGATTTAAGAAAAAAATATGAAAATACAAAATATATAAAATAAAATTTGAGAAAAAGAAGAAAAAAATAAAAAATGAAGAGGCAAAAATATGAAATAAAAGAAAAAGAAAAAAATTTATAGAAAATTTTAAAACAAAGAAAAAAGTGAACAAAAAAGAATGATGGCATATAAAAAAAAAGTAAAAAAAAAGAAGAAAAATTTGGAAGGAGAAAAAGTTAATGAAAAAAATATAAAAATGCAATAGAAAATAAACCAAGAATGATAAAAGAAAAAAAGATAAAAAAATTAAAAATTCCAAAACTTTATAAAAATTTATGAAATTATGAATAAAGAAAGAAAATAAAATAAGAAAAAAAATTAAAGCAAAAGAAAAAGGATGGATAAAGCACGAAAAAAGAAAAATACAACAAAAAATTATAAAAAGTAAGAAAATGAAAAAGGACAAAAATTGAATAAAAATTTCAAAAATGAAATGGAATGACAAAATGAAAAAAAAAATTAGTTTAAAAAATACAAAAAATTAAAAAACATATAAGACCAAACAATCTAAAAAGTCTGACAAAAAATTAAAAAAGAGAAAAGTTAATGCAAAATAAAAAAAAAAAGTATGAGAATTTAAAAACGCAAATAAGAAATGAAAGGAAATTTGTGGAAAAAAAAGAAAAGACAAAAGATTTGGAATAAAAAAGAGAAAAATAAAAATTTTTAAAACAGCGAAAAAATTAAAAAAAGTAAAAATGAAAACATATGAAAAAAAAAAAGCAAAAAGAAGGAAAATTGCAAAGGGAAAAAGTTATTAAGAAATTACAAAGTAGAAAAAAATAAATTAAGAGAAAAAATTAAATAAAATACCAAAAAAGGAAAAAATAAAAAATTAGCGAATCAAAAAAATATAAAAAGACAAAATGAATAATCAAATATAAAATGGAAAAAACTTTTAGTTTATAATTTACAAAGAAAAAGAAAAAAAAAATAACAAATAGAGGAAAAAGATATAAAATACGAAAGATGAAAAATAAAATAAAAGAAAGTGCACAAAAAAATAAGTTTGAGGTTTTAAAGTTATAAAGAAGAAGAAAAAAAGGTGTGAACAAAAAGATTTAAGAAAAAAATAAAAAATGAAAATACAAAATATATAAAATAAAATTTGAGAAAAAGAAGAAAAAAATAAAGAATGAAGAGGCAAAAATATGAAATAAAACAAAAAGAAAAAAATTTATAGAAAATTTTAAAACAAAGAAAAACCTGAGCGAAAAAGAATGAAAGCACATAAAAAAAGGTAAAAAAAAGAAGAAAAATTATAAAAATGCAACAGAAAATAACCAAGAATGATAAAAGAAAAAAAGATAGAAAAATAAAAAATTCCAAAACTTTATAAAAATTTATGAAATTATGAATAAAGAAAGAAAATAAAATAAGAAAAAAAATTAAAGCAAAAGAAAAAAGATAGATAAAGCACGAAAAAAGAAAAATACAACAAAAAATTATAAAAAGTAAGAAAATGAAAAAGGACAAAAATTGAATAAAAAATTCAAAAATGAAATGGAATGACAAAATGAAAAAAAAATTAGTTTAAAAAATACAAAAAATTAAAAAACATATAAGACCAAACAATCTAAAAAGTCTGACAAAAAATTAAAAAAGAGAAAAGTTAATGCAAAATAAAAAAAAAAAGTATGAGAATTTAAAAACGCAAATAAGAAATGAAAGGAAATTTGTGGAAAAAAAAAGAAAAGACAAAAGATTTGGAATAAAAAAGAGAAAAATAAAAATTTTTAAAACAACGAAAAAATTAAAAAAAGTAAAAATGAAAACATATGGAAAAAAAAAAGCAAAAAGAAGGAAAATTGCAAAGGGAAAAAGTTAGTAAAAATTTACAAAGTAAAAAAAAATTAGGGAATCAAAAAAAAAAAAAATAAACAAAGTAAGAAAATAAAAAATTAGGGAATCAAAAAATATAAAAAGACAAAATGAATAAAAATTTCAAATATAAAAAGAAAGTGCACAAAAAAAGAAGTTTGAGGTTTTAAAATTACAAAGAAGAAATAAAAAAAGGTGTGAACAAAAAGATTTAAGAAAAAAATAACAAATGAAAATATAAAATATATAAAAAAAATATTTGAGAAAAAAAATGAGAAAAAGAAGAAAAAAATAAAAAATGAAGAGGCAAAAATATGAAATAAAACAAAAATACAAAAAAAGGACAAAAATTGAATAAAAATTTCAAAAATGAAATGGAATGACAAAATGAAAAAAAATTAGTTTAAAAAATACAAAAAAATTGAAAAACATATAAGTCCTAACAATATAAAAATTCAGACAAAAAATTAAAAAAGAAAAAAGTTAATGCAAAATAAAAAAAAGTATGAGAATTTAAAAATGCAAATAAGAAATGAAAGGAAATTTGTGGAAAAAAAAAGAGAAGCAAGAAAAGACAAAAGATTTGGAATAAAAAATAGAAAAATAAAAATTTTTAAAACAAGGAAAAAATGAAAGCATATGAAAAAAAAGTAAAAAGAAGGAAATTGTGAAGGGAAAAAGTTATTAAAAAATTACAAAGTTGAAAAAAAATAAATTAAGAGAAAAAATAAAATAAAATACCCAGAAAGGAAAAATAAAAATAAACAAAGTAAGAAAATAAAAAATTAGCGAAGCAAAAAAATATAAAATGGAAAAAACTTTTAGTTTAGAATGTAGAAAGAAAAAGAAAAAAAAAAAACAAATAGAGGAAAAAGATATAAAATATGAAAGATGAAAAATAAAATAAAAGAAAGTGCACAAAAAAAGAAGTTTGAGGTTTTAAAATTATAAAGAAGAAATAAAAAAAAGGTGTGAACAAAAAGATTTAAGAAAAAAATAAAAAATGAAAATGCAAAATATATAAAATAAAATTTGAGAAAAAGAAGAAAAAAATAAAAAATGAAGAGGCAAAAATATGAAAAAAAAAATAAAAAGAAAAAAATTTATAGAAAATTTTAAAACAAAGAAAAAAGTGAACAAAAAAAAATGAAAGCACATAAAAAAAAAAAGTAAAAAAAAGAAGAAAAATTTGAAAGGAGAAAAAGTTAATGAAAAATTATAAAAATGCAATAGAAAATAACCAAGAATGATAAAAGAAAAAAAGATAGAAAAATAAAAAATTCTAAAACTTTATAAAAATTTATGAAATTATAAATAAAGAAAGAAAATAAAATACTACAAAAAATTAAAGCAAAAGAAAAAAGATAAATAAAGCACAAAAAAACAAAAATACTACAAAAAATATAAAAAGTAAGAAAATGAAAAAGGACAAAAATTGAATAAAAATTTCAAAAATGAAATGGAATGACAAAATGAAAAAAATTAGTTTAAAAAATACAAAAAATTGAAAAACATATAAGTTCTAACAATATAAAAAGTTTGAGAATTTAAAAACACAAATAAGAAATGAAAGGAAATTTATGGAAAAAAAAAAGAATTGGAATAAAAAATAGAAAAATAAAATTTTTAAAACGACGAAAAATTAAAATAAGAAAAAAAATTAAAGCAAAAGAAAAAAGATAAATAAAGCATGAAAAAAAAAAAACAAAAATACAAAAAAAAATTATAAAAGGTAAGAAAATGAAAGAGGACAAAAAATGAATAAAAATTTCAAAAATGAAATGGAATGACAAAATGAAAATAAAATTAGTTTAAAAAATAAAAAAAAAAATTGAAAAACATATAAGACCTAACAATATAAAAAGTCAGACAAAAAATTAAAAAAGAGAAAAGTTAATGCAAAATAAAAAAAAAAAGTATGAGAATTTAAAAGCGCAAATAAGAAATGAAAGGAAATTTGAGGAAAAAAAGAGACAAAAGATTTGGAATAAAAAATAGAAAAATAGAAAATTTTAAAACAACAAAAAAAATTAAAACAAGTAAAAATGAAAGCTTATGAAAAAAAAAAGCAAAAAGAAGGCAAATTATGAAGGGAAAGAGTTATTAAAAAATTACAAAGTAGAAAAAAAAGAAAATAAAAAATAAATTAAGAGAAAAAATTAAATAAAATACCAAAAAAGGAAAAAATAAAAATAAACAAAGTAAGAAAATAAAAAATTAGCGAATCAAAAAATATAAAAAGACAAAATGAATAAAAATTTCAAATATAAAATGAAAAAAACTATTGGTTCAGAATGTACAAAGAAAAATAAAAAAAATATAACAAACAGAGGAAAAAGATATAAAATATGAAAGATGAAAAATAAAATAAAAGAAAGTGCACAAAAAAAGAAGTTTGAGGTTTTAAAACTATAAAGAAGAAATAAAAAAAGGTGTGAACAAAAAGATTTAAGAAAAAAAAATGAAAATACAAAATATATAAAATAAAATTTGAGAAAAAGAAGAAAAAAATAAAAAATGAAGAGGCAAAAATATGAAATAAAAGAAAAAGAAAAAAATTTATAGAAAATTTTAAAACAAAGAAAAAAGTGAACAAAAAAGAATGATGGCATATAAAAAAAAAGTAAAAAAAAAGAAGAAAAATTTGGAAGGAGAAAAAGTTAATGAAAAAAATATAAAAATGCAATAGAAAATAAACCAAGAATGATAAAAGAAAAAAAGATAAAAAAATTAAAAATTCCAAAACTTTATAAAAATTTATGAAATTATGAATAAAGAAAGAAAATAAAATAAGAAAAAAAAATTAAAGCAAAAGAAAAAGGATGGATAAAGCACGAAAAAAGAAAAATACAACAAAAAATTATAAAAAGTAAGAAAATGAAAAAGGACAAAAATTGAATAAAAATTTCAAAAATGAAATGGAATGACAAAATGAAAAAAAAAATTAGTTTAAAAAATACAAAAAATTAAAAAACATATAAGACCAAACAATCTAAAAAGTCTGACAAAAAATTAAAAAAGAGAAAAGTTAATGCAAAATAAAAAAAAAAAGTATGAGAATTTAAAAACGCAAATAAGAAATGAAAGGAAATTTGTGGAAAAAAAAGAAAAGACAAAAGATTTGGAATAAAAAAGAGAAAAATAAAAATTTTTAAAACAGCGAAAAAATTAAAAAAAGTAAAAATGAAAACATATGAAAAAAAAAAAGCAAAAAGAAGGAAAATTGCAAAGGGAAAAAGTTATTAAGAAATTACAAAGTAGAAAAAAATAAATTAAGAGAAAAAATTAAATAAAATACCAAAAAAGGAAAAAATAAAAAATTAGCGAATCAAAAAAATATAAAAAGACAAAATGAATAATCAAATATAAAATGGAAAAAACTTTTAGTTTATAATTTACAAAGAAAAAGAAAAAAAAAATAACAAATAGAGGAAAAAGATATAAAATACGAAAGATGAAAAATAAAATAAAAGAAAGTGCACAAAAAAATAAGTTTGAGGTTTTAAAGTTATAAAGAAGAAGAAAAAAAGGTGTGAACAAAAAGATTTAAGAAAAAAATAAAAAATGAAAATACAAAATATATAAAATAAAATTTGAGAAAAAGAAGAAAAAAATAAAGAATGAAGAGGCAAAAATATGAAATAAAACAAAAAGAAAAAAATTTATAGAAAATTTTAAAACAAAGAAAAACCTGAGCGAAAAAGAATGAAAGCACATAAAAAAAGGTAAAAAAAAGAAGAAAAATTATAAAAATGCAACAGAAAATAACCAAGAATGATAAAAGAAAAAAAGATAGAAAAATAAAAAATTCCAAAACTTTATAAAAATTTATGAAATTATGAATAAAGAAAGAAAATAAAATAAGAAAAAAAATTAAAGCAAAAGAAAAAAGATAGATAAAGCACGAAAAAAGAAAAATACAACAAAAAATTATAAAAAGTAAGAAAATGAAAAAGGACAAAAATTGAATAAAAAATTCAAAAATGAAATGGAATGACAAAATGAAAAAAAAATTAGTTTAAAAAATACAAAAAATTAAAAAACATATAAGACCAAACAATCTAAAAAGTCTGACAAAAAATTAAAAAAGAGAAAAGTTAATGCAAAATAAAAAAAAAAAGTATGAGAATTTAAAAACGCAAATAAGAAATGAAAGGAAATTTGTGGAAAAAAAAAGAAAAGACAAAAGATTTGGAATAAAAAAGAGAAAAATAAAAATTTTTAAAACAACGAAAAAATTAAAAAAAGTAAAAATGAAAACATATGGAAAAAAAAAAGCAAAAAGAAGGAAAATTGCAAAGGGAAAAAGTTAGTAAAAATTTACAAAGTAAAAAAAAATTAGGGAATCAAAAAAAAAAAAAATAAACAAAGTAAGAAAATAAAAAATTAGGGAATCAAAAAATATAAAAAGACAAAATGAATAAAAATTTCAAATATAAAAAGAAAGTGCACAAAAAAAGAAGTTTGAGGTTTTAAAATTACAAAGAAGAAATAAAAAAAGGTGTGAACAAAAAGATTTAAGAAAAAAATAACAAATGAAAATATAAAATATATAAAAAAAATATTTGAGAAAAAAAATGAGAAAAAGAAGAAAAAAATAAAAAATGAAGAGGCAAAAATATGAAATAAAACAAAAATACAAAAAAAGGACAAAAATTGAATAAAAATTTCAAAAATGAAATGGAATGACAAAATGAAAAAAAATTAGTTTAAAAAATACAAAAAAATTGAAAAACATATAAGTCCTAACAATATAAAAATTCAGACAAAAAATTAAAAAAGAAAAAAGTTAATGCAAAATAAAAAAAAGTATGAGAATTTAAAAATGCAAATAAGAAATGAAAGGAAATTTGTGGAAAAAAAAAGAGAAGCAAGAAAAGACAAAAGATTTGGAATAAAAAATAGAAAAATAAAAATTTTTAAAACAAGGAAAAAATGAAAGCATATGAAAAAAAAGTAAAAAGAAGGAAATTGTGAAGGGAAAAAGTTATTAAAAAATTACAAAGTTGAAAAAAAATAAATTAAGAGAAAAAATAAAATAAAATACCCAGAAAGGAAAAATAAAAATAAACAAAGTAAGAAAATAAAAAATTAGCGAAGCAAAAAAATATAAAATGGAAAAAACTTTTAGTTTAGAATGTAGAAAGAAAAAGAAAAAAAAAAAACAAATAGAGGAAAAAGATATAAAATATGAAAGATGAAAAATAAAATAAAAGAAAGTGCACAAAAAAAGAAGTTTGAGGTTTTAAAATTATAAAGAAGAAATAAAAAAAAGGTGTGAACAAAAAGATTTAAGAAAAAAATAAAAAATGAAAATGCAAAATATATAAAATAAAATTTGAGAAAAAGAAGAAAAAAATAAAAAATGAAGAGGCAAAAATATGAAAAAAAAAATAAAAAGAAAAAAATTTATAGAAAATTTTAAAACAAAGAAAAAAGTGAACAAAAAAAAATGAAAGCACATAAAAAAAAAAAGTAAAAAAAAGAAGAAAAATTTGAAAGGAGAAAAAGTTAATGAAAAATTATAAAAATGCAATAGAAAATAACCAAGAATGATAAAAGAAAAAAAGATAGAAAAATAAAAAATTCTAAAACTTTATAAAAATTTATGAAATTATAAATAAAGAAAGAAAATAAAATACTACAAAAAATTAAAGCAAAAGAAAAAAGATAAATAAAGCACAAAAAAACAAAAATACTACAAAAAATATAAAAAGTAAGAAAATGAAAAAGGACAAAAATTGAATAAAAATTTCAAAAATGAAATGGAATGACAAAATGAAAAAAATTAGTTTAAAAAATACAAAAAATTGAAAAACATATAAGTTCTAACAATATAAAAAGTTTGAGAATTTAAAAACACAAATAAGAAATGAAAGGAAATTTATGGAAAAAAAAAAGAATTGGAATAAAAAATAGAAAAATAAAATTTTTAAAACGACGAAAAATTAAAATAAGAAAAAAAATTAAAGCAAAAGAAAAAAGATAAATAAAGCATGAAAAAAAAAAACAAAAATACAAAAAAAATTATAAAAGGTAAGAAAATGAAAGAGGACAAAAAATGAATAAAAATTTCAAAAATGAAATGGAATGACAAAATGAAAATAAAATTAGTTTAAAAAATAAAAAAAAAATTGAAAAACATATAAGACCTAACAATATAAAAAGTCAGACAAAAAATTAAAAAAGAGAAAAGTTAATGCAAAATAAAAAAAAAAAGTATGAGAATTTAAAAGCGCAAATAAGAAATGAAAGGAAATTTGAGGAAAAAAAAAGACAAAAGATTTGGAATAAAAAATAGAAAAATAGAAATTTTTAAAACAACAAAAAAAATTAAAACAAGTAAAAATGAAAGCTTATGAAAAAAAAAAGCAAAAAGAAGGCAAATTATGAAGGGAAAGAGTTATTAAAAAATTACAAAGTAGAAAAAAAAGAAAATAAAAAATAAATTAAGAGAAAAAATTAAATAAAATACCAAAAAAGGAAAAAATAAAAATAAACAAAGTAAGAAAATAAAAAATTAGCGAATCAAAAAATATAAAAAGACAAAATGAATAAAAATTTCAAATATAAAATGAAAAAAACTATTGGTTCAGAATGTACAAAGAAAAATAAAAAAAATATAACAAACAGAGGAAAAAGATATAAAATATGAAAGATGAAAAATAAAATAAAAGAAAGTGCACAAAAAAAGAAGTTTGAGGTTTTAAAACTATAAAGAAGAAATAAAAAAAGGTGTGAACAAAAAGATTTAAGAAAAAAAAATGAAAATACAAAATATATAAAATAAAATTTGAGAAAAAGAAGAAAAAAATAAAAAATGAAGAGGCAAAAATATGAAATAAAAGAAAAAGAAAAAAATTTATAGAAAATTTTAAAACAAAGAAAAAAGTGAACAAAAAAGAATGATGGCATATAAAAAAAAAGTAAAAAAAAAGAAGAAAAATTTGGAAGGAGAAAAAGTTAATGAAAAAAATATAAAAATGCAATAGAAAATAAACCAAGAATGATAAAAGAAAAAAAGATAAAAAAATTAAAAATTCCAAAACTTTATAAAAATTTATGAAATTATGAATAAAGAAAGAAAATAAAATAAGAAAAAAAATTAAAGCAAAAGAAAAAGGATGGATAAAGCACGAAAAAAGAAAAATACAACAAAAAATTATAAAAAGTAAGAAAATGAAAAAGGACAAAAATTGAATAAAAATTTCAAAAATGAAATGGAATGACAAAATGAAAAAAAAAATTAGTTTAAAAAATACAAAAAATTAAAAAACATATAAGACCAAACAATCTAAAAAGTCTGACAAAAAATTAAAAAAGAGAAAAGTTAATGCAAAATAAAAAAAAAAAAGTATGAGAATTTAAAAACGCAAATAAGAAATGAAAGGAAATTTGTGGAAAAAAAAGAAAAGACAAAAGATTTGGAATAAAAAAGAGAAAAATAAAAATTTTTAAAACAGCGAAAAAATTAAAAAAAGTAAAAATGAAAACATATGAAAAAAAAAAAGCAAAAAGAAGGAAAATTGCAAAGGGAAAAAGTTATTAAGAAATTACAAAGTAGAAAAAAATAAATTAAGAGAAAAAATTAAATAAAATACCAAAAAAGGAAAAAATAAAAAATTAGCGAATCAAAAAAATATAAAAAGACAAAATGAATAATCAAATATAAAATGGAAAAAACTTTTAGTTTATAATTTACAAAGAAAAAGAAAAAAAAAATAACAAATAGAGGAAAAAGATATAAAATACGAAAGATGAAAAATAAAATAAAAGAAAGTGCACAAAAAAATAAGTTTGAGGTTTTAAAGTTATAAAGAAGAAGAAAAAAAGGTGTGAACAAAAAGATTTAAGAAAAAAATAAAAAATGAAAATACAAAATATATAAAATAAAATTTGAGAAAAAGAAGAAAAAAATAAAGAATGAAGAGGCAAAAATATGAAATAAAACAAAAAGAAAAAAATTTATAGAAAATTTTAAAACAAAGAAAAACCTGAGCGAAAAAGAATGAAAGCACATAAAAAAAGGTAAAAAAAAGAAGAAAAATTATAAAAATGCAACAGAAAATAACCAAGAATGATAAAAGAAAAAAAGATAGAAAAATAAAAAATTCCAAAACTTTATAAAAATTTATGAAATTATGAATAAAGAAAGAAAATAAAATAAGAAAAAAAATTAAAGCAAAAGAAAAAAGATAGATAAAGCACGAAAAAAGAAAAATACAACAAAAAATTATAAAAAGTAAGAAAATGAAAAAGGACAAAAATTGAATAAAAAATTCAAAAATGAAATGGAATGACAAAATGAAAAAAAAATTAGTTTAAAAAATACAAAAAATTAAAAAACATATAAGACCAAACAATCTAAAAAGTCTGACAAAAAATTAAAAAAGAGAAAAGTTAATGCAAAATAAAAAAAAAAAGTATGAGAATTTAAAAACGCAAATAAGAAATGAAAGG
Source organism: Durio zibethinus (assembly GCF_047325235.1). Taxonomy (NCBI): domain Eukaryota; kingdom Viridiplantae; phylum Streptophyta; class Magnoliopsida; order Malvales; family Malvaceae; genus Durio; species Durio zibethinus. The sequence continues at coordinate 11,551,782 of NC_143180.1, read as the reverse complement.
AAATTTGTGGAAAAAAAAAGAAAAGACAAAAGATTTGGAATAAAAAAGAGAAAAATAAAAATTTTTAAAACAACGAAAAAATTAAAAAAAGTAAAAATGAAAACATATGGAAAAAAAAAAGCAAAAAGAAGGAAAATTGCAAAGGGAAAAAGTTAGTAAAAATTTACAAAGTAAAAAAAAATTAGGGAATCAAAAAAAAAAAAAATAAACAAAGTAAGAAAATAAAAAATTAGGGAATCAAAAAATATAAAAAGACAAAATGAATAAAAATTTCAAATATAAAAAGAAAGTGCACAAAAAAAGAAGTTTGAGGTTTTAAAATTACAAAGAAGAAATAAAAAAAGGTGTGAACAAAAAGATTTAAGAAAAAAATAACAAATGAAAATATAAAATATATAAAAAAAATATTTGAGAAAAAAAATGAGAAAAAGAAGAAAAAAATAAAAAATGAAGAGGCAAAAATATGAAATAAAACAAAAATACAAAAAAAGGACAAAAATTGAATAAAAATTTCAAAAATGAAATGGAATGACAAAATGAAAAAAAATTAGTTTAAAAAATACAAAAAAATTGAAAAACATATAAGTCCTAACAATATAAAAATTCAGACAAAAAATTAAAAAAGAAAAAAGTTAATGCAAAATAAAAAAAAGTATGAGAATTTAAAAATGCAAATAAGAAATGAAAGGAAATTTGTGGAAAAAAAAAGAGAAGCAAGAAAAGACAAAAGATTTGGAATAAAAAATAGAAAAATAAAAATTTTTAAAACAAGGAAAAAATGAAAGCATATGAAAAAAAAGTAAAAAGAAGGAAATTGTGAAGGGAAAAAGTTATTAAAAAATTACAAAGTTGAAAAAAAATAAATTAAGAGAAAAAATAAAATAAAATACCCAGAAAGGAAAAATAAAAATAAACAAAGTAAGAAAATAAAAAATTAGCGAAGCAAAAAAATATAAAATGGAAAAAACTTTTAGTTTAGAATGTAGAAAGAAAAAGAAAGAAAAAAAACAAATAGAGGAAAAAGATATAAAATATGAAAGATGAAAAATAAAATAAAAGAAAGTGCACAAAAAAAGAAGTTTGAGGTTTTAAAATTATAAAGAAGAAATAAAAAAAAGGTGTGAACAAAAAGATTTAAGAAAAAAATAAAAAATGAAAATGCAAAATATATAAAATAAAATTTGAGAAAAAGAAGAAAAAAATAAAAAATGAAGAGGCAAAAATATGAAAAAAAAAATAAAAAGAAAAAAATTTATAGAAAATTTTAAAACAAAGAAAAAAGTGAACAAAAAAAAATGAAAGCACATAAAAAAAAAAGTAAAAAAAAGAAGAAAAATTTGAAAGGAGAAAAAGTTAATGAAAAATTATAAAAATGCAATAGAAAATAACCAAGAATGATAAAAGAAAAAAAGATAGAAAAATAAAAAATTCTAAAACTTTATAAAAATTTATGAAATTATAAATAAAGAAAGAAAATAAAATACTACAAAAAATTAAAGCAAAAGAAAAAAGATAAATAAAGCACAAAAAAACAAAAATACTACAAAAAATATAAAAAGTAAGAAAATGAAAAAGGACAAAAATTGAATAAAAATTTCAAAAATGAAATGGAATGACAAAATGAAAAAAATTAGTTTAAAAAATACAAAAAATTGAAAAACATATAAGTTCTAACAATATAAAAAGTTTGAGAATTTAAAAACACAAATAAGAAATGAAAGGAAATTTATGGAAAAAAAAAAAGAATTGGAATAAAAAATAGAAAAATAAAATTTTTAAAACGACGAAAAATTAAAATAAGAAAAAAAATTAAAGCAAAAGAAAAAAGATAAATAAAGCATGAAAAAAAAAAACAAAAATACAAAAAAAAAATTATAAAAGGTAAGAAAATGAAAGAGGACAAAAAATGAATAAAAATTTCAAAAATGAAATGGAATGACAAAATGAAAATAAAATTAGTTTAAAAAATAAAAAAAAAATTGAAAAACATATAAGACCTAACAATATAAAAAGTCAGACAAAAAATTAAAAAAGAGAAAAGTTAATGCAAAATAAAAAAAAAAAGTATGAGAATTTAAAAGCGCAAATAAGAAATGAAAGGAAATTTGAGGAAAAAAAGAGACAAAAGATTTGGAATAAAAAATAGAAAAATAGAAATTTTTAAAACAACAAAAAAAATTAAAACAAGTAAAAATGAAAGCTTATGAAAAAAAAAAGCAAAAAGAAGGCAAATTATGAAGGGAAAGAGTTATTAAAAAATTACAAAGTAGAAAAAAAAGAAAATAAAAAATAAATTAAGAGAAAAAATTAAATAAAATACCAAAAAAGGAAAAAATAAAAATAAACAAAGTAAGAAAATAAAAAATTAGCGAATCAAAAAATATAAAAAGACAAAATGAATAAAAATTTCAAATATAAAATGAAAAAAACTATTGGTTCAGAATGTACAAAGAAAAATAAAAAAAATATAACAAACAGAGGAAAAAGATATAAAATATGAAAGATGAAAAATAAAATAAAAGAAAGTGCACAAAAAAAGAAGTTTGAGGTTTTAAAACTATAAAGAAGAAATAAAAAAAGGTGTGAACAAAAAGATTTAAGAAAAAAAAATGAAAATACAAAATATATAAAATAAAATTTGAGAAAAAGAAGAAAAAAATAAAAAATGAAGAGGCAAAAATATGAAATAAAAGAAAAAGAAAAAAATTTATAGAAAATTTTAAAACAAAGAAAAAAGTGAACAAAAAAGAATGATGGCATATAAAAAAAAAGTAAAAAAAAAGAAGAAAAATTTGGAAGGAGAAAAAGTTAATGAAAAAAATATAAAAATGCAATAGAAAATAAACCAAGAATGATAAAAGAAAAAAAGATAAAAAAATTAAAAATTCCAAAACTTTATAAAAATTTATGAAATTATGAATAAAGAAAGAAAATAAAATAAGAAAAAAAAATTAAAGCAAAAGAAAAAGGATGGATAAAGCACGAAAAAAGAAAAATACAACAAAAAATTATAAAAAGTAAGAAAATGAAAAAGGACAAAAATTGAATAAAAATTTCAAAAATGAAATGGAATGACAAAATGAAAAAAAAAATTAGTTTAAAAAATACAAAAAATTAAAAAACATATAAGACCAAACAATCTAAAAAGTCTGACAAAAAATTAAAAAAGAGAAAAGTTAATGCAAAATAAAAAAAAAAAGTATGAGAATTTAAAAACGCAAATAAGAAATGAAAGGAAATTTGTGGAAAAAAAAGAAAAGACAAAAGATTTGGAATAAAAAAGAGAAAAATAAAAATTTTTAAAACAGCGAAAAAATTAAAAAAAGTAAAAATGAAAACATATGAAAAAAAAAAAGCAAAAAGAAGGAAAATTGCAAAGGGAAAAAGTTATTAAGAAATTACAAAGTAGAAAAAAATAAATTAAGAGAAAAAATTAAATAAAATACCAAAAAAGGAAAAAATAAAAAATTAGCGAATCAAAAAAATATAAAAAGACAAAATGAATAATCAAATATAAAATGGAAAAAACTTTTAGTTTATAATTTACAAAGAAAAAGAAAAAAAAAATAACAAATAGAGGAAAAAGATATAAAATACGAAAGATGAAAAATAAAATAAAAGAAAGTGCACAAAAAAATAAGTTTGAGGTTTTAAAGTTATAAAGAAGAAGAAAAAAAGGTGTGAACAAAAAGATTTAAGAAAAAAATAAAAAATGAAAATACAAAATATATAAAATAAAATTTGAGAAAAAGAAGAAAAAAATAAAGAATGAAGAGGCAAAAATATGAAATAAAACAAAAAGAAAAAAATTTATAGAAAATTTTAAAACAAAGAAAAACCTGAGCGAAAAAGAATGAAAGCACATAAAAAAAGGTAAAAAAAAGAAGAAAAATTATAAAAATGCAACAGAAAATAACCAAGAATGATAAAAGAAAAAAAGATAGAAAAATAAAAAATTCCAAAACTTTATAAAAATTTATGAAATTATGAATAAAGAAAGAAAATAAAATAAGAAAAAAAATTAAAGCAAAAGAAAAAAGATAGATAAAGCACGAAAAAAGAAAAATACAACAAAAAATTATAAAAAGTAAGAAAATGAAAAAGGACAAAAATTGAATAAAAAATTCAAAAATGAAATGGAATGACAAAATGAAAAAAAAATTAGTTTAAAAAATACAAAAAATTAAAAAACATATAAGACCAAACAATCTAAAAAGTCTGACAAAAAATTAAAAAAGAGAAAAGTTAATGCAAAATAAAAAAAAAAAGTATGAGAATTTAAAAACGCAAATAAGAAATGAAAGGAAATTTGTGGAAAAAAAAAGAAAAGACAAAAGATTTGGAATAAAAAAGAGAAAAATAAAAATTTTTAAAACAACGAAAAAATTAAAAAAAGTAAAAATGAAAACATATGGAAAAAAAAAAGCAAAAAGAAGGAAAATTGCAAAGGGAAAAAGTTAGTAAAAATTTACAAAGTAAAAAAAAATTAGGGAATCAAAAAAAAAAAAAATAAACAAAGTAAGAAAATAAAAAATTAGGGAATCAAAAAATATAAAAAGACAAAATGAATAAAAATTTCAAATATAAAAAGAAAGTGCACAAAAAAAGAAGTTTGAGGTTTTAAAATTACAAAGAAGAAATAAAAAAAGGTGTGAACAAAAAGATTTAAGAAAAAAATAACAAATGAAAATATAAAATATATAAAAAAAATATTTGAGAAAAAAAATGAGAAAAAGAAGAAAAAAATAAAAAATGAAGAGGCAAAAATATGAAATAAAACAAAAATACAAAAAAAGGACAAAAATTGAATAAAAATTTCAAAAATGAAATGGAATGACAAAATGAAAAAAAATTAGTTTAAAAAATACAAAAAAATTGAAAAACATATAAGTCCTAACAATATAAAAATTCAGACAAAAAATTAAAAAAGAAAAAAGTTAATGCAAAATAAAAAAAAGTATGAGAATTTAAAAATGCAAATAAGAAATGAAAGGAAATTTGTGGAAAAAAAAAGAGAAGCAAGAAAAGACAAAAGATTTGGAATAAAAAATAGAAAAATAAAAATTTTTAAAACAAGGAAAAAATGAAAGCATATGAAAAAAAAGTAAAAAGAAGGAAATTGTGAAGGGAAAAAGTTATTAAAAAATTACAAAGTTGAAAAAAAATAAATTAAGAGAAAAAATAAAATAAAATACCCAGAAAGGAAAAATAAAAATAAACAAAGTAAGAAAATAAAAAATTAGCGAAGCAAAAAAATATAAAATGGAAAAAACTTTTAGTTTAGAATGTAGAAAGAAAAAGAAAAAAAAAAAACAAATAGAGGAAAAAGATATAAAATATGAAAGATGAAAAATAAAATAAAAGAAAGTGCACAAAAAAAGAAGTTTGAGGTTTTAAAATTATAAAGAAGAAATAAAAAAAAGGTGTGAACAAAAAGATTTAAGAAAAAAATAAAAAATGAAAATGCAAAATATATAAAATAAAATTTGAGAAAAAGAAGAAAAAAATAAAAAATGAAGAGGCAAAAATATGAAAAAAAAAATAAAAAGAAAAAAATTTATAGAAAATTTTAAAACAAAGAAAAAAGTGAACAAAAAAAAATGAAAGCACATAAAAAAAAAAAGTAAAAAAAAGAAGAAAAATTTGAAAGGAGAAAAAGTTAATGAAAAATTATAAAAATGCAATAGAAAATAACCAAGAATGATAAAAGAAAAAAAGATAGAAAAATAAAAAATTCTAAAACTTTATAAAAATTTATGAAATTATAAATAAAGAAAGAAAATAAAATACTACAAAAAATTAAAGCAAAAGAAAAAAGATAAATAAAGCACAAAAAAACAAAAATACTACAAAAAATATAAAAAGTAAGAAAATGAAAAAGGACAAAAATTGAATAAAAATTTCAAAAATGAAATGGAATGACAAAATGAAAAAAATTAGTTTAAAAAATACAAAAAATTGAAAAACATATAAGTTCTAACAATATAAAAAGTTTGAGAATTTAAAAACACAAATAAGAAATGAAAGGAAATTTATGGAAAAAAAAAAGAATTGGAATAAAAAATAGAAAAATAAAATTTTTAAAACGACGAAAAATTAAAATAAGAAAAAAAATTAAAGCAAAAGAAAAAAGATAAATAAAGCATGAAAAAAAAAAACAAAAATACAAAAAAAAATTATAAAAGGTAAGAAAATGAAAGAGGACAAAAAATGAATAAAAATTTCAAAAATGAAATGGAATGACAAAATGAAAATAAAATTAGTTTAAAAAATAAAAAAAAAATTGAAAAACATATAAGACCTAACAATATAAAAAGTCAGACAAAAAATTAAAAAAGAGAAAAGTTAATGCAAAATAAAAAAAAAAAGTATGAGAATTTAAAAGCGCAAATAAGAAATGAAAGGAAATTTGAGGAAAAAAAGAGACAAAAGATTTGGAATAAAAAATAGAAAAATAGAAATTTTTAAAACAACAAAAAAAATTAAAACAAGTAAAAATGAAAGCTTATGAAAAAAAAAAGCAAAAAGAAGGCAAATTATGAAGGGAAAGAGTTATTAAAAAATTACAAAGTAGAAAAAAAAGAAAATAAAAAATAAATTAAGAGAAAAAATTAAATAAAATACCAAAAAAGGAAAAAATAAAAATAAACAAAGTAAGAAAATAAAAAATTAGCGAATCAAAAAATATAAAAAGACAAAATGAATAAAAATTTCAAATATAAAATGAAAAAAACTATTGGTTCAGAATGTACAAAGAAAAATAAAAAAAATATAACAAACAGAGGAAAAAGATATAAAATATGAAAGATGAAAAATAAAATAAAAGAAAGTGCACAAAAAAAGAAGTTTGAGGTTTTAAAACTATAAAGAAGAAATAAAAAAAGGTGTGAACAAAAAGATTTAAGAAAAAAAAATGAAAATACAAAATATATAAAATAAAATTTGAGAAAAAGAAGAAAAAAATAAAAAATGAAGAGGCAAAAATATGAAATAAAAGAAAAAGAAAAAAATTTATAGAAAATTTTAAAACAAAGAAAAAAGTGAACAAAAAAGAATGATGGCATATAAAAAAAAAGTAAAAAAAAAGAAGAAAAATTTGGAAGGAGAAAAAGTTAATGAAAAAAATATAAAAATGCAATAGAAAATAAACCAAGAATGATAAAAGAAAAAAAGATAAAAAAATTAAAAATTCCAAAACTTTATAAAAATTTATGAAATTATGAATAAAGAAAGAAAATAAAATAAGAAAAAAAAATTAAAGCAAAAGAAAAAGGATGGATAAAGCACGAAAAAAGAAAAATACAACAAAAAATTATAAAAAGTAAGAAAATGAAAAAGGACAAAAATTGAATAAAAATTTCAAAAATGAAATGGAATGACAAAATGAAAAAAAAAATTAGTTTAAAAAATACAAAAAATTAAAAAACATATAAGACCAAACAATCTAAAAAGTCTGACAAAAAATTAAAAAAGAGAAAAGTTAATGCAAAATAAAAAAAAAAAAGTATGAGAATTTAAAAACGCAAATAAGAAATGAAAGGAAATTTGTGGAAAAAAAAGAAAAGACAAAAGATTTGGAATAAAAAAGAGAAAAATAAAAATTTTTAAAACAGCGAAAAAATTAAAAAAAGTAAAAATGAAAACATATGAAAAAAAAAAAGCAAAAAGAAGGAAAATTGCAAAGGGAAAAAGTTATTAAGAAATTACAAAGTAGAAAAAAATAAATTAAGAGAAAAAATTAAATAAAATACCAAAAAAGGAAAAAATAAAAAATTAGCGAATCAAAAAAATATAAAAAGACAAAATGAATAATCAAATATAAAATGGAAAAAACTTTTAGTTTATAATTTACAAAGAAAAAGAAAAAAAAAATAACAAATAGAGGAAAAAGATATAAAATACGAAAGATGAAAAATAAAATAAAAGAAAGTGCACAAAAAAATAAGTTTGAGGTTTTAAAGTTATAAAGAAGAAGAAAAAAAGGTGTGAACAAAAAGATTTAAGAAAAAAATAAAAAATGAAAATACAAAATATATAAAATAAAATTTGAGAAAAAGAAGAAAAAAATAAAGAATGAAGAGGCAAAAATATGAAATAAAACAAAAAGAAAAAAATTTATAGAAAATTTTAAAACAAAGAAAAACCTGAGCGAAAAAGAATGAAAGCACATAAAAAAAGGTAAAAAAAAGAAGAAAAATTATAAAAATGCAACAGAAAATAACCAAGAATGATAAAAGAAAAAAAGATAGAAAAATAAAAAATTCCAAAACTTTATAAAAATTTATGAAATTATGAATAAAGAAAGAAAATAAAATAAGAAAAAAAATTAAAGCAAAAGAAAAAAGATAGATAAAGCACGAAAAAAGAAAAATACAACAAAAAATTATAAAAAGTAAGAAAATGAAAAAGGACAAAAATTGAATAAAAAATTCAAAAATGAAATGGAATGACAAAATGAAAAAAAAATTAGTTTAAAAAATACAAAAAATTAAAAAACATATAAGACCAAACAATCTAAAAAGTCTGACAAAAAATTAAAAAAGAGAAAAGTTAATGCAAAATAAAAAAAAAAAGTATGAGAATTTAAAAACGCAAATAAGAAATGAAAGGAAATTTGTGGAAAAAAAAAGAAAAGACAAAAGATTTGGAATAAAAAAGAGAAAAATAAAAATTTTTAAAACAACGAAAAAATTAAAAAAAGTAAAAATGAAAACATATGGAAAAAAAAAAGCAAAAAGAAGGAAAATTGCAAAGGGAAAAAGTTAGTAAAAATTTACAAAGTAAAAAAAAATTAGGGAATCAAAAAAAAAAAAAATAAACAAAGTAAGAAAATAAAAAATTAGGGAATCAAAAAATATAAAAAGACAAAATGAATAAAAATTTCAAATATAAAAAGAAAGTGCACAAAAAAAGAAGTTTGAGGTTTTAAAATTACAAAGAAGAAATAAAAAAAGGTGTGAACAAAAAGATTTAAGAAAAAAATAACAAATGAAAATATAAAATATATAAAAAAAATATTTGAGAAAAAAAATGAGAAAAAGAAGAAAAAAATAAAAAATGAAGAGGCAAAAATATGAAATAAAACAAAAATACAAAAAAAGGACAAAAATTGAATAAAAATTTCAAAAATGAAATGGAATGACAAAATGAAAAAAAATTAGTTTAAAAAATACAAAAAAATTGAAAAACATATAAGTCCTAACAATATAAAAATTCAGACAAAAAATTAAAAAAGAAAAAAGTTAATGCAAAATAAAAAAAAGTATGAGAATTTAAAAATGCAAATAAGAAATGAAAGGAAATTTGTGGAAAAAAAAAGAGAAGCAAGAAAAGACAAAAGATTTGGAATAAAAAATAGAAAAATAAAAATTTTTAAAACAAGGAAAAAATGAAAGCATATGAAAAAAAAGTAAAAAGAAGGAAATTGTGAAGGGAAAAAGTTATTAAAAAATTACAAAGTTGAAAAAAAATAAATTAAGAGAAAAAATAAAATAAAATACCCAGAAAGGAAAAATAAAAATAAACAAAGTAAGAAAATAAAAAATTAGCGAAGCAAAAAAATATAAAATGGAAAAAACTTTTAGTTTAGAATGTAGAAAGAAAAAGAAAAAAAAAAAACAAATAGAGGAAAAAGATATAAAATATGAAAGATGAAAAATAAAATAAAAGAAAGTGCACAAAAAAAGAAGTTTGAGGTTTTAAAATTATAAAGAAGAAATAAAAAAAAGGTGTGAACAAAAAGATTTAAGAAAAAAATAAAAAATGAAAATGCAAAATATATAAAATAAAATTTGAGAAAAAGAAGAAAAAAATAAAAAATGAAGAGGCAAAAATATGAAAAAAAAAATAAAAAGAAAAAAATTTATAGAAAATTTTAAAACAAAGAAAAAAGTGAACAAAAAAAAATGAAAGCACATAAAAAAAAAAAGTAAAAAAAAGAAGAAAAATTTGAAAGGAGAAAAAGTTAATGAAAAATTATAAAAATGCAATAGAAAATAACCAAGAATGATAAAAGAAAAAAAGATAGAAAAATAAAAAATTCTAAAACTTTATAAAAATTTATGAAATTATAAATAAAGAAAGAAAATAAAATACTACAAAAAATTAAAGCAAAAGAAAAAAGATAAATAAAGCACAAAAAAACAAAAATACTACAAAAAATATAAAAAGTAAGAAAATGAAAAAGGACAAAAATTGAATAAAAATTTCAAAAATGAAATGGAATGACAAAATGAAAAAAATTAGTTTAAAAAATACAAAAAATTGAAAAACATATAAGTTCTAACAATATAAAAAGTTTGAGAATTTAAAAACACAAATAAGAAATGAAAGGAAATTTATGGAAAAAAAAAAGAATTGGAATAAAAAATAGAAAAATAAAATTTTTAAAACGACGAAAAATTAAAATAAGAAAAAAAATTAAAGCAAAAGAAAAAAGATAAATAAAGCATGAAAAAAAAAAACAAAAATACAAAAAAAAATTATAAAAGGTAAGAAAATGAAAGAGGACAAAAAATGAATAAAAATTTCAAAAATGAAATGGAATGACAAAATGAAAATAAAATTAGTTTAAAAAATAAAAAAAAAATTGAAAAACATATAAGACCTAACAATATAAAAAGTCAGACAAAAAATTAAAAAAGAGAAAAGTTAATGCAAAATAAAAAAAAAAAGTATGAGAATTTAAAAGCGCAAATAAGAAATGAAAGGAAATTTGAGGAAAAAAAGAGACAAAAGATTTGGAATAAAAAATAGAAAAATAGAAATTTTTAAAACAACAAAAAAAATTAAAACAAGTAAAAATGAAAGCTTATGAAAAAAAAAAGCAAAAAGAAGGCAAATTATGAAGGGAAAGAGTTATTAAAAAATTACAAAGTAGAAAAAAAAGAAAATAAAAAATAAATTAAGAGAAAAAATTAAATAAAATACCAAAAAAGGAAAAAATAAAAATAAACAAAGTAAGAAAATAAAAAATTAGCGAATCAAAAAATATAAAAAGACAAAATGAATAAAAATTTCAAATATAAAATGAAAAAAACTATTGGTTCAGAATGTACAAAGAAAAATAAAAAAAATATAACAAACAGAGGAAAAAGATATAAAATATGAAAGATGAAAAATAAAATAAAAGAAAGTGCACAAAAAAAGAAGTTTGAGGTTTTAAAACTATAAAGAAGAAATAAAAAAAGGTGTGAACAAAAAGATTTAAGAAAAAAAAATGAAAATACAAAATATATAAAATAAAATTTGAGAAAAAGAAGAAAAAAATAAAAAATGAAGAGGCAAAAATATGAAATAAAAGAAAAAGAAAAAAATTTATAGAAAATTTTAAAACAAAGAAAAAAGTGAACAAAAAAGAATGATGGCATATAAAAAAAAAGTAAAAAAAAAGAAGAAAAATTTGGAAGGAGAAAAAGTTAATGAAAAAAATATAAAAATGCAATAGAAAATAAACCAAGAATGATAAAAGAAAAAAAGATAAAAAAATTAAAAATTCCAAAACTTTATAAAAATTTATGAAATTATGAATAAAGAAAGAAAATAAAATAAGAAAAAAAAATTAAAGCAAAAGAAAAAGGATGGATAAAGCACGAAAAAAGAAAAATACAACAAAAAATTATAAAAAGTAAGAAAATGAAAAAGGACAAAAATTGAATAAAAATTTCAAAAATGAAATGGAATGACAAAATGAAAAAAAAAATTAGTTTAAAAAATACAAAAAATTAAAAAACATATAAGACCAAACAATCTAAAAAGTCTGACAAAAAATTAAAAAAGAGAAAAGTTAATGCAAAATAAAAAAAAAAAAGTATGAGAATTTAAAAACGCAAATAAGAAATGAAAGGAAATTTGTGGAAAAAAAAGAAAAGACAAAAGATTTGGAATAAAAAAGAGAAAAATAAAAATTTTTAAAACAGCGAAAAAATTAAAAAAAGTAAAAATGAAAACATATGAAAAAAAAAAAGCAAAAAGAAGGAAAATTGCAAAGGGAAAAAGTTATTAAGAAATTACAAAGTAGAAAAAAATAAATTAAGAGAAAAAATTAAATAAAATACCAAAAAAGGAAAAAATAAAAAATTAGCGAATCAAAAAAATATAAAAAGACAAAATGAATAATCAAATATAAAATGGAAAAAACTTTTAGTTTATAATTTACAAAGAAAAAGAAAAAAAAAATAACAAATAGAGGAAAAAGATATAAAATACGAAAGATGAAAAATAAAATAAAAGAAAGTGCACAAAAAAATAAGTTTGAGGTTTTAAAGTTATAAAGAAGAAGAAAAAAAGGTGTGAACAAAAAGATTTAAGAAAAAAATAAAAAATGAAAATACAAAATATATAAAATAAAATTTGAGAAAAAGAAGAAAAAAATAAAGAATGAAGAGGCAAAAATATGAAATAAAACAAAAAGAAAAAAATTTATAGAAAATTTTAAAACAAAGAAAAACCTGAGCGAAAAAGAATGAAAGCACATAAAAAAAGGTAAAAAAAAGAAGAAAAATTATAAAAATGCAACAGAAAATAACCAAGAATGATAAAAGAAAAAAAGATAGAAAAATAAAAAATTCCAAAACTTTATAAAAATTTATGAAATTATGAATAAAGAAAGAAAATAAAATAAGAAAAAAAATTAAAGCAAAAGAAAAAAGATAGATAAAGCACGAAAAAAGAAAAATACAACAAAAAATTATAAAAAGTAAGAAAATGAAAAAGGACAAAAATTGAATAAAAAATTCAAAAATGAAATGGAATGACAAAATGAAAAAAAAATTAGTTTAAAAAATACAAAAAATTAAAAAACATATAAGACCAAACAATCTAAAAAGTCTGACAAAAAATTAAAAAAGAGAAAAGTTAATGCAAAATAAAAAAAAAAAGTATGAGAATTTAAAAACGCAAATAAGAAATGAAAGGAAATTTGTGGAAAAAAAAAGAAAAGACAAAAGATTTGGAATAAAAAAGAGAAAAATAAAAATTTTTAAAACAACGAAAAAATTAAAAAAAGTAAAAATGAAAACATATGGAAAAAAAAAAGCAAAAAGAAGGAAAATTGCAAAGGGAAAAAGTTAGTAAAAATTTACAAAGTAAAAAAAAATTAGGGAATCAAAAAAAAAAAAAATAAACAAAGTAAGAAAATAAAAAATTAGGGAATCAAAAAATATAAAAAGACAAAATGAATAAAAATTTCAAATATAAAAAGAAAGTGCACAAAAAAAGAAGTTTGAGGTTTTAAAATTACAAAGAAGAAATAAAAAAAGGTGTGAACAAAAAGATTTAAGAAAAAAATAACAAATGAAAATATAAAATATATAAAAAAAATATTTGAGAAAAAAAATGAGAAAAAGAAGAAAAAAATAAAAAATGAAGAGGCAAAAATATGAAATAAAACAAAAATACAAAAAAAGGACAAAAATTGAATAAAAATTTCAAAAATGAAATGGAATGACAAAATGAAAAAAAATTAGTTTAAAAAATACAAAAAAATTGAAAAACATATAAGTCCTAACAATATAAAAATTCAGACAAAAAATTAAAAAAGAAAAAAGTTAATGCAAAATAAAAAAAAGTATGAGAATTTAAAAATGCAAATAAGAAATGAAAGGAAATTTGTGGAAAAAAAAAGAGAAGCAAGAAAAGACAAAAGATTTGGAATAAAAAATAGAAAAATAAAAATTTTTAAAACAAGGAAAAAATGAAAGCATATGAAAAAAAAGTAAAAAGAAGGAAATTGTGAAGGGAAAAAGTTATTAAAAAATTACAAAGTTGAAAAAAAATAAATTAAGAGAAAAAATAAAATAAAATACCCAGAAAGGAAAAATAAAAATAAACAAAGTAAGAAAATAAAAAATTAGCGAAGCAAAAAAATATAAAATGGAAAAAACTTTTAGTTTAGAATGTAGAAAGAAAAAGAAAAAAAAAAAACAAATAGAGGAAAAAGATATAAAATATGAAAGATGAAAAATAAAATAAAAGAAAGTGCACAAAAAAAGAAGTTTGAGGTTTTAAAATTATAAAGAAGAAATAAAAAAAAGGTGTGAACAAAAAGATTTAAGAAAAAAATAAAAAATGAAAATGCAAAATATATAAAATAAAATTTGAGAAAAAGAAGAAAAAAATAAAAAATGAAGAGGCAAAAATATGAAAAAAAAAATAAAAAGAAAAAAATTTATAGAAAATTTTAAAACAAAGAAAAAAGTGAACAAAAAAAAATGAAAGCACATAAAAAAAAAAAGTAAAAAAAAGAAGAAAAATTTGAAAGGAGAAAAAGTTAATGAAAAATTATAAAAATGCAATAGAAAATAACCAAGAATGATAAAAGAAAAAAAGATAGAAAAATAAAAAATTCTAAAACTTTATAAAAATTTATGAAATTATAAATAAAGAAAGAAAATAAAATACTACAAAAAATTAAAGCAAAAGAAAAAAGATAAATAAAGCACAAAAAAACAAAAATACTACAAAAAATATAAAAAGTAAGAAAATGAAAAAGGACAAAAATTGAATAAAAATTTCAAAAATGAAATGGAATGACAAAATGAAAAAAATTAGTTTAAAAAATACAAAAAATTGAAAAACATATAAGTTCTAACAATATAAAAAGTTTGAGAATTTAAAAACACAAATAAGAAATGAAAGGAAATTTATGGAAAAAAAAAAGAATTGGAATAAAAAATAGAAAAATAAAATTTTTAAAACGACGAAAAATTAAAATAAGAAAAAAAATTAAAGCAAAAGAAAAAAGATAAATAAAGCATGAAAAAAAAAAACAAAAATACAAAAAAAATTATAAAAGGTAAGAAAATGAAAGAGGACAAAAAATGAATAAAAATTTCAAAAATGAAATGGAATGACAAAATGAAAATAAAATTAGTTTAAAAAATAAAAAAAAAATTGAAAAACATATAAGACCTAACAATATAAAAAGTCAGACAAAAAATTAAAAAAGAGAAAAGTTAATGCAAAATAAAAAAAAAAGTATGAGAATTTAAAAGCGCAAATAAGAAATGAAAGGAAATTTGAGGAAAAAAAGAGACAAAAGATTTGGAATAAAAAATAGAAAAATAGAAATTTTTAAAACAACAAAAAAAATTAAAACAAGTAAAAATGAAAGCTTATGAAAAAAAAAAGCAAAAAGAAGGCAAATTATGAAGGGAAAGAGTTATTAAAAAATTACAAAGTAGAAAAAAAAGAAAATAAAAAATAAATTAAGAGAAAAAATTAAATAAAATACCAAAAAAGGAAAAAATAAAAATAAACAAAGTAAGAAAATAAAAAATTAGCGAATCAAAAAATATAAAAAGACAAAATGAATAAAAATTTCAAATATAAAATGAAAAAAACTATTGGTTCAGAATGTACAAAGAAAAATAAAAAAAATATAACAAACAGAGGAAAAAGATATAAAATATGAAAGATGAAAAATAAAATAAAAGAAAGTGCACAAAAAAAGAAGTTTGAGGTTTTAAAACTATAAAGAAGAAATAAAAAAAGGTGTGAACAAAAAGATTTAAGAAAAAAAAATGAAAATACAAAATATATAAAATAAAATTTGAGAAAAAGAAGAAAAAAATAAAAAATGAAGAGGCAAAAATATGAAATAAAAGAAAAAGAAAAAAATTTATAGAAAATTTTAAAACAAAGAAAAAAGTGAACAAAAAAGAATGATGGCATATAAAAAAAAAGTAAAAAAAAAGAAGAAAAATTTGGAAGGAGAAAAAGTTAATGAAAAAAATATAAAAATGCAATAGAAAATAAACCAAGAATGATAAAAGAAAAAAAGATAAAAAAATTAAAAATTCCAAAACTTTATAAAAATTTATGAAATTATGAATAAAGAAAGAAAATAAAATAAGAAAAAAAATTAAAGCAAAAGAAAAAGGATGGATAAAGCACGAAAAAAGAAAAATACAACAAAAAATTATAAAAAGTAAGAAAATGAAAAAGGACAAAAATTGAATAAAAATTTCAAAAATGAAATGGAATGACAAAATGAAAAAAAAAATTAGTTTAAAAAATACAAAAAATTAAAAAACATATAAGACCAAACAATCTAAAAAGTCTGACAAAAAATTAAAAAAGAGAAAAGTTAATGCAAAATAAAAAAAAAAAAGTATGAGAATTTAAAAACGCAAATAAGAAATGAAAGGAAATTTGTGGAAAAAAAAGAAAAGACAAAAGATTTGGAATAAAAAAGAGAAAAATAAAAATTTTTAAAACAGCGAAAAAATTAAAAAAAGTAAAAATGAAAACATATGAAAAAAAAAAAGCAAAAAGAAGGAAAATTGCAAAGGGAAAAAGTTATTAAGAAATTACAAAGTAGAAAAAAATAAATTAAGAGAAAAAATTAAATAAAATACCAAAAAAGGAAAAAATAAAAAATTAGCGAATCAAAAAAATATAAAAAGACAAAATGAATAATCAAATATAAAATGGAAAAAACTTTTAGTTTATAATTTACAAAGAAAAAGAAAAAAAAAATAACAAATAGAGGAAAAAGATATAAAATACGAAAGATGAAAAATAAAATAAAAGAAAGTGCACAAAAAAATAAGTTTGAGGTTTTAAAGTTATAAAGAAGAAGAAAAAAAGGTGTGAACAAAAAGATTTAAGAAAAAAATAAAAAATGAAAATACAAAATATATAAAATAAAATTTGAGAAAAAGAAGAAAAAAATAAAGAATGAAGAGGCAAAAATATGAAATAAAACAAAAAGAAAAAAATTTATAGAAAATTTTAAAACAAAGAAAAACCTGAGCGAAAAAGAATGAAAGCACATAAAAAAAGGTAAAAAAAAGAAGAAAAATTATAAAAATGCAACAGAAAATAACCAAGAATGATAAAAGAAAAAAAGATAGAAAAATAAAAAATTCCAAAACTTTATAAAAATTTATGAAATTATGAATAAAGAAAGAAAATAAAATAAGAAAAAAAATTAAAGCAAAAGAAAAAAGATAGATAAAGCACGAAAAAAGAAAAATACAACAAAAAATTATAAAAAGTAAGAAAATGAAAAAGGACAAAAATTGAATAAAAAATTCAAAAATGAAATGGAATGACAAAATGAAAAAAAAATTAGTTTAAAAAATACAAAAAATTAAAAAACATATAAGACCAAACAATCTAAAAAGTCTGACAAAAAATTAAAAAAGAGAAAAGTTAATGCAAAATAAAAAAAAAAAGTATGAGAATTTAAAAACGCAAATAAGAAATGAAAGGAAATTTGTGGAAAAAAAAAGAAAAGACAAAAGATTTGGAATAAAAAAGAGAAAAATAAAAATTTTTAAAACAACGAAAAAATTAAAAAAAGTAAAAATGAAAACATATGGAAAAAAAAAAGCAAAAAGAAGGAAAATTGCAAAGGGAAAAAGTTAGTAAAAATTTACAAAGTAAAAAAAAATTAGGGAATCAAAAAAAAAAAAAATAAACAAAGTAAGAAAATAAAAAATTAGGGAATCAAAAAATATAAAAAGACAAAATGAATAAAAATTTCAAATATAAAAAGAAAGTGCACAAAAAAAGAAGTTTGAGGTTTTAAAATTACAAAGAAGAAATAAAAAAAGGTGTGAACAAAAAGATTTAAGAAAAAAATAACAAATGAAAATATAAAATATATAAAAAAAATATTTGAGAAAAAAAATGAGAAAAAGAAGAAAAAAATAAAAAATGAAGAGGCAAAAATATGAAATAAAACAAAAATACAAAAAAAGGACAAAAATTGAATAAAAATTTCAAAAATGAAATGGAATGACAAAATGAAAAAAAATTAGTTTAAAAAATACAAAAAAATTGAAAAACATATAAGTCCTAACAATATAAAAATTCAGACAAAAAATTAAAAAAGAAAAAAGTTAATGCAAAATAAAAAAAAGTATGAGAATTTAAAAATGCAAATAAGAAATGAAAGGAAATTTGTGGAAAAAAAAAGAGAAGCAAGAAAAGACAAAAGATTTGGAATAAAAAATAGAAAAATAAAAATTTTTAAAACAAGGAAAAAATGAAAGCATATGAAAAAAAAGTAAAAAGAAGGAAATTGTGAAGGGAAAAAGTTATTAAAAAATTACAAAGTTGAAAAAAAATAAATTAAGAGAAAAAATAAAATAAAATACCCAGAAAGGAAAAATAAAAATAAACAAAGTAAGAAAATAAAAAATTAGCGAAGCAAAAAAATATAAAATGGAAAAAACTTTTAGTTTAGAATGTAGAAAGAAAAAGAAAAAAAAAAAACAAATAGAGGAAAAAGATATAAAATATGAAAGATGAAAAATAAAATAAAAGAAAGTGCACAAAAAAAGAAGTTTGAGGTTTTAAAATTATAAAGAAGAAATAAAAAAAAGGTGTGAACAAAAAGATTTAAGAAAAAAATAAAAAATGAAAATGCAAAATATATAAAATAAAATTTGAGAAAAAGAAGAAAAAAATAAAAAATGAAGAGGCAAAAATATGAAAAAAAAAATAAAAAGAAAAAAATTTATAGAAAATTTTAAAACAAAGAAAAAAGTGAACAAAAAAAAATGAAAGCACATAAAAAAAAAAAGTAAAAAAAAGAAGAAAAATTTGAAAGGAGAAAAAGTTAATGAAAAATTATAAAAATGCAATAGAAAATAACCAAGAATGATAAAAGAAAAAAAGATAGAAAAATAAAAAATTCTAAAACTTTATAAAAATTTATGAAATTATAAATAAAGAAAGAAAATAAAATACTACAAAAAATTAAAGCAAAAGAAAAAAGATAAATAAAGCACAAAAAAACAAAAATACTACAAAAAATATAAAAAGTAAGAAAATGAAAAAGGACAAAAATTGAATAAAAATTTCAAAAATGAAATGGAATGACAAAATGAAAAAAATTAGTTTAAAAAATACAAAAAATTGAAAAACATATAAGTTCTAACAATATAAAAAGTTTGAGAATTTAAAAACACAAATAAGAAATGAAAGGAAATTTATGGAAAAAAAAAAGAATTGGAATAAAAAATAGAAAAATAAAATTTTTAAAACGACGAAAAATTAAAATAAGAAAAAAAATTAAAGCAAAAGAAAAAAGATAAATAAAGCATGAAAAAAAAAAACAAAAATACAAAAAAAATTATAAAAGGTAAGAAAATGAAAGAGGACAAAAAATGAATAAAAATTTCAAAAATGAAATGGAATGACAAAATGAAAATAAAATTAGTTTAAAAAATAAAAAAAAAATTGAAAAACATATAAGACCTAACAATATAAAAAGTCAGACAAAAAATTAAAAAAGAGAAAAGTTAATGCAAAATAAAAAAAAAAAGTATGAGAATTTAAAAGCGCAAATAAGAAATGAAAGGAAATTTGAGGAAAAAAAAAGACAAAAGATTTGGAATAAAAAATAGAAAAATAGAAATTTTTAAAACAACAAAAAAAATTAAAACAAGTAAAAATGAAAGCTTATGAAAAAAAAAAGCAAAAAGAAGGCAAATTATGAAGGGAAAGAGTTATTAAAAAATTACAAAGTAGAAAAAAAAGAAAATAAAAAATAAATTAAGAGAAAAAATTAAATAAAATACCAAAAAAGGAAAAAATAAAAATAAACAAAGTAAGAAAATAAAAAATTAGCGAATCAAAAAATATAAAAAGACAAAATGAATAAAAATTTCAAATATAAAATGAAAAAAACTATTGGTTCAGAATGTACAAAGAAAAATAAAAAAAATATAACAAACAGAGGAAAAAGATATAAAATATGAAAGATGAAAAATAAAATAAAAGAAAGTGCACAAAAAAAGAAGTTTGAGGTTTTAAAACTATAAAGAAGAAATAAAAAAAGGTGTGAACAAAAAGATTTAAGAAAAAAAAATGAAAATACAAAATATATAAAATAAAATTTGAGAAAAAGAAGAAAAAAATAAAAAATGAAGAGGCAAAAATATGAAATAAAAGAAAAAGAAAAAAATTTATAGAAAATTTTAAAACAAAGAAAAAAGTGAACAAAAAAGAATGATGGCATATAAAAAAAAAGTAAAAAAAAAGAAGAAAAATTTGGAAGGAGAAAAAGTTAATGAAAAAAATATAAAAATGCAATAGAAAATAAACCAAGAATGATAAAAGAAAAAAAGATAAAAAAATTAAAAATTCCAAAACTTTATAAAAATTTATGAAATTATGAATAAAGAAAGAAAATAAAATAAGAAAAAAAATTAAAGCAAAAGAAAAAGGATGGATAAAGCACGAAAAAAGAAAAATACAACAAAAAATTATAAAAAGTAAGAAAATGAAAAAGGACAAAAATTGAATAAAAATTTCAAAAATGAAATGGAATGACAAAATGAAAAAAAAAATTAGTTTAAAAAATACAAAAAATTAAAAAACATATAAGACCAAACAATCTAAAAAGTCTGACAAAAAATTAAAAAAGAGAAAAGTTAATGCAAAATAAAAAAAAAAAAGTATGAGAATTTAAAAACGCAAATAAGAAATGAAAGGAAATTTGTGGAAAAAAAAGAAAAGACAAAAGATTTGGAATAAAAAAGAGAAAAATAAAAATTTTTAAAACAGCGAAAAAATTAAAAAAAGTAAAAATGAAAACATATGAAAAAAAAAAAGCAAAAAGAAGGAAAATTGCAAAGGGAAAAAGTTATTAAGAAATTACAAAGTAGAAAAAAATAAATTAAGAGAAAAAATTAAATAAAATACCAAAAAAGGAAAAAATAAAAAATTAGCGAATCAAAAAAATATAAAAAGACAAAATGAATAATCAAATATAAAATGGAAAAAACTTTTAGTTTATAATTTACAAAGAAAAAGAAAAAAAAAATAACAAATAGAGGAAAAAGATATAAAATACGAAAGATGAAAAATAAAATAAAAGAAAGTGCACAAAAAAATAAGTTTGAGGTTTTAAAGTTATAAAGAAGAAGAAAAAAAGGTGTGAACAAAAAGATTTAAGAAAAAAATAAAAAATGAAAATACAAAATATATAAAATAAAATTTGAGAAAAAGAAGAAAAAAATAAAGAATGAAGAGGCAAAAATATGAAATAAAACAAAAAGAAAAAAATTTATAGAAAATTTTAAAACAAAGAAAAACCTGAGCGAAAAAGAATGAAAGCACATAAAAAAAGGTAAAAAAAAGAAGAAAAATTATAAAAATGCAACAGAAAATAACCAAGAATGATAAAAGAAAAAAAGATAGAAAAATAAAAAATTCCAAAACTTTATAAAAATTTATGAAATTATGAATAAAGAAAGAAAATAAAATAAGAAAAAAAATTAAAGCAAAAGAAAAAAGATAGATAAAGCACGAAAAAAGAAAAATACAACAAAAAATTATAAAAAGTAAGAAAATGAAAAAGGACAAAAATTGAATAAAAAATTCAAAAATGAAATGGAATGACAAAATGAAAAAAAAATTAAAAAACATATAAGACCAAACAATCTAAAAAGTCTGACAAAAAATTAAAAAAGAGAAAAGTTAATGCAAAATAAAAAAAAAAAGTATGAGAATTTAAAAACGCAAATAAGAAATGAAAGGAAATTTGTGGAAAAAAAAAGAAAAGACAAAAGATTTGGAATAAAAAAGAGAAAAATAAAAATTTTTAAAACAACGAAAAAATTAAAAAAAGTAAAAATGAAAACATATGGAAAAAAAAAAGCAAAAAGAAGGAAAATTGCAAAGGGAAAAAGTTAGTAAAAATTTACAAAGTAAAAAAAAATTAGGGAATCAAAAAAAAAAAAAATAAACAAAGTAAGAAAATAAAAAATTAGGGAATCAAAAAATATAAAAAGACAAAATGAATAAAAATTTCAAATATAAAAAGAAAGTGCACAAAAAAAGAAGTTTGAGGTTTTAAAATTACAAAGAAGAAATAAAAAAAGGTGTGAACAAAAAGATTTAAGAAAAAAATAACAAATGAAAATATAAAATATATAAAAAAAATATTTGAGAAAAAAAATGAGAAAAAGAAGAAAAAAATAAAAAATGAAGAGGCAAAAATATGAAATAAAACAAAAATACAAAAAAAGGACAAAAATTGAATAAAAATTTCAAAAATGAAATGGAATGACAAAATGAAAAAAAATTAGTTTAAAAAATACAAAAAAATTGAAAAACATATAAGTCCTAACAATATAAAAATTCAGACAAAAAATTAAAAAAGAAAAAAGTTAATGCAAAATAAAAAAAAGTATGAGAATTTAAAAATGCAAATAAGAAATGAAAGGAAATTTGTGGAAAAAAAAAGAGAAGCAAGAAAAGACAAAAGATTTGGAATAAAAAATAGAAAAATAAAAATTTTTAAAACAAGGAAAAAATGAAAGCATATGAAAAAAAAGTAAAAAGAAGGAAATTGTGAAGGGAAAAAGTTATTAAAAAATTACAAAGTTGAAAAAAAATAAATTAAGAGAAAAAATAAAATAAAATACCCAGAAAGGAAAAATAAAAATAAACAAAGTAAGAAAATAAAAAATTAGCGAAGCAAAAAAATATAAAATGGAAAAAACTTTTAGTTTAGAATGTAGAAAGAAAAAGAAAGAAAAAAAACAAATAGAGGAAAAAGATATAAAATATGAAAGATGAAAAATAAAATAAAAGAAAGTGCACAAAAAAAGAAGTTTGAGGTTTTAAAATTATAAAGAAGAAATAAAAAAAAGGTGTGAACAAAAAGATTTAAGAAAAAAATAAAAAATGAAAATGCAAAATATATAAAATAAAATTTGAGAAAAAGAAGAAAAAAATAAAAAATGAAGAGGCAAAAATATGAAAAAAAAAATAAAAAGAAAAAAATTTATAGAAAATTTTAAAACAAAGAAAAAAGTGAACAAAAAAAAATGAAAGCACATAAAAAAAAAAGTAAAAAAAAGAAGAAAAATTTGAAAGGAGAAAAAGTTAATGAAAAATTATAAAAATGCAATAGAAAATAACCAAGAATGATAAAAGAAAAAAAGATAGAAAAATAAAAAATTCTAAAACTTTATAAAAATTTATGAAATTATAAATAAAGAAAGAAAATAAAATACTACAAAAAATTAAAGCAAAAGAAAAAAGATAAATAAAGCACAAAAAAACAAAAATACTACAAAAAATATAAAAAGTAAGAAAATGAAAAAGGACAAAAATTGAATAAAAATTTCAAAAATGAAATGGAATGACAAAATGAAAAAAATTAGTTTAAAAAATACAAAAAATTGAAAAACA
This sequence comes from Durio zibethinus, assembly GCF_047325235.1. Lineage (NCBI taxonomy): Eukaryota > Viridiplantae > Streptophyta > Magnoliopsida > Malvales > Malvaceae > Durio > Durio zibethinus. The sequence goes on along the minus strand of NC_143180.1, from coordinate 11,528,622 downwards.
TATAAGTTCTAACAATATAAAAAGTTTGAGAATTTAAAAACACAAATAAGAAATGAAAGGAAATTTATGGAAAAAAAAAAAGAATTGGAATAAAAAATAGAAAAATAAAATTTTTAAAACGACGAAAAATTAAAATAAGAAAAAAAATTAAAGCAAAAGAAAAAAGATAAATAAAGCATGAAAAAAAAAAACAAAAATACAAAAAAAAAATTATAAAAGGTAAGAAAATGAAAGAGGACAAAAAATGAATAAAAATTTCAAAAATGAAATGGAATGACAAAATGAAAATAAAATTAGTTTAAAAAATAAAAAAAAAATTGAAAAACATATAAGACCTAACAATATAAAAAGTCAGACAAAAAATTAAAAAAGAGAAAAGTTAATGCAAAATAAAAAAAAAAAGTATGAGAATTTAAAAGCGCAAATAAGAAATGAAAGGAAATTTGAGGAAAAAAAGAGACAAAAGATTTGGAATAAAAAATAGAAAAATAGAAATTTTTAAAACAACAAAAAAAATTAAAACAAGTAAAAATGAAAGCTTATGAAAAAAAAAAGCAAAAAGAAGGCAAATTATGAAGGGAAAGAGTTATTAAAAAATTACAAAGTAGAAAAAAAAGAAAATAAAAAATAAATTAAGAGAAAAAATTAAATAAAATACCAAAAAAGGAAAAAATAAAAATAAACAAAGTAAGAAAATAAAAAATTAGCGAATCAAAAAATATAAAAAGACAAAATGAATAAAAATTTCAAATATAAAATGAAAAAAACTATTGGTTCAGAATGTACAAAGAAAAATAAAAAAAATATAACAAACAGAGGAAAAAGATATAAAATATGAAAGATGAAAAATAAAATAAAAGAAAGTGCACAAAAAAAGAAGTTTGAGGTTTTAAAACTATAAAGAAGAAATAAAAAAAGGTGTGAACAAAAAGATTTAAGAAAAAAAAATGAAAATACAAAATATATAAAATAAAATTTGAGAAAAAGAAGAAAAAAATAAAAAATGAAGAGGCAAAAATATGAAATAAAAGAAAAAGAAAAAAATTTATAGAAAATTTTAAAACAAAGAAAAAAGTGAACAAAAAAGAATGATGGCATATAAAAAAAAAGTAAAAAAAAAGAAGAAAAATTTGGAAGGAGAAAAAGTTAATGAAAAAAATATAAAAATGCAATAGAAAATAAACCAAGAATGATAAAAGAAAAAAAGATAAAAAAATTAAAAATTCCAAAACTTTATAAAAATTTATGAAATTATGAATAAAGAAAGAAAATAAAATAAGAAAAAAAAATTAAAGCAAAAGAAAAAGGATGGATAAAGCACGAAAAAAGAAAAATACAACAAAAAATTATAAAAAGTAAGAAAATGAAAAAGGACAAAAATTGAATAAAAATTTCAAAAATGAAATGGAATGACAAAATGAAAAAAAAAATTAGTTTAAAAAATACAAAAAATTAAAAAACATATAAGACCAAACAATCTAAAAAGTCTGACAAAAAATTAAAAAAGAGAAAAGTTAATGCAAAATAAAAAAAAAAAGTATGAGAATTTAAAAACGCAAATAAGAAATGAAAGGAAATTTGTGGAAAAAAAAGAAAAGACAAAAGATTTGGAATAAAAAAGAGAAAAATAAAAATTTTTAAAACAGCGAAAAAATTAAAAAAAGTAAAAATGAAAACATATGAAAAAAAAAAAGCAAAAAGAAGGAAAATTGCAAAGGGAAAAAGTTATTAAGAAATTACAAAGTAGAAAAAAATAAATTAAGAGAAAAAATTAAATAAAATACCAAAAAAGGAAAAAATAAAAAATTAGCGAATCAAAAAAATATAAAAAGACAAAATGAATAATCAAATATAAAATGGAAAAAACTTTTAGTTTATAATTTACAAAGAAAAAGAAAAAAAAAATAACAAATAGAGGAAAAAGATATAAAATACGAAAGATGAAAAATAAAATAAAAGAAAGTGCACAAAAAAATAAGTTTGAGGTTTTAAAGTTATAAAGAAGAAGAAAAAAAGGTGTGAACAAAAAGATTTAAGAAAAAAATAAAAAATGAAAATACAAAATATATAAAATAAAATTTGAGAAAAAGAAGAAAAAAATAAAGAATGAAGAGGCAAAAATATGAAATAAAACAAAAAGAAAAAAATTTATAGAAAATTTTAAAACAAAGAAAAACCTGAGCGAAAAAGAATGAAAGCACATAAAAAAAGGTAAAAAAAAGAAGAAAAATTATAAAAATGCAACAGAAAATAACCAAGAATGATAAAAGAAAAAAAGATAGAAAAATAAAAAATTCCAAAACTTTATAAAAATTTATGAAATTATGAATAAAGAAAGAAAATAAAATAAGAAAAAAAATTAAAGCAAAAGAAAAAAGATAGATAAAGCACGAAAAAAGAAAAATACAACAAAAAATTATAAAAAGTAAGAAAATGAAAAAGGACAAAAATTGAATAAAAAATTCAAAAATGAAATGGAATGACAAAATGAAAAAAAAATTAGTTTAAAAAATACAAAAAATTAAAAAACATATAAGACCAAACAATCTAAAAAGTCTGACAAAAAATTAAAAAAGAGAAAAGTTAATGCAAAATAAAAAAAAAAAGTATGAGAATTTAAAAACGCAAATAAGAAATGAAAGGAAATTTGTGGAAAAAAAAAGAAAAGACAAAAGATTTGGAATAAAAAAGAGAAAAATAAAAATTTTTAAAACAACGAAAAAATTAAAAAAAGTAAAAATGAAAACATATGGAAAAAAAAAAGCAAAAAGAAGGAAAATTGCAAAGGGAAAAAGTTAGTAAAAATTTACAAAGTAAAAAAAAATTAGGGAATCAAAAAAAAAAAAAATAAACAAAGTAAGAAAATAAAAAATTAGGGAATCAAAAAATATAAAAAGACAAAATGAATAAAAATTTCAAATATAAAAAGAAAGTGCACAAAAAAAGAAGTTTGAGGTTTTAAAATTACAAAGAAGAAATAAAAAAAGGTGTGAACAAAAAGATTTAAGAAAAAAATAACAAATGAAAATATAAAATATATAAAAAAAATATTTGAGAAAAAAAATGAGAAAAAGAAGAAAAAAATAAAAAATGAAGAGGCAAAAATATGAAATAAAACAAAAATACAAAAAAAGGACAAAAATTGAATAAAAATTTCAAAAATGAAATGGAATGACAAAATGAAAAAAAATTAGTTTAAAAAATACAAAAAAATTGAAAAACATATAAGTCCTAACAATATAAAAATTCAGACAAAAAATTAAAAAAGAAAAAAGTTAATGCAAAATAAAAAAAAGTATGAGAATTTAAAAATGCAAATAAGAAATGAAAGGAAATTTGTGGAAAAAAAAAGAGAAGCAAGAAAAGACAAAAGATTTGGAATAAAAAATAGAAAAATAAAAATTTTTAAAACAAGGAAAAAATGAAAGCATATGAAAAAAAAGTAAAAAGAAGGAAATTGTGAAGGGAAAAAGTTATTAAAAAATTACAAAGTTGAAAAAAAATAAATTAAGAGAAAAAATAAAATAAAATACCCAGAAAGGAAAAATAAAAATAAACAAAGTAAGAAAATAAAAAATTAGCGAAGCAAAAAAATATAAAATGGAAAAAACTTTTAGTTTAGAATGTAGAAAGAAAAAGAAAAAAAAAAAACAAATAGAGGAAAAAGATATAAAATATGAAAGATGAAAAATAAAATAAAAGAAAGTGCACAAAAAAAGAAGTTTGAGGTTTTAAAATTATAAAGAAGAAATAAAAAAAAGGTGTGAACAAAAAGATTTAAGAAAAAAATAAAAAATGAAAATGCAAAATATATAAAATAAAATTTGAGAAAAAGAAGAAAAAAATAAAAAATGAAGAGGCAAAAATATGAAAAAAAAAATAAAAAGAAAAAAATTTATAGAAAATTTTAAAACAAAGAAAAAAGTGAACAAAAAAAAATGAAAGCACATAAAAAAAAAAAGTAAAAAAAAGAAGAAAAATTTGAAAGGAGAAAAAGTTAATGAAAAATTATAAAAATGCAATAGAAAATAACCAAGAATGATAAAAGAAAAAAAGATAGAAAAATAAAAAATTCTAAAACTTTATAAAAATTTATGAAATTATAAATAAAGAAAGAAAATAAAATACTACAAAAAATTAAAGCAAAAGAAAAAAGATAAATAAAGCACAAAAAAACAAAAATACTACAAAAAATATAAAAAGTAAGAAAATGAAAAAGGACAAAAATTGAATAAAAATTTCAAAAATGAAATGGAATGACAAAATGAAAAAAATTAGTTTAAAAAATACAAAAAATTGAAAAACATATAAGTTCTAACAATATAAAAAGTTTGAGAATTTAAAAACACAAATAAGAAATGAAAGGAAATTTATGGAAAAAAAAAAGAATTGGAATAAAAAATAGAAAAATAAAATTTTTAAAACGACGAAAAATTAAAATAAGAAAAAAAATTAAAGCAAAAGAAAAAAGATAAATAAAGCATGAAAAAAAAAAACAAAAATACAAAAAAAAATTATAAAAGGTAAGAAAATGAAAGAGGACAAAAAATGAATAAAAATTTCAAAAATGAAATGGAATGACAAAATGAAAATAAAATTAGTTTAAAAAATAAAAAAAAAATTGAAAAACATATAAGACCTAACAATATAAAAAGTCAGACAAAAAATTAAAAAAGAGAAAAGTTAATGCAAAATAAAAAAAAAAAGTATGAGAATTTAAAAGCGCAAATAAGAAATGAAAGGAAATTTGAGGAAAAAAAGAGACAAAAGATTTGGAATAAAAAATAGAAAAATAGAAATTTTTAAAACAACAAAAAAAATTAAAACAAGTAAAAATGAAAGCTTATGAAAAAAAAAAGCAAAAAGAAGGCAAATTATGAAGGGAAAGAGTTATTAAAAAATTACAAAGTAGAAAAAAAAGAAAATAAAAAATAAATTAAGAGAAAAAATTAAATAAAATACCAAAAAAGGAAAAAATAAAAATAAACAAAGTAAGAAAATAAAAAATTAGCGAATCAAAAAATATAAAAAGACAAAATGAATAAAAATTTCAAATATAAAATGAAAAAAACTATTGGTTCAGAATGTACAAAGAAAAATAAAAAAAATATAACAAACAGAGGAAAAAGATATAAAATATGAAAGATGAAAAATAAAATAAAAGAAAGTGCACAAAAAAAGAAGTTTGAGGTTTTAAAACTATAAAGAAGAAATAAAAAAAGGTGTGAACAAAAAGATTTAAGAAAAAAAAATGAAAATACAAAATATATAAAATAAAATTTGAGAAAAAGAAGAAAAAAATAAAAAATGAAGAGGCAAAAATATGAAATAAAAGAAAAAGAAAAAAATTTATAGAAAATTTTAAAACAAAGAAAAAAGTGAACAAAAAAGAATGATGGCATATAAAAAAAAAGTAAAAAAAAAGAAGAAAAATTTGGAAGGAGAAAAAGTTAATGAAAAAAATATAAAAATGCAATAGAAAATAAACCAAGAATGATAAAAGAAAAAAAGATAAAAAAATTAAAAATTCCAAAACTTTATAAAAATTTATGAAATTATGAATAAAGAAAGAAAATAAAATAAGAAAAAAAAATTAAAGCAAAAGAAAAAGGATGGATAAAGCACGAAAAAAGAAAAATACAACAAAAAATTATAAAAAGTAAGAAAATGAAAAAGGACAAAAATTGAATAAAAATTTCAAAAATGAAATGGAATGACAAAATGAAAAAAAAAATTAGTTTAAAAAATACAAAAAATTAAAAAACATATAAGACCAAACAATCTAAAAAGTCTGACAAAAAATTAAAAAAGAGAAAAGTTAATGCAAAATAAAAAAAAAAAAGTATGAGAATTTAAAAACGCAAATAAGAAATGAAAGGAAATTTGTGGAAAAAAAAGAAAAGACAAAAGATTTGGAATAAAAAAGAGAAAAATAAAAATTTTTAAAACAGCGAAAAAATTAAAAAAAGTAAAAATGAAAACATATGAAAAAAAAAAAGCAAAAAGAAGGAAAATTGCAAAGGGAAAAAGTTATTAAGAAATTACAAAGTAGAAAAAAATAAATTAAGAGAAAAAATTAAATAAAATACCAAAAAAGGAAAAAATAAAAAATTAGCGAATCAAAAAAATATAAAAAGACAAAATGAATAATCAAATATAAAATGGAAAAAACTTTTAGTTTATAATTTACAAAGAAAAAGAAAAAAAAAATAACAAATAGAGGAAAAAGATATAAAATACGAAAGATGAAAAATAAAATAAAAGAAAGTGCACAAAAAAATAAGTTTGAGGTTTTAAAGTTATAAAGAAGAAGAAAAAAAGGTGTGAACAAAAAGATTTAAGAAAAAAATAAAAAATGAAAATACAAAATATATAAAATAAAATTTGAGAAAAAGAAGAAAAAAATAAAGAATGAAGAGGCAAAAATATGAAATAAAACAAAAAGAAAAAAATTTATAGAAAATTTTAAAACAAAGAAAAACCTGAGCGAAAAAGAATGAAAGCACATAAAAAAAGGTAAAAAAAAGAAGAAAAATTATAAAAATGCAACAGAAAATAACCAAGAATGATAAAAGAAAAAAAGATAGAAAAATAAAAAATTCCAAAACTTTATAAAAATTTATGAAATTATGAATAAAGAAAGAAAATAAAATAAGAAAAAAAATTAAAGCAAAAGAAAAAAGATAGATAAAGCACGAAAAAAGAAAAATACAACAAAAAATTATAAAAAGTAAGAAAATGAAAAAGGACAAAAATTGAATAAAAAATTCAAAAATGAAATGGAATGACAAAATGAAAAAAAAATTAGTTTAAAAAATACAAAAAATTAAAAAACATATAAGACCAAACAATCTAAAAAGTCTGACAAAAAATTAAAAAAGAGAAAAGTTAATGCAAAATAAAAAAAAAAAGTATGAGAATTTAAAAACGCAAATAAGAAATGAAAGGAAATTTGTGGAAAAAAAAAGAAAAGACAAAAGATTTGGAATAAAAAAGAGAAAAATAAAAATTTTTAAAACAACGAAAAAATTAAAAAAAGTAAAAATGAAAACATATGGAAAAAAAAAAGCAAAAAGAAGGAAAATTGCAAAGGGAAAAAGTTAGTAAAAATTTACAAAGTAAAAAAAAATTAGGGAATCAAAAAAAAAAAAAATAAACAAAGTAAGAAAATAAAAAATTAGGGAATCAAAAAATATAAAAAGACAAAATGAATAAAAATTTCAAATATAAAAAGAAAGTGCACAAAAAAAGAAGTTTGAGGTTTTAAAATTACAAAGAAGAAATAAAAAAAGGTGTGAACAAAAAGATTTAAGAAAAAAATAACAAATGAAAATATAAAATATATAAAAAAAATATTTGAGAAAAAAAATGAGAAAAAGAAGAAAAAAATAAAAAATGAAGAGGCAAAAATATGAAATAAAACAAAAATACAAAAAAAGGACAAAAATTGAATAAAAATTTCAAAAATGAAATGGAATGACAAAATGAAAAAAAATTAGTTTAAAAAATACAAAAAAATTGAAAAACATATAAGTCCTAACAATATAAAAATTCAGACAAAAAATTAAAAAAGAAAAAAGTTAATGCAAAATAAAAAAAAGTATGAGAATTTAAAAATGCAAATAAGAAATGAAAGGAAATTTGTGGAAAAAAAAAGAGAAGCAAGAAAAGACAAAAGATTTGGAATAAAAAATAGAAAAATAAAAATTTTTAAAACAAGGAAAAAATGAAAGCATATGAAAAAAAAGTAAAAAGAAGGAAATTGTGAAGGGAAAAAGTTATTAAAAAATTACAAAGTTGAAAAAAAATAAATTAAGAGAAAAAATAAAATAAAATACCCAGAAAGGAAAAATAAAAATAAACAAAGTAAGAAAATAAAAAATTAGCGAAGCAAAAAAATATAAAATGGAAAAAACTTTTAGTTTAGAATGTAGAAAGAAAAAGAAAAAAAAAAAACAAATAGAGGAAAAAGATATAAAATATGAAAGATGAAAAATAAAATAAAAGAAAGTGCACAAAAAAAGAAGTTTGAGGTTTTAAAATTATAAAGAAGAAATAAAAAAAAGGTGTGAACAAAAAGATTTAAGAAAAAAATAAAAAATGAAAATGCAAAATATATAAAATAAAATTTGAGAAAAAGAAGAAAAAAATAAAAAATGAAGAGGCAAAAATATGAAAAAAAAAATAAAAAGAAAAAAATTTATAGAAAATTTTAAAACAAAGAAAAAAGTGAACAAAAAAAAATGAAAGCACATAAAAAAAAAAAGTAAAAAAAAGAAGAAAAATTTGAAAGGAGAAAAAGTTAATGAAAAATTATAAAAATGCAATAGAAAATAACCAAGAATGATAAAAGAAAAAAAGATAGAAAAATAAAAAATTCTAAAACTTTATAAAAATTTATGAAATTATAAATAAAGAAAGAAAATAAAATACTACAAAAAATTAAAGCAAAAGAAAAAAGATAAATAAAGCACAAAAAAACAAAAATACTACAAAAAATATAAAAAGTAAGAAAATGAAAAAGGACAAAAATTGAATAAAAATTTCAAAAATGAAATGGAATGACAAAATGAAAAAAATTAGTTTAAAAAATACAAAAAATTGAAAAACATATAAGTTCTAACAATATAAAAAGTTTGAGAATTTAAAAACACAAATAAGAAATGAAAGGAAATTTATGGAAAAAAAAAAGAATTGGAATAAAAAATAGAAAAATAAAATTTTTAAAACGACGAAAAATTAAAATAAGAAAAAAAATTAAAGCAAAAGAAAAAAGATAAATAAAGCATGAAAAAAAAAAACAAAAATACAAAAAAAAATTATAAAAGGTAAGAAAATGAAAGAGGACAAAAAATGAATAAAAATTTCAAAAATGAAATGGAATGACAAAATGAAAATAAAATTAGTTTAAAAAATAAAAAAAAAATTGAAAAACATATAAGACCTAACAATATAAAAAGTCAGACAAAAAATTAAAAAAGAGAAAAGTTAATGCAAAATAAAAAAAAAAAGTATGAGAATTTAAAAGCGCAAATAAGAAATGAAAGGAAATTTGAGGAAAAAAAGAGACAAAAGATTTGGAATAAAAAATAGAAAAATAGAAATTTTTAAAACAACAAAAAAAATTAAAACAAGTAAAAATGAAAGCTTATGAAAAAAAAAAGCAAAAAGAAGGCAAATTATGAAGGGAAAGAGTTATTAAAAAATTACAAAGTAGAAAAAAAAGAAAATAAAAAATAAATTAAGAGAAAAAATTAAATAAAATACCAAAAAAGGAAAAAATAAAAATAAACAAAGTAAGAAAATAAAAAATTAGCGAATCAAAAAATATAAAAAGACAAAATGAATAAAAATTTCAAATATAAAATGAAAAAAACTATTGGTTCAGAATGTACAAAGAAAAATAAAAAAAATATAACAAACAGAGGAAAAAGATATAAAATATGAAAGATGAAAAATAAAATAAAAGAAAGTGCACAAAAAAAGAAGTTTGAGGTTTTAAAACTATAAAGAAGAAATAAAAAAAGGTGTGAACAAAAAGATTTAAGAAAAAAAAATGAAAATACAAAATATATAAAATAAAATTTGAGAAAAAGAAGAAAAAAATAAAAAATGAAGAGGCAAAAATATGAAATAAAAGAAAAAGAAAAAAATTTATAGAAAATTTTAAAACAAAGAAAAAAGTGAACAAAAAAGAATGATGGCATATAAAAAAAAAGTAAAAAAAAAGAAGAAAAATTTGGAAGGAGAAAAAGTTAATGAAAAAAATATAAAAATGCAATAGAAAATAAACCAAGAATGATAAAAGAAAAAAAGATAAAAAAATTAAAAATTCCAAAACTTTATAAAAATTTATGAAATTATGAATAAAGAAAGAAAATAAAATAAGAAAAAAAAATTAAAGCAAAAGAAAAAGGATGGATAAAGCACGAAAAAAGAAAAATACAACAAAAAATTATAAAAAGTAAGAAAATGAAAAAGGACAAAAATTGAATAAAAATTTCAAAAATGAAATGGAATGACAAAATGAAAAAAAAAATTAGTTTAAAAAATACAAAAAATTAAAAAACATATAAGACCAAACAATCTAAAAAGTCTGACAAAAAATTAAAAAAGAGAAAAGTTAATGCAAAATAAAAAAAAAAAGTATGAGAATTTAAAAACGCAAATAAGAAATGAAAGGAAATTTGTGGAAAAAAAAGAAAAGACAAAAGATTTGGAATAAAAAAGAGAAAAATAAAAATTTTTAAAACAGCGAAAAAATTAAAAAAAGTAAAAATGAAAACATATGAAAAAAAAAAAGCAAAAAGAAGGAAAATTGCAAAGGGAAAAAGTTATTAAGAAATTACAAAGTAGAAAAAAATAAATTAAGAGAAAAAATTAAATAAAATACCAAAAAAGGAAAAAATAAAAAATTAGCGAATCAAAAAAATATAAAAAGACAAAATGAATAATCAAATATAAAATGGAAAAAACTTTTAGTTTATAATTTACAAAGAAAAAGAAAAAAAAAATAACAAATAGAGGAAAAAGATATAAAATACGAAAGATGAAAAATAAAATAAAAGAAAGTGCACAAAAAAATAAGTTTGAGGTTTTAAAGTTATAAAGAAGAAGAAAAAAAGGTGTGAACAAAAAGATTTAAGAAAAAAATAAAAAATGAAAATACAAAATATATAAAATAAAATTTGAGAAAAAGAAGAAAAAAATAAAGAATGAAGAGGCAAAAATATGAAATAAAACAAAAAGAAAAAAATTTATAGAAAATTTTAAAACAAAGAAAAACCTGAGCGAAAAAGAATGAAAGCACATAAAAAAAGGTAAAAAAAAGAAGAAAAATTATAAAAATGCAACAGAAAATAACCAAGAATGATAAAAGAAAAAAAGATAGAAAAATAAAAAATTCCAAAACTTTATAAAAATTTATGAAATTATGAATAAAGAAAGAAAATAAAATAAGAAAAAAAATTAAAGCAATAAGAAAAAAAATTAAAGCAAAAGAAAAAAGATAGATAAAGCACGAAAAAAGAAAAATACAACAAAAAATTATAAAAAGTAAGAAAATGAAAAAGGACAAAAATTGAATAAAAAATTCAAAAATGAAATGGAATGACAAAATGAAAAAAAAATTAGTTTAAAAAATACAAAAAATTAAAAAACATATAAGACCAAACAATCTAAAAAGTCTGACAAAAAATTAAAAAAGAGAAAAGTTAATGCAAAATAAAAAAAAAAAGTATGAGAATTTAAAAACGCAAATAAGAAATGAAAGGAAATTTGTGGAAAAAAAAAGAAAAGACAAAAGATTTGGAATAAAAAAGAGAAAAATAAAAATTTTTAAAACAACGAAAAAATTAAAAAAAGTAAAAATGAAAACATATGGAAAAAAAAAAGCAAAAAGAAGGAAAATTGCAAAGGGAAAAAGTTAGTAAAAATTTACAAAGTAAAAAAAAATTAGGGAATCAAAAAAAAAAAAAATAAACAAAGTAAGAAAATAAAAAATTAGGGAATCAAAAAATATAAAAAGACAAAATGAATAAAAATTTCAAATATAAAAAGAAAGTGCACAAAAAAAGAAGTTTGAGGTTTTAAAATTACAAAGAAGAAATAAAAAAAGGTGTGAACAAAAAGATTTAAGAAAAAAATAACAAATGAAAATATAAAATATATAAAAAAAATATTTGAGAAAAAAAATGAGAAAAAGAAGAAAAAAATAAAAAATGAAGAGGCAAAAATATGAAATAAAACAAAAATACAAAAAAAGGACAAAAATTGAATAAAAATTTCAAAAATGAAATGGAATGACAAAATGAAAAAAAATTAGTTTAAAAAATACAAAAAAATTGAAAAACATATAAGTCCTAACAATATAAAAATTCAGACAAAAAATTAAAAAAGAAAAAAGTTAATGCAAAATAAAAAAAAGTATGAGAATTTAAAAATGCAAATAAGAAATGAAAGGAAATTTGTGGAAAAAAAAAGAGAAGCAAGAAAAGACCAAAAGATTTGGAATAAAAAATAGAAAAATAAAAATTTTTAAAACAAGGAAAAAATGAAAGCATATGAAAAAAAAGTAAAAAGAAGGAAATTGTGAAGGGAAAAAGTTATTAAAAAATTACAAAGTTGAAAAAAAATAAATTAAGAGAAAAAATAAAATAAAATACCCAGAAAGGAAAAATAAAAATAAACAAAGTAAGAAAATAAAAAATTAGCGAAGCAAAAAAATATAAAATGGAAAAAACTTTTAGTTTAGAATGTAGAAAGAAAAAGAAAAAAAAAAAACAAATAGAGGAAAAAGATATAAAATATGAAAGATGAAAAATAAAATAAAAGAAAGTGCACAAAAAAAGAAGTTTGAGGTTTTAAAATTATAAAGAAGAAATAAAAAAAAGGTGTGAACAAAAAGATTTAAGAAAAAAATAAAAAATGAAAATGCAAAATATATAAAATAAAATTTGAGAAAAAGAAGAAAAAAATAAAAAATGAAGAGGCAAAAATATGAAAAAAAAAATAAAAAGAAAAAAATTTATAGAAAATTTTAAAACAAAGAAAAAAGTGAACAAAAAAAAATGAAAGCACATAAAAAAAAAAAGTAAAAAAAAGAAGAAAAATTTGAAAGGAGAAAAAGTTAATGAAAAATTATAAAAATGCAATAGAAAATAACCAAGAATGATAAAAGAAAAAAAGATAGAAAAATAAAAAATTCTAAAACTTTATAAAAATTTATGAAATTATAAATAAAGAAAGAAAATAAAATACTACAAAAAATTAAAGCAAAAGAAAAAAGATAAATAAAGCACAAAAAAACAAAAATACTACAAAAAATATAAAAAGTAAGAAAATGAAAAAGGACAAAAATTGAATAAAAATTTCAAAAATGAAATGGAATGACAAAATGAAAAAAATTAGTTTAAAAAATACAAAAAATTGAAAAACATATAAGTTCTAACAATATAAAAAGTTTGAGAATTTAAAAACACAAATAAGAAATGAAAGGAAATTTATGGAAAAAAAAAAGAATTGGAATAAAAAATAGAAAAATAAAATTTTTAAAACGACGAAAAATTAAAATAAGAAAAAAAATTAAAGCAAAAGAAAAAAGATAAATAAAGCATGAAAAAAAAAAACAAAAATACAAAAAAAATTATAAAAGGTAAGAAAATGAAAGAGGACAAAAAATGAATAAAAATTTCAAAAATGAAATGGAATGACAAAATGAAAATAAAATTAGTTTAAAAAATAAAAAAAAAATTGAAAAACATATAAGACCTAACAATATAAAAAGTCAGACAAAAAATTAAAAAAGAGAAAAGTTAATGCAAAATAAAAAAAAAAGTATGAGAATTTAAAAGCGCAAATAAGAAATGAAAGGAAATTTGAGGAAAAAAAGAGACAAAAGATTTGGAATAAAAAATAGAAAAATAGAAATTTTTAAAACAACAAAAAAAATTAAAACAAGTAAAAATGAAAGCTTATGAAAAAAAAAAGCAAAAAGAAGGCAAATTATGAAGGGAAAGAGTTATTAAAAAATTACAAAGTAGAAAAAAAAGAAAATAAAAAATAAATTAAGAGAAAAAATTAAATAAAATACCAAAAAAGGAAAAAATAAAAATAAACAAAGTAAGAAAATAAAAAATTAGCGAATCAAAAAATATAAAAAGACAAAATGAATAAAAATTTCAAATATAAAATGAAAAAAACTATTGGTTCAGAATGTACAAAGAAAAATAAAAAAAATATAACAAACAGAGGAAAAAGATATAAAATATGAAAGATGAAAAATAAAATAAAAGAAAGTGCACAAAAAAAGAAGTTTGAGGTTTTAAAACTATAAAGAAGAAATAAAAAAAGGTGTGAACAAAAAGATTTAAGAAAAAAAAATGAAAATACAAAATATATAAAATAAAATTTGAGAAAAAGAAGAAAAAAATAAAAAATGAAGAGGCAAAAATATGAAATAAAAGAAAAAGAAAAAAATTTATAGAAAATTTTAAAACAAAGAAAAAAGTGAACAAAAAAGAATGATGGCATATAAAAAAAAAGTAAAAAAAAAGAAGAAAAATTTGGAAGGAGAAAAAGTTAATGAAAAAAATATAAAAATGCAATAGAAAATAAACCAAGAATGATAAAAGAAAAAAAGATAAAAAAATTAAAAATTCCAAAACTTTATAAAAATTTATGAAATTATGAATAAAGAAAGAAAATAAAATAAGAAAAAAAATTAAAGCAAAAGAAAAAGGATGGATAAAGCACGAAAAAAGAAAAATACAACAAAAAATTATAAAAAGTAAGAAAATGAAAAAGGACAAAAATTGAATAAAAATTTCAAAAATGAAATGGAATGACAAAATGAAAAAAAAAATTAGTTTAAAAAATACAAAAAATTAAAAAACATATAAGACCAAACAATCTAAAAAGTCTGACAAAAAATTAAAAAAGAGAAAAGTTAATGCAAAATAAAAAAAAAAAAGTATGAGAATTTAAAAACGCAAATAAGAAATGAAAGGAAATTTGTGGAAAAAAAAGAAAAGACAAAAGATTTGGAATAAAAAAGAGAAAAATAAAAATTTTTAAAACAGCGAAAAAATTAAAAAAAGTAAAAATGAAAACATATGAAAAAAAAAAAGCAAAAAGAAGGAAAATTGCAAAGGGAAAAAGTTATTAAGAAATTACAAAGTAGAAAAAAATAAATTAAGAGAAAAAATTAAATAAAATACCAAAAAAGGAAAAAATAAAAAATTAGCGAATCAAAAAAATATAAAAAGACAAAATGAATAATCAAATATAAAATGGAAAAAACTTTTAGTTTATAATTTACAAAGAAAAAGAAAAAAAAAATAACAAATAGAGGAAAAAGATATAAAATACGAAAGATGAAAAATAAAATAAAAGAAAGTGCACAAAAAAATAAGTTTGAGGTTTTAAAGTTATAAAGAAGAAGAAAAAAAGGTGTGAACAAAAAGATTTAAGAAAAAAATAAAAAATGAAAATACAAAATATATAAAATAAAATTTGAGAAAAAGAAGAAAAAAATAAAGAATGAAGAGGCAAAAATATGAAATAAAACAAAAAGAAAAAAATTTATAGAAAATTTTAAAACAAAGAAAAACCTGAGCGAAAAAGAATGAAAGCACATAAAAAAAGGTAAAAAAAAGAAGAAAAATTATAAAAATGCAACAGAAAATAACCAAGAATGATAAAAGAAAAAAAGATAGAAAAATAAAAAATTCCAAAACTTTATAAAAATTTATGAAATTATGAATAAAGAAAGAAAATAAAATAAGAAAAAAAATTAAAGCAAAAGAAAAAAGATAGATAAAGCACGAAAAAAGAAAAATACAACAAAAAATTATAAAAAGTAAGAAAATGAAAAAGGACAAAAATTGAATAAAAAATTCAAAAATGAAATGGAATGACAAAATGAAAAAAAAATTAGTTTAAAAAATACAAAAAATTAAAAAACATATAAGACCAAACAATCTAAAAAGTCTGACAAAAAATTAAAAAAGAGAAAAGTTAATGCAAAATAAAAAAAAAAAGTATGAGAATTTAAAAACGCAAATAAGAAATGAAAGGAAATTTGTGGAAAAAAAAAGAAAAGACAAAAGATTTGGAATAAAAAAGAGAAAAATAAAAATTTTTAAAACAACGAAAAAATTAAAAAAAGTAAAAATGAAAACATATGGAAAAAAAAAAGCAAAAAGAAGGAAAATTGCAAAGGGAAAAAGTTAGTAAAAATTTACAAAGTAAAAAAAAATTAGGGAATCAAAAAAAAAAAAAATAAACAAAGTAAGAAAATAAAAAATTAGGGAATCAAAAAATATAAAAAGACAAAATGAATAAAAATTTCAAATATAAAAAGAAAGTGCACAAAAAAAGAAGTTTGAGGTTTTAAAATTACAAAGAAGAAATAAAAAAAGGTGTGAACAAAAAGATTTAAGAAAAAAATAACAAATGAAAATATAAAATATATAAAAAAAATATTTGAGAAAAAAAATGAGAAAAAGAAGAAAAAAATAAAAAATGAAGAGGCAAAAATATGAAATAAAACAAAAATACAAAAAAAGGACAAAAATTGAATAAAAATTTCAAAAATGAAATGGAATGACAAAATGAAAAAAAATTAGTTTAAAAAATACAAAAAAATTGAAAAACATATAAGTCCTAACAATATAAAAATTCAGACAAAAAATTAAAAAAGAAAAAAGTTAATGCAAAATAAAAAAAAGTATGAGAATTTAAAAATGCAAATAAGAAATGAAAGGAAATTTGTGGAAAAAAAAAGAGAAGCAAGAAAAGACAAAAGATTTGGAATAAAAAATAGAAAAATAAAAATTTTTAAAACAAGGAAAAAATGAAAGCATATGAAAAAAAAGTAAAAAGAAGGAAATTGTGAAGGGAAAAAGTTATTAAAAAATTACAAAGTTGAAAAAAAATAAATTAAGAGAAAAAATAAAATAAAATACCCAGAAAGGAAAAATAAAAATAAACAAAGTAAGAAAATAAAAAATTAGCGAAGCAAAAAAATATAAAATGGAAAAAACTTTTAGTTTAGAATGTAGAAAGAAAAAGAAAAAAAAAAAACAAATAGAGGAAAAAGATATAAAATATGAAAGATGAAAAATAAAATAAAAGAAAGTGCACAAAAAAAGAAGTTTGAGGTTTTAAAATTATAAAGAAGAAATAAAAAAAAGGTGTGAACAAAAAGATTTAAGAAAAAAATAAAAAATGAAAATGCAAAATATATAAAATAAAATTTGAGAAAAAGAAGAAAAAAATAAAAAATGAAGAGGCAAAAATATGAAAAAAAAAATAAAAAGAAAAAAATTTATAGAAAATTTTAAAACAAAGAAAAAAGTGAACAAAAAAAAATGAAAGCACATAAAAAAAAAAAGTAAAAAAAAGAAGAAAAATTTGAAAGGAGAAAAAGTTAATGAAAAATTATAAAAATGCAATAGAAAATAACCAAGAATGATAAAAGAAAAAAAGATAGAAAAATAAAAAATTCTAAAACTTTATAAAAATTTATGAAATTATAAATAAAGAAAGAAAATAAAATACTACAAAAAATTAAAGCAAAAGAAAAAAGATAAATAAAGCACAAAAAAACAAAAATACTACAAAAAATATAAAAAGTAAGAAAATGAAAAAGGACAAAAATTGAATAAAAATTTCAAAAATGAAATGGAATGACAAAATGAAAAAAATTAGTTTAAAAAATACAAAAAATTGAAAAACATATAAGTTCTAACAATATAAAAAGTTTGAGAATTTAAAAACACAAATAAGAAATGAAAGGAAATTTATGGAAAAAAAAAAGAATTGGAATAAAAAATAGAAAAATAAAATTTTTAAAACGACGAAAAATTAAAATAAGAAAAAAAATTAAAGCAAAAGAAAAAAGATAAATAAAGCATGAAAAAAAAAAACAAAAATACAAAAAAAATTATAAAAGGTAAGAAAATGAAAGAGGACAAAAAATGAATAAAAATTTCAAAAATGAAATGGAATGACAAAATGAAAATAAAATTAGTTTAAAAAATAAAAAAAAAATTGAAAAACATATAAGACCTAACAATATAAAAAGTCAGACAAAAAATTAAAAAAGAGAAAAGTTAATGCAAAATAAAAAAAAAAAGTATGAGAATTTAAAAGCGCAAATAAGAAATGAAAGGAAATTTGAGGAAAAAAAAAGACAAAAGATTTGGAATAAAAAATAGAAAAATAGAAATTTTTAAAACAACAAAAAAAATTAAAACAAGTAAAAATGAAAGCTTATGAAAAAAAAAAGCAAAAAGAAGGCAAATTATGAAGGGAAAGAGTTATTAAAAAATTACAAAGTAGAAAAAAAAGAAAATAAAAAATAAATTAAGAGAAAAAATTAAATAAAATACCAAAAAAGGAAAAAATAAAAATAAACAAAGTAAGAAAATAAAAAATTAGCGAATCAAAAAATATAAAAAGACAAAATGAATAAAAATTTCAAATATAAAATGAAAAAAACTATTGGTTCAGAATGTACAAAGAAAAATAAAAAAAATATAACAAACAGAGGAAAAAGATATAAAATATGAAAGATGAAAAATAAAATAAAAGAAAGTGCACAAAAAAAGAAGTTTGAGGTTTTAAAACTATAAAGAAGAAATAAAAAAAGGTGTGAACAAAAAGATTTAAGAAAAAAAAATGAAAATACAAAATATATAAAATAAAATTTGAGAAAAAGAAGAAAAAAATAAAAAATGAAGAGGCAAAAATATGAAATAAAAGAAAAAGAAAAAAATTTATAGAAAATTTTAAAACAAAGAAAAAAGTGAACAAAAAAGAATGATGGCATATAAAAAAAAAGTAAAAAAAAAGAAGAAAAATTTGGAAGGAGAAAAAGTTAATGAAAAAAATATAAAAATGCAATAGAAAATAAACCAAGAATGATAAAAGAAAAAAAGATAAAAAAATTAAAAATTCCAAAACTTTATAAAAATTTATGAAATTATGAATAAAGAAAGAAAATAAAATAAGAAAAAAAATTAAAGCAAAAGAAAAAGGATGGATAAAGCACGAAAAAAGAAAAATACAACAAAAAATTATAAAAAGTAAGAAAATGAAAAAGGACAAAAATTGAATAAAAATTTCAAAAATGAAATGGAATGACAAAATGAAAAAAAAAATTAGTTTAAAAAATACAAAAAATTAAAAAACATATAAGACCAAACAATCTAAAAAGTCTGACAAAAAATTAAAAAAGAGAAAAGTTAATGCAAAATAAAAAAAAAAAAGTATGAGAATTTAAAAACGCAAATAAGAAATGAAAGGAAATTTGTGGAAAAAAAAGAAAAGACAAAAGATTTGGAATAAAAAAGAGAAAAATAAAAATTTTTAAAACAGCGAAAAAATTAAAAAAAGTAAAAATGAAAACATATGAAAAAAAAAAAGCAAAAAGAAGGAAAATTGCAAAGGGAAAAAGTTATTAAGAAATTACAAAGTAGAAAAAAATAAATTAAGAGAAAAAATTAAATAAAATACCAAAAAAGGAAAAAATAAAAAATTAGCGAATCAAAAAAATATAAAAAGACAAAATGAATAATCAAATATAAAATGGAAAAAACTTTTAGTTTATAATTTACAAAGAAAAAGAAAAAAAAAATAACAAATAGAGGAAAAAGATATAAAATACGAAAGATGAAAAATAAAATAAAAGAAAGTGCACAAAAAAATAAGTTTGAGGTTTTAAAGTTATAAAGAAGAAGAAAAAAAGGTGTGAACAAAAAGATTTAAGAAAAAAATAAAAAATGAAAATACAAAATATATAAAATAAAATTTGAGAAAAAGAAGAAAAAAATAAAGAATGAAGAGGCAAAAATATGAAATAAAACAAAAAGAAAAAAATTTATAGAAAATTTTAAAACAAAGAAAAACCTGAGCGAAAAAGAATGAAAGCACATAAAAAAAGGTAAAAAAAAGAAGAAAAATTATAAAAATGCAACAGAAAATAACCAAGAATGATAAAAGAAAAAAAGATAGAAAAATAAAAAATTCCAAAACTTTATAAAAATTTATGAAATTATGAATAAAGAAAGAAAATAAAATAAGAAAAAAAATTAAAGCAAAAGAAAAAAGATAGATAAAGCACGAAAAAAGAAAAATACAACAAAAAATTATAAAAAGTAAGAAAATGAAAAAGGACAAAAATTGAATAAAAAATTCAAAAATGAAATGGAATGACAAAATGAAAAAAAAATTAAAAAACATATAAGACCAAACAATCTAAAAAGTCTGACAAAAAATTAAAAAAGAGAAAAGTTAATGCAAAATAAAAAAAAAAAGTATGAGAATTTAAAAACGCAAATAAGAAATGAAAGGAAATTTGTGGAAAAAAAAAGAAAAGACAAAAGATTTGGAATAAAAAAGAGAAAAATAAAAATTTTTAAAACAACGAAAAAATTAAAAAAAGTAAAAATGAAAACATATGGAAAAAAAAAAGCAAAAAGAAGGAAAATTGCAAAGGGAAAAAGTTAGTAAAAATTTACAAAGTAAAAAAAAATTAGGGAATCAAAAAAAAAAAAAATAAACAAAGTAAGAAAATAAAAAATTAGGGAATCAAAAAATATAAAAAGACAAAATGAATAAAAATTTCAAATATAAAAAGAAAGTGCACAAAAAAAGAAGTTTGAGGTTTTAAAATTACAAAGAAGAAATAAAAAAAGGTGTGAACAAAAAGATTTAAGAAAAAAATAACAAATGAAAATATAAAATATATAAAAAAAATATTTGAGAAAAAAAATGAGAAAAAGAAGAAAAAAATAAAAAATGAAGAGGCAAAAATATGAAATAAAACAAAAATACAAAAAAAGGACAAAAATTGAATAAAAATTTCAAAAATGAAATGGAATGACAAAATGAAAAAAAATTAGTTTAAAAAATACAAAAAAATTGAAAAACATATAAGTCCTAACAATATAAAAATTCAGACAAAAAATTAAAAAAGAAAAAAGTTAATGCAAAATAAAAAAAAGTATGAGAATTTAAAAATGCAAATAAGAAATGAAAGGAAATTTGTGGAAAAAAAAAGAGAAGCAAGAAAAGACAAAAGATTTGGAATAAAAAATAGAAAAATAAAAATTTTTAAAACAAGGAAAAAATGAAAGCATATGAAAAAAAAGTAAAAAGAAGGAAATTGTGAAGGGAAAAAGTTATTAAAAAATTACAAAGTTGAAAAAAAATAAATTAAGAGAAAAAATAAAATAAAATACCCAGAAAGGAAAAATAAAAATAAACAAAGTAAGAAAATAAAAAATTAGCGAAGCAAAAAAATATAAAATGGAAAAAACTTTTAGTTTAGAATGTAGAAAGAAAAAGAAAGAAAAAAAACAAATAGAGGAAAAAGATATAAAATATGAAAGATGAAAAATAAAATAAAAGAAAGTGCACAAAAAAAGAAGTTTGAGGTTTTAAAATTATAAAGAAGAAATAAAAAAAAGGTGTGAACAAAAAGATTTAAGAAAAAAATAAAAAATGAAAATGCAAAATATATAAAATAAAATTTGAGAAAAAGAAGAAAAAAATAAAAAATGAAGAGGCAAAAATATGAAAAAAAAAATAAAAAGAAAAAAATTTATAGAAAATTTTAAAACAAAGAAAAAAGTGAACAAAAAAAAATGAAAGCACATAAAAAAAAAAGTAAAAAAAAGAAGAAAAATTTGAAAGGAGAAAAAGTTAATGAAAAATTATAAAAATGCAATAGAAAATAACCAAGAATGATAAAAGAAAAAAAGATAGAAAAATAAAAAATTCTAAAACTTTATAAAAATTTATGAAATTATAAATAAAGAAAGAAAATAAAATACTACAAAAAATTAAAGCAAAAGAAAAAAGATAAATAAAGCACAAAAAAACAAAAATACTACAAAAAATATAAAAAGTAAGAAAATGAAAAAGGACAAAAATTGAATAAAAATTTCAAAAATGAAATGGAATGACAAAATGAAAAAAATTAGTTTAAAAAATACAAAAAATTGAAAAACATATAAGTTCTAACAATATAAAAAGTTTGAGAATTTAAAAACACAAATAAGAAATGAAAGGAAATTTATGGAAAAAAAAAAAGAATTGGAATAAAAAATAGAAAAATAAAATTTTTAAAACGACGAAAAATTAAAATAAGAAAAAAAATTAAAGCAAAAGAAAAAAGATAAATAAAGCATGAAAAAAAAAAACAAAAATACAAAAAAAAAATTATAAAAGGTAAGAAAATGAAAGAGGACAAAAAATGAATAAAAATTTCAAAAATGAAATGGAATGACAAAATGAAAATAAAATTAGTTTAAAAAATAAAAAAAAAATTGAAAAACATATAAGACCTAACAATATAAAAAGTCAGACAAAAAATTAAAAAAGAGAAAAGTTAATGCAAAATAAAAAAAAAAAGTATGAGAATTTAAAAGCGCAAATAAGAAATGAAAGGAAATTTGAGGAAAAAAAGAGACAAAAGATTTGGAATAAAAAATAGAAAAATAGAAATTTTTAAAACAACAAAAAAAATTAAAACAAGTAAAAATGAAAGCTTATGAAAAAAAAAAGCAAAAAGAAGGCAAATTATGAAGGGAAAGAGTTATTAAAAAATTACAAAGTAGAAAAAAAAGAAAATAAAAAATAAATTAAGAGAAAAAATTAAATAAAATACCAAAAAAGGAAAAAATAAAAATAAACAAAGTAAGAAAATAAAAAATTAGCGAATCAAAAAATATAAAAAGACAAAATGAATAAAAATTTCAAATATAAAATGAAAAAAACTATTGGTTCAGAATGTACAAAGAAAAATAAAAAAAATATAACAAACAGAGGAAAAAGATATAAAATATGAAAGATGAAAAATAAAATAAAAGAAAGTGCACAAAAAAAGAAGTTTGAGGTTTTAAAACTATAAAGAAGAAATAAAAAAAGGTGTGAACAAAAAGATTTAAGAAAAAAAAATGAAAATACAAAATATATAAAATAAAATTTGAGAAAAAGAAGAAAAAAATAAAAAATGAAGAGGCAAAAATATGAAATAAAAGAAAAAGAAAAAAATTTATAGAAAATTTTAAAACAAAGAAAAAAGTGAACAAAAAAGAATGATGGCATATAAAAAAAAAGTAAAAAAAAAGAAGAAAAATTTGGAAGGAGAAAAAGTTAATGAAAAAAATATAAAAATGCAATAGAAAATAAACCAAGAATGATAAAAGAAAAAAAGATAAAAAAATTAAAAATTCCAAAACTTTATAAAAATTTATGAAATTATGAATAAAGAAAGAAAATAAAATAAGAAAAAAAAATTAAAGCAAAAGAAAAAGGATGGATAAAGCACGAAAAAAGAAAAATACAACAAAAAATTATAAAAAGTAAGAAAATGAAAAAGGACAAAAATTGAATAAAAATTTCAAAAATGAAATGGAATGACAAAATGAAAAAAAAAATTAGTTTAAAAAATACAAAAAATTAAAAAACATATAAGACCAAACAATCTAAAAAGTCTGACAAAAAATTAAAAAAGAGAAAAGTTAATGCAAAATAAAAAAAAAAAGTATGAGAATTTAAAAACGCAAATAAGAAATGAAAGGAAATTTGTGGAAAAAAAAGAAAAGACAAAAGATTTGGAATAAAAAAGAGAAAAATAAAAATTTTTAAAACAGCGAAAAAATTAAAAAAAGTAAAAATGAAAACATATGAAAAAAAAAAAGCAAAAAGAAGGAAAATTGCAAAGGGAAAAAGTTATTAAGAAATTACAAAGTAGAAAAAAATAAATTAAGAGAAAAAATTAAATAAAATACCAAAAAAGGAAAAAATAAAAAATTAGCGAATCAAAAAAATATAAAAAGACAAAATGAATAATCAAATATAAAATGGAAAAAACTTTTAGTTTATAATTTACAAAGAAAAAGAAAAAAAAAATAACAAATAGAGGAAAAAGATATAAAATACGAAAGATGAAAAATAAAATAAAAGAAAGTGCACAAAAAAATAAGTTTGAGGTTTTAAAGTTATAAAGAAGAAGAAAAAAAGGTGTGAACAAAAAGATTTAAGAAAAAAATAAAAAATGAAAATACAAAATATATAAAATAAAATTTGAGAAAAAGAAGAAAAAAATAAAGAATGAAGAGGCAAAAATATGAAATAAAACAAAAAGAAAAAAATTTATAGAAAATTTTAAAACAAAGAAAAACCTGAGCGAAAAAGAATGAAAGCACATAAAAAAAGGTAAAAAAAAGAAGAAAAATTATAAAAATGCAACAGAAAATAACCAAGAATGATAAAAGAAAAAAAGATAGAAAAATAAAAAATTCCAAAACTTTATAAAAATTTATGAAATTATGAATAAAGAAAGAAAATAAAATAAGAAAAAAAATTAAAGCAAAAGAAAAAAGATAGATAAAGCACGAAAAAAGAAAAATACAACAAAAAATTATAAAAAGTAAGAAAATGAAAAAGGACAAAAATTGAATAAAAAATTCAAAAATGAAATGGAATGACAAAATGAAAAAAAAATTAGTTTAAAAAATACAAAAAATTAAAAAACATATAAGACCAAACAATCTAAAAAGTCTGACAAAAAATTAAAAAAGAGAAAAGTTAATGCAAAATAAAAAAAAAAAGTATGAGAATTTAAAAACGCAAATAAGAAATGAAAGGAAATTTGTGGAAAAAAAAAGAAAAGACAAAAGATTTGGAATAAAAAAGAGAAAAATAAAAATTTTTAAAACAACGAAAAAATTAAAAAAAGTAAAAATGAAAACATATGGAAAAAAAAAAGCAAAAAGAAGGAAAATTGCAAAGGGAAAAAGTTAGTAAAAATTTACAAAGTAAAAAAAAATTAGGGAATCAAAAAAAAAAAAAATAAACAAAGTAAGAAAATAAAAAATTAGGGAATCAAAAAATATAAAAAGACAAAATGAATAAAAATTTCAAATATAAAAAGAAAGTGCACAAAAAAAGAAGTTTGAGGTTTTAAAATTACAAAGAAGAAATAAAAAAAGGTGTGAACAAAAAGATTTAAGAAAAAAATAACAAATGAAAATATAAAATATATAAAAAAAATATTTGAGAAAAAAAATGAGAAAAAGAAGAAAAAAATAAAAAATGAAGAGGCAAAAATATGAAATAAAACAAAAATACAAAAAAAGGACAAAAATTGAATAAAAATTTCAAAAATGAAATGGAATGACAAAATGAAAAAAAATTAGTTTAAAAAATACAAAAAAATTGAAAAACATATAAGTCCTAACAATATAAAAATTCAGACAAAAAATTAAAAAAGAAAAAAGTTAATGCAAAATAAAAAAAAGTATGAGAATTTAAAAATGCAAATAAGAAATGAAAGGAAATTTGTGGAAAAAAAAAGAGAAGCAAGAAAAGACAAAAGATTTGGAATAAAAAATAGAAAAATAAAAATTTTTAAAACAAGGAAAAAATGAAAGCATATGAAAAAAAAGTAAAAAGAAGGAAATTGTGAAGGGAAAAAGTTATTAAAAAATTACAAAGTTGAAAAAAAATAAATTAAGAGAAAAAATAAAATAAAATACCCAGAAAGGAAAAATAAAAATAAACAAAGTAAGAAAATAAAAAATTAGCGAAGCAAAAAAATATAAAATGGAAAAAACTTTTAGTTTAGAATGTAGAAAGAAAAAGAAAAAAAAAAAACAAATAGAGGAAAAAGATATAAAATATGAAAGATGAAAAATAAAATAAAAGAAAGTGCACAAAAAAAGAAGTTTGAGGTTTTAAAATTATAAAGAAGAAATAAAAAAAAGGTGTGAACAAAAAGATTTAAGAAAAAAATAAAAAATGAAAATGCAAAATATATAAAATAAAATTTGAGAAAAAGAAGAAAAAAATAAAAAATGAAGAGGCAAAAATATGAAAAAAAAAATAAAAAGAAAAAAATTTATAGAAAATTTTAAAACAAAGAAAAAAGTGAACAAAAAAAAATGAAAGCACATAAAAAAAAAAAGTAAAAAAAAGAAGAAAAATTTGAAAGGAGAAAAAGTTAATGAAAAATTATAAAAATGCAATAGAAAATAACCAAGAATGATAAAAGAAAAAAAGATAGAAAAATAAAAAATTCTAAAACTTTATAAAAATTTATGAAATTATAAATAAAGAAAGAAAATAAAATACTACAAAAAATTAAAGCAAAAGAAAAAAGATAAATAAAGCACAAAAAAACAAAAATACTACAAAAAATATAAAAAGTAAGAAAATGAAAAAGGACAAAAATTGAATAAAAATTTCAAAAATGAAATGGAATGACAAAATGAAAAAAATTAGTTTAAAAAATACAAAAAATTGAAAAACATATAAGTTCTAACAATATAAAAAGTTTGAGAATTTAAAAACACAAATAAGAAATGAAAGGAAATTTATGGAAAAAAAAAAGAATTGGAATAAAAAATAGAAAAATAAAATTTTTAAAACGACGAAAAATTAAAATAAGAAAAAAAATTAAAGCAAAAGAAAAAAGATAAATAAAGCATGAAAAAAAAAAACAAAAATACAAAAAAAAATTATAAAAGGTAAGAAAATGAAAGAGGACAAAAAATGAATAAAAATTTCAAAAATGAAATGGAATGACAAAATGAAAATAAAATTAGTTTAAAAAATAAAAAAAAAATTGAAAAACATATAAGACCTAACAATATAAAAAGTCAGACAAAAAATTAAAAAAGAGAAAAGTTAATGCAAAATAAAAAAAAAAAGTATGAGAATTTAAAAGCGCAAATAAGAAATGAAAGGAAATTTGAGGAAAAAAAGAGACAAAAGATTTGGAATAAAAAATAGAAAAATAGAAATTTTTAAAACAACAAAAAAAATTAAAACAAGTAAAAATGAAAGCTTATGAAAAAAAAAAGCAAAAAGAAGGCAAATTATGAAGGGAAAGAGTTATTAAAAAATTACAAAGTAGAAAAAAAAGAAAATAAAAAATAAATTAAGAGAAAAAATTAAATAAAATACCAAAAAAGGAAAAAATAAAAATAAACAAAGTAAGAAAATAAAAAATTAGCGAATCAAAAAATATAAAAAGACAAAATGAATAAAAATTTCAAATATAAAATGAAAAAAACTATTGGTTCAGAATGTACAAAGAAAAATAAAAAAAATATAACAAACAGAGGAAAAAGATATAAAATATGAAAGATGAAAAATAAAATAAAAGAAAGTGCACAAAAAAAGAAGTTTGAGGTTTTAAAACTATAAAGAAGAAATAAAAAAAGGTGTGAACAAAAAGATTTAAGAAAAAAAAATGAAAATACAAAATATATAAAATAAAATTTGAGAAAAAGAAGAAAAAAATAAAAAATGAAGAGGCAAAAATATGAAATAAAAGAAAAAGAAAAAAATTTATAGAAAATTTTAAAACAAAGAAAAAAGTGAACAAAAAAGAATGATGGCATATAAAAAAAAAGTAAAAAAAAAGAAGAAAAATTTGGAAGGAGAAAAAGTTAATGAAAAAAATATAAAAATGCAATAGAAAATAAACCAAGAATGATAAAAGAAAAAAAGATAAAAAAATTAAAAATTCCAAAACTTTATAAAAATTTATGAAATTATGAATAAAGAAAGAAAATAAAATAAGAAAAAAAAATTAAAGCAAAAGAAAAAGGATGGATAAAGCACGAAAAAAGAAAAATACAACAAAAAATTATAAAAAGTAAGAAAATGAAAAAGGACAAAAATTGAATAAAAATTTCAAAAATGAAATGGAATGACAAAATGAAAAAAAAAATTAGTTTAAAAAATACAAAAAATTAAAAAACATATAAGACCAAACAATCTAAAAAGTCTGACAAAAAATTAAAAAAGAGAAAAGTTAATGCAAAATAAAAAAAAAAAAGTATGAGAATTTAAAAACGCAAATAAGAAATGAAAGGAAATTTGTGGAAAAAAAAGAAAAGACAAAAGATTTGGAATAAAAAAGAGAAAAATAAAAATTTTTAAAACAGCGAAAAAATTAAAAAAAGTAAAAATGAAAACATATGAAAAAAAAAAAGCAAAAAGAAGGAAAATTGCAAAGGGAAAAAGTTATTAAGAAATTACAAAGTAGAAAAAAATAAATTAAGAGAAAAAATTAAATAAAATACCAAAAAAGGAAAAAATAAAAAATTAGCGAATCAAAAAAATATAAAAAGACAAAATGAATAATCAAATATAAAATGGAAAAAACTTTTAGTTTATAATTTACAAAGAAAAAGAAAAAAAAAATAACAAATAGAGGAAAAAGATATAAAATACGAAAGATGAAAAATAAAATAAAAGAAAGTGCACAAAAAAATAAGTTTGAGGTTTTAAAGTTATAAAGAAGAAGAAAAAAAGGTGTGAACAAAAAGATTTAAGAAAAAAATAAAAAATGAAAATACAAAATATATAAAATAAAATTTGAGAAAAAGAAGAAAAAAATAAAGAATGAAGAGGCAAAAATATGAAATAAAACAAAAAGAAAAAAATTTATAGAAAATTTTAAAACAAAGAAAAACCTGAGCGAAAAAGAATGAAAGCACATAAAAAAAGGTAAAAAAAAGAAGAAAAATTATAAAAATGCAACAGAAAATAACCAAGAATGATAAAAGAAAAAAAGATAGAAAAATAAAAAATTCCAAAACTTTATAAAAATTTATGAAATTATGAATAAAGAAAGAAAATAAAATAAGAAAAAAAATTAAAGCAAAAGAAAAAAGATAGATAAAGCACGAAAAAAGAAAAATACAACAAAAAATTATAAAAAGTAAGAAAATGAAAAAGGACAAAAATTGAATAAAAAATTCAAAAATGAAATGGAATGACAAAATGAAAAAAAAATTAGTTTAAAAAATACAAAAAATTAAAAAACATATAAGACCAAACAATCTAAAAAGTCTGACAAAAAATTAAAAAAGAGAAAAGTTAATGCAAAATAAAAAAAAAAAGTATGAGAATTTAAAAACGCAAATAAGAAATGAAAGGAAATTTGTGGAAAAAAAAAGAAAAGACAAAAGATTTGGAATAAAAAAGAGAAAAATAAAAATTTTTAAAACAACGAAAAAATTAAAAAAAGTAAAAATGAAAACATATGGAAAAAAAAAAGCAAAAAGAAGGAAAATTGCAAAGGGAAAAAGTTAGTAAAAATTTACAAAGTAAAAAAAAATTAGGGAATCAAAAAAAAAAAAAATAAACAAAGTAAGAAAATAAAAAATTAGGGAATCAAAAAATATAAAAAGACAAAATGAATAAAAATTTCAAATATAAAAAGAAAGTGCACAAAAAAAGAAGTTTGAGGTTTTAAAATTACAAAGAAGAAATAAAAAAAGGTGTGAACAAAAAGATTTAAGAAAAAAATAACAAATGAAAATATAAAATATATAAAAAAAATATTTGAGAAAAAAAATGAGAAAAAGAAGAAAAAAATAAAAAATGAAGAGGCAAAAATATGAAATAAAACAAAAATACAAAAAAAGGACAAAAATTGAATAAAAATTTCAAAAATGAAATGGAATGACAAAATGAAAAAAAATTAGTTTAAAAAATACAAAAAAATTGAAAAACATATAAGTCCTAACAATATAAAAATTCAGACAAAAAATTAAAAAAGAAAAAAGTTAATGCAAAATAAAAAAAAGTATGAGAATTTAAAAATGCAAATAAGAAATGAAAGGAAATTTGTGGAAAAAAAAAGAGAAGCAAGAAAAGACAAAAGATTTGGAATAAAAAATAGAAAAATAAAAATTTTTAAAACAAGGAAAAAATGAAAGCATATGAAAAAAAAGTAAAAAGAAGGAAATTGTGAAGGGAAAAAGTTATTAAAAAATTACAAAGTTGAAAAAAAATAAATTAAGAGAAAAAATAAAATAAAATACCCAGAAAGGAAAAATAAAAATAAACAAAGTAAGAAAATAAAAAATTAGCGAAGCAAAAAAATATAAAATGGAAAAAACTTTTAGTTTAGAATGTAGAAAGAAAAAGAAAAAAAAAAAACAAATAGAGGAAAAAGATATAAAATATGAAAGATGAAAAATAAAATAAAAGAAAGTGCACAAAAAAAGAAGTTTGAGGTTTTAAAATTATAAAGAAGAAATAAAAAAAAGGTGTGAACAAAAAGATTTAAGAAAAAAATAAAAAATGAAAATGCAAAATATATAAAATAAAATTTGAGAAAAAGAAGAAAAAAATAAAAAATGAAGAGGCAAAAATATGAAAAAAAAAATAAAAAGAAAAAAATTTATAGAAAATTTTAAAACAAAGAAAAAAGTGAACAAAAAAAAATGAAAGCACATAAAAAAAAAAAAGTAAAAAAAAGAAGAAAAATTTGAAAGGAGAAAAAGTTAATGAAAAATTATAAAAATGCAATAGAAAATAACCAAGAATGATAAAAGAAAAAAAGATAGAAAAATAAAAAGTTCTAAAACTTTATAAAAATTTATGAAATTATAAATAAAGAAAGAAAATAAAATACTACAAAAAATTAAAGCAAAAGAAAAAAGATAAATAAAGCACAAAAAAACAAAAATACTACAAAAAATATAAAAAGTAAGAAAATGAAAAAGGACAAAAATTGAATAAAAATTTCAAAAATGAAATGGAATGACAAAATGAAAAAAATTAGTTTAAAAAATACAAAAAATTGAAAAACATATAAGTTCTAACAATATAAAAAGTTTGAGAATTTAAAAACACAAATAAGAAATGAAAGGAAATTTATGGAAAAAAAAAAAGAATTGGAATAAAAAATAGAAAAATAAAATTTTTAAAACGACGAAAAATTAAAATAAGAAAAAAAATTAAAGCAAAAGAAAAAAGATAAATAAAGCATGAAAAAAAAAAAACAAAAATACAAAAAAAAAATTATAAAAGGTAAGAAAATGAAAGAGGACAAAAAATGAATAAAAATTTCAAAAATGAAATGGAATGACAAAATGAAAATAAAATTAGTTTAAAAAATAAAAAAAAAAATTGAAAAACATATAAGACCTAACAATATAAAAAGTCAGACAAAAAATTAAAAAAGAGAAAAGTTAATGCAAAATAAAAAAAAAAAGTATGAGAATTTAAAAGCGCAAATAAGAAATGAAAGGAAATTTGAGGAAAAAAAGAGACAAAAGATTTGGAATAAAAAATAGAAAAATAGAAATTTTTAAAACAACAAAAAAAATTAAAACAAGTAAAAATGAAAGCTTATGAAAAAAAAAAGCAAAAAGAAGGCAAATTATGAAGGGAAAGAGTTATTAAAAAATTACAAAGTAGAAAAAAAAGAAAATAAAAAATAAATTAAGAGAAAAAATTAAATAAAATACCAAAAAAGGAAAAAATAAAAATAAACAAAGTAAGAAAATAAAAAATTAGCGAATCAAAAAATATAAAAAGACAAAATGAATAAAAATTTCAAATATAAAATGAAAAAAACTATTGGTTCAGAATGTACAAAGAAAAATAAAAAAAAATATAACAAACAGAGGAAAAAGATATAAAATATGAAAGATGAAAAATAAAATAAAAGAAAGTGCACAAAAAAAGAAGTTTGAGGTTTTAAAACTATAAAGAAGAAATAAAAAAAGGTGTGAACAAAAAGATTTAAGAAAAAAAAATGAAAATACAAAATATATAAAATAAAATTTGAGAAAAAGAAGAAAAAAATAAAAAATGAAGAGGCAAAAATATGAAATAAAAGAAAAAGAAAAAAATTTATAGAAAATTTTAAAACAAAGAAAAAAGTGAACAAAAAAGAATGATGGCATATAAAAAAAAAGTAAAAAAAAAGAAGAAAAATTTGGAAGGAGAAAAAGTTAATGAAAAAAATATAAAAATGCAATAGAAAATAAACCAAGAATGATAAAAGAAAAAAAGATAAAAAAATTAAAAATTCCAAAACTTTATAAAAATTTATGAAATTATGAATAAAGAAAGAAAATAAAATAAGAAAAAAAATTAAAGCAAAAGAAAAAAGATGGATAAAGCACGAAAAAAGAAAAATACAACAAAAAATTATAAAAAGTAAGAAAATGAAAAAGGACAAAAATTGAATAAAAATTTCAAAAATGAAATGGAATGACAAAATGAAAAAAAAAATTAGTTTAAAAAATACAAAAAATTAAAAAACATATAAGACCAAACAATCTAAAAAGTCTGACAAAAAATTAAAAAAGAGAAAAGTTAATGCAAAATAAAAAAAAAAAGTATGAGAATTTAAAAACGCAAATAAGAAATGAAAGGAAATTTGTGGAAAAAAAAGAAAAGACAAAAGATTTGGAATAAAAAAGAGAAAAATAAAAATTTTTAAAACAGCGAAAAAATTAAAAAAAGTAAAAATGAAAACATATGAAAAAAAAAAAGCAAAAAGAAGGAAAATTGCAAAGGGAAAAAGTTATTAAGAAATTACAAAGTAGAAAAAAAATAAATTAAGAGAAAAAATTAAATAAAATACCAAAAAAGGAAAAAATAAAAAATTAGCGAATCAAAAAAATATAAAAAGACAAAATGAATAATCAAATATAAAATGGAAAAAACTTTTAGTTTATAATTTACAAAGAAAAAGAAAAAAAAAATAACAAATAGAGGAAAAAGATATAAAATACGAAAGATGAAAAATAAAATAAAAGAAAGTGCACAAAAAAATAAGTTTGAGGTTTTAAAGTTATAAAGAAGAAGAAAAAAAGGTGTGAACAAAAAGATTTAAGAAAAAAATAAAAAATGAAAATACAAAATATATAAAATAAAATTTGAGAAAAAGAAGAAAAAAATAAAGAATGAAGAGGCAAAAATATGAAATAAAACAAAAAGAAAAAAATTTATAGAAAATTTTAAAACAAAGAAAAACCTGAGCGAAAAAGAATGAAAGCACATAAAAAAAGGTAAAAAAAAGAAGAAAAATTATAAAAATGCAACAGAAAATAACCAAGAATGATAAAAGAAAAAAAGATAGAAAAATAAAAAATTCCAAAACTTTATAAAAATTTATGAAATTATGAATAAAGAAAGAAAATAAAATAAGAAAAAAAATTAAAGCAAAAGAAAAAAGATAGATAAAGCACGAAAAAAGAAAAATACAACAAAAAATTATAAAAAGTAAGAAAATGAAAAAGGACAAAAATTGAATAAAAAATTCAAAAATGAAATGGAATGACAAAATGAAAAAAAAATTAGTTTAAAAAATACAAAAAATTAAAAAACATATAAGACCAAACAATCTAAAAAGTCTGACAAAAAATTAAAAAAGAGAAAAGTTAATGCAAAATAAAAAAAAAAAAGTATGAGAATTTAAAAACGCAAATAAGAAATGAAAGGAAATTTGTGGAAAAAAAAAGAAAAGACAAAAGATTTGGAATAAAAAAGAGAAAAATAAAAATTTTTAAAACAACGAAAAAATTAAAAAAAGTAAAAATGAAAACATATGGAAAAAAAAAAGCAAAAAGAAGGAAAATTGCAAAGGGAAAAAGTTAGTAAAAATTTACAAAGTAAAAAAAAATTAGGGAATCAAAAAAAAAAAAAATAAACAAAGTAAGAAAATAAAAAATTAGGGAATCAAAAAATATAAAAAGACAAAATGAATAAAAATTTCAAATATAAAAAGAAAGTGCACAAAAAAAGAAGTTTGAGGTTTTAAAATTACAAAGAAGAAATAAAAAAAGGTGTGAACAAAAAGATTTAAGAAAAAAATAACAAATGAAAATATAAAATATATAAAAAAAATATTTGAGAAAAAAAATGAGAAAAAGAAGAAAAAAATAAAAAATGAAGAGGCAAAAATATGAAATAAAACAAAAATACAAAAAAAGGACAAAAATTGAATAAAAATTTCAAAAATGAAATGGAATGACAAAATGAAAAAAAATTAGTTTAAAAAATACAAAAAAATTGAAAAACATATAAGTCCTAACAATATAAAAATTCAGACAAAAAATTAAAAAAGAAAAAAGTTAATGCAAAATAAAAAAAAGTATGAGAATTTAAAAATGCAAATAAGAAATGAAAGGAAATTTGTGGAAAAAAAAAGAGAAGCAAGAAAAGACAAAAGATTTGGAATAAAAAATAGAAAAATAAAAATTTTTAAAACAAGGAAAAAATGAAAGCATATGAAAAAAAAGTAAAAAGAAGGAAATTGTGAAGGGAAAAAGTTATTAAAAAATTACAAAGTTGAAAAAAAATAAATTAAGAGAAAAAATAAAATAAAATACCCAGAAAGGAAAAATAAAAATAAACAAAGTAAGAAAATAAAAAATTAGCGAAGCAAAAAAATATAAAATGGAAAAAACTTTTAGTTTAGAATGTAGAAAGAAAAAGAAAAAAAAAAAACAAATAGAGGAAAAAGATATAAAATATGAAAGATGAAAAATAAAATAAAAGAAAGTGCACAAAAAAAGAAGTTTGAGGTTTTAAAATTATAAAGAAGAAATAAAAAAAAGGTGTGAACAAAAAGATTTAAGAAAAAAATAAAAAATGAAAATGCAAAATATATAAAATAAAATTTGAGAAAAAGAAGAAAAAAATAAAAAATGAAGAGGCAAAAATATGAAAAAAAAAATAAAAAGAAAAAAATTTATAGAAAATTTTAAAACAAAGAAAAAAGTGAACAAAAAAAAATGAAAGCACATAAAAAAAAAAAAGTAAAAAAAAGAAGAAAAATTTGAAAGGAGAAAAAGTTAATGAAAAATTATAAAAATGCAATAGAAAATAACCAAGAATGATAAAAGAAAAAAAGATAGAAAAATAAAAAATTCTAAAACTTTATAAAAATTTATGAAATTATAAATAAAGAAAGAAAATAAAATACTACAAAAAATTAAAGCAAAAGAAAAAAGATAAATAAAGCACAAAAAAACAAAAATACTACAAAAAATATAAAAAGTAAGAAAATGAAAAAGGACAAAAATTGAATAAAAATTTCAAAAATGAAATGGAATGACAAAATGAAAAAAATTAGTTTAAAAAATACAAAAAATTGAAAAACATATAAGTTCTAACAATATAAAAAGTTTGAGAATTTAAAAACACAAATAAGAAATGAAAGGAAATTTATGGAAAAAAAAAAAGAATTGGAATAAAAAATAGAAAAATAAAATTTTTAAAACGACGAAAAATTAAAATAAGAAAAAAAATTAAAGCAAAAGAAAAAAGATAAATAAAGCATGAAAAAAAAAAAACAAAAATACAAAAAAAAAATTATAAAAGGTAAGAAAATGAAAGAGGACAAAAAATGAATAAAAATTTCAAAAATGAAATGGAATGACAAAATGAAAATAAAATTAGTTTAAAAAATAAAAAAAAAATTGAAAAACATATAAGACCTAACAATATAAAAAGTCAGACAAAAAATTAAAAAAGAGAAAAGTTAATGCAAAATAAAAAAAAAAAGTATGAGAATTTAAAAGCGCAAATAAGAAATGAAAGGAAATTTGAGGAAAAAAAGAGACAAAAGATTTGGAATAAAAAATAGAAAAATAGAAATTTTTAAAACAACAAAAAAAATTAAAACAAGTAAAAATGAAAGCTTATGAAAAAAAAAAGCAAAAAGAAGGCAAATTATGAAGGGAAAGAGTTATTAAAAAATTACAAAGTAGAAAAAAAAGAAAATAAAAAATAAATTAAGAGAAAAAATTAAATAAAATACCAAAAAAGGAAAAAATAAAAATAAACAAAGTAAGAAAATAAAAAATTAGCGAATCAAAAAATATAAAAAGACAAAATGAATAAAAATTTCAAATATAAAATGAAAAAAACTATTGGTTCAGAATGTACAAAGAAAAATAAAAAAAAATATAACAAACAGAGGAAAAAGATATAAAATATGAAAGATGAAAAATAAAATAAAAGAAAGTGCACAAAAAAAGAAGTTTGAGGTTTTAAAACTATAAAGAAGAAATAAAAAAAGGTGTGAACAAAAAGATTTAAGAAAAAAAAATGAAAATACAAAATATATAAAATAAAATTTGAGAAAAAGAAGAAAAAAATAAAAAATGAAGAGGCAAAAATATGAAATAAAAGAAAAAGAAAAAAATTTATAGAAAATTTTAAAACAAAGAAAAAAGTGAACAAAAAAGAATGATGGCATATAAAAAAAAAGTAAAAAAAAAGAAGAAAAATTTGGAAGGAGAAAAAGTTAATGAAAAAAATATAAAAATGCAATAGAAAATAAACCAAGAATGATAAAAGAAAAAAAGATAAAAAAATTAAAAATTCCAAAACTTTATAAAAATTTATGAAATTATGAATAAAGAAAGAAAATAAAATAAGAAAAAAAATTAAAGCAAAAGAAAAAAGATGGATAAAGCACGAAAAAAGAAAAATACAACAAAAAATTATAAAAAGTAAGAAAATGAAAAAGGACAAAAATTGAATAAAAATTTCAAAAATGAAATGGAATGACAAAATGAAAAAAAAAATTAGTTTAAAAAATACAAAAAATTAAAAAACATATAAGACCAAACAATCTAAAAAGTCTGACAAAAAATTAAAAAAGAGAAAAGTTAATGCAAAATAAAAAAAAAAAGTATGAGAATTTAAAAACGCAAATAAGAAATGAAAGGAAATTTGTGGAAAAAAAAGAAAAGACAAAAGATTTGGAATAAAAAAGAGAAAAATAAAAATTTTTAAAACAACGAAAAAATTAAAAAAAGTAAAAATGAAAACATATGAAAAAAAAAAAGCAAAAAGAAGGAAAATTGCAAAGGGAAAAAGTTATTAAGAAATTACAAAGTAGAAAAAAAATAAATTAAGAGAAAAAATTAAATAAAATACCAAAAAAGGAAAAAATAAAAAATTAGCGAATCAAAAAAATATAAAAAGACAAAATGAATAATCAAATATAAAATGGAAAAAACTTTTAGTTTATAATTTACAAAGAAAAAGAAAAAAAAAATAACAAATAGAGGAAAAAGATATAAAATACGAAAGATGAAAAATAAAATAAAAGAAAGTGCACAAAAAAATAAGTTTGAGGTTTTAAAGTTATAAAGAAGAAGAAAAAAAGGTGTGAACAAAAAGATTTAAGAAAAAAATAAAAAATGAAAATACAAAATATATAAAATAAAATTTGAGAAAAAGAAGAAAAAAATAAAGAATGAAGAGGCAAAAATATGAAATAAAACAAAAAGAAAAAAATTTATAGAAAATTTTAAAACAAAGAAAAACCTGAGCGAAAAAGAATGAAAGCACATAAAAAAAGGTAAAAAAAAGAAGAAAAATTATAAAAATGCAACAGAAAATAACCAAGAATGATAAAAGAAAAAAAGATAGAAAAATAAAAAATTCCAAAACTTTATAAAAATTTATGAAATTATGAATAAAGAAAGAAAATAAAATAAGAAAAAAAATTAAAGCAAAAGAAAAAAGATAGATAAAGCACGAAAAAAGAAAAATACAACAAAAAATTATAAAAAGTAAGAAAATGAAAAAGGACAAAAATTGAATAAAAAATTCAAAAATGAAATGGAATGACAAAATGAAAAAAAAATTAGTTTAAAAAATACAAAAAATTAAAAAACATATAAGACCAAACAATCTAAAAAGTCTGACAAAAAATTAAAAAAGAGAAAAGTTAATGCAAAATAAAAAAAAAAAAGTATGAGAATTTAAAAACGCAAATAAGAAATGAAAGGAAATTTGTGGAAAAAAAAAGAAAAGACAAAAGATTTGGAATAAAAAAGAGAAAAATAAAAATTTTTAAAACAACGAAAAAATTAAAAAAAGTAAAAATGAAAACATATGGAAAAAAAAAAGCAAAAAGAAGGAAAATTGCAAAGGGAAAAAGTTAGTAAAAATTTACAAAGTAAAAAAAAATTAGGGAATCAAAAAAAAAAAAAATAAACAAAGTAAGAAAATAAAAAATTAGGGAATCAAAAAATATAAAAAGACAAAATGAATAAAAATTTCAAATATAAAAAGAAAGTGCACAAAAAAAGAAGTTTGAGGTTTTAAAATTACAAAGAAGAAATAAAAAAAGGTGTGAACAAAAAGATTTAAGAAAAAAATAACAAATGAAAATATAAAATATATAAAAAAAATATTTGAGAAAAAAAATGAGAAAAAGAAGAAAAAAATAAAAAATGAAGAGGCAAAAATATGAAATAAAACAAAAATACAAAAAAAGGACAAAAATTGAATAAAAATTTCAAAAATGAAATGGAATGACAAAATGAAAAAAAATTAGTTTAAAAAATACAAAAAAATTGAAAAACATATAAGTCCTAACAATATAAAAATTCAGACAAAAAATTAAAAAAGAAAAAAGTTAATGCAAAATAAAAAAAAGTATGAGAATTTAAAAATGCAAATAAGAAATGAAAGGAAATTTGTGGAAAAAAAAAGAGAAGCAAGAAAAGACAAAAGATTTGGAATAAAAAATAGAAAAATAAAAATTTTTAAAACAAGGAAAAAATGAAAGCATATGAAAAAAAAGTAAAAAGAAGGAAATTGTGAAGGGAAAAAGTTATTAAAAAATTACAAAGTTGAAAAAAAATAAATTAAGAGAAAAAATAAAATAAAATACCCAGAAAGGAAAAATAAAAATAAACAAAGTAAGAAAATAAAAAATTAGCGAAGCAAAAAAATATAAAATGGAAAAAACTTTTAGTTTAGAATGTAGAAAGAAAAAGAAAAAAAAAAAACAAATAGAGGAAAAAGATATAAAATATGAAAGATGAAAAATAAAATAAAAGAAAGTGCACAAAAAAAGAAGTTTGAGGTTTTAAAATTATAAAGAAGAAATAAAAAAAAGGTGTGAACAAAAAGATTTAAGAAAAAAATAAAAAATGAAAATGCAAAATATATAAAATAAAATTTGAGAAAAAGAAGAAAAAAATAAAAAATGAAGAGGCAAAAATATGAAAAAAAAAATAAAAAGAAAAAAATTTATAGAAAATTTTAAAACAAAGAAAAAAGTGAACAAAAAAAAATGAAAGCACATAAAAAAAAAAAGTAAAAAAAAGAAGAAAAATTTGAAAGGAGAAAAAGTTAATGAAAAATTATAAAAATGCAATAGAAAATAACCAAGAATGATAAAAGAAAAAAAGATAGAAAAATAAAAAATTCTAAAACTTTATAAAAATTTATGAAATTATAAATAAAGAAAGAAAATAAAATACTACAAAAAATTAAAGCAAAAGAAAAAAGATAAATAAAGCACAAAAAAACAAAAATACTACAAAAAATATAAAAAGTAAGAAAATGAAAAAGGACAAAAATTGAATAAAAATTTCAAAAATGAAATGGAATGACAAAATGAAAAAAATTAGTTTAAAAAATACAAAAAATTGAAAAACATATAAGTTCTAACAATATAAAAAGTTTGAGAATTTAAAAACACAAATAAGAAATGAAAGGAAATTTATGGAAAAAAAAAAAGAATTGGAATAAAAAATAGAAAAATAAAATTTTTAAAACGACGAAAAATTAAAATAAGAAAAAAAATTAAAGCAAAAGAAAAAAGATAAATAAAGCATGAAAAAAAAAAAACAAAAATACAAAAAAAAAATTATAAAAGGTAAGAAAATGAAAGAGGACAAAAAATGAATAAAAATTTCAAAAATGAAATGGAATGACAAAATGAAAATAAAATTAGTTTAAAAAATAAAAAAAAAAATTGAAAAACATATAAGACCTAACAATATAAAAAGTCAGACAAAAAATTAAAAAAGAGAAAAGTTAATGCAAAATAAAAAAAAAAAGTATGAGAATTTAAAAGCGCAAATAAGAAATGAAAGGAAATTTGAGGAAAAAAAGAGACAAAAGATTTGGAATAAAAAATAGAAAAATAGAAATTTTTAAAACAACAAAAAAAATTAAAACAAGTAAAAATGAAAGCTTATGAAAAAAAAAAGCAAAAAGAAGGCAAATTATGAAGGGAAAGAGTTATTAAAAAATTACAAAGTAGAAAAAAAAGAAAATAAAAAATAAATTAAGAGAAAAAATTAAATAAAATACCAAAAAAGGAAAAAATAAAAATAAACAAAGTAAGAAAATAAAAAATTAGCGAATCAAAAAATATAAAAAGACAAAATGAATAAAAATTTCAAATATAAAATGAAAAAAACTATTGGTTCAGAATGTACAAAGAAAAATAAAAAAAAATATAACAAACAGAGGAAAAAGATATAAAATATGAAAGATGAAAAATAAAATAAAAGAAAGTGCACAAAAAAAGAAGTTTGAGGTTTTAAAACTATAAAGAAGAAATAAAAAAAGGTGTGAACAAAAAGATTTAAGAAAAAAAAATGAAAATACAAAATATATAAAATAAAATTTGAGAAAAAGAAGAAAAAAATAAAAAATGAAGAGGCAAAAATATGAAATAAAAGAAAAAGAAAAAAATTTATAGAAAATTTTAAAACAAAGAAAAAAGTGAACAAAAAAGAATGATGGCATATAAAAAAAAAGTAAAAAAAAAGAAGAAAAATTTGGAAGGAGAAAAAGTTAATGAAAAAAATATAAAAATGCAATAGAAAATAAACCAAGAATGATAAAAGAAAAAAAGATAAAAAAATTAAAAATTCCAAAACTTTATAAAAATTTATGAAATTATGAATAAAGAAAGAAAATAAAATAAGAAAAAAAATTAAAGCAAAAGAAAAAAGATGGATAAAGCACGAAAAAAGAAAAATACAACAAAAAATTATAAAAAGTAAGAAAATGAAAAAGGACAAAAATTGAATAAAAATTTCAAAAATGAAATGGAATGACAAAATGAAAAAAAAAATTAGTTTAAAAAATACAAAAAATTAAAAAACATATAAGACCAAACAATCTAAAAAGTCTGACAAAAAATTAAAAAAGAGAAAAGTTAATGCAAAATAAAAAAAAAAAGTATGAGAATTTAAAAACGCAAATAAGAAATGAAAGGAAATTTGTGGAAAAAAAAGAAAAGACAAAAGATTTGGAATAAAAAAGAGAAAAATAAAAATTTTTAAAACAGCGAAAAAATTAAAAAAAGTAAAAATGAAAACATATGAAAAAAAAAAAGCAAAAAGAAGGAAAATTGCAAAGGGAAAAAGTTATTAAGAAATTACAAAGTAGAAAAAAATAAATTAAGAGAAAAAATTAAATAAAATACCAAAAAAGGAAAAAATAAAAAATTAGCGAATCAAAAAAATATAAAAAGACAAAATGAATAATCAAATATAAAATGGAAAAAACTTTTAGTTTATAATTTACAAAGAAAAAGAAAAAAAAAATAACAAATAGAGGAAAAAGATATAAAATACGAAAGATGAAAAATAAAATAAAAGAAAGTGCACAAAAAAATAAGTTTGAGGTTTTAAAGTTATAAAGAAGAAGAAAAAAAGGTGTGAACAAAAAGATTTAAGAAAAAAATAAAAAATGAAAATACAAAATATATAAAATAAAATTTGAGAAAAAGAAGAAAAAAATAAAGAATGAAGAGGCAAAAATATGAAATAAAACAAAAAGAAAAAAATTTATAGAAAATTTTAAAACAAAGAAAAACCTGAGCGAAAAAGAATGAAAGCA
The DNA here is from genome assembly GCF_047325235.1 of Durio zibethinus. NCBI lineage: Eukaryota > Viridiplantae > Streptophyta > Magnoliopsida > Malvales > Malvaceae > Durio > Durio zibethinus. The sequence goes on along the minus strand of NC_143180.1, from coordinate 11,487,669 downwards.
CATAAAAAAAGGTAAAAAAAAGAAGAAAAATTATAAAAATGCAACAGAAAATAACCAAGAATGATAAAAGAAAAAAAGATAGAAAAATAAAAAATTCCAAAACTTTATAAAAATTTATGAAATTATGAATAAAGAAAGAAAATAAAATAAGAAAAAAAATTAAAGCAAAAGAAAAAAGATAGATAAAGCACGAAAAAAGAAAAATACAACAAAAAATTATAAAAAGTAAGAAAATGAAAAAGGACAAAAATTGAATAAAAAATTCAAAAATGAAATGGAATGACAAAATGAAAAAAAAATTAGTTTAAAAAATACAAAAAATTAAAAAACATATAAGACCAAACAATCTAAAAAGTCTGACAAAAAATTAAAAAAGAGAAAAGTTAATGCAAAATAAAAAAAAAAAGTATGAGAATTTAAAAACGCAAATAAGAAATGAAAGGAAATTTGTGGAAAAAAAAAGAAAAGACAAAAGATTTGGAATAAAAAAGAGAAAAATAAAAATTTTTAAAACAACGAAAAAATTAAAAAAAGTAAAAATGAAAACATATGGAAAAAAAAAAGCAAAAAGAAGGAAAATTGCAAAGGGAAAAAGTTAGTAAAAATTTACAAAGTAAAAAAAAATTAGGGAATCAAAAAATATAAAAAGACAAAATGAATAAAAATTTCAAATATAAAAAGAAAGTGCACAAAAAAAGAAGTTTGAGGTTTTAAAATTACAAAGAAGAAATAAAAAAAGGTGTGAACAAAAAGATTTAAGAAAAAAATAACAAATGAAAATATAAAATATATAAAAAAAATATTTGAGAAAAAAAATGAGAAAAAGAAGAAAAAAATAAAAAATGAAGAGGCAAAAATATGAAATAAAACAAAAATACAAAAAAAGGACAAAAATTGAATAAAAATTTCAAAAATGAAATGGAATGACAAAATGAAAAAAAATTAGTTTAAAAAATACAAAAAAATTGAAAAACATATAAGTCCTAACAATATAAAAATTCAGACAAAAAATTAAAAAAGAAAAAAGTTAATGCAAAATAAAAAAAAGTATGAGAATTTAAAAATGCAAATAAGAAATGAAAGGAAATTTGTGGAAAAAAAAAGAGAAGCAAGAAAAGACAAAAGATTTGGAATAAAAAATAGAAAAATAAAAATTTTTAAAACAAGGAAAAAATGAAAGCATATGAAAAAAAAGTAAAAAGAAGGAAATTGTGAAGGGAAAAAGTTATTAAAAAATTACAAAGTTGAAAAAAAATAAATTAAGAGAAAAAATAAAATAAAATACCCAGAAAGGAAAAATAAAAATAAACAAAGTAAGAAAATAAAAAATTAGCGAAGCAAAAAAATATAAAATGGAAAAAACTTTTAGTTTAGAATGTAGAAAGAAAAAGAAAAAAAAAAAACAAATAGAGGAAAAAGATATAAAATATGAAAGATGAAAAATAAAATAAAAGAAAGTGCACAAAAAAAGAAGTTTGAGGTTTTAAAATTATAAAGAAGAAATAAAAAAAAGGTGTGAACAAAAAGATTTAAGAAAAAAATAAAAAATGAAAATGCAAAATATATAAAATAAAATTTGAGAAAAAGAAGAAAAAAATAAAAAATGAAGAGGCAAAAATATGAAAAAAAAAATAAAAAGAAAAAAATTTATAGAAAATTTTAAAACAAAGAAAAAAGTGAACAAAAAAAAATGAAAGCACATAAAAAAAAAAAAGTAAAAAAAAGAAGAAAAATTTGAAAGGAGAAAAAGTTAATGAAAAATTATAAAAATGCAATAGAAAATAACCAAGAATGATAAAAGAAAAAAAGATAGAAAAATAAAAAATTCTAAAACTTTATAAAAATTTATGAAATTATAAATAAAGAAAGAAAATAAAATACTACAAAAAATTAAAGCAAAAGAAAAAAGATAAATAAAGCACAAAAAAACAAAAATACTACAAAAAATATAAAAAGTAAGAAAATGAAAAAGGACAAAAATTGAATAAAAATTTCAAAAATGAAATGGAATGACAAAATGAAAAAAATTAGTTTAAAAAATACAAAAAATTGAAAAACATATAAGTTCTAACAATATAAAAAGTTTGAGAATTTAAAAACACAAATAAGAAATGAAAGGAAATTTATGGAAAAAAAAAAAGAATTGGAATAAAAAATAGAAAAATAAAATTTTTAAAACGACGAAAAATTAAAATAAGAAAAAAAATTAAAGCAAAAGAAAAAAGATAAATAAAGCATGAAAAAAAAAAAACAAAAATACAAAAAAAAAATTATAAAAGGTAAGAAAATGAAAGAGGACAAAAAATGAATAAAAATTTCAAAAATGAAATGGAATGACAAAATGAAAATAAAATTAGTTTAAAAAATAAAAAAAAAATTGAAAAACATATAAGACCTAACAATATAAAAAGTCAGACAAAAAATTAAAAAAGAGAAAAGTTAATGCAAAATAAAAAAAAAAAGTATGAGAATTTAAAAGCGCAAATAAGAAATGAAAGGAAATTTGAGGAAAAAAAGAGACAAAAGATTTGGAATAAAAAATAGAAAAATAGAAATTTTTAAAACAACAAAAAAAATTAAAACAAGTAAAAATGAAAGCTTATGAAAAAAAAAAGCAAAAAGAAGGCAAATTATGAAGGGAAAGAGTTATTAAAAAATTACAAAGTAGAAAAAAAAGAAAATAAAAAATAAATTAAGAGAAAAAATTAAATAAAATACCAAAAAAGGAAAAAATAAAAATAAACAAAGTAAGAAAATAAAAAATTAGCGAATCAAAAAATATAAAAAGACAAAATGAATAAAAATTTCAAATATAAAATGAAAAAAACTATTGGTTCAGAATGTACAAAGAAAAATAAAAAAAAATATAACAAACAGAGGAAAAAGATATAAAATATGAAAGATGAAAAATAAAATAAAAGAAAGTGCACAAAAAAAGAAGTTTGAGGTTTTAAAACTATAAAGAAGAAATAAAAAAAGGTGTGAACAAAAAGATTTAAGAAAAAAAAATGAAAATACAAAATATATAAAATAAAATTTGAGAAAAAGAAGAAAAAAATAAAAAATGAAGAGGCAAAAATATGAAATAAAAGAAAAAGAAAAAAATTTATAGAAAATTTTAAAACAAAGAAAAAAGTGAACAAAAAAGAATGATGGCATATAAAAAAAAAGTAAAAAAAAAGAAGAAAAATTTGGAAGGAGAAAAAGTTAATGAAAAAAATATAAAAATGCAATAGAAAATAAACCAAGAATGATAAAAGAAAAAAAGATAAAAAAATTAAAAATTCCAAAACTTTATAAAAATTTATGAAATTATGAATAAAGAAAGAAAATAAAATAAGAAAAAAAATTAAAGCAAAAGAAAAAAGATGGATAAAGCACGAAAAAAGAAAAATACAACAAAAAATTATAAAAAGTAAGAAAATGAAAAAGGACAAAAATTGAATAAAAATTTCAAAAATGAAATGGAATGACAAAATGAAAAAAAAAATTAGTTTAAAAAATACAAAAAATTAAAAAACATATAAGACCAAACAATCTAAAAAGTCTGACAAAAAATTAAAAAAGAGAAAAGTTAATGCAAAATAAAAAAAAAAGTATGAGAATTTAAAAACGCAAATAAGAAATGAAAGGAAATTTGTGGAAAAAAAAGAAAAGACAAAAGATTTGGAATAAAAAAGAGAAAAATAAAAATTTTTAAAACAGCGAAAAAATTAAAAAAAGTAAAAATGAAAACATATGAAAAAAAAAAAGCAAAAAGAAGGAAAATTGCAAAGGGAAAAAGTTATTAAGAAATTACAAAGTAGAAAAAAATAAATTAAGAGAAAAAATTAAATAAAATACCAAAAAAGGAAAAAATAAAAAATTAGCGAATCAAAAAAATATAAAAAGACAAAATGAATAATCAAATATAAAATGGAAAAAACTTTTAGTTTATAATTTACAAAGAAAAAGAAAAAAAAAATAACAAATAGAGGAAAAAGATATAAAATACGAAAGATGAAAAATAAAATAAAAGAAAGTGCACAAAAAAATAAGTTTGAGGTTTTAAAGTTATAAAGAAGAAGAAAAAAAGGTGTGAACAAAAAGATTTAAGAAAAAAATAAAAAATGAAAATACAAAATATATAAAATAAAATTTGAGAAAAAGAAGAAAAAAATAAAGAATGAAGAGGCAAAAATATGAAATAAAACAAAAAGAAAAAAATTTATAGAAAATTTTAAAACAAAGAAAAACCTGAGCGAAAAAGAATGAAAGCACATAAAAAAAGGTAAAAAAAAGAAGAAAAATTATAAAAATGCAACAGAAAATAACCAAGAATGATAAAAGAAAAAAAGATAGAAAAATAAAAAATTCCAAAACTTTATAAAAATTTATGAAATTATGAATAAAGAAAGAAAATAAAATAAGAAAAAAAATTAAAGCAAAAGAAAAAAGATAGATAAAGCACGAAAAAAGAAAAATACAACAAAAAATTATAAAAAGTAAGAAAATGAAAAAGGACAAAAATTGAATAAAAAATTCAAAAATGAAATGGAATGACAAAATGAAAAAAAAATTAGTTTAAAAAATACAAAAAATTAAAAAACATATAAGACCAAACAATCTAAAAAGTCTGACAAAAAATTAAAAAAGAGAAAAGTTAATGCAAAATAAAAAAAAAAAGTATGAGAATTTAAAAACGCAAATAAGAAATGAAAGGAAATTTGTGGAAAAAAAAAGAAAAGACAAAAGATTTGGAATAAAAAAGAGAAAAATAAAAATTTTTAAAACAACGAAAAAATTAAAAAAAGTAAAAATGAAAACATATGGAAAAAAAAAAGCAAAAAGAAGGAAAATTGCAAAGGGAAAAAGTTAGTAAAAATTTACAAAGTAAAAAAAAATTAGGGAATCAAAAAAAAAAAAAATAAACAAAGTAAGAAAATAAAAAATTAGGGAATCAAAAAATATAAAAAGACAAAATGAATAAAAATTTCAAATATAAAAAGAAAGTGCACAAAAAAAGAAGTTTGAGGTTTTAAAATTACAAAGAAGAAATAAAAAAAGGTGTGAACAAAAAGATTTAAGAAAAAAATAACAAATGAAAATATAAAATATATAAAAAAAATATTTGAGAAAAAAAATGAGAAAAAGAAGAAAAAAATAAAAAATGAAGAGGCAAAAATATGAAATAAAACAAAAATACAAAAAAAGGACAAAAATTGAATAAAAATTTCAAAAATGAAATGGAATGACAAAATGAAAAAAAATTAGTTTAAAAAATACAAAAAAATTGAAAAACATATAAGTCCTAACAATATAAAAATTCAGACAAAAAATTAAAAAAGAAAAAAGTTAATGCAAAATAAAAAAAAGTATGAGAATTTAAAAATGCAAATAAGAAATGAAAGGAAATTTGTGGAAAAAAAAAGAGAAGCAAGAAAAGACAAAAGATTTGGAATAAAAAATAGAAAAATAAAAATTTTTAAAACAAGGAAAAAATGAAAGCATATGAAAAAAAAGTAAAAAGAAGGAAATTGTGAAGGGAAAAAGTTATTAAAAAATTACAAAGTTGAAAAAAAATAAATTAAGAGAAAAAATAAAATAAAATACCCAGAAAGGAAAAATAAAAATAAACAAAGTAAGAAAATAAAAAATTAGCGAAGCAAAAAAATATAAAATGGAAAAAACTTTTAGTTTAGAATGTAGAAAGAAAAAGAAAAAAAAAAAACAAATAGAGGAAAAAGATATAAAATATGAAAGATGAAAAATAAAATAAAAGAAAGTGCACAAAAAAAGAAGTTTGAGGTTTTAAAATTATAAAGAAGAAATAAAAAAAAGGTGTGAACAAAAAGATTTAAGAAAAAAATAAAAAATGAAAATGCAAAATATATAAAATAAAATTTGAGAAAAAGAAGAAAAAAATAAAAAATGAAGAGGCAAAAATATGAAAAAAAAAATAAAAAGAAAAAAATTTATAGAAAATTTTAAAACAAAGAAAAAAGTGAACAAAAAAAAATGAAAGCACATAAAAAAAAAAAAGTAAAAAAAAGAAGAAAAATTTGAAAGGAGAAAAAGTTAATGAAAAATTATAAAAATGCAATAGAAAATAACCAAGAATGATAAAAGAAAAAAAGATAGAAAAATAAAAAATTCTAAAACTTTATAAAAATTTATGAAATTATAAATAAAGAAAGAAAATAAAATACTACAAAAAATTAAAGCAAAAGAAAAAAGATAAATAAAGCACAAAAAAACAAAAATACTACAAAAAATATAAAAAGTAAGAAAATGAAAAAGGACAAAAATTGAATAAAAATTTCAAAAATGAAATGGAATGACAAAATGAAAAAAATTAGTTTAAAAAATACAAAAAATTGAAAAACATATAAGTTCTAACAATATAAAAAGTTTGAGAATTTAAAAACACAAATAAGAAATGAAAGGAAATTTATGGAAAAAAAAAAGAATTGGAATAAAAAATAGAAAAATAAAATTTTTAAAACGACGAAAAATTAAAATAAGAAAAAAAATTAAAGCAAAAGAAAAAAGATAAATAAAGCATGAAAAAAAAAAAACAAAAATACAAAAAAAAAATTATAAAAGGTAAGAAAATGAAAGAGGACAAAAAATGAATAAAAATTTCAAAAATGAAATGGAATGACAAAATGAAAATAAAATTAGTTTAAAAAATAAAAAAAAAATTGAAAAACATATAAGACCTAACAATATAAAAAGTCAGACAAAAAATTAAAAAAGAGAAAAGTTAATGCAAAATAAAAAAAAAAAGTATGAGAATTTAAAAGCGCAAATAAGAAATGAAAGGAAATTTGAGGAAAAAAAGAGACAAAAGATTTGGAATAAAAAATAGAAAAATAGAAATTTTTAAAACAACAAAAAAAATTAAAACAAGTAAAAATGAAAGCTTATGAAAAAAAAAAGCAAAAAGAAGGCAAATTATGAAGGGAAAGAGTTATTAAAAAATTACAAAGTAGAAAAAAAAGAAAATAAAAAATAAATTAAGAGAAAAAATTAAATAAAATACCAAAAAAGGAAAAAATAAAAATAAACAAAGTAAGAAAATAAAAAATTAGCGAATCAAAAAATATAAAAAGACAAAATGAATAAAAATTTCAAATATAAAATGAAAAAAACTATTGGTTCAGAATGTACAAAGAAAAATAAAAAAAAATATAACAAACAGAGGAAAAAGATATAAAATATGAAAGATGAAAAATAAAATAAAAGAAAGTGCACAAAAAAAGAAGTTTGAGGTTTTAAAACTATAAAGAAGAAATAAAAAAAGGTGTGAACAAAAAGATTTAAGAAAAAAAAATGAAAATACAAAATATATAAAATAAAATTTGAGAAAAAGAAGAAAAAAATAAAAAATGAAGAGGCAAAAATATGAAATAAAAGAAAAAGAAAAAAATTTATAGAAAATTTTAAAACAAAGAAAAAAGTGAACAAAAAAGAATGATGGCATATAAAAAAAAAGTAAAAAAAAAGAAGAAAAATTTGGAAGGAGAAAAAGTTAATGAAAAAAATATAAAAATGCAATAGAAAATAAACCAAGAATGATAAAAGAAAAAAAGATAAAAAAATTAAAAATTCCAAAACTTTATAAAAATTTATGAAATTATGAATAAAGAAAGAAAATAAAATAAGAAAAAAAATTAAAGCAAAAGAAAAAAGATGGATAAAGCACGAAAAAAGAAAAATACAACAAAAAATTATAAAAAGTAAGAAAATGAAAAAGGACAAAAATTGAATAAAAATTTCAAAAATGAAATGGAATGACAAAATGAAAAAAAAAATTAGTTTAAAAAATACAAAAAATTAAAAAACATATAAGACCAAACAATCTAAAAAGTCTGACAAAAAATTAAAAAAGAGAAAAGTTAATGCAAAATAAAAAAAAAAAGTATGAGAATTTAAAAACGCAAATAAGAAATGAAAGGAAATTTGTGGAAAAAAAAGAAAAGACAAAAGATTTGGAATAAAAAAGAGAAAAATAAAAATTTTTAAAACAGCGAAAAAATTAAAAAAAGTAAAAATGAAAACATATGAAAAAAAAAAAGCAAAAAGAAGGAAAATTGCAAAGGGAAAAAGTTATTAAGAAATTACAAAGTAGAAAAAAATAAATTAAGAGAAAAAATTAAATAAAATACCAAAAAAGGAAAAAATAAAAAATTAGCGAATCAAAAAAATATAAAAAGACAAAATGAATAATCAAATATAAAATGGAAAAAACTTTTAGTTTATAATTTACAAAGAAAAAGAAAAAAAAAATAACAAATAGAGGAAAAAGATATAAAATACGAAAGATGAAAAATAAAATAAAAGAAAGTGCACAAAAAAATAAGTTTGAGGTTTTAAAGTTATAAAGAAGAAGAAAAAAAGGTGTGAACAAAAAGATTTAAGAAAAAAATAAAAAATGAAAATACAAAATATATAAAATAAAATTTGAGAAAAAGAAGAAAAAAATAAAGAATGAAGAGGCAAAAATATGAAATAAAACAAAAAGAAAAAAATTTATAGAAAATTTTAAAACAAAGAAAAACCTGAGCGAAAAAGAATGAAAGCACATAAAAAAAGGTAAAAAAAAGAAGAAAAATTATAAAAATGCAACAGAAAATAACCAAGAATGATAAAAGAAAAAAAGATAGAAAAATAAAAAATTCCAAAACTTTATAAAAATTTATGAAATTATGAATAAAGAAAGAAAATAAAATAAGAAAAAAAATTAAAGCAAAAGAAAAAAGATAGATAAAGCACGAAAAAAGAAAAATACAACAAAAAATTATAAAAAGTAAGAAAATGAAAAAGGACAAAAATTGAATAAAAAATTCAAAAATGAAATGGAATGACAAAATGAAAAAAAAATTAGTTTAAAAAATACAAAAAATTAAAAAACATATAAGACCAAACAATCTAAAAAGTCTGACAAAAAATTAAAAAAGAGAAAAGTTAATGCAAAATAAAAAAAAAAAGTATGAGAATTTAAAAACGCAAATAAGAAATGAAAGGAAATTTGTGGAAAAAAAAAGAAAAGACAAAAGATTTGGAATAAAAAAGAGAAAAATAAAAATTTTTAAAACAACGAAAAAATTAAAAAAAGTAAAAATGAAAACATATGGAAAAAAAAAAGCAAAAAGAAGGAAAATTGCAAAGGGAAAAAGTTAGTAAAAATTTACAAAGTAAAAAAAAATTAGGGAATCAAAAAAAAAAAAAATAAACAAAGTAAGAAAATAAAAAATTAGGGAATCAAAAAATATAAAAAGACAAAATGAATAAAAATTTCAAATATAAAAAGAAAGTGCACAAAAAAAGAAGTTTGAGGTTTTAAAATTACAAAGAAGAAATAAAAAAAGGTGTGAACAAAAAGATTTAAGAAAAAAATAACAAATGAAAATATAAAATATATAAAAAAAATATTTGAGAAAAAAAATGAGAAAAAGAAGAAAAAAATAAAAAATGAAGAGGCAAAAATATGAAATAAAACAAAAATACAAAAAAAGGACAAAAATTGAATAAAAATTTCAAAAATGAAATGGAATGACAAAATGAAAAAAAATTAGTTTAAAAAATACAAAAAAATTGAAAAACATATAAGTCCTAACAATATAAAAATTCAGACAAAAAATTAAAAAAGAAAAAAGTTAATGCAAAATAAAAAAAAGTATGAGAATTTAAAAATGCAAATAAGAAATGAAAGGAAATTTGTGGAAAAAAAAAGAGAAGCAAGAAAAGACAAAAGATTTGGAATAAAAAATAGAAAAATAAAAATTTTTAAAACAAGGAAAAAATGAAAGCATATGAAAAAAAAGTAAAAAGAAGGAAATTGTGAAGGGAAAAAGTTATTAAAAAATTACAAAGTTGAAAAAAAATAAATTAAGAGAAAAAATAAAATAAAATACCCAGAAAGGAAAAATAAAAATAAACAAAGTAAGAAAATAAAAAATTAGCGAAGCAAAAAAATATAAAATGGAAAAAACTTTTAGTTTAGAATGTAGAAAGAAAAAGAAAAAAAAAAAACAAATAGAGGAAAAAGATATAAAATATGAAAGATGAAAAATAAAATAAAAGAAAGTGCACAAAAAAAGAAGTTTGAGGTTTTAAAATTATAAAGAAGAAATAAAAAAAAGGTGTGAACAAAAAGATTTAAGAAAAAAATAAAAAATGAAAATGCAAAATATATAAAATAAAATTTGAGAAAAAGAAGAAAAAAATAAAAAATGAAGAGGCAAAAATATGAAAAAAAAAATAAAAAGAAAAAAATTTATAGAAAATTTTAAAACAAAGAAAAAAGTGAACAAAAAAAAATGAAAGCACATAAAAAAAAAAAAGTAAAAAAAAGAAGAAAAATTTGAAAGGAGAAAAAGTTAATGAAAAATTATAAAAATGCAATAGAAAATAACCAAGAATGATAAAAGAAAAAAAGATAGAAAAATAAAAAATTCTAAAACTTTATAAAAATTTATGAAATTATAAATAAAGAAAGAAAATAAAATACTACAAAAAATTAAAGCAAAAGAAAAAAGATAAATAAAGCACAAAAAAACAAAAATACTACAAAAAATATAAAAAGTAAGAAAATGAAAAAGGACAAAAATTGAATAAAAATTTCAAAAATGAAATGGAATGACAAAATGAAAAAAATTAGTTTAAAAAATACAAAAAATTGAAAAACATATAAGTTCTAACAATATAAAAAGTTTGAGAATTTAAAAACACAAATAAGAAATGAAAGGAAATTTATGGAAAAAAAAAAAGAATTGGAATAAAAAATAGAAAAATAAAATTTTTAAAACGACGAAAAATTAAAATAAGAAAAAAAATTAAAGCAAAAGAAAAAAGATAAATAAAGCATGAAAAAAAAAAAACAAAAATACAAAAAAAAAATTATAAAAGGTAAGAAAATGAAAGAGGACAAAAAATGAATAAAAATTTCAAAAATGAAATGGAATGACAAAATGAAAATAAAATTAGTTTAAAAAATAAAAAAAAAAATTGAAAAACATATAAGACCTAACAATATAAAAAGTCAGACAAAAAATTAAAAAAGAGAAAAGTTAATGCAAAATAAAAAAAAAAAGTATGAGAATTTAAAAGCGCAAATAAGAAATGAAAGGAAATTTGAGGAAAAAAAGAGACAAAAGATTTGGAATAAAAAATAGAAAAATAGAAATTTTTAAAACAACAAAAAAAATTAAAACAAGTAAAAATGAAAGCTTATGAAAAAAAAAAGCAAAAAGAAGGCAAATTATGAAGGGAAAGAGTTATTAAAAAATTACAAAGTAGAAAAAAAAGAAAATAAAAAATAAATTAAGAGAAAAAATTAAATAAAATACCAAAAAAGGAAAAAATAAAAATAAACAAAGTAAGAAAATAAAAAATTAGCGAATCAAAAAATATAAAAAGACAAAATGAATAAAAATTTCAAATATAAAATGAAAAAAACTATTGGTTCAGAATGTACAAAGAAAAATAAAAAAAAATATAACAAACAGAGGAAAAAGATATAAAATATGAAAGATGAAAAATAAAATAAAAGAAAGTGCACAAAAAAAGAAGTTTGAGGTTTTAAAACTATAAAGAAGAAATAAAAAAAGGTGTGAACAAAAAGATTTAAGAAAAAAAAATGAAAATACAAAATATATAAAATAAAATTTGAGAAAAAGAAGAAAAAAATAAAAAATGAAGAGGCAAAAATATGAAATAAAAGAAAAAGAAAAAAATTTATAGAAAATTTTAAAACAAAGAAAAAAGTGAACAAAAAAGAATGATGGCATATAAAAAAAAAGTAAAAAAAAAGAAGAAAAATTTGGAAGGAGAAAAAGTTAATGAAAAAAATATAAAAATGCAATAGAAAATAAACCAAGAATGATAAAAGAAAAAAAGATAAAAAAATTAAAAATTCCAAAACTTTATAAAAATTTATGAAATTATGAATAAAGAAAGAAAATAAAATAAGAAAAAAAATTAAAGCAAAAGAAAAAAGATGGATAAAGCACGAAAAAAGAAAAATACAACAAAAAATTATAAAAAGTAAGAAAATGAAAAAGGACAAAAATTGAATAAAAATTTCAAAAATGAAATGGAATGACAAAATGAAAAAAAAAATTAGTTTAAAAAATACAAAAAATTAAAAAACATATAAGACCAAACAATCTAAAAAGTCTGACAAAAAATTAAAAAAGAGAAAAGTTAATGCAAAATAAAAAAAAAAAGTATGAGAATTTAAAAACGCAAATAAGAAATGAAAGGAAATTTGTGGAAAAAAAAGAAAAGACAAAAGATTTGGAATAAAAAAGAGAAAAATAAAAATTTTTAAAACAGCGAAAAAATTAAAAAAAGTAAAAATGAAAACATATGAAAAAAAAAAAGCAAAAAGAAGGAAAATTGCAAAGGGAAAAAGTTATTAAGAAATTACAAAGTAGAAAAAAATAAATTAAGAGAAAAAATTAAATAAAATACCAAAAAAGGAAAAAATAAAAAATTAGCGAATCAAAAAAATATAAAAAGACAAAATGAATAATCAAATATAAAATGGAAAAAACTTTTAGTTTATAATTTACAAAGAAAAAGAAAAAAAAAATAACAAATAGAGGAAAAAGATATAAAATACGAAAGATGAAAAATAAAATAAAAGAAAGTGCACAAAAAAATAAGTTTGAGGTTTTAAAGTTATAAAGAAGAAGAAAAAAAGGTGTGAACAAAAAGATTTAAGAAAAAAATAAAAAATGAAAATACAAAATATATAAAATAAAATTTGAGAAAAAGAAGAAAAAAATAAAGAATGAAGAGGCAAAAATATGAAATAAAACAAAAAGAAAAAAATTTATAGAAAATTTTAAAACAAAGAAAAACCTGAGCGAAAAAGAATGAAAGCACATAAAAAAAGGTAAAAAAAAGAAGAAAAATTATAAAAATGCAACAGAAAATAACCAAGAATGATAAAAGAAAAAAAGATAGAAAAATAAAAAATTCCAAAACTTTATAAAAATTTATGAAATTATGAATAAAGAAAGAAAATAAAATAAGAAAAAAAATTAAAGCAAAAGAAAAAAGATAGATAAAGCACGAAAAAAGAAAAATACAACAAAAAATTATAAAAAGTAAGAAAATGAAAAAGGACAAAAATTGAATAAAAAATTCAAAAATGAAATGGAATGACAAAATGAAAAAAAAATTAGTTTAAAAAATACAAAAAATTAAAAAACATATAAGACCAAACAATCTAAAAAGTCTGACAAAAAATTAAAAAAGAGAAAAGTTAATGCAAAATAAAAAAAAAAAGTATGAGAATTTAAAAACGCAAATAAGAAATGAAAGGAAATTTGTGGAAAAAAAAAGAAAAGACAAAAGATTTGGAATAAAAAAGAGAAAAATAAAAATTTTTAAAACAACGAAAAAATTAAAAAAAGTAAAAATGAAAACATATGGAAAAAAAAAAGCAAAAAGAAGGAAAATTGCAAAGGGAAAAAGTTAGTAAAAATTTACAAAGTAAAAAAAAATTAGGGAATCAAAAAAAAAAAAAATAAACAAAGTAAGAAAATAAAAAATTAGGGAATCAAAAAATATAAAAAGACAAAATGAATAAAAATTTCAAATATAAAAAGAAAGTGCACAAAAAAAGAAGTTTGAGGTTTTAAAATTACAAAGAAGAAATAAAAAAAGGTGTGAACAAAAAGATTTAAGAAAAAAATAACAAATGAAAATATAAAATATATAAAAAAAATATTTGAGAAAAAAAATGAGAAAAAGAAGAAAAAAATAAAAAATGAAGAGGCAAAAATATGAAATAAAACAAAAATACAAAAAAAGGACAAAAATTGAATAAAAATTTCAAAAATGAAATGGAATGACAAAATGAAAAAAAATTAGTTTAAAAAATACAAAAAAATTGAAAAACATATAAGTCCTAACAATATAAAAATTCAGACAAAAAATTAAAAAAGAAAAAAGTTAATGCAAAATAAAAAAAAGTATGAGAATTTAAAAATGCAAATAAGAAATGAAAGGAAATTTGTGGAAAAAAAAAGAGAAGCAAGAAAAGACAAAAGATTTGGAATAAAAAATAGAAAAATAAAAATTTTTAAAACAAGGAAAAAATGAAAGCATATGAAAAAAAAGTAAAAAGAAGGAAATTGTGAAGGGAAAAAGTTATTAAAAAATTACAAAGTTGAAAAAAAATAAATTAAGAGAAAAAATAAAATAAAATACCCAGAAAGGAAAAATAAATTACAAAGAAGAAATAAAAAAAGGTGTGAACAAAAAGATTTAAGAAAAAAATAACAAATGAAAATATAAAATATATAAAAAAAATATTTGAGAAAAAAAATGAGAAAAAGAAGAAAAAAATAAAAAATGAAGAGGCAAAAATATGAAATAAAACAAAAATACAAAAAAAGGACAAAAATTGAATAAAAATTTCAAAAATGAAATGGAATGACAAAATGAAAAAAAATTAGTTTAAAAAATACAAAAAAATTGAAAAACATATAAGTCCTAACAATATAAAAATTCAGACAAAAAATTAAAAAAGAAAAAAGTTAATGCAAAATAAAAAAAAAGTATGAGAATTTAAAAATGCAAGTAAGAAATGAAAGGAAATTTGTGGAAAAAAAAAGAGAAGCAAGAAAAGACAAAAGATTTGGAATAAAAAATAGAAAAATAAAAATTTTTAAAACAAGGAAAAAATGAAAGCATATGAAAAAAAAGTAAAAAGAAGGAAATTGTGAAGGGAAAAAGTTATTAAAAAATTACAAAGTTGAAAAAAAATAAATTAAGAGAAAAAATAAAATAAAATACCCAGAAAGGAAAAATAAAAATAAACAAAGTAAGAAAATAAAAAATTAGCGAAGCAAAAAAATATAAAAAGACAAATGAATAAAAATTTCAAATATAAAATGGAAAAAACTTTTAGTTTAGAATGTAGAAAGAAAAAGAAAAAAAAAAACAAATAGAGGAAAAAGATATAAAATATGAAAGATGAAAAATAAAATAAAAGAAAGTGCACAAAAAAAGAAGTTTGAGGTTTTAAAATTATAAAGAAGAAATAAAAAAAAGGTGTGAACAAAAAGATTTAAGAAAAAAATAAAAAATGAAAATGCAAAATATATAAAATAAAATTTGAGAAAAAGAAGAAAAAAATAAAAAATGAAGAGGCAAAAATATGAAAAAAAAAATAAAAAGAAAAAAATTTATAGAAAATTTTAAAACAAAGAAAAAAGTGAACAAAAAAAAATGAAAGCACATAAAAAAAAAAAGTAAAAAAAAGAAGAAAAATTTGAAAGGAGAAAAAGTTAATGAAAAATTATAAAAATGCAATAGAAAATAACCAAGAATGATAAAAGAAAAAAAGATAGAAAAATAAAAAATTCTAAAACTTTATAAAAATTTATGAAATTATAAATAAAGAAAGAAAATAAAATACTACAAAAAATTAAAGCAAAAGAAAAAAGATAAATAAAGCACAAAAAAACAAAAATACTACAAAAAATATAAAAAGTAAGAAAATGAAAAAGGACAAAAATTGAATAAAAATTTCAAAAATGAAATGGAATGACAAAATGAAAAAAATTAGTTTAAAAAATACAAAAAATTGAAAAACATATAAGTTCTAACAATATAAAAAGTTTGAGAATTTAAAAACACAAATAAGAAATGAAAGGAAATTTATGGAAAAAAAAAAAGAATTGGAATAAAAAATAGAAAAATAAAATTTTTAAAACGACGAAAAATTAAAATAAGAAAAAAAATTAAAGCAAAAGAAAAAAGATAAATAAAGCATGAAAAAAAAAAACAAAAATACAAAAAAAAATTATAAAAGGTAAGAAAATGAAAGAGGACAAAAAATGAATAAAAATTTCAAAAATGAAATGGAATGACAAAATGAAAATAAAATTAGTTTAAAAAATAAAAAAAAAATTGAAAAACATATAAGACCTAACAATATAAAAAGTCAGACAAAAAATTAAAAAAGAGAAAAGTTAATGCAAAATAAAAAAAAAAAGTATGAGAATTTAAAAGCGCAAATAAGAAATGAAAGGAAATTTGAGGAAAAAAAGAGACAAAAGATTTGGAATAAAAAATAGAAAAATAGAAATTTTTAAAACAACAAAAAAAATTAAAACAAGTAAAAATGAAAGCTTATGAAAAAAAAAAGCAAAAAGAAGGCAAATTATGAAGGGAAAGAGTTATTAAAAAATTACAAAGTAGAAAAAAAAGAAAATAAAAAATAAATTAAGAGAAAAAATTAAATAAAATACCAAAAAAGGAAAAAATAAAAATAAACAAAGTAAGAAAATAAAAAATTAGCGAATCAAAAAATATAAAAAGACAAAATGAATAAAAATTTCAAATATAAAATGAAAAAAACTATTGGTTCAGAATGTACAAAGAAAAATAAAAAAAAATATAACAAACAGAGGAAAAAGATATAAAATATGAAAGATGAAAAATAAAATAAAAGAAAGTGCACAAAAAAAGAAGTTTGAGGTTTTAAAACTATAAAGAAGAAATAAAAAAAGGTGTGAACAAAAAGATTTAAGAAAAAAAAATGAAAATACAAAATATATAAAATAAAATTTGAGAAAAAGAAGAAAAAAATAAAAAATGAAGAGGCAAAAATATGAAATAAAAGAAAAAGAAAAAAATTTATAGAAAATTTTAAAACAAAGAAAAAAGTGAACAAAAAAGAATGATGGCATATAAAAAAAAAGTAAAAAAAAAGAAGAAAAATTTGGAAGGAGAAAAAGTTAATGAAAAAAATATAAAAATGCAATAGAAAATAAACCAAGAATGATAAAAGAAAAAAAGATAAAAAAATTAAAAATTCCAAAACTTTATAAAAATTTATGAAATTATGAATAAAGAAAGAAAATAAAATAAGAAAAAAAATTAAAGCAAAAGAAAAAAGATGGATAAAGCACGAAAAAAGAAAAATACAACAAAAAATTATAAAAAGTAAGAAAATGAAAAAGGACAAAAATTGAATAAAAATTTCAAAAATGAAATGGAATGACAAAATGAAAAAAAAAATTAGTTTAAAAAATACAAAAAATTAAAAAACATATAAGACCAAACAATCTAAAAAGTCTGACAAAAAATTAAAAAAGAGAAAAGTTAATGCAAAATAAAAAAAAAAGTATGAGAATTTAAAAACGCAAATAAGAAATGAAAGGAAATTTGTGGAAAAAAAAGAAAAGACAAAAGATTTGGAATAAAAAAGAGAAAAATAAAAATTTTTAAAACAGCGAAAAAATTAAAAAAAGTAAAAATGAAAACATATGAAAAAAAAAAAGCAAAAAGAAGGAAAATTGCAAAGGGAAAAAGTTATTAAGAAATTACAAAGTAGAAAAAAATAAATTAAGAGAAAAAATTAAATAAAATACCAAAAAAGGAAAAAATAAAAAATTAGCGAATCAAAAAAATATAAAAAGACAAAATGAATAATCAAATATAAAATGGAAAAAACTTTTAGTTTATAATTTACAAAGAAAAAGAAAAAAAATAACAAATAGAGGAAAAAGATATAAAATACGAAAGATGAAAAATAAAATAAAAGAAAGTGCACAAAAAAATAAGTTTGAGGTTTTAAAGTTATAAAGAAGAAGAAAAAAAGGTGTGAACAAAAAGATTTAAGAAAAAAATAAAAAATGAAAATACAAAATATATAAAATAAAATTTGAGAAAAAGAAGAAAAAAATAAAGAATGAAGAGGCAAAAATATGAAATAAAACAAAAAGAAAAAAATTTATAGAAAATTTTAAAACAAAGAAAAACCTGAGCGAAAAAGAATGAAAGCACATAAAAAAAGGTAAAAAAAAGAAGAAAAATTATAAAAATGCAACAGAAAATAACCAAGAATGATAAAAGAAAAAAAGATAGAAAAATAAAAAATTCCAAAACTTTATAAAAATTTATGAAATTATGAATAAAGAAAGAAAATAAAATAAGAAAAAAAATTAAAGCAAAAGAAAAAAGATAGATAAAGCACGAAAAAAGAAAAATACAACAAAAAATTATAAAAAGTAAGAAAATGAAAAAGGACAAAAATTGAATAAAAAATTCAAAAATGAAATGGAATGACAAAATGAAAAAAAAATTAGTTTAAAAAATACAAAAAATTAAAAAACATATAAGACCAAACAATCTAAAAAGTCTGACAAAAAATTAAAAAAGAGAAAAGTTAATGCAAAATAAAAAAAAAAAAGTATGAGAATTTAAAAACGCAAATAAGAAATGAAAGGAAATTTGTGGAAAAAAAAAAGAAAAGACAAAAGATTTGGAATAAAAAAGAGAAAAATAAAAATTTTTAAAACAACGAAAAAATTAAAAAAAGTAAAAATGAAAACATATGGAAAAAAAAAAGCAAAAAGAAGGAAAATTGCAAAGGGAAAAAGTTAGTAAAAATTTACAAAGTAAAAAAAAATTAGGGAATAAAAAAAAAAAAAAAATAAACAAAGTAAGAAAATAAAAAATTAGGGAATCAAAAAATATAAAAAGACAAAATGAATAAAAATTTCAAATATAAAAAGAAAGTGCACAAAAAAAGAAGTTTGAGGTTTTAAAATTACAAAGAAGAAATAAAAAAAGGTGTGAACAAAAAGATTTAAGAAAAAAATAACAAATGAAAATATAAAATATATAAAAAAAATATTTGAGAAAAAAAATGAGAAAAAGAAGAAAAAAATAAAAAATGAAGAGGCAAAAATATGAAATAAAACAAAAATACAAAAAAAGGACAAAAATTGAATAAAAATTTCAAAAATGAAATGGAATGACAAAATGAAAAAAAATTAGTTTAAAAAATACAAAAAAATTGAAAAACATATAAGTCCTAACAATATAAAAATTCAGACAAAAAATTAAAAAAGAAAAAAGTTAATGCAAAATAAAAAAAAAGTATGAGAATTTAAAAATGCAAGTAAGAAATGAAAGGAAATTTGTGGAAAAAAAAAGAGAAGCAAGAAAAGACAAAAGATTTGGAATAAAAAATAGAAAAATAAAAATTTTTAAAACAAGGAAAAAATGAAAGCATATGAAAAAAAAGTAAAAAGAAGGAAATTGTGAAGGGAAAAAGTTATTAAAAAATTACAAAGTTGAAAAAAAATAAATTAAGAGAAAAAATAAAATAAAATACCCAGAAAGGAAAAATAAAAATAAACAAAGTAAGAAAATAAAAAATTAGCGAAGCAAAAAAATATAAAAAGACAAATGAATAAAAATTTCAAATATAAAATGGAAAAAACTTTTAGTTTAGAATGTAGAAAGAAAAAGAAAAAAAAAAAACAAATAGAGGAAAAAGATATAAAATATGAAAGATGAAAAATAAAATAAAAGAAAGTGCACAAAAAAAGAAGTTTGAGGTTTTAAAATTATAAAGAAGAAATAAAAAAAAGGTGTGAACAAAAAGATTTAAGAAAAAAATAAAAAATGAAAATGCAAAATATATAAAATAAAATTTGAGAAAAAGAAGAAAAAAATAAAAAATGAAGAGGCAAAAATATGAAAAAAAAAATAAAAAGAAAAAAATTTATAGAAAATTTTAAAACAAAGAAAAAAGTGAACAAAAAAAAATGAAAGCACATAAAAAAAAAAAAGTAAAAAAAAGAAGAAAAATTTGAAAGGAGAAAAAGTTAATGAAAAATTATAAAAATGCAATAGAAAATAACCAAGAATGATAAAAGAAAAAAAGATAGAAAAATAAAAAATTCTAAAACTTTATAAAAATTTATGAAATTATAAATAAAGAAAGAAAATAAAATACTACAAAAAATTAAAGCAAAAGAAAAAAGATAAATAAAGCACAAAAAAACAAAAATACTACAAAAAATATAAAAAGTAAGAAAATGAAAAAGGACAAAAATTGAATAAAAATTTCAAAAATGAAATGGAATGACAAAATGAAAAAAATTAGTTTAAAAAATACAAAAAATTGAAAAACATATAAGTTCTAACAATATAAAAAGTTTGAGAATTTAAAAACACAAATAAGAAATGAAAGGAAATTTATGGAAAAAAAAAAAGAATTGGAATAAAAAATAGAAAAATAAAATTTTTAAAACGACGAAAAATTAAAATAAGAAAAAAAATTAAAGCAAAAGAAAAAAGATAAATAAAGCATGAAAAAAAAAAAACAAAAATACAAAAAAAAAATTATAAAAGGTAAGAAAATGAAAGAGGACAAAAAATGAATAAAAATTTCAAAAATGAAATGGAATGACAAAATGAAAATAAAATTAGTTTAAAAAATAAAAAAAAAATTGAAAAACATATAAGACCTAACAATATAAAAAGTCAGACAAAAAATTAAAAAAGAGAAAAGTTAATGCAAAATAAAAAAAAAAAGTATGAGAATTTAAAAGCGCAAATAAGAAATGAAAGGAAATTTGAGGAAAAAAAGAGACAAAAGATTTGGAATAAAAAATAGAAAAATAGAAATTTTTAAAACAACAAAAAAAATTAAAACAAGTAAAAATGAAAGCTTATGAAAAAAAAAAGCAAAAAGAAGGCAAATTATGAAGGGAAAGAGTTATTAAAAAATTACAAAGTAGAAAAAAAAGAAAATAAAAAATAAATTAAGAGAAAAAATTAAATAAAATACCAAAAAAGGAAAAAATAAAAATAAACAAAGTAAGAAAATAAAAAATTAGCGAATCAAAAAATATAAAAAGACAAAATGAATAAAAATTTCAAATATAAAATGAAAAAAACTATTGGTTCAGAATGTACAAAGAAAAATAAAAAAAATATAACAAACAGAGGAAAAAGATATAAAATATGAAAGATGAAAAATAAAATAAAAGAAAGTGCACAAAAAAAGAAGTTTGAGGTTTTAAAACTATAAAGAAGAAATAAAAAAAGGTGTGAACAAAAAGATTTAAGAAAAAAAAATGAAAATACAAAATATATAAAATAAAATTTGAGAAAAAGAAGAAAAAAATAAAAAATGAAGAGGCAAAAATATGAAATAAAAGAAAAAGAAAAAAATTCATAGAAAATTTTAAAACAAAGAAAAAAGTGAACAAAAAAGAATGATGGCATATAAAAAAAAAGTAAAAAAAAAGAAGAAAAATTTGGAAGGAGAAAAAGTTAATGAAAAAAATATAAAAATGCAATAGAAAATAAACCAAGAATGATAAAAGAAAAAAAGATAAAAAAATTAAAAATTCCAAAACTTTATAAAAATTTATGAAATTATGAATAAAGAAAGAAAATAAAATAAGAAAAAAAATTAAAGCAAAAGAAAAAAGATGGATAAAGCACGAAAAAAGAAAAATACAACAAAAAATTATAAAAAGTAAGAAAATGAAAAAGGACAAAAATTGAATAAAAATTTCAAAAATGAAATGGAATGACAAAATGAAAAAAAAAATTAGTTTAAAAAATACAAAAAATTAAAAAACATATAAGACCAAACAATCTAAAAAGTCTGACAAAAAATTAAAAAAGAGAAAAGTTAATGCAAAATAAAAAAAAAAAGTATGAGAATTTAAAAACGCAAATAAGAAATGAAAGGAAATTTGTGGAAAAAAAAGAAAAGACAAAAGATTTGGAATAAAAAAGAGAAAAATAAAAATTTTTAAAACAGCGAAAAAATTAAAAAAAGTAAAAATGAAAACATATGAAAAAAAAAAAGCAAAAAGAAGGAAAATTGCAAAGGGAAAAAGTTATTAAGAAATTACAAAGTAGAAAAAAATAAATTAAGAGAAAAAATTAAATAAAATACCAAAAAAGGAAAAAATAAAAAATTAGCGAATCAAAAAAATATAAAAAGACAAAATGAAAAATCAAATATAAAATGGAAAAAACTTTTAGTTTATAATTTACAAAGAAAAAGAAAAAAAAAATAACAAATAGAGGAAAAAGATATAAAATACGAAAGATGAAAAATAAAATAAAAGAAAGTGCACAAAAAAATAAGTTTGAGGTTTTAAAGTTATAAAGAAGAAGAAAAAAAGGTGTGAACAAAAAGATTTAAGAAAAAAATAAAAAATGAAAATACAAAATATATAAAATAAAATTTGAGAAAAAGAAGAAAAAAATAAAGAATGAAGAGGCAAAAATATGAAATAAAACAAAAAGAAAAAAATTTATAGAAAATTTTAAAACAAAGAAAAACCTGAGCGAAAAAGAATGAAAGCACATAAAAAAAGGTAAAAAAAAGAAGAAAAATTATAAAAATGCAACAGAAAATAACCAAGAATGATAAAAGAAAAAAAGATAGAAAAATAAAAAATTCCAAAACTTTATAAAAATTTATGAAATTATGAATAAAGAAAGAAAATAAAATAAGAAAAAAAATTAAAGCAAAAGAAAAAAGATAGATAAAGCACGAAAAAAGAAAAATACAACAAAAAATTATAAAAAGTAAGAAAATGAAAAAGGACAAAAATTGAATAAAAAATTCAAAAATGAAATGGAATGACAAAATGAAAAAAAAATTAGTTTAAAAAATACAAAAAATTAAAAAACATATAAGACCAAACAATCTAAAAAGTCTGACAAAAAATTAAAAAAGAGAAAAGTTAATGCAAAATAAAAAAAAAAAGTATGAGAATTTAAAAACGCAAATAAGAAATGAAAGGAAATTTGTGGAAAAAAAAAGAAAAGACAAAAGATTTGGAATAAAAAAGAGAAAAATAAAAATTTTTAAAACAACGAAAAAATTAAAAAAAGTAAAAATGAAAACATATGGAAAAAAAAAAGCAAAAAGAAGGAAAATTGCAAAGGGAAAAAGTTAGTAAAAATTTACAAAGTAAAAAAAAATTAGGGAATAAAAAAAAAAAATAAATAAACAAAGTAAGAAAATAAAAAATTAGGGAATCAAAAAATATAAAAAGACAAAATGAATAAAAATTTCAAATATAAAAAGAAAGTGCACAAAAAAAGAAGTTTGAGGTTTTAAAATTACAAAGAAGAAATAAAAAAAGGTGTGAACAAAAAGATTTAAGAAAAAAATAACAAATGAAAATATAAAATATATAAAAAAAATATTTGAGAAAAAAAATGAGAAAAAGAAGAAAAAAATAAAAAATGAAGAGGCAAAAATATGAAATAAAACAAAAATACAAAAAAAGGACAAAAATTGAATAAAAATTTCAAAAATGAAATGGAATGACAAAATGAAAAAAAATTAGTTTAAAAAATACAAAAAAATTGAAAAACATATAAGTCCTAACAATATAAAAATTCAGACAAAAAATTAAAAAAGAAAAAAGTTAATGCAAAATAAAAAAAAAGTATGAGAATTTAAAAATGCAAATAAGAAATGAAAGGAAATTTGTGGAAAAAAAAAGAGAAGCAAGAAAAGACAAAAGATTTGGAATAAAAAATAGAAAAATAAAAATTTTTAAAACAAGGAAAAAATGAAAGCATATGAAAAAAAAGTAAAAAGAAGGAAATTGTGAAGGGAAAAAGTTATTAAAAAATTACAAAGTTGAAAAAAAATAAATTAAGAGAAAAAATAAAATAAAATACCCAGAAAGGAAAAATAAAAATAAACAAAGTAAGAAAATAAAAAATTAGCGAAGCAAAAAAATATAAAAAGACAAATGAATAAAAATTTCAAATATAAAATGGAAAAAACTTTTAGTTTAGAATGTAGAAAGAAAAAGAAAAAAAAAAAACAAATAGAGGAAAAAGATATAAAATATGAAAGATGAAAAATAAAATAAAAGAAAGTGCACAAAAAAAGAAGTTTGAGGTTTTAAAATTATAAAGAAGAAATAAAAAAAAGGTGTGAACAAAAAGATTTAAGAAAAAAATAAAAAATGAAAATGCAAAATATATAAAATAAAATTTGAGAAAAAGAAGAAAAAAATAAAAAATGAAGAGGCAAAAATATGAAAAAAAAAATAAAAAGAAAAAAATTTATAGAAAATTTTAAAACAAAGAAAAAAGTGAACAAAAAAAAATGAAAGCACATAAAAAAAAAAAGTAAAAAAAAGAAGAAAAATTTGAAAGGAGAAAAAGTTAATGAAAAATTATAAAAATGCAATAGAAAATAACCAAGAATGATAAAAGAAAAAAAGATAGAAAAATAAAAAATTCTAAAACTTTATAAAAATTTATGAAATTATAAATAAAGAAAGAAAATAAAATACTACAAAAAATTAAAGCAAAAGAAAAAAGATAAATAAAGCACAAAAAAACAAAAATACTACAAAAAATATAAAAAGTAAGAAAATGAAAAAGGACAAAAATTGAATAAAAATTTCAAAAATGAAATGGAATGACAAAATGAAAAAAATTAGTTTAAAAAATACAAAAAATTGAAAAACATATAAGTTCTAACAATATAAAAAGTTTGAGAATTTAAAAACACAAATAAGAAATGAAAGGAAATTTATGGAAAAAAAAAAGAATTGGAATAAAAAATAGAAAAATAAAATTTTTAAAACGACGAAAAATTAAAATAAGAAAAAAAATTAAAGCAAAAGAAAAAAGATAAATAAAGCATGAAAAAAAAAAACAAAAATACAAAAAAAAATTATAAAAGGTAAGAAAATGAAAGAGGACAAAAAATGAATAAAAATTTCAAAAATGAAATGGAATGACAAAATGAAAATAAAATTAGTTTAAAAAATAAAAAAAAAAATTGAAAAACATATAAGACCTAACAATATAAAAAGTCAGACAAAAAATTAAAAAAGAGAAAAGTTAATGCAAAATAAAAAAAAAAAGTATGAGAATTTAAAAGCGCAAATAAGAAATGAAAGGAAATTTGAGGAAAAAAAGAGACAAAAGATTTGGAATAAAAAATAGAAAAATAGAAATTTTTAAAACAACAAAAAAAATTAAAACAAGTAAAAATGAAAGCTTATGAAAAAAAAAAGCAAAAAGAAGGCAAATTATGAAGGGAAAGAGTTATTAAAAAATTACAAAGTAGAAAAAAAAGAAAATAAAAAATAAATTAAGAGAAAAAATTAAATAAAATACCAAAAAAGGAAAAAATAAAAATAAACAAAGTAAGAAAATAAAAAATTAGCGAATCAAAAAATATAAAAAGACAAAATGAATAAAAATTTCAAATATAAAATGAAAAAAACTATTGGTTCAGAATGTACAAAGAAAAATAAAAAAAATATAACAAACAGAGGAAAAAGATATAAAATATGAAAGATGAAAAATAAAATAAAAGAAAGTGCACAAAAAAAGAAGTTTGAGGTTTTAAAACTATAAAGAAGAAATAAAAAAAGGTGTGAACAAAAAGATTTAAGAAAAAAAAATGAAAATACAAAATATATAAAATAAAATTTGAGAAAAAGAAGAAAAAAATAAAAAATGAAGAGGCAAAAATATGAAATAAAAGAAAAAGAAAAAAATTCATAGAAAATTTTAAAACAAAGAAAAAAGTGAACAAAAAAGAATGATGGCATATAAAAAAAAAGTAAAAAAAAAGAAGAAAAATTTGGAAGGAGAAAAAGTTAATGAAAAAAATATAAAAATGCAATAGAAAATAAACCAAGAATGATAAAAGAAAAAAAGATAAAAAAATTAAAAATTCCAAAACTTTATAAAAATTTATGAAATTATGAATAAAGAAAGAAAATAAAATAAGAAAAAAAATTAAAGCAAAAGAAAAAAGATGGATAAAGCACGAAAAAAGAAAAATACAACAAAAAATTATAAAAAGTAAGAAAATGAAAAAGGACAAAAATTGAATAAAAATTTCAAAAATGAAATGGAATGACAAAATGAAAAAAAAAATTAGTTTAAAAAATACAAAAAATTAAAAAACATATAAGACCAAACAATCTAAAAAGTCTGACAAAAAATTAAAAAAGAGAAAAGTTAATGCAAAATAAAAAAAAAAAGTATGAGAATTTAAAAACGCAAATAAGAAATGAAAGGAAATTTGTGGAAAAAAAAGAAAAGACAAAAGATTTGGAATAAAAAAGAGAAAAATAAAAATTTTTAAAACAGCGAAAAAATTAAAAAAAGTAAAAATGAAAACATATGAAAAAAAAAAAGCAAAAAGAAGGAAAATTGCAAAGGGAAAAAGTTATTAAGAAATTACAAAGTAGAAAAAAATAAATTAAGAGAAAAAATTAAATAAAATACCAAAAAAGGAAAAAATAAAAAATTAGCGAATCAAAAAAATATAAAAAGACAAAATGAATAATCAAATATAAAATGGAAAAAACTTTTAGTTTATAATTTACAAAGAAAAAGAAAAAAAAAATAACAAATAGAGGAAAAAGATATAAAATACGAAAGATGAAAAATAAAATAAAAGAAAGTGCACAAAAAAATAAGTTTGAGGTTTTAAAGTTATAAAGAAGAAGAAAAAAAGGTGTGAACAAAAAGATTTAAGAAAAAAATAAAAAATGAAAATACAAAATATATAAAATAAAATTTGAGAAAAAGAAGAAAAAAATAAAGAATGAAGAGGCAAAAATATGAAATAAAACAAAAAGAAAAAAATTTATAGAAAATTTTAAAACAAAGAAAAACCTGAGCGAAAAAGAATGAAAGCACATAAAAAAAGGTAAAAAAAAGAAGAAAAATTATAAAAATGCAACAGAAAATAACCAAGAATGATAAAAGAAAAAAAGATAGAAAAATAAAAAATTCCAAAACTTTATAAAAATTTATGAAATTATGAATAAAGAAAGAAAATAAAATAAGAAAAAAAATTAAAGCAAAAGAAAAAAGATAGATAAAGCACGAAAAAAGAAAAATACAACAAAAAATTATAAAAAGTAAGAAAATGAAAAAGGACAAAAATTGAATAAAAAATTCAAAAATGAAATGGAATGACAAAATGAAAAAAAAATTAGTTTAAAAAATACAAAAAATTAAAAAACATATAAGACCAAACAATCTAAAAAGTCTGACAAAAAATTAAAAAAGAGAAAAGTTAATGCAAAATAAAAAAAAAAAGTATGAGAATTTAAAAACGCAAATAAGAAATGAAAGGAAATTTGTGGAAAAAAAAAGAAAAGACAAAAGATTTGGAATAAAAAAGAGAAAAATAAAAATTTTTAAAACAACGAAAAAATTAAAAAAAGTAAAAATGAAAACATATGGAAAAAAAAAAGCAAAAAGAAGGAAAATTGCAAAGGGAAAAAGTTAGTAAAAATTTACAAAGTAAAAAAAAATTAGGGAATCAAAAAAAAAAAAAAATAAACAAAGTAAGAAAATAAAAAATTAGGGAATCAAAAAATATAAAAAGACAAAATGAATAAAAATTTCAAATATAAAAAGAAAGTGCACAAAAAAAGAAGTTTGAGGTTTTAAAATTACAAAGAAGAAATAAAAAAAGGTGTGAACAAAAAGATTTAAGAAAAAAATAACAAATGAAAATATAAAATATATAAAAAAAATATTTGAGAAAAAAAATGAGAAAAAGAAGAAAAAAATAAAAAATGAAGAGGCAAAAATATGAAATAAAACAAAAATACAAAAAAAGGACAAAAATTGAATAAAAATTTCAAAAATGAAATGGAATGACAAAATGAAAAAAAATTAGTTTAAAAAATACAAAAAAATTGAAAAACATATAAGTCCTAACAATATAAAAATTCAGACAAAAAATTAAAAAAGAAAAAAGTTAATGCAAAATAAAAAAAAGTATGAGAATTTAAAAATGCAAATAAGAAATGAAAGGAAATTTGTGGAAAAAAAAAGAGAAGCAAGAAAAGACAAAAGATTTGGAATAAAAAATAGAAAAATAAAAATTTTTAAAACAAGGAAAAAATGAAAGCATATGAAAAAAAAGTAAAAAGAAGGAAATTGTGAAGGGAAAAAGTTATTAAAAAATTACAAAGTTGAAAAAAAATAAATTAAGAGAAAAAATAAAATAAAATACCCAGAAAGGAAAAATAAATTACAAAGAAGAAATAAAAAAAGGTGTGAACAAAAAGATTTAAGAAAAAAATAACAAATGAAAATATAAAATATATAAAAAAAATATTTGAGAAAAAAAATGAGAAAAAGAAGAAAAAAATAAAAAATGAAGAGGCAAAAATATGAAATAAAACAAAAATACAAAAAAAGGACAAAAATTGAATAAAAATTTCAAAAATGAAATGGAATGACAAAATGAAAAAAAATTAGTTTAAAAAATACAAAAAAATTGAAAAACATATAAGTCCTAACAATATAAAAATTCAGACAAAAAATTAAAAAAGAAAAAAGTTAATGCAAAATAAAAAAAAAGTATGAGAATTTAAAAATGCAAATAAGAAATGAAAGGAAATTTGTGGAAAAAAAAAGAGAAGCAAGAAAAGACAAAAGATTTGGAATAAAAAATAGAAAAATAAAAATTTTTAAAACAAGGAAAAAATGAAAGCATATGAAAAAAAAGTAAAAAGAAGGAAATTGTGAAGGGAAAAAGTTATTAAAAAATTACAAAGTTGAAAAAAAATAAATTAAGAGAAAAAATAAAATAAAATACCCAGAAAGGAAAAATAAAAATAAACAAAGTAAGAAAATAAAAAATTAGCGAAGCAAAAAAATATAAAAAGACAAATGAATAAAAATTTCAAATATAAAATGGAAAAAACTTTTAGTTTAGAATGTAGAAAGAAAAAGAAAAAAAAAAAACAAATAGAGGAAAAAGATATAAAATATGAAAGATGAAAAATAAAATAAAAGAAAGTGCACAAAAAAAGAAGTTTGAGGTTTTAAAATTATAAAGAAGAAATAAAAAAAAGGTGTGAACAAAAAGATTTAAGAAAAAAATAAAAAATGAAAATGCAAAATATATAAAATAAAATTTGAGAAAAAGAAGAAAAAAATAAAAAATGAAGAGGCAAAAATATGAAAAAAAAAATAAAAAGAAAAAAATTTATAGAAAATTTTAAAACAAAGAAAAAAGTGAACAAAAAAAAATGAAAGCACATAAAAAAAAAAAAGTAAAAAAAAGAAGAAAAATTTGAAAGGAGAAAAAGTTAATGAAAAATTATAAAAATGCAATAGAAAATAACCAAGAATGATAAAAGAAAAAAAGATAGAAAAATAAAAAATTCTAAAACTTTATAAAAATTTATGAAATTATAAATAAAGAAAGAAAATAAAATACTACAAAAAATTAAAGCAAAAGAAAAAAGATAAATAAAGCACAAAAAAACAAAAATACTACAAAAAATATAAAAAGTAAGAAAATGAAAAAGGACAAAAATTGAATAAAAATTTCAAAAATGAAATGGAATGACAAAATGAAAAAAATTAGTTTAAAAAATACAAAAAATTGAAAAACATATAAGTTCTAACAATATAAAAAGTTTGAGAATTTAAAAACACAAATAAGAAATGAAAGGAAATTTATGGAAAAAAAAAAAGAATTGGAATAAAAAATAGAAAAATAAAATTTTTAAAACGACGAAAAATTAAAATAAGAAAAAAAATTAAAGCAAAAGAAAAAAGATAAATAAAGCATGAAAAAAAAAAACAAAAATACAAAAAAAAATTATAAAAGGTAAGAAAATGAAAGAGGACAAAAAATGAATAAAAATTTCAAAAATGAAATGGAATGACAAAATGAAAATAAAATTAGTTTAAAAAATAAAAAAAAAAATTGAAAAACATATAAGACCTAACAATATAAAAAGTCAGACAAAAAATTAAAAAAGAGAAAAGTTAATGCAAAATAAAAAAAAAAAGTATGAGAATTTAAAAGCGCAAATAAGAAATGAAAGGAAATTTGAGGAAAAAAAGAGACAAAAGATTTGGAATAAAAAATAGAAAAATAGAAATTTTTAAAACAACAAAAAAAATTAAAACAAGTAAAAATGAAAGCTTATGAAAAAAAAAAGCAAAAAGAAGGCAAATTATGAAGGGAAAGAGTTATTAAAAAATTACAAAGTAGAAAAAAAAGAAAATAAAAAATAAATTAAGAGAAAAAATTAAATAAAATACCAAAAAAGGAAAAAATAAAAATAAACAAAGTAAGAAAATAAAAAATTAGCGAATCAAAAAATATAAAAAGACAAAATGAATAAAAATTTCAAATATAAAATGAAAAAAACTATTGGTTCAGAATGTACAAAGAAAAATAAAAAAAATATAACAAACAGAGGAAAAAGATATAAAATATGAAAGATGAAAAATAAAATAAAAGAAAGTGCACAAAAAAAGAAGTTTGAGGTTTTAAAACTATAAAGAAGAAATAAAAAAAGGTGTGAACAAAAAGATTTAAGAAAAAAAAATGAAAATACAAAATATATAAAATAAAATTTGAGAAAAAGAAGAAAAAAATAAAAAATGAAGAGGCAAAAATATGAAATAAAAGAAAAAGAAAAAAATTCATAGAAAATTTTAAAACAAAGAAAAAAGTGAACAAAAAAGAATGATGGCATATAAAAAAAAAGTAAAAAAAAAGAAGAAAAATTTGGAAGGAGAAAAAGTTAATGAAAAAAATATAAAAATGCAATAGAAAATAAACCAAGAATGATAAAAGAAAAAAAGATAAAAAAATTAAAAATTCCAAAACTTTATAAAAATTTATGAAATTATGAATAAAGAAAGAAAATAAAATAAGAAAAAAAATTAAAGCAAAAGAAAAAAGATGGATAAAGCACGAAAAAAGAAAAATACAACAAAAAATTATAAAAAGTAAGAAAATGAAAAAGGACAAAAATTGAATAAAAATTTCAAAAATGAAATGGAATGACAAAATGAAAAAAAAAATTAGTTTAAAAAATACAAAAAATTAAAAAACATATAAGACCAAACAATCTAAAAAGTCTGACAAAAAATTAAAAAAGAGAAAAGTTAATGCAAAATAAAAAAAAAAAGTATGAGAATTTAAAAACGCAAATAAGAAATGAAAGGAAATTTGTGGAAAAAAAAGAAAAGACAAAAGATTTGGAATAAAAAAGAGAAAAATAAAAATTTTTAAAACAGCGAAAAAATTAAAAAAAGTAAAAATGAAAACATATGAAAAAAAAAAAGCAAAAAGAAGGAAAATTGCAAAGGGAAAAAGTTATTAAGAAATTACAAAGTAGAAAAAAATAAATTAAGAGAAAAAATTAAATAAAATACCAAAAAAGGAAAAAATAAAAAATTAGCGAATCAAAAAAATATAAAAAGACAAAATGAATAATCAAATATAAAATGGAAAAAACTTTTAGTTTATAATTTACAAAGAAAAAGAAAAAAAAAATAACAAATAGAGGAAAAAGATATAAAATACGAAAGATGAAAAATAAAATAAAAGAAAGTGCACAAAAAAATAAGTTTGAGGTTTTAAAGTTATAAAGAAGAAGAAAAAAAGGTGTGAACAAAAAGATTTAAGAAAAAAATAAAAAATGAAAATACAAAATATATAAAATAAAATTTGAGAAAAAGAAGAAAAAAATAAAGAATGAAGAGGCAAAAATATGAAATAAAACAAAAAGAAAAAAATTTATAGAAAATTTTAAAACAAAGAAAAACCTGAGCGAAAAAGAATGAAAGCACATAAAAAAAGGTAAAAAAAAGAAGAAAAATTATAAAAATGCAACAGAAAATAACCAAGAATGATAAAAGAAAAAAAGATAGAAAAATAAAAAATTCCAAAACTTTATAAAAATTTATGAAATTATGAATAAAGAAAGAAAATAAAATAAGAAAAAAAATTAAAGCAAAAGAAAAAAGATAGATAAAGCACGAAAAAAGAAAAATACAACAAAAAATTATAAAAAGTAAGAAAATGAAAAAGGACAAAAATTGAATAAAAAATTCAAAAATGAAATGGAATGACAAAATGAAAAAAAAATTAGTTTAAAAAATACAAAAAATTAAAAAACATATAAGACCAAACAATCTAAAAAGTCTGACAAAAAATTAAAAAAGAGAAAAGTTAATGCAAAATAAAAAAAAAAAGTATGAGAATTTAAAAACGCAAATAAGAAATGAAAGGAAATTTGTGGAAAAAAAAAGAAAAGACAAAAGATTTGGAATAAAAAAGAGAAAAATAAAAATTTTTAAAACAACGAAAAAATTAAAAAAAGTAAAAATGCAAACATATGGAAAAAAAAAAGCAAAAAGAAGGAAAATTGCAAAGGGAAAAAGTTAGTAAAAATTTACAAAGTAAAAAAAAATTAGGGAATCAAAAAAAAAAAAAATAAACAAAGTAAGAAAATAAAAAATTAGGGAATCAAAAAATATAAAAAGACAAAATGAATAAAAATTTCAAATATAAAAAGAAAGTGCACAAAAAAAGAAGTTTGAGGTTTTAAAATTACAAAGAAGAAATAAAAAAAGGTGTGAACAAAAAGATTTAAGAAAAAAATAACAAATGAAAATATAAAATATATAAAAAAAATATTTGAGAAAAAAAATGAGAAAAAGAAGAAAAAAATAAAAAATGAAGAGGCAAAAATATGAAATAAAACAAAAATACAAAAAAAGGACAAAAATTGAATAAAAATTTCAAAAATGAAATGGAATGACAAAATGAAAAAAAATTAGTTTAAAAAATACAAAAAAATTGAAAAACATATAAGTCCTAACAATATAAAAATTCAGACAAAAAATTAAAAAAGAAAAAAGTTAATGCAAAATAAAAAAAAGTATGAGAATTTAAAAATGCAAATAAGAAATGAAAGGAAATTTGTGGAAAAAAAAAGAGAAGCAAGAAAAGACAAAAGATTTGGAATAAAAAATAGAAAAATAAAAATTTTTAAAACAAGGAAAAAATGAAAGCATATGAAAAAAAAGTAAAAAGAAGGAAATTGTGAAGGGAAAAAGTTATTAAAAAATTACAAAGTTGAAAAAAAATAAATTAAGAGAAAAAATAAAATAAAATACCCAGAAAGGAAAAATAAAAATAAACAAAGTAAGAAAATAAAAAATTAGCGAAGCAAAAAAATATAAAAAGACAAATGAATAAAAATTTCAAATATAAAATGGAAAAAACTTTTAGTTTAGAATGTAGAAAGAAAAAGAAAAAAAAAAAACAAATAGAGGAAAAAGATATAAAATATGAAAGATGAAAAATAAAATAAAAGAAAGTGCACAAAAAAAGAAGTTTGAGGTTTTAAAATTATAAAGAAGAAATAAAAAAAAGGTGTGAACAAAAAGATTTAAGAAAAAAATAAAAAATGAAAATGCAAAATATATAAAATAAAATTTGAGAAAAAGAAGAAAAAAATAAAAAATGAAGAGGCAAAAATATGAAAAAAAAATAAAAAGAAAAAAATTTATAGAAAATTTTAAAACAAAGAAAAAAGTGAACAAAAAAAAATGAAAGCACATAAAAAAAAAAAGTAAAAAAAAGAAGAAAAATTTGAAAGGAGAAAAAGTTAATGAAAAATTATAAAAATGCAATAGAAAATAACCAAGAATGATAAAAGAAAAAAAGATAGAAAAATAAAAAATTCTAAAACTTTATAAAAATTTATGAAATTATAAATAAAGAAAGAAAATAAAATACGAAAAAAAATTAAAGCAAAAGAAAAAAGATAAATAAAGCACAAAAAAACAAAAATACTACAAAAAATATAAAAAGTAAGAAAATGAAAAAGGACAAAAATTGAATAAAAATTTCAAAAATGAAATGGAATGACAAAATGAAAAAAATTAGTTTAAAAAATACAAAAAATTGAAAAACATATAAGTTCTAACAATATAAAAAGTTTGAGAATTTAAAAACACAAATAAGAAATGAAAGGAAATTTATGGAAAAAAAAAAAGAATTGGAATAAAAAATAGAAAAAAAAAATTTTTAAAACGACGAAAAATTAAAATAAGAAAAAAGATAAATAAAGCATGAAAAAAAAAACAAAAATACAACAAAAAATTATAAAAGGTAAGAAAATGAAAGAGGACAAAAAATGAATAAAAATTTCAAAAATGAAATGGAATGACAAAATGAAAATAAAATTAGTTTAAAAAATAAAAAAAAATTGAAAAACATATAAGACCTAACAATATAAAAAGTCAGACAAAAAATTAAAAAAGAGAAAAGTTAATGCAAAATAAAAAAAAAAGTATGAGAATTTAAAAGCGCAAATAAGAAATGAAAGGAAATTTGAGGAAAAAAAGAGACAAAAGATTTGGAATAAAAAATAGAAAAATAGAAAATTTTAAAACAACAAAAAAAATTAAAACAAGTAAAAATGAAAGCTTATGAAAAAAAAAAAGCAAAAAGAAGGCAAATTATGAAGGGAAAAAGTTATTAAAAAATTACAAAGTAGAAAAAAAAGAAAATAAAATACCAAAAAAGGAAAAAATAAAAATAAACAAAGTAAGAAAATAAAAAATTAGCGAATCAAAAAATATAAAAAGACAAAATGAATAAAAATTTCAAATATAAAATGAAAAAAACTATTGGTTCAGAATGTACAAAGAAAAATAAAAAAAATATAACAAACAGAGGAAAAAGATATAAAATATGAAAGATGAAAAATAAAATAAAAGAAAGTGCACAAAAAAAGAAGTTTGAGGTTTTAAAACTATAAAG
This sequence comes from Durio zibethinus, assembly GCF_047325235.1. Lineage (NCBI taxonomy): Eukaryota > Viridiplantae > Streptophyta > Magnoliopsida > Malvales > Malvaceae > Durio > Durio zibethinus. The sequence goes on along the minus strand of NC_143180.1, from coordinate 11,453,282 downwards.
AAGAAATAAAAAAAGGTGTGAACAAAAAGATTTAAGAAAAAAAAATGAAAATACAAAATATATAAAATAAAATTTGAGAAAAAGAAGAAAAAAATAAAAAATGAAGAGGCAAAAATATGAAATAAAACAAAAAGAAAAAAATTTATAGAAAATTTTAAAACAAAGAAAAAAGTGAACAAAAAAGAATGACGGCATATAAAAAAAAAAGTAAAAAAAAAGAAGAAAAATTTGGAAGGAGAAAAAGTTAATGAAAAAAATATAAAAATGCAATAGAAAATAACCAAGAATGATAAAAGAAAAAAAGATAAAAAAATTAAAAATTCCAAAACTTTATAAAAATTTATGAAATTATGAATAAAGAAAGAAAATAAAATAAGAAAAAAAATTAAAGCAAAAGAAAAAAGATAGATAAAGCACGAAAAAAGAAAAAAAAAAACAAAAAATTATAAAAAGTAAGAAAATGGAAAAGGACAAAAATTGAATAAAAATTTCAAAAATGAAATGGAATGACAAAATGAAAAAAAAAATTAGTTTAAAAAATACAAAAAATTAAAAAACATATAAGACCAAACAATCTAAAAAGTCTGACAAAAAATTAAAAAAGAGAAAAGTTAATGCAAAATAAAAAAAGAGTATGAGAATTTAAAAACGCAAATAAGAAATGAAAGGAAATTTGTGGAAAAAAAAAGAAAAGACAAAAGATTTGGAATAAAAAAGAGAAAAATAAAAATTTTTAAAACAGCGAAAAAATAAAAAAAAGTAAAAATGAAAACATATGAAAAAAAAAAAGCAAAAAGAAGGAAAATTGCAAAGGGAAAAAGTTATTAAGAAATTACAAAGTAGAAAAAAATAAATTAAGAGAAAAAATTAAATAAAATACCAAAAAAGGAAAAAATAAAAAATTAGCGAATCAAAAAAATATAAAAAGACAAAATGAATAATCAAATATAAAATGGAAAAAACTTTTAGTTTATAATTTACAAAGAAAAAGAAAAAAAAATAACAAATAGAGGAAAAAGATATAAAATATGACAGATGAAAAATAAAATAAAAGAAAGTGCACAAAAAAATAAGTTTGAGGTTTTAAAGTTATAAAGAAGAAAAAAAAAAGGTGTGAACAAAAAGATTTAAGAAAAAAATAAAAAATGAAAATACAAAATATATAAAATAAAATTTGAGAAAAAGAAGAAAAAAATAAAGAATGAAGAGGCAAAAATATGAAATAAAACAAAAAGAAAAAAATTTATAGAAAATTTTAAAACAAAGAAAAACCTGAACGAAAAAGAATGAAAGCACATAAAAAAAAGTAAAAAAAAGAAAAAAAATTATAAAAATGCAACAGAAAATAACCAAGAATGATAAAAGAAAAAAAGATAGAAAAATAAAAAATTCCAAAACTTTATAAAAATTTATGAAATTATGAATAAAGAAAGAAAATAAAATAAGAAAAAAATTAAAGCAAAAGAAAAAAGATAGATAAAGCACGAAAAAAGAAAAAAAAAACAAAAAATTATAAAAAGTAAGAAAATGAAAAAGGACAAAAATTGAATAAAAATTTCAAAAATGAAATGGAATGACAAAATGAAAAAAAAATTAGTTTAAAAAATACAAAAAATTAAAAAACATATAAGACCAAACAATCTAAAAAGTCTGACAAAAAATTAAAAAAGAGAAAAGTTAATGCAAAATAAAAAAAAAAAGTATGAGAATTTAAAAACGCAAATAAGAAATGAAAGGAAATTTGTGGAAAAAAAAAGAAAAGACAAAAGATTTGGAATAAAAAAGAGAAAAATAAAAATTTTTAAAACAACGAAAAAATTAAAAAAAAGTAAAAATGAAAACATATGGAAAAAAAAAAGCAAAAAGAAGGAAAATTGCAAAGGGAAAAAGTTATTAAAAATTTACAAAGTAAAAAAAAACTAGGGAATCAAAAAATATTAAAGGAAAAAAATAAAAATAAAGAAAGTAAGAAAATAAAAAATTAGGGAATCAAAAAATATAAAAAGACAAAATGAATAAAAATTTCAAATATAAAAAGAAAGTGCACAAAAAAAGAAGTTTGAGGTTTTAAAATTACAAAGAAGAAATAAAAAAAAGGTGTGAACAAAAAGATTTAAGAAAAAAATAACAAATGAAAATATAAAATATATAAAAAAAATATTTGAGAAAAAAAATGAGAAAAAGAAGAAAAAAATAAAAAATGAAGAGGCAAAAATATGAAATAAAACAAAAAGAAAAAAAATACAAAAAAAGGACAAAAATTGAATAAAAATTTCAAAAATGAAATGGAATGACAAAATGAAAAAAAATTAGTTTAAAAAATACAAAAAAATTGAAAAACATATAAGTCCTAACAATATAAAAATTCAGACAAAAAATTAAAAAAGAAAAAAGTTAATGCAAAATAAAAAAAAGTATGAGAATTTAAAAATGCAAATAAGAAATGAAAGGAAATTTGTGGAAAAAAAAAGAGAAGCAAGAAAAGACAAAAGATTTGGAATAAAAAATAGAAAAATAAAAATTTTTAAAACAACGAAAAAATGAAAGCATATGAAAAAAAAAAGTAAAAAGAAGGAAATTGTGAAGGGAAAAAGTTATTAAAAAATTACAAAGTTGAAAAAAAATAAATTAAGAGAAAAAATTAAATAAAATACCCAGAAAGGAAAAATAAAAATAAACAAAGTAAGAAAATAAAAAATTAGCGAAGCAAAAAAATATAAAAAGACAAATGAATAAAAATTTCAAATATAAAATGGAAAAAACTTTTAGTTTAGAATGTAGAAAGAAAAACAAAAAAAGAAAAACAAATAGAGGAAAAAGATATAAAATAAAATAAAAGAAAGTGCACAAAAAAAGAAGTTTGAGGTTTTAAAATTATAAAGAAGAAATAAAAAAAAGGTGTGAACAAAAAGATTTAAGAAAAAAATAAAAAATGAAAATGCAAAATATATAAAATAAAATTTGAGAAAAAGAAGAAAAAAATAAAAAATGAAGAGGCAAAAATATGAAAAAAAAATAAAAAGAAAAAAATTTATAGAAAATTTTAAAACAAAGAAAAAAGTGAACAAAAAAAAATGAAAGCACATAAAAAAAAGTAAAAAACAGAAGAAAAATTTGAAAGGAGAAAAAGTTAATGAAAAATTATAAAAATGCAATAGAAAATAACCAAGAATGATAAAAGAAAAAAAGATAGAAAAATAAAAAATTCTAAAACTTTATAAAAATTTATGAAATTATGAATAAAGAAAGAAAATAAAATACGAAAAAAAATTAAAGCAAAAGAAAAAATATAAATAAAGCACAAAAAAACAAAAATACTACAAAAAATATAAAAAGTAAGAAAATGAAAAAGGACAAAAATTGAATAAAAATTTCAAAAATGAAATGGAATGACAAAATGAAAAAAATTAGTTTAAAAAATACAAAAAATTGAAAAACATATAAGTTCTAACAATATAAAAAGTTTGAGAATTTAAAAACACAAATAAGAAATGAAAGGAAATTTATGGAAAAAAAAAAAGAATTGGAATAAAAAATAGAAAAATAAAATTTTTAAAACGACGAAAAATTAAAATAAGAAAAAAAATTAAAGCAAAAGAAAAAAGATAAATAAAGCATGAAAAAAAAAAACAAAAATACAACAAAAAATTATAAAAGGTAAGAAAATGAAAGAGGACAAAAAATGAATAAAAATTTCAAAAATGAAATGGAATGACAAAATGAAAATAAAATTAGTTTAAAAAATAAAAAAAAAATTGAAAAACATATAAGACCTAACAATATAAAAAGTCAGACAAAAAATTAAAAAAGAGAAAAGTTAATGCAAAATAAAAAAAAAGTATGAGAATTTAAAAGCGCAAATAAGAAATGAAAAGAAATTTGAGGAAAAAAAGAGACAAAAGATTTGGAATAAAAAATAGAAAAATAGAAATTTTTAAAACAACAAAAAAAATTAAAACAAGTAAAAATGAAAGCTTATGAAAAAAAAAAAAGCAAAAAGAAGGCAAATTATGAAGGGAAAAAGTTATTAAAAAATTACAAAGTAGAAAAAAAAAGAAAATAAAAAATAAATTACGAGAAAAAATTAAATAAAATACCAAAAAAGGAAAAAATAAAAATAAACAAAGTAAGAAAATAAAAAATTAGCAAATCAAAAAATATAAAAAGACAAAATGAATAAAAATTTCAAATATAAAATGAAAAAAACTATTGGTTCAGAATGTACAAAGAAAAATAAAAAAAATATAACAAACAGAGGAAAAAGATATGAAATATGAAAGATGAAAAATAAAATAAAAGAAAGTGCACAAAAAAAGAAGTTTGAGGTTTTAAAACTATAAAGAAGAAATAAAAAAAGGTGTGAACAAAAAGATTTAAGAAAAAAAAATGAAAATACAAAATATATAAAATAAAATTTGAGAAAAAGAAGAAAAAAATAAAAAATGAAGAGGCAAAAATATGAAATAAAAGAAAAAGAAAAAAATTTATAGAAAATTTTAAAACAAAGAAAAAAGTGAACAAAAAAGAATGACGGCATATAAAAAAAAAAGTAAAAAAAGAAGAAAAATTTGGAAGGAGAAAAAGTTAATGAAAAAAATATAAAAATGCAATAGAAAATAACCAAGAATGATAAAAGAAAAAAAGATAAAAAAATTAAAAATTCCAAAACTTTATAAAAATTTATGAAATTATGAATAAAGAAAGAAAATAAAATAAGAAAAAAAATTAAAGCAAAAGAAAAAAGATAGATAAAGCACGAAAAAAGAAAAAAAAAACAAAAAATTATAAAAAGTAAGAAAATGGAAAAGGACAAAAATTGAATAAAAATTTCAAAAATGAAATGGAATGACAAAATGAAAAAAAAATTAGTTTAAAAAATACAAAAAATTAAAAAACATATAAGACCAAACAATCTAAAAAGTCTGACAAAAAATTAAAAAAAGGAAAAGTTAATGCAAAATAAAAAAAAAGTATGAGAATTTAAAAACGCAAATAAGAAATGAAAGGAAATTTGTGGAAAAAAAAAGAAAAGACAAAAGATTTGGAATAAAAAAGAGAAAAATAAAAATTTTTAAAACAGCGAAAAAATTAAAAAAAGTAAAAATGAAAACATATGAAAAAAAAAAAGCAAAAAGAAGGAAAATTGCAAAGGGAAAAAGTTATTAAGAAATTACAAAGTAGAAAAAAATAAATTAAGAGAAAAAATTAAATAAAATACCAAAAAAGGAAAAAATAAAAAATTAGCGAATCAAAAAAATATAAAAAGACAAAATGAATAATCAAATATAAAATGGAAAAAACTTTTAGTTTATAATTTACAAAGAAAAAGAAAAAAAAATAACAAATAGAGGAAAAAGATATAAAATATGAAAGATGAAAAATAAAATAAAAGAAAGTGCACAAAAAAATAAGTTTGAGGTTTTAAAGTTATAAAGAAGAAAAAAAAAAAGGTGTGAACAAAAAGATTTAAGAAAAAAATAAAAAATGAAAATACAAAATATATAAAATAAAATTTGAGAAAAAGAAGAAAAAAATAAAGAATGAAGAGGCAAAAATATGAAATAAAACAAAAAGAAAAAAATTTATAGAAAATTTTAAAACAAAGAAAAACCTGAACGAAAAAGAATGAAAGCACATAAAAAAAAGTAAAAAAAAGAAGAAAAATTATAAAAATGCAACAAAAAATAACCAAGAATGATAAAAGAAAAAAAGATAGAAAAATAAAAAATTCCAAAACTTTATAAAAATTTAAGAAATTATGAATAAAGAAAGAAAATAAAATAAGAAAAAAATTAAAGCAAAAGAAAAAAGATAGATAAAGCACGAAAAAAGAAAAAAAAAACAAAAAATTATAAAAAGTAAGAAAATGAAAAAGGACAAAAATTGAATAAAAATTTCAAAAATGAAATGGAATGACAAAATGAAAAAAAAATTAGTTTAAAAAATACAAAAAATTAAAAAACATATAAGACCAAACAATCTAAAAAGTCTGACAAAAAATTAAAAAAGAGAAAAGTTAATGCAAAATAAAAAAAAAATGTATGAGAATTTAAAAACGCAAATAAGAAATGAAAGGAAATTTGTGGAAAAAAAAAGAAAAGACAAAAGATTTGGAATAAAAAAGAGAAAAATAAAAATTTTTAAAACAACGAAAAAATTAAAAAAAGTAAAAATGAAAACATATGGAAAAAAAAAAAGCAAAAAGAAGGAAAATTGCAAAGGGAAAAAGTTATTAAAAATTTACAAAGTAAAAAAAAATTAGGGAATCAAAAAATATAAAAAGACAAAATGAATAAAAATTTCAAATATAAAAAGAAAGTGCACAAAAAAAGAAGTTTGAGGTTTTAAAATTACAAAGAAGAAATAAAAAAAAGGTGTGAACAAAAAGATTTAAGAAAAAAATAACAAATGAAAATATAAAATATATAAAAAAAATATTTGAGAAAAAAAATGAGAAAAAGAAGAAAAAAATAAAAAATGAAGAGGCAAAAATATGAAATAAAACAAAAAGAAAAAAAATACAAAAAAAGGACAAAAATTGAATAAAAATTTCAAAAATGAAATGGAATGACAAAATGAAAAAAAATTAGTTTAAAAAATACAAAAAAATTGAAAAACATATAAGTCCTAACAATATAAAAATTCAGACAAAAAATTAAAAAAGAAAAAAGTTAATGCAAAATAAAAAAAAGTATGAGAATTTAAAAATGCAAATAAGAAATGAAAGGAAATTTGTGGAAAAAAAAAGAGAAGCAAGAAAAGACAAAAGATTTGGAATAAAAAATAGAAAAATAAAAATTTTTAAAACAACGAAAAAATGAAAGCATATGAAAAAAAAAGTAAAAAGAAGGAAATTGTGAAGGGAAAAAGTTATTAAAAAATTACAAAGTTGAAAAAAAATAAATTAAGAGAAAAAATTAAATAAAATACCCAGAAAGGAAAAATAAAAATAAACAAAGTAAGAAAATAAAAAATTAGCGAAGCAAAAAAATATAAAAAGACAAATGAATAAAAATTTCAAATATAAAATGGAAAAAACTTTTAGTTTAGAATGTAGAAAGAAAAACAAATAAAGAAAAACAAATAGAGGAAAAAGATATAAAATAAAATAAAAGAAAGTGCACAAAAAAAGAAGTTTGAGGTTTTAAAATTATAAAGAAGAAATAAAAAAAAGGTGTGAACAAAAAGATTTAAGAAAAAAATAAAAAATGAAAATGCAAAATATATAAAATAAAATTTGAGAAAAAGAAGAAAAAAATAAAAAATGAAGAGGCAAAAATATGAAAAAAAAATAAAAAGAAAAAAATTTATAGAAAATTTTAAAACAAAGAAAAAAGTGAACAAAAAAAAATGAAAGCACATAAAAAAAAAAGTAAAAAAAAGAAGAAAAATTTGAAAGGAGAAAAAGTTAATGAAAAATTATAAAAATGCAATAGAAAATAACCAAGAATGATAAAAGAAAAAAAGATAGAAAAATAAAAAATTCTAAAACTTTATAAAAATTTATGAAATTATGAATAAAGAAAGAAAATAAAATACGAAAAAAAATTAAAGCAAAAGAAAAAAGATAAATAAAGCACAAAAAAACAAAAATACTACAAAAAATATAAAAAGTAAGAAAATGAAAAAGGACAAAAATTGAATAAAAATTTCAAAAATGAAATGGAATGACAAAATGAAAAAAATTGGTTTAAAAAATACAAAAAATTGAAAAACATATAAGTTCTAACAATATAAAAAGTTTGAGAATTTAAAAACACAAATAAGAAATGAAAGGAAATTTATGGAAAAAAAAAAGAATTGGAATAAAAAATAGAAAAATAAAATTTTTAAAACGACGAAAAATTAAAATAAGAAAAAAAATTAAAGCAAAAGAAAAGAGATAAATAAAGCATGAAAAAAAAAAAACAAAAATACAACAAAAAATTATAAAAGGTAAGAAAATGAAAGAGGACAAAAAATGAAATGGAATGACAAAATGAAAATAAAATTAGTTTAAAAAATAAAAAAAAAATTGAAAAACATATAAGACCTAACAATATAAAAAGTCAGACAAAAAATTAAAAAAGAGAAAAGTTAATGCAAAATAAAAAAAAAGTATGAGAATTTAAAAGCGCAAATAAGAAATGAAAGGAAATTTGAGGAAAAAAAGAGACAAAAGATTTGGAATAAAAAATAGAAAAATAGAAATTTTTAAAACAACAAAAAAAATTAAAACAAGTAAAAATGAAAGCTTATGAAAAAAAAAAAGCAAAAAGAAGGCAAATTATGAAGGGAAAAAGTTATTAAAAAATTACAAAGTAGAAAAAAAAGAAAATAAAATACCAAAAAAGGAAAAAATAAAAATAAACAAAGTAAGAAAATAAAAAATTAGCGAATCAAAAAATATAAAAAGACAAAATGAATAAAAATTTCAAATATAAAATGAAAAAAACTATTGGTTCAGAATGTACAAAGAAAAATAAAAAAAATATAACAAACAGAGGAAAAAGATATGAAATATGAAAGATGAAAAATAAAATAAAAGAAAGTGCACAAAAAAAGAAGTTTGAGGTTTTAAAACTATAAAGAAGAAATAAAAAAAGGTGTGAACAAAAAGATTTAAGAAAAAAAAATGAAAATACAAAATATATAAAATAAAATTTGAGAAAAAGAAGAAAAAAATAAAAAATGAAGAGGCAAAAATATGAAATAAAAGAAAAAGAAAAAAATTTATAGAAAATTTTAAAACAAAGAAAAAAGTGAACAAAAAAGAATGACGGCATATAAAAAAAAAGTAAAAAAAAAGAAGAAAAATTTGGAAGGAGAAAAAGTTAATGAAAAAAATATAAAAATGCAATAGAAAATAACCAAGAATGATAAAAGAAAAAAAGATAAAAAAATTAAAAATTCCAAAACTTTATAAAAATTTATGAAATTATGAATAAAGAAAGAAAATAAAATAAGAAAAAAAATTAAAGCAAAAGAAAAAAGATAGATAAAGCACGAAAAAAGAAAAAAAAAACAAAAAATTATAAAAAGTAAGAAAATGGAAAAGGACAAAAATTGAATAAAAATTTCAAAAATGAAATGGAATGACAAAATGAAAAAAAAATTAGTTTAAAAAATACAAAAAATTAAAAAACATATAAGACCAAACAATCTAAAAAGTCTGACAAAAAATTAAAAAAGAGAAAAGTTAATGCAAAATAAAAAAAAAAGTATGAGAATTTAAAAACGCAAATAAGAAATGAAAGGAAATTTGTGGAAAAAAAAGAAAAGACAAAAGATTTGGAATAAAAAAGAGAAAAATAAAAATTTTTAAAACAGCGAAAAAATTAAAAAAAGTAAAAATGAAAACATATGAAAAAAAAAAAGCAAAAAGAAGGAAAATTGCAAAGGGAAAAAGTTATTAAGAAATTACAAAGTAGAAAAAAATAAATTAAGAGAAAAAATTAAATAAAATACCAAAAAAGGAAAAAATAAAAAATTAGCGAATCAAAAAAATATAAAAAGACAAAATGAATAATCAAATATAAAATGGAAAAAACTTTTAGTTTATAATTTACAAAGAAAAAGAAAAAAAAATAACAAATAGAGGAAAAAGATATAAAATATGAAAGATGAAAAATAAAATAAAAGAAAGTGCACAAAAAAATAAGTTTGAGGTTTTAAAGTTATAAAGAAGAAAAAAAAAAAGGTGTGAACAAAAAGATTTAAGAAAAAAATAAAAAATGAAAATACAAAATATATAAAATAAAATTTGAGAAAAAGAAGAAAAAAATAAAGAATGAAGAGGCAAAAATATGAAATAAAACAAAAAGAAAAAAATTTATAGAAAATTTTAAAACAAAGAAAAACCTAAACGAAAAAGAATGAAAGCACATAAAAAAAAGTAAAAAAAAGAAGAAAAATTATAAAAATGCAACAGAAAATAACCAAGAATGATAAAAGAAAAAAAGATAGAAAAATAAAAAATTCCAAAACTTTATAAAAATTTATGAAATTATGAATAAAGAAAGAAAATAAAATAAGAAAAAAAATTAAAGCAAAAGAAAAAAGATAGATAAAGCACGAAAAAAGAAAAAAAAAAGAAAAAATTATAAAAAGTAAGAAAATGGAAAAGGACAAAAATTGAATAAAAATTTCAAAAATGAAATGGAATGACAAAATGAAAAAAAAATTAGTTTAAAAAATACAAAAAATTAAAAAACATATAAGACCAAACAATCTAAAAAGTCTGACAAAAAATTAAAAAAGAGAAAAGTTAATGCAAAATAAATAAAAAAGTATGAGAATTTAAAAACGCAAATAAGAAATGAAAGGAAATTTGTGGAAAAAAAAGAAAAGACAAAAGATTTGGAATAAAAAAGAGAAAAATAAAAGTTTTAAAACAGCGAAAAAATTAAAAAAAGTAAAAATGAAAACATATGAAAAAAAAAAAAGCAAAAAGAAGGAAAATTGCAAAGGGAAAAAGTTATTAAGAAATTACAAAGTAGAAAAAAATAAATTAAGAGAAAAAATTAAATAAAATACCAAAAAAGGAAAAAATAAAAAATTAGCGAATCAAAAAAATATAAAAAGACAAAATGAATAATCAAATATAAAATGGAAAAAACTTTTAGTTTATAATTTACAAAGAAAAAGAAAAAAAAATAACAAATAGAGGAAAAAGATATAAAATATGAAAGATGAAAAATAAAATAAAAGAAAGTGCACAAAAAAATAAGTTTGAGGTTTTAAAGTTATAAAGAAGAAAAAAAAAAAAGGTGTGAACAAAAAGATTTAAGAAAAAAATAAAAAATGAAAATACAAAATATATAAAATAAAATTTGAGAAAAAGAAGAAAAAAATAAAGAATGAAGAGGCAAAAATATGAAATAAAACAAGAAGAAAAAAATTTATAGAAAATTTTAAAACAAAGAAAAACCTGAACGAAAAAGAATGAAAGCACATAAAAAAAAGTAAAAAAAAGAAGAAAAATTATAAAAATGCAACAGAAAATAACCAAGAATGATAAAAGAAAAAAAGATAGAAAAATAAAAAATTCCAAAACTTTATAAAAATTTATGAAATTATGAATAAAGAAAGAAAATAAAATAAGAAAAAAATTAAAGCAAAAGAAAAAAGATAGATAAAGCACGAAAAAAGAAAAAAAAAACAAAAAATTATAAAAAGTAAGAAAATGAAAAAGGACAAAAATTGAATAAAAATTTCAAAAATGAAATGGAATGACAAAATGAAAAAAAAATTAGTTTAAAAAATACAAAAAATTAAAAAACATATAAGACCAAACAATCTAAAAAGTCTGACAAAAAATTAAAAAAGAGAAAAGTTAATGCAAAATAAAAAAAAAATGTATGAGAATTTAAAAACGCAAATAAGAAATGAAAGGAAATTTGTGGAAAAAAAAAGAAAAGACAAAAGATTTGGAATAAAAAAGAGAAAAATAAAAATTTTTAAAAGAACGAAAAAATTAAAAAAAGTAAAAATGAAAACATATGGAAAAAAAAAAAGCAAAAAGAAGGAAAATTGCAAAGGGAAAAAGTTATTAAAAATTTACAAAGTAAAAAAAAATTAGGGAATCAAAAAATATAAAAAGACAAAATGAATAAAAATTTCAAATATAAAAAGAAAGTGCACAAAAAAAGAAGTTTGAGGTTTTAAAATTACAAAGAAGAAATAAAAAAAAGGTGTGAACAAAAAGATTTAAGAAAAAAATAACAAATGAAAATATAAAATATATAAAAAAAATATTTGAGAAAAAAAATGAGAAAAAGAAGAAAAAAATAAAAAATGAAGAGGCAAAAATATGAAATAAAACAAAAAGAAAAAAAATACAAAAAAAGGACAAAAATTGAATAAAAATTTCAAAAATGAAATGGAATGACAAAATGAAAAAAAATTAGTTTAAAAAATACAAAAAAATTGAAAAACATATAAGTCCTAACAATATAAAAATTCAGACAAAAAATTAAAAAAGAAAAAAGTTAATGCAAAATAAAAAAAAGTATGAGAATTTAAAAATGCAAATAAGAAATGAAAGGAAATTTGTGGAAAAAAAAAGAGAAGCAAGAAAAGACAAAAGATTTGGAATAAAAAATAGAAAAATAAAAATTTTTAAAACAACGAAAAAATGAAAGCATATGAAAAAAAAAGTAAAAAGAAGGAAATTGTGAAGGGAAAAAGTTATTAAAAAATTACAAAGTTGAAAAAAAATAAATTAAGAGAAAAAATTAAATAAAATACCCAGAAAGGAAAAATAAAAATAAACAAAGTAAGAAAATAAAAAATTAGCGAAGCAAAAAAATATAAAAAGACAAATGAATAAAAATTTCAAATATAAAATGGAAAAAACTTTTAGTTTAGAATGTAGAAAGAAAAACAAAAAAAGAAAAACAAATAGAGGAAAAAGATATAAATTAAAATAAAAGAAAGTGCACAAAAAAAGAAGTTTGAGGTTTTAAAATTATAAAGAAGAAATAAAAAAAAGGTGTGAACAAAAAGATTTAAGAAAAAAATAAAAAATGAAAATGCAAAATATATAAAATAAAATTTGAGAAAAAGAAGAAAAAAATAAAAAATGAAGAGGCAAAAATATGAAAAAAAAATAAAAAGAAAAAAATTTATAGAAAATTTTAAAACAAAGAAAAAAGTGAACAAAAAAAAATGAAAGCACATAAAAAAAAAAAGTAAAAAAAAGAAGAAAAATTTGAAAGGAGAAAAAGTTAATGAAAAATTATAAAAATGCAATAGAAAATAACCAAGAATGATAAAAGAAAAAAAGATAGAAAAATAAAAAATTCTAAAACTTTATAAAAATTTATGAAATTATGAATAAAGAAAGAAAATAAAATACGAAAAAAAATTAAAGCAAAAGAAAAAAGATAAATAAAGCACAAAAAAACAAAAATACTACAAAAAATATAAAAAGTAAGAAAATGAAAAAGGACAAAAATTGAATAAAAATTTCAAAAATGAAATGGAATGACAAAATGAAAAAAATTAGTTTAAAAAATACAAAAAATTGAAAAACATATAAGTTCTAACAATATAAAAAGTTTGAGAATTTAAAAACACAAATAAGAAATGAAAGGAAATTTATGGAAAAAAAAAAGAATTGGAATAAAAAATAGAAAAATAAAATTTTTAAAACGACGAAAAATTAAAATAAGAAAAAAAATTAAAGCAAAAGAAAAAAGATAAATAAAGCATGAAAAAAAAAAACAAAAATACAACAAAAAATTATAAAAGGTAAGAAAATGAAAGAGGACAAAAAATGAAATGGAATGACAAAATGAAAATAAAATTAGTTTAAAAAATAAAAAAAAAATTGAAAAACATATAAGACCTAACAATATAAAAAGTCAGACAAAAAATAAAAAAAGAGAAAAGTTAATGCAAAATAAAAAAAAAGTATGAGAATTTAAAAGCGCAAATAAGAAATGAAAGGAAATTTGAGGAAAAAAAGAGACAAAAGATTTGGAATAAAAAATAGAAAAATAGAAATTTTTAAAACAACAAAAAAAATTAAAACAAGTAAAAATGAAAGCTTATGAAAAAAAAAAAGCAAAAAGAAGGCAAATTATGAAGGGAAAAAGTTATTAAAAAATTACAAAGTAGAAAAAAAAGAAAATAAAATACCAAAAAAGGAAAAAATAAAAATAAACAAAGTAAGAAAATAAAAAATTAGCGAATCAAAAAATATAAAAAGACAAAATGAATAAAAATTTCAAATATAAAATGAAAAAAACTATTGGTTCAGAATGTACAAAGAAAAATAAAAAAAATATAACAAACAGAGGAAAAAGATATGAAATATGAAAGATGAAAAATAAAATAAAAGAAAGTGCACAAAAAAAGAAGTTTGAGGTTTTAAAACTATAAAGAAGAAATAAAAAAAGGTGTGAACAAAAAGATTTAAGAAAAAAAAATGAAAATACAAAATATATAAAATAAAATTTGAGAAAAAGAAGAAAAAAATAAAAAATGAAGAGGCAAAAATATGAAATAAAAGAAAAAGAAAAAAATTTATAGAAAATTTTAAAACAAAGAAAAAAGTGAACAAAAAAGAATGACGGCATATAAAAAAATAAGTAAAAAAAAAGAAGAAAAATTTGGAAGGAGAAAAAGTTAATGAAAAAAATATAAAAATGCAATAGAAAATAACCAAGAATGATAAAAGAAAAAAAGATAAAAAAATTAAAAATTCCAAAACTTTATAAAAATTTATGAAATTATGAATAAAGAAAGAAAATAAAATAAGAAAAAAAATTAAAGCAAAAGAAAAAAGATAGATAAAGCACGAAAAAAGAAAAAAAAAAACAAAAAATTATAAAAAGTAAGAAAATGGAAAAGGACAAAAATTGAATAAAAATTTCAAAAATGAAATGGAATGACAAAATGAAAAAAAAATTAGTTTAAAAAATACAAAAAATTAAAAAACATATAAGACCAAACAATCTAAAAAGTCTGACAAAAAATTAAAAAAGAGAAAAGTTAATGCAAAATAAAAAAAAAGTATGAGAATTTAAAAACGCAAATAAGAAATGAAAGGAAATTTGTGGAAAAAAAAGAAAAGACAAAAGATTTGGAATCAAAAAGAGAAAAATAAAAATTTTTAAAACAGCGAAAAAATTAAAAAAAGTAAAAATGAAAACATATGAAAAAAAAAAAGCAAAAAGAAGGAAAATTGCAAAGGGAAAAAGTTATTAAGAAATTACAAAGTAGAAAAAAATAAATTAAGAGAAAAAATTAAATAAAATACCAAAAAAGGAAAAAATAAAAAATTAGCGAATCAAAAAAATATAAAAAGACAAAATGAATAATCAAATATAAAATGGAAAAAACTTTTAGTTTATAATTTACAAAGAAAAAGAAAAAAAAATAACAAATAGAGGAAAAAGATATAAAATATGAAAGATGAAAAATAAAATAAAAGAAAGTGCACAAAAAAATAAGTTTGAGGTTTTAAAGTTATAAAGAAGAAAAAAAAAAAGGTGTGAACAAAAAGATTTAAGAAAAAAATAAAAAATGAAAATACAAAATATATAAAATAAAATTTGAGAAAAAGAAGAAAAAAATAAAGAATGAAGAGGCAAAAATATGAAATAAAACAGAAAGAAAAAAATTTATAGAAAATTTTAAAACAAAGAAAAACCTGAACGAAAAAGAATGAAAGCACATAAAAAAAAGTAAAAAAAAGAAGAAAAATTATAAAAATGCAACAGAAAATAACCAAGAATGATAAAAGAAAAAAAGATAGAAAAATAAAAAATTCCAAAACTTTATAAAAATTTATGAAATTATGAATAAAGAAAGAAAATAAAATAAGAAAAAAAATTAAAGCAAAAGAAAAAAGATAGATAAAGCACGAAAAAAGAAAAAAAAACAAAAAATTATAAAAAGTAAGAAAATGAAAAAGGACAAAAATTGAATAAAAATTTCAAAAATGAAATGGAATGACAAAATGAAAAAAAAATTAGTTTAAAAAATACAAAAAATTAAAAAACATATAAGACCAAACAATCTAAAAAGTCTGACAAAAAATTAAAAAAGAGAAAAGTTAATGCAAAATGAAAAAAAAAAGTATGAGAATTTAAAAACGCAAATAAGAAATGAAAGGAAATTTGTGGAAAAAAAAAGAAAAGACAAAAGATTTGGAATAAAAAAGAGAAAAATAAAAATTTTTAAAACCACGAAAAAATTAAAAAAAGTAAAAATGAAAACATATGGAAAAAAAAAAGCAAAAAGAAGGAAAATTGCAAAGGGAAAAAGTTATTAAAAATTTACAAAGTAAAAAAAAATTAGGGAATCAAAAAATATAAAAGGAAAAAAATAATAATAAACAAAGTAAGAAAATAAAAAATTAGGGAATCAAAAAATATAAAAAGACAAAATGAATAAAAATTTCAAATATAAAAAGAAAGTGCACAAAAAAAGAAGTTTGAGGTTTTAAAATTACAAAGAAGAAATAAAAAAAGGTGTGAACAAAAAGATTTAAGAAAAAAATAACAAATGAAAATATAAAATATATAAAAAAAATATTTGAGAAAAAAAATGAGAAAAAGAAGAAAAAAATAAAAAAATGATGAGGCAAAAATATGAAATAAAACAAAAAGAAAAAAAATACAAAAAAAGGACAAAAATTGAATAAAAATTTCAAAAATGAAATGGAATGACAAAATGAAAAAAAATTAGTTTAAAAAATACAAAAAAATTGAAAAACATATAAGTCCTAACAATATAAAAATTCAGACAAAAAATTAAAAAAGAAAAAAGTTAATGCAAAATAAAAAAAAGTATGAGAATTTAAAAATGCAAATAAGAAATGAAAGGAAATTTGTGGAAAAAAAAAGAGAAGCAAGAAAAGACAAAAGATTTGGAATAAAAAATAGAAAAATAAAAATTTTTAAAACAACGAAAAAATGAAAGCATATGAAAAAAAAAGTAAAAAGAAGGAAATTGTGAAGGGAAAAAGTTATTAAAAAATTACAAAGTTGAAAAAAAATAAATTAAGAGAAAAAATTAAATAAAATACCCAGAAAGGAAAAATAAAAATAAACAAAGTAAGAAAATAAAAAATTAGCGAAGCAAAAAAATATAAAAAGACAAATGAATAAAAATTTCAAATATAAAATGGAAAAAACTTTTAGTTTAGAATGTAGAAAGAAAAACAAAAAAAGAAAAACAAATAGAGGAAAAAGATATAAAATAAAATAAAAGAAAGTGCACAAAAAAAGAAGTTTGAGGTTTTAAAATTATAAAGAAGAAATAAAAAAAAGGTGTGAACAAAAAGATTTAAGAAAAAAATAAAAAATGAAAATGCAAAATATATAAAATAAAATTTGAGAAAAAGAAGAAAAAAATAAAAAATGAAGAGGCAAAAATATGAAAAAAAAATAAAAAGAAAAAAATTTATAGAAAATTTTAAAACAAAGAAAAAAGTGAACAAAAAAAAATGAAAGCGCATAAAAAAAAAAAGTAAAAAAAAGAAGAAAAATTTGAAAGGAGAAAAAGTTAATGAAAAATTATAAAAATGCAATAGAAAATAACCAAGAATGATAAAAGAAAAAAAGATAGAAAAATAAAAAATTCTAAAACTTTATAAAAATTTATGAAATTATGAATAAAGAAAGAAAATAAAATACGAAAAAAAATTAAAGCAAAAGAAAAAAGATAAATAAAGCACAAAAAAACAAAAATGCTACAAAAAATATAAAAAGTAAGAAAATGAAAAAGGACAAAAATTGAATAAAAATTTCAAAAATGAAATGGAATGACAAAATGAAAAAAATTAGTTTAAAAAATACAAAAAATTGAAAAACATATAAGTTCTAACAATATAAAAAGTTTGAGAATTTAAAAACACAAATAAGAAATGAAAGGAAATTTATGGAAAAAAAAAAAGAATTGGAATAAAAAATAGAAAAATAAAATTTTTAAAACGACGAAAAATTAAAATAAGAAAAAAAATTAAAGCAAAAGAAAAAAGATAAATAAAGCATGAAAAAAAAAAACAAAAATACAACAAAAAATTATAAAAGGTAAGAAAATGAAAGAGGACAAAAAATGAATAAAAATTTCAAAAATGAAATGGAATGACAAAATGAAAATAAAATTAGTTTAAAAAATAAAAAAAAAATTGAAAAACATATGAGACCTAACAATATAAAAAGTCAGACAAAAAATTAAAAAAGAGAAAAGTTAATGCAAAATAAAAAAAAAGTATGAGAATTTAAAAGCGCAAATAAGAAATGAAAGGAAATTTGAGGAAAAAAAGAGACAAAAGATTTGGAATAAAAAATAGAAAAATAGAAAATTTTAAAACAACAAAAAAAATTAAAACAAGTAAAAATGAAAGCTTATGAAAAAAAAAGCAAAAAGAAGGCAAATTATGAAGGGAAAAAGTTATTAAAAAATTACAAAGTAGAAAAAAAAGAAAATAAAAAATAAATTAAGAGAAAAAATTAAATAAAATACCAAAAAAGGAAAAAATAAAAATAAACAAAGTAAGAAAATAAAAAATTAGCGAATCAAAAAATATAAAAAGACAAAATGAATAAAAATTTCAAATATAAAATGAAAAAAACTATTGGTTCAGAATGTACAAAGAAAAAAAAAATATAACAAACAGAGGAAAAAGATATAAAATATGAAAGATGAAAAATAAAATAAAAGAAAGTGCACAAAAAAAGAAGTTTGAGGTTTTAAAACTATAAAGAAGAAATAAAAAAAGGTGTGAACAAAAAGATTTAAGAAAAAAAATGAAAATACAAAATATATAAAATAAAATTTGAGAAAAAGAAGAAAAAAATAAAAAATGAAGAGGCAAAAATATGAAATAAAAGAAAAAGAAAAAAATTTATAGAAAATTTTAAAACAAAGAAAAAAGTGAACAAAAAAGAATGATGGCATATAAAAAAAAAAGTAAAAAAAAAGAAGAAAAATTTGGTAGGAGAAAAAGTTAATGAAAAAAATATAAAAATGCAATAGAAAATAACCAAGAATGACAAAAGAAAAAAAGATAAAAAAATTAAAAATTCCAAAACTTTATAAAAATTTATGAAATTATGAATAAAGAAAGAAAATAAAATAAGAAAAAAAATTAAAGCAAAAGAAAAAAGATAGATAAAGCACGAAAAAAGAAAAAAAAAACAAAAATACAACAAAAAATTATAAAAAGTAAGAAAATGAAAAAGGACAAAAATTGAATAAAAATTTCAAAAATGAAATGGAATGACAAAATGAAAAAAAACATTAGTTTAAAAAATACAAAAAATTAAAAAACATATAAGACCAAACAATCTAAAAAGTCTGACAAAAAATTAAAAAAGCGAAAAGTTAATGCAAAATAAAAAAAAAAGTATGAGAATTTAAAAACGCAAATAAGAAATGAAAGGAAATTTGTGGAAAAAAAAAAGAAAAGACAAAAGATTTGGATTAAAAAAGAGAAAAATAAAAATTTTTAAAACAACGAAAAAATTAAAAAAAGTAAAAATGAAAACATATGAAAAAAAAAAGCAAAAAGAAGGAAAATTGCAAAGGGAAAAAGTTATTAAAAATTTACAAAGTAAAAAAAAAATTGGGGAATCAAAAAATATAAAAGGAAAAAAATAAAAATAAACAAAGTAAGAAAATAAAAAATTAGGGAATCAAAAAATATAAAAAGACAAAATGAAAAAAAATTTCAAATATAAAAAGAAAGTGCACAAAAAAAGAAGTTTGAGGTTTTAAAATTACAAAGAAGAAATAAAAAAAGGTGTGAACAAAAAGATTTAAGAAAAAAATAACAAATGAAAATATAAAATATATAAAAAAAATATTTGAGAAAAAAAATGAGAAAAAGAAGAAAAAAATAAAAAATGAAGAGGCAAAAATATGAAATAAAACAAAAAGAAAAAAAATACAAAAAAAGGACAAAAATTGAATAAAAATTTCAAAAATGAAATGGAATGACAAAATGAAAAAAAATTAGTTTAAAAAATACAAAAAAAATTGAAAAACATATAAGTCCTAACAATATAAAAATTCAGACAAAAAATTAAAAAAGAAAAAAGTTAATGCAAAATAAAAAAAAAGTATGAGAATTTAAAAATGCAAATAAGAAATGAAAGGAAATTTGTGGAAAAAAAAAGAGAAGCAAGAAAAGACAAAAGATTTGGAATAAAAAATAGAAAAATAAAAATTTTTAAAACAATGAAAAAATGAAAGCATATGAAAAAAAAGTAAAAAGAAGGAAATTGTGAAGGGAAAAAGTTATTAAAAAATTACAAAGTTGAAAAAAAATAAATTAAGAGAAAAAATTAAATAAAATACCCAGAAAGGAAAAATAAAAATAAACAAAGTAAGAAAATAAAAAATTAGCGAAGCAAAAAAATATAAAAAGACAAATGAATAAAAATTTCAAATATAAAATGGAAAAAACTTTTAGTTTAGAATGTAGAAAGAAAAACAAAAAAAAAAAAACAAATAGAGGAAAAAGATATAAAATATGAAAGATGAAAAATAAAATAAAAGAAAGTGCACAAAAAAAGAAGTTTGAGGTTTTAAAATTATAAAGAAGAAATAAAAAAAGGTGTGAACAAAAAGATTTAAGAAAAAAATAAAAAATGCAAAATGCAAAATATATAAAATAAAATTTGAGAAAAAGAAGAAAAAAATAAAAAATGAAGAGGCAAAAATATGAAAAAAAAATAAAAAGAAAAAAATTTATAGAAAATTTTAAAACAAAGAAAAAAGTGAACAAAAAAAAAATGAAAGCACATAAAAAAAAAAGTAAAAAAAAGAAGAAAAATTTGAAAGGAGAAAAAGTTAATGAAAAATTATAAAAATGCAATAGAAAATAACCAAGAATGATAAAAGAAAAAAAGATAGAAAAATAAAAAATTCTAAAACTTTATAAAAATTTATGAAATTATGAATAAAGAAAGAAAATAAAATACGAAAAAAAATTAAAGCAAAAGAAAAAAGATAAATAAAGCACAAAAAAACAAAAATACTACAAAAAATATAAAAAGTAAGAAAATGAAAAAGGACAAAAATTGAATAAAAATTTCAAAAATGAAATGGAATGACAAAATGAAAAAAATTAGTTTAAAAAATACAAAAAATTGAAAAACATATAAGTTCTAACAATATAAAAAGTTTGAGAATTTAAAAACACAAATAAGAAATGAAAGGAAATTTATGGAAAAAAAAAAGAATTGGAATAAAAAATAGAAAAATAAAATTTTTAAAACGACGAAAAATTAAAATAAGAAAAAAAATTAAAGCAAAAGAAAAAAGATAAATAAAGCATGAAAAAAAAAAACAAAAATACAACAAAAAATTATAAAAGGTAAGAAAATGAAAGAGGACAAAAAATGAATAAAAATTTCAAAAATGAAATGGAATGACAAAATGAAAATAAAATTAGTTTAAAAAATAAAAAAAAATTGAAAAACATATGAGACCTAACAATATAAAAAGTCAGACAAAAATTAAAAAAGAGAAAAGTTAATGCAAAATAAAAAAAAAGTATGAGAATTTAAAAGCGCAAATAAGAAATGAAAGGAAGTTTGAGGAAAAAAAGAGACAAAAGATTTGGAATAAAAAATAGAAAAATAGAAAATTTTAAAACAACAAAAAAAATTAAAACAAGTAAAAATGAAAGCTTATGAAAAAAAAAAAGCAAAAAGAAGGCAAATTATGAAGGGAAAAAGTTATTAAAAAATTACAAAGTAGAAAAAAAAGAAAATAAAAAATAAATTAAGAGAAAAAATTAAATAAAATACCAAAAAAGGAAAAAATACAAATAAACAAAGTAAGAAAATAAAAAATTAGCGAATCAAAAAATATAAAAAGACAAAATGACTAAAAATTTCAAATATAAAATGAAAAAAACTATTGGTTCAGAATGTACAAAGAAAAATAAAAAAAATATAACAAACAGAGGAAAAAGATATAAAATATGAAAGATGAAAAATAAAATAAAAGAAAGTGCACAAAAAAAGAAGTTTGAGGTTTTAAAACTATAAAGAAGAAATAAAAAAAGGTGTGAACAAAAAGATTTAAGAAAAAAAAATGAAAATACAAAATATATAAAATAAAATTTGAGAAAAAGAAGAAAAAAATAAAAAATGAAGAGGCAAAAATATGAAATAAAAGAAAAAGAAAAAAATTTATAGAAAATTTTAAAACAAAGAAAAAAGTGAACAAAAAAGAATGACGGCATATAAAAAAAAAAGTAAAAAAAAAGAAGAAAAATTTGGAAGCAGAAAAAGTTAATGAAAAAAATATAAAAATGCAATAGAAAATAACCAAGAATGATAAAAGAAAAAAAGATAAAAAAATTAAAAATTCCAAAACTTTATAAAAATTTATGAAATTATGAATAAAGAAAGAAAATAAAATAAGAAAAAAAATTAAAGCAAAAGAAAAAAGATAGATAAAGCACGAAAAAAGAAAAAAAAACAAAAAATTATAAAAAGTAAGAAAATGGAAAAGGACAAAAATTGAATAAAAATTTCAAAAATGAAATGGAATGACAAAATGAAAAAAAAATTAGTTTAAAAAATACAAAAAATTAAAAAACATATAAGACCAAACAATCTAAAAAGTCTGACAAAAAATTAAAAAAGAGAAAAGTTAATGCAAAATAAAAAAAATGTATGAGAATTTAAAAACGCAAATAAGAAATGAAAGGAAATTTGTGGAAAAAAAAGAAAAGACAAAAGATTTGGAATAAAAGAGAGAAAAATAAAAATTTTTAAAACAGCGAAAAAATTAAAAAAAGTAAAAATGAAAACATATGAAAAAAAAAAAGCAAAAAGAAGGAAAATTGCAAAGGGAAAAAGTTATTAAGAAATTACAAAGTAGAAAAAAATAAATTAAGAGAAAAAATTAAATAAAATACCAAAAAAGGAAAAAATAAAAAATTAGCGAATCAAAAAAATATAAAAAGACAAAATGAATAATCAAATATAAAATGGAAAAAACTTTTAGTTTATAATTTACAAAGAAAAAGAAAAAAAAATAACAAATAGAGGAAAAAGATATAAAATATGAAAGATGAAAAATAAAATAAAAGAAAGTGCACAAAAAAATAAGTTTGAGGTTTTAAAGTTATAAAGAAGAAAAAAAAAAAGGTGTGAACAAAAAGATTTAAGAAAAAAATAAAAAATGAAAATACAAAATATATAAAATAAAATTTGAGAAAAAGAAGAAAAAAATAAAGAATGAAGAGGCAAAAATATGAAATAAAACAAAAAGAAAAAAATTTATAGAAAATTTTAAAACAAAGAAAAACCTGAACGAAAAAGAATGAAAGCACATAAAAAAAAGTAAAAAAAAGAAGAAAAATTATAAAAATGCAACAGAAAATAACCAAGAATGATAAAAGAAAAAAAGATAGAAAAATAAAAAATTCCAAAACTTTATAAAAATTTATGAAATTATGAATAAAGAAAGAAAATAAAATAAGAAAAAAAATTAAAGCAAAAGAAAAAAGATAGATAAAGCACGAAAAAAGAAAAAAAAACCAAAAAATTATAAAAAGTAAGAAAATGAAAAAGGACAAAAATTGAATAAAAATTTCAAAAATGAAATGGAATGACAAAATGAAAAAAAAATTAGTTTAAAAAATACAAAAAATTAAAAAACATATAAGACCAAACAATCTAAAAAGTCTGACAAAAAATTAAAAAAGAGAAAAGTTAATGCAAAATAAAAAAAAAAAGTATGAGAATTTAAAAACGCAAATAAGAAATGAAAGGAAATTTGTGGAAAAAAAAAGAAAAGACAAAAGATTTGGAATAAAAAAGAGAAAAATAAAAATTTTTAAAAGAACGAAAAAATTAAAAAAAGTAAAAATGAAAACATATGGAAAAAAAAAAAGCAAAAAGAAGGAAAATTGCAAAGGGAAAAAGTTATTAAAAATTTACAAAGTAAAAAAAAATTAGGGAATCAAAAAATATAAAAAGACAAAATGAATAAAAATTTCAAATATAAAAAGAAAGTGCACAAAAAAAGAAGTTTGAGGTTTTAAAATTACAAAGAAGAAATAAAAAAAGGTGTGAACAAAAAGATTTAAGAAAAAAATAACAAATGAAAATATAAAATATATAAAAAAAATATTTGAGAAAAAAAATGAGAAAAAGAAGAAAAAAATAAAAAAATGAAGAGGCAAAAATATGAAATAAAACAAAAAGAAAAAAAATACAAAAAAAGGACAAAAATTGAATAAAAATTTCAAAAATGAAATGGAATGACAAAATGAAAAAAACTTAGTTTAAAAAATACAAAAAAATTGAAAAACATATAAGTCCTAACAATATAAAAATTCAGACAAAAAATTAAAAAAGAAAAAAGTTAATGCAAAATAAAAAAAAGTATGAGAATTTAAAAATGCAAATAAGAAATGAAAGGAAATTTGTGGAAAAAAAAAGAGAAGCAAGAAAAGACAAAAGATTTGGAATAAAAAATAGAAAAATAAAAATTTTTAAAACAACGAAAAAATGAAAGCATATGAAAAAAAAAGTAAAAAGAAGGAAATTGTGAAGGGAAAAAGTTATTAAAAAATTACAAAGTTGAAAAAAAATAAATTAAGAGAAAAAATTAAATAAAATACCCAGAAAGGAAAAATAAAAATAAACAAAGTAAGAAAATAAAAAATTAGCGAAGCAAAAAAATATAAAAAGACAAATGAATAAAAATTTCAAATATAAAATGGAAAAAACTTTTAGTTTAGAATGTAGAAAGAAAAACAAAAAAAGAAAAACAAATAGAGGAAAAAGATATAAAATAAAATAAAAGAAAGTGCACAAAAAAAGAAGTTTGAGGTTTTAAAATTATAAAGAAGAAATAAAAAAAAGGTGTGAACAAAAAGATTTAAGAAAAAAATAAAAAATGAAAATGCAAAATGTATAAAATAAAATTTGAGAAAAAGAAGAAAAAAATAAAAAATGAAGAGGCAAAAATATGAAAAAAAAATAAAAAGAAAAAAATTTATAGAAAATTTTAAAACAAAGAAAAAGGTGAACAAAAAAAAAATGAAAGCACATAAAAAAAAAAGTAAAAAAAAGAAGAAAAATTTGAAAGGAGAAAAAGTTAATGAAAAATTATAAAAATGCAATAGAAAATAACCAAGAATGATAAAAGAAAAAAAGATAGAAAAATAAAAAATTCTAAAACTTTATAAAAATTTATGAAATTATGAATAAAGAAAGAAAATAAAATACGAAAAAAAATTAAAGCAAAAGAAAAAAGATAAATAAAGCACAAAAAAACAAAAATACTACAAAAAATATAAAAAGTAAGAAAATGAAAAAGGACAAAAATTGAATAAAAATTTCAAAAATGAAATGGAATGACAAAATGAAAAAAATTAGTTTAAAAAATACAAAAAATTGAAAAACATATAAGTTCTAACAATATAAAAAGTTTGAGAATTTAAAAACACAAATAAGAAATGAAAGGAAATTTATGGAAAAAAAAAAAGAATTGGAATAAAAAATAGAAAAATAAAATTTTTAAAACGACGAAAAATTAAAATAAGAAAAAAAATTAAAGCAAAAGAAAAAAGATAAATAAAGCATGAAAAAAAAAAACAAAAATACAACAAAAAATTATAAAAGGTAAGAAAATGAAAGAGGACAAAAAATGAATAAAAATTTCAAAAATGAAATGGAATGACAAAATGAAAATAAAATTAGTTTAAAAAATAAAAAAAAAATTGAAAAACATATGAGACCTAACAATATAAAAAGTCAGACAAAAATTAAAAAAGAGAAAAGTTAATGCAAAATAAAAAAAAAGTATGAGAATTTAAAAGCGCAAATAAGAAATGAAAGGAAATTTGAGGAAAAAAAGAGACAAAAGATTTGGAATAAAAAATAGAAAAATAGAAAATTTTAAAACAACAAAAAAAATTAAAACAAGTAAAAATGAAAGCTTATGAAAAAAAAAAAGCAAAAAGAAGGCAAATTATGAAGGGAAAAAGTTATTAAAAAATTACAAAGTAGAAAAAAAAGAAAATAAAAAATAAATTAAGAGAAAAAATTAAATAAAATACCAAAAAAGGAAAAAATACAAATAAACAAAGTAAGAAAATAAAAAATTAGCGAATCAAAAAATATAAAAAGACAAAATGACTAAAAATTTCAAATATAAAATGAAAAAAACTATTGGTTCAGAATGTACAAAGAAAAATAAAAAAAATAAAACAAACAGAGGAAAAAGATATAAAATATGAAAGATGAAAAATAAAATAAAAGAAAGTGCACAAAAAAAGAAGTTTGAGGTTTTAAAACTATAAAGAAGAAATAAAAAAAGGTGTGAACAAAAAGATTTAAGAAAAAAAAATGAAAATACAAAATATATAAAATAAAATTTGAGAAAAAGAAGAAAAAAATAAAAAATGAAGAGGCAAAAATATGAAATAAAAGAAAAAGAAAAAAATTTATAGAAAATTTTAAAACAAAGAAAAAAGTGAACAAAAAAGAATGACGGCATATAAAAAAAAAAGTAAAAAAAAAGAAGAAAAATTTGGAAGCAGAAAAAGTTAATGAAAAAAATATAAAAATGCAATAGAAAATAACCAAGAATGATAAAAGAAAAAAAGATAAAAAAATTAAAAATTCCAAAACTTTATAAAAATTTATGAAATTATGAATAAAGAAAGAAAATAAAATAAGAAAAAAAATTAAAGCAAAAGAAAAAAGATAGATAAAGCACGAAAAAAGAAAAAAAAACAAAAAATTATAAAAAGTAAGAAAATGGAAAAGGACAAAAATTGAATAAAAATTTCAAAAATGAAATGGAATGACAAAATGAAAAAAAAATTAGTTTAAAAAATACAAAAAATTAAAAAACATATAAGACCAAACAATCTAAAAAGTCTGACAAAAAATTAAAAAAGAGAAAAGTTAATGCAAAATAAAAAAAAAGTATGAGAATTTAAAAACGCAAATAAGAAATGAAAGGAAATTTGTGGAAAAAAAAGAAAAGACAAAAGATTTGGAATAAAAGAGAGAAAAATAAAAATTTTTAAAACAGCGAAAAAATTAAAAAAAGTAAAAATGAAAACATATGAAAAAAAAAAAGCAAAAAGAAGGAAAATTGCAAAGGGAAAAAGTTATTAAGAAATTACAAAGTAGAAAAAAATAAATTAAGAGAAAAAATTAAATAAAATACCAAAAAAGGAAAAAATAAAAAATTAGCGAATCAAAAAAATATAAAAAGATAAAATGAATAATCAAATATAAAATGGAAAAAACTTTTAGTTTATAATTTACAAAGAAAAAGAAAAAAAAATAACAAATAGAGGAAAAAGATATAAAATATGAAAGATGAAAAATAAAATAAAAGAAAGTGCACAAAAAAATAAGTTTGAGGTTTTAAAGTTATAAAGAAGAAAAAAAAAAGGTGTGAACAAAAAGATTTAAGAAAAAAATAAAAAATGAAAATACAAAATATATAAAATAAAATTTGAGAAAAAGAAGAAAAAAATAAAGAATGAAGAGGCAAAAATATGAAATAAAACAAAAAGAAAAAAATTTATAGAAAATTTTAAAACAAAGAAAAACCTGAACGAAAAAGAATGAAAGCACATAAAAAAAAGTAAAAAAAAGAAGAAAAATTATAAAAATGCAACAGAAAATAACCAAGAATGATAAAAGAAAAAAAGATAGAAAAATAAAAAATTCCAAAACTTTATAAAAATTTATGAAATTATGAATAAAGAAAGAAAATAAAATAAGAAAAAAAATTAAAGCAAAAGAAAAAAGATAGATAAAGCACGAAAAAAGAAAAAAAAACCAAAAAATTATAAAAAGTAAGAAAATGAAAAAGGACAAAAATTGAATAAAAATTTCAAAAATGAAATGGAATGACAAAATGAAAAAAAAATTAGTTTAAAAAATACAAAAAATTAAAAAACATATAAGACCAAACAATCTAAAAAGTCTGACAAAAAATTAAAAAAGAGAAAAGTTAATGCAAAATAAAAAAAAAAAGTATGAGAATTTAAAAACGCAAATAAGAAATGAAAGGAAATTTGTGGAAAAAAAAAGAAAAGACAAAAGATTTGGAATAAAAAAGAGAAAAATAAAAATTTTTAAAAGAACGAAAAAATTAAAAAAAGTAAAAATGAAAACATATGGAAAAAAAAAAAGCAAAAAGAAGGAAAATTGCAAAGGGAAAAAGTTATTAAAAATTTACAAAGTAAAAAAAAATTAGGGAATCAAAAAATATAAAAAGACAAAATGAATAAAAATTTCAAATATAAAAAGAAAGTGCACAAAAAAAGAAGTTTGAGGTTTTAAAATTACAAAGAAGAAATAAAAAAAGGTGTGAACAAAAAGATTTAAGAAAAAAATAACAAATGAAAATATAAAATATATAAAAAAAATATTTGAGAAAAAAAATGAGAAAAAGAAGAAAAAAATAAAAAAATGAAGAGGCAAAAATATGAAATAAAACAAAAAGAAAAAAAATACAAAAAAAGGACAAAAATTGAATAAAAATTTCAAAAATGAAATGGAATGACAAAATGAAAAAAACTTAGTTTAAAAAATACAAAAAAATTGAAAAACATATAAGTCCTAACAATATAAAAATTCAGACAAAAAATTAAAAAAGAAAAAAGTTAATGCAAAATAAAAAAAAGTATGAGAATTTAAAAATGCAAATAAGAAATGAAAGGAAATTTGTGGAAAAAAAAAGAGAAGCAAGAAAAGACAAAAGATTTGGAATAAAAAATAGAAAAATAAAAATTTTTAAAACAACGAAAAAATGAAAGCATATGAAAAAAAAAGTAAAAAGAAGGAAATTGTGAAGGGAAAAAGTTATTAAAAAATTACAAAGTTGAAAAAAAATAAATTAAGAGAAAAAATTAAATAAAATACCCAGAAAGGAAAAATAAAAATAAACAAAGTAAGAAAATAAAAAATTAGCGAAGCAAAAAAATATAAAAAGACAAATGAATAAAAATTTCAAATATAAAATGGAAAAAACTTTTAGTTTAGAATGTAGAAAGAAAAACAAAAAAAGAAAAACAAATAGAGGAAAAAGATATAAAATAAAATAAAAGAAAGTGCACAAAAAAAGAAGTTTGAGGTTTTAAAATTATAAAGAAGAAATAAAAAAAAGGTGTGAACAAAAAGATTTAAGAAAAAAATAAAAAATGAAAATGCAAAATGTATAAAATAAAATTTGAGAAAAAGAAGAAAAAAATAAAAAATGAAGAGGCAAAAATATGAAAAAAAAATAAAAAGAAAAAAATTTATAGAAAATTTTAAAACAAAGAAAAAGGTGAACAAAAAAAAAATGAAAGCACATAAAAAAAAAAGTAAAAAAAAGAAGAAAAATTTGAAAGGAGAAAAAGTTAATGAAAAATTATAAAAATGCAATAGAAAATAACCAAGAATGATAAAAGAAAAAAAGATAGAAAAATAAAAAATTCTAAAACTTTATAAAAATTTATGAAATTATGAATAAAGAAAGAAAATAAAATACGAAAAAAAATTAAAGCAAAAGAAAAAAGATAAATAAAGCACAAAAAAACAAAAATACTACAAAAAATATAAAAAGTAAGAAAATGAAAAAGGACAAAAATTGAATAAAAATTTCAAAAATGAAATGGAATGACAAAATGAAAAAAATTAGTTTAAAAAATACAAAAAATTGAAAAACATATAAGTTCTAACAATATAAAAAGTTTGAGAATTTAAAAACACAAATAAGAAATGAAAGGAAATTTATGGAAAAAAAAAAGAATTGGAATAAAAAATAGAAAAATAAAATTTTTAAAACGACGAAAAATTAAAATAAGAAAAAAAATTAAAGCAAAAGAAAAAAGATAAATAAAGCATGAAAAAAAAAAACAAAAATACAACAAAAAATTATAAAAGGTAAGAAAATGAAAGAGGACAAAAAATGAATAAAAATTTCAAAAATGAAATGGAATGACAAAATGAAAATAAAATTAGTTTAAAAAATAAAAAAAAAATTGAAAAACATATGAGACCTAACAATATAAAAAGTCAGACAAAAATTAAAAAAGAGAAAAGTTAATGCAAAATAAAAAAAAAAGTATGAGAATTTAAAAGCGCAAATAAGAAATGAAAGGAAATTTGAGGAAAAAAAGAGACAAAAGATTTGGAATAAAAAATAGAAAAATAGAAAATTTTAAAACAACAAAAAAAATTAAAACAAGTAAAAATGAAAGCTTATGAAAAAAAAAAAGCAAAAAGAAGGCAAATTATGAAGGGAAAAAGTTATTAAAAAATTACAAAGTAGAAAAAAAAGAAAATAAAAAATAAATTAAGAGAAAAAATTAAATAAAATACCAAAAAAGGAAAAAATACAAATAAACAAAGTAAGAAAATAAAAAATTAGCGAATCAAAAAATATAAAAAGACAAAATGACTAAAAATTTCAAATATAAAATGAAAAAAACTATTGGTTCAGAATGTACAAAGAAAAATAAAAAAAATATAACAAACAGAGGAAAAAGATATAAAATATGAAAGATGAAAAATAAAATAAAAGAAAGTGCACAAAAAAAGAAGTTTGAGGTTTTAAAACTATAAAGAAGAAATAAAAAAAGGTGTGAACAAAAAGATTTAAGAAAAAAAAATGAAAATACAAAATATATAAAATAAAATTTGAGAAAAAGAAGAAAAAAATAAAAAATGAAGAGGCAAAAATATGAAATAAAAGAAAAAGAAAAAAATTTATAGAAAATTTTAAAACAAAGAAAAAAGTGAACAAAAAAGAATGACGGCATATAAAAAAAAAAGTAAAAAAAAAGAAGAAAAATTTGGAAGCAGAAAAAGTTAATGAAAAAAATATAAAAATGCAATAGAAAATAACCAAGAATGATAAAAGAAAAAAAGATAAAAAAATTAAAAATTCCAAAACTTTATAAAAATTTATGAAATTATGAATAAAGAAAGAAAATAAAATAAGAAAAAAAATTAAAGCAAAAGAAAAAAGATAGATAAAGCACGAAAAAAGAAAAAAAAAACAAAAATACAACAAAAAATTATAAAAAGTAAGAAAATGAAAAAGGACAAAAATTGAATAAAAATTTCAAAAATGAAATGGAATGACAAAATGAAAAAAAAATTAGTTTAAAAAATACAAAAAATTAAAAAACATATAAGACCAAACAATCTAAAAAGTCTGACAAAAAATTAAAAAAGAGAAAAGTTAATGCAAAATAAAAAAAAAGTATGAGAATTTAAAAACGCAAATAAGAAATGAAAGGAAATTTGTGGAAAAAAAAGAAAAGACAAAAGATTTGGAATAAAAAAGAGAAAAATAAAAATTTTTAAAACAGCGAAAAAATTAAAAAAAGTAAAAATGAAAACATATGAAAAAAAAAAAGCAAAAAGAAGGAAAATTGCAAAGGGAAAAAGTTATTAAGAAATTACAAAGTAGAAAAAAATAAATTAAGAGAAAAAATTAAATAAAATACCAAAAAAGGAAAAAATAAAAAATTAGCGAATCAAAAAAATATAAAAAGACAAAATGAATAATCAAATATAAAATGGAAAAAACTTTTAGTTTATAATTTACAAAGAAAAAGAAAAAAAAATAACAAATAGAGGAAAAAGATATAAAATATGAAAGATGAAAAATAAAATAAAAGAAAGTGCACAAAAAAATAAGTTTGAGGTTTTAAAGTTATAAAGAAGAAAAAAAAAAGGTGTGAACAAAAAGATTTAAGAAAAAAATAAAAAATGAAAATACAAAATATATAAAATAAAATTTGAGAAAAAGAAGAAAAAAATAAAGAATGAAGAGGCAAAAATATGAAATAAAACAAAAAGAAAAAAATTTATAGAAAATTTTAAAACAAAGAAAAACCTGAACGAAAAAGAATGAAAGCACATAAAAAAAAGTAAAAAAAAAGAAGAAAAATTATAAAAATGCAACAGAAAATAACCAAGAATGATAAAAGAAAAAAAGATAGAAAAATAAAAAATTCCAAAACTTTATAAAAATTTATGAAATTATGAATAAAGAAAGAAAATAAAATAAGAAAAAAAATTAAAGCAAAAGAAAAAAGATAGATAAAGCACGAAAAAAGAAAAAAAAAACAAAAATACAACAAAAAATTATAAAAAGTAAGAAAATGAAAAAGGACAAAAATTGAATAAAAATTTCAAAAATGAAATGGAATGACAAAATGAAAAAAAAATTAGTTTAAAAAATACAAAAAATTAAAAAACATATAAGACCAAACAATCTAAAAAGTCTGACAAAAAATTAAAAAAGCGAAAAGTTAATGCAAAATAAAAAAAAAAGTATGAGAATTTAAAAACGCAAATAAGAAATGAAAGGAAATTTGTGGAAAAAAAAAAGAAAAGACAAAAGATTTGGATTAAAAAAGAGAAAAATAAAAATTTTTAAAACAACGAAAAAATTAAAAAAAGTAAAAATGAAAACATATGAAAAAAAAAAGCAAAAAGAAGGAAAATTGCAAAGGGAAAAAGTTATTAAAAATTTACAAAGTAAAAAAAAAATTGGGGAATCAAAAAATATAAAAGGAAAAAAATAAAAATAAACAAAGTAAGAAAATAAAAAATTAGGGAATCAAAAAATATAAAAAGACAAAATGAAAAAAAATTTCAAATATAAAAAGAAAGTGCACAAAAAAAGAAGTTTGAGGTTTTAAAATTACAAAGAAGAAATAAAAAAAGGTGTGAACAAAAAGATTTAAGAAAAAAATAACAAATGAAAATATAAAATATATAAAAAAAATATTTGAGAAAAAAAATGAGAAAAAGAAGAAAAAAATAAAAAATGAAGAGGCAAAAATATGAAATAAAACAAAAAGAAAAAAAATACAAAAAAAGGACAAAAATTGAATAAAAATTTCAAAAATGAAATGGAATGACAAAATGAAAAAAAATTAGTTTAAAAAATACAAAAAAAATTGAAAAACATATAAGTCCTAACAATATAAAAATTCAGACAAAAAATTAAAAAAGAAAAAAGTTAATGCAAAATAAAAAAAAAGTATGAGAATTTAAAAATGCAAATAAGAAATGAAAGGAAATTTGTGGAAAAAAAAAGAGAAGCAAGAAAAGACAAAAGATTTGGAATAAAAAATAGAAAAATAAAAATTTTTAAAACAATGAAAAAATGAAAGCATATGAAAAAAAAGTAAAAAGAAGGAAATTGTGAAGGGAAAAAGTTATTAAAAAATTACAAAGTTGAAAAAAAATAAATTAAGAGAAAAAATTAAATAAAATACCCAGAAAGGAAAAATAAAAATAAACAAAGTAAGAAAATAAAAAATTAGCGAAGCAAAAAAATATAAAAAGACAAATGAATAAAAATTTCAAATATAAAATGGAAAAAACTTTTAGTTTAGAATGTAGAAAGAAAAACAAAAAAAAAAAAACAAATAGAGGAAAAAGATATAAAATATGAAAGATGAAAAATAAAATAAAAGAAAGTGCACAAAAAAAGAAGTTTGAGGTTTTAAAATTATAAAGAAGAAATAAAAAAAGGTGTGAACAAAAAGATTTAAGAAAAAAATAAAAAATGCAAAATGCAAAATATATAAAATAAAATTTGAGAAAAAGAAGAAAAAAATAAAAAATGAAGAGGCAAAAATATGAAAAAAAAATAAAAAGAAAAAAATTTATAGAAAATTTTAAAACAAAGAAAAAAGTGAACAAAAAAAAATGAAAGCACATAAAAAAAAAAGGTAAAAAAAAGAAGAAAAATTTGAAAGGAGAAAAAGTTAATGAAAAATTATAAAAATGCAATAGAAAATAACCAAGAATGATAAAAGAAAAAAAGATAGAAAAATAAAAAATTCTAAAACTTTATAAAAATTTATGAAATTATAAATAAAGAAAGAAAATAAAATACGAAAAAAATTTAAAGCAAAAGAAAAAAGATAAATAAAGCACAAAAAAACAAAAATACTACAAAAAATATAAAAAGTAAGAAAATGAAAAAGGACAAAAATTCAATAAAAATTTCAAAAATGAAATGGAACGACAAAATGAAAAAAATTAGTTTAAAAAATACAAAAAATTGAAAAACATATAAGTTCTAACAATATAAAAAGTTTGAGAATTTAAAAACACAAATAAGAAATGAAAGCAAATTTGTGGAAAAAAAAAAGAATTGGAATAAAAAATAGAAAAATAAAATTTTTAAAACGACAAAAAATTAAAATAAGAAAAAAAATTAAAGCAAAAGAAAAAAGATAAATAAAGCATGAAAAAAAAACAAAAATACAACAAAAAATTATAAAAGGTAAGAAAATGAAAGAGGACAAAAAATGAATAAAAATTTCAAAAATGAAATGGAATGACAAAATGAAAATAAAATTAGTTTAAAAAAAAAATTGAAAAACATATGAGACCTAACAATATAAAAAGTCAGACAAAAAATTAAAAAAGAGAAAAGTTAATGCAAAATAAAAAAAAAAGTATGAGAATTTAAAAGCGCAAATAAGAAATGAAAGGAAATTTGAGGAAAAAAAGAGACAAAAGATTTGCAATAAAAAATAGAAAAATAGAAATTTTTAAAACAACAAAAAAAATTAAAACAAGTAAAAATGAAAGCTTATGAAAAAAAAAGCAAAAAGAAGGCAAATTATGAAGGGAAAAAGTTATTAAAAAATTACAAAGTAGAAAAAAAAGAAAATAAAAAATAAATTAAGAGAAAAAATTAAATAAAATACCAAAAAAGGAAAAAATAAAAATAAACAAAGTAAGAAAATAAAAAATTAGCGAATCAAAAAATATAAAAAGACAAAATGAATAAAAATTTCAAATATAAAATGAAAAAAACTATTGGTTCAGAATGTACAAAGAAAAATAAAAAAAATATAACAAACAGAGGAAAGAGATATAAAATATGAAAATGAAAAATAAAATAAAAGAAAGTGCACAAAAAAAGAAGTTTGAGGTTTTAAAACTATAAAGAAGAAATAAAAAAAGGTGTGAACAAAAAGATTTAAGAAAAAAAATGAAAATACAAAATATATAAAATAAAATTTGAGAAAAAGAAGAAAAAAATAAAAAATGAACAGGCAAAAATATGAAATAAAAGAAAAAGAAAAAAATTTATAGAAAATTTTAAAACAAAGAAAAAAGTGAACAAAAAAGAATGATGGCATATAAAAAAAAAGAAGAAAAATTTGGAAGGAGAAAAAGTTAATGAAAAAAATATAAAAATGCAATAGAAAATAACCAAGAATGATAAAAGAAAAAAAGATAAAAAAATTAAAAATTCCAAAACTTTATAAAGATTTATGAAATTATGAATAAAGAAAGAAAATAAAATAAGAAAAAAAATTAAAGCAAAAGAAAAAAGATAGATAAAGCACGAAAAAAGAAAAAAAAAACAAAAATACAACAAAAAATTATAAAAAGTAAGAAAATGAAAAAAGACAAAAATTGAATAAAAATTTCAAAAATGAAATGGAATGACAAAATGAAAAAAAGATTAGTTTAAAAAATACAAAAAATTAAAAAACATATAAGACCAAACAATCTAAAAAGTTTGACAAAAAATTAAAAAAGAGAAAAGTTAATGCAAAATAAAAAAAAGTATGAGAATTTAAAAACGCAAATATGAAATGAAAGGAAATTTGTGGAAAAAAAAGAAAAGACAAAAGATTTGGAATAAAAAACAGAAAAATAAAAATTTTTAAAACAGCGAAAAAATTAAAAAAAGTAAAAATGAAAACATATGAAAAAAAAAAAGCAAAAAGAAGGAAAATTGCAAAGGGAAAAAGTTATTAAAAATTTACAAAGTAAAAAAAAATTAGGGAATCAAAAAATATAAAAGGAAAAAAATAAAAATAAACAAAGTAAGAAAATAAAAAATATAAAAAGACAAAATGAATAAAAATTTCAAATATAAAAAGAAAGTGCACAAAAAAAGAAGTTTGAGGTTTTAAAATTACAAAGAAAAAATAAAAAAAGGTGTGAACAAAAAGATTTAAGAAAAAAATAACAAATGAAAATACAAAATATATAAAAAAATATTTGAGAAAAAAATGAGAAAAAGAAGAGGCAAAAATATGAAATAAAACAAAAAGAAAAAAATTTATAGAAAATTTTAAAACAAAGAAAAAAAATACAAAAAAAGGACAAAAATTGAATAAAAATTTCAAAAATGAAATGGAATGACAAAAGGAAAAAAAATTAGTAAACATATAAGTCCTAACAATATAAAAAGTCAGACAAAAAATTAAAAAAGAAAAAAGTTAATGCAAAATAAAAAAAAGTATGAGAATTTAAAAATGCAAATAAGAAATGAAAGGAAATTTGTGGAAAAAAAAAAGAGAAGCAAGAAAAGACAAAAGATTTGGAATAAAAAATAGAAAAATAAAAAATTTTAAAACAACGAAAAAATGAAAGCATATGAAAAAAAAGCAAAAAGAAGGAAAATTGTGAAGGAAAAAAGTTATTAAAAAATTACAAAGTTGAAAAAAAATAAATTGAGAGAAAAAATTAAATAAAATACCCAGAAAGGAAAAATAAAAATAAACAAAGTAAGAAAATAAAAAATTAGCAAAGCAAAAAAATATAAAAAGACAAATGAATAAAAATTTCAAATATAAAATGGAAAAAACTTTTAGTTTAGAATGTACAAAGAAAAAAAAAAAAAAACCAAATAGAGGAAAAATATATAAAATATGAAAGATGAAAAATAAAATAAAAGAAAGTGCACAAAAAAAGAAGTTTGAGGTTTTAAAATTATAAAGAAGAAATAAAAAAAGGTGTGAACAAAAAGATTTAAGAAAAAAATAAAAAAAGAAGAGGCAAAAATATGAAAAAAAAATAAAAAGAAAAAAATTTATAGAAAATTTTAAAACAAAGAAAAAACTGAACAAAAAAAAAATGAAAGCACATAAAAAAAAAGTAAAAAAAAGAAGAAAAATTTGAAAGGAGAAAAAGTTAATGAAAAATTATAAAAATGCAATAGAAAATAACCAAGAATGATAAAAGAAAAAAAGATAGAAAAATAAAAAATTCCAAAACTTTATAAAAATTTATGAAATTATAAATAAAGAAAGAAAATAAAATACGAAAAAAAATTAAAGCAAAAGAAAAAAGATAAATAAAGCACAAAAAACAAAAATACAACAAAAAATATAAAAAGTAAGAAAATGAAAAAGGACAAAAATTGAATAAAAATTTCAAAAATGAAATGGAATGACAAAATGAAAAAAATTAGTTTAAAAAATACAAAAAATTGAAAAACATATAAGTTCTAACAATATAAAAAGTTTGAGAATTTAAAAACACAAATAAGAAATGAAAGGAAATTTATGGAAAAAAAAAAAGAAAAGACAAAAGATTTGGAATAAAAAATAGAAAAATAAAATTTTTAAAACGAAGAAAAATTAAAATAAGAAAAAAAATTAAAGCAAAAGAAAAAAGATAAATAAAGCATGAAAAAAGAAAAAAAAAACAAAAATACAACAAAAAATTATAAAAGGTAAGAAAATGAAAGAGGACAAAAAATGAATAAAAATTTCAAAAATGAAAATAAAATTAGTTTAAAAAATAAAAAAAAATTGAAAAACATATAAGACCTAACAATATAAAAAGTCAGACAAAAAATTAAAAAAGAGAAAAGTTAATGCAAAATAAAAAAAAAAAGTATGAGAATTTAAAAGCGCAAATAAGAAATGAAAGGAAATTTGAGGAAAAAAAAGAGACAAAAGATTTGGAATAAAAAGTAGAAAAATAGAAAATTTTAAAACAACAAAAAAAATTAAAACAAGTAAAAATGAAAGCATATGAAAAAAAAGCAAAAAGAAGGCAAATTATGAAGGGAAAAAGTTATTAAAAAATTACAAAGTAGAAAAAAAAAAAATAAAAAATAAATTAAGAGAAAAAATTAAATAAAATACCAAAAAAGGAAAAAATAAACAAAGTAAGAAAATAAAAAATTAGCGAATCAAAAAATATAAAAAGACAAAATGAATAAAAATTTCAAATATAAAATGAAAAAAACTATTGCTTCAAAATGTACAAAGAAAAATAAAAAAAATATAACAAGCAGAGGAAAAAGATATAAAATGTGAAAGATGAAAAATAAAATAAAAGAAAGTACACAAAAAAAGAAGTTTGAGGTTTTAAAACTATAAAGAAGAAATAAAAAAAGGTGTGAACAAAAAGATTTAAGAAAAAAAATGAAAATACAAAATATATAAAATAAAATTTGAGAAAAAGAAGAAAAAAATAAAAAATAAAGAGGCAAAAATATGAAATAAAAGAAAAAGAAAAAATTTATAGAAAATTTTAAAACAAAGAAAAAAGTGAACAAAAAAGAATGATGGCATATAAAAAAAAAAAGAAAAATTTGGAAGGAGAAAAAGTTAATGAAAAAAATATAAAAATGCAATAGAAAATAACCAAGAATGATCAAAGAAAAAAAGATAGAAAAATAAAAAATTCTAAAACTTAATAAAAATTTATGAAATTATAAATAAAGAAAGAAAATAAAAAAAGAAAAAAAAGTAAAGCAAAAGAAAAAAGATAAATAAAGCACAAAAAAAACAAAAATACAACAAAAAATATAAAAAGTAAGAAAATAAAAAAAGGACAAAAATTTCATAAAAATTTCAAAAATGAAATGGAATGACAAAATGAAAAAAAAATTAGTTTAAAAAATACAAAAAATTAAAAAACATATAAGACCTAATAATATAAAAAGTCAGAGAAAAAATTAAAAAAGAGCAAAGTTAATGCAAAATAAAAAAAAAAGTATGAGAATTTAAAAACGCAAATAAGAAATGAAAGGAAATTTGTGGAAAAAAAAAAGAGAAGCAAGAAAAGACAAAAGATTTGGAATAAAAAACAGAAAAATAAAAATTTTTAAAACAACAAAAAAATTAAAACAAGTAAAAATGAAAGCATATGAAAAAAAGGCAAAGATAAGGAAAATTGTGAAGGGAAAAAGTTATTAAAAAAATTACAAAATGGAAAAAAAAAAGAGAAAAAAAACAAATTAAGGGAAAAAATTAAATAAAATACGAAAAAAGGGAAAAATAAAAATAAACAAAGAAAGAAAATAAAAAATTAGCGAATCAAAAAAATATAAAAAGACAAAATGAATAAAAATTTCAAATATAAAATGGAAAAAACTTTTAGTTTAGAATGTACAAAGAAAAAGAAAAAAAAATAATAGCAAATAGAGGAAAAAGATATAAAATATGAAAGATGAAAAATAAAATAAAAGAAAGTGCACAAAAAAAAGAAGTTTGAGGTTTTAAAATTATAAAGAAGAAATAAAAAAAGGTGTGAACACAAAGATTTAAGAAAAAAATACAAAATATATAAAATAAAAAATGAAGAGGCAAAAAAATGAAATAAAACAAAAAGAAAAAAATTTATAGAAAATTTTAAAACAAAGAAAAAAGCGAACAAAAGAGAATGAAAGCACATAAAAAAAGTAAAAAAAAGAAGAAAAATTTGAAAAGAGAAAAAGTTAAAGAAAAATTATAAAAATGCAATAGAAAATAACCAAGAATGATAAAAGAAAAAAAGATAGAAAAATAAAAAATTCCAAACTTTATAAAAATTTATGAAATTATAAATAAAGAAAGAAAATAAAATAAGAAAAAAATTAAAGCAAAAGAAAAAAGATAAATAAAGCATGAAAAAACAAAAAAAAAAACAAAAAATATAAAAAGTAAGAAAATGAAAAAGGATAAAAATTGAATAAAAATTTCAAAAGTGAAATGGAATGACAAAATGAAAAAAAAATTAGTTTAAAAAATACAAAAAAATCGAAAAACATATAAGACCTAACAATATAAAAAGTCAGACAAAAAATTAAAAAAGATAAAAGTTAATGTAAAATAAAAAAAAAGTATGAGAATTTAAAAGCGCAAATAAGTAATGAAAGGAAATTTGAGGAAAAAAAGAGACAAAAGATTTGGAATAAAAAATAGAAAAATAGAAATTTTTAAAACAACAAAAAAAATTAAAACAAGTAAAAATGAAAGCTTATGAAAAAAAAGCAAAAAGAAGGCAAATTATGAAGGGAAAAAGTTATTAAAAAATTACAAAGTAGAAAAAAAAGAAAATAAAAAAATTAATTAAGAGAAAAAATTAAATAAAATACCAAAAAAGGAAAAAATAAAAATAAACAAAGTAAGAAAATAAAAAATTAGCGAATCAAAAAATATAAAAAGATAAAATGAATAAAAATTTCAAATATAAAATTAAAAAAACTATTGGTTCAGAATGTACAAAGAAAAATAAAAAAATATAACAAACAGAGGAAAAAGATATAAAATATGAAAGATGAAAAATAAAATAAAAGAAAGTGCACAAAAAAAGAAGTTTGAGGTTTTAAAACTATAAAGAAGAAATAAAAAAAAGGTATGAACAAAAAGATTTAAGAAAAAAAATGAAAATACAAAATATATAAAATAAAATTTGAGAAAAAGAAGAAAAAAATAAAAAATGAAGAGGCAAAAATATGAAATAAAAGAAAAAGAAAAAATTTATAGAAAATTTTAAAACAAAGAAAAAAGTGAACAAAAAAGAATGATGGCATATAAAAAAAAAGTAAAAAAAAAGAAGAAAATTTTGGAAGGAGAAAAAGTTAATGAAAAAAATATAAAAATGCAATAGAAAATAACCAAGAATGATAAAAGAAAAAAAGATAGAAAAATAAAAATTTTAAAACTTTATAAAAATTTATGAAATTATAAATAAAGAAAGAAAATAAAAAAAGAAAAAAAAGTAAAGCAAAAGAAAAAAGATAAATAAAGCACAAAAATAAAAAAAAAGTATGAGAATTT
Organism: Durio zibethinus; assembly: GCF_047325235.1. Classification (NCBI taxonomy): domain Eukaryota; kingdom Viridiplantae; phylum Streptophyta; class Magnoliopsida; order Malvales; family Malvaceae; genus Durio; species Durio zibethinus. Next base: position 11,413,015 of record NC_143180.1, on the reverse strand, counting down.
AAAAACGCAAATAAGAAATGAAAGGAAATTTGTGGAAAAAAAAAGAGGAGCAAGAAAAGAATAAAAATGAAAAGACAAAAGATTTGGAATAAAAAACAGAAAAATAAAAATTTTTAAAACAACAAAAAAATTAAAACAAGTAAAAATGAAAGCATATGAAAAAAAGGCAAAGAGAAGGAAAATTGTGAAGGGAAAAAGTTATTAAAAAAATTACAAAATGGAAAAAAAAGAAAAAAAATAAATTAAGGGAAAAAATTAAATAAAATACGAAAAGGGAAAAATAAAAATAAACAAAGAAAGAAAATAAAAAATTAGCGAATCAAAAAAATATAAAAAGACAAAATGAATAAAAATTTCAAATATAAAATGGAAAAAACTTTTAGTTCAGAATGTACAAAGAAAAAGAAAAAAAATAATAGCAAATAGAGGAAAAAGATATAAAATATGAAAGAAGAAAAATAAAATAAAAGAAAGTGCACAAAAAAAGAAGTTTGAGGTTTTAAAATTATAAAGAAGAAATAAAAAAAGGTGTGAACAAAAAGATTTAAGACAAAAATACAAAATATATAAAATAAAATTTGAGAAAAAGAAGAAAAAAATAAAAAATGAAGAGGCAAAAAAATGAAATAAAACAAAAAGAAAAAAATTTATAGAAAATTTTAAAACAAAGAAAAAAGCGAACAAAAGAGAATGAAAGCAGATAAAAAAAGTAAAAAAAAGAAGAAAAATTTGAAAAGAGAAAACGTTAATGAAAAATTATAAAAATGCAATAGAAAATAACCAAGAATGATAAAAGAAAAAAAGATAGGAAAATAAAAAATTCCAAACTTTATAAAAATTTATGAAATTATAAAAAAAGAACAAAAATAAAATAAGGAAAAAATTAAAGCAAAAGAAAAAAGATAAATAAAGCATGAAAAAAAAAAAAATACAACAAAAAATATAAAAACTAAGAAAATGAAAAAGGACAAAAATTGAATAAAAATTTCAAAAATGAAATGGAATGACAAAATGAAAAAAAATTAGTTTAAAAAATACAAAAAAATTGAAAAACATATAAGACCAAACAATACAAAAAGTCAGACAAAAAATTAAAAAAGAGAAAAGTTAATGCAAAATAAAAAAAAGTATGAGAATTTAAAAACGCAAATAAGAAATGAAAGGAAATTTGTGGAAAAAAAAAGAAAAGACAAAAGATTTGCAATAAAAAACAGAAAAATAAAAATTTTTAAAACAATGAAAAATTAAAACAAGTAAACATGAAAGCATATGTAAAAAAAGCAAAAAGAAGGAAAATTGTGAAGGGAAAAATTTATTAAGAAATTACAAAGTAGAAAAAAATAAAAAATTAGCGAATCAAAAAAATATAAAAAGACAAAATGAATAATCAAATATAAAATGGAAAAAACTTTTAGTTTATAATTTACAAAGAAAAAGAAAAAAAATAACAAATAGAGGAAAAAGATATAAAATATGAAAGATGAAAAATAAAATAAAAGAAAGTGCACAAAAAAATAAGTTTGAGGTTTTAAAGTTATAAAGAAGAAAAAAAAAAGGTGTGAACAAAAAGATTTAAGAAAAAAATAAAAAATGAAAATACAAAATATATAAAATAAAATTTGAGAAAAAGAAGAAAAAAATAAAGAATGAAGAGGCAAAAATATGAAATAAAACAAAAAGAAAAAAATTTATAGAAAATTTTAAAACAAAGAAAAACCTGAACGAAAAAGAATGAAAGCACATAAAAAAAAGAAGAAAAATTATAAAAATGCAACAGAAAATAACCAAGAATGATAAAAGAAAAAAAGATAGAAAAATAAAAATTTCCAAAACTTTATAAAAATTTATGAAATTATGAATAAAGAAAGAAAATAAAATAAGAAAAAAAATTAAAGCAAAAGAAAAAAGATAGATAAAGCACGAAAAAAGAAAAAAAACAAAAATACAACAAAAATTTATAAAAAGTAAGAAAATGAAAAAGGACAAAAATTGAATAAAAATTTCAAAAATGAAATGGAATGACAAAATGAAAAAAAAAATTAGTTTAAAAAATTCAAAAAATTAAAAAACATATAAGACCAAACAATCTAAAAAGTCTGACAAAAAATTAAAAAAGAGAAAAGTTAATGCAAAACAAAAAAAAAGTATGAGAATTTAAAAACGCAAATAAGAAATGAAAGGAAATTTGTGGAAAAAAAAAAGAAAAGACAAAAGATTTGGAATAAAAAAGAGAAAAATAAAAATTTTTAAAACAACGAAAAAATTAAAAAAAGTAAAAATGAAAACATATGAAAAAAAAAAGCAAAAAGAAGGAAAATTGCAAAGGGAAAAAGTTATTAAAAATTTACAAAGTAAAAAAAAAAATTAGGGAATCAAAAAATATAAAAAGACAAAATGAATAAAAATTTCAAATATAAAAAGAAAGTGCACAAAAAAAGAAGTTTGAGGTTTTAAAATTACAAAGAAGAAATAAAAAAAAGGTGTGAACAAAAAGATTTAAGAAAAAAATAACAAATGAAAATACAAAATATATAAAAAAATATTTGAGAAAAAAATAAAAAATGAAGAGGCAAAAATATGAAATAAAACAAAAAGAAAAAAAATACAAAAAAAGGACAAAAATTGAAAAAAAATTTCAAAAATGAAATGGAATGACAAAATGAAAAAAAAATTAGTTTAAAAAATACAAAAAAATTGAAAAACATATAAGTCCTAACAATATAAAAAGTCAGACAAAAAATTAAAAAAGAAAAAAGTTAATGCAAAATAAAAAAAAGTATGAGAATTTAAAAATGCAAATAAGAAATGAAAGGAAATTTGTGGAAAAAAAAAAGAGAAGCAAGAAAAGACAAAAGATTTAGAATAAAAAATAGAAAAATAAAAATTTTTAAAACAACGAAAAAATGAAAGCATATGAAAAAAAAGTAAAAAGAAGGAAAATTGTGAAGGGAAAAAGTTATTAAAAAATTACAAAGTTGAAAAAAAATAAATTAAGAGAAAAAATTAAATAAAATACCCAGAAAGGAAAAATAAAAATAAACAAAGTAAGAAAATAAAAAATTAGCGAAGCAAAAAAATATAAAAAGACAAATGAATAAAAATTTCAAATATAAAATGGAAAAAACTTTTAGTTTAGAATGTAGAAAGAAAAACAAAAAAAAAACAAATAGAGGAAAAAGATATAAAATATGAAAGATGAAAAATAAAATAAAAGAAAGTGCACAAAAAAAGAAGTTTGAGGTTTTAAAATTATAAAGAAGAAATAAAAAAAGGTGTGAACAAAAAGATTTAAGAAAAAAAATAAAAAATGCAAAATATATAAAATAAAATTTGAGAAAAAGAAGAAAAAAATAAAAAATGAAGAGGCAAAAATATGAAAAAAAAATAAAAAGAAAAAAATTTATAGAAAATTTTAAAACAGAGAAAAAAGTGAACAAAAAAAAATGAAAGCACATAAAAAAAAGTAAAAAAAAGAAGAAAAATTTGAAAGGAGAAAAACTTAATGAAAAATTATAAAAATGCAATAGAAAATAACCAAGAATGATAAAAGAAAAAAAGATAGAAAAATAAAAAATTCTAAAACTTTATAAAAATTTATGAAATTATAAATAAAGAAAGAAAATAAAATACGAAAAAAATTAAAGCAAAAGAAAAAAGATAAATAAAGCACAAAAAAACAAAAATACTACAAAAATATAAAAAGTAAGAAAATGAAAAAGGACAAAAATTGAATAAAAATTTCAAAAATGAAATGGAACGACAAAATGAAAAAAATTAGTTTAAAAAATACAAAAAATTGAAAAACATATAAGTTCTAACAATATAAAAAGTTTGAGAATTTAAAAACACAAATAAGAAATGAAAGGAAATTTATGGAAAAAAAAAAGAATTGGAATAAAAAATAGAAAAATAAAATTTTTAAAACGACGAAAAATTAAAATAAGAAAAAAAATTAAAGCAAAAGAAAAAAGATAAATAAAGCATGAAAAAAGAAAAAAAAAACAAAAATACAACAAAAAATTATAAAAGGTAAGAAAATGAAAGAGGACAAAAAATGAATAAAAATTTCAAAAATGAAATGGAATGACAAAATGAAAATAAAATTAGTTTAAAAAATAAAAAAAAATTGAAAAACATATAAGACCTAACAATATAAAAAGTCAGACAAAAAATTAAAAAAGAGAAAAGTTAATGCAAAATAAAAAAAAAGTATGAGAATTTAAAAGCGCAAATAAGAAATGAAAGGAAATTTGAGGAAAAAAAGAGACAAAAGATTTGGAATAAAAAATTGAAAAATAGAAATTTTTAAAACAACAAAAAAAATTAAAACAAGTAAAAATGAAAGCATATGAAAAAAAAGCAAAAAGAAGGCAAATTATGAAGGGAAAAAGTTATTAAAAAATTACAAAGTAGAAAAAAAAGAAAATAAAAAAATTAATTAAGAGAAAAAATTAAATAAAATACCAAAAAAGGAAAAAATAAAAATAAACAAAGTAAGAAAATAAAAAACTAGCGAATCAAAAAATATAAAAAGACAAAATGAATAAAACTATTGGTTCAGAATGTACAAAGAAAAATAAAAAAAAATATAACAAACAGAGGAAAAAGATATAAAATATGAAAGATGAAAAATAAAATAAAAGAAAGTGCACAAAAAAAGAAGTTTGAGGTTTTAAAACTATAAAGAAGAAATAAAAAAAGGTGTGAACAAAAAGATTTAAGAAAAAAAAAATGGAAATACAAAATATATAAAATAAAATTTGAGAAAAAGAAGAAAAAATAAAAAATGAAGAGGCAAAAATATGAAATAAAAGAAAAAGAAAAAATTTATAGAAAATTTTTAAACAAAGAAAAAAGTGAACAAAAAAGAATGATGGCATATAAAAAAAAAGTAAAAAAAAAAGAAGAAAAATTTGGAAGGAGAAAAAGTTAATAAAAAAATATAAAAATGCAATAGAAAATAACCAAGAATGATAAAAGAAAAAAAGATAGAAAAAGAAAAAATTCTAAAACTTTATAAAAATTTATGAAATTATAAATAAAGAAAGAAAAAAAAGTAAAGCAAAAGAAAAAAGATAAATAAAGCACAAAAAAACAAAAATACAACAAAAAATATAAAAAGTAAGAAAATAAAAAAAGGACAAAAATTGAATAAAAATTTCAAAAATGAAATGGAATGACAAAATGAAAAAAAAATTAGTTTAAAAAATACAAAAAAATTGAAAAACATATAAGACCTAATAATATAAAAAGTCAGAGAAAAAATTAAAAAAGAGCAAAGTTAATGCAAAATAAAAAAGAGTATGAGAATTTAAAAACGCAAATAAGAAATGAAAGGAAATTTGTGGAAAAAAAAAGAGAAGCAAGAAAAGAATAAAAATGAAAAGACAAAAGATTTGGAATAAAAAATGGAAAAATAAAAAATTTTAAAACAACAAAAAAATTAAAACAAGTAAAAATGAAAGCATATGAAAAAAAGGCAAAGTGAAGGAAAATTGTGAAGGGAAAAAGTTATTAAAAAAATTACAAAATGGAAAAAAAAAAGAAAAAAATAAATTAAGGGAAAAAATTAAATAAAATACGAAAAAAGGGAAAAATAAAAATAAACAAAGAAAGAAAATAAAAAATTAGCGAATAAAAAAAATATAAAAAGACAAAATGAATAAAAATTTCAAATATAAAATGGAAAAAACTTTTAGTTTAGAATGTACAAAGAAAAAGAAAAAAAATAATAGCAAATAGAGGAAAAAGATATAAAATATGAAAGATGAAAAATAAAATAAAAGAAAGTGCACAAAAAAAGAAGTTTGAGGTTTTAAAATTATAACGAAGAAATAAAAAAAAGGTGTGAACACAAAGATTGAAGAAAAAAATACAAAATATATAAAATAAAATTTGAGAAAAAGAAGAAAAAAATAAAAATGAAGAGGCAAAAATATGAAATAAAACAAAAAGAAAAAAATTTATAGAAAATTTTAAAACAAAGAAAAAACTGAACGAAAAAGAATGAAAGCACATAAAAAAAAAGTAAAAAAAAGAAGAAAAATTATAAAAATGCAACAGAAAATAACCAAGAATGATAAAAGAAAAAAAGATAGAAAAATAAAAAATTCCAAAACTTTATAAAAATTTATGAAATTATGAATAAAGAAAGAAAATAAAATAAGAAAAAAAATTAAAGCAAAAGAAAAAAGATAGATAAAGCACGAAAAAAAAAAAAAACAAAAATACAACAAAAAATTATAAAAAGTAAGAAAATGTAAAAGGACAAAAATTGAATAAAAATTTTAAAAATGAAATGGAATGACAAAATGAAAAAAAAAATTAGTTTAAAAAATTCAAAAAATTAAAAAACATATAAGACCAAACAATCTAAAAAGTCTGACAAAAAATTAAAAAAGAGAAAAGTTAATGCAAAACAAAAAAAAAAGTATGAGAATTTAAAAACGCAAATAAGAAATGAAAGGAAATTTGTGGAAAAAAAAGAAAAGACAAAAGATTTGGAATAAAAAAGAGAAAAATAAAAATTTTTAAAACAACGAAAAAATTAAAAAAAGTAAAAATGAAAACATATGAAAAAAAAAAAGCAAAAAGAAGGAAAATTGCAAAGGGAAAAAGTTATTAAAAATTTACAAAGTAAAAAAAAAATTAGGGAATCAAAAAATATAAAAGGAAAAAAATAAAAATAAACAAAGTAAGAAAATAAAAAATTAGGGAATCAAAAAATATAAAAAGACAAAATGAATAAAAATTTCAAATATAAAAAGAAAGTGCACAAAAAAAGAAGTTTGAGGTTTTAAAATTACAAAGAAGAAATAAAAAAAGGTGTGAACAAAAAGATTTAAGAAAAAAATAAAAAATGAAAATACAAAATATATAAAAAAGTATTTGAGAAAAAAATGAGAAAAAGAAGAAAAAAATAAAAAATGAAGAGGCAAAAATATGAAATAAAACAAAAAGAAAAAAATACAAAAAAGGACAAAAATTGAATAAAAATTTCAGAAATGAAATGGAATGACAAAATGAAAAAAAATTAGTTTAAAAAATACAAAAAAATTGAAAAACATATAAGTCCTAACAATATAAAAAGTCAGACAAAAAATTAAAAAAGAAAAAAGTTAATGCAAAATAAAAAAAAGTATGAGAATTTAAAAATGCAAATAAGAAATGAAAGGAAATTTGTGGAAAAAAAAAAGAGAAGCAAGAAAAGACAAAAGATTTGGAATAAAAAATAGAAAAATAAAAATTTTTAAAACAACGAAAAAATGAAAGCATATGAAAAAAAAGTAAAAAGAAGGAAAATTGTGAAGGGAAAAAGTTATTAAAAAATTACAAAGTTGAAAAAAAATAAATTAAGAGAAAAAATTAAACAAAATACCCAGAAAGGAAAAATAAAAATAAACAAAGTAAGAAAATAAAAAATTAGCGAAGCAAAAAAATATAAAAAGACAAATGAATAAAAATTTCAAATATAAAATGGAAAAAACTTTTAGTTTAGAATGTAGAAAGAAAAATAAAAAAAAAAACAAATAGAGGAAAAAGATATAAAATATGAAAGATGAAAAATAAAATAAAAGAAAGTGCACAAAAAAAGAAGTTTGAGGTTTTAAAATTATAAAGAAGAAATAAAAAAAGGTGTGAACAAAAAGATTTAAGAAAAAAAATAAAAAATGCAAAGTATATAAAATAAAATTTGAGAAAAAGAAGAAAAAAATAAAAAATGAAGAGGCAAAAATATGAAAAAAAAAATAAAAAGAAAAAAATTTATAGAAAATTTTAAAACAAAGAAAAAAGTGAACAAAAAAAAATGAAAGCACATAAAAAAAAGTAAAAAAAAGAAGAAAAATTTGAAAGGAGAAAAAGTTAATGAAAAATTATAAAAATGCAATAGAAAATAACCAAGAATGATAAAAGAAAAAAAGATAGAAAAATAAAAAATTCTAAAACTTTATAAAAATTTATGAAATTATAAATAAAGAAAGAAAATAAAATACGAAAAAAAATTAAAGCAAAAGAAAAAAGATTAATAAAGCACAAAAAAACAAAAATACTACAAAAATATAAAAAGTAAGAAAATGAAAAAGGACAAAAATTGAATAAAAATTTCAAAAATGAAATGGAACGACAAAATGAAAAAAATTAGCTTAAAAAATACAAAAAATTGAACAACATATAAGTTCTAACAATATAAAAAGTTTGAGAATTTAAAAACAGAAATAAGAAATGAAAGGAAATTTATGGAAAAAAAAAAGAATTGGAATAAAAAATAGAAAAATAAAATTTTTAAAACGACGAAAAATTAAAATAAGAAAAAAAATTAAAGCAAAAGAAAAAAGATAAATAAAGCATGAAAAAAGAAAAAATACAACAAAAATACAACAAAAAATTATAAAAGGTAAGAAAATGAAAGAGGACAAAAAATGAATAAAAATTTCAAAAATGAAATGGAATGACAAAATGAAAATAAAATTAGTTTAAAAAATAAAAAAAAATTGAAAAACATATAAGACCTAACAATATAAAAAGTCAGACAAAAAATTAAAAAAGAGAAAAGTTAATGCAAAATAAAAAAAAAAGTATGAGAATTTAAAAGCGCAAATAAGAAATGAAAGGAAATTTGAGGAAAAAAAGAGACAAAAGATTTGGAATAAAAAATTGAAAAATAGAAAATTTTAAAACAACAAAAAAAATTAAAACAAGTAAAAATGAAAGCATATGAAAAAAAAAAGCAAAAAGAAGGCAAATTATGAAGGGAAAAGGTTATTAAAAAATTACAAAGTAGAAAAAAAAGAAAATAAAAAAATAAATTAAGAGAAAAAATTAAATAAAATACCAAAAAAGGAAAAAATAAAAATAAACAAAGTAAGAAAATAAAAAATTAGCGAATCAAAAAATATAAAAAGACAAAATGAATAAAAATTTCAAATATAAAATGAAAAAAACTATTGGTTCAGAATGTACAAAGAAAAATAAAAAAAATATGAAAGATGAAAAATAAAATAAAAGAAAGTGCACAAAAAAAGAAGTTTGAGGTTTTAAAACTATAAGGAAGAAATAAAAAAAGGTGTGAACAAAAAGATTTAAGAAAAAAAAAATGGAAATACAAAATATATAAAATAAAATTTGAGAAAAAGAAGAAAAAAATAAAAAATGAAGAGGCAAAAATATGAAATAAAAGAAAAAGAAAAAATTTATAGAAAATTTTTAAACAAAGAAAAAAGTGAACAAAAAAGAATGATGGCATATAAAAAAAAAGAAGAAAAATTTGGAAGGAGAAAAAGTTAATGAAAAAAATATAAAAATGCAATAGAAAATAACCAAGAATGATAAAAGAAAAAAAGATAGAAAAATAAAAAATTCTAAAACTTTATAAAAATTTATGAAGTTATAAATAAAGAAAAAAAAAAGTAAAGCAAAAGAAAAAAGATAAATAAAGCACAAAAAAACAAAAATACAACAAAAAATATAAAAAGTAAGAAAATAAAAAAAGGACAAAAATTGAATAAAAATTTCAAAAATGAAATGGAATGACAAAATGAAAAAAAAATTAGTTTAAAAAATACAAAAAAATTGAAAAACATATAAGACCTAATAATATAAAAAGTCAGAGAAAAAATTAAAAAAGAGCAAAGTTAATGCAAAATAAAAAAGAGTATAAGAATTTAAAAACGCAAATAAGAAATGAAAGGAAATTTGTGGAAAAAAAAAGAGAAGCAAGAAAAGAATAAAAATGAAAAGACAAAAGATTTGGAATAAAAAACGGAAAAATAAAAAATTTTAAAACAACAAAAAAATTAAAACAAGTAAAAATGAAAGCAAGGCAAAGAGAAGGAAAATTGTGAAGGGAAAAAGTTATTAAAAAAATTACAAAATGGAAAAAAAAAAGAAAAAAAAATTAAGGGAAAAAATTAAATAAAATACAAAAAAAGGGGAAAATAAAAAATTAGCGAATCAAAAAAATATAAAAAGACAAAATGAATAAAAATTTCAAATATAAAATGGAAAAAACTTTTAGTTTAGAATGTACAAAGAAAAAGAAAAAAAATAATAGCAAATAGAGGAAAAAGATATAAAATATGAAAGATGAAAGATAAAATAAAAGAAAGTGCATAAAAAAAGAAGTTTGAGGTTTTAAAATTATAAAGAAGAAATAAAAAAAAAGGTGTGAACACAAAGATTTAAGAAAAAAATACAAAATATATAAAATAAAATTTGAGAAAAAGAAGAAAAAATAAAGAATGAAGAGGCAAAAATATGAAATAAAACAAAAAGAAAAAAATTTATAGAAAATTTTAAAACAAAGAAAAAACTGAACGAAAAAGAATGAAAGCACATAAAAAAAAGTAAAAAAAAGAAGCAAAATTATAAAAATGCAACAGAAAATAACCAAGAATGATAAAAGAAAAAAAGATAGAAAAATAAAAAATTCCAAAACTTTATAAAAATTTATGAAATTATGAATAAAGAAAGAAAATAAAATAAGAAAAAAAATTAAAGCAAAAGAAAAAAGATAGATAAAGCACGAAAAAAGAAAAAAAACAAAAATACAACAAAAAATTATAAAAAGTAAGAAAATGAAAAAGGACAAAAATTGAATAAAAATTTCAAAAATGAAATGGAATGACAAAATGAAAAAAAAAATTAGTTTAAAAAATTCAAAAAATTAAAAAACATATAAGACCAAACAATCTAAAAAGTCTGACAAAAAATTAAAAAAGAGAAAAGTTAAAGCAAAACAAAAAAAAAGTATGAGAATTTAAAAACGCAAATAAGAAATGAAAGGAAATTTGTGGAAAAAAAAAAGCAAAAAGAAGGAAAATTGCAAAGGGAAAAAGTTATTAAAAATTTACAAAGTAAAAAAAAAAATTAGGGAATCAAAAAATATAAAAGGAAAAAAATAAAAATAAACAAAGTAAGAAAATAAAAAATTAGGGAATCAAAAAATATAAAAAGACAAAATGAATAAAAATTTCAAATATAAAAAGAAAGTGCACAAAAAAAGAAGTTTGAGGTTTTAAAATTACAAAGAAGAAATAAAAAAAGGTGTGAACAAAAAGATTTAAGAAAAAAATAACAAATGAAAATACAAAATATATAAAAAAATATTTGAGAAAAAAATGAGAAAAAGAAGAAAAAAATAAAAAATGAAGAGGCAAAAAATATGAAATAAAACAAAAAGAAAAGAAATACAAAAAAAGGACAAAAATGAAATGGAATGACAAAATGAAAAAAAAAATTAGTTTAAAAAATACAAAAAAATTGAAAAACATATAAGTCCTAACAATATAAAAAGTCAGACAAAAAATTAAAAAAGAAAAAAGTTAATGCAAAATAAAAAAAAGTATGAGAATTTAAAAATGCAAATAAGAAATGAAAGGAAATTTGTGGAAAAAAAAAAGAGAAGCAAGAAAAGACAAAAGATTTGGAATAAAAAATAGAAAAATAAAAATTTTTAAAACAACGAAAAAATGAAAGCATATGAAAAAAAAGTAAAAAGAAGGAAAATTGTGAAGGGAAAAAGTTATTAAAAAATTACAAAGTTGAAAAAAAATAAATTAAGAGAAAAAATTAAATAAAATACCCAAAAAGGAAAAATAAAAATAAACAAAGTAAGAAAATAAAAAATTAGCGAAGCAAAAAAATATAAAAAGACAAATGAATAAAAATTTCAAATATAAAATGGAAAAAACTTTTAGTTTAGAATGTAGAAAGAAAAACAAAAAAAAAAAAAAAACAAATAGAGGAAAAAGATATAAAATATGAAAGATGAAAAATAAAATAAAAGAAAGTGCACAAAAAAAGAAGTTTGAGGTTTTAAAATTATAAAGAAGAAATAAAAAAAGGTGTGAACAAAAAGATTTAAGAAAAAAAATAAAAAATGCAAAATATATAAAATAAAATTTGAGAAAAAGAAGAAAAAAATAAAAAAAAATAAAAAGAAAAAAATTTATAGAAAATTTTAAAACAAAGAAAAAAGTGAACAAAAAAAAATGAAAGCACATAAAAAAAAAGAAGAAAAATTTGAAAGGAGAAAAAGTTAATGAAAAATTATAAAAATGCAATAGAAAATAACCAAGAATGATAAAAGAAAAAAAGATAGAAAAATAAAAAATTCTAAAACTTTATAAAAATTTATGAAATTATAAATAAAGAAAGAAAATAAAATACGAAAAAAAATTAAAGCAAAAGAAAAAAGATAAATAAAGCACAAAAAAACAAAAATACTACAAAAAATATAAAAAGTAAGAAAATGAAAAAGGACAAAAATTGAATAAAAATTTCAAAAATGAAATGGAATGACAAAATGAAAAAAATTAGTTTAAAAAATACAAAAAATTGAAAAACATATAAGTTCTAACAATATAAAAAGTTTGAGAATTTAAAAACACAAATAAGAAATGAAAGGAAATTTATGGAAAAAAAAAAGAATTGGAATAAAAAATAGAAAAATAAAATTTTTAAAACGACGGAAAAATTAAAATAAGAAAAAAAATTAAAGCAAAAGAAAAAAGATAAATAAAGCAGGAAAAGAGAAAAAAAAAAAAAACAAAAATACAACAAAAAATTATAAAAGGTAAGAAAATGAAAGAGGACAAAAAATGAATAAAAATTTCAAAAATGAAATGGAATGACAAAATGAAAATAAAATTAGTTTAAAAAATAAAAAAAAAAATTGAAAAACATATAAGACCTAACAATATAAAAAGTCAGACAAAAAATTAAAAAAGAGAAAAGTTAATGCAAAATAAAAAAAAAAGTATGAGAATTTAAAAGCGCAAATAAGAAATGAAAGGAAATTTGAGGAAAAAAAGAGACAAAAGATTTGGAATAAAAAATAGAAAGATAGAAATTTTTAAAACAACAAAAAAAATTAAAACAAGTAAAAATGAAAGCATATGAAAAAAAAGCAAAAAGAAGGCAAATTATGAAGGGAAAAAGTTATTAAAAAATTACAAAGTAGAAAAAAAAGAAAATAAAAAAATAAATTAAGAGAAAAAATTAAATAAAATACCAAAAAAGGAAAAAATAAAAATAAAGAAAGTAAGAAAATAAAAAATTAGCGAATCAAAAAATATAAAAAGACAAAATGAATAAAAATTTCAAATATAAAATGAAAAAAACTATTGGTTCAGAATGTACAAAGAAAAATAAAAAAAATATGAAAGATGAAAAATAAAATAAAAGAAAGTGCACAAAAAAAGAAGTTTGAGGTTTTAAAACTATAAAGAAGAAATAAAAAAAGGTGTGAACAAAAAGATTTAAGAAGAAAAAAATGGAAATACAAAATATATAAAATAAAATTTGAGAAAAAAAAGAAAAAAATAAAAAATGAAGAGGCAAAAATATGAAATAAAAGAAAAAGAAAAAATTTATAGAAAATTTTTAAACAAAGAAAAAAGTGAACAAAAAAGAAGAAAAATTTGGAAGGAGAAAAAGTTAATGAAAAAAATATAAAAATGCAATAGAAAATAACCAAGAATGATAAAAGAAAAAAAGATAGAAAAATAAAAAATTCTAAAACTTTATAAAAATTTATGAAATTATAAATAAAGAAAGAAAATAAAAAAAGAAAAAAAAGTAAAGCAAAAGAAAAAAGATAAATAAAGCACAAAAAAACAAAAATACAACAAAAAATATAAAAAGTAAGAAAATAAAAAAAGGACAAAAATTGAATAAAAATTTCAAAAATGAAATGGAATGACAAAATGAAAAAAAAATTAGTTTAAAAAATACAAAAAAATTGAAAAACATATAAGACCTAATAATATAAAAAGTCAGAGAAAAAATTAAAAAAGAGCAAAGTTAATGCAAAATAAAAAAAAGTATGAGAATTTAAAAACGCAAATAAGAAATGAAAGGAAATTTGTGGAAAAAAAAAGAGAAGCAAGAAAAGAATAAAAATGAAAAGACAAAAGATTTGGAATAAAAAACGGAAAAATAAAAAATTTTAAAACAACAAAAAAATTAAAACAAGTAAAAATGAAAGCAAGGCAAAGAGAAGGAAAATTGTGAAGGGAAAAAGTTATTAAAAAAATTACAAAATGGAAAAAAAAAAGAAAAAAATAAATTAAGGGAAAAAATTAAATAAAATACGAAAAAAGGGGAAAATAAAAAATTAGCAAATCAAAAAAATATAAAAAGACAAAATGAATAAAAATTTCAAATATAAAATGGAAAAAACTTTTAGTTTAGAATGTACAAAGAAAAAGAAAAAAAATAATAGCAAATAGAGGAAAAAGATATAAAATATGAAAGATGAAAGATAAAATAAAAGAAAGTGCATAAAAAAAGAAGTTTGAGGTTTTAAAATTATAAAGAAGAAATAAAAAAAAGGTGTGAACACAAAGATTTAAGAAAAAAATACAAAATATATAAAATAAAATTTGAGAAAAAGAAGAAAAAATAAAGAATGAAGAGGCAAAAATATGAAATAAAACAAAAAGAAAAAAATTTATAGAAAATTTTAAAACAAAGAAAAAACTGAACGAAAAAGAATGAAAGCACATAAAAAAAAGTAAAAAAAAGAAGCAAAATTATAAAAATGCAACAGAAAATAACCAAGAATGATAAAAGAAAAAAAGATAGAAAAATAAAAAATTCCAAAACTTTATAAAAATTTATGAAATTATGAATAAAGAAAGAAAATAAAATAAGAAAAAAAATTAAAGCAAAAGAAAAAAGATAGATAAAGCACGAAAAAAGAAAAAAAACAAAAATACAACAAAAAATTATAAAAAGTAAGAAAATGAAAAAGGACAAAAATTGAATAAAAATTTCAAAAATGAAATGGAATGACAAAATGAAAAAAAAAATTAGTTTAAAAAATTCAAAAAATTAAAAAACATATAAGACCAAACAATCTAAAAAGTCTGACAAAAAATTAAAAAAGAGAAAAGTTAAAGCAAAACAAAAAAAAAGTATGAGAATTTAAAAACGCAAATAAGAAATGAAAGGAAATTTGTGGAAAAAAAAAAGCAAAAAGAAGGAAAATTGCAAAGGGAAAAAGTTATTAAAAATTTACAAAGTAAAAAAAAAAATTAGGGAATCAAAAAATATAAAAGGAAAAAAATAAAAATAAACAAAGTAAGAAAATAAAAAATTAGGGAATCAAAAAATATAAAAAGACAAAATGAATAAAAATTTCAAATATAAAAAGAAAGTGCACAAAAAAAGAAGTTTGAGGTTTTAAAATTACAAAGAAGAAATAAAAAAAGGTGTGAACAAAAAGATTTAAGAAAAAAATAACAAATGAAAATACAAAATATATAAAAAAATATTTGAGAAAAAAATGAGAAAAAGAAGAAAAAAATAAAAAATGAAGAGGCAAAAAATATGAAATAAAACAAAAAGAAAAGAAATACAAAAAAAGGACAAAAATGAAATGGAATGACAAAATGAAAAAAAAAATTAGTTTAAAAAATACAAAAAAATTGAAAAACATATAAGTCCTAACAATATAAAAAGTCAGACAAAAAATTAAAAAAGAAAAAAGTTAATGCAAAATAAAAAAAAGTATGAGAATTTAAAAATGCAAATAAGAAATGAAAGGAAATTTGTGGAAAAAAAAAAGAGAAGCAAGAAAAGACAAAAGATTTGGAATAAAAAATAGAAAAATAAAAATTTTTAAAACAACGAAAAAATGAAAGCATATGAAAAAAAAGTAAAAAGAAGGAAAATTGTGAAGGGAAAAAGTTATTAAAAAATTACAAAGTTGAAAAAAAATAAATTAAGAGAAAAAATTAAATAAAATACCCAAAAAGGAAAAATAAAAATAAACAAAGTAAGAAAATAAAAAATTAGCGAAGCAAAAAAATATAAAAAGACAAATGAATAAAAATTTCAAATATAAAATGGAAAAAACTTTTAGTTTAGAATGTAGAAAGAAAAACAAAAAAAAAAAAAAAACAAATAGAGGAAAAAGATATAAAATATGAAAGATGAAAAATAAAATAAAAGAAAGTGCACAAAAAAAGAAGTTTGAGGTTTTAAAATTATAAAGAAGAAATAAAAAAAGGTGTGAACAAAAAGATTTAAGAAAAAAAATAAAAAATGCAAAATATATAAAATAAAATTTGAGAAAAAGAAGAAAAAAATAAAAAAAAATAAAAAGAAAAAAATTTATAGAAAATTTTAAAACAAAGAAAAAAGTGAACAAAAAAAAATGAAAGCACATAAAAAAAAAGAAGAAAAATTTGAAAGGAGAAAAAGTTAATGAAAAATTATAAAAATGCAATAGAAAATAACCAAGAATGATAAAAGAAAAAAAGATAGAAAAATAAAAAATTCTAAAACTTTATAAAAATTTATGAAATTATAAATAAAGAAAGAAAATAAAATACGAAAAAAAATTAAAGCAAAAGAAAAAAGATAAATAAAGCACAAAAAAACAAAAATACTACAAAAAATATAAAAAGTAAGAAAATGAAAAAGGACAAAAATTGAATAAAAATTTCAAAAATGAAATGGAATGACAAAATGAAAAAAATTAGTTTAAAAAATACAAAAAATTGAAAAACATATAAGTTCTAACAATATAAAAAGTTTGAGAATTTAAAAACACAAATAAGAAATGAAAGGAAATTTATGGAAAAAAAAAAGAATTGGAATAAAAAATAGAAAAATAAAATTTTTAAAACGACGGAAAAATTAAAATAAGAAAAAAAATTAAAGCAAAAGAAAAAAGATAAATAAAGCAGGAAAAGAGAAAAAAAAAAAAAACAAAAATACAACAAAAAATTATAAAAGGTAAGAAAATGAAAGAGGACAAAAAATGAATAAAAATTTCAAAAATGAAATGGAATGACAAAATGAAAATAAAATTAGTTTAAAAAATAAAAAAAAAAATTGAAAAACATATAAGACCTAACAATATAAAAAGTCAGACAAAAAATTAAAAAAGAGAAAAGTTAATGCAAAATAAAAAAAAAAGTATGAGAATTTAAAAGCGCAAATAAGAAATGAAAGGAAATTTGAGGAAAAAAAGAGACAAAAGATTTGGAATAAAAAATAGAAAGATAGAAATTTTTAAAACAACAAAAAAAATTAAAACAAGTAAAAATGAAAGCATATGAAAAAAAAGCAAAAAGAAGGCAAATTATGAAGGGAAAAAGTTATTAAAAAATTACAAAGTAGAAAAAAAAGAAAATAAAAAAATAAATTAAGAGAAAAAATTAAATAAAATACCAAAAAAGGAAAAAATAAAAATAAAGAAAGTAAGAAAATAAAAAATTAGCGAATCAAAAAATATAAAAAGACAAAATGAATAAAAATTTCAAATATAAAATGAAAAAAACTATTGGTTCAGAATGTACAAAGAAAAATAAAAAAAATATGAAAGATGAAAAATAAAATAAAAGAAAGTGCACAAAAAAAGAAGTTTGAGGTTTTAAAACTATAAAGAAGAAATAAAAAAAGGTGTGAACAAAAAGATTTAAGAAGAAAAAAATGGAAATACAAAATATATAAAATAAAATTTGAGAAAAAAAAGAAAAAAATAAAAAATGAAGAGGCAAAAATATGAAATAAAAGAAAAAGAAAAAATTTATAGAAAATTTTTAAACAAAGAAAAAAGTGAACAAAAAAGAAGAAAAATTTGGAAGGAGAAAAAGTTAATGAAAAAAATATAAAAATGCAATAGAAAATAACCAAGAATGATAAAAGAAAAAAAGATAGAAAAATAAAAAATTCTAAAACTTTATAAAAATTTATGAAATTATAAATAAAGAAAGAAAATAAAAAAAGAAAAAAAAGTAAAGCAAAAGAAAAAAGATAAATAAAGCACAAAAAAACAAAAATACAACAAAAAATATAAAAAGTAAGAAAATAAAAAAAGGACAAAAATTGAATAAAAATTTCAAAAATGAAATGGAATGACAAAATGAAAAAAAAATTAGTTTAAAAAATACAAAAAAATTGAAAAACATATAAGACCTAATAATATAAAAAGTCAGAGAAAAAATTAAAAAAGAGCAAAGTTAATGCAAAATAAAAAAAAGTATGAGAATTTAAAAACGCAAATAAGAAATGAAAGGAAATTTGTGGAAAAAAAAAGAGAAGCAAGAAAAGAATAAAAATGAAAAGACAAAAGATTTGGAATAAAAAACGGAAAAATAAAAAATTTTAAAACAACAAAAAAATTAAAACAAGTAAAAATGAAAGCAAGGCAAAGAGAAGGAAAATTGTGAAGGGAAAAAGTTATTAAAAAAATTACAAAATGGAAAAAAAAAAGAAAAAAATAAATTAAGGGAAAAAATTAAATAAAATACGAAAAAAGGGGAAAATAAAAAATTAGCAAATCAAAAAAATATAAAAAGACAAAATGAATAAAAATTTCAAATATAAAATGGAAAAAACTTTTAGTTTAGAATGTACAAAGAAAAAGAAAAAAAATAATAGCAAATAGAGGAAAAAGATATAAAATATGAAAGATGAAAGATAAAATAAAAGAAAGTGCATAAAAAAAGAAGTTTGAGGTTTTAAAATTATAAAGAAGAAATAAAAAAAAGGTGTGAACACAAAGATTTAAGAAAAAAATACAAAATATATAAAATAAAATTTGAGAAAAAGAAGAAAAAATAAAGAATGAAGAGGCAAAAATATGAAATAAAACAAAAAGAAAAAAATTTATAGAAAATTTTAAAACAAAGAAAAAACTGAACGAAAAAGAATGAAAGCACATAAAAAAAAGTAAAAAAAAGAAGCAAAATTATAAAAATGCAACAGAAAATAACCAAGAATGATAAAAGAAAAAAAGATAGAAAAATAAAAAATTCCAAAACTTTATAAAAATTTATGAAATTATGAATAAAGAAAGAAAATAAAATAAGAAAAAAAATTAAAGCAAAAGAAAAAAGATAGATAAAGCACGAAAAAAGAAAAAAAACAAAAATACAACAAAAAATTATAAAAAGTAAGAAAATGAAAAAGGACAAAAATTGAATAAAAATTTCAAAAATGAAATGGAATGACAAAATGAAAAAAAAAATTAGTTTAAAAAATTCAAAAAATTAAAAAACATATAAGACCAAACAATCTAAAAAGTCTGACAAAAAATTAAAAAAGAGAAAAGTTAAAGCAAAACAAAAAAAAAGTATGAGAATTTAAAAACGCAAATAAGAAATGAAAGGAAATTTGTGGAAAAAAAAAAGCAAAAAGAAGGAAAATTGCAAAGGGAAAAAGTTATTAAAAATTTACAAAGTAAAAAAAAAAATTAGGGAATCAAAAAATATAAAAGGAAAAAAATAAAAATAAACAAAGTAAGAAAATAAAAAATTAGGGAATCAAAAAATATAAAAAGACAAAATGAATAAAAATTTCAAATATAAAAAGAAAGTGCACAAAAAAAGAAGTTTGAGGTTTTAAAATTACAAAGAAGAAATAAAAAAAGGTGTGAACAAAAAGATTTAAGAAAAAAATAACAAATGAAAATACAAAATATATAAAAAAATATTTGAGAAAAAAATGAGAAAAAGAAGAAAAAAATAAAAAATGAAGAGGCAAAAAATATGAAATAAAACAAAAAGAAAAGAAATACAAAAAAAGGACAAAAATGAAATGGAATGACAAAATGAAAAAAAAAATTAGTTTAAAAAATACAAAAAAATTGAAAAACATATAAGTCCTAACAATATAAAAAGTCAGACAAAAAATTAAAAAAGAAAAAAGTTAATGCAAAATAAAAAAAAGTATGAGAATTTAAAAATGCAAATAAGAAATGAAAGGAAATTTGTGGAAAAAAAAAAGAGAAGCAAGAAAAGACAAAAGATTTGGAATAAAAAATAGAAAAATAAAAATTTTTAAAACAACGAAAAAATGAAAGCATATGAAAAAAAAGTAAAAAGAAGGAAAATTGTGAAGGGAAAAAGTTATTAAAAAATTACAAAGTTGAAAAAAAATAAATTAAGAGAAAAAATTAAATAAAATACCCAAAAAGGAAAAATAAAAATAAACAAAGTAAGAAAATAAAAAATTAGCGAAGCAAAAAAATATAAAAAGACAAATGAATAAAAATTTCAAATATAAAATGGAAAAAACTTTTAGTTTAGAATGTAGAAAGAAAAACAAAAAAAAAAAAAAAACAAATAGAGGAAAAAGATATAAAATATGAAAGATGAAAAATAAAATAAAAGAAAGTGCACAAAAAAAGAAGTTTGAGGTTTTAAAATTATAAAGAAGAAATAAAAAAAGGTGTGAACAAAAAGATTTAAGAAAAAAAATAAAAAATGCAAAATATATAAAATAAAATTTGAGAAAAAGAAGAAAAAAATAAAAAAAAATAAAAAGAAAAAAATTTATAGAAAATTTTAAAACAAAGAAAAAAGTGAACAAAAAAAAATGAAAGCACATAAAAAAAAAGAAGAAAAATTTGAAAGGAGAAAAAGTTAATGAAAAATTATAAAAATGCAATAGAAAATAACCAAGAATGATAAAAGAAAAAAAGATAGAAAAATAAAAAATTCTAAAACTTTATAAAAATTTATGAAATTATAAATAAAGAAAGAAAATAAAATACGAAAAAAAATTAAAGCAAAAGAAAAAAGATAAATAAAGCACAAAAAAACAAAAATACTACAAAAAATATAAAAAGTAAGAAAATGAAAAAGGACAAAAATTGAATAAAAATTTCAAAAATGAAATGGAATGACAAAATGAAAAAAATTAGTTTAAAAAATACAAAAAATTGAAAAACATATAAGTTCTAACAATATAAAAAGTTTGAGAATTTAAAAACACAAATAAGAAATGAAAGGAAATTTATGGAAAAAAAAAAGAATTGGAATAAAAAATAGAAAAATAAAATTTTTAAAACGACGGAAAAATTAAAATAAGAAAAAAAATTAAAGCAAAAGAAAAAAGATAAATAAAGCAGGAAAAGAGAAAAAAAAAAAAAACAAAAATACAACAAAAAATTATAAAAGGTAAGAAAATGAAAGAGGACAAAAAATGAATAAAAATTTCAAAAATGAAATGGAATGACAAAATGAAAATAAAATTAGTTTAAAAAATAAAAAAAAAAATTGAAAAACATATAAGACCTAACAATATAAAAAGTCAGACAAAAAATTAAAAAAGAGAAAAGTTAATGCAAAATAAAAAAAAAAGTATGAGAATTTAAAAGCGCAAATAAGAAATGAAAGGAAATTTGAGGAAAAAAAGAGACAAAAGATTTGGAATAAAAAATAGAAAGATAGAAATTTTTAAAACAACAAAAAAAATTAAAACAAGTAAAAATGAAAGCATATGAAAAAAAAGCAAAAAGAAGGCAAATTATGAAGGGAAAAAGTTATTAAAAAATTACAAAGTAGAAAAAAAAGAAAATAAAAAAATAAATTAAGAGAAAAAATTAAATAAAATACCAAAAAAGGAAAAAATAAAAATAAAGAAAGTAAGAAAATAAAAAATTAGCGAATCAAAAAATATAAAAAGACAAAATGAATAAAAATTTCAAATATAAAATGAAAAAAACTATTGGTTCAGAATGTACAAAGAAAAATAAAAAAAATATGAAAGATGAAAAATAAAATAAAAGAAAGTGCACAAAAAAAGAAGTTTGAGGTTTTAAAACTATAAAGAAGAAATAAAAAAAGGTGTGAACAAAAAGATTTAAGAAGAAAAAAATGGAAATACAAAATATATAAAATAAAATTTGAGAAAAAAAAGAAAAAAATAAAAAATGAAGAGGCAAAAATATGAAATAAAAGAAAAAGAAAAAATTTATAGAAAATTTTTAAACAAAGAAAAAAGTGAACAAAAAAGAAGAAAAATTTGGAAGGAGAAAAAGTTAATGAAAAAAATATAAAAATGCAATAGAAAATAACCAAGAATGATAAAAGAAAAAAAGATAGAAAAATAAAAAATTCTAAAACTTTATAAAAATTTATGAAATTATAAATAAAGAAAGAAAATAAAAAAAGAAAAAAAAGTAAAGCAAAAGAAAAAAGATAAATAAAGCACAAAAAAACAAAAATACAACAAAAAATATAAAAAGTAAGAAAATAAAAAAAGGACAAAAATTGAATAAAAATTTCAAAAATGAAATGGAATGACAAAATGAAAAAAAAATTAGTTTAAAAAATACAAAAAAATTGAAAAACATATAAGACCTAATAATATAAAAAGTCAGAGAAAAAATTAAAAAAGAGCAAAGTTAATGCAAAATAAAAAAAAGTATGAGAATTTAAAAACGCAAATAAGAAATGAAAGGAAATTTGTGGAAAAAAAAAGAGAAGCAAGAAAAGAATAAAAATGAAAAGACAAAAGATTTGGAATAAAAAACGGAAAAATAAAAAATTTTAAAACAACAAAAAAATTAAAACAAGTAAAAATGAAAGCAAGGCAAAGAGAAGGAAAATTGTGAAGGGAAAAAGTTATTAAAAAAATTACAAAATGGAAAAAAAAAAGAAAAAAATAAATTAAGGGAAAAAATTAAATAAAATACGAAAAAAGGGGAAAATAAAAAATTAGCAAATCAAAAAAATATAAAAAGACAAAATGAATAAAAATTTCAAATATAAAATGGAAAAAACTTTTAGTTTAGAATGTACAAAGAAAAAGAAAAAAAATAATAGCAAATAGAGGAAAAAGATATAAAATATGAAAGATGAAAGATAAAATAAAAGAAAGTGCATAAAAAAAGAAGTTTGAGGTTTTAAAATTATAAAGAAGAAATAAAAAAAAGGTGTGAACACAAAGATTTAAGAAAAAAATACAAAATATATAAAATAAAATTTGAGAAAAAGAAGAAAAAATAAAGAATGAAGAGGCAAAAATATGAAATAAAACAAAAAGAAAAAAATTTATAGAAAATTTTAAAACAAAGAAAAAACTGAACGAAAAAGAATGAAAGCACATAAAAAAAAGTAAAAAAAAGAAGCAAAATTATAAAAATGCAACAGAAAATAACCAAGAATGATAAAAGAAAAAAAGATAGAAAAATAAAAAATTCCAAAACTTTATAAAAATTTATGAAATTATGAATAAAGAAAGAAAATAAAATAAGAAAAAAAATTAAAGCAAAAGAAAAAAGATAGATAAAGCACGAAAAAAGAAAAAAAACAAAAATACAACAAAAAATTATAAAAAGTAAGAAAATGAAAAAGGACAAAAATTGAATAAAAATTTCAAAAATGAAATGGAATGACAAAATGAAAAAAAAAATTAGTTTAAAAAATTCAAAAAATTAAAAAACATATAAGACCAAACAATCTAAAAAGTCTGACAAAAAATTAAAAAAGAGAAAAGTTAAAGCAAAACAAAAAAAAAGTATGAGAATTTAAAAACGCAAATAAGAAATGAAAGGAAATTTGTGGAAAAAAAAAAGCAAAAAGAAGGAAAATTGCAAAGGGAAAAAGTTATTAAAAATTTACAAAGTAAAAAAAAAAATTAGGGAATCAAAAAATATAAAAGGAAAAAAATAAAAATAAACAAAGTAAGAAAATAAAAAATTAGGGAATCAAAAAATATAAAAAGACAAAATGAATAAAAATTTCAAATATAAAAAGAAAGTGCACAAAAAAAGAAGTTTGAGGTTTTAAAATTACAAAGAAGAAATAAAAAAAGGTGTGAACAAAAAGATTTAAGAAAAAAATAACAAATGAAAATACAAAATATATAAAAAAATATTTGAGAAAAAAATGAGAAAAAGAAGAAAAAAATAAAAAATGAAGAGGCAAAAAATATGAAATAAAACAAAAAGAAAAGAAATACAAAAAAAGGACAAAAATGAAATGGAATGACAAAATGAAAAAAAAAATTAGTTTAAAAAATACAAAAAAATTGAAAAACATATAAGTCCTAACAATATAAAAAGTCAGACAAAAAATTAAAAAAGAAAAAAGTTAATGCAAAATAAAAAAAAGTATGAGAATTTAAAAATGCAAATAAGAAATGAAAGGAAATTTGTGGAAAAAAAAAAGAGAAGCAAGAAAAGACAAAAGATTTGGAATAAAAAATAGAAAAATAAAAATTTTTAAAACAACGAAAAAATGAAAGCATATGAAAAAAAAGTAAAAAGAAGGAAAATTGTGAAGGGAAAAAGTTATTAAAAAATTACAAAGTTGAAAAAAAATAAATTAAGAGAAAAAATTAAATAAAATACCCAAAAAGGAAAAATAAAAATAAACAAAGTAAGAAAATAAAAAATTAGCGAAGCAAAAAAATATAAAAAGACAAATGAATAAAAATTTCAAATATAAAATGGAAAAAACTTTTAGTTTAGAATGTAGAAAGAAAAACAAAAAAAAAAAAAAAACAAATAGAGGAAAAAGATATAAAATATGAAAGATGAAAAATAAAATAAAAGAAAGTGCACAAAAAAAGAAGTTTGAGGTTTTAAAATTATAAAGAAGAAATAAAAAAAGGTGTGAACAAAAAGATTTAAGAAAAAAAATAAAAAATGCAAAATATATAAAATAAAATTTGAGAAAAAGAAGAAAAAAATAAAAAAAAATAAAAAGAAAAAAATTTATAGAAAATTTTAAAACAAAGAAAAAAGTGAACAAAAAAAAATGAAAGCACATAAAAAAAAAGAAGAAAAATTTGAAAGGAGAAAAAGTTAATGAAAAATTATAAAAATGCAATAGAAAATAACCAAGAATGATAAAAGAAAAAAAGATAGAAAAATAAAAAATTCTAAAACTTTATAAAAATTTATGAAATTATAAATAAAGAAAGAAAATAAAATACGAAAAAAAATTAAAGCAAAAGAAAAAAGATAAATAAAGCACAAAAAAACAAAAATACTACAAAAAATATAAAAAGTAAGAAAATGAAAAAGGACAAAAATTGAATAAAAATTTCAAAAATGAAATGGAATGACAAAATGAAAAAAATTAGTTTAAAAAATACAAAAAATTGAAAAACATATAAGTTCTAACAATATAAAAAGTTTGAGAATTTAAAAACACAAATAAGAAATGAAAGGAAATTTATGGAAAAAAAAAAGAATTGGAATAAAAAATAGAAAAATAAAATTTTTAAAACGACGGAAAAATTAAAATAAGAAAAAAAATTAAAGCAAAAGAAAAAAGATAAATAAAGCAGGAAAAGAGAAAAAAAAAAAAAACAAAAATACAACAAAAAATTATAAAAGGTAAGAAAATGAAAGAGGACAAAAAATGAATAAAAATTTCAAAAATGAAATGGAATGACAAAATGAAAATAAAATTAGTTTAAAAAATAAAAAAAAAAATTGAAAAACATATAAGACCTAACAATATAAAAAGTCAGACAAAAAATTAAAAAAGAGAAAAGTTAATGCAAAATAAAAAAAAAAGTATGAGAATTTAAAAGCGCAAATAAGAAATGAAAGGAAATTTGAGGAAAAAAAGAGACAAAAGATTTGGAATAAAAAATAGAAAGATAGAAATTTTTAAAACAACAAAAAAAATTAAAACAAGTAAAAATGAAAGCATATGAAAAAAAAGCAAAAAGAAGGCAAATTATGAAGGGAAAAAGTTATTAAAAAATTACAAAGTAGAAAAAAAAGAAAATAAAAAAATAAATTAAGAGAAAAAATTAAATAAAATACCAAAAAAGGAAAAAATAAAAATAAAGAAAGTAAGAAAATAAAAAATTAGCGAATCAAAAAATATAAAAAGACAAAATGAATAAAAATTTCAAATATAAAATGAAAAAAACTATTGGTTCAGAATGTACAAAGAAAAATAAAAAAAATATGAAAGATGAAAAATAAAATAAAAGAAAGTGCACAAAAAAAGAAGTTTGAGGTTTTAAAACTATAAAGAAGAAATAAAAAAAGGTGTGAACAAAAAGATTTAAGAAGAAAAAAATGGAAATACAAAATATATAAAATAAAATTTGAGAAAAAAAAGAAAAAAATAAAAAATGAAGAGGCAAAAATATGAAATAAAAGAAAAAGAAAAAATTTATAGAAAATTTTTAAACAAAGAAAAAAGTGAACAAAAAAGAAGAAAAATTTGGAAGGAGAAAAAGTTAATGAAAAAAATATAAAAATGCAATAGAAAATAACCAAGAATGATAAAAGAAAAAAAGATAGAAAAATAAAAAATTCTAAAACTTTATAAAAATTTATGAAATTATAAATAAAGAAAGAAAATAAAAAAAGAAAAAAAAGTAAAGCAAAAGAAAAAAGATAAATAAAGCACAAAAAAACAAAAATACAACAAAAAATATAAAAAGTAAGAAAATAAAAAAAGGACAAAAATTGAATAAAAATTTCAAAAATGAAATGGAATGACAAAATGAAAAAAAAATTAGTTTAAAAAATACAAAAAAATTGAAAAACATATAAGACCTAATAATATAAAAAGTCAGAGAAAAAATTAAAAAAGAGCAAAGTTAATGCAAAATAAAAAAAAGTATGAGAATTTAAAAACGCAAATAAGAAATGAAAGGAAATTTGTGGAAAAAAAAAGAGAAGCAAGAAAAGAATAAAAATGAAAAGACAAAAGATTTGGAATAAAAAACGGAAAAATAAAAAATTTTAAAACAACAAAAAAATTAAAACAAGTAAAAATGAAAGCAAGGCAAAGAGAAGGAAAATTGTGAAGGGAAAAAGTTATTAAAAAAATTACAAAATGGAAAAAAAAAAGAAAAAAATAAATTAAGGGAAAAAATTAAATAAAATACGAAAAAAGGGGAAAATAAAAAATTAGCAAATCAAAAAAATATAAAAAGACAAAATGAATAAAAATTTCAAATATAAAATGGAAAAAACTTTTAGTTTAGAATGTACAAAGAAAAAGAAAAAAAATAATAGCAAATAGAGGAAAAAGATATAAAATATGAAAGATGAAAGATAAAATAAAAGAAAGTGCATAAAAAAAGAAGTTTGAGGTTTTAAAATTATAAAGAAGAAATAAAAAAAAGGTGTGAACACAAAGATTTAAGAAAAAAATACAAAATATATAAAATAAAATTTGAGAAAAAGAAGAAAAAATAAAGAATGAAGAGGCAAAAATATGAAATAAAACAAAAAGAAAAAAATTTATAGAAAATTTTAAAACAAAGAAAAAACTGAACGAAAAAGAATGAAAGCACATAAAAAAAAGTAAAAAAAAGAAGCAAAATTATAAAAATGCAACAGAAAATAACCAAGAATGATAAAAGAAAAAAAGATAGAAAAATAAAAAATTCCAAAACTTTATAAAAATTTATGAAATTATGAATAAAGAAAGAAAATAAAATAAGAAAAAAAATTAAAGCAAAAGAAAAAAGATAGATAAAGCACGAAAAAAGAAAAAAAACAAAAATACAACAAAAAATTATAAAAAGTAAGAAAATGAAAAAGGACAAAAATTGAATAAAAATTTCAAAAATGAAATGGAATGACAAAATGAAAAAAAAAATTAGTTTAAAAAATTCAAAAAATTAAAAAACATATAAGACCAAACAATCTAAAAAGTCTGACAAAAAATTAAAAAAGAGAAAAGTTAAAGCAAAACAAAAAAAAAGTATGAGAATTTAAAAACGCAAATAAGAAATGAAAGGAAATTTGTGGAAAAAAAAAAGCAAAAAGAAGGAAAATTGCAAAGGGAAAAAGTTATTAAAAATTTACAAAGTAAAAAAAAAAATTAGGGAATCAAAAAATATAAAAGGAAAAAAATAAAAATAAACAAAGTAAGAAAATAAAAAATTAGGGAATCAAAAAATATAAAAAGACAAAATGAATAAAAATTTCAAATATAAAAAGAAAGTGCACAAAAAAAGAAGTTTGAGGTTTTAAAATTACAAAGAAGAAATAAAAAAAGGTGTGAACAAAAAGATTTAAGAAAAAAATAACAAATGAAAATACAAAATATATAAAAAAATATTTGAGAAAAAAATGAGAAAAAGAAGAAAAAAATAAAAAATGAAGAGGCAAAAAATATGAAATAAAACAAAAAGAAAAGAAATACAAAAAAAGGACAAAAATGAAATGGAATGACAAAATGAAAAAAAAAATTAGTTTAAAAAATACAAAAAAATTGAAAAACATATAAGTCCTAACAATATAAAAAGTCAGACAAAAAATTAAAAAAGAAAAAAGTTAATGCAAAATAAAAAAAAGTATGAGAATTTAAAAATGCAAATAAGAAATGAAAGGAAATTTGTGGAAAAAAAAAAGAGAAGCAAGAAAAGACAAAAGATTTGGAATAAAAAATAGAAAAATAAAAATTTTTAAAACAACGAAAAAATGAAAGCATATGAAAAAAAAGTAAAAAGAAGGAAAATTGTGAAGGGAAAAAGTTATTAAAAAATTACAAAGTTGAAAAAAAATAAATTAAGAGAAAAAATTAAATAAAATACCCAAAAAGGAAAAATAAAAATAAACAAAGTAAGAAAATAAAAAATTAGCGAAGCAAAAAAATATAAAAAGACAAATGAATAAAAATTTCAAATATAAAATGGAAAAAACTTTTAGTTTAGAATGTAGAAAGAAAAACAAAAAAAAAAAAAAAACAAATAGAGGAAAAAGATATAAAATATGAAAGATGAAAAATAAAATAAAAGAAAGTGCACAAAAAAAGAAGTTTGAGGTTTTAAAATTATAAAGAAGAAATAAAAAAAGGTGTGAACAAAAAGATTTAAGAAAAAAAATAAAAAATGCAAAATATATAAAATAAAATTTGAGAAAAAGAAGAAAAAAATAAAAAAAAATAAAAAGAAAAAAATTTATAGAAAA
Organism: Durio zibethinus; assembly: GCF_047325235.1. Taxonomy (NCBI): domain Eukaryota; kingdom Viridiplantae; phylum Streptophyta; class Magnoliopsida; order Malvales; family Malvaceae; genus Durio; species Durio zibethinus. The sequence continues at coordinate 11,384,370 of NC_143180.1, read as the reverse complement.
TTTTAAAACAAAGAAAAAAGTGAACAAAAAAAAATGAAAGCACATAAAAAAAAAGAAGAAAAATTTGAAAGGAGAAAAAGTTAATGAAAAATTATAAAAATGCAATAGAAAATAACCAAGAATGATAAAAGAAAAAAAGATAGAAAAATAAAAAATTCTAAAACTTTATAAAAATTTATGAAATTATAAATAAAGAAAGAAAATAAAATACGAAAAAAAATTAAAGCAAAAGAAAAAAGATAAATAAAGCACAAAAAAACAAAAATACTACAAAAAATATAAAAAGTAAGAAAATGAAAAAGGACAAAAATTGAATAAAAATTTCAAAAATGAAATGGAATGACAAAATGAAAAAAATTAGTTTAAAAAATACAAAAAATTGAAAAACATATAAGTTCTAACAATATAAAAAGTTTGAGAATTTAAAAACACAAATAAGAAATGAAAGGAAATTTATGGAAAAAAAAAAGAATTGGAATAAAAAATAGAAAAATAAAATTTTTAAAACGACGGAAAAATTAAAATAAGAAAAAAAATTAAAGCAAAAGAAAAAAGATAAATAAAGCAGGAAAAGAGAAAAAAAAAAAAAACAAAAATACAACAAAAAATTATAAAAGGTAAGAAAATGAAAGAGGACAAAAAATGAATAAAAATTTCAAAAATGAAATGGAATGACAAAATGAAAATAAAATTAGTTTAAAAAATAAAAAAAAAAATTGAAAAACATATAAGACCTAACAATATAAAAAGTCAGACAAAAAATTAAAAAAGAGAAAAGTTAATGCAAAATAAAAAAAAAAGTATGAGAATTTAAAAGCGCAAATAAGAAATGAAAGGAAATTTGAGGAAAAAAAGAGACAAAAGATTTGGAATAAAAAATAGAAAGATAGAAATTTTTAAAACAACAAAAAAAATTAAAACAAGTAAAAATGAAAGCATATGAAAAAAAAGCAAAAAGAAGGCAAATTATGAAGGGAAAAAGTTATTAAAAAATTACAAAGTAGAAAAAAAAGAAAATAAAAAAATAAATTAAGAGAAAAAATTAAATAAAATACCAAAAAAGGAAAAAATAAAAATAAAGAAAGTAAGAAAATAAAAAATTAGCGAATCAAAAAATATAAAAAGACAAAATGAATAAAAATTTCAAATATAAAATGAAAAAAACTATTGGTTCAGAATGTACAAAGAAAAATAAAAAAAATATGAAAGATGAAAAATAAAATAAAAGAAAGTGCACAAAAAAAGAAGTTTGAGGTTTTAAAACTATAAAGAAGAAATAAAAAAAGGTGTGAACAAAAAGATTTAAGAAGAAAAAAATGGAAATACAAAATATATAAAATAAAATTTGAGAAAAAAAAGAAAAAAATAAAAAATGAAGAGGCAAAAATATGAAATAAAAGAAAAAGAAAAAATTTATAGAAAATTTTTAAACAAAGAAAAAAGTGAACAAAAAAGAAGAAAAATTTGGAAGGAGAAAAAGTTAATGAAAAAAATATAAAAATGCAATAGAAAATAACCAAGAATGATAAAAGAAAAAAAGATAGAAAAATAAAAAATTCTAAAACTTTATAAAAATTTATGAAATTATAAATAAAGAAAGAAAATAAAAAAAGAAAAAAAAGTAAAGCAAAAGAAAAAAGATAAATAAAGCACAAAAAAACAAAAATACAACAAAAAATATAAAAAGTAAGAAAATAAAAAAAGGACAAAAATTGAATAAAAATTTCAAAAATGAAATGGAATGACAAAATGAAAAAAAAATTAGTTTAAAAAATACAAAAAAATTGAAAAACATATAAGACCTAATAATATAAAAAGTCAGAGAAAAAATTAAAAAAGAGCAAAGTTAATGCAAAATAAAAAAAAGTATGAGAATTTAAAAACGCAAATAAGAAATGAAAGGAAATTTGTGGAAAAAAAAAGAGAAGCAAGAAAAGAATAAAAATGAAAAGACAAAAGATTTGGAATAAAAAACGGAAAAATAAAAAATTTTAAAACAACAAAAAAATTAAAACAAGTAAAAATGAAAGCAAGGCAAAGAGAAGGAAAATTGTGAAGGGAAAAAGTTATTAAAAAAATTACAAAATGGAAAAAAAAAAGAAAAAAATAAATTAAGGGAAAAAATTAAATAAAATACGAAAAAAGGGGAAAATAAAAAATTAGCAAATCAAAAAAATATAAAAAGACAAAATGAATAAAAATTTCAAATATAAAATGGAAAAAACTTTTAGTTTAGAATGTACAAAGAAAAAGAAAAAAAATAATAGCAAATAGAGGAAAAAGATATAAAATATGAAAGATGAAAGATAAAATAAAAGAAAGTGCATAAAAAAAGAAGTTTGAGGTTTTAAAATTATAAAGAAGAAATAAAAAAAAGGTGTGAACACAAAGATTTAAGAAAAAAATACAAAATATATAAAATAAAATTTGAGAAAAAGAAGAAAAAATAAAGAATGAAGAGGCAAAAATATGAAATAAAACAAAAAGAAAAAAATTTATAGAAAATTTTAAAACAAAGAAAAAACTGAACGAAAAAGAATGAAAGCACATAAAAAAAAGTAAAAAAAAGAAGCAAAATTATAAAAATGCAACAGAAAATAACCAAGAATGATAAAAGAAAAAAAGATAGAAAAATAAAAAATTCCAAAACTTTATAAAAATTTATGAAATTATGAATAAAGAAAGAAAATAAAATAAGAAAAAAAATTAAAGCAAAAGAAAAAAGATAGATAAAGCACGAAAAAAGAAAAAAAACAAAAATACAACAAAAAATTATAAAAAGTAAGAAAATGAAAAAGGACAAAAATTGAATAAAAATTTCAAAAATGAAATGGAATGACAAAATGAAAAAAAAAATTAGTTTAAAAAATTCAAAAAATTAAAAAACATATAAGACCAAACAATCTAAAAAGTCTGACAAAAAATTAAAAAAGAGAAAAGTTAAAGCAAAACAAAAAAAAAGTATGAGAATTTAAAAACGCAAATAAGAAATGAAAGGAAATTTGTGGAAAAAAAAAAGCAAAAAGAAGGAAAATTGCAAAGGGAAAAAGTTATTAAAAATTTACAAAGTAAAAAAAAAAATTAGGGAATCAAAAAATATAAAAGGAAAAAAATAAAAATAAACAAAGTAAGAAAATAAAAAATTAGGGAATCAAAAAATATAAAAAGACAAAATGAATAAAAATTTCAAATATAAAAAGAAAGTGCACAAAAAAAGAAGTTTGAGGTTTTAAAATTACAAAGAAGAAATAAAAAAAGGTGTGAACAAAAAGATTTAAGAAAAAAATAACAAATGAAAATACAAAATATATAAAAAAATATTTGAGAAAAAAATGAGAAAAAGAAGAAAAAAATAAAAAATGAAGAGGCAAAAAATATGAAATAAAACAAAAAGAAAAGAAATACAAAAAAAGGACAAAAATGAAATGGAATGACAAAATGAAAAAAAAAATTAGTTTAAAAAATACAAAAAAATTGAAAAACATATAAGTCCTAACAATATAAAAAGTCAGACAAAAAATTAAAAAAGAAAAAAGTTAATGCAAAATAAAAAAAAGTATGAGAATTTAAAAATGCAAATAAGAAATGAAAGGAAATTTGTGGAAAAAAAAAAGAGAAGCAAGAAAAGACAAAAGATTTGGAATAAAAAATAGAAAAATAAAAATTTTTAAAACAACGAAAAAATGAAAGCATATGAAAAAAAAGTAAAAAGAAGGAAAATTGTGAAGGGAAAAAGTTATTAAAAAATTACAAAGTTGAAAAAAAATAAATTAAGAGAAAAAATTAAATAAAATACCCAAAAAGGAAAAATAAAAATAAACAAAGTAAGAAAATAAAAAATTAGCGAAGCAAAAAAATATAAAAAGACAAATGAATAAAAATTTCAAATATAAAATGGAAAAAACTTTTAGTTTAGAATGTAGAAAGAAAAACAAAAAAAAAAAAAAAACAAATAGAGGAAAAAGATATAAAATATGAAAGATGAAAAATAAAATAAAAGAAAGTGCACAAAAAAAGAAGTTTGAGGTTTTAAAATTATAAAGAAGAAATAAAAAAAGGTGTGAACAAAAAGATTTAAGAAAAAAAATAAAAAATGCAAAATATATAAAATAAAATTTGAGAAAAAGAAGAAAAAAATAAAAAAAAATAAAAAGAAAAAAATTTATAGAAAATTTTAAAACAAAGAAAAAAGTGAACAAAAAAAAATGAAAGCACATAAAAAAAAAGAAGAAAAATTTGAAAGGAGAAAAAGTTAATGAAAAATTATAAAAATGCAATAGAAAATAACCAAGAATGATAAAAGAAAAAAAGATAGAAAAATAAAAAATTCTAAAACTTTATAAAAATTTATGAAATTATAAATAAAGAAAGAAAATAAAATACGAAAAAAAATTAAAGCAAAAGAAAAAAGATAAATAAAGCACAAAAAAACAAAAATACTACAAAAAATATAAAAAGTAAGAAAATGAAAAAGGACAAAAATTGAATAAAAATTTCAAAAATGAAATGGAATGACAAAATGAAAAAAATTAGTTTAAAAAATACAAAAAATTGAAAAACATATAAGTTCTAACAATATAAAAAGTTTGAGAATTTAAAAACACAAATAAGAAATGAAAGGAAATTTATGGAAAAAAAAAAGAATTGGAATAAAAAATAGAAAAATAAAATTTTTAAAACGACGGAAAAATTAAAATAAGAAAAAAAATTAAAGCAAAAGAAAAAAGATAAATAAAGCAGGAAAAGAGAAAAAAAAAAAAAACAAAAATACAACAAAAAATTATAAAAGGTAAGAAAATGAAAGAGGACAAAAAATGAATAAAAATTTCAAAAATGAAATGGAATGACAAAATGAAAATAAAATTAGTTTAAAAAATAAAAAAAAAATTGAAAAACATATAAGACCTAACAATATAAAAAGTCAGACAAAAAATTAAAAAAGAGAAAAGTTAATGCAAAATAAAAAAAAAAGTATGAGAATTTAAAAGCGCAAATAAGAAATGAAAGGAAATTTGAGGAAAAAAAGAGACAAAAGATTTGGAATAAAAAATAGAAAGATAGAAATTTTTAAAACAACAAAAAAAATTAAAACAAGTAAAAATGAAAGCATATGAAAAAAAAGCAAAAAGAAGGCAAATTATGAAGGGAAAAAGTTATTAAAAAATTACAAAGTAGAAAAAAAAGAAAATAAAAAAATAAATTAAGAGAAAAAATTAAATAAAATACCAAAAAAGGAAAAAATAAAAATAAAGAAAGTAAGAAAATAAAAAATTAGCGAATCAAAAAATATAAAAAGACAAAATGAATAAAAATTTCAAATATAAAATGAAAAAAACTATTGGTTCAGAATGTACAAAGAAAAATAAAAAAAATATGAAAGATGAAAAATAAAATAAAAGAAAGTGCACAAAAAAAGAAGTTTGAGGTTTTAAAACTATAAAGAAGAAATAAAAAAAGGTGTGAACAAAAAGATTTAAGAAGAAAAAAATGGAAATACAAAATATATAAAATAAAATTTGAGAAAAAAAAGAAAAAAATAAAAAATGAAGAGGCAAAAATATGAAATAAAAGAAAAAGAAAAAATTTATAGAAAATTTTTAAACAAAGAAAAAAGTGAACAAAAAAGAAGAAAAATTTGGAAGGAGAAAAAGTTAATGAAAAAAATATAAAAATGCAATAGAAAATAACCAAGAATGATAAAAGAAAAAAAGATAGAAAAATAAAAAATTCTAAAACTTTATAAAAATTTATGAAATTATAAATAAAGAAAGAAAATAAAAAAAGAAAAAAAAGTAAAGCAAAAGAAAAAAGATAAATAAAGCACAAAAAAACAAAAATACAACAAAAAATATAAAAAGTAAGAAAATAAAAAAAGGACAAAAATTGAATAAAAATTTCAAAAATGAAATGGAATGACAAAATGAAAAAAAAATTAGTTTAAAAAATACAAAAAAATTGAAAAACATATAAGACCTAATAATATAAAAAGTCAGAGAAAAAATTAAAAAAGAGCAAAGTTAATGCAAAATAAAAAAAAGTATGAGAATTTAAAAACGCAAATAAGAAATGAAAGGAAATTTGTGGAAAAAAAAAGAGAAGCAAGAAAAGAATAAAAATGAAAAGACAAAAGATTTGGAATAAAAAACGGAAAAATAAAAAATTTTAAAACAACAAAAAAATTAAAACAAGTAAAAATGAAAGCAAGGCAAAGAGAAGGAAAATTGTGAAGGGAAAAAGTTATTAAAAAAATTACAAAATGGAAAAAAAAAAGAAAAAAATAAATTAAGGGAAAAAATTAAATAAAATACGAAAAAAGGGGAAAATAAAAATAAACAAAGAAAGAAAATAAAAAATTAGCAAATCAAAAAAATATAAAAAGACAAAATGAATAAAAATTTCAAATATAAAATGGAAAAAACTTTTAGTTTAGAATGTACAAAGAAAAAGAAAAAAAATAATAGCAAATAGAGGAAAAAGATATAAAATATGAAAGATGAAAGATAAAATAAAAGAAAGTGCATAAAAAAAGAAGTTTGAGGTTTTAAAATTATAAAGAAGAAATAAAAAAAAGGTGTGAACACAAAGATTTAAGAAAAAAATACAAAATATATAAAATAAAATTTGAGAAAAAGAAGAAAAAATAAAGAATGAAGAGGCAAAAATATGAAATAAAACAAAAAGAAAAAAATTTATAGAAAATTTTAAAACAAAGAAAAAACTGAACGAAAAAGAATGAAAGCACATAAAAAAAAGTAAAAAAAAGAAGCAAAATTATAAAAATGCAACAGAAAATAACCAAGAATGATAAAAGAAAAAAAGATAGAAAAATAAAAAATTCCAAAACTTTATAAAAATTTATGAAATTATGAATAAAGAAAGAAAATAAAATAAGAAAAAAAATTAAAGCAAAAGAAAAAAGATAGATAAAGCACGAAAAAAGAAAAAAAACAAAAATACAACAAAAAATTATAAAAAGTAAGAAAATGAAAAAGGACAAAAATTGAATAAAAATTTCAAAAATGAAATGGAATGACAAAATGAAAAAAAAAATTAGTTTAAAAAATTCAAAAAATTAAAAAACATATAAGACCAAACAATCTAAAAAGTCTGACAAAAAATTAAAAAAGAGAAAAGTTAAAGCAAAACAAAAAAAAAGTATGAGAATTTAAAAACGCAAATAAGAAATGAAAGGAAATTTGTGGAAAAAAAAAAGCAAAAAGAAGGAAAATTGCAAAGGGAAAAAGTTATTAAAAATTTACAAAGTAAAAAAAAAAATTAGGGAATCAAAAAATATAAAAGGAAAAAAATAAAAATAAACAAAGTAAGAAAATAAAAAATTAGGGAATCAAAAAATATAAAAAGACAAAATGAATAAAAATTTCAAATATAAAAAGAAAGTGCACAAAAAAAGAAGTTTGAGGTTTTAAAATTACAAAGAAGAAATAAAAAAAGGTGTGAACAAAAAGATTTAAGAAAAAAATAACAAATGAAAATACAAAATATATAAAAAAATATTTGAGAAAAAAATGAGAAAAAGAAGAAAAAAATAAAAAATGAAGAGGCAAAAAATATGAAATAAAACAAAAAGAAAAGAAATACAAAAAAAGGACAAAAATGAAATGGAATGACAAAATGAAAAAAAAAATTAGTTTAAAAAATACAAAAAAATTGAAAAACATATAAGTCCTAACAATATAAAAAGTCAGACAAAAAATTAAAAAAGAAAAAAGTTAATGCAAAATAAAAAAAAGTATGAGAATTTAAAAATGCAAATAAGAAATGAAAGGAAATTTGTGGAAAAAAAAAAGAGAAGCAAGAAAAGACAAAAGATTTGGAATAAAAAATAGAAAAATAAAAATTTTTAAAACAACGAAAAAATGAAAGCATATGAAAAAAAAGTAAAAAGAAGGAAAATTGTGAAGGGAAAAAGTTATTAAAAAATTACAAAGTTGAAAAAAAATAAATTAAGAGAAAAAATTAAATAAAATACCCAAAAAGGAAAAATAAAAATAAACAAAGTAAGAAAATAAAAAATTAGCGAAGCAAAAAAATATAAAAAGACAAATGAATAAAAATTTCAAATATAAAATGGAAAAAACTTTTAGTTTAGAATGTAGAAAGAAAAACAAAAAAAAAAAAAAAACAAATAGAGGAAAAAGATATAAAATATGAAAGATGAAAAATAAAATAAAAGAAAGTGCACAAAAAAAGAAGTTTGAGGTTTTAAAATTATAAAGAAGAAATAAAAAAAGGTGTGAACAAAAAGATTTAAGAAAAAAAATAAAAAATGCAAAATATATAAAATAAAATTTGAGAAAAAGAAGAAAAAAATAAAAAAAAATAAAAAGAAAAAAATTTATAGAAAATTTTAAAACAAAGAAAAAAGTGAACAAAAAAAAATGAAAGCACATAAAAAAAAAGAAGAAAAATTTGAAAGGAGAAAAAGTTAATGAAAAATTATAAAAATGCAATAGAAAATAACCAAGAATGATAAAAGAAAAAAAGATAGAAAAATAAAAAATTCTAAAACTTTATAAAAATTTATGAAATTATAAATAAAGAAAGAAAATAAAATACGAAAAAAAATTAAAGCAAAAGAAAAAAGATAAATAAAGCACAAAAAAACAAAAATACTACAAAAAATATAAAAAGTAAGAAAATGAAAAAGGACAAAAATTGAATAAAAATTTCAAAAATGAAATGGAATGACAAAATGAAAAAAATTAGTTTAAAAAATACAAAAAATTGAAAAACATATAAGTTCTAACAATATAAAAAGTTTGAGAATTTAAAAACACAAATAAGAAATGAAAGGAAATTTATGGAAAAAAAAAAGAATTGGAATAAAAAATAGAAAAATAAAATTTTTAAAACGACGGAAAAATTAAAATAAGAAAAAAAATTAAAGCAAAAGAAAAAAGATAAATAAAGCAGGAAAAGAGAAAAAAAAAAAAAACAAAAATACAACAAAAAATTATAAAAGGTAAGAAAATGAAAGAGGACAAAAAATGAATAAAAATTTCAAAAATGAAATGGAATGACAAAATGAAAATAAAATTAGTTTAAAAAATAAAAAAAAAATTGAAAAACATATAAGACCTAACAATATAAAAAGTCAGACAAAAAATTAAAAAAGAGAAAAGTTAATGCAAAATAAAAAAAAAAGTATGAGAATTTAAAAGCGCAAATAAGAAATGAAAGGAAATTTGAGGAAAAAAAGAGACAAAAGATTTGGAATAAAAAATAGAAAGATAGAAATTTTTAAAACAACAAAAAAAATTAAAACAAGTAAAAATGAAAGCATATGAAAAAAAAGCAAAAAGAAGGCAAATTATGAAGGGAAAAAGTTATTAAAAAATTACAAAGTAGAAAAAAAAGAAAATAAAAAAATAAATTAAGAGAAAAAATTAAATAAAATACCAAAAAAGGAAAAAATAAAAATAAAGAAAGTAAGAAAATAAAAAATTAGCGAATCAAAAAATATAAAAAGACAAAATGAATAAAAATTTCAAATATAAAATGAAAAAAACTATTGGTTCAGAATGTACAAAGAAAAATAAAAAAAATATGAAAGATGAAAAATAAAATAAAAGAAAGTGCACAAAAAAAGAAGTTTGAGGTTTTAAAACTATAAAGAAGAAATAAAAAAAGGTGTGAACAAAAAGATTTAAGAAGAAAAAAATGGAAATACAAAATATATAAAATAAAATTTGAGAAAAAAAAGAAAAAAATAAAAAATGAAGAGGCAAAAATATGAAATAAAAGAAAAAGAAAAAATTTATAGAAAATTTTTAAACAAAGAAAAAAGTGAACAAAAAAGAAGAAAAATTTGGAAGGAGAAAAAGTTAATGAAAAAAATATAAAAATGCAATAGAAAATAACCAAGAATGATAAAAGAAAAAAAGATAGAAAAATAAAAAATTCTAAAACTTTATAAAAATTTATGAAATTATAAATAAAGAAAGAAAATAAAAAAAGAAAAAAAAGTAAAGCAAAAGAAAAAAGATAAATAAAGCACAAAAAAACAAAAATACAACAAAAAATATAAAAAGTAAGAAAATAAAAAAAGGACAAAAATTGAATAAAAATTTCAAAAATGAAATGGAATGACAAAATGAAAAAAAAATTAGTTTAAAAAATACAAAAAAATTGAAAAACATATAAGACCTAATAATATAAAAAGTCAGAGAAAAAATTAAAAAAGAGCAAAGTTAATGCAAAATAAAAAAAAGTATGAGAATTTAAAAACGCAAATAAGAAATGAAAGGAAATTTGTGGAAAAAAAAAGAGAAGCAAGAAAAGAATAAAAATGAAAAGACAAAAGATTTGGAATAAAAAACGGAAAAATAAAAAATTTTAAAACAACAAAAAAATTAAAACAAGTAAAAATGAAAGCAAGGCAAAGAGAAGGAAAATTGTGAAGGGAAAAAGTTATTAAAAAAATTACAAAATGGAAAAAAAAAAGAAAAAAATAAATTAAGGGAAAAAATTAAATAAAATACGAAAAAAGGGGAAAATAAAAATAAACAAAGAAAGAAAATAAAAAATTAGCAAATCAAAAAAATATAAAAAGACAAAATGAATAAAAATTTCAAATATAAAATGGAAAAAACTTTTAGTTTAGAATGTACAAAGAAAAAGAAAAAAAATAATAGCAAATAGAGGAAAAAGATATAAAATATGAAAGATGAAAGATAAAATAAAAGAAAGTGCATAAAAAAAGAAGTTTGAGGTTTTAAAATTATAAAGAAGAAATAAAAAAAAGGTGTGAACACAAAGATTTAAGAAAAAAATACAAAATATATAAAATAAAATTTGAGAAAAAGAAGAAAAAATAAAGAATGAAGAGGCAAAAATATGAAATAAAACAAAAAGAAAAAAATTTATAGAAAATTTTAAAACAAAGAAAAAACTGAACGAAAAAGAATGAAAGCACATAAAAAAAAGTAAAAAAAAGAAGCAAAATTATAAAAATGCAACAGAAAATAACCAAGAATGATAAAAGAAAAAAAGATAGAAAAATAAAAAATTCCAAAACTTTATAAAAATTTATGAAATTATGAATAAAGAAAGAAAATAAAATAAGAAAAAAAATTAAAGCAAAAGAAAAAAGATAGATAAAGCACGAAAAAAGAAAAAAAACAAAAATACAACAAAAAATTATAAAAAGTAAGAAAATGAAAAAGGACAAAAATTGAATAAAAATTTCAAAAATGAAATGGAATGACAAAATGAAAAAAAAAATTAGTTTAAAAAATTCAAAAAATTAAAAAACATATAAGACCAAACAATCTAAAAAGTCTGACAAAAAATTAAAAAAGAGAAAAGTTAAAGCAAAACAAAAAAAAAGTATGAGAATTTAAAAACGCAAATAAGAAATGAAAGGAAATTTGTGGAAAAAAAAAAGCAAAAAGAAGGAAAATTGCAAAGGGAAAAAGTTATTAAAAATTTACAAAGTAAAAAAAAAAATTAGGGAATCAAAAAATATAAAAGGAAAAAAATAAAAATAAACAAAGTAAGAAAATAAAAAATTAGGGAATCAAAAAATATAAAAAGACAAAATGAATAAAAATTTCAAATATAAAAAGAAAGTGCACAAAAAAAGAAGTTTGAGGTTTTAAAATTACAAAGAAGAAATAAAAAAAGGTGTGAACAAAAAGATTTAAGAAAAAAATAACAAATGAAAATACAAAATATATAAAAAAATATTTGAGAAAAAAATGAGAAAAAGAAGAAAAAAATAAAAAATGAAGAGGCAAAAAATATGAAATAAAACAAAAAGAAAAGAAATACAAAAAAAGGACAAAAATGAAATGGAATGACAAAATGAAAAAAAAAATTAGTTTAAAAAATACAAAAAAATTGAAAAACATATAAGTCCTAACAATATAAAAAGTCAGACAAAAAATTAAAAAAGAAAAAAGTTAATGCAAAATAAAAAAAAGTATGAGAATTTAAAAATGCAAATAAGAAATGAAAGGAAATTTGTGGAAAAAAAAAAGAGAAGCAAGAAAAGACAAAAGATTTGGAATAAAAAATAGAAAAATAAAAATTTTTAAAACAACGAAAAAATGAAAGCATATGAAAAAAAAGTAAAAAGAAGGAAAATTGTGAAGGGAAAAAGTTATTAAAAAATTACAAAGTTGAAAAAAAATAAATTAAGAGAAAAAATTAAATAAAATACCCAAAAAGGAAAAATAAAAATAAACAAAGTAAGAAAATAAAAAATTAGCGAAGCAAAAAAATATAAAAAGACAAATGAATAAAAATTTCAAATATAAAATGGAAAAAACTTTTAGTTTAGAATGTAGAAAGAAAAACAAAAAAAAAAAAAAAACAAATAGAGGAAAAAGATATAAAATATGAAAGATGAAAAATAAAATAAAAGAAAGTGCACAAAAAAAGAAGTTTGAGGTTTTAAAATTATAAAGAAGAAATAAAAAAAGGTGTGAACAAAAAGATTTAAGAAAAAAAATAAAAAATGCAAAATATATAAAATAAAATTTGAGAAAAAGAAGAAAAAAATAAAAAAAAATAAAAAGAAAAAAATTTATAGAAAATTTTAAAACAAAGAAAAAAGTGAACAAAAAAAAATGAAAGCACATAAAAAAAAAGAAGAAAAATTTGAAAGGAGAAAAAGTTAATGAAAAATTATAAAAATGCAATAGAAAATAACCAAGAATGATAAAAGAAAAAAAGATAGAAAAATAAAAAATTCTAAAACTTTATAAAAATTTATGAAATTATAAATAAAGAAAGAAAATAAAATACGAAAAAAAATTAAAGCAAAAGAAAAAAGATAAATAAAGCACAAAAAAACAAAAATACTACAAAAAATATAAAAAGTAAGAAAATGAAAAAGGACAAAAATTGAATAAAAATTTCAAAAATGAAATGGAATGACAAAATGAAAAAAATTAGTTTAAAAAATACAAAAAATTGAAAAACATATAAGTTCTAACAATATAAAAAGTTTGAGAATTTAAAAACACAAATAAGAAATGAAAGGAAATTTATGGAAAAAAAAAAGAATTGGAATAAAAAATAGAAAAATAAAATTTTTAAAACGACGGAAAAATTAAAATAAGAAAAAAAATTAAAGCAAAAGAAAAAAGATAAATAAAGCAGGAAAAGAGAAAAAAAAAAAAAACAAAAATACAACAAAAAATTATAAAAGGTAAGAAAATGAAAGAGGACAAAAAATGAATAAAAATTTCAAAAATGAAATGGAATGACAAAATGAAAATAAAATTAGTTTAAAAAATAAAAAAAAAATTGAAAAACATATAAGACCTAACAATATAAAAAGTCAGACAAAAAATTAAAAAAGAGAAAAGTTAATGCAAAATAAAAAAAAAAGTATGAGAATTTAAAAGCGCAAATAAGAAATGAAAGGAAATTTGAGGAAAAAAAGAGACAAAAGATTTGGAATAAAAAATAGAAAGATAGAAATTTTTAAAACAACAAAAAAAATTAAAACAAGTAAAAATGAAAGCATATGAAAAAAAAGCAAAAAGAAGGCAAATTATGAAGGGAAAAAGTTATTAAAAAATTACAAAGTAGAAAAAAAAGAAAATAAAAAAATAAATTAAGAGAAAAAATTAAATAAAATACCAAAAAAGGAAAAAATAAAAATAAAGAAAGTAAGAAAATAAAAAATTAGCGAATCAAAAAATATAAAAAGACAAAATGAATAAAAATTTCAAATATAAAATGAAAAAAACTATTGGTTCAGAATGTACAAAGAAAAATAAAAAAAATATGAAAGATGAAAAATAAAATAAAAGAAAGTGCACAAAAAAAGAAGTTTGAGGTTTTAAAACTATAAAGAAGAAATAAAAAAAGGTGTGAACAAAAAGATTTAAGAAGAAAAAAATGGAAATACAAAATATATAAAATAAAATTTGAGAAAAAAAAGAAAAAAATAAAAAATGAAGAGGCAAAAATATGAAATAAAAGAAAAAGAAAAAATTTATAGAAAATTTTTAAACAAAGAAAAAAGTGAACAAAAAAGAAGAAAAATTTGGAAGGAGAAAAAGTTAATGAAAAAAATATAAAAATGCAATAGAAAATAACCAAGAATGATAAAAGAAAAAAAGATAGAAAAATAAAAAATTCTAAAACTTTATAAAAATTTATGAAATTATAAATAAAGAAAGAAAATAAAAAAAGAAAAAAAAGTAAAGCAAAAGAAAAAAGATAAATAAAGCACAAAAAAACAAAAATACAACAAAAAATATAAAAAGTAAGAAAATAAAAAAAGGACAAAAATTGAATAAAAATTTCAAAAATGAAATGGAATGACAAAATGAAAAAAAAATTAGTTTAAAAAATACAAAAAAATTGAAAAACATATAAGACCTAATAATATAAAAAGTCAGAGAAAAAATTAAAAAAGAGCAAAGTTAATGCAAAATAAAAAAAAGTATGAGAATTTAAAAACGCAAATAAGAAATGAAAGGAAATTTGTGGAAAAAAAAAGAGAAGCAAGAAAAGAATAAAAATGAAAAGACAAAAGATTTGGAATAAAAAACGGAAAAATAAAAAATTTTAAAACAACAAAAAAATTAAAACAAGTAAAAATGAAAGCAAGGCAAAGAGAAGGAAAATTGTGAAGGGAAAAAGTTATTAAAAAAATTACAAAATGGAAAAAAAAAAGAAAAAAATAAATTAAGGGAAAAAATTAAATAAAATACGAAAAAAGGGGAAAATAAAAATAAACAAAGAAAGAAAATAAAAAATTAGCAAATCAAAAAAATATAAAAAGACAAAATGAATAAAAATTTCAAATATAAAATGGAAAAAACTTTTAGTTTAGAATGTACAAAGAAAAAGAAAAAAAATAATAGCAAATAGAGGAAAAAGATATAAAATATGAAAGATGAAAGATAAAATAAAAGAAAGTGCATAAAAAAAGAAGTTTGAGGTTTTAAAATTATAAAGAAGAAATAAAAAAAAGGTGTGAACACAAAGATTTAAGAAAAAAATACAAAATATATAAAATAAAATTTGAGAAAAAGAAGAAAAAATAAAGAATGAAGAGGCAAAAATATGAAATAAAACAAAAAGAAAAAAATTTATAGAAAATTTTAAAACAAAGAAAAAACTGAACGAAAAAGAATGAAAGCACATAAAAAAAAGTAAAAAAAAGAAGCAAAATTATAAAAATGCAACAGAAAATAACCAAGAATGATAAAAGAAAAAAAGATAGAAAAATAAAAAATTCCAAAACTTTATAAAAATTTATGAAATTATGAATAAAGAAAGAAAATAAAATAAGAAAAAAAATTAAAGCAAAAGAAAAAAGATAGATAAAGCACGAAAAAAGAAAAAAAACAAAAATACAACAAAAAATTATAAAAAGTAAGAAAATGAAAAAGGACAAAAATTGAATAAAAATTTCAAAAATGAAATGGAATGACAAAATGAAAAAAAAAATTAGTTTAAAAAATTCAAAAAATTAAAAAACATATAAGACCAAACAATCTAAAAAGTCTGACAAAAAATTAAAAAAGAGAAAAGTTAAAGCAAAACAAAAAAAAAGTATGAGAATTTAAAAACGCAAATAAGAAATGAAAGGAAATTTGTGGAAAAAAAAAAGCAAAAAGAAGGAAAATTGCAAAGGGAAAAAGTTATTAAAAATTTACAAAGTAAAAAAAAAAATTAGGGAATCAAAAAATATAAAAGGAAAAAAATAAAAATAAACAAAGTAAGAAAATAAAAAATTAGGGAATCAAAAAATATAAAAAGACAAAATGAATAAAAATTTCAAATATAAAAAGAAAGTGCACAAAAAAAGAAGTTTGAGGTTTTAAAATTACAAAGAAGAAATAAAAAAAGGTGTGAACAAAAAGATTTAAGAAAAAAATAACAAATGAAAATACAAAATATATAAAAAAATATTTGAGAAAAAAATGAGAAAAAGAAGAAAAAAATAAAAAATGAAGAGGCAAAAAATATGAAATAAAACAAAAAGAAAAGAAATACAAAAAAAGGACAAAAATGAAATGGAATGACAAAATGAAAAAAAAAATTAGTTTAAAAAATACAAAAAAATTGAAAAACATATAAGTCCTAACAATATAAAAAGTCAGACAAAAAATTAAAAAAGAAAAAAGTTAATGCAAAATAAAAAAAAGTATGAGAATTTAAAAATGCAAATAAGAAATGAAAGGAAATTTGTGGAAAAAAAAAAGAGAAGCAAGAAAAGACAAAAGATTTGGAATAAAAAATAGAAAAATAAAAATTTTTAAAACAACGAAAAAATGAAAGCATATGAAAAAAAAGTAAAAAGAAGGAAAATTGTGAAGGGAAAAAGTTATTAAAAAATTACAAAGTTGAAAAAAAATAAATTAAGAGAAAAAATTAAATAAAATACCCAAAAAGGAAAAATAAAAATAAACAAAGTAAGAAAATAAAAAATTAGCGAAGCAAAAAAATATAAAAAGACAAATGAATAAAAATTTCAAATATAAAATGGAAAAAACTTTTAGTTTAGAATGTAGAAAGAAAAACAAAAAAAAAAAAAAAACAAATAGAGGAAAAAGATATAAAATATGAAAGATGAAAAATAAAATAAAAGAAAGTGCACAAAAAAAGAAGTTTGAGGTTTTAAAATTATAAAGAAGAAATAAAAAAAGGTGTGAACAAAAAGATTTAAGAAAAAAAATAAAAAATGCAAAATATATAAAATAAAATTTGAGAAAAAGAAGAAAAAAATAAAAAAAAATAAAAAGAAAAAAATTTATAGAAAATTTTAAAACAAAGAAAAAAGTGAACAAAAAAAAATGAAAGCACATAAAAAAAAAGAAGAAAAATTTGAAAGGAGAAAAAGTTAATGAAAAATTATAAAAATGCAATAGAAAATAACCAAGAATGATAAAAGAAAAAAAGATAGAAAAATAAAAAATTCTAAAACTTTATAAAAATTTATGAAATTATAAATAAAGAAAGAAAATAAAATACGAAAAAAAATTAAAGCAAAAGAAAAAAGATAAATAAAGCACAAAAAAACAAAAATACTACAAAAAATATAAAAAGTAAGAAAATGAAAAAGGACAAAAATTGAATAAAAATTTCAAAAATGAAATGGAATGACAAAATGAAAAAAATTAGTTTAAAAAATACAAAAAATTGAAAAACATATAAGTTCTAACAATATAAAAAGTTTGAGAATTTAAAAACACAAATAAGAAATGAAAGGAAATTTATGGAAAAAAAAAAGAATTGGAATAAAAAATAGAAAAATAAAATTTTTAAAACGACGGAAAAATTAAAATAAGAAAAAAAATTAAAGCAAAAGAAAAAAGATAAATAAAGCAGGAAAAGAGAAAAAAAAAAAAAACAAAAATACAACAAAAAATTATAAAAGGTAAGAAAATGAAAGAGGACAAAAAATGAATAAAAATTTCAAAAATGAAATGGAATGACAAAATGAAAATAAAATTAGTTTAAAAAATAAAAAAAAAAATTGAAAAACATATAAGACCTAACAATATAAAAAGTCAGACAAAAAATTAAAAAAGAGAAAAGTTAATGCAAAATAAAAAAAAAAGTATGAGAATTTAAAAGCGCAAATAAGAAATGAAAGGAAATTTGAGGAAAAAAAGAGACAAAAGATTTGGAATAAAAAATAGAAAGATAGAAATTTTTAAAACAACAAAAAAAATTAAAACAAGTAAAAATGAAAGCATATGAAAAAAAAGCAAAAAGAAGGCAAATTATGAAGGGAAAAAGTTATTAAAAAATTACAAAGTAGAAAAAAAAGAAAATAAAAAAATAAATTAAGAGAAAAAATTAAATAAAATACCAAAAAAGGAAAAAATAAAAATAAAGAAAGTAAGAAAATAAAAAATTAGCGAATCAAAAAATATAAAAAGACAAAATGAATAAAAATTTCAAATATAAAATGAAAAAAACTATTGGTTCAGAATGTACAAAGAAAAATAAAAAAAATATGAAAGATGAAAAATAAAATAAAAGAAAGTGCACAAAAAAAGAAGTTTGAGGTTTTAAAACTATAAAGAAGAAATAAAAAAAGGTGTGAACAAAAAGATTTAAGAAGAAAAAAATGGAAATACAAAATATATAAAATAAAATTTGAGAAAAAAAAGAAAAAAATAAAAAATGAAGAGGCAAAAATATGAAATAAAAGAAAAAGAAAAAATTTATAGAAAATTTTTAAACAAAGAAAAAAGTGAACAAAAAAGAAGAAAAATTTGGAAGGAGAAAAAGTTAATGAAAAAAATATAAAAATGCAATAGAAAATAACCAAGAATGATAAAAGAAAAAAAGATAGAAAAATAAAAAATTCTAAAACTTTATAAAAATTTATGAAATTATAAATAAAGAAAGAAAAAAAAGTAAAGCAAAAGAAAAAAGATAAATAAAGCACAAAAAAACAAAAATACAAAAAAAAATATAAAAAGTAAGAAAATAAAAAAAGGACAAAAATTGAATAAAAATTTCAAAAATGAAATGGAATGACAAAATGAAAAAAAAATTAGTTTAAAAAATACAAAAAAATTGAAAAACATATAAGACCTAATAATATAAAAAGTCAGAGAAAAAATTAAAAAAGAGCAAAGTTAATGCAAAATAAAAAAGAGTATAAGAATTTAAAAACGCAAATAAGAAATGAAAGGAAATTTGTGGAAAAAAAAAGAGAAGCAAGAAAAGAATAAAAATGAAAAGACAAAAGATTTGGAATAAAAAACGGAAAAATAAAAAATTTTAAAACAACAAAAAAATTAAAACAAGTAAAAATGAAAGCAAGGCAAAGAGAAGGAAAATTGTGAAGGGAAAAAGTTATTAAAAAAATTACAAAATGGAAAAAAAAAAAGAAAAAAAAAATTAAGGGAAAAAATTAAATAAAATACAAAAAAAGGGGAAAATAAAAAATTAGCGAATCAAAAAAATATAAAAAGACAAAATGAATAAAAATTTCAAATATAAAATGGAAAAAACTTTTAGTTTAGAATGTACAAAGAAAAAGAAAAAAAATAATAGCAAATAGAGGAAAAAGATATAAAATATGAAAGATGAAAGATAAAATAAAAGAAAGTGCATAAAAAAAGAAGTTTGAGGTTTTAAAATTATAAAGAAGAAATAAAAAAAAAGGTGTGAACACAAAGATTTAAGAAAAAAATACAAAATATATAAAATAAAATTTGAGAAAAAGAAGAAAAAATAAAGAATGAAGAGGCAAAAATATGAAATAAAACAAAAAGAAAAAAATTTATAGAAAATTTTAAAACAAAGAAAAAACTGAACGAAAAAGAATGAAAGCACATAAAAAAAAGTAAAAAAAAGAAGCAAAATTATAAAAATGCAACAGAAAATAACCAAGAATGATAAAAGAAAAAAAGATAGAAAAATAAAAAATTCCAAAACTTTATAAAAATTTATGAAATTATGAATAAAGAAAGAAAATAAAATAAGAAAAAAAATTAAAGCAAAAGAAAAAAGATAGATAAAGCACGAAAAAAGAAAAAAAAACAAAAATACAACAAAAAATTATAAAAAGTAAGAAAATGAAAAAGGACAAAAATTGAATAAAAATTTCAAAAATGAAATGGAATGACAAAATGAAAAAAAAAATTAGTTTAAAAAATTCAAAAAATTAAAAAACATATAAGACCAAACAATCTAAAAAGTCTGACAAAAAATTAAAAAAGAGAAAAGTTAAAGCAAAACAAAAAAAAAGTATGAGAATTTAAAAACGCAAATAAGAAATGAAAGGAAATTTGTGGAAAAAAAAAAGAAAAGACAAAAGATTTGGAATAAAAAAGAGAAAAATAAAAATTTTTAAAACAACGAAAAAATTAAAAAAAGTAAAAATGAAAACATATGAAAAAAAAAAGCAAAAAGAAGGAAAATTGCAAAGGGAAAAAGTTATTAAAAATTTACAAAGTAAAAAAAAAAATTAGGGAATCAAAAAATATAAAAGGAAAAAAATAAAAATAAACAAAGTAAGAAAATAAAAAATTGGGGAATCAAAAAATATAAAAAGACAAAATGAATAAAAATTTCAAATATAAAAAGAAAGTGCACAAAAAAAGAAGTTTGAGGTTTTAAAATTACAAAGAAGAAATAAAAAAAGGTGTGAACAAAAAGATTTAAGAAAAAAATAACAAATGAAAATACAAAATATATAAAAAAATATTTGAGAAAAAAAAGAGAAAAAGAAGAAAAAAATAAAAAATGAAGAGGCAAAAAATATGAAATAAAACAAAAAGAAAAGAAATACAAAAAAAGGACAAAAATGAAATGGAATGACAAAATGAAAAAAAAAATTAGTTTAAAAAATACAAAAAAATTGAAAAACATATAAGTCCTAACAATATAAAAAGTCAGACAAAAAATTAAAAAAGAAAAAAGTTAATGCAAAATAAAAAAAAGTATGAGAATTTAAAAATGCAAATAAGAAATGAAAGGAAATTTGTGGAAAAAAAAAAGAGAAGCAAGAAAAGACAAAAGATTTGGAATAAAAAATAGAAAAATAAAAATTTTTAAAACAACGAAAAAATGAAAGCATATGAAAAAAAAGTAAAAAGAAGGAAAATTGTGAAGGGAAAAAGTTATTAAAAAATTACAAAGTTGAAAAAAAATAAATTAAGAGAAAAAATTAAATAAAATACCCAAAAAGGAAAAATAAAAATAAACAAAGTAAGAAAATAAAAAATTAGCGAAGCAAAAAAATATAAAAAGACAAATGAATAAAAATTTCAAATATAAAATGGAAAAAACTTTTAGTTTAGAATGTAGAAAGAAAAACAAAAAAAAAAAAAACAAATAGAGGAAAAAGATATAAAATATGAAAGATGAAAAATAAAATAAAAGAAAGTGCACAAAAAAAGAAGTTTGAGGTTTTAAAATTATAAAGAAGAAATAAAAAAAGGTGTGAACAAAAAGATTTAAGAAAAAAAATAAAAAAAAATAAAAAGAAAAAAATTTATAGAAAATTTTAAAACAAAGAAAAAAGTGAACAAAAAAAAATGAAAGCACATAAAAAAAAAGAAGAAAAATTTGAAAGAAGAAAAAGTTAATGAAAAATTATAAAAATGCAATAGAAAATAACCAAGAATGATAAAAGAAAAAAAGATAGAAAAATAAAAAATTCTAAAACTTTATAAAAATTTATGAAATTATAAATAAAGAAAGAAAATAAAATACGAAAAAAAATTAAAGCAAAAGAAAAAAGATAAATAAAGCACAAAAAAACAAAAATACTACAAAAAATATAAAAAGTAAGAAAATGAAAAAGGACAAAAATTGAATAAAAATTTCAAAAATGAAATGGAATGACAAAATGAAAAAAATTAGTTTAAAAAATACAAAAAATTGAAAAACATATAAGTTCTAACAATATAAAAAGTTTGAGAATTTAAAAACACAAATAAGAAATGAAAGGAAATTTATGGAAAAAAAAAAGAATTGGAATAAAAAATAGAAAAATAAAATTTTTAAAACGACGGAAAAATTAAAATAAGAAAAAAAATTAAAGCAAAAGAAAAAAGATAAATAAAGCAGGAAAAGAGAAAAAAAAAAAAAACAAAAATACAACAAAAAATTATAAAAGGTAAGAAAATGAAAGAGGACAAAAAATGAATAAAAATTTCAAAAATGAAATGGAATGACAAAATGAAAATAAAATTAGTTTAAAAAATAAAAAAAAAATTGAAAAACATATAAGACCTAACAATATAAAAAGTCAGACAAAAAATTAAAAAAGAGAAAAGTTAATGCAAAATAAAAAAAAAAGTATGAGAATTTAAAAGCGCAAATAAGAAATGAAAGGAAATTTGAGGAAAAAAAGAGACAAAAGATTTGGAATAAAAAATAGAAAGATAGAAATTTTTAAAACAACAAAAAAAATTAAAACAAGTAAAAATGAAAGCATATGAAAAAAAAGCAAAAAGAAGGCAAATTATGAAGGGAAAAAGTTATTAAAAAATTACAAAGTAGAAAAAAAAGAAAATAAAAAAATAAATTAAGAGAAAAAATTAAATAAAATACCAAAAAAGGAAAAAATAAAAATAAAGAAAGTAAGAAAATAAAAAATTAGCGAATCAAAAAATATAAAAAGACAAAATGAATAAAAATTTCAAATATAAAATGAAAAAAACTATTGGTTCAGAATGTACAAAGAAAAATAAAAAAAATATGAAAGATGAAAAATAAAATAAAAGAAAGTGCACAAAAAAAGAAGTTTGAGGTTTTAAAACTATAAAGAAGAAATAAAAAAAGGTGTGAACAAAAAGATTTAAGAAGAAAAAAATGGAAATACAAAATATATAAAATAAAATTTGAGAAAAAAAAGAAAAAAATAAAAAATGAAGAGGCAAAAATATGAAATAAAAGAAAAAGAAAAAATTTATAGAAAATTTTTAAACAAAGAAAAAAGTGAACAAAAAAGAAGAAAAATTTGGAAGGAGAAAAAGTTAATGAAAAAAATATAAAAATGCAATAGAAAATAACCAAGAATGATAAAAGAAAAAAAGATAGAAAAATAAAAAATTCTAAAACTTTATAAAAATTTATGAAATTATAAATAAAGAAAGAAAATAAAAAAAGAAAAAAAAGTAAAGCAAAAGAAAAAAGATAAATAAAGCACAAAAAAACAAAAATACAACAAAAAATATAAAAAGTAAGAAAATAAAAAAAGGACAAAAATTGAATAAAAATTTCAAAAATGAAATGGAATGACAAAATGAAAAAAAAATTAGTTTAAAAAATACAAAACAATTGAAAAACATATAAGACCTAATAATATAAAAAGTCAGAGAAAAAATTAAAAAAGAGCAAAGTTAATGCAAAATAAAAAAAAGTATGAGAATTTAAAAACGCAAATAAGAAATGAAAGGAAATTTGTGGAAAAAAAAAGAGAAGCAAGAAAAGAATAAAAATGAAAAGACAAAAGATTTGGAATAAAAAACGGAAAAATAAAAAATTTTAAAACAACAAAAAAATTAAAACAAGTAAAAATGAAAGCAAGGCAAAGAGAAGGAAAATTGTGAAGGGAAAAAGTTATTAAAAAAATTACAAAATGGAAAAAAAAAAGAAAAAAATAAATTAAGGGAAAAAATTAAATAAAATACGAAAAAAGGGGAAAATAAAAATAAACAAAGAAAGAAAATAAAAAATTAGCAAATCAAAAAAATATAAAAAGACAAAATGAATAAAAATTTCAAATATAAAATGGAAAAAACTTTTAGTTTAGAATGTACAAAGAAAAAGAAAAAAAATAATAGCAAATAGAGGAAAAAGATATAAAATATGAAAGATGAAAGATAAAATAAAAGAAAGTGCATAAAAAAAGAAGTTTGAGGTTTTAAAATTATAAAGAAGAAATAAAAAAAAGGTGTGAACACAAAGATTTAAGAAAAAAATACAAAATATATAAAATAAAATTTGAGAAAAAGAAGAAAAAATAAAGAATGAAGAGGCAAAAATATGAAATAAAACAAAAAGAAAAAAATTTATAGAAAATTTTAAAACAAAGAAAAAACTGAACGAAAAAGAATGAAAGCACATAAAAAAAAGTAAAAAAAAGAAGCAAAATTATAAAAATGCAACAGAAAATAACCAAGAATGATAAAAGAAAAAAAGATAGAAAAATAAAAAATTCCAAAACTTTATAAAAATTTATGAAATTATGAATAAAGAAAGAAAATAAAATAAGAAAAAAAATTAAAGCAAAAGAAAAAAGATAGATAAAGCACGAAAAAAGAAAAAAAACAAAAATACAACAAAAAATTATAAAAAGTAAGAAAATGAAAAAGGACAAAAATTGAATAAAAATTTCAAAAATGAAATGGAATGACAAAATGAAAAAAAAAATTAGTTTAAAAAATTCAAAAAATTAAAAAACATATAAGACCAAACAATCTAAAAAGTCTGACAAAAAATTAAAAAAGAGAAAAGTTAAAGCAAAACAAAAAAAAAGTATGAGAATTTAAAAAACGCAAATAAGAAATGAAAGGAAATTTGTGGAAAAAAAAAAGAAAAGACAAAAGATTTGGAATAAAAAAGAGAAAAATAAAAATTTTTAAAACAACGAAAAAATTAAAAAAAGTAAAAATGAAAACATATGAAAAAAAAAAGCAAAAAGAAGGAAAATTGCAAAGGGAAAAAGTTATTAAAAATTTACAAAGTAAAAAAAAAAATTAGGGAATCAAAAAATATAAAAGGAAAAAAATAAAAATAAACAAAGTAAGAAAATAAAAAATTAGGGAATCAAAAAATATAAAAAGACAAAATGAATAAAAATTTCAAATATAAAAAGAAAGTGCACAAAAAAAGAAGTTTGAGGTTTTAAAATTACAAAGAAGAAATAAAAAAAGGTGTGAACAAAAAGATTTAAGAAAAAAATAACAAATGAAAATACAAAATATATAAAAAAATATTTGAGAAAAAAATGAGAAAAAGAAGAAAAAAATAAAAAATGAAGAGGCAAAAAATATGAAATAAAACAAAAAGAAAAAAAATACAAAAAAAGGACAAAAATTGAATAAAAATTTCAAAAATGAAATGGAATGAAAAAATGAAAAAAAAATTAGTTTAAAAAATACAAAAAAATTGAAAAACATATAAGTCCTAACAATATAAAAAGTCAGACAAAAAATTAAAAAAGAAAAAAGTTAATGCAAAATAAAAAAAAGTATGAGAATTTAAAAATGCAAATAAGAAATGAAAGGAAATTTGTGGAAAAAAAAAAGAGAAGCAAGAAAAGACAAAAGATTTGGAATAAAAAATAGAAAAATAAAAATTTTTAAAACAACGAAAAAATGAAAGCATATGAAAAAAAAGTAAAAAGAAGGAAAATTGTGAAGGGAAAAAGTTATTAAAAAATTACAAAGTTGAAAAAAAATAAATTAAGAGAAAAAATTAAATAAAATACCCACAAAGGAAAAATAAAAATAAACAAAGTAAGAAAATAAAAAATTAGCGAAGCAAAAAAATATAAAAAGACAAATGAATAAAAATTTCAAATATAAAATGGAAAAAACTTTTAGTTTAGAATGTAGAAAGAAAAACAAAAAAAAAAAAACAAATAGAGGAAAAAGATATAAAATATGAAAGATGAAAAATAAAATAAAAGAAAGTGCACAAAAAAAGAAGTTTGAGGTTTTAAAATTATAAAGAAGAAATAAAAAAAGGTGTGAACAAAAAGATTTAAGAAAAAAAATAAAAAATGCAAAATATATAAAATAAAATTTGAGAAAAAGAAGAAAAAAATAAAAAAAAATAAAAAGAAAAAAATTTATAGAAAATTTTAAAACAAAGAAAAAAGTGAACAAAAAAAAATGAAAGCACATAAAAAAAAAGAAGAAAAATTTGAAAGGAGAAAAAGTTAATGAAAAATTATAAAAATGCAATAGAAAATAACCAAGAATGATAAAAGAAAAAAAGATAGAAAAATAAAAAATTCTAAAACTTTATAAAAATTTATGAAATTATAAATAAAGAAAGAAAATAAAATACGAAAAAAAATTCAAGCAAAAGAAAAAAGATAAATAAAGCACAAAAAAACAAAAATACTACAAAAAATATAAAAAGTAAGAAAATGAAAAAGGACAAAAATTGAATAAAAATTTCAAAAACGAAATGGAATGACAAAATGAAAAAAATTAGTTTAAAAAATACAAAAAATTGAAAAACATATAAGTTCTAACAATATAAAAAGTTTGAGAATTTAAAAACACAAATAAGAAATGAAAGGAAATTTATGGAAAAAAAAAGAAAAGACAAAAGAATTGGAATAAAAAATAGAAAAATAAAATTTTTAAAACGACGAAAAATTAAAATAAGAAAAAAAATTAAAGCAAAAGAAAAAAGATAAATAAAGCAGGAAAAGAGAAAAAAAAAAAAAACAAAAATACAACAAAAAATTATAAAAGGTAAGAAAATGAAAGAGGACAAAAAATGAATAAAAATTTCAAAAATGAAATGGAATGACAAAATGAAAATAAAATTAGTTTAAAAAATAAAAAAAAAATTGAAAAACATATAAGACCTAACAATATAAAAAGTCAGACAAAAAATTAAAAAAGAGAAAAGTTAATGCAAAATAAAAAAAAAAAAGTATGAGAATTTAAAAGCGCAAATAAGAAATGAAAGGAAATTTGAGGAAAAAAAGAGACAAAAGATTTGGAATAAAAAATAGAAAAATAGAAATTTTTAAAACAACAAAAAAAATTAAAACAAGTAAAAATGAAAGCATATGAAAAAAAAGCAAAAAGAAGGCAAATTATGAAGGGAAAAAGTTATTAAAAAATTACAAAGTAGAAAAAAAAGAAAATAAAAAAATAAATTAAGAGAAAAAATTAAATAAAATACCAAAAAAGGAAAAAATAAAAATAAACAAAGTAAGAAAATAAGAAATTAGCGAATCAAAAAATATAAAAAGACAAAATGAATAAAAATTTCAAATATAAAATGAAAAAAACTATTGGTTCAGAATGTACAAAGAAAAATAAAAAAAATATGAAAGATGAAAAATAAAATAAAAGAAAGTGCACAAAAAAAGAAGTTTGAGGTTTTAAAACTATAAAGAAGAAATAAAAAAAGGTGTGAACAAAAAGATTTAAGAAGAAAAAAATGGAAATACAAAATATATAAAATAAAATTTGAGAAAAAAAAGAAAAAAATAAAAAATGAAGAGGCAAAAATATGAAATAAAAGAAAAAGAAAAAATTTATAGAAAATTTTTAAACAAAGAAAAAAGTGAACAAAAAAGAAGAAAAATTTGGAAGGAGAAAAAGTTAATGAAAAAAATATAAAAATGCAATAGAAAATAACCAAGAATGATAAAAGAAAAAAAGATAGAAAAATAAAAAATTCTAAAACTTTATAAAAATTTATGAAATTATAAATAAAGAAAGAAAATAAAAAAAGAAAAAAAAGTAAAGCAAAAGAAAAAAGATAAATAAAGCACAAAAAAACAAAAATACAACAAAAAATATAAAAAGTAAGAAAATAAAAAAAGGACAAAAATTGAATAAAAATTTCAAAAATGAAATGGAATGACAAAATGAAAAAAAAATTAGTTTAAAAAATACAAAAAAATTGAAAAACATATAAGACCTAATAATATAAAAAGTCAGAGAAAAAATTAAAAAAGAGCAAAGTTAATGCAAAATAAAAAAAAGTATGAGAATTTAAAAACGCAAATAAGAAATGAAAGGAAATTTGTGGAAAAAAAAAGAGAAGCAAGAAAAGAATAAAAATGAAAAGACAAAAGATTTGGAATAAAAAACGGAAAAATAAAAAATTTTAAAACAACAAAAAAATTAAAACAAGTAAAAATGAAAGCAAGGCAAAGAGAAGGAAAATTGTGAAGGGAAAAAGTTATTAAAAAAATTACAAAATGGGAAAAAAAAAGAAAAAAATAAATTAAGGGAAAAAATTAAATAAAATACGAAAAAAGGGGAAAATAAAAATAAACAAAGAAAGAAAATAAAAAATTAGCGAATCAAAAAAATATAAAAAGACAAAATGAATAAAAATTTCAAATATAAAATGGAAAAAACTTTTAGTTTAGAATGTACAAAGAAAAAGAAAAAAAATAATAGCAAATAGAGGAAAAAGATTATGAAAGATGAAAGATAAAATAAAAGAAAGTGCATAAAAAAAGAAGTTTGAGGTTTTAAAATTATAAAGAAGAAATAAAAAAAAGGTGTGAACACAAAGATTTAAGAAAAAAATACAAAATATATAAAATAAAATTTGAGAAAAAGAAGAAAAAATAAAGAATGAAGAGGCAAAAATATGAAATAAAACAAAAAGAAAAAAATTTATAGAAAATTTTAAAACAAAGAAAAAACTGAACGAAAAAGAATGAAAGCACATAAAAAAAAGTAAAAAAAAGAAGCAAAATTATAAAAATGCAACAGAAAATAACCAAGAATGATAAAAGAAAAAAAGATAGAAAAATAAAAAATTCCAAAACTTTATAAAAATTTATGAAATTATGAATAAAGAAAGAAAATAAAATAAGAAAAAAAATTAAAGCAAAAGAAAAAAGATAGATAAAGCACGAAAAAAGAAAAAAAACAAAAATACAACAAAAAATTATAAAAAGTAAGAAAATGAAAAAGGACAAAAATTGAATAAAAATTTCAAAAATGAAATGGAATGACAAAATGAAAAAAAAAAATAGTTTAAAAAATTCAAAAAATTAAAAAACATATAAGACCAAACAATCTAAAAAGTCTGACAAAAAATTAAAAAAGAGAAAAGTTAATGTAAAACAAAAAGAAAAGTATGAGAATTTAAAAACGCAAATAAGAAATGAAAGGAAATTTGTGGAAAAAAAAGAAAAGACAAAAGATTTGGAATAAAAAAGAGAAAAATAAAAATTTTTAAAACAACGAAAAAATTAAAAAAAGTAAAAATGAAAACATATGAAAAAAAAAAAAGCAAAAAGAAGGAAAATTGCAAAGGGAAAAAGTTATTAAAAATTTACAAAGTAAAAAAAAAAATTAGGGAATCAAAAAATATAAAAGGAAAAAAATAAAAATAAACAAAGTAAGAAAATAAAAAATTAGGGAATAAAAAAATATAAAAAGACAAAATGAATAAAAATTTCAAATATAAAAAGAAAGTGCACAAAAAAAG
The DNA here is from genome assembly GCF_047325235.1 of Durio zibethinus. Taxonomy (NCBI): domain Eukaryota; kingdom Viridiplantae; phylum Streptophyta; class Magnoliopsida; order Malvales; family Malvaceae; genus Durio; species Durio zibethinus. The sequence goes on along the minus strand of NC_143180.1, from coordinate 11,355,750 downwards.
AAGTTTGAGGTTTTAAAATTACAAAGAAGAAATAAAAAAAGGTGTGAACAAAAAGATTTAAGAAAAAAATAACAAATGAAAATACAAAATATATAAAAAAATATTTGAGAAAAAAATGAGAAAAAGAAGAAAAAAATAAAAAATGAAGAGGCAAAAAATATGAAATAAAACAAAAAGAAAAAAAATACAAAAAAAGGACAAAAATTGAATAAAAATTTCAAAAATGAAATGGAATGAAAAAATGAAAAAAAAATTAGTTTAAAAAATACAAAAAAATTGAAAAACATATAAGTCCTAACAATATAAAAAGTCAGACAAAAAATTAAAAAAGAAAAAAGTTAATGCAAAATAAAAAAAAGTATGAGAATTTAAAAATGCAAATAAGAAATGAAAGGAAATTTGTGGAAAAAAAAAAGAGAAGCAAGAAAAGACAAAAGATTTGGAATAAAAAATAGAAAAATAAAAATTTTTAAAACAACGAAAAAATGAAAGCATATGAAAAAAAAGTAAAAAGAAGGAAAATTGTGAAGGGAAAAAGTTATTAAAAAATTACAAAGTTGAAAAAAAATAAATTAAGAGAAAAAATTAAATAAAATACCCACAAAGGAAAAATAAAAATAAACAAAGTAAGAAAATAAAAAATTAGCGAAGCAAAAAAATATAAAAAGACAAATGAATAAAAATTTCAAATATAAAATGGAAAAAACTTTTAGTTTAGAATGTAGAAAGAAAAACAAAAAAAAAAAAACAAATAGAGGAAAAAGATATAAAATATGAAAGATGAAAAATAAAATAAAAGAAAGTGCACAAAAAAAGAAGTTTGAGGTTTTAAAATTATAAAGAAGAAATAAAAAAAGGTGTGAACAAAAAGATTTAAGAAAAAAAATAAAAAATGCAAAATATATAAAATAAAATTTGAGAAAAAGAAGAAAAAAATAAAAAAAAATAAAAAGAAAAAAATTTATAGAAAATTTTAAAACAAAGAAAAAAGTGAACAAAAAAAAATGAAAGCACATAAAAAAAAAGAAGAAAAATTTGAAAGGAGAAAAAGTTAATGAAAAATTATAAAAATGCAATAGAAAATAACCAAGAATGATAAAAGAAAAAAAGATAGAAAAATAAAAAATTCTAAAACTTTATAAAAATTTATGAAATTATAAATAAAGAAAGAAAATAAAATACGAAAAAAAATTCAAGCAAAAGAAAAAAGATAAATAAAGCACAAAAAAACAAAAATACTACAAAAAATATAAAAAGTAAGAAAATGAAAAAGGACAAAAATTGAATAAAAATTTCAAAAACGAAATGGAATGACAAAATGAAAAAAATTAGTTTAAAAAATACAAAAAATTGAAAAACATATAAGTTCTAACAATATAAAAAGTTTGAGAATTTAAAAACACAAATAAGAAATGAAAGGAAATTTATGGAAAAAAAAAGAAAAGACAAAAGAATTGGAATAAAAAATAGAAAAATAAAATTTTTAAAACGACGAAAAATTAAAATAAGAAAAAAAATTAAAGCAAAAGAAAAAAGATAAATAAAGCAGGAAAAGAGAAAAAAAAAAAAAACAAAAATACAACAAAAAATTATAAAAGGTAAGAAAATGAAAGAGGACAAAAAATGAATAAAAATTTCAAAAATGAAATGGAATGACAAAATGAAAATAAAATTAGTTTAAAAAATAAAAAAAAAATTGAAAAACATATAAGACCTAACAATATAAAAAGTCAGACAAAAAATTAAAAAAGAGAAAAGTTAATGCAAAATAAAAGAAAAGTATGAGAATTTAAAAGCGCAAATAAGAAATGAAAGGAAATTTGAGGAAAAAAAGAGACAAAAGATTTGGAATAAAAAATAGAAAAATAGAAATTTTTAAAACAACAAAAAAAATTAAAACAAGTAAAAATGAAAGCATATGAAAAAAAAGCAAAAAGAAGGCAAATTATGAAGGGAAAAAGTTATTAAAAAATTACAAAGTAGAAAAAAAAGAAAATAAAAAAATAAATTAAGAGAAAAAATTAAATAAAATACCAAAAAAGGAAAAAATAAAAATAAACAAAGTAAGAAAATAAGAAATTAGCGAATCAAAAAATATAAAAAGACAAAATGAATAAAAATTTCAAATATAAAATGAAAAAAACTATTGGTTCAGAATGTACAAAGAAAAATAAAAAAAATATGAAAGATGAAAAATAAAATAAAAGAAAGTGCACAAAAAAAGAAGTTTGAGGTTTTAAAACTATAAAGAAGAAATAAAAAAAGGTGTGAACAAAAAGATTTAAGAAGAAAAAAATGGAAATACAAAATATATAAAATAAAATTTGAGAAAAAAAAGAAAAAAATAAAAAATGAAGAGGCAAAAATATGAAATAAAAGAAAAAGAAAAAATTTATAGAAAATTTTTAAACAAAGAAAAAAGTGAACAAAAAAGAAGAAAAATTTGGAAGGAGAAAAAGTTAATGAAAAAAATATAAAAATGCAATAGAAAATAACCAAGAATGATAAAAGAAAAAAAGATAGAAAAATAAAAAATTCTAAAACTTTATAAAAATTTATGAAATTATAAATAAAGAAAGAAAATAAAAAAAGAAAAAAAAGTAAAGCAAAAGAAAAAAGATAAATAAAGCACAAAAAAACAAAAATACAACAAAAAATATAAAAAGTAAGAAAATAAAAAAAGGACAAAAATTGAATAAAAATTTCAAAAATGAAATGGAATGACAAAATGAAAAAAAAATTAGTTTAAAAAATACAAAAAAATTGAAAAACATATAAGACCTAATAATATAAAAAGTCAGAGAAAAAATTAAAAAAGAGCAAAGTTAATGCAAAATAAAAAAAAGTATGAGAATTTAAAAACGCAAATAAGAAATGAAAGGAAATTTGTGGAAAAAAAAAGAGAAGCAAGAAAAGAATAAAAATGAAAAGACAAAAGATTTGGAATAAAAAACGGAAAAATAAAAAATTTTAAAACAACAAAAAAATTAAAACAAGTAAAAATGAAAGCAAGGCAAAGAGAAGGAAAATTGTGAAGGGAAAAAGTTATTAAAAAAATTACAAAATGGGAAAAAAAAAGAAAAAAATAAATTAAGGGAAAAAATTAAATAAAATACGAAAAAAGGGGAAAATAAAAATAAACAAAGAAAGAAAATAAAAAATTAGCGAATCAAAAAAATATAAAAAGACAAAATGAATAAAAATTTCAAATATAAAATGGAAAAAACTTTTAGTTTAGAATGTACAAAGAAAAAGAAAAAAAATAATAGCAAATAGAGGAAAAAGATTATGAAAGATGAAAGATAAAATAAAAGAAAGTGCATAAAAAAAGAAGTTTGAGGTTTTAAAATTATAAAGAAGAAATAAAAAAAAGGTGTGAACACAAAGATTTAAGAAAAAAATACAAAATATATAAAATAAAATTTGAGAAAAAGAAGAAAAAATAAAGAATGAAGAGGCAAAAATATGAAATAAAACAAAAAGAAAAAAATTTATAGAAAATTTTAAAACAAAGAAAAAACTGAACGAAAAAGAATGAAAGCACATAAAAAAAAGTAAAAAAAAGAAGCAAAATTATAAAAATGCAACAGAAAATAACCAAGAATGATAAAAGAAAAAAAGATAGAAAAATAAAAAATTCCAAAACTTTATAAAAATTTATGAAATTATGAATAAAGAAAGAAAATAAAATAAGAAAAAAAATTAAAGCAAAAGAAAAAAGATAGATAAAGCACGAAAAAAGAAAAAAAACAAAAATACAACAAAAAATTATAAAAAGTAAGAAAATGAAAAAGGACAAAAATTGAATAAAAATTTCAAAAATGAAATGGAATGACAAAATGAAAAAAAAAATTAGTTTAAAAAATTCAAAAAATTAAAAAACATATAAGACCAAACAATCTAAAAAGTCTGACAAAAAATTAAAAAAGAGAAAAGTTAATGTAAAACAAAAAGAAAAGTATGAGAATTTAAAAACGCAAATAAGAAATGAAAGGAAATTTGTGGAAAAAAAAGAAAAGACAAAAGATTTGGAATAAAAAAGAGAAAAATAAAAATTTTTAAAACAACGAAAAAATTAAAAAAAGTAAAAATGAAAACATATGAAAAAAAAAAAGCAAAAAGAAGGAAAATTGCAAAGGGAAAAAGTTATTAAAAATTTACAAAGTAAAAAAAAAAATTAGGGAATCAAAAAATATAAAAGGAAAAAAATAAAAATAAACAAAGTAAGAAAATAAAAAATTAGGGAATAAAAAAATATAAAAAGACAAAATGAATAAAAATTTCAAATATAAAAAGAAAGTGCACAAAAAAAGAAGTTTGAGGTTTTAAAATTACAAAGAAGAAATAAAAAAAGGTGTGAACAAAAAGATTTAAGAAAAAAATAACAAATGAAAATACAAAATATATAAAAAAATATTTGAGAAAAAAATGAGAAAAAGAAGAAAAAAATAAAAAATGAAGAGGCAAAAAATATGAAATAAAACAAAAAGAAAAAAAATACAAAAAAAGGACAAAAATTGAATAAAAATTTCAAAAATGAAATGGAATGAAAAAATGAAAAAAAAAATTAGTTTAAAAAATACAAAAAAATTGAAAAACATATAAGTCCTAACAATATAAAAAGTCAGACAAAAAATTAAAAAAGAAAAAAGTTAATGCAAAATAAAAAAAAGTATGAGAATTTAAAAATGCAAATAAGAAATGAAAGGAAATTTGTGGAAAAAAAAAAGAGAAGCAAGAAAAGACAAAAGATTTGGAATAAAAAATAGAAAAATAAAAATTTTTAAAACAACGAAAAAATGAAAGCATATGAAAAAAAAGTAAAAAGAAGGAAAATTGTGAAGGGAAAAAGTTATTAAAAAATTACAAAGTTGAAAAAAAATAAATTAAGAGAAAAAATTAAATAAAATACCCACAAAGGAAAAATAAAAATAAACAAAGTAAGAAAATAAAAAATTAGCGAAGCAAAAAAATATAAAAAGACAAATGAATAAAAATTTCAAATATAAAATGGAAAAAACTTTTAGTTTAGAATGTAGAAAGAAAAACAAAAAAAAAAAAACAAATAGAGGAAAAAGATATAAAATATGAAAGATGAAAAATAAAATAAAAGAAAGTGCACAAAAAAAGAAGTTTGAGGTTTTAAAATTATAAAGAAGAAATAAAAAAAGGTGTGAACAAAAAGATTTAAGAAAAAAAATAAAAAATGCAAAATATATAAAATAAAATTTGAGAAAAAGAAGAAAAAAATAAAAAAAAATAAAAAGAAAAAAATTTATAGAAAATTTTAAAACAAAGAAAAAAGTGAACAAAAAAAAATGAAAGCACATAAAAAAAAAGAAGAAAAATTTGAAAGGAGAAAAAGTTAATGAAAAATTATAAAAATGCAATAGAAAATAACCAAGAATGATAAAAGAAAAAAAGATAGAAAAATAAAAAATTCTAAAACTTTATAAAAATTTATGAAATTATAAATAAAGAAAGAAAATAAAATACGAAAAAAAATTCAAGCAAAAGAAAAAAGATAAATAAAGCACAAAAAAACAAAAATACTACAAAAAATATAAAAAGTAAGAAAATGAAAAAGGACAAAAATTGAATAAAAATTTCAAAAACGAAATGGAATGACAAAATGAAAAAAATTAGTTTAAAAAATACAAAAAATTGAAAAACATATAAGTTCTAACAATATAAAAAGTTTGAGAATTTAAAAACACAAATAAGAAATGAAAGGAAATTTATGGAAAAAAAAAGAAAAGACAAAAGAATTGGAATAAAAAATAGAAAAATAAAATTTTTAAAACGACGAAAAATTAAAATAAGAAAAAAAATTAAAGCAAAAGAAAAAAGATAAATAAAGCAGGAAAAGAGAAAAAAAAAAAAAACAAAAATACAACAAAAAATTATAAAAGGTAAGAAAATGAAAGAGGACAAAAAATGAATAAAAATTTCAAAAATGAAATGGAATGACAAAATGAAAATAAAATTAGTTTAAAAAATAAAAAAAAAATTGAAAAACATATAAGACCTAACAATATAAAAAGTCAGACAAAAAATTAAAAAAGAGAAAAGTTAATGCAAAATAAAAAAAAAAAAGTATGAGAATTTAAAAGCGCAAATAAGAAATGAAAGGAAATTTGAGGAAAAAAAGAGACAAAAGATTTGGAATAAAAAATAGAAAAATAGAAATTTTTAAAACAACAAAAAAAATTAAAACAAGTAAAAATGAAAGCATATGAAAAAAAAGCAAAAAGAAGGCAAATTATGAAGGGAAAAAGTTATTAAAAAATTACAAAGTAGAAAAAAAAGAAAATAAAAAAATAAATTAAGAGAAAAAATTAAATAAAATACCAAAAAAGGAAAAAATAAAAATAAACAAAGTAAGAAAATAAGAAATTAGCGAATCAAAAAATATAAAAAGACAAAATGAATAAAAATTTCAAATATAAAATGAAAAAAACTATTGGTTCAGAATGTACAAAGAAAAATAAAAAAAATATGAAAGATGAAAAATAAAATAAAAGAAAGTGCACAAAAAAAGAAGTTTGAGGTTTTAAAACTATAAAGAAGAAATAAAAAAAGGTGTGAACAAAAAGATTTAAGAAGAAAAAAATGGAAATACAAAATATATAAAATAAAATTTGAGAAAAAAAAGAAAAAAATAAAAAATGAAGAGGCAAAAATATGAAATAAAAGAAAAAGAAAAAATTTATAGAAAATTTTTAAACAAAGAAAAAAGTGAACAAAAAAGAAGAAAAATTTGGAAGGAGAAAAAGTTAATGAAAAAAATATAAAAATGCAATAGAAAATAACCAAGAATGATAAAAGAAAAAAAGATAGAAAAATAAAAAATTCTAAAACTTTATAAAAATTTATGAAATTATAAATAAAGAAAGAAAATAAAAAAAGAAAAAAAAGTAAAGCAAAAGAAAAAAGATAAATAAAGCACAAAAAAACAAAAATACAACAAAAAATATAAAAAGTAAGAAAATAAAAAAAGGACAAAAATTGAATAAAAATTTCAAAAATGAAATGGAATGACAAAATGAAAAAAAAATTAGTTTAAAAAATACAAAAAAATTGAAAAACATATAAGACCTAATAATATAAAAAGTCAGAGAAAAAATTAAAAAAGAGCAAAGTTAATGCAAAATAAAAAAAAGTATGAGAATTTAAAAACGCAAATAAGAAATGAAAGGAAATTTGTGGAAAAAAAAAGAGAAGCAAGAAAAGAATAAAAATGAAAAGACAAAAGATTTGGAATAAAAAACGGAAAAATAAAAAATTTTAAAACAACAAAAAAATTAAAACAAGTAAAAATGAAAGCAAGGCAAAGAGAAGGAAAATTGTGAAGGGAAAAAGTTATTAAAAAAATTACAAAATGGGAAAAAAAAAGAAAAAAATAAATTAAGGGAAAAAATTAAATAAAATACGAAAAAAGGGGAAAATAAAAATAAACAAAGAAAGAAAATAAAAAATTAGCGAATCAAAAAAATATAAAAAGACAAAATGAATAAAAATTTCAAATATAAAATGGAAAAAACTTTTAGTTTAGAATGTACAAAGAAAAAGAAAAAAAATAATAGCAAATAGAGGAAAAAGATTATGAAAGATGAAAGATAAAATAAAAGAAAGTGCATAAAAAAAGAAGTTTGAGGTTTTAAAATTATAAAGAAGAAATAAAAAAAAGGTGTGAACACAAAGATTTAAGAAAAAAATACAAAATATATAAAATAAAATTTGAGAAAAAGAAGAAAAAATAAAGAATGAAGAGGCAAAAATATGAAATAAAACAAAAAGAAAAAAATTTATAGAAAATTTTAAAACAAAGAAAAAACTGAACGAAAAAGAATGAAAGCACATAAAAAAAAGTAAAAAAAAGAAGCAAAATTATAAAAATGCAACAGAAAATAACCAAGAATGATAAAAGAAAAAAAGATAGAAAAATAAAAAATTCCAAAACTTTATAAAAATTTATGAAATTATGAATAAAGAAAGAAAATAAAATAAGAAAAAAAATTAAAGCAAAAGAAAAAAGATAGATAAAGCACGAAAAAAGAAAAAAAACAAAAATACAACAAAAAATTATAAAAAGTAAGAAAATGAAAAAGGACAAAAATTGAATAAAAATTTCAAAAATGAAATGGAATGACAAAATGAAAAAAAAAATTAGTTTAAAAAATTCAAAAAATTAAAAAACATATAAGACCAAACAATCTAAAAAGTCTGACAAAAAATTAAAAAAGAGAAAAGTTAATGTAAAACAAAAAGAAAAGTATGAGAATTTAAAAACGCAAATAAGAAATGAAAGGAAATTTGTGGAAAAAAAAGAAAAGACAAAAGATTTGGAATAAAAAAGAGAAAAATAAAAATTTTTAAAACAACGAAAAAATTAAAAAAAGTAAAAATGAAAACATATGAAAAAAAAAAAGCAAAAAGAAGGAAAATTGCAAAGGGAAAAAGTTATTAAAAATTTACAAAGTAAAAAAAAAAATTAGGGAATCAAAAAATATAAAAGGAAAAAAATAAAAATAAACAAAGTAAGAAAATAAAAAATTAGGGAATAAAAAAATATAAAAAGACAAAATGAATAAAAATTTCAAATATAAAAAGAAAGTGCACAAAAAAAGAAGTTTGAGGTTTTAAAATTACAAAGAAGAAATAAAAAAAGGTGTGAACAAAAAGATTTAAGAAAAAAATAACAAATGAAAATACAAAATATATAAAAAAATATTTGAGAAAAAAATGAGAAAAAGAAGAAAAAAATAAAAAATGAAGAGGCAAAAAATATGAAATAAAACAAAAAGAAAAAAAATACAAAAAAAGGACAAAAATTGAATAAAAATTTCAAAAATGAAATGGAATGAAAAAATGAAAAAAAAATTAGTTTAAAAAATACAAAAAAATTGAAAAACATATAAGTCCTAACAATATAAAAAGTCAGACAAAAAATTAAAAAAGAAAAAAGTTAATGCAAAATAAAAAAAAGTATGAGAATTTAAAAATGCAAATAAGAAATGAAAGGAAATTTGTGGAAAAAAAAAAGAGAAGCAAGAAAAGACAAAAGATTTGGAATAAAAAATAGAAAAATAAAAATTTTTAAAACAACGAAAAAATGAAAGCATATGAAAAAAAAGTAAAAAGAAGGAAAATTGTGAAGGGAAAAAGTTATTAAAAAATTACAAAGTTGAAAAAAAATAAATTAAGAGAAAAAATTAAATAAAATACCCACAAAGGAAAAATAAAAATAAACAAAGTAAGAAAATAAAAAATTAGCGAAGCAAAAAAATATAAAAAGACAAATGAATAAAAATTTCAAATATAAAATGGAAAAAACTTTTAGTTTAGAATGTAGAAAGAAAAACAAAAAAAAAAAAAACAAATAGAGGAAAAAGATATAAAATATGAAAGATGAAAAATAAAATAAAAGAAAGTGCACAAAAAAAGAAGTTTGAGGTTTTAAAATTATAAAGAAGAAATAAAAAAAGGTGTGAACAAAAAGATTTAAGAAAAAAAATAAAAAATGCAAAATATATAAAATAAAATTTGAGAAAAAGAAGAAAAAAATGAAAAAAAATGAAAAGAAAAAAATTTATAGAAAATTTTAAAACAAAGAAAAAAGTGAACAAAAAAAAATGAAAGCACATAAAAACAAAGTAAAAAAAAAAAAGAAAAATTTGAAAGGAGAAAAAGTTAATGAAAAATTATAAAAATGCAATAGAAAATAACCAAGAATGATAAAAGAAAAAAAGATAGAAAAATAAAAAATTCCAAAAATTTATAAAAATTTATGAAATTATAAATAAAGAAAGAAAATAAAATCCGAAAAAAAATTAAAGCAAAAGAAAAAAGATAAATAAAGCACAAAAAAACAAAAATACAACAAAAAATATAAAAAGTAAGAAAATGAAAAAGGACAAAAATTGAATAAAAATTTCAAAAATGAAATGGAATGACAAAATGAAAAAAATTAGTTTAAAAAATACAAAAAATTGAAAAACATATAAGTTCTAACAATATAAAAAGTTTGAGAATTTAAAAACACAAATAAGAAATGAAAGGAAATTTATGGAAAAAAAAAGAAAAGACAAAAGATTTGGAATAAAAAATAGAAAAATAAAATTTTTAAAACAACGAAAAATTAAAATAAGAAAAAAAATTAAAGCAAAAGAAAAAAGATAAATAAAGCATGAAAAAACAAAAAAAAAAACAAAAATACAACAAAAAATTATAAAAGGTAAGAAAATGAAAGAGGACAAAAAATGAATAAAAATTTCAAAAATGAAATGGAATGACAAAATGAAAATAAAATTAGTTTAAAAAATAAAAAAAAATTGAAAAACATATAAGACCTAACAATATAAAAAGTCAGACAAAAAATTAAAAAAGAGAAAAGTTAATGCAAAATAAAAAAAAAGTATGAGAATTTAAAAGCGCAAATAAGAAATGAAAGGAAATTTGAGGAAAAAAAGAGACAAAAGATTTGGAATAAAAAATAGAAAAATAGAAAATTTTAAAACAACAAAAAAAATTGAAACAAGTAAAAATGAAAGCATATGAAAAAAAAGCAAAAAGAAGGCAAATTATGAAGGGAAAAAGTTATTAAAAAATTACAAAGTAGAAAAAAAAAGAAAATTAAAAAATAAATTAAGAGAAAAAATTAAATAAAATACCAAAAAAGGAAAAAATAAAAATAAACAAAGTAAGAAAATAAAAAATTAGCGAATCAAAAAATATAAAAAGACAAAATGAATAAAAATTTCAAATATAAAATGAAAAAAACTATTAGTTCAGAATGTACAAAGAAAAAGAAAAAAATATAACAAACAGAGGAAAAAGATATAAAATATGAAAGATGAAAAATAAAATAAAAGAAAGTGCACAAAAAAAAAAGTTTGAGGTTTTAAAACTATAAAGAAGAAACAAAAAAAGGTGTGAACAAAAAGATTTAAGAAAAAAAATGAAAATACAAAATATATAAAATAAAATTTGAGAAAAAGAAGAAAAAAATAAAAAATGAAGAGGCAAAAATATGAAATAAAAGAAAAAGAAAAAATTTATAGAAAATTTTTAAACAAAGAAAAAAGTGAACAAAAAAGAATGATGGCATATAAAAAAAAAGTAAAAAAAAAGAAGAAAAATTTGGAAGGAGAAAAAGTTAATGAAAAAAATATAAAAATGCAATAGAAAATAACCAAGAATGATAAAAGATAGAAAAATAAAAAATTCTAAAACTTTATAAAAATTTATGAAATTATAAATAAAGAAAGAAAATAAAAAAAGTAAAGCAAAAGAAAAAAGATAAATAAAGCACAAAAAAACAAAAAAAAACAAAAATACAACAAAAGATATAAAAAGTAAGAAAATAAAAAAAGGACAAAAATTGAATAAAAATTTCAAAAATGAAATGGAATGACAAAATGAAAAAAAAATTAGTTTAAAAAATACAAAAAAATTGAAAAACATATAAGACCTAATAATATAAAAAGTCAGAGAAAAAATTAAAAAAGAGCAAAGTTAATGCAAAATAAAAAAAAGTATGAGAATTTAAAAACGCAAATAAGAAATGAAAGGAAATTTGTGGAAAAAAAAAAGAGAAGCAAGAAAAGAATAAAAATGAAAAGACAAAAGATTTGGAATAAAAAACGGAAAAATAAAAATTTTTAAAACAACAAAAAAATTAAAACAAGTAAAAATGAAAGCATACGAAAAAAAGGCAAAGAGAAGGAAAATTGTGAAGGGAAAAAGTTATTAAAAAAATTACAAAATGGAAAAAAAAAGAAAAAAAATAAATTAAGGGAAAAAATTAAATAAAATACGAAAAAAGGGAAAAATAAAAATAAACAAAGAAAAAAAATAAAAAATTAGCAAATCAAAGAAATATAAAAAGACTAAATGAATAAAAATTTCAAATATAAAATAGAAAAAAACTTTCAGTTTAGAATGTACAAAGAAAAAGAAAAAAAAATAATAGCAAATAGAGGAAAAAGATATAAAATATGAAAGATGAAAAATAAAATAAAAGAAAGTGCACAAAAAAAAGAAGTTTGAGGTTTTAAAATTATAAAGAAGAAATAAAAAAAGGTGTGAACAAAAAGATTTAAGAAAAAAAATACAAAATATATAAAGTAAAATTTGAGAAAAAGAAGAAAAAAAATAAAGAATGAAGAGGCAAAAATATGAAATAAAACAAAAAGAAAAAAATTTATAGAAAATTTTAAAACAAAAAAAAAACTGAACGAAAAAGAATGAAAGCACATAAAAAAAAGAAGAAAAATTATAAAAATGCAATAGAAAATAACCAAGAATGATAAAAGAAAAAAAGATAGAAAAATAAAAAATTCCAAAACTTTATAAAAATTTATGAAATTATGAATAAAGAAAGAAAATAAAATAAGAAAAAAAATTAAAGCAAAAGAAAAAAGATAGATAAAGCACGAAAAAAGAAAAAAAACAAAAATACAACAAAAAATTGTAAAAAGTAAGAAAATGAAAAAAAAAATTAGTTTAAAAAATACAAAAAATTAAAAAACATATAAGACCAAACAATCTAAAAAGTCTGACAAAAAATTAAAAAAGAGAAAAGTTAATGCAAAATAAAAAAAAAGTATGAGAATTTAAAAATGCAAATAAGAATTGAAAGGAAATTTGTGGAAAAAAAAGAAAAGACAAAAGATTTGGAATAAAAAAGAGAAAAATAAAAATTTTTAAAACAGCGAAAAAATTAAAAAAAGTAAAAATGAAAACATATGAAAAAAAAAAGCAAAAAGAAGGAAAATTGCAAAGGGAAAAAGTTATTAAAAATTTACAAAGTAAAAAAAAATTAGGGAATCAAAAAATATAAAAGGAAAAAAATAAAAATAAACAAAGTAAGAAAATAAAAAATTAGGGAATCAAAAAATATAAAAAGACAAAATGAATAAAAATTTCAAATATAAAAAGAAAGTGCACAAAAAAAGAAGTTTGAGGTTTTAAAATTACAAAGAAGAAATAAAAAACAAATGAAAATACAAAATATAAAAAAAATATTTGAGAAAAAAATGAGAAAAAGAAGAGGCAAAAATATGAAATAAAACAAAAAGAAAAAAAATACAAAAAAAGGACAAAAATTGAATAAAAATTTCAAAAATGAAATGGAATGACAAAATGAAAACAAATTAGTTTAAAAAATACAAAAAAATTAAAAAACATATAAGTCCTAACAATATAAAAAGTCAGATAAAAAATTAAAAAAGAAAAAAGTTGATGCAAAATAAAAAAAAGTATGAGAATTTAAAAATGCAAATTAGAAATGAAAGGAAATTTGTGGAAAAAAAAAGAGAAGCAAGAAAAGACAAAAGATTTGGAATATAAAATAGAAAAATAAAAATTTTTAAAACAACGAAAAAATGAAAGCATATGAAAAAAAAGCAAAAAGAAGGAAAATTGTGAAGGAAAAAAGTTATTAAAAAATTACAAAGTTGAAAAAAAATAAATTAAGAGAAAAAATTAAATAAAATACCCAGAAAGGAAAAATAAAAATAAACAAAGTAAGAAAATAAAAAATTAGCAAAGCAAAAAAATATAAAAAGACAAATGAATAAAAATTTCAAATATAAAATGGAAAAAACTTTTAGTTTAGAATGTAGAAAGAAAAATAAAAAAAAAAACAAATAGAGGAAAAATATATAAAATATGAAAGATGAAAAATAAAATAAAAGAAAGTGCACAAAAAAAGAAGTTTGAGGTTTTAAAATTATAAAGAAGAAATAAAAAAAGGTGTGAACAAAAAGATTTAAGAAAAAAATAAAAAATGAAAATGCAAAATATATAAAATAAAATTTGAGAAAAAGAAGAAAAAAATAAAAAATGAAGAGGCAAAAATATGAAAAAAAAATAAAAAGAAAAAAATTTATAGAAAATTTTAAAACAAAGAAAAAAGTGAACAAAAAAAAATGAAAGCACATAAAAAAAAAGTAAAAAAAAGAAGAAAAATTTGAAAGGAGAAAAAGTTAATGAAAAATTATAAAAATGCAATAGAAAATAACCAAGAATGATAAAAGAAAAAAAGATAGAAAAATAAAAAATTCCAAAACTTTATAAAAATTTATGAAATTATAAATAAAGAAAGAAAATAAAATACGAAAAAAAATTAAAGCAAAAGAAAAAAGATAAATAAAGCACAAAAAAACAAAAATACAACAAAAAATATAAAAAGTAAGAAAATGAAAAAGGACAAAAATTGAATAAAAATTTCAAAAATGAAATGGAATGACAAAATGAAAAAAATTAGTTTAAAAAATACAAAAAATTGAAAAACATATAAGTTCTAACAATATAAAAAGTTTGAGAATTTAAAAACACAAATAAGAAATGAAAGGAAATTTATGGAAAAAAAAAGAAAAGACAAAAGATTTGGAATAAAAAATAGAAAAATAAAATTTTTAAAACAAAGAAAAATTAAAATAAGAAAAAAAATTAAAGCAAAAGAAAAAAGATAAATAAAGCATGAAAAAAGAAAAAAAAACAAAAATACAACAAAAAATTATAAAAGGTAAGAAAATGAAAGAGGACAAAAAATGAATAAAAATTTCAAAAATGAAATGGAATGACAAAATGAAAATAAAATTAGTTTAAAAAATAAAAAAAAAAAAGAAAAACATATAAGACCTAACAATATAAAAAGTCAGACAAAAAATTAAAAAAGAGAAAAGTTAATGCAAAATAAAAAAAAGTATGAGAATTTAAAAGCGCAAATAAGAAATGAAAGGAAATTTGAGGGAAAAAAAGAGACGAAAGATTTGGAATAAAAAATAGAAAAATAAAAATTTTTAAAACAACAAAAAAAATTAAAACAAGTAAAAATGAAAGCATATGAAAAAAAAGCAAAAGGAAGGCAAATTATGAAGGGAAAAAGTTATTAAAAAATTACAAAGTAGAAAAAAAAGAAAATAAAAAATAAATTAAGAGAAAAAATTAAATAAAATACCAAAAAAGGAAAAAATAAACAAAGTAAGAAAATAAAAAATTAGCGAATCAAAAAATATAAAAAGACAAAATGAATAAAAATTTCAAATATAAAATGAAAAAAACTATTGGTTCAGAATGTACAAAGAAAAATAAAAAAAATATAACAAACAGAGGAAAAAGATATAAAATGTGAAAGATGAAAAATAAAATAAAAGAAAGTACACAAAAAAAGAAGTTTGAGGTTTTAAAACTATAAAGAAGAAATAAAAAAAGGTGTGAACAAAAAGATTTAAGAAAAAAAATGAAAATACAAAATATATAAAATAAAATTTGAGAAAAAAAAGAAAAAAATAAAAAATTAAGAGGCAAAAATATGAAATAAAAGAAAAAGAAAAAATTTATAGAAAATTTTAAAACAAAGAAAAAAGTGAACAAAAAAGAATGACGGCATATAAAAAAAAGTAAAAAAAAAAAGAAGAAAAATTTGGAAGGAGAAAAAGTTAATGAAAAAAATATAAAAATGCAATAGAAAATAACCAAGAATGATAAAAGAAAAAAAGATAGAAAAATAAAAAATTCTAAAACTTTATAAAAATTTATGAAATTATAAATAAAGAAAGAAAATAAAAAAAGAAAAAAAGTAAAGCAAAAGAAAAAAGATAAATAAAGCACAAAAAAAACAAAAATACAACAAAAAATATAAAAAGTAAGAAAATAAAAAAAGGACAAAAATTTCATAAAAATTTCAAAAATGAAATGAAATGACAAAATGAAAAAAAAATTAGTTTAAAAAATACAAAAAATTGAAAAACATATAAGACCTAATAATATAAAAAGTCAGAGAAAAAATTAAAAAATAGCAAAGTTAATGCAAAATAAAAAAAAATTATGAGAATTTAAAAACGCAAATAAGAAATGAAAGGAAATTTGTGGAAAAAAAAAAGAGAAGCAAGAAAAGACAAAAGATTTGGAATAAAAAACAGAAAAATAAAAATTTTTAAAACAACAAAAAAATTAAAACAAGTAAAAATGAAAGCATATGAAAAAAAGGCAAAGAGAAGGAAAATTGTGAAGGGAAAAAGTTATTAAAAAAATTACAAAATGGAAAAAAAAAGAGAAAAATAATAAATTAAGGGAAAAAATTAAATAAAATACGAAAAAAGGGAAAAATAAAAATAAACAAAGAAAGAAAATAAAAAATGAGCGAATAAAAAAAAAATAAAAAGACAAAATGAATAAAAATTTCAAATATAAAATGGAAAAAACTTTTAGTTTAGAATGTACAAAGAAAAAGAAAAAAAATAATAGCAAATAGAGGAAAAAGATATAAAATATGAAAAATGAAAAATAAAATAAAAGAAAGTGCACAAAAAAAAGAAGTTTGAGGTTTTAAAATTATAAAGAAGAAATAAAAAAAGGTGTGAACACAAAGATTTAAGAAAAAAATACAAAATATATAAAATAAAATTTGAGAAAAAGAAGAAAAAAATAAAAAATGAAGAGGCAAAAATATGAAATAAAAGAAAAAGAAAAAAATTTATAGAAAATTTTAAAACAAAGAAAAAAGCGAACAAAAGAGAATGAAAGCACATAAAAAAGTAAAAAAAAAGAAGAAAAATTTGAAAAGAGAAAAAGTTAATGAAAAATTATAAAAATGCAATAGAAAATAAACAAGAATGATAAAAGAAAAAAAGATAGAAAAATGAAAAATTCCAAACTTTATAAAAATTTATGAAATTATAAATAAAGAAAGAAAATAAAATAAGAAAAAAATTAAAGCAAAAGAAAAAAGATAAATAAAGCATGAAAAAAGAAAAAAAAAACAAAAAATATAAAAAGTAAGAAAATGAAAAAGGATAAAAATTGAATAAAAATTTCAAAAATGAAATGGAATGACAAAATGAAAAAAAAAATTAGTTTAAAAAATACAAAAAAATTGAAAAACATATAAGACCTAACAATATAAAAAGTCAGAATAAAATTAAAAAAGATAAAAGTTAATGTAAAATAAAAAAAAAGTATGAGAATTTAAAAGCGCAAATAAGTAATGAAAGGAAATTTGAGGAAAAAAAGAGACAAAAGATTTGGAATAAAAAATAGAAAAATAGAAATTTTTAAAACAACAAAAAAAATTAAAACAAGTAAAAATGAAAGCTTATGAAAAAAAAGCAAAAAGAAGGCAAATTATGAAGGGAAAAAGTTATTAAAAAATTACAAAGTAGAAAAAAAAGAAAATAAAAAATAAATTAAGAGAAAAAATTAAATAAAATACAAAAAAAGGAAAAAATAAAAATAAACAAAGTAAGAAAATAAAAAATTAGCGAATCAAAAAATATAAAAAGACAAAATTAATAAAAATTTCAAATATAAAATTAAAAAAACTATTGGTTCAGAATGTACAAAGAAAAATAAAAAAATATAACAAACAGAGGAAAAAGATATAAAATATGAAAGATGAAAAATAAAATAAAAGAAAGTGCACAAAAAAAGAAGTTTGAGGTTTTAAAACTATAAAGAAGAAATAAAAAAAGGTGTGAACAAAAATATTTAAGAAAAAAAAATGAAAATACAAAATATATAAAATAAAATTTGAGAAAAAGAAGAAAAAAATAAAAAATGAAGAGGCAAAAATATGAAATAAAAGAAAAAGAAAAAATTTATAGAAAATTTTAAAACAAAGAAAAAAGTGAACAAAAAAGAATGATGGCATATAAAAAAAAAGTAAAAAAAAGAAGAAAATTTTGGAAGGAGAAAAAGTTAATGAAAAAAATATAAAAATGCAATAGAAAATAACCAAGAATGATAAAAGAAAAAAAGATAGAAAAATAAAAAATTCTAAAACTTTATAAAAATTTATGAAATTATAAATAAAGAAAGAAAATAAAAAAAGAAAAAAAAGTAAAGCAAAAGAAAAAAGATAAATAAAGCACAAAAAAAAAAAAGTATGAGAATTTAAAAACGCAAATAAGAAATGAAAGGAAATTTGTGGAAAAAAAAAGAGGAGCAAGAAAAGAATAAAAATGAAAAGACAAAAGATTTGGAATAAAAAACAGAAAAATAAAAATTTTTAAAACAACAAAAAAATTAAAACAAGTAAAAATGAAAGCATATGAAAAAAAAGGCAAAGAGAAGGAAAATTGTGAAGGGAAAAAGTTATTAAAAAAATTACAAAATGGAAAAAAAAAGAAAAAAATAAATTAAGGGAAAAAATTAAATAAAATACGAAAAAAGGGAAAATAAAAATAAACAAAGAAAGAAAATAAAAAATTAGCGAATCAAAAAAATATAAAAAGACAAAATGAATAAAAATTTCAAATATAAAATGGAAAAAACTTTTAGTTTAGAATGTACAAAGAAAAAGAAAAAAAATAATAGCAAATAGAGGAAAAAGATATAAAATATGAAAGATGAAAAATAAAATAAAAGAAAGTGCACAAAAAAAGAAGTTTGAGGTTTTAAAATTATAAAGAAGAAATAAAAAAAGGTGTGAACAAAAAGATTTAAGACAAAAATACAAAATATATAAAATAAAATTTGAGAAAAAGAAGAAAAAAATAAAAAATGAAGAGGCAAAAAAATGAAATAAAACAAAAAGAAAAAAATTTATAGAAAATTTTAAAACAAAGAAAAAAGCGAACAAAAGAGAATGAAAGCAGATAAAAAAAGTAAAAAAAAGAAGAAAAATTTGAAATGAGAAAAAGTTAATGAAAAATTATAAAAATGCAATAGAAAATAACCAAGAATGATAAAAGAAAAAAAGATAGAAAAATAAAAAATTCCAAACTTTATAAAAATTTATGAAATTATAAATAAAGAAAGAAAATAAAATAAGAAAAAAATTAAAGCAAAAGAAAAAAGATAAATAAAGCATGAAAAAACAAAAATACAACAAAAATACAACAAAAAATATAAAAAGTAAGAAAATGAAAAAGGACAAAAATTGAATAAAAATTTCAAAAATGAAATGGAATGACAAAATGAAAAGAAATTAGTTTAAAAAATACAAAAAAATTGAAAAACATATAAGACCAAACAATACAAAAAGTCAGACAAAAAATTAAAAAAGAGAAAAGTTAATGCAAAATAAAAAAAAAGTATGAGAATTTAAAAACGCAAATAAGAAATGAAAGGAAATTTGTGGAAAAAAAAAGAAAAGACAAAAGATTTGGAATAAAAAACAGAAAAATAAAAATTTTTAAAACAATGAAAAATTAAAACAAGTAAACATGAAAGCATATGTAAAAAAAGCAAAAAGAAGGAAAATTGTGAAGGGAAAAAGTTATTAAGAAATTACAAAGTAGAAAAAAATAAATTAAGAGAAAAAATTAAATAAAATACCAAAAAAGGAAAAAATAAAAAATTAGCGAATCAAAAAAATATAAAAAGACAAAATGAATAATCAAATATAAAATGGAAAAAACTTTTAGTTTATAATTTACAAAGAAAAAGAAAAAAAAATAACAAATAGAGGAAAAAGATATAAAATATGAAAGATGAAAAATAAAATAAAAGAAAGTGCACAAAAAAATAAGTTTGAGGTTTTAAAGTTATAAAGAAGAAAAAAAAAAGGTGTGAACAAAAAGATTTAAGAAAAAAATAAAAAATGAAAATACAAAATATATAAAATAAAATTTGAGAAAAAGAAGAAAAAAATAAAGAATGAAGAGGCAAAAATATGAAATAAAACAAAAAGAAAAAAATTTATAGAAAATTTTAAAACAAAGAAAAAGCTGAACGAAAAAGAATGAAAGCACATAAAAAAAAGTAAAAAAAAAGAAGAAAAATTATAAAAATGAAACAGAAAATAACCAAGAATGATAAAAGAAAAAAAGCTAGAAAAATAAAAAATTCCAAAACTTTATAAAAATTTATGAAATTATGAATAAAGAAAGAAAATAAAATAAGAAAAAAAATTAAAGCAAAAGAAAAAAGATAGATAAACCACGAAAAAAGAAAAAAAACAAAAATACAACAAAAAATTATAAAAGGTAAGAAAATGAAAAAGGACAAAAATTGAATAAAAATTTCAAAAATGAAATGGAATGACAAAATGAAAAAAAAAATTGGTTTAAAAAATACAAAAAATTAAAAAACATATAAGACCAAATAATCTAAAAAGTCTGACAAAAAATTAAAAAAGAGAAAAGTTAATGCAAAATTAAAAAAAAAAGTATGAGAATTAAAAAACGCAAATAAGAAATGAAAGGAAATTTGTGGAAAAAAAAAGAAAAGACAAAAGATTTGGAATAAAAAAGAGAAAAATAAAAATTTTTAAAACAACGAAAAAATTAAAAAAAAGTAAAAATGAAAACATATGGAAAAAAAAAGCAAAAAGAAGGAAAATTGCAAAGGGAAAAAGTTATTAAAAATTTACAAAGTAAAAAAAAATTAGGGATTCAAAAAATATAAAAGGAAAAAAATAAAAATAAACAAAGTAAAAAAATAAAAAATTAGGGAATCAAAAAATATAAAAAGACAAAATGAATAAAAATTTCAAATATAAAAAGAAAGTGCACAAAAAAAGAAGTTTGAGGTTTTAAAATTACAAAGAAGAAATAAAAAAAGGTGTGAACAAAAAGATTTAAGAAAAAAATAACAAATGAAAATATACAATATATAAAAAAATATTTGAGAAAAAAAATGAGAAAAAGAAGAAAAAAATAAAAAATGAAGAGGCAAAAATATGAAATAAAACAAAAAGAAAAAACATACAAAAAAAAGACAAAAATTGAATAAAAATTTCAAAAATGAAATGGAATGACAAAATGAAAAAAAATTAGTTTAAAAAATACAAAAAAATTGAAAAACATATAAGTCCTAACAATATAAAAATTCAGACAAAAAATTAAAAAAGAAAAAAGTTAATGCAAAATAAAAAAAAGTATGAGAATTTAAAAATGCAAATAAGAAATGAAAGGAAATTTGTGGAAAAAAAAAGAGAAGCAAGAAAAGACAAAAGATTTGGAATAAAAAATAGAAAAATAAAATTTTTTAAAACAACGAAAAAATGAAAGCATATGAAAAAAAAGTAAAAAGAAGGAAATTGTGAAGGGAAAAAGTTATTAAAAAATTACAAAGTTGAAAAAAAATAAATTAAGAGAAAAAATTAAATAAAATACCCAGAAAGGAAAAATAAAAATAAACAAAGTAAGAAAATAAAAAATTAGCGAAGCAAAAAAATATAAAAAGACAAATGAATAAAAATTTCAAATATAAAATGGAAAAAACTTTTAGTTTAGAATGTAGAAAGAAAAACAAAAAAAAAAACAAATAGAGGAAAAAGATATAAAATATGAAAGATGAAAAATAAAATAAAAGAAAGTGCACAAAAAAAGAAGTTTGAGGTTTTAAAATTATAAAAAAAGAAATAAAAAAAGGTGTGAACAAAAAGATTTAAGAAAAAAATAAAAAATGAAAATACAAAATATATAAAATAAAATTTGAGAAAAAGAAGAAAAAAATAAAAATTGAAGAGGCAAAATTATGAAAAAAAATTAAAAAGAAAAAAATTTATAGAAAATTTTAAAACAAAGAAAAAAGTGAACAAAAAAAAATGAAAGCACATAAAAAAAAAAGTAAAAAAAAGAAGAAAAATTTGAAAGGAGAAAAAGTTAATGAAAA
The DNA here is from genome assembly GCF_047325235.1 of Durio zibethinus. Taxonomy (NCBI): domain Eukaryota; kingdom Viridiplantae; phylum Streptophyta; class Magnoliopsida; order Malvales; family Malvaceae; genus Durio; species Durio zibethinus. The sequence goes on along the minus strand of NC_143180.1, from coordinate 11,334,180 downwards.
ATTATAAAAATGCAATAGAAAATAACCAAGAATGATAAAAGAAAAAAAGATAGAAAAATAAAAAATTCTAAAACTTTATAAAAATTTATGAAATTATAAATAAAGAAAGAAAATAAAATACGAAAAAAAATTAAAGCAAAAGAAAAAAGATAAATAAAGCACAAAAAAACAAAAATACAACAAAAAATATAAAAAGTAAGAAAATGAAAAAGGACAAAAATTGAATAAAAATTTCACAAATGAAATGGAATGACAAAATGAAAAAAATTAGTTTAAGAAATGCACAAAATTGAAAAACATATAAGTTCTAACAATATAAAAAGTTTGAGAATTTAAAAACACAAATAAGAAATGAAAGGAAATTTATGGAAAAAAAAAGAATTGGAATAAAAAATAGAAAAATAAAATTTTTAAAACGACGAAAAATTAAAATAAGAAAAAAAATTAAAGCAAAAGAAAAAAGATAAATAAAGCATGAAAAAAAAAACAAAAATACAACAAAAAATTATAAAAGGTAAGAAAATGAAAGAGGACAAAAAATGAATAAAAATTTCAAAAATGAAATGGAATGACAAAATGAAAATAAAATTAGTTTAAAAAATAAAAAAAAATTGAAAAACATATAAGACCTAACAATATAAAAAGTCAGACAAAAAATTAAAAAAGAGAAAAGTTAATGCAAAATAAAAAAAAAGTATGAGAATTTAAAAGCGCAAATAAGAAATGAAAGGAAATTTGAGGAAAAAAAGAGACAAAAGATTTGGAATAAAAAATAGAAAAATAAAAATTTTTAAAACAACAAAAAAAATTAAAACAAGTAAAAATGAAAGCATATGAAAAAAAAAGCAAAAAGAAGGCAAATTATGAAGGGAAAAAGTTATTAAAAAATTACAAAGTAGAAAAAAAAAGAAAATAAAAAATAAATTAAGAGAAAAAATTAAATAAAATACCAAAAAAGGAAAAAATAAAAATAAACAAAGAAAGAAAATAAAAAATTAGCGAATCAAAAAATATAAAAAGACAAAATGAATAAAAATTTCAAATATAAAATGAAAAAAACTATTGGTTCAGAATGTACAAAGAAAAATAAAAAAAATATAACAAACAGAGGAAAAAGATATAAAATATAAAAGATGAAAAATAAAATAAAAGAAAGTGCACAAAAAAAGAAGTTTGAGGTTTTAAAACTATAAAGAAGAAATAAAAAAAGGTGTGAACAAAAAGATTTAAGAAAAAAAAATGAAAATACAAAATATATAAAATAAAATTTGAGAAAAAGAAGAAAAAAATAAAAAATGAAGAGGCAAAAATATGAAATAAAACAAAAAGAAAAAATTTATAGAAAATTTTAAAACAAAGAAAAAAGTGAACAAAAAAGAATGATAGCATATAAAAAAAAGTAAAAAAAAAGAAGAAAAATTTGGAAGGAGAAAAAGTTAATGAAAAAAATATAAAAATGCAATAGAAAATAACCAAGAATGATAAAAGAAAAAAAGATAAAAAAATTCAAAATTCAAAAACTTTATAAAAATTTATGAAATTATGAATAAAGAAAGAAAATAAAATAAGAAAAAAAATTAAAGCAAAAGAAAAAAGATAGATAAAGCACGAAAAAAGAAAAAAAAACAAAAATACAACAAAAAATTATAAAAAGTAAGAAAATGAAAAAGGATAAAAATTGAATAAAAATTTCAAAAATGAAATGGAATGACAAAATGAAAAAAAAATTAGTTTAAAAAATACAAAAAATTAAAAAACATATAAGACCAAACAATCTAAAAAGTCTGACAAAAAATTAAAAAAGAGAAAAGTTAATGCAAAATAAAAAAAAAAGTATGAGAATTTAAAAACGCAAATAAGAAATGAAAGGAAATTTGTGGAAAAAAAAGAAAAGACAAAAGATTTGGAATAAAAAAGAGAAAAATAAAAATTTTTAAAACAGCGAAAAAATTAAAAAAAGTAAAAATGAAAACATATGGAAAAAAAAAAAGCAAAAAGAAGGAAAATTGCAAAGGGAAAAAGTTATTAAAAATTTACAAAGTAAAAAAAAATTAGGGAATCAAAAAATATAAAAGGAAAAAAATAAAAATAAACAAAGTAAGAAAATAAAAAATTAGGGAATCAAAAAATATAAAAAGACAAAATGAATAAAAATTTCAAATATAAAAAGAAAGTGCACAAAAAAAGAAGTTTGAGGTTTTAAAATTACAAAGAAGAAATAAAAAAAGGTGTGAACAAAAAGATTTAAGAAAAAAAAAACAAATGAAAATACAAAATATAAAAAAAAAATATTTGAGAAAAAAATGAGAAAAAGAAGAGGCAAAAATATGAAATAAAATAAAAAGAAAAAAAATACAAAAAAAGGACAAAAATTGAATAAAAATTTCAAAAATGAAATGGAATGACAAAATGAAAAAAAATTAGTTTAAAAAATACAAAAAAATTAAAAAACATATAAGTCCTAACAATATAAAAAGTCAGATAAAAAATTAAAAAAGAAAAAAGTTAATGCAAAATAAAAAAAAGTATGAGAATTTAAAAATGCAAATAAGAAATGAAAGGAAATTTGTGGAAAAAAAAAGAGAAGCAAGAAAAGACAAAAGATTTGGAATATAAAATAGAAAAATAAAAATTTTTAAAACAACGAAAAAATGAAAGCATATGAAAAAAAAGCAAAAAGAAGGAAAATTGTGAAGGAAAAAAGTTATTAAAAAATTACAAAGTTGAAAAAAAATAAATTAAGAGAAAAAATAAAAATAAACAAAGTAAGAAAATAAAAAATTAGCGAAGCAAAAAAATATAAAAAGACAAATGAATAAAAATTTCAAATATAAAATGGAAAAAACTTTTAGTTTAGAATGTAGAAAGAAAAATAAAAAAAAAAACAAATAGAGGAAAAATATATAAAATATGAAAGATGAAAAATAAAATAAAAGAAAGTGCACAAAAAAAGAAGTTTGAGGTTTTAAAATTATAAAGAAGAAATAAAAAAAGGTGTGAACAAAAAGATTTAAGAAAAAAATAAAAAATGCAAATGCAAAATATATAAAATAAAATTTGAGAAAAAGAAGAAAAAAATAAAAAATAAAGAGGCAAAAATATGAAAAAAAAATAAAAAGAAAAAAATTTATAGAAAATTTTAAAACAAAGAAAAAAGTGAACAAAAAAAAATGAAAGCACATAAAAAAAAAAGTTAAAAAAAAGAAGAAAAATTTGAAAGGAGAAAAAGTTAATGAAATATTATAAAAATGCAATAGAAAATAACCAAGAATGATAAAAGAAAAAAAGATAGAAAAATAAAAAATTCCAAAACTTTATAAAAATTTATGAAATTATAAATAAAGAAAGAAAATAAAATACGAAAAAAAATTAAAGCAAAAGAAAAAAGAGAAATAAAGCACAAAAAAACAAAAATACAACAAAAAATATAAAAAGTAAGAAAATGAAAAAGGACAAAAATTGAATAAAAATTTCAAAAATGAAATGGAATGACAAAATGAAAAAAATTAGATTAAAAAATACAAAAAATTGAAAAACATATAAGTTCTAACAATATAAAAAGTTTGAGAATTTAAAAACACAAATAAGAAATGAAAGGAAATTTATGGAAAAAAAAAGAAAAGACAAAAGATTTGGAATAAAAAATAGAAAAATAAAATTTTTAAAACGAAGAAAAATTAAAATAAGAAAAAAAATTAAAGCAAAAGAAAAAAGATAAATAAAGCATGAAAAAAGAAAAAAAAACAAAAATACAACAAAAAATTATAAAAGGTAAGAAAATGAAAGAGGACAAAAAATGAATAAAAATTTCAAAAATGAAATGGAATGACAAAATGAAAATAAAATTAGTTTAAAAAATAAAAAAAAATTGAAAAACATATAAGACCTAATAATATAAAAAGTCAGACAAAAAATTAAAAAAGAGAAAAGTTAATGCAAAATAAAAAAAAGTATGAGAATTTAAAAGCGCAAATAAGAAATTAAAGGAAATTTGAGGAAAAAAAAGAGACGAAAGATTTGGAATAAAAAATAGAAAAATAGAAATTTTTAAAACAACAAAAAAAATTAAAACAAGTAAAAATGAAAGCATATGAAAAAAAAGCAAAAAGAAGGAAAATTATGAAGGGAAAAAGTTATTAAAAAATTACAAAGTAGAAAAAAAAGAAAATAAAAAATAAATTAAGAGAAAAAATTAAATAAAATACCAAAAAAGGAAAAAATAAACAAAGTAAGAAAATAAAAAATTAGCGAATCAAAAAATATAAAAAGACAAAATGAATAAAAATTTCAAATATAAAATGAAAAAAACTATTGGTTCAGAATGTACAAAGAAAAATAAAAAAAATATAACAAGCAGAGGAAAAAGATATAAAATGTGAAAGATGAAAAATAAAATAAAAGAAAGTACACAAAAAAAGAAGTTTGAGGTTTTAAAACTATAAAGAAGAAATAAAAAAAGGTGTGAACAAAAAGATTTAAGAAAAAAAATGAAAATACAAAATATATAAAATAAAATTTGAGAAAAAGAAGAAAAAAATAAAAAATAAAGAGGCAAAAATATGAAATAAAAGAAAAAGAAAAAATTTATAGAAAATTTTAAAACAAAGAAAAAAGTGAACAAAAAAGAATGATGGCATATAAAAAAAAAAAAAAAAAAAGAAGAAAAATTTGGAAGGAGAAAAAGTTAATGAAAAAAATATAAAAATGCAATAGAAAATAACCAAGAATGATAAAAGAAAAAAAGATAGAAAAATAAAAAATTCTAAAACTTTATAAAAATTTATGAAATTATAAATAAAGAAAGAAAATAAAAAAAGAAAAAAAAGTAAAGCAAAAGAAAAAAGATAAATAAAGCACAAAAAAACAAAAATACAACAAAAAATATAAAAAGTAAGAAAATAAAAAAAAGGACAAAAATTTCATAAAAATTTCAAAAATGAAATGGAATGACAAAATGAAAAAAAAAATTAGTTTAAAAAATACAAAAAATTGAAAAACATATAAGACCTAATATTATAAAAAGTCAGAGAAAAAATTAAAAAAGAGCAAAGTTAATGCAAAATAAAAAAAAAAGTATGAGAATTTAAAAACGCAAATAAGAAATGAAAGGAAATTTGTGGAAAAAAAAAGAGAAGCAAGAAAAGACAAAAGATTTGGAATAAAAAACAGAAAAATAAAAATTTTTAAAACAACAAAAAAATTAAAACAAGTAAAAATGAAAGCATATGAAAAAAAGGCAAAGAGAAGGAAAATTGTGAAGGGAAAAAGTTATTAAAAAAATTACAAAATGGAAAAAAAAAGAGAAAAAAAATAAATTAAGGGAAAAAATTAAATAAAATACGAAAAAAGGGAAAAATAAAAATAAACAAAGAAAGAAAATAAAAAATTAGCGAATCAAAAAAATATAAAAAGACAAAATGAATAAAAATTTCAAATATAAAATGGAAAAAACTTTTAGTTTAGAATGTACAAAGAAAAAGAAAAAAAATAACAGCAAATAGAGGAAAAAGATATAAAATATGAAAGATGAAAAATAAAATAAAAGAAAGTGCACAAAAAAAAGAAGTTTGAGGTTTTAAAATTATAAAGAAGAAATAAAAAAAGGTGTGAACACAAAGATTTAAGAAAAAAATACAAAATATATAAAATAAAATTTGAGAAAAAGAAGAAAAAAATAAAAAATGAAGAGGCAAAAAAATGAAATAAAAAAAAAGAAAAAAATTTATAGAAAATTTTAAAACAAAGAAAAAAGCGAACAAAAGAGAATGAAAGCACATAAAAAAAGTAAAAAAAAGAAGAAAAATTTGAAAAGAGAAAAAGTTAATGAAAAATTATAAAAATGCAATAGAAAATAACCAAGAATGATAAAAGAAAAAAAGATAGAAAAATGAAAAATTCCAAACTTTATAAAAATTTATGAAATTATAAATAAAGAAAGAAAATAAAATAAGAAAAAAATTAAAGCAAAAGAAAAAAGATAAATAAAGCATGAAAAAACAAAAATACAACAAAAAATATAAAAAGTAAGAAAATGAAAAAGGAAAAAAATTGAATAAAAATTTCAAAAATGAAATGGAATGACAAAATGAAAAAAAAAATTAGTTTAAAAAATACAAAAAAATCAAAAAACATATAAGACCTAACAATATAAAAAGTCAGACAAAAAATTAAAAAAGATAAAAGTTAATGTAAAATAAAAAAAAAAGTATGAGAATTTAAAAGCGCAAATAAGTAATGAAAGGAAATTTGTGGAAAAAAAGAGACGAAAGATTTGGAATAAAAAATAGAAAAATAAAAAATTTTAAAACAACAAAAAAAATTAAAACAAGTAAAAAAGAAAGCTTATGAAAAAAAAAGCAAAAAGAAGGCAAATTATGAGGGGAAAAACTTATTAAAAAATTACAAAGTAGAAAAAAAAGAAAAGAAAAAATAAATTAAGAGAAAAAATTAAATAAAATACCAAAAAAGGAAAAAATAAAAATAAACAAAGTAAGAAAATAAAAAATTAGCGAATCAAAAAATATAAAAAGACAAAATGAATAAAAATTTCAAATATAAAATTAAAAAAACTATTGGCTCAGAATGTACAAAGAAAAATAAAAAAATATAACAAACAGAGGAAAAAGATATAAAATATGAAAGATGAAAAATAAAATAAATGAAAGTGCACAAAAAAAGAAGTTTGAGGTTTTAAAACTATAAAGAAGAAATAAAAAAAGGTGTGAACAAAAAGATTTAAGAAAAAAAAATGAAAATACAAAATATATAAAATAAAATTTGAGAAAAAGAAGAAAAAAATAAAAAATGAAGAGGCAAAAATATGAAATAAAAGAAAAAGAAAAAAGTGAACAAAAAAGAATGATGGCATATAAAAAAAAAGTAAAAAAAAGAAGAAAATTTTGGAAGGAGAAAAAGTTAATGAAAAAAATATAAAAATGCAATAGAAAATAACCAAGAATGATAAAAGAAAAAAAGATAGAAAAATAAAAAATTCTAAAACTTTATAAGAATTTATGAAATTATAAATAAAGAAAGAAAATAAAAAAAGAAAAAAAAGTAAAGCAAAAGGAAAAAGATAAATAAAGCATAAAAATAAAAAAAAAGTATGAGAATTTAAAAACGCAAATAAGAAATGAAAGGAAATTTGTGGAAAAAAAAAGAGGAGCAAGAAAAGAATAAAAATGAAAAGGCAAAAGATTTGGAATAAAAAACAAAAAAAAAAAAATTTTTAAAACAACAAAAAAATTAAAACAAGCAAAAATGAAAGCATATAAAAAAAAAGGCAAAGAGAAGGAAAATTGTGAAGGGAAAAAGTTATTAAAAAAATTACAAAATGGAAAAAAAAAAGAAAAAAATAAATTAAGGGAAAAAATTAAATAAAATACCAAAAAAGGAAAAAATAAAAATAAACAAAGAAAGAAAAAAAAAATTAGCGAATCAAAAAAATATAAAAAGACAAAATGAATAAAAATTTCAAATATAAAATGGAAAAACTTTTAGTTTAGAATGTACAAAGAAAAAGAAAAAAAATAATAGCAAATAGAGGAAAAAGATATAAAATATGAAAGATGAAAAATAAAATAAAAGAAAGTGCACAAAAAAAAGAAGTTTGAGGTTTTAAAATTATAAAGAAGAAATAAAAAAAGGTGTGAACAAAAAGATTTAAGACAAAAATACAAAATATATAAAATAAAATTTGAGAAAAAGAAGAAAAAAATAAAAAATGAAGAGGCAAAAATATGAAATAAAAGAAAAAGAAAAAATTTATAGAAAATTTTAAAACAAAGAAAAAAGTGAACAAAAAAGAATGATGGCATATAAAAAAAAAGTAAAAAAAAAGAAGAAAAATTTGGAAGGAGAAAAAGTTAATGAAAAAAATATAAAAATGCAATAGAAAATAACCAAGAATGATAAAAGAAAAAAAGATAAAAAAATTAAAAATTCCAAAACTTTATAAAAATTTATGAAATTATGAATAAAGAAAGAAAATAAAATAAGACAAAAAATTAAAGCAAAAGAAAAAAGATAGATAAAGCACGAAAAAAGAAAAAAAAACAAAAAATTATAAAAAGTAAAAAAATGAAAAAGGACAAAAATTGAATAAAAATTTCAAAAATGAAATGGAATGACAAAATGAAAAAAAAATTAGTTTAAAAAATACAAAAAATTAAAAAACATATAAGACCAAACAATCTAAAAAGTCTGACAAAAAATTAAAAAAGAGAAAAGTTAATGCAAAATAAAAAAAAAGTATGAGAATTTAAAAACGCAAATAAGAAATGAAAGGAAATTTGTGGAAAAAAAAGAAAAGACAAAAGATTTGGAATAAAAAAGAGAAAAATAAAATTTTTTAAAACAGCGAAAAAATTAAAAAAAGTAAAAATGAAAACATATGAAAAAAAAAAAGCAAAAAGAAGGAAAATTGCAAAGGGAAAAAGTTATTAAGAAATTACAAAGTAGAAAAAAATAAATTAAGAGAAAAAATTAAATAAAATACCAAAAAAGGAAAAAATAAAAAATTAGCGAATCAAAAAAATATAAAAAGACAAAATGAATAATCAAATATAAAATGGAAAAAACTTTTAGTTTATAATTTACAAAGAAAAAAAAATAACAAATAGAGGAAAAAGATATAAAATATGAAAGATGAAAAATAAAATAAAAGAAAGTGCACAAAAAAAGAAGTTTGAAGTTTTAAAACTATAAAGAAGAAATAAAAAAAGGTGTGAACAAAAAGATTTAAGAAAAAAAAATGAAAATACAAAATATATAAAATAAAATTTGAGAAAAAGAAGAAAAAAATAAAAAATGAAGAGGCAAAAATATGAAATAAAAGAAAACGAAAAAAATTTATAGAAAATTTTAAAACAAAGAAAAAAGTGAACAAAAAAGAATGATGGCATATAAAAAAAAAGTAAATTAAAGGAAGAAAAATTTGGAAGGAGAAAAAGTTAATGAAAAAAATATAAAAATGCAATAGAAAATAACCAAGAATGATAAAAGAAAAAAAGATAAAAAAATTAAAAATTCCAAAACTTTATAAAAATTTATGAAATTATGAATAAAGAAAGAAAATAAAATAAGAAAAAAATTAAAGCAAAAGAAAAAAGATAGATAAAGCACGAAAAAAAAAAAAAACAAAAAATTATAAAAAGTAAGAAAATGAAAAAGGACAAAAATTGAATAAAAATTTCAAAAATGAAATGGAATGACAAAATGAAAAAAAAATTAGTTTAAAATATACAAAAAATTAAAAAACATATAAGACCAAACAATCTAAAAAGTCTGAAAAAAAATTAAAAAAGAGAAAAGTTAATGCAAAATAAAAAAAAATATGAGAATTTAAAAACGCAAATAAGAAATGAAAGGAAATTTGTGGAAAAAAAAGAAAAGACAAAAGATTTGGAATAAAAAAGAGAAAAATAAAAATTTTTAAAACAGCGAAAAAATTAAAAAAAGTAAAAATGAAAACATATGGAAAAAAAAAAGCAAAAAGAAGGAAAATTGCAAAGGGAAAAAGTTATTAAGAAATTACAAAGTAGAAAAAAATAAATTAAGAGAAAAAATTAAATAAAATACCAAAAAAGGAAAAAATAAAAAATTAGCGAATCAAAAAAATATAAAAAGACAAAATGAATAATCAAATATAAAATGGAAAAAACTTTTAGTTTATAATTTACAAAGAAAAAGAAAAAAAAATAACAAATAGAGGAAAAAGATATAAAATATGAAAGATGAAAAATAAAATAAAAGAAAGTGCACAAAAAAATAAGTTTGAGGTTTTAAAGTTATAAAGAAGAAAAAAAAAGGTGTGAACAAAAAGATTTAAGAAAAAAATAAAAAATGAAAATACAAAATATATAAAATAAAATTTGAGAAAAAGAAGAAAAAAATAAAGAATGAAGAGGCAAAAATATGAAATAAAACAAAAAGAAAAAAATTTATAGAAAATTTTAAAACAAAGAAAAACCTGAACGAAAAAGAATGAAAGCACATAAAAAAAAGTAAAAAAAAGAAGAAAAATTATAAAAATGCAACAGAAAATAACCAAGAATGATAAAAGAAAAAAAGATAGAAAAATAAAAAATTCCAAAACTTTATAAAAATTTATGAAATTATGAATAAAGAAAGAAAATAAAATAAGAAAAAAAATTAAAGCAAAAGAAAAAAGATAGATAAAGCACGAAAAAAGAAAAAAAAACAAAAAATTATAAAAAGTAAGAAAATGAAAAAGGACAAAAATTGAATAAAAATTTCAAAAATGAAATGGAATGACAAAATGAAAAAAAAATTAGTTTAAAAAATACAAAAAATTAAAAAACATATAAGACCAAACAATCTAAAAAGTCTGACAAAAAATTAAAAAAGAGAAAAGTTAATGCAAAATAAAAAAAAAAGTATGAGAATTTAAAAACGCAAATAAGAAATGAAAGGAAATTTGTGGAAAAAAAAAGAAAAGACAAAAGATTTGGAATAAAAAAGAGAAAAATAAAAATTTTTAAAACAACGAAAAAATTAAAAAAAGTAAAAATGAAAACATATGGAAAAAAAAAAAAGCAAAAAGAAGGAAAATTGCAAAGGGAAAAAATTATTAAAAATTTACAAAGTAAAAAAAAATTAGGGAATCAAAAAATATAAAAGGAAAAAAATAAAAATAAACAAAGTAAGAAAATAAAAAATTAGGGAATCAAAAAATATAAAAAGACAAAATGAATAAAAATTTCAAATATAAAAAGAAAGTGCACAAAAAAAGAAGTTTGAGGTTTTAAAATTACAAAGAAGAAATAAAAAAAGGTGTGAACAAAAAGATTTAAGAAAAAAAAAACAAATGAAAATATAAAATATATAAAAAAAATATTTGAGAAAAAAAATGAGAAAAAGAAGAAAAAAATAAAAAATGAAGAGGCAAAAAATATGAAATAAAACAAAAAGAAAAAAAATACAAAAAAAGGACAAAAATTGAATAAAAATTTCAAAAATGAAATGGAATGACAAAATGAAAAAAAATTAGTTTAAAAAATACAAAAAAATTGAAAAACATATAAGTCCTAACAATATAAAAATTCAGACAAAAAATTAAAAAAGAAAAAAGTATGAGAATTTAAAAATGCAAATAAGAAATGAAAGGAAATTTGTGGAAAAAAAAAGAGAAGCAAGAAAAGACAAAAGATTTGGAATAAAAAATAGAAAAATAAAAATTTTTAAAACAACGAAAAAATGAAAGCATATGAAAAAAAGTAAAAAGAAGGAAATTGTGAAGGGAAAAAGTTATTAAAAAATTACAAAGTTGAAAAAAAATAAATTAAGAGAAAAAATTAAATAAAATAGCCAGAAAGGAAAAATAAAAATAAACAAAGTAAGAAAATAAAAAATTAGCGAAGCAAAAAAATATAAAATGACAAATGAATAAAAATTTCAAATATAAAATGGAAAAAACTTTTAGTTTAGAATGTAGAAAGAAAAACAAAAAAAAAAACAAATAGAGGAAAAAGATATAAAATATGAAAGATGAAAAATAAAATAAAAGAAAGTGCACAAAAAAAGAAGTTTGAGGTTTTAAAATTATAAAGAAGAAATAAAAAAAGGTGTGAACAAAAAGATTTAAGAAAAAAATAAAAAATGAAAATGCAAAATATATAAAATAAAATTTGAGAAAAAGAAGAAAAAAATAAAAAATGAAGTGGCAAAAATATGAAAAAAAAATAAAAAGAAAAAAATTTATAGAAAATTTTAAAACAAAGAAAAAAGTGAACAAAAAAAAATGAAAGCACATAAAAAAAAAAGTAAAAAAAAGAAAAAAAATTTGAAAGGAGAAAAAGTTAATGAAAAATTATAAAAATGCAATAGAAAATAACCAAGAATGATAAAAGAAAAAAAAGATAGAAAAATAAAAAATTCTAAAACTTTATAAAAATTTATGAAATTATAAATAAAGAAAGAAAATAAAATACGAAAAAAAATTAAAGCAAAAGAAAAAAGATAAATAAAGCACAAAAAAACAAAAATACTACAAAAAATATAAAAAGTAAGAAAATGAAAAAGGACAAAAATTGAATAAAAATTTCAAAAATGAAATGGAATGACAAAATGAAAAAAATTAGTTTAAAAAATACAAAAAATTGAAAAACATATAAGTTCTAACAATATAAAAAGTTTGAGAATTTAAAAACACAAATAAGAAATGAAAAGAAATTTATGGAAAAAAAAAAGAATTGGAATAAAAAATAGAAAAATAAAATTTTTAAAACGATGAAAAATTAAAATAAGAAAAAAAATTAAAGCAAAAGAAAAAAGATAAATAAAGCATGAAAAAAAAAACAAAAATACAGCAAAAAATTATAAAAGGTAAGAAAATGAAAGAGGACAAAAAATGAATAAAAATTTCAAAAATGAAATGGAATGACAAAATGAAAATAAAATTAGTTTAAAAAATAAAAAAAAATTGAAAAACATATAAGACCTAACAATATAAAAAGTCAGACAAAAAATTAAAAAAGAGAAAAGTTATTGCAAAATAAAAAAAAAGTATGAGAATTTAAAAGCGCAAATAAGAAATGAAAGGAAATTTGAGGAAAAAAAGAGACAAAAGATTTGGAATAAAAAATAGAAAAATAGAAATTTTTAAAACAACAAAAAAAATTAAAACAAGTAAAAATGAAAGCTTATGAAAAAAAAAAAAAAGCAAAAAGAAGGCAAATTATGAAGGGAAAAAGTTATTAAAAAATTACAAAGTAGAAAAAAAAGAAAATAAAAAATAAATTAAGAGAAAAAATTAAATAAAATACCAAAAAAGGAAAAAATAAAAAATTAGCGAATCAAAAAATATAAAAAGACAAAATGAATAAAAATTTCAAATATAAAATGAAAAAAACTATTGGTTCAGAATGTACAAAGAAAAATAAAAAAAATATAACAAACAGAGGAAAAAGATATAAAATATGAAAGATGAAAAATAAAATAAAAGAAAGTGCACAAAAAAAGAAGTTTGAGGTTTTAAAACTATAAAGAAGAAATAAAAAAAGGTGTGAACAAAAAGATTTAAGAAAAAAAAATGAAAATACAAAATATATAAAATAAAATTTGAGAAAAAGAAGAAAAAAATAAAAAATGAAGAGGCAAAAATATGAAATAAAAGAAAAAGAAAAAAATTTATAGAAAATTTTAAAACAAAGAAAAAAGTGAACAAAAAAGAATGATGGCATATAAAAAAAAAGTAAAAAAAAAGAAGAAAAATTTGGAAGGAGAAAAAGTTAATGAAAAAAATATAAAAATGCAATAGAAAATAACCAAGAATGATAAAAGAAAAAAAGATAAAAAAATTAAAAATTCCAAAACTTTATAAAAATTTATGAAATTATGAATAAAGAAAGAAAATAAAATAAGAAAAAAAATTAAAGCAAAAGAAAAAAGATAGATAAAGCACGAAAAAAGAAAAAAAAAACAAAAAATTATAAAAAGTAAGAAAATGAAAAAGGACAAAAATTGAATAAAAATTTCAAAAATGAAATGGAATGACAAAATGAAAAAAAAATTAGTTTAAAAAATACAAAAAATTAAAAAACATATAAGACCAAACAATCTAAAAAGTCTGACAAAAAATTAAAAAAGAGAAAAGTTAATGCAAAATAAAAAAAAAAGTATGAGAATTTAAAAACGCAAAAAAGAAATGAAAGGAAATTTGTGGAAAAAAAAGAAAAGACAAAAGATTTGGAATAAAAAAGAGAAAAATAAAAATTTTTAAAACCGCGAAAAAATGAAAAAAAGTAAAAATGAAAACATATGAAAAAAAAAAGCAAAAAGAAGGAAAATTGCAAAGGGAAAAAGTTATTAAGAAATTACAAAGTAGAAAAAATTAAATTAAGAGAAAAAATTAAATAAAATACCAAAAAAGGAAAAAATAAAAAATTAGCGAATCAAAAAAATATAAAAAGACAAAATGAATAATCAAATATAAAATGGAAAAAACTTTTAGTTTATAATTTACAAAGAAAAAGAAAAAAAAATAACAAATAGAGGAAAAAGATATAAAATATGAAAGATGAAAAATAGAATAAAATAAAGTGCACAAAAAAATAAGTTTGAGGTTTTAAAGTTATAAAGAAGAAAAAAAAAAGGTGTGAACAAAAAGATTTAAGAAAAAAATAAAAAATGAAAATACAAAATATATAAAATAAAATTTGAGAAAAAGAAGAAAAAAATAAAGAATGAAAAGGCAAAAATATGAAATAAAACAAAAAGAAAAAAATTTATAGAAAATTTTAAAACAAAGAAAAACCTGAACGAAAAAGAATGAAAGCACATAAAAAAAAGTAAAAAAAAGAAGAAAAATTATAAAAATGCAACAGAAAATAACCAAGAATGATAAAAGAAAAAAAGATAGAAAAATAAAAAATTCCAAAACTTTATAAAAATTTATGAAATTATGAATAAAGAAAGAAAATAAAATAAGAAAAAAAATTAAAGCAAAAGAAAAAAGATAGATAAAGCACGAAAAAAGAAAAAAAAACAAAAAATTATAAAAAGTAAGAAAATGAAAAAGGACAAAAATTGAATAAAAATTTCAAAAACGAAATGGAATGACAAAATGAAAAAAAAATTAGTTTAAAAAATACAAAAAATTAAAAAACATATAAGACCAAACAATCTAAAAAGTCTGACAAAAAATTAAAAAAGAGAAAAGTTAATGCAAAATAAAAAAAAAAGTATGAGAATTTAAAAACGCAAATAAGAAATGAAAGGAAATTTGTGGAAAAAAAAAGAAAAGACAAAAGATTTGGAATAAAAAAGAGAAAAATAAAAATTTTTAAAACAACGAAAAAATTAAAAAAAGTAAAAATGAAAACATATGGAAAAAAAAAAGAAAAAAGAAGGAAAATTGCAAAGGGAAAAAATTATTAAAAATTTACAAAGTAAAAAAAAATTAGGGAATCAAAAAATATAAAAGGAAAAAAATAAAAATAAACAAAGTAAGAAAATAAAAAATTAGGGAATCAAAAAATATAAAAAGACAAAATGAATAAAAATTTCAAATATAAAAAGAAAGTGCACAAAAAAAGAAGTTTGAGGTTTTAAAATTACAAAGAAGAAATAAAAAAAGGTGTGAACAAAAAGATTTAAGAAAAAAATAACAAATGAAAATATAAAATATATAAAAAAAATATTTGAGAAAAAAATGAGAAAAAGAAGAAAAAAATAAAAAATGAAGAGGCAAAAATATGAAATAAAACAAAAAGAAAAAAAATACAAAAAAGGACAAAAATTGAATAAAAATTTCAAAAATGAAATGGAATGACAAAATGAAAAAAAATTAGTTTAAAAAATACAAAAAAATTGAAAAACATATAAGTCCTAACAATATAAAAATTCAGACAAAAAATTAAAAAAGAAAAAAGTATGAGAATTTAAAAATGCAAATAAGAAATGAAAGGAAATTTGTGGAAAAAAAAAGAGAAGCAAGAAAAGACAAAAGATTTGGAATAAAAAATAGAAAAATAAAAATTTTTAAAACAACGAAAAAATGAAAGCATATGAAAAAAAAGTAAAAAGAAGGAAATTGTGAAGGGAAAAAGTTATTAAAAAATTACAAAGTTGAAAAAAAATAAATTAAGAGAAAAAATTAAATAAAATACCCAGAAAGGAAAAATAAAAATAAACAAAGTAAGAAAATAAAAAATTAGCGAAGCAAAAAAATATAAAAAGACAAATGAATAAAAATTTCAAATAAAAAATGCAACAGAAAATAACCAAGAATGATAAAAGAAAAAAAGATAGAAAAATAAAAAATTCCAAAACTTTATAAAAATTTATGAAATTATGAATAAAGAAAGAAAATAAAATAAGAAAAAAAATTAAAACAAAAGAAAAAAGATAGATAAAGCACGAAAAAAGAAAAAAAAACAAAAATACAACAAAAAATTATAAAAAGTAAGAAAATGAAAAAGGACAAAAATTGAATAAAAATTTCAAAAATGAAATGGAATGACAAAATGAAAAAAAAATTAGTTTAAAAAATACAAAAAATTAAAAAACATATAAGACCAAACAATCTAAAAAGTCTGACAAAAAATTAAAAAAGAGAAAAGTTAATGCAAAATAAAAAAAAAAAAAGTATGAGAATTTAAAAACGCAAATAAGAAATGAAAGGAAATTTGTGGAAAAAAAAAGAAAAGACAAAAGATTTGGAATAAAAAAGAGAAAAATAAAAATTTTTAAAACAACGAAAAAATTAAAAAAAGTAAAAATGAAAACATATGGAAAAAAAAAAGCAAAAAGAAGGAAAATTGCAAAGGGAAAAAATTATTAAAAATTTACAAAGTAAAAAAAAATTAGGGAATCAAAAAATATAAAAGGAAAAAAATAAAAATAAACAAAGTAAGAAAATAAAAAATTAGGGAATCAAAAAATATAAAAAGACAAAATGAATAAAAATTTCAAATATAAAAAGAAAGTGCACAAAAAAAGAAGTTTGAGGTTTTAAAATTACAAAGAAGAAATAAAAAAAGGTGTGAACAAAAAGATTTAAGAAAAAAATAACAAATGAAAATATAAAATATAAAAAAAAAATATTTGAGAAAAAAAATGAGAAAAAGAAGAAAAAAATAAAAAATGAAGAGGCAAAAATATGAAATAAAACAAAAAGAAAAAAAATACAAAAAAAGGACAAAAATTGAATAAAAATTTCAAAAATGAAATGGAATGACAAAATGAAAAAAAATTAGTTTAAAAAATACAAAAAAATTGAAAAACATATAAGTCCTAACAATATAAAAATTCAGACAAAAAATTAAAAAAGAAAAAAGTTAATGCAAAATAAAAAAAAGTATGAGAATTTAAAAATGCAAATAAGAAATGAAAGGAAATTTGTGGAAAAAAAAAGAGAAGCAAGAAAAGACAAAAGATTTGGAATAAAAAATAGAAAAATAAAAATTTTTAAAACAACGAAAAAATGAAAGCATATGAAAAAAAAGTAAAAAGAAGGAAATTGTGAAGGGAAAAAGTTATTAAAAAATTACAAAGTTGAAAAAAAATAAATTAAGAGAAAAAATTAAATAAAATACCCAGAAAGGAAAAATAAAAATAAACAAAGTAAGAAAATAAAAAATTAGCGAAGCAAAAAAATATAAAAAGACAAATGAATAAAAATTTCAAATATAAAATGGAAAAAACTTTTAGTTTAGAATGTAGAAAGAAAAACAAAAAAAAAAAAAACAAATAGAGGAAAAAGATATAAAATATGAAAGATGAAAAATAAAATAAAAGAAAGTGCACAAAAAAAGAAGTTTGAGGTTTTAAAATTATAAAGAAGAAATAAAAAAAGGTGTGAACAAAAAGATTTAAGAAAAAAATAAAAAATGAAGAGGCAAAAATATGAAAAAAAAATAAAAAGAAAAAACTTTATAGAAAATTTTAAAACAAAGAAAAAAGTGAACAAAAAAAAAATGAAAGCACATAAAAAAAAAGTAAAAAAAAGAAGAAAAATTTGAAAGGAGAAAAAGTTAATGAAAAATTATAAAAATGCAATAGAAAATAACCAAGAATGATAAAAGAAAAAAAGATAGAAAAATAAAAAATTCTAAAACTTTATAAAAATTTATGAAATTATAAATAAAGAAAGAAAATAAAATACGAAAAAAAATTAAAGCAAAAGAAAAAAGATAAATAAAGCACAAAAAAACAAAAATACTACAAAAAATATAAAAAGTAAGAAAATGAAAAAGGACAAAAATTGAATAAAAATTTCAAAAATGAAATGGAATGACAAAATGAAAAAAATTAGTTTAAAAAATACAAAAAATTGAAAAACATATAAGTTCTAACAATATAAAAAGTTTGAGAATTTAAAAACACAAATAAGAAATGAAAGGAAATTTATGGAAAAAAAAAAGAATTGGAATAAAAAATAGAAAAATAAAATTTTTAAAACGACGAAAAATTAAAATAAGAAAAAAAATTAAAGCAAAAGAAAAAAGATAAATAAAGCATGAAAAAAAAAACAAAAATACAACAAAAAATTATAAAAGGTAAGAAAATGAAAGAGGACAAAAATTGAATAAAAATTTCAAAAATGAAATGGAATGAGAAAATGAAAATAAAATTAGTTTAAAAAATAAAAAAAAAATTGAAAAACATATAACACCTAACAATATAAAAAGTCAGACAAAAAATTAAAAAAGAGAAAAGTTAATGCAAAATAAAAAAAAAGTATGAGAATTTAAAAGCGCAAATAAGAAATGAAAGGAAATTTGAGGAAAAAAAGAGACAAAAGATTTGGAATAAAAAATAGAAAAATAGAAATTTTTAAAACAACAAAAAAAATTAAAACAAGTAAAAATGAAAGCTTATGAAAAAAAAAAGCAAAAAGAAGGCAAATTATGAAGGGAAAAAGTTATTAAAAAATTACAAAGTAGAAAAAAAAGAAAATAAAAAATAAATTAAGAGAAAAAATTAAATAAAATACCAAAAAAGGAAAAAATAAAAATAAACAAAGTAAGAAAATAAAAAATTAGCGAATCAAAAAATATAAAAAGACAAAATGAATAAAAATTTCAAATATAAAATGAAAAAAACTATTGGTTCAGAATGTACAAAGAAAAATAAAAAAAATATAACAAACAGAGGAAAAAGATATAAAATATGAAAGATGAAAAATAAAATAAAACAAAGTGCACAAAAAAAGAAGTTTGAGGTTTTAAAACTATAAAGAAGAAATAAAAAAAAAGGTGTGAACAAAAAGATTTAAGAAAAAAAAATGAAAATACAAAATATATAAAATAAAATTTGAGAAAAAGAAGAAAAAAATAAAAAATGAAGAGGCAAAAATATGAAATAAAAGAAAAAGAAAAAAATTTATAGAAATTTTTAAAACAAAGAAAAAAGTGAACAAAAAAGAATGATGGCATATAAAAAAAAAGTAAAAAAAAAGAAGAAAAATTTGGAAGGAGAAAAAGTTAATGAAAAAAATATAAAAATGCAATAGAAAATAACCAAGAATGATAAAAGAAAAAAAGATAAAAAAATTAAAAATTCCAAAACTTTATAAAAATTTATGAAATTATGAATAAAGAAAGAAAATAAAATAAGAAAAAAAATTAAAGCAAAAGAAAAAAGATAGATAAAGCACGAAAAAAGAAAAAAAAACAAAAAATTATAAAAAGTAAGAAAATGAAAAAGGACAAAAATTGAATAAAAATTTCAAAAATGAAATGGAATGACAAAATGAAAAAAAAATTAGTTTAAAAAATACAAAAAATTAAAAAACATATAAGACCAAACAATCTAAAAAGTCTGACAAAAAATTAAAAAAGAGAAAAGTTAATGCAAAATAAAAAAAAAAGTATGAGAATTTAAAAACGCAAATAAGAAATGAAAGGAAATTTGTGGAAAAAAAAGAAAAGACAAAAGATTTGGAATAAAAAAGAGAAAAATAAAAATTTTTAAAACAGCGAAAAAATTAAAAAAAGTAAAAATGAAAACATATGGAAAAAAAAAAGCAAAAAGAAGGAAAATTGCAAAGGGAAAAAGTTATTAAGAAATTACAAAGTAGAAAAAATTAAATTAAGAGAAAAAATTAAATAAAATACCAAAAAAGGAAAAAATAAAAAATTAGCGAATCAAAAAAATATAAAAAGACAAAATGAATAATCAAATATAAAATGGAAAAAACTTTTAGTTTATAATTCACAAAGAAAAAGAAAAAAAAATAACAAATAGAGGAAAAAGATATAAAATATGAAAGATGAAAAATAAAATAAAAGAAAGTGCACAAAAATATAAGTTTGAGGTTTTAAAGTTATAAAGAAGAAAAAAAAAAGGTGTGAACAAAAAGATTTAAGAAAAAAATAAAAAATGAAAATACAAAATATATAAAATAAAATTTGAGAAAAAGAAGAAAAAAATAAAGAATGAAGAGGCAAAAATATGAAATAAAACAAAAAGAAAAAAATTTATAGAAAATTTTAAAACAAAGAAAAACCTGAACGAAAAAGAATGAAAGCACATAAAAAAAAGTAAAAAAAAGAAGAAAAATTATAAAAATGCAACAGAAAATAACCAAGAATGATAAAAGAAAAAAAGATAGAAAAATAAAAAATTCCAAAACTTTATAAAAATTTATGAAATTATGAATAAAGAAAGAAAATAAAATAAGAAAAAAAATTAAAGCAAAAGAAAAAAGATAGATAAAGCACGAAAAAAGAAAAAAAACAAAAATACAACAAAAAATTATAAAAAGTAAGAAAATGAAAAAGGACAAAAATTGAATAAAAATTTCAAAAATGAAATGGAATGACAAAATGAAAAAAAAATTAGTTTAAAAAATACAAAAAATTAAAAAACATATAAGACCAAACAATCTAAAAAGTCTGACAAAAAATTAAAAAAGAGAAAAGTTAATGCAAAATAAAAAAAAAAGTATGAGAATTTAAAAACGCAAATAAGAAATGAAAGGAAATTTGTGGAAAAAAAAAGAAAAGACAAAAGATTTGGAATAAAAAAGAGAAAAATAAAAATTTTTAAAACAACGAAAAAATTAAAAAAAGTAAAAATGAAAACATATGGAAAAAAAAAAGCAAAAAGAAGGAAAATTGCAAAGGGAAAAAATTATTAAAAATTTACAAAGTAAAAAAAAATTAGGGAATCAAAATGTATAAAAGGAAAAAAACAAAAATAAACAAAGTAAGAAAATAAAAAATTAGGGAATCAAAAAATATAAAAAGACAAAATGAATAAAAATTTCAAATATAAAAAGAAAGTGCACAAAAAAAGAAGTTTGAGGTTTTAAAATTACAAAGAAGAAATAAAAAAAGGTGTGAACAAAAAGATTTAAGAAAAAAATAACAAATGAAAATATAAAATATATAAAAAAAATATTTGAGAAAAAAAATGAGAAAAAGAAGAAAAAAATAAAAAATGAAGAGGCAAAAATATGAAATAAAACAAAAAGAAAAAAAATACAAAAAAAGGACAAAAATTGAATAAAAATTTCAAAAATGAAATGGAATGACAAAATGAAAAAAAATTAGTCTAAAAAATACAAAAAAATTGAAAAACATATAAGTCCTAACAATATAAAAATTCAGACAAAAAATTAAAAAAGAAAAAAGTTAATGCAAAATAAAAAAAAGTATGAGAATTTAAAAATGCAAATAAGAAATGAAAGGAAATTTGTGGAAAAAAAAAGAAAAGACAAAAGATTTGGAATAAAAAAAAGAAAAATAAAAATTTTTAAAACAACGAAAAAATGAAAGCATATGAAAAAAAAGTAAAAAGAAGGAAATTGTGAAGGGAAAAAGTTATTAAAAAATTACAAAGTTGAAAAAAAATAAATTAAGAGAAAAAATTAAATAAAATACCCAGAAAGGAAAAATAAAAATAAACAAAGTAAGAAAAGAAAAAATTAGCGAAGCAAAAAAATATAAAAAGACAAATGAATAAAAATTTCAAATATAAAATGGAAAAAACTTTTAGTTTAGAATGTAGAAAGAAAAACAAAAAAAAAAAAACAAATAG
Source organism: Durio zibethinus (assembly GCF_047325235.1). Taxonomy (NCBI): domain Eukaryota; kingdom Viridiplantae; phylum Streptophyta; class Magnoliopsida; order Malvales; family Malvaceae; genus Durio; species Durio zibethinus. The sequence continues at coordinate 11,312,673 of NC_143180.1, read as the reverse complement.
AGGAAAAATATATAAAATATGAAAGATGAAAAATAAAATAAAAGAAAGTGCACAAAAAAAGAAGTTTGAGGTTTTAAAATTATAAAGAAGAAATAAAAAAAGGTGTGAACAAAAAGATTTAAGAAAAAAATAAAAAATGAAAATGCAAAATATATAAAATAAAATTTGAGAAAAAGAAGAAAAAAATAAAAAATGAAGAGGCAAAAATATGAAAAAAAAATAAAAAGAAAAAAATTTATAGAAAATTTTAAAACAAAGAAAAAAGTGAACAAAAAAAAATGAAAGCACATAAAAAAAAAAGTAAAAAAAAGAAGAAAAATTTGAAAGGAGAAAAAGTTAATGAAAAATTATAAAAATGCAATAGAAAATAACCAAGAATGATAAAAGAAAAAAAGATAGAAAAATAAAAAATTCTAAAACTTTATAAAAATTTATGAAATTATAAATAAAGAAAGAAAATAAAATACGAAAAAAAATTAAAGCAAAAGAAAAAAGATAAATAAAGCACAAAAAAACAAAAATACTACAAAAAATATAAAAAGTAAGAAAATGAAAAAGGACAAAAATTGAATAAAAATTTCAAAAATGAAATGGAATGACAAAATGAAAAAAATTAGTTTAAAAAATACAAAAAATTGAAAAACATATAAGTTCTAACAATATAAAAAGTTTGAGAATTTAAAAACACAAATAAGAAATGAAAGGAAATTTATGGAAAAAAAAAAGAATTGGAATAAAAAATAGAAAAATAAAATTTTTAAAACGACGAAAAATGAAAATAAGAAAAAAAATTAAAGCAAAAGAAAAAAGATAAATAAAGCATGAAAAAAAAAACAAAAATAGAACAAAAAATTATAAAAGGTAAGAAAATGAAAGAGGACAAAAAATGAATAAAAATTTCAAAAATTAAATGGAATGACAAAATGAAAATAAAATTAGTTTAAAAAATAAAAAAAAATTGAAAAACATATAAGACCTAACAATATAAAAAGTCAGACAAAAAATTAAAAAAGAGAAAAGTTAATGTAAAATAAAAAAAAAGTATGAGAATTTAAAAGCGCAAATAAGAAATGAAAGGAAATTTGAGGAAAAAAAGAGACAAAAGATTTGGAATAAAAAATAGAAAAATAGAAATTTTTAAAACAACAAAAAAAATAAAAACAAGTAAAAATGAAAGCTTATGAAAAAAAAAAGCAAAAAGAAGGCAAATTATGAAGGGAAAAAGTTATTAAAAAATTACAAAGTAGAAAAAAAAGAAAATAAAAAATAAATTAAGAGAAAAAATTAAATAAAATACCAAAAAAGGAAAAAATAAAAATAAACAAAGTAAGAAAATAAAAAATTAGCGAATCAAAAAATATAAAAAGACAAAATGAATAAAAATTTCAAATATAAAATGAAAAAAATTATTGGTTCAGAATGTACAAAGAAAAATAAAAAAAATATAACAAACAGAGGAAAAAGATATAAAATATGAAAGATGAAAAATAAAATAAAAGAAAGTGCACAAAAAAAGAAGTTTGAGGTTTTAAAACTATAAAGAAGAAATAAAAAAAAAGGTGTGAACAAAAAGATTTAAGAAAAAAAAATGAAAATACAAAATATATAAAATAAAATTTGAGAAAAAGAAGAAAAAAATAAAAAATGAAGAGGCAAAAATATGAAATAAAAGAAAAAGAAAAAAATTTATAGAAAATTTTAAAACAAAGAAAAAAGTGAACAAAAAAGAATGATGGCATATAAAAAAAAAGTAAAAAAAAAGAAGAAAAATTTGGAAGGAGAAAAAGTTAATGAAAAAAATATAAAAATGCAATAGAAAATAACCAAGAATGATAAAAGAAAAAAAGATAAAAAATTAAAAATTCCAAAACTTTATAAAAATTTATGAAATTATGAATAAAGAAAGAAAATAAAATAAGAAAAAAAATTAAAGCAAAAGAAAAAAGATAGATAAAGCACGAAAAAAGAAAAAAAAACAAAAAATTATAAAAAGTAAGAAAATGAAAAAGGACAAAAATTGAATAAAAATTTCAAAAATGAAATGGAATGACAAAATGAAAAAAAAATTAGTTTAAAAAATACAAAAAATTAAAAAACATATAAGACCAAACAATCTAAAAAGTCTGACAAAAAATTAAAAAAGAGAAAAGTTAATGCAAAATAAAAAAAAAAGTATGAGAATTTAAAAACGCAAATAAGAAATGAAAGGAAATTTGTGGAAAAAAAAGAAAAGACAAAAGATTTGGAATAAAAAAGAGAAAAATAAAAATTTTTAAAACAGCGAAAAAATTAAAAAAAGTAAAAATGAAAACATATGGAAAAAAAAAAGCAAAAAGAAGGAAAATTGCAAAGGGAAAAAGTTATTAAGAAATTACAAAGTAGAAAAAATTAAATTAAGAGAAAAAATTAAATAAAATACCAAAAAAGGAAAAAATAAAAAATTAGCGAATCAAAAAAATATAAAAAGACAAAATGAATAATCAAATATAAAATGGAAAAAACTTTTAGTTTATAATTCACAAAGAAAAAGAAAAAAAAATAACAAATAGAGGAAAAAGATATAAAATATGAAAGATGAAAAATAAAATAAAAGAAAGTGCACAAAAATATAAGTTTGAGGTTTTAAAGTTATAAAGAAGAAAAAAAAAAGGTGTGAACAAAAAGATTTAAGAAAAAAATAAAAAATGAAAATACAAAATATATAAAATAAAATTTGAGAAAAAGAAGAAAAAAATAAAGAATGAAGAGGCAAAAATATGAAATAAAACAAAAAGAAAAAAATTTATAGAAAATTTTAAAACAAAGAAAAACCTGAACGAAAAAGAATGAAAGCACATAAAAAAAGTAAAAAAAAGAAGAAAAATTATAAAAATGCAACAGAAAATAACCAAGAATGATAAAAGAAAAAAAGATAGAAAAATAAAAAATTCCAAAACTTTATAAAAATTTATGAAATTATGAATAAAGAAAGAAAATAAAATAAGAAAAAAAATTAAAGCAAAAGAAAAAAGATAGATAAAGCACGAAAAAAGAAAAAAAACAAAAATACAACAAAAAATTATAAAAAGTAAGAAAATGAAAAAGGACAAAAATTGAATAAAAATTTCAAAAATGAAATGGAATGACAAAATGAAAAAAAAATTAGTTTAAAAAATACAAAAAATTAAAAAACATATAAGACCAAACAATCTAAAAAGTCTGACAAAAAATTAAAAAAGAGAAAAGTTAATGCAAAATAAAAAAAAAAAGTATGAGAATTTAAAAACGCAAATAAGAAATGAAAGGAAATTTGTGGAAAAAAAAAGAAAAGACAAAAGATTTGGAATAAAAAAGAGAAAAATAAAAATTTTTAAAACAACGAAAAAATTAAAAAAAGTAAAAATGAAAACATATGGAAAAAAAAAAGCAAAAAGAAGGAAAATTGCAAAGGGAAAAAATTATTAAAAATTTACAAAGTAAAAAAAAATTAGGGAATCAAAATGTATAAAAGGAAAAAAACAAAAATAAACAAAGTAAGAAAATAAAAAATTAGGGAATCAAAAAATATAAAAAGACAAAATGAATAAAAATTTCAAATATAAAAAGAAAGTGCACAAAAAAAGAAGTTTGAGGTTTTAAAATTACAAAGAAGAAATAAAAAAAGGTGTGAACAAAAAGATTTAAGAAAAAAATAACAAATGAAAATATAAAATATATAAAAAAAATATTTGAGAAAAAAAATGAGAAAAAGAAGAAAAAAATAAAAAATGAAGAGGCAAAAATATGAAATAAAACAAAAAGAAAAAAAATACAAAAAAAGGACAAAAATTGAATAAAAATTTCAAAAATGAAATGGAATGACAAAATGAAAAAAATTAGTCTAAAAAATACAAAAAAATTGAAAAACATATAAGTCCTAACAATATAAAAATTCAGACAAAAAATTAAAAAAGAAAAAAGTTAATGCAAAATAAAAAAAAGTATGAGAATTTAAAAATGCAAATAAGAAATGAAAGGAAATTTGTGGAAAAAAAAAAGAGAAGCAAGAAAAGACAAAAGATTTGGAATAAAAAATAGAAAAATAAAAATTTTTAAAACAACGAAAAAATGAAAGCATATGAAAAAAAAGTAAAAAGAAGGAAATTGTGAAGGGAAAAAGTTATTAAAAAATTACAAAGTTGAAAAAAAATAAATTAAGAGAAAAAATTAAATAAAATACCCAGAAAGGAAAAATAAAAATAAACAAAGTAAGAAAAGAAAAAATTAGCGAAGCAAAAAAATATAAAAAGACAAATGAATAAAAATTTCAAATATAAAATGGAAAAAACTTTTAGTTTAGAATGTAGAAAGAAAAACAAAAAAAAAAAAAACAAATAGAGGAAAAATATATAAAATATGAAAGATGAAAAATAAAATAAAAGAAAGTGCACAAAAAAAGAAGTTTGAGGTTTTAAAATTATAAAGAAGAAATAAAAAAAGGTGTGAACAAAAAGATTTAAGAAAAAAATAAAAAATGAAAATGCAAAATATATAAAATAAAATTTGAGAAAAAGAAGAAAAAAATAAAAAATGAAGAGGCAAAAATATGAAAAAAAAATAAAAAGAAAAAAATTTATAGAAAATTTTAAAACAAAGAAAAAAGTGAACAAAAAAAAAATGAAAGCACATAAAAAAAAAAGTAAAAAAAAGAAGAAAAATTTGAAAGGAGAAAAAGTTAATGAAAAATTATAAAAATGCAATAGAAAATAACCAAGAATGATAAAAGAAAAAAAGATAGAAAAATAAAAAATTCTAAAACTTTATAAAAATTTATGAAATTATAAATAAAGAAAGAAAATAAAATACGAAAAAAAATTAAAGCAAAAGAAAAAAGATAAATAAAGCACAAAAAAACAAAAATACTACAAAAAATATAAAAAGTAAGAAAATGAAAAAGGACAAAATTGAATAAAAATTTCAAAAATGAAATGGAATGACAAAATGAAAAAAATTAGTTTAAAAAATACAAAAAATTGAAAAACATATAAGTTCTAACAATATAAAAAGTTTGAGAATTTAAAAACACAAATAAGAAATGAAAGGAAATTTATGGAAAAAAAAAAGAATTGGAATAAAAAATAGAAAAATAAAATTTTTAAAACGACGAAAAATTAAAATAAGAAAAAAAATTAAAGCAAAAGAAAAAAGATAAATAAAGCATGAAAAAAAAAACAAAAATAGAACAAAAAATTATAAAAGGTAAGAAAATGAAAGAGGACAAAAATTGAATAAAAATTTCAAAAATGAAATGGAATGACAAAATGAAAATAAAATTAGTTTAAAAAATAAAAAAAAAATTGAAAAACATATAAGACCTAACAATATAAAAAGTCAGACAAAAAATTAAAAAAGAGAAAAGTTAATGCAAAATAAAAAAAAAAGTATGAGAATTTAAAAGCGCAAATAAGAAATGAAAGGAAATTTGAGGAAAAAAAGAGACAAAAGATTTGGAATAAAAAATAGAAAAATAGAAATTTTTAAAACAACAAAAAAAATTAAAACAAGTAAAAATGAAAGCTTATGAAAAAAAAAAGCAAAAAGAAGGCAAATTATGAAGGGAAAAAGTTATTAAAAAATTACAAAGTAGAAAAAAAAGAAAATAAAAAATAAATTAAGAGAAAAAATTAAATAAAATACCAAAAAAGGAAAAAATAAAAATAAACAAAGTAAGAAAATAAAAAATTAGCGAATCAAAAAATATAAAAAGACAAAATGAATAAAAATTTCAAATATAAAATGAAAAAAACTATTGGTTCAGAATGTACAAAGAAAAATAAAAAAAATATAACAAACAGAGGAAAAAGATATAAAATATGAAAGATGAAAAATAAAATAAAAGAAAGTGCACAAAAAAAGAAGTTTGAGGTTTTAAAACTATAAAGAAGAAATAAAAAAAAGGTGTGAACAAAAAGATTTAAGAAAAAAAAATGAAAATACAAAATATATAAAATAAAATTTGAGAAAAAGAAGAAAAAAATAAAAAATGAAGAGGCAAAAATATGAAATAAAAGAAAAAGAAAAAAATTTATAGAAAATTTTAAAACAAAGAAAAAAGTGAACAAAAAAGAATGATGGCATATAAAAAAAAAAGTAAAAAAAAAGAAGAAAAATTTGGAAGGAGAAAAAGTTAATGAAAAAAATATAAAAATGCAATAGAAAATAACCAAGAATGATAAAAGAAAAAAAGATAAAAAAATTAAAAATTCCAAAACTTTATAAAAATTTATGAAATTATGAATAAAGAAAGAAAATAAAATAAGAAAAAAAATTAAAGCAAAAGAAAAAAGATAGATAAAGCACGAAAAAAGAAAAAAAAAACAAAAAATTATAAAAAGTAAGAAAATGAAAAAGGACAAAAATTGAATAAAAATTCCAAAAATGAAATGGAATGACAAAATGAGAAAAAAATTAGTTTAAAAAATACAAAAAATTAAAAAACATATAAGACCAAACAATCTAAAAAGTCTGACAAAAAATTAAAAAAGAGAAAAGTTAATGCAAAATAAAAAAAAAAGTATGAGAATTTAAAAACGCAAATAAGAAATGAAAGGAAATTTGTGGAAAAAAAAGAAAAGACAAAAGATTTGGAATAAAAAAGAGAAAAATAAAAATTTTTAAAACAGCGAAAAAATTAAAAAAAGTAAAAATGAAAACATATGGAAAAAAAAAAAGCAAAAAGAAGGAAAATTGCAAAGGGAAAAAGTTATTAAGAAATTACAAAGTAGAAAAAATTAAATTAAGAGAAAAAATTAAATAAAATACCAAAAAAGGAAAAAATAAAAAATTAGCGAATCAAAAAAATATAAAAAGACAAAATGAATAATCAAATATAAAATGGAAAAAACTTTTAGTTTATAATTTACAAAGAAAAAGAAAAAAAAATAACAAATAGAGGAAAAAGATATAAAATATGAAAGATGAAAAATAAAATAAAAGAAAGTGCACAAAAAAATAAGTTTGAGGTTTTAAAGTTATAAAGAAGAAAAAAAAAAGGTGTGAACAAAAAGATTTAAGAAAAAAATAAAAAATGAAAATACAAAATATATAAAATAAAATTTGAGAAAAAGAAGAAAAAAATAAAGAATGAAGAGGCAAAAATATGAAATAAAACAAAAAGAAAAAAATTTATAGAAAATTTTAAAACAAAGAAAAACCTGAACGAAAAAGAATGAAAGCACATAAAAAAAAGTAAAAAAAAGAAGAAAAATTATAAAAATGCAACAGAAAATAACCAAGAATGATAAAAGAAAAAAAGATAGAAAAATAAAAAATTCCAAAACTTTATAAAAATTTATGAAATTATGAATAAAGAAAGAAAATAAAATAAGAAAAAAAAATAAAGCAAAAGAAAAAAGATAGATAAAGCACGAAAAAAGAAAAAAAACAAAAATACAACAAAAAATTATAAAAAGTAAGAAAATGAAAAAGGACAAAAATTGAATAAAAATTTCAAAAATGAAATGGAATGACAAAATGAAAAAAAAAATTAGTTTAAAAATTACAAAAAATTAAAAAACATATAAGACCAAACAATCTAAAAAGTCTGACAAAAAATTAAAAAAGAGAAAAGTTAATGCAAAATAAAAAAAAAAAGTATGAGAATTTAAAAACGCAAATAAGAAATGAAAGGAAATTTGTGGAAAAAAAAAGAAAAGACAAAAGATTTGGAATAAAAAAGAGAAAAATAAAAATTTTTAAAACAACGAAAAAATTAAAAAAAGTAAAAATGAAAACATATGGAAAAAAAAAAGCAAAAAGAAGGAAAATTGCAAAGGGAAAAAATTATTAAAAATTTACAAAGTAAAAAAAAATTAGGGAATCAAAATGTAGAAAAGGAAAAAAATAAAAATAAACAAAGTAAGAAAATAAAAAATTAGGGAATCAAAAAATATAAAAAGACAAAATGAATAAAAATTTCAAATATAAAAAGAAAGTGCACAAAAAAAGAAGTTTGAGGTTTTAAAATTACAAAGAAGAAATAAAAAAAGGTGTGAACAAAAAGATTTAAGAAAAAAATAACAAATGAAAATATAAAATATATAAAAAAAATATTTGAGAAAAAAAATGAGAAAAAGAAGAAAAAAATAAAAAATGAAGAGGCAAAAATATGAAATAAAACAAAAAGAAAAAAAATACAAAAAAGGACAAAAATTGAATAAAAATTTCAAAAATGAAATGGAATGACAAAATGAAAAAAAATTAGTCTAAAAAATACAAAAAAATTGAAAAACATATAAGTCCTAACAATATAAAAATTCAGACAAAAAATTAAAAAAGAAAAAAGTTAATGCAAAATAAAAAAAAGTATGAGAATTTAAAAATGCAAATAAGAAATGAAAGGAAATTTGTGGAAAAAAAAAGAGAAGCAAGAAAAGACAAAAGATTTGGAATAAAAAATAGAAAAATAAAAATTTTTAAAACAACGAAAAAATGAAAGCATATGAAAAAAAAGTAAAAAGAAGGAAATTGTGAAGGGAAAAAGTTATTAAAAAATTACAAAGTTGAAAAAAAATAAATTAAGAGAAAAAATTAAATAAAATACCCAGAAAGGAAAAATAAAAATAAACAAAGTAAGAAAATAAAAAATTAGCGAAGCAAAAAAATATAAAAAGACAAATGAATAAAAATTTCAAATATAAAATGGAAAAAACTTTTAGTTTAGAATGTAAAAAGAAAAACAAAAAAAAAAAAACAAATAGAGGAAAAAGATATAAAATATGAAAGATGAAAAATAAAATAAAAGAAAGTGCACAAAAAAAGAAGTTTGAGGTTTTAAAATTATAAAGAAGAAATAAAAATAGGTGTGAACAAAAAGATTTAAGAAAAAAATAAAAAATGAAAATGCAAAATATATAAAATAAAATTTGAGAAAAAGAAGAAAAAAATAAAAAATGAAGAGGCAAAAATATGAAAAAAAAATAAAAAGAAAAAAATTTATAGAAAATTTTAAAACAAAGAAAAAAGTGAACAAAAAAAAAATGAAAGCACATAAAAAAAAAAGTAAAAAAAAGAAGAAAAATTTGAAAGGAGAAAAAGTTAATGAAAAATTATAAAAATGCAATAGAAAATAACCAAGAATGATAAAAGAAAAAAAGATAGAAAAATAAAAAATTCTAAAACTTTATAAAAATTTATGAAATTATAAATAAAGAAAGAAAATAAAATACGAAAAAAAATTAAAGCAAAAGAAAAAAGATAAATAAAGCACAAAAAAAAAAAAATACTACAAAAAATATAAAAAGTAAGAAAATGAAAAAGGACAAAAATTGAATAAAAATTTCAAAAATGAAATGGAATGAAAAAATGAAAAAAATTAGTTTAAAAAATACAAAAAATTGAGAAACATATAAGTTCTAACAATATAAAAAGTTTGAGAATTTAAAAACACAAATAAGAAATGAAAGGAAATTTATGGAAAAAAAAAAGAATTGGAATAAAAAATAGAAAAATAAAATTTTTAAAACGACGAAAAATTAAAATAAGAAAAAAAATTAAAGCAAAAGAAAAAAGATAAATAAAGCATGAAAAAAAAAACAAAAATACAACAAAAAATTATAAAAGGTAAGAAAATGAAAGAGGACAAAAAATGAATAAAAACTTCAAAAATTAAATGGAATGACAAAATGAAAATAAAATTAGTTTAAAAAATAAAAAAAAATTGAAAAACATATAAGACCTAACAATATAAAAAGTCAGACAAAAAATTAAAAAAGAGAAAAGTTAATGCAAAATAAAAAAAAAAGTATGAGAATTTAAAAGCGCAAATAAGAAATGAAAGGAAATTTGAGGAAAAAAAGAGACAAAAGATTTGGAATAAAAAATAGAAAAATAGAAATTTTTAAAACAACAAAAAAAATTAAAACAAGTAAAAATGAAAGCTGATGAAAAAAAAAAAGCAAAAAGAAGGCAAATTATGAAGGGAAAAAGTTATTAAAAAATTACAAAGTAGAAAAAAAAGAAAATAAAAAATAAATTAAGAGAAAAAATTAAATAAAATACCAAAAAAGGAAAAAATAAAAATAAACAAAGTAAGAAAATAAAAAATTAGCGAATCAAAAAATATAAAAAGGCAAAATGAATAAAAATTTCAAATATAAAATGAAAAAAACTATTGGTTCAGAATGTACAAAGAAAACTAAAAAAAAATATAACAAACAGAGGAAAAAGATATAAAATATGAAAGATGAAAAATAAAATAAAAGAAAGTGCACAAAAAAAGAAGTTTGAGGTTTTAAAACTATAAAGAAGAAATAAAAAAAAGGTGTGAACAAAAAGATTTAAGAAAAAAAAATGAAAATACAAAATATATAAAATAAAATTTGAGAAAAAGAAGAAAAAAATAAAAAATGAAGAGGCAAAAATATGAAATAAAAGAAAAAGAAAAAAATTTATAGAAAATTTTAAACCAAAGAAAAAAGTGAACAAAAAAGAATGATGGCATATAAAAAAAAAAGTAAAAAAAAAGAAGAAAAATTTGGAAGGAGAAAAAGTTAATGAAAAAAATATAAAAATGCAATAGAAAATAACCAAGAATGATAAAAGAAAAAAAGATAAAAAAATTAAAAATTCCAAAACTTTATAAAAATTTATGAAATTATGAATAAAGAAAGAAAATAAAATAAGAAAAAAAATTAAAGCAAAAGAAAAAAGATAGATAAAGCACGAAAAAAGGAAAAAAAAACAAAAAATTATAAAAAGTAAGAAAATGAAAAAGGACAAAAATTGAATAAAAATTCCAAAAATGAAATGGAATGACAAAATGAAAAAAAAATTAGTTTAAAAAATACAAAAAATTAAAAAACATATAAGACCAAACAATCTAAAAAGTCTGACAAAAAATTAAAAAAGAGAAAAGTTAATGCAAAATAAAAAAAAAAAAGTATGAGAATTTAAAAACGCAAATAAGAAATGAAAGGAAATTTGTGGAAAAAAAAGAAAAGACAAAAGATTTGGAATAAAAAAGAGAAAAATAAAAATTTTTAAAACAGCGAAAAAATTAAAAAAAGTAAAAATGAAAACATATGGAAAAAAAAAAAGCAAAAAGAAGGAAAATTGCAAAGGGAAAAAGTTATTAAGAAATTACAAAGTAGAAAAAATTAAATTAAGAGAAAAAATTAAATAAAATACCAAAAAAGGAAAAAATAAAAAATTAGCGAATCAAAAAAATATAAAAAGACAAAATGAATAATCAAATATAAAATGGAAAAAACTTTTAGTTTATAATTTACAAAGAAAAAGAAAAAAAAATAACAAATAGAGGAAAAAGATATAAAATATGAAAGATGAAAAATAAAATAAAAGAAAGTGCACAAAAAAATAAGTTTGAGGTTTTAAAGTTATAAAGAAGAAAAAAAAAAGGTGTGAACAAAAAGATTTAAGAAAAAAATAAAAAATGAAAATACAAAATATATAAAATAAAATTTGAGAAAAAGAAGAAAAAAATAAAGAATGAAGAGGCAAAAATATGAAATAAAACAAAAAGAAAAAAATTTATAGAAAATTTTAAAACAAAGAAAAACCTGAACGAAAAAGAATGAAAGCACATAAAAAAAAGTAAAAAAAAGAAGAAAAATTATAAAAATGCAACAGAAAATAACCAAGAATGATAAAAGAAAAAAAGATAGAAAAATAAAAAATTCCAAAACTTTATAAAAATTTATGAAATTATGAATAAAGAAAGAAAATAAAATAAGAAAAAAAAATAAAGCAAAAGAAAAAAGATAGATAAAGCACGAAAAAAGAAAAAAAACAAAAATACAACAAAAAATTATAAAAAGTAAGAAAATGAAAAAGGACAAAAATTGAATAAAAATTTCAAAAATGAAATGGAATGACAAAATGAAAAAAAAAATTAGTTTAAAAATTACAAAAAATTAAAAAACATATAAGACCAAACAATCTAAAAAGTCTGACAAAAAATTAAAAAAGAGAAAAGTTAATGCAAAATAAAAAAAAAAAGTATGAGAATTTAAAAACGCAAATAAGAAATGAAAGGAAATTTGTGGAAAAAAAAAGAAAAGACAAAAGATTTGGAATAAAAAAGAGAAAAATAAAAATTTTTAAAACAACGAAAAAATTAAAAAAAGTAAAAATGAAAACATATGGAAAAAAAAAAGCAAAAAGAAGGAAAATTGCAAAGGGAAAAAATTATTAAAAATTTACAAAGTAAAAAAAAATTAGGGAATCAAAATGTAGAAAAGGAAAAAAAATAAAAATAAACAAAGTAAGAAAATAAAAAATTAGGGAATCAAAAAATATAAAAAGACAAAATGAATAAAAATTTCAAATATAAAAAGAAAGTGCACAAAAAAAGAAGTTTGAGGTTTTAAAATTACAAAGAAGAAATAAAAAAAGGTGTGAACAAAAAGATTTAAGAAAAAAATAACAAATGAAAATATAAAATATATAAAAAAAATATTTGAGAAAAAAAATGAGAAAAAGAAGAAAAAAATAAAAAATGAAGAGGCAAAAATATGAAATAAAACAAAAAGAAAAAAAATACAAAAAAGGACAAAAATTGAATAAAAATTTCAAAAATGAAATGGAATGACAAAATGAAAAAAAATTAGTCTAAAAAATACAAAAAAATTGAAAAACATATAAGTCCTAACAATATAAAAATTCAGACAAAAAATTAAAAAAGAAAAAAGTTAATGCAAAATAAAAAAAAAAGTATGAGAATTTAAAAATGCAAATAAGAAATGAAAGGAAATTTGTGGAAAAAAAAAGAGAAGCAAGAAAAGACAAAAGATTTGGAATAAAAAATAGAAAAATAAAAATTTTTAAAACAACGAAAAAATGAAAGCATATGAAAAAAAAGTAAAAAGAAGGAAATTGTGAAGGGAAAAAGTTATTAAAAAATTACAAAGTTGAAAAAAAATAAATTAAGAGAAAAAATTAAATAAAATACCCAGAAAGGAAAAATAAAAATAAACAAAGTAAGAAAATAAAAAATTAGCGAAGCAAAAAAATATAAAAAGACAAATGAATAAAAATTTCAAATATAAAATGGAAAAAACTTTTAGTTTAGAATGTAAAAAGAAAAACAAAAAAAAAAAAACAAATAGAGGAAAAAGATATAAAATATGAAAGATGAAAAATAAAATAAAAGAAAGTGCACAAAAAAAGAAGTTTGAGGTTTTAAAATTATAAAGAAGAAATAAAAATAGGTGTGAACAAAAAGATTTAAGAAAAAAATAAAAAATGAAAATGCAAAATATATAAAATAAAATTTGAGAAAAAGAAGAAAAAAATAAAAAATGAAGAGGCAAAAATATGAAAAAAAAATAAAAAGAAAAAAATTTATAGAAAATTTTAAAACAAAGAAAAAAGTGAACAAAAAAAAAATGAAAGCACATAAAAAAAAAAGTAAAAAAAAGAAGAAAAATTTGAAAGGAGAAAAAGTTAATGAAAAATTATAAAAATGCAATAGAAAATAACCAAGAATGATAAAAGAAAAAAAGATAGAAAAATAAAAAATTCTAAAACTTTATAAAAATTTATGAAATTATAAATAAAGAAAGAAAATAAAATACGAAAAAAAATTAAAGCAAAAGAAAAAAGATAAATAAAGCACAAAAAAAAAAAAATACTACAAAAAATATAAAAAGTAAGAAAATGAAAAAGGACAAAAATTGAATAAAAATTTCAAAAATGAAATGGAATGAAAAAATGAAAAAAATTAGTTTAAAAAATACAAAAAATTGAGAAACATATAAGTTCTAACAATATAAAAAGTTTGAGAATTTAAAAACACAAATAAGAAATGAAAGGAAATTTATGGAAAAAAAAAAGAATTGGAATAAAAAATAGAAAAATAAAATTTTTAAAACGACGAAAAATTAAAATAAGAAAAAAAATTAAAGCAAAAGAAAAAAGATAAATAAAGCATGAAAAAAAAAACAAAAATACAACAAAAAATTATAAAAGGTAAGAAAATGAAAGAGGACAAAAAATGAATAAAAACTTCAAAAATTAAATGGAATGACAAAATGAAAATAAAATTAGTTTAAAAAATAAAAAAAAATTGAAAAACATATAAGACCTAACAATATAAAAAGTCAGACAAAAAATTAAAAAAGAGAAAAGTTAATGCAAAATAAAAAAAAAAGTATGAGAATTTAAAAGCGCAAATAAGAAATGAAAGGAAATTTGAGGAAAAAAAGAGACAAAAGATTTGGAATAAAAAATAGAAAAATAGAAATTTTTAAAACAACAAAAAAAATTAAAACAAGTAAAAATGAAAGCTGATGAAAAAAAAAAAGCAAAAAGAAGGCAAATTATGAAGGGAAAAAGTTATTAAAAAATTACAAAGTAGAAAAAAAAGAAAATAAAAAATAAATTAAGAGAAAAAATTAAATAAAATACCAAAAAAGGAAAAAATAAAAATAAACAAAGTAAGAAAATAAAAAATTAGCGAATCAAAAAATATAAAAAGGCAAAATGAATAAAAATTTCAAATATAAAATGAAAAAAACTATTGGTTCAGAATGTACAAAGAAAACTAAAAAAAAATATAACAAACAGAGGAAAAAGATATAAAATATGAAAGATGAAAAATAAAATAAAAGAAAGTGCACAAAAAAAGAAGTTTGAGGTTTTAAAACTATAAAGAAGAAATAAAAAAAAGGTGTGAACAAAAAGATTTAAGAAAAAAAAATGAAAATACAAAATATATAAAATAAAATTTGAGAAAAAGAAGAAAAAAATAAAAAATGAAGAGGCAAAAATATGAAATAAAAGAAAAAGAAAAAAATTTATAGAAAATTTTAAACCAAAGAAAAAAGTGAACAAAAAAGAATGATGGCATATAAAAAAAAAAGTAAAAAAAAAGAAGAAAAATTTGGAAGGAGAAAAAGTTAATGAAAAAAATATAAAAATGCAATAGAAAATAACCAAGAATGATAAAAGAAAAAAAGATAAAAAAATTAAAAATTCCAAAACTTTATAAAAATTTATGAAATTATGAATAAAGAAAGAAAATAAAATAAGAAAAAAAATTAAAGCAAAAGAAAAAAGATAGATAAAGCACGAAAAAAGGAAAAAAAAACAAAAAATTATAAAAAGTAAGAAAATGAAAAAGGACAAAAATTGAATAAAAATTCCAAAAATGAAATGGAATGACAAAATGAAAAAAAAATTAGTTTAAAAAATACAAAAAATTAAAAAACATATAAGACCAAACAATCTAAAAAGTCTGACAAAAAATTAAAAAAGAGAAAAGTTAATGCAAAATAAAAAAAAAAAAGTATGAGAATTTAAAAACGCAAATAAGAAATGAAAGGAAATTTGTGGAAAAAAAAGAAAAGACAAAAGATTTGGAATAAAAAAGAGAAAAATAAAAATTTTTAAAACAGCGAAAAAATTAAAAAAAGTAAAAATGAAAACATATGGAAAAAAAAAAAGCAAAAAGAAGGAAAATTGCAAAGGGAAAAAGTTATTAAGAAATTACAAAGTAGAAAAAATTAAATTAAGAGAAAAAATTAAATAAAATACCAAAAAAGGAAAAAATAAAAAATTAGCGAATCAAAAAAATATAAAAAGACAAAATGAATAATCAAATATAAAATGGAAAAAACTTTTAGTTTATAATTTACAAAGAAAAAGAAAAAAAAATAACAAATAGAGGAAAAAGATATAAAATATGAAAGATGAAAAATAAAATAAAAGAAAGTGCACAAAAAAATAAGTTTGAGGTTTTAAAGTTATAAAGAAGAAAAAAAAAAGGTGTGAACAAAAAGATTTAAGAAAAAAATAAAAAATGAAAATACAAAATATATAAAATAAAATTTGAGAAAAAGAAGAAAAAAATAAAGAATGAAGAGGCAAAAATATGAAATAAAACAAAAAGAAAAAAATTTATAGAAAATTTTAAAACAAAGAAAAACCTGAACGAAAAAGAATGAAAGCACATAAAAAAAAGTAAAAAAAAGAAGAAAAATTATAAAAATGCAACAGAAAATAACCAAGAATGATAAAAGAAAAAAAGATAGAAAAATAAAAAATTCCAAAACTTTATAAAAATTTATGAAATTATGAATAAAGAAAGAAAATAAAATAAGAAAAAAAAATAAAGCAAAAGAAAAAAGATAGATAAAGCACGAAAAAAGAAAAAAAACAAAAATACAACAAAAAATTATAAAAAGTAAGAAAATGAAAAAGGACAAAAATTGAATAAAAATTTCAAAAATGAAATGGAATGACAAAATGAAAAAAAAAATTAGTTTAAAAATTACAAAAAATTAAAAAACATATAAGACCAAACAATCTAAAAAGTCTGACAAAAAATTAAAAAAGAGAAAAGTTAATGCAAAATAAAAAAAAAAGTATGAGAATTTAAAAACGCAAATAAGAAATGAAAGGAAATTTGTGGAAAAAAAAAGAAAAGACAAAAGATTTGGAATAAAAAAGAGAAAAATAAAAATTTTTAAAACAACGAAAAAATTAAAAAAAGTAAAAATGAAAACATATGGAAAAAAAAAAGCAAAAAGAAGGAAAATTGCAAAGGGAAAAAATTATTAAAAATTTACAAAGTAAAAAAAAATTAGGGAATCAAAATGTAGAAAAGGAAAAAAAATAAAAATAAACAAAGTAAGAAAATAAAAAATTAGGGAATCAAAAAATATAAAAAGACAAAATGAATAAAAATTTCAAATATAAAAAGAAAGTGCACAAAAAAAGAAGTTTGAGGTTTTAAAATTACAAAGAAGAAATAAAAAAAGGTGTGAACAAAAAGATTTAAGAAAAAAATAACAAATGAAAATATAAAATATATAAAAAAAATATTTGAGAAAAAAAATGAGAAAAAGAAGAAAAAAATAAAAAATGAAGAGGCAAAAATATGAAATAAAACAAAAAGAAAAAAAATACAAAAAAGGACAAAAATTGAATAAAAATTTCAAAAATGAAATGGAATGACAAAATGAAAAAAAATTAGTCTAAAAAATACAAAAAAATTGAAAAACATATAAGTCCTAACAATATAAAAATTCAGACAAAAAATTAAAAAAGAAAAAAGTTAATGCAAAATAAAAAAAAAAGTATGAGAATTTAAAAATGCAAATAAGAAATGAAAGGAAATTTGTGGAAAAAAAAAGAGAAGCAAGAAAAGACAAAAGATTTGGAATAAAAAATAGAAAAATAAAAATTTTTAAAACAACGAAAATATGAAAGCATATGAAAAAAAAGTAAAAAGAAGGAAATTGTGAAGGGAAAAAGTTATTAAAAAATTACAAAGTTGAAAAAAAATAAATTAAGAGAAAAAATTAAATAAAATACCCAGAAAGGAAAAATAAAAATAAACAAAGTAAGAAAATAAAAAATTAGCGAAGCAAAAAAATATAAAAAGACAAATGAATAAAAATTTCAAATATAAAATGGAAAAAACTTTTAGTTTAGAATGTAAAAAGAAAAACAAAAAAAAAAAAACAAATAGAGGAAAAAGATATAAAATATGAAAGATGAAAAATAAAATAAAAGAAAGTGCACAAAAAAAGAAGTTTGAGGTTTTAAAATTATAAAGAAGAAATAAAAATAGGTGTGAACAAAAAGATTTAAGAAAAAAATAAAAAATGAAAATGCAAAATATATAAAATAAAATTTGAGAAAAAGAAGAAAAAAATAAAAAATGAAGAGGCAAAAATATGAAAAAAAAATAAAAAGAAAAAAATTTATAGAAAATTTTAAAACAAAGAAAAAAGTGAACAAAAAAAAAAATGAAAGCACATAAAAAAAAAAGTAAAAAAAAGAAGAAAAATTTGAAAGGAGAAAAAGTTAATGAAAAATTATAAAAATGCAATAGAAAATAACCAAGAATGATAAAAGAAAAAAAGATAGAAAAATAAAAAATTCTAAAACTTTATAAAAATTTATGAAATTATAAATAAAGAAAGAAAATAAAATACGAAAAAAAATTAAAGCAAAAGAAAAAAGATAAATAAAGCACAAAAAAAAAAAAATACTACAAAAAATATAAAAAGTAAGAAAATGAAAAAGGACAAAAATTGAATAAAAATTTCAAAAATGAAATGGAATGAAAAAATGAAAAAAATTAGTTTAAAAAATACAAAAAATTGAGAAACATATAAGTTCTAACAATATAAAAAGTTTGAGAATTTAAAAACACAAATAAGAAATGAAAGGAAATTTATGGAAAAAAAAAAGAATTGGAATAAAAAATAGAAAAATAAAATTTTTAAAACGACGAAAAATTAAAATAAGAAAAAAAATTAAAGCAAAAGAAAAAAGATAAATAAAGCATGAAAAAAAAAAACAAAAATACAACAAAAAATTATAAAAGGTAAGAAAATGAAAGAGGACAAAAAATGAATAAAAACTTCAAAAATTAAATGGAATGACAAAATGAAAATAAAATTAGTTTAAAAAATAAAAAAAAATTGAAAAACATATAAGACCTAACAATATAAAAAGTCAGACAAAAAATTAAAAAAGAGAAAAGTTAATGCAAAATAAAAAAAAAAGTATGAGAATTTAAAAGCGCAAATAAGAAATGAAAGGAAATTTGAGGAAAAAAAGAGACAAAAGATTTGGAATAAAAAATAGAAAAATAGAAATTTTTAAAACAACAAAAAAAATTAAAACAAGTAAAAATGAAAGCTGATGAAAAAAAAAAAGCAAAAAGAAGGCAAATTATGAAGGGAAAAAGTTATTAAAAAATTACAAAGTAGAAAAAAAAGAAAATAAAAAATAAATTAAGAGAAAAAATTAAATAAAATACCAAAAAAGGAAAAAATAAAAATAAACAAAGTAAGAAAATAAAAAATTAGCGAATCAAAAAATATAAAAAGGCAAAATGAATAAAAATTTCAAATATAAAATGAAAAAAACTATTGGTTCAGAATGTACAAAGAAAACTAAAAAAAAATATAACAAACAGAGGAAAAAGATATAAAATATGAAAGATGAAAAATAAAATAAAAGAAAGTGCACAAAAAAAGAAGTTTGAGGTTTTAAAACTATAAAGAAGAAATAAAAAAAAGGTGTGAACAAAAAGATTTAAGAAAAAAAAATGAAAATACAAAATATATAAAATAAAATTTGAGAAAAAGAAGAAAAAAATAAAAAATGAAGAGGCAAAAATATGAAATAAAAGAAAAAGAAAAAAATTTATAGAAAATTTTAAACCAAAGAAAAAAGTGAACAAAAAAGAATGATGGCATATAAAAAAAAAAGTAAAAAAAAAGAAGAAAAATTTGGAAGGAGAAAAAGTTAATGAAAAAAATATAAAAATGCAATAGAAAATAACCAAGAATGATAAAAGAAAAAAAGATAAAAAAATTAAAAATTCCAAAACTTTATAAAAATTTATGAAATTATGAATAAAGAAAGAAAATAAAATAAGAAAAAAAATTAAAGCAAAAGAAAAAAGATAGATAAAGCACGAAAAAAGGAAAAAAAAACAAAAAATTATAAAAAGTAAGAAAATGAAAAAGGACAAAAATTGAATAAAAATTCCAAAAATGAAATGGAATGACAAAATGAAAAAAAAATTAGTTTAAAAAATACAAAAAATTAAAAAACATATAAGACCAAACAATCTAAAAAGTCTGACAAAAAATTAAAAAAGAGAAAAGTTAATGCAAAATAAAAAAAAAAAAGTATGAGAATTTAAAAACGCAAATAAGAAATGAAAGGAAATTTGTGGAAAAAAAAGAAAAGACAAAAGATTTGGAATAAAAAAGAGAAAAATAAAAATTTTTAAAACAGCGAAAAAATTAAAAAAAGTAAAAATGAAAACATATGGAAAAAAAAAAAGCAAAAAGAAGGAAAATTGCAAAGGGAAAAAGTTATTAAGAAATTACAAAGTAGAAAAAATTAAATTAAGAGAAAAAATTAAATAAAATACCAAAAAAGGAAAAAATAAAAAATTAGCGAATCAAAAAAATATAAAAAGACAAAATGAATAATCAAATATAAAATGGAAAAAACTTTTAGTTTATAATTTACAAAGAAAAAGAAAAAAAAATAACAAATAGAGGAAAAAGATATAAAATATGAAAGATGAAAAATAAAATAAAAGAAAGTGCACAAAAAAATAAGTTTGAGGTTTTAAAGTTATAAAGAAGAAAAAAAAAAGGTGTGAACAAAAAGATTTAAGAAAAAAATAAAAAATGAAAATACAAAATATATAAAATAAAATTTGAGAAAAAGAAGAAAAAAATAAAGAATGAAGAGGCAAAAATATGAAATAAAACAAAAAGAAAAAAATTTATAGAAAATTTTAAAACAAAGAAAAACCTGAACGAAAAAGAATGAAAGCACATAAAAAAAAGTAAAAAAAAGAAGAAAAATTATAAAAATGCAACAGAAAATAACCAAGAATGATAAAAGAAAAAAAGATAGAAAAATAAAAAATTCCAAAACTTTATAAAAATTTATGAAATTATGAATAAAGAAAGAAAATAAAATAAGAAAAAAAAATAAAGCAAAAGAAAAAAGATAGATAAAGCACGAAAAAAGAAAAAAAACAAAAATACAACAAAAAATTATAAAAAGTAAGAAAATGAAAAAGGACAAAAATTGAATAAAAATTTCAAAAATGAAATGGAATGACAAAATGAAAAAAAAAATTAGTTTAAAAATTACAAAAAATTAAAAAACATATAAGACCAAACAATCTAAAAAGTCTGACAAAAAATTAAAAAAGAGAAAAGTTAATGCAAAATAAAAAAAAAAGTATGAGAATTTAAAAACGCAAATAAGAAATGAAAGGAAATTTGTGGAAAAAAAAAGAAAAGACAAAAGATTTGGAATAAAAAAGAGAAAAATAAAAATTTTTAAAACAACGAAAAAATTAAAAAAAGTAAAAATGAAAACATATGGAAAAAAAAAAGCAAAAAGAAGGAAAATTGCAAAGGGAAAAAATTATTAAAAATTTACAAAGTAAAAAAAAATTAGGGAATCAAAATGTAGAAAAGGAAAAAAAATAAAAATAAACAAAGTAAGAAAATAAAAAATTAGGGAATCAAAAAATATAAAAAGACAAAATGAATAAAAATTTCAAATATAAAAAGAAAGTGCACAAAAAAAGAAGTTTGAGGTTTTAAAATTACAAAGAAGAAATAAAAAAAGGTGTGAACAAAAAGATTTAAGAAAAAAATAACAAATGAAAATATAAAATATATAAAAAAAATATTTGAGAAAAAAAATGAGAAAAAGAAGAAAAAAATAAAAAATGAAGAGGCAAAAATATGAAATAAAACAAAAAGAAAAAAAATACAAAAAAGGACAAAAATTGAATAAAAATTTCAAAAATGAAATGGAATGACAAAATGAAAAAAAATTAGTCTAAAAAATACAAAAAAATTGAAAAACATATAAGTCCTAACAATATAAAAATTCAGACAAAAAATTAAAAAAGAAAAAAGTTAATGCAAAATAAAAAAAAAGTATGAGAATTTAAAAATGCAAATAAGAAATGAAAGGAAATTTGTGGAAAAAAAAAGAGAAGCAAGAAAAGACAAAAGATTTGGAATAAAAAATAGAAAAATAAAAATTTTTAAAACAACGAAAAAATGAAAGCATATGAAAAAAAAGTAAAAAGAAGGAAATTGTGAAGGGAAAAAGTTATTAAAAAATTACAAAGTTGAAAAAAAATAAATTAAGAGAAAAAATTAAATAAAATACCCAGAAAGGAAAAATAAAAATAAACAAAGTAAGAAAATAAAAAATTAGCGAAGCAAAAAAATATAAAAAGACAAATGAATAAAAATTTCAAATATAAAATGGAAAAAACTTTTAGTTTAGAATGTAAAAAGAAAAACAAAAAAAAAAAAACAAATAGAGGAAAAAGATATAAAATATGAAAGATGAAAAATAAAATAAAAGAAAGTGCACAAAAAAAGAAGTTTGAGGTTTTAAAATTATAAAGAAGAAATAAAAATAGGTGTGAACAAAAAGATTTAAGAAAAAAATAAAAAATGAAAATGCAAAATATATAAAATAAAATTTGAGAAAAAGAAGAAAAAAATAAAAAATGAAGAGGCAAAAATATGAAAAAAAAATAAAAAGAAAAAAATTTATAGAAAATTTTAAAACAAAGAAAAAAGTGAACAAAAAAAAAATGAAAGCACATAAAAAAAAAAGTAAAAAAAAGAAGAAAAATTTGAAAGGAGAAAAAGTTAATGAAAAATTATAAAAATGCAATAGAAAATAACCAAGAATGATAAAAGAAAAAAAGATAGAAAAATAAAAAATTCTAAAACTTTATAAAAATTTATGAAATTATAAATAAAGAAAGAAAATAAAATACGAAAAAAAATTAAAGCAAAAGAAAAAAGATAAATAAAGCACAAAAAAAAAAAAATACTACAAAAAATATAAAAAGTAAGAAAATGAAAAAGGACAAAAATTGAATAAAAATTTCAAAAATGAAATGGAATGAAAAAATGAAAAAAATTAGTTTAAAAAATACAAAAAATTGAGAAACATATAAGTTCTAACAATATAAAAAGTTTGAGAATTTAAAAACACAAATAAGAAATGAAAGGAAATTTATGGAAAAAAAAAAGAATTGGAATAAAAAATAGAAAAATAAAATTTTTAAAACGACGAAAAATTAAAATAAGAAAAAAAATTAAAGCAAAAGAAAAAAGATAAATAAAGCATGAAAAAAAAAACAAAAATACAACAAAAAATTATAAAAGGTAAGAAAATGAAAGAGGACAAAAAATGAATAAAAACTTCAAAAATTAAATGGAATGACAAAATGAAAATAAAATTAGTTTAAAAAATAAAAAAAAATTGAAAAACATATAAGACCTAACAATATAAAAAGTCAGACAAAAAATTAAAAAAGAGAAAAGTTAATGCAAAATAAAAAAAAAAGTATGAGAATTTAAAAGCGCAAATAAGAAATGAAAGGAAATTTGAGGAAAAAAAGAGACAAAAGATTTGGAATAAAAAATAGAAAAATAGAAATTTTTAAAACAACAAAAAAAATTAAAACAAGTAAAAATGAAAGCTGATGAAAAAAAAAAAGCAAAAAGAAGGCAAATTATGAAGGGAAAAAGTTATTAAAAAATTACAAAGTAGAAAAAAAAGAAAATAAAAAATAAATTAAGAGAAAAAATTAAATAAAATACCAAAAAAGGAAAAAATAAAAATAAACAAAGTAAGAAAATAAAAAATTAGCGAATCAAAAAATATAAAAAGGCAAAATGAATAAAAATTTCAAATATAAAATGAAAAAAACTATTGGTTCAGAATGTACAAAGAAAACTAAAAAAAAATATAACAAACAGAGGAAAAAGATATAAAATATGAAAGATGAAAAATAAAATAAAAGAAAGTGCACAAAAAAAGAAGTTTGAGGTTTTAAAACTATAAAGAAGAAATAAAAAAAAGGTGTGAACAAAAAGATTTAAGAAAAAAAAATGAAAATACAAAATATATAAAATAAAATTTGAGAAAAAGAAGAAAAAAATAAAAAATGAAGAGGCAAAAATATGAAATAAAAGAAAAAGAAAAAAATTTATAGAAAATTTTAAACCAAAGAAAAAAGTGAACAAAAAAGAATGATGGCATATAAAAAAAAAAGTAAAAAAAAAGAAGAAAAATTTGGAAGGAGAAAAAGTTAATGAAAAAAATATAAAAATGCAATAGAAAATAACCAAGAATGATAAAAGAAAAAAAGATAAAAAAATTAAAAATTCCAAAACTTTATAAAAATTTATGAAATTATGAATAAAGAAAGAAAATAAAATAAGAAAAAAAATTAAAGCAAAAGAAAAAAGATAGATAAAGCACGAAAAAAGGAAAAAAAAACAAAAAATTATAAAAAGTAAGAAAATGAAAAAGGACAAAAATTGAATAAAAATTCCAAAAATGAAATGGAATGACAAAATGAAAAAAAAATTATTTTAAAAAATACAAAAAATTAAAAAACATATAAGACCAAACAATCTAAAAAGTCTGACAAAAAATTAAAAAAGAGAAAAGTTAATGCAAAATAAAAAAAAAAAAGTATGAGAATTTAAAAACGCAAATAAGAAATGAAAGGAAATTTGTGGAAAAAAAAGAAAAGACAAAAGATTTGGAATAAAAAAGAGAAAAATAAAAATTTTTAAAACAGCGAAAAAATTAAAAAAAGTAAAAATGAAAACATATGGAAAAAAAAAAAGCAAAAAGAAGGAAAATTGCAAAGGGAAAAAGTTATTAAGAAATTACAAAGTAGAAAAAATTAAATTAAGAGAAAAAATTAAATAAAATACCAAAAAAGGAAAAAATAAAAAATTAGCGAATCAAAAAAATATAAAAAGACAAAATGAATAATCAAATATAAAATGGAAAAAACTTTTAGTTTATAATTTACAAAGAAAAAGAAAAAAAAATAACAAATAGAGGAAAAAGATATAAAATATGAAAGATGAAAAATAAAATAAAAGAAAGTGCACAAAAAAATAAGTTTGAGGTTTTAAAGTTATAAAGAAGAAAAAAAAAAGGTGTGAACAAAAAGATTTAAGAAAAAAATAAAAAATGAAAATACAAAATATATAAAATAAAATTTGAGAAAAAGAAGAAAAAAATAAAGAATGAAGAGGCAAAAATATGAAATAAAACAAAAAGAAAAAAATTTATAGAAAATTTTAAAACAAAGAAAAACCTGAACGAAAAAGAATGAAAGCACATAAAAAAAAGTAAAAAAAAGAAGAAAAATTATAAAAATGCAACAGAAAATAACCAAGAATGATAAAAGAAAAAAAGATAGAAAAATAAAAAATTCCAAAACTTTATAAAAATTTATGAAATTATGAATAAAGAAAGAAAATAAAATAAGAAAAAAAAATAAAGCAAAAGAAAAAAGATAGATAAAGCACGAAAAAAGAAAAAAAACAAAAATACAACAAAAAATTATAAAAAGTAAGAAAATGAAAAAGGACAAAAATTGAATAAAAATTTCAAAAATGAAATGGAATGACAAAATGAAAAAAAAAATTAGTTTAAAAATTACAAAAAATTAAAAAACATATAAGACCAAACAATCTAAAAAGTCTGACAAAAAATTAAAAAAGAGAAAAGTTAATGCAAAATAAAAAAAAAAGTATGAGAATTTAAAAACGCAAATAAGAAATGAAAGGAAATTTGTGGAAAAAAAAAGAAAAGACAAAAGATTTGGAATAAAAAAGAGAAAAATAAAAATTTTTAAAACAACGAAAAAATTAAAAAAAGTAAAAATGAAAACATATGGAAAAAAAAAAGCAAAAAGAAGGAAAATTGCAAAGGGAAAAAATTATTAAAAATTTACAAAGTAAAAAAAAATTAGGGAATCAAAATGTAGAAAAGGAAAAAAAATAAAAATAAACAAAGTAAGAAAATAAAAAATTAGGGAATCAAAAAATATAAAAAGACAAAATGAATAAAAATTTCAAATATAAAAAGAAAGTGCACAAAAAAAGAAGTTTGAGGTTTTAAAATTACAAAGAAGAAATAAAAAAAGGTGTGAACAAAAAGATTTAAGAAAAAAATAACAAATGAAAATATAAAATATATAAAAAAAATATTTGAGAAAAAAAATGAGAAAAAGAAGAAAAAAATAAAAAATGAAGAGGCAAAAATATGAAATAAAACAAAAAGAAAAAAAATACAAAAAAGGACAAAAATTGAATAAAAATTTCAAAAATGAAATGGAATGACAAAATGAAAAAAAATTAGTCTAAAAAATACAAAAAAATTGAAAAACATATAAGTCCTAACAATATAAAAATTCAGACAAAAAATTAAAAAAGAAAAAAGTTAATGCAAAATAAAAAAAAAGTATGAGAATTTAAAAATGCAAATAAGAAATGAAAGGAAATTTGTGGAAAAAAAAAGAGAAGCAAGAAAAGACAAAAGATTTGGAATAAAAAATAGAAAAATAAAAATTTTTAAAACAACGAAAAAATGAAAGCATATGAAAAAAAAGTAAAAAGAAGGAAATTGTGAAGGGAAAAAGTTATTAAAAAATTACAAAGTTGAAAAAAAATAAATTAAGAGAAAAAATTAAATAAAATACCCAGAAAGGAAAAATAAAAATAAACAAAGTAAGAAAATAAAAAATTAGCGAAGCAAAAAAATATAAAAAGACAAATGAATAAAAATTTCAAATATAAAATGGAAAAAACTTTTAGTTTAGAATGTAAAAAGAAAAACAAAAAAAAAAAAAACAAATAGAGGAAAAAGATATAAAATATGAAAGATGAAAAATAAAATAAAAGAAAGTGCACAAAAAAAGAAGTTTGAGGTTTTAAAATTATAAAGAAGAAATAAAAATAGGTGTGAACAAAAAGATTTAAGAAAAAAATAAAAAATGAAAATGCAAAATATATAAAATAAAATTTGAGAAAAAGAAGAAAAAAATAAAAAATGAAGAGGCAAAAATATGAAAAAAAAATAAAAAGAAAAAAATTTATAGAAAATTTTAAAACAAAGAAAAAAGTGAACAAAAAAAAAATGAAAGCACATAAAAAAAAAAGTAAAAAAAAGAAGAAAAATTTGAAAGGAGAAAAAGTTAATGAAAAATTATAAAAATGCAATAGAAAATAACCAAGAATGATAAAAGAAAAAAAGATAGAAAAATAAAAAATTCTAAAACTTTATAAAAATTTATGAAATTATAAATAAAGAAAGAAAATAAAATACGAAAAAAAATTAAAGCAAAAGAAAAAAGATAAATAAAGCACAAAAAAAAAAAATACTACAAAAAATATAAAAAGTAAGAAAATGAAAAAGGACAAAAATTGAATAAAAATTTCAAAAATGAAATGGAATGAAAAAATGAAAAAAATTAGTTTAAAAAATACAAAAAATTGAGAAACATATAAGTTCTAACAATATAAAAAGTTTGAGAATTTAAAAACACAAATAAGAAATGAAAGGAAATTTATGGAAAAAAAAAAGAATTGGAATAAAAAATAGAAAAATAAAATTTTTAAAACGACGAAAAATTAAAATAAGAAAAAAAATTAAAGCAAAAGAAAAAAGATAAATAAAGCATGAAAAAAAAAACAAAAATACAACAAAAAATTATAAAAGGTAAGAAAATGAAAGAGGACAAAAAATGAATAAAAACTTCAAAAATTAAATGGAATGACAAAATGAAAATAAAATTAGTTTAAAAAATAAAAAAAAATTGAAAAACATATAAGACCTAACAATATAAAAAGTCAGACAAAAAATTAAAAAAGAGAAAAGTTAATGCAAAATAAAAAAAAAGTATGAGAATTTAAAAGCGCAAATAAGAAATGAAAGGAAATTTGAGGAAAAAAAGAGACAAAAGATTTGGAATAAAAAATAGAAAAATAGAAATTTTTAAAACAACAAAAAAAATTAAAACAAGTAAAAATGAAAGCTGATGAAAAAAAAAAAGCAAAAAGAAGGCAAATTATGAAGGGAAAAAGTTATTAAAAAATTACAAAGTAGAAAAAAAAGAAAATAAAAAATAAATTAAGAGAAAAAATTAAATAAAATACCAAAAAAGGAAAAAATAAAAATAAACAAAGTAAGAAAATAAAAAATTAGCGAATCAAAAAATATAAAAAGGCAAAATGAATAAAAATTTCAAATATAAAATGAAAAAAACTATTGGTTCAGAATGTACAAAGAAAACTAAAAAAAAATATAACAAACAGAGGAAAAAGATATAAAATATGAAAGATGAAAAATAAAATAAAAGAAAGTGCACAAAAAAAGAAGTTTGAGGTTTTAAAACTATAAAGAAGAAATAAAAAAAAGGTGTGAACAAAAAGATTTAAGAAAAAAAAATGAAAATACAAAATATATAAAATAAAATTTGAGAAAAAGAAGAAAAAAATAAAAAATGAAGAGGCAAAAATATGAAATAAAAGAAAAAGAAAAAAATTTATAGAAAATTTTAAACCAAAGAAAAAAGTGAACAAAAAAGAATGATGGCATATAAAAAAAAAAGTAAAAAAAAAGAAGAAAAATTTGGAAGGAGAAAAAGTTAATGAAAAAAAATATAAAAATGCAATAGAAAATAACCAAGAATGATAAAAGAAAAAAAGATAAAAAAATTAAAAATTCCAAAACTTTATAAAAATTTATGAAATTATGAATAAAGAAAGAAAATAAAATAAGAAAAAAAATTAAAGCAAAAGAAAAAAGATAGATAAAGCACGAAAAAAGGAAAAAAAAACAAAAAATTATAAAAAGTAAGAAAATGAAAAAGGACAAAAATTGAATAAAAATTCCAAAAATGAAATGGAATGACAAAATGAAAAAAAAATTAGTTTAAAAAATACAAAAAATTAAAAAACATATAAGACCAAACAATCTAAAAAGTCTGACAAAAAATTAAAAAAGAGAAAAGTTAATGCAAAATAAAAAAAAAAAAGTATGAGAATTTAAAAACGCAAATAAGAAATGAAAGGAAATTTGTGGAAAAAAAAGAAAAGACAAAAGATTTGGAATAAAAAAGAGAAAAATAAAAATTTTTAAAACAGCGAAAAAATTAAAAAAAGTAAAAATGAAAACATATGGAAAAAAAAAAAGCAAAAAGAAGGAAAATTGCAAAGGGAAAAAGTTATTAAGAAATTACAAAGTAGAAAAAATTAAATTAAGAGAAAAAATTAAATAAAATACCAAAAAAGGAAAAAATAAAAAATTAGCGAATCAAAAAAATATAAAAAGACAAAATGAATAATCAAATATAAAATGGAAAAAACTTTTAGTTTATAATTTACAAAGAAAAAGAAAAAAAAATAACAAATAGAGGAAAAAGATATAAAATATGAAAGATGAAAAATAAAATAAAAGAAAGTGCACAAAAAAATAAGTTTGAGGTTTTAAAGTTATAAAGAAGAAAAAAAAAAGGTGTGAACAAAAAGATTTAAGAAAAAAATAAAAAATGAAAATACAAAATATATAAAATAAAATTTGAGAAAAAGAAGAAAAAAATAAAGAATGAAGAGGCAAAAATATGAAATAAAACAAAAAGAAAAAAATTTATAGAAAATTTTAAAACAAAGAAAAACCTGAACGAAAAAGAATGAAAGCACATAAAAAAAAGTAAAAAAAAGAAGAAAAATTATAAAAATGCAACAGAAAATAACCAAGAATGATAAAAGAAAAAAAGATAGAAAAATAAAAAATTCCAAAACTTTATAAAAATTTATGAAATTATGAATAAAGAAAGAAAATAAAATAAGAAAAAAAAATAAAGCAAAAGAAAAAAGATAGATAAAGCACGAAAAAAGAAAAAAAACAAAAATACAACAAAAAATTATAAAAAGTAAGAAAATGAAAAAGGACAAAAATTGAATAAAAATTTCAAAAATGAAATGGAATGACAAAATGAAAAAAAAAATTAGTTTAAAAATTACAAAAAATTAAAAAACATATAAGACCAAACAATCTAAAAAGTCTGACAAAAAATTAAAAAAGAGAAAAGTTAATGCAAAATAAAAAAAAAAGTATGAGAATTTAAAAACGCAAATAAGAAATGAAAGGAAATTTGTGGAAAAAAAAAGAAAAGACAAAAGATTTGGAATAAAAAAGAGAAAAATAAAAATTTTTAAAACAACGAAAAAATTAAAAAAAGTAAAAATGAAAACATATGGAAAAAAAAAAGCAAAAAGAAGGAAAATTGCAAAGGGAAAAAATTATTAAAAATTTACAAAGTAAAAAAAAATTAGGGAATCAAAATGTAGAAAAGGAAAAAAAATAAAAATAAACAAAGTAAGAAAATAAAAAATTAGGGAATCAAAAAATATAAAAAGACAAAATGAATAAAAATTTCAAATATAAAAAGAAAGTGCACAAAAAAAGAAGTTTGAGGTTTTAAAATTACAAAGAAGAAATAAAAAAAGGTGTGAACAAAAAGATTTAAGAAAAAAATAACAAATGAAAATATAAAATATATAAAAAAAATATTTGAGAAAAAAAATGAGAAAAAGAAGAAAAAAATAAAAAATGAAGAGGCAAAAATATGAAATAAAACAAAAAGAAAAAAAATACAAAAAAGGACAAAAATTGAATAAAAATTTCAAAAATGAAATGGAATGACAAAATGAAAAAAAATTAGTCTAAAAAATACAAAAAAATTGAAAAACATATAAGTCCTAACAATATAAAAATTCAGACAAAAAATTAAAAAAGAAAAAAGTTAATGCAAAATAAAAAAAAAGTATGAGAATTTAAAAATGCAAATAAGAAATGAAAGGAAATTTGTGGAAAAAAAAAGAGAAGCAAGAAAAGACAAAAGATTTGGAATAAAAAATAGAAAAATAAAAATTTTTAAAACAACGAAAAAATGAAAGCATATGAAAAAAAAGTAAAAAGAAGGAAATTGTGAAGGGAAAAAGTTATTAAAAAATTACAAAGTTGAAAAAAAATAAATTAAGAGAAAAAATTAAATAAAATACCCAGAAAGGAAAAATAAAAATAAACAAAGTAAGAAAATAAAAAATTAGCGAAGCAAAAAAATATAAAAAGACAAATGAATAAAAATTTCAAATATAAAATGGAAAAAACTTTTAGTTTAGAATGTAAAAAGAAAAACAAAAAAAAAAAAAACAAATAGAGGAAAAAGATATAAAATATGAAAGATGAAAAATAAAATAAAAGAAAGTGCACAAAAAAAGAAGTTTGAGGTTTTAAAATTATAAAGAAGAAATAAAAATAGGTGTGAACAAAAAGATTTAAGAAAAAAATAAAAAATGAAAATGCAAAATATATAAAATAAAATTTGAGAAAAAGAAGAAAAAAATAAAAAATGAAGAGGCAAAAATATGAAAAAAAAATAAAAAGAAAAAAATTTATAGAAAATTTTAAAACAAAGAAAAAAGTGAACAAAAAAAAAATGAAAGCACATAAAAAAAAAAGTAAAAAAAAGAAGAAAAATTTGAAAGGAGAAAAAGTTAATGAAAAATTATAAAAATGCAATAGAAAATAACCAAGAATGATAAAAGAAAAAAAGATAGAAAAATAAAAAATTCTAAAACTTTATAAAAATTTATGAAATTATAAATAAAGAAAGAAAATAAAATACGAAAAAAAATTAAAGCAAAAGAAAAAAGATAAATAAAGCACAAAAAAAAAAAAATACTACAAAAAATATAAAAAGTAAGAAAATGAAAAAGGACAAAAATTGAATAAAAATTTCAAAAATGAAATGGAATGAAAAAATGAAAAAAATTAGTTTAAAAAATACAAAAAATTGAGAAACATATAAGTTCTAACAATATAAAAAGTTTGAGAATTTAAAAACACAAATAAGAAATGAAAGGAAATTTATGGAAAAAAAAAAGAATTGGAATAAAAAATAGAAAAATAAAATTTTTAAAACGACGAAAAATTAAAATAAGAAAAAAAATTAAAGCAAAAGAAAAAAGATAAATAAAGCATGAAAAAAAAAACAAAAATACAACAAAAAATTATAAAAGGTAAGAAAATGAAAGAGGACAAAAAATGAATAAAAACTTCAAAAATTAAATGGAATGACAAAATGAAAATAAAATTAGTTTAAAAAATAAAAAAAAATTGAAAAACATATAAGACCTAACAATATAAAAAGTCAGACAAAAAATTAAAAAAGAGAAAAGTTAATGCAAAATAAAAAAAAAAGTATGAGAATTTAAAAGCGCAAATAAGAAATGAAAGGAAATTTGAGGAAAAAAAGAGACAAAAGATTTGGAATAAAAAATAGAAAAATAGAAATTTTTAAAACAACAAAAAAAATTAAAACAAGTAAAAATGAAAGCTGATGAAAAAAAAAAAGCAAAAAGAAGGCAAATTATGAAGGGAAAAAGTTATTAAAAAATTACAAAGTAGAAAAAAAAGAAAATAAAAAATAAATTAAGAGAAAAAATTAAATAAAATACCAAAAAAGGAAAAAATAAAAATAAACAAAGTAAGAAAATAAAAAATTAGCGAATCAAAAAATATAAAAAGGCAAAATGAATAAAAATTTCAAATAT
This sequence comes from Durio zibethinus, assembly GCF_047325235.1. Lineage (NCBI taxonomy): Eukaryota > Viridiplantae > Streptophyta > Magnoliopsida > Malvales > Malvaceae > Durio > Durio zibethinus. The sequence goes on along the minus strand of NC_143180.1, from coordinate 11,280,724 downwards.
AAAATGAAAAAAACTATTGGTTCAGAATGTACAAAGAAAACTAAAAAAAAATATAACAAACAGAGGAAAAAGATATAAAATATGAAAGATGAAAAATAAAATAAAAGAAAGTGCACAAAAAAAGAAGTTTGAGGTTTTAAAACTATAAAGAAGAAATAAAAAAAAGGTGTGAACAAAAAGATTTAAGAAAAAAAAATGAAAATACAAAATATATAAAATAAAATTTGAGAAAAAGAAGAAAAAAATAAAAAATGAAGAGGCAAAAATATGAAATAAAAGAAAAAGAAAAAAATTTATAGAAAATTTTAAACCAAAGAAAAAAGTGAACAAAAAAGAATGATGGCATATAAAAAAAAAAGTAAAAAAAAAGAAGAAAAATTTGGAAGGAGAAAAAGTTAATGAAAAAAATATAAAAATGCAATAGAAAATAACCAAGAATGATAAAAGAAAAAAAGATAAAAAAATTAAAAATTCCAAAACTTTATAAAAATTTATGAAATTATGAATAAAGAAAGAAAATAAAATAAGAAAAAAAATTAAAGCAAAAGAAAAAAGATAGATAAAGCACGAAAAAAGGAAAAAAAAACAAAAAATTATAAAAAGTAAGAAAATGAAAAAGGACAAAAATTGAATAAAAATTCCAAAAATGAAATGGAATGACAAAATGAAAAAAAAATTAGTTTAAAAAATACAAAAAATTAAAAAACATATAAGACCAAACAATCTAAAAAGTCTGACAAAAAATTAAAAAAGAGAAAAGTTAATGCAAAATAAAAAAAAAAAAGTATGAGAATTTAAAAACGCAAATAAGAAATGAAAGGAAATTTGTGGAAAAAAAAGAAAAGACAAAAGATTTGGAATAAAAAAGAGAAAAATAAAAATTTTTAAAACAGCGAAAAAATTAAAAAAAGTAAAAATGAAAACATATGGAAAAAAAAAAAGCAAAAAGAAGGAAAATTGCAAAGGGAAAAAGTTATTAAGAAATTACAAAGTAGAAAAAATTAAATTAAGAGAAAAAATTAAATAAAATACCAAAAAAGGAAAAAATAAAAAATTAGCGAATCAAAAAAATATAAAAAGACAAAATGAATAATCAAATATAAAATGGAAAAAACTTTTAGTTTATAATTTACAAAGAAAAAGAAAAAAAAATAACAAATAGAGGAAAAAGATATAAAATATGAAAGATGAAAAATAAAATAAAAGAAAGTGCACAAAAAAATAAGTTTGAGGTTTTAAAGTTATAAAGAAGAAAAAAAAAAGGTGTGAACAAAAAGATTTAAGAAAAAAATAAAAAATGAAAATACAAAATATATAAAATAAAATTTGAGAAAAAGAAGAAAAAAATAAAGAATGAAGAGGCAAAAATATGAAATAAAACAAAAAGAAAAAAATTTATAGAAAATTTTAAAACAAAGAAAAACCTGAACGAAAAAGAATGAAAGCACATAAAAAAAAGTAAAAAAAAGAAGAAAAATTATAAAAATGCAACAGAAAATAACCAAGAATGATAAAAGAAAAAAAGATAGAAAAATAAAAAATTCCAAAACTTTATAAAAATTTATGAAATTATGAATAAAGAAAGAAAATAAAATAAGAAAAAAAAATAAAGCAAAAGAAAAAAGATAGATAAAGCACGAAAAAAGAAAAAAAACAAAAATACAACAAAAAATTATAAAAAGTAAGAAAATGAAAAAGGACAAAAATTGAATAAAAATTTCAAAAATGAAATGGAATGACAAAATGAAAAAAAAAATTAGTTTAAAAATTACAAAAAATTAAAAAACATATAAGACCAAACAATCTAAAAAGTCTGACAAAAAATTAAAAAAGAGAAAAGTTAATGCAAAATAAAAAAAAAAGTATGAGAATTTAAAAACGCAAATAAGAAATGAAAGGAAATTTGTGGAAAAAAAAAGAAAAGACAAAAGATTTGGAATAAAAAAGAGAAAAATAAAAATTTTTAAAACAACGAAAAAATTAAAAAAAGTAAAAATGAAAACATATGGAAAAAAAAAAGCAAAAAGAAGGAAAATTGCAAAGGGAAAAAATTATTAAAAATTTACAAAGTAAAAAAAAATTAGGGAATCAAAATGTAGAAAAGGAAAAAAAATAAAAATAAACAAAGTAAGAAAATAAAAAATTAGGGAATCAAAAAATATAAAAAGACAAAATGAATAAAAATTTCAAATATAAAAAGAAAGTGCACAAAAAAAGAAGTTTGAGGTTTTAAAATTACAAAGAAGAAATAAAAAAAGGTGTGAACAAAAAGATTTAAGAAAAAAATAACAAATGAAAATATAAAATATATAAAAAAAATATTTGAGAAAAAAAATGAGAAAAAGAAGAAAAAAATAAAAAATGAAGAGGCAAAAATATGAAATAAAACAAAAAGAAAAAAAATACAAAAAAGGACAAAAATTGAATAAAAATTTCAAAAATGAAATGGAATGACAAAATGAAAAAAAATTAGTCTAAAAAATACAAAAAAATTGAAAAACATATAAGTCCTAACAATATAAAAATTCAGACAAAAAATTAAAAAAGAAAAAAGTTAATGCAAAATAAAAAAAAAGTATGAGAATTTAAAAATGCAAATAAGAAATGAAAGGAAATTTGTGGAAAAAAAAAGAGAAGCAAGAAAAGACAAAAGATTTGGAATAAAAAATAGAAAAATAAAAATTTTTAAAACAACGAAAAAATGAAAGCATATGAAAAAAAAGTAAAAAGAAGGAAATTGTGAAGGGAAAAAGTTATTAAAAAATTACAAAGTTGAAAAAAAATAAATTAAGAGAAAAAATTAAATAAAATACCCAGAAAGGAAAAATAAAAATAAACAAAGTAAGAAAATAAAAAATTAGCGAAGCAAAAAAATATAAAAAGACAAATGAATAAAAATTTCAAATATAAAATGGAAAAAACTTTTAGTTTAGAATGTAAAAAGAAAAACAAAAAAAAAAAAACAAATAGAGGAAAAAGATATAAAATATGAAAGATGAAAAATAAAATAAAAGAAAGTGCACAAAAAAAGAAGTTTGAGGTTTTAAAATTATAAAGAAGAAATAAAAATAGGTGTGAACAAAAAGATTTAAGAAAAAAATAAAAAATGAAAATGCAAAATATATAAAATAAAATTTGAGAAAAAGAAGAAAAAAATAAAAAATGAAGAGGCAAAAATATGAAAAAAAAATAAAAAGAAAAAAATTTATAGAAAATTTTAAAACAAAGAAAAAAGTGAACAAAAAAAAAATGAAAGCACATAAAAAAAAAAGTAAAAAAAAGAAGAAAAATTTGAAAGGAGAAAAAGTTAATGAAAAATTATAAAAATGCAATAGAAAATAACCAAGAATGATAAAAGAAAAAAAGATAGAAAAATAAAAAATTCTAAAACTTTATAAAAATTTATGAAATTATAAATAAAGAAAGAAAATAAAATACGAAAAAAAATTAAAGCAAAAGAAAAAAGATAAATAAAGCACAAAAAAAAAAAATACTACAAAAAATATAAAAAGTAAGAAAATGAAAAAGGACAAAAATTGAATAAAAATTTCAAAAATGAAATGGAATGAAAAAATGAAAAAAATTAGTTTAAAAAATACAAAAAATTGAGAAACATATAAGTTCTAACAATATAAAAAGTTTGAGAATTTAAAAACACAAATAAGAAATGAAAGGAAATTTATGGAAAAAAAAAAGAATTGGAATAAAAAATAGAAAAATAAAATTTTTAAAACGACGAAAAATTAAAATAAGAAAAAAAATTAAAGCAAAAGAAAAAAGATAAATAAAGCATGAAAAAAAAAACAAAAATACAACAAAAAATTATAAAAGGTAAGAAAATGAAAGAGGACAAAAAATGAATAAAAACTTCAAAAATTAAATGGAATGACAAAATGAAAATAAAATTAGTTTAAAAAATAAAAAAAAATTGAAAAACATATAAGACCTAACAATATAAAAAGTCAGACAAAAAATTAAAAAAGAGAAAAGTTAATGCAAAATAAAAAAAAAAGTATGAGAATTTAAAAGCGCAAATAAGAAATGAAAGGAAATTTGAGGAAAAAAAGAGACAAAAGATTTGGAATAAAAAATAGAAAAATAGAAATTTTTAAAACAACAAAAAAAATTAAAACAAGTAAAAATGAAAGCTGATGAAAAAAAAAAAGCAAAAAGAAGGCAAATTATGAAGGGAAAAAGTTATTAAAAAATTACAAAGTAGAAAAAAAAGAAAATAAAAAATAAATTAAGAGAAAAAATTAAATAAAATACCAAAAAAGGAAAAAATAAAAATAAACAAAGTAAGAAAATAAAAAATTAGCGAATCAAAAAATATAAAAAGGCAAAATGAATAAAAATTTCAAATATAAAATGAAAAAAACTATTGGTTCAGAATGTACAAAGAAAACTAAAAAAAAATATAACAAACAGAGGAAAAAGATATAAAATATGAAAGATGAAAAATAAAATAAAAGAAAGTGCACAAAAAAAGAAGTTTGAGGTTTTAAAACTATAAAGAAGAAATAAAAAAAAGGTGTGAACAAAAAGATTTAAGAAAAAAAAATGAAAATACAAAATATATAAAATAAAATTTGAGAAAAAGAAGAAAAAAATAAAAAATGAAGAGGCAAAAATATGAAATAAAAGAAAAAGAAAAAAATTTATAGAAAATTTTAAACCAAAGAAAAAAGTGAACAAAAAAGAATGATGGCATATAAAAAAAAAAGTAAAAAAAAAGAAGAAAAATTTGGAAGGAGAAAAAGTTAATGAAAAAAATATAAAAATGCAATAGAAAATAACCAAGAATGATAAAAGAAAAAAAGATAAAAAAATTAAAAATTCCAAAACTTTATAAAAATTTATGAAATTATGAATAAAGAAAGAAAATAAAATAAGAAAAAAAATTAAAGCAAAAGAAAAAAGATAGATAAAGCACGAAAAAAGGAAAAAAAAACAAAAAATTATAAAAAGTAAGAAAATGAAAAAGGACAAAAATTGAATAAAAATTCCAAAAATGAAATGGAATGACAAAATGAAAAAAAAATTAGTTTAAAAAATACAAAAAATTAAAAAACATATAAGACCAAACAATCTAAAAAGTCTGACAAAAAATTAAAAAAGAGAAAAGTTAATGCAAAATAAAAAAAAAAAAGTATGAGAATTTAAAAACGCAAATAAGAAATGAAAGGAAATTTGTGGAAAAAAAAGAAAAGACAAAAGATTTGGAATAAAAAAGAGAAAAATAAAAATTTTTAAAACAGCGAAAAAATTAAAAAAAGTAAAAATGAAAACATATGGAAAAAAAAAAAGCAAAAAGAAGGAAAATTGCAAAGGGAAAAAGTTATTAAGAAATTACAAAGTAGAAAAAATTAAATTAAGAGAAAAAATTAAATAAAATACCAAAAAAGGAAAAAATAAAAAATTAGCGAATCAAAAAAATATAAAAAGACAAAATGAATAATCAAATATAAAATGGAAAAAACTTTTAGTTTATAATTTACAAAGAAAAAGAAAAAAAAATAACAAATAGAGGAAAAAGATATAAAATATGAAAGATGAAAAATAAAATAAAAGAAAGTGCACAAAAAAATAAGTTTGAGGTTTTAAAGTTATAAAGAAGAAAAAAAAAAGGTGTGAACAAAAAGATTTAAGAAAAAAATAAAAAATGAAAATACAAAATATATAAAATAAAATTTGAGAAAAAGAAGAAAAAAATAAAGAATGAAGAGGCAAAAATATGAAATAAAACAAAAAGAAAAAAATTTATAGAAAATTTTAAAACAAAGAAAAACCTGAACGAAAAAGAATGAAAGCACATAAAAAAAAGTAAAAAAAAGAAGAAAAATTATAAAAATGCAACAGAAAATAACCAAGAATGATAAAAGAAAAAAAGATAGAAAAATAAAAAATTCCAAAACTTTATAAAAATTTATGAAATTATGAATAAAGAAAGAAAATAAAATAAGAAAAAAAAATAAAGCAAAAGAAAAAAGATAGATAAAGCACGAAAAAAGAAAAAAAACAAAAATACAACAAAAAATTATAAAAAGTAAGAAAATGAAAAAGGACAAAAATTGAATAAAAATTTCAAAAATGAAATGGAATGACAAAATGAAAAAAAAAATTAGTTTAAAAATTACAAAAAATTAAAAAACATATAAGACCAAACAATCTAAAAAGTCTGACAAAAAATTAAAAAAGAGAAAAGTTAATGCAAAATAAAAAAAAAAGTATGAGAATTTAAAAACGCAAATAAGAAATGAAAGGAAATTTGTGGAAAAAAAAAGAAAAGACAAAAGATTTGGAATAAAAAAGAGAAAAATAAAAATTTTTAAAACAACGAAAAAATTAAAAAAAGTAAAAATGAAAACATATGGAAAAAAAAAAGCAAAAAGAAGGAAAATTGCAAAGGGAAAAAATTATTAAAAATTTACAAAGTAAAAAAAAATTAGGGAATCAAAATGTAGAAAAGGAAAAAAATAAAAATAAACAAAGTAAGAAAATAAAAAATTAGGGAATCAAAAAATATAAAAAGACAAAATGAATAAAAATTTCAAATATAAAAAGAAAGTGCACAAAAAAAGAAGTTTGAGGTTTTAAAATTACAAAGAAGAAATAAAAAAAGGTGTGAACAAAAAGATTTAAGAAAAAAATAACAAATGAAAATATAAAATATATAAAAAAAATATTTGAGAAAAAAAATGAGAAAAAGAAGAAAAAAATAAAAAATGAAGAGGCAAAAATATGAAATAAAACAAAAAGAAAAAAAATACAAAAAAGGACAAAAATTGAATAAAAATTTCAAAAATGAAATGGAATGACAAAATGAAAAAAAATTAGTCTAAAAAATACAAAAAAATTGAAAAACATATAAGTCCTAACAATATAAAAATTCAGACAAAAAATTAAAAAAGAAAAAAGTTAATGCAAAATAAAAAAAAAGTATGAGAATTTAAAAATGCAAATAAGAAATGAAAGGAAATTTGTGGAAAAAAAAAGAGAAGCAAGAAAAGACAAAAGATTTGGAATAAAAAATAGAAAAATAAAAATTTTTAAAACAACGAAAAAATGAAAGCATATGAAAAAAAAGTAAAAAGAAGGAAATTGTGAAGGGAAAAAGTTATTAAAAAATTACAAAGTTGAAAAAAAATAAATTAAGAGAAAAAATTAAATAAAATACCCAGAAAGGAAAAATAAAAATAAACAAAGTAAGAAAATAAAAAATTAGCGAAGCAAAAAAATATAAAAAGACAAATGAATAAAAATTTCAAATATAAAATGGAAAAAACTTTTAGTTTAGAATGTAAAAAGAAAAACAAAAAAAAAAAAAACAAATAGAGGAAAAAGATATAAAATATGAAAGATGAAAAATAAAATAAAAGAAAGTGCACAAAAAAAGAAGTTTGAGGTTTTAAAATTATAAAGAAGAAATAAAAATAGGTGTGAACAAAAAGATTTAAGAAAAAAATAAAAAATGAAAATGCAAAATATATAAAATAAAATTTGAGAAAAAGAAGAAAAAAATAAAAAATGAAGAGGCAAAAATATGAAAAAAAAATAAAAAGAAAAAAATTTATAGAAAATTTTAAAACAAAGAAAAAAGTGAACAAAAAAAAAATGAAAGCACATAAAAAAAAAAGTAAAAAAAAGAAGAAAAATTTGAAAGGAGAAAAAGTTAATGAAAAATTATAAAAATGCAATAGAAAATAACCAAGAATGATAAAAGAAAAAAAGATAGAAAAATAAAAAATTCTAAAACTTTATAAAAATTTATGAAATTATAAATAAAGAAAGAAAATAAAATACGAAAAAAAATTAAAGCAAAAGAAAAAAGATAAATAAAGCACAAAAAAACAAAAATACTACAAAAAATATAAAAAGTAAGAAAATGAAAAAGGACAAAAATTGAATAAAAATTTCAAAAATGAAATGGAATGAAAAAATGAAAAAAATTAGTTTAAAAAATACAAAAAATTGAGAAACATATAAGTTCTAACAATATAAAAAGTTTGAGAATTTAAAAACACAAATAAGAAATGAAAGGAAATTTATGGAAAAAAAAAAGAATTGGAATAAAAAATAGAAAAATAAAATTTTTAAAACGACGAAAAATTAAAATAAGAAAAAAAATTAAAGCAAAAGAAAAAAGATAAATAAAGCATGAAAAAAAAAACAAAAATACAACAAAAAATTATAAAAGGTAAGAAAATGAAAGAGGACAAAAAATGAATAAAAACTTCAAAAATTAAATGGAATGACAAAATGAAAATAAAATTAGTTTAAAAAATAAAAAAAAAATTGAAAAACATATAAGACCTAACAATATAAAAAGTCAGACAAAAAATTAAAAAAGAGAAAAGTTAATGCAAAATAAAAAAAAAGTATGAGAATTTAAAAGCGCAAATAAGAAATGAAAGGAAATTTGAGGAAAAAAAGAGACAAAAGATTTGGAATAAAAAATAGAAAAATAGAAATTTTTAAAACAACAAAAAAAATTAAAACAAGTAAAAATGAAAGCTGATGAAAAAAAAAAAGCAAAAAGAAGGCAAATTATGAAGGGAAAAAGTTATTAAAAAATTACAAAGTAGAAAAAAAAGAAAATAAAAAATAAATTAAGAGAAAAAATTAAATAAAATACCAAAAAAGGAAAAAATAAAAATAAACAAAGTAAGAAAATAAAAAATTAGCGAATCAAAAAATATAAAAAGGCAAAATGAATAAAAATTTCAAATATAAAATGAAAAAAACTATTGGTTCAGAATGTACAAAGAAAACTAAAAAAAAATATAACAAACAGAGGAAAAAGATATAAAATATGAAAGATGAAAAATAAAATAAAAGAAAGTGCACAAAAAAAGAAGTTTGAGGTTTTAAAACTATAAAGAAGAAATAAAAAAAAGGTGTGAACAAAAAGATTTAAGAAAAAAAAATGAAAATACAAAATATATAAAATAAAATTTGAGAAAAAGAAGAAAAAAATAAAAAATGAAGAGGCAAAAATATGAAATAAAAGAAAAAGAAAAAAATTTATAGAAAATTTTAAACCAAAGAAAAAAGTGAACAAAAAAGAATGATGGCATATAAAAAAAAAAGTAAAAAAAAAGAAGAAAAATTTGGAAGGAGAAAAAGTTAATGAAAAAAATATAAAAATGCAATAGAAAATAACCAAGAATGATAAAAGAAAAAAAGATAAAAAAATTAAAAATTCCAAAACTTTATAAAAATTTATGAAATTATGAATAAAGAAAGAAAATAAAATAAGAAAAAAAATTAAAGCAAAAGAAAAAAGATAGATAAAGCACGAAAAAAGAAAAAAAAAACAAAAAATTATAAAAAGTAAGAAAATGAAAAAGGACAAAAATTGAATAAAAATTCCAAAAATGAAATGGAATGACAAAATGAAAAAAAAATTAGTTTAAAAAATACAAAAAATTAAAAAACATATAAGACCAAACAATCTAAAAAGTCTGACAAAAAATTAAAAAAGAGAAAAGTTAATGCAAAATAAAAAAAAAAAAGTATGAGAATTTAAAAACGCAAATAAGAAATGAAAGGAAATTTGTGGAAAAAAAAGAAAAGACAAAAGATTTGGAATAAAAAAGAGAAAAATAAAAATTTTTAAAACAGCGAAAAAATTAAAAAAAGTAAAAATGAAAACATATGGAAAAAAAAAAAGCAAAAAGAAGGAAAATTGCAAAGGGAAAAAGTTATTAAGAAATTACAAAGTAGAAAAAATTAAATTAAGAGAAAAAATTAAATAAAATACCAAAAAAGGAAAAAATAAAAAATTAGCGAATCAAAAAAATATAAAAAGACAAAATGAATAATCAAATATAAAATGGAAAAAACTTTTAGTTTATAATTTACAAAGAAAAAGAAAAAAAAATAACAAATAGAGGAAAAAGATATAAAATATGAAAGATGAAAAATAAAATAAAAGAAAGTGCACAAAAAAATAAGTTTGAGGTTTTAAAGTTATAAAGAAGAAAAAAAAAAGGTGTGAACAAAAAGATTTAAGAAAAAAATAAAAAATGAAAATACAAAATATATAAAATAAAATTTGAGAAAAAGAAGAAAAAAATAAAGAATGAAGAGGCAAAAATATGAAATAAAACAAAAAGAAAAAAATTTATAGAAAATTTTAAAACAAAGAAAAACCTGAACGAAAAAGAATGAAAGCACATAAAAAAAAGTAAAAAAAAGAAGAAAAATTATAAAAATGCAACAGAAAATAACCAAGAATGATAAAAGAAAAAAAGATAGAAAAATAAAAAATTCCAAAACTTTATAAAACTTTATGAAATTATGAATAAAGAAAGAAAATAAAATAAGAAAAAAAAATAAAGCAAAAGAAAAAAGATAGATAAAGCACGAAAAAAGAAAAAAAACAAAAATACAACAAAAAATTATAAAAAGTAAGAAAATGAAAAAGGACAAAAATTGAATAAAAATTTCAAAAATGAAATGGAATGACAAAATGAAAAAAAAAATTAGTTTAAAAATTACAAAAAATTAAAAAACATATAAGACCAAACAATCTAAAAAGTCTGACAAAAAATTAAAAAAGAGAAAAGTTAATGCAAAATAAAAAAAAAAGTATGAGAATTTAAAAACGCAAATAAGAAATGAAAGGAAATTTGTGGAAAAAAAAAGAAAAGACAAAAGATTTGGAATAAAAAAGAGAAAAATAAAAATTTTTAAAACAACGAAAAAATTAAAAAAAGTAAAAATGAAAACATATGGAAAAAAAAAAGCAAAAAGAAGGAAAATTGCAAAGGGAAAAAATTATTAAAAATTTACAAAGTAAAAAAAAATTAGGGAATCAAAATGTAGAAAAGGAAAAAAATAAAAATAAACAAAGTAAGAAAATAAAAAATTAGGGAATCAAAAAATATAAAAAGACAAAATGAATAAAAATTTCAAATATAAAAAGAAAGTGCACAAAAAAAGAAGTTTGAGGTTTTAAAATTACAAAGAAGAAATAAAAAAAGGTGTGAACAAAAAGATTTAAGAAAAAAATAACAAATGAAAATATAAAATATATAAAAAAAATATTTGAGAAAAAAAATGAGAAAAAGAAGAAAAAAATAAAAAATGAAGAGGCAAAAATATGAAATAAAACAAAAAGAAAAAAAATACAAAAAAGGACAAAAATTGAATAAAAATTTCAAAAATGAAATGGAATGACAAAATGAAAAAAAATTAGTCTAAAAAATACAAAAAAATTGAAAAACATATAAGTCCTAACAATATAAAAATTCAGACAAAAAATTAAAAAAGAAAAAAGTTAATGCAAAATAAAAAAAAAGTATGAGAATTTAAAAATGCAAATAAGAAATGAAAGGAAATTTGTGGAAAAAAAAAGAGAAGCAAGAAAAGACAAAAGATTTGGAATAAAAAATAGAAAAATAAAAATTTTTAAAACAACGAAAAAATGAAAGCATATGAAAAAAAAGTAAAAAGAAGGAAATTGTGAAGGGAAAAAGTTATTAAAAAATTACAAAGTTGAAAAAAAATAAATTAAGAGAAAAAATTAAATAAAATACCCAGAAAGGAAAAATAAAAATAAACAAAGTAAGAAAATAAAAAATTAGCGAAGCAAAAAAATATAAAAAGACAAATGAATAAAAATTTCAAATATAAAATGGAAAAAACTTTTAGTTTAGAATGTAAAAAGAAAAACAAAAAAAAAAAAACAAATAGAGGAAAAAGATATAAAATATGAAAGATGAAAAATAAAATAAAAGAAAGTGCACAAAAAAAGAAGTTTGAGGTTTTAAAATTATAAAGAAGAAATAAAAAAAGGTGTGAACAAAAAGATTTAAGAAAAAAATAAAAAATGAAAATGCAAAATATATAAAATAAAATTTGAGAAAAAGAAGAAAAAAATAAAAAATGAAGAGGCAAAAATATGAAAAAAAAATAAAAAGAAAAAAATTTATAGAAAATTTTAAAACAAAGAAAAAAGTGAACAAAAAAAAAATGAAAGCACATAAAAAACAAAGTAAAAAAAAGAAGAAAAATTTGAAAGGAGAAAAAGTTAATGAAAAATTATAAAAATGCAATAGAAAATAACCAAGAATGATAAAAGAAAAAAAGATAGAAAAATAAAAAATTCTAAAACTTTATAAAAATTTATGAAATTATAAATAAAGAAAGAAAATAAAATACGAAAAAAAATTAAAGCAAAAGAAAAAAGATAAATAAAGCACAAAAAAACAAAAATACTACAAAAAATATAAAAAGTAAGAAAATGAAAAAGGACAAAAATTGAATAAAAATTTCAAAAATGAAATGGAATGAAAAAATGAAAAAAATTAGTTTAAAAAATACAAAAAATTGAGAAACATATAAGTTCTAACAATATAAAAAGTTTGAGAATTTAAAAACACAAATAAGAAATGAAAGGAAATTTATGGAAAAAAAAAAGAATTGGAATAAAAAATAGAAAAATAAAATTTTTAAAACGACGAAAAATTAAAATAAGAAAAAAAATTAAAGCAAAAGAAAAAAGATAAATAAAGCATGAAAAAAAAAACAAAAATACAACAAAAAATTATAAAAGGTAAGAAAATGAAAGAGGACAAAAAATGAATAAAAACTTCAAAAATTAAATGGAATGACAAAATGAAAATAAAATTAGTTTAAAAAATAAAAAAAAAATTGAAAAACATATAAGACCTAACAATATAAAAAGTCAGACAAAAAATTAAAAAAGAGAAAAGTTAATGCAAAATAAAAAAAAAGTATGAGAATTTAAAAGCGCAAATAAGAAATGAAAGGAAATTTGAGGAAAAAAAGAGACAAAAGATTTGGAATAAAAAATAGAAAAATAGAAATTTTTAAAACAACAAAAAAAATTAAAACAAGTAAAAATGAAAGCTGATGAAAAAAAAAAAGCAAAAAGAAGGCAAATTATGAAGGGAAAAAGTTATTAAAAAATTACAAAGTAGAAAAAAAAGAAAATAAAAAATAAATTAAGAGAAAAAATTAAATAAAATACCAAAAAAGGAAAAAATAAAAATAAACAAAGTAAGAAAATAAAAAATTAGCGAATCAAAAAATATAAAAAGGCAAAATGAATAAAAATTTCAAATATAAAATGAAAAAAACTATTGGTTCAGAATGTACAAAGAAAACTAAAAAAAAATATAACAAACAGAGGAAAAAGATATAAAATATGAAAGATGAAAAATAAAATAAAAGAAAGTGCACAAAAAAAGAAGTTTGAGGTTTTAAAACTATAAAGAAGAAATAAAAAAAAGGTGTGAACAAAAAGATTTAAGAAAAAAAAATGAAAATACAAAATATATAAAATAAAATTTGAGAAAAAGAAGAAAAAAATAAAAAATGAAGAGGCAAAAATATGAAATAAAAGAAAAAGAAAAAAATTTATAGAAAATTTTAAACCAAAGAAAAAAGTGAACAAAAAAGAATGATGGCATATAAAAAAAAAAGTAAAAAAAAAGAAGAAAAATTTGGAAGGAGAAAAAGTTAATGAAAAAAATATAAAAATGCAATAGAAAATAACCAAGAATGATAAAAGAAAAAAAGATAAAAAAATTAAAAATTCCAAAACTTTATAAAAATTTATGAAATTATGAATAAAGAAAGAAAATAAAATAAGAAAAAAAATTAAAGCAAAAGAAAAAAGATAGATAAAGCACGAAAAAAGAAAAAAAAAACAAAAAATTATAAAAAGTAAGAAAATGAAAAAGGACAAAAATTGAATAAAAATTCCAAAAATGAAATGGAATGACAAAATGAAAAAAAAATTAGTTTAAAAAATACAAAAAATTAAAAAACATATAAGACCAAACAATCTAAAAAGTCTGACAAAAAATTAAAAAAGAGAAAAGTTAATGCAAAATAAAAAAAAAAAAGTATGAGAATTTAAAAACGCAAATAAGAAATGAAAGGAAATTTGTGGAAAAAAAAGAAAAGACAAAAGATTTGGAATAAAAAAGAGAAAAATAAAAATTTTTAAAACAGCGAAAAAATTAAAAAAAGTAAAAATGAAAACATATGGAAAAAAAAAAAGCAAAAAGAAGGAAAATTGCAAAGGGAAAAAGTTATTAAGAAATTACAAAGTAGAAAAAATTAAATTAAGAGAAAAAATTAAATAAAATACCAAAAAAGGAAAAAATAAAAAATTAGCGAATCAAAAAAATATAAAAAGACAAAATGAATAATCAAATATAAAATGGAAAAAACTTTTAGTTTATAATTTACAAAGAAAAAGAAAAAAAAATAACAAATAGAGGAAAAAGATATAAAATATGAAAGATGAAAAATAAAATAAAAGAAAGTGCACAAAAAAATAAGTTTGAGGTTTTAAAGTTATAAAGAAGAAAAAAAAAAGGTGTGAACAAAAAGATTTAAGAAAAAAATAAAAAATGAAAATACAAAATATATAAAATAAAATTTGAGAAAAAGAAGAAAAAAATAAAGAATGAAGAGGCAAAAATATGAAATAAAACAAAAAGAAAAAAATTTATAGAAAATTTTAAAACAAAGAAAAACCTGAACGAAAAAGAATGAAAGCACATAAAAAAAAGTAAAAAAAAGAAGAAAAATTATAAAAATGCAACAGAAAATAACCAAGAATGATAAAAGAAAAAAAGATAGAAAAATAAAAAATTCCAAAACTTTATAAAAATTTATGAAATTATGAATAAAGAAAGAAAATAAAATAAGAAAAAAAAATAAAGCAAAAGAAAAAAGATAGATAAAGCACGAAAAAAGAAAAAAAACAAAAATACAACAAAAAATTATAAAAAGTAAGAAAATGAAAAAGGACAAAAATTGAATAAAAATTTCAAAAATGAAATGGAATGACAAAATGAAAAAAAAAATTAGTTTAAAAATTACAAAAAATTAAAAAACATATAAGACCAAACAATCTAAAAAGTCTGACAAAAAATTAAAAAAGAGAAAAGTTAATGCAAAATAAAAAAAAAAGTATGAGAATTTAAAAACGCAAATAAGAAATGAAAGGAAATTTGTGGAAAAAAAAAGAAAAGACAAAAGATTTGGAATAAAAAAGAGAAAAATAAAAATTTTTAAAACAACGAAAAAATTAAAAAAAGTAAAAATGAAAACATATGGAAAAAAAAAAGCAAAAAGAAGGAAAATTGCAAAGGGAAAAAATTATTAAAAATTTACAAAGTAAAAAAAAATTAGGGAATCAAAATGTAGAAAAGGAAAAAAATAAAAATAAACAAAGTAAGAAAATAAAAAATTAGGGAATCAAAAAATATAAAAAGACAAAATGAATAAAAATTTCAAATATAAAAAGAAAGTGCACAAAAAAAGAAGTTTGAGGTTTTAAAATTACAAAGAAGAAATAAAAAAAGGTGTGAACAAAAAGATTTAAGAAAAAAATAACAAATGAAAATATAAAATATATAAAAAAAATATTTGAGAAAAAAAATGAGAAAAAGAAGAAAAAAATAAAAAATGAAGAGGCAAAAATATGAAATAAAACAAAAAGAAAAAAAATACAAAAAAGGACAAAAATTGAATAAAAATTTCAAAAATGAAATGGAATGACAAAATGAAAAAAAATTAGTCTAAAAAATACAAAAAAATTGAAAAACATATAAGTCCTAACAATATAAAAATTCAGACAAAAAATTAAAAAAGAAAAAAGTTAATGCAAAATAAAAAAAAAGTATGAGAATTTAAAAATGCAAATAAGAAATGAAAGGAAATTTGTGGAAAAAAAAAGAGAAGCAAGAAAAGACAAAAGATTTGGAATAAAAAATAGAAAAATAAAAATTTTTAAAACAACGAAAAAATGAAAGCATATGAAAAAAAAGTAAAAAGAAGGAAATTGTGAAGGGAAAAAGTTATTAAAAAATTACAAAGTTGAAAAAAAATAAATTAAGAGAAAAAATTAAATAAAATACCCAGAAAGGAAAAATAAAAATAAACAAAGTAAGAAAATAAAAAATTAGCGAAGCAAAAAAATATAAAAAGACAAATGAATAAAAATTTCAAATATAAAATGGAAAAAACTTTTAGTTTAGAATGTAAAAAGAAAAACAAAAAAAAAAAAACAAATAGAGGAAAAAGATATAAAATATGAAAGATGAAAAATAAAATAAAAGAAAGTGCACAAAAAAAGAAGTTTGAGGTTTTAAAATTATAAAGAAGAAATAAAAATAGGTGTGAACAAAAAGATTTAAGAAAAAAATAAAAAATGAAAATGCAAAATATATAAAATAAAATTTGAGAAAAAGAAGAAAAAAATAAAAAATGAAGAGGCAAAAATATGAAAAAAAAATAAAAAGAAAAAAATTTATAGAAAATTTTAAAACAAAGAAAAAAGTGAACAAAAAAAAAATGAAAGCACATAAAAAAAAAAGTAAAAAAAAGAAGAAAAATTTGAAAGGAGAAAAAGTTAATGAAAAATTATAAAAATGCAATAGAAAATAACCAAGAATGATAAAAGAAAAAAAGATAGAAAAATAAAAAATTCTAAAACTTTATAAAAATTTATGAAATTATAAATAAAGAAAGAAAATAAAATACGAAAAAAAATTAAAGCAAAAGAAAAAAGATAAATAAAGCACAAAAAAACAAAAATACTACAAAAAATATAAAAAGTAAGAAAATGAAAAAGGACAAAAATTGAATAAAAATTTCAAAAATGAAATGGAATGAAAAAATGAAAAAAATTAGTTTAAAAAATACAAAAAATTGAGAAACATATAAGTTCTAACAATATAAAAAGTTTGAGAATTTAAAAACACAAATAAGAAATGAAAGGAAATTTATGGAAAAAAAAAAGAATTGGAATAAAAAATAGAAAAATAAAATTTTTAAAACGACGAAAAATTAAAATAAGAAAAAAAATTAAAGCAAAAGAAAAAAGATAAATAAAGCATGAAAAAAAAAACAAAAATACAACAAAAAATTATAAAAGGTAAGAAAATGAAAGAGGACAAAAAATGAATAAAAACTTCAAAAATTAAATGGAATGACAAAATGAAAATAAAATTAGTTTAAAAAATAAAAAAAAAATTGAAAAACATATAAGACCTAACAATATAAAAAGTCAGACAAAAAATTAAAAAAGAGAAAAGTTAATGCAAAATAAAAAAAAAGTATGAGAATTTAAAAGCGCAAATAAGAAATGAAAGGAAATTTGAGGAAAAAAAGAGACAAAAGATTTGGAATAAAAAATAGAAAAATAGAAATTTTTAAAACAACAAAAAAAATTAAAACAAGTAAAAATGAAAGCTGATGAAAAAAAAAAGCAAAAAGAAGGCAAATTATGAAGGGAAAAAGTTATTAAAAAATTACAAAGTAGAAAAAAAAGAAAATAAAAAATAAATTAAGAGAAAAAATTAAATAAAATACCAAAAAAGGAAAAAATAAAAATAAACAAAGTAAGAAAATAAAAAATTAGCGAATCAAAAAATATAAAAAGGCAAAATGAATAAAAATTTCAAATATAAAATGAAAAAAACTATTGGTTCAGAATGTACAAAGAAAACTAAAAAAAAATATAACAAACAGAGGAAAAAGATATAAAATATGAAAGATGAAAAATAAAATAAAAGAAAGTGCACAAAAAAAGAAGTTTGAGGTTTTAAAACTATAAAGAAGAAATAAAAAAAAGGTGTGAACAAAAAGATTTAAGAAAAAAAAATGAAAATAGAAAATATATAAAATAAAATTTGAGAAAAAGAAGAAAAAAATAAAAAATGAAGAGGCAAAAATATGAAATAAAAGAAAAAGAAAAAAATTTATAGAAAATTTTAAACCAAAGAAAAAAGTGAACAAAAAAGAATGATGGCATATAAAAAAAAAAAGTAAAAAAAAAGAAGAAAAATTTGGAAGGAGAAAAAGTTAATGAAAAAAATATAAAAATGCAATAGAAAATAACCAAGAATGATAAAAGAAAAAAAGATAAAAAAATTAAAAATTCCAAAACTTTATAAAAATTTATGAAATTATGAATAAAGAAAGAAAATAAAATAAGAAAAAAAATTAAAGCAAAAGAAAAAAGATAGATAAAGCACGAAAAAAGAAATAAAAAACAAAAAATTATAAAAAGTAAGAAAATGAAAAAGGACAAAAATTGAATAAAAATTCCAAAAATGAAATGGAATGACAAAATGAAAAAAAAATTAGTTTAAAAAATACAAAAAATTAAAAAACATATAAGACCAAACAATCTAAAAAGTCTGACAAAAAATTAAAAAAGAGAAAAGTTAATGCAAAATAAAAAAAAAAAGTATGAGAATTTAAAAACGCAAATAAGAAATGAAAGGAAATTTGTGGAAAAAAAAGAAAAGACAAAAGATTTGGAATAAAAAAGAGAAAAATAAAAATTTTTAAAACAGCGAAAAAATTAAAAAAAGTAAAAATGAAAACATATGGAAAAAAAAAAGCAAAAAGAAGGAAAATTGCAAAGGGAAAAAGTTATTAAGAAATTACAAAGTAGAAAAAATTAAATTAAGAGAAAAAATTAAATAAAATACCAAAAAAGGAAAAAATAAAAAATTAGCGAATCAAAAAAATATAAAAAGACAAAATGAATAATCAAATATAAAATGGAAAAAACTTTTAGTTTATAATTTACAAAGAAAAAGAAAAAAAATAACAAATAGAGGAAAAAGATATAAAATATGAAAGATGAAAAATAAAATAAAAGAAAGTGCACAAAAAAATAAGTTTGAGGTTTTAAAGTTATAAAGAAGAAAAAAAAAAGGTGTGAACAAAAAGATTTAAGAAAAAAATAAAAAATGAAAATACAAAATATATAAAATAAAATTTGAGAAAAAGAAGAAAAAAATAAAGAATGAAGAGGCAAAAATATGAAATAAAACAAAAAGAAAAAAATTTATAGAAAATTTTAAAACAAAGAAAAACCTGAACGAAAAAGAATGAAAGCACATAAAAAAAAGTAAAAAAAAGAAGAAAAATTATAAAAATGCAACAGAAAATAACCAAGAATGATAAAAGAAAAAAAGATAGAAAAATAAAAATTTCCAAATCTTTATAAAAATTTATGAAATTATGAATAAAGAAAGAAAATAAAATAAGAAAAAAAATTAAAGCAAAAGAAAAAAGATAGATAAAGCACGAAAAAAGAAAAAAAACAAAAATACAACAAAAAATTATAAAAAGTAAGAAAATGAAAAAGGACAAAAATTGAATAAAAATTTCAAAAATGAAATGGAATGACAAAATGAAAAAAAAATTAGTTTAAAAAATACAAAAAATTAAAAAACATATAAGACCAAACAATCTAAAAAGTCTGACAAAAAATTAAAAAAGGGAAAAGTTAATGCAAAATAAAAAAAAAAAAGTATGAGAATTTAAAAACGCAAATAAGAAATGAAAGGAAATTTGTGGAAAAAAAAAGAAAAGACAAAAGATTTGGAATAAAAAAGAGAAAAATAAAAATTTTTAAAACAGCGAAAAAATTAAAAAAAGTAAAAATGAAAACATATGGAAAAAAAAAAGCAAAAAGAAGGAAAATTGCAAAGGGAAAAAGTTATTAAGAAATTACAAAGTAGAAAAAATTAAATTAAGAGAAAAAATTAAATAAAATACCAAAAAAGGAAAAAATAAAAAATTAGCGAATCAAAAAAATATAAAAAGACAAAATGAATAATCAAATATAAAATGGAAAAAACTTTTAGTTTATAATTCACAAAGAAAAAGAAAAAAAAATAACAAATAGAGGAAAAAGATATAAAATATGAAAGATGAAAAATAAAATAAAAGAAAGTGCACAAAAATATAAGTTTGAGGTTTTAAAGTTATAAAGAAGAAAAAAAAAAGGTGTGAACAAAAAGATTTAAGAAAAAAATAAAAAATGAAAATACAAAATATATAAAATAAAATTTGAGAAAAAGAAGAAAAAAATAAAGAATGAAGAGGCAAAAATATGAAATAAAACAAAAAGAAAAAAATTTATAGAAAATTTTAAAACAAAGAAAAACCTGAACGAAAAAGAATGAAAGCACATAAAAAAAGTAAAAAAAAGAAGAAAAATTATAAAAATGCAACAGAAAATAACCAAGAATGATAAAAGAAAAAAAGATAGAAAAATAAAAAATTCCAAAACTTTATAAAAATTTATGAAATTATGAATAAAGAAAGAAAATAAAATAAGAAAAAAAATTAAAGCAAAAGAAAAAAGATAGATAAAGCACGAAAAAAGAAAAAAAACAAAAATACAACAAAAAATTATAAAAAGTAAGAAAATGAAAAAGGACAAAAATTGAATAAAAATTTCAAAAATGAAATGGAATGACAAAATGAAAAAAAAATTAGTTTAAAAAATACAAAAAATTAAAAAACATATAAGACCAAACAATCTAAAAAGTCTGACAAAAAATTAAAAAAGAGAAAAGTTAATGCAAAATAAAAAAAAAAAGTATGAGAATTTAAAAACGCAAATAAGAAATGAAAGGAAATTTGTGGAAAAAAAAAGAAAAGACAAAAGATTTGGAATAAAAAAGAGAAAAATAAAAATTTTTAAAACAACGAAAAAATTAAAAAAAGTAAAAATGAAAACATATGGAAAAAAAAAAGCAAAAAGAAGGAAAATTGCAAAGGGAAAAAATTATTAAAAATTTACAAAGTAAAAAAAAATTAGGGAATCAAAATGTATAAAAGGAAAAAAACAAAAATAAACAAAGTAAGAAAATAAAAAATTAGGGAATCAAAAAATATAAAAAGACAAAATGAATAAAAATTTCAAATATAAAAAGAAAGTGCACAAAAAAAGAAGTTTGAGGTTTTAAAATTACAAAGAAGAAATAAAAAAAGGTGTGAACAAAAAGATTTAAGAAAAAAATAACAAATGAAAATATAAAATATATAAAAAAAATATTTGAGAAAAAAAATGAGAAAAAGAAGAAAAAAATAAAAAATGAAGAGGCAAAAATATGAAATAAAACAAAAAGAAAAAAAATACAAAAAAAGGACAAAAATTGAATAAAAATTTCAAAAATGAAATGGAATGACAAAATGAAAAAAAATTAGTCTAAAAAATACAAAAAAATTGAAAAACATATAAGTCCTAACAATATAAAAATTCAGACAAAAAATTAAAAAAGAAAAAAGTTAATGCAAAATAAAAAAAAGTATGAGAATTTAAAAATGCAAATAAGAAATGAAAGGAAATTTGTGGAAAAAAAAAGAGAAGCAAGAAAAGACAAAAGATTTGGAATAAAAAATAGAAAAATAAAAATTTTTAAAACAACGAAAAAATGAAAGCATATGAAAAAAAAGTAAAAAGAAGGAAATTGTGAAGGGAAAAAGTTATTAAAAAATTACAAAGTTGAAAAAAAATAAATTAAGAGAAAAAATTAAAGAAAATACCCAGAAAGGAAAAATAAAAATAAACAAAGTAAGAAAAGAAAAAATTAGCGAAGCAAAAAAATATAAAAAGACAAATGAATAAAAATTTCAAATATAAAATGGAAAAAACTTTTAGTTTAGAATGTAGAAAGAAAAACAAAAAAAAAAAAACAAATAGAGGAAAAATATATAAAATATGAAAGATGAAAAATAAAATAAAAGAAAGTGCACAAAAAAAGAAGTTTGAGGTTTTAAAATTATAAAGAAGAAATAAAAAAAGGTGTGAACAAAAAGATTTAAGAAAAAAATAAAAAATGAAAATGCAAAATATATAAAATAAAATTTGAGAAAAAGAAGAAAAAAATAAAAAATGAAGAGGCAAAAATATGAAAAAAAAATAAAAAGAAAAAAATTTATAGAAAATTTTAAAACAAAGAAAAAAGTGAACAAAAAAAAAATGAAAGCACATAAAAAAAAAAGTAAAAAAAAGAAGAAAAATTTGAAAGGAGAAAAAGTTAATGAAAAATTATAAAAATGCAATAGAAAATAACCAAGAATGATAAAAGAAAAAAAGATAGAAAAATAAAAAATTCTAAAACTTTATAAAAATTTATGAAATTATAAATAAAGAAAGAAAATAAAATACGAAAAAAATTAAAGCAAAAGAAAAAAGATAAATAAAGCACAAAAAAACAAAAATACTACAAAAAATATAAAAAGTAAGAAAATGAAAAAGGACAAAAATTGAATAAAAATTTCAAAAATGAAATGGAATGACAAAATGAAAAAAATTAGTTTAAAAAATACAAAAAATTGAAAAACATATAAGTTCTAACAATATAAAAAGTTTGAGAATTTAAAAACACAAATAAGAAATGAAAGGAAATTTATGGAAAAAAAAAAGAATTGGAATAAAAAATAGAAAAATAAAATTTTTAGAACGACGAAAAATTAAAATAAGAAAAAAAATTAAAGCAAAAGAAAAAAGATAAATAAAGCATGAAAAAAAAAACAAAAATACAACAAAAAATTATAAAAGGTAAGAAAATGAAAGAGGACAAAAAATGAATAAAAATTTCAAAAATTAAATGGAATGACAAAATGAAAATAAAATTAGTTTAAAAAATAAAAAAAAATTGAAAAACATATAAGACCTAACAATATAAAAAGTCAGACAAAAAATTAAAAAAGAGAAAAGTTAATGCAAAATAAAAAAAAAGTATGAGAATTTAAAAGCGCAAATAAGAAATGAAAGGAAATTTGAGGAAAAAAAGAGACAAAAGATTTGGAATAAAAAATAGAAAAAGAGAAATTTTTAAAACAACAAAAAAAATTAAAACAAGTAAAAATGAAAGCTTATGAAAAAAAAAAGCAAAAAGAAGGCAAATTATGAAGGGAAAAAGTTATTAAAAAATTACAAAGTAGAAAAAAAAGAAAATAAAAAATAAATTAAGAGAAAAAATTAAATAAAATACCAAAAAAGGAAAAAATAAAAATAAACAAAGTAAGAAAATAAAAAATTAGCGAATCAAAAAATATAAAAAGACAAAATGAATAAAAATTTCAAATATAAAATGAAAAAAACTATTGGTTCAGAATGTACAAAGAAAAATAAAAAAAATATAACAAACAGAGGAAAAAGATATAAAATATGAAAGATGAAAAATAAAATAAAAGAAAGTGCACAAAAAAAGAAGTTTGAGGTTTTAAAACTATAAAGAAGAAATAAAAAAAAAGGTGTGAACAAAAAGATTTAAGAAAAAAAAATGAAAATACAAAATATATAAAATAAAATTTGAGAAAAAGAAGAAAAAAATAAAAAATGAAGAGGCAAAAATATGAAATAAAAGAAAAAGAAAAAAATTTATAGAAAATTTTAAAACAAAGAAAAAAGTGAACAAAAAAGAATGATGGCATATAAAAAAAAAGTAAAAAAAAAGAAGAAAAATTTGGAAGGAGAAAAAGTTAATGAAAAAAATATAAAAATGCAATAGAAAATAACCAAGAATGATAAAAGAAAAAAAGATAAAAAATTAAAAATTCCAAAACTTTATAAAAATTTATGAAATTATGAATAAAGAAAGAAAATAAAATAAGAAAAAAAATTAAAGCAAAAGAAAAAAGATAGATAAAGCACGAAAAAAGAAAAAAAACAAAAATACAACAAAAAATTATAAAAAGTAAGAAAATGAAAAAGGACAAAAATTGAATAAAAATTTCAAAAATGAAATGGAATGACAAAATGAAAAAAAAATTAGTTTAAAAAATACAAAAAATTAAAAAACATATAAGACCAAACAATCTAAAAAGTCTGACAAAAAATTAAAAAAGAGAAAAGTTAATGCAAAATAAAAAAAAAAGTATGAGAATTTAAAAACGCAAATAAGAAATGAAAGGAAATTTGTGGAAAAAAAAAGAAAAGACAAAAGATTTGGAATAAAAAAGAGAAAAATAAAAATTTTTAAAACAACGAAAAAATTAAAAAAAGTAAAAATGAAAACATATGGAAAAAAAAAAGCAAAAAGAAGGAAAATTGCAAAGGGAAAAAATTATTAAAAATTTACAAAGTAAAAAAAAATTAGGGAATCAAAATGTATAAAAGGAAAAAAACAAAAATAAACAAAGTAAGAAAATAAAAAATTAGGGAATCAAAAAATATAAAAAGACAAAATGAATAAAAATTTCAAATATAAAAAGAAAGTGCACAAAAAAAGAAGTTTGAGGTTTTAAAATTACAAAGAAGAAATAAAAAAAGGTGTGAACAAAAAGATTTAAGAAAAAAATAACAAATGAAAATATAAAATATATAAAAAAAATATTTGAGAAAAAAAATGAGAAAAAGAAGAAAAAAATAAAAAATGAAGAGGCAAAAATATGAAATAAAACAAAAAGAAAAAAAATACAAAAAAAGGACAAAAACTGAATAAAAATTTCAAAAATGAAATGGAATGACAAAATGAAAAAAAATTAGTCTAAAAAATACAAAAAAATTGAAAAACATATAAGTCCTAACAATATAAAAATTCAGACAAAAAATTAAAAAAGAAAAAAGTTAATGCAAAATAAAAAAAAAGTATGAGAATTTAAAAATGCAAATAAGAAATGAAAGGAAATTTGTGGAAAAAAAAAGAGAAGCAAGAAAAGACAAAAGATTTGGAATAAAAAATAGAAAAATAAAAATTTTTAAAACAACGAAAAAATGAAAGCATATGAAAAAAAAGTAAAAAGAAGGAAATTGTGAAGGGAAAAAGTTATTAAAAAATTACAAAGTTGAAAAAAAATAAATTAAGAGAAAAAATTAAACAAAATACCCAGAAAGGAAAAATAAAAATAAACAAAGTAAGAAAAGAAAAAATTAGCGAAGCAAAAAAATATAAAAAGACAAATGAATAAAAATTTCAAATATAAAATGGAAAAAACTTTTAGTTTAGAATGTAGAAAGAAAAACAAAAAAAAAAAAACAAATAGAGGAAAAATATATAAAATATGAAAGATGAAAAATAAAATAAAAGAAAGTGCACAAAAAAAGAAGTTTGAGGTTTTAAAATTATAAAGAAGAAATAAAAAAAGGTGTGAACAAAAAGATTTAAGAAAAAAATAAAAAATGAAAATGCAAAATATATAAAATAAAATTTGAGAAAAAGAAGAAAAAAATAAAAAATGAAGAGGCAAAAATATGAAAAAAAATAAAAAGAAAAAAATTTATAGAAAATTTTAAAACAAAGAAAAAAGTGAACAAAAAAAAAATGAAAGCACATAAAAAAAAAAGTAAAAAAAAGAAGAAAAATTTGAAAGGAGAAAAAGTTAATGAAAAATTATAAAAATGCAATAGAAAATAACCAAGAATGATAAAAGAAAAAAAGATAGAAAAATAAAAAATTCTAAAACTTTATAAAAATTTATGAAATTATAAATAAAGAAAGAAAATAAAATACGAAAAAAAATTAAAGCAAAAGAAAAAAGATAAATAAAGCACAAAAAAACAAAAATACTACAAAAAATATAAAAAGTAAGAAAATGAAAAAGGACAAAAATTGAATAAAAATTTCAAAAATGAAATGGAATGACAAAATGAAAAAAATTAGTTTAAAAAATACAAAAAATTGAGAAACATATAAGTTCTAACAATATAAAAAGTTTGAGAATTTAAAAACACAAATAAGAAATGAAAGGAAATTTATGGAAAAAAAAAAGAATTGGAATAAAAAATAGAAAAATAAAATTTTTAAAACGACGAAAAATTAAAATAAGAAAAAAAATTAAAGCAAAAGAAAAAAGATAAATAAAGCATGAAAAAAAAAACAAAAATACAACAAAAAATTATAAAAGGTAAGAAAATGAAAGAGGACAAAAAATGAATAAAAATTTCAAAAATTAAATGGAATGACAAAATGAAAATAAAATTAGTTTAAAAAATAAAAAAAAAATTGAAAAACATATAAGACCTAACAATATAAAAAGTCAGACAAAAAATTAAAAAAGAGAAAAGTTAATGCAAAATAAAAAAAAAGTATGAGAATTTAAAAGCGCAAATAAGAAATGAAAGGAAATTTGAGGAAAAAAAGAGACAAAAGATTTGGAATAAAAAATAGAAAAATAGAAATTTTTAAAACAACAAAAAAAATTAAAACAAATAAAAATGAAAGCTGATGAAAAAAAAAAAGCAAAAAGAAGGCAAATTATGAAGGGAAAAAGTTATTAAAAAATTACAAAGTAGAAAAAAAAGAAAATAAAAAATAAATTAAGAGAAAAAATTAAATAAAATACCAAAAAAGGAAAAAATAAAAATAAACAAAGTAAGAAAATAAAAAATTAGCGAATCAAAAAATATAAAAAGACAAAATGAATAAAAATTTCAAATATAAAATGAAAAAAACTATTGGTTCAGAATGTACAAAGAAAAATAAAAAAAATATAACAAACAGAGGAAAAAGATATAAAATATGAAAGATGAAAAATAAAATAAAAGAAAGTGCACAAAAAAAGAAGTTTGAGGTTTTAAAACTATAAAGAAGAAATAAAAAAAAGGTGTGAACAAAAAGATTTAAGAAAAAAAAATGAAAATTCAAAATATATAAAATAAATTTTGAGAAAAAGAAGAAAAAAATAAAAAATGAAGAGGCAAAAATATGAAATAAAAGAAAAAGAAAAAAATTTATAGAAAATTTTAAAACAAAGAAAAAAGTGAACAAAAAAGAATGATGGCATATAAAAAAAAAAGTAAAAAAGAAGAAGAAAAATTTGGAAGGAGAAAAAGTTAATGAAAAAAATATAAAAATGCAATAGAAAATAACCAAGAATGATAAAAGAAAAAAAGATAAAAAAATTAAAAATTCCAAAACTTTATAAAAATTTATGAAATTATGAATAAAGAAAGAAAATAAAATAAGCAAAAAAATTAAAGCAAAAGAAAAAAGATAGATAAAGCACGAAAAAAGAAAAAAAAACAAAAAATTATAAAAAGTAAGAAAATGAAAAAGGACAAAAATTGAATAAAAATTTCAAAAATGAAATGGAATGACAAAATGAAAAAAAAATTAGTTTAAAAAATACAAAAAATTAAAAAACATGTAAGACCAAACAATCTAAAAAGTCTGACAAAAAATTAAAAAAGAGAAAAGTTAATGCAAAATAAAAAAAAAAAAGTATGAGAATTTAAAAACGCAAATAAGAAATGAAAGGAAATTTGTGGAAAAAAAAGAAAAGACAAAAGATTTGGAATAAAAAAGAGAAAAATAAAAATTTTTAAAACAGCGAAAAAATTAAAAAAAGTAAAAATGAAAACATATGAAAAAAAAAAGCAAAAAGAAGGAAAATTGCAAAGGGAAAAAGTTATTAAGAAATTACAAAGTAGAAAAAAAATAAATTAAGAGAAAAAATTAAATAAAATACCAAAAAAGGAAAAAATAAAAAATTAGCGAATCAAAAAAATATAAAAAGACAAAATGAATAATCAAATATAAAATGGAAAAAACTTTTAGTTTATAATTCACAAAGAAAAAGAAAAAAAAATAACAAATAGAGGAAAAAGATATAAAATATGAAAGATGAAAAATAAAATAAAAGAAAGTGCACAAAAAAATAAGTTTGAGGTTTTAAAGTTATAAAGAAGAAAAAAAAAAGGTGTGAACAAAAAGATTTAAGAAAAAAATAAAAAATGAAAATACAAAATATATAAAATAAAATTTGAGAAAAAGAAGAAAAAAATAAAGAATGAAGAGGCAAAAATATGAAATAAAACAAAAAGAAAAAAATTTATAGAAAATTTTAAAACAAAGAAAAACCTGAACGAAAAAGAATGAAAGCACATAAAAAAAAGTAAAAAAAAGAAGAAAAATTATAAAAATGCAACAGAAAATAACCAAGAATGATAAAAGAAAAAAAGATAAAAAATTCCAAAACTTTATAAAAAATTATGAAATTATGAATAAAGAAAGAAAATAAAATAAGAAAAAAAATTAAAGCAAAAGAAAAAAAACAAAAATACAACAAAAAAATTATAGAAAGTAAGAAAATGAAAAAGGACAAAAATTGAATAAAAATTTCAAAAATGAAATGGAATGACAAAATGAAAAAAAAAAATAGTTTAAAAAATTCAAAAAATTAAAAAACATATAAGACCAAACAATCTAAAAAGTCTGACAAAAAATTAAAAAAGAGAAAAGTTAATGCAAAACAAAAAAAAAGTATGAGAATTTAAAAACGCAAATAAGAAATGAAAGGAAATTTGTGGAAAAAAAAAAGAAAAGACAAAAGATTTGGAATAAAAAAGAGAAAAATAAAAATTTTTAAAACAACGAAAAAATTAAAAAAAGTAAAAATGAAAACATATGAAAAAAAAAGCAAAAAGAAGGAAAATTGCAAAGGGAAAAAGTTATTAAAAATTTACAAAGTAAAAACAAAAATTAGGGAATCAAAAAATATAAAAGGAAAAAAATAAAAATAAACAAAGTAAGAAAATAAAAAATTAGGGAATCAAAAAATATAAAAAGACAAAATGAATAAAAATTTCAAATATAAAAAGAAAGTGCACAAAAAAGGAAGTTTGAGGTTTTAAAATTACAAAGAAGAAATAAAAAAAGGTGTGAACAAAAAGATTTAAGAAAAAAATAACAAATGAAAATACAAAATATATAAAAAAATATTTGAGAAAAAAATGAGAAAAAGAAGAAAAAAATAAAAAATGAAGAGGCAAAAAATATGAAATAAAACAAAAAGAAAAAAAATACAAAAAAAGGACAAAAATTGAATAAAAATTTCAAAAATGAAATGGAATGACAAAATGAAAAAAAAATTAGTTTAAAAAATACAAAAAAATTGAAAAACATATAAGTCCTAACAATATAAAAAGTCAGACAAAAAATTAAAAAAGAAAAAAGTTAATGCAAAATAAAAAAAAGTATGAGAATTTAAAAATGCAAATAAGAAATGAAAGGAAATTTGTGGAAAAAAAAAAGAGAAGCAAGAAAAGACAAAAGATTTGGAATAAAAAATAGAAAAATAAAAATTTTTAAAACAACGAAAAAATGAAAGCATATGAAAAAAAAGTAAAAAGAAGGAAAATTGTGAAGGGAAAAAGTTATTAAAAAATTACAAAGTTGAAAAAAAATAAATTAAGAGAAAAAATTAAATAAAATACCCAGAAAGGAAAAATAAAAATAAACAAAGTAAGAAAATAAAAAATTAGCGAAGCAAAAAAATATAAAAAGACAAATGAATAAAAATTTCAAATATAAAATGGAAAAAACTTTTAGTTTAGAATGTAGAAAGAAAAACAAAAAAAAAAAAAAACAAATAGAGGAAAAAGATATAAAATATGAAAGATGAAAAATAAAATAAAAGAAAGTGCACAAAAAAAGAAGTTTGAGGTTTTAAAACTATAAAGAAGAAATAAAAAAAGGTGTGAACAAAAAGATTTAAGAAAAAAAAATGGAAATCCAAAATATATAAAATAAAATTTGAGAAAAAGAAGAAAAAAATAAAAAATGAAGAGGCAAAAATATGAAATGAAAGAAAAAGAAAAAATTTATAGAAAATTTTTAAACAAAGAAAAAAGTGAACAAAAAAGAATGATGGCATATAAAAAAAAAGAAGAAAAATTTGGAAGGGGAAAAAGTTAATGAAAAAAATATAAAAATGCAATAGAAAATAACCAAGAATGATAAAAGATAGAAAAATAAAAAATTCTAAAACTTTATAAAAATTTATGAAATTATAAATAAAGAAAGAAAATAAAAAAAGTAAAGCAAAAGAAAAAAGATAAATAAAGCACAAAAAAACAAAAAAAACAAAAATACAACAAAAAATATAAAAAGTAAGAAAATAAAAAAAGGACAAAAATTGAATAAAAATTTCAAAAATGAAATGGAATGACAAAATGAAAAAAAAATTAGTTTAAAAAATACAAAAAAATTGAAAAACATATAAAACCTAATAATATAAAAAGTCAGGGAAAAAATTAAAAAAGAGCAAAGTTAATGCAAAATAAAAAAAAGTATGAGAATTTAAAAACGCAAATAAGAAATGAATGGAAATTTGTGGAAAAAAAAAAGAGAAGCAAGAAAAGAATAAAAAACGGAAAAATAAAAATTTTTAAAACAACAAAAAAATTAAAACAAGTAAAAATGAAAGCATACGAAAAAAAGGCAAAGAGAAGGAAAATTGTGAAGGGAAAAAGTTATTAAAAAAATTACAAAATGGAAAAAAAAAAGAAAAAAATAAATTAAGGGAAAAAATTAAATAAAATACGAAAAAAGGGAAAAATAAAAATAAACAAAGAAAGAAAATAAAAAATTAGCGAATCAAAAAAATATAAAAAGACAAAATGAATAAAAATTTCAAATATAAAATGGAAAAAACTTTTAGTTTAGAATGTACAAAGAAAAAGAAAAAAAAATAATAGCAAATAGAGGAAAAAGATATAAAATATGAAAGATGAAAAATAAAATAAAAGAAAGTGCACAAAAAAAGAAGTTTGAGGTTTTAAAATTATAAAGAAGAAATAAAAAGAAAAGGTGTGAACACAAAGATTTAAGAAAAAAATACAAAATATATAAAATAAAATTTGAGAAAAAGAAGAAAAAAATAAAGAATGAAGAGGCAAAAATATGAAATAAAACAAAAAGAAAAAAATTTATAGAAAATTTTAAAACAAAGAAAAAACTGAACGAAAAAGAATGAAAGCACATAAAAAAAAGTAAAAAAAAGAAGAAAAATTATAAAAATGCAACAGAAAATAACCAAGAATGATAAAAGAAAAAAAGATAGAAAAATAAAAAATTCCAAAACTTTATAAAAATTTATGAAATTATGAATTAAGAAAGAAAATAAAATAAGAAAAAAAATTAAAGCAAAAGAAAAAAAACAAAAATACAACAAAAAATTATAGAAAGTAAGAAAATGAAAAAGGACAAAAATTGAATAAAAATTTCAAAAATGAAATGGAATGACAAAATGAAAAAAAAAATTAGTTTAAAAAATTCAAAAAATTAAAAAACATATAAGACCAAACAATCTAAAAAGTCTGACAAAAAATTAAAAAGGAGAAAAGTTAATGCAAAACAAAAAAAAAGTATGAGAATTTAAAAACGCAAATAAGAAATGAAAGGAAATTTGTGGAAAAAAAAAAGAAAAGACAAAAGATTTGGAATAAAAAAGAGAAAAATAAAAATTTTTAAAACAACGAAAAAATTAAAAAAAGTAAAAATGAAAACATATGAAAAAAAAAGCAAAAAGAAGGAAAATTGCAAAGGGAAAAAGTTATTAAAAATTTACAAAGTAAAAACAAAAATTAGGGAATCAAAAAATATAAAAGGAAAAAAATAAAAATAAACAAAGTAAGAAAATAAAAAATTAGGGAATCAAAAAATATAAAAAGACAAAATGAATAAAAATTTCAAATATAAAAAGAAAGTGCACAAAAAAAGAAGTTTGAGGTTTTAAAATTACAAAGAAGAAATAAAAAAAGGTGTGAACAAAAAGATTTAAGAAAAAAATAACAAATGAAAATACAAAATATATAAAAAAATATTTGAGAAAAAAATGAGAAAAAGAAGAAAAAAATAAAAAATGAAGAGGCAAAAAATATGAAATAAAACAAAAAGAAAAAAAATACAAAAAAGGACAAAAATTGAATAAAAATTTCAAAAATGAAATGGAATGACAAAATGAAAAAAAAATTAGTTTAAAAAATACAAAAAAATTGAAAAACATATAAGTCCTAACAATATAAAAAGTCAGACAAAAAATTAAAAAAGAAAAAAGTTAATGCAAAATAAAAAAAAGTATGAGAATTTAAAAATGCAAATAAGAAATGAAAGGAAATTTGTGGAAAAAAAAAAGAGAAGCAAGAAAAGACAAAAGATTTGGAATAAAAAATAGAAAAATAAAAATTTTTAAAACAACGAAAAAATGAAAGCATATGAAAAAAAAGTAAAAAGAAGGAAAATTGTGAAGGGAAAAAGTTATTAAAAAATTACAAAGTTGAAAAAAAATAAATTAAGAGAAAAAATTAAATAAAATACCCAGAAAGGAAAAATAAAAATAAACAAAGTAAGAAAATAAAAAATTAGCGAAGCAAAAAAATATAAAAAGACAAATGAATAAAAATTTCAAATATAAAATGGAAAAAACTTTTAGTTTAGAATGTAGAAAGAAAAACAAAAAAAAAAAAAAAACAAATAGAGGAAAAAGATATAAAATATGAAAGATGAAAAATAAAATAAAAGAAAGTGCACAAAAAAAGAAGTTTGAGGTTTTAAAATTATAAAGAAGAAATAAAAAAAGGTGTGAACAAAAAGAATTAAGAAAAAAAATAAAAAATGCAAAATATATAAAATAAAATTTGAGAAAAAGAAGAAAAAAATAAAAAAAAAATAAAAAGAAAAAAATTTATAGAAAATTTTAAAACAAAGAAAAAAGTGAACAAAAAAAAATGAAAACACATAAAAAAAAAGAAGAAAAATTTGAAAGGAGAAAAAGTTAATGAAAAATTATAAAAATGCAATAGAAAATAACCAAGAATGATAAAAGAAAAAAAGATAGAAAAATAAAAAATTCCAAAACTTTATAAAAATTTATGAAATTATAAATAAAGAAAGAAAATAAAATACGAAAAAAAATTAAAGCAAAAGAAAAAAGATAAATAAAGCACAAAAAAACAAAAATACTACAAAAAATATAAAAAGTAAGAAAATGAAAAAGGACAAAAATTGAATAAAAATTTCAAAAATGAAATGGAATGACAAAATGAAAAAAATTAGTTTAAAAAATACAAAAAATTGAAAAACATATAAGTTCTAACAATATAAAAAGTTTGAGAATTTAAAAACACAAATAAGAAATGAAAGGAAATTTATGGAAAAAAAAAAGAATTGGAATAAAAAATAGAAAAATAAAATTTTTAAAACGACGAAAAATTAAAATAAGAAAAAAATTTAAAGCAAAAGAAAAAAGATAAATAAAGCATGAAAAAAGAAAAAAAAAAAAACAAAAATACAACAAAAAATTATAAAAGGTAAGAAAATGAAAGAGGACAAAAAATGAATAAAAATTTCAAAAATGAAATGGAATGACAAAATGAAAATAAAATTAGTTTAAAAAATAAAAAAAAATTGAAAAACATATAAGACCTAACAATATAAAAAGTCAGACAAAAAATTAAAAAAGAGAAAAGTTAATGCAAAATAAAAAAAAAGTATGAGAATTTAAAAGCGCAAATAAGAAATGAAAGGAAATTTGAGGAAAAAAAGAGACAAAAGATTTGGAATAAAAAATAGAAAAATAGAAATTTTTAAAACAACAAAAAAAATTAAAACAAGTAAAAATGAAAGCATATGAAAAAAAAGCAAAAAGAAGGCAAATTATGAAGGGAAAAAGTTATTAAAAAATTACAAAGTAGAAAAAAAAGAAAATAAAAAAATAAATTAAGAGAAAAAATTAAATAAAATACCAAAAAAGGAAAAAATAAAAATAAACAAAGTAAGAAAATAAAAAATTAGCGAATCAAAAAATATAAAAAGATAAAATGAATAAAAATTTCAAATATAAAATGAAAAAAACTATTGGTTCAGAATGTACAAAGAAAAATAAAAAAAATATAACAAACAGAGGAAAAAGATATAAAATATGAAAGATGAAAAATAAAATAAAAGAAAGTGCACAAAAAAAGAAGTTTGAGGTTTTAAAACTATAAAGAAGAAATAAAAAAAGGTGTGAACAAAAAGATTTAAGAAAAAAAAATGGAAATCCAAAATATATAAAATAAAATTTGAGAAAAAGAAGAAAAAAATAAAAAATGAAGAGGCAAAAATATGAAATGAAAGAAAAAGAAAAAATTTATAGAAAATTTTTAAACAAAGAAAAAAGTGAACAAAAAAGAATGATGGCATATAAAAAAAAAGAAGAAAAATTTGGAAGGGGAAAAAGTTAATGAAAAAAATATAAAAATGCAATAGAAAATAACCAAGAATGATAAAAGATAGAAAAATAAAAAATTCTAAAACTTTATAAAAATTTATGAAATTATAAATAAAGAAAGAAAATAAAAAAAGTAAAGCAAAAGAAAAAAGATAAATAAAGCACAAAAAAACAAAAAAAACAAAAATACAACAAAAAATATAAAAAGTAAGAAAATAAAAAAAGGACAAAAATTGAATAAAAATTTCAAAAATGAAATGGAATGACAAAATGAAAAAAAAATTAGTTTAAAAAATACAAAAAAATTGAAAAACATATAAGACCTAATAATATAAAAAGTCAGGGAAAAAATTAAAAAAGAGCAAAGTTAATGCAAAATAAAAAAAAGTATGAGAATTTAAAAACGCAAATAAGAAATGAATGGAAATTTGTGGAAAAAAAAAAGAGAAGCAAGAAAAGAATAAAAATGAAAAGACAAAAGATTTGGAATAAAAAACGGAAAAATAAAAATTTTTAAAACAACAAAAAAATTAAAACAAGTAAAAATGAAAGCATACGAAAAAAAGGCAAAGAGAAGGAAAATTGTGAAGGGAAAAAGTTATTAAAAAAATTACAAAATGGAAAAAAAAAAGAAAAAAATAAATTAAGGGAAAAAATTAAATAAAATACGAAAAAAGGGAAAAATAAAAATAAACAAAGAAAGAAAATAAAAAATTAGCGAATCAAAAAAATATAAAAAGACAAAATGAATAAAAATTTCAAATATAAAATGGAAAAAACTTTTAGTTTAGAATGTACAAAGAAAAAGAAAAAAAAATAATAGCAAATAGAGGAAAAAGATATAAAATATGAAAGATGAAAAATAAAATAAAAGAAAGTGCACAAAAAAAGAAGTTTGAGGTTTTAAAATTATAAAGAAGAAATAAAAAGAAAAGGTGTGAACACAAAGATTTAAGAAAAAAATACAAAATATATAAAATAAAATTTGAGAAAAAGAAGAAAAAAATAAAGAATGAAGAGGCAAAAATATGAAATAAAACAAAAAGAAAAAAATTTATAGAAAATTTTAAAACAAAGAAAAAACTGAACGAAAAAGAATGAAAGCACATAAAAAAAAGTAAAAAAAAGAAGAAAAATTATAAAAATGCAACAGAAAATAACCAAGAATGATAAAAGAAAAAAAGATAGAAAAATAAAAAATTCCAAAACTTTATAAAAATTTATGAAATTATGAATTAAGAAAGAAAATAAAATAAGAAAAAAAATTAAAGCAAAAGAAAAAAAACAAAAATACAACAAAAAATTATAGAAAGTAAGAAAATGAAAAAGGACAAAAATTGAATAAAAATTTCAAAAATGAAATGGAATGACAAAATGAAAAAAAAAATTAGTTTAAAAAATTCAAAAAATTAAAAAACATATAAGACCAAACAATCTAAAAAGTCTGACAAAAAATTAAAAAAGAGAAAAGTTAATGCAAAACAAAAAAAAAGTATGAGAATTTAAAAACGCAAATAAGAAATGAAAGGAAATTTGTGGAAAAAAAAAAAGAAAAGACAAAAGATTTGGAATAAAAAAGAGAAAAATAAAAATTTTTAAAACAACGAAAAAATTAAAAAAAGTAAAAATGAAAACATATGAAAAAAAAAGCAAAAAGAAGGAAAATTGCAAAGGGAAAAAGTTATTAAAAATTTACAAAGTAAAAACAAAAATTAGGGAATCAAAAAATATAAAAGGAAAAAAATAAAAATAAACAAAGTAAGAAAATAAAAAATTAGGGAATCAAAAAATATAAAAAGACAAAATGAATAAAAATTTCAAATATAAAAAGAAAGTGCACAAAAAAAGAAGTTTGAGGTTTTAAAATTACAAAGAAGAAATAAAAAAAGGTGTGAACAAAAAGATTTAAGAAAAAAATAACAAATGAAAATACAAAATATATAAAAAAATATTTGAGAAAAAAATGAGAAAAAGAAGAAAAAAATAAAAAATGAAGAGGCAAAAAATATGAAATAAAACAAAAAGAAAAAAAATACAAAAAAAGGACAAAAATTGAATAAAAATTTCAAAAATGAAATGGAATGACAAAATGAAAAAAAAATTAGTTTAAAAAATACAAAAAAATTGAAAAACATATAAGTCCTAACAATATAAAAAGTCAGACAAAAAATTAAAAAAGAAAAAAGTTAATGCAAAATAAAAAAAAGTATGAGAATTTAAAAATGCAAATAAGAAATGAAAGGAAATTTGTGGAAAAAAAAAAGAGAAGCAAGAAAAGACAAAAGATTTGGAATAAAAAATAGAAAAATAAAAATTTTTAAAACAACGAAAAAATGAAAGCATATGAAAAAAAAGTAAAAAGAAGGAAAATTGTGAAGGGAAAAAGTTATTAAAAAATTACAAAGTTGAAAAAAAATAAATTAAGAGAAAAAATTAAATAAAATACCCAGAAAGGAAAAATAAAAATAAACAAAGTAAGAAAATAAAAAATTAGCGAAGCAAAAAAATATAAAAAGACAAATGAATAAAAATTTCAAATATAAAATGGAAAAAACTTTTAGTTTAGAATGTAGAAAGAAAAACAAAAAAAAAAAAAAACAAATAGAGGAAAAAGATATAAAATATGAAAGATGAAAAATAAAATAAAAGAAAGTGCACAAAAAAAGAAGTTTGAGGTTTTAAAATTATAAAGAAGAAATAAAAAAAGGTGTGAACAAAAAGAATTAAGAAAAAAAATAAAAAATGCAAAATATATAAAATAAAATTTGAGAAAAAGAAGAAAAAAATAAAAAAAAAATAAAAAGAAAAAAATTTATAGAAAATTTTAAAACAAAGAAAAAAGTGAACAAAAAAAAATGAAAACACATAAAAAAAAAGAAGAAAAATTTGAAAGGAGAAAAAGTTAATGAAAAATTATAAAAATGCAATAGAAAATAACCAAGAATGATAAAAGAAAAAAAGATAGAAAAATAAAAAATTCCAAAACTTTATAAAAATTTATGAAATTATAAATAAAGAAAGAAAATAAAATACGAAAAAAAATTAAAGCAAAAGAAAAAAGATAAATAAAGCACAAAAAAACAAAAATACTACAAAAAATATAAAAAGTAAGAAAATGAAAAAGGACAAAAATTGAATAAAAATTTCAAAAATGAAATGGAATGACAAAATGAATTAAAAAATACAAAAAATTGAAAAACATATAAGTTCTAACAATATAAAAAGTTTGAGAATTTAAAAACACAAATAAGAAATGAAAGGAAATTTATGGAAAAAAAAAAGAATTGGAATAAAAAATAGAAAAATAAAATTTTTAAAACGACGAAAAATTAAAATAAGAAAAAAATTTAAAGCAAAAGAAAAAAGATAAATAAAGCATGAAAAAAGAAAAAAAAAACAAAAATACAACAAAAAATTATAAAAGGTAAGAAAATGAAAGAGGACAAAAAATGAATAAAAATTTCAAAAATGAAATGGAATGACAAAATGAAAATAAAATTAGTTTAAAAAATAAAAAAAAATTGAAAAACATATAAGACCTAACAATATAAAAAGTCAGACAAAAAATTAAAAAAGAGAAAAGTTAATGCAAAATAAAAAAAAAGTATGAGAATTTAAAAGCGCAAATAAGAAATGAAAGGAAATTTGAGGAAAAAAAGAGACAAAAGATTTGGAATAAAAAATAGAAAAATAGAAATTTTTAAAACAACAAAAAAAATTAAAACAAGTAAAAATGAAAGCATATGAAAAAAAAGCAAAAAGAAGGCAAATTATGAAGGGAAAAAGTTATTAAAAAATTACAAAGTAGAAAAAAAAGAAAATAAAAAAATAAATTAAGAGAAAAAATTAAATAAAATACCAAAAAAGGAAAAAATAAAAATAAACAAAGTAAGAAAATAAAAAATTAGCGAATCAAAAAATATAAAAAGATAAAATGAATAAAAATTTCAAATATAAAATGAAAAAAACTATTGGTTCAGAATGTACAAAGAAAAATAAAAAAAATATAACAAACAGAGGAAAAAGATATAAAATATGAAAGATGAAAAATAAAATAAAAGAAAGTGCACAAAAAAAGAAGTTTGAGGTTTTAAAACTATAAAGAAGAAATAAAAAAAGGTGTGAACAAAAAGATTTAAGAAAAAAAAATGGAAATCCAAAATATATAAAATAAAATTTGAGAAAAAGAAGAAAAAAATAAAAAATGAAG
This sequence comes from Durio zibethinus, assembly GCF_047325235.1. NCBI lineage: Eukaryota > Viridiplantae > Streptophyta > Magnoliopsida > Malvales > Malvaceae > Durio > Durio zibethinus. The sequence goes on along the minus strand of NC_143180.1, from coordinate 11,242,770 downwards.
AGGCAAAAATATGAAATGAAAGAAAAAGAAAAAATTTATAGAAAATTTTTAAACAAAGAAAAAAGTGAACAAAAAAGAATGATGGCATATAAAAAAAAAGAAGAAAAATTTGGAAGGGGAAAAAGTTAATGAAAAAAATATAAAAATGCAATAGAAAATAACCAAGAATGATAAAAGATAGAAAAATAAAAAATTCTAAAACTTTATAAAAATTTATGAAATTATAAATAAAGAAAGAAAATAAAAAAAGTAAAGCAAAAGAAAAAAGATAAATAAAGCACAAAAAAACAACAAAAAATATAAAAAGTAAGAAAATAAAAAAAGGACAAAAATTGAATAAAAATTTCAAAAATGAAATGGAATGACAAAATGAAAAAAAAATTAGTTTAAAAAATACAAAAAAATTGAAAAACATATAAGACCTAATAATATAAAAAGTCAGGGAAAAAATTAAAAAAGAGCAAAGTTAATGCAAAATAAAAAAAAGTATGAGAATTTAAAAACGCAAATAAGAAATGAATGGAAATTTGTGGAAAAAAAAAAGAGAAGCAAGAAAAGAATAAAAATGAAAAGACAAAAGATTTGGAATAAAAAACGGAAAAATAAAAATTTTTAAAACAACAAAAAAATTAAAACAAGTAAAAATGAAAGCATACGAAAAAAAGGCAAAGAGAAGGAAAATTGTGAAGGGAAAAAGTTATTAAAAAAATTACAAAATGGAAAAAAAAAAGAAAAAAATAAATTAAGGGAAAAAATTAAATAAAATACGAAAAAAGGGAAAAATAAAAATAAACAAAGAAAGAAAATAAAAAATTAGCGAATCAAAAAAATATAAAAAGACAAAATGAATAAAAATTTCAAATATAAAATGGAAAAAACTTTTAGTTTAGAATGTACAAAGAAAAAGAAAAAAAAATAATAGCAAATAGAGGAAAAAGATATAAAATATGAAAGATGAAAAATAAAATAAAAGAAAGTGCACAAAAAAAGAAGTTTGAGGTTTTAAAATTATAAAGAAGAAATAAAAAGAAAAGGTGTGAACACAAAGATTTAAGAAAAAAATACAAAATATATAAAATAAAATTTGAGAAAAAGAAGAAAAAAATAAAGAATGAAGAGGCAAAAATATGAAATAAAACAAAAAGAAAAAAATTTATAGAAAATTTTAAAACAAAGAAAAAACTGAACGAAAAAGAATGAAAGCACATAAAAAAAAGTAAAAAAAAGAAGAAAAATTATAAAAATGCAACAGAAAATAACCAAGAATGATAAAAGAAAAAAAGATAGAAAAATAAAAAATTCCAAAACTTTATAAAAATTTATGAAATTATGAATAAAGAAAGAAAATAAAATAAGAAAAAAATTAAAGCAAAAGAAAAAAGATAGATAAAGCACGAAAAAAGAAAAAAAAACAAAAATACAACAAAAAATTATAAAAAGTAAGAAAATGAAAAAGGACAAAAATTGAATAAAAATTTCAAAAATGAAATGGAATGACAAAATGAAAAAAAAAAAATTAGTTTAAAAAATTCAAAAAATTAAAAAACATATAAGACCAAACAATCTAAAAAGTCTGACAAAAAATTAAAAAAGAGAAAAGTTAATGCAAAACAAAAAGAAAAGTATGAGAATTTAAAAACGCAAATAAGAAATGAAAGGAAATTTGTGGAAAAAAAAGAAAAGACAAAAGATTTGGAATAAAAAAGAGAAAAATAAAAATTTTTAAAACAACGAAAAAATTAAAAAAAGTAAAAATGAAAACATATGAAAAAAAAAAGCAAAAAGAAGGAAAATTGCAAAGGGAAAAAGTTATTAAAAATTTACAAAGTAAAAAAAAATTAGGGAATCAAAAAATATAAAAGGAAAAAAATAAAAATAAACAAAGTAAGAAAATAAAAAATTAGGGAATCAAAAAATATAAAAAGACAAAATGAATAAAAATTTCAAATATAAAAAGAAAGTGCACAAAAAAAGAAGTTTGAGGTTTTAAAATTACAAAGAAGAAATAAAAAAAGGTGTGAACAAAAAGATTTAAGAAAAAAATAACAAATGAAAATACAAAATATATAAAAAAATATTTGAGAAAAAAATGAGAAAAAGAAGAAAAAAATAAAAAATGAAGAGGCAAAAATATGAAATACAAAAAAAGGAAAGAAATTGAATAAAAATTTCAAAAATGAAATGGAATGACAAAATGAAAAAAAATTAGTTTAAAAAATACAAAAAAATTGAAAAACATATAAGTCCTAACAATATAAAAAGTCAGACAAAAAATTAAAAAAGAAAAAATTTAATGCAAAATAAAAAAAAGTATGAGAATTTAAAAATGCAAATAAGAAATGAAAGGAAATTTGTGGAAAAAAAAAAGAGAAGCAAGAAAAGACAAAAGATTTGGAATAAAAAATAGAAAAATAAAAATTTTTAAAACAACGAAAAAATGAAAGCATATGAAAAAAAAGTAAAAAGAAGGAAAATTGTGAAGGGAAAAAGTTATTAAAAAATTACAAAGTTGAAAAAAAATAAATTAAGAGAAAAAATTAAATAAAATACCCAGAAAGGAAAAATAAAAATAAACAAAGTAAGAAAATAAAAAATTAGCGAAGCAAAAAAATATAAAAAGACAAATGAATAAAAATTTCAAATATAAAATGGAAAAAACTTTTAGTTTAGAATGTAGAAAGAAAAACAAAAAAAAAAAAAACAAATAGAGGAAAAAGATATAAAATATGAAAGATGAAAAATAAAATAAAAGAAAGTGCACAAAAAAAGAAGTTTGAGGTTTTAAAATTATAAAGAAGAAATAAAAAAAGGTGTGAACAAAAAGATTTAAGAAAAAAAATAAAAAATGCAAAATATATAAAATAAAATTTGAGAAAAAGAAGAAAAAAATAAAAAAAAAATAAAAAGAAAAAAATTTATAGAAAATTTTAAAACAAAGAAAAAAGTGAACAAAAAAAAATGAAAACACATAAAAAAAAAGAAGAAAAATTTGAAAGGAGAAAAAGTTAATGAAAAATTATAAAAATGCAATAGAAAATAACCAAGAATGATAAAAGAAAAAAAGATAGAAAAATAAAAAATTCCAAAACTTTATAAAAATTTATGAAATTATAAATAAAGAAAGAAAATAAAATACGAAAAAAAATTAAAGCAAAAGAAAAAAGATAAATAAAGCACAAAAAAACAAAAATACTACAAAAAATATAAAAAGTAAGAAAATGAAAAAGGACAAAAATTGAATAAAAATTTCAAAAATGAAATGGAATGACAAAATGAAAAAAATTAGTTTAAAAAATACAAAAAATTGAAAAACATATAAGTTCTAACAATATAAAAAGTTTGAGAATTTAAAAACACAAATAAGAAATGAAAGGAAATTTATGGAAAAAAAAAAGAATTGGAATAAAAAATAGAAAAATAAAATTTTTAAAACGACGAAAAATTAAAATAAGAAAAAAATTTAAAGCAAAAGAAAAAAGATAAATAAAGCATGAAAAAAGAAAAAAAAAAAAACAAAAATACAACAAAAAATTATAAAAGGTAAGAAAATGAAAGAGGACAAAAAATGAATAAAAATTTCAAAAATGAAATGGAATGACAAAATGAAAATAAAATTAGTTTAAAAAATAAAAAAAAATTGAAAAACATATAAGACCTAACAATATAAAAAGTCAGACAAAAAATTAAAAAAGAGAAAAGTTAATGCAAAATAAAAAAAAAGTATGAGAATTTAAAAGCGCAAATAAGAAATGAAAGGAAATTTGAGGAAAAAAAGAGACAAAAGATTTGGAATAAAAAATAGAAAAATAGAAATTTTTAAAACAACAAAAAAAATTAAAACAAGTAAAAATGAAAGCATATGAAAAAAAAGCAAAAAGAAGGCAAATTATGAAGGGAAAAAGTTATTAAAAAATTACAAAGTAGAAAAAAAAGAAAATAAAAAAATAAATTAAGAGAAAAAATTAAATAAAATACCAAAAAAGGAAAAAATAAAAATAAACAAAGTAAGAAAATAAAAAATTAGCGAATCAAAAAATATAAAAAGATAAAATGAATAAAAATTTCAAATATAAAATGAAAAAAACTATTGGTTCAGAATGTACAAAGAAAAATAAAAAAAATATAACAAACAGAGGAAAAAGATATAAAATATGAAAGATGAAAAATAAAATAAAAGAAAGTGCACAAAAAAAGAAGTTTGAGGTTTTAAAACTATAAAGAAGAAATAAAAAAAGGTGTGAACAAAAAGATTTAAGAAAAAAAAATGGAAATCCAAAATATATAAAATAAAATTTGAGAAAAAGAAGAAAAAAATAAAAAATGAAGAGGCAAAAATATGAAATGAAAGAAAAAGAAAAAATTTATAGAAAATTTTTAAACAAAGAAAAAAGTGAACAAAAAAGAATGATGGCATATAAAAAAAAAGAAGAAAAATTTGGAAGGGGAAAAAGTTAATGAAAAAAATATAAAAATGCAATAGAAAATAACCAAGAATGATAAAAGATAGAAAAATAAAAAATTCTAAAACTTTATAAAAATTTATGAAATTATAAATAAAGAAAGAAAATAAAAAAAGTAAAGCAAAAGAAAAAAGATAAATAAAGCACAAAAATACAACAAAAAATATAAAAAGTAAGAAAATAAAAAAAGGACAAAAATTGAATAAAAATTTCAAAAATGAAATGGAATGACAAAATGAAAAAAAAATTAGTTTAAAAAATACAAAAAAATTGAAAAACATATAAGACCTAATAATATAAAAAGTCAGGGAAAAAATTAAAAAAGAGCAAAGTTAATGCAAAATAAAAAAAAAGTATGAGAATTTAAAAACTCAAATAAGAAATGAATGGAAATTTGTGGAAAAAAAAAAGAGAAGCAAGAAAAGAATAAAAATGAAAAGACAAAAGATTTGGAATAAAAAACGGAAAAATAAAAATTTTTAAAACAACAAAAAAATTAAAACAAGTAAAAATGAAAGCATACGAAAAAAAGGCAAAGAGAAGGAAAATTGTGAAGGGAAAAAGTTATTAAAAAAATTACAAAATGGAAAAAAAAAAGAAAAAAATAAATTAAGGGAAAAAATTAAATAAAATACGAAAAAAGGGAAAAATAAAAATAAACAAAGAAAGAAAATAAAAAATTAGCGAATCAAAAAAATATAAAAAGACAAAATGAATAAAAATTTCAAATATAAAATGGAAAAAACTTTTAGTTTAGAATGTACAAAGAAAAAGAAAAAAAAATAATAGCAAATAGAGGAAAAAGATATAAAATATGAAAGATGAAAAATAAAATAAAAGAAAGTGCACAAAAAAAGAAGTTTGAGGTTTTAAAATTATAAAGAAGAAATAAAAAGAAAAGGTGTGAACACAAAGATTTAAGAAAAAAATACAAAATATATAAAATAAAATTTGAGAAAAAGAAGAAAAAAATAAAGAATGAAGAGGCAAAAATATGAAATAAAACAAAAAGAAAAAAATTTATAGAAAATTTTAAAACAAAGAAAAAACTGAACGAAAAAGAATGAAAGCACATAAAAAAAAGTAAAAAAAAGAAGAAAAATTATAAAAATGCAACAGAAAATAACCAAGAATGATAAAAGAAAAAAAGATAGAAAAATAAAAAATTCCAAAACTTTATAAAAATTTATGAAATTATGAATAAAGAAAGAAAATAAAATAAGAAAAAAATTAAAGCAAAAGAAAAAAGATAGATAAAGCACGAAAAAAGAAAAAAAAACAAAAATACAACAAAAAATTATAAAAAGTAAGAAAATGAAAAAGGACAAAAATTGAATAAAAATTTCAAAAATGAAATGGAATGACAAAATGAAAAAAAAAAAATTAGTTTAAAAAATTCAAAAAATTAAAAAACATATAAGACCAAACAATCTAAAAAGTCTGACAAAAAATTAAAAAAGAGAAAAGTTAATGCAAAACAAAAAGAAAAGTATGAGAATTTAAAAACGCAAATAAGAAATGAAAGGAAATTTGTGGAAAAAAAAGAAAAGACAAAAGATTTGGAATAAAAAAGAGAAAAATAAAAATTTTTAAAACAACGAAAAAATTAAAAAAAGTAAAAATGAAAACATATGAAAAAAAAAAGCAAAAAGAAGGAAAATTGCAAAGGGAAAAAGTTATTAAAAATTTACAAAGTAAAAAAAAATTAGGGAATCAAAAAATATAAAAGGAAAAAAATAAAAATAAACAAAGTAAGAAAATAAAAAATTAGGGAATCAAAAAATATAAAAAGACAAAATGAATAAAAATTTCAAATATAAAAAGAAAGTGCACAAAAAAAGAAGTTTGAGGTTTTAAAATTACAAAGAAGAAATAAAAAAAGGTGTGAACAAAAAGATTTAAGAAAAAAATAACAAATGAAAATACAAAATATATAAAAAAATATTTGAGAAAAAAATGAGAAAAAGAAGAAAAAAATAAAAAATGAAGAGGCAAAAATATGAAATACAAAAAAAGGAAAGAAATTGAATAAAAATTTCAAAAATGAAATGGAATGACAAAATGAAAAAAAATTAGTTTAAAAAATACAAAAAAATTGAAAAACATATAAGTCCTAACAATATAAAAAGTCAGACAAAAAATTAAAAAAGAAAAAATTTAATGCAAAATAAAAAAAAGTATGAGAATTTAAAAATGCAAATAAGAAATGAAAGGAAATTTGTGGAAAAAAAAAAGAGAAGCAAGAAAAGACAAAAGATTTGGAATAAAAAATAGAAAAATAAAAATTTTTAAAACAACGAAAAAATGAAAGCATATGAAAAAAAAGTAAAAAGAAGGAAAATTGTGAAGGGAAAAAGTTATTAAAAAATTACAAAGTTGAAAAAAAATAAATTAAGAGAAAAAATTAAATAAAATACCCAGAAAGGAAAAATAAAAATAAACAAAGTAAGAAAATAAAAAATTAGCGAAGCAAAAAAATATAAAAAGACAAATGAATAAAAATTTCAAATATAAAATGGAAAAAACTTTTAGTTTAGAATGTAGAAAGAAAAACAAAAAAAAAAAAAACAAATAGAGGAAAAAGATATAAAATATGAAAGATGAAAAATAAAATAAAAGAAAGTGCACAAAAAAAGAAGTTTGAGGTTTTAAAATTATAAAGAAGAAATAAAAAAAGGTGTGAACAAAAAGATTTAAGAAAAAAAATAAAAAATGCAAAATATATAAAATAAAATTTGAGAAAAAGAAGAAAAAAATAAAAAAAAAATAAAAAGAAAAAAATTTATAGAAAATTTTAAAACAAAGAAAAAAGTGAACAAAAAAAAAATGAAAACACATAAAAAAAAAGAAGAAAAATTTGAAAGGAGAAAAAGTTAATGAAAAATTATAAAAATGCAATAGAAAATAACCAAGAATGATAAAAGAAAAAAAGATAGAAAAATAAAAAATTCCAAAACTTTATAAAAATTTATGAAATTATAAATAAAGAAAGAAAATAAAATACGAAAAAAAATTAAAGCAAAAGAAAAAAGATAAATAAAGCACAAAAAAACAAAAATACTACAAAAAATATAAAAAGTAAGAAAATGAAAAAGGACAAAAATTGAATAAAAATTTCAAAAATGAAATGGAATGACAAAATGAAAAAAATTAGTTTAAAAAATACAAAAAATTGAAAAACATATAAGTTCTAACAATATAAAAAGTTTGAGAATTTAAAAACACAAATAAGAAATGAAAGGAAATTTATGGAAAAAAAAAAAGAATTGGAATAAAAAATAGAAAAATAAAATTTTTAAAACGACGAAAAATTAAAATAAGAAAAAAATTTAAAGCAAAAGAAAAAAGATAAATAAAGCATGAAAAAAGAAAAGAAAAAAACAAAAATACAACAAAAAATTATAAAAGGTAAGAAAATGAAAGAGGACAAAAAATGAATAAAAATTTCAAAAATGAAATGGAATGACAAAATGAAAATAAAATTAGTTTAAAAAATAAAAAAAAATTGAAAAACATATAAGACCTAACAATATAAAAAGTCAGACAAAAAATTAAAAAAGAGAAAAGTTAATGCAAAATAAAAAAAAAGTATGAGAATTTAAAAGCGCAAATAAGAAATGAAAGGAAATTTGAGGAAAAAAAGAGACAAAAGATTTGGAATAAAAAATAGAAAAATAGAAATTTTTAAAACAACAAAAAAAATTAAAACAAGTAAAAATGAAAGCATATGAAAAAAAAAGCAAAAAGAAGGCAAATTATGAAGGGAAAAAGTTATTAAAAAATTACAAAGTAGAAAAAAAAGAAAATAAAAAAATAAATTAAGAGAAAAAATTAAATAAAATACCAAAAAAGGAAAAAATAAAAATAAACAAAGTAAGAAAATAAAAAATTAGCGAATCAAAAAATATAAAAAGATAAAATGAATAAAAATTTCAAATATAAAATGAAAAAAACTATTGGTTCAGAATGTACAAAGAAAAATAAAAAAAATATAACAAACAGAGGAAAAAGATATAAAATATGAAAGATGAAAAATAAAATAAAAGAAAGTGCACAAAAAAAGAAGTTTGAGGTTTTAAAACTATAAAGAAGAAATAAAAAAAGGTGTGAACAAAAAGATTTAAGAAAAAAAAATGGAAATCCAAAATATATAAAATAAAATTTGAGAAAAAGAAGAAAAAAATAAAAAATGAAGAGGCAAAAATATGAAATGAAAGAAAAAGAAAAAATTTATAGAAAATTTTTAAACAAAGAAAAAAGTGAACAAAAAAGAATGATGGCATATAAAAAAAAAGAAGAAAAATTTGGAAGGGGAAAAAGTTAATGAAAAAAATATAAAAATGCAATAGAAAATAACCAAGAATGATAAAAGATAGAAAAATAAAAAATTCTAAAACTTTATAAAAATTTATGAAATTATAAATAAAGAAAGAAAATAAAAAAAGTAAAGCAAAAGAAAAAAGATAAATAAAGCACAAAAATACAACAAAAAATATAAAAAGTAAGAAAATAAAAAAAGGACAAAAATTGAATAAAAATTTCAAAAATGAAATGGAATGACAAAATGAAAAAAAAATTAGTTTAAAAAATACAAAAAAATTGAAAAACATATAAGACCTAATAATATAAAAAGTCAGGGAAAAAATTAAAAAAGAGCAAAGTTAATGCAAAATAAAAAAAAAGTATGAGAATTTAAAAACGCAAATAAGAAATGAATGGAAATTTGTGGAAAAAAAAAAGAGAAGCAAGAAAAGAATAAAAATGAAAAGACAAAAGATTTGGAATAAAAAACGGAAAAATAAAAATTTTTAAAACAACAAAAAAATTAAAACAAGTAAAAATGAAAGCATACGAAAAAAAGGCAAAGAGAAGGAAAATTGTGAAGGGAAAAAGTTATTAAAAAAATTACAAAATGGAAAAAAAAAAGAAAAAAATAAATTAAGGGAAAAAATTAAATAAAATACGAAAAAAGGGAAAAATAAAAATAAACAAAGAAAGAAAATAAAAAATTAGCGAATCAAAAAAATATAAAAAGACAAAATGAATAAAAATTTCAAATATAAAATGGAAAAAACTTTTAGTTTAGAATGTACAAAGAAAAAGAAAAAAAAATAATAGCAAATAGAGGAAAAAGATATAAAATATGAAAGATGAAAAATAAAATAAAAGAAAGTGCACAAAAAAAGAAGTTTGAGGTTTTAAAATTATAAAGAAGAAATAAAAAGAAAAGGTGTGAACACAAAGATTTAAGAAAAAAATACAAAATATATAAAATAAAATTTGAGAAAAAGAAGAAAAAAATAAAGAATGAAGAGGCAAAAATATGAAATAAAACAAAAAGAAAAAAATTTATAGAAAATTTTAAAACAAAGAAAAAACTGAACGAAAAAGAATGAAAGCACATAAAAAAAAGTAAAAAAAAGAAGAAAAATTATAAAAATGCAACAGAAAATAACCAAGAATGATAAAAGAAAAAAAGATAGAAAAATAAAAAATTCCAAAACTTTATAAAAATTTATGAAATTATGAATTAAGAAAGAAAATAAAATAAGAAAAAAAATTAAAGCAAAAGAAAAAAAACAAAAATACAACAAAAAATTATAGAAAGTAAGAAAATGAAAAAGGACAAAAATTGAATAAAAATTTCAAAAATGAAATGGAATGACAAAATGAAAAAAAAAATTAGTTTAAAAAATTCAAAAAATTAAAAAACATATAAGACCAAACAATCTAAAAAGTCTGACAAAAAATTAAAAAAGAGAAAAGTTAATGCAAAACAAAAAAAAAGTATGAGAATTTAAAAACGCAAATAAGAAATGAAAGGAAATTTGTGGAAAAAAAAAAAGAAAAGACAAAAGATTTGGAATAAAAAAGAGAAAAATAAAAATTTTTAAAACAACGAAAAAATTAAAAAAAGTAAAAATGAAAACATATGAAAAAAAAAGCAAAAAGAAGGAAAATTGCAAAGGGAAAAAGTTATTAAAAATTTACAAAGTAAAAACAAAAATTAGGGAATCAAAAAATATAAAAGGAAAAAAATAAAAATAAACAAAGTAAGAAAATAAAAAATTAGGGAATCAAAAAATATAAAAAGACAAAATGAATAAAAATTTCAAATATAAAAAGAAAGTGCACAAAAAAAGAAGTTTGAGGTTTTAAAATTACAAAGAAGAAATAAAAAAAGGTGTGAACAAAAAGATTTAAGAAAAAAATAACAAATGAAAATACAAAATATATAAAAAAATATTTGAGAAAAAAATGAGAAAAAGAAGAAAAAAATAAAAAATGAAGAGGCAAAAAATATGAAATAAAACAAAAAGAAAAAAAATACAAAAAAAGGACAAAAATTGAATAAAAATTTCAAAAATGAAATGGAATGACAAAATGAAAAAAAAATTAGTTTAAAAAATACAAAAAAATTGAAAAACATATAAGTCCTAACAATATAAAAAGTCAGACAAAAAATTAAAAAAGAAAAAAGTTAATGCAAAATAAAAAAAAGTATGAGAATTTAAAAATGCAAATAAGAAATGAAAGGAAATTTGTGGAAAAAAAAAAGAGAAGCAAGAAAAGACAAAAGATTTGGAATAAAAAATAGAAAAATAAAAATTTTTAAAACAACGAAAAAATGAAAGCATATGAAAAAAAAGTAAAAAGAAGGAAAATTGTGAAGGGAAAAAGTTATTAAAAAATTACAAAGTTGAAAAAAAATAAATTAAGAGAAAAAATTAAATAAAATACCCAGAAAGGAAAAATAAAAATAAACAAAGTAAGAAAATAAAAAATTAGCGAAGCAAAAAAATATAAAAAGACAAATGAATAAAAATTTCAAATATAAAATGGAAAAAACTTTTAGTTTAGAATGTAGAAAGAAAAACAAAAAAAAAAAAAAACAAATAGAGGAAAAAGATATAAAATATGAAAGATGAAAAATAAAATAAAAGAAAGTGCACAAAAAAAGAAGTTTGAGGTTTTAAAATTATAAAGAAGAAATAAAAAAAGGTGTGAACAAAAAGAATTAAGAAAAAAAATAAAAAATGCAAAATATATAAAATAAAATTTGAGAAAAAGAAGAAAAAAATAAAAAAAAAATAAAAAGAAAAAAATTTATAGAAAATTTTAAAACAAAGAAAAAAGTGAACAAAAAAAAATGAAAACACATAAAAAAAAAGAAGAAAAATTTGAAAGGAGAAAAAGTTAATGAAAAATTATAAAAATGCAATAGAAAATAACCAAGAATGATAAAAGAAAAAAAGATAGAAAAATAAAAAATTCCAAAACTTTATAAAAATTTATGAAATTATAAATAAAGAAAGAAAATAAAATACGAAAAAAAATTAAAGCAAAAGAAAAAAGATAAATAAAGCACAAAAAAACAAAAATACTACAAAAAATATAAAAAGTAAGAAAATGAAAAAGGACAAAAATTGAATAAAAATTTCAAAAATGAAATGGAATGACAAAATGAATTAAAAAATACAAAAAATTGAAAAACATATAAGTTCTAACAATATAAAAAGTTTGAGAATTTAAAAACACAAATAAGAAATGAAAGGAAATTTATGGAAAAAAAAAAGAATTGGAATAAAAAATAGAAAAATAAAATTTTTAAAACGACGAAAAATTAAAATAAGAAAAAAATTTAAAGCAAAAGAAAAAAGATAAATAAAGCATGAAAAAAGAAAAAAAAAACAAAAATACAACAAAAAATTATAAAAGGTAAGAAAATGAAAGAGGACAAAAAATGAATAAAAATTTCAAAAATGAAATGGAATGACAAAATGAAAATAAAATTAGTTTAAAAAATAAAAAAAAATTGAAAAACATATAAGACCTAACAATATAAAAAGTCAGACAAAAAATTAAAAAAGAGAAAAGTTAATGCAAAATAAAAAAAAAGTATGAGAATTTAAAAGCGCAAATAAGAAATGAAAGGAAATTTGAGGAAAAAAAGAGACAAAAGATTTGGAATAAAAAATAGAAAAATAGAAATTTTTAAAACAACAAAAAAAATTAAAACAAGTAAAAATGAAAGCATATGAAAAAAAAGCAAAAAGAAGGCAAATTATGAAGGGAAAAAGTTATTAAAAAATTACAAAGTAGAAAAAAAAGAAAATAAAAAAATAAATTAAGAGAAAAAATTAAATAAAATACCAAAAAAGGAAAAAATAAAAATAAACAAAGTAAGAAAATAAAAAATTAGCGAATCAAAAAATATAAAAAGATAAAATGAATAAAAATTTCAAATATAAAATGAAAAAAACTATTGGTTCAGAATGTACAAAGAAAAATAAAAAAAATATAACAAACAGAGGAAAAAGATATAAAATATGAAAGATGAAAAATAAAATAAAAGAAAGTGCACAAAAAAAGAAGTTTGAGGTTTTAAAACTATAAAGAAGAAATAAAAAAAGGTGTGAACAAAAAGATTTAAGAAAAAAAAATGGAAATCCAAAATATATAAAATAAAATTTGAGAAAAAGAAGAAAAAAATAAAAAATGAAGAGGCAAAAATATGAAATGAAAGAAAAAGAAAAAATTTATAGAAAATTTTTAAACAAAGAAAAAAGTGAACAAAAAAGAATGATGGCATATAAAAAAAAAGAAGAAAAATTTGGAAGGGGAAAAAGTTAATGAAAAAAATATAAAAATGCAATAGAAAATAACCAAGAATGATAAAAGATAGAAAAATAAAAAATTCTAAAACTTTATAAAAATTTATGAAATTATAAATAAAGAAAGAAAATAAAAAAAGTAAAGCAAAAGAAAAAAGATAAATAAAGCACAAAAAAACAACAAAAAATATAAAAAGTAAGAAAATAAAAAAAGGACAAAAATTGAATAAAAATTTCAAAAATGAAATGGAATGACAAAATGAAAAAAAAATTAGTTTAAAAAATACAAAAAAATTGAAAAACATATAAGACCTAATAATATAAAAAGTCAGGGAAAAAATTAAAAAAGAGCAAAGTTAATGCAAAATAAAAAAAAGTATGAGAATTTAAAAACGCAAATAAGAAATGAATGGAAATTTGTGGAAAAAAAAAAGAGAAGCAAGAAAAGAATAAAAATGAAAAGACAAAAGATTTGGAATAAAAAACGGAAAAATAAAAATTTTTAAAACAACAAAAAAATTAAAACAAGTAAAAATGAAAGCATACGAAAAAAAGGCAAAGAGAAGGAAAATTGTGAAGGGAAAAAGTTATTAAAAAAATTACAAAATGGAAAAAAAAAAGAAAAAAATAAATTAAGGGAAAAAATTAAATAAAATACGAAAAAAGGGAAAAATAAAAATAAACAAAGAAAGAAAATAAAAAATTAGCGAATCAAAAAAATATAAAAAGACAAAATGAATAAAAATTTCAAATATAAAATGGAAAAAACTTTTAGTTTAGAATGTACAAAGAAAAAGAAAAAAAAATAATAGCAAATAGAGGAAAAAGATATAAAATATGAAAGATGAAAAATAAAATAAAAGAAAGTGCACAAAAAAAGAAGTTTGAGGTTTTAAAATTATAAAGAAGAAATAAAAAGAAAAGGTGTGAACACAAAGATTTAAGAAAAAAATACAAAATATATAAAATAAAATTTGAGAAAAAGAAGAAAAAAATAAAGAATGAAGAGGCAAAAATATGAAATAAAACAAAAAGAAAAAAATTTATAGAAAATTTTAAAACAAAGAAAAAACTGAACGAAAAAGAATGAAAGCACATAAAAAAAAGTAAAAAAAAGAAGAAAAATTATAAAAATGCAACAGAAAATAACCAAGAATGATAAAAGAAAAAAAGATAGAAAAATAAAAAATTCCAAAACTTTATAAAAATTTATGAAATTATGAATAAAGAAAGAAAATAAAATAAGAAAAAAATTAAAGCAAAAGAAAAAAGATAGATAAAGCACGAAAAAAGAAAAAAAAACAAAAATACAACAAAAAATTATAAAAAGTAAGAAAATGAAAAAGGACAAAAATTGAATAAAAATTTCAAAAATGAAATGGAATGACAAAATGAAAAAAAAAAAATTAGTTTAAAAAATTCAAAAAATTAAAAAACATATAAGACCAAACAATCTAAAAAGTCTGACAAAAAATTAAAAAAGAGAAAAGTTAATGCAAAACAAAAAGAAAAGTATGAGAATTTAAAAACGCAAATAAGAAATGAAAGGAAATTTGTGGAAAAAAAAGAAAAGACAAAAGATTTGGAATAAAAAAGAGAAAAATAAAAATTTTTAAAACAACGAAAAAATTAAAAAAAGTAAAAATGAAAACATATGAAAAAAAAAAGCAAAAAGAAGGAAAATTGCAAAGGGAAAAAGTTATTAAAAATTTACAAAGTAAAAAAAAATTAGGGAATCAAAAAATATAAAAGGAAAAAAATAAAAATAAACAAAGTAAGAAAATAAAAAATTAGGGAATCAAAAAATATAAAAAGACAAAATGAATAAAAATTTCAAATATAAAAAGAAAGTGCACAAAAAAAGAAGTTTGAGGTTTTAAAATTACAAAGAAGAAATAAAAAAAGGTGTGAACAAAAAGATTTAAGAAAAAAATAACAAATGAAAATACAAAATATATAAAAAAATATTTGAGAAAAAAATGAGAAAAAGAAGAAAAAAATAAAAAATGAAGAGGCAAAAATATGAAATACAAAAAAAGGAAAGAAATTGAATAAAAATTTCAAAAATGAAATGGAATGACAAAATGAAAAAAAATTAGTTTAAAAAATACAAAAAAATTGAAAAACATATAAGTCCTAACAATATAAAAAGTCAGACAAAAAATTAAAAAAGAAAAAATTTAATGCAAAATAAAAAAAAGTATGAGAATTTAAAAATGCAAATAAGAAATGAAAGGAAATTTGTGGAAAAAAAAAAGAGAAGCAAGAAAAGACAAAAGATTTGGAATAAAAAATAGAAAAATAAAAATTTTTAAAACAACGAAAAAATGAAAGCATATGAAAAAAAAGTAAAAAGAAGGAAAATTGTGAAGGGAAAAAGTTATTAAAAAATTACAAAGTTGAAAAAAAATAAATTAAGAGAAAAAATTAAATAAAATACCCAGAAAGGAAAAATAAAAATAAACAAAGTAAGAAAATAAAAAATTAGCGAAGCAAAAAAATATAAAAAGACAAATGAATAAAAATTTCAAATATAAAATGGAAAAAACTTTTAGTTTAGAATGTAGAAAGAAAAACAAAAAAAAAAAAAACAAATAGAGGAAAAAGATATAAAATATGAAAGATGAAAAATAAAATAAAAGAAAGTGCACAAAAAAAGAAGTTTGAGGTTTTAAAATTATAAAGAAGAAATAAAAAAAGGTGTGAACAAAAAGATTTAAGAAAAAAAATAAAAAATGCAAAATATATAAAATAAAATTTGAGAAAAAGAAGAAAAAAATAAAAAAAAAATAAAAAGAAAAAAATTTATAGAAAATTTTAAAACAAAGAAAAAAGTGAACAAAAAAAAATGAAAACACATAAAAAAAAAGAAGAAAAATTTGAAAGGAGAAAAAGTTAATGAAAAATTATAAAAATGCAATAGAAAATAACCAAGAATGATAAAAGAAAAAAAGATAGAAAAATAAAAAATTCCAAAACTTTATAAAAATTTATGAAATTATAAATAAAGAAAGAAAATAAAATACGAAAAAAAATTAAAGCAAAAGAAAAAAGATAAATAAAGCACAAAAAAACAAAAATACTACAAAAAATATAAAAAGTAAGAAAATGAAAAAGGACAAAAATTGAATAAAAATTTCAAAAATGAAATGGAATGACAAAATGAAAAAAATTAGTTTAAAAAATACAAAAAATTGAAAAACATATAAGTTCTAACAATATAAAAAGTTTGAGAATTTAAAAACACAAATAAGAAATGAAAGGAAATTTATGGAAAAAAAAAAGAATTGGAATAAAAAATAGAAAAATAAAATTTTTAAAACGACGAAAAATTAAAATAAGAAAAAAATTTAAAGCAAAAGAAAAAAGATAAATAAAGCATGAAAAAAGAAAAAAAAAAAAACAAAAATACAACAAAAAATTATAAAAGGTAAGAAAATGAAAGAGGACAAAAAATGAATAAAAATTTCAAAAATGAAATGGAATGACAAAATGAAAATAAAATTAGTTTAAAAAATAAAAAAAAATTGAAAAACATATAAGACCTAACAATATAAAAAGTCAGACAAAAAATTAAAAAAGAGAAAAGTTAATGCAAAATAAAAAAAAAGTATGAGAATTTAAAAGCGCAAATAAGAAATGAAAGGAAATTTGAGGAAAAAAAGAGACAAAAGATTTGGAATAAAAAATAGAAAAATAGAAATTTTTAAAACAACAAAAAAAATTAAAACAAGTAAAAATGAAAGCATATGAAAAAAAAGCAAAAAGAAGGCAAATTATGAAGGGAAAAAGTTATTAAAAAATTACAAAGTAGAAAAAAAAGAAAATAAAAAAATAAATTAAGAGAAAAAATTAAATAAAATACCAAAAAAGGAAAAAATAAAAATAAACAAAGTAAGAAAATAAAAAATTAGCGAATCAAAAAATATAAAAAGATAAAATGAATAAAAATTTCAAATATAAAATGAAAAAAACTATTGGTTCAGAATGTACAAAGAAAAATAAAAAAAATATAACAAACAGAGGAAAAAGATATAAAATATGAAAGATGAAAAATAAAATAAAAGAAAGTGCACAAAAAAAGAAGTTTGAGGTTTTAAAACTATAAAGAAGAAATAAAAAAAGGTGTGAACAAAAAGATTTAAGAAAAAAAAATGGAAATCCAAAATATATAAAATAAAATTTGAGAAAAAGAAGAAAAAAATAAAAAATGAAGAGGCAAAAATATGAAATGAAAGAAAAAGAAAAAATTTATAGAAAATTTTTAAACAAAGAAAAAAGTGAACAAAAAAGAATGATGGCATATAAAAAAAAAGAAGAAAAATTTGGAAGGGGAAAAAGTTAATGAAAAAAATATAAAAATGCAATAGAAAATAACCAAGAATGATAAAAGATAGAAAAATAAAAAATTCTAAAACTTTATAAAAATTTATGAAATTATAAATAAAGAAAGAAAATAAAAAAAGTAAAGCAAAAGAAAAAAGATAAATAAAGCACAAAAATACAACAAAAAATATAAAAAGTAAGAAAATAAAAAAAGGACAAAAATTGAATAAAAATTTCAAAAATGAAATGGAATGACAAAATGAAAAAAAAATTAGTTTAAAAAATACAAAAAAATTGAAAAACATATAAGACCTAATAATATAAAAAGTCAGGGAAAAAATTAAAAAAGAGCAAAGTTAATGCAAAATAAAAAAAAAGTATGAGAATTTAAAAACGCAAATAAGAAATGAATGGAAATTTGTGGAAAAAAAAAAGAGAAGCAAGAAAAGAATAAAAATGAAAAGACAAAAGATTTGGAATAAAAAACGGAAAAATAAAAATTTTTAAAACAACAAAAAAATTAAAACAAGTAAAAATGAAAGCATACGAAAAAAAGGCAAAGAGAAGGAAAATTGTGAAGGGAAAAAGTTATTAAAAAAATTACAAAATGGAAAAAAAAAAGAAAAAAATAAATTAAGGGAAAAAATTAAATAAAATACGAAAAAAGGGAAAAATAAAAATAAACAAAGAAAGAAAATAAAAAATTAGCGAATCAAAAAAATATAAAAAGACAAAATGAATAAAAATTTCAAATATAAAATGGAAAAAACTTTTAGTTTAGAATGTACAAAGAAAAAGAAAAAAAAATAATAGCAAATAGAGGAAAAAGATATAAAATATGAAAGATGAAAAATAAAATAAAAGAAAGTGCACAAAAAAAGAAGTTTGAGGTTTTAAAATTATAAAGAAGAAATAAAAAGAAAAGGTGTGAACACAAAGATTTAAGAAAAAAATACAAAATATATAAAATAAAATTTGAGAAAAAGAAGAAAAAAATAAAGAATGAAGAGGCAAAAATATGAAATAAAACAAAAAGAAAAAAATTTATAGAAAATTTTAAAACAAAGAAAAAACTGAACGAAAAAGAATGAAAGCACATAAAAAAAAGTAAAAAAAAGAAGAAAAATTATAAAAATGCAACAGAAAATAACCAAGAATGATAAAAGAAAAAAAGATAGAAAAATAAAAAATTCCAAAACTTTATAAAAATTTATGAAATTATGAATTAAGAAAGAAAATAAAATAAGAAAAAAAATTAAAGCAAAAGAAAAAAAACAAAAATACAACAAAAAATTATAGAAAGTAAGAAAATGAAAAAGGACAAAAATTGAATAAAAATTTCAAAAATGAAATGGAATGACAAAATGAAAAAAAAAATTAGTTTAAAAAATTCAAAAAATTAAAAAACATATAAGACCAAACAATCTAAAAAGTCTGACAAAAAATTAAAAAAGAGAAAAGTTAATGCAAAACAAAAAAAAAGTATGAGAATTTAAAAACGCAAATAAGAAATGAAAGGAAATTTGTGGAAAAAAAAAAAGAAAAGACAAAAGATTTGGAATAAAAAAGAGAAAAATAAAAATTTTTAAAACAACGAAAAAATTAAAAAAAGTAAAAATGAAAACATATGAAAAAAAAAGCAAAAAGAAGGAAAATTGCAAAGGGAAAAAGTTATTAAAAATTTACAAAGTAAAAACAAAAATTAGGGAATCAAAAAATATAAAAGGAAAAAAATAAAAATAAACAAAGTAAGAAAATAAAAAATTAGGGAATCAAAAAATATAAAAAGACAAAATGAATAAAAATTTCAAATATAAAAAGAAAGTGCACAAAAAAAGAAGTTTGAGGTTTTAAAATTACAAAGAAGAAATAAAAAAAGGTGTGAACAAAAAGATTTAAGAAAAAAATAACAAATGAAAATACAAAATATATAAAAAAATATTTGAGAAAAAAATGAGAAAAAGAAGAAAAAAATAAAAAATGAAGAGGCAAAAAATATGAAATAAAACAAAAAGAAAAAAAATACAAAAAAAGGACAAAAATTGAATAAAAATTTCAAAAATGAAATGGAATGACAAAATGAAAAAAAAATTAGTTTAAAAAATACAAAAAAATTGAAAAACATATAAGTCCTAACAATATAAAAAGTCAGACAAAAAATTAAAAAAGAAAAAAGTTAATGCAAAATAAAAAAAAGTATGAGAATTTAAAAATGCAAATAAGAAATGAAAGGAAATTTGTGGAAAAAAAAAAGAGAAGCAAGAAAAGACAAAAGATTTGGAATAAAAAATAGAAAAATAAAAATTTTTAAAACAACGAAAAAATGAAAGCATATGAAAAAAAAGTAAAAAGAAGGAAAATTGTGAAGGGAAAAAGTTATTAAAAAATTACAAAGTTGAAAAAAAATAAATTAAGAGAAAAAATTAAATAAAATACCCAGAAAGGAAAAATAAAAATAAACAAAGTAAGAAAATAAAAAATTAGCGAAGCAAAAAAATATAAAAAGACAAATGAATAAAAATTTCAAATATAAAATGGAAAAAACTTTTAGTTTAGAATGTAGAAAGAAAAACAAAAAAAAAAAAAACAAATAGAGGAAAAAGATATAAAATATGAAAGATGAAAAATAAAATAAAAGAAAGTGCACAAAAAAAGAAGTTTGAGGTTTTAAAATTATAAAGAAGAAATAAAAAAAGGTGTGAACAAAAAGAATTAAGAAAAAAAATAAAAAATGCAAAATATATAAAATAAAATTTGAGAAAAAGAAGAAAAAAATAAAAAAAAAATAAAAAGAAAAAAATTTATAGAAAATTTTAAAACAAAGAAAAAAGTGAACAAAAAAAAATGAAAACACATAAAAAAAAAGAAGAAAAATTTGAAAGGAGAAAAAGTTAATGAAAAATTATAAAAATGCAATAGAAAATAACCAAGAATGATAAAAGAAAAAAAGATAGAAAAATAAAAAATTCCAAAACTTTATAAAAATTTATGAAATTATAAATAAAGAAAGAAAATAAAATACGAAAAAAAATTAAAGCAAAAGAAAAAAGATAAATAAAGCACAAAAAAACAAAAATACTACAAAAAATATAAAAAGTAAGAAAATGAAAAAGGACAAAAATTGAATAAAAATTTCAAAAATGAAATGGAATGACAAAATGAATTAAAAAATACAAAAAATTGAAAAACATATAAGTTCTAACAATATAAAAAGTTTGAGAATTTAAAAACACAAATAAGAAATGAAAGGAAATTTATGGAAAAAAAAAAGAATTGGAATAAAAAATAGAAAAATAAAATTTTTAAAACGACGAAAAATTAAAATAAGAAAAAAATTTAAAGCAAAAGAAAAAAGATAAATAAAGCATGAAAAAAGAAAAAAAAAACAAAAATACAACAAAAAATTATAAAAGGTAAGAAAATGAAAGAGGACAAAAAATGAATAAAAATTTCAAAAATGAAATGGAATGACAAAATGAAAATAAAATTAGTTTAAAAAATAAAAAAAAATTGAAAAACATATAAGACCTAACAATATAAAAAGTCAGACAAAAAATTAAAAAAGAGAAAAGTTAATGCAAAATAAAAAAAAAGTATGAGAATTTAAAAGCGCAAATAAGAAATGAAAGGAAATTTGAGGAAAAAAAGAGACAAAAGATTTGGAATAAAAAATAGAAAAATAGAAATTTTTAAAACAACAAAAAAAATTAAAACAAGTAAAAATGAAAGCATATGAAAAAAAAGCAAAAAGAAGGCAAATTATGAAGGGAAAAAGTTATTAAAAAATTACAAAGTAGAAAAAAAAGAAAATAAAAAAATAAATTAAGAGAAAAAATTAAATAAAATACCAAAAAAGGAAAAAATAAAAATAAACAAAGTAAGAAAATAAAAAATTAGCGAATCAAAAAATATAAAAAGATAAAATGAATAAAAATTTCAAATATAAAATGAAAAAAACTATTGGTTCAGAATGTACAAAGAAAAATAAAAAAAATATAACAAACAGAGGAAAAAGATATAAAATATGAAAGATGAAAAATAAAATAAAAGAAAGTGCACAAAAAAAGAAGTTTGAGGTTTTAAAACTATAAAGAAGAAATAAAAAAAGGTGTGAACAAAAAGATTTAAGAAAAAAAAATGGAAATCCAAAATATATAAAATAAAATTTGAGAAAAAGAAGAAAAAAATAAAAAATGAAGAGGCAAAAATATGAAATGAAAGAAAAAGAAAAAATTTATAGAAAATTTTTAAACAAAGAAAAAAGTGAACAAAAAAGAATGATGGCATATAAAAAAAAAGAAGAAAAATTTGGAAGGGGAAAAAGTTAATGAAAAAAATATAAAAATGCAATAGAAAATAACCAAGAATGATAAAAGATAGAAAAATAAAAAATTCTAAAACTTTATAAAAATTTATGAAATTATAAATAAAGAAAGAAAATAAAAAAAGTAAAGCAAAAGAAAAAAGATAAATAAAGCACAAAAAAACAACAAAAAATATAAAAAGTAAGAAAATAAAAAAAGGACAAAAATTGAATAAAAATTTCAAAAATGAAATGGAATGACAAAATGAAAAAAAAATTAGTTTAAAAAATACAAAAAAATTGAAAAACATATAAGACCTAATAATATAAAAAGTCAGGGAAAAAATTAAAAAAGAGCAAAGTTAATGCAAAATAAAAAAAAGTATGAGAATTTAAAAACGCAAATAAGAAATGAATGGAAATTTGTGGAAAAAAAAAAGAGAAGCAAGAAAAGAATAAAAATGAAAAGACAAAAGATTTGGAATAAAAAACGGAAAAATAAAAATTTTTAAAACAACAAAAAAATTAAAACAAGTAAAAATGAAAGCATACGAAAAAAAGGCAAAGAGAAGGAAAATTGTGAAGGGAAAAAGTTATTAAAAAAATTACAAAATGGAAAAAAAAAAGAAAAAAATAAATTAAGGGAAAAAATTAAATAAAATACGAAAAAAGGGAAAAATAAAAATAAACAAAGAAAGAAAATAAAAAATTAGCGAATCAAAAAAATATAAAAAGACAAAATGAATAAAAATTTCAAATATAAAATGGAAAAAACTTTTAGTTTAGAATGTACAAAGAAAAAGAAAAAAAAATAATAGCAAATAGAGGAAAAAGATATAAAATATGAAAGATGAAAAATAAAATAAAAGAAAGTGCACAAAAAAAGAAGTTTGAGGTTTTAAAATTATAAAGAAGAAATAAAAAGAAAAGGTGTGAACACAAAGATTTAAGAAAAAAATACAAAATATATAAAATAAAATTTGAGAAAAAGAAGAAAAAAATAAAGAATGAAGAGGCAAAAATATGAAATAAAACAAAAAGAAAAAAATTTATAGAAAATTTTAAAACAAAGAAAAAACTGAACGAAAAAGAATGAAAGCACATAAAAAAAAGTAAAAAAAAGAAGAAAAATTATAAAAATGCAACAGAAAATAACCAAGAATGATAAAAGAAAAAAAGATAGAAAAATAAAAAATTCCAAAACTTTATAAAAATTTATGAAATTATGAATAAAGAAAGAAAATAAAATAAGAAAAAAATTAAAGCAAAAGAAAAAAGATAGATAAAGCACGAAAAAAGAAAAAAAAACAAAAATACAACAAAAAATTATAAAAAGTAAGAAAATGAAAAAGGACAAAAATTGAATAAAAATTTCAAAAATGAAATGGAATGACAAAATGAAAAAAAAAAAATTAGTTTAAAAAATTCAAAAAATTAAAAAACATATAAGACCAAACAATCTAAAAAGTCTGACAAAAAATTAAAAAAGAGAAAAGTTAATGCAAAACAAAAAGAAAAGTATGAGAATTTAAAAACGCAAATAAGAAATGAAAGGAAATTTGTGGAAAAAAAAGAAAAGACAAAAGATTTGGAATAAAAAAGAGAAAAATAAAAATTTTTAAAACAACGAAAAAATTAAAAAAAGTAAAAATGAAAACATATGAAAAAAAAAAGCAAAAAGAAGGAAAATTGCAAAGGGAAAAAGTTATTAAAAATTTACAAAGTAAAAAAAAATTAGGGAATCAAAAAATATAAAAGGAAAAAAATAAAAATAAACAAAGTAAGAAAATAAAAAATTAGGGAATCAAAAAATATAAAAAGACAAAATGAATAAAAATTTCAAATATAAAAAGAAAGTGCACAAAAAAAGAAGTTTGAGGTTTTAAAATTACAAAGAAGAAATAAAAAAAGGTGTGAACAAAAAGATTTAAGAAAAAAATAACAAATGAAAATACAAAATATATAAAAAAATATTTGAGAAAAAAATGAGAAAAAGAAGAAAAAAATAAAAAATGAAGAGGCAAAAATATGAAATACAAAAAAAGGAAAGAAATTGAATAAAAATTTCAAAAATGAAATGGAATGACAAAATGAAAAAAAATTAGTTTAAAAAATACAAAAAAATTGAAAAACATATAAGTCCTAACAATATAAAAAGTCAGACAAAAAATTAAAAAAGAAAAAATTTAATGCAAAATAAAAAAAAGTATGAGAATTTAAAAATGCAAATAAGAAATGAAAGGAAATTTGTGGAAAAAAAAAAGAGAAGCAAGAAAAGACAAAAGATTTGGAATAAAAAATAGAAAAATAAAAATTTTTAAAACAACGAAAAAATGAAAGCATATGAAAAAAAAGTAAAAAGAAGGAAAATTGTGAAGGGAAAAAGTTATTAAAAAATTACAAAGTTGAAAAAAAATAAATTAAGAGAAAAAATTAAATAAAATACCCAGAAAGGAAAAATAAAAATAAACAAAGTAAGAAAATAAAAAATTAGCGAAGCAAAAAAATATAAAAAGACAAATGAATAAAAATTTCAAATATAAAATGGAAAAAACTTTTAGTTTAGAATGTAGAAAGAAAAACAAAAAAAAAAAAAAACAAATAGAGGAAAAAGATATAAAATATGAAAGATGAAAAATAAAATAAAAGAAAGTGCACAAAAAAAGAAGTTTGAGGTTTTAAAATTATAAAGAAGAAATAAAAAAAGGTGTGAACAAAAAGATTTAAGAAAAAAAATAAAAAATGCAAAATATATAAAATAAAATTTGAGAAAAAGAAGAAAAAAATAAAAAAAAAATAAAAAGAAAAAAATTTATAGAAAATTTTAAAACAAAGAAAAAAGTGAACAAAAAAAAAATGAAAACACATAAAAAAAAAGAAGAAAAATTTGAAAGGAGAAAAAGTTAATGAAAAATTATAAAAATGCAATAGAAAATAACCAAGAATGATAAAAGAAAAAAAGATAGAAAAATAAAAAATTCCAAAACTTTATAAAAATTTATGAAATTATAAATAAAGAAAGAAAATAAAATACGAAAAAAAATTAAAGCAAAAGAAAAAAGATAAATAAAGCACAAAAAAACAAAAATACTACAAAAAATATAAAAAGTAAGAAAATGAAAAAGGACAAAAATTGAATAAAAATTTCAAAAATGAAATGGAATGACAAAATGAAAAAAATTAGTTTAAAAAATACAAAAAATTGAAAAACATATAAGTTCTAACAATATAAAAAGTTTGAGAATTTAAAAACACAAATAAGAAATGAAAGGAAATTTATGGAAAAAAAAAAAGAATTGGAATAAAAAATAGAAAAATAAAATTTTTAAAACGACGAAAAATTAAAATAAGAAAAAAATTTAAAGCAAAAGAAAAAAGATAAATAAAGCATGAAAAAAGAAAAGAAAAAAACAAAAATACAACAAAAAATTATAAAAGGTAAGAAAATGAAAGAGGACAAAAAATGAATAAAAATTTCAAAAATGAAATGGAATGACAAAATGAAAATAAAATTAGTTTAAAAAATAAAAAAAAATTGAAAAACATATAAGACCTAACAATATAAAAAGTCAGACAAAAAATTAAAAAAGAGAAAAGTTAATGCAAAATAAAAAAAAAGTATGAGAATTTAAAAGCGCAAATAAGAAATGAAAGGAAATTTGAGGAAAAAAAGAGACAAAAGATTTGGAATAAAAAATAGAAAAATAGAAATTTTTAAAACAACAAAAAAAATTAAAACAAGTAAAAATGAAAGCATATGAAAAAAAAAGCAAAAAGAAGGCAAATTATGAAGGGAAAAAGTTATTAAAAAATTACAAAGTAGAAAAAAAAGAAAATAAAAAAATAAATTAAGAGAAAAAATTAAATAAAATACCAAAAAAGGAAAAAATAAAAATAAACAAAGTAAGAAAATAAAAAATTAGCGAATCAAAAAATATAAAAAGATAAAATGAATAAAAATTTCAAATATAAAATGAAAAAAACTATTGGTTCAGAATGTACAAAGAAAAATAAAAAAAATATAACAAACAGAGGAAAAAGATATAAAATATGAAAGATGAAAAATAAAATAAAAGAAAGTGCACAAAAAAAGAAGTTTGAGGTTTTAAAACTATAAAGAAGAAATAAAAAAAGGTGTGAACAAAAAGATTTAAGAAAAAAAAATGGAAATCCAAAATATATAAAATAAAATTTGAGAAAAAGAAGAAAAAAATAAAAAATGAAGAGGCAAAAATATGAAATGAAAGAAAAAGAAAAAATTTATAGAAAATTTTTAAACAAAGAAAAAAGTGAACAAAAAAGAATGATGGCATATAAAAAAAAAGAAGAAAAATTTGGAAGGGGAAAAAGTTAATGAAAAAAATATAAAAATGCAATAGAAAATAACCAAGAATGATAAAAGATAGAAAAATAAAAAATTCTAAAACTTTATAAAAATTTATGAAATTATAAATAAAGAAAGAAAATAAAAAAAGTAAAGCAAAAGAAAAAAGATAAATAAAGCACAAAAATACAACAAAAAATATAAAAAGTAAGAAAATAAAAAAAGGACAAAAATTGAATAAAAATTTCAAAAATGAAATGGAATGACAAAATGAAAAAAAAATTAGTTTAAAAAATACAAAAAAATTGAAAAACATATAAGACCTAATAATATAAAAAGTCAGGGAAAAAATTAAAAAAGAGCAAAGTTAATGCAAAATAAAAAAAAAGTATGAGAATTTAAAAACGCAAATAAGAAATGAATGGAAATTTGTGGAAAAAAAAAAGAGAAGCAAGAAAAGAATAAAAATGAAAAGACAAAAGATTTGGAATAAAAAACGGAAAAATAAAAATTTTTAAAACAACAAAAAAATTAAAACAAGTAAAAATGAAAGCATACGAAAAAAAGGCAAAGAGAAGGAAAATTGTGAAGGGAAAAAGTTATTAAAAAAATTACAAAATGGAAAAAAAAAAGAAAAAAATAAATTAAGGGAAAAAATTAAATAAAATACGAAAAAAGGGAAAAATAAAAATAAACAAAGAAAGAAAATAAAAAATTAGCGAATCAAAAAAATATAAAAAGACAAAATGAATAAAAATTTCAAATATAAAATGGAAAAAACTTTTAGTTTAGAATGTACAAAGAAAAAGAAAAAAAAATAATAGCAAATAGAGGAAAAAGATATAAAATATGAAAGATGAAAAATAAAATAAAAGAAAGTGCACAAAAAAAGAAGTTTGAGGTTTTAAAATTATAAAGAAGAAATAAAAAGAAAAGGTGTGAACACAAAGATTTAAGAAAAAAATACAAAATATATAAAATAAAATTTGAGAAAAAGAAGAAAAAAATAAAGAATGAAGAGGCAAAAATATGAAATAAAACAAAAAGAAAAAAATTTATAGAAAATTTTAAAACAAAGAAAAAACTGAACGAAAAAGAATGAAAGCACATAAAAAAAAGTAAAAAAAAGAAGAAAAATTATAAAAATGCAACAGAAAATAACCAAGAATGATAAAAGAAAAAAAGATAGAAAAATAAAAAATTCCAAAACTTTATAAAAATTTATGAAATTATGAATAAAGAAAGAAAATAAAATAAGAAAAAAATTAAAGCAAAAGAAAAAAGATAGATAAAGCACGAAAAAAGAAAAAAAAACAAAAATACAACAAAAAATTATAAAAAGTAAGAAAATGAAAAAGGACAAAAATTGAATAAAAATTTCAAAAATGAAATGGAATGACAAAATGAAAAAAAAAAAATTAGTTTAAAAAATTCAAAAAATTAAAAAACATATAAGACCAAACAATCTAAAAAGTCTGACAAAAAATTAAAAAAGAGAAAAGTTAATGCAAAACAAAAAGAAAAGTATGAGAATTTAAAAACGCAAATAAGAAATGAAAGGAAATTTGTGGAAAAAAAAGAAAAGACAAAAGATTTGGAATAAAAAAGAGAAAAATAAAAATTTTTAAAACAACGAAAAAATTAAAAAAAGTAAAAATGAAAACATATGAAAAAAAAAAGCAAAAAGAAGGAAAATTGCAAAGGGAAAAAGTTATTAAAAATTTACAAAGTAAAAAAAAATTAGGGAATCAAAAAATATAAAAGGAAAAAAATAAAAATAAACAAAGTAAGAAAATAAAAAATTAGGGAATCAAAAAATATAAAAAGACAAAATGAATAAAAATTTCAAATATAAAAAGAAAGTGCACAAAAAAAGAAGTTTGAGGTTTTAAAATTACAAAGAAGAAATAAAAAAAGGTGTGAACAAAAAGATTTAAGAAAAAAATAACAAATGAAAATACAAAATATATAAAAAAATATTTGAGAAAAAAATGAGAAAAAGAAGAAAAAAATAAAAAATGAAGAGGCAAAAATATGAAATACAAAAAAAGGAAAGAAATTGAATAAAAATTTCAAAAATGAAATGGAATGACAAAATGAAAAAAAATTAGTTTAAAAAATACAAAAAAATTGAAAAACATATAAGTCCTAACAATATAAAAAGTCAGACAAAAAATTAAAAAAGAAAAAATTTAATGCAAAATAAAAAAAAGTATGAGAATTTAAAAATGCAAATAAGAAATGAAAGGAAATTTGTGGAAAAAAAAAAGAGAAGCAAGAAAAGACAAAAGATTTGGAATAAAAAATAGAAAAATAAAAATTTTTAAAACAACGAAAAAATGAAAGCATATGAAAAAAAAGTAAAAAGAAGGAAAATTGTGAAGGGAAAAAGTTATTAAAAAATTACAAAGTTGAAAAAAAATAAATTAAGAGAAAAAATTAAATAAAATACCCAGAAAGGAAAAATAAAAATAAACAAAGTAAGAAAATAAAAAATTAGCGAAGCAAAAAAATATAAAAAGACAAATGAATAAAAATTTCAAATATAAAATGGAAAAAACTTTTAGTTTAGAATGTAGAAAGAAAAACAAAAAAAAAAAAAAACAAATAGAGGAAAAAGATATAAAATATGAAAGATGAAAAATAAAATAAAAGAAAGTGCACAAAAAAAGAAGTTTGAGGTTTTAAAATTATAAAGAAGAAATAAAAAAAGGTGTGAACAAAAAGATTTAAGAAAAAAAATAAAAAATGCAAAATATATAAAATAAAATTTGAGAAAAAGAAGAAAAAAATAAAAAAAAAATAAAAAGAAAAAAATTTATAGAAAATTTTAAAACAAAGAAAAAAGTGAACAAAAAAAAAATGAAAACACATAAAAAAAAAGAAGAAAAATTTGAAAGGAGAAAAAGTTAATGAAAAATTATAAAAATGCAATAGAAAATAACCAAGAATGATAAAAGAAAAAAAGATAGAAAAATAAAAAATTCCAAAACTTTATAAAAATTTATGAAATTATAAATAAAGAAAGAAAATAAAATACGAAAAAAAATTAAAGCAAAAGAAAAAAGATAAATAAAGCACAAAAAAACAAAAATACTACAAAAAATATAAAAAGTAAGAAAATGAAAAAGGACAAAAATTGAATAAAAATTTCAAAAATGAAATGGAATGACAAAATGAAAAAAATTAGTTTAAAAAATACAAAAAATTGAAAAACATATAAGTTCTAACAATATAAAAAGTTTGAGAATTTAAAAACACAAATAAGAAATGAAAGGAAATTTATGGAAAAAAAAAAAGAATTGGAATAAAAAATAGAAAAATAAAATTTTTAAAACGACGAAAAATTAAAATAAGAAAAAAATTTAAAGCAAAAGAAAAAAGATAAATAAAGCATGAAAAAAGAAAAGAAAAAAACAAAAATACAACAAAAAATTATAAAAGGTAAGAAAATGAAAGAGGACAAAAAATGAATAAAAATTTCAAAAATGAAATGGAATGACAAAATGAAAATAAAATTAGTTTAAAAAATAAAAAAAAATTGAAAAACATATAAGACCTAACAATATAAAAAGTCAGACAAAAAATTAAAAAAGAGAAAAGTTAATGCAAAATAAAAAAAAAGTATGAGAATTTAAAAGCGCAAATAAGAAATGAAAGGAAATTTGAGGAAAAAAAGAGACAAAAGATTTGGAATAAAAAATAGAAAAATAGAAATTTTTAAAACAACAAAAAAAATTAAAACAAGTAAAAATGAAAGCATATGAAAAAAAAAGCAAAAAGAAGGCAAATTATGAAGGGAAAAAGTTATTAAAAAATTACAAAGTAGAAAAAAAAGAAAATAAAAAAATAAATTAAGAGAAAAAATTAAATAAAATACCAAAAAAGGAAAAAATAAAAATAAACAAAGTAAGAAAATAAAAAATTAGCGAATCAAAAAATATAAAAAGATAAAATGAATAAAAATTTCAAATATAAAATGAAAAAAACTATTGGTTCAGAATGTACAAAGAAAAATAAAAAAAATATAACAAACAGAGGAAAAAGATATAAAATATGAAAGATGAAAAATAAAATAAAAGAAAGTGCACAAAAAAAGAAGTTTGAGGTTTTAAAACTATAAAGAAGAAATAAAAAAAGGTGTGAACAAAAAGATTTAAGAAAAAAAAATGGAAATCCAAAATATATAAAATAAAATTTGAGAAAAAGAAGAAAAAAATAAAAAATGAAGAGGCAAAAATATGAAATGAAAGAAAAAGAAAAAATTTATAGAAAATTTTTAAACAAAGAAAAAAGTGAACAAAAAAGAATGATGGCATATAAAAAAAAAGAAGAAAAATTTGGAAGGGGAAAAAGTTAATGAAAAAAATATAAAAATGCAATAGAAAATAACCAAGAATGATAAAAGATAGAAAAATAAAAAATTCTAAAACTTTATAAAAATTTATGAAATTATAAATAAAGAAAGAAAATAAAAAAAGTAAAGCAAAAGAAAAAAGATAAATAAAGCACAAAAATACAACAAAAAATATAAAAAGTAAGAAAATAAAAAAAGGACAAAAATTGAATAAAAATTTCAAAAATGAAATGGAATGACAAAATGAAAAAAAAATTAGTTTAAAAAATACAAAAAAATTGAAAAACATATAAGACCTAATAATATAAAAAGTCAGGGAAAAAATTAAAAAAGAGCAAAGTTAATGCAAAATAAAAAAAAAGTATGAGAATTTAAAAACGCAAATAAGAAATGAATGGAAATTTGTGGAAAAAAAAAAGAGAAGCAAGAAAAGAATAAAAATGAAAAGACAAAAGATTTGGAATAAAAAACGGAAAAATAAAAATTTTTAAAACAACAAAAAAATTAAAACAAGTAAAAATGAAAGCATACGAAAAAAAGGCAAAGAGAAGGAAAATTGTGAAGGGAAAAAGTTATTAAAAAAATTACAAAATGGAAAAAAAAAAGAAAAAAATAAATTAAGGGAAAAAATTAAATAAAATACGAAAAAAGGGAAAAATAAAAATAAACAAAGAAAGAAAATAAAAAATTAGCGAATCAAAAAAATATAAAAAGACAAAATGAATAAAAATTTCAAATATAAAATGGAAAAAACTTTTAGTTTAGAATGTACAAAGAAAAAGAAAAAAAAATAATAGCAAATAGAGGAAAAAGATATAAAATATGAAAGATGAAAAATAAAATAAAAGAAAGTGCACAAAAAAAGAAGTTTGAGGTTTTAAAATTATAAAGAAGAAATAAAAAGAAAAGGTGTGAACACAAAGATTTAAGAAAAAAATACAAAATATATAAAATAAAATTTGAGAAAAAGAAGAAAAAAATAAAGAATGAAGAGGCAAAAATATGAAATAAAACAAAAAGAAAAAAATTTATAGAAAATTTTAAAACAAAGAAAAAACTGAACGAAAAAGAATGAAAGCACATAAAAAAAAGTAAAAAAAAGAAGAAAAATTATAAAAATGCAACAGAAAATAACCAAGAATGATAAAAGAAAAAAAGATAGAAAAATAAAAAATTCCAAAACTTTATAAAAATTTATGAAATTATGAATAAAGAAAGAAAATAAAATAAGAAAAAAATTAAAGCAAAAGAAAAAAGATAGATAAAGCACGAAAAAAGAAAAAAAAACAAAAATACAACAAAAAATTATAAAAAGTAAGAAAATGAAAAAGGACAAAAATTGAATAAAAATTTCAAAAATGAAATGGAATGACAAAATGAAAAAAAAAAAATTAGTTTAAAAAATTCAAAAAATTAAAAAACATATAAGACCAAACAATCTAAAAAGTCTGACAAAAAATTAAAAAAGAGAAAAGTTAATGCAAAACAAAAAGAAAAGTATGAGAATTTAAAAACGCAAATAAGAAATGAAAGGAAATTTGTGGAAAAAAAAGAAAAGACAAAAGATTTGGAATAAAAAAGAGAAAAATAAAAATTTTTAAAACAACGAAAAAATTAAAAAAAGTAAAAATGAAAACATATGAAAAAAAAAAGCAAAAAGAAGGAAAATTGCAAAGGGAAAAAGTTATTAAAAATTTACAAAGTAAAAAAAAATTAGGGAATCAAAAAATATAAAAGGAAAAAAATAAAAATAAACAAAGTAAGAAAATAAAAAATTAGGGAATCAAAAAATATAAAAAGACAAAATGAATAAAAATTTCAAATATAAAAAGAAAGTGCACAAAAAAAGAAGTTTGAGGTTTTAAAATTACAAAGAAGAAATAAAAAAAGGTGTGAACAAAAAGATTTAAGAAAAAAATAACAAATGAAAATACAAAATATATAAAAAAATATTTGAGAAAAAAATGAGAAAAAGAAGAAAAAAATAAAAAATGAAGAGGCAAAAATATGAAATACAAAAAAAGGAAAGAAATTGAATAAAAATTTCAAAAATGAAATGGAATGACAAAATGAAAAAAAATTAGTTTAAAAAATACAAAAAAATTGAAAAACATATAAGTCCTAACAATATAAAAAGTCAGACAAAAAATTAAAAAAGAAAAAATTTAATGCAAAATAAAAAAAAGTATGAGAATTTAAAAATGCAAATAAGAAATGAAAGGAAATTTGTGGAAAAAAAAAAGAGAAGCAAGAAAAGACAAAAGATTTGGAATAAAAAATAGAAAAATAAAAATTTTTAAAACAACGAAAAAATGAAAGCATATGAAAAAAAAGTAAAAAGAAGGAAAATTGTGAAGGGAAAAAGTTATTAAAAAATTACAAAGTTGAAAAAAAATAAATTAAGAGAAAAAATTAAATAAAATACCCAGAAAGGAAAAATAAAAATAAACAAAGTAAGAAAATAAAAAATTAGCGAAGCAAAAAAATATAAAAAGACAAATGAATAAAAATTTCAAATATAAAATGGAAAAAACTTTTAGTTTAGAATGTAGAAAGAAAAACAAAAAAAAAAAAAACAAATAGAGGAAAAAGATATAAAATATGAAAGATGAAAAATAAAATAAAAGAAAGTGCACAAAAAAAGAAGTTTGAGGTTTTAAAATTATAAAGAAGAAATAAAAAAAGGTGTGAACAAAAAGATTTAAGAAAAAAAATAAAAAATGCAAAATATATAAAATAAAATTTGAGAAAAAGAAGAAAAAAATAAAAAAAAAATAAAAAGAAAAAAATTTATAGAAAATTTTAAAACAAAGAAAAAAGTGAACAAAAAAAAAATGAAAACACATAAAAAAAAAGAAGAAAAATTTGAAAGGAGAAAAAGTTAATGAAAAATTATAAAAATGCAATAGAAAATAACCAAGAATGATAAAAGAAAAAAAGATAGAAAAATAAAAAATTCCAAAACTTTATAAAAATTTATGAAATTATAAATAAAGAAAGAAAATAAAATACGAAAAAAAATTAAAGCAAAAGAAAAAAGATAAATAAAGCACAAAAAAACAAAAATACTACAAAAAATATAAAAAGTAAGAAAATGAAAAAGGACAAAAATTGAATAAAAATTTCAAAAATGAAATGGAATGACAAAATGAAAAAAATTAGTTTAAAAAATACAAAAAATTGAAAAACATATAAGTTCTAACAATATAAAAAGTTTGAGAATTTAAAAACACAAATAAGAAATGAAAGGAAATTTATGGAAAAAAAAAAAGAATTGGAATAAAAAATAGAAAAATAAAATTTTTAAAACGACGAAAAATTAAAATAAGAAAAAAATTTAAAGCAAAAGAAAAAAGATAAATAAAGCATGAAAAAAGAAAAGAAAAAAACAAAAATACAACAAAAAATTATAAAAGGTAAGAAAATGAAAGAGGACAAAAAATGAATAAAAATTTCAAAAATGAAATGGAATGACAAAATGAAAATAAAATTAGTTTAAAAAATAAAAAAAAATTGAAAAACATATAAGACCTAACAATATAAAAAGTCAGACAAAAAATTAAAAAAGAGAAAAGTTAATGCAAAATAAAAAAAAAGTATGAGAATTTAAAAGCGCAAATAAGAAATGAAAGGAAATTTGAGGAAAAAAAGAGACAAAAGATTTGGAATAAAAAATAGAAAAATAGAAATTTTTAAAACAACAAAAAAAATTAAAACAAGTAAAAATGAAAGCATATGAAAAAAAAAGCAAAAAGAAGGCAAATTATGAAGGGAAAAAGTTATTAAAAAATTACAAAGTAGAAAAAAAAGAAAATAAAAAAATAAATTAAGAGAAAAAATTAAATAAAATACCAAAAAAGGAAAAAATAAAAATAAACAAAGTAAGAAAATAAAAAATTAGCGAATCAAAAAATATAAAAAGATAAAATGAATAAAAATTTCAAATATAAAATGAAAAAAACTATTGGTTCAGAATGTACAAAGAAAAATAAAAAAAATATAACAAACAGAGGAAAAAGATATAAAATATGAAAGATGAAAAATAAAATAAAAGAAAGTGCACAAAAAAAGAAGTTTGAGGTTTTAAAACTATAAAGAAGAAATAAAAAAAGGTGTGAACAAAAAGATTTAAGAAAAAAAAATGGAAATCCAAAATATATAAAATAAAATTTGAGAAAAAGAAGAAAAAAATAAAAAATGAAGAGGCAAAAATATGAAATGAAAGAAAAAGAAAAAATTTATAGAAAATTTTTAAACAAAGAAAAAAGTGAACAAAAAAGAATGATGGCATATAAAAAAAAAGAAGAAAAATTTGGAAGGGGAAAAAGTTAATGAAAAAAATATAAAAATGCAATAGAAAATAACCAAGAATGATAAAAGATAGAAAAATAAAAAATTCTAAAACTTTATAAAAATTTATGAAATTATAAATAAAGAAAGAAAATAAAAAAAGTAAAGCAAAAGAAAAAAGATAAATAAAGCACAAAAATACAACAAAAAATATAAAAAGTAAGAAAATAAAAAAAGGACAAAAATTGAATAAAAATTTCAAAAATGAAATGGAATGACAAAATGAAAAAAAAATTAGTTTAAAAAATACAAAAAAATTGAAAAACATATAAGACCTAATAATATAAAAAGTCAGGGAAAAAATTAAAAAAGAGCAAAGTTAATGCAAAATAAAAAAAAAGTATGAGAATTTAAAAACGCAAATAAGAAATGAATGGAAATTTGTGGAAAAAAAAAAGAGAAGCAAGAAAAGAATAAAAATGAAAAGACAAAAGATTTGGAATAAAAAACGGAAAAATAAAAATTTTTAAAACAACAAAAAAATTAAAACAAGTAAAAATGAAAGCATACGAAAAAAAGGCAAAGAGAAGGAAAATTGTGAAGGGAAAAAGTTATTAAAAAAATTACAAAATGGAAAAAAAAAAGAAAAAAATAAATTAAGGGAAAAAATTAAATAAAATACGAAAAAAGGGAAAAATAAAAATAAACAAAGAAAGAAAATAAAAAATTAGCGAATCAAAAAAATATAAAAAGACAAAATGAATAAAAATTTCAAATATAAAATGGAAAAAACTTTTAGTTTAGAATGTACAAAGAAAAAGAAAAAAAAATAATAGCAAATAGAGGAAAAAGATATAAAATATGAAAGATGAAAAATAAAATAAAAGAAAGTGCACAAAAAAAGAAGTTTGAGGTTTTAAAATTATAAAGAAGAAATAAAAAGAAAAGGTGTGAACACAAAGATTTAAGAAAAAAATACAAAATATATAAAATAAAATTTGAGAAAAAGAAGAAAAAAATAAAGAATGAAGAGGCAAAAATATGAAATAAAACAAAAAGAAAAAAATTTATAGAAAATTTTAAAACAAAGAAAAAACTGAACGAAAAAGAATGAAAGCACATAAAAAAAAGTAAAAAAAAGAAGAAAAATTATAAAAATGCAACAGAAAATAACCAAGAATGATAAAAGAAAAAAAGATAGAAAAATAAAAAATTCCAAAACTTTATAAAAATTTATGAAATTATGAATAAAGAAAGAAAATAAAATAAGAAAAAAATTAAAGCAAAAGAAAAAAGATAGATAAAGCACGAAAAAAGAAAAAAAAACAAAAATACAACAAAAAATTATAAAAAGTAAGAAAATGAAAAAGGACAAAAATTGAATAAAAATTTCAAAAATGAAATGGAATGACAAAATGAAAAAAAAAAAATTAGTTTAAAAAATTCAAAAAATTAAAAAACATATAAGACCAAACAATCTAAAAAGTCTGACAAAAAATTAAAAAAGAGAAAAGTTAATGCAAAACAAAAAGAAAAGTATGAGAATTTAAAAACGCAAATAAGAAATGAAAGGAAATTTGTGGAAAAAAAAGAAAAGACAAAAGATTTGGAATAAAAAAGAGAAAAATAAAAATTTTTAAAACAACGAAAAAATTAAAAAAAGTAAAAATGAAAACATATGAAAAAAAAAAGCAAAAAGAAGGAAAATTGCAAAGGGAAAAAGTTATTAAAAATTTACAAAGTAAAAAAAAATTAGGGAATCAAAAAATATAAAAGGAAAAAAATAAAAATAAACAAAGTAAGAAAATAAAAAATTAGGGAATCAAAAAATATAAAAAGACAAAATGAATAAAAATTTCAAATATAAAAAGAAAGTGCACAAAAAAAGAAGTTTGAGGTTTTAAAATTACAAAGAAGAAATAAAAAAAGGTGTGAACAAAAAGATTTAAGAAAAAAATAACAAATGAAAATACAAAATATATAAAAAAATATTTGAGAAAAAAATGAGAAAAAGAAGAAAAAAATAAAAAATGAAGAGGCAAAAATATGAAATACAAAAAAAGGAAAGAAATTGAATAAAAATTTCAAAAATGAAATGGAATGACAAAATGAAAAAAAATTAGTTTAAAAAATACAAAAAAATTGAAAAACATATAAGTCCTAACAATATAAAAAGTCAGACAAAAAATTAAAAAAGAAAAAATTTAATGCAAAATAAAAAAAAGTATGAGAATTTAAAAATGCAAATAAGAAATGAAAGGAAATTTGTGGAAAAAAAAAAGAGAAGCAAGAAAAGACAAAAGATTTGGAATAAAAAATAGAAAAATAAAAATTTTTAAAACAACGAAAAAATGAAAGCATATGAAAAAAAAGTAAAAAGAAGGAAAATTGTGAAGGGAAAAAGTTATTAAAAAATTACAAAGTTGAAAAAAAATAAATTAAGAGAAAAAATTAAATAAAATACCCAGAAAGGAAAAATAAAAATAAACAAAGTAAGAAAATAAAAAATTAGCGAAGCAAAAAAATATAAAAAGACAAATGAATAAAAATTTCAAATATAAAATGGAAAAAACTTTTAGTTTAGAATGTAGAAAGAAAAACAAAAAAAAAAAAAACAAATAGAGGAAAAAGATATAAAATATGAAAGATGAAAAATAAAATAAAAGAAAGTGCACAAAAAAAGAAGTTTGAGGTTTTAAAATTATAAAGAAGAAATAAAAAAAGGTGTGAACAAAAAGATTTAAGAAAAAAAATAAAAAATGCAAAATATATAAAATAAAATTTGAGAAAAAGAAGAAAAAAATAAAAAAAAAATAAAAAGAAAAAAATTTATAGAAAATTTTAAAACAAAGAAAAAAGTGAACAAAAAAAAAATGAAAACACATAAAAAAAAAGAAGAAAAATTTGAAAGGAGAAAAAGTTAATGAAAAATTATAAAAATGCAATAGAAAATAACCAAGAATGATAAAAGAAAAAAAGATAGAAAAATAAAAAATTCCAAAACTTTATAAAAATTTATGAAATTATAAATAAAGAAAGAAAATAAAATACGAAAAAAAATTAAAGCAAAAGAAAAAAGATAAATAAAGCACAAAAAAACAAAAATACTACAAAAAATATAAAAAGTAAGAAAATGAAAAAGGACAAAAATTGAATAAAAATTTCAAAAATGAAATGGAATGACAAAATGAAAAAAATTAGTTTAAAAAATACAAAAAATTGAAAAACATATAAGTTCTAACAATATAAAAAGTTTGAGAATTTAAAAACACAAATAAGAAATGAAAGGAAATTTATGGAAAAAAAAAAAGAATTGGAATAAAAAATAGAAAAATAAAATTTTTAAAACGACGAAAAATTAAAATAAGAAAAAAATTTAAAGCAAAAGAAAAAAGATAAATAAAGCATGAAAAAAGAAAAGAAAAAAACAAAAATACAACAAAAAATTATAAAAGGTAAGAAAATGAAAGAGGACAAAAAATGAATAAAAATTTCAAAAATGAAATGGAATGACAAAATGAAAATAAAATTAGTTTAAAAAATAAAAAAAAATTGAAAAACATATAAGACCTAACAATATAAAAAGTCAGACAAAAAATTAAAAAAGAGAAAAGTTAATGCAAAATAAAAAAAAAGTATGAGAATTTAAAAGCGCAAATAAGAAATGAAAGGAAATTTGAGGAAAAAAAGAGACAAAAGATTTGGAATAAAAAATAGAAAAATAGAAATTTTTAAAACAACAAAAAAAATTAAAACAAGTAAAAATGAAAGCATATGAAAAAAAAAGCAAAAAGAAGGCAAATTATGAAGGGAAAAAGTTATTAAAAAATTACAAAGTAGAAAAAAAAGAAAATAAAAAAATAAATTAAGAGAAAAAATTAAATAAAATACCAAAAAAGGAAAAAATAAAAATAAACAAAGTAAGAAAATAAAAAATTAGCGAATCAAAAAATATAAAAAGATAAAATGAATAAAAATTTCAAATATAAAATGAAAAAAACTATTGGTTCAGAATGTACAAAGAAAAATAAAAAAAATATAACAAACAGAGGAAAAAGATATAAAATATGAAAGATGAAAAATAAAATAAAAGAAAGTGCACAAAAAAAGAAGTTTGAGGTTTTAAAACTATAAAGAAGAAATAAAAAAAGGTGTGAACAAAAAGATTTAAGAAAAAAAAATGGAAATCCAAAATATATAAAATAAAATTTGAGAAAAAGAAGAAAAAAATAAAAAATGAAGAGGCAAAAATATGAAATGAAAGAAAAAGAAAAAATTTATAGAAAATTTTTAAACAAAGAAAAAAGTGAACAAAAAAGAATGATGGCATATAAAAAAAAAGAAGAAAAATTTGGAAGGGGAAAAAGTTAATGAAAAAAATATAAAAATGCAATAGAAAATAACCAAGAATGATAAAAGATAGAAAAATAAAAAATTCTAAAACTTTATAAAAATTTATGAAATTATAAATAAAGAAAGAAAATAAAAAAAGTAAAGCAAAAGAAAAAAGATAAATAAAGCACAAAAATACAACAAAAAATATAAAAAGTAAGAAAATAAAAAAAGGACAAAAATTGAATAAAAATTTCAAAAATGAAATGGAATGACAAAATGAAAAAAAAATTAGTTTAAAAAATACAAAAAAATTGAAAAACATATAAGACCTAATAATATAAAAAGTCAGGGAAAAAATTAAAAAAGAGCAAAGTTAATGCAAAATAAAAAAAAAGTATGAGAATTTAAAAACGCAAATAAGAAATGAATGGAAATTTGTGGAAAAAAAAAAGAGAAGCAAGAAAAGAATAAAAATGAAAAGACAAAAGATTTGGAATAAAAAACGGAAAAATAAAAATTTTTAAAACAACAAAAAAATTAAAACAAGTAAAAATGAAAGCATACGAAAAAAAGGCAAAGAGAAGGAAAATTGTGAAGGGAAAAAGTTATTAAAAAAATTACAAAATGGAAAAAAAAAAGAAAAAAATAAATTAAGGGAAAAAATTAAATAAAATACGAAAAAAGGGAAAAATAAAAATAAACAAAGAAAGAAAATAAAAAATTAGCGAATCAAAAAAATATAAAAAGACAAAATGAATAAAAATTTCAAATATAAAATGGAAAAAACTTTTAGTTTAGAATGTACAAAGAAAAAGAAAAAAAATAATAGCAAATAGAGGAAAAAGATATAAAATATGAAAGATGAAAAATAAAATAAAAGAAAGTGCACAAAAAAAGAAGTTTGAGGTTTTAAAATTATAAAGAAGAAATAAAAAGAAAAGGTGTGAACACAAAGATTTAAGAAAAAAATACAAAATATATAAAATAAAATTTGAGAAAAAGAAGAAAAAAATAAAGAATGAAGAGGCAAAAATATGAAATAAAACAAAAAGAAAAAAATTTATAGAAAATTTTAAAACAAAGAAAAAACTGAACGAAAAAGAATGAAAGCACATAAAAAAAAGTAAAAAAAAGAAGAAAAATTATAAAAATGCAACAGAAAATAACCAAGAATGATAAAAGAAAAAAAGATAGAAAAATAAAAAATTCCAAAACTTTATAAAAATTTATGAAATTATGAATAAAGAAAGAAAATAAAATAAGAAAAAAATTAAAGCAAAAGAAAAAAGATAGATAAAGCACGAAAAAAGAAAAAAAAAACAAAAATACAACAAAAAATTATAAAAAGTAAGAAAATGAAAAAGGACAAAAATTGAATAAAAATTTCAAAAATGAAATGGAATGACAAAATGAAAAAAAAAAAATTAGTTTAAAAAATTCAAAAAATTAAAAAACATATAAGACCAAACAATCTAAAAAGTCTGACAAAAAATTAAAAAAGAGAAAAGTTAATGCAAAACAAAAAGAAAAGTATGAGAATTTAAAAACGCAAATAAGAAATGAAAGGAAATTTGTGGAAAAAAAAGAAAAGACAAAAGATTTGGAATAAAAAAGAGAAAAATAAAAATTTTTAAAACAACGAAAAAATTAAAAAAAGTAAAAATGAAAACATATGAAAAAAAAAAGCAAAAAGAAGGAAAATTGCAAAGGGAAAAAGTTATTAAAAATTTACAAAGTAAAAAAAAATTAGGGAATCAAAAAATATAAAAGGAAAAAAATAAAAATAAACAAAGTAAGAAAATAAAAAATTAGGGAATCAAAAAATATAAAAAGACAAAATGAATAAAAATTTCAAATATAAAAAGAAAGTGCACAAAAAAAGAAGTTTGAGGTTTTAAAATTACAAAGAAGAAATAAAAAAAGGTGTGAACAAAAAGATTTAAGAAAAAAATAACAAATGAAAATACAAAATATATAAAAAAATATTTGAGAAAAAAATGAGAAAAAGAAGAAAAAAATAAAAAATGAAGAGGCAAAAATATGAAATACAAAAAAAGGAAAGAAATTGAATAAAAATTTCAAAAATGAAATGGAATGACAAAATGAAAAAAAATTAGTTTAAAAAATACAAAAAAATTGAAAAACATATAAGTCCTAACAATATAAAAAGTCAGACAAAAAATTAAAAAAGAAAAAATTTAATGCAAAATAAAAAAAAGTATGAGAATTTAAAAATGCAAATAAGAAATGAAAGGAAATTTGTGGAAAAAAAAAAGAGAAGCAAGAAAAGACAAAAGATTTGGAATAAAAAATAGAAAAATAAAAATTTTTAAAACAACGAAAAAATGAAAGCATATGAAAAAAAAGTAAAAAGAAGGAAAATTGTGAAGGGAAAAAGTTATTAAAAAATTACAAAGTTGAAAAAAAATAAATTAAGAGAAAAAATTAAATAAAATACCCAGAAAGGAAAAATAAAAATAAACAAAGTAAGAAAATAAAAAATTAGCGAAGCAAAAAAATATAAAAAGACAAATGAATAAAAATTTCAAATATAAAATGGAAAAAACTTTTAGTTTAGAATGTAGAAAGAAAAACAAAAAAAAAAAAAACAAATAGAGGAAAAATATATAAAATATGAAAGATGAAAAATAAAATAAAAAGAAAGTGCACAAAAAAAGAAGTTTGAGGTTTTAAAATTACAAAGAAGAAATAAAAAAAGGTGTGAACAAAAAGATTTAAGAAAAAAATAACAAATGAAAATACAAAATATATAAAAAAATATTTGAGAAAAAAATGAGAAAAAGAAGAAAAAAATAAAAAATGAAGAGGCAAAAATATGAAATACAAAAAAAGGAAAGAAATTGAATAAAAATTTCAAAAATGAAATGGAATGACAAAATGAAAAAAAATTAGTTTAAAAAATACAAAAAAATTGAAAAACATATAAGTCCTAACAAT
Source organism: Durio zibethinus (assembly GCF_047325235.1). Lineage (NCBI taxonomy): Eukaryota > Viridiplantae > Streptophyta > Magnoliopsida > Malvales > Malvaceae > Durio > Durio zibethinus. Next base: position 11,200,802 of record NC_143180.1, on the reverse strand, counting down.
ATAAAAAGTCAGACAAAAAATTAAAAAAGAAAAAATTTAATGCAAAATAAAAAAAAGTATGAGAATTTAAAAATGCAAATAAGAAATGAAAGGAAATTTGTGGAAAAAAAAAAGAGAAGCAAGAAAAGACAAAAGATTTGGAATAAAAAATAGAAAAATAAAAATTTTTAAAACAACGAAAAAATGAAAGCATATGAAAAAAAAGTAAAAAGAAGGAAAATTGTGAAGGGAAAAAGTTATTAAAAAATTACAAAGTTGAAAAAAAATAAATTAAGAGAAAAAATTAAATAAAATACCCAGAAAGGAAAAATAAAAATAAACAAAGTAAGAAAATAAAAAATTAGCGAAGCAAAAAAATATAAAAAGACAAATGAATAAAAATTTCAAATATAAAATGGAAAAAACTTTTAGTTTAGAATGTAGAAAGAAAAACAAAAAAAAAAAAAACAAATAGAGGAAAAAGATATAAAATATGAAAGATGAAAAATAAAATAAAAGAAAGTGCACAAAAAAAGAAGTTTGAGGTTTTAAAATTATAAAGAAGAAATAAAAAAAGGTGTGAACAAAAAGATTTAAGAAAAAAAATAAAAAATGCAAAATATATAAAATAAAATTTGAGAAAAAGAAGAAAAAAATAAAAAAAAAATAAAAAGAAAAAAATTTATAGAAAATTTTAAAACAAAGAAAAAAGTGAACAAAAAAAAATGAAAACACATAAAAAAGAAGAAGAAAAATTTGAAAGGAGAAAAAGTTAATGAAAAATTATAAAAATGCAATAGAAAATAACCAAGAATGATAAAAGAAAAAAAGATAGAAAAATAAAAAATTCCAAAACTTTATAAAAATTTATGAAATTATAAATAAAGAAAGAAAATAAAATACGAAAAAAAATTAAAGCAAAAGAAAAAAGATAAATAAAGCACAAAAAAACAAAAATACTACAAAAAATATAAAAAGTAAGAAAATGAAAAAGGACAAAAATTGAATAAAAATTTCAAAAATGAAATGGAATGACAAAATGAAAAAAATTAGTTTAAAAAATACAAAAAATTGAAAAACATATAAGTTCTAACAATATAAAAAGTTTGAGAATTTAAAAACACAAATAAGAAATGAAAGGAAATTTATGGAAAAAAAAAAAGAATTGGAATAAAAAATAGAAAAATAAAATTTTTAAAACGACGAAAAATTAAAATAAGAAAAAAATTTAAAGCAAAAGAAAAAAGATAAATAAAGCATGAAAAAAGAAAAGAAAAAAACAAAAATACAACAAAAAATTATAAAAGGTAAGAAAATGAAAGAGGACAAAAAATGAATAAAAATTTCAAAAATGAAATGGAATGACAAAATGAAAATAAAATTAGTTTAAAAAATAAAAAAAAATTGAAAAACATATAAGACCTAACAATATAAAAAGTCAGACAAAAAATTAAAAAAGAGAAAAGTTAATGCAAAATAAAAAAAAAGTATGAGAATTTAAAAGCGCAAATAAGAAATGAAAGGAAATTTGAGGAAAAAAAGAGACAAAAGATTTGGAATAAAAAATAGAAAAATAGAAATTTTTAAAACAACAAAAAAAATTAAAACAAGTAAAAATGAAAGCATATGAAAAAAAAGCAAAAAGAAGGCAAATTATGAAGGGAAAAAGTTATTAAAAAATTACAAAGTAGAAAAAAAAGAAAATAAAAAAATAAATTAAGAGAAAAAATTAAATAAAATACCAAAAAAGGAAAAAATAAAAATAAACAAAGTAAGAAAATAAAAAATTAGCGAATCAAAAAATATAAAAAGATAAAATGAATAAAAATTTCAAATATAAAATGAAAAAAACTATTGGTTCAGAATGTACAAAGAAAAATAAAAAAAATATAACAAACAGAGGAAAAAGATATAAAATATGAAAGATGAAAAATAAAATAAAAGAAAGTGCACAAAAAAAGAAGTTTGAGGTTTTAAAACTATAAAGAAGAAATAAAAAAAGGTGTGAACAAAAAGATTTAAGAAAAAAAAATGGAAATCCAAAATATATAAAATAAAATTTGAGAAAAAGAAGAAAAAAATAAAAAATGAAGAGGCAAAAATATGAAATGAAAGAAAAAGAAAAAATTTATAGAAAATTTTTAAACAAAGAAAAAAGTGAACAAAAAAGAATGATGGCATATAAAAAAAAAGAAGAAAAATTTGGAAGGGGAAAAAGTTAATGAAAAAAATATAAAAATGCAATAGAAAATAACCAAGAATGATAAAAGATAGAAAAATAAAAAATTCTAAAACTTTATAAAAATTTATGAAATTATAAATAAAGAAAGAAAATAAAAAAAGTAAAGCAAAAGAAAAAAGATAAATAAAGCACAAAAATACAACAAAAAATATAAAAAGTAAGAAAATAAAAAAAGGACAAAAATTGAATAAAAATTTCAAAAATGAAATGGAATGACAAAATGAAAAAAAAATTAGTTTAAAAAATACAAAAAAATTGAAAAACATATAAGACCTAATAATATAAAAAGTCAGGGAAAAAATTAAAAAAGAGCAAAGTTAATGCAAAATAAAAAAAAAGTATGAGAATTTAAAAACGCAAATAAGAAATGAATGGAAATTTGTGGAAAAAAAAAAGAGAAGCAAGAAAAGAATAAAAATGAAAAGACAAAAGATTTGGAATAAAAAACGGAAAAATAAAAATTTTTAAAACAACAAAAAAATTAAAACAAGTAAAAATGAAAGCATACGAAAAAAAGGCAAAGAGAAGGAAAATTGTGAAGGGAAAAAGTTATTAAAAAAATTACAAAATGGAAAAAAAAAAGAAAAAAATAAATTAAGGGAAAAAATTAAATAAAATACGAAAAAAGGGAAAAATAAAAATAAACAAAGAAAGAAAATAAAAAATTAGCGAATCAAAAAAATATAAAAAGACAAAATGAATAAAAATTTCAAATATAAAATGGAAAAAACTTTTAGTTTAGAATGTACAAAGAAAAAGAAAAAAAATAATAGCAAATAGAGGAAAAAGATATAAAATATGAAAGATGAAAAATAAAATAAAAGAAAGTGCACAAAAAAAGAAGTTTGAGGTTTTAAAATTATAAAGAAGAAATAAAAAGAAAAGGTGTGAACACAAAGATTTAAGAAAAAAATACAAAATATATAAAATAAAATTTGAGAAAAAGAAGAAAAAAATAAAGAATGAAGAGGCAAAAATATGAAATAAAACAAAAAGAAAAAAATTTATAGAAAATTTTAAAACAAAGAAAAAACTGAACGAAAAAGAATGAAAGCACATAAAAAAAAGTAAAAAAAAGAAGAAAAATTATAAAAATGCAACAGAAAATAACCAAGAATGATAAAAGAAAAAAAGATAGAAAAATAAAAAATTCCAAAACTTTATAAAAATTTATGAAATTATGAATAAAGAAAGAAAATAAAATAAGAAAAAAATTAAAGCAAAAGAAAAAAGATAGATAAAGCACGAAAAAAGAAAAAAAAACAAAAATACAACAAAAAATTATAAAAAGTAAGAAAATGAAAAAGGACAAAAATTGAATAAAAATTTCAAAAATGAAATGGAATGACAAAATGAAAAAAAAAAAATTAGTTTAAAAAATTCAAAAAATTAAAAAACATATAAGACCAAACAATCTAAAAAGTCTGACAAAAAATTAAAAAAGAGAAAAGTTAATGCAAAACAAAAAGAAAAGTATGAGAATTTAAAAACGCAAATAAGAAATGAAAGGAAATTTGTGGAAAAAAAAGAAAAGACAAAAGATTTGGAATAAAAAAGAGAAAAATAAAAATTTTTAAAACAACGAAAAAATTAAAAAAAGTAAAAATGAAAACATATGAAAAAAAAAAGCAAAAAGAAGGAAAATTGCAAAGGGAAAAAGTTATTAAAAATTTACAAAGTAAAAAAAAATTAGGGAATCAAAAAATATAAAAGGAAAAAAATAAAAATAAACAAAGTAAGAAAATAAAAAATTAGGGAATCAAAAAATATAAAAAGACAAAATGAATAAAAATTTCAAATATAAAAAGAAAGTGCACAAAAAAAGAAGTTTGAGGTTTTAAAATTACAAAGAAGAAATAAAAAAAGGTGTGAACAAAAAGATTTAAGAAAAAAATAACAAATGAAAATACAAAATATATAAAAAAATATTTGAGAAAAAAATGAGAAAAAGAAGAAAAAAATAAAAAATGAAGAGGCAAAAATATGAAATACAAAAAAAGGAAAGAAATTGAATAAAAATTTCAAAAATGAAATGGAATGACAAAATGAAAAAAAATTAGTTTAAAAAATACAAAAAAATTGAAAAACATATAAGTCCTAACAATATAAAAAGTCAGACAAAAAATTAAAAAAGAAAAAATTTAATGCAAAATAAAAAAAAGTATGAGAATTTAAAAATGCAAATAAGAAATGAAAGGAAATTTGTGGAAAAAAAAAAGAGAAGCAAGAAAAGACAAAAGATTTGGAATAAAAAATAGAAAAATAAAAATTTTTAAAACAACGAAAAAATGAAAGCATATGAAAAAAAAGTAAAAAGAAGGAAAATTGTGAAGGGAAAAAGTTATTAAAAAATTACAAAGTTGAAAAAAAATAAATTAAGAGAAAAAATTAAATAAAATACCCAGAAAGGAAAAATAAAAATAAACAAAGTAAGAAAATAAAAAATTAGCGAAGCAAAAAAATATAAAAAGACAAATGAATAAAAATTTCAAATATAAAATGGAAAAAACTTTTAGTTTAGAATGTAGAAAGAAAAACAAAAAAAAAAAAAACAAATAGAGGAAAAAGATATAAAATATGAAAGATGAAAAATAAAATAAAAAGAAAGTGCACAAAAAAAGAAGTTTGAGGTTTTAAAATTACAAAGAAGAAATAAAAAAAGGTGTGAACAAAAAGATTTAAGAAAAAAATAACAAATGAAAATACAAAATATATAAAAAAATATTTGAGAAAAAAATGAGAAAAAGAAGAAAAAAATAAAAAATGAAGAGGCAAAAATATGAAATACAAAAAAAGGAAAGAAATTGAATAAAAATTTCAAAAATGAAATGGAATGACAAAATGAAAAAAAATTAGTTTAAAAAATACAAAAAAATTGAAAAACATATAAGTCCTAACAATATAAAAAGTCAGACAAAAAATTAAAAAAGAAAAAATTTAATGCAAAATAAAAAAAAGTATGAGAATTTAAAAATGCAAATAAGAAATGAAAGGAAATTTGTGGAAAAAAAAAAGAGAAGCAAGAAAAGACAAAAGATTTGGAATAAAAAATAGAAAAATAAAAATTTTTAAAACAACGAAAAAATGAAAGCATATGAAAAAAAAGTAAAAAGAAGGAAAATTGTGAAGGGAAAAAGTTATTAAAAAATTACAAAGTTGAAAAAAAATAAATTAAGAGAAAAAATTAAATAAAATACCCAGAAAGGAAAAATAAAAATAAACAAAGTAAGAAAATAAAAAATTAGCGAAGCAAAAAAATATAAAAAGACAAATGAATAAAAATTTCAAATATAAAATGGAAAAAACTTTTAGTTTAGAATGTAGAAAGAAAAACAAAAAAAAAAAAAAACAAATAGAGGAAAAAGATATAAAATATGAAAGATGAAAAATAAAATAAAAGAAAGTGCACAAAAAAAGAAGTTTGAGGTTTTAAAATTATAAAGAAGAAATAAAAAAAGGTGTGAACAAAAAGATTTAAGAAAAAAAATAAAAAATGCAAAATATATAAAATAAAATTTGAGAAAAAGAAGAAAAAAATAAAAAAAAATAAAAAGAAAAAAATTTATAGAAAATTTTAAAACAAAGAAAAAAGTGAACAAAAAAAAATGAAAACACATAAAAAAAAAGAAGAAAAATTTGAAAGGAGAAAAAGTTAATGAAAAATTATAAAAATGCAATAGAAAATAACCAAGAATGATAAAAGAAAAAAAGATAGAAAAATAAAAAATTCCAAAACTTTATAAAAATTTATGAAATTATAAATAAAGAAAGAAAATAAAATACGAAAAAAAATTAAAGCAAAAGAAAAAAGATAAATAAAGCACAAAAAAACAAAAATACTACAAAAAATATAAAAAGTAAGAAAATGAAAAAGGACAAAAATTGAATAAAAATTTCAAAAATGAAATGGAATGACAAAATGAAAAAAATTAGTTTAAAAAATACAAAAAATTGAAAAACATATAAGTTCTAACAATATAAAAAGTTTGAGAATTTAAAAACACAAATAAGAAATGAAAGGAAATTTATGGAAAAAAAAAAGAATTGGAATAAAAAATAGAAAAATAAAATTTTTAAAACGACGAAAAATTAAAATATGAAAAAAATTTAAAGCAAAAGAAAAAAGATAAATAAAGCATGAAAAAAGAAAAAAAAAAAACAAAAATACAACAAAAAATTATAAAAGGTAAGAAAATGAAAGAGGACAAAAAATGAATAAAAATTTCAAAAATGAAATGGAATGACAAAATGAAAATAAAATTAGTTTAAAAAATAAAAAAAAATTGAAAAACATATAAGACCTAACAATATAAAAAGTCAGACAAAAAATTAAAAAAGAGAAAAGTTAATGCAAAATAAAAAAAAAGTATGAGAATTTAAAAGCGCAAATAAGAAATGAAAGGAAATTTGAGGAAAAAAAGAGACAAAAGATTTGGAATAAAAAATAGAAAAATAGAAATTTTTAAAACAACAAAAAAAATTAAAACAAGTAAAAATGAAAGCATATGAAAAAAAAGCAAAAAGAAGGCAAATTATGAAGGGAAAAAGTTATTAAAAAATTACAAAGTAGAAAAAAAAGAAAATAAAAAAATAAATTAAGAGAAAAAATTAAATAAAATACCAAAAAAGGAAAAAATAAAAACAAACAAAGTAAGAAAATAAAAAATTAGCGAATCAAAAAATATAAAAAGATAAAATGAATAAAAATTTCAAATATAAAATGAAAAAAACTATTGGTTCAGAATGTACAAAGAAAAATAAAAAAAATATAACAAACAGAGGAAAAAGATATAAAATATGAAAGATGAAAAATAAAATAAAAGAAAGTGCACAAAAAAAGAAGTTTGAGGTTTTAAAACTATAAAGAAGAAATAAAAAAAGGTGTGAACAAAAAGATTTAAGAAAAAAAAATGGAAATCCAAAATATATAAAATAAAATTTGAGAAAAAGAAGAAAAAAATAAAAAATGAAGAGGCAAAAATATGAAATGAAAGAAAAAGAAAAAATTTATAGAAAATTTTTAAACAAAGAAAAAAGTGAACAAAAAAGAATGATGGCATATAAAAAAAAAGAAGAAAAATTTGGAAGGGGAAAAAGTTAATGAAAAAAATATAAAAATGCAATAGAAAATAACCAAGAATGATAAAAGATAGAAAAATAAAAAATTCTAAAACTTTATAAAAATTTATGAAATTATAAATAAAGAAAGAAAATAAAAAAAGTAAAGCAAAAGAAAAAAGATAAATAAAGCACAAAAATACAACAAAAAATATAAAAAGTAAGAAAATAAAAAAAGGACAAAAATTGAATAAAAATTTCAAAAATGAAATGGAATGACAAAATGAAAAAAAAATTAGTTTAAAAAATACAAAAAAATTGAAAAACATATAAGACCTAATAATATAAAAAGTCAGGGAAAAAATTAAAAAAGAGCAAAGTTAATGCAAAATAAAAAAAAGTATGAGAATTTAAAAACGCAAATAAGAAATGAATGGAAATTTGTGGAAAAAAAAAAGAGAAGCAAGAAAAGAATAAAAATGAAAAGACAAAAGATTTGGAATAAAAAACGGAAAAATAAAAATTTTTAAAACAACAAAAAAATTAAAACAAGTAAAAATGAAAGCATACGAAAAAAAGGCAAAGAGAAGGAAAATTGTGAAGGGAAAAAGTTATTAAAAAAATTACAAAATGGAAAAAAAAAAAGAAAAAAATAAATTAAGGGAAAAAATTAAATAAAATACGAAAAAAGGGAAAAATAAAAATAAACAAAGAAAGAAAATAAAAAATTAGCGAATCAAAAAAATATAAAAAGACAAAATGAATAAAAATTTCAAATATAAAATGGAAAAAACTTTTAGTTTAGAATGTACAAAGAAAAAGAAAAAAAAATAATAGCAAATAGAGGAAAAAGATATAAAATATGAAAGATGAAAAATAAAATAAAAGAAAGTGCACAAAAAAAGAAGTTTGAGGTTTTAAAATTATAAAGAAGAAATAAAAAGAAAAGGTGTGAACACAAAGATTTAAGAAAAAAATACAAAATATATAAAATAAAATTTGAGAAAAAGAAGAAAAAAATAAAGAATGAAGAGGCAAAAATATGAAATAAAACAAAAAGAAAAAAATTTATAGAAAATTTTAAAACAAAGAAAAAACTGAACGAAAAAGAATGAAAGCACATAAAAAAAAGTAAAAAAAAGAAGAAAAATTATAAAAATGCAACAGAAAATAACCAAGAATGATAAAAGAAAAAAAGATAGAAAAATAAAAAATTCCAAAACTTTATAAAAATTTATGAAATTATGAATAAAGAAAGAAAATAAAATAAGAAAAAAATTAAAGCAAAAGAAAAAAGATAGATAAAGCACGAAAAAAGAAAAAAAAACAAAAATACAACAAAAAATTATAAAAAGTAAGAAAATGAAAAAGGACAAAAATTGAATAAAAATTTCAAAAATGAAATGGAATGACAAAATGAAAAAAAAAAAATTAGTTTAAAAAATTCAAAAAATTAAAAAACATATAAGACCAAACAATCTAAAAAGTCTGACAAAAAATTAAAAAAGAGAAAAGTTAATGCAAAACAAAAAGAAAAGTATGAGAATTTAAAAACGCAAATAAGAAATGAAAGGAAATTTGTGGAAAAAAAAGAAAAGACAAAAGATTTGGAATAAAAAAGAGAAAAATAAAAATTTTTAAAACAACGAAAAAATTAAAAAAAGTAAAAATGAAAACATATGAAAAAAAAAAGCAAAAAGAAGGAAAATTGCAAAGGGAAAAAGTTATTAAAAATTTACAAAGTAAAAAAAAATTAGGGAATCAAAAAATATAAAAGGAAAAAAATAAAAATAAACAAAGTAAGAAAATAAAAAATTAGGGAATCAAAAAATATAAAAAGACAAAATGAATAAAAATTTCAAATATAAAAAGAAAGTGCACAAAAAAAGAAGTTTGAGGTTTTAAAATTACAAAGAAGAAATAAAAAAAGGTGTGAACAAAAAGATTTAAGAAAAAAATAACAAATGAAAATACAAAATATATAAAAAAATATTTGAGAAAAAAATGAGAAAAAGAAGAAAAAAATAAAAAATGAAGAGGCAAAAATATGAAATACAAAAAAAGGAAAGAAATTGAATAAAAATTTCAAAAATGAAATGGAATGACAAAATGAAAAAAAATTAGTTTAAAAAATACAAAAAAATTGAAAAACATATAAGTCCTAACAATATAAAAAGTCAGACAAAAAATTAAAAAAGAAAAAATTTAATGCAAAATAAAAAAAAGTATGAGAATTTAAAAATGCAAATAAGAAATGAAAGGAAATTTGTGGAAAAAAAAAAGAGAAGCAAGAAAAGACAAAAGATTTGGAATAAAAAATAGAAAAATAAAAATTTTTAAAACAACGAAAAAATGAAAGCATATGAAAAAAAAGTAAAAAGAAGGAAAATTGTGAAGGGAAAAAGTTATTAAAAAATTACAAAGTTGAAAAAAAATAAATTAAGAGAAAAAATTAAATAAAATACCCAGAAAGGAAAAATAAAAATAAACAAAGTAAGAAAATAAAAAATTAGCGAAGCAAAAAAATATAAAAAGACAAATGAATAAAAATTTCAAATATAAAATGGAAAAAACTTTTAGTTTAGAATGTAGAAAGAAAAACAAAAAAAAAAAAAAACAAATAGAGGAAAAAGATATAAAATATGAAAGATGAAAAATAAAATAAAAGAAAGTGCACAAAAAAAGAAGTTTGAGGTTTTAAAATTATAAAGAAGAAATAAAAAAAGGTGTGAACAAAAAGATTTAAGAAAAAAAATAAAAAATGCAAAATATATAAAATAAAATTTGAGAAAAAGAAGAAAAAAATAAAAAAAAATAAAAAGAAAAAAATTTATAGAAAATTTTAAAACAAAGAAAAAAGTGAACAAAAAAAAATGAAAACACATAAAAAAAAAGAAGAAAAATTTGAAAGGAGAAAAAGTTAATGAAAAATTATAAAAATGCAATAGAAAATAACCAAGAATGATAAAAGAAAAAAAGATAGAAAAATAAAAAATTCCAAAACTTTATAAAAATTTATGAAATTATAAATAAAGAAAGAAAATAAAATACGAAAAAAAATTAAAGCAAAAGAAAAAAGATAAATAAAGCACAAAAAAACAAAAATACTACAAAAAATATAAAAAGTAAGAAAATGAAAAAGGACAAAAATTGAATAAAAATTTCAAAAATGAAATGGAATGACAAAATGAAAAAAATTAGTTTAAAAAATACAAAAAATTGAAAAACATATAAGTTCTAACAATATAAAAAGTTTGAGAATTTAAAAACACAAATAAGAAATGAAAGGAAATTTATGGAAAAAAAAAAGAATTGGAATAAAAAATAGAAAAATAAAATTTTTAAAACGACGAAAAATTAAAATAAGAAAAAAATTTAAAGCAAAAGAAAAAAGATAAATAAAGCATGAAAAAAGAAAAAAAAAAAACAAAAATACAACAAAAAATTATAAAAGGTAAGAAAATGAAAGAGGACAAAAAATGAATAAAAATTTCAAAAATGAAATGGAATGACAAAATGAAAATAAAATTAGTTTAAAAAATAAAAAAAAATTGAAAAACATATAAGACCTAACAATATAAAAAGTCAGACAAAAAATTAAAAAAGAGAAAAGTTAATGCAAAATAAAAAAAAAGTATGAGAATTTAAAAGCGCAAATAAGAAATGAAAGGAAATTTGAGGAAAAAAAGAGACAAAAGATTTGGAATAAAAAATAGAAAAATAGAAATTTTTAAAACAACAAAAAAAATTAAAACAAGTAAAAATGAAAGCATATGAAAAAAAAGCAAAAAGAAGGCAAATTATGAAGGGAAAAAGTTATTAAAAAATTACAAAGTAGAAAAAAAAGAAAATAAAAAAATAAATTAAGAGAAAAAATTAAATAAAATACCAAAAAAGGAAAAAATAAAAACAAACAAAGTAAGAAAATAAAAAATTAGCGAATCAAAAAATATAAAAAGATAAAATGAATAAAAATTTCAAATATAAAATGAAAAAAACTATTGGTTCAGAATGTACAAAGAAAAATAAAAAAAATATAACAAACAGAGGAAAAAGATATAAAATATGAAAGATGAAAAATAAAATAAAAGAAAGTGCACAAAAAAAGAAGTTTGAGGTTTTAAAACTATAAAGAAGAAATAAAAAAAGGTGTGAACAAAAAGATTTAAGAAAAAAAAATGGAAATCCAAAATATATAAAATAAAATTTGAGAAAAAGAAGAAAAAAATAAAAAATGAAGAGGCAAAAATATGAAATGAAAGAAAAAGAAAAAATTTATAGAAAATTTTTAAACAAAGAAAAAAGTGAACAAAAAAGAATGATGGCATATAAAAAAAAAGAAGAAAAATTTGGAAGGGGAAAAAGTTAATGAAAAAAATATAAAAATGCAATAGAAAATAACCAAGAATGATAAAAGATAGAAAAATAAAAAATTCTAAAACTTTATAAAAATTTATGAAATTATAAATAAAGAAAGAAAATAAAAAAAGTAAAGCAAAAGAAAAAAGATAAATAAAGCACAAAAATACAACAAAAAATATAAAAAGTAAGAAAATAAAAAAAGGACAAAAATTGAATAAAAATTTCAAAAATGAAATGGAATGACAAAATGAAAAAAAAATTAGTTTAAAAAATACAAAAAAATTGAAAAACATATAAGACCTAATAATATAAAAAGTCAGGGAAAAAATTAAAAAAGAGCAAAGTTAATGCAAAATAAAAAAAAGTATGAGAATTTAAAAACGCAAATAAGAAATGAATGGAAATTTGTGGAAAAAAAAAAGAGAAGCAAGAAAAGAATAAAAATGAAAAGACAAAAGATTTGGAATAAAAAACGGAAAAATAAAAATTTTTAAAACAACAAAAAAATTAAAACAAGTAAAAATGAAAGCATACGAAAAAAAGGCAAAGAGAAGGAAAATTGTGAAGGGAAAAAGTTATTAAAAAAATTACAAAATGGAAAAAAAAAAAGAAAAAAATAAATTAAGGGAAAAAATTAAATAAAATACGAAAAAAGGGAAAAATAAAAATAAACAAAGAAAGAAAATAAAAAATTAGCGAATCAAAAAAATATAAAAAGACAAAATGAATAAAAATTTCAAATATAAAATGGAAAAAACTTTTAGTTTAGAATGTACAAAGAAAAAGAAAAAAAAATAATAGCAAATAGAGGAAAAAGATATAAAATATGAAAGATGAAAAATAAAATAAAAGAAAGTGCACAAAAAAAGAAGTTTGAGGTTTTAAAATTATAAAGAAGAAATAAAAAGAAAAGGTGTGAACACAAAGATTTAAGAAAAAAATACAAAATATATAAAATAAAATTTGAGAAAAAGAAGAAAAAAATAAAGAATGAAGAGGCAAAAATATGAAATAAAACAAAAAGAAAAAAATTTATAGAAAATTTTAAAACAAAGAAAAAACTGAACGAAAAAGAATGAAAGCACATAAAAAAAAGTAAAAAAAAGAAGAAAAATTATAAAAATGCAACAGAAAATAACCAAGAATGATAAAAGAAAAAAAGATAGAAAAATAAAAAATTCCAAAACTTTATAAAAATTTATGAAATTATGAATAAAGAAAGAAAATAAAATAAGAAAAAAATTAAAGCAAAAGAAAAAAGATAGATAAAGCACGAAAAAAGAAAAAAAAACAAAAATACAACAAAAAATTATAAAAAGTAAGAAAATGAAAAAGGACAAAAATTGAATAAAAATTTCAAAAATGAAATGGAATGACAAAATGAAAAAAAAAAAATTAGTTTAAAAAATTCAAAAAATTAAAAAACATATAAGACCAAACAATCTAAAAAGTCTGACAAAAAATTAAAAAAGAGAAAAGTTAATGCAAAACAAAAAGAAAAGTATGAGAATTTAAAAACGCAAATAAGAAATGAAAGGAAATTTGTGGAAAAAAAAGAAAAGACAAAAGATTTGGAATAAAAAAGAGAAAAATAAAAATTTTTAAAACAACGAAAAAATTAAAAAAAGTAAAAATGAAAACATATGAAAAAAAAAAGCAAAAAGAAGGAAAATTGCAAAGGGAAAAAGTTATTAAAAATTTACAAAGTAAAAAAAAATTAGGGAATCAAAAAATATAAAAGGAAAAAAATAAAAATAAACAAAGTAAGAAAATAAAAAATTAGGGAATCAAAAAATATAAAAAGACAAAATGAATAAAAATTTCAAATATAAAAAGAAAGTGCACAAAAAAAGAAGTTTGAGGTTTTAAAATTACAAAGAAGAAATAAAAAAAGGTGTGAACAAAAAGATTTAAGAAAAAAATAACAAATGAAAATACAAAATATATAAAAAAATATTTGAGAAAAAAATGAGAAAAAGAAGAAAAAAATAAAAAATGAAGAGGCAAAAATATGAAATACAAAAAAAGGAAAGAAATTGAATAAAAATTTCAAAAATGAAATGGAATGACAAAATGAAAAAAAATTAGTTTAAAAAATACAAAAAAATTGAAAAACATATAAGTCCTAACAATATAAAAAGTCAGACAAAAAATTAAAAAAGAAAAAATTTAATGCAAAATAAAAAAAAGTATGAGAATTTAAAAATGCAAATAAGAAATGAAAGGAAATTTGTGGAAAAAAAAAAGAGAAGCAAGAAAAGACAAAAGATTTGGAATAAAAAATAGAAAAATAAAAATTTTTAAAACAACGAAAAAATGAAAGCATATGAAAAAAAAGTAAAAAGAAGGAAAATTGTGAAGGGAAAAAGTTATTAAAAAATTACAAAGTTGAAAAAAAATAAATTAAGAGAAAAAATTAAATAAAATACCCAGAAAGGAAAAATAAAAATAAACAAAGTAAGAAAATAAAAAATTAGCGAAGCAAAAAAATATAAAAAGACAAATGAATAAAAATTTCAAATATAAAATGGAAAAAACTTTTAGTTTAGAATGTAGAAAGAAAAACAAAAAAAAAAAAAAACAAATAGAGGAAAAAGATATAAAATATGAAAGATGAAAAATAAAATAAAAGAAAGTGCACAAAAAAAGAAGTTTGAGGTTTTAAAATTATAAAGAAGAAATAAAAAAAGGTGTGAACAAAAAGATTTAAGAAAAAAAATAAAAAATGCAAAATATATAAAATAAAATTTGAGAAAAAGAAGAAAAAAATAAAAAAAAATAAAAAGAAAAAAATTTATAGAAAATTTTAAAACAAAGAAAAAAGTGAACAAAAAAAAATGAAAACACATAAAAAAAAAGAAGAAAAATTTGAAAGGAGAAAAAGTTAATGAAAAATTATAAAAATGCAATAGAAAATAACCAAGAATGATAAAAGAAAAAAAGATAGAAAAATAAAAAATTCCAAAACTTTATAAAAATTTATGAAATTATAAATAAAGAAAGAAAATAAAATACGAAAAAAAATTAAAGCAAAAGAAAAAAGATAAATAAAGCACAAAAAAACAAAAATACTACAAAAAATATAAAAAGTAAGAAAATGAAAAAGGACAAAAATTGAATAAAAATTTCAAAAATGAAATGGAATGACAAAATGAAAAAAATTAGTTTAAAAAATACAAAAAATTGAAAAACATATAAGTTCTAACAATATAAAAAGTTTGAGAATTTAAAAACACAAATAAGAAATGAAAGGAAATTTATGGAAAAAAAAAAGAATTGGAATAAAAAATAGAAAAATAAAATTTTTAAAACGACGAAAAATTAAAATAAGAAAAAAATTTAAAGCAAAAGAAAAAAGATAAATAAAGCATGAAAAAAGAAAAAAAAAAAAACAAAAATACAACAAAAAATTATAAAAGGTAAGAAAATGAAAGAGGACAAAAAATGAATAAAAATTTCAAAAATGAAATGGAATGACAAAATGAAAATAAAATTAGTTTAAAAAATAAAAAAAAATTGAAAAACATATAAGACCTAACAATATAAAAAGTCAGACAAAAAATTAAAAAAGAGAAAAGTTAATGCAAAATAAAAAAAAAGTATGAGAATTTAAAAGCGCAAATAAGAAATGAAAGGAAATTTGAGGAAAAAAAGAGACAAAAGATTTGGAATAAAAAATAGAAAAATAGAAATTTTTAAAACAACAAAAAAAATTAAAACAAGTAAAAATGAAAGCATATGAAAAAAAAGCAAAAAGAAGGCAAATTATGAAGGGAAAAAGTTATTAAAAAATTACAAAGTAGAAAAAAAAGAAAATAAAAAAATAAATTAAGAGAAAAAATTAAATAAAATACCAAAAAAGGAAAAAATAAAAACAAACAAAGTAAGAAAATAAAAAATTAGCGAATCAAAAAATATAAAAAGATAAAATGAATAAAAATTTCAAATATAAAATGAAAAAAACTATTGGTTCAGAATGTACAAAGAAAAATAAAAAAAATATAACAAACAGAGGAAAAAGATATAAAATATGAAAGATGAAAAATAAAATAAAAGAAAGTGCACAAAAAAAGAAGTTTGAGGTTTTAAAACTATAAAGAAGAAATAAAAAAAGGTGTGAACAAAAAGATTTAAGAAAAAAAAATGGAAATCCAAAATATATAAAATAAAATTTGAGAAAAAGAAGAAAAAAATAAAAAATGAAGAGGCAAAAATATGAAATGAAAGAAAAAGAAAAAATTTATAGAAAATTTTTAAACAAAGAAAAAAGTGAACAAAAAAGAATGATGGCATATAAAAAAAAAGAAGAAAAATTTGGAAGGGGAAAAAGTTAATGAAAAAAATATAAAAATGCAATAGAAAATAACCAAGAATGATAAAAGATAGAAAAATAAAAAATTCTAAAACTTTATAAAAATTTATGAAATTATAAATAAAGAAAGAAAATAAAAAAAGTAAAGCAAAAGAAAAAAGATAAATAAAGCACAAAAATACAACAAAAAATATAAAAAGTAAGAAAATAAAAAAAGGACAAAAATTGAATAAAAATTTCAAAAATGAAATGGAATGACAAAATGAAAAAAAAATTAGTTTAAAAAATACAAAAAAATTGAAAAACATATAAGACCTAATAATATAAAAAGTCAGGGAAAAAATTAAAAAAGAGCAAAGTTAATGCAAAATAAAAAAAAGTATGAGAATTTAAAAACGCAAATAAGAAATGAATGGAAATTTGTGGAAAAAAAAAAGAGAAGCAAGAAAAGAATAAAAATGAAAAGACAAAAGATTTGGAATAAAAAACGGAAAAATAAAAATTTTTAAAACAACAAAAAAATTAAAACAAGTAAAAATGAAAGCATACGAAAAAAAGGCAAAGAGAAGGAAAATTGTGAAGGGAAAAAGTTATTAAAAAAATTACAAAATGGAAAAAAAAAAAGAAAAAAATAAATTAAGGGAAAAAATTAAATAAAATACGAAAAAAGGGAAAAATAAAAATAAACAAAGAAAGAAAATAAAAAATTAGCGAATCAAAAAAATATAAAAAGACAAAATGAATAAAAATTTCAAATATAAAATGGAAAAAACTTTTAGTTTAGAATGTACAAAGAAAAAGAAAAAAAAATAATAGCAAATAGAGGAAAAAGATATAAAATATGAAAGATGAAAAATAAAATAAAAGAAAGTGCACAAAAAAAGAAGTTTGAGGTTTTAAAATTATAAAGAAGAAATAAAAAGAAAAGGTGTGAACACAAAGATTTAAGAAAAAAATACAAAATATATAAAATAAAATTTGAGAAAAAGAAGAAAAAAATAAAGAATGAAGAGGCAAAAATATGAAATAAAACAAAAAGAAAAAAATTTATAGAAAATTTTAAAACAAAGAAAAAACTGAACGAAAAAGAATGAAAGCACATAAAAAAAAGTAAAAAAAAGAAGAAAAATTATAAAAATGCAACAGAAAATAACCAAGAATGATAAAAGAAAAAAAGATAGAAAAATAAAAAATTCCAAAACTTTATAAAAATTTATGAAATTATGAATAAAGAAAGAAAATAAAATAAGAAAAAAATTAAAGCAAAAGAAAAAAGATAGATAAAGCACGAAAAAAGAAAAAAAAACAAAAATACAACAAAAAATTATAAAAAGTAAGAAAATGAAAAAGGACAAAAATTGAATAAAAATTTCAAAAATGAAATGGAATGACAAAATGAAAAAAAAAAAATTAGTTTAAAAAATTCAAAAAATTAAAAAACATATAAGACCAAACAATCTAAAAAGTCTGACAAAAAATTAAAAAAGAGAAAAGTTAATGCAAAACAAAAAGAAAAGTATGAGAATTTAAAAACGCAAATAAGAAATGAAAGGAAATTTGTGGAAAAAAAAGAAAAGACAAAAGATTTGGAATAAAAAAGAGAAAAATAAAAATTTTTAAAACAACGAAAAAATTAAAAAAAGTAAAAATGAAAACATATGAAAAAAAAAAGCAAAAAGAAGGAAAATTGCAAAGGGAAAAAGTTATTAAAAATTTACAAAGTAAAAAAAAATTAGGGAATCAAAAAATATAAAAGGAAAAAAATAAAAATAAACAAAGTAAGAAAATAAAAAATTAGGGAATCAAAAAATATAAAAAGACAAAATGAATAAAAATTTCAAATATAAAAAGAAAGTGCACAAAAAAAGAAGTTTGAGGTTTTAAAATTACAAAGAAGAAATAAAAAAAGGTGTGAACAAAAAGATTTAAGAAAAAAATAACAAATGAAAATACAAAATATATAAAAAAATATTTGAGAAAAAAATGAGAAAAAGAAGAAAAAAATAAAAAATGAAGAGGCAAAAATATGAAATACAAAAAAAGGAAAGAAATTGAATAAAAATTTCAAAAATGAAATGGAATGACAAAATGAAAAAAAATTAGTTTAAAAAATACAAAAAAATTGAAAAACATATAAGTCCTAACAATATAAAAAGTCAGACAAAAAATTAAAAAAGAAAAAATTTAATGCAAAATAAAAAAAAGTATGAGAATTTAAAAATGCAAATAAGAAATGAAAGGAAATTTGTGGAAAAAAAAAAGAGAAGCAAGAAAAGACAAAAGATTTGGAATAAAAAATAGAAAAATAAAAATTTTTAAAACAACGAAAAAATGAAAGCATATGAAAAAAAAGTAAAAAGAAGGAAAATTGTGAAGGGAAAAAGTTATTAAAAAATTACAAAGTTGAAAAAAAATAAATTAAGAGAAAAAATTAAATAAAATACCCAGAAAGGAAAAATAAAAATAAACAAAGTAAGAAAATAAAAAATTAGCGAAGCAAAAAAATATAAAAAGACAAATGAATAAAAATTTCAAATATAAAATGGAAAAAACTTTTAGTTTAGAATGTAGAAAGAAAAACAAAAAAAAAAAAAAACAAATAGAGGAAAAAGATATAAAATATGAAAGATGAAAAATAAAATAAAAGAAAGTGCACAAAAAAAGAAGTTTGAGGTTTTAAAATTATAAAGAAGAAATAAAAAAAGGTGTGAACAAAAAGATTTAAGAAAAAAAATAAAAAATGCAAAATATATAAAATAAAATTTGAGAAAAAGAAGAAAAAAATAAAAAAAAATAAAAAGAAAAAAATTTATAGAAAATTTTAAAACAAAGAAAAAAGTGAACAAAAAAAAATGAAAACACATAAAAAAAAAGAAGAAAAATTTGAAAGGAGAAAAAGTTAATGAAAAATTATAAAAATGCAATAGAAAATAACCAAGAATGATAAAAGAAAAAAAGATAGAAAAATAAAAAATTCCAAAACTTTATAAAAATTTATGAAATTATAAATAAAGAAAGAAAATAAAATACGAAAAAAAATTAAAGCAAAAGAAAAAAGATAAATAAAGCACAAAAAAACAAAAATACTACAAAAAATATAAAAAGTAAGAAAATGAAAAAGGACAAAAATTGAATAAAAATTTCAAAAATGAAATGGAATGACAAAATGAAAAAAATTAGTTTAAAAAATACAAAAAATTGAAAAACATATAAGTTCTAACAATATAAAAAGTTTGAGAATTTAAAAACACAAATAAGAAATGAAAGGAAATTTATGGAAAAAAAAAAGAATTGGAATAAAAAATAGAAAAATAAAATTTTTAAAACGACGAAAAATTAAAATAAGAAAAAAATTTAAAGCAAAAGAAAAAAGATAAATAAAGCATGAAAAAAGAAAAAAAAAAACAAAAATACAACAAAAAATTATAAAAGGTAAGAAAATGAAAGAGGACAAAAAATGAATAAAAATTTCAAAAATGAAATGGAATGACAAAATGAAAATAAAATTAGTTTAAAAAATAAAAAAAAATTGAAAAACATATAAGACCTAACAATATAAAAAGTCAGACAAAAAATTAAAAAAGAGAAAAGTTAATGCAAAATAAAAAAAAAGTATGAGAATTTAAAAGCGCAAATAAGAAATGAAAGGAAATTTGAGGAAAAAAAGAGACAAAAGATTTGGAATAAAAAATAGAAAAATAGAAATTTTTAAAACAACAAAAAAAATTAAAACAAGTAAAAATGAAAGCATATGAAAAAAAAGCAAAAAGAAGGCAAATTATGAAGGGAAAAAGTTATTAAAAAATTACAAAGTAGAAAAAAAAGAAAATAAAAAAATAAATTAAGAGAAAAAATTAAATAAAATACCAAAAAAGGAAAAAATAAAAACAAACAAAGTAAGAAAATAAAAAATTAGCGAATCAAAAAATATAAAAAGATAAAATGAATAAAAATTTCAAATATAAAATGAAAAAAACTATTGGTTCAGAATGTACAAAGAAAAATAAAAAAAATATAACAAACAGAGGAAAAAGATATAAAATATGAAAGATGAAAAATAAAATAAAAGAAAGTGCACAAAAAAAGAAGTTTGAGGTTTTAAAACTATAAAGAAGAAATAAAAAAAGGTGTGAACAAAAAGATTTAAGAAAAAAAAATGGAAATCCAAAATATATAAAATAAAATTTGAGAAAAAGAAGAAAAAAATAAAAAATGAAGAGGCAAAAATATGAAATGAAAGAAAAAGAAAAAATTTATAGAAAATTTTTAAACAAAGAAAAAAGTGAACAAAAAAGAATGATGGCATATAAAAAAAAAGAAGAAAAATTTGGAAGGGGAAAAAGTTAATGAAAAAAATATAAAAATGCAATAGAAAATAACCAAGAATGATAAAAGATAGAAAAATAAAAAATTCTAAAACTTTATAAAAATTTATGAAATTATAAATAAAGAAAGAAAATAAAAAAAGTAAAGCAAAAGAAAAAAGATAAATAAAGCACAAAAATACAACAAAAAATATAAAAAGTAAGAAAATAAAAAAAGGACAAAAATTGAATAAAAATTTCAAAAATGAAATGGAATGACAAAATGAAAAAAAAATTAGTTTAAAAAATACAAAAAAATTGAAAAACATATAAGACCTAATAATATAAAAAGTCAGGGAAAAAATTAAAAAAGAGCAAAGTTAATGCAAAATAAAAAAAAGTATGAGAATTTAAAAACGCAAATAAGAAATGAATGGAAATTTGTGGAAAAAAAAAAGAGAAGCAAGAAAAGAATAAAAATGAAAAGACAAAAGATTTGGAATAAAAAACGGAAAAATAAAAATTTTTAAAACAACAAAAAAATTAAAACAAGTAAAAATGAAAGCATACGAAAAAAAGGCAAAGAGAAGGAAAATTGTGAAGGGAAAAAGTTATTAAAAAAATTACAAAATGGAAAAAAAAAAAGAAAAAAATAAATTAAGGGAAAAAATTAAATAAAATACGAAAAAAGGGAAAAATAAAAATAAACAAAGAAAGAAAATAAAAAATTAGCGAATCAAAAAAATATAAAAAGACAAAATGAATAAAAATTTCAAATATAAAATGGAAAAAACTTTTAGTTTAGAATGTACAAAGAAAAAGAAAAAAAAATAATAGCAAATAGAGGAAAAAGATATAAAATATGAAAGATGAAAAATAAAATAAAAGAAAGTGCACAAAAAAAGAAGTTTGAGGTTTTAAAATTATAAAGAAGAAATAAAAAGAAAAGGTGTGAACACAAAGATTTAAGAAAAAAATACAAAATATATAAAATAAAATTTGAGAAAAAGAAGAAAAAAATAAAGAATGAAGAGGCAAAAATATGAAATAAAACAAAAAGAAAAAAATTTATAGAAAATTTTAAAACAAAGAAAAAACTGAACGAAAAAGAATGAAAGCACATAAAAAAAAGTAAAAAAAAGAAGAAAAATTATAAAAATGCAACAGAAAATAACCAAGAATGATAAAAGAAAAAAAGATAGAAAAATAAAAAATTCCAAAACTTTATAAAAATTTATGAAATTATGAATAAAGAAAGAAAATAAAATAAGAAAAAAATTAAAGCAAAAGAAAAAAGATAGATAAAGCACGAAAAAAGAAAAAAAAACAAAAATACAACAAAAAATTATAAAAAGTAAGAAAATGAAAAAGGACAAAAATTGAATAAAAATTTCAAAAATGAAATGGAATGACAAAATGAAAAAAAAAAATTAGTTTAAAAAATTCAAAAAATTAAAAAACATATAAGACCAAACAATCTAAAAAGTCTGACAAAAAATTAAAAAAGAGAAAAGTTAATGCAAAACAAAAAGAAAAGTATGAGAATTTAAAAACGCAAATAAGAAATGAAAGGAAATTTGTGGAAAAAAAAGAAAAGACAAAAGATTTGGAATAAAAAAGAGAAAAATAAAAATTTTTAAAACAACGAAAAAATTAAAAAAAGTAAAAATGAAAACATATGAAAAAAAAAAGCAAAAAGAAGGAAAATTGCAAAGGGAAAAAGTTATTAAAAATTTACAAAGTAAAAAAAAATTAGGGAATCAAAAAATATAAAAGGAAAAAAATAAAAATAAACAAAGTAAGAAAATAAAAAATTAGGGAATCAAAAAATATAAAAAGACAAAATGAATAAAAATTTCAAATATAAAAAGAAAGTGCACAAAAAAAGAAGTTTGAGGTTTTAAAATTACAAAGAAGAAATAAAAAAAGGTGTGAACAAAAAGATTTAAGAAAAAAATAACAAATGAAAATACAAAATATATAAAAAAATATTTGAGAAAAAAATGAGAAAAAGAAGAAAAAAATAAAAAATGAAGAGGCAAAAATATGAAATACAAAAAAAGGAAAGAAATTGAATAAAAATTTCAAAAATGAAATGGAATGACAAAATGAAAAAAAATTAGTTTAAAAAATACAAAAAAATTGAAAAACATATAAGTCCTAACAATATAAAAAGTCAGACAAAAAATTAAAAAAGAAAAAATTTAATGCAAAATAAAAAAAAGTATGAGAATTTAAAAATGCAAATAAGAAATGAAAGGAAATTTGTGGAAAAAAAAAAGAGAAGCAAGAAAAGACAAAAGATTTGGAATAAAAAATAGAAAAATAAAAATTTTTAAAACAACGAAAAAATGAAAGCATATGAAAAAAAAGTAAAAAGAAGGAAAATTGTGAAGGGAAAAAGTTATTAAAAAATTACAAAGTTGAAAAAAAATAAATTAAGAGAAAAAATTAAATAAAATACCCAGAAAGGAAAAATAAAAATAAACAAAGTAAGAAAATAAAAAATTAGCGAAGCAAAAAAATATAAAAAGACAAATGAATAAAAATTTCAAATATAAAATGGAAAAAACTTTTAGTTTAGAATGTAGAAAGAAAAACAAAAAAAAAAAAAAACAAATAGAGGAAAAAGATATAAAATATGAAAGATGAAAAATAAAATAAAAGAAAGTGCACAAAAAAAGAAGTTTGAGGTTTTAAAATTATAAAGAAGAAATAAAAAAAGGTGTGAACAAAAAGATTTAAGAAAAAAAATAAAAAATGCAAAATATATAAAATAAAATTTGAGAAAAAGAAGAAAAAAATAAAAAAAAATAAAAAGAAAAAAATTTATAGAAAATTTTAAAACAAAGAAAAAAGTGAACAAAAAAAAATGAAAACACATAAAAAAAAAGAAGAAAAATTTGAAAGGAGAAAAAGTTAATGAAAAATTATAAAAATGCAATAGAAAATAACCAAGAATGATAAAAGAAAAAAAGATAGAAAAATAAAAAATTCCAAAACTTTATAAAAATTTATGAAATTATAAATAAAGAAAGAAAATAAAATACGAAAAAAAATTAAAGCAAAAGAAAAAAGATAAATAAAGCACAAAAAAACAAAAATACTACAAAAAATATAAAAAGTAAGAAAATGAAAAAGGACAAAAATTGAATAAAAATTTCAAAAATGAAATGGAATGACAAAATGAAAAAAATTAGTTTAAAAAATACAAAAAATTGAAAAACATATAAGTTCTAACAATATAAAAAGTTTGAGAATTTAAAAACACAAATAAGAAATGAAAGGAAATTTATGGAAAAAAAAAAGAATTGGAATAAAAAATAGAAAAATAAAATTTTTAAAACGACGAAAAATTAAAATAAGAAAAAAATTTAAAGCAAAAGAAAAAAGATAAATAAAGCATGAAAAAAGAAAAAAAAAAAAAACAAAAATACAACAAAAAATTATAAAAGGTAAGAAAATGAAAGAGGACAAAAAATGAATAAAAATTTCAAAAATGAAATGGAATGACAAAATGAAAATAAAATTAGTTTAAAAAATAAAAAAAAATTGAAAAACATATAAGACCTAACAATATAAAAAGTCAGACAAAAAATTAAAAAAGAGAAAAGTTAATGCAAAATAAAAAAAAAGTATGAGAATTTAAAAGCGCAAATAAGAAATGAAAGGAAATTTGAGGAAAAAAAGAGACAAAAGATTTGGAATAAAAAATAGAAAAATAGAAATTTTTAAAACAACAAAAAAAATTAAAACAAGTAAAAATGAAAACATATGAAAAAAAAGCAAAAAGAAGGCAAATTATGAAGGGAAAAAGTTATTAAAAAATTACAAAGTAGAAAAAAAAGAAAATAAAAAAATAAATTAAGAGAAAAAATTAAATAAAATACCAAAAAAGGAAAAAATAAAAACAAACAAAGTAAGAAAATAAAAAATTAGCGAATCAAAAAATATAAAAAGATAAAATGAATAAAAATTTCAAATATAAAATGAAAAAAACTATTGGTTCAGAATGTACAAAGAAAAATAAAAAAAATATAACAAACAGAGGAAAAAGATATAAAATATGAAAGATGAAAAATAAAATAAAAGAAAGTGCACAAAAAAAGAAGTTTGAGGTTTTAAAACTATAAAGAAGAAATAAAAAAAGGTGTGAACAAAAAGATTTAAGAAAAAAAAATGGAAATCCAAAATATATAAAATAAAATTTGAGAAAAAGAAGAAAAAAATAAAAAATGAAGAGGCAAAAATATGAAATGAAAGAAAAAGAAAAAATTTATAGAAAATTTTTAAACAAAGAAAAAAGTGAACAAAAAAGAATGATGGCATATAAAAAAAAAGAAGAAAAATTTGGAAGGGGAAAAAGTTAATGAAAAAAATATAAAAATGCAATAGAAAATAACCAAGAATGATAAAAGATAGAAAAATAAAAAATTCTAAAACTTTATAAAAATTTATGAAATTATAAATAAAGAAAGAAAATAAAAAAAGTAAAGCAAAAGAAAAAAGATAAATAAAGCACAAAAATACAACAAAAAATATAAAAAGTAAGAAAATAAAAAAAGGACAAAAATTGAATAAAAATTTCAAAAATGAAATGGAATGACAAAATGAAAAAAAAATTAGTTTAAAAAATACAAAAAAATTGAAAAACATATAAGACCTAATAATATAAAAAGTCAGGGAAAAAATTAAAAAAGAGCAAAGTTAATGCAAAATAAAAAAAAGTATGAGAATTTAAAAACGCAAATAAGAAATGAATGGAAATTTGTGGAAAAAAAAAAGAGAAGCAAGAAAAGAATAAAAATGAAAAGACAAAAGATTTGGAATAAAAAACGGAAAAATAAAAATTTTTAAAACAACAAAAAAATTAAAACAAGTAAAAATGAAAGCATACGAAAAAAAGGCAAAGAGAAGGAAAATTGTGAAGGGAAAAAGTTATTAAAAAAATTACAAAATGGAAAAAAAAAAGAAAAAAATAAATTAAGGGAAAAAATTAAATAAAATACGAAAAAAGGGAAAAATAAAAATAAACAAAGAAAGAAAATAAAAAATTAGCGAATCAAAAAAATATAAAAAGACAAAATGAATAAAAATTTCAAATATAAAATGGAAAAAACTTTTAGTTTAGAATGTACAAAGAAAAAGAAAAAAAAATAATAGCAAATAGAGGAAAAAGATATAAAATATGAAAGATGAAAAATAAAATAAAAGAAAGTGCACAAAAAAAGAAGTTTGAGGTTTTAAAATTATAAAGAAGAAATAAAAAGAAAAGGTGTGAACACAAAGATTTAAGAAAAAAATACAAAATATATAAAATAAAATTTGAGAAAAAGAAGAAAAAAATAAAGAATGAAGAGGCAAAAATATGAAATAAAACAAAAAGAAAAAAATTTATAGAAAATTTTAAAACAAAGAAAAAACTGAACGAAAAAGAATGAAAGCACATAAAAAAAAGTAAAAAAAAGAAGAAAAATTATAAAAATGCAACAGAAAATAACCAAGAATGATAAAAGAAAAAAAGATAGAAAAAAAAAAATTCCAAAACTTTATAAAAATTTATGAAATTATGAATAAAGAAAGAAAATAAAATAAGAAAAAAATTAAAGCAAAAGAAAAAAGATAGATAAAGCACGAAAAAAGAAAAAAAAACAAAAATACAACAAAAAATTATAAAAAGTAAGAAAATGAAAAAGGACAAAAATTGAATAAAAATTTCAAAAATGAAATGGAATGACAAAATGAAAAAAAAAAATTAGTTTAAAAAATTCAAAAAATTAAAAAACATATAAGACCAAACAATCTAAAAAGTCTGACAAAAAATTAAAAAAGAGAAAAGTTAATGCAAAACAAAAAGAAAAGTATGAGAATTTAAAAACGCAAATAAGAAATGAAAGGAAATTTGTGGAAAAAAAAGAAAAGACAAAAGATTTGGAATAAAAAAGAGAAAAATAAAAATTTTTAAAACAACGAAAAAATTAAAAAAAGTAAAAATGAAAACATATGAAAAAAAAAAGCAAAAAGAAGGAAAATTGCAAAGGGAAAAAGTTATTAAAAATTTACAAAGTAAAAAAAAATTAGGGAATCAAAAAATATAAAAGGAAAAAAATAAAAATAAACAAAGTAAGAAAATAAAAAATTAGGGAATCAAAAAATATAAAAAGACAAAATGAATAAAAATTTCAAATATAAAAAGAAAGTGCACAAAAAAAGAAGTTTGAGGTTTTAAAATTACAAAGAAGAAATAAAAAAAGGTGTGAACAAAAAGATTTAAGAAAAAAATAACAAATGAAAATACAAAATATATAAAAAAATATTTGAGAAAAAAATGAGAAAAAGAAGAAAAAAATAAAAAATGAAGAGGCAAAAATATGAAATAAAACAAAAAGAAAAAAAATACAAAAAAAGGAAAGAAATTGAATAAAAATTTCAAAAATGAAATGGAATGACAAAATGAAAAAAAATTAGTTTAAAAAATACAAAAAAATTGAAAAACATATAAGTCCTAACAATATAAAAAGTCAGACAAAAAATTAAAAAAGAAAAAATTTAATGCAAAATAAAAAAAAGTATGAGAATTTAAAAATGCAAATAAGAAATGAAAGGAAATTTGTGGAAAAAAAAAAGAGAAGCAAGAAAAGACAAAAGATTTGGAATAAAAAATAGAAAAATAAAAATTTTTAAAACAACGAAAAAATGAAAGCATATGAAAAAAAAGTAAAAAGAAGGAAAATTGTGAAGGGAAAAAGTTATTAAAAAATTACAAAGTTGAAAAAAAATAAATTAAGAGAAAAAATTAAATAAAATACCCAGAAAGGAAAAATAAAAATAAACAAAGTAAGAAAATAAAAAATTAGCGAAGCAAAAAAATATAAAAAGACAAATGAATAAAAATTTCAAATATAAAATGGAAAAAACTTTTAGTTTAGAATGTAGAAAGAAAAACAAAAAAAAAAAAAAACAAATAGAGGAAAAAGATATAAAATATGAAAGATGAAAAATAAAATAAAAGAAAGTGCACAAAAAAAGAAGTTTGAGGTTTTAAAATTATAAAGAAGAAATAAAAAAAGGTGTGAACAAAAAGATTTAAGAAAAAAAATAAAAAATGCAAAATATATAAAATAAAATTTGAGAAAAAGAAGAAAAAAATAAAAAAAAAATAAAAAGAAAAAAATTTATAGAAAATTTTAAAACAAAGAAAAAAGTGAACAAAAAAAAATGAAAACACATAAAAAAAAAGAAGAAAAATTTGAAAGGAGAAAAAGTTAATGAAAAATTATAAAAATGCAATAGAAAATAACCAAGAATGATAAAAGAAAAAAAGATAGAAAAATAAAAAATTCCAAAACTTTATAAAAATTTATGAAATTATAAATAAAGAAAGAAAATAAAATACGAAAAAAAATTAAAGCAAAAGAAAAAAGATAAATAAAGCACAAAAAAACAAAAATACTACAAAAAATATAAAAAGTAAGAAAATGAAAAAGGACAAAAATTGAATAAAAATTTCAAAAATGAAATGGAATGACAAAATGAAAAAAATTAGTTTAAAAAATACAAAAAATTGAAAAACATATAAGTTCTAACAATATAAAAAGTTTGAGAATTTAAAAACACAAATAAGAAATGAAAGGAAATTTATGGAAAAAAAAAAGAATTGGAATAAAAAATAGAAAAATAAAATTTTTAAAACGACGAAAAATTAAAATAAGAAAAAAATTTAAAGCAAAAGAAAAAAGATAAATAAAGCATGAAAAAAGAAAAAAAAAAAAAACAAAAATACAACAAAAAATTATAAAAGGTAAGAAAATGAAAGAGGACAAAAAATGAATAAAAATTTCAAAAATGAAATGGAATGACAAAATGAAAATAAAATTAGTTTAAAAAATAAAAAAAAATTGAAAAACATATAAGACCTAACAATATAAAAAGTCAGACAAAAAATTAAAAAAGAGAAAAGTTAATGCAAAATAAAAAAAAAGTATGAGAATTTAAAAGCGCAAATAAGAAATGAAAGGAAATTTGAGGAAAAAAAGAGACAAAAGATTTGGAATAAAAAATAGAAAAATAGAAATTTTTAAAACAACAAAAAAAATTAAAACAAGTAAAAATGAAAGCATATGAAAAAAAAGCAAAAAGAAGGCAAATTATGAAGGGAAAAAGTTATTAAAAAATTACAAAGTAGAAAAAAAAGAAAATAAAAAAATAAATTAAGAGAAAAAATTAAATAAAATACCAAAAAAGGAAAAAATAAAAATAAACAAAGTAAGAAAATAAAAAATTAGCGAATCAAAAAATATAAAAAGATAAAATGAATAAAAATTTCAAATATAAAATGAAAAAAACTATTGGTTCAGAATGTACAAAGAAAAATAAAAAAAATATAACAAACAGAGGAAAAAGATATAAAATATGAAAGATGAAAAATAAAATAAAAGAAAGTGCACAAAAAAAGAAGTTTGAGGTTTTAAAACTATAAAGAAGAAATAAAAAAAGGTGTGAACAAAAAGATTTAAGAAAAAAAAATGGAAATCCAAAATATATAAAATAAAATTTGAGAAAAAGAAGAAAAAAATAAAAAATGAAGAGGCAAAAATATGAAATGAAAGAAAAAGAAAAAATTTATAGAAAATTTTTAAACAAAGAAAAAAGTGAACAAAAAAGAATGATGGCATATAAAAAAAAAGAAGAAAAATTTGGAAGGGGAAAAAGTTAATGAAAAAAATATAAAAATGCAATAGAAAATAACCAAGAATGATAAAAGATAGAAAAATAAAAAATTCTAAAACTTTATAAAAATTTATGAAATTATAAATAAAGAAAGAAAATAAAAAAAGTAAAGCAAAAGAAAAAAGATAAATAAAGCACAAAAATACAACAAAAAATATAAAAAGTAAGAAAATAAAAAAAGGACAAAAATTGAATAAAAATTTCAAAAATGAAATGGAATGACAAAATGAAAAAAAAATTAGTTTAAAAAATACAAAAAAATTGAAAAACATATAAGACCTAATAATATAAAAAGTCAGGGAAAAAATTAAAAAAGAGCAAAGTTAATGCAAAATAAAAAAAAGTATGAGAATTTAAAAACGCAAATAAGAAATGAATGGAAATTTGTGGAAAAAAAAAAGAGAAGCAAGAAAAGAATAAAAATGAAAAGACAAAAGATTTGGAATAAAAAACGGAAAAATAAAAATTTTTAAAACAACAAAAAAATTAAAACAAGTAAAAATGAAAGCATACGAAAAAAAGGCAAAGAGAAGGAAAATTGTGAAGGGAAAAAGTTATTAAAAAAATTACAAAATGGAAAAAAAAAAGAAAAAAATAAATTAAGGGAAAAAATTAAATAAAATACGAAAAAAGGGAAAAATAAAAATAAACAAAGAAAGAAAATAAAAAATTAGCGAATCAAAAAAATATAAAAAGACAAAATGAATAAAAATTTCAAATATAAAATGGAAAAAACTTTTAGTTTAGAATGTACAAAGAAAAAGAAAAAAAAATAATAGCAAATAGAGGAAAAAGATATAAAATATGAAAGATGAAAAATAAAATAAAAGAAAGTGCACAAAAAAAGAAGTTTGAGGTTTTAAAATTATAAAGAAGAAATAAAAAGAAAAGGTGTGAACACAAAGATTTAAGAAAAAAATACAAAATATATAAAATAAAATTTGAGAAAAAGAAGAAAAAAATAAAGAATGAAGAGGCAAAAATATGAAATAAAACAAAAAGAAAAAAATTTATAGAAAATTTTAAAACAAAGAAAAAACTGAACGAAAAAGAATGAAAGCACATAAAAAAAAGTAAAAAAAAGAAGAAAAATTATAAAAATGCAACAGAAAATAACCAAGAATGATAAAAGAAAAAAAGATAGAAAAAAAAAATTCCAAAACTTTATAAAAATTTATGAAATTATGAATAAAGAAAGAAAATAAAATAAGAAAAAAATTAAAGCAAAAGAAAAAAGATAGATAAAGCACGAAAAAAGAAAAAAAAACAAAAATACAACAAAAAATTATAAAAAGTAAGAAAATGAAAAAGGACAAAAATTGAATAAAAATTTCAAAAATGAAATGGAATGACAAAATGAAAAAAAAAAAATTAGTTTAAAAAATTCAAAAAATTAAAAAACATATAAGACCAAACAATCTAAAAAGTCTGACAAAAAATTAAAAAAGAGAAAAGTTAATGCAAAACAAAAAGAAAA
Organism: Durio zibethinus; assembly: GCF_047325235.1. Lineage (NCBI taxonomy): Eukaryota > Viridiplantae > Streptophyta > Magnoliopsida > Malvales > Malvaceae > Durio > Durio zibethinus. The sequence continues at coordinate 11,170,338 of NC_143180.1, read as the reverse complement.
GTATGAGAATTTAAAAACGCAAATAAGAAATGAAAGGAAATTTGTGGAAAAAAAAGAAAAGACAAAAGATTTGGAATAAAAAAGAGAAAAATAAAAATTTTTAAAACAACGAAAAAATTAAAAAAAGTAAAAATGAAAACATATGAAAAAAAAAAAGCAAAAAGAAGGAAAATTGCAAAGGGAAAAAGTTATTAAAAATTTACAAAGTAAAAAAAAATTAGGGAATCAAAAAATATAAAAGGAAAAAAATAAAAATAAACAAAGTAAGAAAATAAAAAATTAGGGAATCAAAAAATATAAAAAGACAAAATGAATAAAAATTTCAAATATAAAAAGAAAGTGCACAAAAAAAGAAGTTTGAGGTTTTAAAATTACAAAGAAGAAATAAAAAAAGGTGTGAACAAAAAGATTTAAGAAAAAAATAACAAATGAAAATACAAAATATATAAAAAAATATTTGAGAAAAAAATGAGAAAAAGAAGAAAAAAATAAAAAATGAAGAGGCAAAAATATGAAATAAAACAAAAAGAAAAAAAATACAAAAAAAGGAAAGAAATTGAATAAAAATTTCAAAAATGAAATGGAATGACAAAATGAAAAAAAATTAGTTTAAAAAATACAAAAAAATTGAAAAACATATAAGTCCTAACAATATAAAAAGTCAGACAAAAAATTAAAAAAGAAAAAATTTAATGCAAAATAAAAAAAAGTATGAGAATTTAAAAATGCAAATAAGAAATGAAAGGAAATTTGTGGAAAAAAAAAAGAGAAGCAAGAAAAGACAAAAGATTTGGAATAAAAAATAGAAAAATAAAAATTTTTAAAACAACGAAAAAATGAAAGCATATGAAAAAAAAGTAAAAAGAAGGAAAATTGTGAAGGGAAAAAGTTATTAAAAAATTACAAAGTTGAAAAAAAATAAATTAAGAGAAAAAATTAAATAAAATACCCAGAAAGGAAAAATAAAAATAAACAAAGTAAGAAAATAAAAAATTAGCGAAGCAAAAAAATATAAAAAGACAAATGAATAAAAATTTCAAATATAAAATGGAAAAAACTTTTAGTTTAGAATGTAGAAAGAAAAACAAAAAAAAAAAAAACAAATAGAGGAAAAAGATATAAAATATGAAAGATGAAAAATAAAATAAAAGAAAGTGCACAAAAAAAGAAGTTTGAGGTTTTAAAATTATAAAGAAGAAATAAAAAAAGGTGTGAACAAAAAGATTTAAGAAAAAAAATAAAAAATGCAAAATATATAAAATAAAATTTGAGAAAAAGAAGAAAAAAATAAAAAAAAAATAAAAAGAAAAAAATTTATAGAAAATTTTAAAACAAAGAAAAAAGTGAACAAAAAAAAATGAAAACACATAAAAAAAAAGAAGAAAAATTTGAAAGGAGAAAAAGTTAATGAAAAATTATAAAAATGCAATAGAAAATAACCAAGAATGATAAAAGAAAAAAAGATAGAAAAATAAAAAATTCCAAAACTTTATAAAAATTTATGAAATTATAAATAAAGAAAGAAAATAAAATACGAAAAAAAATTAAAGCAAAAGAAAAAAGATAAATAAAGCACAAAAAAACAAAAATACTACAAAAAATATAAAAAGTAAGAAAATGAAAAAGGACAAAAATTGAATAAAAATTTCAAAAATGAAATGGAATGACAAAATGAAAAAAATTAGTTTAAAAAATACAAAAAATTGAAAAACATATAAGTTCTAACAATATAAAAAGTTTGAGAATTTAAAAACACAAATAAGAAATGAAAGGAAATTTATGGAAAAAAAAAAGAATTGGAATAAAAAATAGAAAAATAAAATTTTTAAAACGACGAAAAATTAAAATAAGAAAAAAATTTAAAGCAAAAGAAAAAAGATAAATAAAGCATGAAAAAAGAAAAAAAAAAACAAAAATACAACAAAAAATTATAAAAGGTAAGAAAATGAAAGAGGACAAAAAATGAATAAAAATTTCAAAAATGAAATGGAATGACAAAATGAAAATAAAATTAGTTTAAAAAATAAAAAAAAAATTGAAAAACATATAAGACCTAACAATATAAAAAGTCAGACAAAAAATTAAAAAAGAGAAAAGTTAATGCAAAATAAAAAAAAAGTATGAGAATTTAAAAGCGCAAATAAGAAATGAAAGGAAATTTGAGGAAAAAAAGAGACAAAAGATTTGGAATAAAAAATAGAAAAATAGGAATTTTTAAAACAACAAAAAAAATTAAAACAAGTAAAAATGAAAGCATATGAAAAAAAAGCAAAAAGAAGGCAAATTATGAAGGGAAAAAGTTATTAAAAAATTACAAAGTAGAAAAAAAAGAAAATAAAAAAATAAATTAAGAGAAAAAATTAAATAAAATACCAAAAAAGGAAAAAATAAAAATAAACAAAGTAAGAAAATAAAAAATTAGCGAATCAAAAAATATAAAAAGATAAAATGAATAAAAATTTCAAATATAAAATGAAAAAAACTATTGGTTCAGAATGTACAAAGAAAAATAAAAAAAATATAACAAACAGAGGAAAAAGATATAAAATATGAAAGATGAAAAATAAAATAAAAGAAAGTGCACAAAAAAAGAAGTTTGAGGTTTTAAAACTATAAAGAAGAAATAAAAAAAGGTGTGAACAAAAAGATTTAAGAAAAAAAAATGGAAATCCAAAATATATAAAATAAAATTTGAGAAAAAGAAGAAAAAAATAAAAAATGAAGAGGCAAAAATATGAAATGAAAGAAAAAGAAAAAATTTATAGAAAATTTTTAAACAAAGAAAAAAGTGAACAAAAAAGAATGATGGCATATAAAAAAAAAGAAGAAAAATTTGGAAGGGGAAAAAGTTAATGAAAAAAATATAAAAATGCAATAGAAAATAACCAAGAATGATAAAAGATAGAAAAATAAAAAATTCTAAAACTTTATAAAAATTTATGAAATTATAAATAAAGAAAGAAAATAAAAAAAGTAAAGCAAAAGAAAAAAGATAAATAAAGCACAAAAATACAACAAAAAAGATAAAAAGTAAGAAAATAAAAAAAGGACAAAAATTGAATAAAAATTTCAAAAATGAAATGGAATGACAAAATGAAAAAAAAATTAGTTTAAAAAATACAAAAAAATTGAAAAACATATAAGACCTAATAATATAAAAAGTCAGGGAAAAAATTAAAAAAGAGCAAAGTTAATGCAAAATAAAAAAAAGTATGAGAATTTAAAAACGCAAATAAGAAATGAATGGAAATTTGTGGAAAAAAAAAAGAGAAGCAAGAAAAGAATAAAAATGAAAAGACAAAAGATTTGGAATAAAAAACGGAAAAATAAAAATTTTTAAAACAACAAAAAAATTAAAACAAGTAAAAATGAAAGCATACGAAAAAAAGGCAAAGAGAAGGAAAATTGTGAAGGGAAAAAGTTATTAAAAAAATTACAAAATGGAAAAAAAAAAGAAAAAAATAAATTAAGGGAAAAAATTAAATAAAATACGAAAAAAGGGAAAAATAAAAATAAACAAAGAAAGAAAATAAAAAATTAGCGAATCAAAAAAATATAAAAAGACAAAATGAATAAAAATTTCAAATATAAAATGGAAAAAACTTTTAGTTTAGAATGTACAAAGAAAAAGAAAAAAAAATAATAGCAAATAGAGGAAAAAGATATAAAATATGAAAGATGAAAAATAAAATAAAAGAAAGTGCACAAAAAAAGAAGTTTGAGGTTTTAAAATTATAAAGAAGAAATAAAAAGAAAAGGTGTGAACACAAAGATTTAAGAAAAAAATACAAAATATATAAAATAAAATTTGAGAAAAAGAAGAAAAAAATAAAGAATGAAGAGGCAAAAATATGAAATAAAACAAAAAGAAAAAAATTTATAGAAAATTTTAAAACAAAGAAAAAACTGAACGAAAAAGAATGAAAGCACATAAAAAAAAGTAAAAAAAAGAAGAAAAATTATAAAAATGCAACAGAAAATAACCAAGAATGATAAAAGAAAAAAAGATAGAAAAAAAAAAATTCCAAAACTTTATAAAAATTTATGAAATTATGAATAAAGAAAGAAAATAAAATAAGAAAAAAATTAAAGCAAAAGAAAAAAGATAGATAAAGCACGAAAAAAGAAAAAAAAACAAAAATACAACAAAAAATTATAAAAAGTAAGAAAATGAAAAAGGACAAAAATTGAATAAAAATTTCAAAAATGAAATGGAATGACAAAATGAAAAAAAAAAATTAGTTTAAAAAATTCAAAAAATTAAAAAACATATAAGACCAAACAATCTAAAAAGTCTGACAAAAAATTAAAAAAGAGAAAAGTTAATGCAAAACAAAAAGAAAAGTATGAGAATTTAAAAACGCAAATAAGAAATGAAAGGAAATTTGTGGAAAAAAAAGAAAAGACAAAAGATTTGGAATAAAAAAGAGAAAAATAAAAATTTTTAAAACAACGAAAAAATTAAAAAAAGTAAAAATGAAAACATATGAAAAAAAAAAAAGCAAAAAGAAGGAAAATTGCAAAGGGAAAAAGTTATTAAAAATTTACAAAGTAAAAAAAAATTAGGGAATCAAAAAATATAAAAGGAAAAAAATAAAAATAAACAAAGTAAGAAAATAAAAAATTAGGGAATCAAAAAATATAAAAAGACAAAATGAATAAAAATTTCAAATATAAAAAGAAAGTGCACAAAAAAAGAAGTTTGAGGTTTTAAAATTACAAAGAAGAAATAAAAAAAGGTGTGAACAAAAAGATTTAAGAAAAAAATAACAAATGAAAATACAAAATATATAAAAAAATATTTGAGAAAAAAATGAGAAAAAGAAGAAAAAAATAAAAAATGAAGAGGCAAAAATATGAAATAAAACAAAAAGAAAAAAAATACAAAAAAAGGAAAGAAATTGAATAAAAATTTCAAAAATGAAATGGAATGACAAAATGAAAAAAAATTAGTTTAAAAAATACAAAAAAATTGAAAAACATATAAGTCCTAACAATATAAAAAGTCAGACAAAAAATTAAAAAAGAAAAAATTTAATGCAAAATAAAAAAAAGTATGAGAATTTAAAAATGCAAATAAGAAATGAAAGGAAATTTGTGGAAAAAAAAAAGAGAAGCAAGAAAAGACAAAAGATTTGGAATAAAAAATAGAAAAATAAAAATTTTTAAAACAACGAAAAAATGAAAGCATATGAAAAAAAAGTAAAAAGAAGGAAAATTGTGAAGGGAAAAAGTTATTAAAAAATTACAAAGTTGAAAAAAAATAAATTAAGAGAAAAAATTAAATAAAATACCCAGAAAGGAAAAATAAAAATAAACAAAGTAAGAAAATAAAAAATTAGCGAAGCAAAAAAATATAAAAAGACAAATGAATAAAAATTTCAAATATAAAATGGAAAAAACTTTTAGTTTAGAATGTAGAAAGAAAAACAAAAAAAAAAAAAACAAATAGAGGAAAAAGATATAAAATATGAAAGATGAAAAATAAAATAAAAGAAAGTGCACAAAAAAAGAAGTTTGAGGTTTTAAAATTATAAAGAAGAAATAAAAAAAGGTGTGAACAAAAAGATTTAAGAAAAAAAATAAAAAATGCAAAATATATAAAATAAAATTTGAGAAAAAGAAGAAAAAAATAAAAAAAAAATAAAAAGAAAAAAATTTATAGAAAATTTTAAAACAAAGAAAAAAGTGAACAAAAAAAAATGAAAACACATAAAAAAAAAGAAGAAAAATTTGAAAGGAGAAAAAGTTAATGAAAAATTATAAAAATGCAATAGAAAATAACCAAGAATGATAAAAGAAAAAAAGATAGAAAAATAAAAAATTCCAAAACTTTATAAAAATTTATGAAATTATAAATAAAGAAAGAAAATAAAATACGAAAAAAAATTAAAGCAAAAGAAAAAAGATAAATAAAGCACAAAAAAACAAAAATACTACAAAAAATATAAAAAGTAAGAAAATGAAAAAGGACAAAAATTGAATAAAAATTTCAAAAATGAAATGGAATGACAAAATGAAAAAAATTAGTTTAAAAAATACAAAAAATTGAAAAACATATAAGTTCTAACAATATAAAAAGTTTGAGAATTTAAAAACACAAATAAGAAATGAAAGGAAATTTATGGAAAAAAAAAAGAATTGGAATAAAAAATAGAAAAATAAAATTTTTAAAACGACGAAAAATTAAAATAAGAAAAAAATTTAAAGCAAAAGAAAAAAGATAAATAAAGCATGAAAAAAGAAAAAAAAAAAAAACAAAAATACAACAAAAAATTATAAAAGGTAAGAAAATGAAAGAGGACAAAAAATGAATAAAAATTTCAAAAATGAAATGGAATGACAAAATGAAAATAAAATTAGTTTAAAAAATAAAAAAAAAATTGAAAAACATATAAGACCTAACAATATAAAAAGTCAGACAAAAAATTAAAAAAGAGAAAAGTTAATGCAAAATAAAAAAAAAGTATGAGAATTTAAAAGCGCAAATAAGAAATGAAAGGAAATTTGAGGAAAAAAAGAGACAAAAGATTTGGAATAAAAAATAGAAAAATAGGAATTTTTAAAACAACAAAAAAAATTAAAACAAGTAAAAATGAAAGCATATGAAAAAAAAGCAAAAAGAAGGCAAATTATGAAGGGAAAAAGTTATTAAAAAATTACAAAGTAGAAAAAAAAGAAAATAAAAAAATAAATTAAGAGAAAAAATTAAATAAAATACCAAAAAAGGAAAAAATAAAAATAAACAAAGTAAGAAAATAAAAAATTAGCGAATCAAAAAATATAAAAAGATAAAATGAATAAAAATTTCAAATATAAAATGAAAAAAACTATTGGTTCAGAATGTACAAAGAAAAATAAAAAAAATATAACAAACAGAGGAAAAAGATATAAAATATGAAAGATGAAAAATAAAATAAAAGAAAGTGCACAAAAAAAGAAGTTTGAGGTTTTAAAACTATAAAGAAGAAATAAAAAAAGGTGTGAACAAAAAGATTTAAGAAAAAAAAATGGAAATCCAAAATATATAAAATAAAATTTGAGAAAAAGAAGAAAAAAATAAAAAATGAAGAGGCAAAAATATGAAATGAAAGAAAAAGAAAAAATTTATAGAAAATTTTTAAACAAAGAAAAAAGTGAACAAAAAAGAATGATGGCATATAAAAAAAAAGAAGAAAAATTTGGAAGGGGAAAAAGTTAATGAAAAAAATATAAAAATGCAATAGAAAATAACCAAGAATGATAAAAGATAGAAAAATAAAAAATTCTAAAACTTTATAAAAATTTATGAAATTATAAATAAAGAAAGAAAATAAAAAAAGTAAAGCAAAAGAAAAAAGATAAATAAAGCACAAAAATACAACAAAAAAGATAAAAAGTAAGAAAATAAAAAAAGGACAAAAATTGAATAAAAATTTCAAAAATGAAATGGAATGACAAAATGAAAAAAAAATTAGTTTAAAAAATACAAAAAAATTGAAAAACATATAAGACCTAATAATATAAAAAGTCAGGGAAAAAATTAAAAAAGAGCAAAGTTAATGCAAAATAAAAAAAAGTATGAGAATTTAAAAACGCAAATAAGAAATGAATGGAAATTTGTGGAAAAAAAAAAGAGAAGCAAGAAAAGAATAAAAATGAAAAGACAAAAGATTTGGAATAAAAAACGGAAAAATAAAAATTTTTAAAACAACAAAAAAATTAAAACAAGTAAAAATGAAAGCATACGAAAAAAAGGCAAAGAGAAGGAAAATTGTGAAGGGAAAAAGTTATTAAAAAAATTACAAAATGGAAAAAAAAAAGAAAAAAATAAATTAAGGGAAAAAATTAAATAAAATACGAAAAAAGGGAAAAATAAAAATAAACAAAGAAAGAAAATAAAAAATTAGCGAATCAAAAAAATATAAAAAGACAAAATGAATAAAAATTTCAAATATAAAATGGAAAAAACTTTTAGTTTAGAATGTACAAAGAAAAAGAAAAAAAAATAATAGCAAATAGAGGAAAAAGATATAAAATATGAAAGATGAAAAATAAAATAAAAGAAAGTGCACAAAAAAAGAAGTTTGAGGTTTTAAAATTATAAAGAAGAAATAAAAAGAAAAGGTGTGAACACAAAGATTTAAGAAAAAAATACAAAATATATAAAATAAAATTTGAGAAAAAGAAGAAAAAAATAAAGAATGAAGAGGCAAAAATATGAAATAAAACAAAAAGAAAAAAATTTATAGAAAATTTTAAAACAAAGAAAAAACTGAACGAAAAAGAATGAAAGCACATAAAAAAAAGTAAAAAAAAGAAGAAAAATTATAAAAATGCAACAGAAAATAACCAAGAATGATAAAAGAAAAAAAGATAGAAAAAAAAAAATTCCAAAACTTTATAAAAATTTATGAAATTATGAATAAAGAAAGAAAATAAAATAAGAAAAAAATTAAAGCAAAAGAAAAAAGATAGATAAAGCACGAAAAAAGAAAAAAAAACAAAAATACAACAAAAAATTATAAAAAGTAAGAAAATGAAAAAGGACAAAAATTGAATAAAAATTTCAAAAATGAAATGGAATGACAAAATGAAAAAAAAAAATTAGTTTAAAAAATTCAAAAAATTAAAAAACATATAAGACCAAACAATCTAAAAAGTCTGACAAAAAATTAAAAAAGAGAAAAGTTAATGCAAAACAAAAAGAAAAGTATGAGAATTTAAAAACGCAAATAAGAAATGAAAGGAAATTTGTGGAAAAAAAAGAAAAGACAAAAGATTTGGAATAAAAAAGAGAAAAATAAAAATTTTTAAAACAACGAAAAAATTAAAAAAAGTAAAAATGAAAACATATGAAAAAAAAAAAGCAAAAAGAAGGAAAATTGCAAAGGGAAAAAGTTATTAAAAATTTACAAAGTAAAAAAAAATTAGGGAATCAAAAAATATAAAAGGAAAAAAATAAAAATAAACAAAGTAAGAAAATAAAAAATTAGGGAATCAAAAAATATAAAAAGACAAAATGAATAAAAATTTCAAATATAAAAAGAAAGTGCACAAAAAAAGAAGTTTGAGGTTTTAAAATTACAAAGAAGAAATAAAAAAAGGTGTGAACAAAAAGATTTAAGAAAAAAATAACAAATGAAAATACAAAATATATAAAAAAATATTTGAGAAAAAAATGAGAAAAAGAAGAAAAAAATAAAAAATGAAGAGGCAAAAATATGAAATAAAACAAAAAGAAAAAAAATACAAAAAAAGGAAAGAAATTGAATAAAAATTTCAAAAATGAAATGGAATGACAAAATGAAAAAAAATTAGTTTAAAAAATACAAAAAAATTGAAAAACATATAAGTCCTAACAATATAAAAAGTCAGACAAAAAATTAAAAAAGAAAAAATTTAATGCAAAATAAAAAAAAGTATGAGAATTTAAAAATGCAAATAAGAAATGAAAGGAAATTTGTGGAAAAAAAAAAGAGAAGCAAGAAAAGACAAAAGATTTGGAATAAAAAATAGAAAAATAAAAATTTTTAAAACAACGAAAAAATGAAAGCATATGAAAAAAAAGTAAAAAGAAGGAAAATTGTGAAGGGAAAAAGTTATTAAAAAATTACAAAGTTGAAAAAAAATAAATTAAGAGAAAAAATTAAATAAAATACCCAGAAAGGAAAAATAAAAATAAACAAAGTAAGAAAATAAAAAATTAGCGAAGCAAAAAAATATAAAAAGACAAATGAATAAAAATTTCAAATATAAAATGGAAAAAACTTTTAGTTTAGAATGTAGAAAGAAAAACAAAAAAAAAAAAAACAAATAGAGGAAAAAGATATAAAATATGAAAGATGAAAAATAAAATAAAAGAAAGTGCACAAAAAAAGAAGTTTGAGGTTTTAAAATTATAAAGAAGAAATAAAAAAAGGTGTGAACAAAAAGATTTAAGAAAAAAAATAAAAAATGCAAAATATATAAAATAAAATTTGAGAAAAAGAAGAAAAAAATAAAAAAAAAAATAAAAAGAAAAAAATTTATAGAAAATTTTAAAACAAAGAAAAAAGTGAACAAAAAAAAATGAAAACACATAAAAAAAAAGAAGAAAAATTTGAAAGGAGAAAAAGTTAATGAAAAATTATAAAAATGCAATAGAAAATAACCAAGAATGATAAAAGAAAAAAAGATAGAAAAATAAAAAATTCCAAAACTTTATAAAAATTTATGAAATTATAAATAAAGAAAGAAAATAAAATACGAAAAAAAATTAAAGCAAAAGAAAAAAGATAAATAAAGCACAAAAAAACAAAAATACTACAAAAAATATAAAAAGTAAGAAAATGAAAAAGGACAAAAATTGAATAAAAATTTCAAAAATGAAATGGAATGACAAAATGAAAAAAATTAGTTTAAAAAATACAAAAAATTGAAAAACATATAAGTTCTAACAATATAAAAAGTTTGAGAATTTAAAAACACAAATAAGAAATGAAAGGAAATTTATGGAAAAAAAAAAGAATTGGAATAAAAAATAGAAAAATAAAATTTTTAAAACGACGAAAAATTAAAATAAGAAAAAAATTTAAAGCAAAAGAAAAAAGATAAATAAAGCATGAAAAAAGAAAAAAAAAAAAACAAAAATACAACAAAAAATTATAAAAGGTAAGAAAATGAAAGAGGACAAAAAATGAATAAAAATTTCAAAAATGAAATGGAATGACAAAATGAAAATAAAATTAGTTTAAAAAATAAAAAAAAATTGAAAAACATATAAGACCTAACAATATAAAAAGTCAGACAAAAAATTAAAAAAGAGAAAAGTTAATGCAAAATAAAAAAAAAGTATGAGAATTTAAAAGCGCAAATAAGAAATGAAAGGAAATTTGAGGAAAAAAAGAGACAAAAGATTTGGAATAAAAAATAGAAAAATAGAAATTTTTAAAACAACAAAAAAAATTAAAACAAGTAAAAATGAAAGCATATGAAAAAAAAGCAAAAAGAAGGCAAATTATGAAGGGAAAAAGTTATTAAAAAATTACAAAGTAGAAAAAAAAGAAAATAAAAAAATAAATTAAGAGAAAAAATTAAATAAAATACCAAAAAAGGAAAAAATAAAAATAAACAAAGTAAGAAAATAAAAAATTAGCGAATCAAAAAATATAAAAAGATAAAATGAATAAAAATTTCAAATATAAAATGAAAAAAACTATTGGTTCAGAATGTACAAAGAAAAATAAAAAAAATATAACAAACAGAGGAAAAAGATATAAAATATGAAAGATGAAAAATAAAATAAAAGAAAGTGCACAAAAAAAGAAGTTTGAGGTTTTAAAACTATAAAGAAGAAATAAAAAAAGGTGTGAACAAAAAGATTTAAGAAAAAAAAATGGAAATCCAAAATATATAAAATAAAATTTGAGAAAAAGAAGAAAAAAATAAAAAATGAAGAGGCAAAAATATGAAATGAAAGAAAAAGAAAAAATTTATAGAAAATTTTTAAACAAAGAAAAAAGTGAACAAAAAAGAATGATGGCATATAAAAAAAAAGAAGAAAAATTTGGAAGGGGAAAAAGTTAATGAAAAAAATATAAAAATGCAATAGAAAATAACCAAGAATGATAAAAGATAGAAAAATAAAAAATTCTAAAACTTTATAAAAATTTATGAAATTATAAATAAAGAAAGAAAATAAAAAAAGTAAAGCAAAAGAAAAAAGATAAATAAAGCACAAAAATACAACAAAAAAGATAAAAAGTAAGAAAATAAAAAAAGGACAAAAATTGAATAAAAATTTCAAAAATGAAATGGAATGACAAAATGAAAAAAAAATTAGTTTAAAAAATACAAAAAAATTGAAAAACATATAAGACCTAATAATATAAAAAGTCAGGGAAAAAATTAAAAAAGAGCAAAGTTAATGCAAAATAAAAAAAAGTATGAGAATTTAAAAACGCAAATAAGAAATGAATGGAAATTTGTGGAAAAAAAAAAGAGAAGCAAGAAAAGAATAAAAATGAAAAGACAAAAGATTTGGAATAAAAAACGGAAAAATAAAAATTTTTAAAACAACAAAAAAATTAAAACAAGTAAAAATGAAAGCATACGAAAAAAAGGCAAAGAGAAGGAAAATTGTGAAGGGAAAAAGTTATTAAAAAAATTACAAAATGGAAAAAAAAAAGAAAAAAATAAATTAAGGGAAAAAATTAAATAAAATACGAAAAAAGGGAAAAATAAAAATAAACAAAGAAAGAAAATAAAAAATTAGCGAATCAAAAAAATATAAAAAGACAAAATGAATAAAAATTTCAAATATAAAATGGAAAAAACTTTTAGTTTAGAATGTACAAAGAAAAAGAAAAAAAAATAATAGCAAATAGAGGAAAAAGATATAAAATATGAAAGATGAAAAATAAAATAAAAGAAAGTGCACAAAAAAAGAAGTTTGAGGTTTTAAAATTATAAAGAAGAAATAAAAAGAAAAGGTGTGAACACAAAGATTTAAGAAAAAAATACAAAATATATAAAATAAAATTTGAGAAAAAGAAGAAAAAAATAAAGAATGAAGAGGCAAAAATATGAAATAAAACAAAAAGAAAAAAATTTATAGAAAATTTTAAAACAAAGAAAAAACTGAACGAAAAAGAATGAAAGCACATAAAAAAAAGTAAAAAAAAGAAGAAAAATTATAAAAATGCAACAGAAAATAACCAAGAATGATAAAAGAAAAAAAGATAGAAAAAAAAAAATTCCAAAACTTTATAAAAATTTATGAAATTATGAATAAAGAAAGAAAATAAAATAAGAAAAAAATTAAAGCAAAAGAAAAAAGATAGATAAAGCACGAAAAAAGAAAAAAAAACAAAAATACAACAAAAAATTATAAAAAGTAAGAAAATGAAAAAGGACAAAAATTGAATAAAAATTTCAAAAATGAAATGGAATGACAAAATGAAAAAAAAAAATTAGTTTAAAAAATTCAAAAAATTAAAAAACATATAAGACCAAACAATCTAAAAAGTCTGACAAAAAATTAAAAAAGAGAAAAGTTAATGCAAAACAAAAAGAAAAGTATGAGAATTTAAAAACGCAAATAAGAAATGAAAGGAAATTTGTGGAAAAAAAAGAAAAGACAAAAGATTTGGAATAAAAAAGAGAAAAATAAAAATTTTTAAAACAACGAAAAAATTAAAAAAAGTAAAAATGAAAACATATGAAAAAAAAAAAGCAAAAAGAAGGAAAATTGCAAAGGGAAAAAGTTATTAAAAATTTACAAAGTAAAAAAAAATTAGGGAATCAAAAAATATAAAAGGAAAAAAATAAAAATAAACAAAGTAAGAAAATAAAAAATTAGGGAATCAAAAAATATAAAAAGACAAAATGAATAAAAATTTCAAATATAAAAAGAAAGTGCACAAAAAAAGAAGTTTGAGGTTTTAAAATTACAAAGAAGAAATAAAAAAAGGTGTGAACAAAAAGATTTAAGAAAAAAATAACAAATGAAAATACAAAATATATAAAAAAATATTTGAGAAAAAAATGAGAAAAAGAAGAAAAAAATAAAAAATGAAGAGGCAAAAATATGAAATAAAACAAAAAGAAAAAAAATACAAAAAAAGGAAAGAAATTGAATAAAAATTTCAAAAATGAAATGGAATGACAAAATGAAAAAAAATTAGTTTAAAAAATACAAAAAAATTGAAAAACATATAAGTCCTAACAATATAAAAAGTCAGACAAAAAATTAAAAAAGAAAAAATTTAATGCAAAATAAAAAAAAGTATGAGAATTTAAAAATGCAAATAAGAAATGAAAGGAAATTTGTGGAAAAAAAAAAGAGAAGCAAGAAAAGACAAAAGATTTGGAATAAAAAATAGAAAAATAAAAATTTTTAAAACAACGAAAAAATGAAAGCATATGAAAAAAAAGTAAAAAGAAGGAAAATTGTGAAGGGAAAAAGTTATTAAAAAATTACAAAGTTGAAAAAAAATAAATTAAGAGAAAAAATTAAATAAAATACCCAGAAAGGAAAAATAAAAATAAACAAAGTAAGAAAATAAAAAATTAGCGAAGCAAAAAAATATAAAAAGACAAATGAATAAAAATTTCAAATATAAAATGGAAAAAACTTTTAGTTTAGAATGTAGAAAGAAAAACAAAAAAAAAAAAAACAAATAGAGGAAAAAGATATAAAATATGAAAGATGAAAAATAAAATAAAAGAAAGTGCACAAAAAAAGAAGTTTGAGGTTTTAAAATTATAAAGAAGAAATAAAAAAAGGTGTGAACAAAAAGATTTAAGAAAAAAAATAAAAAATGCAAAATATATAAAATAAAATTTGAGAAAAAGAAGAAAAAAATAAAAAAAAAATAAAAAGAAAAAAATTTATAGAAAATTTTAAAACAAAGAAAAAAGTGAACAAAAAAAAATGAAAACACATAAAAAAAAAGAAGAAAAATTTGAAAGGAGAAAAAGTTAATGAAAAATTATAAAAATGCAATAGAAAATAACCAAGAATGATAAAAGAAAAAAAGATAGAAAAATAAAAAATTCCAAAACTTTATAAAAATTTATGAAATTATAAATAAAGAAAGAAAATAAAATACGAAAAAAAATTAAAGCAAAAGAAAAAAGATAAATAAAGCACAAAAAAACAAAAATACTACAAAAAATATAAAAAGTAAGAAAATGAAAAAGGACAAAAATTGAATAAAAATTTCAAAAATGAAATGGAATGACAAAATGAAAAAAATTAGTTTAAAAAATACAAAAAATTGAAAAACATATAAGTTCTAACAATATAAAAAGTTTGAGAATTTAAAAACACAAATAAGAAATGAAAGGAAATTTATGGAAAAAAAAAAGAATTGGAATAAAAAATAGAAAAATAAAATTTTTAAAACGACGAAAAATTAAAATAAGAAAAAAATTTAAAGCAAAAGAAAAAAGATAAATAAAGCATGAAAAAAGAAAAAAAAAAAAAACAAAAATACAACAAAAAATTATAAAAGGTAAGAAAATGAAAGAGGACAAAAAATGAATAAAAATTTCAAAAATGAAATGGAATGACAAAATGAAAATAAAATTAGTTTAAAAAATAAAAAAAAATTGAAAAACATATAAGACCTAACAATATAAAAAGTCAGACAAAAAATTAAAAAAGAGAAAAGTTAATGCAAAATAAAAAAAAAGTATGAGAATTTAAAAGCGCAAATAAGAAATGAAAGGAAATTTGAGGAAAAAAAGAGACAAAAGATTTGGAATAAAAAATAGAAAAATAGAAATTTTTAAAACAACAAAAAAAATTAAAACAAGTAAAAATGAAAGCATATGAAAAAAAAGCAAAAAGAAGGCAAATTATGAAGGGAAAAAGTTATTAAAAAATTACAAAGTAGAAAAAAAAGAAAATAAAAAAATAAATTAAGAGAAAAAATTAAATAAAATACCAAAAAAGGAAAAAATAAAAATAAACAAAGTAAGAAAATAAAAAATTAGCGAATCAAAAAATATAAAAAGATAAAATGAATAAAAATTTCAAATATAAAATGAAAAAAACTATTGGTTCAGAATGTACAAAGAAAAATAAAAAAAATATAACAAACAGAGGAAAAAGATATAAAATATGAAAGATGAAAAATAAAATAAAAGAAAGTGCACAAAAAAAGAAGTTTGAGGTTTTAAAACTATAAAGAAGAAATAAAAAAAGGTGTGAACAAAAAGATTTAAGAAAAAAAAATGGAAATCCAAAATATATAAAATAAAATTTGAGAAAAAGAAGAAAAAAATAAAAAATGAAGAGGCAAAAATATGAAATGAAAGAAAAAGAAAAAATTTATAGAAAATTTTTAAACAAAGAAAAAAGTGAACAAAAAAGAATGATGGCATATAAAAAAAAAGAAGAAAAATTTGGAAGGGGAAAAAGTTAATGAAAAAAATATAAAAATGCAATAGAAAATAACCAAGAATGATAAAAGATAGAAAAATAAAAAATTCTAAAACTTTATAAAAATTTATGAAATTATAAATAAAGAAAGAAAATAAAAAAAGTAAAGCAAAAGAAAAAAGATAAATAAAGCACAAAAATACAACAAAAAAGATAAAAAGTAAGAAAATAAAAAAAGGACAAAAATTGAATAAAAATTTCAAAAATGAAATGGAATGACAAAATGAAAAAAAAATTAGTTTAAAAAATACAAAAAAATTGAAAAACATATAAGACCTAATAATATAAAAAGTCAGGGAAAAAATTAAAAAAGAGCAAAGTTAATGCAAAATAAAAAAAAGTATGAGAATTTAAAAACGCAAATAAGAAATGAATGGAAATTTGTGGAAAAAAAAAAGAGAAGCAAGAAAAGAATAAAAATGAAAAGACAAAAGATTTGGAATAAAAAACGGAAAAATAAAAATTTTTAAAACAACAAAAAAATTAAAACAAGTAAAAATGAAAGCATACGAAAAAAAGGCAAAGAGAAGGAAAATTGTGAAGGGAAAAAGTTATTAAAAAAATTACAAAATGGAAAAAAAAAAGAAAAAAATAAATTAAGGGAAAAAATTAAATAAAATACGAAAAAAGGGAAAAATAAAAATAAACAAAGAAAGAAAATAAAAAATTAGCGAATCAAAAAAATATAAAAAGACAAAATGAATAAAAATTTCAAATATAAAATGGAAAAAACTTTTAGTTTAGAATGTACAAAGAAAAAGAAAAAAAAATAATAGCAAATAGAGGAAAAAGATATAAAATATGAAAGATGAAAAATAAAATAAAAGAAAGTGCACAAAAAAAGAAGTTTGAGGTTTTAAAATTATAAAGAAGAAATAAAAAGAAAAGGTGTGAACACAAAGATTTAAGAAAAAAATACAAAATATATAAAATAAAATTTGAGAAAAAGAAGAAAAAAATAAAGAATGAAGAGGCAAAAATATGAAATAAAACAAAAAGAAAAAAATTTATAGAAAATTTTAAAACAAAGAAAAAACTGAACGAAAAAGAATGAAAGCACATAAAAAAAAGTAAAAAAAAGAAGAAAAATTATAAAAATGCAACAGAAAATAACCAAGAATGATAAAAGAAAAAAAGATAGAAAAAAAAAAATTCCAAAACTTTATAAAAATTTATGAAATTATGAATAAAGAAAGAAAATAAAATAAGAAAAAAATTAAAGCAAAAGAAAAAAGATAGATAAAGCACGAAAAAAGAAAAAAAAACAAAAATACAACAAAAAATTATAAAAAGTAAGAAAATGAAAAAGGACAAAAATTGAATAAAAATTTCAAAAATGAAATGGAATGACAAAATGAAAAAAAAAAATTAGTTTAAAAAATTCAAAAAATTAAAAAACATATAAGACCAAACAATCTAAAAAGTCTGACAAAAAATTAAAAAAGAGAAAAGTTAATGCAAAACAAAAAGAAAAGTATGAGAATTTAAAAACGCAAATAAGAAATGAAAGGAAATTTGTGGAAAAAAAAGAAAAGACAAAAGATTTGGAATAAAAAAGAGAAAAATAAAAATTTTTAAAACAACGAAAAAATTAAAAAAAGTAAAAATGAAAACATATGAAAAAAAAAAAAGCAAAAAGAAGGAAAATTGCAAAGGGAAAAAGTTATTAAAAATTTACAAAGTAAAAAAAAATTAGGGAATCAAAAAATATAAAAGGAAAAAAATAAAAATAAACAAAGTAAGAAAATAAAAAATTAGGGAATCAAAAAATATAAAAAGACAAAATGAATAAAAATTTCAAATATAAAAAGAAAGTGCACAAAAAAAGAAGTTTGAGGTTTTAAAATTACAAAGAAGAAATAAAAAAAGGTGTGAACAAAAAGATTTAAGAAAAAAATAACAAATGAAAATACAAAATATATAAAAAAATATTTGAGAAAAAAATGAGAAAAAGAAGAAAAAAATAAAAAATGAAGAGGCAAAAATATGAAATAAAACAAAAAGAAAAAAAATACAAAAAAAGGAAAGAAATTGAATAAAAATTTCAAAAATGAAATGGAATGACAAAATGAAAAAAAATTAGTTTAAAAAATACAAAAAAATTGAAAAACATATAAGTCCTAACAATATAAAAAGTCAGACAAAAAATTAAAAAAGAAAAAATTTAATGCAAAATAAAAAAAAGTATGAGAATTTAAAAATGCAAATAAGAAATGAAAGGAAATTTGTGGAAAAAAAAAAGAGAAGCAAGAAAAGACAAAAGATTTGGAATAAAAAATAGAAAAATAAAAATTTTTAAAACAACGAAAAAATGAAAGCATATGAAAAAAAAGTAAAAAGAAGGAAAATTGTGAAGGGAAAAAGTTATTAAAAAATTACAAAGTTGAAAAAAAATAAATTAAGAGAAAAAATTAAATAAAATACCCAGAAAGGAAAAATAAAAATAAACAAAGTAAGAAAATAAAAAATTAGCGAAGCAAAAAAATATAAAAAGACAAATGAATAAAAATTTCAAATATAAAATGGAAAAAACTTTTAGTTTAGAATGTAGAAAGAAAAACAAAAAAAAAAAAAACAAATAGAGGAAAAAGATATAAAATATGAAAGATGAAAAATAAAATAAAAGAAAGTGCACAAAAAAAGAAGTTTGAGGTTTTAAAATTATAAAGAAGAAATAAAAAAAGGTGTGAACAAAAAGATTTAAGAAAAAAAATAAAAAATGCAAAATATATAAAATAAAATTTGAGAAAAAGAAGAAAAAAATAAAAAAAAAATAAAAAGAAAAAAATTTATAGAAAATTTTAAAACAAAGAAAAAAGTGAACAAAAAAAAATGAAAACACATAAAAAAAAAGAAGAAAAATTTGAAAGGAGAAAAAGTTAATGAAAAATTATAAAAATGCAATAGAAAATAACCAAGAATGATAAAAGAAAAAAAGATAGAAAAATAAAAAATTCCAAAACTTTATAAAAATTTATGAAATTATAAATAAAGAAAGAAAATAAAATACGAAAAAAAATTAAAGCAAAAGAAAAAAGATAAATAAAGCACAAAAAAACAAAAATACTACAAAAAATATAAAAAGTAAGAAAATGAAAAAGGACAAAAATTGAATAAAAATTTCAAAAATGAAATGGAATGACAAAATGAAAAAAATTAGTTTAAAAAATACAAAAAATTGAAAAACATATAAGTTCTAACAATATAAAAAGTTTGAGAATTTAAAAACACAAATAAGAAATGAAAGGAAATTTATGGAAAAAAAAAAGAATTGGAATAAAAAATAGAAAAATAAAATTTTTAAAACGACGAAAAATTAAAATAAGAAAAAAATTTAAAGCAAAAGAAAAAAGATAAATAAAGCATGAAAAAAGAAAAAAAAAAAAACAAAAATACAACAAAAAATTATAAAAGGTAAGAAAATGAAAGAGGACAAAAAATGAATAAAAATTTCAAAAATGAAATGGAATGACAAAATGAAAATAAAATTAGTTTAAAAAATAAAAAAAAATTGAAAAACATATAAGACCTAACAATATAAAAAGTCAGACAAAAAATTAAAAAAGAGAAAAGTTAATGCAAAATAAAAAAAAAGTATGAGAATTTAAAAGCGCAAATAAGAAATGAAAGGAAATTTGAGGAAAAAAAGAGACAAAAGATTTGGAATAAAAAATAGAAAAATAGAAATTTTTAAAACAACAAAAAAAATTAAAACAAGTAAAAATGAAAGCATATGAAAAAAAAGCAAAAAGAAGGCAAATTATGAAGGGAAAAAGTTATTAAAAAATTACAAAGTAGAAAAAAAAGAAAATAAAAAAATAAATTAAGAGAAAAAATTAAATAAAATACCAAAAAAGGAAAAAATAAAAATAAACAAAGTAAGAAAATAAAAAATTAGCGAATCAAAAAATATAAAAAGATAAAATGAATAAAAATTTCAAATATAAAATGAAAAAAACTATTGGTTCAGAATGTACAAAGAAAAATAAAAAAAATATAACAAACAGAGGAAAAAGATATAAAATATGAAAGATGAAAAATAAAATAAAAGAAAGTGCACAAAAAAAGAAGTTTGAGGTTTTAAAACTATAAAGAAGAAATAAAAAAAGGTGTGAACAAAAAGATTTAAGAAAAAAAAATGGAAATCCAAAATATATAAAATAAAATTTGAGAAAAAGAAGAAAAAAATAAAAAATGAAGAGGCAAAAATATGAAATGAAAGAAAAAGAAAAAATTTATAGAAAATTTTTAAACAAAGAAAAAAGTGAACAAAAAAGAATGATGGCATATAAAAAAAAAGAAGAAAAATTTGGAAGGGGAAAAAGTTAATGAAAAAAATATAAAAATGCAATAGAAAATAACCAAGAATGATAAAAGATAGAAAAATAAAAAATTCTAAAACTTTATAAAAATTTATGAAATTATAAATAAAGAAAGAAAATAAAAAAAGTAAAGCAAAAGAAAAAAGATAAATAAAGCACAAAAATACAACAAAAAAGATAAAAAGTAAGAAAATAAAAAAAGGACAAAAATTGAATAAAAATTTCAAAAATGAAATGGAATGACAAAATGAAAAAAAAATTAGTTTAAAAAATACAAAAAAATTGAAAAACATATAAGACCTAATAATATAAAAAGTCAGGGAAAAAATTAAAAAAGAGCAAAGTTAATGCAAAATAAAAAAAAGTATGAGAATTTAAAAACGCAAATAAGAAATGAATGGAAATTTGTGGAAAAAAAAAAGAGAAGCAAGAAAAGAATAAAAATGAAAAGACAAAAGATTTGGAATAAAAAACGGAAAAATAAAAATTTTTAAAACAACAAAAAAATTAAAACAAGTAAAAATGAAAGCATACGAAAAAAAGGCAAAGAGAAGGAAAATTGTGAAGGGAAAAAGTTATTAAAAAAATTACAAAATGGAAAAAAAAAAGAAAAAAATAAATTAAGGGAAAAAATTAAATAAAATACGAAAAAAGGGAAAAATAAAAATAAACAAAGAAAGAAAATAAAAAATTAGCGAATCAAAAAAATATAAAAAGACAAAATGAATAAAAATTTCAAATATAAAATGGAAAAAACTTTTAGTTTAGAATGTACAAAGAAAAAGAAAAAAAAATAATAGCAAATAGAGGAAAAAGATATAAAATATGAAAGATGAAAAATAAAATAAAAGAAAGTGCACAAAAAAAGAAGTTTGAGGTTTTAAAATTATAAAGAAGAAATAAAAAGAAAAGGTGTGAACACAAAGATTTAAGAAAAAAATACAAAATATATAAAATAAAATTTGAGAAAAAGAAGAAAAAAATAAAGAATGAAGAGGCAAAAATATGAAATAAAACAAAAAGAAAAAAATTTATAGAAAATTTTAAAACAAAGAAAAAACTGAACGAAAAAGAATGAAAGCACATAAAAAAAAGTAAAAAAAAGAAGAAAAATTATAAAAATGCAACAGAAAATAACCAAGAATGATAAAAGAAAAAAAGATAGAAAAAAAAAAATTCCAAAACTTTATAAAAATTTATGAAATTATGAATAAAGAAAGAAAATAAAATAAGAAAAAAATTAAAGCAAAAGAAAAAAGATAGATAAAGCACGAAAAAAGAAAAAAAAACAAAAATACAACAAAAAATTATAAAAAGTAAGAAAATGAAAAAGGACAAAAATTGAATAAAAATTTCAAAAATGAAATGGAATGACAAAATGAAAAAAAAAAATTAGTTTAAAAAATTCAAAAAATTAAAAAACATATAAGACCAAACAATCTAAAAAGTCTGACAAAAAATTAAAAAAGAGAAAAGTTAATGCAAAACAAAAAGAAAAGTATGAGAATTTAAAAACGCAAATAAGAAATGAAAGGAAATTTGTGGAAAAAAAAGAAAAGACAAAAGATTTGGAATAAAAAAGAGAAAAATAAAAATTTTTAAAACAACGAAAAAATTAAAAAAAGTAAAAATGAAAACATATGAAAAAAAAAAAAGCAAAAAGAAGGAAAATTGCAAAGGGAAAAAGTTATTAAAAATTTACAAAGTAAAAAAAAATTAGGGAATCAAAAAATATAAAAGGAAAAAAATAAAAATAAACAAAGTAAGAAAATAAAAAATTAGGGAATCAAAAAATATAAAAAGACAAAATGAATAAAAATTTCAAATATAAAAAGAAAGTGCACAAAAAAAGAAGTTTGAGGTTTTAAAATTACAAAGAAGAAATAAAAAAAGGTGTGAACAAAAAGATTTAAGAAAAAAATAACAAATGAAAATACAAAATATATAAAAAAATATTTGAGAAAAAAATGAGAAAAAGAAGAAAAAAATAAAAAATGAAGAGGCAAAAATATGAAATAAAACAAAAAGAAAAAAAATACAAAAAAAGGAAAGAAATTGAATAAAAATTTCAAAAATGAAATGGAATGACAAAATGAAAAAAAATTAGTTTAAAAAATACAAAAAAATTGAAAAACATATAAGTCCTAACAATATAAAAAGTCAGACAAAAAATTAAAAAAGAAAAAATTTAATGCAAAATAAAAAAAAGTATGAGAATTTAAAAATGCAAATAAGAAATGAAAGGAAATTTGTGGAAAAAAAAAAGAGAAGCAAGAAAAGACAAAAGATTTGGAATAAAAAATAGAAAAATAAAAATTTTTAAAACAACGAAAAAATGAAAGCATATGAAAAAAAAGTAAAAAGAAGGAAAATTGTGAAGGGAAAAAGTTATTAAAAAATTACAAAGTTGAAAAAAAATAAATTAAGAGAAAAAATTAAATAAAATACCCAGAAAGGAAAAATAAAAATAAACAAAGTAAGAAAATAAAAAATTAGCGAAGCAAAAAAATATAAAAAGACAAATGAATAAAAATTTCAAATATAAAATGGAAAAAACTTTTAGTTTAGAATGTAGAAAGAAAAACAAAAAAAAAAAAAACAAATAGAGGAAAAAGATATAAAATATGAAAGATGAAAAATAAAATAAAAGAAAGTGCACAAAAAAAGAAGTTTGAGGTTTTAAAATTATAAAGAAGAAATAAAAAAAGGTGTGAACAAAAAGATTTAAGAAAAAAAATAAAAAATGCAAAATATATAAAATAAAATTTGAGAAAAAGAAGAAAAAAATAAAAAAAAAATAAAAAGAAAAAAATTTATAGAAAATTTTAAAACAAAGAAAAAAGTGAACAAAAAAAAATGAAAACACATAAAAAAAAAGAAGAAAAATTTGAAAGGAGAAAAAGTTAATGAAAAATTATAAAAATGCAATAGAAAATAACCAAGAATGATAAAAGAAAAAAAGATAGAAAAATAAAAAATTCCAAAACTTTATAAAAATTTATGAAATTATAAATAAAGAAAGAAAATAAAATACGAAAAAAAATTAAAGCAAAAGAAAAAAGATAAATAAAGCACAAAAAAACAAAAATACTACAAAAAATATAAAAAGTAAGAAAATGAAAAAGGACAAAAATTGAATAAAAATTTCAAAAATGAAATGGAATGACAAAATGAAAAAAATTAGTTTAAAAAATACAAAAAATTGAAAAACATATAAGTTCTAACAATATAAAAAGTTTGAGAATTTAAAAACACAAATAAGAAATGAAAGGAAATTTATGGAAAAAAAAAAGAATTGGAATAAAAAATAGAAAAATAAAATTTTTAAAACGACGAAAAATTAAAATAAGAAAAAAATTTAAAGCAAAAGAAAAAAGATAAATAAAGCATGAAAAAAGAAAAAAAAAAAAACAAAAATACAACAAAAAATTATAAAAGGTAAGAAAATGAAAGAGGACAAAAAATGAATAAAAATTTCAAAAATGAAATGGAATGACAAAATGAAAATAAAATTAGTTTAAAAAATAAAAAAAAATTGAAAAACATATAAGACCTAACAATATAAAAAGTCAGACAAAAAATTAAAAAAGAGAAAAGTTAATGCAAAATAAAAAAAAAGTATGAGAATTTAAAAGCGCAAATAAGAAATGAAAGGAAATTTGAGGAAAAAAAGAGACAAAAGATTTGGAATAAAAAATAGAAAAATAGAAATTTTTAAAACAACAAAAAAAATTAAAACAAGTAAAAATGAAAGCATATGAAAAAAAAGCAAAAAGAAGGCAAATTATGAAGGGAAAAAGTTATTAAAAAATTACAAAGTAGAAAAAAAAGAAAATAAAAAAATAAATTAAGAGAAAAAATTAAATAAAATACCAAAAAAGGAAAAAATAAAAATAAACAAAGTAAGAAAATAAAAAATTAGCGAATCAAAAAATATAAAAAGATAAAATGAATAAAAATTTCAAATATAAAATGAAAAAAACTATTGGTTCAGAATGTACAAAGAAAAATAAAAAAAATATAACAAACAGAGGAAAAAGATATAAAATATGAAAGATGAAAAATAAAATAAAAGAAAGTGCACAAAAAAAGAAGTTTGAGGTTTTAAAACTATAAAGAAGAAATAAAAAAAGGTGTGAACAAAAAGATTTAAGAAAAAAAAATGGAAATCCAAAATATATAAAATAAAATTTGAGAAAAAGAAGAAAAAAATAAAAAATGAAGAGGCAAAAATATGAAATGAAAGAAAAAGAAAAAATTTATAGAAAATTTTTAAACAAAGAAAAAAGTGAACAAAAAAGAATGATGGCATATAAAAAAAAAGAAGAAAAATTTGGAAGGGGAAAAAGTTAATGAAAAAAATATAAAAATGCAATAGAAAATAACCAAGAATGATAAAAGATAGAAAAATAAAAAATTCTAAAACTTTATAAAAATTTATGAAATTATAAATAAAGAAAGAAAATAAAAAAAGTAAAGCAAAAGAAAAAAGATAAATAAAGCACAAAAATACAACAAAAAAGATAAAAAGTAAGAAAATAAAAAAAGGACAAAAATTGAATAAAAATTTCAAAAATGAAATGGAATGACAAAATGAAAAAAAAATTAGTTTAAAAAATACAAAAAAATTGAAAAACATATAAGACCTAATAATATAAAAAGTCAGGGAAAAAATTAAAAAAGAGCAAAGTTAATGCAAAATAAAAAAAAGTATGAGAATTTAAAAACGCAAATAAGAAATGAATGGAAATTTGTGGAAAAAAAAAAGAGAAGCAAGAAAAGAATAAAAATGAAAAGACAAAAGATTTGGAATAAAAAACGGAAAAATAAAAATTTTTAAAACAACAAAAAAATTAAAACAAGTAAAAATGAAAGCATACGAAAAAAAGGCAAAGAGAAGGAAAATTGTGAAGGGAAAAAGTTATTAAAAAAATTACAAAATGGAAAAAAAAAAGAAAAAAATAAATTAAGGGAAAAAATTAAATAAAATACGAAAAAAGGGAAAAATAAAAATAAACAAAGAAAGAAAATAAAAAATTAGCGAATCAAAAAAATATAAAAAGACAAAATGAATAAAAATTTCAAATATAAAATGGAAAAAACTTTTAGTTTAGAATGTACAAAGAAAAAGAAAAAAAAATAATAGCAAATAGAGGAAAAAGATATAAAATATGAAAGATGAAAAATAAAATAAAAGAAAGTGCACAAAAAAAGAAGTTTGAGGTTTTAAAATTATAAAGAAGAAATAAAAAGAAAAGGTGTGAACACAAAGATTTAAGAAAAAAATACAAAATATATAAAATAAAATTTGAGAAAAAGAAGAAAAAAATAAAGAATGAAGAGGCAAAAATATGAAATAAAACAAAAAGAAAAAAATTTATAGAAAATTTTAAAACAAAGAAAAAACTGAACGAAAAAGAATGAAAGCACATAAAAAAAAGTAAAAAAAAGAAGAAAAATTATAAAAATGCAACAGAAAATAACCAAGAATGATAAAAGAAAAAAAGATAGAAAAAAAAAAATTCCAAAACTTTATAAAAATTTATGAAATTATGAATAAAGAAAGAAAATAAAATAAGAAAAAAATTAAAGCAAAAGAAAAAAGATAGATAAAGCACGAAAAAAGAAAAAAAAACAAAAATACAACAAAAAATTATAAAAAGTAAGAAAATGAAAAAGGACAAAAATTGAATAAAAATTTCAAAAATGAAATGGAATGACAAAATGAAAAAAAAAAATTAGTTTAAAAAATTCAAAAAATTAAAAAACATATAAGACCAAACAATCTAAAAAGTCTGACAAAAAATTAAAAAAGAGAAAAGTTAATGCAAAACAAAAAGAAAAGTATGAGAATTTAAAAACGCAAATAAGAAATGAAAGGAAATTTGTGGAAAAAAAAGAAAAGACAAAAGATTTGGAATAAAAAAGAGAAAAATAAAAATTTTTAAAACAACGAAAAAATTAAAAAAAGTAAAAATGAAAACATATGAAAAAAAAAAAAGCAAAAAGAAGGAAAATTGCAAAGGGAAAAAGTTATTAAAAATTTACAAAGTAAAAAAAAATTAGGGAATCAAAAAATATAAAAGGAAAAAAATAAAAATAAACAAAGTAAGAAAATAAAAAATTAGGGAATCAAAAAATATAAAAAGACAAAATGAATAAAAATTTCAAATATAAAAAGAAAGTGCACAAAAAAAGAAGTTTGAGGTTTTAAAATTACAAAGAAGAAATAAAAAAAGGTGTGAACAAAAAGATTTAAGAAAAAAATAACAAATGAAAATACAAAATATATAAAAAAATATTTGAGAAAAAAATGAGAAAAAGAAGAAAAAAATAAAAAATGAAGAGGCAAAAATATGAAATAAAACAAAAAGAAAAAAAATACAAAAAAAGGAAAGAAATTGAATAAAAATTTCAAAAATGAAATGGAATGACAAAATGAAAAAAAATTAGTTTAAAAAATACAAAAAAATTGAAAAACATATAAGTCCTAACAATATAAAAAGTCAGACAAAAAATTAAAAAAGAAAAAATTTAATGCAAAATAAAAAAAAGTATGAGAATTTAAAAATGCAAATAAGAAATGAAAGGAAATTTGTGGAAAAAAAAAAGAGAAGCAAGAAAAGACAAAAGATTTGGAATAAAAAATAGAAAAATAAAAATTTTTAAAACAACGAAAAAATGAAAGCATATGAAAAAAAAGTAAAAAGAAGGAAAATTGTGAAGGGAAAAAGTTATTAAAAAATTACAAAGTTGAAAAAAAATAAATTAAGAGAAAAAATTAAATAAAATACCCAGAAAGGAAAAATAAAAATAAACAAAGTAAGAAAATAAAAAATTAGCGAAGCAAAAAAATATAAAAAGACAAATGAATAAAATTTCAAATATAAAATGGAAAAAACTTTTAGTTTAGAATGTAGAAAGAAAAACAAAAAAAAAAAAAACAAATAGAGGAAAAAGATATAAAATATGAAAGATGAAAAATAAAATAAAAGAAAGTGCACAAAAAAAGAAGTTTGAGGTTTTAAAATTATAAAGAAGAAATAAAAAAAGGTGTGAACAAAAAGATTTAAGAAAAAAAATAAAAAATGCAAAATATATAAAATAAAATTTGAGAAAAAGAAGAAAAAAATAAAAAAAAAATAAAAAGAAAAAAATTTATAGAAAATTTTAAAACAAAGAAAAAAGTGAACAAAAAAAAATGAAAACACATAAAAAAAAAGAAGAAAAATTTGAAAGGAGAAAAAGTTAATGAAAAATTATAAAAATGCAATAGAAAATAACCAAGAATGATAAAAGAAAAAAAGATAGAAAAATAAAAAATTCCAAAACTTTATAAAAATTTATGAAATTATAAATAAAGAAAGAAAATAAAATACGAAAAAAAATTAAAGCAAAAGAAAAAAGATAAATAAAGCACAAAAAAACAAAAATACTACAAAAAATATAAAAAGTAAGAAAATGAAAAAGGACAAAAATTGAATAAAAATTTCAAAAATGAAATGGAATGACAAAATGAAAAAAATTAGTTTAAAAAATACAAAAAATTGAAAAACATATAAGTTCTAACAATATAAAAAGTTTGAGAATTTAAAAACACAAATAAGAAATGAAAGGAAATTTATGGAAAAAAAAAAGAATTGGAATAAAAAATAGAAAAATAAAATTTTTAAAACGACGAAAAATTAAAATAAGAAAAAAATTTAAAGCAAAAGAAAAAAGATAAATAAAGCATGAAAAAAGAAAAAAAAAAAAAACAAAAATACAACAAAAAATTATAAAAGGTAAGAAAATGAAAGAGGACAAAAAATGAATAAAAATTTCAAAAATGAAATGGAATGACAAAATGAAAATAAAATTAGTTTAAAAAATAAAAAAAAATTGAAAAACATATAAGACCTAACAATATAAAAAGTCAGACAAAAAATTAAAAAAGAGAAAAGTTAATGCAAAATAAAAAAAAAGTATGAGAATTTAAAAGCGCAAATAAGAAATGAAAGGAAATTTGAGGAAAAAAAGAGACAAAAGATTTGGAATAAAAAATAGAAAAATAGAAATTTTTAAAACAACAAAAAAAATTAAAACAAGTAAAAATGAAAGCATATGAAAAAAAAGCAAAAAGAAGGCAAATTATGAAGGGAAAAAGTTATTAAAAAATTACAAAGTAGAAAAAAAAGAAAATAAAAAAATAAATTAAGAGAAAAAATTAAATAAAATACCAAAAAAGGAAAAAATAAAAATAAACAAAGTAAGAAAATAAAAAATTAGCGAATCAAAAAATATAAAAAGATAAAATGAATAAAAATTTCAAATATAAAATGAAAAAAACTATTGGTTCAGAATGTACAAAGAAAAATAAAAAAAATATAACAAACAGAGGAAAAAGATATAAAATATGAAAGATGAAAAATAAAATAAAAGAAAGTGCACAAAAAAAGAAGTTTGAGGTTTTAAAACTATAAAGAAGAAATAAAAAAAGGTGTGAACAAAAAGATTTAAGAAAAAAAAATGGAAATCCAAAATATATAAAATAAAATTTGAGAAAAAGAAGAAAAAAATAAAAAATGAAGAGGCAAAAATATGAAATGAAAGAAAAAGAAAAAATTTATAGAAAATTTTTAAACAAAGAAAAAAGTGAACAAAAAAGAATGATGGCATATAAAAAAAAAGAAGAAAAATTTGGAAGGGGAAAAAGTTAATGAAAAAAATATAAAAATGCAATAGAAAATAACCAAGAATGATAAAAGATAGAAAAATAAAAAATTCTAAAACTTTATAAAAATTTATGAAATTATAAATAAAGAAAGAAAATAAAAAAAGTAAAGCAAAAGAAAAAAGATAAATAAAGCACAAAAATACAACAAAAAAGATAAAAAGTAAGAAAATAAAAAAAGGACAAAAATTGAATAAAAATTTCAAAAATGAAATGGAATGACAAAATGAAAAAAAAATTAGTTTAAAAAATACAAAAAAATTGAAAAACATATAAGACCTAATAATATAAAAAGTCAGGGAAAAAATTAAAAAAGAGCAAAGTTAATGCAAAATAAAAAAAAGTATGAGAATTTAAAAACGCAAATAAGAAATGAATGGAAATTTGTGGAAAAAAAAAAGAGAAGCAAGAAAAGAATAAAAATGAAAAGACAAAAGATTTGGAATAAAAAACGGAAAAATAAAAATTTTTAAAACAACAAAAAAATTAAAACAAGTAAAAATGAAAGCATACGAAAAAAAGGCAAAGAGAAGGAAAATTGTGAAGGGAAAAAGTTATTAAAAAAATTACAAAATGGAAAAAAAAAAGAAAAAAATAAATTAAGGGAAAAAATTAAATAAAATACGAAAAAAGGGAAAAATAAAAATAAACAAAGAAAGAAAATAAAAAATTAGCGAATCAAAAAAATATAAAAAGACAAAATGAATAAAAATTTCAAATATAAAATGGAAAAAACTTTTAGTTTAGAATGTACAAAGAAAAAGAAAAAAAAATAATAGCAAATAGAGGAAAAAGATATAAAATATGAAAGATGAAAAATAAAATAAAAGAAAGTGCACAAAAAAAGAAGTTTGAGGTTTTAAAATTATAAAGAAGAAATAAAAAGAAAAGGTGTGAACACAAAGATTTAAGAAAAAAATACAAAATATATAAAATAAAATTTGAGAAAAAGAAGAAAAAAATAAAGAATGAAGAGGCAAAAATATGAAATAAAACAAAAAGAAAAAAATTTATAGAAAATTTTAAAACAAAGAAAAAACTGAACGAAAAAGAATGAAAGCACATAAAAAAAAGTAAAAAAAAGAAGAAAAATTATAAAAATGCAACAGAAAATAACCAAGAATGATAAAAGAAAAAAAGATAGAAAAATAAAAAATTCCAAAACTTTATAAAAATTTATGAAATTATGAATAAAGAAAGAAAATAAAATAAGAAAAAAATTAAAGCAAAAGAAAAAAGATAGATAAAGCACGAAAAAAGAAAAAAAAACAAAAATACAACAAAAAATTATAAAAAGTAAGAAAATGAAAAAGGACAAAAATTGAATAAAAATTTCAAAAATGAAATGGAATGACAAAATGAAAAAAAAAAAATAGTTTAAAAAATTCAAAAAATTAAAAAACATATAAGACCAAACAATCTAAAAAGTCTGACAAAAAATTAAAAAAGAGAAAAGTTAATGCAAAACAAAAAGAAAAGTATGAGAATTTAAAAACGCAAATAAGAAATGAAAGGAAATTTGTGGAAAAAAAAAGAAAAGACAAAAGATTTGGAATAAAAAAGAGAAAAATAAAAATTTTTAAAACAACGAAAAAATTAAAAAAAGTAAAAATGAAAACATATGAAAAAAAAAAGCAAAAAGAAGGAAAATTGCAAAGGGAAAAAGTTATTAAAAATTTACAAAGTAAAAAAAAATTAGGGAATCAAAAAATATAAAAGGAAAAAAATAAAAATAAACAAAGTAAGAAAATAAAAAATTAGGTAATCAAAAAATATAAAAAGACAAAATGAATAAAAATTTCAAATATAAAAAGAAAGTGCACAAAAAAAGAAGTTTGAGGTTTTAAAATTACAAAGAAGAAATAAAAAAAGGTGTGAACAAAAAGATTTAAGAAAAAAATAACAAATGAAAATACAAAATATATAAAAAAATATTTGAGAAAAAAATGAGAAAAAGAAGAAAAAAATAAAAAATGAAGAGGCAAAAATATGAAATAAAACAAAAAGAAAAAAAATACAAAAAAAGGAAAGAAATTGAATAAAAATTTCAAAAATGAAATGGAATGACAAAATGAAAAAAAATTAGTTTAAAAAATACAAAAAAATTGAAAAACATATAAGTCCTAACAATATAAAAAGTCAGACAAAAAATTAAAAAAGAAAAAATTTAATGCAAAATAAAAAAAAGTATGAGAATTTAAAAATGCAAATAAGAAATGAAAGGAAATTTGTGGAAAAAAAAAAGAGAAGCAAGAAAAGACAAAAGATTTGGAATAAAAAATAGAAAAATAAAAATTTTTAAAACAACGAAAAAATGAAAGCATATGAAAAAAAAGTAAAAAGAAGGAAAATTGTGAAGGGAAAAAGTGATTAAAAAATTACAAAGTTGAAAAAAAATAAATTAAGAGAAAAAATTAAATAAAATACCCAGAAAGGAAAAATAAAAATAAACAAAGTAAGAAAATAAAAAATTAGCGAAGCAAAAAAATATAAAAAGAAAAATGAATAAAAATTTCAAATATAAAATGGAAAAAACTTTTAGTTTAGAATGTAGAAAGAAAAACAAAAAAAAAAAAAAAACAAATAGAGGAAAAAGATATAAAATATGAAAGATGAAAAATAAAATAAAAGAAAGTGCACAAAAAAAGAAGTTTGAGGTTTTAAAATTATAAAGAAGAAATAAAAAAAGGTGTGAACAAAAAGATTTAAGAAAAAAAATAAAAAATGCAAAATATATAAAATAAAATTTGAGAAAAAGAAGAAAAAAATAAAAAAAAAATAAAAAGAAAAAAATTTATAGAAAATTTTAAAACAAAGAAAAAAGTG
This sequence comes from Durio zibethinus, assembly GCF_047325235.1. Taxonomy (NCBI): domain Eukaryota; kingdom Viridiplantae; phylum Streptophyta; class Magnoliopsida; order Malvales; family Malvaceae; genus Durio; species Durio zibethinus. The sequence continues at coordinate 11,138,567 of NC_143180.1, read as the reverse complement.
AACAAAAAAAAATGAAAACACATAAAAAAAAAGAAGAAAAATTTGAAAGGAGAAAAAGTTAATGAAAAATTATAAAAATGCAATAGAAAATAACCAAGAATGATAAAAGAAAAAAAGATAGAAAAATAAAAAATTCCAAAACTTTATAAAAATTTATGAAATTATAAATAAAGAAAGAAAATAAAATACGAAAAAAAATTAAAGCAAAAGAAAAAAGATAAATAAAGCACAAAAAAACAAAAATACTACAAAAAATATAAAAAGTAAGAAAATGAAAAAGGACAAAAATTGAATAAAAATTTCAAAAATGAAATGGAATGACAAAATGAAAAAAATTAGTTTAAAAAATACAAAAAATTGAAAAACATATAAGTTCTAACAATATAAAAAGTTTGAGAATTTAAAAACACAAATAAGAAATGAAAGGAAATTTATGGAAAAAAAAAAGAATTGGAATAAAAAATAGAAAAATAAAATTTTTAAAACGACGAAAAATTAAAATAAGAAAAAAATTTAAAGCTAAAGAAAAAAGATAAATAAAGCATGAAAAAAGAAAAAAAAAAAAAACAAAAATACAACAAAAAATTATAAAAGGTAAGAAAATGAAAGAGGACAAAAAATGAATAAAAATTTCAAAAATGAAATGGAATGACAAAATGAAAATAAAATTAGTTTAAAAAATAAAAAAAAATTGAAAAACATATAAGACCTAACAATATAAAAAGTCAGACAAAAAATTAAAAAAGAGAAAAGTTAATGCAAAATAAAAAAAAAGTATGAGAATTTAAAAGCGCAAATAAGAAATGAAAGGAAATTTGAGGAAAAAAAGAGACAAAAGATTTGGAATAAAAAATAGAAAAATAGAAAATTTTAAAACAACAAAAAAAATTAAAACAAGTAAAAATGAAAGCATATGAAAAAAAAGCAAAAAGAAGGCAAATTATGAAGGGAAAAAGTTATTAAAAAATTACAAAGTAGAAAAAAAAAGAAAATAAAAAAATAAATTAAGAGAAAAAATTAAATAAAATACCAAAAAAGGAAAAAATAAAAATAAACAAAGTAAGAAAATAAAAAATTAGCGAATCAAAAAATATAAAAAGATAAAATGAATAAAAATTTCAAATATAAAATGAAAAAAACTATTGGTTCAGAATGTACAAAGAAAAATAAAAAAAATATAACAAACAGAGGAAAAAGATATAAAATATGAAAGATGAAAAATAAAATAAAAGAAAGTGCACAAAAAAAGAAGTTTGAGGTTTTAAAACTATAAAGAAGAAATAAAAAAAGGTGTGAACAAAAAGATTTAAGAAAAAAAAATGGAAATCCAAAATATATAAAATAAAATTTGAGAAAAAGAAGAAAAAAATAAAAAATGAAGAGGCAAAAATATGAAATGAAAGAAAAAGAAAAAATTTATAGAAAATTTTTAAACAAAGAAAAAAGTGAACAAAAAAGAATGATGGCATATAAAAAAAAAGAAGAAAAATTTGGAAGGGGAAAAAGTTAATGAAAAAAATATAAAAATGCAATAGAAAATAACCAAGAATGATAAAAGATAGAAAAATAAAAAATTCTAAAACTTTATAAAAATTTATGAAATTATAAATAAAGAAAGAAAATAAAAAAAGTAAAGCAAAAGAAAAAAGATAAATAAAGCACAAAAATACAACAAAAAATATAAAAAGTAAGAAAATAAAAAAAGGACAAAAATTGAATAAAAATTTCAAAAATGAAATGGAATGACAAAATGAAAAAAAAATTAGTTTAAAAAATACAAAAAAATTGAAAAACATATAAGACCTAATAATATAAAAAGTCAGGGAAAAAATTAAAAAAGAGCAAAGTTAATGCAAAATAAAAAAAAGTATGAGAATTTAAAAACGCAAATAAGAAATGAATGGAAATTTGTGGAAAAAAAAAAAGAGAAGCAAGAAAAGAATAAAAATGAAAAGACAAAAGATTTGGAATAAAAAACGGAAAAATAAAAATTTTTAAAACAACAAAAAAATTAAAACAAGTAAAAATGAAAGCATACGAAAAAAAGGCAAAGAGAAGGAAAATTGTGAAGGGAAAAAGTTATTAAAAAAATTACAAAATGGAAAAAAAAAGAAAAAAATAAATTAAGGGAAAAAATTAAATAAAATACGAAAAAAGGGAAAAATAAAAATAAACAAAGAAAGAAAATAAAAAATTAGCGAATCAAAAAAATATAAAAAGACAAAATGAATAAAAATTTCAAATATAAAATGGAAAAAACTTTTAGTTTAGAATGTACAAAGAAAAAGAAAAAAAAATAATAGCAAATAGAGGAAAAAGATATAAAATATGAAAGATGAAAAATAAAATAAAAGAAAGTGCACAAAAAAAGAAGTTTGAGGTTTTAAAATTATAAAGAAGAAATAAAAAGAAAAGGTGTGAACACAAAGATTTAAGAAAAAAATACAAAATATATAAAATAAAATTTGAGAAAAAGAAGAAAAAAATAAAGAATGAAGAGGCAAAAATATGAAATAAAACAAAAAGAAAAAAATTTATAGAAAATTTTAAAACAAAGAAAAAACTGAACGAAAAAGAATGAAAGCACATAAAAAAAAGTAAAAAAAAGAAGAAAAATTATAAAAATGCAACAGAAAATAACCAAGAATGATAAAAGAAAAAAAGATAGAAAAATAAAAAATTCCAAAACTTTATAAAAATTTATGAAATTATGAATAAAGAAAGAAAATAAAATAAGAAAAAAATTAAAGCAAAAGAAAAAAGATAGATAAAGCACGAAAAAAGAAAAAAAAACAAAAATACAACAAAAAATTATAAAAAGTAAGAAAATGAAAAATGACAAAAATTGAATAAAAATTTCAAAAATGAAATGGAATGACAAAATGAAAAAAAAAAAATTAGTTTAAAAAATTCAAAAAATTAAAAAACATATAAGACCAAACAATCTAAAAAGTCTGACAAAAAATTAAAAAAGAGAAAAGTTAATGCAAAACAAAAAGAAAAGTATGAGAATTTAAAAACGCAAATAAGAAATGAAAGGAAATTTGTGGAAAAAAAAGAAAAGACAAAAGATTTGGAATAAAAAAGAGAAAAATAAAAATTTTTAAAACAACGAAAAAATTAAAAAAAGTAAAAATGAAAACATATGAAAAAAAAAAGCAAAAAGAAGGAAAATTGCAAAGGGAAAAAGTTATTAAAAATTTACAAAGTAAAAAAAAATTAGGGAATCAAAAAATATAAAAAGACAAAATGAATAAAAATTTCAAATATAAAAAGAAAGTGCACAAAAAAAGAAGTTTGAGGTTTTAAAATTACAAAGAAGAAATAAAAAAAGGTGTGAACAAAAAGATTTAAGAAAAAAATAACAAATGAAAATACAAAATATATAAAAAAATATTTGAGAGAAAAATGAGAAAAAGAAGAAAAAAATAAAAAATGAAGAGGCAAAAATATGAAATAAAACAAAAAGAAAAAAAATACAAAAAAAGGACAGAAATTGAATAAAAATTTCAAAAATGAAATGGAATGACAAAATGAAAAAAAATTAGTTTAAAAAATACAAAAAAATTAAAAAACATATAAGTCCTAACAATATAAAAAGTCAGACAAAAAATTAGAAAAGAAAAAATTTAATGCAAAATAAAAAAAAGTATGAGAATTTAAAAATGCAAATAAGAAATGAAAGGAAATTTGTGGAAAAAAAAAAGAGAAGCAAGAAAAGACAAAAGATTTGGAATAAAAAATAGAAAAATAAAAATTTTTAAAACAACGAAAAAATGAAAGCATATGAAAAAAAAGTAAAAAGAAGGAAAATTGTGAAGGGAAAAAGTTATTAAAAAATTACAAAGTTGAAAAAAAATAAATTAAGAGAAAAAATTAAATAAAATACCCAGAAAGGAAAAATAAAAATAAACAAAGTAAGAAAATAAAAAATTAGCGAAGCAAAAAAATTTGAAAAAAAAAAGCAAAAAGAAGGCAAATTATGAAGGGGAAAAAGTTATTAAAAAATTACAAAGTAGAAAAAAAAGAAAATAAAAAAATAAATTAAGAGAAAAAATGAAATAAAATACCAAAAAAGGAAAAAATAAAAATAAACAAAGTAAGAAAATAAAAAATTAGCGAATCAAAAAATATAAAAAGACAAAATGAATAAAAATTTCAAATATAAAATGAAAAAAACTATTGGTTCAGAATGTACAAAGAAAAATAAAAAAAATATGAAAGATGAAAAATAAAATAAAAGAAAGTGCACAAAAAAAGAAGTTTGAGGTTTTAAAACTATAAGGAAGAAATAAAAAAAGGTGTGAACAAAAAGATTTAAGAAAAAAAATGGAAATACAAAATATATAAAATAAAATTTGAGAAAAAGAAGAAAAAAATAAAAAATGAAGAGGCAAAAATATGAAATAAAAGAAAAAGAAAAAATTTATAGAAAATTTTTAAACAAAGAAAAAAGTGAACAAAAAAGAATGATGGCATATAAAAAAAAAGAAGAAAAATTTGGAAGGAGAAAAAGTTAATGAAAAAAATATAAAAATGCAATAGAAAATAACCAAGAATGATAAAAGAAAAAAAGATAGAAAAATAAAAAATTCTAAAACTTTATAAAAATTTATGAAATTATAAATAAAGAAAGAAAATAAAAAAAGAAAAAAAAGTAAAGCAAAAGAAAAAAGATAAATATAGCACAAAAAAACAAAAATACAACAAAAAATATAAAAAGTAAGAAAATAAAAAAAGGACAAAAATTGAATAAAAATTTCAAAAATGAAATGGAATGACAAAATGAAAAAAAAATTAGTTTAAAAAATACAAAAAAATTGAAAAATATATAAGACCTAATAATATAAAAAGTCAGAGAAAAAATTAAAAAAGAGCAAAGTTAATGCAAAATAAAAAAAAGTATGAGAATTTAAAAACGCAAATAAGAAATGAAAGGAAATTTGTGGAAAAAAAAAGAGAAGCAAGAAAAGAATAAAAATGAAAAGACAAAAGATTTGGAATAAAAAACGGAAAAATAAAAATTTTTAAAACAACAAAAAAATTAAAACAAGTAAAAATGAAAGCATATGAAAAAAAGGCAAAGAGAAGGAAAATTGTGAAGGGAAAAAGTTATTAAAAAAATTACAAAATGGAAAAAAAAAAGAAAAAAATAAATTAAGGGAAAATATTAAATAAAATACGAAAAAAGGGGAAAATAAAAATAAACAAAGAAAGAAAATAAAAAATTAGCGAATAAAAAAAATATAAAAAGACAAAATGAATAAAAATTTCAAATATAAAATGGAAAAAACTTTTAGTTTAGAATGTACAAAGAAAAAGAAAAAAAATAATAGCAAATAGAGGAAAAAGATATAAAATATGAAAGATGAAAAATAAAATAAAAGAAAGTGCACAAAAAAAGAAGTTTGAGGTTTTAAAATTATAAAGAAGAAATAAAAAAAAAGGTGTGAACACAAAGATTTAAGAAAAAAATACAAAATATATAAAATAAAATTTGAGAAAAAGAAGAAAAAAATAAAGAATGAAGAGGCAAAAATATGAAATAAAACAAAAAGAAAAAAATTTATAGAAAATTTTAAAACAAAGAAAAAACTGAACGAAAAAGAATGAAAGCACATAAAAAAAAGTAAAAAAAAAGAAGAAAAATTATAAAAATGCAACAGAAAATAACCAAGAATGATAAAAGAAAAAAAGATAGAAAAATAAAAAATTCCAAAACTTTATAAAAATTTATGAAATTATGAATAAAGAAAGAAAATAAAATAAGAAAAAAATTAAAGCAAAAGAAAAAAGATAGATAAAGCACGAAAAAAGAAAAAAAAACAAAAATACAACAAAAAATTATAAAAAGTAAGAAAATGAAAAAGGACAAAAATTGAATAAAAATTTCAAAAATGAAATGGAATGACAAAATGAAAAAAAAAATTAGTTTAAAAAATTCAAAAAATTAATAAACATATAAGACCAAACAATCTAAAAAGTCTGACAAAAAATTAAAAAAGAGAAAAGTTAATGCAAAACAAAAAGAAAAGTATGAGAATTTAAAAACGCAAATAAGAAATGAAAGGAAATTTGTGGAAAAAAAAGAAAAGACAAAAGATTTGGAATAAAAAAGAGAAAAATAAAAATTTTTAAAACAACGAAAAAATTAAAAAAAGTAAAAATGAAAACATATGAAAAAAAAAAGCAAAAAGAAGGAAAATTGCAAAGGGAAAAAGTTATTAAAAATTTACAAAGTAAAAAAAAATTAGGGAATCAAAAAATATAAAAGGAAAAAAATAAAAATAAACAAAGTAAGAAAATAAAAAAATTAGGGAATCAAAAAATATAAAAAGACAAAATGAATAAAAATTTCAAATATAAAAAGAAAGTGCACAAAAAAAGAAGTTTGAGGTTTTAAAATTACAAAGAAGAAATAAAAAAAGGTGTGAACAAAAAGATTTAAGAAAAAAATAACAAATGAAAATACAAAATATATAAAAAAATATTTGAGAAAAAAATGAGAAAAAGAAGAAAAAAATAAAAAATGAAGAGGCAAAAATATGAAATAAAACAAAAAGAAAAAAAATACAAAAAAAGGACAGAAATTGAATAAAAATTTCAAAAATGAAATGGAATGACAAAATGAAAAAAAATTAGTTTAAAAAATACAAAAAAATTGAAAAACATATAAGTCCTAACAATATAAAAAGTCAGACAAAAAATTAAAAAAGAAAAAATTTAATGCAAAATAAAAAAAAGTATGAGAATTTAAAAATGCAAATAAGAAATGAAAGGAAATTTGTGGAAAAAAAAAAGAGAAGCAAGAAAAGACAAAAGATTTGGAATAAAAAATAGAAAAATAAAAATTTTTAAAACAACGAAAAAATGAAAGCATATGAAAAAAAAGTAAAAAGAAGGAAAATTGCAAACGGAAAAAGTTATTAAAAATTTACAAAGTAAAAAAAAAATTAGGGAATCAAAAAATATAAAAAGACAAAATGAATAAAAATTTCAAATATAAAAAGAAAGTGCACAAAAAAAGAAGTTTGAGGTTTTAAAATTACAAAGAAGAAATAAAAAAAGGTGTGAACAAAAAGATTTAAGAAAAAATAACAAATGAAAATACAAAATATATAAAAAAATATTTGAGAAAAAAATGAGAAAAAGAAGAAAAAAATAAAAAATGAAGAGGCAAAAATATGAAATAAAATAAAAAGAAAAAAAATACAAAAAAAGGACAAAAATTGAATAAAAATTTCAAAAACGAAATGGAATGACAAAATGAAAAAAAATTAGTTTAAAAAATACAAAAAAATTGAAAAACATATAAGTCCTAACAATATAAAAAGTCAGACAAAAAATTAAAAAAGAAAAAAGTTAATGCAAAATAAAAAAAAGTATGAGAATTTAAAAACGCAAATAAGAAATGAAAGGAAATTTGTGGAAAAAAAAGGAGAAGCAAGAAAAGACAAAAGATTTGGAATAAAAAATAGAAAAATAAAAATTTTTAAAACAACGAAAAAATGAAAGCAAATGAAAAAAAGTAAAAAGAAGGAAAATTGTGAAGGGAAAAAGTTATTAAAAAATTACAAAGTTGAAAAAAAATAAATTAAGAGAAAAAATTAAATAAAATACCCAGAAAGGAAAAATAAAAATAAACAAAGTAAGAAAATAAAAAATTAGCGAAGCAAAAAAATATAAAAAGACAAATGAATAAAAATTTCAAATATAAAATGGAAAAAACTTTTAGTTTAGAATGTAGAAAGAAAAACAAAAAAAAAAAACAAATAGAGGAAAAAGATATAAAATATGAAAGATGAAAAATAAAATAAAAGAAAGTGCACAAAAAAAGAAGTTTGAGGTTTTAAAATTATAAAGAAGAAATAAAAAAAGGTGTGAACAAAAAGATTTAAGAAAAAAATAAAAAATGAAAATGCAAAATATATAAAATAAAATTTGAGAAAAAGAAGAAAAAATAAAAAATGAAGAGGCAAAAATATGAAAAAAAATAAAAAGAAAAAAATTTATAGAAAATTTTAAAACAAAGAAAAAAGTGAACAAAAAAAATGAAAGCACATAAAAAAAAGTAAAAAAAAAGAAGAAAATTTTGAAAGGAGAAAAAGTTAATGAAAAATTATAAAAATGCAATAGAAAATAACCAAGAATGATAAAAGGAAAAAAGATAGAAAAATAAAAAATTCTAAAACTTTATAAAAATTGATGAAATTATAAATAAAGAAAGAAAATAAAATACGAAAAAGAATTAAAGCAAAGGAAAAAAGATAAATAAAGCACAAAAAAACAAAAATACTACAAAAAATATAAAAAGTAAGAAAATGAAAAAGGACAAAAATTGAATAAAAATTTCAAAAATGAAATGGAATGACAAAATGAAAAAAATTAGTTTAAAAAATACAAAAAAATTGAAAAACATATAAGTTCTAAGAATATAAAAAGTTTGAGAATTTAAAAACACAAATAAGAAATGAAAGGAAATTTATGGAAAAAAAAAAAAGAAAAGACAAAAGATTTGGAATAAAAAATAGAAAAATAAAATTTTTAAAACGACGAAAAATTAAAATAAGGAAAAAAATTAAAGCAAAAGAAAAAAGATAAATAAAGCATGAAAAAAGAAAAAAAAAACAAAAATACAACAAAAAATTATAAAAGGTAAGAAAATGAAATAGCACAAAAAATGAATAAAATTTTCAAAAATGAAATGGAATGACAAAATGAAAATAAAATTAGTTTAAAAAATAAAAAAAATTTGAAAAACATATAACACCTAACAATATAATAAGTCAGACAAAAAATTAAAAAAGAGAAAAGTTAATGCAAAATAAAAAAAAAGTATGAGAATTTAAAAGCGCAAATAAGAAATGAAAGGAAATTTGAGGAAAAAAAGAGACAAAAGATTTGGAATAAAAAATAGAAAAATAGAAAATTTTAAAATAACAAAAAAAATTAAAACAAGTAAAAATGAAAAGCATATGAAAAAAAAGCAAAAAGAAGGCAAATTATGAAGGGAAAAAGTTATTAAAAAATTACAAAGTAGAAAAAAAAGAAAATAAAAAAATAAATTAAGAGAAAAAATTAAATAAAATACCAAAAAAGGAAAAAAAAAAAAACAAAGAAAGAAAATAAAAAATTAGCAAACCAAAAAAATATAAAAAGACAAAACGAATAAAAATTTCAAATATAAAATGAAAAAAACTATTGGTTCAGAATGTACAAAGAAAAATAAAAAAAATATAAGAGACAAAAGATTTGGAATAAAAAACAAAAAAATAAAAATTTTAAAACAACAAAAAAATTAAAACAAGTAAAAATGAAAGCATATGAAAAAAAGGCAAAGAGAAGGAAAATTGTGAAGGGAAAAAGTTATTAAAAAAATTAAAAAAATGGAAAAAAAAAGAAAAAAATAAATTAAAGGAAAAAATTAAATAAAATACGAAAAAAGGGAAAAATAAAAATAAACAAAGAAAGAAAATAAAAAATTAGCGAATCAAAAAAATATAAAAAGACAATGAATAAAAATTTCAAATATAAAATGGAAAAAACTTTTAGTTTAGAAAGTACAAAGAAAAAGAAAAAAAATAATAGCAAATAGAGGAAAAAGATATAAAATATGAAAGATGAAAAATAAAATAAAAGAAGTGCACAAAAAAAGAAGTTTGGGGTTTTAAAATTATAAAGAAGAAATAAAAAAAGGTGTGAACACAAAGATTTAAGAAAAAAATACAAAATATATAGAATAAAATTTGAGAAAAAGAAGAAAAAAATAATAAATGAAGAGGCAAAAAAATGAAATAAAACAAAAAGAAAAAAATTTATAGAAAATTTTAAAACAAAGAAAAAAGCGAACAAAAGAGAATGAAAGCACATAAAAAAAGTAAAAAAAAGAAGAAAAATTTGAAAAGAGAAAAAGTTAATGAAAAATTATAAAAATGCAATAGAAAATAACCAAGAATGATAAAAGAAAAAAAGATAGAAAAATAAAAAATTCCAAACTTTATAAAAATTTATGAAATTATAAATAAAGAAAGAAAATAAAATAAGAAAAAAATTAAAGCAAAAGAAAAAAGATAAATAAAGCATGAAAAAAGAAAAAAAAACAAAAATACAACAAAAAATATAAAAAGTAAGAAAATGAAAAAGGACAAAAATTGAATAAAATTTCAAAAATGAAATGGAATGACAAAATGAAAAAAAATTAGTTTAAAAAATACAAAAAAATCAAAAAACATATAAGACCTAACAATATAAAAAGTCAGACAAAAAATTAAAAAAGATAAAAGTTATTTTAAAATAAAAAAAAGTATGAGAATTTAAAAACGCAAATAAGAAATGAAAGGAAATTTGTGGAAAAAAAAAGAGAAGCAAGAAAAGACAAAAGATTTGGAATAAAAAACAGAAAAACAAAAATTTTTAAAATAACAAAAAAATTAAAACAAGTAAAAAGGAAAGCATATGAAAAAAAAAAAACAAAAAAGAAGGAAAATTGTGAAGGGAAAAAGTTATTAAAAAATGCAAAGTAGAAAAAAAAAAGAAAAAAAATAAATTAAGAGAAAAAATTAAATAAAATACCAAAAAAGGAAAAAATAAAAATAAACAAAGAAAGAAAATAAAAAATTAGCGAACCAAAAAAATATAAAAAGACAATGAATAAAAATTTCAAATATAAAATAGAAAAAACTTTTAGTTTAGAATGTACCAAGAAAAACAAAAAAAAAAAAACAAATAGAGCAAAAAGATATAAAATATGAAAGATGAAAAATAAAATAAAAGAAAGTGCACAAAAAAAAAAGTTTGAGGTTTTAAAATTATAAAGAAAAAATAAAAAAAGGTGTGAACGAAAAGATTTAAGAGAAAAATAAAAAATGAAAATGCAAAATATATAAAATAAAATTTGAGAAAAAGAAGAAAAAACTAAAAAATGAAGAGGCAAAAATATGAAATAAAACAGAAAGAAAAAAGTGAACGAGAGAGAATGAAAGCACATAAAAAAAGGTAAAAAAAAGAAGAAAAATTTGATAGGAGAAAAAGTTAATGAAAAATTAAACAAATGCAATAGAAAATAACCAAGAATGATAAAAGAAAAAAAGATAGAAAAATAAAAAATTCCAAAACTTTATAAAAATTTATGAAATTATAAATAAAGAAAGAAAATAAAATAAGAAAAAATATTAGAGCAAAAGAAAAAAGATAAATAAAGCACGAAAAAAAATACAACAAAAAATTATAAAAAGTAAGAAAATGAAAAAGGACAAAAATTGAATAAAAATTTCAAAAATGAAATGGAATGACAAAATGAAAAAAAATAGTTTAAAAATTACAAAAAATTGAAAAACATATGAGAGCAAACAATACAAAAAGTCAGACAAAAAATTAAAAAAGAGAAAAGTTAATGCAAAATAAAAAAGAGTATGAGAATTTAAAAACGCAAATAAGAAATGAAAGGAAATTTGTGGAAAAAAAAAGAAAAGACAAAAAATTTGGAATAAAAAACAGAAAAATAAAAATTTTTAAAACAATGAAAAATTAAAACAAGTAAACATGAAAGCATATGTAAAAAAAGCAAAAAGAAGGAAAATTGTGAAGGGAAAAAGTTATTAAGAAATTACAAAGTAGGAAAAAATAAATTAAGAGAAAAAAATTAAATAAAATACCAAAAAAGGAAAAAATAAAAAATTAGCGAATCAAAAAAATATAAAAAGACAAAATGAATAATCAAATATAAAATGGAAAAAACTTTTAGTTTATAATTTACAAAGAAAAAGAAAAAAAAAATAACAAATAGAGGAAAAAGATAGAAAAGATGAAAGATGAAAAATAAAATAAAAGAAAGTGCACAATTAAGAAGTTTGAGGTTTTAAAGTTATAAAGAAGAAAAAAAAAAGGTGTGAACAAAAAGATTTAAGAAAAAATTAAAAAATGAAAATACAAAATATATAAAATAAAATTTGAGAAAAAGAAGAAAAAAAATAAAGAATGAAGAGGCAAAAATATAAAAAATTAGGGAATCAAAAAATATAAAAAGACAAAATGAATAAAAATTTCAAATATAAAAAGAAAGTGCACAGAAAAAGAAGTTTGAGGTTTTAAAATTACAAAGAAGAAATAAAAAAAGGTGTGAACAAAAAGATTTAAGAGAAAAATAACAAATGAAAATACAAAATATATAAAAAAATATTTGAGAGAAAAATGAGAAAAAGAAGAAAAAAATACAAAAACAGGACAAAAATTGAATAAAAATTTCAAAAATGAAATGGAATGACAAAATGAAAAAAAATTGAAAAACATATAAGTCCTAACAATATAAAAAGTCAGACAAAAAATTAAAAAAGAAAAAAGTTAATGCAAAATAAAAAAAAAGTATGAGAATTTAAAAATGCAAATAAGAAATGAAAGGAAATTTGTGGAAAAAAAAAGAGAAGCAAGAAAAGACAAAAGATTTGGAATAAAAAATAGAAAAATAAAATTTTTAAAACAACGAAAAAATGAAAGCATATGAAAAAAAGTAAAAAGAAGGAAAATTGTGAAGGGAAAAAGTTATTAAAAAATTACAAAGTTGAAAAAAAATTAATTAAGAGAAAAAATTAAATAAATACCCAGAAAGGAAAAATAAAAATAAACAAAATAAGAAAATAAAAAATTAGCGAAGCAAAAAAATATAAAAAGACAAATGAATAAAAATTTCAAATATAAAAAGGAAAAAACTTTTAGTTTAGAATGTAGAAAGAAAAACAAAAAAAAAAAACAAATAGAGGAAAAAGATATAAAATATGAAAGATGAAAAATAAAATAAAAGAAAGTGCACAAAAAAAGAAGTTTGAGGTTTTAAAATTATAAAGAAGAAATAAAAAAAGGTATGAACAAAAAGATTTAAGAAAAAAATAAAAAATGAAAATGCAAAATATATAAAATAAAATTTGAGAAAAAGAAGAAAAAAATAAAAAATGAAGAGGCAAAAATATGAAAAAAAATAAAAATAAAAAAATTTATAGAAAATTTTAAAACAAAGAAAAAAGTGAACAAAAAAAAAATGAAAGCACATAAAAAAAAGTAAAAAAAAGAAGAAAAATTTGAAAGGAGAAAAAGTTAATGAAAAATTATAAAAATGCAATAGAAAATAACCAAGAATGATAAAAGGAAAAAAGATAGAAAAATAAAAAATTCCAAAACTTTATAAAAATTTATGAAATTATAAATAAAGAAAGAAAATAAAATACGAAAAAAAATTAAAGCAAAAGAAAAAAGATAAATAAAGCACAAAAAAACAAAAATACTACAAAAAATATAAAAAGTAAGAAAATGAAAAAGGACAAAAATTGAATAAAAATTTCAAAAATGAAATGGAATGACAAAATGAAAAAAATTAGTTTAAAAAATACAAAAAAATTGAAAAACATATAATTTCTAAGAATATAAAAAGTTTGAGAATTTAAAAACACAAATAAGAAATGACAGGAAATTTATGGAAAAAAAAAAAAGGAAAGACAAAAGATTTGGAATAAAAAATAGAAAAATAAAATTTTTAAAACGACGAAAAATTAAAATAAGAAAAAAAATTAAAGCAAAAGAAAAAAGATAAATAAAGCATGAAAAAAGAAAAAAAAACAAAAATACAACAAAAAATTATAAAAGGTAAGAAAATGAAAGAGGACAAAAAATGAATAAAAATTTCAAAAATGAAATGGAATGACAAAATGAAAATAAAATTAGTTTAAAAAATAAAAAAAATTGAAAAACATATAAGACCTAACAATATAAAAAGTCAGACAAAAAATTAAAAAAGAGAAAAGTTAATGCAAAATAAAAAAAAAAAGTATGAGAATTTAAAAGCGCAAATAAGAAATGAAAGGAAATTTGAGGAAAAAAAGAGACAAAAGATTTGGAATAAAAAATAGAAAAATAGAAATTTTTAAAACAACAAAAAAAATTAAAACAAGTAAAAATGAAAGCATATGAAAAAAAAAGCAAAAAGAAGGCAAATTATGAAGGGAAAAAGTTATTAAAAAATTACAAAGTAGAAAAAAAAGAAAATAAAAAAATAAATTAAGAGAAAAAATTAAATAAAATACCAAAAAAGGAAAAAATAAAAATAAACAGAGTAAAAAAATAAAAAATTAGCGAATCAAAAAATATAAAAAGACAAAATGAATAAAAATTTCAAATATAAAATGAAAAAAACTATTGGTTCAGAATGTACAAAGAAAAATAAAAAAAATATAACAAACAGAGGAAAAAGATATAAAATATGAAAGATGAAAAATAAAATAAAAGAAAGTGCACAAAAAAGGAAGTTTGAGGTTTTAAAACTATAAAGAAGAAATAAAAAAAGGTGTGAACAAAAAGATTTAAGAAAAAAAAATGAAAATACAAAATATATAAAATAAAATTTGAGAAAAAGAAGAAAAAAATAAAAAATGAAGAGGCAAAAATATGAAATAAAAGAAAAAGAAAAAATTTATAGAAAATTTTAAAACAAAGAAAAAAGTGAACAAAAAAGAATGATGGCATATAAAAAAAAAAGTAAAAAAAAAGAAGAAAAATTTGGAAGGAGAAAAAGTTAATGAAAAAAATATAAAAATGCAATAGAAAATAACCAAGAATGATAAAAGAAAAAAAGATAGAAAAATAAAAAATTCTAAAACTTTATAAAAATTTATGAAATTATAAATAAAGAAAGAAAATAAAAAAAGAAAAAAAAGTAAAGCAAAAGAAAAAAGATAAATGAAGCACAAAAAAACAAAAAAAAAAACAAAATACAACAAAAAATATAAAAAGTAAGAAAATAAAAAAAAGGACAAAAATTGAATAAAAATTTCAAAAATGAAATGGAATGACAAAATGAAAAAAAAAATAGTTTAAAAAATACAAAAAATTGAAAAACATATAAGACCTAATAATATAAAAAGTCAGAGAAAAAATTAAAAAAGAGCAAAGTTAATGCAAAATAAAAAAAAAGTATGAGAATTTAAAAACGCAAATAGGAAATGAAAAGAAATTTGTGGAAAAAAAAAGAGAAGCAAGAAAAGAATAAAAATGAAAAGACAAAAGATTTGGAATAAAAAACAGAAAAATAAAAATTTTAAAACAACAAAAAAATTAAAACAAGTAAAAATGAAAGCATATGACAAAAAGGCAAAGAGAAGGAAAATTGTGAAGGGAAAAAGTTATTAAAAAAATTACAAAATGGAAAAAAAAAAAAGAAAAAAATAAATTAGGGGAAAAAATTAAATAAAATACGAAAAAAGGGAAAAATAAAAATAAACAAAGAAAGAAAATAAAAAATTAGCGAATCAAAAAAATATAAAAAGACAAAATGAATAAAAATTTCAAATATAAAATGGAAAAAACTTTTAGTTTAGAATGTACAAAGAAAAAGAAAAAAAATAATAGCAAATAGAGGAAAAAGATATAAAATATGAAAGATGAAAAATAAAATAAAAAAAAGTGCACAAAAAAAGAAGTTTGGGGTTTTAAAATTATAAAGAAGAAATAAAAAAAGGTGTGAACACAAAGATTTAAGAAAAAAATACAAAATATATAAAATAAAATTTGAGAAAAAGAAGAAAAAAATAAAAAATGAAATAAAACAAAAAGAAAAAAGCGAACAAAAGAGAATGAAAGCACATAAAAAAAGTAAAAAAAAAGAAGAAAAATTTGAAAAGAGAAAAAGTTAATGAAAAATTATAAAAATGCAATAGAAAATAACCAAGAATGATAAAAGAAAAAAAGATAGAAAAATAAAAAATTCCAAACTTTATAAAAATTTATCAAATTATAAATAAAGAAAGAAAATAAAATAAGAAAAAATTAAAGCAAAAGAAAAAAGATAAATAAAGCATGAAAAAAGAAAAAAAAAACAAAAATACAACAAAAAATATAAAAAGTAAGAAAATGAAGAAGGACAAAAATTGAATAAAAATTTCAAAAATGAAATGGAATGACAAAATGAAAAAAAATTAGTTTAAAAAATACAAAAAAATCAAAAAACATATAAGACCTAACAATATAAAAAGTCAGATAAAAAATTAAAAAAGATAAAAGTTAATGTAAAATAAAAAAAAGTATGAGAATTTAAAAACGCAAATAAGAAATGAAAGGAAATTTGTGGAAAAAAAAAAGAAGCAAGAAAAGACAAAAGATTTGGAATAAAAAACAGAAAAACAAAAAATTTTAAAATAACGAAAAAATTAAAACAAGTAAAAATGAAAGCATATGAAAAAAAAAAAAAAGCAAAAAAGAAGGAAAATTGTGAAGGAAAAAAGTTATTAAAAAATTACAAAGTAGAAAAAAAAAGAAAAAAAATAAATTAAGAGAAAAAATTAAATAAAATACCAAAAAAGGAAAAAATAAAAATAAACAAAGAAAGAAAATAAAAAATTAGCGAACCAAAAAAATATAAAAGACAAAATGAATAAAAATTTCAAATATAAAATGGAAAAAACTTTTAGTTTAGAATGTACCAAGAAAAACAAAAAAAAAAAAACAAATAGAGCAAAAAGATATAAAATATGAAAGATGAAAAATAAAATAAAAGAAAGTGCACAAAAAAAGAAGTTTGAGGTTTTAAAATTATAAAGAAGAAATAAAGAAAGGTGTGAACGAAAAGATTTAGGAGAAAAATAAAAAATGAAAATGCAAGATATATAAAATAAAATTTGAGAAAAAATTGAGAAAAAGAAGAAAAAACTAAAAAATGAAGAGGCAAAAATATGAAATAAAATAGAAAGAAAAAAGTGAACGAGAGAGAATGAAAGCACATAAAAAAAAGTAAAAAAAAGAAGAAAAATTTGATAGGAGAAAAAGTTAATGAAAAATTAAACAAATGCAATAGAAAATAACCAAGAATGATAAAAGAAAAAAAGATAGAAAAATAAAAAATTCCAAAACCTTATAAAAATTTATGAAATTATAAATAAAGAAAGAAAATAAAATAAGAAAAAATATTAGAGCAAAAGAAAAAAGATAAATAAAGCACGAAAAAGAATACAACAAAAAATTATAAAAAGTAAGAAAATGAAAAAGGACAAAAATTGAATAAAAATTTCAAAAATGAAATGGAATGACAAAATGAAAAAAAATAGTTTAAAAATTACAAAAAAATTGAAAAACATATGAGAGCAAACAATACAAAAAGTCAGACAAAAAATTAAAAAAGAGAAAAGTTAATGCAAAATAAAAAAGAGTATGAGAATTTAAAAACGCAAATAAGAAATGAAAGGAAATTTGTGGAAAAAAAAAAGAAAAGACAAAAGATTTGGAATAAAAAACAGAAAAATAAAAATTTTTAAAACAATGAAAAATTAAAACAAGTAAACATGAAAGCATATGTAAAAAAAAGCAAAAAGAAGGAAAATTGTGAAGGGAAAAAGTTATTAAGAAATTACAAAGTAGGAAAAAATAAATTCAAAGAAAAAAATTAAATAAAATACCAAAAAAGGAAAAAATAAAAAATTAGCGAATCAAAAAAATATAAAAAGACAAAATGAATAATCAAATATAAAATGGAAAAAAACTTTTAGTTTATAATTTACAAAGAAAAAGAAAAAAAAATAACAAATAGAGGAAAAAGATATAAAAGATGAAAGATGAAAAATAAAATAAAAGAAAGTGCACAAAAAAGGAAGTTTGAGGTTTTAAAGTTATAAAGAAGAAAAAAAAAAGGTGTGAACAAAAAGATTTAAGAAAAAAATACAAAATGAAAATACAAAATATATAAAATAAAATTTGAGAAAAAGAAGAAAAAAAATAAAGAATGAGGAGGCAAAAATATGAAATAAAACAAAAAGAAAAAAATTTATAGAAAATTTTAAAACAAAGAAAAAACTGAACGAAAAAGAATGAAAGCACATAAAAAAAAGTAAAAAAAAGAAGAAAAATTATAAAAATGCAACAGAAAATAACCAAGAATGATAAAAGAAAAAAAGATAGAAAAATAAAAAATTCCAAAACTTTATAAAAATTTATGAAATTATGAATAAAGAAAGAAAATAAAATAAGAAAAAAAATTAAAGCAAAAGAAAAAAGATAGATAAAGCACGAAAAAAGAAAAAAAAACAAAAATACAACAAAAAATTATAAAAAGTAAGAGAATGAAAAAGGACAAAAATTGAATAAAAATTTCAAAAATGAAATGGAATGACAAAATGAAAAAAAAAATAGTTTAAAAAATACAAAAAATTAAAAAACATATAAGACCAAACAATCTAAAAAGTCTGACAAAAAATTAAAAAAGAGAAAAGTTAATGCAAAATAAAAAAAAGGTATGAGAATTTAAAAACGCAAATAAGAAATGAAAGGAAATTTGTGGAAAAAAAAGAAAAGACAAAAGATTTGGAATAAAAAAGAGAAAAATAAAAATTTTTAAAACAACAAAAAAATTAAAAAAAGTAAAAATGAAAACATATGAAAAAAAAAAAGCAAAAAGAAGGAAAATTGCAAAGGGAAAAAGTTATTAAAAATTTACAAAGTAAAAAAAAATTAGGGAATCAAAAAATATAAAAGGAAAAAAATAAAAATAAACAAAGTAAGAAAATAAAAAATTAGGGAATCAAAAAATATAAAAAGACAAAATGAATAAAAATTTCAAATATAAAAAGAAAGTGCACAAAAAAAGAAGTTTGAGGTTTTAAAATTACAAAGAAGAAATAAAAAAAGGTGTGAACAAAAAGATTTAAGAAAAAAATAACAAATGAAAATACAAAATATATAAAAAAATATTTGAGAAAAAAATGAGAAAAAGAAGAAAAAAAATACAAAAACAGGACAAAAATTGAATAAAAATTTCAAAAATGAAATGGAATGACAAAATGAAAAAAAATTGAAAAACATATAAGTCCTAACAATATAAAAAGTCAGACAAAAAATTAAAAAAGAAAAAAGTTAATGCAAAATAAAAAAAAGTATGAGAATTTAAAAATGCAAATAAGAAATGAAAGGAAATTTGTGGAAAAAAAAAGAGAAGCAAGAAAAGACAAAAGATTTGGAATAAAAAATAGAAAAATAAAAATTTTTAAAACAACGAAAAAATGAAAGCATATGAAAAAAAAGTAAAAAGAAGGAAAATTGTGAAGGGAAAAAGTTATTAAAAAATTACAAAGTTGAAAAAAAATTAATTAAGAGAAAAAATTAAATAAAATACCCAGAAAGGAAAAATAAAAATAAACAAAATAAGAAAATTAAAAATTAGCAAAGCAAAAAAATATAAAAAGACAAATGAATAAAAATTTCAAATATAAAATGGAAAAAACTTTTAGTTTAGAATGTAGAAAGAAAAACAAAAAAAAAAAAACAAATAGAGGAAAAAGATATAAAATATGAAAGATGAAAAATAAAATAAAAGAAAGTGCACAAAAAAAGAAGTTTGAGGTTTTAAAATTATAAAGAAGAAATAAAAAAAGGTATGAACAAAAAGATTTAAGAAAAAAATAAAAATGAAAATGCAAAATATATAAAATAAAATTTGAGAAAAAGAAGAAAAAAATAAAAAATGAAGAGGCAAAAATATGAAAAAAAATAAAAAGAAAAAAATTTATAGAAAATTTTAAAACAAAGAAAAAAGTGAACAAAAAAAAATGAAAGCACATAAAAAAAAAGTAAAAAAAAGAAGAAAAATTTGAAAGGAGAAAAAGTTAATGAAAAATTATAAAAATGCAATAGAAAATAACCAAGAATGATAAAAGGAAAAAAGATAGAAAAATAAAAAATTCCAAAACTTTATAAAAATTTATGAAATTATAAATAAAGAAAGAAAATAAAATACGAAAAAAAATTAAAGCAAAAGAAAAAAGATAAATAAAGCACAAAAAAACAAAAATACTACAAAAAATATAAAAAGTAAGAAAATGAAAAAGGACAAAAATTGAATAAAAATTTCAAAAATGAAATGGAATGACAAAATGAAAAAAATTAGTTTAAAAAATACAAAAAAATTGAAAAACATATAAGTTCTAAGAATATAAAAAGTTTGAGAATTTAAAAACACAAATAAGAAATGAAAGGAAATTTATGGAAAAAAAAAAAGGAAAGACAAAAGATTTGGAATAAAAAATAGAAAAATAAAATTTTTAAAACGACGAAAAATTAAAATAAGAAAAAAAATTAAAGCAAAAGAAAAAAGATAAATAAAGCATGAAAAAAGAAAAAAAAAAACAAAAATACAACAAAAAATTATAAAAGGTAAGAAAATGAAAGAGGACAAAAAATGAATAAAAATTTCAAAAATGAAATGGAATGACAAAATGAAAATAAAATTAGTTTAAAAAATAAAAAAAATTGAAAAACATATAAGACCTAACAATATAAAAAGTCAGACAAAAAATTAAAAAAGAGAAAAGTTAATGCAAAATAAAAAAAAAAGTATGAGAATTTAAAAGCGCAAATAAGAAATGAAACGAAATTTGAGGAAAAAAAGAGACAAAAGATTTGGAATAAAAAATAGAAAAATAGAAAATTTTAAAACAACAAAAAAAATTAAAACAAGTAAAAATGAAAGCATATGAAAAAAAAGCAAAAAGAAGGCAAATTATGAAGGGAAAAAGTTATTAAAAAATTACAAAGTAGAAAAAAAAGAAAATAAAAAAATAAATTAAGAGAGAAAATTAAATAAAATACCAAAAAAGGAAAAAATAAAAATAAACAAAGTAAAAAAATAAAAAATTAGCGAATCAAAAAATATAAAAAGACAAAATGAATAAAAATTTCAAATATAAAATGAAAAAAACTATTGGTTTAGAATGTACAAAGAAAAATAAAAAAAAATATAACAAACAGAGGAAAAAGATATAAAATATGAAAGATGAAAAATAAAATAAAAGAAAGTGCACAAAAAAAGAAGTTTGAGGTTTTAAAACTATAAAGAAGAAATAAAAAAAGGTGTGAACAAAAAGATTTAAGAAAAAAAAATGAAAATACAAAATATATAAAATAAAATTTGAGAAAAAGAAGAAAAAAAATAAAAAATGAAGAGGCAAAAATATGAAATAAAAGAAAAAGAAAAAATTTATAGAAAATTTTAAAACAAAGAAAAAAGTGAACAAAAAAGAATGATGGCATATAAAAAAAAAGTAAAAAAAAAGAAGAAAAATTTGGAAGGAGAAAAAGTTAATGAAAAAAATATAAAAATGCAATAGAAAATAACCAAGAATGATAAAAGAAAAAAAGATAGAAAAATAAAAAATTCTAAAACTTTATAAAAATTTATGAAATTATAAATAAAGAAAGAAAATAAAAAAAGAAAAAAAAGTAAAGCAAAAGAAAAAAGATAAATGAAGCACAAAAAAACAAAAATACAACAAAAAATATAAAAAGTAAGAAAATAAAAAATAGGACAAAAATTGAATAAAAATTTCAAAAATGAAATGGAATGACAAAATGAAAAAAAATTAGTTTAAAAAATACAAAAAATTGAAAAACATATAAGACCTAATAATATAAAAAGTCAGAGAAAAAATTAAAAAAGAGCAAAGTTAATGCAAAATAAAAAAAAAGTATGAGAATTTAAAAACGCAAATAAGAAATGAAAGGAAATTTGTGGAAAAAAAAAGAGAAGCAAGAAAAGAATAAAAATGAAAAGACAAAAGATTTGGAATAAAAAACAGAAAAATAAAAATTTTAAAACAACAAAAATATTAAAACAAGTAAAAATGAAAGCATATGACAAAAAGGCAAAGAGAAGGAAAATTGTGAAGGGAAAAAGTTATTAAAAAAATTACAAAATGGAAAAAAAAAGAAAAAAATAAATTAAGGGAAAAAATTAAATAAAATACGAAAAAAGGGAAAAATAAAAATAAACAAAGAAAGAAAATAAAAAATTAGCGAATCAAAAAAATATAAAAAGACAAAATGAATAAAAATTTCAAATATAAAATGGAAAAAACTTTTAGTTTAGAATGTACAAAGAAAAAGAAAAAAAATAATAGCAAATAGAGGAAAAAGATATAAAATATGAAAGATGAAAAATAAAATAAAAGAAAGTGCACAAAAAAAGAAGTTTGGGGTTTTAAAATTATAAAGAAGAAATAAAAAAAGGTGTGAACACAAAGATTTAAGAAAAAAATACAAAATATATAAAATAAAATTTGAGAAAAAGAAGAAAAAAATAAAAAATGAAATAAAACAAAAAGAAAAAAGCGAACAAAAGAGAATGAAAGCACATAAAAAAAGTAAAAAAAAGAAGAAAAATTTGAAAAGAGAAAAAGTTAATGAAAAATTATAAAAATGCAATAGAAAATAACCAAGAATGATAAAAGGAAAAAAGATAGAAAAATAAAAAATTCCAAAACTTTATAAAAATTTATGAAATTATAAATAAAGAAAGAAAATAAAATACGAAAAAAAATTAAAGCAAAAGAAAAAAGATAAATAAAGCACAAAAAAACAAAAATACTACAAAAAATATAAAAAGTAAGAAAATGAAAAAGGACAAAAATTGAATAAAAATTTCAAAAATGAAATGGAATGACAAAATGAAAAAAATTAGTTTAAAAAATACAAAAAAATTGAAAAACATATAAGTTCTAAGAATATAAAAAGTTTGAGAATTTAAAAACACAAATAAGAAATGAAAGGAAATTTATGGAAAAAAAAAAGGAAAGACAAAAGATTTGGAATAAAAAATAGAAAAATAAAATTTTTAAAACGACGAAAAATTAAAATAAGAAAAAAAATTAAAGCAAAAGAAAAAAGATAAATAAAGCATGAAAAAAGAAAAAAAAAATACAACAAAAAATTATAAAAGGTAAGAAAATGAAAGAGGACAAAAAATGAATAAAAATTTCAAAAATGAAATGGAATGACAAAATGAAAATAAAATTAGTTTAAAAAATAAAAAAAATTGAAAAACATATAAGACCTAACAATATAAAAAGTCAGACAAAAAACTAAAAAAGAGAAAAGTTAATGCAAAATAAAAAAAAAAGTATGAGAATTTAAAAGCGCAAATAAGAAATGAAAGGAAATTTGAGGAAAAAAAGAGACAAAAGATTTGGAATAAAAAATAGAAAAATAGAAATTTTTAAAACAACAAAAAAAATTAAAACAAGTAAAAATGAAAGCATATGAAAAAAAAGCAAAAAGAAGGCAAATTATGAAGGGAAAAAGTTATTAAAAAATTACAAAGTAGAAAAAAAAGAAAATAAAAAAATAAATTAAGAGAAAAAATTAAATAAAATACCAAAAAAGGAAAAAAATAAAAATAAACAGAGTAAAAAAATAAAAAATTAGCGAATCAAAAAATATAAAAAGACAAAATGAATAAAAATTTCAAATATAAAATGAAAAAAACTATTGGTTCAGAATGTACAAAGAAAAATAAAAAAAATATAACAAACAGAGGAAAAAGATATAAAATATGAAAGATGAAAAATAAAATAAAAGAAAGTGCACAAAAAAAGAAGTTTGAGGTTTTAAAACTATAAAGAAGAAATAAAAAAAGGTGTGAACAAAAAGATTTAAGAAAAAAAATGAAAATACAAAATATATAAAATAAATTTTGAGAAAAAGAAGAAAAAAAATAAAAAATGAAGAGGCAAAAATATGAAATAAAAGAAAAAGAAAAAATTTATAGAAAATTTTAAAACAAAGAAAAAAGTGAACAAAAAAGAATGATGGCATATAAAAAAAAAGTAAAAAAAAAGAAGAAAAATTTGGAAGGAGAAAAAGTTAATGAAAAAAATATAAAAATGCAATAGAAAATAACCAAGAATGATAAAAGAAAAAAAGATAGAAAAATAAAAAATTCTAAAACTTTATAAAAATTTATGAAATTATAAATAAAGAAAGAAAATAAAAAAAGAAAAAAAAGTAAAGCAAAAGAAAAAAGATAAATGAAGCACAAAAAACAAAAATACAACAAAAAATATAAAAAGTAAGAAAATAAAAAAAAGGACAAAAATTGAATAAAAATTTCAAAAATGAAATGGAATGACAAAATGAAAAAAAAATTAGTTTAAAAAATACAAAAAATTGAAAAACATATAAGACCTAATAATATAAAAAGTCAGAGAAAAAATTAAAAAAGAGCAAAGTTAATGCAAAATAAAAAAAAAGTATGAGAATTTAAAAACGCAAATAAGAAATGAAAGGAAATTTATGGAAAAAAAAAAGAGAAGCAAGAAAAGAATAAAAATGAAAAGACAAAAGATTTGGAATAAAAAACAGAAAAATAAAAATTTTAAAACAACAAAAAAATTAAAACAAGTAAAAATGAAAGCATATGACAAAAAGGCAAAGAGAAGGAAAATTGTGAAGGGAAAAAGTTATTAAAAAAATTACAAAATGGAAAAAAAAAGAAAAAAAAAATTAAGGGAAAAAATTAAATAAAATACGAAAAAAGGGAAAAATAAAAATAAACAAAGAAAGAAAATAAAAAATTAGCGAATCAAAAAAATATAAAAAGACAAAATGAATAAAAATTTTGAAATATAAAATGGAAAAAACTTTTAGTTTAGAATGTACAAAGAAAAAGAAAAAAAATAATAGCAAATAGAGGAAAAAGATATAAAATATGAAAGATGAAAAATAAAATAAAAGAAAGTGCACAAAAAAAGAAGTTTGGGGTTTTAAAATTATAAAGAAGAAATAAAAAAAGGTGTGAACACAAAGATTTAAGAAAAAAATAAAAAATGAAAATACAAAATATATAAAATAAAATTTGAGAAAAAGAAGAAAAAAAATAAAGAATGAAGAGGCAAAAATATGAAATAAAACAAAAAGAAAAAAATTTATAGAAAATTTTAAAACAAAGAAAAAACTGAACGAAAAAGAATGAAAGCACATAAAAAAAAGTAAAAAAAAGAAGAAAAATTATAAAAATGCAACAGAAAATAACCAAGAATGATAAAAGAAAAAAAGATAGAAAAATAAAAAATTCCAAAACTTTATAAAAATTTATGAAATTATGAATAAAGAAAGAAAATAAAATAAGAAAAAAAATTAAAGCAAAAGAAAAAAGATAGATAAAGCACGAAAAAAGAAAAAAAAACAAAAATACAACAAAAAATTATAAAAAGTAAGAAAATGAAAAAGGACAAAAATTGAATAAAAATTTCAAAAATGAAATGGAATGACAAAATGAAAAAAAAATTAGTTTAAAAAATACAAAAAATTAAAAAACATATAAGACCAAACAATCTAAAAAGTCTGACAAAAAATTAAAAAAGAGAAAAGTTAATGCAAAATAAAAAAAAGGTATGAGAATTTAAAAACGCAAATAAGAAATGAAAGGAAATTTATGGAAAAAAAAGAAAAGACAAAAGATTTGGAATAAAAAAGAGAAAAATAAAAATTTTTAAAACAACAAAAAAATTAAAAAAAGTAAAAATGAAAACATATGAAAAAAAAAAAAGCAAAAAGAAGGAAAATTGCAAAGGGAAAAAGTTATTAAAAATTTACAAAGTAAAAAAAAATTAGGGAATCAAAAAATATAAAAGGAAAAAAATAAAAATAAACAAAGTAAGAAAATAAAAAATTAGGGAATCAAAAAATATAAAAAGACAAAATGAATAAAAATTTCAAATATAAAAAGAAAGTGCACAAAAAAAGAAGTTTGAGGTTTTAAAATTACAAAGAAGAAATAAAAAAAGGTGTGAACAAAAAGATTTAAGAAAAAAATAACAAATGAAAATACAAAATATATAAAAAAATATTTGAGAAAAAAATGAGAAAAAGAAGAAAAAAAATACAAAAACAGGACAAAAATTGAATAAAAATTTCAAAAATGAAATGGAATGACAAAATGAAAAAAAATTGAAAAACATATAAGTCCTAACAATATAAAAAGTCAGACAAAAAATTAAAAAAGAAAAAAGTTAATGCAAAATAAAAAAAAAGTATGAGAATTTAAAAATGCAAATAAGAAATGAAAGGAAATTTGTGGAAAAAAAAAGAGAAGCAAGAAAAGACAAAAGATTTGGAATAAAAAATAGAAAAATAAAAATTTTTAAAACAACGAAAAAATGAAAGCATATGAAAAAAAAAGTAAAAAGAAGGAAAATTGTGAAGGGAAAAAGTTATTAAAAAATTACAAAGTTGAAAAAAAATTAATTAAGAGAAAAAATTAAATAAAATACCCAGAAAGGAAAAATAAAAATAAACAAAATAAGAAAATAAAAAATTAGCGAAGCAAAAAAATATAAAAAGACAAATGAATAAAAATTTCAAATATAAAATGGAAAAAACTTTTAGTTTAGAATATAGAAAGAAAAGCAAAAAAAAAAAAACAAATAGAGGAAAAAGATATAAAATATGAAAGATGAAAAATAAAATAAAAGAAAGTGCACAAAAAAAGAAGTTTGAGGTTTTAAAATTATAAAGAAGAAATAAAAAAAGGTATGAACAAAAAGATTTAAGAAAAAAATAAAAAATGAAAATGCAAAATATATAAAATAAAATTTGAGAAAAAGAAGAAAAAAATAAAAAATGAAGAGGCAAAAATATGAAAAAAAATAAAAAGAAAAAAATTTATAGAAAATTTTAAAACAAAGAAAAAAGTGAACAAAAAAAAAAATGAAAGCACATAAAAAAAAAGTAAAAAAAAGAAGAAAAATTTGAAAAGAGAAAAAGTTAATGAAAAATTATAAAAATGCAATAGAAAATAACCAAGAATGATAAAAGGAAAAAAGATAGAAAAATAAAAAATTCCAAAACGTTATAAAAATTTATGAAATTATAAATAAAGAAAGAAAATAAAATACGAAAAAAAATTAAAGCAAAAGAAAAAAGATAAATAAAGCACAAAAAAACAAAAATACTACAAAAAATATAAAAAGTAAGAAAATGAAAAAGGACAAAAATTGAATAAAAATTTCAAAAATGAAATGGAATGACAAAATGAAAAAAATTAGTTTAAAAAATACAAAAAAATTGAAAAACATATAAGTTCTAAGAATATAAAAAGTTTGAGAATTTAAAAACACAAATAAGAAATGAAAGGAAATTTATGGAAAAAAAAAAAAGAAAAGACAAAAGATTTGGAATAAAAAATAGAAAAATAAAATTTTTAAAACGACGAAAAATTAAAATAAGAAAAAAAATTAAAGCAAAAGAAAAAAGATAAATAAAGCATGAAAAAAGAAAAAAGAAACAAAAATACAACAAAAAATTATAAAAGGTAAGAAAATGAAAGAGGACAAAAAATGAATAAAAATTTCAAAAATGAAATGGAATGACAAAATGAAAATAAAATTAGTTTAAAAAATAAAAAAAATTGAAAAACATATAAGACCTAACAATATAAAAAGTCAGACAAAAAATTAAAAAAGAGAAAAGTTAATGCAAAATAAAAAAAAAAAGTATGAGAATTTAAAAGCGCAAATAAGAAATGAAAGGAAATTTGAGGAAAAAAAGAGACAAAAGATTTGGAATAAAAAATAGAAAAATAGAAATTTTTAAAACAACAAAAAAAATTAAAACAAGTAAAAATGAAAGCATATGAAAAAAAAGCAAAAGGAAGGCAAATTATGAAGGGAAAAAGTTATTAAAAAATTACAAAGTAGAAAAAAAAGAAAATAAAAAAATAAATTAAGAGAAAAAATTAAATAAAATACCAAAAAAGGAAAAAATAAAAATGAACAGAGTAAAAAAATAAAAAATTAGCGAATCAAAAAATATAAAAAGACAAAATGAATAAAAATTTCAAATATAAAATGAAAAAAACTATTGGTTCAGAATGTACAAAGAAAAATAAAAAAAATATAACAAACAGAGGAAAAAGATATAAAATATGAAAGATGAAAAATAAAATAAAAGAAAGTGCACAAAAAAAGAAGTTTGAGGTTTTAAAACTATAAAGAAGAAATAAAAAAAGGTGTGAACAAAAAGATTTAAGAAAAAAAATGAAAATACAAAATATATAAAATAAAATTTGAGAAAAAGAAGAAAAAAAATAAAAAATGAAGAGGCAAAAATATGAAATAAAAGAAAAAGAAAAAATTTATAGAAAATTTTAAAACAAAGAAAAAAGTGAACAAAAAAGAATGATGGCATATAAAAAAAAAAGTAAAAAAAAAGAAGAAAAATTTGGAAGGAGAAAAAGTTAATGAAAAAAATATAAAAATGCAATAGAAAATAACCAAGAATGATAAAAGAAAAAAAGATAGAAAAATAAAAAATTCTAAAACTTTATAAAAATTTATGAAATTATAAATAAAGAAAGAAAATAAAAAAAGAAAAAAAAGTAAAGCAAAAGAAAAAAGATAAATGAAGCACAAAAAAACAAAAATACAACAAAAAATATAAAAAGTAAGAAAATAAAAAAAAGGACAAAAATTGAATAAAAATTTCAAAAATGAAATGGAATGACAAAATGAAAAAAAAATTAGTTTAAAAAATACAAAAAATTGAAAAACATATAAGACCTAATAATATAAAAAGTCAGAGAAAAAATTAAAAAAGAGCAAAGTTAATGCAAAATAAAAAAAAAGTATGAGAATTTAAAAACGCAAATAAGAAATGGAAGGAAATTTGTGGAAAAAAAAAGAGAAGCAAGAAAAGAATAAAAATGAAAAGACAAAAGATTTGGAATAAAAAACAGAAAAATAAAAATTTTAAAACAACAAAAAAATTAAAACAAGTAAAAATGAAAGCATATGACAAAAAGGCAAAGAGAAGGAAAATTGTGAAGGGAAAAAGTTATTAAAAAATTACAAAATGGAAAAAAAAAAGAAAAAAATAAATTAAGGGAAAAAATTAAATAAAATACGAAAAAAGGGAAAAATAAAAATAAACAAAGAAAGAAAATAAAAAATTAGCGAATCAAAAAAATATAAAAAGATAAAATGAATAAAATTTCAAATATAAAATGGAAAAAACTTTTAGTTTAGAATGTACAAAGAAAAAGAAAAAAAATAATAGCAAATAGAGGAAAAAGATATAAAATATGAAAGATGAAAAATAAAATAAAAGAAAGGGCACAAAAAAAGAAGTTTGGGGTTTTAAAATTATAAATAAGAAATAAAAAAAGGTGTGAACACAAAGATTTAAGAAAAAAATACAAAATATATAAAATAAAATTTGAGAAAAAGAAGAAAAAAATAAAAAATGAAATAAAACAGAAAGAAAAAAATTTATAGAAAATTTTAAAACAAAGAAAAAAGCGAACAAAAGAGAATGAAAGCACATAAAAAAAGTAAAAAAAAAGAAGAAAATTTTGAAAAGAGAAAAAGTTAATGAAAAATTATAAAAATGCAATAGAAAATAACCAAGAATGATAAAAAAAAAAGATATAAAAATAAAAAATTCCAAACTTTATAAAAATTTATGAAATTATAAATGAAGAAAGAAAATAAAATAAGAAAAAAATTAAAGCAAAAGAAAAGAGATAAATAACGCATGAAAAAAGAAAAAAAAAACAAAAATACAACAAAAAATATAAAAAGTAAGAAAATGAAAAAGGACAGAAATTGAATAAAAATTTCAAAAATGAAATGGAATGACAAAATGAAAAAAAATTAGTTTAAAAAATTCAAAAAAATCGAAAAACATATAAGACCTAACAATATAAAAAGTCAGACAAAAAATTAAAAAAGATAAAAGTTAATGTAAAATAAAAAAAAGTATGAGAATTTAAAAACGCAAATAAGAAATGAAAGGAAATTTGTGGAAAAAAAAAAGAGAAGCAAGAAAAGACAAAAGATTTGGAATAAAAAACAGAAAAATAAAAATTTTTCAAATAACGAAAAAATTAAAACAAGTAAAAATGAAAGCATATGAAAAAAAAAAAAGCAAAAAAGAAGGAAAATTGTGAAGGGAAAAAGTTATTAAAAAATTACAAAGTAGAAAAAAAATAAATTAAGAGAAAAAATTAAATAAAATACGAAAAAAGGAAAAAATAAAAATAAACAAAGAAAGAAAATAAAAAATTAGCGAACCAAAAAAATATAAAAAGACAAAATGAATACAAATTTCAAATATAAAATGGAAAAAACTTTTAGTTTAGAATGTACAAAGAAAAACAAAAAAAAAAAAAACAAATAGAGCAAAAAGATATAAAATATGAAAGACGAAAAATAAAATAAAAGAAAGTGCACAAAAAAAGAAGTTTGAGGTTTTAAAATTTTAAAGAAGAAATAAAAAAAAAGGTGTGAACAAAAAGATTTAAGAGAAAAATAAAAAAATGAAAATGCAAAATATATAAAATAAAATTTGAGAAAAAATTGAGAAAAAGAAGAAAAAACTAAAAAATGAAGAGGCAAAAATATGAAATAAAACAGAAAGAAAAAAGTTTATAGAAAATTTAAAAACAAAGAAAAAAGTGAACGACAGAGAATGAAAGCACATAAAAAAAAGTAAAAAAAAGAAGAAAAATTTGATAGGAGAAAAAGTTAATGAAAAATTTAAAAAATGCAATAGAAAATAACCAAGAATGATAAAAGAAAAAAAGATAGAAAAATAAAAAATTCCAAAACTTTATAAAAATTTATGAAATTATAAATAAAGAAAGAAAATAAAATAAGAAAAAATATTAGAGCAAAAGAAAAAAGATAAATAAAGCACGAAAAAAAATACAACAAAAAATTATAAAAAGTAAGAAAATGAAAAAGGACAAAAATGAAATGGAATGACAAAATGAAAAAAAAAATAGTTTAAAAAATACAAAAGATTGAAAAACATATAAGTTCTAACAATATAAAAAGTTTGAGAATTTAAAAACACAAATAAGAAATGAAAGGAAATTTATGGAAAAAAAAAAAAAGAAAAGACAAAAGATTTGGAATAAAAAATAGAAAAATAAAATTTTTAAAACGACGAAAAATTAAAATAAGAAAAAAAATTAAAGGAAAAGAAAAAAGATAAATAAAGCATGAAAAAAGAAAAAAAAAAAAACAAAAATACAACAAAAAATTATAAAAGGTAAGAAAATGAAAGAGTACAAAAAATGAATAAAAATTTCAAAAATGAAATGGAATGACAAAATGAAAATAAAATTAGTTTAAAAATAAAAAAAAAATTGAAAAACATATAAGACCTAACAATATAAAAAGTCAGACAAAAAATTAAAAAAGAGAAAAGTTAATGCAAAATAAAAAAAAGTATGAGAATTTAAAAGCGCAAATAAGAAATGAAAGGAAATTTGAGGAAAGAAAGAGACAAAAGATTTGGAATAAAAAAATAGAAAAATAGAAAATTTTAAAACAACAAAAAAAATTAAAACAAGTAAAAATGAAAGCATATGAAAAAAAAGCAAAAAGAAGGCAAATTATGAAAAGAAAAAGTTATTAAAAAATTACAAAGTAGAAAAAAAAGAAAATAAAAAAATAAATTAAGAGAAAAAATTAAATAAAATACCAAAAAAGGAAAAAATAAAAATAAACAAAGTAAGAAAATAAAAAATTAGCGAATCAAAAAATATAAAAAGACAATGAATAAAAATTTCAAATATAAAATGAAAAAAACTATTGGTTCAGAATGTACAAAGAAAAATAAAAAAAATATAACAAACAGAGGAAAAAGATATAAAATATGAAAGATGAAAAATAAAATAAAAGAAAGTGCACAAAAAAAGAAGTTTGAGGTTTTAAAACTACAAAGAAGAAATAAAAAAAGGTGTGAACAAAAAGATTTAAGAAAAAAAATGAAAGTACAAAATATATAAAATAAAATTTGAGAAAAAGAAGAAGAAAATAAAAAATGAAGAGGCAAAAATATGAAATAAAAGAAAAATAAAAAATTTATAGAAAATTTTAAAACAAAGAAAAAAGTGAACAAAAAAGAATGATGGCATATAAAAAAAAGTAAAAAAAAGAAGAAAAATTTGGAAGGAGAAAAAGTTAATGAAAAAAATATAAAAATGCAATAGAAAATAACCAAGAATGATAAAAGAAAAAAAGATAGAAAAATAAAAAATTCTAAAACTTTATAAAAATTTATGAAATTATAAATAAAGAAAGAAAATAAAAAAAGAAAAAAAGGTAAAGCAAAAGAAAAAAGATAAATAAAGCACAAAAAAAACAAAAATACAACAAAAAATATAAAAAGTAAGAAAATAAAAAAAGGACAAAAATTGAATAAAAATTTCAAAAATGAAATGGAATGACAAAATGAAAAAAAAATTAGTTTAAAAAATACAAAAAATTGAAAAACATATAAGACCTAATAATATAAAAAGTCAGAGAAAAAATTAAAAAAGAGCAAAGTTAATGCAAAATAAAAAAAAAAAGTATGAGAATTTAAAAACGCAAATAAGAAATGGAAGGAAATTTGTGGAAAAAAAAAAGAGAAGCAAGAAAAGAATAAAAATGAAAAAGCAAAAGATTTGGAATAAAAAACAGAAAGATAAAAATTTTTAAAACAACAAAAAAATTAAAACAAGTAAAAATGAAAGCATATGAAAAAAAGGCAAAGAGAAGGAAAATTGTGAAGGGAAAAAGTTATTAAAAAAATTACAAAATGGAAAAAAAAAGAAAAAATTAAATTAAGGGAAAAAATTAAATAAAATACGAAAAAAGGGAAAAATAAAAATAAACAAAGAAAGAAAATAAAAAATTAGCGAATCAAAAAAATATAGAAAGACAAAATGAATAAAAATTTCAAATATAAAATGGAAAAAACTTTTAGTTTAGAATGTACAAAGAAAAAGAAAAAAAATAATAGCAAATAGAGGAAAAAGATATAAAATATGAAAGATGAAAAATAAAATAAAAGAAAGCGCACAAAAAAAGAAGTTTGAGGTTTTAAAATTATAAAGAAGAAATAAAAAAAGGTGTGAACACAAAGATTTAAGAAAAAAATACAAAATATATAAAATAAAATTTGAGAAAAAGAAGAAAAAAATTTATAAAAAATTTTAAAACAAAGAAAAAAGCGAACAAAAGAGAATGAAAGCACATAAAAAAAGTAAAAAAAAAGAAGAAAATTTTGAAAAGAGAAAAAGTTAATGAAAAATTATAAAAATGCAATAGAAAATAACCAAGAATGATAAAAAAAAAAAAGATAGAAAAATAAAAAATTCCAAACTTTATAAAAATTTATGAAATTATAAATAAAGAAAGAAAATAAAATAAGAAAAAAATTAAAGCAAAAGAAAAGAGATAAATAAAGCATGAAAAAAGAAAAAAAAAACAAAAATACAACAAAAAATATAAAAAGTAAGAAAATGAAAAAGGACAGAAATTGAATAAAAATTTCAAAAATGAAATGGAATGACAAAATGAAAAAAAATTAGTTTAAAAAATTCAAAAAAATCGAAAAACATATAAGACCTAACAATATAAAAAGTCAGACAAAAAATTAAAAAAGATAAAAGTTAATGTAAAATAAAAAAAAGTATGAGAATTTAAAAACGCAAATAAGAAATGAAAGGAAATTTGTGGAAAAAAAAAAGAGAAGCAAAAAAAGACAAAAGATTTGGAATAAAAAACAGAAAAATAAAAATTTTTCAAATAATGAAAAAATTAAAACAAGTAAAAATGAAAGCATATGAAAAAAAAAAAAAAAGCAAAAAAGAAGGAAAATTGTGAAGGGAAAAAGTTATTAAAAAATTACAAAGTAGAAAAAAAAAGAAAAAAAATAAATTAAGAGAAAAAATTAAATAAAATACGAAAAAAGGAAAAAATAAAAATAAATAAAGAAAGAAAATAAAAAATTAGCGAACCAAAAAAATATAAAAAGACAAAATGAATAGAAATTTCAAATATAAAATGGAAAAAACTTTTAGTTTAGAATGTACAAAGAAAAAAAAAAAAAACAAATAGAGCAAAAAGATATAAAATATGAAAGACGAAAAATAAAATAAAAGAAAGTGCACAAAAAAAGAAGTTTGAGGTTTTAAAATTGTAAAGAAGAAATAAAAAAAAAGGTGTGAACAAAAAGATTTAAGAGAAAAATAAAAAAATGAAAATGCAAAATATATAAAATAAAATTTGAGAAAAAATTGAGAAAAAGAAGAAAAAACTAAAAAATGAAGAGGCAAAAATATGAAATAAAACAGAAAGAAAAAAGTTTATAGAAAATTTAAAAACAAAGAAAAAAGTGAACGAGAGAGAATGAAAGCACATAAAAAAAAGTAAAAAAAAGAAGAAAAATTTGATAGGAGAAAAAGTTAATGAAAAATGTAAAAAATGCAATAGAAAATAACCAAGAATGATAAAAGAAAAAAAGATAGAAAAATAAAAAATTCCAAAACTTTATAAAAATTTATGAAATTATAAATAAAGAAAGAAAATAAAATAAGAAAAAATATTAGAGCAAAAGAAAAAAGATAAATAAAGCACGAAAAAAAATAAAACAAAAAATTATAAAAAGTAAGAAAATGAAAAAGGACAAAAATGAAATGGAATGACAAAATGAAAAAAAAAAATAGTTTAAAAAATAGAAAAGATTGAAAAACATATAAGTTCTAACAATATAAAAAGTTTGAGAATTTAAAAACACAAATAAGAAATGAAAGGAAATTTATGGAAAAAAAAAAAAGAAAAGACAAAAGATTTGGAATAAAAAATAGAAAAATAAAATTTTTAAAACGACGAAAAATTAAAATAAGAAAAAAAATTAAAGGAAAAGAAAAAAGATAAATAAAGCATGAAAAAAGAAAAAAAAAAAAACAAAAATACAACAAAAAATTATAAAAGGTAAGAAAATGAAAGAGTACAAAAAATGAATAAAAATTTCAAAAATGAAATGGAATGACAAAATGAAAATAAAATTAGTTTAAAAATAAAAAAAAAATTGAAAAACATATAAGACCTAACAATATAAAAAGTCAGACAAAAAATTAAAAAAGAGAAAAGTTAATGCAAAATAAAAAAAAGTATGAGAATTTAAAAGCGCAAATAAGAAATGAAAGGAAATTTGAGGAAAGAAAGAGACAAAAGATTTGGAATAAAAAAATAGAAAAATAGAAAATTTTAAAACAACAAAAAAAATTAAAACAAGTAAAAATGAAAGCATATGAAAAAAAAGCAAAAAGAAGGCAAATTATGAAAAGAAAAAGTTATTAAAAAATTACAAAGTAGAAAAAAAAGAAAATAAAAAAATAAATTAAGAGAAAAAATTAAATAAAATACCAAAAAAGGAAAAAATAAAAATAAACAAAGTAAGAAAATAAAAAATTAGCGAATCAAAAAATATAAAAAGACAATGAATAAAAATTTCAAATATAAAATGAAAAAAACTATTGGTTCAGAATGTACAAAGAAAAATAAAAAAAATATAACAAACAGAGGAAAAAGATATAAAATATGAAAGATGAAAAATAAAATAAAAGAAAGTGCACAAAAAAAGAAGTTTGAGGTTTTAAAACTACAAAGAAGAAATAAAAAAAGGTGTGAACAAAAAGATTTAAGAAAAAAAATGAAAGTACAAAATATATAAAATAAAATTTGAGAAAAAGAAGAAGAAAATAAAAAATGAAGAGGCAAAAATATGAAATAAAAGAAAAATAAAAAATTTATAGAAAATTTTAAAACAAAGAAAAAAGTGAACAAAAAAGAATGATGGCATATAAAAAAAAGTAAAAAAAAGAAGAAAAATTTGGAAGGAGAAAAAGTTAATGAAAAAAATATAAAAATGCAATAGAAAATAACCAAGAATGATAAAAGAAAAAAAGATAGAAAAATAAAAAATTCTAAAACTTTATAAAAATTTATGAAATTATAAATAAAGAAAGAAAATAAAAAAAGAAAAAAAGGTAAAGCAAAAGAAAAAAGATAAATAAAGCACAAAAAAAACAAAAATACAACAAAAAATATAAAAAGTAAGAAAATAAAAAAAGGACAAAAATTGAATAAAAATTTCAAAAATGAAATGGAATGACAAAATGAAAAAAAAATTAGTTTAAAAAATACAAAAAATTGAAAAACATATAAGACCTAATAATATAAAAAGTCAGAGAAAAAATTAAAAAAGAGCAAAGTTAATGCAAAATAAAAAAAAAAAGTATGAGAATTTAAAAACGCAAATAAGAAATGGAAGGAAATTTGTGGAAAAAAAAAAGAGAAGCAAGAAAAGAATAAAAATGAAAAAGCAAAAGATTTGGAATAAAAAACAGAAAGATAAAAATTTTTAAAACAACAAAAAAATTAAAACAAGTAAAAATGAAAGCATATGAAAAAAAGGCAAAGAGAAGGAAAATTGTGAAGGGAAAAAGTTATTAAAAAAATTACAAAATGGAAAAAAAAAGAAAAAATTAAATTAAGGGAAAAAATTAAATAAAATACGAAAAAAGGGAAAAATAAAAATAAACAAAGAAAGAAAATAAAAAATTAGCGAATCAAAAAAATATAGAAAGACAAAATGAATAAAAATTTCAAATATAAAATGGAAAAAACTTTTAGTTTAGAATGTACAAAGAAAAAGAAAAAAAATAATAGCAAATAGAGGAAAAAGATATAAAATATGAAAGATGAAAAATAAAATAAAAGAAAGCGCACAAAAAAAGAAGTTTGAGGTTTTAAAATTATAAAGAAGAAATAAAAAAAGGTGTGAACACAAAGATTTAAGAAAAAAATACAAAATATATAAAATAAAATTTGAGAAAAAGAAGAAAAAAATTTATAGAAAATTTTAAAACAAAGAAAAAAGCGAACAAAAGAGAATGAAAGCACATAAAAAAAGTAAAAAAAAAGAAGAAAATTTTGAAAAGAGAAAAAGTTAATGAAAAATTATAAAAATGCAATAGAAAATAACCAAGAATGATAAAAAAAAAAAGATAGAAAAATAAAAAATTCCAAACTTTATAAAAATTTATGAAATTATAAATAAAGAAAGAAAATAAAATAAGAAAAAAATTAAAGCAAAAGAAAAGAGATAAATAAAGCATGAAAAAAGAAAAAAAAAACAAAAATACAACAAAAAATATAAAAAGTAAGAAAATGAAAAAGGACAGAAATTGAATAAAATTTTCAAAAATGAAATGGAATGACAAAATGAAAAAAAATTAGTTTAAAAAATTCAAAAAAATCGAAAAACATATAAGACCTAACAATATAAAAAGTCAGACAAAAAATTAAAAAAGATAAAAGTTAATGTAAAATAAAAAAAAGTATGAGAATTTAAAAACGCAAATAAGAAATGAAAGGAAATTTGTGGAAAAAAAAAGAGAAGCAAAAAAAGACAAAAGATTTGGAATAAAAAACAGAAAAATAAAAATTTTTCAAATAACGAAAAAATTAAAACAAGTAAAAATGAAAGCATATGAAAAAAAAAAAAAGCAAAAAAGAAGGAAAATTGTGAAGGGAAAAAGTTATTAAAAAATTACAAAGTAGAAAAAAAAAGAAAAATAATAAATTAAGAGAAAAAATTAAATAAAATACGAAAAAAGGAAAAAATAAAAATAAATAAAGAAAGAAAATAAAAAATTAGCGAACCAAAAAAATATAAAAAGACAAAATGAATAGAAATTTCAAATATAAAATGGAAAAAACTTTTAGTTTAGAATGTACAAAGAAAAAAAAAAAACAAATAGAGCAAAAAGATATAAAATATGAAAGACGAAAAATAAAATAAAAGAAAGTGCACAAAAAAAGAAGTTTGAGGTTTTAAAATTGTAAAGAAGAAATAAAAAAAAAGGTGTGAACAAAAAGATTTAAGAGAAAAATAAAAAAATGAAAATGCAAAATATATAAAATAAAATTTGAGAAAAAATTGAGAAAAAGAAGAAAAAACTAAAAAATGAAGAGGCAAAAATATGAAATAAAACAGAAAGAAAAAAGTTTATAGAAAATTTAAAAACAAAGAAAAAAGTGAACGAGAGAGAATGAAAGCACATAAAAAAAAGTAAAAAAAAGAAGAAAAATTTGATAGGAGAAAAAGTTAATGAAAAATGTAAAAAATGCAATAGAAAATAACCAAGAATGATAAAAGAAAAAAAGATAGAAAAATAAAAAATTCCAAAACTTTATAAAAATTTATGAAATTATAAATAAAGAAAGAAAATAAAATAAGAAAAAATATTAGAGCAAAAGAAAAAAGATAAATAAAGCACGAAAAAAAATACAACAAAAAATTATAAAAAGTAAGAAAATGAAAAAGGACAAAAATGAAATGGAATGACAAAATGAAAAAAAAAAATAGTTTAAAAAATAGAAAAGATTGAAAAACATATAAGTTCTAACAATATAAAAAGTTTGAGAATTTAAAAACACAAATAAGAAATGAAAGGAAATTTATGGAAAAAAAAAAAAAGAAAAGACAAAAGATTTGGAATAAAAAATAGAAAAATAAAATTTTTAAAACGACGAAAAATTAAAATAAGAAAAAAAATTAAAGGAAAAGAAAAAAGATAAATAAAGCATGAAAAAAGAAAAAAAAAACAAAAATACAACAAAAAATTATAAAAGGTAAGAAAATGAAAGAGTACAAAAAATGAATAAAAATTTCAAAAATGAAATGGAATGACAAAATGAAAATAAAATTAGTTTAAAAATAAAAAAAAAATTGAAAAACATATAAGACCTAACAATATAAAAAGTCAGACAAAAAATTAAAAAAGAGAAAAGTTAATGCAAAATAAAAAAAAGTATGAGAATTTAAAAGCGCAAATAAGAAATGAAAGGAAATTTGAGGAAAGAAAGAGACAAAAGATTTGGAATAAAAAAATAGAAAAATAGAAAATTTTAAAACAACAAAAAAAATTAAAACAAGTAAAAATGAAAGCATATGAAAAAAAAGCAAAAAGAAGGCAAATTATGAAAAGAAAAAGTTATTAAAAAATTACAAAGTAGAAAAAAAAGAAAATAAAAAAATAAATTAAGAGAAAAAATTAAATAAAATACCAAAAAAGGAAAAAATAAAAATAAACAAAGTAAGAAAATAAAAAATTAGCGAATCAAAAAATATAAAAAGACAATGAATAAAAATTTCAAATATAAAATGAAAAAAACTATTGGTTCAGAATGTACAAAGAAAAATAAAAAAAATATAACAAACAGAGGAAAAAGATATAAAATATGAAAGATGAAAAATAAAATAAAAGAAAGTGCACAAAAAAAGAAGTTTGAGGTTTTAAAACTACAAAGAAGAAATAAAAAAAGGTGTGAACAAAAAGATTTAAGAAAAAAAATGAAAGTACAAAATATATAAAATAAAATTTGAGAAAAAGAAGAAGAAAATAAAAAATGAAGAGGCAAAAATATGAAATAAAAGAAAAATAAAAAATTTATAGAAAATTTTAAAACAAAGAAAAAAGTGAACAAAAAAGAATGATGGCATATAAAAAAAAGTAAAAAAAAGAAGAAAAATTTGGAAGGAGAAAAAGTTAATGAAAAAAATATAAAAATGCAATAGAAAATAACCAAGAATGATAAAAGAAAAAAAGATAGAAAAATAAAAAATTCTAAAACTTTATAAAAATTTATGAAATTATAAATAAAGAAAGAAAATAAAAAAAGAAAAAAAGGTAAAGCAAAAGAAAAAAGATAAATAAAGCACAAAAAAAACAAAAATACAACAAAAAATATAAAAAGTAAGAAAATAAAAAAAGGACAAAAATTGAATAAAAATTTCAAAAATGAAATGGAATGACAAAATGAAAAAAAAATTAGTTTAAAAAATACAAAAAATTGAAAAACATATAAGACCTAATAATATAAAAAGTCAGAGAAAAAATTAAAAAAGAGCAAAGTTAATGCAAAATAAAAAAAAAAAGTATGAGAATTTAAAAACGCAAATAAGAAATGGAAGGAAATTTGTGGAAAAAAAAAAGAGAAGCAAGAAAAGAATAAAAATGAAAAAGCAAAAGATTTGGAATAAAAAACAGAAAGATAAAAATTTTTAAAACAACAAAAAAATTAAAACAAGTAAAAATGAAAGCATATGAAAAAAAGGCAAAGAGAAGGAAAATTGTGAAGGGAAAAAGTTATTAAAAAAATTACAAAATGGAAAAAAAAAGAAAAAATTAAATTAAGGGAAAAAATTAAATAAAATACGAAAAAAGGGAAAAATAAAAATAAACAAAGAAAGAAAATAAAAAATTAGCGAATCAAAAAAATATAGAAAGACAAAATGAATAAAAATTTCAAATATAAAATGGAAAAAACTTTTAGTTTAGAATGTACAAAGAAAAAGAAAAAAAATAATAGCAAATAGAGGAAAAAGATATAAAATATGAAAGATGAAAAATAAAATAAAAGAAAGCGCACAAAAAAAGAAGTTTGAGGTTTTAAAATTATAAAGAAGAAATAAAAAAAGGTGTGAACACAAAGATTTAAGAAAAAAATACAAAATATATAAAATAAAATTTGAGAAAAAGAAGAAAAAAATTTATAAAAAATTTTAAAACAAAGAAAAAAGCGAACAAAAGAGAATGAAAGCACATAAAAAAAGTAAAAAAAAAGAAGAAAATTTTGAAAAGAGAAAAAGTTAATGAAAAATTATAAAAATGCAATAGAAAATAACCAAGAATGATAAAAAAAAAAAAGATAGAAAAATAAAAAATTCCAAACTTTATAAAAATTTATGAAATTATAAATAAAGAAAGAAAATAAAATAAGAAAAAAATTAAAGCAAAAGAAAAGAGATAAATAAAGCATGAAAAAAGAAAAAAAAAACAAAAATACAACAAAAAATATAAAAAGTAAGAAAATGAAAAAGGACAGAAATTGAATAAAAATTTCAAAAATGAAATGGAATGACAAAATGAAAAAAAATTAGTTTAAAAAATTCAAAAAAATCGAAAAACATATAAGACCTAACAATATAAAAAGTCAGACAAAAAATTAAAAAAGATAAAAGTTAATGTAAAATAAAAAAAAGTATGAGAATTTAAAAACGCAAATAAGAAATGAAAGGAAATTTGTGGAAAAAAAAAAGAGAAGCAAAAAAAGACAAAAGATTTGGAATAAAAAACAGAAAAATAAAAATTTTTCAAATAATGAAAAAATTAAAACAAGTAAAAATGAAAGCATATGAAAAAAAAAAAAAAAGCAAAAAAGAAGGAAAATTGTGAAGGGAAAAAGTTATTAAAAAATTACAAAGTAGAAAAAAAAAGAAAAAAAATAAATTAAGAGAAAAAATTAAATAAAATACGAAAAAAGGAAAAAATAAAAATAAATAAAGAAAGAAAATAAAAAATTAGCGAACCAAAAAAATATAAAAAGACAAAATGAATAGAAATTTCAAATATAAAATGGAAAAAACTTTTAGTTTAGAATGTACAAAGAAAAAAAAAAAAAACAAATAGAGCAAAAAGATATAAAATATGAAAGACGAAAAATAAAATAAAAGAAAGTGCACAAAAAAAGAAGTTTGAGGTTTTAAAATTGTAAAGAAGAAATAAAAAAAAAGGTGTGAACAAAAAGATTTAAGAGAAAAATAAAAAAATGAAAATGCAAAATATATAAAATAAAATTTGAGAAAAAATTGAGAAAAAGAAGAAAAAACTAAAAAATGAAGAGGCAAAAATATGAAATAAAACAGAAAGAAAAAAGTTTATAGAAAATTTAAAAACAAAGAAAAAAGTGAACGAGAGAGAATGAAAGCACATAAAAAAAAGTAAAAAAAAGAAGAAAAATTTGATAGGAGAAAAAGTTAATGAAAAATGTAAAAAATGCAATAGAAAATAACCAAGAATGATAAAAGAAAAAAAGATAGAAAAATAAAAAATTCCAAAACTTTATAAAAATTTATGAAATTATAAATAAAGAAAGAAAATAAAATAAGAAAAAATATTAGAGCAAAAGAAAAAAGATAAATAAAGCACGAAAAAAAATAAAACAAAAAATTATAAAAAGTAAGAAAATGAAAAAGGACAAAAATGAAATGGAATGACAAAATGAAAAAAAAAAATAGTTTAAAAAATAGAAAAGATTGAAAAACATATAAGTTCTAACAATATAAAAAGTTTGAGAATTTAAAAACACAAATAAGAAATGAAAGGAAATTTATGGAAAAAAAAAAAAGAAAAGACAAAAGATTTGGAATAAAAAATAGAAAAATAAAATTTTTAAAACGACGAAAAATTAAAATAAGAAAAAAAATTAAAGGAAAAGAAAAAAGATAAATAAAGCATGAAAAAAGAAAAAAAAAAAAACAAAAATACAACAAAAAATTATAAAAGGTAAGAAAATGAAAGAGTACAAAAAATGAATAAAAATTTCAAAAATGAAATGGAATGACAAAATGAAAATAAAATTAGTTTAAAAATAAAAAAAAAATTGAAAAACATATAAGACCTAACAATATAAAAAGTCAGACAAAAAATTAAAAAAGAGAAAAGTTAATGCAAAATAAAAAAAAGTATGAGAATTTAAAAGCGCAAATAAGAAATGAAAGGAAATTTGAGGAAAGAAAGAGACAAAAGATTTGGAATAAAAAAATAGAAAAATAGAAAATTTTAAAACAACAAAAAAAATTAAAACAAGTAAAAATGAAAGCATATGAAAAAAAAGCAAAAAGAAGGCAAATTATGAAAAGAAAAAGTTATTAAAAAATTACAAAGTAGAAAAAAAAGAAAATAAAAAAATAAATTAAGAGAAAAAATTAAATAAAATACCAAAAAAGGAAAAAATAAAAATAAACAAAGTAAGAAAATAAAAAATTAGCGAATCAAAAAATATAAAAAGACAATGAATAAAAATTTCAAATATAAAATGAAAAAAACTATTGGTTCAGAATGTACAAAGAAAAATAAAAAAAATATAACAAACAGAGGAAAAAGATATAAAATATGAAAGATGAAAAATAAAATAAAAGAAAGTGCACAAAAAAAGAAGTTTGAGGTTTTAAAACTACAAAGAAGAAATAAAAAAAGGTGTGAACAAAAAGATTTAAGAAAAAAAATGAAAGTACAAAATATATAAAATAAAATTTGAGAAAAAGAAGAAGAAAATAAAAAATGAAGAGGCAAAAATATGAAATAAAAGAAAAATAAAAAATTTATAGAAAATTTTAAAACAAAGAAAAAAGTGAACAAAAAAGAATGATGGCATATAAAAAAAAGTAAAAAAAAGAAGAAAAATTTGGAAGGAGAAAAAGTTAATGAAAAAAATATAAAAATGCAATAGAAAATAACCAAGAATGATAAAAGAAAAAAAGATAGAAAAATAAAAAATTCTAAAACTTTATAAAAATTTATGAAATTATAAATAAAGAAAGAAAATAAAAAAAGAAAAAAAGGTAAAGCAAAAGAAAAAAGATAAATAAAGCACAAAA
Organism: Durio zibethinus; assembly: GCF_047325235.1. Taxonomy (NCBI): domain Eukaryota; kingdom Viridiplantae; phylum Streptophyta; class Magnoliopsida; order Malvales; family Malvaceae; genus Durio; species Durio zibethinus. The sequence continues at coordinate 11,095,487 of NC_143180.1, read as the reverse complement.
AAAACAAAAATACAACAAAAAATATAAAAAGTAAGAAAATAAAAAAAGGACAAAAATTGAATAAAAATTTCAAAAATGAAATGGAATGACAAAATGAAAAAAAAATTAGTTTAAAAAATACAAAAAATTGAAAAACATATAAGACCTAATAATATAAAAAGTCAGAGAAAAAATTAAAAAAGAGCAAAGTTAATGCAAAATAAAAAAAAAAAGTATGAGAATTTAAAAACGCAAATAAGAAATGGAAGGAAATTTGTGGAAAAAAAAAAGAGAAGCAAGAAAAGAATAAAAATGAAAAAGCAAAAGATTTGGAATAAAAAACAGAAAGATAAAAATTTTTAAAACAACAAAAAAATTAAAACAAGTAAAAATGAAAGCATATGAAAAAAAGGCAAAGAGAAGGAAAATTGTGAAGGGAAAAAGTTATTAAAAAAATTACAAAATGGAAAAAAAAAGAAAAAATTAAATTAAGGGAAAAAATTAAATAAAATACGAAAAAAGGGAAAAATAAAAATAAACAAAGAAAGAAAATAAAAAATTAGCGAATCAAAAAAATATAGAAAGACAAAATGAATAAAAATTTCAAATATAAAATGGAAAAAACTTTTAGTTTAGAATGTACAAAGAAAAAGAAAAAAAATAATAGCAAATAGAGGAAAAAGATATAAAATATGAAAGATGAAAAATAAAATAAAAGAAAGCGCACAAAAAAAGAAGTTTGAGGTTTTAAAATTATAAAGAAGAAATAAAAAAAGGTGTGAACACAAAGATTTAAGAAAAAAATACAAAATATATAAAATAAAATTTGAGAAAAAGAAGAAAAAAATTTATAGAAAATTTTAAAACAAAGAAAAAAGCGAACAAAAGAGAATGAAAGCACATAAAAAAAGTAAAAAAAAAGAAGAAAATTTTGAAAAGAGAAAAAGTTAATGAAAAATTATAAAAATGCAATAGAAAATAACCAAGAATGATAAAAAAAAAAAGATAGAAAAATAAAAAATTCCAAACTTTATAAAAATTTATGAAATTATAAATAAAGAAAGAAAATAAAATAAGAAAAAAATTAAAGCAAAAGAAAAGAGATAAATAAAGCATGAAAAAAGAAAAAAAAAACAAAAATACAACAAAAAATATAAAAAGTAAGAAAATGAAAAAGGACAGAAATTGAATAAAATTTTCAAAAATGAAATGGAATGACAAAATGAAAAAAAATTAGTTTAAAAAATTCAAAAAAATCGAAAAACATATAAGACCTAACAATATAAAAAGTCAGACAAAAAATTAAAAAAGATAAAAGTTAATGTAAAATAAAAAAAAGTATGAGAATTTAAAAACGCAAATAAGAAATGAAAGGAAATTTGTGGAAAAAAAAAGAGAAGCAAAAAAAGACAAAAGATTTGGAATAAAAAACAGAAAAATAAAAATTTTTCAAATAACGAAAAAATTAAAACAAGTAAAAATGAAAGCATATGAAAAAAAAAAAAAGCAAAAAAGAAGGAAAATTGTGAAGGGAAAAAGTTATTAAAAAATTACAAAGTAGAAAAAAAAAGAAAAATAATAAATTAAGAGAAAAAATTAAATAAAATACGAAAAAAGGAAAAAATAAAAATAAATAAAGAAAGAAAATAAAAAATTAGCGAACCAAAAAAATATAAAAAGACAAAATGAATAGAAATTTCAAATATAAAATGGAAAAAACTTTTAGTTTAGAATGTACAAAGAAAAAAAAAAAACAAATAGAGCAAAAAGATATAAAATATGAAAGACGAAAAATAAAATAAAAGAAAGTGCACAAAAAAAGAAGTTTGAGGTTTTAAAATTGTAAAGAAGAAATAAAAAAAAAGGTGTGAACAAAAAGATTTAAGAGAAAAATAAAAAAATGAAAATGCAAAATATATAAAATAAAATTTGAGAAAAAATTGAGAAAAAGAAGAAAAAACTAAAAAATGAAGAGGCAAAAATATGAAATAAAACAGAAAGAAAAAAGTTTATAGAAAATTTAAAAACAAAGAAAAAAGTGAACGAGAGAGAATGAAAGCACATAAAAAAAAGTAAAAAAAAGAAGAAAAATTTGATAGGAGAAAAAGTTAATGAAAAATGTAAAAAATGCAATAGAAAATAACCAAGAATGATAAAAGAAAAAAAGATAGAAAAATAAAAAATTCCAAAACTTTATAAAAATTTATGAAATTATAAATAAAGAAAGAAAATAAAATAAGAAAAAATATTAGAGCAAAAGAAAAAAGATAAATAAAGCACGAAAAAAAATACAACAAAAAATTATAAAAAGTAAGAAAATGAAAAAGGACAAAAATGAAATGGAATGACAAAATGAAAAAAAAAAATAGTTTAAAAAATAGAAAAGATTGAAAAACATATAAGTTCTAACAATATAAAAAGTTTGAGAATTTAAAAACACAAATAAGAAATGAAAGGAAATTTATGGAAAAAAAAAAAAAGAAAAGACAAAAGATTTGGAATAAAAAATAGAAAAATAAAATTTTTAAAACGACGAAAAATTAAAATAAGAAAAAAAATTAAAGGAAAAGAAAAAAGATAAATAAAGCATGAAAAAAGAAAAAAAAAACAAAAATACAACAAAAAATTATAAAAGGTAAGAAAATGAAAGAGTACAAAAAATGAATAAAAATTTCAAAAATGAAATGGAATGACAAAATGAAAATAAAATTAGTTTAAAAATAAAAAAAAAATTGAAAAACATATAAGACCTAACAATATAAAAAGTCAGACAAAAAATTAAAAAAGAGAAAAGTTAATGCAAAATAAAAAAAAGTATGAGAATTTAAAAGCGCAAATAAGAAATGAAAGGAAATTTGAGGAAAGAAAGAGACAAAAGATTTGGAATAAAAAAATAGAAAAATAGAAAATTTTAAAACAACAAAAAAAATTAAAACAAGTAAAAATGAAAGCATATGAAAAAAAAGCAAAAAGAAGGCAAATTATGAAAAGAAAAAGTTATTAAAAAATTACAAAGTAGAAAAAAAAGAAAATAAAAAAATAAATTAAGAGAAAAAATTAAATAAAATACCAAAAAAGGAAAAAATAAAAATAAACAAAGTAAGAAAATAAAAAATTAGCGAATCAAAAAATATAAAAAGACAATGAATAAAAATTTCAAATATAAAATGAAAAAAACTATTGGTTCAGAATGTACAAAGAAAAATAAAAAAAATATAACAAACAGAGGAAAAAGATATAAAATATGAAAGATGAAAAATAAAATAAAAGAAAGTGCACAAAAAAAGAAGTTTGAGGTTTTAAAACTACAAAGAAGAAATAAAAAAAGGTGTGAACAAAAAGATTTAAGAAAAAAAATGAAAGTACAAAATATATAAAATAAAATTTGAGAAAAAGAAGAAGAAAATAAAAAATGAAGAGGCAAAAATATGAAATAAAAGAAAAATAAAAAATTTATAGAAAATTTTAAAACAAAGAAAAAAGTGAACAAAAAAGAATGATGGCATATAAAAAAAAGTAAAAAAAAGAAGAAAAATTTGGAAGGAGAAAAAGTTAATGAAAAAAATATAAAAATGCAATAGAAAATAACCAAGAATGATAAAAGAAAAAAAGATAGAAAAATAAAAAATTCTAAAACTTTATAAAAATTTATGAAATTATAAATAAAGAAAGAAAATAAAAAAAGAAAAAAAGGTAAAGCAAAAGAAAAAAGATAAATAAAGCACAAAAAAAACAAAAATACAACAAAAAATATAAAAAGTAAGAAAATAAAAAAAGGACAAAAATTGAATAAAAATTTCAAAAATGAAATGGAATGACAAAATGAAAAAAAAATTAGTTTAAAAAATACAAAAAATTGAAAAACATATAAGACCTAATAATATAAAAAGTCAGAGAAAAAATTAAAAAAGAGCAAAGTTAATGCAAAATAAAAAAAAAAAGTATGAGAATTTAAAAACGCAAATAAGAAATGGAAGGAAATTTGTGGAAAAAAAAAAGAGAAGCAAGAAAAGAATAAAAATGAAAAAGCAAAAGATTTGGAATAAAAAACAGAAAGATAAAAATTTTTAAAACAACAAAAAAATTAAAACAAGTAAAAATGAAAGCATATGAAAAAAAGGCAAAGAGAAGGAAAATTGTGAAGGGAAAAAGTTATTAAAAAAATTACAAAATGGAAAAAAAAAGAAAAAATTAAATTAAGGGAAAAAATTAAATAAAATACGAAAAAAGGGAAAAATAAAAATAAACAAAGAAAGAAAATAAAAAATTAGCGAATCAAAAAAATATAGAAAGACAAAATGAATAAAAATTTCAAATATAAAATGGAAAAAACTTTTAGTTTAGAATGTACAAAGAAAAAGAAAAAAAATAATAGCAAATAGAGGAAAAAGATATAAAATATGAAAGATGAAAAATAAAATAAAAGAAAGCGCACAAAAAAAGAAGTTTGAGGTTTTAAAATTATAAAGAAGAAATAAAAAAAGGTGTGAACACAAAGATTTAAGAAAAAAATACAAAATATATAAAATAAAATTTGAGAAAAAGAAGAAAAAAATTTATAGAAAATTTTAAAACAAAGAAAAAAGCGAACAAAAGAGAATGAAAGCACATAAAAAAAGTAAAAAAAAAGAAGAAAATTTTGAAAAGAGAAAAAGTTAATGAAAAATTATAAAAATGCAATAGAAAATAACCAAGAATGATAAAAAAAAAAAGATAGAAAAATAAAAAATTCCAAACTTTATAAAAATTTATGAAATTATAAATAAAGAAAGAAAATAAAATAAGAAAAAAATTAAAGCAAAAGAAAAGAGATAAATAAAGCATGAAAAAAGAAAAAAAAAACAAAAATACAACAAAAAATATAAAAAGTAAGAAAATGAAAAAGGACAGAAATTGAATAAAATTTTCAAAAATGAAATGGAATGACAAAATGAAAAAAAATTAGTTTAAAAAATTCAAAAAAATCGAAAAACATATAAGACCTAACAATATAAAAAGTCAGACAAAAAATTAAAAAAGATAAAAGTTAATGTAAAATAAAAAAAAGTATGAGAATTTAAAAACGCAAATAAGAAATGAAAGGAAATTTGTGGAAAAAAAAAGAGAAGCAAAAAAAGACAAAAGATTTGGAATAAAAAACAGAAAAATAAAAATTTTTCAAATAACGAAAAAATTAAAACAAGTAAAAATGAAAGCATATGAAAAAAAAAAAAAGCAAAAAAGAAGGAAAATTGTGAAGGGAAAAAGTTATTAAAAAATTACAAAGTAGAAAAAAAAAGAAAAATAATAAATTAAGAGAAAAAATTAAATAAAATACGAAAAAAGGAAAAAATAAAAATAAATAAAGAAAGAAAATAAAAAATTAGCGAACCAAAAAAATATAAAAAGACAAAATGAATAGAAATTTCAAATATAAAATGGAAAAAACTTTTAGTTTAGAATGTACAAAGAAAAAAAAAAAACAAATAGAGCAAAAAGATATAAAATATGAAAGACGAAAAATAAAATAAAAGAAAGTGCACAAAAAAAGAAGTTTGAGGTTTTAAAATTGTAAAGAAGAAATAAAAAAAAAGGTGTGAACAAAAAGATTTAAGAGAAAAATAAAAAAATGAAAATGCAAAATATATAAAATAAAATTTGAGAAAAAATTGAGAAAAAGAAGAAAAAACTAAAAAATGAAGAGGCAAAAATATGAAATAAAACAGAAAGAAAAAAGTTTATAGAAAATTTAAAAACAAAGAAAAAAGTGAACGAGAGAGAATGAAAGCACATAAAAAAAAGTAAAAAAAAGAAGAAAAATTTGATAGGAGAAAAAGTTAATGAAAAATGTAAAAAATGCAATAGAAAATAACCAAGAATGATAAAAGAAAAAAAGATAGAAAAATAAAAAATTCCAAAACTTTATAAAAATTTATGAAATTATAAATAAAGAAAGAAAATAAAATAAGAAAAAATATTAGAGCAAAAGAAAAAAGATAAATAAAGCACGAAAAAAAATACAACAAAAAATTATAAAAAGTAAGAAAATGAAAAAGGACAAAAATGAAATGGAATGACAAAATGAAAAAAAAAAATAGTTTAAAAAATAGAAAAGATTGAAAAACATATAAGTTCTAACAATATAAAAAGTTTGAGAATTTAAAAACACAAATAAGAAATGAAAGGAAATTTATGGAAAAAAAAAAAAAGAAAAGACAAAAGATTTGGAATAAAAAATAGAAAAATAAAATTTTTAAAACGACGAAAAATTAAAATAAGAAAAAAAATTAAAGGAAAAGAAAAAAGATAAATAAAGCATGAAAAAAGAAAAAAAAAACAAAAATACAACAAAAAATTATAAAAGGTAAGAAAATGAAAGAGTACAAAAAATGAATAAAAATTTCAAAAATGAAATGGAATGACAAAATGAAAATAAAATTAGTTTAAAAATAAAAAAAAAATTGAAAAACATATAAGACCTAACAATATAAAAAGTCAGACAAAAAATTAAAAAAGAGAAAAGTTAATGCAAAATAAAAAAAAGTATGAGAATTTAAAAGCGCAAATAAGAAATGAAAGGAAATTTGAGGAAAGAAAGAGACAAAAGATTTGGAATAAAAAAATAGAAAAATAGAAAATTTTAAAACAACAAAAAAAATTAAAACAAGTAAAAATGAAAGCATATGAAAAAAAAGCAAAAAGAAGGCAAATTATGAAAAGAAAAAGTTATTAAAAAATTACAAAGTAGAAAAAAAAGAAAATAAAAAAATAAATTAAGAGAAAAAATTAAATAAAATACCAAAAAAGGAAAAAATAAAAATAAACAAAGTAAGAAAATAAAAAATTAGCGAATCAAAAAATATAAAAAGACAATGAATAAAAATTTCAAATATAAAATGAAAAAAACTATTGGTTCAGAATGTACAAAGAAAAATAAAAAAAATATAACAAACAGAGGAAAAAGATATAAAATATGAAAGATGAAAAATAAAATAAAAGAAAGTGCACAAAAAAAGAAGTTTGAGGTTTTAAAACTACAAAGAAGAAATAAAAAAAGGTGTGAACAAAAAGATTTAAGAAAAAAAATGAAAGTACAAAATATATAAAATAAAATTTGAGAAAAAGAAGAAGAAAATAAAAAATGAAGAGGCAAAAATATGAAATAAAAGAAAAATAAAAAATTTATAGAAAATTTTAAAACAAAGAAAAAAGTGAACAAAAAAGAATGATGGCATATAAAAAAAAGTAAAAAAAAGAAGAAAAATTTGGAAGGAGAAAAAGTTAATGAAAAAAATATAAAAATGCAATAGAAAATAACCAAGAATGATAAAAGAAAAAAAGATAGAAAAATAAAAAATTCTAAAACTTTATAAAAATTTATGAAATTATAAATAAAGAAAGAAAATAAAAAAAGAAAAAAAGGTAAAGCAAAAGAAAAAAGATAAATAAAGCACAAAAAAAACAAAAATACAACAAAAAATATAAAAAGTAAGAAAATAAAAAAAGGACAAAAATTGAATAAAAATTTCAAAAATGAAATGGAATGACAAAATGAAAAAAAAATTAGTTTAAAAAATACAAAAAATTGAAAAACATATAAGACCTAATAATATAAAAAGTCAGAGAAAAAATTAAAAAAGAGCAAAGTTAATGCAAAATAAAAAAAAAAAGTATGAGAATTTAAAAACGCAAATAAGAAATGGAAGGAAATTTGTGGAAAAAAAAAAAAGCGAAGCAAGAAAAGAATAAAAATGAAAAAGCAAAAGATTTGGAATAAAAAACAGAAAGATAAAAATTTTTAAAACAACAAAAAAATTAAAACAAGTAAAAATGAAAGCATATGAAAAAAAGGCAAAGAGAAGGAAAATTGTGAAGGGAAAAAGTTATTAAAAAAATTACAAAATGGAAAAAAAAAGAAAAAATTAAATTAAGGGAAAAAATTAAATAAAATACGAAAAAAGGGAAAAATAAAAATAAACAAAGAAAGAAAATAAAAAATTAGCGAATCAAAAAAATATAGAAAGACAAAATGAATAAAAATTTCAAATATAAAATGGAAAAAACTTTTAGTTTAGAATGTACAAAGAAAAAGAAAAAAAATAATAGCAAATAGAGGAAAAAGATATAAAATATGAAAGATGAAAAATAAAATAAAAGAAAGCGCACAAAAAAAGAAGTTTGAGGTTTTAAAATTATAAAGAAGAAATAAAAAAAGGTGTGAACACAAAGATTTAAGAAAAAAATACAAAATATATAAAATAAAATTTGAGAAAAAGAAGAAAAAAATTTATAGAAAATTTTAAAACAAAGAAAAAAGCGAACAAAAGAGAATGAAAGCACATAAAAAAAGTAAAAAAAAAGAAGAAAATTTTGAAAAGAGAAAAAGTTAATGAAAAATTATAAAAATGCAATAGAAAATAACCAAGAATGATAAAAAAAAAAAGATAGAAAAATAAAAAATTCCAAACTTTATAAAAATTTATGAAATTATAAATAAAGAAAGAAAATAAAATAAGAAAAAAATTAAAGCAAAAGAAAAGAGATAAATAAAGCATGAAAAAAGAAAAAAAAAACAAAAATACAACAAAAAATATAAAAAGTAAGAAAATGAAAAAGGACAGAAATTGAATAAAATTTTCAAAAATGAAATGGAATGACAAAATGAAAAAAAATTAGTTTAAAAAATTCAAAAAAATCGAAAAACATATAAGACCTAACAATATAAAAAGTCAGACAAAAAATTAAAAAAGATAAAAGTTAATGTAAAATAAAAAAAAGTATGAGAATTTAAAAACGCAAATAAGAAATGAAAGGAAATTTGTGGAAAAAAAAAGAGAAGCAAAAAAAGACAAAAGATTTGGAATAAAAAACAGAAAAATAAAAATTTTTCAAATAACGAAAAAATTAAAACAAGTAAAAATGAAAGCATATGAAAAAAAAAAAAAGCAAAAAAGAAGGAAAATTGTGAAGGGAAAAAGTTATTAAAAAATTACAAAGTAGAAAAAAAAAGAAAAATAATAAATTAAGAGAAAAAATTAAATAAAATACGAAAAAAGGAAAAAATAAAAATAAATAAAGAAAGAAAATAAAAAATTAGCGAACCAAAAAAATATAAAAAGACAAAATGAATAGAAATTTCAAATATAAAATGGAAAAAACTTTTAGTTTAGAATGTACAAAGAAAAAAAAAAAACAAATAGAGCAAAAAGATATAAAATATGAAAGACGAAAAATAAAATAAAAGAAAGTGCACAAAAAAAGAAGTTTGAGGTTTTAAAATTGTAAAGAAGAAATAAAAAAAAAGGTGTGAACAAAAAGATTTAAGAGAAAAATAAAAAAATGAAAATGCAAAATATATAAAATAAAATTTGAGAAAAAATTGAGAAAAAGAAGAAAAAACTAAAAAATGAAGAGGCAAAAATATGAAATAAAACAGAAAGAAAAAAGTTTATAGAAAATTTAAAAACAAAGAAAAAAGTGAACGAGAGAGAATGAAAGCACATAAAAAAAAGTAAAAAAAAGAAGAAAAATTTGATAGGAGAAAAAGTTAATGAAAAATGTAAAAAATGCAATAGAAAATAACCAAGAATGATAAAAGAAAAAAAGATAGAAAAATAAAAAATTCCAAAACTTTATAAAAATTTATGAAATTATAAATAAAGAAAGAAAATAAAATAAGAAAAAATATTAGAGCAAAAGAAAAAAGATAAATAAAGCACGAAAAAAAATACAACAAAAAATTATAAAAAGTAAGAAAATGAAAAAGGACAAAAATGAAATGGAATGACAAAATGAAAAAAAAAAATAGTTTAAAAAATAGAAAAGATTGAAAAACATATAAGTTCTAACAATATAAAAAGTTTGAGAATTTAAAAACACAAATAAGAAATGAAAGGAAATTTATGGAAAAAAAAAAAAAGAAAAGACAAAAGATTTGGAATAAAAAATAGAAAAATAAAATTTTTAAAACGACGAAAAATTAAAATAAGAAAAAAAATTAAAGGAAAAGAAAAAAGATAAATAAAGCATGAAAAAAGAAAAAAAAAACAAAAATACAACAAAAAATTATAAAAGGTAAGAAAATGAAAGAGTACAAAAAATGAATAAAAATTTCAAAAATGAAATGGAATGACAAAATGAAAATAAAATTAGTTTAAAAATAAAAAAAAAATTGAAAAACATATAAGACCTAACAATATAAAAAGTCAGACAAAAAATTAAAAAAGAGAAAAGTTAATGCAAAATAAAAAAAAGTATGAGAATTTAAAAGCGCAAATAAGAAATGAAAGGAAATTTGAGGAAAGAAAGAGACAAAAGATTTGGAATAAAAAAATAGAAAAATAGAAAATTTTAAAACAACAAAAAAAATTAAAACAAGTAAAAATGAAAGCATATGAAAAAAAAGCAAAAAGAAGGCAAATTATGAAAAGAAAAAGTTATTAAAAAATTACAAAGTAGAAAAAAAAGAAAATAAAAAAATAAATTAAGAGAAAAAATTAAATAAAATACCAAAAAAGGAAAAAATAAAAATAAACAAAGTAAGAAAATAAAAAATTAGCGAATCAAAAAATATAAAAAGACAATGAATAAAAATTTCAAATATAAAATGAAAAAAACTATTGGTTCAGAATGTACAAAGAAAAATAAAAAAAATATAACAAACAGAGGAAAAAGATATAAAATATGAAAGATGAAAAATAAAATAAAAGAAAGTGCACAAAAAAAGAAGTTTGAGGTTTTAAAACTACAAAGAAGAAATAAAAAAAGGTGTGAACAAAAAGATTTAAGAAAAAAAATGAAAGTACAAAATATATAAAATAAAATTTGAGAAAAAGAAGAAGAAAATAAAAAATGAAGAGGCAAAAATATGAAATAAAAGAAAAATAAAAAATTTATAGAAAATTTTAAAACAAAGAAAAAAGTGAACAAAAAAGAATGATGGCATATAAAAAAAAGTAAAAAAAAGAAGAAAAATTTGGAAGGAGAAAAAGTTAATGAAAAAAATATAAAAATGCAATAGAAAATAACCAAGAATGATAAAAGAAAAAAAGATAGAAAAATAAAAAATTCTAAAACTTTATAAAAATTTATGAAATTATAAATAAAGAAAGAAAATAAAAAAAGAAAAAAAGGTAAAGCAAAAGAAAAAAGATAAATAAAGCACAAAAAAAACAAAAATACAACAAAAAATATAAAAAGTAAGAAAATAAAAAAAGGACAAAAATTGAATAAAAATTTCAAAAATGAAATGGAATGACAAAATGAAAAAAAAATTAGTTTAAAAAATACAAAAAATTGAAAAACATATAAGACCTAATAATATAAAAAGTCAGAGAAAAAATTAAAAAAGAGCAAAGTTAATGCAAAATAAAAAAAAAAAGTATGAGAATTTAAAAACGCAAATAAGAAATGGAAGGAAATTTGTGGAAAAAAAAAAAGCGAAGCAAGAAAAGAATAAAAATGAAAAAGCAAAAGATTTGGAATAAAAAACAGAAAGATAAAAATTTTTAAAACAACAAAAAAATTAAAACAAGTAAAAATGAAAGCATATGAAAAAAAGGCAAAGAGAAGGAAAATTGTGAAGGGAAAAAGTTATTAAAAAAATTACAAAATGGAAAAAAAAAGAAAAAATTAAATTAAGGGAAAAAATTAAATAAAATACGAAAAAAGGGAAAAATAAAAATAAACAAAGAAAGAAAATAAAAAATTAGCGAATCAAAAAAATATAGAAAGACAAAATGAATAAAAATTTCAAATATAAAATGGAAAAAACTTTTAGTTTAGAATGTACAAAGAAAAAGAAAAAAAATAATAGCAAATAGAGGAAAAAGATATAAAATATGAAAGATGAAAAATAAAATAAAAGAAAGCGCACAAAAAAAGAAGTTTGAGGTTTTAAAATTATAAAGAAGAAATAAAAAAAGGTGTGAACACAAAGATTTAAGAAAAAAATACAAAATATATAAAATAAAATTTGAGAAAAAGAAGAAAAAAATTTATAGAAAATTTTAAAACAAAGAAAAAAGCGAACAAAAGAGAATGAAAGCACATAAAAAAAGTAAAAAAAAAGAAGAAAATTTTGAAAAGAGAAAAAGTTAATGAAAAATTATAAAAATGCAATAGAAAATAACCAAGAATGATAAAAAAAAAAAGATAGAAAAATAAAAAATTCCAAACTTTATAAAAATTTATGAAATTATAAATAAAGAAAGAAAATAAAATAAGAAAAAAATTAAAGCAAAAGAAAAGAGATAAATAAAGCATGAAAAAAGAAAAAAAAAACAAAAATACAACAAAAAATATAAAAAGTAAGAAAATGAAAAAGGACAGAAATTGAATAAAATTTTCAAAAATGAAATGGAATGACAAAATGAAAAAAAATTAGTTTAAAAAATTCAAAAAAATCGAAAAACATATAAGACCTAACAATATAAAAAGTCAGACAAAAAATTAAAAAAGATAAAAGTTAATGTAAAATAAAAAAAAGTATGAGAATTTAAAAACGCAAATAAGAAATGAAAGGAAATTTGTGGAAAAAAAAAGAGAAGCAAAAAAAGACAAAAGATTTGGAATAAAAAACAGAAAAATAAAAATTTTTCAAATAACGAAAAAATTAAAACAAGTAAAAATGAAAGCATATGAAAAAAAAAAAAAGCAAAAAAGAAGGAAAATTGTGAAGGGAAAAAGTTATTAAAAAATTACAAAGTAGAAAAAAAAAGAAAAATAATAAATTAAGAGAAAAAATTAAATAAAATACGAAAAAAGGAAAAAATAAAAATAAATAAAGAAAGAAAATAAAAAATTAGCGAACCAAAAAAATATAAAAAGACAAAATGAATAGAAATTTCAAATATAAAATGGAAAAAACTTTTAGTTTAGAATGTACAAAGAAAAAAAAAAAACAAATAGAGCAAAAAGATATAAAATATGAAAGACGAAAAATAAAATAAAAGAAAGTGCACAAAAAAAGAAGTTTGAGGTTTTAAAATTGTAAAGAAGAAATAAAAAAAAAGGTGTGAACAAAAAGATTTAAGAGAAAAATAAAAAAATGAAAATGCAAAATATATAAAATAAAATTTGAGAAAAAATTGAGAAAAAGAAGAAAAAACTAAAAAATGAAGAGGCAAAAATATGAAATAAAACAGAAAGAAAAAAGTTTATAGAAAATTTAAAAACAAAGAAAAAAGTGAACGAGAGAGAATGAAAGCACATAAAAAAAAGTAAAAAAAAGAAGAAAAATTTGATAGGAGAAAAAGTTAATGAAAAATGTAAAAAATGCAATAGAAAATAACCAAGAATGATAAAAGAAAAAAAGATAGAAAAATAAAAAATTCCAAAACTTTATAAAAATTTATGAAATTATAAATAAAGAAAGAAAATAAAATAAGAAAAAATATTAGAGCAAAAGAAAAAAGATAAATAAAGCACGAAAAAAAATACAACAAAAAATTATAAAAAGTAAGAAAATGAAAAAGGACAAAAATGAAATGGAATGACAAAATGAAAAAAAAAAATAGTTTAAAAAATAGAAAAGATTGAAAAACATATAAGTTCTAACAATATAAAAAGTTTGAGAATTTAAAAACACAAATAAGAAATGAAAGGAAATTTATGGAAAAAAAAAAAAAGAAAAGACAAAAGATTTGGAATAAAAAATAGAAAAATAAAATTTTTAAAACGACGAAAAATTAAAATAAGAAAAAAAATTAAAGGAAAAGAAAAAAGATAAATAAAGCATGAAAAAAGAAAAAAAAAACAAAAATACAACAAAAAATTATAAAAGGTAAGAAAATGAAAGAGTACAAAAAATGAATAAAAATTTCAAAAATGAAATGGAATGACAAAATGAAAATAAAATTAGTTTAAAAATAAAAAAAAAATTGAAAAACATATAAGACCTAACAATATAAAAAGTCAGACAAAAAATTAAAAAAGAGAAAAGTTAATGCAAAATAAAAAAAAGTATGAGAATTTAAAAGCGCAAATAAGAAATGAAAGGAAATTTGAGGAAAGAAAGAGACAAAAGATTTGGAATAAAAAAATAGAAAAATAGAAAATTTTAAAACAACAAAAAAAATTAAAACAAGTAAAAATGAAAGCATATGAAAAAAAAGCAAAAAGAAGGCAAATTATGAAAAGAAAAAGTTATTAAAAAATTACAAAGTAGAAAAAAAAGAAAATAAAAAAATAAATTAAGAGAAAAAATTAAATAAAATACCAAAAAAGGAAAAAATAAAAATAAACAAAGTAAGAAAATAAAAAATTAGCGAATCAAAAAATATAAAAAGACAATGAATAAAAATTTCAAATATAAAATGAAAAAAACTATTGGTTCAGAATGTACAAAGAAAAATAAAAAAAATATAACAAACAGAGGAAAAAGATATAAAATATGAAAGATGAAAAATAAAATAAAAGAAAGTGCACAAAAAAAGAAGTTTGAGGTTTTAAAACTACAAAGAAGAAATAAAAAAAGGTGTGAACAAAAAGATTTAAGAAAAAAAATGAAAGTACAAAATATATAAAATAAAATTTGAGAAAAAGAAGAAGAAAATAAAAAATGAAGAGGCAAAAATATGAAATAAAAGAAAAATAAAAAATTTATAGAAAATTTTAAAACAAAGAAAAAAGTGAACAAAAAAGAATGATGGCATATAAAAAAAAGTAAAAAAAAGAAGAAAAATTTGGAAGGAGAAAAAGTTAATGAAAAAAATATAAAAATGCAATAGAAAATAACCAAGAATGATAAAAGAAAAAAAGATAGAAAAATAAAAAATTCTAAAACTTTATAAAAATTTATGAAATTATAAATAAAGAAAGAAAATAAAAAAAGAAAAAAAGGTAAAGCAAAAGAAAAAAGATAAATAAAGCACAAAAAAAACAAAAATACAACAAAAAATATAAAAAGTAAGAAAATAAAAAAAGGACAAAAATTGAATAAAAATTTCAAAAATGAAATGGAATGACAAAATGAAAAAAAAATTAGTTTAAAAAATACAAAAAATTGAAAAACATATAAGACCTAATAATATAAAAAGTCAGAGAAAAAATTAAAAAAGAGCAAAGTTAATGCAAAATAAAAAAAAAAAGTATGAGAATTTAAAAACGCAAATAAGAAATGAAAGGAAATTTGTGGAAAAAAAAAAAAGAGAAGCAAGAAAAGAATAAAAATGAAAAAGCAAAAGATTTGGAATAAAAAACAGAAAGATAAAAATTTTTAAAACAACAAAAAAATTAAAACAAGTAAAAATGAAAGCATATGAAAAAAAGGCAAAGAGAAGGAAAATTGTGAAGGGAAAAAGTTATTAAAAAAATTACAAAATGGAAAAAAAAAGAAAAAATTAAATTAAGGGAAAAAATTAAATAAAATACGAAAAAAGGGAAAAATAAAAATAAACAAAGAAAGAAAATAAAAAATTAGCGAATCAAAAAAATATAGAAAGACAAAATGAATAAAAATTTCAAATATAAAATGGAAAAAACTTTTAGTTTAGAATGTACAAAGAAAAAGAAAAAAAATAATAGCAAATAGAGGAAAAAGATATAAAATATGAAAGATGAAAAATAAAATAAAAGAAAGCGCACAAAAAAAGAAGTTTGAGGTTTTAAAATTATAAAGAAGAAATAAAAAAAGGTGTGAACACAAAGATTTAAGAAAAAAATACAAAATATATAAAATAAAATTTGAGAAAAAGAAGAAAAAAATTTATAGAAAATTTTAAAACAAAGAAAAAAGCGAACAAAAGAGAATGAAAGCACATAAAAAAAGTAAAAAAAAAGAAGAAAATTTTGAAAAGAGAAAAAGTTAATGAAAAATTATAAAAATGCAATAGAAAATAACCAAGAATGATAAAAAAAAAAAGATAGAAAAATAAAAAATTCCAAACTTTATAAAAATTTATGAAATTATAAATAAAGAAAGAAAATAAAATAAGAAAAAAATTAAAGCAAAAGAAAAGAGATAAATAAAGCATGAAAAAAGAAAAAAAAAACAAAAATACAACAAAAAATATAAAAAGTAAGAAAATGAAAAAGGACAGAAATTGAATAAAATTTTCAAAAATGAAATGGAATGACAAAATGAAAAAAAATTAGTTTAAAAAATTCAAAAAAATCGAAAAACATATAAGACCTAACAATATAAAAAGTCAGACAAAAAATTAAAAAAGATAAAAGTTAATGTAAAATAAAAAAAAGTATGAGAATTTAAAAACGCAAATAAGAAATGAAAGGAAATTTGTGGAAAAAAAAAGAGAAGCAAAAAAAGACAAAAGATTTGGAATAAAAAACAGAAAAATAAAAATTTTTCAAATAACGAAAAAATTAAAACAAGTAAAAATGAAAGCATATGAAAAAAAAAAAAAGCAAAAAAGAAGGAAAATTGTGAAGGGAAAAAGTTATTAAAAAATTACAAAGTAGAAAAAAAAAGAAAAATAATAAATTAAGAGAAAAAATTAAATAAAATACGAAAAAAGGAAAAAATAAAAATAAATAAAGAAAGAAAATAAAAAATTAGCGAACCAAAAAAATATAAAAAGACAAAATGAATAGAAATTTCAAATATAAAATGGAAAAAACTTTTAGTTTAGAATGTACAAAGAAAAAAAAAAAACAAATAGAGCAAAAAGATATAAAATATGAAAGACGAAAAATAAAATAAAAGAAAGTGCACAAAAAAAGAAGTTTGAGGTTTTAAAATTGTAAAGAAGAAATAAAAAAAAAGGTGTGAACAAAAAGATTTAAGAGAAAAATAAAAAAATGAAAATGCAAAATATATAAAATAAAATTTGAGAAAAAATTGAGAAAAAGAAGAAAAAACTAAAAAATGAAGAGGCAAAAATATGAAATAAAACAGAAAGAAAAAAGTTTATAGAAAATTTAAAAACAAAGAAAAAAGTGAACGAGAGAGAATGAAAGCACATAAAAAAAAGTAAAAAAAAGAAGAAAAATTTGATAGGAGAAAAAGTTAATGAAAAATGTAAAAAATGCAATAGAAAATAACCAAGAATGATAAAAGAAAAAAAGATAGAAAAATAAAAAATTCCAAAACTTTATAAAAATTTATGAAATTATAAATAAAGAAAGAAAATAAAATAAGAAAAAATATTAGAGCAAAAGAAAAAAGATAAATAAAGCACGAAAAAAAATACAACAAAAAATTATAAAAAGTAAGAAAATGAAAAAGGACAAAAATGAAATGGAATGACAAAATGAAAAAAAAAAATAGTTTAAAAAATAGAAAAGATTGAAAAACATATAAGTTCTAACAATATAAAAAGTTTGAGAATTTAAAAACACAAATAAGAAATGAAAGGAAATTTATGGAAAAAAAAAAAAAGAAAAGACAAAAGATTTGGAATAAAAAATAGAAAAATAAAATTTTTAAAACGACGAAAAATTAAAATAAGAAAAAAAATTAAAGGAAAAGAAAAAAGATAAATAAAGCATGAAAAAAGAAAAAAAAAACAAAAATACAACAAAAAATTATAAAAGGTAAGAAAATGAAAGAGTACAAAAAATGAATAAAAATTTCAAAAATGAAATGGAATGACAAAATGAAAATAAAATTAGTTTAAAAATAAAAAAAAAATTGAAAAACATATAAGACCTAACAATATAAAAAGTCAGACAAAAAATTAAAAAAGAGAAAAGTTAATGCAAAATAAAAAAAAGTATGAGAATTTAAAAGCGCAAATAAGAAATGAAAGGAAATTTGAGGAAAGAAAGAGACAAAAGATTTGGAATAAAAAAATAGAAAAATAGAAAATTTTAAAACAACAAAAAAAATTAAAACAAGTAAAAATGAAAGCATATGAAAAAAAAGCAAAAAGAAGGCAAATTATGAAAAGAAAAAGTTATTAAAAAATTACAAAGTAGAAAAAAAAGAAAATAAAAAAATAAATTAAGAGAAAAAATTAAATAAAATACCAAAAAAGGAAAAAATAAAAATAAACAAAGTAAGAAAATAAAAAATTAGCGAATCAAAAAATATAAAAAGACAATGAATAAAAATTTCAAATATAAAATGAAAAAAACTATTGGTTCAGAATGTACAAAGAAAAATAAAAAAAATATAACAAACAGAGGAAAAAGATATAAAATATGAAAGATGAAAAATAAAATAAAAGAAAGTGCACAAAAAAAGAAGTTTGAGGTTTTAAAACTACAAAGAAGAAATAAAAAAAGGTGTGAACAAAAAGATTTAAGAAAAAAAATGAAAGTACAAAATATATAAAATAAAATTTGAGAAAAAGAAGAAGAAAATAAAAAATGAAGAGGCAAAAATATGAAATAAAAGAAAAATAAAAAATTTATAGAAAATTTTAAAACAAAGAAAAAAGTGAACAAAAAAGAATGATGGCATATAAAAAAAAGTAAAAAAAAGAAGAAAAATTTGGAAGGAGAAAAAGTTAATGAAAAAAATATAAAAATGCAATAGAAAATAACCAAGAATGATAAAAGAAAAAAAGATAGAAAAATAAAAAATTCTAAAACTTTATAAAAATTTATGAAATTATAAATAAAGAAAGAAAATAAAAAAAGAAAAAAAGGTAAAGCAAAAGAAAAAAGATAAATAAAGCACAAAAAAAACAAAAATACAACAAAAAATATAAAAAGTAAGAAAATAAAAAAAGGACAAAAATTGAATAAAAATTTCAAAAATGAAATGGAATGACAAAATGAAAAAAAAATTAGTTTAAAAAATACAAAAAATTGAAAAACATATAAGACCTAATAATATAAAAAGTCAGAGAAAAAATTAAAAAAGAGCAAAGTTAATGCAAAATAAAAAAAAAAAGTATGAGAATTTAAAAACGCAAATAAGAAATGAAAGGAAATTTGTGGAAAAAAAAAAAAGAGAAGCAAGAAAAGAATAAAAATGAAAAAGCAAAAGATTTGGAATAAAAAACAGAAAGATAAAAATTTTTAAAACAACAAAAAAATTAAAACAAGTAAAAATGAAAGCATATGAAAAAAAGGCAAAGAGAAGGAAAATTGTGAAGGGAAAAAGTTATTAAAAAAATTACAAAATGGAAAAAAAAAGAAAAAATTAAATTAAGGGAAAAAATTAAATAAAATACGAAAAAAGGGAAAAATAAAAATAAACAAAGAAAGAAAATAAAAAATTAGCGAATCAAAAAAATATAGAAAGACAAAATGAATAAAAATTTCAAATATAAAATGGAAAAAACTTTTAGTTTAGAATGTACAAAGAAAAAGAAAAAAAATAATAGCAAATAGAGGAAAAAGATATAAAATATGAAAGATGAAAAATAAAATAAAAGAAAGCGCACAAAAAAAGAAGTTTGAGGTTTTAAAATTATAAAGAAGAAATAAAAAAAGGTGTGAACACAAAGATTTAAGAAAAAAATACAAAATATATAAAATAAAATTTGAGAAAAAGAAGAAAAAAATTTATAGAAAATTTTAAAACAAAGAAAAAAGCGAACAAAAGAGAATGAAAGCACATAAAAAAAGTAAAAAAAAAGAAGAAAATTTTGAAAAGAGAAAAAGTTAATGAAAAATTATAAAAATGCAATAGAAAATAACCAAGAATGATAAAAAAAAAAAGATAGAAAAATAAAAAATTCCAAACTTTATAAAAATTTATGAAATTATAAATAAAGAAAGAAAATAAAATAAGAAAAAAATTAAAGCAAAAGAAAAGAGATAAATAAAGCATGAAAAAAGAAAAAAAAAACAAAAATACAACAAAAAATATAAAAAGTAAGAAAATGAAAAAGGACAGAAATTGAATAAAATTTTCAAAAATGAAATGGAATGACAAAATGAAAAAAAATTAGTTTAAAAAATTCAAAAAAATCGAAAAACATATAAGACCTAACAATATAAAAAGTCAGACAAAAAATTAAAAAAGATAAAAGTTAATGTAAAATAAAAAAAAGTATGAGAATTTAAAAACGCAAATAAGAAATGAAAGGAAATTTGTGGAAAAAAAAAGAGAAGCAAAAAAAGACAAAAGATTTGGAATAAAAAACAGAAAAATAAAAATTTTTCAAATAACGAAAAAATTAAAACAAGTAAAAATGAAAGCATATGAAAAAAAAAAAAAGCAAAAAAGAAGGAAAATTGTGAAGGGAAAAAGTTATTAAAAAATTACAAAGTAGAAAAAAAAAGAAAAATAATAAATTAAGAGAAAAAATTAAATAAAATACGAAAAAAGGAAAAAATAAAAATAAATAAAGAAAGAAAATAAAAAATTAGCGAACCAAAAAAATATAAAAAGACAAAATGAATAGAAATTTCAAATATAAAATGGAAAAAACTTTTAGTTTAGAATGTACAAAGAAAAAAAAAAAACAAATAGAGCAAAAAGATATAAAATATGAAAGACGAAAAATAAAATAAAAGAAAGTGCACAAAAAAAGAAGTTTGAGGTTTTAAAATTGTAAAGAAGAAATAAAAAAAAAGGTGTGAACAAAAAGATTTAAGAGAAAAATAAAAAAATGAAAATGCAAAATATATAAAATAAAATTTGAGAAAAAATTGAGAAAAAGAAGAAAAAACTAAAAAATGAAGAGGCAAAAATATGAAATAAAACAGAAAGAAAAAAGTTTATAGAAAATTTAAAAACAAAGAAAAAAGTGAACGAGAGAGAATGAAAGCACATAAAAAAAAGTAAAAAAAAGAAGAAAAATTTGATAGGAGAAAAAGTTAATGAAAAATGTAAAAAATGCAATAGAAAATAACCAAGAATGATAAAAGAAAAAAAGATAGAAAAATAAAAAATTCCAAAACTTTATAAAAATTTATGAAATTATAAATAAAGAAAGAAAATAAAATAAGAAAAAATATTAGAGCAAAAGAAAAAAGATAAATAAAGCACGAAAAAAAATACAACAAAAAATTATAAAAAGTAAGAAAATGAAAAAGGACAAAAATGAAATGGAATGACAAAATGAAAAAAAAAAAAAAGTTTAAAAAATAGAAAAGATTGAAAAACATATAAGTTCTAACAATATAAAAAGTTTGAGAATTTAAAAACACAAATAAGAAATGAAAGGAAATTTATGGAAAAAAAAAAAGAAAAGACAAAAGATTTGGAATAAAAAATAGAAAAATAAAATTTTTAAAACGACGAAAAATTAAAATAAGAAAAAAAATTAAAGGAAAAGAAAAAAGATAAATAAAGCATGAAAAAAGAAAAAAAAAACAAAAATACAACAAAAAATTATAAAAGGTAAGAAAATGAAAGAGTACAAAAAATGAATAAAAATTTCAAAAATGAAATGGAATGACAAAATGAAAATAAAATTAGTTTAAAAATAAAAAAAAAATTGAAAAACATATAAGACCTAACAATATAAAAAGTCAGACAAAAAATTAAAAAAGAGAAAAGTTAATGCAAAATAAAAAAAAGTATGAGAATTTAAAAGCGCAAATAAGAAATGAAAGGAAATTTGAGGAAAGAAAGAGACAAAAGATTTGGAATAAAAAAATAGAAAAATAGAAAATTTTAAAACAACAAAAAAAATTAAAACAAGTAAAAATGAAAGCATATGAAAAAAAAGCAAAAAGAAGGCAAATTATGAAAAGAAAAAGTTATTAAAAAATTACAAAGTAGAAAAAAAAGAAAATAAAAAAATAAATTAAGAGAAAAAATTAAATAAAATACCAAAAAAGGAAAAAATAAAAATAAACAAAGTAAGAAAATAAAAAATTAGCGAATCAAAAAATATAAAAAGACAATGAATAAAAATTTCAAATATAAAATGAAAAAAACTATTGGTTCAGAATGTACAAAGAAAAATAAAAAAAAATATAACAAACAGAGGAAAAAGATATAAAATATGAAAGATGAAAAATAAAATAAAAGAAAGTGCACAAAAAAAGAAGTTTGGGGTTTTAAAATTATAAAGAGGAAATAAAAAAAGGTGTGAACACAGATTTAAGAAAAAAATACAAAATATATAAAATAAAATTGGAGAAAAAGAAGAAAAAAAATAAAAAATGAAGAGGCAAAAAAATGAAATAAAACAAAAAGAAAAAAATTTATAGAAAATTTTAAAACAAAGAAAAAGCGAACAAAAGAGAATGAAAGCACATAAAAAAAGTAAAAAAAAAAGAAGAAAATTTTGAAAAGAGAAAAAGTTAATGAAAAATTATAAAAATTTATGAAATTATAAATAAAGAAAGAAAATAAAATAAGAAAAAAATTAAAGCAAAAGAAAAGAGATAAATAAAGCATGAAAAAAGAAAAAAAAAACAAAAATACAACAAAAAATATAAAAAGTAAGAAAATGAAAAAGGACAGAAATTGAATAAAAATTTCAAAAATGAAATGGTATGACAAAATGAAAAAAAATTAGTTTAAAAAATGCAAAAAAATCGAAAAACATATAAGACCTAACAATATAAAAAGTCAGACAAAAAATTAAAAAAGATAAAAGTTAATGTAAAATAAAAAAAAGTATGAGAATTTAAAAACGCAAATAAGAAATGAAAGGAAATTTGTGGAAAAAAAAAGAGAAGCAAGAAAAGACAAAAGATTTGGAATAAAAAACAGAAAAATAAAAATTTTTCAAATAACGAAAAAATTAAAACAAGTAAAAATGAAAGCATATGAAAAAAAAAAAGCAAAAAAGAAGGAAAATTGTGAAGGGAAAAAGTTATTAAAAAATTACAAAGTAGAAAAAAAAAGAAAAAAATAAATTAAGAGAAAAAATTAAATAAAATACCAAAAAAGGAAAAAATAAAAATAAACAAAGAAAGAAAATAAAAAATTAGCGAACCAAAAAAATATAAAAAGACAAAATGAATAAAAATTTCAAATGTAAAATGGAAAAAACTTTTAGTTTAGAATGTACAAAGAAAAACAAAAAAAAAAAAACAAATAGAGCAAAAAGATATAAAATATGAAAGATGAAAAATAAAATAAAAGAAAGTGCACAAAAAAAGAAGTTTGAGGTTTTAAAATTGTAAAGAAGAAATAAAAAAAAGGTGTGAACAAAAAGATTTAAGAGAAAAATAAAAAATGAAAATGCAAAATATATAAAATAAAATTTGAGAAAAAATTGAGAAAAAGAAGAAAAAACTAAAAAATGAAGAGGCAAAAATATGAAATAAAACAGAAAGAAAAAAGTTTATAGAAAATTTAAAAACAAAGAAAAAAGTGAACGAGAGAGAATGAAAGCACATAAAAAAAAGTAAAAAAAAGAATAAAAATTTGATAGGAGAAAAAGTTAATGAAAAATTTAAAAAATGCAATAGAAAATAACCAAGAATGATAAAAGAAAAAAAGATAGAAAAATAAAAAATTCCAAAACTTTATAAAAATTTATGAAATTATAAATAAAGAACGAAAATAAAATAAGAAAAAATATTAGAGCAAAAGAAAAAAGATAAATAAAGCATGAAAAAAAATACAACAAAAAATTATAAAAAGTAAGAAAATGAAAAAGGACAAAAATGAAATGGAATGACAAAATGAAAAAAAAATAGTTTAAAAAATACAAAAATTGAAAAACATATAAGACCAAACAATACAAAAAGTCAGACAAAAAATTAAAAAAAAGAAAAGTTAATTCAAAATAAAAAAAAGTATGAGAATTTAAAAACGCAAATAAGAAATGAAAGGAAATTTGTGGAAAAAAAAAAGACAAAAGATTTGGAATAAAAAACAGAAAATAAAAATTTTTAAAACAATGAAAAATTAAAACAAGTAAACATGAAAGCATATGTAAAAAAAGCAAAAAGAAGGAAAATTGTGAAGGGAAAAAGTTATTAAGAAATTACAAAGTAGAAAAAAATAAAAAATTAGCGAATCAGCAAAATATAAAATGGAAAAAACTTTTAGTTTATAATTTACAAAGAAAAAGAAAAAAAAAACAAATAGAGGAAAAAGATATAAAATATGAAAGATGAAAAATAAAATAAAAGAAAGTGCACAAAAAAAGAAGTTTGAGGTTTTAAAGAAGAAAAAAAAAAGGTGTGAACAAAAAGATTTAAGAAAAAAATAAAAAATGAAAATACAAAATATATAAAATAAAATTTGAGAAAAAGAAGAAAAAAATAAAGAATGAAGAGGCAAAAATATGAAATAAAACAAAAAGAAAAAAATTTGTAGAAAATTTTAAAACAAAGAAAAAACTGAACGAAAAAGAATGAAAGCACATAAAAAAAAGTAAAAAAAAGAAGAAAAATTCGGAAGGAGAAAAAGTTAATGAAAAATTATAAAAATGCAACAGAAAATAACCAAGAATGATAAAAGAAAAAAAGATATAAAAATAAAAAATTCCAAAACTTTATAAAAATTTATGAAATTATGAATAAAAAAAGAAAATAAAATAAGAAAAAAATTAAAGCAAAAGAAAAAAGATAGATAAAGCACAAAAAAAGAAAAAAAACAAAAATACAACAAAAAATTATAAAAAGTAAGAAAATGAAAAAGGACAAAAATTGAATAAAAATTTCAAAAATGAAATGGAATGACAAAATGAAAAAAAATTAGTTTAAAAAATACAAAAAATTTGAAAAACATATAGGTCCTAACAATATAAAAAGTCAGACAAAAAATTAAAAAAGAGAAAAGTTAATGCAAAATAAAAAAAAAGTATGAGAATTTAAAAATGCAAATAAGAAATGAAAGGAAATTTGTGGAAAAAAAAAAGAGAAGCAAGAAAAGACAAAAGATTTGGAATAAAAAATAGAAAAATAAAAATTTTTAAAACAACGAAAAAATTAAAACCATAAAAAATGAAAGCATATGAAAAAAATGCAAAAAGAAGGAAAATTGTGAAGGGAAAAAGTTATTAAAAAATTACAAAGTTGAAAAAAAATAAATTAAGAGAAAAAATTAAATAAAATACCCAGAAAGGAAAAATAAAAATAAACAAAGTAAGAAAATAAAAAATTAGCGAACCAAAAAAATATAAAAAGACAAAATGAATAAAAATTTCAAATATAAAATGGAAAAAACTTTTAGTTTAGAATGTACAAAGAAAAACAAAAAAAAAACAAATAGAGGAAAAAGATATAAAATATGAAAGATGAAAAATAAAATAAAAGAAAGTGCACAAAAAAAGAAGTTTGAGGTTTTAAAATTATAAAGAAATAAAAAAAAAGGTGTGAACAAAAAGATTTAAGAGAAAAATAAAAAATGAAAATGCAAAATATATAAAATAAAATTTGAGAAAAAGAAGAAAAAAAAAATGAAGAGGCAAAAATATGAAAAAAAAATAAAAAGAAAAAAATTTATAGAAAATTTTAAAACAAAGAAAAAAGTGAACAAAAAAAAATGAAAGCAGATAAAAAAAAGTAAAAAACAGAAGAAAAATTTGAAAGGAGAAAAAGTTAATGAAAAATTATAAAAATGCAATAGAAAATAACCAAGAATGATAAAAGAAAAAAAGATAGAAAAATAAAAAATTCCAAAACTTTATAAAAATTTATGAAATTATAAATAAAGAAAGAAAATAAAATACGAAAAAAAATTAAAGCAAAAGAAAAAAGATAAATAAAGCACAAAAAAACAAAAATACAACAAAAAATTTAAAAAGGAAGAAAATGAAAAGGGACAAAAATTGAATAAAAATTTCAAAAATGAAATGGAATGACAAAATGAAAAAAATTAGTTTAAAAAATACAAAAAATTGAAAAACATATAAGTTCTAACAATATAAAAAGTTTGAGAATTTAAAAGCACAAATAAGAAATGAAAGGAAATTTATGGAAAAAAAAAAGAAAAGACAAAAGATTTGGAATAAAAAATAGAAAAATAAAATTTTTAAAACGACGAAAAATTAAAATAAGAAAAAAAATTAAAGCAAAAGAAAAAAGATAAATAAAGCATGAAAAAAGAAAAAAAAAACAAAAATACAACAAAAAATTATAAAAGGTAAGAAAATGAAAGAGGACAAAAATTGAATAAAAATTTCAAAAATGAAATGGAATGACAAAATGAAAATAAAATTAGTTTGAAAATAAAAAAAAATTGAAAAACATATAAGACCTAACAATATAAAAAGTCAGACAAAAAATTAAAAAAGAGAAAAGTTAATGCAAAATAAAAAAAAGTATGAGAATTTAAAAGTGCAAATAAGAAATGAAAGGAAATTTGAGGAAAAAAAGAGACAAAAGATTTGGAATAAAAAATAGAAAAATAGAAAATTTTAAAACAACAAAAAAAATTAAAACAAGTAAAAATGAAAGCATATGAAAAAAAAGCAAAAAGTAGGCAAATTATGAAAAGAAAAAGTTATTAAAAAATTACAAAGTAGAAAAAAAGAAAATAAAAAAATAAATTAAGAGAAAAAATTAAATAAAATACCAAAAAAGGAAAAAATAAAAATAAACAAAGTAAGAAAATAAAAAATTAGCGAATCAAAAAATATAAAAAGACAATGAATAAAAATTTCAAATATAAAATGAAAAAAACTATTGGTTCAGAATGTACAAAGAAAAATAAAAAAAATATATAACAAACAGAGGAAAAAGATATAAAATATGAAAGATGAAAAATAAAATAAAAGAAAGTGCACAAAAAAAGAAGTTTGAGGTTTTAAAACTATAAAGAAGAAATAAAAAAAGGTGTGAACAAAAAGATTTAAGAAAAAAAATGAAAATACAAAATATATAAAATAAAATTTGAGAAAAAGAAGAAAAAAATAAAAAATGAAGAGGCAAAAATATGAAATAAAAGAAAAATAAAAAATTTATAGAAAATTTTAAAACAAAGAAAAAAGTGAACAAAAAAGAATGATGGCATATAAAAAAAAGTAAAAAAAAGAAGAAAAATTTGGAAGGAGAAAAAGTTAATGAAAAAAATATAAAAATGCAATAGAAAATAACCAAGAATGATAAAAGAAAAAAAGATAGAAAAATAAAAAATTCCAAAACTTTATAAAAATTTATGAAATTATAAATAAAGAAAGAAAATAAAAAAAGAAAAAAAGGTAAAGCAAAAGAAAAAAGATAGACAAAGCACAAAAAAAACAAAAAAAAACAAAAATACAACAAAAAATATAAAAAGTAAGAAAATAAAAAAAGGACAAAAATTGAATAAAAATTTCAAAAATGAAATGGAATGACAAAATGAAAAAAAAAATTAGTTTAAAAAATACAAAAAATTGAAAAACATATAAGACCTAATAATATAAAAAGTCAAAGAAAAAATTAAAAAAGAGCAAAGTTAATGCAAAAAAAAAAAAAGTATGAGAATTTAAAAACGCAAATAAGAAATGAAAGGAAATTTGTGGAAAAAAAAAAGAGAAGCAAGAAGAGAATAAAAATGAAAAGAGAAAAGATTTGGAATAAAAAACAGAAAAATAAAAATTTTTAACACAACAAAAAAATTAAAACAAGTAAAAATGAAAGCATATGAAAAAAAGGCAAAGAGAAGGAAAATTGTGAAGGGAAAAAGTTATTAAAAAAATTACAAAATGGAAAAAAAAAAGAAAAAATTAAATTAAGGGAAAAAATTAAATAAAATATGAAAAAAGGGAAAAATAAAAATAAACAAAGAAAGAAAATAAAAAATTAGCAAATTAAAAAAATATAGAAAGACAAAATGAATAAAAATTTCAAATATAAAATGGAAAAAACTTTTAGTTTAAATGTACAAAGAAAAACAAAAAAAATAATAGCAAATAGAGGAAAAAGATATAAAATATGAAAGATGAAAAATAAAATAAAAGAAAGTGCACAAAAAAAGAAGTTTGGGGTTTTAAAATTATAAAGAAGAAATAAAAAAAGGTGTGAATACAAAGATTTAAGAAAAAAATACAAAATATATAAAATAAAATTTGAGAAAAAGAAGAAAAAAATAAAAAATGAAGAGGCAAAAAAAAGAAATAAAAAGAAAAAGAAAAAAATTTATAGAAAATTTTAAAACAAAGAAAAAAGCGAACAAAAGAGAATGAAAGCACATAAAAAAAGTAAAAAAAAAAAAAGAAAAATTTGAAAAGAGAAAAAGTTAATGAAAAATTATAAAAATGAAATAGAAAATAACCAAGAATGATAAAAGAAAAAAAGATAGAAAAATAAAAAATTCCAAACTTTATAAAAATTTATGAAATTATAAATAAAGAAAATAAAATAAGAAAAAAATTAAAGCAAAAGAAAAGAGATAAATAAAGCATGAAAAAAGAAAAAAAAAAACAAAAATACAACAAAAAATATAAAAAGTAAGAAAATGAAAAAGGACAGAAATTGAATAAAAATTTGAAAAATAAAATGGAATGACAAAATGAAAAAAAAATAGTTTAAAAAAAACAAAAAAATCGAAAATCATATAAGACCTAACAATATAAAAAGTCAAACAAAAAATTAAAAAAGATAAAAGTTAATGTAAAATAAAAAAATGTATGAGAATTTAAAAACGCAAATAAGAAATGAAAGGAAATTTGTGGAAAAAAAAAAAGAGAAGCAAGAAAAGACAAGATTTGGAATAAAAAACAGAAAAATAAAAATTTTTAAAATAACGAAAAAATTAAAACAAGTAAAAATGAAAGCATATGAAAAAAAAAAGCAAAAAAGAAGGAAAATTGTGAAGGGAAAAAGTTATTAAAAAATTACAAAGTAGAAAAAAAAATATTAAGAGAAAAAATTAAATAAAATACCAAAAAAGGAAAAAATAAAAATAAACAAAGAAAGAAAATAAAAAATTAGCGAACCAACAAAATATAAAAAGACAAAATGAATAAAAACTTCAAATATAAAATGGAAAAAACTTTTAGTTTAGAATGTACAAAGAAAAACAAAAAAAAAAAACAAATAGAGCAAAAAGATATAAATATGAAAGATGAAAAATAAAATAAAAGAAAGTGCACGAAAAAAGAAGTTTGAGGTTTTAAAATTATAAAGAAGAAATAAAAAAAGGTGTGAACAAAAAGATTTAAGAGAAAAATAAAAAATGAAAATGCAAAATATATAAAATAAAAATTGAGAAAAAGAAGAAAAAACTAAAAAATGAAGAGGCAAAAATATGAAATAAAACAGAAAGAAAAAAGTTTATAGAAAATTTAAAAACAAAGAAAAAAGTGAACGAGAGAGAATGAAAGCACATAAAAAAAAGTAAAAAAAAGAAGAAAAATTTGATAGGAGAAAAAGTTAATGAAAAATTTAAAAAATGCAATAGAAAATAACCAAGAATGATAAAAGAAAAAAAGATAGAAAAATAAAAAATTCCAAAACTTTATAAAAATTTATGAAATTATAAATAAAGAAAGAAAATAAAATAAGAAAAAATATTAGAGCAAAAGAAAAAAGATAAATAAAGCACGAAAAAAAATACAACAAAAAATTATAAAAAGTAAGAAAATGAAAAAGGACAAAAATGATATGGAATGACAAAATGAAAAAAAAAATAGTTTAAAAAATACAAAAAATTGAAAAACATATAAGACCAAACAATACAAAAAGTCAGAAAAAAAATTAAAAAAGAGAAAAGTTAATGCAAAATAAAAAAAAGTATGAGAATTTAAAAACACAAATAAGAAATGAAAGGAAATTTGTGGAAAAAAAAAAGAAAAGACAAAAGATTTGGAATAAAAAACAGAAAATAAAAATTTTTAAAACAATGAAAAATTAAAACAAGTAAACATGAAAGCATATGTAAAAAAAGCAAAAAGAAGGAAAATTGTGAAGGGAAAAAGTTATTAAGAAATTACAAAGTAGAAAAAAATAAAAAATTAGTGAATCAAAAAAATATAAAAAGACAAAATGAATAATCAAATATAAAATGGAAAAAACTTTTAGTTTATAATTTACAAAGAAAAATAAAAAAAAAAACAAATAGAGGAAAAAGATATAAAATATGAAAGATGAAAAATAAAATAAAAGAAAGTGCACAAAAAAAGAAGTTTGAGGTTTTAAAGTTATAAAGAAGAAAAAAAAAAGGTGTGAACAAAAAGATTTAAGAAAAAAATACAAAATGAAAATACAAAATATATAAAATAAAATTTGAGAAAAAGAAGAAAAAAAATAAAGAATGAAGAGGCAAAAATATGAAATAAAACAAAAAGAAAAAAATTTATAGAAAATTTTAAAACAAAGAAAAAACTAAACAAAAAAGAATGAAAGCAGATAAAAAAAAGTAAAAAAAAGAAGAAAAATTCGGAAGGAGAAAAAGTTAATGAAAAATTATAAAAATGCAACAGAAAATAACCAAGAATGATAAAAGAAAAAAAGATAGAAAAATAAAAAATTCCAAAACTTTATAAAAATTTATGAAATTATGAATAAAGAAAGAAAATAAAATAAGAAAAAAAATTAAAGCAAAAGAAAAAAGATAGATAAAGCACGAAAAAAGAAAAAAAACAAAAACAACAACAAAAAATTATAAAAAGTAAGAAAATGAAAAAGGACAAAAATTGAATAAAAATTTCAAAAATGAAATGGAATGACAAAATGAAAAAAAAATTAGTTTAAAAAATACAAAAAATTAAAAAACATATAAGACCAAACAATCTAAAAAGTCTGACAAAAAATTAAAAAAGAGAAAAGTTAATGCAAAATAAAAAAAAAGTATGAGAATTTAAAAACGCAAATAAGAAATGAAAGGAAATTTGTGGAAAAAAAAGAAAAGACAAAAGATTTGGAATAAAAAATAGAAAAATAAAAATTTTTAAAACAATGAAAAAATTTAAAAAAGTAAAAATGAAAACATATGAAAAAAAAAAGCAAAAAGAAGGAAAATTGCCAAGGAAAAAAGTTATTAAAAATTTACAAAGTAAAAAAAAAATTAGGGAATCAAAAAATATAGAAGGAAAAAAATAAAAATAAACAAAGTAAGAAAATAAAAAATTAGGGAATCAAAAAATATAAAAAGACAAAATGAATAAAAATTTCAAATATAAAAAGAAAGTGCACAAAAAAAGAAGTTTGAGGTTTTAAAATTACAAAGAAGAAATAAAGAAAGGTGTGAACAAAAAGATTTAAGAAAAAAATAACAAATGAAAATACAAAATATATAAAAAAATATTTGAGAAAAAAATGAGAAAAAGAAGAAAAAAATAAAAAATGAAGAGGCAAAAATATGAAATAAAACAAAAAGAAAAAAAATACAAAAAAAGGACAAAAATTGAATAAAAATTTCAAAAATGAAATGGAATGACAAAATGAAAAAAAATTAGTTTAAAAAATACAAAAAAATTGAAAAACATATAGGTCCTAACAATATTAAAAGTCAGACAAAAAATTAAAAAAGAGAAAAGTTAATGCAAAATAAAAAAAAATATGAGAATTTAAAAATGCAAATAAGAAATGAAAGGAAATTTGTGGAAAAAAAAAGAGAAGCAAGAAAAGACAAAAGATTTGGAATAAAAAACAGAAAAATAAAAAATTTTAAAACAACAAAAAAATTAAAACAAGTAAAAATGAAAGCATATGAAAAAAAGGCAAAGAGAAGGAAAATTGTGAAGGGAAAAAGTTATTAAAAAAATTACAAAATGGAAAAAAAATGAAAAAATTAAATTAAGGGAAAAAATTAAATAAAATACAAAAAAAGAGAAAAATAAAAATAAACAAAGAAAGAAAATAAAAACTTAGCGAATCAAAAAAATATAGAAAGACAAAATGAATAAAAATTTCAAATATAAAATGGAAAAAACTTTTAGTTTAGAATGTACAAAGAAAAAGAAAAAAAATAATAGCAAATAGAGGAAAAAGATATAAAATATGAAAGATGAAAAATAAAATAAAAGGAAGTGCACAAAAAAAGAAGTTTGAGGTTTTAAAATTATAAAGAAGAAATAAAAAAAGGTGTGAACACAAAGATTTAAGAAAAAAATACAAAATATATAAAATAAAATTTGAGAAAAAGAAGAAAAAAATAAAAAATGAAGAGGCAAAATAACCAAGAAGGATAAAAGAAAAAAAGATAGAAAAATAAAAAATTCCAAACTTTATAAAAATTTATGAAATTATAAATAAAGAAAGAAAATAAAATAAGAAAAAAATTAAAGGAAAAGAAAAAAGATAAATAAAGCATGAAAAAAAGAAAAAAAAAAACAAAAATACAACAAAAAATATAAAAAGTAAGAAAATGAAAAAGGACAAAAATTGAATAAAAATTTCAAAAATGAAATGGAATGACAAAATGAAAAAAAATTAGTTTAAAAAATACAAAAAAATCGAAAAACATATAAGACCTAACAATATAAAAAGTCAGACAAAAAATTAAAAAAGATAAAAGTTAATGTAAAATAAAAAAAAGTATGAGAATTTAAAAACGCAAATAAGAAATGAAAGGAAATTTGTGGAAAAAAAAAAGAGAAGCAAGAAAAGACAAAAGATTTGGAATAAAAAACAAAAAAATAAAAATTTTTAAAATAACGAAAAAATTAAAACAAGTAAAAATGAAAGCATATGAAAAAAAAAAAGCAAAAAAAAAGGAAAATTGTGAGGGGAAAAAGTTATTAAAAAATTACAAAGTAGAAAAAAAAAGAAAAAAAATAAATTAAGACAAAAAATTAAATAAAATACCAAAAAAGGAAAAAATAAAAAATTAGCGAATCAAAAAAATAGAAAAAGACAAAATGAATAATCAAATATAAAATGGAAAAAACTTTTAGTTTATAATTTACAAAGAAAAAGAAAAAAAAAACAAATAGAGGAAAAAGATATAAAATATGAAAGATGAAAAATAAAATAAAAGAAAGTGCACAATAAAAGAAGTTTGAGGTTTTAAAGTTATAAAGAAGAAAAAAAAAAGTTGTGAACAAAAAGATTTAAGAAAAAAATAAAAAATGAAAATACAAAATATATAAAATAAAATTTGAGAAAAAGAAGAAAAAAATAAAGAATGAAGAGGCAAAAATATGAAATAAAACAAAAAGAAAAAAATTTATAGAAAACTTTAAAACAAAGAAAAAACTGAACGAAAAAGAATGAAAGCACATAAAAAAAAGTAAAAAAAAGAAGAAAAATTCGGAAGGAGAAAAAGTTAATGAAAAATTATAAAAATGCAACAGAAAATAACCAAGAATGATAAAAGAAAAAAAGATAGAAAAATAAAAAATTCCAAAACTTTATAAAAATTTATGAAATTATGAATAAAGAAAGAAAATAAAATAAGAAAAAAAATTAAAACAAAAGAAAAAAGATAGATAAAGCACGAAAAAAGAAAAAAAACAAAAATACAACAAAAAATTATAAAAAGTAAGAAAATGAAAAAGGTCAAAATTGAATAAAAATTTCAAAAATGAAATGGAATGACAAAATGAAAAAAAAATTAGTTTAAAAAATACAAAAAATTAAAAAACATATAAGACCAAACAATCTAAAAAGTCTGACAAAAAATTAAAAAAGAGAAAAGTTAATGCAAAATAAAAAAAAAAGTATGAGAATTTAAAAACGCAAATAAAAAATGAAAGGAAATTTGTGGAAAAAAAAGAAAAGACAAAAATTTGGAATAAAAAAGAGAAAAATAAAAATTTTTAAAACAACGAAAAAATTAAAAAAAGTAAAAATGAAAACATATGAAAAAAAAAAAGCAAAAAGAAGGAAAATTGCAAAGGGAAAAAGTTATTAAAAATTTACAAAGTAAAAAAAAATTAGGGAATCAAAAAATATAAAAAGACAAAATGAATAAAAATTTCAAATATAAAAAGAAAGTGCACAAAAAAAGAAGTTTGAGGTTTTAAAATTACAAAGAAGAAATAAAAAAAGGTGTGAACAAAAAGATTTAAGAAAAAAATAACAAATGAAAATACAAAATATATAAAAAAATATTTGAGAAAAAAATGAGAAAAAGAAGAAAAAAAAAAACGAAGAGGCAAAAATATGAAATAAAACAAAAAGAAAAAAAATACAAAACAAGGACAAAAATTGAATAAAAATTTCAAAAATGAAATGGAATGACAAAATGAAAAAAAAATTAGTTTAAAAAATACAAAAAAATTGAAAAACATATAGGTCCTAACAATATAAAAAGTCAGACAAAAAATAAAAAATGAGAAAAGTTAATGCAAAATAAAAAAAAAGTATGAGAATTTAAAAATGCAAATAAAAAATGAAAGGAAATTTGTGGAAAAAAAAAGAGAAGCAAGAAAAGACAAAAGATTTGGAATAAAAAATAGAAAAGTAAAAATTTTTA
Organism: Durio zibethinus; assembly: GCF_047325235.1. Taxonomy (NCBI): domain Eukaryota; kingdom Viridiplantae; phylum Streptophyta; class Magnoliopsida; order Malvales; family Malvaceae; genus Durio; species Durio zibethinus. The sequence continues at coordinate 11,061,472 of NC_143180.1, read as the reverse complement.
AAACAACAAACAAAATTAAAACCAGAAAAAATGAAAGCATATGAAAAAAAAGCAAAAAGAAGGAAAATTGTGAAGGGAAAAAGTTATTAAAAAATTGCAAAGTTGAAAAAAAATAAATTAAGAGAAAAAATTAAATAAAATACCCAGAAAGGAAAAATAAAAATAAACAAAGTTAGAAAATAAAAAATTAGCGAAGCAAAAAAATATAAAAAGACAAATGAATAAAAATTTCAAATATAAAATGGAAAAAACTTTTAGTTTAGAATGTAGAGAGAAAAACAAAAAAAAAAAACAAATAGAGGAAAAAGATATAAAATATGAAAGATGAAAAATAAAATAAAAGAAAGTGCACAAAAAAAGAAGTTTGAGGTTTTAAAATTATAAAGAAGAAATAAAAAAAGGTGTGAACAAGAAGATTTAAGAAAAAAAATAAAAAATGAAAATGCAAAATATATAAAATAAAATTTGAGAAAAAGAAGAAAAAAATAAAAAATGAAGAGGCAAAAATATGAAAAAAAAATAAAAAGAAAAAAATTTATAGAAAATTTTAAAACAAAGAAAAAAGTGAACAAAAAAAAATGAAAGCACATAAAAAAAAAGTAAAAAAAAAGAAGAAAAATTTGAAAGGAGAAAAAGTTAATGAAAAATTATAAAAATGCAATAGAAAATAACCAAGAATGATAAAAGAAAAAAAGATAGAAAAATAAAAAATTCCAAAACTTTATAAAAATTTATGAAATTATAAATAAAGAAAGAAAATAAAATACGAAAAAAAATTAAAAGCAAAAGAAAAAAGATAAATAAAGCACAAAAAAACAAAAATACAACAAAAAATATAAAAAGTAAGAAAATGAAAAAGGACAAAAATTGAATAAAAATTTCAAAAATGAAATGGAATGACAAAATGAAAAAAATTAGTTTAAAAAATACAAAAAATTGAAAAACATATAAGTTCTAACAGTATAAAAAGTTTGAGAATTTAAAAACACAAATAAGAAATGGAAGGAAATTTATGGAAAAAAAAAAAGAAAAGACAAAAGATTTGGAATAAAAAATAGAAAAATAAAATTTTTAAAACGACGAAAAATTAAAAAAAGAAAAAAAATTAAAGCAAAAGAAAAAAGATAAATAAAGCATGAAAAAAAAAATACAACAAAAGATGATAAAAGGTAAGAAAATGAAAGAGGACAAAAAATGAATAAAAATTTCAAAAATGAAATGGAATGACAAAATGAAAATAAAATTAGTTTAAAAATTAAAAAAAAACTGAAAAACATATAAGACCTAACAATATAAAAAGTCAGACAAAAAATTAAAAAAGAGAAAAGTTAATGCAAAATAAAAAAAAGTATGAGAATTTAAAAGCGCAAATAAGCAATGAAAGGAAATTTGAGGAAAAAAAGAGACAAAAGATTTGGAATAAAAAATAGAAAAATAGAAAATTTTAAAACAACAAAAAAAATTAAAACAAGTAAAAATGAAAGCATATGAAAAAAAAGCAAAAAGAAGGCAAATTATGAAAAGAAAAAGTTATTAAAAAATTACAAAGTAGAAAAAAAAGAAAATAATAAAATAAATTAAGAGAAAAAATTAAATAAAATACCAAAAAAGGAAAAAATAAAAATAAACAAAGTAAGAAAATAAAAAATTAGTGAATCAAAAAATATAAAAAGACAAAATGAATAAAAATTTCAAATATAAAATGAAAAAAACTATTGGTTCAGAATGTACAAAGAAAAATAAAAAAAATATAACAAACAGAGGAAAAAGATATAAAATATGAAAGATGAAAAATAAAATAAAAGAAAGTGCACAAAAAAAGAAGTTTGAGGTTTTAAAACTATAAAGAATAAATAAAAAAAGGTGTGAACAAAAAGATTTAAGAAAAAAAAATGAAAATACAAAATATATAAAATAAAATTTGAGAAAAAGAAGAAAAAAATAAAAAATGAAGAGGCAAAAATATGAAATAAAAGAAAAAGAAAAAATTTATAGAAAATTTTAAAACAAAGAAAAAAGTGAACAAAAAAGAATGATGGCATATAAAAAAAAGTAAAAAAAAGAAGAAAAATTTGGAAGGAGAAAAAGTTAATGAAAAAAATATAAAAATGCAATAGAAAATAACCAAGAATGATAAAAGAAAAAAAGATAAAAAAATAAAAAATTCTAAAACTTTATAAAAATTTATGAAATTATAAATAAAGAAAGAAAATAAAAAAAGAAATAAAGGTAAAGCAAAAGAAAAAAGATAAATAAAGCACAAAAAAACAAAAAAAAATACAACAAAAAATATAAAAAGTAAGAAAATAAAAAAAAGGAGAAAAATTGAATAAACATTTCAAAAATGAAATGGAATGACAAAATGAAAAAAAAATTAGTTTAAAAAATACAAAAAATTGAAAAACATATAAGACCTAATAATATAAAATCAAAGATAAAAAGTTAAAAGAAGAAAAAAGTTAATACAAAATAAAAACACAAATTAGAAAGAAATGATAAAAAAAAAAGAAGAAAAACCTTAAGAAAAAATTAAAAAAAAAAGAGAAAAATAACGATAGAAAGTAAAGAGAGTACAAAAAGAAAAAAAATTAATAGAAAATAATGTAACTGACCAATTAGATTGAAGTAACAAAAAAGAAAATCAAAGTAAAAAGGAAAATATGTAATGAAAGAGTAATAGAATGAAAACAAGAAAGAAAGTATTCTGTATAAAAAAAAAAAGAAAAAAATGAATGAAAAATTAAGAAAATGCATAAAAAGTGAAAAAAAAACAAAAAAGGAAAGTAAATAAAGAGATAAAAAATTATGCAAAGTTCAATCTTTAATTTAAGTTTTAAAACTTAATTTGAATTTGAAAGTTTAGATGCGAAATATTTTGATTTGAATTTATTAATTTAAATTTAGAATTTTTAATTTTTAAATCGTTAAATATGAGAAAATATAGATACATGATGTCAATAGTGATAAATATAACAATTCCAAACTAGTGTTATTATATATAAGCCAATAAAATTCCAAAAGAAAACAACAAAGATGATTACTATCTCTTAACAAATCGTATTAAATAAAAGATAAATATTATACAATGCAAAATAATAAATAAAATAATCCAAATTGTATTAAATAAAAGATAAAATATTATAAAAGATAATTTTGTTAATTAGATAAATTACACGATAAATAAAAGCAAATTTCAATATAAAATACAAGACGATCTTAATTAGATATCTAATTAGTGTACATGCACATAACACCTTCCATTTCTAATGAAGTCAAAGTCTCATTCAACAACGTTTTAATATCTATAACATTATAAAATTTTTATAAAAAAAACAAAAATAAAAGAAGAGAAAATATTAAAGCAAAAGGAAAAAGAAAAAATAAGTACTAAAAAAGAGAAAAAAATTAAAAATAAAGAAAAGCATAAAATAGAAAAAATAAAAAAGTAAGGAAATGGAAAAAAGACGAGTCAAAAGAAAAAAATTAAAAAAATACAAAAAGCAGTAAAAATTTCAAAAATGAAGAAAAAATGACAAAATAGAAAAACAATAAAAAATATAACAAATAATAAGAAATAAAGGTATAAAAAATGAAAGATAAAAATTTAAAAGAAGATAAAAAATGAAAAGGAATGAGAAAATAGAAAAAAAAAATTAGTCTAGAAAACACAAGCAAAAAAAAGAGTAATAAGAAAAAAATTAAAAAATTAACAGTGGGAAAAAGTTAGTACAAAATAAAAGTAAAAACAAAACAAGGAAGTGCAAAAAAAAAAAATGAAAACAAGAAATAAAAAGAAATTTGAGAAAAAGAAGAAAAAAATAAAAAATGAAGAGGCAAAAGTATAAAATAAAACAAAAAGAAAAAAGTTGACGAAAAATTTTAAAACAAAGAAAAAAGTAAAAACAAAAAGAATTTTAAAAGCACATGAAAAAATAAGTAAAAAAAAAAAGAAAAAAAATTCGAAAGGCGAAAAAGTTAATGAAAAATTATAAAAATGCAATAGAAAATAACCAACAAGGATAAAATAAAAAAAAGATGGAAAAATAAAAAATTCCAAATCATTATAAAAATTTATGAAAATATAAATACAGAAAGAAATAAAAAAAACCAAAATAAAAATAAAATAAGAAAAAAGATAAATAAAGCACAAAAAATAAAAAATAAACAAAAATACAATAAAAATATAAAAAGTAAGAAAATAAAAATAAAAAAAAAACAAAAATTAAATAAAAATTTCAAAAATGAAATGGTGTGAAAAAAAAGTTTAAAAATACAAAAAATTGAGAAACGTATAAGACATAATAAGAAAAAAAAATAAAAAGTCAAAGACCAAAAAAAAAAAAGAAAAGTTAATGCGAAATAAAAATGAAAACCAAAGGAGAAAATGCAAAAAAAAAATATGAGAATTTACAAACGCAAATAAGAAAAACAAGAAAAGAATAAAAATGAAAAAACAAAAGGTTTGGAATAAAAAAAGAAAAAGGAAATGTAAGAAATTCGAAAACAACGAAAAAATAAAAACAAGTAAAAATGAAAGCATATGAAAAAAACAAAGCAAAAAGAGGGAAAATTTTGAAGGGAAAAAAGTTATTGAAACATTATAAAATAGAACAAAAAATAGTGAAAAAAAGACAATAAAATAAGAAAATGAAAAAATACAAAAGATTCAAAATAACTTTGAACTTTTTAAAAATATTTTAAAATATAAATAAAAAATAAATGACAAAATAAATTCGGAGAAAATAGTAATATAAAAGAAAAGAAACAAAAAATAAAAAATTAGGGAATCAAAAAAATATAAAAAGAGAAAATAAAAAAAATTCAAATATAAAATAGAAAAAACTTTTAGTTCAGAATATTCAAAGAAAAACAAAAACAAATATAACAAATATAGGAGAAAGATATAAAAAATCATAGATAAAAAATAAAATAAAAGTTAAGAAAATATATAAAATAAAAACAAAAGGAAGTGCACAAAAAAAAGTCCGAGGCTTTAAAATTGTAAAGGAGAAGGAAAAACAAGTGTGAAGAAAAAGATACAGGAAAAAGCAAGAAAAAAAATAAAAAATGAAAATACAAAATATATAAAATAAAATTAAAAGAAAAAAAAAGAATAGAGAATTTTAATACAGAAAAAAATGAAAAGTAAATGAACAAAAAAGTTAAAAGAAAAAGAAAGAAAGGATTAATGAAAAATAATAAAAATAGAATAGAAAATAGCAAAAAAATAAAAAATGACAACAAAAATGAGAAAAACCAAAAGAATAATAGATTAAAAAATAAAGTAAATATCCAAAACATTATAAAATTTTTATAAAAATAACAAAAAGGAAAAATAAAATAAGAGAAAATATCAAAGCAAAAGGAAAAATAGAAAATAAGTACTAAAAAAGAGAAAATAGAAAATAGTAAGGAAATGAAGAAATAACAAGTCAAAAGAAGAAATTTAAAAAATATAAAAAATAAAAATAAAAATGGAAAAAATGACAAACCAAAAAAAAATTTAGTTTATAAAATACAAACAAAAAATAAAAAATATAACAAATAATAAGAAAAAAAGATATAAAAAATCAAAGATAAAAAGTTAAAAGAAGAAAAAAGTTAATACAAAATAAAAACACAAATTAGAAAGAAATGATAAAAAAAAAAAAAGAAGAAAAACCTTAAGAAAAAATTAAAAAAAAAAAGAGAAAAAAAACGATAGAAAGTAAAGAGAGTACAAAAAGAAAAAAAAATTAATAGAAAATAATGTAACTGACCAATTAGATTGAAGTAACAAAAAAGAAAATCAAAGTAAAAAGGAAAATATGTAATGAAAGAGTAATAGAATGAAAACAAGAAAGAAAGTATTCTGTATTAAAAAAAAAGAAAAAAATGAATGAAAAATTAAGAAAATGCATAAAAAGTGAAAAAAAAACAAAAAAGGAAAGTAAATAAATAGATAAAAAATTATGCAAAGTTCAATCTTTAATTTAAGTTTTAAAACTTAATTTGAATTTGAAAGTTTAGATGCGAAATATTTTGATTTGAATTTATTAATTTAAATTTAGAATTTTTAATTTTTAAATCGTTAAATATGAGAAAATATAGATACATGATGTCAATAGTGATAAATATAACAATTCAAAACTAGTGTTATTATATATAAGCCAATAAAATTCCAAAAGAAAACAACAAAGATGATTACTATCTCTTAACAAATCGTATTAAATAAAAGATAAATATTATACAATGCAAAATAATAAATAAAATAATCCAAATTGTATTAAATAAAAGATAAAATATTATAAAAGATAATTTTGTTAATTAGATAAATTACACGATAAATAAAAGCAAATTTCAAGATAAAATACAAGACGATCTTAATTAGATATCTAATTAGTGTACATGCACATAACACCTTCCATTTCTAATGAAGTCAAAGTCTCATTCAACAACGTTTTAATATCTATAACATTATAAAATTTTTATTAAAAAAAACAAAAATAAAAGAAGAGAAAATATTAAAGCAAAAGGAAAAAGAAAAAATAAGTACTAAAAAAGAGAAAAAAATTAAAAATAAAGAAAAGCATAAAATAGAAAAAATAAAAAAGTAAGGAAATGGAAAAAAGACGAGTCAAAAGAAAAAAATTAAAAAAATACAAAAAGCAGTAAAAATTTCAAAAATGAAGAAAAAATGACAAAATAGAAAAACAATAAAAAATATAACAAATAATAAGAAATAAAGGTATAAAAAATGAAAGATAAAAATTTAAAAGAAGATAAAAAATGAAAAGCAATGAGAAAATAGAAAAAAAATTAGTCTAGAAAACACAAGCAAAAAAAAGAGTAATAAGAAAAAAATTAAAAAATTAACAGAGGGAAAAAGTTAGTACAAAATAAAAGTAAAAACAAAAACAAGGAAGTGCAAAAAAAAAATGAAAACAAGAAATAAAAAGAAATTTGAGAAAAAGAAGAAAAAAATAAAAAATGAAGAGGCAAAAGTATGAAATAAAACAAAAAGAAAAAAGTTGACGAAAAATTTTAAAACAAAGAAAAAAGTAAAAACAAAAAGAATTTTAAAAGCACATGAAAAAATAAGTAAAAAAAAAAAGAAAAAAAATTCGAAAAGAGAAAAAGTTAATGAAAAATTATAAAAATGCAATAGAAAATAACCAACAAGGATAAAATAAAAAAAAAAAGATGGAAAAATAAAAAATTCCAAATCATTATAAAAATTTATGAAAATATAAATACAGAAAGAAATAAAAAAAACCAAAATAAATAAAAATAAAATAAGAAAAAAGATAAATAAAGCACAAAAAAAAAACAAAAATTAAATAAAAATATAAAAAGTAAGAAAATAAAAATAAAAAAAACAAAAATTAAATAAAAATTTCAAAAATGAAATGGTGTGAAAAAAAGTTTAAAAATACAAAAAATTGAGAAACGTATAAGACATAATAAGAAAAAAAAATAAAAAGTCAAAGACCAAAAAAATAAAAGAGAAAAGTTAATGCGAAATAAAAATGAAAACCAAAGGAGAAAATGCAAAAAAAAAATATGAGAATTTAAAAACACAAATAAGAAAAGCAAGAAAAGAATAAAAATGAAAAAACAAAAGGTTTGGAATAAAAAAAGAAAAAGGAAATGTAAAAAATTTGAAAACAACAAAAAAATAAAAACAAGTAAAAATGAAAGCATATGAAAAAAACAAAGCAAAAAGAGGGAAAATTTTGAAGGAAAAAAAGTTATTGAAACATTATAAAATAGAACAAAAAATAGTGAAAAAAAGACAATAAAATAAGAAAATGAAAAAATAAAAAAGATTCAAAATAACTTTGAACTTTTTAAAAATATTTTAAAATATAAATGACAAAATAAATTCAGAGAAAATAGTAATATAAAAGAAAAGAAACAAAAAATAAAAAATTACGGAATCAAAAAAATATAAAAAGAGAAAATAAAAAAAAATTCAAATATAAAATAGAAAAAACTTTTTGTTCAGAATATTCAAAGAAAAAAAAAACAAATGTAACAAATATAGGAGAAAGATATAAAAAATCATAGATAAAAAATAAAATAAAAGTTAAGAAAATATATAAAATAAAAACAAAAGGAAGTGCACAAAAAAAAGTCCGAGGCTTTAAAATTGTAAAGGAGAAGGAAAAACAAGTGTGAAGAAAAAGATACAGGAAAAAGCAAGAAAAAAAATAAAAAATGAAAATACAAAATATATAAAATAAAATAAAAAGAAAAAAAAAGAATAGAGAATTTTAATACAGAAAAAAATGAAAAGTAAATGAACAAAAAAGTTAAAAGAAAAAGAAAGAAAGGATTAATGAAAAATAATAAAAATAGAATAGAAAATAGCAAAAAAATAAAAAATGACAACAAAAATGAGAAAAACCAAAAGAATAATAGATTAAAAAATAAAGTAAATATCCAAAACATTATAAAATTTTTATAAAAATAACAAAAAGGAAAAATAAAATAAGAGAAAATATCAAAGCAAAAGGAAAAATAGAAAATAAGTACTAAAAAAGAGAAAATAGAAAATAGTAAGGAAATGAAGAAATAACAAGTCAAAAGAAGAAATTTAAAAAATACAAAAAATAAAAATAAAAATGGAAAAAATGACAAACCAGAAAAAAATTTAGTTTATAAAATACAAACAAAAAATAAAAAATATAACAAATGATAAGAAAAAAAGATATAAAAAATCAAAGATAAAAAGTTAAAAGAAGAAAAAAGTTAATACAAAATAAAAACACAAATTAGAAAGAAATGATAAAAAAAAAAAAGAAGAAAAACCTTAAGAAAAAATAAAAAAAAAAGAGAAAAATAACGATAGAAAGTAAAGAGAGTACAAAAAGAAAAAAAATTAATAAAAAATAATGTAACTGACCAATTAGATTGAAGTAACAAAAAAGAAAATCAAAGTAAAAAGGAAAATATGTAATGAAAGAGTAATAGAATGAAAACAAGAAAGAAAGTATTCTGTATTAAAAAAAAAAGAAAAAAATGAATGAAAAATTAAGAAAATGCATAAAAAGTGAAAAAAAAAACCAAAAAAGGAAAGTAAATAAATAGATAAAAAATTATGCAAAGTTCAATCTTTAATTTAAGTTTTAAAACTTAATTTGAATTTGAAAGTTTAGATGCGAAATATTTTGATTTGAATTTATTAATTTAAATTTAGAATTTTTAACTTTTAAATCGTTAAATATGAGAAAATATCGATACATGATGTCAATAGTGATAAATATAACAATTCCAAACTAGTGTTATTATATATAAGCCAATAAAATTCCAAAAGAAAACAACAAAGATGATTACTATCTCTTAACAAATCGTATTAAATAAAAGATAAATATTATACAATGCAAAATAATAAATAAAATAATCCAAATTGTATTAAATAAAAGATAAAATATTATAAAAGATAATTTTGTTAATTAGATAAATTACACGATAAATAAAAGCAAATTTCAAGATAAAATACAAGACGATCTTAATTAGATATCTAATTAGTGTACATGCACATAACACCTTCAATTTCTAATGAAGTCAAAGTCTCATTCAACAACGTTTTAATATCTATAACATTATAAAATTTTTATAAAAAAAACAAAAATAAAAGAAGAGAAAATATTAAAGCAAAAGGAAAAAGAAAAAATAAGTACTAAAAAAGAGAAAAAAATTAAAAATAAAGAAAAGCATAAAATAGAAAAAATAAAAAAGTAAGGAAATGGAAAAAAGACGAGTCAAAAGAAAAAAATTAAAAAAATACAAAAAGCAGTAAAAATTTCAAAAATGAAGAAAAAATGACAAAATAGAAAAACAATAAACAATATAACAAATAATAAGAAATAAAGGAATAGAAAATGAAAGATAAAAATTTAAAAGAAGATAAAAAATGAAAAGGAATGAGAAAATAGAAAAAAAAATTAGTCTAGAAAACACAAGCAAAAAAAAGAGTAATAAGAAAAAAATTAAAAACTTAACAGAGGGAAAAAGTTAGTACAAAATAAAAGAAAAAACAAAACAAGGAAGTGCAAAAAAAAAAAAAATGGAAACAAGAAATAAAAAGAAATTTGAGAAAAAGAAGAAAAAAATAAAAAATGAAGAGGCAAAAGTATGAAATAAAACAAAAAGAAAAAAGTTGACGAAAAATTTTAAAACAAAGAAAAAAGTAAAAACAAAAAGAATTTTAAAAGCACATGAAAAAATAAGTAAAAAAAAGGAAAAAAAATTCGAAAGGAGAAAAAGTTAATGAAAAATTATAAAAATGCAATAGAAAATAACCAGCCAGGATAAAATAAAAAAAAGATGGAAAAATAAAAAATTCCAAATCATTATAAAAATTTATGAAAATATAAATAAAGAAAGAAATAAAAAAAACCAAAATAAAAATAAAATAAGAAAAAAGATAAATAAAGCACAAAAAATAAAATAAAAATACAATAAAAATATAAAAAGTAAGAAAATAAAAAAAAACAAAAATTGAATAAAAATTTCAAAAATGAAATGGTGTGAAAAAAAAAGTTTAAAAATACAAAAAATTGAGAAACGTATAAGACATAATAAGAAAAAAAAATAAAAAGTCAAGGTCCAAAAAAAAAAAGAGAAAAGTTAATGCGAAATAAAAATGAAAACCAAAGGAGAAAATGCAAAAAAAAAATATGAGAATTTAAAAATGCAAATAAGAAAAGCAAGAAAAGAATAAAAATGAAAAAACAAAAGGTTTGGAATAAAAAAAGAAAAAGGAAATGTAAAAAATTTGAAAACAACGAAAAAATAAAAACAAGTAAAAATGAAAGCATATGAAAAAAACAAAGCAAAAAAAGGGAAAATTTTGAAGGGAAAAAAGTTATTGAAACATTATAAAATAGAACAAAAAATAGTGAAAAAAACAATAAAATAAGAAAATGAAAAAATAAAAAAGATTCAAAATAACTTTGAACTTTTTAAAAATATTTTAAAATATAAATAAAAAATAAATGACAAAATAAATTCGGAGAAAATAGTAATATAAAAGAAAAGAAACAAAAAATAAAAAATTAAGGAATCAAAAAAATATAAAAAAAGAAAATAAAAAAAATTCAAATATAAAATAGAAAAAACTTCTAGTTCAGAATATTTAAAGAAAAACAAAAACAAATGTAACAAATATAGGAGAAAGATATAAAAAATCATAGAAAAAAAATAAAATAAAAGTTAAGAAAATATATAAAATAAAAACAAAAGAAAGTGCACAAAAAAAAGTCCGAGGCTTTAAAATTGTAAAGGAGAAGGAAAAACAAGTGTGAAGAAAAAGATACAGGAAAAAGCAAGAAAAAAATAAAAAATGAAAATACAAAATATATAAAATAAAATAAAAAGAAAAAAAAAGAATAGAGAATTTTAATACAGAAAAAAATGAAAAGTAAATGAACAAAAAAGTTAAAAGAAAAGAAAGAAAGGATTAATGAAAAATAATAAAAATAGAATAGAAAATAGCAAAAGAATAAAAAATGACAACAAAAATGAGAAAAACCAAAAGAATAATAGATTAAAAAATAAAGTAAATATCCAAAACATTATAAAATTTTTATAAAAATAACAAAAAGGAAAAATAAAATAAGAGAAAATATCAAAGCAAAAGGAAAAATAGAAAATAAGTACTAAAAAAGAGAAAATAGAAAATAGTAAGGAAATGAAGAAATAACAAGTCAAAAGAAGAAATTTAAAAAATACAAAAAATAAAAATAAAAATGGAAAAAATGACAAACCAGAAAGAAAATTTAGTTTATAAAATACAAACAAAAAATAAAAAATATAACAAATGATAAGAAAAAAAGATATAAAAAATCAAAGATAAAAAGTTAAAAGAAGAAAAAAGTTAATACAAAATAAAAACACAAATTAGAAAGAAATGATAAAAAAAAAAAAGAAGAAAAACCTTAAGAAAAAATAAAAAAAAAGAGAATAATAACGATAGAAAGTAAAGAGAGTACAAAAAGAAAAAAAATTAATAGAAAATAATGTAACTGACCAATTAGATTGAAGTAACAAAAAAGAAAATCAAAGTAAAAAGGAAAATATGTAATGAAAGAGTAATAGAATGAAAACGAGAAAGAAAGTTATTGAAACATTATAAAATAGAACAAAAAATAGTGAAAAAAAAACAATAAAATAAGAAAATGAAAAAATAAAAAAGATTCAAAATAACTTTGAACTTTTTAAAAATATTTTAAAATATAAATAAAAAATAAATGACAAAATAAATTTGGAGAAAATAGTAATATAAAAGAATAGAAACAAAAAATAAAAAATTAGGGAATCAAAAAAATATAAAAAGACAAAATAATAAAAATTCAAATATAAAATAGAAAAAACTTTTTGTTCAGAATATTCAAAGAAAAACAAAAACAAATGTAACAAATATAGGAGAAAGATATAAAAAATCATCGATAAAAAATAAAATAAAAGTTAAGAAAATATATAAAATAAAAACAAAAGGAAGTGCACAAAAAAAAGTCCGAGGCTTTAAAATTGTAAAGGAGAAGGAAAAACAAGTGTGAAGAAAAAGATACAGGAAAAAGCAAGAAAAAAATAAAAAATGAAAATATAAAATATATAAAATAAAATAAAAAGAAAAAAAAAGAATAGAGAATTTTAATACAGAAAAAAATGAAAAGTAAATGAACAAAAAAGTTAAAAGAAAAAGAAAGAAAGGATTAATAAAAATAATAAAAATAGAATAGAAAATAGCAAAAAAATAAAAAATGACAACAAAAATGAGAAAAACCAAAAGAATAATAGATTAAAAAATAAAGTAAATATCCAAAACATTATAAAATTTTTATAAAAATAACAAAAAGGAAAAATAAAATAAGAGAAAATATCAAAGCAAAAGGAAAAATAGAAAATAAGTACTAAAAAAGAGAAAAGAGAAAATAGAAAATAGTAAGGAAATGAAGAAATAACAAGTCAAAAGAAGAAATTTAAAAAATACAAAAAATAAAAATAAAAATGGAAAAAATGACAAACCAGAAAAAAATTTAGTTTATAAAATACAAACAAAAAATAAAAAATATAACAAATGATAAGAAAAAAAGATATAAAAAATCAAAGATAAAAAGTTAAAAGAAGAAAAACGTTAATACAAGATAAAAACACAAATTAGAAAGAAATGATAAAAAAAAAGAAGAAAAACCTTAAGAAAAAATAAAAAAAAAAGAGAAAAATAAAGATAGAAAGTAAAGAGAGTACAAAAAGAAAAAAAATTAATAGAAAATAATGTAACTAACCAATTAGATTGAAGTAACAAAAAAGAAAATCAAAGTAAAAAGGAAAATATGTAATGAAAGAGTAATAGAATGAAAACGAGAAAGAAAGTATTCTGTATAAAAAAAAAAAGAAAAAAATGAATGAAAAATTAAGAAAATGCATAAAAAGTAAAAAAAAAAAAAACAAAAAAGGAAAGTAAATAAAGAGATAAAAAATTATGCAAAGTTCAATCTTTAATTTAAGTTTTAAAACTTAATTTGAATTTGAAAGTTTAGATGCAAAATATTTTTATTTGAATTTATTGATTTAAATTTAGAATTTTTAATTTTTAAATCGTTAAAAATGAAAAAATATAGATACATGATGTCAATAGTGACAAATATAACAATTCCAAGCTAGTGTTATTATATATAAGCCAATAAAATTCCAAAAGAAAATAACAAAGATGATTACTATCTCTTAACAAATCATATTAAATAAAAGATAAATTTTATACAATCGAAAATAATAAATAAAATAATCCAAATTGTATTAAATAAAAGATAAAATATTATAAAAGATAATTTTGTTAATTAGATAAATTACACGATAAATAAAAACAAATTTCAAGAGAAAATACAAGACGATCTTAATTAGATATCTAATTAGTGTACATGCACATAACACCTTCCATTTCTAATGAAGTCAAAGTCTCATTCAACAACATTTTAATATCTATAACATTATAAAATTTTTATAAAAAAAACAAAAATAAAAGAAGAGAAAATATTAAAGCAAAAGGAAAAAGAAAAAAATAAGTATTAAAAAAAAGAAAAAAATTAAAAATAAAGAAAAGCACAAAATAGAAAAAATAAAAAAGTAAGGAAATGGAAAAAAGACGAGTCAAAAGAAAAAAATTAAAAAAATACAAAAAGCAGTAAAATTTTCAAAAATGAAAAAAAAATGAAAAAATAGAAAAACAATAAAAAATATAAGAAATAATAAGAAATAAAGGTATAAAAAATGAAAGATAAAAAATTAAAAGAAGATAAAAAATGAAAAGGAATGAGAAAATAGAAAAAAAAATAGTCTAGAAAACACAAGCAAAAAAAAGAGTAATAAGAAAAAAATTAGGAAATTAACAGAGGAAAAAAGTTAGTACAAAATAAAAGTAAAAACAAAACAAGGAAGTGCAAAAAAAAAATGGAAACAAGAAATAAAAATAAATTTAAGAAAAAGAAGAAAAAAATAAAAAATGAAGAGGCAAAAGTATGAAATAAATCAAAAAGAAAAAAGTTGACAGAAAATTTTAAAACAAAGAAAAAAGTAAAAACAAAAAGAAAAAAAATTTGAAAGGAGAAAAAGTTAATGAAAAATTATAAAAATGCAATAGAAAACAACCAACAAGGATAAAATAAAAAAAAGATGGAAAAATAAAAAGTTTGAAATCATTATAAAAATTTATGAAAATATAAATAAAGAAAGAAATAAAAAAACCAAAATAAAAATAAATAAAAATAAAATAAGAAAAAAGATAAATAAAGCATAAAAAAAAATAAAAAAACAATAAAAATATAAAAAATAAGAAAAAAAAAATTGAATAAAAATTTCAAAAATGAAATGGTGTGAAAAAATGAAAAAAAAAGTTTAAAAATAGAAAAAATTGAGAAACGTATAAGACATAATAAGAAAAAATATATAAAAACTAAAAGACCAAAAAAAAAAAAAAGAGAAAAGTTAATGCGAAATAAAAATGAAAACCAAAGGAGAAAATGCAAAAAAAAATATGAGAATTTAAAAACACAAATAAGAAAAGCAAGAAAAGAATAAAAATGAAAAAACAAAAGGTTTGGAATAAAAAAAAAAAAAGGAAATGTAAAAAATTTGAAAACAACGAAAAAAAAAACAAGTAAAAATGAAAGCATATGAAAAAAAAAAGCAAAAGGAAGGAAAATTTTGAAGGGAAAAAAGTTATTGAAACATTATAAAATAGAACAAAAAATAGCGAAAAAAAGACAATAAAATAAGAAAATGAAAAAATAAAAAAGATTCAAAAAAACTTTGAACTTTATAAAAATAATTTAAAATATAAATAAAAAATAAATGACAAAATAAATTAAGAGAAAATAGTAATATAAAAGAAAAGAAACAAAAAAATAAAAAATTAGGGAATAAAAAATTATAAAAAGACAAAATAAAAAAAAATTTCAAATATAAAATAGAAAAAACTTTTAGTTTAAAATATTCAAAGAAAAACAAAAACAAATATAACAAATATAGGAGATAATCCAAATTGTATTAAATAAAAGATAAAATATTATAAAAGATAATTTTGTTAATTAGATAAATTACACGATAAATAAAAGCAAATTTCAATATAAAATACAAGACGATCTTAATTAGATATCTAATTAGTGTACATGCACATAACACCTTCCATTTCTAATGAAGTCAAAGTCTCATTCAACAACGTTTTAATATCTATAACATTATAAAATTTAAAAAAAAAAATAAAAGAAGAGAAAATATTAAAGCAAAAGGAAAAAGAAAAAATAAGTTCTAAAAAAGAGAAAAAATTAAAAATAAAGAAAAGCACAAAATAGAAAAACTAAAAAAGTAAGGAAATGGAAAAAAGACGAGTCAAAAGAAAAAAATTAAAAAAATACAAAAAGTACTAAAAATTTCAAAAATGAAGAAAAAATGACAAAATAGAAAAACAATAAAAAATATAACAAATAATAAGAAATAAAGGTATAAAAAATGAAAAGGAATGAGAAAATAGAAAAAAAAATTAGTCTAGAAAACACAAGAAAAAAAAAGAGTAATAAGAAAAAAATTAAAAAATTAATAGAGGGAAAAAGTTAGTACGAAATAAAAGTAAAAATAAAACAAGTGCCAAAAAAAAGATGGAAACAAGAAATAAAAAGAAATTTGAGAAAAAGAAGAAAAAAATAAAAAATGAAGAGGCAAAAGTATGAAATAAAACAAAAAGAAAAAAGTTGACGAAAAATTTTAAAACAAAGAAAAAAGTAAAAAAAAAAAAAATTTTAAAAGCACATGAAAAAATAAGTAAAAAAAAAAGAAAAAAATTCGAAAGGAGAAAAAGTTAATGAAAAATTATAAAAATGAAATAGAAAATAACCAACAAGGATAAAATAAAAAAAAAGATGGAAAAATAAAAAATTCCAAATCATTATAAAATTTTATGAAAATATAAATAAAGAAAGAAATAAAAAAACCAAAATAAAAATAAAATAAGAAAAAAGATAAATAAAGCATAAAAAATAAAAAAAAAAACAAAAATACAATAAAAATATAAAAAGTAAGAAAATAAAAAAAAAACAAAAATTGAATAAAAATTTCAAAAATGAAATGGTGTGAAAAAAAAGTTTAAAAATACAAAAAATTGAGAAACGTATAAGACATAATAAGAAAAAATATATAAAAAGTCAAAGACCAAAAAAAAAAAAAGAGAAAAGTTAATGCGAAATAAAAATGAAAACCAAAGGCGAAAATGCAAAAAAAAAAATATGAGAATTTAAAAACGCAAATAAGAAAAGCAAGAAAAGAATAAAAATGAAAAAACAAAAGGTTTGGAATAAAAAAAGAAAAAGGAAATGTAAAAAATTTGAAAACAACGAAAAAATAAAAACAAGTAAAAATGAAAGCATATGAAAAAAAAAAGCAAAAAGAAGAAAAATTTTGAAGGGAAAAAAGTTATTGAAACATTACAAAATAGAACAAAAAATAGCCAAAAAAGACAATAAAATAAGAAAATGAAAAAATAAAAAAGATTCAAAAAAACTTTGAACTTTAGAAAAATATTTTGAAATATAAATAAAAAATAAATGACAAAATAAATTCAGAGAAAATCGTAATATAAAAGAAAAAAACAAAAAATAAAAAATTAGGGAATCAAAAAAATATAAAAAGACAAAATAAAAAAAATTTCAAATATAAAATAGAAAAAACTTTTAGTTCAGAATATTCAAAGAAAAACAAAAACAAATATAACAAATATAGGAGAAAGATATAAAAAATCATAGATAAAAAATAAAATAAAAGTTAATCCAAATATATAAAATAAAAACAAAAGGAAGTGCACAAAAAAAAGTCCGAGGCTTTAAAATTGTAAAGGAGAAGGAAAAACAAGTGTGAACAAAAAGATACAGGAAAAAGCAAGAAAAAAAATACAAAATACAAAATATATAAAATAAAATAAAAAGGAAAAAAAGAATAGAGAATTTTAATACAGAAAAAAATAAAAAGTAAATGAACAAAAAAGTTAAAAGAAACAGAAAGAAAGGATTAATGAAAAATTATAAAAATGGAATAGAAAATAGGAAAAAAAAATGACAACAAAAATGAGAAAAACCAAAAGAATAATAGATTAAAAAATAAAGTAAATATCCAAAACATTATAAAATTTTTATAAAAATAACAAAAAGGAAAAATAAAATAAGAGAAAATATCAAAGCAAAAGGAAAAATAGAAAATAAGTACTAAAAAAGAGAAAATAGAAAATAGTAAGGAAATGAAGAAATAACAAGTCAAAAGAAGAAATTTAAAAAATACAAAAAATAAAAATAAAAATGTAGAAAATGACAAAACAGAAAAAAATTTAGTTTATAAAATACAAACAAAACATAAAAAATATAACAAATGATAAGAAAAAAAGATATAAAAAATCAAAGATAAAAAGTTAATAAAAAATAAAAACACAAATTAGAAAGAAATGATAAAAAAAAAAAAGAAGAAAAACCTTAAGAAAAAAAAAAAAAAAGAGAAAAATAAAGATAGAAAGTAAAGAGAGTACAAAAAGAAAAAAAAATTAATAGAAAATAATGTAACTGACCAATTAGATTGAAGTAACAAAAAAAAATCAAAGTAAAAAGGAAAATATGTAATGAAAGAGTAATAGAATGAAAACAAGAAAAAAAGTATTCTGTATAAAAAAAAAAGAAAAAAATGAATGAAAAATTAAGAAAATGCATAAAAAGTAAAAAACAAAAAAGGAAAGTAAATAAAGAGATAAAAAATTATGCAAAGTTCAATCTTTAATTTAAGTTTTAAAACTTAATTTGAATCTGAAAGTTTAGATGCAAAATATTTTTATTTGAATTTATTGATTTAAATTTAGAATTTTTAATTTTTAAATCGTTAAAAATGAAAAAAATATAGATACATGATGTCAATAGTGATAAATATAACAATTCAAAACTAGTGTTATTATATATAAGCCAATAAAATTCCAAAAGAAAACAACAAAGATGATTACTATCTCTTAACAAATCGTATTAAATAAAAGATAAATATTATACAATCCAAAATAATAAATAAAATAATCCAAATTGTATTAAATAAAAGATAAAATATTATAAAAGATAATTTTGTTAATTAGATAAATTACACGATAAATAAAAACAAATTTCAAGATAAAATACAAGACGATCTTAATTAGATATCTAATTAGTGTACATGCACATAACACCTTCCATTTCTAATGAAGTCAAAGTCTCATTCAACAACGTTTTAATATCTATAACATTATAAAATTTTTATAAAAAAAAACAAAAATAAAAGAAGAGAAAATATTAAAGCAAAATGAAAAAGAAAAAATAAGTACTAAAAAAGAGAAAAAAATTAAAAATAAAGAAAAGCACAAAATAGAAAAAATAAAAAAGTAAGGAAATGGAAAAAAGACGAGTCAAAAGAAAAAAATTAAAAAAATACAAAAAGCAGTAAAAATTTCAAAAATGAAGAAAAAACGACAAAATAGAAAAACAATAAAAAATATAACAAATAATAAGAAATAAAGGTATAAAAAATGAAAGATAAAAATTTAAAAGAAGATAAAAAATGAAAAGGAATGAGAAAATAGAAAAAAAATAGTCCAGAAAACACAAGCAAAAAAAAGAGTAATAAGAAAAAAATTAAAAAATTAACAGAGGGAAAAAGTTAGTACAAAATAAAAGTAAAAACAAAACAAGGAAGTGCAAAAAAAAAAAATGGAAAGAAGAAATAAAAATAAATTTGAGAAAAAGAAGAAAAAAATAAAAAATAAAGAGGCAAAAGTATGAAATAAAACAAAAAGAAAAAAGTTGACAGAAAATTTTAAAACAAAGAAAAAAGTAAAAACAAAAAGAATTTTAAAAGCACATGAAAAAATAAGTAAAAAAAAAGAAAAAAATTCGAAAGGAGAAAAAGTTAATGAAAAATTATAAAAATGCAATAGAAAATAACCAACAAGGATAAAATAAAAAAAAAGATTGAAAAATAAAAAATTCCAAATCATTATAAAAATTTATGAAAATATAAATAAAGAAAGAAATAAAAAAACCAAAATAAAAATAAATAAAAATAAAATAAGAAAAAAGATAAATAAAGCCTAAAAAAAAAACAAAAAGACAATAAAAATATAAAAAGTAAGAAAATAAAAAAAAACAAAAATTGAATAAAAATTTCAAAAATGAAATGGTGAGAAAAAATGAAAAAAAAAGTTTAAAAATACAAAATATTGAGAAACGTATAAGACGTAATAAGAAAAAAATATATAAACAGTCAAAGACCAAAAAAAAAAAGAGAAAAGTTAATGCGAAATAAAAATGAAAACCAAAGGAGAAAATGCAAAAAGAAAGAATGAGAATTTAAAAACGCAAATAAGAAAAGCAAGAAAAGAATAAAAATGAAAAAAAAAAAGGTTTGGAATAAAAAAAGAAAAAGGAAATGTAAAAAATTTGAAAACAACGAAAAAATAAAAACAAGTAAAAATGAAAGCAAATGAAAAAAAAAAAGCAAAAAGAAGAAAAATTTTGAAGGGAAAAAGGTTATTGAAACATTATAAAATAGAACAAAAAATAGCGAAAAAAAGACAATAAAATAAGAAAATGAAAAAATAAAAAAGACTCAAAAAAACTTTGAACTTTATAAAAATATTTTGAAATATAAATAAAAAATAAATGACAAAATAAATTCAGAGAAAATTGTAATATAAAAGAAAAAAAACAAAAATTAAGAAAATAAGGAATCAAAAAAATATAAAAAGACAAAATAAAAAAATTTTCAAATATAAAATAGAAAAAACTTTTAGTTCATAATATTCAAAGAAAAACAAAAACAAATATAACAAATATAGGAGAAAGATATAAAAAATCATAGATAAAAAATAAAATAAAAGTTAATAAAATATATAAAATAAAAACAAAAGGAAGTGCATAAAAAAAAGTCCGACGCTTTAAAATTGTAAAGGAGAAGGAAAAACAAGTGTGAACAAAAAGATACAGGAAAAAGCAAGAAAAAAATAAAAAATGAAAATATAAAATATATAAAATAAAATAAAAAGAAAAAAAAAAGAATAGAGAATTTTAATACAAAAAAAAATAAAAAGTAAATGAACAAAAAAGTTAAAAGAAACAGAAAGAAAGGATTAATGAAAAATTATAAAAATGGAATAGAAAATAGCAAAAAAATAAAAAATGACAACAAAAATGAGAAAAACCAAAAGAATAATAGATTAAAAAATAAAGTAAATATCCAAAACATTATAAAATTTTTATAAAAATAAAAAAAAAATAAAATAAAAGGAAAAATAAAATAAGAGAAAATATCAAAGCAAAAGGAAAAATAGAAAATAAGTACTAAAAAAGAGAAAATAGAAAATAGTAAGGAAATGAAGAAATAACAAGTTAAAAGAAGAAATTTAAAAAATACAAAAAATAAAAATAAAAATGGAAAAAATGACAAAACAGAAAAAAATTTAGTTTAGAAAATACAAACAAAAAATAAAAAATATAACAAATGATAAGAAAAAAAGATATAAAAAATCAAAGATAAAAAGTTAATAAAAAATAAAAACACAAATTAGAAAGAAATGATAAAAAAAAAAAAGAAGAAAAACCTTAAGAAAAAATAAAAAAAAAAGAGAAAAATAAAGATAGAAAGTAAAGAGAGTACAAAAAGAAAAAAAAATTAATAGAAAATAATGTAACTGACCAATTAGATTGAAGTAACAAAAAAGAAAATCAAAGTAAAAAGGAAAATATGTAATGAAAGAGTAATAGAATGAAAACAAGAAAGAAAGCGTTTTGTAAACCAAAAAAAAAAAAGAATGAAAAATTAAGAAAATGCATAAAAAGTAAAAAAACAAAAAACAAAAAAGGAAAGTAAATAAAGAGATAAAAAATTATGCCAAGTTCGATCTTTAATTTAAGTTTTAAAACTTAATTTGAATTTGAAAGTTTAGATGCGAAATATTTTGATTTGAATTTATTGATTTAAATTTAGAATTTTTAATTTTTAAATCGTTAAAAATGAAAAAATATAGATACATGATGTCAATAGTGATAAATATAACAATTCCAAACTAGTGTTATTATATACAATCCAATAAAATTCCAAAAGAAAACAACAAAGATAATTACTATCTCTTAACAAATCGTATTAAATAAAAGATAAATATTATACAATCGAAAATAATAAATAAAATAATCCAAATTGTATTAAATAAAAGATAAAATATTATAAAAGATAATTTTGTTAATTAGATAAATTACACGATAAATAAAAGCAAATTTCAAGATAAAATACAAGATGATCTTAATTAGATATCTAATTAGTGTACATGCACATAACACCTTCCATTTCTAATGAAGTCAAAGTCTCATTCAACAACGTTTTAATATCTATAACATTATAAAATTTTTATAAAAAAAAACAAAAATAAAAGAAGAGAAAATATTAAAGCAAAAGGAAAAAGAAAAAATAAGTACTAAAAAAGAGAAAAAAATTAAAAATAAAGAAAAGCACAAAATAGAAAAAATAAAAAAGTAAGGAAATGGAAAAAAGACGAGTTAAAAGAAAAAAATTAAAAAAATACAAAAAGCAGTAAAAATTTCAAACATGAAGAAAAAACGACAAAATAGAAAAACAATAAAAAATATAACAAATAATAAGAAATAAAGGTATAAAAATGAAAGATAAAAATTTAAAAGAAGATAAAAAATGAAAAGGAATGAGAAAATAGAAAAAAAAAATAGTCTAGAAAACACAAGCAAAAAAAAAGTAATAAGAAAAAAATTAAAAAATTAACAGAGGAAAAAAGTTAGTACAAAATAAAAGTAAAAACAAAACAAGGAAGTGCAAAAAAAAAAAAAATGGAAACAAGAAATATAAAGAAATTTGAGAAAAAGAAGAAAAAAATAAAAAATGAAGAGGCAAAAGTATGAAATAAAACAAAAAGAAAAAAGTTGACAGAAAATTTTAAAACAAAGAAAAAAGTAAAAACAAAAAGAATTTTAAAAGCACATGAAAAAATAAGTAAAAAAAAAGAAAAAAAAATTCGAAAGGAGAAAAAGTTAATGAAAAATTATAAAAATGCAATAGAAAATAACCAACAAGGATAAAATAAAAAAAAGATGGAAAAACAAAAAATTCCAAATCATTATAAAAATTATGAAAATATAAATAAAGAAAGAAATAAAAAAACAAAAATAAAAATAAAATAAGAAAAAAGACAAATAAAGCACAAAAAATAAAAGATAAACAAAAATACAATAAAAACATAAAAAGTAAGAAAATAAAAATAAAAAAAAAACAAAAATTGAATAAAAATTTCAAAAATGAAATGGTGTGAAAAAATGAAAAAAAAAAGTTTAAAAATACAAAAAATTGAGAAACGTATAAGACATAATAAGAAAAAATATATAAAAAGTCAAAGACCAAAAAAAAAAAAAGAGAAAAGTTAATGCGAAATAAAAATGAAAACCAAAGGAGAAAATGCAAAAAAAAAAAGAAGAGAATTTAAAAACGCAAATAAGAAAAGCAAGAAAAGAATAAAAATAAAAAACAAAAGGTTTGGAATAAAAAAAGAAAAGGAAATGTAAAAAATTTGAAAACAACGAAAAAATAAAAACAAGTAAAAATGAAAGCATATGAAAAAAAAAAAAAGCAAAAGAAAGGAAAATTTTGAAAGGAAAAAAGTTATTGAAACATTATAAAATAGAACAAAAAATAGCGAAAAAAAGACAATAAAATAAGAAAATGAAAAAATAAAAAAGATTCAAAAAAACTTTGAACTTTATAAAAATATTTTAAAATATAAATAAAAATAAAAGACAAAATAAAAAAAATTTTCAAATATAAAATAGAAAAAACTTTTTGTTCAGAATATTCAAAGAAAAACAAAAACAAATATAACAAATATAGGAGAAAGATATAAAAAATCATAGATAAAAAATAAAATAAAAGTTAAGAAAATATATAAAATAAAAACAAATGGAAGTGCACAAAAAAAAGTTCGAGGCTTTAAAATTGTAAAGGAGAATGAAAAACAAGTGTGAACAAGAAGATACAGGAAAAAGCAAGAAAAAATAAAAAATGAAAATACAAAATATATAAAATAAAATAAAAAGAAAAAAAAAAGAATAGAGAATTTTAATACAGAAAAAAATGAAAAGTAAATGAACAAAAAAGTTAAAAGAAAAAGAAAGAAAGGATTAATGAAAAATTATAAAAATAGAATAGAAAATAGTAAAAAAAAAAATGACAACAAAAATGAGAAAAATCGAAAGAATAATAGATTAAAAAATAAAGTAAATATCCAAAACATTATAAAATTTTTATAAAAATAACAAAAATACAAAATAAAAGGAAAAATAAAATAAGAGAAAATAGCAAAAGGAAAAATAGAAAATAAGTAATAAAAATGAGAAAAGAGAAAATAGAAAATAGTAAGGAAATGAAGAAATAACAAGTCAAAAGAAGAAATTTAAAAAATACAAAAAATAAAAATAAAAATGGAAAAAATGACAAAACAGAAAAAAATTTAGTTTATAAAATACAAACAAAAAATAAAAAATCAAAGATAAAAAGTTAAAAGAAGAAAAAAGTTAATACAAAATAAAAACACAAATTAGAAAGAAATGATAAAAAAAAAAAGAAGAAAAACCTTAAGAAAAAATAAAAAAAAAGAGAAAAATAAAGATAGAAAGTAAAGAGAGTACAAAAAGAAAAAAAATTAATAGAAAATAATGTAACTGACGAATTAAATTGAAGTAACAAAAAAGAAAATCGAAGTAAAAAGGAAAATATGTAATGAAAGAGTAATAGAATGAAAACAAGAAAGAAAGTATTCTGTATAAAAAAAAAGAAAAAAAATGAATGAAAAATTAAGAAAATGCATAAAAAGTAAAAAAAACAAAAACAAAAAAGTAAAGTAAATAAAGAAATAAAAAAATTATGCAAAGTTCAATCTTTAACTTAAGTTTTAAAAATTAATTTGAATTTGAAAGTTTAGATGCGAAATATTTTGATTTGAATTTATTGATTTAAATTTAGAATTTTTAATTTTTAAATCATTAAAAATGAAAAAATATAGATACATGAAGTCAATAGTGATAAAATATAACAATTCCAAACTAGTGTTATTATATATAAGCCAATAAAATTCCAAAAGAAAAGAACGAAGATGATTACTATCTCTTAACAAATCGTATTAAATAAAAGATAAATATTATACAATCCAAAATAATAAATAAAATAATCCAAATTGTATTAAATAAAAGATAAAACATTATAAAAAGATTATTTTGTTAATTAGATAAATTACACGATAAATAAAAACAAATTTCAAGATAAAATACAAGACGATCTTAATTAGATATCTAATTAGTGTACATGCACATAACACCTTCCATTTCTAATGAAGTCAAAGTCTCATTCAACAACGTTTTAATATCTATAACATTATAAAATTTTTATAAAAAAAACAAAAATAAAAGAAGAGAAAATATTAAAGCAAAAGGAAAAAGAAAAAATAAGTACTAAAAAAGAGAAAAAAAATTAAAAATAAAGAAAAGCACAAAATAGAAAAAATAAAAAAGTAAGGAAATGGAAAAAAGACAAGTCAAAAGAAAAAAATAAAAAAAATACAAAAAACAGTAAAAATTTCAAAAATGAAGAAAAAACAACAAAATAAAAAAAAATAAAAAAAATAACAAATAATAAGGAATAAAAGTATAAAAATTGAAAGATAAAAATTTAAAAGAAGATAAAAAATGAAAAGATATGAGAAAATAGAGAAAAAATTAGTCTAGAAAACACAAGCAAAAAAAAGAGTAATAAGAAAAAAATTAAAAAATTAACTGAGGGAAAAAGTTAGTACAAAATAAAAGTAAAAACAAAACAAGGAAGTGCAAAAAAAAAATGGAAACAAGAAATAAAAAGAAATTTGAGGAAAAGAAGAAAAAAATAAAAAATGAAGAGGCAAAAGTATGAAACAAAACAAAAAGAAAAAAGTTGACAGAAAATTTTAAAACAAAGAAAAAAGTAAAAACAAAAAGAATTTTAAAAGCACATGAAAAAATAAGTAAAAAAAAAAGAAAAAAATTTCGAAAGGAGAAAAAGTTAATGAAAAATTATAAAAATGCAATAGAAAATAACCAACAAGGATAAAATAAAAAAAAAGATGGAAAAATTAAAAATTCCAAATCATTATAAAAATTTATGAAAATATAAATAAAGAAAGAAATAAAAAAACCAAAATAAAATAAGAAAAAAGATAAATAAAAGCACAAAAATAAAAAAAAAAAACAAAAATACAATAAAAATATAAAAAGTAAGAAAATAAAAAAAAACAAAAAATTGAATAAAAATTTCAAAAATGAAATGGTGTGAAAAAATGAAAAAAAAAGTTTAAAAATACAAAAAATTGAGAAACGTATACGACATAATAAGAGAAAATATCAAAGCAAAAGGAAAAATAGAAAACACAAACAAGTCAAAAGAAGAAATTTAAAAAATACAAAAAATAAAAATGGAAAAAATGACAAAACAGAAAAAAATTTAGTTTATAAAATACAAACAAAAAATAAAAAATATAACAAATGATAAGAAAAGAAGATATAAAAAATCAAAGATAAAAAGTTAAAAGAAGAAAAAAGTTAATACAAAATAAAAACACAAATTAGAAAGAAATGATAAAAAAAAAAAGAAGAAAAACCTTAGGAAAAAATAAAAAAATAAAGAGAAAAATAAAGATAGAAAGTAAAGAGAGTGCAAAAAGAAAAAAAAATTAATAGAAAATAATGTAACTGACCAATTAGATTGAAGTAACAAAAAAGAAAATCAAAGTAAAAAGGAAAATATGTAATGAAAGAGTAATAGAATGAAAACAAGAAAGAAAGTATTCTGTATAAAAAAAAAAGAAAAAAATGAATGAAAAATTAAAAAAATGCATAAAAAGTAAAAAAAAAAAAAAAAAAACAAAAAAGTAAAGTAAATAAAGAAATAAAAAAATTCTGCAAAGTTCAATCTTTAATTTAAGTTTTAAAATTTAATTTGAATTTGAAAGTTTAGATGCGAAATATTTTGATTTAAAATTAGAATTTTTAATTTTTAAATCGTGAAAAATGAAAAAATATAGATACATGAAGTAAATAGTGATAAATATAACAATTCCAAACTAGTGTTATTATACATAAGCCAATAAAATTCCAAAAGAAAACAACAAAGATGATTACTATCTCTTAACAAATCGTATTAAATAAAAGATAAATATTATACAATCCAAAATAATAAATAAAATAATCCAAATTGTATTAAATAAAAGATAAAATATTATAAAAGATAATTTTGTTAATTAGATAAATTACACGATAAACAAAAACAAATTTCAAGATAAAATACAAGACGATCTTAATTGGATATCTAATTAGTGTACATGCACATAACACCTTCCATTTCTAATGAAGTCAAAGTCTCATTCATCAATGTTTTAATATCTATAACATTATAAAATTTTTATAAAAAAAACAAAAATAAAAGAAGAGAAAATATTAAAGCAAAAGGAAAAAGAAAAAATAAGTACTAAAAAGAGAAAAAAATTAAAAATAAAGAAAAGCACAAAATAGAAAAAATAAAAAAGTAAGGAAATGGAAAAAAGACGAGTCAAAAGAAAAAAATTAAAAAAAATACAAAAAGCAGTAAAAATTTCAAAAATGAAGAAAAAACGACAAAATAGAAAAACAATAAAAAATATAACAAATAATAAGAAATAAAGGTATAAAAAATGAAAGATAAAAATTTAAAAGAAGATAAAAATGAAAAGGAATGAGAAAATAGAAAAAAAAAATAGTCTAGAAAACACAAGCAAAAAAAAGAGTAATAAGAAAAAAATTAAAAAATTAACAGAGGGAAAAAGTTAGTACAAAATAAAAGTAAAAACAAAAACAAAGAATTGCAAAAAAAAAAATGGAAAGAAGAAATAAAAAGAAATTTGAAAAAAAGAAGAAAAAAATAAAAAATGAAAAGGCAAAAGTATGAAATAAAACAAAAAGAAAAAAGTTGATAGAAAATTTTAAAACAAAGAATAAAGTAAAAACAAAAAAAATTTTAAAAGCACATGAAAAAATAAGTAAAAAAAAAAAAGAGAAAAAATTTGAAAGGTGAAAAAGTTAATGAAAAATTATAAAAATGCAATAGAAAATAACCAACAAGGATAAAATAAAAAAAAAAAGATGGAAAAATAAAAAATTCCAAATCATTATAAAAATTTATGAAAATATAAATAAAGAAAGAAATAAAAAAACCAAAATAAAAATAAAATAAGAAAAAAGATAAATAAAGCACAAAAAATAAAAAATAAACAAAAATACAATAAAAATATAAAAAGTTTTTGAAACATTATAAAATAGAACAAAAAATAGCGAAAAAAGACAATAAAATAAGAAAATGAAAAAATAAAAAAGATTCAAAAAAACTTTGAACTTTATAAAGATATTTTAAAATATAAATAAAAAATAAAAGACAAAATAAAAAAATTTTCAAATATAAAATAGAAAAAACTTTTAGTTCAGAATATTCAAAGAAAAACAAAAACAAATATAACAAATATAGGAGAAAGATATAAAAAATCATAGATAAAAAATAAAATAAAAGTTATAAAATATATAAAATAAAAACAAAAGGAAGTGCACAAAGAATAGAGAATTTTAATACAGAAAAAAATGAAAAGTAAATGAACAAAAAAGTTAAAAGAAAAAGAAAGAAAAGATTAATGAAAAATTATAAAAATAGAATAGAAAATAGCAAAAAAATAAAAAATGACAACAAAAATGAGATTAATACAGAAAAAAATGAAAAGTAAATGAACAAAAAAGTTAAAAGAAAAAGAAAGAAAAGATTAATGAAAAATTATAAAAATAGAATAGAAAATAGCAAAAAAATAAAAAATAAAAAATGACAACAAAAATGATAAAAACCAAAAGAATAATAGATTAAAAAATAAAGTAAATATCCAAAACATTATAAAATTTTTATAAAAATAACAAAAATAAAAAATAAAAGGAAAAATAAAATAAGAGAAAATATCAAAGCAAAAGGAAAAATAGAAAATAGTAAGGAAAAGAAGAAATAACAAGTCAAAAGAAGAAATTTAAAAAATACAAAAAAAAATAAAAATGGAAAAAATGACAAAACAGAAAAAAAATTTAGTTTATAAAATACAAACAAAAAATAAAAAATATAACAAATGATAAGAAATAAAGATATAAAAAATCAAAGATAAAAATTTAAAAGAAGAAAAAAGTTAATACAAAATAAAAACCCAAATTAGATAGAAATGATAAAAAAAAAAAGAAAAAAAACCTTCTGAAAAAATAAAAAAAGGGAAAAATAAAGATAGAAAGTAAAGAGAGTATAAAAAGAAAAAAATTAATAGAAAATAATGTAATAGACCAATTAAATTGAAGTAACAAAAAAGAAAATCAAAGTAAAACTGAAAATATGTAATGAAAGAGTAATGGAATGAAAATAAGAAAGAAAGTATTCTGTAAAAAAAAAGAAAAAAATGAATGAAAAATTAAGAAAATGCATAAAAAGTAAAAACAAAAAAAGAAAAGAAAAAGGAAGTAAATAAAGAAATAAAAAAATTCTACAAAGTTCAATCTTGAATTTAAGTTTTAAAACTTAATTTGAATTTGAAAGTTTAGATGCAAAATATTTTGTTTTGAATTTATTAATTTAAATTTAGAATTTTTAATTTTTAAATCGTTAAAAATGAAAAAATATAGATACATGGAGTAAATAGTGATAAATATAACAATTCCAAACTAGTGTTATTATATATAAGCCAATAAAATTTCAAAAGAAAACAACAAAGATGATTACTATCTCTTAACAAATCGTATTAAATAAAAGATAAATATTATATGATCCAAAATAATAAATAAAATAATCCAAATTGTATTAAATAAAAGATAAAATATTATAAAAGATAATTTTGTTAATTAGATAAATTACACGGTAAATAAAAACAAATTTCAAGATAAAATACAAGATGATCTTAATTAGATATCTAATTAGTGTACATGCACATAACACCTTCCATTTCTAATGAAGTCAAAGTCTCATTCAACAATGTTTTAATATCTATAACATTATAAAATTTTTGTAAAAAAAAACAAAAATAAAAGAAGAGAAAATATTAAAGCAAAAGGAAAAAGAAAAAGTAAGTACTAAAAAAAGGAAAAAAATTAAAAATAAATAAAAGCACAAAATAGAAAAAATAAAAAAGTAAGGAAATGGAGAAAAGAAGAGTCAAAAGAAGAAAATTAGAAAAATACAAAAAAGAGTAAAAATTTCAAAAATGAAGAAAAAATGACAAAATAGAAAAACAATAAAAAATATAACAAATAATAAGAAATAAAGGTATAAAAAATCAAAGATAAAAAATTAAAAGAAGATAAAAAATGAATAGGAATGACAAAAGAGAAAAAAAATGATCTAGAAAACACAAGCAAAATAAAAAATAATAAGAAAAAAAAATTAACAAAGGGAAAAAGTTGTGCAAAATAAAAGTAAAAACAAAACAAGGAAGTGCAAAAAAAAAAAAATGGAAACAAGAAATAAAAAGAAATTTGAGAAAAAGAAGAAAAAAAAAATAATGAGGCAAAAGTATGAAATAAAACAAAAAGAAAAAATGAATTTTAAAAGCACATGAAAAAATAAGTAAAAAAAAAAAGAAAAAAAATTCGAAAGGAGAAAAAGTTAATGAAAAATTATAAAAATGCAATAGAAAATAACCAACAAGGATAAAATAAAAAAAAAGATGGAAAAATAAAAAACTCCAAATCATTATAAAAATTTATGAAAATATAAATAAAGAAAGAAATAAATAAACCAAAATAAAAATAAATAAAAATAAAATAAGAAAAAAGATAAATAAAGCACAAAAAATAAAAAAATAAATAAAGGTACAATAAAAATATAAAAAGTAAGAAAATAAAAATAAAAAAACAAATATTGAATAAAAATTTAAAAAATGAAATGGTGTGACAAAATGAAAAAAATGTAGTTTAAAAAAACAAAAAATTGAGAAACGTATAAGAAATAATAAGAAAAAAATATAAAAAGTCAACGACCAAAAAAAAAAAGAGAAAAGTTAATGCGAAATAAAAATGAAAACCAAAGGAGAAAATGCATAAAAAAGAAAAGTATGAGAATTTAAAAACGCAAATAAGAAAAGCAAGAAAAGAATAACTTTGTGGAATTTTTTTATTTCTTTATTTACTTCCTTTTTATTTTCCTTTTTTGTTTTTTTTTTACTTTTTATGCATTTTCGTAATTTTTCATTCATTATTTTCTTTTTTTTTTTTACAAAATACTTTCTTTCTTGTTTTTATTCTATTACTCTTTGATTACTTATTTTCCTTTTTACTTTGATTTTCTTTTTTGTTACTTCAATCTAATTGGTCATTTACATTATTTTCTATTAATATTTTTTTCTTTTTGTACTCTCTTTACTTTCTATCTTTCTTTTTCTCATTTTTTATTTTTTCTTAAGGTTTTTCTTCTTTTTTTTATCATTTCTTTCTAATTTGTGTTTTTATTTTGTATTAACTTTTTTCTTCTTTTAACTTTTTATTTTTGACTTTTCATATCTTTATTTCTTATCATTTGTTACATTTTTTTATTAGTTGTTTGTATTTTATAAACTAAATTTTTTTCTGTTTTGTCATTTTTTCCATTTTTATTATTTTTGTATTTTTTAAATTTCTTCTTTTGACTTGTTATTTCTTCATTTCCTTACTATTTTTTATTTTTTTTAGTACTTATTTTCTATTTTTCCTTTTGCTTTGATATTTTCTCTTATTTTATTTTTTATTTTTGTTATTTTTATAAAAATTTTATAATGTTTTGGATATTTACTTTATTTTTTAATCTATTATTCTTTTGGTTTTTCTCATTTTTGTTGTCATTTTTTATTTTTTTGCTATTTTCTATTCTATTTTTATAATTTTTCATTAATCCTTTTTTTCTTTTTCTTTTAACTTTTTTGTTCATTTACTTTTCATTTTTTTCTGCATTAAAATTCTCTATTCTTTTTTTTTCTCTTTATTTAATTTAATATATTTTGTATTTTCATTTTTTATTTTTTTCTTGCTTTTTCCTATATCTTTTTGTTCACACTTGTTTTTCCTTCTCCTTTACAATTTTAAAGCCTCAGATTTTTTTTTGTGCACTTTCTTTTGTTTTTATTTTATATATTTTATTAACTTTTATTTTATTTTTTATCTATGATTTTTTATATCTTTCTCCTATATTTGTTATATTTGTTTTTGTTTTTCTCTCAATATTCTGAACTAAAAGTTTTTTCTATTTTATATTTGAAATTTTTATTATTTTATCTTTTTATATTTTTTTGATTCCCTAATTTTTTTTCTTTTATATTACTATTTTCTTTGAATTTATTTTTTCATTTATTTTTTATTTATATTTTAAAATATTTTTATAAAGTTCAAAGTTTTTTTTGAGTCTTTTTTATTTTTTCATTTTCTTATTGTATTGTCTTTTTTTCGCTATTTTTTGTTCTATTTTATAATTTTTCAATAACTTTTTTCCCTTTAAAATTTTCCTTCTTTTTGCTTTTTTTTCATATGCTTTCATTTTTACTTGTTTTAATTTTTTCGTTGTTTTCAAATTTTTTTCATTTCTTTTTTCTTTTTATTTTTGGCATTTGACTTTTTATATTGTTTTCTTATTATTTCTTATATGTTTCTCAATTTTTTGTATTTTTAAACTATTTTTTTTTCATTTTGTCATACCATTTCATTTTTGAAATTTTTATTCAATTTTTGTTTTTTTTATTTTTATTTTCT
Organism: Durio zibethinus; assembly: GCF_047325235.1. Lineage (NCBI taxonomy): Eukaryota > Viridiplantae > Streptophyta > Magnoliopsida > Malvales > Malvaceae > Durio > Durio zibethinus. The sequence goes on along the minus strand of NC_143180.1, from coordinate 11,029,085 downwards.
TAGTTGTTATATTTTTATTGTATTTTTGTTTATTTTTTATTTTTTATGCTTTATTTATCTTTTTTCTTATTTTCTTTTTTGTTTTGGTTTATTTTTTATTTCTTTCGTTATTTATATTTTCATAAATTTTTATAATGATTTGGAATTTTTTATTTTTCTATCTTTTTTTTTATTTTATCCTTGTTGGTTATTTTCTATTGCATTTTTATACTTTTTCATTAACTTTTTCTCCTTTCAAATTTTTTTCTTTTTTTTACTTTTTTTATGTGCTTTTAAAATTCTATTTGTTTTTACATTTTTTTTTGTTTTAAAATTTTCTATCAACTTTTTTCTTTTTGTTTTATTTCATACTTTTGCCTCTTCATTTTTTTTTTCTTCTTTTTCTCAAATTTCCTTTTATTTCTTGTTTCCATTTTTTTTTTTGGCACTTCCTTGTTTTGTTTTTACTTTTATTTTGTACTAACTTTTTCCCTTTGTTAATTTTTTTATTTTTTTCTTATTATTCTTTTTTTTGCTTGTGTTTTCTAGACTAATTTTTTTTTTTCTATTTTGTCATTCCTTTTCATTTTTGATCTTCTTTTAATTTTTGATCTTTGATTTTTTATACCTTTATTTCTTATTATTTGTTATATTTTTTTATTGTTTTTCTATTTTGTTATTTTTTCTTCATTTTTAAAATTTTTACTACTTTTTGTATTTTTCCAATTTTTTTCTTTTGACTCGTCTTTTTTTCATTTCCTTACTTTTTTATTTTTTCTTTTTCCTTTTGCTTTAATATTTTCTCTTCTTTTATTTTTGGTTTTTTTATAAAAATTTTATAATGTTATAGATATTAAAACATTGTTGAATGAGACTTTGACTTAGGTGTTATGTGCATGTACACTAATTAGATATCTAATTAAGATCAACTTGTATTTTATCTTGAAATTTGTTCTTATTTATCGTGTAATTTATCTAATTAACAAAATTATCTTGTATAATATTTTATCTTTTATTTAATACAATTTGGATTATTTTATTTATTATTTTGGATCGTATAATATTTATCTTTTATTTAATACGATTTGTTAAGAGATAGTAATCATCTTTGTTGTTTTCTTTTGGAATTTTATTGGCTTATATATAATAACACTAGTTTGGAATTGTTATATTTATCACTATTTACTCCATGTATCTATATTTTTTCATTTTTAACGATTTAAAAATTAAAAATTCTAAATTTAAATCAATAAATTCAAATCAAAATATTTTGCATCTAAACTTTCAAATTCAAATTAAGTTTTCAAACTTAAATTAAAGATTGAACTTTGTAGAATTTTTTTTATTTCTTTTTTTACTTCCTTTTTCTTTTCCTTTTTTGTTTTTTTTTTTACTTTTTATGCATTTTCTTAATTTTTCATTCATTTTTTTCTTTTTTTTTTACAGAATACTTTCTTTCTTGTTTTCATTCTATTACTCTTTCATTACATATTTTCCTTTTTACTTTGATTTTCTTTTTTGTTACTTCAATCTAATTGGTCAGTTACATTATTTTCTATTAATTTTTTTCTTTTTGTACTCTCTTTACTTTCTGTCTTTATTTTTCTCTTTTTTTATTTTTTCTTAAGGGTTTTCTTCTTTTTTTTTTTATAATTTCTTTCTAATTTGTGTTATTATTTTGTATTAACTTTTTTCTTCTTTTAACTTTTTATCTTTGATTTTTTATATCTTTATTTCTTATCATTTGTTATATTTTTTATTTTTTGTTTGTATTTTATAAACTAATTTTTTTTCTGTTTTGTCATTTTTTCCATTTTTATTTTTTTGTATTTTTTAAATTTCTTCTTTTGACTTGTTATTTCTTCATTTCCTTACTATTTTCTATTTTCTCTTTTTTAGTACTTATTTTTTATTTTTCCTTTTGCTTTGATATTTTTTCTTATTTTATTTTTCCTTTTATTTTTTATTTTTGTTATTTTTATAAAAATTTTATAATGTTTTGGATATTTACTTTATTTTTTAATCTATTATTCTTTTGGTTTTTCTCATTTTTGTTGTCATTTTTTATTTTTTTGCTATTTTGTATTCTATTTTTATAATTTTTCATTAATCCTTTCTTTCTTTTTCTTTTAAATTTTTTGTTCATTTACTTTTCATTTTTTTCTGTATTAAAATTCTCTATTCCTTTTTTTTCTTTTTATTTTATTTTATATATTTTGTATTTTTATTTTTTATTTTTTTCTTGCTTTTTCCTGTATCTTTTTATTCACACTTGTTTATCCTTCTCCTTTACAATTTTAAAGCCTCAGACTTTTTTTTTGTGCACTTCCTTTTGTTTTTATTTTATATATTTTATTAACTTTTATTTTATTTTTTATCTATGATTTTTTATATAGTGTACATGCACATAACACCTTCCATTTCTAATGAAGTCAAAGTCTCGTTCAACAATGTTTTAATATCTATAACATTAAAGAAAAATACAAAATAATAGAAGAGAAAATATTAAAGCGAAAGGAAAAAGAAAAAATAAGTACTAAAAAAGAGAAAAAAAATTAAAAATAAACAAAAACACAAAATAGAAAAAATAAAAAAGTAAGGAAATGAAAAAATGATGAATCAAAAGAAAAAAATTAAAAAAATACAAGGAGTAGTAAAAATTTTAAAAATGAAGAAAAAATGACAAAATAGAAAAAAATAAAAAATATAACAAATAATAAGAAATAAAGGTATAAAAAATCAAAGATAAAAAATTAAAAGAAGATCAAAAATGAAAAGGGATGACAAAATAGAAAAAAAATTAGTCTAGAAAACACAAGCAAAAAAAAGAGTAATAAGAAAAAAAAAATTAACAAAGGGAAAAAGTTAGTACAAAATAAAAGTAAAAACAAAACTAGGAAGTGCAAAAAAAAATGGAAACAAGAAATAAAAAGAAATTTGAGAAAAAGAAGAAAAAAATAAAAAATGAAGAGGCAAAAGTATGAAATAAAAGAAAAAGAAAAAAGTTGATAGAAAATTTTAAAACATAGAAAAAAGTAAAAACAAAAAGAACTTTAAAAGCACATGAAAAAATAAGTAACAAAAAAGAAAAAAAAATCAAAAGGAGAAAAAGTTAATGAAAAATTATAAAAATGCAATAGAAAATAACCAACAAGGATAAAATTAAAAAAAGGATAGAAAAATAAAAAATTCCAAATCATTATAAAAATTTATGAAAATATAAATAAAGAAAGAAATAAAAAATAAAAAAATAAGAAAAAAGATAAATAAAGCACAAAAAATAAAAAATAATAAAAATATAATAAAAATATAAAAAGTAAGAAAATAAAAATAAAAAAACAAAACTTGAATAAAAATTTCAAAAATGAAATGGTGTGACAAAATGAAAAAAAATGGTTCAAAAAATACAAAAAAATTGAGAAATGTATAAGACATAATAAGAAAACAATATAAAAAGTCAAAGACAAAAAAAAAAAAAAAAAAGAGAAAAGTTAATGCGAAATAAAAATGAAAACTAAAGGAGAAAATGCAAAAAAAAAAGTATGAGAATTTAAAAACGCAAATAAGAAGAGCAAAAAAAGAATAAAAGTGAAAAGACAAAAGGTTTGGAATAAAAAAAGAAAAAAGAAATGTAAAAAATTTGAAAACAACGAAAAAACTAAAACAAGTAAGAATGAAAGCATATGAAAAAAAAGCAAAAAGAAGAAAAATTTTGAAGGGAAAAATGTTGTTGAAAAATTATAAAATAGAACAAAAAATAGCAAAAAAAAGAAATAAAAATAAGAAAATGAAAAAATAAAAGAGATTCAAAAAAACTTTGAACTTTATAAAAATATTTTAAAATATAAATAAAAAATAAATTAAGAGAAAATAGTAATATAAAAAAAATAAAATATTAGCGTATCAAAAAAATATAAAAAGACAAAATATTAAAAATTTCAAATAGAAAATAGAAAAAGCTTTTAGTTCAGAATATTTAAAGAGAAACAAAAACAAATATAACAAATATAGGAGAAAGATATAAAAAATCATAGATAAAAAATAAAATAAACGTTAATAAAAAATATAAAATAAAAACAAAAGGAAGTGCACAAAAAAAGTTCGAGGTTTTAAAATTTTAAAGGAAAAGGAAAAACAAGTGTGAACAAAAAGATACAGGAAAAAGCAAGAAAAAAATAAAAAATGAAAATACAAAATATATAAAATAAAATAAAAAGAAAAAAAAAGAATAGAGAATTTTAATATAGAAAAAAATGAAAAGTAAATGAACAAAAAAGTTAAAAGAAAAAGAAAGAAAGGATTAATGAAAAATTAAAAAAATAGAATAGAAAATAGCAAAAAAATAAAAAATAAAAAATGACAACAAAAATGAGAAAAACCAAAAGAATAATAGATTAAAAAACAAAATAAATATCCAAAACATTATAAAATTTTTATAAAAATAAGAAAAATAAAAAATACAAGGAAAAAAAAAAGAGAAAATATCAAAGCAAAAGGAAAAATAGAAAATAAGTACTAAAAAGGAGAAAATAGAAAATAGTAAAGAAATGAAGAAATAACAAGTCAAAAGAAGAAATTTAAAAAATACAAAAATAATAAAAATGGAAAAAAATGACAAAATAGAAAAAAAAATTTAGTTTATAAAATACAAACAAAAAATAAAAAATATAACAAATGATAAGAAATAAAGATATAAAAAATCAAAGATAAAAAGTTAAAAGAAGAAAAAAGTTAATGCAAAATAAAAACACAAATTAGAAAGAAATGATAAAAAAAAAAGAAGAAAAACCTCAAGAAAAAATAAAAAATGAGAAAAATAAAGATAGAATGTAAAGAGACTACAAAAAGAAAAAAAATTAATAGAAAATAATGTAAATGACCAATTAGATTGAAGTAACAAAAAAGAAAATCAAGGTAAAAAGGAAAATATGTAATGAAAGAGTAATAGAATAAAAACATGAAAGAAAGTATTCTGCAAAAAAAAATGAAAATAATGAATGAAAAATTAAGAAAATGCATAAAAAATAATTAAAAAAAAATAAAAAAAGAAAAAAAAAAGGAAGTAAATAAAGAAATAAAAAAATTCTACAAAGTTCAATCTTGAATTTAAGTTTTAAAACTTAATTTGAATTTGAAAGTTTAGATGCAAAATATTTTGATTTGAATTTATTGATTTAAATTTAGAATTTTTAATTTTTAAATCGTTGAAAATGGAAAAATATAGATACATGAAGTAAATAGTGATAGATATAACAATTCCAAACTAGTGTTATTATATATAAGCCAATAAAATTCCAAAAGAAAACAACAAAGATGATTATTATCTCTTAACAAAGAAAAAGGTGAAACCAAAAAGAGTTTTAAAAGCACATGAAAAAATAAGTAAAAAAGAAGAAGAAAAATTCGAAAGGAGAAAAAGTTAATGAAAAATTATAAAAATGCAATGAAAATAACCAACAATGATAAAATAAAAAAGAAGGATAGAAAAATAAAAAATTCCAAATCATTATAAAAATTTATGAAAATATAAAAAAAGAAAGAAATAAGAAAATAAACCAAAACAAAGAGGAAAAATAAAAATAAAATAAGAAAATAATTAAAGCAAAAGAAAAAAGATAAATAAAGCCCAAAAAATAAAAAATAAACAAAAATACTATAAAAATATAAAAAGTAAGAAAATAAAAATAAAAAACAAAAATTCAATAAAAATTTAAAAAATGAAATGCTATGACAAAATGAAAAAAAAATTCTTTAAAAAATACAAACAATTGAGAAATGTATAAGACATAATAAGAAAGCAATATAAAAAGTCAAAGACAAAAAAAAAAAGACAAAAGTTAATGCGAAATAAAAATGAAAACCAAATGAGAAAATGCAAAAAAAAAAAGTATGAGAATTTAAAAACGCAAATAAGAAAAGCAAGAAAAGAATAAAAACGAAAAGACAAAAGGTTTGGAATAAAAAAAGAAAAAAGAAATGTAAAAAATTTGAAAACAACGAAAAAATTAAAACCAGTAAAAATGAAAGCATATAAAAAAAAGCAAAAAGAAGAAAATTTTTGAAGGGAAAAAAGTTATTAAAAAATTATAAAATAAAGCAAAAAATAGTGAAAAAGAGACAATAAAATAAGAAAATGAAAAAATGAAAAAGATTGAAAAATAAAAATAAAAATTATTTAAGTTTATAAAAAATTTTAAAATATAAATAAAAAATAAATAAAGAGAAAATAGAAATATAAAAGAAAAAAATAAAAAATTAGCGAATAAAAAAAATATAAGAAGACAAAATAATAAAAATTTCAAATATAAAATAGAAAAAACCTTTAGTTTAGAATATTCAAAGAAAAACAAAAAAAAATATAACAAATATAGGAGAAAGATATAAAAATCATAGATAAAAAATAAAATAAAAGTTAAAATATAAAATATAAAATAAAAACAAAAGGAAGTGCACAAAAAAAAGTCTGAGGTTTTAAAATTGTAAAGAAGGAAAAATAAGTGTGAACAAAAAGATACAAGAAAAAGCAAGAAAAAAATAAAAAATGAAAATACAAAATATATAAAATAAAATAAAAAGAAAAAAAAGAATAGCGAATTTTAATACAAAGAAAAAAATGAAAAGTAAATGAACAAAAAATTAAAAGAAAAAGAAAGAAAGGATTAATGAAAAATTATAAAAATAGAATAGAAAACAGCAAAAAAAATAAAAAATGACAACAAAAATGAGAAAAACCAAAAGAATAATAGATTAAAAAATAAAGTAAATATCCAAAACATTATAAAATTTTTATAAAAATAACAAAAAGGAAAAATAAAATAAGAGAAAATAAAAAATAGTAAGGAAATGAAGAAATAACGAGTCAAAAGAAGAAATTTAAAAAATACAAAAAATAATAAAAATGGAAAAAATGACAAAATAGAAAAAATTTTAGTTTATAAAATACAAACAAAAAATAAAAAATATAACAAATGATAAAGAAATAAGGATATAAAAAATCAAAGATAAAAAGTTAAAAGAAGAAAAAAGTTAATACAAAATAAAAACACAAATTAGAAAGAAATGATAAAAAAGAAGAAGAAAAACCTTAAGAAAAAATAAAAAATGAGAAAAATAAAGATAAGAAGTAAAGATAGTACAAGAAGAAAAAAATTAATAGAAAATAATATAAATGACCAATTAGGTTGAAGTAACAAAAAAGAAAATCAAAGTAAAAAGGAAAATATGTAATGAAAGAGTAGTAGAATGAAAACAAGAAAGAAAGTATTCTATTAAAAAAAAATGAAAAATTAAGAAAATGCATAAAAAGTAAAGAAAAAAAGGAAAAGAAAAAAAAAGTAAATAAAGAAATAAAAAAATTCTACAAAGTTCAATCTTTAATTTAAGTTTTAAAACTTAATTTGAATTTGAAAGTTTAGATGCAAAATATTTTGATTTGAATTTATTGATTTAAATTCAGAATTTTTAATTTTTAAATCGTTAAAAATGAAAAAATATAGATACATGAAGTAAATGGTGATAGATATAACAATTCCAAACTAGTGTTATTATATATAAGCCAATAAAATTCCAAAAGAAAACAACAAAGATGATTGTTATCTCTTAACAAATCGTATTAAATAAAAGATCAATATTATAGATCCAAAATAATAAATAAAATAATCCAAATTGTATTAAATAAAAGATAAAATATTATACAAGATAATTTTGTTAATTAGATAAATTACATGATAAATAAAAACAAATTTCAAGATAAAATACAAGAAGATCTTCAATAGATATCTAATTAGTATACATGCACATAACACCTTCCATTTCTAATGAAGTCAAAGTCTCATTCAACAATGTTTTAATATCTATAACATTACAAAATTTTTATAAAAAAAACAAATATAAAAGAAGAAAAAATTTTAAAGCGAAAGGAAAAAGAAAAAAATAAGTACTGAAAAAGAGAAAAAAAAATTAAAAATAAAGAAAAGCACAAAATAAAAAAAATTAAAAAGTAAGGAAATGAAAAAATGATGGGTCAAAATAAAAAAAGTAGTAAAAATTTCAAAAATGAAGAAAAAATGACAAAATAGAAAAAAATAAAAAATATAACAAATAATAAGAAATAAAGGTATAAAAAATCAAAGATAAAAAATTGAAAGAAGGTAAAAAATGAAAAGGGATGACAAAATAGAAAAAAAAAATTAGTCTATAAAACACAAGCAAAAAAAAGAGTAATAAGAAAAAAATTAAAAAAATTAGTAATAAGAAAAAATTAGTACATAATAAAAGTGAAAACAAAACAAGGAAGTGCAAAAAAAAAAAAAAAAAACATGAAATAAAAAGAAATTTGAAAAAAAGAAGAAAAAAATAAAAAATGAAGAGGCAAAAGTATGAAATAAAACAAAAAGAAAAAAGTTGATAGAAAATTTTAAAATAAAGAAAAAGGTGAAAACAAAAATAATTTTAAAAGCACATGAAAAAATAAGTAAAAAAGAAGAAGAAAAATTCAAAAGGAGAAAAAGTTAATGAAAAATTATAAAAATGCAATAGAAAATAACCAAAAATGATAAAATAAAAAAAAGATAGAAAAATAAAAAATTCCAAATCATTATAAAAATTTATGAAAATATAAATAAAGAAAGAAATAAAAAAATAAACCAAAATAAAGAGGAAAAATAAAAATAAAATAAGAAAAAAATTAAAGCGAAAGAAAAAAGATAAATAAAGCCTAAAAAATAAAAAATAAACAAAAATACAATAAAAATAAAAAAAAGAAAAAATGAAATGGTATTAGAAAATGAAAAAAAATAGTTTAAAGAATACAAACATTAGAGAAATGTATAAGACATAATAAGAAAACAAAATAAAACTGTCAAAGACAAAAAATAAAAAAAAAAGGAGAAAAGTTAATACGAAATAAAAATGAAAAGCAAAGGAGAAAATGCAAAAAAAAAAGTATGAGAATTTAAAAATGCAAATAAGAAAAGCAAGAAAAGAATAAAAATGAAAAGACAAAAGGTTTGGAATAAAAAAAGAAAAAAGAAATGTAAAAAATTTGAAAACAATGAAAAAAATTAAAACAAGTAAAAATGAAAGCATATAAAAAAAAAAGCAAAAAGAAGGAAATTTTGGAAGGGAAAAAATTTATTGAAAAATTATAAAATAGTGCAAAAAATAGCGAAAAAGAGACAATAAAATAAGAAAATGAAAAAAGAAAAATAAACAATTTTTAACTTTATAAAAATATTTTAAAATATAAATAAAAAATAAATAAAGAGAAAAGAGAAATATAAAAGAAAAAAATAAAAAATAAAAAATTAGCGAATCAAAAAAATATAAAAAGACAAAATAATAAAAATTTCAAATAAAAATAGAAAAAGCTTTTAGTTTAGAATATTCAAAGAAAAACAAAAAAAATATAACACATATAGGAGAAAGTTATAAAATATCATAGATAAAAAATAAAATAAAAGTTAATAAAATATATAAAATAAAAACAAAAGGAAGTGCACAAAAAAAAAGTCCGAGGTTTTAAAATTGTAAAAAAGAAGGAAAAACAAGTGTGAACAAAAAGATACAAGAAAAAAATAAAAAAAAGAAAATACAAAATATATAAAATAAAATAAAAAGAAAAAAAAAGAATAGTGAATTTTAATACAAAGAAAAAAAATGAAAAATAAAAGAACAAAAAAGTTAAAAGAAAAAGAAAGAAAGGATTAATGAAAAATTATAAAAATAGAATAGAAAATAGCAAAAAAATAAAAAAAATGACAAAGAATGAGAAAAACCAAAAGAATAATAGATTAAAAAATAAGGTAAATATCCAAAACATTATAAAATTTTTATAAAAATAACAAAAAGGAAAAATAAAATAAGAGAAAATATCAAAGCAAAAGGAAAAAGAGAAAATAGAAAATAGTAAGGAAATGAAGAAATAACGAGTGAAAAGAAGAAATTTAAAAATACAAAAAATAATAAAAATGGAAAAAATGACAAAATAGAAAAAAAATTTAGTTTATAAAATACAAACAAAAAATAAAAAATATAACAAATGATAAGAAATAAGGATATAAAAAATCAAAGATAAAAAGTTAAAAGAGAAAAAAGTTAATACAAAATAAAAACGCAAATTAGAAAGAAATGATAAAAAAAAAAGAAGAAAAACCTTTAGAAAAAATAAAAAACTGAGAAAAATAAAGAAAGAAAGTAAAGAGAGTACAAAAAGAAAAAAATTAATAGAAAATAATGTAATTGACCAATTAGATTGAAGTAACAAAAAAGAAAATCAAAGTAAAACAAAAAATATGTAATGGAAAAGTAATAGAATGAAAACAAGAAAGAAAGTATTCTGTAAAAAATAAAATGAAAATAATGAATGAAAAATTAAGAAAATGCATAAAAAAGAAGTAAATAATGAAACAAAAAAATTCTACAAAGTTTAATCTTTAATTTAAGTTTTAAAACTTAATTTGAATTTGAAAGTTTAGATGCAAAATATTTTGATTTGAATTTATTGATTTAAATTTAGAATTTTTCATTTTTAAATTGTTAAAAAATGAAAAAATATAGATACATGAAGTAAATAGTGATAGATATACCAATTCCAAACTAGTGTTATTATGTATAAGCCAATAAAATTCCAAAAGAAAACAACAAAGACGATTATTATCTCTTAACAAATCGTATTAAATAAAAGATAAATATTATAGATCCAAAATAATAAATAAAATAATCCAAATTGTATTAAGTAAAAGATAAAATATTATGCAAGATAATTTTGTTAATTAGATAAATTACACGATAAATAAAAACAAATTTCAAGATAAAATACAAGATGATCATCAATAGATATCTAATTAGTATACATGCACATAACACCTTCCATTTCTAATGAAGTCAAAGTCTCATTCAACAATGTTTTAATATCTATAACATTATAAAATTTTTATAAAAAAAACAAAAATAAAAGAAGAGAAAAAAAATTAAAAATAAAGAAAAGCACAAAATAGAAAAAATAAAAAAGTAAGGAAATGAAAAAATGATGGGTCAAAAGAAAAAAATTAGAAAAATACAAAAAGTAGTAAAATTTTCAAAAATGAAGAAAAAAATGACAAAATAGAAAAAAATAAAAAGATAGCAAATAATAAGAAATAAATGTATAAAAAATCAAAGATAAAAAATTGAAAGAAGGTAAAAAATGAAAATAAAAAATATATAAAATAAAATAAAAAGAAAAAAAAGAATCACGAATTTTTATACAAAGAAAAAAATGAAAAGTAAATGAACAAAAAAGTTAAAAGAAAAAGAAAGAAAGGATTAATGAAAAATTATAAAAATAGAATAAAAAATAAAAAATGACAACAAAAATGAGAAAAACCAAAAGAATAATAGATTAAAAAATAAAATATCCAAAACATTATAAAATTTTTATAAAAATAACAAAAAGGAAAAATAAAGAAAAGCACAAAATAGAAAAAAATAAAAAATATAACAAATAATAAGAAATAAAGGTATAAAAATCAAAGATAAAAAATTGAAAGAAGGTAAAAAATGAAAAGGGATGACAAAATAGAAAAAAAAAATTAGTCTAGAAAACACAAGGAAAAAAAAAGTAATAAGAAAAAAATAAAAAAAAATAAACAAAGGGAAAAAGTTAGTACAAAATAAAAGTGAAAACAAAACAAAAAAGTGCAAAAAAAAAAAAAGGAAACAAGAAATAAAAAGAAATTTGAGAAAAAAAAGAAAAAAATAAAAAATGAAGAGGCAAAAGTATGAAATAAAACAAAAAGAAAAAAGTTGATAGAAAATTTTAAAACAACGAAAAAGGTGAAAACAAAAAGAATTTTAAAAGCACATGAAAAAGTAAGTAAAAAAGAAGAAGAAAAATTCGAAAGGAGAAAAAGTCAATGAAAAATTATAAAAATGCAATAGAAAATAACCAACAATCATAAAATAAAAAAATAGAAAAATAAAAAAATAAAAAATTCCAAATCATTATAAAAATTTATGAAAATATAAATGAAGAAAGAAATAAAAAAATAAACCAAAACAAAAAGGAAAAATAAAAATAAAATAAGAAAAAAATTAAATCGAAAGAAAAAAGATAAATAAAGCCCAAAAAATAAATAATAAACAAAAATACAATAAAAATATAAAAAATAAGAAAATAAAAATAAAAAAACAAAAATTGAATAAAAATTTAAAAAATGAAATGGTGTGACAAAATGAAAAAAAAATAGTTTAAAAAATACAAAAAATCGAGAAACGTATAAGACATAATAAGAAAACAATATAAAAAGTCAAAGACAAAAAATTAAAAAAAAAAGAGAAAAAAGTTAATGCGAAATAAAAATGAAAACCAAAGGAGAAAATGCAAAAAAAAAAAGTATGAGAATTTAAAAACGCAAATAAGAAAAGCAAGAAAAGAATAAAAATGAACAGACAAAAGGTTTGGAAGAAAAAAAGAAAAAAGAAATGTAAAAAATTTGAAAACAACGAAAAAATTAAAACAAGTAAAAATGAAAGCATATGAAGAAAAAAGCAAAAAGAAGGAAATTTTTGAAGGGAAAAAAGGTATTGAAAAATTATAAAATAGAGCAAAAAATAACGAAAAAGAGACAATAAAATAAGAAAATAAAAAAATAAAAAAGATTCAAAAAATAAAAATAAAAAATTTTTAACTTTATAAAAATATTTTAAAATATAAATAAAAATAAATTAAGAGAAAATAGAAATATAAAAGAAAAAAACAAAAAATAAAAATTTAGCGAATCAAAAAAATATAAAAAGACAAAATAATTAAAATTTCAAATATAAAATAGAAAAAACTTTTAGTTCAGAATATTAAAAAAAACAAAAAAAATATAACAAATATAGGAGAAAGATATAAAAAATCATAGATAAAAAATAAAATAAAAGTTAATAAAAAATATAAAATAAAAACAAAAGGAAGTGCACAAAAAAAGTCCGAGGTTTTGAAATTGTAAAGAAGAAGGAAAAACAAGTGTGAACAAAAAGATTCAAGAAAAAGCAAGAAAAAAATAAAAAATGAAAATACAAAACATATAAAATAAAATAAAAAGAAAAAAAAGAATTGCGAATTTTTATACAAAGAAAAAAATGAAAAGTAAATGAACAAAAAAGTTAAAAGAAAAAGAAAGAAAGGATTAATGAAATATTATAAAAATAGAATAGAAAATAGCAAAAAAATAAAAAAATGACAACAAAAATGAGAAAAACCAAAAGAATAATAGATTAAAAAATAAAAAAATATCCAAAACATTATAAAATTTTTATTAAAATAAAAAAAAGGAAAAATAAAATAAGAGAAAATAGAAAATAGTAAGGAAATGAAGAAATAACGAGTCCAAAGAACAAATTAAAAAAAAACAAAAAATAATAAAAATGGAAAAAATGACAAAATTGAAAAAAAATTTAGTTTATAGAATACAAACAAAAGGTAAAAAATGTAACAAATGATAAGAAATAAGGATATAAAAAATCAAAGATAAAATGTTAAAAAAAGAAAAAAGTTAATACAAAATAAAAGCACAAATTAAAAAGAAATGATAAAAAAAAAGAAGAAAAACCTGAAGAAAAAATAAAAAATGAGAAAAATAAAGATCGAAAGTAATACAAAAAGGAAAAAAATTAATAGAAAATAATGTAAATGACCAATTATATTGAAGTAACAAAAAAGAAAATCAAAGTAAAAAGGAAAATATGTAATGAAAGAGTAATAGAATGAACACAAGAAAGAAAGTCTTTTGTAAAAAAGAAAATGAAAATAATGAATGAAAAATTAAGAAAATGCATAAAAAGTAAAGAAAAAAAACAAAAAAGGAAAAGAAAAAGGAAGTAAATAAAGAAATAAAAAAATTCTACAAAGTTCAATCTTTAATTTAAGTTTTAAAACTTAATTTGAATTTGAAAGTTTAGATGCAAAATATTTTGATTTGAATTTATTGATTTAAATTTAGAATTTTTAATTTTTAAATGGTTAAAAATGAAAAAATATAGATACATGAAGTAAATAGTGATAGATATAACAATTCCAAACTAGCGTTATTATATATAAGCCAATAAAATTCCAAAAGAAAACAACAAAGATGATTATTATCTCTTAACAAATCATATTAAATAAAAGATAAATATTATAGATCCAAATCAATAAATAAAATAATCCAAATTGTATTACATAAAAGATAAAATATTATACAAGATAATTTTGTTAATTAGATAGATTACACGATAAATAAAAACAAATTTCAAGATAAAATACAAGATGATCTTCATTAGATATCTAATTAGTATACATGCACATAACACCTTCCATTTCTAATGAAGTCAAAGTCTCATTCAACAATGTTTTAATATCTATAACATTATAAAATTTTTATAAAAAAAAAAAATAATAAAAGAAGAGAAAATATTAAAGCGAAAGGAAAAAGAAAAAAAATTAAAAATAAAGAAAAGCACAAAATAAAAAAATAAAAAAGTAAGGAAATGAAAAAATAACAGGTCAAAAGAAAAAAATTAGAAAAATACAAAAAGTAGTAAAAATTTCAAAAATGAGGAAAAAATGACAAAATAGAAAAAAATAAAAAATATAACAAATAATAAGAAAGAAAGGTATAAAAATCAAAGATAAAAAATTGAAAGAAGGTAAAAAATGAAAAGGGATGACAAAATAGAAAAAAAAAATTACTCTAGAAAACACAAGGAAAAGAAAGAGTAATAAGAAAAAAATAAAAAAATAAACAAAGGGAAAAAGTTAGTACAAAATAAAAGTGAAAACAAAACAAGGAAGTGCAAAAAAAAAAAAAAAGGGAAACAAGAAATAAAAAGAAATTTGAGAAAAAAATAAAAAATGAAAAGGCAAAAGTATGAAATAAAACAAAAAGAAAAAAGTTGATACAAATTTTTAAAAAAAAGAAAAATCTGAAAACAAAAAGAATTTTAAAAGCACATGAAAAAGTAAGTAAAAAAAAAGAAGAAAAATTCGAAAGGAGAAAAAGTCAATGAAAAATTATAAAAATACAATAGAAAATAACCAACAATGATAAAATAAAAAAATAGAAAAATAAAAAATTCCAAATCATTATAAAAATTTATCAAAAAATAAATGAAGGAAGAAATAAAAAAATAAACCAAAACAAAAAGGAAAAATAAAAATAAAATAAGAAAAAATTAAATCGAAAGAAAAAAGATAAATAATAAACAAAAATACAATAAAAATAAAAAAAGTAAGAAAATAAAAAAAAATTGAATAAAAATTTCAAAAAAGAAATGGTATGACAAAATGAAAAAAAATGTTTAAAAAATACAAAAAATCGAGAAACGTATAAGACATAATAAGAAAACAATATAAAAAAGTCAAAGACAAAAAATTAAAAAAAAAAAAAGAGAAAAGTTAATGCGAAATAAAAATGAAAACCAAAGGAGAAAATGCAAAAAAAAAAGTATGAGAATTTAAAAACGCAAATAAGAAAAGCAAGAAAAGAATAAAAATGAACAGACAAAAGTTTGGAATAAAAATAGAAAAAAAAACGTAAAACATTTGAAAACAACAAAAAAATTAAAACAAGTAAAAATGAAAGCATATGAAGAAAAAAACGAAAAGAAGGAAATTTTTGAAGGGAAAAAAGTAATTGAAAAATTATAAAATAGAGCAAAAAATAGCGAAAAAGAGACAATAAAATAAGAAAATGAAAATAGAAAAGATTCAAAAAATAAAAATAAAAAATAAATAAAGAGAAAATAAAAATATAAAAGAAAAAAACAAAAAATAAAAATTTGGCGAATCAAAAAAATATAAAAAGACAAAATAATAAAAATTTCAAATATAAAATCGAAAAAACTTTTAGTTCAGAATATTCAAAGAAAAACAAAAAAAAATATAACAAATATAGGAGAAAGATATAAAAAATAATAGATAAAAAATAAAATAAAAGTTAATAAAAAATATAAAATAAAAACAAAAGGAAGTGCACAAAAAAAAGTCCGAGGTTTTAAAATTGTAAAAAAGAAAGAAAAACAAGTGTGAACAAAAAGATACAAGAAAAAGCAAGAAAAAATACAAAATAAAAATACAAAATATATAAAATAAAATAAAAAGAAAATAAAGAATCGTAAATTTTTATACAAAGAAAAAAATGAAAGGTAAATGAACAAAAAAGTTAGAAGAAAAAGAAAGAAAGGATTAATTTAAGTAAATGGACAAAAAAGGAAAAGAAAAAAGAAGTAAATAAAGAAATAAAAAAATTCTACAAAGTTTAATCTTTAATTTAAGTTTTAAAACTTAATTTGAATTTGAAAGTTTACATGTAAAATATTTTGATTTGAATTTATTGATTTAAATTTAGAATTTTTAATTTTTAAATCGTTAAAAATGAAAAAATATAGATACATGAAGTAAATAGTGATAGATATAACAATTCCAAACTAGCGTTATTATATATAAGCCAATAAAATTCCAAAAGAAAATAACAAAGATGATTATTATCTCTTAACAAATCGTATTAAATAAAAGATAAATATTATAGATCCAAATCAATAAATAAAATAATCCAAATTGTATTAAATAAAAGATAAAATATTATACAAGATAATTTTGTTAATTAGATAAATTACACAATAAATAAAAACAAATTTCAAGATAAAATACAAGATGATCCTCATTAGATATCTAATTAGTATACATGCACATAACACCTTCCATTTCTAATGAAGTCAAAGTCTCATTCAACAATGTTTTAATATCTATAACATTATAAAATTTTTATAAAAAAAGAAAAATAAAAGAAGAGAAAATATTAAAGCGAAAGGAAAAAGAAAAAAAATTAAAAATAAAGAAAAGCATAAAATAGAAAAAATAAAAAAGTAAGAAAATGAAAAAATGACGGGTCAAAAGATAAAAATTACAAAAATACAAAAAGTAGTAAAAATTTCAAAAATGAGGAAAAATGACAAAATAGAAAAAAATAAAAAAATATAACAAATAATGAGAAATAAAGGTATAAAAATCAAAGATAAAAAATTGAAAGAAGGTAAAAAATGAAAAGGGATGACAAAATAGAAAAAAAAATTAGTCTAGAAAACATAAGGAAAAAAAGAGTAATAAGAAAAAAAATAATAAACAAAGGGAAAAAGTTAGTACAAAATAAAAATGAACACAAAACAAGGAAGTGCAAAAAAAAAAAAAGAAACAAGAAATAAAAAGAAATTTGAGCAAAAAAAATAAAAAATAAAGAGGCAAAAGTATGAAATAAATCAAAAAGAAAAAAGTCGATAGAAAATTTTAAAACAACAAAAAAGGTGAAAACAAAAAGAATTTTAAAATCACATGAAAAAATAAGTAAAAAAGAAGAAGTAAAATTCGAAAGGAGAAAAAGTTAATGAAAAATTATAAAAATGCAATAGAAAATAACCAACAATGATAAAATAAAAAAAATAGAAAAATAAAAAATTCCAAATCATTATAAAAATTAATGAAAATATAAATGAAGAAAAAAATAAAAAAATAAACCAAAACAGAAAGGAAAAATAAAAATAAAATAAGAAAAAAATTAATTCGAAAGAAAAAAGATAAATAAAGGCTAAAAAATAAAATATAAACAAAAATACAATAAAAATATAAAAAGTAAGAAAATAAAAATAAAAAGAACAAAAATTGAATAAAAATTTAAAAAATGAAATGGTATGACCAAATGAAAAAAAAAAAAAGATTAAAAAATACAAAAAATGCAAGAAAAGTATGAGAATTTAAAAATGCAAATAAAAAAAGCAAGAAAAGAATAAAAATGAAAAGACAAAAGGTTTGGAATAAAAAAAGAAAAAAGAAAATTTGAAAACAACGAAAAAATTAAAACCAATAAAAATGAAAGCATATGAAAAAAAGAAGAAGCAAAAAGCAGGAAATTTTTTAAGGGAAAAAAGTTATTGAAAAATTATAAAATATAGCAAAAAATAACAAAAAAGAGACAATAAAATAAGAAAATGAAAAAATAAAAAAGATTCAAAAATTAAAAATAAAAAATTTTTAACTTTATAAAAATATTTTAAAATATAAATAAAAAATAAATTAAGTGAAAATAGAAATATAAAAGAAAAAAATAAAAATTAAAAAATTAGCGAATCAAAAAAATATAAAAAGACAAAATAATAAAAATTTCAAATATAAAATAAAAAAAACTTTTAGTTCAGAAATTCAAAGAAAAAGAAAAAATATAACAAATAGAGGAGAAAGATATAAAAAATCATAGATAAAAAATAAAATAAAAGTTAATAAAAAATATAAAATAAAAACAAAAGGAAGTGCACAAAAAAAAGTTCAAGGATTTAAAATTGTAAAGAAGAAGGAAAAACAAGTGTGAACAAAAAGATACAAGAAAAAGAAAGAAAAAAATAAAAAATGAAAATAAAAAATATATAAAATAAAATAAAAAGAAAAAAAAAGAATAACGAATTTTAATACAAAGAAAAAAATGAAAAGTAAATGAACAAAAAAGTTAAAAGAAAAAGAAAGAAAGGATTAATGAAAAATTATAAAAATAGAATAGAAAATAGCAAAAAAAATGACAACAAAAAAGAGAAAAACAAAAAGAATAATAGATTAAAAAATAAAGTAAATATCCAAAACATTATAAAATTTTTATAAAAATAACAAAAAAAGAAAAATAAAATAAGAGAAAATAGAAAATAGTAAGGAAATGAAAAAATAACGAGTCAGAAGAATAAATTAAAAAAATACAAAAATAATAAAATTGGAAAAAATGACAAAATAGAAAAAAATTTAGTTTATAAAATACAAACAAAAAATAAAAAATATAACAAATGCTAAAAATAAAGATAAAAAAAATCAAAGATAAAAAGTTAAAAGAAGAAAAAAGCTAATACAAAATAAAAACACAAATTAGAAAGAAATGATAAAAAAAAAAAAAGAAAAACCTTCAGAAAAAATAAAAAATGAGAAAAATAAAGACAGAAAGTAAAGAGAGTACGAAAAGAAAAAAATTAATAAAAAATAATGTAAATGACCAATTAGAATGAAGTAACAAAAAAAAATAAAAGTAAAAAGGAAAATATGTAACGAAAGAGTAATAGAATGAAAACAAGAAAGAAAGTGTTCTGTAAAAAAGAAAATGAAAATAATGAATTAAAAATTAAGAAAATGAATAAAAAGTAAAGAAAAAAACAAAAAAGGAAAAGAAAAAGGAAGTAAATAAAGAAATAAAAAAATTCTACAAAGTTCAATCTTTAATTTAAGTTTTAAAACTTAATTTGAATTTGAAAGTTTAGATGGAAAATATTTTTGATTTGAATTTATTGATTTAAATTTAGAATTTTTAATTTTTAAATCATTAAAAATGAAAAAATATAGGTACATGAAGTAAATAGTGATAGATATAACAATTCCAAACTAGTGTTATTATATATAAGCCAATAAAATTCCAAAAGAAAACAACAAAGATGATTATTATCTCTTAACAAATCGTATTAAATAAAAGATAAATATTATAGATCCAAAATAATAAATAAAATAATCCAAATTGTATTAAATAAAAGATAAAATATTGTACAAGATAATTTTGTTAATTAGATAAATTACATGATAAATAAAAACAAATTTCAAGATAAAATACAAGATGATCTTCATTAGATATCTAATTGGTATACATGCACATAACACCTTCCATTTCTAATGGAGTCAAATCTCATTCAACAATGTTTTAATATCTATAACATTATAAAATTTTTATAAAAAAACAAAAATAAAGGAAGAGAAAATATTAAAGTGGAAGGAAAAAGAAAAAAATAAGTACTAAAAAAGAGAAAAAAAAAATAAGAATAAAGAAAAGCACAAAATAAAAAAAAATAAAAAAGTAAGGAAATGAAAAAATGACGGGACAAAAGAAAAAAATTAGAAAAATACAAAAAGTAGTAAAAATTTCAAAAATGAAAAAAAATATAACAAATAATAAGAAATAAAGGTATAAAAAATGAAAGATAAAAAATTGAAAAAAGGTAAAAAATGAAAAGGGATGACAAAATAGAAAAAAAATTAGTCTAGAAAACACAAGGAAAAAAAAGTGTAATAAGGAAAAAATTAAAAAAAATTAACAAAGGGAAAAAGTTAGTACAAAAGAAAAGTGAAAACAAAACAAGGAAGTGGAAAAAAAAAAAAAGGAAACAAGAAATAAAAAGAAATTTGAGAAAAAAGTAAATTTTAAAACAAGACAAAAAATAAAACAAGACAAAAAATAAAAAATAAAAAAAGAGAAAAGTTAATGCGAAATAAAAATGAAAACCAAAGGAGAAAATGCAAAAAAAAAAAAGTATGAGAATTTAAAAACGCAAATAAGAAAAGCAAAAAAAGAATAAAAACGAACAGACAAAAGGTTTGGAATAAAAAAAGAAAAAAGAAATGTAAAAAATTTGAAAACAGTGAAAAAATTAAAACAAGTAAAAATGAAAGCATATGAAGAAAAAAGCAAAAAGAAGAAAATTTTTGAAGGGAAAAAAGTTATTGAAAAATTGTAAAATAGAGCAAAAAATAGCGAAAAAGAGACAATAAAATATGAAAATGAAAAAATAGAAAAGATTCAAAAAATAAAAATAAAAAATTTTTAACTTTATAAAAATATTTTAAAATATAAATAAAAAATAAATTAAGAGAAAATAGAAATATAAAAGAAGAAAACAAAATATAAAAATTTAGCGAATCAAAAAAATATAAAAAGATAAAATAATTAAAATTTTAAATATAAAATAGAAAAAACTTTTAGTTCAGAATATTCAAAGAAAAACAAAAAAAATATAACAAATATAGGAGAAAGATATAAAAAATCATAGATAAAAAAAGAAAATAAACAAAAACACAAAATAGAAAAAATAAAAAGGGAAGGAAACGTAAAAATAACGAGTCAAAGGGAAAAAATTAGAAAAATTCAAAAAGTAATAAAAATTTCAAAAAATGAAGAAAAAATGACAAAATGGAAAAAAATAGTTTATAACATACGAAGAAAAAATAAAAAATATAACAAATAACAAGAAACAATTGTATAAAAATCAAGGATAAAAAATTAAAAGAAAATAAGAAATGAAAATAGATGACAAAATAGAAAAAAAAAATTTAGTTTAGAAAACACAAGCAAAAAAAAAGTAATAAGAAAGAAACGTATAAAAAATCAAAGATAAGAAAATTAACAGAGGGAAAAAGTTAAAACAAAATAAAAATAAAAACAAAACAAGGAAGTGCAAAAAAAAAAAATGGAAACAGGAAATAAAAAGAAATTTGTGAAAAAAAAAGGAAAAAGAAGAAAAAAAGAAAAAATGAAGAGGCAAACATAGGAAATAAAACAACAAGAAAAAAAGTTTATAGAAAATTTTAAAACACATGAAAAAATAAGTAGAAAAAAGAAGAAAAATTTGAAAGGACAAAAAGTTAATGAAAAATAATAAAAATGCAATACAAAATAAAAAGAAAGAAAAAATAAAAAGAAAAAAGAATAGAGAATTTTAATACAAAGAAAAAAATTAAAACAAAAAATGAAAGTAAATGAACAAATAAGTTAAAAGAAAAAGAAAAAAAGGATTAATGAAAAATTATAAAAATAGAATAGAAAATAGGAAAAAATAAAAATGGCAAAAAAATGTGAAAAACCAAAAAATAAAAAATTCTACAAAGTTCAATCCTTAATTTATGTTTTAAAACTTAATTTGAATTTATTGATTTAAATTTAGAATTTTTATTCTTAAATCGTTAAAAATGTAAAACTGTAGATACATGAAGTAAACTGTGATAGATATAACAATTTCAAACTACTGTTATTATATGTAAGCCAATAAAATTCTAAAAGAAAATAAAAAAGATAATTATTATCTCTTAACAAATTTTATTAAATAAAAGATAGTTATTATACAATCCAAAATAATAAATAAAATAATCCAAATTGTATCAAATAAAAGATAAAACATTACACAAGATAATTTAGCTAAATAGATAAATTACACGATAAATAAAAACAAATCTCAAGATAAAATACAAGATGATCTTAATTAGATATCTAATTACTATACATGCACATAACACCTTCCATTTCTAATGAAGTCAAAGTGTCATTCAACAATGTTTTAATATCTATACCATTATAAAATTTTTATAAAAAAACAAAAATAATAAAAATTAAAAAGAAAAATAAAATTAGAGAAAATATTAAAGCAAAAGGAAGAAGAAAAAACAAGTACTAAAAAAGAGAAAAAAATTAAAAATAAACAAAAACACAAAATAGAAAAAATAAAAAAGTAAGGAAACGAAAAAATAACGAGTCAAAGGTAAAAAATTAGAAAAATAGAAAAAATGTAATAAAAATGAAGAAAAATGAAGAAAAAATGAAAAAATGGAAAAATTAGTTTAACATACGAATAAAAAATAAAAAATATAATGAATAACAAGGAACAAAGGTATAAAAATCCAGGATAAAAAATTAAAAGAAGATAAGAAATTAAAATAGATGACAAAATAGAAAAAAAAATTTAGTTTTGAAAACACAAGCAAAAAAAAAGTAATAAGAAAGAAACGTATAAAAAATCAAAGATAAGAAAATTAACAGAGGGAAAAAGTTAATACAAAAGAAAAATAAAAACAAAACAAGGAAGTGCAAAAAAAAATGGAAACAGGAAATAAAAAGAAATTTGAGAAAAAAAGAGAAAAACAAGAAAAGAAATAAAAAAAGAAGAGGCAAACATATGAAATAAAACAACAAAAAAAAAGTTTATAGAAAATTTTAAAACACATGAAAAAATAAGTAAAAAAAAGAAGAAAAATTTGAAAGGACAAAAAGTTAATGAAAAATAATAAAAATGCAATACAAAATAAAAAGGAAGAAAAAATAAAAAATGAAAATACAAAATATATAAAATAAAAAAAAAAGAAAAAAGAATAGAGAATTTTAATACAAAGAAAAAAATTAAAACAAAAAATGAAAGTAAATGAACAAATAAGTTAAAAGAAAAAGAAAAAAAAGATTAATGAAAAATTATAAAAATAGAATAGAAAAAAATAAAAAAATAAAAAATGACAAAAAAATGTGAAAAACCAAAAAATAAAAAATTCTATAAAGTTCAATCTTTAATTTATGTTTTAAAACTTAATTTGAATTTATTGATTTAAATTTAGAATTTTTTATTTTTAAATCGTTAAAAATATAAAACTGTAGATACATGAAGTAAACTGTGATAGATATAACAATTTCAAACTACTGTTATTATATGTAAGCCAATAAAATTCTAAAAGAAAATAAAAAAGATAATTATTATCTCTTAACAAATTTTATTAAATAAAAGATAGTTATTATACAATCCAAAATAATAAATAAAATAATCCAAATTGTATCAAATAAAAGATAAAACATTACACAAGATAATTTAGCTAAATAGATAAATTACACGAGAAATAAAAACAAATCTCAAGATAAAATACAAGATGATCTTAATTAGATATCTAATTACTATACATGCACATAACACCTTCCATTTCTAATGAAGTCAAAGTGTCATTCAACAATGTTTTAATATCTATACCATTATAAAATTTTTATAAAAAACCAAAAATAATAAAAATTAAAAAGAAAAATAAAATTAGAGAAAATATTAAAGCAAAAGGAAAAAGAAAAAAATAAGTACTAAAAAAGAGAAAAAAATTAAAAATAAACAAAAACACAAAATAGAAAAAATAAAAAAGTAAGGAAACGAAAAAATAACGAGTCAAAGGTAAAAAATTAGAAAAATAGAAAAAATGTAATAAAAATTTCAAAAAATGAAGAAAAAATGAAAAAATGGAAAAATTAGTTTAACATACGAATAAAAAATAAAAAATATAATGAATAACAAGGAACAAAGGTATAAAAATCCAGGATAAAAAATTAAAAGAAGATAAGAAGTTAAAATAGATGACAAAATAGAAAAAAAAATTTAGTTTTGAAAACACAAGCAAAAAAAAAGTAATAAGAAAGAAACGTATAAAAAATCAAAGATAAGAAAATTAACAGAGGGAAAAAGTTAATAGAAAAGAAAAATAAAAACAAAATAAGGAAGTGCAAAAAAAAATGGAAACAGGAAATAAAAAGAAATTTGAGAAAAAAAGAGAAAAACAAGAAAAGAAATAAAAAAAGAAGAGGCAAACATATGAAATAAAACAACAAAAAAAAAGTTTATAGAAAATTTTAAAACACATGAAAAAATAAGTAAAAAAAAGAAGAAAAATTTGAAAGGACAAAAAGTTAATGAAAAATAATAAAAATGCAATACAAAATAAAAAGGAAGAAAAAATAAAAAATGAAAATACAAAATATATAAAATAAAAAAAAAAGAAAAAAGAATAGAGAATTTTAATACAAAGAAAAAAATTAAAACAAAAAATGAAAGTAAATGAACAAATAAGTTAAAAGAAAAAGAAAAAAAAGATTAATGAAAAATTATAAAAATAGAATAGAAAAAAATAAAAAAATAAAAAATGACAAAAAAATGTGAAAAACCAAAAAATAAAAAATTCTATAAAGTTCAATCTTTAATTTATCTTTTAAAACTTAATTTGAATTTATTGATTTAAATTTAGAATTTTTTATTTTTAAATCGTTAAAAATGTAAAACTGTAGATACATGAAGTAAACTGTGATAGATATAACAATTTCAAACTAATGTTATTATATGTAAGCCAATAAAATTCTAAAAGAAAATAAAAAAGCTAATTATTATCTCTTAACAAATTTTATTAAATAAAAGATAATTATTATACAATCCAAAATAATAAATAAAATAATCCAAATTGTATCAAATAAAAGATAAAACATTACACAAGATAATTTAGCTAAATAGATAAGTTACACGATAAATAAAAACAAATCTCAAGATAAAATACAAGATGATCTTAATTAGATATCTAATTAGTATACATGCACATAACACCTTCCATTTCTAATGAAGTCAAAGTGTCATTCAACAATGTTTTAATATCTATAACGTTATAAAATTTTTATAAAAAAACAAAAATAACAAAAATTAAAAAGAAAAATAAAATTAGAGAAAATATTAAAGCAAAAGGAAAAAGAAAAAATAAGTACTAAAAAATAGAAAAAAATTAAAAATAAACAAAAACACAAAATAGAAAAAATAAAAAAGTAAGGAAACGAAAAAATAACGAGTCAAAGGGAAAAAAATTAGAAAAATAGAAAAAATGTAATAAAAATTTCAAAAAATGAAGAAAAAATGAAAAAATGGAAAAATTAGTTTAACATACGAATAAAAAAATAAAAAATATAACGAATAACAAGGAACAAAGGTATAAAAATCAAGGATAAAAAATTAAAAGAAGATAAGAAATGAAAATAGGTGACAAAATAGAAAAAAAAATTTAGTTTAGAAAACACAAGCAAAAAAAAAGTAATAAGAAAGAAACGTATAAGAAATCAAAGATAAGAAAATTAATAGAGGGAAAAAGTTAATACAAAATAAAAATAAAAACAAAATAAGGAAGTGCAAAAAAAAAATGGAAACAGGAAATAAAAATAAATTTGAGAAAAAAAGAGAAAAACAAGAAAAGAAATAAAAAAAGAAGAGGCAAACATATGAAATAAAACAACAAGAAAAAAAGTTTATAGAAAATTTTAAAACACATGAAAAAATAAGTAAAAAAAAGAAGAAAAATTTGAAAGGACAAAAAGTTAATGAAAAATAATAAAAATGCAATACAAAATAAAAAAGAAGAAAAAATAAAAAATGAAAATACAAAAAATTTAAAATAAAATAAAAAGAAAAAAGAATAGAGAATTTTAATACAAAGAAAAAAATTAAAACAAAAAATGAAAGTAAATGAACAAATAAGTTAAAAGAAAAAGAAAAAAAGGATTAATGAAAAATTATAAAAATAGAATAGAAAATAGAAAAAAATAAAAAATGACAACAAAAATGTGAAAAACCAAAAAATAAAAAATTCTACAAAGTTCAATCTTTAATTTATCTTTTAAAACTTAATTTGAATTTATTGATTTAAATTTAGAATTTTTATTTTTAAATCGTTAAAAATGTAAAACTGTAGATACATGAAGTAAACTGTGATAGATATAACAATTTCAAACTACTGTTATTATATGTAAGCCAATAAAATTCTAAAAGAAAATAAAAAAGATAATTATTATCTCTTAACAAATTTTATTAAATAAAAGATAATTATTATACAATCCAAAATAATAAATAAAATAATCCAAATTGTATCAAATAAAAGATAAAACATTACACAAGATAATTTAGCTAAATAGATAAATTACACGATAAATAAAAACAAATCTCAAGATAAAATACAAGATGATCTTAATTAGATATCTAATTAGTATACATGCACATAACACCTTCCATTTCTATTGAAGTCAATGTCTCATTCAACAATGTTTTAATATCTATAACATTATAAAATGTTTATAAAAAAACAAAAATAACAAAAAATTAAAAAGAAAAATAAAATTAGAGAAAATATTAAAGCAAAAGGAAAAAGAAAAAATAAGTACTAAAAAAGAGAAAAAAAATTAAAAATAAACAAAAACACAAAATAGAAAAAATAAAAAAGTAAGGAAACGAAAATAAAAATAAAAATAAAAAGAAATTTGAGAAAAAAAGAGAAAAACAAGAAAAAAATAAAAAATGAAGAGGCAAACATATGAAATAAAACAACAGGAAAAAAAAGTTTATAGAAAATTTTAAAACACATGAAAAAATAAGTAAAAAAAAGAAGAAAAATTTGAAAGGACAAAAAGTTAATGAAAAATAATAAAAATGGAATACAAAATAAAAAGGAAGAAAAAATAAAAAATGAAAATAAAAAATATATAAAATAAAATAAAAAGAATAGAGAATTTTAATACAAAGAAAAAAATAAAAACAAAAAATGAAAGTAAATGAACAAATAAGTTAAAAGAAAAAGAAAAAAAGGATTAATGAAAAATTATAAAAATAGAATAGAAAATAGAAAAAAAGAAAAAATGACAAAAAAATGTGAAAAACCAAAAGAATAATAGATTAAAAAATAAAAGTAAATATCCACAACATTATAAAATTTTTATAAAACTAACAAAAATAAAAAGATAAGAGGAAAAATAAAATAAGAAAAAATATTAAAGCAAAAGGAAAAAGATAAAATAAGTACTAAAAAAGAGAAAAATTAAAAATAAAAAAAAATAAAAAAGTAAGGAAATGAAGAAATAATGAGTGGAAAAAATTAAAAAAATACGAAAATAATAAAAATGGAAAAAATTGACAAAATAGAAAAAAATTTAGTTTATAAAATACAAAGAAAAAATAAAAAATATAGCGAATAATCAGAAATAAAGATATAAAAATCAAGGACAAAAAATTAAAAGAAGATAAAAAATGAAAAGAGATGACAAAACAGAAAAAAAACTTAGTTTAGAAAACACAAGCAAAAAAAAAGTAATAAGAAAGAAATGTATAAAAAATCAAAGATAAGAAAATTAACAGAGGGAAAAAGTTAATACAAAATAAAAATAAAAACAAAATAAGGAAGTGCAAAAAAAAAATGGAAACAGGAAATAAAAAGAAATTTGAGAAAAAAAAGAGAAAAATAAGAAAAAAATAAAAAATGAAGAGGCAAACATATGAAATAAAACAACAGGAAAAAAAGTTTATAGAAAATTTTAAAACACATGAAAAAATAAGTAAAAAAAAGAAGAAAAATTTGAAAGGACAAAAAGTTAATGAAAAATTATAAAAATCCAATACAAAATAAAAAGGAAGAAAAAATAAAAAATGAAAATACAAAATATATAAAATAAAATAAAAAGAAAAAAGAATAGAGAATTTTAACACAAAGAAAAAAATTAAAACAAAAAAATGAAAGTAAATGAAGAAATAAGTTAAAAGAAAAAGAAAAAAAGGATTAATGAAAAATTATAAAAATAGAATAGAAAATAGAAAAAAAATAAAAAAATAAAAAATGACAACAAAAATGGGAAAAACCAAAAGAATAATAGATTAAAAAGTAAAAGTAAATATCCACAACATTAGAAAATTTTTATAAAAAAACAAAAATAACAAAAATTAAAAATAAAAATAAAAATAAAATTAGAGAAAATATTAAAGCAAAAGGAAAAAGAAAAAATAACTACTAAAAAATAGAAAAAAATTAAAAAAAACAAAAACACAAAATAGAAAAAAAAAGTAAGGAAAACGAAAAAATAACGAGTCAAAGGGAAAAAATTAGAAAAATAAAAAAAGTAATAAAAATTTCAAAAAATGAAGAAAAAATGACAAAATGAAAAAAATTAGTTCATAACATACGAACAAAAAATAAAAAATATAACAAATAACAAGAAACAAAGGTATAAAAATCAAGGATAAAAAATTAAAAGAAGATAAAAAATGAAAAAAGATGACAAAATAGAAAAAAAATAGTTTAGAAAACACAAGCAAAAAAAAAGTAATAAGAAAGAAACGTATAAAAAATCAAAGATAAGAAAATTAACAGAGGGAAAAAGTTAATACAAAATAAAAATAAAAACAAAACAAGGAAGTGCAAAAAAAAATGGAAACAGGAAATAAAAAGAAATTTGAGAAAAAAAGAGAAAAACAAGAAAAAAATAAAAAATGAAGAGGCAAACATATGAAATAAAACAACAAGAAAAAAAGTTTATAGAAAATTTTAAAACACATGAAAAAATAAGTAAAAAAAAGAAGAAAAATTTGAAAGGACAAAAGGTTAATGAAAAATAATAAAAATGCAATACAAAATATATAAAATAAAATAAAAAGAAAAAAGAATAGAGAATTTTAATACAAGGAAAAAAATTAAAACAAAAAATGAAAGTAAATGAACAAATAAGTTAAAAGAAAAAGAAAAAAAGGATTAATGAAAAATTATAAAAATAGAATAGAAAATAGAAAAAAATAAAAAATGACAAAAAATGTGAAAAACCAAAAGAACAATGATTAAAAAATAAAAGTAAATATCCACAACATTATAAAATTTTTATAAAAATAACAAAAATAAAAAGATAAGAGGAAAAATAAAATAAGAAAAAATATTAAAACAAAAGGAAAAAGATAAAATAAGTACTAAAAAAGAGAAAAATTAAAAATAAACAAAAACATAAAATAAAAAAAATAAAAAAAGTAAGGAAATGAAGAAATAACGAGTGAAAAAAATTAAAAAAAATACGAAAATAATAAAAATGGAAAAAATTGACAAAATAGAAAAAAATTTAGTTTATAAAATACAAAGAAAAAATAAAAAATATAACGAATAAGAGGAAATAAAGATATAAAAAATGAAAGATAAAAAATTAAAGGAAGGAAAAAGTTGACACAAAATAAAAAATAAAAACAAAAGGAGGAAGTGTGGAAAAAAAAACACAAATTAGAAAGAAATGGCAAAAGAGACCCAAAAAAATAAAAAGGAAAAACCTTAAGAAAAAATAAAAAAATGAGAAAAATAAAGATAAAAAGTAAAAAGAGTACAAAAAGAAAAAAATAGTAGAAAATAGTGTAAACGACCTATTAGATTGAAGTAACAAAAAAGAAAATTGAAGTAAAAAGGGAAATATGTAATGAAAGAGTAATAGAATGAAAACAAGAAAGAAAGCGTTTTGTAAAACAAAAAAAAAAAGAATGAAAAATTAAGAAAATGCATAAAAAGTAAAAAAAACAAAAAATTTAAAAACAAGGAAAAGAAAAAGGAAGTGAAGAAAGAAATAAAAAAATTCTACAAAGTTCAATCTTTAATTTATGTTTGAAAACTTAATTTGAATTTATTTATTTAAATTTAGAATTTTTTATTTTTAAATCGTTAAAAATGTAAAACTGTAGATACATGGAGTAAACTGTGATAGATATAACAATTTCAAACTAGTGTTATTATATGTAAGCCAATAAAATTCTAAAAGAAAATAAAAAAGATAATTATTATCTCTTAACAAATTTTATTAAATAAAAGATAATTATTATACAATCCAAAGTAATAAATAAAATAATAGAAATTGTATTAAATAAAAGATAAAACATTACACAAGATAATTTAGCTAAATAGATAAATTACACGATAAATAAAAACAAATCTCAAGATAAAATACAAGATGATCTTAATTAGATATCTAATTACTATACATGCACATAACACCTTCCATTTCTAATGAAGTCAAAGTGTCATTCAACAATGTTTTAATATCTATAACATTATAAAATTTTTATAAAAAAATAAAAAAAAGAAAAATTAAAAAGAAAAATAAAATTAGAGAAAATATTAAAGCAAAAGGAAAAAGAAAAAATAAGTACTAAAAAAGAGAAAAAAATTAAAAATAAACAAAAACACAAAATAGAAAAAATAAAAAAGTAAGGAAACGAAAAAATAACGAGTCAAAGGGAAAAAATTAGAAAAATACAAAAAGTAATAAAAATTACAAGAAATGAAGAAAAAATGACAAAATGGAAAAAATTAGTTTATAACATACGAACAAAAAATAAAAAATATAACAAACAACAAGAAACAAAGGTATAAAAATCAAGGATAAAAAATTAAAAGAAGATAAAAAATGAAAAGAGATGACAAAACAGAAAAAAAAATTTAGTTTAGAAAACACAAGCAAAAAAAAAAGTAATAAGAAAGAAACATATAAAAAATCAAAGATAAGAAAATTAACAGAGGGAAAAAGTTAATACAAAATAAAAATAAAAACAAAACAAGGAAGTGCAAAAAAAAATGGAAACAGGAAATAAAAAGAAATTTGAGAAAAAAAAGAGAAAAACAAGAAAAAAATAAAAAATGAAGAGGCAATCATATGAAATAAAACAACAGGAAAAAAAGTTTATAGAAAATTTTAAAACACATGAAAAAATAAGTAAAAAAAAGAAGAAAAATTTGAAAGGACATAAAGTTAATGAAAAATTATAAAAATGCAATACAAAATAAAAAGGAAGAAAAAATAAAAAATGAAAATACAAAATATATAAAATAAAATAAAAAGAAAAAAGAATAGAGAATTTTAATACAAAGAAAAAAATTAAAACAAAAAAATGAAAGTAAATGAAGAAATAAGTTAAAAGAAAAAGAAAAAAAGGATTAATGAAAAATTATAAAAACAGAATAGAAAATAGAAAAGAATAAAAAATGACAAAAAAAGGTGAAAAACCAAAAGAATAATGATTAAAAAATAAAAGTAAATATCCACAACATTATAAAATTTTTATAAAAATAACAAAAATAAAAAGATAAGAGGAAAAATAAAATAAGAAAAAATATTAAAGCAAAAGGAAAAAGATACAATAAGTAATAAAAAAGAGAAAAATTAAAAATAAACATAAACATAAAATAAAAAAAATAAAAAAGTAAGGAAATGAAGAAATAACGAGTGAAAAAAATTAAAAAGGAAAAAATTGACAAAATAGAAAAAAATTTAGTTTATAAAATACAAAGAAAAAATAAAAAATATAACGAATAATAGGAAATAAAGATATAAAAAATCAAAGATAAAAAATTAAAGGAAGGAAAAAGTTGACACAAAATAAAAAATAAAAACAAAAGGAGGAAGTGAGGAAAAAAAAACACAAATTAGAAAGAAATGGCAAAAGAGACCCAAAAAAATAAAGAGGAAAAACCTTAAGAAAAAATAAAAAAAATGAGAAAAATAAAGATAAAAAGTAAAGAGAGTACGAAAAGAAAAAAAATTAGTAGAAAATAGTGTAAACGACCAATTAGATTGAAGTAACAAAAAAGAGAATTGAAGTAAAAAGGGAAATATGTAATGAAAGAGTAATAGAATGAAAACAAGAAAGAAAGCGTTTTGTAAACCAAAAAAAAAAAAGAATGAAAAATTAAGAAAATGCATAAAAAGTAAAAAAAACAAAAAATTTAAAAACAAGGAAAAGAAAAAGGAAGTGAAGAAAGAAATAAAAAAAATTCTAAAAAGTTCAATCTTTAATTTATGTTTTAAAACTTAATTTGAATTTATTTATTTAAATTTAGAATTTTTTATTTTTAAATCGTTAAAAATGTAAAACTGTAGATACATGGAGTAAACTGTGATAGATATAACAATTTCAAACTAGTGTTATTATATGTAAGCCAATAAAATTCTAAAAGAAAATAAAAAAGATAATTATCATCTCTTAACAAATTTTATTAAATAAAAGATAATTATTATACAATCCAAAGTAATAAATAAAATAATCGAAATTGTATTAAATAAAAGATAAAACATTACACAAGATAATTTTGTTAAATAGATAAATTACACGATAAATAAAAACAAATCTCAAGATAAAATACAAGATGATCTTAATTAGATATCTAATTACTATACATGCACATAACACCTTCCATTTCTAATGATGTCAAAGTCTCATTCAACAATGTTTTAATATCTATAACATTATAAAATTTTTATTAAAAAACAAAAAAAAACAAAAATTAAAAAAAAATAAAATTAGAGAAAATATTAAAGCAAAAGGAAAAAGAAAAAATAAGTACTAAAAAAGAGAAAAAAATTAAAAATAAACAAAAACACAAAATAGAAAAAAAAAAAAAAAAGTAAGGAAACGAAAAAATAGCGAGTCAAAGGGAAAAAATTAGAAAAAGACAAAAAGTAATAAAAATTTCAAAAAATGAAGAAAAAATGACAAAATGGAAAAAATTAGTTTATAACATAGAAACAAAAAATAAAAAATATAACAAATAACAAGAAACAAAGGTATAAAAATCAAGGATAAAAAATTAAAAGAAGATAAAAAATGAAAAGAGATGACAAAATAGAAAAAAAAATTTAGTTTAGAAAACACAAGCAAAAAAAAAATAATAAGAAAGAAACGTATAAAAAATCAAAGATAAGAAAATTAACAGAGGGAAAAAGTTAATACAAAATAAAAATAAAAACAAAACAAGGAAGTGCAAAAAAAAAATGGAAACAGGAAATAAAAAGAAATTTGAGAAAAAAAAGAGAAAAACAAGAAAAAAATAAAAAATTAAGAGGCAAACATATGAAATAAAACAACAAGAAAAAAAGTTTATAGAAAATTTTAAAACACAAGAAAAAATAAGTAAAAAAAAGAAGAAAATTTTGAAAGGAAAAAAAGTTAATGAAAAATAATAAAAATGCAATACAAAATAAAAAGGAAGAAAAAATAAAAAAAGAAAATACACAATATATAAAATAAAATAAAAAGAAAAAAGAATAGAGAATTTTAATACAAAAAAAAATTACAACAAAAAATGAAAGTAAATGAACAAATAAGTTAAAAGAAAAAGAAAAAAATGATTAATGAAAAATTACAAAAATATAATAGAAAATAGAAAAAAAATAAAAAAATAAAAAATGACAACAAAAATTTGAAAAACCAAAAGAATAATAGAATAAAAAGTAAAAGTAAATATCCACAACATTATAAAACTTTTATAAAAAAACAAAAATAACAAAAAATAAAAATAAAAATAAAAATAGAGAAAATATTAAAGCGAGAGGAAAAAGAAAAAATAAGTACTAAAAATAGAAAAAAAATTAAAAATAAACAAAAATACAACATAAAAAAAATAAAAAAGTAAGGAAACGAAAAAATAACGAGTCAATGGGAAAAAATTAGAAAAAGACAAAAAGTAATAAAAATTTCAAAAAATGAAGAAAAAATGACAAAATGGAAAAAATTAGTTTATAACATATGAACAAAAAATATAAAATATAACAAATAACAAGAAACAAAGGTATAAAAATCAAGGATAAAAAATTAAAAGAAGATAAGAAATGAAAATAGATGACAAAATAGAAAAAAAAATTTAGTTTAGAAAACACAAGCAAAAAAAAAGTAATAAGAAAGAAACGTATAAAAAATCAAAGATAAGAAAATTAATAGAGGGAAAAAGTTAATACAAAATAAAAATAAAAACAAAACAAGGAAGTGCCAAAAAAAAATGGAAACAGGAAATAAAAAGAAATTTGAGAAAAAAAGAGAAAAATAAGAAAAAAATAAAAAATGAAGAGGCAAACATATGAAATAAGACAACCAGAAAAAAAGTTTATAGAAAATTTTAAAACACATGAAAAAATAAGTAAAAGAAAGAAGAAAAATTTGAAAGGACAAAAAGTTAATGAAAAATAATAAAAATGCAATACAAAATAAAAAGGAAGAAAAAATAAAAAAATACACAATATATAAAATAAAATAAAAAGAAAAAAGAATAGAGAATTTTAATACAAAGAAAAAAATTAAAACAAAAAATGAAAGTAAATGAACAAATAAGTTAAAAGAAAAAGAAAAAAAGGATTAATGAAAAATTATAAAAATATAATAGAAAATAGAAAAAAATAAAAAAATGACAAAATGACAAAAAAAGTGAAAAACCAAAAGAATAATAGATTAAAAAATAAAAGTAAATATCCACAACATTATAAAATTTTTATAAAAATAACAAAAATAAAAAGATAAGAGGAAAAATAAAATAAGAAAAAAATTAAAGCAAAAGGAAAAAGATAAAATAAGTACTAAAAAAAAGAAAAATTAAAAATAAACAAAAACATAAAATAAAAAAAATAAAAAAGTGAGGAAATGAAGAAATAACAAGTGAAAAAATTAAAAAAATATGAAAATAATAAAAATGGAAAAATGACAAAATAGAAAAAAATTTAGTTTATAAAATACAAATAAAAAATAAAAAATATAACGAATAATAAGAAATAAAGATATAAAAAATCAAAGACAAAAAATTAAAGGAAGAAAAAAGTTGACACAAAATAAAAAATAAAAACAAAAGGAGGAAGTGTGGAAAAAAAAACACAAATTAGAAAGAAATGGCAAAAGAGACCCAAAAAAAAAAGAGGAAAAACCTTAAGAAAAAATAAAAAAATGATAAAAATAAAGATAAAAAGTAAAGAGAGTACAAAAAGAAAAAAAAAATTAGTAGAAAATAATGTAAACGACCAATCAGATTGAAGTAACAAAAAAGAAAATTGAAGTAAAAAGGGAAATATGTAATGAAAGAGTAATAGAATGAAAACAAGAAAGAAAGCGTTTTGTAAAATAAAAAAAAAGAATGAAAAATTAAGAAAATGCATAAAAAGTAAAAAAACAAAAAAGTTAAGAACAAGGAAACGAAAAAGGAAGTGAAGGAAGAAATAAAAAAATTCTACAAAGTTCAATCTTTAATTTATGTTTTAAAACTTAATTTGAATTTATTGATTTAAATTTAGAATTTTTTATTTTTAAATCATTAAAAATGTAAAACTGTAGATACATGAAGTAAACAGTGATAGATATAACAATTTCAAACTAGTGTTATTATATCTAAGCCAATAAAATTCTAAAAGAAAATAAAAAAGATAATTATTATCTCTTAACAAATTGTATTAAATAAAAGATAATTATTATACAATCCAAAATAATAAATAAAATAATCCAAATTGTATTAAATAAAAGATAAAACATTATACAAGATAATTTAGCTAAATAGATAAATTACACGATAAATAAAAACAAATCTCAAGATAAAATACAAGATGATCTTAATTAGATATCTAATTAGTATACAAGCACATAACACCTTCCATTTCTAATGAAGTCAAAGTCTCATTCAACAATGTTTTAATATCTATAACATTATAAAATTTTTATAAAAAAACAAAAATAACAAAAATTAAAAATAAAAATAAAATTAGATAAAATATTAAAGCAAAAGGAAAAAGAAAAAATAAGTACTAAAAAAGAGAAAAAATTAAAAATAAACAAAAACACAAAATAGAAAAGATAAAAAAGTAAGGAAATGAAAAAATAATGAGTCAAAGGGAAAAAATTAGAAAAATACAAAAAGTAATAAAAATTTCAAGAAATGAAGAAAAAATGACAAAATGGAAAAAATTAGTTTATAACATACAAACAAAAAATAAAAAATATAACAAATAACAAGAAACAAAGGTATAAAAATCAAGGATAAAAAATTAAAAGAAGATAAGAAATGAAAAGAGATGACAAAATAGAAAAAAAAATTTATTTTAGAAAACACAAGCAAAAAAAAAGTAATAAGAAAGAAACGTATAAAAAATCAAAGATAAGAAAATTAACAGAGGGAAAAAGTTAATACAAAATAAAAATAAAAACAAAACAAGGAAGTGCAAAAAAAATGGAAATAAGAAATAAAAAGAAATTTGAGAAAAAAAGAGAAGAACAAGAAAAAATAAAAAATGAGGAGGCAAACATATGAAATAAAACAACAGAAAAAAAGTTTATAGAAAATTTTAAAACACATGAAAAAATAAGTAAAAAAAAGAAGAAAAATTTGAAATGACAAAAAGTTAATGAAAAATAATAAAAATGCAATACAAAATAAAAAGGAAGAAAAAAAAATACACAATATATAAAATAAAATAAAAAGAAAAAAGAATAGAGAATTTTAATACAAAGAAAAAAATTACAACAAAAAATGAAAGTAAGTGAGCAAATAAGTTAAAAGAAAAAGAAAAAAAGGATTAATGAAATATTATAAAAATAGAATAGAAAATAGAAAAAAAATAAAAAAGTAAAAAATGACAACAAAAAAGTGAAAAACCAAAAGAATAATAGATTAAAAAATAAAAGTAAATATCCACAACATTATAAAATTTTTATAAAAATAACAAAATAAAAAGATAAGAGGAAAAATAAAATAACAGAAATATTAAAGCAAAAGGAAAAAGATAAAATAAGTACTAAAAAAGAGAAAAATTAAAAATAAACAAAAAGAAAAAATAAAAAACGTAAGGAAATGAAGAAATAACGAGTCAAAAAAATTAAAAAAATTATAAAATAATAAAAATGGAAAAAATGACAAAATAGAAAAAAATTTAGTTTATAAAATACAAACAAAAAATAAAAAATATAACGAATAATAAGAAATAAAGATATAAAAAATCAAAGATAAAAAATTAAAGGAAGAAAAAAGTTGACCCAAAATAAAAAATAAAAACAAAAGGAGGAAGTGTGGAAAAAAAAAACACATATTAGAAAGAAATGGCAAAAGAGACCCAAAAAAATAAAGAAGAAAAACCTTAAGAAAAAATAAAAAAATGAGAAAAATAAAGATAAAAAGTAAAGAGAGTACAAAAAGAAAAAAAAATTAGTAGAAAATAATGTAAACGACCAATCAGATTGAAGTAACAAAAAAGAAAATTGAAGTAAAAAGGGAAATATGTAATGAAAGAGTAATAGAATGAAAAGAAGAAAGAAAGCCTTTTGTAAAACAAAAAAAAAAAGAATGAAAAATTAAGAAAATGCATAAAAAGTAAAAAAAAAACAAAAAAGTTAAAAACAAGGAAAAGAAAAAGGAAGTGAAGAAAGAAATAAAAAAATTCTACAAAGTTCAATCTTTAATTTATGTTTTAAAACTTAATTTGAATTTATTGATTTAAATTTAGAATTTTTTATTTTTAAATCGTTAAAAATGTAAAACTGTAGATACATGAAGTAAACAGTGATAGATATAACAATTTCAAACTAGTATTATTATATGTAAGCCAATAAAATTCTAAAAGAAAATAAAAAAAATAATTATTATCTCTTAACAAATTTTATTAAATAAAAGATAATTATTATACAATCCAAAATAATAAATAAAATAATCCAAATTGTATTAAATAAAAGATAAAACATTACACAAGATAATTTAGCTAAATAGATAAATTACACGATAAATAAAAACAAATCTCAAGATAAAATACAAGTTGATCTTAATTAGATATCTAATTAGTATACATGCACATAGCACCTTCCATTTCTAATGAAGTCAAAGTCTCATTCAACAATGTTTTAATATCTATAACATTATAAAATTTTTATATAAAAAAATAATAACAAAAATTAAAAAGAAAAATAAAATTAGAGAAAATATTAAAGCAAAAGGAAAAAGAAAAAATAAGTACTAAAAAAGAGAAAAAAAATTAAAAATAAACAAAAACACAAAATAGAAAAAATAAAAAAGTAAGGAAACGAAAAAATAACAAGTCAAAGGGAAAAAATTAGAAAAATGCAAAAAGTAATAAAAATTTCAAAAAATGAAGAAAAAATGACAAAATGGAAAAATTAGTTTATAACATACGAGCAAAAAATAAAAAATATAACAAATAACAAGAAACAAAGGTATAAAAATGAAGGATAAAAAATTAAAAGAAGATAAAAAATGAAAAGAGATGACAAAATAGAAAAAAAATTTAGTTTAGAAGACACAAGCAAAAAAAAAGTAATAAGAAAGAAACGTATAAAAAATCAAAGATAAGAAAATTAACAGAGGGAAAAAGTTAATACAAAATAAAAATAAAAAGAAAACAAGGAAGTGCAAAAAAAAAATGGAAACAGGAAATAAAAAGAAATTTGAGAAAAAAAGAGAAAAACAGGAAAAAAATAAAATATGAAGAGGCAAAAATATGAAATAAGACAAAAAGAAAAAACATTGATAGAAAAATTTAAAACACATGAAAAAATAAGTAAAAAAAAGAAGAAAAATTTGAAAAGACAAAAAGTTAATGAAAAATTATAAAAATGCAATACAAAATAAAATGGAAGAAAAAAATAAAAAATGAAAATACAAAATATATAAAATAAGATAAAAAGAAAAAAGAAGAGAGAATTTTAATACAAAGAAAAAAATTAAAACAAAAAAAATGAAAGTAAATGAAGAAATAAGTTAATAGAAAAAGAAAAAAAGGATTAATGAAAAATTATAAAAATATAGTTGAAAATGGAAAAAAATAAAAAATGACAACAAAAATGTGACAAACCAAAAGAATAATAGATTAAAAAATAAAAGTAAATATCCACAACATTATAAAAATAAAATAACATTATAAAAATAAACAAAAAGAAAAAATAAAAAAAGTAAGGAAATGAAGAAATAACGAGTCAAAAAAATTAAAAAAATATGAAAATAATAAAAATGGAAAAAATGACAAAATAGAAAAAAATTTAGTTTATAAAATACAAACAAGAAATAAAAAATATATCGAATAATAAGAAATAAAGATATAAAAAATCAAAGATACAAAATTAAAGGAAGAAAAAGGTTGACCCAAAATAAAAAATAAAAACAAAAGGAGGAAGTGTGGAAAAAAAAAACACAAATTAGAAAGAAATGGCTAAAGAGACCCAAACA
Organism: Durio zibethinus; assembly: GCF_047325235.1. Lineage (NCBI taxonomy): Eukaryota > Viridiplantae > Streptophyta > Magnoliopsida > Malvales > Malvaceae > Durio > Durio zibethinus. Next base: position 10,989,958 of record NC_143180.1, on the reverse strand, counting down.
AATAAAGAAGAAAAAACTTAAGAAAAAATAAAAAATGAGAAAAATAAAGATAAAAAGTAAAGAGAGTACAAAAAGAAAAAAATTAGTAGAAAATAATGTAAACGACCAATTAGATTGAAGTAACAAAACAGAAAATTGAAGTAAAAAGGGAAATATGTAATGAAAGAGTAATAGAATGAAAACAAGGAAGAAAGTGTTTTGTAAAACAAAAAAAAAAAAGAATGAAAAATTAAGAAAATGCATAAAAAGTAAAAAAAACAAAAAAGTTAAAAACAAGGAAAAGAAAAAGGAAGTGAAGAAAGAAATAAAAAAATTCTACAAAGTTCAATCTTTAATTTATGTTTTAAAACTTAATTTGAATTTATTGATTTAAATTTAGAATTTTTTATTTTTAAATCGTTAAAAATGTAAAACTGTAGATACATGAAGTAAACTGTGATAGATATAACAATTTCAAACTGGTGTTATTATATGTAAGCCATAAAATTTTAAAAAAAATAAAAAAGATAATTATTATCTCTTAACAAATTATATTAAATAAAAGATAATTATTATACAATCCAAAATAATAAATAAAATAATCCAAATTGTATTAAATAAAAGATAAAACATTATACAAGATAATTTTGTTAAATAGATAAATTACATGATAAATAAAAACAAATCTCAAGATAAAATACAAGATGATCTTAATTAGATATCTAATTAGTATACATGCACATAACACCTTCCATTTCTAATGAAGTCAAAGTCTCATTCAACAATGTTTTAATATCTATAACATTATAAAATTTTTATAAAAAAACAAAAATAAAAAATAAAAAATAAAATAAGAGAAAATATTAAAGCAAAAGGAAAAAGAAAAAATAAGTATTAAAAAAGAGAAAAAAAATTAAAAATAAATAAAAACACAAAATAACGAGTCAAAGGGAAAAAATTAGAAAAATGCAAAAAGTAATAAAAATTTCAAAAAATGAAGAAAAAATGACAAAATGGAAAAACTAGTTTATAACATACGAACAAAAAATAAAAAATATAACAAATAACAAGAAACAAAGGTATAAAAATCAAGGATAAAAATTTGAAAGAAGATAAAAAATGAAAAGGGATGACAAAATAGAAAAAAAAAAAAGTAGTTTAGAAAACACAAGCAAAAAAAAAGTAGTAAGGAAGAAACGTATAAAAAATCAATGATAAGAAAATTAACAGAGGGAAAAAGTTAATACAAAATAAAAATAAAAACAAAACAAGGAAGTGCAAAAAAAAATGGAAATAGGAAATAAAAAGAAATTTGAGAAAAACAAAAAAAAATGAAGAGGCAAAAATATGAAATAAAGCAAAAGAAAAAAAGTTTATAGAAAATTTTAAAACAAAGACAAGTGAAAACAAAAGAAAAAATGAAAGCACACGAAAAAATAAGTTAAAAAAAAATAGAAAAAGTTAATGAAAAATTATAAAAATGAAATAGAAAATAACCAACAATGACAAATAAAAAATATAAGAAAAAAGGATAGAAAAATAAGAAATTCCTAAACATTATAAAAATATATGAAAATATGAAGAAAGAAATAAAAAAAATAAACCAAAACAAAATAAGAAAAAAGATAAATAAAGCACAAAAAAAGAAAAAAAATACAATATAAATATAAAAAGCAAGAAAATAAAAAATAAAAAAGACAAACATTAAATAAAAATTTGAAAAATGAAATGGAATGACAAAATGAAAAAAAATTAGTTTAAAAAATACAAAAAAATTAAAAACATATAGGACATAATAAGAAAAGAATATAAAAAGTCAAAGACAAAAAATTAAAAAATAGAAAACTTAATGCGAAATAAAAATGAAAACCAAGAAGAAAAGGCAAAAAAAAAAATGGTAAATGAGAAAAGCAAGGAAAGAATAAAAATGAAAAGACAAAAGATTTGGAATAAAAAAATAAAAAGAAATATAAAAAATTTTGAAACAATGAAAAATTTAAAACAAATAAAAATGAAGCCATACGAAAAAAAAAAAAAGAAAAACGAAAATAATTTTGTTAAATAGATAAATTAAATGATAAATAAAAGCAAATTTCAAGATAAAATACAAGATGATCTTAATTTGATATCTCATTAGTATACATGCACATAACACCTTCCATTTCTAATGAAGCCAAAGTCTCATTCAACAATGTTTTAATATCTATAACATTATAAAATTTTTATAGAAAAACAAAAGTAAAAAAATAAGAAATAACAAAAGAGAAACTATTAAAGCAAAAAGGAAAAAGAAAAAATTAGTACTAAAAAAGAGAAAAAAATTTAAAATAAACAAAAGCACAAAAAATAAAAAATAAAAAAGTAATGAAATGAAAAAATAACTAGTCAAAAGGAAATAAATAGAAAAATACAAAAAGTAATAAAAATTTCAAAAATAAAGAAAAAAGGATAAAATAAAAAAAATAGTTTATAAAACACGAACTAAAAATAAAAATATAACAAATAATAAGAAATAAAGGTATAAAAATCGAAGATAAAAAATTAAAAGAAGACCAAAAATGAAAAGGGATGACAAAATAGAAAAAAAATTAGTTTAGAAAACACAAGCAAAAAAAATGTAATAAGAAAGAAAGGTATTAAAAATCAAAGATAAAAAAATTAACAGAGGGAAATAGTTAATACACAATGAAAATAAAAACAAAACAAGGAAATGCAAAAAAAAAAAAGGAAATAAGAAAGAAAAAGAAATTTGAGAAAAATAAAAGAAAAATGAAGAGGCAAAAATATGAAATAAAGCAAAAAGAAAAATAGTTTATAGAAAATTTTAAAACAAAGACAAAAGTGAAAACAAAAAAAAAATGAAAGCACATGAAAAAATAAGTAAAAAAAAAAGAAGAAAAATTATAAAAATGAAATAGAAAATAACGAACAATGATAAAATAAAAAAAATAAGAAAAAATGATAGAAAAATAAGAAATTCCTAAATATTATAAAAATATATGAAAATATAAATAAAGAAAGAAATAAAAAATAAACCACAATACAATAAAAAAAGATAAATAAAGCACAAAAAAAGAAAATAAAGAAAAAAACAAAAAAATAATAAAAATATAAAAAGTAAGAAAATAAAAAATAAAAAAGGCAAAAATTGAATAAAAATTTGAAAAATAAAATGGAATGACAAAATGAAAAAAAATTAGTTTAAAAAATACAAAAAATTGAAAAACATATAGGACATAATATGAAAAGAATATAAATAGTCAAAGACAAAAAATTAAAAAAGAGAAAAGTTAATGCGAAATAAAAATGAAAACCAAAGGAGAAAAGGAAAAAAAAAAGTAAATGAGAAAAGCAAGAAAACAATAAAAATGAAAAGAAAAGATTTGGAATAAAAAAAAGAAATATAAAAAATTTTAAAGCAATGAAAAAATTAAAACAAATAAAAATGAAAGCATACGAATAAAAAAAAAGAAAATAATTTTGTTAATTAGATAAATTACACGAAAATAAAAGCAAATTTCAAGATAAAATACAAGATGATCTTAATTTGATATCTAATTATTATACATGCACATAACACCTTCCATTTCTAATGAAGCCAAAGTCTCATTCAACAATGTTTTAATATCTATAACATTATAAAATTTTTATAGAAAAATAAAATAAAAAAATAAGAAATAAAAAAGAGAAAATATTAAAGCGAAAGGAAAAAGAAAAAATTAGTACTAAAAAAGAGAAAAAATTTTAAAATAAACAAAAGCACAAAAAATAAAAAAGTAACGAAATGAAAAAATAACGAGTCAAAAGGAAATAAATAGAAAAATACAAAAAGTAATAAAATTTTCAAAAATGAAGAAAAAATGATAAAATAGAAAAAATAGTTTATAAAATACGAACAAAAAATAAAAATATAACAAATAATAAGAAATAAAGGTATAAAAGTCAAAGATAAAAAATTAAAAGAAGATAAAAAATGAAAAGGGACGACAAAATAGAAAAAAATTTAGTTTAGAAAACACAAGCAAAAAAGAAGTAATAAGAAAGAAAGGTAAAAAAATCAAAGATAAAAAAATTAACAAAGGGAAAAAGTTAATACAAAATAAAAATAAAAACAAAACAAGGAAGTGCAAAAAAAAATGGAAAAAGGAAATAAAAAGAAATAAGAGAAAAACAAGAAAATAATAAAAAATGAAGAGGTAAAAATATGAAATAAAACAAAAAGAAAAAAAGTTTATAGAAAATTTACATGAAAAAATAAGTAAAAATAAGAAGAAAAATTTGAAAGGACAAAAAGTTAATGCAAAATAAAAAGGAAGAAAAAAATAAAAAATGAAAATACAAAATATATAAAATAAAATAAAAAGAAAAAAGAATAGAGAATTTTAATGCAAAGAAAAAAATAAAAACAAAAAAATGAAAGTAAATGAAGAAATAAGTTAAAAGAAAAAGAAAAAAAAGATTAATGAAAAATTAAAAATCTAAAAGAAAATAAAAAGGATAATTATTGTCTCCTAACAAATTGTATTAAATAAAAGATAATTATTATACAATCCAAAATAATAAATAAAATAATCCAAATTGTATTAAATAAAAGATAAAACATTATACAAGATAATTTTATTAAATATATAAATTACGTGATAAATAAAAGCAAATCTCAAGATAAAATACAAGATGATCTTAATTAGATATCTAATTAGTATACATGCACATAACACCTTCCATTTCTAATGAAGTCAAAGTCTCACTCAACATTGTTTTAATATCTATAACATTATAAAATTTTTATAAAAAAAAAAATCACAAAAATAAAAAATAAAAAATAAAATAAGAGAAAATATTAAAGAAAAAGGAAAAAGAAAAAATAAGTACTAAAAAAGACAAAAAAAAATAAAAAATAAACAAAAAAGACAAAATAGAAAAAATAAAAAAGTAAGGAAATGAAAAAACAACGAGTCAAAAGGAAAAATTTTGAAAAATACAAAAAATAATAAAAATTTCAAAAATAAAGAAAAAATGACAAAATGGAAAAAAAATAGTTTATAACATATGAACAAAAAATAAAAAATATAACAAATAAAAAGAAACAAAGGTATAAAAATCAAAGATAAAAAATTAAAAGAAGATAAAAAATGAAAAGGGATGACAAAATAGAAAAAAAAATTTAGTTTAGAAAACACAAGCAAAAAAGAAGTAATAAGAAAGAAACGTATAAAAAATCAAAGATAAGAAAATTAACAGAGGGAAAAAGTTAATACAAAATAAAAATAAAAACAAAAAAGGAAGTGCAAAAAAAAAAATAAAAAGAAATTTGAGAAAAACAAAAGAAAAATGAAAAGGCAAAAATATGAAATAAAGCAAAAAGAAAAAAAGTTTATAGAAAAATTTAAAACAAAGACAAAAGTGAAAACAAAAAAAAAATGAAAGCACATGAAAAAATAAGAAAAAAAAAGAAAAAAATTATAAAAAATGAAATAGAAAATAACTAACAATGATAAAATAAAAAAAATAAGAAAAAAGGATAGAAAAATAAGAAATTCCTAAACATTATAAAAATATATGAAAATATAAATAAAGAAAGAAATAAAAAAATAAACCAAAATAAAGTAAGAAAAAAGATAAATAAAGCACAAAAAAACAATAAAAATATAAAAAGTAAAAAAATAAAAAATAAAAAAGGCAAAAATTGAATAAAAATTTGAAAAATGAAATGGAATGACAAAATGAAAAAAAATTAGTTTAAAAAATACAAAAAATTGAAAAACATATAGGACATAATAAGAAAAGAATATAAAAAGTCAAAGATAAAAAATTAAAAAAGAGAAAAGTTAATGCGAAATAAAAATGAAAACCAAAGGAGAAAAGGCAAAAAAAAAGTAAATGAGAAAAACAAGAAAAGAATAAAAATGAAAAGACAAAAGATTTGGAATAAAAAAAGAAAAAAGAAATAGAAAAAATTTTAAAGCAATGAAAAAATTAAAACAAATAAAAATGAAAGCATAAGAATAAAAAAAAAAGAAAATAATTTTGTTAATTAGATAAATTACACGATAAATAAAAGGAAATTTCAAGATAAAATACAAGATGATCTTAATTTGATATCTAATTAATATACATGCACATAACACCTTCCATTTCTAATGAAGCCAAAGTCTCATTCAACAATGTTTTAATATCTATAACATTATAAAATTTTTATAAAAAAACAAAAATAAAAAATAAGAAATAAAAAAAGAGAAAATATTAAAGCAAAAGGAAAAAGAAAAATTTGGAACTAAAAAAGAGAAAAAAATTTAAAATAAACAAAAGCACAGAAAAGAAAAAATAAAAAAGCAACGAAATGAGAAAATAATGAGTCAAAAAGAAATAAATTAAAAAATACAAAAAGTAATAAAATTTTCAAAAATGAAGAAAAAATTATAAAATAGAAAAAAATAGTTTAAAAAATATGAACAAAAAATAAAAATATAACAAATAATAAGAAATAAAGGTATAAAAATCAAAGATAAAAAATAAAAAGAAGATCAAAAATGAAAAGGGACAACAAAATAGAAAAAAATTTAGTTTAGAAAACACAAGCAAAAAAGAAGTAATAAGAAAGAAAGGTATAAAAAATCAAAGATAAAAAAATTAATAAAGGGAAAAAGTTAATACAAAATAAAAATAAAAATAAAACAAGGATGTGTAAAAAAAATGGAAACAGTAAATAAAAAGAAATTTGAGAAAAAAATAGAAAAACAAGAAAATAATAAAAAATGAGAGGCAAAAATATGAAATAAAACAAAAAGAAAAAAAGTTTATAGAAAATTTACATGAAAAAATAAGTAAAAAAAAAAAGAAGAAAAATTTGAAAGGATAAAAAGTTAATGAAAAATTATAATGCAATACAAAATAAAAAGGAAGAAAAAAATAAAAAATGAAAATACAAAATATATAAAATAAAATAAAAAGAAAAAAGAATAGAGAATTTTTAATACAAAGAAAAACATTAAAACAAAAAAATGAAAGTAAATGAACAAATAAGTTAAAAGAAAAAGAAAAAAAATAAAAAAATAAAAAATGACAACAAAAATGTGAAAAACCAAAAGTAAATATCCATAACATTATAAAATTTTTATAAAAATAACAAAAATAAAAAGATAAAAGAAAAAATAAAATAAGAGAAAATATTAAAGCAAAAGAAAAAAGATAAAATAAGTACTAAAAAAGAGAAAAATTAAAAATAAATAAAAACACAAAATAGAAATAATAAAAAAGTAAGGAAATGAAGAAATAACGAGTCAAAAAAATTAACAAAATAAAAAAATAATAAAAATGGAAAAAATGACAAAATAGAAAAAAATTTAGTTTATAAAATACAAACAAAAAATAAAAAATATAACGAATAATAATAAATAAAGATATAAAAAATCAAAGATAAAAAATTAAAGGAAGAAAAAAGTTGATAGAAAATAAAAAATAAAAACAAAAGGAGGAAGTGTGGAAAAAAAAACACAAATTAGAAAGAATTGGCAAAAGAAAACCAAAAAAATAAAGAAGAAAAACCTTAAGAAAAAATAAAAAAATGAGAAAAATAAAGATAAAAAGTAAAGAGAGTACAAAAAAAATAGTAGAAGATAATGTAAACGACCAATTAGATTGAAGTAACAAAAAAGAAAATTGAAGTAAAAAGGAAAATATATAATGAAAGAGTAATAGAATGAAAACAAGAAAGAAAGCGTTCTATAAAACAAAAAAAAAAAAGAATGAAAAATTAAGAAAATGCATAAAAGTAAAAAAAAAAAAAAGTTAAAAACAAGGAAAAGAAAAAGGAAGTGAAGAAAGAAATAAAAAAAATTCTACAAAGTTCAATCTTCAATTTATGTTTTAAAACTTAATTTAAATTTATTGATTTAAATTTAGAATTTTTTATTTTTAAATCGTTAAAAATGTAAAACTGTAGATACATGAAGTAAATAGTGATAGATATAACAATTTAATACTAGCGTTATTATATGTAAGCCAATAAAATTCTAAAAGAAAATAAAAAAAGATAATTATTATCTCTTAACAAATTGTATTAAAGAAAAGATAATTATTATACAATCTGAAATAATAAATAAAATAATCCAAATTGTATTAAATAAAAGATAAAACATTATACAAGATAATTTTGTTAAATAGATAAATTACAGGATAAGTAAAAACAAATCTCAAGATAAAATACAAGATGATTTTAATTAGATATCTAATTAGTATACATGCACATAACACCTTCCATTTCTAATGAAGTCAAAGTCTCATTCAATAATGTTTTAATATCTATAACATTATAAAATTTTTATAAAAAAATAAAAATCACAAAAATAAAAAATAAAATAAGAGAAAATATTAAAGCAAAAGGAAAAAGAAAAAATAAGAAAGAAACATATAAAAAATCAAAGGATAAGAAAATTAACAGAGGGAAAAAGTTAATACAAAATAAAAATAAAAGCAAAACAAGCAAGTGCAAAAAAAAAAAGAAATTTGAGAAAAACAAAAGAAAAATGAAGAGGCAAAAATATGAAATAAGGCAAAAAGAAAAAATGTTTATAGAAAATTTTAATACAAAGACAAATTGAAAAAAAAAAAAAATGAAAGCACAGGAAAAAATAAGTAAAAAAAAAGAAGAAAAATTTGAAAGGAGAAAAAGTTAATGAAAAATTATAAAAATGGAATAGAAAATAACTAACAATGATAAAATAAAAAAAATAAGAAAAAAGGATAGAAAAATAAGAAATTCCTAAACATTACAAAAATATATGAAAATATAAATAAAGAAAGAAATAAAAAATAAACCAAAATAAAATAAGAAAAAAGATAAATAAAGCACAAAAAAAGAAAAAAAAAGAAAAAATAAACAAAAATACAATAAAAATATAAAAAGTAAGAAAATAAAAAATAAAAAAGAGAAAAATTGAATGAAAATTTGGAAAATGAAATGGAATGACAAAATGAAAAAAAATTAGTTTAAAAAATACAACAAATTGAAAAACATATAGGACATAATAAGAAAAGAATATAAAAAGTCAAAGGCAAAAATTTAAAAAAGAGAAAAGTCAATGCGAAATAAAAATGAAAACCAAAGGAGAAAAGGCAAAAAAAAAAGTAAATGAGAAAAGCAAGAAAAGAATAAAAATGAAAAGACAAAAGATTTGGAATAAAAAAAAGAAAAAAGAAATATAAAAAATTTTAAAGCAATGAAAAAATTAAAACAAATAAAAATGAAAGCATACGAATAAAAAAAGAAAAAAAATAATTTTGTTAATTAGATAAATTACACGATAAATAAAAGCAAATTTCAAGATAAAATACAAGAAGATCTTAATTTGATATCTAATTAGTATACATGCACCTAACACCTTCCATTTCTAATGAAGCCAAAGTCTCATTCAACAATGTTTTAATATCTATAACATTATAAAATTTTTATAGAAAAACAAAAATAAAAAAAAGAAAATATTAAAGCAAAAGGAAAAAGAAAAAATTAGTACTAAAAAGAGAAAAAAATTTAAAATAAACAAAAGCACAAAAAATAAAAAATAAAAAAGCAATGAAACGAAAAAATAACGAGTCAAAAGGAAATAAATAGAAAAATAGAAAAAGTAATAAAAATTTCAAAAATGAAGAAAAAATGATAAAATAGAAAAAATAGTTTATAAAATACGAAAAAAAATAAAAATATAACAAATAATAAGAAATAAATGTATAAAAATCAAAGATAAAAAATTAAAAGAAGATAAAAAATGAAAAAGGGACGACAAAATAGAAAAAAAATTAGTTTATAAAACACAAGCAAAAAAAAAAAAGTAATAAAAAAGAAAGGTATAAAAAATCAAAGATAAAAAAAATTAACAGAGGGAAAAAGTTAATACAAAATAAAAATAAAAACAAAACAAGGAAGTGCAAAAAATAAAAATAAAAACAGGAAATAAAAAGAAATTTGAGAAAAAAAGAGAAAAACAAGAAAAAAAATAAAAAATAAAGAGGCAAAAATATGAAATAAAATGAAAAGAAAAGAAGTTTATAGAAAATTTTAAAACAAATGAAAAAATAAGTAAAAAAAAAAAGAAAAATTTGAAAGGACAAAAAGTTAATGAAAAATTATAAAAATGCAATACAAAATAAAAAGGAAGAAAAAAATGAAAATACAAAATATATAAAATAAAATAAAAGGAAAAAAGAATAGAGAATTTTAAAGAAAAAAATTAAAACAAAAAAATGAAAGTAAACGAACAAATAAGTTAAAAGAAAAAGAAAAAAAAGGATTAATGAAAAATTATAAAAATAGAATAGAAAATAGAAAAAAAATAAAAAATGACAACAAAAATGTGAAAAACCAAAAGAATAATAGATTAAAAAATAAAAGTAAATATCCATAACATTATAGAATTTTTATAAAAATAACAAAAATAAAAAGATAAAAGGGAAAATAAAATAAAAAAAATATTAAAGCAAAAGGAAAAAGATAAAATAAGAACTAGAAAAGAGAAAAATTAAAAATAAACAAAAACACAAAATAAAAAGAAGGAAATGAAGAAATAACGAGTCAAAAAAATTAAAAAAATATAAAAATAATAAAAATGGAAAAAATGACAAAATAGAAAAAAATTTAGTTTATAAAATACAAACAAAAAATAAAAAATATAATGAATAATAAGAAATAAAGATACAAAAAATCAAAGAAAAAAATTAAAGGAAGAAAAAAGTTGATAGAAAATAAAAAATAAAAATAAAAATAAAAGGAGAATGTGTGGAGAAAAAAACAGATATTAGAAAGAAATGGCAAAAGAAACCCGAAAAAATGAAAAAGAAAAACATTAAGAAAAAATTAAAAAATGAGAAAAATAAAGATAAAAAGTAAAGAGAGTACAAAAAGAAAAAAATTAGTAGAAAATAATGTAAACGACCAATTAGATTTAAGTAACAAAAAAGAAAATTGAAGTAAAAAGGAAAATATGTAATGAAATAGTAATAGAATGAAAACAAGAAAGAAAGCGTTCTGTAAAACAAAAAAAAAGAATGAAAAATTAAGAAAATGCATAAAAAGTAAAAAAAAAAAGTTAAAAACAGGGAAAAGAAAAAGGAAGTGAAGAAAGAAATAAAAAAATTCTACAAAGTTCAATCTTCAATTTATGTTTTAAAACTTAATTTGAATTTATTGATTTAAATTTAGAATTTTTAATTTTTAAATCGTTAAAAATGTGAAACTGTAGATACATGAAGTAAATAGTGATAGATATAACAATTTCAAACAGTGTTATTATATGTAAGCCAATAAAATTCTAAAAGAAAATAAAAAAGATAATTATTATCTCTTAACAAATTGTATTAAATTAAAGATAATTATTATACAATCCAAAATAATAAATAAAATAATCCAAATTATATCAAATAAAAGATAAAACATTATACAAGATAATTTAGCTAAATAGATAAATTACATGATAAATAAAAACAAATCTCAAGATAAAATACAAGATGATCTTAATTAGATATCTAATTAGTATACATGCACATAACACCTTCCATTTCTAATGAAGTCAAATTTCATTCAACAATGATTTAATATCTATAACATTATAAAATTTTTATAAAAAAACAAAAATCACAAAAATAAAAAATAAAAAATAAAATAACAGAAAATATTAAAGCAAAAGGAAAAAGAAAAAATAAGTACTAAAAAAGAGAAAAAAATTACAAATAAACAAAAAAATAAAATAAAAAAAATAAAAAAGTAAGGAAAAGAAAAAATAATGAGTCAAAGGGAAAAAATTAGAAAAATACAAAAAGTAATAAAAATTTCAAAAATGAAGAAAAAAAATGAGAAAATGGAGAAAATTGGTTTATAACATAGAACAAAAAATAAAAAATATAACAAATAACAAGAAACAAAGGTATAAAAATCAAAGATAAAAAATTAAAAGAAGATCAAAAATGAAAAGGGATGACAAAATAGAAAAAAAAATTTAGTTTAGAAAACACAAGCAAAAAAAAAGTAATAAGAAGGAAACGTATAAAAAATCAAAGATAAGAAAATTAACAGAGGGAAAAAGTTAGTACAAAATAAAAATAAAAACAAAACAAGAAAGTGCAAAAAAAAATGAAATAGGAAATAAAAAGAAATTTGAGAAAAACAAAAAAAATGAAGAGGCAAAAAAATGAAATAAAGCAAAAAGAAAAAAAGTTTATAGAAAATTTTAAAACAAAGAAAAAAGTGAAAAAAAAAAAGGAAATCACATGAAAAAATAAGTAAAAAAAAAGAAGAAAAATTTGAAAGGAGAAAAAGTTAATGAAAAATTATAAAAATGAAATAGAAAACAACCAACAATGATAAAATAGAAAAAACAAGAAAAAAGGATAGAAAAATAAGAAATTCCTAAACATTATAAAAATATATGAAAATATAAATAAAGAAAGAAATAAACAAAAATAAAATAAGAAAAAAGATAAATAAAGCACAAAAAAAGAAAGAATAAACAAAAATACAATAAAAATATAAAAAGTAAGAAAATAAAAAATAAAAAAACAAAAATTGAATAAAAAATTGAAAAATGAAATGGAATGACCAAATGAAAAAAAAAGTTTAAAAAATACAAAAAATTGAAAAACATATAGGACATAATTGGAAAAGAATATAAAAAGTCAAAGACAAAAAATAAAAAAAGAGAAAAGTTAATGCGAAATAAAAATGAAAAAAAAAGGAGAAAAGGCAAAATAAAAAGTAAATGAGAAAAGCAAGCAAAGAATAAAAATGAAAAGACAAAAGATTTGGAATAAAAAGAGAAAAAAGAAATATAAAAAAATTTAAAACAATGAAAAAATTAAAACAAATGAAAATGAAAGCATATGAAAAAAAAAGAAAAAGGAAAATAATTTTGTTAATTAGATAAATTACACGATAAATAAAAGCAAATTTCAAGATAAAATACAAGATGATCTTAATTTGATATCTAATTAGTATACATGCACATAACACCTTCCATTTCTAATGAAGCCAAAGTCTCATTCAACAATGTTTTAATATCTATAACATTATAAAATTTTTATAGAAAAACAAAAATAAAAAAATAAGAAATAAAAAAAGAGAAAATATTAAAGCAAAAGGAAAAAGAAAAAATTTGTAACAAAAAAGAGAAAAAAATTTAAAATAAACAAAAGCACAAAAAATAAAAAATAAAAAAGTAACGAAATGAAAAAATAACGAGTTAAAAAGAAATAAATAGAAAAATACCAAAAGTAATAAAAATGAAGAAAATGAAGAAAAAATGATAAAATAGAAAAAATAGTTTATAAAATACGAACAAAAAATAAAAATATAACAAATAATAAGAAATAAAGGTATAAAAATCAAAGATCAAAAATTAAAAGAAGATCAAAAATGAAAAGGGATGACAAAATAGAAAAAAATTTAGTTTAGAAAACACAAGCAAAAAAAAGTAACAAGAAAGAAAGGTATAAAAAATCAAAGATAAAAAAATTAACAGAGGGAAAAAGTTAATACAAAATAAAAATAAAAACAAAACAAGGATGTTAAAAAAAAATTAAAACAGGAAATAAAACAAATTTGAGAAAAAAAGAGAAAAACAAGAAAAAAAATGAAGAGGCAAAAATATGAAATAAAACAAAAAGAAAAAAAAGTTTAGAGAAAATTTTAAAACACATGAAAAAATAAGTAAAAAAAAGAAGAAAAATTTGAAAGGACAAAAAGTTAATGAAAAATTATAAAAATGCAATACAAAATAAAAAAAGCAAGAAAAAAATAAAAAATGAAAATACAAAATATATAAAATAAAATAAGAAGGAAAAAGAATAGAGAATTTTAATACAAAGAAAAAAATAAAAACAAAAAAATGAAAGTAGATGAACAAATAAGTTAAAAGAAAAAGAAAAAAAGGATTAATGAAAAATTATAAAAATAGAATAAAAAATAGAAAAAAAATAAAAAATGACAACAAAAATGTGAAAAACCAAAAGAATAATAGATTAAAAAATAAAAGTAAATATCCATAACATTATAAAATTTTTATAAAAATAACAAAAATAAAAAGATAAAAGGAAAAATAAAATAAGAGAAAATATTAAAGCAAAAGGAAAAAGATAAAATAAGTACTAAAAAGGAGGAAAATTAAAAATAAACAAAAACACAAAATAAAAAAAAGTAAGGAAATTAAGAAATAACGAGTAGAAATAATTAAAAAAATACAAAAATAATAAAAATGGAAAAAATGACTAAATAGAAAAAAAAAATTTAGTTTATAAAATAGAAACAAAAAATAAAAAATATAACGAATAATAAGAAATAAAGATATAAAAAATCAAAGATAAAAAATTAAAGTAAGAAAAAAGTTGATACAAAATAAAAAATAAAAACAAAAGGAGGAAATGTGGAAAAAAAACACAAATTAGAAAGAAATGGCAAAAAAAACCCAAAAAAATAAAGAAGAAAAACCTTAAGAAAAAATAAAAAAATGAGAAAAATAAAGATAAAAGGTAAAGATAGTACAAAAAAATTAATAGAAAATTGTGTAAATGACCAATTAGATTGAAGTAATAAAAAAGAAAATTGAAGTAAAAAGGAAAATATGTAATGAAAGAGTAATAGAATGAAAACAAGAAAGAAAACGTTCTGTAAAACAAAAAAAAAAAAAGAATGAAAAATTAAGAAAATGCATAAAAAGTAAAAAAACAAAAAAGTTAAAAACAAGGAAAAGAAAAAGGAAGTGAAGAAAGAAATAAAAAAATTCTACAAAGTTCAGTCTTTAATTTATGTTTTAAAACTTAGTTTGAATTTATTGATTTAAATTTAGAATTTTTAAATTTTAAATAGTTAAAAATGTAAAACTGTAGATACATGAAGTAAGTAGTGATAGATATAACAATTTTAAATAGTGTTATTATATGTAAGCTAATAAAATTCTAAAAGAAAATAAAAAAGATAATTATTATCTCTTAACAAATTGTGTTAAATAAAAGATAATTATTATACAATCCAAAATAATAAATAAAATAATTCAAATTGTATTAAAAAAAAGATAAAACGTTATACAAGATAATTTTGTTAAATAGATAAATTACACGATAAATAAAAACAAATTTGAAGATAAAATACAAGATGATCTTAATTAGATATCTAATTAGTATACATACACATAACACTTTCCATTTCTAATGAAGTCAAAGTCTCATTCAACAATGTTTTAATATCTATAACATTATAAAATTTTTATAAAAAAAATCACAAAAATAAAAAATAAAATAAGAGAAAATATTAAAGCAAAAGGAAAAAGAAAAAATAAGTACTAAAAAAGAGAAAAAAATTACAAAAAAACAAAATAGAAAACATAAAAAAGTAAGGAAATGAAAAATAACGAGTCAAAGGGAAAATATTAGAAAAATACAAAAAGTAATAAAAATTTCAAAAATGAAGAAAAAATGACAAAATGGAAAAAATTAGTTTATAACATACGAACAAAAAATAAAAAATATAACAAATAACAAGAAACAAAGGTATAAAAATCAAAGATCAAAAATTAAAAAAAGATCAAAAATGAAAAGGGATGACAAAATAAAAAAAATAGTTTAGAAAACAGAAGCAAAAAAATTAAGAAAGAAATGTATAAAAAATCAAAGATAAGAAAATTAACAGAGGGAAAAGGTTAATTCAAAATAAAAATAAAAACAAAACAAGGAAGTGCAAAAAAAAAATGGAAATAAGAAATAGAAAGAAATTTGAGAAAAAGAAAAAAAAATGAAGAGGCAAAATATGAAATAAAGCAAAAAGAAAAAAAGTTTATAGAAAATTTTAAAACAAAGACAAAAGTGAAAACAAAAAAAAAAAATGAAAGCACATGAAAAAATAAGTAAAAAAAAAAAGAAGAAAAATTTGAAAGGAGAAAAAGTTAATGAAAAATTATAAAAATGAAATAAAAAATAACCAACAATGATAAAATAAAAAAAATAAGAAAAAAGGATAGAAAAATAAGAAATTCCTAAACATTATAAAAATATATGAAAATATAAATAAAGAAAGAATTAAAAAAATAAACAAAAATAAAATAAGAACAAAGATAAATAAAGCACAAAAAAAACAAAAATACAATAAAAATATAAAAAGTAAGAAAATAAAAAATAAAAAAGATAAAAATTGAATAAAAATTTGAAAAATGAAATGGAATGACAAAATGAAAAAAAAAATAGTTTAAAAAATACAAAAAATTGAAAAACATATAGGACATAGTAAGAAAAGAATATAAAAAGTCAAAGACAAAAAATTAAAAAAGAGAAAAGTTAATGCGAAATAAAAATGAAAACCAAAGGAGAAAAGGCAAAAAAAAAAGTAAATGAGAAAAGCAAGAAAAGAATAAAAATGATAAGACAAGATTTGGAATAAAAAAAGAAAAAAGAAATATAAAAAAATTTAAAACAATGAAAAAATTAAAACAAATAAAAATGAAAGCATACGAAAAAAAAAAGAAAAAAGAAAATAATTTTGTTAATTAGATAAATTACACGATAAATAAAAGCAAATTTCAAGATAAAATACAAGATGATCTTAATTTGATATCTAATTAGTATACATGCACATAACAACTTCCATTTCTAATGAAGCCAAAGTCTCATTCAACAATGTTTTAATATCTATAACATTATAAAATTTTTATAGAAAAACAAAAATAAAAAAATAAGTAATAAAAAAAGAAAAAATAAGATAATTATTATCTCTTAACAAATTGTATTAAATAAAAGATAATTATTATACAATCCAAAATAATAATAAAATAATCCAAATTGCATTAAATAAAAGATAAAACATTATACAAGACAATTTTGTTAAATAGATAAATTACACGATAAATAAAAACAAATCTCAAGATAAAATACAAGATGATCTTCATTAGATATCTAATTAGTATACATGCACATAACACCTTTCCATTTCTAATGAAGTCAAAGTTTCATTCAGCAATGTTTTAATATCTTTAACATTATAAAATTTTTATAAAAAAACAAAAATCACAAAAATAAAAAATAAAAAATAAAATAAGAGAAAATATTAAAGCAAAAGGAAAAAGAAAAAATAAGTACTAAAAAAGAGAAAAAAATTACAAATAAACAAAGAAACAAAATAGAAAAAATAAAAAAGTAATGAAATGAAAAAATAACGAGTCAAAGGAAAATAAATAAATAAATACAAAAAGTAATAAAAATTTCAAAAATGAAGAAAAAATGATAAAATAGAAAAAACATTTTATAAAATACGAACAAAAAATAAAAAGATAACAAATAATAAGAAATAAAGGTTTAAAAATCAAAGATAAAAAATTAAAAGAAGATCAAAAGTGAAAATGGACGACAAAATAGAAAAAAATTTAGTTTAGAAAACACAAGCAAAAAAAAAGTAATAAGAAAGAAAGGTATAGAAAATCAACGATAAAAAAATTAACAGAGGGAAAAAGTTAATACAAAATAAAAATAAAAACAAAACAAGGAAGTACAAAAAAAATAGAAACAGGAAATAAAAAGAAATTTGAGAAAAAAAGAGAAAAACAAGAAAAAAATAAAAAAATGAAGAGGCAAAAATATGAAATAAAACAAAAAGAAAAAAAGTTTAGAGAAAATTTTAAAACACATGAAAAATAAGTAAAAAAAAAGAAGAAAAATTTGAAAGGACAAAAAGTTAATGAGAATTTATAAAAATGCAATACAAAATAAAAAGGAAGAAAAAATATGAAAATACAAAATATATAAAATAAAATAAAAAGAAAAAAGAACAGAGAATTTTAATACAAAGAAAAAAATAAAAACAAAAAAATGAAAGTAGATGAACAAATAAGTTAAAAGAAAAAGAAAAAAAGGATTAATGAAAAATTATAAAAAATAGAATAGAAAATAGAAAAAAATAAAAAAATAAAAAGTGACAACAAAAATGTGAAAAACCAAAAGAATAATAGATTAAAAAATAAAAGTAAATATCCATAACATTAAAAAATTTTTATAAAAATGACAAAAATAAAAAGATAAAAGGAAAAATAAAATAAGAGAAAATATTAAAGCAAAAGGAAAAAGATAAAATAAGTACTAAAAAAGAGGAAAATTAAAAATAAACAAAATCACAAAATAAAAAAAAGTAAGAAAATGAAGAAATAACGAGTAAAAAAAATAAAAAATTACAAAAATAATAAAAATGGGAAAAATAGAAAAAATAGAAAAAAATTTAGTTTATAAAATACAAACAAAAAATAAAAAATATAATGAATAATAAGAAATAAAGATATAAAATATCAAAGATAAAAAATTAAAGTAAGAAAAAAGTTGATACAAAATAAAAAATAAAAACAAAGGGAGGTAGTGTGGAAAAAAAAAAACACAAATTAGAAAGAAACGGCAAAAGAAACCCAAAAAATTAAAGAAGAAAAACCTTAAGAAAAAATAAAAAAATGAGAAAAATAAAGATAAAAAGTAAAGATAGTACAAAAAAATTAATAAAAAATAGTGTAAACGGCCAATTAGATTGAATTAATAAAAAGGAAAATTGAAGTAAAAAGGAAAATATGTAATGAAAGAGTAATAGAAAGAAAACGTTCTGTAAAACAAAAAAAAGAATGAAAAATTAAGAAAATGCATAAAATGTAAGAAAAACAAAAAAGTTAAAATCACAGAAAAAAAAGGAAGTGAAGAAAGAAATAAAAAAATTCTACAAATAAACAAAAATACAACAAAAATATAAAAAGTAAGAAAATAAAAAATAAAAAAGACAAAAATTGAATAAAAATTTGAAAAATGAAATGGAATGACAAAATGAAAAAAAATAGTTTAAAAAATACAAAAAATTGAAAAACATATAGGACATAATAAGAAAAGAATATAAAAAGTCAAAGACAAAAAATTAAAAAAGAGAAAAGTTAATGCGAAATAAAAATGAAAACCGAAGGAGAAAAGGCAAAAAAAAAGTATGAGAATTTAAAAAAGCAAATGAGAAAAGCAAGAAAAGAATAAAAATGAAAAGACAAAAGATTTGGAATAAAAAAAGAAAAAAGAAATATAAAAAATTTTAAAACAAAGAAAAAATTAGAACAAATAAAAATGAAAGCATATGAAAATAATAGAAAAAAGAAAATAATTTTTTTAATTAGATAAATTACATGATAAATAAAAGCAAATTTCAACATAAAATACAAGCTGATCTTAATTTGATATCTAATTAGTATACATGCACATAACACCTTCCATTTCTAATGAAGCCAAAGTCTCATTCAACAATGTTTTAATATCTATAACATTATAAAATTTTTATAGGAAAACAAAAATAAAAAAAATACAAAATACAAAAAGAGAAAAAGAGAAAATATTAAAGCAAAAGGAAAAAACAATAAGTTCTAAAAAAGAGAAAAAAAATTTAAAATAAACAAAAGCACAAAAAATAAAAAATAAAAAAGTAACGAAATGAAAAAATAACGAGTCAAAAGGAAATAAATAAAAAAATACAAAAAGTAATAAAAATTTCAAACATGAAGAAAAAATGATAAAATAGAAAAAAATAGTTTATAAAATACGAACAAAAAATAAAAATATAACAAATAATTAGAAATAAAATAAAATATATAAAATAAAATAAAAAGAAAAAAGAATAGAGAATTTTAATACAAAGAAAAAAATAAAAACAAAAAAATGAAAGTAAATGAACAAATAAGTTAAAAGAAAAAGAAAAAAAAGGATTAATGAAAAATTATAAAAATAGAATAGAAAATAGGAAAAAAATAAAAAAATAAAAAATGACAACAAAAATGTGAAAAACCAAAGGAATAATAGATTAAAAAATAAAAGTAAATATCCATAACATTATAAAATTTTTATAAAAATAACAAAAATAAAAAGATAAAAGGAAAAATAAAATAAGAGAAAATATTAAAGTAAAAGGAAAAAGACAAAATAAGTACTAAAAAAGAGGAAAATTAAAAATAAACAAAAACAGAAAATAAAAAAATAAAAAAAGTAAGGAAATGAAGGAATAACGAGTCAAAAAAATTAAAAAATACAAAAAAAATAAAAATGGAAAAAATGACAAAATAGAAAAAAAAATTAGTTTATAAAATACAAACAAAAAATAAAAAATATAACGAATAATAAGAAATAAAGATATAAAAAATCAAAGATAAAAAATTAAAGGAAGAAAAAAGTTGATACAAAATAAAAAATAAAAATAAAAAGAGGAAGTATGGAAAAAAAAACACAAATAAGAAAGAAATGGCAAAAGAAACCCAAAAAAATAAAGAAGAAAAATCTTAAGAAAAAATAAAAAAATGACAAAAATAGAGACAAAAAGTAAGGAGAGTACAAAAAAATTAATAGAAAATAATGTAAACCACCAATTACAAATTTAGTTTATAAAATGCAAACAAAAAATAAAAAATATAATGGATAACAAGAAATAAAGATATAAAAAATCAAAGATAAAAAATTAAAAGAAGATAAAAAATGAAAAGGGATGACAAAGTAGAAAAAAAAATTAGTTTAGAAAACACAAGCAAAAAAAAAGTAAAACGAAAGAAACGTATAAAAAATCAAAGATAAGAAAATTAACAGAGGGAAAAAGTTAATACAAAATAAAAAAAAAACAAAACAAAACAAGGAAGTGCAAAAAAAAATGGAAATAGGAAATAAAAAGAAATTTGAGAAAAACAAAAAAAAATGAAGAGGCAAAATATGAAATAAAGAAAAAGAAAAAAAGTTTATAGAAAATTTTAAAACAAAGAAAAAAGTGAAAAAGAAATGAAAGCACATGAAAAAATAAATAAAAAAAAAAGAAGAAAAATTTGAAAGGAGAAAAAGTTAACGAAAAATTATAAAAATGAAATAGAAAATAACCAACAATGATAAAATAAAAAAAAAAAGAAAAAAGGCTAGAAAAATAGGAAATTCCTAAACATTATAAAAATATATGAAAATATAAATAAAGAAAGAAATAAAAAAATAAAGCAAAATAAAATAAGAAAAAAAGAAAAAATAAACAAAAAGACAATAAAATATAAAAAGTAAGAAAATAAAAAATAAAAAAGACAAAAATTGAACAAAAATTTGAAAAATGAAATGGAATGACAAAATGAAAAAAAAAATAGTTTAAAAAATAAAAAAAATTGAAAAACATATAGGACATAATAAGAAAAGAATATAAAAAGTCAAAGATAAAAAATTAAAAAGGAGAAAAGTTAATACGAAATAAAAATGAAAACCAAAGGAAAAAAGGCGAAATAAAAAGTAAATGAGAAAAGCAAGAAAAGAATAAAAATGAAAAGACAAAAGATTTGGAATAAAAAAAGAAAAAAGAAATATAAAAAATTTTAAAACAATGAAAAAATTAAAACAAATAAAAATGAAAGCATACGAAAAAAAAAAGAAAAAAGAAAATAATTTTGTTAATTACATAAATTACACGATAAATAAAAGTAAATTTCAAGATAAAATACAAGATGATCTTAATTTGATATCTAATTAGTATACATGCACATAACACCTTCCATTTCTAATGAAGCCAAAGTCCCATTCAACAATGTTTTAATATCTATAACATTATAAAATTTTTATAGAAAAACAAAAATAAAAAAACAAGAAATACAAAAAGAGAAAATATTAAAGCAACAGGAAAAAGAAAAAATGAGTACTAAAAATGAGAAAAAAATTTAAAATAGAAAAAAGCACAAAAAAGAAAAAATAAAAAAGTAACAAAATGAAAAAATAATGAGTCAAAAGGAAATAAATAGAAAAATACCAAAAGTAATAAAAATTTCAAAAATGAAGAGAAAATGATAAAATAGAAAAAAATAGTTTATAAAATACGAACAAAAAATAAAAATATAACAAATAACAAGAAAAAAAGGTATAAAAATCAAAGTTAAAAAATTAAAAGAAGATCAAAAATGAAAAGGGACGACAAAATAGAAAAAAATTTAGTTTAGAAAACACAAGCAAAAAAAAAGTAACAAGAAAGAAAGGTATATAAAATCAAAGATAAAAAAATTAACAGAGGGAAAAAGTTAATACAAAATAAAAATAAAAACAAAACAAGGAAGTGCAAAAAAAATGGAAATAGGAAATAAAAAGAAATTTGAGAAAAAAAAAAAAAATGAAGAGGCAAAAATATGAAATAAAGGAAAAAGAAAAAAACTTTATAGAAAATTTTAAAACAAAGACAGAAGGGAAAAAAAAAAAAATGAAAGCACATGAAAAAATAAGCCAAAAAAAAAGAAGAAAAATTTGAAAGGAGAAAGAGTTAATGAAAAATTACAAAAAATGAAATAGAAAATAACCAACAACGATAAAATAAAAAAAAAAGATAGAAAAAAAGAAATTCTTAAACATTATAAAAATATATGAAAATATAAATAAAGAAAGAAATAAAAAAATAAAGCAACATAAAATAAGGAAAAAAGAAAAAACTAAACAAAAATACAATAAAATATAAAAAGTAAGAAAATAAAAAATAAAAAAGTCAAAAATTGAACAAAAATTTGAAAAATGAAATGGAATGACAAAATGCAAAAAAATTAGTTTAAAAAATACAAAAAATTGAAAAACATATAGGACATAATAGGAAAAGAATATAAAAAGTCAAAGACAAAAAATTAAAAAAAAGAAAAGTTAATGCGAAATAAAAATGAAAACCAAAGGAGAAAAGGCAAAATAAAAAGTAAATGAGAAAAGCAAGAAAAGAATAAAAATGAAAAGACAAAAGATTTGGAATAAAAAATAAAAAATAAAAATAAAAAATTTTAAAACAATGAAAAAATTAAAACAAATAAAAATGAAAGCATACGAAAAAAAAAAGAAAAAAGAAAAAGATTTTGTTAATTAGATAAATTACACGATAAATAAAAGTAAATTTCAAGATAAAATACAAGATGATCTTAATTTGATATCTAATTAGTATACATGCAGATAACACCTTCCATTTCTAATGAAGCCAAAGTCTCATTCAACAATGTTTTAATATCTATAACATTATAAAATTTTTATAGAAAAACAAAAATAAAAAAAATAAGAAATACAAAAAGAGAAAATATTAAAGCAAGAGAAAAAAGAAAAAATTAGTACTAAAAAAGAGAAAAAAATTTAAAACAAACAAAAGCACAAAAAGGAAAAAATAAAAAAGTAACGAAATGAAAAAATAACGAGTCAAAAGGAAATAAATAGAAAAATACCAAAAGTAATAAAAATTTCAAAAATGAAGAGAAAATGATAAAATAGAAAAAAATAGTTTATAAAATACGAACAAAAAATAAAAATATAACAAATAATAAGAAATAAAAGGTATAAAAATCAAAGATAAAAAATTAAAAGAAGATCAAAAATGAAAAGGGACGACACAATAGAAAAAAAATTTAGTTTAGAAAACACAAGCAAAAAAAAAGTAACAAGAAAGAAAGGTATAAAAACTCAAAGATAAAAAAATTAACAGAGGGAAAAAGTTAGTACAAAATAAAACTAAAAACAAAATAAGGAACTGCAAAAAAAAATGGAAATAGGAAATAAAAGGAAATTTGAGAAAAACAAAAAAAAAATAAAGAGGCAAAAATATGAAATAAAGCAAAAAGAAAAAAAGTTTATAGAAAATTTTAAAACAAAGACAAAAGTGAAAACAAAAAAAAAAAAGAAAGCACATGAAAAAATAAGTAAAAAAAAAAAAAGAAGAAATATTTGAAAGGAGAAAAAGTTATTGAAAAATTATAAAAATGAAATAGAAAATAACCAACAATGATAAATTAAAAAAAAGAAGAAAAAAGGATAGAAAAATAAGAAATTCCTAAACATTATAAAAATATATGAAATATAAATAAAGAAAGAAATAAAAATAAAGCAAAATAAAATAAGAAAAAAAATAAAAAATAAACAAAAATACAATAAAATATAAAAAGTAAGAAAATAAAAAATAAAAAAGACAAAAATTGAACAAAAATTTGAAAAATGAAATGGAATGACAAAATGAAAAAAAATTAGTTTAAAAAATACAAAAAATTGAAAAACATATAGGACATAATAAGAAAAGAATATAAAAAGTCAAAGAGAAAAAATTGAAAAAGAGAAAAGTTAATGCCAAATAAAAATGAAAATCGAAGGTGAAAAGGCAAAATAAAAAGTAAATGAGAAAAGCAAGAAAAGAATAAAAATGGAAAGACAAAAAATTTGGAATAAAAAAAGAAAAAAGAAATATAAAAAATTTTAAAACAATGAAAAAATTAAAACAAATAAAAATGAAAGCATACGAAAAAAAAAAGAAAAAAGAAAAAAATTTTGTTAATTAGATAAATTACATGATAAATAAAAGTAAATTTCAAGATAAAATACAAGATGATCTTAATTTGATATCTAATTAGTATACAAGCACATAACACCTTCCATTTCTAATGAAGCCAAAGTCTCATTCAACAATGTTTTAATATCTATAACATTATAAAATTTTTATAGAAAAACAAAAATAGAAAAATAAGAAATACAAAAAGAGAAAATATTAAAGCAAGAGGAAAAAGAAAAAATTAGCAGTAAAAAAGAGAAAAAAATTTAAAATAAACAACAGAACAAAATAGATAAAATAAAAAAGTAACGAAATGAAAAAATAACGAGTCAAAAGGAAATAAATAGAAAAATACCAAAAGTAATAAAAATTTCAAAAATGAAGAGAAAATGATAAAATAGAAAAAAATAGTTTATAAAATACGAACAAAAAATAAAAAAATAACAAATAACAAGAAATAAAGGTATAAAAATCAAAGATAAAAAATTAAAAGAAGATCAAAAATGAAAAGGGACGACAAAATAGAAAAAAATTTAGTTTAGAAAACACAAGCAAAAAAAAAAGTAACAAGAAAGAAAGGTATAAAAAATCAAAGCTAAAAAAATTAACAGAGGGAAAAAGTTAATACAAAATAAAAATAAAAACAAAACAAGGAAGTGCAAAAAAAAATTGGAAATACGAAATAAAAAGAAATTTGAGAAAAAGAAAAAAAAATTGAAGAGGCAAAAATATGAAATAAAGCAAAAAGAAAAAAAGTTTATAGAAAATTTTAAAACAAATACCAAAGTGAAAACAAAAAAAAAAAATGAAAGCACATGAAAAAATAAGTAAAAAAAAAAGAAGAAAAATTTGAAAGGAGAAAAAGTTAATGAAAAATTATAAAAATGAAATAGAAAATAACCAACAATGATAAAATAAAAAAAAAAACAAAAAGATATAGAAAAATAAAAAACTCTTAAACATTATAAAAATGTATAAAAATATAAATAAAGAAAGAAATAAAAAATAAAGCAAAATAAAATAAGAAAAAAAGGAAAAAATAAACAAAAATACAATAAAATATAAAAAGTAAGAAAAGAAAAAAATAAAAAAGTCAAAAATTGAACAAAATTTTGAAAAATGAAATGGAATGACAAAATGAAAAAAAATTCGTTTAAAAAATACAAAAAATTGAAAAACATATAGGACATAATAAGAAAAGACTATAAAAAGTCAAAGACAAAAAATTAAAAAAGAGAAAAGTTAATGCGAAATAAAAATGAAAACCAAAGTAGAAAAGGCAAAATAAAAAGTAAATGAGAAAAGCAAGAAAATAATAAAAATGAAAAGACAACAGATTTGGAATAAAAAAAGAAAAAAGAAATATAAAAAATTTTAAAATAGTAAAAAAATTAAAACAAATAAAAAGGCAAGCATACGAAAAAAAAAGAAAAAAAATAATTTTGTTAATTAGATAAATTACACGATAAATAAAAGTAAATTTCAAGATAAAATACAAGATGATCTTAATTTGATATCTAATTAGTATACATACACATAACACCTTCCATTTCTAATGAAGCCAAAGTCTCATTCAACAATGTTTTAATATCTATAACATTATAAAATTTTTATAGAAAAACAAAAATAAAAAAATAAGAAATACAAAAAGAGAAAATATTAAAGCAAGAGGAAAAAGAAAAAAATTAGTGCTAAAAAAAAGAAAAAAATTTAAAATAAACAAAAGCACAAAAAATAAAAAAAAAGTAACGAAATGAAAAAATAACGAGTCAAAAGGAAATAAATAGAAAAATACCAAAAGTAATAAAAATTTCAAAAATGAAGAGAAAATGATAAAATAGAAAAAAATAGTTTATAAAATAAGAACAAAAAAAATATAACAAATAATAAGAAATAAAGGTATAAAAATCAAAGATAAAAAATTAAAAGAAGATCAAAAATGAAAAGGGTTGACAAAGTAGAAAAAAAATTAGTTTAGAAAACCCAAGCAAAAAAAAGGTAACAAGAAAGGAAGGAATAAAAAATCAAAGATAAAAAAATTAACAGAAGGAAAAACTTAACACAAAATAAAAATAAAAACGAAACAACGAAGTGCAAAAAAAAAATGGAAATCAGAAATAAAAGGAAATTTGAGAAAAACAAAAAAAAAATAAAGAGGCAAAAATATGAAATAAAGCAAAAAGAAAAAAAGTTTATAGAAAATTTTAAAACAAAGACAAAAGTGAAAACAAAAAAAAAATGAAAGCACATGAAAAAATAAGTAAAAAAAAAAGAAAAAAATTTGAAAGGAGAAAAAGTTAATGAAAATTTATAAAAATGAAATAGAAAATAACCAACAATGATAAAATAAAAAAATAAGAAAAAAGGATAGAAAAATAAGAAATTCCTAAACATTATAAAAATATAAATAAAGAAAG
The DNA here is from genome assembly GCF_047325235.1 of Durio zibethinus. Classification (NCBI taxonomy): domain Eukaryota; kingdom Viridiplantae; phylum Streptophyta; class Magnoliopsida; order Malvales; family Malvaceae; genus Durio; species Durio zibethinus. The sequence continues at coordinate 10,963,255 of NC_143180.1, read as the reverse complement.
AAATAAAATAATAAAGCAAAATAAAATAATAAAAAAAAGAAAAAATACAATAAAAATACAATAAAATATAAAAAGTAAGAAAATAAAAAATAAAAAAGACAAAAGACAAAAATTGAACAAAATTTTGAAAAATGAAATGGAATGATGAAATGAAAAAAAAATATTTTAAAAAATACAAAAATTGAAAAACATATAGGACATAATAAGAAGAGAATATAAAAAGTCAAAGACAAAAAATTAAAAAAGAGAAAAGTTAATGAGAAATAAAAATGAAAACCAAAGCAGAAAAGGCAAAATAAAAAGTAAATGAGAAAAGCAAGAAAAGAATAAAAATGAAAAGACAAAAGATTAGGAATAAAAAAAGAAAAAAGAAATATAAAAAATTTTAAAACAATGAAAAAATTAAAACAAATAAAAATGAAAGCATACGAAAAAAAAGAAAAAAGAAAATAATTTTGTTAATTAGATAAATTACACGATAAATAAAAGTAAATTTCAAGATAAAATACAAGATGATCTTAATTTGATATCTAATTAGTATACATGCACATAACGCCTTCCATTTCTAATGAAGCCAAAGTCTCATTCAACAATGTTTTAATATCTATAACATTATAAAATTTTTATAGAAAAACAAAAATAATAAAAAAAAGAAATACAAAAAGAGAAAATATTAAAGCAGGAGGAAAACGAAAAAATTAGTACTAAAAAAGAGAAAAAAATTTAAAATAAACAAAACCATAAAAAAGAAAAGATAAAAAGTAATGAAATTAAAAAATAACGAGTCAAAAGGAAATAAAAGAAAAATACCAAAAGTAATAAAAATTTCAAAAATGAAGAGAAAATGATAAAATAGAAAAAAATAGTTTATAAAATATGAACAAAAAAGAAAAATATAACAAATAATAAGAAATAAAAGGTATAAAAATCAAAGATCAAAAATTAAAAGAAGATCAAAAATCAAAAGGGACGATAAAATAGAAAAAAAATTTAGTTTAGAAAACACGAGCAGAAAAAAGGTAACAAGAAAGAAAGGTATAAAAAATCAAAGATAAAAAAATTAACAGAGGGAAAAAGTTAATAAAAAATAAAAATAAAAACAAAACAAGGAAGTGCAAAAAAAAGAGGAAATAGGAAATAAAAAAAATTTGAGAAAAATAAAAACAAAATGAAGAGGCAAAAATATGAAATAAAGCAAAAAGAAAAAAAGTTTATAGAAAATTTTAAAACAAAGACAAAAGTGAAAACAAAAAAAAAAATGAAAGCACATGAAAAAATAAGTAAAAAGAAGAAGAAGAAAATTTGAAAGGAGAAAAAGTTAATGAAAAATTATAAAAATGAAACAGAAAATAACCAACAATGATAAAATAAAAAAATAAGAAAAAAAGGATAAAAAATAAGAAATTCCTAAACATTATAAAAATATATGAAAATATAAATAAAGAAAAAAATAAAATAATAAAGCAAAATAAAATAATAAAAAAAAAAAATAAACAAAAATACAATAAAATATAAAAAGTAAGAAAATAAAAAATAAAAAAGACAAAAATTGAAAAAAAATTTGAAAAATGTAATGGAATGACAAAATGAAAAAAAAAATTAGTTTAAAAAATTCAAAAAATTGAAAAACATATAGGACATAATAAGAAAAGAATATAAAAGGTCAAAGACAAAAAAATTAAAAAAGAGAAAAGTTAATGCGAAATAAAAATGAAAACCAAAGGAGAAAAGGCAAAATAAAAAGTAAATGAGAAAAGCAAGAAAAGAATAAAAATGAAAAGACAAAAGATTTGGAATAGAAAAAGAAAAAAGAAATATAAAAAATTTTAAAACAATGAAAAAATTAAAACAAATAAAAATGAAATCATACGAAAAAAAAAAGAAAAAAGAAAATAATTTTGTTAATTAGATAAATTAAACGATAAATAAAAGTAAATTTCAAGATAAAATAAAAGATGATCTTAATTTGATATCTAATTAGTATACTTGCACATAACACCTTCGATTTCTAATGAAGCCAAAGTCTCATTCAACAATGTTTTAATATCTATAACATTATAAAATTTTTATAAAAAAACAAAAAAAAAAAGAAAATATTAAGCCAAACGAAAAAAGAAAAAATAAGTACTAAAAAAGAGAAAAAAAATTTAAAATAAACAAAAGCACAAAAAAGAAAAAATAGAAAAGTAACGAAATGAAAAAATAACGAGTCAAAAGAAAATAAATAGAAAAATACAAAAAGTAATAAAAATTTCAAAAATGAAGAAAAAATGATAAAATAGAAAAGAATAGTTTATAAAAAATGAACAAATAATAAAAATATAACAAATAATAAGAAAAAAAGGCATAAAAATCCAAGATAAAAGATTAAAAGAAGATCAAAAATGAAAAGGGATGACAAAATAGAAAAAAATTTAGTTTAGAAAACACAAGCAAAAAAAAAGTAATAAGAAAGAAAGGTATAAAAAATCAAAGATAAAATAATTAATAGAGGGAAAAAGTTAAAACAAAATAAAAATAAAAACAAAACAAGAAAGTGCAAAAAAAAAATGGAAATAGGAAATAAAAAGAAATTTGAGAAAAAAAAAGAAAAACAATAAAAAAATAAAAAATGAAGAGGCAAAAATATGAAATAAAACATAAAGAAAAAAAGTTTAGAGAAAATTTTAAAACACATGAAAAAATAAGTAAAAAAAAGAAGAAAATTTTGAAAGGACAAAAAGTTAATGAAAAATTATAAAAATGCAATACAAAATAAAAAGCAAGAAAAAAATAAAAAATGAAACTACAAAATATATAAAATAAATTAAAAAGAAAAAAGAATAGAGAATAGAGAATTTTAATACAAAGAAAAAAATTAAAACAAAAAAATGAAAATAAATGAACAAATATGTTAAAAGAAAAAGAAAAAAAGGATTAATGAAAAATTATAAAAAAAAGAATAGAAAATAGAAAAAAAATAAAAAAATAAAAAATGACAACAAAAATGTGAAAAACGAAAAGAATAATAGATTAAAAAATAAAAGTAAATATCCATAACATTATAAAATTTTTATAAAATAACAAAAATAAAAAGAGAAAAGGCAAAATAAAATATGAGAAAATATTAAAGCAAAAGGAAAAAGATAAAATAAGTACTAAAAAAGAGGAAAATTAAAAAAAACAAAAACACAAAATAAAAAAAAGTAAGGAAATGAAGAAATAACGAGTCAAAAAAATAAAAAAATACAAAAATAAAAAAAAATGGAAAAAATGACAAAATAAAAAAAATTTAGTTTATAAAATACAAACAAAAAATAAAAAATATAACGAATAATAAGAAATAAAGATATAAAAAATCAAAGATAAAAAATTAAAGGAAGAAAAAAGTTGATACAAAGTAAAAAATAAAAACAAAAGGAAGAAGTGTGGAAAAAAAAAACACAAATTAGAAAGAAATGGCAAAAGAAACCCAAAAAAATAAAGAAGAAAAACCTTAAGAAAAAATAAAAAAAATGAGAAAAATAAAGATAAAAAGTAAAGAGAGTACAAAAAAAAATTAATAGAAAATAATGTAAACGACCAATTAGATTGAAGTAACAAAAAAGAAAATTGATGTAAAGAGGAAAATATGTAATGAAAGAGTAATATAATGAAAACAAGAGAGAAAGTGTTCTGTAAAACAAAAAAAAGAATGAAAAATTAAGAAAATGCATAAAAAGTAAAAAAAACAAAAAAGTTAAAAACAAGGAAAAGAAAAAGGAAGTAAATAAAGAAATAAAAAAATTCTACAAAGTCCAATCTTTAATTTATGTTTTAAAACTTAATTTGAATTTATTGATTTAAATTTAGAATTTTTAATTTTTAAATCGTTAATAATGTAAAACTGTAGATACATGAAGTGAGTAATGATAGATATAACAATTTCAAACTAGTGTTATTATATGTAAGCCAATAAAATTCCAAAAGAAAATAAAAAAGATAATTATTGTCTCTTAACAAATTCTATTAAATAAAAGATAATTATTATACAATCCAAAATAATAAATAAAATAATCCAAATTGTATTAAATAAAAGATAAAACATTATACAAGATAATTTTGTTAAATAGATAAATTACACGATAAATAAAAAAAAATTTCAAGATAAAATACAAGACGATCTTAATTAGATATCTAATTAGTATACATGCACATAACACCTTCCATTTCTAATGAAGTCAAAGCCTCATTCAACAATGTTTTAATATCTATAGCATTATAAAATTTTTATAAAAAAATAAAAATAAAAAATAAAATAAGAGAAAATATTAAAGCAAAAGGAAAAAGAAAAAATAAGTACTAAAAAAGAGGAAAAACAAGAAAACAAAAACACAAAATAAAAGTAAGGAAATGAAAAAATAACGAGTCAAAGGGAAAAAATTAGAAAAATACAAAAAGTAATAAAAATTTCAAAAATGAAGAAAAAATGACAAAATGGAAAAAATTAGTTTATAAAACACGAACAAAAAATAAAAAATATAACAAATAACAAGAAATAAAGGTATAAAAATCAAAGATCAAAAATTGAAAGAAGATCAAAAATGAAAAGGGACAACAAAATAGAAAAATATTTAGTTTAGAAAACACAAGCAAAAAAAAAAAAAAAACAAGAAAGAAAGGTATAAAAAATCAAAGACAAAAAAATTAATAGAAGGAAAAAGTTAATACAAAATAAAAATAAAAACAAAACAAGGAAGTGCAAAAAAAAATGGAAATAGGAAATAGAAAGAAATTTGAGAAAAACAAAAAAAAAATAAAGAGGCAAAAATATGAAATAAGGCAAAAAGAAAAAAAGTTTATAGAAAATTTTAAAACAAAGACAAAGTGAAAACAAAAAAAAAAAATTGAAAGCACATGAAAAAATAAGTAACAAAAAAAGAAAAAAAAATTTCAAAGCAAAAAAAGTTAATGAAAAATTATAAAAATGAAATAGAAAATAGCCAACAATGATAAAATAAAAAAATAAGAAAAAAGGATAGAAAAATAACAAATTCCTAAACATTATAAAAATATATGAAAATATAAATAAAGAAAGAAATAAAAAAATAAACCAAAATAAAATAAGAAAAAAAAGAAAAAATAAACAAAAATACAATAAAAATATAAAAAGTAAGAAAATAAAAAAGTCAAAAAGACAAAAATTGAATAAAAATTTGAAAAATAAAATGGAATGACAAAATGAAAAAAAATTAGTTTAAAAAATACAAAAAAATTGAAAAACATATAAGACATAATAAGAAAAGAATATAAAAAGTCAAAGACAAAAAATTAAAAAAGAGAAAAGTTAATGCGAAATAAAAATGAAAACCAGAGGAGAAAAGGCAAAATAAAAAGTAAATGAGAAAAGCAAGAAAAGAATAAAAATGAAAAGACAAAAGATTTGGAATAAAAAAAGAAAAAAGAAATATAAAAAATTTTAAAACAATGAAAAAATTAAAACAAATAAAAATGAAAGCATACGAAAAAAAAAGAAAAAAGAAAAAAATTTTGTTAATTAGATAAATTACACGATAAATAAAAGCAAATTTCAAGATAAAATACAAGACGATCTTAATTTGATATCTAATTAGTATACATGCAGATAACACCTTCCATTTCTAATGAAGCCAAAGTCTCATCAACAATGTTTTAATATCTATAACATTATAAAATTTTTATAGAAAAACAAAAATAAAAAAATAAAAAATAAAAAAGGAGAAAATATTAAGCCAAAAGGAAAAAGAAAAAATAAGTACTAAAAAAGAGAAAAAAAATAAAATAAACAAAAGCACAAAAAAGAAAAATAAAAAAGTAACAAAATGAAAAAATAACGAGTCAAAAGAAAATAAATAGAAAAATATAAAAAGTAATAAAAATTTCAAAAATGAAGAAAAAATGATAAAATAGAAAAAATAGTTTATAAAATACGAACAAAAAATAAAAATATAATAAATAATAAGAAATAAAGGCATAAAAATCCAAGATCAAAAATTAAAAGAAGATCAAAAATGAAAAGGGATGACAAAATAGAAAAAAAAAAATAGTTTAGAAAACACAAGAAAAAAAAAGTAATAAGAAAAAAAGGTATAAAAAATCGAAGATAAAAAAATTAACGGAGGGAAAAAGTTAAAACAAAATAAAAATAAAAACAAAACAAGGAAGTGCAAAAAAAAAAGGAAACAAGGAATAAAAAGAAATTTGAGAAAAAAAGAGAAAAACAATAAAAAAAAATGAAGAGGCAAAAATATGAAATAAAACAAAAAGAAAAAAAGTTTAGAGAAAATTTTAAAACACATGAAAAAAGAAGAAGAAAATTTTGAAAGGACAAAAAGTTAATGAAAAATTAGAAAAATGCAATACAAAATAAAAAGCAAGAAAAAAATAAAAAATGAAAATACAAAATATATAAAATAAAATAAAAAGAAAAAAAGAATAGAGAATTTTAATACAAAGAAAAAAGTTAAAACAAAAAAATGAAAATAAATGAACACATAAGTTAAAAGAAAAAGAAAAATTGTTTCTTCTCATACAAGCTTATTTGGATTAAAATAATGCTAATTTAATAATATTTCAAATATTAATAAGAGCTTTGAAAAATAAATGTGTTTGTTAAACCACTATTATAACAATTATCTATTTCAAATCATTATGACCTTTTGTTTAGTCATAAAATAATTATTTTAGTTCATACAAGCTTATTCAAAATAAAATAATAGTAATTTATTTACATTCAAAAAATTAATGAACAAGAGATTTAAAAATATAAATCTATTTATCAAACAAGTTCAAATAGATTTGACCATTTGAACAATTATCTATTTAAAGTCATTATGACCTTCTGTTTTGTCATAAAACAATTGTTTCATTTCATAAAAAGTTTTTCGAAATAAAATAACACTACTTTATTAATATTTCAAAAATTAATAAACAAGAGATTTAATACTAAAGTTGTTTTTTGAACTAGTTTAAATAGTTATGACTATTTAAACAAATATCAATCTCAAATCATTATGATATTTGTTTTCTCATAAAACAATCATTTATGATCACACAAGCTTATTTGGACAAAAATAATACTAATTTAATAATATTCCAAAAATTAGTGAAAGATTTAAAAATAAATGTAGTTACCAAACTAGTTCAAATAGTTAAGACTATTAGAATAATTATCTATTTTAAATCGTTCTAACCTTTTGTTTAGTCCTATAGTAATTGTTTTAGTTCATACGCGATTATTCAGAATAAAATAATACTAATTTATTAGCATTCCAAAAATTAATAAGCAAGAGATTTGAAAAGATAAATGTGTTTATCAAACAAGTTCGAAGAGTTATGACAATTTGAACAATTATTGATTTAAAATCATTATGACTTTTTGTTTTGTCATAAAACAATTGTTTTAGTTCATAAAAGCTTATCCAAAAGAAAATAATACTACTTTATTATTATTTTGAAAGTTAATAATTAAGAGATTTAAAAAATAAATCAATTTACTAAATAAGTTCAAATAATTATGGCCATTTGAACAACTATTTATTTCAAATTATTATTACCTTTTATTTGTCGTAAAATAATTGGTTTTCAAAAAATAAATCTGTTTACCAAACCAGTTCAAATAGTTATGATTATTTGAACAATTATCTATTTCAAATTGTTATAACAATTTGTTCTATAATAAAACAATTGTTTCTATTCATACAAGCTTATTCAGAATAAAATAACACTAATTTAGTAATATTTTAAAAATTAATAACTAAGAGATTTAAAAAATAAATCCATTTGCAAAACCAATTCAAAAAATTAAGACTAGATGAACAATTATTTATCTCAAATTGTTATGACCTTTTGTTTTGTCATAAAACTATTATTTCAGCTTATAGAAGGTTATTCGGAATAGAGTAAAACTAATTTATTAATATTTCAAAAATTTATACGAGATTTAAAAAATAATTCTATTTACCAAACCAATTCAAATAACTATAACTATTTGAACAATTATTCATTTCAAATCATTATTACTTTTTATTTTGTAATAAAATAATTTTTTTGTTAATATAAGTTTGTTCATAATAAAATAATACTAATTTATTAATATTTATCAAACTAGTTCAGACAGTTATGATTACTTAAGCAATTATTTATTTCAAATTGTTATGACTTTTTATTATATTATAAAAAAATAGTTTCTATTCATACAAGTTTATTCAGATTAAATAATATCGATTTATTAATATTTCAATAATTAATAAGTAAAAAGTTTAAAACATAAATATGCTTATCGAACTAGATTAAATAGTCATGACTATTTGAATAATTATCAATTTCAAATCATTATGACCTTTTGTTTTGTCACAAAAAAATCATTTCGGTTCATATAAGCTTATTCAAATTAAATAATACTAAGTTATTAATATTCTAAAAATTAATAATTAAGAGATTTAAAAAATGAATTTGTTTAACAAACAAGTTTAAATAATTATGACTATTTGAACAATTATTTATTTGAAATCGCTATAACCTTTCGTTTGGTCATAAAATGATTTTTTTTCTATTCATACAAGCTTATTTTGAATAAAATAATAGAAATTTATTAATATTAAGACAATTAATCAGTAAAAGATCTAACAAATAAATCTATTTGCCGAACAAGTTAAAATATTTATGAATATTTGAACAATTATTTATTTCAAATTGTTATGATCTTTTGTTATTGTTTCTACTCATATAAGCTTATTCGGATTAAAAAAATTAATTTATTAATATTTCGACAAATAATAAGTAAAAGATTTAAAAAATAAATATGTTTGTCAAATAAGTTCAAATGGTCATGAGTATTTGAATAATTAATTATTTAAAATCATTGTGACCTTTGTTTTGTAACAAAACAATTGTTTCAATTCATGTAAGCTTATTTGAAATAAAATAATAGTAAGTTATTAATATTCTAAAAATTAAAGAGTAAGAGAATTAAAAAATTAGTCTATTTATCGAACATGTTCAAATAGTTATGACTATCTAAACAATTATCTATTTTAAAACATTATGACCTTTTATTTTGTCATAAAACAATTGGTTCTATTCATGTAAGCTTATTTTGAATTAAATAATACAAATTTATTAATGTTCCAAAAATTAATAAGTAAAAATTTAGAAAAATAAATATGTTTTCTGAACACATTCAAATAGTTGTGGTTATTTGAACAATTATCTATTTCAAATTGTTATGACCTTTTGTTTTGTCAAAAACCAATTGTTTCTGTTCATAAAAGCTTATTCAAAATAAAATAATACTAATTTATTAAAATTCTAAAAATTAATAAGCAAAAGATTTAAAAAATAAATTTGTTTACCGAGCGAGTTTGAATAGTTTTGACCGTTCGAATAATTATTTATTTCAAATCATTTTAATCTTTTGTTTTATATTAAAAACAATTATTTCTATTCATACAATTTTATTTGAAATAAAATAATACTAATTTATTAATATTCTAAAATTAATAATTTGGAGATTTAAAAGATAAATCTACTTACTAAACAAGTTCAAATAGTCATGTCTATTTGAATTATTATATAATTCAAATCATTATGACATTTTGCTTTGTCATAAAATGATTGTTTCTATTCATACAAAATTATTCAAAATAAAATAATTCTAATTTATTAATATTTCAAAAATTAATAAGAGATTTAAGAATTAAATATGTTTATTGAACCAGTTCAAATATTTATGACTATTTGAATAATTATCTATCTCAAATCGTTATGATTTTTGTTTTGTAATAAAATAATTGCTTCTGTTCATACAAACTTATTCGAAGTAAAATATTTCCAAATTAATAATATTCCAAAAACTAATAAAAGCTTTGAAAAATAAATGTGTCTATTAAACCAGTTCAAATAGTTAAGACTATTAGAGCAATTATCTATTTCAAATCATTCTTAACTTTTGTTTAGTCATAAAACAATTATTTTAGTTCATACAAGCTTATTTAGAATAAAATAATAGTAATTTATTAACATTTGAAAAATTAATGAGTAAGAGATTTAAATAAAATAAATATATTTATCAAACAAGTTCTAATAGATTTGTCTATTTGAATAATTATCTATTTAAAGTTGTTATGACCTTTTGTTTTGTCATAAAACAATTGTTTCATTTCATAAAAACTTACTCAAAATAAAATAATATTACTTTATTAATATTTTAAAAATTAATAAACAAGAGATTTAAAACTAAAGTTGTTTTCTGAACTAGTTCAAATAGTTATGACTATTTGAACAAATATCAATCTCAAATCATTATGATCTTTGTTTTCTCATAAAAGAATTGTTTCTGATCATACAAGTTTATTCGGATAAAAATAATACTAATTTAATAATATTCCAAAAATTAGTGAAAGATTTAAAAAATAAATGTAGTTGTTGAATCAGTTTAAATAGTTAAGACTATTAGAATAATTATCTATTTCAAATCATTCTAACCTTTTATTAATATTTAAAAAACTAATTAGTAATTGATTTAAAAAGTAGAACTATTTACCAAATCATTTCAAATAGTTTTGACTATTTAAGTAATTATCTATTTCAATTCGTTATAATCTTTTATTTTGTCATCAAACAATCGGTTCTATTCATACTATTTTATTTGAAAAAAAATAATACTAATTTAATAATATTTCGACACTTAATAACTAAGAAAATTAAAAAATAAACCTAATTGCTGAACAATTTCAAATACTAAGACTATATGAATGATTATCTATTTCAAATCATTATGACCTTTTGTTTTGTCATAAAACAATTGTTTATGATCGTACAAGCTTATTCGAAACAAAATATACTAATTTATTAATATTTCAAAATTTAATACTTAAGAGATTTAAAAAATAAATCTGTTTACCAAACCAGTTTAAATAATTATGACTATTTGAGTAATTATCAATCTCAAATCATTAAGGTATTTGTTTTGTCAAAAAACAATTGTTTCTTATCATAGAGCTTATTTGGTTAAAAATAATACTAATTTAATAATATTCCAAAAATTAATACATAAGAGATTTAAAAAATAAATATGTTTGTCGAACCAGTTCAAATAGTTAAAACTATTAGAATAGTTATATATTTTAAATCATTCTAACCTTTTGTTTAGTTAGAAAATATTTATTTCATATCTTACAGTTTCATTCGGAATAAAATAATCCAAATTTATTAACATTTGAAAAATTAATATAGAAAAAATTTGAAAAAATATATCTATTTATCGAATAAGTTCAAATAGTGATGACTATTTAAACAACTATTTATTTAAAATCATTATGACCTTTTGTTTTGATATAAAACAATTGTTTCAATTCATAAAAGCTTATCCAAAATAAAATAATACTAATTTCTTAATATTTCAAAAATTAATAAGCAAGAGTTTAAAAAAAATAAATTAGTTTACCGAACAAATTCAAATAGTTACAACTATTTGAACAGTTGTCTATTTAAAATCATTATAACCTTTTGTTTTGTCATAAAATTATTGATTCAATTCATACAATTATTCAAAATAAAATAATTCTAACTTATTAATATTCCAAAAATTAATAAGTAAGTGATTTAAAAAGTAAATCGATTTACCAAATCAGTTCAAATAATTGTGGCCATTTCAACAAGTATCTATTTCAAATCGTTATTACCTTTTTCTGGTCATATAACAATTGTTTCTTGTTATACAAGTTTATTCAAAATAAAATAATAGTAATTTATTAATCTTGCAAAAATTAATAAGAGATTTAAAAATAAATCTATTTACTAAACCAATTTAAATAGTTATCATTATTTGAGTAATTGTATACTTCAAAAGTTATAACCTTTTGTTCTGTCATAAAACAATTATTTTTGTTTATAGAAACTTGTTCAAAATAAAATAATACTAATATAAAAATATTCCAAAAATTAATAATTGAGAGATTTAAAGAAATAAATTTGCTTGCTAAACTAGTTTAAATAGTTAAGATTATATGAACTGTTATCTATTTCCAATCATTTTTGTTTTGTCATAAAACAATTTTTTTAATTCATACTAGCTTATTCGGAATAAAATAAAATGAATTTATTCATATTAAAAAATTAATATGTAAGAAATTTTAAAAATAATTCTGTTTCCTAACCAATTTAAATAATTATGACTATTTGAACAATTATCTTTTTCAAATTGCTATGAAATTTTGTTTTGTCATAAAACAAATGTTTTTGTTCATATAGGAATAAAAGAATACTAATCTATTAACATTTCAAAAGTTAATTAGAGATTTAAAATATAAATCTGTTTATTAAACCAATTCAAATAGTTTTGACTATTTGAGCAATTATTTTATTTTAAATTGTTATGACTTTTTGTTCTGTTATAAAACAACAAATTTTGTTCATACAAGCTTATTCGGATTAAAATAATACAAATTTATTAATATTTCAACTAATAAGTAAAAAAATTTTAAAAATAAATATGCTTACAAAACTAGATTAAATAATCATGACTATTTGAATAATTATCTATTTCAAATTATTATGACATTTTGTTTTGTCGTAAAAAAATCATTTCAGTTCATATAAGCTTATTTGAAATAAAATAATACTAAGTTATTAATATTTCAAAAATTATTAATTAAGAGATTTAAAAAATGAATCTATTTAATGAACAATTTTAAATAATTATGACTATTTAAACAATTATCTATTTGAAATCGCTATAACCTTTTTTTTGTTATAAAATGATTTTTTTCTATTCATACAAGCTTATTTCAAATAAAATAATACAAATTTATTAATATTAAGACAATTAATAAGTAAAAGATCTAAAAAATAAATCTGTTTACTGAACAAGTTCAAATCTTTATGACTATTTGAATAATTTTTATTTTAAATTGTTATAACCTTTAGTTTTGTCATAAAACAATTGTTTGTTCATTCAAGCTTATTCAGATTTAAAAAATTAATTTATTAATATTTGAACAAATAATAAGTAAAAGATTTAAAAAAATAAATATATTTATTGAACAAGTTCAAATAGTCATGACTATTTGAATACTTATTTATTTCAAATCATTGTGATATTTTGTTTTATAATAAAATAATTGTTTCAGTTCATATAAGCTTATTTGAAATAAAATAATACTAATTTATTAATATTCTAAAAATTAATGAGTAAGATAATTAAAAAATTAATCTATTTACCAAACATGTTCAAATAATTATGACTATTTGAATAATTATCTATTTCAAAACATTATGACCTTTTGTTTTATCATAAAATAATTGGTTCTGTTCATGCAGGCTTATTTCAAATAAAATAATATAAATTTATTAATATTCCAAAAATTAATAAGAATTTAAAAAATAAATATGTTTTTTGAACACGTTCAAATAGTTATGACTATTTGAACAATTGTCTATTTTAAATTATTATAACCTTTATTTTGTCATAAACCAATTGTTTCTATTCATAAAAGCTTATTCGAAATAAAATAATACTAATTTATTGAAATTCCAAAATTAATAAGTAAAAGATTTAAAAAATAAATTTGTTTATTAAGCGAATTCCAATAGTTATGACCCTTCGAACAATTATTTATTTCAAATCATTTTGATCTTTTGTTTTGTCATAAAACAATTGTTTCTATTCATACAATTTTGTTTGAAATAAAACAATACTAATTTATTAATATTCTAAAAATTAATAGGTTGGAGATTTAAAAAGATAAATCTATTTACTGAACAAGTTCAAATAGTCATGTCTATTTGAATTATTATCCATTTCAAATCATTATGACATTTTGTTTTGTTGTAAAATGATTGTTTCTATTCATACAAAATTATTCAAAATAAAATAATACTAATTTATTAATATTTCAAAAATTAATAAAAAATTTAAGAATTAAATCTATTTATTGAACCAATTCAAATACTTATGACTATTTGAACAATTATCTATCTCAAATCAATATGACCTTTGTTTTGTAATAAAACAAATGCTTCTGTTCATACAAGCTTATTCGAAATAAAATATTGCTAAATTAATAATATTCTAAAAAAAAAGAAAGAGATTTAAAAAATAAATGTGTTTACCAAACCAGTTCAAATAGTTAAGACTATTAGAACAATTATCTATTTCAAATCATTCTTACCTTTTGTTTAGTCGTAAAATAATTGTTTTAGTTCATACATGCTTACTCGAAATAAAATAATACTACTTTATTAACATTCAACAAATTAATAAACTAGAAATTTAAAAAAATAAATTTGTTTACTGAACAAGATCAAATAGTCATAACTATTTGAGTAATTATCTATTTAGAATAAATATGATCTTTTTGTTTTATCATAAGACAATTATCTTAGTTCATAAAAGCTTATTTGACATAAAATAATATTACTTTATTAATATTTCAAAAACTAATAAGTTAAAGATTTAAAAAAAAGTTAATTTATCGAATTAGTTCAAATAATTATGGTCATTTGAATAATTATCTATTTCAAATTGTTACAAACTTTTGTCTTGTTATAAAACAATTATTTTTCATCGCACAAGCCTATTCAAAAAAATAATACTAATTTATTAATATTTCAAAAATTAATAAATATGAGATTTAAAAAATAATTCTATTTGAAATAAATGATTGTTCAAATAGTCATAACTACCTGAACTCGCTTGATAAACAAATTTATTTTTTAAATCTTTTACTTATTAATTTTTGAAATTTTAATAAATTAGAATTATTTTATTTTGAATAAGCTTTTATGGATAGAAACAATTGGTTTATAACAAAACAAAAGGTTATAATGATTTGAAATAGATAATTGTTCAGATAGTCAAACTATTTGAATATGTTCTATTAATAGATTCATTTTTTAATTCTCATACTCATTAATTTTCAAAATATTAATAAATTAGTATTATTTTATTTCAAATAAGCTTATATGACTTGAAACAATTATTTTATTACAAAACAAAGGGTCATAATGATTTAAAATAAATAATTAGCCAAATAGTCATGACTATTTGAACAATTATTTACTTCAAATTGTTATGACTATTTGTTTTGTCATAAAACAATTGTTTCTGTTCATACAAGCTTATTCATATTAAAATAATATTAATTATTAATATTTTGATAATTAATAAGTAAAAGATTTATAAAATAATTATATTTACCTAACTAGCTTAAATAATTATGATTATTTGAACAATTATCTATTTCAAATCATTATGACCTTTTGTTTTGTCATAAATCAAATGTTTTTGTTCATATAAATTTTTTTGGAATAAAATAATACTAATCTATTAATATTTCAAAAATTAATAAGAGATTTAAAAAATAAATCTATTTATCAAACAAGTTCAAATAATTTTGACTATTTGAGCAATTATTTATTTCAAATTGTTATGACTTTTTGTTCTATTATAAAATAATTGTTTATGTTCATAGAAGCTTGTTCGGGTCAAAACAATACTAATTTATTAATATTTTAATAATTGATAAGTAAAAAATTTAAAAACTAAATTTGTTTATCAAACTAAATCAAATAGTTATGACTATTTGAATAATTATCTATTTCAAATCATTATGACATTTTGTTTTGTCATAAAAAACTATTTCAATTCATATAAGCTTATTCGAAATAAAATAATACTAAGTTATTAATATTATGAAAATTAATAATTAAGAGATTTAAAAAATGAATTTGTTTGCCAAACAAGTTTAAATAATTTTGACTATTTCGACAATTATCTATTTGAAATCACTATAACCTTTTGTTTTTCATAAAATGATTTTTTTTGTTCATATAAGCTTGTTTTGAATAAAATAATACAATATATTAATATTAAGACAATTAATAAGTAAAAGATTTAAAATAAATCTATTTACTGAACAATTTCAAATCTTTATGAGTATTTGAAAAATTATTTTTTTCAAATTGGTATGAGTTTTTGTTTTGTCATAAAATAATTATTTTTGTCATACATGCTTATTTTGATTAACAAAATATTAATTTATTAATATTTTGATAATTAATAAGTAGAAAATTTAAAAAATAAATATGTTTTCCAAACAAGTTCAACTAGTCATAACTATTTGAATAATCATCTATTTCAAATCATTGTGACCTTTTGTTTTGTAATAAACTAATTGTTTCAGTTCATATAAGCCTATTTGAAATAAAATAATACTAATTTATTAATATTCCAAAAATTAATGAGAAAGAGAATTAAAAAATGAATCTTGTTATCGAACATGTTCAAATAGTTATGACTATATGAACAATTATCTATTTTAAAATATTACGACATTTTTGTTTTCTCATAAAACATTTGGTTCTATTCATATAAGCTTATTTTGAATAAAATAATAGAAATTTATTTATCTTTCAAAAATTAATAAATAAAAATTTAAAAATAAATATATTTTTTGAACACTTTTAAATAGTTATGACTATTTGAACAATTATCTATTTCAAATCGTTATGACCTTTTGTTTTGTCATAAACCAATTGTTTCTGTTCATAAAAGCTTATTTGAAATAAAATAATACTAATTATCAAAATTTCAAAAATTAATAGTAAAAGATTTAAACAATAAATCTATTTATCGAGCAAGTTCAAATAGTTATGACTATTTGAATAATTATTTATTTCAAATTGTTATGATCTTTTGTTTTGTCGTAAAACAATTGTTTCTATTAATACAAGTTTAATCAAAATAAAATAAAGCTAATTTATTAATATTCTAAAAATTAATAAGTTGGAGATTTTAAAAATAAATTTGTTACACCGAACAAGCTCAAATAGTTATGTCCATTTGAACTATTATCTAATCAAATCGTTATGATATTTTGTTTTGTCATAAAACAATTGTTTCTATCATACAAAGTTATTCAGAATAAAATAATGCTAATTTATTAGTATTTCAAAAATTAATAAAAGATTTAAAAACTAAATCTATATATCAAACTAGTTCAAATAATTATGACTTTTTGAACAATTATCTATCTCAAATCATTACGATATTTGTTTTGTCATAAAGCAATTGTTTTTCTTCATACAAGCTTATTCATAGTAAAATATTAATAAATTAATAGTATTCTAAAAATTAATAAGAGATTTAAAAAATAAATGTGTTTCCCAAATTAGTTCAAATAGTTAAGACTACTAGAACAATTATCTACTTTAAATCGTTATGACCTTTTGCTTGTCATAAAATAGTATTTTCAATTCATACATGCTTATTCAAAATAAAATAATACTAATTTATTATCATTCAAAAATTTAATAAACAACAAATTTTACAAAATAAATTTGTTTACCGAACAAATTCAAATAGTTATGACATTTGAATGATTATTTATTTAAAATAAATATGACTTTTTGTTTTATCATAAAACCATTGTTTCAATTCATAAAAGCTTATATGAAATAAAATAATATTACTTTATTGATACTTCAAAAATTGATATATTAGAGATTTAAAAAATAGATCGAATTGGTTTAAATAATTATGGCCATTTGAACAATTATCTATTTCAAATCGTTGCAAACTTTTTTTTTTTCATAAAACAATTATTTTTCATCATACAAGCCTATTTGGAATAAAATAATGTTAATTTATTAAAATTTCAAAAATTAATAAGTAGGAGGTTTAAAAAATAATTATGTTTACTAAACTGGTTCCTATTTGAATAATTATCTATTTTAAATTGTTATAACCTTTTGTTTTATTGTAAAATAATTGTTTCAGTTCATATAAGCTTATTTAGAATAAAATAATACTAATTTAATAATATTCCAAAAATTAACAACTAAAAGATTTAAAAAATAAATCTATTTGCAGAAATAGTTCAAACAATTAAGAATATATGAATAATTATCTATTTGAAATCGTTATGACCATTTGTTTTGTCATAAAACAATTGTTTCGGTTCATAGAAGCTTACTCGAAATAAAATAATGCTAATTTATTAATATTTCAAAAATTAATAAATAAGTTATTTAAAAAGTGAATTTGTTTATTGAATCAATTCAAATAATTATATCCATGTCAATAATTATCTATTTCAAATTGTTATTACCTTTTGTTTTGTCATATAACAATTGTATTTTAACATTCAAGCTTATTCAAAATAAAATAATACTAATTTATTAATCTTTCAAAAATTAATAAGTAAGAGATTTAAAAAATAAATTTGTTTACCGAACTAGTTCAAATAGCAATGACTATTCGCACAATAGTAAACTTCAAATTGTTATAACCTTTTGTTTTGTCATAAAACAATTATTTTTGTTCATACAAGATTATTTGAAATAAAATAATACTAATATAATAAAATTCTAAAAATTAATAACTAAGAAAATTAAAAAATAAATTTGTCTACCGAACCAGTTCAAATATTTAAGACTATATGAACAATTATCTATTTCAAATCGTTATGACCTTTTGTTTGTCATAAAATAAGTTTTTTTGAATTCATAATAGCTTATTGGGAATAAAATAAAATGAATTAATTAATATTTTAAAAATTAATAAGAGATTTAAAATATAATTCTATTTACCTAACTAGTTCAAATAGTTAAGATTATTTGAACAAATATCTATTTCAAATCATTATGACCTTTTGTTTTGTCAAAAAACAAATGTTTTTGTTCATATAAGTTTGTTCGAAATAAAATAATACTTATCTATTAATATTTCAAATATTAATAAAAGATTTAAAAAATAAATCTATTTATCAAAATAGTTCAAATAATTATGACTATTTGAGCAATTATTTATTTCAAATTTTAATACCTTTTGTTCTGTTATAAAACAATTGTTTCTGTTCATACATACTTATTCGGATTAAAATAATACTAATTTATTAATATTTCAGCAATTAATAAGTAAAATTTAAAAAACAAATATGTTTACCGAACTAGATCAAATAAACAAATATCAATCTCAAACCATTATGATCATTGTTTTCTCATAAAATAATTGTTTTTTTATCATACAAGCTTATTTGGATAAAAATAATACTCCTTTAATAATATTATGATATTAATAAAAAATAAATGGGTTTGTCGAATCTATTCTAATAGTTAAGACTATTAGAATAATTATCTATTTCAAATCGTTTTGACCTTTTGTTTAGTTATATAATAATTATTTCAGTTCATACAAGCTTATTTGGAATAAAACAATACTAATTTATTGACATTCAAAAAATTAATAAGCATGAGATTTGAAAAAATAAATCTATTTTTTGAACAAGTTCAAATAGTTTGACTATTTCAGCAATTATCTATTTAAAATTATTATGACCATTCGTAGTATCATAAAACAATTTTTTTAGTTCATAAAAGCTTATCCAAAATAAAATAATACTACTTTATTAATATTTTGAAAATTAACAAACAATAGATTTAGAAAATAAATTAGTTTACCAGATTAATTCAAATAATCATGGCCATTTAAACAGCGATCTATTTTATCATAAAACAATTGTTTTTCAGCAAACAAGATTTTTATAAATAAAATAATACTAATTTATTAATATTTCAAGAATTAATAAGAGATTTAAAAAAGAAATATGTTTATTGATCCAGTTCAAATAGTTATAATTATTTGAACAATTACCAATTTCAAATTGTTATAACCTTTGCTCTATCATAAAATAATTGTTTCTATCCATACAAGCTTATTGAGAATAAAATAATAATAATTTAGTAATATTCTAAAAATTAATGACTATGAGATTTAAAAAATAAATCTATTTGTCAAACCAGTTCAAATAGTTAAGACTATATGAAAAATTATTTATTTCAAATTGTTATAACATTTTGTTTTATCATAATACAATTATTTAAGCTCATAGAAGGTTAATTGGAATAGAATAAAATTAATTTATTAATATTTCAAAAATTTATAAGAGATTTAGAAAATAATTCTACTTACAAAATCAGTTCAAATAATTATAACTATTTGCACAATTATCTATTTCAAATCATTATTACTTTTCATTTTGTCATAAAATAATTGTTTTTGTTAATATAAGTTTGTTTGAAATAAAATAATACTAATTTATTAATATTTCAAAAATTTATAAAAGATTTAGAAAATAATTTTACTTACAAAACCAGTTCAAATAATTATAACTATTTACACAATTATCTATTTCAAATCATTATTACTTTTTGTTTTGTCATAAAATAATCGTTTTCGTTAATATAAGTTTGTTTGAAATAAAATAATACTAATTTATTAATATTTAGAAAACTAATCAGTAAGAGATTTAAAAAGTAAATCTGCTTGCCAAACCATTCCGAATAGTTTTGACTATTTAAATATTATCTATTTCAAATCGTTATAACCTTTTATTTTGTCATCAAATAATTGATTCTATTTATACTATTTTATTTGAAATAAAATAATGCAATTTAATAATATTTTGAAACTTAATAACTAAGAAAATTAAAAAATAAATCTAATTGCCAAACCAATTCAAATAGTTAAAACTATGTAAATAATTATCTATTTCAAATCATTATGACGTTTTCTTTTGTCATAAAACAATTGTTTTGTTTGTACAAGCTTATTCATATTAAAATAATACTAATTTCATAATATTCAAAAAACTAATAAGTAAGATATTTAAAAAATAAATTTGTTTATCGAATCATTTCAAATGGTTAAGACTATTAGAATAATTATATACTTCAAATCGTTTTGACCATTTGTTTAGTCATAAACCAATTGTTTCAATTCATAGAAGCTTATTCAGAATAAATTAATACTAATTTATTAACATTCAAAAAATTAATAAGAAAGAGATTTAAAAAATAAATATGTTTATCGAACAATTCAAATAGTTATTATTATTTGAACAATTGTCTATTTAAAATTGTTATAACCTTTTAATTTGTAATAAAACAATTGTTTCAGTTAATACAAGCTTAGATGAAATAAAATAATACTAATTTATTAATACTTCCTAAATTAATAAGACATTTAAAAAATAAATCTATTTATCAAATCAATTAAAATACTTATGGCGATTTGAATAATTATCTATTTCAAATTATTATTACCTTTTATTTTGTCATAAAACAATTTTTTTTAATCATATAAGCTTATTTGAAATAAAATAATACTAATTGATTAATATTTCAAAAATTAATAGGTAACAGATTTAAACAATAAATTTGTTTACCAAACCAGTTCAAATAATTATGACTATTTGAACAATTATCAATTTGAAATTGTTAAAATCTTTGTATTGTCATAAAAAAATTGTTTCTAATCATAGAAGCTTATTTGGTTAAAAATAATACTAATTTAATAATATTTTGAAAATTAATAAGAGATTTAAAAAATAAATGCATTTGCTAAACTAGTTCAAATAGTTAAAACAATTAGAATATTATCTATTTCAAATCGTTCAAACCTTTTGTTTAGTCATAAAATACTTGTTTCATGTCTTACAGGCTTATTTCAAATAAAATAATCCAAATTTATGAACATTTGGAAAATTAATAAGCAAAATATATGAAAAAATAAATTTGTTTACCAAAAAAGTTTAAATAGTTTGACTATTTGAACAATTCTTAATATAAAATCGTTATGACCTTTTGTTTTGACATAAAACAGTTGTTTCAATTCATAAAAGCTTATCCAAAATAAAAAAAAATTAATAAGCATGAGTTTAAAAAAATAAATTTATTTATCAAACAAATCAGATAGTTTGACTATTTAAACAATTGCCTATTTAAAATCGTTATGACCTTTTGTTTTGTCATAAAATAACTGTTTTAGTTTATACAAGCCTATTTGAAATAAAATAATTCTAATTTATTAATATTCCAAAAATTAATAAGTAAGTATTTAAAAAGTGAATATGTTTGCTGAATTAGTTGAAATAATTATAGTCATTTCAACAATTATCTATTTCAATTTGTTATCACCTTTTGTTTGGTTATATAACAATTGTTTTTTATCATACAAGCTTATTCAGAATAAAATAATAATAATTTATTAATCTTTCAAAAACTAATAAGAGATTTAAAAAATGAATCTGTTTACTGAACCAATTCAAATAGTTATGACTATTTGAACAATTCTATACTTCAAATCGTTATAACCTTTTGTTATGTCATAAAACAATTATTTATGTTCATACAAGCTTATTCAAAATAAAACAATATTAATCTAATAATATTCCAAAAATTAATAACTAAGGGATTTAAAAAATAATTTTTTTTGCCTAACCAATTCAAATAGTTAAGGCTATATGAACAATTATCTAATTCAAATTGTTATGACCTTTTGTCTTATCATAAAACAAATTTCTCAATTCATACTAGCTTATTCGAAATAAAATAAAATGAATTTATTAATATTTCAAAAATTAATAAGTAGGAGATTTAAAAAATAATTTGATTTACCTAACCAGTTCAAAAAATTATACTATTTAAACAATTATATAGTTCAAATCATTATTACTTTTTGTTTTGTCATAAAAAAATGTTTTTGTTCATATAAGTTTATTGGGAATAAATTCCTACTAATCTATTAATATTTCAAAAATTAAGAAATGATTTAAAAAATAAATCTATGTATCAAACTAGTTCAAATAGTTATGACTATTTGAGTAATTATTTATTTCAATCGTTATGACTTTTTGTTCTGTTATAAACAATTGTTTCTATTTATACAAGCTTACTTGGATTAAAATAATACTAATTTATTAATATTTTAACAATTGATAAGTAAAAAATTTTAAAAACAAATATGTTTACCACACTAGATCAAATAATCATGACAATTTGAATAATTATCTATTTCAAATTGCTATGACCTTTTGCTTCATCATAAAAGAATTGTTTCAATTCATATAAGCTTATTCCAAATAAAAATAATACTAATTTATTAATAATCCAAAAATTTATAATAAAGAGATTTAAAAAATGACTCTGTTTACTAAACAAAGTTAAATAATTATGTATTTGAAATAGCTATAACCTTTTTATTTTGTCATAAAAGAATTTTTTTCTGTTATCTAAGCTTATTTCGAATAAAATAATTTAAATTTATTAATATTAAGACAATTAATAAGTAAAAGATTTTAAAAATAAATCTGTTTATAAAAAACATTCAAATCGTTATGGTTATTTGAGTAATTATTTTTCAACTTGTTATGACTTTTTATTTTGTCATAAAACAATTATTTATATTCATATAAGTTTATTCAGATTAAAAGAATATTAATTCATAAATATTTTGACAATTAATAAGTAAAAGATTTAAAAAATAAATATGTTTACTAAACTAGTTCAAATAGTCATGAATATTTGAATAATTATCTATTTCAAATCATTATAACCTTTTCTTTTGAAATAAAACACTTGTTTTAATTCATATAAGCTTATTTGAAGTAAGATAATACTAATTTATTAATATTCCAAAAATTAATGAGTAAGAGAATTAAAAAAGGAATATGTTTACCAAATAAGTTCAAATAGTTATGATTATTTGAATAATTATCTATTTCAGAACATTATGACCATTTGTTTTGTCATAAAACAATTGGTTCTATCCATGCAAGCTTATTTCGAATAAAATCATTTAAATTTATTAATATTTCAAAAATTAGTAAGTAAAATTTTAAAAAATAAGTAAGTTTTTTTAGCACACTCAAATGTTATGACTATCTGAAGAATTATCTATTTCAAATTTTTATGACCTTTTGTTTTGTCATAAACCAGTTTTTTCTATTCATAAAAGCTTTTTTGAAATAAAATAATACTAATTTATTAAAATTCCAAAAAATAATAAGTAGAAGATTTAAAAAGTAAATCTATTTATCGAGCAAGTTCAAATAGTTATGACTATTGGAATAATTATTTATTCAAATCATAATGGTCTTTTGTTTTGTCATAAAATAATTGTTTCTATTCATACAATTTTATTTGAAATAAACTAATACTAATTTATTAGTATTCTAAAAATTAATAAGTTTGAGATTTAAAAAATAAATCTATTTACCAAACAAGTTTAAATAGTTATGTCCATTTGAACTAGTATCTATTTCAAATCATAATGACATTTTGTTTTATCGTAAAGCAATTGTTTTTGTTCATGTAAAATTATTCAGAAAAAATAATACTAATCTATTAATATTTTGATAATTAATAAGAGATTTAAAAACAAAATCTATTTACCGAAATAGTTCAAATATTCATGACTATTTGAATAATTATCTATCTCAAATCTTTATGATCTTTATTTTGTCATAAAATAAGTGTTTCTTTTCATACATGCTTATTTCATTCAAATAATACTAATTTAATAATATTCCAAAAGTTGGTAAGTAAGAGATTTAAAAAAATAAATGTTTTTGCCGAACTAGTTCAAATAGTTAAGATTATTAGAACAATTATCTATTTCAAATCGTTTTAACCTTTTGTTTAGTCATAAAATAATTATTTCAGTTCATACAAGCTTATTCAGAATAAAATAATACTAATTTATTAACATTCAAAAAATTAATGAGCAAGAGATTTAAAAAATAAATCTATTTACCAAACAAGTTGAAATAAATTTGACTATTTGAACAGTTATCTATTTAAAGTCATTATGACCTTTTGTTTTGTCATAAAATAATTGTTTCAGTTCATAAAAACTTATCTGAAAAAAAATAATACTATTTTATTAATATTTCAAAAATTAATATGCAAGAGATTTAAAAACTAAAGTTGTTTTCTGAACCACTTTAAATAGTTATGACTATTTGAACAAATATTGATCTCAAACTATTATGGTCATTGTTTTCTCATAAAACAATTGTTTTTTATCATACAAGCTTATTTGGATAAAAATAATACTCATTTAATAATATTCTGATAATTAATAAGAGATTTAAAAAATAAATGGGTTTGTTGAATCTATTCAAATAGTTAAGACTATTAGAATAATTATCTATTTCAAATCATTTTGACTTTTTGTTTAGTAATATAATAATTATTTCCGTTCATACAAGCTTATTTGAAATAAAATAATATTAATTTATTGATGTTCAAAAAATTAATAAGCATGAGATTTGAAAAAATAAATCTGTTTACTGAACAAGTTCAAATAGTTATGACTATTTCAACAATTATCTATTTAAAATCATTATGACCATTTGTTTTGTCATAAAACAAGTGTTTTAGTTCAAAAAAGCTTATTCAAAATAAAATAATACTACTTTATTAATATTTCAAAAATTAATAAAGAAGAGATTTAAAAAATAAATTAGCCTAACAAATCAATTCAAACAACCATGGCCATTTAAACAACTATCTATTTTAAATCATTATTACCTTTTGTTTCGTCATAAAACAATTGTTTTCAACATACAAGCTTTTTCTAAATAAAACAATACTAATTTATTAATATTTCAATAATTAATAAGAGATTTAAAATAGAAATTTGTTTGTTGATCCAGTTCAAATAGTTATGACTATTTGAATAATTATTTATTTCAAATTGTTATAATATTTTCTTTATCATAAAACAATTGTTTCTGTTCATACAAGCTTATTCGAAATAAAATAATAATAATTTAGTAATATTCTAAAAATTAATAACTATAAGATTTAAAAACTAAATCCGTTTGTCGAACCAGTTCAAACAATTAAGACTATATGAAAAATTATTTATTCTAAATTGTTATAACCTTTTGTTTTGTCATAAAACAATTATTTAAGCTCATAGAAGCTTATTCAGAATAGAATAAAATTAATTTATTAATATTTCAAAAATTTATAAAAGATTTAAAAAATAATTCTACTTATGAAACTAAATCAAATAATCATAACTATTTGCACAATTATCTAGTTCAAATCATTATTATTATTTATTTTGTCATAAAATAATTGTTTTTATTAATATAAGTTTCTTTGAAATAAAATAATATTAATTTATTAATATTTAAAAAATTAATCAGTAAGAGATTTAAAAAAGTAAATCTGCTTGCCAAACCAGTTCAAATAGTTTTGACTATTTGAATAATTATTTATTTCAAATCATTATAACCTTTTATTTGGTTATCAAATAATTGGTTCTATTTATACTATTTTATTTGAAATAAAATAATACAAATTTAATAATATTCCAAAACTTAATAACTAAGAAAATTAAAAAATAAATTTAATTGTTGAACCTTCAAATAGTTAAAACTATATAAATGAACTGGTTCAGCAAACAAATTTATTTTTTAAATCTCTTAGTTGTTAATTTTCCTAATATTTTTACATTAACATTATTTTTTTTTTAATAAGCTTGTGTGAATAGATATAATAATTTTATGATAGAACAAAAGGTTATAACAATTTGAAATAAATAATTGTTCAAATAGTCATAGCAATTTGAATTTGTTCAATAAACAGATTTATTTTTTAAAACTCTTACTTTTTAATTTTTGAAATATTAAAATTAATATTATTTTATTCCAAATAGGCTTGTATGATGAAAAACCATTGTTTTATGAAAAAACAAAAGTTCATAATGATTTAAAATAAATAATTGCTCAAATGGCTATAATTATTTGAACTGATTCAATAAATTCATTTATGTTTTTAAATCTCTAACTTATCAAATTTTAAAATATTAATAAAGTAATATTATTTTATTTCATATAAGCTTTTATGAATTGAAACAAATGTTTTATGATAAAATAAAAAGGTCATAACAATTTTAAATAGATAGTTGTTCAAATAGTCATAACTATTTGAACTTGTTTGATAAGCAGATTTATTTTTTTTAAATTTCTTGCTTATTAATTTTCTGAATGTTCATAAATTAGTATTATTTTATTTTGAATAAGCATGTATAAATTGAAACAATTATTTTATGGTTAAACAAAAGGCCAAAACGATTTGAAATAGATAATTGTTCTAATAGTCTTAACTATTTGCATTGGTTCGACAAACACATTTATTTTTTAAATTCTTACTTACTAATTTTTAGAATATTATTAATTTAACAATATTTTACTCAGAATAAACTTGTATAAACAAATTTTTTAGGACAAAACAAAGATCATAATGATTTGATATACATAATTGTTCAAATAGTCATAACTATTTGAACTGGTTTGACAAATAGATTTAGTTTTTAAATGTCTTATTAATTTTTGAAATAGTAATAAATTAGTATTATTTTATTTTGAATAATTTTATATGAATAGAAACAATTGTTTTAAGACAAAACAAAATGTCTTAATGATTTAAAATAGATAATAGTTTAAATGGACATTACTATTTGAACTTGTTTGGTAAACAAATTAATTTTTAAAATCTTTAACTTATTAATGTTTACAATAATAACAAATTAATATTATTTTATTCAAAATAAACTTGTATGAATAGAAATAATTGTTTTATGATAAAACAAAAGATCATAACAATGTGAAATAAATAATTGTTCAAATAGTCATAACTATTTGAACTTGCTTGATAAACATATTTATTTTTTAAATCTTTTACTTATTAATTTTTTAGTATTAATAAATTAGTATTATTTTATTTTGAATAAGCTTGTTAGAACAGAATAAATTGGTTTATGACAAAAAAAATGGTCATAACTATTTAAATGAATTCAGAAAATAGATTTATTTTTTAAAATTTTACGTATTAATTTTTGAAATATTAATAAATTTACATTATTTTATTGGAAATAAGCTTGCATGAACAAAACCAATTGTTTTATGACAAAAAAAAAGTCATAATGTTTTGAAATAGATTTTTTTTTAGATACTCATAACTATTTGAACTTGTTCGGTAAACAAATTTATTTTTTAATTCTCGTACTCTTTAATTTTTGAAATATTAATAAATTAGTATTTTTTTATTTTAAATAAGCTTATATGAACTGAAACAATTGTTTTATTACGAAACAAAAGGTCACAATGATTTGAAATAGATAATTATTCAAATAATCATGACTATTTGAACTTATTCGATAAACATATTTATTTTTTAAAATTTTTACTTATATATTATCAAAATATTAATAAATAAATATTATTTTAATTTGAATAAGCTTGTATGAATAGAAATTAACAAAAGGTCATAATGATTTGAAATAGATAATTATTCAGGTAGTATGACTATTTGATCTAGTGCAATAAACATATTTATTTTCAAAATTTTTTACCTATTAATTGTCAAAATATTAATAAAATAGAATAACTTTAATCTGAATAAGCTTATATGAACAGAAACTATTGTTTTATAATAGAACTAAAAGTCATAACTATTTGAAATCGTTTGTTAAGCAATTTACTTTTAAATCTTTTACTGATTAATTTTTTAAATATTAATAAATTAGTATTATTTTATTTTGAATGAACTTATATTAACAAAAACAATTGTTTTATGACAAAACAAAAAGTAATAATGATTTGAAATAGATAATTATTCAAATAGTTATAATTATTTGAACTGGTTTAGTAAATATAATTATTTTCCAAAATCTCTTATAAATTTTTGAAATATTAATAAATTAATTTTATTCTATTCGAAATAAGCTTCAATGAGTTGAAAAAATTGTTTTATGACAAAACAAAAAGTCATAACAATTTGAACTGGTTTAGCAAACAAATTTATTTTTTAAATCTCTTAGTTATTAATTTTTTTAATTTTATTAGATTATTACTATTTTATTTTGAATAAACTATGAATAGAAATAATTGCTTCATGAAATAACAAAGGGTTATAACGATTTGAAGTAGATAATTGTTCAAATAGTCATAACTATTTGAATTAGTTTGATAAACAAATTTATTTTTTAAATCTCCTACTTATTAATTTTTGAAAGATTAATAAATTAATACTATTTTATTTCGAATAAGCTTGTATGAAAAAAATAGTTGTCATATGATCAAACAAAAAGTAATAATGATTTAAAATAGATAATTGTTGAAATGGACATAATTTGAACTGATTCGATAAATAGATTCATTTTTTAAATCACTTATTAATTTTTGAAATATTAATAATTAGTATTATTTTATGTCAAATAAGTTTGTATGAACTGAAACCATTATTTTATAATAGCACAAAAGGTCATAACGATTTTAAATAAATAATTATTCAAATAATGATAACTACTTGAATTTGTTTTGTAAACAAATTTATTTTTTTAAACTCTTGCTTATTAATTTTGGAAATATTAAAAAATTAGTATTATTTTATTTTGGATAAGCTTTTATGAATTGAAACAATTGTTTTTTGTCAAAACAAATAATTGTTCAAATAGTAATAACTATCTTACCTTGTTCGGTAGACAGATTTATTTTTTCAAATATTTTGTTTATTAATTTTTTGAATGTTCATTAAATTTGGATTATTTTATTTCGAATAAGCTTGTAAGATATGAAACAAATATTTTATGATTAAACAAGAGGTTAGAATGATTTGAAATATATAATTATTCTAATAGTTTTAACTATTTAAATTGGATCGGTAAACACATTTATTTTTTAAATCTCTTACTTATTAATTTTTGAAATATTATTAAATTAGTCTTATTTTTAATCGAATAAGCTTCAATGATGAGAAGCAATTGTTTTATGACAAAACAAAGATTTTAACAATTTGATATTGATAATTGTTCAAATAGTCATAACTATTTAAATTGATTTAGTAAACAAATTTATTTTTTAAATTTGTTACTTATTAATTTTTGAAATATTAATAATTAGTATTATTTTCTTCAAATAAGCTTGTATGACAAAAAACAATTATTTTATGACAAAACAAAATGTCATAACGATTTATAGTAGATAATCAATCAAATGGCCATAATTATTTTAACTAATTCAATAAAGAGATTTATTTTTTAAATTTCTTACTTATTAATTTAGGAAATATTAATAAATTATTATTACTTTATTCCATCTAAACTTGTATTAACTGAAACAATTATTTTTTGACAAATCAAAAGGTTATAGCAATTTTAAATAGATAATTGTTCAAATAACAATAACTATTTGAACTTGTTTGGTAAACAAATTTATTTTTTTAAATCTCTTTCTTATTAATCTTCTGAATGTTAATAAATTAGTATTAATATATTCCGAATAAGCTTGTATGAATTGAAACAGTTGTTTTATGACTAAGCAAAAGGTCAAAACGATTTACAATATATAATTATTCTAGTAGTCTTAACCATTTGGATTGCTTTAGTGAACAAAGTTATTTTTTAAATCTTTTACTTATTATTTTTCAAAATGTTATTAAATTAGTATTATTTTAATCCAAATAAACTTATATGAACAAAACAATTGTTCTACGACAAAAGAAAAGGTCATAACAATTTGAAATAGATAATCATTCATATAGTCTTAACTATTTGTACTGGTTCAACAATTTGATTTATTTTTTAATTTTCTTGATTATTAAGTTTTGGAATATTATTAAATTAGTATTATTTTATTTTGAATAAAATAGTATGAACAGTCAAAACTATTCAAATAAAAGGTTATAACAATTTGAAATAGATAATTATTTAAATAGTCAAAACTATTTGAAATGATTTGGCAAGCAGATTTACTTTTTAAATCTCTTACTGATTAATTTTCTAAATATTAATTACTTAGTATTATTTTATTAACAAACTTGTATTAACAAAAACAATTGTTTTATGATAAAACAAAAAATAATAATGATTTGAAATAGATAATTATTCAAATAGTTATAATTATTTGAACTGGTTCAACAAATAGAATTATTTTCTAAATCTCTTACTTATAAATTTTTGAAATATTAATAAATTAGTTTTATTTTGTTCTGAATAAGCTTTTATGAGTTGAAATAATTATTTTATGACAAAACAAAAGGCCATAACAATTTAAAATAAATAATTGTTCATATAATCTTAATTGTTTGAACTAATTCGGTAAACGGATTTATTTTTTAATCTCTAAGTTATTAATTTTCAGAATATTACTAAATTAGTATTATTTTATTTTGAATAAGATTGTTTGAACAAAAACAATTGTTTTATGATAGAATAAAATATTATAACAATTTGAAATAGATAATTATTCAAATAGTCATAACTATTTGAATTGGTTCAGAAAACAAATTTACTTTTTAAATCTCTTATTAATTCTTGAAATATTAACAAATTAGTATTATTTTATTTTGAATAAGCTTGTATGTTGAAAAAAAAATTTTTTTAAGACAAAACAAAAGATAATAACGATTTGAAATAGATAGTTGGTTAAATGGCCATAATTATTTGAACTGATTCAATAAACTGATTTATTATTTAAATCTCTTATTAATTTTTGAAATATTAATAAATTAGTATTATTTTATTTTGGATAAGCTTTTATGAACTAAAACAATTGTTTAATGACAAAACAAATGGTCATATTGTTTTTAAATAGATAATTGTTCAAATAGTCATAACTATTTGAACTTGTTTGGTAGACAGATTTATTTTTCCAAATCTCATGCTTATTAATTTTTTGAATGTTAATAAATTACATTATTTTATTCTCAATAAGCTTGTATGAACTGGAACAATTATTATATGACTAAATAAAAGGTCAGAACGATTTGAAATAGATAATTATTCTAATAGTCTTAAATATTTGAACTAGTTCGACAAACACATTTATTTTTTAAATCTCTTATTAATTTTTGAAATATTATTAAATTAGTATTATTTTTATCCGAATAAGCTCTTATGATCAAAAATAATTTTTTATGAGAAAACAAAGGTCATAACGATTTAAGATTGATATTTGTTCAAATAGTCATAAATATTGAAACCAGTTCAAAAAATAGCTTTAATTTTTAAATCTCTTGCTTATTGATTTTTGAAATATTAATAAAGTAGTCTTCATGATAGATCTTTTGTTTTAAGGGAATTGGGTTAGATCATAGTCTTCATAAATGGACATCTTGTTTTGAGGGAATTGAGTGAAACATGTCAACTTTGACCAAGTTTTTGAACACTTGACCCATCAGGGTTTTAACTTCATTAACACTTCTCTTAATACACCTTACTAGACCACCATCTATTATGTTAATTGTTGGCCTAGCCTAGTTTGGTAAAAGATTTTCATTAGCATTTGGCTTCGCATTGGTGTCAAAATTTATGTATCCTTTCTTGATCAAGTGCTACACTTTATACTTAAAAGTTATGCAGTTTTTTATGGAATGGCCTACAACCCCATCATGATAATCACACTGAGCATTCGGATCATACCATTTAAGGTATGGAGGCTCAATGGTTCTATGGGGTAAGGTGCAATGAGATGGTTTGCTACCAATTGAGGGAACAAATTAGTGTAAGACATGGGAATGGAATCAAAGGGAGTTTTCTTTTGAGTGGCCCTTGGACTTTTAGGATTGCTTGTTGGACTATTTGGCTAAACAACAGGTTGGGCTGCGGGTGTAGGAGCATAAATGGGCATGCGAAGGCAAAAGCTTTGTAGGAATCTTAATGGTGGTATTGGTTGATATGGGTATGGACCTTGGGAAATGTTATGTGTAGTGGGGTAATAAGGTGGGTAGGCTGGTTAGGGGTGATATGGGACAGAATTTCTAGATCGTTGATTCCCATAGGCCATAACATGTGCCTTTCCATCTTTCTTTTTAGGTGTATTACTTTCTTGAAACTGGAGGCATCACCTATCTCAATCTTACCACTCTTGATGGCACTTTCTATCATTTCACTAGAAATTATCATATTCACAAAATTTTTTGTTGCATTGCCAACAAGTTTATCATAATACGATGCCTTGAGAGTATTAACGAAAAGCACTATTGTCTCTTTTTCGGTCAAAGGTAGCTGTTCTTGAAAAGTAAGATCCCTATATCTATGGGCATATTCCTTAAAAGTTTCATTGGCTCTCTTTTCCATATTTTGCAATGACAACCTATTAGGAGCCATATCTAACACATGCTTGTATTGGCCAAGAAAAGCTTTAGTGAGATCTTTCCAAAAATGTATGCGATTCCTATTTAGTTTAACATACCATCTCATTGTAAACCCAGTGAAGTTCAAATCGTTATGACAATTTGTTTGTCATAAATCAATTGTTTTTGTTTATACAAGCTTATTCAAAATAAAATAATACTAATTTATTAATATTTTTAAAATTAATAAGTAAAAGATTTAAATAATAAATCTATTTGCTGAGCAAGTTCAAATAGTTATGATTATTTGAACAATTATATATTTCAAAATATGATCTTTTGTTTTGTCATAAAACAATTGTTTCTATTCATACAAGTTTATTGGGAATAAAATAATACTAATTTATTATTTTTCTAAAAATTAATAAGTTAGAGATTTAAAAAATAAATTTGTTTACCAAACAAGTTCAAATAATCATGTCCATTTGAACTGTTATCTATTTCAAATTGTTATGACATTTTATTTTGTCATAAAATAATTGTTTCTATTCATACAAAATTATTTAGAATAAAATAATACCAATTTGTTACTATTTCAAAAATTAATAAGGATTTAAAAATAAATGTGTTTTTTGAATTAGTTCAAATAGTTAAGACTATTAGAACAATTATCTATTCCAAATCATTTTGATCTTTTGTTTAGTCAAAAGATAATTATTTCAGTTCATTCATGCTTATTCAAAATATAATAATACTAATTTATTAGCATTCAAAAAATTAATAAGAAATTTAAAAAAAATCTATTTACTGAATAACTTTAAATAGTTATTTCTGTTTGAATAATTATCTATTTAAAATCATTATGACCTTTTATTTTATCATAAAACAATCGTTTCAGTACATAAAAGTTTATTTGAAATAAAATTATATTACTTTATTAATATTTCAAAAATTGATAAATTTGAGATTTAAAAAATAAATCAGTTTATCATATTAGTTCGAATAATTATAGTCATTAGAACAATTATCTATTTTAAATCGTTATGAACTTTTGTTTTGTCATAAAACAAATGTTTTTCATCATACAAGCCTATTCGGAATAAAATAATACTAATTTACTAATATTTCAAAAATTAATAAGTAAGAGATTTGAAAAGTTAATATGTTTACTGAACTAGTTCAAATAGTTATGACTATTTGAACAATTATATATTCCAAATTGTTACATCCTTTTGTTAACTCATAAAACAATTATTTTTTTTTCACACAAGTTTATTTGGAATAAAATAATACTAATATAATAATTTCTGAAAATTAATAACTAAAAGATTTAAAAAATAAATTTATTTGCTGAACTAGTTAAATGGTTAAGGCTATATGAACAATTCTTTATTTCAAATCGTTATGACCTTTTGTTTTGTCGTAAAATAATTTTTTAAGTTTTTAGTAACTTATTCGAAATAAAATAAAACAAATTTATTAATATTTCAAAACTTAATAAGTAAGAGATTTAAAAGAACAATTCTATTTGCCTAACCAATTCAAATAATTATGACTATTTGAACAATTATCTATTTCAAATTATTATGATCTTTTGTCTGTTATAAAACAAATGTTTTTGTTCATATAAGTTTGTTCGAAATAAAATAATATTAATTTATTAATATTTTGAAAATTAAGACGTAAAAAATTTAAAAAATAAATCTATTTATTAAACTAGTTCTATTAGTTATAACTATTTGAACAATTATTTATTTCAAATCATTATGACCATTTGTTTTGTCATAAAATAGTTTTTTCTATTCATACAGTCTTATTCAGAATAAAGTAATACTAATTTATTAATATTTTAAAAATTAATAAGTAACAGATTTAAAAAATGAATTTATTGGCTGACCAGTACAAATAGTTATGACTATTTGAATAATTATCTATTTTAAATCGTTTTGATCTTTTGTTTTGTCACAAAACAATTGTTTTTATTCATACAAACTTATTTGAAATAACATATTCCATTTTATTAATATTCTTAAAATTAACAGTAAGAGATTTAAAAAATGAATCTATTTACCAAACAAGTACAAATAATTATGACTATTTAAACAATTATCTATTTCAAATCACTATAACCTTTTGTTTTGTTAGAAAACAAAATTTTCTATTCATACAAGCTTATTTCAAATAAAATTATACAAATTTATTAATATTCAGACAACTAATAAGTAAAAGATTAAAAGAATAAATCTGTTTATCGAATAAGTTCAAATAGTTATAACTATTTGAACAATTATTTATTTCAAATCATTATGACTTTTAGTTTTGTCATGACACAATTGTTTTTCTTCATACAAGCCTATTCAGATTAAAATAATATTAATTTATTAATATTTTAAAAATTAATAAGTAAAAGATTTTAAAATAAATATGTTTACTGAACAAGTTCAATAAATCAATTTTTTGAACACGTTCAAATAGTTATGACTATTTGAACAATTATCTATTTCAAATTATTATAACTATTTGTTTAGTCAAAAAATATTTTTTTTAGTTCATACAAACTTACTTGGAAGAAAATAATACTAATTTATTAACTTTTGAAAAATTAATAAGCAAGAAATTTGAAAAAATCAATCTTTTTGCCGAATAGGTTCAAATAGTTATGACTATTTAAACAATTATCTATCTCAAATCATTATGATCTTTATTTTGTCATAAAAAAATTGTTTCTTTTCATACAAGCATATTTGGATTAAAATAATACTAATTTAATAATATTCCAAAAATTAATAAGAGATTTAAAAATAAATATGTTTGTCGAACCAGTTCAAATAATTAGGACTATAAGAACAATTTTCTATTTCAAATTATTCTAACCTTTTGTTTAATCATAAAACAATTATTTTAGTTCATACAAGCTTATTCAGAATAAAATAATACTAATTTATTAACTTTCAAAAAATTAATAAGCAAGAAATTTAAAGAAATAAATATGTTTGCTAAACAAGTTCAAGTAAATATAACTATTTAAACAATTATCTATTTAAAATCATTATGATCTTTTCTTTTATCATAAAACAATTGTTTCAGTTCATAAGAACTTATCTGAAATAAAATAATAGTACTTTATTAATATTTCAAAAATTATTAAGTAAGAGTTTTAAAAATTAGAGTTTTTTTTTTAACCAGTTCAAATAGTTACGACTATTTAAACAAATATCAATCTCAAATAATTATGACCTTTGTTTTGTCATAAAATAATTGTTTCTGAGCATACAAGCTAATTCGGATGAAAATAATACTAATTTAATATTATTTTGAAAATTAATAAGTAAGAGATTTAAAAAATAAATGTATATAAGAGATTTAAAAAATAAATGTGTTTATCGAATCAGTTCAAATAGTTAAGACTAATTGAATAATTATCTATTTCAAATTATTCTAACCTTTTATTTAGTCATAAAATAATTGTTTCAATTCATAGAAGCTTATTTGGAAGAAAATAATATAATTTATTTACTTTTGAAAAATTAATAAGTAAGAGATTTGAAAAAAAAATAATCTGTTTACTGAACAAATTCAAATAGTTATGACTACTTGAATAATTATCTAATTAAAATCATTATGAACTTTTCTTTTATCATAAAACAATTGTTTTAGTTTATAAAAGTTTATCCAAAATAAAATAATATTACTTTATTAATATTTTGAAGATCAATAAGTAAAAGATTTAAAAAAATAAAATAGTTTATCAAATTACTTCTAATAATTATGGCCATTTGAACAATTATCTATTTCTAATTGTTATTACCTTCCATTTTGTCATAAAATAATTGTTTTTAAACATACAAGCTTATTTGAAAAAAATTTGTTTTTACCTTTTGTTTTATCATAAAACAATTATTTTTGAACATAAAAGCTTATTTTAAATAAAATAATACTAATTTACTAATATTTTAAGAATTAGCATAAGATTCAAAAAAATAAATCTGTTTACCAAACCAGTTCAAATAGTTATGACTATTTGAACAATTATCTATTTCAAATTGTTATAACCTTTTGTTCTATCATAAAACAATTATTTTCATTCATATAAGTTTATTTGGAATAAAATAATATAAAATTAAAAATATTCTAAAAATCATAACTAAGAGATTTAAAAAATAAATTCGTTTGCTGAACCAGTTCAAACAGTTAAGACTATGTGAAGAATTATCTATTTTGAATTGTTATTACCTTTTGTTTTGTCATAAAGAAATTATTTCAGCTCATCCAAGTTTATTCGTAATAAAATAAAACTAATTTTTTGATATTTCAAAATTTTAAAAGTTAGAGATTTCAAAAAAAATTTTATTTACCAAAGCAGTTCAAATAATTATAACTATTTGAACAATTATATATTTCAAATCATTATAACTTTTTGTTTTGTCATAAAATAATTATTTCTATTCATACAAGCTTATTTGAAATAAAATAATACTAATCTAATAAGATTCTAACAATTAATAACTAACAGATTTAAAAAATAATTTTTTTTGCCAAACCACTTCAAATAATTAAGGATGCATGAACAATTTTCTATTTCAAATTGTTATGGCCTTTTATTTTGTATTAAAACAATTTTCAGGTCTTACTAACCTATTCAAAATAAAATAAAAAAAATTTACTAATATTTCAAAAACTATTAAGTAAGAGATTTAAAAATAATTGTCTGTCGAACAATTCAAATAATTATGATTATTTGAACAATTATTTATTTCAAATCGTTATTACCTTTTATTTTATCATAAACAAATGTTTTTGTTCATATAAGTTTGTTTGGAATAAAATAATATTAATTTATTAATATTTTGAAAATTAATAAGAGATTTAAAAAATAAATCTGTTTACCAAACTAGTTCAATTAGTTATAACTATTTGAATAATTATTTATTTCAAATCATTATGACCTTTTGTTTTGTCATAAAATAATTGTTTCTGTTCATACAGTCTTATTCAAAATAAAGTAATGCTAATTTATTAATGTTTTGAAAATTAATAAGTAAAGGATTTAGAAAAATTTATTTGTTGGCCTGACCAATGCAAACAATTATGACTATTTGAACATTATCTATTTCAAATGGTTATGACCTTTTGTTTTGTCACAAAACAATTGTTTCTACTTGTACAAGCTTATTTATAATAACATAATTCTAATTTAT
The DNA here is from genome assembly GCF_047325235.1 of Durio zibethinus. Classification (NCBI taxonomy): domain Eukaryota; kingdom Viridiplantae; phylum Streptophyta; class Magnoliopsida; order Malvales; family Malvaceae; genus Durio; species Durio zibethinus. The sequence continues at coordinate 10,925,129 of NC_143180.1, read as the reverse complement.
TAATATTCCAAAAATTAGTAAGTAAAAAATTTAAAAAATGAATTTGTTTACTGAATAAGTTCAAATAGTTATGACTATTTGATTAATTATCTATTTCAAATTGCTATAACCTTTTTTTGTCATAAAACAATTTTTTCTATTCATACAAGTTTATTTCAAATCTAAGTTCAAATAGTTATGACTATTTGGACAATTATTTGTTCAAATCATTATGACTTTTTATTTTGTCATAAAACAATTATTTTTGTTCATACAAGTTTATTCAAATTAAAATAATATTAATTGATTAATATTTCAACAATTAATAAGTAAAAGATTTTAAAAAATAAATATATTTATCAAACAAGTTCAAATAGTAATAACTATTTGAATAATTATCTATTTCAAATTGTTATGACCTTTTGTTTCATCATAAAATAATTGTATTAGTTCATATGGGCTTATTTGAAATAAAATAACTTATTAATATTTCAAAAATTAATGAGTAAGAGTTTTAAAAAATGAATCTATTTACCAAACAAGTTCAAATAGTTATGACTATTTGAACAATTATTTGTTTCAAATCGTTATGACTTTTTGTTTTGTCATAAAACAATTGTTCCTATTCATACAAGCTTATTTTGAATAAAATAATATAAATTGACTAATATTCCAAAAATTAATAAGCAAAAAAATAAAAAATAAATTTATTTTCTGAACATGTTCAAATAGTTATGACTACTTGAACAATTCTCTTTTTCAAATCATTATGACCTTTTATTTTGTCATAAACCAATTGCTTCTATTCATAAAAGCTTATTCAGAATAAAATAATACTAATTTATTAAAATTCAAAAAATTATTAAGTAAAAGATTTAAAAAATAAATTTGTTTACCAAATGAGTTCAAATAGTTATGACTATTTAAACAATTATTTGTTTCAAATTGTTATGATATTTTATTTTGTCATAAAACAATTATTTCTATTCATACAAGTTTATTCAAAATAAAATAATACTAATTTATACTAATTTATTAATATTCAAAAAATTAGTTGGAAATTTAAAAAATAAATTTGTTTACCGAACAAGTTCAAATAGTCATGTCCACTTAAACTATTACTAATTTCAAATTATTATGATGTTTTGTTTTGTTGCAAAACAATTGTTTCTATTTATACAAAATTATTTAGAATAAAATAATATTAATTTATTAATATTTCAAAAATCAATAAGAGATTTAAAAACTAAATATGTTTACTGGATCGGTTTAAATGTTATAATTATTTGAACAATTATTTATCTCGAGTCAGTATGATCTTTGTTTTATCATAAAACAATTGTTTCTATTCATACAAACTTATTTGGAGTAAATATTGCTAAACTAACAATATTCTAAAAACTAATAAGTAAGAGATTTAAAAAATAAATGTGTTTGCCAAACCAGTTCCAATAGTTAAGACTATTAGAACAATTATCTATTTCAAATTGTTTTGACTTTTTGTTTAGTTATAAAATAATTGTTTCAATTCATACATGCTTATTCAAGATAAAATAATACTATTTTATTAACATCCAAAAAATTAATAAGGAATCTAAAAAAAATTTACTACCAAACAAGTTCAAATAGTTATGACTATTTGAACAATTATCTATTTAAAATTGTTATGGCCTTTTGCTTATCATAAAACAATTGCTTCAGTTCATAAAAAGCTTATCCAAAATTAAATAATATTACTTTATTAATATTTAAAAAATTGAGAAGTTGGACATTTAAAAAATAAATCAGATTATCGAATCAACTCAAATAGTTATGGCCATTTGAACAATTATCTAATTCAAATCATTATGAACTTTTGTTTTGTCATCAAACAATTGTTTTTCATCAAACAAGCCTATTTGGAATAAAATAATTCTAATTTATTAATATTTCAAAAAATAATAAGTAGGAGATTATCTGTTTACCGAACCAGTTCGAATAGTTATGACTATTGGAATAATTATATATTTCAAGTCATTATAACCTTTTATTTTGTCATAAAACAATTATTGATGCTCATACCAACTTATTTGGAATAAAATAATACTAATATAAGAATATTACAAAAATTAATAACTAAGAGATTTAAAAAATAAATTTGTTTGTTGAACTAGTTCAAATAGTTAAGGCTATTTGAATAATTATCTATTTCAAATTTTTATGACCTTTTGTTTTGTTGGAAAATAAATGTTTTTGTTTATATAGGTTTGTTCTAAATAAAATAATTTTAATTTATTAATATTTTGAAAATTTATAAGAGATTTAAAAAATAAATTTGTTTACCAAACCAGTTCAATTAGTTATAACAATTTTAATAATTATTTCTTTCAAATCATTATGACAATTTTTTTGTCATAAAATAATTGTTTCTATTGATACAATCTTATTCGAAATAAAGTAATGCTAATTTATTAATATTCTAAAAATTAATAAGTAATGGATTTAATGAATTTATCGGCTTGACCAGCGCAAATAGTTATGACTATTTGAAATATTATTTATTTCAAATTGTTATGACCTTTTGTTTTGTCACAAAACAATTGTTTCTTTCATATAAGCTTATTTGAAATAACATAATTCTAATTTATTAATATTCAAAAAATTAATAATAAGTGATTTAAAAATTGAATTTTTTTATCGAACAAGCTGTAATAGTTATGACTATTTGAACAATTCCTTATTTCAAATCGCTATAACCTTTTGTTTTCTCATTAAATTATTTTTTCTATTCATAAAAGCCTATTTCAATTAAAATAATGCAAATTTATTAATATTCATGCAACTAATAAGTAAAAGATTTAAAAAATAAATTTGTTTACCGAATAAGTTCAAATAGCTATGACTATTTGAACAATTATTTATTTCAAATTGTTATGACTTTTTGTTTTGTCATAAAACAATTGTTTTTGTTTATACAAGCTTATTCAAATTAAAGTAATATTAATTTATTAATATTGTGACAATTAATAAGTAAAAGATTTTTAAAATAAATATATTTACCAAACAAGTTCAAATAGGCATAACTATTTGAATAGTTATCCATTTCAAATTGTTGCGACCTTTTGTTTCATCATAAAGTAATTGTATCAGTTTATATAAGCTTATTCAAAATAAAATAATATTAATTTATTAATATTCTGAAAATTAATGAGTAAGAGAAATAAAAAATGATTCTATTTTTCAATCAAGTTCAAATAGTTATGACTATTTGAACAATTATCCATTTCAAATTGTTATGACCTTTTATTTTTGTCATAAAATAACTGTTTTTGTTCATAAAAGCTTAGTCTGAATAAAATAATATAAACTTATTAATATTCCAAAAATTAATAAGTAAAAATTTAAAAAATAAATCTATTTTCTGAACACATTCAAATAGCTATGACTATTTGAATAATTATCTATTTCAAATAGTTATGACCTTTTGTTTTGTCATAATCCAATTGTTTCTATTCATACAAGCATATTTAAAATAAAATAATACTAATTTATTAATATTCCAAAAACTAATAAGTAAAAGATTTAAAAAATAAATCTATTTACTGAGCAAGTTCAAATAGTTATCACTATTTGAACAATTATTTATTTCAAATAGTTATTATCTTTTGCTTTGTCATAAAACAATTGTTTCTATTCATACAAGTTTATTCAGAATAAAATAATATTGATTTATAAATATTCTAAAAATTAATAGGTAAGAGATTTAAAAAATAAATATGTTTACCGAACAAGTTCAATTAGTCATGTCCATTTGAAGAATTATCTATTTCAAATCATTATGACCTCCTATTTTGTCATAAAACAATTGTTTTTATTCATACAAAATTATTCAAAATAAAATAATGCTAACTATTAATATTTTGAAAATTCAGCTTGTACGAATAGAAATAATTATTTTGTGACAAAACAAAGGTCATAACGACTTGAAATAGATAATTGTTCAAATTTTTATAACTATTTATACGGGTCAAACCAATGGATTCATTTTTTTAAATCTGTTACTTATTAATTGTTAGAATATTAATAAATTATCATTACTTTATTATTAATAAGACTATATCAATAGAAACAATTGTTTTATGACAAAACAAATGGTCATAAAAGATTTGAGATAAATAATTGTTCAAATTGATATAACTAATTGAACTAGTTTGGTAAACAGATTTTTTAAATCTCTTATTAATTTTCCAAAATATTAATAAATTAATATTATTTTATTCCAAACAAACTTAACATTTGTTTTACGACAAAACAAAAAGTTATAACGATTTGAAATAGATAATTATTCACATAGCCTTAACTATTTGAATTGGTTCGACAAACAAATTTAATTTTTAAATCTCTTAATTATTAATTTTCATAATATTATTAGATTAGTATTATTTTATTCTAAATAAGCTTCTGTGAACATAAATAATTGTTTTAATGCAAAACAAGAGGTTGTAATGATTTTATCTATTTCAAATCGTTATTACCTTTTTTTTTGTCATAAACTAATTGTTTTTGTTCATAAAAGCTAATTTAGAATAAAATAATAATTTTTATTAAAATTTGAAAAACTAACAAGTAAAAATTTTAAAAAATAAATCCGTTTGCCTAGTGAGTTCAAATAATTATGACTATTTAACAATTATTTATTTCAAATCGCTATGATCTCTTGTTTTATCATAAAACTTATGTTTCTATGTGTACAACTTTATTTGAAATAAAATAATACTAATTTATTAATATTATAAAAATTAATAAGTTGGAGATTTAAAAAATAAATTTATTTACTGAACATGTTCAAATAGTCATGTCCATTTGAACTATTTTCTATTTCAAATCGTTATGACATTTTGTTTACAAATTATTTTTATTCATACAAAATTATTCAAAATAAAATAATACTAATTTATTAATATTTTAAAAATTAATAAGAGATTTAAAAACTAAATCTACTTACTGAACCAATTCAAATAGTTATGACTATTTGAACAATTATTTATCTCAAATCACTATAATATTTGTTTTGGCATAAAAACATTGTTTCTATTTATACAAGCTTATTCGAAGTAAAATATTGCTAAAATAATAATATTTTAAAAATTAATAAGCAAGAGATTTAAAAAAAAAAAATGTTTGCCAAACCAATTCAAATAGTTAAGACTATATGAACAATATCTATTTCAAATCGTTATGACATTTTGATTAATCATAAAATAATTGTTTCAGTTTATACATATTTATTTGAAATAAAATAATAATATTTTATTAACATTCAAAAAATTAATAAGCAAGAAATTTTAAAAAATAAATCTATTTATTGAACAATTGTTTTATCATACAATAATTGTTTTAGTTCATAATATCTTATCCAACATAAAATAATATTACTTTATTAATATTTCAACAATTGAGAAGTTGGAGATTTAAAAAATAAATTAGTTTAACAAATTAGTTCAAATAATTATAGCCATTCGAACAATTATCTATTTCAAACCATTATGAACTTTTGTTTTGTCATAAAACAATTGTTTTTCATCATACAGGCCAATTCGAAATAAAATAATACTAATTTATTAATATTTCAAAAATTTATAAGTATGAGATTTAAAAAATAAATATGTTTACTGAACCAATTCAAATAATTATGACTATTTAAACAATTATATATTTCAAATAGTTATAACCTTTTGTTTTGTCATAAAATAATTATTTATGTTCATACAAGCTTATTCAAAATAAAGTAATACTATTCTAATAAAATTATGAAAATTAATAGCTAAGAGATTTAAAAAATAAATTTGTTTGTCGAACAAATTCAAATAGTTATGGCTATATGAACATTTCTCTATTCCAAGTTATGATCTTTGTTTTGTCATAAAACAAATGTTTTTGTTCAAATAAGTTTGTTTAGAATAAACTAATATTAATTTATTAATATTTTGAAAATTAATAAGAGATTTAAAAAATCAATCTGCATAAAACCAGTTCAATTAGTTATGACAATTTGAATAATTATTTATTTCAAATCGTTATAACCATTTGTTTTGTCATAAAATAATTCCATTGATACAATCTTATTTGGAATAAAGTAATGCTAATTTGTTAATATTCTAAAAATTAATAGGTAATGGATTTAAAAAATGAATCTATTGGCATGACCGATGCAAATAGTTATAACTGTTTGAACAATTATCTATTTCAAATTGTTATGACCTTTTTTTTGGTCAAAAAATAATTGTTTTTGTTCATATAAGCCGATTGGAAATAACATAATTCTAATTAATTAATATTCCAAAAATTAATAAGTAACAAATTTAAAAACTAAATTTATTTATCAAATAACTTCAAATAGTTATGACTATTTGAATAATTACCTATTTTAAATCGTTATAACCTTTTGTTTTGTTATAAAATATTTTTTTTATTCATATAAGCTTTTTCACATTTATTAATATTCAGACAACTAATAAGTAAAAGATTTAAAAATGAATCTGTTTACCCAATAAGTTCAAATAGTTATGATTATTTGAATAATTATATATTTTAAATCATTATAACTTTTGTTTTATCAAACAGCCATAACTATTTGAGCTTACTCGATAAACAAATTTATTTTTTAAGTCTTTCACTTATTAATTTTTGGAAAATTGGTAAATTAGGATTATTTTATTTCAAATAAGTTTGTATGAAAATAAACAATTGGTTTATGATAAAACAAAAGGTCATAGCTATTTGAAATAAATATTTGTTCAAATAGTTATAACTATTTAAATGTGTTCAGAAAATAGATTTATTTTTTAAATTTCTACTTAGTAATGTTTGAAATATATATAAATTTATATTATTTTATTTGAAATAAGCTTGTATGAACCAAAACAATTGTTTTATGATAAAACAAAAGGTCATGCAATTTCAAATAGATAATTATTCAAATAGCTATGACTATTTGAACTTGTTTGGTAAACATATTTATTTTTAAAATTTTTTTCTTATTAATTGTTGAAATATTAATAAATTAATATTATTTTTATCTGAATAAGCTTGTATGAACAGAAACAATTGTTTTATTAGAAAACTAAAATTCATAACTATTTAAAATAAATAATTGTTCAAATAATCATAACTATTTGAACTTATTCAATAAACAGATTTGTTTTTTAAATATTTTACTTATTAATTGTTTAAATATTAATAAATTTGTATTTTTTATATGAAATAATCTTGTATGAGTAGAAAAAATTGTTTTATGACAAAACAAAAAGGTTATAGCAATTTGAAATAGATAATTGTTCAAATAGTCATAATTATTTGAACTTGTTCAATAAACAAATTCATTTTTTAAATCTATTACTTATTAAGTTTAAGAATATTAATAAATTAGAATTATGTTATTTTAAATAATCTTGCACAAACAAAAAAAAATGTGTTTTATCGAGCTAGTTCAAATAGTTAAGACTATTAGAACAATTATCTATTTTAAATCGTTCTGACCTTTTGTTTAGTCATAAAACAATTATTTCAGTTGATACAAGCTTATCCGAAATAAAATAATACTAATTTATTAACATTCAAAAAATTAATAATCAAGAGATTTAAAAAGAATAGATATGTTTACCAAATAAGCTCAAATAGATATGACTATTTAAATAATTATCTATTTAAAATCATTTTGACATTTTGTTTTGCCATCAAATAATTGTTTCAGTTCATAAAAACTTATTCAAAATAAAATAATACTACTTTATTAATATTTCAAAAATTATTAAGCAAGAGATTTAAAAATTAAAGTTGGTTTTCAAACCAGTTTAAACAGTTATGATCATTTGAACAAATATCAATCTCAAATTGCTTTGATGTTTGTTTTGTCATAAAAAAATTGTTTTTGATCATACAAGATTATTCAAATAAAAATAATACTAATTTAATAATATTTCAAAAATTAGTAAGAGATTTAAAAAATAAATGTGTTTGTCAAATTAGTTCAAAGGGTTAAGACTACTAGAATAATGATCTATTTCAAATCTTTTTAAGATTTTTTTTTTGTCATAAAATAATTATTCCAGTTCATACAAGCTTATTTAGAATAAAATAATACTAATTTATTAACATTCAAAAAATTAATAAGCAAGAGATTTGAAAAAATAAATCTATTTACCGAACAAGTTCAAGTAGTTGTGATTATTTGAACAATTATGTATTTAAAATCATTATGAGCTTTTGTTTTTTCATAAAAAAATCATTTCAATTCATAAAAGCTTATCCAAAATAAAATAGCACTACTTTATTAATATTTCAAAAATTAATAAGTAAGAGATTTAAAAAGTAAATTAGTTTACTAAATCAGTTCAAATAATTATGGCTTTTTGTTTTGTCTTAAAATAATTTTTTTGTTCGTACAAACTTATTCATATTAAAATAATACAAATTTAATAATATTTCAAAAATTAATAAGTAAGAGATTTAAAAAATAAATTTTTTTTATGAATAAATTCATATGGTTAAGACTATTAAAACAATTATCCATTTGAAATCATTCTTACCTTTTGTTCAGTCATAAAACAATTGTTTCAATTCATACAAGTTTATTTGAAATAAATTAATACTAATTTATTAACATTCAAAACATAATAAGAAAGATATTTTAAAAAATAAATCTATTTATCAAACAAGTTCAAATAGTTATTACTATTTGAGCAATTGTCTATTTAAAATTGTTATGACCTTTTGTTTTGTCATAAAACAATTGTTCAAATAGGACAAGCTTATTCGAAAAAAAATAATACAAATTTATTAACATTCTAAAAATTAATAAGTAACTAATTTAAAAAGTGAATCGTTTACCAAATCAATTCAAATAATTATGGCCATTTTAACAATTATCTTTTTCAAATTATTATTAACTTTTTGTTTGGTCATATAACAAATGTTTTTGATCATTTAAGCTTATTCAGAATAAAATAATACTAATTTATTAATCTTTCAAAAATTATTAAGTAAGAGATTTAAAAAATAAATTTGTTTATCGAACCAATTTAAATAGTTATAACTATTTGAACAATTATATACTTCAAATTGTTATACCTTTTTGTTCTATCACAAAATAATTATTTCTGTTCATACAAGCTTAAAAAAATAAAATAATACTAATCTATTAATATTTTGATAATTAATAACTAAGAGAATTAAAAATAAATTTGTTTACCAAACCAGTGCAAATATTTAAGACTATATGAACAACTATCCTTTTCAAAACATTATGACATTTTGTTTTGCCATAAAATAACTTTTTAGTTTACACTAGCTTATTCGAAAAAAAATAAAATGAATTTATTAATATTTCAAAAATTAATAAGTAAGAGATTTTAAAAAATATTTATGTTTAGCTAATCAATTTAAATAATTATGCCTTTTTGAACAATTATCTATTTCAAATCATTATGACCTTTTGTTTTGTCATAAAATAAATGTTTTTGTTCATATAAGTTTGTTCGAAATAAAGTAATACTAATCTATTAATATTTCAAAAATTAATAAAATATTTAAAAAATATATCTATTTGTCAAACCAGTTTAAATAGTTATGACTATTTGACAAATTATTTATTTCAAACCATTATGACTTTTTGTCCTAATATAAAACAATTGTTTCTATTCATACAAGCTTATTTGAATTAAAATAATTCTAATTTATTAATATTTTGACAATTAATAAGTAAAAAATTTTAAAAATAAATATGTTTGTTGAACTAGATCAAATAGTCATGACTATTTGAATAATTATCTATTTCAAATCATTATGACCTTTTGTTTTGTCGTAAAGCAATTGTTTAAGTTTTTATAAGTTTATTCAAAATAAAATAATACCAGTTTATTAATATTTCAAAAATTAATAATTAAGAGATTTAAAAAAATATGTTTACTGAACAAAATTATTTCAAATAAATTAATATAAATTTATTAATATTACGGCAATTAGTAAGTAAAAGATTTAAAAAATAAATCTATGTATTGAATAATTTTCAAATTGTTATGACTATTTGAATAATTATTTATTTTAAATTGTTATGACTTTTTGTTTTGTAATAAAATAATTGTTTTTGTTCATACAAGGTTATTCGGATTAAAATAATATTAATTTATAAATATTTTGACAATTTATAAGTAAAAGATTTAAAAAATAAATATATTATCGAACAAGTTGAAATAGTCATGATTATTTAAATAATTAACTATTTCAACTCATTTGACCTTTTGTTTTGTAGTAAAACAATTGCTTTAGTTCAAATAAGCTTTTTTGAAATAAAATAATACTAATTTATTAATATTTGAAAATTAATGAGTAAGAGAATTAAAAATTAATCTGTTTATTCAAAAATGTTTGAATAGTTATGACTATATGAACAATTATCTATTTCAAAATATTATGGCCTTTTGTTTTACCATAAAACAATTGGTTCTATTGTTGCAAGCTTATTTTGAATAAACTAATATAAATTGATTAATATTATAAAAATTAATGAGTAAAAATTTTAAAAATAAATCTATTTTTTGAACATATTCAAATAGTTATAACTATTTCAACAATTATCTATTTCAAATCATGATGATTTTTTGTTTTATCATAAATTAATTGTTTCTGTTCATGAAAGCTTATTCGAAATAAAATAATACTAATTTTTTAAAATTCCAAAAATTAATAAATAAAATATTAAAATAATAAATCTATTTATTGAGCAAATTTAAATAGTTATGACTATTTGAACAATTATTTATTTCAAATCATTATGATATTTTGTCTTGTCATAAAATAATTATTTCTATTCATACAAGTTTATGTGAAATAAAATAATACTAATTTATTAATATTTTAAAAGTTAATAAGTTGGAGATTTAAAAACTAAATCTGTTCACGAATAAGTTCAAATAGTCATGTCCATTCGAACTATTATCTATTTCAAATCATTATGACATTTTGTTTTCTTGTAAAACAGTTGTTTTTGTTTAAAATAATATTATTTTATTAATATTTAGAAACTTAATAAGCAAGAAATTTAAAATAATAAGCAAGAAAATTAATAAGCCTATTTGGAATAAATTCATACTAATTTATTAGCATTTGAAAAATTAATAAGAAACAAATTAAAAAAATAAAATCTGTTTATCAAACAGTTTTAAATAGTTATTACTATTTGAACAATTGTCTATTTAAAATTGTTATAACCTTTTGATTTGTCATAAATCAATTATTTAAGTTAATACAAGCTTAGATGGAATAAAATAATACTAGTTTATTACTATTTTTGAAACTAATAAGTAAGAAATTTAAAAAAATAAATATGTTTACTGAATCAGTTAATATAATTATGGCCATTTGAATGATTGTCTATTTCAAATCATTATGACCTTGTGTTTTGTCATAAAGCAATTGTTTTAGATCATACAAGCTTATTTGAAATAAAATAATACTAATTTATTAACATTTCAAAAATTAATAAGATATTTAAAAAATAAACTTGTTTACCAAATCAGTTCAAATAGTTATGACTATTTAAACAATTATCAATCTCAAATCATTAAGATCTTTGTTTTGTCATAAAATAGTTGTTTCTAATCATAGAAGCTTACTCTGTTAAAAATAATACTAATTTAATAATATTTCAAAAATTAATATGTAAGAGATATAAAAAATAAATGTGTTTGCAGAACCAGTTCAAAAAAGTTAAAACCATTAAAATAATTATTTTTTCTTTAGTCATAAAATATTTATTTCATATCTTACATGCTTATTCAAAATAAAATAATCCAAATTTATTAACATTCAAAAAATTAATAAGCAAAAGATTTGAAAAAATAAATCTATTTAACATTTTTAATTGTTTCAGTTCATAAAAGCTTATCCAAAATAAAATAATAATAATTTCTTAATATTTCAATAATTAATAAGCAAGAGTTTAAAAAAATAAATTTATTTACCAAGCAAATTCAAATAGTTATGACTATTTGAATAATTGTCTATTTAAAATTGTTATGATTTTTTGTTTTGTCATAAAACAATTGTTTCAATTCATACAAGCTTATTCACAATAAAATAATACTAATTTATTAATATTTCAAAAATTAATAAGTGATTTAAAAAGTGAATTTGTTTATCAAATCAGTTCAAATACTTATGGCCATCTTAACAATTATCTATTTCAAATTGTTATTACCTTTTGTTTAGTCATACAACAATTGTTTTTTATCATACAAGGTTGTTCGGAATAAAATAATACTAATTTATTAATCTTTCAAAAATTAATAAGTAAGAGATTTAAAAAATAAATCTGTTTGTTGAATCAGTTTAAATAGTTATGACTATTTAAACAATTATATACTTCAAATAATTATTTATAAAATAAAAATTTTTTGTAATGTCATAAAACAATTATTTATGTTCATACAAGCTTATTTGAAATAAAATAATAGTAATCCAATAATATTTAAAAAATTAATAACTAAAAGATTTAAAAATTAAATTTTTTTGTCCAACCAGTTCAAATAGTTAAGACTATATGAACAATTATCTATTCCAAATCATTATGACCTTTTCTTTTGTTACAAAACAAAATTTTCAATTTATAATAGCTTATTCAAAATAAAATAAAAATGAATTTATTAATATTTCAAAAATTAATAAGAGATTTAAAAAATAATTGTATTTACCTAACCAGTTCTAATAATTATGACTATTTGAAAAATTATCTATTTCAAATCATTATGACCTTTTGTTTTATTATAAAACAAATGTTTTTGTTCATATAAGTTTGTTTGGAATAAAATAATACTAATCTATTAATATTTCAAAAATTAATAAAAATTTTAAAAAATAAATCTTTTTATCAAACCAGTCCAAATAGTTATCACTATTTGAGCAATTATTTATTACAAATCATTATTACTTTTTGTTCTATTATAAAACAATAGTTTCTATTCATACAAGCTTATTCGGATTAAAATAATACTATTTTATTAATATTTCGACAATGTAAAAAATTAAAAAATTAAAAATGTTTACAAAACTAGATCAAATATTCATAACTATTTGAATAATTATCTATTTCAAATTGTTAAGTCTTTTGTTTTGTCCTAAAAAATTATTTTAGTTCATATAAGCTTATTTGAAATAAAATAATACTAAGTTATTAATATTCCAAAAATTAATAATTAAGAGATTTAAAAAATGAATTTGTTTACCAGACAAGTTTAAATAATTATTACTATTTGAATAATTATCTATTTGAAATCGATATAACCTTTTGTTTTGTCATAAAAAGATTTCTTCTACTCATACAAGTTTATTTTGGATAAAAAATACAAATTTATTAATATTAAGACAATTAATAAGTAAAATATTTAAAAAATAAATCTGTTTACCAAACAAGTTTAAATCATTATGATTACTTGAATAACAAATTGTTATGACTTTTTGTTTTATCATAAAACAATTATTTCTATTCAACAAGCTTATTCAATTAAAATAATATTAATTTATTAATATTTCGACAACTAATAAGTAAAAGATTTAAAAAATAAATATTTTTATCAAACAAATTCAAATAGTCATGACTATTTGAATAATTATTTATGTCAAATCATTATGACCTTTTGTTTTGTAATAAAACAATTGTTTCAGTTAATATAAGTTTATTTGAAATAAAATAATACTAATTTCTTAATAGTTCAAAAATTAATGAGTAAGAGAATTAAAAAATGAATCTATTTACTGAAAAGTTCAAATAGTTATGACTATCTAAACAATTATCTATTTCAACACATTATGATTTTTTATTTTGTCATAAAGTAATTGGATCTATTCATGAAAGATTATTTTGAACAAAATAACATAAATTTATTAATATTTCAAAAATTAATAAATAATAATTTAAACAATAAATTTATTTTTTTTGAACATATTTAAATAGTTATGACTATTTAAACATTATTTATTTCAAATTGTTATGACCATTTGTTTTGTGATAAATCAATTGCTTTTGTTCATACAAGCTTATTCAAAATAAAATAATACTAATTTATTAAAATTCTAAAAATTAATAAGTAAAAGATTTAAAAAATAAATCTATTAACTGAGTGAGTTCAAATAGTTATGACTATTTTAACAAATATTTATTTCAAATCATTATGATCTTTTCTTTAGTCATAAAACAATTATTTCTATTCATAAAAGTTTCTTCAAAAAAATAATACTAATTTATTAATATTCTAAAAATTAATAAGTTGGAGATTTAAAAAATAAATATGTTTATCGAATAAGTTCAAATAGTAATGTCCATTTGAGCTATTATCTATTTTAAATCATTATGAGATTTTATTTGTTGTAAAATAATACCAATTATTTAGAATAATTAGTATTCATACAAAATTATTCAAAATAAAATAATACCAATTTATTATTATTTCAAAAATTAATAAGGATTCAAAAAATAAATTTGTTTGCCAAACTTGTTCAAATAGTTAAGACTATTAGAACAATTATTTTTTTTCAAATTGTTTTGACTTTTTGTTTAGTCATAAAATAATTATTTCATCTCATACATGCCTATTTGAAATAAAATAATAATAATTTATTAGCATTCAAGAAATTAATAAGCTAGAAATTAAAAAAAGTAATCAGTTTACCAAACAAGTTCAAATAGTTATGACTATTTGAACAATTATATATTTAAAATCATTATCGTTTTTTATTTTATCATAAAACAACTGTTTCAGTACATAGAAGCTTATTTGAAATAAAATAATATTACTTATTAATATTTAAAAAATTGATAAGCTTAGAGATTTAAAAAATAAATTAGTTTATCAAATCAGTTTAAAAAATTATGGCCATTTAAACAATTATCTATTTTAAATCATTATGAATTTTTGTTTTGTCATAAAACAATTGTATTTCATCATATAAGCCTATTCAGAATAAAATAAAACTAATTTACTAATATTTCAAAAATTAAAAAGTAGGAGATTTAAAAAATAAATCTGTTTACCGAATCAGTTCAAATAGTTATGACTGTTTGAACAATTATATAGTTCAAATTATTATAACATTTTGTTATGTCATAAAACAATTATTTCTATTCATACAAGTTTATTCAAAATAAAATAATACTATTGTAATAATATTCTAAAAATTAATAACTAAGAGATTTAAAAAATAAATTTATTTGTCAAATTAGTGCAAATAGTTAAGACTATATGAACAATTCTTTATTTCAAATCGTTACTGAATTAGTTAAAATAATTATGGCCATTTGAAAAATAAATAAGGTAATACTAATCTATTAATATTTTGAAAACTAATAAGAGATTTAAAAAATAAATCTATTTATCAAACCAATTCAAATAATTATGACTATTTGACAAATTATTTATTTCAAATTGTTATAACTTTTTGCTCAATTATAAAAAAATTGTTTCTATTCATACAAGCTTATTTGAATTAAAATAATACTAATTTATTAATATTTTGGTAATTAATAAGTAAAAAAAATTAAAAATAAATATATTTACCAAACTAGATCAATTAGTCATGACTATATGAATAATTATCTATTTCAAATCGTTATAACCTTTTGTTTTGTCATTAAAGAATTGTTTCAGTTCATATAAGTTTAATGAAATAAAATAATACCAATTTATTAATATTCTAAAAATTAATAATTAAAAGATTTAAAAAATGATTTGTTTATTGGACAAGTTTAAATAATTATGACAATTTGAACAATTATCTATTTGAAATTGCTATAGCCTTTTGTTTTGTCATAAAATAATTTTTTCTATTCATACAAGCATATTTTGAAAAAAATTAAATAAATTTATTAATATTAAAATAATTAATAACTAAAAGATTTAAAAAATAAATCTGTTTATTGAACAAGTTCAAATCGTTATGATTATTTAAACAATTATTTATTTCAAACTGTTATGACTTTTTGTTTATCCATAAAACAATTGTTTCTATTCATACAAGCTTATTCAAATTAAAATAATATTAATTTATTAATATTTAAAAAAATTAATAAGTAAAAGATTTTAAAAGTAAATATGTTTACTAAACAAGTTCAAATAGTTATAACTATTTGAATAATTATCTATTTTAAATCATTATGACCTTTTGTTTTGTATAAAACAATTGTATCAGTTCATATAGGTTATTCAAAATAAAATAATACTAATTTATTAATAGTCCAAAAATTATTGAGTGAGAGATTTAAAAAATGAATCTATTTACCGAACAAGTTCAAATAATTATGATTATTTGAACAATTTTCTATTTCAAATTGTTATGATATTTTATTTTGTCATAAAAAAATTAATTTTGTTCATACAACTTTATTCCAAATCAAATAATATAAATTTATTAATATTCCAAAAATTAATAAGTAAAAATTTAAAAAATAAATCTATTTTCTGAACAAGTTTAAATAGTTATAACCATTTGTTTTGTCATAAACCAATTGTTTCTGTTCATACAAGCATATTCTAAAATAAAAATAATACTAATTTATTAATATTCCAAAAATTAATAAGTAAAAGATTTAAAAAATAAAATATGTTTACCAAACAAGTTCAAATAATTATGACTGTTTGAATAATTATTTATTTTAAATTGTTATGATCTTTTGTTTTGTCATAAAAAAATTGTTTCTATTCATACAAGTTTATTCAGAATAAAATAAGACTAATTTATTAAAATTTTGAAAATTATTAAGTAGGAGATTTAAAAAATAAATCTGTTTACCAAACAAGTTTAAATAATCATGTCCATTAGAACAATTATCTATTTCAAATTGTTATGACCTTTTGTTTTGTTATAAAAAAATTGTTTTTCTTCATCCAAAATTATTCAAAATAAAATAATACTGATCTATTAATATTTTAAAAATTAATAAGGTATTTAAAAACTAAATCTATTTACTGAAACAATTCAAATAGTTATGACTATTTGAACAATTATCTATCACAAATCATGAAGATCTTTATTTTGTCGTAAAATAATTGTTTTTTTCCACATAAGCTTATTCAAATTAAAATAATACTAATTTAATAATATTCCAAAAAATTAATTAGCAAGAGATTTAAAAAAAAATGTGTTTGCCGAACCAGTTCAAATAGTTAAGATTATTATATCAATTATCTAGTTCAAATTGTTTTGACCTTTTGTTTAGTCATAAAACAATTATTTTAGTTTATACAAGCTTATTCAAAATAAAATAATATTAATTGATTAAAATTCAAAAAATTAGTGAGCAAAAGATTTAAAAAAAAATCTATTTACTGAACTCAAATAGATTTGACTATTTGAACAGTTATCTATTTGAAGTCGTTATGACCTTTTGTTTTGTCATAAAACAATTATTTTTGTTTAGAAAAACTCTTTTGAAATACTACTTTATTAATATTTCAAAGTTAACAAGCAAGAGATTTAAAAACTAAAGCTATGTTTTAAACCAGTTTAAATAATTTGAACAAAAATCAATTTCAAATCATTATGATCTTTGTTTTCTCATAAAACAATTGTTTATGAATATACAAGCTCATTTGGATAAAAATAATACTAATTTAATAATATTCAAAAATCAATAAGAGATTTAAAAAAGAAAAGTGTTTGTTGAATCAGTTCAAATAGCTAAGACTATTAGAATAATTATCTATTTCAAATCGTTTTGACCTTTTGTTTAGTCATATAATAATTGTTTCAGTTTATACAAGCTTATTCAGAATAAAATAATACTACTTTATTAACATTTGAAAACTTAATAAGTAAGAGATTTGAAAAAATAAATTTGTTTATCGAACAAGTTCAAATAGTTATGACTATATGAACAATTATTAATTTAAAATCGTAATGACCTTTTGTTTTGTCATAAAATAATTGTTTTAGTTTATAAATGCTTATAAAAAATAAAATAATACTACTTTATTAATATTTTGTAAGTTAATAAGTATGATATTTAAAAAATAAATCAGTTCACTAAATTAGTTCAAATAATTATGACCATTTGATCAACTATCTATTTCAAATCATTATTATGTTTGTTTTGTCATAAATAATTGTTTTAACATACAAGCTTATTCAAAATAAAATTTACTAATTTACTAATGTTTTAAGAATTAATAAGAGATTTAAAAAATAAATCTATTTACAGTACTAGTTCAAAAGTTATAACTATTTGAACAATTATCTGTTTCAAATTATTATAACCTTTGGTTTATCATAAAACAATTATTTTTGTTCATACAAACTTATTCGGAATAAAATAATGCTAATTTAGTAGTATTCTAAAAATTAAAATCTAATAGATTTAAAAAATAAATCCATTTGCTGAACAATTCCAACAGTTAAAACTATATGAATAATTATTTATTTCAAATTGTTATGAACTTTTATTTTGTCATAAAACAATTATTTCAACTCATAAAAGGTTATTTGGAATAGAATAAAACTAATTTATAAATATTTCAAAAATTTATAAGTAAGAGATTTAGAAAATAATTTTATTTACCGAACCAGTTCAAATAATTATAACTATTTGAACATTATCTATTTCAAATCGTTATTGCTTTTTATTTTGTCATAAAACAATTGCTTTTGTTAATATAAGTTTATTCAAAATAAAATAATTTTAATTTATTAATATTGAGAAAATTAATCAGTAAGAGATTTAAAAAGTAAATCTATTTAACAAACCATTTCAAATAGTTTTGACTATTAGAATAATTATCTATTTCAAATTGTTGTAACCGTTTATTTTGTCATCAAACAATTGGTTCTGTTTATACTATTTTATGTGGAATAAAATAATACTAATTTAAGAATATTTCGAAACATAATAACCAAGAAAATTAAAAAATAAATCTACTTGCTGAATCAGTTAAAATAATTAAGACTCTATGAATGATTATCTATTTCAAATCATTATGACCTTTTCTTTTGTCATAAAAGAATTGTTTTGTTCGTACAAGCTTGTTCTGATTAAAATAACACTAAGTTAATAATATTTTGAAAATTAATAAGTAAGAGATTTAAAAAATAAATTTATTTACTGAATTAGTTCAATTGATTAAGACTGTTAGAATAATTATCTATTTCAAATCATTCTAACCTCTTGTTTAGTCATAAAATAATTGTTTCAGTTCATACAAGCTTATTTAGAATAAATTAATACTAATAGTGACCTTTTCTTTTGTCGTAAAATAATTGTTTTGTTTGTACAAGGTTATTCTATTAAAATAATACTAATTTAATAATATTTCAAAAATTAATAAGAGATTTCAAAAATAAATTTATTTGTCGAATCAGTTCATTTGGTTAAGACTATTAGAACACTTATATATTTCAAATCATTTTGACCTTTTGTTTAGTCATAAAACAATTGTTTCAGTTCATACAAGCTTATTCAAAGTAAATTAATACTAATTTATTAACATTCAAGAAATTAATAAGAAAGAGATTTAAAAAAATAAATCTATTTACTGAACAAATTTCAAATCGTTCTTACATTTTGTTTAGTTATAAAATAATTGTTTCAATTCATACATGCTTATTTGAAATAAAATAATACTAATTTATTAACGTTCAAAAAATTAATAAGCAAGAAATTAAAAAAATAAATTAGTATACTTTAGACACCCAATTTGGTCCAGACCCAGATCATTTGGGCTTGGTCCAAGTGGGTAGGTCCACCTTGTTTTTTTTTTATTATTTTGTATTTTATATTTTATTATTTTATTATTTTATATTTTATATATATATATTTTTTCTTTATATCTTATGTATTTATTATTTATTTATTATTACTATTTATTAATATATATTTTTTATTTTTTATGTTAATATATATATTTTATTTATCTAGTTATATATTTATTATTATTTATCTATTGTAATTTATCTAGTATTATTTTTATCGGTTAATATTTTGATTTATCTGATTTTTTTTCTTCTTTAATTATCTATTAATATTTTTTTCTTTATTTGATTTTTTATTTTCTTTTTTTGTTTTTTTTCGGCTAAAGATTGGATTGGTTTTGAAGGAATCCCACCGTGAATTGAGATTCAATCAGAGTCCATATTGGATTCAATGATTGAATCCCAATCCAATGAGGAGTTGGATTGATCGGAAACTTTTCTGATCAATCCTTATAAAAGGACCTACCGATCAAAGGAAAGAAACAGAGAAAAAGAGTTACTGGCTGAGAAAAAAGGCAGACACAGAGAAGATTTAAAAGCTAAAAAGGTTTTGGTGCGTTTAGAACAGCTCTAGGAATCGATAAGAATTTTTGGAAAATTTTTTTAAAATTTTTTTTCTGGAAATTTCTGGAAAATTTTCAGATTTCGATTGAATTTTTTGGCGAAGATTGAATTTTTCGACGACTATTCTGGCCAAGTTTGAATTTTTCGACCAACTTCCCAGTTTTCGGTAACCATTTCCAGAAACCAATCAGTTTTTCGATGAACTTTCGATGCAAAACCTAGAATCTGGTGGGCATTCAACCGGAGTTCTTCGGGTTTTTAGAGAGAAAAGAGAGAAGAGGAAGGAAGAGAGAGAGGGAAAGAGGGTTCTACTAAAAAAACGAAGGAATCAGCCTTATATACCCTCCCAAAACGATGTCGTTTCTGCATTAAGTAATCCAGAGGATCCGCGCGTTTTACCAAGATCCGACCCGACCCAAGCGTCGACCCGCATGCGACCCATTTCTCAAGCAGTTAGCCGAGCCGACACCCTTGAGCTACGTCTCCGAGTCATTTTTCTTCCTCAAGCTGAGCCGAGCCATTAGCCGAGCCGTTCTCAGGTTTTTATTTATTTATTTATTTATTATTATTATTATATTAGAATTGTTTAATATTTTTAGTTTTATTTTTTTATTTATTTATTTATTATTTTATTTTTTTTAAATAAAATTCAAAAAAAAATTTTGAGGAAAAGTTGAAAGTATCAATTTTCCTCGAAATTAAAGGTTTCCAAAAAATATTTTTGGGAAAAAGTTGAAAGTATCAATTTTCCTTAAAAATAAATTTTCAAAAAAAAAAAGGTTTTGAGGAAAAGTTGAAAGTATAAATTTTCCTTGAAATTAAAGTTTCCAAAAAATATTTTTAGGGAAAAGTTGAAAGTATCAATTTTCCTTGAAATTAAAGTTTCCAAAAAAAAAAATTTTTTGGGAAAAGTTGAAATTATCAATTTTCCTTGAAATTAAAGTTTCGAAAGAATATTTTTGGGGAAAGGTTGAAAGTTTCAAATTTCCCTGCACAAAAACAATCATTTTTTTCTTCTTTTTTATTTTTTTTAATGTTAAATAATCCGACGATGGAGCCTCTGCAAGTGAAACAGTAGTTTTCTTGCATACTCTTGAGGTGAGGGGATTTTCTCAATTTTTTGCTAAAAGTATTAGAGTCAATTGAGAATAATTTCCAATAATTAATTACCTGGTAAATTTTTAAGGCTTATTGGATAACAAAAAATTAAACTGGTACCATCTTTCGATGGGCATTGTGAGGGTCTATAACCTTCGTCACGCATAACCAAACTCTCGAACCTTGTTCTAGTTAGTAGACCTGAACCTATTCTTTTAGGGATCCTTAAACTTAGGTGTTCCCTGTAAGAATAGATTCTTTAGGTGGCTAATCGCACCTAGATAAAAAAGATTGGTGGCAACTCCTTTAAGTCAATGTCTAGCGATAGATCCCCGGATCTAGATGTTATGACAGCTTGGCGACTCCACTGGGGATATATGAGAGTCAGGCCAACAAATAAATTTGTGTTATCCAAAAGCCTAATAAAATTGAACCTTTTTGTATATATTTTATTTATTCATTCATGTTTATTTACTTTATTAATTATGTCATTCATATGCATGTGCATAACATGAGCTCTATACCCGAGCTCCGTCCCTCTAGGAGGTTGGCGACTCCACTTGGGATATATGAGAGTCAGGCCAGCAAATAAATTTGTGTTATCCAAAAGCCTAATAAAATTGAACCTTTTTGTATATATTTTATTTATTCATTCATGTTTATTTACTTTATTAATTATGTCATTCATATACATGTGCATAACATGAGCTCTATACCCGAGCTCCGTCCCTCTAGGAGGAAGTAAAGTACCTATTGCTTTCATGAGCTCTAATGCCTCCGCAGTGGCTAGCGAAATACTCCCACTCAAATTGAACCTTTTTTGCTTGTAGCCTGTAATGGGTGAGGATTAGGGTGCCTTACTAGTCTATGATGGACAAGGATGTAAGGAGTAATTTGGGAACCTTTAGACTTTGACCTTAAACCGCATATAGTGAACCTTAAGAGTGCCTAACCTATAGATAGAGCCATCATTCTTCCCTTTTAGAATTGACCAAAAGCATAGGATTCATTCCTCTTACTCTATGTGATGTTTAAATTTACTTAGTTATTTATTTATTTCTTTTTTCTGGGTGTACTATCCTTTTCTCTCATTCTTCTGCATTGGTTCATGCTCATATCATACAGTTGCATAAAGAACATTTGCTTAAAAGATGATGTTCAACAAATTTTTTTCATGGACTCCAATGAACGACTAGTTTGCTCTTCATCCATATTAGCACTTTGTGAGACACCTAACGAAGTAAGGGCCCAGTCAAAAAAGATTCAACTGAATATGAGAGATTGTTTACCAATCGGATATGATTCTACTCTGTCTTAAGAAACATCTATCCTCCTCAAACAAAACAATCTAGAGGATTTGGTTGATATCTAGAAAAAGATGAGTCCGTCAAGACAAGAGCAGTTTTGTCAGAGACACGATCATATAGCACACCTTCTAGTAGTAGTTGTTGATGATCAACTAATCAGAGCTGAGCATAATTCTGGGATCCTGCATACAAGTGTTTCATCTTTAATGAAGCCGATATGACTCCCACCATCGAAAAATATTCTATTTTATTGGGTTTGCACCTCAAGGCTCCTGATAAGATATATGTCAAAAAACATAAGTCAGGATTTCGTAAGGGTTTGGCTCAACTCATGGGGATAGACAAGGAAGTTGTGGATTCTCATACAAAGAAAAAATAAGAACAGGTTTGCCTACCTTGAAAGTTCTTTCATGAGTTTCTAATGCAACACGCCAATGAAGAACGGGGGTTAGATATATTTGCCTTGGTCATATACGAAATGGTGATCTTCCCAAAGGTTTTGGGTTATATTGAGATAGTGGTGGTTGACTTCTTTGAGAGTGTGATCAATGGTTGTAATCCTTCAACAGTAGTATTAGCAGAGACTATCAGATCTTTGAGTTACTATCGTCAGAATGGAGGGCGCTTTATAGGTTGCATACAGTTATTGTACTTATGGATGAAAAGCCATTTTAAATGGGGAAATGGTGCTTTCTTGAAGCTTTATATTCGTAATCGAGCTTCGATCAAGGAATTTTGTGAAAGTGGGTGGTTAGAACAAAAGTCTAAAAAAGAATGGATAACTTTCCTACAAAAGTTGACTAGTGCCAAGGTGAGATGGTTGGCCCCATGGATGAATCGTGAGCCTATATTGTATCAATGTGAGGATAATATAGTGGTCCCACTTTTGGGTTTATGGGGAGCAACAAATTATTCACCACTCCTAGTGAAAAGGCAATTTGGGGGAGAATAGTTCATTCCTATGACTTATGGGCTTTATCAGTTAGATTTCTCTTACAGTGAGCCTAAAGCATTTCAAAGGATGAATGAGATGATTAAAGCATGGGAAAATCCCCGAAGAGTGAGTTTTGGACCATTTACTGATAAAGTCACTCCAGGGTACTTGGTTTGGAGAGCAAAACGAAGACAAGAAATGGTATTCACTTATGAAAGCTCTCAACCACCAACAGAAGAAAAACTTGAAGAGACACCATCAGAATTAGAGCTTGCAACAAAAAAATTTGAGTCTAAAAGGTTAAGTTAAAGCAAGAAATCCAGAAGCTTTAAGAAGAAAAAGACCAATGGAAAGATAGAGCTGAAAGTCATGAAGCTAAAGTTTACAAGATTGCTAGAGAATGTGATACAGCTATTGAAGACCTAGCAGAGCTACACCAAGAGCATAAAAGGTTATGTGTGAGAGAAAAGGCCAAAGAAATAACCATTGTTGAGCTGACTGAAGAAAATGCAAGATTGAACCAAGAGTATGATGAATTGGAAGAAGAAAGTACCCAAGTATAGACAGAGAATAACATGCTGAATAACTATCTAAGCAAGCTGAAACAAAAATTTGAATTAACAAGAAGACCACATTGCTGCATTAGTTAGGGAGCATAGAGAGTTATCATACCAAGTCTGGTGTGGTAAAAGAGAGAACTTAGAAAGATAGAAATACATTGAGCACCTAACGACCCAAATCTGTAAAGGGGTATACAAGGCAAGAGAGATGGTGGAAGAGGCAGAGGCATTGAAACAAGTGGTGACCCCAGTAGGAGAACATGGATAGTGTCTGTTGAACTTCATTGAGGAAGCTAAGGCCCAGTATAAACAGATCAAGCAATTTTATGGTTATAGTTCTAGGATGATAAACTCAATGTAAATGAAAGTTTTTGGAATAAATGAAATCTTTTAGTTGAATATCGTCTTTAAGGCAAATGTTCTTTGCATACATGCATTTTTCATTCATTGCATTCTCATTCATTACACTTAACAAAATAACCATGTGATAGTCATGCAAATTTACTAATTCTAAGATATGGTAGTCAAGGTTCAAGGATAACTCCATCTAGTGAGAACCTTGTCCATCAATACAACACAAGATCCAGAGCCAGACAAATGGAGCAAAAAAATTCTCACAGATTTGAAAAGATAGAAAAAGCATAGGAAAAGATTGAAAATGAGTTGAGCAAGATTCTGGATGCTCTCAATAAGATGAATAAGGGAAAAAGAGTTGAAAAAAATACAAGCCAACAAGTTCCCCCATTACAAGAAGTGGCTGACCCTTTGTATCCTCTCGGTTTTGGCCCACCTCAAGCCCAGTCTGCACAAAAGGTTCCACCACAACACTTCACATATCCAACATATCATGGAATGCCATCAGCCTCCAACCCAAGACATTACCATAGTTATGTAAATCTTATCTTTATTAAAAGGGTAGTAGAACGATTCCTGATCTAGATGATTTGAAAGAGAAAGAGAAAGAAAAGATAAGAGTGGAAACTTAGGAAAGCTCCAAAATTAGTATGCTAGAACAAAAGCTACGAGCTGTGGAAGGAATTGGTTTCTATGGTTCAGTTGATGCTGCTGGGCTTTACTTAGTCCCTGATGTGGTCATTCCTCTTAAGTTCAAAGTATCAAATTTTGAAAAATATGATGGTACGAAGTGCCCCAAAACCCACATCACCATGTATTGCCGAAAAATGGCAGCCTATGTTCATGATGAAAAACTCTTGATGCATATCTTTCAGGATAGCCATACAGGCTTTGCTGCCAAGTGGTATGTTCAGCTGGACAGAACCCGCATTCACTCTTGGAGTGATATGGCTCATGACTTCATCAGCCAATATTAACATATTATCGATTTGGCTCCTGATCGTTTGTCTTTACAGAACCTAAAAAAAAAAGACAAATGAGTTTTTTAAAGAATATGCCCAGAGATGGAAGGATGTAGCTTTTCAAGTACAACCTCTTCTGACTGAGAAAAAGACTACAGTGCTATTTGTTAGCACTTTGAAACCTCCCTATTATGAAAAAATGATAGGGAATGCCACAAAAAATTTTATTGATATGGTAATTTCGAGAGAAATTATCGAGAGTGTCATCAAGAATGGCAAGCTGGAAGGAAGTGAAACATCTAGCAAGAGAGTCCCGAAGAAGAAAGAGATTGAAGCTAAGGCTGTGAGCTTTGATAGACAGCAATTTGGGGGCTATCAACCCTACTCACCATCAGGATACCTGGCATATTACCCTACTATAAATAACACTTTCCCTTACCCATACCAACTATTTGTACAGTCACCTTACCCTTAAACATATTAAACCCCCTATAGGCCTCAAAATACCATATACAGTCCTAACACTGAACCTACCCTAAGACCCCAAAATTGCCCAACTAACCCCATTGGTGGTTCACGGGAGCAACGAACTACCCGTGAGAAACCTGTGTTTGACCCAATTCTAATGACTTATACAGAATTATATAGGGAGCTTTTACAACAGTCATTTGATTGCTCCTAGCAAATTGGAACCCCTCAAGCCACCTTACCCCAAGTGGTACGATCCCACAACCCATTGTGACTACCATTATGGGATTGCTCGTCACTCCATCGAAAATTACATTACCCTGAAACACAAAGTGCAACGGTTGATCAAGGATGGAATGATTTACTTTGATACGAGAGGGGTGATTGCACCGAATGTTAGTGGCAATCCCTTGTCAAATCATAATGTGAATGCTCTAAATGAAGAATAGGAGCATCATTTGAAGAAAAAAGTGACGAATATCAAGACACCTTTCAACCAACTATTTGATATTTTATGAAAAGTTGACATGATACAACTGGTGAGTCTGTATAATTATCATGGAGTATATATAGCCGACACTAATTGTAAATATCATAGTGGGGTAATAGGCCATTCTATTGAAACCTGTAAGCAGTTTCACCAAGAGGTGCAAAAACTCTTAGATTCATACCAAATAGAGGTCTATGAAAGAAGAGAAGACTTAAGAAGTGTTAAGGTGTCTATGACTGATAAGCCTGCAAAGCTGTTTCCAAAGCCAATGACAATTCATTGTGGGAACAAGCCAAAGTCTATCATAGACAAACTCATTCCCATGCCGGTAACTTTTAAAGTTCTGACTCTTTTTCATACAAAGATGATAAAGCTGTACCCTAGAGATATGGTTGTGATACTGCAGTTCAAAGGCAAGAAGAGGATGTCTCCAAAGCTGATACTTCCAATATAACTGGTGTAGGAACCATTACCTGAAGTGGGAGATACTACACTCCAAAAATGTTAGACAAAGCTAGAAGAGAGAAAGCCAAAGAAAGAGAAAGATGGAATAATCCTAAAGTAAAACCTGAAAAAGATTATCCGAAGTCGGTATCAGAAATAGAGGTTTGTGAATTTCTGAAGTTGGTAAAACATAGTAAGTATTCAGTTGTTGAACAGTTTAATAAAATGCCAGCTCAAATATCATTATTATCACTACTACTAAACTCAAAGCCACACTGAAATACCTTACTGAAAGTGTTAAATCAAGCATACGTGGCACATAATATATCTGTTGAATATGTGAATCACCTAGCTGGAAATCTAGTCATGTCGAATCACATTTCATTTAGCGATGATGAGATTCCCTTTGAAGGAAAAGGAAATGCCAAGGCTTTGCATATCACGGTTAAGTGCAAGAGCCATATCATAGCTAAGGTCCTTATCGATAATGGTTCTGCTATCAATGTCATGCCTATGTCAACTTTGGCAAGGCTACCCATTAACTACTCTCATATGAAGGACAGTCAGATAATTGTGAGAGCTTTTGATGGGACCAGAAGAAAAGTTTTGAGGGATATCGAGATGCCCTTACAAATTGGGCCATGCACTTTTAATGTGAAGTTTCAAGTGATGGATATCTCTTCATCCTACAACTGTCTATTGGGAAGGCCATGGATTTACATGGCAGGAGCTGTGCCCTTTACCTTGCACCAAAAGATCAAGTTTAATGTAGAAGGTCAACTAGTAGTGGTAGTTGGGGAGGAAGACATGCTAGTGACCCAACTATTGAATACTCCATATTTAGATGCTACCAAAGAAGCATTAGAATGTCTTATCGATCTTTTGAATTGGTTAATTATGTAGGTGAAGGATTTAAAAATTAGCATTTTTCAAGGATAGTGATGAGCCAAGTCATTAACAAGGGCTGGTATCCAGGACTAGGGCTGGGCAAGAACTTACAGGGAATAAAGGAACCCCTGACGGTGATAGACAATAGCGACAGGTTAGGCCTAGGTTATGAGATGGCAAAATGGAAGATCAAGAGAAGGCCAGCAGGAAAGACAGCAAGACTAATGGTTATCCCACACTTGTATGAGACTTTCAGACCTGAAAGATTCATTTACCTAGATACAAAAAAAAAATGGAAAATGTTTTTGCCCAGTTAAACATTGATGCTATTGAAGATGAAGGGGAGATTAATGAAAAGGGGTGGGTTCACCTTTGTCCGCCAGATTATGAGCTGAATAATTGGAGTGCCATCAAGATGCCTGTGACTTTTGAAACTAATACAATGTAATTGTAACATCCCAATAGCTATTGCCCAAGACTTTGGGGTGATCTTTCTTGTTTGGGCCATTTATCTTTTATTATTTTTAATAAAAATTAGGAATGATGCATTTTCATTCATTTCTTCTTGTGTCTTCATTATTTTCATCTTTCCAAATACATCTTGCCAACATATCCCATTTTATTCAATTTCAGGTCTTTAAATGAATATGAAGATAATTATGATAACAATCAAGATGTTAGTTTTGATAACTCAATTAACACTGATGAACTTGACAATGAAAAGAATTCTGAGGAATATGTTATGCCTCCGGACCTAATGAGATTGATTGAACAAGAAAATAAGCCAACTGAGCCTCATCAAGAGATAGTTGACTTAATAAATCTGAGAGATGAAGAGAATAAGAAAGATGTCAGAATTGGCACTTCACTTTCATCAGGAGATAGACAACGATTGGCAGACCTACTTTGAGAATTCATAGATGTATTTGCTTGGTCTTACCAGGATATGCCAGGGCTGAGCACGAAGATAGTGGAGCACATATTACCCTTAAAGCCAGAATGTAAGCCAGTTTAGCAGAAACTGAGATGGATGAAGCTTGAAATGTTACTAAAGATCAAAGAAGAGGTGAAAAAACAATTTGATGCAAGTTTTCTACAAGTGGCTAAGTATCCAGAGTGGGTAGCCAATATAGCACCAGTTCCTAAGAAAGATGGAAAGGTATAAATGTGTGTAGACTATCA
Organism: Durio zibethinus; assembly: GCF_047325235.1. Lineage (NCBI taxonomy): Eukaryota > Viridiplantae > Streptophyta > Magnoliopsida > Malvales > Malvaceae > Durio > Durio zibethinus. The sequence continues at coordinate 10,896,129 of NC_143180.1, read as the reverse complement.
TGATTTGAATAAAGCTAGTCCAAAGGATAACTTTTCTTTACCTCATATCAACACACTGGTAGATAACACAGCTAGGCATTCAATTTTCTTCTTTATAGATGGTTTCTCAGGGTATAATCAGATAAAAATGTTTGTAGATGATATGGAAAAAACCACTTTCATGACTATGTAAGGAACCTTTTGCTACAAGGTCATACCTTTTGAGTTAAAAAATGCTGGGGCAATATATCAAAGGGCCATGGTAACACTCTTCCATGACATGATGCATAAAGTGATCGATGTGTATGTAGACGATATGATTGCAAAGTCTTGTGAGGATGAAGATCATGTCACTAGCCTCAGAAAGTTATTTGAGAGGTTGAGAAGATTCCAGCTCAAATTAAACCCAGCCAAGTGCACCTTTGGGGTAAAGTCAGGGAAGTTGCTAGGCTTTGTGATCAGTGAAAGAGGAATTGAAGTCGATCCAGATAAGATACAGGCCATTCAAAATTTGTTACCTCCCAGCACACTAAAGGAAGTTCAAGATTTTCTAGGGATATTGAACTACATTTCTCGATTTATCTCTCAGCTTACTTACAAATGTGATCCCATATTTAAGCTTTTTCGTAAGAATAATCCTGAAAAATGGAATGAGAAATGTCAAGAGACATTTGATAAAATTAAGCAATACTTGTCAAACCCTCCAGTGTTGGTGCCACCTGTTCCAAGAAAACCTTTAATTCTATACTTGACAGTATGTGAAAACTCAATGGGATGTGTGCTGGGGTAGTAAGATGAGTCTAGCCGAAATGAGAGAGCTATTTACTATTTGAGTAAAAGGTTCACAGAATATGAATCCAAGTATTCCTCATTGGAGAAAATATGTTATGCATTAGCGTGGACTGCCAAAAGACTCAGATAGTATATGTTTTATCATACCACATGGCTCATAGTAAAATTGGATCCAATTAAATATATCTTCGAGAAGCTTTCTTTGTCTGGAAGAATTGCTAGATGGCAAGTAATGCTCTCAAAATATGATATTATATACGTGAGCCAAAAAACAATAAAAGAGGGCATTATAACGGAGCTTCTTATAGATCGTGCTACTGAAGAGTAAGAGCCAATAAAGTTGGAATTCTCTGATGAAGACTTAATGACTATTTCCCAACTGGAGAAAGGGAAGCATGGAGAAAAATGTTGGAGAATGTACTTTGATGGAGCTGCCAATGCCTTAAGGTATGGAATTGAGGCAATTCTAATTTCTCCAGAAAGGCAATACTGTCCTGTAACAGCAAGGTTAAATTTCAATTACACAAATAACATCGCTGAATATGAGGCATGTGTCATAGCCTTGCAAGCTGCTATAGATAGAAGAGTGAAAGCATTAAAAGTGTTCGGAGACTCAGCTCTAGTTATATATTAGTTGAAAAGAGAATAGGAGACGAGAGATTCAAAACTAGTTCCATATCATAAGTATATTCTGGAGTTGACGAAACAATTTGAAGATATCCAGTTTGACCACTTACCTCGAGAAGAGAATCTGATTGCTGATGCATTGGCTACTCTGGCTGTAATAATTCGAATTAATGATAATAATGATATTCAGCCCATCAAGCTAGATGTTAAGGATATACCAGCTTATTGCTCTAATGTAAAAGAAGAAGAAGATGGGAAGCCCTGGTATTATGATATCCTACAGTATATTAGGGATCAGCAATACCCAGTTCAAACAATAAAAAATGATAAAAGGGTCATCCGAAGATTGGCTATGAGCTTTTTCCTGGATGGGGATGTTTTGTATAAAAGAAGTCGGGATCAAGTATTACTAAGGTGTGTAAGTAAGGCTGAAGCAAGAAAAATCATTGAAGAGGTGCATGATAGAATATGTGGGGCACATACCAGTGGACATATGATGGCAAGACAGATCATGAGAGTAGAATATTACTAGTTAATGATGGAGAGTGATTGCATTGACTATGCTCATAAATGCCATAAATGCCAGATATATGCTGATAAGATCCATGCTCTGCCATCTGCTTTACATGTTATGACACCACCTTGGCCATTCTCAATGTGGGGCATGGATGTCATTGGTTCTATTACCCCAAAGACTTCTAATTGGTACAGATTCATTTTTGTGATGATAGATTACTTTACCAAATGGGTAGAAGTAGCATCATATGCAAGCGTAACATTATCTGTGATTTGCAAGTTCATAAAGAGAGAGATCATTTATAGATATGAACTTCCAGAGAGAATTATTTCAGATAATGCCAAGAATCTAAATAGTAAAATAATGCAATACATATGTGCTCAATACAAGATCAAGCATCATAACTCAGCACCATACCATCCGAAAATGAATGGGACAGTTGAGGCAACCAACAAGAACATAAAAAAGATTTTGGAGAAGATGACCGAAACTTATAAAGATTGGCATAAGAAGTTACCATTTGCACTGCATGCATATCGAACATCAATGCGCACCTCTACTAGGGTAACCCCATTTTCTTTGGTTTATGAGATGGAAGCTGTACTACTAGTAGAAGTGAAGATCCCCTCCTTAAAGGTTCTAAAAGAAGTTAAGTTGGAAGAAGCTGAATGGATTCGAGAACGCTATGAACAATTAAATTTTATAGAAGAAAAGAGATTGACTGCACAGTGCCATGGTCAGTTATATCAAAGAAGAATGATGAGGGCTCATGATAAGAAGATTCGACCCTATTGCTTTCGAGAAGGAGAGTTGGTCTTGAAGAGAATCCTCCCAATCTAGCATGATAGTAGAGGAAAATAAACTCCGAATTGGGAAGGGCTATATGTGGTGAGACGGGTTTTTTCAGGTGAAATGCTGATACTGACTAAGATGGATGGAAATGATTTACCCTATCCCATAAATTCTGATGCTGTGAAGAAATACTATGCTTGACATAAAAAAAGGAAAAAAGAAATGAAAATGAAAAAAAATGAAAAGAAGAAAATGAAAAGAAAAAAAAGAAAAAAAAGTAAATGAAAAAGGAGGACTCAAAGCGAAAACCCTAAAAGGTAGCTTAGATAAAGAGAATATAACATCGAATTTGAAAATCCATTGGCATGGAGAATAGCAAATTCGGAGGAGCTCCAAGTTGTTAAATACATTAGAGGGTTGGGTTTTTAGAAAAACCTTGAGATATATTATCATGATTATCCGATTATTCATTTTTGGGCTTTGTCCCCATACTTATCCTTGTAATTCTTTCTTGGCCAAAGTTTGCCAACATTTTGCTAATAAAAGACATTCTATTTCACTCTTTGTGTTTTTTTTCTGGCTGTTTCTCAACCATTCATATTCTTTTCTTCCTAATACCCTACAATGGAAGAAATGTGCAAATGCATTCTTACTTTTTGAGTTTGAAATAATGATTAATGAATGAATAACAGCATGAAAGATTTCTACATGACATTGAATAAGTCAAGAGTGATAAAGGCAGAATCGAGATGTTCAGTTTCTGATAAGGACATTGAATTTGGAAAGAGATTTCTTACAGAAAGAATGTGAGTGAAAAAGACAATTAAGAGCTACACTGGCTCGATCTTAGAAGAGCAACGTAATTTGATTTTTGAAGAATCAAAGGGTTAGATGCCCAGAAAAAGAGCTTGAGAAACTTGAGTACCACAATTGAATAGGAGTTAATTAGCCAACATTCGCATAACATGCATTGAATTTCATTTGCATTGCATAGCATATACTACACAAATTCAAGAAGCAGGAGTATTCTAAAATCCTACATAGAGAAGATAGATGTGAAGACATTTTCAAATTTGAGAAAAAGCTTGTCGATAAGTTTCTAATCCTTGAAATAGGATGTCTCTTGGTATCAGGGTTGATTTATAGGACCTTTGGGCATAATCCCCTGAAATTCCTTCAAACACGATTTTCAACTCCTTTGGACATGATTAGAGGAGCCATTTATTTTTCAAAGTCATTAAGCCTCTGATTAGAGGAGCCATTTATTTTTTAAAAGTCGTCAAGCATCTGATTAGAGGAGCCATTTATTTTTCTAAAGTCATTAAGCCTTTGATTAGATGAGCTATTTATTTTTTTAAAAGTCGTTGAGCCTCTGACTAGAGGAGCCATTTATTTTTTGAAAGTCATTGAGCCTCTGATTAAAGGAGCTTTGTTTATGTTTCTCAAAGTCGTTGAGCCTCTGTTTAGAAGAGCTTTAATCAAATTTTAAAAAAAAAGCAAAAATAAACAAAAAAAATAAAAAAATTTGCCTCTGTTTAGAGAAGCTTTGTTTATTTTCCAAAGTCATTGAGCCTCTGATTAGAGGAACTTTATTTATTTTTCAAAGTCGTTGAGCCTTTGGTTAGAGGAGCTTTATTCATCTTCAAAGTCGTTGAGCCTCTAATTAGAGAAGCATTATTTATGTTTTTCAAAGTCATTGAGCCTCTGCTTAGAGGAGTTTTGATCAAATCTTAAACACAAAAAAAATGAAAAAAAAAAAAGGTCGAGTTAAGTTGTGAATGGGTGTCTACGTCTTTGAGCAATTTCTGTTTCACAAAAAATGTGCAAAGAGGGGCAGCTGTAGACATCCAATTTGGTCCAGACCAGGATCATTTGGGCCTGATCCAAATGGGTAGGTCCACCTTATTTTTTTATTATTATTTTGTATTTTATATTTTATTATTTTATTATTTTTATTTTATATTATATATTTTTTCTTTATTCTTATGTATTTATTATTTATTTATTATTACTATTTATTAATATATTTTTTTATTTTTTATTTTTATGTTAATATATATATTATTTATCTATTGTAATTTATCTAGTATTAATTTTATCTGTTAATATTTTGATTTATCTGATTTTTTTTCTTCTTTAATTGTCTATTAATTTTTTTTCTTTATTTGATTTTTTATTTTCTTTTTTTGATTTTTTTTAGCTGAAGATTGGATTGGTTTTGGAGGAATCCCACCGTGAATTGGGATTCAATCAGAGTCCATATTGAATTCAATGATTGAATCCCAATCTAAGGAGGAGTTGGGATTGATCAGAAACTCTTCTGATCAATCCCTATAAAAAGACCCACGGATCAAAGGAAAGAAACAAAGAAAAAGAGTTACTGGTTGAGAGAAAAGGCAGACACAGAGAAGTTTTAAAAGCTAAAAAAGTTTTGGTGCGTTTAGAAGAACTCTAGGAATCGATAGGAATTTTTGGAGATTTTTTTTTTGAAAAATTTTCAGATTTCGGTTGAATTTTTCGATGAAGATTCAACTTTTCGATGACTATTCTGGCCAAGTTTGAATTTTTCAGCCAACTTCCCAGTTTCCAACAACCATTTCCAGAAACCGATCAGTTTTTCGATGAACTTTCGACAAAAAACCCAGATTCCGACGAAAATTTTTAGAATTCGACAGGTATTCAACCGGAGTTCTTCGAGTTTTTAGAGAGAAATGAGAGAAGAGGAAGGAAGAGAGAGAGAGGGAAAGAGGGTTCTACTGAAAAAATGAAGGAATCAGCCTTATATTCCCTCCCAAAATGACGTTGTTTCTACATTAAGTAATCCAGAGGATCCGCGCGTTTTGCCAAGATCCGACCGGAGCGCCAACCCACGTGCGACCCGCATCTCAAGCCCTTAGCCGAGTGGAGCGACACCCCTGAGCCGCGTCTCTGAGCCATTTTTCTTCCTTAAGCCAAGCCGTTCTCAAGTTTTTTTTTTCGTTATTTATTTATTTATTATTATTATATTAGAATTGTTTAATATTTTTATTTTTATTTATTATTTATTTATTATTTTATTTTCTTTAAATAAAATTAAAAAAATATATTTTTGAGGAAAAGTTGAAAGTATCAATTTTTCTCGAAATTAAAGGTTTCCAAAAAATATTTTTTGAGAAAACTTGAAAGTATCAATTTTTCTTAAAAATAAATTTTCAAAAAAAAAAAGGTTTTGAGGAAAAGTTGAAAGTATCAATTTTCCTTGAAATTAAAGTTTCCAAAAAATATTTTTGGGGAAAAATTGAAAGTATCAATTTTCCTTAAAAATAAATTTTCAAAAAAAAGGATTTTTGAGGAAAAGTTGAAAGTATCAATTTTTCTCAAAATTAAAGTTTCAAAAGAATATTTTTGGGGAAAAGTTGAAAGTATCAATTTTCCCTGCACAAAAACAATCATTTTTTTTTAATGTTAAATAATCCGACGATGGAGCCTCTGCAAGTGAAACAGTAGTTTTCTTGTATACTCTTGAGGTGAGGGGATTTTTTCAATTTTTTGCTAAAAGTATTAGAGTCAATTGAAAATAATTTTCAATAATTAATTACCTGGTAAATTTTTAAGGCTTATTGGATAACACAAAATTAAGCTGGTACCATTTTTCGATGGGCGTTGTGAGGGTGCTATAACCTTCCTCATGTGTAACCGAACTCCTGAACCTTCTTCTGGTTAGTAGACCTGAACCTATTCTTTTAGGGACCCTTAAACTTAGGTGTTCCCTGTAAGAATAGATTCTTTAGGAGGCTAATCGCACCTAGATAAAAAAGATTGGTGGCGACTCCTTTAAGTCAATGTCTAGCGATAGATCCCCGGATCTAGACGTTATGACATATACTGAACAAGTTCAAATAGTTATGACTATTTGAACAATTATCTATGTAAAATCGTTATGACTTTTTATTTTATCACAAACAATTATTTCAATTCATAAAAGCTTATCAAAAATAAAATAATATTACTTTATTAATATTTCAAAAATTGATAAGTTAGAGATTTAAAAAATAAATCAATTTATCAAATTAGTTCAAATAATTATGGCCATTTGAATAATTATCCATTTTGAATCATTATGAACTTTTATTTTGTCATAAAATAATTGTTTTTATTATACAAGTCTATTAAAAATAAATAATATTAATTTATTAATATTTCAAAAATTAATAAGTAGGAGATCTAAAAAATAAAATTATTTATCGAACCAATCCAAATAGTTAGTACTATTTGCACAATTATATATTTCAAATTATTATAACCTTTTGCTATATCATAAAACAATTATTTCTGTCCATATAAGCTTATTCAAAATAAAAAATAATAATGTAATAATATTCTAAAAATTAATAACTAAGAGATTGAAAAAATAAATTTTTTTACTGAACTAGTTTAAATAGTTAAAGCTATATGAACAATTCTTTATTTCAAATTGTTATGACCTTCTATTTTGTTGTAAAACAATTTTTTCAATTCTTTCTAAGTTATTCGAAATAAAATAAAACAAAATTATTAATATTTCAAAAATCAATAAATAAGAGATTTAAAAATTAATTCTATTTGCCGAACCAATTTAAATAATTATAACTATTTAAACAATTATCTATTTCAAATTGTTATGACCTTTTGTCATAAAACAAATGTTTTTGTTCATATAAGATTATTTGGAATAAAATAATATTAATTTATTAATATTTTAAAAATTAATAAGTAAGGGATTTAAAAAATAAATTTATTTACTAAACCAGTTCAATTACTTAAAACTATTTAAACAGTTATTTATTTCAAATCGTTATGATAATTTGTTTTATTATAAAAATAATTGTTTCTATTCATATTATCTTATTTAGAATAAAATAATGCTAAATTAATATTCTAAAAATTAATAAGTAACAGATTTAAAAAATGAAACTGTTGGCTTGACTAGTACAAATACTTATAACTGTTTGAACAATTATCGATTTCAAATTACTAAGATTTTTTGTTTTATCATAAAACAATTATTTCTATTCATACAAACTTATTTGAAATAACATAATTCTAATTTTTTTAATATTCCAAAAATTAATAAGAGATTTAAAAAAAATGAATCTGTTTACTGAACAAGTTTAAATAGTTATGACTATTTGAACAATTATCTATTTCAAATCAGTATAACCTTTTGTTTTGCCATAAAATAATTTTTTCTATTTATACAAGCTTATTTCAAATAAAACAATGCAAATTTATTAGTATTCAGACAATTAATAAGTAAAAAATTTAAAAATAAATCTGTTTATGAAATAAATTCAAATAGTTATGACTATTTGAATAATTATTTATTTCAAATCATTATGACTTTTTGTTTTGTCATGAAACAATTGTTTTTGTTCATACAAGCTTAATCAAATTAAAATAATATTAATTTCTTCATATTTTGACAATTAATAAGTAAAAGATTTTAAAAATAATTATGTTTATCGAACAAGTTCAAATAGTTATAACTATTTGAATAATTATCTATTTCAAATCGTTATGACCTTTTGTTTCATCATAAAATAACTGTATCAGTTCATATAGGCTTATTCAAAACAAAATAATATTAATTTATTAATATTCTAAAAATTATTGAGTAAGAGGTTTAAAAAATGAATCTATTTACAAAATAAGTTCAAATAGTTATGACTATTTGAACAATTATCTATTTCAAATTGTTATGACCTTATGTTTTGTCACAAAACAATTGTTTCTGTTCATACAAGCTTATTTTGAATAAAATAAAAGAAAATTATTAATATTTCAAAAATTAATAAGTAAAAATTTAAAAAATAAATTTATTTTTTGAACACATTTAAATAGTTTTGACTATTTGAACAATTATCTATTTCAAAAAGTTATTACCTTTTATTTTGTCATAAACCAATTTTTTCTATTCATACAAGCTTATTCAAAACAAAGTAATACTAATTTATTAATATTCCAAAAATTAATAAGTAAAAGATTTTAAAAATAAATTAGTTTACCAAGCAAGTGCAAGTAGTTATGATCGTTTGACCAATTATTTATTTCAAATAGTTATGATCTTTTATTTTATCATAAAACAATTGTTTCTATTCATGCAAGTTTATAAGAAATAAAATAGTCCTAACTTATTAATATTCTAAAAATTAATAGGTAGGAGATTTAAAAAATAAATCTATTTACCGAACAAATTTAAATTGTCCTGTCCATTTGAATAGTTATCTATTTCAAATCATTATGAGCTTTTGTTTTGTCTTTAAACAATTGTTTCTATTAAGAAAGAATTATTCAAAATTAAAATAAGAGATTTAAAAAATAAATCTATTTATTGAACCAGTTCAAGTAATCATGACTATTTGAACAATTATCTATCACAAATTATTGTGATCATTATTTTGTCATAGAATAATTGTTTCTTTTCATACAAGCTTATTCGAATTAAAATAATACTAATTTAATAATATTCCAAAAATTAATAGGTAAGAAATTTAAAAAATATATGTATTTGTCAAACTAGTTCAAATAGTTAAGACTATTAGAACAAATATATGTTTTAAATCATTCTAACCTTTTGTTTAGTCATAAAACAATTATTTTAGTTCATACAAACTTATTCAAAATAAAATAATACTAATTTATTAACATTCAAAAAATTAATAAGCAAGAGATTTGAAAAAATAAATCTATTTATCAAATAAGTGAAAATAGATATGAATATTTAAACAATTATTAATTTAAAATCATTTAAACCTTTTGTTTTATCATAAAACAGTTGTTTAAGTTTATAAGAACTTATCCAAAATAAAATAATACTACTTTATTAATATTTCAAAAATTATTAACCTATCAAATTAAAATAATAGTAATTTAATAATGTTCTAAAAATTAATAATTAACAGATTTAAAAAATAGATGTGTTTGCTGAACTAATTCAAATATTTAAGACTATTAGAACAAGTATCTATTTCAAATCATTTTGACTTTTTGTTTAGTCATAAAACAATTATTTTCATTCATACAACCTTATTTAGAATAAAATAATATTAATTTATTAACATTCAAAAAATTAGTGAGCAAGAGATTTAAAAAATAAATCTGTTTACAAAATAGATTTAAAAAATAAAGCTTTGAAACCCTCCCTTGCTTTCGCTAACCAAGCACTTTTCAGTCCTGGATTGCTTCATTTACCTGTCCATACCTTCAGGGATAGCATAAGTGGAAAGATGCTATTTGAAAGACCATTGGGGCTGGGATCAAAACTTTATGACCCTCGGCTAGATCATATTACCGACTATCCATATCCAACTTCACCTAAGATCAGTCCCACTAGGAAAAAAGAGTCTTGCAAAGAAAAGGCCTGAGAAAGACCGGATTACTAAAAGTCAAAGGCAGAATGAAAAAGGCAAGCAACTGGCTCAAATAGAGAGAATGAAGGTTTAAATGTACAATTTAAACAAAATATCATAATAATTTGAAATAGATAATAGTTCAAATGGACATGACTATTTGAACTTATTTGATAAATAGATTTCTTTTTTAAATCTGCAACTCATTAATTTTATAATATTAATAAATTAGTACTATTTTTTTAATAAACTTGTATGAATAGAAATAATTATTTTATGAGAAAACAAAAGATCATAACAATTTGAAATAAATAATTGTTCAAATAGTTATAACTATCTCAACTCACTCGATAAATAGATTTATTTTTTAAACTTTTTACCTATTAATTTTTGGAATTTTAATAAATTAGTATTATTTTATTCTGAATAAACCTATATGAATAAAAACAAATGGTTTATGACAAAACTAAAGGTCATGAGAATTTGAAATAGATAATTATTCAAATAGTCATAACTATTTGAACAAGTTAAGAAAACATATTTATTTTTTAAATTTTTACTTATTAATTTTTGGAATATTGATAAATTTATATTATTTTCTTTGAAATAAGCTTGCATTAACCGAACCAAATATTTTATGACAAAATAAAAGATCATAATGGTTTGAAATAAATAATTGTTTAGATAGTCATAACTATTTAAACTTATTTAGTAAACAAATTCTTTTTTAATTCTCTTATTAATTTTCAGAATATTAATAAATTAGTATTATGTTACTTCAAATAAGCTTATATGAGCTTAAACATTTTTTTTATTACAAAAGAAAAGGTCATAATGATTCAAAATAAATAATTATTCAAATAGTCATGAATATTTGAACTTATTCAATAAACATATTTATTTTAAAAATTTTTTACTTATTAGTTGTCTAAATATTAATAAATTAATATTATTTTAATCTAAATAAGCTTGTATGAATAGAAACAATTGTTTTATGACAAACAAAAAGTCATAACAAGTTGCAATAAATAATTATTCACATAGCCATAATGATTTTGAACTTGTTCGATAACAGATTTATTTTTTAAAAATCTTTTCATAATAGATTAATTTTGAACTGTAAAACATCTTTTCATGGAATGAAATATCCATCAAAGATGAGATTTTGGTTTAGCCGCTTATAGTTGATTACCATATGGGCTTTGCCACATTTTGTTCAAAATGGTTTCTAACCAAAAATGCTGGACTAGAATGAGGGCTATTTGTTTGTTCTATTAGCCATTTGCTAAGAAAATCAACTATTTGAATTTCAAATTCATCTATATCCTATTTGGTATAGATCATGAGTTTTACTCTAATGATCTTTGTTGGATCATTGATTTCTTGATCACAAAATCTAGGTCTTCTTTTCCAAAGCTTTAAAGGTTCTTTGCTAAAGTTTTCTTAAAGAATTTTGTATAACCAATGTTTTTCATTGATTACTTTGATTTCAGCTTGATTAGCTTCAAGAAAATAATCTTTATCACAAATGTTTTTATGATTTTTGATAAGAAGTATTTCTATAGATTGTTTATCTATAGTGAGAGAAAGGCTTTTGAAAGAAAAGGAAATTGGAAAATATTGATAAAGAAAATTATTTCCTAATAATATATCTCTATGCATATAAGGGAAACATATAATTTTTGGAATAATCAGTTTCTTGTTTTGAAAATATACAGGGATATTTTTGGCTTTAAAACCAATAAATTTGTATTATTTTATTCAAAATAAGCTTGTATGGATAGAAAATTTATTTTATGAGAAAACAAAAGGTTATAGCGATTTCAAATAGATAATTGTTCAAACCCTTATAATTATTTAAACTTATTCAATAAATAGATTTATTTTTTAAATCTTTGTATTATTAATTTTTGAATTATTAATAAATTAGTATTATTTTATTTCGAATAAGCTTATATGAACTAAAACAATTCTTTTAGGGCAAAACAAATTTAAAATAGCTAATTATTCAAATAGTTATAATTATTTGATCTAGTTTGGTAAACATATTTATTTTTTATATATTTCACTTATTAATTGTTGAAATATTCATATATTAGTATTATCTTAATCCAAATAAGCTTGTATAAGCAAAAATAATTATTTTATAAACAACAACAAGTTATAACGATTTAAAATAAATAATTGCTCAAATAGTCATAACTATTTTAACTGGTTTGAAAAATATATTTATTTTTAAATCTCTTATTAATTTTTGAAAAGTTAATAGATTAGTATTATTTTATTCCAAACAAACTTATATGAGCAAAAAACATTTGTTTTATGACAAAACAAAAGGTTATAACAATTTGAAATAGATAATTATCCAAATAGTCATAATTATTTGAACTGGTTAGCTAAACAAAATTATTTTTTAAAATCTTTTACTTATTAATTTTTGAAATATTAATAGATTCATTTTATTTTACTCCAAATAAGCTAGTACAAATTGAAAAAGTTATTTTATGACAAAACAAAATGTCATAAAGATTTGACATAGATAATTGTTCATATAATCTTAAATATTTGAACTAGTTAGGCAAACAAATTTATTTTTTAATTCTCTTAGTTATTAATTTTTGGAATATTATTAAATTACTATTATTTTATCTCGAATAAGCTTCTTTGAACAAAAATAATTGTTTTATGAGAAAACAATAGGTTATAACGATTTGAAGTACACAATTATTCAAATAGTGATAACTATTTGAACTAATTCGATAAACTGATTTATTTTTCAAGTCTCTTACTTATTAATTTTTTAAAGATTAATAAATTTGTATTATTTTATTATGAATATGCTTGATTGATAAAAAACAATTGTTATATGACCAAACAATTTGAAATAGATAATTATTGACATGGCTAGAATTATTTGAACTAATTCAGCAAACAATTTTATTTTTAAATCACTTATTAATTTTTGAAATATTTATAAATTAGTATTATTTTATTTTGAATAAGCTTGTATGAATTGAAACAATTGTTTTATGATAAAACAAAAGGTCATAACGATTTGAAAAAGATAACTATTTATATAGTCTTATCTATTTGAACTATTTCGACAAATAGATTTATTTTTTAAATCTCTTAGTTATTAATTTTTGGAATATTATTCAATTAGTATTGTTTTATTCTGAATAAGCTTATATAAACTGAAACAATTATTTTATAACAGAACAAAATGTTATAATTATTTGAAATAGATAATTGTTCAACTAGTAAATGGTTTAGTAAATAGATTTATTTTTTTAAATCTTCTATTTATTATTTTTTGAAATATTAATAAATTAGTATTATTTTACTCCAATAGGCTTGTATGACAAAAAGCAATTGTTTTATTGTAAAACAAAAGTTCATTATGATTTGAAATAGATAATTGTTTGAACATTAATAAATCAATATTATTTTATTTCTAATAAGCATGTATGAAGTAAAACAATTATTTTATGACTAAACAAAAGGTCAGAATGATTTGAAATAGATAATTGCTCTAATAGTCTTAACTATTTTGAATTGGTTCAGCAAAACATTTATTTTTTAAATCTCTTACTTATTAATTTTTAGAATATTATTACTTTAGCAATATTTTACTTTAAATAAGCTTGTATGAACGAAACAATTGTTTTATGACAAAACAAAGATGATAACAATTTGAGATAGATTATTGTTCAAATAGTCATAACTATTTGAACATGTTAAGAAAACATATTTATTTTTAAAATTTTTACTTATTAATTTTTAGAATATTAATAAATTTATATTATTTTCTTTGAAATAAGCTTGCATGAACATAACCAATTGTTTTATGACAAAATAAAATGTCATAATATTTTGAAATAGATAATTGTTTAGATAGTCATAACTATTTGAATATGTTTGGTAAATAGATTCATTTTTTTATTCTCTCAATCATTAATTTTAGGAATATTAATAAATTAGCATTATTTTATTTCAAATAAGCATATTTGAACTAAAACAATTGTTTTATTACAAGACAAAATGTCATAATGATTTGAGATAGATCATTATTCACATAGCCATGACTATTTAAACTTGTTTGGTAAACATATTTATCATTTAATTCTTTTACTTATTAATTGTCAAAATATTAATAAACTAATATTATTTTAATCCAAAAAACCTTGTATAAATAGAAACAATTGTTTTATAATAAAACAAAAAGTTATAACAAGTTGAAATAAATAATTGTTCAAATAGCCATAATGATTTGAACTTGTTCAATAAATAGATTTATTTTTTAAATCTTTAACTTATTAGTTCTCTTAATATTAATAAATTTGTATTATTTTATTCGAAATAAGCTTGTATGAATAGAAAAAAATATTTTATGACAAAACAAAAGGTTATAGCAATTTCAAATAGATAATTATTCAAATAGTCATAATTATTTAAATTTGTTTTGTAAACAAATTCATTTTTTAAATCTCTGAATTATTAATTTTTTGAATATTAATAAATTGGCACTATTTTATTTCAAATAAGCTTATATGAACTAAAATAATTCTTTTATAACAAAACAAAAAGTTATAACAATTTAAAATAAATAATTATTCAAATAGTCATGACTATTTGATCTAGTTGGGTAAACATATTTTATTTTTAAAATTTTTTATTTATTAATTACCAAAATATTAATAAATTAGTATTATTTTAATCCAAATATTGTATGAATAGAAACAATTGTTTTATAATAGAACAAAAAGTCATAATGATTTGAAATAAATAATTTGTCAAATAGTCATAACTATTTGAATTGATTTGATAAACAAATTTATTTTTTAAATCTCTTATTAATTTTTGAAATATTAATATATCAGTATTACTTTGTTCCAAACAAGCTTATATGAACAAAAAACATTTGTTTAATGACAAAACAAAAGGTTATAACAACTTGAAATAGATAATTGTACAAATAGGTATAATTATTTGAACTAGTTAGGTAAATAGAATTATTTTTTAAATCTCTTATTTATTAATTTTTAAAATATTAATAAATTCACTTTTTTTTATTTCTACTAACCTAGTATGAATTGAAAAAATTGTTTTATGACAAAACAAAAGGTCATAACATTTTGAAATAGATAATTGCTCATTTAGTTCCATATATTTGATCTAGTTCGGCAAACAAATTTATATTTTAATTCTCTTAGTTATTATTTTATTCCAAATAAGCTTATATGAATAGAAATAATGATTTTATGATAGAACAAAAGGTTATTATGATTTGAAGAATACAATTGTTCAAATAGTCATAACCATTTGAATTGGTTAGATAAATAGATTTATTTTTTAAATCTCCTACTTACTAATTTTTGAAAGATTATTTTTTTCTAAAAAAACTCGAATGATCAAAAACATTTGTTATATGAGCAAACAAAAGGTTAAAAATTATTTGAAATAGATAATCATTGAAATAGCCATAATTATTTGAAATGATTCAGTAAATAGATTCACTTTTTAAATCACTATACTTATTAATTTTCAAAACATCAATAAATTTATATTATTTTATTTTGAATAAGCTTTTATGAACTAAGATGATTATTTTATGACAAAACAAAAGGTCATAACGATTTGAACTAGGTAATTGTTCATATAGTCTTAGCTGTTTGAATTGCTTCAGCAAACAAATTTATTTTCTAAATCTCTTAGTTATTAATTTTTAGAATATTATTAAATTAATATTATTTTATTTTGAATAAGCTTATATGAACTGAAGTAATTATTTTATAATCAAACAAAAGATTATAATGATTAGAAATAGGTAATTATTCAAATAGGAACTACTTTGGTAAATAGATTTATTTTTTAAATCTCCAACTTATTAATTTTTGAAGTTTAATAAAATAGTATTATTTTATTTTGAATAGGTTGTATGATAGAAAACAATTATTTGATGACAAAAATATATAATCGTTGAAATAGATATAATTATTTGAAATGATTTGGTAAATAAATTCACTTTTTAAATCACTATACTTATTAATTTTCAAAATATTAATAAATTTATATTATTTTATTTTGAATAAGCTTGTATGAACTAAGACGATTATTTTATGACAAAACAAAAGGTCATAATGATTTGAACTAGGTAATTGTTCATATAGTCTTAGCTGTTTGAATTGATTCAACAAACAAATTTATTTTTTAAACTCTTAGTTATTAATTTTTAGAATATTATTAAATTAGTATTATTTTATTTTGAATAAGCTTATATAAACTGAAGCAATTATTTTATAATAGAACAAAAGGTTATATATGATTTGAAATAGATAATCGTTGAAATAGCCATAATTATTTGAAATGATTTGGTAAATAGATTCACTTTTAAATCACTATATTATTAATTTTCAAAAATTAATAAATTTATATTATTTTATTTTGAATAAGCTTGTATGAACTAAGATGATTATTTTATGATAAAACAAAAGGTCATAATGATTTGAACTAGGTAATTGTTCTTATAATCTTAGTTGTTTGAATTGCTTCAACAAACAAATTTAATTTTTTAAATCTCTTAGGTATTAATTTTTAAAATATTATTAAATTAGTATTTTTTATTTTGAATAAGCTTATATGAACTGAAGCAATTATTTTATAATAGAACAAAAGGTTATAATGATTTGAAATAGGTAATTATTCAAATAGGAACTACTTCGGTAAATAGATTTATTTTTTAAATCTTCTACTTATAAATTTTTGAAGTTTAATAAATTAGCATTATTTTATTTTGAATAGGCTTGTATGATAAAAAAACAATTAATTTATGACAAAAAAAGTTCATAACAATTTGAAATAGATAATTTTTAAAATGACTATAATTATTTGAACTGATTCGGTAAACAGATTCACTTTTTAACTCACTCACTTATTAATTTTTGGAATATTAATAAATTTTTTTTTTCATTTTAAAAAATCTTGTAAGAATTGAAACAATTGTTTTAGTACAAAAAAAAAGATCATAAGGATTTTAAATATACAATTGTTGAAATAATTGCAACTATTTGAATTTATTTAGAAAATATATTTATTTTTTTAAATCTATTGGTTATTAATTTTTGAAATATTAATAAATTAGTATTATTTTAGTTTGGATAAGCTTTTATGAACTGAAACAATTATTTTATGTCAAAATAAAAGGTCATAACAATTTTAAATAAGTAATTGTTCAAATAGTCATAACTGTTTGAACTTGTTTAGTAGACAGATTTATTTTTTCAAATCTCTTGCCTATGAAATTTTCAAATGTTAATATATTAGAATTATTTTATTTCAAATAAGCTTGTATGATATGAAACAAATATTTTATGACTAGTTAGAATGATATGAAATAGATAATTATTCTAATAGTTTTAACTATTTGACTGGTTCAAAAAACACATTCATTTTTTAAATCTCTTACTTATTAATTTTGAAAATATTATTAAATTAGTATTATTTTTAACTGAATAAGCTTCTACAATAAAAAACAATTGTTAAATGACAAAACAAAGATCATAACGATTTAAGATTAATAATTGTTCAAATAGTAATAACTATTCGAACTGATTTGGTAAGCATATTTATTTTTTAGATTTTTTACTTATTAATTGTCAAAATATTAATAAATTAGTATTATTTTATTTCGAATAAACTTGTATGATAAAAAACAATGGTTTTTATAACAAAACAAAAGGTCATAATGATTTGAAATAGATAATTGTTCAAATGGCCATAATTATTTTAACTAATTTGGTTAACATATTTATTTTTTAAATCTCTTACTTATTAATTTTGGAAATATTAATAAATTAGGATTATTTTATTTCATATATGCTTGCATTAACTAAAAAAATTGTTTTATGACAAAACAAAATATCAGAATGATTTTAAATAGACAATAGTTCAAATAGTAATAACTGTTTGTATTTGTTCAGTAAATAGTTTTAAAATCTCTTTATTATTAATTTTTGAATGTTAATAAATTAGTATTAATTTATTCCAAATAAGCTTGTATGAACTAAAACAATTGTTTTATGACTAAATAAATAATCAGAACAATTTGAAATAGATAATTGTTCTAATAGTCTTAACCTTTTGAACTAGTTCAATAAAGAAATTGATTTTTTAAATCTCTTATTAATTTTTTAAATATTATTAAATTTGTATTATTTTAATCCAAATAAACTTGTACGAATAAAATAATTATTTTATGATAAAACAAAAGGTCATAACGAATTGAAATTGATAATCATTCACATAGTCTTAGCTATTTGAACAAGTTCGACAATTTGATTTATTTTTTAATTTTCTTGGTTATTAAATTAGTATTATTTTATTCTAAATGAAATAGTATGAATAGAACCAATTATTTGATGATAAAATAAAATGTTATCATGATTTGAAATAGATAATTATTCAAATAGTCAACACTATTTAAAATGTTTTGATCAATAGATTTACTTTTTAAATCTCTTACTGATTAATTTTTTAAATATTAATAAATTAGTATTATTTTATTTCAAACAAACTTATATGAACAAAAACAATTGTTTTATGACAAAACAAGAAGTAATAACGATTTGAAATAAATAATTGTTCAAATAGTTGTAATTATTTGAACTTGTTTGGTAAATATAATTATTTTTTAAATTTCTTACTTATAAATTTTTGTAATATTAATAAATTAGTTTTATTTTTTTTCAAATAAACTTGTACAAGCTGAAATAATTGTTTTATGACAAAACAAAAGCTCATAATAATTTGAAATAGATAATTATTCATATAATCTTTACTATTTAAACTGTTTGACAAACAGATTTATTTTTTAAATCTCTTAGTTATGAATTTTTAGAATATTATTAAATTAGTATTATTTTATTCCAAGTAAACTTGTATGAACAAAAATAATTACCTTATGATAGAACAAAAGGTCATAACAATTTGAAATAGATAATTGTTCAAACAATCATAACTATTTGAATTAGTTTGGCAAACATATTTATTTTTTAAATCTCTTGTTAATTCTTAAAATATTAATAAATTGGTTTTATTATATTTCAAATAAGTTTGCACTTTGAAAAAACAATTATTTTATGATAAAACAAAAGGTAATAACGATTTTATTTCAAAGAAGCTTGTATGCTAAAAAATAATTATTTTATGACAAAAATAAAGGTAATTACGATTTGAAATAGATAATTGTTCAAATGGTCATTTGAACTGACTGGGTAAACTAATTTTTTTAAACCTCTTACCTATTAATTTTTAAATATTAATAAAGTAGAGTTATTTTATTTTGGACAAGCTTTTATTAACTAAAACAATTATTTTATTAGAAAACAAAAGTTTATAGTGATTTTAAATAGATAATTGTTCAAATAATCATAACTATTTTAAGTTGTTCAATAAACAGATTAATTTTTTCAAATCTTCTGCTTATTAATTTTTTGAATGTTAATAAATTAGTATTATTTTATTTTGAATAAGCTTGTATGAATTGAAACAATTATTTTATGACTAAACAAAAGGTCAAAATGATTTGAAATAGATAATTATTCTAATAGTCTCAACTATTTAAACTAATTCAACAAACACATTTATTTTTTAAACTTCTTACTTATTAATTTTTTAAATATTATTAAATTAGTATTATTTTTATCTGAATAAGCTTGAATGATCAAAAACAATTGTTTTATGACAAAGCAAATATCAAAACGATTTGAGCTTGATATTTGTTCAAATAGTCATAACTATTTGAACTAGTTCAGAAAATAGCTTTAGTTTTCAAATCTCTTGCTTAATAATTTTTTAAATATTAATAAAATAGTATTATTTTATTTTGGATAAGTTTTTATGAACTGAAATAATTGTTTTTTGACAAAACAAAATGTCAAAATGATTTTAAATAGATAATTGTTCAAATATTCATATCTATTTGAACTTATTTGATAAACAGATTTATTTTTTTAAGTTGCTTCCTTATTAATTTTTTGAATATTAATAAAATAGTATTATTTTATTTCGAATAAGTTTGTATGAATTGAAATAATTATTTTATAAGTAAACAAAAGGTCAAAACAATTTGAAATAGGTAACTATTCTATTAGTCTTAACTATTTAAACTAATTGGGCAAACATATTTATTTTTAAATTTTTTTATGTATTAATTTTTGGAATATGATTAAATTAGTATTATTTTAATCCAAATAAGCTTGTATGAAAAGAAAAAATTATTCTATGACAAAATAAAGATCATAATGATTTGAGATAGATAACTATTCAAATAGTCATAACTATTTGAACTAGCTCGATAAACAATAAATTTAGATTCTAAATCTCTTATTAATTTCCAAAATATTAATAAATCGATACTATTTTAATTTTAAATAATTTTGTATGAACAAAAACAATTGTTTTATGACAAAACAAAAGGTTATAATGATTTGAAATAGATAATTGTTCAAATGGACATGACTATTTGAACTTATTTCGTAAACGGATTTATTTTTTAAATCTCCTACCTATTAATTTTAGAATATTAATAAATTGGTACTATTTTATTACGAATAAGCTTGTATGAATAGAAAAAATTGTTTTATGACAAAATAAGAGATCATAACTATTTGAACTAAATAATTGTTCAAATAGTCATAACTATTTGAGCTTGCTCGATAAACATATTTATTTTTTAAATCTTTTACTTATTCATTTTGGAATATCAATAATTAGTATTATTTTGTTTCAAATATGCTTGTATGATGAGAAACAATTGATTTATGACAAAACAAAATGTCTCACTATTTGAAATAGATAATTGTTCAAATAGTCATAACTAATCATGTTCTATAAACAGATTCATTTTTAAAATTTTTACTTATTAATTTTTGAAATATTAATAAATTTATATTATTTTATTCAAAATAAGCATGAATGAACAGAAACAATTGTTTTATGATGAAAAAAGGTCATAACGATTTGAAATAGATAAATGTTCAAATAGTCATATCTATTTAAACTTGTTCTATAAACAAATTCATTTTTTAAATCTTTTACTTATTAATTGTCTAAATATTAATAAATTTGTATATTTTATTTGAAATAAGCTTGTATGAATAGAAGAAATTTTTTAGGACAAAACAAAAGGTTCTAGCGATTTGAAATAGATAATTGTTCAAAGAGCCATAGCTATTTGAACTTATTTAGTAAATAGATTCATTTTTTAAATCTCTCAGTAATTAATTTTTGGAATATTAATAATTAGAATAATTTGATTTCAAATAAGCTTAAATGAACTAAAATAATTTTTTTATGACAACATAAAAGATCATAACGATTTGAAATAGATAATTATTCAAATAGTCACGACTATTTGAACTTATTTAGTAAATAGATTTATTTTTGAAACTTTTACTTATTAAGTGTCTAAATATTAATAAATGTCTATAATTTTAATTGAATATGCTTGTATGAAGAGAAAAAATTTATTTTATGAAAAAACAAAAGGTTATAGCGATTTGAAATAGGTAATTGTTCAAATAGTCATAACTATTTAAACTTGTTTGATAAACCGATTTAGTTTTTAAATGTCTCTCTTATTAATTTTTAGAATATTATTAAATTAGAATTATGTTATTCCGTATAAGCTTGTATGAACAGAAATAATTGTTTTATAACAAAACAAAATGTCATAACAATTTCAAATAAGTAGTTGTTCAAACAATCATAACTATTTGCATTGGTCAAGTCAATAGATTCATTTTTTAAATTCATTACTTATTAATTGTTGAATATTAATAAATTAGGATTACTTTATTCTAAATAAGATTGTATCAATAGAAACAATTACCTTATGACAAAGCAATGGTCATAACGATTTGAAATAAAATGATTGTTCAAATTGTTATAACTAATTAAATTAGTAAATAGTTTTATTTTTTAAATGTCTTATTAATGTTCAAAATATTAAAAAATTAATATTATTTTATTCTAAACAAATTTATATGAACAAAAACATTTGTTTTACAACAAAACAAAAGGTCATAATGATTTGAGATAGATAAATATTCAAATAGCCTTAACTATTTAAATTGGTTTGGTAAACAAATTTATTTTTTAAATCTCTTAGTTATTAATTTTCATAATATTATTAGATTACTATTGTTTTATTCTGAATAAGCTTGTATGAACATAAATAATTGTTTTATGACAAAATAAAAGGCTATAAAGATTTGAAATATATAATTATTCAAACAGTCATACTTATTTAATTGGTTCAATAAATAGATTTATATTTTAAATCTCCTACTTATTAAATTTTGAAATATTAATAATTTAGTATTATTTTATTTTGAATAGGCTTGTATGATGAAAAACAATTGTTTTATGACAAAAAAAGTTCATAACAATTTGAAAGAGAAAATTGTTCGAATTGCCATAATTATTCGAATTGATACAATAAACTGATTTATCTTTTAAATCTCTAACTTCTCAATTTTTAAAATATTAACAAAGTAATACTATTTTATTTTGGAACAATTATATATTGATAAAACACAAGGTCATAATGATTTTAAATCAAAAATTGTTCAAATAGTCATAACTATTTGAACTTATTCGATAAACAAATTTATTTTTTAAAATTTTTTACTTATAATTTTATGAATTTTAATAAAATACTATTATTTTATTTTGAATAAGCATGTATGAACTAAAACAATTATTTTATGACTAAATAAAAGGTCAAAACGATTTGAAATAGACAATTGTTCTAATAGTCCTAACTATTTGAACTGGTTCAGCAAATATATTTATTTCTTAAATATCTTATTAATTTTTAGAATATTATTTGTTTAGCAATATTTTACTTTGAATAAGCTTATATGAACAAAACAATTGTTTTATGACAAAACAAGTTCATAATGATTTGAAAGAGCTTATTGTTCAAATAGTCATAAATATTTGAACTGGTTCGGTAAACAGATTTAGTTTTTAAATTTCTTATTAATTTTTGAAATATTAATAAACTAGTATTATTTTATTATGAACAATTTTGTATGAATAAAAATAATTGTTTTGCGACAAAACAAAATGTCATAACGATTTGAAATAGATAATAGTTCAAATGGACATGATAGAACTTGTTCAGTAAAGAACTTTATTTTTTAATTCTCCAACTCATCAATTTTATAATATTAATAAATTAGTATTATTTTATCCAAATAAACTTGTATGAATAGAAACAAGTGGTTTTTGACAAAACAAAAGATAATAATGATTGGAAATAAATAATTGTTCAAATAGTCATAACTATTTAAACTCGATTTGTAAACAGATTTAAATTTTAAGTCTTTTACTTATTAATTTTTGGAATAAATAAATTAATATTATTTTATTCTAAATAAGATTCTATGAATAGAAACAATTGGTTTATGACAAAATAAAAGGTCATAATGATTTGATATAGATAATTGTTCAAATAGTCATAACTATTTGAATGTGTTCAAAAAATAGATTTATTTTTTTAATTTCTACATATTAATTTTTGGAACATTACTAAATTTATATTATTTTATTTGAAATAAACTTGCATGAACAGAATCAATTATTTTATGACAAAATGAAAGGTCTTAATATTTTGAAATAGAAAATTATTCAGATAGTTATAACTATTTAAACTTATTCAATAAATAGATTTTTTTAAATTCTCTTACTCATTAATTATTGGAATATTAATAAATTAGTATTATTTTACTTCAAATAAGCTTATTGGTATTGAAACGATTATTTTATTATAAAAGAAAAGGTCATAATGATTTGAAATATTTATAATTATTTGAACTGGTTTGGTAACTAGAATTATTTTCTAAATCTCTTACTTATAAATTTTTGAAATATTAATAAATTATTTTATTCTATTCCGAATAAGCTTGTATGAGCTGAAATAATTGTTTTATGACAAAACAAAAGGTCATAATAATTTGAAATAAATAATTATTCATATAGTCTTAACCGTTTCAATTGGTTCAACAAATGTACTTATGTTTTTATTCTCTTACTTATTAATTTTCAATATTTTACTAAATTAGTATTATTTTATTTTAAATAAGCTTGTATGAACAAAAACAATTCTTTTATGATAAACAAAAAGTTATAACAATTTGAAATAGATAATTGTTCAAATAGTTATGACAATTTGAACTAGTTTGGTAAACAAATTTATTTTTTGAATCTCTTATTAATTCATGAAATATTAATAAATTAGTGTTATTTTATTTCAAATAAGCTTGTATATTGAAAAATAATTGTTTTATGATATCAAAAGGTAATAACAATTTGAAATAAAATAGTTGTTTAAATGGCCATAATTATATGAACTAATTAAGTAAACTAATTTATTTTTTAAATCTCTTATTAATTTTTGAAATATTAATAAAGTAGTATTATTTTATTTAAATAAGCTTTTATGAACTAAAACAATTGTTTTATGACAAAACAAAAGGTCATAACGAATTTAAATAAATAATTGTTCAAATAGTCATAACTTTTTTAATTTATTCATCAAACAAATTTATTTTTTCAAATCTCTTGTTTATTAATTTTTTGAATGTTAAAAAATTTGTGTTATTTTATTCCAAATAAGCTTATATGAGCTGAAACAATTATTCTGTGATTAAACAAAATGTCAAAATGATTTCAAATAGATAATTATTCTAATAGTCTTAACTATTTGAATTGGTTTGACAAATATATTTATTTTTTAAATCTCTTATTATTTTTGAAATATTTGAAAATTATAATTATTTTTATCTAAATAAGCTTGTATGATCTGAAACAATTGTTTCATGAGAAAACAAAGATCATAACGATTTGAGATTGATATTTGTTCAAATAGTCATAACTATTTGAGTTAGTTAGGAAAATAGTTTTAGTTTTTTAATCTCTTCCTTATTAATTTTTGAAATATTAATAAAGTGGCATTATTTTATTTCGGATAAGTTTTTATAAATAGAAACAATTGTTTGATGACAAAAAAAAAGGTCATAATGACTTTAAATAGATAATTATCCAAATAGTAAAATCTATTTAAACTTGTTTGGTAAATAGATTTATTTTTTTTAAATCTCTTGCTCATTAATTTGTCGAATGTTAATACATAAGTATTATTTTTTCTGAATAAGTTTGTATGAACTAAAATAATTATTTTATGACTAAACAAAAGGTTAGAATGATTTGAAATATATAATTGTTTTAATAGTCTTAACTATTTAAATTGGTTGACAATACATTTATTTTTTAAATCTCTTATTAATTTTTGAAATATTATTAAATTAGTATTTTTTTAACCCAAATAAGCTTGTATGAAAAGAAACAATCATTTTATGACAAAATAATACCGATGTGAGATAGACAGTTGTTTAAATAATGATAACTATTTGAACTATTGTAGTAAAGAGATTTAGTTTCTAAATCTCTTATTAATTTTTAAAATATTAATAGATCATTAATATTTTATTTTGAATAAATTTGCATGAACGGAAACAATTGTTTTATGATAAAACAGAAGGTCATAATGATTTGAAATAGATAATTTTTCAAATGGACATGACTATTTGAACTTGTTTGGTAAACAAATTTATTTTTTAAATCTCTTTCATATTAATTTTTTGAATATTAATAAATTAGCATTATTTTATTATGAATAAACTTGTATGAATAGAAACAATTGTTTAATGCCAAAACAAAAGATCATATCTATTTGAAATAAATAATTGTTTAAATAGTCATAATTATTTGAACTTGCTCGGTAAATAGATTTATTTTTTAAATCGTTTACTTACTAATTTTTGGAATATTAATAAATTAGTATTATTTTATTTCAAATATGCTTGTATGAACAAAAATAATTGGTTTATGAAAAAACAAAGGGTTATAACTATTTGAAATAGATAATTGTTTAAATAGCCACAACTATTTGAACAAGTTCCAAAAATAAATCTATTTT
The DNA here is from genome assembly GCF_047325235.1 of Durio zibethinus. NCBI lineage: Eukaryota > Viridiplantae > Streptophyta > Magnoliopsida > Malvales > Malvaceae > Durio > Durio zibethinus. Next base: position 10,870,010 of record NC_143180.1, on the reverse strand, counting down.
TTAAAATTTTACTTATTCATTTTTTAGAATATTAATAAATTTATATTATTTTATGCAAAATATGCTTTTATTAACAAAAATGATTGTTTTATGATAAAACAAAATGTTATAATGATTTGAAATAGATAAGTATTCAAATAGTAATAACTATTTGAACTTGTTTGATAAATAAATTCATTTTTTAAATCTCTTACTCATTAATTTTTGGAATATTAATAGATTAGTATTATTTTATTTTGAATAAACTTATATGAACTGATACAATTGTTTTTATGACAAAACAAAAGGTCATAATGATTTGAAATAGATAATTATTCAAATAGTTATGACTATTTGAACTTGTTCAATAAATATATATTTTTAAAAAATATTTTACTTATTAATTGTCAAAATATTAATAATTTAATATTATTTTATCTTGAATATGCTTGTATGAACAAAAACAATTGTTTTATGACAAAAAAAAGTCATAATGATTTGAAATAAATAACTGTTCAAACAGTCATAACTATTTGAACTTATTCAGTAAATAGATTTATTTTTTAAATCATTTACTTATTAATTGTCTAAATATTAATAAATTTGCATTATTTTAATTGAAATAAGCTTGTATGAATTGAAAAAATTATTTTATAAAAAACAAAAGCTTATAGCGATTTGAAATAGGTAATTGTTCAAATAGTCATAACTATTTGAACTTGGTCGATAAACATATTCAATTTTTAAATATCTTAGTTTTTAATTTTTAGAATATTAATAAATTAAAATTATGTTACTCTGATTAAGCTTGTACGAATAGAAACAATTATTTTGTGATAAAATAAAAGGTGATAATGATTTGGAATAAATTATTGTTCAAACAGTAATAACTATTTGCACTGGTCAGGTCAACAAATTCAATTTTTAAATCTATTACTTATTAATTTTTAGAATATTAATAAATTAGCATTACTTTATTTCAAATAAGACTGTATCAATTGAATCAATTATTTTATGACAAAACAAATGGTCATAACTATTTGAAAAAAATAATTATTCAAATTGTTATAACTAATTAAATTGATTTGGTAAACAAATTTATTTTTTAAATCTTTTATTAATTTCTAAAATATTAATAAATTAAATTATTTTATTCCAAACAAACTTATATGAACAAAAACATTTGTTTTACAAGAAAACAAAAAGGTTATAACAATTTGAAATAGATAATTATTCATATAGCCTTAACTATTTGAACTGGTTTGGTAAACAAATTTATTTTTTAAATCTCTTAGTTATTAATTTTCATAATATGATTATATTAGTATTATTTTATTTCAAATAAGCTTGTATGAACATAAATAATTGTTTTATGACAATAGAAAAAGTTATAACGATTTGAAATATATAATTGTTCAAATAGTCATAACTATTTATACTGGTTTGGTAAATAGATAATTTCCTACTTATTAATTTTTGAAATATTAAAAACTTAGTATTATTTTATTCCGAATAGGCTTGTATGATGAAAAAAAATTGTTTTATGGAAAAACAAAACTTCATAAAGATTTTAAATAGATAATTGTTCAAATGGCCATAACTATTTGAACTAATTCGATAAACTGATTTATTTTTTAAATCTCTAACTTCTCAATTTTTGAAATATTAATAAATTAATAATATTTTATTTTGGATAAACTTTTATAAAATAAAACAATTGTTTTATGATAAAACAAAAAGTCATAACGATTTTAAATAGATAATTATTGAAAGAGTTATAACTACTTGAATTTATTCGGTAAACAGATTTATTTTTTTAAATTCTTTGCTTATTAATTTTTTGAATGTTAATAAAATATTATTATTTTATTTCAAATAAGAATGTATGAACTAAAACAATTATTTTATGACTAAATAAAAGGTCAGAATGATTTGAAATAGATAATTGTTCTAATAGTATTCACTATTTGAACTGGTTCGACAAACACATTTATTTTTTAAATCTCTTACTTATTAATTTTTATAATATTATTAGTTTTGCATTATTTTTCTTTGAATAGGTTTGTATGAATAGAAACAATTGTTTTATGAGAAAACAAAGATCTTATTGATTTGAGATAGATAATTGTTCAAATAGTCATATCTATTCGAATTGGTCCAGTAAACAAATTTAGTTTTTAAATCTCTTATTAATTTGTGAAAAATTGATAAATTAGCATTATTTTATTTTAAATAATTTTGTATGAATAGAAATAATTATTTTATGACAAAACAAAATATCATAATGATTTAAAGTAGATAATAGCTTAAATGGACATGACTATTTGAACTTATTTTGTAGACAGATTTATTTTTTAAATCTTAAATTTATTAATTATTTAAATATTAATAAATTAGTATTATTTTATTTTGAACAAACTTGTATGAATAGAAACAAGTGTTTTATGACAAAATAAAAGATCATAACAATTTGAAATAAATAATTGTTTAAATACTTATAACTATTTGAACTTGCTCAATAAACAAATTTATTTTTTGAATCATTTACTTATTAATTTTTGGAATTTTAATAAATTAGTATTATTTTATTTTGAATAAGCTTTTATTAACAAAAACAATTGGTTCATGATAAAACAAAAGGTCATAATAATTTGAAATAGATAATTATTTAAATAGTCATAACTATTTGAATGTGTTCAAAAAATAGATTTATTTTTTAAACTTTTACTTATTAATTTTTGAAATATTAGTAAATTTATATTATTTTACTCAGAATAAGCTTGTATGAATAGAAACAATTGTTTTGTGATAAAACAAAAGATCATAATGATTCAAAATAGATAATTGTTGAAATAGTGATGACTATTTGGACTTATTTAGCAAACAAATTCATTTTTTAAATCTCTTGCTCATTTTATTTCAAATAAGCATATATGAACTACTAAAATTATTTTATGATGAAACAAAAGGTCATAATGATTTGAAATAGATAATTATTCAAATAGTTAGTACCATTTGAACTTGTTTAGTAAATATATTTATTTTTTTAAATCTTTTACTTATTAATTATCAAAATATTAATAAATTAATATTATTTTAATTTGAATAAGTTTGTATGAGCAAAAACAATTGTCTTATGACAAAATAAAAAGTCATAATGATTTGACATAAATAATTTCAAATAGTCATAACTATTTGAACTTATTTGGTAAACAGATTTGAAATAAGCTTGTATGAATAAAAAAATTATTTTATGACAAAAGAAAAGGTTATTGAAATTTGAAATAGATAATTGTTTAAATAGTCACAACTATTTGAACTTGTTTAGTAAACAAATTCATTTTTTAAATCTCTTACTCATTAATTTTTGGAATATTAATAAATTAGAATTATGCCATTTCGAATAAGCTTGTACAAATAGAAACAATTATTTTGTGACAAAAAAAAAAGGTTATAAACAATTTGAAATAGATAATTATTCAAATAGTCATAATTGTTTGTACTGGTTAGGCCAACAGATACATTTTCTAAATCTATTACTTACTAATTTTCAAAACATTAATAAATTAGCATTACTTTATTTCGAATATGACTATATGAACAAAAACAATTGTTTTATGATAAAACAAATGGTCATAAGGACTTCAAATAAATAATTGTTCAAATAGTTATAACTAATTAAACTGGTTTGGTAAACATATTTTATTTTTTAAATCTCTTATTAATTTTAAAATATTAATAAATTAATATTTTTTATTTTGAACAAACTTATATGAACAAAAACATTTGTTTTGTGACAAAACAAAAAGTAATAACAATTTGAAATAGATAATTGTTCAAATAGTCATAATTATTTGAACTAATTCAGCAAACATAATTTTTTTTAAATCTCTTGCTTATTAAATTTTTGAATATTAATAAATTAGTATTATTTTATTTCGAATAAGCTTGTATGAACTGAAATAATTATTTTATGACTAAACAAAAGGTCAAAATGATTTGAAATAGATAATTGTTTTAATAGTCTTAACTATTTGAGCTAGTTAGGCAAACATATGTATTATTTAAATCACTTACTTATTAATTTTTGGAATATTATTAAATTACAATTATTTTAATCTAAATACACTAGTATGAAAAGAAACAATTGTTTTATGACAATAAATATCATAACGATTTGAGATAGAGAATAGTTCAAATAGTCATAACTATTTGAACTAGTTCGGTAAACTAATTTAGTTTTTAAATCTCTTAATAATTTTTAAAATATTAATAAATTAGTATTATTTTATTTTGAATAATTCTGTATAAATAGAAACAATTATTTTATGACAAAACAAAAGGTCATAATGAATAGAAATAGATAATTATTCAAATGGACATAACTATTTTAACTCGTTTGTAAATAGATTTATTTTTTAAATATACTACCTATTAATTTGTAGAATATTAATAAATTAATATTATTTTATATGAAATAAATATGGATAGAAACAATTCTTTTATGACAAATTTACTCGGTAAATAGATTTATGTTTTAAATCTTCTACTTTTTAATTTTTGGAATAGTAATAAACTAGTATTATTTTACTTTGAATAAGCTTGTATGAACAAAAACAATCAATTTGTGGCAAAACAAATGGTCATAACTATTTAAAGTAGATAATTATTCAAATAGTCATAACTATTTGAAGGTGTTCTAAAAATAAATTTATTTTTGAAATATTTTACTTATTATTTTTTGGAATATTAATAAATTTATATTATTTTAATCAAAATAAACTTGTACGAATAAAAACAATTATTTTTTGACAAAACAAAAGATCATAATGATTTGAAATAGATAATTGTTCAAATAGTCATAACTATTTGAACTTGTTTAATAAATAGATTTGTTTTTTTAAATCTCTTGCTTATTAATTTTTGGAATATTAAAAAATTAGTATTATTTTATTTTGAATAAACCTATATGAATTGATACAATTTTTTTATAACGAAACAAAAGGTCATAACGATTTGAAATAGATAATTATACATATAGTTATGACTATTTAACTTGTTCAGTGAACATATTTATTTAATTTTTTTTTACTTATTAATTTTATAATCTTTTATTTATTAATTGTCGAAAAATTATTTTACGACAAAATACAATATTATAACTATTTGAAATAAAGAATTATTCATACAGCCATAACTATTTGAATTGGTTTGACAAATAAATTTATTTTTTAAATCTCTTAGTTATTAATTTTCAAAATATTATTGCATTCTTATTTTATTCCAAATAACTTGTATGAACAAAAATAATTATTATTAAAATGGCTATAATTATTTGAACTAATTCAATAAACTGATTCATTTTTTAAATGTCTAACTTATCAATTTTTGAAATATTAATAAAGTGATATTATTTTATTTCGAATAAGCTTTTATGCACTAAAACAATTATTTTATGATAAAATAAAAGGTCATAATGATTTTAAATAGATAATTGTTGAAATAGTCATAACTATGTGAACTTATTTGGTAAACAAATTTATTTTTAAAATTTTTTTACTTATTAATTTTGTAAATGTTAATAAATTAGTATTTTTTATATTTTAAATAAGCATGTATGAATTGAAACAATTATTTTATGACTAAACAAAAGGTCAGAATGATTTGAAATACATAATTGTTCTAATAGTCTTAACTATTTGAACTGATTTGGCAAAAATATTTATTTTTTAAATCTTTATTAATTTTGAAATAGTGATAAATTGGTATTATTTTACTCTGAATAATTTTGTATGAATAGAAATAATTGTTTTACGATAAAACATAATGTCATAATGATTTGAAATAGATAATAGTTCAAATGGACATGACTATTGGAACTTATTTGGTAAAGATATTTACTTTCAAACATATTAACTTTTAGAATATTAACAAATTATATTATTTTACTCCGAATGAACTTGCTTGAATAGAAACAATTGTTTCATGATAAAATAAAAGATCATAATGATTTGAAATAAATAATTATTCAAATAGTCATAACTATTTGAACTCGCTTGGTAAACAAATTTATTTTTTAAATATTTTACTTATTAATTTTGGAATATTAATAAATTAGTGTTATTTTATTCTATATAAGCTCGTATGAATAAAAACAATTAGTTTATGACAAAACAAATTATCATAATGATTTGAAATAGATAATTGTTCAAATAGTCATAACTATTTGAATGTGTTCATAAAATATATTTATTTTTAAAATTTTTTATTTTTGAAATATTAATAAATTTATATTATCTTATTTGAAATAAGATTGCATGAATTGAATAAATTGTTTTATGACAAAACAAAAGATCATAATGTTTTGAAATAGATAATTATTCAGATAGTCATAACTATTTGAACTTGTTCGGTAAATAGATTCATTTTATTAATTCTTTTACTTATTAAATTATTAATATTTTATTTCAAATAAGCTTATATTAATTGAAACAATTGTTTTATTACAAAATAAAAGGTTATGATGATTTGAAATAGATAATTATTCAAATAGTCATGACTATTGGAACTTGTTCGATAAAAATATTTATTTTTTTAATCTTTTTACCTATTAATTGTCAAAATATTAATAAAATAATATTATTTTAATCCGAATAAGCTTGTATGAATAGAAACAATTGTTTTATGACAAAATAAAAAGTCATAACAATTTCAAATAGATAATTGTTCAAATAATCATAATAATTTAAACTTGTTCAGTAAATAGATTTATTTTTAAATCGTTTACTTATTAATTGTCTTAATATTAATAAATTTATATTATTTTATTTGAAATAAGTTGGTATGAATAGAGGAAATCATTTTATGACAAAACAATAGGTTATGGCAATTTTAAATAGATAATTATTCAAATAATCATAGTTATTTAAACTGGTTAAGTGAATAGGTTAATTTTTTAAATCTTTCATTTATTAATTTTTGAAATCTTAATAACTTAGTATTATTTTATTTCGAATAAGCTTATATAAACTGAAATAATTTTTTTATGACAAAAGAAAAGTCACAATGATTTGAAATGGATAATTATTCAAATAGTCATGACTATTTGATCTAGTTTGGTAAATATATTTATTTTTTAATTTTTTACTTATTAATTATCAAAAAATTAATAAATTAGTATTATTTTAATCCCAATAAACATGTATGAATAGAAATTATTGTCTTATAGTAGAACAAAAAGTCATAACAATTTGAAATAAATAATTACTCAATTAATCATCACCATTTGAACTCGTTTGATAAAAAGATTTATTTTTTAGATCTATTATTAATTTTTAAATTATTAATAAAGTAGTATCAATTTATTTGAAACAAACTTTTATGGACAAAAACATTTGTTTTATGATAAAACAAAAGGTCATTATGATTCGAAATAGATAATCGTTCAAATAATCATAATTATTTGAACTGGTTAGATAAGCATAATTATTTTTTAAATCTCTTACTTTTTAATTTCTGAAATATTAATAAATTCATTTTATTTTATTCTAAATAAGCTAGAGTGAATTGTAAAAATTGTTTTATGACAAAACAAAAGGTTATAATGATTTGAAATAGATAACTATTCATATAGTCTTAATTATTTGAACTGGTTTGGCAAACAAATTTATTTTTTAAATCTCTTAGTTATTAATTTTTGGAGTATTATTATATTAGTAATATTTTATTTTGAATAAGCTTGTATAAACATGAATAATTGTTTTATGATAGAACAAAAGATTTATTTTATAAATAACTGATTTAAACTATACATTTGTTTAAATAGTCATAACTAGTTAAAAGGGTTTGATAAATAGATTTATTTTTTAAATTTCTTACTTATTAACTTTGAAAGATTAATAATTAGTTTTAGTTTATTCTCGTCATAACGTCTAGATCCAGGGATCTATCACTAGACATTGACTTGAATGAGTCGCCACCAATCTTTTTTATCTAGGTGCGATTGGCCACCTAAGGAATCTAGCCTTTCAGGGGACACCTAAGTTTAAGGGTCCCTCAAAGAATAGGTTCGGGTCTACTAACTAGAACAAGGTTTGGGAGTTCGGTTACGTGTGAGGAAGGTTATAGTACCCTCACAATGCCCATCAAAAGATGGTACCAGCTTAATTTTGTGTTATCCGATAAGCTTTAAAAATTTACCAAGTAATTAGTTGTTGGAAATTGTTCTCAATTAACTCTAATACTTTTAGCAAAAAATTGAAAAAATTCCCTCACCTTAGGAGTATGCAAGAAAACTACTATTTCACTTGCAGAGGCTCCATCGTTGGATTATTTAACATTAAAGAAAATTCAAAAAAAAAAAAAAAGAAAAAAAATGATCGCTTTTGTACAAGGAAAATTGATACTTTCAACTTTTCCCCAAAATATCTTTTGAAACTTTAATTTCGAGGAAAATTGATACTTTCAACTTTTCCTCAAAAATATTTTTTGGAAACCTTAATTTCGAGAAAAATTGATATTTTTAACTTTTCCTCAAAAACCGTTTTAAAATTTTATTTTTAAGGAAAATTGATACTTTCAACTTTTCCTCAAAATATTTTTTTGGAAAGCTTATCTTCAAAGAAAATTGATACTTTCAACTTTTCCTCAAAAAATATTTTTTAGAAAGCTTATTTTCAAGAAAAATTGATACTTTCAACTTTTCCTCAAAAATATTTTTTTTTGAAATTTTATCATTTTATTTTTTTATTTTTTATTTTTGAATTCACTCAAAAAGTAATATATAAATAATAGGCAAAATAACAGAAAAAATATCAAAATAAATCACACCTCGACTCAGAATTGTAACTCGACTTCACACATAAAAGACTGTTCGACTTGTGGCTCAAGCTCCATTTGATGATGTAGGCTAGCGGCTCGGGTGGCAATGGGACACAGGCCGGGTGAACAAAAACATACAGGTCAATTGAATTTTTAGCCAACGAAACAGCATCGTTTCATGCAAAATATAAAAGCACAAAGATTTGCTGCTACCATCCAATTTTCAATTTCTGCCCCTTTTCTAAAGTTTTTAGAAATACACAGCTAAAAAGTCCCAAAGGTTTCTAGATTCTGATGCCAGTGTCGCCCTACGCCACCATCATTGGTCGTCGTCACCGACATCTATTGACCGCCGCTTCCTTGCCATCATCCAATTACCAGTTTGCTTTGAAACCTTTCGTTGAACTAGTCTTAGCCTTCTCTTTCGCGTATTCTAGCTGGAATTTACAAAAAATCTCGGAATTGGTGTAGATCCGAAATCAAAATTGTAGTTTCCCTTCCTCTCTATTGGTCTGATGCCGCTGCCTCTGGGTATGTTGTTCACATTTTCCTTGGTTGCCACCTCACCAATTTTTGAAGCTCCAAAACAAGCTAGATCAACCTTGATTGGGGATATTATGGAGAAAGTCTATCCTCTATTTCCTTTTTTTTTTTGATTACTTGTGTGAATCTGAGTTTGGGTGTCCAGCGCATTCGTGGCTTTGCTAAGGCATTATTAGTTGACGAAGAGGGATTCACAACACTGCGAGTTTCTATGGATGGAGAAGGAAACTGCTGATGCATTTGAGGTTTTGAGCAGCTATGATTGTGCATGGTTTTGCCACCTGATATGCCATCTTTGGTTCCAGATCCATAACATTGTTGTCAACAAGAAACTCATTCCAATTGGAGGCCAAAGCCTCATTATCAGAGACAAGTTGGTCCACCCATTCAGAAAAATCAAGAAAACCTAGATCTGTAGACCAAGAACCACTATTTTCTTTGTTGTAATGATTTGATATTGTATATTGAGGTAGTGCTGAATTTGACGATTGTGGTAATGGCAACGCTACAGCATTAGTTGGTGACACTTCACTATTGGTGGGTACACGAGTTTCATGGACCAAAGGCCTTGTCATCAATTCCCTTTCTGTGGATTCCGGTTGAGTGTCAGGCAACTTTAGATATGTCTCTTCCAAATGTGTTAAAACGACTGGTAAAGATGATGTCATTCCTCCAAACACCCCCAGGTTACTGGGCTACCTTGCACCTGATCTCTGAATGGATAAAGAAGGTCGTGCCTCTATGCTTGTCCTCAAATTTAAAATGAGGTGTCAATTGTTTGTCAAACAATGTTAGCTTAATTGGCATAGTTTATACAACAAAAAGAATCGAATCCGAAATTTTCACTGCCACCCAATTGGTTGACAGCCTCAACAAAGGCTTCGTGAAGTTCTGGAATTGTTGCTGGTTTGGTAGTTCACTCGTTGGGTTTTTGTGGCAAAAGTGGTGGTGAAGGTAAAGATAGTTCGTGGTTCTAGCCAGTTGGCTGATGGACTTTGGGGTGTGCTCAAGCAAAGTTGGTAGCGGGATCAGGGGAATTTTTTTTTGTCAGTTTCTAATCTTTGGATCTTTCTTCTTGTTGCTGCTCCTTAGCTTCTTGTAATTTTTGCAATAGAGTGATCAGCAATACAAGAGAAGGAACCAAAAGATCAACCAAACATTGTTCACGATTCAATTCCAACAATAAATCAGATGCAGAATTGTATTCAATATCCTCGTCAACAAGATAATCAAAAGACGAAGTAAACTGTAGGTCTCCTTTGGACCCAAGGCTAGTGACGAAGTAGTTTGAACACTGGTGAGAATTGAGTAAAAGAGGCCAGGAGTCCAACCATATATTGGCCAATAAGCAAGAGCTGATGCGACAAGTTGGCAAACGACTTCAAAACCAAGGGCAGAATCAGGATAGGGAAAGGATAAATCAGCTGCACAAGCTGTAAGCTTTGGGCTTACTTCTCGATGCAATCGTAACAATGCATTCCAGTTTTTTTTCCCCTCTCCTATTCGGATTCCTCCTCCTATTCGGATTTCTCCTCTATCTTTTCCTCTGTTTTTTCCCCCTTCAGCTTGTATATTCATTGTTGATATATAGACCCATGCTGATAGAGTTTAAATTCAATTCCAATTAGTCATCCAATGCTAAAGATTAGCATCTAGATAACAATCATCACAATCACCAAGCTTAATCTCAATCTTTCAGCATTTTTCCCTCTTTTTTTAAAATTAATCAGATAATCAAAAGAAAAAAAAATAAATCATAAAGTAAAAATAAAAATGATAAATGTGAAATAAAAAAATCTAAAATAAAAATGAATAAAAATCCCTACAACTGAGCTTGGATTAATCTCAATTGACAAAGAATCCTGGATAAAATGGGGTGTCTACAGTTGCCTTTCTTTGCACATTTTCTGTGAAACAGAATTTGTGCAAAGACGTAGACACCCATTCAAGACTCAACTAGATTTTTTTTGCCAAATTTTTTTTTTTGTTTTTTTTTTTTAAATTTTGATCAAAGCTCCTCTAAGCATAGGCTCAACGACTTTGAGAAACATAAACACAGCTCCCTTAAACAGAGGTAATTTTTTTGTTTTGTCTTTTTTTTTTTTTTTTTTTTTAAATTTTGATCAAAGCTCCTCTAAGCATAGGCTTAACAACTTGGAGAAACATAAACACAGCTCCCTTAAATAGAGGTAATTTTTTGTTTTTTTTTTAAATGTTGATCAAAGCTCCTCTAAGCAGAAGCTCAACGACTTTGGAAAAATAAATGGCTCTTCTAATTAGAGGCTCAACAACTTTGAAAAGTAAATTGCTCCTCTAAACAGAGGCACCACGACTTTTGGAAAGTAAATTACTCCTCTAAACAGAGGCACCACGACTTTAGAAAGTAAATTGCTCTTTTAGACAGAGGCAGCACGACTTTGAAAAGTAAATTGCTCCTCTAAACAGAGGCACCACGACTTTGAAAAGTAAATTGCTCCTTGACAATCATGTCCAAAGGAGTTGAAAGTTGTGTTTGAAGGAATTTCAGGAGATTATGCCCAAAGATCTTATAAATCAACCCTAATACCAAAAGACATCCTATTTCAAGGATTAGGAACTTACCTGACAAGTTTTTTCTCAAATTTGAAAATATCTTCACATTTGTCTTCTCTATGTGAGATGTTGGAATACCCTTGCTTCTTGAATTTATACATTATATTTTTCTGAAAGTAGTATATGCTATGCAATGCATATGAATTTCAATGCACGCTATGCAAATGTTGGCCAATTAATTCCTATTCAATGTATGGTACTCAAATTTCTTAAGCTCTTTTCTTAGGCATCAAGCCCTTTGATTATTCAAAGATCCAATTACACTGCTTTTCTAAGATCGAGCCAATGTAGTTCTTAATTGTCTCTTTCATTCACATTCTTCCTGTAAGAAATCTCTTCCCAGATTCAATGTCCTAATCAGGAATTGAACATCTCGATTCTGCCTTTATCTCTCTTGACTTATTCAATGTAATGTAAAAATCTTTCATGTTGTTATTCATTCACAATCAGTATTTCAAACTCAAAAAGTAAGAATGCATTTGCACATTTCTTCCATGATAGGGTATTAAGAAGAAAAGAATCTAAATGGTTGAGAAACAGTCACCAGAAAAAAAACACAAAGAGTGAAATAGAATGTCTTTTATTAACAAAATGTTGGCAAATTTTGGCCAAGAAAGAATTACAAGGATAAGTGTGGGGACAAAGTCCAAAAATGAACAATTGGATGATCATGATAACATATCTCAAGGTTTTTCAGAAAACACAACCTTCTGATGTATTTAACAACTTGGAACTTTTTTTAATTTGCTAGCCTTCATGTCAACAGACTTTCAAATTCGATGCTGTATTCTCTTTATCTAAGCTGTCTTTGCAGGTTTTCAACTTAGACAAATCCCCTATGACTCAAACCGCCCTTTTAGGGTTTTCGCCTTGAGTCTTCATTTTTCATTCACTTTTCTTTTTTTTTTTTCATTTTCATTTTTTTTTCATTTTTTTTCATTTTTGCATTTTTATTTTTTTTTCAAGCATAGTATTTCTTCACAGCATCAAAATTTATAGGATGGGGTAAATCATTTTCATCCATCTCAGTCAGTATCAGCGTTCCACCCGAAAAAGCCCGTCTCACCACATACGGTTTTTCCTAATTCGGAGTTCATTTTCCTCTACTATCATGCTGGATTGGGAGAATTCTTTTCAAGACCAACCTCTACTATCATGCTGGATTGGGAGAATTCTTTTCAAGACCAACTCTCCTTCTCGAAAGCAACGGGGTCGAATCTTCTTATCATGAGCCCTCATCATTCTTCTTTGATATAGCTGACCATGGCATAGTACAGTCAATCTCTTTTCTTCTATGAAATTTAACTGCTCATAACATTCTCAAATCCATTCAGCTTCTTCCAACTCAACTTCTTTTAGAACTCTTAATGAAGGGATCTCTATTTTCACTGGTAGTATAGCTTCCATCCCATAAACCAAAGAAAATGAGGTTGCCCTAAAAGAGGTACGAACTAACGTTCGACATGCATGCAATGCAAATGGCAACTTCTCATGCCAATCTTTGTAAGTCTCGATCATTTTTTTCAAAATCCTTTTTATGTTTTTATTGGCTGCCTCAACTGCCCCATTCATTTTCGGACGGTATGGTGTCGAGTTATGATGCCTGATCTTATATTGAGTACATATTTCTTGCATCATCTTACTATTTAGATTCTTGACATTGTTTGAAATAATTCTCTCCGGAAGTCCATATCTACAGATGATCTCTCTCTTTATGAACTTGCAAACCACAAATCATGTCACACTTACATATGATGCTGCCTCTACCCATTTTGTGAAGTAATCTATCATCACAAAAATGAATCTGTGCCCGTTAGAAGCCTTTGGGGTGATTAGACCGATGACATCCATGCCCCACATTAAGAATGGCCATGGTGGTGCCATAAAATGTAAAGTAGATGGCGGAGCATGGATCTTATCAACATATATCTGGCATTTATGACATTTACGAGTATAGTCAATGCAATCATTCTCCATCATCAACCAGTAATATCTTGCTCTCATGATCTATCTCGCCATCATATGTCCACTAGTATGTGCCCCACATATTCCATCATGCACCTCTTCAATGATTCTCCTCACTTTAATTTTATTTACACACCTCAATAATACTTGATCCCTGCTTTTTTTGTACAAGACATTCCCATCCAGGAAAAAGCTCATAGCCAATATTCGGATGACCCTTTTATCTTTTTTGTTGCTTGCATTGGGTACTGTTGATCTTTAATATACTGTAAGATGTCATAATACCAGGGCTTTCCATCTTCTTCTTTCTCTACATTAGAGTAATAAATTGGTATATCCTTAACATCTAACTTGATTGGCTGAATATCAGTATTATCATTAATTCGAATCATTACAGTTAGAGTAGCCAATGCATCAGCAATCAAATTCTTTTCTCGAGGTAAGTGGTCAAACTGGATATCTTCAAATTGTTTCATCAACTCTAGAATATACTTATGATATGGAACGAGTTTTGAATCTCTCGTCTTCCATTCTCTTTTCGATTGATATATAACTAGAGCTGAGTCTCCAAACACTTTCAGTGCTTTCACTTTTCTATCTATAACAGCTTGTAAGCCCATGACACATGCCTCATATTTAGCGATGTTATTTGTGTAATTGAAATTTAACCTTGCTATTACAGGGCAGTATTGTTCTTCTGAAGAAATCAGAATTGCCCCAATTCCATACCCCGAGGCATTAGTAGCTCCATCAAAGTACATTCTCCAACATTTTTCTCCATGCTCCCCTTCCTTCAGTTGGAAAATAGTTATTAGGTCTTCATCAAGGAATTCCAGCTTCATTGGCTCATACTCTTCAGTAGTATGATCTATAAGAAATTCTGCTATAGCGTCCCTTTTTATTGCTTTTTGGCTCACGTATATAATATCATATTTCGAGAGCATTACTTACCATCTAGCAATTCTTTCAGACAAAGAAGGCTTCTCGAAGATATACTTAATTGGATCCAGTTTCGCTATGAGCCACGTAGTATGATAGAGCATATACTGTCTGAGTCTTTTGGCAGTCCACGCTAATGTATAACACATTTTCTCTAATGAAGAATACTTGGATTCATATTTCGTGAACTTTTTACTCAAATAGTAAATAGCTCTCTCTTTTCGACTAGCCTCGTCTTGCTGCCTCAGCACACATCCCATTGAATTTTCACATACAGTTAAGTATAAAATTAAAGGTTTCATTGGAATAAGTGGCACCAATACTGGAGGGTTTGATAAGTATTGCTTAATCTTATCAAACGCCTCTTAACATTCTTCATTCCATTTTCCAGGATTATTCTTACGGAGAAGCTTAAATATGGGATCACATTTGTAAGTAAGCTGAGAGATAAACTAAGAAATGTAGTTCAATTTCCCTAGAAAACCTCGAACTCCCTTTGGTGTGCTGGGAGGTGACAAATTTTGAATGGCTCGTATCTTATCGGGATCGACTTCAATTCCTCTTTCACTGACCATAAAGCCTAGTAACTTTCCTGACTTTAGCCCAAAGGTGCACTTAGCTGGGTTTAATTTGAGCTGAAATCTTCTTAACCTCTCAAATAATTTTCTAAGACTGGTGACATGATCTTCATCCTTACACGACTTTGCAATCATATCATCTACATACACCTCGATCTCTTTGTGCATCATATCATGGAAAAGTGTTACCATGGCCCTTTGATATGTTACCCCAGCATTTTTTAACCCAAAGGGCATGACTTTGTAGCAAAAGGTTCCCCATATGGTCACGAAAATATTCTTTTCCATATCATCTGCAGCCATTTTTATTTGATTATACCCTGAGAAACCATTCATAAGGGAAAAAATCGAATGCTTAGCTATGTTATCTACCAGTGCGTCGATATGAGGCAAAGGAAAATTATCCTTTGGGCTAGCCTTATTCAAGTCCTGATAGTCTACACACATTCGTACCTTCCCATCCTTCTTAGGAACTGGGACTATATTGGCTACCCACTCTAGATACTTAGTCACTTGTAGAAAACCTGTATCAAATTGTTTCTTCACCTCTTTTTTAATCTTTAGTAGCATTTCGGGCTTCATCCGTTCAGTTTTTGCTGAACTGGCTTACATTCTGGCTTTAAGGGTAATCTGTGCTCCACTATCTCTATGCTCCACTATCTCTATGCTCAGCCTTGGCATATTCTTACATATCCTGGTAAAACTAAGCAAATACATCTATAAATTCTCGAAGTAGGTCTGCCAATCATTGCCTTTCTCCTGATGAAAGTGAAGTGCCCATTCTGACCTCTTTCTTATTCTCTTCATCTCCCAAATTCACTAAGTCCACTACCTCCGATGAGGTTTAATTAGCTTATTTTCTTGTTCAATCAACCTCATTAGGATTAGAGGCATAACATATTCTTCAGAATTCTCTTCACCATCAAGTTCATCAGTGTTAATTAAATTCTCAAAGCTAACCTCTTGATTGTTATCATGATTATCTTCATGTTCATTTAAAAACCTGAAATTGAATGAAATGGGATATGTTGGCAAGATATGCTTGGAAAGATGAAAATAATGAAGACACAAGAAGAAATGAATGAAAATGCATCCTTCTTATTTTTTATTAAAAATAATAAAAGACAAATGGCCAAACAAAAAAAAAGATCACCTTAAAGGCTTAGGCAATAGCTATTGAGATGTTACAATTACATTGTATCAAAATCAAAAGTCAAAGGCATCTTGATGGCACTCCAATTATTCAGCTCATAATCTGGTGGACAAAGGCGAACCCACTCATCTTGATTAAGTCCTACTTCATTTTCAATAGCATTAATGGCTAACTGGGCAAAAGCATCTTCCATACTTTTTCTTGTATCTGGGTACATGAATCCTCCAGGTCTGAAAGTTTTATACAAGTGTGGGATAAACATTAGTCTTGCTGTCTTTCCTGATGGCCTTCTTTTGACTTTCCACTCTGCCATCTCATAGCTTAGGCCTACCCTATCGCTATTGTCTATCACCATCGGGGGTTCTTTTATTCCCTGCAAGTTTTTGCCTAGCCTTAGTCTTAGATACCAGCCCTTATTGATGACTTGGCTCATCACTATCCTTGAAAAAGGCTGATTTTGAAATCTTTCACCTACAGAATTAACCAATTCAAAAGATAGATAGGAGCATTCCAATGCTTTTTTGACAACCTCTACATATGGAGTGTTCAATGGTTGGGTCACTAGCATGTCTTTCACCCTAGCTACCACTACTAATTGACATTCTACATTGAACTTGATCTTCTGGTGCAAAGTAGAAGGCACAGCTCCTGTCATGTGAATCCATGGTCTTCCTAACAGACAGCTGTAGGATGGAGAGATATCCATCACTTGAAACTTTACATTGAAAGTGCATGGCCTAATTTGTAAGGGCATCTCGATATCCCCCAAAACTTCTTTTCTGGTCCTATCAAAGGCTCTCACAATCATCTGACTGTCTTTCATGTGAGAGTAGTCGATGGGTAGTCTTGCCAAAGTTGACATAGGCATGACATTGATAGCAGAGCCATTATCAATAAGGACCTTGGCTATGATATGGCTCTTGCACTTGACTGTGATATGCAGAGCCTTGGCATTTCCTTTTCCCTCCAAAGGAATCTCATCATCATTGAATGAAATATGATTTGGCATGACTAGATTTCTAGCCAGGTGATTCACATATTCAACAGATACATTATGTGCCACATATGCCTGATTCAACACTTTCAGCAGGGTATTTCGGTGTGGCTCTGAGTTTAGCAGCAGTGATAGTAATGAGATTTGGGCTGGCATTTTATTCAACTATTCCACAACTGAATACTCACTATGTTTTACCAGCTTCAGAAATTCACAAACCTCTCTTTCTGATACTGGCTTCAGACAATCTTCTTCAGGTTCTATTTCAGGATTATTTCATCTTTCTCCTTCTTTAGCTTTCTACCTTTTAGCCTTCTCTAACATTTCTGGAGTGTAACACCTTCCACTTTGAGTAATGCCTCTTGCATCAGTTATATTGGAAGCGTCAGCTTTGGAGACATCTTCTTCTTGCCCCTAAACTATAGTGTCACAGCCATATCTCTAAGGTACAACTTTATTATCCTTGTACGGGAAAAGAGTCAAAACTTTAAAAGTTACCGACCTAGGGATAAGTTTGTCTATGATTGACTTCGGTTTGTTCCCACACTGAATTGTCACTGATTTTGGAAACAGCTTTACAGGCCTATCAGTCATGGATACTTCAACATTCTTTAAGTCTTTTCTTTCTTCATAGACCTCCATCTGATGTGAATCCAAGAGTTTTTGCACCTCTTGGTGAAACTACTCACAGGTCTCAATGAAATGGCCTATTGCCCCATTATGATACTTATAACTAGTACAGCTATATATGCTCCATGATAGCTATGTGGACTTACTAGTTGTATTATGTCAGCTCTCCGTAAAATATCGAATAGTTGGCTGAGAGGTGTCTTAATATCTGTCACTCTTTTTTTCACATGACGCTCCTGCTCTTCACTTATAGCATTCACATTATGATTCGACAAAAGATTGCCACCAACATTCAGTGCAGTCACTCCTCCCGTGTCAAAGCAAATCATTCCATCCTTGATTAACTGTTGCACTTTGTGTTTCAGGGTGGTGCAATTTTCGATGGAGTAACCGACAATCCCATAATGATAGTCACAGTGGGCTGTGGGATCATACCACTTGGGATAAGATGGCTTGAGGGGTTCCAATTTACTTAGAGTGATCAAATGACTGTTGTAAAGCTCCTTATATAATTTTGTATAAGTCATTGGAATTGGGTCAAACACAGGTTTCTCACAGGTAGTTCGTTGCTCTCACGAACCACCAATGGGGTTAGTTGGGCGATTTTGGGGCCTTGGGGTAGGCTGAGTATTAGGACTGTACATGATATTTTGAGGCCTATGGGGGGTTTGATATGTTTAGGTGTATGGTGATTTTACAAATGGTTGGTATGGGTGAAAGGAAGTGTTATTTACAGTAGGATAATATGGCAGATATTCTGGTGAGTATGGTTGATAGCCTCTAAATTGCTATCTATCAAAGCTCACAGTCTGAGCTTCAGTTTCTTTCTTCTTCAAGACTCTCTTGCTAGATGCTTCATTTCCTTCTAGCTTGTCATTCTTGATGGTACTCTCAATAATTTCTCTCAAAATTACCATATTAGCAAAGTTTTTCGTTGCATTCCCTATCATTTTTTCATAATAAAGAGGTTTTAAAGTGCTAACAAACAGCACTGTAGTCTCTTTCTCAGTTAGAGGAGGTTGTACTTGAGAAGCAATATCCCTCCACCTCTGGGCATACTCTTTAAAAGACTTATTTGCTTTTTTCTCCAGATTCTGTAAAAACAAACGATCAGGGGCCAAATCGATAATATGTCGATATTGACTGATGAAGTCATGTGCCATATCGCTCCAAGAGCGAATACGGGTTCTGTCCAGTTGAACATACCATCTGGCCGTAGAGCCAGTAAGGCTATCCTGAAAGACATGCATTAATAGTTTTTCATCATGAGCATGAGCTGCCATCTTTCGACAATACATTGTGATGTGAGTTCTGGGACACTTTGTACCGTCATATTTTTTAAATTTTGGTACTTTGAACTTATGAGGAATGACTACATCAGGGACTTGACCCATAAAAACTAAATCCTTCCACAGCCCGTAGCCTTTGTTCTAGCATACTAATCTTGGAGCTTTCCTGAGTTTCTACTCTTATCTTTTTTTTCTCATTCTCTTTTAAATCATCTAGATCAGGAATTGGTTCTACTACCTTTTCAGTAAAGATAGGATTTACATAGCTATTATAATGCCCTAGGTTGGAAGCTGACGGTATTTTAAGATATGCTGGATATGTGAAATGTTACAGTGGAACCTCTTGAGCAGACTGAGCTTGAGGTGGGCCAAAACCTGGAGGATATAAAGGGTCAGCCACTTCTTGCAATAGGGGAACTTGTTGGCTTGCATTTTTTTCAACTCTTTTTCCTTTATTCAGGTTATTAAGAGCATCTAGAGTCTTGCTCAACTCACTTTCAATCTTCTCCTGTGCTTTTTCTATCTTTTCAAATCTATGAGAATTTTCTTGCTCCATTTGCCTTGCTCTGGATCTTGTGTTGTATCGATAGGTAGGATTTTCGCTAGATGGAGCTATCCTTGAACGTTGAGTACCATATCTTAAAATTAGTAAATTTGCATGACTATCACATGGTTACTTTGTTAAGTGTAATGAATGAGAGTGCAATGAATGAAAAATGCATGTATGCAAAGAACATTTGCCTTAAAAACAGTATTCAACTAAAAGATTTCATTTATTCCAAAAAAACTTTTATCTACATTGAGTTTATCATCCTAGAATTATAGCCATAAAATTGTTTGATCTGTTCATACTGGGCCTTGGCTTCTTCGATGAAGTTCAACAGACGCTGTCCATATTCTCACCATTTGTCTCACTGCCTCTGCCTCTTCCACCATCTCTCTTGCCTTACATACCCCTTTACAGATTTGGGTCGTTAAGTGCTCAATGTATTTCTGTCTTCCTAAGTTCTCTCTTTTACCACACCAGACTTGGTATGATAATTCTCTATGTTCTCTAACCAATGTAGTAATATGGTCTCCTTGTTTATCCAACTTTTGACTTAGCCTGCTCAAATAACTGTTTAGCATGTTAATTTTTGCTTGTGCTTTGGTACTTTCTTCTTCCAATTCAGCATACTCTTACTTCAATCTTGTATTTTCCTCAGTCAGCTCAACAATGGTTATCTCTTTGGCCCTTTCTCTCACATATACCCTTTTATGCTCTTGGTGTAACTTTGCTAGATCTTCAATAGTTGTATCACGTTCTCTAGCAATCTTGTGAACTTTAACTTCATGACTTTTGGCTCTATCTTTCCACTGGGCTTTTTCTTCTTGAACTTTTTGGATTTCTTGCTTTAGCTTGCCCTTTTCAAACTCAAATTCTTTTGTTACCAGCTCTAATTCTGATGGTGTCTCTTCAAGTTTTTCTTCTGTTGGTGGTTGAGAGATTTCATAAGTGAATATCATTTCTTGTCTTTTTTTTGTTCTCCAAACCAAGTACCCTGGGCTGACTTTATCAGTAAATGATCTAGGACTCACTCTTCGGGGATTTTTCCATGCTTTAATCATCTTATTCATCCTTTGAAATGCTTTAGGCTCATTGTAAGAGAAATCTAACTGATGAAGCCTATAAGTCATAAGAATGAACTGTTCTTCCCCAAATTGCCTTCTCACTAGGAGTGGTGCATAATTCATCACTCCCCATAAACCCAGAAGTGGGACCACGTACTATCCCCACATTGATACAACATAGGCCCACGATTCATCCATGGGGCCAACCATCTCACCCTGGTGCTTTTCAACTTTTGTAGGAAAGTTATCCATTCTTGTTTAGACTTTCTTTTTGACCATCCACTTTCATAGAATTCCTTAATCGGAGCTCGATTATAGATATAAAGCTTTGAGAAAGCACCATTTCCCTGTTCAAAATGGCTTTTCATCCATAAGTACAATAACTGTATGCAACCTATGAAGCATCCTCCATTCCGACGACAATAACTCAAAGATCTGATAGTCTCTGCTAATATTACTGTTGAAAGATTACAGCCATTGATCACACTCTCGAAAAAGTCAATCACCGCTATCTCAATATGTCTCAAAACCTTTGGAAAGATCACCAGTCCGTATACGGCCAAGGTAAATACATCTAATCCCTGTTCTTCATTGGCATGTTACATCAGAAACTCATGAAAGAACTTCCAAGGTAGACAAACCTGTTCTTGTTTCTTATTTGTATGAGAATCCATAATTTCCTTGTCTATCCCCATGAGTTGAGCCAGACCTTTATGAAATCCTGACTTGTGTTTTTTGATATATATCTTGTTAGGAGCCTTGAGATGCAAACCCAACAAGATCGAATATTCTTCAATGGTGGGAGTCATATCAACTTCATTAAAGATGAAACACTTGTATGCAGGATCCTAGAATTGTACTGCAGCTCTGATTAGTTGATCATCAATAACTACTGCTAGAAGGTGTGCTATATGCCCGTGTTTCTAGCAAAACTACTCTTGTCTTGATGGACTTATCTTCTTCTAGATATCAACCAAATCCTCTAAATTATTCTGTTTGATGAGGATAGATGTTTCTTGAGACAGAGTAGAATCATACTCGATTGGCAAGCAATCTCCCATCTTCAGTTGAATCTTTTTTGACTGGGCCCTTACTTCATTGGGTGTCCCACAATGTGCTAATACAGATGAAAAACAAACTAGTCGTTCAGTGGAGTCCATGAAAAAATTTGTTGCAGACCGTTTTCAAGCAAATGGTTTTTATACAACTTTATGTTATGCGTATGAACCAATGCAAAAGAATAAGAAAAAGGTTAGTATACCCAGAAAAAGAATAAATAACTAAGTAAATTTAAACATCACACAGAGTAAAAGGGATGAATCCTATGCTTTTGGTCAATTCTAAAAGGAAAAAGTGATGGCTCTATCTATAGGTTAGGTGCTCTTAAGGTTCACTATATGTGATTTTAAGGTCAAAGTCTAAAGGTCCTCAAATTGCTCCTTACATCCTTGTCCATCACAGACTAGTAAGGCATCCTAACCTTCACCCATTACAGGCTATAAGCGAAAAAGGTTCAATTTGAGTGGGAGTATTTCGCTAGCCACTGCGGAGGCATTAGACCTCACGAAAGTAATAGGTACTTTACTCCCTCCTAAAGGGATGGAGCTGAGTGTAGAGCTCATGTTATGTACATGCATATGAATGACATAATTAACAAAGCAAATAAACATGAATGAATAATAACACATATATACAACAAGGTTCAATTTTATTAGGCTTTTGGATAACACAAATTATTTGCTGGCCTAACTCTTAGTATCCCCAATGGAGTCACCAAGCTGTCATAACGTCTAGATCTAGGGATCTATCGCTAGACATTGACTTGAAGGAGTCACCACCAATCTTTTTTATCTAGGTGCGATTGGCCACCTAAGGAATCTAGCCTTTCAGGGGACACCTAAGTTTAAGGGTCCCTAAAAGAATAGGTTCGGGTCTACTAACCAGAACAAGGTTCGAGAGTTTGGTTACGTGTGAGGAAGGTTATAGCACCCTTACAACGCCCATCAAAAGATGGTACCAGCTTAATTTTGTGTTATCCGATAAGCCTTAAAAATTTACCAAGTAATTAGTTGTTGGAAATTGTTCTCAATTAACTCTAATACTTTTAACAAAAAATTGAAAAAATTCCCTCACCTTAGGAGTATGCAAGAAAACTACTGTTTCACTTGCAGAGGCTTCATCGTTGGATTATTTAACATTAAAGAAAATTCAAAAGAAATAAAAGAAGAAAAAAAAATGATCACTTTTGTACAAGGAAAATTGATACTTTCAACTTTTCCCCAAAATATTTTTTAGAAATTTTAATCTCGAGGAAAATTGATACTTTCAACTTTTCCCCAAAATATCTTTTGAAACTTTAATTTCGAGGAAAATATTTTAAGGAAAATTGATACTTTCAACTTTTCCTTAAAAATCGTTTTAAAAATTTATTTTTAAGGAAAATTGATATTTTCAACTTTTTCCCAAAAATATTTTTAGAAAGTTTATTTTTAAAGAAATTGATACTTTCAACTTTTCCTCAAAATATTTTTTTGGAAAGCTTATCTTCAAGGAAAATTGATACTTTCAACTTTTCCTCAAAAAAATATTTTTTAGAAAGCTTATTTTCAAAAAAAATTGATACTTTCAACTTTTCCTCAAAAATATATTTTTTTGAAATTTTATCATTTTATTTTTTTATTTTTTTTTGAATTCACTCAAAAAGTAATGTATAAATAATAGGCAAAATAACAAAATAAATATCAAAATAAATCACACCTCGACTCAGGATTGTAACTCGACTTCACACATAAAAGACTGTTCGACTTGTGGCTCAAGCTCCATTTGATGATGTGGGCTAGCGGCTCGGGTGGCAATGGGACATAGGCCGGGTGAACAAAAACATGCAGGTCAATTGAATTTTTAGCCAACGAAACAAGCATCATTTCATGCAAAATATAAAAGCACAAAGATTTGCTGCTACCATCCAATTTTCAATTTCTGCCCCTTTTCTAAAGTTTTTAGAAATACACAGCTGCAAAGTCCCAAAGGTTTCTAGATTCTGGTGCCAGTGTCGCCCCATGCTGCCATCATTGGTCACCGTCACCGACATCTGTTGATCGTCGCTTCCTTGCCATCATCCAATTACCAGTTTGCTTTGAAACCTTCCGTCGAACTAGTCTTGGCCTTCTCTTTCACATATTCTAGCTGGAATTTACAAAAAATCTCAAAATTGGTGTAGATCCGAAATCAAAATTGCAGTTTCCCTTCCTCTCTACTGGTCTGATGCCGCTGCCTCTGGGTATGTTGTTCACATTTTCCTTGGTTACTGCCTCACCAATTTTTGAAGCTCCAAAACAAGCTAGATCGACCTTGATTGGGGATATTATGGAGAAAGTCTCTCCCCTATTTCCTTTTTTTTTTTTGATTACTTGTGTGACTCTGAGTTTGGGTGTCCAGCGCATCCGTGGCTTTGCTAAGGCATTATTAGTTGACGAAGAGGGGTTCACAACACTGCGACTTTCTATGGATGGAGAAGGAAACTGCTGATGCACTTGAGGTTTTGAGCAGCTATGATTGTGCATGGTTTTGCCACCTGATATGCCATCTTTGGTTCCAGATCCATAACATTGTTGTCAACAAGAAACTCATTCCAATTGGAGGCCAAAGCCTCATTATCAAAGATAAGCTGGTCCGCCCATTCAAAAAAATCAAGAAAACCTGGATCTGTAGACCAAGAACCACTATTTTCTTTGTTGTAATGATTTGATATTGTAGATTGAGGCAGTGCTGAATTTGACGATTGTGGTAATGGCAACGCTACAGCATTAGTTGGTGACACTTCACTATTGGTGGGTACACGAGTTGCATGGACCAAAGGCCTTGTCATCAATTCCCTTTCTGTGGATTCCAGTTGAGTGTCAGGCAACTTTAGATACGTCTCTTCCAAATGTGTTGAAACGGCTGGTAAAGATGATGTCATTCCTCTAGACACCCCCAGGTTACTGGGCTGCCTTGCACCTGATCTCTGAATGGATAAAAAAGGTCGTGCCTCCATGCTTGTCCTCAAATTTAAAATGAGGTGTCAATTGTTCGTCAAACAATGTTAGCTTAATTGGCACAGTTCATACAGCAAAAAGAATCGAATCTGAAATTTTCACTACCACCCAATTGGTTGACAGCGTCAACAAAGGCTTCATGAAGTTCTGGAATTGTTGCTGGTTTGGTAGTTCACTCGTTGGGTTTTTGAGGCAAAAGTCATGGTAAAGGTAAAGATAGTTCGTGGTTCTAGCCAGTTGGCTGATGGACTTTGGGGTGTGCTCAAGCAAAGTTGGTAGCGGGATCAGGGGAATTTTTTTTTATCAGTTTCTGATCTCTGGATCTTTATTCCTGTTGCTGCTCATTAGCTTCCTGTAATTTCTGTAAAAGAGTGATCAGCAATACAAGAGAAGGAACCAAAAGATCAACCAAACATTGTTCACGATTGCATTCCAACAATAAATCAGATGCAGAATTGTATTCAATATCCTCGTCAACAAGATAATCAAAGGACGAAGTAAACTGCAGGTCTCCTTTGGACCCAAGGCTAGTGATGAAATAGTTTGAACATTGGCGAGAATTGAGTGGAAGAGGCCAGGAGTCCAACCATATATTGGCCAATAAGCAAGAGCTAATGCGACAAGTTGGCAAACGGCTTCAAAACCAAGGGCAGAATCAGGATAGGGAGAGGATAAATCAGCTACACAAGCTGTAAGCTTTTGGCTTACTTCTTGATGCAATCGTAACAATGCATTCTAGTTTTTTTTTCCCCTCTCCTATTCGGATTCCTCTTCTATCTTTTCCTCTGTTTTTTCCCCCCTTCAGCTTGTATATTCATTGTTGATATATAGACCCATGCTGATAGAGTTTAAATTCAATTCCAATTAGTCATCCAATGCTAAAGATTAGCATCTAGATAACAATCATCACAATCACCAAGCTTAATCTCAATCTTTCAGCTTTTTTCCCTCTTTTTTTTTTTAAATTAATCAGATAATCAAAAGAAAGAAAAAGAAAATAAATCATAAAATAAAAATAAAAATGATAAATGTGAAATAAAAAATTCTAAAATAAAAATGAATAAAAATCCCTACAACTGAGCTTGGATTAGTCTTAATTGACAAAGAATCCCGGACAAAATGGGGTGTCTACAATTCTGAATAAGCTTGTATGATAAAACACAATTGTTATATGACCAAACAAAAAGAATATTGATTTCAAATCGATAATTGCTGAAATGGCCATAATTATTTGAACTGATTCGATAAACAAAATCATTTTTTAAATTGCTGACTTATTAATTTTTTGAATATTAAAAAATTATTATTATTTTATTTCAAATAAGCTTGTATGAACTGAAACAATTGTTTTATGACTAAACAAAATTTCATAATGATTTTAAATAGATAATTGTTCAAATAGTCATAACTATTTGAATTTGGTCGATAAACAAATTAATTTTTTAAACTCTTGCTTATTAATTTTTGAAATATTAAGAAATTAGTATTATTTTATTTTGGATAAGCTTTTATGAATTGAAACAATTGTTTTATGTCAAACCAAAAGGTCATAATAATTTTAAACAAATAATCATTCAAATAGTTGTAACTATTTGAACTTGTGTAGTAAATAGATTTATTTTTTCAAATCTTTTGCTTATTAATTTTTTGAATGTTAATAAATTTGGACAAAATTGTGATAAAAAACAATTTGAAATAGACAATCATTCAAATGGTCATAATTATTTTAAATAATTCGATAAATAGATTTATTTTTTTAATTTCTTACTTATTAATTTAGGAAATATTAAAAATTAGTATTATTTTATTCCGTCTAAGCTTCTATTAATTGAAACAATTGTTTTATGACAAATCAAAAGGTTATTATAATTTAAAAAAGATAATTGTTCAAATAGTAATAACTATTTGTACTTGTTTGGTAAATAGATTTATTTTTTTAAATCTATTTTTTATTAATTTTTCAAATGTCAATAAATTGGTATTAATTTATTCTGAATAAGCTTCTGTGAATTAAAACAGTTGTTTTACAACTAAATAAAAGTCAAAACAATTTAAAATAGATAATTACTCTAATTGTCTTAACCAACTGAACTGATTTGGTAAACAAATTTATTTTTTAAATCTCTTAGTAATTAATTTTTGAAATATTATTAAATTAGTATTATTTTAATCCGAATAAGCTTGTACGAACAAAACAATTATTTTACAACAAAAGAAATGATCATAACAATTTGAAATAGATAATTGTTCATATAGTCTTAATTATTTGAACTGGTTCGACAATTAAATTAATTTTGTAATTTCTTAGTTATTAAGTTTCATAATATTATTAAATTAGTATTATTTTATTTCAAATAAAATAGTATAAACAGAACCAATTGTTTGATGACAAAATAAAAGGTTATAATGATTTGAAATAAATAATTATTCAAATAGTCAAAACTATTTGAAATAGTTTGGTAAGCTGATTTACTTTTTAAATCTCTTATTAAATATTAATAAATTAGTATTTTTTATTTTGAACAAACTTATATTAACAAAAACAATTGTTTCATGGCAAAATAAAAAATAACAATGATTTAAAATAGATAATTGTTCAAATAGTTATAATTATTTGAATTAGTTTGATAAATAAAATTATTTTCTAAATCTCTTACTCATAAATTTTTGAAATATTAATAAATTAGTTTCATTCTATTCTGAACAAGCTTGTATGAGCAAAAACAATTATTTTATGATAGAATAAAAGGTTATAACAATTTGAAACAAATAATTGTTCAAATAGTCATAACTATTTGAATTGGTTCAATAAATTGATTTATTTTTTGAATCTCTTATTAATTCTTGAAATATTAATAAATTAGTTTTATTTTATTTTAAATAAACTTGTATGTTAAAAAGCAATTGTTTTATGACAAAACAAAAGGTAATAACAATTTGAAATAGATAGTGTTTAAATGGCCATAATTATTTGAATCAATTCGGTAAACTAATTTATTTTTTTAAATCTATTACTTCTTAATTTTTGAAATATTACTAAAGTAGTATTATTTTATTTTGGATAAGCTTTTATGAACTAAAACAATTGTTTTATGACAAAACAAATAGTCATAATGATTTTAAGTAGATAATTGTTCAAACAGTCATAACTATTTGAACTTATTCGATAAACATATTTATTTTTTCAAATCTCATGCTTATTAATTTTTTTAATGTTAATAAATTAGTATTATTTTCTTTTGAATAAGTTTGTATATATTGAAACAATTATTATATGACTAAAGAAAATGTCAGAACAATTTGAAATTGATAATTATTCTAATAGTCTTAACTATTTGAATTGGTTTGGCAAATAAATTTATTTTTTGAATCTTTTATTAATTTTTGGAATATTATTAATTAGTATTATTTTTAGCTGAATAAGCTTGTATGATCAAAAATAATTATTTTATGAGAGAAGATCAGAACAATTTGAGATTGATATTTATTCAAATAGTCATAACTATTTAAAATGGTTTGAAAAACAGTTTTAGTTTTTAAAAATTTTGTTTATTAATTTTTGAAATATTAATAAAATAATATTATTTTATTTCAAATAAGTTTTTATGAACTAAAACAATTGTTTTATGATAAAACAAAAGGTCATAATGACCTTAAATCATTAATTGTTCAAATAGTCAAATATATTTTAATTTGTTCAATAAACAACCTTACTTTTTTTAAATCTCATGCTTATTAAGTTTTCAAATGTTAATAAATTAGTATTAATTAATCTTGAATAAGCTTGTATGAACTGAAATAATTGTTTTATGACTAAACAAAATGTCAAAATGATCTGAAATAGATAATTATTCTAATAGTCTAACTATTTGCACTGGTTCGGCAAGCACATTTATTTTTTAAATCTCTTACTTACTAATGTTTGGAATATTATTAAATTAGTATTATTGTAATATGAATATGCTTGTATAAAAAAACAATTTTTTTATGACAAAACAAAGATCATAACAATTTGATATATATAATAGTTCAAATAGTCATAACTATTTGAACTATTTTGGTAAATGAATTTAGTTTTTAAATCTCTTATTAACTTTCAAGATATTAATAGATCAGTATTATTTTATTTTGAATAATTTTGCATGAACAAAAACAATTGTTTTATGACAAAATAAACGGTTGTGTGAATAGAAACAATTCATTTATGACCAAACAAAGGGTCATAACTATTTGAAATAGATAATTGTTCAAAGAGTCATAACTATTTGAACGTGCTTAGAAACCTGATTTATTTTCAAAAATTTTACTTATTAATTTTTGAAATATTAATAAATTTATATTATTTTATTCACAATAAGCTTGTTTAAAAAGAAATAATTGTTTTACGATAAAACAAAATGTCATAACAATTTGAAATAGATAATAGTTCAAATAGGCATGACTAATTAAACTTACAATTTTTTTTTTAAAATCTCCAACCTATTAATTTTTAGAATATTAATTGATTAGTATGATTTTATTTTGAATAAAACTTATATGAATAGAAACATATGTTTTATGACAAAACTTAACTATTTCAACTGGTTTGATAAACACATTTATATTTTAAAACTTTTACTTACTAATTTTTGGAATATTATTAAATTAGTATTATTTTAATATGAATAAGCTTGTATGAAAAGAAACAATTGTTTTATGACAAAATGCAGATCATAATGATTTGATATAGATAATTGTTCAAATAGTCATAACTATTTGAACTATTCTGATAAACAAATTAAATTTTTAAATCTCTTATTAATTTTCAAAATATTAATAGAGCAATATTAATTTATTTTGAACAAACTTATATGGACAAAAACATTTCTTTTATGATAAAACAAAAGGTCATAATGATTTGAAATAAATAATTGTTCATAATCAAAATTATTTGAACTAGCTAGATAAGTAGAATTATTTTTTATATCTCTTACTTATTAATTTCTGAAATATTAATAAATTCATTTTATTTTATTCTAAATAAGTTAGTTGAGTTGAAAAAAATTATTTTATGACAAAACAAAAGGTTATAATGATTTGAAATAGATATCTGTTCATATAGTCTTAATTATTTGAACCAGTTTGGCAAACAAATTTATTTTTTAAATATCTTAGTTATTAATTTTTGGAGTATTATTATATTAGTATTATTTTATTTTGAATAATCTTGTATGAACATGAATAATTGTTTTATGACAGAACAAAAGATTTATTTTATAAATAACTGATTTAAACTATATATTTGTTCAAATAGTCATAACTATTTGAACGGGTTCGATAAATAGATTTATTTTTTAAATTTCTTATTTCTTAACTTTGAAAGTTAATAATTAGTATTATTTTATTCTAAATAAGCTTGTATGATAAAACACAATTGTTATATGATGAAACAAAACGTAATATTGATTTCAAATCGATAATTGTTGAAATGGCCATAATTATTTGAACTGATTCAGTAAAAAAATCATTTTTCAAATTGCTTACTTATTAATTTTTGAAATATTAAAAAATTACTATTATTTTATTTCAGATAAGCTTGTATGAACTGAAACAATTGTTTTATGACTAAACAAAATGTCATAATGATTTTAAATAGATAATTGCTCAAATAGTTATAACTATTTGAATTTGTTTGATAAACAAATTAATTTTTTAAACTTTTGCTTATTAATTTTTGACATATTAAGAAATTTGTATTATTTTATTTTGGATAAGCTTTTATGAACTAAAACAATTGTTTTATGTCAAAACAAAAGGTCATAATTATTTTAAATGAATAATTGTTCAAATAGTTGTAACTATTTGAACTTGTGTGGTAAAGATATTTGTTTTTTCAAATCTTTTGCTTATTAATTTTTCGAATGTTAATAAATTTGGACATAATTATGATCAAAAATAATTTAAAGGTCATAACAATTTGAAATAGACAATCGTTCAAGTGGCAATAATTATTTTAAATAACTCGATAAAGAGATTTATTTTTTAAATTTGTTAATTATTAATTTAGGAAATATTTATAAATTAGTATTATTTTATTCCGTCTAAGCTTCTATTAATTGAAATGATTGTTTTATGACAAATCAAAAGATTATTACAATTTAAAATAGATAATTGTTTAAATAGTAATAACTATTTGTACTTTTTCGGTAAATAGATTTATTTTTTAAAATCTCTTTTTTATTAATTTTTCAAATGTTAATAAATAAGTATTAATTTATTCTGAATAAGCTTATGAATTGAAACAATTGTTTTATAACTGAATACAAGGTCAGAACAATTTAAAATAGATAATTATTCTAATTGTCTTAACCAACTAAATTGATTTGGTAAACAAGTTTATTTTTTAAAACTCTTGCTTATTAATTTTTGAAATATTATTAAATTAGTATTATTTTAATCCAAATAAGCTTGTACGAACAAAACAATTGTTTTACGACAAAAGAAACGGTCATAACGATTTGAAAAAGATAATCATTCATATAATCTTAATTATTTGAACTGGTTTGGCAATTAAATTAATTTTGTAATTTTTTGGTTGTGAAGTTTTAGAATATTATTAAATTAGTATTATTTTATTTCAAATAAAATAGTATAAACAAAACCAAATTTTTGATATAAAAGGTTATAATGATTTGAAATAGATAATTATTCAAATAGTTAAAAATATTTGAAATGGTTTGTAAGCAGATTTACTTCTTAAATCTCTTATTGATTAATTTTTTAAATATTAATAAATTAGTATTCTTTTATTTTGAACAAATTTATATTAACAAAAAAATATTGTTTCATGGCAAAACAAAAAATAATAATGATTTAAAATAGATAATTGTTCAAATAGTTATAATTATTTGAACTAGTTTGATAAATAGAATTATTTTCTAAATCTCTTACTTATAAATTGTTGAAATATTAATCAATTATTTTCATTCTATTCCGAACAAGCTTGTATGAGTTGAAATAATTATTCTATGACAAAACAAAAGGTCACAACAATTTGAAATAAATAATTGTTCATATAGACTTAACTATTTGTTTTGGTTCAGCAAATGGATTTATTTTCTAAATCTCTTAGTTATTCATTTTTTAGAATATTACAAATTTGGTATTATTTATTCCGAATAAGCTTGTATGAGGAAAAACAATTGTTTTATGATAGAACAAAAGGTTATAACAATTTGAAATAAATCATTGTTTAAATAGTCATAACTATTTTAAACTAGTTCAATAAACTGATTTATTTTTTAAATCTCTTATTAATTCTTGAAATATTAATAAATTAGTTTTATTTTATTTTAAATAAACTTGTATGCCGAAAAGAAATTGTTTTATGGAAAAACAAAAGGTAATAACAATTTGAAATAGATAGTGTTTAAATGGCCATAATTATTTGAATTGATTCGGTAAACTTATTTATTTTTTTTAAATGTATTACTTATTAATTTTTGAAATATTACTAAAGTAGTATTATTTTATTTTGGATAAGTTTTTATGAACTAAAACAATTGTTTTATGACAAAACAAATGGTCATAATGATTTTAAGTAGATAATTGTTCAAATAGTTATAACTATTTGAACTTATTTAGTAAATAGATTTATTTTTTGAAATCCATGCTTATTTTCTTTTGAACTAACTTGGTAATTGGATTTTGTTTTTAAATCACTTATTAACTTTCAAAATATTAATAGATTAGTATTAGTTTATTCTGAATAATTTTGCATGAACAAAAACAATTGTTTTATGAGAAAATAAAAGGTTATAATGATTTGAAATAGATAATTATTCAAATGGACATGACTATTTGAATTTGTTTGGAAAATAGATTTATTTTTTAAATCTCCTAGCTACTGATTTTCAAAGTATTAATCAATTAGTATTATTTTATTCCAAATAAACTTGTATGAATAGGAAAAACTGTTTTAGGACAAAACAAAAGATTGTAACTATTTGAAATAAATAATTATTCAAACAGTCATAACGATTTGAACTAGCTTGGTAATAAATTTATTTTTAAAATTTTTTACTTATTAATTTTTGGAATATCAATAACTAGTATTATTTTATTTCTAATTCACTTGTATGAATAGAAACAATTAGCTTATGACAAAACAAAGGGTCATAACTATTTGAAATAGATAATTGTTTAAAGAGTCATAACTATTTGAACGTGTTCAAAAAACATATTTATTTCTTAAATTTTTACTTATTAATTTTTGGAATATTAATAAACTTATATTACTTTATTTAGAATAAGCTTGTTTGAATGGAAACAATTGTTTCATGACAAAAAGAAATGTCATAACAATTTGAAATAGATAATAGTTTAAATGGACATGACTATTTAAACTTGTTCGGTAAATAGATTTTTTT
Source organism: Durio zibethinus (assembly GCF_047325235.1). Classification (NCBI taxonomy): domain Eukaryota; kingdom Viridiplantae; phylum Streptophyta; class Magnoliopsida; order Malvales; family Malvaceae; genus Durio; species Durio zibethinus. Next base: position 10,836,472 of record NC_143180.1, on the reverse strand, counting down.
AAATTTCTAACTTTTTAATTTTTAGAATATTAATTGATTAGTATTATTTTATTTCAAATAAAACTCTATGAATAGAAACATATGTTTTATGACAAAACAAAAGATCATAACAGTTTGAAATAAATAATTACTTAAATAGTTATAACTATTTGAACATGCTTAGCAAACAGATTTATTTTTTAAATCTTTTACTTGTTATTTTTAAAATTTTAATAAATTAGTATTATTTTATTTTGAATAAGTTTTTATGCATAGAAATAATTATTTTATGATAAAACAAAACATAATAATGATTTGAAATAGATAATTGTTTACATAGTCATAACTATTTGAATGTGTTCAGAAAATAGATTTATTTTTGAAATTTTTACTTATTAATTTTAGGAATATTAGTAAATTTAAATTATTTTATTCAAAATAAACTTGCATGAATAGAATCAATTGTTTTATGACAAAACATAAATTCATAATGTTTTGTGATAGATAATTGTTCAGATTCTTGTTTTAATTCTCTTACTCATTAATTTTTGGAATATTAATAAATTAGTATTAGTTTACTTCAAATAAGCTTATATGAATTGAAATAATTCTTTTAGTACAATCGAAAAGGTCATAATAATTTGAAATAGATAATTATTTAAATTGTCATGACTATTTGAAGTTGTTTGGTAAATATATTTATTTTTTAAATCTTTTACTTATAAAATATTAATAAATTAATATTATTTTAATTCGAATACACTCGTATGAAAAGAAATAGTTGTTTTATGAAAAAACAAAAAGTCATAATAAGTTAAAGTAAATAATTGCTTAAATAGTCATAACAATTTGAACTTGTTTGGTAAACAGATTTATTTTTTAAATCTTTTACTTATTAATTGTCTTAATATTAATAAATTTGTATTATTTTATTTGAAATAAGCTTGTATGAACAGAAAAAAATTATTTTATGACAAAACAAAAGGTTGTAGTGATTTCAAATAGAAAATTATCCAAACAGTCATAATTATTTAAACTTGTTCAGTAAATAAATTTATTTTTTAAATCTCTTTATAATTAATTTTTAGATTATTAATAAATTAATATTATTTTATTTCGAATAAGATTATATGAACTTAAACAATTCTTTTATGACAAAATAAAATGTCATAATGATTTGAAATAGATAATTATACAAATAGTCACGATTATTTGATCTAGTTTTGTAAACATATTTCTTTTAAAATTTTTTACTTATTAATTGTCGATATATTAATAAATTAATATTAGTTTAATCCAAATAAGCTTGTATGAATAGATTATTTTATTTTGACTAAGCTTATATGAATTGAAACAATTCTTTTATGACAAAACAAAAGGTCATAATGATTTGAAATAGATAATTAATTAAATGGTCATGATTATTTGATCTAGTTCGGCAAATGTATTTATTTTTTAAATTTTTTACTTATTAATTGTTGATATACTAATAAATTAGTATTAGTTTAATCCAAATAAGTTTGTATGTACAGAAATAATTATTTTATAACAAAAAAAAAGTCATAACAATTTGAAATAAATAATAACTAAAATAGTAATAACTATTTGAACTAATTTGATAAATAGATTTATTTTTTAAATCTCTTATTAATTTTTGAAATATTAATAGATTAGTATTACTTTATTCCTAAACAAATTTACTTTATTCCTAAACAAACTTATATGAACAAAAACAGTTGTTTTATGACAAAACAAAAGGTCATAACGATTTGAAATAGATAATTGTTCAAATAGTCATAACTATTTGAACTAGTTAGGTAAATAGAATTATTTTATAAATCTCTTATTAGTTTTTGAAAAATTAATAAATTCATTTTAATTTTTTTCCAAATAACCTAGTATGAATTAAAAAAAAAAACTTATTTTATGACAAAGCAAAAGGTCACAACAATTTGAAATAGATAATTATTCATATAATCTTAAATATTTGAACTGGTTCAGCAAACAAATTTATTTTTTAATTCTCTTAGTTATTAATTTTTGAAATATTTGTTAGATTAATATTATTTTATTCCAAATAGGCTTGTATGAATAAAAATAATTATTTTATGATAGAATAAAAGGTTATAACAATTTGAAGTTTACAAATGTTCAGATAGTCATAATTATTTGAACTAGTTTGGTAAATAAATTTATTTTTTAAATCTCTTATTAATTTTTGAAGGATTAAGAAACTAATATTATTTTATTCTGAATAAGCTTGAATATTCAAAAACAATTGTTATATGGCCAAACTAAAGGTAATAAGAACTTGAAATAGATAATTATTGACATGGCCGTAATTATTTAAACTGATTTGATAAACAGATTCACGTTTTAAATCACTTACTTATTAATTTTTGAAATATTAATAAATTAGTATTATTTTATTTTGAATAAGATCGTATGAACCTAAACAATTGTTTTATGACAAAACAAAAAGTTATAACAATTTGAAATAGATAATTGTTTATATAGTCTTAACTGTTTGAACTACTTTGGCATATAGATTTATTTTTTAAATCTCTTAGTTATTAATTTTTGAAATGTTATTAAATTAGTATTATTTTATTTCGAATAAATTTATATGAACCGAAATAATTATTTTATAATAGAACAAAAGGTTAGGTAATTTTAAATATCTAATTGTTCAAATTGGAACTAGTTCAGTAAACAAATTTAATTTTTAAATCTTTTACTTATTAATTTGTGAAATATTAATAAATTAGTATTATTTTATTCCTAATAGGCTTGTATGGTGAAAAACAATTGTTTTATGACAAAACAAAAGTTCATAACAATTTGAAATAGATAATTTTTCAAATGGCCACAATTATTTGAACCGATTTGATAAACTGACTTTTCCTTTAAATCTCAACTTATCAATTTTTGAAATATTATTAAAGTAATGTTATTTTATTTCGAATAAGCTTTTATGAACTGAAACAATTGTTTTATGATAAAAGAAAAGTTCATATTTTTTGTAAATAGATAATTGCTCAAATAATCATAACTATTTGAACTTATTTGGTAAACAAATTTAATTTTTTAAAAATTTTTTGTTTATTAATTTTATGAATGTTATTAAATTAGTATTATTTTATTTCAAATAAGCATGTATGAATAGAACGATCTGAAATAGATAATTGTTCTAATAGTCTTAACTATTTGAACTGGTTGGACAAACACATTTTTTTAAATCTCTTATTAATTTTTAGAATATTATTAATTTAGTAATATTTTAGTCTGAATAAGCTTGTATGAATAGAAACAATTTTTTTATTATAAAACAAAGATCATAATGATTTGAGATAGATAATTGTTTAAATAGTCATAACTATTTGAACTAGTTCAATAAACAAATTTACTTTTTAAATCTATTATTAATTTTTGAAATATTATTAAATTAGTATTATTTTATTCTTAATAACTTTGTATGAATAGAAACAACTATTTTACGACAAAACAAAATGTCATAATGATTTGAAATAGATAATAGTTCAAATATCATAATGATTTGAACTTGCTTGATAAACAGATTTATTTTTTAAGTCTTTTACTTATTAATTGTCTTAATATTAATAAATTTATATCATTTTATTTGAAATAAGTTTATATGAACACAAAATTTTTTATGACAAAACAAAAGGTTATAGAAATTTCAAATAGTCATAATTATTTAATCTTGTTCAATAAACGATTCATTTTTTAAATCTCTTAATTATTAATTTTCAAAATCTTAATAATTTGACATTATTTTATTTCAAATAAACTTATATGAACTGAAACAATTCTTGTATGACAAAACGAAAGGTCATAAGGATTTGAAATAGATAATTATTCAAATAGTCATGGCTATTTAATCAAGTTTGGTAAACATATTTATTTTTAAAATTTTTTACTTATTAATTATTGAAATATTAATAAATTAGTATTATTTTAATATGAATAAGCTTATATGAATAGAAATAATTGTTTTATAAAAAAACAAAAAGTCATAACGATTTAAGATAAACAATTTGTCAAATAGTCATAAAAATTTGAACTAGTTTGATAAATAGATTTATTTTTTAAATTTGTTATTAATTTTTGAAATATTAATATATTAGTATTACTTTATTCCAAATAAACTTAAATGACCAAAAACATTTGTTTTATGACAAAATGAAAAATTATAATGATTTGAACTGGTTTGGTAAACAAAATTATTTTTGAAATAGCTTACTTATTAATTTTTAAAATATTAATAAATTCATTTTATTTTATTTTGAATAAGCTAGTATGAATTGAAAAATTGTTATATGACAAAATAAAAAGGTCATGACATTTTGAAATACATAATTGTTCATATAGTCTTAAATATTTAAACTGGTTCAACAAACAAATTTAATTTTAATTCTTTTAGTTATTAATTTTCAAAATATTATTAGTTTAGCATTATTTTATTCCAAATAAGCTTGTATGAATAGAAATAATTGTTTTATAATAAAACAAAAGGTTATAACAATTTGAAGTATACAATTGTTCTATTATTCATACAGTCATAGCTATTTGAATTAGTTTAGTAAACAAATTTATTTTTAAAAATATCTTACGTTTTAATTTTTGAAAGATTAATAAATTAGTATTATTTTATTTCAAATAAGCTTGAATGACCAAAAACATTTGTTGTATGACCAAACAAAAGGTAATAAAGTTTTAAAATAGATAATTGTTGAAATGGCCATAATTATTTGAAATTATTCGGTAAATAGATTCACTTTTTAAGTCATTTACTTATTAATTTTTGGAATATTAATAAATTTGTATTATTTTAATTCGAATAAGATTGTATGAACTAAAATAATTATTTTATGACAAAACAAAATGTCATAATGATTTGAAATGCATAATAGTTCATTAGTTTTAACTGTTTGAACTGCTTCGGTAAAGAGATTTAGTTTTTAAATGTCTTATTAATTTTTGAAATAGCAATAAATTGTATTATTTATTCTAAATAATTTTGTATGAATAGAAACAATTGTTTTATTATAAAACAAAATGTCAAATGATGTAAAATAGATAATAGTTCAAATGGACATGACTATTTGAACTTGTTCAATAAACATATTAAATTTTTAAATCTTCAACTTATTAATTTTTAGAATATTAATGAATTAGTATTATTTTATTTCAAATAAACTTTTATGCATAGAAACAATTGTTTTATGATAAAACAAAAGATCATAACAGCTTGAAATAAATAATTGTTCAAATAGTTTTAACTATTTGAACTTGCTCACTAAACATATTTATTTTTTTAATTATTTACTTATTAATTTTTTAATATTAAAAAATTAATATTATTTTATTCCAAATAAGCTTCTTTGAATAGAACAAATTGGTTTATGACAAAACAAATGGTCATAATGATTTGAAATAGATAATTGTTGAAATAATCATAACTATTTGAATGTGTTCAGAAAATAGATTAATTTTTTAAATTTTTACTTATCAATTTTGGAATATTAATAAATTTATATTATTTTATTCAAAAAAAGCTTGCATCAATAGAACCAATTGTTTTATGACAAAACAAAAGGTCATAATGTTTTGAAATAGATACTTTTTTAGATAATCATAACTATTCGATTTTGTTCAGCAAACAAATTTATTTTTTTAATTCTTTTACTCTTTAATTTTTGAAATATTAACAAATTAGTATTATTTTATTTTAAATAAGCTTATATGAACTGAAACAATTGTTTTATTACAAAACAAAAGGTCATATTGATTCCAAAAAGATAATTAAGTCATGATTATTGAACTTGTTTGATAAACATATTTATTTTTTAAATCTTTTACTTATTAATTATCCAAATATTAATAAATTAATATTAATTTAATACAAATAAGCATGTATGAACAAAAACAATTGTTTTATGATAAAACAAAAAGTCATAACAATTTGAAATAAATAATTGTTTAAATAGTCATAACAAATTGAACTTGTTCAGTAAACAGATTTATTTTTTAAATCTTTTACTTATTAATTGTCTTAATATTAATAAATTTGTATTATTTTATTCAAAATAAGCTTGTTTGTATAGAAAATTTATTTTATGTCAAAACAATAGGTTATAGTGATTTCAAATAATAATTGTTTAAATAGTCATAATTATTTAAACTTGTTCAGTAGACATATTCATTTTTTAAATCTTTTAATTATTAATTTTTGAAATATTAATAACTTAGTATTATTTTACTTCGAATAAGCTTATATCAATTGAAATATTTTCTTGACAAAACAAAAGGTCATAGAAATTTAAATAGATGTAGTTTGGTAAAATATTTATTTTCTAAAGTTTTTACTTATTAATGGTCAAAATATTAGTAAATTAGTATTATTTTAATCCGAATAAGCTTATATGAATAGAAACTATTATTTTATAATAGAACAAAAATCATCACAATTTGAAATAAATAAATGCCTAAATAGTCATAACTATTTGAACTGGTTTGATAAATGAATTATTTTTTAAATCTCTTATTAATTTTGAAATATTCATAGATTAGTATTATTTTGTTTCGAACAAATTTATATGAACAAAAACATTTGTTTTATGACAAAACAAAAGGTCATAATGAATTAAAATAGATAATTATTCAAATAGTCATAATTATGTGATCTAGTTAGGTAAACATAATTATTTTGTTATATTAGTATTATTTTATTTTGAATAAGCTTGTATGAACATGAATAATTGTTTTATGACATAACAAAAGATTTGTTTTATAAATAACTAATTTAAACTATACATTTGTTCAAATAGTCATACTTATTTGAACAGGCTCAGTAAATAGATTTATTTTTTAAATTTCTTACTTATTAACTTTTGAAAGATTAATAATTAGTATTAGTTTATTCTGACTAAGCTTGTATGATAAAACACAATTGTTATATTACCAAACAAAAGGTAATATTGATTTCAAATCAATAATTGTTAAAATGGCCATAATTATTTGAATTGATTTGATAAACAGAATCATTTTTTAACTCACTTACTTATTAATTTTTGGAATATTAATAAATTACTATTACTTTATTTCGAATAAGCTTGTATGCATTGAAACAATTGTTTTATGACTAAACAAAATGTCATAATGATTTTAAATAGATAATTGTTCATTTAGTCGTAACTATTTGAATTTGTTCGATAAACAAATTAATTTTTTTCAACTCTTACTTATTAAGTTTTGAAATATTAAGAAATTAGTATTATTTTATTTTGGATAAGCATTTATGAACCGAAACAAATTTTTTTGTCAAAACAAAATGTCATAATGATTTTAAATATATAATTGTCCAAATAGTTGTAACTATTTGAACTTGTGCGGTAAATAGATTTATTTTTTCAAATCTTTTGCTTATTAATTTTTTGAATGTTAATAAATTTGGGCATAATTATGATAAAAAATAATTTGAAGGTCATAACAATTTGAAATAGACAATCGTTCAAATGATCATAATTATTTTAAATGATTTGATAAATAGATTTATTTTTTAAATTCCTTACTTATTAATTTAGGAAATATTAATAAATTAGTATTATTTTATTCTGTCTAAGCTTGTATTAATTGAAACAATTGTTTTGTGACAAATTAAAAGGTTATTACAAATTAAAATAGACAATTGTTCAAATAGTAATAACAATTTGTACTTGTTTGGTAAATAGATTTATTTTTTAAAATCTCTTTTTTATTAATTTTTCAAATGTTAATAAATTAGTATGAATTTATTCAGAATATCCTTGTATGAATTGAAACAATGTTTTATAATTAAATAAAAGGTCAGAACAATTTGACATAGATAATTATTCTAATTGTCTTAACCAAATAAACTGATATGGTAAACAAGTTTATTTTTTAAACTCTTACTTATTAATTTTTGAAATATTATTAAACTAGTATTATTTTAATCCAAATAAGCTTGTACGAACAAAACAATTGTTTTACGACAAAAGAAATTGTCATAACGATTTGAAATAGATAATCATTCATATAGTCTTAATTATATGAACTGGTTTGGCAGTTAAATTAATTTTGTAATTTCTTGGTTATTAAGTTTTAGAATATTATTAAATTAGTATTATTTTATTTCAAATAAAATACTATAAACAGAACCAATTTTTTGATGACAAAATAAAAGGTTATAATGATTTAAAATAGATAATTATTCAAATAGTTAAAACTATTTGAAATGGTTTACAAGTAGATTTACTTTTAAAATCTCTTATTGATTAATTTTCTAAATATCATCAAATTAGTATTCTTTATTTTGAACAAATTTATATTAAGAAAAGCAATTGTTTCATGACAAAACAAAAAGCAATAACGATTTAAAATACATAATTGTTCAAATAGTGATAATTATTTGAACTAGTTCAACAAATAAAATTATTTTCTATAGCTCTTACGTATAAAATTTTGAAATATTAATAAATTAGTTTCATTCTATTCTAAACAAGCTTGTATAAGTTGAAATAATTATTCTATGACAAAACATAAAGTCACAACAATTTGAAATAAATAATTGTTCATGTTAATAAATTAATATTATTTTAATATGAATAAGCTTGTATGAATAGAAAGAATTGTTTTATGACAAAACAAAAAGTCATAAGAAGTTGAAATAAATAATTGCTCAAATAGTCATAATGATTTGAACTTGTTCGGCAAATAGATTTATTTTTTAAATCTTTTACATATTAATTATCTTAAATTAATAAATTTGTATTATTTTATTCGAAAGAAGCTTGTATGAATAGAAAAAAATCATTTATGACAAAACAAATGGTTATAGCAATTTCAAATAGAAAATTATCCAAATGTCATAATTATTTAAACTTGTTCGATAAATAAATTCATTTTTTAAATCTCTTAATTATTAATTTTGGGAATATTAATAACTTAGTATTATTTTATTTCGAATAAGCTTATATGAACTGAAATAGTATTATAGCAAAACAAAAGGTCATAACAATTTGAAATAAACAAATTTTCAAATTGTCATGACTATTTGATCTAGTTTGATAAACATATTTATTTTTTAAAAGTTTTTACTTATTAATTGCTGAAATATTAATAAATTAGTATTATTTTAATCTGAATAAGCTTGTGTGAACAAAACTATTATTTGTATTAGAATAAAAAGTCATAATGATTTAAAGTAAATAATTGCTCAAATAGTCATAACTATTTAAATTGTTTTGATAAACAAATTTATTTTTTATGTCTTTTATTAATTTTTGAAATATTAATAGATTATTATTATTTTATTTTGAACAAACTTATAAGAAGAAACGAATTTGTTTTATGACAAAACAAAAGGTCATAATGATTTGAAATAGATAATTGTTCAAATAGTCATAATTATTTGAACTAGTTAGGTAAATAAAATTATTTTTTAAATCTCTTATTTATTAATATTTAAAATATTAGTAAATTCATTTTATTTTATTCATAATAAGCTAGTATAAATTGAAATTTTTGTTTTATGATAAAACAAAAGGTTATAATGATTTTAAATAGATAATTGTTCATACAGTCTTAATTATTTGAACTGGTTCAGCAAATAAATTTATTTTTGAAATCTCTTAGTTATTAATTTTATGGATTTTATTAGATTAGCATTATTTTATTTTGAATAAGCTTTTACAAATAGAAATAATTATTTTATGATAGAACAAAAGGTTATAACGATTTGAAGTATACAATTGTTCAAATAGTCATAACTATTTAAATTGGTCTAGTAAACATATTTATTTTTTAGATCTTTTACTTATTAATTTTTGAAAGATTAATAAACTAGTATTATTTTATTCTAAATAAATTTGTATGATTATAAACAGTTGTTATATAACCAAACAAAAGGTAATAACAATTTGAAATAGATAATTGTTGAAATCGCCATAATTATTTGAATTGATTCAGTAAACGAATTCACTTTTTAAATTTCTTACTTATTAATTTTTGAAATATTAATAAATTATTATTCTTTTATTTCAAATAAACTCTTATAAACTTAAACAATTGTTTTACAACAAAACAAAATGTCATAACAATGTTGATAGACAATTGTTCAAATAGTCATAACTATTTGAATTTGTTCAGTAGACAAATTTATTTTTTTAAATTCTTGCTTATTAATTTTCAAAACATTAAGAAATTAGTATTATTTTATTTGGATAAGCTTTTATGAATTGAAACAATTATTTTATGTTAAAATAAAAGGTCATAACAATCTTAAATAAATAATTGTTCAAATAATCATAACTATTTGAACGTGTTTGGTAAATAGATTTATTTTTTTAAATCTTTTGAATATTAATTTTTTGAATGTTAGTATATTTTGATTATTTTTTTTGAATAAGCTTGAAAGATATGAAACAAATATTTTATGACTAAATAAAAGATTATAACGATTTCAAATAGATAATTATTCTAATAGTTTTAACTATTTAAACTGATTTTGCAAATACATTTATATTTTAATTATCTTACTTATTAATTAGTATTATTTTAAGTGAATAAGTTTCTATGAAATAATTGCTTTATGACAAAACAAAGATTTTAACAATTTGAGATTGATAATTATTCAAATAGTTATAGCTATTTGAACTGGTTTGATAAACAAATTTATTTTTTAAATCTACTACTTATTAATTTTTGAAATATTATTAAATTAGTATTATTTTATTTTGAATAAACTTGTATGATCAAAAACAATTTTTTTTATGATAAAACAAAAGATCATAACGATTTAAAATATATAATCGTTAAATGGCCGTACTTATTTTAATTGATTCGAAAAACTGATTTATTTTTTAAATTTCTTGCTTACTAATTCAGGAAATATTAACAAATTAATATTATTTTGTTCCATCTAATCTTGTATTAACTGAAACAATTGTTTTATGACAAATTAAACGGTTACAATGATTTGAAATAGACAATTTCCAAATAATAATAACTATTTCAAATTGTTCTGTAAACATATTTATTTTTTAAATCTCTTTCTTATTAATTTCTACATGTTAATAAATTAGTATAAATTTTTTTTGAATAAGTTTGTATGAACTAAAACAATTGTTTTATAACTAAGAGAAGGTCATAACGATTTAACATAGATAATTATTCTAATAGTCTTAACCATTTATACGATTTGGTAAATAAATTTATTTTAAATCTCTTACTTATTAAATTTTGAAATATTATTAAATTAGTATTATTTTAATCCAAATACGCTTGTACGAAAAAAGCAATTGTTTTATGACAAAGGAAAAGGTCATAACAATTTGAAATAGATTATCATTCAAATAGTCTTAACTATTTGAACTGTTTGGCAATTCGATTTATTTTTTAATTTTCTTGGTTATTAAGTTTTGGAATATTATTAAAATAGTATTATTTATTTGAATAAAATAGTATGAACAAGACCAATTTTTTGATAACAAAATAAAATGTTATAATGATTTGAAATAAATAATTATTCAAATAGTCAAAACTATTTAAAATGGTCTGGTAAGTAGATTAACTTTTTAAATTTCTTATTGATTAATTTTCCAAATATTAATAAATTAGTATTATTTTATTTTGAACAAACTTATACTGACAAAAACAATTGTTTTATGACAAAACAAAAAGTAATCATGATTTGAAATAGATAATTGTTCAAATAGTTATAATTATTTGAACCGGTTTGGTAAATAGAATTATTTTTTAAATCTCTTACTTATAATTTTTTGAAATATTAATAAATTAGTTTTATTCTTTTTTGAATAAGCTTGCATGAGCTGAAATAATTGTTTTTGACAAAACAAAAGTTCATAACAATTTGAAATAAATAATTGTTCATATAGACTTGATTGTTTGAATTGGTATGCCAAATGGATTTATTTTTTAAATCTCTTAGTTATTAATTTTTAGAATATTACTAAATTAGCATTTTTTTTTCCAAATAAGCTTGTATGAATAGAAACAATTGTTTTATGATAGAACAAATGGTTATAACAATTTGAAACAAATAATTGTTCAAATAGTCATAACAATTTGAACTAGTTTAGTAAACCAATTTATTTTTTATATCTCTTTATTAATTCTTGAAATATTAACAAATTTGTATTATTTTATTTCAAATAAGCTTGTATGTTGAAAAACAATTGTTTTATAACAAAACAAAAGCTAATAATGATTTGAAATAGATAGTTGTTCAAATGACCATAATTATCTGAACTGATTATGTAAACTAAATTACTTTTTAAATCTCTTACTTATTAATTTTTGAAATATTAATAAAGTAGTATTATTTTATTTTGGATAAGCTTTTATGAACTAAAACAATTATTTTATGACAAAACAAATGGTCATAATGATTTTAAATAATAATTGTTCAAATAGTCATAACTATTTGAATTTATTTGATAAACAGATATATATTTTCAAATCTAATGCTTATTAATTTTTTTTAATGTTAATAAATTAGTATTATTTTATCTGACTAAGCTTGTATGAAATGAAACAATTATTATATAATGAAACAAAAGGTCAAAACAATTTGAAATAGATAATTATTCTAATAGTCTTAACTATTTGAGTTGGTTCCGTAAACACATTTATTTTTTAAATCTCTTATTAATTTTTGGAATATTATTAAATTAGTATTATTTTTATATGAATAAGCTTGTATGATCAAAAACAATTGTTTTATGAGAGAACAAAGATCATAACAATTTGATATTGATAGTTGTTCAAATATTAATAATTATTTGAAATAGTTTAGAAAACAACTTTAGTTTTTAAATTTCTTGCTTATTAGTTTTTGAAATATTAATAAAACTAGTATTATTTTATTTCGAATAAGTTTTTTATGAACTAAAATAATTGTTTTATGACAAAACAAAATGTCATAATGACTTTAAATAGATAATTGTTCAAATAGTCAATTCTATTTGAACTTATTCGATAAAAAAATTTATTTTTCTAATCTGTTGCTCATTAATTTTTTTAATGTTAATAAATTAGTATTATTTTATTCTTATTAGGCTTGTATGAACTAAAATAATTATTTTATGACCAAAGCAATTGCCAGAACAATTTGAAATGAATAGTTGTTCTAATAGTCTTAACTATTTAGACTGATTTGGTAAACACATTTATTTTTAAAATTTTTTACTTACTAATTTTTTGAATATTATTAAATTAGTATTATTTTATTCCAAATAAGCTTGTATGAAAAGAAACAATTGTTTTATGACAAAATAAAGATCATAACAATTTGAGAGAGATAATTGTTTAAATACTCATAACTATTTGAACTGTATCAGTAAATAGATTTAGTTTTTAAATCTCTTATTAATTTTCAAAAAATAAATATATCAATATTATTTTATTCTGAATAATTTTGCATGAATAGAAACAATTGTTTTATGACAAAACAAAAGGTCATAATGATTTGAAATAGATAATTGTTCAAATGGACGTAACTATTTGAACTTGTTCGGTAAACAAATTTATCTTTTAAATCTCCTACCTATTAATTTTTAGAATATTAATAAATTAGTATTATTTTATTCTAAATAAACTTGTATGAATAGAAAGAATTGTTTTATGATAAAATAAAAAATCATAACTATTTGAAATAAATAATTGTTCAAACAGTCATAATTATTTGAACTTCCTCAACAAACTAATTTATTTTTTAAATTTTTTACTTATTAATTTTTGAAATATTAATAAATTTATATTATTTTATTTAGAATAAGCTTTATGAATGGAACTATTACTCATTAATTTTTTGAATAGTAATAAATTAGTATTATTTATTTTAAATAAGCCTATATGAACTGATATAATTATTTTATGACAAAAAAAGTCAACAATTTAAAATAGATAATATTCAAATAGTTTTGACTATTTGAACTTATTCAGTAAATATATTTATTTTAAAAATCTTTTACTTATTAATTGTCAAAATATTAATAAATTAATATTATTTTAATCCAAATAAGCTTGTATGAACAAAAACAATAGTTTTATGACAAAACAAAAAGTCATAACAATTTGAAATATGTAATTGTTCAAATAGTCATAAAATATTTGAATTTATCCGATAAACAGATTTATTTTTTAAATCTTGTGCTTAGTAATTGTTTGAATATTAATAAATATGTATTATTTTAATTGAAAGAAGCTTGTATGAATAGAAAAAAATATTTTATGACAAAACAAAAGGTTATGGTGATTTGAAATAGGTAATTGTTCAAATAGTCATAACTATTTGAACATGTTCGATAAATTGATTCAGTTTTTAAGTCTCTTACTTATTAACTTTTGAATATTAATAAGTTAGAATTTTGTTATTTTGAATCAATTTGCACAAATAGAAACAATTGTTTTGTGACAAAACAAAAGGTCATAATGATTTGAAATAGATAATTGGTCAAATGGTCATAACTATTTATTTGCACTGGTTAGGCCAACAAATATATTTTCTAAATCCATTACTTATTAATTTTTAAAATATTAATAAATTAGCATTACTTTATTTTGAATAGGACTATATGGATAGAAACAATTGTTCGGCAAACAAAAGGTCATAATGATTTGAAATAGATAATTATTCATATAGCCTTAACTACTTGAATTCGTTCGATAAACAAATTTATTTTTTACATCTCTTAGTTATTAATTTTCATAATACTATTAGATTAGTATTATGTTATTCTAAATAAGCTTGTATGAATATAAATAATTTTCTTATGTTAAAACAAAAGGTCATCATGATTTGAAATATATAATTATTTAGATAGTCATAACTATATATACTAGTTTGGTAAGCATATGTATTTTTTAAATCTCCTACTTATTAATTTTTGAAATATTAATAAATTAGTATTGTTTATTCCTAATAGGCTTGTGTGATGTAACACAATTATTTCATGACAAAACAAAAGTTCATAATGATTTGAAATAAATAATTATTTAAATGGCCATAATTATTTGAACCGATTTGATCAATCAATTTATTTTTTAAATCTTCAATTTATCAATTTTTGAAATATTAATAAAGTAATATTATTTTATTCTTGATAAGCTTTAATGAATTGACACAATTGTTTTATGATAAAATAAAAGGTCATAACGATTTTAAGTAGGTAATTGTTCAAATAGTCTAGACTATTTGAACTTTTTTGGTAAACAGGTTTATTTTTAAAATTTCTTATTAATTTTCTGAATATGACTAAAATAGTATTATTTTATTTTGAATAAGCATGAGTGAACTAAAATAATTATTTTATGACAAAACAAAAGGTCCGAACGATTTGAAATAAATAATTATTCTAATAGTCTTAACTATTTGAACTAATTTGGCAAACATATTTATTTTTTAAATCTCTTACTTATTAATTTTTAGAATATAACTAGTTTACCAATATTTTACTTTAAATAAGCTTGTATGAATAGAAACAATTGTTTTGTGACAAAACGAAGATCATAATGATTTCAGATAGATAATTGTTCAAATAGTCATAACTATTTAAACTAGCTCGGTAAATAGATTTAGTTTTTAAATCTCTTAGTAATTTTAAAATATTAAAAAATTAGTGTTATTTTATTTTAAATAATTTTGTGTGAATAAAAACAATTGTTTTATGACAAAACAAAATGTCATAATAATTTGAAATACATAATGGTTTAAAAGGATATGACTAGTTAAACTTGTTCGATAAATAAATTTATTTTTCAAATCTCCAACTGATTAATTTTTAGAATTTTAATAAATTAATATTATTTTATTTCTAATAAACTTGTACAAATAGAAACAATTTTTTTATGACAAAACAAAAGATCATGATGATTTGAAATAAATAATTATTTAAATAGTCATAACTCTTTGCAATCGCTTGGTAAACAGATTTATTTCTTAAATCTTTTACTTATTAATTTTTGGAATTTTAATAAATTAGTATTATTTTATTTTGAATAAGCTTTTATGAATAGAAACAAATGTTTTATGACAAAACAAGTGGTTATAACAATTTGAAAGAAATAATTGTTTAAATAGTCTCAACTATTTGAATATATTCAAAAAAAGTATTTATTTTTTAAATTTTTACTTATTAATTTTTAGAACATTAATAAACTTAAATTATTTTGTTTGAAATAAGCTTGCATGAATAGAACCAATTGTTTTATGACAATACAAAATGTTATAGCAATTTCAAAGAGATAATTGTTCAAAAAGTCATAATTATTTAAACTTGTTTAGTAAACAAATTTATTTTTTAAATCTCTTTATTATTAATTTTTGGATGATTAATAAATTAGTATTATTTTATTTCAAATAAGCTTATATGAATTGATATAATTCTTTTATGACAAAACAAAAGGTCTTAAGGATTTGAAATATATAATTATTCTAAAAGTTATGATTATTTGATCTAATTTGATAAACATATTTATTTTTAAAATTTTTTACTTATTAATTGTTGAAATATTAATAAATTAGTATTATTTTAATCTAAATAAGCTTGTATGAACAAAAAAATTTGTTTTATAACAGAACAAAAAGTCATAATGATTTGAAATAAATAATTACTCAAATAGTTATAACTATTTGAACTAGTTTGATAAATAGATTTATTTTTTAAATCTTTTATTAATTTTTGAAATATTAATAAATTAGTATTACTTTATTTCGAACAAACTTATATGAACAAAAACATTTGTTTTAAGACAAAACTAGAGATCATAACAATTTGAAATAGATAATTGTTTAAATAGTCACAATTATTTGAACTGGTTAGATAAACAAAATTATTTTTTTAAACTTTTACTTATTAATTTTTGAAATATTAATAAATTCATTTTATTTTGTTCTAAATAATCTAGTATGAATTAAAAAAAAACTTATTTTGTGACAAAATAAAAAGGTCATAATGATTTTAATTAGATAATTATTCATATAGTCTTAAATATTGAACTAGTTCAACAAATAAATTTGTATTTTAATTCTCTTTATTATTAATTTTTGAAATATTATTAGATTAGTATTATTTTATTTCGAATAAACTTGTATGAACAAAAATAATTGTTTTATGATAGAACAAAAGTTTATAATGATTTGAAGTTTACAATTATTCAAATAATCATAATTATTTAAACTGGTTTGGTGAACAAATTTATTTTTTAAATTTTACTTATTAATTTTTGAAAGATTAATAAAATAGTATTATTTTATTGTAAATAAGCCTACATGTTTAAAAACAATTGTTATATGACAATCAAAAGGTAATAATGATTTGAAATAGAAAATTGTTGATGTGGCCATAATTATTTGAACTGATTTGATAAACAGATTCACTTTTTAAATCACTTACTTATTAATTTTTGAAATATTACTAAATTAGTATTATTTTATTTCAAATAAGCTTGTGTGAACTAAAACAATTGCTTTATGAGAAACAAATGGTTATAACAATTTGAAATACATAATTGTTTATATAGTCTTAATTATTTGAACTACTTAGATAAACAATTTTTTTTTAAATCTCTTAGTTAGCATTTTTCAAAATAATATTAAATTAATATTATTTTGTTTTGAGTAAGCATATATGAGCTGAAACAATTATTTTATAATAGAACAAAAGGTTATAACAATTTGAAATAGATAATTGTTCAAATAAGAACTGGTTTGGTAAATAGATTTATTTTTTAAATTTACTACTTATTAATTTTTGAAATATTAATAAAATAGTATTATTTTATTCCAAATAGGCTTGTAAGATGAAAAATAATTGTTTTTTGACAAGACAAAAATTCAAAATGATTTGAAATAGATAATTGTTCAAATGGTCTTAATTATTTTAATCGATTCGATAAACTAACTTATTTTTTAAATCTCTAACTTATCAATTTTTGAACTATTAATAAAATAATATTATTTTATTTCAAATAAGCTTTTATGAACTGAAACAATTGTTTTATGATAAAACAAAAGGTCAAATTTATTTTAAATAGACAATTGTTCAAATAGTCATAACTATTTGAACTTGTTCGATAAACTGATTTATTTTTTAAAATTTCATGTTTATTAAATTTTTGAATGTTAATAAATTAGTATTATTTTATTTCAGATAAGTATGTATGAACTAAAAGAATTATTTTATAACTATACAAAAAGGTTGAAACAATTTGAAATAGATAGTTGTTCAAATAGTCTTAACTATTTGAATTGGTTCGACAAAAACATTTATGTTTTAAATCTCTTATTAATTTTAGAATATTGTTAATTTAGCAATATTTTACTTTGAATAAGCTTTTATGAACACAAACAATTGTTTTAGGACAATATAAAGATCATAACATTTAAGATAGATAATTGTTCAAATTATTTTAACTATTTGAACTAGTTTAGCAAACACATTTATTTTTTAAATCTCTTATTAATTTTAGAATATTATTAATTTATCAATATTTTACTTTGAATAAGCTTGTCTAAACACAAACAATTGTTTTAGGACAAAACAATGATCATAATGATTTAAGAAAGATAATTGTTCAAATTGTCATAACTATTTGAATTGATTCAATAATTAGATTTTGTTTTTAAATCTCTTATTAAGTTTTTGAAATATTAGTAACTTAGTATTATTTTATTTCTAAAAAACTTGTATGAATAGAAACAATTATTTTATGACAAAACAAATGATCATAGCAATTTGAAATAACTAATTGTTGAAATAGTCATAACTATTTGAACTCACTTGATAACAAATTTATTTTTTAAATATTTTACTTATTAACTTTTGAAATTTTAATTAATTAATATTATTTTATTCTAAATAAACTTTTATGGATAGAAAAGATTGCTTTATGAGAAAACAAAAGGTCATAACGATTTGAAATAGATAATTATTCAAATAGTCATAACTATTTGAACATGTTCTGAAAACATATTTGTTTTCTAAATTTTTACTTATTATTTGTTGAAATATTAATAAATTTATATTATTTTATTCAAAATAATCCTGCATGAACAAAAACAATTGTTATATGACAAAAAAAAGGTCATAATATTTTTAAATAGATAATTGTTCAAATAGTTATAACTATTTGAACATGTTTAGTAAACAAATTCATTTTTTAATTCTCTTACTCATTAATTTTTTGAATATTAATAAATTAGTATTAGTTTATGAATTGAAGCAATTGTTTTACTATAAAACAAAAGGTCACCATGATTTGAAATAGACAATTATTCAAATAGTCATGACTATTTGAACTTATTCGGTAAGCAAATTTATTTTTAAATCTTTTACTTATTAATTGTTGAAATATTAATAAATTAATATTATTTTAATCTGAATGGGCTTGTATAAACATAAACAATTATTTTATGACAAAACAAAAAGTCATAATAATTTGAAATAAATAATTATTCAAATAGTCATAAAGATTTGAACTTATTTAGTAAACAAATTTATTTTTTGAATCCTTTACTTATTAATTGTCTTAATAGTAATAAATTTGCATTATTTTATTTGAAATAAGCATGTATAAATAGAAAAAATCATTTTATGACAAAACAAAAGGTTAAAACGATTTCTAATAGATAATTGTTTAAATAGTCATAATTATTTAAACTTGTTTAGTAAACATATTCTTTTTTAAATCTCTTAATTATTAATTTTTGGAATAT
Organism: Durio zibethinus; assembly: GCF_047325235.1. Lineage (NCBI taxonomy): Eukaryota > Viridiplantae > Streptophyta > Magnoliopsida > Malvales > Malvaceae > Durio > Durio zibethinus. The sequence continues at coordinate 10,816,713 of NC_143180.1, read as the reverse complement.
TAATAGCTTAGTGTTATTTTATTTCGAATAAGGTTATAGAAACTAAAAGAATTTGTTTATGACTAAACAAAAGGTCATAATGATTTAAGAAAGATAATTATTCAAATAGTCATGACTATTTGATCTAGTTTGGTAACATATTAAAATTTTTTTACTTATTAATTGTCAAATATTAATAAATTAACATTATTTTAATCTGAATAAGCTTGTATGAATAGAAACAATTGTTTTATAATAAAACAAAAAGTCATAATGATAACTATTTGAACTAGTTTGATAAATAGATTTATTTTTTAAATCTCTTATTAATTTTTAAAATATTAATAGATTAGTATTACTTTTATTCTGAACAAATTTATATGAACAAAAACATTTGTTTTTTGAAAGAACAAAAACATTTGTTTTTTGAAAAAACAAAAGGTCATAATGATTTGAACTGGTTAGGTAAATAGAATTATTCTTTAAATCTATTACTTATTAATTTTTAAAATATTAATAAATTCATTTTATTTTATTCCAAATAAGTTAGTATGAATTCAAAAAAACCTATTTTATGACAAAACAAAAGGTTATAATGATTTGAAATAGATAATTATTTATATAGATTTCAATATTTGAATTGGTTTGGCAAACAAATTTATTTTTTAATTCTCTTAGTTATTAATTTTTGAAATTTTTTTAGATTAGTATTATTTTATTCCAAATAGACTTGTATGATGAAAAACAATTGTTTTATAATAAAACAAAAGTTTATAATGATTTAAAATAGATAATTATTGAAATGGTCATAATTATTTGAACTGATTCGATAAACAGATTCACCTTTTAAATCACTTAATAATTTTTGAAATATTAATAAGTTATTATTATTTTATTTTGAATTAAGTTGTATGAACTAAAACAATTATTTTATGACAAAACAAAAGGTCATAATGATTTTAAATATACAATTATTCAAATAGTCATAACTATTTGAATTTGTTCAAAAAACATATTTTATTTTTTTGAATCTCTTACTTATTAATTTTTGAAATATTAATAAATTAGTATTATTTTCTTTTGGATAAGCTTTTATGAATTAAAATAATTGTTTTATGACAAAACAAAAGGTCATAACACTTTTAAATTAGTAATTATTTAAATAGTCATAACTATTTGAGTTTATTTGGTAAACAGGTTTATTTCTTCAAATCTTTTGCTTATTAATTTTTTGAATGTTAATATATTAGGATTATTTTATTTGAATAAGCTTGTATGATGTGGAACAAATATTTTATGGCTAAAAAAAGGTTAGAATGATTTGAAAAAGATAATTATTCAAATAATTTCAACTATTTGAATTGGTTCGATAAACACATTTATTTTTTAAATCTCTTATTAATTTTTGAAATATTATTGAATTAGTATTATTTTTAACCGAATAAGCTTGTATGATCAAAAATAATTGTTTTATTGCAAAACAAAGATCACGAAGATCATAATGATTTGAGATTGATAATTGTTCAAATAGTCATAATTATTCAAACTGGTTTGTTAAATAGATTTATTTTTTAAATCTTTTACTTATTAATCTTTGAAATAGTAATAAATTAGTATTATTTTATTTTTAATAAGCTTGTATGATAAAAAAGAATTGTTTTATTGCAAAACAAAAGGTCATAATAATTTGAAATAAATAATTATTCCAATGGCTATAATTATTTTAACTGATTTGGTAAAAAAATTAGTTTTTAAATCTGTTATTAATTTTAGTAATATCAATAAATTAGTATTATTTTATTCCATATAAGCTTGTATTAACTAAAACCATTATTTTATAAGAAAACAAACAATCTTAACAATTTTAAATAGATAATTGTTAAAATAGTAATAACTATTTAAACTTGTTCGATAAATAAATTTACTTTTTTAAATCTCTTTTTTATTAATTTTTTTAATGTTAATAAATTAGTATTAATTTATTCCAAATAGCTTATATGAACTAAAATAATTGTCTTATGACTAAACAAAAAGGTCACAACAATTTGAAATAGATAATTGTTCTAATAGTTTAAACTATATGAACTAGTTCAATAAATAATTTATTTTTTAAATTTCTTATTAATTTTTGAAATATTATTAAATTTGTATTATTTTAATTCAAATAAGCTTGTACGAACACAAAAATTTGTTTTATAACAAAACAAAAATAGTTTGAAATTGATAATTTTCAAATAGTCTTAATATTTGAACTACTTTGGCAATTAGATTTATTTTTAAATTTTCTTGGTTATTAAGTTTTGGAATATTATTAAATTAGTATTATTTTAATTTGAATAAAATAGTATAAACAAAACCAATTGTTTGATGACAAAACAAAAGGTTATAATGATTTGAAATAGATAATTATTCAAATAGTAAAAACTTTTTGAAATGGTTTGGTAAACATATTTACTTTTTAAATCTCTTACTAATTACTTTTCTAAATATTAATAAATTCATATTATTTTATTTCGAACAAACTTATACAACAAAAACAATTGTTTTATGACAAAAGGAAAAGTAATAATGATTTGAAATACGTAATTGTTCAAACAGTTATAATTATTTGAACTAGCTCAGTAGATAAAATTATTTTTTAAATCTCTTATAAAATTTTAAAATATTGACAAATTAGTTTTATTTTATTCCGAATAAACTTGTATGAGCTAAAATAATTATTTTATAACAAAACAAAAGGTCATAACGATTTGAAATAGATAATTGATAATATAGTCTTAACTAATTGAATTGGTTCGACAAAAAAATTTATTTTTTAAATCTCTTATTTGTGAATATTCATATTATAATTAAATTAATATTATTTTATTTCGAATAAACTTTTATGAATAGAAATAATTATTTTATGATAAAACAAAAGGTTATAATAATTTTAAATAAATAATTGTTCAAATAGTCATAACTATATGAATTTATTTAGTAAACAGATTTGAAATAAGCTTGTATGAATAGAAAAAATTGTTTTATGCCAAAATAAAAAGTTATAACAATTTGACATAGATAATTATTCAAATAGTCAAAACTAGTTGAACTTGTTCAATAAATAGATTCTTTTTTTAAATCTCTTGCTTATTAATTTTTTAAATATTAATAAATTAAAATTATGTTATTTGAATAAGCTTGTATGAAAAGAAACAATTGTTTTGTGACAAAACAAAGGTCATAACAATTTGAAATAGATAATTATTCAAACAGTTATAATTGCTTGCACTAGTTAGGCCAACAGATACATTTTCTAAATCTGTTACTTATTAATTTTGAAAATATTAATAAATTAGCATTACTTTGTTCCAAATAAGACTGTATGAACATAAACAATTGTTTTTTGACAAAACAAATGGTCATAACAATTTGAAATAAATAATTATTCAAATAGTTATAACTAATTGAACTAGTTTGGTAAACAAATTTATTTTTTAAATCTCTTACTAATTTTTAAAATATTAATAAATTAATAATATTTTATTTTGAACAAACTTATGTTAACCAAAATATTTGTTTTATGACAAAATAAAAGGTAATAATGATTTAAAATAGATAATTGTTCAAAAAGTCATAATTATTTGAATTGGTTATGCAAACATAATTATTTTTTAAATCTCTTCCTTATTAATTTTTGAAATATAAATAAATTTGTTTTATTTTATTCCAAATAAGTTAGTAAAAGCTGAAAATTTTATTTTATGACAAAATGAAAGGTCATAACGATTTGAAATAGATATTGTTCATATAGCCTAAACTATTTGAAGTGGTTTGTCAAACAAATTTATTTTTTAAATTTCTTAGTTTTTAGTTGTAAAAATATTATTAAATTAGTATTATTTTATTCCAAATAAGCTTATATGAACAAAAATAATTGTTTTATGATAGATCAAAATGTTATAACGATTTGAAATATAAAATTATTCAAATAGTTATAATTATTTGAATTGGTTCGGTAAATAGAATTATTTTTTAAATTTCTTACCTATAAATTTTTGAAATATTAATAAATTAGTTTTATTTTATTACAAATAAACTTGGATGAGTTGAAAAAATTTTTTTATCATAAAACAAAAGGTCATAATGATTTCAAATAGATAATTCTTCATATAGTCTTAATTGTTTGAATTGATTCGATAAACAGATTTATTTTTTAAATCTCTTAGTTATGAATTTTATAATATTATTATCAGTACTATTTTATTTTGAATAAACTTATATGAAGAGAAATAATTGTTTTATGGCAGAACAAAAGGTTATAACAATTTAAAATAGATAATTGTTCAAATAGTCATAACTATTTAAATTGGTTTGGTAAACAACTTTATTTTTTAAATCTCATACTAATTCTTGAAATATTAATAAATTAGTATTATTTTATCTTAAATGAGCATGTATGTTGAAAAACAATTGTTTCATGACCAAAGCAATTCCAGAGACGGTTGACTGAGTGGAGGCATCGGAGAAAAGAGCACTAATGGAAGAGGCATCCCCCGTGCAAGGGACACAAGGACTCTTATCCGATAGCGGAGTCAAGGGTCAAGCCAGCTAGAGAGGGAAGGAAAGGAGGAGAGTGCCTCATTGAAAGAATGGAGAGAGAGATCGAAAGGACTCCACAGTCGAGGGATCTTAGTGAAGGGAAACCCGTACCCAAGGAGAGTTAGAGGAGGCAGAACCCTTCTAAGCCAAAATAAAATAAAGTGCCACAACACGACGGTACTCTTGTCAGATAGAGGTCTGAAGTCCGCCAATTCGGGCAAGCGAATAACAATTTGAAATAGATGGTTGTTCAAATGACCACAAATATTTGAACTGATTCAGAAAACTAATTTATTTTTTAAATCTCTTCCTTATTAACTTTTGAAATATTAATAAAATAGTATTATTTTATTTTGGATAAACTTTTATGAACTGAAACAATTTTTTTATGACAAAATAAAAGTTCACAATGAGTTTAATAGATAATTATTCAAATAGCCATAATATTTGAACTTGTTCGGTAAATAAATTTATTTTTTCAAATCTCTTGCTTATTAATTTTTTGAAAGTTAATAAATTAGTATTATTTTCTTCCAAATAAGCTCATATGAACTAAAACAATTATTTTATGGCTAAATAAAAAGTCAGAACGATTTGAAGTAGATAATTATTCTAATAGTTTAGCTATTTGAATTGATTTGACAAACACATTTATTTTTTAAATCTCTTATTAATTTTTGAAATATTATTAAATTAGTATTATTTTTATCTGAATCAGCTTGTATGATTAGAAACAATTGTTTTTATCACAAAATAAAAATCATAGCAATTTGAGATTCATATTTTTTCAAATAATTGTAACTATTTGAACTGGTTTAGAAAACAGCTTTAGTTTTTAAATTTCTTACTTAATAATTTTTGAAATATTAATAAAGTACTATTATTTTATTTCGGATAAGTTTTTATGAACTGAAATAATTATTTTAAGATAAAACAAAAGGTCATAGTGATTTTAAATAGATAATTATTCAAATAGTCATATCTATTTGAACTTATTCAGTAAATAGATTCATTTTTTTTAAATCTCTTGTTTATTAATTTTTTGAATGTTAATAAATTAGTATTATTTTATTTTGACAACCTTGTATGAACTGAAATAATTGTTTTATGTCTAAACAAAATGTCAAAACAATTTGAAATAGAAAATTGTTCCAATAGTCTTAACTATTTGAACTAGTTTGGTAAATATATTTAATTTTTAAATATCTTAGTTATTAATTTTTGGAATATTATTAGATTAGTATTTTTTAATCTGAATATACTTGTATAAAAAGAAATAATTATTTTATAACAAAGTAAAGATCATAATGATTTGAGATAAATAATTGTTCAAATAGTCATAACTATTTAAACTATTTTAGTGAACACTTTTAGTTTTTAAACCTCTTATTAATTTTCAAAATATTAATAGATTAGTATTATTTTATTTTTAATAATTTTGCATGAATAAAAAAATTGTTGTATGAGCAAACAAAAGGTTATAATTATTTCAAATAGATAATTGTTCAAATGGACATAAATATTTGTACTTGTTAGGTAAATAGATTTATTTTTTAAATCTTTAACCTATTAATTTGCAAATATTAATAAATTAGTATTATTTTATTCCAAATAAACTTGTATAAATAGAAACAATTGTTTTATAACAAAACAAAAGAACAAAACTATTTGAAATAAATAATTATTCAAACGGTCATAACTATTTAGCTTACTTAATAAACATATTTATTTTTTAAATCTTTTACTTATTAGGTTTTGGAATAATAATAAATTTATACTATTTTATTTTGAATAAGCTTGTATGACTAGAAACAATTTATTTATGACATAACAAATGGTCATAACTATTTGAAATAGATAATTATTCAAATAGTTATAACTATATGAACAAGTTCAAAAAACAGATTTATTTTTTTAATTTTTACTTTTTAATTTTTGGAATATTAATAAATTTATATTATTTTAGTCAAAATAAGTTTGTACGAACATAAACAATTATTTTATAACAAAACAAAAGGTCATAACAATTTGAAATAGATAATTGTTCAAATAGTCATAACTATTTCAACTTGTTCGATAAAAAATTCATTTTTTTAAATTTCTTACTCACTAATTCAAAATATTAATAAATTAGTATTATTTTATTTAGAATAAGCCTATATGAACTAATACAATTGTTTTATGATGAAACAAAGGGTCATAATGATTTGAAATAGATAATTATTCAAATAGTTATAACTATTTGAATTTGTTTGGTAAACATATTTATTTTAAAATATTTTACTTATTAGTTGTCAAAATATTAATAAATTCATATTATTTTAATCTAAATAAGCTGGTATGAAGCAAAACAATTATTTTATGACAAAACAAAAAGTCATAGTGATTTGAAATAAATAATTATTCAAATAGTCATAACTATTTAAACTTATTCAGTAAACAGACTTTTTTAAAAATCTTTTACTTATTAATTATCTGAATATTAATAAGTTTGTATTATTTTAATTGAAATAAGCTTGTATGAATAGAAAAAATTATTTTATGACAAAACAAAAGGTTATAGCGATATGAAATAGGTAATTGTTCAAATAGTTCTAACTATTTGAACTTGTTCGATAACCAGATTTAGTTTTTAAATCTCTTATTTATTAATTTTTGGAATATTAATAAATTATGACTATTTGAATAGTTACCTATTTCAAATCACTATAGCCTTTTGTTTTGTCATAAAACAAATTTTCTATTCATACAAGCTTATTTCAATTAAAATAATACAAATTTATTAATATTCAGATAATTAACAAGCAAAAGATTTAAAAAATAAATCTATTTACTGAATAAGTTCAAATAGCTATGTCTTTGAACAATTATTTATTTCAAATCATTTTGACTTTTGTTTTATCATAAAACAATTATTTTTTTTTCATACAACCTTATTCAAATTAAAATAATGTTAATTTATTAATATTTCAAAAATTAATAAGTAAAAGATTTTAAAATAAATATGTTTACCAAACAAGTTCAAATAATCATAACTATTTAAATAATTATCTACATCAAATCATTATAATCTTTTGTTTTGTCATAAGACAATTGCATCAGTTCATATAGGCTTATTCTAAATAAAATATCACTAATTATTAATATTGGGAAAATTAATGAGCAAGAGAATTAAAAAAATGATTTTTTTTACTAAAAAAGTTTAAAATTTGAATAATTATCTATTTCAAATCATTACGACTTTTTGTTTTGTCATAAAACAATTGTTTCTATTCATACAAGGTTATTTTGAATAAAATAATATAAATTTATGAATATTCCAAAACTTAATGATTGAAAATTTAAAAAATAAATATGTTTTCTAAACACATTCAAATAGTTATAACTATTTGAACAATTATCTATTTCAAATAGTTATGACCTTTTTTGTGATAAACCAATTGTTTTTGTTCATACAAACTTATTCGAAGTAAAATAATACTAATTTATTAATATTTCAAAAATTAATAAATAAAAGATTTAAAAAATAAATCTATTTACCGAGTAAGCTCAAATAGTTATTACTATTTGAATAATTTTTTTATTTCAAATAGTTATGATCTTTTATTTTGTCATAAAACAATTGTTTCTATTCATACAATTTTATTCAAAATAAAATAATACTAATTTATTAATATTATGCAAATTAATAGGTAGAAGATTTAAAAAATAAATCTCTTTATTGAACAAGTTTAAATAGTCATGTCCATTTGAACAATTATCTATTTCAAATCTTTATGACCTTTTGTTTTGTCATAAAACAATTGTCTCTGTTCATACAAAATTATTCAAAATAAAATAATATTGATTTATTAATAATTTGAAAATTAATAAGTAATTTAAAAACTAAATCTGTTTACCGAACTAGTTTGAATAGTTATGACTATTTAAGTAATTATATATCTCAAATCATTATGATCTTTATTTTGTCATACCACAATTGTTTCTTTTTATACCAGCTTATTCAGATTAAAATAACATTAATTTAATAATATTTCAAGAATTAATAAGTAAGATAATTAAAAAATAAATATGTTTGCCAAACCAATTCAAATAGTTAAGGCTATTAGAGCAATTATCTATTTCAAATCATTCTGACATTTTGTTTAGTCATAAAACAATTATTTCAGTTCATACAAGCTTATTAGGAATAAATAATACTAATTTATTAACATTCAAAAAATTAATAAGCAAGAGATTTTAAAAAATAAATCTATTTACAGAACAAGTTCAATTAGATATGACTATTTGAACAATTATTGATTTAAAATCATTTTGACCTTTTGTTTTTTCCTAAAATAATTGTTTCAAATTCATAAGAACTTATCTAAAATAAAACAATACTACTTTATTAATATTTCAAAAATTATTAAATAAGAGATTCAAAAACTAAAATTGTTTTCTAAACGAGTTCAAATAGCTATGACTATTTGAAAAAAATATCAATCTCAAATTGTTATGATCTTTGTTTTGTCAAAAAACAATTGTTTCTAATCATACGAGCTGATTTGGGTAAAAATAATACTAATTTAATAATATTTCAAATATTAATAAGAGATTTTAAAAAATATGTGTTTTGTCAAATTAGTTCAAATAGTTAAGACTATTAGAATAATTATTTATTTCAAATTATTTTAACCTTTTGCTTAATCATAAAATAATTTTTGTAGTTCACATAAGCTTATTTGAAAGAAAATAATACTAATTTATTAACTTTCAAAAAATTAAAAAGTAAGAGATTTGACAAAATAAATTTGATTATCGAACAAGTTCAAATAGTTATAACTATTTGAACAATTATCGATTTAAAATCACTATGAACTTTTTTTTGTTATAAAACAATTGTTTTAGTTCATAAAAGTTTATCCAAAATAAAATAATACTATTTTATTAATATTTCAAAAATTAATATGTGAGAGATTTAAAAAATAAATCAGTTTACCAAATCAATTCAGATAATTATGGCCATTTAAACAATTATCTACTTTAAATCGTTATTACCTTTCATTTTATCATAAAAGAATTGTTTTTCAACATTCAAGCTTATTTGGAATAAAATCATTAGTACATTTTGTTTTGTCATGAAACAATTGTTTTTAAACATACAAGTTTATTTGAAATATAATAATACCAATTTATTAACATTTCAAGAATTACTATGAGATTTAAAAAATAAATTTGTTTACTGAACCAATTCAAATAGCTATCACTATTTGAATAATTGTCTATTTCAAATTGTTATAATCTTTTGTTCTATCATAAAATAATTATTTCTATTCATATAAGTTTATTCAAAATAAAATAATACTAAATTAATAATATTATAAAAATTCATAACTAAAAGATTTAATAAATAAATCCATTTGTTGAACCAGTTCAAACAATTGAGACTATATGAAGAATTATCTATTTCAAATCGTTATGACCTTTTGTTTTGTTATAAAACAATTATTTCAGCTCATCCAAGTTTATTCATAATAAAATAAAATAAATTTATTAATATTTCAAAAACTTATATGTAAGAGATTTTAAAAAATAATTTTATTTATCGAACAAGTTTAAATAATTATAACTATTTGAACAATTATATATTTCAATTTGTTATAACCTTTTGTTCTGTCATAAAGCAATTATTTTTGTTCAGACAAGCTTATTCAAAATAAATAATACTAATGAAAAAATTATTTTTACAATTAATAACAAAGAGATTTAAAAAAATAAATTTGTTTGCTAAACCACTTCAAATAATTAAGGCTATATGAACAATTATATATTTCAAATCGTTATGACATTTTATTATGTTGTAAAACAATTTTTTTCAACTCTTACCAACTTATTTAGAATAAAATAAATCAAATTTATTAATATTTCAAAAATTAATAAGTAATAGATTTAGAAAATAATTCTATTTGCCTAACTAGTTCAAATAATTATGACTATTTGAACAATTATCTATTTCAAATCGTTATTACGTTTTGTCTTTTTTTTTTGTTTTAAAATAAACATTTTTGTTCATATGAGTTTGTTCAAAATAAAATAATATTAACTTATTAATATTTTCAAATATTAATAAGTTTATTTCAAATTGGTATGATCATTGGTTTTAGCATAAAACAATTGTTTCTACTCATACAATCTTATTCAAAATAAAGTAATGCTAATTTATTAATATTTTAAAAATTAATATGCAACGGATTCAGAAAATGTATATGTTGGCCTAACAAATGCAAATAGTTATGACTGTTTGAATAATTATCTATTTCAAATCATTATGACCTTTTGTTTTGTCACAAAACAACTGTTTTTGTCCGTACAAGCTTATTTGGAATAACATAATTCTAATTTACTGATATTCCAAAAATTAATAAGTGATTTAAAAAATGAATCTATTACTAAACAAATTCAAGTAGTAATGGCTATTTGAACAATTATCTATTTCAAATTGCTATAACCCTTTGTTTTCTTATAAAATAATTTTTTCTATCATACAAGATTATTTCAAATCTGTTTATCGAAAAAATTCAAATAGTTATGACTATTTGAACAATTATTTATTTCAAATCATTATGACCTTTTGTTTTGTCACAAAACAATTATTTTTGTTCATACAAGCTTATTTGATTAAAATAATATTAATTTATTAATATTTCCACAATTAATAAAACACTTAAAAAATAAATATGTTTACCTAACAAGTTCAAATAGTAATAACTATTTGAATAATTATCGATTTCAAATCATTATGACCTTTTCTTTCATCATAAAACAATCGTATCAATTCATATAGGCTTATCCGAAATAAACTAATACTAACTTATTAATATTCCAAAAATTAACGAGTAAGAGATTTAAAAAATGAATCTATTTATCAAACAAGTTCAAATAGTTATGACTATTTGAACAATTATCTATTTCACATCATTATGACCTTTTGTTTTGTCATAAAACAATTGTTTTTGTTCATACAAGCTTATTTTGAACAAAATAATATAAATTTACTAATATTTCAAAGATTAATAAGTTTAAAAAATAAATCTATTTATCAAACAAATTCAAATAGTTATGACTGTTTGAACAAATATTTATGTCAAATAGTTATGATCTTTTGTTTTATCATAAAACAATTGTTTCTATTCACACAAGTTTATTCAAAATAAAATAATACTAATTTATTAGTATTCTAAAAATTAATAAGTAAGAGATTTAAAAAATAAATTTGTTGACTAAACAGGTTCAAACAATCATGTCCATTTGAACAATTATCTATTTCAAATCGTTATGACATTTTATTTTTTCATAAAAAAATTGTTTCTGTTGATGGAAAATTATTCAAAATAAAATAATACTAATCTATTAATATTTTAAAAATTAATAAGAGATTTAAAAACTAAATCTATTTTTTGAAATAATTTAAATAGTTATAGCTATTTGAATAATTACCTATCTCAAACCATTATGATCTTTATTTTATCACAAAACAATTGTTTCTTTTCATACAAGCTTATTTGGATTAAACTAATACTAATTTAATAATATTCCAAAAGTTAATAGGTAAGAGATTTAAAAAATAAATGTGTTTGCTAAACCAGTTCAAATAGTTAAGACTCTTAGAGCAATTATCTATTTCAAATCATTCTGACTTTTTGTTTAGTCATAAAACAATTATTTCAATTCATACAAGCTCATTCAAAATAAAATAATACTAATTTGTTAACATTCAAAAAATTAATGAGCAAGAGATTTAAAAAAATAAATCTATTTACCAAATAAGTTCAAATAGATTTTACTATTTGAACAATTTATCAATTTCAACTCATTATAACCTTTGGTTTTGTCATAAAACAATTGTTTCAGTTCATAAAAACTTATCAAAAATAAAATAATACCACTTTATTAATGTTTTGAAAATTAATAACTAAGAGATTTAAAAACAAAAGCTATTTTTCAAACTAGTTCAAATAGTTATGACTATTTAAACAAATATCAATCTCAAATCGTTATGATCTTTGTTTTCCCATAAAACAATTGTTTCTGATCATAAAAGCTTATTTCAATAAAAATAATACTAATTTAATAATATTTTAAAAATTAATAAGAGATTTAAAAAATAAATGTGTTTGCCAAACCAATTTTAAATAGTTAAGACTATTAGAATAATTATCTGTTTAAAATCATTTTGACATTTTGTTTGGTCATATAATAATTGTTTCAATTCATACAAACTAATTCGGAATAAAATAATATTAATTTATTAATATTAAAAAAATTAATAAGCAAGAGATTTGAAAATATAAATCTGTTTACCAAACAAGTTTAAATAATTATGACTATTTGAATAATTATCTATTTAAAATCATTATGACCTTTTGTTTTGCCATAAAACAATTGTTTTACTTTATAAAAATTTATCCAAAATAAAATAATACTACTTTATTAATATTTCAAAAATTAACAACAAGAGATTTAAAAAATAAATCAATTTGTTGAACTAGTTCATATAATTATGGCCATTTGAACAACTGTCCACTTCAAATTGTTATTTCCTTGTATTTTGTCATAAAACATTTGTTTTTCAACATAAAAGTTTATTCGAAATAAAATAATACTAATTTATGAATATTCCAAGAATTAATAAGAGATTTAAAAAATAAATCTGTTTGTCGAGCTAATTCAAATAGTTATGACTATTTGAACAATTATCTATTTTTAAATTGTTTTAACCTTTTGCTCTATCATAAAACAATTGTTTCAGTTCATACAAGCTTATTTGAAATAAAATAATAATAATTTAGTAAAATTCTAAAAATTAATAACTAAGAGATTTAAAAAGTAAATCTATTTGCTAAACCAATTCAAACAGTTAAAACTATATGAACAATTATTTATTTCAAATTGTTATGACCATAATACTAATTTAGCAAAATTTTGAAAATTAATAACTAAGAGATTTAAAAAATAAATCCATTTGCTGAACCAGTTCAAACAATTAAAACCATATGAACAATTATTTATTTCAAATTGTTATGACCTTTTGTTTTGTCATAAAATAATTATTTTAGCTTATACAAGCTTATTCAAAAAATAATAAAACTCATTTATTAATATTTCAAAAATTTATAAGTAATAGATTTAGAAAATAATTCTATTTATCAAAATAGTTCAAATACTTATAACTATTTCAAATAATTATGGCAATTTGAGCAATTATCTATTATAAATCGTTATGAACTTTCATTTTGTCATAAAACAATTGTTTTTCTTCTTACAAACCTATTCAAAATAAAATAATACTAATTTATTTTCAAAAGTTAATAAGTAGTAGATTTAAAAAATAAATCTATTTATCGAACTAGTTTAAACAGTTATGACAATTGAATAGTTATATATTTCAAATTGTTATAACCTTTTGTTCTGTCATAAAACAAATGTTTTTGTTCAAATAACTTTGTTTAGAATAAAATAAAATTAGTTTATTAATATTTTGAAAATTAATGAGTAAGAGAATTAAAAAGTAAATCTATTTAGTAAGCTAGTTTAATTAGTTGAAATATTTGAACAATTATTTATTTCAAATTGTTATGACCATTTGTTTTGTCATAAAACAATTGTTTATATTTATACAGTCTTATTCGGAATAAAGTAAGGCTAATTTATTAATATTCTTAAATTAGTAAGTAACAGATTTAGAAAATGAATCTGTTGGTTCTAACTATTTAAACAATTATCTATTTCAAATCATTATAACCTTTTGTTTTATTACAAATCAATTGTTTCTATTCACACAACCTTATTTGAAATAACATAATTCTAACTTATTCATATTTCAAAAATTAATAAGTAAGAGATTTAAAAAATAAATTGTTTACTGAACAAGTTTAAATACTTATGACTATTTGAACAATTATATTTTCAAATTGCTATGACCTTTTGTTTTGTCATAAAATAATTTTTTTCTGTTCATACAAGCTTATTTCAAATAAAATAACACAAATTTATTAACATTCAGCCAATTAAAAAGTAAAAGATTTAAAAAATAAACTTTTTTACTGAATAAGTTCAAATAGTTATGAGTATTTGAACAATTTTTTTTTATAAATCATAATGACTTTTTGTTTTATCATAAAAACAATTGTTTTTGTTCATACTAGCTTATTTGAATTAAATTATTATATTAATATTTTGACAAATAATAAGTAAAAGATTTTAAAAATAAATATGTTTACTGAACAAGTCTAAATAGTCATAACATTTTGAATAGTTATCTATTTCAAATTGTTATGACATTTTGTTTTGTAATAAAACAATTGTATCAGTTCATATAGGCTTATTCGAAATAAAATAATACTACTTTATTAATATTCCAAAAATTAATGAGAAAGAGATTGAAAAAATGAATCTATTTATCAAATAAGTTCAAATAGTTATGACTATTTGAACAATTATTTATTTTAAATCATTATGACTTTTTGTTTTGTCAAAAAATAATTGTTTTTGTTCTTGCAAGCTTATTCAAATTAAAATAATATTAGTTTGTTAATATTTTAACAAATAATAAGTAAAACATTTTAAAAATAAATATGTTTACCGAATAAGTCCAAATAGTCATAACTATTTGAATAGTCATCTATTTCAAATTGTTATGATTTTTTGTTTTGTAATAAAATAATTGTATCAGTTCATATAGGCTTATTCAAAAAATAATACTAATTTATTAATATTCTGAAAATTAATGAGTAAGAGATTAAAAAAAAGAATCTGTTTATCAAACAAGTTCAAATAGTTATCACTATTCGAACAATTATCTATTTCAAATCGTTTTGACCTTTTGTTTTGTAATAAAACAATTGTTTCTGTTTATACAAGCTTATTTTGAATAAAATAATATAAATTTATTAATATTTCAAAAATTAATAGTAGAAATTTAAAAAATAAATCTATTTTTTGAACATGTTCAAATAGTTATGAATATTTGAACAATTATATATTTCAAATAGTTATGGCCTTATGTTTTGCATAAACTAATTGTTTCTGTTCATACAAGTTTATTCAAAAAAAAATAATACTAATTTATTAATATTCTAAAAATTAATAAGTAAAAGATTTAAAAAATAAATATGTTTGCAGAGCAAGCTCTAATAGTTATGACTGTTTGAATAATTATTTATTTCAAATAGTTATGATCTTTTGTTTTGTGATCAAACAATTGTTTCAATTCAAACAAATTTATTTAGAATAAAATAATACTAATTTATTAATATTTTAAAAATTAATAGGTAGGAGATTTAAAAAATATATCTATTTACCAAACAAGTTCAAATAGTCATGCCATTTGAATAATTATCTATTTCAAATTGTTATGACCTTTTGTTTTGTTGTAAAATAATTGTTTTTGTTCATACAGAATTGTTCAAAATAAAATAATATTGATTTTTTAATATTTTGAAAATTAATAAGAGATTTAAAAACTAAATCTATTTACCGAACCAATTCAAATAGTTATAACTATTTGAACAATTATCTATCTTAAATCATTATGATCTTTATTTTGTCATAGAACAATTGTTTCTTTTCATATTAGCTTACTTGAATTAGGATAATACTAATTTAATAATAAAAAATAAATGTCCTTTGCCAAACCAATTCAAATAGTCAAGACTATAGAACAATTATCTATTTCAAAATATTTTGACCTTTTGTTTAGTCATAAAACAATTATTTCAGTTCATACAAGCTTATTCAAAGTAAAATAATACTAATTTATTAACATTTGAAAAATTAATAATTAAGAGATTTAAAAATATATATATTTACCAAACAAGCTCAAATAGATATGACTATTCGAACAATTATCTATTTAAAATTATTATGACATTTTGTTTTGTCATAAAACAATTGTTTCAGTTCACAAAAACTTATCCAAAATAAAATAATACTACTTTATTAATATTTAAAAAAAATTAAGGAAGAGATTCATAGTTAAAGCTATTTTTCAAACCAGTGCAAATAGTTACAACCATTTGAACAAATATCAATCTCAAATCACTATGATCTTTGTTTTGTCATAAAAAAAAATTATTTATGATCATACAAGCTTATTTGGATAAAAATAATACTAATTTAATAATATTTCAAAAATTAGAAAGAGTTTTAAAAAATAAATGTGTTTGCCTAATTAGTTTAAATGATTAAAATTATTAAAATAATTATATATTCCAAATCATTCTAAGATTTTGTTTTGTCATAAAATAATTGTTTCAGTTCATACAAGCTTATTTGGAATAAAATAATACTAATTTATTAACATTCAAAAAATTAATAAGCAAAAGATTTGAAAAAATAAATATGTTTACCGAACAAGTTCAAATAATTATGATTATTTAAACAATTATCTATTTCAAATCTTTATGAACTTTTGTTTTGTCATAAGACAATTGTTTCAGTTCATAAAAGCTTATCCAAAAAAAAAATAATACTACTTTATTAATATTTCAAAAATTAATAAGCAAGAGATTTAAAAAATAAATCAATTTATCGAATCAATTCAAATAATTATGGCCATTTGAACAATTATATATTTCAAATCGTTATTACCTTTCATTTTGTCATAAAACAATTGTTTCTCAATATACAAGCTTATATGAAATAAAATAATACTAATTTATTAATATTTCAAGAATTAGTAAGTGATTTAAAAAATAAATCTACTTACCAAATTAGTTCAAATAGTTATGATTATTTGAACAATTATCTATTTGAAATAAATCATTTATTTCAATTCATACAAATTTATTCAAAATAAAATAATAATAATTTAATAACATTCTGAAAATTCATAAGAGATTTAAAAAATAAATTCATTTCCTGAACTAGTTAAAATAGTTAAGACAATATGAACAATTATCTATTTCAAATCGTTATGACCTTTTATTTTGTCATAAAATAATTATTTTAGCTCATACAAGTTTATTTGAAAAAAAAAACTAATTTGTTAATATTTCAAAATTTTATAAGAGATTTAAAAAATAATTTTATTTACTAAACCAAATTGAATAACTATAACTATTTGAAAAATATATATTTCAAATCATTATTACTTTTTGTTTTGTTATAAATTAATTGTTTTTGTTCATATAAGTTTGTTTGAAATAAAAGAATACTAATTTTTTAATATTTAGAAAATTAGTCAATAAGACATTTAAAAAGTAAATTTGTTTACCAAAAAATTTCAAATAATTTTCACTATTTGAATATTTATCTATTTCAAATCGTTATAACCTTTTTGTTTTGTCATCAAACTATTGGTTTTGTTCATATTATTTTATTTGAAATAAATAATACTAATTTAATAATATTCCAAAACTTAATAACCAAGAAAATTAAAAATAAATCTAATTGCTAAACCGGTTCAAATAGTTAAGACTATATGAATGATTATCTATTTCAAATCATTATGACCTTTTGTTTTGTCTTAAAACAATTTTTTTATTCTTACAAGCTTATTCGAATTAAAATAATACAAATTTAATAATATTTCAAAAATTAATAAGAGATTTAAAATATAAATTTATTTTCTAAATTAGTTCATATGGTAAAGACTATTAGAACAATTATCCATTTCAAATCATTTTGACCTTTTGTTTAGTCATAAAACAATTGTTTCAGCTCATGCAAGCTTATTTGAAATAAATTAATCTAATTTATTAACATTCAAAAAATTAATAAGAAATAGATTTAAAAAATAAATCTATTTACTGAACAAGTTTAAAATAGTTATTACTACTTGAACAATTATCTATTTTAAATCATTACAACCTTTTGTTTTGTCATAAAACAAATGTTTCAATTAATACAAGCTTATTCAAAATAAAATAATACAAATTTATTAATATTCCAAAAATTAATAAGTGATTTAGAAAGTGAATCTATTTACCAAATCATTTCAAATAATTATGGCCATTTCAACAATTATCTATTTCAAATTGTTATTACTTTTTGTTTGGTCATATAACAAATGTTTTTTTATCATTTAAGCTTATTCAAAATAAGATAATACTAATTTATTAATCTTTCAAAAATTAATAACTAAGAGATTTAAAAAATAAATCTATTTACCGAACTAGTTCAAATAGTTATGACTATTTGGACAATTGTATACTTCAAATTGTTATAACTTTTTGTTTTATCACAAAACAATTATTCTGTTCATACAAGCTTATTTGAAATAAAATAATACTAATCTAATAATATTTCAAAAATGTATAACTAAGAGAAGTAAAAATAAATTTGTTTGCTGAACCATTCAAATATTTAAGGCTACATGAACAATTATCCATTTTAAAATGTTATGACATTTTGTTTTATCATAAAATAATTTTTCAATTTATACTAGCTTATTTGGAATAAATAAAATGAATTTATTAATATTTCAAAAATTAATAAGTAAGTGATTTACAAAATATTTTGGTTTACCTAACTAGTTCAAATAATTATGACTATTTGAACAATTATCTATTTTAAATCGTTATCACCTTTTGTTTTGTCATAAAACAAATGTGTTTGTTCAAATAAGTTTGTTTGGAATAAAGTAATACTAATCTATTAATATTTCAAAAATTAATACAAGATTTAAAAAATAAATCTATTTATCAAACCAGTTCAAATTGTTATGACTATTTGACAAATTATTTATTTCAAACCGTTATGACTTTTTGTCCTATTATAAAAAAAATTGTTTCTATTCATACAAGCTTATTTGGATTAAAATAATACTAATTTGTTAGTTTTTCGACATTTAATAAGTAAAAAATTTTAAAATATATATGTTTGTCGAACTAGATCAAATAATCATGACTATTTAAACAATTATCTATTTCAAATCATTATGAACTTTTGTTTTGTCATAAAAGAATTGTTTAAGTTCATATAAGTTTATTTGAAATAAAATAATATCATTTATTAATATTTTAAAAATTAAAAATTAAGAGATTAAAAAAAAGAATATGTTTATCAAACAAGTTTAAATAATTATAACTATTTGAACAATTATCTGTTTGAAATCGCTATAAACTTTTGTTTTGTCATAAAATAATTTTTTCTGTTCATGCAAGGTTATTTTGAATAAAATAATATAAATTTATTAATATTAGGACAATTAGTAAGTAAAAGATTTAAAAAAAAATTTATTTATCGAATAAGTTCAAATGGTTATGACTATTTGAATAATTATTTATTTCAAGTTGTTACCACTTTTTGTTTTGTAATAAAACAATTGTTTCTATTCATACATGGTTATTTGGATTAAAATAATACTAATTTATTAATATTTTGACAATTAAAAAGTAAAATATTTAAAAAAATAAATACATTTACCAAATAAGTTAAAATAGTCATGATTATTTGAAAAATTAACTATTTCAAATTATTTAACCTTTTGTTTTGTAATAAAACAATTACCCCAGTTCAAATAAGCTTATTTTAAATAAAATAATACTAATTTATTAATATTCCAAAAATTAATAATAAGAGAATTAAAAATTAATTTCTTTACCGAACATGTTCAAATAGTTATAACTATATGAACAATTATCTATTTAAAAATATTATGACCTTTTGTTTTGTTGTAAAAGAAATGGTTCTGTTCATGCAAGCTTATTTCAATAAAAAAATATAAATTGATTAATATTACCAAAATTAATAAGCAAAAATTTTAAAAATAAATATATTTTCTGAACACGTTTAAATAGTTATAACTATTTCAACAATTATCGATTTCAAATCATTATGATCTTTTGTTTTGCCATAAATTAATTGTTTCTGTTCATAAAAGCTTATTCAAAATAAAATAATACTAATTTTTTTAAAATTCCAAAAATTAATAAGTAGAAGATTGAAATAATAAATCTATTTACTGAATGAGTTTAAATAGTTTTAACTATTTGAACAATTATTTGTTTCAATTCATTATGATCTTTGTCTTGTCATAAAACAATTATTTTTATTCATACAAGTTTATTCAAAATAAAATAATACTAATTTATTAATATTCTAAAAATTAATAAGTTGGAGATTTAAAAAATAAATCTATTCACTGAACAAGTTCAAATAGTCTTATCCATTTGAACTATTATCTATTTCAAATCGTTTAACATTTTATTTTGTCATAAAATAATTGTTTTTATTTAAAATAATACTATATTTTTAACATTAAAAAAATTAATAAGCAAGAAATTTAAAATAATAAGCAAGAAAATTAATAAGCTTATTTGGAATAAATTAATACTAATTATTTAGCATTCAAAAAATTTATAAGAAAGAGATTTAAAAAATAAATCTATTTACTGAATAATTTTAAATAGTTATTACTATTTGAACAATTGTCTATTTAAAATCGTTATAACCTTTTGATTTTTCATAAAATAATTATTTCAGTTAAGACAAGCTTAGATGGAATAAAATAATGCTAGTTTATTAATATTTCTAAAATTAATAAGTAAGAAATTTAAAAAAGTAAATTTGTTTACTAATTCAATTAATATAATTATAGCCATTTGAATGATTATCTATTTCAAATTGTTATGACCGTTTGTTTTGTCATAAAACAATTGTTTTTGATTATAGAAGTTTATTTGAAATAAAATAATATAATTTATTGATATTTTAAAAATTAATAAGAGATTTAAAAAATAAATTTATTTATCGAACCAGTTCAAATAGTTATGACTATTTGAATAATTATCAATCTCAAATCATTAAGATTTTTGTTTTGTCATAAAATAGTTGTTTCTGATCATAGAAGCTTATTCAGTTAAAAATAATACTAATTTAACAATATTTCAAAAATTTGTAAGTACGAGATTTAAAAAAAATGTGCTTGCAAAATAAGTTCAAAAAGTTAAAACCATTAGAATAATTATCTATTTTGGATTGTTTTGATCTTTTGTTTAGTCTTAAAATATTTGTTTCACATCTTACAAGCTTATTTGGAATAAAATAATCCCAATTTATTAACATACAAAAAATTAATAAGCAAAAGATTTGAAAAAATAAATCTATTTAACATTAGCAATTGTTTCAATTCATAAAAACTTATCCAAAATAAAATAATACTAATTTCTTAATATTTCAAAAATTAATAAATAAGAGTTTAAAAAAATAAATTTGTTTACTGAACAAATTCAAATAGTTATGACTATTTGAATAATTGTCTATTTAAAATCGTTATGACCTTTTGTTTTGTCATAAAACAATTGTTTCAATTCATACATGCTTATTTGAATTAAAATAATACTAATTTATTAATATTTCAAAAATTAATAAGTAAATAATTTAAAAAGTGAATTTGTTTATCAAATCAATTCAAATAATTTTGGCCATCTCAATATTTATCCATTTCAAATCGTTATTACCTTTTGTTTCGTTATATGACAATTATTTTTATCATACAAGGTTGTTTAGAATAAAATAATATTAATTTATTAATCTTTCAAAAATTAATAAGAGATTTAAAAAATAAATTTGTTTATCAAACCAAATTAAATAGTTTTGACTATTTGAACAATTGTATACTTCAAATCAAATATTTAAAAAATTAACCTTTTGTTCTACCATAAAACAATTATTTATGTTGATACAAGCTTATTTGAAATAAAATAAAAGTAATCTAATAATATTCCAAATTAATAACTAACAGATTTAACAATGAAATTTATTTATTGAACCAGTTCAAATAGTTAAGACTATATGAATAATTATCTATTTCAAATCATTGTGACCTTTTCTTCTATCATAAAACAATTTTTACAATTCATGCTAGCTTATTCAAAATAAAATAAAATGAATTTATTAAAATTTGTAAAATTAATAAGTAAGAGATTTAAAAAATAATTTTATTTACCTAACTAATTCTAATAAGTATGACTATTTAATAGTTATCTATTTTAAATCGTTATGACCTTTTGTTTTGTTAAAAAAACAAATTTTTTTATTCATATAAGCTTCTTTGGAACAAAATAATACTAATCTATTAATATTTCAAAAATTAATAAGTGATTTAAAAAACAAATTTTTTTATCAGACCAATTAAAATAATTATGACTATTGAAGCTATTATTTATTTCAAATCATTATTACTTTTTGTTTTACTATAAAACAATAGTTTTTATTCCTACAAGCTTATTCGGATTAAAATAATACTAATTTATTAATATTTCAACAATTAATAAGTAAAAAATTAAAAAAATAAATATGTTTACCAAACTAGACCAAATAGTTATGACTACTTGAATAATTATCTATTTCAAATAGTTATTACTTTTTTTTTGTCATTAAAGAAATTATTTGAATTCATTTATTTGAAATAAAATAATACTAAGTTATTAATATCCCAAAAATTAATCATTAGGAGATTTTAAAAAATGAAATTGTTTACCGAACAAGTTTAAATAATTATGACTATTTGAACAATTATTTATTTGAAATCACTATAACCTTTTTGTTTTGTCATAAAAACATTTCTTCTATTCATACAAGTTTATTTGAAATAAAATAATACAAATTTGTTAATATTAAGACAATTAATAAGTAAAAATTTTAAAAATAAATATGTTTACCAAACAAGTTCAAATCGTTAAGATTATTTGAACCACAAATAGTTATGATTTTTTGTTTTGTCATAAAACAATTGTTTCTATTGAACAAGCTCATTCATATTAAAATAATATTAATTTATTAATATTTTAATAAATAATAAGTAAAAAATTTTAAAATAAATATGTTTACCAAACAAGTTCAAATAGTCATGACTATTTGAATAATTATCTATTTCAAATCATTGTGACCTTTTATTTTGTAATAAAACAATTGTTTCAATTAATATAAGTTTATTTGAAATAAATAATGCTAACTTATTAATATTTCAAAAATTAATGAATAAGAGAATTAAAAAAATGAATTTTTTTATTAAAAAGTTCAAATAGTTATTACTATTTGAACAATTATCTATTTCAACACATTATGTCTTTTTGTTTTGTCAAAAAGCAATTGGATCTATTCATGAAAGCTTATTTTGACTAAAATAATATAAATTTATTAATATTCCAAAATTAATCAATAATAATTTAAATAATAAATTTGTTTTTCTAAACACGTTTAAATAGTTATGATTATTTAAATAATTATCTATTTCAAATTGTTATGACTATTTCTTTTGTGATAAATCAATTGTTTTTGTTCATACAAGCTTATTTGGAATAAAATAATACCAATTTATTAAAATTCCTAAAATTAATAAGTAAAAGATTTAAAAATAAATTTGTTTACCGAGTGAGTTCAAATTGTTATAACTATTTGAACAAATATTTATTTCAAATCATTATGATCTTTTCTTTCGTCATAAAAAATTATTTCTATTGATAAAAGTTTATTTGGAATAAAATAATACTAATTTATTAATATTCTAAAAATTAATAAGTAGAAGATTTAAAAAATAAATATATTTACCGAACAAGTTCAAATAGTCATGTCCATTT
The DNA here is from genome assembly GCF_047325235.1 of Durio zibethinus. NCBI lineage: Eukaryota > Viridiplantae > Streptophyta > Magnoliopsida > Malvales > Malvaceae > Durio > Durio zibethinus. The sequence goes on along the minus strand of NC_143180.1, from coordinate 10,792,588 downwards.
AAACTATTATCCATTTTAAATTGTTATGATATTTTGTTTTGTCGTAAAATAATACAATTATTTAGGATAATTGGTATTCATACAAAATTATTCAGAATAAAATAATACCAATTTATTACTATTTCAAAAATTAATAAGGATTTAAAAAATAAATGTGTTTGCCGAACCATTTCGAATAGTTAAAACTATTAGAACAATTATCTATTTAAAATCATTTTGACTTTTTGTTTAGTCATAAAATAATTGTTTCAGCTCATACATGCCTATTTGAAATAAAATAATACTAATTTATTAACATTCAAAAAAATTAATAGGTAAGAATTAAAAAAATAAATCAGTTTACCGAACAAGTTCAAATAGTTATAACTATTTGAACAATTATATATTTAAAATTGTTATGACCTTTTATTTTATCATAAAACAATTGTTTCAGTGCGTAAAAGCTTATTTGAAATAAAATAATATTACTTATTAATATTTCAAAAATTGATAAGTTAGAGATTTAAAAAAATAAATTAATTTATCAAATAAATTCAAATAATTATAGCCATTTAAACAATTATCTATTTCAAATCCTTATGAACTTTCGTTTTATCATAAAATAATTGTTTTTCATCATGCAAGCCTATTCAAAATAAAATAAAACTACTTTACTAATATTTCAAAAATTAATAAATAGGAGATTTAAAAAATAAATCTATTTACCAAACTAGTTCAAATAGTTATGACTATTTGAACAATTATATATTTCAAATTGTTATAATCTTTTGTTATGTCATGAAACAATTATTTCTATTCATATAAGTTTATTAAAATAAAATAATACTATTGCAATAATATTCTAAAAATTAATAACTAAGAGATTTAAAAAATAAATTTATTTGTTGAACTAGTTTAAATAGTTAAGGCTATATGAACAATTTTTTATTTCAAATCATTATGACCTTTTGTTTTGTTGTAAAACAATTTTTTCAGTTCTTAGTAACTTATTCAAAATAAAATAGAATGAATTTATTAATATTTCAAAAATTAATAAGTAAGAGATTTGAAAAATAATTCTATTTGTCAAACCGGTTCAAATAATTATGACTATTTGAACAATTATCTATTTCAAATCGTAATGACCTTTTGTTTTATCACAAAGCAATTGTTTTTGTTTGTAATAGCTTATTCAAAATGACATAAATCTAATTTATTAATATTCTTAATATTTATAAGAGATTTAAAAAATGAATCTGTTTAACAAACAAGTTCAAATAGTTATGACCATTTAAACAATTATCTATTTCAAATTGCTATAACCTTTTATTTTTTTATAAAATAATTTTTTCTATTCATACAAGCTTATTTCAAATAAAATTATACAAATTTATTAATATTTAAACAATTAGTAAGTAAAAGATTTAAAAATAAATTTAATTATCGAATAAATTCAAATAGTTATAACTACTTGAGCAATTATTTATTTTAAAATGTTATAACATTTTTTTTGTCCTAAAAAAATTGTATTTCTCCATACAAACTTATTTGGATTAAAATAAAACTAATATTTAATATTTCAACAATTAATAAGTAAAAGATTTTAAAAATAAATATGTTTACCGAAAAAGTTCAAATAGTCATAACTATTTGAGTAATTATCTATTTAAAATTATTATGACCATTTGTTTCACCATAAACAATTGTCATATAGGCTTATTCGAAATAAAATAATACTTATTAATATTCAAAAAAATAATGAGAAAGAGGTTTAAAAAATGAAAATATTTTTCGAATAAATTCAATTAGTTATGACTATTTGAACAATATTTGAACAATTATCTATTTCAAATTGTTATGACCTTCAGTTTTGCCATAAAACAATTATTTATGTTCATACAAGCTTATTTCAAATAAAATAACATAAATTTATTAATATTCCAAAATTTATAAGTTAAAATTTAAAAAATAAATATGTTTTTTGAACACGTTCAAATAGTTATGACTAGTTGAACAATTATCTATTTCAAAATAGTTATGACATTTTCTTTTGCCATAAACCAATTGTTTATATTCATACAAGCGAAATCGAAATAATAGTAATAGTTTGTTAATATTCCAAAAATTCATAAGTGAAAGAGTTAAAAAATAAATCTATTTACCAAGTAAGTTCAAATGGTTATGATTGCTTGAACAATTATTTATTTCAAATAGTTATGATATTTTGTTTTATCATAAAACAATTATTTCTATTATACAAGTTTATTTGGAATAAAATAATACTTATTTATTAATATTCTGAAAAGTAATAGATAGGAGATTTAAAAAATAAATTTATTTACTGAATAAGTTCAAATAATCATATCCGTTTGGACAATTAGCTATTTGAAATCATTATGACCTTTTGTTTTATCATAAAACAATCTGTTTATGTGAAATTATTCAAAATAAAATAATACTAATCTATTAATATTTTAAAAATTAATAAGAGATTTAAAAGTTAAATCTGTTTATGAAAACAGTACAAATAGTTATGACTATTTGAACAATTATCTATCTCCAGTCATTATAATCTTTGTTTGTCATAAAATAAATGTTTCTTTTCATACAAGCTTATTTGAATTAAAATAATACTAATTTAATAATATTCCAAAAATTAGTAAGTAAGAGATTTAAAAAAATAAATGTGTTTGCCAAACTAGTTCAAATAGTTAAGACTATTAGAATAATTATCTATTTCAAATCATTCTAACCTTTTGTTTAGTGATAAAGCAATTATTTAAGTTCATACAAGCTTATTTTGAATAAAATAATATAAATTTATTAATATTAAGACAATTAATAATTGAAAGATTTAAAAAATAAATTTGTTTATCAAACAAGTTCAAATCTTTATGACTATTTGAGCAATTATTTATTCCAACTTGTTATGACTTTTTGTTTTGTCACAAAACATATGTTTCTGTACATATAAGTTTTTTCAGATAAAAATAATATTAATTTATTAATATTTTGACAATTAATAAGCAAAAGATGTAAAAAGTAAATATGTTTACTGAACATGTTCAAATAATCATGACTATTTGAATAATTATCTATTTCAAATTATTATGACCTTTTTTTTTGTAATAAAACAATTATTTCAGTTCATATAAGCTTATTTGAAGTAAAATAATATTAATTTATTAATATTTCAAAAGTTAATGAATAAGAAAACTAAAAAAAATCTATTTACCGAAGAAGTTCAAATAGTTATGACTATTTAAACAATTATCTATCACAAAACATTATGACCTAATGTTTTATCATAAAATAATTGATTTTGTTCATGCAAGCTTATTTCAAATAAAATAATTTAAATTTGTAAATATTCCAAAAATTAATAAGTAAAACTTTAAAAAATAAGCTATTTTGTTATTACCTTTTGTTTAATTAACAATTATCTATTTCAAATCATTAATTTGTTTACCAAACAAATTCAAATAGTTACAACTATTTAAACAATTGTCTATTTAAAATCGTTATGACCTTTTTATTTTGTCATAAAACAATTGTTTCAGTTCATACAAACTTATTCGAAATAAAATAATAGTAATTTATTAATATTCTAAAAATTAAAAATTAATAAGTAAATGATTTAAAAATTGAATTTGTTTATCAAATCAGTTCAAATAATTATAGCCATTTCAACAATTATCTATTTGAAATCATTATTACCTTTTGTTTGGTCATATAACAATTTTTTTATCATATAAGCTTATTTAGAATAAAATAATACTAATTTATTAATCTTTCAAAAGTTAATAAGTAAGAAATTTAAAAAGTAAATCTATTTACTAAACTCATTTAGATTGTTCTGACTATTTGAACAAATATACAATTTAAATGAATTATTTAAAAAATAAACCTGTTGTTCTGTCATAAAACAATTATTATTGTTCATACAAGCTTATTCAAAATAAAATAATACTAATCTAATAATACTCCGAAAATTAATAACTAAGAGATTTAAAAATTAAATTTATTTGCCGAACTAGTTCAAATAGTTAAAATTATATGAACAATTATCTATTTCAAATCATTATGACCTTTTGTTTTGTCAAAAAATATTTTTTTCAATTCATATAGCTTATTTGGAATAAAATAAAATGAATTTATTAATATTTCAAAAATTCATAAGAGATTTAAATAATTATGATTATTTAAACAATTATTTATTTCAAATCGTTATGACCTTTTGTATTGTCATAAAACAAATGTTTTTATCCATACAAGTTTGTTCAGAATAAATTAATACTACTCTATTAATATTTTGAAAATTAACAAGAGATCTAAAAAATAAATCTTTTTATCAAACCAGTTTAAAAAGTTATGACTATTTGAGTAATTGTTTATTTCAAATTGCTATGACTTTTTGTTCTGTTATAAACCAATAGTTTCTATTCATACAAGTTTAGTCAGATTAAAATAATACTAATTTATTAATATTTTGATAGTTAATAAGTAAAAAATTTGAAAAATAAATATGTTAACCAAACTAGATCAAATAGTCATGACTATTTGAATAACTATCCATTTCAAATCATTATGACTTTTGTTTTGTCATAAAAAAATTATTTCAATTCATATAAGCTTATTCAAAATAAAATAATACTAAGTTATTAATATTCCAAAAATTAATAATTAAGAGATTTGAAAAATGAACCTATTTACTAAACCAGTTTAATAACTATGACTATATGAACAATTATCTATTTGAAATCGCTATAACTTTTTGTTTTGTCATAAAATGATTTCTTCTGTTCATATAAGTTTATTTCAAATAAAATAATAAAAAATTATTAATACTAAGACAATTAATAAGTAAAAGATTAAAAAAATAAATATGTTTATCGAACAAGTTCAAATTGTTATGACTATTTGAACAATTATCTATTTCAAATTGTTATCACTTTTGTTTTCCCATAAAACAATTATTTCTATTAATACAAGCTTATTCAGGTTAAAATAATATTATTTTATTAATATTTTGACAATTAATAAGTAAAAGATTTAAAAAATAAATATGTTTATTGAACAAGTTCAAATAGTCATGACTATTTGAATAATTATCTATTTCTAATCATCGTGACCTTTTATTTTGTAATAAAACAATTGTTTAAGTTAATATAAGCTTATTTGAAAAAAAATTAATACTAATTTAATGAGTAAGAAAATTAAAAAAATGAATTTATTTATTGATCAAGTTCAAATAGTTATGACTATCTCAACAATTATCTATTTCAAATCATTATGACCTTTTATTTTGTCATAAAATAATTGGTTCTATTAGTGTAAGCTTATTTCAAATAAAATGATATAAATTTATTAATATTCCAAAAATTAATAAGTAAAAATTTTAAAAATAAATCTATTTTATTAAAACATTCAAAATAGTTCTGACTATTTGAATAATTATTTATTTCAAATCGTTATGACCATTTATTTTGTCATAAACCAATTGTTTCTATTCATAAAAGTTTATTTAGAATAAAATAACACTAATTTATTAATATTTCAAAAATTAATAAGTAAAATATTTTAAAAAATAAATCTATTTACTGAGCAAGTTCAAATAGTTATGATTATTTGAACAATTATTTATTTCAAATCATTATGATCTTTTATTTCATTATAAAATAATTGTTTTCGTTGATACAAGTTTATTTGAAATAAAATAATACTAATTTATTAATATTCTAAAAGTTAATAAGTTTGAGATTTAAAAGATAAATCTATTTACTGAACAAGTTCAAATAGTCATGTTCATTTAAACTATTATCTTTTTCAAATTGTTATGACATTTTGTTTTATCATAAAATAATTATTTCTATTCATACAAAATTATTCAGAGTAAAATAATATCAATTTATCACTATTTCAAAAATTAATAGAGATTTAAAAAATAAATGTGTTTGCTGAACCAATTCAAATAGTTAAGACTATTAGAATAATTATCTATTTTAAATCATTTTGACCTTTTATTTAGTCATAAAATAATTGTTTCAGTTCATACATGCTTATTTGAAATATAAAAATACTAATTTATTCACATTCAAAAAATTAATATTCAAGAAATTAAAAAATAAAATCTGTTTACAGAATAAGTACACATAGTTATGACTATTTGAATAATTATCTATTTAAAATCATTATGACCTTTTGTTTTATCATCAAATGATTGTTTTAGTGCATAAAAGCTTATCTAAAATAAAATAATATCACTTTATTAAAATTTAAAAAATTGATAAGTTAAAGATTTCGAAAACATATTAGTTTAAATAATTATGGCCATTTGAACAATTATCTATTTTAAATTGTTATGAACTTTTGTTTTGTCATAAAACAATTGTTTTTAGTCATACAAGCCTATTCAAAATAAAATAATTTTAATTTACTAATATTTCAAAAATTAATAAGTAGGAGATTTAAAAAATAAATCTATTTACCGAATCAATTCAAATGGTTATGACTATTTGAACAATTATATATTTTAACTTGTTATAACCTTTTATTATGTCATAAAAAAATTATTTATGTTCATACAAATTTAGTTGGAATAAAATAAAACTAATTTATTAATATTCCAAAATTAATAAGTAAAAAATTTTAAAAATAAATCTATTTATTGAGTAAGTTTATCATAAAACAATTGTTTCTATTCGTACAAGTTTATTCAAAATAAAATAGTACTAATTTATTAATATTTGGCAAATTAATAGGTAGAATATTTAAAAAATAAATCTATTTGCCGATCAAGTTAAAATAGTTATGTCCATTTGAACAATTATCTATTTCAAATTGCTATTACCTTTTATTTTGTAATAAAACAATTGTTTCTGTTCATACAAAATTATTTAAAATAAAATAATATTTATCTATTCATATTTTAAAAATTAATAGGAGACTTGAAAACTAAATCTATTTACCAAACCAATTCAAATAGTTATGAATATTTGAACAATTTTCTATCTCAAATTGTTCTGATATTTATTTTGTCATGGAACAACTATTTCTTTTCATACTAGCGTATTCGAATTAAAATAATAGTAATCGAATAATATTCCAAAAATTAATAAGAGATTTCAAAAATAAATATATTTGCATAACCAATTCAGATAGTTAAGATTGTTAGAACAATTATCTATTTCAAATCATTCTGACCTTTTGTTTGCCATAAAACAATTATTTTAGTTCATACAAGTTTATTCGAAATAAAATAATACTAATTTATTAACATTCAAAAATTTAATAAGCAAGAGATTTAAAAAAATAATTATTTTTGCCTAACCAATTTAAATAATCATGACTATCTAAACAATTATCTATTTCAAATCATTAGTACCTTTTGTTTTGTCATAAACTAAATGTTTTTGTTCATATAAGTTTGTTTGAAACAAAAAACATTAATTTATTAATATTTTAAAAATTAATAAGTTATTTAAAAAATAAATCTGTTTAGTAAACTGTTCAATTAGTTATAACTATTTGAACAATTATTTATTTCAAATCATTATGACTATTTGTTTTATCATAAAACAATTGTTTCTATTCATATAGTTTTATTCTGAATAAAGTAATGCTAATTTATTAATATTCTAAAAATTAATAAGTAACAGATTTAGAAAATGTATCTATTGGCCTGACCAGTGCAAAGCAATTATAATTATTTGAATAATTATCTATTTCAAATTGTTATAACCTTTTTATTTTGTCACGAAACAATTGTTTCTATTTGTACAAGCTTATTTGGAATAACATAATTCTAATTTATTAATATTCTAAAAATTAATAAGAGATTTAAAAGAAGAATTTGTTTACTGAACAAGTTCAAATAATTATGAGTATTTGAACAATTATCTATTTCAAATTGCTATAACCTTTTCTTTTGTCGTAAAATAATTTTTTCTATTCATACAAGCTTATTTCAAATCTATTTACTGAATAAGTTCAAATAATTATGGCTATTTGAACAATTATTTATTTCAAATCATTATGACTTTTTTTTTGTCATAAAAGAATTGTTTTTTGTTTATACAAGCTTATTTGAATTAAAATAATATTAATTTATTAATATTTTGACAATTAATAGGTAAAGATTTAAAAAATAAATATATTTATTGAACAAGTTCAAATAGTAATAACTATTTAAATAATTATTTGTTTCAAATCGTTATGACATTTTATTTTGTCATAAAACAATTGTATTAGTTCATATAGGCTTATTCGAAATAAATAATGCTAACTTATTAATATTCCAAAAATTAATGAGTAAGAGATTTAAAAATTAAATTTGTTTATCAAATAATTATCTATTTCAAATCGTTATGACCTATTGTTTTGTCATAAAACAATTGTTTCTGTTTATACAAGTATATTCCTAATAAAATAATATAATTTACCAATATTCCAAAAATTAACAAGTAAAAGTTTAAAAAACGAATCTATTTTCTAAACACATTCAAATAGTTATGACTATTTGAACAATTATCTATTTCAAATCATTATGACCTTTTGTTTTATCATAAACCAATTATATCTGTTAATAAAAGCTTATCCGAAATAAAATAATAGTAATTTATTAAAATTTCAAAAATTAATAAGTAAATGATTTAAAAAATAAATTTATTTACTGGGTAAGTTCAAATATTAATGACTATTTAAATAATGATTTATTTTAATTCGTTATGATCTTTTATTTCATCATAAAACAATTGTTTCTATTCATACAAGTTTATTCGAAATAAAATAATACTAATTTATTAATATTCTAAAAATTAGTAAGTTGAAGATTTAAAAAATAAATCGATTTATCAAACAAGTTCAAATAGTCATGTCCATTTGAGTTATTTTCTACTTCAAATCATTATGATATTTTGTTTTGTTATAAAACAATTGCTTCTATTCATAAAAAATTATTCAAAATAAAATAATAGTAATTTGTTAATATTTCATAAATTGATAAGAGATTTAAAAACTAAAATTGCTTACCAAACTAGTTCAAATAGTTATGACTATTTGAACAATTATCCTTATCAAATCAATAAGATCTTTGTTTTTTCATAAAACAACTATTTATATTCATACAAACTTATTCAAAGAAAAAAACTGCTAAACTAATAATATTTTAAAAATTAATAAGTAAGAGATTTAAAAAATAAATGTGCTTGTTGAACTAGTTTAAATAGTTAAAAATATTATAACAATTATCTATTTCTAATTGTTCTGACCTTTTGTTTAGTCATAAAATAGTTGTTTCAGTTCATACATTCTTATTTGAAATAAAATAATACTATTTTATTAACATTCAAAAAATTAATAAGCAAGGAATTTAAAAAAATTAATCTATTTAAAATCATTAACCATTTGTTTTATCATAAAACAATTGTTTTAGTTTATAAAAGCTTATCCAAAATAAAATAATATTACTTTATTAACATTTCAAAAATTGAGAAGTTGAAAATTTTAAAAATAAATCAATTTATCGAATTAGTTCAAATAATTATGGCCATTTGAACAATTATCTTTTTCAAATTGTTATGAAGTTTTGTTTTGTCATAAAACAATTATTTTTCATCATACAAGCCTATTCGAAATAAAATAATACAAATTTATTAATATTTCAAAAATTAATAAGCAGGAGATTTTTTATTTATCGAACTATTTCAACTAGTTATGATTATTTGAACAATTATATATTTCAAATTGCTATAACCTTTTGTTTTATCATAAAACAATTATTTTTGTTCATAAAAGCTTATTAGAAATAAAATAATACTAACTAATAATATTATAAATATTATCACTAAGAGATTTAGAAAATAAATTTGTTTGTCCAACTAGTTCAAATAGTTAAGGCTATATGAATAATTATCTATTTCAAATCATTATAACCTTTTGTTTTGTTGTAAAACAAATGTTTTTGTTCATATAAGTTTGTTTGAAATAAAATAATATTAATTTATTAATATTTTAAAAATTAATAAGAGATTTAAAATATAAATTTGTTTACCAAACTTGTTCAACCAGTTATAACAATTTGAACAATTATTTATTTTAAATTGTTATGACCATTTGTTTTGTCATAAAATAATTGTTTCTCTTGATATAGTCTTATTCAGAATAAAACAATGCTAATTTATTAATATTCTAAAAATTAATAAGTAACATATTTAAAAAATCAATTTGTTGGTTTGACCAATACAAATAGTTATTACTGTTTGAATAATTATTTATTTCAAATCGTTATAACCTTTTATTTTATAACAAAATAATTATTTTTGTTCGTACAAGCTTATTGAGAGTAACATAATTCTAATTTAGTAATATTTCAAAATTTAATAACTAAGAGATTTAAAAATTGAATTTGCTTATTGACCAATTTCAAATAGTTATGACTATTTGAACAATTACCTATTTCAAATTGCTATAACATTTTGTTTTATCAAAAAATAAATTTTCTATTCATACAAGCATATTTCAATTAAAATAACACAAATTTACTAATATATAGATAATTAATAAGTAAAAGATTTAAAAAATAAATCTGTTTACTAAATAACTTCAAATAGTTTGACTATTTGAACAATTATTTATTTCAAATCATTATGACTTTTTGTTTTGTAATAAAACAATTGTGTTTGTTTATACAAGCATATTTCAGTTAAAATAATATTAATTTATTAAAACTTTGACAATTAATAAGTAAAAGATTTTTAAAATAAATATATTTATCGAACAAGCTCCAATAGTTGTAATTATTTGAATTATTATCTATGTCAAATCATCATGACTTTTTGCTTCATCATAAAACAATTATATCTGCTTAAATAGGCTTATTCAAAATAAAATAATACTAATTTATTAATATTTCAAAAATTAATGAGTAAGAGATTTAAAAAGTGAATCTATTCATTGAACAAGTTCAAATAGTTAAGACTATTTGAACAAATATCTATTTCAAATCATTATGACCTTTTGTTTTGTCATAAAATAATTGCTTCTATTCATATAACCTTATTCTGTATAAAATAATATAAATTTATTAATACTCCAAAAAATTAATAAGTAAAAATTTAAGAAAAAGATCTATTTTCTGAACACATTCAAATAGTTATAACTATTTAAACAATTATCTTTTTAAAATAGTTATGACCTTTTGTTTTGTTATAAACCAATTGTTTCTATTCATGCAAGCATATTTGAAATAGAATAATAGTAATTTATTAATATTCCAAAAATTAATAAGCAAAAGATTTAAAAAATAAATCCATTTACTAAACAAGTTCAAATAGTTATGACTATTTTAACAATTATTTATTTCAAATAGTTATGATCTTTTGTTTTGTCATAAAACAATTGCTTCTATATATAAAAGTTTATTTAGAATAATATAATGCTAATTTATTAATATTCTAAAAGTTAATAGGTAGGAGATTTAAAAAATAAATCTGTTTATCGAACAAATTCAAATAGTCATGTCCATTTGAACAATTATCTATTTCAAATATTTATGACCTTTAGTTTTGTCATAAAACAGTAGTTTCTAATCATAAAAATTTATTTAGAATAAAATATTATTAATCTATTAATATTTTGAAAATAAATAAGAGATTTAAAAACTAAATCTATTTACTGTAATAGTTTAAATAATCATGACTATTTAAATAACCATCAATCTCAAACCGCTATGATCTTTATTTTGTCATAAAGCAATTGTTTCTTTTCAAGCTTATTTGGATTAAAATAATACTAATTTAATAATATTCCAAAAATTAATAAGTAAGATAGTTAAAAAATAAAATGTGTTTGCCAAACCAGTTCAAATAGTTAAGACTATTAGAATAATTATCTATTTCAAAATGTTCTGACCTTTTGTTTTGTCATGAAACAATTATTTCAGTTCATATAAGCTTATTCAAAAAAATATTACTTATTTATTAACGTTCAAAAAATTAATGAGCAAGAGATTTAAAAAAATAAATCTATTTACCGAACAAGTTTAAATAGATTTTACTATTTGAACAATTATTATTTAAAGTCATTATAACCTTTTGTTTTGTCATAAAACAATTGTTTCAGTTCATAAAAACTTATTAAAAATAAAATAATACTACTTTATTGATATTTCAAAAATTAATAAGCAAGAGATTTAAAAACTAAAACTATTTTCGAAACCAACTCAAGTAGTTTTGACTATTTGAACAAATATCAATCTCAAATCATTGTGATCTTTGTTTTCTCATAAAAAAATTAGTTATGATCATACAAGCTTATTCGAATAAAAATAATACTAATTTTAAAATATTTCAAATATTAATAAGAGATTTAAAATTACATATGTTTGCCAAACTAGTTCAAATAGTTAAGACTATTAAAATAATTATCTATTTGAAATCGTTATGATTTTTTGTTTAGTCATATAATAATTGTTTCACTTCATATAAGCTTATTTGGAATAAAATAATACTAATTTTTTAACATTCAAAAAATTAATAAGCAAGAGATTGAAAAAAATAAATCTGTTTACCAAATAAATTCAAATAATTATGCCTATTTGAATAATTATTTATTTAAAATCATTATGACCTTTTTATTTTATCATAAAACAACTGTTTTAATTCATAAAAGCTTATCCAATATAAAATAATACTAGTTTAGTAATATTTCAAAAATTAATAAGTAAGAAATTTAAAAAATAAATTAGGATGCTGAATCAAGTCATATAATGATGGCCATTTGAATAACTATATATTTCAAATTGTTATTATCTTTTGTTTTGCAATAAAACAATTGTTTTTCAACATACAAGCTTATTCGAAATAAAATAATACTAATTTATTAATATTTCATGAATTAATAAGAGATTTAAAAAATAAATCTGTTTATCGAACCAGTTCAAATAGTCACAAGTGTTTGAACAATTATCTATTTTGAAATTGTTATAACTTTTTGTTCTATCATAAAAAAATTGTTTCTATTCATACAAGCTTGTTAGCTTTTTAGGTGAGATAGTGATCCAAGAGGGAAGTGAATTGGATCTCTCTAAATTCTTTCCCAAAACTAGAATTCAATATAATTGAATGCAAATTAAAACCAATATTAAAATATAATGCAAATAACAATAAATTGATGAACTATAAGCAAATAAAAACTATAATCAAAATAAAGAGATAAGGATAGAGAAATCAAACATAAGGATTTATAGAGGTTCGGTCATTCTCTACATGGCACCTACATCCTTTCTCTTGGTTGTCCACACCAAGGCTACAATCCACTAATTAAAGAAAGACTCTTACAAGATACAACCTTATCTTGTACTAAATCCTAATCTATTTCTTAAGGCTTAGATAACAACCTCTACCCTTACAATATTAAAAGGATACCTCACTTCTTGTTTACAAGATAACCTAATTGATTTTTGTGAACTAAAATTACCTTTCAAGGTTGAGTGTTTGCCTAATGAAGTACAAAGAAATTTGATGAATGAACTACAATAATGATTTCAATACAACAAATACAAAGATATAAACTTTAAAGCTCTAAAACTCTTGATTTATTTGAGAGAAAGAAAATATGACTTGTTTGATCTTGCTCTCTTGATTCATCAATCATCTTGGTGTGTTTGAATGCCTAATATATAAAGAAATTGAGAAAATAGCCATTGGGAATGCCTGGGAAAAGAAAATAGCTATTGAGGCTTGATAAACTAGCTGTTGGAGTTGTTTCAGGGCCTACCCAATTGATCCCTTCTATGAAGGGATCGATTAGTTCAAGTTTTGGTACCATTTTCACTTGAAAAAACATGACCCAATCGATCCCCTTATGTAGGGGATCGATCCTGTCAAGAGGGTAATCGATCCTATCAAAGCTGGGTGGTTGTCTCCTGTTTTGCACTCTACTCACTAATTTGATCACATCTTAAGTTATACAATTCCAAATCAAAAACTATTTAAAGATTTAGAAACTCCACTTAAAGGGCTTTCTATCCATGTAAACTTCATCACCTAATTCATTGTGTACGAATTATAGTGAATTTTCAAATCTACCCTTTGTGTAGTTTTTAAACAATTACAAAGTGTCTACTAAAAATTCAAAATCTTTTCTTAGAAAATTTAGATTTAGATTTTGTTTGATCCATTAGAAAGTAGACTCAAAGAGCTTTCCAACCATATAAAATTCAAATATTAAAGCTTGGTGAATTAATATAGAAAAATAAGACAAATTCAATATTGGAAAACTTTGTTCTTGTAAAACAACTTTCTTAAGTTAATCTATTTCTCAAAACCAATATTATCAAAATAATATTGATCCAAAATGAATAAGTTCACTTTAAAAAAAAAAAACAATTGGACTTTCATTTGAGCTCAAATAAATAATCTTTAAATATAGATTTGGTTTGAGAAATAAGAAAACATAAAGAAAACTTTGTTTAAACTTTGAAAATCATATTATTTGTTTAGTACTAAAATAATAAAACTTAAGAACATGTACTAAATAAATATTTTTCAAACAGTTGAGACTATATGAATAATTATTTATTTCAAATCGTTATAACCTTTTGTTTTGTCATAAAACAAATATTTCAACTCATAAAAGCTTATTCAGAATAGAATAAAACTAATTTATTAATGTTTCAAAAATTTATAAGTAAAAGATTTAGAAAATAATTCTATTTACCAAACCAGTTTAAATAATTACAACTATTTCAAGTCATTATGACTTTTTCTTTTGTAATAAAATAATCATTTCAGTTCATATAAGCATATTTGAAGTAAACTAATACTGATTTATTAATATTCTAAGAATTAATGAGTAAGAGAATTAAAAAAAGAATATGTTTGCCAAATAAGTTCAAATAGTTATAACTATCTGAACAATTATCTATTTCAAAATATTTTGACCTTTCATTTTGATATAAAATAATTGATTCTGTTCATGCAAGATTATTTCAAAAAAAAATTATAAATTCATTAATGCTCCAAAAATTAATAAGTAAAAATTTAAAAAATAAATCTGTTTTATGAAAAAGTTCAAATATTTATGACTATTTGAACAATTATCTATTTCAAATCATTATGACCTTTTATTTTGTTATAAACCAATTATTTTCTGTTCATATAATCTTATTCGAAATAAAATAATACTAATTTATTTATTCCAAAAATTAATAACTAAACTATTTAAAAAATAAATCTGTTTATAGAGTGAGTTCAAATACTTATGACTATGTGAACAATTGTTTATTTTAGATCATTATAATCTTTTATTTTGTCATAAAATAATTGTTTCTATTCATACTAGTTTATTCAAAATAAAATAATACTAATTTATTAATATTATAAAATTAATGAGTTGGAGATTTAAAAAATAAAGTTGTTTACTGAACAAGTTCAAATAGTCATGTCCATTTGAACTATTATCCATTTCAAATTGTTATGACTTTTTGTTTGTTGTAAAACAATTTTTTTGTTCATACAAGCTTATTCGGATTATAATATAGTAGAAATGGGTATTTTTGTAATTTTATAGATTATTATTTAGTAAACAATTACAAAAAAAATGTGTATTTTCGTATTTATTTTATAAGAGCATAATAATCCATTTGGCCACAAGTAAACTTCTTATCATATAATTGAAAGGGTGTTTCCCAAATTAATAAAGGATTATTTTCTAATAATTATATGAAAAGGCATATTTTCGTGATTATGATATGAATGCATAATTGTCTATTTGGCCATATGTTAACTTCTTAACATTTAATGAAAGGGTATTTTGGTAATTTCATAAGAGATTATTTAGTAACTAATTATAGGGGAAGGGGTATTTTCATGTTATGGCATGAAGGCATAATAGTCAATTTGGTCAAATGTCAATTTCTTATCATATTTTGGAAAATAGTATTTTGGTAATATCATAAGGGATTATTTAGTAAACAACTATAAGAAAATGGGTATTTTTGCAATTGAGATATGAGGACATAATTGTCTATTTAGCTACATGTCAATTTCTTATTGTATAATGGAAATAGTATTTTGATAATTTCATAAGGGATTATTTAGTAAATAATTATAAGAGAATGGGTATTTTCATAATTATAATATGATGGCATAATAATCAAATTGGTCACATGTAAACTTCTTATCATATGATAGAGATTGTATTTTGTTAATTTAATAATGTATTATTTAGTAATTATGGTATGGGAAAATAATAGTTCATTTGGCCACATGTCAATTCCTTAACATATAATGGAACAGGAATTTTAGTGATTTTTTGAGGGATTATTTAGTAAAAATTATAAGAGGGGGTATTTTTGTAATGATGGAATAAAGGCATAATAGTCTATTTGGTCACATGTCAATTTCTTATCATATAAGGGAGTGAGTATTTTTGTAATTTCATAAGTGATTATTTAGTAAATAATTATACGAGAAGAGGCATTCTCATAATTATAGCATGAGGGATTAATAGCCGATTTGGACGCATGTCAATTACTTATATTATAATAGGCTGGGTATTTTCATAATTTTTTAGAGAATTATTTAGTAAATAATTATAAAAGTAAGGGTATTTTCATAATTATGGTATGGGAGCGTAATAGTCCATTTAGCCACAAGTAAAGTTCTTATCATATAATGGAAAAAGTATTTTGGTAATTTACTAAAGTATTATTTTGTAAAAATTATAAGAGAAAGGGTATTTTTGTAATTGCACTATAAAGGCATAATAGTCAATTTGGCAAAATGTCTATTTCTTATCATATATTGAAAATGATATTTTGGTAATTTCATACGGGACTTTTTAGTACATAATTAAATGAGAATAGGTATTTTCGCAATTTAGACATGAGGGCGTAATTGTTAATTTGGTCACATGTCAATTTTTTATTTCATAAAGTAAAGAGCATTTTGGTAGTCTCTTAGGGGTTTATTTAGCAAACAATTATAAAAAAAATGGTATTTTTGTAATTATGATATAAAAGCATAATAGTACATTTAGACACGTGTCATTTTTCCATCTAAAAATAGATAGGCAGTTTTGTAATTTCATAAGGGATTCTTATACTTTATATCTAATAATGGAAATGGTATTTTGGTAATTTCATAGAGAATTATTTAGTAAATAATTATAAAAGAATGCTTATTTTTATAATTATGATATGAGGACATAATAGTCCAATTAACCATATGTAAACTTCTTATCATATAATGAAAAGGGAATTTTGATAATTTAATAAAGGATTATTTAGTAATTATGTTATGAGAGAATAATAGTTCATTTGGCCATATGTCAATTCCTTATCATATAATGGAAAAGGGCATTTTAATAATTTCTTGAGAGATTATTTAGTAAATAATTATAAGAGAAAGGATATTTTTGTAATGATGGTATGAAGGCATAATAGTTTATTCGGCCACATGTTAATTTCTTATCATATAATAGAAAATGGTATTTTGGTAATTAACTAAGAGACTATTTAGTAAATAATTATAAGAGAAGGGGTATTTTTATAAATATAATATGAGGGAATACTACTCCATTTGACCATATGTCAATTTCTTATCATATAATTAAAAAGGCATTTTATTAATTTCTTAAGAGATTATTTAGTAAATAATTATAAGAGAATCGGTATTTTTATAACTATGTATAAGGGCATAATAGTTTATTTGGCCACATGTCAATTTTTATCAGATAATGGAAGCGCACTTTGATAATTTCAAAGGCAATTATTTAGTAAATAATTTGAAGAGATGGGGTATTTTTATAATTGTGATATGATGGCATAATAGTCAATTTAGCCACATGTAAACTTCTTGTTATTTAATGGAAAAAGGTATTTTGGTAATTTCAAAAGTGATTATTTAGTCAATAATTATAATAAAGGGGTATTTTCCTAATTATAGTATGAGGCATAATAGTCTATTTCGCCACATGTTAATTTTGTATCATATATTCGAAAGGGTATTTTGGTAATTTTATAAGAGATTATTTAGTGAATAATTATAAGAGAATGGGCATTTTTGTAATTACTGTATGAAAGCATAATAGTCAATTTGTACGTATAACAATTTCTTACCATATAATAGAAAAGGTATTTTAAAATTTTCATAAGAGATTGTTTAGTAAATAATTATAAGAGTGGAGGTATTTTCATAATTATGGTATGAAGGCATAATAGTCAATTTAATCACCTATCAATTTCTTATCAAATAATGGAAAGTGCATTTTAGAAATTTCTTAAAGGATTATTTAGTAAATAATTACAAGAGAATGGTTATTTTCATAATTATGGTATGAGGACATAATAGTCCATTATTTAGTAAATTATTATAAGAGAAGGGTATTTTGGTAATTTCATAAGAGATTATTTAGCAAATTATTATAAGATAAGGGGTATTTTTGTAATTATGGTATGAGGGCTTAATAATCTATTGAGCCACATATCAATTTCTTATCATAGGGGATTATTAGTAAATAATTTTAAAAGAAAAGATAATTTAGTAAACATGGTATGAGTACATGATAGTCAATTTAACTATATGTCAATTTCTTATCATCTAATTGAAAGGGCATTTTGGTAATTTCATAAGAGATTATTTAGTAAATAATTATAAGAGAAAGGGTATTTTTGTAACTATGATATAAGTGCATAATAGTCAATTTGGCCACATGTAAATTTCATATCATATAATGAAAAGGCATTTTGGTTATTTTCTAAAGGATTATTTGGTAAATAATTGTAAAAGAATAGCTATTTTCGTAATTATGATACGATGGCATATAATCAATTTGGTCACATGTAAATTTCTTATTATATAATGGAAAGTGTATTTCAATAATTTCATAGAGGATTATTTAGAAAATAATTAGAAGAGAAGGGGTATTTTCATAATTATGAAGGGTATAATGGTACATTTGGACACATGTCACTTTCTAATTAAAAAATGGGATATGCATTTTTGTAATTTTAAAAGGGATTCTTTTATTGAATAACATATAATGAAAAGAGTATTTTTATAATTTCATAGGATATTATTTAGTAAATAATTATAAGAGAATAGGTATTTTTGTAATTATGGTATAAGGGCATAATGATCCATTTGGCCACATGTAAACTTCTTATCATATAATAAAAAGGGTATTTTTAAAATTTAATAAAGATTATTTAGTAATAATTATAAGAAAAGGTATATTTTTGTAATTATAATATGAGAGAATAATAATACATTTTGCCATATGTCAATTTGTTATTATAGAATGGAAATGGCATTTTGCTAATTTCATAAGGGATTATTTAGTAAATAACTATAACGGTAGGGGTATTTTTGTAATGATGATATAAGGAAATAATAGTTAATTTGGTCACATGTCATTTTCTTATCACATAATGGAAAAGGTATTTTCTTAATTTCATAGGAGATTATTTAGTAAATAGTTATAAGAGAATGTGCATTTTCATATGTATGGCATAAGGGCGTAATAGACAATTTGATCACATGTCAATTTTTTATCACATAATGGAAAGGGTATTTCTTAATTTCATAAGGGATTGCTTAGTTAATAATTATAAAAGAAAGAAAATTTTTGTAATTATTATATGATTGCGTACATGTTAATTTGACCATATTTCAATTTCTTATCATATAATAGAATAGGTATTATGGTAATTTTATAGGGAATTATTTAGTAAATAATTATAAGAGAACCAATATCTTCATAATTATGATATGAAAGCATAATAGTTAATTTGGCCATATGTTAACTTCTTATCATATAACAAAATGGATATTTTGATAATTTCATAAGGGATTATTTAGTAAATAATTATAAGAAAAAAAAAATTTTCGTAATTATAGTAAAAAGACATAATAAACCTTTTGATCACATGTCAATTTCTTGTTATATAACGGAAAGTGTGTTTTTTAATTTCAAAGGGGGCTATTTAATAAATAAATATAAGAAAAAGAGAATTTTCAAAATTTTGATATAAAGGCGTAATTATCAATTTGACCATATATCAATTTCCTATCATATAATGAAAAAGGCATTTTTGTAATTTTCTAAGGGATTATTTAGTAAATAATTATAAGAGAATAAGAATTTTTGTAATTATGATATGAAGGCATAATAGTTAATTTGGCCGCATGTTTTCTTCTTATTGTTTAATGGAAATGATACTTTCGTAATTTTATAAGAGATTATTTAGTAAATAATTATAAGAAAAGGGGTATTTTCGTACTTATGGTATAAAGGTATAATAGTTTATTTGGTCACATGTCAATTTCTTATCATATATTGGAAAAGGATATTTTGGTAATTTTATAAAAGATTATCTACAAAATAATTATAAAAGAATAGGTATTTTCGTAATTATGGCATAACGGCATAATAATGCATTTAGGCATAAGGGCATAATAATGCATTTAGCCACATGTCAATTTCTTATTATATAATGGAAATGGTATTTAGGTCAAATTCATAAGGGATTATTTAATAAATATTTAATAAATAATTATCAAAGAATGGCATTTTCGTAATTATGGTATGAGAAAATAATAGTTTATTTGGGCACAGGTTAATTTTTTATTATATAATGGAAGAGGCATTTTGGTAATTAAATAAGGGATTACTTAGGAAATAATTAGAAAAGAAATGTATTTTCATAATTATGATATAGGAATATAATAGTCTATTTGGCCACTTGTTAATTTTTTGTTATATAATGCAAATGATATTTTGGTAATAATATAGGGGATTATTTTGTAAATAATTATAAGAGAAAGGTATTTTTGTAATTATGTTATGATAGAATAATAGTCCATTTTGTCACATATCAAATTCTTATCATATAATGGAAGGGGTATTTTAGTAATTTCATAAGGAATTATTTTGTAAATTACTATAAGAGGAAGGTATGTTTGTAATTATGGTATGAGGGTATAATATCCCATTTGGCCATATTTCAATTTCTTATCATATTATGGAAATTATATTTTGGTAATTTTATAAGAGATTATTTAGTAAATAATTATAAGAAAAGAGATATTTTCGTAATTTTGACATGAGGGGATAATTGTGATTTTGGTCACATCTCATTCTTATTGTATAATGGAAATGGCTATGATAATTTGCTAGAGGATTATCTAGTAAATAATTTTTAGAGAAAGGATATTTTCATAATTATGATATAAGGGCATAATAGTACAATTAGACACATGTCACTTTCTCTATTGGGATTGGCAATAGCTACTTTCATAAGGGATTTTTTTAATGTATATCATGTAACAAAAAGGGTATTTGGGTAATTTCATGAGGGATTATTTAGTAAATAATTATAAGAATAAGGGTACTTTCGTAATTATGATATGAAGGCATAATAATTTATTTGGCTACATGTAAACTTCTTGTCATATAATCAAAAGCGTATTTTGGTAATTTAGTATGAGATTATTTAGTAATAATTTTAAAAGAATGGGTATTTTCATAATTATGATATGAGAGAATAATAGTCTATTTGGTTACATGTCAATTTCTTATCAAATAATAGAATATGTATTTTGGTAATTTCATACGAGATCATTTAATAAATAATTGTATGAGAATGGATATTTTCGTAATTATGATATAAGAGCATAATAGTCAATATAGCCACATGTTAATTTCTTATCGTAAAATGGAAATGACATTTTGTTAATTTCCTAGGAGATTATTTAGTAAATAATTATAAGAGAAAGGGTAATTTTGTAATTATGATATGAGCGCATAATTTTTCATTGGTCAACACATCAATTTCTTATCATATAATAGAAATGGCATTTTTGTTATTATAAGAGAATGAATATTTTCATAAGTATAGTATGGACGAATAATAATCTATTTGGCCACATGTCAATTTCTTATCATATATTGAAAAAAGTAGTTTGATAATTTTACAAGAGATTATTTAGTAAATCGTTATAAAATAAGAGGTATTTTCGTAATTATGGTATAGGGCATAATAGTTAATTGGCCTACATATCAATTTCTTACTATATAATGGAAAAAGCATTTTGGTAATTTCATAAGGAATTATTCAATAAATAATTATAAGGGAAGAGGTATATTCATAATTATGAAATGAGGCTATTATAATCCATTTGACCACAAGTTAATTTATTATCATATAATAGAAATAGTATTTTGGTAATTCCATAGGGATTATATAGTAAATAATTATAAAAGAATGAATATTTTCTTAATTATGGTATAAGGGTATAATAGACCATTTTACCACATGTAAACTTCTTATAATAAAATAGAAATGGTATTTTGATAATTTAATAAGGGATGATTTCGTAATAATTATAAAGAGAAGGAATCTTTTTGTACTTATAGTATGAGAAAATAATTATCAATTTGGCCACTTTTCAATTTCTTATCATATAATGGAAAGAATATTTTGATAATTTCATAATGGATTATTTAGTAAATAATTTTATAAAAAAAGATGTTTTCGTAATTATGATATGAAGGTATTATAGGTTATTTGGCCACATGTTAATTATATACATATAATTTTGTCCAGAATATTTTATCATTTTAACTCAATCTCAAGTTAAGCAAATATGCCTTAATCATAATTTTACGAACCTATTACACGGTCCATTTTTAAAATGTTTAATGAGACTCAATGTGAGCCCTATGGTGGGGTCCATTATTTAAGCTCGAAGGAATGCCAAAAATGACTTCTTGTTGGCCATTAAACAAAGAATCAAAATAAAAAATATAAAAAACCAAATAAATAATAATAATAATATAAATATAAATATAAATAAAAAAGGTGTAAATATAAAAAGCTTGATAAAAAATATATATAATATATAAAATAAAAATTTAAGACCCCAAATGATACAAATAATACAAATGAATAAAGGCCAAAAAAAAAATAATAATAATAATATTATTATTATTATTAATTAATTAATTAATTAATTAATAAAAATACAAAAGCCCGAATGGGCCACTTGACCTTTTTAAGTCTTGCATGAGGCTCACTTGGCCTAATGAAATCATGCAGGGAATATGAAAACCAGAAAAGGAAATTGAAAACAAATCATGCATGTGTATGGCATGCAACACGTGAAATGAAAAGGAAAACGGCTGCAAAAGAAATGAAAAAAACTGCATGGCTTCATGGCATGAACTTGAGAAAAGGAAACATCCATGGACAGTTTGAAGGCCTAGAAAGAGGAAGGTTGGGAGAAAAAAAAAAGAAGAGAGGAAGGTCTCTCAAATGGTGAGGCAGAAAAACAAAGAGGCAAGAAGAAAATAAGCGAAGAGGTGTGAAGCAGAAATAGGGAGGGCGTAGACCAGGAAGAAAAACAAGGAAAAGAGGAGAGCTTTCGGAACCAAAGCGAGAGAGGAAGGGCCAGCAGAAGAAAAGAAGGAAAATCATACTTGAAAAGATTGCAAAAAAAAAAAAAAGAAACTTGGGCAGTTCATGATTAGGATGAGAAACAAGTGAGGTAGCCAAAAGCAAAACAGAAAAAGAAAAAGCAGGTGCATAAGGAAAACCAAAAAAAAAAAAAAAGAAAAAAAGAACTGAGCAAAGGAAAAAGAGTAAGGAGTACGTGGAACAGTAAGTCAGGTGTGAAAAAACCAAAACAAAAAAGAAAGACCACGCAGCAAAGAAGAAGGGAAAGGATAGCAGTAAAAGGGAGTGAAAACTGAAACCAAAAGAGAGCAGAAACCTGGAACCAAAAAAAAAAAAAAAGAAGCAGGGGCATGAAACCTGGAACCAAAAAAGAAGAAAAAGAAGCAGGGGCATGAAACCCTTCAAAACCTGCACCAAAGAAAGAAGCAAAAGACCAGAAAGAAAAAAAAGGAGGAACAGAGGCATTCAAAAAATCAGAAAAAGAGCAGTAAGAGCAAAAAAAAAAAGGGAAAGGCTGTAAGGGAAAGAGGATGCAAAAACGAAAATAAAATGAAAAAAAAAGGGAGGAAGCAAAAAACAATAAACAGAAGTAAAAATAGAAACGAAAAAGGTAAGTTCTCATGCCTTTCTTGTATAAACGTATATGATAGGATGTTGCCTTCCTTGCCTTTCGTTGGTTTTATTTTTAGTTTAATTTCACAGCATCATTTATGTCATTTAGGGTCTGTTTGATCTTAATTTTTTTTCTCTTCAGTAGTTGTTTAAAAGTTTTAAGACTTCAAATTGCTAAAAAGAATATAAAACCAAGAACCAACAATGAAGAAGACGAAGGAGAATTTTCTGAATAAGGGAAAGTTGGAATTATGCTGTTGGGGCATCTTGCATGGGTGTGCTTGAATAGTTCAAAGCTCCTACGTTCTTTCCTCCGTATGTTGGATGTGTTGGGGACATTTTGACATTTTGACCTTTTTTTTTTCTTAGTTCCTTATTTTAAAGAATAAAAACCTTAAAAAAACCTTTGAAAGTTATATAGGCTGCAACGGTCGATTTATTATTTATTTATAAATAACATTTTTTATGACATTTAAAATTGTTTGTTCTCAATAACATTTATCTTTCATGCATGTTTTATATCACTCGTGTCCGAGCACATTTCTTTAATGTTGATTAAATTTAATTATAATTTAAATTTCATACATTTTTAATTTCTTTGCCGGTTGAATTTTTATGCTTATGTTAATTTTGTGCAATTTAATCTTTTATGCTTTTGATGCAATCCATTTTCCATGCATTTTAGCTTTATGTAAAATAAAAAATAATAATTAAAAAATAAAAAAATGACTTAAAAATAAAAATGACAATTTTGGAATCCTTACCTAGATGTTTGAGGGAATTTAAAATCGTGTTTTAAGAATTTTAATTTCGCCTAGATGTTGGAAAATTATTAAATATTAAATAATAAAATAAAAATAATAAAAGATTAAAAAAAAAAAATAATAATAATAATAAATAAAATATATAAAATTATAAAAATTTATTTTTTAGAGAAATTATAAAAAACGAGCTTGCTCCGAAAGTCTGTCTAGATATTAGAGATTTGTAAAAAGGCTCATAAATTTCTAAAGTGAAACCCTAACTTAAAGCCTTAAGTGAAACCCTAAACTAAAACCTAAAATTAAAACCCTAAATCAAAACCCATAAATTAAAACTTTAAATTGAAACCCTAAATAGAAATCCTAAAATAAAAACCCTAAGGTTGAAATGCTAAATAAAACCCTAGGGTCAAAACCCTAAAATCAAAACCTCAAGTGAAATTTGAAACCCTAAATCCTAGATAAAATCTGAAAATCCCCAGTTCTTTGTTGAAACCCCAAACTCATTTTAAATTTTAAGGATTCGGATAAAAACCATTTTATGAAATAATTTGTTTCCTAATACTGCCTAGATGATAGGGTGTTTAGGAAATTTTATTTTATTAAAGAATTTTCATATGTTTCCATAACTTAAAATAAAAATTTTAACAGTAAAAGTAAAAAAAATAAAATGGGATTTAAAATATAAATAGTTACACCCAAGTTTTGCCTAAAGATTTGAGAGTTTAGGTGGTCTTTTTATATTTAAAGACCTGATCTTAAAATTAAATCCCCACGTCATTTAAGAAAAATCTGCATATATTTATTTTCTTGCACTCATTATGCATATATATGCATTTCATTTATTGTTGTTTATGGTTTACTATAATCTTTTCCATTTTTATTACATAAAAAGCTTCCTTCAAAAAAATGATTTCAAAAAAAAATAATGAATTTGAAATAATATTCTGAAATATATAATTTTTGATACTTTGTTTAAATGTTAGAGAGTCACCTATAATAATCATTTTTAAAAAAATATTATTTTTATGATTTTTTAAAGAAATGTTGTGATAAATTTTAAAAAGAAAAAAATATCTTTGAATTCTACCCCTATGTCAGAGCATTTTTAAGGTATTTCTTTAATTTCGTGATTTTCACAGCATTTCTAAATAAAAATTTTTAATTGATTTTATTTCTTAAAAATGAAGGAAATTATAATTAAATTTCATATAAGAAACTATTTTTGTCCAAAATTATAAATAGCATATGATTAATTGGTACCAAATTTATGAGCACTATAAAGGTGCTAATCATTCTCCATGTATAACTGACTCTTGAACAAATCCTATTTTCGTAGACTAAAATTATCTTTTTAATAAACTTTAAATATATTTTATTATTTTATTAAAAAAAAAAATTTTTAGGTGACCAATCACAAGTTAAAAAAGATTGACGGTGACTCCCGATATTTTCATGATTTTTATTTTTTATGTCTAGTGATCGAGTCTTCAGATCGATATGTTATGACATTAACTTCTTATCATATAATGGAAAAGGTATTTTGATAATTTCATAATAAATTATTTAGTAAGTAATTATAAGAGAATTGGTATTTAGTAACTATGGTATAAGGGCATAATAGTCTATTTGGATCATTTATTAGAATTGGTATTTTGGTAATTTTATAAAGGATTATTTAGTAAATAATTATAAGAAAAGGGATATTTTCATAATTATGGTATAAGAGAATAATAGTGCATTTGGCCATATGTCAATTTCTTATCATATAATGAAAAGGGTATTTTGGTGATTTCTTAAGAGATTTTTTTAATAAATAATTATAAGAGAAGGTGTATTTTTGTAATTATAATATAAGTATATAATAGTCAATTTGACTACATGTCAATTTCTTACCATGTAATACAAAAAGTATTTTAGTAATTTCTTGAGAGATTATTTATTAAATAATTATAAAAGAAGGGATATTTTCGTAATTATGGTATGATGGCATAAGAGTCAATTTGATCACATATCAATTTTTTATCATATAATGAAAGAGTATTTTCTTAATTTCATAAAGGATTATTTAGTAAATAATTATAAGAGAAAATGTAGCTTTGTAATTATGATATAAATGAGTAATTATCAATTTAATCACATATCAATTTCCTATCATATAATGAAAATGGCATTTTAGTAATTTGCTAGAGATTTTTTATAACTAATTATAAGAGAATGAGTATTTTTGTAATTATGCATAAGGGCATAACTATCAATTTGGCCACTTGTCTATTTCTCATTGTATAATGGAAAGGATATTTAGGTAATTTTCTAAAAGATTATTTAGTAAATAATTATAAAAGAAGGGGTATTTTTGTAATTATGATATAAAGGTATAATGATACATTTGGACATGTCACCTTCTCATCACATAATAGGATGGGTAGTTTTGTAATTTCGTAAGGGATTTTTTTTAATGTAAGTCCTCATTTGTGTGACAATTTTGAAGAACTAAAGAAAAGCATAAAATTAAAAATTCCAAGATAAATGCCAAAAAAAAAAAAAAACTAAGCTAGATAAACCAAATCAATCTTATATATGGTGTTGTAGATTTAGTCATATCAAAGAAACAATTATCACAAATTTACATAAATAAGGATATCTTGATCCTTATGATTATGAATCTTATGAAACTTATGAATCATGTTTGCTTTGAAAATGATCAAATCATCTTTTACTTGAAAAAAAAAAAAAGGGCTAGTATGCTTCTTGGACTTGTACATTTGGATGTATTTTGTCTAGTGAATATAAATGCCAAAAAGAAAATGTTCTTACTTCATTATTAGTCAATAAAGACCGTTCAAGATATGGTTATGTGAATCTAGTGAAGTAAAAGTCTAAATCTTTTGAAAGGTTCAAAGAATTTAAACGTGAGATTAAAAATCATCGAATTAGCAAAGTATTTTAACAGCAGGATCCAATCAAAGTGGAGAGCTTAAGCTAAGAACTTTGGATTCTCTCACAATGGACTACATTGGATACTTTACAACCAAAGATAACAATTGTAAGTGGAGAAACCTAACCTTGTTGGACATGGTTCGATCATTGAGATATAATCTTCCTACTTCCTTTAAGGATATACCTTAAAGACTACCACTTACCTACTAAATAGAGGTTCCATCCAAATCTATAGACATGATAGCATATGAGTTATGGAATGGCAAAATGCCACATATGTCATAATTAAAAGATTTGAAAATGTGTGAATTATGTGAAGAATGGATCATCTAATAAGCTTGTAGCTTGGTTAGATAAATGTAAGTTTGTGGATATCCAAAAGGTAGGATATTAATTTTACAATCCCAATGAACAAAGGTGTTTGTTCCATTGCATGCCATTTTCTAAAAGGAATTTTTTATTTTAGAAAAAGGCAATGGGAGTAAAGTTGAATTTGAAAAGTTCAAGGACACATACTAAGCATTTTTATGGAACATGGGCTAAAGACAAAAGCATTGAGTGCATAATCAAAACTCAAAGTACAAATGAACTCCAAAGGACAAGTAGGATACATTAATCTCCAAAGAAATATAGATTTCTTGTGGACAAAGATGTATTTCTCATAAATGATGAGACTATAAAAAAGAAATGGAATAATCAATTCCATGAAATAATAAAAAAAGTTTGATATCATAAAAGACTAGGATGAACCTTGTGTGTACAAGAAGAGTGAGAGTATAATAATTTTGATAAACTTTTATGTGGATGATATATAGCTCGTTAGAAACCAAATACCTATACTACAATCTATAGTAGATTTAGCTATCCAAAAAAGATTTTCATATTGGATATAAGAGAGGCAACACACATAATGGGATAAAGATCTATAAGGATAGATCTAAAAGGTTGCATAACTTTCTTAATCCATAAACATTGTCAAGATGCTAAAAAAGTTTAGCATAGTGGAATCTAATAGTAGATCCTTGCCTATGTTCATAGCATACACATAGATAAGATGCTAAAATAGTTTAAGCCAAAGAACATTTATCTATATTGTATTACATGAATCTCTCGAAAGGTATGTGTTACAAAACATAAGAAAAGAGAAAGATAACATGGATAGAATACAATATGAAAATTTGTATCATTAGATTTGAATGCTATGTACTATACTAAATGTTTTAATATATGGAAAAGCCAAAAACCATATAAATGGTTGCTTCACATTTAGCTATCATTTGATAAGAATAATAGCAAGATGCAAAGTGATTATGTTTTACTCCATATGATGTCAAAATTAGTTTGAAATACTTTCAAACATAATATGACCATTAATTCTATAAACCCATGCAAAAAACAATTCTTTCTTTGAGATAGTAAAAAGAATAATTTTGGATTAAGAAAGTTCAAAAGTTGAAATTTATAATTCCAAGCATTATTGAGAACAATGGAGCCATTGCATAAACGATAGGAATCAAGGTCTCAAGAATGTTCTAAATATGTATTGAAGATTACTATTTGATTATAAAGATAATCAAGAAAATTGAAAGAAAAGTATAATGAGTTTCCATAATGGATAAATCTTACATGTCTTTTCACTATACCACTATCCCATGATTGCCCTATGAAAGTCTTCGGTATTTGATTCCAAGGCAATTGGTATTAGTGCAAGTGAGAGATTGGTGACAATATGCTGTAAGACCAATCAAATTAGCTATGGGATGCATGTCATATTATACATTTCTATTATTATCAAAGGCATTCTTTATATATGAGATTGTATACACATTATTATTGTTATCTATTTTTTATAGATAAAGTCCTTAAGATAAATGTGCTTTTGATTGTTGCTTTTTATATATAACCTGTATGCTACCTTTGTATATAGCCTGCAAGTGCACAAATCAAGTAATAAAGTGTAGTATTCTAATATTGTCTCCTTAGTGATTATAAAATGTATTTTTAGGTTGCTTACAAGTACCTAAGGCAAAGCCCTAAGACCTTATATCTTAACTAATGTGAATTCAAGGTTTGGTTACATGAAAAAGTAAAGATTAAAGGCAATGTGTAGGTAGAGCTCTTGACTTTACCAACTGTCACTTAAGAAGTAAAAGAATAATGCCAAAAACTAGATCTAATAAAACAAGATTTAAAAGATTGCAAATTAAAGAAAGTTGAGATTGCTGAATTGCTTGAAATAAACTAAGAACAAAGATTGCATGAAAAAGAATTTAAAGAACAAAAAAGTAAGTGTAGGCCGAATTTTGCAAGAAATAAAAGAAAACTTCGATTAATCTTGGAAAAATAGTGCTTATCAAATTTAAAGAAAAGAAAAACAAGAAAAAAAAGATCTTAAAACTAATGCTTATTGAATTAAAAGAATTTAAAGAAAACCAAAGCTTTATAGTTATTGGTAAATCTGTCATTTAAGCCAATAACTTACTTAAAGAACAAAACTAAGAAAAAAGAAAAGAGAGAAGAAATGAAGGATGACAAAAATGGGTAAATGGCCTCCCTATTTATAATACAGGTTTTAGCCAAAGGGGGATAGGCTTCACAAGAGTTTGATTTCAATTCAAAAACAAATGGATGAACTCAATCTTGATCTTTAAAGCTTCATAACCAAATAAGACTCTTCTTGGTTGAGTGTTCTTGGCCAAATGGTCTCTTGATGATTCAATCTTGGCCCATGCTCACATTTTGATAAAATCTTGGTCAATCATCCATTTGATTCGGCTAAGTCTTGGATTTTCAAGAACAAGTTGATTTTTATCGAAGTCTTTGAATTTTAAATGGATAAAATCCTACTCCAAGTTAAACTCTTCAAGATTAAGCAATAAGCTTCATGGTGAACTTCAAACTCCTTTTGACTGAATGCATCTAGCCTTCATTATGAAAAAAAATATATATGGTAGCTCTCTTGGATTGCCTTGATCGAATAGATTGAGCTTGTAGAGTCCCTGTTTAACATATTTTCTTCATGGTTAAGCAAAAGGATTCATGTTTAGACCATAATTCTGTCTTGGCCAAATATGATGGAGTCCAAGTAAGCTTAGGATTGCATGAATATGGATCAAAGTAGGATAACAATAAGCTTTCATAATTGGGCCAAACATACTCTCATACATGCTTGCATGCATGGCTTGCATGAAAGTGAAATTCTTAAGCTTAAAAACCTAAAACCATGAAAATAACATGGAAAACACTAAAAATCATTCAAAATTTAAATTTTATCATCATTTTTGACATGTTAAAACACTATATATTTAGGTGCTATCAGCTTTGCAAGGAAATTATAATAAGATTGTAATTATGATATCATCATTGCATTAAAGCATTATTCCTAAATTCTTCCTAGTCAATGCTTTGTCAAGAAAAGATATTGATAAAAACTGCTGAGATTGGCACATAATTATACTTTTGCATATGAAGCAAGCAACCAATCTCATAAGTTGAAGTTTGGATAAATTTGAACTAACATGTGAATGCTTGTTATAAGAACAAATTTAGTAAACATGACCCAAGATGAGAACACTATATCTAGTTCATATAGTGTCTATAGCTGCATTCTCCTATGATAATTGTATAAGTGATCTTTTGACTTGATATTACTTATGATCTTATAAGATAAATGTTATACTTTGACTTTACGTTACCTATGTTTCTAACCAAGAATTCTCTATTCAAGTATTATTGAATATAACATGAGGTATATAAAAAAATGCATGAAGTAATCAAGATGGGATTCATCACTTTGTGTAATCAAGAAAGCATTTCAATTAGTCTTGATTGAATTAACTAAAAAAATCTTTGGCCAAAGTAAAATAAAAATTTAGAATTGTTTTGAAACTTATTTATGAGTTAATATTAAAGATAAAACTTAATATAGTTGAACAAGATTGAGGTTGCACCAACTTAGAAATCAAAGCCAATAATTGCCTTGAATGGTTCACCAAGACCAAACAAATCTAATTAAATATATAGGTTAAATATTTATCTGGCTCATGTACTATAAGCTTTTTATCAGTTTAGTACTTAAAGAAATAAAATTCATAATTAGGTACCTAAATTTTCATTTCGTCATTCACTTTGGTTTTCGAATTAATGCTGTTAGTCATGTTGCTTACATAGTATAAATATAAAATAAAATCATAACATGTGGCAACAAAATTTCACAAGATTGCTACGTTCATCACCATTTTAGCACTAATAAAAATTTCACAAAAAATCTAAAATAATAAAATATTCTAAAAAAATTGTAAAAGTAACAAAAATTCTTAAAATAATTCAAAAACGAAAAAAATACAAAAAAATAAAAAACCATGAAAATATGAAAAGAATTTAAAAATTCCAAAACATAAAAAAGTAAAAGATTTGAAAAAAACAAAAAAAATAGATTTTATATTTTTAAAAAATTCAATATTTGTTGTTACTTTTTAAGATTTTTTCCTAGATTTTTAGGATATTAATTTTTTCAATATTTTAATTTTTAGAAATTATATTTCTTATTATTTTAAAGTTCATATATTAGTTATTTTTAAAATTTTTTTTAAATTTTCAATATTTCAATTTTTTTTAGAATTTTGCAATTTTTTGAAATATTAAATTAAATTTTTAATTTTATAATTTTTTTAAAAAAATTCATATATCTAGACTTTTTTTTAAAAGTTAGAATTTAATTTTTGAAAAAATTTAAAATTTTTTATTTTTTAGAAAATTTCTTGGTTTTGAAAATTATTAATTTTAATTTTTTCACATTTGAAGTTTTCATTTAATAAAAATATCTAATTTTTTGTTTTAATTTTTATAAAATTTTCCATATATATTTTAATTTTTTATATCTTTTAGAAATTTTAAAAGAATTTTTTAAATTTCTTTTCTTGTTGATGTGCCGATGGCTGAACATTTATATTATATATCATAATTTTATTGGGTTTTCATGACACATAGCTACTTGACTGGTGAAAAAAGTCCAAAATACTAAAATGCTCAAAAGAATACAAGTTTAAATATCTATTTGTGAATTTTTATTCTATAAGTATCCAATTGAAATGTAGAGTATAAGAGTCAAATGAATATTTAACCTTACATATATTATGTTTTAAAATGAATTTCGTAATAATCAAAATATATATTTTTATAAATTTGAAAATTCAAATGTAATAATATATATTTTAAAAATGGATTCCATAATAATTTAAATATATATCTTTTTATCTTTTAAAATTTTCTAATAATTTATATATTTTTCAAATTTAAAAATCTCAAATGTAGTTTTTATCTTTATATATTTCATAATAATCTTTTGTTATTTAAAAAATCAAATTTCTTGATAATTTATATATATATATATATATATATATATATATATTAAAAACAAGCCATTCTTTAACAAAACTCACCAATTTTATTTCTCTACCATTCCTCCACCTTTGTGTGCAATTTTCTTTCTTCATATACTATAAAGTGCAAGTTACATAAATATTTATACTTTTCTTTTGTAGATGTTAATGGTAGACCCTTTGTTTTTAACTTTGACTCTTTTTTTTCATATATTACGAAGTGCAAAATTATAAAAATATTTATTTTCTATTTTGTAGGTGTTGCGGTAAGCCTTTTATCTTTATTTTTGACATTGTACTCAATCATTTAATATTTTTGTTTTCTTTCAAATTAGCTTTAACTTTTTTTTTTTTTTTGTTTTTGGGTTTTCAATCCATTGTAAATCTACTTAGAACCCAACTAAGCTAATCATACATATATATTTCATTAGATACAAATTTACTTGATAAGTTTTGCTTGCATGGATATTAGATAGATAGTCTTTTTAATTTGATACGTATGAAATTTTTGAAAACTTATATTTAAGATGACACGTTTGACGTCATAAATGTGAAGTTCAGAACAATTTAAAGGTGTAAAATTTGACAAGCCATATGATGTTAAATATCAAGATATTAATGAAACTTCTAAAAAATATATGTATACATAAGTAAGTTATCACATAAATTATTTAAAATTTTAGAGTTAATATATAAAATTCATAATTAGGTATCTAAATTTCTATTTTGTCATTCACTTTGGTACTCGAACTAATGCTATTAGTCATGTTGCTCACATAGTATAAATATCGAATAAAATCATGACAAGTGGCAACAAAATTTCACAAGATTGCTAGGTTCATCACCATTTTAGCACTAATAAAAAATTCAAAAAATTTTAAAATATTAAAAAAATCAAAAAAATTCTAAGAAAAGAAAAAAATTGTAAAAGTAACAAAAATTCTAAAAATAATTCAAAAAAGAAAAAACCCAAAAAATCAAAAACCATGAAAAATATGAAAAATATGAAAAGAATTTAAAAAATTCCAAAAAATAAAAAAGTAAAAGATATGAAAAAAAACAAAAAAATTAGATTTTATCCTTTAAAAGGATTCAATTTTTTTTTTTACTTTTTAAGATTTTTTCTAGATTTTTAGAATATTAATTTTTTCAATATTTTAATTTTTAAAAATTATATTTCTTATTTTTTAAAGTTCATATATTAGTTAGTTTTACAATTTTTTTAATATTTCAATTCTTTTTAGAGTTTTGCAATTTTTTGAAATATTAAATTAATTTTTTTTAACAAAATTCATATATCTAGACTTTTTTTTTAAATTAGAATTTAAATTTTGAAAAAATTTAAAACTTTTTATTTTTTAGAAATTTTCTTGGTTTAATAAAATATTAAATTTAATTTTTTTAATATTTAATATTTTTAATTTTTTCACATTTAAACTTTTTATATAATAAAAATATTTAATTTTTTTGTTTTAATTTTTATAAAATTTTCCATATATATTTTTTAATTTTTTATATCTTTTAGAAATTTTAAAAGAATTTTTATTTTTGAATTTCTTTTCTTGTTGATGTGGCGGTGGCTGAACATTTATAACATATATCATGATTTTATTGGGTTTTCATGACACATAGCTACTTGGTTGGCGAGAATAGTCCAAAATACTAAAATGCTCGACGGAATGCAAGTTTAAATATCTAATTGTGAATTTTTATTCTATAAGTATCAAATTGACATAAAATGTAGGGCATAAGGGTCAAATGAATATTTAACCCTAGATATATTATGTTTTTAAATGAATTTCGTAATAATCAAAATATATATTTTTATAAATTTAAAATTCAAATGTAATAATATATATATATTAAAAATGGATTCCATAATAATTTAAATATATATCTTTTTATCTTTTAAAATTAATTTTTGAATAATTTATATATATTTTAAATTTAAAAATCTCAAGTGTAGTTTTTATCTTTATATATTTCATAATAATCTTTTATTATTTAAAAATATCAAATTTCTTGATAATTTATGTATATATATATATTTTAAAAATAAGCCACTCCTTAAAATAAACTCACCAATTTATTTCTCTACCATTCCTCCACCTTTGTGTGCGATTTTCTTTCTTCATATATTATAAAACGCAAAAATTACATAAATATTTATTCTTTTCGTTTGTAGGTGTTAATGGTAGACCCTTTGTTTTTAACTTTGACTATTTTTTTCATATATTACGAACTGCAAAATTGTAGAATAATTTATTTTCTATTTTGTAGGTGCTGCGGTAAGCCTTTTATCCTTGCTTTTGACACTTTACTCAATCATTAATTATTTTTGTTTTCTTTCAAATTAGCTTTAATTTTCTTTGTTGGTTTTCAATCCATTGTAAATCTACTTAGAACCCAACTAAGCTAATAATATATATATATATATATATATATATATATATTATTAGATACAAACTTCTTGTATGGATATTAGATAGATATCTTTTTAATTTGATATGTACGAAATGTTTGAAAACTTATCTTCAAGATGACACGTTTGATGTCATAAATGTGAAGTTTATAACAACTTAAAAGGTGTAAAATTTGGCAAGCCATAAGATGTTAAATATCAAGATATTAATGAAATTTCTTAAAAAATATATATACGTATGTAAGTTATCACATAGATTATTCAAATTTTTAGAGTTAATATACAAAATGGTCCATTTACTATATATAATTTTTCAATTTAAAACCTAAAGAAATAAAATTCACACTTAAATACTCCAGCTTTCATTCCATTACTTTAGCATTTTAAACTATAACCATCAATTAAGTAATTGACATGACATGAAAACTCAATAAAATTATGTTACATCATTTTTGCTTACATGCCACGTGTAAAATGGCCCCATTCTCCACTCTCTTCTCTCTCTTTGATTCTTTTCAATTCTCTCTTTATTTATTTATTTTTATTTTGAATTAAAAATATTTTGTTAATTTTTTTGAATTTTTATTTAAATGCTGATAAAACAATAAATAACGTAGTGATGATTGAATATTTACGTCACGTGTCACAATTTTATTAGATGCTAATGTCACATAAGCAACTTGACTAATGATGTTGTTTGAAGTATTAAAATATTTGATGGAACGAAAATTTTAATGTTTAGTTTTGAATTTTATTTCTTTAGGTAGTAAACTAATAGAAAATGCATAGTTTGAGTCTTTTTTCACATTTAACCAAAACACCTAAAATCATCAATTTTCTTGAATAAATAAAATTTATTTTAAAATTATATAAATATAAAGGTGTATAAAAATAACACTACAAGATAAAGAAGTTGCAAATTGAGGAAAGTTAATTGAAGTGACGAAATTTTTAGTTTTTATTTTAATATTTTATTCGTTTACTTAATAAAATTATTTATAATATCTTGTGGATATTTTTTTTCTTCAAATATTTTTTTCTTTATGAGGTATTCCTAAAATATTATTTATAATATATTTTGAATTTTGTCAAAATTTTTAATTAAAAGGTTTAATTGTACTATGATTTCATATCTTATATATTTATGTATTTTACAGATATCATGCTTGGTAATATAAGATGATAAATAGAATACAATACTAATCATTCTATATTATATTTGATTTGTATATAAAGAAAATGATAAGATTACATGGAGTATTAATCATTATCTTGATATAAGAGGATTCAGTTATCTCAAAATGGAAAGGATTAATTTTAATCCATAAAATTGAACTTACATATCCTATTAAATCCTTAAAAATTATATCAATAATTTAAATTATATAAATTTTGAGGAAGAATAATTTTGACTAATAAATAAATTATCCTATTATAATTCTTACAAATATCAAATATAAATAAAAATAATATTATTTAATCTAATTCTATTCATAATATCACTTTATCCTATCTTATCATAATTTTATATACTAAATACATCCATAAATGATTAAATGGTGTTAAATTATGATTTTACATATATTTAAATAAATGAAAATAATCTATGGATCACCCGGATAACAAGTTAGTTTAAAAAATATAAACAATAAATTTAACCTTTGTTTGGGTTGCGTCGGACTCTTTTGTTCTCGGTTTTTGGACTTCCATAATAAAGTTAAAAACCAGTTGCATTTGGGCTTAGGCTTGCTTATGACAACATTGGCCTGAAGCATGAAAGATTCATTTTAACGATGTCGTTTTAATGTCAATGACATTTAAAATGGCCGGAAGGACTACCCTTTACTTTCACCTTTTGTTCTTTCTTCTCTTGTTTTTCAATTGCCCTTTTTTGGCTCTTCAATCCAAACTCGAGATCGGAACACCAAATGGCAGCCTCAGCGATGGTGGCGGAACCGAAACCCTCCTCTGAACCGCCGTTTCTCACCACAAGATCCGACTTTGGCCGGTACCTGGCGGTGGACCTCGCTGGT
Source organism: Durio zibethinus (assembly GCF_047325235.1). Taxonomy (NCBI): domain Eukaryota; kingdom Viridiplantae; phylum Streptophyta; class Magnoliopsida; order Malvales; family Malvaceae; genus Durio; species Durio zibethinus. The sequence goes on along the minus strand of NC_143180.1, from coordinate 10,755,002 downwards.
GCGGATGAAGACGATCTGTACGGCAGGCTGAAATCCCTTCAAAGGCAGTTGGAGTTCATAGACATCCAAGAAGAGTACGTGAAGGACGAGCAGAAGAATCTCAAGAGAGAGCTTTTGAGGGCTCAGGAGGAAGTCAAGCGGATCCAGTCGGTGCCTTTGGTAATAGGCCAATTCATGGAGATGGTTGATCAAAACAATGGAATCGTGGGCTCCACCACGGGTTCCAATTATTATGTGAGGATATTGAGTACCATTAACAGAGAGCTGCTAAAGCCGTCGGCTTCGGTGGCTCTTCACCGACACTCCAATGCTCTGGTCGACGTTTTACCTCCTGAGGCTGATTCTAGTATTTCTCTGCTTAGCCAGTCCGAGAAGCCCGATGTTACTTACAACGTTAGTTTCTTATCTCTTTTTTTTTTTTTTTTATATTTTATCCTATTTTGAAGTTTGGTAGTTGATTTATTTTTTTGAATTTATGGTTTTGCAATTTGTGATGACAGATTAGGGATTAGTGTTTTGCTTCCTTTCTATTTATTTATATTTAGGGGATTTGGGTTAATTGTTGGAAATAAAGAACGTGGGTTTTGTGATTTTTTTCCAATGACTGGTTCATTCATATAATCTTGTGGTTGCTTTAATTCTTAAGTTGAATACTTGCTAATTGATTTATTTGGATATGTAATCAAAGATTAGGGTTTTTTTTTTTCTTCCTGTTTATGCAATAGTCTGGAGAATATGTGGTTTTGGGTTAATTATTTTTTTATGAAATATGTTTATACACACTGCTATGGAAGATTCAGAAATTGATTGCCAATATTTATTAATTCTTATTTAGTGGTTTATTTTAATGCCAAAATAAAAAGAATTGCATAGATTTGAGTCTCTTTCCTCTTTCATTAAATATTTGATGTATGAGTTTGATGCTATGGATATATTAAACTAATTCCCTTATGTTTTATGTGCTCCTTTGTATTAACTTGTTTGATTTAGCCAGATAAACATAGGATAGGCCTCAAGCTGGAAAGTGATGTGGAGTGACTTACATCTGTTACATGGGAAAATTCGCTTAACTGCCTTCTTTCTATATGGCTTATTTATTTTCATTAGGCAACATATTGCCTTATCCCATATAGTCTATTACTTGATGTAAAGGGAGAGTACAATAATGAGAATAATAACTAAAACAGGCTTTAATGTTTCATTAGTTGACCTGCAATTTTGGGTTGTGTTAGATGTTCCTGGATAATTAAATGGTTAGGACTCCTGAAATATCATGTTCTATAGAACTGATGGGTTCTGCACTGAATTTGTACCATTATTGGTGTTTTCTTTTATCAAACAATGATACTTCACATGTGGCACAAGTTGAAGGATTGTTCTTTATTGAGTAGTTTATTTCATTTTAAATGCCCTTGTGGCTTCACAGGTAATTGTATTGCAACAAACCATATCATATTTTGAGTATCTTTCATGATTTGTAATTGTCCATGTGTTTTTGTAATCTTGTAACTATACTATTATATGAAAAATGTTATATATTTTTCTCCAATTTATTGTGGGGGATCTTTGCATCATTTGTCTTGTATGATTGATCCTAGAAAAATTTTACATATTAGCATCTTAGTTGCTTTATTTCTGTTGAATTTGTTTGAATGTTCTGTTATATTGATTCCTTTATGTACCCTTTTTTCTACTGATAAATAAGTACTGGCCTTAAATTTAAATTCATTTCCAACTATCAAATTGGAATTTTTTATAGACACCAACTACAACCTTAAGTCATATTTGGTACCTAAATCTTAACAGTAGCGAATTGATTGATGTGCATTCTTGTATTATTTTTATTTGTTGGATAAAGATTCTTTGTTATGGTTAGTCTCTGATGTAGTATGTTAACCAGACTCTTTGAGTACATACATTTTTCTTGGAATAAAAATGACAATAGTTATGCTTTTGGTGGTTGTTTCTGGATCTGAGACTTTGTTCTCTTCTCTTAGGATATTGGGGGATGTGACATTCAAAAGCAGGAAATTCGTGAGGCAGTAGAGTTACCATTGACTCATCATGAGCTCTACAAACAGATTGGGATAGATCCTCCTCGTGGTGTTTTACTATATGGTCCCCCTGGCACTGGAAAAACAATGCTTGCAAAGGCTGTTGCTAACCATACAACAGCGGCCTTCATTAGAGTTGTTGGATCTGAATTTGTTCAAAAGTATTTGGGTGAGGTAAGGGGATCTAGTAGTCATTTTTCTTTTAATTTTTATTATTGGATTCATCATTCACTTTAATGTAAGACTTAGTTGCCTTCAGTAAAACTTGACTTTCCTTCTTACTGATTTTGTTAATTGTTGGCCGCACGCTTCCTATTCTGCCTGTGGATAATAAAACTTGAGCATTGTATTGTTTTAGGGCCCACGGATGGTTCGTGATGTCTTCCGTCTTGCTAAAGAGAATGCTCCGGCTATTATCTTTATTGATGAAGTAGATGCCATTGCTACTGCTAGGTTTGATGCTCAAACTGGAGCTGATAGAGAAGTTCAGCGTATCCTCATGGAACTTCTGAATCAGGTAGTATATATGATGAGAAATTTGTTAACGAATCAATAAAGATGCTGCATGGTCATTCTCCTTAAAAATATCTGAGGAAATTGATATTTAAATTTACAAAATTTTTTTCTGAACTATTGCTTTTGCAACCAACTTTTCTAGATGGATGGATTTGATCAGACTGTGAATGTTAAGGTCATTATGGCAACCAATCGAGCAGACACTTTGGATCCTGCACTTCTTCGACCTGGAAGGCTTGACCGAAAGATTGAGTTTCCTTTGCCTGATAGAAGGCAGAAGAGGCTTGTTTTCCAGGCAAGTATGGAAATGTATCAATGCCTGATGTCATTATTGCCATTAGCACTTTTCTGTCCTATTTATGATTGTCTTTAGTTGTTTATTTTTCATTTGTTCCTCTCAATTTATTCTGATTAGATTGGGATTACGAAATGTTGCATTTCATTTTGTTGGCTGTGTTTAAGGTGATATTTCCCTTCACAGGTCTGCACTGCCAAAATGAACCTAAGTGATGAGGTGGACTTGGAGGATTATGTTTCTCGACCCGATAAAATTAGTGCTGCGGAGGTTTGTTGTTGCATACTATCATAGCTTCGTATCTATATTTCTCTAGTTTAGGTCATAAATCTTTTTCAATCATTATTTGGCATGCCTGTTTGATTCATACAGATTGCCGCTATCTGCCAAGAAGCTGGAATGCATGCAGTTCGCAAGAACCGATACGTCATACTTCCCAAGGACTTTGAGAAGGGTTACAGAACAAATGTGAAGAAGTCTGACACTGACTTTGAGTTTTACAAATGATGAGATCTTGAAGCCGGGGAGAAGTTTGCAAATGCTGGTATTTGTGGGATTGTTACATGCGAACATTGGTTTGATAGGGTTCATGTCACACTAGTCCTAGTGTCTGTAGACTTGGGAGCACAGCTACGACATAAACTTGAGAATTTTCAATTTGGAAAAAGGGCAAGCTATTGATAGGAGTAATAGAGACTTTGATGTGAAAATACGGGATCCATAGATCTTTGGTATGGAAATTTGAAGATTAAGTAATATGAGCGATGTATAATCAATCTTTAAGTTATGAGATCAAGGGCGATGTATAAAATTAATCTTTTTGAGTTATGAGATCCTTCTCCTTGAACCGTTGCTTTAGTTATGTGTTGTGGCTATTCTTTTATGGACATATAACTTGTCAAAGTGTTGATCATTGGCTTTAGATTTTAGAGTTCTTTTTCCAGCATCAAAATATTTTAAAAACAACGTTTCCTAAAATTTTTGGTTCCAAGCTTATTAAAGGAGATTATTATCTATCTACCAAGTATAATATGTATAAAAAGGGCTGACGAGACTCAAGTTAAATCGAAAAACCCGACCAAAATGGAAGGTTTAAGGTAAATCGGGTCAGCTAATTCAGGTTATATGAGTAATTCGGTTTAAACGGTTTAGGTGGTCGATTTTTGAGTTTAGTCTCTGACACTCTAATCGATCAAGAAAATCGATTTTATTTCCCTAAAATTGATCTCGACATGTCTTTCGCTGGCACTCAATTCTATTTCTTTTCTCTGCCTCTCTTCAAACCATTTTCTACTTCAGCTCTCCTTAGTTCCAACAAATCACAGATCTGAGTCAAATTTTCACTCACTCAAACTTTCAAGCTCTCACTCTCTGAATATCTCTGGAGTAACAGTCACAAACGATTTGTTGGCTCTTTTGGAGTTCAATCTTGAGCTCAATCTGGTCCATCATTCTATTTCCCTAAAACTGATCTCGACATTTCCTTCACTCACACTCATTCTATATCTCTTCTCTGCCTTTCTTCAAATCCAGATTTCAATCTAGCTTTCCATAGTCCTCACAAATCTAAGTCCAGCTCTCATTCACTCAAAATTTCAAGCTCTCACTCTCTCAAGTCAGTCATAAACGATTTGTTGGCTTTTTCGGATAGTGAAGGGAAGAGAGACAAAGAAAGAGAATATGGTGGGGCTTAGCAAGCATTTGATCATCTTGGCTCGGACTTTGGAATACATTAGTTGGAGTTCAGGGCTTACCAACAAACCTAGGGAACTAGAAAGGGAGGTGAGTGCTTTTGGTTGGCGGCAAGAAATTGGATTCTTATTCGCCTTTATTCAGTCCTGGGACCACTTCTCCCTGTTCATCTCATTAAGCTTCCATTAATCGCCTTAGTCCAGCATTAGATCCCGTGGGTCCGGGCATTCCTTACTTTTTTTAGGGAGCTGCGGTCAGCCAGTGCGGAAGAATACTTGGACAATGGAGCTTCTGTTCCTTCCATCGGATCAGATGCAGAAAGAAGAGATGAGGTCTGGGAGTGCATTCATTCCCCAGGTTCGGTTGCTGCTACTTACGAAGATTGAGAATGGTATCGACTTGCCCCAATGGGAAGTAGGCTCTATTAGGCATTCCTGGGTCTACAATCACACTAAAAGAATTCCGAGAGCAAGCATTCAAGGTTCTTCTATCTTGACTTGAAAGCTAGTAAACGTCAAGTGAAATAGGAGTTCTCTTCTATCGCACCGATTACTGATTTTCGTGAAAAAGGGCTTATGAAAGATTGACTGAAGTAACTTTCTCTACCACTTAGGTGAGCTAGCTATTGTTTGAGCTATTTTCCTGAAGCGATTCCCCTTGCTTGTAGCTTGTAAGTAAGAAATGGGTTATTCAACCAGTTGATGAGAGTCGGTTAAAGAATGGATACTACGCGTCAATTCTCAGTCGAGTTAGTTCAACTGATCTTCTCTGAAGTAAGCGCACTTTCCCAAGCTTGAAGCAAGAAAAAATGAAGGCCATAATAAAGGGCTCTAGCTAGAAGGCATAACTCTACTTTATTTAATGGCCACTTCCTATTAAGATAAGGTTTCCCATCCCTCATTGCTGCTGTTAAAGGATTTGTTGTTTTTACTATGCCCCTTTTTCTACAAGTTCAAATAAGGTGCCAGGGATACCTAAGCCCGAAATCTATTTCTCTGATGAATTGTACACGCGCTCTTTCTAATGATAAACGCTATCTTCAAGCCATGCTTTGGTTGCCTTGAGGTTTTGACTCCTTTTTTTATCCCCAATTGTGCATCTATATCATGAGATGTTTCTGTAGTGCCCCTCCACTGATTTCAAATTGTTGGCTTCAACTGCATGATATTCACATTTGGTGTACGAGACTGCGAGCTTTAGATAAGCATTGTTATAGAAAGATCCAAAGACATGAAGCTAACACCTGGCACCGGAAATAAAATTTGGAGGGAGCGGTGAATATTGCGGGATGCAATCATCTTGAAGGAAAGACTCTTGTGTAGTAGTTTCCTCAGGGATTCTCCTAATAAATTCCATCACCTAACAAGGAAGCAGCGATCGAGTGAATAACATATATACTTCTAATGTAAAGATCAACTAGGATAGAAATAAAGCATTGGGTAGAACTCTTCTTTGGTCTCAAGGTAATAGCTATAAATAATCATAGACTCATCGAAAAGGGTAGAAGAATGGGACTTATTATGGGACATACGAAGGATTTCAAGTGTATGATCATTACGCTTCAACTAGGTTATTCTATTTCACCTCTTAGATTGAAAAGAGTTTAAATCAAAATACCTAAGAGCACGGCGATACATTTATACAAAACTTCTACCCTGGGCACATGCAATGGAGCCAAAGACAATCAAGTGAAATCCAATCTATGAAATAATTTGATTTATGGATAGCATCAAAGGTCATAATGTCAAAGGAATCATTACTGCAAGGCATAGAGAGGGAGGTCATAAATGTTTATATCGTAAAATCGATTTTTAACGAAATGAACAAGATATATATCATAACATCATAACCATAGAATATGACCCTAATTGAAATGTATACATTTGTGTCATACACTATGAGGATGGTGAGAAGAGATTTATTTTACATACCAGAAAGGCTATAATTGAAGATACCATTGTCCGATACTTTGTATGAACTCCTATAATAACAAACTTGCAAAATGGATTTGTTTATCATAAAGAGAATAGTTGTTCCTGACCCTACTTTATCTTAATTTTTATTTGAACAAGTCAAAGTTATGTTTTGGTCTAAGTGGAGATAATATTTCTCTTCTATATGTCCATGGAGTTTTAAAAAATCCAAACATCTCAAAGATAGATAGAGAGGTGGGAATTTGTCAAATGAACTACACTCTTTCGTATATGTCAAAAGTCCATTGATGAGAAGGGCCAGGGGGAATCTTGAACCTAATTCCTATAATGATGAATATAAGCGCAATTGAAATTTTTGGGGAGTTATACATTTGTATATTGATAAGACCATTCTCTATTTCTTGAAGTATGATCTTTCACTCGAAAGAACCATACAGCCAAGAAAAACCATGAACCAGAATAAAAGGCAATCACTTACCATTCGTTAGTGGTGTAACTTGCAATCATGGTTTCTGGTATCAACACAGATAATCGAATATCAATCACAGTTTGATGTGCTTTATTTAATTTAAACCCTTTTCTTGCTTTTTAATGTATAAATATGTAAAGGAAGGCATTTTTGGGTCTAAAGGAAAAAATGATCTTTTCTTTCATTAAAGACATCGGTAGCCAGTTATGAGTATTTTCAAATTTTGGGCTGACCTAACATGTACAATGCCACATCAACTTGGTCATGTCACCAATTTATCCTGCAGACCCTATGCTTTCCATCTATAAGTAGGGCTATCCAGGCATTATCTAATCATTTTGCTTTTTTTTACTTTCTCTCTATTTTACTTTCTTTTTGACATCTTATAGCCAACCTCTGACTTAAGCGTTAAAATGCAATTGTAAGAAACACTCCCTGCTTTCACCTTTTATAGCTCTCTTTTTCACTATTGTGATTTTAAGGTTTTACTCTTCAATTCGAAGTTTAGCACAAACATTTGACACGCTAGGTAAGAGTTATTATACATTCTCTGGCCAAGCTAAATAATATGCCACATAGAAAGAGAGTTGTTGAGGAAAGAGAGCCAGTTGTCCCAATTGGAATAGAAATCTGCACTAGCCAACCTATAGACTGACCTACGTTTCTAGCAGTCCCAACAATGGAACAATTTCTAGCCCTAAGTGAACAAATACAAGCCTTCAAGTAAATGTCCCAAACCATAACCCTACCCTATACCTCCAAAGTACTTAACATAGTCAGCCTTGGTAAACAATTAGTAGAGACACAACTGAGTTAGAAAGATGTTGAAGATTTTTCAGCCTTAAAAGAAAAAGAACATACCACTATAGAAATCCATCATCATTACCCCAGCCATAACTCCACTCATGCCACCACCCAAACATCCAAACATTTACCCGAAACCCCAATCGAATAGAAACTTGAAAGCTAAGATGTAGGTAATGGAAAAAGAATTGAAAAGAAAGGCCATTGCATTTAAGGACGAGTTAAGGTTCATAGAGACCTCGCTCTTCACTGAAAAAATAGATTGGACCATGCCTCCCAATGGGTTCAAGATGCCAACCTTAGAAACTTATGATGGTAAAACTGACCCCTTTGATCATTTGAAACTTTATAGAACTAACATAATGTTGTAAAGAATAGGCAAGGATCTCATTTGTAAAGGTCTAGCAACGACACTTAAAAGAACAGCTTGGTCCTGGTATAGTGGTTTGAAACTGAGGTCTATTACCATATTCAAAGAGCTCAGTCATGCTTTTCTATCTCATTTTATCAATAGTAAAAAAACCAAGAAAACAGCACTCAGTCTAATGTCCATCTATTAGGGAAGAAATGAATCTCTAAAAGACTATGTAATGCATTTTAATGTAGAAGCCCTTTAAGTAAAAGACTTAGAACAAATTGCTACAGTTGTCGCTATAACCAATAGACTTAGTAATAGAGAGTACCACCTGAAGCTTACACTTTCTCTTGAACTGCTAAGGATTTTAGTTGACATGCTACTTATCAAAGAAAAATATATAAATGCTAAAGCTACAATTAAAAACTAAGGTGAGAGATGCTCATCCCTTTCTTCGATGGCTAAGGTGAGAAAGGCTTATCTTCTTTTCTTGATAAAAAAAGGTAAAGAAGTCTACGATCCTCTTTATAATCGATGAAACCCTAACAAAATATACGCATTTCACAAAGACTTCATCTATAATTCTAAAGACTGTGTCTACCTAAAAAATAAGATAGAAAATTTGATAAAAAAATTCAGTTAGGCAGATTTATGGACCGACCAAGATAGGGTTAAGGTAGGCTGGACTGTAAATGGAGGAATTGAAGAGAAGAACCAGAAAGGGATCAAAAGGGAATGCCACAAGAGAGCCAAGGTGAGGGAAATCAGAGGAATGAATAAGAGGAAAAAAGGCCAAGCTATGGACAATTGGCCCATTATGGGCATCATTAATGTGATAATTGGTGAGAGCTCTATTTTAACCAAAAAAAAGTTTGATCAGGGGATGATCATGGCAATTTGGTCCTCGACCAAGAAAAAAAAGCTAAAAAGATGAGTCGATCTTCTTTAACTTGGAGAATTTGTAAGGGATTTAGTTCTCTCATGATGATGCAATAGTGGTAATTATTGTGGTGTAAACCTTATGGTGAAAAAGATCCTATTTGATAGCAAAAGTTCAACCGATGTATTGTATTATGCCACTATATTAAGAATGGGTGTAAGGGAAGAAATGTTGAAGCCGTTCATCACCACTTTGATCAATTTTGAGAATGAGCAAGTGTCGGTAAAAGAAACTATTAGGTTGTTGATCACACTAGGCATCGAACTGAAAAGTATCACCTTGAGTTTATGGTGGTGAATGTACCTTCAATTTTCAACATGATTTTAGGTCAAACTAGCTAGTCTACTATGTGGCTAATTGGCTTAACTCTTTATTTAAAGATCAAGTTTTCGATGCTAAATGAGGTTGGAAAGATTAGAAGAGACTAGTCCATATCACAACAATGTTATGTGACAATGATGAAGGGTAAGACTAGGATACAAACTGATAGTTTGGCCAAAATAAAAAAACCAAAGAAAGTAAGTGTGATCGACGTGAAGGCAGGGAAGTGGAAGAAGTAAAGCAAAACAACCTTAGTAAGAAACAACATGGAATAGAGAAAAGAAAAAAAAGTGTGCTCTTTATTTGCTTTGAGCTCTTAAGCTCTACAGTTGTATATGCTACAAACTTTTGCAATTTTTGAATAAACCCATAAAAGTCAAGCTCTTAAGTTGACATATATACATACATGAGAAATAAGACCAAGCGTTTAAACCGATAATCTACCGTAGCTAAGCTATTAAGTCAACAAACATGTATACTTGAAAAACAAAACCAAGCCCTTAAGTTGGTTAAAAGTTGAAATAAAGTTTTACATTTTGATCAAGTTCTACTTTTTTGCATTGTTTCACTAACAATTAGCAAACTATTACATTAGGATTTATCCTTCTTATAGGAAATAATCTTGACCTAACTGAACAAAAAGAATTCATTGATCAAAGACCAAAAATTGATGACTACTAACCATAACCGACAAAAGACCTTGTCTCTGCACCATTTTGGGAGAATAATTCTAAAAAGTATATGTAAATTAAGGCAAAGCTTCACTATAAAGAACAACTAATTTCACTATTCAAAAATAATGCCGACCTATTTATATAGACTCTGTTCGACATGCTAGGTATAGATCCTGAGGCAATAGTCCATTGACTATATACTAATCTAAACATAAAACTAGTTTGACAAAAGAAAAAACCTTTAGCCCAGAAAGGCAGAAGGCAATCAAAGAAGAAGTCAGTAAATTGTTAAAAGCAGGCTTCATCAGAGAGGCATACTACCCTACTTGGATTACCAACGTGGTCATGGTAAAAAAGTCTATGGGAAATGGAGAATGTGTATGGACTTTACTGAACTCAATAAAACCTATCTAAAAGATAGCTTTCCCTTTTCCAACATAAATTAGCTTGTAAATGATAGTGTTGAGCAGGCTTGCTCAATTAGATCAAAATACATAAAAAAGATAAGCAAAAAATAGCTTTCATAACAGAAAAATGTATGTATTGTTACAAGTTCATGCCCTTTAGATTAAAAAATGTATGAGCAACCTACTAGAGGCTAGTTAATAAGATCTTCAAAGACCAAATCGACTGAAATATGAAGGTATATATGGATGACATGATTATAAAGAACAAGAAATTGATCAAACACTTGAAAGATCCACAAGAGACCTTTAATACCTTGAAAAAAATACAACATAAGAGTCAACTAGAGTAAATATGCTTTTGGCATTACGTTAAGAAAGTTTCTCGATTACATGATAAAAAATAGGGGGATAGAAATGAACCTTAAAAAAGTCCAAGCTATTTTAGATATGAAAGAATCAACCCCAGTCAAGGAAGCGTGAAGGCTAACGAGGAGAATTGCCACTTTGAGTAAATTTATGTCTAAGTCAGTAGAATGGTGTTTACCATTCTTGAAATCTTTAGGAATATCTCAAACTTTAGATGAACACCATAGTGTTAGAAAGCTTTTGAAAAGTTTAAACAATTTCTTTCCTCTCTATCTATCTTATTAGAGCTGAGGCTTGACGAAACGCTTTACCTATATCTCGTTACTATCAACCAGCCCATCAGTTCAATTTTGATTAAAAAAAAAAAGATAGAGACTAGTGTGTTTTGTAAGTAAAGTGTTGATAGGATCTGAAATGAGCTATGCTAGAATAGAAAAACTAGCATATGTAGTTGTCATGTTGGCCAGAAAACACAGGCTATACTTTTAGGCCTGCACAATTAATGTCTTAACTGACCAATCAGTTAGGCAAATTTTGCAAAAAAAATGAAATTATCTAGCAAAATAATCAAGTAGATGGTTGAAATTAGCGAATACGGCTTGCACATACTTGTAGGCACCAAATTTTGTTTGAAACATTTTTATCATTGTTGAACAAAACCCATTAAAGCCAGTAGAAAAACCCCTTAAAGAGTCCATAAAATGTATCGATATTTAAGCCTAATAAACAAAGCAAAAGAGACCCATGTGATTACCATCAAGTTCTTTTGCATGGGATTTATATGAATAATATTTTTTCACGTGAATGTATGAAAAATAAGGAATAAATAAAACAAGTAAACCCTAAAGTCAACATTGGTCAAAATTGCATAAAATTGTCAAAATGAATAGAACTGGGGTCAATCCTCAAAATTCACAACCTAATTAGAATCAAAGTGGTTTAAAATTAAATTTGGTGATTTTTAAAACACTAAAAATTTTTTGTACCAGGGAAAGTGTGAAATTACCAAAATACCCTTATGAGGGCATTTTCGTAATTTGACCTTTTCGAGCTTGGATTTTCATGAAAATTTTTAGTTTTTGATTTTATAATATTTCATAATTTTTTATGCATTTGAAATCACAGTAATACCTGGGAAAGTATAAAATTACCAAAATACCCCTATATAGGTATTTTCGTAATTTGACCTTCTCGAGCTTGGATTTTCATAAAAATTTTTAGATCTTGATTTCATAATATTTCATAATTTTTGGTGCATTTGAAATCACAGCAATAGCCCCAAAAATGTAAAATTATCAAAATACCCCTGTAAGGGTTTTTTCGTTATTTGACCTTCGTGAGCTCGAATTTCAATGAAACATTTCAGATTTCAATTTTATAATATTTTATTATTTTTGGTTTTTTAAAATCTAAAAAATGAGCATGAGAACATTGATTTACAAGAAAATGGCCTAAATACCGAAAACTTTGCACTAGGGGTAAAATGATTTTTTCATGTGTTTGGAAAGTATAAAAATCTCACCTTTGTAGTAAATAATGTGAACCATTGGATCTTTTAATGATCTAGATCCAATGGCCAAAGGTGGTTCCTTGAAAGGAATAAAAAGACGAGCTTTGACCCTTGGATGAAATCTCATCCAATGGTCTATATTCATCAAGAATGAGATTTTTTTTTTAAAGTTGACTCTTAAAGGAGGCTGGGTGGTTCGGTCAAAAGAAAAAAAGAGAAGGCTGGAAGGTTGAAAAGGCAAAAAAAAGAGAGCCAAACACATAAAAAATAGTTAGAAAAGCTACTAAAAATAAAAAGAGGGAAACCAAATAGAAAAGAAGAAGGAGGAGGAGAAAAGAAAAAAAAAGGAAAGGAAAGGAAGTGGGCGAGGGAAAGCGAAGAGGAAGTTACCAAAAGGAATAGGGAGGAAGTTGCCAAAAAGGAAAAGGAGGAAGCAAACCAAGGTAGAAAAGGTTTCAAGTTGGTTTTCTTTGTTCTTTCATGTGGCATGATTTCAATTGTTTTTAGTTGTTTTTAGCTATTGCAATATTTTTATTTATATAACTTATTTTTCACTAAATTGGCTTCCTTTTCTTTACATGCCATATGCATTTTCAACTTAACATCATGGAAGTTATGGTCAACACATTTCTAAGTTGATTTATTTGATGTTATGTTGTATTGGGTTATTGATTTTTAGATATTCAAGGAATATATTGGTCTTTGGCATGAGGAATACTAATGGGAAAGTTGGAATTTCTGTTTATATTTTGTTTGTTAATGATACTATTTCACCTAGCTCAAAATCACCTCTTATTCTTATTTTTGGATTATTTACAACTTTACAAAGTTTTGAAAAGATGCTGAAATTTTTACAATAAGGTTTATTTTCATGTATGTTTTATATCACCATTCATATTTCTCTAATGTTGTTTCAAATATGAGTATAATTTAAATCCCATGCATTTTCCTTTCATTGCTAGTTTGGTTAAATTTCCATGTTCACTTTAATTTTTAAGCAATTTAATTTTTACACCTTAAGTTGTTTTAAATGTAAAATTGTTCTTCATTTATTAATAATAATGATATGAATGAAATATTTCCAATGGCGATACTTTAGAGAAATCCAAGTAGTGATTCTCTAAAATGTCTAGATGATGATATTTTTTAAAAATAGTACCAAAGTAATGGAGTATTTAGAAAAATATTAAAAATAAAAAAGGTTTCATTTGTCAATTTTTTTCAAAATTTTGATAGATGTTAACAATAGTGTATAATGACTTCTTTTAGTAATGAAATTAATATAATTAAAGTTTAAAAATTAGAACCAAAAAATATATATAATTAATTAAGTAAGAAAGGACAAAGTGAATAAAAGTTTTCGATGATGGGATTCTAAGAAAGCTTGAGTAAAGATTCCTAAGAAATCCTAGGTGAGAAAATTTTTCTAAAATATTGCCAAAGTATCGAGATATCTAGGAAAATTTTCAATAAAATTTTTATTTACTTTGTTCCTTTAAAAAGTGTTGGTGATAATTAGAAAATAATTAAAAAAGATTAAAACATAATAAGTGTTATATTTTTTGTATGCATATTCTATTACATAATTTTAAATGCAAAAGAAATTTCCTATGATGAGACCTCAGGGAGTCCGAGTAGTGATTCTTGAGAATTCCCTAAGTGAGAAAAAGTCTTTTAAAAATTACCAAAATATTGAAATATTTAGAAGCCTCTTTTCAATATGAAAGATTTCCATTTTATCATTATTCTCAATTTGAGTAATTTTATATGAAAATATACACTTTTGAAAATAAATTTGTTGTTATGTGATTTTAAACTAAATGAAAATTTTGATGATAGGACTTTAGGAAGTTCAAGTAGAGATTCTCGAGGATTCCCTAGGTGAGAAAAGCCTTTTAAAAATGTTAAAATATTGGAATATTTAGAAGTATCTTTTTAATACAAAGAATTTTCATTGTTTAATTATTTTTCTTTATTGGAATAATAAACAAAGGTGTTTTAGGAAATAAATGTATTTGTGGATAACTATATTACAACATGATTTTTTATTTTTATAAAAAAAAACAAAAAATATCTGAGAATAAGATTCTAAAGAAATTTGAGTAGTGATTTTTTAGAAACCTTTAGGTAAGAAAATTTATCTAAAATGTTGCTAATGTATTGGAGCATATAGATTATTTTTTTATAAAGATTTCTCATTTTTTTAGAAATAAGTCTCAGAAAATACTATTTTCTTTGCTAGTCATAAATATTATATTTTATGTTTTTCAAAAAAAAATTGTTGGAAATGAATATGAACCATAGTAGATAGGATTTTTAAGAATTTCAAGTAACGATTTTTAAAATTTTCTTTGGTGAGATGGCTCATTTTAATATTGCTAGAGTATTAAAATATTTTTAGGAATTTTTCAATATAAGGTTCTTATTTATTTTTCTAGCTTACTAAAAATAAAAGATATATTTTTTTAAGAAATTCAAGAAAATTAATTTTAAATACCAAAATTAAGACCATTTTAGTCAATATTGAAAGATAACATGTAATTAATTGGTACCGTTTTAAATGAGAGATGTAAGGGTGCTAATCTTTCTCTATGTGTAATCAACTCCCAAACTCAAACTATTTTTCGCATACCTAAAAATTATCTTTTTAATAAATTTTAATTAATTTATTAAGAAGGTAAGTTTTTAATAGGTGGCCAATCACACCTAGCCAAAAAAGATTGGTGACGGCTCCATTTCTTTTGTTTTTCCAAATTTGTCTAACAGTTTCCAAAACTATTACAACAGCGTGGCGACTCCACTGAAGAAGTCATTTTTTAGAGAGTTAGGCCAAAAATTAATAATATGTTATCTTTAATTTTGTTTTAATGGTCTTAATTGGTATTTAATCTTAATTTTTTTAGTTTTAATTCTTTTTAACGTAATAATAATAATAATAATAATAATAATAATAATAACGACAACAACAACACTAGTGGTATTAATAAAAGGGAAATGAAAAAATTACATTTTACCCATTTATTTACTATTTATTTTACGTTTTGTGTGTACTATTATTGTCATGAAGTACTTAGAATAAGAATTATAATACTTTGTTCCCTTATTCACACATAGCACTTTCACATCATACATGAGCTCTATACTAAGGCTCTAACCCTTTTTGGAGGGAGTAAAGTACATATGCTCTCATGAGGTGATAGCCTTTACAATTGCAAGCAAAATACACCCACTCAAATTGAACCATTTTCATTCATAGCCTATAATAAGTGGGGATCGGGGTGCCTTACTAGTCCATAGTGGATGTTAGTAAGGAATAGTTTGAGGACTTTTAGATGTAAATCAATTTGAACCCAGTATATAGTAAACCATAAGAGCTGACCCAAGGTAGAGCCATATCCACCCTTTTCATAGACCAGCTTCATGGATTAGAATAAAAAAAGGAACATTTGTATTGTGTTTTTCAAAAAAAAAAATCATAAATATGGGCATTTATATATGTTTTGATTTTTCAAAGAAAAATACAATAAGATCGTTGTTTCATTTCTTTTTTCAAGAAAACTTTTCCTCTCATTTCTTCTATATTTCAAGCTTTTAGCTTTTAGCTTTTATTTTTCTTTTTTCTCTCTCTTTCATACTAACAACTTCTTTTTCTTTATGTTTTTTTTTCTATATAAATCACATTGGCATGACACAATATCATAGTGAGGTATTTGCTCCGAGACATCTTTCAGCAAAGTTCTTTTTCATGGATCCCACAATATTACAAATCTACTCCTCTTCTACGATTGCCTTGTGTGAATCATACAACAAAGTCCATGAATGGTCTACAAGAACTCAGCAAATTGAAGGAGATTGTTTATCTGCTGGTTTTGTGTTAAGGTTAACAGAAAAAATGCATCTGAGTCTTACCCAGAATAATTTGAAAATTTTGGCTATCGTATGGAATCAGATGGGTAAAGCTAGGTAGGAAAAGTTTTGTGAAAAATATGGACAGATTGCGTCTTTTATCTTAATGGTGATTGAGGAGTAGTTGATTCGAGTGACTGTTTAGTTTTGAGACCCATTGTACAGATGTTTCACATTTAATGAAGTGGATTTGACACCAACCATTGAGGAATATTGATTTTGGTAGGATTGGAATTGCAGTACCTTGATAAGATATATGTTAGAAAGCCAAAATCAGGACATCGTAAGAAGATAGCTAAATTGATAGGAATGAAGGTAGAGGCCATGGATGCTTTGACTAAAGACAAAGGTTAAGGTGTCGACTTACCTTGACATTCCTTTCATGATTTCATTTTGGGAAACTTGGAAGATGATCAAGGCATGACAGTGTTCGCCCTAGCAATTTATGGTATGGTGATCTTTTCAAAAACTTTGGGATATATTGAATTGGCAATAGTTGATGTGTTTGAATAAATTGAAAGTCGGGTGATTAATCCCATTCTAGTCATCGTAGCTGAGACTATGAAATCATTGAACTTTTATCGTCGGAATGGAGGACGTTTCACAGGGAGTGCACAGTTATTATTTGTCTGGATAAAAAGCCATTTTAGATGCAAGAATAGTGTTTTTTTCAAGCTGTATCTTTGAAATAGAGGCCCAATCAAAGAATCTTGCAATAGTCAATGGCCAACATTGAAATCCAAAGAAGAATAGGTAGCATTCTTTCGAAGGCTTACTAGTGATTAGGTCAAATGGATGGCACCATGGATGTCTCATGTGCCAATGTTATATCAGGGTGGAGATGACCTATGGGTACTGCTTTTGGGATTGTGGGGAGTGGTAAGTTACGCTCCCCTAATGGTGTTTAGGCAATTTGGTGCAAAATAGTTTGTTCCCACCACGTATGGACTTGCCCTAGTAAAATTTGCTTATGGAAAAGTGGGCTCGTTAAAAACAGTGGAGCAGTCAATTCAGGTATGGAAGAAGACTCAAAGGCTAAAATTAGGGCCTATTCTAGACAAAGTCACCCCCGATTACTTGATTTAGAAAGCAAAGTGTTCTAAAGATATTGTACTCCTTTCAGATGATTTCTCATTTCAACAAGTGGATCCGTGGGCAAAAGAGCCATTGTCAAAAGTTGAACTTGTTAAGTAAGAACTTGAAGTAGAAAAAAAGAAATTGAGAAAAAAAACTCAAGACTCTTGGAAGAGATGCAACAACTAAAATATGAAGCAGAAGCTTGAGAAAGTAGACTCAAAATGGCGATGCAAGATTAAGATGTGGCCCAAAATGATCTAAAGGATTTGCATCAAGAAAACAAAAAATGCAAACCCAATTAAATGAGGGAAAATGTGTTAGATTTGGTGTTAAGAAGCAAAAAGAAATGATTGAGCTTTAAGAAGAGATGTAATGTAAGACAAAGCCAAAGAAAATAAGGAAAAAGCTATCATGTTTTTTCTAGAATAGTAAGAGTGGGAAGGTTTGTACTCAACAACTTCAGCAAGATTAATGAAATGTCAAAAAGAGAAAGCTAAGTTAAAAATGCAAATCAAAGATGAAAAGAGAAAACACCATGAAATGCAAAAGGAGAAAGAATCATTCTACTAAGTAATTCAAGGAATGGAACAGCAATTGCAAAACCCCAAAAACCATATTTCCACAATATCAAAGAATGGCAGAATAGAGAAGTAGATTGGAGATACAATTGTGATCTTGAAATGGATACTCATATGAAATGGAAAGCAGAGAGTTTGGGAAAGCAACAATGCATAGAACATCTAGCCAATTAAATTTACAAGGCAGTAAGGAAAGCAAGTGAGATGGTTGAGAGAGTAGAAATTTTAATAAGAGAAATCAACCTAACTGGGAGTTTATGGGCAATGTTTGTTGAACTTTTTAGTTGAAGCCAAGGATCACTATGAGCAAATTAAATGCATCTAAGGCTGCAATGCTAAAATGATAGACTATCTATAATCAAAAACTTGTTGGAATCAATGGAAAGTTTTAATATTCGAGATATGTCTTTGAGTAAATAACTCTCAATGCATTCATGCATACATTTTACATATTTTTTCTTTCTCAATATTTTAACTTAATAAAATGATGTTTTCAAAATTAAATTAAAAATTATTTTTCTTTCACAAAAATAATATAGTGTCATAATTTTCAAATTGTGGTAATGAAAAATTTAAGGATAGCTCAACCATTGAAAGTTTGAAATCGATTTGCTCGCCACACGTACAATACACGATTACAAGTAAGAATCATGGAAAACGAGCAGGTAACCTAGATAGAAAGAATGGAAAAAGCTCAGAAAGATATGCAAGAAAGAATGGTTGAAATGCAAGAACAGATACAAAGACAAATGATCGAGTTGATGGAGTTAATGGGGGGTATCACCAAAGGGAAAGGTGTTGCTAAAGCCTCTACTACAAGAGAGGAAAATTGACCCCATAGAAACAACAATGTCAGAGAAGAGCCATTTTACCCATATGGGTATATACCACCCCATGCTCGAGCTCATCAACTAATGTATCCATCACATATGGGTGGACAACCTTATCCATTCTCGAATGTGAACTTATTGGTTAACCAACAACCAAATTAGGAGCAATTCGAGCATAATCTAGGATGTAATCTGGTTGATCCAATTTTTGTTCCTAATTTGGATGATTTTGGGGAGCAAGAAAATAAAGGGACATTTCTGACTCAAGAGAGAAAAAAGAAATTCAACACAAGTGTGACTTGTAGGAAAAGAGACTAAAAATTGTTGAAAGAAAAGATATCTTTGGCATTATTGAAACAAATGACCTCAGTTTGGTCGTAGATCTAGTAATTTCATTAAAGTTTAAGACTCCTGATTTTAAGAAATATGATAGAACTAAATGCCCTTTGGCCTATCTCACCATGTTTTGTCGTAAAATGGCAGGTCACACTAACAGTGATAAGCTTTTGAACCACTGTTTCTAGGATAACCTCACTAGGTTTGCAACTAGGTGGTATGTCCAATTAGATAAGAGTTGCATACATTCTTGGAATGACCTCACTAAAGCTTTTCTTAGCCAATACATGTATGCATTAGACATGACTCCCGATGTAAAACATGGAAAAAAAAGCCAATAAAACTTTTAAGGAGTATGCCAATAGATGGAGGGAACTTGCCTCTCAAGTACAACCATCTTTGACTAAAAAAGAGACAATAGTGCTTTTCATTAATACCCTCAAGTTACCAAATTATGATAATATTGTAGGTAATGCAATGAAAATTTTTGTGGATGTGGTAATTTCTAGTAAAATGATAGAAAGTGCTATCAAGAGTGGTAAGATCGATGTAGGTGATACCATCAGTTCCAAGAAAGTAATGTCACTTAAGAAGAAAGATGGAGAAGCACATGCTGTGGCCTATGGGAATCAACCACCCAAAAATTTTACCTTATATAACCAATACCCAACCTACTTGTTTTATTATCCCACCACACATAACATTTCCAAAAGTTCGTACCCATATCAACCAGTACCACCATCGAGATTCCAACAAAACTTTAGCCCTCACATGTCTACTTATGCTCTTGTACCCGTAGCCCAACCTATTATCCAGTCAAATAGTTTAACAAAAAATCCTAAAGGTCCAAGGGCTACTTAAGAGAAAATTTCATTTGATCCTATTCTTATATCTGACACTGATTTGCTCTCTTAATTGGTAGCAAACCATCTCATTGCACCTTACCTTATAGAACCATTAAAGCCTTTATATCCTAGGTGATATGATCTAAATGCTTGGTGTGATTATCATGATTAAGTTGCAGGCCATTCCATAAAAAATTACACAATTTTTAAGTATAGAGTGCAACACTTGATTAAGAAAGGATACATCAATTTTGACACCAGTGGAAAGCCAAATGTTCATGAAAATCCCTTACCAAACCATGCTAGGCCAACAATCAATGCAATAAATGGTAGTATGGTAAGCCATATTAATAGAAGTGTTGATGAAGTTAAAACCCCATGGGTCAAGTGTTTGAAAATTTGGTCAAAGTTGACATGTTTCACCCAATTCCCTCAAAACAAGTAATCTATTAGGAAGACTATGATCCGACCCAAACATGTATCTTTCACATGAATATGATAGAACATTCAATTCAGAATTGTGGTGCATTTTTCCAAGTGCTTCAAACAATGATGGATTCATCCTTGGTAGAGTTTTATGAAGAGGATGATCAAAACACAATGCATGCAACAAAAGAAAGGTGTTTAGAAAGTATGCCCTCTAAGTTTATGCTTAAGCTGGTGATGATTTATTACAATGAAAAACCAAATGGGGTGCAAGGGTAAACTATGATGAATGAAACAAGATGAGGATCTTTAAAAAATATGTTCATTAAGTTTGTGCCTAAACTAATAACTATCTTCTGCAACCCAAATCCAAGCTTGGTAAAAAAACAACCCACCTCTTTTCCCATGAAACCTATAACAATTCAAGTCCATAGCCCATTCCCTTATCAGAGTAATAAGGCAGTGCCATGGAAGTATGATTATAATGTCATGGCACAATAATCAAATGACCGTCAGGTTACAAATGACCTAAATGCCACTAGTACTGCAAATATAACTAGGAAAAGTGAAATGATGAGGAGTGGGAGATGTTATACTCTTGAAATGTTAGAGAAGGCTCAAAAGGGAAAGAAAGAGATGTTGGGAGAAGGAGACAAGACTCATTCTATAGTGGCTCAAGATGCACAATATAAAGAACATGTCACTAAATAAAAAGTTTGTGAGTATTTAAAATTGATCAAACATAGTGAATACAGTGTAGTAGTGCAGTTGAATAAGATGCTTGCTCAAATTTTTTTATTGTTGCTATTGTTGAATTCTAAACCATATTGAAATGCCTTACTAAGAGTGATGAATCAAGCACATGTGGATTGTAATACCTTTGTTGAAAATATTGACCATATTGTGAGGAATATTATGGCTCTAAATTTTATAACTTTTAATGAAAATGAAATTTCATCAAAGGGACGGGGCAATATCAAGGCCCTTAATATCATTACTATATGCAAAGTTCATATTATAGCTAAGGTTCTTATTGATAATGACTCTTTAATCAATGTCATGCCTATGATTACCTTAAAAAATTACCTATTGATGTATTATATATGAAGACTAGCCATATGATGGTAAGGGCTTTTGACGGCTCTCGAAGAGAAGTGTTAGTGGACATTGAAATACCAATGCAAATAGGACCATGCACTTTCTTTATATAATTCCAAGTCATGGACATTTCACCATCTTATAGCTACCTATTGGGATGACCATTGATTCATATGGTAGGAGCTGTTCATCATCTTTACATCAAAAAGTAAAGTTTATAGTTAATGATCAACTGATTAGTGTTTCTAGAGAGGAAAACTTGTTAGTAACCAAGCCCATGACTACTCCATATGTGGAAGCTGTAGAAAAGGCATTGGAGTGCTCTTTTAGAGCCCTTGAATTTATTAAAGCACCTTATGTGGGGGAGGGATTGAAGGTGCACATTTTACACTTATCAAGTGCAACTGGGATGGTTATTAAACAAACAATAAGTAAATAATGGTGTGTTGGGTATGGACTTGGAAGAAAATTCTAAGAAGTCAAGAAGCCACCCAAAGTATTTAAAAATAGTGAAAGGTTTGGATTGGGATTTAAAGTCACTGCAGTAGAAAAAAATAGAGCCATGGTTAAAAAAATAAGAGAAAAAACAAGCACAGTTTAAGAGACATGAGCCAAAATATGTAAGAATAATCATCTTTTACCTGTATGATACATTTCATTTAGGAGGATATATCCACCCTAATTTGCTAGAGGACATGTAAAGGGAACCTATGCTGAACATTGAAGAAGCCTTTTCTAAACTCCATATCTATATGGTAGGAGATGCAACAACAATCGTTTAGGGAGATAAGGCTCTTGTTTATCCATGTCCTCTGAGTGAAAAGTTAAACAATTGGAAATCAACGAAGTTACCAGTTATCTTTAAATCTTTCACAAAGTAATGTAATGAGTTAATTTTCCTCTATGCTTATGCCTAAGAGCATTTGGAAGAGTTTTGTATGAGCTTATTTTTCCTTTATCATTTCAATAAAATGACTAATGTTTTGCATTTGTGTTTTTTTTATTATTTTAATTCTTCAAAATTACAATTTTTTTCTTTTTCTTTTCCCATACATAAGCTTACATCCTTTTAATTTCACCTATTTTCAGGTTTTCAAATAATGAATACAAAGATAATTATGACTACAATCCAAGATTTGACTTTGAAAAACTTATTCACATTGATGAACTTAATAATGAAAAGGATTCAGATGAGGATAATTTACCCTCTGATTTATTAAGACTTATGGAATAAGAAAAGAAACCAATTGAACCTTATGTCGAAGCTTCATGCATAATCAATTTAGGTGATGAGAAGAATAAAAAAGAGGTTAAAATGGGCACATCCCTTTTATACATAGAAAGAGGGAGAAAGAGGGAGGTTGGAAGAATTGCTTCGTGAGTTTTTTGATGTGTTTCCATGGTCATACCAAGATATGTCATGACTCAATTCAGATATCATAGAACACCGACTACCATTGAAGCCAGAATATAAGTTGGTACAGCAAAAATTATGGCATATGAAGCTGAATATGTTATTAAAAATTAATGAAGAAGTAAAAAACAATTTGATGCAGGCTTTTCGGAGGTAGCTAAATATCCAAAAATGGGTAGCTAACATGGCCTTAGCTCCCAAAAAGGATGGAAAAGTTTGAATGTGCATATACTACAGAGATTTAAATAGAGCCAATCCAAAAGATAATTTTTCTTTACCCCATATTGAGACTCTTAAGGATAATACTACTAAACATTCCACATTCTCTTTCATGGATGGTTTTTCTAGATATAACCAAATTAAAATGGCATCTATTGATGTGGAAAAAACTTACATTTGTTACCATGTGGGGCATGTTCTATTATAAGGTTATGCTTTTTGGGTTAAAAAATATAAGAGCTACTTAACAAAGACCTATGGTAACCCTATTCCATGACATGATATATAAAGAAATAAAGGTGTATATAGATGACATGATTGCAAAATCTCGTGAGGGAGAGGACCATGTTATCAATCTTAGAAAGTTGTTCGAAAGGTTACAAAAATATCAACTTGACTTAAACCCAGCAAAATGTACATTTGGTGTTCAGTTAAGAAAATTGCTAAGGTTTATAGTGAGTGAAAGAGCCATTGAAGATGATTCAGATAAAATACTCGCTATTAAGAACTTATCACCCCCACGCATGCAAAAAGAAGTAAAAGGTTTTTTGGGAAGTTTGAATTACATTTCTTACTTTATTTCTCAACTTACTTCTATATGTGACCTAATTTTCAAGTTGCTTTGGAAGCATAATCCCAAAAAATGGGATGAGGAATGTCAGTATGCCTTTGAAAAAATTAAAGATTACTTGGCAAATCTACTAATCTTGGTACCACCTGTTGAGGGGAAACCATTGATTTTATATCTCACAGTATATGACCATTCTATAAGCTGTGTATTGGGGCAACAAGACATAATGGGCAAGAAAGAGCAATCAATTTATTACTTAAGTAAGAAGTTCACTAAATAAAAGTTTAAATATTCCTAATTAGAAAAAAATGTGTTATGTATTAGCTTGGATAGCTTATAGACTCAGGTAATATATGCTACGCTATACTACATGGTTGATGTGAGGTTGGAACCTCTTAAGTATATTTTTGAAAAAACATCATTGTTAGGAAGGTTAGCAAAATGGCAAGTCATGCTCTCTGAATATGTTACTGTATATGTGTCATAACAGGTGATCAAAGGAAGTGTGATAGTTGAATTCCTTGTAGAGCATATAATTAATGATTAGAAGCCTATGAATTGGACTTTCCTAATGAAGATTTAATGACATATCTTAAGTAGAAAAAAAGGAACCAATCGAAAAACCATGGAAAATGTTCTTTGATAGAGCTTCAAATGCTTTGGGGCATGGGATTGGAGCAATTTTGATATCCCCTTATGGAAATTATTATCCAAGCACTGCAAGGTTGGATTTTAATTGCATCAACAATGTGTCAGAATATGAAGCATGCATAATGGGCTTGCAAATGGCTATTGAAAAGAAAATTAAAGTGTTGAAGCCTATGGTGACTTAGCCTTGGTAATCTATCAACTACGTGGTGAATGGGAAACAAGAGATTCAAAGTTGATATGATACCAAAAGTATGTGGTAGATTTGGTCGAGTAGTTTGAAAAGGTCCAATTCTATCACATACCTTAAAAAGATAATCAAATGGCTGATGCTCGGCTACATTGGCTGCAATGTTTAAAATGGGTGATAAGATGGAAATCCAACCTATCTAGTTAAATGTGTAAGGATTATCGACATATTGTTCATCTATTGAAGAAGAAGTTGATGGCCTACCTTGGTACCATGATATCATGCAATATGTTAAGTACCAACAGTACCTAAAACATGCATAAAAAAAAGATAAACAAATTATCAGAAGATTAACTTTGGGATTTTTCCTTGATAGAGAAATTTTGTACAAGAAAAATCGGGATCAAATATTATTAAGATGCATGAATGTTATTGAGGCCAAGAAAATATTGTAAGAAGTGCATGAAGAAACTTGTAGAGCACATGCAAATGGCCACATGATGGCTAGACAAATCATGCGGGCAGGTTATTATTGGCTAACAATGGAGAGTGACTGTATCAACTATGCCAAAAAAATACCATAAATGCCAAAATTTATGCAAATAAAATTCATGCTTCTCTAATCCCTATACATGTTCTTGTGCCTCCATGATCGTTTTACATGTGAGGGATGGATGTAATTGGACCCATCACTCCAAAAGCTTTAAATGAACATTGATTCATTTTTATGGTGACTAACTATTTCACAAAATGGGTTGAAATAGTTTCCTATGCTAATGTAACAAGGGCTGTGGTATGTAAGTTTATAAAAAGGGAGATAATATGTTGATATGGCTTTCTAAAAAAGATCATTTCTGATAATGCACATAATTTGAATAATAAGATATTAGTAGATGTTTGTGCTTAGTTTAAAGTGAAGCATCATAATTCGGTTTCATATCACCTAAAGATGAATGGAGCGGTAGAAGTTGCTAATAAAAATATCAAAAAAATAATAGATTGATACTTATAAAAACTAGTATGAAAAGTTACCTTTTGCATTACATGTTATATGAGATTAGTGCGCACATCTACTAGGGCCACTTCTTTTTTGCTCGTATATGGGATGAAAGCTGTGCTATCAATTAAGGTGGAGATTTTTTTTTTGAGCATCTTAATGGAAGTGGATTTAGAGGAAGTAAAATGGGTCTAAAATCATTATGAACAACTTAACCTAATTGAAAAGAAAACGCTCATAGCTCTTTGCCATGGTCAATTATACTAAAAAAGAATGATGTGAACACATGACAAAAGAGTTTGATTTAGGTATTTTCATGAGAGAATTGGTTTTAAACAAGATTCTTTCAAATTAGCATGATAATCAAAGAAAATGGATGGCAACTTAGGAAGGTCCATATGTAGTCAAAAAAGTTTTTTCGAGTGGAGCATTGATGCAAGCAGAGATGGATGGGGTTGACTTGCCAAACTCGATAAATTCGGATGCTATAAAAAAAATACTTTGCTTGAGAAGTTGAAAAAAAAAACAAAACCAAAAAATAAAGAACAAAAAAAAAAAAACAAAGCAAAAATAAAAACAAAAACGAAAAAAGAAGAAAAAATAAAGGAGGACTCATAATTGAAAACCAAAAAAGTCAGTTTAAGTTAAAAGGAAGGATCGAAGTTGAAAACTTGAAAATGCGGCTTAAATGCAAAGGAAATATCCAAGTGCAGAGGGCAACATCTAATACAATGAACTTAGAAAGATCAGATGTATCAATGGAATAGGTTTTAAAAGAAAAATTTTGGAATATTCTTCATGATTGTCTAAATATTCACTATTTGAATACAATTCTTTTATTTAAACTAGTGTTCAAACTTTTCGCTAGACATGTTCTTGTACCTTCTTTGAATAAATATTCATCTTTCTCTAATTTACCTTATTTTTTGATAACATTTATTTTCTCAAATAGAGGAAATGCTAATTCATTATATTATTCATGAAATTTGGGATATGATAAATTATTGATAACATTTGTAAAAAATCTTACATTACTTTGTGATAATCAATGGTAACGAGATTAACAAGAAAAAAAACAAAGAATGAAAAATGAAAAACAAAAATAGAAATAAAAAAAATAAAAAAATAAAAAAAAATGAAAAAGCACCTATTGTCAAATTCATCATGGTAAAAACTTGTTGGAAGTAGTGATGGATCAACAAATGATCATCATAATTCACAAGAAAGCAGACTTTAAAATATGCAAACTGGGATTGAGAATGGTTGTTTTCAAAAAAAAAAAAAAAAGATTGATGTAAGGAACCTTGTTACCACAATTTGGATGCGTCATATTGGTTGCTAATAATACTTGCATTACATTCATTCATTACGTTTAATATATTTTTCAAAAAAATTTGAACTTTGCTTTTAAAGGAAGAATCATTCAAATAAAAGACTGAAGTATGAAAAATGATTTTGAAACAATCACAACTTGTGAAATCCTCGAGCCATAACAGCATGAGTCATTTCTAAACCAATTTCAAAATAAAAAGAAAGAGAGAGAAAATAAGAACAAGATTTTAAAGTTTTAAAACCTCTGATTGGGGGAAAATATTTTTAAATTTTTAAAGTTTCAATACCTCTGATATGATGAGCACTCAAAGATTTTTAAGACCTTCAAGCATAATTTCTAAGACTTTTAGGCAAAAAAAATTTTAAATTTTTAAAGTTTCAATGCCTTTGATTGAAGGAGCATTCAAAGATTTTTAGATTTGTAAGACCTCCGAGCATGATTTTCAAGACCTCCAAGCAAAAAGTTTTGAACTTTTAAAGTTTCAATGCTTCTGATTGGAGGAGCATTTCAAGATTTTAAGATTTGTAAAAACCTCAAAGCATAATTTTCAAGACCTTTAGGCAAAAATTTTTAAAATTTTAAAGTTTTAATGCCTCTGATTGGAGGAGCATTCAAAGATTTTGAGATTTGTAAGACCTCTAAGCATAATTTTTAAGACCTTTGGGCATAATTTTCAAAACCTCCAAGCAAAACATTTTAAATTTTTAAAGTTTTAATGCCTCTAATTAGAGGAGCATTTAAAAGATTTTGAGATTTATAAGACATCCGGGCATAATCTTTAAGACCTCTGGGCAAAATATTTTTTAAGTTTCAAAGCCTTTGTTTGGAAGGAGCCATTTGTAAAGTTTCAAAACTTCTGTTTGGGGAGAGCCATTTTTTAAGTTTCAAAGTCTTTGTTTAAGGGGAGCAATTTTTAAACAAGTTTTTTTAAAAAAATTTTTTTTTTTCAAAAGCATCATTTGGATAAAATTGTTGTCTATGTCTTTGCATTATTTCTGATTCTCAGAAATATGCAAATAAGGGTAGTTATAGATAATGAATTTTGTCCAAAACATTTTTATCATGGTTGAACAAAACCCATTTAAAATCCATTAAAAGGCACCTTAAAGAGGCCATAAAATGTATCGATATTTAGGCCTTATAAACAAAGAAAAAGAAACCCATGTGATTACTATCAAATTCTTTTGCATGGGATTGATATGAATGATATTTTTCATGTGAATGTATGGAAAGTAAAGAATAAATAAAATGGGTAAACTCCAGTAAGGGAGAGCAAAAATTGGTTAAAACTAAAAAAACCAAAAGAACTAAATTTTTTGGGTAAATCGAGTCAGTTAATTTGGGTTATATGGGTATTTGATTATGCTTTTGGTTTAAATGTTAAAGCAATCGATTTTTGAGTTTAAAATTTGAATATGAATAAACTGAAATAATTGATTTAATATAAGATAAATAATTAAATAAAATTTTATAATTAGTTGAATAATACCCTTTAATTTTTATAAGGGGATTATTGAATGTATTTGTGGCAAAAAACGCATTGAATAATTCTTAAACCTTAACCTTAAACTCATAAAAAGTTAAGAGAATTATTCAAGATGTTTTTGGCCAGAAATGCGTTCAATAATCCCTTACAAAAAATTGAATGGGGTTATTCAAGGCGTTTCTAACCAAAAACACCTTGAATAATCTAAAACAAAATGACAAGGGTTATTCAAGGTGTTTTTGGCTAAAAACACCTTGAATAATCCTTTACAAAAAATATAAGGGAGATTATCCAAGATGTTTCTATCAAAAAAAGACCTTGAATAATCCTTAATAAAAAATTGAAGGGGATTATTCAAGGCGTTTTTGGCAAAAAATACTTTGAATAACCCCGTTTAATCTTTTATAAAGGATTATTGAAGACATTTTTCATTCCAAATACCTATATAAAACAAATTTTTTACCAGTAGAAACCTACAACTAACTTGCATTTGTTTTCAAACATGATTTTCAAAATGGTAATGGCTATTTCACAATTTTTTAGTTAGGTCAAATTTAAAAATAATGTTGCTTTTCCCCCAAAATCCTAGAATACCATAGGGGGAGGTAAGTTTTTAATTCCGAGACTTTAGGTACTACTCAGAATCTGTCAATTTTCCTTGAAATTAGATTATCTTGAATCAAATGTTAGAATCAAATACCCAATAGTAAGATTCTGAGGGAAAATGAATGGATTCTCCTGAACCAAATGCCCCTTTAAGGTTTAATGCAGGAAACTAAAACTAGAATCGACTAACTCAAAAGAACCGACCAAAATCGATCACTTTAATTCGGTTTGATTTTTTTTATTTTCCTTACATGCATCAATCAGTTTGGTTTTTTTAATAAACTAAGTCGATTAAGTCGGGTATTTTGAATTTTTACGACTGAATTAACCGAACTAACTATTTGATAAGCCTAAATTACCCCAAAGTCAACATTGGTCAAAATTGCATAAAACTTAGTCAAAATGAATAGAACCGAGGTCAATCCTTAAAATTCACAACCTAATTGGAATCAATGTGGTTTAAAATTAAATTTGGTGATTTTTAAAACATTAAAAAATTTTTGTACTGGGAAAAATGTGAAATTACCAAAATACCCCTATAAGGGTATTTTCGTAATTTGAACTTCCTAAGCTTGGATTTTCATGAAGCTTTTTAGATCTTGATTTCATAATATTTCATGATTTTTTATGCATTTGAAATCACAACAATACCTTGAGAAGTGTGAAATTACCAAATTACCTCTATAAGGGTATTTTCATAATTTAACCTTCTCAAGCTCGAATTTTCATAAAATTTTTTGGATCTTAATTTCATAATATTTCATGATTTTTGGTGCATTTAAAATCATAATAGTATCCTAGAAAATGTAAACTAACCAAAGTACCCTTATAAAGGATTTTTGTAATTTGACCTTCTTGAGCTTGGATTTTTATGAATTTTTCAAATATCAATTTACAATATTTCATGATTTTTGGTGTTTTAAAATTCTAAAAATGGGCATGAGAACATTGATTTCTAAGAAAATGACCTAAATACAAAAAACTTTGTACTATGGGTAAAATAATCTTTTCATGTGTTTGGAGGGCATAAAGATCTCACATTTACAGTAAATAATGTGGACCATTACATTTTTTAAGGATCTAGATCCAATGACCAAATGTGGTTCCTTGAAAGAAATAAAAAGATAAGTTTTGACCCTTGGATGAAATCTCATCCAAGGGTTTACATTCATCAAGAATGGGATTTTTTTTTTTTTTAGAAGCTGACTATTAAAGAAAGCCAGGTGGTTCGATCAAAAGGAAAAAGGAGAAGGCTGGAAAGGCAAAAAAGAGATAGCCAAACACATAAAAATAGTGAGAAAATTTGTTGAAAAAAAAGGAGGAACCAAATAAAGAATGAGAAAAAATAGGAGAAAATAAAAAAGAAAAGGAGAAGAAGCTGCCAAAGGAAAGAGAATAGGAAGCTACCAAAAGCAATAGGGAGGAAGCTACCAAAAAGGAAAAGGGATGAAGCAAACCAAGGTAGAAAAGGTTTCAATTTGGCTTTCTTTGTTCTTTCAGGTGGCATGATTTCAATTGTTTTTAGTTGTTTTTAGCTATTACAGTATTCTTATTTATATAACTTATTGTTGACTGAATTGGCTTCCTTTTCTTTACATGTTATATGCATTTTCAACTTAACATCATGGAAGTTATGGTCAACACATTTCTAAGTTGATTTATTTGATGTTATGTTATGTTGGGTTATTGATTTTTAGATATTCATGGAATATATTGGTCTTTGGCATGCGGAATACTCATGGCAAAGATGGAATTTCTGTTTTTATTTTGCTTGTTAATGGTACTATTTCACCTAGCTCAAAATCACCTCTTATTCTTCTTTTTTGGATTGTTTACAACTTTACGAAGTTTTGAAAAGATGCTGAAATTTTTATAGTAAGGCTTTTTTTTCATGTATGTTTTATGTCACCATTCATATTTCTCTAAAGTTGTTTCAAATTTGAGTATAATTTAAATCCCATGCATTTTCCTTTCATTACCAGTTTGGTTAAATTTTCATGTTCACTTTAATTTTTATGCAATTTAGTTTTTACTCCTTAAGTTGTTTTAAATGTAAAATTGTTCTTCATTTATTAATAATAATGATATGAATGAAATTTTCTTAAGGATGATATTTTAAAGAAATCCAAGTAGTGATTCTTTAAATGTCTAGGTGAGGATATTTTTCTAAAAATACTACAAATTAGTAGAGTATTTAAAAAAATATTAAAAAAAAGTTTCAATTGTCAATTTTTTCTAAAATTTTGATAGGCATTAATAATAATGTATAATGACTTCTTATAGTAACGAAATTGATATAATTAAAGTTTAAAAATTAGAACCAAAAATATATATAATTAATTAAGAAAGGACAAAGTGAATAAATATTTTTGAAGATGGAATTTTAAGAAAGTCCGAGTAGAGATTCCTAATAAATTCCTAAGTGAGAAAATTTTTCTAAAATTCAGCCAATGTATCAGGGTATCTAGGAAAATTTTCAATAAAATTTTTATTTACTTTGTTCCTTTCAAAAGTGTTGGTGATAATTTGAAAAGAATTAAAGAAGATTAAAACATAATAAGTGTTATATTTTTTGTATGCATATTCTAATTTATTGCTTGCATTATATAATTTTAAATGCAAATGAAATTTTCGATAATGAGACCTTAGGAAGTCCGAGTAATAATTTTCAAGAATTCTCTAAATGAGAAAAAGTCTTCTAAAAATTGCCAAAATATTGAAATATTTAGAAGCCTCTTTTTCAATACAAAAGATTTCAATTTTATCATTATTCTCAATTTGAATAATTTTTATATGAAAATATACTCTTTTGAAAATAAATTTGTTATTACATGATTTTAAAGTAAATAAAATTTCTAATGATAGGACTCCGAGAAGTCTAAGTAAAGATTCTTGAGGATTCTCTAGGTGAGAAAAGCCTTCTAGAAATTGCTAAAGTATTAGAATATTTAAAAGTATTTTTTCAATACAAAGAATTTTCATTGTTTAATTATTTTTCTTAATTGGAATAATAAACAAAAATGTTTTAGGAAATAAATGTATTTGTGGATAACTATATTATTACATGATTTTTAATATTAAAAAAAAACAAACGAAAAATCTTCGAGGATGAGATTTTAAAAAAATCTAAGTAGTGCTTCTTTAAAAATCTTTAAGTAAAAAAATTTATCTAAAATGTCACCAACGAATCGGAGCATATAGATTAATTTTTATAAAGATTTCTCCTTTTTTTTTTTTATAAATAAGTCTCGGAAAATACTATTTTCTATGTTATTCATAGATATTAGATTTTATGTTTTTCAAAAATAAATACTGAAAATAAATATGAACCACCAATGATAGGATTTTTGAGAATTCTAAGTAGTGATTCTTAAAATTTTCTTAGGTGAGATGGCTACTTTTAATATTGCCAGAGTATTAGAATACTTTTAGAAAATTTTCAATATAAAGTTCTTATTTATTTTTTCAGCTTACTAAAAATAATATATATATATTTTTAAGAAATTCAAGAAAATTAAAACCATTTTAGTTAATATTAAAAGATAACACATAATTAATTGGTATCATTTTAAACGGGCATCATAGGGGTGCTAATTCTTTCCCACGCGTAACCGACTCCTGAACTCAAACTATTTTTCGCAAACCCAAAAATTATCTTTTTAATAAATTTTAATTAATTTATTAAGAAGGTAAGTTTTTAGCAGGTGGCCAATCAGACCTAGTCAAAAAAGATTGGTGGCAATTCATTTCTCTTATTTTTCAAATTCATCTAGCGGTCTCCAAAACCATTACACCATTATGACAATACTCCCCAGGTTCGCCCTAAAATCACAAGTGTTAGTAGATTTTGTCGCCAAATGCAACTTATCACAAATTGATGAACGGCCCAAAGAAGCTGATGAAATAAAAAATGAAAAAATGTCAAAACTTTTACTAATAAGTCAACTACTAGCCAAAGAAGTGGAGTCGGCCAAATTTTGATCAGTTTAGAAAATATATAGTTCCAATATGCCTTAAAGTTTGGGTTTTAGAGGTTCAAATAATGAGGCTAAATATAAAACCCTAATCGTCAGCCTAGATTGGCAGCTAAGCTAAATGTGAAAAGCCTTATTGTATATAGAAACACAACTAGTGTTCGATCAAATAAATGGAGAGTTTGAAGCTAGAAAAAAAGGAATAAGGAAGTACCAAGATAAAACACTAACCCATTTAGCACATTTTCTAAGGTAGAGGTTAGGAAAATATTGAAATAAAAAAACACATTGGTTGACTCATTATCTAAACTAGTTTTAGAGATGACAATAAAAAGCTTAGCTCATTTCGGTGGAAAAGCTAGTGGAGAAGAGCATAGAGGAAAAACTAGTCAGTTAGATTGAAAAGAAATAATCATGGATGACTTCAATCCAAGCATGGATGACTCCAATCAAAGCATACCTGACAATAGGGAAACTACCCAAAGACAAGGTCCAAGCTAAAGCTCTAATGAGCAAAGCTCCTTAATACACCATGATCAATGGGAAACTATATAGAAGATTTTTTAGTTGCCCTACCTGAAATGTGTAGACAAATAAAAGGCAAACTACGTACTCAAGAAAATATACGAAGGAACTTGTGGCAATCACGTCAGACCTCTGTCACTCGCTTATAAGGTAATTAGATAGGGTTATTACTAGCTAACTATAAAAATGGATGCAACTGGCCTAGTGAAGAAATGTGACAAATACGAAAGGTTTGCACATATACAATACCTCTTATCCAATGAACTAGTCTCCATCATCAGCCTTTGGCCTTTCATGCAATAAGAAATGGACATCCTCGACCCATTCACCTCGATCATAGGGTAGAGAAGGTTTGTAATAGTAACAGTTGACTACTTCACAAAATGGCTTGCAATCAAAGCCCTAGCCACCAATACAAAAGCTCAAGTTGAAAAGTTTGTCTAGAAGAATATAATATGCAAATTTAATTTACCTCAATCCATAATAATGAATAATGGGAAACAATTTGACAACTTAAGGTTCAAGGAATGGTTTGGTAATCTCTACATTGACCTCAGGTTTACCTTAATCGCCTACCCCAAGTCTAATGGGCAAGCTGAGGCAACTAACAAAACTATATTGGAAACCCTCAAAGAGAGGCTAAATGAAGCCAAAAGTAAATAGGTTAACGACCTACCCAATGTATTATGGGCTCTCAAAACTACCACCAAAGTCCTTATAGGAGAGATGCCATGTCATCTAAAATTAGGACAGATGCTGTGGTGCCTGTGGAGATCAGCCTCTTAAGCTTACAAGTTGAGCTTGGATTTGAAAAGGGAAATGAAGAAGCCCTTAAAGCCAATTTGGATTTGGTTAAAGAACAAAAAGATATAACTTTGACCAGAATAGGAGCCTATAAGAAAATAGTTAATTTTTACAGTAAAAAGGTCCAACATAAAAATATAAAGAAGGGCAACTTGGTACTTAGAAAGGTAGAAGCCTCAAGGGTTGACAACTGAAGTGAAAGTTGGCCCCAAACTAGGAAGACCTCTACATTGTTAAAGAGGTTGTCCATGATGCGACCTATAGATTGTAAGAAATGAATGCCAATCCCATTTAGAAGACATAGAATACAAACAATCTTAAAGTTTATTACCAGTAAAAGATGTAGAGTAGAGCTCACACTTGTAATTTTGAAGGATACTTGTTGAATAAAAGTTCCTACTAGTACTCATATTTAGTATATTATGAAAGTCCAAAGTTCAAGCAATGTGCCACACCAAAGGCTGAGCTAACGAGTTGCCCGACCTAATACTTGACCAAATTTCTTATCCAATTTTCCTAAAACGAATCTCGAAAAACATATTTAAAGTTTAAGTTGGAACCTCGGTCATGTTCCTAAATCGAGTTGACACTTTAAATCATTAAATTAGATTATCAAGTTAATAGATCCTAAAGTTAATTTATTAAATTTAGTAGGTTGATCTTATCGTCTTATCAGAGCTAATACTTGAATAACTGTTTTGATCATATCTTTAAAGTAAACTATAAAGTAAAAAAAGTAAAAATGCATAGCTAAAACTTTGAGCAAAAAATATATTTCCATTCACCTTATGACAGAATTTTAATTGAGTGATACATTGATGAAATTTTAACTGAGTAATTACAAAAATTGATCTGACAGAAGTTTAGTAGAGTGATCTAACTAGAGGTCCCCATAAAATATATAACCTTAGACTTGAGCAAAAAAAATCAACAAAAAAAAAAAAACAAAACAGAAAAACCAAAAAAATCCTTCATTATTCTTCTCTTCCTTTCTCAGCAGTAGTAGCAATAGCCTTCGCCTCTCCCTTTGCTCATTTGGTTCAGCAGTCACAATCTTAAAAATAGTGTTGAACTCGATTTCTAACACAACATCCTCATCCTTACCCTAACCACCTTCATCATCATCATCCCCATCAGTTGCCCTCGGTAGTGATCTAGACCTAATGTTGTTCATGCTAATGTTAGAGACATCAATGTCAGGATAAAGGAACTTCACCTTGTCCAGTGCAAGATCAAATGCACTGAGGACATTCTCGCTGGCAAAAACGGTATGTAGGTCGTAATACCTCTTAGACGCCATAAATTTTTCACCACTTGCTCATTGGCCTCTTTCTTAGCCTTTCTCTTACTGTCAATCTCTGATCACAGTCTTGCAATTTCAGTTGGGCTTTATCAAGTTTTGCTTGGATTTCTTTTAGTCGAGTAGCAAAATCATCACATTTCTTTTTTAGCTCTTCCTTCTCATGTTTAAACTTAGCCGTTTGCTCTTTTCAGTTTAGCAATGGCATCATTGCTCTTGTAGATATCTTAAGCATACTTTTTTAGGTCTTGCTCAATCTTATGATAATGTGCCAGAGTTCGATAAGCATTAAGCAAACCTTGGTTGGCTGATTGAAAAATAAAGGCTGAGAGACATTTAAACACTACAAAAAAGAAAAATCGATATAAACACTCAATTTTATCCGATTAACACAAGTTTAATCGATTTTTAAAATTGATTGTAACACTTCAACTTGGGCTAACTTAATTAGATTTAATTAAATTCATCCCATTTAAGTTTATCTCAGATTAATCATTTTCAAATCAATATGCATAATTTGAAATTTAACCTAATTTAATCCAAATCAATTTAATTTTTTTCAATTTTTATGTTTGATTCAAATAATTTAATTTAAACTAATTCAAATATGATAATTGAATTAACATATTTCGAATTTACTTCAAATTAATTATTTTCAAATTATTTATATGAAGTAAAATCTAATTCAATTTAAAATTCGATTCTTAAAATCCAATTTGACTTAATCTCCTATCAAAATTCAATGACTCTTGGCTTAATCTCCTATCAAAATTCAATGACTCAGACTTGATGGCCCAACAAGGGCCTAAATTAATTTTTGAAGGCTCACGCTCCAAATTTAGGGCCAGAATTTTTTAATTTCAATTTCATTTTTATTTCTTTATTAAGTAATTAAAATTGAATTAAAAAATAAATAAATAAATAAAAACAAACAAACAAATAAACAAATGGAGTAGCTCGAGTAGCCGGCAACCACTGCACCAAGGGCAACTTACTGCCATAGCAAGCCAAATTTGCCCAATCCCAGCTCCACTGCTCTGCCGTTTTGAAAATTTTGGACTGCTTACAAATGGCCAGATTAAAAACCAAGGGAGGCCAGCACCCAGGAGGACCTAGGGGGGGATCTAATTTCCCTGTACCCTTGCTTGCAGCAAGACCCCATTCGATCGTCTCCACAACCAAGCCCCATTCACACCGCACCCCCACGCACACCACACCCATGGTACCACCAAGCCCCTCCAAACAGCCACTAAGCCACCCTTGCCCGTTTCATAGGACCGATAACTCCTACAGGATCCATACTCAAAACCAAGCCTCTGCCAAAACCCCAACACCATCAACAACCCATGCTCGACTCAAGCTTCGCCCGCACCCACGAAACCCAGCCCTCACCAAAACCCTAGCCCTACATGATCCACCAGCCTTCACAAGCCTTAAAGCCGGCCTTCCCACTATCACCGAACCCCGGCCAGCCAAAGTCCCAGCCTCTCCATCACCATCCTATTACCCCATGTCGACAACCCAGCAACAATCCATCAACTTCATCAAAACTACACAGAAAAATCCACCCAAAGCTTGTCTGTCAACCTATAAAAAAAATCAAAATAAAAAAAAAAAAACCTCATTCCTCTTAGAGGAAGCATCAGTCATATGTACACACTAAAAAGGAGAGAACACAAAACATAAACAAAAAAAAAAACACGAAATAAGAGGGAAGTCAACTGGGTTTCGGGTTTGGGAGGCTTAAAGGAGTTCCAAGACTTGAAATTTGTAGGAAATTTGTAGGAGATGAAGGTCTAGGGAAGGAAAACGACATAAGTGGAACCCAGGTCATTTAGTGATGGATGAAGGGTGTTTTTGGGTTTTGAAACCGCCCATTTTCAGCTCAGATCTCGAATCAATCGAAGGTCTTTAGGCTAAATGGAGGATGGATTTAGGAAAAGGAAGAAGTGAGGAGCCGATGGCTGGATTTTGGCGGCGAACCGATACTAGTGACCGACAGTAGGCGGCAGTGTGTGTGTGGCAGGCTGTCGCCTGAAATTGGGACCAACGGTTGCCGTCTTCTTTTTTGAAGTTGATGGAATGTCTTTTTATTTTTTTTAAATAGGAGAAGAGGAAATGAATAAAAAAAAAAAGGACTTTATAGTAAAGAAAAAAGGTTACATGACTCACGCGGGTACCCAAATCACAACCCACCTTGGGCGTGCCTGACCCATCCCAGCTACTGTGAACCGGTCTAGATGAACCAGTGCTAGACTGCCCCAAGCTGCCAAACCGCCCACAAATTTCCCGCGACTTGGACCGAATCACGCCTAAACCGGTTGAATTTCACTCAGCACCTGAACTGGCCTGGTGAATCACTCTTGAACCAGACCAGACCATATCATCTCTGAACTGTTGACCAAGCTTTGATTAGTCCTTTTAGCTTTTTTTCATCTTTTTAATTTTTAATTATAATTATATATTTTTATTAAGTATTTATTTGTTTATTTATGCATACTTAAATTTTAAATATTTAAAATAAATAGTACAAAAAGAAAAAGGAAAAGGAAACAAGTAAAAAAAAAAAAAAATTCTCCCATGATGAGATATTAAAGACTTTCAAGTAGTGATTATTTAAAAATCTATAAGTGAAAATATTTTTCTAAAATACTACTAAAGTATTTGAGTATTTAGAAATATATTCAATAGAAAAATATTTTTATTTTTTTTCAAATAAAGAAAAAATGAAAAATAATAAGAAATGAAAAAAAATGATTTTTTAGAATATAATTATAATAGTTTATGAATATTATTTGCATGAATTAATTTTTAAAAAGTAAACATGAGCCTCTGAGGATAAGATCTTAAACAAAATAGAGTAGTGATTTTTTAAGAATTTTTAGGTAAAAAAGTCTATCTAAAATATCATTAATGTATTAGAGCATTTAGAATAATTTTTGATAATGAATTCTCGTTTTAGTATAAAATATAAACTTTAGAAAATATTATTCGATTTTAAATTATAGATATCATGTTCTATAATCTACTTACTAAATATAAAATTTATAATAAATGTGAACCACAGAATATAGGATTTTTAAAAATTTCGAGTAAAGATTCTTAAGAATTTATTAGGTGAGAAAGTTTACGTTAATATTGCTAAAATATTGGAATATTCTCAAGGATTTTTCAATATGCAAGTTTCTTATTTATTTTTCAAAAATAGAAAAAAATTAAAAAAAAATTGCTACAATAAAAATTAAGAAAATTAAATTTTAAATACCAAAATTAAGACCATTTTAGTCAAAATTAAAGGATAATATATAATTAATTATAACAATTTAAATGGGGGCTGTGGGGTGCTAATCTTTTTCCACACATAATCGACTCCCGAACCCAAACTATTTTTGCAGATCCCACAAATTATCTTTTTAATAAATTTTAAATTTTATTAAAATGATATGTTTTAATAGGTGGCCAATCACACCTAATAAAAAAAGAATGATAGTGACTCTCCTTTTGCTTTCAAATTTGTCGAGCGACACTCCAAAACCGTTACGATAGCTGGGTGATTCCATTAGAGACATCATTTTTTTTAGAGAGTTAAGCCAAAAAATAATTATGTGTTATCATTAATTTTAATTTAATAGTCTTTATGGTATTTAACTTTAATTTTCTTAATTTGATTTTTTTTAAATAACAATAGTAATAAAATTTACTTACATTTCATTTTAATTATGTCATTTATTCATTTATTATTTTATATTTTTATATTATTCTTAATAGATTATAAGGCGTTTAAGATTAAGTTTTCCATGTTAGATTCCCTCATTCACACACGACACATTTATATCATGCATGAGCTCTATACTTGGGTTTCATCCCTTTTATGAGGGAGCAGAATACCTAAACTCTTGTGAAGTGATAACCTCTGTAATGACAAGTGAAACACTTTCATTCAAATTGAATTTTTTTCCATTCGTAGTCTATAATGGGTAAGGATCGAAGTGCCTTACTAGTTCTGTGTGGACGCCAATGAGGAACAATTAAAGAACCTTTAGACTTATAAATTATCACTTAGCATATAGTGAACTTTAGGGACCAACCTTTGATAGAACGTTGCCGACCTTTTTGTGGAAATAACCTAAATATGCATTAAAATTTTGAAAAAGAAGAAATAGATAATAAAAGAAAAGCATTTTCTTGGAAAAAAAAAGGAAAGAAAATTTTCTTTTGACATGTCATTTGTTGGTTATCCAAATTTTGCAATTTTAAAAAATGTTTCTAAAATAAATTGAAGAAATTTGTTTAGCATTATCCAACAAACAAAAAAAAATTCAAGCAAAATTAAAGGTTTTTCTTAAATTATTTGTTTATTGGCCAAATAAAAATTAAAAACAAAATAAAACAAAAATATTTGAATCTTAGTTATTCTATGTGATAAAAATGTGCGTTCTTGAATTTTTCCTTTTTCTAACAAAAGAAAAATGAAAGAATTTTAAGTTTGAATGTTGTTTCACTTGCATATTTTCATTTAATCTTTTTGCAGACATTTTTATCATTTAAAAAAATGAAAATATAAGGTAATACATGTACCCCATCGCATGCACATCATAATAAGATAATACATGCATTTCATCTAATCTACACCGTTTGATAGTATATGCATTCCATTTCATGCACATGTTGATAAATGATACATGCATCTCATGCATATCTTTATAGGTAGTGCATGGACACAATCTCATTACATATCTTAAGGTAGTGTCAACCTCATTAGGACAACACAACACATGCATTACATTCTATGTAGATATATCTTATGCACACTGTAGGTTCATGCATTTCATACAGGTAGGTGGCATTAGTCATAGGTATATATCTCGTCATTCATAAAGTATATTGCTACATTTCATGCATATATGGATTCATGAATGGTAGGGTTTTATAAGGCATGCATTGCATTTCACATGAATATACTTCACCATCCTATAATAGAACATTACATTCCTTGCATACACATTTAAGGGGATGAAATTTTTATCATTTGGGGCTTAGTAAATGCTAAAATTCATCATCTTAGGCATATTTACATTTCATAACATTCTTTAAGCATCATTGTCATAATTATATACATGCTCTATGTGCCATATAAGTTAGAAATTATTTTGTGGCATTCATTCAATAAGGGCAATAATATAAAAATTTTTGTCTAACTCCTAGAATAAAATGTTTGTCTTGGTGGGAATCAAAATGGCAAAAATAAGAGATCAATTAGAGGCAAGAATTAGTGCATTGAAGTTGAATCAATAGGAATTTTGGCACAAGCTTCAAGAAATGAAACAATAGATTGCTCAATTGATAGAAATGATTAAAGGTAGTTATATAGTTAAGTTTGTTGCTCCTCAAAGGCCATTATCACTTCGGATTCCATCAAATCAAGATCATTTGGCTCCTTTTGGTTCCAATACTTTTCTTGAGCATATTAGGGCATTAGGTAATTCAAACAGTGACCAAAGTTTGGGCGAGGTCAAGAAAAAATGGATGAATTGGCAACACAACTATTTAAACTCAAAAGTTTGATTTCCAAGATGGAGTCACTGGGTTTCAAACAACCCTCACCAATTATCTTAAGTCTAAACCTGTACCTAAATTCTTCTCATAACTACTTTTGACCTCCTTTCCAACCACCTAGGATTAGGCCTCTAAATTTCATGCAACCTCTGAGAATTCCACACCTAAATGCATGCCCACCACTTTATGTTTCATGACCACTTGTTCAGCATGCTATCCTACCACCACCTTCTTAAAGCAAGTTTTGACCTATAGTTTCCCAATTCACTTCAACACCAACAACACCACTATTTTTCCAGCAGAGCAACCTAACTAGAAAACAAAAAAACTCTCACACCACCAACACCAAAGGAAAAATCCCTATTGACCCAATATCCATGTCTTACACAGATTTATACCCACTACTCTTGAAAAATTACCTCATTATCCATGTCCCTATTAAACCCCTTAAACTACCTTATCCCAAATTGTACGACCCCAATGCCTGATGTGATTACCATTTTGGCAGTATGGGCCATTTTCTAGAAAACTGCACGCCTTTGAAATATATGGTACAAGAATCAATGAAAGCTAAATATTTGAGTTTTGAAGTCAAATTGAAGCTAGTTATTTATAAAAATCCTTCATCGATCCATACTGAGATAGCAAGCAATGATGTACACAATAATAAAGTTGGTCAAGATAATGAATAAAAAGTAAAAGCCTTAAAGCAAAGCGTTGTCCACACTAGTAATCATAGTCAACTTTTTTTGGATTTCTTAGGCAACGTAAGGGGGAGTAAGAGCGAGTCTAGCATTTTTTGGCCCTAGTACCAAGATGGTTCATAATGTATAAACTTGAAACTTTTGGAAATGAATGAAAACTTCACTTAACGTGAATTTTTTATGAATGGATGTCTCTATTTACTTTTTTTTTTTTTATAATGCTATACCTAAAGGAGCCTGTGAAAAAGAATTATGGTTGCAAATATGTTTCACCAAACTTTTAAGGCAAAAAAATGTCTTTAAATAATTTGACTTGAATATAGGATGGAATTTAAGCTCATTCTCAATAATAATAAAATTTGACTTACATATCATACATCATTTGTTTGAATTCATTATTTTTCATGTTAACTAAGAACAAGGAATAGTGATTGTGAGTATACCTTTGCCAAACCTTCAAAGTGAAAAGATAATTTTGAAAGTTTTAATAATAGAATTTATGTCATGCATTTTTTACTTTTGGTAATTAATAAAAGGTTCAAGGATAACGTGTCCTAGGAAACAAGATTGGTTAAATTTACACACTTACAACATTGAGCTTGTACTAAAATCATGAAAAATGAAAATGCAAGTTGGATAGACATAATGGAAATGGCCCAATAAGAGATCAAGGAAACAGTTACAAGAATGCAACAAAATATGGATAGACAATTGACAGAATTAAAATAGTAGGTTTGACAAAAGAAAAAAGGATTGTTGAAACACACAAAGCAAGGGAAAAAATAATTATTAAAGAACCATTGTATCCACATGGGTTCACATATCCATATGTTCAAGATCACCATATGCCATAAGCACCTCTAACAACCCATCAACCTTATACTGACATTTCTGCCAAGTTGCCCTTAGTTCAGATGAATGTTAATCTTAGGCTTACTCTCTATGACCTCATTGCTGTGCCTAATATAAATGATCCTAACCATTTGAAAAAATTGAAAAGGGTATCAGATCCATTAAGAGATATAGTGATTAAAGATAAATATGATCTGTTGGAAGAGAGACTAAAGGCAATTGAAGGCCGTGATATATATGGGAATGTTAATGCCAGCGAACTTTGTCTAATGCCTGATCTTGTCATTCTATCAAAATTTAATGCCTTAGATTTTGAAAAGTATGATGGAATGAAATATGCCTCAATACATATCATCATGTACTACCGAAAGATGATAGGCCACACTCATAATGATAAGTTGTTGATCCATTATTTTTAAGATAATCTCACCAGGTTTGCAACAAAGTGATATGCTCGGCTAGACCAAAGCAAGATTCACTCCTGGAATGATTTGGCTAGGGCTTTCTTAGCATAATACAAGCATATTGAAGACATGGCCCTAGATAGATTGTTCTTGTAGAACATGAAAAAAAGTCCATAAAAACTTTTAAGAAATATGCATGTAGTTAGAGAGACAGGGTAGCTCAAGTACAACCACGCTTATTAGAGAAAGAAATCACTAGTTTATTTGTCAATTCCCTAAACACTTCCTATTACAAAAGAATGATTAGAAATATCTCCAAAAACTTTGCTGACATGGTGATTGCCAAAAAAATTATAGAAAATGCAATCAACAATGGCAGGATTAAGTTAAAAGATACAATTGATGTTAAAAAGGGAAGTAAATCATAAAATAATAAAGGGAGGGTACAAGCAGTCACACTTAATGGGCATCTACCCAGAACTTCATCTTGTGCATTCCTTATCCTTTTCATCAACCCCATTTCTCTATCACAAGTAGTATCTCCCAAAACCTATATCTTTACCAACCAAGCCAACATTTGGGCTTTCTAGCAATTCCCATCCTTAAATGACCATTCACGATCTTGTCCCTACATTTGAACCTACCACCCTACCAACAAAGAACCAAAAAAGATCAAGAAATGAACAAGAGAAACTTGTAATCCTTCTTTTTCACCTTTTATC
Organism: Durio zibethinus; assembly: GCF_047325235.1. Classification (NCBI taxonomy): domain Eukaryota; kingdom Viridiplantae; phylum Streptophyta; class Magnoliopsida; order Malvales; family Malvaceae; genus Durio; species Durio zibethinus. The sequence continues at coordinate 10,711,264 of NC_143180.1, read as the reverse complement.
TTTGCTAATAGAAGGTCGATACCTCACTTCTGTGCATCTAAAAACAACAGCAAATCCATCAGGAATGAGTTATGATCCTAAGAGCATGCGTGATTATCATATGAGGACAATTGGCCATAGAAGTTGATTTTATCCAATTGCAAAATGTGAAGAGTTGAAATATGGAATGAGGTCTCAAGTTTTGAAAGATTAAGAGAGGATGATTTTCTTTTGAACCTTTGACTTTTTGTATATGACATGTGCATGGTGTCCTTAAGAGTTATTTAAATTAATCTTGTTAGAATTTTATGTTGAAAGAAATGAATGCTATGGATTTTTCTATGAAATTTTGTTTTTCTGCAATTGTTTGAATAAAGTCCCACATAATTAATTTTCAAAACCATAAAATGAAAAGTGTTTTACTAAAAAAAATGATAGGGAAGAAAAAAAAAAGAGAAAAAGAAGTTTTCTTTTGTAATAAAAAATAGAAGGAGTCTTGAAGTAATTAGTGATTACTATTAAAAAATAAACTTATCCAATACCTTCACACATTTCCTTAACCACTCTTATGTTTCAGTCCTTTAGAATAATTTCACTCACCAATCATAATCCTTTAAGGGGCATGAATTTCAGCTTATGAACTGTGTCATCCTTTGATATATTGAGATAATAATATTTTCTTAAGCAATGAACTAAAAAGGCCAATTTTGAAAATTCATTTTGAATTTTGAAAACCAAGATACTTTTTCAAAATTTTAATTGGTAATTCAATAAGTATCAAATTTTGCCAATATGATTGAACTATCCAAATTATTTTAATGACCATAGACACGAAAAATACTTGAACTTTCTTTTTCAAGTAACCATTGTTTCACATCTTAAGGCACATTGACTAAAAGAAGTAAAATTTCTTCTCACTGAGACATTTTGTTTCATGTAGTAATACCTTTTCCTGTTATTTTACCGAAAATGTTAGACAATTTAGGATCAAAATGAGCCTTTTTATAAACTATGTGATCAAATTTAGGATATCCATACAACCTGATTTTCATCTTCTTAATAACCTCAAATGGAAAATAAGATGGGGCATCAATCACGTAAAACTGATTGATAGTTATAACACAAAAATAAAGAAAAAAGCCTTTAATCTCTTTCTTCAAATAATTTGCTCTTCTAACTAAATGATTGTGTTTGAAATGAGGAATGGCCATTTTTTTCTATCCTTTGCATATAATAAAAAATCCACTTACTACCATTTTGAGCCTATAAAAATTTCTTGTTCCCAAAATGAACCCTGGCCAATGATTGTCTTTTACATTGGAGGCAAAATAAAGATATCTCCAGAGCTCAACTTTAAAGAAAGTGTTTGATTTTGAGAACCTCTAACAACTACCTCAAAGAAAAAAGTTTGGGGCAAAAAATGAATGAGGTTTCAGTTGGAATCCCAAGAATTCAAGAAAATAGATTACTAAAGATGAAGTTAAATGTTAAAAAAAAAAGAGAATAAACAAAACAAATAAAAGAAAAAAAAAAGAGCAAAGAAAGAAAGACATGCACATTGGAGATAAGAGTCTGGGGTAAAAAGTGAATGAAGCTTTAGGAAAATAGAATTCAAGAAAGTTGATTGCTAAAGATGAAGTCAAATGTTCCAAAAAAAAAGAGAGAAAGTAATGAAAAAAAGACATGCACCTTGGAGATGAGAATCCAGGGCAAAAAGTGAATGAAACTTCAAGAAAATAGAAATCAAAAAAGTAGAATACAAAAGTTGAAGTCAAATATTTAAAAAAAAAATTAGAAAGAGAAAGAGCAAAGAAAGAAAGATATGCACCTCGGGGATGAAGACCCGAGGTAAAAAGTAAATAAAACTTTAGTTAGAATTCCAAGTAAAAAAAAATACATAATTTAAGAAAGAATAATGCTAAAGTTGAAGTCAAATGTTTCCAAAAAAGAAAGAGCAAAGAAAGAAAGACACATGACTTTTCATCCTGAGAATTCTTTATAAGATCCTTGGCCTAATTACTCTGAATAACATATTTTTTAGCCTATTTATCCATTCTTTCAAAACCTTGAACCTTGGCCTACATTACATACCTTGAAAGTTCATTTTGATCAAATGTGGACTCTTAAATTGAAGAGCTATGTCCTTGAAAATTTGTAAATTCTTCATTGTTAGAAAAAATAGCTCTAAGGTGAAAACCCAAAAATGGTAGCTTAGAGCTAGAGCCACTTTGGAGATCCTAAAAGAATTTTAGAGTTTCAAGGTTCTATCTAGAATAGAAAATAGCAATGCAAAACCTTTTAAAGACTTTACATTTCACCAAATAGTGAAAATAAAAAAAACCCAACATTTTTCTTTTTTCAAATCATTTTCAAAAAATAATGGTTAGTTTTGATGTGCATTGGAGTATCATGTTTTCAATTAAAGAAAAGTATTTTAGAAAAATTATCTATTTTATAAGCCCAAGAGAAATCCTTGCAACCCCCGTTGAGCTTTTCTTTAGATATGCCCACCAGTAAAAAGAATTGAATTGTCGATTACCCTATCCACAAGCATTCCAAATAGTAATCATCAATTTTTAAAAGATTCAAAAGTCATGGGTTTTTAACTTTTCTCATTGATTATGAAGATACCTTATGTGAGGTAATTTTGTGATCATTTTTGAAAAGTTTGGAGATTATTTAAACATTTAGTATAAATATTGAGATCATTTTTGGTGAAAACTAAACAAAAAAGATACTTGCAACAGAGATCTTTTGAAAAAAAAAATAAAAAAAGTCTTGACATTTGCATAATTTGCATTCGTATTAACATTTGTATCATGAAAAAGACACTTAACCTACATGTTGCAAAAAAAAATTGCATTTGATTTCGCAATTACATGTGTGTCATAACGTGTAGATCTGTAAACCTATCGCTAAACATGGATTAAGGAAATTGCCACCAATCTTTTTTGTTTAGGTGTAATTAGCTGCCTAATTGAATCTATCCCATTTAAAAAAGAGCCCTAAGAATGACTTAAGTTTTTTTAAATAGTAAATTTTGATCTACGAAACAGATTTTAGGTTTGAAAGTATAGTTACATGTGAGGAAGGTTATAGCACCCTCAAAGCACTCATCCAAAGGATGGTACTAGTTTGATATCATGTTATCCATGCCTTGAATATGTTTATAATTTATCGAAATATTTAATATTGAAAATTAATCCCAAAATTACTCCAATAGTTTGGTAGCAATTTAAGATAATTTTCTCACCTTAAGAGTATTCATGGAGACTAGTGTCACATCCTGAAGAGGCTTTTTTATTAGATTTATTAATGTATTTTTGTATAAAAAATAATTAATAAAGCCTTCCAATAGTTTGGTAGGGTTTACTTTGATGCAGATCTCCCAATATTTGGTGAGATTTTATTGTAAAATATTTAAAAAAATTTATTTTGAGAAAATTCATTAAATCTTCTAATAGTTTGGTACGATTTAACTTAAAATGCAATCCTTCATAGTTTGGTAGGATAAAAATTATTTTTCCTTATGAAATCGATTTATGAAATTCTCCAATATTTTGGTATAATCATAAAATTTAAATCCATGAATAATCCTCCAATAGTTTGGTAGGATTCATGAATTTATTTAAAAAGAGAAAGTTTGGTCTTTTTATATATTTTTTAGACTATTTTCCAAAAATAAAATAAATAAAAGAAATTTTACAAAATAAAAAATAATAATAAATTGCTTGAAACAAGAAAAAAATCAATAGCATAAAATAAAAATGAAAATAAAATGGAGTAAAAAAACTTAAAAAATTAAAATCAAATCAAATCAAAAAATAAAAAAAAATAGAAAAAAGAAAACCTGTGATCGGATTAGGTCGATCCATGGGCGACGCATGGATCCTACTTGGGTTAACGTTGACCTAAGCACTTAGAAACGACGTTGTGTTGGGACAATATAAGAGGAGCAAGGTTTGGTTTTTCTTCAATTCCACCCAAGCGCTTATCTCTCTAAGCTAAAATTTTTCTGCCTTATCTCTAAAAAACCTAAGAACATTCAACCAAAAACTAGACAACTCATCGATTTTTGGAAAAAGTTGCTAGAATTTGGTTGAAACGCAATTTAAACATTCAACCCCAAAACCCATATTTTCTAAAAATTTCTAGAAAATCATAGATTTTGCCAAAAATTTAAACTTCAATCCAGAAATCTGAAATCTCAATCACAACACTCCAAACTAAAAACCAAAAATCCAAACACTTTTCAATCACTAGTACCTTAAATCTAGAAACTTCAAAACTAAAATCCCATAAACCCTACAACTCGAAAACTTTTTTTCTCATAATTTTAACACAGAGTCTTTACTCCTAAAAACCGACCATGTCTTTTTTGCGGTATTGTATCCAATTTATAGGCTATTTTGGTAGAAAAAATAGGAATCGGATAGAATCAATCCACGCTTGAATCTTGGGATTAGATTCTATCCACCATGATATTTGGCCTCAGATTTTGTCCACTTATCCAATTTTTTTCAACCTTGAATTGAAATCCGAATTAAAACCCCCTTGATTTTATGGATTGCAAATCTGGTTTCCTTATTTCGATCGCAAATCAAGAAAAGAAAAGGAAAGAAAAGAAAATAAAATAAAAATAAAAATAAAGCTGATAATAATATAATATAATATAATATAATAATATTGTACTAGTAATAATGATAATAATAATAATAATAGTAATAAATAATAATAATACTAAGAATAATAATAGTAGTAATAGCACTAATAATAATAATAATAATAATAATATACATAAAAAAATTGACATCGATTGACCTTGAACACAAATGGGTGTCTACAGCTGTCCCTCTTTACATATCTCTATAAGACAAGGATGGTGCAAAAACCTAGATATCCATTCTGTTTAGCCCAAAAACAAGAGTCAAATTAGTATGCAAAAATGATCAAGACTAAACTATGAATCAAAAAAGTGATATAGACCAAGTCAAGATCAAACAAAAAAGATTAAACCACAAGTTAAGAAAATGATCTAGATCGAGCCAAGATTGAATAACTAGGATTGAATCGCGAGTCAGGAAAACTAACTTGGACTAAATTGAGGTTGAATAACAAGTCTAGAAAAGATCTAGACTAAGCTGAGATCGAACGACTGAGATTGAACCACAAGTCTAGAAAATAACCTAAATTGAGTCAAAATCGAACGATCAAGATTAAACTGCAAGTTTCAAAAATAGTTTGGACTGAGCCAAGGTCAAAATAGGTGACCAGGATTGAACTGCGAGTTAGAAAAATAAAGTGATCTGGACTAAGTCGAGATCAAAATAGGTGGCTGGGACAAACAATGAGTTAAAAAAATAAAATGATCTAGATCGAGCTGAGATTGAAATGAATGACCAGGATTAAACCGTAGGTCTAAAAAATAAAATTTAAATTTTTTAGCCTAAAATCTAAATATTCACAATTTGAAAATTCAAGGGATTGTCAAAAAACTACAAAGACTCGCAAAGTTTCAAAATTGAAAGAGTCCAATACTACAATTTTCACAAAAAATTAGCAATGATTTGAAAATTTGCAAACATTCAAGATTCGCAAAAGTTTTCAGATTCGCATAAATTTTCATATTCGTAAGAATGAAAAATTTGCAAGATCCTAAGTTTCATAAAGGTTCTAGATTCACAGAGGTTTCAGGTTCACAAGAACTTTCAGATTTGTAAGATTCCAAGTTTCACAGAAGTTCTAGATTCGTAAAAGTTTTAGGTTTGCAAAGACTTTCAAACTCGTAAGCAATTCAAAGATTCACAAGAGATTTAGGTTTGCAAGAAATTCAAAGATTCACATTCAAAAGATCCAAAATCTAAAGCTTTATGTTTAAAAAATTTAGGGATTCACATCAAAGATTTTGAGGTTCAAAGGTTTTTGTTTGAAAATTTTCAAGGTCTCACATCCAAAAATTAAAGATTTTCATTCAAAAATTTTAGGATTCACATCTGAAATTTCAAAGACTCACATTTGAAAAATTTTGGGGTTTCACATCCAAAAATTAAAAATTTTCATTCAAGAATTTTAGGATTTACATATGAAATTTCAAAGATTCACATTCGAAAAATTTTGGGGTTTTGCATCCAAAATTTAACGAATCTCATTTGAAAAGCTCTTTTAAATAAAGACTTTATAACTTTAAAAGTTTGGAAAGTTTGTCAACAATACATTCCATTATGAAAGATATTCCTCATTTGAGGATTTAAAAGTAGAAAATTTTCCCCAATCACAGTCAAATTCTTGTATGTGACAAATGTTATGCAAATGCCTTCTAAATGATGCAAATGCCTTCTAAATGATGTAAATGCCACAATCCGGATTCTCACTAAATGTTGCAAATGCCAATGTCCTACTATAATTCAAATGTTCTTTCCATGGTGCAAATGCATGCCCCAATAATGATGTGAATGCAATTATCACAATGTATGTAATAGAAATGTCACCAAATCAAGATCATGAAATTCTAATCATGGTAACAAGGTTCTCAAGACTCCACAATTCCTTCTTAGTTTCTTAGTATTAATAATCTCAAAAAAAATTTTGTCAATTGATCCATGTCATTCTCCTCATCTAGTCACAACTCACAGGTCATGTCAACAAATTTATCACTAAATTCATCATTGGATCACTTTGTTCGCCTTTTTTTAAATCATTTTCTCAAGCTTCTGTAACTTCTTTCATCTTGGATTTCTTTCAATTGAACATAAAAATCTTTTACAAATAGTGTCATTCATTTATTTACCATTATTCTAATTCATGACAAATATGATACATTTCTTTGATTCATTTAGGGGATGTACACTTGGTAAAGAATAAGAGAAACAAATCTTTATTATTGAAAGAAAAATAAGGTATGGTCAAGAACAACTTAAAGATAAATGAAAGAAAAATGTTGCGATTGTGTAAATGGGATATCAACATCTAGAATAATGATTGTTCATACAAATTTGAACTCAAACTCAGAATCCACTTTCAAAAGCACATTCTATCAATATCCTCGATCTTTGAGCCAATCATCATCCTCATTCTTAGGATCATCACATGAAGTTCTTTTTTCAAGTTTTCATCTTTACTTAAACCATCATTTCGAATTTTTAGTTTAAGTCTCCCTTTTTTCTCTTCTCTTTTTTTTTTGCTTTTTATTTATTTTATTTTCTTCTTTTTTGTCTTTTTTTTTCACACCTTTTTCTCATTTTTTCTATTCATTTCTCTTTCCTTTTTATCCATTAGTGACACTTTGATCAAAGTTTCAAACAATCCAATAGCAAATCTATATTAATTCAATTCATGATTCTCCAATTCGAGTATTCACAATCAATCAAAATGGACTTTTAAGGGACATAATGTAGGCTAGGGTGAGAGATTATGAAAGAAATGGATAAAATAGGCCCAAATTGTATTTGAAGGATTATCAAACCAAGAATCATTTTTTTTCATGTGGAGCACATTGGCAATTTGCCCTATCAATTTCTCCTTCATTTTTTCACCTTTTCTCTTTTTTTTCTTTCTTTTTTTATTTTTTTTTCTTTTCATTATTTTTCAAGAAAAATTTGAACACCACAGGGTTTTGCCCTTGAAATCACTAAGGATAAATAAGCTTATAAAACTTTGCCCCCCAGTGTATGGGTGATCCTTGGTTAAGGTTCCTTAAAAGAAATTTTCAACAAGCTCAAATAGGGTAGCAAAAGATAATTTTACTCTTTTGTTGAAGGATAAAAGAAATATGGCCATTTTTCATCTTGAACATGAATACTCAATGAAGAATATTTATTAATCAAGAGTAGACTTGTTAGTGAAAAATTATGAAGACCATGCGTTGCATCACTTTCAAAACTCTTCACTAAATTTATCTTTTTTTTATTCAATGACCCTAATGAATCAACAATCTTTATCTATCAATCAGATCATCATGAATGATGTTTTCAAAATTGAATCTTGAATTATCGTCATAACTGTCTTAACATTCATTATTTGGAATCAAAAAATGGATATAGAAAAAAAGTATAATAAGGTAAAAGTAAATAATGGTGATTCACACAAAAGAAGAATGTCATAAAAATGCATCAAATCTGCCATTTTTATTAAAATAATAAAAAATCAGATAAAATTCAAGTACATAAAAGAGATTTATATTCTTAAAAAATCTTAAAAAGATAAGTAGCTCCAATCAACCTCCCCAAAATCATGCTTGTAGGTGTTAAGTAAAAGGCCTTTATGGATATTTAACTCCCCTAATTCATTGAAGCTAATCAAGTTTGCTCAAATTAAACTTTGCACCTTATACTTAAAAGTAGAGTAGGTTTCTAAGGAGTAACCCACATTCCCATTATGGTAGTCATATGCGACATTAACATTGTACCATTTAGGATAGGTTGGCTTCAATGGTTCCAAAAAGATTAGGGATACTAGGTCATTCTTGACCAATTCTGGAATAGCTCAATATAGGTTATGAGGATAGGATCAATGTAACCTCTCTTTTGTTTGCCCTTGGATCTTTCCAAACTACTCACTTGATTGTTAGGCCTTGGAGCTGGTGTAGTAACAAGATTAAGCCCATATGCAGGTGCTTGAAAAGTCAATTAATAAGGACTTAGAGTGATGTTATTCATGGTTGGGAAATAAAGTGGGTAAGGAACTTATGCAACATTATTGACTATCGGGTAGTAAGCAAGATGAATATATGATGGGTATAGAGCATAACTTCTAAATTTTTGCCCCTCAAAACTCAATGCTTGGTCTTCAACTTCTATCTTCTTAATTATCCCATCTTTCACGGTAGTGCTAGCTTCTTCTTTCTTAAGCTTACCATTTTTATTACATTTTTAATGATCTCACCAGAAATCACCATATCAGCAAAATTTTTAGTCGCATTTCTTATCATTTTCTCATAGTATGGCGATTTTAGAGTACTAACAAATAGCACTATTGTTTCTTTTCCTGTAATGGTGGCTGCACTTGAGCAGTGACATCTGGCCATTTTTGTACATATTTCTTAAACCACTCAGTTTTTTTTTCTTCATACCTTATAATGAAAGACGATCGAGAGCCATATCTATAATATGGGCAGTATTGGTTGATGAAAGATCGAGTCAGATCCTTCCACTATCGTATACGACCTCGATTTAATTGAACGTACCATCTTACAACAAACCCAATTAAACTATATTGAAAAACATGCATGAGCAGTTTCTTATTGCTAGCATGTGCTGCTATTTTACAACAATACATCATGATGTATGTAATGGAACACTTAGTATTATCATACTTCTTAAACTCTAGCACTTTGAACGTTAGAGGTATCATTATGTCTGGTACCAGACAAAGCCCCACAACATCTATGTGTCCATAAAAGTTAATGCCTTCTATAGCCCGCAATCTCTCTTCAATCATACTCATTACCTGATCAATCTTAGGGTCCTCTAAGGATGCAACCATCTATTATTTCACTTTTTCTTTCGCCTTACCCAGATTAGGGAGTTGGACTGGCTTGACTGCTATATTAGTGAATACAGGGTTAGTGTAGCTCTGAACATTTCCTTGACTGGGTGCATAAGGCATTCTCGGGTAGCTGTAACTTGAAAATACGATTTGTTGTGATTGAAAACTTTGAGTGGCTTAGGTCTGATGTGGACTGAAACCTAGAGGATGTAGTGATTCAGTGACTTCATTAGAAATATCTTTCTCTACCGCTTCTCCTTTATTTATCATATCCGTAAACACTATTTTGTATTTTTTTTCTTTTTTTTCTTTCTTTTTTTTTTCTTCTTTCCTTATTCGGTTTAGTTTGACAAAAGTATGAGTCCATTTAATGCACCATCACCAAAAGTCTAAAATCTCAACCACTGTCACCACCGGCAGGTACCTGATACTTTGCCTAACTTGGTAGCGTGGATTTTGGCTTAAAAATTTGGGATTAAAATCTCAAAAAATCTGGGATTTGAATCCCAGAAAGCTCTATAAATAGAGCTCGTTCCCTACAAGAAAAAAGATGAGAGATCGATTAAAAAAAACTGTGAGAGACTTTACAAAAAAAAAGTATTCTACCAAAAAAAAAACATAAAACAAACATCAACAAAAAAAAAAGAGAGAACTCAATCCTCAAGGTAAGGAAACCCAACGCTAGCAAAAAATACAAAAAAAAAAAACACAAACACAAAAATTTTGGCCGAAACTTCCAAGCCAGATCTACGTTGTTTGAAGCCTTTTTTGAAAAACCAGGCTTAGATCTGAACTTAGGAGGCTGTAAGGAATTTTTTGGGAGATTTTTAAATTTTTCGACATCGACAACTACGGTCAGAGCTCACCGATAGTGAGAAACATCGTGGCCATCAAGGCAAACGGTCACTAGCCCTAGATTGATCTGAAAAAAAAAAAAAAAGAGAGAGGAGAGTTTTTTTTTTGGATAGGGGAAGAAATTAAAGAAACTTTTTTTTTTACTTTTATATAGGAGGTTAAACCCAAAACGATATCGTTTCATTTAAATGCCCAAAACGATGTTGTTTCAGCCCCTGATGATCCACGTGTCAACCTGTGACCAGACTTGAGGTTTGCCCACCTGACCCGATGACCCATCCATCCCTCAGCCTTTGACCAGTCCAATCGAATCTTTCTCGAACCGCTAACGTCAAACCACTGACGTCAGACCAAACCGCGCATTGACTGGTCTAGTTCAAGTAAAAAAAATTTTTAATTTTTTTTAGATTTTTTTATATATTATTTTTGTTATTTTAATTATTATTCTTAATATTTATACATGTTAAAATGTTTAAATTTACCAGAATAAATTTTTGTTATTTTATAATAATAATTAATAAAAATCAATGATGAAATATATAATGAAAATTTTTGATAATTTTGAATAAACTTTATAAAATAATTGGTAAAAAATATTATAATTAAATAAAAATAATATAAAAATAATAAAATAAGGAAAAAAAAATTTTATCTGACGATGAGATTCAAAGGTACTTTAAGTAGTGATACCTACGAAATCTCTAGGTGAGAAGATTTTTTTTAAATACTACCAATGTATTAGACTATTTATAAAAAGTTTTCAATATAATAAAAATTTTCTTTTTGTTAATAAAAAATAATTAATATATTAAAATAATAATATTATTATAAATAAGGAAAAAAGAAATTTTATCTAATGATGGGATTCTAAAAGTATTATGAGTGGTGATGCTTTATAAAATCCCTAGGTGAAAAGATTTTTTGAAAACTATTATCAGTGTATTGAAATATTTATAGAAAAACTTCAATATAATAAAAAAAAAATTTTCAAAAATTTAAATTAAAAATTAGAAATTAATAAAAAAATTAATAAAATGTTAAAAAAATAGTATAAAATATGTACATCAACATGGTAACATTATGCATTGCATACACAACATAGCTTTTTTACAAAAAGTAAATTTGAGCCTCCGATGATGAGATTCTAAGGTATTCCGAGAAGCGATGTGTAAGAAATCTTTAGGTAAGAAAATGTTCTTCTAATATTACCAATGTACTGGAACATTTTAAGAATTATTTTGATAAAAAGGTTCTAATTTATTTTTCTTGAATAAAATTTGAGCACTAAAAAATAAAAAAAAATTAAAAAAAAATTTCTAATAAATGAAAAATCAAGGAAAATATTTAAAAAATTATTTTTCAAACATCGAAAATAAGATTGTTTTTATTAAAATCAATGGATAACACATAATTAATTGGTACCGTTTTAAACGGGCGTTGTGGGGGTGCTAATCTTTCCCCACACTTAACCATCCGAACTCAGACTGTTACGCAGACCTTAAAATTATCCTTTTAATTAATTTTAAGATTTCATTGAAATGATATGTTTTAACAGGTGGCTAATCGCACCTAGCCAAAAAAGATTAATGGCTCATTTTTTTATTTTTTTTCAAATTATCGAACGGACACAAAACCGTTACGACATTATCCAAAGCTTCGAGGATTTTGCTTTGTTTCCACTCAAGTACCTCTTGAGCCTTTTTCAACCTTTCAAAACGGTTCACATTATCTTGCTCCCTCTACCTAGCTCGAGCCCGAATATTATATGGATGTTGAGCTATTCTTGCACCTTAGTACCACAATCTAAAATTAGTGATCATGATATGATTTGAAATAAATGAATGCAATGTAATGCAATGCATAAAAACGAAAGAAAGTAGAAAAAATATTTGCCCTTTTAAAGATTTCAACAAAAATTTTTATTGAAAATACCTTTAGGACAAGAATAATATGTAATCTGCATGTATGTCTATGAATATGCATAAAAAGAAAAGAAATAAAAGGTAAAAAAATCAGTTAGTCATCCCAATATAAAATAAAGAATAAACACTACAAAAATAAGCAAAATAACAGCATGACTCTAGGTTTTGGCTTAAGTACAAAGGGTGGAGGGACAAGGCTCTATCTATGGGTTAGGCTTTTAAGGTTAACTATATGTGGCTTAGATTACCTCTAAAAAAGCTCTCAAATTGTTCTTTACATCATTGTCCATCACAGACTAGTAAGGCATCTCGATCCTTGCCCACCATATGCTATAAGCGACAAGGGTTCAATATGAATAGGAGTATTTCGCTAGCACAGAGACATGAAATCTCAAGAAGGCGTAGGTACTTCACTTCTTCTTAAGGGACAGAGCTCGGTGTAGAACTTATGTTATGCACACATATATATAAAATAGATAAATGAATAACTAAACAAATATAAGTAAGGAAAAAAAAGAAAGAGGAAAGAAAAAGCAAATATCAAGTTTATTAGACAAGGCTTGGATAATAAGAAATCGTTTATTAGCCTGACTCTTTGTTGTCCCTAGTGGAGTCACCAAACTATCATAACGTATAAATCCGTAAACCTACTGCTAGATGAGGATTAAGAGAGTCGCCATCAATCTTTTTTGTTTAGGTGTGGTTGGTTACCTGATCGAATCCATCCCCTTTAAAGAGGAGTCCCAAGATTAACTTAAGTATCTTTAAATAGTAGATTCTGATATACAAAATCAGATTTTAGGTTGGGAGTATGGTTACTGTGAGGAAGGTTATAGCACTATCACAGTCCCTATCAGGTTGAGTCAATCCACAAGCGACGTGCAGATCCTACTCAGGTCCATGCAGATCTTGGGCATTTTTAAATGACGTTGTGTTGGGATGGTAAAAAAGGAGCAAGGTTCGATTTTTCCTCAGTTTCACCTAAGTGCTTTTCTTTTTGAGCCGAAATTCCTTTACCTTCTCTCTAAAAAACTCAAGTACATTTAACCAAAAATTGAGTAACTCACCGGTTTCTAGAAAAAGTTGTTAAAATCTGGCCAAAAAATTCAAACTCTACTAGAAAACTCACTGAAAAATTCAAACATTCAATCTTAAAACTCAGATTTTCCAAAAATTTTTAGAAAATCCTAGATTTTTTTAAAAATTTAAACTTCAATCCAAAAATCCGAAATTCTGACCCCAACACTCTAAACCAAAAATAAGAATTCCAAACACCTCTTAATCATTAGTACCTTGAATCCAAAAACATCAAAACTAAAATCCCAAAAACCTTACAACATGAAAAATTTTTTTCCTCAGAATTTTAACATAGAGTCTTTACTCCAAAAAATCAATCATGTCTTTTTCTGCAATATTGTATCCAATTATAGGCTGTTTTGGTAGAAAAATTAGGAATCAAACAGAACTAATCTAGGCTTAAATCCTGGGATTAAATTCTGTCCACCGTGATATTTGACCTCAAATCTTGTCAACTTATCCAATTTGTTTCAACCTTAAATTGAAATATGAATTAAAACACCCTTGATTCAGTGGACTGCAAATCTAGTTTCTTTATTTCGATTGTAGATCAAGAAAAAGAAAGGAAAGGAAAGAAAAATAAAATAAAAATAAAAATAAAGTTGATAATAATAATATAATATACTATACTACACTATACTATACTATAATCTAATATACTATACTATAAAATATAGTACTAGTAATAATGATGATGATAATGATGATGATAATAATAATAGTAATAGTACTAATAGTAATAATATACATAAAAAAATTGACCCCGATTAACTCCGGACACAGATGAATGTCTACAATGTACATCATCAGAAAGACATTTTATCTACATATTGCAAAAACAAAAACAAAAAATGAGACATTTGCATATGCATCACTTGCATTTGCACTTGTATGTACATCATAAGAAAGATATTTATATTAGCATTTACATCATGAAAAGGATATTCACATCTACATCATGAAAAAGAACATTCGCATTTGCATCTTTCGCATCTGTATCATAAGAAAGACATTTATATTTACATCATCTACATCATAACCAAGGCATTCATACTTGAATCATAAAAAAAGACATTTGCATTTGCATATTTTCATTTGCATTATAGAAAATGTATCTATAGGGGCATTTACATGAAAGAAACATTGGCATTTGCATTACGAAAAATGTCACTTGTATTTGTATCAAGGATTCGCATAGGCATTCGCACTCACATCATTTGATAGAAATAGATATTTGTATCATGATTATGTTTATCAACTTTGTAAATATGAGAAAAAAAAGAAATAAAAATATTTTAAGTAGTACAAAAATAGAAAAAAAAAAGAGAGAGAAGAAAAAGTAGAAAGGTTTTAAGAATAAAAGGAAAAGTCCCTTAGTTCGAAAGATAAGAAAAGGAAAAAGTTTGAAAAAAAAAAAAGAAAAAAATAAGAGGAAAAGTTTGAAAAAAAAGGAGAGAAAAATAAAGAAAAAAAGAGAAAAATAAAAGAAACTAAGAAAGAGAAAAAGAAAGGAAAAATAAAAAAAAAAAGGCAAAAAGAAAGAATGAAGTATATCATAAAAAAGAGGATAGAGAAATAAGAAAAAGTGAAAATAGTTTGACAAGAGACCAAAATGTCAAAAATGTATTAAGAGTTGAAAGAAAAATGATCTGTAAAAAATAAAAGGGTTATTGAAAAAATGAATGAAAAAGATGAGATATTTAAGCCCAATCAAGTTGGCACCCAAATCAAACTAAGTCTAGTCTAGCTGACATCTAAATCAAACTAAGCCCAATCAAGCTAACACCCAGATCAAACCAAGCCTAGTCTAGCTGGCACTCAAATCAAACTATGCCTAGTTAAGTTAGCACTTAGATCAAACTAAGCCAAATTTAGTTGGCACATAAACCTAGTCAAGCTAGCATCTAAATCAAACAAAATTCAGATTAACTGACACTTTAAGCCTAGTTTAGCTGACATAGTTGAGATTTTGAACACAGTTTTGTTGGTATTTTAAGCCTAGATTATCTGGCACCTAAGCTAAGTTTAGCTAGCACTTAAATGATATTTAAGTCTAGTCTAATTAGTACCAAAGCTTAGATTAGCTAGTACCTAAGCTTATATTAGTTGGCACTTTAAGCCCAGATTATTTGGTACCAACAGGATTTAATTTCAATTTAATTGGCACCCAGATTTTAAGCTTAATGAAGTTGACATCAGTTAAAAAAAAGGTTGTGATCAAGTTTTCTAAAAACTTACTTGATGATGATATCCGAAGTTTAAGAAATCTTAAAATTTGAATGTTTCTTTTTTTTTTTTACAAGCAAATTTTTAGAAAATAATTTGTAAGTCTTTTGAGCAAAATTTTAAATTTTTGAATAATTTCCAAAGATTTTCAGACAAAACTTTAGATTTTTTTTTACATGATCTTTAAAACATTCGAACATAATTTCTAAAATTTTCGGGTAAAATATTATAAATTTTTAAAGTTTTAATGCCTTTAATTAAGAGGAACATTCAAAGATGTTGATATTTGTAAGACTTTAAGCATAATCTCAAAGATCTTTTAAGCATAATTTGTAAGACTTCTGGGTAAAATATTTTAAAATTTTAAAGTTTCAATACTTTTGATTGAAGAAGCATTCAAAGATTTTGAAATTTGTAAGATCTCTAAGCATAATCCTTAAAATTTTTGGACACAATCTTTAAAACCTCAAGACATAATCAATAAGATTTTCGAATAAAATATTTTAAATTTTCAAAATTTCAATGCTTCTCATTGGTTGAGCATTTAAAGATATCGAGATTTATAAGACTTCCAAATATAATCTCTAAATCCTATGGATACGATTCATTAAGTCTTTTGAGTTAATTTTATAATTTTAATTTTAATTTTAATTTATAATTTTAATTTATTTTAATTTTGAAATTTGTAAAATCTCCAAACATGATTTTTTGTTTTATTTTTAAAAGTTATTGAGTTCATATTTAAAAAAGTTTTTAAATTTGTTTTCAAATGATCAAATTTATTAAAATAAAAAAATCAATAAAAAAATAAAATTAAAAAAACAAAAAAAAAACCTTTTGCAAAACTTTGCAAAATTTTAAATTGTTACTCCAAATAAAATTATTATTTATATTTTTATCATATTCTTGAATTTCCATAATTTACAAAAAAAAAAAACTATAAATACTTAATTTTATTTGATTTGACTTAAATTTATTTAATTTTTGAATTTAATTTTAATTTTTTAGTTTGAACTAATTTAATTAAATTTAATTAAATTAAACTCATGACTTGCTTCAAATAAATTGTTTTTAATCATTTATATAAATTAAAATTTAATCTAATTTAAAATTTAAATTCTAAAATCCAATTTGACTCAATCTCAAATCAAAATTAAATTACTCAGAGCTTGATGACCTAATAAGAATCCAAATCAAATTTTCAAGACTCAATCTTCAATTTTAGGCCCTTTTAAATCCCAATTTCATTTTTCTTTCTTTCTTTATTAAGTAATTGAAATTGAATAATAACTAAAAACAAAGGGAAAACAGGCAATTCGTAGTCGCCGACAGCCACTGCACCAGGGGCAGCTTGCTGCCATAACAAGCCAAATTTGCCCAGTCCCAGCTCCACTACTCTCCCATTCTGAAATTCTGAAAATTTTAGACTGTTTACAAATGGCCAGATTAAAAACCAAGGGAGGCCACCGCCCAGGAGTACCCGAAGGGAATTCAATTTTCCTGCACCCTTGCCTGCACCGAGACCCCATTTGACCGTCTCCACAACCAAGCCCCATTCACAGCACACCCCCACGCACACCACACCCATGGTACCACCAAGCCACCCTTGCCTGCTTCATAGCACCGAGAATCCCTGCAGGATCCATCCTCACAACCAAGCCCCGGCCAAACCCCAGCAACATCAACAACCCATGCTCAACTCAAGCTTTGCGCCCACCCTTGCAACCCAGCCCTCACTAAAACCCCAGCGCCACTTTCTTGACCCACCAGCCTTCACAAGCCCAAAAGCCAACCTTCACAACCCCTACAGGATCCATCCTCACAACCAAGCCCCGGCCAAACCCCCAGCGCCATCAACAACCCACGCTCGGCTCAAGCTTTGCCCGCACCCACGCAACCCAGCCCTCACCAAAACCCCCAGCGCTTCTCCTGACCCACCAGCCTTCACAAGCCCCAAAGCCGGCCTTCACCCACTATCACCGAACCCCGACCAGCCAAAATCCCAGTCTCTCCATCACCATCCTGTTACCCCATATCGAAAACCCAGCAACAATCCATCAACTTCATCACCCAAAAAAATCCACCTAATGCCTGTCTGTCAACCTGTAAAAAAAATCAAGATAAAAAAAACCTCATTCCTTTTAGAGGAAGCAGCAGTCATATGTACACACAGAAAAGGAGAGAACACAAAACACAAACAAAAAAAAAAACGAAATAAGAGGAGAGTCAACTGGATTTCGTGTTTGGGAGGCTTGAAGGAGCTCCAAGACTTGAAATTTGTAGGAGATGAAGATCTGGGGAAGGAAAACGACATAGTAGAAGCCCAGGCCATTTAGTGACGGAGGAGGGGTGTTTTGGGTTTTGAAACCACCCGCTTTCAGCTCAGATCTAGGATGAATCGAAGGTCTTTGGCTAAACGGAGGATGGATTTGGGAAGATGAGGAAGAGAGGAGTCGTTGGCTGGATTTTGGCGGTGAACTGATACCAGTGACCGGCGGTACGCAGCGGTGCGTGCGACAGGCCGTCGCTTAAAATTGGGATTAACGGTGGCTATTTTCTTTTTTCGAAGTTGATAGAATGTTTTTTTTTTTAATGGGAGAAGAAGAAACGAATAGAAAAAGATGGGCTTTTATAGTAAAAGAAAATAAAAGGGTTAGATTACTCACACGGGTACCTAAGTCACGACCCAACCTGGTCGCGCCCGATCCATCCCAGCTGATTTGAACCGGTCTAGATGAACCAGTGCCAGACCGCCCTAAAATTCATGCGAGTCATATCGACCGCCCCTAAACCGGTTGAATTTCACTCAGCACCTGAACCGGCCTAGTGAATCGCTCTTGAACCAAACCGGATCATCTCTGAACTGTTGATCAAGCTTTGATCAATCTTTTTGGGTTTTTTTTTTTATTTTCTTAATTTTTAATTATAATTATATATTTTTTGTTAAGTGTTTATTTGTTTATTTATACACACGTAAATTTTAAATCTTTAAAATAAATAGTAAAAAACAAAAGGGAAAAGGAAACAAGTAAAAAAAAAAAAAATTCTTCGATGATGAGATATTAAAAAATTTTAAATAGTGATTTTATAAAAATTTCTAAGTGATAATATTTTTTTAAAATGCTATCAAAGTATTGGAGTATTTAGTAATATATTCAATATAAAAAGATTTTCATTATTTTTTCTCAATTAAAGAAAAAAAGAAAAATAATAAGAAATAAAAAATGATTTTTTTAGAATATAATTATAATAGTGTATGAATATTATTTACATGAATTAATTTTTGAAAAATAAACACAAGTCTCTGAGGATGAGATTTTAAAGAAATTCAAGTAATGATTCTTTAAAAATTTTTAGGTAAAAAAGATTTATATAAAATAGTGTGAATGTATTGGATCATTTAAAATAATTCTCGATAATGATTTCTTATTTTAGTATAAAAATAACTTTAAAAAATATTATTTAATTTTAAATTATAGATATCGTGTTCTACAATATGCTTACTAAATATAAAATTTGATAATAAATATGAACCGTCAATGATCGGATTTTTAAGAATTTCAAGTAAAGATTTTTAAGAATTTCTTAGATGAGAAAGTTCCCATTAATATTGTTAAAGTATTGGAATATTTTCGAGAATTTGTCAATATGCAAGATTCTTATTTATTTTCAAAAATAAAAAAAAATAAAATTGCTACAATAAAAAATTAAGTAAATTAAAGTTTAAATAACAAAACTAAAGTTTAAATAACGCATAATTAATTGGTATTGTTTTAAATAGGCAATGTGGGGGTGCTAATCATTCTCCATGTATAACCGACTCTTGAACCTAAACTGCTTTCATAGATCTCAAAAATTATCTTTCTAATAAATTTTAAATTTTATTAAAAAGATAAGTTTTAATAGATGGCCAATTACACCTAACCAAAAAAGATTGGTGGTGACTTTTTCTTTTGTTTTCAAATTCATTGAGCAGCCCTATAAAATCGTTGTGACGATCAAGCTTAGACTAAAGCAAATAATGAAATACATAAGTCAAAAATTGAGTTAAAAATGTACCTTTCTTGGGGATTGCAACCTTCATGAATTTTTTGACCACCTCAGGGTCCTTAGAAAGGTTTTTGTTAAAGTCATACTCAAAATTGATAAAGAAACAATCCAAGTTAGGTTGAAGCTCAGACATTACTGTGGAGGAGGAGGCATTGGTCTTTTTTTTTTTTTTGGAGAAGAAGCTTTCTAACTTGCTATCACTTTTTACTTTTGTTTGCCTTTGGAAGTAGATGATGCTTGAACTAAAGAGCTTGGGGCTTGAAGAATAGGTGGGTCTATTATTTTGATGGCCCCTCAAAGGAGCTTTAAGTTGAAATGGCTACTTCTTTCCTTTCTTTAGCCTTGGTGCATGTGTGAATGAAGCAAAGTCAATTTTTTTGGATGGCTTGGCAATGCCAGATATATCTATATAATGAGCTAAATGTTAGGAAAAATTTACCAAAGTAAATGGTTTGTGAGGTTGCCTTGGACCTACCCCAATATTGGTCTCTTTGACTATATCAGGGGAGGTCAACTCATGGCATCAACTACTAGCTCTCCTCTATAGGTGAACTCTAAAATTTTATCTCGAGTAAGGAGGTTAGTGATCACCAATAGAATAGGATCATTTTCATATATGCTAGGCTCATTTATTATCTTTTATACCATGGGTTTCCTCTAATCATCCTTCTTCTCGATGCAAAGGAATAACAGCTTCTAACTCTTTATTAAGCTCAAACAATCTAAGAAGACTTTTTTAGTTGGTTGAGCTATAACGTAAAACTAGCTTTTATCATAGGAGTGCTTCTTGACTACAAACAAAGGGATGGTAGGAAAAATATCTAAATTTATACAAAGAATAGTGAAATTTATTATGTATCGAAAAAAATTTAGAGTGAGTTGAGTGATAGTCAAATTGTAAGAATTAAAAGGTTTAATAATGAAAAATGTAAAAAGAACCTTAGACCAGCCATTATTGGGTCCTAATACACCTAGATCTGGTTATCTTGTAAAGGAAAAATGACCCGATCCTTGATGGTTGACTTTAGTACACTGTATCCCTTCTTTGAAAGGTTAAAGTTGACCCTTAAAGATCAGGCATGATGTATAGCGTACATGTTAGGGTAGTCCCCAAGATTACTCCTACCTTTCAAGCTCTTCATCACATCTTTAGGGACTGAACTTAAGCTACAAGAAATATAAAAATGAATTTAAACTAAGGTTTTTAAATTTGAGGAGACCTCTTCTTCCCTTTCACCTCTTTTTTTAGCCTGGTTAGACCCTTTTTCCTACTATTTGTCAAAACCCTCATCACCTTTAGAATCTTTATTCTCAAAAGGTTTAGATACTAGATGAGCAGGATTCCACGCCTAAGCAATAATTGAAACCACCATGATGTTAGAAGAATAAATAAGTGTAAAGAGATTCCTTAGATAATGGGGAAAACTCAAGGATAGGAGTTGAGATTAGATTAGAAGGCTAGTGGGAAAAATTAGAACAAATAGAAGAAGGGGTTGAACAAAGAGAGGGAATAAAAGAAGAAAAAGGAATGAGGAGCTAGACTAACTTCAGACATTAGAGCTATAGGGTTTTCAAGCTCTAAGTCAATTGTAGTTGCTAGAAGCTTTTTCACCTTATCATGGACCTACTCTCTTTTAGCACAAGCATTATCCTTGACTCACTTCTGGTCTTATTTTGACATCATGTTCAACCAAATGGCATTTTTATAATAGTCCCTTCTTTCAATCATTTGTTGCCCAACCTTTGAGTTGACTTCCCCTTTTTTTCATCTTATAACTCTCTAAACTACAATCCTTATAATCAAAACAAGACATGATAAAAAAAACAAAGGGAAAACAAACATACTGATGAAAAAAAAAAAAAATCGGTTAAAGGAAGCTAAAAAATTTTAGGTCGATTAAATTAGACTGGTTTGAGAGTAAAATGGTTGTAAAGTAAAAAATAAAGGCCTCAGAGGGCCTTTTCTATAGCCAATATATAGCCAATACAGATATCTGATGAACGTTTCATATCGTGCTATGTGTCCCAAATCTAACCAGGGATGATCCCTTACATTCCTAGTTTGGGTTTTTTTATCATCCAATTTTTTTTCTCTTTAATAAATGAAACTTTCAGACAACAAAGGGGTAAATCAATTAGTCCACCTATTTAGACTGATCAGATTGATAAAAAACCCATATCAGATTAGCCAAATTGATCAAACACCATTTCAATCTTATGTTAAACTAGAAAATCAAATTCCAACACCAAGAAAAAACACAAGTTCTACATCTGTCCACATCACATCAGACACATAAACCACATCAGCAATTACTCACAAGCTCACTCGATCCAACCTTTGCCTACCCTGACATTGGTTCACTTACCTCGATAACCCTAGGATGGATCAATTAAGTGTATAATTCAAAACCCACATTCAAGGTTAAGCTCAATACCATCGAGCACACATCAGGTAAGTACATATCAAATCAACCAAATCTACACTTAATAGTCTAATACTCATATTGCATGGTAGGGGAACAAAATATTAGTGGTATTTTTGGGTCCAAAAGACAAAAATGATCTTTTGATTGATAATCCGTAAGTGCACAAAATCAACGAGTAATATAATTAATTAGAGTATCATTCTCACAAAATTTATCTATATGAAAGAATCAAGTATTGAAATTTAATCACCTTTTCTTATTATCAAAAAATTCAATTAAAAATATAATATTAACTAATCAAATTAAACCTAGAACATGCAATCAAATATAAACCAATCTAAAAAAAAGTAAAAAAAATCTAAATAACCCTAAATTAGCAAAACCGAATGCAATAAAACAAATTATATTCAAACCGAAACTAATCCTAGCATAAAGCACTAAACTAAAATCCTAAATAGCTTTTAAATCATGCAATAAAACTAAATTAACCACTAAACATGAAATCAAATCAAAACAAGACAAAACAAAAATTAAATGAAACCAATATGCAAAAGCCAAAACTAATAAAAGCCTAAATTTATGCAAAGATGCCAACTCTAATTAAGGAACTCTAAACTGAATAGAATATAAATTAAATAAATGAAAATTCAACTAAATATTAACTTAAAAATAAAATAGAAAACTGGTTTTTAAACAATTAATCACTAAATCGAATGAAAACATGCAACAAATAATGCAATTAAACAAAACTAAAACCCTAAACATGCAATCTAACAAAGCAAGTGAAATCCAATTGTAAATCTAGTCTAATTACTTAAACCGACTGTTTTAAAGATAAATTAAACATGCAATTGCAAGATTTAACTAAATAGAAAATGAACCAAATCAATTAAGTAATGAAACACAATAGGTATGTACTAAGAAGCAAAATTGAATGGTAAAACATAAGCCAAGAACATGAAACTAAATCCGTTTTAACAAGATAGCTAAATTGAATGTAAATAAACTTGAAACCGATTGGAAATTACTCTAATAGCTAAATGGAATGTAAATAAACTTGAAACTAGTAAAACTTTATTAAATTAAAAATTTGAAAAAAAATGCATCAATTGAAAGTTAAAAGAGCAAAAAACTAAAGAACCAAAAAAGCTTAAAATCAAAAATTAAAAACAAGAAAACTAAAATTGCTAAGGTTGGTTTGTCATGCCAACCGTTATACATATTTCCTAACTCTTAAATCATGCATTTATAGGCTTTAAAATCCCCTAAAGTGTTCGGCAAAAGATGGGATTCCAAAAAGTTTTCTCCCAATTTCAATTGGACTTGAACTCTTCAATCCAAGAATGCTTTTAGTTTTTCACTTCAATAATGATTCTTCATAAAAAAGTTTATAGACCATACTTTGTCTTCCATACCATAATCTTCATCCTCAATATGTAGCAACTCACATCATAATGAAAGAATGCATAGCCGAACATAATATACCATGAAAATACATTCAGCCAAACTTATATCCTCTTCAAGAAACACACTTTGCATTGCACCAATCTTGATCTCCTTTTGATAGTTACGGCATTGCTTGAATTCTTGAAGGAAATTGGAGTTTCAGTCCATATAGACTTTTTCTTAATTGCCACTCATAAAAGAATAAAATTTTAACTCTTCAAGCAATCCATGTTAGATCTCATGCAATCACTACAAAATTTTTTTCGTATACTGACATATGGTTATACTAACGGTCAAATTGCGTCAGTAAAAAAGACTTTTACTGATGAATTTTTAATACCGTCAGAATATACCATACCTTTACCAACACTTTATACAACAGTCGGTATAGATAAACTTTTTTTTACTATATATAACTATCCGTCAGTATAAGTATGCTATATACTGAAACTTATCTATATTGACGGTCAAATTATGTAAGTAAAAAGCATCTATACTAATAAATTTTTGTTATTATTAGTATAGACAGAGTGCCTATACCAACACTTTGTAAATCTATCGATATAAGTAAACTTTTTCTGACAATAAATAAATATCTGCTAATATAAATATGTTATAAATTAATGGTTATAATAACCATCAGTATAAGTTAAAAAATATTTATGCCTAATTTCTTTTTTAAAAAATATTAATTCATAATATTTCCCTCTAATAAAATTTTTTAAAAACTATAATTGGATAAAGTTTGTAACTTAATTAATTTTAAATGATAATAAGTTTTAAATAAAATTTGTAAGTCTTATATTAATTAATAAATTTAAAATTAAATATTAGACTAAATTTTTTTTAAACTTTAAATATTATATTATTTGGTTTCAATTAATACTTTAGTTTTAATATGGTTTCATAAAATTTTAAAGTCATTCTAGATCGAAAGTCAAATTATAAATAATCTACATATATAGTAGTATTTATCTTCATATGAATAGTTTTCTATATTATTTGTAAAATTTTTTTTATAGAATAATATTTATCATTCACTGTATTAGCAGTTTGAGATTTTAATGTTTAATAAAGGAGAATGACTATTAAAAATGATCACAAGGCATTTGACCTAAAAAAATGCCTTCAATTTTTTATAAGGGAATATTCAAGGCGTTTTCTAGGCAAAAACGCCTTGAACATTCCAAAAAAAAAAAAGTCCTGGGATTATTGAAGGCATTTTTGACAGAAAACATCTTGAATAATCCCCTTTAAATGAATAATTTATGGATTATTAAAGGTATTTTTGACAAAAAAATGCCTTGAATAATCCATGAATTATTCAAGGATAAATTATTTAAGGCATTTTTAGCTAGAAATACCTTTAATTATCCATGAATTATTCAATAACCTCATTCAATATTTTGTAAGGGATTATTCAAGGCATTTTCTGGCTAAAAACACCTTCAATAATCCCATCATAAAAATTGAAGGGGATTATTCAAGGTTTTTTTGGCCATAAACTCCTAAATCGATCCCATTCAATTTTTTCTAAGAGATTATTTAAGGTATTTTCTCACAAAAAATACCTTGAATAATCCCTAAAAAAATGGAAAAAGATTACTAAAGGAGTTTTTAGGCAAAAAAGCCTTCAATAATTCACTCATAAAAATTTAAGAGGATTATTCAAGGCATTTTTTGCTAGAAATACCTTTAATTTAAGCCATTTAACTTGACTAAAAAATAGGGAAATAGCCGTTACCATTTTAAAAAGCATGTCTAGAAATGAATGCAAGTTAGTTGTAGGTTTATGCCCAGAAAACATTTGGTCTATATATGTGATGCTACGAATTACATTTTGGAATTTATATTACGAACATTGTAGTATTTCAATAAATTGACCACACATAAGAATTTATAACTAATAACATTGCCATATAAATATATTTTTTTCAAATAATCATACTCAATATATGTGTATTCATATAAGTTGCCAATTGATATAAAACAAATATATACCAATAATATTAAACCAATACTCCAATCTAGAAACTTAAATTATCCATTCAACATGTCATGGTAAAAACATTATACAAAATGAAATGCAGATATTTACACCCAACCAACAATCTCCAACCTCAAAGTATAACGAACGATAATACATACTCAGCCCACTTTTTATGAATTTTATTAAGTTCGTTAATCGTGAAGCTTCATTTACTCTCCCACTATAAAAAAAATTAAAAGTAAATATTAATAAATGAGAACATAATTTAGCTTTTTTTTTTTAAATATTACGATTGTCTAAAATTAATACTAACCTTGAATGGTGTGGTCATAAAATCATATAAAACTATCTTCCTTATAAAATGAAGGATATAATATTCACATTCAGTATATCCTTGTTGACGAGGTATTTGAAAAATAAATTTAGTGGGTTTAGGAAATATTTATCTAAACAAACTTAGCATAAAAGAATAAATTTCACATTTACCAATAATGACGCCTAATTTATCTTTGCTTTCTTATCAACTGCAGACATTCTCCTAAATTAAACAAAAAGAAGTACTTAATACGAAAATAAAAGTAATTATGAAGAAATACAAGATAAGAATATAACATGTAATACCTCTTTGTAAAATTTTGAATATTAGAGTTAGGCTTCATCATTAGTTGAGCGAAATTAAATAAGTATGGCATTAAGGAATTGGTATTAATCACAATAAGCTACCAATGATGATTGCAGAATAATAAAAATGATATACTCAGATTAGGCATCATTTCAGATTCGGGTAAGGTTGGAATAATTATTTGTATGAATATAACTTATGTAGTATTATACGGGACCAAAAAATAATTAACCAATTTTTGCAAGCATTGACCCACATGACAACCATGAAAAATGATAGTGCCACTCTTCTCACTAATGAAATTTGGGTCAATGAATATGACTCTATGGGTCATTTGTCTCGCCTTGATCTCTCTATATAGGAAACTGCACAATAACAATCAATAATACTAGTTAGTAATACATCATAATATAGATGAATACATATTGACTTTGCATATTTAAATTTATAAGCTAACCTCATATAGACAACAATATCAACGGTAGATATTTCATCTGGGGTACAAAATTCTTTAATCTCAAGGTTCGCAAGGTAAGTAACTAATGGATGATCAAATAACCCACCTCGGACTCAATGGTAATGTAGTTTCTTTCGAATAAATGATCAAGTAAATAATTAAATAATACATTAATGGCAGCCTGAGCAAAGGTTATCCTTTAAGTCCCAACATCTTGTTACAATATATAATGAAATATAAGTATTAAAACCAAATCAATAAATATAATAAATAAATAAATATTAAGTGAATAAACAAAATCATACTTCATGACTAGTATCGAAGGTTGGGTTTCTTGCCTGACTTGCAACAGAAGCTTATCCTAGCTAGATGATGCTATCTAACTAGCCTATAGGCATGCTAAGTTGTATTGCTGCGAACATCACCTCCAAAGTTACGATTCATTGCTGTTGATCATTCAAGCATTGCTCTTGGTCATCAAGTCTTTGTTGTTGTTGCTTAATGATTGCTTCATATTGTTCATTTGTCATTTAAAGGGTTTTAGGTTGATTACTAAAGATTTTTTATGGCAACACAAATCTACCAACCTCTTGAATTCGACCATGTCTTTCTTTCACTCTTAATGCTAAAGACAAATGATCTTCACTATAATAGGTTACCAGTTCACCAGATTTAATTTTAGTAACAAAATCATCCTGAAAGACAATAATAAGATGGGTCGTAACAACAAGTCTATACAAGTGTAGAGTCATGCATATAAGTATAAAGCCAATCATAGTTGATATAATGAGTAGTTATACATATAATCTTTTTAGCCATTTTTTCGATTGCTTCATCTAAAAATGATGTATACTTCCACATATGTCCTTGTTTCCATACATTTCATCTAGAAACTTCAATGCTAAAGCTAGATGATTCCTAATAAATTAACATTATATAAGATTAGAATCTATTAAATGAATGGTCAAAAAATTCATTTATGAGTATAAAACATGTGTATGAATACTTACAAGCTCATACTTGACATTTGCATAACCTTTTCTCGATGTTCGATGGTGATATACTTGTTTGGCCTGAATATTCCTTTGTTATTATTTGATTTTCTAGAAAAGAAAGAAACTACGTAAATCACATATTAAGATATTGATAATATTACATAAAATCTTATAAACAATTTTTTGTAATGCGTATGTATACTGAGAATTCTTCTGATAGCTGATTCTGAATAAAATTCATCCAATCTTGATAACTTATAACATTTGAATATGACGAAGGTGGAACAGTCAAAACATCACCATGATCAATGAATGGTAAATTGTATTGGGTTATCAATTTGCTTTTAAAGTCTCTGATTACTTTTCTAGCTGATGCAACACAAGCTTTTTACACTTAATTGGGATGTTGAACTGTTCCTAATAAATTTAACACAATTAGTATAAATACATTGAATTTCAATTAAATGATCATTGAATAAATTTTACGAAATAGTTGAATAAACATACCACAACCAACTCCCATATACGATCCTTTAGATCATCAAAGACTCGTCTCCAATTATGGTGTGTAATAGAAATGCTATTACGGATGACCACTTAATTTGACTAGCCAACTTGGCTGCTTCATCAGACACAGACTGCCCACTTTGATTGAAGTCGACATGAATTTTTATCTCAGTCACTTGAATTTGTTTATTTCATCCCCTTACTTTTTTTTTTTCACTACAGGTATATATTCTTCATGTTCAGTAGTAGGAGAAGTATGTTGTTTGGATTTCATAATACTTACGATTTTGATCATAATTATATGAAATAAACTAAACTATTTCTTTAAATTTCACACAGTACATAATAATCATGCTACAATAACTACACCAATATACATAAAACATCTTTAAACCAATAATATTTTACGAAGTAAAAGCCCCAATAATATTTTACGAGTAAAAGCCATACTGTGATTCTCACATTAAATAAGAGTTTCATGCAAAACAAATGATGAGTAAAAAAATACACATAATTTTTACAAAATACCATTTGGTAAACCATAATATTTAAACCAAACTACAAAGAAACACCATATATACAATGAAGTGAGATTGGACAACTAGGGTGATGGTGGAATGAATAATATATATGTATATATATAAAGTAAGGAATGAAAGAACTACCTATATTAAAGAATATAAATAATACAAAAAATAAATAAAATAAGGACATACCAGTAAAAAGAGAGGTGCAACAAGGTTCAATTGTTGAAGGTTGGCGGTGACGAAAGAGATAAAGAAACCAAAAGGCAAACTAAATGGGTTTAGGGGTTTTGGTTTGGTTGTAATGCAGTTTTTAATAATTCTCTGTAATAATAGTTTGGGATTCCAAATATCAAGATAGGGGAATAAATTTTAAAAATGATCAATAACGACATTTTACCAAAACCAATGCCTTTAATTTTTTGTAAGGGAATGTTCAAGGCATTTTTTTAAGCAAAAATGCCTGAATAATTCCAATAAAAAAATCATGGATTATTGGAGGTATTTTTTATAGAAGACGCTTCGATTAAGCCCCTTTAAAAATTTTGAGGGGATTATTAAAGCTGTTTTTTGCCAAAAACATCTTCAATAATCTAGAAATTATTCAAGGTATTTTTTGCCAGAAATGCTTTCAATAACCCTATTTAATTTTTTGTTAGGGATTAGTCAAGCTGTTTTCTAGGCAAAAATGCCTTAAATAATCTCCTTATAAACGCCCAAAGGGGATTATTCAAGGTATTTTATCATAAAAATGTCTTAAATAATCTCAAAAAATGGGAGGGGATTATTGAATGTGTTTTTGGTACAAAACACCTTAAATAATGCCTTTCAAAAAATTAGAGCGGATTATTAAAGGTGTTTTTGGCTGAAAATGCCTTCAATAACCCCATTCAATATTTTGTTAGGGATTATTTAAGGTATTTTTTGGATAAAAATACCTTCAATAATCTCATCATAAACGCCTAAAGAGGATTATTTAAGGCATTTTATCCAAAAAAACCTAGAATGATTCCAAAAAAAAAAAAGAAAAGGGATCATTGAATGCGTTTTTAACAAAAAATACCTTCAATAATCCGAGATTTATACAAGGCGTTATTGGCTAAAAACATCTTCAATACCCCGATTCAATATTTTATTAGAGATTATTCAAGACATTTTTCTAGGTAAAAACGCCTTCAATAATCTCGTCATAAATGCCTATAGTGGATTATTTAAGGTATTTTATCACAAAAACACCTAGAATGATAAAAAAAAAGAGATTATTAAAGATATTTTTTGACAGAAAATGCCTCGAATAATCCCCTTTAAAAAATTAGAGGGGATTATTCAAGGTTTTTTGACCAAAAATGCCTTCAATAATCTACGATTTATTCAAGGTGTTATATGTTAGAAACGCCTTCAATAACCCCATTCAATATTTTGTTAGGGATTATTCAAGGCATATTTTGGGCAAAAATGCCTTCAATAATCTTGTCATACTGAAGGCGATTATTTAAGGCTTTTTATCACAAAAATGCCTAGAATGATAAAAAAAAATGGGAAGGGATTATTGAAGGCATTTTTGGCAGAAAATACCTCAAATAATCCTCTCTAAAAAATTAGAGGGGATTATTGAAGGCATTTTTGACCAAAAATGCCTTCAATAATTCAAGATTTATTCATGTCGTTATTGGCCAGAAACACCTTCAATAACCCCATTCAATATTTTGTTAGGGATTATTCAAGGTATTTTCTAGATAAAAACACCTTTAATAATCTCGTCATTAACTCCTGAAGAGGATTATTCAAGGCATTTTTCATAAAAAAGCCTAGAATGATATAAAAAAAAAAAAGATTGTTGAAGACATTTTTGGTAGAAAATACCTCGAATAATTCCCTCTAAACAATTGGAAAGGATTATTCAAGGCATGTTTAGCCAAAATGCCTTAAATAATCCAAGATTTATTCAATGTGTTTTTGGCTAGAACCATCTTCAATAACCCCATTCAAAATTTTGTTAAGGATTATTCAAGGCTTTTTTTTAGGCAAAAACACCTTTAATAATCTCATCATAAACGGGTGAAGAGGATTATTCGAGACATTTTATCACAAAAATGCCTAGAATGATCTAAAAAAAAAAGGAAGGGAATTATTGAAGGCATTTTTGGTAGAAAATGCCTAGAATAATCCTTTCTAAAAAATTGGAGGGATTATTTAAGGTGTTTTTGGTAAAAAATACCTTGACTAATTCGCTAAAAAAATATGTTTAGATTATTACACCTTTAATAACTCTATTCAATTTTTTTGTAAGGGATTATTCAAGGTATTTTTTTTGGGTTAAAATGCCTTAATTAATCCCTTCATAAAAAATGAAAGGGATTATTGAAGGCATTTTTGACAAAAAACTCCTTCAATAATCCCCTAATAAAAATTGAAGGGGATTATTCAAGACGTTTTTTTACCTCAAATGCCATGAATAACCAGATGCCAAGATTTTTAAGAGATCATTCAAGGTGTTTTTTGGCAAAAGATGCTTTCAACAATCCATCGTCCTTACTTTGTATTCCTACATCTTGGGAATGAAAACCTTTTAAAAAAATCTAAATTTATTAAAACAAAAGTAGTGAAAGTTCTGTTCCCACCATCTTTACCTTGCCTTTCAATCCTTACCTCGCCTGAAGCTTATCTCGTCTCACTCTCCATCAACTTTGATCTTTTTAACTTTTAAGCTAAAATCCTTGTTTAAATTTTCAAGCTTTAAAACTTTGTCCTTTTGCGATTGTGAGTTATTTCAAATACTTTTGTTTTTGTTTTGAGCTACTTTCCTTCTATCCTTTGCCTCTATCTTGCTTATTCAATCGAAACTGATTTTGGTTGTGCTTATCTTGAAAATACATAAGTTTAATTATAAAGGTTTGTTTGAAATATTATTTTTAATGAAAATGTGACATTATGCTTGCCTAGTCAAATTTTATTTAAGGCTAAAATTAAATGCTATTGTTTTAATTTAAGTTTTTAAATTAAATATAATTTTATTACTAGGGCAAATCATCTTACATTATATGGATAAAGCATGGATAAATCTCACATTAAGAGCTAGTGAAAAATACATAAAAAGAGTCACTAGTTTAGACTTTGCCTTTGCATTATCATTTGAAGATGGAAAATTTTGGTGTCCTTGTGTTAAATGTGTCAACACATTTAGAGTTGGTAGGAAAGATGCATTTGATCACATAATATGTAATGGTTTTCTTAAAAGATATGTTTGATAGGTATTTCATGGAAAGGTCTTGGATGTATGTTTACCTACTGGAATAACTAATGACGAAAAAAGAGGACTAGGTCCTGACATTCATGATTTATTACATGATATGATGGTTGAAAGAGCTATGAATGTTTATGTGGGTAACATATAAACTAGAGATACTAGTCGAGAGCAACACCATGGTCATAGAGTTGATAGTGACAAGTTTTATAGTTTACTTAAAGATGCAGAGGAGAAACTATATCCAAATTGCAAAAACTTAATAAAGTTTTCCTTTGTAATCTATTTATTCCACATTAAGTGTTTTAATGGTTGGACAAATAAATCTTTCAATACATTGTTAGAGGTTTTAAAACTTGCTCTTCTAGAGAGTAATACATTGCCAGGGTCTTATCAAGAATTGAAAAAGATAATTTTTGCCTTAAGTTTGGGATATGAAAAAAATCCATGCTTGTCCTAATGATTGTATGTTGTTTTGGAAAGATGAGGCAAATGAAGAAATATGTTCAAAGTATGGTGCTTCGAGGTGGAAAGAGAGCTTGATTGATATAAAAAATGATCGCCAAGATATAAAGTGAAAAAAAAAATTACTAAGATTTTGCATTGGTTTCCTTTAATTCCAAGACTACAAAGGTTATTCATGTCTTCAAAAATTGCTCCCTTGATAACTTGGCATGAATATGAGCATATTAAAGATGGATGTGTAAGACATCCTATAGATTTTCTAGCTTGAAAAGAATTAGATTCTCGATATCCTGAGTTTTCCTTTAACCCTCGTAATATTTGCTTGGGATTGGCTTCTGATGGCTTTAACCCTTTCAAAGCTATGAGTATGACACATAGCACGTGGCCTGTTTTATTGATACCTTATAACTTGCCCTATACATATGCATGAAACAACCAAACTTTATTCTTTCCCTTTTTATTCTTGGTCTAAAAGATCCTGAAAACAATATAGATATATACCTACAACCTTTGGTAGAAGAGTTGCAGGAACTTTGGAAAGCTAGTGTTTAGACTTTTGATGCTTCAAAAAATTGAAACTTTCAATTGTGTGTAGCATTAATTTGGACCATTAATGACTTCCCTATATATACTAATTTGTCTAAGTGGAGTACTAAGGGAAAGTATGCATGTTCTTACTGTGGATTTGATACTGCATCTAAGTGGTTACAACATGACATAAAGTATTGTCACATGTGCCATCATAAGTGGTTACAATCTAATCATAGGTTTCAAAATGATAAAAACTCATTTGATGTGACTTGAAAATTTAAAAGTGCTTATTCACCACCATCTAAGAGTGAAGTGTTGAGATAGTTCGAAGAATGGAATTGTAATAAAGATGGGCCATGGAAGA
This sequence comes from Durio zibethinus, assembly GCF_047325235.1. Taxonomy (NCBI): domain Eukaryota; kingdom Viridiplantae; phylum Streptophyta; class Magnoliopsida; order Malvales; family Malvaceae; genus Durio; species Durio zibethinus. Next base: position 10,678,101 of record NC_143180.1, on the reverse strand, counting down.
AGAAGAGTATTTTGTTCACATTATCTCATTAGAAACATCTTCTATTGCGTCATAATCTTGATGTGATGTATATAAAAAAGAATGTTTGTGATAACATTCTTGGTATATTGATTAGGCAAGAAGAAAAGTTAAAAGATAAGAACAAAGCATAACTTGACCTTATAGAAATGGGTATAAGGAGTCTTCTTCACCCAAAGACTCATCCTGGCACTAAAACCCAATACTTGCCTCAAGCTTCATGTCAAAAGAGATTAATTGAAAAAGATTCTTTTTTAAAGATTTTTAACGAAATGAAAACTCTGGATGAATACTCTTCAAATATCTCACGTTGTTCAAAAGTTATGATTGTCATATTTTAATGCAAGAGTTTTTTCCTATAGCAATATGATGGTCTTTACCTAATAAAGTATACTTGATTCTTATTGATTTATGTACCTTTTTTAAAAAACTTTATTCTAAAGTTCTCAAATAACATAAGCTTGAATTACTTGAGTCTCAGGCTGCATCAATTTTATGTCAAATGGAAAAGATTTTTCCTTCATCTTTTTTCACAATAATGGTATATTTAGTTATCCATTTGGCAAATGAAGTAAAAATTACAAGTCCAATCATTTATCAGTGAATGTATCCTACTTAAGAGGTATATATTAAAGTGTTATAGATTTTTTTACTTGAATTTCATATAGGATGTTTGCTAATGATCTTTTCTATTGAACTTTAATTTATATAGGTTTCTTCTTACTCTTAAATCATATGTGCACAATAGAGCTTGTCCGAAAGGTTCAATTGTAGAAGGGTACTTAGTAAATGAGTGCATAACTTTTTGTTCAAGATACTTTGATGGGATAAAAACTATTTTTAATTGACCCATCCGAAATAAAGACAAGAATCCCTTTGTAAAGGAAGAAATATCCATTCTTTCTAGTATAGGAAGACCATTGGGAACATTAAAACATAAAGGCACATGACAGATCATGGTCTAACTGATAATGTTAGAAAATACATTGGTTATATCGTTAATAGTTTTAGATTTTATACCAAGGCATATAACAGATACTTGAAAACTCAAAACAGTGGGGTTGTTGTAACAACCAAGATGATGAGTTATGCATGTACAAGAGATGCACAACCTATTGTGGGGAAAGTTAATTATTATGGGGTTTTAAAAAACATCATTCAGTTAAATTATACTAGTAGAATGAAAGCTATGTTATTTAAATGTGATTGGATTGATATAAATAGAGGTTGCGAAAGGGATAAATTTAGTTTCACTCACGAATTTTTCACATCTAGCTCATAGTGGAACTAATTTAGTTCATGATTGTTTTATCTTGGCATTATAAGCTAATAAAGTTTTTTATGTGAAGGATGAAAGACATAATGGTTGGGTTCTTGTCAAGCATGCAAAACTTAGAGATATATTTGATATGGGTGATCAATCATCCTTATATAGAGAGCAAAACAATGGAGAAATCCAAGTTGAATTTGATGACACACATGGTACTTCAAATTGGGTTAGAAAAGAAGTTGATGATGAAGGAATAGGGGTCACACTAGAGTTGAAAAATGAGCATATAGAAGAAGATCCCATAGATGAACATAATGGGGAAGACTTTTTTAATTCTATGTAATAGTCTAAATTATTTTTAAGGTTTTACAACGTAAGATATAGTTCACTAATATTTTGTTTTTGTGTTACTAGCTTGAATTACTTAATTTTGTGTGATCATATAATATATTAAATTATACTCTATGCTTTATATGGTTTGCCACTATCAAGTTCTCTATTATATTGTACTTAGTATATTTTGTGTATTATTAGACTTGAGATAGCAAAGCATAGACGATTGAATATCAATAGGGCAAATTGTGCCTTTAGTTCTCAACTGCAAACACAATTTGAAGAACAACATGTGGCTGTAGATCCAAAAGCCTCACAACATGAGCCTCTGTAAGAATCTCGAGAACTAATTTCTCAATCTATAAATAATGAAGATCAAGATGAACAAGCTGAACAAAATTCAAGTATAAAAACACTATATTTTGTTAGTACAAATCTTTATGTATTATAATATTGTACAATTACAATTTTTAATGAATTTAATTACTTTCTTTACATGTAATTTTTCTATGTAGGAAATGTTCAACATAAAAAAGCTTGAAGTCCTACATGTATGGCTGATTTTAGGATTTGAAAAAATGAGAGCATGTTGTTGTTAAGGTTAATGATGATGCTATACCTATCGGTGATGAATCTTGCTCTTTAACTAAATTCATTGGTAGCATGGTGAGAATGCCTAGCTTTGCACCAATTAATTATACAAATTAGCATGAAATGTCGGATAATAGGAAGGGAAAATTTTGAAAAACATTAAGGTATCAATATGATAATGTTTTAGTTGCTAGCTAATGCCATGACAATAATCTTTTAGTTTTTAGTTAATAGTAGCAATTCATATAATATATACTAACATTTTCTTTCCAATTACCTTTTTCAAATTGTAGTGAAAGTTTGAATTTCATAAATCTGAATCTGATGAGCTCGTTGATGAAGAAATATTTCAAAAATTTAAGTTATGGGCACTAAAAAACATGGGTACTAAATGGAGACAATGGAAGAACGAATTGAAGTCTAACTTTTATGATGAACATAAGACACTAGAGGAAATGGCTACAAAGGTTGATGATTCTTGAGTAGACAAAAGTCAATTCCTTTTTCTTATTGCACATTGGCTGACTAATAAAGTGAAGGTAAAAGTTTACAAAATATACTATTTACTTTGTTTGAACACTATGACAATAATTACAAAGTTATTATAATGTATCTTTTCTTATTCATTTGTTTAAAAGAACAAAGTGAGACAAATAAAACAAACTACTCAAAATTAGATAAGCCTCATTGCATAGAAACAAAATTATTCTCGAGGATCATTCAAACCTTGGTACATATATCAATTTTCCTTGTCACATTCAGTTAAAATGAATATGAAGTTTACTTTTTATATTTGCTAATTTGTCATTACAATAATTAATGTTGTACTTTATAGAAACAATAAGCTAATGAAATTTCACCATCACATGCTGAGGTGTATATTCTTTCTCATACACGTAAAGATGGAAGTGTTGTGAATGATAAGGCAACTAAAATTATGGTATTTAATTTAGTTATTACTTGCTTTTACTTATGTTTAGTTTCTTTATACTAAAATATTTGTTTACAATTTTAGGAACTCATGAAACAAGGTTTGAATGAAACTAGTGCTCAGAATTCTAAAGGGAGTTCATGGCAAGATGATGTTTATTCAAAAGTTAAAGGACTAGAGAGAAAAGGGCATGTTTGTTGCATGGGTACATTATCTACTTCATCTAAACAATATGGTCATTCATCTTCTAAATTGGTTTAGCATAAGGAAGAGGTACAAGAGTTGAAGGCTAAAATTAAAGACTTGAAAGAAACATTGAGTAGTCTTATTGGTACTTAAAAGATAATTTTCTAATGAGAATATGGATATCTTGAATACTGTTACTCACATGGTGAATAGAGAGGTATATATAACATCTATTTCAGTTTATATATATGTAAATTATCATCTTGCTTGAATCTTAAATCTTATTGAAAATTTTTTTGAATTAATTTTAGTTCCTAGTGCTAGTAGTGCTCTAGAAATCACATGTGAAAATAATCGTTCTTGAAATTCAAGTAATCAACCTAATGAAAATGAAAATGGTAAACTCGTCATCATATGATATATATGTGGAAATGCTTTGCTTAATACTTGTTTCTTAAATATAATGCCAAAATCAATTTTGAATATAGGTTTTGAATCATGTAATTGTGATTTGGAAACATTACCCATCATCTTTGCCATAATCATTAAATTACACTATGATTTAAAGCTTTCTCTGTTTCCCTTGAGAAGGCTTTCTTGCCTTTTTTTTTTCCTTTAAAAGGGCTTTATTATGATGTAAGCATGCTTTGTAGTTGTATACTTGAATGTTATATTGAAAATACTTGTTTAATGATAATTCTATTGACTAAAATAATCTTAGGTTGGTTTCAATTAGTTATTATTTGGAATTAAACTAAAAGAATAAGGAGATTACACATGCAAATTAGGTTATTTCTTGTTCATTTATGCATACACTAATGAATATGATGTTTATAAAATTATTTTTACTGGAATATAAATGGATGATTACCTTCTGTATATATGAATGATTAGGATATTTATATAATTATTTCAGCTGGTATATGAATAAATGATTACCTTCTTACCTTCTGTATATATAAGATATTTTACAAGAATTCTAATTGAATTTTTTTATGCTATACAGATGCTTCTTTGTAGAAATCTATGATTGGATCATTTATTTTAGGAAGTTGTTTATTTACTCGGAGCATTATGTTTGTAGGGAGATTTGGTTTTGTTTTGGATATTATGCACTTTGTTGAAATAAGGCTATTGTGTTTTGTGATGCTTCATTGGTGTATTGAATACTATTAGTGAGCTGGGTTCATTGAGCTTGTTAGTTACATGATGTAGCTACATTTGTTGACTTGTTCAAGACTTGTGATATTTTGTATGAATTAAAATATTTTGGTTTTAGAAAGGGCTTGTAATAAGTGCATGTATGTTTTTTCTTATTAAGGTGGTTTTACAATTGTTTGTTCATTTACAAAATTTTTAAGATTATCTTGTTCAAAGTTCTATTTAGTTTTAAGGTGATCAAAAAGTTTTTAGGTGTCTGATGGTGCAAACTTATGATTATATTTTTTAGGGTGAGATGGTATAACTCTTTATCTATATTTGTTTTATCGATGTTTGTTTTATCAGACTTGGTACAATGACTCTAGTTTTTCACTTATAATAAGTTTGTGGATTATAAATAATTTACTTGTAGTTTTAATGGTATTAAATATCTTTTATTTTATTGTGTTTTTTTTTGTTTATATCAAAACATATCATATTATGATTATAAATGTCATAATAGTTTTGTGTCCGCCCAACGAATTTGGAAACAAAATAAAAACAACGGAGAATGGAGTCGCCACCAATCTTTTTTTGGCTAGGTGCGATTGGCTACCTATTAAAACATATCCTTTTAATGAAATCTTAAAATTAATTAAAAATTTATTAAAAGGATAATTTTAGGGTTTACGTAACAGTTTGGGTTCGAGAGTCAGTTACGCATGGGGAAAGATTAGCACCCCTACAGCGCCCGTTTAAAACGGTACCAATTAACTACGTGTTATCTTTTGATTTTGATAAAAAAACAGTCTCATTTTTGGTATTTAAAAAAATAACTTTCATAATTTTTTTATTTATTAGAAATTATTTTTTAATTAATATTTATTGTTAAAATTTATTCGAGAAAAAAAAATTTCAGCTTTTTTATTGAAGTAATTCTTAAAATATTTCAGTACGTTTGTAACATAAAAAAAACTCTTTCTCACCTAGAAATTTCTTAGGCTTCGCTTCTCGGAATACCTTAGAATTTCATTTTTGGAGGCTTAAATTTATTTTTTCACAAAAAAAAACTATGCCATGTATGCAATGCAAATGATAATATGTTAATGCACATATTTTATTTTTTATTTAGAAATTTTATTAATTTTTATTAATATTTTCATTTAAAATTTGGAAGAAAAGAAAAATTTTTATTATATTGAAGATTTTCTATAAATATTCCAATACACTGATAATATTTAAGGAAAATCTTCTCATTTAGAGATTTCTTAAAGCGTCTCTATTCGGAATACTTTTAGAATCCCATCATTAGATAAAATTTATTTTTTCCTTATTTTTTATTACTTATTCTTAATTTATTAATTAGTTCTTATTTATTACTTTATAAAAAAAGAAAATTTTTATTGTATTGAAAATTTTTTATAAATACTCCAATACACTGGTACAATTTTAAAAAGAATCTTCTTACTTGGAGATTTCATAGGCATCACCACTCGGAATACTTTTGAATCTCATCGTCGGATAAAAATTTTCTTTTCTTGCATTTTTATTATTTTAGTATTATTATTAAGTTTATTTTTTTATTTTTAAAGTTTATTTTAAAAATTAACAAAAAAAAATTTAACCACATATTTCATCATTTAATATAACAAATATAAATATTTTAATATGCATAATATTACTAAAATAATATATATATATATATAAAATTCAAAAAAATATAAACAAAAAATTTTTTTTTACTTGAACTGGATCGATAACGGTCCTGTCAATGCGCAGTTTGGTCTGACGGTTCGATTTGGCGGTTCGGTCTGGCGTAAGTGATTCGAGTCAGTGGTTCAAGGTAGTCAAGTTTGGTTTGAACCGGTTCGGTTGGACCGGTCAGAGACTGAATGAGAAACAGGTTGTTGGGTAGGGTGCGCGGATCCCAGGTCAGGTCACGGGTTGACGCACCGATCCTCAGGGTTCAAAATGACGTCGTTTTGGTCTTTATTGAAACAACGTCATTTTGGTTTTCACCGTTTATATGAAAGGTCCAAATTTTTTTTTTCAGTCATTATCTTCTCCTAAAAAAAAACCCTCTTTTTTTTTCTTCAGCTAAACGTAGATGGCCGGTCGGTCGTTGTCACTGCCATCGCCATCATCATCGTCACCAGTGCTCGTCGGTCGCCGTCGTCGATGACCGAAAAAAACCAAAATCACCTAAAATGTTCTCCTCAACCCCCTGAACACAGATCCAACCTCCATTTCACCTGAAAGTATCCTAAACGACATAGATCTGACATGAAAGTTTCAGTCAAACCCTTTTTTTTATTTTTTTTTTTTTTTTAAACGGACTTTGTTTTTTTCTTTGTGCAGGAACTCTCAGCGCTGGGTTCCTCGTTCTAGGGGATTGAGTTATTTTTTTGTATTTTTTGTTGTTTTTCTGGCAGAAAGCTCTTTCTAGTTTTTTGCAAGGTTTTTTTTTCTCATTTTTATTCCTAGTTCAACCATGAGCTCTATTTATAAAGTTTCAGTTGTGCCCTATGCCTGAATAGGTGGCATAGGGCTCGGCATGGGGGTGAGCACGAGCTCCTCACCCTCATTTATTTCTTTTATTTTATTTAGTGGTAGGGTAGGATAGCTTAGGATAAAATTTGCATGGCATGGGAGAGGGATAGGGTATGGTGGGTAGGGTATGGTGGCAGTGGTGCTAGGGAAGAGTGGTAGGGTATGGTGGCCAGCAGTGCCGTGCCAGGCACCACTGCCACGAGTCTTCTTTTCTTTTGTTTTTTTTTTGTTATTATATTTTTTTGTATTTTTTATTTAATTTTTATTATTGTATTTAATAATATTATTATTTTATTTATTATTTAACAAAAAAAAGCAAATTTGATCAAGCCTAGATATTTTGATGTCTACAGCTACCTTTGTTTACACATTGTTGAGAATCAGGAATAGGGCAAAGACAAAGACAATAATTTTGTTCGAAATCCAAAGGGATTTTTTTTAACATAAACTACTCAGAAAGTTTTTCTTGTCAAATCGAAAATACTTCTCTCACTTGAGGCTCGATAACTTTTGAAAATTTAAAATCTAAAAGAGGCTCCTCTCAGTAGAGGCTTAACAACTTTAAAATTATCTTGAAAAGGCTCATCTCAGCAGAGGTTCAACAATTTTAAAAATTTATTTGGAAAAGCTACTCTCAGCAAAGGTTCAACGACTTTAAAATCTCATCTTGGAAAATCTCCTCTCAGCAGAGGCTCAACAATTTTAAAAATTTCATCTTGAAAAAGCTCTTCTCAGTAGAGGCTCAACGATATTAAAAATCTCATCTTTAAAAAGCTCTTCTCAGCAAAGGTTCAACAATTTTAAAATTTCTCATCTTGAAAACGGCTTCTTTCAACAGAGGCTCAACAACTTTAAAAATTCTCATCTTGAAAAGGGCTCATCTCAGCAGAGGCTCAACAACTTTAAAAATTATCATTGTTTTTCAAATCGAGTTCTCATTTTTGAACAAGTAAATTTCTCTCATTTGAAATTTTTTGTTTGATCTTATTTTTCATTAGGAAATGGAAAGTCTCTATTCTTATTATTCATGGATGCATGTACTTAGTGCTCTAAATGCAATGCATGTAATGCAATCAAAATTATTCATTGTGGTAAAAAGGTTCTCGAAATCTCTTGCTTTTTGGTTTCTTTTATCAGAATTGCCATATGACCAATCTATTTTTAACATCTAACCATTGTATTCTTTCTTAACAATATTTTTCTTCTTCAAAAGTCTATAACATCAATGTCTTGTCATGCTTTTTCATCTTTTTTCATCTGTCTTTGTCAACTTTTAAAAGTAATGCTGAGATCTTTCGTGTTCATTTTTTTCATCATTTTAAGCTCAAGACAAACAAAATGCAATCACACATTTCTCTTATTTGTATGGTGAACAAAAATATCAAATGAGAATAAAGGAATGGATAGGCATTATTTCCAAAGGAAAGATAGCATATTTCATTAGACTAATAATAAGGGCATGGCAACAAAAGTGTTTTAGTTGAAACAAAGGTACCCAAGTAATGATCACAAGATAATCACGAGCAAAATATTTTTAGATTCTTTTTCTAAAACTAAATCAGAAGATTTTTTTGATTCTTCAGAGTTCATCAAACTACACTTGCCCCGGTGTTGTGGAATTTTCTTTTGATGATGCTTCTCCTTCATATCCAAGTCACATTTTTCAAGTTTTCAGCTTAGATAAGTCATCATTTTTTTTTCTTTTTTTTTAAGCAAAATATTTCTTTACAGCATCTGAATTTATTGGAGTAGGCAAATCACCTCCGTCCATCTCTGCCAAAATCAATGTCCCACCAAAAAAGGTCTTTTTCACCACATACGGGTCTTCCTAATTTGGTGTCCATTTTTCTTGATTATCATGTTGATTTGGAAGGATCTTCTTCAACACTAAATCTCCTTCCCTAAAGCAATGAGGATGGATTTTCTTGTCATGTGCTCTTATCATCCTCTTTTGATATAATTGACTATGACAAAGTGCTGTAAGTCTTTTCTCTCCAATAAGGTTTAATTGCTCGTAGCGATTTCGAACCCATTCTGCTTTTTTTAACTCTATCTTCATCAGGACTCTCAGTGAGGGAATTTCCACTTCGATCGGTAACACAACTTCCATTCCATATACCAAAGAGAATGGAATGGCCCCAGTAAATGTTCGAACTGATGTTCTATAAGCATGCAAAGCAAAAGATAACTTCTCATGTCAATCTTTATAAGTATTAGTCTTTTTCTCTAAGATTCTTTTGATATTCTTGTTTGTAACCTCTACTACCTTATTATCTTTGGACAATATGGTGTTGAATTATGATGATGGATCTTAAATTGAGTGCATACTTCATTCATCATTTTGTTGTTCAAGTTTTTGGCATTATTAGAAATAATTATCTCTGAAAGCCTATATCTGTATATTATCTCTTTTTTTATGAACTTGCATACCACATATTAAGTTACGCTAGCATATGATGTAGCATTTACCCATTTGGTGAAGTAATCAATCATCACAAAGATAAATCTATGCCCATTCGAAGCTTTTAGAATGATGAGACTGATGACATCCATACCTCATATAGAGAATGGCCATGGACGAGCCAAAACGTGTAATGCTATTGGAGGAGCGTGGATCTTATCTGCATAGATCTGACACTTACGATATTTTCTAGCATAATTAATACGTCACTCTCCATTGTCAACCAACAATATCAGCCCTCATAATTTGTCTAGCCATCATAAGACCATTTGCATGTGCCCCACAAACTCCATCATGCACTTCTTCAATAATCCTCTTCGCTTCAACTGCATTCACATATTTTAAGAGCACTTAATCTCGACCTCTTTTGTAGAGAACACCTTCATCAATGAAAAAACTCATAGCCAACCTTTTAATAGACCTCTTATCATTTTTTGTTGCATATTTTGGGTATTGCTAGGTTTTAATGTATTGCATAATGTCATGATACCATGGCTTCCCATCAACTTCTTTTTCGACACCTGAACAATGTGCTGGTTCATCCTTCACATCCAGCTTGATGGGTTAGATTTCAATATTTGCATCTATTTTAATCATGCAGCTAGAGTAGCCAGTGCATCAGTAATTTGGTTATCTTCTCTAGACAGATGCTCAAACTAAACTTTTTTGAATTGCTTGGCCAATTCAAAGATGTACTTATGATATCGTATCAACTTGGAATCTCTTGTTTCCTATTCTCTTGGTAATTGATAGATGACTAGAGCTGAATCTCCAAACACATCCAACACTTTGATCTTCTTTTCAATCGCTTCTTGTAGACCCATAACACAGGCCTCGTATTCAGCCACATTGTTTGTGCAATTGAAATTCAACCTAGCTGTGATGGGATAATAATGTTCATCGGGAGATATTAAAATTGCCCCAATACCATGACCTAAAGCATTTACGACTCCATCAAAATATATTATCCAAAACTTTTTAATAGGTTCATTTTCTTCAATGGCCATCACATCTTCATCAGGAAAATCCAGTTTCATTGGCTCATAATCTTTCATTGTACGATCAATAAGAAACTCAGCTATCTCACTTCTTTTAATAGCCTTTTGAGTCACATAAATAATATCATATTTTGAAAGCATAACTTGCCACTGTGCTATCCTTCCTGTCAATGAAAGTTTCTCGAAGATGTACTTAATAGGATCTAACTTTGCTATGAGCCAAGTAGTGTGTATGATAAAGCATATATTGTCAGAGTCTTCTAGCTGTCCAGGCTAATGCACAACACATCCTCTCTAATGGTGAATACTTGAACTCATAATCAGTGAATTTTTTGCTCATGTAGTAAATCGCTCATTCTTTCCTATCAGTTTCATCTTTTTACTCCAGCACACATCCCATTGAATTTTCATGTACTATCAAGTATAAAATCAAAGATTTTCTCGGGATTGGTGACACCAACACAGGTGGATTTGACAAGTATTCTTCAATCTTATCAAAAGTCTTTTGACATTCATCATTCCATTCTCCTGGATCATGTTTTTTAAGAAGCTTGAAAATAAGATTGCACTTATAGGTGAGTTGAAAGATGAAGCGAGCAATGTAATTCAATCTCCCTAAAAAACCTCGTATTTCTTTTGGGGTTGTATCTTATTTAAATCTACCTCGATTCCTCTTTCACTGACCACAAAGCCCAATAGTTTTCTTGATTTGGCACCAAATGTACATTTAGCAAGATTCAACTTCAGTTGAAATCTTTTCAATCTATCAAATAGCTTTTTGAGGTTAACTACATGATCTTCTCTCTCATGAGATTTTACGATCATATCATCCACATATACCTCTATTTCTTTATGCATCATGTCATGAAAAAAAGTCACCATTACTCTTTGATAAGTAGCACCAACATTTTTCAACCTAAAAGGCATGATTTTGTAACAGAATGTCCCTCACATGGTCACAAATGTAGTTTTTTCCATATCATCTTGAGTCATTTTGATCTGATTATAGGTTGATAAGCCATCTATAAAGGAAAATATGGAATGCCTAGCAGTATTATCCACTAGAGTATCGATCTGAGGTAGAGGAAAGTTATCTTTAGGGCTTGCCCTATTCATATCTCAATAATCGACACACATTCTCACTTTTCCATTCTTCTTAGGAACTTGCACTATGTTGGCTACCCATTTAGGATATTTTGCCACTTCTAAAAATTCAACATCAAATTGCTTCTTCACTTCATCTTTAATTTTCAACAGTATCTCTAGCTTCATACGTCTTAACTTTTGTTGTACCAGCTTACATTCTGGTTTTAAAGGTAACTTATGCTTAATAATATGAGTGTTGAGTTCTGGCATATCCTGGTAAGTCCATACGAACACATCCACATATTCTCGGAACAATTTTTTTTAGTTTTTACCTTTCAACTGGTAAAAGAGATGTACCAACTTTGATCTCTCTTTTATTTTAACTATCTCCCAAATTCACTAATTCGATAATTTTTTGGTGGGGTTTAATTGATTTATCTTCATGTTCTATTAATTCTAACAAATCAGGTGTGTGGTTATCTAAATTTTCCTCATTATCAAGTTCATCAACATGAATTAAGTTTTCGAAATCAAATCCAAGATTTTTGCTATGATTATCTTTGTGTTTATTATTTGAGACCCTATAAAAGGGTAAGAGAAAGAGAATATTGGCACATAAAAATGGAATGATAAAAAAATGATGAAAAAAGGGAATGAAAAGCAAAATATAGATGAAAATAATAGAAGAAATACGGATGCATCTTTTAAGTCTTTTATTAAAATGACAAACATAAAGACATCACCAAAGATCACCCAATGCTCATAAAAGCAATTATAGATTTAAAATTTCACAATACATTACTTTTCAGAAATTTTAAAGACAACAGGCAACTCTACGACTTTTCAATTGTCTAGCTTGAAATCTGGAGGATAAGGGTGTACGAACAGCTCTTTATCTTGACTCTTTTTTTTTCGTCATCCACCATTTGAATAGCCAACTCTGAAAATTTTTTTACAAATCCTGCACTTAGGGCTTCAAGCAAATCTGGGTAAATATATCCTCCTGAATGAAAAGAATCATAAAGGTATGAAATGACCATAAGCTCTGATTTCGGTTCATATCCTCCAAGATTAGCTATCCTTTTATTTTTCTTTTCATTCACCATTCTCATTATGTCCCCTCTTGTTGGTTTATATCCTAAGTCGAATCTATCTTTCTTATCATATATTATTGGTGGCTCTATAATTTCTTGCAAGTTCTTCCCTAGTCTAGTTTTAGGTTACCATTCCATCCTGGTAAGCTGCTTAATGACCATTTTAGTAGTCGTAGATAGGTGTGGCAAATATAGTTTAGATCCTTTAGCCATATATATTGCATTAGCTATCTCGAAAGATCTGTAAGAGCATTCTAGTGCTTCATTTGTTGATTTCACATAAGGAGTATTATCAATTGAGTTACCAATAAATCTTCTTTTCCTGTCATATATGTTAGCTTTTTTTCAACAATGAATTTGACTTTCTGATGCAATGATGATGGAACAACACCTGCCATATGAATCTATGACCTACCTAATAAATAATTGTATGAAGGAGAGATATCCATAACTTAAAATTTCACATTGAAAGTTCATGGGTCAATCTACAATGGCATTTCTATATCTTCTAGCACCTCTCTTCGGGTTTTATCGAAAGCTCGAACTATCATATGACTGAGCTTCATATAAGATCCATCAATAGGGAGTTTTGTCAGAGTAGTCATAGGCATAACATTGATGGATGGGCCATTTTCGATCAAAACTTTAACCATTATATGACTTTTACACTTTACAGTAATATGATGAGCCTTGGTACTTCTTCGACCTTTAGGAGAATCTCTTCATCACTAAAGGAGATATAGTTTAAAATTGTCAAATTACCAACAAGCTGTTCTATGTACTTAACAGATACATTATGAGCCACATATGCTTGATTAAACACTTTTAATAGAGCATTACAGTATAACTCTGAGCTTAGCAATAATGATAACAATGAAATTTTAGCTGGCATCTTGTTAAGCTATTTTACCATGGTATATTCACTATGTTTTATTAACTTTAAAAATTTGTAAGCTTCACTCTCAGAGATTGGCTTCTGACATTTTTTTTCTGGGGCTATGACAGGATTATTCTGACTTTTCACTTCTTCTCTTATCTTTGCTTTCTCTTTTTTAGCTTTCTCTAAAGCTTTTGGAGTATAACATCTTTCACTTCGAGTTATATCTCCTACGTCCGTTATGTTCATAGTATTTGGATTGACTATGACATCATAATCATACTTTCATGGTACTAATTTGTCATTCTGGTATGAAAAAAGGGTAGAAACTTTAATTGTCACCATGGTCAGGAGACGGGCTTTTCTAGCTTTAATGTCTATTTCTCATTATAATAGATAGTTATCGATCTACGCATAAACTTATTCTTTGAATCAATGGTAGACAGTTTAGCTTTCACTAACTCTTCATTTTTTTCATAAAACTCTATCCAACCCATATCCATTAATTTTTACACTTCTTGATGGAATTGGAGATAATTCTCGATAGAATGCCTCAAAACACCTCTGTGATATTTACAGCTCTCAGTTGAGTTAATCACTTCAGAGTAATTCTAAGGTTCTATTGACTTCAATATGTCAGCTTTGACCAAGACTTCAAACATCTTAGCCATTGAAGTCTTAACTTCATCTATTCTTTCCTTTACGTGGTTTTTTTACCCATCAATTAAGGTATTTTTTGATGGTCTGGTATGGTTCGATATAGGGTTTCCATTAACATTTAGAGTCCCTTGTTGGTTAGTATCAAAGTTTAATACCTCTTCATTGATTAACCCTTGCACTTTGCTCTTCAAACCAGTACAGTTCTTAGTGGAATGACCTAGATTCCTATAGTGATAATCACAATGTGCATTGGGGTCATACCATTTGAGAAATGGAGGTTTCAAAGGTTCAACAATAACAAGAGCAAGTAAATGTTTCTCAATAAGTCGGGGATACAAATCTGTGTATGTCATAGGAATGAGGTCAAATATGAGTTTTTCTTAGGTATTTCTTGAAGCTCTCATACCAATATTAGGACTAGATCTCCATTCTATCTTATAGGTACAGTAGGATGATTATAGGTAGGTGTCTAAAAGGATGGCTGAAAACGAGGTGGATAAGCTGGTTGTGGTAATTACTGGTATGGTTGATATGGACGGGGAATGGATGTAACATGGTTTACAAAAGGGTAATGGGTTTGATAGACTGGTGTAGAATAGAGTGTGAAACCTCTGAACTGTTACCCCACATAGATCACTGCTTGAGCTTCATTATCTTTCTTTTAAGAAGCTCCACCTTTCTTTGCTCCACTTGTCTCTCTTGTATCGAGCTTGTCATTTTTTATGGTATTTTCAATTATCTCACCTGATATCACCATATCTGTAAAGTTTTTGGTTGCACTGCCTATCAATCTCTCATAGTACTATACTTTCAGGGTGTTCACAAATAAAACAGTTGTTTCTTTCTCAATGAGAGGAGGTTGAACTTATGTAGTCATGTCTCTCCATCTTTGTGCATATTCTTTGAAGCTCTCAATTACTTTCTTTTTCATATCTTGTAAAGATAGACGATCTGGAGCTAAATCCCTGACATAATGATATTGTGTAAGAAATGCCCTTGTGAGCTCTTGCTAGGAATGAATAGAGTTTTATCTAGTTGGACATACCATTTAGCTACAAATTTTATAAAGTTATCTTGAAATATATGCATCAACAACTTCTCGTCATGAGTATGTGCTGCCATCTTACGATAATATATGGTGATATGAGTCATTGGATATTTTGTGCCATCGTATTTTTTAAAATTCAGGGACCTTAAATTTTGGTAGAATGACCACATCGGGACTAAACAAAGGTCAGCCGCATCTATAGAGCCATAAGAGTTCATTCCTTTTATAGCCCTAAACCTTTCTTTCAATAACTTCATCTTCTCTCAGGCATTGGTATCTTTCACTTTCTTAAGTGTCTGTATCCTTAGCTTTTTTCTTTCCTTGGGATCATCCAAATCAAGAACTAAGATTGGCTCAGGTGGTTTTTCCATTATAATGGGATTAACAAAATTTTGAAATAGTCATGGAGCAAGTGTGGATGTCATTCATAGATAAAGATTGGGATATCCATCGGGAGTAAGAATTGCCACTCTAGTTCCTTGAGAAGGTTAGGTCAGTCGTGGTTCAAACCTTGGAAGGTAGATAGGATCTACCATATCTGGTGATTGCTCTTAAAAGTTAGAATTTTTTTCCACTGTTTTTCCCTTGTCAAGGTTTTTGAGCATATCCATTATTGTACTGAGATCCCCTCTTAGTTCTTCTTGAACTTTCTCGATTCTCTCAAATTGACTAACCTGTTCTTACTCCATAATTCTTGTTTAAGTCCTAGTATTATATGAATGACGAGTAGGTTGGGTCAAAATTTTTGATGGGCGAGCTATTCTTGAACCTTTATTACCACAAAGTGTTTTTTTTTTTTTGAAAAAAAGAAAAAAAATCAAAATACTATGTGTTAAAAATTTTATTTTTCACTTATTTTATGAAATATGATATACATGATGCATGAATGCAAGTAGGAGATATTTGCTCTTGGATGAATTTTAACACTAGAAATTTTTATTGATTCCATACAACTTTTATTACATGAGATTTACCATCCTAGAATTATATCCATAGAAGTGTTTGACTTGTTCATAATGATCCTTTACCTGATCTAAAAAGTTCACTAGGTGCTACCTATATTCTCTAATGGGATTAACTTCTCTTCTTAATACTTCTACCTTGTCAACCATCTCCCATGCTTTCTTCAATGCCTTGCATACTTGATTAGTCAGGTGCTCTATATACTGTTGCCTTCCTAAGCTTTTAGCTTTCCACCTCATACGACATCCCTTTCTGAATTACATGTGAAGATCTAATCATTTTCTCTTTTATGCCACTCATCTATTATTATTGAAATATGGCTCTTGTGGTCTTGCAGTTGCATGTCTAACCCTTAGATCACTTGGTGAAGTGATTCTTTTTCATTCAATACTTCAAAGTGCTTTCTTTTCTCTTTTGCAAGCATGACTTTCAACCTTTCTTTTTTTTTGTGGCATTCCACCAATCTTGCTGAGGTTGTAGAATATAACCCCTTCCAATTTTGACATTCTTGAGAAATTCTGGTGGTCTCCTCTTACTTTTCTTGAGCTTTGCCCTTTCATTGGTTCATTTCCTCTCGGAGCTCATCCATTTCACGTTGTTGACTAAAGTAAGACTTGGTGACTTTTCTAGTTTTGAATTGAACTCGTAACCTCTTATTTTCCTGGTGTAGATCTTTCAAATCACTATTGGCCATATCTTATTCTTTTATGATTTTTTCTAATCTGCTCCATTGTATCTCTATTTCATATTTCAATTGTCCTACTTTCTTGCGAAGTCTCAAATTTTCTCTTTTTATTTCTTCTTTTTCAGCTTCTAATTTTTTCTTGACAAGCTCAACTTATGATAATTGCACCTCTTTCGAAAGATTAACCAATTGGTATGAGCTGTCATCATGAGGGAGTATTACGTTTCTAAGTCGTTTTACCTTTCAAATTTGATAATCAGGGGTGACTTTGTCAATGAGAGGCCCTAACCTTATTCTTCGTGTTCTTTTCCATGCTTGGATCAACTGCTTCGAGGTTTTTGATGGATTTGGTTCCCCATAAATGATTCTACTTGGACCAGGCCATGAGTGACAGGAACAAACTGCTTTGCACCAAATTGCCTAAGCATCATTAATGGAGCATAACTTACAACGCCCCATAGCCCTAATAACGGTCTCCATGGCTCGTTTCTTCCATGATACAATAAGGGCACCCGAGGCATCCAAGGCACCACCATTCAATTTCATCATCAATAAGCCTTCGTAAGAAAAAAACCCATTCTTCCTTAATCTTCAATGTTGGCCATTGACTTCTGTAAAACTCTTCAATTGGTGCTTTATTTCATAGATACGGCTTCAAGAAAGCATTATTTCTGCACTTGAAATGACTTCTGATCGACATATATAATAGTGATGCATATCCTATGAACTGTCATTTTTCATTTTGTCGATAGAAATTCAATGACCTGATGGTTTCAGGTAGGACTGTTGGAGTGGGATTAATTTCTTAGGTTTCAATTTGCTTGAAAAAGTCTACCACAATTATCTCAATGTAACCCAAAGTCTTCAGAAAGATTACCATGCCATACAATGCTAAAGCAAACACAACCATACCTTGATCATCATTTAAATGCTCCTGAATGAAGTTTCGAAGAAAGTTTTAACGAATGTCGAGATGTTCACCTTTAGACTTCACGAAGGAATCAATGGTTTCCACTTTAACCCCCATAAGCTTGGCCAACCTTTTACGATAACCTGATTTTGGCTTTCGGCTGAATACTTTATTTGGACACTGTAGTTCTATCCTAAGCAAAATTGAATACTTTTCGATAGTTGACACTAAATCTTCTTGATTAAAAGTGAAGCATCTATAGGATGGATGCCAAAACTGTATAGCTACTTTGATCAACTGTTCATCAATCATTACCGAAATGAGGGATGTAATCTGCTCATACATTTTACAAAAGCTTTTTTTTCTTTTTTTATTTAACTGACCCCAGATGGTGGCTAAGTCTTCTAAATCATTCTGTGTGAGATCTAAATGCACTTTTTCAGGTAATTCAAACACATAACCGATAGGCAAACAATCTCCACTCTTTTGTTGGGCTTCTTTTGACCAAACATGTATTTCATTATATGGCTCACATGGGACACTAATTGAGGATGAGCAAATCTGTAGTTTTATGGGATCCATGAAAACTTCTTAGGAGAAATATGTCCTAGAGCAAATATCTTGATGCAGAGCTTTATGATATGATTAATGCAAAAAAAAATGAAACAAAATTGAGTTAGTGTGAGGATGTGGTTTGAGAAAAAAACTTTTTTGTTTTTTAGTTTTGAGATTTTTTAGTTTTATTTTATTTTGTATTATACACAACTTTTATTCTTAGGTATTTCTTATAAAAAGGTGGATGAGGCTTTACCTAAGGCTGGTTTCTTAAGCTTATTACATATTAGGTTTGGATTGACACAGTCTAAAGGTTTCCAAATTGCTCCTTACTGTAGTCCATGTTAGACTAGTAAGGCACCCTGATCCTCACCCATTATAGGCTATGAACGGAAAGGGTTCAATTTGCGTGAAAGTATTTCACTTGCCATTGCAGAGGTTATCACCTCACGAGGGCATAGGTACTCTACTTCCTCCTATAAAGGACAGAGCCCAGGTATAGAGCTTATGCATGAGTTGCATCATGTCATTATGTGTGCAAATATATCTTAATTTATTGAGAGTAATATATACAAAAAATAAAGCATAAGAGGCATAGTAAAAAAAAGTGAGGGAAATTTTTTTTTGTTTTCGATTTTTTTTACCTTTTTTGTTAAAAGTGAAAAATAAAAATCTAAGAAACCAATTAGGACTATTTAAATAAAAAATTGAGGATAACACGTAGTTAACTTTGGTCTAACTCTCAAAAATAAAAAGATATCCCCAACAGAGTCGCCTAGCTGTCATAACAGTTTTATATCCGCCCGACGAATTTGGAAACGAAATAAAAATAACAGAGAATGGAGTCGCCACCAATCTTTTTTTGGCTAGGTGCGATTGGCCACCTATTAAAACATATCCTTTTAATGAAATCTTAAAATTAATTAAAATTTATTAAAAGGATAATTTTAGGATTTGCGTAACAGTCTGGGTTTAGGATTGGTTACGCGTAGGGAATGATTAGCACTCTTACAGTGCCCATTTAAAATGGTACCAATTAACTACGTGTTATCCTTTGATTTTGATAAAAAATAGTCTCATTTTCAATATTTAAAAAAATAACTTTCTTGATTTTTTTTATTTAATATTTATTGTTAAAATTTATTCGAGAAAAATAAATTTAAGCTTTTTTATTGAAATAATTTTAAAAATGTTCCAGCACGTTAGTAACATTAAAAGAACTCTTTTTCACCTAAAAATTTCTTAGGCATCACTTCTCGGAATACCTTAGAATTTCATCTTCGGAGGCTCAAATTTATTTTTTAGTAAAAAAAAAAAATAACTATACCATGTATGCAATACAAATGATAATATGTTAATGCACATATTTTATTTTTTATGTAGAAATTTCATTAATTTTTATTAATATTTTCATTTAAAATTTGGAAGAAAAGAAGAATTTTTATTATATCAAAGATTTTCTATAAATATTTCAATACATTGGTAATATTTAAGGAAAATCTTCTCACCTAGGGATTTCTTAAAACATCTTTACTCGGAATACTTTTAGAATCACATCATTGGATAAAATTTACTTTTCTTTATTTTTTATTACTTATTCTTAATTTATTAATTAGTTCTTATTTATTACTTTATAAAAATAGAAAATTTTTTATAAATACTCCAATACACTTGCAGTATTTTTAAAAAAATCTTTTTACCTAGAGATTTCATAGGCATCACTACTTGAAATACCTTTGAATCTCATCGTTGGATAAAAATGTTCTTTTTTTGCATTTTTATTATTTTGATATTATTATTAAGTTTATTTTTTTATTTTTAAAGTTTATTTTAAAAATTAACAAAAAATATAAATATAAATTTAACCACATATTTCATCATTTAATCTAAAAAATATAAATATTTTAATATGCATAAATATTAATAAAATAATATATATATAAAATAAAAAAATTCAAAAAAAATCTTTTTTTACTTGATCGGTCTGGTCAATGCACAATTCGGTTTGGCAGTTCAGTCTGGTGTAAGGGGTTCGAGTCAGCAGTTCGGGGCGGTCTGGTTTGGTCTGAGCCGGTTCGGTTGGACCAGTCAGAGCCTGAAAGAGAAACGGGTTGTCGGATCAGGTGCTCAGACTTCGGGTTGGGTCACAAGTTGACGCGCGGATCCTTAGGGTTCAAAACGACGTCATTTTGGTATTTATTGAAACAACATCGTTTTGGTTTTCACAGTTTATATAAAAGGTCCAAATTTTTTTCAATCATTCTTTTTTCCTCCCCAACAAAAAAAACCTTTTTTTTCTTCAGCCAATGTAGATGGCTAGTCGATCGTCGTCACCGCTGCTGTTGCTGTCTCTGATGATCGTCGATCGCCATCACCTGTGATTGAAAAAAATCAAAATCACCTAAAATGTTTTTCTCAATCCCCTGAACACAGATCCAGCCTCCATTTCACCTGAAAGTACCCTAAACGACATATATCTGGCCCGAAAGTTTTGGTCAAACCTTTTTTTTTATTCTCTCTTTTTTTTTTTGAAACTGACTTTATTTTTTTCTTTGTGCAGGAACTCTCGGCGCTGGGTTCTCCGTTCCAGGGGACTAAGTTATTTTTTTGTGTTTTTTTTGTTGTTTTTCTGGTAGAAAGCTCTTTCTATTTTTTTGCAGCATTTGTTTTTCTGCTCTTTGTTCCTGGTTTGACCATGAGCTCTATTTATAAAGTTTTGGCTGTGCTCTGTACTTGAGTAAGTGGCACAGGGCTCAACATGGGGGTGAGCATGAGTTCCTCACCCTTATTTTATTTCTTTTGTTTTATTTAGGATAAAATTTGTAGGTATGTGAGAGGGATAGGGTATGGTGGGTAGGGTATGATGGCAGTGGTACCGGAAAATGGTGGTAAGGTATGGTGGCTAGCGGTGCCGTGCCAAGCACCACTGCCACCAGTCTTTTCTTCTTTTGTTTTTTTTTTTATTATATTTTTTTGTATTTTTTGTTTAATTTCTATTATTGTATTTAATAATATTATTATTTTATTTATTATTTAATAAAAAAATAGCAAATTTGATCAAGCCTAGACAATTTTGATGTCTACAATAAATAAATTAATATTAATAATTAAAAATATAATTTTTAAAAATATTTACCAATGTCTTAACATTTATACTGATGCACTTGATTGTTGGAATATTTCAAGCGATACTAACAGTCAACAAAATATTATAAAAAATTTAAAACATATAAGTCTATATTGTCACTCTCTAACTGTCGGTAAAGGTAAGACAAGTAAAGCATACAAATTTATACTGACAGTCTCTAACCATCGGTATAGGTAAGAAAATTAAAAAATACAAGTTTATACTGATAGAAAATAAGCGTCTATATAGGTAAGAAAAATTACAAGTCTATACTGATAGACGTTAACCGTTGATATAGGTCAAAAAAATTAAATATATAAGTCTATGCCAACGGATGCTAGCCGTCAGTATTGGTAAAAAATTAAAAATTAAAAATCTATACTGATTGGCTTTAAGTGTCAATATAGGTAAAAAATACAAGTCTATACTGATAACCATAAACCGTCAGTATAGGCAAGAAAAATTAAAACATACAAGTCTATACTAACGGGTGTTAACCATCGGTAAAAAGTAAACGGTGGAACTCAAAATAGATATACATTTACTGATAGTTTTGAAGCATTGTTATATCTTTGAAAGCTATTCTGATACCTTAAAAATCGTCAGTACAAGTCTACATCGATAAGAGATATATTGATGGTTAAAAATTCATCGAAATATATATTTTGATCGTCGATACAAGGTTTATGTGCTATACTAATGAATTTTGAGATTTTATAATACTTTTTTGAGCATCACTATATGTCAGATTTCTTGTAGTGAATCCTTGGCCTTTCCTCATCATGACAACTCATGGCTAAGACAATTTAACTTGGCTCCATTTTGTGCCGCCACCTTATATCTTCATCCAAATTTCCTTATGCCTTATTACGCCACCTCCTATTAGGCATGCAACAACGTGGCTTCCTTTTTCTTTTCCCTTGCAATTTCTTCTCGCGCCACCTTGCATTCTCTTACTTTGTCATGATATTGCAAATCTTACAATTAATGCCTTGCACTAATGCACAAAATCTTCAAGGCAATGTAGCAGCGTTTTCTTTTTCTTTGATCCTTGGTCGGCATTCACTTGGCCTAGCCATTCTCGCATATTTGCTACAAAATTCGTCCAATTTGCTTAAAAATTATTTTTTCCACTTTTAATGAATTTTCTTACAGATAAAAAATTAAATAATTTAGGAGTAAAAATTAATTTATTTTATAAAAAATTAAACAAAATTTATTATTAAAAATAATTCTATTTTATAGAATTATCATCTTTTCTTTCATTAGAGACTATCGGTAAATAATTAGGGTATTTTTTATTTTTCGATTGATTTGACATATCAAATTGATCTAACATGTATAGTATCATGTCATCAATTTACCCTATAGATTTATCGTCTTCTATTTATAAATAGGATCATCTAGATATTATCTAATCATTATATTTTCTTTTACTTTTTTTTTTCTATTTTATTCTCTTTCTAATTTTTTATAGTCGATTTCTGACTTAAACATCGAAATACAAATACAAAAAAAACTCTTTGCCTTTACTCTTAATCACTCTTTTTTCATCTTTTATGATTTCAAAGTTTTATCCCTCAGCACAAATACCAGTAATATAAAAAATTTGTCCGATAGACAGGTAACTCAAAACCTTAGTCGGGAGGGAACCGTATTTATATATAATTATTCTAATTTGAACATATACATAAATAAAAATTTCATACATATTCAAATTGAAAACTCTTTGAGATCACCCCGCTCTCTCTATACAACGGATTTCTTCGACGTGTGTATCTTACTCTCATCTTAAAACCCAATCTCAAAAAAACAGCAGGCTTTCCCTTCATTTGTTTGTGGCTTTTGATTGAATCTTTTTAAAAGACCCAATAGATCCCCCATGAGGCGTGTCTAACTGCCTCATAGATAGCATCCACAAGATACTGAATTAGCCAAGAAATGGATGCATCTTATTGCTATCTCTCACTAACCTTTCGGTCCATGGTTTCACTGGAAAATGGGAAGGTCACAAACCGCCCTCTACAGCTGCAAATGTGAAACTTTGCTAAAGCAGGACCCATGACTATGAAAAATGACTGCTCAATCGAGACTTGATTCACCTTGGAGTAAGTCAAGCCACATATTCAACAACGTCTCTGTCTGAATTGTGGAATTCTTAAATTGAAACACAGTGAGCGATCTAGTCCATCAACTCTAGGGTAAGTTTTTGATCTCTTATCTTCATATTTTATTTATGATTTCTTTAAATTTTTGTATAATTTTTTTCATGGGTCTATTTGGTTTTAATTGATTTTTTTCTTTTAAAATTCTTTGGTTGGTTTTATTTGTCTCTCAAGAGGCTGGACTTTTTTTTCCTTGAAACTACAACTGTAGCCTGGAGCATCATTGAACTTTTGCAGGGATGCTGGAAAAGGTAACACTGCTTACTGTGTGCCTAATAAGTTTGTGCTTAGTTTTCTCAAACTAATTTAGTAGTATGATTTCCTTACTATTCTATGAATAACATTTGTCTGCTTCGCTATATAGCCATGGACTCATCTTTTGTCCCATAGACAAGTGTAATGGAGGGAATTATTCTCAAGCTGTTAAATATCATTGGGTTGTTGCTAAGGGGATAAATTTTATTATAAGATTCGCTTCTATTCATGGATGTTTATGTCTTGGGCATAGATATTTTTGGATTTCTGATATAGCCACACAAATCCCAAACGATTCCTCTCTCTTTCTTTCCGATCTCTTGTTCTCTCGTCTGGTCTTGCGTTAGGTTAATGGATTTGTTCTTGACGAAAGATACAGACCCTTTAAGATTTTTTTCTTTTTATTTATCAATTTTGATCTAATTGATATTGCTAACTGAAAAAATCAACTGATTTAACTTGTCGATTAGATTAATTTCGATTTTGTCCTATTAATCAAGAGATTTGATTTTCTTTTTTATAAATTAAATCAATTAAATCAATTTTTAAATTTTTTAAATTACTTGAACCAATCATTTGTTTTCGTTTAGGGATGTATGTAAATTTTTTTTTTAAATATCATTATTTATTACATTATTTAATTGTTACTAAAAAGCGTTTTGCTTTTGCCATGGATTTATTTGTTTATTTGTAGATAAATGTGTTATGATAATTGATCAAATGTTTAATTTAAAATTTGACGCTAGAATCAAATCTTAATTATGGATATAATATTTAATTTGATTTAAATCAAAATCAAATTGGATTATTCAAATAAAGATTTTTGACGCATGTGATATACCCTTGCCCTTACCTCTGATGGCTGGCAAAAAACTTGTTACCACTGGTAAAAATTAATAAAATAAAAAAAATTAAATGAAAAATTCTAATTTTTTTCGCTTATTTCCTTCTTTTCCTTCTTCCTTTTCTTTCTTTTATCAGTTCTCTTTCTAAAACACCCCCGCTCCCTCTCTTTTCTAGTTTTAGATTCAACACAAAAACTCCTTGAGAACCTAGAACTCTACGCCATGGTTACCGCATCCGGGTGCCACTCTCCATGATTATCTTCTCCAAACGAGGATTTTTTTTTCAAAAAGTTTTAACTATTTTCATTGTTTAATTTGCTTTCATTCTAATCTCCCAAGCAAACCCATCAGCTCGTCTCCAACAACAAAAAAGAAAGTCTTTTTGTAAATGTCACCACCTATACCCAAGCCATCTGTGTTACGGGAGCTAATTTTGGTCTAGATTTTGATTTCCTTGGCACAGCATTGAATATTAGTCAGTTACTAATGATTTTTCAATGAAGGAAATGGTAGATAAGCAAATTGATAATGATGGTGGAGCAATGGTGATGGTGATTGAGGGAGCTACATCAACTCAACAAAAAACAATATTATTGGCCACATATACACATTTGGGTTTCAAATTTGGTATTTTTGCTTTGTTCTTCAAATTGTATTTCTTGTTATCAATTTTTGGAAGATTGTGATTGTGTTGATTTTGAGATGTTGAAGTAATTGTGAATTGTGGTTGTAATAATTTTGGGATGTTGAAGATTAAAATTATGGTAAACGGTGGCAATTAAGATTTTTTAAAATATTTTTTCACTTTGAGATTTGTGATTGTGATGATTTTGAATGTTATCATATATTTTTTCTCATTTCTGGAAATTGATTATAACTTAAAAATAAAAATAGAAAGACGTTGCCATTTAATACAAACAAATATTGATTATATTATTGATTTTGCAAAAAAAAAAAAAGTATCAGAGAGTTAAAAATGAAAGAAAGAGTTAGGATTTAGACTTTTTTTTTTTTAACCACATGTCATGCCACATGTGCAAAAAAATTATCTGTTAGAGCATATTTCAAAATATCACGCTATTAGATCGCGAGTGTATTTCACATTTGTTAAAAAATCCTCATTTGAGTAATCCTGAAAATATTTGATTTAGATTTGAATCAAATTAAATATTATATTCTTAATTAAGATTTGGCTCAAAAATTAGATTTTAAACTGAGTTTTTAGCTATGATTTTTTAAGTCCTGTTTTTTCATGGATAAGAGAGCACAATTTTTTTTTCTGTATTTTTTATTATGAGCAATTATCTATTGTATAATATAAAAGTTGTTTTCAATTGATTATAATATGGAGAGCCCAACAATATAATAAAAAATGATTGGCAGGTTAAGTTTGGTAAAAACTCATTCTTGCTTTGATATTTACAATTGCCTTTTCATTAATTTGGGTGTTGTTAAATGCACTCCACACTTTCACTTAACACCTCAGTTTTTTTTTTTTTTTTAATTTTTTTAAGTAAAATTACTTAATTATTTTTTCTCTTTCATACAAGTTTTTGATTTTTGAAAAGTTATATATTTTTTTGAAAATGAATTTTTAAAAATAAATTTTCGAAAGTTCTTAAAGGTTTTTAAATATTTATTTCTAAAAACTTTTAAGACTTTTCATAAATGAATTTACAAAAGTTCTAAAATGCACTAAGACATTTCTAACATAAAATTTTACAAAGTTAAATATGAAATCAAATGAAAAAGTAGAAAGAACAAACATTTGAAGTTCTTAAAGGTTAAAAAAAAAAAAAAACTTAAAAATTTCACCCATTTGACGTAAAAAAAACAAAAGCCAAAAATCAAAGATGAATTATTTGTTCTTTCTACCTTTTCGTTTGATTTTATGTTTAATTTCGTAAGATTTCATATTGAAATGTGTTAGTGCGATTTAGAACTCCCAAAAATGGATTTTTGAAAAATCTTAAAGATTTTTCAAAAATTTTTAAAACTTTTTGAAAATTCATTTCTGAAAATTTGTTTGAAAAAGAAAAGATAATTAAGTAATTTTATTTAAAAAAAAAAAAAAAAAAAGACTAAGGTGTGAAGAGAAAAGGATGGGAGTTTAGGAGCACTTCATTGTTTTTCGAACTTTACTTTTTAGTTTTTCTTCTTTCTTTTTTTTTTCTTTTGTGAGCAAAGATATATTTTTTTTCTTTTTATTTTTTTTAATCTAAAAGGAAAAGCAAGAGTGGTGCACAGATGTAATAGGAGGTAATGATTTTTTATTTGTAAGTTTTTTTTTTTTTCAATTTTATTGAATTGAGACACCAAAGATTTGATTTTGTATGTTCTCGCAAAATTTTTTGTTTGGTTTTGAGGTTTAGCCTTTCATGCATTGCTCTTGCAATTCCAATTTGCCTTATTTTCAATATTCTCTGCAATTCCTAATTCTCTTTTGCTCTCTTTTCTTATAGTATTATTATTTTACTTATTAAGAATTCCCAAAATCTAAGTTTTTTTTTTTTTTTTTTTTTTATCTTTCAAGTAAAAAAAAAAAAAGACAAAAATCAAAATTGAATTGAAATTTTCACAATGACCTATTTAAGAATGAATTCTCTGTAATTAAGTAATTTTTTTTTTTGCATGTTTAATATACTCTTTTTATTTTATTTTGTATGTAATTTTTTTTTAAAAATTCATATTTGCAAACATGATTATAAACTTATGATAATAGACCTTTTAAGGTTTTCATCAGAATGTAAAGGATGAAAATCAACGAAAACTTTTCTTTAATTTTGTGCCGTTAATAGTTGCTTTATTCTTTATATATAAAATTAAAACAAAAATCTAAACTAAAAAAAATGGTCGAAAATATAAAAACCCTAGGTTTAAATCTCACTTAAGCTTTCAAAAGGAAATTGAGAATCTGTTGATCGATCATGAATTTAAGATTTTCTCATCAACATTGATCTGTAAGTTTTTACTCTCCCTTTTTTTCTTTTAATTTTTATTTTCAATTCATCGCCCATTTTTTGGACAATAGTAAAATTGAATTTCTCTTTTGGATGTTGATAAATTTTTAGAAAAAAGAAGCGTTGCTTATGAAGAAATTTCTTTTTTTTTGTTTGAAATGCTATTAGGGATTTCTTAATTATAAATGTTAAATTGCACTTAGCTATGTAAATGATAAAAAGGGAGAATTTTCTTTTACTTGGATTTTCCTTAATTTTCTTGGCAACGAAGCAAAAGGTTAGAGTTTTTGGCTGAAATTGATTGTTAAGAGTTACTTTTGAGGTATGTTAAAGTGTTATAGCGTTTTAAATAGTGGTGGCATAGCGGTATAGTAGCCGCTATTTTGCGGTTATGCCACCTACCGCCGCCCGATGTTGAAGAAAAAATGGGGAAGAATTTCAATCTCGACCATAATAGCCGTAATCAGCTGTAGCAAAACAGAATAATGGAGAATAGTGAAAATATCAGCTCTTTATTCTCGTTATTCTCACTACTCTGTTTTTCGTTCAAAAATGATAGGAAAATTTTTTATTTTGTTTGTTCAAATTTGACCCCAGAGAAACCTAAGAACAGAAAAAAAAAAAAAAAAAAAGAACTTAATTCACACAACCAAATTTAGAATTTCAGCTTTAATCAACATCAACCAGCATAATATAATTTATTTTTTTGAATTTTGAAGGTGCATAAAATTGTTTTTTTTGTTGATTTTGTTTCTCTTGAACATTCCGTTCTTTAGTATCTGTCTGGCCATCCATATTCCATGGTTCTGCAGCTAAAAGCAGGGGGTGGCAAGCTACTTGGCTTGCTACCTGCTGATCCTTGAGCTTGGGGTTAAACTGTCGATTAGGAGAGGATGAGATGAGAGGAAGACAGCGAGCTTCTTGCTTGTATCGGAGGTTTATGCTTTTGAGTTTGAGACATGATGAAAGAGACCATGCAGAGAAAAGAGAAATAGAGAGTTGAGAAGAAAAAAAAGAACGAAAATGGATTGAAGGGCTGATGGGCAACGGGAAGATGGGAGAAAAGTAGAAGTGCAACGTGTGTGGAGTGTGTGTGTGTGGATTGTGGGTGACTGGGTGACGTTGGGAATTGGATGAAGGCCTTGTTAGGTTGGGAAGGGGTTGGGATTTTATTGTTTTAGTGGAAAATTTTGATTTAGGAAAATGGACTGAAAATGTTTATTATTTTAGAGACAATTAATTTAGGAGAAATTTTTGGGGAAAAATTTTTGAATTGTGATTGAACAAACATTATTGTTTTTGATAATTTCATGTTAGATGTTCAAAACGTGTTTATGATTAGGAAATTTTATTATTAACTTTATATTACTTTATTATAATCTCAAAAATATTGTAAATAATTTTTTTATCAAGTAAATAAAAGATATGAAATATTATAAATTATTTAAAAATAATAAATAATAATTTTTATTATTATAATTATAATTATTATATTTTATAGTAAGTTATACAAAATTTTAAAAAATTCACGACTGTGATAATTGTAATGACTGCAATGATCTTCGTTATACCCATAAACACGATAAATATGAGTTGATTGAAAACACGACCGTAACTGTAATTTAAATATCTGGTGTTAGTGTTTAGTTTATATGAAATTACTACATCCATCACAATTTCGTTTCTTTGTTTTTTTTTTTTAGTTTAATAAATTTGTTGAATCTCGTATCATATTATTATTCCAAGGGATTTACATAGAAAAAACTATAAACATTTTGGCATTCCCACTGTCACTTGCTTAATTGAAGGATTGTTTATGGTATGGATTGAATGAATGTTGAATATGGCATTTTTATTTTTTTCATCACAGGTCTCATAACAGAGTTACATAACGTAATTTGAATGTATTTTGGGGCATGAGATTAATTGAATGTCATTCTCCTTTCAGGCTTGGTTCAAACTCTGTTGACTTTATGGGGTATGCTTCATTGACTGTATGGAACATGAAAACATGGAAAGCTATGGTATGTAGCTATATATACAGAGACTTCTTATTAATGACAAGTAGCTTTTCTTAAAAATTATCTATGCCTTAATGGACTTCCAACTTTAATGAAGACTGTCCTTCCTCTTGGTGAAGATCCACCTGCAATTACTTGCTTATGCTTCAATCACAATGGGAAGATTTTAGTTGCCTTTGCAACTGATGGAATGATTCATATTTTTGGTATCCTTTCCTTTATGGCCTCATATTTTGTGTTTATTATTTTCAGTTAAAGTGATTATGATTTTCACATTAACTAAGCACACCTATGTTTTACCCGCTATAAGGTCTAGTATAATAACTTTCTAAGAAAACTGCCTTAGTTCATTGTGACATTTCTGTTTCCTGATGGACTGGTTAGCCCTTTAGCTGAAGGGCTAACAAATCAATAAGAAAGGAGAAGAATGCCCATTTTATGCAGTTTTCCATTTGTGCTGAGCCAAGAATTTAATATGCATGCACCTTGACTGATCGAAGACAAGTCTGCTGGTCTACAAATCACTGGGTGGCGTGCACATGATTTTGCAATTATCTCACTTCTTTTTGGGCCAGATGAGACAAACATTTTTGGCTTGGGCTTAGACGGAAAGTTAAGTATTAATTTGAAATACTCTATTGAATTGTTCGGTTTCTTTTTTTTTACGCAAAATTCAAGTTATTTTATGAATTTGGTTTGTTGTTTTTTCATTTCTTTAGTTGGTTTGCTATTTAAATTGTATTTATTCATTCAATTTGGATATGGTTTAAAAGTGCTTGGTTTTGTTGTTTGAAGTGAAAGCTTAATAGTTAACAGCTGAGAATTCAGGGCTTTAAGAGGTAAAACTGAATTATGATCTGTTTTGGTTCTTGAAGAAAATTTTGGAGGGGTAAAATGATTAAAAGAACTTTGCTTGGTTGGAAATTAAAATTAAACAAAACTTGGTTGGAATTCAAGATCGTTTTAAGAGGTTCTAGACAGTGAAATAAACCAAATTTGATAGTTTGATAATGTTCAAGCTTTGTCCTCATTTATAAAAAATAATTATTTTTGTAAATTTAATCCTTTGGCTGCCTAAGGGAACTGTTATATTACTTTTTTAGCCGGCTGAGGAAGCAGGAAATGGTGCTACGGGGATGATAAGAGATAGGACCCTCGAAAATATCGAAGCCATTTTTGCAGTCCATGTCTCTCATGAACACCTCACAGTTATAATTGACTCAAGGCCTTGTCCTCTGCTTGCCCGGTGTAGCTTGTTTAGAGTTGTGATCAGTGGAAGAAAAGGCCTCACTGGGAACCCTCGCCACTCAGTTGACCCTACCTTGGCTGCTTCAGCTGCTTTAATTAGCCTACAAGGAATTGTTTCTCGCAAATCAAATCCATTGGACTCCCACGTTTATCTTTCTCCACCTTTAACGTTGTTTTTACTCTTTATCCTTTTCATATTTCTAACTCGAGTTTCATCTTTGTTTTTTTGATATGATCCCTGACACGGTGATAATTGGAGGTACCTTCAGGGCTTTCTCCAATGCCAGATTCTACATCTTCCTTCAAAGAATTGAAGAGGTTTGTCATGCTTTTACTTTCGATTCTAATCCTAATTCAAGGATGCGATGACGGATTCAAGATTTTTCTTCAATTTTCGAAGGGTTTCATGAATGCCTTACTTTTATATTTGCATCCAACACTACAAGCCTTGCTTCCAACACTACAAGCCTGGTTTTCCATTTCTAACACACACGTGACATGGAACACAGGTAATCGTGCAACAAGCCTGTGTTTTTAGATGCTTGGCAATGGTTAACTTCTTTGAAAAAGAGTACACAATCTATCCCCTAACCGTGAATGATGACAGAATCTATGAGCATGAAAAGAAGGTGCCTAATAATTTACTCGGACCACCAAATTTTAGGTGCTCCCTCCAATGATGGGTGCTGAGGACCCCTCCTTTTATTCAGAGGTGGTTCCGGTAACCTTCTACAACATTAGCGTGAGGAATGAGACCTCGGGGTCTATAGATACAGGTCACTCGCCATATTTTATGATTGATGAAGATACTCTTCCTTTCGGTGCTGCAGTTGCCACTATTGTAAAAAGGCAACTCGTTGAGCATGGTTAAAGTGAAGAGGCTATCTCTGGTATATCCCCAACCCAACCGAGCACATTCCAGTGTGAAAAAAATCTCACTGGTGCTATTATGTTTTTTTTTTTTATTAATCTGCTCTTTCTCTCTTGTGGGTTTCATATTTTGTGTTTTAGATTTGTCTTTTCTAGTGCTAGAATTCATTATTGATGATATGTTAATCTTCTCTGGTTGGAAGAAAATTTGAGTTTTGGTTTTTAGATGCAAGAAATTTTGATTTTTCATTTTTTTTTTATTTTTTATTTTGTGTAATATCCTTTTTTAGGTATATTTATTTGATTCAGCTATATGATGTCTGCCTTTTTGTTGCTTTTATTTTCTTTTTGTTTGAGTAAGAGGTGAGAGTGAATTAATTAATTGAGAAGGTATGTATTTATGTTTTCTATTAGTCCCCTTTTAGTTTTGTTAAAACTTTAAATTTTGGTTGATTTGTGGTTGGTTTTCAATTGATTTTTATTAAATTGATTTTTTGTATAAATGGTTGAATTTTGCGAATTCATATGATAATAAAATAATTTGGTTTTTAAATTTAAAATTGATGGCTTTCTTTAATAGAACGATTAGAAATGGACGTATGAGTTTTTCAATTTTTTTTTATTTTCTTTTAAATGCAGAATGAATCAGGAGTCATTAGTAGTATTTGAATATTTGCCTATTACTTAATATACATTATGTTGTTTCTTGCGAATTATGTGCGGGGAAGTCCGAACAATTTGTTGATTTCTATTTGTGGATTTTTCTAAATGTGGTCAAAAAAGTTTCTACCATTTACGATGGTTGCAAAGATTAAATTGTTTTGATGGGTGTTATAGTATGAATGTTGTTCTTTGAGATTTTTTATAACAATAATTGTTGTTGTACAGGATATCAATTTTAGCATTTACTAAAATGTTGAGGAATTTTGAATTAAGCAAAATTTTAGAAGTTGAATTTTTGAGGTTTTTAATGCTTTCGGCTCTACTGATTACAATAACTGACAGGGTGTATGTAGTTTTCAACTCTACTGGAGAGTGAAAACAATTTGTTGGATTTTGGATGCTATGGAGTATATGTGGTTATCTGGATTTTTGTTTAGATATGTATTCTACTGTCATGCAAAAATTCTTGAAAGGAGGATCCTTTTTGTTTATGTATGTATCTATTGCTATGAATGTTGCCGAATGCTATAAGTATACGAGTCGCACAAGTAATATGAATAGGAAGTATCAAGTATTATCTCTACAAATATTGAATTTTGTAATTAATCTAAAGTTAATTATCGACATTGGGCACTTAGATTATATTTGGTTTTAATGAAAATTGGTGAAATTACTAAACCTTATATTAACCAAATGAATTAAACCTAAAGCCTACCAATTATGAACGTATAGCAAATTATACTTAGGCTTACTAAAATTGCACTTACTAAAAAAATGGAAAATTGTTATAAACTAAAGGCAAGGCTTTAATTCAAATTCCATAATAATAACATGAAATTAGAATTAGGCATCAATTCAAAATCTGCGTGAAATCTAAACTAATTAAACATGAATTTAACTTTAATATGACATGAAAATCTAAATAACTCCTAAATTAACAATGCATGGAAGTTAGTAATGTAGAAGATGGATGAAAAATAAATTAACCCTAATGGAGTACATGATTTTCGGGCTATACTAAAACCACATAGTAAAATGCATGAAAACAAATTAAATGTGTCTAACAACCATGACATGAACATTAGAGCCTCAAGGCCTAAAACTACAAAAGGATTTAATTAACCATCAAAATTTAAAGATTATGGAAATAAAACAGAAAATTATAACCAACAAAATTATAAGAGCTATTTGAGAAGAAATTAGAAGTAATAAAATTAAAACCAGAATGAACATATAATATGCTTGTAAATAGAACGCAAAAATATATACATAGTATGAACTTTGAAGCATTAAAATAGAAAGCTTCAAATGGCTTTAAAGTAACATTAACGTAGAGATCATAGCAGCCAAGCAATGTAATTAGCAAACTCAATAAACCGAATTAAGAAACTAAAACAGAAATTAAATGGCAGCAAGCATAATTAGGAAAATAAATCAAACAAAACTCAAAATAATTGACTCAAGTGACAAGGTGCCTTCCATGTGATTTCTCTACCCAATGGCATCCTTGTACCATCATAATCAAGACCAACCAGGTTTGGAATGCCCAAGAAAAATACAAAAACAGTAGCCAAATCAGTGCTGGAATAGAGTAGGAACCGAATGGAAGAAAGTAGATTTTGCATGGGAAGACAATGGTTTAAAGCTTGCAAACTTGAAAGGAGACTTGAACTACAAAGTGAAGGATTAAAGGAGTGAAAAAAGCTATTGAAAACTCAAAGGAAAAAAACTCAAAATGCTAGAAAAACCGAAACTAGTAGCTGCTAAAAATTAGAATAGAAACTTGAATAGCAAAAGGAGAATTTTGCTTTGAAAAAGAAAAAGGATTAAGGTCTTTCAAATTGTAATGGAAAATTAACTAAGACAAAGGCAAGTAAAAGACGTAAAAATGGAATTTAAAGGCTTGGGAAAGTAAATAAAAGAAACTACCTAAAAGACCTCGAAACCGGTCAGCCATAGAGGCTGCCAGTCTTGAGGCGCTCAAAAAACCTAAAAAAAATGATAGGCGGCTAGGGTCTCCCTCTTGCGGCTGTAAAATGTCTTATTTAAGGCCTTCTCCTAGGTTTTTTCCACGCACCAATGGTCTTGCATTGTGAGCCCAAATCAGCAGCACAATTAGCACATTTCAGCTTCATTTTCCAATGCAACTAGTCACGTTTTCAGCTTGTTTCCTTTGCTTGTAATTCTGACCATGAGATAATCCGCACGTCTCTAACATTGGCCAATCATCGTGCTACTAAATGCCTAGTCAGCCAACTCATTGTCAGTTAAATTGTGCGCCTAATTGAGGAAAGTTTCTGGTTCCAACTCGTGACCACAGCAGCAGTCGGTCAAGGCCTACCCCAAAGTGCTACTCAAGGAGTTGAAGAATGTCACTTTTGTTGAAAATTGTAGTCCTGAACTTCGACAACTCCTTTCAAAAAGCAAAAAATCCTGAGAGTTTTACAATCTCTTACAAAATTAATCATTTAAAATTTGATAAAATTTTTTGTGATCTTGAGTCTAGTATTAACCTTATGCCTATCAATGGTTTTATCTAGCTAGGTTGTGAAGTAATAAAGCCTTCAACATTCACCATTAAATTTATTGACAGATCTACTAAGAAGTCACAAGGAATGTTAGAGAATGTTCTGGTAAAAGTTAGTAAGTATGCTTTCCCTGTAGATTTTGTTGTTTTAGATATGGAAGATAATAAAGCCCCCTTGCTTTTAGGTAGACTTTTCCTATTAACCTTTAAAGCTATAATTGATGTGTATAATTGTGACCTTACTCTAAGATTTAAGGGCAAAAGAATATAATTCGTAACTAGTAGATATGGTGTCTTTATAAATGAGGATGATGTACACTCAATAACAAGAGTTAAGGAAAATGGTAAGCTTAGAGAGTTAAGCTTGATGTCTAAACCTCCTGACCCAGTGTCACAAGCCCACTTAGTGAAATCCTCAAGCCCTAGCCCTTGCAATTTTATAATCGAAACCTCTAGACCAAAAACCCACATGTTAAGTTCTAGTCCAAACTATTTTATTTATGTATCGAGAGTTAGTACACCTCATAGGCCTAGTTTTATTTATGTGATACCATAAAGAAGGATGAAACAAGGTAAACTACCTCTTGAAAGGATAAGTTGATTTTTAGATTTAAGGATGGTCAAGCTTGATCAAAACTAGTGCTACTTGGAAGTCAACCCAAGTTTTACTTTAAGTGGTTTATACTTTTTGTTTTTATTTTTAGGATATGTATGCTTTAATTTGTTTTTATTTTTGTGTTTTGTAGGAATGGAAAGTGATGGAGTGTCAAGCTGCATGAAGAACACAAGAAGATTTGACCATGAAGCAAATTTTGGGAGAGTATTTCTTTTTCCTTTTTTTTTTTTTTTTGCTTTGTTTAAAGTAGTAAGTGTGGATGAAAAGAAATTTTTTGAGTTCAACATGTTTTTAGAAAATTGTTACCATTTTTTGCTTTATGATTCAAACCAAATTGGCATGCTAACTTCTTTATTATATAGGCTTAGTTGATTTTTCATTAATTTTTCAAGAATGATTTGAGTATGAATGTGGTGGAGTATGAAATAAGTTCATAAGTGTGCTTTTCTTTGGAAAATGATTTCTATGTATTTGTTTTTATTCTTGATCTATGAAATGCATATTTTTTTTGTGTAAAGTTTGTGGGATGTTAAATTGCATAGAAATTTGAAGAATGATTTAAGTATGAATGTGGTGGAGCATGAAATAAGTTCATAAGTGTGTTTTTCTTTGGAAAATGATTTCTATGTATATGTTTTTATTCTTGATCTATGAAATGCATATTTTTTTTGTGTAAAGTTTATGGGATGTTAAATTGCATAGAAATTTGAAGAAAGAATATTACTTTATAATTTACCTACTCAATACTCAAAGCGAAAATTCTAGACTTTACTTGACTTAAGAAGTGATCTAGGCATTTTTTGGACCAATTGAGCCTTTTCAAGCCAAGCTTTGAATGACGCATCCCTAGTGCCTTATTTTTAAGCCTATTATATATTCATTTTCTTTGTTTATTATAGCTACAATAATAAGCCTAAAGGCCTTTTCTTTTATTATTATCCCTCTTTATTGTTTTACCCTAACCCAATGTGCATTATGGACTTATTTAAAAGGAAGAGAGGTGCAAAGAATGAAAAAAAAAAAAAAAGTAAGGCAAAGCCTAAATAAAAAGTCAAAAATGGCTATGAAAAAAGAATTTTGAAAAAGAATAAGATGCCTTAAAGTTTTAAAGATGCTTAAGTTCTTAAAGTCAAATCTTTAGTCTAAGAAATGTCAAGAAAGTAAGCTAAGGTTTTATGAGCCTAAAATTCCTTTTTCCTACCTTAACCCAAGCCTTAGATTACAAGTCTAAAAGATCTTTTAGTCTTGAGTCAAATATGTAAGTCTATCATTTGTAGAGAAGGAAGGGCAAAGTAAACATATGAAGTTTATTCTATTTTTCAGTTGATATGTGATGATGTATTTTGCATTTTTTTGCTTAAGTTATATGTATGATTGGAGATGAGTAAATTCCTATGCTTGAAGATTGTATCAGATTAAAAGCTTACTTTATGGATGTATTTCTTGTGAAGCTATATTTGTAATTAACTCTGTATTATGCAATGATGTATGAATGAAAGCTGTGAAATTTTGACTTTGTAAATATGTATATTGAAGTTTACTATTGTGGATTTGGGAATTTTGTTTGAAGACAAGCAAAGACTTAAGTGTGGGGGGTGTAATAACACTTAAATATATGTAGTTTACAAGATCAATTTAGTGGAAAAATTTTAAAATTTGATTGATTTTGTTTGATTTAATGTTTATTTTCTTGATATTTAGGTTTTTTTACTTGAAGTAGGATTTCTATCATTTTCATGCAAGAAATAATACAAGATAAGTACAAGCATTATCCTTGTAATTTTAAGATAAGCATGTAAGGATCCAATGAAATTTGGCTATTAGTAAAATTACTAAATTTGACTTCAAATAAGAATTTTGATGCCATGAAGACACCTAGATGGATTTGGCTACATCATGTTCAAGAAGGCTTCATGCCGATGTGTGATAATTGAAAAGTTTTAATCAAACAAGGACACTATGACCTTCGACCAAGAGATTGTGTAAGAATGACTCTTTTAATCACCATTCAAAAAGTTATAATTGAAGAAGGAAATTGCAAGATAATTGAATGAAAATCAAATTTCTAGTCTTGGATTGCAAGCCTTAGCCAAACTTACCAAGAGTAAGATCAAGATAAAGCACTCCACGATCTAACATCCAAGATAAGTTCCCAAGGTAGCATGATCAACCAAGATGATTCAAGAAGAAAGAAACCACATTCAGCCACCTTTTTTAGAGATCAAGATAACTTCAATCTTTATAGTTTTAATAGGATTAAAACTTTGAGCTTGTATTCACCCCTTTAGCTAAAATAACCTCTGTAAAAGGGGAGGCTAGCTCTTGTATTCCAAACATCCTACACTTCACATTTGATTCTTTTTTTCTTCTTTTGGATTTTTTTAGTTCATGGTTTTCTTTAGTTTTTTTTATAGTTTGGCTAAGGTGACAGTTTAGCCACCACTAAAATTATTTTCTAAATTCTTCTTTCAATAAAATTATTATTTAAGATCTATTTTCTCAAAGTAATCTTTCTATTATAGTTTCGGTTTATGATTGCACTAAAATGTTAGCATTTTCTTACTTATATTTAGTGCAATTTCTTTTGTACTTTGGCTTGTTTCTTAAGAATCTTGGCAAAAATACACCTAAATGCATATTTGTCTCATGTGTAAGAAAAAATATAGAAAATGAGGAATTTCAGACAATTTGGACTCAATTTGGAGGATTTATGGTGGTAAAAGCTAGCAAAGCTCATAATTAGTGTAATTGTGCTTTATTGCCTTTTAAAGGAGTTCTTCTTACCCTTTTCTTCTATGACTTGTTAAGCTCAAATGAACTTCATGAAATCTTGTTTTAAGTCCTAATTCTTATAATTTTCGTTTGGAATTATCTTCCTTAACTCAATTTTGCATTAGTACCTTTCTAGTATATTTATACATGTTTGAAAGATAATGTATGCATTATGGAGTTGGAAGTGAATTTTTAGTTAATTAATTTCCAAAATTTTTCCAACCATTACAATGTCAAATTGGTTCATTTTATGGCTTGAAATTTTGGCAAAAAATTGAAGAGGAAGTGTGTGCATTTAGCACCAAAAGAAAAGGAAAAAAATTCGAGCTTGCACATTGTAAGCAAGGTTCATGTGATCATATGCTTTGGCTTGGCAATTCAAAGAAGGCCATAAGGAGCTATTGAGTTGGCTAAATGAAGGTTTTTTATTGGTCATTATTTTGACTTCTTGGAGTGTAAAGGTTCATGAGAAAATGGCTTGAAAACAAGAAGGAGCTTAAAGAGCCAAATAAGTGTGCACAAGCCAGGAAATAAGGGAAGAATAAGGTTCTAGAAGACTATCCATATCAAGATATTTTTGCAAGGTATATAGGGGTTGAGGCACCTCTCATTTGTCTATAAATAAGGGAGAATGGCCAGCCAAAAGGGTGAATTAGATAGATTTTTAGATTATAGTTTTAAACTTCTACATTTTCTTTTCTCTACACTTATATTTTCTTATTCTTTAACATAAGGCTATTTGGCAACCAATTTTCTTTTAGTTTCCATGAAAATTTAATTTTCTTATGTCAAATTTTAATATATTTTTAGATTTTCTTATTGAAATTTCAAGTCTCTCACATTTTTCCATTCCATTTCAATTGAATTCATGTGTTCTTCAAATATATTTTGAAATTCATGGTTTTGAGCTCTATGATTTTTAGATCAGTTGTTCATGAATTCTAGCTTGTTTTGAGCCAAACTTTTTTCTTAGATTCCTAACTTATAGATATTTAATTCTGAAAAAAATTAGCTTCAAATTCTATCCACACAAGCAAAAAAAATTGCTCCAAAGTCACACCTAAACTTAGTTAATAGATTATTTCTTTGCCTAGTGACAGCATAACAAGGATCTACTCTTCTTCTTGACATTTGGTTTATTCCTTTTTCACTTCACATTCTTAGATTTACATGTTTACTTATTAGTTTTCAATTGATTGCATTTATTTTCATGAATTTACCTATTATTTGGATATATTTTTTGAACATGCTCTATTTTTTCTAGATTAATGTACTATTTGAGTTAATAGTTTAATAAGCTAGATTTCTTCTTACATGATGCAATTTCTTTGTTGAATTTTATGGTAAACTTGTTGATGAATCTTACCTTAGCTCAGTTCCAGTTCATTCTCCTTAGAAGTTTCTAGATCTTGCTTTTTCTCTTATCGAATTAGTAAAATTCTAGTACAACTAAGTTTCTGTTTTGATTTGTTTTAG
Source organism: Durio zibethinus (assembly GCF_047325235.1). NCBI lineage: Eukaryota > Viridiplantae > Streptophyta > Magnoliopsida > Malvales > Malvaceae > Durio > Durio zibethinus. The sequence continues at coordinate 10,638,200 of NC_143180.1, read as the reverse complement.
TAATTTCTTGCTATTTCTCTTTATGTTCAATTTGTGATCAAGACAACTTTAATGATTATGTGGTGATAATAGATACTTTGGCTTAGGAGTTATTTATCAAATCCTTGTGAGAATGATATCTTGATTGAAAATTCACTATTGTTGCTCATACGGCCTGTGCGTTTGCAGAATACCTGAATCAATTTACATCTTGATTTATTGTTTACAAGTTTTATTCATAATTCTTTAACAAGTTGAAGCTTTTGGTTTTCATGAGATCTTTGTTTCAATTATTTATTTTATGCTTCTACAATATTCGACCTTCACATATCATTTTTTTTTCAAAGCATTCTTTATTTTAAGTTTTAGTTATATTCGGCCAAATCTAGTACTTGCCAAGTGACAATTGGTTAAATAGATCTAAGCCCATAAATCTTTCTTTTATGATCTTGTTTATTTTTATTGCAAATTAATCAAACTTTTCATTAGTCTAGATATAAGGGATTAGTTTATCAACTTTGGTAATTGAATCCACTTAACATTTTAATTCTATAAACCTTATTTGATGATACTCTTACTCTCATCATTTTCTTACTTGATTAAGATCTATGCACTTGCAAGCATTAAGAAAATAAGTAATCATGTTTTTTGGTCATGGTAGGAGGCAAAAGCAAGGAAAATCCTAATAGATTTTAACATGGTTATTGGTGAAAAGGTTTTATGAAAATTAACTCTTTATTTTCTATTATAATATTTTTCAACTAGCATTTGTACGTTTGTACATTACCATTTATGTCAATTGTTTTCTTAAAAACCCACTTGCTCCTTATAGGTTTTATCCCTTTGGGTGGTTTGACTAAAGTCCATACTTGGTTTGTATACATGGATTTCATTTCGAATTTTATGGCCTCATGCCATTTATCAAAATCAGTGTCCAATATTACTTCTTAATAGGTAGTAAGATCATCATCTATGATCAACTCATCATTGTCCATAAGAAATCCATATATTTCTAGATTTTGGCAAATCTTAGTTGACTTATGGAGTTCTTGTATATGTTGAGCTTTTAGCTGCTCATCTGATGCCTTAGCCATTGGCTTAAATTCCATCCCAGTGCCAATTTATGTTTTTTGAACTTCTTCAAGTTTGACCTTGTAGATACCTAATTTTGTTCGAGATATTTTATCTATTTAAATCCATGTTCAGTTTTGCAAGTGGGCCCTAACCATTATTTTTTAGCCCGTTTTATGGTCCATTTTTAAATGCTTTATTGCATAGGCTTGAATGAACTCCTAAATGGCCTAATAAAAAAAGCCCAGAATAAAAGACTTTTTTCAAAGCCCAAAAAAAGCCCAACCTGAACCATTAAAAGTGACCTAAACGTGCCCTAATCAAAAGCCCACTATAACCCAAATGCTTAAAGCCCCCAAGCAAAATAATATTAAACAAATTTATCAATCAATAAAGGCCCATGACCAAACAAAATAAGAACCCAAAATAAAAAGCAAAGGCACATTCGGCCTTATCAAATTTTTTTGTATGAGGAAGCTACAGCCTATGAGACAAAAGAAACCAAGCATGAACATGTGAAAGAGAAGTTAAAACTTGCTACATGAACACCTGAAGGAAATGGCACAACGTAAAAGGCATCGTGGCCTTGGTGAAAAAAAAAGAGAACACGTTGGTGCATGGGTGCCAGTAAGAAGAGGAGAAACGGTGAAGGCAAGAGGCATTGGTGAAAAAAAAGAGAGAAAAAAACACGCAAAAAATAAAAAAAAAACTAGCAACAGCAAAAGGAATAACTGGGGGGGAGAGGGGAAAAAACGAAACGAGTGTAGAAGAGGAGCCAAAAGAAAACCAGAGAAAGCTGTAGCAAACGAAAATAGAAAAAAAAAGGAAATAAGAAAGAAAAAAAGTAATCGACAAACTTAAAAAGTTTTCAGGTGAATAGAAGAAAAATTGAAGAGAGAAGAAATGGGCACGCAAAAAAGAAACAAGACCAGTAACAAATAAACAAAACCAGAAAAGAGGAGCAGTAGTAAAAAGGAAAAAAAAACAGAAGCAAAAAGGCTTTCAAGGGCAACTAAAAAATAGAAAGGAAGATAATAGAAAGCCAAAAATAAAAAGAAACATGAAGCAGTGGCAGAACAAAGGAAAATTTGAGCAATAGGTGTGAACAAAAATAAAAAAGAAACAGGGATTTAAATTGCAGTCACGAGCACATTTTTTATCGTGTCGCATTTATTACAATAGCGTATATAATGGAGATTATTGCAGTCATTGCGATTATCAAGGTCATGAATTTTTTTTTAATTTTTCACAATTTACTATAAAATGTAATAATTATAATTATAATAATAAAAAGTAGTACTTATAATTTTTAAAGTAATTTATGATATTTTATTTTTATTTATAAATTAAAATAATTTTTCTTATTTTGTAGTTATAATTCAGAATGAAAATGCATATTATAAATGTTTCTCTTTTTTATATGCATGAAGTTCAAAGATATAAATATTATAAATACATATGAAGGAAAAAATATATGTTATATGAAGTTAATTAAGATTTAATTAATTTAATTAAAAAATTAGTGATGAATATTTTAGATATTTTTATAATATATGTTTATTTGGGGAAGATGATAAAACTAACTGATTGACTATAGATAAATATACTTTACTATTAGATCAAATTTTCAACTGCAACATTTTAAATAACTAAATTAAACCAAAATAATATAATAGTAGCAAACTAATCTTTATTAGCTAATAAAAATATACAATTAACAATAACATTAATAATATTAAAATTATATAAAAAAACTACTAATTACTTTAAAATGATGATAAATAAAAATAAATTCTAGCTCACATTCCCTTTAAATTTTCATCAAAATCAATAAAATTTTTTTCTAAAATATCCAATTTCTCACCAATTCATTTGCTTTTTCCTTTCCATATTTTCCCCTAAATAAGAAAAAGCAAAATACAATGTATTTTTAAATGTCATACATACCTAATTTTAAGTTAGAAAAAAAATATACTATGATTGGTTGATTTGGTTCAATTGAACCCAAACCCACTAAACCTTTCCCACATCCATACATTTTTCAAATTTCACGATTAAATCTCTCTGTATCACACTCTGTCACTCACTCTCTTTTTTTGAAAATTGACAGGCATATTCCATGCTTCCTCTATCTTCTAACCTTTTCCAAGTTCCATCCATGCTATCTTTGTCTTTTTCCTCAACCCAAGCCACTGGTGACACTACTATTGAACCCAAGCATCTCATTTTCCCATCTTGGCAGTTAAAAAATGTTTTGCTTCTTCTCAACTCTCAAGGTCTAAAGTAGTTATTGATTGACTTCAACAACATGTTCTTTGATCTTGATTGAGTTTGTATTTGCTAATTGAGTTATAAATTTAAAGGTTTTTCTTGCTTAGAATGTGTTTTTTTTATATGAAATTATTTAACTGCTGAAAAAGAATGGGTTTTCGAATTACATTTTGAACTAAAAATGATGATTGTGGCTATAGCATCCCGTTATAGCCGCTATTGTCTTTTACATTATTATTTTATGGCTGCGCATAGCCATTATGATTGTGAATTCCATTCAAAGCCCAATTTTGGATATGTAGTAGTGGCGGACGCTACCAAAATCGTAAAATAACGTCGCAATTCCACTACACAACTGCTATTTGAAACCCTGGAATGGAGAATAGAAGCAGAAACAAATAAGACTAGAAAGCAGGAAAGAAAAAAAATCAATAGTAGCAAAAAAAATATAGAGAGAAAGAGAAACAAGAAAAAATAAAAGAGAAAAGAAGAACAAACAATAAGGAGGAGAAGGATTCAGTTAAAACAAATTGAACTGAAAACGTAGCAGGAACGAAAAAAGAACTAAAAGAAAAAAAAAAGGGAAGAAACAAACATAAGGAGAAAGCTTTTAGTAGGAAAAAGAAACTAGAAAAGGGAAAGTTCGACTATTGTTTTTGGTCGACAAATAGAAAACAGGTAGCTCTTCACCTATATCTTCTTCCCCCTCATCCATATTGTCTTTACTTTTTTTATTTTTCTGCACTAAGTTGCTGTAAGTTGAAGTTCCCTCTTTTGAAGTATATTTTCTGGTATACAATGAAATGAAACATAACAATATATTTGTGTTTGTGGTATCTATTTTTAACATTGAAAAAAGGAAGATAATGTTAGAGGTTCATAGTTTGCAAAAGTTTAAAGTTTCTTGCATGCTGGTTTGTCAGTTCTTTATTGTATGTAATTTGTGCATGGAGGCCTCCTCCCTTCTATGATGGCCAACTAATTATGGAAGAAGGTGGGGACGGTTAGGATATTTTTCTTTAATTTAATAAACAAAAGTTTTAAAACATAAGGCAAAGAATTTGTTTGTTTTTAATAAAATTTACTTTTATGCATAGGTCATGATATTCACATCCATGCACGTTTTCTTATGTTAAGTTTTATGTATTTTCAAATTTCGTGTTGATCACATTTCAATTTATATCTTAATTTTTATACAATTTAACTTTTCATGCTTTAATTCACTTTGAATATAATTTAGATCGCATATATTTTAGATTTATACAAAAGTTAATAATAATAATAAATATATAATAATAAATAATAATAACAAAGAAAAATTTATTTTAATTCATGTCTAGATGTTGGAGGGAATTAAAAATTATATTTTAAAAATAATTTTACCTAGATGTGGAAAAATTATTAAACAATAAACGTAAACATCGGTTTTGTCCGAGTCTACTATTTTCATTTTAGTATAATAATAATAATAATAATAATAATAATAATAAAATATTTAAAATATATTTAATAATTAAAAAAGTTATTATTAATTAAAAATTAATTAATTAAAAAAAGAAATGAGACAAAAACTAGGGGCTGGTATGGCACCGCTACTGCCTCTGTCCAGCCCTCGACCAGCCTCTTGACCAGCCCCCTGACCAGCTCCTTGTTCAGCCCACCTACAGCCACCCAGATCCCCCTAATTGAAGCTCCTAAAATCCCCAGCCCTTTTCCCCTTCAGCTCTCTCGGAGGCTCTCTGAAAAAAGAAGAATACGCATTCAATCTACCCCCACGAAAACTCTCAAGCTCAGACGAACTACCCCTCTCAAAAAACTCTCAACACCCCTAGATAGACCCCCATTCCCACGCATAAAAACCCAAATTTCAAACACCCCCCCAAAAATACCCAAACCGAAAATGAAACAGATCTAACCAAGGAAAACAAAAACAAAAAAAAAACAACACAGTCCTCCCCGCAGGGAGAAACCTCAATGCCATAGCCACCTGAAACAAGAAGGGGAAATCATCAGTTTAAGCCGTTCGTAAAAAAAAAAAAAGAGAGATCAGAAACTTTGAAGACAGATTCGCGACTGTCAAGGCACTTTCAGGATAAACGAAGGTCGGATCTAGAAAGAGGGCGTCAAGAGCAATTTTTGGTGACTTTTTGCCCCTTTTTCGATCACCGATGACCACCATCGACGGCAACCCACATGGCGACTGACACAATGTCTGGTGTCGGATTCCGACAGAAGCTAGAGAACCACCCAAAGCCTTTTTTTTCTATGAAAAGAAACAAACTAAAGGAAAAAAATCTGATTTTTATAGAAAACATAGGGGCAAAACGATGCTGTTTCAAGCGTAGAGGATCTGCATGTGGACCGAACCCAACCCTAGATCCATGCAACTCGACCCGATGACCTGCTTCAGATTGCCTTGAATCGGTTCAGACAAACTGCCAGTGAATCGGTCTGAACCACTGGATCGACCCAGACCAGCATCAACGATCCGGTTCAGGTAAAAAAAATTTTTTTTTTCTAATTTTTTTATATATTATTATTTTTGTTATTTTATATTTATACATAATAAATGTTTAAATTTATTAGGATAAATATCTAATTATTATTAATAATAATAAAATGAAAATAATATAGGATAATAACTAAAAAATATATTAAAAATGTTTAAATAATAAGTATAATGGAATAAGTTTTTTATTTTCCCAGTCTAGATGTTGGAGGGAATAAAAAAATATTTTTTAAACAAATAATTCCCACCTAGATGTTGGGGAATTATTATTAATAAATTTTCATAAAAAAAATATATAAGAAATTTTTAATTAGTTTTCAAATTATAAAAAAATTGAACTTGCTCCGAAAGTTCGCCTAGATGATGGAGATTTTTAGGGATGTTCGCGTTTTAATTAAACCCCAAACTCTAAACTTAAACCCTAAAATTTTACCCTAAATCTATTTCAAAACTTTAAGGACACATGTGAAAATCTCGCATGAAATGGGTTGTTCCCGAATGCTGCCTAAATGATGGGGTTTTTAGGAAACTCCATTTCATTAAGTTTTTCACACGAGTTCTTAATTCATATTAATAATAAGATTAATAAATAAAAAGTATAATAAAAAATTGAGATCTTAAATATAAACAGTCGTACCTAAGCTCTGCCTAGATGTTAGAGAGTTGAGGTGGTCTCATTATACTTAAGAATCCAACTATTAAATTGCATTTCATGTTACATGACATTCATTAGCATACATACGTTAGCATGTTATCATCGATAATTGTCTACATTATTCTCTCTTTAATTTACTGATCGATGATAAAATATTTTATAGTAAAAAAAAGAATAATACTTTTAAAATTTTTTTGTGATATTATAAAATAAAATAAGAATAACATTCTGAAAGAAATAATTCTTGGTACTCTGCCTAGATGTTGGAGAGTCACTAACAATTATTTTTTATAAAGATTGTTATTTCATTTTAAGGATTATTGTATTAAATCTTAAACGAAAAGAGTTATTTTAAATTCTGCCTAGATGTTGGAGAATTTTAAGATAATTCTTTAACTTAAAGATTTTCTCAATAGTTCTAAATAAAAATTTTTAGCAAAGTTTTATTTTTCCAAATAAGGGGAATTAGTGTTAAATTTCAAATTAAAACCATTTTTATCCAATACCGAAAATAGCGCGTAATTAAATGGTACCAATTTATGGGCATTATGGGGGTGTTAATCCTTTCCCATGCGTAACCGACTCTCGGACTCAAACTAGTTTTTCGTAGATTGAAATTTATCTTTTTGATAAATTTTAAACCCGTTTTTATAGTTTTATTAAAAGGATAAACTTATGGGTGGCCAATCACACCCTAACAAAAATTGGTGGTGACTCCTCCCTTTTTATTTTTCTAGATTTTAAAACTCTTTTATGTCTGGCGGTCTCAAAACCGTTATGACAGCTTGGCGACTCCATTGGGGATAAAATTCAAGAGTTAAGCCAAAACTTTTAATTATGCGCTACTAAGAGTCATTAGATTTAATTGGTTTTATTTGACATTTCATTTAATCTCCTTTATTTTGATTTTTCAAAAATATATATGTTAATGAATAAGCTAAATTGTATGTTAGTTGTTATTTTATTTTTGTGTTTATGGTATTTTGATTAATACATTATTTTGCACACACTTTGTATATTCATGTATGGACTCTAGACCTGGGCTTTATCCTTTTTAGGAGGAAGTGAAGTAGCTACGCTCTCGTGAGGTGATAACCTCCGTATTTGCTAGTGAAACACTTCCACTCAGATTGAACCCGTTCCTTTAGTAGCTTGTAATGGGTGAAGATCGGGGAGCCTTACTAGTCTATAATGGACGATGATGTGAGGAATAGTCTGAGAACCTTTAGACACATAAATCTTAACCAAGCATATAGTGAGCTGTAAGGTCTGACTTTAGGATAGAGCCACACTATCCTTTTTATGAGAAAATTACCTAAATTAGGACACTATGTATATTCTGTTATGACGTATGTTATACTTGTTCATTCATTTACTCATTTTTATTTATTTGTTTTATTTACATTATTGATTTGTTTTATTATCTTCAATCTTGTTGCATACATCATATAGGTACCATATTTCTATAGGGTATTGTTTTGGCCAATCTTCAGCAAGAAAAACTTTCAGAAAACCTAAAGGATGTCGTCTGTGTATAAGAGCTACTTAGAGGTCAAAAGCCATTTAGAAGGTACTCAGAGGAAAGAAGGAGATTGCTTAGTAGATGGTCACATATTGGTGCTACCACAGTCAATGCATATGGATCTCAGTCAGAATAATATATTAGAATTGGAAGCCATTTGGAAACAGTAGAGAATAGAGAGAAAAGAATCTTTTTCTAAGAAATACGAGGATGTGGCACTGCTTATGTCAGTAAAGGTTGATGAACAGCTAATGAGAGCTGCAATACAATTTTGGGATCCATCTTATTGATGCTTTGTATTCAACTAAGAAGACTTGGCCCCCACGATCGAAGAATATTCTTCTTTACTCAGGGTAGAGTCTACCAATCAAGATAAGATCTATTGAAAAGAGCATAAGACTATCGGATATAGAAAGAAGTTAGCCAAGATCATGCAAGTAGAGGTTGAAGAGATAGACAAGCACAAGAAGGAAAAGAATGGGGTTGAGACCATTCTATCAGCTTTTTTGCTCAAGTACATAAAAAAGTATATTGATACTGATCAAGGGTTGGATGTGTTCGCTTTGGTCGTATATGGATTGATGATATTCCCTAAGGTTTTAGGACATATAGAAGCATCAGTGGTTGATTTCTTTGAGCAATTAGATAAAGGTATAAACCCTTCACCAACTATTTTGGTAGAGACTATTAGATCACTTAATTTTTGTCGAAGAAAGGGTGAATGACGATTTATAGGGTGTGCTCAATTGCTTTTTGTATGGCTCAGAAGCCATTTTTGGGGAAAAGAAAAGGCATCATTTCGACCATTTTTCATTCATTTCAATCTTATTAAGAAGTTTATTGCTAAAGAATGGAGAAAAGATTGGACAAAAAGTCAGTGGTTGGCATTCTTTCTAAAGTTCACTAGCGATGATGTAACATGGAGGGCATCATGGATGCTTCCGATGGCCATCTTGTATAGTTGTGGAGACAAGTCATGGGTACCTTTGTTAAGAATATGAGGGGCAGTAAGTTACGCACCCCTTATAGTTCAAAGTAAGATGATTCACGGTAGTTCATCCCTATGACTCATAGGCTCGGTTCACTCGAGTTTGATTATGGAACATCCGGTTATGTGAAAAGGGTTCGTGAAATCATCAAAGCATAGAAGTAGGTCAACCGAATGAGCCCAGCTAGATTCGCAGATAATGTTGCTGAAGGTTACCTTACGTGGAAGATGAAAAAGGTTAATGAAATTAGGCCTTTACCAGCTGATGTTTCAGAGAAATTACCAGCTCTTGTTTCAGTACCAGTATTATCGACTTTTGAAATTGCTCAACGAGAGTTTGAGATTGAAAAAAAAGGTTAGAGAAAGAAAAGATGGCTATGATGGATCAGGTTAACCAATTGAGATATGATTTGATGATGAGAGATGATACAGTATAGAAGTTGACTAAAAAATGAAAAGTATTAAAAGATGATCTGTAAAATCTATATTAAAAAAATAAGAAATTAAGGTTGGATAGTAGACCTTTGATGGGATCCAAGAAAGATGTGGAAAAACTATGAGATATGGTGGAATATTGGAAGAATAAAGCTCGAGAGAACAAAGAAATGATCTCCATACTCACTAAAGAATAGCATGAATGGAAAGAAAAACTTTCAGGAGTTTTTGAAAAGGTAGCAAGGCACCAAAGAGAAAGTGAAAAGCTAAAAGTTGAACCAATAAGGGAACAAAACAAGAACTCTGATTTGCAAAGTGAGAAAAAAGCCTTAGATCATGAATTAATGAGCTTGGAGCTTCAATTGACAAGCAATCAGAGTCACATAGACAAGATTTTGACTGAGTGGCAAGAGAGAGAGGATTATTGGGCTTGCACTTACAATATAGAGGTAGATGCTCGAGAGATGTGGAGAGTAGAAAGTTTAGGGAGGCAGCAATACATTGAACATCTGACTGCTCAAATCTACAAGGCTGTTCGAAAAACAAGCAATATGGTTGAAAAGGTGAAAGCACTGGAACGAGAGATTGTACTAACCAAAGGCCACAGTCAAAGATTATTACACTTTTTGTATGAAGCTAGGGAGCAATATGCTCAAATCAAATATTTTTATGGCTTTAATGTAAGAATGATCGGATGATATATAAAGACTCCCATGGTTAATGAAAGTTTTTTTTTGTTTTGATCGATCCAAGACAGTACCCTAATTTACATTTCATTCATTTTATGCATGCATTTTCATACTAACAACAATATCAACGATATTATATCATAGATCTAATTTATGATTAATAAACTAAGGTTCAAGGATAGCAAAGTCGAGGAATCGAAATCGTCAATTTCGCATAGATATAATACTCATTCTCAAACTCGAGCCATAAAAGAAGAGAATATAGCCAGATTTGAAAGGGTCGAAAGGGCACATGAGGAGATACGAGAAAGAGTGATAGAAATACAATAAAGCATTGAAGCACAAATGGCTGAATTAAGGCAACTGTTGATTGGTTCAATGAAAGGAAAATGAGTTGCTGGCGCATCAAGGATAGGAGATGAGGTTAATATGGAAAAGCCATTATACCATCCGGGATTCACTCTGCCTTAGGTTCAGGTTCAAGTTCCTTAGGGTATACACATACAACCACCAAGTGCACAGAAATACCCCTATGTCAATCATTCTACAAGTCAACAACTGACCCATTTAAATACTAATTCGAGACCCATCCCAGTTGATCCCATCATGGTACTGAATCTTGATGACCCTGTTGAATAAGAGAAGTCTCACGAAATGTCACAACCTGTTATGAATTCAAAAATTTGAAACAAGTATGACCAACTCGAAGAGAGGCTCAAAGTGGTTGAAGGTAATGACATTTATGGGGTTATCGATGCCAATGAGCTTAGCCTAGTGCCTGACTTGGTTATCCCACCAAAATTTAAGACCTCAAATTTTGAGAAATATGATGGAACAAAATGTTTTGTAGAAAGATGACGGGTCATACCTATAACGAAAAACTATTCATATACTGTTTCCAAGATAGTTTGACTGGTTCGACAGCTAAATTGTATGTGCAGTTAGATCAGAGCAAGATCTATTCGTGAAAAGACTTGGCCAAAATTTTGCTTGCTCAGTATAAGCACGTCTTGAATACAGCCCCTGATAGGTTGTCATTACAAAATATGGAGAAAAAATCGATGAAAACTTTCAAAAAATACGTATATCAGTGAAGAGGCGTGACAACCCAAGTCGAACCACCATTGACTAAAAAAAAGAAACTGTGCTATTCGTCAATACACTGAAGGCCCCGTATTATGACAGATTGGTGGGAAATACCATGAAAAATTTCTCTGACATGGTAATCTCAAGGGAGATGATAGAAAATGCTATCAAAAGTGGCAAATTTGAAGGGTCCGAAAAGAAGACAGCAACTTTAAAGAAGAAAGAGTATGAGACACATGCTATCACTCACAGAAATCCCCTACACCATCTTTTTGTCCCGTATAATCTATACCCCCTTACTACCTTGTCACAAACCAAATCTCTCAACAACCATACCATTATCGAGCACCCCAACAACCACTACCCATACCAAGTTTTAGCCTTCAATCATTCAATTACACCTCTATACCTCCAACTCGACCATTTATCCGACCAACCTATCTAAACAGCAATAAAAAAAACTCACAGAATAATAACAATCGAGAAAGACCTCACTTTGACCCAATTCTCATATCTTACATCGATTTGTACCCTCAGTTAATGAGGGGCCACCTTGTCACTCCTACTTATGCAAAACCATTAAAACCACCTTACCCAAGTTGGTATGACCCTAACGTCAAGCGCAATTATCATTACGGAATTACAAGACATTCTACTGAAAATTACACGGCATTTAAACACAAGGTGCAAGGTTTGATAAATGATGGACTTTTATTTTTTGATACTAAATTCAAGCCAAGTGTCGGTGGAATCCTTTGCTAGATCACACTGAAGGGAAAATCAATATGATGGGTAAGGGAAAACATGTGAAGATCAAAAGATGCATGAATGAAGTGATGACCCCTTTTAAATGGGTGTATGGCTGTTTGTATGAGAGGGGCATGATTCAACCATTATTTTTGGATGACAATGGCAGTCATGAAGACTCTGACCATTTTTACAAATACCATGGGAAAATAATTAGACATTCGATCCAAAGTTGTGAGGTCTTTAAGCAAACATTGCAGAACTTGATGGATGAGGCCATCATTGAGTTTTGTGATGAATATGATGGAAATAGTGTGAATACAGTGGGTGACGAGCGTCCTAGCAAGTCTTTTATCTCCAAACTCTTTACTGTTTAATATGATGAGAAACCAGAACCTCTAATTGAGAAAACTATCTCCTTTTCCCCCTAATTGAGAAAACTATCTCCTTTTCTAGGACACTAATGACCATTTATGTCCTTAGTCCATTCCCTTATCAGATCGACAAAGCAGTCCCATGGTGATATGATTATGATGTAGTGATGCGATGGTCGAATATGCCCTCCAATAATCCAAGCTTGAAGAATACTGCCAACATAGTGAGAATAGGAGAAATGACCCAAAGTGGTCGAATTTATACTCTTGAAATGTCAGAAAGGGCCAGGAAAGGAAAAGGTAAGATAAGAGAAGAAGACACAAAGAAAAGCCAAGATTCTCAACTAGTGGTAAGCTCAGAAGTGCAAGTTAACAAATCGGTATCAGAAAAAAAAGCTTGTGAGTTTTTAAAGATCATGAAACACAGTGAGTACAGTGTAGTGGATCAGTTAAATAAACTACCAGCTTGTATTTCCTTACTGTTGCTACTACTGAATTCTGAGCCACATAGGAATGCTTTGCTAAAAGTGCTCAACCAAGCTTATGTCGAGCATAACATTTCTATTGAGAAGGTAGACCACATGGTTGGGAATATTATAGCCTCAAATTTTATCACCTTCAATGATGATAAAATACCCCCAGAAGGACGTGGTAGTGTTAAGGCTTTATATGTTACTGTCAAGTACAAGTCCCACACTATGGCCAAAGTGCTGATTGATAATGGATTATCTATTAATGTTATGCCTCTGACAAGATTATCAAAGCTTCCAGTGGATCTCTCTTACATGCGAAATAGCCATGTGATTGTAAGAGCATTTGACAAGGCACAAAGAGAGGTAATTAATGATATAAAGATCCCATTATAGATCGGTCTTTATACCTTCAACATCATATTTCAAGTAATGGACATAACTTCTGCATATAGTTGTCTACTTGAAAGACCTTAGATTCACACGATCAGAGTTATACCTTTATCTTTACATTATAAGGTAAAATTCATCTTGAAAGAAAAACAAGTCTATGTGGATGGTGAAGAGGATTTATTGGTAACAAAGACCTTAACAACTCCCTACATTGAGATAGCAGAAAAAGTGATTGAATATCCTTTCAGAGCTTTTGAAGTAGCAAACGTTATTTACATAAGAGAAGGGTCAAAGATATCGATCCCTCAATTGTTGAAAGCTACGAATATGGTGATTAAACAAACTACTTGTAAGGGTTGCCGAGCCGGGCAAGGCTTTGGGAAAGTTCTACAAGGAATCACGAGAGCACCATTCCCGATTGAAAATAAAGAAAGATGGAGGTTAGGCTATAAGCCTACGATTACTGATAAAAAGAATGTAATGTTGGAGAAGAAACAAAAGAGAATGGCACACCTCAAATGGTAAAATTTGATTGATGGAAAAATGGTGTTCCTTTATTTATATGAAACCTTTTGTTCAGTCGGGCATGTCTATCCTGGGTCAACAAAAGTTGAACAAAGGGGACTGGTAATGGGATTAGAGATAGCTTTCTCACGACTTCAAGTTGAAGTAGATGAAAGAGTCATGCAAGATGAAGAGATCTTTTTTCCTTTTTAAGAGACTCAAAGAATGGTGTACTGTTTTTGTTGTCCTTGAACCTTTTAACTCAAAAATTCCAATTGCTTCTGCCCAAGAGCATACGGAGGTTAAGTGTATGGGCTTATTTTTATTGTTTTAATAAAATGATGAATGCAATGCATTTCACTTATATCATGTTCTCTATTTTTTTCATTTTTCTTTTCTTTCATTACCATTCTCTTTGCCCTTGCTAAGATTAATATATATTTCTTTGTGATTATACCCATTTTCAGGTTTTCTAATAATGAACATTATGGATGACCAAGGCAATAACACCGGTTGAAAATTTGACTCACATTAGCGAGCTTGATAATGATGTTAATTCAGAAGACTATGATTTAACTCATGATCTATTGAAATGGATGGAACAAGAGAAAAAAATTATAGAACCCCACCAGGAATCAACTGACCCATTAAATTTGAGAGATAGTGACAATAAGAAAAAAGTTAGGATCGGTACTTCACTACCACAGATTGAAAAGCAAAAGTTGGTGAATCTGCTGCAATAGTACATAGATGTATTTGCATGGTCTTACCAGGATATGCCAGGACTTAGCATAGAGGTGGTTGAGCATAGATTGCCTTTAAAACCAAAATGTCGACCAGTACAGTAGAAGTTGAGACACATGAAGCCAAAAATATTGCTGAAGATAAAAGAAGAAGTAAAAAAATAATTTGATGCTGGTTTCTTAGAAGTAGCCAAGTACCCTGAATGGGTGGCCAATATAGTCTCAGTTCCCAAGAAAGATGGAAAAGTTAGAATGTCTGTGGACTATCGAGATTTAAATAGGGCCAGCCTAAAGGATAATTTTTCATTGCCACATATTAATACCTTTGTGGATAACATGCTAAACACTCCACTTTTTTTTTCATAGATGGGTTCTCTGGCTATAATCTGATCAAAATGGCATATGGAGAAAACTACATTTGTGACAATGTGAGGGATGTTTTGCTATAAAGTTATGCTTTTTGGGCTAAAGAATGCTGGTGCCACATATCAAAGAGCGATGGTCACTCTCTTTCATGATATGATACATAAGGAGATAGAGGTATATGTTGATGATATGATAGCTAAGTCTTAAAAAGGGGAAGATCATGTTGTTAATCTCAAAAAGCTTTTTGAAAGATTACGGAGATACCAGCTTAAGTTGAATCCAGTCAAATGCACCTTTGCTATTAAATCTGAAAAATTGTTAGGGTTTATAGTCAGTGAAAGAGGTATAAAAATAGACCCTGATAAAATTTGAGCCATTTAAGAATTATCAACACCACGCATGCAAAGGGAGGTGAGAGGTTTTTTAGGGCGATTGAATTATATTTCTCACTTCATATCCCAACTTACCTTGAAATGTGATCCAATCTTCAGGTTGCTTCATAAAAATAATCCTGGTAAATGGGATGAAGAATGCCAAAATGCATTTGAAAAGATTAAAGAGTATTTGATAAGCCCACCTGTGTTAGTTCCACCAATTGCAAGAAGACCGTTGATTTTATATCTAACAGTTCAAAAAAAATGGATGGGATGTGTATTAGGGCAAAGAGATGAAACTGGCAAGAAATAGCGTACTATATACTATTTGAGTAAAAAGTTTACAGAATACGAGATCAAGTACCCTCAAATAAAAAAAATATGTTGAGGAAACATTTTAAAGAAATTTAATTTCAGCATGTTCCTCGAGAAGAAAACCAGATTGTTGATGCCTTGGCTACTTTGGCAGCAATGTTTAAGTTAAATAATAGTATGGAAATCCAACCCATTAGAGTACAAATGAAAGTTTCACTAGCCCATTGTTCAAATATGGAAGAAAAGGTAAATTGACAACTATGGTACTATGACATTGTACAGTATATCAAGTGTTAAAACTACCCAAAGCAGGCTTTAGAAAATGATAAGAGGATCATTCAAAGATTAGCAGCAGGTTTTGTGCTTGATGGAGAAATCTTGTATAAAAAGAGTCAAGATCAAATTTTGCTAAGGTGCATCGATATTATGGAAGCGATAATGATACTTGAATAAGTACACGAAAGAATTTGTAGAACACATGCTAATGGGCATATGATGGCCAAGCAGATCATGAGAGTTGGTTACTACTGGTCTATAATGAAAAATGATTGCATCAGTTATGCCAAAAAATACCATAAATGTCAAATTTATGCACATAAAATTTATTCTCCTCTTGTCCTGTTGCACGTCTTGGCACCACTATGGCCTTTCTCCATGTAGGGAATGGATGTGATCGGACCCATAACCCCAAAAGCTTTAAATGGGCATCGATTTATCTTTGTGGTAATCGATTATTTTACAAAAAGGGTAGAAATAGCCTCGTATGCTAGTATTACGTGATTAGTGGTATGCAGATTTATAAAAAGTGAGATAATATGTCGATATGGTCTCCCAAAAAAGATTATCTCAGATAATGCTAGCAATTTAAATAATAAAATGATGAAAGAATTGTGTGCACAGTTCAAGATCAAGCATCATCATTCAGCACTATATCGCCCAAAAATGAATGGTGCAGTAGAAGCTACGAATAAGAACATCAAGAGAATATTGGGGAAAATGACTAACACATATAAAGATTGGCATGAAAATTTACCTTTTGCTTTGCTTGCCTATAGAACATCAATCTGAACCTCCACAAGGGCCATCCCATTTTCATTAGTGTATGGGATAAAAGCTGTACTGTCGATTGAAATGGAAATTCCTTCTTTGAGGGTGTTGATAGAGACAAAATTGGATGAGATAGAATAGGTTCAGGATCGTTTCGAGCAACTGAATCTTATTGAAGAGAAAAGGCTCTCAGCACTCAGTTATGGACAAATGTATCAAAGAAGAATCATGTGAGCACATAACAAAAGGATACGACCCCGATGCTTTCATGAGGGCGAATTGGTTTTGAAAAGGATTTTGCCATATCAGCATGACAATAAAGGAAAATGGATGCCCAATTAGGAAGGTCCATATGTGGTAAAAAAGGTTTTTTCTGGTCGAGTTCTGATCCTTACAAAAATGGACAGAGATGAATTACCAAGTCTTGTAAATTCAGACGTTGTCAAGAAATATTTTGCTTAAAAAAATAAAATAAAAAAAATAAATAATGAAAAAAAAAAGAGAAAGGAAGTGATTCAGATTGAAAATCTGAAAAGGGCGATTTGAGTCAGAAGGGGTCATTTAAGCTGAAAACCTGTAAAGGCGGCTTGAATGAAGGTGGAGCTTGGAGAAAGTTTTTCAGAGAACGAAGGAGTGGCATCGAATGGATAAATTGTCATCAGAATTAAAAGAGATGACTTTTAGGGGGTAAGTTCTCATTAGTCACAGATGTGGGGCAAGGATTGCTCATATGAAATCATAAGTGACAAGATCACAAATGTAACGAGTTTTAGCAAAAAACCTGGTCTGAGTAGGCCGAGGTAGTCCAAATGTTCATTATTTAGAGAATTGATATTTGATTTTTGAAATACTTTTGAGTCAACTGTTCTTTATGTCTCGAAAGGCTTATCTTTCTAAACCTGAAATACCCTATTACTGATCGTATTGCACACCAACTTTAAACCTGAAATCATTGCATTTGTCATTTAAAATTAAGATATTGATTGATAAAGTTCATAATAAACCAATGCATCGCTCGAAAAGAGAATGCAATATGAGGATGACAAAAATAGTAACATGAGGTAGAAAGAATGAAATGAAATCGATTGATTACTGAAGACAAAAAAGAAAAAAGGGGTAAAGAATAAAAAAGGGGATTTTTGAGCGACTAAAAGCCAAATGGGTCCATCATGAGATAGAGATTTCTGATCGAAAATCGAAAGATTTAAAAGGACGAGAGTACTGGAAGCGGCTTTTAAAGTTTGAAAGAATTGAACCAAAAGTTGAATTAACTTGGATGAAATGCATGATATAATTCGTTGATGGCATCTTTGTCTTTTCATTCATCACAATCATTGCACGCATTACATGCCTCTCGATAAGTTGCATAAAAGGTTTTTTTATGAGACATCAAGAAGAATCAACATTTTTCTTTCTCGAAACAAAGATGATGGCCTTGAAGATAGTATGTTAGCATAATCTTTAAAATCAAAATTGTTGGTCTATGGAGTACCCAATCTTTTATTTCTCAACTCACAGCTCAGTCTCATATAGTTCCTCCGACTTGCGGTTCAGTCCCAATCATTTTTAACCTTTGGCTCCCGATTTAATCCTGATCATTTCATTAATTCCTTGACTTGCGATTCAATCCCAGTCATCTTTAATCTTTGGCTCATGGTTTAATCCAGTCATTTCATTAATTTTTTGACTTGCGATTCAGTCCCAGTCATCTTTAACCTTTAGCTCGCGGTTTAATCCCGATCATTTCATTAATTTCTTGACTTACGGTTCAGTCTCAGTCATCTTTAATCTTTGGCTCCTAGTTTAATATCGATCATTTCATTAATTCTTCAACTTATACCAATCATTTCATTAATTCCTCGACTTACAGTTCAATCCCAGTCATCTTTAATCTTTGGCTCGTGGTTTAATACAGGTCATTTCATTAATTCTTCGACTTATGGTTCAATCTCAGTTATCTTTAACCTTTGGCTCGCGGTTTAATCCTGATCATTTCATTAATTCCTCGACTTACGGTTCAATCCCAATCATCTTTAACCTTTGGCTCGCGGTTTAATCCCGATCATTTCATTAATTCCCTGACTTACGGTTCAATCCCAGTCATTTTTAATCTTTGGGTCGTGGTTTAATCCCGGTCATTTCATTAATTCTCTGACTTGCAGTTCAGTCTCAATCATCTTTAATCTTTGGGTCGCGATTTAATCCCGATCATTTCATTAATTCCTCGACTTACGATTTAGTCCCAGTCATATTTAATCTTTGACTCATGGTTTAATCTCGATCATTTCTATAGTTCCCTTTACTCGTAGTTTAATCCTAATCATTTTTTTTATTTTTCTCACTCGT
Source organism: Durio zibethinus (assembly GCF_047325235.1). Classification (NCBI taxonomy): domain Eukaryota; kingdom Viridiplantae; phylum Streptophyta; class Magnoliopsida; order Malvales; family Malvaceae; genus Durio; species Durio zibethinus. The sequence goes on along the minus strand of NC_143180.1, from coordinate 10,619,316 downwards.
GGTTTAATCCTGGTCACTTTATCTTTCTTACTTGTGATTCAATCTAAGTTAACGTCATTTCTGACTCATGGTTTAATCCCGGTCTTTTATCTTTCTGATTCGTGGTTCAATCTTGATTTCTTTAATTCAAAGTTATAGTTTAATCTTGATTGTTGTTATCCTTTGACTCGTGGTTTAATCCTGATCTTTTTATTCTCCGATTCACGGTTCAATCCTGATTTATTTAATTTAAAATCGTAGTTTAATCTCGATTGTTGTTATCTTTTAACTCACGATTTAATCCTGATCTTTTTATTCTCTGATTCGCGGTTCAATCCCTATCTCTTTAATTCAAAGTCACAGTTTAATCTCGATTGTTGTTATCCTCTGACTTGTGGTTTAATCTCGGTCTCTTTATTTTCTTACTTGTGATTTAATCCTTTAACGTCATTTTTTGATTCGTGGTTTAATCTCGATCTCTTTATTCTTTGGTTTGTGGTTTAATCCTGATCTTTAGTATTTCTCTTACTCATGGTCTAATCCTGATCTCTTCATTTCTGACTTGTAATTCAATCCAAGTTCAATCTGGATCTTGTTATTCCTTGACTCGCAGTGTCGTCCCGATCACTTTCTTTATTATTCAACTTTCGGTGTTGCCTTAATCGATTCTTTATTTTTCAACTCACAATGTCGTTTTCTTTATCACTTGACCTTACTTGCAAAAAAAAAAAAAATTCATGATTTCCTTTCAGACAAAATCGTTCTCTTTGTCTTTGCTTTATTCCTGATTCTTAGCAATGTGCAAAGTGGGGCAGCTGTAGACATCGATTTTGTCCAGGTCTACTATTTCCATTTTAGTATAATAATAATAAAATATTTAAAATATATTTAATAATTAAAAAAATTATTATTAATTAAAAATTAATTAATTAAAAAATTTTTTAAAAAAGGAAATGAGACAGAAACCAAGGGCTGGTACGATGCTGCTGCCGCTTCTGTCCAGCCCATGACCAGTCCCCTGTCAGCCTCCTGACCACCTTCCTGTTTAGCCCACCTACAACTACCCTACAGCTACCTAGATCTCCCTAATTGAAGCTCTTTAAAATCCCCAACCCCTTTCCCCTTCAGCTCTCTCGGAGGCTCTCTGAAAAAAAAAATACCCGTTCAATCTACCCCCATGAAAACCCTCAAGCTTAGATGAACTCCCCCCTCAAAACACTCTCAACACCCCCAGACAAACCCCTATTCCCACGCATAAAAAATCAAATTTCAAACACCCCCCAAAATACTCAAACTGAAAATGAAACAGATCTAGACAAAGAAAACAGAAATAAAAAAAACAACACAGTCCTCCCCGTAGGTAGGAACCTCAACGCCACAGCCACCTAAAACAATAAGGAGAAATCATCAGTTTAAGTCGTTCGAAAAAAAAAAGGAGAGATAAAAAACTTTGAAGACAGATTCGTGACAGTCAAGGTACTTTCAGGCCAAACAAAGGTCGGATCTGGAAAGAGGGCGTCGAGCGCAATTTTTGATGACTCTTTGCCCCTTTTTCAATCACCGACGACCACCGCCAATGGTGACCCACACAACGGTCGACGCAACGTCCGACACCGAATTTCGGCGGAAGCCAGAAAACCCTTCAAAGCCTCTTTTTTTTTCTATAAAAAGAAACAAATTGAGGAAAAAAATCTGATTTTTATAGAAAACATAGGGGCAATAGAAAACATAGGGGCAAAATGACATCGTTTTGAGCATAGGACCAAAACGACGTCATTTTAAGTGTAGAGGATCCACGCGTGGACCGAACCCGACCTGAGATCCGCGTAACCCGACCCGACGATCCGCTTCAGACTACCTTGAGTCGGTTCAGATGAACCGTCAGTGAACTTGTTTGAATCGTTGGGTCACCCGAACCGCCGAACTGGTCAGATCGGCCTAGACCAGTATTGACCGGACTGGTTAGATAAAAGAAAAAAAAAATTTTCTAATTTTTTTATATATTATTATTTTTGTTATTTTATATTTATGCGTGATAAATGTTTAAATTTATTAGGATAAATATCTAATTGTTATTAATAATAATAAAATGAAAATAATATAGGATAATAACTAAAAAAAATATTTAAAATGTTTAAATAATAATAATAATGGAATAAGCTTTTTATTTTCCTTGCCTAGATGTTGGAAGGAATAAAAAAATATTTTTTAAACAAATAATTTTTCCTAGATGTTGGAGAATTATTATTAATAAATTTTCATAAAAAAAAATATATAAAAAAAATTTAATTAGTTTTCAAAATAATAAAAAAATTGAACTTGCTCTAAAAGTCTGCCAAGATGATGGGGATTTTTAGAGATGTTCGCGTTTTAATTAAACCCCAAACCCTAAACTTAAACCCTAAAATTTTACCCTAAATTTATTTCAAAACTTTAAGGATACGTGTGAAAATCTTGCATGAAATGGTTTGTTCCCGAATGCTGCCTAAATGATGGGGTATTTAGGAAACTCCATTTCATTAAGTTTTTCACAAGAGTTTTTAATTCACATTAATAATAAGATTAATAAATAAAAAGTATAATAAAAAATTGAGATCTTAAATATAAACAGTCGCACCTAAGCTCTGCCTAGATGTTGGAGAGTCGGGGTGGTCTCATTATACTTAAGAATCCAACTATTAAATTTCAATTCATGTTATATGACATTCATTAGCATACATACGTTAGCATGTTATCATCGATAATTGTCTACATTATTCTCTCTTTAATTTACTGTTGATGATAAAATATTTTATAGTAAAAAAAAGAATAATACTTTTAAAAAATTTTTTTGTGATATTATAAAATAAAATAAAAATAACATTTTGAAAGAAATAATTCTTGGTACTTTGCCTAGATGTTGGAGAGTCACTAACAATTATTTTCTATAAAGATTGTTATTTCATTTTAAGTATTATTGTGTTAAATCTTAAGCGAAACGAGTTATTTTAAATTCTACCTAGATGTTGAAGAATTTTAAGATAATTCTTTAACTTAAAGATTTTCTCAATAGTTCTAAATAAAAATTTTTAGCAAAATTTTATTTTTCCAAATAAAGAGAATTAGTGTTAAGTTTCAAATTAAAACCATTTTTATCCAATACTAAAAATAATGCGTAATTAAATGGTACCAATTTATGGGCGTTGTGGGGGTGCTAATCCTTCCCCACGCGTAACTGACTCTCGGACCTAATCTGATTTTTCGTAGACCGAAATTTATCTTTTTGATAAACTTTAAACCCGTTTTTATAGTTTTATTAAAAGGATAAACTTTTGGGTGGTCAATCACACCCTAACAAAGATTGGTGGTGACTCCCCCCTTTTTATTTTTCTCGATTTTAAAACTCTTTTACGTCTGGCGGTATCAAAACCGTTATGATGATAAAAAATAAAATCATAAAAGTTAAATAATAATAAAATTTTAATAAAAAAGAAAAAAAAATAAAAATATATAAAAATTCATTTTTAAAGAAGTTATGAAACACGAATTTGCTTCAAAAATCTACTTAGATGTTAGAGATTCTTAGAAAGGTTCGTAAATTAGCAAAATCCTAAAACTGAATCTCAAAATGAAACCCTTAAACGAAACATTAGGTAAAATTGTAAACCTTAGTTAACTAAACCCTAGGTGGAACCCTAAACCTTAGGGTAGAACCTTGAATCCCTAAATGAAACTTGAAACCCCAAACAAACCCTGAAACTCTAAATAAAACTTTGAAACCCTAAACCTGCCGAAAGCCCCAAAATCATCTTAAATTTTTAAGGATTTGTATGAAAATATTTTGTGAAATAATTTATTTCAAATACTGCATAGAAGATAGGGTATTTAGAAGATTTTATTTCATTATGATTTTTCATATAATTCCATAATCAAAATAATAAAAAGATTAGATAAAAATAATAAAATAAATAATAAATAATAATAATAAATAAATAAATAAATAATAAGATTTTATATATAAATAGTCACACCCAAACTCTACCTAGAGGTTACAGAGTTTGGGTGATTTCTTTATATTTAAGGACCTGATCCCAAGTCACATCTCTTTATCACTTATGACACATATTTGCATACATATTTGCATTTATTGCATAATTATATGATTATTTTAATTTTTGATGCTTATGGTTGATAATAGCAATTTTCATTTTTATTGCATAAAAGCTTCTTTTGAAAATTGATTTAAAAATAATTAAAATAACATTTTGAATTAAATAATTCATAGTACTCTACCTAGATGTTGGAGAGTCACCAATAATTATTATCTACAAACAATGTTATTTTATTTTTAAAAGAATTTTATGGTGAATCTCATATGGAAAGGATTATCGTTGCATTATGCTTAGATATTGAAGAATTATAAGGTATTTTTTTAATCTAAAGATTTTCACAATCTTCCTAATCATAGATTTTTAGCTGATTTTTTTTTAAATGAAGGGAATTATTATTAAATTTCAAAATAAAACCATTTTATCCAAACCTATGATAACACATAATTAATTAGTACCAATTTTATGAGCACTGTGGGGGTGCTAATCTTTTCCTACATGTAATCAACTCCCAAACCTAATTCTATTTTTGTAGACCGAAAGTATCCCTTTAATAAACTTTAAATCCATTTTACTATTTTATTAAAAAGATAAAAAATTTTGGGTGGCTAATCACATCCTGAAAAAAGATTGGTGATGACTCTCCATGATTTCACAAATTTAAAATTTTTCATCTAATGATCAAGTTTTTGGACCGATACGTTGTGACATACCTTACTCCCACTGTCCTTCTCAAGCACATTTTGTTCCTTAGAGTTGTAGAAATAATATCCAATAGTTTACTTTTGGTATCCCACAAATTTATAGTTGTTCGATCTAGCTTGAAGCTTGGTAGCTTGTGCGTACTTCACATAAGCATCACATCCCCAATCCTTATGTGTGACAAGTTAGGTCTTTTACCTTTCCACATCTCATATGGTGTCTTATCAATGGATTTAGCTGGAACTATATTTAGAAGATAAGTGGTTGTTTCAAGTGCATAATCCTAGAAAGATATAGGAAGATTTGAATTGCTTATCATGAATCGAACCATGTCCAACAAGGTTTTATTTCTCCTTTTAGAAACTCCATTGTGTTGTGGTGTTCTAGTAGAGTCCATTGTGAGAGAATCTTATTCTTTTTTAGATAACTTAGAAAATCATGGCTTAAGTATTCACCACCTCGATTAGATCTAAGTGTCATGATATTTTTACTAGTTTCCTTTTCAACCTCCATTCTAAATTCTTTAAACTTTTAAAGGATTTAGACTTGTATTTCATTAAATACACATAACCATATCTTGTATAATCATTAGTGAATATAATGAAATAGGAGTATCCTCCTCTAATATTTATGTTCATTGGGCCACAAATATCCAAATATATTAGTCCAAGAACCATACTAGCTCTTTCTCCTTTTCTAGTAAAAGGTGATTTGGTCATCTTTCCAAGCAAATATGATTCACAAGTTTCATATCATTCATAATCAAAAGGATCAAGGTATCATTGTTAATGTAACTTTGTGATTCTTATTTCATTAATGTGACCGAGCTTACAATGCCATAAGATTGTTTCAGTTTATCTAGTTTAACCTTCTTGAGCTTTATATTGAAAACTTCATTATTTAATCTAAAAACATAAAAGCCATTATCATATATTCCCATGCCATAACACACATCATTTAAATAAAATGAACAACAATTCCTTTTTTATTAAATGAGTATCCATCATTCATACTTAAATAAAAAATTGAAATGAAGTTTTGATTTATGATAAGAACATAATAACAATCTTTTAGTCCTAAAACTAAACCAAAAGGTAAAGACAAAAATAAGTCCCCACATCATAACCAAAAACACTTGTGCCATTTCCAACACGCAAGGATACTTCTCCCTTCTTAAAGCATTTACTCTTCTTTAGTCCCTAAATGTCATTTCATAAGTGAGAACTACATTTGGAATCCAATACCCAAAAAGATGTGTCAAAAAGAGATAGATTGATCTCAACCATAAATATACCTGAAGTAGAAGCTCTTTAGACTTCTTCTCCTTCAAGCTTGCTAAGTAGACCTTACAATTCCTCTTCTAATGACTTTTCTTACCACAATGGTGACATACACCCTTGTCCTTATTGATGTTGCTAGCAAGCTTGATAGCCTTGCTTACATCCTTTTTTTTATCAACCTTTTTACTTTTCTTTTTCTTGGCCGACTTCTTCTTGGCTTTAGATGAAGAAACTAGAAGAGCCTTAGCTTTTGATTTTTAATGGACTTTTTGACAGTGTCTAGCATATTCTTCAATTATGGTAATGTTATTTCCATTTAATGCATATTAAAGTTCATTACAAATTGTTAAAAGCTATTAGAAAGAGATGACAATATCAAGTTAACACTTAACTCATGATCCATCACAAAATTCCAATTGTCCAAGTTTTTGAATCTAATTCATTATCTTGAGACAGTACACTTTAACTGAAATGCTTTAGACATCATTGTTAAAAATAATTCCTTAGAGGTTTCAAACTTATTAGTCCACCCTTGTTTGTCAAACAATTTTTGAAAGTATAGAATGATTGTCAAAGCATCCATATTTTCATGTTTCCTTTGCAACTTAAGGGTTATACTAGCCACCATGATACATGCGAGTTGATCAGTATGGTTTTCATGGTTTTCATAAACCTGCCATACTGCATCATCAGCACTAACATTTGGTTACAATAGAACTATTTTATCAAGAACATAAATAATTTTTTCTTGCCTTAGGACGAGTTTTAGATTGTGGTACCAATTATTGAAGTTAGGCCTTGTAGCTTGTTAGCATCAAGTATGCTGTGAAGCGACAAGTTATTACTTATTTTGCAATATATAAAATGTAAAAAGGAATCAGTCATATTGTTTAAATACCAATATAAATAAGGTCCAAATCTATATATTGGTTGCTCCCACTATTTTTATCAAACCAATAGCCTTCACTATCAATATGGAAAAATCATTTTTTTCTAGTGGGCTAGGATACATTTTAATTTACAATAACCTTAAGCTTTGTCTCAACAAGCCATGATAAGTAAATTAGGTAAATAACTTACTTATCAATCACATCCTCATGTGACTCCTAGATCAATTAGGTGACAACTCTTTGTCTAATCACATCTTATGTGATTTGCATAACTCTTTTGTCTAATCACATCATATGTGATTCGTACAACTCATTCTCTAATCACATCATATGTGATTCACCCAACCATTGCCTCTATCATTATATGTTAGGTTTTTTGCATTCAAATAGTATAATGATAGTTAAGTAAGACCCATTAACCATAACACAACCTTATTTTGAATAATAAGTATCTTGAGTTTTGTCCTAACAAGCCTCATAAGTAAAAAGTTTAGTTGTTTATGTTAATGGAAGGCATCAAGACTTAATATTTTTCATGACAGATTTTTTTTATTCATCATATGTCTCATCAAGTATTTTAGCTATACAGCAACATACATGGTATTCATCACAAATATATTCATCATATATCTAATATATGTAATCATATCATACATCTCACAACTATATATGACATTTATCACATATATATTCTAGCATGTATAACAAATCAGTATAGCATATATGGTATTTATCTCATAAGTAGCATGTATACTACAACAATCATCATGTTTAGTTCAAATTCATGATTTTGCACATTATTCTTTGAATCAATATCAATATCATATAACAATCATCAATTCAACTCAATGTGAAGCAAGGCACAGACATGTTTAGCTAGCATGGCCGAATATGTCTAAGTATTATCTTAGGAATATTTAATTTGCAATCATAATTTCCTAAACAATTAAGGAATCATAATTTTGCTTAGATTTTAATGTAACATGGTTAACATCACTCTAAACCATTTAGGATTGCCAATCAATTAAAATTAAGCCAAATTATATCCATTTGGAATTTCCTAGTCCAACTAGGTGTTGTCATGAAATAGTTTCTTGTGAATTAGAAGTTCTAAACAATTTAGAAAGTCTAATTCAATTTGGATTTTATATGAAATCTTATTTCTAAAACCCAAACAATTAAGGAATCCAAATTCAACAAGAAATAGAAAAAAATCTAGTGCTTGGCCAAAAGCCCATCCAAGAAGGAAAGCATGTTGCGACTAAGGTTCTATTTATGGAAACTAGGTAGTTTCGGCCACTTATTTCTTATACTGCCATAACTTGCCACCATTCAAGAGTTCTAAACTCTTTCCCATTCTTTTTTTTATGCCTTTATCATAATTCTTCAGTCACAAGCAATAATTACTTTGACTTATACAAAAATAGTCCACTAAACTTGGTGATCAAGAAAGCAAATATTGAAACCTTGGTGAATAAGTTTCCTAAGATTCCCAAAATTGATTACCAAGTAGATTTTCATTAAAATCTTGGTGAATAAATTTTTAAACTCTCTTAACTTTTAAAAATACTAGCTGTATCAAGAAAACCAATTACCATAATCATATTAGGGTAACCATGCATTATATGTATATTATACATGCCTAGCTACCACTAGCAGATTTTTGGACTGAATTTGGCATCAACTTTTGAATGACCTAATCAACTCCAAAAATTCTTAAATTTTTACACAATGATTATCAATGTGGCTATTTTCATATGTTGAAATTTCATTACCTGATAATAACCCTAAAGTAAGAAACAATTTTTGCAATATCACTACAATAGAATTTTCCTGATATGGATAGATAGCAAACAAAAAATTCATTAAGTATCCAAACAATATCTATAAATCATAAAATTCATATCCAATCATCCTAAGACATCATTCTTTGATATTATAAAAGAATCCAAATAAAAAAATATGGAAAAAATTAATTTTTGTAGCCTCTACATCATAATAACATATTGTAATCAAAATAGTTTTGATATCATGAACAACCAAGCAAACTTGTAATTTGGATAATCTATATTTAAAAGGCTTTGATACCACTTGAATGGAATTATGCATCACTATACAGAGTTAAAACATAAAAAATTTTAAAGTTTTGAATTCCCTAAAGCCAAGATCAATCAACATGATTATACAAACATGTAACTTCACAAGCATGCATGGGTTCTGGCTTAAGTGGATACCCTGGATGCTAAAATTCTTTTGGTTGAATTTAATGACCTTCCAAGTAGTTTCCCAAGCCAAGAAATTACCCAAGTGTTTAGCCTCTAATAGAGATTCACATGAAATCTTATGAAAAAACCTTCTTTAAGGTTTGGTAGAACTCAAAGTTATACTCTATATAGTAAGTGTTTACAAGATCTCTTCTGTTCTCTCAAGTTTTGCTTAGACTCTCTTAGCTTTTGTGGAAAGTTGAGCCTAGGGTTAATTGTGAAAAGTTGCATTCCATGTATTAAACCTAATATGGCCAAATACTTTGCTTATTAAAAAAAACATTATGCCACCTCTCTTGTAAAAAAAGAAACACCATTTTTCTAAAAATAGGCAAGATTTACTCAAAGTAAAAATAAGTAAAGAGAGCCTATGCAAAACTTGAGAGAATTCATGAGATCTTGAAAGCACATACTAGCTAGAGTGTGGCTTTGAGTTCTATCAAACCCTAGAGAAGATTCTTTCACTAGAGTTCGTGTGGATCACTATAAAAGGATGAACATTTGCATAGCTTCTTGGCTTGGGAAACTATTTGGAACATCACTAAATTCAACCAAAGGAATTTTGGCATCCAAGGTAACCACCTAAGTCAAAACCCAAGCATGGTTGTGAAGTTATATGTTTGTATAATCTTGTTGATTAATCTTGACTTTAGGGAATTAAAATTTTAAAAATTTCATTGCTTTAACTTTGTATATTGATGTATAATTCCCTCCACATTCTGCCTCTCTTTCCCACCATTCGTTGTGTAAGAGAGTGATGTAGTCCTTATTTTCTTACAATTGTAGTCCTAGAGCCTTGAGTTCTATACCAAGTGCATCATTTTCCCCTTGAGTGGCTGATAATCTCTTATTTTCATTCTTCAACACCTCCTTAAGTTCTTCATTCTCTTCTTGGCTCCTACTTAATTTTTTCTTGTTTATAGTAATCACTTCACTTGAATCTTTTTTTTCTTGCACTATTCGAATGATCTTATCCTTATTTTCTCGGGCCCTATGTTTCCAAAGTCGTACCTCTATATTAAGCTATTCTATCTTCTCTTGGTGCTTGCTCTCTTTTTTTTTATCCTTTAGTTGAGCCTTTAACCTTTGATTTTCCAAGTGTAACTCATTAAGGTGACTTTGAGCCAAATCTCTTTCATTTGCCATTTTCTTAAGCTTATCCTTTTGTAAACTCTTGTCATACCTTAACTGTCCCAATTCTTTTTTAGCTTCAAGTTTTCTTTTTTCATTTTTTCTTTTTCTGCCTCAAATTCTATTTTAGTAACCTCTATATTTGATAATGGTGCCTTGCCCTATGAATCAACTTGTAAGGTTAACTCATGATCTGATGGATGCAATATATAATTGACTTGCTTGGTCCTTCAAATTAAGTACCTCAAAGTCACATCATTAATGTACCTTTCTAACTTTAATCTGAATGTCTTTTTTTAAGCCATTGTAATGTTGCACACCCTGGCTATGTAGTTTTTAGTACCATAGTAAAATTTCATCTAATCTAGCTCTTGGGTCATTGAGATGAACTTTTAAGACCTATACTATCATTTGACCATCAACGTCACATAACTAGTACCACCCTATATTCCAAGTAATAAGACCCAAGGATGAGCTCTATGACTATACATAATCGAGATATGAAGCACCCAAGGCACCTTCCAGGTTACTCCATCCCTTTCTAAACTTCAAAAAAACATTATCTACTATTTTTTAGAGAAACTTGTAGGCCATTCTTCTGCATTGAACTAAACTAGAGGTGATAAAGACTTCGTATATGGCATCAAAGGAGACTTGTCAACACCCTAGAAATGACTTGGAATCTATACATATAACAGCTGAATACATCCTACCATCCTTTCTTCTCTGTTCCTTTAATAATGATTCAAAGACCTAATGGTTTCCACCAAAATTGTTAGTGAAGGGTTAGTCTTTTACTACAACTATATGAAAGAGTTGATCACTAAAGCCTCTATATACTTTAAAACCTTTGAGAAGATTAACAAACCATAGATTACTAATGTGAATATATCTATAACCTGATTTTCGTTATGATTTTGAAGCATAACATCTCACAAGAATGTCCATGGTATCCCTTGACTAGCCTTTTTCTCCTTGTTAATCACCTAAATATTGACTCCAATTAACTTTGCCAACTTTTTCTTATACCTTGATGGTTTTTATGCTTTCCAATACACTCTATTGAGCTTGGGCAAATCTGAGTACAACAAGGTGGAGTACTCCTCTATGGTAGGCGTTAAGTCTTCCTTATTGAACATAAAGCATCAATATGCTAGATTCTAGAACCACACAGTAGCTTTCAGTAGTTGATCATTAGGCTTTACCATTACCACCAGGGCAATGTTTTCGTATTTAGTCATGAAGGTTACCTTATTTTTTGAGTCCTATTAACTCAAAATACCTATAAATCCATCATATCATTCCTCTTTAAATCCAAATACACCAAATCCAAAAGGCTCACAAAATATCTATTCATCGAACAATTTCTTTTTATTTGTTGCCTATTTTCTGACTGCTCCTTAACCTTCTAGAATAACTTATTAACAGAGGACTCTACTTGTGAGTCTTGGAATGCCATGAAAACTTTTGTTAATAAGTTATCTAAGATGTATGCCCCAATACCATAATGTTGTAGATGCATGAAGTAAACAAGACAAAAGAAAACACAAAAAACTTAGAAAACTTATTGAAAAGAAAGCTTAAAAGTGCAAATGCAATGTAATAGATAAATTAACACTTCTAAGCAATTTCTCTCTTTTTTTCATCATTTTTTTTGTTTTTTTTGTTTTTTTGTTTTCTTTTTTTCCCCTTGTTTCCTTCTTTAAACAAAAAAAGAAAAGATTGTTATTCCTAATGATTTTTTTTACTCTTTTCTTTCTTTATCAAAAGCACAACACAAATTAGCAGATTAACAGAAAATTAAATAAGAAAAAAAAATGGTTGTTTCTTCATGTGGCTTATTTAAGATAATTTCTATAGTGGGGGTGTGGTATGGCTCTACCTAGGGTTGGCTCCCTAAGGTTCATTATATGCTAGGTTGGGAATTGGCTTGTCTAAAGGTTCTTTAATTGTTTCTCACATCATCGTCCATCACAAACTAATAAGGCACCCATATCCTCACCCATTATAGGCTATGAACAAAAATGGTTCAATCAATGTTGGAGTGTTTCACTAGCTATTACAAAGGTTTATACCTCACGAGAGTATAATTACTTTAATTCCTCCTAAAAAGGGGTTAAAGTCTGAGTATAGAGCTCATGCATGTAATGTAAATGTGAGAGTGTATGAATGAACATGCAAACCATTCATATTTTTACTAAAATACCCTTATCTTAAATGCCTTACAAACCAATAAAAAAAGACTTGCTGCCATGTCATCTCTTAGTAATCCCATGCATGTGCACCTACAAATAGCTACCACGGACTTGCATTCACTTGAAATTACAATTCTACCTTCAATATAGCCAAAAATTCCCTAGCTTGATTCTTACATGAATTTTCTCTATTGATCATCAAGATTGCATAATTTCAACTCCTTTAAACTTGACAAAATAAATCTTGAACATCTTTCCATTTAAAGATTTCCAAGAATTCCAAGAATTTTGAGATTCAATAAGAACATGTCAAGAACATTCTAAGATTCCATATAATGCATCTAGAATCATCCAAGACTGATAAAGAATTATCAAGATTCTTTAAGATTTAACAAGATTCATTCTTTTCTTCTAGATTCATGGAAAATTAAGCACATTAGGAGTAATTTGAACCTTATTTAGCTAAAAACTAAGCAAAAATAAACTAATAAAGCACTAAAAATAACTTTATTTTATAGAGTTATCAGATAGTCTCTTGATCACATAAGGTGATAAATCCTATCTTGATTACATCATGCATCTTCATATGCCTCATGTTACACCCAACAATACTTGATTAGAGCATTTTTAGTTAAACCATAAGTAAAGTAAAATCAAAGTATAACATTCATTATTTAAGATCAGAAATAATCTCAAGTCAAAGGATAACCTATACAACCATCACATGAGAATGTAGCTATAAACACTATATGAACTACTATATAGCATTCTTATATCGGGTCGTATTTAGTGAACTTGTTCTTGTAACAACCACCCACATGTTAGCTCAAGTTTACCCAAACTTCAACCTATGAGATTGGTTGCTTTCTTCATAAGCAAGAACATAACCATGTGCTAATCTCAATAGCTTTTGTCAATATCCTCCTATTGATAAAGCATTGACTAAAAACTATTTTAGAACATATAACTTTTATTTAATGATGATCTCATAATTACAATCTCATTGTAATTTTCTTGCAAAGCTTTATTTATATTATGAAGACTTTATCATATCGAAATATATGTACATAACCTCAATGATAAAGAAATAAGACCTTTATAAAATATCAAATATCAAAAAACTACAAATATGACAATGGGAAAATACCAACAATCTCCCACTTGCACTAAAGCAAATCATTCATGCATTTGATACCATATTTGACTATATGTTTATCATGTTTCTATTAGGACATAGCTTTTGTAAGAGGATCAACAATGTTATCCTAAGTGGGTACTCGTTCAATTTTAACATTACCTCTAGAAACAAAGTATCGAATGGGATGATATTGCCTTAATACATGTTTGGATCTTTGATGAGACCTTAGTTTCGTGGTTTGAACAACAGCTCTATTGTTGTCATAATAGATTGTTATTGGATCAACAATGCTAGGAACAACACTTAGTTTAGTTACAAACTTTTTGATCCAAATGGCTTTTTTTGTAGCCTCATATGTATTTGACTTCAATTGCAGAGCTTACAATTATACTCTATTTGAAACTTTTTCAACTCACTTCTCCACCATTCAGAGTGAAAACAAAGCCACTTTGAGACTTACTATCATAATTGTCAGACTGAAAACTTGCATCACAATAGCCTTAAACAAGGAGTTCAACTCCACCATAGACAAGAAACACATCTTTAGTTTTTTCTCAAGTACTTAAGGATTGTTTTCATGGCCTTTCGGTGACATTCACCTATAGTTGCTTGATATCTACTTGTTATGCTTAAAACATACAAGATATTAGGCCTTATGCATAGCATTGCATACATAATGGATCCAATTGCTGAAGCATATGGAACCTTATTCATGTTACCCTTTTGAATTGTGTCTTAAGACACATGTCCTTAGAAAGATTTATGCCACATGACATTGGCAAGAATTCCCTTTGGATTCTTCCATGCTAAACTTTTTTAGCAATTTGTCTATGTATTAGGATTGTGAAAGACTAATCAACCTCTTTGATCTATCTCTATAGATCTTAATGCCAAGCACATATGTTGCTACTCCCAAATCTTTTATGGAAAACTTCTTTGATAACCAAATCTTGGTAGATTGTAGCATGGTTATCGGATTTCCTATAAGCAATATATCATTTATATATAGCACTATGAAAATGATTGCACTCCCACTTGTCATCTTATATACACAAGGTTCATATACATTTTTTTATGAATTTGAATTATATAATTGCTTCATCAAAATGTATATTCCAACTCTTTGACACTTTCTTAAGTCCATAGATAGACCTTTGAAGATTACACACCATGTCAATATTATCTTTGGATTCAAAATCTTTGGGTTGTTTCATCTACACATCCTCTTGCAAATTCTCATTAAAGAATGCATTTTTAACGTCTATTTGCCATATCTCATAGTCATGGTTGTGGCAATAGAAAATAAAATCCTAATGGATTTTAACTTGGCTTTTGGTGAAAAAGTTTCATCAAAATCAACTCTATGCTTTTTATTATAACCTTTTTCAACTAGCTTGGCTTCGTACATTTGTATATTGCCATCCATGTTAGTTTTTTTCTTAAAAACCCACTTACACCCTATGGCTTTTATCCCTTCAGGTGGTTCTACCAAAGTCCACACTTGGTTTGATACATGGATTCCATTTTGGATTTCATGGCCTCATGCCATTTCTTAGAATCAATGTCCAACATAGCTTCTTGATAAGTAGTAGGATCATCATCTATGATAAACTCATCCTTGTTTACAAGAAATCTATATCTCTCAAGAGCTTGGTAAGTCTTACTTGACTTGTAGAGTTTTTATGTACTTTGAGCTTTCGGTTGTGCATTTGATGCCTTAACGGTTAGCTCAAGTTCCATTATTGTGTCAATTTGTGTTTCTTAAACTTCTTTAAGTTTTATATTACTCCTACTATTCTATTCAAGAATAGACTTTTTTTCCAAGAAGATAGCATGTATAGAGACAAACACCTTTTGTTCCTCAAAGTTGCAGAAATAATATCCAATAGTTTCTTTTGGATATTTCACATATTTACACTTAAACAATCTAGCTCCAAACTCATTGTCTTGTGCATGCTTCACATAAGCATCACATCCCTAAATCTTTAGGTGTGACAAGTTAGGTATTTTACATTTCCACATCTCATATGGTGTCTTGTCAAAGGATTTAAATGGAACTATATTTAGAAAATAAGTAACTATTTCAAGTGAATAACTTATAAAGCTATAGGAATATTTGAATTGCTCATCACGGATCAAACCATGTTCAACAAAGTTTTATTTCTCCTCTTATTTTGTGGTGTTCTAAGTGGAGTCAATTGTGAAAGAATCCCATTCTTTTTTAGATAAACTAGAAAATCATGGCTTAACTCTTCACCACCTTGATTAAATCTAAGTGTCATGATACTTTTACCAGTTTTATTTTCAACCTCTATTCTAAATTGTTTGAACTTTTCAAAGGATTTAGATTTATGTTTCATAAAATACACATAACCATATCTTGTATAATCATTAGTGAATGTAATGAAATACAAGTATCTTCATCTAGCATTTGTGTTCATTAGGCCACATATATCCAAATGTATTAGTCTTAGAAGCACATTGGCTCTTTCATCTTTTCTAGTAAAAGGTGATTTGGTAATCTTTCCAAGCAAACATGATTCATAAGTTCTATATGATTCATAATCAAAAGGATAAAAGTATCTTTGTTTATGTAACTTTGTGATTCTTGTTTCAATGATGTGATCAAGCCTACAATGCCACAAATAAGATTGATTCAGGTTATCTAGTTTAGCCTTTTTGACATTTATATTGATAACATCATTGTTTAATCTTAAAACATATAAGCCATAAAACACATCATTTAAATAAAAGGAACAACAATTGTCTTCAATATTTAATAAGTATCCATCATTCATACTTAAATAAGAAACTAAAATGATATTTCAAGTTATGACAGGAACATAATAACAATCCTTTAGCTCTAAAACTAAACTAGAAGATAAAGGTAAATAATAAGTCCTCATGGCATAGGCAGCAACACTTACGCCATTTTTAACATGTAAGGACACCTTTTCCTTCTTTAGGCTTCTATTATTCTTTAGTCCCTGTATGCCATTAAATAAGTGAGAACCACATCTAATATCTAATACTTAAAAAAATGTGTCAAGAAAAGTTAGATTGATCTCAATGATAAACATACTTGAAGTAGAAGTCTTTTTAGACTTCTTCTCATTCAAGCTTGCCAAGTAAACCTTACAATTTCTCTTTTAGTGACATTCCTTACCCTAATGGTGACATGCATTCTTGTCTTTCTTTATGTTGCTAGCAAGCTTGATAGCTTTGCTTGCATCCCTTTTCTTATAAACCTTTTTACTTTTTTTCTGCTTAGTCGATTTCTTCTTGGCCTTAAATGAAGAAACTAAAAGAGACTCAAGTTTTTTATTCTTAACAGACTTTTTGGTAGTTTCTAGCATATTCATAAATTGTGGTAATATTACTTTCATTTGATGCATATTGAAGTTCATTACAAATCATGAAAAGCTATTGTAAAAAGATGACAATATCAAGTCAACACTTAAATTATGATCCATCGTAAATCCCAATTGTCCAAGTTTCTCAATCCAGTTGATCATCTTACAACAATGCACTTTAACCTAAGTGCTCTTAGACATAACTATTCAAAATAATTTCTTAGAGGTCTCAAACCTCTTAGTTTGCCCTTGTTTGTTAAATAATTCTTTAAAGTGTAAAATGATTGTTGAAGCATCCATATTCTCATGTTGCCTTTACAACACAAGGGTCATGTTAGCCAAATACAACTTGATCGGTGTGGTATTTATTGATTTCATAAACATGTCACACTGCATCATAGCACTAGCATTTAGTTCTGATGGAATCAACTCATCAAGAACATGAAGCACTTTCTCTTACCTTAGAACAAGCTTTAGATTGCAGTACCAATCATTAAAGTTAGGCCCATGAGCTTGTTAGCTAAAGTATGCTAAGAAGCAGTAAGTTATTACTCATTTTTGCAACCTATAAAATATGAACAAGTATTAGTCATATAGTTCAATACTAATATAGATAAAGTCCAAATCTATGTATTGGTAGCTCTCACTATTTTAATCAAATGAATATTATCAATTCAGAAAAATCATATTTTACTAGTTGGCTAGGATCCTATTTAGTTTACCATAAACTTGAGGTTAGTTTCAATAAGCCATGGTAAGTAAATTAGGTAGATAACTTGCTTATCAATCACATCTTCATGTGACTTTTAGATTAATTGGGTGATAACTCCTTGTCTAATCACATCTTATGTGATTCACCCAATCATTGCCTCTATCATTATATGATCAAGTTTTTTGCATTTGGACAATACAATGATAGTTAAGTAAGACCTATTAACCATAACACAACCTTATTTCGAATAATGACTGTTTTAAGTTTAGCTCAACAAGAAAATGTTAGTATTTGCCATTCAAGTCGAATTATATTTTGAATAAGATATTATTGTATTTGTAGTACTTTGATATTTGATATCTCATAAAGGTTTTACTTCTTTATCATTTAGCTTTTATACATATATTTCAATGTTGATGCTTTTACAATAAAGTTCTTGAAATATAAATAAAGCTTTACAAGGAAATTACAATGAGATTGCAATTATGAGATTATCATTGCATAAATGCTATATGTTCCAAAATTGTTCCTAATTGATGCTTTATTAATAAAAAGACATTGACAAAAGTTGTTGAGACTAGCACATGGTTATGCTCTTACTTATGAAGCAAACAATTGATCTCATATGTTAAAGTTTGGATAAACTTGGGCTAACATGTGGGTATTTATTTTAAGAATAAGTTCACTAAATATGATCTAGTATGAGAATGCTATATGGTAGTTCATATAGTGTTTATAGCCACATTCTCATGTCATGGTTGTATAAGTGATCTTTTGACTTAAGATTACTTATGATCTTATATGTGAATGTTATCTTTTGACTTTGCTTTACTTATGGTTCTAACTAAGAATACTCCAGTCGAGTATTATTAGATATAACATGAGGCATATGAAGATACATGAAGAAATCAAGATGAGATTCATCACCTTGTATGATTAAGGGAATGTTTCAACTAGTCTTGACTGAATTAAGACAAAAAATTTTGGCTAAAGTGAAATTAGAGTTTAGAATTATTCTAAAACTTATTTGTGAGTTAATGTTAAGAACAAGACTAAACATGGTTGAACAAGATTAAGTAGATACTAAACCATACTCAATATTCAAATCGAGATACTATGTAATGAAAGGATATTAATTATGTACTAAGACCATTCATAGATAGGTTGTCAAGTCATATTGACTTTTTTTTAACAATTAGAGGTCATGGTAGTGAAGCTAGCATTAATCGTGATCTATAAACATAAGATTGGCTAATTGGAGAATTGGTAATGAAGATAAAAAGTTTGTTTCATCCATAGCCAAATACTAAGGCTTACAGTGCTTGTGTTTATTGCCAACATGTTAAAGAACCTAATGGGTCACACACAATAGGACAATTGTGAAAGATTAAAATAGAGACAAATTAAGTTGGACTTAATTTGTTTTTGATATGACCAAAAATAGAGGAAATAAAAACAAGAGAAAGAGTTTCTTTTATTTGGTATATTTGGCTAGCATAGGGTTAATTGTGAAAATTTGTATTCCAAGCAATAAACCTAATATAGCCAAATGCTTCTCTTATAAAAAGAACATTAAGCCACTCCCTCTTGAAAGAGAAAAAGAGAAAACAAATCAAGCATCTAGAGAGAAACTAAAAAAAATACAAAAGGTCTTGCAAACACTTCCTAGCTAGAGTATGGCTTTGAATTCTACCAAAACTTGTCATCAAGAAAACTAATTATCATAATCCAAATCTATTTCATGTCTTAAAATTTCGTAGCCAAATAATAACTTTACAGTGAAAACTTTTTTTGTAATATCAGTACAGCAAAATTTTCTTATTTTGGACATATTACAAACAAAAAGTTTGTTGAACAGATAAACGATATCCAAAATCATAAAATTCAAATACAATCATCTTAAGACATTATGCTTTGATATTCTAAAAGAATCCAATCAAAAGATTATAGAAAAAATTAATTTTCTAGCCTCTATATCACAACAACAGATTGCAATAAAAACAGTTTTAATATCAGGAATAACCAAACAAACTTATAAATTGTATAATCTATATTGACAAGGCTCTAATAGCACTTGAATGGAATTATGCATCAATACATAGAGTTAAAGTAGCAAAATTTTTAAAATTTTAATTTCCTAAAGCCAAGAGTAATCAACGAGATGATACAAGCATAAAACTTCACAAGTATGCATAGGTTTTGGCTTAGGTGGTTACTCTGCATGCCGAAACCCTTTGACCGAATTTAGTGACCTTCTGAATAGTTTCTCAAGCTAAAAACTCTTTCTCTTGTTTTTATTTCCTCTAATTTTTTTGTCATACCAAAATAAAATTAAGTCCAACTTAATTTGTCTCAAATTTAATCTTTCACAATTATCTTATTATGTGTGACCCATTAAGTTCTTTACCATATTGGCAATAAACATAAGCATTACAAACCTTAGTGTTTAACTAAAGATGAAACAAACTCTTTGTCTTCATCACTAATTCTCCAATTAGCTAATCTTATGTTTATAGATCATGATCAATGCTAGCTTTAGTGCTATGATCCTTAATTGCTAAGGAAAAGTTAATATGGCTTGACAACCTATTTGTGAATGGTCTTACTATCTCAGTTTAAAACATTAAGTATGGCTTTTCAGTAATTTTACATCTTTTGATGTACAATCGAATTTTTAATGCATAAAAATCATAAAATAATTTTAAACATGATCTAAAGTGTTTCATAAAAGCCTAACCTCGAGAAGGTCATATTATAAAAATATTACTAAAGGATATTTTAGTAATTTCATACATTTCAAGGTGCAACCAAGGTTTTTAATACATCAAAAATTATAAAATGATATCAAATCATGATTTAAAGCTTTTCGCAAAAATTCAACCTCGAAAAGATCAAATTATGAAAATACCCCTAAAGGGCATTTTAGTAATTTCACATCTCTAAGGTACAATCAAAGTTTTTAATATACTAGTAATCATTAAATAATGTTTAAACATGATCTAAAAGTTTTTATAAAAATCAACTTTAAGAATGTCAAATTACAAAAATACCCCTGAAAGATATTTCGGTAATTTTAGCCTTCTCAAAGTGTAACTAGAGCTTTTAGTGCATTATTATCACAAATTTTAAGTAAAAGCCTTATTAGTCCTATTCAATTATGAATTTTCAAGAATGACTTGAGTTCAATCTAGTTTAGCTGATTTTGATCAAGTTTGATCAAATTTGACTTTATTTAATCAAGTTTGACCTTAGGGCATTTGGGTCAAATTGGTTATAATTTCGATGTTAAAAATTTGTCAATATTAAAGAAATGTTGAATTTGAACTAAGTTAGATTTTAAAGGCTTCACAACTGGTTGGATTTTATCCGGACAAAATTAGGTATTTACAATTAACAAAAAATATTTAGTACATAAATATTTTTTTATTTAATTATAAAAAATAAATATTATCTACTTATAAAGATGTCAAATGGGTAGGGCGGCCCATAACATGCCACGATTCAGTACCGTATAAGTCATGTTTAACATGACTCATTGTTGAATAATCAAGCTAGTCTAGCATGACACACATATTAAACCCATGGGTTGGCACAACATGACTTGTTAAGGGCTAGTGCTAACACATGGCATGTGGGCTAGCATGGCACAATACACAAGCCTAAATTTGTTGTGCCATGTTGGCACATAACTACTATAAATGGGCTTATGGTTTTTGAGTGTATTCATATTATTTTTTATATTCTAATGAAATTGTATTTATTTTTTTGGTAATTTATAAAATAAAATTATATTAAATATTTAATATATTGATAGATAAATTATATCTAACTAATTTGTGAACTATTTGATGCATGAATTATTTCTATTTATTTATTTACATTCGTGAGTATAAAAATAAATTAACATTTTTTTCAAAGATATATTATGAAAATCTTCAAACTTATATATAAAAGATTTTAGTTGTAAAATAGAAAGAGAGATTGGTCATCTGGAAAGGCATAAGGAAAAACACGATATTGCATTTGCCGCTTCTAATGATCTCACACAAACTACATTTAGTTAGCATCTTAATGGGGTATTTAGGTGCATTTCATTTTTTGCAAGATAGTTGGCATAATCAATTAATTAAATTTATAATGCACTCTGAGTAACCATTTGTTTTGTAGATGATAAATGTTTTAATGTTCTAATTAGAAATGGTGTACTACCTAATTATAAAACACTTTCACGAAATACTATTAAATAAAATGCTTTTGAAATATTTTTTCTTACAAAAAAAATTTAATATCTAGTTTATAAAAACTTTCCTCTAAAATTTTGCTTACTTTTGATATATGAACTAGTTAACAAAACTTTAGTTATATGTGTTTTACTAGGTGTTTTACTAGGCATTAGACCATGATTTGTGTGTATGTGTATTTTTTTTAAATATTAAGATTGTAATTTTAATATTTTTATTTAGTGAATTTTATTATCCATCTCCATGAATATATATACGTTGCTAAACCATATAAATTGTGCATTTTTTATTTGATTTTATTTTTATTTATCTCCTGCATATTATTGTTAATAATAATAGGTAATTTTTTTTTAAAATAATTAAAATTTAAAAAAAAATATTAATGAGCTATGCCTAAATTAATTTAATATAAAAAAATAATATTATACGTAGCACACGACATGACTCATAAAAATTATGTACATCTATCATGCCGAATCATATTTTTAACTTTTATGGACGTGCCAAGATACATTAAAAAATAATACATGTATTAACATATAAATTAATATTTAAATGGTTTATGCGGCTTAACACAAACACCTCTGTTTGTGACGACGCGTGAGATTGAAAAAAAAGCAACATCTCAGCAGTACACAAACTACTCCTCGTCTCTGCCGATCATCCAAATTTTTATTAAATCAAAATCAAAATCATAGTCAAAATCAAATCTAAAGTGCTTTCCCTCTTTCCTTCTCTTTCTCTAAGCACACAAATAAGGAAAGAAGATGAAGAAAGTCTTCGGTGTTAAGAAGGACAAGGGAGCGACGCCTTCTATTCAAGATGCCACCGATAGGGTTTCGCTCTTACTCTCTATCTCCTTTACTTTTCCTATTGATTTTTTAAATATTAACTTAGTTTTAGGGTTTATCGGGTTGAATTATGGAGTTTCGTTTCAAAAATTTTGTAATCAGATAAATAAAAGAGGGGACACGGTTGATGAGAAGCTGAAGAAGCTGGATGCTGAGCTTTGCAGGTACAAAGAACAGATCAAAAGGACAAGGCCTGGCCCTACTCAAGAGGCTATTAAAGCTCGAGCCATGAGGGTTCTCAAGCAAAAACGAATGTACTTCTCTATCAAATTATCCCTTAATGATCTCATAATCATTGTCATTTAAGTCAATGATATGTTTGTTTATGGGAAATTTTATGCTTTATGAATTGTTATGTGCATACTCGATATGTTACTTGATTCAAATTTGTAGCCGAAGGTTTTTCTTTTTTTTTTTTTTTTGTCATTTCTAAATATTAAATAATTGATTATTTTAATTATCATTTATTTGGTATTTGGGGGAATATTTGTTTTATTATATGTGGTGCAATTTTTACGAATTATAGTGTTAACAAAGGTTTTTTATCAATTTTTTTTCATCATATCTGATACTTATGATATCTAGTTATGGTTAGGTATGAAGGTCAACGTGATATGCTTTACAATCAGACGTTCAACCTTGATCAAGTTGCTTTTGCTTCTGAAGGTCTTAAAGATGCTCAACACACTGTATGTGGCAGCCTTCTACTTCATTGTTATATATTCCATTCTATATATTTGAATTAGTGCAGACTTGTAGTAATTGATAAGTGTTTTTCTTCTAACATGATATCATTATTTGTTCACTTATTGATAATTGCTCATCCTGTGTGCTTTTCAAGGAGCATTGGCAGTAATTTGTACCAAATATTAAATTTTTGTTTCATGCAATAGTGGATTTATTGAGGCTATGGTATATTTACAGTAAAACATTTGTGTTTCTTGGTAGCGCCCAAATGGGCACAATTCAGGACAATTCTGGCGGAGCTTTTTCAGTTCCCTTATTGGAATCGGCTGCCTACCTCATGAGAGGTAGGAGTAACCCATTTGTTACTGGAGAGAGGTTTCTTCATTAATATGTGATTAATGATTAATAGATACCCTTAATTGTTTATTCTCATCGTGGTATGAGTTCATGCCAATAGGATATGGATGCCTTAAACATTCTTGCACAACCTGTTTGTGAACTACTTCACCTTCTTAGTAATTTTAAATTATGCTTCTTGATTGTGCCAGATGTCAGCCCTGAAATCTGCCAACACTGACCTAAAGGGAATAATGAAGACTATGAAGATTCAAGATATAGACGTCTGTACTCTCTTTATAATTTCCATGCACCATCTAGTTTTCTCTATAAAGAATTTCTTGTGATGTTTGATTCTTTTTATGTATAGAACCTGCAAGATGAGATGATGGACATGATGGATATGAGTAACGAAATCCAAGAGACCTTGGGCATAAGCTATAATGTGCCTGATGACATTGATGAGGATGAACTCATGGGCGGTAAGCTTTGATCTCATCTAAAGACACAAGCATGGGCTTTAAATTTTATTTCCTTGGTTACTTCTGTATAATTTGAGAGAAGTATTGAAGATTTTGTTTTACCCGTATGGATGGAATAAGACTGATAGAAATTGGTGTTGGCATCTTTATTATTGGTACTATTAGTCTTTTTGCAAAATAATAACTTTTACAGCCCTGTATAATCAGTGGCAAAATCTTGGCTATTTGGGCCTGCACTTATCGTGTCATGTTTGAAAGACTTTAGGGACTGTTGAAACTGCATGTGATTTATGTGTTTCCTTACCCTTTATATTTTTAAGATGATTCATTTTGAGCTGCAGGACTTAATGCTCTCGCAGCAGACATGGGAAGTGAAGCTGATGGTATTCCCTCTTATCTTCAACCTGATAAGGAGGAACCGGACTTGGATGCAGAGCTCAATTTGCCTTCAGCACCTTCAGGATATACAACTGCACCAGCTGGCAGGTCCAATGCCCAGGAAAACCTTTTTCCTTGCAGTTTTAGTCAAGTTTTAAAGCATCTAATACAAGAATTTTACAGCTTTTTGTTTTACATAGGCATAGTTGTGTGCTTAACAATTGGGACATTTGTACTATCGGTCCCATTATTTCTTTACTCTGCGTGCAATAATATGCATATTTTGTTCAAACTTGTAAATTTTTCTTCTTTTTTTTTTTTTCAATATCATTTAGGGTCCACGTCACTACTTCTTTCCCTATTTTGACAACATGACAAATTTATGTTTCAAATGACATTAAGATAGTGCTTAACAATTGGGATATTTGTACTATTGGTCCCACTATTTCTTTACACTTCATGTTATATATATGCATATTTTGTTCAAACTTGTCAATTTTACTTTTTCTTATTTTTTTAATATTGTTGTAGGGTCCACTTCATTGCCACTTTCCCTATTTTAACAACATGACAAATTTATGTTTTCTAATGAGCTCCTGTAATTTATAGTAGTTATAATTGGTTTTTAGAGATGCTGAAGTATCAATATGTTGAGATTGGTTTTGCATCTGTCTCGGTTATCTGTATTTAAGCAAACATTGATGCTTAGCAGGGTGAGGATGAACTTGGTTTGCCTACTGTTCCTCGAGCATCTGTCCGTGGTTAGATGGTCTGCTTCTATGCATTATTGCACGCAAATAGGAGGTAGGTGGACAGAGCATGCCCATGTAAACATATTGTGCAGAAGTAGCTTCCACTGGTGCTGCTATTTAATTGATTTAAATGGGTTGGGGTTTATAATAATCATTGCTGCATCAATTTTATGAAGGGGTTAAAATTGTTTTAATTGGAATATTCATGTATGATCACACTGCATGATGAAACCTTATGATGAATGTAGTATTTGGTTGACACGAAATATTGCTGGTTTGTTTTAATCAATGTATTCTTTCTTTTGTCTGATGATTTTGATTGAGAACTAAATAAAGCTTGCAATGTTGACGTGGGAGATTGCATGATTGATGTGTTCTGTTTAAACGGTAATGCTAATGTTGACTCTTTTTCTGCCTATTTCGTCACATTTGAAATGAGTTTTCTTTCATTTTGGATGGTAATGCTTTTGCAAAGTTTGCTTCTTTCCTTCTAAATCATGCAAGTAGTGGTGATAAAAAGACAACAAACGAGTTAAAAGAGAGATGGTGCGACTTGAAGTAAAAAAGATTACAGGAAATCTGGTGTGATTTGAAAATGTCCTTACGTAATTCTAGCTTTACGGGGATCCTTGTCTTCTAAAGGCAGTGGCTTCACATCCCTTAAAACGTATTTGACATAAATTATTGGGTTCCGGCAATAAATGTTGGTTTTCAGTCAGAATCTTCACGATAGAGGCGAAGACAAGGTAGAAAAAAGCTGGTGGTGTAGGTTTCAAAATGCTTCATTGTAATGGGCGTCAAAGCACTGCAAATGTTCGGACTGATACGTCGATCTATTCGTTTTTTTTTCTGGTTAAATATGTATATATATTTTTTATGTTAAATGTGTAAATTATGAAAATTATCATATCATAATTTGTTTTGATGCATCAACATGAAATATATATTTTTTTTATTTTTATCAAATTTATATATGATCTTTTAAAAAATTTTAAATTATTATTTTTATAATTTTTAATATTATTTTTATATTATATTATATTATATTATCGTATTTTAAATTATCAGATCTATTTTGAATCTAAATTATTAATCAATGTTAGTCAAAACACTACTTAAGGGAAAATAAGAAAATAAACTAGGGATATCATAAAGTAGGAGAAAGATAGATGAAATTTTTTGCATGAAGTTCGCATAAGTTCTTTATTAAAAATGATTAAATAAAAATAAAAAATTAAAATTAAAATCAATAGATCAAATATATAGGTTAAATGCATAAAATTTGAAAAAATTTAATAAATTTTTATATACTTTTTAGATGGACTTTTTTAATGAAAATTTTGATGATTTTTATCATTAAATAAGTATTGATCAAATTTGCATTATAAATTGTATTTTTATTTTTTTCACATACTATTGATCTGTTCATTGAATCTTATCAATCTATCAATTTAAATTTTTTATTAAAGTTTTTATTAAATTATTTTTAATTAAAAAACTCTACAAACTTCATTTGAGTTTGGCAGTTAAAACATTACTTGATATTTGGTAATCTCAAATATATTTTTCTGATGTTAATGATGGGTTAGAAATACAAATATATTTTTCATGTCTACTACATGTACTCACATGGCATGGTTTAATTAAAAGTATCTTTTGTGACTTATATATGTCAAAATTTATGTCAATATAATTAAATATAAAATATATTTTTTAAAAATTTATACGAGTTTTTAGTATAATTTTAATATCATGTCCTTCTATCATGTTTAAATTTGTCAAATTTAATAAAATCAAATATTTTTATTTATATAAAATTAATTTTAAATTAAAATATACAAATATTTATATTTATTTTTAAAATATTATTTTTTATTTTTTATATTTTAACAAAATTATAATAAATTTGATTTGAACTCGATTAAATAATCTATTTAAATACAATGTAATTTGCTTCTAAAAATTGATAAATTGAACTCGATAATATGAACTTAAATGTTTCAAATCAAAATAATTTAAATGTCAAATTTAAAATATTCAAATTAAAATTATCTAAACTTAAATTAACCGAAATAGTTCAAACACAAAATGACTCGAAAACGTTGATCCAACTATTTCCAATCCACTCGTTCAAATGATAGGTCTGAATTCACGTACAATTGTTTGTTTGCTGATCATTGAACCTTGAAACTTCGTTAGCAATCCCTTGGAAAAGCTTGGGTTGCGCTTTTTTTTTTTTTTTTAACATTTAGTAGATACTTGGTAAATTCGTTGCCTTTTTTGAAAGGAAAGAAGATATTTTATTAAGAAGATTAAAGTACCAGCTTCATAGAGTTGGGACTATCTTTGACTTAGTTGGCATTTTCCAAGTTGCCATATGAAATTGTCTCCAACGTTAGCCTACTAATTAAAATGCTATAAATAGGAACTCTGTAAATTGCTTGATGTCATGCTCTTTTAGGATTCAGGGTTTTTTTTTTTTTAGCCTATAGCTCCACATTTGATGTGCGGGTTATTGATTCGATTTAGAGTTTTTATAAGAAATATTATTCGAGTAGAATTGTTAGAAGCTAAAATAATATTGGCTAAATTTTAATACTGGAGTGTTGTGAAATGTTTAAAACTATTTAATAGCATTTTTGTATATTTTTAATAAATAAAAAATAAATTTTGATAGTATTTTTATATATTTAAAAAAAATCAGTTATTAAATTAAATCATATGTTTTTATGCTAAATAAATAGAAAAGATAAAAGGATATTTTTATTAATTAAAATAAAAAATTAATGAAATCAATAAAAAAAAATTAGATAAAACACAAAAACGGAATGTGAAACAATTTGTAAATTATCGAGAGTAAAGTGAAAATGTAAAAAAAAGTTTATTAAAATATTTAATTTATAATTTTATCTTAAAGATTTAAGTATACTTTTTGCATAACCTGAAAATGTTAAAAATTAAAGGACCAAACAGTTGATTTTGCAATAGATAAACATGTTTACAACCTAAGCCAAACACACGTAACATAAGAACCTGGAAGCGCTCAAGCAAAAGCTGCCAAAAAAAATCTCGTCAATCTATAGTTCAGTATTCTATCCTGACATTTTTTTTCTCCAGATTTGTTGATTGTTTCAGTGAAATTGTGTGGACGAGGATGATGAAACGGTGGCTTTGTAACATTCCCTTTTCTAGGTGGAGTATTTAAGCATCACATTTCGCAGGAAGAGCTGGAATAAATCTTAGTAGTCATTGTGATTTGTTGATTGTCCCTCTCTAAATCATGTCCTGGTAAGAATCCGAAACTCGATTGCAGCAGTGAAGTCGGTTTTTCTTTTAAACACATAACTATTTGTTAAGCTTAGTCATCTAGTCAATAAGGTTAATTTTCACGTTTATCAAATCAATACACATTCGATTGCCGTATTAAGATTTTTAAATGTGTACCAGACTAATTCATGTGAACACTCTTCAAACTCCACATAAATTTTCATCAGCTATCACTTGCTTTGACCTTATCACCCGCCTAACACTACCTATAAACGTCAGAAGATTTAGGAACATTCATTCTGAGTCCTTTATTCTTAAACTTTGCAATTCAATCTTCTTCCTCCAAAAACCCTAACACATATACATGACTCGAGTATCGGAGCACGCCCCAACTCGCAAGCCTCTTCCCATGTTGCTGACCCTCAAGCTAAACTTCTTTTATCTGTACTCTCTCCTCGAAGTTTTGATTTTCCTTCTGAATCATATCCTATCTTGCTCAGGCTTCTTTATATTTGGGTCAGGAAGTCTGTCAGGCCATCTACTGTGCTCATTGATTCAACCGTGGATGTCCTTTCTCGTGTATTTGCTACTGAATTTGGTTTAAAGAAAACCCCTTCACTTCTTCCAGAAGGTGTTCTTTTGGTATCCATTTTATTTGCGCCTCCTGTGTCTGAAAGCTCCAAAAAAGTGTGCGTGGAGTTGCTTTGTAGGCTTTTGGAAGAAGATCACCGATTGGTTAGGTCAGGACAAGAAATTATCTCGGATGTGCTTGCAGGGATTGGATATGCATTATCTTCTTCTGTGGATGTTCATCTTGTTAGAGTTTTGGATTCTTTATTGGGAATCTGGGGAAAGGAAGATGGGCCCTCCAGTACAGTTCCTACTGTACTCATAATCCTGCATTTGGTTGAATGGGTTGTGTCTGGTTACATAAAATCACTTTCGTTTAAGAAAATTGAAGTTTTTTCACAGGATACTTTAGGGATTCTGAAGGCAAACTATGTTCCATTTGCTCTTGTTATGGTTGCAGCTGGAATATTGAGAGCTAGTAGACATGCAGCTAATGGCCAGGGGCTAGAGAATGTTTCCACATTAAGGACTTCTGCAGAAAATCGAATAGTCTTTACAGCACAAAATTTGATTTCTAAAACTAAAGGATTTGTAAACTCGGACTTTGATCCCACAAACAGTCTTCTTCTACAATGTTTGTGTAATACCTATAAAAAATAAAAAAAAAAGGACTATTTTAAGTATTTTTATAAGTGGAGGGACTCTTTAATGAGGAATAAAAAATACATAGGACCTATTGATAAATAATCTAACTTTTAATAGGGTTAGCATCTACCACTTGTTTGATCGACAATTGATCGAGAAAAAAAGAGGGGCTGATTTCTCCTCTTTCTTATACAAAATAGACAAGTCAAAGAATTTTAAGTGAAGAGTAAAAACAAATTCTTCAATGAGAGTTGTCTTTCAAAAGTGAGTAAATAATTTCCTTTAATTTTAAAAAAATAATGTCGATTGTTAAGTATTGATATTTAACTTGTAATCGAGAAACCCTAAAATTTTAGGAAATCTATTATTCCTCTTCAAGATTGGTTTGGGCAAATCATTTAGATTTTAATCAGGATCTAATAAAGTGTTGAGAAAGTTTAGTAATGTGACTTTTTTGCTATAAAAATAGGAAACATAAATTTGATGGGGCTAGAAAGGAAAATTTTTGTTTCGCAAAAAACTCTGGTGTTTACAATGGTAGATTAAGATAATATTCTATATTAAGGGATAAAATATTGCTATGGTTATTATATATCGTTAGAAAGCTTGTTGAATTTACTGTCCAATGAAATAAAACAGAAGTTAATTCCAAGTTTTTTATGAAAAGTAGTTTATTTTTACTTAAAGATGTGCAAGCTGTATAGTAGCATCATCAGTGTTGAATTACGAAAATTATCTTAAATTTTATTCAAAGAATTAAGAATTAAGCCATATATGTTTGAAAACATTTTTGAGTCTACTTTCTAACGAAATTAACGAAATTCAATTTAGAGTCTCGTATGAATAAATATGTAATTTTTATTAGAAGGTATACGTGTTGTCTGGCAATAGCATATGATGTGGATTGCAAAAATTATTATAATTAATTTACAAGGAATTACAAGATGGACCATATATGGTTAGAAAGCTTATTGAGTGAGTTTCTAGCACATTAAAATGATCTTAATTTTGAGTTGGATATCTTAAGATATGGCTATTTTAGTGAAAAAAGCTCAGGCTATCAGTATTAATTAATTGAGTTAACCCTTGTTTAACATAATTGCTTTTGGTATCATCGATCTCGAAATGGGTTGATTAATTTTTATTATATTGAAATTATCTTGAATAGGGCGTTAATTATTTTGAGGGAAAGACTAAGCGGTGGAATCGAAAGGAAGTAAGTAGAATCTCACACACTTTGCCTATTTTCGAACCTATATTTTTGTATATTTCTAAATGAGTAAATGATTTATTTCTTTATATTTTATATATGAAAATAGGATCAAGCACATGATTATTTCGTGTTTTTGTTATGTAAATGATGGGTCACGCTTATGAATGAAATGAGAAAATTATTTATGTTTAAGGAACAATTTTATGATAGTTATGTTTTTATATCCTTGGGAAGTGGGATCACCGACACCAAAACTAGTTCTACGACCTTGGCTAATGGGTTATAGTAGTTAGCATTAGGTCTTGGCTAACAGGTATAATAGTTAACAATGATCATGATAATGAAATTGTCGATACGATCAATGTCTCAGATTATAGCAATAACCATAACTAATGATGAAATAATGATTCATGATGATTTGTGATGACTTTTACAAATTGATCCATGATTTAGTTTGATTACGATATTGAATGATAGCATATTTGAAATGATTTATGAATTAATATATTTGATAATTATTTATAAATTTATGAAATGTTTGACAGAATGATGATTTTTTAATTGTTTTTGACATTATGATTTGATGAATGTCTTGGAATGATCTATATAGTATGTATGAAATTGATGTTTAATTCGGTAATATGTGTGAGCCTATACTTATTAAGCTGTGGTTTGGTCATTCCCTATTTTCTTTTCATTTACAGATGATATGAATGATAAGTATGATTAGTCTTGTGAGGAGCTAGAAGAATCTGAGCATTGGAGAACTTTTTAGCGAATAGGATTTTATGAAGTATTGTTTCTTTTAGTTGTAATACTTAACATTGATGATTTGCAAACTTGTTATTTAATTATTTTATAGAAATTAAAACTTCTTGATAACCGTATTTTATTTGAGGATTTTTCAATGGTTATGGATTAGGCTTCGTATTGCTTTTGGGGTTTTACTTCAAAGTAATATGGCTGTGTTACGTCTCAGTCTTAGGGCGTGACATAAAGTGGTATCAGAGCTTGATCTTTAGAGAATTTCTAAGAGTTATATTATGATCTTTAGATTATGATGAGATTTTTTTTTTAAAAAGCTTAGGTTATTTTTCTTGGAGATTTTCTAAAAGTTTCGATTATGATTTTTAAACCATGAGGGATGGTTAAAAGCTTATATTATAATTTTAAGGATTTGCTAAGAACTACGATTATGATTTTTAAAGATTTCCTAAGAGGTTAAATTATGATAATTAGATTAATGGTGATTTTCTAGGAATAAAGGTTATAATCCTTAAAGTACAAGAGACTTTCTAAGAGCATGAGTTATGATCTATATGCTATGTGGAGACTGCTAAAGACTTAGATGATGATCTTTGAATTATGTGATGATTTTCTAAGGGCTTAAGTTTGATTCATAGACTATATTCATAAGTATAAGTGAATGATTCGACAAATTTTTGGAGTACTTTAAGTTTCAATGAATATTGAAGAATCACTGATTCAATTGTTCAATGAATTCATGGAGTAATTATTTTGGTTGGTAATTACATATTGCTTTTGAGATTTTGTAGTTAAGAGAAAGTCTAATTACTTTGATAAAGTGCGATTTATAAATTGATAAGATTTTTTATACAACTTATGATGAGATATATTTTATGAGCTAAAGGATTATTTAAGAGAATGATTTGATCATTGGAGATCCTATAGGTTAGAGAAAAAGACATTTGATTTAATGAGCTTAACGAGATTTTGAAGTTATTTGTTTAGTGTTAAGTGAATCCTTTAATCATGGACTAAGATTGGACTAAGGTTGCACATTGTTGGAACTAAAAGTATAGAATATTAGAGTTGGAATGAAATGATATGTTAAAATTTTGAAGTAATTATTTATGGATTATAATGTTTGAGAATATATTTTGATGGATTTAGTCCAAAATATTATAATTATGGTAAATGGTTTTATATTCGTAAAGAAGGATATTCACTGATTTGGTTCTAAATTTTATTGATAAAGTATTTAAGGTTTGATCATGTGAGTTGGAAGTTTATATAGTGAATTTGAAGTGTAAAGAATTTCTCAATTGCCAAAGTGATTATTTGTGGTTATAGTTTTTAATTGAAGCATAATATTAGATTCTTTCGAATTTTATATATATGGAAAACACTACATATTTTGGTACAAAGTTGTGTACTTAGCAAGGAATTAAATTTGTGGATAAAAATTAAAGTTGTGGTTATCTAGATGATTTAGTAAGGAAGTTAAATTTGAAGGAGTAATCGATTTATAGAAAAACATATATGTTTTGGTTAATGATTGTTTGAAATCTTACAAGTGCAAAAAATTGTTCATTGTATGATTAGGTTTTAATAATTAATGATGATTTTGTGTACTTGGTGATGTTGAACATGCACTCGATTTTATAGAAATTTGAAAAAATTTATGAAATAATGTGATGCATTTAGTTATTGTTCATAACTATACTTTCGTCTTGAATTCAAGTATTTGGAGGTTTTATTGTTTAAATTCTATAAGAGAATTTTATTTATGTGTTATGATATATAGGTTTTAAATTGGACTCAAACTAGATAGCAATATATTTGGTAAAAAAGAAAAAATTTTTTTGAGATATTATGATATTGATAAAGATTGTGGAGAATCAATTGTTATATGATAATTGGTCTATTAAATTAGAAAGAACAATATTCGAAATTAGAGACAACTTAGGTAACCAAAGATTTATGTTTGAATTTACATGGTATAAATTTATGGATATGATCTATTGCATCGATTTTATATGTTTTATAACGGTTAATTGATAGAAAATTTCATATTGTCAATGGGAAAGAAAAGAAAATTAAAGTATTATGTGATATCTTTGTGGTGACTAAAGGATTTGTTGATATTATTATTCAATTTTAAGGTTTTATATAGTTATGAATACCTGGCGCAAAGTGAATTGCATCAAATTTTGTGGACATATGTTTTTCATATTATGAAACATGTTATGAAAGATAATTTGTTATTTTAGAGTTTTACTATAAGGAAATATTAGATTATGAAGCAAAAGCTTGATTTAGTTTAAGTTAGAAATTCTTGGGTTATTATTAGTAGAGAAAGTGATGAATCTTTAATAAATAAAGATTAATGGATTTTGGATATCAATATTTTGGATAAGAATTTTTATGTTCCTTCTAGTTTTGGAGGTTTTATCGATGGTAGACATTCTTTTAAGCAATGGTTAAGTCATGACTCAAAAAGAAACTTTTTGTTACAATAGTCATAAGACATATATTCAATGATTCATTTTAAAGTTTTTTATGAAGTGGATCTAAATCTCAAACTTATTGGGATAAGAACAAGTAAGAAGGAACTTTTATTTCTTGAATTTATAGATCAAATGGTTGATTAATTTTAGTTCATTAAGGAATAGTTTGTGGCTAGAGTTTAAGCTTCACGAGGATGGCACATTACGTTTTGGGAACAAGTTGTATGTACCAAATGATTTTGAGCTAAAATGAGAGAGGAACCACTTAGGTATTGATTCACTATACATCCTGGAGGCACTAAGATGTATAAAGATTTGAATGAAAGTTTTTGCTGGAATAACATGGTATGAGAAATAGCTCAGTTTGTGTCCCAATATCTAATGTGTTAACAAGTTAAGGTTAAACACCAAAGACCACCATGGTTGTTGCAACCTTTAGAGAAAACCATAATGGAAGTGGAAGCATATCTCTATGGCTTTCATGATGGGATTGCCTAGGTCAATGAAAAGGAATAATGCAATGTAGGTAGCTGTTGATAGATGCACTAAATTAGTTTTTTACCTATCAAGTCAACTACTCCACTTGATAAACTAGCACAATTGTACATGGATGAAATTGTTTGATTGTGTGAAGTTTCAGTAAATATTGTGTTAGATAGAGATTCTAGATTTGTCTCTAAATTTTGGGTAAGCTTGTAGCAAGCTATAGGGACAAATTTGAAATTGAATACAACCTTTCACCCTCAGACAGATGGGCAAACGGAGAAAATGAATTAGATTCTAGAAGATATGCTTTAAGCATATGTAATTGATCTAAAAGGTAGTTGGGATGATTTTTCACCTTTAGCAGAGTTTGTTTATAATAATAGTTATCAATCTAGCATTAGGATGGCTCCTTTTGAAGCCTTTTACGGTAAGAAATGTAATTCCTCTTTATGTTGGGATGATGTTGGGGAGAAAAAACTTCTAGGGCTAAAAATGGTGCAACTAACTGTAGAAAAGATCAAGGTGATAAGGAAAGACTTACAGCAGTACAAGGTAGTCAAAAAAATTGGATAGGCAAGAAAAAAAGGGAGTTGGAGTTTCAACAAAGGAACTATGTCCTTTTAAAGGTGTCACCCACAAAAGGTGTTATGTGGTTTGGGAAGCGAGGAAAGTTAAGCCTACATTATATATGACCATTTGAAATTCTTAATAAAGTGGGAAAAATTGCATACAGGATATCCTTACCACCTTAACTATCTGGTGTGAACAACGTGTTTCATGTGTCCATGTTGAAAAAATATATCTCTGGCCCAAGCCATGTGGTATAGTATGAATGTTTAGAAGTTTAAGAGAATTTAAAATACTTAGAATATCCTATTTGAATAGTTGATTGAAAAAAGTAGGTCTTCAGGCATATAACTATTCCCTTTGTAAAAGTTCAATGGAGCAATCATACACCAAGATAAATAACTTGGGAAATGGAAGATGATAATGAAGAAATGACATCTTCAATTATTTGGAAATGAAAGTAAATCAAGTTTCAAGGACAAAACTTTTTATAAGCTGGGGAGAATGTAATACCCGTAAAAAAATGACTATTTTAAGTATTTTTATAAGTGGAGGACTCTTTAATAAAGAATGAGAAATCCATATGACCTATTGATAAATAACCCACTTTTAATAAGGTTAGCATCTACCACTTGTTTGGCTGTCAATTGATCAAGAAAAAAAAAGGATTATTTCTTGTCTCTTTCTTGTATAGAATAGACAAGTCAAAGGATTTCAAGTGAAGGGTAAGAACAAAATCTATAATGAGAGTTGTCTTTCAAAGGTGAGTAAATAATTTCCTTCAATTTTGGAGAAATAATATTAATTGTTAAGTATTGAGGCTTGACTTGTAATCGATAAACCCTAAAATTTTCGAAAATCCATTATCTCTCTTCAAGATTGGTATGGGGAAATCATTTAGACTTTAATCATGGTCTAATAAAATGTATAGAAAGTTTAATAATGTGATTTTATTGCTGTAAAAATTGGAAACCTAAATTTGATGGGTTTGAAAGGAAATTTTCTGTTTCCTATAAACCCTAGTGTTTGCAGTAGTGGATTAAGATAATATTCTGTATTAAGGGATAAAATATTGCTATGATTATTATATACCATTGGAAAGCTTGCTGAATTTACTGTCCAATGAAGTAAATGAAAGTCAATTTTGAGTTTTCTATGAAAAGTAGTTTAGTTTTTTTCTCAAGGATATGCTGGCTGTATGGCAGCATCATCTGGGTTGAATTACGAAAATTGTCTTAAATTTTATATAAGGAATTAAGAATTGAGCCATACATTTTTGAAAAGGTTATTGACTCTACTTTCGAACGAAACAAGAAAAATTGAATTTGGAGTCTTGTATGAATAAATATGAAATTTTTATTAGAAGGTACACATGCTGTCTGGCAGCAGCATATGACATGGATTGTAAAAATTATTATAATTAATCTACAAAGAATTATGAGATGGGCCATATATGGTTAAAAAGCTTATCGAGTCGAGTTTCTAATGCATTAAAAAGATCTTTATTTCGAGTTGGATATCTGGAGATATGGCTGTTTTAGTGAAAGGAGCTTAGCTGTCAGTATTATTTAGTTGAGTTAACCATTGTTTAACTTAATTGTTTTTGGTATCGTTGGTCTTGAAATGGGTTGATTAATTTATGTTATTTTGAAATTATCTTGAATAGGCCATTAATTATTTTAGGGGAAAAACTAACTAGTGGGATCAAAAGGAAGTAAGTAGAATTTCACATACTTTGTTTGTTTTCGAACCTATATATATATGTATATTTCTAAATGAGTAAATGTTTTATTTCTTTATTTTTTATATATGAAAATAGGATCAAACATATGATTATTTTGTGTTTTTGTTATGTAAATGATGAATCATGCTTATGAATGAAATGAGAAAATGATTTATATTTAAAGAACAATTTTATGATAGTTACATTTTTACCTCCCTAGGAAGTAGGATCATTGACACCAGAACCTGTTCTATGACCCTGGCTAACAGGTTATAATAGTTGGCATTAAGCCCTAGCTAGTAGGTTATAATAGTCAACAATGATCATGGTGATGAAATTGTCGATACGGCCAATGTTTTGTATTATAGCAATAATCGTAGCTAATGATGAACAAATGATTTATGATGATTTGTGATGATTTTTATAGATTGATCAATGATTTGGCTTGATTACAATATTGAATGACAACATATTTGAAATGATTTATGAATTAATATATTTGATATTTATTTTATAAATTTACGAAATATTTTACTACATAATGATCTTTGTATTGTTTTTGACATTATGATTTGATGAATGTCTTAGAATGATCTATATACTACGTATGAAATGATGTTTGATTCGGTAAGGTGTGTGAGTCTATACTTGTTGAGCTATGGTTTGCTCATTTCTTATTTTCCTTTTTTTTATAGATGATATGAATAATAAGTATGATTAGTCTTATTGGGAGCTAAAAGAATCTGAACATTGGAAAACTACTTAGCGAATAGGATTTTATGAAGTATTGTTTCTTTTAGTTGTAAAACTCGACATTAACGATTTGGAGACTTGTTATTTAGCTATTTTACAGATCTTAAAACTTCTTGAGAACCTTATTTTATTTGAAGATTTTTTTAATGGTTATAAATTAGGCTTCGTATTACTTTGAGTTTTTATTTCAAAAAAATATGACCATGTTATGTCTCGATCTCTGGGCGTGACATAAAGTGATATCAGAGTTTGAGTTACAATCTTTAGAGAATTTCTAGTTTAAGTTAGAAATTCTTGGGTTATTATTAGTCAAGAAAATGATGAATCTTTAATAAATAATGTTTAAGGGATTTTGGATATCAATATTTTGGATAAGAATATTTTGTTTTCCTTATACTTTTAGAGGTTTTATCGATGGTAGGCATTCTTCTAAGCAATGCTTAAGTCGTGACTTAAAAAGGAACTTTTTATTATAATAGTCATAAGACAAACATTCAATGATTCATTTTGAAGTTTTGTATGGAAGTTTATCTAAATCTAAAACTTATTGGGATAAAAACAAGTATGAAGAAATTTTTATTTCTTGAATTTATAAATCAAATGATTGATAAATTTTAGTTCATTAAGGAATGGTTTGTGACCAGTGTGTAAGCTTTACGAGGATGGCAGATACGTTTTGGGAACAGGTTGTGTGTACCAAATGATTTTGAGCTAAAACAAGAGATCTTGGAGGAAACACATAGGTCTTAATTCACTATACATCTTGAGGCACTAAGATGTATAAAGATTTGAAAGAAAGTTTTTGGTCGAATAATATGGAACGAGAAATAGCTCAGTTTGTGTCCTAATATCTAGCAGTCAACAAGTTAAGGTTGAACACCAAAGACCATCTGGGTTGTTGCAACCTTTAGAGATACCAGAATGGAAGTGGGAGGACATCTTTATGGATTTCATGATGGGATTGCCTATGTCATCGAAAGGGAATAAAGGAATGTAGGTAGTTATTGATAGACTTACTAAATCAATTTTCTACCTATCAAGTCGATTAGTCCACTTGATAAACTAGCACAATTGTACATGGATGAAATTGTCTAGTGATATGGAGTTCCAATAAATATTATGTTAAATAGAGATTCTAGATTTGTTTTTAAATTTTAAGTAGGTTTGCAGAGAGCTATAAGGGCAAATTTGAAATTGAATACAGCCTTCTACCCTTAGACGGATGGAGAAATGGAGAGAACGAATCATATTTTGAAAGATATGCTTTTAGTATATATGATTGATTTAAAAGGTAGTTGGGATGAGTACTTACCTTTAGTAAAGGTTGTTTATAATAACTGTTATCAATCCAGCATTAGAATGTCTCCTTTTGAAGCCTTATATGATAGGAAATGTAGTTCCCATTTATGTTAAGATGATGTTGGGGAGAAGAAACTTCTAGAGCTAAAAATGGTGCAATTAACTGTGGAAAAGATCAAGGTGATTAAGGAGAGACTTAAAGCAGCACAAGATTTTCAAAAAAGATTGGTAGACACGAAGAGAAAGAGTTTCAGTTTCAAGAAAGGAATTATGTTCTTTTAAAGGTGTCAATCACAAAAGGTGTTATGCGGTTTAGGAAGCAAGGAAAGTTAAGCCCACATTATATAGGACCATTTGAAATTCTTGATAAGGTGGGAGAAGTTACATACAAGATAACCTTACCACCTCATCTATTTGGTGTGCACAATGTGTTTCATGTGTCCATGTTGTGAAAATATGTCTCTATAAGCCATGTGGTATAGTATGAACGTTTAGAAGTTTAAGAGGATTTAACATACTTAGAATATCCTATCCAAATAGTTGATCGAAAATAGCAAGTCTTGAGGCATAGAACTATTCCCTTTGTAAAAGTTCAATGGAGCAATCATAAACCAAAAAAAGCAACTTGGGAAAAGGAAGATGATATGAAGAAATTGCATCCTCAGTTATTCAGAAATGAAGGTAAATTAAGTTTCTGATGATAAAACTTTTTATAAGTTGGGGAGAATGTAATACCCATTAAAAAATGACTATTTTAACTATTTTCGTAAGTGTAGGGACTCTTTAATAAAGAATGAGAAATGCATAGACCTATTGATAAATAACCCAACTTTTAATAGGGTTAATATCTACCACTTGTTTGGCCAACAATTGATCCAAAAAAAAAATGGTTTATTTCTCCTATCTTTCTTATACAGAATAGATAAGTTGAAGGATTTCAAGTGAAGGGTAAGAACAAAATCTAAAAGGAGAGTTGTCTTTCAAATGTGAGCAAAATAATTTCCTTCAATTTGGGAGAAATAATGTTGTTTGTTAAGTTTTGAGGTTTAACTTGTAATCGAGAAATCCTAAAATTTCAGGAAATCCATTATTCCTCTTCAAGATTGGTTTGGGAAAATCATTTAAACTTTAATTAGGGTCTAATAAAGTGTTGAGAAAGTTTAGTAATGTAATTTTATTTTTGTAAAAAGGGGAAACATAAATTTGATGAGCTTAGAAAGAAAATTTTCTATTTCGTATAAACCCTGGTGTTTGTAATGGTGGATTAAGATAATATTCTGTATTAAGGGATAAAATATTGCTTTGATTATTATATATTGTTGGAAAGCTTGCTAAATTTATTGTTCAATTACGTAAATGAAAATCAATTATGAGTTTTTTATGAAGAGTAATTTAATTTTTACTTTAAGGATGTGCAGGCTGTATGGCAATATCATTAGGGTTGAATTATGAAAATTGTCTTAAATTTTATTCAAGGAATTAGGAATTGAACCATATATGTTTGAAAATGTTATTAAGTCTACTTTCCAATAAAACAAGTGGAATTGGATTTGAAGTCTCCTATGAATAAATATGAAATTTTTATTAGAAGGTATATGTGTTTTCTAGTGGCAGCATATGACATAGATTGCAAAAATTACTATAATTAAATTACAATGAATTACGAGATGGGACATATATAGTTAGAAAGCTTATCAAGTCAAGTTTCTAACACATTAAAAAGATCTTAATTTCGAGTTGGATATCTGGAGATATGGCTGTTTTAGTGAAAGGAGTTCAGGTTGTTAGTATTAATTAATTGAGTTAACCCTTGTTTAAGTTAATTGTTTTTGGTTTCATTGGTTTTGAAATGGGTTGATTAATTTATTTTATGTTGAAATTATCTTGAATAGGCATTAATTATTTTGGGAGAAAAACTAACTGGTGGAATCAAAAGAAAGTAAGTAGAATCTCACACACTTTGCTTGTTTTTGAACCTATGTATATATGTATATTTTTAATTGAGTAAATGTTTTATTTCTTTATTTTCGATATATGAAAATAGGATCAAGCATATCATTATTTCGTGTTTTTGTTATGTAAATGATGGATCGTGCTTATGAATGAAATGAGAAAATGATTTATGTTTAAGAAACGATTTTATGATAGCTATGTTTTTGCAACCCTGGGTAGTGGGATTATTAACACCAGAACTAGTTTTATGGCCATGGCTAATGGGTTACAGTAGTTAGCATTAGGCCTCGGCTACCGGGTTATAATAGTTAGCAATGATCATGATGATGAAATTGTCAATACGACTAATGTCATAGGTTATGATAGTACCAGTAGCTAATGATAAACTAATGGTTTATGATGATTTGTGATGATTTTTATAGATTGATCCATGATTTGGTTTGATTATGATATTGAATGAAAGCATATTTGAAATGATTTATGAATTAAGATATTTGATATTTATTTATAAATTTATGAAATTTTTGACAGAATGATGATCTTTGAATTGTTTTTGATATTATGATTTGATTAATGTCTTAGAATGATCTATATAGTATGTATGAAACGATGTTTGATCCGGTAAGGTGTGTGAGCCTATATTTGTTAAGCTGTGATTTGCTTATTCTCCATTTTCTTTTCTTTTATAGATGATATGAATGATAAGTATGATTAGTCTTGTGCAAAGCTAGAAGAATCTAAGCATTGGCAAACTACTTAGCCAATAGGATTTTATGAATTATTGTTTCTTTTAGTTGTAATACTCAGACATTGACGATTTAAGACTTGTTATTTAGTTATTTTACAAATATTAAAACTTCTTGAGAACCTTATTTTATTTGAGGATTTTTCAATGATTATGAATTTGGCTTTATATTGCTTTGAGTTTTTACTTCAAAGTAATATGATTGCGTTATGTTTTGGTCTCGGAGTGTGACAGTTTGTCTTAGCCTTGGCTTGAAGTGGAGCAGTGTCGTCAGTGCCCCTATGCTTGTGTGCCTTGCTTCAGCCTTGTTAAGGGAAATCTTTCCCTTAAGGCACTTATAAATGCGGATTCTTCAGTTCCTCCATAACAATGGATCTGAATCAGGGCTCAATGAGATTAAGAAACATCTATACAGTGTTCTTTTTAAGGAAGCAGGTGCCATAACTAGTTTTTTTTGCAATCAGTATGTCTCAGCAGATGACGAGAGCAAAAGTTTAGTGGAGAGAATTGTATGGGACTACTGTCAGGATGTCTACTTTGGTCACTAGCAGGTTGCTTGGTTGCTTCGTGAAAGAAAGGATGAGCTACTAGTGGACTTGGAAAAAATTGCAGAATCTGCTTTTCTAATGTTTGTGCTTTTTGCTTTTTTTGTAACAAAGCACATACTAAATTCAAGTTTCTCCCTTGAACTGCAGAGGGAGAAATCAGTCCATATATTAGTTTCTTTTTCTTGCTTAGAGTATTTTTGACGAATGCGTTTGCCAGAATATATGGATAAAATTCGAAGTGTTGTCGCATGTGTTCAGGAAAATGAGTCCGCTTTCATCTCTTTCGTGAAATCCATGCCAACCTATGTCGACTTGACTACTTGGTAAGGTGATTTTTTTTTCTTTTTGGCCATGGCAAGCTGATTTGCGGGTTATTCCAACTTGCATTGAACGATTGCCAGCTTTTGTGTTTAGGAGGGTGGTTGCTCCAACTATGTTTCTGTATCCTAAAATACATGATTACTTGGAAACTTATTATTCATATTAAACAATATAAACTGTGATTCCTGATAAAAATGGTGATTAGATATATGGGACATCCAAGTGGAAAAGCAGCTCGAGCCTAACCTTCTATGTTTGTAGCATTCATATCTTCTGGAAAAGACTCGGGATGAAAGAGTGTTGCAGAAGGAGAAAATTGTTTTTCTTACATGCAAAGATCTTTAAAGGTACATAAATTTTGCTGTAACTGACAGTAGAAGTACCTGAAACATGTTATCAAACTTGAGGGACTAAACTAATCTCTTCATTGTTATGAATATAGGGATATCCTGGCATTACTCCTTTTGAGGACATGGCTTGAGGGTTGACGCCCTGGTTCAACATCTTCTTGCTCGTAGCCCAGCAACATTTTATTGC
The DNA here is from genome assembly GCF_047325235.1 of Durio zibethinus. Taxonomy (NCBI): domain Eukaryota; kingdom Viridiplantae; phylum Streptophyta; class Magnoliopsida; order Malvales; family Malvaceae; genus Durio; species Durio zibethinus. The sequence goes on along the minus strand of NC_143180.1, from coordinate 10,575,979 downwards.
ATTCACTGTCTTGTTGATAAAGCTAATAAGTTCTGCAGTGATGCTTCTACTTTAAAGGCTGATGATTGGAAGAACTGGCAAGGAAGGCTGGAGCCTTATAAAAAAATCCTGGTGCTACTTTTGGGACTTATTTCCCTTGTTGATATACAGGTAAATACATACATATGCTACTTTCATATTTTTTTTGGAACATAGGAAGTAGATTTTAACAATTCTTTTTCTTTTTCCTCCTTTTTCCCCCTTATTTTCCCCTTAAATGGTTTGACTAGTTAAACCAGGTGCTGTAGATAGTTTATTCTCCCCATGTTGATTGTTGGTTCGCTGCTTTTATGTTGCTTTTATGCCACTTCATTGGAAATCATGTAACAATGTTGTTAAGAATTAAACAGAAAATGTATATTCTACAAACATTTACACTGATATATTGCAATTTACAACCAGAAGTGCTTGGACTAGATGTTGTTTAAGAAAAACATTTGCTTATCTATATCTGATGACTCAGGTGTTTGCTAGATAATATTAGCATTTACTCATTTGTGTAGGTACTACCAGCTATAATGAAGCCGTTGGCATAGCCAATTGTCCCACTACCAAAAGCTGGCCAGAACATGATGATTCTTAATGAGTTATATGCCCAGGTTGCTGAATCTGACGATGTCACACGCAAACCCACTTTAGTTTCATGGCTGCAGTTATTGTTTACCTTAATTCTCAAGCTAAAAGTGGGGTTGTGAACCCCAAAGGGAGGGAAAAGCAAAGAAAACTCTGCTTCTTCAGGGACTATAGAACCATAAAACTGGTATAGACCAAATGCATGTCTGAGATATCTAGGTGCATTTCATAAATGACACAGCTAATTCTCCAATAGGCCAGAACATGTGTAAGTTGCTGCATCTGATGATGTCATGTGCATACCAACTTTGGTTTGGCTGCAGTCATTGTCTTACCTTTATACTCAAGCTAGAAGTGGGGATCTGAACTCCAAATGGAGGAGAAGCAAAGAAAGAACGCTTCTACTGGGCCTATGGATCCATTATCTCAGAGACATCTAGGTGCAGTTCTTAACAAATGTTTCTAGTTTCTTGTTTCTTGTCTGTATCATGCTGCTAATCATATATATATATATATATATATATGTATGATTTTATTCATCTTGATATTGAAATAAATGGGACTTGAAATTATCATAATACTGTCTCTTTAAGTTAAATAGGAGATTTGTATTTTGTATTCTCAGCAAAATAATAAGTAGGGATATTCTTCTTTTCTCTGTTGCTTCTCCTTCAGTGTTATGCCACAAGCTGGGCAGGCCTATTTATTTTCAAACAGCCGCAAAGCCACTAGAGAGCTGTTGCTAGGCCAATTTTCTGAGCTGTTCATGGTTTGGGGCTGCCATTCATTGTTTTTAATCTGTTTTTATTATTTTGGCTGCTAGCTGCATCAGTTTTGATCCTCTGCCAATAAATATTGTTGCCATTTTCAGTTTCTTTGACTTATTCGTTTAATTTTGAGCTCTTGCAATTATTCTTTCGGTGTTGGTTGAGCCATGATAGAAGCTGTTTCCAGCTCTCGTAGCCTTGGTTTTTCACCAATTTTTGCCTTGATTTTGGTTTAAGTTGCTTTGATCTTCAACCTTGTAAATTGTGTTTTAATATTGTGTTGTAAGATGAGGTTAATTGATGGAGCTTTGGGTTGAAAAATCCCCTACGTTGGCTTTTGAAAGCTCGAATCTTGAAGATGTTTTATATATTTATTTATTTATTATGTTGAGTTATTTTAATTTTAAGTACTTCATATTCTATGCCTTTTAATTTTTTTTAATTCTCATGCATTTTATTTTCTTTTCCCTTATATATCATGATTTATTTATTTATGTTAATTCATTACCAGAAAAATAGTTTTTACCAATGGAATTTTTCATAGATAAAAGTTAATTTTCCATCAGTAATAGCATTATCAAAAGAATTTATTGACAGAAATTTTCGATAGTGATAGACAAGTCCAGAATACTATTCTGTTAATAATAACTAAAATCCATCGATAATTGCTGACGGAATTATTACTGATAGAATTTACTAATGAATTTTTTGTCAATAAAATACACAAGTAAAATCCATCGGTAACTTCCATCGATAAATTCATCAATAATACTTATTTTTTAAAATTATATTTAATATATTATATTTATAATTTTTGTCATTTTATTTTAGTTTTTTAATTTATTTTTAAAGTAATTATGTGAATATTAAATATACATAAATAGAAAAAATAAATAAAAAATGCTCCATTTTATTTATAAAACAATGTAAAATATTTACAAAATTGTTTATGAATTGTATTAAATAAAAATACAACAAATACATATATGTTACAAATATCATATAAACATTTGGTAATACATGCAAGTCAAATAAATAAGTACTTCCAATATACAATAATATAGATACCTACAAAACATGTGAATGTTGACAGTTGTTCATTCCCTTTACCTAACCTCCACTTAAAAATAACACAAATACAAATATAAAAGTTAGGAGTTTACTTGAGTTATTGCCCAAATAATTTAGGAAAAAAATAGTGTCTGTAGCAGGTTATATTAACACAACCTAGTCAAAGATTTGTGCAAGCATATATCTGTCTATATATATATATATATATATATCTTATCTCATATCTCATATAAGTACTACATCCAAATGCAAAGAAACAAAACCTAGCATATAAACATGAAGAACAATGTTTGACAAGGGAAATAATAAAATATCACACTTTATAACCAATAAGAAGCTTTTGATTATTTTATATGCAAAAAATGAGAAAATGATCAATAAAATAAAAAAATGCAAAAAAGCTCAAAAATTAAAATTTCAGCTTCCTTAATCTATCATATTTCCCAAACATAGAGTATTTTAATTTTCATGATAAATTCCATTAAAAACCTACCAAGTTTGATGAGCACATATTTTATGTATATATGGATGAAACATTAGAACCCAATCTTCATGTAAGTATATAAACAAGAACTCACTTATTGTATAGGTTTAATAGGGCATTGTTAACACATGTAAATTTTTTTTCTAGTAGGTAAAAGGACTTCCAAGTTCTCATAGGAATTATGCAAGTTAAGCAATTGTAGAGAAACTTTAGCAAATAAATAAAAAAAAAGGTAAGTTAACTTTAAGTCCAAAAATTTACCTTTGTAGGTTAGGTTTAGGGCTTGACGATGAGTTCGAGTATAGTTCTTCCTTAACATGACATGGAAGGGTAGGTGGGGTAGGTGTCAACAAAATGAAGCTTGTAGATGGTGGCATCAAAGAGCTAGGCAGGATGGATTCAAGTTCAATATTTAGATCATTAATCCTTTGCAGAAACTCCTTTAAATAATCAATGGCATCCCTAAACTTTGAAACCCTATCCATTTGAGACATAATAAGCACAATGAGTGGCTAGCTTGCAGACTTAGTAACTTCAATGATTTAGATTTTAGAGTATTAAAAACTATAATTTGATAGAGTGCTTTATGAACAAATTAGTAGAAAAGACTAACAAAATAGGTAAAAGAAACTATTCTAAAAAGACTTCTAGCTTTTGTAAAGAGACATTGCAATAGTAGGAAGTTAAAATGTTGTTTTCACTGTTGTAGGAATTATAAGATTGCATTCTCCTAGATATTCCAAAATGTATCTCTTTGTGATGGGAAAATAAGCCTTGAAATATTTGGAAGAATGGACTTTTGTTCCTAGACTAAGAGTACACAAGTAATGCATTCTTGTATCTTAAAAGACTTATAAAATATTTCCATTAAAAAAAAACTAATAAGTTCATAGTTAAATTGATTCCCTAATCCACTTTCTAAACCTTAGAATTGCATAGAAATAATGAAATGATCCATGTATAATTTCATAACTCTATTAAGTTATAGATGAAGATGGTATTGGCTAATTTGATAACCTCATGTTTGATAATTTTATTTTATTTTATAGAATTATCATAGGGTTTTATGCTAAATTATAACACTTCTATACTTGATTTTAGCTTGAACTAATCCAATTTTTACCTAAATGTGTTAATTGTCCTAAATATAGGTAAAATGAAATATTGAAAAGATTAAATTGAAAATACAATTGAAGAGGAAAATTCAAGGCAAAGTGGCTGAATTAAAGAGCTAAATGGCTAAATTGGATGCAAGATGCTAGCAAAAAATTTAAAGAAAATAAGGTAGTAGTGGCATCACTTGTGGGCTATTTTTGGGGTTGACTCTTACAAGACTTGAAACTGTTCAATGAGTTGAATCGAAGCTAAACTTAAGCCACATTGGATGATATTTAAATGCTTATTTTATAGGTTGAAATTGGAAGCAAAAACTGGAGCAAGAAGTTCAGGTTTTATATGGCTAAGCAATGTGCATATTATTTGGCTTCCAAAGTTAAACATTTGGTTTTGTTTGAGTTAGTTGGTTGTGCATGAGTTGCATGGGAAGGAAAAGGATGAATTCCATACCTTGAAGAAGCTTTGAAGAGGTGGAGAAGCTGCCAAAACCACCATGTTCTTAGAATGTCCATGCCAGAAGTATATTTTTAATGTATGAGTGACCTACATGAAAAAACATGTGCTGCCAAAAGTCATGGTTTGGAGGGATTTTTAGGTGAAATTTTTAGAGCTAGCTTGAAATTGTCTTCATTTCTCATTAAATGACAAGAGTGCACAAGAATTTTCACATTTAAAACCCTTGACCCCATGAAAAAAGAGAGCCAACTTGTAATGGTAATTTTTTTTCAAAATTGTTAGATTCTTAACAGCATATCTTTTGACTTTTTTATGTTTTGAAAAAAAAATTTTAGCTATAAAAATTAGAAAGGGATATGAGAAAACAAGTGGGCGACAAGCTTGATTGGATTAGGTTATGAAAATGGTCACATGCATGTAATAATGGGTGAGATGTATAATGAATCTCAATGTTACTAGATTAGAGAAAGTCACGGTTTGAGGACTATACATTAAGTAAAAATTGACATTTGATGAGCTTAAGTGGCAATGAACACACTTAACTACTCTTTCATTAGACCACATATTCAAGCTCACATAAAGAATGAATGACATGGACAAATGGACAATGATAGTTTTGGTTTTTCTCATCTTTAAAAGTAGTCCATGTTTGAGCTAGCTTTTTGGAAGGCTAAGATTGATTAATTTAAACCATTGGTCATCTGAAGGAGACCTTAATATTGGCTATAAATTGGTGTTAATGGCTGGCTTTAAGGAGTTCTTGTCTTTTCATTTTTTTCCTTTGCTTAGTTTAAGACATCTTTGGGGTCTAGTGGTAGCGACGTTGCTAGCTAACCAAACCCTCCTTTAAAACTTCATTTCCTTTCTTTTTTAGTTAATTTCAAGCTCTTTTAATTGTTATTTTTAGTTATCATTTAGCTTGTTTAAATTTCCTTGAAGTTGGAAACACATTCCAAGCTCTCTTTTATTTTGTTTATGCAAGTTCACATTTTTATGTTTTGCTAATTTTCAAATTTAATTTTTACTAGTTTCTAGCTTTTATTTGCTTTATTTTTCTAGCAAGTTTGTATGATATTTGAGCTCTTTAAAGCTATAAAAGGATGGCCTTGGATGCTAGTTTGATGGAAGGGCTCAAAGAGCTTGACTCATTATGTGCCTTTATTTTCTTGCAATTTACTTTTTATGCTATTTACATTCTACCAAGTTGTTTTTATGTTATTTAAATTCTATTTATGCCATTTAGTTTTTGTTTCATTTTTATTTCATGTTTTTATTTTATGCCTAAATGATATTTAAATGCTTACTCTAATTGCTTAATAGTATATGTTACATTCCATGCCATTTTATTTTCATTTTGATGTTCGATTTTCATGTAGGATTTTATGTATGTTTCATTCGGTTTTTGCCTATGATCATTTATACATGTTCTCTTCATTTTTTAGTCTATTTTGAGGCTGTGTTCATGGTTTTCATGTGGCATGTAGCTAAGTTCAATTTTTGTTGCATTTAGTTCATTAGGATAGTAGCTTAGGTTAGATTTCATGCTATATCTTGTGTATTTTTTTTTAGATATTTTCTTCTAATTTTAGAAAATGTTCTCCTATACCTTTTTTCTTTTTCATGTCTATTTTATGGTGGTAAAACAATTTTTACAAATTCATTAGGTAGGTCATATTTGCATGTCATTTCAAGTCATAAGTTGCATTAAGCTAACATTTCATGTTTGGTTTTTGCATTATAAGTTTCTTCCATTCAATTTTGTTTTGTTTGTAATTTCCTATAAGTTAGATGTTGCATTTTAAGTCTATCTCATGTTATAAAGTTTGTTTTGATGTTTAATTACATTTCATGCATGTTTAGGTGATAAAAAATCACATAGGTCATTTAGGAATTTAGGTTAGTTTACTTATACATTTAGTTTTTTTTTTTTATTTTCTACATTTAAATTATTATGCTTTCATGTTTAATGTCTTGTTTAAGTGTGTTTTAAATTATTTTTCATGCCTTGTTAATTTTTATGATGTTGTTTAAATTTTTTATTTTTAGAAACTTGCTATTTTTAGCATCTTTTATTATTAGTAGGCTTAATCTTTAGGTATTTACTCTCTTCATAATTTGTAGTAATTTAGGTTTAATTTATTAGGTAATTTTTATTAGACTAATTTAGGTTAATTAGTTCACTCAAAAATTTTTATCGAATTAGATATATTTGAAGTGTCAAAATTGGTACTTACCCTTAGGGATAGAACCATCAATCCTTGAAGAGATGATAATTTGGAATACTCTAGATCTTGTTACTTTTGCAACCCATACATTTACAGATGTCAACAACAAGTTTTTTGCATTGTTGCTAAGAATCGGTGCATTTGGGCTAGGGTTAATATCGATAGAGACATGATATGGTGTAATCTAGTTCGTTTTCTTCTATAAATATTTGTAAATATTTATTCTCCCTTTTTTGCTATTTTTTCTTATTTGTTTTTCTTTGCTTGTTCTTTTAGTTTTCTATGTTTGAATATTACATTAATGAGGCCAAACCCCCCATAGACTATGCGGTATCATTTGTTAATAGATCCTAACTCCATTGGTTATTAAAAAGCTTAAAGGCTAGGCATGATTCTTTTGACAATGATTTTGATCCTATTAGAGTCTTGCCCTCATAGATAGCTAATTTGGCTAATAAGATAAAGGTCATTGGAGCCCAATATGATCATAGTCCAATCTCTTCCTTTTACAATCCATTTGTCAATGGTAATGTTTGTGGTAGAGATTATTATTAGTAGTCAGAAGCAAGTTTTGTAGTTCATCACCTACAAACACCCTTCTTTACCCTAGTGAGTTTCCTCTATCTTATTACTCACCATAGTAGCCACTCCTTAATATTCCATTATCATAGCACATTCCACCATATGACCCACCTCTTTTATACCATCCACCACCATAGTACTTTTCATCACCTACTCAATATCAACCATTATGTCAAAAAAAAAAAAAAACCTTCCAATAAGGAATTTTTCACCGAATTCATCCAAAACTAAAGCAACCTCATCCAAACCCAGGTGGCTACTTTGAAATGCCTTAATAGACTAGCAAATCCCAGTTGGTTGGATGAGTCAAAGGCATATTTAAGGATGATTGAAGGAGATGAGGTATAGTGTATATTAATGATGATGACGACGATGAGCTTATTGTGGTTGATATGCCTATATTTGTTAAGGTGGCAGATAAATAGGTTATGAAAATAGAAGAGCACTACTGTAAAATAGAAGTAAAAGATTATAAATCGGTTCTAGGATCTGACATTCATGAGGAGTCTAGCATTAGTTCCATTAAAGTTGAGTTTGAACCTTTTAGTCCACCTGTATCAACTCCTTAGCCCTATGAAGATCATATTAATGATGATTTAGAAATGATTACGGTGGAGAAGCTTGTTGATGAAGGTTGTGCACTTGATGATTTCTTTAAACCCTTACTGATATCCATCATTAACCCTAATGAAAAATATGAGATAGAAGAATTTTTTAAAGATATTTAAGATGTTAATTAGGCTAATGAGTTGGATAATTATGAGATCGAAGATTTCTAAACAAACATTCAAATGTTGAAGACAATAATGATATGGATAAAATCAGTCATAGAATTCCCTACTTATTTGGAAGTTTTCCCAACCTATGATCCTCTGCTAGAACCTTTAGTCATCTCATCCTTTTCATTTGCTAAAACTACACCACCTATGGAGGAATCTTTCGCCTTAGAGCCTAACCCTATACTCTTCTCACTGGTGTTTAGGCTAATGCCCACCCATTTTATCCTTTATTGGAGAATGCTTAATACACTATCACTAAGCACCATCACTTTGTGTTTATTGTTCAAAATGTGGTAAAAAGGAAAAAGATCAGAAAATGGGTAGATGCTGGGACCATGTATGGAGTGATATCCTAACCCCGATGAAAGTAACGTTGTTGACTATAAATCAATGCTTCTTAGGAGGAAACCCAAGTGTTTGATGATTTCAATTCTTTCTTTTATGTTTGATTTATGTTTTTTTCTTCTTTTTTTAGGTAATAATAAAGGTAGCCGATCATGGAACTTCAAGGAAAAGCCTTAGCCAGTCAGGGGAGTATTTTTCACCTCTTGTGCTTAAATTCATATGTGCCTACATGATAGCCTATTTTCGCAATAAATTCAAGTGCATAGATTGATCAATTAATAAAATGATAAGTATTCAAGTATCATCTCCTGTAAGGATTATAGATTGTATTGTTAAGTGGATTCAAGTATCAAAGGTGATAGCCTAATCTTTTATATCTAAACAAATAGAAACTTTGGGTGATTTGTAATAAAAATAAAGAAGAGCATAAAAGAAAAAGTGTATAGGCCTAGATCTACTTAACCAACTGTCACTTGGCAAGTATTATATTTAGTTAAAACTAGATCTAAATAAAAAGGATTGAAAGCTTGAAAAATAATAACAAGTAGTGTAGGCCAAAAGTTGTATTACCTAAAAGAAAGAATAAGAATCAAATATCATGAAAATCAAATACTTTAAAGAATCAAAGATTGCTAAAAGAACTTGTATAACTGAAAATAAAACAGGATTTTGAACTATAGTGGAAACCAAAAGTATGCAAGAAAGTTTTTAAAGAACTAAATCTTTGAATAAAAGAATATTTTGATTAAATGAAAGGTTAGAAAACAAGACTTGTACTAACAAATCTATCACCTAAGCCAATAACAAGAAAACTAAGAACTAAAGGCAAGAAGAAAAGTGATTGTTACCTTTCCTATAGCCTATAAGTACACAGATCTAGTAATTGAAATATTTCAATATCGTCTCCTCATGGATTATAGATTAAAATGTTGGGTTGTTCTTCAAGTACCAATAGTGAAAGCCTAAGATCTTATATCTAAATAATTAAAAATTTAGGATTGATTGCATAATAAAGAAAAAAAAGATTAAAAGCAATATGTAGGCTTACATCTGACTTAACCAACTGTCACTTCATAAGCAAGAGACAAGAGCCAAAACAAGATCTTAAAAGAAATAATTGCAACTTGAAAAACAAAGAGAACTTGGAGTTGTTGAATGCTTGTAAATGCTTGACATAAAGATTGAAAAGAAACTTGTAGAACATAAAAGAAAGTGAAGGCTGAAACTTGTAGAAAGTAAAAGGAATGATAGAATCAAAATAAAAAGTATGCTTGCCAAAATAGAGATTGTAAAAACAAGAATTGAAACTTAGAGGAATATTGAAAAAAAAATAATTCTTTGATTGAAAAAGAATTTAAAGAATAAAAGCTTTGTTGTTGGAAAATCTGTCACCTAAGCTAATAACTAAACTTAAAAAAATAAAAAACTAGAAACTAAGAACTAAAAGAGAGGAGAAATGTAGAATGGGATGTTGGAATGGGATGAATGGCCTTCTTATTTATATTGGAGGGTTTGGCCAAGGGGGTAGAGATTACAAGATGTATTTTCAAATTCAAATTTTAATGGATGAGTGCTTATCCTAATCTTCTTGGAGGTTGACCAAATGTGGTCTTCTTAAACTTGAGTTGCTTTAGTTGATTAGGGTTATGATGGAGTGATATTGGCCATTTATTAGTTTTAAAGCAATCTTGATCAAATCCCTTCCTAAGGTTTAGCTAAGATGAAATTCAGAGGGAGATAAATTTTGCATTTTATCCAATTCTTGAAATTCAAAAGGATAAATTCCTACTTTAAGAAAAAACCTTCAAGGTTAAGCAAAAAGACTTATGGTTGACTTCAAATCCTTTTTGGTTGCATGGTGTAGAATCCCTTTAGGCTTGGATATCTTCAATTAATGATTATCCTTTTCTTGCATTTCAAATGGTTAAATGGATAGAGATGTAAGTGACCATGTATGCTTGAAATTCTTCTTTTAAAGTGAGCTAGCCAAATGCAATGTAATGTCCTTATGCAAGCACATTTCCTTCATGGCTAAGCAAAAAAGTCATTCTCAGATCAAACTTCTTTTGGCCAAACATGTTAGGGTCTATATGAGCTTGAATTTGCATGCAATCCTCTTTGAGATATAAGTAGTCGAATGTAATGCATCATGGGAGAGTCTTTATGCAAATGGAACTCTATCTTAGCCATATGGATGGATGCATATGGATCAATGTGGTCTGGTTATGAGCTTTCAATATTGGGCCAAAAATATTCCTTTACATGCTTACCTGCATGGCTTGCATGAAAATGGAGGCTATGAGTTTGAAACTTTAAAATCATGAAAAGAACATAAAAAGGCACCAAAAATCATCCAAAATTTAAAATTTAACACATTTTTTACTTGTAAAAACACTATATAATTAGATGTTACCATACCCTTCACATTTAAATCTTTGCTTGTCCTTAAGTAAAACTTCAAATCAACAAAACTAAAGAACTATTATACCTACTCACAAAGTCAAAAATTACATAAACTTCTTATCATGTACTATTGCATGATTCAAAGCTAACTATAAATATAAAGTTACAAGAAATTCCTTCAAAAGCTATATCTTAATATCTTATGCTCATTACACATATTCAACTGCTCGATCTTTAATTCATTCATATAACTCAAGTAAAAAAAATGTAAAATACTTCATGACATTTCAATTTAAAAATATTATAGGCTTTATATATTCACTTTCCTCATCCCTCTCCACTAATATTAGATTTACATATTTGACTCAAAATCAAAATGTCTTTTAGGCTTGTAGGAAAAAAGAGTTTTTAGGCTTAAAAATCCTAAGCTTATTTTCTTTGAATTTCTTGAACTTTGAACAAGTGGGAGTTCTTTTTGAAACTTTGACTTGTGAGGCATCATTTTTTTTTATTCATGCCATATTCTTTTCTTTTTCTTCTTTTTTTTTTTAGGGAAAAAAAAGCCATTTTTGGCTTTTGTTAGGCTTTGCCTTTATCTTTGCTATTTTCTTTCTTTTATTTCATTCCTTGCACCTCTCTTCCTTCTAAATAAATAGAAATATCCATAATATGCAAATAAGTATAATTGAGTTAGGTAAAACCAAAGAAAGGATAATAATAATCAAAGAAAAGGCTTATTGGCTTATTATATGGCTAAATAAACAAAAATAATAATTAATATAATAGGCTCAAACTATAGGTACTAGGGATGCATCATAACAAGGTAGCTTAAAAAAGGTTGAAACAGTCCAAAAATTTGTCTAGATCACCTCTTGAGTTAAATAGAGTCAAGGATTTTACCTCAAGGGTTGAGTAGGTGAATTCTAGAGCACTTATTCATAACTTCATATCTCATGCAAATCTACATCTCACAAACTTTCACAAAATCATAGCATTTCATATAAAGAGAATAGAAATATATACATAATAATCATATCCAAAGAAAGACATGCTTAAGAATTCTTTTCAAGTTCCACTATATCCATAATTAAACTTCATATCATACTTTAGTCATTCTTGGAAAATATATGCATATTCAACTAAATGAGCCTCATAATTAAATTTAGTATAACAATTTGGTTTGCAACCAAAAGTGGGATCACAATTTTGAAAAACATTTAAGTTTAAAAAGCTTTCTTTTCCCCTATACTTAAATGGAACAATGTATCAAAACAAGAGATAAGAGAAAAAAAATACTCCCCAAATTCCTTTCAAGGCCTAATTCCATTTGCATAAGGCATCATCCTTGCTTCACTTCAATATATGTGTATTCATATAAAAAATATATACCAATAATATTAAATCAATACCCTAATCTACAAACTTAATTATCCATTCAACATGGCATGTTAAAAACATTATAATAAATGATCCTTATATATTTACATTCAACCAATAATGTCAAACCTCAAGGTTTATCAATAAATGATAATACATACTCACACCATTTTTTACAGACTTCATCAATTCTTCTACCGTGAAGCTTTCTTTACTCTCCCACTAAAAAAAATATCAGAAGTAAATGTTAATAAACGAGAACATAATTTAGGTTTTTATTTTTTTGAAGATATAACGACTTTATGAAATTTATACTATCCTTGAATGGTGTGGTCATAAAATCATATGAAACTATATCTTGCATAAAATGAAGGACATAATATCCACATTTAGTATTTTCAGGTTAACGAGGTACCTGAAAATTAAATTGAATGGGGTTAGGAAACATTTATCTACACAAACTCAGCATAAAAGAATAAATTTCACATTTACTGGTAACGACACCATTTTTTTTTGCCTTCTTATTGAATGCAGATATTACCCTAAATTGAAAAGAAAAAAATTACTTAATACATAAATAAAATTACTTATAAAGAAATAGAATATATATATAAGATAATAACATGTCATATCTCTTTATAAAAGTTTGAATTTCAGGCTTAGGCATCCCTATGGGATTAGCTGAATTAAGTTAGTATGGAATTGAGGACTTGGTATCAATCACAAAAGCACCCAATGACGATTGCAAAATAATAAGAATGATATACTCGGATTAGGCATCATATTATATTCAGGTAAGGTTGGAATAATTATTTGTATGAATATAACTTACTACGCATTATACATGAGCAAATAATAATCAGCTGGTTTTTGCATGCAATCTATCATATGTTTAGCATGAAAAGTGACTTTGCCACTCTACTCACTAATTAAGTTGGGGGCCAACGAATCTAAATCTATAAGTCAACTATCTTGCCTTGACCTCTCTGTATAGGTAGCTGCACGATAACAATCAACAATACTAGTTAGTATTACACCATAATATAGATTAATACATATTGATGTACATATTTGTATTTATCAGCTAACCTCATACAAGCATCAATATCAATAGCTGATATTTCATCTAGTTCACAAAATTCTTTAACCTCATCCACATCATTGTAAGAAAATGATGGTTTATCAAATAATTCTTCCTCAAACTCAATGATTATGCAGTTTTCTCCAGATAAATGATCGAGCGAATAATTAAGTAATTCATCCATGGTAGCCTGAGCAAGGGTCATACTTTGAGTCCCAACCTCCTACTACAATATATAATGAAATATAAGTATTAAAACCAAATCAATAAGTATAATAAATAAATTAATATTAAACTTATAAACAAAATCATACTTCATGGTTGGTAGCAAAGGTTGGGTTCCCAACCTAACTTGCAATGAAAGCTTGTCCTACGTGGATGATGCTATTTGACTGGCTTATAGGCATGCTATTCTGCATTGCTACCAACATGGCCACCAAAGTAGTGAGTCTTTGTTGTTGCTCATTGAGACATTGCTCCTGGTCATCAAGTCATTGCTGTTGTTGCTCAATGATTGCTTTATATTGTGCATTTGTGATTTGCAGGTTTTGGGTTGATTACTAAAAAACTTTGATGGCAACACAAATTTACCAACCCTACGAACTCGACTAGGCCTTTTTTTAGCTCCTAATGCTAAAGACAAAGGATCTTCATCATACTGGGTTGCCAATTCATCAAATTTAACTTTGGTAGTATAATCATCTTGAAAGAGAATAATACGATAGGCTATAACAACAAATCTATACAAACTAGTATAGAGTCATGCATACAACCACAATGCCAATCGTACATGATATTAAACATGTAGTTATACATACAATCTTTTTAGCCATTTTTTCAATTACTTCATCTGCAAAAAATCCATCATTCTGTAAATGCCTTTGTTTCTAGACATCCCATATGGAAACTTTGGTGCCAAAGCTCGCTGATTCCTATTAAATTATAAGAATATAAGAATCAGAATCTATGAAATGAATGTTCATAAATATTCATTATTGAGTATAAAACAAGTGTGCAAATACTTACAAGCTCATACTTCGCTTTTGCGTATCCCTTTCTCGCTATCCAATAGTGATATATTTGTTTAGCCCAAATGTTCTATTGGTTTTCTTTGATTTTCTACAAAAGAAAGAAATTATGTCAATCACATATGAAGATATCAAATATATTGCATAAAATCTTATAAACAATTTTTTTGGTAATGGGTTTGCATACTGAGAAATCTTTTGATCTATAACAAAATTTCTCCAATCTTCAACACTTATTACATCTACATATGACGTGGGTGGAACAACCAATACATCACCTTGATCAGTCAATAGTAAAATATATTGGGTTATCAATCTGCTTTTAAAGTCTCTGAATGCTTTTTCAGTAGATTGCAACACAATCTTTTTACAGTCAATTGGGATGTCAAACTGTTTCAAAATAATTTAACACAATTAGTATGAACACATTGAATTTCAATTAAATGACTATTTAACAAATTTCATAAAATAGTTGAATAAACATACCATAACCGACTGCCATATACCATTATTTAGATCATCAAGAACTTATCGTCAATTGGTGTACATAATTGAAATGCTACTATGGACGACGGCACCAATATAAGTAGCCAACTTGGCAGCTTCTTCAAACACAGGCTACCCACTTTGATTGAATTCAACGTGAATTTTTGTGTCACTCACTTTAATTTGTTTATTTTGTTCCCTTTTTTTTTCTTTTTTGGCCTACAAGTGTATCTTGTGCATATTTAGTAAAAGGAGAATTATGTTGTTTGAAGTCCATAATACTTGCGATTTTATCATAATTATATGAAATACACCAAATTGAGTGTCTAAATTTAACACTATACACAATTAAATACAACCAATACCACAGTACGTATAGAAACACCATTTAGAAACACCATTTAACAAACCATTTAGCATACCATTCAGCACACCAATATCATACAATACCATTCAACAAAACAATATCACACAATACCATTCGACAAACCACAATATTTAAAGAAAACTACACAGAAACAACATACATGCAATGACTCTAGTGTTTGGATGATAATGGTTATGGTGAAATGAATAAAAGTATATATGCATATGTAAATAGTAAAGAACCGAAAGAAATACCTCTATTGAGTAATATAAATAATACAGTAAACAAAAAAATAAAGACATCGGTAAACAAAGAGGCGCACGCCATTGAGTTGTTGAAGGTCGATGGTGACAATAGAGATAAAGAAATCAAAAGTCTAATAGAAATATGTTTATGGGTTTGGTTTGGTTTATTAATGTAGCTTTTAATCATTCTCTGTACTAACAGTTTGTGATTCCGATGTTCAAGATAGGAGAATGACTATAAAACTATAAGTGAATGTGTTTTTCTGGAAAAAAAAACACTTTCAATAATCCCTTTAAAATTTTACTAGGAGATTATTGAAGGTTTTTTTTACTAAAAAATGCCTTTAATAACCCCAAAAAAAAATTTCAAAGGAAATTATTAAAGGCATTTTTCCTCAAAAAATGCCTTCGATAATCCTTTTAAAATTATTAAAGGCATTTTTAGTAGAAAACTACCTTTACTGACATTTTCGTGATAAGAATAGAGGGAATTATTAAAGGTGTATTATGCAAAAAATGCCTTCAATAAATTCTTTCAAAAAATTAGAGCAAATTAGTGAAGGCATTTTTCTTGGAAAAATGCCTTCAATAATCCCTTTAAAATTATTGAAGGCGTTTTATACCAAAAAACGCCTTCAATAACATCTTAAAATTTTAGTAATGGAATATTGAAGGTGTTTTCTACTGCAAAACGTCTTTAATAATCCAAAACAATTTTTAATAGTGAAATGTTGAAGGCATTTTTTACTACAAGACACTTTTAATAATCTCAAACAATTTTTAAGAAGAAATTATTGAATGTGTTTATTCTCAAGAAACGCCTTCAATAATTCTATACAAAAATTATTGAAGGCATATAATGCAAAAAATTCATTTAATAAATTCCTTCAAAAATCAGAATGAATTAGTGAATATGTTTTTCTCAAATAAATGGCTTCAATTACCCCTTAAAATTTTAGTAGTGGAATATTTAAGGTGTTTTCTGCCACAAAACGCCTTTAATAATCCTAAACAATTTTAAATAGAAAATTATTGAATGCGTATAATGTAAAAAATGCCTTTAATAAATTCCTTCAATAATCCCCTTAAAATTATTGAAGGCATTTTATACCAAAAAATGACTTTAATAACTCCTTAAAATTTTAGTAGTGGAATATTGAAGGCATTTTTGCTATAAGATGCCTTTAATAATCCCAAAAAATTTTTAATAATGGAATATTGAAAGCATTTTCTACTATAAGATGCCTTTAATAATCCTTAATAATTTTTAATAGAAAATTATTGAAAGTGTTTATTCTCCAAAACACCTTCAATAACCCCTTAAATTTTAGTAGTGGAATGTTAAAGGCATTTTCTGCTACAAAACGCTTTTAATAGTCCCAAACAATTTTTAATAGTGGAATATTAAAGGCATTTTTTGCTACAAGACACCTTTAATAATCCCAAACAAATTTTAATAGAAAATTATTAAAGGCATTTATTCTCAAAAAAACAATTTCAATAATTTTGTACAAAAATTATTGAAGAAGTATAATGCAAAAAATACCTTTAATAATTTTCTTTAAAAATTATAATGAATTAGTGAAGGCATTTTTCTCAAATAAACACCTTCAATAACCTCATAAAATTTTAGTAATATAATATTAAAGGCATTTTCTACTGAAAAATGCCTTTAATAAATACACCATAAAAATTAGAGGAATTAGTGAAAGTATTTTTTGGGCATGCCTTTAATAATCACCTTAAAATTTTACTATGGGAATATTGTAGGCGCCTATAATATACGCAAAAAATATTTAAGAGGAAAATATTGAAGGCATTTTTCTTAGTAAACGCCTTCAATAATCTGGTCCAATTATATTGTCCCTAAACTTAGTACATCCAATCACCAACTTTAAGCTTTTTCTTCATTATTCTACAATTTTTCTTTCCAGACCAACTACGATTTACTTTCTTTTTCCTTTAGCTTTTAGTATTCAAGCTTTTCCTTTTAAAACCCTATTTCGACTATTCATTAGTTATTTACTTTAGCTTTACTTCATTCTACTATTTTTTCAGCTTTTGCAATTCACGATATTCTTTTTAGTTTAAAAATTTTCTTCAAAATCCATCATCTTTAAATACCTGTTTAGAACCCGTCATCCAATTCCTTTTCCCTTTCATTTTCTTCTTTTTCTAGGTTTCCTTTAAACCTGTTTTACCTTATTTCAACCCCAACTACAAATACTCTATGGGTTAGCAATAGAGTTTTAAATGCTTTATATCGGCAGCTGAGAAAATACTTCACAACAAGGAGTTCTGGTCTTCTGTAAGTATTGGTCTTGTTATTATCTTTTATTTAAAATATAGTAAACTTAAGTATTTTACATATTCATTTTCATATAAATTATTTATATACATTTGGTTTGATAATGTAGCAAGTACTAAATGGATAAGAGTTGGATGCAAAAGTTAAGATTAAGTTAAGAGTATAAAGATGGAGTGGAAAATTTTTTTAATTTTGCATTTGAGAATACAAGTGAAGAAAATATGATATTATGCCCATGTGTGAAATGTACTAATATCGATTGGCAAATGCGTGAAGTTGTTTTCGAACATTTAATTTGTATTGGATTTGTCTCATGATATGTTAATTGGTATTTTCATGGAGAGTTTGTACCGTCAAGGTCTTTCATTAGAGTTCCTTCAACTTTAAGGGCTCCTTAACACAACATGATCCTTTTATAGTAGATGACATTAAAGGCATGTTATGAGATGCTTTTAACATTGATAACCAATATTTTTGTAATCTGTCTCTTCAAAATGATGGATTTAATCAGTCCAATGTTGAAATGAATGAATTTGGGGAACTTGGGATTAGTGTAGGTGACCAACAACCTAAAGAAGAAGCATCAAAGTTTTATAGGTTGCTTGAGGATATGAATGAAAAACTTTATAAGGGATTGAAGCATTCAAGGTTATCTTTCTGTGTTCTCTTTTTCACTTGAAATGCTTATATGTATAGACAGGAAACTTTTTGACTTTATTATTAGAGTTTATAAAAGAAATGTTTTTTTTTTACAAAAATCCCTGAATCTTATAAGGAATCAAAGAAGATGATCAAGGATTTAGGTCTTAAATATAAAAAAAATTTATAGTTATCCCAATGACTACATGTTGTATTTTGGTGATAAAAAAAATCAAAAATTTTATCATTTGTGTGATATTTCTCGTTGGGTGGACAAAAACTCCGATGAAAGGTTCAATGAGGATGGTGATGAGATCTATGTTAAAAAAAACATGTTAAGATTTTACGTTATTTTTCATTAATACCAAAACTTCAACAACTCTTCATGTCTTTTAAAACTGCAGATTCAATGAGGTGGCATCATGAGAAGTGAATGAATAATGGATCATTAAGTTATCCTATAGATTTTTTGGCATGAAAATCATTTCATTCTAGGTTTCCAAACTTTGCATCTGATCCTCGAAATGTTATGCTTGGACTAGCATCTAATGGATTCAACCAGTTTAAAATGATGAGTACTTCTTATAGTACTTGGCTAATTGTATTGATTCCTTATAATTTACCACCATGGATTGCTATGAAGAATAGTCATTTATATTGTCTATGATAATTCCTAAGAAAAAAAGGTTCGGGTAATGATATAGACATCTACTTATAACTTTTTATTAAAGAGTTAAAGCAATTATGGGAAAGAGTTAAGACCTATGATGCCTCAAAAAAAGAGAACTTCAATATGCATGCTATTTTATTATGGACTATAAATGATTTTTCTGCTTATGCGAATTTATCTTGTTGGAGTATAAAATATCATTATGCTTGTCCATGTTGTGTTGCACAAACATGTTTGAAGTGGTTACCTAATGGTAAGAAGTTCTGTTATATGGGACATTGTTGATGGTTAGATGATAATCATTGATTTAGATTCCAAAAACATGTCTTTGATGGAACTAAAGAGTTTAAGAGATCGCCTTTACCAATTAACGGATCTAATATTTTATCAAAGTTAAAAGATATCAATTTCACTTATGAAAAAATGACTCTATAAAAAAAAAAAGAGTGAGAGACATCTTTAAAGGTGTTTGGCCTCATATTACACAAGTCGATGATATTGATACTCAAGTTGGTGATCTTAATGTTCAAAGTGATGAAGAAAACGATGAAGAAAATTACCCCAATGAGTTTGAGTTGTAGAAAAAAAAGTATAATTTTTGAATTGCCTTATTAGGAATATAATTATTACATTATACCTTGATTTGATGCACATAGAGAAGAATGTTTGCGAAAATTTTATCGAGATAATTTTCAATATGAATAAATGATTAATAGATGCCTTAAAGAGTTGGCTTGACCTAGTTGATATGGGGATTCACCTTGACCTTCATCTGAAGTTGCTTTCTTATGGCAAATATCGATTGTCTCCTACCTGTTTTGGGATTTCTAAAGTTGAGAAAGATGTGTTTTGCAAAGTTTTGGATGGCTATGCGTCAAATATATCAATATGTGTGAATTTGAAGAAGCAAAAACTTTTTTCATTAAAGTCACATGATTATCACATTTTTATGCATAACTTACTTTCAATTGATTTACGTTCATCAATGTCAAAGCAAGTCACTTCTATGGTAATTGAATTGAGTAACATATTTAAATCTCTACGTGGGAAATGTATGAATGTGGAAGAGCTTGACAAATTTCAAGATCGAGCCACGATTACTTTATGCCATTTACAGAAGATTTTTCGTCCAAACTTTTTCACTATTATGATGCATTTGGTTATCCACCTTCCATATGAAGCATAAGTCGATGGGTCAATTTATTATCGATGGATGTATCCTATCGAAAGGTATTATTTGTTAATAGATTGATTAGGTTGTTATTGATGATCATGCCACTCTAGTTAAAAAGTTATATGACTAAAGTTTTATGTGATAGGTTTTTGGGAGGTTAAAGTCTTATTGTCGCAATAAACACTATCCGAAAGGTTCTATTGCTGAAGGATATTTAGCAAAAGAATGTATGACATTTTTTCTTGTTATTTGGGTGATGTTGAAACAAGATTTAATAGACCATCGAAAAATGTTGGTATGCAGCATATTGACTTTGCCTACACTTATCTTTTTGAAAGTTTTGGACAACCAATAGGCAAAGCTGATATGGTGGAGTTAGATGATAAATCTTAGACACATGCACATCGATATGTTCTTTTCCATCATGACTCAATTGAATCATTTCATACGTAAGTTTTCTTGCAAGGAAATAATTCATTCCATTAAGCATAGATTATTGTATTTTTCTTATTATTAATACTTTATCATGATGTTTTGTAGTTACTATAGAAATAATTTAAGCGCTCATGCACATTATTAATGATCAAAGCCTTAAGAGCTTGATAAGTTGTTCACCGAAAACTTTCATGAATGGTTAAGGGCAACTATAAGTAATGCCATACTTCCCATTATGAGAAAGCTACATAGAATGCTTATGGTATAACTAACATTAATAACATATATATTTATTCCACTTTTATAAGTTTGGAGTGGAAAGCTTGTTAGTGAAGAGGTGAAATGTCTTTCACAAGGTCCAAACAAGATTGTGAAATGATACAAAGGGTTTATCATCAATGGATTGAGATTTCACACTAAATCCTATGAGAGATTTAGAAGTACACAAAATTTAGGAGTTGTTGTTACTTCAACAACTACTAGCTATGCTATTGCTAGGACACAAACCTTTTAAAGGGAAATGTTGACTATTATGGCATGATTAATGATATCATTGAGTTGGATTATTATGGCAAGTGGAAAGCGGTCTTATTTCGGTATGATTGGGTTGATGTGAATAATGCGAGGGGTATTAAGAAATATCAATATGGATTTACACTTGTGAATTTTTCTTGATTAATTCACACTGGACAACAGCTCATCGATGAATCTTATATTTTTTCATCTCAAGTCAAACAAGTTTTTTATTTTGAAGATCCCAAAGAATTGGGTTGGTTTGTTGTTCTTTGAAACACACCTATAGACTTATTTGATATGGGGTTAGATATCAGAGATGATGTTAAACATGGAACTGAATATTATCTTTTTACTGAACAAAACTTGGATGAAAATATCTCTAGTACCTATACTCAGTGGGTCCGCGAAAATGTTAATGAAGACATTTATGAACCATGATGGATCATCTATATTTTTTAATTCGAGTGTTTAAGACATAATGTAGTAAATGCTTATATGTAATTAATGTCGCATTTGCTATTGTATATTTATTGTATTCTAAATCATACATTATCTTTTAATTTAATTAAAGCGATATGTTCTTTATATATCATAGGTTATGATTTCTTAACTTCTCAATGTCTTTACATATCTTTAAAACTAATATCTTTTATATATTTGCTTTTATGATAAAGGTAAGCTACAATGCGGAGGAGTAGATTGAAAGGAATACATATAAAAGATATTAGTTCAGAACCGTCTACGACACTTATTGATATTGGCTATAGACTGAATCCTTTAGAGGGGAATAAACATATTGTTGGTTCTAACTCAGTCACTTCTAACCCTTCAACTATTATTAGATCTGACAATACAGAAGGTTCAGGTTTAGATAGTATCCCATAAATTGATTATGCTTTAAATTTAAATGCAGGTATCATATACCCCATATTTAGAATTAGATTATAATGATTAAAGCAATGGCATTTTAGTAATTGATTTTTTATTATTTACAGTTGATAACAATGGTCAATGGAGAACCAGAGACCAGATAACTTTGAAGGAATTATTTGCACTACCTCCGAACGAGCATATTATAATGGTTGCAAACTCTGATAGGCAACCAATTGGTGAATAGGCTCAACTATTGGCTGGATTTCTAGGCATACTTTTCTTATTGTATTATTACAGTTAAGATTTGTACTTGAAATACCAACTTTATTTGTGCTTAAGTCATTAGGAAAGAAATGGAAAGACTATAAGCATAATTTGAAGAATAAGTATTTTGATCAAAATAATACTGTAGAGGCGGCAATGGAAAATCTACCCCATAATGTGATTAGTTGGCAATATGAACAATTAGTTAGATTTTGGTTCTCAAGAAAATGAGAGGTACTAATTTATAACTTTGTATAGTAGAATGAAACAATGAAAGTGTTTTATGCCTAAAGTTGGTAATATTTATATTTCTACCACATACATAATTATTTTTTATGATAGGAAAGAGAACAGATTGGGATTGGTAGCAGAAA
The DNA here is from genome assembly GCF_047325235.1 of Durio zibethinus. Taxonomy (NCBI): domain Eukaryota; kingdom Viridiplantae; phylum Streptophyta; class Magnoliopsida; order Malvales; family Malvaceae; genus Durio; species Durio zibethinus. The sequence goes on along the minus strand of NC_143180.1, from coordinate 10,553,302 downwards.
GCAACAAAAATATAGCCAAATAAGTGGATCAAAAAGTTTTGCAAGAAAGCAAAAAGAAATAGTAAGTTTATGATTTTAAACTTATTCCAATAAAAGAACTTTTTGTGCTGTTAAAAGGTAAATATGGAAATTAACATTTATTACTCTGTTTTAATAGTTTTGATAGTTTCAATACATGATATTAAACTTATCGAAAGTATTAAACTTAGTTACCACGGTTGATATGTATGAAAAAGTTATTGTTTACGTCTATTTAGGTAAAAATACAAATTTTTTGTATTTGTTCTATTTTAATAGTTTGGATAGCTTTAATACTTGATATTAAACTTGTCCAATTGATTGAACTTGGTTTATATGGTTGATATGTGTGAAAAAGTTGTCATTTATGTCTATTTGGGACTATTTTTGCCTTTAAAATGCAAAAATACATTATAAACTTTTGGATGGCTTTGAACAATTTGTATGGCTTCAATCCATGATATTAAACTTATCCAAATAATTGAACTTGGTTTCCATGATCGATATATCTAAATGGCCAAAGTGCTTTTATTGTTTGTGTCTGTTTAAGACTATTGTGTTGTTAAGGCCCAAAATATAAATTTACGATTGTATTTATATTTTAACAAATTAGATAGATTAAATACATGATATTAAAATTATTCAAAATTTTTAAACTTGATTGACAAGCTTGATATGCATGAATAAGTTATGGTTGATATGTATTTAACAACAACATATGTTTTTTTATAAGAGATTGAAATAGGTGGTAAAATTGGATGTGTGCGACTTTTTCACTTAACACACATAAAAAAAGACGGATCTAACATGAATGTTAAACACAAGAAATTGTGATAATTTGTAACATTTATTTTAACAGAAAGTAAATATTTACTTTTTTTAACATATTATGAATTAATCATTAACCTTGATAGTTGTATATGACTAATTTACAAGAGAAAGCAAAAGAGAAAATGGGTGTTGAAATTGAAGTAGCATCTAATGTTCTATCAACATGCAAGAATTGGAAAATCATATATTCATAGAAGTTGTTGGAAAAGAAAGGCATGGACTGGTTCGAGGCCTTGGATTGGGTCCAATACCATCTACCTACTATGGACGTAGCTCTCAGTAATTTACATTCTCAATAAGTCAGTCTTTGCAAGATATTTCAATATTGAGAGAGGAGTTGCAAACTATGCAACAATGTTTCTAGCAAATGAAAGCAGAAAAAGAACAGGAGCATGCCAAAATTAAAGAAGAACGTGCTAGAATGGAGCAAGAGCGTGCAAAATTTCAGCAGTTGTATGATTGATTCGATCATCTTATGAATTTTGTGCAATAATTTTCAGGAGCTGATCTCAGTGGTCCACCAACTCAAGTATTATATTTAGTAAATATTTATAATTTTTAATATAAAAATAGCTTACTATGAAGTGTTAAAAATTGTACGGTATTATTCAGTAGGTTCTTAAGCATGTTAGTGACCAATGTGAAAAAATTCCTTCATCAATTGGCAGTCTTCCAAATCTATACAGTCATTAATTTCATACATTTTAATTTTTTTTGTTAATGTATTAAAAAAATTGAATGTTATTATACTAATTATTAAATTTTATGTCAATTAGATGCATATTTGAACGTGAATTAAGTATTTATTAATTTTAGTTTCTAAATTTAAGTTCATTTTTATTTCTTTTAACATTTCTTGTTAATGAAAATAATAAATATTAGAAGAAATTTTTTATTTAAAAAAATTAAATTTCTTAATTTCGTGGCATTTGCATTCAAGAATGCCGCTAAATGAATAATTTAGTGGTGTTTGTACCATAAAACGCCACTAAAATTAGCAACATTTTTATGATTCAAACGTCGTTAATTTTATGGCATCTTATTATATAAATGCTACCTTATTAGCAACATTTTTTTCTGATGAAAACATCACTAAATTAGCAGCATTTCAAAAATAAAAGTGTCGCTAAAACATCGATATTTTTTTTATACAAATGCCACTAATATAACGGCATTTTCCAGATACAAACGCCGTTAATATAGTGATATTTTATAGAAAACGTTGCTATTTTTCTCGACGTGTGTATAGCTGTCACTCTGACTGGCATTTCTTGTAAACACCGCAAGTCTTTTAGTGGCATTTATAAACGCCGTTAAATGTTGAAAAAAATGCCATTAAAAACCTAAACCCCAATAGTGTGCAGTGATAAATGCTTGATCCTCAAAACTATTGTTAGCTTTGAATTGATCCTTATTTTGAAATGACAAAACATTAAGCTAAATAAGCTTGATCAAGATTTTGAAAATAATTTATTTAGTACATGTTCTTAAGTTTTATTATTTTGGTACTAAATAAATAATATGATTTTCAAAGTTTAAACAAACATTTCTTTATGTTTTCTTATTTCTCAAATCAAAACTATCTTTAAACATTATTTATTTGAGCTTAAACGAAAGTTTAATTGTTGTTTTTAAAGTGAACTTATTCATTTTGGATACAATACAATTTTGATAATATTTCTTTCGAGAAATAGATTAACTTGAGAAAGTTGTTTTACAAGAACAAAGTTTTCCAACATTGAACTTGTTTTTTTTTTTTTTTTGTATTAATTCACAAAGTGTTAATATTTGAATTTTATATGGTTAGAAAGTCCTTTGAGTTTACTTTCTAATGGATTAAACAAAATCAAAATCCAAATTTTATAAGAAAAGATTTTAAATTTTTACTAGACATTATGCAATTGTCTAAAAACTATAGAAGAGGTAGATTTGAAAATTCACTATAATTTTCAAACATTGAATTAGATGATAAATTTTATACGGATAAAAAGCTCCTTAAGCCTAGTTTCTAAATCTTCAAACAGTTCTTGATTTGGACTTGTATAACTCAAGATATGATTAAATTAGTGAGTAGAGTGCAAAATAAGAGACTACCAAAAACAATGTTCATCTGGAATCACTAGGAATACAAAACCCGGCTAATCCAATTGATTGGGTAGCAAAAGCAATCGATCCCTTTAGCTGTAATGGTAAAAAATTGAGTGAAATTCAAGAACCAATCAATCCCCTATCAATACCAATCGATCACTTCATCTTAAACAAGCTCTAATGACTAGTTTTAAAGGAAGAAACCATGGTTTTACGTTTCCCAAGAATTCCTAATAGTATTTCCTCATTTTATTTTATAAATTGGACATTCCAACACATCAAGAAGCTGATGAATCAAGAGAGTAAGATCAAATAAGTCATATATTCATTCTCTTAAAAAAATTAAGAGTTTTAGAGCTTTAAAGTCTATATCTTTGTATTTGTTGTAGCCAAATTATTGTTGTTGTTCATTCATCAAATTTCTTTGTACTTTATTAGGCAAACACTCAACCTTGAGAGCTATTTTAGTTTGCAAAAATCATTTGGGTTATCTTGTAAGCAAAAGGTGAGGTAGTCTTTTAATATTAAAAAGGTAGAGATTGCTCTAGGCCTTAAGAAAAAGATAAAGATAAAGATTTAGTACAAGATAGGTTTGTATCTTATAAGAATTTTTCTTTAACTAGTGGATTGAAGCCTTGATGTAGACAACTAAGAAGAGAAGACTTAGGCACTTTGTGGAAAAGGACCAAACCTCTAAAAACCATTATGCTTGATTTCTTTATCCGTATCTCCTTACATTTATTATTGTTTATATTTGCTTCAAGTTAATTAATTATTGTTGATTGCATCATATTTTCATTAAAGTGCTTATTGTTTTAATTCCTTATTCAATTATATTGAAATCCATTGTTTGGGAAGAATTTGGAAAGATCCAATTCACCCTCCTCTTAGATCACCATCTCACCTAAAAACCTAACAAATGTCAAAGACAAGACTGAACATGCAAGATTGAGTAGACACTAAACTATACTCAATATTTAAACTAAGATACAATGTGATGAAAAAATATTAATTATACATTAAGACCACTCATAGATAGGTTGTTAAGCCATATTGAATTTTCTTTAGCAATTAGTTGTCATGACAATGTAGGTAGCATTGAGAATAATCTATAAACGTAAGATTGGCTAATTAGTGATAAAGTCAAAAAGTTTGATTCATCCATAGCCTAATGTAAAGGCTAACAATGCTTATGTTTATTGCCAGCATGTTAAAGAACCTAATGGGTCACACACAATAGGATAATTGTGAAAGATTAAAATTGGAACAAATTAAGTTAGACTTAATTTGGTTTTGGTATGACCAAAAGATAAAGGAAATAAAACAAGAGAGAGAGAGAGAGAGACTATCTTTGTTTAGTGTATTTTGTCAAGCATGGGATATTTATAAAAATATTCATGTCTTGCATTAACCTAATGTAATCGAATGTCCCTCTATAAAATGAACATTAGCCACCCCTTTTGCAAGACACAAGGCATATTTGATGCAAAATAAGCTAAGAGCAACTCTAAGCAAAAACTTGAGAGAAAAATAAGAGGCTTTGTAAAAATTCACTAGCTAGAGTGTGGTTTGTGTTCTTCCTTACCTTAGAGAAGGTTTTATCACAAGTGTTCGTGTGGATTACCATTAGAGTGTGCATGTTTAGGTAGCTTTGTTGCTTAGGAAACAACTTGGAAAATCACCAACTTGAAGCAAAGTAATTTCAATGCATAAGGTGCACACCATAGCCAAAACCCATGTAGCTTATATGTGTTGTGTGTTTGTATGATCTTGTTGATTGATTTTAGATTTAGGGAATTAAAATTTTAAAAATTTTGTTATTTTAACTCTATATATTAATAAATAATTTCCTTCAAATGTTAATGTGATTTTTTAAGAAATTTTGAAACATGTTCAAATCTAAATAGAAAGATCCTTGAATTTTAATAATGTTTTGATATTTACTATGGTGAATGAGAAATAGGGGACAAGAGTTCCAATTCAAAATGAGTAAAAATTTTTTTGGGAAAAAAGAATACACTGCGTGGACCATCCATCTACATCACTTAGTACGCATATAAATCATTGTTTGGATTTTGCATTTGCATTTGTATTAGTTGTAGTGAGCATTTGCACTCTTGTAGTGTTCATTTATAAATGTTTGCATCGTTTATTGCATTTGCCAATTGAGATTTGTGAATATATTAAAAAAATGAAAGAAAAAAAAATTTTAAGCCATTGCATTTGCATATCTAAAATAAGACATTTGCTTTTTATCTTGGAGAATAATATTTACATAAGAGTCATTGCAATAGACATTTGCATTTGCATTTTGGTGGGAAATATTTGCATTTATATTTGTGAGGTAAATGTTTGCATTTGCATCTTGAGTAGGACACATTTGCATTTACACCATTTTTAAGACATGACATATGCATATGTGTAAATTTTGAGTTAAAGAAAGAAATAAAAGAGATTTTATATTTGAGACAATGAAAACAAAAAGGATTTTTTCTAAAAAAAAAAAAAAGAGGAGAGCATGTTGAGAATTTTTTATATGATAAGATTTAAGCATAGTTTAATTGGCACACGATAAAAATTTTTAAGCTCACTTTAGCTGGCACATGATAAGATTGCAGTGTAGTTTAACAAGCACAGGATGAGAAAATCTTTAAGCCTAGTGAAATTGGCATAAAAAGATATTAAGCCCAAGCTAAATTAGTGAGACAAGATTTAAACTTAGTTAAGCTGATATATGAAAAGAATATGTTATGGTTTTCATTTTAAGTTGCTTAGCGTTGTAGGAGGAGTTTTTTACAAGATAAGAATAAATTTTAAGACTTCTGTGCATAACCTCTAAAAACCTCTAAGTAATTACCTTCAAACCCTCTAGGTAAAAATTCTAATATTTTTTAGGTGTGAATCTCTAAACTTTAAAATACAAATATTTGAATTTCGTATATGGCTCTATGAATATTAGTTTAAATGCAAATCCTTGAATTCCATATGTGAATCTCTGAATTTTAATTCAAATGAGAATCTCCATATTTTAATTCCAATAAGAATCTTTGAGTTTCATATGTGAATCTCTTAATTTTAATTCAAATGCGAATCATAAATTTCATATGTGAATCTTTGAAGTTTGATTAAATGTGAATCTCGAATTAGAAATGTGAAATTTTAAATTTTAATTAAAATGTGAATGTTTAACTTTCAAATGTGAATCTTCAAATTTTAATTCAAATTGTGAAGTTTTGAATTTTAAATTACTAGTTTATGCATTTTAGCTTATATTCAAATTACGAATTTTTTAATTTCAAATTGCTAATAATAGAATTTTCATTTATGAATCTTTGAGTTTTAACGTATTGTCAAATTTTAAATATTTGACATTTAGCATTTTTTCAGTTGTGAATCTCTAAATGTTTAGCTAAGCTAAATTCGGATGTTAGATGTCTATGTCTTTGCATAATTTTTTTTTCACAACAAATGCACAATGAAAGACAATTATGGATAGCCTATTTTCTTGGAAGTGTTTTGAATCACTTTTATGTCTTGAAATTTGCTTTTAGATTTTTTATTCTTAATTGGTTTAATTGGGTTTGGTTGGGTTTTAAACTTAAATCAAGAATCTATTTATCTTTATTTTTATACCATACTAGAAAATTGCCTCGACTACACTCAGATCACAATTTTATTTTATTTAAAAAAATGTAAAATATTTAAATTTTAAATAATTATTATTTATATATTTATCCACAAATTTGAATTTTTTTCAAAAACATATAATTGATTAATTGAAAATCAATTATCTCTTAATTTTTAACATTATTGCATATATATTTTATTGGATTATTAGCAATTGTAGTCTTTAAACTTTGATTTAAATTTTATTTTGGTCTTTAATCTTTAAAAAGTTCTAATTAGATTCTCAATTACCTAAAGTTATCCTACGTTGGTGCTTCCATTTATAGATCCATCTAAATTGACGATAAATGCTAATTAGCACAATGTGTTGATGTCAATTGGAACTTGCGTGGTAAAAAGGGCTCAAAATAAAATTCTTACAAAGTTTAGGAATCAAGAACGAAACTATCTCAAAATTTTTTATATTTCATACATATCTTATAAAAATATTTCAAAATAATTTTTTAAAATTACATATCATTTTATAAAATCCATTTATTATTCTACTAAAAAATTTATTTTCTATTCAAAAAATCTAATTTGAATCTATTTTTTGTTAAAAACTTTATATTCATATAAAATAAAAATTAAATCCAAAACAATTTTTTTTTTTTTGTAAAACATATTTTATAAAATATATTTAAAAGAGGAAAATTGAAGATATTTAATATTTTATAAAAATAAATTTTTTAGATAGAAAATAATATTTTTTTATTATAATTTATGAGTAAAATGATATTTTAATAGAAAATAGTTTTTTTAAAATATATATTGAATTTTTTATAAAAAGAATTTGAAAATTTTAACTTAAATTTAAGTTTTAAACATCTATTTTCTATTTAAAACAAAAATATAACTAATAAGTTATATTACACCAAAAAAAATATAAAAATATAATTTTTATTTTTAACTTAATTTTAATTTTTTAAAAATCTATTTTCTATTAAAAATATTATTTTATTGATAAATAATATCATAATAAAAATTAAAAAATACTTTAAATTATAATTTTTATAAAAATATATTTAAAATTTATGAAAATATGTTTTTTCATTTATTATTTTTATAAAATATATTAGAAAAAGGAAAATAATAGATAGTTAATACTTTTAAATATATATATAGGATAGAAAATAATATTTTTTATGATTTATGAATAAAAAATATTTTTAATAGACAATACATTTTTTGTTTTTAAAATAATACTGAATTTTTTAAAAAAAATTGAACTTTTAACATAATTTTTATTTTTAAAAATATATTTTTTATTAAGAATAAAACATATAGCTAATAAATTATACTACAAAAAATATAAAAATATAATTTTAAATTCAATATAATATATATATATATATATAATATAAAATTTTGAGATAATATCATCTTTGATCCTTCAACTTTCAAAGTTTTCTATTTGATCATTTCTTTTCCAAGTGAGATCTTACCTGATATCATTACATGGTGTTAGTTATTATTTACTATCAATTTAGATAGTTTTATTGATAAAAAGACCAAAATAAAATGACTTTGGGTAATTAGATATTCGATTAAAACTTTTTAATGATTAGAAACCAAAATAGAATTTGGATCGAAGTTTAGTTACTACGGATGTTATTAACTCTATTTGATTTTATATAATCAAATAAAGCTAATTTCCATTAGGATCATACTTTTTTAATTTTAAACTTTTATTGAATGATAATTATGTGTATGAATATTATTTAAAGATCTAGTTTGAATTTTTAAATTAAAAATAATAATTAAAAATATTAATAGCTTGGAACGATGAAACCAATTTGTTCAATGTCTTAGCGATACATAGTTCCTAGTAACTTTTTCTAATCCAACCTTGAGAACGTTACAAATCAAGCAAACCCAGACAATATAAAATTAACTTGTGTGGTACTAGTTACAGGTTAGTGCCCAAATCCAAGAATTATACGAGCTACAATAACAAGACAAAAATCATAATTATATTATAAAGAATGTGTTTTAGCACATCAATCTAAAAAAAATTAGGATTCTCATTGGTCGATTCAATTAATTTTGAATCGCGTTATCCAAAAGTGAATTAACAAAATTATGTTATTTAATTTTTATTAATCGAACTGAATATGTTAGTTTCAAAAATTAATCGATCAAATTAAATTGATCGATTCAGTTAATTTTTCAATTAGTCGAATAATAAATATGTTTAAGTTAAATTATATTTAAACTCTTAATTTTCTATATTTGAAACAAATTAAATAAAATTATCCATCAAAATATTTAAATACTAATGCCCTAAGCTAAAAATTTTAACAATTGCTAAAATAGAATGATTTATTTCATATATTTTTAGTTCTATACTTGAGTTTTATTATATTATGGTTAAAATTTCAACTAATTTGGTTCTCAAATCAAATTAATCGAAAACCAAAATTTCACTAAAATCACTTTTGATAACTGATTAAAATTAATTCGATAATCAACCGATTAACCAAATTAAATAAATTCAATCAATTAATTTGATTAAAATCAAAATTTGACATTCCTATAAAAAGTGTCTTTTAATCACTTTTTTACTTCTTAATTTACAAAAGTTACAATCCTTCCACTATATAAGGTAAAGATAATTACAGACTAATTAAAAAACAAATCAAATTCCATAACTGAGTTTAAGCTTGAGTGGTTTGCAGAGAATTTTACTTTAGATTAATTGATTAAAAGTACAAACCTAAAGAGAATAAACATCATTAAAAGAGAAAATCCAATAATTTCAACTTTAAAACCAAAATAGAAAAAATAGAATCACCAATAACATGAGAATTCTACCAAATGGAGAACAACCTGAAAAACCAAACGAACAAAGTCAGCTTAAAAAGTAAACAAATATTGAACAAAAGGCTTAAACAAAGCACATACAACACATAAAACTAAATAAATAAGTATTAAAGAGGAAAGCATACAAAAAATATAAAAATTTTTGAATTAATTACCAAAGGCAAAAACATGCAACAAAGAACTTCAAAATCATAAGGAAAAAAAAAAGCACATGTAGTTTATCAAAGAAGAAAGCAGAGAAAAAACAAAACACAAACTAAATTGAGCTGCTCTCCCTTTTTCATATCTTGTCTCCTACTTTTAGGCATATTTCTTCCATCCTCTTAGTTTCACAATATATCGTATCCATCTTTTTTGTGGAAAAAAAATCATGGAATATAACCAAGAAAGAGGAAAAGTGCAAGAAAATAAAAGAAAAAAATAGAAAAATGTAAAAAAAAAATTAAGGAAATTTGAAAATAATAAAATAACAAAATAACAAAATAACAAAACTTAATTATAAAAAATATTCTATTTTGTTCAAATTTCGCTCAGTGAGGAACCATTCCAGCAAGCTACTAGATCTCCTTAAACTCTCTAAATTAGTTATTTGGTCAAGTGTAGTTAACAATTTAAGCAAGGGTGAATTGGATTGTCTCCAAAATTTTTCTTAAAATTGAATTTCAATTAAAATGAATTGAAAATTAAAATCAAATCTTTAATGAAAATTGATGAAATAAACAACAATTAATTAACTTAAAACAAATATAAACAACAATGAAATTAAAAAAAGGTATGAGAGAGAAATCAAATACAAAAATTTATAAAAGGTTTGGTCTTTTTTTAGAGACAGCTAAGTCATATCTCTTAGCTATCCTAGTCAAACACAACCCATTAATGGAAAATTCTCTTATAAAATACAATCCATATCTTTCAAGGTCAAGATAGTAACCTTTACCTTTTCTAGGATTCTACCAAATCCTTTCAATATTCCTTAAAAGGATACCTCACCCATTGACTCAAAAATCCCCTTGAAAATAAAAAAAATTTACAAACTATGGAATAGCTCTCAAAAGTTAAGTATTTGCCTAATTTTAGGTACAAAGAAAGCTAATATGGCTTAAATACAGCTAATACAAAAAGATATAGAATTGAAGCTCTAAAAACTCTTTAGTTCTTAAAGGATTTAGATTGAATGATCTTTGAACATTCTCCCTTGTCTTCAATGGTGTTTGAAGAGTCCCTTTTATAGATGAAAATTTTGTATTGCCATTCGGAATTGATTTAGTGAAGAAATATTAGTTTGTTCTCTTGAAAAAAAAAAGTAGCTATGTGAAGCTGTAAGGAGCGAGGGGATCTATCAGATCCATTAGGCCATCTATTGAATCATGAACCATTTTTATAAGTGATTGATCAGGTCATGCTGATTTTCAATTTGAGGTGATTTTGGATGAATATTGCAATCAATTACCTTAAATTAAATCTTATTTTGCATTCTACCTACTAATTTGATCATAGTTTAAGTTATATAATTCCAAATCAAGATCCATTTGAAGATTTGTAACCTAGACTTAAGGGGCTTTCTATAAATATAAAGTTTAACATTTGATTCAATGAATATGAATTAAAGTAAAATTTTGAAACTACCTCTTGTGTAGTTGTCAGAGAACTTATATAGTCTCTAGTAAAAATTTAAAATCTTTTTTTGTTTAATTTGGGTTTTGATTTTGTTTCATCAATTAGAAAGTAAACTAAAAAAGGTTTCCAACCATGAATAATTCAAATATTAAAACTTTATAAGTTAATATAGAAAAATAAAACAAAAATAAATGTTGGAAAACCTTGTTTCTACATAACATTTTTCTCAAGTTAATGTTATCAAAATTGTATTGAGTCCAAAATGAATATGTTCATTTCAAAAATAACAATTTGACTTTCTTTTAATCTCAAATAAATAATATTCAAATATAGTTTTGGCTTGAGAAATACAAAAACATAAAAAAATATTTTTTAAAACTTTGAAAATCATTTTACAAATAACTGTCAATCTTGGAAATTTATATTTTTAATATAAACTTTAAGACCAAACTTCTAAAGTATTTTTCTAAGATATTTTTCAAATCAAACATAACTTTGAAAAGCATATTATTTATTTAGTATAAAAATAATTTGAGAACATGTACTAAATAAACTTTTTTTCAAAATTTTATTCAAGCTTATGTAACTTAATATTTTGTCATTTTAAAGTAAATATCAATTTAAGGTTAACAATATTTCTCTTTTAAAGATAAATTTGCTTAATACAAAACTTCTTTTGAAACATATTAAAAATTTGAAAGCCATTTTTGAAAAACTCTCCCTTAAATCATACATATTTTCTAACGAAACTCCATCTCAACTAATGCATTTTTTAACCTAATCCAACACTCATAGTCAATATTATCCAACACTCATAATCTATTATCAAATACATATATGACAAAGCAAATATATTTATTTAGCACACGTATAGATAACAAAGCAAATTTATCCATTAAATATTTTTCTCCCTTTTAATCATAACAAAAAGGAGAACAATTCATGGCATAGGATAATTTTTAAAAGCAAATAACTTTAGCATATTTTCAAGCATAAATAATCGATGTATTCAAGCGTAATATAGAAAATAAAATTTAAATATATGTGTTCAAGCATAAGAGTATAAATATTTCAATGTATTTAATTTTAGTATTTTAGCACAATATCTCAAATTCACTACATGATAATTATGAGAAAAAATAATAATTTAATATGCATGTCTCATAACATTACAAGAAAATAGCTTTTTAACGATAAAAAATTATATTCAAAAACTTTTCATTGCTAAAAGAAAGTATTGTGGACCCATTACTGACAAATTTACTTTTAGCAACGAAATTAACAGAAAATTACTTAGGAAAATTGATTTTGTAGTTAATTCCGCGGCTAGTTGTTGGTTCCAAATTATGGGAATGACATCAATATTATCTATGAAATTAATGATGAAAGTTCGTCACTAATGCCATTTAATTTCGACGATAACAGCCAAAATTTCTTCATGAATGCCCTAAAATTTCCGTTGTTAATTGTTTAATTATTTTTTTAAAAAGAACTTATTTTAATTTATTTTAGAAAGTTTTTTATCTGCACTTTAAAAGGCCTAAATTCTCTCTAATCTTCTTCCTCTTTTCCTCTCTCCTTCCCCTCATTTTTCTTCTCTCTCCCCGACCCCCTTGCCTCCCGCGACACCTTCCTATCCACCCGGCTTCGATCCCCCTCACCCGCCGCTTGACGCCCACAGCTGACACCCAATGCCTTTCCACCAGACTCCTGGCGACTATCTTCGTCAGATCTGATTAGATCCATCCCATAATTCCTACCTCATTCGTCCCCTTGCCCTTCATTTTTAGCTGCCCTGTCGCGTCGCCGCCTTTGCCGCCCTTTTCTCCAGAAACCCCTTCTGTTTTGGCCCCCGATTCCTCCCTTAAACGACGTCCAATTTTGGGATTTTTTTTTGTTTTTTAATTAATATTTTGTATTTTGTTCTTTCATTTGATTTGGTTTTATTTAAAGATGCTTACTTCTACTTGTAAAATATGCTCCTGTCAATCTTTATGCTTTTTCCAGAAAAAGGAAAACCTATTTGTGTGTATATATATATATATATATATATATTTACAAGTCCATGATTTGAAGGACAGTGATGCAGAGTTGAACTTGATTTAGAGATGTACAGACATGAATTTACTGATTCAAGGTCAGGTTATCTATACAAGATGCTTTCTTTTATGCATTTGCTAGCTGGCAGGCCTGTGCTATGCTGCGTGCTCGAAAATACTACAACCTGCTACTGACTTGGAGCACAAACACAGAAATCGGACTGCAGCACAAACATCATGCAGCTACAGAGATGCACTCATATCAAACTCTGAGACACCTAAACTTGCCACTAAAATAATTCAATTTCCCTGATAGATATCCTTTACTTTCTCCCAACTGTTTTTTTTTTTTTTTTTTTTGTTCCTATACTTCATTTCTGTTTTTTATTTCTTTGTAAAAATTTTCACTAATGGATAGTAGATCAAAAAAAAAAAAAAGTATAAACGATATCTCATCCTCCCTTACCCCACCCAACACACATATACGCAACACCCAATGATCATTTGCTTTTCCTAGAGCAGTATGTGATAAAGATTGGTGATTGTAAGTTCCCTTAGAAGATATTGAAGCTAACAGCTTAGCTGTTTTCAGTTGTAAGTACTACAGGATTTCCAAATATGCAAATAAGTCAAAAGCAAGAAACTAAATGTCAAATATGGAAAGAAGCCTATTTCAGTAGGTATTTACTTGTTTATAGCTACTATTTACCTGCAAATTAGAAGAAAGAATTTCATGCATACATGCAGAAAAAACCTATAACATTCAAATGTCAAAAGTTATCTGCGATCAAGATCCTTCAATCTATGGGTGAGGCAGGAAATGTTGTCCATTGCATTTTGTACTTCACATCTGAGGATGTCATTACCTCTCACAGCTGCTGCCAGCTCAGCTTGCAACGGTTCTACTTCAAACTCTTTTGAGTATAGTTATTCCCTCAAAAAACTTGTCAGCAACGTTTCTGCTTTAAGCACAGTTCCTATAATCTCCTAGAAAAGTGTAAAGTGAATGTTAACGAAAGCAGTAAGTATCAACTTGAAAAAGACCCATAAACTTATACTTGAAAAAAATAAAAGAAATTTAATGAATAAACAAAAGGAATTTTAGTGAATAAACATTCTTAAAAGTAATTAGCAATGAAAAACCATTTATTCAATGTATAGCAGCTTCAACTATATATTTTGGCATTTACCTCTGAAGATTGATTGTTGAGTTTCGACTTTGTTGACCCACCCATCTCTTTCATTGATTCCTGTCAGTCATTCTGAAGGCAGCTTATTTTCTCGTCTTTCTTTAGTATATGTTCAAATTAAAACGTAATTAAAGAATAAAAATAATTAGAGAAAAATGCTTTATAAGCTTTTAGAACGGTATCCTTTTGTGAATGCTAATGACATAATAATCGTACCAAAAAAAAATGACATAATAACAACAAATACATAAGACAAAATACTGGTTCAAACTTCAAAGTATCAAAAACACCTAAACTGGAGTGCAGCACAAACATTAAGCAATCACAGGGATGCACTGCTGCTAGGTATCCTTTACTTTCTCGCAACTGCTGCTTTTTTTTTTTTTTTTTGTCTATGCTTCATTTCTGTTTTTGACTTCTTTGTAACAATTTCCACTAATAGACAGTGGATAAAAAAATGTATAAACGACATGTCATCCTCCCTTACCCCACCCAACACACATTACGCAACACCCACTGATCATTTGCTTTTCCTAGAGTAGTATGTGATAAAGATTGGTGATTGTAAGTTCCATTAGAAGATATTGAAGCTAACAGCTTAGCTGTTTTCAGTTATAAGTACTATAAGATTTCCAAATATGCAAATAAGTCAAAAGCAAGAAACTTTATGTCAAATATGGAAGGAAGCCTAATTCAGTAGGTAGTTACTTGTTTATACCTACTATTCACCTATAAATTAGAAGAAAGAATTTCAAGCATACATGTAGAAAAAAACCTATGACATTTAAACGTCAAAAGTTACCTCTAATTCAAAATTCTTCAATCGGTGGGTGAGGCAGGGAGTGTTGTCCATTGCATTTAGTACTTCACATCTGATGATGTCATTACCTTTCACAGCTGCTGCCAGCTCAACTTGCAACTGTTTTACTTCAAACTCTCTTGAGTATAGTTTTTCCCTCAACAAACTTGTCAACAACGTTTCTGCTTTAAGCTCAGTTCTTATAATCTCCTAAAAAAACGTAAAGTGAATGTTAACAAAAGTAGTGACTATCAACTGGGAAAAAAAAACCATAACCCTAAACTTGAAAAAAGATAAAGGAATTTTAGTGAATAAACATACTTAAAAAGTTATCAGCAATGAAAAGCCATTTGTTCGATGTATAGCAACTTCAACTGTATATTTCGGCATTTACCTCTGAAGATTGATTGTTGAGTTTCGACTTTGTTGGCCCATCAGGATCCGTGCATGCCAAGTGAGAATTGACGCAACTGAACTGGATTTCTCGTGCAGCAAAGTGCATTTTGTCTGTAAACTCCTTATAAGACTTTTAATTCGACGTTTAAAGCCTACTACTTTCATATCAAATTCAATAATAAATTGACCATCTAGACCTCCTAAGTTTCTTGAAGTTGACTGCCTCTTCCTTTAATGAACTCATATCAGTCTTTTGTTATGCCGAAAAACTGTCAACTTGAATGTAGGAACATAGAAAGCCTGGGCAAACGTCTATCCACTCAATGGTTCAAGACTTCAAATACATAAACACAGGATTATGAGATCAGAATTGAAGAATGTGTACCTTCGGTCAAAACTGGGGTAAAGTCACCATGTAAAAATTTAATTTACAGGGAAAGCATACCAGAACAATCAGCATCATCTTCAAAGAATAACATTCTGGCCAAAGATAAATGACATATTTTGAGCACTTAGCCATAAAAAAATATAACAGATGGTAAACCTGGCTAGTCACTAATGTTGACTCCCTTTCAAGGCGCCTCACTCGATATTTAAACACAGTGAACCTAGAAATACCCTTCTCTGCCCAGTACTGAACACCCTCCAAATAGAGCGTAGGTAATGAAATGCATAACATCATATTGAATTTTAGGCATAAAGCATCTGAAATTTCTCAAATCAACAAAGACTAATATTTTATTATTGTCAAAATAAATCTAAAGGGAACACCCATATAATAAAATATAATTTCAGAAGATTACAACTAAGAGAATATCATCTAGTATTTAAACAATTTAGAAAAATTACAAAGAAGAGATGTCATGTCTGAGGATGCACTTGAGCCGTCAGTTTTAGATTCGGACCTAAAGTTTTCGAGAAAGTTCCACCATGCTCTCTTGGAGCTTCATGTGGAGGGAAATGCTCTTGTTTGCTCTGAAACGGGCAGCAAGTTTCTGGTTAATAAGGGAATTGCTAATATGCTTCTCCATTAGGATGAGGTTTAAGGAATGGATACCAATGCAGCTGCATACTGGGCATTTAGATGATTTAATTAGGGTTTTTTACTTCTTTTTTGTTTCGGATCAAATGGTGTTTTTTATCCACCCACAAAACTCATGTTTCAGGCAGCCCAACCAAAAATCCCCCTTCAAGCTTGTCCTGAAGCTTCGAAGCTTCCTACACAAAGATACCCCTTAATTATTTTGTCTTACATTGCTTAGTTCTACCCTTAATATATGTTGAGGATAAGCTTTTAATATATACATATATATATATATATATATAGATATTTGATGCATTGTTATTATATAAATCAATGAATTGAATGATATTATCTTATTAATAAAGTAAATAAGATGATATCATTTTATTAATAAGTAAATTTAAAAAAAAAATTTAATTTTTATATATTTATTTTAAGAGTTAATATTTATTCATTAAAGTTGTATTATTTGATTTACTGATTATGTATGGAATTTATACATTGACAATATATCAAATATAAATTCTTCTTTTATTTTCTAAAAACTTGCTTTTGGTCGTAATTATATAAACTCAATTCTTTTTCTTTTGTTCAATGTTTTGGTTGCTATTCTGGTTGGAATTCTCAAATGTTGCTTTCACAGGTGCATAAATTGAAGTTGTTTATAAAATGTTTGCTTTTATTTATGAATGAAGGCTATACAATGACTAGGTGCTGCCTCTTTTTTGTGGGTGAGTAGGGGTGGGGGCATGTGCATTTGGCTCTTCCTCTTCGAGACCTATTTCCTACTGAAATTAAATGGCTAAATTGGAACATTGCCAATATTACATGCTAAATAGGCTATTTTTTAGTGCTTCTATCATTCAGCTTTGTATCTGCACCATTTACAAAACTAAATTTGTTTTCTCTTTTTCTCACTTAGGGTGATACATTCACCCCAGATCTGTATGACTTTAGCTTTCTCTTCTAGTTCACACACACACACACACACACACACACATATATATATATATATTCAAGGGATTTCCTTGCTGGTGATATGATAAAATAACTTGTCTCTCCATTCATATTTCTTGCCTTTTTAGGCTACTGAATTGATTCATTGCACAATGAAAGGTTAGATTGTTACAGAATGAAAGGCTATTGCTACATTTCTCCCACCAAACTAAGACCCGCTAGCCACTAATGACAATCAAATGCCCAAAGAAAAACACTATGGATATAATATATACATGTCATTTCAGGCGTGGGGCTTACAAAAGCTTCAATGGGGAGATAGTAGTGCATCAGATCATGTACATTTACATATCCCAATACTACTTTAGTTATATTTCTTAACTTTAGTTTCCATAATTAAGTAGCATTGATTAATGAAGCCAAACGAAGTGCTTGGAGTTCAATTATAGGATACAATTCATAATTTGGTAGAACTGGGGTTGCTTGATTTAGAAATTTGTATTTTTCTTAAAATGTAGTTTGCATTTGTATTAGGCTCAATTAACCTTCCTCTATGCCCTCATTTTAGCAACATTTCTTTAATACAGATAGGAAATTGTGATTTAAGTTGATTTCGGAATTAACTAAAATATGGTTAGAATTTTTTGCTTTTTTTATATATGAAAAAATTTCATTGGATATGAAATGATATTCAACTATTGAATCAAAACTCTTTTAGAAAAAGATAACAATCGATAGAACAAACTTCATACATTCATGTATGGTTACAATTAAACTATGCCAACTGTCAATAATATTATAGTAATATTTTGGTAATATTCTAGATTGATAATATTATTCTAGTAATATTCCAATAATATTCTAAATTGATTTGATATTAATTTAGAGAATATTAGATATTGATTTAGCTTATTATAGGAATTGATTTAGTTATTATTTTTATTTATTGTATTTTTTATTTTGTAACATTTTACCTTTATATAAATAGACTTTAAGCCTCATTGTAATACACAAGTTATTACAATAAAATTTTCATCATTTTTTTCTTTTTCATGTTATCAGAGCAATTTCATGGTTCATTCTAAAGGTGAATCACCTTGGAATAACCAATATTTGCTTATTATCATCCTTGGTTTATTCTCATTTCTAACTTCATTTTTGCTTCCACGTTTCAATTTTTTTTGGGTTTTTTTTCTCATCTTCAAGATTTATCTTTTATAACAATACTCATAACTCTCCAAATCTCTATTTCATTTTTTTCAAAAGCTTAATAGCAGGTATTCAACAAGAAAATATACAACCAATTTCAATTATCTTTGATGAAAATAACTACAATAGGTGGGCTATGGCAAAGTGTAGTTATCTAAAGGGAATAAAATTATGGCTTGTTGTTATCGAAAACACAAAGCACCAAAAAGCAAAAAAGAAGAATCCGATGATAAATTTGTAAATCGACTAGAGGAATGGGAAAGTAAGAATCATTGAATTTTGACATGGTTCACTAATACTACTGTTTCTTTTATTAATGTACCTTTGCTAAAGATGATTGGGATTTTTTTGTCATTTGGTACAGTTCTACTACCCTTACTTATCAATGTCATATTTTGACCATTTTCTCTCGCTTTCATCAAGAATTAGGTCAATCGATTGATCATTTTCATTATAAAATAAAACATTTATCGAACATGCTTGAAAATTTTGAACTAAAATTCAAAGATGAAAGTGATGCTAGTAATTTTATTACTAATCGAAGTCAAATTCATCTTACTCAATTTCTAATAGCACTTCGAGATGAATTTGAGAATACCAGGTCTTCACTTTTGCACTGACATCATTTAGCAACTATGGATAATGCTCTTATAGAATTTATATATAAGGAAACTTGATTGGGTATAAATCAGACTCATAGTGTTGATACTATTGTTACTGCTACTCTTTAGAAAAGTACTAGTTCTATTTTTCACAAGTCTTGTTCACGATGTGGGATAACTAATTATCCTATTTAGAAATGTAGAGCTAAATATCATTATAACGGTAGTCTAATTATGATCCTCAAAATAATAAGACTGTTGTGGCAACAACCACTGAACCAAATACTTCTGAGTCTTCTTTTGAGACCATTACAATCTCTATCACTGATCTTCAAACTTTGTTCAATCAAGTATTATCTCAATCTCATGTTCTTATCATGATTGCTACCATAATAGGTAACGTTTAGTTGTTTGATACTGCCTATGAAAATAATATGACTGCTGACCTTTTTTTGTTTAAAAGTAAGATAACTGTACCTAATGGTCCAATCATTAAAACATCAAATAGATCTATCTTAAAAGCAAGCCATATTGGTAACATTGAAACCTTAAAACTATATATATTTGACACTTACCTTGTTCCTAATCTTGTTTTAAATTTGCTTTCTATTGCCCAACTTTGTGACCTTGGTCTTGATTTACATTTTTCACAATGATATGGTTGTATTGTGTAGGATCCTCAAACAGGTTAGAAAGTTGGGACAGGGCGTAAGGTTGGAACATTGTTTAAGCTTGAAACTTTGAAAATTCCACAACATTTGCTTACTACTGCTACATCTCAAACAACTAACTCTTTAGTTTCTTTAAATTTATGGCATTCTAGGCTAGAACATGCATATTTTTCGAATAAAGTCACTTGCTTCCACTGGTGTCTTAGGTAATGTTTCTCATGATATTTTTTATTGTTTGTCTTGCCAACTTAGAAAGCAAAGTGCTTTACCTTTTAATAAAAGTGATTCTATTTCATCTGTTCTTTTTTATTTAGTCTATTCTGATATTTGGAGTCTAGCTTCTACACCAACCTTAGAAGGTTCACATTACTTTGTTATATTTATTGATGATTTCTCTCATTATACTTGGATATATTTATTTAAACAAAAAAATAAACTTTTATCCATTTTTATGAATTCAATAATATGATACAAACTTAGTTTTTTGGAAAAATAAAAATTTTTATGTCTAACAATGTTGCTGAATATACAAAAATTGAGTTTCGTAACTTGTTAAAAGATGATTAGACTCGTTCTCATAGTTCTTACCCATATACTTTACAACAAAATGGTTGAGCTCAAAGAAAATACTGTCATATTCTTGACACAATTTGTGCCCTTCTCATTTTCTCTTCCCTTTTTAAACATTTTTTGGGTGAAACTACTCTCACTGCTATTTACACTATTAATCATGTTCCTACACTAGTCTTAGGTACATGGTCTCCTTATGAGTGTCTATACAATAAGGTACTTGATTACCATTCTTTTAAAGTTTTTGGACGTGCTTGCCTTATTTTACTTCCTACTCATGAAAGGACTAAACTTGAACCTAGTGCCAGACTATGTTATTTTTTAGGTTATGGTATAGAACACAAGGGGTATAAGTGTTATGATCCAGTGTCTAAACATCTTCGTATCTTAAGAAATGTAGTTTTTTAAGAACATAAAAAGTTCACTAGTGTGTCCTTATTACATTCATCATGTTTTTCTCTATGTATTTTTGCAGTTTCATCTTTTGATTTTTCTTTAAATAAAGAGACTATTATAGGTACTTTTGACTCAAACAGTGATCCATCTTTTTTCACTCCTATTATGACTTATCCAACTTAGGTTTTGATTAATGCAGTTGTTCTTTCACCATACATACTACCTTCACTTTGTCGTTCTACCCAAGTAAGAGAGCCCAACATTCAACTTTATGATTTTCACTGTTATTATGCTTTAGCCATGTTACATGAACCTTACAATTTTTGTGAAGTTATCTCTAATCCTATATGGCAGCAAGCAATGGTAGAGGAGCTTTAGGCTCTTGAAAAATTATTGAATAACCTTCTGATAAGTCAGTGTTGATTATAAGTGGGTCTACATGATCAAAACTGGATCTAATGGGCTAGTTGAACATTTTAAAGCTCATCTTATTACTCAAGGATTTACACAAGAATATGGCATTGACTATAAAAAGACTTTTACCCTAATTACACGTCTCACATCTGTTCATTCACTATTAGCTATTACTATAGCTATAAAGTGGCCAACATTTCAAATGGATGTTAAAAATGCCTTATTGAATGGTGATCTCATTGAGAAAGTCTATATGAAGCCATTTTTTGATTCATCTATACCTTCTAACATGGTCTGTCATCTTTGACATACTCTATATGGTCTTAAGCAAGCCTCTAGAGCTTAGTTCTTGAAGTTTAGTACCATTGTTACACAACTTCGTTTTGCATCTAGTAATCATGATTATACCATTTTTACTCAAACTACTAAAACTGGTACTACTTTTCTCTTACTTTATGTGAAGACATGATCATTACGATAATGATGCAAATGGTATTCAAAATCTGAAGACTTTTCTTCATTCTAAGTTTGAGATGAAAGATCTTAGTCCCTTGAGTTATTTTTTGGACCTTAAAATCACTAGTTATTCTATTGGCTTATATTTGTCTTTAAAAAAGTATGTTTATGATCTTATTGCTTGAACAGGTTTAACTGATAGCAAGATTGCATCATCACCACTTGAACGTAATTTGAAGCTTTCTCTTTCTAATGGTACACCACTTCCAGAACCTTTTTTGTATCGAACTTGGTGGCTAGTCTTGTATACTTGATAGTTACTCATCTAGACATTGCCTTTGTTGTTCATTTAGTTAGTCAATTTCTGTTTACTCCTCAATCTACTCATTTTGCTACTGTCCATTAGATCGTATGATATGTTAAGGGTACTATGTTCCATAGTTTGCATTTTTTCTCTAGTTCCTCTCTGGACTTGCATTGTTATTGTTATGTTGATTAGGGAGGAGATCCTACTGATCATCGTTGTACAACAAGCTACTATTTTTTTCTTGGTTTTTCTCTTATCTCTTGACGAAGTAAAAAATAAACTGTGGTGTCCACTCTAGTACTAAAGCTAAGTATCAAGCTCTTGCAGATGCCATATCAAAACTTCTATGGTTATGATGGTTACTTCATGATATGGGTGTTTCTCACTACTTTTGTACTCCTATATTTTGTGAAAATCAAAGTGTCATTCACATAGCTTGTAATGATGTTTGTTATGAGCATACTAAACATATTGAAATTGACCATCACTTCATTCGTCACCATTTGCTTACTCAAACTCTTTGACTTATTCCTATTACCAGTGCTGATAAAAAAATAGATATCTTCACCAAATCACATCCACCTGGTCAATTTCTTGTCCAAGTTTCCAAACTCAAGTTGGCCTTGACATTAGCATCTTGAGTTTGTGCGAAGGGGTGTCAATGATATTCTAGTAATATTCTGGTAATATTCTAGATTGATGATATTATTCTAGTAATATTCTAGATTGATTTGATATTGATTTAAAGAATATTATATATTGATTTAGCTGATTATAGGAATTGATTTAGTCATTATTTTTGTTTATTGTATTTTTTATTTTGTAACATTTTACCTCTGTATAAATAAGCTTTAAGCCTCATTGTAATACACAAGTTATTATAATAAAGTTTTCATTATTTTCTTCTTTTTCACCATTTATAGTAATTAATTATCTTAAACACATGCAAAATCATGTCAAGTTTCCACTTGCAAAAAGATGAATAAGAAGCATATATAGTTGCATATACAATTCCTTTTGGAATAGCTAGTAAGTACTATAGTATTATTTTAATTGGAAAATATATTCATCAACTCATATGTTGGTCATTTATACATCCATTTTGATTAATTTTCATGATTTATTAATTTTCATACTTTCTTTTTCTTTGCTTTGCCATTCTCAAATAGAATAAATGGCTAGCAAAGATGTCGTAAAGCTTTCAAAAATTGAAAGATGAGATGCCTTTTGGTGCAACATTTTGAGACATAAAAAACCAAACCATCAATTTGATACTTCTGTCGATAAGTTGGTCTTGCTTTGCCTGCTTTTATTATGGACTTGTTAACTACTTAATATAAAACAAGTTTTAGATTCCTAAAAAATAATTAAAGAGCTTTGATCTGAATATGTTATATTCTTATTTCTCTTTCCATTTTCATTTTAGTTCCTTATTTTCACTCATGCATGCTGCTACATAAGTATCCGCACTTTCAAGTTGAAATCGATAATATTTAACTTGTGATATAAAATCCTAAAATAAATTTCGAAATATTTCCAATTACAGCTAAGCACTCTTAGAAACTCACAACCTAAAGGATAGTGTTCTCATTTATTCATCTCCTAAATGATTATGTTTCTAAAGAGGATTCTTAAACTAAAAGAAAACTTTGGTGTATCTCTTACACCCCTTTACTCAATGTCATTAGATATCTATTCACTTTTCTTATGCTTAATTATTCATTGCATTATTTACTGAAATTATTGCAGAATCAACATATGAATTCTTTCTTTAGTGTTGATAATACTCCACAGTCTTTGCTGGCTTTCAATGGAAATCAGAGTGTACATGGCTTTTATGAGATTTTATTAAATTATAGGTAAGTTCCTTCTGATTTTCAATTCCAAAAGATAATTTGTTTAGTAAACTTTTCATGACATTTTGGGATAAAAAAGAACCCGAATGTCAGATGATGGGGAATTTGAAAAACAAAAGAACTAAAAAGTAATTTTTGATAAAAATAAAACAAGGAGCCACCACTAATACTCTTTTTAAGGTGTGATTGACCATCAAAAAAATATTGCCCTTTTTAATAAAACATTTAAAAGATTTAAAGGTTTTATAAAAAGAACAATTTAAGGTATGCAAAATCAGATCTAGAGTTTGAGAGTTGATTTTGCGTGGGAAATGATTAACACCTTCGTAGCACCCATCGAAGATAGTACCAATTAACTACATGTCATTCTTAAACTTTGGTAAAAATAGTCCTATTATAATGTTTAAAATCAATTCCTCTTTCTTTCTTTTTATTCTAAAAAAACAAATCTTTTTCTAAAGGCAAAACATTTTTATTTTTTTTGTAAAAACAAAACAATTTATTTTTGCATCCAAAGGAAAATTTCCAAAGTATTGACATATCTTTCTTGCTCTCCTATATTTAAGTAGAGTTTCAAAAATATTTCTAACTTAAGGATTTTCAATTTGTCCTTCAAAATTGATATAATACCCCACATAAATAATAGTCATTAAGAGTCTCCCTATAGTTAGGCTAGATCTCAAAGGCTATATTTATTTGAGATATCATCCTATTTTAAAATATTTTTCTTTGAAGAAATTTTATTTATAAAATTGATGCATGTATGCATGAATATAGTAATAATATGGATGCATGATGATTGAATATCAATGATAAATATGAATGCACAGTAATTTAATATGCATGTAACAATAAAGTAAAGTAAAATGCAAATACATGAATAGGATCAAGGGTTGATTTTAAGGTTTAAGGGCTGGTTTAAGTTTTTAGGGTTTAAGGCAGGTTTAGGGTCTAGGTTAAGGTTTAGGGTTCAATTTAGGGTTTGGGTTGGTTTGGGGTCTATGTTATAGTTTGAAGTTTAGGGTTTAAAGTTAGGGTTTAGATGATGGTTGAGGGTTTGGATGGTGGTTTAAGGTTTGGGTAGTGGTTTAGGGTTTGGATGGTTGTTTAGGGTTTGGTTAGGGTTTGTATGGTGGTTTAAGGTTTTACGATGGTTTGGGGTTTCATGGTGGTTTAGGGTTTGGTGGGTGGTTTAGGGTTTCATAGGTAGTTTAGAGTTTAAAAGGTGGTCTAGGATTTCAGGGTGGTTTAAGGTTTGGAAGGTGGTTTAGGTTTTGAAAAATCATGTGATAAAAATGAATAACGAAAATGTCATTGGTAAAAGTGTAAATATTGGTGCATGTAAAATGCATGACTAAAAAGTCTACTAAACTAAACTAAAAAATATGCTAAACTAACATTTTCATTTCATGAAAAATTGATCAATTACATAAAAAAACATGAAGAACAAAGCAAGAACACAATCAAACAAAGATGAATCAAGCAACATTTGGCCATTATGTAAAGAACAAGTTTTGGCCAAGCATGGGAATGGCTTGGTTGAATACTCCATGGGAACTCCGACAATCTTCCATAATTTTATTTACTCAAATCATGCATCAAAACTTCATAATACCATAGTATAATGACATTTTTATCATGCAAGGAATTTTGTCAAACATATAACCAACTAAAATATAAGGAAACCATAAAAACAAGAACATTAGCCAAAAACCAAACATACATCACTAAACTAAACAAAATTTATGCAAATAACAAGTAAAATACCAATATAATCATCATAAATATTATTAGAAACATTTAAAGGGAACTAAAAAGAGGCTTGGCCATGGGAGAAGTAAGATTGGCTGAACCTCTAATGGCTTTAAATGGTGGATTTTTGGTTTTTGTTACTTAATCTTTTTAGTTTCAGTTCAAACTATTATTTAGTTGGATGAATTCTTGAACCAAGCTTAGATTAAAAGCGATGAAAAATTACGGATTTTTTTTTTCAGAAAAATAGAAAAATTGAAAGATAAACATAATGAACAATATGAAAATGAAATGGAATGCAATGAAATGCAAAGGAAATGCTAGTAAAAACTAGACCTCCATAAAGCTGTCCAAGAATTTTTCTATTTTTTTCTTTTTCTCTACTATTTTTATGTGAATCCTAGCTGCCTCTTTCTTTCTCCCACTTTCATTTATAGCTCTTATGAAGAGTAAAATATTTTTTCTTAAATGCATGCAAGCTCTTGGATCAAATCTTCATTTAATGGTCAACCTTTCTCCCTTGTTTTGCATTGCAATAAGCCACCTTTCACCATTGGATCCAACTCTCTAAGATTATCTCATGGTCAAGAATGTTTACAATCAAAAGTTGCATTTTAATACTATTAGAACCAAGTGAAAAGTCTATTTTACCTTTTGTTACAAAGTATTCAGTTTCTAAGCAATCTTCTTGGAGAAATATAATCCTTTTTTTTATTTTTATGATTTTAAAGTACCTAAAATCCTCAAATAATATGAAATTATGATATGAAAGTTTTGTGGTAAATTGACTATGAAAAGATTAAATTACGAAAATACCCTTAAAAGGGCATTTTGGTAATTTTAACCTTTTGAGGTGCGATCGAGGTTTTTAATGTACCAAAAATAATCAAATATTATAAAATCATGATTTGAAAGTTTTCGTGAAAAATCACCTCGAAAGGTAAAATTACAAAAAAACCCTAAAAGATAGTTTGGTAATTTCATACCTTTTGAGATGCAATCAAAGTTTTTAATGCATCAAAAATCATCAAATAATATTAAATCATGATCTAGAGCTTTTCACAAAAATCTAAGCTCGGAAAGGTCAAAGTATGAAAATACCTCTAAATGGCATTTTAGTAATTTCACACCCAAAATGCGATCAAAGTTTTCAATGTATCAAAAAACATCAAATATTATAAAATCACGATATGAAAGTTTTCACAAAAATCCAACTTTGTGAAAGTCAAATTATGAAAATACCCTTAAAGGGTATTTTGATAATTTTGCCTTATCGGTACTGTGATTAGGGTTTTTAGTGCAGTAAAATCACAAAAATCATTTTTAAGCCATATTGATCTCATTTTGTTGCGAAGTTTGAAAATTGATACAAGTTTAATCCAGTTTGACTGATTTTGACTAATTTTGACCAAATTTGACCTAGAGACATTTAGGTCAAATTGGTTCCAATTTTGATTTTAGGAACTTATCAAAATTAAGGGAATGTCAAATTTGAGCTAGGTTAGATTTTAAGAGCTTTATAATTGATCGGATTCTTCCCAAACTAAATTAGGTGTCTGCAAAATTGAGCTATATGGTTTCAAGATTTCATTTGACTATGTTGAAATATAAAGTACTTACCTTTTGTTTGCATTATCTTGACACTAGTTCTGACTATTTTTCATCTATCCATCTTTAGTTCTTTCTTGACCTTTTTAAATGCTATGGATGTTCTTGTATTACATTCTTTTATATGATTTCAACATGCTTCTCTTTCTACTCTAGAGGTGAGTGACATTGCTAGAAAAAAGATTTCTTTTTCATTTTTTAGCCTTTGTTGGTTGTAAATTCTAATTGTTTATTTAATCACATAATCTGGTGTCACTACCCTTGATACGTGCTATAACCTTTTTGTTCATGTATCTATTTTACTTTTAGGTTGCCACAAAATAGCTTTTTGATATAAACATCATATTTTTCTTATCATATAAAATATGGATTAACTTAGAAAATTTGATAATAATTTCTTGCCATTGTTGCAAAACATGGTTAACATGTTTCTATGAAAATTTTAATGTTCAGGTTATATACATGGAGATTAAAAGAACTGGTCATGGCAACTCAAAGGCATCTAACTCAACAAATCTTGATAGTGCAACTGAAGTATGAACTATAACTTTATTAGTAGAATGTAATACGATTGGCATGATAACATATTAGTGATTGGTTATTGACATTTCTACAATTCACATGATAATTAAGTGTTTGACTAGAGTCTAGTTGTAATGTGGATATAGGTCTATATGTTAGTATTGAATATAATGAGCATTTAAGGGTGAAGCGATATTGTAGTAATACCTGGGGCTAAATCTAAGTTCTAACATTTTGGATTATCAAAACAATAAAGAATTTTATACAAAAAAATGCATTATATTTAGTATTCATTATTTTTATTACGCAAAATGATATATCTTTTCCTTAAAAATGACCTAAATGCTAAAAAGATTGATTTCTTTTTCTTTTTTTTTTGTGAGAAGGATCAATCCTTAGATCCAAAATATAAGGTTTACTGACATAAATTTTTATTGGTAAAAACCTTCATCGATAGGTTTAATTATAAAATTTAAAAAATAACATTTTCAGCAACGAAATTTTTCATTGCTAATAGATTTTACCAATGAAATTTGATAATTATATTTAAAAAATTGAAATAAAATTTCAATTAGCAATGAAATTTTTCATTGTTAATTATTATTATCAATGGAAATTTACATTTATTTTTTTAAAATTATTTTAAATGAAAATTAGTTTTATTGATAGAAATTTCCATCACTAATGCATTTCATATTAGCAATAGAAAACTCATTACCGACGAAAAACTTTTAGCAACTTCATACTTTTTAATAGATTTTTAATGATTACTAATGGAATAAAGAGCATTAGTGAGGAAAAATTCCATTGCTAATGCCTTTCTATCTTGTAGTGCAAATCATGTCATTGCAAAATGTGTTAAGAAAATGAAATGACAATATCATGCGAGCATGTAATCAAACTCATACCAAATGTTAAAGAAAATGTTATCATTTTAATTCAATCAAAATTGCATTCTAAGGTTTATTCCATTTAATAAAAAAAAAGGTGATCAATTTAAACCACACAACTTTTGCATTAATGATATAAGCTAGAATCTAAACCTAAGATATTTACATTCTATATCAAGCATAGACACATATTTGCATGATAAGCATAACTCATTAGTTTAGATGTCTAGCTTTCAATAAGCAACATATCTCAAACATGTATGGAAGATTTTAAAATGTATCTTAATAGTATCTTATGATAAAACCATTCTTCCATAGATGTGTCCTATCCAAATGAATTCTCAACATAAACTATATATCTCATGCATAATTTAATAAAAGCTGAGTATTCATAAGCAAGGTTCAAATCATGTCATACTAGTGTATAAAAGCATTTAAGCACAATTCAAAAATTATATTTCAAGCAAAATCATACAAGCATATGCAAATATATTTCAAATCACATATGGCAATATACCCACAAGGATACAATCATTTAGAAACAACATGGTACACGGTATTTTTCCTAAGATACAATTTATCTCCAACAAATCAATGAACATGTTTAGAAATTTCAAAGCATAAGTTCATAATCCATGAGTCAAAACAGTTAAAGATCAAGAAATCAATCTATTCAACTCATAGGAATGTTAAAAGATTATCTTAAATAAATATTCATGTGCCAAAAACTATTAATCTTATCAAAGCAATAAAGTGCTAAGCATGAATATTGATCAAAGTGCATTTAATCAATCTAAGCTTTTAAAAGTATTAAAGCAATCTTTATCAAGTAGCTTGGTGATTAATTTGTGTAAAATGTTAACCCATTCAAGCATAAATCATATTTTTGCACATAATTTCTAATGAAAAGCATTCAAAGTAATCAAAATATAATATATATATATATAAATGTATATATTATGCACATATCAAAACAATCATATATTAAAGCTTATACTAAACATTATACATGGTCTACTTGTAATAAGATAAAGCAATGAACCAATCATAGACTTATAAAGTTTAGATTCAACACATTTACCTTAATTCTTATCAAGTTTAGTTTTTGTGCTCATTTAGCTTTGGGTTTTCCATTCCAAAAATTTTCAACAAGTTCTTAAGGTATTTAGGCTTGATCAATGAAGATGACATTCTTTGCTTGCCATACTTGAAATTTAAAAAGATTGTTGTCTTATTCATGCTCATTTTAAGTTCTCTTTGCATAGACTTAAAAAAATTCTTAACAAGAAATATTCATTAGTAACATAAAAAATACTAATTGATAAAAATTATACCAATTATTAGAAAAAAATTTTCATATTCTAAGTTATCATAGGCAATAGAAATTTGTTTATTAAGTACAAGTTGTAAATTACAAGAGATCTATTCCTTCAAAACAAAATATGCCTTCAAATCTTAACTTAAGCTATAGGCCATTTATCATATAAATACTACCCTATATAAAAAGGATCCCTTAAGGGATTTGACCTTGATATTTGTCCCTTTTTTTTTTGCTATTTACTTTGCTTAACACCTAGATGACAATCATAGTTAAACCTAACACGTGTTGACCATCTCTCAACTCTTTCCTTTTAAAATAGATTTTTTTTTACCTTTTTCAAATATACCATCTTCTTGACTGTTTCCTTTCCCTCGTTAAGTTTTTTCCTCCTCTTTCCCTTGATCTTTCCTTTGATCACCTCCTTGACTCTTTCCTTTCTGACGTCCATCAACCACTTCTTATCAATAGCACTTACAAGCTTTGTTCCCTTTTCTTTTGTACTACTTATCACTCCACTCAAAACCATGCTTTGAATCATAACTGCGTTGCCTAGGTCTTCCCGCTTGATCTGACCATCAAGGTAAAACTTTAATTTGTGATCAATGGTTGTAATTTTGTTATTTCTTTCTTTTCTTTCAATCTTTTTGGTGGTTATGTGGGTTTTTTTTTATTGTAAAAGTTTTCAATGCTAGATTCGTAAAGTCTTTGCTACCTTGCTGGCAACATGCTTGATGTTTAACAAGTTTGGCATAGATCCTTTATACTATGCGAATATTCACCTCACCACTATAATGCCAAGGTTAATGATTCTATTTTCTACACCATGATGCATGTTTGTGTTTTTTTATAGATTGGTTTGTGTTTTTTGTTTAATTATTGTTGCATGTTTGGTTTTTGTATGGGGAATGGATGGTGTAAAGTAAAAAAATGGGGAAGATAGTGGTTGCAAAAACCGATTATGATCGAACGATGTATATGCACTCAAAGCAAACAAGGATGATACTTAATTAACCCTTAATCTTCTGTGACTCCAGGAAGAAATCATTTTTTCCTCTTTTGATTTTTTTCTTTATATTTTATGAACCTTAAAGCAATTGAATTTTTATTATCATATTTGCTCTTTATGTGTGCATATAATATATATGGTCATTTCTATTTATCTATATGCAAACTCCAATCAAACTATTATGATGATAATAATTCTGATTTCTTTTTTGGAATGGACCTTAAATCTAAGCATTTGACATTTGCACTTAACCTTTTGAACTATTTATGTCAAGTTGAAATGTGAGATCCACAATACGTTTATGGTTTTGCTTCGATTATTGCTGTAAGTTGTTGTGCTATTTTGATTTTAAAGTAAGTTTGGTTTAGAATTTGTCTATGTTAAGTTGAATTATAAATTTCATAAAAATTATGGGGTAAATTCTAGTGATGGTGATTTTGTTTTTTTTTTTCTTTTTTGCTTACATGCATGTTTCTTTCTTTTTGTTCATCTACAATCAGCAGTCTTAACACTATAATGCCAATTATCTTATGTCAATAAATTTGGTGGCTTTATAAAAGTCTTTCTAGAGTTGAACAACCTTCCAAGCCATGGCCTATAATTTATGGCTACATGGGTGGACTTGTAAGCTTTCTTTATCAATTTGGCATTACTTGAAATGTGAGACAAATATTGTTTAAAATTTCTATTTAATGTTTCATTTTGAAAAGCTAAAGTTTAGTTTTTTAGTTCTGATTGAATTTTAGTTCTGCTTCAACCTTGAAATTGCTTCCATGTTTGTTTTCTTCTCAATATTTGGTGCCTTAGGTGTTGGAATTGGAAACTTTGAGAAGATTTGGCCATTGCACACCAACTTAAAGCCAACAAATTCAACTTGGTTAAAAATTGAAAATCTTTTGTTTGTAGTTACTTAGCCATAATTCAAATTTTTGCTTTATTCTCAGTACCAAAAAAGCTTATCTATAATTTTTTTAGTTTTAATGGAATTTAATGATTTTAATGTGATATAGGACAACCTAATTAGAATAGGATACAACTATATGGGGGATACAACATTGTTGACGAAAACTGATAATGAATCAACCATTGATTTAACTAATTTGCTGATGAAATTGTTTAATACAGTTGAAATCTTCTAGAAAAATCCTTTGTATATTACGTTAGAGTCTTATGGAGGAAAATTTGTAGTCATTTTCCGATTATCATTTCTAAAATTTATTGAAGTTGGAAAATTAAAGCTAAAACTTGGAGGTAAACAACTGCTTGAGGAAATGCTTGACTTTGCGTTTTTTTAGTGAAAAGAAAGACTTTGTTTTGTATAGAAAATTGAATTTCCTACTACGTATTGATGTGCATTTGAAGTTTTGGACTATAAGAGTTGTCTTGGGAGATAGTTGAATCTCCCAAAAGGATTTTGTAGTAAGTAGCTTCATTTAAATTGTTAAATCCATAATGTATTCGACCTGGCAATGAATTTTGAATTGAATGCCTTCATTGGTATTAG
This sequence comes from Durio zibethinus, assembly GCF_047325235.1. Lineage (NCBI taxonomy): Eukaryota > Viridiplantae > Streptophyta > Magnoliopsida > Malvales > Malvaceae > Durio > Durio zibethinus. The sequence goes on along the minus strand of NC_143180.1, from coordinate 10,520,770 downwards.
CTTAAGATTTTCTTCAATCTAGATGCTAGAGTTTTCTTTGAGGCCTTTTCTTAAGAATGTTTCACAACTAGACAAAAATGGTTTAGAAAAATCAAACAAGTCTAGAGATTTTCTTTTTGCAAGAATCAAATGTTTGTAATTAAATGTATATGTTATCTAATAAAATCCCATTTGGAAAATCAATTGTAACAAATCATGAACTCAAGTTGTTAGTTCTTGGTTATTGTAGGAAAAAGAAGCTAAATTGAAGTCACAAAAAGCTTAAGAGTTAGGAAAAGCATAAATGGCTGCAACAATTGCAAATGTGAAAAGCAACACAGATTAAAAAAATGGCTGAAGCAAATCTTCATGTAAGCTATCTCTCGTTGGAGTTTTTGTTAGTGTAAAACCAAAAAAAAAAAAAAACTACTACCTTTTAGGATGAAAAAACGAACTAAAAAAATGTTTTTCATTGATAATTGGTAAAATATGGAACAAGGAAGTTTAAAAGTTGTGCTACTAGATTTTTCTCATATGATGGATTGGAAATAAAAACCCGTGGCTCTTACTTTGGGTCATTAAAGAAGTTTAATTGGTACTACTTTTTTTTTTTTTGGAGAAAGAAATGAAAGCTAAGAAAGTTTCTGATATATTCTTAGGTTTGTAATGTACCAAATCAAACATAAATAATTATTTGAAGATGAATGAGTATGATTTTAGTTAACAAAAAACCTTCTAAATTGGAAACTATTTATATTTATGACTTATAAACAATAATTGTAAATGCATTTCTCAATTTACTATTTGTTAGTTGTTCAGATGAATATGATATTAGAGCAATAAACATGTGTTATTATGCTTCATATATGCTTGAGTGCAACTCAAAGATGGTGAATATATTGAAACAACAAATACTTGGATTCAATTTGTGTCAGTAATTGATGCCTATAGAAATTCGGTGGTATGGCATTAAATTGTCCTTATTTATTTATAGTAAGTACATTATGACTTTGCAATCAAGTTTTAAGACATCATTATTTCTTCAAACATCAGAGGGATAACTCAGTGATTATAGAAGTTACCTAAAATTAAATTATATAGTTGCAAATGTCTGATTGTCAATTATCCTCTATATTCTTTTTCGGTTGGTGTTTGCATAGTTTACATGGTTACTATAGGACAATCATGGAAGAAGTTCCATGACACTGTCTATAGCAACAGCTGTAAATAGATAAAAACAAACATATTTCATTATGATTTTTGCCTCTATTCACTTTGTGCTATTTCACCTTCCCAACTTCAATTCCATTGCTATGTCTCATTGGTAGTTGCAGTCATGTCCTTAAGGTATTAAATCCTTTCATATAAATAAAGTGGCTAATATTATGTTAATGCAAGATTTGGTGATTTTCTTGACATACAGTTACTCTACGATTGCGATGAGAGCTTCAATAGCAAAAGGGTATTCAGCTAAATGTGCAATATGGCTACAAAGCTAATACTATAACAGAAACAGTTGTTGACTTCTTCAGTGCCTTAAAAGATGTTGTTTTTGCCTATGCTGGGTGCAATGTGGTCTTGGAGATAGAAGCTACAATTCCATCTACACCTAAAAAGCCATCAAAGAGACCCATGCCAAAGGTGTAATAGTTGGCTATATAGTTATGGCCCTGTGCTATTTCCCTGTTGCTTTAATTGGGTATTGGATATTTGACAACGTTGTTCAATGCAACTTCATCATTTTATTGGAGAAACCAAAATGGCTTATTGCAATGGCTAACATGTTTGTTGTTGTTCAAGTTATTGAATGCTAGGGTTTGCATCAATCGATATATTTTTAAGTAAAAAAGTAGTAGTAATAGTTTTATACAATCAATGCCATATTTTAAAACATTTTTAGCCAATATTATCATTATTTCTTTTTGTTTAATTTGAGATATGTTATTTGTCATTGAAAAACATATCATATATTATATATATGACTTATTTACCTTTTACTGAAGGTTGAGAAATTTTTTTAAAACTTTTAATTTGTAACAATTGATGATTCTACTAGGCAAACTCATTCAACATTTTATATTTTTGTACATGCTGATATCTTGATATCTGAATCATTCATCAAAGCCTATACTAAAGTGAAAACTTACTATATTGAAATATGTTATCTAATATTTTTATCAGTTTTTTATTCATTTTATCATCTATGGATTTTAATGTACCTTACAATTTAGAAGCTAAAGATAAAAATGTACCTTAAAAGGTGGAAAAGATGAGTTTATTATACTTAGTCAAAGAATATTTTTCTACGTAGCTTTACAACTCATCTAGTTTTGTAATAGTTGTTTGAAGAAGTCTTTGTCTTTACTTTTTTAATTTTTGTCTGCAATTCTTCTAGAATTAGCAATTAACAATGTTAAATTAGTATTAAATGATTACTTTATGTTATGTTAGCTTTCTAGGTGAGATTGGATTTCTCCAAATTCTTCCCAAACAATGATTTCAAAATAATTGAATAGAAAATTAAAATCATTATCACAATATGATGCAAATGACAATAATTTATATATCTAAAAGTAAATATAATCAACAATGAAAATAAAGAGATAGGGATAAAAAAATCAAACACAAAGATTTATAAAAGTTCGGTCCTTCTCTACAAGGCACTTACATCTTCTCTTCTTGTTGTCTACATCAAGGCTTCAATCCATTAATTGAAGAAAAACTCTTACAAGATACAAACATATCTTGTACTAAATCCATATCTTTTTTTTAAGGTTTAGATAACAACTTCTACCCTTACAATATCAAGAGGATACCTCACCTTTTGCTTATAAGATAAGCCAAATAATTTTTGCAAACTAAAATACCTCTCAAGGTTGAGTGTTTGCCTAATTAAGTACAAAAAAATTTAATGAATGAACAACACAGTATAGCTTGGATGCAACAAATACAAAAAATAAGATTTTAAAGCTCTAACAACTCTTGATTTTTTAAGAAAAGGAAAATATAACTTGTTTGTTCTTACTCTCTTAATTCATCAACTTTCTTGGTATGTTGAAGTGCCTAATTTATAAAGAAATTGAAGAATTAATCGTTGGGGATGGTTTGGAAGAAGAAATGCTCGTTGGAAGCTAAAAAAAAAAAAAACTAGTTGTTGAAATGTTTTTGAGCATAGAGGATCGATTCCTTTTTGGTACCAATCGATCCCTTTTTTAAGTGATCAATCCTCTAGTTTGGGTGATCAATCCCTTTTCAAACCTGGAGCAAAATTTTTATTTTGGATAAAAAACCAATCGATCCTTTTTTTAGGGGATTGATCCTGTCTAGTAAGGTGGTTGTCTCCTATTTTGCACTCTACTCACGTACTTAATCATATCTTGAGTTATACAAATCCAAATTAAAAACCATTTAAAGATTTAGAAACTAGACTTAAAGGACTTGCTATCCATATAAAATTCATTATCTAATTCATTGTATACAAATTATAGTGAATTTTCAAATCTACTCTTTGTGCAGTTTTTAGACAACTATAAAGTGTCTAGTAAAAATTTAAAATTTTTTCTCAAAAAATTTGAATTTTGATTTTGTTTGCTCCACTAGAAAGTAAACTCAAAGAACTTTCTAACCATATGAAATTTAAATATTAAAACTTTGTGAATTAATACAGAAAAATAAAAGAAATTCAATGTTGAAAAACTTTATTGTTGTAAAATAATTTTTTTAAGTTAATTTATTTCTTAAAATTAATATTCTCAAAATTGCATTAAGTCTAAAATAAATAAGTTTACTTTAAAAACAACAATTGGACGTTCATTTAAGCTCAAATAAATAATATTTAAAGATATATTTGGTTTGAGAAATATAAACACAAAGAAAAGTTTGTTTACACTTTGAAAAACATATTATTTATTTTAGTGTTAAAATATAAAACTTAAGAACGTATACTAAATAAATCTTTTTCAAAATCTTGATCAAACTTATTTAGCTTAATGTTTTGTCATCTTAAAATAAGGATCAATTCAAGGCTAACATGTTCACTACACATATTTGTTTAAGTTTAAACTTAATCAAATACTAATTCTGGAACAAATCAGGCAAAGCCGGGTAGCCATCACTACTTAAACATTAAATAGCACAATGGTGACTCTAAAGCTAAAGTTTTTAATGTATGAATATCAATCCTTTTAGGTTGTATAGATATAACAAGCACAAGGAAGACATATTCAACATTCATATACAATTAATAAGTTTTTACCACAAAAGGATAAATATGTCAACACGAATATAGACAATGATCATTATTGACTTAAGTTAAAAGAATAAGCACCATAAGTAAAGCTATATTAACTTAAGTCAAGTTTAAAACATATAATTTTAGACATAAGTTTCAAAGTCAAGTTGAACAAATTAATCATAAAAACATACTTGATCAAGACTATAGGTGAAACAATAATTAATGTATATTTCATTAAACTCAAGAAGTTCATCATACATAAATTCACAAGCATGAGCCAAAGATTTAATTTTAAACAAATATTTAAGCACAGGATAACATATATTTCAAGACTATTTTTAAGACCAAGCATTTTATTACTCAAAATTTCATCAAGAATAATTTTATACATTTAATTACACAATGAGTTAAGAGACAATTGCAATACATCACAAGTTTGGGAAATTATAAATTTCAAGTATTAAGGCAAATTCCTGCTTAAAAAAATCATTATCACTAAGGTAGCATTTTAAAAAAATTATAAAATAAATATCCACAATGCATACATTTTTATACTAGCACAAAGAGGAGCAACTATAGACAACCCATTTTGTTTGGAAAATTTTTTAATACCAAAATGAACTTCAATCATGAATTGGGTCTTAATACAAAAATTTTGGGTCGAAGGATTAAAAACCCAAAAATTTCAATTTTGATTTTTAATTTTAATTTTAATTTTAATGTTATTTTGGTCAAAAAATAAAAAAGGTAAAAAAAAAAGAAGAAAAACTAGGAATTGGAATTCCTAAAAATCTTGGATTTGTTTGACTTTGGATCCAATCTCAGATTTTGGAATTTAACGATGGGTTAATTTTGGTAAGAGTTGGAAAAATGGAAGATTATGCAAGATTGAATCTTAGGAAAATTTTCTTAGATTCAGTGGAATTTAAAGTTTTCCAATCCGAGAGGGATTGAATACATATATAAAGAGCATTGATCTGAACACAAAGGGATGATTAGAGAAGAACCAAGCAATCAGTAACAATTAAGCAAAGAGCACAAACAATTCAAGTAATCAAAGGTTGGAGCTGTTGTGCCTGAAGCAATAATCACAACAATACAGAAGCAATAGACAACAATCAATAATCAAATATGCAAGAAAAATAAAGCACACCTAAATTTACGTGGAAAACCTTCCAATGTAGAGGAAAAAAACCACGGGCCACCAGAAAAATCTTCACTATCAAATAATAGTTATACAAAGTTCTTCTCTAGCTAAAACTAGAGCTAATCAACAACTAGAGAAACAATTGGAGAAATCTCACCAAATAAATGACTCAACAAATACACCCTGGATTTGTTCCTAGAGAGCTTCAAACCCGATCTTCACCGTTCAGAATGTAGAACTCTGAATCATAAATCTCCTGACAAGGTTCTAACTCAATCGGACCACGGATCGACTTCCGTTTAACCAACTCTCCCTTCTTCTTTTTCTCTCTCTGCTTTTCCTAGTTTTCCTTCTTTCTCTGCTTGGTTTTCGACACACACCTAAAACAACCCCACCTCTTTTTTATTAAGTAGCTAGGGCTCTGTGTAAAATAAAAGATCAAGGCCCATGGCCTTTACTTGGTTCAAAACCACTTACATGGGACTGGACCCCATTTTCCTAACAATCTCCCCCTTTAGCCCCATTAGGAGGAGATTCATCACCATAGCAGTTTCATTTGGAATTTACCTTGGCCAGGAAACTCATTCCGGCCAAGTTACTGCAAAGCTTAAGCTTTTCCCTAGGAAGTATCTTAGTTAACATATCTGCTACATTCTTATCAGTATGGACTTTCTTCAATAACATCTGCTATTCTTCAATCACTGAACGTAACCAATGATATCTAACATCAATGTGCTTTGTTCTAGTATGGTACATGATATTCTTACTCAAATCTAAAGTACTCTAGCTATCACAAAATACCACATACTCTTTCTGATTCAACCCCAATTCAAGAAGAAAATGTTTCATCCAAAGCACTTCTTTACATGCTTCGGTTGCTGCAATATACTCAGCCTCTGTAGTTGACAAAGCAATACACTTCTGCAACTTAGATTGCCAAGATACAGCTCCTCCTGTAAAAGTGAATAAATACCCTAAAGTAGATTTCCTACCATCAAGATCGCCTGCCATGTCAGCATCAGTAAACCCTTCTAGAACTGGTTGTGAAACTCCATAAGTCAAGCACATTTTTAAGGTACCCCTCAAATATCTAAAAATCCATTTCACTGCTTCCTAGTGAACCTTTCCTGGATTAGAAAGAAATCTGCTCACTACACCAACTGCATGAGCAATGTCAGGCCTTGTACAAACCATAAGATACATTAAAAAACCGACTGCAGAAGAATAAGGAATACTAGACATAGCTAGTTGCTCTTCCTTAGACACTGGACAAGATTTCTTACTTAGATGAAAATGGTTGGCAAGTGAACTGCTAACTGATTTAGCATATTGCATGTTGAATCTACCAAGCACTCGTTTAACATACTTTTCCTATGACAACCACAGCTTTCCAGCTCTCCTATCTTGGATAATATCCATACCAAGAATCTGCTTTGCTGGACCTAAATCCTTCATATCAAAGGACTTAGACAATTGTTCTTTCAACCTGCAAACCATACTAGCATCTTGTCCTACAATCAACATATCATCAACATATAATAATAGGATAATGAAGTTACTATTAGAAAATTGTTTAACATACACACAAGAATCCACTGCTGTTCTTTTATAGCTATGACTCACCATAAAAGAATCAAACTTCTTGTACCACTGTCGCGGAGCTTGTTTCAAGCCATACAAGTTTTTCTTCAATTTGTAAACTAAGTGCTCTTTCCCTTTCACTTCAAAACCCTCAGGCTGATTCATATAAATATCTTCCTACAAATCACCATGCAAAAATGCAATTTTAACATTAAGTTGCTCAAGTTCAAGATTCAAACTAGCTGCCAATCCCAGTACCACTCGAATAGAACTCATTTTTATAACTGGAGCAAAAATCTCATCAAAATCGATGCCTGGTTTTTGAGAAAAACCTTTTACTATCAATCGAGCTTTGTACCTCACTAGTTTGTCACCATCTTTTTTCAACTTGAACACCCATTTATTCTTTAATGGGCTCTTCCCTGTTGAAAGTTTAACAAGATCATAAGTACCATTCTTTCGCAATGACTCCATCTCTTCTTTCATTGCTTTTAACTAGTGCTCTCTATCCGAAGTAGCCTGCACATCTTGAAAGCTTTCTGGCTCTCCTTCACTGGTAATTAAAATAAAATCTGAACTTGGATACTTGGTAGATGGCCTACGCTCTCTAATAGATATCTTGGGCTGAGACTCTACATCATTTGATGCCGAAGGTAGCTCCCCCTGTTCAACACACTCAGGTAGAGAGGATTGCTCCCCCTGCTCAAAACTAATAGCATTTGGCTCATCACCAACTGTAGCTGGCTCATTCATATCCCCAAGTTCTGTTTCTTGCTCATTTTCACCATCTGTGGCTCTTTCCTATGAAATCCCTGTCGGTGTTGAAACATCACACTCAATAGTAACCTGTGTAGTCTTCTCATTTTTTTCAAAGTCTGCTATGATTTCTTTTTCATGAAAGACCACATCCCTGCTTCTGACTGTCTTTCTCTTTACTGGATCCCATACCCTGTAGCCAAATTCCTCATCACCATATCCTACAAACACATACTGTGTAGCTTTACTGTCAAGCTTTGATCTCTGCTCTTTCGACACATACATGAATGCTTTACACCCAAAAACTTTCAAGTGAGAGTATGAAGTATCTTTCCCTGTCCACACTCTTTCTGGAATGTCAAAGCCTAAAGAAACTGATGATGACTTGTTAAGTAAATAACAAGCTGTGTTGACTGCTTCACCCCAGAATGGCTTTGGTAATTTTGCCATCTTCAACATACATCTGACTTTTTCCATAATGGTGTGATTCATTCTTTCAGCTATACCATTATGCTGCGGTGTTCTAGGTTCTGTCCTCTCATGCCCGATCCCATGCTTTGAGCAATACTCTTCAAAGCCTTTAGATGTGTATTCCCCACCATTATCAATTCGAATACACTTCAAGGGTAACCCTGTCATCCTTTCAACCATGGCATGAAATTTTTAAAAATACTGTAGTACTTGACTTTTGTATTTCAATATATACACCCTAGTCTTACGTGAAGCATCATTAATAAAAGTAACAAAATATCTGCTACCACCTAATAACTCAACTTCAATGGGACCACATACATCAGAATAAATTAATTCCAATCTATTTTCTTTTCTCTGAGAACTTTTATGAAAAGAAACTCTATGATGCTTACCAAACAAATAATAATCACATGAATCGAGAGACATACCTTTGGTCAAGGGAATGAGAGACTGCCTTGCCAAAACCTGTAACCCTTTTTCACTCATGTGTGCCAGCCTCCTGTGCCATAAGTTTGCTGAAGCATCATTTTCAACGGTATTTACCTGGTTACCGTTCAATTGCATCCATGTCTTATACATTGTGCAGCATAGTTTTCCCTTTGCAACTACCATAAATCCTTTGAGAAGCTTCAATTGTCCATTCTTTTGTCGACTTTCATATCCCTCCTTATCAAGGACATTAATAGCAAGCAAGTTCATTCTCATATCTGGAATGTGTCTGACATCCCTCAAAGTCAACATGCAGCCTGTACTAGTTTGTACAACAATATCACCAATCCTAACAATTTACGATACACTCTTGTTTCCCATCTTGGTACAACCAAAGTCTCCTACTTTGTAAGTTGTAAACAACTCTCTCTTAGGAACACAATGATATGCCGCTCCTATGTCAACTATCCACTCAATGCCGAGATCACTAACATGATTACAATCACCATGTGTACAAATCAAAGTAACTGAATCACTATCTGAATTCACTACTGTAACATTGCCATCATCTGAACTTTTGCCTTTCTCATTTTTTCGCTTTTACTTTAAGATTCTATAGTTTCGTTTTATATGACCCACCTTATCACAATGGAAACACTTCACTTTACCTCTAGACTTGGATCTATGTTTAGACTTACCACGACCTTTTGAGTCCTGACCTCTGTCGATGTTTCTACCCATGTTCTCTGTGACTAGAGCTTGATTCTCAAGGTCTACATCTTTTCGCCTTGCTTTTTCATTAAGCATACTATCTTTTACCATCTCCAATGTCACCTTATAATCAGGAGCTAAATTAAGAACAGTCACAACTAGAGTATTCCAGCTGTCTGGCAATGAACCCAAAAGAAATAACGCCTTTATTTCATCATCCATCTTAAGCTCCATAGTAGTCATCCGATTAAATATATCTTAAAAATCACTCAAGTGCTCTGTAACAGATCGTCCATCCCTGTACTGTAAAGTTGTAATCTTTTTAACAAGCATAACTTTATTCATACCTATTTTTCTCTCATACAATGCTACCAATTTTTCCCAAACAATGTGAGCATCTGACTCCTGCGCTACATGATGGAACACGCTGATATCAACCCATTTTTTTATTGTAACCAGCGTCTTTCTACCTAGCTTCTTCCAGCTTTCATCTTTCATATCTACTGGTTTAGCCGAATCACCCAATACTGGTTCATACAAATCTTTGCAGTATAGATGATCCTCCATCATAGGCTTCCAAATTGAATAATTCGATGCTGTCAATTTTATCATGGAACCTGTATCACCCTCCATGATCTCAAACAGAATTTACTTCTATCCTGGGTTGCTTCTGTATCGATGTCTCAAAATAACCCTCGCTCTGATACCACTTATTGCGCCTGAAGCAATAATCACAACAATACAAAAGCAATAGACAACAATCAATAATCAAATACGCAGGAAAAATAAAGCACACCAAGATTTACGTGAAAAACCCTCCAGTGTAGAGGAAAAAAACCATGGGCCACCAGAAAAATCTTCACTATCAAATAATAGTTATACAAAGTTCTTCTCTAGCTAAAAATAGAGCTAATCAACAACTAGAGAAACAATTGGAGAAATCTCACCAAATAAGTGACTCAACAAATACACCATGGATTTGTTCCTAGAGAGCTTTAAACCCGATCTTCACCGTTCAGAATGTAAAACTCTGAATCATAAACCTCCTGACAAGGTTCTAACTCAATCGGACCACGGATCGACTTCCGTTTAACTAACTCTCCCTTCTCTTTTTTCTTTCTCTACTTTTCCTGGCTTTTCTTCTTTCTCTGCTTGGTTTTCGACACACATCTAAAACAACCCCACCTCTTTTTTATTAAGTAGCTAGGGCTCTATGTAAAATAAAAGATCAAGGCCCATGGCCTTTACTTGGTCCAAAATCACTTACATGGGACTGGACCCCATTTTCTTAATAGGAGCATTCAATAGTAAGCAAGAAGCTCAATTTCTAGAATCAACTAGCAAACAAAAACAAAGAATTCTCGACCAAAGAAGCAATAACAAGCTGGAAGCAATTAACAATTGAGGCAAAAACAAACAGTAATAAAGTTCCAAAAAATACATTCGGCCAGCAGTGAGCCTCAACACAAAGGTAATACAACAATCAGAAAAATCAACAATTGGCCTCACAAAAGAAAAATCATCAATCACAAAGTCTCAAGACCAAAAATGTAGAAGCAATTCATAAAACAAACCTAATTTGACAACTAACGAAGTAGTCATAATCCAAAAGCCTTTTCATTAACCTAGAAAATCTCACCAAACTGAGAGCTTCAACCCATTAAACCTAAAAGCAAACTTGAACCTTACACCTGACCAACCTAGAAAAGACCCATACCCAACCACACATACCCAATTCAGAAACAGAGCTAAAGATCACTTGAAGCAATCGCAAACAGGGATAAAAACAAAGGTAAACACTAGTTTCTAGGATCTTATTGGGTTTGAAATGAAAAGAAAAGATAAAGATGAAGCAAATTGGAAAAGAGTTTCTTTCTGGGTTTGGCATCCGACAAGCAGTGGAACTCGATGAAACATGATAGTGAAACTCAGTGGATTTTAGGGTTTGAACAGCTGTTGATTACTTTAGCTTGGCTATGTTTGAAAAGAAAAAAGAAGGGAAAGACCAAGTTTGGTAGAAAGAGCTCAACAATGGAGAAAAAAAAAGGTGAAAATGGATTTTGGCTTTTAACCAAAAGGCAAAATGATACCCTTTTCATACAAAAAAGATTTTTCCTTGACCTTTATGCTATTTTACTAGAAACCCAACCCAAATTCACAATTCCTGATCCAACCACCTATTTGACTGTTGTAGGTTTTTGCTTTTTTTGTTTTATTTTTTATTTTGATTTTGTTTTGATTTTGGTTTTTTTATTATTATTTAATTGTGTGATTGAAATAATGTGATAAGGAAAAGGCAATGAAAAAAAAAAACTTTGAAAAATATATTTGCATGATTATTTTTATGGTTGCATAATTAATTATTTGCATGGTTAGTTTTTATTTCCATGATTATGATTAATTATTATTTACATGATAATTATTGCATGATATTTTATATTATTGCATGATAATACTATTGTAGGATAATTTTTTATGATATTTTATATTATTACATGATATTTTTACATGATTTATTATATATTTTGCATGGTTGCTTGACTTATAATATTTTTTATAGAATTTTTGTATAAGCCTATTGTGTAAATAAATTAAAGGATTGGAATTGATTAATTTGCATGACAAAAAATCATCTTTGATTAAGGCTTTAAATAAGATAACATGTGACTAATGCGGTACCAAATTTAGGCGTAATGGATTACTAAAACCTTCCCTGCACATAATTGACTCCTGAACTTAATTCTGTTAATGTAAACCAAAACCCATTGTTTTTAGAGATTTTTAGTTTATGTTTAGCATAACCTTAAAAGGAATAAATTCACTTAGGTGGCCAATCACACATAGATAAAAAAGATTAGTGGCGACTCCATAATTTTTGTGTTTAATGGGTAGGTTCTCGAATTTAAATGTTATGATGTTAAAAATAATGCAAATGTTTGAGGGAAATGTTAAGTGTAGGTGGTAGAATGCTTCATTAGTACAAGGAGTTTAGCAAGGGAGCTATGTTGTTAAGGACTAATTAGATAAATAGGATTGATAAGACCATTCATCTTAAATGTAATGTGAAGTCTTTTCAAGTCAAAGTTATTGAAATAGGTGAAAAATTTATCTTGCTATTTCACTGCTACTACAAGAGCTACAAAGATAGTGAGATAGGCAATGTTTTGAACTACTAGGTTAAGAATGGTTATGGCAACAGTTCTAATAACATGGAAAAGGAACAATTGCAAGACTCCATGGTTGAAGATGCCAAAGATGGTGCAATGAATGTAGCTGATGATGTTGTCGTATTGTAGAATCCAACAATTTGATCTTGGAACTTGATAGTAGTGTAAAATAGGCTCAAGGCTTACAACTTGAATCATGGAGGGCTAGGTGAAGAATTATTTTTAGGACTTAAGATAGGAAAAGGAAGGCTCAAGGCTAATATTTTAGTTTTTACTGAAATAGTCAAGGATAGTATAGATGATTACAGGTTGGACACGAAAAGTATAATTGAAAAGTCTATGAGTACACTAGGTTTAAATAATAATTTTGACAATAATAGAGTGATTGGGCCTATGAATGATGGTGGGCTTGCTGTAAAGGAACAAAGTTTTATTAAAAGACCCACTACCAATGTCATAGGTGGATTTTCAAAGGTCCAAAATCAAGAAAAGGGTGTGGGCTACATTTTGATTTCCTCTGAGCCTGTTGGTGATGGGTGTAAAATAAATAGATGCAAGCAAAAACCCATTCATAATGGGGGTTAACTTTGCTAAAAGGGGTAGGGCTTGGGAAAAATCATAGAAGGAAAGACAAGAAAAATAAAAGCCTAGAGGATATCGAAGAAGAGATTTTACTAAGATCATGTAGAGGTGAGAAAAAATGAAAGAAAGAGAGGATTAAAGAGGCTTTGATAAGTCATAAGAACAACAATTGTATGATTACAAATGACTTGCTATCAAATGGAGATTTTCAAAACAGGCATAGAGTGTTAGACGAGACATGGCAAAAGTAACATAGGGAATAAGAAAGTTGTTAAGAGTTTAGCAAGCTGTGAAGAAGACATTGAGATCAGCAAATTGAGGGAACTTAAAGAACATGATCAACTATTGGACTGTTAACTTAGTACGGGTTGGGTGATATTGAACATTTAAGTTTTTTGATGTGTTTTCCATATTAGTAAGTTTTTTTTTTTTTTTTAGATGAGGATGTTATTATCACGGAACATTAGGGGTTTAGGTAGCTCTATAATGTGGAGAATTTTGAAGAAGTTGATAACAGATAATAAGGCTAACATGGCTTTTATTTAGAAGACTAAAATGGAAGACTTTTCAAATTGGGTAATTCAAAAGCTATGACCAGATAACAGTTGTGACTGCTACTTTACTAGGGCTTCTAGGAATTCTAAAATAAGGATGAGGTTAAGAAGAATGACTTGATCTCTATAGGAATTTGATGTTTATGATTGGGTTTTGTGTTAGAATTGATTTTAGTTATGTCATTTACAATGTTCATGCTTATTGTGATGTTAAAGGAAGGAAAAGCTTTTGGCCTGAAATTACTGAATGTGTCAATTTGATTAAAGGTGATTGGTGTATTGTAGGAGATTTCAAATCGATTGATTGAAAGAGGAAAGGATGGGATGTGTTAATGAAGGAAAATCTCTTGATGCAAGTGATCAATACAAATGCAAATTTTTGCCTTAGCAATGCAAATGTATTGCGATGATACAGGTGTAAAGACCTTCTTCATGATGTAAATATGAGGACGTAGATGTAAAAATCCTTACCATGATGGAAATGTACACTCTTTTTACATGATAAAGGATTTTTCATGAAAATGTAAATGCAAAATTTTTCATTTTTCAAATTTTGTTTTTATTGATTTCTTTTTAGCATTTCAATTTCCTTCTAAAATGGTCTTTTTTTCAATTTTCTCATGTCCTTTTCTTTATTCCTCCACCCATTTTTGCATGGTCTTTTCACTAATTTCTACCTTTTATTATTTTTCCATCATGTTTTTCTTGATTTTCTTTTCATTTTCAACACGCTTTCATGTAACAGGCAACACTCAATATGTAACATGTGTTTAGACATAACAAGAAGACACACCACTATACTTAAGAATTTTTTTTCTTTTTTTTTTTTCTTTCTCAACAACATTCATTATTCTTAAAAAGCCTTTTTCTTTCTTGAATACAAACTAGTCTAAAGGTCCTCATTGTTCAATGATTTTCTTTTACCAAACATGAATTCCTTAATTTTTTCACAAAAAGTGTGACTGGTTATTCAACAATTTCTCAAAAATGGTAAATTAAAATTTATCCCACATAATTAAATTTCTTAGTCAAAGACAATGAAATATCTAAACAAATGTGACTTTAGGAGTCCTTTGAAAGTTGGCATTCCCTATTAGAAATGGAAAAGGTGAAAATTTTCTTTCCAATAGATTGGATGATTCAATATGTGAGGGTTTTAGTTCAATCAAAAAGGGTTTCATCACCTAAAAGAGATAAAAGAAAAGGTGTATATTTTTCACTGTAGGCTTACAAATGGGATATAAGTTTGTCTAAAGCATGAATCCCTTGAAAATTAAACACGTATGACACTTTTTTTAGCATTCAGATATGACATTTTGATAGATGTCAGGGTCAGCTATGGTGGGCTCAAAGTTTTGGAAGGTCATTTAAAGATAAGGAAAGAAGGCTTAAATTTTTCAAAATCAATTCCTCTTTATGCATCTCAAACTTTTGGCACCTTCATATCTTTAGATCTTTCAAAAAGGTTTGGCTTGCTATTAGTTAGTATCAAGAATAACTTTGAGGCTTTCAAGATTTGCTCTAGACTGTTCATTTGTAGGGTTTTCACCCTTGAGCCACATTTATCATTCATCATTCATTTTTTTTGCTCTTTTTTTCTTTTTTTTTCTTTTTTTGATTATCTACACCATGCACTTAAGAATTCAAACTTATCCAAAATAAATTAATTAGTAAAGGAAGGTAAAAATGGTTCACAGGTTTTATGGTAATTCCTCAAAGAAGCTCTTCAACTTTAAGCATCCATACTTGATCAAATATGGACTTTTCTAAGGATTGAACATAGGCCAAGGCTCAAGGTTGCCAAAGAAAAGGATAAATAGGCCCAAAATAAGTGTTTAAAGATAGCTTGAAAAAATGATCATTCTTTCATTTGAAAGATTCATTTTGAGGCATTTATCCTTTCATTTTCAAGTGTTTTTCACTTAATCATTCATTTCTTCTTCTTTTGCTAATGATTGACCTAAAACAAATATCCCCTCTTAAAATATAATGCCTATATAATGTATGCAACAAAGTTAAAGACTATACAAATAAAAATGAATCAATAATCCAAAACAAATAGATAATACTAATAATATAACAACCATATAATACAACAGAATATACACAGTGTCCTAACTTTTGATTATTTTCTAAAATGGCGACATGGCTTTACCTTAGGTAGGCTTCCTACGGCTTGTGATATAATAGATCATGATTTATTCATCTAAAGGTTCTCATATCATACCTTACATCATTATCCATTACAGACTAATAAGGCACACCAAACCTCACCCATTGCAAGCTACAAATGGAAAGGGTTCAACCTGAGTAAAAGTGTTTAACTAATAAATATGAAAGTTATCACCTCATGATAATGTTGCTACTTCACTTCCTCTTAATAAGAATAGAGCCCAAGTTTAAAACTTATGTATATAAGTGAATATGCAAAAATTTACAAAGTAGTATATCAATCTAAACAACATAAATGAATTACAAATAACAAAATCAAAATAAGATAATAACTAACATGCACTTTATTAATTTTTTTAAAACTTAAAATAAAGGGAATTAAATTAAATATCAAATAAAACCAATTAAATCCAAAACTATTTATAGCGCATGATTAAAGTTTTTGGCCTGACTCTCAAAATGTTCCCAGTGGAGTTGTTAAGCTATCATAATGTATTGGTCTAAAAACTCGATCTCTAGATATAAAAATTTAAAATCATGAAAACACAATGAGTTGTCACTAATCTTTTTTTTTAAGGCATGATTAGCCAAACAAAATTTTTTTTTAATAAAATAGTAAAATGGATTTAAAATTTATTAAAAAGATGCTTTCGATCTGTGAAAACAAGATTGAGATCAAGAGTCGGTTATGCATGAGGAAGGATTAGCACCCCTATAACACCCATAAAATTGGTATGAATTAATCATATGCTAACTATAGGTTTGGATAAATATGGTTTTCATTTAAGATTTAATAATAGTTTCCTTTTCTTAAAAAAAAGAGAAAAATAATTAAAAATCTTTATATAGGAATATTGTGAAAATCTTTAAATTAAAAAAATGTCTTATAATTCTTCAACATCTAGGCAAAATCCAAAAGTAATCATTTCCATTTGAGATTCACCACAAAATTCCTTTAAAAGTAAAAGCAACATTCTTTGCAAATGATAATTATTAGTAACTCTCCAACATCTAGGCAGAGTACTAAAAATTATCTTTCTCAAAATGCTATTTTAATTTTATTATATTAATTTTTTAAAACAAATTTTTCAAAGAACTTTTGATGCAGTAAAAATAAGAATGATATAATTAATATTAAACATCAATAATTAAAATAAATATAAATGCATAATGAATGCAAACATTAATCTAAAAATGAATTATAAGCAAATGATGATAAGATGAGAATTTAGAAATTGGGTTCTTAAATATAAAAAGATCACCTGAACTCTCCAACCTCTAGGTAGAGTTTAGGTGCGGCTATTTATATTTAAGATCTAATTTTATTTTTATTCTTTATCTAATTTTATTATTTTAAAACATGGAATTATGTGAAAATTATTAATGAAATAAATTTTCCTAAACACACTATCACTTAGGCAGCATTCGGGAATAAATTATTTCATGGGAAGTTTTCATACAAATCCTTAAATTTTATAATGGTTTCAGGGTTTTGGGTAGACTTATAGTTTCAAGGTTTTATTTAAGGTTTCAACTAAAGCTTCAAGGTTTAGTTTAGGATTTCAAGTTTCATTTAGGGTTATGCTGTAAAGGTTCTAATATTTTTTCATGCATAATTGACCCCTGAACCTAACACTATTTTCCTATAATAAAATATCTTTTTAATAAACTTTAAACTAGTTTTTATTGTTTTATTAGAAAAGATAAATTTTTAGGTGGCCAATCACACCTTTAAAAAAATTAGTGACAATTGCCTCTATTTTAAATTTAAAAAAAAATTCATTTAACGGTCCTCAAAACTTTTATAAACATAAACCAGCTTATTTTGTTGTAAAATTTATCTAATAAAAAACACAAAAAAAAGAAAATAAAAAAAACAAATAGGGGTGTTACGTGAATACCTCTAGTGACATTACTTCTAAAAAATTCATCTAATAAAAACAAACAAAAAAATGAAAAAAGTAAAAAACCCAATAAAAAAAATCACCATGTTATCAAATTGGGTCAAATTGAAACCCATTGAATACGAATGTTTTGCCATCTCTATCCATCATATCTTTTTGTTATAAAATTTATTTAATTAAAAAACAAAAAAAGTAAAAAAAAAAACCTAATTAGGGCATCGGTTTTTCACAAAATTTATCTAAATTAAAGTGAAAACCATCAAAAATATAAAAAAGTTGAAAAGCTAAAAAATAGAAAAAAAAATGACGTAAGGTGCTTGTAAGCACTAACCCAATATCATTATGTGAAAATTAGAACACCATACATTAATTGAAAAGATAAGGTATACTTGTTTGGGTAGTTATCATGAAATCGTGAAAGTGAAACGATCCTAAAAGTGGCTATAGTCTTCTCTTCGTTCTTCTCTCGTTAACAGTTTCTCAATTGATAGTTACCTAATATATGAAATGAAGAAGGGACTTTAGTCTTATATTTAAATAACCCGAGTAACCTCCCTATAAAGGTTTACTAGGCCAAAGGCCTATACAATTGCTATACCACACCAATCCAGTAAAATGTGCAAAGCCCATATTTAGATGATCACATTAAATTAATTGGGATCTCATGTTTGTCTTGTATTAAGACTAAATCCATCAGTCAATTTTATTAAATTAAAATCGTTAATTAATAGTAGCCTATTTATGGAAAATTCTAACATTCTTCCACTTGGTCAATATTAATTGGGTTGTTTGATTTTAAGAAAACTTAACTTAAAAACAAGACTCGAGGCTGATTTACTTTACTTTGATATGACTACAATTTTAGAAACAATTTAGCCCTCGAGATAACGTCTTAATGACCCTATCTAATAAAATTATCCAATATTGAATCATGGCAGCCAATATGCCCCTTATTGACATAAGACCAATCTATGGTTATAAATACCAAAAACTTTATTGATAATGGATCTCAGTGTGGTTGTGTAGCAGGAAAATAACACCTAAATGTGATCTTAATGTGTTATTTTCATTGTCAGTCCTTTTGCTGATATCTATAAACTTGCTAAGAAATCTTCATGGCATCTAGATGTGCCTGTATGTCTCTTCTTTATCCTTGAGGTTACTTATTGGTATCATTTATGAGACATACCTAGATGACATTAAAGTCATACTTAAATAGATACAAAGTCTTAAGATTTTGTAATTTGACATGTTAATATGAGATGTGCACATGCAATAATAAATGTATATATAAATTAACTATGATGTATATATAAAACAATTATGTCTACTTAAGTTGATGCTACCTCATGGACTTATTCATTTCAATCTATATATTTTAGGTAATTAGCAATCATACCCAATGCATTTATAATGGTTATTTAAAGAAACTCAAAACAATAATGGTTTCAAAAGCAAATTTATAATGCATCAATTGCCATAATCAACCCAAAACCTTAACAAGTTCTATTTTCCATACCTATAGATATCCATATTATGAGCTTAGTAATCCCATTATCTTTGCATAGAGAAAATATGTCATCATATAATCAAATCACAATAACTCCCACCAATCCAATGAATCACAAACATGATCCAATTAAACTTTGAATAATAATAAAAAGCATTTTAATAAATGGAGCCCTAACAAATTATGTATTGTCTACGTTTATGTCAAATGTGATAACCACTATTATTCTTAGATTTTCATGATGTCTCTTTAATAAACCACTTACAAATTACTAACATATCATGAACAAAATTTCATATTCATACATTCATTCAACATAAAATCTCAATGTTTTAACATGAGATCATTTTCAATAAATTTGGAATTCATTGAATTATCAATCTTTTCTATCTAAAGCATGTCTTAATCAATAACCTATTAACTCCCACTGACCTTAACACATATGATATCTCTAAAACAAAAACTTTAGGGCATCTATGAGTTCTTACTACTTTAAAATATATACAAAAAAACTCCCACTAATTTTCACTTCTTTTAAAAGAATAGTTTTGTAAAAAATGTCAAAACCTTTATATTATCATTCTTTAAAATAACTTTAAAAATTAGTTCATATATAATTCAAAACAAGGGAATTGAAACAAGAGAAGATTTTAAAATTCTTGTTTTCTCTAAAAATTAAATCAACAAAATTTGGGGATGATTATCAAGGAAGGAACTGAACCAATTAAAAACAAAATAAATAGTTTACTTATTTGCACATGACTTCATTTCTCAAAACTCTCACACGTGTGAGAAGTGTAAAACAATATTCTCCCCCTCATGTGTGAGTTCATCAAAAGAAAAAACTCATTGTCAACAAATGACAACAATATGCCCTATAAAATTGATAAGTGTTAGGTTTGATAATGGTAACCAAAATAATCAAACCAATATCTCAATTGAGAGTTAAACAACCAAAATAAATATTTATTAATAAAAAATTATATTTCAACAACTCTTAATTTTACTTTAAACAAATAAGATATCATAAAAGGTCTAAAACTTTCCTACATGGAAGCTAACCTTCTTGGCTATTATAAAACACTAAACAACAAATGTATGATTTGATAAATTAAAGTGATTAAAATTTATACATTTACTATGTTGAATAAAACATGCAAGAACTTATCACTCATGGCAGATATTAACTTATGATGACATCTTTCCTAACATATTAAAATTGAGTACAAGGGCCAATCAATGATTTAAGTAGATAAGACTTTAATTAAGTTAATATCTTTACTAGTTTTATCAAAACAATCAAGGTGCCCTATCATAAATTTAATCTTGGACATTTTTTTAAAGAAAATATATCATAACTTTGTGTGATCACATTTTAAAATAATGAAAAATGCAAAGACTTCCAAAATTATATCCCCTTTAGATAGATAAATTCTCTTGGTTTATGTATATTTTCACTTCATAAAATGTTTCACAATTATCTCTAAATTATAAACATATAATCACCAATTTTAGGCAAGTAATCACATGTAGTAACTCAGAGACAATCCATAACAACATAAGAAATTTCATTATTATTATAGTTCTTGTGTTTGTTTTTACCAATGATCATTCTAAGCAAGATACTAATCTAAATGTACCTCTATAGATCACTAAAAAATCAAAACTTAGAATGCCCATTATCATTTTATACACCTTGAAAATTTCAAGTCATGCCCATAATTACCTTTTCAATCAATATAAATACTTAGCATGTCATACTACCAAGTAAATTATCTTAACAATTAATAATACTTTATTATGACATTTCAATCTTTCAAACATGACTACAAGAAATTTCAAAATAAAAAATTTGATTGGCCACGAAGAATATCTTCCAATGCAAATACTTTATATATGAGATTAATCAAAATCTATAATTTTCATACCATAAATCTCAATATATAGTATATGATGAATGTCAACAATTCATTTTTTTTCTGTACAAACATATACAAACAATGATTATGGTATAAACCAATCTCATGTTCATGTAAAGAATATAATATTTTCAATATTACCAAATATGAGTTGTGACAAAAAACATTAAGGCTAATTAACCTAGCAAGCTGTAACAATATCACATTCAGTCAAAACTTTTAATATATTGAAAATTGCAAAACTAATTTTGTCTACTTTTATAGACTGGAACTTTTATTCATATCTATTTGCTTTCACAACTCATTTATTTTTTATTATCCAAGATCTTTATAGTAATGTTTACCAAATTTCATGATATCTAAAACGTGCTCCAAATACTTGCTAAAAAATAACCTTGTTGCTCTCTTAACATATTATAATATTAATATTATAAAACAATTAATATCTTATGAGAGCATATTTGATTTAGTAAGTATTTTGTAAAAGCAAAAGATTTTAAAAGCTAGTCTGACAATTTATGTGAAATAAATTCACTATGCAATTATAACACATGTTATTTCTCATAATATAATTGCATAATTTTTAACAACAATACTTTCCCACTACTGTAGTAGATTAGCATGACATCTGATGTCTTTCATAAATCATTATAACCAATAATACTGTTTCATATATTCATGAAAAATAAGAGTTTCAAAAATATATATCACATTATGCACTTTATCAGGCTTTAAACTTAATGTGTAAAATTCCAAATCATAATTATGTTATATATTAAACTAAAACATTATAAGTATACTAAACTTATTTATCACACGTAACACATGCTCTCAAAATAACCAAACTTAATTTCACACGTCACATGTTGCATAAGCATGATCTTTCATAAAATCACTTTATCAAACGATGATAAATTGAAACAAAATAATATAACAAACTTATTGATTATGCATGTGACAATCATTCTCATGGATTCATATGACTAGATAATATTTAAGGGATTCACAAATTGTCTTAGGTAAAAGATTTTTATAATCACAAAATGCAACATTATAAAAATTGGACAATAATCAACAAAATGTTTAATACTTAATGATTATGTCCAAGAAAATACCCATGACTTAATTAGACTCTAAATCACTTTTATCACTTTGAATTAGAGAAACTTAATTTTTATCACCAAATCAACTTTAATACTCAAGACAAAAGAATGCAATTTTTCTCATATGAGCAACAATCCATACATATAGCACTAGCCCATGATGTGTTATTTGTAATTAAATTGAAAAGTCCAAGTGCATAATCGCAAACTCCTCTTTGGGCAGAGAATGTGACATGCAATTAGACACTTTCATGATTACTCATCCCTTTCATGATCTTGTTTAAACCTTCATTATTGCTTAAACTACTAAATGCTTCAGCATGCTCAGGAAAATATCCTAATTTTTTGAAAGTCTATCCCTTTTGGGTAGACAAACCTTTTAGACCAGCATATTCTCAACTATGATGCTTCATGTCCACTCTAAATTACCAAGCATAATAACCTTTTTTGGTTAGGCGATTGTATAAGGTAATTTGAAAATACTCCTGTTCATGCACATGAAAAATCTTTCAAGTCTCAATGAGTGAGCCACTCTGGCAGCCAAACATTCACATTAACCAATTGTATATTTTCATACTGAGAAATTTAGATTGCTCATAACTTTATTTTGCATACTTAACTAAATGTATGCAATTTGATCACTCATCGTGAGATACTTAACCATGATGTATCTCTTTGGGTCATTAAATACTTAAAGAGTTGATCATTCTTGTGTGAGACACTAATAATTAATGTGTATCTCGATGGATCATTATAAATATGATATCTTCTTATAAGATAATTAAACCAAATGTGTTTCACTAGATCAAATTTAATTTATTGCATTCAAAATCCAAGTGTCTTGAAATTCATTAATAAATCAATATTAAATCCATAATTTATTCTTATGTATCATCCATCACAATATAAATTTCTCAAATTAATGATGAGACATAATGTCAACATAGTCATGGGAAAAAAATCAAGGTAATAATTTTAAACTCCAATTATCCATATAAATAATAATTCAATAATATCTAATAATCAAAAGAAATTATGTAATAAATTACCAATTTGATACTAGCTGTACTAAAACCTTGTAGAGTTTAAACCTAACTTGCCTTTCAAAATAGTGCATGTTGCATTTTAAATGGATATCAAAAAATTAATAAAAACAAAATTAACTAAATTTATTCAATTATATACATAACTTTAGGTTGAGAGTATGTAAATTTTAAACAATATATAGGGAGAGTACATACCTCCAATGGAATTACAACGTGCCCAAATATTTTATTATAAAAAAATAACAAAATTCATGTGCATAAAATATAAATAAATAGGCATAAAATTTCAGAATTAATACTACTCATGACTCGGCAATGTTCATCTTCTTCATCTATATGGTTTGACTCGACCCAAATGGGTCAAATTTGACTTGATTTGGATATATTTCTATTTTTTAAAGTCAATTTGATGCTTTCTTGTGTTTTTCATGAAATTAAAGGTTCTAAAACTCAATTAAGCTATTGTTTTATCAAACCCATGTGAAAAACCGCATCAAAAATTACAAAAACTACAAAAACAAGATCAATTGACCAAAAGAAACTTGATTGTTAAACCCGTATTTAACCTGTTTCAAGCTTTTTTTAAATTTTCATGGTTTCCTTTGATTTTTTTATGCAATTGAATCTTCCAAACTTTAAATAACATATATATTTACAAAGCCCATACTTCAAATTGCATCAAAACACCATGAATCAACATCAATTTGAGCCAAAGTTTTTAGATGGAAAACCCATAAATAACCCATTTATGGTTTCCTCTCAATTTATCAATGAAAACTCAAATTTTATGCAATTAAAACATATGTTTCAATCTTAAAACATATGGGTAACAATAATCAAGTGTCAATTTGGATTAAAACACAAAATATCAAGGTTTTAATAAAATCTTAAATTTGATTCAAATCTTCAATAAAAAATTTTAAACCTTGATGTTTCTCCCTATAAGATGACTTAAACCTTGATGTTTTCATGTAGAAGAGAACAAAAGCCCTAAATCAATTTTGGGAAAACAATATTAGAAAGTAGGATTGTGGCAATCTTAAGATTTTGCCTTAAACAAGTAATCCACCTAAAATCAATTAAATTAACATGAAATTAGGGTCCTAATTTCACACATCATACTCTGATACCACATGTAAGCAATAATCCAAGATCATTGTGTGAAAATTAGAACACCATACATCAATCGAAGAGATTAGGCATACCTATTTAAGTAGTTATCATGAAATTGCAAAAGAGAAACGATCCCTAAAGTGGCTATGGTCTTCCTCTTTGCTCTTCTCTTGTTAGCGGTTTCTCAATGAATAGTTATCGAATATATGAAATGAAAGGGGACCTTAGCCATATATTTAAATAACTCTAGTAACCTCCCCATTAAAGGTTTATTGGGTCAAAGACCTACACAACCGCCATACCACACCGACCTAGTAAGATGTGCATAATCCACATTTAAGTGATCATATTAAATTAATTAGGCTTTCATGTTTGTCTAGTATTAGAACTAAATCTATAAGCCGATTTTATTAAATTAAAATCACCAATTAGTAGTAGCTCACTTGTGGAAAATTCTAACAATGCCTCGTTGGCACCTTTAATAAGGATTAAACAAAAATAAAAATTAGTAAAATTTATATAATGAATGGATTACATCTTAATTATGCATAAATATGTTATTTTTATTAAATTAAGATATTAAATAATAATTTTATTAATATAATACATATATAAATAGAAAAGTAAATAAATATTTAAAAATATAATTTATATATATTTAGGGCAGGACGAAACACCTTAAACCCACCCCCAGCATGACTCTAATCTTAAAAAAGAAAAAACCTCAATCTCATCTCGATTTTTAAAAACTCACGCATATTCGGAATATAGGTTGTTTTGCGATACCTATATCCCATGCTTTTTTTTTTAATTTCAAAATTTATCCAATAAAAAAAGTTATAAACTTAAAAAAAAAAGAAAGAACAGAAGAAAAGGAAAAAAAAAGCCAAATAGCAATGGCACGTGAATTTATTAAATTAAGGTATTAAATAGTTATTATTAATATAATACAAATATATAATTAAAATAAATAATAAACATATACTTATATATGTTTGGATGGGGCGAAAAACCTTAAACTCACATCTAACCTGACTTTTATTTTCGAAAAATTTGATCCCAAATTAAAAAAGCACCCATTAGATCTAGACAAGTCAAAACCCATCAAATACAATCTCCGCACATAAAAAAGAATAAAAAAAGAAAATATACATTTTAATCAATAATTCAAATGGATCTTACACATAAAAATTTAAAAATATAAAAATACTGATTAAATATTAAAAAAAGGAAAAGGAAAAAATTAAATAAAAAAGAAAAAAAAGATAGAAACAAAAGAAATACATTGGAGTGTTATGTGGCACCCCATTAAACCTCTATACATATGCAAGATTTAAAGTATAGACAAAGAAATGATGGAAAAAAAAAAAGAAACCAAAATGAGAATGGTATGTGAATTTATAAAATTAAATTATTAAATAATAATTTTATTAATAGAATATATATACAAAATATAAAATTAAATTATTAATATATTATATATTTATATTGTGGATTAAAAAATAAAAAAGATAAAAAAAAAGATAAAAAAGAAACAAAAAAGAAACAAAAATCAAATCTCAATGTGATGAAGATACATTGGTAATGCCATTTTTAAAATTATCAACTAATAAAAGGAAAAAAATCAATAATATTAAATTGGCCTCATTTTAAAAAATTTTAAAATATAAAAAATATTTATTAATTATTAAAAAATGAAAAAAAGTAAAAAGTAAAAAGAAAAATAAAAAAGCGTATGATTTGACATGTTATATATATACATATATATATATATATTTGGTATCAAGTTGATCACACAAAAAAATTTAAAATCTTTAAAATATTTATTAAATAAATAAAAAATTAAAAAAAACCATGTCGCATGGGCTTGATATCAAGTGGATCTCAAAGAAAGATAAATTTAAAATCATTAAAAAATATTTATAAAAATTTCCAAAAAGAGAAAAATAATAATAAAAAGCTAAAAGCAAAAAAAAAAGATTGGTAAAAGGTGGCTCTAGCGTTAAAATATTAATTTTAAAGATATATAAATTTTTAAAAAATATTGTTGAAAAATAAAAAATTTTGAAATATTAAATATTAAAAAATAATTTTATTAATATAACACATATATCTAAATGATCAATTTTTTTTTTTACAAAATTTATATTATGGATTTAAAAAAAAAAACAAATGTAAAATGAATGACAACAAACAATAAAGGAAAAAAAATCAAATCTAGATGTAAAATCGACACTTTCGTAATATCCTATTCTTTAAAACTTATCAAATGAAAAAAGAAAATAAATGAGAAAAATAATTTTTTAATATATAATATCAAATGGGTCCAACATTGAAAATATGTAAAATATTAAAAATTTTATGAAATATTGAATGGAGAAAAAAGAAAAAATGAATTTAAAAATTTATAAAAAAAAGAAAAAGAGAAAAAAATGTAAATGACTTGACATGTGACATTCCATTAGTATCAAGTGAATCAAACAAAAAGAACTAAAAATCTTAACAAATATTTGTTAAATACATAAAAATGAAAAATAATAGAAAAAAATAAAATAGAAAAATAGAAAACACATAGTTACCTTTGGTCTCAAATGGATCTCACAAAGAAAAAAAAGAATTAAATAACTTGATACCTAAAATACACTTGTTATGAAATGGGTGAAACTTAAAATATATTTATTAAATATATTTGCCCCAATGTGATAATCATATCTACTATTCAAATCATAATTTCTTATTGATGGATTTGGGGTTGTTTTTAAAGGCATATGGGTGAGAAATTGGTGCTTTATTAGTAAAGGCAAGAGGTCAAGAATTAGGATTGAAATTCTCTTTTGATTATTGTTTGACCTTTTTAGCTTGCTTTCTGATTAGATTGCAAATTGAGTAACTGTTATTTGAGGACAAGGATTTGCATAAAAGCCTAATTGTTGCATAGGTTGGCAAAGATAAGGATTTTGGGAGAGGTTGTTTACAGAAGCTTAAGAAAGTGGGTATATGGAATAAGGTTGACATGGGGTGAAGCCTCCAGCCTGTTGCCCTTCATAAATCACAACTTGAGCATCTTCTTCCTTCTTCTTTGATGCATCATCTCTCTTTACATCATTTATACCACTTCTTTTAAGTTTGCTGTTCTTAATTGCATTTTCTATCATCTCCCTAGAAATCACCATATCTATAAAATTCTTAGTAGCATTTTCAATCATTTTTCATAATATGGAGCTTTAAAAGTATTGACAAATAGAATCGTGGTTTCTTTATCAGTGAGTGGTAGTTGAACTTGGGCAACAACGTCCCTTCACCTTTGAGCATATTCTTTAAAGCTTTCAGTGCCTTTCTTTTTCATGCTTTGTAAAGACAAACGATCTGGAGCTAAATCTATAATGTTTATTGTGTGATGAACACCCTTGCTAGTTCCTTCTAACCACAGATGCAAGACCTATCCAATTGGACATACCACCTTAAAGTAGATATAATAAGGCTATCTTAAAAAATATGGATAAGCTACTTTTCATCATGTGCATATCCGACCATCTTATGGCAGTACATAGTGACATGCATTATGAGGCATTCGGTTTGATAATGCTTTTCAAATTTAGAAACTTTAAAATTGGGTGGAATGACCACATTAGGAACTAAACATAGTTCAACAGCATTCATTAAACCATAAAAATCCATCCCTTCAATAACTTGAAGGCTTTATTCAATAAGATCCATTTTTTATTAAGATTCAAAGCCTTTCTTAGTTTAAATGATGTTTGTTTCAATGTCTCTTATTCTTTTGGATTATCTAGATTTTGAACTTGAGTTGAATAAAAAATAAGAGCTAAGTGAATAGGAGCAACAATTATAAGCATGTCAATATGCATGTAGGGGTAGCTTTTCGTAAATGACATTTGATATTAAGCCTCTTAAGATGTCTATTTGGAATATATGCCAAAGCCAGGTAGGTGTATTGAATCATCAATCTATTCAGCCACTATTTTTTCTTTGTTCAAATTCTTCAGTAATTCAGCCATATCTTTTAATTGCCTTTTCATCTCTTCTTATGCCCTTTCCATATTTTAAAAGTGAAGAGCTTGTTTTTTTGTCATAATTCTAGCTTGATACGGAGATTGACCTATCCTCGAACCTTTTTACCATAATTAAGATGATATATTACTAGATGCTAGGAATCATCCTAAATTGTTGAAAACATTCTTCTATATGCATGAATGAATAAATGAATGCACATATTGAATGTGATACACAACAATTCAATGATACATGAATGGATAAACAAATGCATTCACATAACAATTTAATGATGCATGGATTGACAAATGACTACATAAATGGATGCATGAGTTAATGTTTGTCTCATAATGATGCATGAATGAACAAATGACTGCATTGATGGATATATAAGTTAATGTTTGCCTCATAATGATGCATGACTGATGAATGCATACATTAAATGCTAGATACATAAAAATTCAATGATGCATGGATGAATAAATGTATGAATGCTGTATAACAACACATAAAATAGTGAATAAAACTCAAACTCTTTTAACTTTATCACAAAACTCATGCAAATGACACTATCAAAGTTCTTTCATGTGTTCTAACCTGGGTTACATTCTAACAATAGGTGGACATGGCTCTAACCTAGGATTGGTTTCTTAGGGTTAACCACATGTGGTTTAAGTTAAATCTAAAGGTTCCCAAATTCTTACATGCATTAAATGCTAGATACATAAAAATTCAATGATGCATGGATGAATAAATGTATGAATGTTGCATAACAACACATAAAAAAGTGAATAAAACTCAAACTCTTTTAACTTTATCACAAAACTCATGCAAATGACACTACCAAAGTTCTTTCATGTGTTCTAACTTGGGTTACATTCTAACAATGAGTGGACATGGCTCTAACCTAGGATTGGTTTCTTAGGGTTAACCACATGTGGTTTAAGTTAAATCTAAAGGTTCCCAAATTGTTTCTTACATCATTATCCTTTATAGACTAGTAAGGCACCCTAATCATCGCCCATCATATGCTACAAATGGAAAGGATTCAATTGAAGTGAGAGTGTTTCACTAGCCCGGGCAGAGATATAAAATCTCATTAGAGTGTAGGTACTTAACTCTCTCCTATGGGATACAGTTTAAGTGTAAAACTTATGTTATGTAGATGCAAGTGAATGGCAGAATAAGATACAATTATAAATAGACAAAACATTCAAAGAAAAATTCTTAATTTTAGACAAAACATTCAAAAAAAATTTTCTTAATTGTAACTTACACTTTGGATGACATGAGTTTATTGGCTTGACTCTTAACTATCCTTAGTAGAGTCGTCAAACTGTCATAACATATAGATCCATAGGCTTATTGCTAGAAAAAGAGTCGTCACCAATTTTTTTAATTAGGTGAGATTGACCACCTAACTGAATTTGTCCCATTTTACAAAGAAATCCTAAGTTTAACTCAAGTGTCTTTAAAAGAAAGATTTATGTCTATGAAACCAAGACTAGATTCAGGAGTTTGGTTACGTATGAGGAAGGTTATAGCACTACCACATCACCCACCCAAAAAATGGTACCAACTTGATTATGTGTTATCCAAGAGCCTAAAAAACTTACCAAACAATTTAAAATTAGAAATTATCCGTAAATTACTCTAATATGTTAGTAATAATTCAAGAACATTCCTTTACCTTAGGAGTATTCAAGGAGACTATTTTTCTTGCTTTAAAGATACTCCATTGTTAGATTCATTTAATTTTTGTAAAAAGCTTTTTATTTGTGATAACTAATATTTTTGTGGGAATCATGATATTGAAAATCTTTTCTAAATTCTCCAATATGTTAGTAAAATTTAAAAAGAATTTCTCACTTAAGAATTTACATAGAGATTGCTATTTACAATGATTCCATTATTGGAGATTCAAAATATAATTTTGTAAAAAAAACTCTTTATTTTCAGAAACATCTTTCAATATGTTGGTAAGATTTTCTGTAAGAAATTATCTTCCAATATGTTGGTAGGATTTTATGAAAATTATTTTTTTTTCTAAAAATTAATTTTTACTTAAAAATCATAAGGTTTTTCAATATATTGGTAAAATTTTATCTTAAAAATCAAATTGCCTTCCAATATGTTGGTAAGGCTTTATTGAAAACTATTTTTTCTCTTGAAATTTATTTTTTATAAAAAATTAATAAAGTTCTACAATATGTTAGTAAAACCTTATTTTAAAAATCAAATTGCCTTTTGATATGTTGGTAAGGCTTTTTGTTTTATTAAAACAATTTATTAAAAAATTGAATCTTCCAATATGTTTGTAAAATTCTTTTTATTTAAGCATTTTTTTGAGAAAATTTGAACTCTCCAATATATTGGTAAGGTTTTTCTTATTTTATTTAATAAATTATTTGTTTCCTTTTTTAAAAAAAAAATATTTACAAATAAATAAATGCATAAATAGTCAAATAAATAAAATAAATAAATAAATAGACACTTATGATAAAATACAAAGATAACTAGAACTTAAGAAAAAGACAAGTAAAAAAGTAAGTACCAAAGATTAAGCCACAATTATTTCCAAAGGATGTGGGCCTTTGTAATTGTGTTTCTTCTTAACTCATTTCCCCAACATAAAACTACCAAAAGAAAATCCTAATTATCTAAATCCAAAGCACCAAAAAATACTAAAAATACTTTTAATTTTTTTTTACTCTTTCTCTCTTGATTTTTCTGATTGATTCTTAATTGTTTCTAATTGATCCCAATGGGGTCTTTTTATAGGCTTCCAATCCAAATCACAATAAGAAAAGGTTTTCTTAGTTTCAATCTCCTAATAATGTCAATTTTAGATTTTTAATCTAGGTCTACCTCTCAAATCAATACATTCCCTTTTTCAATTAGAATACTAGACTTCAAACCAAATCAAACTTTTCCCCTTTTCTTTTTTTTTTTTTTTAAATCATAAATCAATTAATTAACAAAATAAATAATCCTAAACTAAACAAAATACTAAAATCTTAAAATTAAATTAAAAAAAACCTTGGATGAAATAAGGTGTCTATACTTTTTTTCCTTTTTTTTATGGCATTTCTTTTTCTATAACTATAGGATTTAACTATGTGGGGCTTTAATCACATCTAGCATTTTTCCCTTCTTTACTTATTTTCTTTCAAAGAAACCCTACAATATCCAAAACTTAAAGGAAATAAAAAGACCTCAGATGATAATATAAATCGATAAAACACTATGATGCACAATGTCCACTTATGCAATGCAAACATACAGACTTAACCTAAAAAAATTCATATTCCCAATGGTGCTCTTGAGATAACATTCAAAGTTACAGAAACAAAAGTTCCTTACTTGGCGTTTCAAATTTAGCATTATTTACCCATAATTCCACCACTATCAATCATCAAGATCACTAATCAATTTTTTAAACTTAATGGGATCTACATCAATCAAAGGTTAAACTATATCTTTGAAGGTAGTACAATCTTCTATGGAATGTCTTTTGACCATGGAATTCACACTTAGCATTGGGATCATACCACTTCAGATAAAAAAGATTTTTGGGTCTTGTAAGAACAACATAGATCATATGATTTTTGGCCAGTAAGGTGAAAAGCTCAGCGTAAGCTATTGGGAATGAATCATACATCTTAACTCTCTTTCTCTTATAGCTTTGTGAATGGTTGGGATTGAACATTTGTTCCATGACTATTTGTGGCAAAGAAACTGGAGCACACAAATAAAGTGGTTAAAGAAAATTACCGACCCGAGATGTCGTTTGGAAACAATATGGTTTCCATTGGGAATAGTCATTCACCAAATCTTCTTGTATCGTGATAAGATTTCTCTTAGTTCACCCTTCAACAATTGCCTTTTGAGCATATTTATTGAAAATATTCCTTGCCTTTCATTAAGAATTTCTAATTGGCATCCATAATTCTTTTTCTATATATCCCATCCTCGATTTTGCCTATAGTAAATTACAAATCAACAAATTTTGATGATGCATTACCAATCAACTTATTACAATAAAGAGAAGGAAGGGTATCCATAAATAAGGAATTCAGCTCCTAATTAGTTAAAAGTGGTTGAACTTGCAATACAACTTTTTTCCATCTAACATCATATTCTTTGTAGCTTTTATTGGGGCTCTTTCTCATGCTTTGAAGGGTTAATTGGTCTAGAGCCATCTCCAACATGTGCTGGTATTGCTTCAATAATGCTCGCAATAAATCCCTTCAAGTATGAATTTGGTTACTTTCCAAACTATAATACCATTTAGTTACTGCGACAATCAAACTTTCTTGAAAGGCATGAATAAGTAGCTTTTCATCACTAGCATACCCTACCATTTTGTGACAGTATTAAACCAAATGCATCTCAGAACATCTAGTTCCATTATACTTCTCAAATGTCAGAACCTTGCACTTAGGTGGAATAACCATATCTAGAACTAGCTGGGATTCCTTTGCATCACAAGACTTATCCTTACCTTCAATAGCTTGAATCCTTTCTTTTAAGACACTATATCCTCTCTATTCATTTAGTTTCCATGATTCCTCCTTTATGGGTCATAAGCTAGGTCTTTCAGATTGGTAATTTCCTTATGCAAAAAGTTCTTCGATAATCTTCATCATCTCTCCTATCAAATCAATATTCCTATGATCTTTTGTAGAAATCACAACAATTATTTTTGAAGAAATTCTTTCTTTTTAGAGCACACATGAATTGCATTCTATTGAATGGATACATAAATGGATGAATGAATGAACGAATGAATGCATAAATGATAAAGCTCTTTAATGAAAAGTGTGGAAATTAAAAAGTGAGCAAGGATCAAAAGCAAATCATAATTCACATATCTAAGTTGAAAAAGACAACATCATATTAACATGAAAAAACATTTTCTAATTAGAAGAAATTCACAAAGCATTTCATTTTACCAAGTAAACTATCACTTGAAAACAAAAACCCTATCCATGTTTATCATCATGCCACCTCATTTTCATTGTTCCTAAATCTTTAACTCTTTATTGTCATTGGATCAAACCATTTTGAATCTATGAGTTACTATACCTTAAGTTGAAACCTTCATAATTCTTAATAAAATAACCTATAATTCCACCATGGTATTCAAATATCATATTTGGGTTGAAATATTTTGGGTAAAGAGGCTTTAAAGGCTCTGAAGGCATAAGAGCAACAAGGTATCTCTTATACAAATAAGGATAGAGTTTTTCATATGAAATGGGGATATGATCTAATTGTTTCTTTTTCTTGAGTAATTTTTAGGCAATAAATTGACTAAGAGTCCAAGAATTTGGTGATGGTGCAAAGGTTCAGAGTTGAGAAATTGGTTGAGCAGGTTGTTGGGGAATGGAAGGCTAGAGATGTGGATTTCTTGGCAAATGCATGAAATTTTGGGGCATAATCCTAAAGCTTAGAAAAAAGGTCAAAAATAGAAATAAGAAGGATTTGAATGTAGGTTTGGATTTGAATGTAGGTTTGGATTCGAAGTGATTTGTGAAGGTTGTATAGAACTTGGTAACTCTATCCTAGAAATTAGATTATGAAGCTCAGACATTTACATGGTCAGATCACTCATCCTTTTCATGATCTTATCCAATCTTTTATTATTGCTTAAACTACTAAATGCTTTAGTTTGCTTAAGAAATGTACTGGGCCAAGCAGGAATCAATTGATCACAAGTCTTTGAGTTCATAGGACTTATTTAGGCTAGAATTGGTAAGGACCTTTGAGAAGGCACCAAATAAATTCCTTGAGTCTATTGACCGTCTTTGTCAACTTAATAAACTGTGTTTTCATCTCTCAAATGTCATAACTAAACTCCTTTTAATTATGTTCTAATGCATTAATTCGAGCTTTTAATTACTCCTTCATATATACAATGTCTTTTACCCATTAAAACAAACATTTTACTTCACAGGTTTAAACCAAAATGCTTCTGCTATTATTCTTGCTGGATGGATGACACAATTCCTAATTTGCATGCTACATAAAATATATTTATGAATGCCTGAGTATGAAAATGATACAAATATATCTACAAAAATGGAATGGCCCAAAATATACAAATCACCTTAACGATGAATATAGAATGAAATGATTGAATTCTAAAATGATGACAAGCTTCTATCCTAAATCTTTCTTTTACTTTTTCCATCTTTTTATTTGGACTTCTCTTTTTTCTCTTTCTTTTTTTGATCTTTTTTTTTATCTAACTTTATTTACACTATTATTAACCTTAAACACAAGCCATATTAGAATGCCTCACATATCCTGCATTTGTGTAATTTTTATGAAAGAGATTGGCATGGTTTTTAACTTCTAAATAATTTCTACAAGTGGTTGACACCATTGATGGCTCTATGAGAACTTTTTTTTTTTTATGACTGACCTAAAACAAATACCCCCTTAAAAACATAATGCCTATATAATGCATGTAACAAAATTAAAGAATATAAAATAAAATGAATTAATAATTCAAAACAAACAAATAATAGAAACAACATAGCAACCATAAAATATAACAAAATAACATAATATATACAGTGTCCTAACTTTAGTTATTTTCAAAAAAGGTGGCATGGCTCGACCCTAGGCAGGCTTTCTATGGCTCTCTATATGCTAGATCAGGATTTATTCATCTACAGGTTCCCAATCAACCTTACAACATCATCCATTATAGACTAATAAGGCACACAAATCCTCACTCATTATAGGTTACCAAACAAAAGGGTTTAATTTGAGTGGAATTATTTCACTAGAAATATGAAGGCACCTCTCAAGAGCATAGTTACTTCACTTCCTCCTAAAAAAAAAAAAACCTAGGTCCAGAACTCATGTATGTATGTAAATATGCAAAAATACACAAAACAATATATTAATCAAAACAAAGTACATGAATTACAAATACAAAATCAAAACAACATAAGAATTAACATGTAATTTATTTATTTATTTATTTTTTATTATTATTATTATTTGAAAAAAATTAAAATGAAGGGAATTAAATTAAATATCAACTAAAATTAATTAATTCCAAAACTTTGGATAGCACATGATTGAAATTTTTTGGCCTAAATCTCAAAAGTCCTTGTGGAGTCACCAAGTTGTTATAACGTATCAATCCAAAGACTCAATCACTAGACATAATCATTTAAGAAATCATGAAAAACATAGAAAGTCGCCACCAATTCATTTTTTAGGGTGTGATTAGCCATCCAAAAATTTTATCTTTTTAATAAAATAATAATTTTACTAAAATGACAATTTTTGGTTTGCGTAAGTAGAATTGGGTTCGAGAGTCAGTCATGCATAGGGAATGATTAGCACCTCCACAATGCCCACACAATTGGTACCAATTAATCATGCGCTATTTATAACTTTGGACAAATTTGGTTTTTATATGAATTTTAATTATAATTCTCTTTATTTTTAAGAAATAAAATCAATTTTAAAAATTTTTATTTGGGAATATTACAAAAATATTTAAATTAAAGTAATACTTTAAAATTCTCTAATATAAAGGTAGAATTAAAAAATAATCATTTTCACCTAAGATTTATCACAACATTTTCTTAAAAATAAAAATAATATTCTTTGAAAATAATAATTATCGGTGACTCTCCAACACCTACGTAAAGTATCAAAAATTATATTCTCTAGAATATTATTTTAAATTTATTTTAAATTAATTTTTAAATAATATTTTTTATAAAAGATATTTATGCAGAAAAAGGATGATGCCGCAATAAACAAGGAACAATAATAACAATTAAAATATATGAGCATGTGAATTTAGAATCTTAAAATCCAATTTTTATTTTTTCTTTATTTAATTTTATTATGTTAGGATTAAGGAATTATACAAAAATTGTTAATGAAATAAAAATTCCTAAATACCCCATCATTTAAGTGGCATTCGAGAATAAACTATTTAACAAAATGTTTCATATAAATCCTTAGACTTTGAAATGATTTTGGGGTTTTAGGTTTCAAGATTTTATTTAAATCCTCAACTAGGGTTTAGGATTTCAAGGTTCCACAGGAAAGTTTGGGTTTCACCTAGGGTTTCAAGCTAAGGTTTCATCTAGGGTTTTAGAATTTCATCTAAAAGTTAGGGTCCACTTAGGGTTTAGGGTTTATGCCTAAGATTTTGAGTTTACATATAAGGTTTAGGGTTATAATTTAAGATTTCAGGTTTCATTTAGAATTTTCTTTTAGGGTTTCAAAGATTTATGAACCTTTGTAAAATTTTCAACATTTAAGCAAATTTTTAGAGCGAGCTCATATTTAGTAATTTTCCTAAAAAAATAAATTTTTTTATATTTTCATATATTTTCTTTTTCTTTAAAATTATTATTATTACTATGTACCCTTATCTATTTCTCTAAAAAATGGATTTTTTATATTTTTATTTATTTTTTTCATTAAAATATATATTTTATTATTATTATTATTATTATTATCTATTAATCTTTTATTATTTTATTTTAATATTTAATAATTCTCTAACATATAGGCATAATTATTTATTTTTAAAACACAAATTTTTTATTTCTTCCAACATCTAAGTAGGGATTTAAAATTTTTTAATTATTAATTATTATTATAAGCATTTTTCAAAAAATATATATTTATATATTTAGTCAACTCTCAAAATAAAAAACATCTCATATTAGATAAATATAAAAATAAAACAACCACCATGAAGTTCTTATGTTAGAGAAAAATGAAAGTGAATTAAACCGATCTCATAATGTCCTACCCGTCCCACTCTATATAACAATGTTTGGTCATTTTTGCTTACGGTATCTTTTCCTTTTACTTTTAAACCAAAAAAAAAAAAAAAACAAAGTGAAACAGTGAGGAATACACAGCTTTCAAGAACTCAACAATCAAGGATTACAAAGACGGGGTAATAAAAGCACAAGCTAACTAAACAAATATAGTAATAATAATAATAATAATAATAATAATAATAATAATAAAATAAACATGAAAGTTTGGAACTCTAGCTTCTGTGAGTCATTTTCACGTAGCAAGAACTAACACACAAAGTACCAAAAATGCAAAAGGAAAAGGAAAAAAATTGTTTCTTTAAAACCTCTTCATCTTGTTTCCTTACAAGCTCTTCTTCTTCTTCTTCTTCCCTTTTCCCTTTTTTTTAATGTAAACATACAAGCCATATATAAAAACATGAATGAGATCTAACCAGAAGTAATGAAACTTTTTTTTTGTTTTGTTGCTTTTTTTTTCTTGGTTGAATTGATGCCCGAATGCTTTGCCAGCCACCTGTCCTTTTTTTTTATGAACTTCCTTCCCCACTTGCTTGGTTTCCTTTATTTTTATTTTTTTTTCATTTTCTCGTTTCTGCTTGACTCTCTCACGTTCCTTTTAGTTTTTTTTTTGTTCGGCTTTCACCAGCCATCTAACGCCTTCCTTGTTATATTTTTGGAGCCCTTTTTTCCTTACCCCTTCCTTACCCCTGTCACGCACCCACATTCTCCACATCATGCACTTCATACATGCTTTCCATTTTTGCTGTTCATGTGTCTTCAAAAGTCTTCACTTGCATGCACATTTCTAACTAGGCCAAATGTGGCCATGTCTTGGGCTTTTATTTTTGGGCTAAATTTTGACTTTTTCACTTGTTTTTTTTTTAGCTCCAATTAGGCCCTCACAATCTTATTTTGGGCCAAATCTATTTTTATATATTTTATTTATTTTTTTGATATTTAATATTCAATAATGGGTCATTGATTGGCTTTAAGGATAACTCTTTCACTAAGCTTTTATTGGACTATTTTATGTATTATTCAGTGCCAAAGCAACAGGCCTTACTATGGGTCCATATTGGGCCTCACTCTTGAGTATTTGAAAATGAATTGTATAATAAGTATGAAAAGTTATGGCCATGGTCCAATTGCAAAAACCAAGCCCGAGTTAAAATGATAAACTATTTCGGACAAAATTAGGTGTTTACAAGTACATATTAATATTTTATTTGCATATTATTTTAATGGAATCAAGTTATATTTAAAGATAAAGTTTGCTTCTTTCTTCATTTTCTTCATTGTATTTTTTTTATAAGAATTTAAAATTTTTGGTAATGTATAATCTCATTGATAATAGAAGGTGATACTCAAGTTTTAATGTTTCAAAAAGATTTTGATTCCTTTAATTATCCCAAGTTTTTCTCTTGTTTCTCTTAATCTATTTATTGATCTTCTTTCTTCATTTCTTTTTTTCCATACCTTTCATCTGATAACTAAACTATAAAATATAGATATTTTATGTTGTCATATTCATTTATATTATTAACAACTTAATGTTTTCTTTAGAAGATTTATGTTAACATTTCATGGCTTCTCTATGTAATTATGTTTGATTTTTTATGTTTAGGTAGTAGCATAAGATTCTTCAAAAACTCAAAATTAGTGTAGTTTTTTTTTTCAATAAAAAAGCATTATTCATCTTTCAAATAAATCATTTTCCACTTTTATTTTTAAACTCCTTAAAATTAAAGTGATAAATATAAAGGTTTATGATTGTACTAAAATTTTAGTATTTTCATGATTATTTTTAGTACAATTTGACTTATATCTTGGCTTGTTCTTTAGGATTTTTGGCAAAATTGCTCCTAAATGCATATTATTCTCATGTGTAGGTGAAAATTATGAAATTCATGAATTTTAGATATATTTTATAGAAATTTGAAGGATTTTTAGTGCAATTTGTGCAAAAGGACTAAACTAGTGTTAATATGCAAAATTAACACTTAGGGAGTTTTCTTAATTTTCTTGCATAATTTTTTTAGCATTATTTTCATAGTTGTTTTAGTAAAATGTAGGATAAAACACATTCATAAAATTTTTGCAATTTAAAAAATGAATGAAGCAAAGAAAAATTGGTGATGGACTTTGGTGCATGAGGCATTGGGAGGAGCACCAAAGATGTTAGGCGTACAAGCTGGTTAAAGCACCAAGAAGAATGGCTTATGTGGCACTTTAAAGGGCTGTGATTGGCCACTCATTTGACTTCATGAATTATCAATTCCATGAGAAAGATGAAGTTGCAAATATGCTGAACCACATCAAGCATTAATGCACCCAAGCATGAGCACCGGGGGAAGAAAAAGGCTTTGAAAGCCCAGCCTCTTAGAGACCTTTCTAGAATTTTTTTTTTTTTAGATTTGAAGATCCTTCCCCTTGCCTATAAATATGGGAAGAGGGCTGGCAATTAGAGGAGAGTTAGATTAGAATTTAGATCATTAGTTTTTTACTTTCCCGTACTTTCTTTTACGCACTTTAAATTTTCTTAGTAGCCAAACACTTTATTTCTAGCATTTTTCCTTTGAATTTCATTGCAATCTTACTGTATCGTTCAATAAAATTTGCATTTCAGTCATTTTGTAGCTCAAATCTGTTGATTTCTTGTTGATATGCAAATTTGTGTTTGAATCTATCAGTTCTGACCTACCTATAGTTTTTAGATCATATCTTCATTTTTTTCTCAAATTTTTTTCATAGTTTCTTGACTCATTTAGATGTAACATAGTTTAAATTTGGCCTCAAAATCACACCACGGAGTTTCAGATCAAGCTTGGAATATTCGGTTGGTTGTAGTGATAATGTAGTTTCAGTTTTGATCCATCAAGTTCAGTGTGAACTTCTCTCCACTTTGGCAATTTGTTTGCATTCTTTTCTTCTTTATATCTTTGATTCTAGATGTTACCTTGCTTAGTTTAATTTTTTGTAATTTATTTCATGCTTTAGGGTGTTATTTGGTTAATTTTTGTTAAACATGTACTACTTTTTTAGATTTTGTATTGTTTTTGAATTTGGGTTTGTTGAACTGATTTCTTTGTTGATAAATGCTATTTTCTTATTGATTTAGACAGTTAACTCATGGATCTATGTTGTTCTAGCTTAGATGAAGTTCCTTTCCAACATATAATCACATGTTGAAATTTTTTTCTCTTGGATTTTTATTATGTTTTTAGTATAGGTCGGAATTGGAGTTAAGTTCTATGTACTATTTGTATATTTTACTACATGCTTCTTTTGCCATTTAATTCTTCATTGAGTGATTCAATTAGTTTTCTAATTAGTTTACATAAGATCCACGTGTGCATCATTAGGAGTCAAGTAAAAATCATATTACATCTTGCATTTATCTTTCTATTTTTGCTTTGCTGATTTTTTGTTTATTTGAATTCTCTTTTGTATTCTGTCTATTTCTTACTTTTTCAATCATGTTTTCATGTAAGTTGTTTAGTGTTTGTTTGGACTCTAATTCATGTTTAAGAAACTTTGTAGCCTTAGCTTTAGTAACATTTGCATTTTTTTAGCTTTCATTCTATGTCATGCTAGGCGTCATTTTAAGTTTCTATATTTCTAGAATGTAGGTGTTAATTTTAGTTTAGGTATCACCTTTTTTACTCTAATTTTTACATCACTTTTATACATGCATTTCATGTTTAAGTTTTTGTTTTTAAATTTTGTATTTTATTTTAGCTTTTACTTGTTTTTGCATTATAAGATTAGTTATAATTTTTCATTTACATTTTATTTTAGTTTTTTTTACTGGTTAATTTTGTCTTAGTTAATTTTTCATGAACATTTTTTAATTGAACCAACTTTAGAAGGGTGT
The DNA here is from genome assembly GCF_047325235.1 of Durio zibethinus. Lineage (NCBI taxonomy): Eukaryota > Viridiplantae > Streptophyta > Magnoliopsida > Malvales > Malvaceae > Durio > Durio zibethinus. Next base: position 10,479,685 of record NC_143180.1, on the reverse strand, counting down.
GGAGATAATAGGTACTTAGCTTAAGAATCTTTTTAACTAATCTTTGTAGGATCGACATCTAAACTTTTATAGTCTCTATTTTTACTTGAATGGTTTGTGCACTTACAGAATTGTCCAATCAAGTTTTTTGCATCATTGTCAAGGATTAAGAGTAAATAGTCTTAGGCTAATATTATATTTCACCATGCTCTTCTATAGATTGGTTCAGCCTTATTGTACTTTTGTTAGGCTAGTTACTAACTTGCCTTGTTTTTGTTTCCTTAAGTTGTTTACAAATTAACTTCTTTTGTGTAGGTTTTTGTTAAAGAGTAGATTTTAACATGTGGGATTCTAATACTTTTGAGGTAGTCGAGCATCATGTGGACCATACTAGACCTTATTATTTCAATGATTACCTAGAAACATTGCCTAGTGAGGAAGACAATGCCAAAATAGAGTTGTCTATTAAATATTTATCCAAAAATTTTTACTATATAAAAAATGTGGGATTCCATTAAAGCTAGGTATGATATGGAGCATACTTTTGTCCATAACTTTCCAAGCTTACATGATAATGGTGAAGTGCATGGTGAAGTTTACCATAGTGATAGATGTCTATATGACCAATACTTCTAATCTCATTTAAACACCTATACTAGTCACACTTGGAAGGGTTATCCTAAGAACACGTAAGACATTAGTTCAGGGCATTCCTTTAGTTCACCACCTCAGTACACCCCAGCTTATCCTACTGAGCATTCACTTCCACAATACCCTTTACCACCCTAACGTTCTCCACCATCACTATAAGTACCTCAAGTGCCATACTATGCTCTACCACAGTAACATTTTTCTTCATCACGTTACTATACATCTTCATATCACTTTCCATCCACACCATATTCATCAATACCTCTCTATAAGAAAAAAAATCATCCCTTGAGGAGATGCTCATTGAATTGATCCAAACTAGAGAAAATACCAACAAGACCTACAAGCATGCATTAAGAATTCTAGGCAATATGGTCAAAATACACATATGTTAAATACATGCCTTTTAGATCCTATGTCGAGGGCTATAGAGTTAAAACCTTATTGAGAGAAAGAAGAGCATACATTAGGGAATCATTTGAGAAGAGGAGGTCCAATATGGATTAATGATGATGATGAGCCTATTATGTTGGAGACACCACATTTTTTAAAAGTTATGGAAGAACAGATAGTAAAAACAGAAGACATGATTATGGTTAGGAAAGTTGATCAAGGTGGATCAATTAGGGGAGTTGAGATAGAGGATATCATTCAAGAAGAAGTTGAGCTTAATATACCACTTATGCCATTTTTCAAGTTCTTTGATAATCACTTACTCGATTGTGTGGAGATGCATGAGGTGGATAATTGTCTTAATAAGGTAAGCTTACTAGATAGATCACTTAAGCCCTTAGACATATTCTTTCTTGAATCTAGTATTAAGCTTCAAGATGAGGAGGAATTTATTAGGAAAAAACTAACTTGTCTAATAGCTTTTCTATTCCTTGATCCTGTGCTCAAAGTTATAGACACCTTATTCCTAGAGCTTCTTCTAGATAGACCATCAATGGAGAAGAAAGTGAATGATATGAATTTTGAAAAAGATAGTTCAAATCCTTACCTTGAGTTGCAAAAAAGTCTTAGCAATGGTCTTAATCAACAAAAAAGTGAACCTCATAGTATAACCATGCTATTTCCTTAGTTTTTTAAGAATCCATTATATGATGAGTTAGAAATGCATGTGTGTAAAAACCCACTATTTAATGATTATGATGAGGGTTGTTTGACTTTACCTTTAGACACAACCCTTGTTAAGCTTACACATATACTATCTATGGATGATTCTTTTATTATAGACCTTATATCTACATTCTTCATGGTGATACCCATCTCATTGATACTAAAGCCAATGACCACCTCTATTGGTCTATATGACAATATTCTTAGATTAATCATAAAGGTGGACCACATATATATCCTCAAATACCGAGGTTACTTAAGGTTTACCATTATATATTTGGTGGAAAAGAAGAGAATGAAATGGGTAGATTTAGGAAAGACATATGGTGTGGTTCTTTAACATTTGTAAATGTCAAGCTTTTGACTTTAACAAAAGTGCTTCTTGAGAGGTAACCTAAGTTTTACTTTTTATGCTATTTCTTTTTATGCATGCTTGTGTACATATGTGTTTACATTATTGTTTTGTTTGCACATTAAAATTTTCTCATTTATACATAGTCGTGATCTTTGTTCAGTCAATTATGTTGAATATGCTTGTTCATGTGTTCATTTTTTTTCTTTTGGTTATACTTTTCATTGTACATATTGATGTAGTTTCTTTGTGTAGTGGTTTCTTTGTTTTGTAGGATGAATAATAGCTTAAAAAGGAAGCACTAGTTCATCCAAAGCTTAGATGGATGATTCAATCACCATGCCTCCATGATGATAGGGGAGTTTTCTTGTTCTTCTTTTGTGTGCTTCATTTCTTTTGATACTTTTACATTGAGAATAATGTATTGTTTAAGTTTGGGGGTATTAGAAAATTGCTTAAAATTTTAAATTTTTTTTTTTGAATTTTCATTGATTTTTGCTTTGAAATTGAACATGAATAATGGTAGCTTGAATCATTATTATACTTTCTCTTATTAGTTCTTCATGAGGCCAATGATAGGTAGTGATTGAGAATGAATATAGCTTTAGGAAAAGATTAAATATTTATGAAATATGAGATGGTATTTAAGTTTAGTAAAGTCTTGAATATGGTATTCATTTTTTAGTGATGCTTTTGAATATTGAATTGTATTTTTTATCTAGTATTGATTATGTAAGCATGAGATTGTTTTTGCATTGGTTTTTAGAGTTATGTTTCATGATTCTAGAATTTATTTTGATCATTTCTCGAGGTGAAATCCTAGAGAACACATGATTAGGGAAATGATATAGGCCATTTTTGGATCCGTTGAGCCTTTTTAAGCCAACCTTGATACAATATTTCCATAGTCACCCCATTTGAGCCTTATGATGCCTTTTTTTTTTTTGTTTTAAAACCACATTACAAGCTTATAGCCTTGAATTACTTATTTCCTATCTTTTTGGTCCCTTATCCTATACGTATTAGGAAATTTATATACCATATGTGAATCATGCATCATTAGGGTGGAAGGATGGAGCTTGTAAAAAGAATGAAAAATTGAAAAAAAAAAAACAAGAACAATAAAGTGGTGAAAAAGCAAAACAAAAAATAATAATAAAAGAAAGAAAGATGGGTAAAATAAAAGTTTAGGGGGGTGATTCTTTAGTCAACCTTACCTTTCTTATCTTTAGAGCTCAATGATGGATGATCCTAGACATGTGATGTATTGTTAGGGTATTTAAGCCTAAATGACTTTTATCATACCTTGACCATAGTCTTACATTAAAAACTTAATAAAGTCCTAAATGATACTTGGTCATGTATTTATCTACATTAGTGGATAGAGATGTGATAAGCAAATGTATGAAACATGAGCATACTTTATTGATCTTTGTTATTAAAGTTTCATGTTTTGCATAACATTACTAGGATTCATGAAAGGGTATGTGAGAGGTGTTGCTTGCTTGTAGAACTATAGTTATGAATGATCTTAGCCTAGGTAGATTCTTACATATTAGCACTTATTCATGATTTAACTTTAGTTATATCCATTGATTAATCCATGAGGCATTCATGTTGAGTAAAGCATTGAGAGCATGGTATGATTTTTACTCAATCTTGTTTTGCTTAAGGACAAGTAAAAGCTTGAGTTTAAGGGTTTAATTGCACTAAAATTTTAGTATTTTCATGCTCATTTTTAGTATAATTTTTCATATATTTTGGCTTGATCCTTGGCTTTTTTGGCAAAATTACTCTTAAATTCACGTTGTTTCATGTGTAGGTACAAATTATGAAATTAAGGAATTTTCGACAATTTTATATAATTTAGAGGAATTTTTGGTGCAATTTGTGCAAATGGCCTAAACTAATGTCAAATAGGCAACATTGAGACTTAAGGAGTTTTTCTTGAATAATTTTTTTGGTATTATTTTTATAGTTATTTCTTTTAGTAAAACATAAGATAAAATGTTCATAAAATGTTTGGAATTTTTTGCAAAAAAAAAAATTAATATGAAAGATGTGTGCATGAGTAAAGGACGTGTGCATGGAAGTGCAAGGCTTGAACACCAAAATTGCAGGGCATCAAAGTTAGGTTGAAGAACACCAAATAGAATGGCTGAGTTGGCACTTTGGGTGGCTATGATTGGTCCTTAAATTGACTCCTTAAACCAGCAATTACACATGAAGAATGAAGCTTGCAAAGTGGTTGAAGCAGCCAAGCATCAGTGCAACCAATGAACTAATCATGCACCAGCTGCAGCACCAATAGAAGAAGAAAGCTTTAGGCACCCAACCAATTAGAGATCATTCTAGAATTTTTAGGATCTTAAGTTCTCTTGTCTGCCTATAAATAGGAGGAGAGGGCTGGCCATAGGGAAGGGAGTTGTATTAGGATTTAGATTTTTAGTTCTTCACTTTCCTGCACTTTCTTTTCTTCACTTTAAATTTTCTTAGTAAACAAATAAATTTATTTCTAGCATTTTCCCTTTGAATTTCATGGCAATCTTACTGTTTCTTAATTTTTTTAAGTGTTCTTTCAGAATCTTTCAATAAAATTTGCATTTGAATTCGTTTTCTAGCTCAAATCTACTGATTTCTTGTTGATACTTAAATTTGTTTTTGAATCTGCTAGTTCTGACCTAACTGGAATTTTCAGATCATATCTCATTCAAATCTTCATTGTTTTTACTCAATTTTCCTTCAAAATTTCCTAATTCATTTAGCTACATCATATTAAAAATTTAGCCTCAAACTCGCACTACAGCATTCCAGATCAAGCTTGGAAAATACATCTAGATGCAAGTGATAAGTGCAAGTAAGATGTGATCAATCAATTTTGATGTGGAACTACTCTCTCCTTGGTAAGTTGTTTGCCTTCTTTTCACTCTAAACCCTTAGTTTTATTTGTTTATTTGTTGATTCTTGCTTGATCTAGTTTATTTCTTTACATTTGATTGTTGTTTGGATTACATTTGTAATGCATACTCAGTTTTTTACTTAGTTGTACATTGTTTGGATTCTTAGCTGGTTGAGTTGTTTTTCCTTTATTCTGCTGCGAACTTTTTTTTGAATCTTATAGAAAACTCATTGTTGAATCTTGCTGTAGTTTAGTTTAAGCTCATGATCATTAGAAAATTCTAGATCTATATTTTTCTCTTTTGATTCATTCAAAATTCTACTTTGGCACCATTTCTGTTTGGAACAATTTGGCTACTTCATGAAATTTCTCTTCACTTTTTGATATCCTTTTTAGTTTCTCATCTTGTTCTTTAGTTGAACTTTAAATTTTAAGCTCATGTTTAGTTCAATTTACACTAAGTAGATCCAAAACAATAGCTAGAAGTTTATGTTCCAAAAAATTCAACAATTTCAGTTTATGCTGTTCTTTGTTAAATTTTGCAAATTTTTCTTTAGTTTTTGAGCTTCAAATCATGTCTTCATATAGTTATTTTATTGCTCTTTTAATGTTTCAATCATGTTCATCCATTTTTACATGAATCAAAGTTAAAAAGTTTCTATTAAGAATTATTTTTCTCCAAATTATTCATCCATTAGTTTTTGGTGTCTACCTTGTAGTTTGGGGTTAGCTCTTTAGTGTTTACTCCAAATTTGTTGTTCCTCACTTCATTTATTAATTGGTTTTTTCTCTTTTATAGCTAACTTCCATATAGTTGAAGTTTATTAGTGTTAGAATTTTCTTAAGTTGATTTCCAGTTTATATTCATAATGGCTTCATATCTTTGGGTTTTGCAATATTGCTTTGAATTACATTTTCAACTTTTAATTCTCACTTCAATTTCATTTTATTCTTAGTTAGGCTACTATTTTCATTAATTTTCAAGATGATTTGATTATTTTTTGATCATTTTTAAATTTTCTTTTGTTAAGAAGTGAATTTATTTATTTTACATAGTTTACATAATGCATGGTTTTGTTTGATTTTATTCTTTTAGATTAGCTTAATTTTCATGTTGATTCTTTGATCGAACCAACTTTAGAAGGGCATGGGGATAATAGGTATGTAGCTTAGGAACCTATTTAGCTAATTCTCATAGTATCGACATCTAGACTTTTATAATCTCCATTAGTTGCTGAAAACTTGAGTGGGGAATTCTTGCAAGTGCATAGGTCATCAAGTACTAATAAAGACTATGAAAATCTAGATGTTGATCCTTCGAGGATTAGTTAAAGAAGACTCCTAGCCTAAGTACAATTTATCCCCATTCCATATCTAAGTTGGTTCGGTCAATCAATAGCTATGAAAAATAATATGTCTACAAAATTAACACTGAAAATGAAATAAGGAAACAAATCATAAAAGAAATTGAACTAAGAAAATAAAATGCAAATGAAAAATTAACAAAGAAAAATTCCAATTAAAATTTCACCACATGACTAATTCTTAAAATGTACAAACATGTAAAAAAAATGCATAATAAAAAATAGTATGCAACACAGTAACACAATCAGATAAACTAAACTTTAAAAATTTAGAAATTTAGAAATGATATCTAATATACTGAAAATGACACTTGTAATGAACTAGTCTAAATGATATCCTAATCTTGAAACTCATAAGACATAATCTAAATGAACCAATGCATTACCAAGCACCTTAAACAAAAGCTAAAAAAAAAAAAAAGACAGTGTGCATGAAATCAACACCGATCAATGAAGCATTATACCAAGAACTTTTGAAGAAAAAGCTTGAGTATCAAAACTAACTTGCTTCATACTTATCAAACATTAATATTATAAAAATCCTATATGAAAAACTAAATATAGATTTAAATGAATAACTAAAATGCAAAAAAATAAGAAAGTGCAAAAAGAATGCAATTAACAGTGGCTGAATCTACACTTGCATGAATTGCACCAGCACACAAATCACGGTTTAATTTTCTAAAGTGTATATATGAGCCTAAATCTAAATGAACTTTGTATGGACAAATAAAGGTCTAAATGAAGAAGTAAAATGCATTAACAAACTTGAAAAAACAATTGAATAAAGTTAGAACAAAAAAGAAATTACAACTTGTGTATGCAGTGAACTACGCCAATAGAAAATGAAAATGTAACCTGCTATGCCAATGATTGAAACTTTAAGCTAAGCAAATGAACATATATCTAAATGGATATTATAAGAGGAAGTAAATGATGTAAAATACATATCTAAAATTCAACAAAAATTAAAAGAAACAATAAAGTAATGCTAAACAGAAACTATTTCAAATCATGCATGATTAAATCTCACAAACTTCATAAAAAATTTAAAATATGATCATGAGCTACACTAGATCTTTAGATGAATTAAAAACATCTTCATTGACAAGTATTTAGCAAAGAATCAACACAAAAATCACATAACTTATGTAGAAATTAAGTTCAACATCTTAAACTTTCAACAACGCACTAATGAACATAAAACAAAATGTAATTCTCAAATATTCAATCCAAACAATATCTAACTTCAAGTGAAATCAAAGAAATCAATCAAGATTTATCAAGTAAAACAATAAGCTATAGACCTAAGAAGATAAGAGAGCAAATAAAACTCCACGAGGAGAGCAATTTCACACTAGAAAGGATTGTTAACGTCTAGCACCTACTATTGCTCTAGTCGCACATTCCAGCTTTGATCTAGAATTCCCTGCTTCAAGATTCAGTCTAAATTTTATATATGTTGAAGATCAGTGGCTTAGGAACATCTGAAAAAAATTTTGGACAAAACTTAACAAGAATTGTTATAGATTCAATGCAAGAACCAAATGAATATCAACCTAATATAGGCATTTCATGTTTGATTTTTGAATTTTGTATTTTATTTTAGCTTTTAGTTGTTTTTGCATTATAGAATTAATTATAATTTTTCATTTACATTTTATTTTTAGTTTTGTTTACTACTTATTAATTTTGTCTTAGTGAATTTTTCATGGACATTTTTTAATTAAACCAATTTTAAAAGGGTATAGGGATAATAGGTACTTAATTTAGAAATCTTTTTAGCTAATCTTCAGGGGATCAACATCTAGACTTTTATTTTCATTTTTTTTACTACTTTTTAATTTTGTTTTAGTTAATTTTTCATAGATATTTTTAATTAACCAACTTTAGAAGGGTATAGGGATAATAGGTACTTAGCTTAAAAATTTCTTTAACTAATTCTCATCGGATCGATATATAGACTCTTATAGTCTCTATTATTATTTAATGATTTGTGTGCTTATAGAATTATCCAATCAGTTTACAAGGATAAAACTCATTAAACTAATTAAACTAATTATAGTATGACTAGAATAATCATATAATTCTTATAATTTTATAATATATCATATGCAACATACTTACAAAATTGATTAGTTTTGATAAATAAATGCGTTTCAAATGAAGACATTTTTCTTCAAATTTTTAGTATTTAAAAAATGAAATGTGTGTCAATTATACTTGCAATGACATTTATGGTATAAATTTATGTAATTTATAGATAATTATTTTCAATATATTTAATATTTTAACTCTTTAATCTTAAATTTAAAGTTATAATTTCTATTTTATTGATTTTTTTCTTCCTAAATAGTCCAATTATTTTTATGAATGAAATATCGAATATGGTTCTAAAAAAATTATTTATTTTATTTGTGGTGAATAAATAAAATCTCCTTGCAATTATTTGATTATTTATGGTGCTATAATTTCAAGAAATAAAAAAATTAGCCTTCTTTATAATTTGAGATTACAAATATTTAAAAATCAAATTTACTTTCAAAATTTTAATCTTTTTCTTGAGATTTTTTTTATATTAGATTATTAGTAAAAAAATTAAATATTTTTTCATCATGACTTGATGATTTAATAATAATAATAATAATAATAATAATAATAATATTATTATTATTATTATTATTATTATTATAAAAATAAAATTAACAATTTTCACGTAACATAAAATACTCAATTGAAATCAAGAACATCCTAGAAATTAGAATTTTTTTAACTATTAACAATTAGATCTTAATACTTTTACATTGAAAGTCTTTAATGGAATCAAAATGATGAAATTTGTTAGATAGAAGAAAATTATACCAAAATATTTAGTTAAAATATTTATGGTTATTTTTACTTCATTTCACTCTACTCATTTGTCAAACACTAGCATTGAGTGGTAATGATTTAATTATAATAGTAACTTTTTTTAGTAGATTTTTGCTTTTAAAAGACATAAACATACAAAGAGAGAAAGTGATAATATTAATATTAAATACACATAAGGTTCATAAATCTTACGACTGAATTTACTTACATTATTATTTTTAAATTTAATATTTTTTATCGAAACAATGACTTGATTAAAAATTAAATATATTCATTTTCTTGTACAATAATTGCTTAAAGCGTAGGCTTCAAGGAAAGAATTAATAATATAATTTTGTTATAGTTTTTTCTTCTAAAAAGATTAAATACACATAAAGACTATTTGAAAAAATATTCATGCAACATATGAATTCGAATGGAAGTTAGGATTTAATATAACACTGATAAATCCTTAAAAACCCATAATAAATTTTATTTATTTTTTACATATTCTTTGCAATTTACTACTCATTAAAACATCTTAACTTGGCTAATAAATGTTTTTATTTCTCTTCTTATACATCTATTATTTAATTAGAATTTGGGTTAAACTGATGATTTATGTAGTAAAAATTTTTATAAAGAAAACATAAAGTGGATAAATTTTATATTAGATATATATAAATCAATTGGATTCTAAGAGTTTAATATCAAATTTAGAAATCTCATGGTTAATTAAATTTATTTATTTATTTTCATATTTCATTTGTAAATAAAATCCTCTCGAGACAATATCTTAAATAATTTTTATATTTTTTTCATTCGCAATTATAGTTGAAAACATAAATTTGTGCGATAACTTATAATAATAGAACTTGTTGTTCAATTTCTATTTTAAAGATATAAAGAATGGGCACAAAAAATATTAATATTTTAAATATATGTGAATTTGGATCGATTTTTAGGATTTAATGCTAATTCATAAAACCCATAAAGATATAAAGAATGGGCGCAAAAAATATTAATATTATAAATATATTTGAATTTGGATCAATTCATAAAACCTACAAATGAAACCAAGACTAAATTTATTAACTTTTTTTGTATTTCTTTCTTAATTTAATCTGTATCAAAAGAATATCTTAAATTTGTCAATGAAAATAATTTTTCTAACCACACATTGATTAGTGAGACTAAAGTCAAGTCTAAGGTCTTACATTCCTAAGCAATTTATTTTTTATTCATTAGCAAAAAGATAATTATTTTTTACATTTTCCGTTTACATCTATAATTTAAAACTCAGGTTTAAACTACAAATTTTCATATAAATTTTCATTTATGAAATGCACAAATGTATAAAATAAATTAAAGTTGTCCTCTTAAGCTTTGAAACATTGAGATGGGGACAGCTATTCAATGTAATTCAAAAAAATTGAACGTTAGATTTGGTAAAAGAATAAAATCAACACCCAATTTCATTCATTTTTACTCGTCTCTAACTTCAAACCCTCTCTCTGAAAATCCTCTTCAGATAATAGAAACCTAAAACCAAGAACATCAGTACTGTCAAGCTAGAATCTAGTAATATTTCGTCTCTACTGTCATCGTTTGCCACCTCCAGCCATAGTCTAAAGGCACTAGAATTTGTCTTAAACGTACCTAAATCTTCTTCTCGATCCCCTGAACAACAATATAAGACCAGGTTTTTCAAAACAATCCCTGAAAAATCAAGCCCTAAAATTGAAACTCGTAGTCTCTCCACCCCTTTTTTCATAAATTCTGGTTACCTAAATGACTTCTTTTTCCTTCCTTCTAATTGTACCAACCTAAAAAACTCAAAAGTCCCAAAGACAAACCCAAATTGAAAACCTAAGCAAAAGCAAACATTGCCAAAAGTTTCCTTTCATGTTTTTTTTTTTTTTTGGCTAATCAATCATTGTATTATTGATTACTATCTCTGTTTTGATGCTTGATTGTTAATGACTTGTCTATGTGTTTTGATTCTTCTAGGTTTTGCCTGGGCTTCCTTTCTTTATGATTCTATATTTTGGCTCTATGTTTGCTGAATTGTGTTTATTGTTGGAAATTGGGTTCAAGTTATGCTCCCCTTTAGTTCTGAATTACTTCTGGACACAGAGATGAAAAAAAAAAGCAAAAGAAAGAAAAGGGAAAAGAATGATAAGAAAGGGGGAGAGGCATAGAGGAGAGAAAGAGTTAGCCACCAATGTAAAAGGAAGCTGTAATCGGTGTCAATGGGCCAAATTGAAAGGCAAGAAAAAAGGGAGAGATACCAAAAGTGAGGACAAAGAAACAAAGTAATTGATGGACCAACAGTGACGGTAAGGTTTTTGTTGAAATTTAACAATGGTTAAGGTAATCATACACATCTCTAATCTCAGCACGTCTCTCTTATGAATATAGACTACCTATTTCATTTCCTTTTTTATTTCTATGTTTTTGGAATATAAATTTTTTTATTCATGTGAGAAAATACTAAAGAAGCCTTGAGATGAAAAAAATAAAATCTTTTGAGTGTTGAGCTTTTAGGGTTTTTTTTTTTCTCATGCATATATTTTTGGTAGGATAAATTTAAAATTATAACCAAACTTTCTTTCAAAAAATTGTAATCAAACAAGTCAAGTTTGTAAAATTAAATATGCACTTTTTACTACAACTAGCTAAGGATAACAAATTAGTAGCCTTAATTTGCCAAGGTAATATAGGCACCCTCTCTCTTCTATCCCTTTAAACCTCTGTTGGTTGTTTGTATTAAAAGCATATCTTCAAAAATATAGTGCATTTAGGGTTTGAATGAGGTTTATCCTTTTTTTATTGTCATATATTTTATCCTTTGTGTTACATTGTTAGGGTTATCATTGAAATGGCTTCATTGTTGTCAAGTTTTGTAAAATATAAGATGAAAATATATGGGTCTTTCTAGGTGATAATTGACTTTTTTTTTTTTTGAAAACTTTTTTTCTAGCATTTGCATTGTTGCTTAGCTCTTTTGCAATGTTTGGTGATCACAAGTCTTAAAGAAGTAAAGCTCCTTAATGGGTATAATTTTGATCTTTTTGCTGCAATGTTTGCTTTAAAGTATTGAGAAATCTTGATCTTTGATCAATAAATCTAATAAGATATACTCACATTTAATATGAATTTTATTTTGATTTGATCATTGAGTGAAAAAGATTGACATGGTTACTAAAAAAGAAAAAAATGAGAAAATTGAAAAAAAAAAAAAAAGAAATGTAAAAAAAAAGAACAAAAAAATAGAAAATTTTTTCTTATTACTTTTTCTAGTTTTGTATTTTCCATATTTTCATATAAAATTGGTCTATATTTACCAAAGCTGGCCTTTAAACATTTAGGAACATTTAAGAGCTCTAAACTTATATACATATAGGTGATTAAGCAAGGTATCTTATAGGTATTTTAGGTTTCTATTGATTTGGTTTGTTTGTTAGTTGTTTTTGTATTTTCATGCATGAATTTTTGCATGCACGCTTGTTGTTGATTGAGAAGAGAACTTCAAGAAATTAGTCTTTGACATGAAAGTGAGCATGCATAATTTTGAATAATTACTTTATATGCTCTTTAGAGTCTATTAGAATCTTCATCTCTATGATGATCACACACTATTAGGATTGTCATAGGAGTTAGCATTAGATTTCATAGTATTTGAAAACTTCATTAAGTTTTAAAGTGTGCTTTCTATTTTTGCTTTAATTTGATTATTTCATGTTTTAATGCTATTATTTTTGCTTTCAAGTTCGTTATAATTCTGTAAGTTCAACTTTTATATTTATTTTTGTAATCTAATTTTTAAAGTTGTGCTTTCTATTTCATGTTTTAATGCCATTGATGATAAATCAATTATCAAACAAGCTTTTATTGTAGAACTCCTTAACTTTCACTTAACAGAAATCAAAGCACTCCAATTAAATACCTTTTCCATCACTATAATAGATAGCATGAGTATTCTGTCATCACAAAAACAATATAAACTAGCTTTAAAACTTTATTAGGTGACAGCTAAACTGGGCTTAAATTTCATTTAGTGCCAGCTAGACTGGACTTAGATTTCATTAGATGCCAGCTAAACTAGGTTTAAAACTTCATTAAAGCCAGATAATTTGGACTGAAATCTTTTCATGAGTGCCAGCTAAACTAGCTTTAAAACTTCATGAGTGGCAACTAAACCACACTTAAATTTTTATTAAGTGCCAATTAGATTGGGATTAAATTTTCCTTGGTGCCAGCTAATTTGGGCTTAAATCTTGGATAAACTTAAAATTTTTTTGGGGAATTAACGATCCCTATTAGGAATGAAAAAGATGAAAATTTTCTCTTTCAATGGATTGGATGATTTAGCACTCAGCGGTTTCTGTTAATTCAAAAGACTTCATCACTTAAAGGGGATAAAAGGGGTATATACTTTTTCAGCTAATCTGGGATTACATGCCTACTAAACTGGGCTTGAGTGCTAGCTAATTTGGCTGGGTTTAAATTTTCGTTGATGTCGAATAAGGTAGGCTTACATTTTTATTAGGTGCTAGCTAGATTAGGCTTAAATTTTTCTCACGAGTTCCAGCTAACCTGAACTTAAAATATTTTTCATGAATGCCAACTAACCTGGGTTTAAATTATTCTTATGAGTGCCAGTTAAACTGGGATTAAAATTTTATAAGTGCCAAATAATCTGGGCTTAAAAACTTGGGTGCTAGCTAAACTGGGTTTTAAAATCTATTTCAAAAATTGGTAATCCCTATTAGAAATGAAATAGGTGAAAATTTTCTTTTCAAATAGATTGAATGGTTTAGCATACTAAAATTTTTGCTTGTTTCTCCATCTAAAAAGGTTAAAAAGGGCATATACTTTTTTTATGCAAGCTCATAAATGAAATATAAATTCTTCTAAAAATGTGAATCCCTTAAAAACCAAACAAGTTCAACACTTTCTCTAAGCCTTCAAATATGACATTTTGACATATGTCAAGGTTAACTGTAAGGGCTTGAGTTTTTGAAAGGTTATTTAGAAATCAAAAAAAGACTAAGATTTTTTAAATTAACCCTTCTCAAACTTTTGAAACTTTCATATTTCGAATCTTTCAAAAAGGTTTGGCTTATCTTTGTTCAGCATCCATTTTATATAGTATTAAAAGTAGCTTTCAAGGTTTACTCTAGATTGCCTTCTTATAGAGTTTTCACCCTAAAGCCACATTTATTTTTTTTCATTTTTTTCATTCTTTTTTTCCCTTTTGTTTTGATTATTACATCATGTACTTAAGAATTTAAACTTATCCACAAGAGAATAATGGTCCAAATAGAAAATTAGGTTATAAAGAGGGACCCAAAAGATCAAAAGGTTTCATGGCCATTTTTCCAAGAAAAGCTCTTCAATTTTTAAGCATCCATGGTTGATCTAATATGAACTTTTCATAAGATGTAACATAAGCCAAGGTTTGGGGTTTTCAAAGAAAAGGATAGATATGCATAAAATAAGTGTTTAAGAGTAATTAAAACTAATGATCATTCTTTCATTTGAAGGATTCACTCTGGGGGATATTTCCTTTCATTTTCTTATGTTTTTCACCCATTCATTTCTCTTCTTTTCTTTCTTTTCCTTTTTTTTATCCTTTCTTTTCTTCATTCTTTCATTTTTTCTGTTTTACTCACTTTTTTCTTTTGTATTCTTTCACTGAATGGATTCAAATCTTTTAGAAACTTTTTATATTGGGCCTTTGCCCCTACACACGAGATTCTATTTAAACATCACTGTTCTTATCCCCGAATGCATCCTTTTTTGCCCCCTAATGCAAAAGGTGATCTTTAGTTAAAGTTTATTTTTTTAAAAAAATTTATCAAGCTCAAAAGGGTAACAGGGTAAATTTTTACATTTGTGAAAGGATAATAAAAGATGGCTATTTGTCATTTCAAGTATAGTCACTTAAATTGAAGAGCAATTTTCTTTGAAAGATGAATTTGAAAAAAGGTTTTTTATTTCAAAAGTTTTCTTCTCTCTCTTTTTTTCTTCCTTTTTGCTTTCTTGGATTGAGTCTTTCTTGACTTTTCTGTAGGCCATTTCATTTTAGGCTTTTGGTTTTTTCTTTGTTTCTTCTCTAAAAATTTTTAGATTTATTAAAACTTTATTTGGATTTATTTAAATTTCTTAAATGCATAATGTCATAGCTAATTTTCTTTTATCCTTTTTCTTTTTCATTTTTTCACATTTTCATTTTTTTCTTTTTGACATGCCTCCTATAACTCATACATGATCCATTATGCTAGAAATGCAATTCATGGAAGATGCTCCATTTTAACTACCTATCCTTAAATAAAGTTATTACAAGAAAAGTGTCATGTGAAATGAACCCATTTAAGGTGTCAAATGACTCATGTCATTCCATAAAAAGAAAACAAATAGGTTGATCATAACTCAAGTTATCTTAAAGGTAATAAGGTCTTTCTTTTCTGATCATCGTGCTTCCAAGACACTGAATCAGGCCAATTTTTAGGCAAAGAGCTAAAAGGTTGATATGTTTAAGGTCATTTTATAGAACTTAGGGAAGCTTTGATTTTAAAAATTTTTTGATTTACAATGTAACATTGATACATCAAATTATCATATATGAATTCTTAAAAATGTCATTTATACCTAATTTAAGATTCTCAATTTTTCTTTTTCAATTAGCTATATCGTTACTCGTTGCCTCAAAAAAGAGTATCATCCTTTGATAACATAATGTTGTCAAGCAAAGCCAAGGTTCATAAATTCAAATGCGTGGCTTTTGAAGGGTTATGGCTGATGAATAAAATCAACTGAATGATTTAAGAAATGGTGTTTAGGTATTTGAGAAATTCTCAATGGTGATCACCAACTTATCCAAGACATTTTTTTTTATCACAAAACTTTCACTTTTTTTTTCTACTTTTTTCCTCTTTTTCCCATTTTTCTTTAAATCATTTCTTTTTCTATAGCCTTGGTACCTAACTACATGAGGCTTTTATTCAAATCTAACATTTTTTCCCTTTTACTAATTTTCTTTTAAAGAAAACTTACAAGTTCAAAACTCAAAAGGAAAAAAAAAAAACCTTAAATGGTAATATAAATCTATGAAACACTATTATGCACAATATTCATTCATTCAATGTAAACATTTAGACCTAACCTAAAAATTCACACTCCTAATAGTACTATTGAGATGACATTCAAAACAAAAGAAAGTTCTTCACTTGGCATTTGAACTTTTGTATCATTGGCTATCAATTTCACTACTATCAATTATCATAACTACTAATAGTTCTTTAAACTTTGCAAGATCTCCATCAATTAAAGCCTAAACTGTATCTTTAAAGGCAATACAATCTTTTATGGAATGCCCATCGACACCATCATGGAATTTACACTTAGCATTGGAATCATATCATTTAGGGTAGAAAGGCTTTATGGGTTTTGTAGGGACAATGTATATGACTTTTGATGAGTAAGGTGAATAGCATAACGTAAGACATTGGGAGTGAATGAAATATCTTGACTCTTTTTCTCTTATGAAGAAAACTACCAGCTCGAGGTATCGATTGGGAGCAATACGGTGACCATTAGGAATAGTCATTTACCAACTCTTCCTTTATCATGGTGAGGTTTCTCTCATTTTGCCCTTTAACAATTGCCTTTAGAGCGTATTCATTAAAACTATTCCTCTGCTTTTTATTAGGAATTTCTACATTGGCATTCAAAATTCTTCGCCTTTTTATCCCATCCTCAATTCTACCTACAACAAATTACAAATTGGCAAATTTGAAGGATATATTACCAATTAGCTTATCATAATAAAAAGATGAAAGGGTATTCATAAATAGAGAATTTAACTTCCTACTAGTTAAAGGGGACTTGTGATGTAACCTCTTTCCATTTAGCAGGATATTTTTTGTAACTTTCATTAGGGCTCTTTCTTATGTTTTGAAGGGTTAATCGATCTGAAGCCATCTCTAACTTGTGATGGTATGCTTCAAGAATGTTCAAGATAAATTTCTCTAAATACAAATTTGGCTACTTTCTAAGCTATAATATCAATTGGCTGTTACCCTAGTCAAACTTTCCTGAAAGACATGTATAAACAACTTTTTATCATCGGCATACCCAACCATTTTGTAACAATATAGAGCCAAATGTGTCTTAGGACATTTAGTTTCATTATACTTTTCAAATGTTGGAACCTTGAACTTGGGCAAAATAACTGCATTTGGAACTAGCTAGATTCATTTACATCATAAGATTTATCCTTACCTTTAATAGCTTGAATTATTTCTTCCAAGAGACTTTACCTTCTCTATTCATCTAGATTCCATGATTCCTCCCTTAAGGGTCATAAGTTAGGTTTTAGGGTTGATCATTTCCTTAAGCAAAAGGTCCCTTAATAATCTCTTCCATCTCTCATATCAAATCAATATTTTCTTAATCCTTTGAAAAAATCGTAGGGATTATTTTTGAAGGAATTCCTTTTTTTTAGAACACATATGAATTGCATTCTATCGAGTGGATACATAAATGAATGAATGGATGAATGCACAAATGACAAAGCTCTTTGGTGAAAAGTGTGAGAATTGGAAAATGGGCAAGAATTAAAGGCAAACTATAATTCACACATCTAAGTTCAAAAAAATAATATCATATTTACTTGAAAAGAAACATTTTTCAAATAAAAGAAATTCACAAAGCATTTTATTTTCCCAACAACCTATCATTTGAAGACCCTTTTTAATAAAAATCTCATCCATTTTCATCATCATGCTAATTCTTTCTCATTATTTCTAAACCCCTATTGTAGTTGGATTAAACCATTTCACATCAATGAGTGATTGCACGTTGCATTTAAAACCCTTACAATTCTCAATGAAGTGCCCCATATACCCACAAAGGTATTTGCATCTTGTGTTTAGGTTGAAATATTTTGAGTATGAAGATTTAAAGGCTCTGAAGGCATAGGGACTACAAGGTGTCTCTCAAATAGATAGGGAAAGAGTTTTACACATGAAATGGGGGAGAGGATCTAACTATTTATTTTTCTTGGGTAATTTTTGGGCAACAAATTGACTAGGAATCCATGAATTTGTTGGTGGTGCAAAGGTGAGGAGTTGAGGAATTAGCTAAACAGGTGTTAGGGAATGGAAGGCTGAAAATTTTGGTTTAAATGTGGACTTCTCGAAAATTGTATAAGGTTTTAGGGCCTGATCTTAGAGGCTAGAAAGAAGGTAAAAAACAAACATGAAGAGGATTTGAACGTAGGTTTAGGTTCGAACTAATTTGTGAATGTTGTATGGAACCTGGTAACTTTATCCTGGAAATCAAATTTTGGAGTTCAAACACTTGCGTGGTCAGATCACTCATCCCTTTCATGACCTTATCCAAACTTTCATTGCTACTCAAACCACTAAATGCTTTAGCATGCTCAGGAAATGTACTAGGCCCAGTAGGAATCATTTGATCACAACTTCATAAGTTCATAGGACTTACTTGAGCTGAAATTGGTTAGGACCCTTGAGAAGGCACCAAAATAAATTCTTAAGCCTATCAACCGTCTTTGTCAACTCAGCGAATTATTTTGCCATCTTTTAAATGTCATAACCAAACTCCTTTTAATTACGTTCTAATGCACTAATTTGGGCTGCCAATTGATTTTCCACATTTCAGCCTCTTATACCCACTCTAACAAATATTTTATTTCAAGAATTTAAACCAAATGCTTATGCTATTATTTTGCAAATGAATGACACAATTTTTAATTTGCGTGCTTTATAGAATATATCTATGAATGCATAAGTATGATAATGATACAAATATATTTACAAAAATGGAACAATCTAAAACATATAAATCATTTTCACGATGAATGTAGCATGCACTAATTAAATTCCAAAAAGATGACAAACTCCTTACCTATCCTAAATCTTTTTTTTTTTGCCTTTTTCTTCTTTTTATTTAGACTCTTTTTTTTTATCCTAACTTTATATATACTATTACCTTAAATACAAATTACATCAACATGTCCTACATATCCTACTTTTAGGTAATTTCTATGAAAGAGATTGGCATAACTTTTAACTTTCTAAATAATTTCTATAAGAGGTTGACACTACTGATGGCTTTATGAGAACTTCATTCGCTGATCTCTGACCTAAAACAAATACTCTTTTTTAAAATATAATGCCTATATAATGTATGCAACAAAATTAAAGACTATACAAACAAAATGAATCAATAATCTAACATAAATAAATAATAAAAATAACAAAACAACCATATAATACAATAGAATACGTACAGTGTCCTGACTTTTGGTGATTTTCTAAAAAAGTGACAAGGTTCTACCTTAGGCAGGTTTCCTATTGGTTGTGATATGTTGGTTCGAGATTTATTCATCTAAAAGTTTCCAAATCAAAACTTACATCATCGTTCATCATAGACTAATAAGGCACACCAATCATCACCCATTACAAGCTGTAGAAGAAAAGGGTTCAATCTGAATGGAAGTGTTTTGCTAGCAAATGTGAAGATTATCACCTCACGAGAGTGTAGCTACTTCACTTCCTTCTAATAAGGACAAGCTCGGGTCTAAAGCTCATGCATGAATATCCAAAAGTATGCAAAGTAATACATCAATCAAAATAACATAAATAAATTATAAATAAAAAATGCAAAATAAGATAATAACTAACATACAATTTATTTTATTATTTTTTTTTGAAAAATTAAAATAAAAGAAATTAAATTAAATATCTAATAAAACCAATTAAATCCAAAACTTTCGATAGTGTATGATTAAAATTTTTGGCTTGACTCTCAAAATTCTCTATAGAGTCGCCAAGCTATCATAATGTATCAATCTAGACACTTGATCACTAGACGTAAACATTTAGAGTCATGAAAACACCGGGAGTCACCATTAATCTTTTCTAGTGTGTGATTGATCACCCAAATATTTTACCTTTTTAATAAAATAATAAAACAAGTTTAGAGCCAATAAAACAAGTTTAGAGTTTACTAAAAGGATAATCTTGGTCTATGAAAACAGGATTGGGTTTGAAAGTTGGTTATACGTAATGAAGGATTAGCACCCTCACAGTGCCAATAAAATTTGGTACCAACTAACCATGCACAATCTATAGTTTTGGATAAAAATGGTTTTTATTTAAGATTTAATAATAATTCTTTTTTTTAAAGAAATAAAATTATTTAAAATCTTTATATAGAAATGTTATGAAAATCTTTAAATTAAAGAAACACCTTAAAATTCTTTGACATGAAAGAAAATTTTGAAAATAATCCTTTTCATTTAAGATTTACCATAATATTTCCTTCAAAAAATAATATTTTTTAAAAATTATAATTATTAGTAGCTCTCCAACACCTAGGTAGAGTACCAATATTATTTTAAATTTATTTTAAATCCATTGTTGAATAATATTTCCAATAAAAATATATTTATGCAAAAAACGATATGCCACAATTAAACAAGGAACAATAATAACAATTAAAAGATTTAAATATGTGAATTTGGATCTTAAAATCTAGTTTGTATTTTTTAAAATATTTAATTTTATTATTTTAAATTATGAAATTATACAAAAATTTTTAGTAAAATAAAATTTTCTAAATACTTCATCATCCAAGTAACATTCGGGGATAGATTATTTCACAGGAAATTTTCCTACAAATCCTTAAATTTTATAATTGGTTTGGGTTTTGAGGTTTCAATATATTATTTAGGGTTGCATGTTCTACTAAGGTTTAAGGTTTACACATAAGTTTTTAAGGTTTCACTTAAACTTTTATTTTAGGGTTTCACTTTAGGGTTTCCAGTTTTCACCTATGTTTCCATTTCAAGGTTTTAAAGACTTACAACCTCTCTAAAAATCTCCAACAACTACGTAGATTTTCAAAACAGGCTCGCATTTTATGATTTTCAAAAATTATTTTTGATATTTTTGATATTTTTCTTTTCATTTAAAATTTATTATTATTTATTTATCTTTTATTATTTTATATTATTTGATAATTTTCTAACATCTAAGCAGAATTATTATTTTTACTTTTTTTTAAAACATAATTTTTAATTCCCTCTAGCACCCAAGGATTTTAAAATTTGTATTACTTTTATTATTATATATTTATTATTTACTTTTATCATTGTTTTATAAGAAGTATGATAGAATTAATAAATTTTACGTTCATTGAAAATAAATTACATCTACAATAATTTAAGATATGGGAAATTAAATTATGTAAAACTAAAATGAGTATAAAAATTTAACTAATAAAGAAAATAAACATACATGAAAATTTGCTTCATATTAAGCAACATAAGAAAAATATGCACAAATATGTATAATATAAAATATGCAAGAAAATAAAATGAATCAAAAAGAGGACTTAACTTTCCTACAAGTAGTTGAAAGGAAAACAAACTAAAATAAATGACATATTGGAGTTTTAAGTTCCCTAAATACACTAAATAACCGGCATATGAGCGAAGGAATTCTAAGCCATTGTAAACAAAACACATTCAACAGAATGAGAACAAAAATAGACAAGAAAAGTTTAAAGCTTTAGCTTCTGCAAACCATCTTCAAGTAAACAAAGACTTTTTTTTACCATGATTTTTATTTATGATAAAGAAAAGTTGTAGCCAACATCCAAAAACTATGCAACTTAGACATCGAATAAGAAACAAATTGTACAAAAACATAATAACACCCAAACAAAACTAGATAGACACTTAAAGCTATTTATTTTTTCTCTAAGCCATAAAACTATTTCTAAACACACAAAGGACAAATCAAAAGTAGGGGACATGCCATGAAACTCTAAACATGCAACATGCAGCATAAAAAGGAAACATCATGGCAAAAAAAAAAAAATAAAAGAAAAAAAAAAACCAACTTCTAAATAGGAAAAAGAAAGTTAGTAGAAACATTACCTGTTGCACTGAAAACCTTCTCCCAAGTTAATAACTTTTGCTACTCTTAGTTTCTTTTCAAATTTTTGTTCACGTTTCTAGTTTGCTACTTTTTTTATTTTTTGGCTCTTTCTTCACCTATTTTTGCTATTTTTCTTCGGATAGCATTCAAAGCTATTTATTTTTTATGCTTCACTTTCTTCTTCTATTTTACTTTTTTATTTTCTTCCTACTACTCTCGATTTACATTTTCTTCTTCTGATGTTTTTCACGTGGCTTTCTATTGCCTTGCTTATATTTTTTACTTTTTTCGCTACCTTTTATGGTTTATTTTTCTTTGTTATTGGTTGTTGCTTCTCTTCTTACTCACATTTTTTTTTTTGGTTATTTTTGTTGCTATCTTTTTATACTCTCATCTTTTGGTTTCCTTTCTTACTTTATTTTTTTCTACTATTTCATGTTTTTTTGTTACAAGATCTTTTTTTTATTGCCTTTTTATTTCATTTTTATGCTTTGTTTTATATGTGCACAATTTTTTCTAGTTCCTTTCTCTTCTGCCACATGCTCAACCTTTTTCATGTCTCTTCTTTTACTACGTTGGTCTTTTTCTTTCTTTCTAGAAACTCATCTTGAATGTCTACTGCCTTATTTCTTTTTTTTTTTTTTGCTTGGTTTCTTTCCTATTACTTTGTTTATTTTTTTGTTATTCATTTTTCTATTCTCTTTTTGCTCTTTCCTCTTCTCTTCGTGGTGACTGAATTGCCTTGCATCTTTTTTTGGTTTCAATTTTGCCAATTATAACTTTTTATTTCTAATTTTTATTTTATTTTTTGAATGCTTACTACCATTCCCAAGTTTGGCTTTCTCATTCTTAAGCTTTTTTTATTTTCCCCATTTTACTTATTTTTTGATTAGTTATTTTTTTTATAGCTTTTTTTGTTTTTCCTACACACCAAATGGTTGTTGCCTTCTTATTTGATTCTTTTTACCTCTCTTCTTGTTTAGTTTTCAGTTCCTTTTTCAAGCACCTATGAAATAATCTTGAAAGCATACACCTTTTCATTTCTTTTGTAGCCATCTTCATGTCCACATGCTTGGTTTTTTTACTTGCCATCCTCTTACGCACCATGTTCCCATGCATGATTTTTCTTTTTTCCCATAGCTTCCCATATGCTTTGCTTCATGGCATGTATTTTCCATTTCAGTTTTTTTTTCTTTCATGTCCCCATACAGCCCTCACTTTTTATGCAACTAAGCTTAACCCAAGGTATTCCTCATTCTCATATAAAACTTTAGGCCAAATGGCCTTCTTTGGTGGGCCATAAAATAGGCCATGTTATGGCTAATTTAGCTTCCATTTTAAGTGATTTTAGGCCAATCTTTTTTAGCCCTTTTAGTTTTTTTTTCTTTTTAACCGTTTCTAACATTTTTTATTATTAATTTTTTTATATATTTTTAATATTTTTAATTATTTAAAATTTTTATATTTCTTAATTAATTTTTAATAAAATTTTTTTATGGCCAACAATAGGCCATTAATGGGTTTTTATAAAACTTTTTATCAGACCTTTTATTAAACCATTTTGAGTGTTATTTGGGCCAAAAATGGGCCCATCATAGGCCCACATTGGGCCTTATTCTTGAGGATTTGAAAATAAAAGATGTAATGGGCTCAAAAAATTATCGTTAAGGCCCAATTGACAAACCTGAGCCCCGATTAAAGTAATATAATATCTCAAACAAAATTACATGTCTATAACAAGAATAAAAATAAAGTTATGTATTATGATTTAACGTTATCAAAGTTTGAGGTATAGAGTTCTATTAGGGGTTTACACCTAACAATTCAACATAAAAACTTGTATTTGCAACTCAACATAGAGCAAGACCTAACATTTGAAAAAAAAAAAACTATTGCTTTAAAGCATCAAATACAGGGTGAAAGTAATGATAGAAGTAATAAATGGATAATTCACAAACAAAAACTTTGGGCAAGATAATTAATAGATTTCAAGTCATATTTATAGTCATGAAAAGGTAAAAAGTAACTTAAAAAATAGTATGGCTCATACATCAGCAATACACGCTAGTTTAGGTGGCACTCAATGAAAAGTACCGATAAAGTTTTAAGCTCAATTTAGCTAGCACTCAATGAAAATTTAAGCTTAGATTAGTTGGCACCTAATGAAAATTTAAGTCTAGATTAATTGGCACCTAATGAAAATTTAAACTCAATTTGGCTGGCACCCAATGAAGTTTTAAACCAAGTTTAGTTGGCGCCTTATGCAAATTTTAAGCTCAAATTATCTAGCATCAATGAAAATTTAAGCCCAGTGTAGTTGGCATGCAAGTGAAGTTTAGCTAGCACTTATTAAAATTTAAGTCTAGTTTGGCTGAAACGTAAGCCTAGATTAGCTATCACGAAAGTCTAGATTAGCTGGCATGTAAACCAGATTAACGATCACTTCATTCAACCTACGGTTCAATCTCGGTTATCTTTATCTTTTGACTCACAATTTAATCCTAGTTGTTTTAAGAAAAAAGCAAAACAAAACAAAAAAAGATAAAAAAAACCAAACAAAAAATAAACTAAAAAACCAAAGAAAATAAAACCAAAAAAAATTTCACCTTAGAAAGTAGCATCTGGACAAAATTATTGTTTATGTCTTTGCATTATTCATAATCTTCAAAATATGCAAAGAAGGGTAGTTGTAGACACCTAATTTTATCTAGGATATTTTCACTTTAACTCGAGCTCAGGTTTGGTAATTAGGCCCTAACCATAATTTTTTGAGCCCATTACATAGTCCATTTCAAATGCTCAAAGATAAGGTCCAATATGGACTTCATGGTAAAGCCCATTGTATTGGCCCAAAAATACCTAAAATGACCCAATATAAAACTCGATAAAAAGTTCTTTTAAAGTCCATTAATGGCCTATTATTGGCCATAAAATAAATATATTAAAAATTAATTAAAATATATAAAAATTTTAAATAATTAAAAATATGAAAAATATATATAATAGTAATAATAAAATGTCAGAAAGGGCTAAAAAATTTTTTTAAAAAAATACTAGAAGGGCTAAAAAAAGCTTGGCCTAAAATCACACAAAATGGGAGCTAAATTAGCCATAACATGGCCCATTTGATGGCCCACCAAATAGGCTTATTTGGTCTAAAGTTTTGCATGACAATGATGAGGCCATTGGGCTAAGCGTAGTTGTATGAAAAATGAGGGCTATATAGGGATGTGAAACAAAGGAAGAACAACAACGAAAAATGCATGCTAAGAGGCAAAGCACATGGGAAGTTGTGAGAAAAAGAAAAAACCATGCATGGGAACGTAGGGCAGAAGAGGACGGCAAGCAAAAAAACTAAGCATGTAGATATAGAGATGGCTATAAAAGAAATGGAAAGGTGCATGATTTCAAGACTATTTTATGGGTGCATGAAAGGACAATAAACATTTGGTGAGTAGGAAAAACAAAAAAAGCTATAGAAAAAAAGAATTGATCAAAATAAAAAAAGTAAAAGAAAATGAAAAAAGCTTGAAAGGAGAAAAACAAACCTAGGAACGACAATAGGCATTTAAAAAATAAAATAAAAACTAAAAGCATAAAGAGATAACCAGCAAAATTGAAACCAAAAAGAGAAGGAAAGTAGTTTAAGCAGCCATGGAGAGAAAAGGAAAGAGCAAAAAAAAGAATAAAAAAAAGCTAAAAAAAAAGTAGTAAGGGAAAAACTAAGCAAAAGTAAAAGATATAAGACAACAGGCATTCGGGATGAGTTTCTAAGAAGAGAGAAAAAGACCAAACGCAATGAAAAAAGAGACGTGAGGAAGGCTGAGCATGCAGTAGAAAAGAAATAAACCAGAAAAACTAGGCACATAATAAAAGCAAAAAAATAAAACCTAGAAATAGCAAAAAAAAAGAGCTAAAAATGAGAAGCAGCAAAAAAATAAAGCAAAGCGAGAAAGAAAACTAGAGGAGGAGCAACACAAAAAGATAGTAACAAAAATAATTGGAAGGAAGAGAGGGAGCAAGAAAAGAAGTGACAACTTGCAAAGAAAAATAAACCAAAAAAGGTAGCAAAAAATTTTAAAAATAAAAAGTGAAGAAGCAAAAAGCCATGCAAAATATGGCAAA
This sequence comes from Durio zibethinus, assembly GCF_047325235.1. Lineage (NCBI taxonomy): Eukaryota > Viridiplantae > Streptophyta > Magnoliopsida > Malvales > Malvaceae > Durio > Durio zibethinus. The sequence goes on along the minus strand of NC_143180.1, from coordinate 10,453,366 downwards.
TGTAAATTAGCAGTAGCAAAAAGCAAATAAAAAAACAAAAATAGAGGAAGAAAATGAAGCAGAAAAAAATAAATAGCTTTGAATGCTAACTAAAAGAAAAAAAAAAAGTAACAGAATTAGGAAAGAAAAAAGCCAAAAAAATAAAGAAATAAAAAAACCAAAAATGAGAACAAAAATCCAAAAAGGAACCAAGAGTAGCAAAAGCTATTAACGTGAGGGAAGGTTTTCAATGCAACAAAGATAATGTTTGTACTAACTTTTTTTCCTATTTGGAAGTTGGTTTTTTCTTTTATTTTTTTTGGCATGATGTTTTCCTTTTACCATACATGTTGCATGTTTAGAGTTTCATGGTATGTCCCTTGCTTTTGGCTTGTCTGTTGTGTGTTTAGAAACAATTTCATAGCTTAAAGAAAAAGTAAATAGCTTAAGGTGTCTATCTAGTTTTGTTTGGGTGTTATTATGTTTCTGTGCAATTTGTTTCATTCAAGGTCTAAGTTACATAGTATCTGGAAGTTGGCTAGAACTTTTCTTTATCATAAATAAAAATCATAGTAAAAAAAATATTTGTTTGCTTGAAAATGGTTTGTTGAAGTTAAAGCTTCAAACTTTTCATGTTTATTTTTATTCTTTTTTTGCTAAATGTGGTTTGTTTACAACGGCTTAGAATTCCTTCACTCGTATACCAATTATTTAAAGTTTTTAGGGAACCTTAAGGCTCTAACATGTCTTTTATTTTAGTTTGTTTTCCCTGCAACTACTTGTAGAAAAGTTAAGACCACTTTTTGATTCATTTTATTTTCATGCATATTTTATATTATATGTATTCATGCATATTTTTCTTATGCTGCTAAATACGAAGTAAATTTTCATGTATGTTTATTTTCCTTATTAGTTAAATTTTTATACTTTTTTAGTTTTATGTAATTTAATTTCCCATATCTTAAATTACTGTAGATGTAATTTATTTTCAATGCACTTAAAATTTATTAATTCTATCACCCTTCTTAAAAACAATGATAAAAGTCAATAATAGATATATAATAATAAAAGTAATAAAAATTTTAAAATCCTTACCTAGGTATTGAAGGGAATTAAAAATTATGTTTTAAAATAATAATAATATAATAATAATTTCGCCTAAATGTAGGAGAATTATCAAATAATATAAAATAATAAAAGATAAATAAATAATAATAATAAATTTTAAATGTAAAGGAAAATATAAAAAAAATATAAAAATTAATTTTTAAAAATCATAAAATGTGAGCTTGTTCTAAAAATCTACCTAGCTATTAAAAAATTTTAAAAAGATTCGTACGTTTTTGAAATCCTAAAATAAAACCATAAGTGAAAACCCGAAACCTTAAAATAAAATCCTAAGTGAAACCTTAAAAACCTATGTGTATACCCTAAACCCTAAATGAAAATTTGAAAACCCAAAACCCTAAAACCATCATAAAATTTAAGAATTTGTATGAAAACTTCCCATGAAATAATCTGTCCCTAAATGCCGTTTAGATGATGGAGTATTTAAAAAAAATTTTATATTAAAAATTTTCATATAATTTCATAATTTAAAGTAATAAAATTAAATATTAAATAAAAAATACAAACGAGATTTTAAGATCCTAAATTCACATACTCATATATTTTAATTGTTATTATTATTCCTTTTTACTTGTGGTATCATCATTTTTCTACATAAATATCTTATTGTGGGAAATATTATTTAACAATGGATTTAAAATAATATTCTAGATAATATAAATTTTTATACTCTATTTAGGTGTTGGAAGTCACTAATAATTATTATTTTCAAAGAATATTATTTTTTATTTTTAAAGAAGTGTTATGGTTAATTTTAATGGAATGGATTATTTTTGAATTTTGTTTTCATATTGAAAATTTTTAAGATATTTCTTTAATTTAGAGATTTTCAATATTTTTAAATAAAGATTTTTAAATAATTTTATTTCTTAAAAAAATTTATTATTAAATCTTAAATAAAAACAATTTTTATCCAAAACTATAGATTGTGTATGATTAATTGATACAAATTTTTTTACTATTATAGAAATGCTAATTTTGCTTCACGTATAACTGACTCTTAATCTCAATCTTGTTTTTATAAATCAAAATTATTTTTTTAATAAACTCTAAACTCATTTTATTATTTTGTTAAAAAAATAAATTTTTTTGATAACTAATCAGACTTTAAAAAAAATTCATAAAAATATTTTATATTTTAACAATTCTAAATTTTTATATCTAATAATTAAAATTTTAAATCAATACATGATGACACTTGCTACTAAGAATTTCATTTAATTATTAATGAGAATAGTCTCCAAATGGAGACTATTCATCAAGATTTCCAATTTTTGCGCCAAGAGTTGCATGACAATAGGTTGGTTAATTTTTTAAAATGGAAGCAAAACGTGCCGTTTTACTTGAAGTCAATGAAAAAAAGAAATCTGCAAGAATACATTAAAAGTAGTCTCCAAATCTTATACTGTTCATTACTTTGTCAGATTTCCCTCGTGTTACTCATTGATTGGTTCTTATTTATTTTTTACATTTTTTTGGCCTTTAGATTTAACTTTTTCAGCCGTTGGATTTTTTTAAAAAATATATTTTGGACTGAGTAAGAGTTTCTAGATATAGGAGCTTCTGGATTCTTATGGCTTCTTGAAAAAAAACAATCAAAACTGAAGCAAAAGCTTAAAACAATGAAAGAGAAGAGGAAGGGGAAGGGGAAAGGAAAGGGAAGGATAAGAAAGAGGGGGAGGCGACGCAAGAGGGAAGGAATCACCGATTGACGTAGACAAAAACTGCAATCGGTGCTGAAGGACCAAATGGAGATGCACGAGAAAGGGAATGGTAGAGAGAGGGAGAACAAAGAAACAAAGTCGTTGATGGACCAACAGTAACGACAACGATTTCTGTTGAAGACCAAACCAAAAACAGTTAATCTTAACTTTTCTAATGTTTTAGCTCCTTATATATATGGAAAAAAAGTTTGCTTTAGTAGTTTTCTGGTTTTTTTTTTTTGTTCTTTTGAGGGGATTATTTGTTGATCAAACAATTAGCTTGAATTGTTGTGTTAAGACCGAACGAGTAGGGGAACTAATCAAACAAAAATTATAGTGAGTTGTTTGCTCATATCCAACTTGAAATGTTAGTTGTTAGATCAGATTGATTAGTTCCTACTTCAAATTATTTGTTTGATCGAACAATTAGTGGTTTTTGTTTGATTAGTTCAAAGTTGGGTTCAAATGCCTAACCGCTTTAGATTAGAACAAAGGGGATTAGTTCCTACTTCAAATGTTGTGGAGTCACAGGAACAAATACACTTATAGCAAATACACCTATAGCAGTAAGTAAATCCTACCTTTTTCACTTACAGGCATTGGTGGCCTATAGGTACGATGGTTTTATAGTAATGAAGCTATCATAAGTATTTTTTTTTTCTATACCTGCACGTCAATAAACTTGGGTTTCCTTTCAGAGTATTGCCAGTAAGGTTGGAGTACTTACGATACACATTCCAGATACAAGAAGGAGATTTTCTTACTTTTAATACCTTGGTATGATTCTACATCCATTTTTGTTTTGAAAGAAACTTGCATTTTCTTAACCATGCTGTTATGAAGTGTGACAACTGTTTTCTTGACCATGTGACTTTGTTAAACAGAGGCAAGTTGCTCAATGTGTGGGCCGGGATATCCATTCAAAGGCTAATTATGGGACGATGACATTTGCTAATAAAAGGAATACATCACCTTACTCTTTTTTCTATATATTAAGACTACGAGTTCTATCCTTGAGCTACTAGCGTTCTTTTCAATTAGCTGCAAGTCATTTAAACCTATAGTTTTTATTGTCTGCCTTAATTTTGTGGCTGTAGATTTTTTTCTGCCTCTTTGCCCCCCTAAGGTTTGTAACTGTGAAAGTATTGTTAAAGTTGTTAACAGAATAAACACCATACAATTGAAAATTAAATATGTGTATATGTTACAGGTCAAGATTTAAGCTCCGACCCGTGCGGTTCCGGAATTCGAGCATCCACTCATCTGGTGTCTCAGATCAGCTTACTTGTCATGGGTCACACTCTTGTGAGGTATTGTTCGTTCTGGTCCCTCTAGGCTCACGGTTTTATCCTACAAAAGACGTCTCACAAGGTTGAGGTAGTGTGGTGTGAACCTTTTTATACCCCAGTGACCCTCCTATTATGTTCGATGTGGGATTCAAGACTCTTTCTTAGGTCTGTGACATTCTCCCGCATCCAATCTCATGACGTCCTCGTCACGGAGGTTGATCACCCTGTCTACCTCCATTAAGGTGCTTGACGTGGATCGAATGGTTTAAGGCTGGCTCTGATACTACCTGTCACGGGTCGAGACTTAAGCTTCGACCCGTGCGACTCCGGAACCCGAGCATCCACTCATCCGGCGTCCCAAATTAGTCTACCTGTCACGGTTCATACCCTTGTAAGGTACTGTCCGCTCTGGTCTCCCTGGCCTCACGGTTTTATCCTACAAAAGACGCCTCACAAGGTTAAAGTAGTGTGAACTTTTTTATACCCCAGTGACCCTCCTATTATGTTTGATGTGAGATTCAGGACTCTTCCTTAGGTCCGTGACATATACATCAATAAACCAGTCAAATGAACTTTTGTTTTAACTTTTCTAAATGAAAATTATTAAAGAGAGAAAGAAAGAGGTAGCATAAGGGATTGGGTTTATGCATTTTGTGTAATCTAGCGAGAAAAGAAGTAAAATTTAAAATGGGTTCTGATTAGATAGGTCTGACTAATAAAAGAGGATAATATGCAAATTTAATATTAATAAATGATTTGTAAATGCACAGATTGTATAAATTGTAAAAAAAATATCGTTTTCACAGAGATTGAAATATAAAGAGAACAAGTATTGAAATTGTCACACCTTTGCTTTTACTTGGAGAATTGAAATAAGATATGCAAAGCATAATCTAAATTATGCAATTAAACTTAAATCATGCAATTAATATGAAATCAAACCTAAACTAATCCAAACAACAGTTGAATAAAAGAATAGATGCAAATAATTAGAATTAAGCAAAATTGAAACTAAAGAATATAAAGAAGCTTGAACTGAAATCAATTTAATCTTAATTAACCAAATAGAAAGCAATTAATATAAATTCTAACTTAATCGCATGTAATGAACTAATTTAATTAAGTCTAAGTATGCAAAAATGCTTAAAACATGTAATTAATCTTAACTATACAAGAAACCAAAATTAGAATACAATGGAATAATTAAATTACGAAATCAGCAACTAATTATCGAGGATAAACTATGCAGCAACAAATTAACCTTTTAAACATGCAAGACTAATCAAACCAACAAGAAATAAAAGCAATCTAAACCAATTAATCATAAAGTGATTAAAATCTAAGCTAAATAACTCAATAACATGTAAAATTAAGCTTACCAAACTAAAACTAAGTCAAATTAATATCAATTAAATCAAACAGCTAAGGATTAAAAACAAATTAAACTCTAACTTAACTCAACTAACCCTAATCAATTCTTAAAACACAATTAAACTGTTATTAACTTAAATTAACCAGAGAACATGCATTAGTATATAAATAACTCAAATCAAAACAAAGATTAACCAAAATTATGCAAACTTACAATTCAAGCAAGAACTAATTAATAACCATAGACCAAATATGCAAAATAATCAAAACATAATTAATTAACTCAAGATCAACATAAAGAATAAAGAACAAAATTTGTTTTAAAAGCTAAAGAATGCAAATCGAATCTATTAAGTAATAAATCATGCAAATTAAACTACTTAAAACCCTAATTATGCAAATCATGCAAATTAGCATTAATATGAACCAAATCAAACCCTAGTCACAATGATCAAATGCTTTTAATGAATTAAACATGCAATTGAAAGATTAATCTAAAAACATAATGTAAACTACAACAATTAAACTAGAATTAAACAAGAATGCGACTTGTATTAATCAAGAACCAAAAACCGAAATCAATTGTAAACCAAGAACCATAAACCAAAGCTGTTTTAACCAAGATAATAAATCAAAATTTAAATCCACTAGAAATCGAATGGAAAATTACTCTAATTAAACTTTATTGAATTGAAAACTTTAAAAGAAAGTTGCATAAACTGAAATTAAAAGGAACATAAAATTCGAAGAACAAAGAAAGCTTTAAAAGAAAACAAGAACAAGAAAACTATTATTGCTAAGGTTGGTCTATCATCCCAACCCATTCACATTTTTTAAGACCTAAAAAATGTATATATAGACCAAGAAACCCTAAGAAGTGTTCAGCCAAACTTGGACTCTCTTTTGGCAACTCACTTGAGTTTTGGAATGAAACTGTTTAAACTAAGAAAGCTTCTTGAAATTAAATGCAAGTAAAACTCTTTGAAAAGAACTTTTATAAATCAATCTTGTTTTCTAGATCATAGCCATCATGTAGCAACTTAAAAAAAATATAAAACAAACCAAAAATCAAAACTTGCATACCAAGAATGCAGATTTGGCCAAAGTGTACTAACTTTCTAAAAATCATCTTCAAATGCCTTGATCTTGAACTTTTAAATTGCATCACAACTTGTTCTTGAATTTTGGAGAAAAAAATTAGAATTTTATTTCAACAAAAAACTCTTCTTTTGCCTTTCATAATGAATGATATTTATAACCCATACAAATCCTATTCCAAGTATAATTAGAAATAACAAATCCTACTAAAAATAGGAAATCCTAATATAAGTGGGAAAACTATGTCATATCATCATGCCACATCCTCTATTAGTAATCCCATGCATATGCACCCACATAAGTTACCATGGATTTGAATTCACTTGAAATTACAATTCTACCCCCATTTATTGCCAAAATTACCTAACTTTGAATCTTGCATGAATTTTCTTCATTTTTCTTCAAGATTGCATATTTCCAACTCTTTTAAACTTCGCAAAACTAATCTTGAGCATCTTTCCCATTCTTTAACTCCAAGATTTCGAAGAAAATCAAAAACTTCTAAAAACATCACAATAACATTCCAAGATTTCATATTATGCATCAAGAGTCATCCAAGATTTATCAAGAATTACCAAGAATTTTAAAGATTTACCAAGATTCATTCTTTCCTTCAAAATTTCCTACAAAATAGAAAATTAAGTACTATTATTAGCAAATAGAACATTATTTCACTGAAATATAACCAAAAGTAATCTATAAAACACTAGAAATAACTCTATTTTATAAAAAGATCAAACCTCCAAACTTAAACTTTTGCTTGTCCTCAAGCAAAATAAAAATAAGGTAAGTAAGAAAATAACATGCCAGAAATCATCACATAAACTTCCAATAATTAGATTACCATAAATCTTCAAAACTTGCATAATGAATATAACTTAAAAGAGAATCATAAGCTTAGATTCTCCATAAAAGTCATTCAAGAATAAGTTTGCATTCCATTCACAAATTTTTATGTGTGAATAATCTTTCTCAAATTAATGCAAAATATTCAACTAAAGCTATACAAATATGAAATTAACAAATTACCTCAAAGCATGCACAAATTTCATAAGTTTGCTTTTCACTTACCTTTCCACTAATGTAGGCATAACTTAACCAAAAATCAATAAGTATTTATTAAGCTTGTAATGTTTGGTTAGGGTTAAGATATGATAAAGGAAAATTTAGGCTCATAAGCTATAGACACCTAATTTTGTCCGAATTGTCTTAAGTGGGCTTCGATTTCGATTAGACCTTAAATTTATTGGGCTTTGTCTAGTTTAATTACACAAGTCAAAATCTGATTCAAAGTTGTGTGGGCTAAGGGTTAATAATGGAATATTTTGCATTAGGGAGCCTAGTGTCTATGTCAATTAGGCCAAGGCCCAAATTTATTTTTTTGGGCCCAAACCTATAATCTTGGCCCAAAACCCATGTGAAGACCTAACTTTTTAGTTTTTAATTTTTCGTTTTGCAAAAATAATAAATAAATAAGAATTTAAAAAATAGAAAGTTTGAAATGCTGAAAACTTTGAATATGCAAAATTCAAGCAATTCAATTGCTAATTGTCATGCTCTACCATTGCCTAATTTGACAACAAAAAATTTGGGCTTTTAAGTCTTAGAAAATTTGAGATTTGTTGGATTTGGCTCTTTGAATTGAGTAAGGGGCGGCCAATTGAATGGAAAAAAAAAGGACTATGAAAAATTTTCCATTATGATCGAAACCCACTCAATCCCATTTGACCATCATCCACACCACAACCTAAGCCACCCTTCATAGACCCATCAATAACCATCAAACCAATTGGCCACGCATCAATTCCACCCCTACCATGACCAATATTACCACCTATTAAAGCACCACTATCACCAAAATCAACAACCTATCAACCTTATAAAAAACCAAAGCCACTCAAAGCTTGTCTGGAAACCAAAAAAAAAAACAAAATAAAAAAAAAAACATCTTTTTAAATGAAGCAGCAACCATACGCACTAAACAAAAAACACAAAGCATAAAAAAAATAAAGGGGGAGCCAATTGGCTTTTGGTTTAGGACATTATAGGTTGTCTTGAGGCTTTATGCTTGAGAGGATGAGGGTTTCAATTAGTGGAACAGCATAATAAAAAGTGAGGCTATTTGAAACAGTGATGGTCGACCTTTTGGAGCTTAACAATCATAATTTGCGAATCATATCTAGAAGAATCTAAAAAGTTTTTGAGAAATCTAAGTTGGGAAAGAGAAAGAGGATGAAAAAATAAGTCGAGAGAAATTTTTGGGGGATTTTTTTGGCATTGACCGGTGACCACTAGTAGCAAGGTACAACAACGACGAATGCAAAAAAGATGGCTAAAAATTGGAAAATATATGGCTACTAGCTTTATGTTTTAGATAAAAGATAAAGGTTTGAAGGTTAGTGAGAGAAAGTAAAAAGGAAAAAAAAAAGTTAGTAAATTTTTTGGGTTTTATAGTTGGTAGGTCAATTAAAACTACATAATTTTGGGAAGGAAAAAAGAGTACCAAGGCAGCTACCAACCTGACTCGTTTTGTTAACTAGCACATGACCTAGAAGAGGCCCAACCCACATGGATCTATTTTGGGCTATTGATCTGGACTTCATTATTTGAATAGTTTTGGGCTTAAGTTCAAAGGTAATTTGGGTATGTTCCATTATTTGGTTATGTTTTATATTTATTTGCTTTAATGCTTGTTAATATGAATTAGTGATAAATCTATTTATGGGAAATTATGTTAGTGCAAAATTTTATTATGAAATATTAATAAGTAAATGGTAACATTTTCGATGATAAGATTTTTAGGTAATCCAAGTAGTGATATCTAAAAAATTTCTAGATGAAAAGATTTTTTTTTAAATACTACTAACGTATCAGAGTGTTTATAAAAATTTTTAATTTAATAAAAATTTACCTTTTTCTTCTAAAAAAATTTTTCTAAAAAATAATAAACAAATTAATAAACAAAATTTTCTCTAGACAAATAAAATATGTGTATTAATATTTCATTATTAGCATCGCATGCATGTCACTTAATTTTGTAAAAAATAAACACGAGCCTTCGAAGATGAGATTCTAAGGTACTGTGGTAGCGATGTCTAAGAAATCTCTAAGTAAGAAAAATTCATTCAATGTTACCAATGTATTAAAACATTTTAAAAATTCTTTCAATAAAAAGGTTTCAAATTTATTTTTCTCAAATAAAGTAGAATACTAAAAAATATGAAAAGAAAAACAATAAAAAAGGCCAAAATTATGATGAATAAAAGAAGTAGGGGAGATTATTTTTAGTACCCAAATTTAAGATAATTTTTATCAAAATTAAGGGATAACACATAATTAATTGGTATCGTTTTAAATGAGCATTGTAGGGATGCTAATTCTTTCCCATGCTTAACCAACTCTCGAACTCAAACTGTTTCATAGACCTTAAAATTATCTTTTTAATAAATTTTAATTAATTTTAAGATTTTATTAAAAGGATAAATTTCAATAGGTGGCCAATTACACCTAGTTAAAAAAGATTGGTAGCGATTCCATTTGTTTTTTTAAATTCCTTTAGTGGCCCCAAAGCCATTATGGCACCCCTAAACATACATTACATAGAATCTACACTTTAATAAATGAGCTTTCAAGAGAATATAACCCCTCTAAATTTAGATTCTTTTTTCTTTTTTTTAGGCTTTTCATCTTTTTTGAAATTTTCTTTTTTTTTTCACAATAGAATTCTAGCAACTTTATGATTTCAAGCTATTTTTAACTTTTACTTGCTTTCTATTTCATGTCAAACTCCACCCATCCTACCCAATAAAACATAGCTCTCATATTGATTTGATTGATCCATATACATATAGGGTAAGGTAGAAAAGATAAAGATAATAAACCAAAAGAGTGGCTAATTTATATAGTTGAAAACAAAGGAGACTACATACATATATTAGGCTCAAAAGGGTTGACCAGGGATAAACATATATAAGGTTAGCTTGAAAGGCTCAAACAATCCAAAGATGGCCTAAATCATCTTCTTATTTAAGTATAGTATAAGATTTCATCTTAAAATATGCTCAAACAATTTCTAAAATCAAAACATAACTTCAAGACTAATGCAATCCCATATCTACATAAGCTTTAATTAAACATGCATACACCATAATGATCAAGAGTAAAGGCTTAAGAATGTGAAACTATTGCAATTAAAAAGAAACAAATTCTGGAACTCATCTAATGCTTTCACTATATTCATTCTTTTCTAATAAGTTATACTCATAGTCAATCAAAGTTATTATCATTAAATTATGAGAAAATAATCAAGGGAAGTGTAATGATTTTAAGCATGACAATTTAAGCTCAAAAATAAAAAATTTAAAACAAATTAAAAAATTTGTACAAATTTTCTCTCACCTCAACTTAAGTAACACATTATCTTCGATATGTGCAAATAAAGCATAAAAGCAAGAGGGAAAAAAGATACTCCCTAAGTTCTTGAAATCAAAATTGAATTATGTATGAATCTTTCATTGTCGCTCTTTATTTTATGTTCTTACTCCTTGTTCCTACAAAAACAAAAACAAACAAAACCAAGCATTACCTGTTCCTAAAAAACAAAATAACAAGCTAAATCTAAATATGCAAATCTAAAAATTAAAACTTTGGTTGCCTTCTAAGCAACGTTAGTTATCATCAAGCTTAACTAACTCAAAAATTTTTTCATTGGAGTTAAGTGATTACCCTACACTTGATACCAGCATCCACCCACTTGATTCTTTTTCTCTTAGCCACATTGCCATTAGTAGGAACTAAGTGGTGCTAGTGCTTTACAACAGTTAACTTATTCCCAACCTCTATAAATATTCTTAGCATATCCTTACATGTGCTAACACAGGTTGGCACTAGCTTTAGTGTTAGTGAAAAAGATACCACCATGAAGAATATAAGGTAGGCTTTAAGGTGAAGGATTCTTCTATAGATAGTATAGTATGAGTGAATGAAAATGATGAAATGACTGAGGTTTTGGCTGAGGATAAGGTTGGGGAAACTTCTAGACAAGTAGGGAATTCTATAACATTGGTCTATCCTCCTTATCATTGTCTTCTAATTCTAGTGTCTATTCAAAAAATTTTCAATCCTACATCATCCAACTCTTATCCATTATAATCTTTTGGCATTTCTTTCAAAAATGCCTCTATTTCATACTTTTTACTAAACTCGACAAAGGGTGTTTCTAATGGTGTAAGAAAATCATCGAACACATAACCTTCATCAGTAGGCTTCTCCACCTCAATCATCTCCAAATCATCTAGTGTTTGATCTTCAAATGGCTAAGAAAATTACACGAGTAGACTAAAAAGCTTAAACTCTCTTTCAATTGAACTAATGCTAAACTCTTCAAGAATTTCAAATCCTAAAGCTAATCTATCATCCTCTACTTTCATTTCACAAGAATGCTCTTCTACTTTCACAACCTCTTCGTCCACCATCTTGACAAATATAGGCATATCAATCACAATAATCTCATAATTGTCATCATCATCAATCATAATAATCTCATCATCGTCATCATCATTCACATACACTATACCTCATTTTCTTCAATCATCCTTAAATGTGTACTCCACTCTGTTTAACCAACTAGGATCTATTAGTCTGTTAAGGCTTTTCAAAATAGCTACTTGGGTTTGGAAGAGGTTGGTTTAGTTTTGGACGAATTTGGTGAAGGATTCCTTATGAGAGGGTTTCATTTTTTTGTAAAGGTAATGGGTGATATTAAGTAGATGATGAAAAGTACTGTGGTGGTAAATGGTATAACAAATGTGGTTTATATGATGGAATGTGTTGTGATAGTGAGAAATCAGGGTGTGGGTACTTTGGTGAGTAATAAGATGAATGAGACTTAATAAGGCAAAAAGGGTTTTGTGTAGGTGATGAATTAAAAGACTACCCGTGACTGTACCCCATGAGGCTTTTGACATTTTCTCCTAATCTTGAGTGTAGGTGTTTGCAAAAAAATGAGATTGTTGATTATAAAAATAACTATTACTATTGTAATCTCCACAATAAACATTATATTAGTTCTGGAATGAATGTCTAAGATTAGGATCATAGTTATCACTAATGGCATCAATCTTATTAGATAAATAGTTACTTGTGAAGCTAAGGCATTAAAGGCATTTAAGTTTGACCCACTAGTAGTTTGCCTGCACTTTAAACAATTAGATGACCATCGAGCTTGTGAATTCTCCAAAAAAAAGAGTAGCATAGTCCCCATGGTTCCTAGCCTCATATGAATAGAACCTGACATAAAAGAAAAAATATAGATTAGTACAAGAAAATAAACTCTAATCTATAAAAAGGATGATTGGTATCAATATTGAAACTAATCCATCAATCCTCGGCAACGATGCTAAAAACTTGATAGGTGATTTGTAAGCACAAAGATTATACAAATAGTAAAGAAAATATCTTCTCACGGAGATTGAAATATGAAAAGAATAAGTACCGAAATTGTCTCACCTTTGCTTATACTTTTAGAATTCAAATAAGATAAGCAAAACATAATCTAAATTATGCAATTAAACTTAAATCATGCAATTAATATGAAATTAAACCTAAACTAATCTAATAATTAAAATTAAACAAAATCAAAACTAAAGAATATCAAGAAGCTTGAACCGAAATCAATTTAACCTTAATTAACCAAACTAGAAGCAATTAATATAAATTCTAACTTAACAACATGTAATGGACTGATTTATTTTAATATAAGTACACAAAAATGCTTAAAACATGTAACTAATCCTAACTATGCAAGAAATCGAAATTATAATGCAATGGAATAATCAAATTATGAAATCAGCAACTAACTATGCAGTAACTAATTAACCTTTTAAACATGCAGAACTAATCAAACCAACAAGAATTGAAAACAATCTAAACCAATTGATCATAAACTGATTAAGATCTAAGCTAAATAAATCAATAACATGCAAAATTTAGCTTAGAAAACTAAAACTAAACCAAATTAATACCAATTAAATCAAATAAAGAAGGAAAACATATATATGATGTTAAATAGATGTAGACATTTAATTTTGTCTAGAAAAATCTTATCGCATTACATTTTAATTTTAGTTCGGATGTATCATTTTTGAACAATTCGAATGTTTGATTTAGTTGGGCCCATTTTGATATTTGGGATTGTTTTACATAGGCTAAGGCCCGATTTAATTTCCTTTTAAGTTATTTGGGCTTGAAGCCCAACAAGGACCCAATTTTTTTAAAAGCCTAAATCCAATTAAAATTGTTAATTTTAAAGTCTAAGGCCCAAATGTTATTATTATTATTATTATTATTATTATTATTATTATTAAAGTTTTTAGGCAAAAAAATGAACCAAAAAATTAAAAAAAATCAAAACTAAAGGGTCAGCTACTAATTTGTAGCCTTCCTCCTCACTTTCACTCTTTCCAAAATTTCATTTCTCCTTCCCTTGATTTGCTAACCCCATTTTCAGTAATCTGCTTTACCTCCTAATTTTCACCTTTGCTACCATTCCAAGAATGCATAAAAGTCCATGGATAAAAAATGTAATAAGCATCGCTGCAATATTAGGCCAAAAAACTCAATCACTATTCAGACCCAAATTCAAAGTCATAGGCATGAAAGAAGCTATGATTTGGATTCTATGAATAAGAACCCCCAATAAGTTCATAATAGAGGATGCAACCAAAAACACAGCAAAAATTGAAAAAAAAAAACATTCATTTTTCACATTTTTAGCCAAAAAACACCAATAAAAAACCTTTATAATAAACCTATCACAGCACTTTTAACTCTAATCATCACCCACAACCACCACTGACAGCCTCCTTATCACCTTTTGCAGCCTTTCCATCATGGTATGGAACCCTTTTCAGTAAAAAAACCAACTGTCAATAGCCCTTCACAGTATAAACATTTGGCCAATCGTTTACCCAAAAAATTATAAAAATTTTCATTTATTTCCTTAAAAATAAAAAATCATTAAAAAAATAACAACAAAAAATATCATAGTCCTCATTTTAAAGAACCCAACACCTAAAAAAAAGTCAAGAAATTTTGATAGTTTGGTTCGACAAGAAAGAAAATATGAGGAAGGAAGGAAGAAAAAAATTAGTTTCAACCAAAAGAGAGAAGGAAGAAGAAAAATGAAAGAAAAAGAGAAAAAATAGATAAGGGAGAAGAGAAGAAAGAGAGGAAAATGAGGAACAAAAAAAAAAGAGGTATGGCTGAGTGAGAAAAATGAGGAAGGAGAAAAGAGAAAGAGGGGAAAAGAAAAAAAAGGAAAAAGAAAGATAGGAAGATGAGGAACTAAAAAAAAAAGAGAGAGGGTCCGGTTCGACATGAAAGGAGAAAGGGGGAAAAAAAGAATGGATAAGGGAAGAAGATAGAAAAAGAAAGAAAGGAAAAAGAAAGAAAAAAAGAAAAAAGAGAGTTTGAAAAGTCAAACAAAAAAAAAGAAAAATTTAAGGGGAGTTTTGATGAAACCAAAAAAAAAAGGGAAGCTTTTCAAAGACCAACTTAGCTTGACCCATGAGGAGAACTCGACCCAAATCACCCTGTTAGGCTTGGCATCTTGGTTCTTTGGGCTTTATGGATTTTCTATTTAGGTTAGAACAAAACTTAAGTGAGGTATACTTTTTTTTTTATGAATGTGGGCGTACTATTTTTATGTTTCTTTATTTACTCTATTTTATGTACATATTTTAAATTTAAAGAATGGTGCCTTGAATATGGTAAAAATGTAAATGCTTGAATAAATTTTATTGTTAATGAAATAATTCTTATTATCATTATTCGGGGAATAAAAAAATTATTATTTCTAAGTAAAATATAATTTTGAAAATCCTACCTAGATATTGGAGAAAATTCATGTAATTATTTTACTAAGAAATATTATTTTTGTTTAAAAATTTAGTATAAATTTTTAAATAAAATTAATTTTCTTAAATTTCACTTAGATATTGGGGAATTAAAGAAGATTTTTCTTCACAAAATAAATAAAAAAATAATAAAATTTATTTCATCCTTGATTTTCTCTCTAAAATATCATGACAAAAAAAAGATTAAATGCATGTAAGATAGGTCAATTTGATTGATTGTTTGTCTTTGCATTAAATGTGAATTGATAAGTGATAATTTCAAAAATTAGTTGTTTTTACGAAAAATGGTTAATAGTCCTACATAAAAATAATTGTTGAGATCTTGTCTAGATATTGAAAGGCTTTTCACTAATTATATTTTACAGGGGAATATTATGCCAAATTTTAAGGAATACCATGAGAAATCCAAGTAAAGAAATAATTTTTGAAATTTTGCCTAGATATTGGAGAATTAGAAAATGTTTAAATATAAAAAATTTTCATCTTATTCCTAAATAAAATTTTTATTCCAAAATAAAAATGAATAAAATTTAAATATGTTTTAGATGAATTTAATTGATTGTTTGCATTTTAATTTCCATTCGTGTCATAGATTCGCCTTATATGATATTTGCCTGTATTTCGTTGTTTACGAAAATTTAATAAATAATGGGTTTTTGGGAGAGTTGTTTAAATAAAAAATAATATCCTTAAGCAAAAATTAATTTTTAGGACCCTGCTAAGATATTGGAGGGCTTCTCAATAATTATTTTTTTTAAGAGAATGTTAGGTCATTTTTTAGGAATTAATATGAAAGTCTTAAGTAAAGAAATATTCTTTGAAGTTTTGCCTAGATATTGGAGAATTAAAATATGTTTCAATACTAAAGATTTTCATCTTATTCCTAAATGAATGGTTCCAAAAAAGGATTTTTACAAAAAAATAAAATTTGAAGGAATTACTTTTTAAATATTAGAACTGAGACCATTTTTATCATTAGTAAGGATAATATATGATCAATTACTACCATTTTTTTGAAAATAGACATTGTGCGGGTGCTAATCCTTTCCACGAGTAACTGACCATCGAAGTTAATTTTGTTTTCATAGACCAGAAATATCTTTTTGATAAATTTTAAAATTGTTTTTTACTTTTATTAAAAAATAAATTTTTTAGGTAGCCTATCACACCTAGCAAAAAGGATGGTGGCAATTCCCCTTTTTTTGAAACTTTTAAAAATTTTCATCTAGCGATCCCTAAAATCGTTAAGATAGCTTGGTGACTTCACTGAAGATGTTAATTTTTTTGAGAGTCAGGCCAAAAATTGATCATATGTTATCCTAAGTTTTTATTTAATGGTCTTAATTAGTATTTAAATTTGATTTCTTTGATTTTGATTTTCTAAAAAAAATGTCTTGCATTGCATCCATTTTTTGATTGCATCATTTTATGCTTATTTTATTTTTTTTATATACTGTTCATAATAAATTGTGGGGCATTTAAGACAGGGGTAATTTTGGTAAAAAAGTGTTAAAGGTTTGTTTGTTCCTTCACACACACTATCACATGCATTGAATGCATAAGCTCTATACTCGAGCTTTTACCCTTTTAGGAGGGAGTGAAGTACCTACGCTCTCGTGAGGTGAATACCTCTGTAATAGCTAGCGAAACACTCTCACTTAGATTGAACCCTTTTCATTTGTAGCTTGTAACAAGTAAGGATTGTGATGCCTTATTAGTTTGTAATGGACAATGATGTGAGAAACAATTGAGAACCTTTAGACATGTAATTTTAGCTTGGCATATAGTGAACCTTAAGGGACCAACCTAAGGTAGTGCCATGCCAAACCTTCCCTCAAGGGTTTACCCAAAGATAAGACACATGAAGGAACATTTCTTACCTTTTACTCATTTTTTAAAAAATAATAATAATAATAAATAAATGAACCGTAAAACAGGTGACACTCAACAATGTCCAAATGCCTATAATAGATATGACACCTGGCCCTAAGGGTATCACAGTACCTAGTAAAAGCCCAAGTATATATATGAAAATTTTTTTGATAAAAGGGGCAGATGATTTTAAAACAATAAAACTAGTCTCTTTTTTGTCTTAAAATTTTATTTGTCATTAATTCATACGTACTAACTTTTTGATTTTTGTGTTTTTTTTTCTTTTTGCATGCATCATTAAAGGTGTAAGACAGTCAAATTGAGAGGTATTCATATTTTAGACAATTTCAACAAAACAATTTACAATAAAACAATTTAATTGAGTTAAGCAATATTTAAAACCAGTATGGGATAGAGAGAAAAAGTGTTTTCACCAAGAAGTATGAAGATACTACTTTGCTTATCTAGGTGAAGGCAAATGAAAAATTGATTAAAGCTATAATATGGTTTTGGAACCCTTCATACCATTGCTTCACTTTTAACAACGAAGATATGACACTCACCATTGAGGAATACTCTATTTTGTTTTGTATAGAGTTACCTAGGCTAGATAGAATATAATGGAAGGAGTAAAAGAAATCATGATATCAAAAAAAGTTGGCTAGTATAATGGGTTTGGACATTATAATGATTGATAAGAAAAAGGAAATAGTGATGCCATCCTATAGACCTTCTTACAAGATATTATACTTGAAAATCCTAGAAAAGACCAGGTTATTGACATATTTGCCCTAGCAATTTGTGGTTTAGTGATTTTTTTTAAAGGTATTAGGGCATGTTAAGGCATCAGTCGTGGATTTCTTCACCCAACTAGATAAATAAGTTAATCCCTCATGGGTTATTTTAGTAGATTGAACTATTGTAGCAGAAAATAGAAAGGGCATTTTTTTGGGATGTGGGTAGTTGTTATATATTTGGTTCCAAAGTCATTTTTATAGTGAAAATAAGGTTCCTCTTTAGTTGTACAAGAAATTCCTAGTTCTTATCATTAAATTCTATAAAAAAGAATGGTCAAGAAACCTCACACAAGAATAATGGATTACTTTTTTTTTCAAAATCTATAAAGGGAATTTGTGAGATTGAGAGCCCTTTGGATGCCTCATGCATCTATATTGTATGGTTGTGGTGATAAACTGTGGGCTCTATTGTTAGGAATTTGAAGAGCTATGAGCTATGCACCGCCATGGTCAAAAGATAATATAGGTCCAAGCAGTTCATCCCAATGACTCATGGTTTGAATTAATTAAAGTTTGACTATAAGAAAGCTAACTATATGGTTATAGTACGTGATAGCACCAAAGCATCGGGGCAAACCTACCAGTCAAATTTAGGTAGGTGTATCAATAATGTAACCTTAGGGTACTTGGTATAAAGAGCAAAATAGGTCAACGATATAGTACTCTTTCAAAATAATGGTTCTGATCAATTGGTTGATCCATGGACAAAGGCATTACCTTTGAAAATTAAGCTCATAAGATTGGACTTTAAGACAAAAGAATAGAGAATGAGGAAAGAAAGTCTCAAACTCTACGAAGAATTAGGGCAACTGAAATATAAGGACCTCTTATAAGAATACCAGTTGGAAAAGATTAAGAAAGATTGGGATATAGTCTGTGGTGACCTTAAGGAGTTACATGAAAAAAATAAGAGGCTAAGAAGTTAGTTGAAAGATAGGAGAATTAGACCCAATTGTAGGCTACAAGAAAACACAAATCAACTTCAAGAAATTATAGTTTTAGAGGTGTAAAGCCATGGAAAATGAAGAAAAGGCCACTCAACTTACCCAGGAACAACAAAATTAGGAAAATTTATTTTCAACCAACACAACAAAGTTATTGGAAAGTCAAAAGGAGAATGAAAGGTTGAAAACAGAGTTAAAAAAGTAAAAAAAAAAAGAAATATTTATAGATAAAAGGAGAGAAAAATACACTTCACCAAGCAATTAAGGGGCTAGAACAACAGCTGAAAAAAATACAAGAATCATATTATTGTGCTATGAAATGAGTGGTAGAAGAGAGAAACAGATTGAAGGTATGTTTGTAATCTCAAGATGGATGTCCGTCATGAAGTAGATGGTAAAAAGTTTGGGAAGGCAAATGTATATTGATCATTTGACTGCTTAGATGCACAAGACAATAAAAAAGGCAAAGAAAATGGTGAAGAAAGTTGAAGCCCTACAATGAAAAGCCATCATAACAAGCAGATATAGGTAATGTCTGATCAACTTTCTAAATGAGGCCAAAGAGTAGTATGAGCAAGTCAATTGTTTTTATGGTTTTAATTTAAGAATATTGGATAATATGTAATCTCAAGAACTTTGGAATTAATAAAAGATCTTTTTATTTGAAATGTCTCAAAAAATGGATACCTTTCTGTCCATACATTCATGATATGCATTTGTCTCATTTTTTCAAAGCCAACTTAAGAATAGAAATGATGGCTGTAAATATACTTTCATCGAATCTTAAAAGCAAAAAAAGGTTCTTTGAAAATCTAATCTAGATATTGGAGGATCTTAAGGAAACTTTTTTTTGGCAAGCAATAATAATCTAATATTACACGCATAGGCATGTCTTAATACATTTGTACCATGCATTCATAATACATATGCTATTCATTATTAAGCTAGCCTAAGAAAAGAAATGATGGCTGTATGGCAAAAAGAGGTCCCGTAAAAATCTTGCCTAGATATTTGAAGATCTCAAGGAATTCTTTTTATGGCAAATAACATTAATTTAATACCATGTGATTTTGTCTTATAGTAATTAATGAAAAAAGTTTAAAGATAGCTCAATCTAAGAATCTGAATCAGTTTACCTCATGTACTTACAATACATGAACACAAGCTAGAATCATTGAAAATGAATAATTAGCCAAGATTGAGAGGGTCAAAAAAGCTCATAAAAAAATTAGAGAATGATGGCTAGAATGTAGGAAAGTATAGATAGACAAATGATAAAACTAAAGCAATTACTATCAGGAAAGTCAAAACGTAAAGGAATTGCCGATGCATCTGAACCCCAATAAGAGATCAATATTAGAGAACCTATGTATCCACTACGGTTCACCCCACCATATGCATGATCTTCCCATGGCATTTATCAACAGCCAACAGGAAAGCAGCCTTATGGCTATGAGGGTCTTTTTACTAGTCAACCACTAGTTCATGTGCATATCAATCTAAGATCCAGTTCCATTAACCTCATTCTAGTTCCAAACTTAGATGATCCTAAAGAAAAAAAAAGTTAATGAGCATGTTAGAGCCCATCGAAAATACAAAAATGCAAAACAAAGATGATTTTCTTAAAGAGAAACTAAGGGTAGTGGAAGGAAATGTTATTTATGGGAGTACTAATGCCAATGAGCTAAGTTTGGTACCTGACCTAGTTATCCCAACAAAATTCAAAGTCTTTGACTTTAAAAAATATGATAGGACCAAGTGCCCTTCTGTCTACATTATAATGTTCTGCTGAAAAATGATTGGGCACATTTATAATGATAAACTCCTAATCCATTACTTTTAAGATAGTTTAACTAGGTCTATAGCTAGGTGGTACATGTAATTGGATTAGAGTCGGATCCACTCTTAGAAATATTTAGCATGGGTTTTCATCATCCATTACAAGCATGTGGTTGACATAGCCCCCAATAGGTTGTCACTCCAAAATATAGAAAAAAAGCCAACAAAAACCTTTAAGGAGTATGCCCATTGATGGAGGGATTCGACAGCTTAGGTACACCTACTCCTGATTGAAAAATAGACAATAGTGTTATTTGTTAATATTCTAAAAGCACTACACTATAAGAAACTGGTGGAAAATGCCACTAAAAATTTTGTTAACATGGTAATTTTTGGTAAGATGATTGAAAATGTCATCAAAACTAGTAAAATCAAGGGACATGATGCATCTACTACCAAGAAGACAATAGTCTCAAAAAAATAAAGAAGGGACAACTCACAGGGTGACTTATAAAAGCACACTACCTAGACCATTCACGCCTTATCAGCCTTACCTAACTTATCCACCATATTACTCTTCCATAAATCAAATGTTACAAATACCCTACCTCTATCAACCACCTCACCAACCACCATACCAATTGGGTTTTCATCTTTAAATGCCTAATTACACCTTTACTTTAACAACTCAATCTTTTGCCTCATAAACCAACCAAGCACATAACTAAGGGAGTTTGCACAGTAATCCAAAAAATACCCACTTTGATTCTATTCTGATGTACTATACAAAATTGTATCCTAAATTGTTGAAAGTCTAACTCATCACTCATGTTTGCTTAGAGCCTCTGAAACCACTATACTTCAAATGGTATGACCCAAATACTTGATGCAATTACCATTTCAAGAATGTGGGACATTCTATTGAAAACTACACGGCCTTTAAAAACAAAACGCAGGGTTTGATAAAAAATAGGAAGTTAGATTTTGATATTATGAACACACCAAGTGTTAGTCGGAACCCTCTTTCGATTCATGCTAGGAAAAGGGTAAATATTGTAAGTGATAAACAAAAAGTAAAAATTAAAAGATAGGTAAATGAGGTAGAGACTCCCTTTGAAAGGGTACATGACTATTTGGTAAAGACAAATATGATTCAGGTAGTACCTTAGAATGTTAATAAAGATCATAATGATCTTGCTCATATTTGCAAGTATCATGGAGAAGTGGTTAGACACTCTATTCAATAATGAAAAGCTTTTCACCAATTGTTACAAATTTTGATGGATACAAATGTGATAAAATTTTATGTTGAGTTTGATAAAAATGCGAATGTGATAGCAAGAGAGCCATCTAATGAAACTTTTACCCCAAAGTCATTAACGAGTTTTATAATGAGAAGCCAAAGCCCATAGCGACAGAACCTATCTCTTTTCAGGGTGGTGTTAACAATTTATGCCTCCAACTTCTTCCCTTATCAAAACAATAAGGTAGTCCCTTAGAAATACGACTATGAGGTTGTGGTTTAAGGGCCTAATACCAATACTATTCTAGACAGATAAGATAATGCTACAAACATAACAGGCATAGAGGAAATGACTAGGAATGGTTGGTGCTACGCTCTGAAAGTGTTTGAGAAAGCCAAAAAGGGTAAAAAAAAAGTGAAAAAAAGAGAAAATGTAGATAAAGGTGAAACTACTCAGCTAATGGTAAGCCTATAGGTACAAATAAAAAAGTTAGTGTAAAAAAAAATGCTTAGAAGTTTCTTAAAATTATCAAGTATATTGAATATAGTGTTGTTGACTAGTTGAACAAGATGCCTACCAATATCTCTTTATTATTATTGTTGCTAAATTCTGAACAGCACCACAACACTTTGTTAAAGGTATTAAATTAAGTTTATGTGAAACATAACATTTTGATTAAGAATGTGAACCATATGGTCAAAAATACAGTAGCAAAAAATTTAATATCCTTCAATGATGATGAAATATTACTCGAGGGATGGGGCAGTGCAAAAGTGCTTCATATCACCGTTAAGTGCAAAACCTATACTATGGCAAAGGTATTTATTGAAAATAGGTCATCAATTAGTGTCATGCCCATAACCACACTAGCAAGACTACCTATTGATCCATCTCATATGAAGAATAGTCACATGGTCGTAAAAGGTTTCGATGGGTCTTGAAGGGAAATGCTAAGAGACATTGAAATTCCACTACAGTGAGGCCCATACACTTTTAATATAGGTTACAAGTGATGAATATTTTTCCCTTTTACAACTACTTGCTAAATAGGCCTTGGATCCACACAATAGGTGTTGTACCATCATCCCTATTCAAAAGGTGAAATTCATTACTAAAAAAAGGCAAGCATGTTTGGCAGAGGAGAAAGACTTGTAGGTAACTAAAATCTTGACCACTCTTTATATCGAGGCCACGAAAGAAACACCAAAATGCTTATTCAGAGCTTTTAAAATTATCAGTTCTATCTATGTGGGAGAATGCAAAAAATACTAGCCTTTTATCAAAAACCACAAGGATGGTAGTTAAGTAAACAACTGAAAGAGTGTGGCAATTGGAAAATGGCTTGGGCAAAAATTGTGAGGAATGAAAAGGGTGCCTATTGTTGTTGAACATAAAAAGAGGTTTGGTTTGGGTTATAAGCCTTCTATAGATGACAAAAGGAAGATGTTGCTAAAAAAAAAAATGACACGCTTTAAAGGGTAAGAGTTGGATGAGAGTAAAATAGAGTTTTTTTTATCTCTATGACGTATTTTATTATGGTGGATACATTCATCTTAGGTTTATAAAGATGAAGAATGGGAACCCAACAAAAAGTTTAGAAAAAGCTTTCTCCAATCTACAGAAAAAAATGAAAGAAAGAGAATAAAAAGATATGGATGAAGATGCTTTTGCTTATCCCTTCGGCTACAAATTCTACAGCCCAATGAAAGACATAGTTTACTTTCTATTTATTATCCTTAAACCTTGCTAATGTAACAAATGGGAACCTTATTAATAAAACGGCATAAATTTATTTTAAATTTCTTAACATAAATTTATTTTTGCTTTTTTGTTTCCACTGATATATCCACCTATACCTTTGCAATATTACTTATTTTTAAAACTCTAAATAATGAACATTATGGATGGTTCTGATAATAATTCTAAGTTTGACTTTGAAAATTTCATCTACATTAGTGAGCTTGATAATGATAAGGCTTTATAGAACTACGCCTTACCTTCTGATCTATTAAGGCTGATGGAGTAAGAAAAAAGGTTGATAGAACTACACCAAGAGATCATAGACATAATTAATTTAGGAGATGAAAAAAATAAACAAGAAATCAGGATTGACATATTGCTTTGCCTGTTGAAAAGGAAAAATTGATGGATTTGTTTCAAGAACATATAGATGTGTTTGCATGGTTGTATCAGGACATGTTAGGGCTCAGCATTGACAATGTAAAGCATAAGTTACTTTTAAAGCCAGAATGCAAGCCAATGTAAAAGAATTTTGAGGTGTGTAAAATTGAAGATGTTATTGAAAGTCAAAGGGAAAGTAAAGAAACAGTTTGATGGTGATTTTTTATAAGCAACCAAATACCCTAAATGGGTGGCTAATATAATCCTTGTTGCCAAAAAGGATGGAAAGGTGAGAATGTGTATAGACTACTAGGATTTGAATAGAGCTAGCTTGAAAGATAATTTTTCATTACCTCATATTGACACCCTTATAGATAATATTACCAAGCACTCAATGTTCTTGCTTATGGATGGCTATTCTGGGTGTAACCAAATTAGAATGGCATGGGAGGATATCAAGAAAACTATGTTCATTATGATGTGGGGAACGTTTTCTTACAAAGTTATGTTGTTTGGGCTAAAAAATGCTAATGCTACATACTAAAGAGCGATGATAACTCTTTTTCATGATATGATGCATAAAAAAATAGAGGTGTATGTTGATGATATGATAGCAAAGTCTCGTGAAAGAGAATACCATGTTGCTAACCTTAGAAAGCTTTTTAAAAGGTTATGAAAGTATCAACTCAAGCTAAATTCGGCAAAGTGTACAGTTGGGGTTAAGTTTAAGAAATTGTTAAGATTTATAGTCAGCAAATGAAGAATTGAAATTGACCCAGATAAGATTCATGCTAATAAAAACTTATCTTTGCCTTACACACAAAAGAAAGTGAGGGGGTTCTTATAAAGATTGAATTATATTTTCGTCTTTGCCTCTCAATTTACCTTAAAATGTCATTCCATTTTTAAGTTACTTCAAAAAAGTAACCCTAGTGAATGGAATGAAGAGTGTTAGAATGCCTTTGAAAAGATAAATGAATATCTATCCAATCCACTAGTGTTGGTACCACCTGTTATAGGGAGACATTTGATCTTGTACTTAATAATTCATGAGAACTCCATAGGGTATATGTTAGGACAAAGAGATAAAATCAGTAAAAAAGAACAAGCCATTTATTATCTAAGTAAAAAATTTATCAAGTATGAAACCAAGTACTCTCAATTAGAAAAAATGTGTTGTACATTGGTGTAGGTTGCACACAGGCTCAAACAATACCTATTTTATACACTGGTTGGCTTGTGTCAAGGTTGGAGCTTTTTAAGTACATCTTTGAGAAACAATCTATGTCAATGAGGATAGTGAGATAGCAAGTGATGCTTTTCAAATATGACATTGTATATGTGGCATAAAAAAGACCATTAAAAAGAATATGATAGTCGACTTTCTCACAGATCATGCTGCTAACAATTATGAGCCTATGAAGTTTGAGTTTTTGAATGAAGACTTAATGGTAGTTTTACAAGTAAAAAAAAAAAGAACCTATAAATGAAACATGGAAAGTGTTTTTTAATGGGGCATCTAATATTATGAGGCATGGTGTTAGAGTAGTGTTTATATCCCCAACTAGAGATTATTATCCCTGCACTACAAGGTTAGGTTTTAATTGCACTAATAATGTGAGAGAATATGAAGCATGTGTCATGGGTTTGCAAATGGCCATTAAAAAAAAAGTTGAACACTGAAGGTGTGTAAGGATTCAACCTTAACGATTATCAACTACAAGGTAAATAGGAGATGAGAGATCAGAAGTTGTTTTGTACCAAAAATATATAGCTGAGTTGATCAAGTAGTTTGAAAAGATCAAATTTCAACACATCCCTAGAAAAGAAAATCAAATCATTGATGCCTTTCAAGTTGAACGTAAATGTAGAAGTTCAGCCTATTAGAATGCAAACCTAAGAATTATCGACATGTTGCTTAAGCGTTGAAAAATAAGTTGATAGGCAACCGTGGTATTATAATATCACGCAGTAAATTAAATATTAGAAATACTTAGAGCACACTTCTAAGAATGATAAAAGAATAATTAGGAGATTAGTAAAGGGATTCATTTTTTATAGGAAAGTTTTGTACAAAAGTAGTTGAGATCAAATTTTCCTAAGATATGTAAATGCTGTTAAAGCTAAGAAAATTCTTAAAAAAATGTATGAAGGGATATGTAGAGCACATGTAAAAGGGCATATAATGGCCAGCTAAGTCAAGAAAGCATATATTATCAGTCAACATTGGAAGTGATTATATTAATTATGCTAGAAAATGTCATAAGTGTTAATTTATACAGACAAAATTCATTCTATTCTAGTCTTATAGCATGTGTTAGCAGCTCTGTGGCCATTTTCAATGTGTGGAATGGATGTGATTAGACCTTTACCTTGAAGGCTTCGAATGGGCATCACTTTGTCTTTGTAACATTTGACTACTTTATGAAATGGGTTAAAGCAGCTTCTTATGCCAATGTTACAAGGATAGTGATGTGTAAGTTCATTAAGAAAGAAATAATTTATTGATATGGACTCCCGAAAAGGATTATCTCCAGTAATGTTAGGAATTTGAATAATAAAATGATGAAAAAAGTATGTTCACAGTTCAAGATAGAACACCAAAATTGGATGGCCTATTGCTCCAAGATAAATGGTGAGTGGAAGCAACCAATAAAAATGTCGAGAAGATACTGGAAAAGATTATTGACAATTATAAAGATTGGCATGAAAAATTACCTTTTGCTCTGTATGCCTATTGAACATCGATTCTCACTCAACAAAAGCCACCTTGTTTTCATTGGTATACTAGATTAAGGCCATGTTATTTATTAAACTAAAAATTCCTTCATTGAGAGTTTTAATGGAAGTAAAACTAGAAGAAGCAAAATGGGTTCACAGTTGTTTCAAACAATTAAATCTTATAGAAGAGAAAAGGCTCACATCACTCTCGCATAGCCAAAGGTATCAAAGAAGAATGACACAAACGTATGATAAAAAAGTGTAACCTAGGCACTTTTTTTAAGGTGAATTGGTCCTAAAAAGAATCCAACCAAGCCAACATGATAACAGGGGCAAATGGATACCTAATTAGGAAGGTTCGTATATGGTGAAAAAGGTTTTTTTAGGTGGAACACTAATCATGGCAAAAATGGATAGAGATGCATTATCAAATCCACTTAATTTAGACACTGTAAAAAAATATTATATTTGAAAAAAAAAAGAAAAGGAAAAACAAAAAATATAAAAAAATGAAAAATGAAAAATAAAAAAAAAATAAATTGAAAACCTGAAAAGATAACCTGAGTTAAAAGAATACATGAGTTGAAAACCTAAAAAGGCATTTTAGATGTAAGAAAAAGTAATAAGGGTATAGTTAAGTCTAAAACCCAAGAAGATGGTATGGATGTAAGAAGTACCAGTGTAAAAAAGCAATTTGACTTGAAAGGCAGGTCTACATCAATCTTAGAATAAGGGCAAGGGTTTGGTCTAATGAACTTAGAAAGATTAGTGTCACTAATAGGATAAGTTTTAATAAAAGATCCAGACATATTTGATCTGAATTGTCCAAATGTTCATTATTTGGGGAACTAATAATTGATTCTTCAATTTTATCCTTTGTATTACTTTTCTTTTTGTACTTCAAAGACGTATGCCATTTGTGAATGTTTTAATTTACCTTTTTCCTAGTGGTAATGGATATCCTTTTTCTTGGATTGAACTCTTCTTACTCATCTTTTGTCATAAATTCATTGTATTTGTCATGGAATTTAGATAATGACCAGTAACGTTCATAACAAACTTTGATGTTACATTGTAAAGATTTAAAGATAACAAAAATGAAATGGGAGATAAATGAAAAATGAAAATGAAAACCAAAGAAATTACCAACATCCAAGTATATTGAGCAAACAGAGAACATCTCATAAGCAAATGGATATATGTGATTTATAAGTTAATTGTAAAATTAACTAAACTTGGAAAAAGTGAAATAAGAAAAAAATAAAGTGGAAAAAGAAAAAAAATAAAAATTTTTTAGAAGAGATGTCAAAAGAATGGGAACACTTAGAGTCGTGTCCAAAATTTGAAAAGTAGAATTGATTATGAGAATTTGGTTACTATAAATTTGAATGCATGGCATGAACTAAATGGCCATATGACACACATGGTTTTTTTATACATTCATCACATCCATTGCATGTATACCATAGCAACACAAAAAATTAAAGGTCAAACTTTGGTATGGGAGGCTAAGCATACCATGACAAGGTATGATGGTTTTCAAATAGAACTCCAATGTGATGAATTGAGTTGTGGTTAAAGAATCCTTTATATTTTTACACTTAACTTGCAAAAACTTTTATCTAAAATTTTTAAAGTTGTTGAGCTTTTATTTAAAAGAATTTTTCTTAGATGAGATTTTTAAAATTGTTGAGCCTTTGCTTAAAAAGCTTTTCCCATATGAGATTTTTAAAATTATTGAGCCTTTATTTAAAAGAGCCTTTTCCCTAAATGAAATTTTTAAAGTTGATGAGCTTATATTTAAAAGAGTCTTTTTTTTCTAGATGAGATTTTTAAAGTTGTTGAGCCTTTGTTAAAAAAAGCTTTTTCCAGATCAGATTTTTAAAATTATTGAGCCTTTGTTTAAAGAAGCTTTTTCCAAGATGAGATTTTTAAAATTGTTGAGCCTTTTTTCAAAATGAGCTTTTAGATTTATTTTTAAAAGTTATGGAATCTCTAATGAGAGAAGTTTTTAGATTTATTTTCTCAAAGTTTGTGGAGTCTCTAATGAGAGAGTTTTCTAAATTTATTCTCAAAGCTGTGGAGTTTAAAAAAATTAAAAAATCATAAAAAAAAGGAAACAAATCCAAAAAAAGAACTTTGAAAGATCCTTGAATTGTTGATTGTAGACAAAATTATTGTCTTAGTCTTTGTCCTATTCTTGATTCTCATTCTATGCAAAGAGAGGTAGCTTAGACACTTAATTTTATTTGGAATAATTTGATCACATTCATTTCAATTTTAGTTCGAACATATCATTTTTGAATGATTCAAGTGTTTTAATTTAGTTAGGCCCATTTTGATATTCAAGATCGTTTTACATGGGTTAAGGCTCGATTTAATTTACTTTTAAGTTATTTAGGCTTGAAAGCCCAATAAGGATCCATTTTCTTTTAAAGCTCAAATCCAATCAAATTTTGTTAACTTTAAAGTCCAAGGCTTAAATATTGTTATTGTTGTTGTTGTTGTTGTTATTATTATTAAGTTTTTGGGCAAAAAATGAACCAAAAAATTTAAAAAATAAAAATCAGAGGGTTGAATGCCAATTTGTAGCCTTCATCCTCACCTCTTTCCAAAATTTCATTTCTCCCCCCAATTTGTTGACCCTATTTTCAATAATCTGCTTTACCTCCTAATTTTCGCCTCTATTACCACTGTAAGAATGCATATAAGTCCATGAACCGAAAATGCAATAAGCATTGCTACAATGTTAGGCCAAAACATTCAATCAATTTTCAAACCCAAATTCAATGCTCAAACGTGTGAAAGAAGCTGTGATTTGGATTTTATGATAAGAACCCCTCAAAAAGTTCATAATAAAAGAGCCCATTAAAAACATGATAAAAATTAAAAAAAAAAACCATTCAGCATTCTTATTTTTAGCCAAAAAATACCAGCAACAAAACCTTTACAATCAACCTATCATAACTCTTTTGCCTCTAATCGTGACTCATAACTACCACTAATAGCCTCCCTACCACCTCTTACACCCCCTCTATCATAGTATATAGCCCTTTTTAGTCAAAATACCAACTGCCAACAACCTCTATAGCATAAACATTTGGCTAATCATCCACCCACAAAGTAAAAAAAATCTCATTTATTTCCTTAAAAACCAAAAATCATAAAAACAAAATAACAACAAAAAAATCATAGTTCTCATCGTAAGGAACCTAGTAGTTAATAAAAAGTTTTGGTAGTTTGGTTCGGCAAGAAAGAAAATAGGAAGGAAGGAAAAAGAAAAAAAGAAAAAAAAAGTCAGTTTCAATAAAAAAAGTGAAAGGGAAAAAAAGAAAGGAAAAAGAAAAGAAAAGAAAAAGGGAGAAGAGAAGAAAGATAAAAGAAAACTAAAAAAAAAAAAGGAAATGAAGGCTTAATTAGAAGAAAGAAAGAATAAGAAAAAAAAAAGAAAAAAGATTGAGAGAAGAAGAAAAAGAGAAAAAGCAGAAACTAAAAGAAAAAAAGTCTAGTTCGATGTAAAAAGAGAAAAAGGAAGAAGAAGGGTGAAGGGAAAAAGAAAAAGAAGGAAAGAAATAAAAAAAAAAGAGAGAAAAACAAAAAAAAAAGGAGAGAGTTTCAAAAGTAAAAAAAAAAACTTTGAGGGGAGTTTTGATGAAACAAAGAAAAAAGGTAGTTGTTGGAAGAACAGCCCAACCCAACCCATGAAGAGAACCCAACCCAAATCACCATGTTAAGCCTGACATCTTAGTTCTTTAGGGTTAGTGGATTTTTTGTTTAGGTTAGAACAAAACGCAAGTGAGGTATACTATTTTTTTTTTTTAATAAATGTTGGCTTGTTATTTTTATGTTTCTTTATTTACTCTATTTTATTTGCATGTTTAAAATTTTAAGAATGGTGACTTAATTATAGTAAAAAGGCAAATGCTTAAATAAATTTTATTGTTAATGAAATAACTATTATTTTTATTCAGGGAATAAAAAATAAAATATTATTTCTAAGTAAAAGATTATTTTGAAAGCCCTACCTAAATATTCGAAGGAATTCAAGTAATTATTTTACTAAGAAATATTATTTTCGTTTTAAAAACTAGTATAAGTTTTTAAACAAAATTAATTTTCTTAAATTTTACCTAGATATTGAGGAATTAAAAAATATTTTTCTTCACAAAATAAATAAAAAATAATAAAACTTATTTCACCCTTGATTTTCTCTCTAAAAGATCATGATAAAAAAGAGGGATTAAATGCATGTAAGATAGGTAAATTTGATTGATTGTTTGTATTTACATAATTTATCTATTTATTTCTCCCTTGACTTTCTTTCTAAAAAATCGTGATAAAAAGGGGACTAAATGTATATAAGATAGGTCAATTTGATTGATTGTTTGTATTTGCATCATTTATCTATCTCACGTTGCATTTTACCTTAAAATAAAAATTTGAATTGATAAGTGATAATTTCAAATTTTAGTTTTTTTTTTTTTTTTTACAAAAAATGGTTAATAGTCCTAGGTAAAAATGATTGTTAAGATTCTACCTAGATATTGAAGAACTTTTCAATAATAACTTTTTATGAGGGAATATTATGTCAAATTTTAACAAATATCATGAGAATTCCAAGTAGATAAATAAATTTTGAAATTATGCCTAGATATTAGAGAATTAGAAAATGTTTCAATACTAAAAATTTTCATCTTATTTCTAAATAAAAATGAATAAAATTTAAATATGTTTTGGATGAATTTATTTGATTGTTTGCATTTTAATTTCCATTTGTGTCATACATTCGCCTTATATTATATTTGCCTACATTTCACTATTTGCGAAAAATTAATAAATGATGGGGTTTTGGGATAGTTGTTTAAATAAAAACTAATATCCCTATGTGAAAAATAATTTTTAAAACCTTGCCTAGGTATTGGAAGGCTTCTCAATAATTATTCTTTATAAAGGAATGTTAAGTCAAATTTTTGATAAATTAATATGAAAGTATCAAGTCAAGAAATATTTTTTGAAATTCTACCTAAATATTGGAGAATTTGAGTTTGTTTTGATACTAAAGATTTTCATCTTATTCTTAAATGAAAGGTTCCAAAAAAGGATTTTTACAAAAAATAAATTTTGAAGGAATTATTTTAAATATTAAAACCAAGATCATTTTTATCATTAGTAAGAAATGATCAATTGATACCTTTTTTTTAAAATAGGCATTATAATGGTGCTAATCATTCTCCATGTGTAATTGACTCCCAACCCAGTTTTGTTTTCGTAAATCAAAATTATTTTTTTCATAAATTTTAAATTTTTTTATTGTTTTATTAAAAAGATAAACCTTTTAGATGGCTAATTACACCTAACAAAAAGGATTTGTGGCAACTACCCTTGTTTTTGAAACTTTTAAAACTTTTTATCTAGCGATCCTCAAAATCGTTATAACAATATATACATTCCTTAACCTTAAACAAAAAAATCTTTTCGAGGATCTTTGGATGTCTAATGAGAGGAAATGTCATAATGTTACAACTTTAATAAAGAATTTTATGAAAATGTAAGAAAATGAGCAAAGAGGAATGCGATAATTTTTATCGGCCCAAGTCTCCATAATGGAAAACACAAAATTCTTAAATCTCCATGGATGGCTAATAAAAATGTGGAATGTCATAGGAATTTATGTATTCCATCCTAGCCATTAAACAAGTGATATGTACTGATTGAGAATATAGTTTAATAAACAATTTGTATCTTTAATGATGAAACTTGTTTATGTGTTTAGTATGTATATATTGTATGAGACTTTTCTATGTGAATTTCAGTTAATGTATGTTGTTCATTGAAGGTAACCTTATGATTAGTGGGAGTTCTAAGGTGTTAATTAATAAGCTACCTTAGAATGATAAATTTTGCATAATAAAATAGAATAAATGATAATCAAACACATTGAAAATGGAACTTGTTTGCGAACATAGGATCTTTTGGTTTAATTCTTATGTGAATGATTATCGTTATTTTATTTGTGACATTGTGACAAATAGATGGGTGGTATTAATTAGTGCACAGGTCTCTCCATATCGAATTATCCTTTGAACATGGCTTCTCCATTTAAGTATAGATATTGGATGAAGATAATTATGGAATTTAGAATATTAAAAACTAAAGGTTTTTGAAATTCTAAACTTTATCCTTGTAAGGCCTAAGTATAGGAATATGTCATAACATAGGAGAGACTAAAAACTTGTGAAGCTTAGATAGAGAAACTCCATTACTCATATTACGTTGCTAAATGAGATGGAAAATGATATCATGCATGAGTTCAAGTAGCATGACATTGCTAAAAGAGATTTGGAATGCTTTGACAATAAAGCTTGTTTAAAAGAAAACTGATATGCTTTGATAGATAAGTAAATTGTTTAAGTTGCCATTCGATCCTTGCTATATAATTAAGAGCATATAAAGGTGCACTTGACCCACAATGAGAGTATAATGACTCTTAATGATACTTCTCATCATCTTTAATTAAAGAAAGATCATATAAAAAGCATTTGAGCATAGTATTGATATGTATGTGGCATACATATATTCAAAGAAAGCTATGGGCTTCAAGCATAAGCCACTTGGTAAGAATAAAGATGAAGCTCTTAAAATACCAAAAAGTTATCGAAGTGGCAAAAAGAACAAGCCTAAAGCTTAGTTTAGGAAGAACAAAGCTAGAATCCAGTGTGTTAACTATATTAAAGGAAGTCATTTTGCTTTTGAATGCAACAAGAGGAAAAAGTCTAAAGGACCATAAACCATGTAGCATGAGATATGAGCAAAATGCATTTATATAGGAAACAATAAAATGATTAAAGTAAAGGGCGTTGATAGCTACAAAATAAGTGTGTTTGTTGAAAAAACATTTATCCTACATAATATCTTATGCTTTTGATATTTGATGGAATTTAGTTTGTCATTGTTCTTCTTTACCCAAGATTTGATATGAATATTAATAATACAATTATGGATTTGTTTTTGGGAATAAATCATTATGGATCTTGATGTTTGTTAAATGGTTTTATGTGTTGGTATTTACCCTATAAGTCGAATCATATTTTGGCTAAAACATTGTCATATTTGTTACACTCTGATATTTGATATCTTATAAAAATTTTATTTCTTTATCATTAAGCTTGTATACATATATTTCAATATTAATGCTTACATGATAAAGTGCTTAAAATATAAATAAAGCTTTGCAAGGAAATTATAATGAGATTTTAATTATGAGATAATCATTGCATAAAAGCTATATATTCTAAAATTGTTCCTAATCGATGCTTTATCAATAAGGGTACATTGATAAAAGATGTTGCGACTAGCACATGGTTATGCTTTTGCTTATAAAGTAAGCAATTGATCTTATAAGTTGAAATTTAGGTAAACTTGAGCTAACATGTGGGTGTTTATTATGAGAACAAGTTAACTAAATATGACCCGATATGAGAATGCTATATGATAGTTCATATAGTGTCATTAGCTACATTATCATGTGATAGTTGTATAAGTAATCTGTTGACTTAAGATTACTTATGATCTTATATGATGAATGTTATACTTTGACTTTACTTTATTTATGGTTCTAACCAAGAATGCTCTAGTTGAGTATTGTTTAGTATAACATGAGGCATATAAAGATGCTGGGGTAATCAAGATGGGATTCATCATCTTGTGTGATTAAGAGAGTATTTCAACTAGTTTTAATTGAATTAACTTGAAAAATCTTTGGCCAAAGAGAAATAAGATTTTAGACTTGTTCTAAAACTTATTTGTGAGTTAATGTCAATGATAAAACTTAACATGGTTGAACAAGATTGAGTAGACACTAAATCATAATCAATGTTCAAACCAAGATACTACATTATGAAATGATATTAATTATACACAAAGACCATTCATGGATAGGTTTTCCAGCCATATTGACTTTTCTTTAACAATTGGAGATCATGACAATGAAGCTAGCATTAATCATGATCTATAAATATAAGATTAGCTAATTGTAGAATTGGTGCTGAAGATAAAATGTTTGTTTCATCCATAGCCAAATACTAAGGCTTACAATGCTTGTGTTTATTGTCAATATGCTAAAAAACTTAATGGGTCATACATAATAGGATAATTGTGAAAGATTAAAATTAAGACAAATTAAGTTGGACTTAATTTGATTTTAGTATGACCAAAAATAAAAGAAATAAAAATACAAGAGAAAGAGTTTTTGTTGTTGGTACATTTGGCTAGCATAGGGTTAATTGTAAAAATTTGTATTCCAAGCATTGAACCTAATGCAGTCAAATGTTTCCCCTATAAAAACAACATCAAACCACCCCTATTTGTAAGAATAACCGACCAAGCATTTAGAGATCACTCAAGAAAATACAAGAGCTCTTGCAAACACTTACTAGATATAGTGTGGATTTGAGTTCACCAAACCTTAGAAATAGTTCTTTCACAAGAGTTCGTGTGGATCACCATTAGAGGCTAAACACTTAGGCAGTTTCTTTTATTTGGAAAATCACCAATTTGAACTAAGAGATTTTTGGCATTCAAGGTAACACATTTAGCCAAAACTATGCATACTTGTATATATATGTTGTTTGTATAATCTTATTGATTGATTTTGGCTTTAAAAATTAAAATTTTTAAAAATTTTACTGCTTTAACTTTGATAATGATACATAATTCCTTTCAATGTAATGCCAATATTAATGTGAATGTTTGGCATGTAAGACTTGGCCATATGGGTTTACAAAGAATGGATAGATTAACAAACAAGAGATTGCAAGGCTCTATATGATAAGATTAATCAACTATCACGTGTAAATTGTCTAGTAAGAAAACTACCAAGAAAACCATTTATAAGAAACTAGAGTTGAAGTTTCATTACAATTGATAAATTTTGAAATTTGTGTCTTCATATATGTAAAGGCACGTAGTAGAGGTCAATATTTCATCACATTTATTGATGATAACACATGTTTCAATTTTGTCTATTTGATTCTTCATAAGTTTAATGCTTTAAAGTGCTTTAGAAAGTTATTTAGCAAAAATCAATTAGATGAAAATGTTAAGGCATTAAGAACTGATCATGGATGTAAATACTTGTCTGATTAGTTAAGACATATATGTAATGAAAATGGTACTATAAGTAATTAACCATTCTAATGACTCAATAACAAAATAGTGTTATAGAAAGAAGAAATAAAACTCTTGTAGAAATGGTTAGGTCAATATTGGCCCAAGTGAGTTTACAAATCACTTTTGGGGTGAAGTATTGATATTCAATCGAGTATCTTTCAAGTAAGTTACAATACTCCTTATGAATTATGGATTGATAGAAAACCCAATCTTAGTAACTTGAAAACTTAAGGTTCTACTACTTATGTTCTTAAGTTCACTCATTAACATGGCAAGTTAGGTTCACAATGCAAAAAGAGTATATTTGTAAGAAACTCTAAACATTCCAAAGAGATATGTGCTAATAAGTAAACAATCAAGTAAGAGTGTAACTGAATTTGAATCTTAGAATTTTTTTTTTTTAGAAAATGAGTTTCCAAATAAGGGTGAGATGAGTTAAAAAATGTCTATTTATGAGATTGAAGATGCAAATGATTTGGTAAGTTGCAAATCAATTAATGCATATTCTTAATCAATAACCAATAGTATCTCATTCAAGTGTGGAACATGATTAAAGCTGAAGAATTTGTTGAATTTGTTGAATAAGAATCAAAACTCAAGCAAAACAAAAGTGGATGAAAGCAATGAAAAAAGAAATATGGAGTCTAGCAATGGAAGAAGAATATGAAGTCTAAGATTAAACAATGTATAACAACTGATTGATCTACCAAAAAATACAATTCTAGCCAATATAGCCTATTTAGATTTGGAGTTACATCCAATGGATTTGATAAGTGCTTTTCTAAGCAGAGAATTGGAAAAAAAGTCCATATGAAATTATCTATAGATTTCATTAGTAGAGGTTAATAGCATAAAAGTGTATAGATGATTAAGATTATTTTATGCTCTTAAAGAATCTTCCAGGTAGTGGTACATCAAGTGATAATTTTATGTAATTTTATCATGATTGATGAAGATCATTACGTGTATGTCAAAGGAATTAAAGGCGAGCTTGTAATCTTTTCACTTTATGTGGATGACATATTATTGGCTAAAAAGGATAAGAAGTATTTCACTATGGTGAAAAATTTTTATCTTCAAATTTGAAATGAAAGATATGTATGAAGCAATTTACAAACTTGGTTTAAGAATCAAGAGAAATCATTTTCCAAAAATTGTTCTCTTTCACAAGAAGAATATATTAAGAAAATTCTTGAATGATTTAATATACAAGATTGTAAGTTAATTGATACTCCTATTACAAAACGTGTAGGCCTGAGCTAAAGAATGGAACTCCACAAGGTAAAAGAACAAATGGCACGAATTTCCTTATTCTAGTGCTATTGGAAGCCTTATGTATGCTATGATTTGAGCAAAGCCTAGTATCTGCTATGTTGTGAGCATGGTAAGTAGATATCAATCCAATTTGGGTAAATCCCATTGGAAAGACATGAAAAGGATATTAACATATCATAAAAGCACTTTGGATTATTTATTATGCTATCAAGAAAGTTTTCTACATTTAATTAGCTATATAAATGCCATTGAAAATGATATTTAAATGAAAGAAAAATCTACCTTTAGCTATGTTTTCTTACTAAATATTGGGCTATATCATGGATTAGTAAGAATGAAATTTGAATAGTACTATCCATAATGAAGGTTGAATTTATAGTATTTTCAATGACAATACAAGAGATTATTTAGTGTATTAGATTTTGAATGATTTAGGAATTGAAAAAGATGAGTCTAACTCAATGTTAGTGCATTGCAATAGTCAAGCAATAATCATATTCAAAAGTAGATCCTAAAGACCAAACACAAAATACCAAGTATAATTTTCTAAAAGATAGGGTTGTATAA
This sequence comes from Durio zibethinus, assembly GCF_047325235.1. Lineage (NCBI taxonomy): Eukaryota > Viridiplantae > Streptophyta > Magnoliopsida > Malvales > Malvaceae > Durio > Durio zibethinus. The sequence continues at coordinate 10,415,395 of NC_143180.1, read as the reverse complement.
AAGAAAGTCAACAAGTACATTTTTCACATGAGATAATTGCAAATCTATTAATTAAGCCCATGCCTAGAGATATGTTTTATAGCCACATAGAATATCTAGAGTTGTATAGACAAGGATGTATTGGTTAAGATGTTTCATGTGAACAATTTATTTTTTCCCATTTGAGTTTACTTATATTGAATGCAATTAATGCCATTAAAGTTTAGTATTTTGTTTGTGAAATATACACACATGTATATTTATATGTACATATACGATATGATTTGAAAGGTACGTTAGATAGATGATTGGTATTCTCACATAGGTAATCTCCTCAATGATTTGGCACTATAAAGATAAGATTAGTTTTAAGCAATAGATCGAGAGCCCAAGCTTGAAATGGAATTGCCTTGATAAGGGATTAATATGAGGCTACTTGATATTAAGATTTGTGACTAAAAAGTGAATAATCTAATAGTTCACTTTGACTATCTTAAATGCCGGGTGAAAGTCTTGCTACTAGGTGAAAGTCTTGTTAATTATGTGAAATCAAGTACATTTGTGCACTTAAGTTAGATACTGGGAGTATTTGAAATATCACTTGTATGGTATTAATATCTAAAGATAAAGACATATGCTTCATGAGAAAAGAAGAGTAACACCGTAGCATGTGTTTCATTAACATGTGCATAATTTGACCAATATGGGTAATAAAAGAATAGATTTATGCTTTTTATTTTGTGAGACCCTTGAGATCAAAAGATCTCATAATTAGTACCCTTGAGGATTTTCGATTGTTTCTTAAAGTTTTATTTCAATGTTAATTATCTTGGATTGTTGCCAATGGTCATAGCTGATTCAATCTAATAAGACATATTAGGATAGCAGTTGAATTGAAATGGAGAGATTCTAAAAGAAGGGATGATCATTTTAATGTTACATTTGGTTATATTCATAGGTCGATCAATTATGTTTAAGACATTGAACATAATTATGAATATACAAGTATATCATTCAACATGATATAAAATAGATTTTGAGGAACTTGAAATGTGATTGAATGAATTTAAGGTGCTACATGCTTACTTTACTTATACTTGAGAGTTATTATACATACCTAATAGTTGTATAAGTGACTAGATGTGATTTTAAACTACATATACACCTAATACTTATTAGCAACTAAGCTCTCGAGTTATATTGGTCTTATGACTTATTTTCTTATGCCTTTTGTAAAAGTAGAGAAAATGTTCTTTTAATCATAAGAATTTACCACCCATTTTGTGTGAGTAAGAGATGTTGGAATATGTCACCCAAAATGGGTGGTAAATATTCCACATTGATAATAACTACATATGGTAGTTATAAAAAAAAACTACCATAGGCAATTCATGAGAATTGGTTTTTGAATTGCAAACCAAGTAAAAACCAACCTCTTTTTAGGCTTCCTCATGCTTATGGCATTTGGCCATAAAAGAAAAAAAGATGATGAACAAATGTTTTTGAGACAAGAATGGCTAGTCTTTTCCTCTTTTAAGATAAACATGGCATTCACTCATGATGAGAAATAATATTCATCAAAAGTATAAGATAAGTTTTATATGTGTAGGAATATATAATGAGTCACATAAAAAATAAAAGAAAAAGAGAGACATAAAAAAAAAGAAATAAACTATCTAAAAAAATCTTACTTTTATGTTTAAAAATTTACATTATGATTAATAGATAATTTATGATTGCATAAACTGTTTAAATCAAATCGACATATTTTTACAACGCTTTTATTATACTTTTACAAATTAAATAAATATTTTATATTATTTTAATATATTATCATATTCAACATATTGTTACATTATCCTTTACAACCACGAAACTAAAGTAAAACCGTTGTTTCCCAACTCTAACTTTATGAAAGCACGAAGGGCCCATCCTAAATTTCATAGAGGAGACGCTAACCGTGGAACACGCCGAGGAAATAGAAAAAGGAAAAAAAAAAAAGCCGAAGTTTTTTCCCTTAAATTAGCTCGAAGACCAAAATTCAAATAAAATAAAATAAAATAAAATAAAAGTATCCCTGCCACTTTCTCTTTCTTCTTTTGGTAATAAAAGAACAAGAAAGCTTGCTTATTTATTTATTTATATATTTTAAAATTAAGGGAAAAAGCAGTGACTGTGAGAATAAAAGGAGGAAGGGGGCGATCGGTGAAGAAAGTTAGGAGAGAAATTATCGTGGGAATTAGGAAAATGGTGTCGGCAAATAGGGAAATGGTGGTCTACTGCTTCGACACTTTGGTCGCCCACTACAACAGCGAGGAGGCTGCCCCCCCCGCCTTCGACGAGGGCCAACAGTAACTCTCTCCTCTCTTTCTACATAGATACATGTATATATGTTGGGTATGCATGCATTTGTTGTTTCAAGCATCGCTGAACCTATATTTGATGTTATTGCAAAATTTCCTCTTTTTCTTTGATAATTATGCGTTGGATGCCGATGATTTTTTCCTTGTCTTTTACCTTTTTTTTTTTTTTTAAATTTCTGGCATTAATTTTCATTTTGTTGGTACACCAACAATTTTCTTGTCTTTTTTAATTATTTTTATTGGTAGAAGTTTAGTAATCAAATTTATGTCAATGTTGTTTGCGTGATCTTTCAAATTTTGTGTGCTGATGTTTTGGTCAACAACAAAAATCAAGGTTTGTCAGCTATAAGCCAAAGATTTTATTTTTTTAACCATACTATTGTTAACAGAATCTTATGAAATACTAAAGATTTTTTGTATTAAAATTTCATTTAATTTATTATTTTCAAAATTGATCTCATTTGCAAGCGGGCATTTACTGATGGAATGGAGAAATTCATGTGCTAAGTGATATGTTTGTTGACTTGTGAGCTTGTGTTTTGTTGGTTTTGTTCAAAGATGTTTAACATTTGGATGTTTTGCATGTTACAAGTTGTTATATTCTGATCTTGTAACAATATTTCAACTTATACAAGTTAGCAATCCCCTGATTAAGTGGCATGTAGAGTTGTCAAGATATTTTTGCCTACAGATGGTTTTCATGGTCTCTTTATTTGCATTTTGGAAGTTATATTATGAGTGCCTGTTCTTTGACTGTTCATTCCATTGCATTTAGCTCATCATGATGGTTTTTTGTTGTCTATGTCTTGCCACTCGACCCTTTGGCTTGATGTTTTGTGATTTCAATAGCATATATTTCATAAAATGGAAAGTGGTGTGAAGAGCTCATTTGGTCATATTTCTTTATATATATACATGTATGTATATATATGTATACCTCCATTAATAATATGAACCATTTTGCATCATAATAAATATATGTATCCATAGTTACCTAATTTCATAGACTCCCCACCCCCTTCAACTATGTCATGGATTTTGCGACCCCGACTGTATAGCATATGTGAGCCAAAACATAGAAAGGCGTGAATGCAGTTTCAACCTCCCAACAGTCTTTAACATCAATTACCTTTTTTTTACAATTTCTACACAATAAAACAAATCAAAGCAGTGAGGAAAATGATGGATTTCAAAACTTAAGAAGAGGTTTCAAATCTGGAAAGCAAATCACTACTTTTATTAAGTTAAATGTCAGCTAAATTATTATTTTTTATTATTTATTTGACTACCTCTTAAGTTTTCTTCAAACTAACATGTTAGGTTAAGTTTACATAATTTATATATATGCTTATAGGATCATATGAGTGAATGCTTCATTACGTACAACAACCTAAAAAACTTCAATGAAAACTACCCTCTCCTTCACCATACCAATTAAAGTGGGTACCCCTACCATTCTGTGATCCCTAACAATGCATTTGGTAGCCTTGGTTACCTCATCTTCCACTAAATTTGATTTTTGTAGTTGCACACTTATATTTGTCAGAAAACCATTGGTCGTTCAGGTATAGATGAAACTATTTGCCACTTAGAGTTGAATTGTTCACTTGCAATTTAAGCTTTATCCGAAATCGTTATATCAACTGTGCCAATTCTTTTGTGTCAATGAATAATTGTTTGGTAGCTCGATTAATAAGTTGCATTCAAAATAGTAGTTAAGTGGAATTTATATTAGTGCATATATATTATAAGAAGTAATCCACATACACACACACACACTCACATCGAGTATGTCATGTTCAGTGCATTGATTTTATGTTGCTTCAGCAATTTATGTGATGTGATCGCAGGTTGATCCTCATATATAAAGCCTGCACTCCAAAAAGCAATTAGTTATTTTCCTTGTAGAACATGTGATACAAGTTTAACCTTTTTTTCACTAAAAAACATTGGCATTAAAACTTGTCTTACTTTTTGTTCAATGACATTATCTAGATAAAATTTTCTAACAAAAGAAAAAACAACTCATTGGTGTTCATTCAAGTCAACTAGTAAAAATCAAATGTTAAATAGTGATTGAAATTCATATTTTTGTTTGGAAATGTGAAATCTACTCTATAGCTACAATCCTAGCGGATGGCTTTAGTTGTTGTTGCTTGGACTCAACAAATATAGAGAAGTATGAGTGTCAGCATGACACAATCCTGGACAATCTCTTGGATCTATATTTGACACGGCTAAAAACTTTTGGACTTATCTTCATTCATGACCAGAACCCCACTGCTTGTACAAGCTCTCTGGATCAGTGTCACAATCTTGGGTAAGGACAGAAGGGTGAGAAAACAATTATAAGATTTCAAACAGGGAAAAATGACAACTCAATGAGTTAAGAAAAAAGAAAGGAAGGGTAAATGGAGAGGATAGAAAGAAGAATATGGCTTCATCTTGGCTGTTAAATTTAGAAAGAAAGAATCATTATGTTATGTTAGGGAAGAATTTGGGCCTTAAGCCAGCAAAGGTTTAATCTTTTTATTTGAACTGAGCCTTGAACTTTTTCCTTTCTTTGCTATGTGGGCCTCGAAATAAAATATATTTGGCCTCTAACTATACTGTATTTTTTTGTAGTTTACCCAAATAAAAATGGCCTAATTCTGCATAAGAAGTTTTGTCTGGCCAATTTGTCCTCAAATGTGCAACAAATAAAATTTCATATTTCCCATTCAAAATAGGCTGACTTTACATTAACTATATGTATAAAAACACCATCCCTAATTCTCGTATCAAACTAATAGTTCAACCAAATATGTATGTATGTATACAATACATGTGCCTAGTTCAAGCAACATAGGTTTTAGTATCATATGTTAATTCTAAAATCAAATCAATGTGGCTCTAAATCATTTGTAAAAGAGTTATACTCTTCCTTTAAATGATATCTTTTTAGATAAGGCTTTTGTGAATGGAAGGTCGCATTTTGCAATCAATTTCAACTAAGTTGTAACTGCTTAATGCTCTTTCATTAGAGCCCTTTACTAGCTTTGACTCGGTAATATGTGATAAAGTGTGATAGCTATGGTGTTGACTCAGATCTTTGTTTTCAACCTGTAATATTTTGTTGGTTTAATTATCCGTGAGTGTAGTTGTTAGCTTCTTGACTGTTGGTGCATCACTGCTCTTTGTTTGCATTTTGGTTGCAAAGTTCTCATAGCAATGTTTATTTCCTGTTTTCTTTCTGCCGTGGTTGTGCCGCTGTTCTGGCACAGATTTAGTAGAAAGGAATCTGAATGTTTTATTTATTTCTGGATGCTTTTCACTATCAAATAGAAAATTTCAGCAGTGTTGCACTTTTTTTTTTGTTTTATTTCTTTTCTTCAGTTTTCTTATGTTGTTGGGATATTAATACTTTTGGCTTTTGTTACAGTGGCAGTGTCAGTAGAAAATGTCTCCTGTATTTTTAGTTTTTCTTTGTTCTCATTGTATTCTTATTAGCTTTGAGAATGATGCTTTCATCTGAGACAAATGGTCTTCTGTCTTCAGCCCATTGTTTGTCACTTGGAAGAAGGTTGTGAATGGTGGGGAGCCTCGTTTACGGGGATGTATTGGCACTCTTGAAGCTCGTTGCTTGATTAATGGGTTTAGGGACTATGCTTTGACAAGGTATTAAGACCAGAGTAGAAAAGCATATGCTTTGGGTTGTAAATTTTCTCCTCTCTCTCTCTGCATGTGTTTGTGCATGCCCCAGGTAGCTGAGATAGCTACTATGGCAATGTCTACAGTGAGCTTATTCTTAAAACTCTCATTTTTTTTCAGTTTTTCTATCCCTTTTTTTTTTAAAATAAAATTAAATTCATTGCTCTCCTAATCATGAATCATGAATGATATACCTAATAAAAACCAGATATGTGGAAAGTGCATTATAAAAGAGAAGCATTTTGGATAGACCTGAAATGATGAAAAATAAATGCGATGCTATTATCGATCCAAGTTATTAGACATTGAAGATCTGCTATATCTTTGGATTGATTAATCCTATTTTATACCTGAATAGGTTGTTAGCATGCATTTCTTACAAATAATATTTTCAGTTATGAAAATGGATAGAATCAAGTATAGTCAACTTACTTGGTAGAAGAGTTGTTTGTAACCTCTAGCCGGAAGAATTGTTATAAAATAAGTGGCTTTACTTACAATCTGACAATTACTAAGAGAACTGGCAGTAAAAAAAAAAAAGTCTGAAATGCAAAATGATTTATGCAAGACACATTAGTGACAATTGTGAGCTTTTTACTGTTTCAAAGGGCTAGTGAACATAGTTTGACCAGAATTCGGCTCCATTGTTTCGATATCATGTCTTGCTGTGAATGGAGATCTGGCAGTGAGATTTAGTGGTTCTCATTTTTTGCCCAACCTTTGTTCCAGTTAACTGAGTGTGATTTTCAAACAGTGTTTGTTGTCATGGTAAAACAGTTCACTAGAGGGTAAATGCCTTGAGAGTAGCTACTTTATGAGAAAGTGATTGAGCTTTATGTTTGAATGTCAATAGCACTTTATTAGTATTATTTATTTGCAAATGGAATGCCATTAACAATTTTGCTCTGTATAATTACTCTAAAGAAATTAAGAAACCCTGAAACCTTGAACGCTGATAATCTTTCCACCATTAAGATTTCTTCATACATGATATTTGACCCTTCCGGTTGTATTTAAATATGCATCTAGATCTCTAAAGAAAGGCCATTTACAAATCTTTGCAGCTTTTGCTTGGTTTGGAACCAAATGGTTTTGGTCATTTTAAAATTAAGTTTGTCTGCGCTCTATGTACTGCAAAACAAACTACAAGTTCTTCTTAGTCAATTCATTTTGTTGCTTTCAATTTTGCATGCTTCTTATTTTTCTCCAAGTGACATTTGCTAATGTCTTATTGTTTTCCCTTCTCATTTCTAATGTTTGCAGTGCTTTGAAGGACCGCAGATTTCCTCCTATACAAGCTAGAGAACTGCCTTATTTAGAATGTACTGTATCTATTTTGACTGATTATGAAACAGCTAATAACTACCTTGATTGGGAGGTATGTAGTTCATCTCAATTTGGATCTTTTAACATCTAAGTGAGGAATATAGGCTGTTTTGTCTTTGTGATTAATTATTACTAACATGTTTCGCTGCCTGAATGTATTGGTTGATCAAATAATAAGCAGTTTTGAAGATCCATAGTGGTTATGACCTTCCCTTTTGCTAGGGTATTATTGTTTTGTTTTCTATAGCATGTAATGTTGGTGATTCTATGTTTCTACATTTGGTAATGCTTTGACATATAAATTGAATTTGGTAAAAGACTGAGTCTAGTATTATCTTTTAGGGAATATGGCAATAATATATGATTTGACATCCGGACTGCATTTTTATGCCCTTCCTACTTTCTAATTTTCATTTTCTTTTCTTTTAGGTTGGAAAGCATGGCATAATTATTGAGTTTACCGATGACTATAATATAAGGCGAAGTGCCACATATTTACCTGAGGTGCCTGCACATGAAGGTATGTAGAATTTCTATGTAAATTCTTTCTTATCTTATTTACAAGAGAACTGTACAATATATAGACAGGGGTGCCTAAGCTTTAATCACAGGAAAGTATGTTAAAAGGAAATAAAGGACAATCAAATCAAATCAAATCAAAGGAACAACTCCCTAATTTCTAGCTATTTAGAAAAAGAAATCAAAGAATAATTTCTGGAATCTTAACACTCCCCCTTAGCTTGGTGAGTGAATTTATTCCATTCCTAGCTTGTTTTTTATCTTGTGAATTTTTGAAAAGATAACCCTTTAGTCAAAACATCTGCTAGTTGATTTCTTGATAGCATGTAAGGAGTTATGATGCATCTGCTATCCAGCTTTTCTTTGATAAAATGTCTATCAACCTTAATATGCTTGGTATGATCGTGTTGAACAAGGTTATGAGCTATGCTACTAGCTAACTTGTTGTCACAGTACAATCTCATCATTCCATCTACTTCTACTGTTAGGTCCTTTAGAATAATCCTAAGCCATAAAAGCTCACAAATTCCATGTGCCATGGCTTGAAATTTTGCTTTAGCACTCGATCTAGCTACAACACTTTGCTTTTTATTCCTCTAAGTAACTAAATTTTTAGCAATAAAAGTGCAATAGCTAGACATAGATCTCTTATTTGTTAGAGATCTTGCATAATTTACATCCCTAACTTGTAGCTCATTCCCTTTTTGAAATAGAATTCCCCTTCTAGTAATACCTTTCAAATATTGTAGAATTTTGTGAACCACACGTAAATGTTCCTCTTTTGGGTCATGCATATGCTGATTGACCACGCTCACTACATAGGCTATGTCAGGCCAAGTATGTGAAAGGTAGATTAATATCCTAACTAGCTTTTGGTAGAGGCCTCTATCAATTGCTCCCTCTTTGTCTTCTCGACCTAGCTTGTGATTTGGCTCAATAGGAATACTTGAAGCATTACTTCCTAAAGTGCTTGTTTCTTTAAGCAAGACTAGTGCATACTTTGGTTAAGACAAAAATATCCCCTATTTGGAATATGTAACTTAAATCCCAAAAAAGTACTTTAGTTTGCCCAACTCTTCTGATTTTGAATTCTTAGGCTAGTTAGGCTTTCAATCTCTTTTCTTCATCAATCATGGTAACAATGATGTCGTCAACATACACTAATAACATAGTCATTTTCTTTTCCTTTGAATGTTTGATAAATAAAGTGTGATCATTTTGTCTATATCCAAATCTCACCACTGCTTTGGTAAACCTTTCAAACCATGCCCTTGGGGATTGTTTTAACCCATGTAAGAGCTTTTTTTAACTTACAAACTTTAGTAAGACCAAACTCTTATCAAATCCTAGTGGGGGTTTCATGTATACATCTTTCAAATCTCAATGGAGGGATGCATTTTTCACATCAAATTGTTGGAGTTCCTATTCAAAATGAACAACGGATAAAAGAATTCTTATTGTATTCTTTTGGTAATCTATCCTGTAGCTCTTTGTATAGCCTTTCGCAGCTAACCTTGCTTTATACCTCTCAAGAGTTCCATTTACTTTAAACTTCATAGTATAGACCCGCTTGCAGCCAAGAGAGTGTTTTCGGAACATGTGACAATATCCCAAGTCTTATTCTTTTCCAAGGCCTTCTTGTGCATGTCCAATTTTTGTCTCCTAAAGCTTGTATTATTTTTGTAGCTTCAAATGAGTTAAAGGTGTAGAGAGCTTTTTGTCATGTGGATAGGTGGTGTGAGGGAATAATGTTGGATATAGGGTGTTGAGTGCACTTTCGTATCCTTTTTCTAAACGCTATGGGAATGCTAAGGGCACTTTCTAGAATAGGTTGATCATCAAATGAAACAGAATCATTAGCTTAAAAAAGAGTTATATTTAAAGTGCCTTCATTACTTGTACTCAAGTTAGGTTCATGGATCTGTTTTGGTACTTGTGAGGGCTTGACTCTTCTTAAAGATTGTTTTAGCTGTTTCACAAGAGCTTTTAGAAGTTGGTTTTTTAGAGCTGTAGCAGGTTCAAGGCTTCGCAAATTTGAAATTTTTACTTGTACTTTTGATTTCATTTGATGAGGTTAGACTGGTGGCGGTTTCAATGGTTTTAGCAACTACCATGGGTTTAACTTTTATCTTCATAAATAATTATAACTAGCGTGGTTTCAGAAGAGGGATGTGAGAAGCTTTCAAGAAAGAATGTAGAACCTGAACGCCTATCTTCCTTGAATAACTTCTCCCCCTAAAGATGAGTGGCAAGGGGTTTGTAGAATGGTTCACTTTCTTGGAATGAAACATCCATGGAAACAAAGATTCGAAAGGTAGAAGGGTTGTAACATTTATAACCCTTTTGAGTGGAAGAGTACCCAATGAAGACACATATCTTGGCACAAGGATATAACTTGGATTGGTTGGTTTTGTGAATATGTAAGTAGGTTATGCAACCAAAAACTTTTGGGGAAGGGCTTTGAATGGAGGTAGAATTAGGAAATTACTTGGATAGATTGGACAAAGGGCTCGTATTTCCCAAAACTTTTGAAGCAAGTCGATTAATAAGATGAGCAATTGTAAGAACAACTTCACCATAAAGAGATTTTGGGACATTTGACTGGAATAATAGGGCATGTGTTACTTTTAAAAGGTGGCGATTTTTTCACTCAGCAACCTCGTTTTGTTGGGGTGTGTCAACACAAGATGATTCATGAATGATACCTTTTTTTTTTTTTTTTTAGAATAAGGAAAGAGTTTGATTAAATTAATCTCAGGCATTATCAGATTGAATTCTTTTGATTCGTTCCCAACTTGTGTATAAATCATTTTGTGGAAATGAGGAGAAATTGTATTAAGCTTTGATTTTTCTTTGATGAGAAACAATCAAGTTGTGCGAGTATAATCATCAATAAAAGACACAAACCATCGTGCCCCACTAACATTAGGAATTTTCGAAGGTACCTAAATATCAAAATGGATTAGAAGTAAAGGTTTATTGCTCTTTATTGATTTTGTTGGAAAAGAAACATGACGATGTTTTGCAAATTGACAAACATCTCAATGAAAATTAGTAACAAGAACATTTAAAAAAAAAAAAAGGAAACATGGACTTTAACAAAGGAAATGAGGATGTCTAAGGCGTAGATGATTTGCCTAGACTTAAGTTTTATATGAAGAAGCCAAAAAAGAAAGATATTGCATTAGTGATCAATTTCCAGTTATATACCTATCATTTTATTTTAGTAGTCATGACATGTTTCCTTGCTTAGTGGAAGTAACTTGCACTTTTAACTCATAGATTAGTGCAACGTCTTTCTTATTAGAATAGGTCTGTTATAGTGTCTTTATGTGGCTCTTGCAGTAAAAAGAAACATCACATTTCGACTAGTCTTTGTTTTTATAGAGTTCCACAATTACGAGATAATCATGGAATCTTTTACATCCACTATCTTAAAACTTAGGTTTTCAAAGCTTTGACCATCACTAATTAAGTGATTCGTTTTTCCTTGTGCCTTGAGGAAGGTTTGGAGAATCTAGTTCCATTATAGGTAATTTGTCCCATCAAGATGATAAGATAGATTCATAATATGGAGTTTCATTGTTTGGACTAGTTAACTCCTAATCATTCATATTGGACAATGAAGTAGCAAAAGGAGAAACAGAAGAGTAGGTTCACCTATAGTCGTAGATGGCATATCAGATAAGGATGTAATGTAGATTGTTGACATCTTAAGGTCAATGGTTTAACTGTTTAGAGAAAGGACATATTGCAATAAAGGCAAGAAGAAAGAATACAGGTATAAGGCAATTAAGGGAAAAAAAATAGAGAAGGAAAAAATATATAAAGGTAAGGCTTTGATACCACATAGAATTTTTGTGTAAATTCCATATCTTATTTTTATGAGAATTGTATAATATATAGACAGGGTGCCTAAGCTCTAATTATTGGAAAGTATCTAAGGAAAAAACAATTAAAAGGAAATAAAGGGAAATAAAGGAAAATAAAATCAAAATAGTCAAAGGAACAACTTTATAATTTCTGGCTATTTAGAATAGGAAATCTAGGAATAATTTTAGGAATCTTAACAAGGTAGACTTTATTGCTTATTATAACCCTAATGAAATGATATGATATGGAGAATTTTCTTTGCTTTTCTTTCTCCCTGACTTTTCTCATTTGGGAGATATATGTAAAAGTATAGATGTTGAAAAGTTTTAGATTCATGAAAATGGATATTTACTCATTATATTTCTAAATTACCATTTTAAATATTTTTATTGTAAATATTAATAAATTTATACCATTTGTAAATAAAAATTTTAATTACATCAAATGACTAATTAAAATATTATTTTACTATAAATATTATAAATTCCTCTAGTGTGTAAATAAAATTTCTAATTACATTTAATGACTTTCTTTTAAAAAGTATTTTTGGTGAATAATTTATATTACAAAATTTTAATTGGTTATATTCTGAACTTTAAGCTTTCAAAATACTTTTATTTAATATATTATTATTTTAAAATAAATAAAACACAAGTATTCATGTGCTATTACTTCACTACACATACATGTGTTTGTATATATATTTATATATATTTCTTGTTTCATGTAGTTGAAATTTGAATTTGAATTATAATTAGAAAATTTCTTGCTTCTTGTTATTTATTCTCATCTTGTTAAGCTAAATAGGTGATTGAGCAATTCTTTTAATGAGTCACACATACTAGCTTGGTTACTTGTTACCTACTTTTACCATCTACTCACTTTACTATTGCCTTCGCGCTATGTCACTTCCCAATCAAAGCAATTGAAGCATTAGTTTCAAGGAAACAAATTAATTATTACTTTCTATCTCATTGCAAAAGATGTCAAATGACATGAACAATTGCCTTTTATTTGCATTTTTTTTTTGGGAAACTCTAGTTTTAATGGTATGAAGTTTGTGTGGGGATTTTTGTGCATAGACAATTTTCTATTGAATGTTTTAATTATGGGAAAGTTTTATAGTTGAAAAGAATACGGTTTTAAATAACGGTAGAATAGTGGGATAACAACCATTATTTCATGGTAACATCATCGTCTGCCACTGTTTTTGGAGAAAAAATAGTGAAGAATTTGAATCATGACTATAGTGGAGCATCACAGCCATGAAAAGCGTGGTAACGATGAATAATAGCAATAATGATTCATTATAGCTGTTACTCCGTTTTCCATCCAAAAATATAAAAAGCAAACAAAAAAAATTCATTACGGTTAAAATCTAAAACAAAAAATCAATTTAGCAACCTTAGATTGCTAAACATTAATTCACAGAAATTAGCTTCAATCAAGGTTAAGCACATAATTGAAGGTAAGCAAATAATTTAACACTCACCTTTGTCATTGAAAATTTTGCAAATTTGTTGGGATTTTTGTTGTATGGGTGTAAATTGTGAGACGATAGAGGAAAGTGCGAGAGACAAAGAAGAGTGGATTACAAAGAAGAAGAGAACTATGAGACAATGTGAAATGGTGGGTGGGATTAGATTATTGTTGTTAATTTCCTTTTAGTGTCGGTCGTATTGATTGGTATGCTTCGATTATACCAAAATATAATACACCTAAAGATGATTTTTCATATCGAATTTGATATCGAATAATACTAGTTGTTTTTGTTAGTTTTGACCGGTTTTGGTGAGTTTTGGTGGAATAGCATATTTAGGTTGGTGCGTAAATGTGAAATATCTTTTGTAATTTTTAACTTATTGTTTGTTGTATAACTATTTTTAACCTAATAAAAATAAAATTAATTGACAAAATAATTTTTGAAAGTTGAGTTTTTTATTTTATTTTAACTATTTTTTATACTTTTTTTTTCAAACCAAAGTTTATAATTTTATATTATATTTTTTCAAACCAAAGTTTATAAGTATTTCAATTTCTTCCAAAAAAGCAATTATGCTTCCTTTATAAAGTTTAATAATCATAAAGTTTTGGTTAATTTTTTTTTATTTTTATCTTAATAGTTACATAAAAAATACTTATTTAAAGATCATATGATCAGATTAAATGTTTAAAAATATTATGAAAAATTTATAATATTATTTTTTATGTTTTTAAATTTATTTATTCGATTTTTGAACATATTGCATATTTATTTTGTATATAATTAATAGTATTATAATGTATAAGTTCATGCATGTTTATAAATATATTTGTATTAAATCAAAAACTTAAAATAATATGTCGAAATAACTAGTATTGGTATATACCATATTATTTTAAAAAATAAAAATATTATTCGATACAATATTAACAAACTTGGATTAGATGCAATAGATGCAATGAGTGAGAGACGATGATGGGAGAAAAAATTGAAAATTTTTATGTAGATGAAAAGTGAAAATGTGATTTAGGTGGGATTATGGGATGAGAGATAGAAGGCAAAGGCTTTGGTCTGATAGGTAGAGGAAAATTGAAAGTATATTTTGATTTTGTGGTGGTGGGAAATTTAGGGGAATTTAGTTAGGTTTTCTAATTTAATGGAAAATTTAATAATAGAAAATTTTTAGGATAAAATTGACTAGGAGAAAAGGATCTCAATAGGTAGGGTACGAGGTAGGTACAACATTCTTTTATCCTTATCTCCATAATTGGTTTTTATATTATATTTATTTTCGTATTCATATTCATTAGCAGTTATTTTAAATTTATTCTTCATCCTTGTGAGTATTTAATGAGTATAGATAATCTTTGTATTTGTAGTTTTTTAAAAATGTAAAAAATAAATTTTATTTTTTTAGTTTTTATTTTTTTTTTGTTTTGCACATTTAAGTTTTTTTTTATATAAATATGTATTTTTTAAATACAAATATATTAGTTATAATAAATCTAAAATAAAATTTATATTATTAAATAAAAAATTAATTTATTAAGTATATAAAAATATTTATATAGGGTTAAGAGTACAAGGTAGATGTTGTGCTACTCATCACTGTATCCGTACCCAATAAAAAATTTAAAATCATATCAATTTTTGCCTTCATCTTTAAAATTTTATATTCATTTCCATCCCTATTAATGTGAAAATTCGGGTTTCTCATTGAGTTCGGATAATATTGATATCTTTGCTAGGAGAGCATAAAATTGAAAAAAAAAAGTAATTAATATGATATACATTATGAGATTCTAGAGGGAAAGATTTGATGAAAATTTAAAGGGTAAATGTTTTTTATAAATTAGATGAAAAATAATTAAAGTTAAATGAATATATATATATATTGATTATATTATTTATTAATTTATGATTTTATATTTAAATTTTATTAATATATATTTTTTAGTTTGGTATTTATATTCTTATTAAAATTTTTTGTGTTGGATTATCCATTTAATTAAATAAAAATTGAAAATGTTATTTATTATATAATAAATTAAAAGTAATTTGTAATAAAAATATAAAATCAATTAACATTTATTATAATCTAAAAAAAATTGTGAATAATTTATTTAAATAAATAAAAGAAATGAGATGTGATAAATATTTTAAAAATCATAAAATAAGAGTTTTTATAATTATAATTATAGTTATCACATTTTAATGTGAGCTTTGTAAAATTAGAAAAAAAAAATTTACAATCATAATGATCGTAATAATCTTTGTTGTGGTTGTTATCGAAATAAATGCGATGTAACAAAAAACTTAACTGTAATTTAAATCACTTGAGCAGACAGTAACTTTGTTCACCGCTAACCTAGATTTTTGAGCAAAATTTGCTTATTGTACTTGCATCTCTGTTCTGCTTAAGGTTGGACTAAAGTGGAGGCAATTGACTCACTTATGCGTAAGGCAGGCTTGAGTGGACACATCAGCGAGTCACTCAGGAACCGTATAAAACTGACCCGCTATCAAAGTACGTTATTCACTATGCACTACAGTGACTATGCCTCCTACGTCCAGGCAACAAGGGGTGCAGTGCCTTCTATTGGTGGTGCGAACTCCAGCAACCATTGATTCTTCCAAACGGTTTTTAACCGAAATGGTAAAGCTGTTTTGTCTAAATGGTAAGGATATGATTTAAACAAAAGAAAATGGGTGGGAATGGGTTTGATTGTGTTCCTACCCAGTTGCTTAAGTAATTACGTGACCTTTCAAATAAGATTCTTTAAGGTCAAATGCATTTGATTTTGAAGAAAGATACCTAAAAACAATCATGCCTGATGTAAACTCGGTTGTACGAGACATTCATATTCTGCAACATACCTGGGAATGCTGTTTGCTGTAAGACAAATCTCAATGCGACTTGAAATTATTTTGGGACATGTTTGTTCCAAAAATTAGTTACGTCTTTCTTTTACTTACATAACTGTATGACTTCATTTACTCTCAAAGCTTGCTTGCTTCAGCCCTGGCTTACCAGTGAGAAGTGAATGCTGAGCTTAAGAGGGCGGAAGCCATGTACATAGTTCTTTTTATGGTGGCTTAGCTCTCTACCTTCACTTTCATCCTGTTATGAAACCTAAAGGTTTAAATGTTTTCAAGTATATCTGAAGGTGAGATCAATCATGCTTTCTAGCTCTATACATGTAGGGTAGTGATTATTTGGGGTAATGTAGATATCAATTTTACCACTTTGTTAAGGTCAAAATTTTCAAAGGCTTACTAAAATAAATTTTCAAACTTTATTTCAAAACGCAAAAAAATGTTCGATTTCTTATTACATGAAATTGAGATTGAATTTTTATTTTATTATAATTACACTTGGTAAATCTTAAAATTGGATGAATAATTTCTAGTTGATAGATTTTTTAAAATAATATTTTCTTAAATACTTGTCATTTAATTTATTTAAGTGAATTTAAATAAGTATTTTTTATAAATTAAAACATTCAAATAAAATAGTTTTAAAAAAATTGAATATTTAATATCAAATTTTAATTACAATAAAATAAGAGCTCATAGTTTTAATTTTATGTAATAGAAATCGAGAATTTATTTATATTTTAAAATAAAATTTAAGGGTTTAGTTAGATATTATTTTATTTTTAAATTATAGGCAAATATAATGGATTATGTCGGTGGAGTCTTCTACAAGGTCAAAACGCTAGAATATATTATATTATATAATATAATATCAATATATTATATATTATATTATAGTAGGATATATTAAGAAGGGATCGAGTCATATCCTTATAAAATTGATTATTTCAACATAAGATTAATATTTTTACGAATTAATTGTTGGATTTATAGCTCATAATAAAATTATAATTATAGTCATGCATGTAAAGTTTTGAATCATATAATATCTTTGATAATATTATCTTTTCAATATATATTTTAATATATTGATGTAAAATTAAATTAATTTTATATATGTATAAGTAGATTTATATATATATATATATAAGTAGATTTTTACACATACATATATATATATATAAATAATTTCCTTTAAAATCTGAAATATTAAAAAATATTTAATATAATACTTAAATAATTTTTCAATCAAATATCCAAACTTTTTAATTGGCTATCAAGTAATCTTACCTGGTACTGCACATATGTACAGATAATGTCGAGGTGGTCATAATCCAAAAAAATTTGGCATGTGTATAGTTAGTGTGCATGTGGAGGACGCGACAAATCACATGACACTTGCTATCATACGTGAAATATTAAAATAAAAATTTAGAAAGATATATAAAAAATTAATTATTTAAAAAAAATCAAAAACAGAATTTTTGCAAAAAAAAAAAAATTGAAAAAAAAATTGAAAATATACAAACAAAAAATTTAAATAGAAAGAGAAGGGAATCGGGAGAGAGGGGGAGTAGGGAAGGGAGGGGGAGAAGTGACCGACACTGAACCATAATAGTATCAATCAACCAAATTGGAGGCAATCAGCCCCTATTCGCTTCAGGCCGATCAATCGATGCTGGCACACCCCTCCTTCCCCTTTCTTCTTCCATCTTCTTTCACGATTATCTTTTTTTCTTGATTTTTTTTAATTTGAATTTTTAGAAAACAATTTTCAAATTTAATTTATAAAAATAGATTTTAGAATTTTTTTTACAATCTAGACTTTTAAAATTTTCATTTTAAATTTTATAAAAAATCATATTTTTATTTTTTAAAAAATTTTTAAAATATTATTTTTTAAGTTTTGATTTTTTTTTTTATTTTTATTTTTAAATATGAAATATGGCAATCAGGCGAGTACATGTGGTATCCACGTATCATCCGCTTGTGTAATATTTATGCACTTGTTCAAATTTTTATTAGTTGAAGGTTACATCATCAATTTTTATTAATGGTGTTAGAGTATGGGATAGATTGATACACAAATTAAAAGCTGAGATACTTAATTAAATATTTTTAATTTAAATATCATATTAGATAATTTTAATAATTCAAGATCGTAAAAAATATAATTTCATATATATATATATTATACCCCATAATTAAAACAATTCCTTTAAAAATTATTATATTATCCTTTCAATTATTTGGTCATAGATCGACACATGTTTAAAAGTATAATAATAACCCTATCTCATATTGGCTAAATTTATTATAATATATTTCCTACTAGAATTATAAAATATTCCTCATGCCATAATCAATAAAATTATTAATAAAATTATTAAAATACCCTTCATACTATAATTATGAAAATATACATTTTACCTTAATTGCCAACTATAATTAAAAGGAATCCCATAAAAATTACTATATTGTCTTTCAATTATTTGATAATTATTTGACGTGTCCAAAAGTACAATAATACCCATATTCTTATAATTGACTAAAATTATTATAATTCTCTTATCTTAATTGGTTAAATTTATTATAATATTCATCTTATCATAATTATGAAAATATATATTTTTATTATAATTGACCAAAATTTATTATAATAGTTCACCTACCAAAATTATGAAATGACATGTGACATTTTATTTAAATTTTACTATAATATCCCTATTAAATTATATTTTAAATTTATCATAATATAAAATTAACTACATATTATATTACTAAATATCCTTGTCATTATTTCATGAAAATTACATAACACTTAATTACATATTAAATTAGTATAATAAAATAAATCTATACAATATATTAAAAGTAATATATGAAAATTATTATAATGCCTCTCTAATTAATTGATTATTTGCTGATACATAATTACTACAATAATCATCTATCATAATTAAAAAACTAACCCTTTTAATATAACTGTTCAAAATTATTATAATGTTCTTCTTATTATAATTATGAAAATGTTCTCATACCATGATTGATTACAATAATTATAATGTTCCTCTTATCATAATTATAGAAACGCTTATCTTATTATAATTAAGCAAAATTATTATAATGTATTATTAAATTACATATTAAATTTTAACAAGATTTTAAAATTAACTATATATAAAATTATAAAAATACCTTTATCATTGCTTTATAAAAATTTGACATATAACATTTTATAAAATTATTATAATACACCTACTAAATTTCATATTAAACTAATTAAATAAAAATTAACTATATATTAAATTACTATAAATCTATACAATATATTAAAAATAATCTCCAATAAAAATTACTATAAAAATAAATAATAAATATATTAAAATTAAATTTTGATAAAATTTATCAATCCCGACATCGCGAAAGCTAAAATCTAGTATAAGTAGAAAACGCGCGCTTGGCTGCGGGGTTTGAAAGCACAAATATTATTGATTAAAAACGCAAGGACCACAAGGTCTAAAAGTTTAGATAAGACATTATATATATTCTATTATTTTTTTATACCCAGCATTGAAAAGAAAAAACCTAGGACATGGTGGTAAGTTTCAATAGAAAGACAAATAATGTTTTTTTTTTTTTTTAACATTTATTCGAACTCTACTTGAAATAAATAACATAAAATTTATTAGGTGATTGTACAAAAATATACTCCACCTATCCATTTAGCTAAAAGAATAGTTTATTCATTGTTATAAAGTTTACATCATATAAAGAAATCACAAATTAATTATTTACATCTGTTTTCTCTAATAATTTAGAACAAAATTTTCTAACATTGATTTTAATTTATTTTTTTGTATTTGTAGACACTTTATTCTATCCAGGAGTTTCTTTGGCATAAAAAAAATGAACATTCAATCATAGGTTGGGCCCGATTGTGAAACTTTGGGCCTAAAATGAATTTTTTAATTTTAATTTTAATTTGGTTTAATTTTAATTTTATTGTTTTAAAAAAGAAAGTCAAAAAAGAAGGAAAGGAAATAAAAAAACAGGGAATTGGAGATTTGATCTCATAGTTGATTATGGTTGAATCTTTGGGCTTAATTCATGTAATCATTGCAAAATCAAATAAAATAATTTAATTAATCACATATTACAAAATCACAATAAAATCATAATCAATTTGATTTATTTTTCAAAATTAAACGGATTTAATCCCTATAAATAAACGAAAACCACACATAAAGGAAAAAAATTCTAGGGATCTTAGTTTTTTTTTTTTTTTTTTTAATTTTAGGGAGAGACCATTCAAGCAAATTCTTAGATTTTTTTGGGTTTAGGATGAATCTAGAAATCCAAATTCTTAGACCATTCAAGCAAATTAGATTTTTTTTTTCAAGAATCTAGAAATCTTTTTGGATTTTTTTGGGTTTAGGATGAACTTTTTGGTTAAAGTTTAAAGTTTTTGCATAAATCTAATGACTCACGTGAAGATTCGCACTTTAAGCTCAACCCAATCGCAAGTTTTCCTTGTTTTTTTTTTCTTTCATCCTATTTTTTGTTTTGATTTGATTTGATTTTACTTTTTTTATTTGATTTTCATTTGATTTTTAGATTTTTTTTATTTTACTTATTATTATTATTTTCATCTTTACTTATTATTTTACTCATTACTTTAAATTAAAAATTTTATTATATATTTTTTAAAATGCCATTATGAATTTTATTTTATTTATTTATTTATTTAAAAATAATAACAAAAAATGTTTCTAAAATAAATTTTTGAATACCATAAGCTATTGGAGGATTTTTCATGAATTTAAATTTTTTATGAATTCTACCAAACTATTGGGGAATCTCATAAATCAATTTTTATAAAAATTATTATTAATAAAATATTTTGTTTTGATCCTACCAAATTATTCGAGGATTTGCATCTTAAATTAAATTTTAGCAAACTATTGAAAGATTTTATTAATTATTTTCTTGAATAAAAAATATATTAATGAACTTGATGACGAAGTTCTTTAAAGTGAGACATTAGTCTTCATGAATATTCTTGAGGTGAGAAAATTATCTTAAATGACTACCAAACTATTGGAGCAAATTTACGATTAGTTTCTAATAATTAAATGATTTGGTAAAATTATAAGAATATTTTAAGGCTTGGATAATTTGAAGTCAAATTGGTATCATCCTTTGGATGGGCGTTGTAAGGTTGCTGTAACCTTTCTTACGTATAACTGCACTCTCGAACCTAAAATTTTGTTTCATGGACTAGAATCTATTATTTAAAGATATTTAAGTCAATCTTGGGACTCCTCTTTAAATTGGATAGATTTTGTCGGTGGTCAATCACACCTTAAGGGAAAATATTGGTGGTGACTCCTAAAGTTTATGCCTAGCAATAGGTCAATGGATCTACCCATTATAATAGTTTGGTGACTTCACTAGGGATATCGAGAGTCAGGCTAGTAAATGATTTTTGTTATCCAAGCCTAATAAATTTAAGATTTTTTTTCTTATTTGTATTTTATTTATTTATTTTATATATCTGTCATTCACATACACATGCATAACATGAGCTCTACACCTGAGTTCTGTCTCGTAGGAGGAGGTAAAATATCTATGCCTTTGTGAGATTTCATGTTTTTGCATGGGCTAGTGAAAAACTCCTACTCAAATTGAACCCTTTCAGCTTATAGCCTACAATGGGTAAGGATAGGGTGCCTTATTAGTCTATGATGGACAATAATATGAGGAATAGTTTGAGAACCCTTAGAGTGTCAAACTTTTAGACCTAGCATGTAAATAAACCCTAAATGTTTGAATCAAGTTAAAGCCATGGCTTCCCTTATGTTGGAAATCCCTAAACAGGGCATATGATGGGATGTTTACTTTGCTTGTAAATTTATATATTTTGCTTTGTATATATTATTTTCATACTAACCTTTTACACTATTTTTTTTGTATATCATGTTATTCTTTGTACATATCATGTTTACTAACCCTTTCCTTTTATTGTATAAACATGCATTCACATCATTAAATCTTTCTTATTGCATTCATTCATTTTTTCACTCAATCTCATGCATAATTGGATGGTTCCATAAACATCACTCTAAATGTGCACCCTAATTTTGGTATAGCAAGGTTTAAGGATAACTTGACCAATTCACCACCAGTATCACACTCGAGCTTAAGCCATAAGAATAGAGCAAGGCAATGCAAGCTATATTGAGGAGTTGGAAAGGGCCCAAAAAGAGATCAAAGGGGAGTTGAGCAAAATTTTGGAAGAACTAAGTAAGGTGAACAAAGGGAAGATTGCAGAAGAAGAGGCTAGATCTAAAGACCATCAATTATAGTATGTTATTAACCCTATGTATCTTTCTAGCTATAGCCCATATTAGGCCTAATCCATTCAAGGTACATCACTATAGTAGCTCATATTTTTTGTAAGGTACACTTACATAAGAAGGCCATCTATACCAACTCATAGGCAATTTTATAGTTTTACTAATCCTATCTTCACTAAAAAGGTAGTAGAGTCAATCTTGGTCCCTAACTTAGATGACCTCAAGGAGAATGAAAAGCTAGAATTGAAGGCAGTTGAAAGTTTAAAAGACTCTAGGTTTGAAAATAAGATGAACTTGCTAGAGAAAAAACTACGAGCCATTGAAGGTATAAACTTGTATGGCTCCATGGATGCAGTCGGCCTCTACTGAGTCCCAGATGTTGTAATGCTATCCAAGTTCAAAGTTTTAGAGTTCGAGAAGTATAATGGTATTAAGTGTTCGATAACTCATATCACCATCTACTATCGAAAAATGGTTACCTACACCAGTAATGAAAAGTTATTAATGCATGTGTTTTAAGACAACCTTACTGACTTAACTGTAAGGTGGTACGTTCAGCTAGATCAAACTTGCATCCACTTTGGGGCTGAGCTTGCTCGGGCATTTATCAATCAATATTACCACATCATTGATTTGGCTCTTGATTGTCTTTTTTTACAAAGCTTGGAGAAAAAAGGAATAGAGTCCTTCAAAGAATATGCCTAATAATTGAGGGATATAGCTGTTCGAGTTTAACCTCCTCTAATTGAGAAAAAATGACAGTATTGTTTGTTAGCACCCTTAAAGCACCTTATTATGAAAAGATGATAGGGAACACAACAACGAACTTTGCTGACATGGTCACGTTAGTGGAGATTATTGAAAATGCCATCAAGAGTGGCAAGCTTGAGGAAAGAAAGGACAACAATATCAAGAAAGGTGGGGTGCCTTAGAAAGAATAAGGTGAAACCTAAGCAGTGAGTTTGAAGGGCAACAATTCAAAAGTTATGCTCTATATCAACCATATGTTAATCCTGCTTACTACTCGGTAGCCAATAATATTGTTCAAGTCCTTTACTAGCCTTATTGCCCAACCATGAACAACATCACTTTAGGTCCTTATTAACCAACCTTTCAAACACCTACATATAGGCCTAGTTTTGTCAATACGTCAGTTTTTGAGGCATTACAATCAAGCAAGTAGCTTGGGAAGATCTAGGGGCAACCAAGAGAGAGCTTATATTGATCCTAACCCTATACCCTATATTGAGCTATTTTCAAAATTGGTCAAGAATAACTTGGTATCCCTAGTCCTTTTAGAGCCATTGAAACCTCCTTATCCCAAATGCTACAATGTTAATGCCACATGTGACTACCATAATGAAAATGTGGGTCACTCTATAGGAACATGCCCTATTTTCAAGCACAAGTTGCAAAGTTTGATCTTAGTAGGCTCGGTGAGCTTTAACGAGTTAGAAAAACTAAATGTTAATAAAGACTCTTTGTCAATCACCTAGGGGCATGATTTTTAGAAGGTTGATTTAAACTACTTATCATCTTAGGATTTCTTTAAAATATAGATCTCTTTTATGTACTTGAATTTTATCTTTTTTTTTTTATCATTTTAATAAAAGTGACAGATTTGATGCATTTTGATGACATTCCTCTTTTGTGGCAGTTTTTTAATAGTATTTCACTTAAAAACGCCACTAGTTTTCGTGTTTTTATAAAACTTAAGGTATTTTTTTATCAAAACACCACTAAATATTCAAATAGCGGCATTTGTACTTATAAATGCCATTAAAGATAAAAATTAGCGGTGTTTATCAACTTAAACACCTTGAATAATCATCTTTACAAATTTTGAGTGATTATTTAAGGCATTTTCTTGAATAATCCCCTCATAAAAATGGACAGGGGATTATTGAAGGCATTTTTGGTAGACAATGCCTTGAATAATCCTCTAAAAAAATGAAGGCGATTATTGAAGGTATTTTCTGCTAGAAACGCCTTCAATAATTCTCCTAAAAAATTGTCAATGAATATTGACAACATTTTTGGCGGACAACGCTTTCAATATCCCCTCATAAAAAATGAAAGTGATTATTGAAGGCATTTTCTGTGAAAAACACCTTCAATAAATATCCTTGTCAAAATTTAAAGGGGTAATAAAATTGAAGTAACTCTGTCGATTAGATTATACAGCTATTAACAATAAGGTCATAGGTTCAATCCCTCTCTTTAGCTTTTTTTGGGTTTTTGAATGGGGTATTTGTAAGGGATTATTCAAGGCATTTTCTAGCCAAAAATGCCTTTAATAATCCATTCAAAAAATTTTGGAAAAAGAATATTGAAGGCATTTTTGGGAAAAAAAGGCCTTTAATAATCCATAGAAAATTTTTTTGAAAGGATTATTAAAGGCATTTTTGGCCGAAAACATCTTCAATAATCTACTTAATAAATTTTTATCTTGGATTATTGAAGGTGTTTTTAGCTAGAAACACCTTCAATAACCCCATTCCACATTTTGTAATGGATTATTCAAGGTATTTTTTGGTTAAAAATGCCGTCATTAATCCCATAAAAGAACAGTTGATTTAATTATATATGTGAAGTTACTTGTTGGTTCATGCCCAAAAAACATTTGAAGTCAGTTGTTGGTTTATGCCTATAAAACATTTGGTTTATATATATATGATACTACGAATTACATTTTAGAATTTACATTACAAACATTGTAGCATTTCAATAAATTGACCTCACATCCAAATTTAAAACTGATAACATTGCCATATAAATATACTTTTCTCAAATATAAAGGAACTCAATATATGTGTATTCATATATGCTACCAATTGATATAAAACAAATATATACCAATAATATTAAACCAATATTTATAATCTAGAAACTTAAATTATCCATTCAACATGGCATGTTAAATATATTATAACAAATGAAATGCATATATTTACACCCAACCAACAATCTCAAACCTCAAGGTTTAACAAACGATAATACATACTCACACCACTCTTTATGGACTTCATCAAGTTCGTATATCATGAAGCTTTCTTTACTCTTCCACTAAAAATATCAAAAGTAAATGTTAATAAATGAGAATATAATTTAGCTTTTTTTTTTTGAAGATATAACGATTTTATGAAATTAATGCTAACCTTGAATGGTGTGATCATAAAATCATATAAAACTATCTCCCTCATAAAATGAAGGACATAATATCCATATTCAGTATATCCTAGTTGACGAGGTACCTGAAAAATATATTGAGTGGGTTTAGAAAACATTTATCTAAAAAAACTCAATATAAAAGAATAAATTTCACATTTACCGATAATGACACCTAATTTATCTTTGATTTCATATCAAATGCAGATATTAGCCTAAATTGAAAAGAAAAAAAATACTTAATACAAAAATAAAAGTAATTATGAAAAAATAGAAGATAATATAATAACATGTAATACCTCTTTATAAAATTTTTAATATCGGGGTTAGGCATTGCCGTTGGTTGAGCAGAATTAAATAAGTATGGTGTAAAGGAATTGGTATCAATCATAATAAGCTACCAATGATGACTGTAAAATAATAAGAATGATATACTCAAGTTAGGCATCATCTCATATTTGAGTAGGGTTGGAATAATTATTTGTTTGAATATAGCTTACGTAGCATTATACGAGAGCAAATAACAATTAACCCATTATTTCATGCATTGATTCACATGACGAGCATGAAAAATGATTGTGTCACTCTACTGACTAATGAAATTTGAGTCAATGAATCTGAATCTATGGGTTATTTGTCTTACCTTGACCTCTCTATATAGTAAGCTGCATGATAACAATCAACAATACTAGTTAGTAATACACCGTAATACAGATTAATACATATTAACTTTGTATATTTATATTTATAAGCTAACCTCATATAAGCAATAATATTAGCAACTGATATTTCATCCAGGTTACAAAATTCCTTAACCTTATCCTCACCAACATAAGAAACTAATGGTTAATCAAATAACCGATCCTCAAACTTAATGTTAATGCAGTTTCCCTTGGATAAATGATTAAGTGAATAATTAGATAACTCATCAATGGCAGCCTGAGCAAGGGTCGTACTCTGAGTCTCAACATCTTACTACAATATATAATGAAATATAAGTAATAAAAACAAATCAACAAATATAATAAACAAATAAATATTAAGTGACTCAATAATATCATACTTCATGGTTGGTATCGGGGGTTGTGTTTCTTGCTTGAGTTGCAACAGAAGCTTGTCCTAGGTAGATGATGCTATCTAACTAGCCTACAGGCATGCTAGCTGCATTGCTACCAACATCACCTCCAAAGCTATGAGTCATTGCTGTTGCTCATTTAGGCGTTGCTCTTGCTCATCAAGTCTTTGCTATTGTTACTCAATGATTACTTCATATTATGCATTCATCATTTGAGGGGTTTAGGTTGATTACTGAAAAACTTTGATGGCAACACAATTTTACCAATCCTATGAACTTGACCATGTACTTCTTTCACACCTAATGCTAAAGATAAGGGATCTTCACCGTAGGGGGTTGCCAGTTCACTGGATTTAACTTTAATAGAATAATCATCCTAAAAGATAATAATAAGATGGGTCGTAACAACAAATCTATACAAGCTAGTATATAGTCATGCATACAAGCACAAAGCCAATCATATGTGATATAATGAGCAGTTATACATATAATCTTTTTAGCCATTTCTTCAATTGCTTCATTTGCAAACAATCCATCTTTTCACAGATGTCCTTGTTTCCACACATTTCATCTAGAAATTTCAGTGTTAAAGCTAGCTAATTCTTAATAAATTATTGCAATATAAGAATCAGAATCTATTAAACGAATATTCATAAATATTCATAAATATTCTATTATAAGTATAAAATAAGTGTGTGAATACTTACAAGCTCATACTTGACATTTGCATAACCCTTTTTTGCTGTCTGATGGTGATATACTTGTTTGGCTCGAATGTTCTTTCTTTGTTTTTTGATTTTCTAAAAAAAGAAAGAAATTACATAAATCACATATTAAGACATCGAATATATTACAAAAAATCTTATAAACAATTTTTTGTAATGAGTATGTATACCGAGAAATCTTCTGATAGCCGATCTCGAACAAAAGTTATCCAATTAGCATAACTTATAACATTCACATAGGATGTAGGTGGAACAACCAATACATCACCCTAATCAGCGAGTGGTAAAACATATTGGGTTGTTAATTTGCTTTTAAATCTCTGAATGCTTTCCTAGCCGATTGTAACATAAGCTTTTTACACTCAATTGGGACGTTGAACCGTTCTTAAAAAATTTAACACAATTAGTATGAACATAGTGATTTTCAATTAAATGACCATTTAACAAATTTTATGAAATAGTTCAATAAACATACCACAACCGACTCCCATATACAATCCTCTAAATTATCAGAAACTCATCGCCAATTATGGTACGTAATTGAAATGGTACTACGGATGACCACTCCAATATGAGTAGCCAACTTGGCAGCTCCATCAGACACAGATTGTCCATTTTGATTGAAGGTGACGTGAATTTTGGTGTCAGTCACTTTAATTTGTTTATTTCGTCCCTTTGCTTTTCTTTTTTGGCCTATAGGTGTGTCTTTTTCATGTTCAGTAATAGGAGAAATATGTTGTTCGAATTTCATAATACCTATAATTTTTATTATAATTATATGAAATACACCAAAATGTCTATCTAAATTTCTCACAGTATGTAATAAAAAACAACCAATATATAAATCATCCTTAAACCCATAATATTTTACGATTACAAGCCATACTGTGATTCCAACCTTAAATAAGAGTTTCATACAAAACAAATGATGAGTAAAAAATAGACACAAATTCCACAATACCATTTAGCAAACCACAATATTTAAACCAAACTACACATAAAAACCATACATGCGATAAAAGATGCTTAGACAACTAAGGTGATGGTAGAATGAATAAAAATAATATATATTTATATATATAGTAAGGAATGAAAAAAATACCTATATCAAAGAATATAAATAATACAAAAAACAAATAAAATAAGGACAAACTAATAAACAGAGAGGTGCGCGGTGTTGAGTTGTTGAAGGTTGGCAACAATGAGAGTTCAGCAACGAGAGAGATAAAGAAACCTAAAGGCAAACTATATTTTTTAAACGGTTTTGGTTTGGTTGCAATGCAGCTTTTAATCGTTCTCTATAATAGTAGTTTGGCATTCCAAAGTGCAAGACGAGAATGAATATAAAAAATGATCAGTGAAAGGGTTTTACAAAAAAAAAATACCTTAAATAATCCCCTAATAAAAAATTGGAGGGGATTATTGGAGGTGCTTTCTACAAACATCTTCAATAATCCCCTAATAAAAAATTGGAAGGGATTATTGAAGGTGTTTTCTACAAAAAAATGCCCTCAATAATCCCTTGATAAAAATTGGAAGGGATTATTGAAGGCGTTCTCTATAAACAACATCTTAATAATTTTCTTGATTTTTAAAGGCATTTGTGACTAAAAATGCCTTCAATAATCCTTTGATAAAAAATTTAAGGAGATTATTAAAGGCGTTATCTATAAAAAATACCTTTAATAATTTTTTAAAATTTTTTTTAAGGGATTATTAAAATTTAGAGAGGATTATTGAAAGCATTTTTTGTAAAAAAACACCTTCAATAAATTCCTTTAAAAAATTTAAGGGGATTATTAAAGGCATTTTTAGTAAAAAACACCTTCAATAATCTTCTCGTCAAAATATAAGAGGATTATTAAATACATTTTATGCAAAATTACCTTGAATAATTTTTTAAAAAAATTTAAAGGGATTATTAAAGGTATTTTTTTCAAAATACGCCTTCAATAATTTCCTATAAAAAATTTCAAGGGATTATTGAAGGTGTTTTTTTGCAAAAAATGCCTTCAATAATCCTCTTATAAAATATTAGAGGGGATTATTAAAGGCATTTTCTTCAAAATGCAACTTCAATAATTTCTCATAAAAAATTTTAGGGGATTATTGAAGGTATTTTTTGTAAAAAATGCCTTCAATAATCCCCTGATAAAAAATTGGATAAATTATTGAAGGCATTTTCTACAAAAAAAATGTCTTCAATAATCCCTTGATAAAAATTGGAAGGGATTATTCAAGGCGTTCTCTATAAAAAACATCTTAATAATTTTCTTGATTTTTAAAGGCATTTGTAACTAAAAATGCAATTAATAATCCTCTGATAAAAAATTTAAAAAGATTATTAAAGGCATTATCTACAAAAAATGCCTTTAATAATTTTTTAAAATTTTTTTTAAGGGATTATTAAAATTTGGAGAGGATTATTGAAAGAGTTTTTTGTAAAAGAACACCTTCAATAAATTCATTTAAAAAATTTAAGGGGATTATTAAAGGTATTTTTAGTAAAAAACACCTTCAATAATCTTCTCGTCAAAATATAAGAGGATTATTGAAGACATTTTATGCAAAATTACCTTGAATAATTTTTTAAAAAAATTTAAAGGGATTATTAAAGGCATTTTTTTCAAAATACGCCTTCAATAATTTCCTATAAAAAATTTCAAGGGTTTATTGAAGGTATGTTTTTGCAAAAAATGCCTTCAATAATCCCCTTATAAAATATTAAAGGGGATTATTAAATGCGTTTTCTTCAAAATACAATTTCAATAATTTTTTATAAAAAATTTTAGAGGATTATTGAAGGTGTTTTCTGTAAAAAATGCCTTCAATAATCCCCTGATAAAATATTGCAGGCGATTATTGAAGGTATTTTTTTGTAAAATATACCTTCAATAATCCCCTGATAAAAAATTGGATGAATTATTGAAGGCATTTTCTACAAAAAAATGCCTTCAATAATCTTTTTTAAAAAATTGAAGGGGTTTTTGACTAAAAATGCCTTCAGTAAAACCCTTCAATTTTTTTAAAAAAATTATTGAAGGTATTTTTTTTTGTAAAAAATGCCTTCAATAATCCCTCGTCCAAAATTGGAGGGAATTATTGGAGGCATTTTTAGTAAAAAACGCCTTCAATAATCTCTTCATCAAAATTTAAAGGGATTATTAAAGGCAACGCCTTCAATAATCCCCTAAAAAAATCTTAGAAGATTATTTACTGAAGGCTTTGTTCCTCATAGAAATTGGAATCATACACCCCTTAAATCATTTTATAATTTTAAATAATGTTAAATGTAATTTCTTAAAACTCCAACTCAAAACATTAAAAGTTAGTGGTGTTTGTTTGTTGAAAATGCCTATATTTCTTACATTTATAGGCGTATGTCTTACAAACTCTACTAAAATTGTCCCTACACTTAGCGTGTTGAATCACCAACTTCAAACTTTAGCTTCATTAATCTACTATTTCTCTTTCCATACCAATTACAATTTACTTTCCCTTTCTTTCAGCTTTTACTATTTGAACTTTGTCTTTTGGAACCCTATTTTTACTATTGTTTCATTATTTACTCTAGCATTTACTTTATTCTACTATTATTTCAGCTTTTGTAATTTTCATTATAATTTTTAGTATAAAATTTCTCTCCAAAACCCATCTTCCTCAGATATCCATTTGGAACACATTATATCATGTAGCTGAGAAAATACTTGACAGCAAGGAGTTGGAAATTTATAAATGGGATGGTGACCTTTCCCATCTATTACAAATTGTCAAGGATAACCTGAATAAAGTTGCTAAGGTAACTTTTTATGGTGCTTCATACCTATGGTTGAATAAACTTAGAAATCGTTCATGTATTATAAGAAGATCCTTCGATTGATATTGTCATAGTGTGCATAACTGCTTTGTTATTCTGGTCTTCTATAAGTACTGATCTTATTATTATTTTTAGTTTAATACATAGTATAATTAAGTATTTGACAGGTTCATTTTCATATAATTTATATATATAATTTTGTTATGATGATGTAGCAAGTACTAATTGGATAGGAGTTGGATGCAAAAGTTAAGATTAAGTCAAGAGTACCAAGATGGAGTGGAAAATTTTTTTAATTTTGCATTTGAGAATACAAGTGAAGATAATATGATATTATGCCCATGTTTGAAGTGTGCTAATATCGAATGGCAAATGCATGAAGTTGTTTTGGAACATTTAATTTGTATTGGATTTGTCTCAGGATATGTTAATTGGTATTTTCATGGAGAGTCTATACCGCCAAGGTCTTGCCTAGAGTTCCTTCAACATCAAGGGCTTCCCAACACCAACATGATCCTATTAGACAATATGACATTGAAGGCATGTTGCGAGATGCTTTTAACATTCATGTCCAACATTTTCATCATTTATTTCCCTAAAATAATGGATTTATTGAGTCAAATGTTGAAATGAATGAATTTGGTGAACATGGAAAGGTGTAGGTGACCAACAACCTAGTAGAGAAGCATCAAAGTTTTATAGGTTGCCTAAGGATATGAATGAAGAACTTTATGAGAAATCTAAGCATTCAAGGTTATCTTTTTGTGTGCATATTTTTCACTTGAAATGCTTATGTGGATGGACGGGAAACTCTTTGACTTTATTATTGGAGTTTATGAAAGAAATGTTTCCTTTTGAAAAAATCCTTGAATCTTGTAAGGATTCAAAAAAGATGATCAAGGATTTAGGTCTTGGATATGAGAAAACTCATAGTTATCCCAATGATTGCATGTTGTATTAGGGTGATAGAAAAAATCAAGAATCTTATCATTTGTGTGGTAATTCTCATTAGGTGGAAAAAAATCTCGATGAAAGGTTGAATGAGGATGATGATGAGGTCAATGTAAAAAATAAGCCTGTAAAGGTTTTATAGTATTTTCAATTAATACCAAGACTTCAATGGCTCTTCATGTCTTCAAAAACTGCAGACTTTGTGAAGTGGCATCATGACAAGTGGATGGATGATGGATTATTGACGCATCTTGTAGATTCTTTGGCATGGATATCATTTTATTTTAGGTTTCAGACTTTGCTTCTGATCCTCAAAATGTTATGCTTGGACTAGTATATAATGGATTCAACCTGTTCAAAATGATAAGTACTTCTTATAGTACTTGGTAAGTTGTATTGATTCTATACAATTTGCAATCATGGATCGCCATAAAGCAATAGTCATTTATCTTGTCTATGATAATTCTCCAAAAAAAGGTTCAGGTAATGATATAGACATCTATTTACAACATTTTTATTAAAGAGTTAAAGTAATTATAGGAAGGAGTCGAGACGTATGATGCATAAAAAAAAAACTTCAATATACATGCTGCTTTATTATGGACTATCAATAATTTTTTTGCTTATGTGAATTTATCTAGTTGGAACACAAAAGGTCGTTATGCTTGTCCATGTGCTGTACAGACATGTTCAAAGTGGTTACATAATGGTAAAAAGTTTAGTTATATAGGACATCATCGATGGTTAGAAGATAATCATCGATTTAGATTTCAAAAATATCTCTTTGATGGAACTAAAGAGTTGAGAAGATCGCCTTTACCAATTAGTGGGTCTAATATCTTGTCAAAGTTAAAAGATATCAATTTCACATATGAAAAAATGAATCAATCAAGGAAAAGAGTAAGGGAGATCTTTGAAGGTTTCTGGCATTCTATTATTCAAGTTGGTGATAATTATACTCAAGTTGGTGATGTTGATGTTCAAAGTGATGAGAAGGAAGATAAAGAGGATGACCCCAATAAGTCTAAGTTGTGAAAAAAAAGAAGTATATTTTTTAAGTTGCCTTATTGGGAATATAATTTATTACGTCATAACCTTGATGTGATGCACATAGAAAATAATGTTTAGGAAAATTTTATTGAAACAATTCTCAATGTGAATAAAAGATCAAAGGATGACTTAAAGAGTCAGCTTAATCTAGTTGATATGGAGATTCACCCTAACCTTCATCCAAAGTTGTTTCCTAATGGAAAATATCAATTGCGTCCTACCTATTTTGGGATTTCTAAAGCTGAGAAAGATGTATTTTGTAAGGTTTTGAAAGATGTAAAAGTTTTGGATGGTTACGTGTCAAATATATCGAGATGTGTGAATCTAAAGAAGCGAAAACTTTTTTCATTGAAGTCACATGATTATCACATTATGATGCAAGAGTTACTTCCATTTACTTTATGTTCATCAATGTCAAAGCAAGTCACTTCAGTGGTAATTGAATTGAGTAACATATTTAAAGCTCTCTATGAGAAAGTTCTGAATATGGAAGAGTTTGACAAACTTCAAGATCAAGCCATATTACTTTATGCCATTTAGAAAAAATTTTCCCTCCAAACTTCTTCACTATTATGATGCATTTGGTTATTCACCTTCCATATGAAGCAAAAGTTAGTGGACTAGGTTATTATCGATGGATGTATCTTATCGAAATGTATTATTTGTTAATAGTTTGATTAGGTTGTTAGTATTGATCATATCACTCTAGTTAAAAAGTTATATGACAAATGTTTTATGCCTTTGGTTTTTGGAGAGATTAAAGTCTTATTGTCGCAACATTATTTGGAAGGTTCTATTGTTGAAGGATATTTAGTAGAAGAGTGTATGGCATTTTGTTCTCGCTATTTGGAATATGTTAAAATGAGATTTAATAGACCATCGAGAAATGTTGTTATATGACGTACTGACTTTGTCTACAATTATCTTTTTGAAAGTTTTGGACAACCAATAAGCAAAGCTGAAATGGTGGAGTTAGATGATAAATCTTGGGCACATGCACATTGGTATGTTCTTTTTCATCATGATTCAATTGAATCATTTTGCACATAAGTTTTCTTGCAAGGAAATTATTCATTCCATTAGGCATAGATTATTGTATTTTTCTTATTGTTAATACTTTATCTTGATGCTTTGTAGTAAGTATAGAAATAATTTGAGAGCTCGTGCACATTATCGACAATCAAACCCTCGAGAGCTTGCTAAGTTGTTCATCGAAAACTTTCATGAATGGTTAAGAGCAACTATAAGTAATCCCATACTTTCCATTATGAGAAACGTACATAGAATGCTTAGGGTATAAATAAAATTAATAACAAATATATATTTATTCCACCTTTTATAGGTTTAGAGTGAAAGGCTTATTAGTGAAGAGGTGAAGTGTCTTTCATAAGGCCTGAACAGGATTGTGAAATGATACAAAGGTTTCATTATTAATGGATTTAGATTTCACACTAAATCCCGTGAGCGATTTAGAAGTACAAAAAATTCAAGAGTTGTTGTTACCTCATTTGTTGTTACCTCATTAACTACTAGCTATGTTAGTGCTAGGGACACAAACCCTTTAGAGGGAAATGTTAAGCATATGGCATGATTAATGACATCATTGAGTTAGATTATTATGGTAGGTGGAAAGTTATCTTATTTTGGTGTGATTGAGTTGATGTAAATAGTGCGAGAGGTATTAAGAAAGATCAATTTGGATTTATAATTGTGAATTTTTCTCGATTAATTCACATCGGACAACAACTCATCAATAAACCTTATGTTTTTTCCTCTCAAGTCAAACAAGTTTTTTATTCTGAAGACCCTAAAGAATTGGATTTGTTTCTTGTTCTTTTTTATTTAATATGGGGTCAGATACCAAAGATGATGTTAAACATGGAACTGAATGTTTTTCTTTTGCTAAACAAAACTTGGATGAAAATATCTCTAATACCTCTTCTCAGTAGGTCCGCAAAGATGTTAATGAAAATATTTATGAACCATGATAGATCATCCATATTTTATAATTCGAGTGTTTAAAACATAATGTAATAAATGCTTGTATGTAATTTATGTAGCATTTGCTTTTATTTCAATTATTGTATTATAAGTCATACATTATATTTTAATTTAATTAAATTGATATGTTCTTTATATATCGTTGGTTATGATTTCTTAACTTCTCAATGTCTTTATATATGTTCTTTACATATGTTTTTTTATATATTCGCTTTTATGATGCAGTTAAACTACAATACGGAGGAGTAGATTGTAAAGAATACATATAAAAGATATTAGTTCAGAACTGCCTGTGGCATCAGTTGATCTTGGCTATGGGTACGTACTGTCGGTTTTAAACTCAGTCACTTCTAACCCTTCAACTGATATTAAATCTGAAAATATAAGAGATGTGGGTTTAGATAGTATCCCGTTAATTGATTCTGCTTTTAATTTGAATACAGGTATCATAAACCCCTTATTTAGATTTTGATTATAATGATTAAAGTATTGGTAATTTACAAATTGATTTTTTATTTTGTGCAGTTGATAACAATGTCAATAAAGGACTAAAAGCTGGACAACTTTAAAGGAATTGTTTGCACTATCTTTGAATGAATGTATTGTAGTGTCTGCAAACTCTGATAGGCAACCAATTGGTGAAAAGTCTTAACTGTTGGTTGGATTTCTAGGCATGATTACCCGTAATGGAATGAAATTGCCTATTCATTATGAAACATGGCATAAAGTTTCAACTAAAGTTAAGGCTGATGCTTTAAACTTTATTGAGTGTTAGTATAATTAATTGCATATAAAAAATTAATTATTTTAAATTTGGTTTATTGATTAAAACTTTTCTTTTTTTACAGTCAAGATTTGTACTTGAAATACCAACTTCATTTGTGCTTAAGTCATTGGGAAAGAAATGGAAAGACTATAAGCATAATTTGAAGAAAAAGTATTCCAATCAGAATACTACTGTAAAGGCCACAATGGAAAATGTACCCTTTAATGTGATTAGGTGGTATATGAACAATTAGTTAGATTTTGGTTCTCAAGAAAAGGAGAGGTGCTAATTCATAACTTTTAACATTAGTTTTAATAATAAAGGTTTTTTATGATTTAAGTTGGTAATATTTATATTTCTACCATATACGCAATTAATTTTTATGACAAGAAAGAGAACAAATCGAGAATGGTAGCAAAAAGCAACAGAAGTATAGCCACACAAGTGGATCAAAAAGTTTTGCAAGAAAGCAAAAAGAAATAGTAGGTTTATCATATTAAACTTATTTGAATGAATAAACTTGGTTTCCATTGTTGATATATGTATCGTAATTTACAATTTATGTCTATTTACAACTTTTTGTACCGTTACAAGGTAATAATGCAAATTTACAGTTATTGTTATGTTTTAATAATTTTGATAGTTTCAATACATGATATTAAACTTATCCAAATTATTGAACTTACTTTCCAAAGTTGATATGTATGAAAAAGTTATTGTTTACATCTATTTAGGACACTTTGTGCCATTAATAGGTAAATATACAATTTTGGACAAAATGTTCTATTTTAACAGTTTTGATAGCTCTAATACATGATATTAAACTTGTCTGAATGATTGAGCTTGGTTTTCACAGTTGATATATGTGAAAAAGTTATCGTTTACGTCTGTTTAAGACTTTTTGTGCTGTTAAAAGGCAAACATGCAAATTTGTTGTTATTGTTCTATTTTAATAGTCTGCATAGCTTCAATACATGACATTAAACTTGTCAGAATAATTGAAATTGGTTTCCATAGTTGATATATGTGAAAAAGCTAATGTTTACATCTGTTTAGGACATTTTATGCCATTAAAAGGCAAAATGCAAATTTGATGTTATTGTTCTGTTTTAACAGTTTGGATAGCTTCAATACATGATATTAAACTTATATGAATGATTGAACTTGGTTTCTACAGTTGATATGTGTGACAAAGTTGTTGTTTATGTCTATTTAGGACTATTTTTACTGTTAAAAGGTAAAAATACAAATTTGCTATTATTAAACTATTTTAACAATTTAGATGACTTCAATACATGATATTAAACTTTTTCGAATGATTGAAATTGGTTTCCTTGACTGATATGTGTGAAAGGCCCAAATCTTTTATTGTTTATGTTTGTTTAAAACTTTTGTGCTATTAAAAGGCAAAAATATAGTTTTATAGTTATATTTCTGTTTTAACAATTTAGATAGATTAAATACATGGTATTAAACTTATTCAAATTTTTTAACTTAATTGACAGGCATGATATGCATTAATAAGTTTGCAATTGATATGTATTTAACAATAACATATGTTTTTATATAGGAGATTGAGATGGACGAAAAAATTAGACATGTGAAACTTTTTCGATTATCCCACACAAAAAAAGACGAATCTTACCTGAATGTCAAAATACAAGAAATTATGGTAATTTGTTACATATGTTCTATACAAAAGTAAATATTTACTATCTAAACATATTATGAATTAATCATTAAACTTGATAGTTTTATTTGATTAATTTATAGGAAAAAATGAAAAAAAAAATGGCTGGTAAGATTAAAGTAGCATCTGATGATTCTGTTAACATACAAGAATTGGAAAATCAGAATTTCGTAGAAGTCACTAGAAAAGAAAGACATGGACGAGTCCGAGGCCTTGGATTGGGTCCAACACCATCTAGCTACTATGGATGTAGCTCTCAGCAATTTACATTCTCAACAAGTCAGTCTTTGCGAGATATTTTCATATTGAGAGAGGAGTTACTAACTATGCAACAACGTTTTCTAGCAAATGGAAGCAGAGAGAGAACATGAGCATGCTAAAATTGAAGAAAAACATGTTAGAATAGGCCAAGAGCATGCAAAATTTAGCAGTTGCATTATCGATTCGATACTCTTATGAATTTTGTGTAACAATAATTTTCAGGAACTAATCTAGGTGGTCCACCAACTCAGATATTATATTTAGTAACTAATTATATTTTTTAATATAAAAAATAGCTTATTATTAACTGTTAAAACTTGTATGATATTATTCAGTAGGTTCTTAAGCACACTAATGACCAGGGTAGAAAAAATCCTTCATCAAATGGTAGTATTCAATATCTATGCAATCATTAATTTCATACATTTTAAATTTTTGGATTAATGTATTAAAATAATTTGAATGTTATTGCATGTATTATTAAACTTTGTGTTACATGCATATTTGAACAAATTATGTATTTATAATATTTAGTTTATGAATTTAAGTTCGTTTTTATTTCTTTTAACATTTTTATTTAATGATAATAATAAATATAAAAAGTAAATTTTTTAAAAAAGTAAATTTCTTAATTTTGCTGCATTTGTGTTAAAAAACATCGTTAAATTCGAAATTTAGTGGCATTTTACGCTACAAACGCCATTAAATTTTAGGGAACTTGTAGCATAAAACGCCACTAAATTTAATGGCATTTTCCTTTACAAATGCCACTAATTTGGCGACGTTTTTCTATACAAACAGCCCTAATTTAGTGACATTTTCTAATACAAACACATCTAATTTAGGAAAATCATTGCTAAATAAAGTGGCGTTTTATGATACAAATGCCTCTAAATTAGTGACATTTTTCTAATACTAGCGCCACTAAGTTAGTAGCGATTGTCTTTTACAAACGCTATTAAATTAGTGGCGTTTCGTATAAAATGCCACTATTTTTTGTAATACGGGTATAGCTAACACTCTTAGTAGTGTTTTTGGCAAATGCCACAAATATTTTAATGGCATTTATAAGTGCCACTAAACCTAAAAAAATGTCACTAAAGACATAAACCCCTATAGTGAATCTTTGTGAGGTTATCTAGTTTGTAAAAGCCAACTTATAACTTATCCTTTTTTAGATTATGAGTTTAAAAGGAGAGTAACTTTTAAGTAATTTTGTGAGGAACATAGGAAAACCATTAAAAGTTTTTGAGTGATTGTACTCTTAGCCTTCGAAAGTCTATTTATAAGTTTTTAACGTATAGTGGATTGTTGTTTGCTAAGATAGCTAAAGTAGAGGACATATGTACCTTTATAGATTCTTATGTTTGATTTTTTTATCCTTACTCCTTTTATTTAACTTGTTGTTTATATTTGTTTCAAGTACATTAATTGTTGTTTAGTTCATCAAAGTTTCATTAATGATTACATTGATTTTAAGTTTTCATTGAATTTAATTGAAATTCAATTTTGGAAAAAGAATTGGAGACAATCCAATTCATTTCTTCTTAAATTATTATCTACACTTGAGTTAGCAATTGTTATGAGAGCTTGGACTCTATTTTTTGTAGGTCTAATAACTTAAAAGTGATCCTATGGCTCAAGTTTTTTATTAATATTTGGTGAAGGGCAATCCATCATGAAGACTCCTATGATTGAAAGTTTAAAATACATTTAATAAAAGACAAGAATGAAAATTTTTATTATGTTCATGACATGAAAGCATGGATGATTTTTAACAAAGGTCTTGATGTTTCAACATACGATGAAGAATGCAATGAATTCACTTGAAGCTTAACTAAGCAAATTGCAAGGCTATGAACGTGCTATATTATGCCATGAAAGATAAGGATTTCAACAATATTTCAATATGCTCTATGTTCGAAGGTATATGAGATAAGCTTGAAGAAATATATAAGGAAACAAGGAAACAAGAAAAAAAGAGGAATCAAGTGCAAGCTACTCTTCAAACCAAAATGTTTCATGATTCATAGCTCTTGAAGAGCCTAAGGTAAATTCCTCATTTTGTGATTCAAACTCTTATACTTTTGATGAATTGCAAGATGTTTTTGATAAGTTAGCTATTAAATTTGAGTTAACGAGTTTGACATACAAGAAAATGATTTCAAAATTGAATGTAAAAAATGAATTTTTTATAAAGATAAAATATTATTTCAGAAAACAAAGGAAGAAATTGAAAACTTATTTTAAAGCTTGCTAAAGGAAAAACAAAATACAAGAAAAAAATTAATTTAGGTTTGAGAATGAAATTTGAGAAATTGATAAATGAAAAGCACGACGTTTTCATTAACCTACCACATGCTAAAATGAATAAATGTAATTATTGTAACTTTCATGGTCGTATTATATCCACTTGTTCTATTAGAAGAAAGGCTTCATTTAGAATTAAGTAAGTATGGATTCTTAAGGAAACATGAGTTATAGTGACTAACCCTCAAGGATCGAAAGCAGCTTGGGTACTAAAATCCAATCTTTTGCAAGTGTGCTAGAGCAAGAAGTTACAATGTGCTTTTTAATATTGGATACTCTAAACACATAACGGAATATGGATAACCTTTATGCCAAACAGTCATTTCAAGTGAATTTGAATTTGAATTTGTTTGCCTATCCTTTTTGAATTATATATGCTTTATATATTATCTATCATTTCTTGAATTTAATTGATATATGTTGATTATACAAGTATGATTTTATATGATACATGTTAGAAATTGCATAGTCTTATGGAAGTATGAGGCTAAATTGGATATGTTATTGTTTTTTATATTGAGTGCTTGATGATCTTAATATAAATATATTCTCATAGTTAGTGAAATTTATTTTGTACATTATTGAGACATTTATGCTTTAATTTAGAGAACATATTTTGGAGCATGATTTTGTTTATGAATGTTTGATATTGATGATATCATGCTTTGCGAAATTGGTATTGTAGACAACCCATTTAGTTCAGGGTCAATTTATATTTTAAGTTTAGGTTTTGAATTTTTTTTTAATTTTTGGTATTGTATTTAGTTTAGAGTTATTATTATTATTTAAAAAAATAAAAAAGGGGCAAGAATTGTTTTGTTACAACTTGAAGAAGGTTTAATTCTAATTAGGTTATTGAATTGAAAGTATTATAATTGAAAAAAGACTGGAAAAAGGAATTGGTTTAAGAGGTGAATTTAGATTAAAAATCTAAGGTTGAAGTTGATTAGGAGATTCAAACCAAGAAAACTCATTTTCCTGTTGTAATTGGGATTCAAGGCCTATAAAAAGAGTCTATTAAAATCAATTAGAAACAATCAAGAATCAATAAAAAAAAAATTAAGAGAGAAAAAGTAAAAAAAAAAAGCAAAAAAGTTAAGAGTGTTTTTATAATCTTTTTTTGATGTTTTGGATTTAGATAATGAAGATTTTCTTTTGGGAGTGTTGTGTTGAAAAAAGGAGTTGAGAAAAAACATAATTACAAAGACCCACGTGCTATGGAATTAATTGTAGCTCAATCTTTGGTATTTACTTTTTACTAATCTTTTTCTTAAGTTTTATTTATCTTTATATTTTATCATAATTGTATATTTATCTATTTGATTGTTTTATTTATTTGACAATTTATATATTTATTTATTTCTAAATATTTAAAAAAAAAAAGAAAAAAGAGGAAAAAATTTTTTTTAAATAAAATTAAAAAACCTTACCAACATATTTGAGAGTTCAAATTTTCTTAAAATAAATGTTTAAATAAAAAGAATCTTACTAACATATTGGAAGATTCAAATTTTTTAAACAAAAAGCCTTATTAACATATTAGAAGACAATTTGATTTTAAAATAAGGTTTTACCAACAAATTGGAAAACCTTATTAATTTATTTATAAAAAAAAAGTTTTTAAAAAATAGTTTTCAATAAAGCCTTACTAACATATTGAAAGGCAATTTGATTTTTGA
Organism: Durio zibethinus; assembly: GCF_047325235.1. NCBI lineage: Eukaryota > Viridiplantae > Streptophyta > Magnoliopsida > Malvales > Malvaceae > Durio > Durio zibethinus. Next base: position 10,373,433 of record NC_143180.1, on the reverse strand, counting down.
GATAAGGTTTTACCAATATACTGGAAAACCTTATGATTTTAAAATAAAAATTAATTTTTAGAAAAGAAATAATTTTCATAAAATCCTACCAACTAATTAAAGGATAATTTTTGATAGAAAATCTTACCAACATATTGGAGGATATTTTTGGAAATAAAGAGTTTTTTTTACAAAGTTAAATTTTGAATCTCTGATGATAGTATCATTAAAAGCATTATAAATAACAATCTCTATAATCATGCTGGTATCATCCTTTAGGTAGGCAATGTAAAGGTGCTATAACCTTTCTCACATTTAATTGTACTCTTGGACTTGGTCATAGTTTCGTAGAAATGAATCTACCTTTTAATGATACCTAAGTCAACCTTTTAATGATACCTAAGTCAAGCTTGAGACATTTCTTTAAAATGGAAAAGATTTAGTTAGGTGGTTGATTGCACCTAGACCAAAAGAGATAGGTGACGACTCATTTTCTGCCGATAGGTTTATGGATCTATATTATTACAGGTATTGGTGCTTACATGATTCTTGAATTATATTTATACTTTAATTTCTGAGCATTAGCATAAGCATGACCTTGACTTAAAGTCTTGATATTAGTGATATATGTTTGATATACTTGGTACATGCAATTGAGCTTTATACTTGTTTGATTGAATTTTATTTATGCACAACTTAAGGGGAGCATACAAAGCTTAATGATTTTGAGACTTGAATTCTTTTTATTTCGAAAATCATTTTTCAAAAAATTAAGCTTTAAAGTGTCAAATTTTGTTTTAATAAGTTTTGAAGTGCAAAATGAATATGACTATCTTGAGTCCAATGATTTAAACTTGTTGTAATAAAGAAAATTGATAACTTGCAATGGTTTTAATTTTTGAAGTATTAAATGCAAGTTTTTAAAAACTTCTTAGAGCTTAAAAGATCAAACTTCCTTTTTAACTTATATGGGCATAAAAACCATTTGGACAAATTCAATTGTGATCTAAAACTTTTGTAAATGGTTTAATGAGCTTAAAATACATTTTAACATATTTGCACATCTATGGGGGTTTAAAAGTTGACTTTTTAATTTATTTGTTTCTAAGGTTAAATGACTACTTGAACAACTATGTTTTATCATTAGAAACTTGCTCAAATGGTTCTAGATGGTTAAAAGTATGCTTAACAATATTTGATGTTTTTTGAGACTATGCTTAACAATATTTGATGTTTTTTGAGACTTTTTCCAAGTAAAAATAAGTTGAAAGGTGCTAAAATTCAAAGTCTTGGATATATAAAACCTTAATTAATTTATCCTATTTGATTTTGTTTAAAAGAACTTGCTTGAGTGAATTTGATATTATAAAGATTTTTTTAATGGACTTTGCACCACTTTAATGCTATATGTTACTACACCAATTTAAAGCTTAAAGTGCTTGCTTATAAAATTTGCTCATATGAACATGTTTTTCAAGTTGGATAAGTTTGCTGAATGCTGAAATATGGTTATATACTTGTCTCATTGCCAATTGAATGAAAATTAGTATTTGATCTTTCATGTGTGGTTTAGGCACTATTCACTGCATAAATGGGATTTGGACCCTTCAAATCTTGAAGCATAGGAATTTGATGAATATCATTGTTTTTTACAAGTCTATTTGCATATTTCAAACTTGTTGGAAGTGGTTTTAATGCATAAGTTTTGTCCAAACTATTTATCACTTTTGATTTCAAAAAGGGACATAATTAGAATATTTGAAATATATATGCTAAATTGGTTCAAAATTGTTTCGATCAATAGTTTATGTTCTCATAAGTGTACAATGACATTTTTAACATATTCCAAGTTTTATTTTTTAGCTACAAACATCAATTCTTGGATTTGGCATCACAAACCACACTTTTATGGATAGAATCACAAGTTCCATGTCTATTGATATATGTTTCACCTTTTGATTTTAATTTTTCATAAAATTTCTATTTTGAATATTCTTTTATATGAATTAAACTTGTACATTTTATCTTAGCCTTTTAGGATAAAAGGTATGCATTGTGGATATTTATTTGATCATTTTTTAAAATGCTATTTTGGTGCTAATGATTTTTTTAAATAGGAATTTTGCTTTAATGCTTGAAATTTATAAATTTTCAAACTTATTGTTTATTGCTACTGTCTTTTAACTCATAATGTGATTATATGGTATAAAATCATTCTTGATGAAAGTTTGACAAATAAAATTCTTGATCATGGAAATAGTCTTGAAATATACATTATTCTTGTGCTTAAATATTTATTCAAGATTAAGTCTTTAGCTTATACCTTTAAATTTATGTATAATGAACTTCTTGAGCTTAATGAAATATATATTGATTCTTACTTCACCTATTGTCTTTGTCAAGTATGCTTATATGATTACTTTGTTTAGCTTGACTTTGAAACTTATGTGATTGAGAATTTGCAAGTGAATAGAATCAAAACAAGAATATAGAGTTAGTAAGGATTGGTCCAATGGGAATTGTAAAATAAGTATTGAAATTATCTTGCATTTTTTTATATTTGGAAGAATTAAAATAAAGACACAATTACTAAACAAACTAATCAAAACTAAACTTAAATAATACAATTAAACTTAAAAACATACAATAATAGGAAATCAATAGAAATTAACTCTAAACTAATGCAACACCAAGTAATTACGTGAGTTAAGATGCAAACAACTTAAATTAATCTAAATTGAAACTAATTAAGCAAAATAAAACTAAATAGCACGTAATAAATGAGATATGATTGAATCTAATTATGAATTAAACATGGTTTTATGCTAAACAATTTGAATTAGCAACCTACTTTGCAGCTATATGCTTTAATTTAAAAAAAAAAAAAGAAAATAATAACCGAATATGTTAAGTAATTAAGTAAGCAAACTAATTAAACAAGTAAACATGCAAATCTAACAAAATAAACCAAAATCAGTCATGCAACTAGAATAATTAAATTAAACCAATTGCAACTATAACTCTGTTAAGTTGAAATCATGCAATTAACTAAATCTAACATGCAAGAGCACTAACTTAAGCAATAGAATAGAAATCGCGTCAAGTATAAGTGAATTAAACTTGAGTAATTCCTAAAACATGAATTTTTTTTCTAAAAGGTATAGGTGTAGTTTTGAATAGTCATTTTAATTTTTTCTTCCAATTATAAGAAAGAAAAATTCCAAAAATTCTATCAATAAATGATGAACCCCATTATACAAATGATAGAATAGGACAAGGCTAAGGTAGTAATCTCGACAAAAATTAAGAGAAGCTTTGATGAATAAAAGAAGAATTGGTAGAAACTTGTATAGGTGAAGCAAATCAAACCGATTTCCAAATAAAGAAGATAAAAAAAATATATAGTCACTAGAAAAGCCCTAAATATTCAATGGCAAATTGGAAATGTTTAATTAAGCTATGGCTTATAAGAAAGAAGAATAGGAGATAATAGGTGAAGGATATTTTTTCTATTAAGCTGAAATCATGCAATTAACTAAGCCTAACATAAAAGAGCACTAACTTAAGCAATAGAACAAAAATCGCACCAAGTACAAGTGAATTAAACTTGGGTAACCTAAAACATGCAACTACTAAGAATTTTGTTTAATTTCACTTAAAACTTAAAATCGACACCAATTATGCTAATTATCATGCAACACATACTTAAATTATCAAATTAAACCTAAACTAACCTAATTGAAACCTAAAGCATGCAAACTAATCAATTTAAGGTGATTTAGGCTAGGAACAACAATAAAACTTCAAATCAAATCAAATTAATATTAAGAACATGTACTCAACTTAAACTTAACCAATTAAATTTGCAACCCTCAAACTAAAGAGCAAACAAAATATGAATGGTATGAAGTTAATGAGCATGAATGTGAAATTGCATGAACTTATGAAGTGTTGAGTTGAAATTGTAACTCAAAAAGAAAGAATAGAAACTTAAACTTGAAAACTAAAACTTAAAATTGTTGAGAAAACTAAAGATAAGCTTAAATTGCAATAAAAAAAAGCTTTAAGAACAACAAAACTTTAAAAGAAAACAAAAAGAAAGATAATAAACTAAAGATTAGTATGTCACCCTCATCATACTTTTTACCTTTACATAAAGCTAGTTATTTATAGAACAAGAAAACATAAAGTGATTAGGTTAGATTAAGCTTGGATTCCTGAATGCAAAAGTATTCTTAACTTGAATATTTATTATGCTAATTTGTCTTGGCTTTTTGTAATGTATGTAGACCAAATCTTTGGATGATTAAATGTTGACTTGTCTTGCGCTTTGTTGACTTGAATAAATCTTTACAATTTTTCACACTTTTTTTATGATGTGGCACTTAAAGAGATAAAGAAAAGCTGACATGGACTTCTAGAATAAAAGAAAAATGGTATGACTTGCTTTCTTTGGTAGAAGAAATGTGTGTTTGGTTGATCTCTTCTTGGTAGCATTGTTACATGTAATTTTGATAGTTTTTTGAATGTACTCTCTATAAATAATGCAAGAAAAGGTGGCAACTAGGGTTTTTCAAGAAAAAAAAATTTCTATATTGATTTGAACCTTAGGCAACTTTCTAGAATGGGCTCTTCAAGTTAGAGTAGGTTTTGTACTTCTTGAAAACTTTTTTTAAGTTAAAGAGTAAGATTTTTGGTGTTGGACTTCTAGTTGAAGTCTTTTTAAAGAAAAGAGTTGAATTTTCAACTTAAATCTCCTTAGTATGCTGCCCCCCTTTAGGAGTCATTTTAAATCTCATGCATGTCTTACTAGAAGTAGGAATAAGTAAAATCTAAGTAAAAGTAGGAATTTAAAGTCAATGTAGGAAAAGTAAGGGTTGTTTGGACTTTTTCAATTTGGATTAAATTACCAAGTCATCATGCCAAATTATACTTTAAGTCATCTTTCTTAGCCAATGAGAAAAAAATTTAAATCTATAGCCGTAATTGTATTTTCTTCATTGTTGCATGACTTTCATGAAATTTTCATCAAGATTCAACCATTCTTAAATCTTGAGGTATGGCATTCATATCTTGCACAAATTCTTACATTTTCACTTCAAGATTTTCCAAGAACTCTAAGAATCAATAGAACAAATCAAGAACCATCAAAAATTCATTCAAATATATGAATAATCATTCAAGAATGTTCATGAATCTCCAGGATTCTTCAAAATTTATTAAGATTCAATTTTTTCTTCAACATTTCCTACAGAACAATAAATTAAGCAAATTAGGAGTAAAAAGAACATTATTTCACTTAAGAACTAAGCAAAATATCACTTAATTAATCACTAGAAAAAATTCTATTTCATAGAGTTATCATTATGCCTAAAGTTCATATGTTTTACACTTGACTTAAGTAATTGCTTTACTTATGGTGCTTATCTTTTTTAATTTAAGTCAATATTGATTATGGTCTCCATTTTTGTGTTGACATATTTATTCTTTTATGGTAAAAGCTTATTAAATATACTTGAATGTTGAATGTCTTTCTTGAGATTATTATTTCTATATGACCTAAAAGGATTAATGTTTGCACATTTTATGAGAATTTTAGCTTTAGTGCCACCTTTATGATATTTAAAGTCTAATATGATATATGTCACATAGCTTGAGTTAACTTATAATGTCTAATATGTATTGATACAATACTTATTGACAATTTGTGCTTAATAAACATATTTTCTTTTGCCTTTAATGATTTGCACTTGAAAAATGATAATTAGGCACATCAAATAAGCTTGATAAGATGGAGGTAAATTGTTATAAATTCTAATGCTTTAAATACCTTTCATTGGAGATCATGTGCAAAAATGTGATTTAGTGCTAGAATATGTTAACACTTCCACACAAATTAGACACCAAACTACTTGATATAGAATTTGTTTTAACATTGTTAATAGCTTGGATTGATGAATGCATTTTAATTGATATTCATATCTAGTCCTTGATTGGATTAATGGCTTTTAATGCATGAATATTAGCTTAAGATAAATCTTTGAACATGCCTATGAGTTAAAAATTTTGATGCAACAATTTCTTGAACTTTAAAGATTTTTTTCTCATATATTATGAACTCATAATTTGGAATTTATATACATGTTCATTGATTAAGACTATTAAGATAGTATGTACCAAATTGTGCCTAAATGATTGAATCTTTTTGAATTAGTTATATTGCTCTATATGATTTGAAATATATTTGCATATACTTTATGATTTTGTTTGAAATATACTTTTGAATTATTCTTAAATGCTTATATATGCTAGTATGACATAATGATTCAACCTCATCGCTCATTAGTACTTATGTCTTATTATATACATATGAGCTATGATTCTTGTTGAGAATTTATTTGGATAAGGTATGCTTATGAAAGATTGTTTTTATCTTTTTAAAAATTTTGATTGAATCTTTCATATTGTTAGCCTTGAATTGATGTTTATTTTGAAATGACAAAACAAACATTGTTAAAATTGAAATAAATTACTTTGAACTTAAAAAATGATTTTCTAGCCTTTTATCACGTGAAAAATACTTTTGTAGAAATTTTTTTTTTTCTTTCCAAGCTTAAATAAGTATTCTATAAAAATAGAAAGAAGGGATTGATCCTTTAAAGGATAGAATCAATCAGCTTAAGTAATGGATCAATCCCCTATTGTATAAGATCAATTTGTTTTTTACCTATAAAGCTTTCTCGTTCTAAAATTGCAAAAACCAATTGATCCCCTACCATACAGGATCAATTGGTTCTGGAAATGATTTGAATTGTTTTAACTTGAAAGGCCACAACCAACCAATCCTTTCTAAAAAAGGATCTATTGATTTGGTTCTGACAAGTTCGAACAGTCACATTTTTCTTGTTATTTGCAAAGGCTCCAAGCATTAAATGAAACCAATGACTATTTTCACCTTTTACATATAAAAAGAGGTCTCCCACTAAATTACAAGCTAATCAAGAGCTAAGAAAATTTATTGCTTCCATCATTCATCTTCTTCAAGCATTAAAGAGCATCTTATTGTGTGAAAAGCGTAGAAAATTCAATATTGTACTCATTTTTCTCTTGATATCTTTCATGGAACTCATTTTAAGAAAATAAAAGTCTCTTTTTGTGATAATGCTAAGCAAATATGGGACTTATTAGTAATCACTCATAAAGGTACAAATTAAGTGAAGGAGATCAAGATTGGTATGCCCATCCATGATTATGAACTTCTAAGCTTACAAACTTATTCTATAAAAATGGAAAGAAGGGATTGATCCCCTCAAGGACAAGATCGATTCATTCAAGCAATGGATCAACCCTCTCTTGCATGGGATCAATCTATTTTTTTACCAAAAAGCTTTCTTGTTCTAAATTACAAAAACTAATTGACCCCTAACCATACAAGATTGACTGGTTTGAGGGTTTCAAAACAAGATCGATCTCCTCCTTATATGGATTGATCATATTTTTATCCAAAAAGTAAAATTATTTTAAAAAGTTGAAAACCAATCGATCTCGTACCTTACAAGATCAATTAGTTCTGGAAATGATTTGAATTGTTTTGGCTTGAAAGTCCAAAACCAATTGATCCCCTCCAAAAAAGGATTGATTGCTTTGGCCCGAACAAGCTTGGATGGTCACATTTTTCTTGTTTTTGCAGAGGCTTTTTGTAGAGGCTCTAAGCATTAGATGAAACCAATAGCTTTCTTCATCTTTCTACATATAAAAAAAAGTCTCCCACCAGATTACAAGCTAATCAAGAGCCAATAAAATTTATTGCTTCCATCCTCCATCTTTTTCAAGCATTAAAGAGCATTTTGTTGTGTGAAAAGTGTAGAAAATCCAATGTTGTACTCATTTTTCTCTTGATATCTTTCATAGCATTCATTTTGCACTTCAAATTACCAAACACCTAACCTTATGTAGGTCTTTAAGTTTGCAAAAACACTTCAAGATTTGTATTGTTAGATTATGAACTTAAGGGGAAAGATAACCTTTAAGAGGTATGAGTGTTGATTTTATAGTGCTTTAGAAGAGCTAGGTTGTAACATTCAACATCTTGACAGTAGATTGAACTCTTTGGCAAATGAGGCTAAGGGAGAAAACATAGGTGCCTTGAGGAAGGATCGTACCTTTATAAATACTGGTGTTTGATATTTCAGCTCAACCTTTTTACTTTCCAAGCTATTTTTATTATGCTTATATTTTGCATTTTCTTACTTGAAAATTGATATTTGTGATTATTGTGTTAATTGGTATTCAATTTGTTAAAATTTATAATTAACCAATCCACCGCCTCTTGGTTTATTCAATCCTTTGAGCTAACACATATGTTTGGAATATGTGTGATATTTGAAAGCTGGACAAAATTACTAAAAAAATTTTTAATTTTAATGGGTACATGTGTTTATTATGAAATATGTGCATATCCGAGATGTAGATTGTACCTTTCTTGTAAAAATTGTGTGTAACTTAAATTGATCACTCATTTTCTTTTGAAAAAGAAGAAAAATCTTATAATAGAATTTTGCTTGAATTAAAATGGTTTATATATGTGCCAACATTTCATTAATATTTAGTAGGAGTTTGAATATATGCGCTTGAATAAATTATTAAATGATGTTAATGCTTTAAATTCTAAACACATTTTATAAAAGCATAACTTGTGAGTAATATGCATATCATTTTTTTATCTTTTTGCTCATAAGTTTCATGTAATAAATTTGAGATTATTATGCTAAATTGCTAAAATTGGATACATTGAGATGTTTATGCTCTTGTGCTAGAATACATGTATTTAAACTTCATTGTGTTTATTATGCTTGAATACACGAATTTAGTACACTCTTAATTGGAAATATTTGCTCAAAACTATTTGTTCTTGAATATTGTCCAACGCCTTGGGTTGATCTCTTTTTTGCTATGACAAAAAATAGAAGAAATTTTTTATGGACAAATTTGCTTTCATATATGCTAATAGGTGCTTAAAAAAAATCCATGCTTTGATATATATATGTGTGCATTTGTGTGTGTGTGTGTGCTTAATATATACTTGCTTTGACATATATGTTGGATGATGGGTGTTGGAATTGAATAAGAAATGCATTAGTTGAAAGAGAGTTTTGATAGGAAATATGCATTGCTTAAAGGGGGTTTTTCAAAATGGTTTTCAATTTTTAAATGTTTCAAGGCAAGTTTTTCATCAAACAAATTTACCTTTAAGTTTTGCCATATAAAAAAAAAGAGAGATTATTAACCTTAAATTGATACTTATTTTGAAATGAAAAAGCATTAGCTAAATAAGCTTTATCAAGATTATGAAAAACACTTATTTAATACATGTTCTCAAATTATATTAGTTTTGGTACCAAATAAACAATATGTCTTCCAAATTTATAATTTAAATGAAAAATATTTTGTAAAAAGATTTTACATTTTGAAAGATGTTTATTTAGTACATGGTTTTTAAGATATATTATGTTCGATATTAAACAAATATTATGTCTTTCAAAATAATAATTTGATTTGAAAAATATCTTGGAAAAATATTTTAAAAGATTGGTCATAATGTTTATCTAAAAAAAAAAAAAAACAATTTTTTAATATTGACAATTATTTTTAAAATGTTTCTCAAAGTTTAAATAAACATTTCTTTTTGTTTTTGTATTTTTCAAGCCAAACTACTCTTTAATGATTATTTATTTGAGCTTAAATGAAAGTCCAATTATTATTTTTAAGGTGAACTTATTTATCTTGGACTCCACATAATTTTGACAATATTGATTTTTAGAAATGAATTAACTAGAGAAAATTGTTTGTAAGAATAAAGTTTTCTAACATTGATTTTGATTTATTTTTTGTATTTGTAGACACTCTATTCTGTTCAAGAGTTTCTTTGGCATCTAAAAACGAACATTCAATCATAGGTTGTGCCCGATTATGAAACTTTGGGCCTAACATGAATTTTTTAATTTTAATTTTAATTTTATTGTTTTAAAAAACAAATTCAAAAAAGAATGAAGGGAAATCAGAAAATAGGGAATTGGAAATCTGATCTCAAAGTTGATTATGGATGAATCTTTGCGCGTAATTCATGCAATCATTACAAAATCAAATAAAATCATAAAATTAATCACATATTGCAAAATTACATTAAAATCATAATCAATTTGATTTATATTCCAAAATTAAACAGATTTAATCCATATAAATAAACAAAAACCACACACAAAAGAAAAAAAATTCTAAGGATCTCAGTTTTTTTTCTTAATTTTGGGGAAAAATCATTCAAGTAAATTCTGAGATTTTTTTCGTTTGGATTATGTGATTTGATTTTGTTTTGAGTTTGATTTAATTTGCTTTTAGGTTTTTTGAATTTGGGTTTTAATTTTTGAGTTTGATTTAATATTCTATTTAGTTTGTGAGATTTTTCTTAGAATTTTCTGTGAGCTTTTGATTCAAGGATTTTTGTTGAGTTTTTAAGAATCTGAAATTTTTTTTGGGTTTTTTTTGGGCTTAGGATAAACTTTCTAGTTGAAGTTTGAAGTTTTTGCATGAACCCAGCGACTCGCGTGAAAATCTGCACTTCAAGCCGAACCCGATCATAGATTTTCATTTTTTTTTCATCTTGTTTTTTGTTTTGATTTTATTTTATTTTACTTTTTTTTAATTTTTTTCATTTCATTTTTAGATTTTTTTTATTTTACTTATTATTATTATTTTCATCTTTAATTATTATTTTACTCATTGCTTTAAATTGAAAATTTTATTATATATATTTTTAAATGCCTTTATGAATTTCAGTTTATTTATTTATTTATTTAAAAATAATAACAAAAAAATGTTTCTAAAATAAATTCATGAAGCCTACTAAGCTATTGGAGAATTTTTCATGAATTTAAATTTTTTATGAATTCTACCAAACTATTAGAGAATCTCATAAATCAATTTTTATAAAAATTATTAATAATAAAATATTTTGTTTTGATCCTACTAAACTATTGAAGGATTTACATTTTAAATTAAATGTTACCAAACTATTGAAATATTTTATTAATTATTTTTTTGCATGAAAAATATATTAATGAACCCGATGATGGAGTCTCTTTAAAGTGAGACACTAGTCTCGATGAATACTCATGAGGTGAGAAAATTATCTTAAATTACTACCAAACTATTGGAGCAAATTTAGGATTAGTTTCTAATAATTAAATGATTTGATAAAATTATAAGAATATTTTAAGGCTTGGATAATTTGAAATTAAACTGGTATCATCTTTTAGATGGGCGTTGTGAGGGTATTATAACCTTCCTCACGTGTAACCGCACTCTTGAACCTAAAATTTGGTTTTATGGACTAGAATTTACTATTTAAAGATACCTATGTCAATCTTGAGACTCTTCTTTAAATATGACAGATTTTGTCAGTGGCCAATCACACCTTTACGAAAAATATTAGTGGCAACTCCTTAAGTTTATGTCTAGCGATAGGTCCACAGATCTACTCATTATGATAGTTTGACAACTTCGCTTAAGGATATCAAGAGTCAAGCCAATAAATGATTTTTTGTTATCCAAGCCTAATAAATTTAAGATTTTTTCCTTGTTTATATTTTATTTATTTATTTATTCATTTTACATATCTATCATTCACATGCCCATGCATAACATGAGCTCTACACCTGAGTTCTATCCCTTAAGAAGAAGTAAAGTATCTACACCTTTGTGAGATTTCATGTTTCTATATAAGCTAGCGAAAAACTTCCATTCAAATTGAACCCTTTTTGCTTGTAGCCTATAATGGGTAAAGATATGGTGCCTTACTAGTTTATGATGGACAATGATGTGAGGAATAGTTTGAGAACCCTTAGAGTGTCAAACTTTCAGACCTAGCATGTAAATAAACCCTAAATGTTTGAATCTAAGTTAAAGCCATGCCTTCCATTATGTTGGAAATCCCTAAATAGGGCATATGATGGGATGTTTACTTGTAAATTTATATATTTTTCTTTATAGATATTATTTTCATACTAAACCTTTACGCTATTTTTTATATATTATATTATTCTTTGTACATATCATGCTTACTAACCCTTTTCTTTTATTGTATATATATGCATTCACATTATTAAATCCTTCTTATTGCATTCATTCATTTTTGTATTCAATCTCATGCATAATTGGATGGTTCTATAAATATCACTCTAAATGTGCACCCTAATTGTGGTATAGCAAGGTTCAAGGATAACTTGACCAATTCACCACCAGTATCACACTCAAGCTCAAGCTATAAGAATGGAGCAAGGTAATGTAAGCTGTATTAAGGAGTTTGAGAGGGCCCAAAAAGAGCTCAAAAGGGAGTTAAGCAAAATTTTGGAAGAACTAAGTAAGCTGAACAAAGCGAAGATTACAGAGGAAAGGGAAAAACCTAAAGACCATCCATTACAAGATGTTATTGACCCTCTATATCTTTTTGGTTATAGCCCATTTCAAGCCCAATCCACTTAAGGTACATCACCATAGCAATTCATATTTTTTGTAAGGTACACTTATATAAGAAGGCCATCTGTACTAACTCATGGGCAATTTCATAGTTTTGCTAATCCTATCTTCACTAAAAAAGCAATAGAGTCAATCTTGATCCCTAACTTAGATAACCTTAAAGAGAATGAAAAGTTAGAATTGAAAGCGATTGAAAGTTTAGAAGACTCTAGGTTTGAAAATAAGATGAACTTGCTAGAGGAGAGACTATGAGTAGTTGAAGGTATAAACTTTTATAGCTCTATGGATGTAGCCAGCCTCTACTTGGTCCCAGATGTTGTAATGCTGTCTAAGTTCAAAGTTTTAAAGTTTGAAAAGTACAATGGTATTAAGTGTTTGATAACTCATATCACCATATACTATCGAAAAATAGCTACCTACACCAGTAATGATAAGTTATTAATGTATGTGTTTTAAGACAACCTTACTGGCTCAGTTGCAAAATGGTATATTCAGCTAGATCAAACTTGCATCGCTCTTAGACTAAGCTTGATCGAGCATTTATCAATCAATATTGCCATATTATTGATATGGCTCTTGATCATCTTTTTTTACAAAGCATCGAGAAGAAGGCAACAAAGTTCTTTAAAAAATATGCCCAATAATGGAGAGATATAGTTGTTCAAGTTCAACCTCCTCTAATCAAGAAAAAAAATGACAATATTGTTTGTTAGCACCCTCAAAGCATGTTATTATGAGAAAATGATAGGGACATAACAAAAAAATTTACTGACATGGTCATCTTAGGGGAGATTATTGAAAATGCCATTAAGAGTGGCAAGCTTGAGGAAGGAAATGTTAGTAATATCAAGAAAGGTGGGATGCCTAAGAAAGAATAAGTTGAAACCTAAGCGATGAGTTTTGAAGGGCAACAATTCAAAAGTTATGCTCCATATCGACCATATGTTAATCTTGCTTACTACTCGGTAGCCAATAATATTGCACAAGTCCTTTACTAGACTTATTGCCCAACCATGAACAATATCACTCTAGGTCCTTATCAACCAACCTTTCAAACACTTACATATGGGCTTAGTTTTGTCAATATGCTAGTTTTTGAGGCATTACAATCAAGTGAGTAGTTTGGGAAAATCTAAGGGCAACCAAGAAAGAACTCATATTGATCCTATCCTTACACCCTATATTAAGCTATTTTCAGAATTGGTCAAGAATGACTTGGTATCCCTAGTCTTTTTGGAGCCGTTGAAACCACTCTATCCTAAATGGTACAATGTTAATGCCACATGTGACTACCATAATGGAAATATAGGTCACTCTATAGAAACATGCCTTGCTTTCAAGCACAAGGTACAAAGTTTGATCCAAGTAGGCTCGGTGAGCTTCAACGAGTCAAGGAAACTAAATGTCAATAAAGATTCTTTGTCAATCACCTAGGGGCATGATTTTGGGAAAGCTGATTTAAACTACTTACCATCTTAAGATTTCTTAAGAATATGAATCTTTTTTATGTACTTAAATTTTATCTTATTTTCATCATTTTAATAAAAATGATAGATTTGATACATTTTCATGACATTTCTTTTTTGTGTGAATCACCATTATGAACTTTTACCTTCTCATATCTTTTCTTATATCCATTCTTTGATTCTAAATAATGAATATTTAGATAGTCATAACAATAATTTAAGATTTGATTTTGAAAACATCATTCATAATAATCTGATTGATAGATGGAGATTGTTGATTCATTGAGACCGCTGAATAAAAAGAAGATAAATCTAATGAAGAATTTTAAAAATGATGCAACATATGATCTTTGCAATTGTTCATTCACAAGTCTACTCTTGATCAATAAATGTTCTTCATTAAGAGTATTCATGTTCGAGATAAGAAATGGCTATCTTTCTTTTATCCTTCACAAAAAAGAGTAAAATTATCCTTTGCTACCTTGTTTGATCCTTCTAAAATTTTTTTTTAGGAACTCTAATCAAGGATGACCCCCATACTAGGGCAAAGTTTGATAAGTTTGTTTATCCTTAGTGATTTCAGGGGCAAAGTCTTTTTGTGCTAAAATTTTTCTTGAAAAATTATGAAAAGGAAAAAAAAAAATGAAGGAGAAATTGATAGGGCAAAATGTCAAGGTGCTCTATATAATAGAAATGATCCTTGGATTGATAACACTTTAAATACAATTTGGGCCTATTTTGTCCATTTCTTTCATAACCCTTCACCCTAGCCAATGTTATATCCCTTAAAAGTTCATTTTGATTGAATGTGAATACTCGAATTAGAGAATCATGAATTGACCTAAGACAGGTTACCATTGGATTGTTTGAGATTTTGATCCAAGTGTTACTAATGGATTGAGGTTTAAGAGAAATAAAAAAGATAAAGAGGAGATGTGCAAAAAATAAATAAATAAATAAAAGAAAAAAGAAGACTTAAATTGAAAACCCAAAAAAGGTGGTTTAAGTGAAAATGAAAAGTTGGAAAAATAGCTTTATCTGAGGATCCCAAGAATAAGGACAATGATTGGTTCAAAGATTGAGGATATTGATGGAATGTGTTTTTGAAAAAAAATTCTAAATTGGAGTTCAAAATTATTTAAACAATCATTATTCTGGATGTTGATATCCTATTTACATAGTCACAACATTTTGCTTTCATTTATTTTTGAATTGTTCTTGACCGTACTTTTTTCCATAATGAAGAACCATTTTTTTTATTCTTTACCTAATGTACGTCCTCTAAATGAATTGAAAAAATGTATCATGTTTATCATAAATTAGAATGATAATAAATGAATGAATGACAATGCTCGTAAAAAATTTTTCCATTCTTTAGAAAGAAATCTAAAATGAAAAAAGTGAAAGAAGCCAATGAAGATGAGTTGAAAAGGGCAAATGAAGTGACCTAGTGATGACTACAAATGATAGGTTGGTCAACATAACCTATGAGTTATGACTAGATGAGGAAATGATATAATCAGTTGACAAAATTTGTTCTAAAATTGTTAATACTGAGAAGCTACAAAGGAATATATGAGATGATAGAGTCTTGAGAATCTTGTTACCACAATTGGAATTTCATGGCATTTATTTAGTGATATTTGCATTACAGACATTGTGTTTACATTGTATCACATTTGCATCAGGGTTGGGGCATGCATTTGCATCATGGTTGTGGCATGCATCTGCATCATGTAGAGAACATTTGAATCACAGTATGACATTTGCATCATTGTTTATGATAGGCATTTGCATCATTTAGTGAGACTCTAGATTGTTATGTTTGCAATATGTAGAAGACATTTGTAGTGACATTTTATTGCATACAAATCTAACTTTGATTAGAGAAAATTTTTTTACTTTTGAATCTTTGAATAAGGAAAATCTTTCATGATGAGATTTATTTTTAACAAGGAAATTTTTTAAAAAAAGTTATAGAGCCTTTGTTTAAAGAAGCTTTTCGATTTAGAATCTTTAAATTTTAGATGCAAAACCCTAAAATTTCTTAAATGAGAATCTTTGAAAATTTAAATGTGAAACCTTGAAATCTTTCGAATGACAATCTTTGAATTTTAGCTATGAACCTTGAAATCTTTGATGTGAATCCCTAAATTTTTTAAAATATAAAGCTTTAAGTTTTGGATGTGAATCATCAACAAAAATATTTTTATCCAAATCTTTGAATCTTATTTGTGACTTATAGTTTGTGAAACTTTTACGGATTCTTACAAATCTTTGAGTTCTTGTGAACTTACAATTCTTGGGAAACTGAATTTCTTACGAATATGAAAATTCTTATGAAACTAAATCTCTTTCTAGTCTTCCATTCTTTCGAATCAAAAACCTTGCAAATCTTCTATTCTTGTGATTCTAAATCTTTGCAAATATGGAACTTTTATGAAACTTGAAATCTTTTGTGCATTGAAATCCTTGCGAAACTTGGAATCTTACGAATATAAAATCTTTGCAAAACTTGGAATTCTTCTGAATATGAAAACTTTGCAAAGCTTAAATCTATGCGGAATCATTATAATTTTTTTTTTCGAATCATGGAGTCTTAGAATCTTTCAATTTTTGTTATGAAACCTTATGAATCTTTGAAGTTTTGTGACGAACCTTTGAATTTGCAAATAGTTAATCTTTGGATTTCGAGTTAAAAGTTTCAAATTTTTCTAGACTCGAACAAAATGGACAAAGAAAACATTTTTAAAATTTTTAAAATTGTGAAGGCCTTTATTTTAAAGGATCTTTTTCTTAAAGACATCCGAAGATAATCTGTAAGACCCTCGGGCATAATCCTTGAAAACTTATGGATCTTTTGATCTCATATCCCAATTTAGACTCAGACTTAATCATTTTCAACTTCAGCTTAGTTCAGGTCATTTATTTTTCTGACTTGTAGTTCAGTGCCAGTCACTTATTTTAAAGTCATTTTGATTAAAGTCATTTTGCCTCTATTTAGAGGAGCCCATTTCTTATTTTAAAGTCCTTTTGCCTCCATTTAGAAGAGCCCATTTCTTATTTTAAAGTCATTTTAGCTCTATTTAGAGGAGCCCATTTCCTATTTTAAAATTGTTTAGCCTCAATATAGAGAAGTCCATTTCTTATTTTAAAGTTGTTTAGCCTCTGAATAGAGAAGGCCATTTCTTATTTTAAAGTTGTTTAGCCTTAATTTTAGAAGAACTCATTTCTTGATTCATTTTAAAAAAATTTGCATGCCTCTATTTAGAGGATCCTTGAGTTAAACTGAACATAATGGTTGTCTATATTTTTGTGCAATTCTTGTTCAATAGAAACTATGCAAAGAGAGGTAGTTGTAAACACCCAATTCTATCCAAGAGTTTATCTGGCATAAAAAACAAACATTCGATTGTAGGTTGGGCCCAATTGTGAAACTTTGGGCCTAATAGAAATTTTTTAATTTTAATTTTAATTTGATTTGATATTAATTTTATTGTTTAGAAAAAAGTAAAAGAAAAAGAAGGGAAATCAAAAAATTGGGAATTAAGGATTTGATCTCAAAGTTGATTATGGATGAATTTTTAGGCTTAATTCATGCAATCATTGCAAAATTAAATAAAATCATACAATTAATCACAAATTACAAAATCATAATCAAATCATAATCAAATTGATTTATTTTCCAAAATTAAAGGGATTCAATCCCTATAAATAAATAGAAACCACATACAAAGGAAAAAACATTTCTTGGGATCTTAGTTTTCTATTTTTTTAATTTTAGAAGGAATCATTCAAGCAAATTTTAAATTTTTTTTTCTTTGGGTTCTATGATTTTATTTCATTTTGAGTTTGATTTTATTTGCTTTTGGGTTTCTTAAGTTTGGGTTTTAATTTTTGAGTTTGATTTCATATTTTGTTTAGTTTCTGAGATTTTTATTGGGGTTTTCTATTAGGTTTTCAAGAATCTGGAAACTTTTCTAGGGTTTTCTAGGTTTAAGATGAATTTTTTTGTTGATGTTTGAAGTTCTTACGTGAACCTAGTGACCCACGTGAAGATCCATGCTTCAAGCCCGACTCGATCGTAGGTTTTCCTTTTATTTTATTTTGTTTTGTTTTGTTTTAATTTTATTTTACTTTTTCTATTTTATTTTCATTTTATTTTTAGATTTTTTATTTTACTTATTATTATTATTTTCATCTTTAATTATTTTTTGCTCATTACTTTAAATTGAAAATTCTATTATTTATTTTTTAAAATGCCTTTATGAATGTTATTTTATTTATTTATTTACTTAAAAATAATAACCAAAAAACTGTTTCTAAAATAAATTCATGAATCTTATCAAACTATTGGAGGATTGTTCATGAATTTAAATTTTGGATGAATTTTATCAAACTATCGGAGAATCTCATAAATCAAGTTTTATAAAAAAAAAATTATTACTAATAAAATATTTTGTTTTGATCCAACGAAACTATTGGAGGATTTGCTTCTTAAATTAAATCTTACCAAACTATTGAAAGATTTAATACATTTTTTAAAAATAAATTTACAAGGAAATCTCACCAAACTATTAAGAGATCTGCAACAAAGTAAATCTTACTAAACTATTAGAAGATTTTACTAATTATTTTCTTGAATAAAAGATATATTAATAAACCTGACGACGGAGCCTTTTCAAAATGGGACATTAGTCTTCATAAATACTCTTGAGGTGAAAAAACTATCTTCAATTGCTACCAAACTATTGGAGCAAAGTTAGGATTAGTTTCCAATAATTAAATGATTTGGTAAAATTATAAGAATATTTTAAAACTTGGATAATTTGAAATCAAATTGGTATTATCCTTTAGATGGGCACTGTGAGGGTGCTATAACCCTCTTCATATGCAACCACACTCACAAACCTTTTCATAGACTAAAATTTACTATTTAAAGATACCTAAGTTAATCTTGGGACTCTTCTTTAAATAAGACAAATTTTGTCAAGTAACCAATCACAACTGAACAAAAATGATTGGTGGTGACTCTAAAGTCAATATCTAGCGATAGGTCCATGAATCTACATATTTTATCAGTATTTATTTAAAAATTTTTTAATATCTAAATGATATATGGTTGGAAAGATATTTTTGTCTACTTTCTGATGGATCAAACAAAATTAAAATTTGAATCATTTAAGAAAAATTTAATTTTTTTTAAAGACTATGCAGGTTGTCTAATAACTGTATAGGGGGTAGATTTGAAAATTCACTATAATTTTTATAAAATGATTTAGATGATGAATTTTATATGATAGAAAGCCACTTAAGTCTAGTTTTTAAATCTTCAAACGAATCTTGATTTGGCGTTATATAACTTAAGATATGATCAAATTAGTAAGTGTAATACAAAAAAGAATTTAATTTAAGGTAGTCAACTGCACTATTAATCTAGAATTACCTTGAATTTAGAATCATTATGATCCAGTCGATCCCCCATCAAAATGTATAGATCCATTAGCTTGCAACGATCAAAATTTGAAAGAAATTTATCACTTGATCAATCCCTAATCGGCCTGATCAATCCTTTAAGTCTTGGTAGCCTCTAACAACTAGTTTTTCAAGAAATAACAACTATTTTTTTCACCAACTCAATTCCAAAGGCTCCAAACAAATTTTAACTATCAAAGGGAGTTTACCAACACCATTAAAAGCTAAGAGACAACATCAAAAGAGTATTCATTGAATTTCTTCAAGCAATTCAAGAAAAATCAAGTGTTTAAAACTTAAATTCTTTATCCTTGTATTAAATATCCATTTGTATCCATTTAATCTCTTCTAGTATTTATTTGGCAAACACCTAACATTTTTTAGGTTAACTAGTTTGCAAAAACTAACCTATCTCATTTGAGATTGTGAGTTCAACTGGAGTGTAACCCTTTAAGTGATTTTGTAAAGAACTTAGGAAAACCATTAAGGGTTTTTGTGAGATTATACTCTTAGCCTTAGAAAGGATATTTGTAAATCTTTAAGATATAGTGAATTATTCTTGCCTAGGATAGCTAACGGAGAAGACAGAGGTATCTTTGGAAAATGACCAAACCTCTATAAATTCTTGGTTTGATTTTTCTATCCCTATTCCTTTTATTTTCATTATTGTTTATTTTTGTTTCAAGTTCATTAATTGTCATTTGTATCATCAAAGTTTCATTAAAGTTTATATTAATTTTAATTTTCCATTCATTTTAACTAAAATTCAATTTTTGAAAAAAATTGGAGACAAACCAATTCACCCCCTTTTGATTGTTAACTACACTTGAGCTAATAACATACTTTGTACATTCCACACTATAATGTTAGAATATTATTACATCACATAAAAATTAAAGATAATTATTGATAATTAAAAAACATTAAGATTAAGTAAGATTATTGGAGACACCCTATTTAGTTTAGGGTTAATTTGTGTTTTAAGATTAAATTTTTGTAGATCAGATTATTTTATCTTTTATTTTATTTTTGGGTAATTTGATTCTTATGAATTTCAAAAAAAAAAAGAGAGAGAGTTTGATCGAAGCTGCAAAAAGAAGAAGGGTAGGTTTCGATAAAATTAAAGTTGGAATTATCTTGGGGATTAAGAAAACCCCATGTTCCAAGAGTTTGGAGAATTAAAATAATATTTTTTGGCATATTTTGGAGAAAAACTTGAATAGGGGTTGAAGTAAAACTCTTAAAACCAAGAGTTTGATCGAAGCTACAAAAGGGAAGAGACTAGGTTTCGACAAAATTGAAGTTGGAATTGTCTTGGGGATTAAGAAAACCCCATGTTCCAATCACAATTTTAAGAGAATTAAAATAATATTTTTTGGCATATTTTGGAGAAAAACTTGAATAGGGGTTGAAGTAAAACTTTTAAAACCAAATTATGGTAAGAGAAAATTGTTGGAGTTCTTGTTTTAGTGGACTTAGGATTAATTCCTTATTTAAATAGCCAAGAAATCAACAATCGGAATAAAAAAACATAAAAAATTTTCTGGTAGTATTTCTTTTCTTTGTTTGGGTAAATTCTTTAGTTTGATTTTAGGATCAATTATGATTTAAGGGATTTAGATTAGGAAAACAAAAAAGGAAAAGAAGAAATCAAAATATGGGTTTCATTGGGATTTTTTTTTTTTGAAAAATTTGGAATTTTCTAGGTTTAGTTGAAGTTTCCAATCAATATTCCAATGAAGTTGAATTTTCGATTGAATTTTTCGATGCGGTTTGAAGATTTCGATGCCAATTTTTGGGTTTTAGAGAGAGACCAGAAAGAAAAAGGAAAAAGAGAGAAAAGGGAAAGGGAAAAGTGAAAGAAAAAAAAAGATTTTTAGGCTTATATACTTCCCTTAAATGATTCCATTTCAATGTTAAAAATGATTTATAAAACTCACGCCTGATCAATTGGACCTATGCATTGACTTGAGGTATGACTTGATGTTTTGCATGATTTCTCTTTTTTTTTTTTTCTGTTTTGATTTCTTTTTCTCTTTTCCTTTTATTATTTTGATTTTTTTTGTTAATTTATTTTAATTAAGTTATTTATTTGTATTAATATTAAAAGCATTTTTTATATATTTGTTTATTTAATTTGCAAAATTTAATTTGTAAAATAATAGGAATAATTAGAACTTCATCCAATGAAAAAATTCTAAAAAAGTTACAAGTAAGTAATTTTATTAGGAAAATTAATTTCTAAATTAGAAATTAGTCTCAATATAAAAATTTTTATTTATCTCCAATTTGAGAAAAATTAAAATTGGGAATAAATTGTGATGATCTGATTTTCTAGCATAATTAATTATTGGATAAATTGTGATATATATATATTAAATTTTGTATTTGATTATTGTATTTTGTTATTATGAATTTGACTATGTATATTATTATGTTTTTTATTTATATGCATATGTTTTCATAAACTATTTAATAAATCCGATAACAAAGCCTTTTCAAATAAACAGGTGTGCTACTTGATTACTTTTGAAGTGAGAAATATTTTTTAGGGAGTTGACCAAAGTGTTTGAGAAAACCTAAATATATTTTTAATATTTAAATATTAAAATTAACATAAATAATAAATAAAAATAATAAATTAGGATCATGTTAATTAAGGTTAAAAGGATAATTTAAGATTAATTAGTACCAATTTATAGGCATTATAAGGGTGCTATAACTTTTCTTACATGTAACTGAACTCCTAAACCTAATTCTGCTTAAAAAATCAAAACCCAATTTTTTAGGGAACTTTAGACAAGCTTAGGATAATCTTAGATGGGATAGATTCACTTAGGTGACCAATCACACCTAAATAAAAAATATTGATGGTGACTCTATGTGTTGTGTCTAATGAGTTAGTTCTCATAACTACACAATATGACAGTTTGGTGACTCCATTGGGGACTTAAAGAGTTGAGGAGTACTTAATCTTATAGTATTTAAGCCTTTTTTATGGTTTTAATTTAATTAATTTTGCTATTCTTTCATGTTTACTAATTTATTTATTTATTTATTCTTTTTGTTTTTATCTATTTGTCTTCAAAGGAAAGTTTGTTAAATTATTTTTTTATTCCTTCACATGCACTATACGTGCATTTCATACATAAACTCTCTACCAAAGCTTTGTTTTCTTCTAGGAAAGAGCAAGTAACTACACTTTCGTAAGGTGATAACCTTCGCAAGAGCTAGCGAAAGACTCTTACCTAAATTGAAACCTTTCTGTTTAAAACCTGTCATGAATGAGGATTAGGGTGCCTTCTAGTTTATAATGGATGATGATGTGAGGAGCGGTTTAGGAACCTTTAGATTGTCAAGACATCCAAACCCTTGCATATAGAAAAGCTTAAAAAGCTAGCCATAAGATAGAGCCATGCACACCCATTGTCTAAAAAAACCTAAATTAACACATAAGAAGGAACACCTTAACATTTATTGATTTTTGTTACAGTTATTTCATTTGATTATTTTTGGTTTTTTTTACATGCATTTGCATCATTAAATGTCATAATGAGTAATTTCCACAAAACAGTTCTTAACAAAGAATTCTCACTTACATCAATGAACTACCTAAAGCAATTTGAGTCTATCATTCTGCCAAATGAATCTCTTGCCAACTTGAAAGTCAGATTATAAGAAACTTAATGCAAGAAAGGTGATTGCCTACTAGCTACTTACACTTTTATTATTCCAGAAAGAGTTCACCTTGATCTCAAGCAAAACAATCTAATAGACCTTGCTATTATTTGGAAACGATGGGATTGCATATAGAAAAAAGTTTTCCAAAAGAAATATGGAAATCTAGCATTACCTCTTCAGGTAGCTATGGATCAACAACTTATTAAAGTCTTGATGCAGTTTTAGGATCATTCATATAGATGCTTCACATTTAATGAAGTTGACATGGTATCAAAAATCGAGGAATGTTCAATTTTACTTCACTTTGATTATCAAAATTCTGACAAGGTGTATTGGAAAAAAAAGAAAAATAGGTATCGTAAGTAGCTCATTCATATGATTAGGGAGAGGGTACAAACCATTGATGGTTATGTGAAAAAAAAAGGGAAGGTAAATCCATCCCTTAGAGTGTTTTGAAAGATTCCATGTACAAGCCCCTTAATGGTGAAAAGGGTACGAAATTGATGGCCTTAGGTTTTTATGGGTTGGTAATATTCCCAAGAGTTATTGGATACATCCTTGTTGCGATAGTAGACTTCTTTGAACAAATTAAGTACTATGTCAATCCATCTTCTGCAATATTGGTAGAAACACTAAGATCCTTAAATTATTATCAACTAAATAGAAAATGACATTTCACTAGACGTGTACAATTATTTGTTATTTAGGCCAAAAGTCACCTAGAGTGCAATAGTGGCAAATTTTGTAAGCCATTCTTAGCTTTCATTATTCCTATCAAAGTATTCTATGAAAACCTCTAGCCTGAACAAAAATTCAAGGAAAAATGTGTTTCATTTCTATGTAAGCTCATAAGCCAAGAAGTATTGTGGAAAATAGCATGGATGCCCTATGGGTCAATGCTATATGGTTGTGAGGATAGGTTTGGTTTCCTTTTCTAGGCCTTTAAGGAGTAATTAGTTATTCTTCCATTATGATGCAGAGGAAGTTTGGTTATGAACAATTTATTCTAACAACATTAGGGCTCAATGGATTTGACCTTTCTTATACAGAGACTGATGCTTCAATGAAAAGAACTAAGATTGTTAAAGCATGAAAACAAACCAATAGGGGGAAAATAGGAAGATGCATAAATGAGACTTTCTTAAAATATACTGTGTGGTGTATTAGGTGAGGAAAAGATATTGTGATTATTTGAGAATGAGATTGAAGTTCCCCACCCAATGTGGCACCTCTAGATCTATTGATAAAACTGAAAATTGCTAAATGAAAGCTTCAGAAAAAAAAAAAAAGATGATCTAGAGAGAAAACAAGAAGCTTCAGAATGAGATAAAGGTGTTGCAAAACAATATGAAAAAGTGAGATGAAAAGATTCAAAAGTTTGGTTAAGATCATGACTTGTGAAAAGAAAGCTTTATAGATTTAGATGAGATGCCTTCATTCGTTATCTCTGACCTTAAATACCTCAGAAAGAAAACCAAAAGTTGCAGCTAAAGCTACAAAAATGGAAAGATAAGAACCTTGCGATCAAATAGCATAATGACTCACTTTTAGTTACTATTACAACCTTGAAAAATCAATTACACACTCAACAAAGGGCTTGAGCAGAACTTATTGAAGAGTTCAAGCAACTCCAAGTGTATGCTAGATTCAAAGATAAAGGTGAATAACAGAAGAAGGCATATTAGAGAAGCAAGAACATTTGATGCACCTATTCGATCAAATCAGTAAAGCTACCTACAAGGCAACAAAAATGGAAGAAAATGTCATATTTTAAAGATAGTTGGAATGTATGGATAGCTTCTATTAAACTTTTTTAAAAAGATACAAGATCAACTTCAACAAATCAAGGCATTTATTTGAAAACCAAAAACCTTAAGAACTTTTCATAAATGTAACTAGGAAATTTTATTAAGTGTTATTAGGTTTCTATTAATGTAATTTGGTAATGAAACTTTGTTGTTCGATCATTTTCATGGATGTTACATTGAATTTCTTAAAAAATTTCAAATTGAGAGTCTTATGTTAATGATTGTTAAGTGGAAAATACTCAAATGAATGTATTCATACATTCATACATTCACATGCGAAAAAAACTTTTCCAAAGTGTTAGGATGATTCTATTCTCCAAGGTGTTGGGAAAATTTTGCAAGCTTTTTTACATAAAAATGTAGCATCCTAATTCTTGAAATTATGGCAATAGAGGTTCAAGGATAGCTTAATTGTTATAGAATTCTGAGTAGCCTGCTTGCCATCATTATAACACTTACACTTAAGCAAAGTTTATGGAGAAGAAATAGGTTAGCCAAATTGAGAAGGTTGAGAAAGCCCAAATAGAAATCAAGGGGGAGTTTGAAAAGATTATAGAGATGCATAGTAAAATAAATAAAAGAAAAGCTATAGAGAAAGCACCTGTTTTGCAAGATCACCTATCTTAAGATGTTGTGGACCCCTTCTATCCTCTTAGGTATAGCCCAACCAGGCCTAAACATCTTAAAGGGCATAATGACAACAACTTCCTTTTCTTTAGGCATATCCAAGAATGCCATCTGCAGTTCCCCAAGAAACATTCCAAGCTTACACTAATCCTACTTTTGATGGAAAGGTATTTGATCTTGTTCAAGTTCATGATTTGGATGATCTTAAAGAATAGGAAAAATTGAAAATAAATGCCTTTGAGGCAGTAAAAGACTCATCCTCTTAAAAGATATATCTAATAAAAGAAAGACTCCATGCTATTGAAAAGATGGACTTTTATGGGTCTATAGATGTGTTTGAATTATGTCTGATGCCTGATATGGTGATCCTACCTAAATTTAAGGTCTTTAAATTAGAAAAATACAATGGGACTAAGTGTCTTATAACTCATGTCACCTTGTATTGCCGTAAGATGGCTACACATACTCGTGATGAGAAGCTCATGTTTCATGTGTTTTAAGATAGCCTAATAGGTTTTGTTGTTAGATGGCATGTCTAACTTAATAAAACTCACATCCAATCATGGAAAGAATTAGGTAGGGCATTTATTACTCAATATTGCCATATCATATACTTGGCCCTTGATTGGATGCACTTATAAAACATAGAAAAAAAAGCTACTAAAAGCTTTAAAGAATATGCTAGAAATAGAGAAATGTTGCTACTCAAGTTCAACCATCTCTTATTGAGAGAAAAACCATCATCCTATTTGTCAGTACCTTGAAAGCCCTATACTATGAAAGAAAGATTGGTAATGCTATCCAAAATTTTACTGACATTGATGATTTCTAGGGAGATAATAGAAAATGCCATTAACCATGGCAAGCTTGATGGGGGAGAAACAACCAATGCAAGGAAAGGTGGTGCACCCAAGAAAAAAAAATAAAGTTTATGTTGTAAGTTATGATGGGCAGTAACTTAGAAACTTTTTTTTCTATCCTTAACTGATATATCAAACACCTTATCTTGCTATAAACACTATAGCATCTATCCCATATCCTTACCAATACATGCCACAATAATCTTTTCAACCCATTTCTAACCATCTGCATACACTCCTAATCTTACCAACCCACCCTCCCCTAGACTAGTTTCAAGACCCAACCAGATAAGTGGCTTGAAAGGATCTCGAGGAACCCAAGAGGATACCTTTGATTCAATTCCCATGTCCTACATGGAATTGCATGGGATTGTACCCACAATTGGAAAAATGCCACTTGATAGCACCTGTCCACTTGGAACCTTTGAAACCATCCTATCCCAAATAGTATGACCTTAATGCCTGATGTGATTATCACTATGGTAGTGCTGGCCATTATATTCCAAACTACACTGCCTTGAAATACAAGGTACAAAGCCAGATCAAAGTTGGATTGGTTAGTTTTAAAGAAAAAAAGAGTGCCTAGTGTCAGTGGAAACTCATTGCCAAACCATATTAGGGAAGCCATTAATGCCTTGAGTGACGACAAAGCTTGTTATTTTAAGCAAAGAGTGGATGAAGTTAAAATGCCTTTAGCTCAAGTTTGTGATGCTTTGTTAAAAGCTAATATGCTTTGACCTATAAACCCACAAACCTACTATGGAAAATATGATTCAAGTCAGGTCTGCAAGTATCACATGGGAGTTATGGGACATTCTATCAAGAATTGTTATCAATTTCAACATGAGTTGCAAAAGTTAATAGATTCCTTTCAGATAGAGTTTTATGAAGAGTGGAGAGATGATTGCATTGGAATTGTGATTAATGAATCCGTATTAAACATGACTTCAGCTTTGATCCTAAAGCCAGTGACCATGTTTTATGAAAACAAGATTGGTCCAGTGGTAGAAAACCCTACTCAGAAGCCAGTTGTAAACTTTCATGTTGATAGCACCTAAATTTATAGTGATTTTACATGTTAAAATAGGTGCAAATTTTTAAATTTTGATGGATTTTGGTACTATCAATGCTATTTTTGTGACTTATAGGGTTTAAGACCATGAAATGTGATTTTCATGCAATCCATGCATGCAAGCATTCAAGATGCAAGTTATCTAAGTGTTAAAAAAACAACTTGTATTGGCAAATCTTGTAGTTTCATGTAATTGGCTTAGGTGATAGATTTTCCAATACAAGTTTTTTTCTAAACTCTTTTTTTAATCATAATATTCTTACATTCAAAATCTAGTTTTTTACAAAGCTTTCTTTCTTTACAAAATTCGATCTTACTATTTCTTTAATGATTCCAAGTTTTGGCCATTGTTATTTTTGCATTCTAAATTTTGATGTACATGCACTCTGCCTTAATCTTTCTTTTATGCTTTCACTCTCATTGGTTTTATTGTTTAAAACTTTCGACAATCTTATTCTATATTATTTTTAAGTGTTCAATCTTTTAGATTTAGTTTCAGTCGCAATCCTACTGCTTGCCAGGTGATTGTTGATTAAGTAAGATTTAGGCCTCTAATATTTCTTTATTGCTTTCATTATTTGTTTTGCAAATCACCCTAAGTTTTTATTCATTTAGATATAAAAACTTACATTATCACCTTTGGTACTTGAATCCAGCCAACAATCAATTCTATAATCCTTATAGGATGATACTCTGATACTTATTCCTTTATTACTTGATTCGATCTGTGCACTTGCAGACATTGCAAAAATAAGCAATCAACTTTTTTAACACCATTACTGAGGATTATAACAATGTTCGATTCAATATCAATAAGGATTCTCTACTCTTTTATAATCTAAATGTTTATTTTCATTTTCTTTTATTTGCTCTAACCTTTTCTTGTTTGTATACGCAAAATCTAAAATTGATGAACTAACTCCTATTGATTAAGAGATTGAAAGAACTTTTAGACGATGAAGAAAAGAGTAATTAGCACCACTTGCACCAACACCAATGGCGAATGCAAACAATGAAGGACAAGAACATTGAGGGATTATGCAGTAGGTAATGCTGATGGTTTCCAACCATCCATATGAAGGCCAACCATTCAAGCAAACAACTTTGAGATAAACCCTTCAATAATTTAAATGGCCCAAACTTATGTATAATTTGGAGGTTTACCAAGCGATTATCCTAACTTGCACTTATCTAATTTTTTAGAATTATGTTATACTTTTAAGTACAATAGTGTTTCAGATGATGCAATATGACTAACACTTTTTCCTTTTTCTTTCAAGTACTAGGCAAAAAGTTGGCTATTTTCATTACCGTCTGAATCAATTACAACTTGGAGGATTTAGTGCAAAAGTTTCTTACGAAGTTTTTTCCACCTACCAAGACTGCCAAGTTGAGGAATGAAATCACTACTTTTATGCAAGTAGATGGAGAAAATCTTTATGACGCGTGGGAAAGATTTAAAGAGCTATTGAGTAAGTGTTGGCACCATGGTCTTCCCCAATGGCTGCAAATTCAGATCTTCTACATGGTTTTACTCCATCCATAAGAACCACTTTAGATTAAGCTATTAGAGGAGTTATTATGAGAAAAACTGCTGAAGAGACCCATGAATTGATTGAGAAGATAGCCACCTATAATTACAAATAGGGTATGGAAAGATACGAACATAAAATATTTGTTGGTATTTATGAGTTAGACACATTTGCTTTCATAAATTCACAGTTGGCAACTTTAACCAAGAAAATAGAAACTTTAGGAGCCCCATCCCAAACTAACCCTATCTATGCAATTCAAAATCCTTTTGTTTCCTATGATATTTGTAATGAATCGCACTTTAATGATAAATGTCTATTTAGGACAAAAACAATACAATTTGTTCAACATCAACCAAGCTATGAAGAGTCACCCATTCTTTAAAAAAAAGGTCCTAAAAAGCCATATTACAAGATCAAGCTAACACCATTAAGAATCTAGAACTACAAATCACCTAATTAGCTGAAAATCTTTTAAATTAATAAAAATTGGTAGCAATAAGTTTGAAAAGTGGAAAGACTTTAGCAGAGTAGCCTGTTACTCGAAAAGTGCCTTTCAAAAAACCAGAAAAAAAAAAAGATGATAGTGGATAATGGTAAAAAAAATGAGCCTTCTTCAGAAGGAATTCCTCCAAAATTGACCAACCTAGCAATCTCATTCCCACAAAGATTTTAGCGACAAAAAAAAAAAAAAAGACAATCTGCAAGGTTTGTTGAAATCTTTGAAAACCTATAAAACACCATTCCCTTTACTAAGGTCATAGAGAATATGCTTAAGTATGCCAAATTTCTAAAAGGGATTTTGTCTAATAAGAGATAATGGGAGAACTATGAAATAGTGGCAGTAGCTTAAGAATATAGTACTATTTTGCAAAAAGGAATACCGTCGAAACTCAGAAATCTAAGGAATATTACTATCCCTTACACTACTGGCAATCAATATTTTGAAAAAGATTTATGTGATATTGGTGCAAGTGTTAATGTAATGCCTTTATCTATTTTTAGGAAAATTGGTACAAGAGATCTTGAACTAACCATGATAATTATCCAACTAGCCAATGGGTCCCTTAGACATCTTAAGGGCATAGTAAAAGATTTGATAGTATGAGTAGGCAAACTGATGTTCCCTACTGATTTCATAGTTTTAGACATGAAAGAAAACATCAAAGTGCCAGTTATATTAGGAAAACCCTTTTTGAAAACTGAAAAGGCCATATTGGAATACAAAAAAGGGAACTGACATTAAGGGGGTGCATGATCAAGAGGAGACATTCAACACAAAGTCCTTTAAAAAGGTGAAAACTAGAAAATTTTAAAGAAGCCAAACTCATAACAATGTGCTCTAAACCAAGAAAAAAATTTCAAGATGGAATCATCGATTGTTCAAAGTCTTAAACCATCTATTGAGAAACCCCCAACATTGTAATTAAAGCCTTTACCATCTCACCTTAGATATGCATTCCTTTGCAAAGCATCCACTATTTTGGTCATCATCTCTATAGCCCTAAGTAAAGAGTGAAAGGATAAATTGTTAGCAGTGTCAAAAAATATTAGCCCCACCATATGTATGCATAGAATCTGGTTAAAAGATGACCACAATGCAACGATTGAACAAAAAAAGGTTCTAAATCTTACCATAAAGAACGTAGTAAAAAAGGAAATTATCAAGTGGTTAGATGACGGGATCACTTATCCTATGTCGAAAGTTCATGGGTAAGTCTAGTTCAAGTGTATTTAAAAAAAAAAGAATAACAATAGTCACTAATGAGCATAATGAATTGATTCCAACTCAAACTGTTATTAGATGGATTATAGGATATTGAACAAAGCAACTTACAAAGATTATTTTCCATTGCCTTTTATAGACCTAATGTTGGATAGGTTGGTCGGTCATGAATACTATTGTTTAGTTGATGGACACTCTAGGTACAATCAAATAGTCGTAGCTCTGTAAAACTAAGAAAAGACAACTTTCACTTGTATATATGGCACATTTGCTCTTTTAGAATGATGCCTTTCAATTTTTGCAACACCCTAACCATATTCCAACTATGTATGATGGTTATTTTTTCAGACATGGTAGAAGATATCTTGGAGGTATTTATGGATGACTTCGTAGTTTTTGGTGATTATTACAACTTACACATTGCTAACTTATCTAAGGTACTATAAAAATGAAAAAAAAATTAATTTGGTGCTTATTTAGAAAAGGTGTCACTTCATGATAGAAGAAGGAATTATACAAGGTATCTACAAAAGGGATAAAAGTTGATCGGGCAAAAATCAACATCATTGAAAAATTACCCTTACCTACTTCAATTAAAGAGATTAAGAGTTTTCTGGGGTATGTTTGCTTATATATGAGGTTCCTCTATGATTTCTCTAAAATCTCTAAGCCCTTATGCAAGCTATTGAAGAAAGATGCCAAGTTTGAATTCGATTAAGACTGCATACTAGCCTTTCAAGCCTTAAAGAGAAAGTTAGTCATGGCACCCATCCTATCATGGCCTAATTGGAATCAACCATTTAAGCTAATGTGTCATGCAAATGATTTTTCAATAAGAGCTATATTAGAACAAAGGAAAGACAAGAGCTTTCACCCTATTTACTATGCAAGTAAAACCCTCAATGATGCACAACTTAATTACACCACAATGAAAAAGAAGTTGCTCGCTATAGTCTTTGCTTTGGAAAAGTTTAGATCTTGCTTGCTATGAACTAAAGTGATTGTGTATCCAAATCATATTGCTGTTAAATACTTGATCACAAAGAAAGATGCAAAGCCAAGACTGATTAAATGGGTCTTACTGTTATAAAAGTTTGATTTAGGAATTAGAAAAAAAAATGTTGTGAAAACTATGTGGCAAATCACTTGTTAAGGATAAAAAGAGAAGTTGTTGATAAGAAAACTATTCAAAAGTTCTTTCTGGATGAGTAACTTTTCATCATTGCAAAACCACTTTAGTATGCTAACTTGGTAAACTACCTTATAGGTAATGTCCTTCCACCTCATTTGAATTATCAATAAAAGAAAAAAATTTTGCATTATGTTAAATACTATATATGGGATGACCTTTTTTTTCTGTTTAAGCAATGTAAATACCAAGTACTGAAAAGATATGTCCCAAAGGAAGAGGTGGAAAACATCCTACAACAATGCCATTCTTTGAATATGAAGGTCATTATGAAAGGGAAAATACGACAGCAATAGTATTACAATGTGGTTTCTATTGGCCTACCCTATTTAAAGATGCATATGGATTTGTCACACATTGTGATGATGCCAAAAGGTAAGGAATGTAACCAAGAGACATGAAATGCCACATTTTATGGGCCTTTCATCTTATGCTATAAGAACATTTATATTTTGCTAGCAGTAGATTATGTCTCTAAATGGGTTGAAGCAATAGCCTTACCTTCTAATGATGCTAAGGTGGTACTTAGATTTTTAAAGAAAAATATTTTCTTAAGGTTTGATATACCTAAGGCCATCATAAGTGATAAAAGCACCCATTTCTATAATAAAATTTTTGAAAACTATAAGCTAAATACAGAGTGACCCATAGGATAGCTACTGCATACCACCTGCAAACTAATGGCCCAGCTGAAGTTTCCAATAGGAAGATTAAAAGGATTCTTCAAAAAATTGTTAATCTATCTAAAAAAGCTTAGGATGCTAAATTAAATAATTTTTTATGGGCATATAGAACCACATTCAAATTCCTTTAGCTATGTCTCCATACCAACTAGTCTATGCGAAAGCTTGTCATCTACCTGTAGAGTTGGAACATTAGGCTCATTAGGCCATAAAGAATATGAACCTTGATAAGAAGTTGGATGGTAAAAAGAGGATGCTACAATTAAATGAGTTGGATGAATTTAGATTGTGAGCTTATGGAAATGCCAAGCTTTATAAAGAAAAATTGAAGAAATGGTATGATAAAATGATCATGGAAAAGAACTTTGAGCTTGGTCAAAAAGTATTGCTATTTGATTCATGATTTAAATTGTTTTTGGGTAGATTGAAATCAAGATGGAGTGGACCTTTTGTCATGACTCAAGTTTTTCCTTATAAAGCCATGAAAGTCATGGGTGTGGAAGACAAGCGATCTTTTAAGGTCAATAAACATCGATTGAAGATTTATCAAGGGGTAGCTATAAAATAATTTGAAAACGTTATGCATTTAACTGAAGCAACAAATTTAGGGATGGTCAAGTTTACTTTAATTATTTTTGTTTTCTTTATTAGGACAAGTATGCTTTGATTCATTTTTGTGTTTTTGAGTTTTGTAAGGATTAAAGGAATGCAAGGAGATGCCTTATACAAAAGATGATTTGGCCTTCAAGCAAAATTTTGAGGGAGTATTATTTTTCCTAGATACTTAATAAATTTGTTTTATTTTTTAAAGTAAGTGTGGGGCAAAAAAAGCTTTCTAAACATGCTTTTTGAATTTATTTGGTTTTTGGAAAATTTTTGCAACTAAATTAGCATACTAGATTTCATTATTATGCAGGCTTAGTTAATTTGCATGAACTTTTCAAGATTAACTTGAGTATGATATAAGGATAGTTATGACTATGGTGAAGCAATGGAATAAATTCTTAAATAAGTTTTTCTTTGGATATGGCTTTTAGGCATATGTCTTTATTCTCTTTCTATGAAATGTAGTAATTCTTGTAAAGAATTTTGTGAGATGTTGAGTTACATGTAGATTTGAAGAAATGAATATTGCTTTAGAATTCCCATATTCAACCCACGAGGTAAAATCCTAGATTGTATTTGACTTAAGAAATTATCTAGGCATTTTTTTAGACCATTTGAGTATTTTTCAAGCCCACATTTAATTATGCTTCCCTAATACCCTTAATTTTGAGCCTTTTATAAATTATCCTTTTCTTTGATTATTTTAGCACAATAATAAGCCAAAAGCCTTTTGTTTAAATATTATCCCTTTTTTATTATTACCTAACCCAATGTGCTTGCATGTTTTAGACATTATCATTTATTTGGAAGGAACAAAGGCATAAGGAATGTAAAAAAGGAAAAAAAAAACCGATAAAAGCAAAAGAAAAGAAAGGCAAACCTTAATAAAACTTAAAATGACTTAGTAAAAAAAATGTTGAAATAAAGTGATGCCTCAGAGTCTTGAAAAAGTTTTAAAAGTTCTCAAATTTTCAAAATCATGAGTCCAAGAGAATTTCAAAAAAGTAAGTTAAGGATTATTGAGCCTAAAAATTTTCTTTTTTCCTACCTTAACCCAAGCCTTACATTACAAGCTTGAAAGACCTTGTGATCTTTAGTTAAATATGTAAGTTTACCATTAATGAAAAGGGAAAGGAAAAGTTAATATATGAAGTTTTTTTCTATCTTTAAGTTGAAATATGATGAAATGTTTTACATTCTTTTTGCTTAAGTTATGTGTATGAATTGAAGATGGAGTAAGTTCATATGTATGGAGATTATAAGATATTGAAAGCTTGTTTTTTGAAGGAATTTCTTGTGAATCTATGTTTATAATTAACTTTGTATTTTGTGATAGAACATGAATGAAAGTTTATGAAATTTTGACTTTATGAGTTTATATAATGATGTTTAGTTTTGTTGATTTAAGAATTTTGCTTGAAGACATGCAAAAACTTAAGTGTGGGGCTATGATAGCACCTAAATTTATAGTGATTTTACATGTTAAAATAGGTACAAAGTTTTAAAATTTGATGGAATTAGATATTGGTAAGGTTGTTTTTGTGATTTCTAGTGTTAAGACCATGGAATGTGATGTTTATGCAATCCATGCATGCAAGCATTCAAGTTGTAATTTTGACCATACAATGGAGATGGTGACCGAAACCCTATTAGCCCTACACTACTACCATTTTGCCAAGAGATAAAGTTTACATATCCTATTTCCCAATGACATTCAGCTAAATCAACATCTAAGAGGATTTTATGCAATTTCAAGCATACAATGACACTATCATATGTAGACACCCAATTTGGTCCAGGCCCAGATCAATTGGGCCTAGTCCAAATGGGTAAGCCCAATTTTGTTTTATATTTTTGTTATTTTTTATTTTATTTTTATTTTATATTTTATGTATATATTTTCCTTTATATCCTATGTATTTATTATTTGTTTATTATTACTATTTATTAATATATATATTTTTATTTTTTTTTCCTTTTTTTTTCTTTTTCATTTTATTTTATATGTATTTTTATTTATCTAATTATATATTTATTTATCTGTTATTATTATTTTTTATTTATCTTATAATATTATTGTTGATTTTATCTTATTATTATTTTTCTAATTATCTATTAAATTTTTTTTATTTGATTTTTATTTTGGAAGGCTATGATTGAATCCTGTTGAAGAATCTTACCGAAAATGGGGATTCAATCAGAATTCAGATTGGATTCAAAGATTGAATTCCCGTCCAAAAAGGAATAAGGATTGATCAGAAACTCTTCTGATCAATCCCTATAAAATGGACTATCTGGAATAGAAGCAGGGGGGACAGAAAAAACAATGAGCAAAAACTACTGATTTGAGAGAAAAGGGGCATGTAAAAAATTTTTGAAGGCTAAGAAAAGGTTTAGAAGTGTTTTGGCAATTAGCAGAAATTTTTTGAAGATTTTTGGAGATTTTTTTCTGAGAATTTCTGGAAAAATTCTAGATTCCGGTTGAATTTTTCGACGAAAGTTGCATTTTTCGACGACGATTCTGGCCAACTTTGAAGTTTTCGGTGAGCTACCCAGTTTTCGACGAAAGATCCCAAAAATCGACCAACTTTTCAGTGAACTTTTGGCGTAAAACCCAACTTCTGGTGAAAAAATCTAGAATCCGATGAACATTCAACCAGAGTTCTTCGGCCTTTTAGAGAGAAATGAGAGGAAAAAAGAAGAAGAGAGAGAGGGGAAAAGGTTTCTACCGAAAAACAGAGGGAAGAGCCTTATATACCCTCCCAAAACAACGTCGTTTTTGCCTTAAGTGACCCAGAGGATCCGCGGATTTTGCCGAGATCCGACCCGACCTGAGCGTCGACCCGCTTCCTGACCCGCGCGTGTCTCCCCCCCTCCAAGCCGATAGTCGAGCCGAGCCGAGATCCCAAGCTGCTTCTCCGAGCAGTTTTCTCTTCCTTGAGCTGAGCCGAGCCATACTCCGAGTCGCTCCAATTTTTTTTTTCAATTTATTTATTTATTTGTTTATTTATTTATTTTTTTTATTTATTAGATTAGGTTTATTTAATATTCTTTTTATCTTTATTTTATTTTTATTTTTGTTTTACTTTTCTTTATTTTATTTTATTTTTTTATTTTTATTTATTTTCACTTTTATTTTGTTTTATTATTCTATTTGCTTTAAATAAAAACAAAAAAAAATATTTTTGGGGAAAAGTTGAAAGTATCAATTTTTCTTAAAAATAAATTTTCAAAAAAAAGGTTTTTGAGAAAAAGTTGAAAGTATCAATTTTCCTTGAAAATCAAAGTTTCCAAAGAATATTTTTAGGGAAAAGTTGAAAGTATCAATTTTCCTTAAGTATCAATTTAAGGTAAAAACAAATTTTCAAAAAAGGGTCTTTGAGGAAAAGTTGAAAGTATCAATTTTCCTTAATAAATTTTCAAAAAAATAAATTTTTGAGGAAAAGTTGAAAGTATCAATTTTCCTCGAAATTAAAGTTTTAAAAGAATATTTTTGGGAAAAGTTGAAAGAATCAATTTTCCCTGCACAAAAAAATAATCATTCTTTTATTCCTTTTTATTTTTTTTTATGTTAAATAATCCGACGACGAAGCCTCTGCAAGTGAAACAATAGTTTTTCTTGCATACTCTTGAGGTGAAGGAATTTTTTCAATTTTTTGCTAAAAGTATTAGAGTCAATTGAGAATAATTTTCAATAATTAATTACTCGATAAAATTTTAAGGCTCATTAGATAACACAAATTTAAGCTGGTACCATCTTTTGATGGGCGTTGTGAGGGTGCTATAACCTTCCTCGCACGTAACCAAACTCCCGAACCCTGTTCTGGTTAGTAGACCTAAACCTATTCTTTTAGGGACCCTTAAACTTAGGTGTTCCCTCAAAGGACAGGTTCTTTAGGTGGCTAATCACACCTGGATAAAAAAGATTAGTGGCGACTCCCTAAAAGTCAATGTCTAGCGATAGATCCTCGGATCTAGACGTTATGATAGCTTGGCGACTCCACTGGGGACTTTGAGAGTCGGCCAGCAAATAATCTGTTATCCAAAAGCCTAATAAAATTAAACTTTTTTGTATATATGTGTTATTATTCATTCATGTTTATTTGCTTTGTTAATTATGTCATTCATATGCATGTGCATAACATGAGCTCTACACCCGAGCTCCGTCCCTCTAGGAAGGAGTAAAGTACCTATTGCTTTCGTGAGGTCTAATGCCTCCGCAGTGGCTAGCGAAATACTCTCGCTCAAATTAAACCTTTTCCACTTGTAGCTTGTAATGGGTGAGGATTAGGGTGCCTTACTAGTCTGTAATGGACAAGGATGTAAGGAGCAATTTGAAGACCTTTAGACTTTGACCTTAAAATCGTATATAGTGAACCTTAGAAGTGCCTAACCCTAAGATAGAGCCCTTTCTACCCCATGATAGATATACCCTGAAATTAGGACACAAAAAGGGTGTTTATCTAATCATTTTAATTGTTTAACTTTATGCATCATTTTCATTATCATATGTAACATTATGCATCAGCATCACTTTCATTTCATCCATGGAACTAACTATGTTATTTGTCTGATTGTATGCATCTGCATTACTTTCATAATCATGTTTTAACACAATCATTTGCATCCATTTAGATTTCATTCAGAAAAATGTATATTTCATCCGTGCATCAAAGCATCATACATAAAGCATAGCATAACATTTTTAATCATAATTGTGATGCTAAAGGTTCAAGGATAGCACCATCTAGTAAGAACCCTGCCCATCGATACAACACAAGATCCAGAGCCAGACGAATGGAGCAAGAAAATTCTCACAGATTTGAAAAGATAGAAAAAGCACAGGAAAAGATTGAAAGTGAGTTAAGTAAGATTCTGGATGCTCTTAATAGACTGAATAAGGGAAAAGAAGTTGAAGAAGATACAAGCCAACAAGTTCCCCCACTACAAGAAGTGGCTGACCAGGCTTTGGCCCACTTCAAGCTCAATCTGCTCAAGAGGTCCTGCCATAACACTTCACATATCTAACATATCTTGGAATGCCATCAGCTTTCAACCCAGGACAGTATAATAGCTATATAAATCCTATCTTCACTGAAAAGACAGCAGAACCAATTCCTGATCTAGATGATTTAAAGGAAAAGGAGAAAGAAAAGATAAGAGTGGAAGTTCAGAAAAGCTCCAAGATTAGTATACTAGAGCAAAAGTTACGGGTTGTGGAAGGATTTAGCTTTTATGGGTCAGTTGATACTGCTGGGCTCTACCTAGTTCCTGATGTGGTTATTCCCTATAAGTTCAAAGTACCAAAATTTAAAAAATATGATGGTACAAAATGCCCCAAAACTCACATCACAATGTATTACCGGAAGATGGCAGCTCATGCTCATGATGAAAAACTCTTGATGCATGTCTTTCAGGATAGCCTTACAGGCTCAGCGCCCAGGTGGTATGTTCAGCTGGACAGAATCTGCATTCACTCTTGGAGTGATATGGCACATGACTTCATCGATCAGTATCGACATATTATCGATTTGGCCCCTGATCATTTGTCTTTACAGAATCTAAAGAAAAAGGCAAACGAGTCTTTTAAAGAGTATACCCAGAGGTGGAGGGATGTTGCTTCTCAAGTACAACCTCTTTTGACTGAGAAAAAAATTACAGTGTTATTTGTCAGCACTTTGAAGTCTCCCTATTATGAAAAGATGATAGGGAATGCAACAAAGAATTTCGCTGACATGGTAATCTCTAGAGAAATTATTGAAAGTGCCATAAAAAATGGCAAGTTGAAAGGAGGAGAAACCAAGAAGGCATCAGAAAAGAAAGAAGCTGAAGCTCAAGTTGTGAGCTTTGATAAACAACAATTCAGGGGTTATCAACCCTATCCATCCCAAAGTTACCCTCTATATTATCCTGCTGTGAATAATGCCTCATCCTACCCATACCAGCTAGCTCCACAACCACTTTATTCATCCACATACTGATCAATTTTTAGCCCTCAAGATCTTACATATAGCCTTAACATTCAAGCTCCTGCAAGAACTCAAATTCGCCCTATTAACCCAGCAAGTAGTTCACGAGAACAACGGACTACTTGAGAAAAACCTGTATTTGATCCAATCCCTATGACTTATACAGAGTTATATCGAGAACTCTATAATAGCCATTTGATTGCCCCCAGCCATGTGGAGCCGCTTAAACCACCCTATCCAAAGTAGTATGATCTTACTGCCCACTGCGACTACCACTATGGAATTACTGGTCATTTTACTGAAAATTGCACTGCTTTAAAGCATAAGGTGCAACGGTTGATCAATGATGGAATGGTAAGTTTTGATCAAGGGAAAGCAACAACACCTAATGTTAGTGTTTTGAGTGAAAGTCAAGAACAGAAAGGGTCCGGAGAGTCACAATGAATTGAGGGGCAAGATGTCAATAGAGATTCTTCACCTGATCGCATAGGGGGATAATTTTAAAGAATGAAGATAAGGCTGGTTGAAGGTTTCTTTTGTCATTTTAGGATTTTTTTTCGAGTAATTGTTAGATTTCTTTTTGCAATACAATTTCACTTGTTATCATCTTAATAAAGGCAAGTTAATACATTTCATTACATTTTTCTCTTGACCATTACTCTATGTTTTGTTACCTTTCATAACTTTATACTCCCATTCTCAATTTTGGATGATGAATATTTAGACAATGATAACAATAATTCTGGGATTTAATTCTGAGAACTCATCCATATTAATATGAGGAGATGATTTGAGCAGAAAAAAAAGGTAAGCCATTACCAGAGGTGAAAGAGATATGTCTTGAAGATATGTAATCTTTTATACAGGATCATGAGCTTTGTTCAATAGAAGATGTTCAAGAAAAGTATTCACAATTGAGATGAAAAATGACCATCTTTCTTTTACCATTCGAAAAACCATTTATTATTACCCCTTTAAGCCTATTATGATTTCTTTTTCTGAAGAACCCCAACCAAGGATCACCATCTACACTAGAGGGTAATTTTTGAAAAAAAAAACCACAACAGGACTCAAAGATGGAAAGAGAAAGAAAAGCAAAAGAAAAATAAATGCCACGCATGATTTAAGGCAAAATAATGAGAATCCTTTGTGTGAGAAAAAAAAAGTAGTGAAATGATGTGGAGCAAAATGCCAAGTTACATCAAATGATCCTTGGTTTTAAACCCTTTTAATAAATATTTTGAGCCTATTATATCCATTTCTTTTATGACCCCTCACCTTGGCCTACATTACAACCTTAAAAAGTCCATTTGGATCAAGTGTGAATACTCAACTTGAATGATCACATGTTGAGCGAAGGTATGCTCATGATGAAGCAATGGAATCATGCTACATTGCTCTAAAGTTGGATGTATGGAAGATATCAACAATGGATGAAAAATGAGAAAAAAAAAAGATGATGAAAAAAAAAAGAATGAAAAAATGAGAAAAAAAAAAGGATATTCAAATTGAAAACCTGAAAGGGTGATTTTGGTAGAAAAAGATCCAGGACATCCGAAGACCCCTCAAAGACTGGGGCAAAGTTCGTCAAGTTCAAAATGACTCCAACAATAAATGGAATGAGTTTTTGAAAAAAAATCCTAGATTAATGTTGAGAATTGTCTGAATCTTCATCATTTGGACATACCATCCATCCCAATGATATGTATCCAATTTATTTCCTTTCTCATTTGTTTTGTACCAAAATAGATCTTCATTTATTATCTTTACCATAATTCACCTTGTGTTCTCTTATTGTTTCACCCCTAGAATGAATTGAGAAAATGCTTGATTGCATTGTATTTGTTAAGATTTGAAATAATAATGAATGAATGAATATGTGTTTAAAAGAATCTTGCATTCATTTGAAAAGAAATCTAAGATGATGGTGGTAACAAAATGAAGAAATGGTAGAAACCTAAAAGAGATGATTTGGAAAGATATATGATGTGATTAAATGGAGAATATAATGGGGCAATTCTTGAAAAGTGGTAAACCAAGTGATGAGTACAAGGATGAATTGGTCGATATGACTTGCAAGTTATGATTGAATGATGAGAACAATCAGTGGACAAAGTTTGTTTTGGAATGGTTAATGTTGAGACACCTATGAGTAATGACCTAGTGATGGTGGATGAAACTTATTTTGAAATTTGTTAGTGCTGAGAAATTCATTGAATGATGGTCAAGTGATGATCGATTAATGAAGCTTATTCCAAAGTATTGAGAAACTAAACAAGGAAGAATGTGAGTGGAAAAGATAATTGAGAGCTACACTGGTTCGATCTTAGAAGAGCAGTGTAATTGGATCTTTGAAGAATCAAAAGGCTTGATGCCCGAGAAAAAAGCTTGAGAAACTTGAGTACCATACATTGAATAGGAATTAATTGGCCAACATTTGCATAGCATGCATTGAAATTCAGATGCATTGCATAGCATACACTACTTTCAGGAAAATATAATGTATAAATTCAAGAAGCAGAGGTGTTCCAAGATCCCACATAGAGAAAACAAATATGAAGATATTTTGCAAATTTGAGAAGAAACTTGTCAGGTAAGTTCCTAATCCTTGAAATAGGATGTCTTTTGGTATCAGGGTTGATTTACAAGACCTTGGGGCATAATCTCCTAAAATTCCTTCAAACACAACTTTCAACTCCTTTGGACATGATTGTCAATGAGCAATTTACTTTCTCAAAGTCGTGGTTTAGAGGAGCAATTTACTTTTTCAAAGTCGTGGTGCCTCTGTTTAGAGGAGCAATTTACTTTCCCAAAGTCGTGGTGCCTCTGTTTAGAGGAGCAATTTACTTTTCAAAAGTCGTGGTGCCTCTGTTTAGAGGAGCAATTTATTTTTCAAAGTCAATGAGCCTCTGATTAAAAGAGCCATTTATATTTCTCAAAGTCGTTTAGCCTTTGCTTAGAGGAGCTTTGGTTAAAAAATCAAAAAAACAAAAAAAATGAAAATGTTGAGTTAAGTCTTGATTGGGTGTCTACGTCTTTGCGCAATTTCTATTTCACAGAAAATGTGCAAAGAGGGGCAGCTGTAGACACCCAATTTGGTCCAGGCCCGGATCAATTGGGCCTGATCCAAATGGGTAAGCCCAATTTTGTTTTATATTTTTGTTATTTTTATTTTATAGTTTATGTATATATTTTCCTTTATATCCTGTGTATTTATTATTTGTTTATTATTACTATTTATTAATATATTTTTTTTCTTTTTCATTTTATTTTATATGTATTTTTATTTATCTAATTATATATTTATTTATCTGTTATTATTATTTTTTTATTTATCTTATAATATTATTGTTGATTTATCTTATTATTATTTTTCTAATTATCTATTAAATTTTTTTTATCTGATTTTTATTTTGGAAGGCTGTGATTGAATCCTGTTGAAGAATCCTACCAAAAATGAGGATTCAATCAGAATCTAGATAGGATTCAAAGATTGAATCCCCATCCAAAAAGGAATAAGGATTGATCATAAACTCTTCTGATCAATCCCTATAAAAGGGACTCTCTGGAACAGAAGCAGGGGGACAGAAAAAATAGTGAGCAAAAGCTATTGATTTGAGAGAAAATGGGCGTGTAGAAAATTTTTGAAGGCTAAGAAAAGGTTTAGAAGTGTTCTGGGAATTAGCAAAAATTTTTTGGAGATTTTTGGAGATTTTTTTCTAGGAATTTTTGGAAAAATTCTAGATTCTGGTTGAATTTTTCGACGAAAGTTACATTTTTTGGCAACGATTCCGGCCAACTTTGAAGTTTTCGATGAGCTGCCCAGTTTTCGACGAAGGATCCCAGAAACTGACGAACTTTTCGGTGAACTTCCGGTGAAAAACCCAACTTTCGACGAAAAAATCCAAAATCAGGTGAACATTCAACCGGAGTTCTTCGGCCTTTTAGAGAGAAGCGAGAGGAAAAAAGAAGAAGAGAGAGAGGAAAGAAGGTTTCTACCGAAAAACAGAGGGAAGAGCCTTATATACCCTCTCAAAACAACGTCATTTTTGCCTTAAGTGACCTAGAAGATTCGCGCGTTTTGCCGAGATCCAACCCGACCCGAGCGTCGACTCGTTTCCTGACCCACGCGTGTCTCTCCCCTCCGAGCCGATAGTCGAGCCGAGCCGAGATCCCAACCTGCTTCTCCAAGCCGTTTTCTCTTCCTTGAGTCGAGCCGAGCCGAGCTGTACTCCGAGCCGCTCCAAGTTTTTTTTTTAATTTATTTATTTATTTGTTTTTTTATTTATTTTTTTATTTATTAGATTAGGTTTATTTAATATTCTTTTTATCTTTATTTTATTTTTATTTTTTTTTTACTTTTCTTTATTTTATTTTATTTTTTTATTTATTTTCACTTTTATTTTGTTTTATTATTCTATTTTCTTTAAATAAAAATAAAAAAAAATATTTTTGGGGAAAAGTTGAAAGTATCAATTTTCCTTAAAAATAAATTTTCAAAAAAAAGGTTTTTGAGGAAAAGTTAAAAGTATCAATTTTCCTTGAAAATCAAAGTTTCCAAAGAATATTTTTGGGGAAAAGTTAAAAGTATCAATTTTTCTTAAAAATAAATTTTCAAAAAAGGGTTTTTGAGGAAAAGTTGAAAGTATCAATTTTCCTTGAAAATCAAGGTTTCCAAAAAATATTTTTAAGGAAAAGTTGAAAGTATCAATTTTCCTTAAAAATAAATTTTTCAAAAAATATTTTTGGGAAAAAGTTGAAAGTATCAATTTTCCTTAATAAATTTTCAAAAAAATAAATTTTTGAGGAAAAGTTGAAAGTATCAATTTTTCTCGAAATTAAAGTTTCAAAAGAATATTTTTGGGAAAAGTTGAAAGTATTAATTTTCCCTGCGCAAAAAAAACAATCATTCTTTTATTCCTTTTTATTTTTTTTATGTTAAATAATCCGACGACAGAGCCTCTGCAAATAAAACAGTAGTTTTTCTTGCATACTCTTGAGGTGAGGGAATTTTCTCAATTTTTTGCTAAAAGTATTAGAGTCAATTGAGAATAATTTCCAATAATTAATTACTCGGTAAAATTTTAAGGCTCATTGGATAACACAAATTTAAGCTTGTACCATCTTTTGATGGGTGTTGTAAGGGTGCTATAACCTTCCTCGCACGTAACCGAACTCTCGAACCCTGTTCTGGTTAGTAGACCTGAACCTATTCTTTTAGGGACCCTTAAAGTTAGGTGTTCCCTTAAAGGACAGATTCTTTAGGTGGCCAATCATACCTGGATAAAAAAAGATTGGTGACGACTCCCTAAAAGTCAATGT
Source organism: Durio zibethinus (assembly GCF_047325235.1). Lineage (NCBI taxonomy): Eukaryota > Viridiplantae > Streptophyta > Magnoliopsida > Malvales > Malvaceae > Durio > Durio zibethinus. Next base: position 10,328,907 of record NC_143180.1, on the reverse strand, counting down.
CTAGCGATAGATCCCTGGATCTAGACGTTATGACATCATATCTGGCCAAAGGTGTTTGTATACAAGAATGACTCTTGTGTTCATCCTTTAAAGAGTTGTGATAAAGGAAGGACTTTTGCAAGCTACATTCCAAGAGTCTGGATAAAAAGAAACCATATTGTCTTAGAATCTAAGCCTTAGTCGAATGCATTGATGAAGTGATTGGGCAAATCTGTAAGTGCACAGATCATACAAGTAATAATAATGACCTTTTGGTCAAGATATCATTTCCTTGAAAAATAGGTAAAGATATTCCTAGACTATGTATCTATTTTCCCCATACCCTTCTAAAGTTGGCTCAATCAAAGAATAAGCATGAAAATTAAGCAACCTAAGAAAAATAAAATCAAACAAAGCATGTAACACAAGTATAGTTTGGTGTAAAATTGCAACATATAAACTAAGTAAAATAAAATGCAAAAACAATAGGTAAAATAAAATGTAATGAACTAAACATGAATTAAAATCTAATTCTAATCTTAAAGAACATTGAAAAAGAGTGCAAGAAACTTAAAATTGCAACAAGATTTAATCAAGAAAACTAAAATTAAAACTATTTAGCTAGAAAGAAAATGTAAATGCAGACAAGTAAAGGGAAAATTTTAAATAAAAAAAATCCTAGCCTAAAGTTATTTCTTCCTTCATGGCTGATGCATTCTTTTTTGGCTCCTTTCAGTTCTTCCTTCTCTCCAAGCCTTCTTCTCTTAAATTTTTACATTCCCAAAGGTCAAAATTATGGCCAATGAGGGTCCTCCAAAATGCCAAGTCAGTAGCTCTTAACAACCTCCTTTGAATGTCAAATTGCGATGCCAAATGCAAGTGCTACATGTAGTCACAGCAAACTTGCACCTTCACTAGTCTTTTTCATTTTTGTCACCACTTGCATGCTTCATATTCTTCAATTTTGCTGTAAACTTCAAACCATTTAGTGAGCATATGTTCATTAAAATCACTAGAATAATTTTAAAAAAATCATAGAAAAAAAGATCAAAAAAACTCCCTTAATAAGCATTAAAGCTCAGTCACACTAATTGTGGCCTTCACTAGTCTCTTCCACCATAAATCCTTCGAAATATATCCAAATTGTCTAAAATTCCTTATTTTCTTTATTTTTACCTACACATGGAATAATTGTGCATTTATGAGTATTTTTGCCAAAAATCTAAAGGAACAAGCCAAAATATAAGATAAATTACACTAAAAATAGCATGAAAATAGTAAAATTCTAATGAATCATGAAGCAAGATTAAGATATGCAAAACAAAATGATCAACCAAGATGAATCTCAAAGAAGCATGTTCGGCCAAGACACTTCAAAACCAAGAGGCCTATTTAGCCATGCCTCTTTTAAAGATGAAAATAACACTATCTCTTAGAATTTGAATAGGAAAATAACTTTTGTAATCCCTATCCCCCTATGGCTAAACCATTCACTATAAATAGGGTAGCTCTCTTGTCATTCAATCAACCCACACACCATTCTTCTCTGTTCTTCTCCTATTTTCTCTTTGTTTTCTTATAGTTTCTTGTAATTGGCTTAGGTGATAGATTTACCAATACAAGTTTTCTCAACTCTTTGCTTTAATCAAAGTATTGTTGCATTCAAAATCTAGTTTTTTACAAAGCTTTCTTTCTTTGCAAAATTTGGTCTTAGTTTTTCTTTATTGATTTCAAGTTTTGACCATTGTTGCTTCTGCATTCTAAATTTTGGTTTACATGCACTTTGCCCTAATCTTTCTTTTATGCTTTCATTCTTTTTGGTTTTATTGTTTACAACTTTCAACAATCTTAATCTCTATTATTTTCAAGTGTTCAATCTTTTAGATTTAGTTTTGGCCATAATCTTATTACTTACTAGGTGATTGTTGGTTAAGTAAGATTTAGGCCTATAATCTTGCTTTATTGCTTTCATTCTCTGTTTTGCAAATCACTCTAAGTTTTTATTCATTTAGATATAAGAGCTTAGATTGTCACCTTTGGTATTTAAATCCACCCAACAATCAATTCTATAATCCTTATGGAATGATACTCTGATACTTTTCACTTTATTACTTGATTAAATATGTCTAATGGTAGACATTGCAAAAATAAGCAATCACATGTGCCTCTTCCTCTCCCTTACATGAATGATAAGGGTTTCGATAAAAGTATGACTGTGATGTTGTAGTTTGAGGTAAACAAAATGAAAAAGTCAAGTTAAACATTGCAAACATAATTGCTGTGAAGGGCATGATATGAAGTAAAAGATGTTATACTTTTAAATGTTAAAAGAAGTTAGAAAAGAAAAAGCAAAAGAGGAAAGAATAATCTTGTACCAGTTCCTATGGTAATGTATCAAAAGCCTGTCTCAAAGAATGAGGCTTGTGAATTTTTCAAGCTAATTAAGCATAGTGAATATAATGTAGTTGAGCAACTTAATAAAATGCTAGCCAGAACATCAATGTTATCACTATTATGGAGTTCAAAGCCCAATCGTAATGCCTTACTCAAGGTTTTAAATCAAACTTATGTATCTTATAATTTATTTATTGAAGATGTCGATCACTTGGTTGGAAATTTGGTGGTTGCAAATTATATAGACTTTAACGATGATGAGATTCCTCCAGAAGGTAGAAGAAGTACTAAGGCACTTCACATCACCACTAAGTGTAATAGTCACACTATGAAAAAAGTTTTCATTGATAATGGCTCTTCAATCATGTTATGCCTATGTCAATATTAGTTAGATTGCCAGTTGACATCTCTTACATAAAAACCAACCAAATGGTAGTACAACTTTCAATAAAGCTTGAAAAATAGTGGTAAGAGAAATTGAGATCCCATTGCAAATTATTTCTTGTACCTTTGATATCAAATTCCAAGTGATGGCTATCTCCTCATCATATAGTGGTCTGTTGAGAAGACCATAGATTCACATGGTAGGTGTTGTGCCATCCTTACTATACCAAAAGGTCGAGTTTATTGTAAATAATTATTTTATGTGTGTATATGGTGAAGATGATTTACTTGTCACTAAGCTAATTACTAGCCCATATGTAGAGACTACAGATAAGGTTAGTGAATGCTCATATAGAGCCTTTGAGCTAGTTAATGTTGCTTATGTGGGTGAAGGATCTAAATTGTATTCTCCTTAATTGTTTGCAACTACTAGAATGGTTGTTATACAAATTATCAAAAAAAGCTAGTGTCTTGGGGTAAGCTTAGAAAAGATCTTTAAAGGATTAAGAAACCATCAACGATAACTAATAACAAAGAAAATTTTGGATTAGGATACAAGCTAACAAGGTTGAATAAGAAAAAGGTGATGGAAGCTAAAAGAGAGCAAATAATGGTTAGCCTTGACGGATGTGAACAAAAGTAAAAAAAGTTGGATATCCCTTACTTTTATGATACTTTCTTATTAGGAAGATTTATCCATCCTAACATGCCAAAAGTTGATGTTGATAAGTTTATAATGAGTATGAAAAACATTTTCACTGACCTTTCTATTTAGATGATAGATAAAGACGTAACTAGGGATCAGAATGAAGATCAATTAGTGTATCCATGTTCTCTAGTATGGGAATTAAAGAACTAGAAAATGATAGTGCTACCAGTTATCCTTGAATCTTCTAAAAAGTAATGTAGCGAATTAAACCCTTAATTATCTACACCATATGGCATTAGGGAAATCTTTTATTTATGGGCTATTTATTATTTATCATGTTAATAAAAGATCAGAAATGATGCATTTTCATTCAATTTCTTCTTTCAATTTCATTTCAACTTCTTCCATACTAATACACTTTGTCAATATACCACTAATTTTACTCATTTTCAAGTTTCCAAGTAATGAAGATAATGATGGTAATAATCCAAGATTTGATTTTGAAAATCCAGTTCAAATTGATGAACTTGATAATAAAGATGACTTGGTTGACTATACCTTACCTCCTAATTTATTAAGATTAATAGAACAAGAAAGATTAGAGGGATTGCTAATATTGGGAGATTTTAAAAACATAAAAGAAATTAAAATTGGCATTTCACTTCCTTCAACTGATAGGCAAAAATTAGAGGGATTACCTTGTGAAAATATAGATGCATTTGCATGGCTAAATCAAGATATGCCAAGGCTTAATACTGAAATTGTAAAGCACATATTACCTTTGAAGCTAGAATGTAAACCACTACAACAAAAGTTGAGTTGTATGAAGCCAAAAATGTTGTTCAAAATTAAGGACATGGTGAAAAAGCAATCTGATGCAAGTTTTTTAAAAATGACCAAATATCCTGAATGGGTGGCTAATATTATTTCAATTTTTGAAAAGGATAGAAAAGTTTGAATGTGTGTTGGCTATCAAGATCTGAATAAGGTAAGCCCAAAAGATAACTTTCCATTACCTTATATTGATACTCTTATTAATAATACTACAAGACATTCCATGTTCTTGTTCATAGATAATTTTTTTGGATACAATCAAATGAAGAAGGCCAAGGTTGGCATGAGAAAAAAAATCACATTTATAACAATTTGGGGCATATTCTACTACAAGGTTATGCCATTTGGGTTGAAAATGCAGGAGTAACATATCAAAAAGCAATGGTAACTCTTTTCATAAAATGATATATAAAGAAATAGAAGTATGTGTGGATGATATGATTGTGAAATCTCATGAAGTAAAGGACTATGTTGTCAATCTCAAAAAACCTATTCAAAAAACTGTGAAAGTTTCAACTTAAGTTGAATCTAGCTAAGTACACTTTTGGTGACAAATCAAAAAAGTTGCTAGGCATTTTGGTTAGGGAAAGAGAAATTGAAGTTGATCCTGACAAAATACTTACCATCTAGAATTTGTCCCCTTCTCACACATAGAAAGAAGTACGAGGATTTTTTGTGAGATTGAATTACATTTCCCATTTTATCTCTCAATTCACTCACAAATGTGATCATATTTTCTAGCTTTTTTGTGTGAATAATCATAATGAGTAGAATGATGAATGCCAAAAAGCTTTTAACAAAGTAAAAGAATACTTGTCAAATCTATTCATGCCAATTCCACTTGTTACAAGAAGGCCATTCATTTTATATTTTACAATATACGATAATTCAATGGAATGCATGTTGGGGCAATAAAACGAAACCAACAAAAAAGGACAAGCTATCTATTGTTTGAGTAAGAAGTTTAATGACTATGAGTCCAAGTATTTATGACTAGAAAAGATGTGTTGTGCACTAGCTTGAACAACTTGTAGAATTAGGCAGTACATTTTATACCATACTACTTGACTCATAGCAAAACTAGATCCTCTCAAGTACATCTACAAGAAGCTGTCATTATCCAAAAGGATTACAAGATGGCAAGTGATGTTTTTTTAGTATGATATAATATATGTAACTCAAGAAACAATTAATAATGCAATAGCTGAGTTCTTGGCAAAAAGTGCTACTATTGATTATCTACCAATAAAGCTTGATTTTCCTAATGATGATCTATTTAATATTTTTCAAGTTGATGAGAAAAAGCCTATTGAAAAGTCATGAAAAATGTACTTTCATGAACTTCAAATGCTTTAACGTATCAAATTGGGGTAGTTATAATATCTCTATAAGGGCATTATTACCCAATCACTGCAAGATTGAATTTCAATTACACAAATAATATTGCTAAGGATGAAGCTTCTGTTATGGGTTTGCAAGCAATAATTGAGAGAAAAATTAAGGTTTTAGAAGTTTTTAGATATCTGCCTTAGTTATCTATCAGTTGTAAGGGGAATAGGAAACAAGGGATTCAAAGTTGGTATAGCATCGTAAGTACATTTCTAATTTGATCAAGCAGTTTAAAGAAATTCAATTTTAACGTTTGCCTAAAGAAGAAAATTAGATTACCGATGCTTTAGCTACTTTGGCTGCTATGATCAAGTTAAATGTCAATACTAAAATTCAACCCATCAAACTAGATGTGAAAGATTCACCAGCATATTAAAAAATTGATGAGAGATCATGGTATCGTGATATCTTGCAATATATTAAGAATAAAAGTTACCCTAAGCATGCATTTGGGAATGATAAATGGATTATTAGAAGGATGGTTATGGGATTCTTCCTTGATGGAAAAATTCTTTACAAAAGAAGCTTAGACCAACTACTTTTGAGATGTATGAATGTTGTTAAAGTGAAGAAAATCTTTGAAGAGGTCATAATGGGATTTGTGGAGCTCATGCTAACGGTCATATGATAGGTAGATAGATTATGAGGGCAAGCTATCATGGTTGACCATAGAAAATTATTACATTGACTATGTAAGAAAATGTCATAAATGTCAAATCTAAGCTAATAAAATTCACACACCGCCAAATCCTTTGCATATTTTGGCACCTCTATAACCATTTTCTATATAGGGCATGGATGTCATTGGACTTATTACTTTGAAAACTTCAAATAGGTATAGGTTCATTTTTGTAGTGATTGACTATTTCACAAAATAGGTGGAGGTTGCATCATACGCTAGTGTGATACAATTAGTAGTCTACAAGTTTATAAAAAAAATCATTTGTAGATATAGACTCCCATAAAAGATCATTTTTTATAATGCTAAGAATCTAAATAGTAAGATGATGTAAGAAATTTGAGCTTAGTTTAAAATTAAGTATCACAATTCGACACCATATCACCCAAAGATGAATGGGGGCAGTGAAGGCTACAAATAAAAATATGAAATGGATTTTGGAAAAAATGACTGTTACTTATAAAGTCTGGCATAACAATTTACCTTTTTCTTTGTATGCTTATAAAACCTCAGTTCATTAGTAAGGCTACCCCATTCTCATTGGTTTATGGGATAGAAGCTGTTTTACCTATTAAAGTTGAGATTCTTTCTTTAAGAATTCTAAGGGAAATTAGATTAAAATAAGCAAAATGGGTTTGAGATCGCTATAAACAACTAAACTTCATTAAGGAGAAGAGGCTTATAGCATTTTGCCATGATCAACTGTATCAAATGAAAGCTTATAATAAAAAGGCTTATCTTTGTCGTTTCTGTCATAACGTCTAGATCCGGGGATCTATCGCTAGATATTGACTTTTAGGGAGTCACCACCAATCTTTTTTATCTAGGTGCGATTGGCCACCTAAAGAATCTGTCCTTTCAGAGAACACCGAAGTTTAAGGGTCCCTAAAAGAATAGGTTCAGGTCTTCTAACTAGAACAGGGTTCGGGAGTTCGATTACGTGTGAGGAAGGTTATGGCACCCTCACAACGCCCATCAAAAGATGGTACCAACTTAAATTTGTGTTATCCAATGAGCCTTAAAATTTTACCGAGTAATTAATTATTGGAAATTATTTTCAATTGACTCTAATACTTTTAGCAAAAAATTGAGAAAATTCTCTCACCTCAAGAGTATGCAAGAAAAACTATTGTTTCACTTACAGAGGCTCCGTCGTTGGATTATTTAACATAAAAAAAAATAAAAAGGAATAAAATAATGATTTTTTTTTTGTGCAGGGAAAATTGATACTTTCAACTTTTCCTCAAAAATTTATTTTTAAGGAAAATTGATACTTTCAACTTTTCCCCAAAAATATTTTTTTGAAAATTTGTTTTTCAGGAAAATTGATACTTTCAACTTTTCCCCAAAAAATATTCTTTTGAAACTTTTATTTTCAAAGAAAATTGATACTTTCAACTTTTTTCAAAAATATTCTTTGGAAACTTTGATTTTTAAGGAAAATTCATACTTTCAACTTTTCCTCAAAAACCCTTTTTTTGAAAATTTTTTTTTTTAGGAAAATTGATACTTTCAACTTTTCCCCAAAAATATTTTTTTTATTTTTATTTAAAGAAAATAAAATAATAAAACAAAATAAAAGTGAAAATAAATAAAAATAAAAAATAAAATAAAATAAAGAAAAGTAAAAAAAAATTAAAAATAAAATAAAGATAAAAAGAATATTAAATAAACCTAATCTAATAAATAAAACAAATAAAAACAAATAAACAAATAAATAAATAAATTCAAAAAAAAAAACCTGGAGCAGCTCGGAGTAGGCTCGGCTCGGCTCGACTCAAGGAAGAGAAAACGGCTCGGAGAAGCGGCTTGAGACCTCAGCTTGGAGAAGCGGCTTGAGACCTCGGCTCGGCTATCGGCTCTGAGGGGGGGACACGAGTGGGTCAGGAAGCAGGTCGACGCTCGGGTCGAGTCAGATCTCGGTAAAACGCGCGGATCCTCTAGGTCACCTAAGGCAAAAACAACATCGTTTTGGGAGGGTATATAAGGCTCTTCCCTCTGTTTTTCGGTAGAAACCTTCTCCCCTCTCTCTCTCTTTTTCTTTTTTCCTCTCGCTTCTCTCTAAAAGATCGAAGAACTCCGGTTGAATGTTCATTGGATTCTGGATTTTTTCGTAGGAATCTGGGTTTTTCGTCGGAAGTTCATCGAAAAGTTGGTCGATTTCTGGGATCCTTCGTCGAAAACTGGGTAGTTCGCCAGAAACTTCAAAGTTGGCCGGAATTGTCACCGAAAAATGCAACTTTCGTCGAAAAATTCAACCAGAATCTGAAATTTTTCCAGAAATTCCCAGAAAAAAATCTCCAAAAAATTTTTGCTAATTCCCAGAACACTTCTAAACCTTTTCTTAGCCTCCAAAAATTTTCTACACGCCTCTTTTTCTCTCAAATCAGTAGCTTTTGCTCACTATTTTTCTGTCCCCCCCGCTTCTGTTCCAGAGAGTCCCTTTTATAGGGATTGATCAGAAGAGTTTCTTATCAATCTCTATTGCTTTTTGGACGAGGATTCAATCTTTGAATCCTAATTGAATCCTCATTTTCGGTAGGATTCTACAACAGGATTCAATCACAGCCTTACAAAATAAAAATCAGATAAAAAAATTTAATAGATAATTAAAAAAATAATAATAAGATAAATCAACAATAATATTATAAGATAAATAAAAAAATAATAATAACAGATAAATAAATATATAATTAGATAAATAAAAATACATATAAAATAAAATGAAAAAGAAAAAAATATATATTAATAAATAGTAATAATAAACAAATAATAACTACACAGGATATAAAGGAAAATATATACATAAAATATAAAATAAAAATACCAAAAATATAAAACAAAATTGGGCTTACCCATTTAGACCAGGCCCAATTGATCCGGGCCTGGACCAAATTGGGTGTCTACAGCTGCCCCTCTTTGCACATTTTCTGTGAAACAGAAATTGCACAAAGACGTAGACACCCAATCAAGACTCAACTCAAAATTTTCATTTTTTTTATTTTTTTTTGTTTTTTTTGTTTTTTTTTTGTTTTTTTGTTTTTTTTACCAAAGCTCGTCTAAGCAGAGGCTCAACGACTTTGAGAAACATAAATGGCTCCTCTAATCAGAGGCTCAATGACTTTGGAAAATAAATTGCTCCTCTAAACAAAGGCACCACAACTTTGAAAAGTAAATTGCTCCTCTAAACAGAGGCACCATGACTTTAGAAAGTAAATTGCTCCTCTAAACAGAGGCACCACGACTTTGGAAAAGTAAATTGCTCCTCTAAACAGAGGCACCACGACTTTGGAAAAGTAAATTACTCATTTAAACAGAGGCACCACGACTTTGAAAAGTAAATTACTCCTCTAAACAGAGGCACCACGACTTTTGAAAGTAAATTGCTCCTTGACAATCATGTCCAAAAGACATCCTATTTCAAGGATTAAGAACTTACCTGACAAGCCTTTTTTTTTCAATTTTGAAAATGTCTTCACATCTATCTTCTCTATGTGAGATCTTGGAACACCCCTGCTTCTTGAATTTATACACTATACTTTCCTGAAAGTAGTGTATGCTATGCAATGCATATGAATTTCAATGAATGCTATGCAAATGTTGGCCAATTAATTCCTATTCAATGTATGGTACTCAAGTTTCTCAAGCTTTTTTTTTCTTGGGCGTCAAGCCTTTTGATTCTTCAAAGATTCAATTACACTGCTCTCTTAAGATCGAACCAGTGTAGCTCTCAATTGTCTTTTTCACTCACATTCTTCCTGTAAGAAATCTCTTCCCAAATTCAATGTCCTAATCATTTAATTCATCAAATTATGTGCATGTACTATTCAAGCGACAATGCCACCATGATGCATGTAATGCGAATGTCAATAATGTCATGAAATCCTAAATAATTGTGGAATATAATCCTCAAGACCCTACCATCTCACATTCTCCCTTGTTCAATTTCTCAATACTTTGGAATAAGTTTCATCAATCGATCATCACTTGACCATCATTCAATGGACTTCTCAGCATTAATAAATATCAAAACAAGTTTCATCCACCATTACTGGGTCATTACTCATAGGTGTTTAACCATTCCAAAACAAACTTTGTCCACTGATTGTTTTCATCATTCAATCACAACTTGCAAGTCATATCGACCAATTCATCCTTGTACTCATCACTTGGTTATACCGTTTTTCAAGATTTGCCCCATCATATTCTCCATTTGGTCACATCATATATCCTTCCAAATCATCTCTTTTAGGTTTCTACCATTTTTTCATTTTGTTACCACCATCATCTTAGATTTCTTTTCAAATGAATGCAAGACTCTTTTAAGCACATATTCATTCATTCATTATCATTTTAAATCTTGACAAATATAATGCAATCAAGCATTTTCTCAATTCATTCTAGGGGTGTAACAATAAGATAACACAAGGTGAATTATGGTAAAGATAATCAATGAAGAACTATTTTAGTACAAAACAAATGGGAAAGGAAATAAATTGGATACATGTCATAGGGATGAATGGTATATCCAAATAATAAATATTCAGACAATTCTCAACATTAATCTAGGATTCTTTTTCAAAAACTCATTCCATTTACTGTTGAAATCATCTTGACTTGGCAAACTTTACCCCAATCTTTGAGAGATCTTCAGATGTCTTTGATCTTTCATTCATGCGAGCCATTTGACCTGGATCTTTTTTTTCTACCAAAATCACCCTTTCAGGTTTTCAATTTGAATCTCTTTTTTCATTTTCTCATTTTTTTCCTTCTTTCTTTTTTTTTTTTTCCTTTTTTTCTCTTTTTTTTCATCATTTTTTTTTTCTCATTTTTCATCCATTGTTGATATCTTTCATACATCAAACTTTAGAGCAATGTAGCATGATTCCATTGCTTCATCATGAGCATACCTTTGCTTAACATGTGATCATTCAAGTTGAGTATTCACACTTGATCCAAATGGACTTTTCAAGGTTGTAATGTAGGCCAAGGTGAAGGGTCATAAAAAAATGGATATAATAGGCTCGAAACATGTATTAAAAAGGTTCAAAACCAAAGGATCATTTGATACAACTTGACATTTTTCCCCACATCGTTTCACTACTTTTTCTTTCCTCACATAAAGGATTCTCATTACTTTACCCCAAGTCATGTGTGGCATTTTTTTCTTTTTCTTTTTTTTTTTATTTTTGAGACCTTTTGTGATTTTTTCAAAAATTATCCCCCAGTGTAGAAGGTGATCCTTGGTTGGGGTTCCTCCGAAAAATAAATCATAATAGGCTCAAAGGGGTAACAATAAATGATTTTTCGAATGGTAAAAGAAAGATGACCATTTTTCATCTCAATTGTGAATACTTGTCTTGAACATCATCTATTGAATAAAGCTCATGATCCTGTATAAAAGATTACATATCTTCAAGATATATCTCTTTCACCTCTGGTAATGGCTTACCTTTTTTTTTTTTTGCTCAAATCATCTCCTCATAATAATGTGGATGAGTTCTCAAAATTAAATCTCAGAATTATTGTTATCATTGTCTAAATATTCATCATCTGAAATTTAAGAATGAGAGTATAAAGTTATGAAAGGTAACAGAACAGGGAGTAATGGTCAAATGAAAGAAAAAAATGTAATGAAATGCATTAACTTGCCTTTATTAAGATGATAACAAGTGAAGTCATATTGCAAAAAAGAAATCTAACATTACTCAAAAAAAAATCTTAAAATGACAAAAAAAACCTTCAACCAACCTTATCTCCATTCTTAAAAATTATCCCCCTATGCGATCAGGTGAAGAATCTCTATTGACATCTTGTCCCTCAATTCATTGTGACTCTCTGGACCCTTTCTGTTCTTGACTTTCACTCAGAACGCTAACATTAGGTGTTGTTGCTTTCCCTTGATCAAAACTTACCATTTCATCATTGATCAACCGTTGCACCTTATGCTTTAAAGCAGTACAATTTTTAGTAGAATGACCAGTAATTTCATAGTGGTAGTCGCAGTAGGCTGTAGGATCATACCACTTTGGATAGGGTGGTTTAAGCGGCTCCACATGGCTAGGGGTAATCAAATGGCTATTATAGAATTCTTGATATAACTCTGTATAAGTCATAAGGATTGGATCAAATACAGGTTTTTCTCGAGTAGTCTGTTGTTCTCGTGAACCACTTGCTGGGTTAATAGGGCAAATTTGAGTTCTTACAGGAGCTTGAATGTTAAGGCCATATGTAAGATCTTGAGGGCTAAAAATTGATCGGTATGTGGATGAATAAGGTGGTTTTGGAGCTAGCTAGTATGGGTAGGATGAGGTATTATTCACAACAGGATAGTATGGAGAGTAACCTTGGGATGGATAGGATTGATAACCCCTGAATTGTTGTTTATCAAAGCTCACAGCTTAAGCTTCAGCTTCTTTCTTTTCTGATGCCTTCTTGGTTTCTCCTCCTTTCAACTTGCCATTTTTTATGGCACTTTCAATAATTTCTCCAGAGATTACCATGTCAGCGAAATTCTTTGTTGCATTCCCTATCATCTTTTCATAATAGGGAGACTTCAAAGTGCTGACAAATAACACTGTAGTTTTTTTCTCAGTCAAAGGAGGTTGTACTTGAGAAGCAATATCCCTTCACCTCTGGGCATACTCTTTAAAAGACTCGTTTGCCTTTTTCTCCAGATTTTGTAAAGACAAACGATCAGGGGCCAAATCAATAATATGTCGATACCGATCGATAAAGTCATGTGTCATATCGCTCCAAGAACGAATGCGGGTTCTGTCCAGCTGAACATACCACCTGGCCGCTGAGGCTGTAAGGTTATCCTGAAAGACATGCATCAAGAGTTTTTCATCATGAGTATGAGCTGCCATCTTCTGGTAATACATTGTGATGTGAGTTTTGGGGTACTTTGTACCATCATATTTTTCAAATTTTGGTACTTTAAACTTATGAGGAATAACCACATCAGAGACTAGGCAGAGCCCAGCAGCATCAACTGACCCATAAAAGCTAAATCCTTCCACAGCCCGTAACCTTTGCTCTAGCATACTAATCTTAGAGCTTTCCTGAACTTTCACTCTTATCTTTTCTTTCTCTTTCTTTTTTAAATCATCTAGATCAGGAATTGGTTTTGTTGTCTTTTCAGTGAAGATAAAATTTACATAGCTATTATACTGTCCTGGGTTGGAAGCTGATGGCATTCCAGGATATGTTGGATATGTGAAGTGTTGTGACGGGACCTCTTGAGCAGACCAGGCTTGAGGTGGGCCAAAGCCTGGAAGATATAAAAGGTTAACCACTTCTTGTAGCGGGGGAACTTGTTGGCTTGTATCTTCTTCAACCTTTTTTCCCTTATTCAACTTATTAAGAGCCTCCAGAATCTTGCTCAGCTCACTTTCAATCTTTTCCTGTGCTTTTTCTATCTTTTCAAATCTATGAGAATTTTTCTGCTCTATTTGTCTTGCTCTGGATCTTATGTTGTATCGATGGGCATGGTTCTCGCTAGATGGAACTATCCTTGAACCTTGAGTACCATACTTATGATTAGAAATGTTATGCTATGCTTTATGCATGATACTTTGATGCACGAATGAAATGTACATTTTTCTGAATGAAATCTAGTATGAAATGAATGCAAATGATTTTGTTAAAACATGATCATGAAATAATGCAGATGCATACAATCAGACAAACAACATAGTTAGTTTCATGGATGAAATGAAAGTGATGCTGATGCATAATGTTACATATGATAATGAAAATGATACACAAAGTTAAACAATTAAAATGATTAGATAAACACCCTTTTTGTGTCTTAATTTCAGGGTATATCTATCATTAGGTAGAAAGGGCTCTATCCTAGGTTTAGACACTCTTAAGGTTCACTATATGTGGTTTTAAGGTCAAAGTCTAAAAGTCCTCAAATTGTTCCTTACATCCTTGTCCATCACAGACTAGTAAGGTACCCTAATCCTCACCCATTACAGGCTACAAGTGGAAAATGTTCAATTTAAGTGGGAGTATTTCGCTAGTCACTGCGGAGGCATTAGACCTCACGAAAGCAATAGGTACTTTACTCCCTCCTAAAAGGACGAAGCTCGGGTGTAAAGCTCATGTTATGCACATGTATATGAATGACATAATTAACAAGGTAAATAAACATGAATGAATAATAACACATATATGCAATAAGGTTCAATTTTATTAGGCTTTTGGATAACACAAATTATTTGCTGGCCTGACTCTCAAATTCTCCAGTGGAGTCGTCAAGCTGTCATAATATCTAGATCCGGGGATCTATCGTTAGACATTGACTTTTAGGGAGTCGCCATCAATTTTTTTTATCTAGGTGCGATTGGTCACCTAAAGAATCTGTCCTTTTAGAGAACACCTAAGTTCAAGGGTCCCTAAAAGAATAGGTTCAGGTCTTCTAACCAAAACAGGGTTCGGGAGTTCGGTTACATGTGAGGAAGGTTATAGCATCTTCACAACACCCATCAAAAGATGGTACCAGCTTAAATTTGTGTTATCCAATGAGCCTTAAAATTTTACCGAGTAATTAATTATTGGAAATTATTCTCAATTGACTCTAATACTTTTAGCAAAAAATTGAGAAAATTTCCTCACCTCTAGATTATGCAAGAAAAACTATTGTTTCACTTGCAGAGGCTTCGTCGTCGGATTATTTAACATAAAAAAAATAAAAAGGAATAAAAGAATGATTGTTTTTTTTTTTGTGCAGGGAAAATTGATACTTTCAACTTTTCCTCAAAAGTTGATTTTTTGAAAATTTATTTTTAAGGAAAATTGATACTTTCAACTTTTCCTCAAAAACCCTTTTTTTGAAAATTTATTTTTAAGAAAAATTGATACTTTTAACTTTTACCAAAAAATATTCTTTGGAAACTTTGATTTTCAAGAAAAATTAATACTTTCAACTTTTCCTCAAAAACTTTTTTTTTTGAAAATTTATTTTTAAGAAAAATTGATACTTTCAACTTTTCCCCAAAAATATATATTTTTTATTTTTATTTAAAGAAAATAGAATAATAAAACAAAATAAAAGTGAAAATAAATAAAAATAAAATAAAATAAAATAAAAAAAAGTAAAACAAAAATAAAAATAAAATAAAGATAAAAAGAATATTAAATAAACTTAATCTAATAAATAAAATAAATAAATAAATAAAACAAATAAACAAATAAATAAATAAATTCAAAAAAAAAAAAACCTGGAACGACTCGGAGTACGGCTTGGCTCAAGGAAGAGAAAACGGCTCGGAGAAGTAGCTTGGGACCTCGGCTCGAAAAGGAGAGACAGGCGCGGGTCAGGAAGTGGGTCGATGCTCGGGTCGGATCTTGATAAAACGAACGCATCCTCTAGGTCAGTTAAGGCAAAAACGACATCGTTTTCGAAGGGTATATAAGGCTCTTTTCTCTGTTTTTCGACAAAAACCTTCTTCCCTCTCTCTCTCTTCTCTCTAAAAGGTCGAAGAACTCCGGTTGAATGCTCACCGGATTCTAGATTTTTTCGTCAGAATCTGAGTTTTTCGCCTGAAGTTCACTGAAAAGTTGGTTGATTTCTGGGATCTTTCGTCAAAAACTGGGCAGCTCACCGAAAACTTCAAAGTTGGCCAAAATCGTCGTCGAAAAATGTAACTTTCATCGAAAAATTCAACCGGAATCTGAAATTTTTCCAGAAATTCCCAGAAAAAAATCTCCAAAAATCGCTAAAAAATTTCTGTTAATTCCCAGAACACTTCTAAACCTTTTCTTAGCCTTCAAAAATTTTTTACACTCCCCTTTTCTCTTAAATCAGTAGCTTTTACTCACTGTTTTTTTTGTCCCCCTGCTTCTGTTCCAGAGAGTCCCTTTTATAGGGATTGATCAGAAGAGTTTCTGATCAATCCCTATTCCTTTTTGGACGGGGATTCAATCTTTGAATCCAATGAGAATTCTGATTGAATCCTCATTTTCGGTAGGATTCTACAACAGGATTCAATCACAGCCTTCCAAAACAAAAATCAGATAAAAAAAATTTAATAGATAATTAGAAAAATAATAATAAGATAAATTAATTATAATATTATAAGATAAATAAAAAATAATAATAACAGATAAATAAATATATAATTAGATAAATAAAAATACATATAAAATAAAATAAAAAAGGAAAAATAAAATAAAATATATATATTAATAAATAGTAATAATAAACAAATAATAAATACACAGGATATAAAGAAAAATATATACATAAAATATAAAATAAAAATAACAAAAATATAAAACAAAATTGGGCTTACCCATTTGGACCAGGCCCAATTGATCCGGGCCTGGACCAAATTGGGTGTCTACAGTTTCTAAGAAAGAGAGTTAGTTTTGAAGAGGATTCTTCCAAGTTAGCATGATAATAGAAAAAAGTGGACATTGAATTGGGAAAGTCCATATATGGTGAAAAAAGCCTTTTTATAAGGGACATTGATCTTAGTAGAAATGGATTGTGATAATATGCCTCACTTGATAAATTTCGATACTATGAAGAAGTATTTTACAAGTAAAAGAAAAAAAATTAAAAAAAAAATGAAAAGGTGGATTCAAATTAAAAACTTGAAAAAGGCAATTTTAGTTAAAAAAAAGATGTC
Organism: Durio zibethinus; assembly: GCF_047325235.1. Lineage (NCBI taxonomy): Eukaryota > Viridiplantae > Streptophyta > Magnoliopsida > Malvales > Malvaceae > Durio > Durio zibethinus. The sequence continues at coordinate 10,311,956 of NC_143180.1, read as the reverse complement.
TAAGTTGAAAACTTGAAAGGACACTTTAGATATGGGAAAAATTGTCGCATCATTTGGGAATCTCAAAATACAAGGGCAATGGTGGTTTAATGGCTCCAAATGATTAAGAACATTAATTGGATAGGCTTTTGAAAGAGAATCCTAGATTTATTTGTTTATGGGTATTGATTTTTTTAAGGAACTATGTTCAAACATTTACCTTTGTAACTTGATTGCCTTGTTTCTATCCATTGCCAGATTTGTTATCATTTCTTTCAATAAGAAGCATTTTTTTTATTTAATTTCCACATACTTTTCTTTTCTTATCCTTTATTGATTAGAAGAAATGGATAATGGCATTACGTTGGTCATTAAATTAACATGATAATGAATAAATGAATGATAACTTGGAAGATCTCTGCATTACTTTGAAATGATGATAGAGACAAAGGTAGAGGAAAATTGAAATAAAGTAAAGGCCTAATAAGACATTGACACTTAACACTATTTTGGCTTTTGGAAAAATAATAATATAAATGATGAGATTAGATGATTAGATTAACTAGAGATCATAGGGCAGTTATGATTGCCTAAAAGGTGAAAAAGAAAGAATTAGAAGTTAAAAGGCATAGAAAAGATCTAGAGAACCTTTTTACCACAATTAGAGTTACATTCATAAGCATTACATTTATGGCATTTATTTGATAAGGAGTTATGATCTTGGATCTTGAGTGAAGATTAATGAAAATTTGAAATGTTTTTACTTGATGATAAGTTTTTCAAAAAAAGATATTAAAAATCATTGGTGGAGAATACATTTCAGAGATAAGGTTTTGATTCCTGATGGAGAAAATTTCTGAAAGAATGAATAAGGAATTGAATCTCGATTGAGGAAAAATTTTTGCAAAGATAAGACATTTTGATGAGATTTTGATCCTCGTAAGAGGAAAATCTTATGAGGATGAATTTCGATCTTCAATTAAGGAAAAGTTTAAAGAGATATGATTTTAACCTTCGAATGAAGGAAATGATTTCAAGAAAAGATGGTAAATCTTGGTTAAGGAGCCTTTTACATTTTTTAAAAGTTGTTAAGCCTCTAATGAAATGAGCTTTTTAAAATTTTCAAAGTTGTTAAGCCAAGCTTTTTAACTTTTTTAAAGTTATTAAGCCTTTGATGAAAGGAAATTCTTAAAATTTCCTAAGTTGTTGAACCTCTAATGAGATGAGCTTTTTAAATTTTTTAAAGTTGTTGAGCATCTGATTAGAGAAACCTTTTAAAATTTTCAAAGTTATTAACACTCTAATTAGAGCAACCTTTTAAATTTTTCAAAGTTGTTGAGCATCTACTAAGAGAGGCCTTCTAAATCTTTTAAAGCTATTAAGACTATGGTTAGAGGAACATTTTAAATTTTCAAACAAGTTGACCTTTCAAAAGAATTTGTAGATTAGGATTGAAAAATTAAGATTGCCTATGTCTTTGCACAATTAATATTTCATAGAAAGTGCATAGAGAGGGGCAATGTAGACACCTCATTTAGTCTAAAGTTAATTTGTGTTTTAAGATTAAATTTTTGTAGGTTAGATTATTTTATTTTCTATTTTATTTTTTGGGCAATTTGATTCTTATTCATTTTAAAAAAAAAAAAAAAAAAGAGTTTGATTGAAACTACAAAAAGGAAAAGGTTGGGTTTGAATGAAATTGAAGTTGGAATTGTCTTAGGGATTAAGAAAACCTTGTGTTCCAATCAAATTTTCAGTAGAATTAAAAAATATTTTTTGGTTTATTTTGGAGAAAAATTTGAATAAGGGTTGAAGTAAAACTTTTAAAACCAAATTGTGGTAGGAGAAATTTGTTGGAGTTCTTGTTTTAGTGGACTTAGGATTAATTCCTTATTTAAACAAATGCAATCAACAATCAAGCACAAGAAATTAACCATTGGCAAAAAAAAAAAAGGAGTAAATATTAGGATCAATTGTAATTGAAAGGATTTAGATTTAGGAAACAAAAAAGGGGAAGAAGAAATCACAATATGGGTTTTTCTATGATTTGTTTTGAAATTTTTGGAATTTGTTGGGTTTATTTGAAGTATTTGATCAATTTTCCAACAAAGTTGAATTTTTTATTGAATTTTTTGACATGGTTTGAAGACTCTTATGCCAATTTCTAGGTTTTAAAAAGAGATCAAAGAGAATGAGGGAAGCGAGAGAAATGGGAAAGGTAAAAGTGAAAACAAAAACAATTTTTAGGCTAAAATGCTTCCTTTAAATTTTGTATTTGATTTTTGTATTTTATTATTATTAATTTGACTATGTATATTATTATGCATTTTATTCATATGCATCTTTTTTTCATAAACTATTTAATAAATCTGATAACAGAGCCTCTTTTAGGAAATGGGCATGTTACTTAAATACTCTTACAGTGAGAAATATTTTTAAGGAGTCGACCAAAGTGTTGGAGAAAACTTATAAATATTTTTAATATTAAAATATTAAAATTAACAAAAATAATAAATAATAAGAATAAATTAAGACATGTTAATTAAGGTTAAAAATATAATTTAAGATCAACTGATATAAGTCTGTAAGCATTGTAAGGGTGGTATAACTTTTCTTACATTTAAATGTTACGTTTTGCTTTTGGCCAATCATTTGTGTCATTGACATTTTTACCATTCCCTCCTATCTAAATTACTATTTATAGTACAAGTTAAACATTAATAAATCTATGAAATTATGCAAAACAAGTGCGTAAATCAATATCTATTTGAGTAACAAAATTAAGCAGCAGAAAAATAATTAACCTGAGCCTATTTAGTCACATACAACCATATCAACTGAATAAATCAGAGCAAAACAAACATGCTAAACATGACTTTGTAGGTTCCCAATGAATAACATTAATTACACGCATGGCAGAAAGTCTACAAAAGAAGAAAACATAAAGGAGAAAATTCCAGTATAAAATCCATATCACAAAATAAAGTGCTTGCTCAAAATAGGTAGTTCATGGAATTAAGCTTTTTTTTCCCAAAAAGCTTGCGGTACAGTAATTACAACATATTAATTCTCAAAATTTTTACAACATATTAGTAATGAGTTTTTGTAAGATAGATTAAATTTTTTTTTTAAATCTCGTGTTTTTCATTTCTCCACTTCTTCTAAATTGTTTTCATTGGAAATAATGAAACATCTTTTTTTTTCTCTAATTTTGACTTATTTTTATTTTCTAAAAAATATTTTTTACTTTTAAATCAATCACAATTTCTAACATATTTTCTATTTTATGTGAAAATGAAATTGAAAAAACACTATATTTTCATAATCCAAACACATCCTTATTTTCTCTCAATTTTCAATTTCTCACCTTACCAATTGCTCTCCTTTTCTCTAAAACCACCCATATGATAGTTGTTAATTTTGTTTTAATTTTGTAATTTTAGGATATAGGTGACTTTTTTTTTTTTCTGGCTTAAGGTTAAGGCTTTCATAGTTGCCGCTTTGTCATAGATCACAAAAACCTCTTTGTTCTATCTCTCCAATTTTTTTTTAAAGTTTCTCACTTCTTTTGGTTAAAAAATAAGTGAAGAGCCAATTGTTGCACAATTGTTACACAAAATGTGGTGCAAAAGTGGAGTCCTCAATAAATAGAGCCGATTTCAAAGCTTACTTTTATCTATAGTTAGATACTAATTGAAAATTTTTTAACAATTTTTTATAATTGATGATACCATAGATAATTTTTCAGTTTTGCATATATTAAATATATACATTAATTAAAAAAATAAATAATTAACAAATTAATGTAAAAAATCAAATTAAATGCATGCATTTGAAACTAAAAAACTCATGGTTCTAAAACTGCTCATCACTAAAGTTTTCCATGAACTAACACCTGTCTAGAATTTTTGAGAATCTCCCCAGAGTCCAAGCTCTGTGGGAGGAGTTAAGTTCTAGTTGTCTACGTAAGTTTCATCCTCCAGGATCTCTTCTTTAACTGGTCCTTAGGGAATAGGTTGATCTCGAATAACCAATGGCACTCTTGGATTTTTAGTTAAGATGGTACAAGATTTGGAGAAAATCTGGGGTAGTCTTACCCTTACAGAAGAGGAATAGGAAAGTGTGGATATTGGATTGGGACAATAACCAAAAGCTAAAGAGGAAGACAATTGGTTATTAGGCAGACTTCTCACTGAATGGCTGTTCAATAGGGAGGCGATAATAGGTACTTTGAAGGTGATATGGAGGGTGGTTAAAGAGGTGCATATTAATGTGTTAGATGCAAACCTATTTCTTATCAAGTTTGGCACAAAGAAAGATAAAATGAGAGTGATGAACAGAGCATCATGGTCCTTTGATAATCACCTCTTACTGCTTAGGGAGAATGATGGCAACCTGAGGGCTTTGGACTACATCTTCAATAAGGTAATTTTCTGGATCAGGTTTCATGGGCTTCCATTGAAATGGATTAATATGGAGATAGCAAAGTGCATAAGAAAGAAGATTGGGAGACTGATAGAGATTGATTCAAGCAAAGACTATTCAAGATGGGGTAGCTTTCTACAGTAGATCAGGCTGGAGATTGACATAAACAAACCACTGGGGAGATTTATATCTTTGAGAGCGAAGGGCAGAACTACAAAGTTAAGAGGGAGTCTAAAATACGAGATTGCCAGCCTTTTACCATGATTGCGGTTTGATAGGACACACAAATTCAGGTTGTAACAAGGGGGATGAGGAATGTATAGAATCTGTAAACGATAAATAATACGTAGATTGGTTGCCGGAGTCACTTGTAAAAAAAGGGGGTTCGATACTACAGTGAAAACCCTTCAAAATTTAGGAAGCAAAGCATGCGTGAAACTTGGAGTAAAGGTAATAGTCAAACACAAGTCAGTACGGATTGAGAAGTAAGCAAGGTGATGGTGGCCGGAAGCACAGATAATGGCGGAGCAGTGCGAAGAGTTCAGGAGCGCGAAGAAAGGCAGCACATAATGAGTTCTCTGGCGAACATTTCAATAACAAAAGGGATAAGCGAAACTTTCGATAATTTGGATAAAGATAAGGGGGAAAGAAATCATACTGTTATAGACGAAATATCTTCTACGGGATTAAAGACGAGATTAAAAAAGATGGGAATGGCTAAAAAAGATACAAAAATAACTCTTAATATGGTGAGCAGTACAAGCCATATTGACTACGTGCGGATGGTGAGTACGGCCGACAAATCTGCTGCTGTGGAAAAAAAAAAGATGAGTGGTGTGTAAAAACAGGTAGGACTTCAGCACACAAGTGGAGTCCCAAAGACATCACCATCGAAGGAAAATTCTCTAGAACCTAAAGCTCAAGGGACAGAAGCTAGATGTAGGTGGACAAAACAAGTTCAAGCAGAAAAAAGGAACTTAGTAATGTAACCACCAACCTGGGAAAGAGAAAGAATGCTAAAGGGGATGTTGCACCATGTTCAAAGATAGTAACCATCGAGTTTCAAGTGAGAAGTTGTAGGAATGATGTAACTACTCAAACGACGAGAGCTGAAAGCTAGCACCGTCGGGACCAATGAAGTGCTTAGCTTGGAACTGCAGTGGGCTTGGGAACCCACGAGCAGTGCGGGCGCTACAGCAACTGGTGATGAATAAAGAGCCCCATGTAGTTTTTCTTAGCGAAACGAAACTACATGTAATTAAGTTAGACAGGATAAAGAAAAAGTGTAGGATGGATTCATGGTTTAGAGTTAGTTCAGAAGGTGCAAGTGGTGGGCTAGTGATGTTATGGAAAGAAAAGATAAAGCTCTAGTTACTCAATTTTTCGAAGAACCATATTAATATGGTTGTTGATGAAAGAACAACGATGAGAGCATGGAGGCTAAAAGGGGTTTATGGGAAGTCAAAAATGCGCAAGAAAAGGAATAGTGGGATCTGCTATGAAATATGGCGACACAGGCCTCAAGACATTGGCTTTACATTGGTGACTTCAAGGAGATATTATGGACTTAAGAAAAGTTCAGGCATTGCTTTAAACGGAAGAGTTAGATGGAAGCTTTTCAGGGAGATTTGGTTGATGCTGGCTTTTAAGACCTTGGTTTCAACAAAGCATGGTACACCTAGGAAAGGGAAATAAGAGCAGTGAGAATATTAGGGAAAGACTTGACAGAGGAGTAGCAAACCAAAGCTAGTGGGAACTATTTTCGTTAGACTCGGTTTGTCTCTTTACAACGCTGATTTCAGATCACAGCTTGATTTTACTCAATACTGAAGGTAAACAAAATGTAAGAAGAAGGAAAATAAACCAAAAGAGAACAGCATGGAATGAAAATACAAGTGATCAGCTTGTAAATAAGCTAGGAAGCACGAATGAAACGTTATTACAATGGCATTTAGGAGCACACGAAGTAAGATTGAGGAACTGAAAAAATAGCTCGATCATGTTAAAAGGCTCCTGTCGAGCCAAGAATTTGGGAAAATGCATAATAATAAGAGGAGAGCTAAACTTAGTATTAGAACAAGAAGAAAATTTTGAGCCTAAAGGTCTCGTGTTGATTGGTTTCAAGAAGGGTATAGGAACACATCATTTTTCCATACTAAGGTAAACCAGAGTGAAAGGACTAATACTATTAGAGGTTTCGAGGGGGATAATGGGATTTGGTATAACAATGAAGATAAGATTCGAAGCATTGATATTTGTTACTTTAGACAACTTTTCCAAACTCAAGGATCAATCACACTGAAGAAATTTTAGAGGCTATTGAAAGATGAGTATCATATAACATGAACGAACACCTATTTACAGAACTCAAAGTTAATGAGGTTTTGATAGCCTTCAAACAAATGCATCCTATTAAATCTCTAGGTTTTAATTGTATGCTTGTGTTGATCTATCAAAAATTCTGGCATATAGTAGGCAGTGATGTGATTAAATTTTGTTTATTTTTTCTGAATGGGGAAAAGGAACTAGATGAGGTTAATCATACTAATATTGTTTTCACACCTATGATTAAAGACTCAAAAAGCATTACTTAATTTAGACCCATCACCTATGTAATGTCCTCGACAAGTTAATTGCTAAAGTCTTAGCAAACAAGCTTAAATTATTTCTTCATTTCTGCATCATTGAAATCCAAAGTGCATTTGTACCAGTAGGCTTATAACAAATAACATAATTGTTGCGAACTACTAAACTCTTTAAGAAATAGAATATTGGGGTGGATGGTTTGTTTGCTTTAAAATTGGATATGAGTAAAGTTTATGATAGAGTTGAGTGGCCTTTTTTTTAGTTCAATTATAGAACGATTAGGCTTTAGCCTAAAATGGATTTCACTTATCATGTGATGCAAAAAATCTATCTCTTACTTTATTAATACCAATGGTTGTACTATTAATAAATTTTATCCTAAAAGAGGTTTGAGACAATGAGATCTGTTGTCCCCATATTTGTTTTTGTTATACAGCAAAGGTCTATGAACGTAGCTAGATAAAGCTAAAAGAGACAAACAAATTAAAGGAGCACAAGATAGTTGGAATAGTCCTAGTCACTCACTTATTTTTCACAGATGACAGCCTATTTTTTTCCAAGGCAAACAAGAGGAAAGGCTAGAAGATGAGACATATGCTACAACGATATAAAAAAGGTTAAGGACAGAAAATAAATTTTGACAAATCAATTTTGTATTTCAGTAATAACACAAACAGCCAGCAAAGAGAGGAGTTGAAGAAAATGTCAGGGGTCCAAGCTATTGCAAATCCAAAAATAACTTGGGCTGCATACGATGGTGGGATGAGAGCGAGCTAAGGCTTTCAAGGACATCAAAGAGAGAATAAAAGCCATGTTGCATGGTTAAGTAATAAATGTCTGTCACAAGGAGAAAATGAGGTGTTATTAAAGTAGTTCTTTAAATAATTCCATCATATGTAGTGAACCAGTTTATGCTACTAATATGTAATGACACCAATAGTATTATTGGCAAATACTGGTGGAAACAAGGCAAAGAAGAAAGAAAGATGCACTAGTTTAAATGGCAGACAATGTGCTTACCAAAAGCAAAATGAGGGCTCAGATTTAAAGAAATAGAAAAATTTAACAAAGCTTTACTAAGCAAGTAATGATGAAAACTAATCTCAAAGAGTGATACGTTAGCCCATCAGATTCTTAAGGCAAAGTATTTTTCACATTATTCTTTTATGGAAGCTCGCATCAAACACAATCCATCACAAATCTGGTAAAGCATATGATGAGCTCAATCGATATTAGAGAAAAGGGTGCAATAGAGGTGGGAAATGGCCAAAACATAAATATTTAAAAGGATAGATGGATCCCAACTTTGAGTCCTTTATCGTCCAATCAAACAAATTAACCTTGGATAAGGATAGCAAAGTTAGTGACCTTATAGACCCTGTCACAAAACAATGATGCAAGGAGTTTATTTATGACAACTTTACATAAAGAAAGGCATCGATTGTTTATGCTTTACTGATTAGTAAGCTAGACACCTTTGATGTAGTGGTATGGCATTATGATAATAAAAGAATTTACTCAATGAAAAGTGGATACATGCTATTGTTTGAAAAGAAGAAGATGTTGAGCTTATGGAGATATCAAATGATTGTAACAAGTTCATACGGTGAAGAATATAGAAGGCAAAGGTTCCTAATAAGGTGAAAATTATGACTTGGCAAGCTCTTCATGGAATTCTCCCAATAATGAAAAATTTGTATTGAAAAGAGGTGGATGTAGACAAAACTTGCTTCAAGTGCAAATGTGGTAAAGAAATGATTTACCATGTAATCAAAGGTTGTGTGTATGTAAGCAACATGTGGAGATCAGTCATACCTAAGCTAGTGACAAATCAACCTAATGTAGATATGACTAACTAGTTAAGAAGTGCATTTGTCTCTTTTAGCAAAGAGAAACTATCCTTGTTCATGACTACTAAGTGGGCTATATGGGGAGAAAGAAACATGTACTCTATGAAAAGAAGGCAAGAAATCTACATAAGACAAAAAGTTTTGCTAAAAAGTACTTGCATGAGTTTCAATCAACCTAGATTAATTATAGCACTAAAATATTGGTTCCATAAATTTGGGAAAGCCTAGTGCTAGATGATTGCACTTGAATTTTAACTTTTTCATACTCATTTTTACTGCAATTTTACTTATATTTTGGCTTATTTGTTGGTATTTTTGGCAAAATTGCTCCTAAATACAAATAAATCTCATGTATATGTATAAATAATGGAATGGAAGAATTTTGGATATTTTAAATACAATTTGGATGAATTTTTAGTGCAATTTATGCAAATGGCCTAAACTAGTGTCAATAGGCAACATTGACAAAGAAGGAGTTTTTTTTTTTTTTGCATAATTTTTAGTATTATTTTCATAGTTTTTTTTTTTTTTTAGTAAAAGCTATGATAAATATATTCATAAAATGTTTGAAATCTTTGCAAAAAAAAAATACGAAAGTGCAAGGAATGTGGATGAATGGATGTGTATAAGTGAGCACAAAAATTGCAAGGTGTCAACTGGGATCAAAAACACCAAAAAAAAAAATGGTTGATGTGGCATTTTAAAAGGCTTTTATTGGTCCTTATTTTGATTTCTTAAATCATCAATTCCAAATGAAAGAACAATTTGCAAGTCTATTAAAAAGAAACAACCAAGCAACAATACGCAAGCCTTAAACGCAGTAGAGAGAAAAAAGCTCTAGAAATGCCTAGCCAACAGAAGATTTTTCTAGAAATTTTTAAAGTCTTAGGCTCCTCCCCTCTGCCAATAAATGGGGGGGAAGGGCTAGCCATTTAAGCAGAATTAGTTTAAGTTTAGATTTTTTCTTTTCTATTTTCTGCATTTACATTTCTAGTTCTTTACTTTTTCTTAGTTTCCAAACACTCTTTTTCTAGTATTTTTCATTGAATTTCACTGCTAATTTACCATTTGTAAGTTTTTTCCAATGATTTTTAAGAATTTTAGCTTAAAAACATTTGCAATTGTTTTTAAGCTCTTTAACTTGTTTTCTCAATGATATGCAAACAAGTTTTGAACCTATCTTTTCTGACATAGTTGTAGTTTTTAGACCAAAACTTTATCAAATCTGCATTGTTTTTGTTCAAGGGCTTTTTTAAAGTTTCCTAATCCAAAAAGCTACAACATAGTTAAAAGCCAGCTTCAAATTCACACACATCAATTTAGATCAAAATTGGAAGTCATGAATGGATGTAGGTGACAGTGTAGGCCAGACGTGAAGAATTGACTTTGGCGTGGATCTTCTCTCATCTTTGGCACTTTGTTTGGTTTTTTTTCACTTTAGATCTTTAGTTCTATTAGTTACTTTGCTTATAGTCATTTTATGCAACTTATTTCATATTTTTAATTGCTATTTGGATAATTGTCTTTGATAATATTCTGTTTTTCTAGATTCTACACTTGTTTTAAAGTTCAATTCATTGAATTGAATTTTTGGTTGAATCATGCAATTTTCTTGTTGATTTAGATAATTAATTCATAGATCTATATAGTTTTAGTTTAGATGAAGTTCTTTTTTGATAAAAGGTATTAGATTAGATTTTTCTTTTAAAAGTTCATACAGTTCCAATAAAATATATTGCTGTTATAGGTTTGATTTACTATTTTTTCTTCAAGTTTTTTTTTTTTTTTTGTAAATTACATTTTCATTTAGTTCTTCAATTAGTTCTTCATTTAGGTCTTCATTTGGTCTAAGTGAAACTCAACTTGTTTTATTTAGGATCCAAACCATAAGCCACATTTTAATTTTCATATTTTTTGCTCTTTTCGATTTTATCTTAGTTTCTAGTCTTTGATAAATTTTGTTTAATGATTCACAACTTCATGTAGTTCTCTCACTATTTGAATAAATTCTATAACATTAGTAATTGTTTTTGTAGCAAGTAGCTTAAATATAGTGATGCCATTTTCAATACAACTCCATAGGTAGTTACGGTTTGGTTATTTGTCATCTAGTTATGTCATTCATTTACACTTTTTTTTTGCCATTCAAATTGAGTTTTCATTAGTTTTTTTTAGAGATTTTTTAGGTTACAACTGGCTTTAAATTGCTCATGTCACTTTTAATGTATCATAATAATTAGAATTTAATTTCCAACCTTGCATATTACTTATAGATTTTTTAGATAATTTTTTTGCAATTTACTGGTTGTATTTCCATTTTAATGATGTTTCAATTTTCATGCATTTATTGTTTTGTGAAAATTTCAATATTTTTCTTTAACTTACTTTGTTTCCATATTGCATGCTTATATTTTACTAAAATCATGTGTGTTGTTTTAGTTGATTTTAATTTTTTTAGTTAGTCTAATTCTATGCTTATTCTTTAATTGAGCCAACTTTAGCAAGAGTAGAATGATAACCAATATTTAGCTCTGGAATTTTTACCTAATCTCTATGGGATTAAAATTCCAATCAAAGTGTCACTTTTACTACTTATTCGACTTGTATACTTGTAGTTTTTCCAATCAAGTTTTTGGCACCATTATCAGAGATTAGGATTTAAGAGTCTTAGGTTAATATCATTCTTCACCATACTCTTCTATAGATTAGCTCTCTTTAGTGTACATACTTTATGCTAGAGCTTCGGTTTTAGGTGTACATATCCTAGGTTCCTTTATTGATCATTTTTTTTCTTAAACATACATACTTAGGTTTTTAGTTATAGTGTGTTTTTTTGGTTTAGTGCTCTTGTGGCCTATGTATGCACTCAGTTAGAAATCATGAGTTGATCACTTTAGATCTTGAACTTAAGGCTACTCGTAAAAGGATTAGAAAGAAAAGACAAATGGATCTTATTATCACCATGGCCAAGTAAGACACTAAAGCTCTTAGGGATTATGCTGTACCTAATCTTTATAGTTTTTAGCCTAGCATTAAGAAGCCAGCTATTCAAGCTAACAATTTTGAAATTAAACTTGCACTCATCCAGATGATATAACAGTCGGTGCAATTTAGTAATTATTCGAATGAGGATCCTAATGCTCATCTTTTGGGATTTCTTGGAGATTTGTGATACATTTAAGCAAAATAGTGTTACTGAGGATGCCATTAAGCTTAAATTATTTTCATTTTCCCTCAAAGATAGAACCAAGAGCTGGTTAGCCTCAATGCCACCAGATTTCATCACCACTTGGGATGATTTAGTGTAAAAGTTTATGACTAAATTTTTTTCCTTTGGCCAAGACGGCCAAGCTTAGGAATGAGATTACTACATTTTCCCAGCATGACTCGAAGACCTTGTATGAGATATGAGAGAGACAGAAGGAGCTCCTAAAGTGGTGTCCACACTATGAACAAATGAAATGGCTAAAGATCCAAATTTTTTATAATGGGTTAGTGCCTAACACTAAGACTATCTTAGATGCTGCATCAGGAGGTGCTTTGATGAGTAAGACTTTTAACATAGCTTATGAGCTTATTAAGAATATGGTAACTAATAATTGTCAGTGGTCTAATGAGATACAGCATTTTAAGAAAACTTTAAGGGTGTATAAGATTTATGAGTTTACAACGCTTAGTGCTAAGGTAGATTCTCTAGCCAAATCTGTAGAGTCTTTACATTGAAAGGTTATACCCTCAGAGCCAAGTCCTAGTCATTCTAGGTTTACTCATACCTATAGTTCCTTAACTATGTGTGAGGTATGCAAGATAGGTCACCCAAGGGAATTATGTCTTAGCACCCACCCAAAGAGTATCCATTATTTAGGACTGCCCCCTAGGCAACTTAATAATCCTTATGCTTCCAAATATAGCCCAAGTTTGAGGAATAACCTAATTCAATCTATCCAATCTATGTAGGCACCATAATAGCCTCAATACACTATACCACCTCACCTACCTGGCTTTCAATAGTTACCTTATCAATAACAGTAGCCTTCACAGCATTACATACCTCCATATCTATCTATACCATCCTATGAGAACAAGACCTCATTGAAGATCTTTTAGGTTCTTTTATTAAGGCTCAGACCTCATTCACGTAGATCAAGAACACTATGTTTCAAAATTAGTCTGCATTCATAAAAAACTTAGAGACCCAAATTGGTCAATTAGCTAACCTTTTGAGTACCCTACCTCAAGTTACCTTACCTAATAACATAGAGGTTACTATTAGGAAGAAGGGGAAGAAGCACTACAAGGTAATCACACTTAGGAGTGAGAGGTAATTAGGTAGTGATCGATCCATATAAGTTCTCAGAATGTGGTAAATGAGGGTTCTAATGATGATAAGTGACCTAATTCAAGAAGATGAGAAAGGTAAGAAAAAAGATGAGGGTATAGTACCTATACATTCCCAATTACCCCAGACTCCTACGTATAGTGCTTGACCCAATTCATTTAGGCCTACTTCTCTTGGAGTTAAGCCGCCTAAGCTTTATATTCATTTCTCTTAAAGGTTTGAAAAGCAGAAAGAAAGAAAATAATTTTCTAAATTTCTTAAGGTATTTAAAAAGCTACACATTAATATCCTATTTACAGATGCATTTGAGCATATACCTACCTATGCAAAATTCATAACGACATATCTTTGGAAAGAGAAGATTGAAAGATTATAAGACAATTGCACTTACTAGTGAATGCACATCTGTGATTCAAAGAAGACTGTTTACGAAACTTAAAGATCCTAATAGCTTTACCATTCTATATGATATAGGTAGTATGTCTTTTGATAGAGCCTTGTGTAACCAAAGTGCTAGTATTAACTTGATGCCTTGGTCTATTTTGCAAAAATTAGCCATAGGAAAGGCTAAACCTATCTCAATGACTTTATAGTTGGCCGATAAGTCAATGAAATACCCTAAAGGGATTATAGAAGATGTCCTGATTAGGATAAAAAAATTCATTTTACCTACTGATTTTGTAGTACTCGATATGAAAAAAGATCGTGAAATTTTGATTATTCTAAGGAGATCTTTTTTAGCCACTGCTAGGATTTTTATTGATGTGCAAAAAGGAAAATTGATCATGTGAGTTTAAAATCGAAAGGTCACTTTTCATGTTTTCAAAGTTTTACCATTTCTTGATGATTTTGATGAGTGCTCGAGGATAGAGGTAGTTAGTAAAGTGATTCACGATGTTTTTCACCTAGAGCACCTAGTTTCACACCTTAAGGAATCCTTTGTAGTCAATGAAGTAAAAGATATAAATTTAAGTGAGGATGATGGTAAGATATTGATAGTATCTACTTTTTGATTTGTATCACCTTCTAGTAGCAAGCCTTTAGATGATTATGATACTCTCTCTAGAGTGGTTAGACTTTCAGATCTAAACTCAGTGGACTATAAGACATTATATTTTGATTATGCTTATTAGAGTCATATTAGGATGGAAGGTGATGGTCCAGATGTTATTAATGGGATATCATTATTAGTTGATTTATTGGTTTTTAAGTAGTTTCAATTTAGTCATACCTATCATAGTCCTTCTAGAATGGAAGGTGTGGATATGTTACAAGAAAGATATGATATGGTTACTATTGATGATAGACTAATTGACTGAATTTTAAAATCAAAACCCACTTACCTTAGTCTATTTAGGTGTGAGGTTAAAGGTTTTTTTAAGAAATTCATGGCTACTCTTGCTTGCCTCCATGATCCATCATTAGACTTTAGTTTGTTTGAGATGGTTAAGAAAAAAGTCTTAGAACAGTTAGATTTGAGAATCAATTATGAAGTGATCACTATAAACCTATAAGGTTAAGTTTTTTTTGATAATCTAGCTTTTCACTTTAAATAAAAGTGCTTCTTGGGAGATAACCTAAGTTTTATTCTTCATGTTATTTCTTTTTGTGCATGATTGTGTACATATGTGTTTGCATTTTTTTTTTTGTTTTGCACATTCAATTTTTATCATTTGTACATATTTGTTCTTTTGTTCATTCAATTATGATTTTCTTTGTACATATTGATGTTTCTTCTTATTGTAGGTGTTTTTTTTTTTTTTTTTGTTTTGTAGGTGAAATAAGAGCTTAAAAGATGAAGCACTAGTTTTAAACAAAGCTTGGATAAGGCATTCAGCCACCATACCTCTATGATGATAGGGAGTTTTCTTGTTCCTCACTTTTGTACTTTATTTCTTGATACTTACATATTAAAGACAATGTGTTGTTTAAGTTTTAATGTATGAAAAAATTGCTCAAAATTTAAAAAAAAATTTGAATTTTCCTTAAGTTTTGCTTTGAAATATCTTAACATAGGGTAGCTTGAGTCATTATTATGTTTTTTTTTATTAGTTTTTCATAAAGCCAATGATAGATAATTGAGAATGAATATAATTTTAGGAAAAGATTAAATATTGTGTAAAATATGAGATGATGCTTAGGTTTAATGAATTCTTGAATATAGTTTTCATTTGTTAGTTGAAGCTTTTGAACATTAAATTACATTTTTTCTCTAGTATTGATTATGTGAGAATGAGATTATTTTTGCATTGATCTTTAAAGTTGTGTTTTAGGATTTTAAAATTTGTTTTGAGTATCTCTCGCTGTGAAATCCTAGAAGACACATGGTTAGGGAAATGGTATGGGCCATCTTTGGATCATTTGAGCCTTTCGAGCCAACCTTGATACAATTCTTTCATAGTTACCCCATTTGAGTCTTATGATGCTTTTTCTTGATTTTGAAACCACATTACAAGCCCAAGCCTTTGTTTAGATACTTCCTATCTTTTTGTTCGTTTATCCTACATGCATTTAAGACATTCATGCACCATTTGTAAGCTATGCGTTATTAGCGAGGAAAGGTGTAACTTGTAAAATAATGGAAAAAAAAAGAAAAAATCAACCTAGCATACAAAAAAAAAAAAAACAAAAAGCAAAAGCAATAAAATGGTGAAAAAACAAAGAAAATAAGAAAAGAAAGAAAAATGGGCAAAATCAAAGTTTGAAGGGTAATTCTTTAGTTAAGCTTATCTTTCTTACCTTGGAAGCTCTATGATGGATGATCTTAGACTTGTGATGCATTGTTAGGGTACTTGAGCCTAAATGACTTTTATCATACATTGACCCTAACTTTACATTACAAGCTTATTAAAGTCTTAATTGACCATTAATCATGTATTTATCTACATTCGTGGAAAGAGATGTGATAAGTAAACTTATAGAACATGAGCATACTTTATTGATCCTTGTTATTAAAGTTTCATGTTTTGCATAACATTACTAGATTTCATGCAAAGATATGTGATAGGTGTTACTTGCTTGTGGAACCATGGTTAGGAATGAACATAGCTTAGGTAGATTCTTGTTTATTAGCACTTGTTCATGATTTGCTTTAGTTATATCATTGATCAATCCATGAGGCATTAATATTGAATGAAGCATTGAGAGTATACTATGATTTTTGCTCAATCTTGTTTTGCTTGAGGACATGCAAAAGCTTAAGTTTGGGGATTTGATTGTACTTGAATTTTAACTTTTTTATACTTATTTTTAGTGCAATTTTTTTCATATTTTGGCTTATTCTTTGGCATTTTTAGTAAAGTTGCTCTAAATACACATTAATCTCATGTGTAGGTATAAAATGGAAGTGAGGAATATTAGATATTTTTACACAATTTGGAGGAATTTTTGGTACAATTTGTGTAAATGGCCTAAACTAGGGTCAATTGGCAACATTGACATAGAGGGATTTTTTCTTGATTTTTCTTGCATAATTTTTAGTGTTATTTTCATAATTTTTTTTTTAGTAAAAAGTATAATAAATATATTCATAAGATGTTTGAAATCTTTGCAAAAAAAAAAAAAAATGAAAGACACAAGGAACATGGATGCATGGACATGTATGGGTGAACACAAAAATTACAAGGCGTCAACTAGGATCAAAAGCACCAACAAGAGTGGCTGATATGGCATTTTAAAAAGCTTTGATTAGTCCTTATTTTAACTTCTTGAATCATCAATTCCAAGTGAAAGAACAACTTGCAAGATTGCTAAGAAGAAACAACTAAGCACCATTATGCAAGCCTTAAATGCAGCAAAAAGAAAAAGGCTCTAAAAGCACACAGCCAACTAAAGATTTTTCTAGAAATTTTTAGGACCTTGTGCTCCTCCCCTCTACCTATAAATAGGGGGAGAGGGCCAACCATTTAAGGAGAGTTAGTTTAAGTTTAGATTTTTTTCTTTTCTATTTTATGCATTTACATTTTCAGTTTTATACATTTTCTTAGTTTCCAAACATTCTTTTTCTAGTATTTTCCTTTGAATTTTGTTGCAAATTTACAGTTTCTTAAGCGTTTTTCAGTGATCTTTAAGAATCTTGCAATAAAATTTATATTTGCAATTGTTTTCAAGTTTATTTTACCTGTTTTCTTAGTGATATGCAAACATTTTTTGAATCTATCTTCTCTCACATTGCTATGACTTTTGGATCAAAACTTTATCAACTCTATATTTTTTTTATTCAAGTTTTTATCATAATTTCCTAACCCATAGAGCTAAAACATAATTGAAATACAGCTTCAAATTCATAGTACATCAATCCAGATCAAAATTGGAAATCACAGCTAGATGTAGGTGACATTACAAGCTAGACATGAAAAATTGATTTTGGCATGGATCTTCTCTAATCTTTGGGGTTCTATTTGGTTTCTTTTCACTTTAGATCTTTAGTTTTATTAGTTACCTTGATTGTATTCATTTTGTGCAATTTATTTCATATTTTTAATTACTATTTGGATAATTTTCTTTAATAATATCTTATTTTTCCAAATTCTGCACTTGTATTAAAGTTAAGTTCATTAAGCTGAATTTTTGTTGAATCATGCAATTTCTTGTTGATTTAGGTATTTAATTCATAGATCTATATAGTTTTAGTTTATATCAAGTTCTTTTTCAATAGAAGGTATTAGATTAGTTTTTCCTTTTGTAAGTTCATACAGTTCCAGTAGAATATGTTGCTATTGTAGGTTCGATTTATTAGTTGAATCATTTTTTTTCTTTTCTTCAAGTTTGTTTCTACAAATTACATTTTCATTTAGTTCTTCAATTAGTTCTTCACTTAGGTCTTCATTTAGTTTAAGTTAAAGTCAACTTGTTCCATTTAGGATGCAAATTGTAAGCCACATTTTAATTTCAAGAGTTTCTGCTCTTTTTGGTTTTACCTTAGTTTCTAGGCTTTGATAAATTTTGTTCAATGATTCACAACTTCATGTAGTTCTCTCACTATTTGAATAAATTCCAGAATATTATCAATTGTTTTTGCAGACATGTAGCTTAGATATAGTTGGCCGTTTTCAATTCAACTCCATAGGCAATTACGATTTGGTTATTTGTCATCTAGTTGTATCATTCATTTACATTTTTTTTGGCCATTCAGATTCAATTTTCATTGGTTTCTTTGAGAGATGTTTAAGGTTACTACTAGCTTTAAATTGCTCATGTCACTTTTAATGTATCACAGTAGTTAGAATTTAATTCCAACGTTGCATGATTAGTTACAGATTTGTTTGATAATTCTTTTGCAATTTACTGGTTGTATTTTCATTTTAATGATGTTGCAATTTTCATGCATTTATTGTTTTGA
Organism: Durio zibethinus; assembly: GCF_047325235.1. Lineage (NCBI taxonomy): Eukaryota > Viridiplantae > Streptophyta > Magnoliopsida > Malvales > Malvaceae > Durio > Durio zibethinus. The sequence goes on along the minus strand of NC_143180.1, from coordinate 10,293,436 downwards.
GAAATTTTCAATGTTTTTCTTTCACTTACTTTGTTTACACTTATATTTTACTAACATCATGTGTGTTATTTTGTTTGATTTTAATTTTTTAGTTAATCTAGCTCCACGCTTATTCTTTGATTGAGCCAACTTTAGCAAGAATAGAGTGATAACCAGTACTAAGCTTAGGAAATTTTACCTAATCTCTGTGGGATCAACAATTTGACTAAAAGGTCACTTTTACTACTTATCTAGCTTGTATACTTACAGATTTGTCCAATCACTAAATTGGTGAAAGTGAACTTTGATGGGGCTTTTGATATAAACAACAATAGTGGTGAGTGCAAAGGTGATAGTAAGGGATTCTGATGGTACAATTTTAGGGGCTACTTCAGTAAGATTGTATGATATTCTTAATTCCTTTATGGTGAAAGCAGAAGCAAAGTATGTGCATTGGCTTATGCACAAGATATGGGGTGTATGAGAATCATTCTAGAAAGATATGAGCATTCTAAAAAAGATAAAGTCGACTGATAAAAGATTTCTCATATATTGGGACAATTATTGAAAAAACTCAGAGTAGGATGATGAATTTTCAAATTGCACGAACATCTCATATTTGGAGATCAGGGAATATGACATTACACGCATTAACAAAATATATACTACATAATGCAAAGAACAAATATTAGGCAGAAGATTGTCTTAATGTAATAGTTTGATTTCTACATGTTTTTTAATGTGTTCAAATCAGGATTACTTAATGGTAGTTAATGGTAGTGACTTACATGCATCATTAAGTCCATTTTACTGTTAAATTCTTCATTTTCTCTCACTAAAACTAAAACCAAAACCCATGGCACCCAAAAAATAAATAAATAAATCACATCCCTTGGAGAAGGGAACATAATGCCAAAATCATAAAAAAAATGGGGTTTTCAATTTTAAAAGGATCTACGGGCGCTTCAAAGCCTAAAATTTAAAATGAATGGAGGTCGAACCAAAAAGAAGGTCATGGTAAAAGTTGGTGGTGTTTGGAGTAGCAGTAGAGGCTATTTTTGGAGGTTAAAGCCATGAGTTCAAGGCTAGATCTAGAGAGTTTGGTTGATTTCTAAGAAAATCTAACATGAGAACATTAAAGAAAATTTTGAAAGGAATGAGTGGGTGGAATTTAACATAAATTTGGAATATTTTAAAGTTTTTGGTTATGACTTTAGGTCTAATTTGGGCAGTTTGAAGCTGTTTCGGGCAAAACCAAGCAAGGATTTGAGGCGAAGAGATCAAGAATAATATCTGATAAAATTTTAAAGTCGAAAGGTGACTAACCATTGGTGGCCAACGCCGTGGTGACGATCAAAATTTGGGTAGCTTGGTTTCCATTGGTTCCACTTTTAGTGAATGATGCTCTTTCTCTCTCTATTAGAGAGAGAAACAAATGAAACAAACAATTTTCTTTTAGCTTTTATAGTAGAAAAAAAAAGCATCACTCTAGTTTAATGAGCGTATGTCACATTGCAATAACGATGTCATGTTTTAAATTAATCTGAAAACGTTTCATCCTACATTAAATCAATTTAAAGATAATATCTTTAATTAAGAAAATATCCAATCATTAGATTCTAAATTAAACATTTAGCCTAAATAAATTTAAATTTTTTATTGTTTATTTGTTAAGTTATTTTTCTTTTTTTAAGTAAATATTTTCAATTCTTTATTCTTGTTAACTCTTTCATTCTTTTTTTATATTATTTTGTTATTTTACTTTTCAATTTTTTAAATTTAAAAATTTTGTAATTATTTACTATTTATTATTTAATATAATAAATAATTACATATAATAATATATTTAATAAATAAGTAACTTAAAATAAATTACTTGACATTACATTACTTTACTTTTTTTCCTTTTTTGTTTTTGTTTCATTTTAATTTTTACATTTAAAAGTTTTCAAATAAATTTTAGTAATTGTAATTTACAACAAAAATATTATTTGATAGAAAATAATTTTAGTAATTTTAATTATTTATTAATTTCACAAATATCAAATATCTATTATAAATTTTATTATATATAAGTTTTAATTTAATATTTTTAATAACTATTTTTCTTCTCATTGTATTTCACATTATCACCACTTTATATTTGTATCCAAACACATTTAATTACTGATTTTAATCTTATTACTATAATATCAAATCTTACTATTATAATAATTAATTTTATCATCACCATTATCATTATTTTCCATTTATCATAATTAATTAAAAAACAATGTGCTCATAATTAGTTTATATAATTGTTTGTGCCAAGTTGAGCTAGATGGGTAAAACCTTGAAATCAAAGGGAGGGAGAAAAAAAAAAACGATTAAGAACAAAAGTTGAGAGTGGTTCCAATGTTTGTGCTTCGACACTTAATTAGAAATCAGTAAAGGAGTATAAGACGAAGGAGAATTTAGGGAAAGTAAGATCGTGAAATAATACCTATATGGTCCTATTTATATATAGAGAGTGAGGCCATAAGCTTTAGAATGACATGAACATACCATCCATTATGAAGATGACAACTCAATATTTAGAGAGAGCCTATTGAGTAAACTAATGATATGACAGAGTTGACATAGCATTGTAGATTCATGTTGGTTAGACATATCAAGTCGATTCAAAAATAAAAAATACTCTTGATTGTCTATTGATAGTCTTTAATAGAGAAAAAGATTATTTTACCTTTTAAACCTAAAAATACCCCTAACAAAAATGCTATGGTTTTTTTTCCACAATATATAAAGATATCGATCTTATTCATATATAATAGATAATACAAGTATGCAGATGGAGATTAATATAATATTTAATTTTTATTAGGTATGAGAATAGGAAATATAATGTAACACATGTCATGTATCCATATTTTATATATATTTATATATTTAATAAATAGATTTTTTATTAAATAATATAAACTATTATTTTAGATTACTTAGAATTATATATTTTATTAAAAAATATATATTAATATATATATATAAATTACCTAAATATATAAGATAAAATAAAAAAATTAAAAAAATTAATTTTTATTTTTTAAAAAAGTTAAAGATATGCGGATTATTTATACCTATTAAATATTTATAAAAATAAAAATAAATTTAAAATATCAATTAAATATAAATATAAAAATAAACATAATCTAAAAATCTAAAAATAAAAAAAATAACACTCCATCTTACTCATACCCCAACTATTAACATCCCTAATATTATACCGCACTGCTTCCCGTGAAAACTAAATACCGAAAAGTTACTTTAATTTTTTAAGGAAAAAAAATCAGATGTTGTAAAAACCGACGGGTTTTGCACGTGTGAAAAATAAATCTAACCACCATTCCATTTTCATTATCTTATTAGGAGAAGCTTCGTCCATGTCGCTTAACCCGTCACGCCAACTCCTTCTAGCTAAGAAGCAATTTACATCCGAACTTGTTCAGGTTTTTTCTTCTATACACTTTTTGCTTGATTTTTATTTTTTGGTTAAGATTCTTTATTATTATTTTTTTAATTTCTTGCTAAATTTCGATCTTATATTCTCTTCCAAAATATCAAAATCTTTCAGTAGATCCACCAAATATTTCTAATTTTGAGTCCTTAATTTGTTTGGGTACAATTTAGGGTAAAAGTAGACAGATTTGCAGTAAAAAAAAAAAAAATCCATAGCTTTGGTTCTTTGTTTTTCCCTTTTAGATTCTATTGGGAGTTTAGTTAATCATTAGAGTTTAGTTATTGAAGGCTTCAAATTCGCTTCTAAGTTTAGTAAGATAAGATCTGCTGGAGAAAAGGGTTTTTTATTTTCCCTTTTTGGGAATTGAATTTGGCTTGTATAGTTATATGCTCTTTGTTTCACTTACCATGTTTTGGCACGAATTGGTAGTATCAAAATTTAGGGAAAGTTAACATGTCTTTTTGTTCAGTCATGGATTTTCATGGTAGCTGGGAATCTCAGCGAATTCATTAAGCTTCAGTTGCATTTATCTTTATAAAGTCATCTTAAGCTTCACAGAAACTGTCTTTTCTTTTTTTTGGAATTGCTTTCCTTTTAAGAAAAGAATCAAAATTTTGTAGTAATGTTTGTAAATGCTTTGCTAAGTTAATGTCGCTCTGCAGATCTTGTTAGCTTCTTTTGTGGATCTTGATAATCGGAATATCCAGCTGAGAAATGAGTCAAAAAGGGTTGATTTATAGTTTTGTTGCAAAAGGAACTGTTGTTTTAGCAGAGCACACATCATATTCTGGGAACTTTAGTACCATTGCTGTTCAATGTTTACAGAAGCTGCCATCAAATAGCAGCAAGTTCACATATTCATGTGACGGGCACACATTTAACTTCCTCGTTGACAATGGATTTGGTACTATTTCTCATGATTTCTTAATGTCAATCAAATTTCTGATGTCCAAATATGTGGTTGACGATGTTTGTTTTCATTTGCAGTATTTCTGGTTGTTGCAGATGAAACCGTTGGCAGGAGTGTGCCCTTTGTTTTTCTCGAACGAGTGCAAGATGATTTTAAACAGCGATATGGTGCAAGAATAAGGAATGAGGGTCCCCATCCTTTAGCTGATGATGACGATGATGATGACTTATTTGAAGACCGATTTAGCGTTGCATATAATCTTGACAGAGAATTTGGGTGCGTATATGCTTGGCAAGGTTAAATTGTTATTTTGTCTGATTACCTTCTGATGTTTTATATACATGATAGTGTAAACTTTTAGTATCCTCTAGTAGAATGAATACTTGCATGTAATTCCATGCTATGTATGACAGACCAAGGCTTAAGGAGCACATGCAATATTGTATGAACCATCCAGAAGAAATCAGTAAGCTTTCGAAATTAAAAGCTCAAATAACTGAGGTCAAGGGGATTATGATGGATAACATTGAGAAGGTATGTATTTCTTTCCTTGAAGAGTGGTATAAGTGTGGGAAAAATTGATCAAGTGGTTTATAACAATCTTCTTTTTCCAATGGCTATTGTATAGATTTCTATGGTTATCATTGTACTTGGTTATAAATCTTCAACATGAAATATTGTGTTAGTATGCATATGATTTCTTTTTAAACATTTTTACAAGAAAAAGAGTAAAGGGGGCTCTAAGAAAAACTATATTGGATCATGCTGACTATCAAGTTTAGGAGAAAGAACATATTAGGAATTGATTTTGTTTTCTCAGCAGTCATTTTATCTGTTGTCATGTTATGAGTGTTCAAATTTTATCTTATATTCTCTGGACATTTATGTTTCATATGTTGATATCTAGTCATATGTATGGCCTTTTCGATGATGCAAAAGTGGAACCAAAGTATTATATGCCTCTATCCAGCTAACAGTGGACTTTTCAACTGCAAATTTGATTTGTTAGAATTCTTACTTCAGCATCTTCTGGTTTCTAACTAATTATCAATGCTGTGGCTTTTTATACTTTGAAAGTGATAGGTAGTATTAACTATTATAAAGTGCACCTAGTTTATCTTGATAGAATCATCTTGTTGATACCTATTTTAATTTTTTTAGTCTTAGGAGCAGTGTTAGTTATATTTTGAGTTGATAATTGACAATGAAGTTCTATATTTATGTGGATTATCTCGAGAATTTAAAGGGCACTAACTATAGGGAGAAAAATGAAAGGAGAAAGCCCCCCCGCCCCCTCTTTTCTTCTAAAGAATAAATTTGTATAAAAAATTAAGGGTCTTATGTTGGAGGGATTGGAGGACAAGCACGACATAGCTGGTGCAAATGAAGTAGTACTTCTTAATCTTTGCTTCACTTGGCATGTTCCAATATATTTGTTTGCAATAGTGAATAGATGACAAAAACAAGGGCTTGAGGCATGCTTTAGATTTTCAATTTATTTTACATATATAAATGAAGTCTCCATTTCTTTTTATATTTTATTGTGTTTAAACCATATTGTTGTCACACAGAGAGTAGATAGAACCTGGGTTTTTTGTTCCACAGCCACAATTGGTATGTGTACCATATTGAGTGTTATTTTTTGTAGTGGTGCTCAGATTTTTTCTCAACATGAGATCTTTGACTTCCTTGATGGTTGACACTATTGGAAGTGGAATTTATGTTGGGACTCTTATCTTTCTTAGGCTATTGTATACCCCTTTACTTTCTTTGATTAGTTAAACTTTGGAAGATGAGGGCAGAAGCCCTAGTTCTAGACAAGATAGCTGATCTGCTGATCAAGTGTTTTAAGATGGGTTTGGCTGCCTTTAGATGTTTGTACATCTGCATTGTAGAGCGTGATAAAATCTACACTTATGCAGCAGGAATTTAAGGTTTCTGAGTTGCTTGATTGTGTAATGAACTCTTATTTTATATAATTATATTTCTAGAAATGTTATATAATTTCAAGATTACTTTTACTTGACTATGATCTAGGGATACAGGTGAAACCTCTTCATTTACGTATATCCATTATCTATCACTAGCAATTGACATTTGCATTGATTAGAAGTCAAATAGATTTTTTTTTTTTTTTAATTCTGTTTGTCATTCTATGCATTTAGCTTATAACTGTTGTCAGATTAATTGCCAATTTAGGGCACTATACATGAATTGTCAGCATTGGTGTTGCTACAGAATACTTGTCTTTTTCAGTGCTGAAAATTTGGGTGTCTCCTCCAGAGAAGATTCAAATAGAAAATGCTGGATACTTGCTTGGAAGACAGATCAAATAGAAAAATTGCTATTACAACCACTTCTACGACAAAATTCATAAGTCAAACATGAAATACACCCAGATGCCAATACAAAAGAGAGAAGGAGAGGAAAAATAGGAGGAGATAAAAGAGACGGGAAACAAGGAAGAAAGAAGAGCGAAAATATGAGGAAAAAAAGGGCAAAAAAAGTGAGGCGTGAAAAGGTACAGTGAAGGGAGGTAAGGGTAAAAGGTTAAGAGAGAAGAATGGAATTCTAGACATGTCATAGTAGACCCACCATTTGGCTTTCTTTAACCAAAATTTTGGGGTTTTGTTTTTTAACTAAATTTTTGGATTTAGTTTCCATCATGCTGCGATGCCACATATTTAGGTGCGTGACATTATCTTGTCGTCAGCCCTTATAAAATGAAAAAAGATAGGCCTAAGCTATATTGGTTTTGGTTCAGCATACGCCCAGTTGGTCTCTAATGGTGACTAATGGTTAGAACTTGAGACCCTAAACTTGGAGGTTTGAATCATGGGGATGGGGGCATTGAGGTTTGTGGAATGTCATAGGGCGATGGGCTACCACTTTATGTGTAGCCCAAGTTCTAGTGAGTCTCCATATATATATATATATATATATATATATATATGTTTATTTATATACATATATTCATGTATGTATGTATGTTTGGTATTAGGGTTCACTAATTTCCCCGAAACTAACGCATGGAAAATGTGGTTGCTATTGCTAAAGGTATGGTCTATTGAATTTGCTTCTTGGTTTTCTGGACAACCAGATAGGATATGGCTTGCATATACTTAGAATAGATAAGATGCTGGAACTTGCTTTCTCCGTCTCTCTCTCTCTGTGCTAATCATCTTTCTTTTTGGGACATTAATCCTCATTTATTCTTCTTGAAGAGAAAAGTGTTTTATGTGGCTGGAGGACTCTGGACCCTTTTTTTTTTTTTTTAAGGACTTAACTGATAACTTCTGACTGAAAAGTCCATTTCCCAAGGCAATGAACGGGGGCCTGATTTTACTAAGATTTTATGCTATGAATTTTTGTAGAAGATGCTAACTTGGTTTTAGTATTGTTTGTTCCTTCATAAAATGTTTGATATTGTTTCTCATATTATCAAAAGGGAAAACTAAAAATAAATGTTGTAGTTGATTGTCAACAAATTAAAATGATTAATTCTCTCTTTTTGTGCAGGTTTTGGATCGTGGGGAGAAGATTGAACTTCTGGTGGACAAAACAGAAAACTTACAGTTCCAGGTTAGTGCTATTTGCTAATTGATTGAACAACTGTAAGTTCATAATATAAAAGGCACGGATGCTTGTTTTGTATATAGGCTGATAGCTTCCAGAGGCAAGGCCGGCAACTGCGACGGAAGATGTGGCTGCAGAATCTCCAAATGAAACTGATGGTAGGAGGAGCTGTTATTGTGTTGATCATCATAGTGTGGCTTATTGTGTGTAGAGGTTTCAAATGTTGATTTGAAAAACCAAATTTGGAACTTTCAGCAGCATTGCTTGTCTTTTTTTTTTTTTATTTCAATATTAATTTTTTTCCGTCTTTAGATGTACAAAATAGTTATATGGTCTTGAACATGGATAATTAGCGATTGCTGTTGTTGGTATGTAGCATTACCTGACTGTTAACAACGTAATCAAACATGTGTAATACCTGCTGCTTTTGTTAATAATACCAGAGCTTGTTTTATGAGAATTCCATTTTTCCTGGTTTGCTCTACTCTATACGCTACTTAACTTTAAAATGTATTCTTTAACAAAAAAATATTTAGAAATAAAGTTCAAATTTACTCTTATAACATATAAAGATGAAGAATCAAATTTATAATTGTTCTACCAACAATCAAATTGGTAGAGTGTTAGACTTTTAATTTTAATAATCAAAGATCAGATTTTGATAACTTCAAATATAAAAAAAAAAATTTATAATTACTCTTTAACACTTTTTATAGGGTGAAATTTTATTGATTGCATTCGTTAATTTGGGGATAATATACAAATTTATTAATTTATTTACAAGAGTGATTTAAACTTTTTATTAATCATACAATTAATACATTAGTATACTTTTATTGTTATATTTTTAATTTTGGAGTAAATTTATCATCGTACTTGTAATCTTAGAACAAACTTAATCAAGATTTAGTAAACATTTTGGAGAATATTTCATTAGAAAATTTTTCATCAGTACAAAAAATTCTAAAAATGATATGACGGAGAAAAAAAAAGGCTAAGACCAATTGCAAAAATGATGTGGCATTACGTTTAGGAGAAAATGTGATGGCTAGAAAAGAAAATAAATAAAACATAAAAAATATGGATTAGCATTATATTTAAAAGAAAAGAAAATAAAATATAAAATTCAAATTCAATTTTTGCCTTTTTTTTTTTTTCTGTTATGTCATTTTCTAATTTGTTTTTGGATTGTAAAATAGTTTTTTAACGAAATATTTTATTGAATATTCTCAAATTATTTCAAAATTAAAAATATGGTTGCAAATTTACTCAAAAATTAAATATATGATTGTAAAATGACACTAATTGAAAGATTAATAGTAATAAATAATTGTACCACTAAAATAAGTATAATGATAAATTTGTACCAAAGTTTAAAATATTCTGGGAAATAGTTTTTAAGTTTTCTTACGGAATAGTTTTTTACCATTAATTTTAATAATTTATTTAGTACTAAATTTTAATAATTTATGAACCAAATTAAAAGGTAATAATAATGTCACGATTGGCCTTTTATAGTTTATGTAAATTCTTAATGTGATTTTTTGTACTAAAATTGTTTAGTGTTATTTAAATTTTTATTTAAAGATTAAATTATTTTAAATAATTCAAATTCATGATAAACTATTTTACTACAAAAAAATTATTTTATACAGAGTCATTAGAATTTTGAAATTTTACTAATGAAATTAGAAGATTGTCACATATTTATTAGATAATTAATAAAACAATATAATAAATAAAAGATTACATGATAATATTTTAATTTAGTTTATACAATTTAAAAAATACAATGATAATACATAAATTCAAATAAAATTTTTTATTTATTATAATTTAATTTAATTTCAAATAAATTGAGCAGAGTAATTTGAGTCAAGTTAAATTTTACCATAACTTATTATCAAGAGAGTTTTGATTGTAATAAAAAGCGTTCTAATGATCAATGGAAAGTTGGTTCAAATGTTAAAACAAAAAAAATATATATATATATATATATTCTTTTCAAAGTTACTAGTTTATTACCTGTGTAATACACAAATTATCTTTAATTATTTAAATATGTGTAGACACAAAAATTAAATCTATTTCATCATTTATATGCTCAAGATATATGTAAAATACATATAATATAATTAAGATATCAAAACATCATAAAATTAAAATTTTTTATTAAAAAATTTAGAAATTTCAAAAAATAAAAAATAATATCTGAAAAAAATAAAATATCCAAAAGATATTATAAATAATAATATTGAGTACACCAATAAAATATTAAAATAAAAGCTAAAAGTTTCATCACTTTAAATTAACTTTCTTCGATTTACATTATTTTCATCTTGTGCAATCATTTTTCAAGTACCTAAAAATTTATATAATTTTAAGCTAAATTTTATTTATTTAAAATGATTTTAAATGTTTAAATAATGTACTTAAAGCTTATCTTATTTCATAGCATGCAGTAAATATAGTGTTTCATCTATTTTGCAAGTAAGAGCTGTGATACAAGTTCACCAACATAAATGAGAAAATCAAGCCAAGTATATTTGAAAATTTTAATAATTAAGGCCAAATTCCTCTATATTGAGAAAAGCAAAGTTTTTTGAGAATTATCACACATAACAAAAACTAATAAATATTAGAAAACAAACAATAATATGTATAATTATTCATTTCTAAAATCAAATCACTAATGTTTTTGTTTTCAAAGAATGTAGTTAAAGTTAATTTAGATGTTTGTTGATAAAAGGTCTCATGCAAAGCACTTTACATATACATTTATTCTCTATTCGCACCCATATTTGGAATCTAAGAGTTCTATATATTTCGAAAAAGAAAAATGCAAGTAAGTATTAAAACATAGTAATAAAAACATCTACTTACCAATCATTTTTTGTATGGGATTGGTGCATGTAAACTCGTTGACAAGTAAATTTGTCAATCATCATTTCTAGTAGTATTATTAAATATAAAACCTATCTTACAAATTAAAGTGACTACAAAAAAAGTAAATCTAATGTAGAAATTAAACTGATTGAAATTGTGAAGATAAGAAAATAAATAAATAAAATATTAAAATTTTTGGATTAGCATTATATTTAAAAGAAAATACAATAAAAAAGAAATAAAATATAAAATGAAATTTGAAATTTTGCTTTTTTTTTCTGTCATGTCATTTTCAAATTTGTTTTTGGATTGTAAAATAGTTTTTAACGAAATATTTTATTAAATATTCTCTAATTATTTTCAAAATTACAAGTATTATTGCAATTTTACTCAAAAATTAAAAATATGATTGTAAAATGACATTAATTGAAAGATTAATCTATATCTATATATAAATGTTATCCCTATACTCAATTTACTTCAATTTCTTGCCAAATTAGCATTTTTACTGTTTTATTTCAAATGCCAAATCAGCATACTTCATTACCACATCAGCTTTATTAAATATTATTATATTTAATTATGCTAAGTTGTGTGACACATGTTTTTTTTAGAACAAAAGTTGAAAATCTTTTAGAAGTTTAGGGTGTTCTTCGCAATTGACAATTCACAATTCAAAACACCACCCGAATGTTGCCGTTGCCGGCCACCAACCATTACATCTACTGCCATCACCATCATTATCGTCATCACCACTCCCACAACCACCACCATCATCATCATTACTCCCACCACCACCACCCCTATTGCCTGCAGAGAATCTTATAAATAAAAAATCAATAATCATATTTTTATTTCTTTCTCTCCTTGTCAAAAAATAATAAAATAAAATATCTCAAGATCCAAACTTTGCATGCATCAAAATCAATAATCAAATTAATAAAAGATAAAAAAGCGTTTTTTTTTTTTACACAAACAGCAAACCCAATTCACAGTCCTAAAACCAACCAAAAATCCAAAAAGAAAATTTTTTATAAAAAAAAAAAAAAAAAAAAAAAAACATGGTCTTTACTGAAGTGAGAACCCAGCCAAGCCAAAAAAAAATAAAAATAAAAGTAGAGGTGAGGTGAGGTTTTGGGATGGGTTTTCGATATTAGGGTGTTATATTAGGATTTGAGGCTCGATGTGTAGGGAGCTTTGGACTAGGGGATGAACATAATGAGAGCTAATGGCCATTGAAACGGCGAAAATAAGGGTATTTTTAATTTTGAAGCCGAGACTTTAACTTCAGATCTAGAAAAATCTAAAAATTTTTAGAAAAAATGAAAGTCAGATCAGTATTTAAGAGGTTGAGATGAGTTTAAGGAATATGACAGCCGATGACAAGAACTAAGGAATGGAAGAGTTTTTTGATATAATGATTTTTTTTTTGTTAAAATGGGTAAAATGTTTTAGAAAAAAAACTATGATTTTATATTTTTTTTTAAAAAAAAAGGGGTAAATATAATGTCGTTTTGGTAGAAGATTCATGTGTGGGTCCGAATTTGACTTGGCTCCAATCCTTATCATAAGCTATTAATAGATCTGGCTAGACCGACTTCTAAATTGTTGAATAGATTCTTGAGCTGTTAAACCATTAGAAAACCACCATTGAACCGGGTTGGACTACTAGAAAATCGTCCAAACCGTTTGAGCTGACTTGTTGAACCATTGATCGATTTGACTTGTCTTTTTGGGTAATTATTTATTTATTTATGTTTTTTGTTTTGCTTTATTTATATTTACGTTTTATATTTAATATATACATGTTAAATTTCAAAGTTATTTGAGTATGTGATATTTATTTAAATGATAATAATGAAAAATAATAATAGAATTGTTAAATTAAATGTTAAACTAAACTCTTTTGCATAATAACAATTTTATTATAAAAATTAACAAATTTTAAGGAAAAACAAGATTAATGAAAATAATAAATAAAATGATATGATAAAAATATTTCAAACAATAAAATTTCAAAATATTATGAATGTAGGATTGAAAAATAAAATTTTTAAATTTTATCAGAATGATGGTGAATTTAAAAGAAAATTTTTAATAATATTTATTTTGAAATAAAATAAAAATAATAAAAATTAGATAATCAAATAATTAAATGTCCAATAATTTTAGGATCCTTTTAGGGATAAAATCAATGATAAAGTCTAGACGAATTACAAATGTATAATTTTTTAAAAAAAATTATTTTTAAACTATTATAGAATAATGAATAATTTATAAAATTTAAAATTAAAACCAATTTTTCAGACCATGAAAATTTGAAAATTATGAATGAGTGATTCTTGAGATAAAATTTTAGAGAATAAGATATTTTTAAATTTTGCCAAAACAATGAAAAATTTACATGTTTTTATAAAAATGAAAAAGAATTAATTAAATTGTATAAGAAAAATTTTTAAATGATGTCATAAAAATTTTCATCAATTCAATGATTGAGCATTTTCAAGAAAATGAATAGTTTCCTTGAATATTCTTGAAGTAAGAAAAACTTTTTAGGAATTTTACCAAAATGATGAAAAATTCATACAAAATTTTTTAATATTTGACTAATTAAATTTGGTTTAGAATAAAAGACCATTTAATTAAGATTAATTTATGATACCACAAAGTTATTTTTCAAATATGTTTGTTTATATAATTTGTAAATAATTAATTTTCATAATTAATAAAATGTAATTATATTAATATTAATACATATATTAAAATATATAAAAAAATTAGTTAAATAAATAATTATTTAATATAATATAATTTAAAATTTTATTTTAAAATTAATTTAATAAAAAATTATCAATATTAAAAAATTTCCTTCGATAAACGAGGACATAAATCTAATAATAATAAATAATTGTACCACTTAAATAAGTATGATGACAAATTTATACCCAAATTTAAAATATTTTGGGAAATAGTTTTTAAGTTTTGTTATGGAATAGTTTTTTACCATTAATTTTTAAAAATTTATTTAGTTAAATTTAGATAATTTATGAACCAATTAAAAGGAAATAATAATGTCACGCTTGGCCTTTTATAGTTTATGTAAATTCTTAATGTGATTTTTTGTATTAAATTAAATTATTCAGTGTGATATTTAAATTTTTATTTAAAAATTAAATTATTTTAAAGTAATCCAAATTCGTGATAAACTACTTTATTATCAAAAATTGATTTCATACACAGTCATTAGAATTTTAAAATTTTACTAATGAAATTAGAAGATTGTCACATATTTATTATATAATTAACAAAATAATATTATAAATAAAAAATTACATGACGATATTTTAGTTCATTTTATACAATTTAGAAAATAGACCGATAATATATAAATCCAAATAATAGTCTTTTATGTATTATAATTTAATTTGATTTTGAACCAATTAAGTACAGTAATTTGAGTCAAGTTAGATTTTACTGTAACTTATTATCAAGAGAGTTTTGATAGTAATGAAAATTGTCCCAGTGATTAATAGATAATTGGTTCAAATGTTAAAAAAAGATTTTTTTTTATTATTATTTGAATTTGAATTTGTTGAAAAATTATAAAAAAAAATAACTTATCATGAATTCATTGTATTAGATCTAGATAAAACAAGTTGGACTGACAAAATAAAAATGTATCAAACAAAATACACAAATTCTTCATGGCTAAATAAAAAAAAAAAACGTCACAATGTGTTGCAGTAATCTCAGGATTGGATTTCTTAAGCCGGTTAAACTTCAGCTGATGAGCAGAAACAATTTTTGGCCAGACATTTGAGATGGGGAATGAGGAATAACAGAGGGAAAACAGAACACGTAATTTGAAAGCCAAACCAAGAGAAAAAGAAAAAAAAAAGAAAAAAGAAAAGAAAAGCGGAACCAAACAAAGTTTTTCAGAAATCCAATCCCCAACGTTATCTTTCAAAGTTAAACTAACCAAAAGAAAAAAAAAAAAGAAAATAGCGGAACCAAAGAAAGCATTATCGGCTTCAAACTCGAAAAAATATTTGGAAAAATGAGAAATATTAAAAACAAAAATAAATAGAGAGGGAAAAGCGAAAAGAGAGAAAAAAAAAATTCTAAACTTAAGTTTGATTATAGATTTACTTGTACGAATAAAAAGAAAACATTACCAATCCAAGTTTATTTTAAAGTCATTATTATTTATTTTTCATTAATCGAGGATTAATTTTAAAGTTTGAATATATTCTCCTATTTTAATTGTATTGTATCAATGAAAAAATTTACAGTAAATCACTTACAAAGTTTGTTTTCAGAATTCCTTAGTTGTATTTTATTTTAATAATAGAATAAGATATGAAAAGAAAATGAAAGAGTAATATTTAAAAAAAATAAAAAATCACTTTTATGAAGTTTTTAAATTTTATAAATTATATTTAAAAACTTTCATATGTGTTTTTAATTATATTAATTTTTTAATATATTTTAAAAAATTGTGACAATCATCTACTTCCGTTTTTTAAATATAAAATTTATATCGAAAATGTGCGAAATGATTTTTTTAAAATAATAAATGGACAAAAAAAAAAAAAAGCATGGAAAAGTCCAAGGGCACCTTACCACGGCGTGCGGCTGCAAAAACTCAGCTTCCACCTTATCGTTTTCCCCTTCCTAATGTAACTAACAGCTTGCTTGGTTGGTATTACGAATTCCATTAATCCAAACCCCAAAATTCCTATCCTCTCCTAAAACCCTAGTTCTCTCTCTCCCATCTCTTACAACCTACCTCCCATGGACGCCGAGCTTTCTGCCCAGGAAATCTCCTCTCAGCCGCTCTCTACCTACCCAGGTTCTTCTTCTTCTTCTTCTTCTTCTTCTTATGATTCTAAGTTTGGAACTAGTTCCGTAAAACAACATGCTTTGAAAGCTAATGAAAATGGTAAAACTAGTGATAATGAGAGTGGTGAGGATGAGAAGTTTGAAACAGTGCCCGAGAGGCCACTTGTGGCTGACCCAGATGATGAAATTCCCTCTCCGGCAAAAGGTAACGATGCCCCTTTTGTCCATTCTCATGCTTCAACTCTGATTTTGAAAGACGACTTGCTTGGGGATGGTGATAATGGTTTAGAGGGATTTAGAGGTGAAGGATGGATCAAAAACCTTGATATTCAAGGTGTTGGTTATGGAGAAAAGGAGGACAAGCTGGAAATGGGCTCGACAGGTGGTGCTGACCAATCTGTTTTAACAATGGAAAGCAGAGAGGAAGGTAGGATTGGGATGTTTGAGAATAATTCGGTTTTAGGTGGTGAAGTTACGCATGGTGATTCTATGATTGCAGAAGCAATAGATTATAAGGTGGATTTGAAATTTTCTGGTGGAGAGAAATTGGCGGCTGATGCAACACCTGATCCTTCAGACAGTGAGAAATCTGAGATTAAGGGGACGGAGGTGGTTCCAGTTGCTGGGAATGGAAGCTTGAATAATGGCTTTAATCGGATTTTTCATGATGATGGACAACATATTGATCCTGTTGCCACCAATTCAATTGAAACTGCTGAGGTCTTGGCTTGTGAAAAGACTTCTGAAATTGATGCTCAGAGGAAAGTTGATTCTTCTAGTCGGGGTCTGCTTGGTAAAGACGATTTGGGAACCAAGCTAAATGACCTCAGAGAGGAGGCTAGTATAGATTTGTTGGGACAAGTGTCTGCTGAGAAAATAGATGGAGGGGTTAGAAATGGAATTCAGACAACGGATCGTTCTGCTCAACCTACAGAAATGATGGCAGCTCATGAAGCAAAGGGTTTAGATAGTGATTCCCAAAGCGGAAGATCGGTAACCATGGCAATAGAAGAATCTCATTCTCTGAAGTCTGTGGAACAAACTACGGTTTCTGAAGCAGAAATTAGTTTTGAAGATGAAGATGAAGAAGAAGAGAAGCACCATCAGGACGATGGTGGTGAAATTGAAGGCTCAGATACTGATGGAGACACTGAAGGTATTATCTTTGAGAAAGCTGAAGCTGCTAAACAGTTCTTGGAGGAGCTAGAACGAGGATCTGCCATTGGTTCTCACTCAGGTGCTGATACTTCTCATGATCTTTCTCAGAGAATTGATGGTCAGATTGTCATTGATTCAGATGAAGAAGGGGACACCGATAAAGAAGGGGAGGGGAAAGAGTTATTTGATTCTGCTGCTTTGGCAGCCCTCTTGAAAGCAGCAACTGGTGCTGGCTCTGATGGAGGTAATACCCCTATAACCTCTCAAGATGGGTCCAGGCTTTTCTCTGTTGAGCGACCTGCAGGTTTAGGATCTTCACTCTACAATGCAAAATCTGCACCTCGATCGAACCGGCCTAACCTATTCAGTCCTTCTGTTGTAATGAGTGGGGAAGACTCTAACAATAACTTGAGTGAAGAAGATAAAAAAAAATTGGAAAAGTTACAGCTGATAAGAGTCAAATTCTTGAGGCTTGTTCAGAGGCTAGGACATTCTCCAGAAGATTCTATAGCCGCACAGGTTTTATATAGGCTGGCGTTTGTAGCAGGGAGGCAAACCGGTCATCTGTTTAGCCTTGATTCTGCAAAGAGGAAAGCTTTGGAACTTGAAACGGAGGGTAAAGATGATTTAAGCTTCTCCATGAACATACTTGTTCTTGGGAAGATTGGGGTGGGCAAGAGTGCTACAATAAATTCAATCTTTGGTGAGGAGAAGGCTTCAATTCATGCATTTGAACCTGCCACTGCAGTTGTGGAAGAGATTACTGGAATAGTAGATGGTGTTAAACTCAAGGTCATTGATACCCCAGGTTTGAAATCTTCAGCCATGGAGCAAGGTGCCAACTGCAAGGTCCTAGCTTCTATAAAAAAATTAATAAAGAACTGTCCCCCTGATATTGTACTCTATGTTGACCGGCTGGACACACAGACTCGGGATCTTAATGATCTGCCATTGTTAAGATCAATCACTAATTCTCTTGGCTCCTCTATCTGGAAAAATGCCATAGTTACTTTGACTCATGCGGCTTCTGCGCCTCCAGATGGACCATCTGGCTCACCTTTGAGTTATGAGGCGTTTGTTGCCCAACGTTCCCATGTTGTTCAGCAGTCAATTGGCCAGGCTGTTGGTGGTCTGCGCCTGATGAATCCAAGTTTGATGAATCCTGTTACTCTTGTTGAAAATCATCCTTCATGTAGAAAGAATAGGGATGGTCTCAAGGTGCTTCCTAATGGTCAAGCTTGGAGACCGCAGCTATTGCTGTTATGCTACTCTATGAAAGTCTTATCTGAAGCAAGTTCTCTCTCCAAACCTCTTGATCCATTTGACCATGGGAAGCTCTTTGGTTTTCGTGTCCGTTCTCCTCCTCTTCCATACTTGTTATCTTGGCTGTTGCAGTCTCGTAGCCATCCTAAACTCTCTGCTGATCAGTGTGGTGGTGAGAATGGTGACTCAGATATTGATATGGCTGATTTATCCGATTCTGATCAAGAAGAAGAGGATGAGTATGAGCAGCTCCCACCTTTCAAACCTCTAAGGAAGGCACAGCTTGCTAAGCTTAGCAAGGAGCAAAGGAAGGCATATTTTGAGGAGTATGATTATCGGGTGAAGCTCCTCCAGAAAAAGCAATGGAAGGAGGAGTTGAGAAGAATGAGAGAGATGAAGAAGAAAGGAAAGCCTGCTGTTGATGATTATGGTTACATCGGGGAAGATGTTGATAAGGAAACTGGTGGTCCTGCTGCTCTACCAGTTCCATTACCTGATATGGTCCTTCCACCTTCATTTGATGCTGATAATCCAGCTTACAGGTACCGGTTCTTGGAACCAACTTCTCAGTTCTTGGCGAGGCCTGTTTTGGACACTCATGGTTGGGACCATGATTGTGGGTATGATGGCGTTAATGTTGAACATAGTCTAGCAATTGCCAGCCAGTTTCCTACTGCAGTTGCTGTGCAACTCACGAAGGATAAGAAGGAGTTTAACATTCATTTGGATTCTTCAGTTTCTGCCAAGCATGGAGAAAATGGATCAAGCATGGCTGGCTTTGACATCCAAAATGTTGGAAAGCAATTAGCCTATATTTTTAGAGGGGAGACCAAATTCAAAAATCTCAAAAAGAACAAAGCAGCTGTGGGATTTTCTGTCACATTTTTAGGTGAGAATATTGCAACCGGGTTCAAACTTGAGGATCATGTTGTTGTTGGAAAGCGGCTGATGTTGGTTGGTAGCACTGGGACTGTTAGATCTCAAGGTGATTCAGCATATGGAGCCAATCTAGAAGTGCGTCTCAAAGATGCAGATTTTCCAATCGGCCAGGATCAATCCTCTCTGGGTTTGTCTCTAGTCAAATGGAGAGGGGACTTGGCATTGGGTGCCAATTTTCAGTCTCAATTTTCTGTTGGACGGAGTTCAAAAATAGCAGTTCGTGCAGGAATAAACAATAAGATGAGTGGACAGATTACGGTTCGAACAAGCAGCTCAGATCAGCTTCAGATGGCACTCACTGGTATTCTTCCTATTGTCATGGCAATTTATAAAACCATCAGGCCTGGTGTAAGTGAGAAGTATTCTATGTATTAGCCACTGAAGCAGTTCCGCCCCTCTAAAGAGCTGCCATTAGGTTACCTTGGGAAATTGTTATATTAGATTATATTGGAGGCATTGCAATAGTCTTCTTCTCTTTCCATGAATAATGCTTAGATTAATTTTAGCATGAACTACTGCTTTGAAGAGATCCATTTTATTGTTTAATAAATGTTATTAAGCATGAGTAACTTATTGTTTGTTTAGCAATTTTGGTTAATAATATAATGTAACCATATGTTTGGTTTTCTGTGCTGTCCACATGGACATGTACTCTGCTGTAATGTAATGAAAAAAAATTTATCTTTCTTCAAGATGTGCCCTTTGATTTGTTTGAACATGCCCTTTAATTTTACCAAGCATTGCTTAGTTGTTTGAATATATCCTTTACTTTTTGCTTAGTCTGCTCCTCTTTCCTTGAATAATCCTTTGACTTTTTGAGCTAAAATTTATGACGTCCAAGTGGCCGTGAAATAGATTCTAGGCTACCATGGACTTGTTCTTCCTTTGTTCTCATGGATCTTTCCTACAACTGTGTAATTTATTTTGTAATCGAGATACTAGTTACCACAGATCTAGGTGGGATGAATGCCTATCTTTTCAAGAACTTCAAGAATTAGATGTATGTCATTAGCAGTGAGCAGTCAAAGTAAAATTTTCCAACTATATGACTTGTTATATAGGTAGGGTTAGGGGTGTAAATGATACATTAGTACTCGCAAGCTACTCGGGTTCGATTCGAAAAAAACTCGAATTCGGTTCGATTATTGTCGAGTCGAGCTCGAGCTCGAGTAGCTCGATTTATCGATCGAGCCGAATTCGAGTATTATTATATCTGACTCGAGTAGCTCGCGAGCCTAATCGAGCTTTTATATTTAAATATATTTTTATTATTTTAATTAATAAAATATTTCGAGTCCGAGTTCGAGTTCGAGTTCGAGCATGAATAATCGAATTTTTGTCGAGTATACGAATCGAGCTTATTTTTACATATTAATCGAGCTTAATCGAGCGAGCTCGAGTAGCTCGAATTCGATCACGAATCGAGCTCGAGCTTGAAAAATAAAACTCGATCGAGCTCGAGCCGAGTATCGAGCCCCGAGTTGTGAGTCGAGCTCGAGCTCGAGCCTCTCACTACTCGGCTCGGCTCGGCTCGTTTACAGCCCTAGGTAGGGTAACGTAGAGTTTAGTATTCACCCCATGTTTTTAATCCAACAAAATGTTTTCGTTTTTTGTCTAAAACGCATTGACCTTTGGGTTTGTGTATCTTTTCAAAAAAAAAAAAAAAAAAAAAAAGGTCCAGACTAAATTTAAAGGCGTTTCATTCATAGAATCTTACACTGTATGATGTTTGGTTTGTCACATCTCACATGGCTGCATGGCATTTATTATTTCTTTGATGTATAAAATGATAGATAAAATAGAATGTGAATTATCTTATATATCATATTTGGTTTATATTCAAAAAAAGAGATAGATTTGTAAAAAAAATTAATCATTTTATTAGCAAAAAATAATTTAATTCTCTCACAAAGGAAAGGATTTTTTTTTTTAAATTTTATGAGGTTGAACTTAAATACTTTATTATATCCTTAAAAGTTATATTAATAAATTTTTTTTTTGTATAAACTTGAAAAAAATAATTTTGATCAATAAATAAAATTATCTATCTTAATTATTGCATATATCAAACAAAAATAAAATAAAATGAGTTAATATAATTTTATTCATAATATAATATTATTTTATTTTATCATAATTTTATATGTTAAATACACCTTTAAAATATTATGTTCGCAATTGTCCTAAAAATTGGAAAAGTAAGATGTAGCGCACACTTGAAATTTGGGAATAGAGGTCATTCTAAACCCACCTCTCTTGTATTGTGTTATATTCCCGTTGGAATGTTACTTTTGGTTTGTTACTTTAATGCCCTTGCAAAATTTGTGCTTTGATCTATACTACTCTTGTAAGCGTACCAAATTACAAAAAAATAAAAAAAATAAAAAAACCAACGTCAATTTATCAAACCCGAAGACATATTTTCATTCTCTCTAAAACCTTGATAGCTTTTTGTTGCTCTGACTGGTTATTAAGTTATACTATTTTCAAGTATTTTATTTTCCACTTTGATCTTTTAGATGGTTCTTGCTATGGAGGTGAACTTGGGATGTTCACTAATATGGAGGGTCCTTGAGCGGAGATTGTAAATCAAATACATGCATTTGGAGCGTGTGAGATAGGGTCTCAAATAGTGATGGAAGTGATCTTCTTCAATGTAGATATCTCTAACTATAGATGAACGAGAGTTTAGATGAGCTCTAAATAGAAGTGCTTTACGATGCTCAAGCGAGTTTGAGATATTAGGTGACAGAAACATCAATATAATTAAAGCAATAAAGGGATAAGGCGATATAGTAGACTTACGTCATATTTGATGTATAAAATGATGGATTAGATAGAATGATAATATTTTTATATTACGTTTTATTTGTATCTAAAAAAAGAGATATGATTATAAAGAGGATTATCATTCTCTTGGTATAGTATAATTCAATTCTCTTACAGTATGTTTGGATTGAGGGGAAGGGAACGAAAGGAAAGGAAAATAAAAGAAAGTAATGGAAACAAAAAAACGTTTCCTTTGTTTGAATAAACTTTCAATTTAAAGGAAAGGAAAGAGGTAGAAACTCAATAACCCTTGGTTTTCCCTATAATCTTCACTTTTTTAATACCCTAATTTGAGAGAAAACCTAAGGAAAGGAAAGCTAAAAATATTTTTATTTTTGTAAAAAGACTATTATATCCAACTTTTTATTAATATCAAAAGCCTAGTAAAAAAAAAACTTAACCACATCACAAATTTCCAGTAATTTTTTTAAGTAATCTTTTTTTTCAATTAAGTTTCACATGTCTCTTCTAATATAAAAATATTTTATAATTTTTTGTGATTTGATTTTAATGAATAATTGAAAATGAATAGACATAATTTTTAGGTTTATGAGATGTCAAACTAACTCAAAATTTTTTATTTTTATATGTAATATATTATAGTTTGAGATGTCGGCAATTCTAGGAGATGTTTCATTGAAACACAATTAACTTGGCTATGATTATAAACATATCAGTATGCTTTTCACACAAACTTAATTGGTAAATATTAGTTTTATTTTTCTTAGGATGGAAATATTTATTTTTTATTTTAGTAAAATAAATTTATGTTGAACAACTATATGATGATATGTTATTACTTCTTGTTTGGTGCAAAAAGGACATATAATTCACTCATATGTAATGTTTTTATGTGATTGCATTTTTTATATTTAATAGCTTTTATATGAATATATCGTCAAAGTGATAATGTGCTGAAATTTTGATAATGACCAACAAATCCATCAATGCATGTTTGTAAAACATTTTGTTTCACTTGATTAAAAACTACTGATATAGCAACTATTGTAAGGCTAGAAAAGATAGCAAATATATTATGGTTCAGAAGTACTTTAAAATCACAAGCAATGAAAGGTTATAATTGAAAAAAATTATTATAATGAATCATTTCTTTTCTTTTTCACTATTTATCCAAACAATGGTTGTTAGAATTCCTTTCCTTTCTTTTTCTTTATTAATTTTAATTATCCAAACAAATGTTACATATATCCTTTCTTTTCTTTTAAAAAACTTTCTTTTCCTTTCCTTTCCTTTATTAATATTTATCCAAACATAGCGATAAAGTGGAGATGATTATTTTTAATCCATTAAATTGAATTTACATGTTTTATTATACTATTAAAAATTACATTAATAATTTAAATTATATAAACTTTAATGAAAGATAATTTTGACCAATAAATAAATTATTTTATTCTAATTTTTGTACAAATCAAATAAAGATAGAATAACATTATTTAATCTAATCATCATTTTATCATATCTTATTATAATCTTGTATATCAAACACATTCTTAAGATAAATCTAGAAAAAGACCAAAGTAATGAAGGGATAAAGGTGATATACTAGACTTAAGATAAGTTTCTAGAGAGATGTAGAAAGAGAACACCTATAGCCCTGTGAATGGTGAAAACATTATATGAAAAGTCATATTTGTCAACGTTTATAAGTGTCAATGAAAGATCACAAAAGTTTCGATTACAACAATTCATTGACTTAAGATAATAGTAGACTTAAATTACCATAAATTTAATTGAAGGTGTATTTATTATTTTTAAATAAAATAATAAAAAATTTTATTACTTTTTACATAGATTAAATGCTTAATTTAGGATTTATATTTGAATTTTTTTATACAATTTTTAATTTAATTCAATTAAAAAGTAAATATTTGCGATGTTCTTAAATCAAAATCTGTTAACAAGTGTGGATTATATTTGTATTTTTGAGGAGTTTTAGTGGGCACTGATAATGGACCATAAATAGAGTGGGATGTCGTTATTGCAACGATGGACTGACTTGAGTAAAATAGGTTTTAAGATCTATCTGCAGATCCAAAGATATATACATGAGTGCGTATAGCTTCAATCCCTCTAATAGCTTCAGTACATGCTTGTGGATTGAAATATGGATGATTAGAAGAGTCTTCATCATATTTTTAAGATAATGCAACAACATAGTTTTCCAACAAAAGGTTTAAAACAATTTTTATTCCAAAACAAGTACACTATCATTCCAATGACACAATTCAATACCATTCATCCTATAATGTTTAGGAGTTCAATTATTACATTATCTATTTTATCAACAATCACAATACATAACCAGAATCATAAAACAAAATACGCAATAGTTTTCACCTTTACAAAGTCATTTCATCTCAATAAGTACAAAATGCTAAATAGTTCAATATCAATCGTCTTGCAAGGTTTAGTCTTTCAATTACTACACTATCTATGTTATCAATAATAATAATACACAACAAGAATCACAAAGCAAGTTATGCAATAGTTTTCTCCTTCACAAAGTCATTGCATCTTAATAATCATAAAACATATATATTTCAATACCATCCATCCTGTAATGTTTAGTCTTTCAATTACTACACTATTTAATTTATTAACACGCATAATATACAGCCAGAATAAAAAAGTAAGTTATGCAATAGTTCACATTCACTAAGTCATTTCATCTCAATAAGCACACAATACTGTATAGTTCAATATCATTTGTCCCGTAATGTTTAATCTTTTAATTACTATCCTATCTGCTTCATCAATAATCACAATACACAATCAGAATCACAAAATAAATTACGCAGTTGTTTTTACTTTTGACAAAGTTTTTGAATCTTAACACATAACATATTATGTATTTTAATAAAGTAATATAGCAATTTCAAAGTATTGCCAAAGTCATTGAAATGTGACATACATTGAAAACTTTGGACTTCTTGTTAAAGAAATCACCACGTTCTCCTGAATGTTTGTGAATGCGATTGAAGACTTCTACAAAAGTGGGTTCTCATTGTAACTCAAGTGATTGCATTCATTAGATACATTCAATGAAATATGTAACAATGCAATTTACATAAAACTGGCATTTGATGAAAAAATAACTCATGAAAACCATCATACCATTCTCTTTTTATGAATAGGAAATGCAATCGAGCTGCTAGTCTGCTTTGTAATAGATATTTCTTTTTGTGTTTGACAATTTTGTTTTGCTTTGGCAAAGATGTTTTGTTATTTTGGAGTGCTCCTTACATTCTCAATAATAGCATCAATCGGAGTTGTGATCCACTTGCGCTCCATCCCTCTAAATTGTATGATGTTATCAATTTTACGTTCTTTCATTACCAATTCCTTTTTGTTAGATAACAAGTCTCTTAATCGATTCTTCAAAATATTGTTCCATGCCCATTGAACAAAATTATCATCTGCATAGACCACTAACATTTTTCCTAACATATGTAATAGTGAAATACCATAAATGGTTGACAAGAATTTAATCTTTTCATTCAAATCAAATAAAATATATACAAAAAAATCCAATTAGTACTTTAAATTTATCAAACATCATAGACTTGACTGGTGCTGAAACTTTACTCCATGTCGATTAAGGACCAGTAAAATTTGCTTGAATTATTCCTAAAATTGTTGAGCTAACCATTAATTGCTTGAAACAATTATTAATATCCATTTGTTAGTAAGATTAGTTAAACTACACAAATTATTTAGAAAACAAGTAACAATAAGATAAAATTAATTGTAAAAAGTATCTATACATTTCTCATAGTGGAGTAATCCATAATCGCTTCTCTGGATCTAACAGAGTTGATAATCCTTTGTTTGCTTCCTTAGTCCTTAGCCTTGTTGTTGAACCTTTTTCTTCTCTAAGTGGTGGTTCATCAATGAATGATAGATTTACATCATACTCTATCGATGGATCATCCATCATCGGTGCAGAAGATGATCGTATGGTGAATCATGCTATATCGGTGGTGAAAATGGCTATATCGATGGTGAAAATGACCTGTATGGTGGATCATGTTATATTGGTGCTGCAAAAGTTTTATATTAAGGATCACACTATATTAGTGCTATTGATGACCTGATACGTGAATCATCTCTCATCGACCTTGTTGTAGAATCATCTTTGTGAATAGAGTTCTTTGCACGATGTCCCCACATATTTGTCATATATAATATAAAAATTTTGTAAGTATTTAAAAAGCAAGAAAATAACAAACATATATGTCTTTGGTATTAGAATATTAGATTAAATGAGCAAAAATAAATAAAAATATGCATATCAAAACATTATAATGAAAATAGACCAAATAAACTATTATATTTAACGTTACATATATTGAACACATCAACTAAATATTATATATAGCATTAAAAATCATACTTAATTTATCAATCATTACTAGAATAAGCAAACTCATATGTTTCATCATCATCATCATCATTATCATCATCTTTTTCTTTCTCATCATCATTTTCTTGTTCTTTTGATATTCATGTCCTATTCATGCATCTTTAAAAAATAGCATATCCAATAAATACCACACTACAAGAAATCTGACATATAGTGACGCTAAAAAAAGCATCAATAAAACCTCAAAATCTATCAATATAGCACCAAAAACACTATACCGATAGTTAAAATGTGTATTCTAATGAATTTTTAATCGTCAGTATATCCCTCATCGGTATAGACCTATACTGATAATTTTTAAGGTGTTGAATAACTTATAGAGATATACTTATGGTTCAAGACTGTCAATAAATGTATATCTATTGGTATAGCATCTGTTTTGTGTTCCACCATTATACTTTTTAGCAATGGTTAACAATCATGAGTATAGACTTGTATATTTTAACTTTTCTTAGCTATATTGATGGTTAATGGTTGTCAGTATAGACTTTTATTTTTTTATCTATACTGACACTTAAAACTCGTTAGTATAGATTTATATGTTTTAATTTTTTGACCTATATCGACAGCTAGCGCCCATCAGTATAGACTTATATGTTTTAATTTTTCTAACCTATATCGACGGTTAATGCCTGTTAATATAGATTTGTAATTTTTCTTACCTATACCAATGCTTAGCATCCGTCAGTATAGACTTGTATTTTTTAATTTTCTTACCTATACTAATGGTTAGAGACTATCAATATAGAATTTTATGCTTTAATTTTTTTACATTTACCTATGGTTAGAGATTGTCAGTATAGACTTATATGTTTTAATTTTTTTATTATATTTTGGTGACTGTTAGTATCACTTGAAATATTTCAGTGATCAAGTGTGTCAGTATAAATGTTAAAATGTTGGTAAATTTTTTTAAAAAAATTATATTTTCAATTATTAATATTAATTTATTTATAATCATAATATGATATGTTTTCATATAAACAAAAAAAACATAATAAAGTAAAATATATTTAATAACATTAAAACTAAAAGTAAATTATTTATAATCCACAAACTTAGTATAAGTGAAAAACTAAAGTCATTGTACCAAGTTGGATAAAACAAACATTGATAAAACAAATATAGATAAAGAGTTACACCACCTCACCCTAAAAAACACAATCATAAGTTTGCACCACTAGACACCTAAAAATCTTTTAATCACCTTAAAACTTCAATAGAACTTTGAATAAGATAAATTTAAAAAATCTATAAACAAGAAACAATTACAAAACCACCTCACTAAAAAAAAACATACATACACTTATTACAAGCCCTTTCCAAAACCAAAATATTTTAATTCATACAAAATATCACAAGTATTGAAATAGTCAACAAGTGTAGCTACATCATATAACTAACAAGCTCAATGAACCCAGGTCACTAACATTGTTCAATATACCAATCAAGCATCACAAAATGCAACGGCTTTATTTCAACATAGTGCATAACATCCAAAACAAAACCAAATCCCCATACAAATATAATGCTTCGAGTAAATAAACAACTTTCTAAAATAAATGATCTCACCATAGATTTCTACAAAGAAGCATCTGCATAGCATAAAAAAAATTCAATTAGAATTCTTGTAAATTATCTTATATATATAGAAAGTAAAAAGGTAATCGTCGAATCATATACCACTAGAAATAATTTTATAAACATTTTATTTATTCATATATATAGAAGGTAATCATCCATTTATATACCAGCAAAAATAATTTTATAAACATCCTATTCATTAGTGTAATGCATGAATGAACAAGAAATAATCTAATTTGCATGTGTAATCTCTTCATTCTTTTAGTTTAACTCCAAATAATAACTTAATGAAACTAACCTAAGATTATTTTAGTCAATAGAACTATCATTAAACAAATAACATTCAAGTCTACAACTGCAAAGCATGCTTACATCATAAGGAAGCATTTTCAAAGGAAAAAAAAAAGCAAGAAAGCCTTATCAAGGGAAAAATAGTAGGCTTTAAATCATAGTGTAATTTAATGATTATGGGAAAGACGATGGGTAATGTTTCAAGATTACAATTACATGATTCAAAACCTAGATTCAAAATTGATTTTGGCATTCTATCTAAGAAATAAGTATCAAGCAAAGTATTTCCACATATATATCATGTGATTACGAGTTTACCATTTTTATTTTCATTAGGTTGATGACTTGAATTTGAAGAATGATAGTTTTTATGTGTGATTTCTAAAGCATTATTAGCATCAAGAACCTAAAATTAAGTCAAAAGAAATTTCAATAAGGTTCAAGATTCATGAGCAAGATGACAATTTACATATATATAAACTAAAATAGATGTTATATATACCTCACTATTCACCATGTGAGTAACAGTATTCAAGATTTCCATATTCTCATTAGAAAATTATCTTTTAAGTACCAATAAGACAATACTTAAAGTTTCTTTCAAGTTTTTAATTTTAGCCTTTAACTCTTATATCTCTTCCTTATGCTGAACCAATTCAGAAAATGAAGGACTATATTGTTTAGATGAAGTAGATACTGTACCCATGCAACAAACACACCTTTTTTTCTCCAATCCTTTAACTTTTGAATAAACATCATCTTTCCATGAACTCCCTTTAGAATTCTAAGCACTAGTTTTGCTCAGACCTTGTTTCATGAGTTCCTAAAATTGTAAACAAACATTTTAGTATAAAGAAACTAAACATAAGTAAAAGCAAATAATAACTAAATTAAATACCATAATTTCAGCTACTTTGTCATTCACAACACTTTCATCTTTATGTATATGAGAAAGAATATACACCTTAGCACGTGATGGTGGAATTCTGTTAGCTTTTTGTTTTTACAAAAGTACAACATTAATTATTGTAGTAACAAAATTGTACATATAAAAACTTAACTTCATATTTATTTAACTGAATGCAACAAGAAAAATTGATATATGTACCAAGTTTTAAATGATCCTCGAGAATGATTTTGTTCTTGTACAATGAGGCTTATCTAATTTTGAGAGGTTTGTTTTGTTTGTCTCACTTTGTTCCTTTAAACAAATGAATAAGAAAAGATATATTATAATAACTTTGTAATTATTATCATATTGTTAAAACAAAGTAAATAGTATATTTTGTAAACATTTACCTTTGTTTTATTAGTCAACTAATGTGCAGCAAGAAATAGGAATTGACTTTTGTCTACCCAAGAATCATCAACCTTTGCAGCCATTTCTTTCGGTGTCTTGTGTTCATCATAAAATTTAGACTTTAATTCATTTTTCCATTGCCTCCACTTAGTACCCATGTTTCTTAGTGCCCAAGACTTAATTTTTGAAATATTTCTTTATCAATGAACTCATTAGAATTAGATTTGTGAATTCAAACTTTGACTACAATTTGAAAAAGGTAATTGGAAAGATAATGTCAATATATATTATATGAATTGCTACTATTAACTAAAAACTAAAAGATTATTGTCATGATATTAGCTAGCAACTAAAACATTATTATATTGATACCTTTAATGTTTTCGATATTTCTTCTTTGTTATTATCTAACATTTCATGCCAATTTGTATAATTAATTGATGCAAAGCTAGGCATTCTAACCATGCTACCAATGAATCAAATTAAAGAGCAAGATTCATCACCAATAGGTATAGCATCATCATTAACCTTAACAATAACATGCTCTTCTTATTCCAAATCCCAAATATCAGCCATACGTGTAGGATCTCAAGCTTTTTTATGTTGAACATTTCCTACATACAAAAATTACATGTAAAGAAAGCAATTAAATTCATTAAAAATTGTAATTGTACAACATTATAGCACATAAAGAATTGTACTAATAGAATATAGTGTTTTTATACCTGAATTATGTTCAACTTGTTCATCTTGATCTTCATTATTTATAGATTAAGATATTGGTTCTTGAGATTCTTGTAGAGGCTTATATTGTGAAGCTTTTGGATCTACATGTTGTTTTTTAGATTGTGTTTGCAGTTGAGAACTAGAGGCCCGATTTGCCCTAGTGATATTCAATTATTTACACTTTGCTATCTTAAGTCGAATAATACACAAAATATACTAAGTACAATATAACAGAGAACTTGATAGTGGCAAACCATATAAAGCATAAAGTACAATTTAATATAATACATGATCACACAAAATTAAGTAATTCAAGCTAGTAACACAAAAAAAAAATATTATGAACTATGTCTTACATTGCAAAACCTTAACAACAATTTAAACTGTTACATAAAATTAAAAAATGTTCTTCCCATTATGTTCATCTATGGGATCTTCTTCGACATGCTCATTTTCCATCTCTGGTGTGACCTCTATGCCTTCATCATCAACTTCACTTTTAACCCAATTTGAAGTACCATGTGTGTCATCAAATTCAACATGGATTTCTCCATTTTCTTACTCTCTATATAAGGATGATTCATCACCCATATCAAATACATCTCTAAGTTTTGCATGCTTAACAATAACCTAGCCATTATGTCTTTTATCTTTCATATAAAAAACTTTCTTAGCTTGTGATGCCAAGATAAAAGGATCATGAACCAAATTAGTTTCACTATGAGCTAGATGTGAAAAATTTACAAGAATGAAACCAAATTTATCCTTCTTGCAACCTCTATTTATATCAATCCAATCACATTTAAATAATACAACTTTCATTCTACCAGTATAATCTAATTGAATGATGTCTTTTAAAATCCCATAATAGTTAACTTCTCCTTCAATAGGTTATGCATATCTTGTACTTGCATAAATCATCATCTTGGTTATTACAACAACCCCACTATTTTGAGTTTTCAAGTATCTCTCACGTGCCTTAGTATGAAATCAAAACCATTAATGATATAAGCAGTGTATTTACTAACAGTATCAATTGAAGCATAAGCAAGCCATCTAAGTTGATCTGTGATGTTTGCATCTTCTTGTTGATCTAAATTAGCAACCTATCTAATTTCATATTTGGTTAAAATAATAATCTAACTATAAAAACTTTAAGTACATATTCCAAACCATGATGTATGACTTACATAATCACGAAACCAATCATGAAAAGTTTCATTTTGTAACTTTTGTATCTCATATGGCATAAGCCAAGGAGATCGATTACACCTCTTAATAAATTGCTCATGTTTTCTACATGAAAAACTTTTGAGAAAACTATACAATATACTACAAAAAAAATTATTAAGTATAATATGCATGTAGATAAGTGATCTTACTTTATAAAATGAGCAACCTTGGCAAAATTAAATAGCACATATCAATGTTCTTAAATCAAAGTTATAGCACCAAGTACAATTTGTGAGACCCTTTTACACTTGTTAACATTAAAACCTTTACGTTTTAATGTTCCCAATGGTTTTCCTATAGTAGAAAGAATGGATATTTCTTTCTCTACAAATGGATTCTTGTCTTAATTTCAAATGGGTCGATTAAAATTAGTTTTCATCCCATCAAAGTATCTTGAACAAAAAGTTATGCATTCATTTGTTAAGTACCTTTCTACAATTGAACCTTCAAGATAAGCTCTATTGTGCACATATGATTTAAGAGCAAGAAGAAACCTATATAAATGGAAGTTCAATAGAAAAGATCATTAGGAAACATCCCAGTTGAAATTTAAGTAAAAAAATCTATAACACTTTAAGATATACCTTTCAATAGGATACATCCACCGATAAATGACTGGACCGGTAATTTTTGCTTCATTTGCCAAATGGATAACTAAATACACCATTATTGTGAAAAAAGATAGAGAATAAATCTTCTCCATTTCATATAAAATTGATGTGGCCCGAGACTCAAGTAATTCAAGCTTATGTTCTTCGAGAACTTTAGAACAGAGTTATTTAAAAAAGGCACATAAATAAATAAGAACTAAGCACACTTTATCAGGTAAAGACCATCGTATTGCTATAGGAAGAAACTCTTGCATTAAGAGATAAGAATCATAACTTTTAAGCCATATTAATTTTTGTTGTTTAAGTTACACACAATGTGAGATATTTGAAAAGTATTCATCTGGAGTTTTCATTTTCTTAAGAATCTTTAAAAAAGAATTTTTTTCAATTAAGCTCATTTGATATGAAGCTTGAGGTAAGTATTGGATGTTAGTGCCAAGACAAGTCTTTGGATGAAGAACACTCCTTATACCCATTTCTACAAGGTCAAGTTATGCTTTGTAGTTATCCTTTGACTTCTCTTCTTACCCAATCAATGTACTGAAAATGTTATTACAAATATTCTTTTTTATATGCATCACATCAAGATTGTGATGTAATGAAAGATGTTCCCAATAAGGTAATGTGAACAAAATACTCTTATTCTTCCATGGCCCATCTTCATTATCATTTTATTGTTCCAACTGTCTCAACACTTCACTATTAGATGGTGGTGAAGGAGCACTTCTAAATTCTTGAGTCCCATCAAATGAGTTCTTATCATTTTGAAACCTATAATTAGGTTGTAACCATCTATAATGGCACATGTAATAATACTTTTTACCATGTTGTAACTAATTAGATGCAATATCAAATCCACAGCAAGGACATGCATATTTTCCCTTAGTACTCCACCCAGACAAATTGACATATGCAGGGAAAGTTGTTAATGGTCTAAATTAATGCTGCACGCAGTTGAAAGTTTTGATTTTTTAAGGCATCAAAAGTCTAAACACCAATTTTCCAAAGTTCCTGCAATCTCTTCTACCAAAAGTTGTAGGTATATATATCTATATTGTTTCCATGACCTTTTGGACTAGGAATAAGTAAGGAAAGAATAAAGTTTGGCTATTCCGTACACATCCATAGAGGCAAGTTATAAGGTATCAATATAACAGGCCACGTGTTATGTGTCATACTCATAGTTTTAAAATGGTTAAAGCCATTAAAAGCCAATTCCAAGCGAATATTACGAGGGTTAAAGGAAAACTCAAGATATTGAGAATCTAATTCTTTCTAACCTAGAGAATCTGTTGGATGTCTTACACGTCCATCCTTAGTATGCTCATATTCATACCAAGTTATCAAGGGAGCATTTTGAAGACATGAATAACCTTTGTAGTCTTGGAATTAAAAGAAACAAACAAAAAATATTAAAAGCTTTTTTTTTTTTTTCTGACATTATATCTTAGGGATCACTTTCTACATCATTCAAGCTCTCTTTCCACTTAGAAGTGCCACTTTTGAATATATTTTTTTATTTGCCTTATCATTCCAAAACAATATGCAATCATTGGGACAAGCATGGATTTTTTTATATCCTATACTTAAAGTAGAAATCATCTTTTTTAATTCTTGATAAGACCCTAGTAATGTATTACCCTCTACCAGAGCAAGTTTCAAAACCTCTAACAATGTATTGAAAGATTTATTTGTCTAACCATTAAAATACTTTATGTGGAACAAATAGATTACAAAGGAAAACTTTATAAAGGTTTTGCAATTTGGATATAGTTTCTCCTCCGCACCTTTAAGTAAACCATAAAACTTGTCACTATCAATTCTATGACCATGGTGTTGCTCTCCACTAGTATCTCTAGCTTGTATGTTACCCACATCAACATCCATAGCTCTTTCAACCATTATATCATGTAATAAATCATGAATGTCAGGACCTAACCCTTTTTCTTCGTCATTAGTTGTTCTAGTAGGTAAACATGCATAAAAAATTTCCTTGTGAAATACCCATTGAACATATCATTTAAGAAAACCATTATATATTATGTAATCAAATGCATCTTTCTTACAAACTCTAAATGTGTTGACACATTTAACATAAAGACACTAAATTTTTTCATTTTCAGATGATATTGCAAAGCCAAAGTCTAAAATACTAGTGACACCTTTTATGTATTCTTCATTAGCTCTTGACATGAGATTTATACACGCCTTATCCATAGAATGTAAGATGATTTGCCCTATTAATAACATTATATTTAACTTTAAAATTTAAATTAAAACAATAGCATTTAATTTTAATACAAAATAAAATTTGACTATGCAAGCATAATGTCACATTTTCATTAAGAGTAATACTTCAGATGTACCTTTAGTATTAAACTTATGTATTTTCAGAAGTAGCATAACTAAGATCAGTTTCAGTTAAATAAGCAAGAGAGAGGCAGAGGATAGAAGGAAAGTAGCTCAAAACAAAAAAAAAAGAATATTTGAAATAATTCACAATTGCAAAAGGATAAAGTTTTAAAGCTTGAAAATTAAACAAGAATTTTAGCTTAAAAGTTAAAAGGATCAAAGGTGAGAGAGAGTGAGACGAGATAAGCTTTAGGCAAAGTAAGGATTGAAAGTCAAGGTAAGGACGATGGGAACAAAATTTTCACTATTTTTGTTTTAATAAGTTTAGATTTTTTTAAAAGGTTTTCATTGCCAAGACGTAGGAACATAAGGTAAGGACGGTGGATTATTAAAGGCATTTTTTGCTTGAATAATCTCTAAAAAATCTTGGCATCTAGTTTTTCATGACGTTTGTGGCCAAAAACACCTTGAATAATCACCAAAATTTTTTTATAAGAGATTATTGAAGGTATTTTCTATCAAAAATGCCTTTAATAATCTCTTTTATTTTTTATGAAAGGATTAATGAAGGTATTTTTATGATAAAATGTCTTGAAAAATTCCCTTCAAGCATTTATGAGGAGATTATTGAAGGCATTTTTATCCAGAAAATACCTTAAATAATCTCTAACAAAATATTGAATGGGGTTATTGAAGGCATTTTTGGCCAAAAATGCATTGAATAAATCATGGATTATTGAAGGTGTTTTTGGCCAAAAGCGCCTTTAATAATCCCTTTCAATTTTTTAGAAGGGATTATTCGAGGCGTTTTCTATAAAAAAAAATACCTTCAATAATCTCCTCCCATTTTTTTGGGATCATTCAAGGCATTTTTGTGATAAACGCCTTCAATAATCCCCTTCAAGCATTTATGAAGAGATTATTAAAGGTATTTTTGCCCAAAAAATACCTTAAATAATCCTTAAGAAAATATTAAATGGGGTTATTGAAGGCACTTTAGCCAAAAACACCTTGGATAAATCCTTAATTATTGAAGGTGTTTTTGGTTAAAAATGCCTTTAATAATCCTTTCTAATTTTTTAGAGGGGATTATTCAAGGTGTTTTCTATCAAAAACATCTTCAATAATTCTCTTTCATTTTTTTAAGATCATTCAAGATATTTTTGTGATAAAACAACTTGAATAATCCTCTTTAGGTGTTTATGAGGAGATTATTAAAGGTGTTTTTACCCAGAAAATGCCTTGAATAATCTCTAACATAATATTTAGTGGGGTTATTGAAAGTGTATGTGGCAAAAAATGCATTGAAAAAATGGAAGGGGATTATTAAAAGCATTTTTAGCCAAAAAATACCTTGAATAATCCCTAACAAAATATTGAATGAGGTTATTAAAGGCGTTTTTTGCCAAAAACATATTTAATAATCCCCTTCAATTTTTTAAAAGGGATTATTCAAGGCATTTTCTGCCAAAAATACCTTCAATAATTCTCTCTCATTTTTTTTTGGATTATTCAAGGTATTTTTGTGATAAAATGCCTTGAATAATTCCTTGGGGTTAGTTAAGGCATTTTATGGCAAAAAATACCTTGAATAATCCCTTTTAAGCGGTTATGAAAAGATTATTGAAGGCGTTTTTGTCTAGAAAATGCATTCAATAATCTTTTACACAATATAGAATGAGATTATTGAAGATGTTTCTAGCTAAAAATGCCTTGAATAATTCCTGGATTATTAAAGGCATTTTTGGTGAAAAATGCTTTCAATAATCGCTTCCCATTTTTTTGGGATCATTTAAGGCATTTTTGTGAAAAAACACCTTGAATAATCGCTTAGAGTTAGTCAAGGCATATATGGCTAAAAACGCCTTGAATAATCCCCTTTAGGCATTTATGATGAGATTATTAAAGGCATTTTACCCAGATAACACCTTGAAAAATCCTTAACAAAATATTGAATGAGGGTACTAAAGGTGTTTCTGGCCGAAAATGCCTTGAATAATTCTTAGATTATTGAAGCGTTTTTGGCCTAAAATGCCTTCAACTCTCTAATTTTTTAGAAGGGATTATTCGAGGCATTTTTTGTAAAAAAATTCCTTCAATAATCTATGATTTTTTATTGGGATTATTCAAGGTGTTTTTGCCTAGAAAATGCCTTGAATATTCTCTTACAAAAAATTGAAGGATTTTTTTTGGTAAACACCTTTACTAATTATTTTTAAAATTTATTCCCCTATCTTGAACTTTGGAATCCCAAACTACTATTATAGAGAACAACTAAAAGTTGCATTACAACCAAACTAAAACCCCTAAACCCATTTAGTTTACCTTTTGGTTTCTTCTTCTCTCTCATCACCACTGACCTTCAACAATTGATTGCCATTGCACCTCTCTTTTTACCAATATGTCTTTATTTTATTTGCTTTTTTGTATTATTTATATTATTCAATATAGTTATTTTTTTGTTCTTTACTATATATATATTTTATCATTCCACCATCACCTTAGTCATCCAATCTCCCTTTATTGCATGTATGGTGTTCTTTGTAGTTTGGTTTAAATATTATGGTTTGCTGAATGGTATTATGGAAATTGTGTGTATTTTTTTACTTATAATTTATTTTGCATGGAACTCTTATTTAAGGTGAGAATCACAGTATGACTTACAATCATAAAATATTATTGGTTTGAGGACGTTTTACGTATATTGGAGTAGTAACTGTAGTATAATTATTGCGTACTGTGTGAAATTTAAAGAGACAGTTTGATTTATTTCGTATATTTATGATCAAAATTACAGGTATTATGAAATTCGAACAATATACTTTTCTTGCTACTGAACATGAAGAAGACACACTTATAGTGAAAAAAAAAAGAGCAAGGGGACGAAATAAACAAATTCAAGTGACTGACACAAAAATTCATGTCGACTTCAAACAATATGGGTAGTTTGTGTTTGATGGAGCTGCCAAGTTAGCTAGTCATATTAGAGCGGTCGTCTGTAATAGCATTTCTATTACATACCATAATTGGCGACGAGTTCTTGATGATTTAAAGGATTGTATATGGGAGTCGGTTGTGATATGTTTATTCAACTATTTCATAAAATTTGTAAAATGATCATTTAATTGAAATTCAATGTGTTCATACTAATTGTGTTAAATATATTAGGAATGGTTCGACATCCCAATTGAGTGTAAAAAACTTATGTTGCAATCGGCTAAGAAAGCATTCAAAAACTTTGAAAATAGATTGACGACCCAATATATTTTACCGTTTGCTGATTATAGTGATATCTTAGTTGTTCCACCTTCGTCATATGTAGATGTTAAAAGTTATCAAGATTGGAAGAATTTTATCCGAGATCGACTACAAGAAGAATTCTTGGTATGCATACCCATTACAAAAAATTGTTTATAAGATTTCATGTAATATATTCGATATTTTAATATGCAATTTACATAATTTTTTTTTTAGAAAATCAAAGAACAACAAAAGAACATTCTGGCTAAACAAGTATATCACCATCGGTCATCGAGAAAGGGTTATGCAAATGTTAAGTATGAGCTTGTAAGTATTTACACACTTGTTTTATACTCATAAATGAATATTTCTAAACATTCATTTAATAGATTCTGATTCTTATATAGAGTTAATTTATTAGGAATCATTTAGCTTTGGCACCGAAGTTTCTAGATAGGATGTATGGAAATAAAAACCTATGCAGAAGGATAGATCATTTGTAGATGAAGCAATCAAAGAAATGCCTAAAAAGATTGTTTGTATAACTACTCATTATATCACGTATGATTCGCTTTGTGCTTGTATGTATGACTCTATGCTTATATAGATATGTTGTTATGGCCCATCTTATTATTATTTTTCAGGATGATTTGGCTATTAAAATTAAATTCAATGAATTGGCAACCTAGTATGGTGAAGATCCTTTGTCTTTAGCATTAGGAGTGAAAGAAAGACATGGTCGAGTTCATGGAGTTGGTAGATTTGTGTTGCCATCAAAGTTCTTCAGTAATCAACCCAAAACCCCTCAAATGATGAATGAACAATATAAAGCAATCATCGAGCAACAATAGCAAAGATTTGATGATCAACAGCAACAACTTATAGCTTTGGAGGCGATATTGGCAGCAATGCAGCTTAACGTGCCAGTAGGCCAATCTGATAGTATAATCCAACTAAGACAAGCTTCTGTTGCAAGTCAGGTAGGAAACCCAACCTCTGGTATTAGCCATGAAGTATGATTTTGTTTATTCAGTTAATATTTATTTGTTTATTATATTTATTGATTTGGTTTGAATACTTATATTTCAAATATTGTAGTAGGATGGTGGGACTCAGAAGATGACCCTTGCTAAGGCTACCATTGATGTATTATCTAATTATGTACTTGATCATTTATCCAGAAGAAATTGGATTATCATTCAGTTTGAGGATGGGCTATTTGATCATCCATCAGTTTCTTACCTTAGAGAGCCTAAGATTAAGGAATTTTGTACCGTAGATGAAATATCAGCTTCTGATATTATTGTTTATACAAGGTTAGCTTATAAATTTAAATATGCAAAGTCCATATGTATTAATTTATATTACAGTGTATTATTATTAGTATTGTTGATTATTATCATACAGCTTCTTATATAGAGAAATCAAGGTAAAATAAATGACCCATAGATTCAAATTTGTTGACCCGAATTTTATTAGTGAGCAGAGTAGCACTATCATTTTTCATGGTCATAATGGGGGTCAATTCTTGCAAAAACAGGTCGATTATTTTTTGTTCCTGTATAATGTTATGTAAGTTATATTCATACAAATAATTATTCCAACCTTATTCGAATCTAAAATGATGCTTAATCTGAGTATATCATTCTTATTATTGTGTAGTTGTCATTGGCAACTTATTTTGATTGATACCAATTCCTTAATGCCATACTTATTTAATTTCGCTCAACCAATGATGAAGCCTAACCCTTATCGTAACGGTTTTAGGGACCGTTAGATGAATTTAAGAAAACAAAAGAAATGGAGTCGCCACCAATCTTTTTTGGCTAGGTGTGATTGGCCGCCTATTAAACCTTACCTTCTTAATAAATTTTAAAATTAATTAAAATTTATCAAAAAGATAATTTTTGGGTCTGTGAAAACAACTTGGATTCGAGAGTTGGTTACACATGGAGAAGGATTAGTACCCCTACAACGCCCGTTTAAAATGGTACCAATTAATTATATGTTATCTTTTAATATTGACTAAGATGGTTTTAAATTTGGTATTTAAAAACATATTTTTTATTTTCAGTAACCTTGAAAATAAACAAGAACCTTATATTGAAAAATTCCTAAAAATATTTCAATATGTTGGTAATATTAAAAGGAACCATTTCACCTAAGAAATTTTTAAGAATCACTATTTGAAATTCTTGAAAATCCTATCTTCGGTGGTTCATATTCATTTCCAATGGTTATTTAAAAACATAAAGTAGTATGTAATTCTAAAACAAATAGTATTTTCTGGGACTTATTTCTAAAAAAATGAAAAATCTTTATCGAAAATTAATCTAAATGCTCCGATACGCTAGCAGCATTTTAGATAATATTTTTTGCCTAAAGATTCTTAAAGAATCACTATTCAAAATTTTTTAGGATCTTATCCTCAGAGATTGTTCATTTGTTTTTAAAAAATTTTAAAAATCATGTAATAATATAATAATCCACAAATACATTTATTTTGTTTAGAAACCATTTTCCTATTTATTAAGAAAAACCATCCAAATTAAAAGAAACTTCTAAATATTTCAATATTTTAGCAATTTTTAGAAGACTTTTCTCATCTAAAGAATTCTCGAAAATCACTACTCGGACTCTTTAGAGTCCCATCCTCAGAATTTTTAAAATATGCAAGTAAACAATAAAGTAGACTATGTACACAAAAATATATATTCATTGGAATTAATCTTCTTTAATCAATCTCTAATTATCACTAACAATTTGAAAAAAATAGAAGAAATAAAATTTTTATTGAAAATTTTCTTAAATACCCCGATACGTTGGCAATATTTTTAGAAAAATTTTCTCACTTAAGGATTTCTTAGGAATCTCTACTTAGACTTCCTTAGAATCCCATCCTCGGATAAATTTTATTTCATTTAAAATTATATAATGCGAGTAATCATGCATACAGAATAATATATAAATTGATTATGACTTAATCATCTTATTTTATCCTTTAATTATCAATAACATCTTTGGAAGGAACAAAGTAAATAAAATTTTCATTGAAAATTTCCCTAAATACTCCAATACTTTGACAGTATTTTAGAAAATTTTTTTTATTTAGGGATTTCTTAGGAATTTTTACTTGAACTTCCTTAGAATCCCATCCTTAGAAAAATTTCATTCACTTTGTTTTTTCTTTTACTTGGCTATTTAATTTTGATCCTATCAATTTCACTACCTAAAGAAATCAATATATATTATTAATAACATCTATCAAAATTTTAGAAAAAATACAAATGAAACTTTTTTTATATTGAATATTTTTCTAAATACTCTATTATTTTGGCGATATTTTAAAAAAATATTCTCACCTAGACATTTTAGAGAATTTCTACTCAGACTTATCTAAAATATCATTCTTGAAAAATTTTATTTATATCATTATTATATGCATAAAAAATAAAGTATATCAAACATGAATTTAAACACAAAACATTAAATTAAAATAAGCATGAGAATCCAAACAACAAAGAAATTAACAATGTATAAAATTAAACTTATAATTGAATTTAAACAATCATAAACAAATTGTATAAGTATAATTAAAATAAAAAACACATAAAAATAAAATCTATTAAAAACAAACTTCAAGTTTTATATTTTTATAAAAATTTTTTTTACCACAATATTCCAATTAAAGTAATAATTTTTTTTATTGTTCATGTCACGATCAAGAAAATATAAACTCCACTAGCCTTTTCCATGTTCCCCACGTTTGGGCTTTCATGGATGTTTAAACATTATATTTTTCTATAAAAAGGGAAGTCATCCTCTCCTGCCAGATTATACAATACAATTGAAAACAAAGCCTAAGGTCAGTTAAAAGGGCCCCACGTCTTGGCTTTTCCATGCATGTTCATTCTTTTTGTTTGTCAAAATGACGCACATAACCTACATGCCAGGAATCCCCATGTAGAAACAAATCTATGAAAGGAAAAGAAACCAATATATTTTGAACAAGAAACCATGCGTGAAAGTGAAGCTTTGAACTTCCATAATCCTCCATTAGCAGCAGCTATGAACTAACAACTATGGCTATGAAACAACAAGCTTGGGATGGGATCCCATGCGAGGAAAGGATGAAAGAGCATGCAGGACGCAATCAGACGAGGAAAATGTGAAAGTTTAAAACAACAAGCAACATTTATAACTACAACCACGAGAGGAAACGCAACCAATATATTTTAAACAAGAAACCATGCGTGAAAGTGAAGCTTTGAGCTTCCATAATCCTCCATTAGCAGTAGCTATGAACCAACAACTATGGCTATGAAACAACAAGTTTGGGATGGGATCCCATACGAGGGGAAAGATGAAAGAGCATACAAAACTCATACAAAAATAAAAAAGGGTTAGAGAACCATTGCAAGCCTACCCGTAACCGGTTGCTTCCACCTTCCACGGGTTCCCTTCTTCTGGTTATTTGTTGCCCTCTTGCTGCTGCCTTCCTGCTGCTTTTCTTTTCCTTTCATGTTTTTGGTTCACTCTCCTTTCTATTCTGCATAAGCTTCCCCTTTTCAACTCTCTTTCTTTCTCTTTTTTATTGCTCCTCCTTCTCTTTTCTTTTTCTTTTTGGTTTTCCTTTTTTTTTTTCTTTTTTTTTTTTTTTTTTGTTTTCCTGCCCTCCTCCTCTGACCGAAAACTTCCCCTCCCCTCTGTTTTTGTTCGGCAGACCCAACAAATGCCAGATTTCATCTTACTCAATGAGGGCCCTTGGATGAGATTTCATCCAAGGGACACAATTCCTCCTTTTCTTATTTCCAAGGGGCCACCTTTGGCCCTTGGATTAAAAGCCATTAAAGGATCCAACGGCTCAGACTACCTGCTGCAAAGGTTGAACCTTTATATCCCTCCAACCCATGGAAAAGACTATTTTGCCCCTTAATGCAAAGTTTTGAAATTTATGGTTATTTTCTTAAAAATCAAGGTTCCTGGCCATTTTTGGGATTTTAAAACATTAAAAATCAAGAAATATTATAAGATTATGATATGAAAAGTTTCATGAAATTCCGAGCTCAGAAAAGGCTAAATTACAAAAATACCCCTATAAGGGTATTTTGGTAATTTCACACTTTTTGAGGTACTACTATGATTTCAAATGGATAAAAAATCATGAAATATTATAAAACTAGGATCTAAAAAGTTTTGTGAAATTTCGAGTTCGGAAAGGCTAAATTATGAAAATAACCCTATAAGGGTATTTTGGTAATTTCATAGTTTTTGAGGCCCCACTGTGATTTTAAATGCATCAAAAATCATGAAATATTATAAAACGATGGTCTGGAAGGTTTCACAAAAATCCGAGTTCGAGAAGGTCAAATTACAAAAATCCCCTATAAGGGTATTTTGGTAATTTGGTCTTTCTCGGGACACAATGAAAATTTCAATATTTTGAAAAAAATCCCAAATTTAATTTAATAACACCTTAATTTTAATGAGGTTTTGAAATTTCAGAATTAACCTGCACTCTACTCATTTTGACCAAATTTTACATAATTTGACTTTGTTTGACTCGTTTTGACTCGAGTTGACTTTGAGTTTTGAATTGGCAAATTTATGAGGCCTTTATGGGTTTTAAATGGCCTTCGTAAATGGTATTGGCTTTTTGCTTACAAATGAGTCATAGATCAATCATGTTAAAAAAAATTTTGGATAAAATTTAGTGTTTACGACCCTGATATTCAAAATTTTATAAAAGAGGTATTACATGTTATTATATTATCTTATGTTTCTTCATAATTACTTTTATTTTTTTATTAAGTACTTTTTTTTGTTCAATTTAGGGGAATGTCTATAGTTGATAAGAAAGCAAAGATAAATTGGGTGTCATTACCGGTAAATGTGAAATTTATTCTTTTATGGTGAGTTTGTTTAGATAAATGTCTTTTAAACCCACTAAATTTATTTTTCAGGTATCTCATCAATCAGGATATACTAAATGTGGATATTATGTCCTTCGTTTCATGAGGGAGATAGTTTTATGTGATTTTATGATCACACTATTCAAGATTAGTAATAATTTCATACAATCGTAATATTTTTCAAAAAAAAGCTAAATTATGTTCTCGTTTATTAACATTTACTTTGATTTTTTTTTTATAGTGGGAGAGTGTTAGCTTTATAGGTTAGATGGTGATCCAAGAGGAGGGTGAATTGGATTTTTTCAAAGTCTTCCCAAACAAATGATTTTAATATAGTTGAATGGAAATTAAAACAATAAGCACTTTTGATGAAAATATAATGCAAACAATAACAATTAATGAATCTAAAATCAAATATAAACAACAATAAATTGTAAGGAGATAGGGATAGAGAAATCAAACACAATGATTTATAGAGGTTCGGTCCTTCTCCACAAGGCACCTACGTCCTCTCTTATTGGTTGTTCACACCAAGGCTTCAATCCACTATTCTTGAATTGAAAATACAACCTATCTTTTTCTTTCTAAAGCTTAAGATAGAAACCTCTACCCTTTGTAGTATTTTACCCAATCTCACTACAAAGCT
The DNA here is from genome assembly GCF_047325235.1 of Durio zibethinus. Taxonomy (NCBI): domain Eukaryota; kingdom Viridiplantae; phylum Streptophyta; class Magnoliopsida; order Malvales; family Malvaceae; genus Durio; species Durio zibethinus. The sequence goes on along the minus strand of NC_143180.1, from coordinate 10,249,216 downwards.
CTCAAGAGAATACCTCACCTCTTGTATATCAAAGATAATTTGCAAACAATAGAACAACCTCTCTAAGGCTAAGTGTTTGCTAAGTTTAAGTACAAGAAAATGATGAATGAACATTAAATAAAAATTGGATACGATAAATACAAAGATATGGACTTTGAAGCTCTAAAAACTCTTGATTTTTTGAGAGAATGAAAATGTGCCTTATTGGCTCTTGCTTTCTTGATTCATCAAACTTCTTGGTGTGTTGGAGTGCCCAATTTATAGAGAAATTGAAGAAGTAGCCGTTGGGGAAGCTTGGAGTGAAGAAATGCCCATTGGAATGATGAAAAAATAGCCGTTGGAGTGCCCACACCCAAAATCGATCGATCCCTTCCATGAAGGGATCGATTGGTTCATGTTTTGAACCAATTTGCATCTGAAAATCACGACCCGATCGATCCCTTACATGAAGGGATCGATCCTGTCAGCTGCTGGGTGGTTATTTCTTATTTTATACTCTATTAACTAATTTGACCATAACTTGAGTTATACAAATCTAAATTACAAACCGTTTGAAGATTTGGAAACTAGACTTAAAGGGATTTCTATCATTGTAAAGTTCATCACCTAATTTATTGTATACGAATTATAGTGAATTTTCAAATCTACCCCTTGTGCAGTTTTCTGGACAACTACAGTGCATTTAGTAAAAATTCAAAATCTTTTCTTAGAAAATTTGGATTTTCATTTTGTTTGATCCATTAGAAAGTAGACTCAAAGAGCTTTCCAACCATATAAAATTCAAATATTAAAACCTTGTGAATTTATACAGAAAAATAAAACAAATTCAATGTTGGAAAACTTTGTTCTTGTAAAACAACTTTCTTAAGTTAATCTATTCTCAAATCCAATATTATTAAAATTGTATTAAGTCGAAAATGAATAAGTTCACTTTAAAAATGACAATTGGACTTTAATTTAAGCTTAAATAAATAATCTTTAAATGAAGATTTGGTTTGAGAAATATGACACCAAGAAAGGTTTGTTTAAACTTTGAAAATCATATTATTTATTTAGTACCAAAATATAAAACTTAAGAACATGTACTAAATAAATCTTTTTCAAAATCTTGATCAAGTTTATTTAGCTTTAATGTTTTGTCATTTCAAAATAAGGATCAATTCAAGGCTAACAATCTCCCCCTTTTTGATATGACAAAACTTAAAGATAAATTTGCTTGATGAAAAACTTTCTTTGAAACATTTAAGATTTTGAAAGACATTTTGGAAAACTCCCCCTTAAGTAATGCATGGCAAAACTCCCCCTTAATTTGTGCATCCTAATCCAATGGCAAAACTCCCTCTCAATTTATGCATCCTAATCCAACACAACTTAACAAACATATGCTAGTCCAATATATGACATAAGCATAATCAAACATATGCATAACAAGCACAAGCAAATTTGTCTATATGATATTTCTCCCCCTTTTTGTCATAGCAAAAAGGAATAAGCATATTAATAAGCAAATAAACACGAAGAGGCATCATTGACAAATATATTCATGAAACATTTCTCTTTCCTTTTGTTTATGCTCTTTATACCAAATGTTTAAACTTCTATATCAATTGCAACAAGCACATAAGAAGAAATATCTTTAAACTCTCTCCCCCTTTTTGTTATTTCAAAAGAAAGAGAGATCAATTCAAGGCATAAGACAAAATGCTTGATACCAATAACATCAAGAGTATTTTGAATGTATGTAATCAAGTATAATATACACAATGAAGTTTACATACATGTAGTCAAGCATAAAAGTATAAGTGTATCCAATTTTAGCATTTTAGCACAAGTCATCAAATTTACTACATGAAATTTATGAGCAAAGGATAATGAATGATATGCAATTTACTCATAAATCATATTATCATAAGAGTGCTTAGAACTTAAAACATCAATAGAAATTAAGCATAAATTCAAGCACATGCATACAAGCTCATACCAATTGTTAAGGATACCAATTGTTAAAGATATGTAATCAAGAAGCATACTAATTGTTATCACAAAACAAATCAAGCAAAATTGTATTCTAATATTGCTCCTCATATCAAAATAAGGATTAATCAATTTAAGGCACACACAATTTTGCATGAAAGGTATAAGCTATATCAAGGATAGGCACATAAACAAGTGTCTATGAAAGTTAAAAAAAAATCTTTAGTAATTTTGATACCAATTGTTACCAATTGTTAGCAATTTTATTCAACAACTTTCATAGAATAAACATACTTCAAGCATATGAAAGATTCATTCAATACATACATAAATGATAGTAGTAATCTTTCATAAGCTGTCTTATCTAAACAAGAACCAAAAGCTCATATGTATATAATAAATCATAAGTACTAATGAGCAATGAGGTTCAATTATCATCATGTCATAACAAAGATCATATAAGCATGATTCTCCAAACATGATGAGCACATATGCTATAGCAAAGAAATAATGAAAGCATGATTATTCAATTATAATCCAAATTATTTCAATGCATAGCAATGTAATTAATCTAAGCATATTCAAGTAATCAAACATATATTTATTTCAAACAAAATCACACAAGCATATGCAAGAACATTTCAAAACATGTATAGCAATATACCAAAAAAAAATGCAAACCTTTAGACACAATATGGTACATGCTATCTCAATGGACTCAATCAATAAACATGTTCAAAGAAATCAATCTATTTAACTCATATCCATGTCCAAAGATTCAAATGAATATTCATGCAATTAAAACTATTAATCAAAGCAATCAAGAACTAGGCATGAATATTAATGAAGGTGAATTAATCAATCCAAGCTTTCAAAAATGTTAGAACAATATCTACCAAGTAGCTTGGTGATTAATTTGTGCAATGTGTTCACAAAATCAAACACAATATCTCATTTTTGCACCTATAAAAGCAAGCATTTATCAAATCATGCATTAAACATTATAAATCATAGGCACATAGCATAAATTCAATACAATTACCTCCATTCTTATCAAGCTATGTTGTTGTGCTCATTGTAGTTGAGTGAGGTTTTGAATCCTCCAATCCACATCATTTGAGCTAATCTTTTATGTACTTGGGCTTGATTGATGAGGATGACATACTTTGCTTGCTATTCTTGAAATTCCTAAAATGTAGGTTTATCCATGCTCATTTCACGTTCTCCTAGCATAGACTTAGAAAAATTTCTTGACAAAAGATTTTCATTAGAAGCATCAAGAAAATCAATTGATCAAAATTATACCAATTGTTAGAAAACAATTCCATATTCTAAGTCATTATAGGCAAAAGAAAATTTATTCAATAAGCATAAGTTACCAATTGCAAGGGAGATATATACTTAAGCTAGAAGTCATATATCAATTTAAACATCAAATATCACAATATTGGCACTAAAGCTAAAGTTCTCATCAAATGTGCAAAACATGAGTCCTTTCTAGATCATTTAGAAATATTGAACACAAAGAAGACATATTCAATATTCATATATATTTTTAAAAAAATCACCAAAGAATATGCCAAAACAAATTTTAGGCCATATAAAAACTAAAAACTTAAGGAAGACATATTTATCATCCAAAATATATTCAAGAAAATATTAGCACAAAAGCACAAATATGTCTACACAAATTATAGGCCATAATCAACAATGACTTAAGCTAAAAATAAGCATCATAAGAAAATCACTCACTTAAGTCATGTTACAAGCATGTCTAGTCAAGAGAAATCACATTTATCATATATGCATACACTTGACAAGAACAATAGATGAACCAATAACACATATCATTTACAAGTAAGTAGTTCATCATATTTAAAATCACAAATAAGAAATATATCAATTGAGCACAAGATCCAAAATATTTCACAAAATTAATAAAACATTTTAAGCACAAAAATAAGCATATTTCACAAAATATCTTTCACAATCAAGAGATAAACAATTCAAGCATTTTAACCACAAGCATTAAGGTTAAATTGAATTAATAATCATACAAGCATATATCTTGACCAAGACTAGAGATGAACCTAGAATCAATATATTCCATTTAAGCACATAATGTTCATCAATTCATCAACATAAGAGAAGAAATAAATATTGAATTAATAAGGATAAAGAATTAAAGCATATTTCAAGACTATTTCATAAGAAATCAAAAGATGAACAATCAAACAACAATATTTATAATTTAAGCACAAGATGTTCATAAATTCATAAATCAAGAGTTATAACAATTTAGAATATAACAATCAAGTTTAAATAATATTTCACAAGATCCAAGCACTATAAACAAGTTAAGCAATTTTAAACATCATGGTCACATGGGCATGTTCAATAATCACAAATCAATATGTATGAAAATCACAAAATCATTTTAATCATGCCAAAATCATCAAGAATAGGTAACTAAATTCAAATTCTTTTCAAATAAAGTTTAGAGGTTACCCATTTTTCTATTGTGTGTCTAGAGTTCCAATCTTTAATCTCACATTGTAGCTTTTTACTCTAGCACACCTACAAGAGACAATCTCATTTGATTTTTGGTACCCAAATTACTTTGGGTCTTTGAGAGTTAGTTATCAAGTCTCTTGTTCTTTTTGGAACCCATACTTGCCTAATTCTAAATGGGACTTTTCTTCTAATAGGACAAGTATATGTAGCATGACCATGAAAATTACAAAAATTGCATTTAATCATTTTAGTACTAAATGAATTCTTTAAAAGATTTTGTTTTTCATTCATCAAATCATTAAATTTCTTTTTCAAATCAAAATTTTCTTTTTCTAAAAATTCATTTCTACTTAGAGAGGTTTTTAAATCTATTTTCAACTTTTCATTTTCTTTTTCTAAAATATTTTTTGCATTCATCAAAAGATCATTTTCAATTTTCAATTTTGAAATCCTTTTCTTATGTTTCAAATGCATATTTTCAAACTCAATTACTAAATCATTGTAAGCATATTGTAACTCATCAAAAGTATAAGAGTTTGAATCAAAAGAGTTAGAGGTTACCTTTGGTTCCTCAATAGCTATGAGACATGTTGGATGTTGGTTGGAAATTTATCTTTCATGTAGCTCATCCAACTTTCTCTATATCTCATTTGAGGTTGAGCATTTTGAGACCAAGTTGAAGTTGTAATCACCTAAAGCTCCATAGAGAATGCACTTGGCCTTTGCATCATCCATCACTTATCTCATATAGTTTGCATCATTTAAAGGAGTTCTAAGCCCTCTTTCTATCATTCACCAAGCTTCAAAATCTTGGGCCATTGTGAACATCTTCATCATCCTTCTCCATTCATAAAATTTAAATTTATCAATCATAGGAGCTTTGAGGACTTTTTCACCATCTTGGAACCAAAATTGAGCCATAGGATCTTTTTTCATGGTGGTTAAACCTACAAAAAGAGACCAAAGCTCTGATACTAATTGTTAGCTTTATAAGTTAGATGGTGATCCAAGAGGGGGGTGAATTGGATTTTTTCAAAGTTTTCCCAAACAAATGATTTCAATATAGTTGAATGGAAATTAAAACAATAAGCACTTTTGATGAAAATATAATGCAAACAATAACAATTAATGAATCTAAAATCAAAGATAAACAACAATAAATTATAAGGAGATAGGGATAGAAAAATCAAACACAATGATTTATAGAGGTTCGGTCCTTCTCCACAAGGCACCTACGTACTCTCTTATTGGTTGTCCACACCAAGGCTTCAATCCACTATTCTTGAATTGAAAATACAACCTATCTTTTTCTTTCTAAAGCTTAAGATAGAAACTTCTACCCTTTGTAGTATTTTACCCAATCTTACTACAAAGCTCTCAAAAGAATACCTCACCTCTTGTATATCAAAGATAATTTTGCAAATAATAGAACAACCTCTCTAAGGCTAAGTGTTTGCTAAGTTTAAGTACAAGAAAATGATGAATGAACAACAAATAAAGATATGGACTTTGAAGCTCTAAAAACTTTTGATTTTTTGATAGAATGAAAATGTGCCTTATTAGCTCTTGCTCTCTTGATTCATCAAACTTCTTAGTGTGTTGAAGTGCTCAATTTATAGAGAAATTGAAGAAGTAGCCGTTGGGGAAACTTGGAGTGAAGAAATGCCCGTTGGAATGATGAAAAAATAGTCGTTGGAGTGCCTACACCCAGAATCGATCAATCCCTTCCATGAGGGGATCGATTGGTTCATGTTTGAACCAATTTGCATCTGAAAATCATGACCCAATCGATCCCTTACATGAGGGGATTGATCCTGTCAGCTGCTGGGTGGTTATTTTCTTTTTTGTACTCTACTAACTAATTTGACCATAACTTGAGTTATACAAATTCAAATTACAAACTGTTTGAAGATTTGGAAACTAGACTTAAAGAGCTTTCCATCAAGTTCATCACCTAATTCACTGTATACAAATTATAGTAAATTTTTAAATCTACCCCTTGTGCAATTTTTTGGACAACTGCAGTGTGTCTAGTAAAAATTCAAAATCTTTTCTTAGAAAATTGGATTTTCATTTTGTTTGATCCATTAGAAAGTAGACTCAAAGAGCTTTCTAACCATATAAAATTCAAATATTAAAACCATGTGAATTTATACAAAAAAATAAAACAAATTCAATGTTGGAAAAATGTGTTCTTGTAAAATAACTTTTTTAAGTTAATCTATTCTCAAAACCAATATTATTAAAATTGTATTAAGTCCAAAGCAAATAAGTTCACTTTAAAAATAACAATTGGACTTTCATTTAAGCTCAAATAAATAATCTTTAAAGGAAGATTTGGTTTGAAAAATATGACACCAAGAAAGGTTTGTTTAAAGTTTGAAAATCATATTATTTATTTAGTACCAAAATATAAAACTTAAGAACATGTACTAAATAAATCTTTTTCAAAATCTTGATCAAGTTTATTTAGCTTTAATGTTTTGTTATTTCAAAATAAGAATCAATTCAAGGCTAACAGAGAGTAAAAGAAGCTTCACGATAGACGAACTTGATGAAGTCCGTAAAGAGTGAGCTGAGTATGTATTATCGTTCACTACACCTTGAGGTTGGAGATTGTTGGTTGGGTGTAAATATATTCATTTCATTTTTTATAATGTTTTTAACATGCCATGTTGAATGGATAATTTAAGTTTTTAGATTGGGGTATTGGTTTAATATTATTGGTATGTATTTGTTTTATATCAATTGGCAGCTTATATGAATACACATATATTGAGTACAATTATTTGAAAAAGGTATATTTATATGGCATTGTTATCAGTTATAAATTTGGATGTGTGGCCAATTTATTGAAATACTATAATGTTCATAATGTAAATTTTGAAATGTAATTCGTAGTATCACATATATAAACCAAATATTTTTTGAGCATAAACCTACAACTGACTTGCATTCATTTCTAGACATGCTTTTCAAAATGGTAACGATTATTTTCCTATTTTTTAGTTAGGTCAAATGGCTTAAATTGAAGCTATTTCTGGCTAAAAACACATTTAATTAAATTTTTATAAGTGGATTATTGAGGTATTTTTGACCAAAAATGCCTTCAAATAATCTCCTTCCAATTTTTTTTTGAGATTATTCAAGGCATTTTCATGAGAAAACGCCTTGAATAATCCCTTAAGAAAAATTGAATGGGGTTAATCTAGATGTTTATGGCAAAAAATGCCTTGAATAATCCTCTTTAATTTTTATGATGGGATTATTGAAGGTATTTTTAGCCAAAAAATACCTTGAATAATTCTTTATATAATATTAAATAAGGTTATTAAAGGTATTTCTAACTAAAACGTCTTGAATAGGTATTTTTTACCAAAAATGCTTTCAATAATCCATAAATTATTTATTTAAAGGGAATTATTGAAAGCATTTTTTGTAAAAAATGCTTTCAATAATCTTAACGTTTTTTTTGTGGGAATATTCCAGGCGATTTTGCACAAAATATGCCTTAAATATTCTCTTCCAAAAAATTGAAGGCATTTTTTTTGGTCAAACGCCTTGCGATCATTTTTAAAATTCATTTCACTTTCTTAAACTTTGGAATCCTAAACTTTAATACAATGAACGATAAATATTATTTTATAAAAAAAATTTTACAAATAACATAGAAAAATATTTATATGAATATAAATACTACTATATATGTAGATTATTTATAATTTGACTTTCGATTTGAAATGATTTTAAAATTTTATGAAACCATATTAAAACTGAAATATTAATTAAAACCAAATTAATATAATATTTAAATTTAAAAAATTTTTAGTCTAATATTTAATTATAAATTTATTAATTAATATAATACTTACAAATTTTATTTAAAACTTATTATCATTTAAAATTAATTAAGTTACAAATTTTATTTATTAATAGTTATAGCTTTTATCAAATTATAGTTTTTGAAAATTTTTATTAGAGGAAAAAATTATGAATTAATATTTTTTAAAAAATTAGGAATAAATATTTTTTTAGCTTATATTGATGGTTATTATAACTGCCAGTATATAACATATTTATACTGATGGATATTTATATACCGTTAAAAAAAATTTATCTATACCGATGGATTTACAAAGTGTTGGTATAAGCACTGTCTATACTGATAGTAATAAAAATCCATTAGTATAGATACTTTTTACTTACATAATTTGACCGTCAGTATAGATAAGTGTTAGTATATAGCATACTTATATTGACAGATAACTATATACCATAAAAAAAGTTTATCTATACTAACGGTTGTATAAAGTGTTGGTAAATGTAACTAACGGTTGTATAAAGTGTTGGTAAATGTATGGTATATTTTGATGGTATTAAAAATCTGTCAGTTAAAATCTTTTTTACTAATACAATTTGACCGTCAGTATAATCAAGTGTCAGTATATGATAAATTTTTTGTAATGCCAATTAATTTTTTTGTGTTAATATTGCAAAAATAGCTAGTAATTTTTTTTCTCAATATTGCAAAAATAGTAAGTAATCTCTTTCTCAATATTTCAAAAATAGCAAGTAATTTTTTCTCAATATTGCAAAAATACTAAGTAATCTCTTTTTCAATACTGCCAAAATACTTTGTCTTTCACAAAATCAACAAGCTAGGAACTGAAAATATACCTTGGTAGAGAAGATGAGTGGAGAGAGGAGAAAAGTTGATGGCGGTCACGGGGAGGAGCGAGTGGCGATCATGGGGTGGTCAGCAATCACGAGTTGAAGGCTAATGCATCATGGGCTTAAAGGCCCAAGCAGTTACGGTATGGCATCGCATGGCAGGGCAACAAGGAAAAGACTACACAGCACCGAAAAGAGGGGAGGAGAAAAGAGAAGGAGAGAAAGAGAGAGAGAGCTAAGGATTGAAATCAAAGAAGAAGAGAAAGGGAAAAGGAAATTGTAGATATAATAGACCTTCACTGATGGATTTTAATAACTTTTACCAATGGATTTTTTGTCACTATTTAAAATTTTTTTTCAATTAATAGCAATTAATTATCGATAGATTTTATCGATAATTCAAACTCTTATTGATAAAATTAATCGGTAATCCATTGCTAATAACAAATTTACCTTTCTTTTAAATTAAAAAATAGCTTTATTTTTAAAACAAAATTTTTTTACCAATGGGAAAAATCCATTGTTTTAGCAACAGATTAGTGACAAATTTTTTCCATGACTATAAAACGCGTCAATTGCATATTTTCCCATGGTTGATTCACTTACGGAATATCGACGAAAAAAAATCAGTCGATAAATTCCGTTGGTAAATAGTCGGGATTTTGTTTGTTAAAAATTTCTAATTTTTTTCGTTTTTATCGATAAATGGTCAGGAATCCATTGGTAAAAGTATGTTGATATTGCTATTATTTCTAGTAATGTATTTTCGATGGTGAAAGTAAAGAAAATGTAGATAACAAAAATATCTATTTAGATCCTTTCTTCCTTTATCTCTTGTTCCTTGTAAAAATAATCTACTTTTTGGTCAAATGAAAAAAACAATCTATTTTTCTTAAAGTTTCAAAAGCACAACTCAAAAACTAAAAAATTTCATGCCCTCTAGATTTTTGGGATTTTTTTATAAAATTTGAAAGGGTCTCTTATTTTACCTTATTTAAGTGGTTGAAAAAGTTTTAGTTTTAGTTTTTTTTTTTTTTTAAGTCTTTAGAATTTATTTTCTCACCCAAATTTCCATTTCATTATATATATATTTTTAGGGTTCTATTTAAAATTTTTTATATTTTTGTTTGTAAATGGATGAATCTTAAAATTGGGAATTCTAAGTTAATGTTAATTGAGAATAATGGATTTTTCTTGCAGTGATTTGTGGTGGTTTTAGATTTTGGCTTTGGGTAACACTGATTTTTGTGAGTTTTTTTAGGTTAGGAGTAGTTTGGCTTTGGACAAGTTTAATATTTGAAGAGGTGGAAGATAGATGAATTTGTTACCTATCAGTATAGATGAATATGGCAAAAGGTTTTTTTTTTTTTTTTTTTTTTTTTCGAATTTACAGATTTTTGGGTTCTTCAAAAATTCATGTTCTATAAAAAATAATTGGCTTTCTTTTTTAAAAGAAATTTAAGTCAACACTCGATTTTATTCTTTTTTTTTAAGTCAAAATGTAATTTTGGGTTGGATTCAGTTTGAGATATTATTTAATGAATAAAAATATTTTTTTATTTAAATTAATTTTTATATAATATATTTAGAAGTAAAAAAATATTAATATTTTTTATTTTAAAAATTCCAATACTTTTAGATCGCGAAGAATTGGATTAAACTTTGAACGAAAGTTTTCTAAAATCAAAACATGATCAATCACGATTTATGAATAAATCTAATTAGAGGTATCCAATGAATAAATAAATGAGACACACAAATTTAATGGTTAAAAGGTCAAAGAAACTCTTGCAGATTATTTACTCACTATGGCGAAGAGTAAGAGGGAAAATAGAATTAAAAAAAAATAGTAAATGTCATAAATGAAACTATTGTTCTGATCCTGTCTCACGTCTCAATCTTCTCCCTCTTAATTTAATGGGAAAGAACAAGTATGTGTGATTCAACCGTTGCTCCTTAAACACTCACACGAAATTTGTCCCTCGTTAAGTCTTCGTTTTTTTTTTTTTTTTTAAACTTTTTCTTTTCAAAATTATTTTTAAATAAAATTCACTTAATTACTTTTAATCAAATTCTTTCTCACTTTTAAGTTTTTGAATTTATATATTTTAAAATTTTAAAATTAAAAAAAATTAAATCATTTTTACCAAAAAGTAATTAAAAAATGTGAAAAGTAAAAGCAATGCAGCAAATAAAAGCACTTTTTTTTTCCCAATAGGAATGATTGGAAATGCCCATTGCGTCTTTTGTAAAGTACTACTAAAATAACAAAAATTGGGTCAAAATTAGGGGTGTGGATTGGCCGGTCAGGTCGGATTTGAGTTAAACAGGATTGAATTCTTAACTTTTGTCAGATATTTGAGGTTTTGATCAATTTTATGGGTATAACTTTAGTTTTATTTTCACATGGACTTGTCCAATTTGAAGGATTAGCCTATTATTAATTAATTATGCTAGTATCAACTCTCAAGATAAATTTTTTTATAATTAACATATCAATGATTTTATTAAAAAAGAAAATAATATTTTTATACTTATTCCTTACATATTTTTTAATATAATTTTTAATAAATTGAACATCTTAATTCTATTTCTTTACTATTCTATTTTATGAACCAAATTGCAAAATAACTATCCTCCCTCTGGTTTGTTCCCCAAAAATAATTACTTTCTCTATATTTTCATTTTATGAAGCAAACGTTTCATGGTTAATTTTATATCATTTTTTTTATTTTGGCAGGACCGATAAAATTTTAATTAAAAAATTAATGTTAAATATAATAATAATAATAATAATAATAATAATAATAATAATAATAATAATAAAGTATACATTTCTTTTTACAATTAAAAGAAATTTTTTGAATATTTAAAGAATAGTTAAAATCTAACTAATAACTTTTTTAAAAAATAAAGAATAAAAGTAAAATATTAGAAGGTTTAGTTCTAAAAATGAAAAATTCGATAAAAAAAATATAATGTACAATTAAATTTGTAATTTTATGTGCACAATATATATGTAGTTGAAATTTTTTAATTATATTTTTTTGCTTATATAAAAAGAAATATTTTGACATAATAATTAATGTCAATATGCTTGTTTAATAAATTGAAAAGAGAATTTAATTTTAAGGAACTAAAAAATTCAATGAAATAATAATGATTACATTAAAAAGGATAAATTTTTTATTGAAAAAAAGAAAGAAAATCAAATTATTTATTGCATCTAAAGGTAAAAATTTTAATAGCTTATGAAATTTACCAAATCATTACATTGTTCTGAAAGGAAGGGCTAAATTATTTATTTATTTTGTTTTGGGGGGGGAGGGAGGGAATTTTGATTTTATCGTTTTTTGAATGAAAATATACTCTTATAGTGATTTTGAGGAACAAAAGGGTCATAACCCCTGCCAACCAACCTCCTTTAGATTCACCTCTAAAGCCAACAATTTTTTTTGTATTGAAAGAAAATAGTACCTAGATAGATTTGATAATTTTAAATGTTATATAATTATATGATACAAAAATAATATATAAAAATAATATGATTTAAAATTTTAGTAAAAATTATATATGAATTTGATAAAAAAAATTTCATATTTGACGTATTGATATAAATTATGATATAAAATTTTTTTTATTTTGTATATATTTAATACAAAATAAACAAACACCAATATAAAAATTACTAGATCTAGGTTAGACTTATAATCCTTTTTATACATAAGAAGCAGTTAAGTATATAAATTATGAATTTCATTTTTAATTAGGATTAAAAAAATCAGTTTAACAATATAAAAATTATAATTATTTTAAGGGTTGGCATTAAATATCATTGAATTCTACAAACTCCAAAATTTAATACACACATGACAGGCCCTACCAACCCCATTTTCTTTCCTGCTCACCTCTCCTTTAAATACTCCTTCAACTCCCTCTGCTCCAAAATTTAATACCCAACCTAAAACTCACACCCATCCACAATCACAAACCAAGAAGAAAAAAAAAAAAAAAACCATTTCAACACAGTTCTCAACTGGTTAATGGGCAACAAAATGAAACTGCATGCTTTATTCAAGAACAAAGTACCAAGCAGGCAACCATGGCAATGGGCTTCATGCAAGCACCCAAAGACCCTCTCTTTCAGAGCAGGAGATGATGTTTTCAAGACTGTTAACTCAATGTTCTTTGATCCGAACGATGGTGTTGAAACGCCTGAATCATGGTTCACAAACTCTTCAGAATCAGCAAGTTTTTCGACCGAGTCAGATCAGGGCATTGATGGGGAGTCATTGGAGATGGTTGTACAAGGGGCGAGATCAGAAAGGCTGTTCTTCGAGCCTGGTGACACTAGTTCAATCCTGGAAGAGGCTAAAACTGGAGCGTTTCCATTCAAAGAAAGTGTAGTTGTAGCTATGGAATCAGATGATCCTTATGTTGATTTTAGAAGGTCGATGGAAGAGATAGTGGAAACACATAGGCTGAAAGATTGGGAGTGCTTGGAAGAGTTGTTGGCATGGTATTTGAAGGTCAATGGGAAGAACAATCATGGGTTTATAATTAGTGCCTTCATTGATCTGCTTTTAGCACTTACTACTACTGCTACTACTTCTTCTGAATCAACTTCTTATTGTTCTGCTGTTTCTTCTTTTCCTTCATCTCCTTTGTGTTCAACTGAAGGAGATAATTATGAGATTGAAGAGGAAGAAAATGTTGTTTTTACTTAGCATCTTTTGTATATATATATATATATATATATATAAATATATGTTTTTGTTTTTGGTTTTTTTGTTACTAGTAGTAGTAGGTCATCCATCAGCATTGCAATATGTCCGCAATGTGTTAGGCTGCATTCTGAGGAAACAGATTATTGAAAGTTTATATTTGATGCTAAGTGTATAGAGGCTATATACGCTAGTGAACTACACCTCATAAAAAAAAATAATTTTAAAATTTTAAATTCCTAAAAACAAATTCATTTAATTTAATCTTAATTTAAAATTAATTTTTTAATGATACTTTTTACATAGTGTATATCATTATATACTGAAAGCATATTAAATATAAACCCTTATTAAATTACTATAACATTAGATTGAAATATAAAACGTTTTATTTTACAGCAAAAAAAAAAAAATTTCAATAGAAACTTTTCTATCGAGTGACACGTCTTTCAAAATTTTTTTATCAATTAAATTTTTATTTCTTTGGCATATCAAGATAAACACATATGTTTGGCTAATCAAACTTTAAAGACTCGTAGCCTAATCAATTATAATTTTCTTATTAGTCATCATTTCTATTTGTGGATAAATTAAAATAATTTAGCCAAAAAAATTAAATTCTGACCAATCAAATTCCTAAAATTTAATAGATCATCCAATCAAATTTCATCTATAGATCAATTGTTTTATCTCTAATTAAATTAAAATAATTTAGAAATAAAAGCAAGAGATTAAATTTTTTTAGAACTCTCTTACCTTGCAATATGACAAAGAATTTGGGGACAAAAGACCTAAAAACAATTGGGAGAAAAGCTCCCCAAACCTTGAGCCTAGTGGTTAAAGATGCTTGAGGGGATATCAATGGCTTGGTTTCGAATCAAGCATCCTCCCTTCCCCTTACATGTACTAGGCTTTTGCCCTTCTAATGTAACCAAAAAAAAAAATTGGGAGAAAAGAAAATATGAAGAATCAAAGTCTCCAAAAAACATATGAAGTCTAGAGTTTAAGAAATAAGTTCAAGAAAACAAATGGAGAAAAAAAGATTTGAAGAATCAAAGTCTCACTTGCTTTCACAAGTAGAAGTGGGAAGATTTGAAAATTTGAAGTCTTTAAAATTTCAATAAACAAATCCAAAAAAAAAAAAAGCTCTAAATATCAAAATACCAAGATGCAAGGATCCCTAAATTTGGACTAAATCCAAAAATTCCTAACTTGGAACAAAATTCTATGAATCCCTAAATTTAGGATCAAATTGCAAAATTTCTTAGACTCCTTGGATTTTGGGACTAAATTCTAAGAATTTCAACACCCTATAAAATTTGGGATCAAATTTTAAGACGTCATACAAAACCTTAAAATTTAGCTCTAAATTTATTTAATTCAAGATAACAAGTCATCAAGACCTTCGAAATAAATTTTTGTTGAAAAGAAAGTATCTAAGAATCTTCTTTTATTTAAGAATTTTCAAATTTATTCACATTCCTCATATATTTAAATTGTTATTTGACAAAAATTTCTGTTGCTATTACCTTAAATTTGCGTCAATAATAAGTAAGGTATTAGTGAAGGAAGTTTTCATTGCTAATGCATAAATGATTGTCACTTTTCGTATAGCTTGCAAGTGCACGGATTAAGTAATAAGTGGAGTATTCTAGTATTATCTTCTCAGAGATTATAAAATATATTGTTGGGTTATTCACAATTACCAATGACAAAATCTTGAAATCCTATATCTAAACAAATGGAAACTTAGGTTTTGATTGCAAAGAAATGAACAAAAAGATTGAAAAGCAATGTAGGCTTAAATCTCACTTAATCAATTATCACTTGGTAATCTAAAGACTAGAGCTAAAACAAAATATAAAAAAATAAGTGAAAAACTTGAGAACAAAAAGAGATTAGAATTGCTAAATTACTTGTAAAGATCTTGAACAAAGATTGCATAAAAGCTCAAACTTGTAAACCATCAAAAGAGTATGGCTGAACTTGTAAAGAAAATCTTGACTTGAAATTGTAAAATAAAAAAGAATGCTTTGCTAAAAATACTATTGTAAAAACAAGATTTGAAATTAAGAACAATAGAATAAAAGATCTTGAAAAAAAAATACTTTGATTGAAAAATAATTTAAAGAATAAAAGCTTTGTTATTGACAAATTTGTCACCTAAGCCAATAATTCAACTAAAAAAAGTAAAAGAACTAAGAACTAAAAACTAAAAGAGAGAAGAGAAGTAAGGAATGGAATGTTTTACAATTGAAGAGGCCTAGCCTATTTATAGGAGTAGGTTCAACTAAGATAGGATTAGAGATTACAAGTTCAATTCTTAGCTAAACTCTAACAGATAATTTTATTTTGATCTTTAAAGGAGCTTGCTAACATGGGTGTCTTGTGTGGTCGAATGGGATTCTATGATTGGTCTTTCATGCTTATGTGTCTTGCCATGTGTAGATACCTAATTTTGTTAAGGTATTTTATCATTTTTAATTGAGGCTTATTTTGTAATTAGGCTTTGATCATTACTTTTTAAACCCATAACACGGTCTATTTTGAAATATATGAGGCCTAATGTGGGCTTATAATCAGACTCATTGAATAGGCCTAAATAAACCCCTAAATGGCCTAATAAAAGCTTGTTAAAAGACTTTCCTTTTAAAAGCCCATTAATGGTAAATTGTTAGCCATTTAACGAAAAATAAAAAATATATAAAAATATAAAAAAAATATAATAATGAATATACTAATAAAATAATAAATGATACATAATAAATAATAAAAGAAAATACAAATAATAATAAAAAGCTAGTTCCAAAACAAAATAATAATAATAATAATAATAATAATAATAATAATAATAATAATAATGATTTGAAAGCCTAAAGTTGAAAAAAATGAAAATGAATGAAATGAAAGAAGCCTAAAACATAAACTAAAAAATATAGGCCCATTCGGCCTTATTAGAGCTCTTTACATGGAAGCCCAACCATGTCATGCGAGCTTTTAACGAAAGTAGCCAAACCAAGAAAAAAAAGGAAAGGTGGCTGTTGCTAAAAACAACTGTAATAGTTGCCAAAGAAAACTATAAAGGGGACATGGGACATAGGGTGAACATGGCATGGTGGCAAACCACATGTTCATGTGTTATGAATATGGGTGTATGGGCAAGCAAAAAAAACTAAAAACTAAATAGTAAGAGAAAAAAACAAAGGTCGAAAAGGGGAAGGGTAGCTAAAAAAAACCTGTTTGAAAAATGGAAGGGGTCTCTTGGCATCGTGCAACAAGGAAAAACTGAATAAGAAAGGAAAAGTAAGGGGCGAGCGAAAGGCTAAAATAGAGCATAAATTGGAAGTAAAAAAATGTGAACCAAAAATGAGGAAGAAGCAAAAAATGAAAAGTAGTAGAAGAAAAAAGTGAAAGGAAAAAGATAAAACTTTTGGGCACCAATGGGAGAATAAACACTGAAAGCAAAAGGGAGCGAAAAATTAAGAGCTGAACCTGGGAATGGTAGTATGTATTAAAAAAATTAAAAGCATGAAGCAATAAGAACTTAAAACTAAAAAATAAAGAGAGGATGAAGAAGGTTGGAAAATAAAAATAAAAATGAAAAAAAAAAAACAAAGAAGAAAAAGGCCTCATAAAAAAAAAATGAGACCAAAGGCATGATTTAGTGAGAAAAAAAAATAAAAAAAAAAACGTGAGAAGGCAATAGGCGTGGGAAAAAAATGAATTAGGAAAAAATAGAAGAAAGGGTAGAGCTTTAGGGCATCTAAAAGAGAAGTAAAACCAGATTGAAAAATGAAAGGGTGGCAGAACAAAAAAGAGACCTGAAACTAAACAGAAAAAGAAAAAGTAATGCAGTGAAAAAAAGTAGACAAAGAAGAAGCCTTCAATAGTAGCCATTAATGAGAAAGAAAAGTAAGAAAAGGTAAACTTTCTTTTGTTTATCATAGTTTGTTGTATGCATGAAATCATCATATTTTTCTTTGCTTTGTTTTGTGTTGAAAATCCATGAAAATCACCAATATGATTTTATATTATGTTTTCCATAAAAAAGTAATGGAGTTTGAAAGCCATCTTCTTTTGCTTAGATTTCTTTAATAGCTTTCAAGCACAAAGCATAGTAGTAAGGTGCAAAAGAGAAAATACAATGTTTAAATCCTGTTTTTTTTTTTTTTTTTGCATGAAAAGCATATGCTAAGTTTTAAAAGGTTTAAAGCTTCATGACATGTCTATTTTGGCTTAAAGTTCTTCTTTTTTTCATTCGATTTGCTTCCTCTACTTATGAATTATTTATGTGTAATCACTTGTTGTCTTGGCTACTTTGAGAAGCATAAGCTTCCGTTCCTTTTGGTTCCAACATCTGTTTCAAAAAAAGTATGGAAAAACTGGTCTTCTATTAATTAGCGATGAGCATGAAAAACAAAATAGAATAACTTCACACGTTATATGTGCATAGTTCATTATGAATGAAGAAAGTTTTGCTGCCATTTATAAGTTGATCAAATATGGGAAAGGTTGGATTTATTTGTTGGCGTGAATTTGTTGCATAGGTTTAGTTAGGGCAAAAATTTAAGATTTGTTACATAGGTTTAGTTAGGGTTTTCCCAAAAAATAAAACCCTAAAAATAAAATCCTAAACCCTAGGTGAATCTCTAAATCCTAAGTAAAATCCAAAACCTTAATTTGAACCCTAAATGAAAACTTAAGCCCTAAAGTCTCGTAGCTTCAAAACGATTCCTTAATCTTAAATAATAAAATTAAATAAAAGAATAAACAAAAAAATACGATTTTAAATATAAAAGGTTGTACATGTATACAACTCCTATCTAATTTAACATACTATCTAGTCGTAAACCTAGTGAGGCTATCATGGAAGCAATGAATAAAAAGCTTATTATTGTTAGTGTGGCTTGCCATCTTACGATACAAAATTATAAGATGAGTTGATGGGCACTTAGTTTCATCATACTTCTCAAAATTAGAAGTTTTAAACTTCAGTGGAATTACTAGATTAGTGACTAAACTGAGTTTGTTTGCATCAATACTTTCAAAGATATCTGTTCCTTTGATGGTTTTTAGTCTCTTTTCTAGTAAGTCATTTTTGTGTTGAATTTTTTTTTCTCTGTTGACTCTAATATGCCCTTTAATTTCTCTCGCTCTTTGACATCATCTAAATTGGGAAAAAAATTGGATCAACCAAAGTACATCCTAGATTTTGCTTAAATTGCCCCTGATCTTGTTGTCAATTAGCTGGTAAATTCATATTCATGAATGGGTAAGGTTGCCCATCCATTGGCAATAGATACATTACTTGAGGAGTTTGAGCATGGGGTGGTGTATAGCCAGGTGGATAAAGTAGCTCTTTTTTAAAATTGTTGTTTTCTTAGGGTTAATTTTCCTCTCTTGTAAATGGATACATCACTTGAGGAGTTTGAGCATGGGGTGGTGTATAGCTAGGTGGGTAAAGTAGCTCTTCTCTAACATTGTTATTTTCTTAGGGTTAATTTTCCTCTCTTGTAGTAGAAGTTTCAGCAATACCTTTCCCTTTGGCCATGCTGCCTATTAACTCCCTTAACTCTATCATTTGTCTTCGTATCTTCTATTACATTTTAGTAATCTATTCTTGAATATCTTCTTGAGCTTTTTCCATCCTTTCTCTCTTAGCTATCTAGTCGTTTTCCATAATTCTAATATGTGATCATGTATTGTACAGGTGGTAAGTAGATTGGTTTCGAGCTTTTGAGAATTGAGTTATTATTAAACCTTTATTACCACAATTTGGAAAATTAGGACGTCATATTATTTTTGTGAAAAAAATCTTTATTTTAATTTTAAAAACATCATTTTAATGAGATAAAATATTAAGAAAGAATAAACATGCATAATGTATGCATGAATGCATTGAGAGCTATTTACTCCAAGTGAAATCTCAAACATTAAAACTTTATATTGATTTTTAATATCTTTTGATTACAAAGAGTCTATCATTCTAGAATTATGACCACAAAAAATTTAATTTGCTCATAATGATCTCTAGCTTTAACCAAAAAATCCAACAGATGTTGCCCATAACTTTTAGTTGGGTTAATTTTTGTATCAGAGCTTCTACCCTCTCGACCATCTCCTTTGCTTTTCTCATTGCCTTGCTAATTTGACTAGCCAGATGCTCTATGCATTGTTGCTTTTGCAAGCTCTCTGCCTTTCACTTTATGCGAGCATCTACTTTGAGATCACAAGTATGTCTCTAATCTTTTTCCCTATTTTGCCATTTTTGATGATTGTGGAAATATGGTCCATGTGGTCTTGTAATTGCTATTCCATCTCTTGAATTACTTGGTAGAATGTTTCTTTTTCTTTTTGTATTTCATTGTGTTTTCTCGTTTCATCTTTTATCACGCCTTTAATCTCGCATTTAACTTTTGGCATTATATCAACCTTGCTAAAGCTGTTGAATATGAATCCTCTTAATTTTGTTACTTTTGAGAGTTTTGAGCAGTTTTTCTTCACTTTCCTTAGCTTTTTCCTTCAAAAATTGCATCTCTTCTTAAAGTTCAATCATCTTCCTTTGTTGTCTACCACCAAGTCTAACACATTTTCCTTCATTCAGTTGGGTTCGTATCTTTTTATTTTCTTGATGCAAATCTTTTAGATCATTTTTGGTGACATCCCAATCTTGCATTACCTTTTTTAGTCTACTTTCTCATGCTTCCACTTCATATTTCAATTATCCCATCTTTTTGAGGAGTATCAAATTCTTTTTCTTTAATTTCTCTTTTTTTACTTTAAGTTCTTACCTAACAAGCTCAACTTCTAACAATGGCTCTTTTGCCCATAGGTCCACTTGTTGAAATGAAAAATCATTTGGAGGGCACATAATATCTCTATAACACTTTGCCTTCCAAATCGAGTAATTGGGTGTGACTTTATCAAGGATAGGTCCTAATCTTAGCCTCTGAGTCTTCTTCCATACTTGAACTGATTGTTTTGCTGTTCTTGATGAGCTGGCTTCTTCATAAGCAAATTTTACTTGGGCAAGTCTATGTGTTGCAAGGATAAACTGTTTCGCATCAAATTGCCTTAACACCATTAGTAGAGCGTATCTTACCATTCCCCACAATCCCAAAAGTAATACCCTTAGATCATCTCCACCTCGATATAACATAGGCACATGAGGCATCCAAAGTGCCATCCATTGGATCTGATCACTATTAAGCCTTTGAAAGAATGCTACCCACTCTTTTTTGGATTTCAGTGTTGGCACTAACTTTGGCAAAAGTCTATCTGTGGCTCTATTTCGAATATAAGGCTTAGAAAAAGCTTTTTTTTTTTTACATCTAAAATGGCTCTTTATTTAAATAAATAGTAACTATGCACTCCTCATGAAATGCTCCCCATTCCAATGATAAAAATTCAATGACCTGATTGTCTCAGCTAGGATGGCTAGAATGGTATTAATTACTTGACTTTCAATTTGTTCAAATAGATCAATTATTGCCAATTTAATGTACCCCAAAGTTTTTAGAAAGATCACCATGCTGTAAATTGCTAAGACAAACACTGCCATGCCTTGATCATCCTCTAAGTGTCCCAAAATGAAATCTCGAAAGAAATGTCAAGGTAAGCCGACACCTTTGCCTTTATCCTTCATCAAAGCATCCATGACCTCTACCTTCATTCCCATAAATTTAGCTATCTTCTTACGGTACCATAACTTTGGTTTTGGATATATATCTTATCGGGATAATGTAATTCCAATCCTACTAGAATTGAATATTCCTCAATGGTCTATGTCAAATCCTCCTTATTAAATGTGAAACTTCTGTATGATAGGTCCCAAGACTGGAGGGCTACTCAAACAAATGCTTTTCAATCACTATTGAGATAAAAGATGCAATTTACCCATACTTTTCACAAAACCTTTCTTTTCTAGCCTCATTTATCTGATTCACTTCAAGAAAATAAAAGATTAGTGGTAGTTTTACAATGGTGTTTCACTTAAAAATGCTGCTAGCTTCTGTGTTTTTATAAAACTTAAGACGTTTTTTATTCAAATGCCACTAAATATTCAAATAACGGCATTCATACTTATAAATGCCACTAAAGAAAAAAATTAGTAGTGTTTATCGACTAAAACACCTTCAATAATCCCCGTTAAAAAATTAGATTGATTATCAAAGGCTTTTTTTTTTTTTTACAAAAAATGCCTTGAATAATCCCTTTATAAAAAATAGAGAAGGGATTACTGAAGGCGTTTTTGGAAGACAACACCTTGAATAATACCCTCATAAAAAATGGAGGCGATTATTGAAAGAATTTTCTTCTAAAAACACCTTCAATAATCCCCTATCCTTTTCAATAATCCCCTATCCATTTTTGGGAGGGATTATTGAAGGCGTCTTTAGTAAAATATACCTTCAATAATCTCTTTGTCAAAATTTAAGGGGATTATTGAAAAGAGGTATTTGGGCTTAAATAATGCCATTCAATTATAAAAATTGGAGTAGCTCAGTCGGTTAGAGCATATGGTTGTTAACCATAAGATCGTAAGTTTGATATTTCCCTTTAGTGTTTTTTAGGTTTTTCAAAAGATTATTTGTAAGGGATTATTGAAGGTGTTTTTGGCTAGAAAATGCCTTGAATAATCCATTACAAAAATTGTAAGTTCGATCTCTCCCTTTAGTGTTTTTTGGAATTTTCAAGGGATTATTTGTAAGGGATTATTGAAGGTGTTTTTACTAGAAAAAGCCTTGAATAATCCTATTTAATTTTTTTGTAATGGA
Organism: Durio zibethinus; assembly: GCF_047325235.1. Taxonomy (NCBI): domain Eukaryota; kingdom Viridiplantae; phylum Streptophyta; class Magnoliopsida; order Malvales; family Malvaceae; genus Durio; species Durio zibethinus. Next base: position 10,226,556 of record NC_143180.1, on the reverse strand, counting down.
TTATTCAAGACATTTTCTAACCAAAAACACCTTTAATAATCCCCCCAAAACAATGGGAGGGCATAATTTAAGGCATTTTTGGCAAAAAAAATGCCTTGAATACCCCATTCAATTTTTTATAAGGGATTATTCAAGGCATTGTAAGGTATGGCGTAAAGAAATTGGCATCAATCACAATAAGTTGCCAATTATGACTGTAAAATAATAAAAATGATATACTCAAATTAGGCATCATCTCAGATTCAAATAAGGTTGGAATAATTATTTGTATGAATATAATTTAAGCAGCATTATACAGGAGTAGATAATAATTAGCTCATTTTTTCATGCATTGAACCACATGATGAGCATGAAAAACAACTGTATCACTTTGCTCACTAATGATATTTGGGTCAATTAATATGAATCTATGGGTCATTTGTCTCGTCTTGATCTCTTTATATAGGAAGTTGCACGATAACAATCAACAATACTAGTTAATAATACACTGTAATATAGATTAATATATATTAACTTTGCATATTTAAATTTATAAGCTAACTTTATATAAGTAATAATATCAATAGTTGATATTTCATCCAAGTTACAAAATTTGTTAACGTCATCCCCTCCAATGTAAGAAAGTAATAGTTGATCAAATAACCCATTCTCGAACTCAATGTTAATGCAGTTTCCTCTATATAAATGATTAAGTGAATAATTAGGTAACTCATCAATGGTAGCTTGAGCAAAGGTCATACTTTAAGTCCCAACATCCTGTTACAATAGATAATGAAATATAAGTATTAAAACCAAATCAATAAATATAATAAATAAATAAATATTAAGTGAATAAACAAAATCATACTTCATGGCTGGTACTAGAGGTTGGGTTTTCTGCCCAACTTGTAACGAAAGCTTATCCTAAGTGGATCATGCTATCTGACTAGCCTATAAGCATGCTAGGCTTCATTGTTACCAACATCACCTCTAAAGCTATAAGTCATTGTTGTTGCTCATTCAAGCATTGCTTTTGGTCATCAAGTCTTTGTTGTTGTTGCTCAATGATTGCTTCATATTGTGCATTTGTCATTTGAGGAGTTTTAGGTTGATTACTGAAAAACTTTGATGGCAACACAAATTTACTAACCCCACAAACTCGACCATGTCTTTTTTTTTGCTTTTAATGCTAAAGACAAAGGATCTTCACCATAGTGGGTTGCCAGTTCATCGGATTTAACTTTAGTAGCATAATCATCCTAAAAGATAATAATAAGATGGACCATAACAACAAATCTATATAAGCTAGTATAGAGTCATGCATACAAGCATAAAGCCAATCATACGTGATATAATGAGCAGTTATACATACAATTGTTTTAGCCATTTCTTTAATTACTTCATCTGCAAACAATCCCTGCTTTGGTAAATCTCCTTGTCTCCACACATCCCATATGGAAACTTCGGTGCCAGAGTTAGCTGACTCCTAATAAATTACTATAATATAAGAATAAGAATATATTAAATGAATGTTTATAAATATTCATTTATGAGTATAAAACAAGTGTGTAAATACTTACAAGCTCATACTTGACATTTGTATAACCCCTTTTGGATGTCCGATGATGATATACTTGTTTAGCCTGAATTTTTTTTGTTGTTCTTTGATTTTTTAAAAAAGAAAGAAATTATGTAAATCACATATTAAGATATTGAATATATTACATAAAATCTTATAAATAATTTTTTTGTAATGAGTATGCGTATCGAGAAATCTTCTAATAGCCGATCTCGAACAAAAGTTGTCCAATCGTCATAACTTATAACATCTGTATATGACATAGGTGGAACAACTAATACATCACTCTAATTAGTGAGCGGTAAAATATATTGGGTTGTCAATATACTTTTAAAGTCTCTGAATGCTTTCCTAGCCGATTGCAACACAAGCTTCTTACACTCAATTGAGACGTCGAACCATTCCTAAAAAATTTAACACAATTAGTATGAACACATTGAATTTCAATTAAATGATCATTTAACAAATTTTATGAAATAGTTAAATAAACGTACCACAATCGACTCCCATATACAATCCTTTAGATCATCAAGAACTTGTCGTCAATTATGGTAAGTAATTAAAATGCTACTATGATGATTGCTCCAATATGAGTAGCCAATTTGGTAGCTCCATTAGACACAGGCTGCTCACTTTGATTGAAGTTAACACGAATTTTTGTGTCAATCACTTCAATTTGTTTATTTCGTCCCCTTGCTTTTCTTTTTTGCCCTATAGGTGTTTCTTCTTCATGTTCAGCAGCAGGAGAAATATGTTGTTTGGATTCCATAATACCTACGATTTTGATCATAATTATACGAAATACACCAAATTATCTATCTAAATTTCACACAATACGTAATAAAATACAACCAATATCATACTATAGTTACTACACCAATATACATAAATTATCCTCTAACCCATTATATTTTACAAGTACAAGCCATACTGTGATTCCAACCTTAAACAAGAGTTCCATGTAAAACAAATGATGAGTAAAAAAATACACACAAATTCCACAATACCATTAAGTAAACCATAATATTTAAATCAAACTACACAGAAACACCATACATGGAATGAAAGGTGCTTAGACGACTAAGGTAATGACGGAATGAATAAAAAAAAATTATATATATATAGCAAGGAATGAAAAAAAAAATACCTACATCGAAGAATATAACTAATACAAAAAATAAATAAAATAAAGACATACTAGTAAACAGAGAGGTGTGCAACATTGAGTTGTTAAAGGTCGACAGTGACGAGAGAGATAAAGAAACCAAAGGGCAAACTAAATAGGTTTAAGAGTTTTGGTTTAGTTGTAATGCAGCTTTTAATCATTTTCTATAATAGCAGTTTGGGATTTCAAAGTTCAAGATAGAAATGAATATAAAAAATTATTAGTGAAGGCATTTTACCAAGAAAAAAACATTAATAATCCCCTTAAATTTTGATGAACAAATTATTGAAAGCGTTTTTGACTGAAAACACATTCAATAATCTCCTCTAAATTTTTAAACAAAATTATTAAAGGCATTTTTTGCATTTTGATGAACAAATTATTGAAGGTGTTTTTCACTAAAAACGCCTTTAATAATCTCCTTCAAATTTTTAAATGAGATTATTAAAGGTTTTTTTTACAAAAAATACCTTTAATAATTTTATTTAAAAAATTTTAGGGAATTATTAAAGGCATTTTTGACTAAAAATGCCTTCAATAATTCCCTTTAAATTTTTAAAAGAAATTATTAAAGGTATTTTTTTTGCAAAAAATGCCTTCAATAATCCCTTCCAATTTTTTAGACAAGATTATTTAAGGTATTTTCTATAAAAAAAAACACTTTCAATAAACCATAATTTTTTTTTGGATTAGTTAACGTATTTTTACCTGAAAACGCCTTGAATATTCTATTACAAAAAATTGAAGGCATTTTTTTTGGTAAAACGCCTTCGCTGATCATTTTTTATATTATTCCCCTATCTTGACTTAAAACACCTTGAATAATCCCTTCCAATAATCCCCTAATAAAAATGGAAGGGATTATTGAAACATTTTCTTTAAAAAAATACCTTTAATAATTTTTTTAAAAAAATTGAAGGGAATTATTAAAGACGTTTTTAGTAAAAAATGCCTTCAATAATCTCTTTGTCAAAATTTAAGGGGATTATTGAATGTGTTTTTGGTAAAAAATGCCTTGAATAATCCTTTGATAAAAAATAAAAAGGGATTATTGAAGGTATTTTCAGCAAAAAACGCATTCAATAATTTTCTTTAAAAAAAATGGAGGGGATTATTGAAGGCATTTTCAGCAAAAAAAAGCCTTCAATAATTTTCCTTAAAAAATTTGAAAGGGATTAGCAAAGGCATTTTTAGTCAAAAATGCATTCAATAATCTCTTTGTCAAAATTTAAAGGGATTATTAAAGGCATTTTCTGCCTAAAATGTCTTCAATAATCCTAAAAAAAAATTGAAGAGTATTATTAATTGAAGGCTTTTTTGGTTAGAAACACTTTGAATTATCCCATTCAATTTTTTGTAAAGGATTCTTCAAGGCATTTTTTGCAACAAATGCCTTCAATAATTTTCTTTAAAAAAATAGAGGGGATTATTAAAGGCATTTTCTACAAAAAAAATACCTTCAATAATTTCATTTAAAAGGTATTTTTAGTAAAAAAACACTTTCAATAATCTCTTCATCAAAATTTAAAGGGATTATTAAGGCATTTTCTGCCTGAAACACTTTTAATAATCACTCAAAAAAATTGAAGAGGATTATTAATTAAAGGCTTTTTTGGCCAGAACCACCTTGAATTACCCTATTTAATTTTTTATAAAGGATTATTCAAAGATTTTTTTGGCCAAAAATGCCTTCAGTAAACTCCTTCAATAATCCCTTACTGAAGGCATTTTTGGCAAAAAAAAATGCTCTGAATAATACCCTTATAAAATTTGGAATCAAACGCCTCTGACAAAATTTTGTAATTTTTAATAATGGTAAATGTAATTTTTTAAAACTCCCTCAAACTCAAAACATTAAAAGTTAGTGGTGTTTGTTTGTTGAAAATGTCTTTATTTGTCAGATTTATGGGTGTTTGTCTTACAAACTCCACTAAAATTATCCCAAACTTAGCATATCGAATCTCAACTTCAAGCTTCAGCTTTATTAATCTACTATTTCTCTTTTCATACCAACTACAATTTACTTTCCTTTTCCTTTAGCTTTTACTATTCATGCTTTGTCTTTTGGAACCTTATTTTACTATTCCTTCATTATTTGCTTTAGCTTTTACTTCATTCTGCTATTCTTTCAACTTTTACAATTTTTGTTATAATTTTTGGTATAAAATTTTTCTTTAAAACCCATCTTCCTCAAAAACTCATTTGGAACCCATTTTCTCTTCCTGTTTCCTTTATTTTTTTTTTCTTTTTTTGGGTTTTCTTTGAACCAGATTTACCTTATTTCAACCCTAAATATAAATACTCTAGCCTAGTGTTAGGTTAGTAGCAGAGTTATAAATGCTTTATATCAGGTAGCTGAGAAAATACTTGACAACAAGAAGTTGGAATTTTATAAATGGGATGGCGACCTTTCCCATCTATTACAAATTGTTAGGGATATGCTGAATAAAGTTGCTGAAGTAATTTCTTATGGTGCTTCATACCTGTGGTTAAAGAAACTGAGAAATTGTTCAAGTATTATAGAGAGATCTTTCGACTAATATTGTCATAGTGTACATAACTGCTTTGTTGTTCTAGTCTTCTATAAGTATTGGTCTTGTTATTATTTTTGGTTTAATGCATAGTATAAGTAAGTATTTGACATGTTTGTTTTCATATAATTTATTTATATAATTTTGGTCGATGATGTAGTAAGTACTAAATGGATAAAAGTTGGATGCAAAAGTCAAGATTAAGTCAAGAGTTTTGAGATGGGGTGGAAATTTTTCTTAATTTTGCATTTGAGAATAAAAGTGAAGATAATATGATATTATGCCCATGTTTGAAGTGTGTTAATACCAAATGGCAAATGCGTAAAGTTGTTTTGGAACATTTAATTTGTATTGAAGTTGTCTCGAGATATGTTAATTGGTATTTTCATGGAGAGTCTATACTGTCAAGGTCTTCGACTAGATTTATTTCATCTTTAAGGGCTCCCCAACACCAACATGATCCTATTAGACAAGATGACATTAAAGGCATGTTGCGAGATGCATTTAACATTCATAACCAACGTTTCCATAATTCATTTCCCTAAAATGATGGATTTAATGAGTGAAATGTTGAAATGAATGAATTTGGTGAACATGGGATAGGTGTAGGTGACCAACAACCTAGTGGAGAAGCATCAAAGTTTTATAGGTTGCTTGAGGATATGAATGAAGAACTTTATAAGGGATCTAAGCATTCAATGTTATCTTTTTATGTGCGTCTTTTTCACTTCAAATGCTTATATGGATGGATGGAAAATTTTTTGACTTTATTATTGGAGTTTATGAAAGAAATGTTTCCTTTTGTAAAAATCCTTGAATCTTGTAATGATTCAAAGAAGATGATCAAGGATTTGGATCTTGCATATGATAAAATTCATAGTTGTCCTAATGATTGCATGTTGTATTGGGTTAATAGAAAAAATCAAGAATCATGTCATTTGTGTGGTAATTTTTGTTTGGTGGAAAAAAATCTCGATGAAAGGATGAATGAGGATGATGATGAGGTCAATGTAAAAAAAAAGCCTGTAAAGATTTTACGGTATTTTCCATTAATATCAAGACTTCAATGACTCTTTATGTCTTCCAAAATTGCAAATTCTATAAGGTAACATCATGACAAGTAGATGAATGATGGATCATTAAGGCATCCTATAGATTTTTTGGCATGGAAATCAATTTATTCTAGGTTTTCAGACTTTGCTTCTGATCCTTGAAATGTTATGCTTAGATTAGCATATAATGGATTCAACCTGTTTAAAATTATGATTACTTATTATAGTACTTGGCCAGTTGTATTGATTCTGTATAATTTGCCACCACAGATTGTCATGAAGTAATTGTCATTTATCTTATCTATGACAATTCCTAAGGAAAAAGGTCTGAGTAATGATATAGATATCTACTTACAACTTCTTATTAAAGAGTTAAAGCAATTATAGGAAAGAGTTGAGACCTATAATACATCAAAAAAAGAAAACTTCAATATGCATGCTGCTTTATTATGAACTATCAACGATTTTCCTACTTATGTGAATTTATTTGGTTGAAGCATAAAAGGTCATTATGCTAGTCCATGTTGTGCAACATAGAAATGTTCGAAGTGGTTACATAATGGTATGAAGTTCAGTTATATGGCACATCACCGATGGTTAGATGATATTAATTGATTTAGTTCCAAAAACATCTCTTTGATGGAATTGAAGAGTAGAAGAGATTGCCTTTACCAATTAATGGGTCTAATATCTTGTCAAAGTTAAAAGATATCAATTTCACTTATGGAAAAATACCTCAATAAAAAAAAAGAATGAGGGAGATCTTTAAAGGTATCTAGCCTCCTATTACTTAAGTTGGTGATACTAATACTCAAGTTGGTGATCTTAATGTTCAAAGTGATGAGGAAGAAGATGAAGAAGATGACCCCAATGAGTCTGAGTTGTGGACAAAAAAAGTATCTTTTTTTAGTTGCCTTATTAGGAATATAATTTATTATGTCATAACTGTTATGTGATGCACATAAAGAAGAATGTTTTCAAAAATTTTATTTAAACAATTCTCAACATGGATAAAAGATCAAATGATCACTTAAAGAGTCGGCTTGACCTAATTAATATGGGGATTCACCCTAATCTTTATCTGAAGTTGCTTCCTAATGAAAAATATCAATTACTTGTTACCTGTTTTGAGATTTTTAAAGCTAAGAAAGATGTATTTTACAAGGTTTTGAAAAATGTAAAGTTTTGGATGGCTATGTGTCAAATATATTAAGATGTGTGAATCTGAAGGAGCAAAAACTTTTTTCATTGAAGTCGCATGATTATCACATTATGATGCAAGATTCACTTCCCCTTGCTACACGTTCATCAATGTCAAAGTAAGTCACTTCAGTAGTAATTGAATTGAGTGACATATTTAAAGCTCTTTATGGGAAAGTTTTGAATGTGAAAGAGCTTGACAAACTTTAAGATTGAGTCGTGACTACTTTATGCCATTTAAAGAAGATTTTCCCTCCAAACTTCTTCACTATTATGATGCATTTGGTTATCCACCTTTCATATAAAGCAAAAGTTGATGGACTAGCTTCTTATCGATGGATGTATCCTATCAAAAGGTATTTTTCCTTAATAGCTTGATTAGGTTATTAGTGTCACTTATATCACTCTAGTTAAAAAGGTATATGATAAATGTTTTATGCCTTAGGTTTTTGGGGAGGTTAAAGTCTTATTGTCACAACAAATGCCATCTGAAAGGTTCTATTGCTAAAGGATATTTAGCAGAATAGTGTATGACATTTTGTTCTCATTATTTGGAAGATGTTGAAATGAGATTTAATGGACCATCAAGAAATGTTGGTATGTAGCATATTGACTTTGCCTACTGTTATCTTTTTCAAAATTTTGGACAACCAATAGGCAAAGCTAAAATGATGGAGTTAGATGATAAATCTTGGGCACAAGCACATCGATATTTTTTTTCCATCATGACTCAATTGAATCGTTTCGCACTTAAGTTTTCTTGCAAGGAAATAATTCATTCTATTAAGCATAATTTATTGTATTTTTTTATTGTTAATACTTTATCATGATGCTTTGTAGTGAGTATAGAAATAATTTGAGAACTCGTGCACATTATTGATGATCAAACCCTTAAGAGATTGATAAGTTCACCAAAAACTTTCACCAATAGTTAGGAGTAACTATAAGTAATGCCATGCTTCCCATTATGAGAAATCTACATAGAATACTTAGGGTGTAAATAAAATTAATAACATATATATATTTATTCCATCGTTATAGGTTTGGAGTGGAAGGCTTGTTAGTGAAGAGGTGAAGTATCTTTCACAAGGGCCAAACAGGATTGTGAAATGATACAAAGGTTTCGTTATCAATGGATTTAGATTTCACACTAAATCCCGTGAGAAATTTAGAAGTACACAAAATTCAAGACTTATTGTTACTTCATCAACTACTAGTTATGCTAGTGCTAGGGACACAAACCCTTTAAAGGAAATGTTGACTATTATGGCATGATTAATGACATCATTGAGTTGGATTATTATGGCAAGTGAAATGTTGTCTTCTTTCGATGTGATTGGGATAATGTGAATAATGTGAGGGGCATTAAAAAAGATTAGTTTGGATTTACAATTGTCAATTTTTCTCGATTAATTCACATTGAACAATAATTCATTGATGAACCTTATGTTTTTTCCTCTAAAGTCAAACAAATTTTTTATTCTAAAGACCCTAAAGAATTAGGTTGGTTTGTTATTCTTCAAAACACGCCAAGAGATTATTTGATATAGGGTCAGATACCAGAGATGATGTCCAACATGGAACTAAATGTTTTTCTTTTGCTAAACAAAACTTGGATAAAAATATCTCCAGTATATCTGCTTAGTGGGTTCATGAAGATGTTAATGAAGGCATTTATGAACCATGATGGATCATCCATATTTGGTAATTTGAGTGTTTAAAACATAATGTAATAAATGCTTGTATGTAATTTATATCACATTCGCTTTTCTATATTTGTTGTATTGTAAATCATACATTATATTTTAATTTAATTAAATCGATATATTCTTTATATATTGTTGGTTATGATTTCTTAACTTATTAATGTTTTTATATATGTTCTTTACATATGTCTTTTATATATTCGCTTTTAGGATGTAGGTAAGCTACAATACGAAAGAGTAGATTGAAAGGAATACATATAAGAGATATTAGTTCAGAACTATCTATGGCATTAGTTGATCTTGGCTATGGACTAAATCCTTTGTAGGGGAATGCACACACTATCAGTTTTAACTCAATCATTTCTAACCCTTCAACTGATATTGGATTTGGCAATACAGGAGGTCTAGGTTTAAATAGTATCCTGTCAATTGATTCTGCTTTTAATTTGAATGCAAGTGTCGTAAACCCTATATTTAGATTTTGATTATAAGGATTAAAGTATTGGTAATTTACAAATTGATTTTTTATTTTTTGCACTTGATAACAATGGTCAATGGAGGACCAGAGACCAAACAACTTTAAAGGAATTTTTTGCACTACCTCTGAATAAATGTATTGTAGTGTCTACAAACTTTGATGGGCAACCAATTGGTGAAGAGTCTTAACTTTTGGCTGGATTTCTAGGCATGATTGCTCATAATGGAATGAAATTGCCTATTCATTATGAAACATGGCATAAAGTTCCAGCATAAGTTAAGGTCGATGCTTTAAACTTTATTGAAATATTAGTATAATTAATTACATATAAAAATTAATTATTTTAAATTTGATTTATTAATTAAAACTTTTCTTTTTGTATTATTACAGTCAAGATTTGTACTTGAAATACCAATTCAATTTGTGCTTAAGTCATTGGGAAAGAAATGGAAAGACTATAAGCATAATTTGAAGAAAACGTATTTTGATCAAAATACTACTGTAGAGGCCACAATGAAAAATCTACCTCGTAATGTGATTAGGTGGCAATATGAATGTCATAACGTATAGATCCATGGACCTACCACTAGACATGGATTAGAGGAATGGCTACCTATCTTTTTTTGTTTAGGTATGATTGGCCACCTTATTGAATATACAAAACCATATTTTAGGTTCGAGAGTACGATTATGTTTGGGGAAGGTTACAGCACCCCCATAGCACCTATCCAAAGGATAGTACCAGTTTGATTTTAGATTATCCAAGCCTAGATCATATTTGTAAATTACCAAATTATTTAATATAAAAAATTAGTCTTAAAATTGTCTTAATAGTTTTATAGCAATATAAGATAATTCTCTCACCTTAGGAGTATTCATGGAGACTAGTGTCTCGCTTTAAAAAGACTCAATCGTCGGATTTATTATAGTATTTTATTTAGAAAAATCAATAAGTCTCCCAATAGTTTGGTAGGACTTACTTTGAAACAAATCTCCTAATAGTTTGGTGAGATTTTATTATAAAAAGATTTATAAAATTTTAAGGATAACTCTCCCAATAGTTTGGTGGAACTTACTTTAAAATGATCCTCAAATAGTTTAAAGGATAAAATTATTATTTTTTATTTTTTTGAAAATTGATTTATGAAATTTCCCAATAGTTTGGTGGATTCCATAAATTTATTTGAAAAAGATTTTTTAGACTTTCTTTGTTTTTTTACTTATTAAAAAGGATTTTTTAAGCTTTTTTTATTATTTTTTAAAAGATTTTTATTCTTTGCTTCTTTTGTTTTCTAAAAAAGATTTTTTTTCCTTTTCTTTTAAAAAACTAGTAAAATTAAATAAAAAATATTTAAAATAAAAACTTAAAAAATCAAAAAATAAAATGAAAATGAAGGAAAGAAACCTACAAAATGGGTTGGGTCTGCACATGAATCTTTACGTGGGTTGCTAGGTAGGTGCATGGATCTGGGGTGTCCAAAACGCTATCGTTTTAGACCAGTATAAAAGCCAAGCCTTTACATTTAGCTTCAAAAACCTTTTGCCCACTCTCTTTCTAACCTAAAAACTCTCTTCCCTCTCTCTAAAAACCTACCTAAAGATTTAACCAAATCTGGAAACTTCATCAATTTCTGGAAATCTCATCAAAATCTCGTTGGAAACTTCATCGAAAAATTTATATGTTCTTCCAAAATTCTAAAATTTTTTGAAAAACAAAAAAGGTTTTTCCCAAATTCTCCAAAACTCCCAAGAATCAAAATCCTAAAAAACCAAAATTTTCCAAAAAACCTACTACCTAAAAATTATTTCCAAAATAATAACCCTAGTTTACACTACTTTTTCTCTATCATTCCTTTGATTTCTTGTTCAATTTATAGGCCCCTTTAGAACAGATTTTATGAAATGGACAGAATCAATCCCAGGCTTGAATCATGAGATTGGATTCTACTTGAGCCTGATTTTGTTCACTGTTTGATCACCACTGAATTCAACCATTATCCAGACATGATTTTGCACTAAAAACCTTTGACTGACTGATTTGATTTCAGTTTTCATAATTTCTTCAGCCCCAATCAAGAAAAAAGAAAGAAAATCTAATAAAAATAATATCAAATATAATAATATTAATAATAATAATAATGACCATAATATGATAACCTAATATAATATAATAATATACTATAATAAAATATAATACTAATATAATAATGGTAATATAATATCAATATACCATAATAATATAATATAATACTATAATAATATAACAATAGTATAGTAATGTAACAGTAGTGGTAAAAATAATAAAAAATTGATGCGATGGACCCCGGACATAGATAGATGTCTACAACTGCCCTTCTTTGCACATCATTGTTAGATAGGGATGATGCAAAGACCTAGACATCCACTTTTTTGAGTCAAATTAGCGAGTAAAACTGACCAAAAATGAACTGCGAGTCAAAAAGTGACCAGGATCGAGTCGATGCCCAAATGACTGGGACAATGCCGCAAGTCAGCAAGGGACCAAGAATGAATCGAGGTCAAATATGAATGAACAGGACAATACTACAAATCTTGCTGGATGACTGGTACGATGCCGCAAGTCTAGAAGTGATCAAGATCGAATCAAGGTCATAGATTAATGACTGGGATGATGCCGTGAGTCTGAGAGCGACCAAGATCGAGTCAATGTCGTAGATTAATGACTAGGATGATGCCACGAGTCTTAAAATGATTTGGCTTGAACTGAGATCGGATGACTGATATGGCCATGAGTCTCAAAATGATTTGGCCTGAATCAAAATTGAATCTATAATGAATGATCATGCAATGATATGAATGTATACCTATCTAGGATGCAAATGGGACATCCATCATGGTACTAAGGCTTCCATAACTTTCATCTGTATTCTCAATTCTATACATCTCTGGCAAGAAAACTATCTTTTGTTACCCTGAACAAGTATTTACCATAAGGATAGCTATTGAAATTAGTGATTTTTCTTTTATTTGGAGGAGTTCATCCTTGGTCCTTGTTTTCTTTCAATTTTCTCAAAGTAACATAATTTTTTATGACTTTGTTCAATTATTAATCATTATCTCAATTTCAAAGTATGAGATACAAGTTATGCACTTCTTTTATTTATGACAAGGCAAAAAGAGAAAGGGAAAATATATATTGAAAGTGGAAAATAGGACGAATATCATTTATGTGGATAAAAAATAAATTACAAATGATGGCTAGGAACAAGATGAAGGTGTATAGGGAGACATTTATTTAGAATAATGATGCCCCAATATAAGCAATCACATAATCATGATAACAAATCTTGGATTTCTTCAAAAATTCAACCAAAACATGATGCCTTAACACCTCCGAGCTCTTTAAAATCCATTGTCTTTGTTATGCCTTTCAAGTGATGCCATATTCTACTCATCCGAGTCACTCTCATTCAAGCTGCCCTTTCCTGTTTTCAACTTAAACTTTCTTTTTTTTCTCTCTTTTTTTTGGTTCAAGCAGCCCTTTCGAGTTTTCAACTTGAACCTTCTCTCTTTTTTTTTTGTTCAAGTGAAGTATTTCTTCATGGCGTCAGAATTAATAGGATTAGGAAATTCATCTTCATCCATTTCTGATAAGATTAAGGCTCTTTTTGAAAAAGCTCTTTTTACAACATATGGTTCTTTCTAATTTGGAGTCCATTTTCCCTGATCATCACGTTGGCTTGGAAGAATTCTTTTCAATACCAACTTTTTTTTTCAAAATTGATGGGATCAAACCTTTTTGTAATGAGCTCTCATTATTCTCTTTCGGTACAACTAGCCATGGCAAAGTGTTGTTAGTCTTTTTTCCTCAATAAAATTCAATTGCTCATAGCACTCCTAAATCCATTCAGCTTTTTCTAATCCCACTTCCCTTAGGACTCTTAAAGATGGATTTTTACTTCTACTAACAATACAACTTCCATTCCATAGTCTAGGGAAAATGGAGTTGTCCTAATGGAAGTACATACAGATGTTCAGCAAGCATGTAAAGCAAAGGTAATTTTTCATGCCAGTTCTTATATATTTTGGTCATCTTTTCCATAATCCTTTTGATATTATTATTTATAGCTTTCACTACCTCATTCATTTTTGGGTGATATGGAGCTAAATTGTGAGCCTTAATCTTAAATTGAGCACATATTTCTTTCATCATTTTACTATTTAAGTTTTTTGCATTATCTGAAATAATCCTCTCTAAGAGCCCATATCTATAGATTATCTCTCTTTTGATGAACTTGTAGACCACTGATGTAGTCACAGTTGTGAAAGAAGTAGCTTTAACCCATTTAGTGAAATAATCAATCATCACAAAAATGAATCTATTTCTGTTTAAGGCCTTTGGGGTAATGGGACGAATGACATCAATCCCTCACATAGAAAATGGCCAAAGCGATGCCATAACATGTAGAGCAGCAGGTGGAGCATGAATTTTGTCAGCATAAATCTTGCACTTGTGACATTTTCGAACATAATCAATGCAATTTTTTTTCATTGTCAACCTATAATATCCAACCCATATGATCTGCCTAGCCATCATGTGTCCATTTTCATGTGCATCACATACACCATCATAGACTTCCCCAATAATCTTTTTGGTCTCAGAGGCACATACACAATGCAGTAACACTTGATTTCTACTTCTTTTATACAAAACTTATCCATTTAGAAAGAATCTCATATCCAATCTTCTCAGGACTCTTTTATCATTTTTTACTGCTTGATCTGGTAGTGTGAATTTCTTAGATATTGCATAATATCATGATACCAAGGATTGCCATCTACTTCATCTTCCAAGTTGGCACAATGCATCGGTGTATTTCTCACATCTAATTTAATGCGTTAAATTTCAATGGTATTGTCAATTTGCACCATCGTAGCTAGAGTTGCCAAAGCATCTATTATTTGATTAGCTTCATAAGGCAAATGTTCAAACTAAATGCTTTTGAATTGCTTACACAACTCAAAGGGATGTATTTATGGTAAGGGATGAGTTTTGAATCCCTTGTCTCCTATTCACCCTTTAGTTGATAGATAACCAAGGTTGAATCTCTGAACACCTTTAATGTTTCAATTTTTCTGTCCAAAACAACATGCAATCCCATAACACAAGCTTCATATGCAGCCATTATTGGTGCAGTTAAAATTCAATCTTGCTATCATGGGTAGTAATATTCTATTAGGGATATTAACACTGCTCCAATCCCATGCCCCATGGCATTGGGAACCCTATCAAAATACATTCTCCATGTCTTTTCTTCATCCTTATCTTTTTCTACTCCTGAGATGGCGATTAATTCTTCATCTAAAAAATCTTCTTTCATAGGTTCATAGTCTTTAGTATCTCGATCTATGAGGAATTTAGTAATGATGCTTCCTTTGATTATTTTTTGGTTCGCATACACTATGTCAGATTCAGAAAGTATCACTTGCCATCTTGCAATTCTTCTTGATAATGATGGCTGTTTGAAAATGTATTTGATTAGATCCAATTTAGTTATGAGCCAAGTTGTATGGTATAGCATATACTGCTCGAGTTTTTTAGTTGTCCAAGCTAAAACACAATACATCTTCTTGAGCAATGAATACTTGGACTCATATTTCGTAAACTTTTTACTTAAGTAGTAAATAGCTTTTTCTTTCTTGTTGGACTCATCTTGCTACCCCAGCACATATCCCATTGACTTTTCATATGGCTATATAAAATCAATGACTCTCCTGAAATGGGTGGTGCTAATGTCGGAAGATTTGATAAGTATTACTTGACCTTGTCAAAAGCTTTTTGTCACTCTTCATTCCATTCATTAAGATCATTCTTTCAGAAGAGCTTAAAGATGGGATCACATTTAAAGGTGAGTTGAGAAATGAATCAAAAAATATAGTTCAATCTGCCTAAGAAGCCTCGAATCTTTTTTTGTGTGCTTAGAAAGGATAAGTTCTAAATGGCCAAATTTTATCTAGGTCAACTTCTATCCCTCTTTCATTGATTATAAATCCTAACAGTTTCTCTGACTTGGCTCCGAATATACATTTGGACTAATTCATCTTAAGCTGAAACTTCTTTAACCTCTAAAACAATTTCTTGAGGTTACCTACATGATCCTGTCTTTTTCAAGATTTTGTAATCATGTCATCGATGCATACCTCAATCTCTTTATGCATCATATCATAAAAAAGTATTACCATAGCCCTTTGATAGGTTACCCTTGTATTTTTCAATCCAAAAGGCATAACCTTGTAATAGAAGGTTTCCCACATAGTGATGAAGGTAGCCTTTTCCATATCATCTTAGGCCATTTTTATTTGATTATAACCAGAGAATCCATCCATAAAAGCGAACATTGAATGTCAAGCTATATTGTCTACCAAAAGATCAATATGAGGTAAAGAAAAATAATCCTTCGAACTAGCTCTGTTCAGATCTCGATAATCTATGCACATCCGTACCTTTTCATCCTTTTTGGGGATATGTACTTAGTAGCCACCCATTTAGGATATTTAGCCATTTGTAAAAAACCTACATCAAATTGCTTTTGCACTTCTTCTTTGATTTTTAATAACATCTCTGGCTTTATTCTTCTCAACTTTTATTGGATTGGTTTGCATTCAAGCTTCAATAGTAGCTTATGTTTTACTATTTTAGTGTTAAGCCTATACATATCTTAGTAGGACCAAGCAAACACATTTATAAATTCTTATACCAGATCTTTTAATCTTTGACAATCAACCGTCAGAAGTGAAGTGCCAACTTTGACTTCTTTTTTGTTTTCAACATCCCCTAAATTAACCATTTCAATAACTTCTTGATGAGGCTCAATGGACTTATCTTTCTGCTTAATTAATCTTATTAAATCTAGAGACAAAGTGTATTATTTAGAGTTTTCTTCAATATTGAGTTTATCAGTATTAATTGAATTTTTAAAATTAAACCCCGAATCATTGTCATGATTACTTTTATATTCATTTAGGGACCTGAAAGTTAATGAAATAGAAAATATTGGCAAGATGCTTTGATGGAATAATGGATGGAATAAAAATGGACAAAATGCATTCTTCTACTTTTATTGAAATAATAAAAAATAAAAAGCCCAAATATAAGAGTTTATCCCAACACTTTTGGGCATAAGCAATTAAGAGTTGTGATTACATTGAGAAAATATAAAAAACAATAAGCATCTAGATGACCTCCAATTCTTAGCCAAGTGGCATGGGTAAACCCAAGCTTTCTTATTTTGACTTTCATTATCCACCATATGAATAGATAACTTAGCAAAAGCTTCATTCCATCTTGGTTCCTTTCTTGTATCTTTCTCAGTTCCTAAATGTATGTATCCTCTAAGAATAAAAGTTTTATTTAGATGGGGAACTTCCATTATCCCACTCTTTGTCTTTGTACTACTACTTCGCATTAACCTAATTTCAATTGACCACTATTGTTTTCAATCTTTGAAAGCTTTCTCATCTCTTGAAGGCTTTTGCCCAAGTTGAACCCACTACTCCAACCCTTGTTAATCATCTGATTGATTACAATCTGGCAAAAGTTGAGCCCTTCACCTATTGTATTGACAGGTTTAAAAGATCGATAGGAGCATTCCAATGACTCTTCTGCTATTTCTACATATGGGGCATTTATAAATTGTGCCACCAATAGATCTTCTTCCCCAACCACAATCACCAATTATCTTTCCATATTGAGTTTAATCTTTTGATATAATAAGGAGGGGACAGCTCTTACTTTGTGGATCTGTGGTCTTTCTAATAAGCAACTATATGATGAGGAGATATCCATGACTTAGCATTTTATATTAAAGATGTGTGGCCTAATTTGTACGGGTAACTAGATATCTCCTAAGACTTCGTGTCTAGTCCCATCAAATGCTCGAACCATCATGTGACTACTTTAGATATAGGATATATCAAAGAGTAGCTTGGCTAAAGTAGACACAAGCATGACATTAATAGTTGATCCATTATCAATAAGAACCGTACTTACTATATGACTTTTGAATTTAATAGTGATGTGCAAATCTTTAATGTTTCCTCTACTTTCAGGCGAAATCTCATCATCACTAAAAGAGATATGATGCGGCACTACAAGGTTTCCTGCTAAGTGATTCACATATTCCACGGACACGTTGTGAGTCACATAAACTTGATTCAATAAACTTGATTCAATACTTTTAGTAAGGCATTGTGATATGGTTTCTAATTTAGAAAAAATGACAACAAAGAGATTTTGGCTGGCAACTTTTCAGTTGCTCTACTATAGAGTATTCATTATGTTTTATTAGCTTCAAAAACTTACAAGCATCCTTTTGAGGCACAGACCTTGGGGTAGCTTTCTTTGGAATATCTTCGCGCTCAGTTTGTTTCTCTTTCCCTTTTCTTATTTTCTTTAATGTTTCTGGAGTATAACATCTCTCACTTCTAGTTATGCCTCATACTCTTGTTATGTTGGTAGATTCAAAACTTGGCATAACTTTCTGTTACCTCTGGGTTGTCACCTAACAATCATATCTTTACGGTACAGCCTTCTATCTTTGTAAAAAAATGGGTGTGAGACTTTAAAAGCTATTACTTTGGGAACAAACTTATTCCCAATTGATTGTTACTTCTCATTACAACCTATAGTGATAGGCTTTGGCACCAGCCTGTCTATCATAGCCACTCTAATATCTTTCAAGACTTTTAACTCATTATATAACTCTATCTACTATGAGTCTATTAGTTTTTGCACCTCATCATGAAATTATTTATAGATGTCAATAGAGTGTCCTAGAACTCTACTGTGTACTTACATCTTTGATTGGGGATGTATCTTCTTGTATAGGTATGTGAGGCTATTGGTTGTATCAACCCAGCTTATATAAGGCATCATATAGGTGGTTGAATGACATCTTAAGCTCCTTTACCCTTTTTTTCATATGTCTTTTATCCTTGTCCAAAGCGTTGACTATATGATTGGGTAAGAAATTCTCGCCAACATTGGGTGTTAAGTTCCTACTAGTATCGAAACTTATTTGCCCTTTTTTAATCAAATGTTGCACTTTTTGCTTCAAAAAAAGGCAATTCTCAATAGAATGGCCTGTTACTCCATAATGGTAGTCACAATGGGTGGTGGCATCATACCATTTGGGATATAGAGGTTCAAGTTGCTTTATATTAATAAGGGCAATGACATTATTTTTATAGAGCTCTTGATATAATTCGATATAGCTTATGGGTATAAGGTCAAATGTGGGTCTTTCCCTTATTCGTAGTTTTCAGGCATTATTTGTTGTACCAGTTATATGAGTAGGTGATCATGGTGAGGATAGATAAGAAGGTCATATGGTTAGTTGGTAAGAGAAAATAAAAGTATAATTCACAGTATGATGGTAAATGGGATTGGTTAGTAGAGAGTAACTTTTAAACTACTGCCCTTCAAGACTCACAGCTTGAGTTTCACTCTCTTTTTTCTTAGATGTTCTTTTAAAAGACACCCTTCCTTCAAGTTTGCCATTTTTTATAGCATTTTCGATGATCTCTCTCAAAATCACCATATCAATAAAGTTTTTAGTCACATTTTCTACATTCTTTCATAATATGGTAACCTCAGAATGCTCACAGATAACACTATAGTTTCTTTTTCCATTAAAGAGGTTGTTCTTAAGTAGCTACATTTTGCCACTTTTGAGTGCATTGCTTGAAAGATTCATTTGCTTTCTTTTCTATTCCTTGCAAGGAAAGACGATCAGGGGCTATGCCAATGATGTGATGGTACTAATTAATAAAATACCAGATTAGATCTTTTTATGACTTTATGCAAGTTTCATCTAGCTGAACATATCACCTTGTAGTAGATCTAGTCAAGCTATCTTGAAAGATGTACATGAGTAACTTCTCATTGCCAGCATATATTACCATCTTACGATACTATATTATGATATGTGTGATAGGGTACTTAATGTTGTCATAATTCTTAAATTTTGGTACTCTAAATTGGGTGGCATCACCACGTCTTGTACTAAACAAAGCCCTATTACATCTATGAATCCGTAAAAATCAATTCCTTCTACAGCTCGTAATCTTTCCTCGATCTTATTCATAGCTTGATCGGTCTTAGAATTTTCCAAAGACATAGCTGCCTACAGTTTTTCTTTCTCCTTTGTCTCATTCAAAGTAGGGAGTTGAATGGGCTCAGCTATCTTTTCGATGAAAATAAGATTATTATAACTCTGGACATTTTCATGACCAGGTACATAAGTAATTTCTGGGAAGTTGTAATTTGGAATGGTCGGCTATTGTGGTTGAAAAATTAGGGTGGTTTGGGTCTGATATGGACCAAAACCTAGAGGATATGTTAATTCAATAGCTTTAGGTGATTTCATTTGTTTCCCTTTTTCGAAGCTTTTAAAATTTTGCTCAATTTTCCATCAAGTATCTCCTGAGCCTTTTCTATTCTTTCAAGATGATTTGCATTGTCTTACTGCATCTTCTTGGCTTTAGCCTGAGTATTATATGAATGTGTAGCTATTCTTGTACCTTAACACCATGATTTAAAATCAGTGATCATGTCATGACCATAAATGACAATGAATGAATGTTATGCAATGCATGAAAAAAAAATGAAAAAAAAAAGAAAAATGTTTGCCCTTTTAATAATTTCAATAAAAATAAACTTTAATTTATTCCATAGGAGTCTATTTTACATCAAATCTAATATTGTCCCTCTATAAAAATGCCTAACTTGCTCATACTAGTCTTTAGCCTCCTCAATGATGTTTAGCAATCTCCATCCATGCTCCTCGCTAGTGTGACCGAAGCTATCAATGCCTCAACCTCTTTTGCCATTTCACCTACCTTGTTCACTACTTTGCCTATCTGAGCTGTGAGATGATCTATGTATCTTTGTCTTCCCAATCCTTCTCTTTTGTCGAACCACACTTGATAGGATAATTTCTTGTGCTTTTTTGTAAGTGTTTTGACATGGTTTCTTTAGTCAACCAACTTCAGTTTCAAGGTTAAAATGTAATTTGAGAGCATTTCATTTTCTTACTGAACTTTAACATAATCATCTTCTATTTGTGCACTTTTTTTTTTAACTCTTCATTCTCACGAGCTAGATCTGTGTTGTTTATCTCTTTGGCTTACACCAGTATGCACAATCTTTTATGCTCTTGTTACGGCTCTCTTAATTTTTTAAAGGCATCATCCTATTCTTGGATAACCTTTTAGGCCTTGCTGTATTCCTTGGAAATCCTATGGACTTGGACTTCTAATTTTTCTGCTTTGTTTTGCCACTGTTTCTTTTCTTTCTGAATCTTTAAAAGTTCTTATTTTAGTTTTTCTTTCTCTATTTCATGTTCTTTCCTTGCAGATTCTAATTCTAGAGGCACATTGTCTGACTCCTGGTCCATTAACTGGCAATGATCTTTAGGCATATGTGCCACTTTTTGGCCCATTTTGATTCTTTAAATTAGATACCCTTAAGTAGCCTTATTTGTAAATGGTCTAAGGCTTACTTTCTTAGGCTTCTTCCAAGCTTTGATCATACTATCAATCTTTTGAAAGGTTCTGGGCTGCCTATATGAATAGTTAAACTAGCTAAGCTTATAAGTTATAGGAATAAACTGTTTGGCTCCATCCTGTCTCTTTACCAATAGTGGTGCAGAACTCATTGACCCTCATAACCTTAAAAGTGGAACCTTTGTCTCATTTCTACATTGATACAACATAGGTTTTTGGTTCTTCCACAGAGCTAACCATTTTACCTAACCAACTGTGAGCTTTTGTAATAGACATTTCCACCCATTTTGAGTATTTGCTTCTAACCAAATGCTCTGACATAACTCCCTAATTAGGACTTGACTATGAAAATAAAGCTTGAAGCAAGCACTCTTCTTGCATTCGAAATGGTTTTTCATCCATATATATAATAATGCTATGCAACCCATAAATTTTGCCTTGTCATTTTGTCTATCAAAGTTTAGAGATCTAATGGTTTTTGGCAAGATAGTAGGTGAAGGGTTACACCCTTTTTCGATATGCTCAAATAGATCAACCACTTTTATCTTAATATGGTCTAAGACCTTGGGACCATCCCATATATGGCTAAAGTGAACACATTCATTCGCTGATCATTATTTGAATTTTTAACAATGAAATCTCAGAGAATTTCTCATGGAATACCCTTATAATCTCTTTTTTCTCTAATGTATGAATCTATGATCTTTTTTCCCACTCTTAGAATCTAGCCCAATTTCTTGTGATTTTTTTATTTGCGCTTCTTCAAATATATTCTATCTGGATATAGTAGATGCATACCTACTAAAGTTGAATACTTATTTATCAGTGGCACCAAATCAACCTCATTAAAGATGAAGCAACGATAGGAAGGATCCCAAAATTGTACCATCACCTTAATGAGTAAGTTATCTACAACCACTGATAAGAGATATACAATATGCCCAAACTTCTGACAAAAAGCTTCTTGCCTTGAAGGAGTCATGCTATTCCATATATTTGATAGGCTTTTCAAATCATTCTATTTAAGTAGTAGGTAAACTTCCTTTGATAATGTGGAAATATGACCAGGTGGTAAACAATCTCTTTCTTTATGTTACCTTTTCTCTGATTCTAGCTTCACATTTATAGGTGAGTCACATTTGAAAAGTATAAATGAGGCAAAAACTGATGTTCTGTGGAGTCTATATGAGCTTTTGTTGAAATGACTTTAGGGTAAGAATACTATGCAACTTGTAAGTATGTTTATGAATATGCACAAGAGGAAAAGAAATAAAAGAAGACAAAGAAATTAGTTGGTCACTTCAATAATAAAAAAACATAGAATAAGCACCATATAGCAAGTAAGATAACAGCATGACCTTGAATTTTGGATTAACTATGAAGGGTGGAAGGATAATGCTCTCCCTATGGTTGGGCTCTTAAGGTTAACTATATATGGTTTGGGTTAACTCTAAAAGGTTCTCAAATTGTTCCTCACATCATTATCTATCACAAACTAGTAAAGCACCTTGATCCTCACCTATTATAGGCTACAAGCAAAAATGGTTCAATTTGAGTGGGAGTGTTTCGTAGGCCTATGCGGAGACATGAAATCTCATGAAAGCATAGGTACTTCACTCTCTTCTAAAGGTAAAGCTAGGGTGGAGAGCTTATGTTATGCATATGCAAATGAATAACAAATATATATATATACAATAAATAAATAATTAATTAAGCAAGCATAAGCAATGAAAATGAATAAAAATAAATAAATAATTAATCACGTATAGGCAATGAAAAGCAGTAAATAGGAAAAAAATTAATCTTGAATTTATTAAGGCTTGGATAATAAGCAATCATTGGCTGGTTTGACTCTCGAGGTCTTTAGTGGAGTCACCAAACTGTTATAGCGTATAAATTCGTAGACCTACTACTAGATATGGATTAGAGGAGTCGCCACCAATCTTTTTTTGTTTAGGTGTGATTGGCCATTTAATTGAATTTGCGAAACTAGATTTTAGGTTCGGGAGTATGGTTACATATGGAAAAGGTTATAGTACTGCCACAACACCCATCCAAAGGATGATACCAGTTTGATTTCAGATTATCCAAGCCTTGATCATATTTGTAAATTACCAAATTATTTTATATAAAAAATTAGTCTTAAAATTGTTCTAATAGTTTGGTAGCAATATAAGATAATTCTCTCACCTCAAAAGTATTCACGAAGACTAATGTCCCGCTTTGAAGATGATCCATCGTCAAATTTATTATAGCATTTTATTTAGAAAAATCAGTAAGTCTCCCAATAGTTTGGTGGGACTTACTTTCAAACAAATCTCCCAATAGTTTAGAAAGATTTTATTATAAAAAGATTTATAAAATTTAAGGATAAGTCTCCCCTTTCTCTAAAAACCTACCTAGAGATTTAACCAAAATCTGAAAACTTCACCGATTTCTAGAAATCTCATCAGAATTTTGTCGAAAACTTCATCGAAAAATTCATATGTTCTTCCAAAATTCTAGAATTTTCCAAAAAAAAAAGATTTTTCCTAAATTCTCCAAAAACCCTCTAGAAATCTAAACCTAATCTTAGAATCCAAAATCTAAACTTAGAAACTCTATATCAAACCCATAACTCCTAAGAATCAAAATCCCAAAAAACCAAAATTTTCTAGAAAACCCTACTACTCGAAAATTATTTCCAAAATAATAACCCCAGCTTTTTCACTACTTTTTTTTTTTTGTCATTCCTTTGATTTCTTATTCAATTTATAAGCCCCCTTAGAACATATTTAAGGAAATGGACAGAATCAATCCCAGGCTTGAATCTTAAGATTGGATTCTGCTCGAGCATGATTTTGCTCACCGATTTGATCACCATTGAATTCAACTATTATCCAGACATGATTCTACCTTAAAAACCTAACTGACTTATTCAATTTTGATTTCCATAATTTGTTCAGCCCGATTAGGAAAAAAGAAAGAAAATATGATAAAAATAATATCAAATATAATAATAATAATAATAATAATAATAACCATAATATGATAATCGAATATAATATAATAATATACTATAATATAATATAATACAAATATAATAATAGTAATATAATATCAACATACTATAATAATATAATAATAGTATAGTAGTAATATAATTATAGTATAGTAATGTAATAATAGTGGCATAAACAATTAAAATTAATGCGATGGACCCCGAACACAGATAGGTGTTTACAATGAACAATTAGTTAAATTTTGGTTCTCAAGAAAATGAGGAGTACTAATTTATAACTTTTAATATTAGTTTTAATAATAAAGGTGTTTTATGATTTAAGTTGGTAATATTTGTATTTCTACCACATTTGCAATTATTTTTATGACAAGAAAGAGAATAAATTGGGATTGGTAGCAGAAAGCAACAAAAATATAGCCACACAAGTGGATCAAAAAGTTTTGCAAGAAAGCAAAAAGAAATAGTAAGTTTATGATATTAAACTTATCCAAATGATGGAACTTGGTTTCCATTGTTGATATATGTGTTGTAATTTGCAATTTATATCTGTTTACAACTTTTTATGCCTTTACAAGGTAAAAATGTAAATTTATAGTTATTGTTCTATTTTAATAGTTTTGATAGTTTCAATACATGATATTAAACTTATCCAAATTATTAAACTTTGTTTTCGCGGTTGATATGTATGAAAAAGATATTTTTTACGTTTATTTAAGACTTTTTGTGCCGTTAATAGGTAAAAATAAAAATTTGTTGTTATTATTCTATTTTAACAATTTGGATAGCTTTAATACATGATATTAAACTTATCCGAATGATTGAACTTGGTTTCCACAGTTGATATGTGTGAAAAAGTTATCATTTACATCTGTTTATGACTTTTGTGCTGTTAAGAGGCAAACATGCAAATTTGTTGTTATTATTCTATTTTAATAGTTTGCATAGCTTCAATACATGATATTAAATTTGTCAGAATAATTGAACTTGGTTTCTACAGTTGATATGTGTGAAAAAAAGCTAATATTTACATTTGTTTAGGACTTTTTATGCTATTAAAAGGCAAAATGCAAATTTGATATTATTATTCTATTTTAATAGTTTGTATAGCTTCAATACATGATATAAAACTTGTCAAATGATTGAACTTGATTTCTACAATTGATATATGTGAAAAAGTTGTCGTTTATGTCTATTTAGGATTGTTTTTGCCGTTAAAAGGCAAAAATACAAATTTGCTATTATTATTATATTTTAACAGTTTGGGTGGCTTCAATACACGATTTTAAGAATGATTGAACTTAGTTTCCGCAGTTGATATGTGTGAAAAAATTGTTCTTCTTTAGGATTTTTAGGCCTTTAAAAGGCAAAAATATAAATTTACTATTATTGTTTTATCTTAATAGTTTGGATAGCTTCAATACATGATATTAAACTTTTTTGAATAATTGAACTTGGTTTTCATAGTTGATACATGTGAAAAAGTTGTTGTTTACCTTTGTTTAGAACCTTTTTTGCTGTTAAAAGGTAAAAAGAAAAAGTTGCTATTATTTTTCTGTTTTAACAATTTGGATAGCTTCAATACATGATATTAAACTTGTCCAAATGATTGAATTTAGTTTCCATGATTGATATGTGTGAAAGGCCAAAATGCTTTTATTGTTTATGTTTGTTTAAGACTTTTGTGCTATTAAAGGGCAAAAATATATTTTTATAGTTATATTTCTATTTTAACAATTTAGATAGATTAAATACATGATATTAAACTTATTCAAATTTTTTAACTTGATTGACAGGCTTGATATGCATGATTAACTTGCGGTTGATATGTATTTAACAATAACATATATTTTTATATAAG
Organism: Durio zibethinus; assembly: GCF_047325235.1. Classification (NCBI taxonomy): domain Eukaryota; kingdom Viridiplantae; phylum Streptophyta; class Magnoliopsida; order Malvales; family Malvaceae; genus Durio; species Durio zibethinus. The sequence continues at coordinate 10,200,463 of NC_143180.1, read as the reverse complement.
AGATTGAGATGGGTAAAAAAAATGGGATGTGTGAAACTTTTTCAATTAACCTACACAAAAAAAAGATGAATCTTACCTGAATGTTGAAACATAAGAAATTGTAGTAATTTGTTATATTTGTTTTATACAGAAAGTAAATATTTACTAATTTAAACATATTATGAATTAATCATTAAACTTGATAGTTTTATCTAATTAATTTATAGGAGAAAGCGAAAGAGAAAATAGCTACTGAGATTAAAGTAGCATTTGATGGTTCTATCAATATGCAAGAATTGAAAAATTAGATTTTCACAAAAGTTGCTGGAAAAGAAAGACATAGACGGGTCCAAGGCCTTGGATTGGGTCCAAGGCCTTGGATTGGGTCCAACACCATCTAGCTACTATAAGGTAGCTTTCAACAATTTATATTCTTAGCAAGTCAATTTTTGTGAGATTTTTTCATATTGAGAAAAGGGTTGCAAACTATACAACAACATTTTTAGCAAATAGAAGTAGAAAAAGAACATGAACATGCTAAAATTGAAGAAGAATGTGCAAGAATGGACCAAGAACATGCAAAATTTCAGTAGTTGTATGATCAATTTGATACTCTTAAGAATTTTGTGCAACAACAATTTTCAAGAACTAATTTAGGTAGTACACCAACTCAGGTATTGTATTTAGTAACTATTTATATGTTTTAATATAAAAATTAGCTTATTATTAAGTGTTAAAACTTGTATGATATTATTCAGTAGGTTTTTTAGCATGCTAGTGACCAAGGTGGAAAAAATCCTTCATCAAATGGCAGTATTCCAAATCTATGCAATCATCAATTTCATACATTATCACTTTTTTTTGTTAATGTATTAAAATAATTTGAATGTTATTGCATGTATTATTAAACTTTGTGTTACATGCATATTTGAACAAATTATGTTTTTATAATATTCGATTTATGAATTTAAGTTCGTTTTTATTTCTTTTGACATTTTTATTTAATAATAATAATAAATACTAAAAGAAATTTTTTTTTTAAAAAAAGTAATTCAATTAATTTCACAACGTTTTGTCCAAAAATGCTGCTAAATTTGAAATTTAGTGACGTTTGTAGCATAAAATGTCACTAAATTTAGCAAGATTTTTCTATATAAATGCCACTAATTTAGTGGCATTTTTCTAATATAAAACGCTGCTAATTAACGGTGATTGTACTTACAAACACCGCTAAATAGAGCGGCATTTTATGATACAAATGCCACTAAATTAGCGACATTTTTCTAATACAAACGTCACTAAATTAGCAACTAATACAAACGTCACTAAATTAACAACGATTGAACTTACAAATGCTACTAAATTAATAAGGTTTCTTATAAAAAGTCACTATTTTCCTCGACATGGGTATAGCCGACGCTTTTGGTGGTGTTTTTGGCAAACGCCACAAATATTTTAGTGGCATTTATAAATGCCGCTAAACCTTCAAAAAAACGCTATTAGAAACTTAAACTCCTGTAGTGATTCCATATGGTAGCCAAATCCTTTAAATTATTCTGTTGCAAACTATACAACAACATTTTCAACAAATAGAATCAGAAAAAGAACAAGAACATGCTAAAATTGAAGAAGAATGTGCAAGAATGGACCAAGAACGTGCAAAATTTTAGTAGTTGTATGATCAATTCGATACTCTTAAGAATTTTGTGCAACAACAATTTTCAAGAATTAATTTAGGTAGTACACCAACTCAGGTATTATATTTAGTAACTATTTATATTTTTTAATATAAAAATTAGCTTATTATTAAGTGTTAAAACTTGTATGATATTGTTCAGTAGGTTTTTTAGCATGTTAGTGACCAAGGTGGAAAAAATCCTTCATCAAATGGCAGTATTCCAAATCTATGCAATCATCAATTTCATACATTGTAAATTTTTTTTTGTTAATGTATTAAAATAATTTGCATGTTATTGCATGTATTATTAAACTTTGTGTTACATGCATATTTGAACAAATTATGTATTTATAATATTTAGTTTATGAATTTAAGTTCGTTTTTATTTCTTTTGACATTTTTATTTAATAATAATAATAATACTAAAAGAATTTTTTTTTTTTTAAAAAAAAAGTAATTCTCTTAATTTCACAGCGTTTTGTCCAAAAATACCGCTAAATTTGAAATTTAGTGACGTTTGTAGCATAGAATGTCACTAAATTTAGCAAGATTTTTCTATACAAATGCCGCTAATTTAGTGGCATTTTTCTAATATAAACACTGCTAATTAACGGTGATTGTACTTACAAACACCACTAAATAGAGAGGTATTTTATGATACAAATGCCACTAAATTAGCTACATTTTTCTAATACAAACGTCACTAAATTAGCAACTAATACAAACATCACTAAATTAACGACGATTGAACTTACAAATGCTACTAAATTAATGAGGTTTCTTATAAAATATCACTATTTTCCTCGACATAGGTATAGCTGACACTTTTAATGGTGTTTTTGGCAAACGCCACAAATATTTTAGTGGCATTTATAAACGTCGCTAAACCTTCAAAAAAACGCTATTAAAAACTTAAACTCCTATAGTGATTCCATATGGTAGCCAAATCCTCTAAATTATTCTATTGCAAACTATACAACAACATTTTCAGCAAATAGAAGTAGAAAAAGAACATGAACATGCTAAAATTGAAGAAGAATGTGCAGGAATGGACCAAGAACGTGCAAAATTTCAGTAGTTGTATGATCAATTCGATACTCTTAAGAATTTTGTGCAACAACAATTTTCAAGAACTAATTTAGGTAGTACACCAACTCAGGTATTATATTTAGTAACTATTTATATGTTTTAATATAAAAATTAGCTTATTATCAAGTGTTAAAACTTGTATGATATTATTCAGTAGGTTTTTTAGCATGCTAGTGACCAAGGTGGAAAAAATCCTTCATCAAATGGCAGTATTCCAAATCTATGCAATTATCAATTTCATACATTGTAAATTTTTTTTGTTAATGTATTAAAATAATTTGAATGTTATTGCATGTATTATTAAACTTTGTGTTACATGCATATTTGAACAAATTATGTATTTATAATATTCAGTTTATGAATTTAAGTTCGTTTTTATTTCTTTTGACATTTTTATTTAATAATAATAATAAATACTAAAAGAAATTTTTTTTAAAAAAAAAGTAATTCTCTTAATTTCACAGCGTTTTGTCCAAAAATGCCGCTAAATTTGAAATTTAGTGACGTTTGTAGCATAAAATGTCACTAAATTTAGCAAGATTTTTCTATACAAATGCCGCTAATTTAGTGGCATTTTTCTAATATAAACACTGCTAATTAACGGTGATTGTACTTACAAACACCACTAAATAGAGTGGCATTTTATGATACAAATGCCACTAAATTAGCTACATTTTTTTATACAAATGTCACTAAATTAGTGACATTTTTCTAATACAAACGTCACTAAGTTAGCAACTAATACAAACGTCACTAAATTAACGACGATTGAACTTACAAATGCTACTAAATTAATGAGGTTTCTTATAAAATATCACTATTTTCCTTGACATGGGTATAGCCGACGCTTTTAATGGTGTTTTTGGCAAATGCCACAAATATTTTAGTGGCATTTATAAACGTCGCTAAACCTTCAAAAAAACGCTATTAAAAACTTAAACTCCTGTAGTGATTCCATATGGTAGCCAAATCCTCTAAATCATTCTGTTGCAAACTATACAACAACATTTTCAGCAAATGGAAGTAGAAAAAGAACATGAACATGCTAAAATTGAAGAAGAATGTGCAGGAATGGACCAAGAACGTGCAAAATTTCAGTAGTTGTATGATCAATTCGATACTCTTAAGAATTTTGTGCAACAACAATTTTCAAGAACTAATTTAGGTAGTACACCAACTCATGTATTATATTTAGTAACTATTTATATTTTTTAATATAAAAATTAGCTTATTATTAAGTGTTAAAACTTGTATGATATTATTCAGTAGGTTTTTTAGCATGCTAGTGACCAAGGTGGAAAAAATCCTTCATCAAATGGCAGTATTCCAAATCTATGCAATTATCAATTTCATACATTGTAAATTTTTTTTGTTAATGTATTAAAATAATTTGAATGTTATTGCATGTATTATTAAACTTTGTGTTACATGCATATTTGAACAAATTATGTATTTATAATATTCAGTTTATGAATTTAAATTCGTTTTTATTTCTTTTGACATTTTTATTTAATAATAATAACAAATACTAAAAGAATTTTTTTTTTTAAAAAAAGTAATTCTCTTAATTTGATAACGTTTTGTCCAAAAATGCCGCTAAGTTTGAAATTTAGTGACGTTTGTAGCATAAAATGTCACTAAATTTAGCAAGATTTTTCTATACAAATTCCGCTAATTTAGTGGCATTTTTCTAATATAAACACTGGTAATTAACGGTGATTGTACTTACAAACATCGTTAAATAGAGCGGTATTTTATGATACAAATGCCACTAAATTAGCGACATTTTTTTTATACAAATGTCACTAAATTAGTGACATTTTTCTAATACAAACGTCACTAAATTAGCAACTAATACAAATGTCACTAAATTAACGATGATTGAACTTACAAATGCTACTAAATTAATTAGGTTTCTTATAAAATTCACTATTTTCCTCAACATGGGTATAGCTGACGCTTTTAGTGGTGTTTTTGGCAAACGCCACAAATATTTTAGTGGCATTTATAAACGCCGCTAAACCTTTAAAAAAACGCTATTAAAAACTTAAACTCCTGTAGTGATTCCATATGGTAGCCAAATCCTCTAAATTATTTTGTGTCAGATTCAAATGCACTTTTTTTGGTAACCCTTTACAAAACCAATAGGTAAGCAATCCCCTTCTTTTTGCTAAGTTTTCTTGACCCATTCATGCATCTTGTACAATTCACATAAGGCACTTATAGAAGAAGAATAAATATGTAATACTGTAGGATCCATAAAAAGAACTTTGTTGAAAGATGTCTTGGGGCAAATACCTCACCATGTTATTATAATATGCGAATGTAATTTATACAAAAGAAATACAACAAGGGAAAAAAATAATAAGTTAGTATATGGAAAATGAAAATAATAAATAGTAATAAAAGCTTGAAAAATGAAAGAAATAAAAGGAAAAATTTTCTTTTCATAATATTTTTAGAAAAAGAAAAGGAAAATGAAACAAAGACCTTATTGTATTTTTTTTTTTTGAAAAATCAAACAAATATGAATGCGTACATTTATGATTCTCTTTAGAAAAGTGTTACAATACATGTTCCCTTACTTGCCCTAATTTTTTTAAGATGATCTATAAAAATTGTAGGTATGGCTCTACCTATGGTTGACTCTACTTAGGGTCGGCTCTTATGGTTTAGTATATGCTTGGTTCGAATTTATTTGTATCTAAAAGGTCACCAAACTACTTCTCATTGGCATCCACTCTAGACTAGTAGGATACCCTGATCCTCACCCATTATAGGCTATAAACAAAAATGGTTTAATTTGAGTAAGAGTATTTTGCTTGACATTGCGGAGCTTATCACCTTCCAAAAACATAGGTACTTTGGTCCCTTCGAAGATGATTGGAGCCCAGATATAGAACTTATACATGATATGAATACGTCATGTGTGAATAAGAAAACAAAGTATTAAAATCCTTATTCTAAGCACCTAATAATAATACATACATACATACATACATACGAAGCATAAAATAACAAAACAAATGACATGGATAAAATGAAATGCAATTTTTTCATGTTCCTTTTATTATTGTTATTATTATTGTTGTTGTTGTTGTTATTAGAAAAAAATTAAAATTAAGAAAATTAAGATTAATTATCAATTAAGATCATTAAAACAAAATAAAAGATAACACATTACTAATTTTTGGCTCAATTCTCTAAAAAAAATGACATCCTAAGTGGAGTCACCAAACTATCGTAACAATTTTGGGAATCGCTCAATGAATTTAAAAAAAAAAAGGAGTCGCCATGAATATTTTTTATCTAGGTATGATTGGTCACCTATTAAAAATTATCTTTTTAATAAAAATTTTAAAATTAATTAAAACTTTATCGAAAAGATAATTTTTGGATTTGTAAAAATAATTCAGGTTCTGAAATCGATTACGCGTGGGTAAGAATTAGCACCCTTATAACACCCGTTTAAAATGATATCAATTAATTATGCATTATCCTTTAATTTTGGCATTTAGAATTAATTTTCTTTATTGTAGTAAAAATATATTTTTTTTACTTTTATTTGTTTGCTTGAAAAATAAATAGGAATCTTACATATCGAAAAATTCTTTAAAATATTTCAATACTTCAGCATTATTAAAAGAAACTATCTCACCTAAGGAACCTTTAAAAATCACTACTCGAAATTCTCAAAAATCATATCCTCGGCAGTTCATATTTATCTTTAATATTTATATTTCACAAGCAAATTATAAAATACGATATTTATAACTTAAAATTAAATAATATTTTCTAAAAATTCATTTCTTATGCTATTTATAAAAAAAAAATATTAGTCAAAAATTATTCTAAATGCTCCATTATGTTGGTGATATTTTAGATAAATTTTCTTACCTAAAGATTCCTAAAGAATCACTACTCAAATTTCTTTTGGATCTCGTCCTCGAGATTTTTCATTTGCTTTTATAATAATTATTAATATTTAAAAGTCATGTAATAATATAATTATCTATAAATAAATTTATTTCTTAAAAAACTACTCTTATAAATATTTATCTTTTTTTATCTTTTTAAGAAAATTGTTCAAATTAAAGAAAAAAAGATAAAATCTTTGTATTGAAAAGACTTTCTAAACATTCCAATACTTTGGTAACTTTTATAAGTCTTTTTTCACCTAAGAAATTCTCAGGAATCACTATTCAGAATTTTTGGAGACCCATCATCAAGTATTTCATTTGCATTTATAATTGATATAGGCAAAATATTATGTACATGAATTAATTTGTGATGCCATTGCATTACACAAAAGTTCATTTTTAGAGATGAAAAATTAACGGGAATTTTTGTATTAAGAATCATTTTAAATATTTCACTTCTTTGACGATATTTTTAGAAAAACTCTCTCACCTAGGAAATTCTTAAGAATCACTATTTAAACATTCCAAAATCCCATCATCGAAAACTCGTGATACTTTCAAGATTATGTAATTCAAACAATAAAATAGAATATGCACAAAAAATATATATTACTTATTTTCTTTATATTAGATTTTTCATTATTGTTTTTAATTTATTTTAACCTATTTTATTATTTCACAATTATTATTAAAAATTTTTGAAATGCACAAAGTAAATAAAATCTTTTATTGAAAAGTTTTCTAGATACCTCGATATTTTGATAATATTTTGAAACAATTTTCTCCTCTAGGGATTTCTTAGAAATCTCTACTCAGACTTTCGTAAAATTTCATCATTGAACATTTCGTTTACTTGTTTTCTTTCTCATTTAATTTTATTCCAATTCTAATTTTTAATTTTAATTATTATTAATCATTATTATTATATTTTTAATTAATTAATTTTTTTAATTTAATTTTTTGAAAAAGATACAAATAGTTAATCATAATATTCATGTATCACTATATTAATTTCATTATTAAAAGAGTAATTATATATTATATTATCATTATCTAATATAATTTTAGGAAATTAAATGAAAAAAAATATTTTTTATTGAATATTTTTTAAATACTCCATTACTTTGGTAGTATTTTTTGAAAAAATATCATCACCTAAAGATTTTAATGAATCACTACTCGAATTTCTTTAAAATCTCATTTTTGAGAATTTCACTTGTTATTATTATTATTATTATTATTGTTATTATTATTATTATTATTATTATTATTATTATTATTATTATTATTATTATTATTTTGACATGAAACTAAAGCACAAATAGAATAAATTGCATAAAAAATAATAATAATAATTTATGACATGAAAGATTAAATGGCATGAAGTTAAATTAAGTGTAAAAATTTAACCATAAAAAATTATAATACAAAGAGATTTAAACTTTAATAAAACTTAAGTAATATGATATAAATATGTATAGGATGAAAAGACAAGTATAAGAACCTATACCAAACCTATTATCTATTAACAACCTTTATTAAAGTTAAAGCCAAAAACAAGTAGGTAGTGGGATGGGATCTTGTAGGAACAATTGCCTAGTTTAAAAATTTATAAACAGCCACAGAAATGCCAAAAGGAAATATACAAAGAAAACCAACATGGTCCCCATGCCATGGCCTTTTGCTAACTAAATAATGTTAGCATCCCATTTTAAACCAAACCACAGGAATGCAAAGAAGAAATATAAAAAAAAAGCAAATATGTTACGCACGCCATGGCCTTTTGCTGCCAAAATGGTGTTCTTATCATGGCTGTATTTTCACTAAAAAAAAGGCTACCTTTTTTTTTTTCTAATTTACTAGTAGATGGAAAAGAGAATTAAAGGTTTAACTTTTTTGTAAACAAAAGGCATGCAAAAGAGACTCAAACCATGCAATTGTTGGAACTTTAAACTCTTGCAATCATATCATATGTGGTAGAGGACCATCAAAGGAGAAATGAAGATGAAGCTATAGTTTTCAAGTAAAGCAACATGAACGAAAATAAAGGAACTTTAAAATTTTCTGTTCTCTACATCCTTATTATTTTCAGACTTCTTTTTGTAAAACAGATTACTTCTTTTCTTATGAAACGACCTTGCTTCTCTCTTTTCATACTACCACCATTTTCCATTTTAGGTTAAAAAGCATAAGGAAAGGAGAAATGATAGTATAATAGTCCTTGAAGTTACATGCCTCATCATTTTTGTTTTGGAAAATGCCTAAAATTCCTTAGCTCTTTAGACTCTAACCAAACCTACCAGTATTAGTTACCCTAAATGAAAAACAAAAGTAAAAAAAATGATGAACTCTTAAAACTCCATGCAATCTTTATACAGAAAGGATTTACCAGATGATGTACAAAATGAAGCATGGTCTTAACCCGCATATAATAAAAAGTAGCAATTAATATAGCTTAACACTTTAGGCTCCAAATGCAAACGAAACAGCAAACACCATATACTTTATGCAGGAAACAAGTCATAAACATTAAAGATGGAAACTTTGAACTACTAATACGTAGCCTACCTTTAGAAAAGAAGGGGATGACGAAAAGGTAGGAAACTGTTATGGCTTTAAGCCTCTTTAAACCTTTTGCATGCTAGAATAGAAAAAGACAAACTTTAAGAAAACCTCCCTACATGGACCTTTTTCTTCTCTGTTTTGGAAGCCATACTGTTTTAAAAAACTTCTTTTAACACCTAAAATAACATTAAACCGACAAGAATGGAGCTACGAAGTCTATGTGCCTTTTTTCTTTTGTCCACATGTAACTATTTGAAACAAAACATGCATCTTTCACATGAAGAAAGATGAACAAAAAAAAACACCCATTTTTGTAACAACTAGGATTGAAAAACAAATAAGCAAAAAAAACAAAAAAACCAAAACGATAAAACAAACTTTATAACAACCAACAATATATTAGAAGTAGGAGGAAACTATAAAGCTCTTCTTTATAATGACCAATGTAAAATGGAATGGCACCATGCACAAAAGAAAATAAAATGAAGGAAAAAAAAAATCCACTCAGTCATATGAAAGGAAACAAAGAGAGTTACCATTTCAGTGTAATTTATAGCTTTGTTTAAAAAAAAAAACTCCTTTGTTTCTCTGTTTATGGCTGAACTCGAACCATCCTTCTCATTTTCCATTTCTTTTTTTTTTATTGTTTTTCTCTGTTGGTGGTAGCCCAAGAACTTTCCTCTCTTTTTTTTGCTGGGTTTCTAGTTTCTTTTTTCACTTTTTTTTTATGTTTTAGGTTTTTTCGAAAACTTGCTTCTTGTTTTAGTGCTCTTTCCCCCTTTTTTATGGTTTTTTCTCTTCTTTTGTTTTTGCAAGAGGCCTTCTCTTTTTTTTTTCAAGCCTCCTCTAAATTCTCATTTTGAAAGTTTTTATTGCTCGCATCTCTCCCTTCTTCATTTCTTTTCAAGTTTTTCTTTCGTCTTCTTTTTCCTGCTCCATTGATAACCACTAACCCTCTATTTTATCTCTTGTAGGTTGGCTTTTGTCCAAGTTTTCTATTGTCTTTAGCTTCTTTCAAGTCAACTACCCCCTTGGTATAAGTTCCCATCTTCATACACGTGATACATCCCCTTGCTGTTACAAGTTACCTTTTTTCCTTTCTCTCTCTCTTTTTTTTTTTTTTTTTATCATTGGTTTCAGTCTTGGGCTCCTCATTTGGGTTTTGACTTCTTTTCTTTTATTTTGTTGCTTTTAGTTTGGTTTTTTCTTTTCAAAGGGCCTCGACTTGGGCCATTTTCAAGGGTTAATTTTTTGCCTTATTTTTGACTTGTAATTGGGTGTAAAAAGGGGCTACATTCTGGGTCTTGTTTGGGTTTCTAAATTAGCCTTTAAAATAGGCTGCCTATTAGGCTTTAAATGGGTCATAATTGGGCTGTGAATTAAACTTGCAATTCAGCTTCTTTTGAGTTACAGATAGCCCAAAAATAGTGGTCTTCACTCACATGCAAAAACAAGCTTAGATCAATAGTGTTAAATGATTTCAGACAAAATTAGGTATCTACATTCATCTTGTGCTTTTTCGATCTTATTCGTCCGACTAACTGGTTCTCTTTCCATGGCTCTGACTCGTGAGCGAGTATTGTATGAATGGTGGATAAGTTGATTTAAAGTTTTCAAAGGTCTAGCTATCCTTGAACCTTTGTTACCACAATTTCAAAATTAAGATGTTGTATTGTTATTTTTTTTGTGCCATAAAAAATGATGTCTAGATATATATTTTCTATGTAAAGAAAATGCATCCCATCATTTTGGAGAAGTTTTGAAAAGAGACAAAACATGTTTGTAAAACTAAATGGCTTGCATGAATACATAGAGAAATATTTGTCACAAATGATATCTTCGATCTTATTAAAAATATCCTTTTGTGCACTTAGACAATTTGCTTTCGAGCTTTGGCGATATCTTCTATCTTATTAAAAATACTTACAATAATGTATGCAAATTCTAATTGGCTGAGCTCATGTGTCATCAATATAAATTATTCATAACCTGATTGTTTTCACATTATTATTGGGGCATAACTGACAACACCTCACAAACTAAAAAGAAAAACCCAAGGTTGATTCTCACAACTGAATAGCACTAAGTCATATGGCATTCATGGTACTCTTCAAACAATATATTGACATGTAAATTTACGTAAAGTTGAGACACATTCATTTTTTAACTTTGGCTTCTGCCATTTACTTTCACAGAACTCTTTGATAAGTAGACAGGTGGTGAAGTAAAGCTTACGAAATTTAGCCTTTTATATTCAAGATGGCTTCTCATCTAACTATACAACAACTGTAAACATTCAATGAAATGCCCATCACCTTTATGCCAATAATGATTCAAAGATCGAATGGTTTTAGCTAAAATTACTAGTGCCACATTTATCTGATGCTCCACTTGGTCAAAGAAATCTACCACCACACTTCGATATGTCCTAAGAATTTAAGAAATATCACCATCCCATAAAGAGTTAAAGCCATCATGCTCATCCCTTGATCATCTTTCACACACTCAATAAAGTGGTATCGTAGAAAATCCTAAGGTATATAAGTATTTTCATTTTTTATCTTTACACATTTGTAAACCTTTTACACATTGACCATCATTATGTTGGCAAGCTTTCTGCGATAGCTTGACTTTTTATTTTTTCAATAGATCTTATCTGGGTTTGAATGACTGAGGCGAAGCAAAACCAAATACTCTTCAATTATTGGTATCAAATCCACTTCATTAAACATGAAGCATCTATGCAAGGGATCCTAAAACTGAACTATGGCTCGAACCAAATTACTATCGACAACTACTGAAAGGAGTAATGCTAAATCCTTATACTTCTTGCGAAAAACCTCTTGTCTTATTTCACTCCAATGCTCCTAAATGCTGGTTAATTTGTTGAAATCATTTTGTCTAAGGTCGAATCAAATTTTTTTTGAAATAGTGGAGACATGATCTCTTAGCAAACCATCTCCTTTTTTGCATTGGGTGTCTTTGAATATGACTCTAAGACTATCAAAAATCTCATACTTGGTGCGTATAGTCCTGGCTTGCAGTAAATTCTCTATTGATGCAAGTGAAATCACCTCATCAATAATTGCTATATAGCAAATACATCTCTATATGAAGATCAATAGATGCAAATGTGTGAAAAAGAGATGAACCAAACAAATCAATGCAAATCATAATATCAAATTTTATTATTAAGAAGTGTTCCTTTATGTGTCCTAATTTGGGTCATAGCTCTACATTACGAGTTGTATGGCTCTATCTTAAGGCAAGTTCTTTAGGGTTTTTATATGCTAGGCATAGACATTAAATAGGCTAAAAGGTGCCCAGATTATCCTCACTGTTGTCTATGTTGGACTAATAAGGTACTCTAATCATCACCCATTATAGGTTACAAATGAAAAAAGTTCAATCTGAGTAGAAGTATTTCGCTAGCTTATGTAAAGGTTATGAGCTCATAAAGGTGATAAGAATTCTACTTCGTCTTAATAAGGACTAAGCTCAGGTCGAAAGCTTATGCATGCATATGCATGCATATGCACATGTAGTATGTATGAAGGAACATGCAATTGTTTTGCAAACCAAATTAGACACTTGAGTTTTCCCATAACAAATATAAGCATATAAGAAAATAATATCTTTAGTAAAATAAGATAACTTGAAAAGTTAAATGAGATAAAAAATAATAATAATAACAAATTAGACCATCAAATAAGTCCTAAGGCAACACAAAGTTACTCCTTAGCTTGACTCTCTTGGCATGAGTCCTTATCGGTCTGGAAACTCGATCGCTAGACATAATATGTTATGAGCCACCACTAATCTTTTTTATTGAGGCGCGATTAGCCACCAAGTTAAAATTATCCTTTTTAAAGATATCCTAAGTTCAATTAAAATTTCATAAAAAAAGATATGTTTTGGTCTATGTTGCAAAGCTAAGTTCGGGAATATGGTTATGGGTGGGAAGAATTAGCACCCCTCAAGTGCCCATTTGAGGGCGGTAGTAAATAACTTTGTGTTGCACTAAATTATTTTTTAATTAAATGGTCTTTTGTTTTGTTTTGTTTCATTTTTTTATTTAATTTAATTATTTAAATATAGAAAAATTTTGTAAGATTTTTTCATTATTCTCGTAAAATCTTTAAAAAATTTTCTCACTTCAAGAGTATTCAAAAATTCCATTCGTTTTCTTGAAGAAGCTCTTTCGTCGGATTGATAAAAAACTTTTATAATTTTTTTAAAAACTTTTTTATAATTAAAAATTAAAAATTCTAAACTTTCCATCATTTTGGTAAAATTTAGAAATATTTTATTTTTTAAAAATTCTTCTAAGCATCACTCGTTTGTAATCTTTAGAATTTCATGAAAATTTTTATTATTTTAAAAATGATTTAAATCATAAATTATCCATCATTCTGAAATAATTTAGATCAAAATATTTTTATTTTACTTTATTTTTTAGAAAATTACTCGTTTGTAATTTTCTTTATAATCCTGTAATTGTTCTTATTTTATTTTGATTTATTGAAATTTATAACATTTATTATTATTATTATTATTATTACTATTACTTAGGAATAAATGTAAATCATTGGTGTAAAAGTTTTCTTCAAAATTTTTAGCATTATGATAAAATTTGAATAAATTTTCACACACATAGGAACCTCTTACAAAAATCACTCTTTCATGATTTTTTGTAATTCCATGATTTAAGCGATATTCATGATTTCCAAGTTTAATTTTTTGTTTTATTATTTTTTGTCGTTTTTGTTGTTTTATTTTTTTTATCTTTTATTTTTTAAAATTTTCATCATTCTGGTAAAATTCAGAAATAATTTTTTATAGAAAATTATCCATTCGTAATTTAATTATCCATTCGTAATTTTCTAGATTTTTTTATTTTTGGTTTTATCCTATTTTTTATTATTTTTATTATTTGTTTATTATTTATTTTTGTTTGAAAATAAATATTTTTAGAATTTTCTTTTAAATTCACTATCATTTTAGTAAAATTTAAAAGATTTTCTTTTATCAGTTGTACATTCACAATTCTTTGAAAATTTGTTGTTTGAAATATATTTTTTTCCTATTATTTATTCCTTTTATTATTATTTTTTAAAATTTCTCAAAATTTGTTAAATTTTATGATAAAATTATTATTATATAAATAAATTTTTAATTAAATTTTCTTTATCATTATTTAAAAAAAAATTAAAAAAATTCTATATTGTAACGAATTTAAATTTTAAACATATATATATTCAATATAAATAAATTAAATTAAATTAAAAAATGAAATAAACTTACTCAAAATGGCCAATCAATAGCCGATCAACAGTTCAAACTATTTTCTGATGGTCTAGTCTGGTCTATGGCGGTTTAGTTTACCTTCATTGGGCTAGTTTTTCCTTGAGCTCCTGTACCTAAATTCTTTCTCTCGTTTCTTGGATTGTTTTTGGTCTCACGTGATGTACGTAAATCAAATAGTAATTGTTGTGGCTATCTTATTTATTAATCTGTTGACTTATCCATGAATTCATAGATTGCACTTTTATATTTATTCAATAATTATATTTCTAGAGTTCAAATATTTAAGATAAAATTAATGGATTAAATAACATGAGAAGAATTCATATGAAATTTTTTAAGTGAAATATATAAAATTTTTTATTAAAAAAATTTAATAAATTTTTTTTAAAATGTAAATTAATAGATTGGTAAATTTCAATGAAAAAATTAATAATATATAAAAAAATTATTGAAAATATATTTTATAATTGAAATTTGATCAGTTTTTATTCATCGAAAATTTTTTATCAAAAATTTTTACTCAAATTGTTTATTTGAAATATATATCAAAATTTATTAAAACTTTTTCAAATTTTATACAATTGATTAATGTAATAAAACATTTTAATCTATTGTTTTTTATTTTCAATTTTAATTTTTCAATCGATTTTAGTAAAAAATTTTATGAATTTTATCTATAAAATTTCATTTAAATCTTTCCCAAATAACATAATTCTTTTTTAGGCATTTAAAAAAAACGAAACATACGCAAATAAAATGAAATAGATGGAGTAACTTATTTGAAATAGTAAAGTAGAGTTTAGATTTGGATAAAATTTTAATTTTATAAAGTTATTCTTCTCTTATATAAAGAAAATGAAAAAAAAAAATCCTAGGCAAAAAATTTTTCACCAAAAAATAAAAAGTTAAGATAGGAAAAGGAAAAAAATATATCCACGATAAAAATATGTACTTACGCACATGAGCATTTGGCTCAATAAATAATAGCTGTTTCTTTTTCTTAAAAAACAGAAATCGAATCATCTTAATATAAAAAAAAAAAAAATCGGATGCCCATATAATTATTCGTGGCTATAGAATTGATAATTATTAGAGCATGATTTGAAATGAAAGCTTTGTTTATTTCATAAAAATTAATTTTCAAAAAATAATTTCTATATATTTAAGTTTGTTTAACAAAAATTAACTAATTAATGAAAAATAACTTATTGATAATCTTTTTTCCAAAATGATCTTATTCTTTTAAAAAAATATATATAATTTCCAAAAAAAGTTATATATGAGTATAATTATCAGAAAACTTGTGAGTTTAAATTGAAAATATTTTTATATTATAAAAAATTTTTCTTTAATTTTAATTAAAATTTTTTAATATTTTAATTTAATTTAATTATTTATTTAAATAATATATTAATACAATAAATAACTTTTTTGTTATTTTTCATAATGAATATTATTTAACATAACAATATTACTATTTTAATATTAAATTTTTAAGAAATTAATTATTTCCTAATATTTCAATTTTAGAATATATTATTTATAGTATTTTAATGACACATGTTTTATATTACTATATTTTAATATATAAAAAATATATTTTTTTTATGATTTAATACTAGATATTTTCAATATAAAATAAAAAGTATAAATATCTTTAATATTTAATATATATGCTACTACTTTTAATAATTTATATTTAATAAAAATAATATTTTAATAATAAATATTTTCAATATATTAGTGATAAATAATTTTTAAAATTTTAATAATAAATATTTTAATAATTATATTAATACTATTGAAAAAAGAACATACTTTTCACAAAACAATCAAATAACAATATATATATATATATATATATATATATATATGAAATAAGTAAGCATATTAATTATTGAGAAATAACCGGAAGACATAATGTTTTAGAGAAAAAAAAATTAGCCTTTCACATTTGTCCTTCATGATGTGGCAATAATTGTTGGTTAAGTGTAATATCTTATTTATTAGTCTGTTGACTTATCTATGAATTCATAGATTCTACTTTTATATTTATTCAATAATTATATCTCTAGAGTTTAAATATTTGAGATAAAATTAATAGATTAAATAACATGAGAAGAATTCATATGAAATTTTTTAAGTGAAATATATAAAATTTTTTATTAAAAAAATTTAATAAAAATTTTTAAAAAAATTTAAATTAATAGATTGGTAAATTTCAATGAAAAAATTAATAATATATAAAAAAAATTATTGAAAATACATTTTATAATTGAATTTTGGTCGGTTTTTATTCAATGAAAATTTTATGTCAAAATTTTTACTCAAATTGTTTATTTAAAAAATATATCAAAATTTTTTCAATTTTTTTCAAATTTTATACAATTGATTTATGTAATAAAACATTTTAATCTATTGTTTTTTATTTTCAATTTTAATTTTTTAATCAATTTTAATAAAAATTTTTACGAATTTATCTAAAAAATTTCATTTAAATATTTCCCAAATCTTAGCTTTTTAGATGAGATGGTGATATAAGAGGATGATGAATTAGATTTCTTCAAATTCTTCTCAAACAATGATTTCAAAATAATTGAATGAAAAATTAAAACAAATATTAAAATACGATCTAAATGGCAACAATTGATATATCTAGAAGTATATATAATCAACAATGAAAATAAAGAGATAAGGATAGAGAAATCAAACACAAAGATTTATAAAGGTTTGATCCTTTTTTCACAAGACACTTACGTTCTCTCTTTTTGGTTATCCATATCAAGGCTTTAATCTACTATTCTTGAATTAAAATTACAACTCTATCCCTTTCTTAAGGCTTAGATAGCAATATTTCAATCTCATAAATTCAAGAGAATACCTAACCTCTTAATTACAAAATCACTTAATAGAAATGCAAACTTAAAACACCTCTCAAAGGTTAAGTGTTTGTCAAGTTTAAGTACAAAGCAATGATGAATGAACATCAATTATGATTTGGATATAATAAATACAAAAGATATGTATTTTTAAGCTCTAACAACTCTTGGTTCTTTGAGAGAATGAAAATATAGTTTGTTGGTTATTGCAATCTTGATATATCAACCTTCTTGGTGTCTTAGAGTATCTAATTTATAAAGGAATTAAAAAACTAGTCATTGGGGATAGTTTGGAAGAAGAAATGCCCGTTGGAAGCTTGAAAATCTAGCCATTATGAACATCTCTGGGCAGACCCGATTAATGAGGTAAAAGACCTGATTGATGAGGTAATGGACCCAATCGAATCCCTACCCAAGTGATCAATCCTCTATGTAGGGGGATCGATCCCTTCTGCATGTTTTAAACCCACAAAACCTTTTGTATAAAAAATAGATCAATCTTTTCAAAGGAGGATTGATCGGGTCATTTTGAAACCCTAACTAATCGATCCCTACAGGGAGGGGATCAAGCTGGATGATTGTCTCCTATTTTATTCTCTACGTATTAATTTGATCATATCTTAAGTTATACAATTCCAAATTAAAAACCATTTGAAAATTTAGAAACTAGATTTAAAGGGCTTTATAACCATATAAAATTTATCACCTAATTCATTGTATACGAATTATAGTGAATTTTCATATCTGCCCCTTGTGTAGTTTTTAGACAACTGCAAAGTGTCTAGTAAAAATTTAAAATATTTTCTTAAAAAATTTAGATTTTGATTTATTTGATCCATTAGAAAGTAGACTCAAAGAGCTTTTCAATCATATAAAATTTAAATATTAAAATTTTGTGAATTAATACAGAAAAATAAAAAAAGTTCAATGTTATAAAAACTTTGTTCTTGTAAAATAATTTTCTTAAATTAATTTATTTTTCAAAACCAATATTATCAAAATTATATTTAGTCCAAAATGAATAAGTGTACTGTAAAAACAACAATTGAACTTTCATTTAAGCTCAAATAAATTATATTTAAAGATACTTTTGATTTGAGAAATAAGAAAACACAAAAAAAATTTTGTTTAAACTTTAAAAATCATATTATTTATTTAGTACCAAAATATAAAATTTAAGAACATATACTAAATAAATCTTTTTCAAAATCTTGATTAAGCTTATTTAGCTTAATATTTTTTTCATTTCAAAATAAGAATCAATGCAAGACTAACACCAATAACATGATTCTTTTTTAGACATTTAAAAAAAATGAAATATACACAAACAAAATGAAATAGATGGAGTAATTTATTTGAAATAGTAAAGAAGAGTTTAGATTTGGATAAAATTTTAATTTTAACAAGTTATTCTTCTCTTATATAAAGAAAAGAAAAAAAAAATCCTAGCAAAAAATTTTTCACCAAAAAATGAAAAGTTAAGATAGGAAAAGGAAAAAAATATATGCACAATAAAATCTATACTTACGCACATGAGCATTTGGCTCAATAAATAATAGCTGTTTCTATTTCTTAAAAAACAGAATTCCAATCATTTTAATATAAAGGAAAAAAAAAATAGGATGCCCATATAATTAATTATTCGTGGCTATAGAATAGGTAATTATTAGAGCATGATTTGAAATGAAAGCTCTGTTTATTTCATAAAAATTAATTTTCAAAAAATAATTTCTATAAATTTTAAGTTTGTTTAACAAAAATTAACTAATTAATGAAAAATAACTTATTGATAATCTTCTTTCAAAAATGATCTTATTCTTTTAAAATAGAAAATATAATTTCTAAAAATTTATATATGAATATAATTATAAAAAATCTTGTGAGTTTAATTCAATTCAAACCAAACTTTAAATATAATTTTTTAAAGTTTAGGCTTAACTTGATTCGATTGCAAATATTTTTACATTAGAAAAAAATTTTCTTTAATTTTAATTGAAAATTTTTAATATTTTAATTTAATTAATTAATTATTTTAATAACATATTAATACAATAAATAATTTTTTATTATTTTTCATAATGAATATTATTTAATATAACAATATTACTATTTTAATATTAAATTTTTAAGAAATTAATTATTTCCTAATATTTCAATTTTAGAATATATTATTTTTAATATTTTAATGACAAATGTTTTTATATTACTATTTTCTAATATATAAAAAATAATTTTTTTATGATTTAATACTAAATATTTTCAATATAAAATAAAAAGTATAAATATCTTTAATATTTAATATACATGTTACTGCTTTTAATAATTTATATTAATAAAAATAATATTTTAATAATAAATATTTTCAATATATTAGTGATAAATAATTTTTAAAATTTTAATAATAAATATTTTAAAATTATGTTAATTTTATCTGAAACAGGAACATACTTTTCACAAAACAATCAAATAACAAAATATATTTTTCATTGTGTTGTCCAAACAACAAAAACCTTTACTATTTCAAAAAATCAATAATTTACAAAAAAAAAAGTTTTTAAAAATAATTTCTCCAAAAAAAAAACCGAAATAAAATCCTAAAAGCTTCCAATTTTACTTATAATTAAGGAGATGGAAATTTTTTAATTTTACACAAATTTCATGCAAAACAGTCTTCAATTTTTGTGATCCATGACTCCAATCAATCATCAATAAGATTATTCCTCCTCTTCAATAAGAGAGAGAAAAAAAAAAAAAAGCAGTGGGTAGCACTAACAGCATAAAAGGAAAAGAAAGCAAAAAGAGCAACCGCAATTCCCAATTGCCAATTCCCTTCAAACAGACAGACAGTCAGTCCGTCTCTTCTTTTTCTCATCTCGTTATTGCCAAATTACCATTTCCTTTTCCTACTTTTTCCAACTTTTCTCTTTTTTTCTTTCGTCATCTTGTTTTAAGTTAGTTATTCTTTTTAGATCTTTTAGAATGTTTATTTATTTTTATATTTTTCTTCATTTATTTTTATAAAGACCAAAAAAAGTGCTTATTCCATTCATTTATTCTTTATAAAGCATAATCTTTTAAAATATAAAATATTACTATTAAAGCTTCCATTTGCAACTTTTAATTTATCCACATATATAGCCTTATATATATATATATATATATATATATACCTGATGAGAGAGAAAGAAAAGGCAATGTGAAATCACATGCAAACCACTTCCACATTAACAGGCCAAACAAATTTTCCCTCGCTAACAAGAAAAGCATAAACCCCCTCTTCTCTTAGTTGGTCAACAATAGACCAATCACTTCCTCTTTCTAATATATATAATATAATATAATATATATATATATATATATAGCCTGATAACTACTGCCTTATTTTGGTAGCAGATACTACTTTACTTTCCCAGAACAATTCTCTTCACCTGATGAAACCCAATTCTCAGCAACAATCTTTGAAATAGTTGTCTGATTTAACCTGTAAGAGAGTGAATAGTATAAGCCTAAACAGGGGAAAAAAATGAGAGCAGGAGTTTGCGCTGTGCAGCAAGCTTTAACAGCTGAGGCTGCAAGCCTGGTGAAGCAAGCACTTGGTCTTGCTAGACGGCGAGGTCATGCTCAAGTCACTCCTCTTCATGTAGCAAGTGCTTTGCTTGCATCCTCTACTGGTCTGCTTCGGAGAGCTTGTCTTCAGTCTCACTCTCATCCTCTCCAATTCAGAGCTCTAGAGCTTTGTTTCAATGTTGCACTTAATCGTCTCCCTGTATCCACTTCTAGCCCTTTATTAGGCCCTCACTCCCATCATCATCCTTCCCTCTCCAATGCCTTGGTTGCAGCCTTTAAGCGTGCCCAAGCTCACCAACGCCGAGGCTCCATTGAGAACCAACAACAACCTATTTTGGCTCTCCAAATAGAGTTAGAACATCTCATAATCTCCATTTTAGATGATCCTAGTGTTAGTAGGGTCATGAGGGAAGCTGGTTTCTCTAGCACCCAAGTTAAAACCAAAGTAGAACAAACTGTTTCCTTGGAGAATTGTTCTCAAAAGGAAATTCTCAAACCCCAAGTTCTTTGTGCTAATGTCTCTCAGGTTGGTTTTGGGTTGTCATTAGGCAAACCAGTAGATCAAGTTGTTAGGAGTGAAGATATAACAAATGTTTTGAACACTGTTGTGAACAAGAGGAGAAACACTGTTATTATAGGAGAATGTGTAGGCAGTTCTGAGAGACTAGTTAGAGGGGTAATGGATAAGTTTGAGAAAGGACATGTCTCTGCGGATTTAAGATATGTTCAATTTATCAGTCTTCCACTTTTTTCACTCGGAAATCTTCCGAAAGATGAAGTGGAGCAGAAGCTTGTAGAGCTTAAATGCCTTGTGAAGAGTTATATGGGTAGAGGGGTTGTCTTATACTTGGGTGATCTCAAATGGATTTCAGAGTTTTGGTCAAGCTATGGTGAGCAAAGAAGAAGCTATTACTGCCCAGTGGAGCACATAGTAATGGAACTTAAAAGATTAGTGTGTGGAATTAGGGAGACGGGAAAATTGTTTCTCATGGGAACTGCAACTTTTCAGACTTACATGAAGTGCAAAACAGGCCATCCTTCTCTTGAGACAATTTGGGAACTTTATCCTCTTACAATTTCAGTTGACAGCAGCTTAAGTCTCAGTCTTAACCTTGACGGGTAAATATTTGTTTTGAAATCAATGATAATTGAAATTGGGATTTGATACTCTTCAGCTTTTACAGTTTAGGCCCATTTTCCCTTTTTTTTTTCCAGGAAAAAAAGTCTTGTTTGTTTTACCTTTCCTTTTCTCCTCTTTACATGTGCCATGTGTGTCACTGATGTTAATCATGTTCTTTTGCCTTTTTCTTTATTTCAGTAACTCTCGACCTCAGTGTAGAACCAAGGAATCTATAGATGGGATTAGTTGGCCACTGTTCGAACCTGGAGTAAATAAAAGCCAGATTTCCTTCACTGATAGATTGCTCAATTTTGACAAGGAAGCTCAAAGCAATGCCATCGTCTCTTCCAGTTCAAGTTTGCCTACATGGCTCCAAAACTACAAGGAAGAAACCGAAAAACACCCCACCCATGATAAGGTATCCTTCTTATGTCATCTACGCTATCCTTGCAGGATTAATCATACTATATATCTGTATAAAAACAAATTGGAAATTTACATTTCTGTTGTGTTCTCTATATCAGGATTCAGTCAATTTCAGGGATCTGTACAAGAAATGGAACTCATTTGACTGTTCATCCGACAAAAAACACTACAACCCTGAGGAAGTTCTTAACATTTCTCCATTATCTTCTTCCGAAGAGCAAAACACGAAGCCTAATCTAAGTTGGCCAGTCATTTTTGAACCTAAAGTGTCACCAAAAGAGCACCAGTTTTGGATATCCGAAAGTACAGATAAAGGTTATGGACTTCCATTGAGAAATGATCCTAAGCCAGACCTCCTCTCAAATCCCAACTCTAGCCCAAATTCAGCTTCTTCAAGTGAGGCAATTGAGGCCGATATCGATGGCCTTAATGAGTTCAAGATTCTTAATGCCGAAAACATGAACATTCTGTGCAATGCATTAGAGAAAAAGGTTCCATGGCAGAAGGAGGTGATTCCCGAAATTGTTAGCACCATCCTTGAATGCAGATCGGGGATGAGAGAGGTTAAAAGCCTGTTAAAGCACAGAGGACCCAAAGAAGAAACTTGGCTATTCTTCTTAGGAGCTGACAATGAAGCCAAGAAGAAGATTGCAAGAGAGTTAGCCAGACTCATTTTCGGTTCTCGAAGCAACTTTGCTTCAATAAGTCTGAGCAATTTGGCATCCATCAGGGCAGATTCGAATGAAGAATCCAACAACAAAAGAAAGAGAGATGAGTCAGGTAGAAGTTATCTTGAGAGATTGGGAGAGGCATTGAATGAGAATCCTCACAGGGTCTTGTTCATGGAAGACCTGGAACAAGTTGATTATAGTTCTCGGAAAAGCATTAAGCAAGCAATTGAAAGCGGAAGGATAGCAGTTTCAGATGGTGAGACAGTTCCTGTTAAGGATGCAATTATCATTTTCAGCTGCGAAAGCTATAAATCAGTGTCAAGAGCTTGTTCTCCCAGGAGAAGGCCAAATACTAGTGAGACAGAAGAGACAAAGGCATCAGATATGGAGCAGAAAAACTCATCTCCATGTCTAGATTTAAACATTGCCATTGAAGATAATAGCAGTGCAGATGAAAATTCATCAGTTACTGGTTACATTGGAATTCTGGAATATGTTGATAAGGATATTATTTTCAGAGTTGAGAGCTAATTGACAGATTTCATAGATGAGGCAAAATTCATTTTCCTTTTCTTTTGTTCCTTTAATTTTTTTTGTCTGATAGATTTGTGGGGAAGGATAGAAAAAAAAAATCAAACTAACATGGTCTACAGTGAAAGGGGTGATTGGAATGACAGATTAAGAGCAGCTACTTATCATTATTGTATAATTATTATGTATCCTTGATCCTCTGTTGATAATATATATAATAGATATCGCTGCACTTTTAATTGTTGTTTTTTAAAATATATTTATTTATTTATTTCTAATTAATTATATCTAAGCACTATGTTCATATACTTGAAACTGTAAATATTATTAATATTGATTTATATTATAATTAATAAATACTGATTAGACAAATGCTACTAGTTTTAACTTAATCCTCGATTAATTTAGGGTTAGCTTTCATGCAAGTAAAGTTCTCGGTATTCAAACATACTACTACAATTATAGGAAATTTTGCTTAGGATTTAAAATGCAATTTTATTTTGCTTTATGATAATAATAATAATAATAATAATAATAATAATAATCTTCGATAACATAAATCTAATTAATCAGTAGGACAACTTAGTAGAATGAAGCTGTTGGAATTATATTATATATCAAAGCGATAAAAAATAATGCATACCTCTGGAAGTAAATTGGACACACATATATGATCTTTGTACAATAATTCCTTTCATTCGTTACTTTCAGCACTCAATTTTTGGATACACGATCTTTCAACAAATTTCAAGCTCTTTTATTTTCGTCATCCGTCATTAAAATATGATGAAATTTCCTACCTCAGCCTCATGTGGACGTTCATGCGAATGAGGACATATGGGAATGAGGAATGTTAGAAAAAATAACTTAGAGAGGATAAAAATAGAAAAGAATTTTAGTTTTGAAGCATAAAAAACACTTTTTTTGAAGTAATTATGCATTTAGAATACAATAAAGCCTTAAACTCTCTAATAAAAAATAATAAAAATAGTTATACTGAAAAATGTATTTATAATGAATGAACAGATATAAATTTTTATTCAAATAGTTATGATCTTTCATATAATCATGATATTTATGAGTAATAATTTATTTATGTTCAAATAGTTATAATAATTTGTCATATAATAATTATTTATGTTCAAACATAATTATTTAAAATATGAATAAAATTAATATAAAAATTAATTTTATTCATCAACAATTAAATATTTTTATCAATGTCGGATGCACCATATTCTAAATTACCAACAATCTTCTACTAGTTTGGAAGTTGGTGCTTAATTTTTAACTTTTCACACAAATAAATATTATGAATACAAGAATATATATTTCGATTTAAACCTTCAATTAGAATATATATCTTAGAATTCTAATGAAATTGATGGTTTTTGTAGATTAAATCTCAACTCCTAATGTTAGAATTAAAGATATAACACACATAAAACTTATTTATTCTTTTGTCAAAGGTTTATAACCACTTTTAGCACTATTATGGTCATGTGCTTATCTTATTCATAAACATTTATAAGAGAGACCCCAATTCTTCTTGTTAAAGCGGCACCACTTCTTTGTTTATATAGGCAAAGTTTTCATTATATCACAATTACTTTAGACATTTAAAACTCTATTAAGAGTATAAAACTCATCCTCCTTACGTAATAGATCACATTAGTTTCTAAAATTTAAAATTTGATTGAATTTTACCAGTGCTTAAGACACATAACAATAACTTGTTTTTATCCATTAAACATTGTAATTAGAGGTTACTAATTCAAAGTTGGGTTTTCATTATTGATGTCTAATAGTAAGGATTTAAATCCATTCTACTTGTAGTACTACTAATCAAATATCTTAAAATTCGATTTTCTTTTATGGTAATTACCCTCACTTGAGATTGAATCTCTAATATAATCACTTGAAGCTAATATGTTTAAACTTTTCATTTTGCATATCGATCATTTATATGCTCTAGACATTATTGCCTCATTCTTATCATTTTAAGAAATAGTTAGTTTTGGTTGTGCCTACAACTCTATACTCATAAATTTCAACCATTCTATTTCCATATTTTTATATATCTTTAATATAATTATACTTCTAGTACAATGGGATAAACTCAATGAATAAACCAAATCATTTTAGTTCTTTTAAGATTTTTAAGGACCGTTTTAATGATTTTACTTTAATAAGTGTCTAAACTTATTTAGCTTGTATAATTTGCTCATAAAATTATACTAAAATCTTACAACACTATGGTGGTAATTTTTATTTCTTTTAATTCTTATCACCCCCACTATGTGTAATTATGCATTCTTATATTAAAAATCTCATTCAATTGTCAAGATATCATATATACTTAATTAAGTTGTCATTTCTCCAAATCCACCCTTAGTAAAAAATAACTGGCACATATTTTAATATTTCTATAAAAGTTTCAAAACTTTTATATTTTAACTCAATATAAATGCTTACATCAATAAGCAAATTTTAAATTATAATCATGCTTCTATGGTCTATTTTTACTACTTTTTAGGTCAATTCATAAATACTTATATGAATCTCTTTCATCATAGACATTATTAATAATTTTTATTACCATGAACAAAACCATTTTCATCACCTAAATGAATCAAATAGCATTCTTTTTGCTATTATAAAAGTTTTTTTATTCACAAGATATTTGAATCGCTTATGGCTTCCCAAGTAAATATACTTTAAAATTTTCACTATATAAAATATAGATGATAAATCATTTGTAAAATCAATGAATAAGACCATATACATAATAAAACATTACCATAACATGATCAAGATTATGGCATCAATTTTTGCTTATGGCTATTCTAAGCCAACCATAATAATGCATATCATACCTACAAATTATATAGATTTGGTTATAAAAGTTATTTCATTAATAGTGATGGCTTTTAGTGAAAACCAACTATTTCAAATGTTATAATGAGTTTCTAGTGCATATATTAATTGCCCAATGACCAATTTCAATTTTATGACTATTGAAACCTCTAAACTTGATATCAAAATTTTATGAGAACTTTATTTCTTCACCATTGTGTAGCGTATATATCTCTGCTATTTATCACTTTTAATTGGTCACAATATTTTCGGATATATAATAAATTCAAACTTTACTCATAAGACCAATATGCCTATATATAATGAAAATCCATTGTATATTTAAGTCTAATCTCAAATACTTTCACAATCATTTTATGATCAATATGTTCATATTTAGATCACCATATCAACGTAAATCATGAAACATGAATTCAAAGAATCATTTTCATAAAATAGTATTAGCAATAATTATAATATGAGTTTTACTCATATTTCATGCAAAAACTTGTAATGAATTTGCATTGATTAAATCATTGATTTGCTAACTCCAAGGCTTACGGCTTTCATAAACCAATATTATTATCTAAGCCCATATGTTAATATGGTGTATAACTAGCCACATTTTTGTCATTGTTATGAAACTATTGAAAACCTCAAAAACTTATTCACTTTTTATTTTAACAGCCTACAAAAAATCATTTTTTTAGGTACAAGAAGCAAAAATATCTTTATTATTTTTAACTAATAATGTATTAATTAGCTGATGGTGTTCTATCTCCATAGTCCATATCTTTCTTATATATATACAAAAGAATATTCCATCTCATTCAGTTTATTTTCGTAATATATGGCAAACTGTACCAATGTTCTCCATGCCATCAAAAAATGAAATTAAACACATCTATGTATTGTTGCCTTTGAAACATTGAATCTGCGTGTTTCTTTTTAATTTACAAACATGGCTAATTAGACATTGATGAGCATCTTTCAAAATGCTAGTAACTCACAAATGTTTCAATATTTTTAATGACATGCATTTTCTTTTAATCAATATTTCATATGCAAAAAGCAACAATGCTTTTATGCAACCATTGATTAACTCTTGATGGCTATTTATAATTTTCACTTTGTGATTGTTTATAATAAAATTTTATTTTATAAAATCACTTCTAATATAATACACCTAGTAGGTAAAATACATGTCACACAGCCCATGTTTATCATAAAAATAATCATTTAGTTTATTATATAACCAAGACATGATAATTAAACAATCTGTCATTCTATTAGAATCTAATTTAATTCGTTACTTGAAAACAAGTAATAATTTTTTTTTGTCATAGATCAATTCATGTATTTCTTGTTTATGTTTTCAGGCTATTTTTCATTCCAACCTTTATAAGCATTGATTTTTCAAATAAATATATTACAATTCATTAAACCCAATTACAAAGCCAATTTGAGTATATGCATAAACTTATGCAATGTAATCAATATTTTGCATATTGTGTTTTGACTTTACACACTAATGAAATTAATTATTAACGTGTTTATCTAATTTAGTCAATCTTCTTGCAAGTAATTATGTAAAAAAAAAAAAAACATACTTCTAATAAAGATCTTTATGAAAATTAACATTTTGGTCCATGAAAACATTAATCATTTGACACCTTAAGCCTCCTCTAATATTGATATCTAAATCATTTCAAATTCTTTTCTTTGTATCTTTCTCATGCAAAATATAAATTTCTCATAATTGTCTTTAAATTGTTAGAAAAAATAAATAAATGAAGAGAAAAATAAAAAAGAATTTTAGCTTTGATGTGTAAAAAACACTTTTTTAAAAGTAATTATGTCTTTAGGATACAACAAAACCTCAAATTCTTTAATCAAAAATAGTGAAAATAGTTATATTGAAAATTTTATTTATAATGAATGAATAGATATAAATTTTTATTTAAATGATTATGACATTTCGTATAATCATGACTTTTATGAGTAGTAATCTATTTATATTCAAATAATTATGATTATTTATCATATGATAATTGTTTTTATTTAAACATAATTATTTAAAATATAAATAAAATTAATACAACAATTAATTGTATTTATTAATAATTAAATCTTTCTATCCAATATGAGATGCACCACATTTTAAACTATCAACAAGGATAGCTGGATTGAATCCATGTTTCATATGCCATTTTAAGTCTTAGTCATTAAACCAAGAAGTTAAATGCACATTTGGTTGAATTTTATTAATAAGTTATGAAATGGATGAATTTAAAATATTTTTAAAATATCATAAATGTCAAATTTGAATATTAAATTTTATTGAATGACAATGATATATTACACAAAAATCATAAATAAATTAGTAAAATTTTCTCTCCCACTCGATTGGATAAAGCATTGTGATGAGAAAGGTATCATTAATCTTCTATGCCAAAAAGAAATTCATCTAATTAATATAGAAAATTCCCTCTAACGTAATTTACAAAAGATAAAGGTTGAAATTTTCATTGTATTAGATTAGGGGTTTTTTATTTACCACTAACTTTTTTTATAAATTTTATCATCCTACTACATTTTTTTTTGTTTGATTCTAGACACTTAAGTCATATTTGATACATAGGATTATTGATAAAATAGGATGATAATCATTTTATATCATGTTTAATTTGTATCTAAAAAAAAGGATAGGGATTGCAAGAAGAATTAATATTTTCTTGACATAGGATTATTCAATCATCCCTAAGTGGAAATGATTGTTTTTAATCCATGAGATTAAATTTATATATCCAATTATATCTTTAAAAATTATATTGATAATTTAAATTATATAAATTTTGAGGTAAGATAGTTTTGACAAATAAATAAATTATCCTATCACAATCCTTGCATACATTAAATGCAAAATAAGATAACATTATTTAATCTAATCCTATTTATAATATTATCTTATCTTATCCTATCATAATTTTCTGTACTAAACATAACCTTATGGATGAAAATAGAATATTCTATCTAAACTTTTAAAAAAAATTTGTTAAGAATTTCAAATACTCTTTTACTTTTTATTATATAAAAAATATTTATTTCAAAATTTAAATAACAATAATAAAAACTAAAACAAAACTAATAAAAATCATATCTTTTCACTTTATTTTTTAAAAAAATCATATTTTAATTTTTTAAAAAATCAAATTTTCAAAGTTTTTTGAATTTCCCATATTCTTAAAATATTAAATTTAAAATTTTTAAATATTTTAATTTTTAAAAAAAATCATATTTTTGAATTTTATAAAACAAACTTTATTTTTTAAAAAAATTTCATATTTTGAATTTTTATAAATTTTCTTATTTTTTAAAAAAATTAAATTTATTTTTTCAAATTTTTAAATAATATTCAATTTTTTAAGTTTAAATTTTTTTTTCAAATTTTAACATTTTTATTTAATCAAAACATTTAATTTTTTTTAAATTTTGTAATTTTTTTATAAAATTTCTATTCTTTTTAATTATTTATGTTTTCTTAGAAAGTTTCTACAGCTTTTAATATTTAAAAGAAAAAATAAATAAATTACAAAAAAAAAGAGTGTTTAGAATTTATTTATTTTGATATATTAGAGGTAAAAGAATATACAAATCTAGGATAAAATAGAGTAATGGTGGAGAATGAAAAGCTTCTAATTTTAATTTATTCTTCACTTGAATAACATAAAAAAAAATTGTAAAATTTTTATAAAATTTATAAACTCTTTTTAAAACCATAAAAAATTAAAGGAATCTAAAAGGCATAAAAATAAAAAAAAAAAAGAAAATTTTATAAATTTCCAAAAAATTAAATACAATAAAATTAAATATTTATTAAATAAAAATGTTAAAATTAGAAAAGAAAACAAAACTTTCAAAATAATGAAATTAATAAAAAATTAAAATGAAAAATAAATTTAAAATTTTTTAAAAATTTAGAAAATTTCTTAAAAATTGAAATATTAATTTTTTAAGAAAATATATTTTAAAAAATTAAAAAAATAAGAATATTAAAAATATTAAAATATTTAAAAATATTAAATTTGATATTTTAAAAAATGGAAAAATTCTAAAAATTTTTAAAATATTAATTTTTTTAAAAAACTTGAAATCTAATTTTTAAAAAAGTAAAAAAAAATATTTTTATTAATAATTGTACCAACACGATCAATTTCAACTTGTATAAGCACAAGATTTTTACGAATTATAAGAAAAACTAAAGTTTAAATTTTGTGTGAATATATGGACAATTTGTATAATTTAATATTTGATTTCATCCAAACTATCATATCAACAAAGTCAACACCATGTCAGATAAGTCAACATCCATGTCATTGAGTCAATGGCTATGTCATTAAGTCAATGGCCATGTTAGCATTCTTAATAGTAAAAATTTGATGAAGTTAATTATTATCTAAAATTATCAAATCGAAATAGTATGATGGTTAAATTTGTATAAATTATAATATAATGACTAATTTTTACATTTTTGGTACAGAATAAGAATCTTTGACATAATTTGACCTTATTTTTATGATGATTGTTTTTTAAAATAGAGCTTAATTACAAAAAGAACATAACAATTAATTTATTTAAGTAATATTCATGTTTATTTATTTATTTTAAAAATATATAAATAATTGAATAATATTAATTTTCTTAACTTAATTCTAGTTTTAAAAAATCATAGATATGTCACTTCATCCATTGTACAGGGTTGGCAACTTGGCATATTATTCGAGTTGGGGGGATAAATAAACCATTTTGAAGGAATTCAAGGACTTCGATGCATTCCTTGAGTTGACATTAACTTAATATTTCTTTATATATTTTTTTTTATAAGTGAACATTAACACAAAATTTTCTTGTCAATATGGCATTAATTTAAATGAAGGTTTTGTTTAAAAAACTACTTAAATGAAGGGTTAAATACATAATTATTTGATACAAGAACTATAAGTCATGTGCTAATTTAGTAAATAAAGAATAAACTTTCTCAATTAGGTGTCCAAACTTTACATTCATTAAGTAAATTGCTTTATTGACCAATGGTTTTGTTAGCATATTAAATGATGTTGATATATATATATATATATATATATATATATGAAAGGGATTAACTTATACTAAAAAAATTTATATTTTTTTATTCTTAATTTTAATAGATCCAAGATGATATTAAATATTTTTTTAAACTTATCTCTCATTTTTTATATTTATTAAAATCAATGGTTAAAAAAAAAGTGTAAAACATTTTTATTTTACACTGATTTAGGTTCATTCCTCATATATATATATATATATATATATGTAAGGATTAATTTACACTAATGTAAAATTAAAAAGTTTTACTAATTTTTCTAATTATTGATTTTAATA
Source organism: Durio zibethinus (assembly GCF_047325235.1). Lineage (NCBI taxonomy): Eukaryota > Viridiplantae > Streptophyta > Magnoliopsida > Malvales > Malvaceae > Durio > Durio zibethinus. The sequence goes on along the minus strand of NC_143180.1, from coordinate 10,168,454 downwards.
AATCTAAAAGATGAGATTAAATAATTTTTTCTCCTTTTAATATGTCTCTCTAATCTGTTAGATTTATTAAAATTAATTATTAGAAAAAAAATGTAAAATGAAAATGTTTTGCAATGATGTAAGTTTATCCCTGCTCGTATTTATACGTTCGTGTATGTATAGAGTATACATATGCATATGGAAATTGATGAGATTTGTTTATGTTATTAATTTGTAGGAAAAATTATTGGAATGTAAACTTTTAGAATGTAAAAGATTTGTGATTCATTGGTTGGAATTTATTGAAAGGATATGAGAAAGCAATTTTTCATGAATTCATTAAATCCAACATAAATAAATCTCTTTGAATCGATCCGAAATATAACGGGAGAAACCCAAAAACTCCTTCCCACCGAATTAAAAAAAAATTGTGATTCATGCCGTAAGAGCTATGCAAGGCAGTGGCTATACTTTAAAATAAAAACAACATATTCTTCCATAAAAATTATAAGAAAGAACACTGCTTTTCGTGAATAGATAGCTGATTTCACTTTTCTTTTCTTTCTTTTGCTTTTTTTTTTGTTTTTTAATTTCAGTTGTATTTACGACCTAACATCCTCGACTTTGAAAAGGTTTCTGTGGGATCAAATACCTAAAAGAAGATCAGTACATAAAAATAAGCAGCATTTATTCTTTAGACCATAAAGACTGATGTTGTTACTTTAGAATCACAAAAGGAACATCAACTTTACAACTTTCATTAGTATAGTTAGGGAATGTTGCTTAAGGAATTTCAGACTTAACACTAGACTTGTTATAATTGCTCACCTCTCTCCCACTATATATATATATATATATATATATATTTGGTAATACAATAAGATGTGTCCCCAAACTTTGTTTGAGTTTAACTTTCTTTTCGGGCTATTTTAAAAATACTTTCATACCAACTTGATATATTTAAAATTTTATTTATGAAGTACACCCTATAAGAATCAAATTCTTTTTTATACAAAAAAAATCGTGATAGAATAAGAGAAAAAGTTACATATATTAAGATTTGAATCATATATATATTGAATGTTATTCCTTAAAAATAATTGTATGAACCAATTAAGTTAAATTTCGAATTAAACAAAAATCAAATTCTGATGATAATAAAAAGTGCCTTTCTCCTTACCAATTAGATTAACCCTTGTGGGTCTTTCATCCCATCGTTGCCAATAATATTTGTAGTAAAATTTGTTAATTTTTTCCCTTGCTCTTTTATATTGGCAAAATTGTCATCATTCCATTAGTTAATTCGAATAACCTAATCTTACATTTTAATTCCTTTTCCAACAATACGGAATTCAATCCCTCATAAGTTTCGTAGTTTCAATTATCTCTCATGCATTTGGGCTGCCTCTACAATCTTTATGATGCTTAAGTGTCACAAACTTTGTCAATTTTGACGCTGCTACACTTCCTTGGATACAATAACTCAATACTCTAATTTGTAAGCTTTAGTTCATGTTTGATGTGTATGATGATAGATAAGATAAAATGATAATCATCTTATATTATATTTGATTTGTATCCAAACAAAGGGATAAAATTATAAGAAGGATTAATCACCCATTTGGTATAAGATGATTAATTCTTCCCCAAGTGGAGATGATAATTTTTAATCCATAAAATTGAACTTACATATCCTATTATACCCTTAAAAATTACATCAATAATTTAAATTATATAAATTTTGAAAAAAATTAATTTTGACTAATATATAAATTATCCTATTATAATCTTTATACATATCAAACAAAAAATAAGATGATATTATTTAATAAAATATTATTCATAATATTATTTTATCTTATCCTATCATTATTTTGCGTATCAAAAACATCCTTAAAGTTTAACTTGAAATGAAAAAAAAAAAATCATTATATAGTCCAAAATCACACATTAAAAAATTGAGAGCAGCTTATGTAATTGTTATTAGTAACTTAATTAATGAATAAAAAAATTAGTATTTGATACATTTTGAGTATAATTTTTTAATTTCATAAGTTAATTAAAAAATTGACACATTTTTATCTTTTAATTAGTTTTTTTAAAATTTTAAATATATTTTAAGAAATATATATCATTCTACTAATTTTGCTTGGGAAGTCTAAAAATTTCAATGGTAATGGATGAAATACTTTCACAAAAAATAGAAGATAATTTAATTAATTAGAGGCATCGGAAACAAAAAGGTGAAAGAAATTCAAAAAGTATGGTGGGAACAAAGCTCTATTCTTTGCCAGAGTTACAAGAAACAAAAAAAAAAAAAAAAAAAAAAAAAACAGCAAAGTGAAGAGGGGAAATTGTCTGATGTGCTTTAGTTTCAGTTGTAGAAAAGAGGACTAACCAGCACCAATGGAATTTAACCACAACAGATCAAAAGGCAAATGCTTGTCTGCAAAATGAGTTACTTCAGATTCCTTTGAAGATTTATATATTTTTAGTAAGCACATAAAATCTTTTAGGAAATGAAATTAACATTAATTACTTATTAATTGCCTTTTACTAGAGGAGGAGACAAAGGTCAACTTATCATTTACAAATTTCACTTTTTCACTTTTTCAATTCTTCAATTTTTTTTTTTTAATTTTCTTTGTAAAAAGAAATAACTTCCATTGTTTCATTTCATTAAATTCTTAGTAGAAATTCTTAAGTCTTAATTTTCCTTTCCTCAACGTTTTGATTCAACAATTTTATTAATTTGAGGAGCCAAGTCCTAATGGTTAATTTTTAATGTTAAATTTAATAATAAATTCATATATAATATCAAGCAAGTTAACATAATTAGCACAAATAACATAAAAAATTTTCATTGTTTAAATTGAGTACCGTATTTTCATTGCTATTTTTAGAATTGTGATATTGTAGTGTGCTTAATTTTTTTTTTTTTGTAATAGTTTATTTTGACAATTAAAAAAAACCTGAATTTTTCATTGTGATCTTTTGAATTGGTTCCAGTTTTGTTAGAATTTGGGCCAAATATGAACAAAATTTGCCACTTTTCATTTTGTTGAAACTTGGGTGACAAAAAATATGATAAATTTTGTCTAAATTCCAACGGGTTAACTTTTCGATGGATTTCAAATAAATTAAAAGGTGTTAGAATTTTTTAAAAAATCACGTATTAATGATGTAATTAATTTACTCAGAAAAGTAATAAAATATTACCAATAGACTTGTACATCGGCAAAGCTAAAAGTTCTTGGCCTGCTGGTTTGTTTCGACTAGGCTGAGATTTGAATACGATTTTTTGGGCCCATGGTTGACTCAATCTACCTAGATATTATTTTAAGAATAAATAATTTTTTTTTTTATTTTAACTCGAAAAATAAATAAAAATGTAAAAATTAATTTTTTAATATTTATCTATTAATGACTTAGCCCGTATCTTTATCGCAACTATAAAGTACAAAACAACTAATACAACTATAAGGTCAGATTTATTTTTTCTTTTACGTCAATTTCATAAAAATTTCCATTACATTTTGTTAAAATAAAAAATTCGAGCCAACTTCGACAAATAAATCTTATGTACAAATCTTCAAGGAACCGTTTGATTCAAGAAAAAGTATAAATTTTTTTTAAAAATTTTGATAATAAGTATTTGATTCTTATATCTATTCAAAATAGTGAGAAAAAATTATAAATTATTAACAGTATCAAAAATTTTAAAATAAAAAATTCATTTTTTTTATGATATTTTAAGATTTAAAAATAAAATGCTTCTTTTCAAATTTAATTTGAATAAAAAATTATAAAATGATTATTATTTTTTTGAAAAACATATCTAAAAGTGATCACAATTCAATTATAAATGTTTATTGTTAAATTTTTTTTATATTATAATTAATAACGTTTGATAAAAAAATATTTTTAAATAATCAATTATTTAAAAATATTTTTTTATAAAAATGCTTTAAAAATAATCGATCATTTAAAATATTTAATTCTTCAAATGTTTTAAATAATCTTTTCATCAATTATTTAAAATATTTTTCCGAAACGCCTTCAAAGAAAGTGAACAAACTTATACTCGGACATAAGAAAGACAAGGTCTAAGTCAACTCCAGTTCGGAATGGTAAAATCTCTGAGTTTATGATGCATGATATGCCACGTAGTTATGGAATTATTATAAAAAAATGCCAAATAAAAGTTATGGAGGAAAGTGTATACAGTCTACCGTCAAGGAAATAAAATAGTAGATTTTATTTACAATAACGTAGCACATCTCTCTTTACAATAAAATAGTAGATGGAGCTTGAATGATTAAAATTAAGATTTTATCTTGAGTTTAATTGATTTTATATCAAATATTATTATTTTGTAGTTATTTAGTTTTTTATTTTTTAAAATTTATGTTTTACATTAGCTTTCTTCTTACAAGAAATTTATATTTTTTTGAGTTTTAAAAGTTCTTTAGATATTTATTTTTGTTTAATTTTTTAAAAATTAATATGGTTGAATTATTTGACATTTTGTTTAATAATTCAAAGTTTTAATTAGAAATTAATAGTTTGAATCTTAAATTTATTTTTGTAATTTCAATTTATTATATATTTGTTAAATTTATATATTTCATATTTATTATATTATGTTAAATATTTTAATTGTTTAAGAATGAAATTATCTTATTGGCCAAAAAAATAAAAAATTATTTATAACAGAATTTTATTATTTATCGTATAATAGATTAAAATTTTAAAACATATATAATTTTAAATATATTTTATTTATCATATAATATATGAAAATTTTAAATATCTTTATTGATTCAATAATTAATTGGTTGACTCAATTATATCAGTAACTTGACAACATATTACTTTGAACGATTCGTTATTGGATCCGATTTTGATAATTATGTTAATAAATATTATTTTGCTAGCACTTGAAACTTGAAACAAAAATTTAATATAAATTAATAAATACTCTCATATCTTGTGATAGTAATTTCGGACAAATTGCTTATAGTAAATTCTTTTCTTAATTTAGTTGTATTTATGAAATCCTTTTAAGAGATGATGTTCTTAGTTTTTTTAATAAAAAGATTATTTAAGACATTTTTTGTACAAAAATATCTTAAATAATTATTTTATTTTTTTAATTAAAAGATCATAAAAATAAAAAGATTATTTAAGGTATTTTTTTAATTAAAGGATTATAAAAATCAAAAGATAATTTAAAGCATTTTTGTACTCAAATGCTTTAAATAAAAATAATTCTTTTATTTTTTTAGTTAAAGAATCATAATTTTAAATTTATGATATTTTATAAATAAAAATAGCAATCAAATAAAGTATTTGAATATTATTTTGTTGCAAAAGGCACATTTATCGTTTAGATAATTATTATTAAAAAATAAAATAAAAAATTTTCATCACATATGTAAAGAAAATTATGACAATTATAAAAAAAGTAATATACGTGGATTCTTTCTAACTAAATAAGTGACTTTGAATATTAGATATCTTGAAAATAAAAAAAAAAAAACTTCAAATATCGCACTTTCTTGAGGATCATATTTTTTTAAAAAATTTAAGATTTCGTAAATTAAATGCTTTCTAAATGGTTTTATTGACAATCAAAATTTTAAGTAGTTCAATAACAAATTTTAGTACTTTGCTTGATTAAGAGTTTGTTGTAATTATTAAGGTTGTTATGGTTTAAAAAAATTTTTGATTTGAAAAAATGTGTTTAAAAGTGTGATTAGAAAAATGTGATTTAAAAATTTTAAGTATTTAATATTATTATGAAAAAAATATTAATAGTGAATTAAGATATTCAAAATATATACTAAAATATTAAAAATTTAAAATTTTACTATAATAATTTTATTCTTTAAAAATGGTTTTTAACCGAAAGCACATTTATAAGAAGTTTCCACGTTTGGTTTGCAAAACCAAAATTTTTTATCGCAAAGCTTAAATATTTTACCATATTAACATTGAAATTACAATGAAAATGAATTTTTTATTCAAAAGCACTTTTAGACCACACTGTTAAATGGACCTAAACCAAAACTTTCAGTGCTCAATTATGTGATTGTGTTTACACCAAAAAATACCGTCTAATTGTAGCCAGACATGTGGCATGGCAGAGAATAATTAATTAATTAGCCAATTAAGATAATTAATCAAATGGATTTCTCTAGTCAAGTCGATTATTATTTAGCCAATAGCCGACTGATACATCAGAATTTTGTAGGGGTAATTAGAAAAATGGGTAGTTTATTATAAATTTTTATTGAGTGATATTATAAGAAAAAATATTTATTTATTTATTTTGAGTAAAAAGAAAAAAGTATTTATTAGGAAGGCAATGAAGAGTTTTAAATTTATAAAAAGAGAACTTGCTTTTACTATTTTGACTCCGGTAAAATAAAACCTTTTCTTTCCTCATCCCAGACACTTCACATTCCCAGCCCATGTTCCTTTCTCTGTCTACCCTAGTTCAATTGTCACGCCAAGCCATTGTGATGGCTAAAGATTTAGTTTGCTCAAATTCAACTCCATCTTTAGCCTACTTTGGTGTAACAAAGCTTTGGGTACTACCAGTATCAATCAATATGTTGAGTGGTTTTCCCTTGATGGTACCCTTAGTTTTTATAGTACTATGCCCTATATTACCAATGAGGGCATTGATTGATATCTGTAATTCTGCAGAGTCTTCTTATTCTCCACTAACATTCTATTTGCCACTACTATCACCCTTGTATATAACCTCATCCTCTATCAATTCATCAGCATAAAGAATATTGACTTGTTTAACCTTCCACACATGTTTTGGAACAAACTTCACCCCACACTTAAAACATAAGTTATGGGCTCTCCGTTAATTAAACAGCTACCTATTAGAATTGGGAAGGGCAGGTTGTGGTGTCTTAAGTTATGGTTGGACATTTATTGGTTTGGGATATGGTCCCATGTTTGAGGAAAAGTTGGGTTTAGTGATTTGTTTATAGTTTTTTATTTCAAAGTCAAGTAAGAGTTCATGCAGCTTGGCCAATCTGTAGGCATTAATCAAGCTGGTGGGTGCGTTAGCCTTGACTTTGGGTTTTAAATCTTCTTTGAGTCCACTCACGAAGGTAGATATGAAATACTCTTCAGTCAAAGAAAGGTTAGATTGCAGCTTGTAAGGTTTAAGCTCTTCAAACGTTTCTTGATAGTCTTCCACAGTCCTTTTTAGAACCAATTTATTAAAGTTTTTTATAACATCAACATAGGTCTTGTCACAAAACCTTTGGCACAAATCTTCAGTAAACTATTAACTAAGTCACTCTTTTTTTTTTTTTTTTGCATGATATAACCATCAAACTATGTTTCTGCCTTTCTTGATAGGTACATAGCTGCCAATTCTAATTTTGCATGGTCTAAAATGGAAAAGATGGCAAAATACTTCTAGCATTTCTTGAACCACCCTATCAGTTTATTTAATCAAAGATTGGTAGTTCAATTTTTACTCTAGAGGAGTAAGCATTTATCCATCATGCCTCTTATATTTTATGATACTGATTTTTGAAAAAGGCTTTGTTAGTGCAAACATGCTTTGCGGCACCAAAATTTTTCCATCATGCCTTTTGTCTTTTATAATATTGATTTTCAAAATCATAGCAACAAAACTTTCGTTGGTTGCTTTTGGTGCTTCTTTCTTCCTTTTGATTGTAGGATAATATTTCTTGAAGTCACCTTGCTTTCTACAATGAAAACATGCGCCTTTCTTCTTTTTGACGTTCTTGGCATTTGATGAGAGTTTTTTTCTATTTGTGGATTTGGATGGCTTGACATCTTCTACTATTTTGACTTTGAAAGAACTAGCTTCATTTTCTTTGTCATTTACCTTGCGATATTGCTCTTCTAAGTGAAGATAACTTGCATGTCCTTAAGATTAACATTTTCTTTTTTGTCTTTGAAAGTTTTCTTAAAATCTTTACATGATAAAGGAAGTTTGTCAATTATAAAAGATACAACAAATGCTTCATCCATTTCTATTTTGTATTGTTTGAACTTATTCAAGATAATTTCAATTTTTAGAAATTTATCCATAACCAATTTAGAATCGGTCACAATGTACAGGTTCTATTTTGAAACTAGAAACTTCTTGGATGAAGCATCCTTTTTCATTACTTTGCATCCACCTTATCCTATACTTCTTTTGCCAATATTCATGTAATGAAGGTATCAAATAGACAATCAAACATACCATTTAAAATGCAGCCCATGCATATAATCATCATTCTCCCACTTTTACCTCTTATGAGTTTCATCATCTTTCTTTTCTGGCTTTGGAGGAGTGATAACATATGTTATATTCAATGTGGTGAGGAGGATATGCATAATTTGTTGCTACCTTAGGAAGTTTCCTCCATCAAACCATTCCAATATTTGAAAATTGGTTGTTATCTTTTTTATGGAATTGAACTTGTTCGTATTGCTAAATAAGCTTTAACATTGTTAGATAAAATAATGTATACAAAGGTATTAGAAAAACAACTTGTGGATACTTGAATATCTTGACAACTAGTGAACTTGTAGCCTCTTTAATGTGTGGTTGAATAGAACAATTAGGACCTTCAATCATAAACAAAATAACTTCAAGGCATGTTACAAATGCCACTGTTCTATAAGGCTTATTTTGCCCTAACTAGTTATGGTATGTAAAAGGGGTAAATTGAAATGCTTCCAAGATAGAATGAAGGCTTGTTGTTTTTACGTTGCACTAGAAAAACAAACCATTAAATACTCCTTGGTAAAAACAAAAATATCTTGTCTTTAATAAGATTTTTTATAGCAAACAATGCTAAAAGAACTTGCCTTTAAATGAGCAAAGATTGGGAGAAAGAAAGAGAGTTTGTTTTTTACTTTTAGAATATTGAATTTTATTCTTCAATTGAACTCACATCAATCTATATTCATAGAGATTGAATCTTATATTTGTGACTCTTTAATTTTATTGTTTCAATAAAAAAATCACTCCTTTTTTATTAGAAATATGTCTTTATTATATATTACATACATATTTGTTCATTTGGATAATCAAACTTTTCACATAAAGACAAACCATTTTTCACATTTTGAGAAATTATCACTTTTTATATAGAGCAATCAAGTCCACTTAGAAGGCAGTCGACTTTGCCTTTGTATTTTCAAATTTCAAAATGCTTTTTGAAATAGGGCAGTCAACTCCTTTTTAGAGCAGTCGACTCCTTTCATTTTCCAAAATGAATTTAACATGGTAGCAATTGACTATTTCATATAGTAGTCGATTCTTTGCAATTTCCAAAAAGGTTCTACATACTACCTCCCATAGAGTAGCTGACTCCTTTTTATAAGAATGGCAGTTGATTGTTTACACATATAGCCTTCTTAATATGATTTAAGTTTGGATTCATATTATTGATCTTGGAACCAAAGCTTAATTTATTTAATAATTTAACATGATTTCTTTTTGATTAAGTTATTACATAATCAAAATTTCATATTTTGAAAATATTTTCTAACAATAAATAAACATAAAAGAGAAATGGAATATTATTGGGTTTAATACCCAAATCAAACTCAAGATAGATAAGCCTAGAGTTTTGATTAATTGATTGAAAATCCAAAAAAACCTCAAGAATTCAAAATCAATAATATTTTAACACCCCAAATAAAATGGGGCGTTTACAACTCTCACTTATTGCACATTTTTCTACAAAGACATAAACACTCCTTATGATGGGATTTGACTTAAAACAAAAATTTAGAAATGCTCATCTGAAATAAGGATTCACAATTTGGTTATATACAAAAATTTCAAAGATAATTTGATTATATGCAAAATTTTCAAAAACTCACAATGCTAAAAATCAAAGATTCACAATTGAAAATTCAAAAATTCATAACTTAAAACTTAAAAATTTCGCAATTGAAATTCAAATGTTTACCATTTGAAATTAAAAAAATTAACAATTTAAAATTCAAAAATTCACAATTCAATAAGCTTTTCTCTACTCGACTTTCCTTCTATTTCAATTTGAATCAATCAATCTATATTTGAATTTAGGTTATTCTTTAGCATTTCCAAATTCTACTTTTATAGTTTTAAGCAACTTCTTTTGCAATTAGAAGAGGACTCATTTAGCCCAATCATCGTTCTTAAGCATAAAATCATCTAATCTATTTACAAATTGGTTTCCTTTGATCTAATCTCAACTGCTTTATTTGTTTCAAAGAGTGAAGGTCACTATGACCAGACCTCAAACTTTATTAGTTTACGTCCAAAATTAACTGGCACGCCCAAATCTTCTAATGTGGTCAAATTTTTTTATACTAATACTATATTTTATGAATTTAATGTCTACATTTATAACCTATTCATTGAACTCTATCTATTTATGGATTTTCATTTTCAATTTTTGTTTTCATTCAACACTATACCGTATTATATAATCAAGTATTCTAGCTTCAAGCAGGCAGCTTAGAAACACAGTTGTTTTGCCTTTCCTTTCTCTTCTAAGCTATACTAATGCTCTTTGTTAAGACATGACCTCGAGTTCTGTTCCCATTAGGCAGTTGGATGATTAAAAAAATAAAAATAAAAACAAATCAAAATGCAAAACCTTTGTGAGATTCTAAGACACCTAAATCCAATTCTAACTTCAAAAAGATTTCTTGCATGCTCAAGTTTTTTGTTTCCTTTTAGTTCTTTTTAAATCTTTAAACTTTAAAGCACAATTCAAACATGAATTTCTTTCACTCTCTAAATAACTTTTTCAAGCTTAATGCTGTAATCTTCCGGCAAGATACGGATTTTTTTTCCTTCTTTTTCTCCCCTTTTTTGTTCTTTTTCTTTTTCCCTTTAGATTAGGATACTTTTCTTGTTAGTTTCACTTCATCCTTTTATCATTCTGGAGACTGAAGTTGCTTTGTAAAGAGGCAACGTCATTGGCTTAATTCGATTGATTTGATTTAGTATACAAATTTGGTTTTATTCCGACATGAGAAAAACATTCTGTGAGACAAAATTATCTAATAAGGTTAAGCTTTGCTCGGAATTCTCCATTTGGCACTCTGCTTTGACGGCTGCCGCTATTGAATTAAAAGTTGTTGATTGCTTGTCATACCAAAAATAGGCAGTTCTCTCAAAGGAAGAGTACGCTAAAGATATAATTTCGGTTCTTAGTTTCATTGGTAACCAAAATGCTTCATTGGTTGGCACCTTTTTTTATTATTATTTTGAAAAATAAAAAAGTAGAAAATACATTATAAATAAAATATGTAATTTTTAAATAACAAATTAAATGATTTTACTTCAAATATTTGCGTAATTATTTGATAATTGGTATCACGTTTTTAAGTATTTAAAATTTATATTTTTGAATAATAGTGACTTTACTTTTCTTAACTTTTAAATTTGTGCTTTATAGCTAAAATTGTTCAAGAAATAAAATACAAATAGCACAAAAGAAAAAGCAAAAGTAGTCATAGTTTTATGACTTGGCGAGATTATCATGTGATCTAAAGCAAAGGGGAATTACTTGGCAGCAAAAATTAGAACTCAAAAAATAACATGAGTATAGATGTTACTAGCTGCAGAGTAAATGAACATCTCATGGCTTAATGCCTTGAAATCTTGCAGTCATCAAGTACTTAAGAGTAAAAATAGCCAAGAAGTTGTTAAAAAAAATAAAAAAGGGACTCTTCGAAATTTCAAAAATTTCCTTTTATGTTTTGTCAAGTAGATTACATCCACAAGAGTTAGTCTAGTTGGTAAGAAGAAGAATTTTTCTTTGTATCAGCATTCAATCTTTGTAAGAAATATTTTGAGAGTAAAATTCTAGATATACCAAAGGTTATGGAAAAATGTGCTCTTAAAATTGTTTAAGAAAAAAATTAAACTCAAATCAAAATTTGAAGATATCCTTAGTTGTAGGCTTCGATATAAAAAGGTCTCTAAACAAAAATTAATTAATTAACTAATTTTTATTTATTTTTTACAATTAATTAAAATTAAAAAAATATTTTTATCTGATTAAAACTTTAAACGTTTAATTTCGTTTGATCAAATAAAATATTTTGTTTTAAACAAGCATGAAGAAATGTTAATTAGGACTACTTCGATATTTGTGACATTAATGTTGCTATGACTAAGCCATTCATAGCCAAAAAAAAAAAAAAAAAAATGATTGGTGGTAACCGTTTGCACATATGATGATTGAAGGAGATGAGAGATGACCAAATCATTTCAAATCGAAAAAGTGGGAAATAAAAACAAGTACAAGAAAAGCATGAAGCGCACTAATTCTAATTGTATTCTTTTGAGAGGTCATCTCATCACTCATCAATGCCCAAAAGCAATAAAAATGCTAATACTTTTCAAAGGCAATTGCCCTTTTTGCCTTCATTGTTCTCATTACGGCTGCCAAAGACAAGCTTTCAAGCACAAATGGATTGGTATGGAGACAAAGTTTCCACACATTTGAGCTTTTGCAGTCTTTAGAAAAAGAAAGGGTGAGGGAAATTTTGCATGAAAGTAAGGGAATTCTCGGATCTGTTCAAACCCAACCCCCCAATAATCACAGAATAATTGAATCAACCTGAACAACACTGCCTCGGATCCTTCAAAAGACTGCTAATTGTTTATTTTGTAGTAAAAGACCAGTCAAAAAGAGGACATGCCATGAAAGTTAACAAGAATGTGTGATGCAAGATTTTGTATGCCATATGATGTTGCTTTCAATGATTGTTTCGTTCTTGTCTTTAAGCTTTTTTTCTTCTTCTTTTTTTTCTCTTTCGTTTTGTTTGTGACAGCTTTTTTGTTTTAAGTGCTCACACAACTTTAAGATTAAGATTAGAGCTTTGATTTTGTCGCTTAGTTGCTTAATGACTGAGTAAAACTTTCGGAGAGAACTTAGAAATTGGACTCTCTAAGAACCAAATAGAATCGAGATTTACAAGCTAGTGGGGAGCAATAGGATTAGGAGTTTTAAAATTTCTTAGGCAGTTGATAAGGTTATGGTTCAAAATTAGGAGATATGCAGGGCTCTGGATGTTCTTAACAATATAGTAGAAGGCATACTCAAGGTTTGTGGAAAACATAACTCTTTTTAACATTGTACTTAAAGAGCATTTAATTCGGAAAAAAAGTAGGATTTTTTCACCAATCTTAATTTTTATAATGTGATTCTTATGTTTTGCTCTTGTAACGTGATTTTTTTTTAAATTGTTAAAGATTTTTAATAGTATCAAGAAAAGGAAAAATAGTTTTGAATCATAAATTGTCCTCTTCCTAAAATTTTCTAAGATTCCTAATAAAATGTAAAATTTATTTATTTTTTACTTAGGATATATAGTTTTTATGGTCTATTTTATCCTTCAATATAAAAAATTACATAATAAACCGAGATCTAAATTGACACGCATAGAGCATTCCAAATCTCATCCTTTGGCATCTGTTAATGACTATGTTTCAAATTTATTTTCAGAAAATATAGAATTAATTTAGTTTTTATTTGTATTAAGTTTTTATTCATTTAGATTAAATTTGTACCTAATTTGTACAATTGATTTGAATTTTTTAATAAATATACAATAAGTGGTAACATATGTATATATATATTTAAAATAATATCAAATTATTTAAAATTAAAAATAAAATAATATTAAATTATTTGAAATTAAAATTATTTTAAATATTAATTGTATTGAGATTTGAAGGATAAACTATATTTTTGAAATTCTAAAATTTTAACAAATATCACATAAGATAAGAAATATAGTAAATATTGAAACTTTATTTTTGAAAATTTGGAATTTTAATAAAAACCACATTTTTAAGATACAAAACATAATAGCTAAGGGCATTTAGTGGTCCAAAGGGCATAATGGCTTTTTTTTTTTCATTAGAGGCCCTTGGCAGACAACCAGGGGTGTTTCAAACATTTGTACTGACTGACATGTCAGGTCGGCCTGACACATTCAGTACCGCATCAGCTCAGTCCGTCATTATTGTCCCCCATTGATCCACTACCTCTCATTTATAAATATGGGCATCTAGGCAGTATCATGGTAGGTTCCTTCTTACCTTAATCTCTTTTCTCTCTTTTCGACCTCTTTCATGATTTATAATTCATGCGTCGGAGTGGAAACATAGGGAACGCCCCCTGCCTTTGCTTCTAATAGCTTTCTTCTATTTTTTTATCCTTTTAGGAACACCCTTATGTTGGAGTTCAGTACAAATATTTGATTCACCAAATAGTGAGAATTTTTCATTTTATTAGCCGAGCATAAAATAATGCCACCTAGAAAAAGAACTTTGGAAGAAGGGGAGATCGTTGTCCAAGCTGGAATGGAAACACACAATAGCCAACATTCATACCAACTTGCACCACAATAATCTGTTTTGACCATGGAATAATTTCAAGCTTTGACTGAGCAAATCTAGACCCTTAAATAGATATTACAGACATAGACATAGCCCCATCATAGGTTTCAAAATTACCTAATCTAGTCACCCTTGGTCTACAAGTTATGGAAAGATAGCCAAGTTACAAAGAGATGGAAACCTCTTTAGTCTCTAGAGAAGAGGAGTATAATACCCCAGCCTAGCACTACCCTAGTTACAACTCGACACATGCAATAACTAAAAACTCAAAGCAAACCAATCATGAATTCTAGCTAAGCAAAGACCTGAAAGCTCAAATGCAAGCTATAAAAGAAGAGTTAAAGGCAAAGCAATGGCCTTTGAGGGCTAACTCAAATTTTTAGAGACATTGCCTTTCACTAAAGAGATTATAGAGCTATGCCATTAAAGGGGTTCAAAATGCCAACCTTAAAAACTTATGATGATATCTTTGACCCCTTCGATCATTTGAAACTTTATAGAACTAATATGATGATGAGATGTGGGATGAAGCTTTGATGTGTAAGGGCCTTTCCACTACCCTCAAGGGCACAGCTCGATCTTGGTATAATAGTCTAAAATTAAGATCAATTTCAACATTTAGAGACCTCAGTTACTCCTTCCTATCCCAATTTGTGAGTAGTTAAAGGGTAAAGAAGATGACAATAAGTTTGATGTCGATACACCAAGGTTGGAATGAATCATTGAAAAACTATGTTATGCATTTTAATGTAAAAGCTTTGCAGGTAAAAGACCTAAAACAAATGACAGCTTTAGTTGCCCTAATAAGTGGACTTAATGATAGAGAGTACCACCTACAACTGAACTTATCATTAGCGCCACCTAAGACTTTGGCCGACATCTTACTTGTAACTGAAAAATATATAAATGCTGAAGCTACAATGAGAAATAGTCGAGGTGAGAAAAGCTCATCCTCCTTCCTTGATCATAAGAAAGGTAAAATTTTTTATGATTCTCCCTAAAGAGGGAGACGACATAGGGCCCAGAACTTTAGTGGAAAAAAATTTATACTACACCGAATATCTTTTGAAAGAGGATTCTGATGCAAATTGAGAGAAATCTAGAGCTTAAATAGCCAAAGCCACAGAGGCAAACTATGAGGAAGGATTTTACCAAAAGACATGTCTTCCATAAGGACATAGGCCATAACATTAAGGATTGTGTCGACCTCAAAAATGAGATTGAAGCTCTAATCAAAAGAGGTTAGCTAAGGATGTTTATGGACCAAAAAAGATAAGGATAGAGCAGATTGGATTATAGATAGGTTCGAAGAAAGCTCACAAGCAATAGAGAAAAGAGGCCAAAAGAAAATAGAAAGAAGAAACCCAAAGAAATGAGCCAACATAGGAAAAAAGCTGAGTTGAAAATAACAACCTGATCACTGGAGTTATTAATGTGATTACTGGAAGGAGCTTAACCTTGGTAAAAAAAAAGTGATCATGACCGTAGGCTCTTTGGCAAAAAAAAAACTAAAAAAATAAATTAAACTTGTTCATCTTGAAAGATTTGAAAGGAATCCATCACCCCCATGATGATGCTATAGTAATTACAACCGTAGTGTATAACTACATGGTCAAGAGGATCGTATTTGATAATGGGTGCTCAATCAATGCCACGCATTACAACACCATGAAAAAGA
Organism: Durio zibethinus; assembly: GCF_047325235.1. NCBI lineage: Eukaryota > Viridiplantae > Streptophyta > Magnoliopsida > Malvales > Malvaceae > Durio > Durio zibethinus. The sequence goes on along the minus strand of NC_143180.1, from coordinate 10,152,384 downwards.
TAAAAATCAATGAAAACTAGTTGTAACTGATCACTACAACCTTAATGGGATTTGAGAATGAGCAAGTACTAGTAAAAAGGACTATCAAGTTATCAATATTTTTATGAATGGAACCGAAGACAAACACCTTAGTCATAGAATTCATGGTTGTAAATGTCCATCCACTTATAATATGATACTGGGCTAACATAACCAATATGTTATATGGCTTATAGGCTCAGCTCCCCCATTTGAAAGTAAAATTTTGAACACTGAGGTAAGGGAAGACTTGTCCATGGCATGACAATATTATGTCACAATAATGAAAAAAATGGTTAAAAAGCTAACTGGTAGTTCAGTCAAGACTAATAATATTAAAAAGAAGTACAAGCAGTAAAAATAAAAAAAATAGAAAAATAAAAGCAAGAGCCTACAATGTAAGATTGACTTGGTAGAAGCACGCTTTTAAGCCATTTTAAGTTCTTAACCTTCAATAGAAGACACCTTTTGTTTTATTTTTTGAACTCTTGAATGGATTTTGAAAGTGAAAAAGCTCTTAAAACGAAGATTGAAACGAGAAATACATATAAACTATTTAGTCATATATTTTAATCAAGTTATCAATATTATACTAATCATTACGTCGAGATCTGTCTTCACAAGAAATGATCTTGACTTAATTGAACCAAAAGAAATAATTGACCAAAGACCTGACTTGAATGAAAATCAACCTAAACCAATGGAAAATCTCCATTTATATCGTTCTGGGACAACATCCCCAAAAAATATGTAGATCAAAACTAAACTCGAGATGAAAAACGGTTAATTTAACTTTTGGAAAATAATACTGACCTCTTCGCATGAATATCGTTCGATATGATAGGAAACAATACCAAGATAATGGTCTATAGGCTACATATGAACCTCGATGTGAAACTAGTTAGGCAAAAGAATAGGATCTTTACCCCAAAAAGATAAAAGACTATTAAATAAGAGGTCAAAAAATAGTTACAAGTGAGCTTTATCAAGAAGGTTTGCTACCCTAAATGGATAGCCAACGTGGTCAAGGTAAAAAAGCATAGCGAAAAATGAAGGATGTGTGTTGACTTTATTGACCTAAATAAAGATGCCTAAAAGATGATTTTTCTCTCCTTAGCATTAATCGGCTAGTGGATGATAGTGCTGAGGATGACTTTTTTAGCTTTATGGATGCCTACTCTAACTATAACCAAATTAAGATGTTAAAGGAAGACGGGGATAAAATAGTTTTAAACACTAAGAAAGGCCTTTATTGCTATAAAGTGATGCTCTTTGGCTTGAAAAATATGGGGGCAACCTATCAAAGGTTAGTTAATAAGATCTTTAAAAATCAAATCGATCGTAACATGAAAGTGTATGTGAATAATATGATAGTAAAAAATAAGAGCTTCACTAAGCACTTGAAAGACCTTGGAGAAACTTTTGACATTTTGAAAAAATACAACATAAGGCTCAACCTAAGCGAGTGCATCTTTGGAGTCACATCGAGCAAATTTCTTGATTATATGATCAATAAAAGAGGGATAGAAATGAACCTAAAAAATGTCTAAGCAATTTGGATATAAAAGCACCGACTTCAGTAAAAAATATACAGAGGCTAGTTAGAAGAATAGCCGCCCTAAGCAGGTTCATGTCTAGATCGATAAAATAATGTTTACCATTTTTTAAATTTTCAAAAATAGCTCTAATTTCAGGTAGACCCTTTAATGTCAAAAAGCATTCAATAAACTCAAAAAGTTCCTATCTTCTTTGCCAATCCTCTCCAAGCCAAGGTTCGATGAAACCTTGTATTTATATCTGGCAACCGTAAACTCGACCATCAACTTGGCCTTGGTTCATAAAGAAAAAGAGAGATAAAGACTAATCTATTTTGTGAGTAAAGCACTGACGAGGTCAGAGATAAATTACAACAAAATAAAAAAATTAGCCTATATGATCATCACGTCAATTAAAAAATTTAGGCCATATTTTCAAAGTCATATGGTACATATACTAACCAATTAACCACTAAAGTAGGTTTTATAGAATTCAAAATTGTTATGAAAATTAATTAAGTGGGTAATAGAGCTTAATAAATTTACTTACACATACTTTTTATGTCAGACCGGAAGTCCCAAGTTTTGGTAAGTTTCATTGTAAAACTCACATCAGCCCATTATGATAAATAGCTCGAAGAGAACAAGAAAGCTATAGAAAAATAAAGCTGGAAATGGTTTTTCGATGGATTGGCCATAAGCAATGGTTGTCGAGCCAACCTAATTTTGATTAGCCTAGAAGGATTGTACTATCAATATACCTTAAAGTTTGGATTCAAGGCAATTAATAATGAAGCAAAATATGAAGCACTAACAATCGATTCAAGATTAATAGTTGAGCTAAATGTTCAACATATCATCGCATATTATTTCTAACTAGTGGTCGGTCAAATAAATGGTGAGTTTGGAGCCCGAGAAAAGAGAATCTAGAGATATATGGATAATGCATTTGCCTTTATATCTAGGTTCCAAAAAATTGAGGTAAAGAAAATATCAAGATCTGAAAACTTAATGGCAGATGCATTGTTTAAATTAGCCTAAAAAATAATGATTGAGAATTTAAACTAAGTTATAGTCGAAGAATTGGCATAAAAAAAGCATCAAAGAGAAGCTCGTAGGATAGATCAAGAAAAAAAAAAACTTGGATGACCTTGATTATTGTATACTTGACTACAAGAGAGCTACCCAAAGATAGAGTTTGAGCTAAAGTATTTATAAGGAAAGCTCTTCGATACATGATGATAAATGAAAAGTTATACAAAAGATCTTTTAGTCTACTTTATTTGAGATGTGTAGATGGTAAATAAGTAAATTATGTTTTGAGAGAAAGCCACAAAAGAATATGTGGGAACCAACTTGGACCTCAACCACTAGCCTACAAAGTGCTCAGGCAAGGTTACTATCAGCCCACTGTCAGAAAAGATGCAATCGACTTGGTAAAAAAATGTGATAAATGCCAAAATCTTGCCTATGTGCAACATATTCCGTCAACCAAGCTCACTTTCATTATTAGCCCTTAGCCTTTTATGTAGTGAAGAATGAAAGTCCTACGATTATTCACTATAACCACAGGCCAAAAGAGATTTATTCTGGTAGCGATAGACTACTTCATGAAATAGCTAGAAGCTAAGGCCTAGCCATTATGATAGAGACCCAAGTTGAGAAGTTTGTGTCGAAGAACATAATCTGTAAGTTTAACCTATCTCAGTCCATGATAATAAATAATAATAAACAATTCAAAAATTCAAAGTTTAAAGAATGGTGTTTAAAACTTCACATCAACCTAAGATTTATGTTGGTCACCCACCTTTAGTCCAATGGACAAGTCAAGGCTATAAATAAGATATTATTGGAGGCCGTAAAAAAAAGATTGGATGAAGAGAAGGGAAAGTGGGCCAATGAACTCCTTGGGGAATATAGGCCCTAAAGATGACCACTAAGATACCCACAAGAAAAACCCCATTCAACCTAGCATTTGGACAGAAGCTGTGGTGTATATTGAATCGATCTTCCATGCTTGAAATTCAAGCTAGGATCAAAAGAAAGAATTAAAAAGACCCTAAAGGCCGAACTAGATCTAGTTGAAGAACAAAAAGACATGGCTTTAACATGAATAGTGGCTTAACAATATAGGGTATCTAGCTATTATAACAAAAAGATCCAACGTGAGAACATTAAGAGGGGTGACTTGATGCTTAAGAAGGTTGAGCCTTGAGAATTGACGGTCAAGGTAGCAAATTATTTTTGACTTACGAATGACCATATAGAGTTAAGAAGGTCATCCATGACACAACTTATAAACTATAAGACATAAACTATAAGACATAAACGATAATATCATTTCGATGATATGGAACACAAAGAATCTGAAGGTGTATTATCAATAGCTCGAGCTAACTGAGCTCATTCTTGTAATCCAAAAATCAATGAAGCTATAATGCTTACGTTTGCTTGGTGATGATCACGTATATATCCGACCTAAAACAGTTAAAACTTGTTGATGTTTTAGTCTCTGGGATTAAGCCTTAATCGACCTAATGCAATCCAACTTGAGACTTGTGTCAAGATAGATTCTTAAGTTAATTTGAGATATTCTAGAACACATAGGTGAATTTTAACTCACTCAAATCAAGCTTAAACTTAGGATTATTTGAATCAAATCAATTACTGGCTGATTTTATTTTGAATAGTCCACGTTAAATCCACAAAACTTAATCCATGACGTCATTATTAACAGTTAACGGAGCTTAAACTTAAATTAAAAAGGTAAAATAAAATGGAACTAAAACTTAAACAAAATGTATTTAATTCTCCATTAAGTAATCAAGTTAGTACAAAAGAATTATCATTGATAGAAGTTTGTGTAGAGTGATTCCTTTCAGAGGTCACAACCAAACCTGACTTCATATATCAGTTGTTCTAAATAAAAATCTATAAAAATTTATAAGTCAACAAAAAGAATAATAAAAAAAAAAGCTAAGCATCAACAACATTGATAGCAGTAACAATGGCACTTGAATCCTCAACAACAGCAGCAACAACATCAACTTGTCCCATCTCAACCCCACCTTTTTTGACTTCGGCTCTTAGAGTAGCCTCAAGCTTAGCATCTAGTGCTTAATCTTCATCTTCTCTCTCTTTTTCCTCTTTGTTAGATTGATTTGGAAAAGGCTTCAATTTGATGTTGTTTATATCAATATCAAAGATATCAAGGTTGAGGTTGATGAATTTAAATTGTACTTTATCCTTAGTCAACTTGAAGGCATTGAGCACATTATCCTTGAAGAACTCCACTTGAAGCTTGAGAATTCATCGAAAGCCTTAAAGTCTTTAATGTCTTTCTTTTTCAACTTTTCTTTTTCCTTCTCTCTATTTTCTAGTTCAGACCTTAGTCTAGCTATCTCAGCGTGAGCATCACTAAGTTTCAACTTAGCTTATTCCCTCATTGACTCTATTGAGGCTTTCTCAATGTAGACATTTTCTAGCTTAGCCATCAGTTCATCGATCTTTTTTCTTTGCTTGACCTCTTTCTAACGAGACACATTGGGGTTGGACCTTACTTTATCCAAAGTATTTGAGCTTTTTTATATTTTTCGCTCATGAAGGTCATATCTTTTTCAGCCTTAAGCAGGTGGGCTAGATATGTGTGATAGAGAGCTTGGATGGTGTTGTCCATGGAAGTTGTTGAAAAGCTACATAAGACAAACTCAAACTTAGCAAAATAAAAAAAATAAAAGGATAATGGATTGAGCTAAAGTTAAACAACACTTAAAGTTAGGAAGAATCGTGACTTTGCAGAACCTTCTAGCCATGTCAAAACTCTGAAAGACGTTGCCAACTGAGGTGTATTCCAGCTTTGTGCAAACTTTCTCTAAGCTAGGCCTTAATACCCTGAACTTCAAATTTTCTAGGGTAGAGAAGGCCTTAGTTTTTGGCTTCTTTACAAGTGGAAAAGCTACCGAGAAGAGCTCTTAATGAGCTATAATCTTTTATTTTTTATCGGCAGGGGAGTGCTTAGCTGAAGAGCTTGGTTGCTTACCTATTGTAGGGTTGATGGCATTATTTCTTCTACGAGAAAAGGCTCTAAGTTGGATCTTTACTTTAGGCCTTTTTGGTCCTGGGCTCATGTTGAAGTAAAGAAAAGTTGAAGTTCTTATTGGTAGACATCTCTACAAAATCAAGTTAAACGTGAGATAAAAAATCAAATGAAACAAAGATCCTATGAGGTTACCTTATACCTACCATAGTACTTTGTCTCATTTATTACTTTGGGAGAGGTCAGCTCATAGGTATCTATGACAAGCTATTCTTTATAAGTGTACTCCATTATTTTATTGCAACCTAATAAGTCCAAGATGGAAAGAGAAATAGACATATCTATAAATTAGTCAGGCTTATTTATTACTTCCCAGGCCTTGACCTAGACGTCGACTTCAGTCTCGTCACCTTTCTTTGGTTTTTGTTTTTGGAGGCAAAAGAAAAGTAGCTTCTAGTTTTAATGGAGCTTGGGTAATCGATAAATAGTTTCTTATTAGACTGAGTTGTGACGTAGTACTACCTCTTATCACTAGGATATTTTTTAATAGAAAATATCCCTGAATAAAAGGAGATTGGGAAGAAAATTTAAGTGTTGACAAAGAATAATAAAATCTATTATGTACACTATAGAATTAAGAGTGAGTTAAGTGATAGTTAAATTATAAGAATTAAAAATTGAAACAAATAAAAAATAAAGTGGAAACCTTAGAACGGCCAAGAATGAATCCCAATATACTAAGAGTCGATATGGCTTCAGGTTATCGGTGACCCTATCTGAGGAGTTCAACATTAATATGTTATACCTCTTTCTGAAAAACAAAAGTTCACTATTAGAGCATGAATGTGATGAGCTGAACACATGATAACATAGTCCTTGGCATTGGCCTTGCCTTTCAATTCCCTTATCACGTCTTTAAAAGTCATACTAAGGTTATAGAAAGTATATATAAGAACCTCTACTAACTCATCTCGCCAAGAGGAACTTTTTTCTTGTCACCATCTTCCCTCTTAGGGGCACTCTCCTCTTCTTTCTCTTTTCTGAAACCTTCATCATCGTTAGAGTCTTCATCATCAAAAGACTCAAATTCTTAAGTAGGAATAGAATTTTGATATGGTATAGTGGCTGATAGCACCAGAACCTCCAAGGAAGAAAAAAGAAGAGACAACCCATTAGGGAAAAAGGTTATGTCAACAAAAGTTCATCGAAGAGGATAAAAGAAACAATGAAGGCATTTGTGGGCGAGAGAGCAAAAGAAGAAGAAAATTGATGAGATTGGACCCTAGAAAGGGGATCAGTAGAAATTAAAAGAATGTCAGCCATAGAAGATGGACTAACCGAAAAGACAAAGAAATAAGATGGATTTTCCAAGTCAAAATCTATTTGAACACTGTTAGAGTGCCATTGGAAGACATCTTTTCACCTTCATCATTCTAAATTTTGTAGCCCAAACTATCTCTCTCCTCATTTAATGCAACCTCAACTATTAGATCTGGTCAGGCCGATTAGACTAAACGACTTTTCAAATCAAACTAGCATGGTGAACTGATAACTAATTTGTCACCAGAACTTAAAACAAGGACTCGAATCCAAACTTATAAAAAATCATCTAAGTCTCACATTGACTAGATGAGCTCCTATCTTAATCTCAAATCATCCCAGACAAAAGACACCTTGGCAACCTTTACATCAGCCATGCACTCAACCCAAAGCACATGCACAACATCGAACACTTGCCAGGATGGCTCATACCACCACACCTCGAATTGTAAGAAAATGCCAATTCTATTAATGCAAATCACTATGTCAACCTTGGCCATAGAAGATTAGATATCTCTTTCCACATTTTTTAAGTTGGTCGACTTATATGAAATAAATTAATAGTGCCCCCAACAGTTGATATTCAAATTGCATGGTAGGAGGACAGAATGTTGAGGTTATTTAGTGGTCCAAAGGCATAATGGCCTTTTTCTTCATTAAAGACCCATGGTAGATAACCAGGGGTATTTTGGACATTTGTGTGCCACATTAGCTCAGCCTCATCAATATTGTCCCTAATTGATCCACCACCTATCATCTATAAATATGGGTATCTAAGTAGTATCATGATAGGTTCCTTCTTACCTTAATCTCTATTCTCTCTTTCTGACTTCTTTCACCCTGATCTCTGACTTGCGCATCGAAGTACAAACATAAGGAACACCTCCTGCCTTTGTCTCTAATTGCTCTCTTTTACTTTCTTGTCTTTCCAAAAACTTCCTCACATCAGAGCTTAACACAAACAATAAATTTATTTTCAAAAGCCTAAAATTTTAACAAATATTGTATTTATAAGATAAGAAACATAGTGGATGTTGAAACTTTATTTTTAAAATTTTGAAATTTTAAAAAGATTGAATTTTTAAGATAAGAAATACAGTGGATATTGAAACTTTATTTTTGAAAATTTAAAATTTTAACAAAAACCATGTCTTTAAGATAAAAAATTTAGTGGATGTTGTTACTCACAACAAAATTACAATAAAATGTAAAATAACTTAATATTATTATATATAAAATTTAAAATACATTTAGTTAATATTATTACTTATAAGGTCGATCTGCGTGTTTTCTCTACATAAGGACAGTCAAGGTAAGGATAGTAATTAGGATTATAAAATTATCTTTGTTAAAAATATGAGAAAACAATTTCAAAATTCTTTAATTTTTAACGAGAACAATGTATTAGTCACTTGTAATGTCTTAAGAATGCCACATGTTATTCACGTATCATCAAAAATAATATAATAAAAGATTTTATTAGGTAATATTACATTCCTCTAAATGAAACATAAAAATCTTACATTTTCTGAGTAAAAAGAACTTAGGAATCACACATTCTACTTTAATATCACTTTCTCCAAAATCACTTTTCCTCTCAAAACCTAAGAATCTACGAACCAAACACCCTCTTATGGTTGAGTAATAAAACCAAGAAAATTGAAACCTATTCGAAATTGTAGTATTCAGCTTTATTCGAAATAGATTTTTTACTATTCAGTTAGACTCAGACCATATATTAAATATTTCAATTCAATTTGAATTAGTTTTCAGATCATGAAATAAAAATCAAATATATATGAACTGAACAAAACAATAATTTTATTAGTTTTATATAAATTTTAAATTCTTAAAAAATAAAATAATTATTTTATATTTAAATCTATTTAAATATATTAAAAATAATATGAAAAAAATAGAAAAAAAATTAATTTTAAAAAATTAATGAATAAAATCAAATCGATAAAATTCAATTCGACTCAATCGGTTTCTTAGTGTGATTAATTCATATTCAGATCGTATTTTAAAAATTTATAATACTGTGCATTAACCAAAATAACCAAACTGAAGTCAATCCAACTTAAGTCATTATCACCCCTAATTGTACCTCTCATAAAACTATTTACATGTCCCTAAACCATGCATATAGCTTCTAAATAGTCATGATAGACTTAGGGTATTAAAGCTAATTAGTCAAAAATAAAAAAATAGTAAAAAAACAAAAAACCAGGATATGAGCTCATATTTTGACCACTCCGATCAAATGTCTGAAAAAAATCTCCTAAAGCAAGGCATGCATATAACTAGCAAACCAACTATGCCTTGGATTGCATGATCCATCATATGAAGTTTTAAAGTTTGTGAAATTTTTTATTAAAAATGAGAAAATAAAAATTTTAATAAAAATCTAAATCAATAGATTAATAGAATTTAATATGAAAATCAATAATATGTAAAAAAAATTATTAAAAAAATGATTTATAATTCTAATTTAATCGATACATATTCAACAATAAAAATTTTATCAATATTTTTATGAAAAATGTTTATTCGATAAATATATTAAAATTTATTAAAAAATTTTCAAAATTTACATGCTTAATCTATGTGATGAGATATTTTAATTTATCGATTTTGATTTTTAATTCAATAAAAAGGTGGAATTTGTGAAGTTTTTAATTAGAACTGAGTAAATAAATTTATAAGCGGCTACCAGCCTTAATAAATTACAATAAATTTACCCTGCACATTGCAAGATTATTAATAACCTGCATACAGACAAATATTGTATTAACATAAAACTTTCAACGAAACTGTAACACCAGCGAAATAAAACGAAACTTTGCGAAATAAGTATAGAAAGTTGATTTTTTTCCGCAGCTTCAGGTCTAACTACCGAATAAGTAAATCCCATACTCAGTTCCTGCATTCCTAATTCATTTGTGTCTAACGGAGAGAACACAAAATGAATAAGTTCATCCTATATCAGTTAGTCATCTCCTTAGAGATTAAAAACATTGTGCAAGCATCAATGGGAACATGGGAAGACATTAAGCATTGGGTAAGTATTCCAGTGCTTGGCAAGTATTTCGCAGCTAACATTTGGATCTATTATTGTTCTAATTCAGCTTTACAACTCTAGGACACGTTTACTTTGGGGGGTTCCTGAAAAATTGTCTATACTTGACAAAAACACGCAAGAAAAACAACATTATTGACACAAATAAATCAACTCCAATGAGACCAGGCGGGATGTGCCTTTGCAATGAAGGTCTGGAGGCTTCTGCTTTATCGGTTGGGAATTGATCATATAACTATCAAGTTACACGCAACAATTTTTAGAAATTTTACAACTCCTAAACTCTGTGGTTCCATCGTTTTCAGCAATGCTTGGAACCTTGGAATTCAAAATTTGAACAAAAATCTAGAAACAGAATCAGTGCCTTCCTCTACTTCCCAGACCTTACCCTTACTGGAACTTGAGCTGCTGCCGGAGTTGTCATCAAACCAAAATCCTTACCTCTTACTTTGATCGCTTGGCTCCATGATCACCTGGTTTTCATATTTTTAACAATGAGGGAACAATGACACTAGTTAAGGTTCTACTTCAGAAAGCGTTATCGGGTACAACTTGCCGCAAACGTTTAGATTAGTCACTTCATTTATCTTTGACATTGAATTAATATCACCATCCATGCAAACGAAATCACCCCAAACCTTTGTAATATTGCAGAGGATTTCCACTTTCCACGATTGAATTGGAATTCCGTAACATGCAATCCACGCCCTTCTGCTCGTAACCAAGAATTCTTCAGACCAGAAATCCACCTTCTCAAACCATTGACTCAACCAACCCCATTTTTCATCTTTCATGCCTTCCAACATTTCATAGTTGCTAAAAGTTAACAAAAATAATCTGCCTGAAATTGTGCTAACCGATATACCTCCTACCCCATTACTCATTTGTTCTGAAATCATACTAGGTTCTGAAAATCCATGACACATAAGTACAAGGCTTCTTTGAAGCCATTGCAGATTCTCATTATCCACCATTTCAATACACTCGAAAACCTTTGATTTTCTCTTTGCAACCTCACATGAATTATTGTCCACCCCATTACCGATTCCTTTAGCTAATACTTGAATATATGTTTTCCTTCCCTTTGACTCTTTAGCCTTCTTCTCACTCTTAGCCTCTCTAAGCTCTTTATCGGTTCTACTTGTTTCCAGTACACCTTTTTCTTTATGCGTATTAGCAATCCTTCTTCTCCAATATGCTTTTCTGGGATTGAATCTCGCTTTGTTAACTCCAATCTTTTGATAAAGTAACCATACCCCATTAAGACTCCAAACTGCTCTTCTAGCTTCAAACATAGATTCATATCGTACAAGACCGATTCTCCTACCCTACCCCCATTGTTTCTTTTCTAAGGAATGAACACATCCAAAGTTCTCGCAAACCTATCAAAATACTTTGTAGCTATCTCCCCAGCGAATCTGTTTAGGAAGATTATTTACTAACACCATTACCACTTCCTGTAAGCCTCCCGTTGAATATATATATTTATATATATTGTTATGCTTTATCTTCCAAGAAAAACTAATAGTCAGCATGTAAAACTTCAGTTAGTTTTTAGTCTATTAATAATAAAACGGGTTCTTTCAAGGTTAATTCATTTATTCATTATCATTCAAATTCACGACAAATGTAATACAATCATATATTTTCTCTATTCATTGTGAGAATTAAAATTGGTGAAAAGCACGATGAATTAGAGAAAAAGTATATAAGGAATAAGCCAAATCTGATATATGACAGTTAGACAAATTACTAGGACAAATGCATGGATGAGATAATAGCATCCAAATAATGAATATTAAGATAATTTTAAATTCTAGATCATTCTAGGTTCATCGATTTGAACTTTGCTCCCCTTACATGAAGTCTTTAAATGACATAGATCTCCATGTTCCTAAGCCGTCTTTCAATCTTTTTAGTTAAGTATTTTTCTTTCCTTAAATTGTACTTTGGAGTTTTCAATTTTAAATATTTCTATTTTACATTTTCTTTTTTTATATCTTTTTTTTTTTGTATTTTTTGTATTTATTTCCTTTTTCACTTCATTCATCATTGATATCCCTATCAAATTTTGGATCAATCACAAAACATGAGAACAGATCATGATCTCATTGTTTATCACAAGTATGCCTTAATTCAATATATAATTCATTAATTCAAGTATTCCTATTTGATCAAAATGAATTTTTAAGGTATGTATCTTAGGTTAAAGTAAAGGATTATGAAAAATGGATAAAGTAAGCTTAAAATGTGTTTGATGCATTATAGATCAAAGGATCATTTCTTATTAATTGAAGTACCTTAGCATTTTACCCCATTATTTTTTCATTTTTCATTTTTTCATTTTTTCAAATTTTCATCTTTCTTTCAAAAAGATTTCAAATTCTAAGGGGATTTTCCTTCACCCCTTTGATTTTTTGCAACTCTTGCTTTCTTTTTTGCAAATAAGTATTTTTTCAAAATTTGCCCCCTAGTGTGGAGGATAATTCTTGATAGATTTTTTTCAAAAATCATAATAAGCTCAAAAGAGTTAGCAAATGAATAATTTTATTCATGAATGAAAGGTAAAAAAAAAATGATCATTTATTATCTCAAATGTGAATACTTTTTTTGAAGAACATTCATTAAATAAGAACAAACTTGTTGATAAAGGACCATATGCCTATGACATTGTTATATTAATTTTTGCCTTTTGATGTTAATTTGTCCCCTTTTTCTTCCATAATCTACATAGATTAAGTTCATAACTACTAATGGATTTTCAAAATTGAATCCCAAATTATTGTTATCATTGTCTGAACATTCATTACTTAAAAATCTGATAATGGTTAAAAGAAAAGCTATCATAAGGTATATAAATGCAAAGAATAGTGATTAGAATAAAAGAGAGGAAATATAATAGCAATGCACCATACTTGCCATTTTTATTAAAATGATAAAAAAAAATGAAATCACAATACATAAAATAAATAGCATCACTTTAAAAGAAATTTTAAAAAGACAAATAGCTCCATCCAACTCCAATTTTCTTATCATTCCTAGAATTATACCTTTATGTTGTCAGCTATGGAGTTTTTAGTAACACTAGAGACTTCTAGTTTTTTAAAACTCGTCAAGCTTGCTTTGATCAATCACTGTACCTTGTGTTCGATAGCATGGCAACTCTTTTTAGGATGCCCCATGTTTCCATTGTGATAATCATAGGTGGCATTAGTAATATATCACTTAAGATATGACAACTTTAATGGTTCCAAATGAACATATTCTACCAAATGATTTTTAATGAGTTTTAGGAATAGTTTGACATATGACATGAAAATTGGATCAATGCAAGCTCTTTCTTGATTGCTTTATGGTCCCTTCAAACTACTTGTTGGATTGTTAGGTTTAGCAACTGGTCTTACAGCAGATGTGGTGGTAAGGCTAGCAATGTAAATGTGTGATTGAGGTTAAACATTAGATAAATTATGGGTGGTGGTATTGACTAGTAAGGGTAATAGATTAATGCTACATAAGCTTTATACATTGGGTGAAGATATGAGGAGAAACCTCTCAACTGCTGCCCCTTATAAATTACAACTTGAGCTTTATTCTTTTTTTCCTTGGGTAAACCATCATTCTTTATGTTGGTTGTATCTCTTGTTTCAAGTTTGCTACTCTTGATGACATTTTCTATTATCTCTCAAAAAATCATAATGTCAACAAAGTTTTTAGTTGTGTTCCTATTTATTCTTTCATAGTGAGGAGCTTTCAAAGTGTTAACAAATAGAATTATGGTCTCTTTCTTAGTAATAAATGGTTGGACTTTGGCAATAACATTGATTGAATATCTACAACTGCATAGGATAGAAACAAGTACCATACAGTGAGTAGAGATAGTTCCCACGAGGATTGTAAAATGAGTTAATCGAGTATAACAATCAAATAAGATGCAAATAAATACTTAAACTAACCAAAACCATAACTAAAGTAATGCAAATAACCTTAAAGTAACAATTAATCATGCAAGAGTAACAAGTCAAGATAAAACTAAACCTAATTAAATGCAAACAACAAAATTAAATTATGCAAGAGCTAATTAAAATGTACAATGCAAACTAAATCTAATTAGTAATCTAAAGATGAATAATATATGCTTTAATTGAATTAAGAACCAAAATTAAAGATCAAACTAATGCAACAACTTAAGAGAACATGTAAACATTAAAAAATGATTAGTGAAACCAAAATAGAACTTATTAACTAAATTTAACTTAAAACTTAATAAATAGTTATGCGAACTCACCTAAACTAACATGCAAGACATAAACAAAAGCATAAGCATAAAATCTCAAATAATAAGAACCAATTTAACCCTAAAATCATGCATGAACTAATAATCAAACTTAACTTAACTAAATTAAACTTTAGAATCTCAACTTAAACAAAACAGAAACAGACTAGCCCTAATAACATGCAAACTAATCAAATTAATATGAGTTAAACTTATGAATAGCCAATTAAATTAAAATCTAATTAAATTAACTTAATAAAATGTAAATTGAATTTAACTTAGCAAAATTAAGCATGTAACAAAAAAATAAAGTTTAAGTAGCAAGTGAATCGCATGAATCAAAGTAACCTAAGCTAATCACAAATTAGAAATGAAAAAGAAAACAACAACAAAATTTAAGAAAACTTGAAAAAAAAAAGCAAAAACTTAAATTAACTTAAAAATTAAATTGAAACTTGAATTAAACTGAAAACAACTTTAAAAAAAACTTAAGCGCTTGAAAACTAAAGAAAACTTGAAAGAATAAGACTAAAGAATACATTACAATGAGCTGTTACCCTAACCATACTTTCTCCTAAATCTAGAGTTAGCTATTTATAAAATAGATTACAAGGAAGCCTAAATTTATGGTTGGCAGACTTAAACTTGATTTCTTGAATAAGTTTGGTTTGGTCTTGCTTGCTATCTTAAATGAAAAAACTTTTTTTACATGAATCTTTGTTGGATAAGGCTACCTTCTCTTAAAATGGATAATATAAATCGAATCTTAACTAGATTAGGTATTGATTTGGATATTTTGTTTGCTAACTTTGATGTATGTTGCTAACTTTTCTTTTAAAAGTTAAGAGCAATGTGCAACTAACCCTCTTTTAAAGAAGAAAAGTGTGGCTTGGTTGGTCTTTTTCTCGAAAACCTTTTAGATCTTCAATGTTGAATAATTCTTGAACTTCAAACTTTTAAAATTGTAAGAATTGGTCTTTTTCTCGAAAACCTTTTAGATCTTCAATGTTGAATAATTCTTGAACTTCAAACTTTTAAAATTGTAAGAATGATGGGTGTTTAGGGTTTTTGTAAGAGAAAAATTGCTATAAGTTATTTTGAAACCCTAACCAACCTTCTAAAATGTAAATTTTCAAGTTAGACTAGGCTTTTCATAGAAAATTCTTGGAATTAGACTTCAAATAGAAGTTTTCTTAGAAAAAAGAAAATTTTGACTCCAAATCCTCTTTTATGCTACTGTTTATTTCAACTCCCTTTAAATTACATACAAATCTTACCCTAGGTAGGAATACAAATTAATGTATGAATTCTTAGTCAAAGTAGGAAAACCAAATCAAAATAGGAATTTTTCTTTTAATTAGGAATACAAAGGGCTATTTGGACTATTTTAAATTGGACAAATTTTTATTCCTTGCCAAGTCATCATGTCATATCAGTATTCAAATCATCTTTTTTGGCAAAAGAGAAAAGACTTGCTCTATGTAATCCATAGTAATCAGATGCATATGCATATACATTAGCTACCATAGACTTGCATTCAACTTGAAATTACAAAACTAAGCTTTATAATAGCCGAACCACTCTTTCACCATTTTTTCATTAATTTCATTCATTCTTCATCAAGATTCAACCATTCTTAATCTTTAAGGTACAACTATACAAATATTGAGTAATTTCATCATTTCCATTCGAGGATTTTTCAAGAATTCCAAGAATTATCTAGAACATTTCAAAACCATTGAAGATTACTCCAAAGGTATCAAAAACCTACCAAGGCTGATAAAAAATTTTCAAGATTTTTCAAGATTTACCAAGATTTGATATTTTCTTTAATATTTTGTACAAAACAATAAATTAATCACAGTAGGAGTAAAAAGAACCCTATTTCACTAAGAGCTAAGCAAAATTAACATATTTAAGTACTAAAAATAATTATATTTTATGGAGTTATCAAAACCTTAAACCTAAACTTTTTCTTATCCTCAAGCAATAACAACTTAGCTAAATGACAATAAACATGCTGGAATCAATCATATAAACTTCCAATAATCATATTTTGATAAGTTCATAAAAAATTGCATGATGAATAAACTTAGAGAAAATCATAAACATAGCTCAAACACAACAATCATTCAAGAACAAGTCCCATTTCAATTGCAATTTCTGTGTTTGCATGAATAGTCTATCTCATATCAATGCATGACATTCAATTAAGGTTATGCAATCAAGAAATTAACATAGAATCTCAAAGGGTAATTAGATTTCATATGTTCACTTTTCTCATCTCTCTCCACTAATGTAGATCTACACACTTAACTAAAGATCAATAGGCCTTTTATAAAGCTTATAATGTTAGGCTAGGGACAAGGTAGGATAAAGGGAAATTTAAGGTCATAATCCCTATCATAATGATTTTATGTTCAAAGGGAATCCATCGCTAAACTTAATAAAAATTTATGAAGTCGCCACCAATCCTCTTTGTAGAGTGTGATTAGCCAGCCAAAAACATCATTTTTTAATAAAAATCTTAAAATTAATCAATATTTATTAAAAGAAGCTTAAGTCTACGTAATCAAGGTTAGATCTAGGAGTACAACTATAAGTGAGGAAGGTATTAGCTCTCTCACATCACTTGTTCAAAGAACGGTACCAATTAAACATATGTTATCCTGTAATTTTGATGATATGGTCTTCTTTATATTTAAATTTAATTTCCTATATTTTATTTATGAAAAAAAAACATTTTTTGTTATGTAATTATATTATTATTATTATTATTATTATTATTATTATTATTATTATTATTATTGTTGTTGTCTATTATAAATTCTCCAACGCTTTAGAGGAATTTATAGAAAATATTTATTTAGAAAAAAATTTTGAAAAAATTAATCATTCACAAAATTCTCAAAATTTTGTCGTAGGATATTTTATTTATTTATTAAAATTAATTTTATGATTATCTCTACTCTTTGGTGAAATTATTAAAATTTTTAAATATATTTTAATATCATTCTAACTTTTTGACGAGATCCTAAAAAATCATTTTTATTGATAATAATTAAGAAAAATGAGATTCTCCCAATTTTACTTAAAATTCTTTTCTAAGAGATTTAATTAAACATTGAATTAAGTTTTATTGTGATTTTTTTTTGTTTTATGTTATTATTTACTATTAAATCTTTTTTTAACAAAAGCAACTTTTTTTTGCAATAATCAAGATTCATTTAAAGAAACACTTTTTTTGTTATTTAAATAAATATTTATTTCTTGACAATATCTTTTTAGACTAACTGACTTTTTGGTGAAATCCAAAAATTTTTTTAAACAAACCCTTTTATTTTTATTTATTTTTATTATTCATTGTTTTTTTTATTATTTAAACAAATTTTTATTTTAAAATAATTTTTAGATTATACCAACTCATCATTGAAATCTAAAAATATTTTTTTTGCTTGCATTAAAAAAATGAACTCTTTCAATTTTCTTTAAAGATTGCATTTTTTTCAAACAAATTTATTCAAATAAGTAATTATTATTATTATTTTATATTTTTTATAATAAAAGTAATTTCTTGAATCCTTCTAATACTTTAGCGAAATTCCATAAATATATTTTTATATATTTTCATTTGTAAAAATCAAAGGGAAATAGAACTCTTTCCATTTGCCTTAATAATATTTTTTTTTTGTTTTTTAAGATTTACTTTAAATTAAAAGTTGTTATTTATTGTTAATTTTATATTAAAATTATCACTTGTAATGATTTATTATTATTATTATTATTATTATTATTATTATTATTATTATTATTATTATTATTATTATTATTATTATTTTGTTTAAATAAATATATATTTTAAAAAATCTAACAAAAATAAAACAAAAATCAAATCAAATCAAAATGAAATCAAAAAGGAAAATAAAATGGAAAAAAGGAAATTTCACTAAATGGGTCGAGTCAGTATGCAGGTTAGCAAATGGGTCAATGGGTTTTGGATTTGAAACGACACTATTTTAACAGTTCTATAAATGGCATTTTTCTATTTTTTTTCTTCATTTCTTCCCCATCTCTACAAATTTAAAGTCTTTTTTTTTCTAAAACTAAACTCCTTCATCGGTCGCCATTATTTCCCAAATTTCAATTGGTTGTCGTCGTGTCATGGTTGAAGAAAAGTTCAAATAAATTCCAGATTTCATCCCATTTCCTAGAATTTGGTGATCGAAAAATTCAAATAGCCACCAAAAAATTCATCTATCGTCGAAAAATTCAAACGTTTTCTAAAGTCTGGTGAGCCAAAAAATTTTCAAAAATTCTAAAAAAAATATGAAGTTAAGCCTTTTTTGTCTCCTAAGCACTTTTCCCAAACTATTTTCTTAAAAAAAAAAATTCCCAAACCCTTACATCAAAGAATGTGTTCTCATCTTTTTTTGTTCTAAAATTTTTTTAATGCCAATGGTTCATCCACTGAAAAAAATTGTGGCATTTATTTTGTGCTTATGTGTTTTTTTTTTTTTTGAATGGCTGTAACCCCATAGCTACAAAAAAAAACTACTATTTGTTTGTGCTTTTTTTTTGGTAATATTCTCCTTTGTTTCTCTTTTTTTTTTTTTTTCTTGCTAGAGTTAGCTCTATTTATAGAGATAATTAGGAGATCAAAATCTCAAATTTTTTGGGATTTTTGTGGACTTTCTATTTTTTGTGGACTTTTTAGGATTAGAAGATCAAAGTTAAGTACGAAGGTTATCGAAGAGGCTAGAAATTTCAATGGAGATTTCCAGTGCATTAAATGCACTATAATTTTAGTGAAGGAAGAAAGAAAAATGGAGAAGAAAGGAAAAAGGAAAAAATGTCAAAATAAATAAAAATATATGTATAATAATAATAATAAGAATAATAATAATAATAATTTTATTTAGGTTAAAGGAGACTGAGCTAAGAGTAGATATAGCTACCCTTCTTTACCTATTTCTGAGAATTAAGAATAAGGTAGAGATAAAAAAAAAACAACCATTTTATTGGATGAACATGATGTCCTTTTTTTTTTAAGAAAAAAAAAAGAAACACAAAAGCACATCACATTTTTTTACTTTTTTACTATCAATTGGAAATAATTTAATTAATTTTTTTATTGAAAATTTGAAAAGCTCCTCTAAGTAAAGACTTGATAATTTTTGAAAATTAAAAAAAAAAAAGGCTCCTTTAAGCAAAGGCAATGAAACTTTAAATAGCTCATTTGACTAGAAGCTCGGCAACTTTTGAAAATTTAAAAGACTCCACTAACTAGAGGTAATGAAACTTTAAATGGCTATTATGACCAGAGACTTGATAACTTTTGAAATTTTAAAAGGCTCCTCTAACAAAAAGCTCGACAACTTTTGAAATTTTAAAGGGCTCCTTTGACCAGAGGCAATGAAACTTTAAATGGCTCTTTTGACCAAAGGCTATGACACTTTAAATAAAAAATCTAATAGATCTTATAGATTATTCCATTTAGTCTTACAAATCATGCCTAATTTTGAAAGAGTATTTTAACCAGAGGCTCATAAAATTAAAAGCTCCTATAACCAAAGGCTATGAAACTTTGAAAAAAGCTTATCTAACTAGAGGTAATGAAATTTTAACTAGCTCCTCTGACTAGAGGCAATGAAACTTTAAATTAAAAATTTGAAATGCCATGGTATTTGAAATATTCCTCTAAACATAGGGTTTACATCTTTTCTACTTTTGACTTTTCCTTTTGTTGGTCTTGGATTGTCCTAGACCCATATATTTGTTGTGTCACATGTGTGCATGAATGATATTTTCATGCTTTTGCAATGTCATGCAATGAATGATGATCATGATGTAAATGAAGACACCATCTTCTTTCTTTTCCATTTTATGTCATTTTATTAATCCTTAAAATTTCTCATTGTCTGTTTCCCTTTTCTTTTTGAATCCCATGCATTCCAACAACTGATTAAGTTCAAATAATACAGTTTCTCTCCTCATTTTCTATATTCAATGTCTACCACTTTTATAACTTATAGGCTTTTTTTCTTACTAACCTTTGTTCCTTACTATTTTGCTTATCATTTTAAATTTTCTTTAAAATAATGTGTGTGTCTTTCATGGTCATTATCACTCATTCATCATTTTTGAATTTCATGACAATTATAACACATTCATATTTCTTTGTTTAATGAAAGGGACAAATAAAGGATAAACAAGTTTGTATTTTATATTAATAAAAGGGAGAAGTGTTTCATGCATTATCCAAAAAGATATAAAAAGGAAAACAAGTAATCATATAACAAGTATTTAGATCATCATGAACTAATTCATCACTATTTTTTTTTTTGGAAACCCTTGATTGATGCCCCTTGACTTTTTGATAACACAACAAGCCAAGCTAGCACAAAACTAATGAGATCTTTTGGCACATATTGAGAATTCTTCCACTCCATTCAATGTTTTTTTATCTAAGTCACCCTTTTAGGTTTTCAACTCAAATATCTCTTCGGTTCATGTTACCTTTTCATCTCTTTTCATTTTTTTAGGCATACATTTCTTTAAGCGTAGTACTTTTTTATTGCATTAGCGTTAATGGGATTTGGCAAATTATCCCCATCCACTCTTGCCAAAATCAATACCCCACTAGAGAATGCTTTTTTTACCATATGTGGACTTTCCCAATTAGAAGTCTATCCTGTTGGTTAGGAAGAATCTTCTTCAATACTAATTCTCTTTCTTAAAATTGTCGAGGGTAAATTTTCTTTTCATGAGCTCGCAACATTCTTCTTTGATATAATTGACCATGGCACAATGCCGTTAGTCTCTCTTCCAACTCAACTTCCATGAGAACATGCAAAGAATGAATTTCAACTTCAATGGGTAACACTGTCTCATTCCCATAAACTAATGAAAATGGTGTAGCTCCTATATATGTGCAAATCGAAGTTTGATAAGCATGTAATGCAAATGGTAGCTTTTCATGCCAATCTTTATACATATCTGTCATCTTTTCAACAATCCTCTTTATGTTCTTATTGGCTGCTTCAACTGTCTTATTCATCTTTAGACAAAAAGGCACCGATTTGAGGTATTTGATTTTAAATTAAACACAAACCTCATTCATCATTTTGTTATTCAAATTAAGAGTATTATTCAAAATGATCCTTTCTGAAAATCCAAATCGACATATGATCTCTTTCTTGATAAACTTGTAAACCACCATTCTTGTCACATTAGCATATGAAGCTACCTCCACCCACTTGTGAAGTAGTAAATTACTACCAAAATGAATTAATGTCCATTTTAAACTTTTAGGGTAATGGGACTTATTACATCCATTTCTCACATAGAGAAAGGCCAAAGTATTGACATAACATACAAGGATGTTTGAGGAACTTGTATTTTGTTTGCATAAATTTGACATTTGTGGCATTTTTTTAGCATAATCGATGCAATCCCTTTCCATTGTCAACCAATAGTATCTTGCTTTCATGATCTATTTAATCATCATGTGGCCATTTGTATGAGTTCCATAAACACCTCTATGGATTTCTTTCAGTAACTTTTTAGCTTCAACAGCATTCACAAATCTCAATAGTGCTTGGTCTCGACTTCTTTTATATAAAAGTTTTCCATCCAGAAAGAAACCCATCACTAATCTTTTGAAAGTTCTCTTATCATTCTCTGATATATGTTTTGGATATTACTGATACTTGACATATTATAATGTTAGAATATCATGGTTTCCTATCAACTTTTTCCTCAACATTTGAACAATAAGCTGGTTTCTCTTGCAAGCTTAACTTGATGGGTTGGATTTCAATATTTTCATTTAGCTTGAACATTGTTGCTAATGTAGCCAAAGCATCAGCAATCTGATTCTCTTCTCGGGGTAAATGATGAAACCAAATAATCTCAAATTTTTTGATCAATTCTAATATGTACTTTTGGTATAAAACTAACTTTGAATCTCTGATTTCCCATTCTTCTCACAACTAGCATATGAATAAGGTAGAGTCTTCATAAATTTTCAATGTATGATCTTTTTTTTAAAAGTAACTTGACGGCCTATGACACATGCTTCATATTTTGTCACATTATTAGTACAATTGAAACTTAGTTTTGCAATGATTGGGTAGTAGTCTCCTTCTACAAAAATCAAAACTACTCTTATACCATGCCCTAAAGCACTTAATGATCTGTTAAAATACACATCCCATGCATTTTTATTAGGCTTTTCTTCATCTATTTACAATACAAACATTAAGTTTTTATTTGAAAAATTGAATGTCATAGGGAAATAATCTTTGTGAGTGTGTTTTGCAAGAAATCTAGCAATAGCACTTTTTTTATTACCTTTTAAGACACTTACACAATGTCATATTCAAAAACCAGCACTTTGCATCTTGTTATTCTTTTTTATAATGAAGACTTTTCAAAAATGTACTTGACTAGATCTAGCTCCGCAATAAGCCAAGTGGTATGATACAACATGTATCGTCTGAGCTGACGAGCTATCCAAGTTAGTGCATGACACATCTTTTCCAAAGGTAAATACTCAAATTCATAGTCAGTGAACTTTTTGCTCAGGTAGTAAATGGCTTATTCTTTCCTTCCTATTTCATCATGTTGCCCTAAAACATATCTTATTGATTTTTTATGCACCATCAAATACAAGATAGGGGTTTTTCAAGGACATGCAACATTAATATTAGTAGGTTTGATAAATGTTCTTTAACTTTTTCAAACATTATTTGACAATCTTCATCACATTCCCTTGACCCGTGTTTTCAAAGAATCTTGAATATAAAGTCACATTTGGCTGTAAGTTTGGAAATGAAACGAGCAATGTAATTCAACCTCCTTAAAAATATCCTTACTTCTTTTTAAGTGCACAGAGGTGGTAGCTCTTGGATTGCACAATCTTATCTAAATCCACCTCTACTCTTCTTTTACTAATAAAAAATTCATGTAGTTTTCCTAAGGTCTCGCCAAAATGCATTTAGCTAGATTGAAATTAAGCTAAAACTTTCTTAGTCTTTCAAATAACTTTCTGAGATTACCCACATGATTTTCTTCTTTATAGGATTTAGCAATCATGTCATCCATATACACTTTTATTTCTTTATGCATCATGTCATAGAATAGAGTTACTATAGCTCTTTGATAAGTTACCCCAGCATTTTTTAAATCGAAGGGCATGACTTTATAGCATAATGTTCCCCATAATGTCATAAAAGTAATCTTCTTCATATCTTCTTATGCCATCTTTATTTGATTATAACTTGAAAACCCATCCATGAATGAAAGTAAGGAGTGCCTAGTGGTATTGTCCACTAAGGTATCAATGTGAGGTAATGAGATGCTGTTTTTTGGACTTACCATCTTCATATCCCAATAATCAACACACATCCTCACTTTACCATCTTTTTTGGGTATTGAAACTATATTTTCCATCCATTTGGCATATTTGGCCACTTTTAAAAATCTCGTACCAAATTGCTTTTTCATTTTTTCTTTTATTTTCAACAATATTTTAGGCTTCATTTTTCTCAAATTTTGTTTAATCAGTTTGCACTCAAGCTTTAGAGGTAACTTATGTACTACAATTTAAGTATCCAGCCCTAGCATGTCTTTGTACAACCAAGCAAATACATCCACATATTCATGTAGCAATTTTATCAGCTTTTGCTTTATTGATGATGGCATTCAAATACCAATTTTAACCTCTTTTTTAGTTTCTTCATCCTTTAAATTCATAACTTTAGTGGCTTCTTGATCAGGCATGATTTGCTTCTCTTCTAGTTCCATTAATCTTAATAATTTTGGGATATTGCATGGTTTTCCTTATTCTCTTCATTATCTTGTTTACTAATATAAATAGAATTTTCAAAATCAAATCCTAAAATATTATCATGATGATCTTCTCATTCATTATTTGAGTACTTGAAAATGAGTTAAATGGATGAAATATAGAAGGATGTATAGTAATGTAAGGAATTGAAATGAAAGAGACGAAAGGAATGTGACAAATGTGCTATGCTTGTCATTTATTCAAATGAAAATAAGGAAACAAACACACAAACTAGACATTTAATGTTTTTATCAAAAGCATTTAGATTAGGTTTAATACATTACTTTGAAGAATTTAAAAACAAAAGGTAGCTCCTCAATATGCCAATTCTTCAATTTTTCACAAAGAGAAGTAAGATACACCCATGAACTTTTTGGATCTTCGTTCACCTTTTCATCTACCATATGTACTAAAAATTCAATGAAGATATCCTCTAATGATGGTGTAGGCCCTTTTTCTATGTTTCCAATTGTATTTGGATGATATAGCCAATTCAGATAAAAGTCTCGTAGAAAGAAACAAAAAAAAAACCTTCAGTCTTTACCTCTTATCTAAGAATAGAAACCAACCTTTTTTCTCTTTTCTCTTCTATCAACTTTCTTCTTCCTTTTCAAGTCAGTATGTATCCTAAACCAAATCGATCATCTTTTTTAGGTATCATCCATGGTTGTTTCATCTCTTGCAAGTTAGCCCACACTTGCTACCTTTTTCCTACCACTTCATTAAAAGCCATTTTAAAAGCTCTAGATAGACATGAAGTGGGCACTTTGGATCCTTCATCCACATAAGTTGCATTAACGATTTCAAAGGATCTAAAGGAACATTTTAAGGCTTCCTTAGCTGTTTCGACATATAACATAGTTAATGGTTTAACCACTAATAAATCTTCTTCATTGGTAATAATGACCACTTTTTCATTAATTATAAATTTCACTAAAGTGGAGGAGATAGCTCTTGCCATGTAAATCTATAGTCATCCTAATAAACAACTATAGGAGGGAGCAATATCCATGACTTGAAAGACTATATCAAAAGTACATGGGCCAATCTGAATTGATAACTTAATATCACCTATTACTTTATGACGAGTCCTATCAAAAGCCCTCACTATTATGTAACTCATCTTCATGTAAGACATGTTGACTGGTAGTTTAAATAGTGTAGTTATAGGTTGGATATTCAAAGTAAATATATTATCAATGAGCACTTTAGCCAATGTGTGATCTTTATACCTTGTAGAGATATGTAAGGCTTTAGTATCACCTCAACCACCAAGTAAAATTTCATCATTGTTAAACGATATAAAATTCTCTACTATGATATTTTTTACTATACGATTAAATTTTTTCATAAATATATTATGAGTTACATAAGCCTCATTGAGTACTTTGAGCAAGCATTCTATGAGGTTTATAATTCAACAATAATAAGTGCATAAAAATTTAAGTTGGTAAGATATTCAATTGCTTCACCACACTATACTCACTGTGTTTAATAAGTTTCAAGAACTCACAAACTTCTTTTTTAATGATCGAATTCTTATGTTCTCGGTCTATGACTGGGGCTGAGTGAGTTTTTTAATCGTTGGGTGGTCTATCTTTTTTTTCTAACCTTATTTCCCTTTCTTTTGCTTTTTCTTTTTGTGCTCTCTCAAAAGCTTTTAAGGTATAGCACTACTTACTTTGAGTTATGTCTCCTACACCAGTTATATTTACTGTGCTTATATCATATGAGCCACATTGAAAGGATCAATTATCCAAACCTTATAATACGATATTACAATCATATTTCCAAAAGACTACCTTATCAATTTTGTATGAAAATGGGCTAGAGACTTCAATTGTCACCTTTGGCATAGTCGTACAAACTAGTTCATCAATTTTAGCACTTAATTTCTCATCATAAAAGATGGTGACAGGCTCAAAATTCATACAAACTAGCTTAATGCTTAGCCTTTCTTCATAAAAGATGGTAATGGGCTTGAAACTCATTTAGTAAGGCCTTATCTTGGATGAATCTCCAGTCATAACATTCACTGAATTTTTTATATGTTTCTGATAAAATTCAACTAGGAAAGAATCCATCATTTTTTTAATTCCTATATAAAGGCTTCACAATCCTGAAATAAATGACCAACCACCCTCATATGGAATTCACAAGTTTGATTATGGTTATATGTGAAATTCTTATTTTTTGTGCTTCCAAGTATTGGGCAAATCATATAGGTTTTGATCTCTCTTATTTCTCTTTTGATGTTTCGAGTTGTTTTACTATTTAAAGCATTTACTAATCCCCCACTATGATTGGGCAACAGATTGGCTTCCACACTTGGTCTGGCCTTTGTTGTGAAATTTAAAATCCCGTTATCAATCAATTTTGCACCTTACGTTAGAAAGCTATACAATTTTCCTAACAATGGCTCTGAATCTTATAATGATAATCATAGTAAGCTTCGAGATCATAGTACTTTAGATATAAAGGTTTTAAAGGCTCTATGGGTAGTACAGCCAATAAGTTTTTTGGAATAATCAAAGGAACAATTTCGTGTAAGTCATAAGAATTGGATCAAATTATTGTTGCTTTTGATTATTTTGGTGTTCGTTTCGATTAAAGTCTATTGCATTAGACTAAAGGAAAGGCTGTAGTGGAAGTGCTTGAAAATGAAAATTGGTTTGGAAGGTAGGTATTTGGGTTTACACCGGTTAGTAATGGTATGAGTTTTGAGAAATGTAGGAAATGGTTGGGTAGGAAGGTTGGTATACGAGATATGAGTGCTATGGAGTAGAAGGTCTTTGTTTTGATTTTTTAGTGATGACAGCTTGCACTTCTGCTTCTTTATTCTTGGGTAGTCCTTCTTTTTTTTATCCAAAAACATCACTTCCTTTGATTTTTTCAATCTTAATGGCATTTTTTATTATCTCACCCGTAATCATCATATCAGTAAAATTTTTCATGGCATGACTAATGAGTCTATCATAATATGAGCCTCAAAAGGTATTGATAAACAAAATAGTTATTTTTTTAAGTGAAATGAGGTTGAACTTGGGTGGCAACATCGTGCCATCTTTGGACATACTCTTTAAAGTTTTTACGGGCCTTCTTTTTCATGTTTTGTAAGGATAGTCTATTTGGAGCCATATCTATGACATGCTTGTATTGAGTAATAAATGCTTTGGCCAGATTTTTTCATGAATCAATCCTAATCCTATCTAATTGAATATACTATCTGGTAGCTAATCTAGTAAAACTATCTTGAAAATAATAAATAAGCAACTTGTCGTTGTCTACATGCCAAGTTATTTTTCAATAAAACATGGTGATATGCACCATAGGGCCTTTGGTTCTATCATATTTTTCAAATTTTGGTACCTTAAGCTTTGGTGGGATTACCATATCTAGAACCAAATTGAGTTCACTTGCATCAATTTTGCTAAAAATATTCACACATTCAACTACTCATAGCCTTTCTTCCAAGAGATCAAATTTTTACTGCACTTTTATGTTTTCAGATTGTTCAAACGTGTCTTTTTTTAGTTTTTCATGTTCTCTTGGATCATCTAAATCTGTGACCATAATGGGATCATGACTTGCCCCAATGTTTAGACCAACATGTCTTTGACTCCGTAGTTGAATCGTGAAATAAGGTAAATTAAATGAAGCATATAGTTACCTTTCAGGCTGTGTCATTTGTAGATGCACTAAATGAGATGTTTAAACGTAGGGTCGAGTGAACCCTAATGGATACAATGGATCTTCCTTATCACTAGTTTTTTCTTGGGCTTGGGGCTCCTTTTTGATAGTCATTTCTTCAACTACCCCATTTTTCTTTGGTCATTTTCCTCATCATGTCTATAATTGTAGCCATTTCTTTTTTAGTCTCTTCTTAGGACCTAGTCATTTGTTGTATCAACTCTTGTTAAGACTTAATCATCTATTCTTGCATCTTAAATTGAGTTTTTTCTATCCTTTCCATTATAGATGCTTACTCATTTTCCATGATTCTAAATTATGAGTAAGTGTTATAACGATAATGAGTGGTTTAATCTATGTTTTCTAATGGCCTAACTATCTTTGCACCTGATCGAGTTAAGGGAAACTTTTTGAGATTTGTTATTTTGAGGCCCTTTTATTTTAGTTGTAATTTTTTTTCTAATTTAACATTGAATGAAACATACGTATGATGCATGAATGCATGAATGCAAAGGATATGCTTGTTATATATCCAATATTTGCAAAAGATTTTAAGTTTAAACTTGAACCACCACATCACAACATCACATTATTCAAATTGCAATATTACAACTTTGAGTTTGCCATACTATCTTACTGAAGACTTTTTACATTCAAATCACAATATTAAAATTTTCAAAAAAAATATCTTACATGCTTGTACTATTCATAAGCATTATCTAGAAAATTGGTCAAACGTTGGCTATGCTATCTTGACTAGACTTCTTCCTTTACTTGTCTAGGTTCTTAGGCCATGTCTCTTACTTTGAAGTTGACTTTTCTTATCTGTTCTATCAAGTGAGTGGCTTGAGATTCCTTCAGCAGACATTCTTGTTTCCAATATTATGCTTCTTTGGCTCTAAGTTCTAATTGATCTTATTTTTTTCTTAAAACTTGAATGACTTACAATGATAATGTATTTGTTATTTCAAGTTATCCACAAGACCTTACAGTATCTTCTTTTCTTCTATAGATTGGCTGAGCTTTTTTGCATTCTTTTCGAATTCTTTAAGCTCAGTGGTCATTGAAATGATGGACTTAAGCAAGCTTTCAAAAATCTCTTCTTATTCTCTTTCAAACCTTCAAAATTTCCTTTCACTCTCTTCAATCTTATCTTTCCACTCATTAATCTCATGCTGAAGCATTTTCTTTTTAAGCTCCCATATTTCTTTTTTTTTTTAAAATTTGCACTTCATAATCTTCATGTCTTGAAGAACCTATTCTTGATAGGCATCTTTTTGGTGGCATGGTATATCCTTTTTAGGACCAACTTTGCTTTTGATGTGTTACCTCTTCCATATCAGATATTTAGATGTGGCTTTGTCTGTATACCCCCTACGATATACTCTTCGCGTCTTCTTTCATTCTTTGCTAATCTCTTTCACCTTCCTAGAAACCCTCGTTCCTCAAAAAAAAATTCTAATTCCTAAAGCCCATAAGTCATCGAAACGAATTGCTTTGACCCTAATTATTGATGAACTATTGCTGGAGCATAGCTTATACCTCCCTACGGCCCTAAGAGTGGAACCCATGGCTTGTCACCACAATTGTACAACATGGCTTCTCCTAGCATCCATGGAACTCTTTATATAACTTAAGCATTGATGAGATTTTGCAAAATCGATACCCACTCTTCCTTGGACTTTGATTCTAGCCACTCAACATTGTAGAATTATTCAATTGGCCTACTTTTTTACTATAAGTTGGACAAAATTTACCCATAGGATGCTGAAAATGAATTTTTGCCTAAATATAGAGTAATTGTACACACCCTATGATGCATCTTCATCTTTTTCGATAGTGATTCAATGATCTAAACATTTCTGTTAATGTAAAAGGAACATGATTGATTTTATTGTCCCGTTGCTCGAAGAAGTCAATTATTGATAACTCAATGTGCCCTAGGACTTTTGGGAAAATGATCAAGCCATAAATTGCCAAAGCTGTTATTTTTATGCCTCATTCATCCTTTAAGTGTTTGATGATGTAATCATGCAAGATTTTCTATGAGATGCAATCACTTTTGCCTTTTGTTTAGATATATGAATTCACATTCTGAGTGGAGACCTCTACACAGGCAAGTTTCTTTCAAGATCTAAATTTTTGGCCTCATCAATAGATTTTATTTGGATTGGAAAGATGCAACCATAGCAATGTAGTATATTCTTTAATTGTCGAGGTCATATCTATCTTGTTGAACATGAAACATCTATAAGTAGGGTCCTAAGATTGAACTAAAGCCCATATCAGTTGATTTTTTGTCAGCACCTCAAGGAGTGAAGCAATATGACCATATTTTTCCTGAAAAGCTAGATCTCGACCAATTTAGAGATGTTTTGTTAAAACCCTAGTTTGATTTCTTCAAGCAAAGTTTCCTCTTCATATTCTTTCATATAGTTTCCCATTCTACTTTGGGTTTCTAATGATAGAGTTATCACCACATTAGCCTCTTCATACATGGTGGGTTTGTAGCTGAGAACATTATAATGGTGTACCCAAAGCAAGACCAAAAATCTTCTGACTGATATTGGTACATTGACAAGCACATCCCATATGCAAGTGTTTATGATGATGCATTAATATGAAACGAAAAAAAAAAAGAAAAACAAATTAGGGTTAGTAATTGTATTAAAATAAATATTCCCTTATGTGTCTTAATTTAGAATATAATATACAAAAATAAATCAATCTTAAGTTGGCTTTTTAAAGTTCACTATATGCAGGGTTTGGTATTTAACAAAGGCTAAAAATGTTCCTAAATTTATCCTTACTATCGTCCACTTTGGACGAGTGAAGCCCCTGATCCTCACCCACAATGAGCTACTAACAGAAAGGGTTTAGCTTGAGTTGAAGTATTTCATTAGCCTAAGTGGAGGCATTATACTTCACGAAAGCATAGGTACTCTACTTTCTCCTAAAAAGGAATGGATTTGAGAGCTCGAGTATAAAGCTCATGAATGCAAGTGTGTACATGTGTGAAGAAATTTAACGATTATTAATAAAATCAATAATCTAATTAAAAACAATATAAAATAAGAAAAATAATATAACAAAACTAAATGAAACCATCAAAATTTGCCTTCTCTTTTTTTTTTAATCTTATTTGCATTCTAGATGAGATAAAGAATTAAAATTAAGTATTAAAAAGACCATAAAATCAAACTTTGGATGAGACATGTTTAATTTTTGGCTTAACTCTCTAGTGTCCTCAGTGGAGTCGTCAAGCTGTCATAATGATTTTTCATCCGAAAGGATTCAATCGCTAAACTTGATGAAAATTTATGGAGTCGCCACCAATCCTTTTAGTAGACTGTGATTAGACACCCAAAAACTTCATCTTTTAATAAAAATCTTAAAATTAATCAAGATTTACTCAAACATGCTTAAGTCTATGTAATTAGGGTTAGGTTCGAAAGTATGATTACAAGCAAGGAAGGTATTAGCACCCTTACGCCACCTATTTGAAGAACGGTACAAATTAATATGTGTTATTCTTTAATTTTGATGATATAGTCTTTTTTATATTTAAAATTAATTTCTTATAATTTATTTGTGAAAAAAAAACATTTTTTGTTATGAAATTAGTATTATTAATATTTTCATATTCTATAAATTTTCTAACGCTTTGGCGAAATTTATAAAAAATCTTTATTTAGAAAAAAATTTGAAAATATTGACCACTAACAAAATTTTTGAAATTTCGTCATAAGATATTTTATTTATTTATTAAAATTGATTTTACAATTATCCTAACTTTTGGGTGAAATAATTAAAAATTTTCAAATACATTTTAGGATTATTTCAACTTTCTAATGAGGTCCTAAAAATTATTTTTTATTGATGATAACTAAGAAAAATGAGATTCTTTCAATTTTTCTTAAAATTCTTTTTCAAAAGATTTAATTAATTTTTATTGTAATTGTTTTTTTTTTGTTATTGTTTACTATTTATTATTGTCATTTTTTTATTTAAATAAATATTTATTTAGAAAAAATAACTTTTTTTGGTAATAATCAAAAGATTCATTTAAAAAATATTTTTATTATTTATTATTTATTTTTATTTAAATAAATATTTATTGAGTAAAAATAAATTTTTGGATTACTCAATTCTGCGGTGTAATCCAAAAAACAATTTAACAAACCCTTTTATTTTTATTTATTTTAATTATTCATTTTTTTATTCAAATAAATTTTTATTTTAAAATAATTTTTAAATTATCTTGACTAATCGGTGAAATTTAAAAATATATTTTTTACTTATGTTAAAAAAATTGAACTCTCTTAATTTTCTTTAAAGGTTGCATTTTTTTAAAAATTTATTCAAGTAAGTAATAATTATTATTATGTTATATTTTTTTATAATAAAAGTAATTTCTTGAATCCTCTTGACACTTTAGTGAAATTTAACAAACCCTTTTATTTTTATTTATTTTAATTATTCATTTTTTTATTCAAATAAATTTTTATTTTAAAATAATTTTTAAATTATCTTGACTAATCGGTGAAATTTAAAAATATATTTTTTACTTATGTTAAAAAAATTGAACTCTCTCAATTTTCTTTAAAGGTTGCATTTTTTTAAAAATTTATTCAAGTAAGTAATAATTATTATTATGTTATATTTTTTTATAATAAAAGTAATTTCTTGAATCCTCTTGACACTTTAGTGAAATTCAAAAAATACTTTTTTTTATATATTTTCATTTGTAAAAAGCAAAGGGAAATATAGTTCTTTCCATTTTCCTTAATAAATATTATTTTTTAAAGATTTATTTTAAATTAAGAGTTATTATTTACTCTTAATTTTATATTAAAATTATCACTTGTGATGATTTTTTATTATTATTATTATTATTATTATCATTTTTTTAAATAAAAAATATATTTTAAAAAAATCTAACAAAAAAATAAAATAAAAATGAAAGAAAATAATGAAAATAAAATGGAAAAAAGAAATCTTACCAAACGGGTTGGATCAGCACGCATGTCAGCACGCAGGTCAAGAGGTCGTTCAATGAGTCCTAGCTTTAAAATGACATCGTTTTGACTAGCCTATAAAATGCCCTTTTTCTTTTTTTTTTTTTTTATTTTTCTTGTCTTTCATCTCTTTCTACAAAATCCAGAGCCTTTCTTCTATAAAACTAAACCCCTTCGACAACAGCCATTATTTCCTAGATTCTGGTCGATCACCATTGTGCCATGGCCAAAAAATTTAACAGGCATTGGAAAGTTCAAATAAATTCCAGATTCCTTCCCGTTTCCTAAATTCTGATGGTCAAAAAATTCAAATAGCCATTGGAAAATTCATCGATTGCCAAAAAATTTAAATGTTTTCTAAAATCTGACGACCCAAAAAAATTTCAAAAATTCTCAAAAATTCTAAGTTAACCCTTTTTGGCACCTAAACATTTTTTCCAAATTATTTTCTTTAAAAAAAAATTCCCAAACCCTTATAGCAAAGAAAGTACTTTTGACTTTTTTTGTTCTAAAACTTTTTTTAATATTAATGGTTCCCCTTTTAGGAAGACCGTGGTTTTTTTTTTTTTTAGGTGCTTATGTGTTTCTTTTTTTTAACCTCATAGCTACCCAAAAAATTTGCTCTCTATTTGTGTTTTTTTATGGCAATATTCTTCCTCGTTTCTCTCTATTTTTTGCTTACCAGAGTTACATCTATTTATAGACCTAATTAGGATATCAAAATCCTAGATTTTTTGGCATTATTATTAACTTTGTTAAAATCTCAAGAGCTAATAGTCAGCCAGCAAGGCTATCAAAAAGCTGGAAATTTCAATGGAGATTTTCAATGCATTAAATGTACCATGACTTTGGTGAAGCAAGAAAGAAAAATAGGGAAGGAAGGAAAAAGGAAAAAATGTAATAACAATAATAATAATAATTTTATTTAGGTTAAATGAGATCAGGCAAAATAAGTATCTACAATCCCTAAACATGTATTACTCAAGATCTTTTTTCTTTGATTTGAGAGCTTTTAAAAGGACATGTAGACCCTCAAACTTGATTCCTTTTTTCTTTTCTTTTTTTTTCTTTCAAGCTTTCAAATGGTAATTTCAATATGTGTGCATAATACCTTTGCTATTTTTGGACGTTTTAACGCATTTTGATTTTTTGTTTTGAACAAATAAGTTTTTTTCAACTTTTTTTCTTTTTTTATTTCAAACATATAAATTTTTTGCTTTTCTTTCTCTTAGCTCCACTATTCATCCATAATGAAACATAGCTTTCTAATTTGGATTTTGAATTATCCATATGCATATAGGGTAGAGCCAAAAGATAAAATAAACTTAAAGAATGGCTAAATCTTGAAGGTGAAAAACAAAGGAAGGATTATTTATAAAGCTCAAATGGAGTGACTAAGGCTAAATATACATCAAGGTTAGCGTGAAAGGCTCAAACGATTCAAAGATTACCAAGTAATTAGTTATTAGAAATTATTCTCAGTTGACTTTAATACTTTTAGCAAAAAATTAAGAAAATCCCCTCACCTCAATAGTATGCAAGAAAACTACTATTTCACTTACAGAGGCTCTATCGTCGGATTATTTAACATTAAAGAAAATTCAAGAAAATAAAAAGAAAAGAAAAAATTATTGCTTTTGTGCAAGGAAAATTGATACTTTCAATTTTTCCTCAAAAATTCATTTTTGAAAACTTATTTTTAAGGAAAATCGATACTTTCAACTTTTTTCAAAAAATATTTTTTTTAGAAAGCTTATTTTCAAAGACAATTGATACTTTCAACTTTTCCTCAAAAATATTTTTTAGAAAGCTTATTTTCAAGGAAAATTGATACTTTCAACTTTTTCTCAAAAATATTTTTTGAATTTTATTTAAAGAAAATAAAATAATTAAATTAAATTAAAATAAAAATAAAATAAAATAAAATAAAAAAAATATATTAAACAATTCTAATATAATAATAATAATAAATAAATAAAAATGAAAAAAAAAAAACCTAGGAACGGCTTGGCTTGGCTTAAGGAAAAAAAATGGCTTGGGACGTCGGCTCAGCTCGGGAAATGGCTCGGAGACATAGGTTGCACGCGGGTCAAAATGGGTTGGCGCTCGGGTCGGGTCACCCGACTTCAAAATGCACGGATCCTCTGGGCACAATAACGCCAAAACGACGTCATTTTTAGTAGGTATAAAAGGTTATCCCTTCTGTTTTTCAGCAGACTGATCCCCCCTCTCTCTCTTCCCTTCTTTTTCCCTCCCCTCTCTCTAAACCAAAAAGAACTCCGATTGAATCTCACCAGATTTTGAAAATTTTCATCGAAATCTGGGTTTTTCGTCGGAAGTTCGTCGAAAAACTGATCGGTTTCTGGAAATAATTGTCGAAAACTAGGAAGTTGGCCAAAAAATTCAAACTTGGCCGAAAATGTCACCAAAAAATTCAACTGGACTCTGAAAATTTTTCAAAAATTTCCAAAAAAAAAATCACCAAAAATTCTAAAAAATTCCCACCGATTCCTAAAACTGTTCTAACACACCAAAACCCTTTTTTTTAGCTTCTCTTTCTTTTCTGTGTGTTCTCTCTCAGCCAGTATTTGCCTTTTTTCTATCTATTGGTCCTTTGATTTGTGGATCTATTTATAGGGATTGATCAGAAGAGTTTTTGATCAATCCTAACTCCTCCTTGGATTGGGATTCAATCATTGAATCTAATATAGACTCTGATTGAATCCCCATTCACGGTAGGATTCCCCAAAAACATTCCAATCTCAACCGAAAAAAAAAAGAAAATAAAAATCAAATAAAAATATTAATAGATAATTAAAAAAAATAATCAGATAAATCAAAATATTAACAGATAAATAAAAATAAATAATAGATAAATTATAATATATAAATAGATAAATAATAATAAATACATATATATAATAATATATAAATAGCTAAGTAATAATAAATATATATTAACATAAAAAAATAAATGAATATATATTAATAAATAGTAATAATATATACATAATATACAAAAATATATATATATATAATATAAAAATATAAAAATATAAAATGCAAAATAAAAACACAAAATGAGCCTACCCATTTGGACCAAGCCCAATTGATCCGGCCTGGACCAAATTGGGTGTCTACACCTAAAAGTTGGTGGAAATATCATAAGTAAAAAGAAGCAGATTCAAACTTCATCTCATGCTTACACTACATTCATTCTTTTCTAAAAGCTATATTTAAAGTCAACCAAAGTTTCTTTTATTAGATTATAAGAAAACAAACAAATGAAGCAATATAATAATTCAATGCATGACAATTTAAGCTCAGAAATAGAAAATTTGAAAAGATTTTGAAAAAAATTTTGAAAAAAATTTATTTTCCCTAACTTAAGTTATACATTGTCTTAATGTGCAAGAAATATAACAATTAAGCACTAAAGAAAGAAGAATACTCTCCTGTTGTACCAAAATTGAATCTAAGCATGTTGAAACATCTAAGATCACGCATCAACCTTGCACCAATAGCTCGTGACTAGCTTTTTAATCCTAGCTTTTTCAAGTTTTTGTACCTATAAAACAAACATAAAATAAAGCATTACTTATCCTAAAAGAAAAAGTAAAAACTTATTTTAAGTATGATAAATCGATAATTAAAACATGAGTTGCTTCCCAAATAACACTAATTAAAGTCAAGCTTGACTAACTTTGACAATCATTTAACTTTTTAAATCACCACACCTTTCTTTGTAGAGGCATCCATCCACTTTACCATCTTCTTTTTCATGACATTCTCTATAAGATGTTGCACTAAAAAAATGAGTGTATAACTCTTCATAAATATAACTCCATCTTTCTTCCTCTTAACTTAAATCAAATCAAAAGGCTTTAGGGCATCTTTATACTAGCTTTTTCATTCACTAATTTTGCATCTTTCAACTTGTGTTTCTTTCTAACTAGGCTTAAACAAGCTAGCTATGTTTTTGGCCTTCAGGCTTCCTCCATAAGCAAACTTGCATTCTCTTTCAAACCATCTTTAACAACACCAAGGTCATCTATTTTGAAAACAATTTCTCTATCATGAAATATCATAATCAATTCCCCTTTGTGGACATCAATTAAAGATCTTAATGTTGTTAAGAATGGCTTTCCTATGATAATAAGGACTTTTCATCATTAGCTATATCAAGAACCGCAAAATCAATAAGAATTCATACTTGTCAACTTTCAGAAGAACATTCTCCATAATTCCCACAAGATGCTTAATAGAACTATCCACTAATTGTAGATAAGTTCTTGGAGTCTTTAAATCTCCAATCCCTAATTTCCTAAAAATAGACAAAGGCATTAGTTTTATACTTGCACCAAGGTCACATAAAACTTTATCAAAGAAAATATTATCAATAGAATAAGGAATAGAGAAACTCCTTAGATCGATAAGCTCAAGGAATAGAGAAACTCTTTAGATCGATAAGCTTTGGCAAATTCCTTTGAAGCATGATTTTAAACTCCTTAGTGGGTGTAACATTCTTCAATCCATCAAGTAAATAATCTAAAGTAGGCTTTTTGACTTGTTTAGCAAGAATGTCTATTGGCCTATATGGATTGGACATTCTTGGAATATGCTTTATTTGATATTCTTTTTCCTTTGCCTTGCCTTGAATCTTAACTTCCCCATCGTAGCCTTCTCTTCAACAAGCTCTCTTTTCATAACCAATTTAAGAGCTACCTTGTCTTCCACTAATGGTTTTTCCTCCATATATTTTCTTTTCACCATGACATAATGCATTACCTTATCTTTCATAAGTTCTTCAATTGCCAATTCCTATTTCATGCGATCATATTTTATTTCCTCCTCTATAACCATGCCTTCTTCTTCAAATTCATCCTCTCTAGGCAATCTCCAACATTTTTTCCTCAACAAGCTTGACAAAATTAGACATTTATACCATAACCGATTCCTTCATATTAGACTCATCATCAATTTCATCATCCTTTGGGGTGAGGATGGAATTGTATTGCTCCTTACTTTCCTTCATTGGATTTGACTCAATAGTGATAGGTAAGGTTCTTTGGAGTCAATTTGTAAAGGCACTAGGTAATTGAACCATTTGTACTTTAAGGGTTTTTATGAAAGCTACTTGGTTTTGTATGGTGGTGACTTTGTTTTAGTGGATTTGGGTGAACAACTCCTCAAAGGAAGGTTTTTTCTTAAAGTGAGGAAGTGGATGGCATTGGTTTAGTTGATTGAAACTAGGAAGTTTCATAGGTTTGGAGTTAAAGTTTGATGGCTGCCAATGGTTGTTTCACTAAGAAAATTTTGAGTGGTTTCTGCATCTTTGGTTATATGAGCTAGACTAAAGGTTGAATTATTTCTTAGGTTGAGCAACATATTAAGCACATTTGACTTTAATGGGACACCTATCTTGAGAATGGTTCCCTTTAAAAATATCACACATAACAAAAAGAGCTTTGAATTCATTTGATAGGGTTAGGCATAGAATTGGTTCCTAAATAATCAAATTCTTAATTAAGGTAACAACTTGGGAGGTTCAGTGATTAATGCATCAAGTTCATATATCCCAATTGAATTTTTTTTAAACAACTTTTCATTGGATCATTGGTAGTTATTAACAGCCATACCCTCTATCAAATCATAGGCCTCCCTAACGAACTTACTAATTAAGGCTCCCCTAGTTACCAACATCTATGGCGATTCTTGCTTGCCTTACTAGCCCATTGTAGAAAACTTAAACTTGAAACTATTTGGGAAAACCATGATGCCATTTTTCATCTTAGTAGTTTTAGCCAGAGAGAGGAATCTAACAAGAAACATTTGAACAAAGTCATCCTATAAAGCCCAATAAAAGAGAAGTCAACCAGTTCTTTGCATTATCCTTAAAAGGAAAAAAAAAAGTCTTAATCTAATAATGGCATCATCAATAACACCATAATGCTTAAAAGCATCAAAAAAATTAGACAAGTGAACATTGGGGTCATCATTAACACCATCATGCTTAAAAGCATCAAGGAAATTAGACAAGTGAACATTGGGGTCATCATTAGGCAACCCCTCCCAAATTGAATAAAAATTTGTATCATTTGAATGATATATAGCTTTATTTCAAAGTTACAAGCCTAAATAATTGACCTTCTAATGCTAAGTTAAAAGCCATTTATTTATGGGATAGCATAGTCCCTTAATGTTTTTTGATCTTCTTGTTACGAAGTACTACTAGTTTTTCCTTAACCACTAGTGGCTTATGTAGTGGTTGACATTCCTATATGCTTCTCCATTTGCCCTTACATAAAAATCCAAAGGTCACCTTTGGATGTTGTCATGATGTATTGGTTACAAAAGCTACCAGGTTCTAGGTTTATGGATGATTCAGTCACCTTAAACTCAATCAATATTAATAACATGTCATGACCGATTAGGTTTAGTTGATTTTGTCAAAAAAAAAAAAAGTTTTGGCGGTTCATTGATTAGTATGCTCTGGTGTTGGTAAGCTTGGGATTATGGTCATTCATTTCTGGTTTGTCAATAGATAAAATCTCTTAGATTGATTAGCCAACTAGGTTGGTTGCATTATTCTTTTCTATTGAAAAAGAGTCAGTTATTTATATGAGTTACCTTTTTCTATGCTCCATTGTATGACATGACATTCTCATTCAGAAATAGGTCAATCGTACTTGTGATGGTTCCAAAGGATCCAATATGACTACTTTTGTCTACATTGTCGTGATATTATTCTATGGAAACAGATGAGCTATAAAAGTTCAGCTTAATTTTTTTTGGTGTAATAGGGGAGGGATTGACCTTTCTAATGCATATTTAGTCATACCAACATGGCCCCACTAATTTTTTTTCAATCGAAGCATCAAATAGCGCAATCGATTTCAACTTCACTAAGTTTCATCTTCATCTAAGAGAGAGTTTGCTTTACCCATCTCTTTTTTTTATAACAAGTCAAAAACCATTGAACATACATTCATTAGTTTCCAATGAAGAATGCCCTATCCCAGCAAGCACCTACTTCTATCAAAATAAAAAGCTTGATTTTACTAAACAACAAAAAAAAGCCCTACATATTCTATTAGTAAAGCCTAAATGCCTTTGTTGTTAAAGGTAAGGTCGACTTTCAAGTTGTACGAGTTATAGCTTTACCAATGATAAGTGCTTTCATTATTATTAGTAAGATATGTTGTTTGAATGTATTTTTCCCCTTTCTATTAATAAGGTTGTCAAAAGGCTTTCCAATTGTTCGATTGCATGGCATCCACAATAAAAGGAGCTAGGCACTCACCTTTTTTAGCTTTTCTAAAATCAAATATTTTGAAGTTAGTAAAAACCCACCCCTTGTTTCATTTAGAATGAGTCTTTAAGAACTCAAGACATTAGTTTCCACCAACAGTTGACTATTAAGGATTCCATTCTATACATATTCTACATTATAGCCTACAACTAATTTAACTGTCACTTCTAAGAGATCAAACGAAGCTCGATTAGTTTCTACTAGACAAAAAAAAAAAAAAAGAACATAACCAATATAAAAAACAAAAGAATACCAAACCATATATGCTTTTGGGCCATGACAATCTCACTTGAATTACGGGGACCTACGATATTAATATAGTATACCTAGGTCCCTAGCCAAAACCACATGTGCAAGTTTCCGTGTATGTAGTTGTCTGTGCTTTCCTAGGCACTACTTGTGACACAGCATAAGGCTAACTGCACATTTTCATGTTTAAAACATTATTCGAGTAAATAGGTAGCGCCTACCAAGTAAAGCTTTCTTGAAGAGGCTGGCCTAGTTCTTTTTCAGAAAACCACTTTTTTTCATCTATAATAAAAGTTGCCATGCATGACCAAATAAGAATGATCTCAGCACCCCTATCTTGAGAAAAAGTAAAAAAAAAAAAAATCATCACTTATAGCCCTTTCCTTTACCGAGGACTTCCATGAAATAAAAACGAGTGGTATCATCATATGCTAGACATTATTTGCCCTAGTTTACATCCCAAAGTACTCCAATGGCTGATTTGTCAACAACCTAAAGGCTTAGCCCAATCTCTTTCGGAGAGTGACCTTTATGGCATAGCTTAGTCAATTATTCTAACAATTCAGATAAGATTCAGACTGTCACTTTTCTAAAAGTATGGTTCTTGCCTCAATCTTTCCTCCTTTCTTGGAGGTCATCTATTTGTTTGGTGATCCCTTGCTCTCACATTCAAGTGTTTGCTCATTGTTTAGGCTAGTGAATGCAATTTCGCTCATTGCTCATAGACTGATTAAGAGTTGCTTGTTTTTTTCCTTCTTTTAATCTTTTTAAGAGTTTTTTTTTTTTTTTCAATTTCCTTATGTAGGAGTACAAACTAGAACTTTTAACTCCACGCATACAAAACAAAAAGAATTAAACATATTAAAACAATAAAAATAAACTCCAAACTACAAAAATTGTAATTAATATCAATTGTGAATTAGGTTTACAAATCCCAATCAATGGTCTCAAAAACTTGATTGAATATCTACAAGCACACAAAATCGAAACAAGTAATATAAAGTGAGTAAAAATTGTTCCATAAGGATTAAAATGAGTGAATCAAGTATTGAAATTGTGTTACTTCTAGTTATATTTGAACAATCAAACAATACGCAATTAACTACTTAAATTAGCCAAAACAACAACTAAAGTAATGTAAATAAATTTAAAGTAACAATTAAACATGCAAGAATAACAAGTTAAGATGAAATTGAAGCTAATCTAATACAATCAGCAAAATTAAATTATGCAGAGCTAATTAAACATATAACAATGCAAACAAAATCTCAACAGTAACCTAAAGATGAATAATATATGCTTTAATTGAATTAGCAACTGAAGTCATATATCAAACTAATGCAGCAACCTAAGTGAACATGTAAACATTCAAAGATGATTAATTAAACTAAAACAAAAATTTACTCTCTGAATCTAACTTAAAATTGAATGATTAATTATGCAAACTAACCTACACTAACATGAAAGACATAAACAAAAGCGTAAACTTAAAATCTTAAATAATAAAAACTAATTTAACCCTAAAATCATGCAATAACTAAGAATCAAACTTAGACTTAATTGAGTTTAAACTTAGAATCTTAACTTAAACAAAGCAAAAATCAATTAGCCCTAGTAACATGCAAACTAATCAAATTAATATGAGTTAAACTTAAAAACAACTAATTAAACCAAAACCTAATCAAATTAACTAAATATCATGTAAATTGAGTTTAACTTAGCAAAATTAAGCATGTAAGAGCAAAATAAAGTATAAACAGCAAGTGAATTGCATGGATTAAAGTAACTTAAGCAAATAGCAAATAAAATATGAAGAAGAAAATAATGACATAACTTGAGAAAACTTGAACAAAATTGAAACTTAAATTAACATAAAAACTGAATTGAAACTTGAATTAAACTGAAAATAACTTTAAAAGAAAACTTAACAACTAAAGATAGCTTAAAAAGAAAAAACTAAAGAATACAATAAAATGGGTTGTCACCCTAACCATACTTTTCCCTAAACCTAAAGCTAGCTATTTATATGAAAAAAATTACAACAAAACCCTAGATTAATGGCTAATAGACTTGAGATTGATCTCTTAAAGAAGTTTTGTTTGGTCTTGCTTCACATCTTGAATAAGAGAACCTTTTTGACTTGAATCTTTATTGGATAAGGTTGCCTTCTCTTTAAATGGATGCATATAGACTAAATCTTAACTAAATTAGGTGCTGATTTGGCTCTTTTTTTGTTGACCTTGATGTATGTTCCTAATTTGGCTCTTAAAAGATTAATTCAATGTGCAACTAACCCTTTTTTAAAGGATAGAAGTGTAGTTCAACTATTGACTTCCTTGGCAGCCTTCTAAATCTTCAAATTTTAATAATTGTTGAACTTGAAACTCTTAAAATTGCATAAAGGATGGGTGACTAGGGTTTCTTTAAGTGAAAATTTGTTGAGTTATTTTGAAACCCTAGGCAGCCTTCCAGAATATAAATCTTCAAATTGGAGTAGGTTTTTATTCTTTTAGGAGGCCTTTTAGAATTAGACTTCAAATAAAAGTTTTCTTGAAAAAAAGAAAATTCTGACTTCT
This sequence comes from Durio zibethinus, assembly GCF_047325235.1. Lineage (NCBI taxonomy): Eukaryota > Viridiplantae > Streptophyta > Magnoliopsida > Malvales > Malvaceae > Durio > Durio zibethinus. Next base: position 10,109,428 of record NC_143180.1, on the reverse strand, counting down.
AATCCTCTTTTATGTCATCCATTATCTAAACTCTTTCTAAATTATGTGCAAATCCTACCCTAAATAAGAATACCAAATCAAAGTAAGAATTCCTAGTCAATATAGAAAATCCAAATTAAGGTAGGAATCCCTCTTATAACTAGGAATATCGAGGGCCGTTTGGACTTTTCCAATTAGATAGATTTTTATTCTTTGCCAAGTCATCATGCCATATCTACATCCAAATCATTTTTCTTGGCTAATGTGAAAAAACTTATAGCTATGTCATCCATAATGATCAAATGCATATGCATTTGCATAAGCTACCATAGACTTGAATTCAACTTGAAATTACAAATATAACCCTTATAATAGTTGAACCTCCCTTTCATCATTCTTGTATAAATTGCACTCATTCTTCAACAAGATTTAACCATTCTTAATCTTTAAGGTATGGCTAAGCACATCTTGAATAATTTTATCACTTTTATTTCAAGATTTTTCTAGAATTCTAAGAATCATTAAGAACATATCAAGAACCATCTATGATTTCTTCAAATGTATCAAGAACTTATCAAGATTGATCAAGAATTTCCAAGATTCAATCTTTTCTTTAATATTTCTAACAAAATAGCAAATTAAGCACATTAAGCGTAAAATGAACTTTATTTCACCAAGAACTAAGCAAAATTTACTCATTTAAGCATTGGAAATAATTCTATTTTATAGTTATTAAATATCCCTCCACCTTGGTGTGTATTCTTTAAAGCCTTCTATTCCTTTTCTTGTTATACTTTACAAGGATAAACTATATGATTGCAGATTAATTATATGTCTATACTTGGTGATGAATGCCCTTATTAATTTTTTCCATGATGCAATACAAGTTTTGTCTAATCGAGCATACCACAACTAATAATTTATTTTTTTATAGAATAATTATAAGGTTTTATGCTAAATTATAACACCCATATACTTGATTTTTCCTTGATTAAATCCATTTTCCACCTAAATGTGCTAATTATCCTAAATTTAGGTAAAATGAAAAGATTGAGGAGATTAAATTGGAAATACATTTGAAGGAGTAAATTCAAGGTCAAGTGGCTAAATTAAAGAGCTAAATGTGAAAGCCAAATTGGATGCAAGAAACTAGCCAAAAACTTAAAGAAAATAAAATAGCAAGTGACGTTAATTTGAAAACTATTTAAGGGCTATTTTTCAAGCTATTAAGAGCTGAATTTGATTTGGTTTTAAGCCATAATGGAAGAAATTTATTAAAGCTTAAAATAGCTATTTTATGAGAGAAGATTGAAAGCAAAAATAATATTTAAAGAATTAAAACAATGGTTGTTTTCTAGGCATGCGGTTTTTGATTTCTGTGGTTTAAAAGACTGCCTATTTCAAATTTGCATGAATAAAGACAAGTTGGAAGCAATCTATGCTGATTTGAAGAAGTCTTAAAAGAGTTGAGAAGCTACCAATACCATAAAACAAAGCCAGCCATGTTCTTAAAGTGTCAAAGCCTGAAAATTCTCTTTTGGTGCATGATTAAGTTACATGAAAATGCATGTTCTGTCAAGGCTAGAAAGTCATGGTTTTGGAGTGATTTTTTTGGTGAAATTTTTTAAGCTGGCTTGAAATTTTCTTTCTTTCTTTTTCATTAAATGACAATAGGGAACAAGAATTTCCACATTTAAGACCATTGACCCCTTACAACAAAGAAGCCAATTTGTTAATGCCAATTAATTCTTCAATGCTGCTAGATTTCTACACAACTATATCTTTTGATTTTGGTGTTTTGGAAATACTTTTTGGTTGTAAAAATTAGAGGGGGAAATGAGTAAAGAAATGGGAACATGCTTGTGTAGAATGAGGGGTAAAAAAAAGGAGCTGAACTTATCTTGGATTTTTAACTTGAGTTTTTTCTTTTCTCTATAGTTCATGCCATTAGTATGTAGCAACCTTGCTATCTTTGCTTTGGTTTGTAGGGTCCATTTTCCTTATTTTTCATGTTTTAAGTTAGTTTTCTTATGCTTTCAAGTTATTTTTCTTGTACTAAACTCACATTAAAAGGTTACTCTTGTTTATTTAAAGATTTTATCAATGAAGGTTGCATTTTAAGTTTTATTTTTTTCAGCTTTATTTTCTTTCATTTCCAACTTTGTTTTGTGCCTTATTTAAGCTTATATTTGCAAGAAAAAGATAGTACAAGGTGGCCCTTGCTTGGGAGACTTTCCATGAGGCCTAAAGGAGTTGATTCTTTTTTTTTTTCAAGTTTGCTGCTTGCTTTATTTTTTACCTATTTTTTTCTTATGCACTGCTAGTTTCGATTTGTTTTATTCTCTCAACCTTCTTGCATGTGTTTAAAGCTCTTTGAAGCTTGAGCAAGATAGCCTCGGATGCTAGTTTAATAGAAATATCATAGGGCTCCAAAAGCTTGACTTATTATGTACCTTTATTTTTCTTGCAAGTTATTTTCTATGCCATAAAAGTTCTGCAAACTCTTGCTTATATTACTTATTGTGCTTATTTAGTTGTTGTTTACTTGCCATTTTAATTTATTTTCATGTTATTTTACCATGGTTTCATGTTAGTTTAGGTCATCGCATTTTTTGTACTTGCATTGCATTTATTTTTCTTTTCTCTTACATGTGGTTGTACGACTTTGGGGGGTGATTTTATGACTTTTTCTTTTCACTTGTAGCAGTAGATTACCTATGCCTTTTTTCTTCATTTTTAAGTCTATTTTGAGGTAGATATTATTGTTGCATGTAGCTAAGTTCAATTTTGGTTGCATTTAGCTCGTTATGACAATAGCTTAAGTTAGATTCTATGCTACATCTTATGCAATTTTTTAGAGTCATTTTTGGCCAATTTAGATGATTATGAGTTTGTGGTTGGTTTAGATTTCCTTATTCAGATTAATGCCCTCTTTATCCCTTATGCCAATTACATTTGCATCTTGGATTCATAATGCCAATGCCTTATGCCAATAAGAAATGAGTGTTGGCTTGGGGCCAAGGTGCTGTCGGCCATCCAATTTGCCAAAAGTGTGTATAGGAATGAAGACACCTTATTGGCCATATTGAAATTTGATGAGCCTAAAGAGTTAAGGCTCGACACCTCTTTAAAAGTGCTAGAGGTGCTAGAGTCCTTTCATGATATGATGCCCTTAGAGTTGTCTAAAAGGTTGCCACCTAAGAGAAAAGTGGATAATAAGATTGAGTTGTTGCCCAAAGCCAAGCCACTAGTCAAGGCCTCTTATCGATGTCAACCTCAAAGTTAAAGGAGTTGAGGAAGTAACTTAAAAAGCTTATTGATGCTAGCTACATCAAATCATGTAAGGCCCTATATGGTGCCCTATTTCTATTCCAATGCAAGAATGATAGGTCTTTGTAATTATGTATCGACTACCAGGCACTACAAACTGATCGTCAAGAACAAGTATCTTATCTCAATCATTGCTGACTTGTTCAACTAACTTAGAGATGTAAGATGGTTCACCAAGCTAGATTTACAACTAGGGAATAACTAGGTCAAGATTACAGAGGGATATTAGCCTAAGACTACTTGTGTCACCTGCTATGGCTTATGTAAGTGCTTGGTCATGCCATTTGGACTCACCAATGCACCAACAACATTCTGTACTCTCAAAAACAAGGTACTACAATCATTTCTTGATCATTTTATTGTTGTTTATCTCAATGACATTGTGATCTATAGCCAAACATTGAAAGAGCATGTGGATCATTTGAGGTAAGTGTTTTAAGTTTTGTATGGAACAAACTATTTGTGAAGAAGAAGAAGTGCTTATTTGCCTAGCAAGAAGTATCATTTCTAGGCACATAGTGAGAAATGGCAAAGTTCGCATGGATGCTAGCAAGGTTCAAGCCATTCTTGATTAAGAGCTGACAACCAAGGTCTTCGAGTTGAGATCATTCCTTGGGTTAGTTAACTACTAGAAGTGCTTTATCAAAGGCCACTCATCCATCACAACACTATTGACTAATATGCTCAAGAAAAGGAAAGTGTAGGACTAGAGCTTCGAATGCCAGTAGGTCATTGATCAATTAAAATGGACAGTGACTAAAAAGCTTATCTTAACTTTACCACTATGCCAAACCGTATGATGTGCATACAGATGCATCAAACTTTGCAATTGGGTATATGATATAAGAGAACCATCCAATAGTATTCGAGAGCTATAAGCTCAATGAGACTTAATGTAGATACATGGTCTAGGAGAAGAAGATGATAATAGTGATACATTACTTGCACACATGGCAACACTACCTATTGTGTCAAGGTTTATGGTTAGAACTGACAATGTTGTAACCAACTACTTCCAAGCACAGAAAAAGCTATCCTCCAATTAGGCTCATTGGTAAGATTTTCTTACAGAGTTTGATTTTAGTTCGAAGTATAAGCCCAGGAAGGCTAACACAGTGGTTAACACCTTTAACAAAAAAAATGATCCTTACCATCATCAACCAACCTAAAAGGTCCTTGGTGTCGCACAGCAAAGAAGGGTTATCCTATGACCCTATAACAAGGAGCCTTATTGACTATGCCAAACAAATTAAGACTAGATGATTTGGCTATAGGATGATCTATTATACATTAAGGGCAACCATTGTTTGTGCCGTAACATGGGAAACTCTACATGAAACTTATACAAAAGTGCTATGATTTGAAATGGGCTAGTCACCTAGGCATGCACCGCATCTTAACCTTACTTGAAGATTGTTACTATTGGTCGTACATGAAGAATGATGTTAAGGCCTATGTGAAGACCTGACTTGAGTGCCAATAAGACAAAATGGAGCTCAAGCCATTAGCAAATCTTTTAGAGCCTTTACCTATAGGAAATAGCCCATGAGAGGGTGTCACTCTAGATTTCATAGTCAGTCTACCTAAGGTTGATGGGTTTAAGAGTATCATGGTAATAGTAGACAAATTTTTTAAGTATAAGACCTTCATTCTAAAAATGAAAGAGTGTCAAGCCAAGAAGGTAGCTTGTTTGTTCTTGAAAAACTTGGTGAAGTATTTGAGAGTATCGTAGACCATTGTTAGTGATCGGGATGAGTGGTTCACAAGATAGTTTTGGACTAAATTGTTCAAATTGTTAGGGTCAAACTTGAACTTTTCCACTAGCATGCATTCTCAGACCGATAGGTAGACTAAATGAGTCAATGAACTATTAAAAGTTTACCTCAAGCACTGTATGAATGCCACATAATGGGACTAGCCCAATCTACTTGATGTTGCCCAATTCTCATACAACCCGTAGTAAAGTGAGATAATGAATCAGAGTTTTTTAGAGATTGTGATAGGATAGCAACCATTCATACCAAGTTTTGGATGCATCAAGTTACATAGGGTTGAATCTAACAGCATACAAGTTTGCCAATGCTTGGTAAGAGCAAGCGAACTTTTCTAGGGTCTATTTACATAAGGCAACAAATAAGTCTAAGAAGTGGGCAAATAGAAAATGAGGTATGTGTAGTTCTAAATAAGAGAATCGATCTTAGTGAAGCTATAACCCATTATACATAATAAGAGTTTGCATAAAGGCTTAGTTTTAAGATATGAAAAACCTTTTAGAGTTCTTAAAAGAGTAGGTAAGGTTGCTTATAAGTAAGTTATGTCACCAAAATTAAAAGTACACTTGATTTTTCATGTTAACATGCTTAAGCCATTCCATGAAGACTAGAGAGATCTAGGACAGATAAAGTCATAGCATTCACTAGTACAAGCTAGGGCTTTACATGAGAAAGAGATCCAATGCATTTTTACTGATCGAATTCTAAGGCACAGAGTTATAAACCAAGACAAGAGTACTTGATGCAATGGAATAGGCTTCTAAAAGTGAAGCTAGTTAGGAGCCAACCATGAACTATGACAATTCAAGGGCCAGATTAAGCAGTTCCATGCATAAAATATGATACGACCATCATGATATTAGGTGAAGAGAATGTCACATACTGAGCAAATGCACTATGAGCCAATGCCCGAACACTAGTGACCAAAGCTCATGCACTAAAAACAAATCATGAAGTTTACATAATAGTTAGGCTAAAAGGAGTAAGGTCACCTACACCATAGCCAGTTTTACTCGTAACACTAAGTTTAAGCCCATAACATGCCCATACCACATCTAGAAGGGCTTAAGAGTGATATAGACATAAAACTTTTTAAAAGGTCTAAGCTCAAGAATATTCTCTGAAGGTGTTGTAGCATAACTTCAAATCAAGGGAAGATCTAGTCAATCCCTAGAATCAGGGAAATATGATTGTATTTTTAATTTACAATGTAATCCCTCGATATTAAGAACTACCATAAATGTACTGGGGCTTCAAGTATAAATAGAAGGCTACCCCACCCTCATATGTATCATCCAACACTTGTGTAATACAAAAGCATTCTAGCTTATCTATAAGTGCTTTACTTTCTTAGTTTTTAAACCTTTCAATGTTCTTTGAGTACTTATGCACTTGACTTTCATAAGCTAACTTAGGCATACAGAGTTACTTTTTTATCTAAGGCTGTACCAAATTTAGCTTAAGACCAGAGCTCATGATTGTCTTATCATGTGGCCATAACCATCTCCCTACAAAGCTAGCTTATTAGGGTATGCAATACCAATGCTTAAATGCCTAGTGACCTTACCTTTCATATCTGATATGGGATTAATATGCCTTGCCTACTCTTTTAAGCACTTGTGAGACATTTTCCTCTACCTGTCTTATGATGCCCTCATCGCGACTACCATCTTGCCTATTCCCCTTTGGAGTGCTTAGCGTGGTCACACTTTTTACTACCATGCCATACCTTAGCACCTTGTTAAGTGGCCAGCCACTATGCTTTATCCTAACACCTTGTTAAATGGCCAAACTAGTCCACCCTACCTACCTTTCATGCTATGATGCTTAGCATGGAGTTGGATAAGTCGAGGGTTGGCTCTAATACCACTTGTCACGTCACCATTACCATCTCTTCTTAAAACTGGCTTATTAGGGTTTACAGTGTCAACACTTATATATGTAGTGACCTTTATTTCTTATTTGATATAGGATTAATGCACCCTACCTACTCTCATTACCAATTTTTCTTTAATGTATTCCACCTCAAGCCTCTTTACAAAACTAGGCAAATTAATTACCACTACCTTATCCATTAAGTCACTTTATCTTTAGAAATATAGGTCCCTTCTTCATCATAAAATAGCATAACATTGTACATTTTCTTCTCTTGTTTCTTAGGTTGGATTCTATATTACTAGGCAAGGATCCTAATGGTATGTTGGCTATGGCATTAGCTAATTGACCTATTTGGGTTTCTAAGTTTTTTATAGAGGTGACTTGGCTTTGGATAGTGGCATTTTAGATTTGTATAAGTTGTGTAAACATCTCTTCTAAGCTATTTTTTTTTCTTGGAGCAAATTGTATAACTATTGGGTTAGGCAAAAATTTAAAGGTTGGTTGGTGTTTTAGTGGTTAAGTTGGTTTTCATTTAAAGAAAAGTTTGGGTGGATCTTTCAGTTTGGGTTATAAATATTACTATAGGGATTGTAGGTTAGTTTGGTTTGTTAGGCATATTGAATAGATTCTACCCTAAATTGGCATCTATTAGCAAAGTATGGGCATTTATAAATGTCACATGTCATGACTGGGCTTTGGATGGCTTGGACAAGGGTGATTAAGGATTAGGTTACTAAAGCATCTATCTTTTTAAGAAGGTTAGCTAATTGGGATATGATGAAAATGAGTGTATCAATCTCAAATATCCAAGAAGCTTTCTTATGAACCTTCCTCTTAGTACCCTATTGATAATTATTTGCCATCATCTCTTTTATTAACTCATATGCTTCTTTTATTGATTTACCCATTATTACTCCTCTAGCAGCTAAATATAAGGTTATTCGCATTAGTGGTGTCAGCCTATTATAGAATTTATGAATTTATAGCCATTGTGAAGGACCATAATATGGACATTTGCATAACAACTCCTTGTATTTTTCCCATACATCATATAGGGTTTCACCATCAAATTATTAGAATGTGATAATTTTGTTCCTCATCTTAGTTGTCTTGGCTAGTGGAAATAATTTGGCAAGAAACTTTTGGACTAGATCGTCCCATGTGGGGATAAAGTTAGATGGTAATGAAGATAACAAACTCTTCGTTTTATCCCTAAAAGAAAAAGGAAACAATCTTAGTCGAATAGCATCATTAGAAACTCTATTGTATTTAAAAGTATCACAAAGTTCAAGAAAGTTAGAAAGATGGAAATTTGGATCATCATTAGGCAAACCTCCAAACTAAACAGAAGTTTGGATCATTTGAATAACTTAAGGTTTTATCTCAAAATTCTTGGCTTAGATCACAATCCTTCTTATTGATGGTTGAAATCTTCAAAATTAGGAATAGCATAGTCCCTCAAAGTTCTATAACCTTAGTTTGCTGCTTTCACCACTAGACTTGTTATAGGTGTTTGCTTTCCCCTTAAATGCCTAAATGTTCTTTAAATTTCCTTGTTTAGTGGAGCTAAATAAACACTATGAGATGTGTACATGTAAACAAATAAAAAATCAAAATAGATCAAACAAAAACCAATAAGTGTTTAAATTACAAAGTAGTGAAAATCCTTATTGATATTGATCTTTAAACACTGATATAATCCTCGACAATGATGCCAAAAATTGATTGCTACCTTTTGTAAAGCATGCAAGTGCACATATCACATTAAGTAATAATAGTGAGTGAGTAGATTATTGTTCGCGTGAGGATTATGATTTAAGTGTTGCATGAAAAATCAAGTACCAAAGATGATTGTTAGCTAGCCTTATATCTAAACAAATGGAATGATTGATTGTAAACAAAAGTAAATCAATGAAAATAAATTGAAAATATATAAAGCAACTGTATAGCCTAAGAACCAACTAGCCAACTATCACTAGGTAGTTCAAGGGATGGTCCAATATACTTGAAAGCAAAAGAAAACAATAAACTTGTAAAAATTGGAATTTTGGCCGAAAAGTAGAGAAAGCATAAAAAACATATTGAAAACAAGATTTGTAAATTGAAAAGAATGATCATAAAAATTGCTTGGAAAATAAAAGAGATCTTAAATGTAAGAAAACTTGTATTAAAGAAAGTTTTAAAGAAAGCAAACATGTTGTGGCTAGTTTGTCACCTAGACAAACTAAAGAAAACTATAGAAAACTTTTAAAGAAAACCAAAAAGAAATGAAAAAAAAAAAAGATAAGAGTAGGAATGAATTCTATCCTTTGCAAGTGAGGAAAACCAAACTATTTATAGGCATAAGTTCAGGCAAAGGGGATTAAGATTACAAATTTCTTTTACATTTCAAACTCTAAAAGGATTAAACTCTATCTTGATCTTGAAGTAGCTTGGCCGAACATGGAGTCTTCAATTATGATTGCATTGATCAAATGAAATTTCTTGATTAGTCTTCATTACACATATGCCATGCCTTATCATCATTTTGAAATCTTAGTGGAAGTTTCGACTAAGCTTGATTATCTAAGACAATCTTCATGATGTGGTTATAGTGAGTTCAAAGTCTTGAGATAAAATCTTCAGAAGTCCTTCTTGAATAGACACTCTAGCTTTATCTTTTATCAAGTGTTTATCTTGCATTTAAACTCTTTCAAAGTGATCAAAGAGTCCTTAAATAAAATCTCTTCTTGGCTAAATAGATGCAGGAGTCCTTGTTCAAGCTGGATTCTTGATTAGCCGAATGCTTGTAGGATTCCTATTACTCATGGTCGAATATTACTTGGATTAGGATTGGCCAAATCTTACATGGATTTGCATGGCATTGCATGGCTTTCACATCCTATATGAAATAAAACCTAAAGATCAAGAATTTATATATTAAATGTATCAAATTCAAGCAAATTTTTAAAATTTTTAAACTAAACAAACTTGTAAAACACCATCAGTTTTATTGCTATTAATCAGTTGTTAGATTAAAAAACTTTTACAAAATTTTAGTATTTGAAACTTTGATATTAGAAAGGCTTTTTAAATTACTCCAACATTTTGGTAGAAATTTAAGAATATTTCATCACCTAGAAATTTATATAGAAATTGCAATAGCAACTTTCTAGTAATTCCATCATTCGAAGATTCAAAACGTAGTTTTATTTTTAAAAATTTTAGAAAAAATTGATATTTCAACTTTTTCCTAATTGTTCAAAAAAATTATCAAGGAAAATTTAATATTTCAACTTCTTCCTTGAATTTTCAAAAATTTAAAGATAATTTGATATTTAAACTTTTTCCTTAACATCTTCAAAAAGGTGTCTTAAGAAAATTTTGATATTTCTAATTTTTCTTTAAATTAAAAAAAAAACTAATTTTTTGGTAGATTAAAAAACTTACTCCAATATTGTGGTAGAAATTCAAGAATATTTCATTACCTAAAAATTTACATAGAAATTGCAATTACAACTTTGTAGTAATTTAATTATTGGAAAATTCAAAACTTAGTTTTATTTTTCAAAAGTTTTGGAAATTTTGATATTTCTACTTTTTCCTAATATTTCAAAATTTTATCTTAAGGAAAAAATAGATATTTCAACTTTTTCCTTAATTTTTCAAAAACTTATCTTAAGCAAAATTTGATATTTTAACTTTTCAAAAACTTTTCATAAGAAAAAAAATTAATATTTCAACTTTTTCCTTAACATTTAAAAAAAAAATGATATTTCAACTTTTTTATTAATTTTTAAAAAACTTATTTTTAATGGAACAAATGATATTTCAAGTTTTTCCTTTTCATTTATCAAAAACTTATCTTCAAGAAATTTTGATATTTTAACTATTTCCTTAAATTTTTTTAAAAAATTATTTTTTAAAAAAATTAATATTTTAATTTTTTCCCTAACATTTAAAAAAAAACATATTTTAAGGAGAAATTCATATTTTAACTTTTTCCTTAAATTTATTTTTTAAATCATTTTAAATTTTTATTTATTTTTAAATGATAAAATAGCATTTAACTACCCCAAATAAATAAACAAAAGTAAGCAAATAAAAAGTTACCAAAAATTTAAAAAAAAAAGTGAATGTATGGTCAACGACTCAATCTGGCTAAGTTCGGCTCAGCCATTGCAAGTTGACTCAAATCCGTTATTTGGTGACTCAACTGTGACGCAAAATCTGCTTGGGTTACTTTTGCAACGTCTCAGGATCCGGGGTTGGGTGACCTAAAAGTCAAACAAATAAAGAATGAGAAAAATGGAGGCTAAAAATATTTTCGATGAAAATAAAAACAAAGAGTCGCCACCAATTTTTTTAAGGTGTGATTGACCACCCAAAAATTTTATAATTTTAATAAAACATTTAAAATGGGTTTAAAAGTTTTATGAAAGCAACAATTTTACAATGTGCGAAATCAAAGTTGGGTCCAAGAGTTAGTTATCCTTTAATTTTGGTACCAAATATTATCTTTAAATTTTGGTAAAAATGTTCTTATTTTTCTTAATATTTAAATTAATTCCTTGCTTCTTTTTTTTTTCAAAAAACAAAAACAAATCAAAATTTAAAAACAAAACCCTCTTTTTTTTTTTTTTTTTTTTTTTGTTTTTGGTTTTGTATTAAGATAAAAATTCCTTAAATATCGAAACACCTCTTTCACTCTCCTATATTTAGGTAGAACTTTAAAAATATTTTTAATTTAAGGGTTTTCAAATTGTCCCACTAAAATTAAGATAACATCTCGCATAAATAATAATCATCGAACCCCTTGTAAGTAGGCCAAATCTTGATGACTATATTTAATTGAGATGTTATCTTATTTAAAAATATTTTTTCTTTTAAAATCTCATTTTGAAAAACCTATGCATGATATTCATGAACATAATATTTGGTGAATGCATGATATGAATGAAAAGGTATGAATGCATGACAATTTATGAATGCATGTAATAATGTAAAATGAAATGAAAGACATGATTGTTTTGAGGGTTGGTTTGGCTTTGGCAGGTGGTTTAGGGTTTGGAATGTGATTTAGGGTTTGAAAGGTGGTTTAGGGTTTGAAAGTTGGTTTAGGGTTTAGGTTTTAGGTTTAGGGTTTCAAATTTGGGGTTTAGAGTTTCAAATTTGGGGTTTCATGAGAATTTGTGATTTAGGTTTAAGGTTTAGGATTTAAGGTTTGAAAGGTAGTTTAAGGTTTACGTTTTAGGTTTAGGGTTTCAAATTTGGGGTTTAGAGTTTCAAATTTAAGGTTTCATAGGAATTTGGGATTTAGCCTTAGGGTTTAGAGTTTAAAGTTTAATATTTAGGGTTTCAGGTTTCAAATTTTGGGTTTCATGGAATTATGCATGTGATAATTTCAAATTACAAAAATACCATTAATGATGCATGTGACAGAAGCATGACAAGAGAATAAACTAATTACTAACCTAGGTATTTACAAAACTATATTACAAACAAGTTGTGCATAAGAAAACAAGGAGAAAATGGATCAAACACAATAATTTTTCAAACTTTTAAAAGATGTTCCACCATTTTTTTTGTTCTTTTTTTTTATGCAAAGAAACTAAAATCACCATAAAATCTTCTAATCTAATATTTTTATGTAAGGAAATTTTGAACAAACACATAGAAAACTCACTCATGTTGGCATTTTATTATCAATGGAATTTCATTAAACAAGTAGTGAACTACCTAAAGAAAAATATTAGAAATATAAAAACTAACCAAACACATCACACAAACTACTAACATAATTAACAATCATGCAAATAACAAGTAGTACAACATCAAATCATCCAAATTCAGCATTCAAGGTAAGAAACATGTTCAAAATAGCCTAAAAGAGGTTTGGCCATGGAGGATCACAAGCTTGGCCAAACCTCCAAATGGGCATTCATGGTGGATTTGTTTTCTTTTATCTCTTTTGTCTCAAATCAAACTATATACTAGTTGACCAAAATTTTAGAACAAATTTAAAGCTAAGAACACAAGCAATTATGAATTTTTTCCAAAAATAAAAAAATAAAAGAAAACAATATGAAAATCATATGAAAATGCAATAAAAACGCTGCAATATACAATATAGGAAATTAGAAATTAAACCTCCAAGAAAGCTCTCCAAATTTTTTTTATTTTTTCTTATTTTCTCCGTTAGTTTTTTTTTTTTATGATTTTTCTAGTTACCTCTCCAACCCCAATGTTAACGACTCTTCCTCTTAAGAAGAAAAAAAATTTCTCAGGCCAAATGAACCATAACACTTGGATTTGAAACTCATCTAACGGTTAAAAATTCTTCCTTATATTATTTGCATGGAACCATCTTTCACCATTGGATCCAACTTTTCAAAATCATCCTAAGGTTGAGAATGCTTATTGCCAAAGATTAAATTTTTATTGCTGTTGGAACCATATGAAAAGATCATTTTATCCCTTGTTGGAAAGTTTTCGATTTCTAGGCCATTTTTTTGAAAATCAATGTTCCTCTATTCATTTATGGGATTTTAAAGCACCAAAAATCATGAAATATTATAAAATTAAAATCCTTAAATTTTCTTGAAAATCCAACTTCGGGAAAGTTAAATTATGAACTTACCCCTAAGGGGTATTTTGATAATTTGACACCTTTTGATGTACTGTTGTAGTTTTAAATGTATAAAAAATAATCAACTATTATAAAAAGAATCTGAAAAGTTTCACAAAAAATCAACCTTGAAAAAGTCAAATTATAAGAACACTTATAAAAGGTATTTTAGTGATTTTATACCTTTTGAGGCATAACCAAGATTTTTAATATTTCAAAAATTATTAAATAATATAAAATCATGATCTAGAACTTTTCGTGAAATTTTGACCTCGAAAAGGTCAAATTATAAAAATACCCCTAAAAAGTATTTTGTAATTTCGCACCTCTCAATGTGTGATATGGGTTTTTAATGCATCAAAAATTATTAAAAGATATTCAATTAGGATCTTGAAGTTTTCATGAAAATCTGACTTCATAGAGGTTAAATCACGAAAATACTCCTAAGGGTAATTTGGTAATTTTATACTTTTCAAAATGCAATCAAACTTTTTAATGCTTAAAAATCATAAATTTCAATTTAAAACCATATTGATTCCAATTTGATTGTAAATTTTGAAAGTTAACCCAAGTTTGACTTTGTTGATTAGGTATGACTATAATTGACCTTGGGACATTTTGGTTCAAATTGGTCCAAATTTTAATTTTAAGAACTTGTCAAAATCGAAGAAGTGTTGGATTTGAACCAGGTTGGATTTTAAGGGCTTCACAAATAGTGAGAAATTGACCAAACAAAATTAGATGTCTATAACAGCCCCTCTTTGCATATTTTTAAGAATCGAAAATAATGCACAGACTAAAAACATTGATTTTGTCCAAGACCAAAGGCTAAGAGGTTTTTGTTTGTACATGTTATAGGGGTTTTTTACCTTGTCTTTTTTTGTTTTTTTTTTTTTTTTTTGCCTAGTTGTCAAATATTTTAAAAATTGAAATTATGCATAGAAGACTTTGAAATAGCACTTGGAGGATTTTGAAATTGTGCTTGAAAGACTTTGGGAATGTGCCCGGAGGATTTTAAGAATATGTCTAAAGAATCTTGAAATTGTGCTCAGAGAACTTTGAAATTATGTCCAGAAGACTTTGAAGTTGTGTTCAGAGGACTTTGAAATTATTTAAAAACTAAGGTTTTACTCAGAGGCCTTAGGAAATCCGTCAAAAATTTAAAATTTGGCCAGAGGCCTTTGAAAATTTTCAAAAATTTAAAATATTTTTTAAAGGTCTTGCAAATCATTCAAAATTTAAAATTTTGCTCGGAGGTTTTTGGAAATCATTTTAAAATTTTGAAATTTAGCCCAAAAGTCTTTGAAAATCTTTCAAAAATTTAAAATGTTACCCAACAATCTTGGAAATCATTAAAAAATTTAAAATTTTGCCTAGAGCTCTTGTAAATCATCCAAAAATTTAGATTTTTACCTAAAGGTCTTGAAGATTATTCAAAGATTTAAGATTTTGCCTTTAGGTCTTTTGAAATCATTTAAAAATCTGAAGTTTTGCTTAAAGATCTTAGAAAATCATTTTAAATTTTGAGGTTTTTCTTGGAGGTCTTGAAAATTCTTTAAAAATTTAAGATTTTACTCGATGGTCTTTGGAAATCATTAAAAAATCTAAGATTTTGGTGGAGGTCTTAAAAGTCATGTACTTATTCTCTTAATCTTAATCTCTTTTAGGGGGCGTTTGGTTAGGGAGAATCTTAGATTTTCTCATGGAATATTGCTATTGGGTATTCAAATTCTCATATTTGGTTAGAGGTATTAGATTCCTAGGGGTAATCTCTAATTCTCAATAGTACCTAAAGTACAAGAATCAAAAACCCACATCTCCTTATGGTTTTTTAAGATTCTGGAGGGAAAGTTATTTTTGTCCCACATTTGACCTGAATAAAAAATGTTTGATATCTTTTTTACCCTTTTGAAAATCAAGGTATGATCGGTTTTTCTTTTTTTTTTTTTTTTGCAAACGTCAAATATTGCATTTGTTAGAAACAAATGCAGTAATTATTTTAATTTTTTTTTAATTTGTAAAATTAACGTAGAAAATAAACCCTCTCAATTACTGCATGATTATAAAAAATAATACAGTATTTGATTGTGGTTACTTAAAAATACAATTATTTTTTAACATATTCAATTACTACATTTTAATAAAAATTAATGCATTATTTGATTGTAATAGTTTAAAAAATACAATTGTTTCAATTACTGCATTTATATGTATATTAATGCTTTATTTTATTTATGTTTTAAAACTACAATCGTTTTTTTTAGGCACTCATTTACTACATTTCAAAAAAATTAATGTAAGATTTGATTTTATTTGTTATAAATATCAATTTTTTGTTTTTAAGGACTTTATTACTTCATTATAACCAAAAATAATGCAGTATTGGATTGTATTTTTTTTCAATTGTTTTGTATAACTTACCGCAAACTACATTATAAAAAAATTAATGCAGTATTTGATTAAATTTTTATTTTAAATTTTTACTTTTTTAAAGAACCCAATTACTATGTTTGCATGGAAGTAAACGCAATAATTGACAAGTCTTGGTACTTTGTAGTATTTGTTCTCCTTTATTGCATTTCCTTCATTACAAATGCATTAATTGAGCTTTCTCTCTAAAAAACCAAGCTTCTACCATGACAAACGTTCATATATGTCTAATCAAATAAAAGCCCATTTTTTTGAATCAATTACTATGTTATTAACATAAGAAACAATATTGTGTCTTTGACTTTGTTGAATAACAAAGACACCTAATTTTTATCAGACAACATTAAAAGATCTCTAGCATATCAAAAGATCTCTAGCATAAACTTCTCTGTTTCAACCAACATCAGTTACAAACTTTGATTTCATCTTCATCTTGTTCTGTTTATCTTCTATTTATCAACAAATTGTGTGTTTACTTATCCTAACTACATCCTAATCTGCTTTTCAATATTTTTTCTATTGAAATATGTACTTGTTTTATTTGTTTACATCTTGTTTAGATTTTGGTTTTAAACCTTGATCCATATATGTTTTGTTGTTACAAATTTTTCTTTTTTTTATAATTATTTTTTGAATATATTTTAGTTTTCATGTATGAAATGCACATGTTTGCTTTCGATACATGTTTTCAACATTAACCAAAATGTTTGATCTACATAGTTATGACTCCTTTATCACTCAGATAAAAGATACAATTAGTAATAGTGCTTATTTTACACTTGAACCAACTGAGAACTATGTTAGACCTACTAATTATTGTCACGATGAGAAGCTTTGCAATGAATCATAACAAAAGATGTAGAATATCTTATGCTAGTTGCCTTTATGATAGGTTACAGATTATAGAATTGAACTTAAATGTAATGATTTTTTAGAGTGACAAACAATGTGTAAATAATTGTAGAATAGATAGGAGAGCTTTTGCAAAATTATATCATTTGCTTCAATCACATGGAAGATTACAAGCATCTATAAAATATGTTAATAAAAGAAATGGTTAGTGGCTTCCTCCACATTATTGTCAATCATATAAAAAATAAGGTATAAAGTGTCAAGTTGCCAGATACAGAGAGATAATTAGTAAGTAATTTCATGCTATATTGAATTCTATTTTGAGACTCCATTTCCTGTTATTAAAAAACTTGAACTGATACTAGAGATTGCAATAGATAATAGATGAAAATTGTTCAAAAGTTGTTTAGGTACCTTAGATGAAATATACATAAAAGTAAATGTAGACTTAGGTGATAGGCCTAGATTTAGACAAGGAAAAATGAAATTGCAACAAATGTGTTTAGTGTTTGCACACTAAAAATGTAATTCATATATGTTCTACCTGGCTAGGAAGATTTTGCAGCAAATGACAATATGCTAAGAGATGTCATTACACGTGGAAATGATTTAAGAATCCCATAGCGTATGTGGTTGAAATTTTTGGTTTTAGTGTTGTATGAAACGCATTTTTTTTATTAATGTTTTAACACTAGAATAGGTTATTACTATTTATGTGATGTCAGATATACAAATTGGGAAGGTTTTTTTACTTCTTATAGAGGTAAAAGTTACCACTTAAATGATTGGAGGCCAGGAAACCAACCGATTACACCCTAGGAATAATTTAATATAAAACACTCTCAAGCACGAAATTGTACCAAAAGATGCTTTGGTATATTAAAAGCTAGATAACTAATTTTAAAGGAAAAGTCATTTTACCCAATAAAAATACAATGTCGAATAATTTTTACTTGTCGGCTTTTTCATAATTTTATTAGGTCTAAGATGACAATCGACCCAATTTAAGTTGATGTTGTTGAAGAAAGTAGTAAGCAACCTAATGAATATGAACATCAAGATTTAATTAGACATGGTGAGCCATGTGATGCTTGAACTTAGTTTAGAGACAATTTGGCAAATGAGATATTTAGCAATTGGTTGCAATCCCAGGGCTAAGGACATTATATTTTTTTTCTTTATCTTGTATTGGTTTTATTTATGTTTGTACAATATAGTATAGTGTACAATGTGTTTTTCCTTTTTCTTAATAAAAACTTTGCTTAATATATAGTTGATGTGTGTATGATGTTGTTGACTATTATTTGCATTAATATTTGTTTAGTTGCTGGTGTCATTTGATTTACGTCATTCATTAATTATATGTTCATCTTATTTGGTTTTATCAATTGATATGCAATTTTCTTGCTTGGATGTCTAACCATACGATTAGGATAGCAAATATGTTTTCATCTAGTGTCACTTCTACGCAACCTTAAAAAAATACATTAAGAAAACAAACACAAAGCTTATCAAAAGAAAACCATTCATGGACAAAAGAGAAGGATACATATCTTGTCTAATGCCTACATTATTTGACAGATAATCCTAGATGAAAAGTTGATAATGGAACATTCAAAATGAGGCATCTAAAACATATTGAAAAATATTAAAGTCAATAATTCTCCAATCCAACCCTAAAATCACTCCACATATCAAGTCAAGGGTAAAGCTACTAAAAAGATAGTGTCATGCTATTTGTGATATGCGACAAGCTAGTGGATTTGGCTAGAATGATGTGCACAAATGTATCACTATTGAAATGTCAGCTTTTGATAATTAGGTTCGGGTAAGTAGTTTACAATATCGTATAAGTTACTTTAATGTTGATTTATATGGAAAATATTTTATATGTATTTATTTTAACTTTTATGTAGAGTCACTCACATGCTAAAGGATTAAGGAACAAACATTTTCCTCATTTTGATGATTTTGTGACTATATTTTAAATTGATAGAGCAACTAGTTAGAGAACCGAAACAACAGCTGATGTAGTTGAATCATTAAATGCTAGTGTAAATGGTGGTTTAGGGGCTAACTTTAGCTCTCCAGAGATTACGCCTTATAATGCACGTGAAAGAGAGAGAATAGGGGAAAATGAAGAAATAGGTTCAATTGCTCTAACAAATTGTTCCATGACTAGAATGTATTCAATCAAAAAATATTCTAGGAGCGATGACAAAATATTTGACTCGCTTTAAGCTATTGAAAATATAGGCCATGCATATTGTGAAACTACAAATGAAATTAAGGGCATTCCATTTTTCTGCAAGAAGGAAGTCGAGAGTAGTGATAGAATAATGTCATTTTTCAATGAAATAATGAAAATTGATGGTTTATTGACTGATGAAATTCTCTCTGTTGGTGAGTATATAGCGAAAGATACCAATAAAGTGGATTTCTTTTTTGCACTTTCAGATGCATTTAGAAATGATTACATACAAAAGTAGTTAAATGAATATAATACCTATTGCCTATCCTTTGACACTTTTCCTTCAAACATATGTAGGTTATTTGCAATCGTTACAACATTCATATATTACATTTTGTAAAGTTACATTTTTTAAATTTATGTATATGATTTACAGCTTCAATTTGGATTTGGATATGACATCGAATATTGATTGAGTTATGTAACGACATGGTTGATATGTTTGATACGACAATTTTGATATTTGTATTTGTATAACAAATTTGGATTTGTTTAATTGATAAATTTATATTTGTATGTAACAAATTGCTATAATGTGCAACGATATTTTGGTTATATACATGAATGGCATCACTTATAATAAAAAGTAAAATAGTATTTGATTATATTTTTTTAAAATGTCAATTGTTTTGTAGAAGGCTCCCAATTACTATGTTATAATAAGAATACACAGTAATTGATTAAATTTTGTTTTGAAATTTCAATTTCTTTATAAAAAATTCAATTATTGTGTTATAATAAAAAACAATGCAATATTTATAGTATTTTTTGTAAAATGCCAATTGTTTTTTTATAAGACTCTCAATTACTACATTATAATAAGAAGTAATGTAGTAATTTATCAAAAATTGTTTAAAATTTTAATTTATTTTTATAAAGAACTAAATTACTCCATTATAATAAAATGTAACACAGTATTTAATTGTGTCTTTTTAAAATGTCAATTGTTTTGTATGAAGCTCCCAATTACTACGTTAAGTTACAATTCCAAATTTGTTATGTAACAACTCTTGTTAAGTTACAATTTTTAAACTTACATACATTGAAGTAAACATATTGTGTAATTGATGAAAAGAAATTTAGAATTGTGTAATCGATAAAATTATATAACAAATTTGGAATTGTTAGTTATATAACAAATTTGGAATTGTGTAATAAATTTATATTTATATAACAAATTTGAAATTATGTAATTGATAAAATTTATACTTGTACATAACAAATTGCTATTATGTACAATGAATTTTGGATTCTATACATAAATGGCATCACTTTTAACTAGCAATCCTTAGTGGTCACTATGCAAATGTCGATACGTACTCACACCATTCTTGATGAATGTCATTAATTTTATCTTGCATGAATGTTGCCTTTTTAACCCACTATGAAAAAGAAAAAGAATAAATTGTCGTCGATTAATTTGCATTTCATATATATAGAAAATGTAAATAGGTATCATGTTTTATGTTTATGCTAACCTTATCTGGTATTCTTATAAAATCATTAACAATAATCTCTTTCATGAAACGGATGACAAAAAATCCACATTCGATCATTCCTATTTAAATAGGAACCTGTAAAGAAATTATTGATTAGTCAAATTGCTGATTTTAAACAAATAAAAAATAATATATTTTACACTTATCGGAACTTTAACCCAATTTATTTTTTTGTGTTTCTCAGTGGCAACTAATCACCTGAAACAACACAAAGAAAATTGTAAACATATAATACACTTATAAAAAAAAGTAAACTAGTCCATTATAACAAATATGCATACTTTTTGATTAAATTGACAAAATCAGTTTTAGGCTTTGACCCTACTTTTCCTAAATTGAGAAAGTGAACTGTAAATATTGCTAACTCAATCACAACTAATTGCCAATGACCCTACAAATCATAGTTAAATAAAAAAATGTTAGACTATAATGCGAGTAACAAATATAAAATCCTTATATGAAACATAATCAGGTATTTAACATAGTAATTAACTTACGTTGGATTATAAGGCGCTAGAAAGTATTAGGACTATTTTTTAAGTCCTTGACCAATAAATGAGCATGAACATTTACATTTCTAACATCATAATTGATATGATTTGGGTCAATGAATCTGTATGCATTATTCATTTGTCTTTCTTTCACACTATTATAAAGAAGGCTACACGATGAAAACAATATTTAATTATCGTACCTTTATACACATATATTATAATATATTCATATTTTATATTTAAATAAAAATATAAGTTAACATCATGTATACAACAATTTCAGAAGCAAATATCTCTTTCATCTCACAAAATCTGAGAATCTTCTCTTGTCCAATATATGATCTCAAGGGTTAGTCAAATAGTCCATCCTCTAAATCAATAAAAATGATCGTGCCTCCTACTAAATGCTGAGGTGCATAATTGGATAGCGTAAGTATATTAAATTCTGCAAATGAAATGAGCAAAGGTTGAAAAACACTTAAAAAAAAGAAATTTAAAGTTTCAAACAATTAAACATAAATATCTTTAAAAAATTAGCAAAAATCATAAAATTATCAAGAATGATGATTACTAAAGAAAAGGTTTGCTCAAATGTTTGTTCCATGAATTCATTTCTTCAAATGTTGGTAAAAGACTAACCTAGGATCATATTAGTTCAAATTAATGCCAAGTGTGACTTCAAGGAAGCAATTCGTTGCTGTTGCACATCAAGTTGCTGCTGTTATTGCTTTATTATGGATATAAATTCTTTCATCTTGGAGGTGTGAGGTTTAGGTTAAGTTTTGAAATATTCTCGTGCAAAAACACAATGCATAACCCTTTAACATAATTAGGTCAATCCTTTGAACTGAAAGTTAAGGTAAAAACATTTTCACCTTCACCAATGGATATTTCACTGGCTTTAGCTTTTAAAGTAATGTTATCATAAAACACAAAATGCAGACGTCAATAAATACTATATATTTAGATGCAGAAATGGTGAAATAGCAATCGGGATATAAAAATGAAATGAGCATACCATGTTCTTAGCCATTTGTTTAATTGCTTCTTTCCCATGGGTTCTAAATTTTGACATATGAGCTTTTTTTCAAATATCCCATCTTGGTACTTCGTTGTCAGAGTTAGATGTTTCTTGAACCAATTGATTGTTACTTTTAGTATAGCTTGCAAGTGCACAGATCAAGTAATAAATAAAAATATTCCAGTATCATCTCGTTAAAGATTATAGATTGTAATGTTGGGTTGCTCTTTAAGTACCAAAATCGAAAGCCTAAAATCTTACATCTAAACAATTGAAAATTTAGGGTTGATTGTAGAATAAAGAAAAATAAAATAAAAGCAATGTGTAGACTTAGATCTCACATAACCAACTATCACTTGACAAACTAGAAACAAGAGCCAAAATAAGATCTTAAAAGAAATAAGAATTAAAGACTTGAAAACAAGAGAGAGTGTTTATAGAATTGCTTGTAGATGAAGATTGCATGAAAATAACTTGTAGAATATAAAAGAAAGTGGTAGTCAAATCTTGTAAAAAGTGAAAGAGTGCTTAAATCAAACTTGTAAATAAAAAATAATGCTTGTCAAACTTAAGAAAGGAAAATAAAATTTGAAATGCAAAAGAGATATTGAAAAAAAATACTTCTTTGATTGAAAAAGAATTGTAAAGAATAAGAGCTTTGTTATTGGCAAATATGTCATCTAAGCCAATAACTAAACTAAAAAAATAAAAAAACTAAAAACTAAAAACAAAAAGAGAGAAGGGCAATGAGGAATAGGAATATGGAATAGGGTGAATAGCCTCCTTATTTATAGTGGAGGGTTCGACCAAAGTGGTAAAGATTACAAGATGTATTTTCAATTTCAAATTCTAATGGATGAGTGCTTATCATAATCTTCATGGAGGTTGGTCGAATGTTGTCTTTTTAAGCTTGAGTTACCTTGGCTAAATGCGACTTTGGAGATGCAATCTTGGCCTATTAATCAATGCTTGATAAATTTTGATGAATTTTCCCCTTTTAGATTCGGCTAAGGCTTGGAATTTCAAGAATAATTTTATTTTTCTTCAATTATCTTGATAGTTATCTTACAAATTCTTTCCTTTAGCAAGACTCTTTATTAGATGAGCTAAAAAGCCTATCATAAGCAAAACCATTCTTGGCCTAATGTACCTAGCCTTTATTATGGTGAAAATTGTATGAAGGCTCTTTTAGAGTCTTGGCCGAATATAATAATGCTTGTAGAATTCATGCTTTTGCAAGTTACTTCCTTTTTCCATGCCTAAATGTATAAAGCCCTTATACTACACAATTGCTTCATAGCTAAGCAAAATAGTCATGCTTGGATCAAATTTCTCTTTGGCCAAACATGATGGAGTCCAAGTGAACTTGGATTTGCATGCATTCCTTCTTGGAATGAAGGTGGTCAAATACATCATAGGAAAGTCCATGTGCAATTGAAACTCTATAAATGTGGATTAAGGTGGTTTGGCTATGAGTTCCAAGATTAGGCCAAAATTGCTCCTTATATGCTTATATGCATGGCTTGTATGAAAATGATATCTATGAGCTTGAAAACCTAAAATTATGAAAATAACATGAAAAGCACCAAAAATCATCCAAAATTTAAAATTTAGCTCCATTTTTTACATATAAAAACACTATATATTAGGTGCTACCACCAGTATTAAAATATAAGTAGCCAATTTAATTATAATAGAAAACCAAGAATATAATAAATGGTAAAAAAATACTTACAAGCTCATACTTGATATTTACATATCCCTTTTTCGATGTTTGATGGTGATAAAATTTTTAGGCCCATATTTACTTTTGGACTTCTTTTATTTTTTGAAAAAAAATAAAAAATTCAATAACAACATAATAAAGATCTCACCAAAAATAATGTATTATAAAAATAAAAGAAGACTGATATGCATATGCTAAATTCATTTGATAGAAGAGCTAATACAATATTCATCCACTCTTCATCATTGATAACATCTAAATATGGTGATGAGAAATAAGTCAACAATTCAGTATTGTCAGCAAATTGTAGAATATATTTTGTTGTCAATATGCTTTTAAAGTCTATGAATTTCAATTCAGTAGATTGCAAAACAAATTTTTTATACTAAGATAAGATGTTAAAGCATTCTTAAAAGATTAAATACAAGTATGTCAATAATGACCATACTTGCATTCAATAAACAATACACATTCAAATCAAAAAGTTTGTAATTTAATATTATAACTTAGCACAACTAAATCTCATATATGCTCCTTTGAATAATCTATAACCTTCCTCTAACTTTGGTAGTAAATGGATATTGTTTATCGAATGAAATCTCTAATATTACTAGCCATCTTTGCTACACCATCTAGCACAGGTTACCCATCTGTATTAAAGTCAACATGCATTTTATTTTCAGCCTTTAACTAACATACCACATCCCCTAACTTTTCCTTTTTTTTTACGAGAATGTGTCAACATGTTCGAGAGAGAATGACATATGTTCTTCAAAAGTCATAATATCAACAAATCTATATAAAAGTTAAATTAAAATTACATTAACATATCACCAAGCAAATTACTTACAAGAATAGCTTAAAACTTATACATGTGATATTCATAATATCAATAAAATATTATGTATATCATTATACAAGTATCCACATGCTTTAAATCATTCTTAAGATATGTAATTGGTATTTATTTTTATAATAATAAATTACAACATATAAATATATAAATTCTCTCCAAAGACCTTTTAGTTTGTTGGCTCATTGTCACATGACAAAATGATAAAAATATATATAATAGATTGTAACTAAAAAGGAAAAAAAAAAAACTATTCCTTGGATGAAACTAAAATGATATATGTAAATGTCTAAATTTGAATACGTTGAAATATAACTCATGTAATTAGATTTTGACACATTATCAAAAAACTAAAATTCTTTTTCCTTTGGACTTAGTGTTATTGTCATGATTTGACCACAATGAAAGGCGTAATATAACTTATATGTTGAAAGAGACTTTACCTTTACACATTATTCAATTAACATCATGAAAAAGTAAAAAAGATTGTACAATCTTTATGAGAATTAGTTTTAAAAAAAAAAAAGAATAGCTCATTTTTACCTTAATCGATGAGACATGATGATTATGATGGTGACGGTGGTAAGGGCGACTAGGATGTGGTAAGGGCAGCTATGATGATGGTTAATGTGGCTTAGGGATTTTTAGATGGGTTTTAGGGTAAAAATGGCTTAGATAAGGTGAAACAAAAGTGGGTAGGGTTTGTTTTGTTTTTTTACTAAATAAACAGTTCGATTACTACATTTATATGCTAACAAATGCAGTAATTGGTAATTATAATTTTTCAAATTATCAAATGCTACAATAATATATTTGTAAAGCAATAAATGGTCAATATATATACATTTTAAACAATCAAATATTGCATTACTTTAGTGTATAACACAATAATTGATTAATTATATCTAATATAATGTATGTTATTTTTCTCATACATTGTATCATATTTGATTCATACTTTTATTGAATTTGATTTTGAATTGATTAATGTATCTTATACATTTTATTTGATTCATAATTGATCAATGTATCTCATACATTTTATTTAATTTGTGATACATTTTATTTGATTCAAAATTTTATTATATTTATGATACATTGCATCTAATACATGTTATTTAATTTGTCAATATTTGAATAATCAAATATTTTTCAATTGAAAAAAATTTTATCAAGTACAACGTATATAATCAATTAAACACAATAATTGATAAACATTTTTTGTCTAAGGGACAAATCAAATATTGCATTAATTTATTACAAAATGCTATAATTGATGATTTGTTACAATTTTAAATCCATCAATTACTACATTGAATTGGTTATAAACACAATTATAGATGGATTTCTTTTCAAACAATCAAAAACTTCTTTCATAACGCATGAATTTATATTGTCATTTTAAAAAAAAAAAATCAAATACTGTGTTGCATTGGTGTTTAACGCAATATTTGATAAATGTAATTGTTTGTTTACCATCAATTATTGTGTTGCATTATTTTATAATATAGTAATTGATTAATATAATTATTTTTTATATTTAGTCAATTACTGCATTCCTTTCTTTAAAAACACAAATAATTTATCATTGATACTGCATTATTTGATACTTATTTTATTAAAAATAAATGTTTTCGTTATGTAAGGAAAGACATTATAATAAAAATATAAGATTAAGTAATCTCACATTCTTATCAACCAAACACAAGAATTTAAAAACAAGATGTCATGAAAAATCACACTTTCTTATGGATCATATTTTCTACTAAAATTTAAGCTTTCACGAACCAAACGAATTTTTTTTTAAACCTATCATTTTAGCACAAGTACCATTTTACCCTTTTAATATTATAAAATTATTATTTCATCTTTTAATTAAAATTAAAATATAAATACTAAAAAATCAAAATATTGCAAATTAAAAAAATAAAAAAATCTGCAAATCAAATCCAAAAAAATCCAAATCTACAAAAGAAAAAAAAAATCCTACCACCTACCCAAAAAGTAAAAAAGCAAAGGAAAACAATAAAGAAAAAAGATCATCCTCATCAAACAAAAAAAAAATCAAATCTATAAATCAGATATAGAAAAAACCAGATTTGCACAAAAAAAAACTTGCGACCAATGCAAAAATTATGAAAAAACAACATCATATTTCATTAAGAGGAAGCTACACAAAGCATAGAAAAAAAAATGAAAAAATCAATAAAGGGTTTTGATTTAAGGCTTCGGTAGAAGGTTTCAAAGGCATTTAATTTGGTGATGAGGAGGTAGGGTTTAGAGAAAGAACATACTAAGAGTTGAGGCATTTTGAATGGAAAAGATGAATTTTTTTAGGGAAGGAAGACAATGGATTTTAGGTCAAGATTTAAGACAATTTATTGGGTTTTTGGAAAAACTAGTTGGAAAAGTGAAATGAAAAGTAAAAGAGAAAAATTTCTGTGACTTTTGGTAAGAAATCAATGACGAGGAATGACAACCTATGGTAGAAGGCATGGCAGTGCCTACAAAAACTATCAGAATCTAAGTTTATAATGAATTTTGGTTGATTGGTTAGAAAAAAAGCTTTTAGTATTAGAGAAAGAGAGGGAATATTAGAGAGAGAGAGAGAGGAAAAGGTGGAAAATGAAAAAAAAAATGAATTATTCATAAAGGTGCAAAATGCACCATTTAAGAAGTGAAAAATTTTTAACCTCAGCATAATGGGGCTACACACTAATATAATTTAAAATTGAAATATAATATATATATATATATATTAAATTGATATGTATATAATATATATATTATATTACAACATACATCAATATTTGATAAGACTGTCACATGAATGCTTATGTGGATATTTTCTTTAAGTGACATATAAGATAATTCTTTTAAAAACAAAGTAAAATAGCTTATTTTAGTTACAAATCTTAAATTTATTCAAATATAAAAAATTATTCAAATAACAATTATAAATTAAATCAATCTATAGATTTTTTTTAAAAAAAATTAAAAATTAAAAATATGAATTTATCTTCATAATGAATAATTTTATTTATTTAAAAAATCTTGCCCTAATCATTTATTTCATATTAAATTCTAATATAAATTTTAAATATAAAAAGTTTGTTTTAGTTGATTTAGATTTCACTAGCTAGATAGATATATCTCTTTTTTAAATTTAAAAATCTCAATAATGATAGTTATACCTTCATAGATCTCATATTTATTTTCTATACTTTCATATTTATTTATTTCTTTTCATTTTTCATTCATCCATTACTTTTCTTTATATTCTTTATGTGATTGTGAATTAGGTTAAAAAGGAAGTATATTAAGGATCTAAGTGACGAAGCAAAAAAAAATATATATATATATATATTTTTTTTTTTCTTTTCATGAAAGTTCATCAAAGTGCTTATTTATATAAACCTATATTCTTAGGTACAATTTTTTTTAATACAAACATGTTAAGATAGATAAAAAGTGCAAGCTTTTTTATTCTTTTGTGTTGAAATTTTTTATTAAGAGAATGGTATATTTCTTGTATATATTTATGCCTAATTTATGATTTTTTATAAGTTAAAGAAAATATTTGCTATATATATGAAATTGTCTTTCTTAAATGAATAACAAATTACTTCAAATTTGTATTTTTTTCACTGAATAATTTAAAGTTTCTTATATTATTTTTTTAGTGCGTAGAACTTCTCATATATACTGTTCTACTTTTGTGGGGATACCTTTTTTTTTTGTCTTTAATGTTGTTTTCCATACAATTCAGACACTATGATTTAATATATATTTTACATTTTATACTATTTAGATTATTACATTTTAATATTTATTATTTTCAAATAAATTAGTTCATATATAAGAAATAATTTTTAATTAAAATGAAAGAGTAATATGCTAACACAAAAACACAACTGCTAAAGTATGCCACTTAGATGTTTATGTATATCATTTATATTTTTGACATAGGATAACAATTTAATTTTAACTTTCTATGAAATATCTTATTTAATTAATTATTTGATTTTTAAAATATTTGAAAATTTAAAAATTAGGCTTATTTAAATCTTTCAAACTATGTTATTATAATTTAAATCAGATAAAATTTCTCATAACTTACGATTTTAAAATATTTTTTTAAATTTCAATTTAGATAAAAGCATGATCAAAGTTTTAAATCTTATACACCATACATATAATTTATAATTAAAGTATTTTTAAAAATATTGCATTTAACTATAACTTAAAATAGTTGGTTTAGTGAAAATATACATTACTGTTTTCTTTTAAATAGGTAAATTTTAATTTTTGTGAAAATATTTGAAACAATGCATTAAATATGAAATTTTTTAACACCATGATGTCAAATAGTATCAATATTTATTTTTTTAGTATTTTAATAGATCAAAATATTATTTTAAGTTATGTTATGTTAATAACTTTTTTTATTATTAAATTACAAGAAGAGATCAATTTACAAATTTACATCAATATAGGTGTTGTACCTTTTGTTGACTCTTTGATTAAAATAACTAAAATTAAAAATATTTTTTTAATCCAAATCAGTTATAAATTTTATTTTAATCTAAGAATACAAAACATATAATTATAAGTAGATCTTTTAAATTACGCTTTTTTACAATCCTTTAAACTTATGTATTAATGCATTGTTCTTGACACATCACTAGTGATGGATTCAAGATTTTTAATTAGAGGGGGCCAAAAATAAAATAAAATCTGTAATTATTTTTTTATTTAATGTATAATATGTTATTATGTTATCAAAAGTTATCAAAAACATATGTGAGATGTTATATTTCATATATCTACCTATAAACAATACACATAAAAATTCAATTATTAAAAAAATATAACTATTAAAAATGAAAGAAACTCAAATTCTTTTATTTAAAATTGTGCAAAAAAATCATTTTAGTCGAAGTTTCATAAAATTTTTTTTTTAATGTATAGAACAAGATTATCTTCATAAAACTCTTCTCATATTTATTACGAAATTTTGTTTTAATAAGTTTTATCATTAAAAAATATTTTTTAAGTAATAAAAATCAAAAGAGGTACAAAAGATCAATCAATATAAAACAAAAAAAAAAAAAAAACGCTTTAACTTAATCTTTCTTCACATGTTAATCTAAAATAATAAACAAAACTTGAACTTTATTAATTAATTAATTATTTTAAATTTTAAGTAATATTTTGTACAATAATATTTATTTAAGGACTAAGACATAAATGAAGTGAAATTATAATATTTTTATAATACTATAATAATAAAATAAATGTTTAACCAGTTTTTTTAACCTTATCTAATGCAAAAATTTAAATTAATAACATATATAAAATAATTTAAAGAAAACTAAAATCAAAGAATTTATTTTATTATATAAAACAATAAAGCTATTTACTTTGTAGTTTTTAAAAGAGGATTAAACTATTAAATATTAATACATTTTGCAAATTGATTAGGATTTAAGATTTGAATTTTTTTTTATTTTAAAATTTAAAGTTTTTTAATCACAAAAAATTTTTTTTTTTGAGGGGCCATCTTTATCTATTTGAGGAATCTTGTAGATTAAAAACATATCTAAATACAAGATTTCAATAATATTGAGAGGTCATGGCCCCCTCTGGCTTGTATGTAGCAAAGCCAATGCACATCACCATCAACTATTTGCTTTTATATATATATATATATATATATATATTATAAAGAAATTAAGTTAATGAATACTGTTTATAAAATTGAAATAAAAATAATGTTTTTTTCTTATATGAACATGAAAATGGATTTTTTTTTATATTTTTTATAATTTTTATGAATATTGTTCTCAAAATCTATTTAAAAATATGATACAAGTTACAATATGTTCTGAAATTAAAAAAGTTTTAATGTGATTTCACACCTGATTCCATCACTCAATTCATATAAAACATTGACATAGAATTAATTTAATTTGAAAGTCTCAAATAAATTTATTTTTAGTTTGTATAAAACGCAACAATTTTATTTGATTTTACACATCTAAAATCATTTTTTTTTTTATAGAGGCGTGATCTTTAACAACACAAAAAAAAAAAAAAAAACAAACATAGCTAATTTTTTTAGCAAATATGTAAGTTGCAAATAGAATATGAAAAGCAAAAAATTTGGAGATTAATTTATATAATAATTATCAATTCATGTATATTATTTGAACAATTAATTTATAATTTATTTTATATAAATTTGCAAGCGCATAAATATTATTTCGGATAAAAGATGAAAATTAAAGAAATTTAGTTTTACATAATAAAAACTTATTCATTTTTATCATTTTTTTTCTAAAATATATTGTTTAATATATATATATATATTTAGAATTTTGTTACTCTTTAGTTTTTTTTTTAAAAATTTAAAATTTTGTAACATCTTAGTTGGATATATAAATTATGAAAATTTAAATACAATTTGAAAAAGAATACTAATTTTTGTATATTTATACATGTTAAAAAAAAAAACAAAATTACTCATTGCATCATATGGTCGTTAAATATAAAACTTGATTTATACCCCTGGTTAATTTTTATGTGTGAAAACCAATATAGTTGGGTTTTGGTGTTGAAAAGGAGGCTGAAAAAGCCATTTAAGCAATTGTGAATGGCTTTATGCCGGTCCCTTTTCCTTTATTCCCCTCCCCATCGTGCCCTTCTTTTCGTCCATTCCAAGCCCATTTGTTCTTATTCTTCTAAATTTCCCATCCATCGGAAGCCTCAAACTCCATTCTCCTGCACTTGCCGTTCATCATCCTCCATGGAAGCTCCTCCTCAAGGTTACAGGAGAAATGTAGGCATTTGTCTCATCAATTCCTCCAGAAAGGTCTTTTATTACCTTCAGTTTTTCCTCTCAATTGGTTTTATATTATATAATGAATTTATTCATCTGACATTTTTCCTTTGTTTTTGTTCCATTCTGTAGATTTTTTCTGCATCGAGACTAGATATTGCCATCGCTTGGCAAATGCCACAGGTTCCTTGATTTTGTTTCTTTATAATTGTTTATCTTTCTGACATGATTTCCAGTTAACAGAACTGGCTTTGATTTCGTCCATGAGAGCAGTTTTGTTAATTTATTAATAAAAAAAAATCGTTTGGACGCAAAGGAGGCATTGTCAACACTCCTCTATTTCCCTTTAAAAGCTCAAGTTTCTAATCCTCCATTTCGGTAGGAAAGAAAGGGAAAAGTCACTTTCTTTCAATGGATTCCTAGGGAGAATTTATTAGATTGTGATAAAGCTTATTTAGTTTACATTTCCTGTATTCAAAATGAATACTAAGCTCTCTCTCATCTTAGCTTTGTCTCATTGTCTATCTCATAATCATTCAAATCTTTTTTAATTAGCTCCTTTTCCTTCGCCATCAATTTTTATCCTTTTGAATAACATTCTCGGCTGCCTCCAGTCTGGAGCTCCACTAATTTACAAGTTGTTTCTTTTGAATAACAGAGCTATATCATGCAGTTATCTACAGTTTGAAACTTCTATTGCAATAGGAGCTGTTTTACGAATATAAAATTTTACTCAAATTTGCATTACATGAGATTTAGTGATGCACAGGGTGGGATTGATGACAGTGAAGATCCAAAAGTTGCGGCCCTCAGAGAATTAAAGGAAGAAACAGGTGTTAGCTCAGCTGAAATTCTTGCAGAGGTTTCTCATAAGACATCCTTTATTTTTTTTCTTCTCAAGAATTGCATTGATATTTTCTTTTATCCTGCTGGTGTTACTAGTGGAAGAGGCTACTGAACACATGCTACGGTGTGGGGGTGGGGACAAGTGCCTCTAGATTGCATTTTCTTCTAGGAAAGAATTAGGAATTTGAGAACATAAATCCGAATGTTTTAATTAATTTGATCTTCCACGTACTGGTCCTTTGCACACCCGCATCCCTATGTGGGTGAGATAAATGAATAATTTTACCACAGATAAATGTTAAAAGAATTTATAATTTTCTGAAAAATATTAAAGATAGGACTCAATGTACCTGTTCTTAGATTGGAGAAAAATAGGCTTAAATGTGACTTTAAAAAGATGTGGATCCAAACCAATATACCTATAGTAGTGTATGTTCTTTTATTATATGTTTACTTATTTACGGAAATTGACTTTTGATACCAAACAAAATCGGAAGTCTTTTATATATTACTATAGATTGAATGTCGTATATTTCTAACAGCTTATTGGGGTGAGCTTGGATTTTGTAGACTAGATACTTCAATATTGTGCCCTATTCTATTAATTTGACTGTCTGATATGGGGAGTGATTTTGTTTACCATTATTCTTTATCCACATGTTTTTAACAGTTGCTTCTGAACTAATAAGCTTTGAAACCTAAATGTCTATGTGGGCCTTTTCTCTAGTGCATCAATGATAATGAATGTTTGCTCCTGGAATTGATGTTTGAAAACGCATTTCAAATTGAAAAAATGAGAAAACTTCTGTGTATGCATACTCCAAAGGTCATATGATCATCTTGACAGTTAATCAGCTATATGATGGGTTAGTAATGCTGGATTTTCTGACACCCAAATTTTGACAAGCTGTCTTTCTAAATGCTAATTGGTTTGGAATGGAATGGAATGGGGTAAGGCTTTTTGCTCTAAGAGCTAATTGTTTATAATGAAATAGTGCAAAGATATTTCAAACATCAAATATGGATTATTTGTTTTCTTATATTTAAGTTATTGACCCGTTGGGTTATGTCAGTGCTCCTATCATCATTCTATTTTCTTATTTTTACATTACACTTGTTCTTTGGAACCCAATGATGCTAGGCTAAGGTGTGACTTAACTGGTGATAGTAAAACCGTAAAGTACAGCTACAAAAAAAGGGGGTGGGTATGAATTGTTTGATAGGCAGGATTAGGGGTGTAAATGATACATTAGTACTCGTAAGCTACTTGGGTTTGATTTGAAGAAAACTCGAATTCGGTTCGATTATTATCGAGTTGAGCTCGAGCTCGAGTAGCTCGACTTATCGATCGAGCCGAATTCGAGTATTCTTATATCCGACTCGAGTAGCTCACGAGCCTAATCGAGTTTTTATATTTAAATATATTTTTATTATTTTAATTAATAAAATATTTCGAGTCCGAGTTCGAGTTCGAGTTCGAGCATGAATAATCGAACTCTTGTCGAGTATACGAATCGAGCTTATTTTTACATATTAATCGAGCTTAATCGAGCGAGCTCGAGTAGCTCGAATTTGATCACGAATCGAGCTCGAGCTTGAAAAATAAAACTCGACCGAGCTCAAGCCGAGTATCGAGCCCGAGCCGAGTATCGAGCTCCGAGTTATGAGTCGAACTCGAGCTTTTCACTATTCGGCTCGACTCGGCTCGATTACACTCTAGGCAGGATAGCCTACAATCAACCTTTTTTTGGATAGATTCACATTCACTTAGACCGTGATTCAATGGAGAAAAGTTTAGCTGGAGCTCTCTACCTAGGAAACAAATGCTGATAATTCTTGTATTATACTTGTAACAGACTGAAATAATTGGTATTTATTTCTTTTCTTATATATAGAGATTCAGCTGCAATTGAAAGTTCTATATTTATATATAAAGTTAAAAGAAAATTGAGGGTTTACGTGCTTTTGTTAGTAGTAGTACAGGAACAGCGAGAAAATGTTTTAGTGGTATCTAAGTTAGTGGTTTTCTCCGTTGTGTTACACATGTACAAGGAAGTCCAACTCTGACATGTTTATATTTAAATTATAAATTGGCGGCTACTAGGTTCATGAGTTTTACTATAGTGATCCAAATATAATCCTTTGCATATGTTGTTGAGATTTACTTTCTCCATTTCATTCTAATTCTGCTCTTTTCTGATTCATGTCTTACCTGGAATGTGTCCATTTATTGGTTCTGTTATGGAGGTACCTTATTGGCTGACATGCAACTTCCCACCAGAAGTTAGGGAAAAATTGAAACATCAATGGGGTTCAGACTGGAAAGGTCAAGCTCAAAAGTGGTGAGTGCTTGGATCAGCCTTAAAGTAAGTAGTTTGCGCCATATATATGGGATGCAAAGACAAAAATTGAAGTTGGTTGAGTTAGGTTGGTAGAGATTGAGGCAACAAATGATACATGGTATAGTTTCTCAACTATGCATCAATAAACCCCAATTATACACACACACAGAGACATGCATCTGTTGCTCTGTCTGTCTTAAACAGCCATCACACAACTCAACTTTTGATCATTGAACTTAGAACCGTCATTTGATTTTCCTTTGAATTGGATTTGGTAGATGGTAGAAGCAATATGTGAGTCTTTTGTCTGTCTTACATAGCCATTGTACAGCTCAACTTTTGATCAGTGAACTTAGACCATTCATTTCATTTGGACGTGAATTGGATTTTGGTAGGGAGCAGAAGCAAGTTCCTACTCAACAGCTTTCAAAGTTTATTCTGCAATGTTAATATGCGCATTGGTTCCAAAAGTGACATGTCCAACTATTGTTTTTGGGTTATAATTGTAAAGGTCCCAGTTTGTTTTGATTTTCCATGCTACGTGAACTTCTCTTTAAATTTACTACTACAAACAGGTTTCTCCTTAAATTCACTGGGAAGGAGGAAGAAATCAATCTTCTAGGGGATGGGACTGAGAAACCCGAGTTTGGTGAATGGTCATGGATGACACCAGAGCAAATAGTTGAGCTCGTGGGTACTCCTCACTCTTATCATTTTGCATCAATTAAAGGCAGATTAGCTTTGTCTCTGTTGTCTATTTAACAGTTTGTGTTCATTTCTCATTTTGTGCAGGCTGTGGATTTCAAGAAAGATGTATACAAAGAAGTTTTGGAAGTTTTCGCTCCCTACCTTCAATAATGTTTTTCCTGTCAAACTGCAAATAGAATAAGTTGGATAGACAGTTCTAATGTGCATGATTAGTACAGTTTGTTGGTAGAAGGGCCTTGATTGTTACATTCTAAAATAAATGCTCGTATGTATTTTTGGAGTGGCTGCTTTGGAATTCTTCATTCACGTTCAACTTGTTTCGTTTCCAAGCCATACGATTACTCACTTCCCATATCCTCTTTCTCTTACCAGTGTTCGGAAATTCGAAGTTAAAAGAAGTAATGAATAAATAGATCTTTGAGAGCACGCAGAAGAATACTTTCTTTTGTTAGTTAATAACATCTATGGTTCCTAAATTTTGATTCAATTTTTAATTTTTAAAAAATTTTAATTGAATTCTCAATTATCTAAAGTTTTTAAATTTTGATCTTTTCATTTATGAAACCATTTAAATTGAATAAATGTTAGCAGATATTATGTAGATGGTTTTAATTGACATCTCACGTAACATATAGAAAGACCAAAAAAAAAAAATTTTGCTCAAAAATTAGAGACTAAGTATGTTATTGTCTCGAAATTTTTATATTTGGGATATATTTTATATAATATTAAATTTTAACACAGTATTTTTATATTTTTAGTGTAATATAACTTATTGGTCAAATTTTTTGTTTTTAATAGAAAATAAATTTTCAAAAATTAAAATTAAGTTAAAAATTTAAAATCATTTTTCAGAATAATCTATATCATTTTAAAAACAAAAAAAAATCTATTTTCTATTACAATATTATTTTATTAATAAATCATAGTAGAAAATATTTTTTACCGAAAAAATTGATTTTTTTATTAAAAATATTAATATCTTCTCATATTTTCTTTTTTAAATTTATTTTATAAAGAAGAAAAAAGGAAAAAGAAGAAAAATAAAAATAGTTAAAGAAAATTATTGATTTTATATATTTCAAAAATATTAAATTTAAAATAGTTTTTTATTTTTAATTATGATATGATTTATCAGTTAAATAATATTTTTAATCGAAAATAAGTTTTAAATTTAAAACTAAGTTAAAAAAATTAAAATCCCTTTTAAAAAATTAATTGAAAATTTATATCGATTTAAAAAATTAAATAAAAACTCATACCGTTTTAAAATATTTAGTAAAAATTACCATATCATTTTTAAAAATAAATTTATTAATCTAATTTAAAAATCTAATTTCTCTCAAAAAATTTATTTTGAATCTATTTTTTTATTAAAAATTTTATATTTATACAAAATAAAAATATTATTTGTAATAACCCAATTTATTACCTTATCTGATCGGTGTTGATAAGAACCATTCTAATTGTCTTTTTTTTTTTTTTTTTCAATTTTTTAAAAATATAAAATTTAAATAAAGAATATATTCAAAATAATTTTTTTCAATAGAAAAAAGGTATGAATAGATTAATAATTTGATTTTTTAAAATGATATAAAAAATTTTAACTTAATATTTAAAATTATATGAAGCTTTTTATTTAATTTTTAAATCGACATAAAAATTTTTAGTTAATTATTAAAAATAATATGAAATTTTTTAAAAGAATTTAAAATTTTTAACTTAATTTTAATATTTTATAATCTGTTTTTTTATTAAAACAAAAAATCTATCTAATAAATTATATTAAAATAAAAATAAAAATATATTATTTTAAATTTAATATTTTGTAAAATAAATTTGAAATATTAAAAAATTTAGGATAATAGTATCCTTGATTTTTAAATTTTGAATAAAATTTAATTTTGATTCTTCCATCTATTACGTGAGATGTCAATAGACGTCATTTCCATTACGTTAGCTTACATTTATCATAAATTTAAACAGTTTCATAGATAAAAAAAATCAAGTTTGGACAATTTTGAGCAGTTGAGATTTAATTAAAATTTTTTAATAATTAAAAGTCGTGGAATCCTGAAAGTTGAACAAATCCAGACGGAGTAATTTTTTTGGAGAAAAATTAAAATAATAATTTTTTTAAAATTTTATTATTTTATTTAATAAATTTTTAAATTTTAATTTACATCTAAATAAATTATTAATTTTTAATTGTATTCAAATAAATTTTTAATTTTTAATTTATATCTACATAAACTCTTAATATAAATTAATTTTTATTTTAAAAAAATATTTATATTTACACAAATTAAAGATAATTACTTATTTGGATATAATAAAAATACACAAATTTATTTATATAAATTAAATAGTTTACGAACTTTTCAATTATAATAAAAAATTACATTTGCAGGGCTTTGTTAATTATAACGATTTCTTTGGTATGAAATATCTCATCAGTAGATTATTTATTAATCTGTTTATTCAGTATTTTTTTGTATTTTTAATTGTTCACTTAACAAATTAAATCATTTTGTTAATTTCCATTAGCAACATAATAAGATATATCGTAAACTAAATTTATAAAAAAAAGTTGAGAATTAAACAATTGGTATATTTGGTGAAAAAAAAAAGAAGCAATTGACAACTTTTTAGAACTTGTATTTGTTCTTTGGGCTTGAAGAAGGGAAAAAAATCCTGACCGAATGGTTCATTAGAAGCCCAACTCATTTAGTTTCCCTCCCTTTATAAATGTTTGTTATTATGCCAAACGACGTAGTATTAGGCTATCCAAAGTCTAAAACCCTCCCCAAACCCTCTCATTGTCGCCTTGTTATTCTCTGGCTGACTCTACCGCTGCTCACCCCTCTCCTCAATTTTTGTAGTTGCCACCATTGGCCTTCTGCTGCCGGCGTCTTAGTATTGGTCAATCTTAAAAAACCCTAAAACGACATAGGCAACTGCTTTTATAGATATATCCCTTGCCGTTTCTCTCTTTGTAGAATAGAATAGAGTATTATTATCTGACTGCGCTCCCAAGAAAACAAATTTTCAGCGTTTGGAGGCGATATCTCAGGTTTTACTCTCTCCAATTCTCTCCATTTCCAGTTGATTTTATTTTTTTGAAAATTTGGGGTTTAATTTTGCCTATTTTAACAAGAATTTACTATAGTAAATATTTTGGTAGGAAGCTTTTTTGAAACATTTTAATTATGTTTTATTGAAATCATTTTCGATTTATTTGGTGATTTTCTATAAAACCAGAGGAAAGGATATTACGACTATACTAGTACTTGTTTTGATGTCTGCTTAATTGTTATTGATTAGTTAAGAAGAATCCGCCATGGCCATGGATAGCGGCGCCGATGAGCAGTCGCACAAGGCTCACCGCTCTCGCCAATCGGGCGCCTCCGCTAGAAAGAAAGCCAAAGCCAAAAATAAGAATCAAAACTCCGACCCGAGGCAACAAAACCCTAAGGTTCCGTTGCTTTTCCTTTTTACTTTCTATTAGATTGCTGTTCTCCTTTACCTAACAATTTGAATTTTATTTTTTGTCTAAAATTATTTTTGGTTTAGGCGTTCGCTTTTCGTTCCAATGCAAAAGCGAAGCGATTGCAATCACGTGCGGTGGAGAAAGAACAGCGTAGGCTTCATCTTCCTATTATGGATCATTCCTATGGCGAACCACCTCCCTTTGTTGTCGTGGTACAGGGTCCCCCTCAGGTATATGTCTTACTAATAATATTATATTTTGTTATAATTTGTTTGGAACAAAAGAAAAATAAAAGTGTAAATTATTTTGCATGGAACAGAGGAATATTTGAATTTAATGTCATTTAGATATTGAAAATGGTTTGTCCTTATAAGAACTAGGCAAAAAATGAGGTTGTTCTGTTTGCTTTTCAAACAAGAGTTACCTGTTACATAGAGTGGAAAAGAAAATTAGAAGTACATATAAAGTCCTTTGCTAACACCCTGGAACAAGGAACCCTGGAACAAGGAAATATCTATATATAATTGAAAATAGTTGCAAAAGGAGAAGTGGAGGTGTATAACATTATTTTGGAGTGAAAACTAAATTTTCAAGAGGTCCTAATTTCCTTGTTTGGGCTTTCACATAGACGGGGTTGGTACTGTAGATAAGAGGCTATTTCATTGTTTTGGAAAGAGCTTAGATATTTAGGATAGCATATTTTCATCCTTGACCATGTGTTATAAAGACAGAGTGAAGAAAAATGAGAGATAGAGAGAGAATTTTCTATCAATTTTGATAGTATTTGCAAGAATAACACCTGAATTGTAGATTTTATGATGCTGAATTTGAAATTAATGATATTTTTGGTTATCAAGTAGAGAAATCCTGAAGTTAGAACTGAAATCTAGAAAAGCTTGGAAATTCTTTGTTCCAAATGCCAGTTGATGCCTAGTTGTCAGATGCTTGCAAACTTAGTAATTTTGTGTGTGTGTGTGTGTGTGTGTGTGTGTACAATTAACTCTAGGTGGTATCATCTAGAATTCCTTTTCCCATGATTGTATGGTTAATAATTGTTGAACTTTTTATTGGCTGGCAGGTTGGAAAGTCTCTTCTAATAAAGTCCCTTGTAAAGCATTACACAAAGCATAATTTACCTGAGGTTCGAGGACCAATTACCATTGTATCAGGTTTATGTTTCCCTAAGTTTTAGTAGTTGTTCATATTCATTATCTGGTTTAGAAAAGTAGTGGAGTTGATGGTCCTCATCTGATGTGCAATTGGTGAACACTTTAGGCAAGCAACGGCGTCTGCAGTTTGTTGAGTGTCCAAATGATATCAATGGCATGATTGATTCTGCGAAGTTTGCTGATCTAGCATTGCTTCTCATAGATGGAAGTTATGGCTTTGAAATGGTGAGATACTGAAAATGTTTGATGTGCTTTCCACAGCTTTAATTTTTTGGAATATGATAATCTGCTTTTCTGGAAATTGTTATTCTATAAATCTTCTCTTTTTAAAATCAATTTTGAATCCTCATATGAGAACCATCTCATTAAGCTGTCACATTTACCTAGCTGGTCATTCTTTCCTCTTGCCTTCCCTTTTTCCCATTCTTTTTATTCTGTCATAACCATGGACTTGCTTCCTTTATGATGCTAGCTGCTTTCTATAAGTTCATTTTCCTCTCCAGGCATCTACTAAGCATATCAAGTTTCAATCAATGGGATTTTTTAATATGTTTTAATTTAATTACTTTTTGGTATCTTGTAGGAAACGTTTGAATTCCTTAACATATTGCAAGTTCATGGGTTTCCAAAGGTGATGGGGATTCTCACTCACCTTGATAAGTTTAAGGATGTAAAGAAACTAAAGAAAACAAAACAGCGACTTAAACATCGTTTCTGGACAGAAATATATGATGGAGCTAAGTTGTTTTATTTATCTGGTCTCATTCATGGGAAGTAAGCATCTTATCTAAAACTCTATTTTGACTACACTCACTTTGATAAGTTTATTTTGTGAGATTTACTGTTTCTTCTCCTCCTTATCTAACAGGTATCCAAAGCGGGAAATTCATAATCTTGCAAGATTTATCTCTGTTATGAAGTTCCCTCCTTTATCGTGGAGAACTTCTCATCCTTATATGTTGATTGATCGTTTTGAAGATGTTACTCCTCCCAACAGAGTGCAAATGAATAATAAATGTGATAGAAATGTCACACTTTATGGTTATTTGCGAGGTTGTAATTTGAAAAAAGGAACTAAGGTATGCCTTATGAATCTTTTATAACAATCATCACTATGCTGCTTATTGTTAGGTATTTTTAAAGATTTAAAATCTTTTACCAATGGAGATTCTGCTTAAGGCTTTCACTAAAGGATGATCTATTTTCCCTACAAGAATGGCCTCTTCCATGGCCATTATGCTCAAACTTGATGTTGCACTTGCACCAGCCCTCACCATCTTTTTTTATTTTTTTGGCTAGAATAACCATTTACTTTCTTATTATGTTATTTTTTAATCTTATTGCTCTAAGCCCATTTCTCTTATATATGTTTTGGATAATTTGTTCTAAGCCCATTTCTTTAGTCAATGGTATGAGTTTGAGCTTCCCATGTGCTCATGTTGGTTATTGTTCACTAATTTGTTGTTCTTTTCCTCATTTCTTTCTTCTACTTTATGTGGGTTATATATCATGTTAACTGATTGGGGTGCAAATGATTATTTTCTTTCATTATCTCAACCTCCAAACTGGTATGTTGATTTATTTTATGTGGGTTTTGGGTGAAATCTAAATTCATTTGAATAATTATCCAGACAGTGAGTTCTAATAGTCTTTAATTGTAAAATTGTGCAAAAATTACAAGTATTTAAAAAATTCATTGAAAGTTTCAAATACCCATGCAAGCACACCCTAAATGAAGCTATTAGGATGGGCTTGATTATTGTTTAAACAGTTCTTTGGTAAACATTCTGCATAGCTGGTAATCTAGCTGTTTTACATGTTTTCATTTTATTTGTTCCATTAAGTTGCAATGTTCGCTGTTTGTAGAACATTAATAAATTGATGTAAACTTGGTTTTTTGCTGTTTGGTTGCTTCTGGTAGATCCGTTTTAAGGACATTAAAAGTAACTAGTTGACAACAAATAACTTTTTTTTTTAATTTTTAAAGTGATTTATTGTTGTCTCAATCTATGAGAATATCGTAAGTTTTACTGCACTTAAGTTTCATAAATAATTTGTGATCAGGTCCATATTGCTGGTGTTGGAGATTTTAGCTTAGCTGGTGTTACAGGCCTATCTGATCCTTGTCCTTTACCATCAGCTGCAAAAAAGAAGGGATTGCGTGACAAAGAAAAACTTTTTTATGCCCCTATGTCTGGACTTGGGGATCTTTTGTATGACAAGGATGCGGTCTACATAAACATTAATGACCACTTTGTTCAGTATTCTAAAGTGGATGAAACAGGGGGAACAACACGTAAAGGTTTACATAATCTCTTTCACGTTCTCATAATTTTCTCTGTACTGTTAAAGGTATCTTTAGATAAATCCCTTATCCATTGCTTTCTGTTGTCATAGGGAAGGAACAGGATGTTGGTGAGGCCTTGGTGAAATCACTTCAGAATATAAAGAACCCAATTGATGAGAAATTAGAAAAGAGTAAAATTTCCCTTTTCAGTCAGAATCCTCATAGCTTGTTGGATGCTGAAGGTTGCAAAAGTGATTCTGACAAAGCACCAAAGCGACTTCGTGACATAGAGCCTTTGGAGCAATACCAGTCTGATGGAGAAGACAATACTGCTCAGATTGATGAAGAAAGTGCTGAAAGTGATCTGGATGGTCCAAAGTCTTCAGACCAAGAGGAAGGTGTTCAAGAAGATCCAATGCTGAAAAGTGAAGGTAGGAATTTTGATGAAGAAAATGCTGATGCATCAGAGCGACTGGGTCTAGTTAGAGAACAGGTTGAATTTCAGAATGGTAGGAAAAGGAGAAAGGCAATCTTTGGTGACAGCATTGATCATAATAGTCTCAAGGTAATTAATGTTGATTCTTTTTGCTTGTTTTGAATGAACCATAATTTTGTTCCACAACAGGTGGGTGGAAGAGCCATGAAATCATATCCTTTCCTTTCCTCCAATGTGTTATTAAGGTAGGATTGGTGGGAAAATCCTTCTGTTTGCTTACAGTAGTTTTATTGCAGGGTATAGATGAAGATAATGAAGGTGACGAATATAATGATGATGAAGATGATGGAAGCAATGAAGATAACCAGTCATTTTTAGGTTCAGAGTTTTCAGATGGTGACAATGATGATCTGAAGTCTGATGGTACTGTTATTTATTTGAGAGTAGATGCTTATGCTGGTGGTTGTTTTATTAGCAGCCTCTATCATTGATAGCCATGATGCTTTAAGCTGTGCTTGTTGGAAGTTGTGTTGTATATAAAGCAATATAATGAATTTTGGGTACATAATAGCAAAGGTGTCCAAGGGTAGGCCTATCCACCCAAGTCCATAGGCTCACCCCTTTGGGCCAGACTTGGGCTTAAATTTATAGGTCCGAGCCTGGCTGGGCCCAACATTGTTTTACTGGTAACTAACAAAATTGTTTAATTTTAATTAATTAATATTAAAATATTAATAAAAGAATACTTGTTTATTATCATAAAACTAACACTTTATCTATATGGTGGGCTGTGCCAGGCTCAAGCTTAGCTTTTCAAACGTCTGCTCAATAGGGCCCAGCCCATGGACACCTCTAGATCAGTCTCTGTCAGTTTAATTTCTGAAGTGGTTAATCGTTATGTTAGACCTTTTTCCCCAAGTCCTTTTTTTGGTTTTAAACTCAATTTTAACAATGTCTTAGAAGATGGCATGGGAAACATATCAAAGTGGAGAGCATCATTGGTGGAAAGGGCAACTAAGAAACAGAATATAAATCTCATGCAGCTTGTATATGGGAAACATGCATCAACATCAAATACTTCTGTTAATGAAGTGCAGAGTGATAGCCAGAATGAAGAGAGTGATGATGATGAATTTTTTAAGCCAAAAGGAGAAGGGAAAAAGGTCTGTCCTGGACATAATA
The DNA here is from genome assembly GCF_047325235.1 of Durio zibethinus. NCBI lineage: Eukaryota > Viridiplantae > Streptophyta > Magnoliopsida > Malvales > Malvaceae > Durio > Durio zibethinus. Next base: position 10,065,435 of record NC_143180.1, on the reverse strand, counting down.
TGTGGCATGACTGTTTTTTAAATTCAAATCTTTTGCATGCTACAGATTCTTGAGTGTGTCATCTAATTGATCATCATTTTTGTACATATTTTCTCTTCACTCTTATTATTAATATTGTTTTCTTTTATTGCAGAATTTGAAAGAAGGATTAGATGGTGGGAACATCAACATTGAAGACTGTTCCAAATCCACAAAATCTTTAGAACTTAAGAACTGGAAAGAGGAAGATGTATATGAGAGTGTTCGTGATCGTTTTGTCACAGGTGATTGGTCTAAAGGTGCCCTTAGAAATCAAATGTCAGAAGCTAAAACTGAAGAAGAAGAAGATGATGATGTGAATGGTGACTTTGAAGATTTAGAAACTGGTGAGAAGTATGAGAGCCATCAGAATGATGATTCTAGTAATGGTGCAATCCACAAGGAAGATGATGATGCAATAGAGGAGCGGAGGTTAAAAAAGCTAGCTCTCCGTGCAAAATTTGATGCTCAATATCCTTTTTAGTTAAACTATTTTGAATATAGCCTCTTATATTCTAACTTATTTTATGCCTGCTTGGCTTCCTGTTGACGGTGGTAAATTCTATTGATTCAAGTGGGAAAAGTTTGAATTTGGTCCATTCTCCTGCTGTTGCTGTCCGTATTTTCTCATCTATGCTGGAGATTGGTGCTTCCACTTGTGCACTTCTCCAGACTGCATGATTTTTATTCTTGCATTGTATGAACAGTTTAGTTTTGGTTTCTCTTCCAATAGTATGTATTTTGTGACCTTAACTTTGATTTACTTATGATGGATCTGAATCACCAGAAGAGGAAACTGATATACAACATGGGGGAACATTTCACCGCAGTCAAGCAAATGACAGTGGGTATTATGACAAGGTACACTTTGTGGTGTTTCTTTTGATCAGATATGTAATCTAATATTAGGTTTAAGCTGTAAATCTTTCTTGGTTCTTCCAGTTGAAAGAAGAGATTGAACTCCGGAAACAAATCAATATAGCTGAACTCAATGATCTTGATGAGGCTACCCGATTGGAAATTGAGGGCTTCCGCACTGGGATGTATCTAAGATTGGAAGTTCATGATGTTCCTTTTGAAATGGCTGAGTATTTTGATCCCTGCCATCCCATTTTGGTTGGAGGAATTGGTCTTGGTGAGGAAAATGTTGGATACATGCAGGTTAGAAGATGCTTAAGATTATTAATATTGTGCTATTTAACTGCTGAATAATGTTATTCTCCCCTGTTATATATTAGGCAGTTTTCTAGTTTTCAACTGCCTATAGGTGTCCCCTTTTTATGCTTATGGATTGGAAGATATTTTACTTCATAATCTAGAGTTCTAGCTTTATGTAGGGAAGGTCTTGTATGCCATCTCTCATGTATTAGAGCTCAAGTTGTATGTAACCCATTATTTATTTTCCACAAATGTATTAGATTCATTTGTTTAAGTTGTTTACATTGGGTTTACATGTGAAGGGAGGGTTTTAACTTTCAAGTGGTATTATGCCACATTGATTATGTTTAGAGATTGCAGCGGTCTCATGTTCTAGTTGTCTCTAACCTATTGCCAATTGGTTTTAAATAGGATCTTAATGATTGGTAATCTTTTTGGTCATAGAGTTTAGGACTAAAATATTATTGAGCTAGTAAAACATAGATTTGACTAAAAGGTGGTTTTCAAATCATAGAATTCGACGATACTTAGTCAGGGTATATTTAGTTGATAAATTCTTAGTTCTATAGATTAACAGTTTGGTAGCAAAAGCTACACTGTGTTCTGATTTGCAGAGGTTCTTTTTTGAATTCCAATGGTTTTTTTGTTTCATCTTATTGAAGAAATATATGCCCTAAGAGCTTTTTCCTTTTTCTATTTTTTTCTTCCAGACAAGGCTAAAACGGCACAGATGGCACAAGAAAGTGCTGAAGACTAGAGATCCAATAATTGTTTCAATTGGATGGAGGCGTTATCAGACCACCCCTGTTTATGCCATTGAGGACCAAAATGGAAGGCATCGCATGCTCAAGTATACTCCAGAGCATATGCATTGCCTTGCAATGTTTTGGGGTCCTCTTGCCCCGCCCAAAACTGGAGTGCTTGCTGTTCAAAATTTATCAAACAATCAGGTCACTTTTCTCAATTTTAAGTACTTTTAATATTAAGAGTTTTTTCTTCATAAAAAATATGGTGTAAGTGAGGACGGTGATGAGTGATATGTGGATCCTGATAAACATTTTTTTCTTCTATAGTATTAAGGATTTCATAGCCTTCCTAGATTGAGAAGAGTGTTTGAAGTTATTAACATAATTTGACTTGTAAAAGATGGGAATATGGATCAGAAATTAAAGCTTATATCCCCATTTATTTGGTTTTTTGGTTCTGGCAGATTATTGTACAGATAGCTAAATATTTTTCTTTAACTGAATTACATGTGTCCTCAAAGTCATTTTATTAGAGGTGTGTTCTGTAAAACTAGCAAATGAATTTTTCGACAAGGGTCTTAACATTTTATGCTAGTTGCTGAATTGAAAGTGTTAGAACTGAGCTAGTTGTGTTATTGCATTTTCTGGGAATGATGATATGCATTTCTATTCTTCTTGTGAAACATAAGATTAGATGAGATGGGGAATTTCAAGTCAGTCTTTAATTGATGTTTCCATGACCTAGGAGCTTACATAGGCTGCTTAAATCCTCTGTCTGGTCCATTCTAACCAGACATGAGTCTTCAATACTTGTATAAATGTCTCTGAGCTTTTCTTGTTGGTGCATTATATAAGTATTGAGGATTAAACCAATGAATGTTTGACACATTGTGAGGGACAAATAGTAGGGAAAACAGTGTAGCCAAGAGGCATTATCCATTACATGCACCTGTAGAGACTTTTACTATGCACATAAAGGGGATTTTAGTAGTATTAATTCTAAAACTTGAAAGCCCAAGATAAGAAAAAAGAAAAAGATTGCCTGCCAAACTGAACACTCAGTACATGACCATCAAACTTAACCTTGAATACGCATAGCCAATATTCTTTTAATCTAATGCAATCCTTTAGGGTGCTGCCTTCTATCTGTAGTTTGGTAGTCATTGAATTACTATAGGAATTTTACATGATTAGTCTTCCTAAGAAACATCCTTTCCGATATTCAAATAGTGTTTCAATTTCTTTATTGGTATTATATGACAATCAATCTTTAATCAGCATGGTTCTGGACCTTTACTTGACTACGGTCAAGGGATGACTGGGTAAGGTTGAGTTTTTAGGGCAACTCCAAACCCTTGTTGCTGTTGTGTTCTGTTTTTCTTTGCCTTGGTTCCCTTTAGTATCTTGTAGCGTTCCCTACTCACCAAGTAGCTTCTGTTTGCCATGCCAGGCAGCATTTCGTATCATAGCAACCGCATATGTACTTCAGTTCAACCATGCAGCACGGATAGTGAAAAAAATTAAGTTGGTTGGTTACCCCTGTAAAATATTCAAGAAAACAGCCCTCATCAAAGATATGTTTACTTCAGATCTTGAAGTAGCTCGTTTTGAGGGTGCAGCAATTCGAACTGTCAGTGGGATCCGTGGGCAGGTGAAAAAGGTATGTTTGTTCATATAGAAGTTGAGATCCATACGACCATTTGTATTATGTCATCCTAGATTCTGTCAATTGCATTTACTTTTGAGTAGTTGAACGTCCTTTGCACTGGATTCTTTTAATAAATGAAGAAAGTACAGGGCAGACAATTAAGCCAGCCTTGCATTAGTCTTCTTTGAGAGTGGCTGCTCTAAACATAAGTGGTAAAATTTGGAGAATATCCATCCATAACAATTCTTCCTAGGATCTTGCTTTGGCAAGACCATAGCTAAAAAGCAGGCTTTTTCTGTTTTGTCTTAACACAATCCAAATAAACCCATCTCCTATAAGAAAAAGAAAAAAATGGTGAAAACTGATGGCGTTTCATCTTCTAGGCTGCAAAGGAAGAGATTGGTAATCAACCCAAAAAGAAGGGAGGGCAACCCAGGGAAGGAATTGCAAGGTGCAGCTTTGAGGATCGGATTTTAATGAGTGACATTGTCTTTTTGCGTGCATGGACTCAAGTTGAAGTTCCTCAGTTTTACAATCCATTAACTACCTCATTGCAACCTCGTCAAAAGACCTGGCAAGGGATGAAAACTGTTGCAGAATTGAGGAGAGAACACAATCTTCCTATTCCCGTTAACAAGGATTCTCTCTACAAGGTTTTCTTTTTTATTTAAATTTATTTATTACTATTACTATTATTAAATATGAGGCTGGTGATTAGAGGTGGCTATTGGGAGTTTGGGTTGTTTTAGGTATTGACTTTGTGGTTGGTTTGGGCTTTAAGTCATTTTAGTTTCAGATTACATTGAATTTATGCCATTGACTTTTTAGTCATTAAGGTAGGATTGGGTTTGATTTTGGGGGTCTTTCAGATTCACATATTTTTTGCTAAATTTGCTCTGTATTTATATAGCAGTTCAGTTCTGTGCAAGATTTGGGTGGGCAGTTAGCATTTTGAGTAGACAAACTGTATAGTTTGGTTGGCTTTTGGATGAGTTGGCTGAGTAATTCAAGTTAGACCAGCATTTTCCTACTCTACCGGTTATTATTATGTTGGATGTTATGCCTTTCCTTCACCTCTTGCCACCTCCCAAAAAAAGGCTTATCTTGGTTTTAAATCTGTTTATATTTATTGTTTTTATTTTGTATGTATTTTTGTTACAGCCAATTGAGAGAAAGCCAAGGAAGTTCAATCCTTTCGTGATTCCTAAGGCATTACAGGCAGATCTTCCATTTGAATCAAAGCCCAAGAATATACCTCATCGGGAGCGGCCACTTCTTGAAGACAGAAGAGCTGTTGTTATGGAGCCTCATGAACGAAAAGTTCATGCTCTTGTTCAACACCTTCAATTGATCAGGAATGATAAGGTTCGTGATTCTAGATACTGGCCCAATATCATATTTTTATTTTTACCCCTTTAATTTCAAATAAGTCATTTGCTCAGGGAAATGTAGAGCTAGGTGAATCACTGAGAGGAACAAGTTGATGAGCTGAAGCGTTTGCTTACCTTCTTGATGTAGAGTTAGGCATTTATAAATGATGTTTTTGCTAATGTTGGAAGTTTTTTTATCCTCACAACTGCAAATTTGCAGATGAAGAAGCGAAAGCTCAAGGAGGAGCAAAAAAGGACAGAAGTTGAGGCACAGAGAGCGAAGGATGAGCAGTTGTTAAGAAAGCGCCGGAGAGAAGAAAGGCAAGAGAGATACAGGGAGCAGGACAAACTAAAGAAGAAGATGCGGAGGCTTGCGGAAGCCTGATTGTCATTTTGAAGGAATATTTGATGAACGTTTGGTGAATGAGGTCAATACTATGGACACGAAGTTGATCAACGTTTCTTACATCCAACTTTGGACTTGGTGTTTTTCTTTTGAGTCAAGTGGATGATCATCAATCCATGAAGTGTTACCTCTGTAGTCTGTCAGACCCCCCTTTATACTGATGGTTGATGCAAATTGAACTTTCTGGGTGTATACCTTTCAGATCATTCCTTTGCTGCTAAATATTGTTATTTATTTGGGTAAGTTGGCTTGGCGGGTAGTTGTAGTTGAGTCGCTTATGTTTGTAAGAGGCCAAATATTTCTGATTTAGCTCTGTATTGTCCTAAAGATTTTGATTGGAAGTTCCAAGGCTTGTTTTCTCTCATTTGTTGTTAGTATCATCGGAAACATGGAACATATATACATGTTATATTAATTTAGAAGGTAGAAGGCTCTATTTTTCTTTTATTTTAAATTATATTTTTTTAATCATTTAATTTTAAAAATTGCATCTTAAAAATATATATTAAAAATTAAAAAAAAAATTGATTTTTGAGTCCAGTTTGATTGAAGTTTTTATAAAAAGTGTTATTATTAGAGTAAAGCTGTTTTAAAAATGCTGCAAAGAAAAGTTAAAATAGTGTTTGCAAAATTAGTACCAAAATGCAATAAAAATGTTGAAAACAGTATTCGATAATATTTTTGTATATTTTTAATAAATAAGAAAAATAAATAATCAATTTTATTAAATTAAATCAATAAATATGTATTTTTATGAATTATAATGAAAATAAATAAATTAAATAGAAAAATAAACAAAATAAAAAAAATGTAAAATAATATACTTTTTTATAATGCGTATTATTAAAGAATAAAATGAGAATATAAAAATTTTTATTAAATAATTGTTGTTAAAATTAGTATTTTCATCAATTAAAATTTGTTTTCCACAAATTAAAATTCTTAAAATTCTAAAAGCAGATTATGATTTTTAGGCAAAACTGATTCTTGACTTTCAAATTGAATCAAGGTCGAATGGCTTTTGTTAAGCTATTAAAAAAATTTTTAAATTATTTCAATTTTTTAATAAATCCTTATATTTTTATTTTACACTAATAAGCTTTTTATTCTTTAATTTATATATAAATAAATCATTATTTGTAATGAAAGATTGATTTATATAAAAAGTTTATTTGAGTCCAAATTAAAAATTAAAAATTTTTAGATACAAATTAAAAATTATAAGTTAAGACTTTATTTGGATATAATATTTTAATTATAATTTTTTTATAAAATAATATATAATATAGAACTAAACTTTCTAAATTAATATCAGAGTTAATGTCACAAATGATCTTTAAATTATAATGAAACTTTCAATGTGTTGAATTTAAAAAATCTTTAATATGATTCATAAAATATGAATCTATTTAATAATATGATATTCGAAAAATTGTTTGTCTTTTTCATATTATCATTTTGAGTTAACCACATTAAGATGAATATCATTTAATTAACATATTTATATTTCAAATACCACATTAAAAATTTTTAAAATTTAAATATCACATAAAACATTCCGTTATTATTTAAAAATTGTTTATAATATCAACCCTTAATATCGCAATTTCTTTAGAAGCTTCATTTATGTAGTAGAATTTTTGCACTTATCTACCCGGAAGTTAAGTATACGTTTTTCTTTAAAGTTTTGCATTGAAGATGATTACTCAATTTGGATTTTGGAATTAAGTATGGTGTAGCCTTGCAATGTTGATGAGGCAGAAAATTGTATATTTCAAAATATTAAAGTAAATTCATATAAGTTTTGCATGATATGGCTGCAACAATTTACTTTGATGCGACTAATTGAAGTAACCAAGCAACAAGTTGATACGAATACAATGTTCATCTGAGTGAATAGTCATGAAGGCTCTGAGAAAATATGTCATGTGCTTGCATTTATATTTTGAAAGGCTGTCGGTGTCATGGTGCATTTAAAGCGTTTGGTTTAGCAAATTTAATGATAGATTTTATTCATAAATAAAATTATCAATAAAGCACTACGTACGTCGAGAAATTCCATTTTCTTCTGAATACTCTATATATTGTCTCTCCTTATTGCAGTGGTTTACATACAGAAACCTTATTTTCAGGCCAGACAGGCAAGTCTCCTAATGCACGCTATCTAAATTAAATCTCTCGTTGCCGATTCATTTAATCTTTTTAGCGAAAAAGATGATGAATTATATTCTATCCTTTTTAAGAAAATCACCAATTTTAATGATATCCTATTTCTTTAAAATTCAGGAAAACTATATATAGTACAAAAAATAAAAGCCACATACAAAGAAATAGTTGGAAATTGGTTAAGGATGCTGTTGAGATGAGGTGAACAACAGAAATATGAAGCCAATACTTGCAGGCTGCAGTATCAACATGTGAGCTTGCTTCATTTTGTTAATATAAGTCCTAACCAGAGCCAACCAATGTAATGTGGTTTTGGTCATGGGCAATTGAGATACATGTATACTTTTATCTTTCCTACGTAACATGCTATCTGATACTAAAAATCTCCTTTTTTTGTCATCGGAAACACAACAACTACATCAACTGTAAATTTTCAGTGTGTTTTTGTCTGGCTTCATGACGAGCTACAAAAGATAATTCACTCTTTTGTGAGAGTGAAAGGTTGCGGAATCTCAGTACCTCTCTATAAATTCTAAAGAAAGATCTAACGCAGATACACTTTGAGAAGTGCAAAATTCCAAAAGAAAAGTAAGCTTCTAGTATTTTTAGGATTAGCTAGTATCTATTGTCACATTATTGATCGCTCTATAAAGGAAAAAAATTATAACAAACACTAAAATTGTTCATAATAAAACATCTTGAGCTTTTAATTATAATTCATAATTAAAGAGTATGTAGACTAAAGCATATCCACTTGTCTTATACAAATTTATTTTATCAAAATAAAAAATAAATATTTCTATCCCAACAAAAAAATTTATTCCAATGAATTAAAAATTAATTTAACAAAGATGTTTTTAACATATTTAATGGTTAGAGGAACCAAACACCAATCTTTCAACTACCTCCTTTCTTTTGTGCCATGTAATAAAAATGTTTTTAACATCTTTAATACTAGAAGAGCCAAACACTAATATTTCAACTACCTCCTTTCTTTAATTCATCCCATGTAGCAAAGATGCTTTTAATGTATTTAATTGCGAGAGTAACCAAACGCCAATCTTTCAAATACCTCATTTCTTTTATCTCATATGCATTCAAGTATAGCTCTTACTTTCTTAGGATTATTGATAAAATAAAGGCAAACATTGATAATTAATTTTAAGTTAATTTTATCTCTTTCAAAAGATCTCCAATTCCATTTTTTGAAATTGGATCAACACAAGTGTCAATCTGAAACCAAAGACAAAAACAATATTCTTTATATATATATATATATATATCATTATTAAAGATAATCATCAAATATATTAAAGAACTAATATGTATAAAGAAGCCCACAAATTCAAGTTAAAATTATCCAAATATATAAACAAATAAAAATAATGTCTATAAGAAAATGGACATTTAGCAATGGTCAAAATCATTCCTATATATAATTTATCGTTGTTCACTAATGACTTGTTTCAAAAAAAAAAATTAATGACCAAAAAATATAAATCTCACCAAATTAGGAAATAGATCCTAATGTGATACACATCTTATCAGTACTCCCCCTTAAGTTAAAGAATAGATACTTATCATTCATAGTTTGTCAACAAGAATCTTAAAGCTTGGTTTAGGTAGTCCTTTTGTTAGTATGTCTACTACTGGTTGCTTTGTAAGGCCATAGGTCATATAGATCACTTATAAATTAATCTTCTCTTTGATAAAAAGCCCATCAACCTCCACATGCTTCATTCAATCATGATGTACTAGATTATAAGCAATATTCATATCAATCTTATTATCACAATATAGCTTCATAGGGTATTCAGTTGTCATTTTCAAATTTTTCAATAGTCTTTTTTAGTCAAATAACTTTATAAGTTCCTTGTGTAAGGGCTTTAAATTCAGTTTATGCATTGCTTCAAGTAACCATAGACTATTTTTTGGTCTTTCATGTGACAAGATTAACCCAAATCTTCTTACAATACCCAAAGTTGGATCTTCTATCTTCAATTGAACCTGCCTAGTTCGCGTTAGTAAATACTTCCACATTTCTTTGTCTTATTCTCAAATAACAAACCTTTACTAGGTGTGGTTTTTAAATACCTTAAGATTAGATACACAACTTCAAAATGCTCCTTAAATGAAGAGTGCATGTACTGGCTTACTACATTAACTACAAAGGCTATATTAGATCTTTTATGAGACAAGTAGATTAGCCTTCCAACCAGTTGTTGATACTTCCCCTATCTATTAGAATTCCTCCATTCCTTCCAAACTTCACATTAGGATTTATAAATATATCAGCTAGTTTACAGCTAAGCATATCAATTTCTTTCAAAAGATCAACTATATATTTCTTTTGGAAATAATAATATCATACTTGCTCCTTGTAATTTCTATACTTAAAAAGTATTTTAATTATCCAAAATCCTTAATTTCAAATTCTTTTCCAAAAATCTTCTTTAGATGCATTATTTCTTTAGTGTTATCAACTATCAATATAAAATCATCAAAATAAACGATCAAAATATTCTTTTTCCTAGTTTTTAGTGTTTGAAAAAAAGTATGATCAGTTTACCCTTGGCTAAATCCATGTATCCTTTTTAATTTTGTAAAATGATCAAACCATGCTTTTGATGACTTTTTAAACTATATAGAAATTTTTTCAATTTGCATACCTTACTGTCATTGTTTTCCCCACCAAACCAAAAGGCAAATCCATATAAAGTCCTTCACTTAGTTCCCTATTGAGAAGGGCATTCTTGACATCCATTTGGTGTAATGATTAGTCAAGATTAGTAGTTAGTGAAAGTAATACCTATAATGTTAGTTTTTTAGGTAAGATGGTGATCTAAGAAATGGGTGAATTGGATCTCTTCAAATTACTCTCAAAAATCAATTTTAATATAATTGAATGAAAGATTAAATTCAATATTAAAATATGATGCAAATAACAATAAATTGATAAACTTAAAACAATTATAAATAATAATCAAACACAGGAAATTATAAAGGTTTGATCCTTCTCTACATGACACTTACGTCTTATCTCTACACTTCTTTCTTGGTTATCCATACCAAGGCTTCAATCCACTAAATTAAAGAAAACTCTTACAAGATATAAACCTATCTTGTACTAAATCCTTATCTTTTTATTTAAAGCATAGATAGTTACATCTACCTTTACAAAACCAAGAGGATATCTCACCTCTTACTTACAAAATAGCTCAAATGATTTTGTAAACTAAAATACGCCTCTAAGATTGAGTGTTTGCCTAGTGAAGTACAAAGAAAATGATGAATGAATACAACTATAATTTGAATACAAGGACAAATACAAAGATAATGAATTGTAGCTTTAAAACTCTTGGTTTCTTGAGAGATTTGAATGTATAGTTTGTTAGTGCTTGCTCTTTTGATTCTTCTTACGTCTTGGTGTGTTGGAATGCCTAAGTTATAGAGGAATTGGATTTAAAGCCATTGGGAATTGATTAGAAGTGAAAATGCTTGTTGAAGATTTGAAAAACTAGCCGTTTGGAGTGATTTATGAAGGACTCGATCAATCTTGTAATGGAAGGGATCGATTTTGATAGCTACCCAATCAATCCAATCAAAGACCTAATCGATCCCTTTTGGTAGTTTTTTGACTTGGTGGCTTTTTAGTTAAAAAATCGATCGATCAATTCCCTTGGGGGATCGATTGGTTTTTCCAAACCTCAGACCTAATCAATCTTGTATCTTAAGGGATCAATTCAATCAACCAGGGGATTGATCCTATCAAATAGGGGATCAATCCATTTTTTCCAAAATCACACAAAAATGTTTTTTATCAAGGAAAGAAGTCTATTTTTGATCTAAAATCATTTTTCACTAAATAAAACACTTACAAAAATTTCTTTTTGAGTTCAAATCATTCTTTTAAGTTTTCCAAATTTTAAGGCATAAAAAATCATTTTGATAAACATATACAATAATGATAAAAACATAAGAACATAAAACAATGTACTAACTAATTCTTTTTGCAACAAATATAATCAAGCTTATTTAGTTTAATGTTTTGTCATTTCAAAATAAGGATTAATTCAAGACTAACATATATAATATTCAATTTAGCAACTAGAGCAGAGGTTTTAGTATAGTCTACTCCAAAAGTTTGAGTAAAACCTTTCACAACTAAAAAGGCCTTATGTCTCTCTATTCCATCATTTGAATTATACTATTAATTTTGAACTGACACTTATTTTGAAATTAAAAAAAATATTAGGCTAAATAAACTTAGCCAATATTTTGAAAAAGATGTATTTAGTGTATGTTTTCTAATTATATCGTTTTTGGTATTAAATAAATACTAGTGATATTTGAAATAAAAAATATTTTGTAAAAAAGTTTTGAATTTTGAAAAGATTTATTTAGTACATAATTCTTATGAAATATTATTTTTATACTAAATAAATATTATTTCTTTCAAAATATTATTTGATTTGGTAAGTGTTTTTATAAAGTTTAAAACATTTCTTTATGTTTTGTATTTTTTATATAAAAAACACTCGTTAAAGATTATTTATTTTGGCTTAAATGAAAATCCAATTGTTGTTTTCAAGTGAACTTATTTATTTTAGACTCTAAATTATTTTGATAAAATTGGTTTTGAGAAATGAATTAACTAGAGAAAGTTGTTTTGTAAGAACAAACTTTTCCAACATTGGCTTTGATTTATTTTCTATATTAATTTACAAAGTTTTAGTATTTGAATTATATATGGTTGGAAAGCTATTTGAGTCTACTTTCTAATGGATGAACAAAATTCAAATTGAAATTTTCTAAGAATAGACATTGAATTTTTAGTGGAGTTTATGCAAGTTCTCTAACAACTACACAAGGGGTAATTTTGAAAATTCACTATAATTTTTACAAATTGAATAAGATGTTGAATTTTATATAGATAGAAAGCCCCTTAAATCTAGCTTTTGAATCTTTAAATGGATTATGATGTAGATTTATATAACTCAAGATGTTATAAAATTAGTAAATAGAGTGCAAATAGAATTTAAAGCTGTTGATTGCCAGATTCATTTAGAGCCACTCTAAATGCAAAACCTGCATGACCCATCTCTCCCTATGAAAATGGATCAATCCTTTGGCCTGCAATGTTAAAAATTGGAAAGAAATTCATAAACCAATCAATCTTTCCTAAAGGACTAAAATGATCCCCTCACTCTTGATAGCTTTTAAGAGCTACTTTAAAAAGAGAAAAATGTGCATTTTCATTTCTCAATGTTTTGCAATGTCTCAAAGATTGTTTCTTCTATAAAATGAGTAGTCCAACACACTTGTGGAATAAGAGAACAAGTACTAAAAAGCCTTATCTTCATTTTCTCAAGAATTTAAGAGAATTTAAAAGATTAAAGCTTTAATTCTTCTCATTCATGTATTCAAATTATATTTGTTCTTCGTTTTCCATTTTTTATACTTAAGTAGACAAACACCCAACCTTAGTTAGGTTATTTAATTTGCAAAGACATTTGTATCATTTTGAGATAGAAAGCTTAAAAGGAATATGACATTTTAGTGATTTTATGAGGAATTTGAAAGAAAATCATTATGGGTTTTGTGTGATTATAATTTTAGCCTTGGAATGGCTGGTTGTAAGATTTAAGATATTATGATTGTGCTTGGCTAGGATAGCTATGGGAGAGGATGTATGTGTCTTTGGAGAAAGGTAAACCCCTATAAATTTATCTGTTTGATTTCTTTATACCTATGCCTTTTATTTTCATTATTGTTTATATATATTTTAATTTTTTTTTATTATTGTTAATTTCATTAAATTTCTATCAAAGATTTTATTGTTTTAATTTTGTTTATTCAAATTTATTGAAATTCAACTTTTAAGAAAAAATTTAAGCACAATCTAATTCACCCCACTCTTTGATTGTTATCTACACTTGAACTAACATATACTTAATGTTAAACACTCACTTACATCAAATTGGTGTTTTCCCTATAGTAACTCCATAACATCCCAAGTCTTATTCTTTTTTAATGCTCTCATCTTTTCAAGTATTGTAGCTTTCCATTTTTGAGATTTTAGGGCTTCTTATATATTTGTGGGAAATATTTTCTGTTACGGCACGAAATGTTGTAAACAAACGGCTTTAGGATAGATAATTGGACAATGGCTATTGAGTGCACGATCTTACATCTTTCATGGGTGCTATAGGTATACCTAGATCATTTTCTGAAATATTGATAACTCTATAAAATAGAGTTATTTAAACTTATATTCAGTGCTTAAGTGAGTTAATTTTGCTTTGTTTTTGGTAAATTAAGCTTCTTTTTTACATCTAATGTGCTTAACTTGATGTTTTATAGGAAATAATGAAAGAAATATGGAATCTTGATAAATCTTGAAGAATGTTACAATTTGTTTATCAATCTTGGATGATTATTGATACATTGGAATGAATTTTGGACTATTTTTGTTATGTTCTCAATGATTACTAGAGTTATTAGAAACTTAGAGTGAAAGTGAGAAAATTGTACAAAATTTGCTTATTTGATCTTATGGGAGTTAGAATTATTCAATCTTGATGAGAAATTCAAAAAATTCATGAAAGAATCAAGAAAAGCATAATTGGTTATGATTAAGGTTAGATTTGTAACTTTAAGTTAAATGCAAGCCCATGGTAACTTATGTAGTATGCATGCATGGGATTACTAATGGATGACATGACAGTAAGTCTTTTCTCAATAGCTAAAAGAGATAACTTAAAGGCCTATGTGGCATGATAACTTGGCAATTCTATTCAAATTAAAAAAGTCCAAATAGCCCTTAGTTCTTACATTGACTTGGAATTCCTATTTTTGTTTCGATTTCACTTTTTCCTACTTGGGGTAAGAATGGCATGGATATATATATATATATATATATACTTTTAAAGAGGGGCTAGCAAGCACATGATATAAACTTAGAATTTATTTTTCTCTTTAAAAAGAAACTTATTAAAGGCAAGCTTTAAGAAGTCTTCAAAAAGTAATAAGATCTAGTCCAATTTAAAGAACACTTTCTAGAAGACTTTAATCTTTTGATTTTCAAGAAAGGTTAGCTGAACATATCTCTTCAATTTGTAATGATTTAATTCTTCAAGAACTATTTAGGAAAAATGCCAAGAAAGCCAACCAGCACTTCTACTTATCTATTTAGAGTTTCTTGTATTCTTGATTTTATAAATAGCTAGCATAGTTAGAGGTACAAGTATGGTTAGGGTGACAACCCATCCTATAGCTTTATAAGGTTTACTTTCATTGGTTTCTTGTTCTCTTAAGTTCTTTTTAGTTTAAGTTTTGAAGTGACAAACCAACTGTTGTTCTTTTAAACTTTCTTGCATTGTTTTCTTAGGTTTTCAATTCAATTTAGTTTTTTCCAAGTTAACTTAAATTTCTACAAGTTTAATTTAAGTTTTCAAGTAATTTAAATTCTATTTTGATTTCATTTAAGTTTAAGCTCTTTAATTTCTTGTTCTTATTATTTACTTTAATTTGTTGTTTTAATTTAATTCAAGTTTAGTTCATGTAATTTAAGGTTAATTTAGTTTTACTCAAGTTTGATTTAAGGTTTCTCAGGTTAAATTTAGTTGCACAAGTTATGATTCCTAGTTATTGGATTATATTTAATGTTTATGCATGATTTAAAGTTTAATTTGCTTAAGTTCAATTTTGTTAGTGTGATTTAAATTTATTTACATTGTTTATGATTCAAGCATGTTAGATTAGGTTTAATTTGCCATTCTTAAGGTTTCATGAGTTAAATTAAGTTTGTTAAGTTTAATTTTAATTTCAGTTTAACTTAATTTAGTATCTTTGCATGATAATTCGATTTCTTAAGTTGTTGTATTAGATTTGATTAGTTAAGTAGTTTAATTTAGTTCTTGCATATTAGCTTCAATTTGTTTTAATATAATTAGGGTGTTATAATTTTAGTACTTATTATTAACTCTATTTATAATCCTTGTAGAAATGATCTTAACTTACTACTTGTATGATTTGTGCATTTGCAAATTCTCAATCAAATATCCACTAGTGATGGTGCTATAGGCTTAACTATTTTTTATTTAGAATTTACTTGTGCATCATATTCTTGACTATTTAGTTAGGGCATAAAAATTTGTACTTCTTTAGGTAATAGTTTACATCATGAATAAACACAGACCTCTATTTTTTTTAAGGAGGACTAAGCATAGATGAATCTCTCTCTATTTCCATTTTAGTTTATGTTGGTGACACAATAGGAAACGCTGATGTTACAAGAAATAAAATGAAAAAATTTCAAAGCCTATCTTCATCTAGTGTCTCCCTTGAAGAGTTAAGTTTAGGTAACATGGTTTATTTTTAAAGAATGTTAAATTTAATAAAACAAATGTTTGTTTTGTGGATGGAGAATAGCACTTATACCTTTTTTGAGTTAGAAAGTACTTGATAAATATATATTTTATAGCTCTAGGTTCTAGTTTTCCATGAGATAGATTTTTGTTGTGAACAAAAAATGTGCAATCATAGACTTTTAGGGGTAAAAAAGTAAACAACCAAATAACATGTTCAATGATGTTTTGAAATTAGGAACCTTGACTAGAAAGTCTATTTATTAAGTATGAGGTTGCTAAAGTAGCATCTCCCAAAAACTTAGGAACATTATTAGTAAATATGGTAATGTGAAAAACTTTTAATAAACGATGATTTTTATGTTTTGTGACCTTTATTTTTTGTTAGGTGTTAAAACAAGAACTTTGGTTAAAAATCTCATTTTTTTTTAAATAATCACCAAAAATTTAAATAAAATATTCCATTCCATTCTTTGAGAGAACATTTGGATTTGAGCTTGAAATTATGTTTGAACCATTTTGTGAAATTGTTGAATGATTGTCTTAGACTTGTCTTTTAACAAGTTTGCGTGTGATCATCTACTAAGGCTATGATCCACTTAGTTTTAGCTATGTTATTTCCCCATGAATGTCCCTAAATAACACTGTGGACTAAAGCAAAGGTTTAGAAAATCTATATGGATGACTTTGATAAGGAACATAATTGTGTTTGGTAAGTTGATAAGTTTCACAATGAATGGAATGGATATCTTTATTTTTAAAAAGAGAAAGAAACAAAGTTTTTGATATGGGAAATAGGATGTTCTAATTGTGGACACCCATTTTGTTTGAAAATTTTTTGGAATTGAAACAAGCTTTCTACCATAAATTAGGCCTTAATCGAAAAGCTTTGAACCCAAGAATTAAAAGCTTGAAAATTTTATTTTATTTTTAATTTTTGGTTTTAATTTTAGTCTTAATGTTAATTTTAGTTTTTAATTTTATTTTTTTATTATTTCTAGTCAAAAGTCCAAAAAAAAGTCAAAAAAAAAAAAAAGAAAAAGGAAAGATCAGAAACGAGAAACCATGGATTCATTTTGGGATTCAATGAAACCTAATCACACAAATAGAATTATAGAATTAATTCACATCAAAATAGAATCAAATCACAAAAATTTTGGTTGAATTGATTTAGTTTATAAATCGAAAGGGATTTAATCCTTATAAAGGACACACATGAATAGAAATCAACCACACATAAAGCATATAAGGGGAAAACCTATAAGCAAATTTATAAGCTAGCTTTTTGGATTTTGGGATTTTGATTTTTAAGTCTTGGTTTTAGGAAACAGTTTTGGTTTGGAGGTTTGACTGTGAATTAAAGTTTTTGGTTTGATTTATGGGGTTTGAATGTAATTTTTTTTCTTGGGAAATTTCTAGTGTTGTTTGATTTTTTGGAATCTAGAAATATTTGGGGAAATTTTTTATTTTTTTTGTTTGGGTTGTTTTTTGGGAATTTAGTTTGCGATCTAGGTTTTTTTTTGGCAATTTTTAGATTTCAAATGAATTTTTCAATGAAACTTTAAGTTTACCAATGAGTAAACGGTGGCCAAAAGAATTTCTCAACGATCGATTTCTAGGTTCATCCAATTTTCTAAAAAAGTTTGAATATTTTGGTGATTGATTGAATTTCTTAGAGCTAAATCTGAAAATCTGGGTACTATTTAGAGAGAAGACAGAGAGAAATCAAGTTAGAGAAAGAAACGACCAAAGCATTCTGAACAAAAACCAATTTTTTAGCTTTTATACGTAATAGAAACAACGCCATTTTAAAGAACTCCTAACCCGTGTGTGATTTGGCTGAACCAAGTGTTGACCCGTGCTCCAACCCGACTAAGTTGCAAGTTTTTCCTTTTCTATTTTCTTTTATTTTTGTTTTTCTTTTATTTTTTCTTTATTATTTTCCATTTTTTAGCTATGTTTTCTTTATGATTATTATTATTATTATTATTATTATTATTATTATTATTATTATTATTAATTACATTTAAAAAGATAATGAAAAGAAATTTGGTAGGATTATTTATGAGTTTTTTATTTATATTTTTGCATGATTATTAATTAATTGTATGATTTTATATTAATTTCATGATAATGTATATATTATATTATTGCATGATTATATTATAAACGCATGATATATTATATTATTATATGATATTATTTTGTATGATAATTTTTACTCATTTTAATTGATTTTTTTCTTCAAATTTAAAAAAGGGTTTTCTAAAAAATAAATTTACAATCTTACCAAACTATTGGAAGATTTAAATTCTGAATTAAGTCTTACCAATTTATTGGAAAACTTAATAAATTTTTTTGAAACAAATAATTTTTCAATCCTACCAACATATTGAAGGGTAATCTTTGATAGAAAATCTTACCAACATATTTGAATATATTTATGAAAATAAATTGTTTTCACAAATAATTTTTTTTTACAAAAAAATAAATTAATCAAATGACGGAATCTCTTGACTAGTGGGACACTAGTCTCTATGAATACTTCTAAGATGAGAAAATTATTTTAAAATGCTACCAAAATATTAGAGTAATTTTAAAATTAATTTTCAATAACTAAATTACTTGGTAAACCATAAAGATGTTTTAAGGCTTAGATAGCATGCAATCAAACTAGTACTATCCTTTGAATAGGCACTGTGATGATGCTATAACCTTCCTTATGTGTAAACGTATTGCTGAACCTAATCATGATTTCATAGACTAGAATATATCGTTTTGAAGATACCTAAGTCAAGTTTGGGATTTCTCTTTAAAGTGGGTCAGATTAAGTTGGGTGGCCAATCACACTTAGATTAAAAAGATTGATTGTGACTTTTTAAGTTTATGTCTAGTAATGGGTTTACAAATTTATTTATTATGATAGTTTGATGACTCCACTAGGGACATCAAGAGTTAGGCCAATAAATGATTTCTTTTTATAAAAGCCTAACTTAACAAATTTAATAAATTTTTTCCTTGTTTGTATTTTATTTATTTTTTTTCATATCTATCATTCATTTGTATATGCATAATATGAGCTTTACACTCAAGTTCTATCCTTTGGGAGGGAGTAAAGTATTTAAGCCTTTGTGAGATTTCACGTCACCACATGGGCTAGCGAAATACTCTCATTCAAATTGAACCTTTTTCGTTTGTACCCTATAATGGGTAAGGGTTTGGGTTCCTTACTAATCTATAATGGACAATGATGTAAGGAATAATTTTAAAACCTTTAGATTGTTAAACCTTTGAACCTATCACGTAAGTAAACCCTAAAAGTCCAAACTTAAGTTAGAGCCATGCATTCCTTTATGTTAGAAAATCCTAAATATGAGACATGATGGGACATTTATCTTACTTGTAAATTTATATATTAGTTGCATACTAACTAGAGCTATGCAGAAATTGATTTTGACCTAAAAAGCTATCAAAAATCGATCTATAAGTTAAATCTATTTCAATTTTTTTGATTAAATATATTAAATCGGTTTGGATATTGGTTAAATTTATTTAGTCAGTCAATTTTTGGTTTCAAGATTCATGAACCAAACTAACCCAAAAAATCAATTAAATATTATTAAAATATTTTATATTTTTATTAATATAATTTAATATTTTTTATCTTTTACATTTTATAAAAGATCTTCAATTCTTTATTCCTCACTGACACCAGCTCACCTACCACTCAATCCTAATAGTCACTCACCCTCACCCTTGTAGCCATTTCTTGATCAATCATTGGGCACTGATGGCCAATGCAAGTACGTAACTCACCCAGGCACCCACTCAATCACTTACCCTTGTAGCTATTTCCTAGTCGATCTCGAAGGCACAAGCCTCAATTGACAACCATTGACCACCGCAACCTTTAATCGACTCCTCTAACTTGTCATAACTCTTTATTCGATTGATTTTCTCTTTTCTGCAACACAGCCCTAAATTTAACTCACGGTAAGATCTTTAATCCTTCTTTACCCATTTTTCAGTGCTTGAAATAGTGGGTTGTAATAATTTTAGAACTATCAGCTTTTAAAGGTTCTACTATGGTCTAAAAGGTTTTAAGCCTATCTGCTATGTCACTGTTAAGTTTTCATGGAATGTTTTGGGACCCAATATCATGTCCTAGATTTCTAGTGATTGTTTTTGGACTTTGGATGCCCACCCTATGCCTAGGGCATGGTCTTTTTATCTCTTCAATAGCACAAACCATGACAAATACACTTATTACAATATTTAGAATATAGTGAAAAACTAAAGACATATACTTAAATCTATATTGCATGTTTGTACTTTCTAAATTTGGATTCTCTAACCATAATTTTATCATTAAATCAAACAAACGTCAAGAATACAACTATCTTGCCCATAGTGAATAGTTATGTTCTTGATGTTTGTACTTTATTATTAAAGCAAACAAACATAAAAAACACAATGATAATCATAGATACTTTTGAGATTTTGCTCTAAATGTTTTTACGATTCGCTAGGGGTAAGATATTTTGCTTGCTTATAAGCAATTATTTCATTCAAGAGCTAATTGAATAAAAATTGTAAACTTTGAATTGCTATCTTACTTCATGTTACATTATCTTGTCTTATTATACATGATTGTTTAAAGATGAAAAAAATCTGTTGCATTATCAAGATTTATTCATAAGTGATTAATTGTCAAATTAAGATACAAGTACTCTTCCTTCAAAATTTCAATGTTGCATTTTCATACAAGTTGAATAACACAATATAATGGATAAGGTGGATATAGCAATTTTGGGTCTTTATAGTAGGAAAGGATTTTCTGATGAAAGACAACTCAATTAAGTAAGATATATTCTGTGGATGATAAGAAAATTCTAAATTATGTTTTCCTTTGATTATTTAATTGTCCATTAAAAAGTAAGTTGTTTAAAGTTTTAACTGTGGTTACCAAACATTTTGTTTGATGGAAAACATCAACTTAATAGTTTAGGTGCTTTAACTTTTTGAAGTGGTTGAACCAAAAATGGAATAAAGATGAATGGGATTGGCTAAATTTTGATTTTTATTGTTAGGTTTGAAATTATAGACTTTAGGCTTAAAAATTATTTACAAACTTGAAGGATTTGATTTAACATCAAACTAAAACATTTACAAGTAACTCTTTCTTCTATAAAGTAATTTATGAATTCTGACCATTAAAACTAATCTTGGCTAATTCAAACCATATGTACTATTTTTATCAATTTGAATATTGGAAAGGTTAGTGGTGGGATTAGTTAAGGTTTGATTAATATCTTATCTAGCCAAACCAAATCCTGTTTATTAGGCGAGCTTGGCTTGGTATGGCCGATGGTCATGGTCATGGTCATGGATTCAATGTAAGGCTGAAGAGCCACTGAACCTTATCAATTACAAGGTTAATTACTCACATTTGGCTATCACCACACTAACCATACCATAAATCTTATTTGAAACAAAGGAAAGCCTATACCCTTAAGAGCTTGAGGTGATTGTCAAACAAAAAATGTACTAATACTGGCTCATGTTTAGGGGGTTAGGACCTTCTAGAGCTTGTCTAAGATTAAAAAGAACACTGGCCACTATCCTAAGTTGTCAACTAACCTTCATGTTGGAGACCCAACTTAGTTTTCAACTAGCTGTGGATTCGTGTCACTATCCTTTTAGTCCTATATTTGAGCTCTTCTCTTTTTCATGTGCAAAAAACTTAAGGAGTAATTATAGAGCTTATGTGCCTTAAGTTTTGGAATTGAATAATTTTGTATGGCCATAACCTAACTTTAACATTATTTAAAAATTTTGACCAACAAATGTAGCTCTATGTTGCAAATCATTATTTATTTCAATTTAGATTTGAACCTTAAATATTGAAATTAAAACTTTTATTTGATCTTCACCTCTGTTTTGACCTAATCACCTTTCTAAACAATTCTAATAATGCACTCTCTCACTGCAATCTGGTGCATTTGATCAAGATTTTATTTCAAAATGCTCCACACAAATATTATTGCAACATTATTTGTATAAATATTGCTTGAATTGAAATAACTTGCATATTATAATTGAGTAAACTTAAGAGAGGAAATTGGATAGCCTGACTTACCTTTCTGGAAACAATTTCGATGTTAGTAATGTAAGCTGCAACATTACTCTTTTATGTTTTCCACTGATTTGATCATATGATCATTGAACCATTATATCAATAATTTTCCTATTCAATATTTCATGTTATGAAGTTAGCAAGCTAGCTTACAAAAATATAATTTTTGATAAGGGTGGATATTTGGAATTTGGCTTCTGCAATGCTGTAATATTCATTATGCTGTCATCAAAATTTTTCTTCTAAGATTAACTTTATCCAACTACAAAGATTTTTTTTGTTATTTGATTGGACATTTATTTTATTATTTGGTTGGACATTTATTTTTAGCATGTAATGCATATTTAATTGGACATTTATTTTATTATTATTTTTAGTTTGTAAAATGTGTTTACTCTTGAAACTTACTTACATTTTATTATTTTTTTGTTGAAGATAAGTGATAGAAATACTACATAAATGAATACTCAATTAATCCCTTAAGGTGAATGAGACACACATAGAACAAAAAGTGAAGTTCTGAGCACAAAACTGAAAAGGAAACAACCTAACACATGGTCAAAAGTATGGGATCATTTCACCAAATTTACTAGTGACAATGGTGATCTCAAAGCTAGATGCAATTATTATAATAGAGAATTTTATGCTTACCTTAAAAAAATGGAACCTCTACATTAAAGAATCACATGGGTATTTGTACTGAATTTTTTCGTGCTAGTGTTGATCTTTCCCAAATGGAATTAGTTTTAAGTTCAGAAGGAGATGTATCTTTAGGTACTTGGAAGTTTAATCAAGATGCCATTAGAAGAGGTGTGGTTGAGATGATTATTATATACGAATTGCCCTTTGGATTTGTTGAAGCTAAAAGATTTAGGCATTGCATGTCTATTGCTTGCCTTAGATTTCATATATTGTCACGATGGATTGTTTCTAGAGATTGCTATCAAATTTATGTAGATGAAAAAAATTCCCTAAAGTAAATTTTAAAATTGTCTACTATGAGAGTATCTCTGACCACTGATACATGGACCTTATTGCAAAAAGTTAATTATGTTTCTTACTACTTATTTTGTAGACAATGATTGAAAATTTAACAAAAGGATTTTAAACTTTTGTATCATTTGTAGTCATAAAGGTGAGGCTATTGGTAGGGCAATTAAGAAATGTTTGCATGATTAGGGGATTAATAAAGTTTTCACTATCACAGTTGATAATGTTAGTTCTAATGATGTTGCAATCTCATACTTAAGGAAAAAATTTAATAATGCAAGAACTAGTATTGTAGGGGCAAATATCTTTATTTGAGATGCATGGCTCATATTCTTAACCTTATTGTGAGTGATGGGTTGAAAAAATTGACTAATTTAGTTGCTCATGTTAAAGAGACAGTTAGATATGTAAGACAATCACCCTCTAAGTTAGCCAAGTTTAAAGAGTGTGTTGTCAATGAACATATTCAAAGTAACAGTTTGCTATACTTGGATGTTAGCATTAGGTAGAACTTTACTTGTTTTATGTTGGAAGAAACTCAAGAATTTGAAATAGCTTTTGAGGCATTTAATGATGTTGATCTTTATTATAGAATTGAACTATTTTTGGGAGATGGGGTGCTTGATCAAAATGATTGGGCTAGTGTTAAAAAATTATGCCTTTTC
This sequence comes from Durio zibethinus, assembly GCF_047325235.1. Taxonomy (NCBI): domain Eukaryota; kingdom Viridiplantae; phylum Streptophyta; class Magnoliopsida; order Malvales; family Malvaceae; genus Durio; species Durio zibethinus. Next base: position 10,041,763 of record NC_143180.1, on the reverse strand, counting down.
TTACAAAAATTTTACAATCTCACAATTAGAGTTTCGGGTTCTACATATGTCACCACTAACAATTTTTTTGAAGATATATGTGGTGTTTATGGCATTTTGCAAGATTGCCGATTGAATGCTGATGTTGAGCTGAGTGCAATGGCTAAGAGAATGAAGAATAAGTATGACAAGTATTATGGGAAAGTAGACAAAATGAATATGTTACTTTATATTGCTTCTATTCTTAATCCTTGAAAAAAAAGCTTACATTTGTGGAGTTTTGCTTTATGAAAATGTATTCTTATGATCAAACTTTAGTGATGATTAAGAAAATGCAAGAAGCAATAGTTGAGTTGTTTGATGAATACAAAAACATGTTGCAACCTCAATCTAAACAAATTGGTGATAGTAGCCATATGAGTTAACCACTACCATCCACTAATGAATTTGGCACTATGGGCCTACATGACTTACAAGCTGTTATGGTTGAGTTTAAGAGGTTTAAGAAATAACAAGGTAGAAAAAAAAATAAATCAAAGTTGGATAAATATTTGAATAAGGGGCCTGATACTATTAAGAAGGGGGTGGACTTTAATGTTCTTCTTTGGTGGAAACTTAATAGGCATAGGTTTCCTATCCTTTCCCCTTTAGCTCATGATGTGTTGGTGATTTTTATATCCACAGTTGCTTCTGAATATGCTTTTAGCACTTATGGCCGTGTGCTAAATACATATAGGAGTTCTTTAACTCCTAAACTTGTTCAAGCTTTTATTTGTGCTTAAGGTTGGTTATGTGAAACTTCAAATTTTGATCCAAATACCTTAGAGGATGAAATGGAACAACTTGACAAGATTGATTTGGGTAATTATTTTATTTATATCATTATTTTTCAATGTTTATTTCTTTAAATATTTTAGTTAAAGTTGACTTTTTTATTTTTTTTATGTACTTTTAGATTTATTCAAGATTGGATTGGACTCCCGTAATTGATTAATAAAGTTTATTAATCAATTGAGGTAATATTGACATTACTTACATTGAATGTGATCCACATAGTTAAATCTTTCTCTTTTAGATAGTTTTAAATGGAATAATTTTTCATTGAATTATGTTTTACTTTTATTTATTTGTTGCTAGAATTTTAAAGGGTGTTCTTGCCCACTACTTGTTGCCTTATGCTTGTTGTTGCCCACTGTTTCCTACTACCTATTAAATATTAATGTTTGAGACTTGGAATTTACGTGCTGAAATTGGTTAAGATGTTTGTTGTTGCTTGTTGAATGTTGTTTGAGAATTAGACTTTATGGATTGTAATTTGGTATGTATTGTATGTGTTTATGTTGTTTAAGACTTAGAGTTTACAAAGCTTGTTTTTATATTTTATTTGAGTATTGCTCACTGATTTAGAGCTTGTGTATTGCTCACTAATTTAGAACTTATGTATTGCTCATTGACTTAGACTTTCTAAAGCTTATGTGTTGCTCACTGATGTTATTTTATATGTAGACTTACTGTGTATTGTGTATTGCTCACTGATTTAGAGCTTATGTATTGCTCATTGACTTAGACTTTCTAAAGCTTATGTGTTGCTCACTGATGTTATTTTATATGTAGACTTACTATGTATTGTGTATTGCTCACTGATTTAGAGCTTGAGACTAAATTTACTATGTATGAAGTTTGTGTTTAGATTTTATGAAGCTTGTGTTTTTGAACTATACAAATTACATTGAAAGTTGAATACATGAAATAAGAAACCAGAATCGATTATACCTAAAAAATCGACCAGATTTGACAAGATTAAATCGGTTTGATTTTTTTAGCTATCTATTACTATTCGATCGATTCAATTTTATCTTTAAATTAAGTCGGGTAAATCAATTTTTTGACTTTTCAAACTAAATAATTCAAACCGACCGATTGCTCAGTCTTAATTACCAACCCTTTATGTTATTCTTTATATTTATATATTATTTTTTTTGTAAATGTTATGTGTATATACCTATTCTTTTACTATGCATGCATTCACATCATTAGATTTATCATAAAGAGTAATTGCCATAAAACAATTTTAACAAAAAAGAAACTTAATTACATCCATGAAAAGTCTAGCGAAATCCTCTACTAGCCTGAAAAAGGAGTTTAAAATGTTGAAGCTTGTAAACAAAAGGTTAAAAAGGGAAGTTTAAGCACTCGAACAAGAAAAAGATGAATGGAAGAGTCTGTTCGCCGACCATAACACAACACAGTCATCTACCAATCAGAAGCTAGCCCAACTTTTGAAAAAAATGGATAGTTGTAAGCAAAGCTACAAGAAAGAGAAGAGGTACTTTTTGAGGCACATAAACACATCCAAATGCTAAATGGAGTGGTGGTTGAAATTGGAACATAAAATGGGGGCTGTGAATGAAGAATATAAGTAAAAAAGGCATATATGATAAAGCATAACCTACTGGAGATCCTACTTGACTAAATCACTATGGTTGTTTACAAAGCCAAAAACATGGTAGGAAATGTTGAAAAATGGAAAACAAAAGTGCCACCAAATGGAGCACATGGCTAAAAACTACTAGATTTCTTGAAAGTCAGTATCAATAAATTAAGGATTTTTTTCCTTAATAAACTCTAAACTTTTCATGAATGTAATATTGGATTTGGTTAGAAATAACTTTGATTCAATAAAGATTTTCTTTGTTAACAATTATTATGTAGTAAATTCTCCTTATTACGTTCATGCATTCCTGCATTCATTCTTATGCATAATTAGATGGTTTCATGAACATCATTCTAAATATGAACCATAATTATGGTAAATCATGATTCAAGGATAGCTCAACCAACTTACCACCAGCATAACACTTGAGCTTAAGCTAGAAAAATGAAGCAAGACAATGTAAGCATGTTGAGAAATTGAAAAGGGCTCAAGAGGATATTCAAAGGGAGTTGAGCAAAATTCTTAAAGCACTGAATAAGTTGAACAAGGGAAAGGTTGTAGAAGAAGATGCTAGCCCCAAAGACCACTCGTTACAAGATGCCAATCCACTTAAGGATTTCTTTCATAACAGTTCATATTCCCTAGAAGATATACCTATCTTAAAATGCCTTTTATGTTAAGTCAAAGGTACTTTCAAAATTTTGTTAACCCTATCTCCACTAAAAAAGTAATAGAGTCAATTCAAGTCCCTAACTTAGATGATCTAAAGGAGAATAAGAGCTAAAATTGAAGGTGGTTGAAAGTTTAAATGACTTAAAATCTGAACAAAAGATAAACCTACTAGAAGAAATACCATGAGCAATCAAGGCAATAGACTTTATGATGTATTTTAGGATGTCCTATCACACATATAATGGTACAAAATGTCCTATTACACATATTACCATATATTTTAGAAAGATGACTGCCTACATTAATGACAAAAAGCTATTGATGCATATGTTCCAAGACAAACTTACTGGCTCAATTATAAGGTGATATGTTCAGCTAGATTGAACTTGCATATGTTAATGGATGAAGCTCACGTGGGCATTTATTAATCAATGTCACCATGTCATTGACTCGACTCTTGATCGTCTTTCTTTACAAAGTATAGAGAAAAAGGTAATAGAATCTTTCAAAAAATATGCCTAACAGTGGATGGATATGGCTTATCATGTTCAATCTTCTCTTACTAAGAAGGAAACTACAATACTATTTTGTTAACACCTTAAAAACACCATATTATGAGAAGATGATAAGGAATGCAATAAAAAACTTTATTAACATGGTGATTTCAAAAGAGATTATTGAAAATACCATCAAAAGTGGCAAACTTGAGGAAGAAGAGACAAGCAGCACTAAGAAATGTGGGATGCCTAAAAAGAAAAAAGTTGAAGCCTGAACTGTGAGTTTTGAAAGCCAAAAATTTAAAAGCTATGCTTTATATCCACTACCTATTCATCTTGCTTACTAACCTGCTATTAATAATATTGCATAAGTCCCTTACTAGCCTGACTACCTAACCATGAACAACATCTTCTCAAGCCCTTATCAGCCAACCTTTTAGCACCAGCATATGAGCCTAGTCTTGTCACTACACCAGTTTCAAGGCCTAACAATCAAGTGAGTGGTTTGAGAAGATCCAAAGGCAACTAAGAGAGAGCCTGTATTGATCCTATCTTTATAACATATATTGAGCTATTCTCAGAATTGGTCGAGAACGACTTGATATCCTCAATTCCTTTGGAACCATTAAAACCATTAAATCCCAATAAATCAGAAAATAGATTTAATTTGATACACATCCTATCAAATGATCTTGTCATAAATAGCATTTCCCACTATAAATTCATTCATAACCATTTCAACCCTCTTAAATAAGTTCATTGTCTTATCTTCTTTTAATAGTTTTAGCTCTTTTATTCATTGAACTACTTGGGAGATTGAAAGAGTTCTGGAATAAGTCCTAGGCTATGTCATGAGATTAATGTACTCATCATTCGAAATATCATGACTATCCAATATTACCCATTTCTAGAAGATTACATATATTATCAATATCATTAATTTTCTCTCGTAACTTATCATCTATTCTAAAAAATTATATCTATCGTCTCATTGTTGTTGTAGTCTCAACATGCACCGTAATAGCTCGATCTTTGCCATAAAGAATCACCATCTTGTCATAATTTGAAATGAATTTAATCATCTATTTCTAAGAATAATAATGTACCTAAAAATTTATAAATATTATATTGTGAAAATATAATTATTAAATTATAAAAGAGTTAAAAAAATAATAATTAAAAATTAATTTTAAATAAAATTTATCTCAATCGATTTCTGTTAAACTTCATGTTTAGCACCTATAAAATGGTTGGATTCCAAAAAAATCAACTCATCCCTTTCTTGAACATGTCATAATACTTTGACAAATTAATTTTTATAGTATTCTAACAATGTTTTTAACTTTTTCCTTTGTAATATCTCTCTCAATTTTTTTTTATCTCAATGACATATTATCATAGGCATATTTAGTGAAAGTTTCATTTATAATGTTCCCTATATTGTGTTGATACGAAAATGCATCAACACGAGCATCATTCGTTGTTTGTCCATGTCAAAACATTATCCTTATTTGTCCTTTGGTCAATTTCATTAGTAGTAATAACTTTTTTTCTTTCTTGGCATGGTTAAGTCTATATATTGAGAAAGAAAAATGTAAAAAGTTATAAGAACAATTAAATAGATCCATTGAGAAATAAGTACTTTAGTTGTTCAGATGATAAAATAACATTTATTTGATTAAAAAAGTACATTAAGTCTATTAAATAAAAAAAATATAAATTGAAAAAATCCACAAATAATAATAATCACTCAATTTCTATATTCGATCCAAATAGTATTAGCTGTAGAATCTTTTAATGTTCTCATTAAGTAGCATTTTTATTCTTATTTCTAGGATCATAATACTCTTGTTTAATGACCCAGCATTTAGTTCACAATCAATGTCATCAATAAAAGTATCATCAAGGTCTACAAACATTAAGTAATTATGAAGAATACAACATGCTAAAATTATTATTTTTTGGGTTCTATCTACATATGTTGGTGCATTTGTTTTTACTATAATGGGAAATATTAAAAAAAAAAACACCAAATGCTTTATCATTGTATTATACAATGGTGTGTGTTTAAAATTGAATAATTTCTAAGAATTTTTTGACAGGCTATTTGGATATTCTTTCAAATGATAGCTCACTTGTCTATATGTTGCAATCAATATGCTTCTCAATATAATTTCAAAATCAATAAGATAATATTGACCTATTCAAAATTGTAACCATATAACTATTTTAGTTTTATAAATACTCAAATTAAATATAAGATATTATATTAATTAGCTTTTAGAGTCATAAGCCTATTTTCTTTTGATATTGCACCTTTTATAATTCTTAAGTAAGAGGTAGTACTTTTTTTTCTAAGGAATAAATAAATAAATTTTAAATCAAATGAACATGCTATTAATACATTTAGGTACTTTTTTCTATCATGATATTTTCGAGTATCTATATTTTATACATTAACTCTAATATGTATTTCATCAATAGCTCCTACATAATTTTGAAATTGATTTAATATATTAATACTTATTTTAATATAAATAAAATTGTGATTAAATTAATGTAACTAACAATTTCTTCCTTTAAAGTATGGTAGAATATATTGTTTTCAAGTATCTCAACTGGAATATATAAGCCATTTGTTTGTTTAAGGAATCTTACTTCTAATTTTATTATAGCTGTTAAAACAAAGTGTAAATTACAACTAATTATTTCTCCTTAACATCTAAAGCAAAATTTTATTTCTATTTTTAGCATGATGAGATAATATATAAAGAGTTTTAACAAATTGTTTTTCCAATGTAACTCATCTTATTGGTTTTAGACCATCATAATTTTTTAGCATTACACATAAATTTAGAAAAGTTTTAGTCCCATTCTTACAATATTTCAACTTTTCTTACTACCAACAATTTGACTCATTATTTCATTTTTATTCCCATCTCTTTCTAGAGTCATATCATCAATAACTTCTTTTCATGATTGTTTTTTACATACATACCAATAACTCTGTTTAGTTTTTCCATTTTTTATTATTTAATTTTTTATTACTAAAACTAAAACTAAAATTAAATATAATAATACTTTTTACCTTTTTGAAAATTTCAACTACAAAATGTTGGTTACAACCTTCACAAAATCATATTTTGTTTTCTTTTATATGTAATTATAATTACTTGTTAATTGAAGTTTACTAGTATGGATTAATTAAAAAATTGCCTGGCAAGATTCCATAAATATACAACTCTAAGAATAGAAGAATTAGACCTAATATGTTGATTTTTTTTTTTTGGTGAAAGTAGTTGTCTTGGTAGAATTCGTATATAGTTATAAAGAGCTTGAATCTTTATTCTTTGCACAAATAAAAATTGTCAATGAAACTATTTCAATGCTTTGTTATATGCCAACATTTTCAATGAAAGTCAAATCATCAAATTAAATAGAATATAATGAAAAATCATATCTATAAAATACATGTTTGATATAATTAAATCCATTCACTATTCTTAACAATTTAAAAATTGAAACATCCATTGCAGGATTAACATTGAATTGAAAAATCCAAACACAAAATATATATATAGCTTAAAAACTGAAATAAAAACAACATCCTATATCTATAGAGAAACATGAGAATGTTAAATGAAAAAGATAAGTCAAACTTAACTTGAGAGTAAAGGTGATAAAAGAGAAATAAATTGTGAATTAAGAAAAGTGGTGTGGCTAGGTTTGTATTTTTTTTTAAATATATAAGTAGTGTTAAATAAAACTATAAACATAATAGTCTTTTTATAAAAGTAATTTATTTAACTTTCCTTTCCCTAGCTTTATCATTGAATTAGGGTGTTGAAATTTTAAGATTGTAAGAAAAACTTAGGCCTCTTAGGTTTCTACCTTTTCTTCTTACTTTAATTAAAATTTATCCAAACAATAGGAAGGTTTTCCCATTTTCCATGCTTTTCTCTATAATCTTTTCCTTTCCCTCATATTCTCTTAATCCAAACATACAGGAATGGCTATTTGAGTGTAATAAAAATATAAGTATTTGTCTATGGAAAGTGATATAGTTAATGTGTTATTTTATTGTTTTAGCCAATAGTTTTTGAGTTTGAATTATTTTGATTTTAGGTTTCTTTTGATAGTAAGTCATTTCTTATTTATATAATTTTAGGTTTAGGGCTTATGGATTTATTAATCTTTTTTATATAATTTTGGATGAATTAAGTCTGACTCGAGAGTAGGGAGAGACGAAGAGTAAGAGAAAACATAAAGGGAGAGTAACAAAGTAAGGATATAACTTGGGAAAGATAGAGAGAGCAAGTAAGAGATAGACAAAAGGAAGGTGACAAAGTAAGGTTGTAATTAAAAAGGTAAAGTCAAAATGGGATTGGGACTGGATCACTAGAGTTAGGAGTAGGGAAAGACAAAGTTGAATAGAGCAAAGAAGGAGGACAACAAAAATTTAGGGGTATAATTTAGGTATAGATTTTAGAGTTTTTACTCTTTAGAGTTTAGAGCCATTTAGGTCCTTTTTATGAATTAGGCCTTGGTTTTTTTTCTAGCCTTATAGTTTTCTTCTTTTTTTTTCCTCTTAAAGCCTTTTAGTTTTCTTTTAAAAGTAAAATTGTAATTTTCCAGTTAAAATAATAAAAACATATACTAAAATATCAAAACTCTAATAAGCTTGCTACCACTCGAGCTGAGCATTAAGATGCTCAAACTTGTTTTGTTTGATAAGTCGAGTTATTTGAATTCAAGTGCAATTGAATAATGATCGATCCAAATTCAAATATTTTCCTAGTTGAGCTTGAATAGCTTGCAATAACATATTTATCATTTATATCCCTAAGAGCGATTAAGAAAATGTTAAGAAATTGTGTTTTACTTTTTAGCTTTGGCTAAAAAAGGACAAAAAAAATCCTTGAGTTGAAAAATATAAGGCTACCAAAAAACAATTCTATGATTCTATACTAACAAAGCATTTAAACTATTAGCATAAGATTCATTTTACCAATAGATTTTGATATGCATTAGTATATTTTATCCTACACTGATGGCCAAATACAAGTATCAGTATATCTTACGGTTATATTGACAATCAATTATTTTTGTTAATATAGGTACGCTTTACTTATGGATTTTAATCGTTATTATTGCTAACCATTGCTATATGTCAATTTTTTTATTATTATTTTAAGTTGAAAAATGCTAAAAAATTAACTAAAAAAATAAAAGTTCTACAATCTAAAAGAGGTGAGTAATTTTTTATTTGAAACTTATATTACAATTATAATAATATATGTCAGTATATAACACACTTATATTATCAAATATTTATAGACTATTAAAAAAGGATTCATCTATATTGACGACTAAATAACGTGTTTGTATAGATATTGTATATTTTGACAACATTAAAAATTCATCAATACAACTCTTTTTTACTTACACAATTTGATTAGTATGGTCAAGTTTTCGAAAATTTGAAAATTTCTTATAGAGATTTTTTTTTAATTAGAGAAATAAAATTCTTAAAAATTAAATTGTTATATGCAACATTTAATCTATTTCTCAATTTGAAGTTTCTCATATATGTAAAAACAAATAATTTATTATCTAATTACGTTTTAACTAAATTTATTGATGTAAATTTTAATTTACTTAATTCTAATAAGTTAACTATATGATTCCATATTTAAATATAGTGTGCTCAACCAAAAATAGGAATTGTATTCGTTAATAGTTATATATAGTCTAAGTTAAAACATCAATTATAAATTTTACTTCAATTTTATCTTTTTAGTAATGGATAAATAATGCCATCAAATCAGTTAAAAGTTTGTAATATTACTTGTATCATCATACAACACTAAACATTTATTGGACAAAATTGTATCATCATTAATAATTTTCTAGGGATGCATGTAGGCGTCACCTTATTTTCTTGAAATCAATAATGAACCAAAATTTTCATTAATAATACATATTCATAATAGTGACAACAGATTAAAATTTCTTTAAAAAATAAGATGTTATGCAATACATCACAAATAAAATGTTCAATTTGTGACAAAAAAAACGTAAACATTATCTATAATCCAAAGTGTCACAAAAAAATTTCCCACCATTTATTTAATTATTTAGAACACTCATAAATCTACTTAAACTTGAGATAATTCGAATTTGAAATACTTTAAATTCAAAATGATTCGAATCTAGAAAAAGAAAAACATAATTTAAAATGATTCAACTCAAAATAGTTCTAATCCAAAATAACCGAACCCGAAGAGAACTTAATATTGGATTTGAACTTTTCTGTTTCTCACCTATATAAACATGATATTAGGAATGGCAATGAAATGGATATCCACTATTATATATTTATGTATTTTAATTTGTTTAATTTTTATGATATTCGAATCTGTTAAAATATCTGATTAAATTTATGTTAGCTCAAAGACTTGAAATAAACTAAGAGGGGGGTGAATTGGTTGATAATACAATTTTTGAAAATTAATACTTAATAAGCACAAATTCTGTAAAACAATTTATTTAAGCAAATAAACACAATAAATGAGAGTAAACTAATAATCTTAAAAACAAGAGATAGAGATAGAGAATTAGACACTAAGATTTATAAAGGTTCGATCTTTTCTTTAGGCCCCTACATCCTCTCCCTTAGCCTCACTTACCAAGGAGTTCAACCCATTATGTGTTGAAAGATACAACCTAGCTTCTCAAAGCTTTACACAATCAACACCACAAACTCTTAAGGGTTATCCTCCCCTTTAAGCTCACAATCTCATAATAGAAAATTTCTGAAGTGTTATGTAAATTTAAAGAACCTCTCTAAGGTTAGGTGTTTGCTAGCTTGAAGTACAAAGCAATATTGATAAGAGAATTCAGGAAAAATTGATACAAGAGGGATTTTTTGCACTTTTCTCTCTTTTGAATTGATTTGAATGCTTGAGCAAGATGGTTGGTGGAAGCAATAAATTCTCTTAGCTATGCATACTATTGATTTGTAGTGGAAGCCTCCATTTATATGTAGAAATGAGTTGATAGCTATTGCCTTGCATTTAATGCTTTAAACCTATAAAATATTAGATAAAAAAATAATCGTTGGGGCTTTTTGGACATCAGGGGATTGATCTCCTCATGTAGAGGATCGATTGGGTCAGTTATGTGAAAGCCTATTTTCGTGCCTTAAAAGCTTACTTGATCAATCATGTAATATACCTGATTGATCCCATACTTGGGTGATCGATCCCTTATATGGGGAGGATCGATCCTTTTGGTGGATTTTTAAATGAAGATAGCATTCTATGTAAAAAATATATCGATTCCTTTAAGGGAGGGATTGATCCCATGCCTAGGTGATCGATCCCCTACGTGGGGGGATCGATCTCTTTTCTAGATTTTCAACCCTATTTTGCATTCTGTATAAAAAAACAAATCAATTCCTTTAAAGGAAGGATCGATCAGGTAAGTTCAAACCTAACCAATCAATCTTTACAGGAAGGGGGTCGATTGGTTCTTGCTAAAATTTCACGAGTTTAGCTTTTGGGAGAAAAATGGATCGATCCCTTTGGCCAGGGCATCAATCGAGTAAGGGAAGAGATCGATCCCTTCCCTCAGGAGATCGATCCCTTCTATCCAAAACATACGTTGATCCATTTTGTTTCAAGAATTTGCTTTGTTTTAGTTTTCAAATGAATTTTGACAAGATAGAAGGCTGGAAAAATGTTCAATTTAAGATTATGAGAGTTTGATTCAAGTTAGGCAAATTTTTGTTTTGTCATTTCAAAACTTTTAATCAATTCAAGGCTAACAATCTTCCCTTTTTTGATATGACAAAACTTAGTGAAAAATTTGCTTAAAAATATCTTTTTTCATTTGAAAAACAAGCTCCCCCTGAATTTAAGCATAAAGAAATTAAAAATTTTTCATACCACCAAGATCATCAATCAAATAAAAATTTTTCATACCATTTCCTTTCCCCCTTTTTGTCATAGCAAAAAGGATGAAGTTAATCAAAGGGGGATTGCAATCAATTCAAGGCCATACCAACTCAATTTAACAACTTAAGTTTATACCAATCTCAATGTCAAGCAATATACTAATCACCAAGCATTATACCAATTTTACAAGCCAAATTTCAAAGTAATATAGCAAATATCATAATGAAAATGAAATATAGATTTCATTAATATAAACATCAAATACCAAAGTTTGATAACAAACCATAATGTAAAGTAGTTTTAAGGAAAAATTTACAACATAAAAAAAAAAGATGTGGGAAAACATATGAAGAATGAAATTAGGATGGATCATTGAAGAGGAGGTGAAGAATATGGAGAATGAGGAAGATGCTGCCTCATTTGCTATTGTGCAGACCAAATTTGTTCAATATCAACTCTAACTTGGCGAAGTTGGGAAACTAGCTCATTTTGAGTCACTTCTATGTTTTCCAATCGAGAATTCATAATCCCAACCACTAAATGTAAACTATTTATCTAAAGCATAAGAATTTCTAAAGCTCCTTACATATCAAATAGTGGGGTAAAAGGTTCTTCTTAAGGTGCATTAAGAATATCTAAAATTTCATGCTCTTTCCTCTATTCTTGTATAACTCCAATATCAATTTTTCTAACCCATAACTTGCTGTATTTTGAATATATCCCATACTATGTAGGGTAAGAGCACCAAGGATGCTAAATGAATCATTGAACACAATGTCTTTATTCTTCTAGTGATAATGTTCAATTTTCTTAAAAATTATTGATTGCAAACCCATAAACCAAGATATAGTCTCTATTTTGCACTATTCTCATCATGTCATTGAAAATAAAATGCACCAAATTGGGTTTTTCTTAATGTTTGATTTTATATATCTACCAGTAATCTTGTTTCCTAATGGTTAAGTATTGAGTGCCAAAATGTACCAATACATTAGTGACAATAAGGTGTAACAACCTATCATGCATTAAAAGTCTGGAGGCTTAATAGGAGCAACTCTTAAATTATCATTTCTAAATATATCTTAAGCTAGTTCTAACATGTCAAACCTAGTGTTGATGACTCCTTCATCATCTAACAGAAATACTTTAGCTAACAATTGCTTGCTAACTATAATTTTTTTGCCTATCACATAGGTTTTAAATCTATTAGGATAATATCTATGTGCAGAACTTTCAATTTCAATACAAGTAGCATTGTTATAAAATAGCTTAACTAGATTCTCAAACAAAATTTCATCCATGCATAAGTAGTTCATCCACTCAAATCTCTCAAATGCATGTAAATAAGGGAACTCAATAGATTGTAGGAATTTAAGAGAGATTATCCTTTCATGCTTGACTTCTCTATGAGCAAAGTGTGTCACATATCTTTTTTTGACATCAAGATTGGTAAAATTTTGATTGAATGAAGGCTTCATTGATGAACTAGAAGCCTCCCTTGAAGGATTCCTCTTTGTTTTTGGAGCCATGAAAATAATGGGATTAAAATAGGTAAGCTTATGTGAAATTATGAATAAATTGGTGATTGTAGATGATAGGTAGTAGAATATATTTGAAAGAGGCAAAAATATTGAGTGAATGTGATTGTTTCAAAAAAGGGATAAATTTTCTAGAACGAGAAGAATGATTGAAGATTTTTGTGTGATTTGGTGATTTTTAAGGATGATTTTTACAAGAAACCAAGTAGAAATGAAGTAATTTGCAAAAGATTTTGGTTAAGAGAAATCAATTTTGAAAAAAAATAGAGCAAGAATTTTTAGGGTTTGAGGAGAAGGTATTTGGGAAAGAAGAAAAAGGGATGAAGAGCTAGAATGATTGGCTAAAGAAGAGAGGTGATCCGATTTTGAAAGGCCAAAATGGTGCGCATAGTGCCAGTTTTGATGACCTAATTGATCGGTTATGAAAGGGGATCGATCGGGTATAGGTTCGCATTGGACCAATCGATTAGGTCCAAAAAAAAGATCGATTGGTTTTTTACATTTTCTATGCAATTTGGTTACTAGATGGAGAGCTGATCGATTCAGTCTAAGGGGGATCCTTCGGTTCCTCAATGTTTTCCCTTAATTTAGCTACTAGATAAAAAACCAATCGATCCAGTTGAAGATGGATCAATCAATTTTGGCTATAACTTTTTTTTAAAAATAAAAACCATGCAATATGAACATTCAAATATGCATCATGCAATCATACACAGGATTAAAAAAAATATTAAGATAAACATGCATTTGATCAATTAAGGTAGCAACATTCATCATACCATCAAGAAATTCATTTCAAAGAGCATTCATCATACCAAGTTCACCTCTAATTGCATAAAATCTATCCTTACCAAGAGGTTTTATGAAAATATCAATTAATTGATGCAAGGTATCAACATATTCAAGCATAATATCTCCTTTTTAAACATGATCTCTAATAAAGTGAAGCTTAATTTCAATATGCTTTGTTCTAAAATGTTGAATTAGATTTTTGGTGAGATTGATGGCACTAGTATTATCACATTTAATGGGAATACGATCCATGGTAATTCCAAAATTCTCTAATTATTGCTTAATTCACAAAACTTGAGCACAACAACTACTGGTCGCTACATATTCGACTTCGATTATAGATTGAGTAACACTATTTTGTTTCTTAAAAAATCATGATATGCGTATATTCCTAAACAATTGACAAGTACCAAAAGTGCTATTTCTATCAATTTTGCAACCACTAAAATTTGCATCAGAATAGGCATGCAAAGCCAAAAATGAACCTTTTAGATACCATAATCTTAGATTATGAGTGTCTTTAAGGTATCTAAAAATTCTTTTTACAGCAAATAAATGTGATTCTCTAGGTGATGATTGAAATCTAGCACACAAATATACACTAAACATTATATCAAGTCTACTTGCAGTAAGATATAGCAATGAATCAACCATAAACCTATATAATTTAGAGTTAACACATTTACTTCATTCATCTTTGTCAAGTTTTGTTGAAGTGCTCATAGGTGTTAAGCAAGATTTTGATTCTTCCAATTCAAACCTTATGAGAAAATCTTTAATGTATTTGGCTTGATTAATGAAGGTACCATCTTTTGTTTACTTTACTTGTCATCCCAAGAAGAATGTATGTTTTCTCATCATGCTCATTTCAAATTCACCTTACATGGTCTTAGCAAATTCTTGACAAAGAACTTCATTAGTAGCACCAAATATGATATCATCACATAAACTTGCACTATGAGAATGTCTTTTCCTTTTATTTTAATAAAGGGTGTAGTATCAATCTTCCCTCTATTAAAACCATTTTTAATTAAAAATTTTAATAATCTTTCATACCAAGCTTTAAGAGCTTATTTTAAACCATATAAAACTTTTGTCAATTTATAAACATGATTTGGAAATTTAGGATTTTTAAAACTGGGAGGTTGTTCAACATACACCTCTTCATTTATAAAACCATTTAGAAATGCACTCATGATATCCATTTGAAAAGGCTTAAATTTTTGAAACATGCAAATGCAAGCAACATTCTAATGGCTTCTAACATTGCAATTGGGGCAAAGGTTTCATCATAATCAATTTTTTTTCTTGACTATACCCTTGAGCTACCAACCTAGCTTTGTTTCTAACAATATTCCTATGCTTATCCATTTTATTCCTAAAACCTCATTTGGTGCCTATAGTAGGGTGATCACTAGGCCTAGGTACAAGATTTCACACTTAGCTTCTTTCAAATTGATTCAATTCTTCTTGCATGACCGATATCTAATGATCATCTCTTAAGGTTTCATCTATATTCTTGGGTTCAATATGAGTAGGAAGTAACATAATTACACATATTATAATAAGATCTAGTTCTTATCCTTTGAGTTTGATCATTAATAATCTCATTATCTTTGACATATCTCCTTTCTTTATGGTGATTTGGTTCTTTCTCTATATGTTGTGGCTCCTCTAGAAACTCATCATTTTTCTTTTAAATGTTTTTCTCAATGTCAAGTGATGCATCATTGATATTTTCTTAAAGTATACCTACATCATCATCATCATCAAGAGGCATATTTCTTGAAGGTGGATTAGATTCATCAAATATAACATGTATAGATTCTTCAACAACTAATGTTCTTTTATTAAAGACTATATAGGCTTTTGAATTCTAAGAATATCCTAGAAAAATCCCTTCATCACTTTTTGCATCAAAATTTCTAAGGTCATCTTTTTCATTATTCAAAATAAAACATTTACAACCAAAAAGATGAAAATAACTTATGTTAGGTCTTTTTCCTTTAAAAAGTTCATGGAGAGTTTTCTTCAAAATTGGCCTAATCATAACTTTATTTATAATATAATAAGAGGTATTTATAGCTTCCGCCAAAAAATATCTATGTAAATTATTTTCACAAAGCATGGTTCTAGCCATTTCTTCTAAAGTCTTATTTTTACTTTCTACTACCCTATTTTGTTGAGGAGTTCTAGGAGTAAAAAAATTATGGCTAATACCATTTTCACTACAAAACATATTAAAACTAAGATTTTTAATTTTTTTTTCCATGATCACTTCTAATACAAGAATTGAATAGCCTTTCTCATTTTTTATTTGTTTGCTAAAAGTAATGAATTTTTCCAAAGCTTCATTCTTTGAATACAAAAAGAGAACCCATGTGAATCTAGTAAAGTCATCAACAATAACAAACCCATATTATTTTTCACAAAGACTCATTGTCCTAGTAGGACCAAAAAGATCAATATGAAGTAGTTGAAGAAGTCTAATAGTTGAATTACAATTCTTAGGTTTGAAAGAGAATTTTCTATATTTTCCTTAAACACATGCATCACAATCTTTGTCATTTTCATATTTCAATTTTGGCAAACCAACAACCAAATCATTTTGAAAAAGTTTTGAAATTACATGCATACTTGTGTCCAAGTCTTTTATGCCAAATCCAACTTTCATTTTCTTTTTAGGCCATAAAACAAACATTTTTAGAGGAAAGATCATCTAAATGCACTACATAAATATTTCTTTGACGATGTCCAACAAAAATAAGTTTGTTAGTTTTGATATCAATCACTTGATAGCACATAGATTCAAACATAACTTTAAGTTCTTTGTCACATAATTGACTAATACTAAGTAAGTTATGCTTGAGTCTTTTTACAAGTCAAACATTTTCAATAATAGTAAAAAAATTGTTACCAATAGAGCCAATCCCTTCAATTTGGCCTTTAGAGTTTTCACCAAATGTAACATCTCCTTCACTTTTAGCTTTTAAGTCCTTAAAAGGAGTCTTGTCTCCAGTCATGTGTTTTGGGCATCAACTATCAAGGTACCATGGATTCTTTTTGCTTGAATTTTCTTTATAGTAATGCTCATCTATCTACAAAAACATAATTAAATTTTTGTTTTGGGTACCCAAATTTTCTCGGGTCCTTAAGTGTTAGTACTAGCAAATTTTGTGCCTTTTGAAATCTATTTCATTTTAGTAATCTCATCTTGAGATATGTTAACTCTTTTTGGAATCCACACTCTCCTAATGAGCTTACCTCTATAAGTGACTTTCTTCAAGGAATAATATTGTATAGAATAAGCCAATTTATGACAATATGCACATATGCTAGATGAATAATTTAGCTTAACAAAAAAATTCTTTAAATAAGTCTCTTTGTTGCCACCATTATAACCTAATCCATCTTTATCAAAGAATGCTCTTTGTGTTTCAAGCATGTCAATGAGCTTTTGATGTCCCATATAAAATCTAGAAAATGAATTATGCAAATTTTTATTTTTCTTAGTTAAATCATTGACATTCAACTTTAAGAGCTCAATTTTTTTTTCTAAGTCATCATTTGTTTTAGTCAAGAATTCATTTTCTAGTTTCAACTTAGAGATCATTTTTTATATTTCATGTTCATGTTCTCAAATTCTATGGCTAATTCATCATAAGCATCTTGCAATTCATCAAATGTGTATGAATTTAAATCATATGGATTAAAGGTTACCTTAGGCTCATCAAGAGCCATGAGACATATATTTGGTTACTTCTTTCTCATTTGATTCATCTTCGAAGAAGTCTTTATCACTCTATATTACAACCATTGCTTTCTTCTTTGGCTTTGTCATGTTTTGCTTCTTCCATAAAGGACAATCAAATTTAATATAACCTGGTTTGTTGTATTCATAGCAAATAATCTACTCCCTTTCTCTTCTACTTGATTTTTTTTTAATCATTTCCTTTTATGGTCTTCTTTTACTTGAAGACTTATTTATCCTCATGAACTTCTTGAATCTTTTTGCAAACATGGCCATCTTTTCATCTTCATCATCCTTTTCATGTCTAAGATTTTTTTTCATCTTCTTTAAAGGATGATTTGATAGCAATGCCACCTTTCTTGATTGGTTCTTGTCCTTTTTTGAGCTTCATCTCATAGGTAAAGAGAGAACCCATTAGTTCATCCAAAAAGAATGTGTCAGAATCTTTGGACTCTTCAATGGCTGTCATTTTAGCTTCTTAGCTCTTTGGTAGACTATTAAGAATTTTTTTCACCATCTCCACATTTGAGTAAGTCTTCCCAAAAGCCTTTAAACTGTTAATGATGTCAGTAAAAGGGTTTAACATTTCATTAATGGTTTTGTCTGGTTTCATCTTGAATAACTTATAATCATAAATAAACATGCTAATTTTTATCTTTTTCATTTGATTTGTACCTTCATGAGTGATAGCTAATTTATCCTAAATTTTCTTTGCATTTTCACATAAAAAAACTCTATTGTACTCATTAGGCCTAAATGCACAAGAGAGTATATGCATTGCTTTAGCATTAAGTTGAGCCATTTTCATATCATTAACATCTCATTCACTCTCTTGCTTGATCATCTCCTTACCATCCACCATCTTCATTGAAATTTGAGGACCATTTATAATGACCCTTCAAACTTTATAATCATTGGCTTGAATATACAACCTCATCCTAGTCTTCTAATAGGAATAGTTGTCACCAACAAAGAGAGAAGGTTTTACAATTGAATGGCTTTCACTTTCAAGAGATGTAGCAACTGTTTCATTTGTCATGAGGCATACTTCTTATTGCCCATTATATTTGTTGTAGCTTGAGGATGGTTGTTCTACATTGATCACTATATTTTTTGAGCCATTTTCAGGATCACTCTTGGGTTGTTAGACCTACAAAAAAGAGTACTAGCTCTGATACCAATTGTTAGCTCAAAGACTTGAAATAAACCAAGAGAGGGTGAATTGGTTGATAATAAAATTTTCAAAAATCAATACTTAATAAGCACAAATTCTGCAAAACAATTTATCTAAGCAAATAAATACAATAAATGAGAGTAAACTAATAATCTTAAAAATAAGAGATAGAGAAAGAGAATTAGACATTAAGATTTATAAAAGTTTAATCCTTTCTTTAGGCACTTATGTCCTCTCCCTTAACCTCACTTGCCAAGGAGTTCAATCCACTATGTGTTAAAAGATACAACCTAGCTTTTCAAAGCTTTGCACAATCAACATCACAAATCTTAAGGTTATCTTCCCTCTTAAGCTTACAATCTCACAATGGAAAATTTTTGAAGTGTTATGCAAACTTAAAGAACCTCTCTAAGGTTGGGTATTTGCTAGCTTGAAGTACAAAGTAATATTGACAAGAGAATTTAGGAAAAACTGATACAAGTGAGATTTTTTGTACTTTTCTTTTTTTTGACCTAGTTTGAATGTTTGAGTAAGATGGTTGGTGGAGGCAATAAGTTCTTTTAGTTATGCATACTTTTGATTTATAGTAGAAGCCTTTATTTATATGTAGAAAAGAGTTGATAGCCATTACCTTGCGTTTAATGCTTCAAACCTACAAAATATCAGACAAATAAATAGCTATTGGGGCTTTCTGGGCAACAGGAGATCGATCCCCTCATGTAGAGGATAGATTGGGTTAGTTATGTGAAAGCCCATTTTCGTGTCTTCAAAAGCTTACTTGATCGATCAAGTAATATACCTAATTGATCTCATGCTTGGGTGATCGATCCCCTATTTGAAGGGATTGATCCCTTTGGTGGATTTTTAAATGATGATAATATTCTATGTAAAAAATAGATCGATCCCTTTAAGGAAGGGATCGATCCCATGTCGATCAATCCCATGCCTAGGTGATCGATCCCCTTATGTGGGGGGATTGATCCCTTTTGTGGATTTTTAACCCCATTTTGCATTCTGTATAAAAAACAGATCGATCCTTTTAAGGGAGAGATCGATCATGTAAGTTCAAACCGCAATCAATTGATCTCTATAAGAAGGGGATCGATTGGTTCTTACTAAAATTTCATGAGTTTATCTTCTGGAAGAAAAATAGATCGATCCCTTTGGCTAGGGGATCGATCGGGTAAGGGAGGGGATCGATCCCTTCCTTTAGGGGATCGATCCCTTATATCCAAAACATGCCTTGATCATTTTGTTTCGAGAATTTGTTTTGTTTTAGTTTCTAAATGAATTTTGGCAATATATAAGGCTGAAAAAAATATTGAACTTAAGATTATGAGAATTTGATTCAAGTTAGGCAAATTTTTGTTTTATCAATTCAAAACTTTTAATCAATTCAAGGCTAACAATTTAGTATTAATATTTGAATCTTACTCTAATTAAAGAAGTACTATCTATTAAATATTCAAATATGTTGTTTAACTTTTTTGTCAAAATATAAAATAAATAAGAATTAGATTTAAAATTCAAATTCATTCTTAATAAATAACAAATAAAAGTTATTTATTAAGGTTCAAATCATTCGCAAGCATAAAATTTACATATTTTGCATTTGGGTATAGATTTAGATATCCGATACTATTTGTTAAATTTTAAATGGATTCGGGAATTGGATATTCAAATGGTGCTATTTCAAATTTGGCACTAATAGTAAACCTCATATCAGAATCTAATAATTATAATTTTATAAAACTTCGTTTGTTTTGCAAAAAAATGATTTTAATAAAAAAAGACTTTCGAAAAATTATTTTTGTATTTTTTAAATTTGTTTGGTAGAAAATTAATTAGTTACTAAAAAATGACTTATTGGTAAATGACAAATGAGATCATTTTTTTGAAAATTAAAAAAGAGATAATTTTCGAAAAAAACCCATCTATGAGTAGGGCTTCTTACCAAGGTTAGAAGCATAGTTCAACTTAAGCTAGACCTTCGACATGGTTTAACCCAAGATATTGTTATGTTAATAATATTTTTAATAAATTTACTTTATAAATTTTAAAATGTTAATATTAAAAGTTTTTTAATATTTTAAATTTGAATATTTCTATGTTTATACTCAAGGAGGATTTTGAACATGATTTTTTAAGTTAGGATTTAATTTTAATGACCTAAAATATTATTATATTAATAAAAAGTTTTAGATTTAATTAAAAATTTTAAAATATTAATATTAAAATTTTTTTATATTTTAATTTTAAATATTTTATTTTGTATATTATTAAACATAAATATTTTTAATATTTCAATAATAAGTAGCATTATATTATTATTTTAATAATAAATATTAATATATTAAATAATATTTTTTATTATTTTAATAATTAATATTATTTAACATAATAATATTTTATTAGTTTATTTTTTAATAATTTCTTAATACTTTTCAATTTAGAATATGTTAGTTTTATATTTTTGACAAATGTATTTATATTTATATTTTAATAATAAATATAGTTAAGGAACATTTTTGTTGTTTGTTGTTTAATAATAAATGATTTTAATATAAAATATAACTAATTTAATAGTATAAATATTTCAATATTTTAATAATAAAAGATATTTTTAATAATATTATATTAATATAAATAATATTTTAAAAATAGTAATACTATTTTATATGTTTTAAAATATTCATATAAATATAATATTGAATAGTTTTATTTTAATTGTTTAATATTATCTAATATTTTAATTTTAAATGTTATTATTAAAATATAAAATTTTTGAGTATTAATAGTTTTAGTAGTAAATAATATCATATATTTTAATAATAAATAATTTTTTAATATTTTACTTATATGTTTATATTATTAAAAAAATAAAATTTTTAAAAATAATCAAATAAAAAAAATTAATTTTTATTTACTCGTTCAAATAACAAAAAGACCTTTACTTTTGTAAATATATATATATATATATATAAAATAATTTCTCAAAACCGATTTTCGCAAAACAAACTATATTTACCTAAATCCAACGTAATTAAATGGAATCGTACCAATATTCTATTATTTATTATCTTGTCATATCTACGTAATCTTGAAAAGAACCTTGAAACGGGCCTAAGGCCTGAGACGCCAGCGGCCTATATGGAGAAAGTTTGGGTGCCGACTCCAGATTGTATAGTAAAATAGAGGATGGCAAACCCTAGGCGAAATTTGTACTCAATCAACAACCAAAACTTGGAGAACCCATTTCAGTTTCAGACCCAAAGCTTGTCTTCACTGTCATCTGTGAAACACTTGCTGAAAAAGCCCCAGGCATTTCCCTTTCTACTATTGTTGCTCCTGTTGCTGACATGGGTCTCTCTAAGATTGCAGTATTCTTCTCCTTCTAAGCCTGAGCAATGGGACAAAGATGATGATGATGGCGACGACTTTAAGGCCAATCTTTTCCGATTCAAGGCTGGGCTACCTTCAGCTATTGTCAAGGACAAACGTGGCTGGCTGCTCAATCCTGTCTCTATTGCGCTTCAGAATGGCGTCAAAGGTCCATAACCATTTACTTACGTTCTATTGTCAAGGATCAGATGCTTAAGACTAAAAGCTTTTTTGCATGCTACACGAATCATTAACAAAGACTGTATGGCTGTAGCAAAATGTTCACCTGGTCAGAATTCTTGCGGAAATCAAGTGAATTTGGCGGCTTTGTTTGCTTACATCAAAACGGCTGATGTCGGGGGAAAATGGCTTTTTTTGTTTTTGCATGCATTCTCTAAATAGACAGTTATTTTTTTGCCAGCTGAGCTTGAACCAAGTCGTAAACACAAATTAGTTGGAAATGTCCACATGAATTCTCTTTCTGCATTCTGTTGTAGTTCACTCTATATCCGCTGAAATAACTATGAATGCCATACCCTTTTTATTACTTCAAACAATGTGATCTTTGGTCTATGAAATTGCTCTTTTGTGTGTGAGCACTGCCCAAGACAAAACCATGTATATCATCCTTCTCTTGATTAGTTTTGGCTGTCTGCTATAAAACTACGTCTAAAGTTTGGTTCTGTAGACATCTATTAAGGAGACTTTTGGCTTCCTAAAATTTCGTTCTGTGTTACTCAAAGTTACCATTAGATGGGCTTCCATACTTCGTTCTTTTAGATTCCACATTGTTTCAGAATTTCATTCTTTCTTTACACACATGTGCTCGCATTGATTTTAACCTTCATTTACATGTCTATAGTGATTTTCTTAGGGGTGTATTTTCTTGCAGGTGGCGCAATGTCTTGTGTTCAGGTACACATAGGTGAAATTCGACCTGGTGGAGTGAGAGGAAATCACAGACACTATGCTTGTAATGAAACATTTGTCATTTGGGGAGCTAAGACAAAGTTCAGGGTATGCTCTTTTCTCGTGATATAGCATTTTTATTCTACGTCATTCAGACGGGTTCGCCTTGTTGGACTAATTAGTCATTCTAGGTGTCACATTTTCATTATCAATGTTAATACTAGGGGTATATCATATATTTCTGGAGGAACTACTTAATTTAGCCTGCCATAAACAGAAAATATATGTTTTATTTCTTTTAATGAAAGCCAGTCAGTATAAACTTTGAGAAATTCTGATTATGAGACATGGAATTAATGTATATAAAGTCTTCATAGCAGATGTGTTCACACTTGTTCTTGTCTTAAGAAATCTTGGATTCATTGGATTAGAAAATGATTTGCTACTCACATACTAATTATTAATTTTGTAGTGCTAGTATACTGTAGGTGTGGAAACAGTGATTTCTTGGTGCAAATTCCAGCCTTGTTTGATTTAACTCCTTCTAGAACACTGTGAAGATGGTGGAAGACCAACTAGTATTGATACAAAGCTAATCCCATTTCTTGTTGAAAAAACAATTAAAAGTATTATCTATTGTTGTCTATCTACTGTTACATAAATTTTCTAATGCTTTGATTAATTCAAGCCCCTTTTTTAGTCTAGGAAGAACTTGAAACTAGGTAATGATACAATGTACTTGTAATGGAAGTGTGATCTTGTTGAAAACTGGAAAGTTAATCATAACTTCTTCTTTTTTATATATTCCCCAAATGGTGAGGAAATGCAAGTGATGCAGAATAATCAAGGAGAAGAGGTGATAACACATCATTGCTTGGTTAGATAAATTTCATCCTTTTTTGAAGCCAAGGTTTAAAGTGTTTTGTCAGCAAAAACGTCCTTTTGGTCTGAGTGAGGATGCCTCCATAGCTAAATAAACAAGAAAGTAAATTTTGGTGTTCAGGGGGTATTTTGGTAATTTCATTTTATTGATTTCGGTTTAGTGGTCCAATGGGACTTATTTTGGGTTTAGCATTTCCTTGTATTGCTCGAATTGGCGATTGAGTTTTAATAATGAAATAAGTTGTTGATAGTTCTTGGAGGCTTTGTGATTAGTAATTGAGTTTTCTTCCTCATGCTTCTTATGGTACTGCAAGATACTGTTCTCAGCTTTGAGAAAATGGCCATAACCTGCCCTATTATTTCTATCCCTCCCAGAAGATTCCTGCAACCTTTTCTTGACATCCTGCCCTTGTTTGAGGTGAAATCTCAATGGATTCAAACCTTAATTGATTCCCTACTTTTCAGCACTTAGCCCTCCATAAATCCTAAGTAGGTATATTTCCCCAAATCTGTCTAATATCAAAGAGCAAAGAAGTAGTGGAAATATAGGGAAGAGGTGGTTGGGGGCTGGGGAGGGGAGAGTCAGAGAGAAATGAGTGGAAAGAACAAGTAGAGAAATATCCAATTTCAACAACTCAAATCTCAATAATTTATTTCCTAAAGTTGCTCTGAAATTGAAAATAATATTAGTATTTCTAACACTAGTGCTTTATGAACTAAAGGCTGGTAGAGTGATGAGATTAGTAGGTCATTAGATTGAAAACGATGGTGGCTGTGAGAATGACAATAGTGCGAAGAGATTGGGAGTTGTAGTTGTGAGATTGAAACTAGCCGTGAGTTAATGTTTGTTTGGTAAAACCATTGGTGGTAGTATGATGAAAAGAGAAACATGACTGTTAAGAGCATTAAGTAAATATTGGATGTATTTATAATTCTACAAATATTGGTGAGGCAGCCAATCTTTCTCTTTCATGTCTTTCTTTAATCTCAAACTAGCATTTTGTTCTTTGCTTCCTTCATTATATTAAGATCAAGGTATAAGATAAAGAAATTCAAGATCTGTTATTAGGAGTGGTGATATGAAGTCTGGCATGGTTAAAGTTAATTTTTCAAGTTTTCTCTTTCTTATTTCCATTTGATTCAACCAGACGGTTCAAATTCAGTATTTTATGATTTTCCCAGTTTTTGATAGGTTGAGAATATTACTAGACTTTGTGTTGTCAATGGTTTTCATGAAGCCAATTCTATTTGCTGAGTCACTTGCTAAACGAAGGGTTTATATAGTAAGAAAGTGTTTGATGCACAAGATTATAATAGAATAGGATAAGATGATATTATGAATAGGATTAGATTAAATAATGTCATCTTATCTTGTGTTTGATGAGTGCAAGGATTAGGATAGAATAGTTTATTTATTGGTCACAATTATCCTTCCTCCAAGTTTATACAATATAAATTATCGATGTGATTTTTAAGGGTATAATAATACATGTAAGTTTAATCTTATAGATTAAAAATAATCTTCTTCACTTTGGAAGGATTGAATCATCTTACGCCAAAAGGATGATTAATCTTCCTTGCAATCCTATCTTTTTTAGATGCAAACTAAATGATTATCATCCTATCCTATCCATCATTTTATGTACCAAATATGACCTAAAAGAATTAGTTGCCTGGATTTTTTAATTCACTCAATTTCCAGTCTCAAGATCAAACTTAATAACTTATGTGGTTTGTCCCTTTGTTTCAGTTTTCACTTCGGGTTTGTTTCATGCAATCATGCTCTCATTTTGCTTTCTGTTGTTCTATGGTCAATCATTCTTTAGCTTGACGCTTTCTCAATATACCTAATGTCCTGTTTTTGTTGATATATTATTTTCTCTCTATAATAAAATTTCTTTAACTTTTCAAAAGGAAAAAGATGATATTATGTGATAGTTGCATAGAATCCAAGTATATGAAAAATGTCTTAGATATAGTTATATTTTGATGTATAATATCAACTTGCACCAATTGCAGTTGGAAAATAATCAAACGGTTAATAGTGGTTATGCTGAAGTGACAATTGGGGTGGATGAAGTTGCTGTTGCAGCTAGCCCTAGTGGAATAGCCCATGCTCTAGTAAATATCGATGCCTTACGCAGCACATTCTTTATGGGCTGCCAAGACAGTAGGGTGAACTCTAACAGCTCGAATACTGATTTTGCTGTGTGGAAAGATCTTTAATTAAGTGTTACTATGTGATTGATGAAGCAACTGCCCTATTTACCTGCTTTAAATGGAATGCATCCTTTTTTTTTTTTTTTAATGCAATTACAATTCCAGTAATTCTAGAATCAAATATACATGTATATATTGCACATCTTGTGTTTTGTTTAGTTCAGTGGCGAGTATTTGTTGGTTCATTCATTCATATTTTGAAAGTGAGTCTGTAACTTCACTGGACAGATGATACTGACACATGTTGCAACAGATGTGGATGTATTTTGACCAATGAGATTATCAGTTGTAGGTTTACTGTTTACATATCTACCTAAAATGTTATGTTCAGCTATATATTTATAACCTTGTGCCAGAATACGAGTAGGGCATCTTACGTTAAATGTGAAGATCTTTTCATGACTGGGGTACTTGCATCTTTCATATTACCTGTTTTGGTGGGTTTTCCACATACGAAATTATATTTGATGACTAAAATTATTTTAAATTATAAATAATTGAAAATTTTCTTCTGACACTTGGGTTACGTTCGGTAACTTAGATTTACCAAACTTAGATTTCGAAGGGAATTTTATTTAAAATTCGTATATATTGTGTGATAAAGCAAGATATAATTTTCGTGATTATTTTTTAAATTCTTGGATTTGTTTAATGCTAAGTTATAGGGGAATTTGAAATACCTAAAGGTATTTGTAAATTTGAAATTGATCTTTTTACATCTTTCAAATGTAAAGGTATATTGAATTTTAACTGGTTTATCGATGGTGCATGCATGCCATTCTTATAAATTATATAACAAATTGAATTCAAATTCATTTCTTCAAGTTCATGTCTCCTACCATAGCATTGAAGACATTCGAAATGGGGAAATTTTATCTGTAATTTTTTTTTCTCTTTATAGTTAACTGCTAATTAGCTCAAGACAGTCAATTGGATACTGTCAGCATTTACATTTTTATTATTATTATTTTTTAAATGCATATTTGAAAAAGTTTGACTTTCTGAAAATGTAAATTTGGTAAATTAAAAATTTTTTGGATATGTATTTTCGTAAAAGTTAAAATCTTTTGAATATGCATTTCATGTCATATAAACAATATTTTAGAAATTATTTACATATACGGAATTTTGTTTCCGTAAGTTACACAAATATTTGGATATGCATATTTGAAATGTGCATTTGTTTTTGAAATTTCACTAAAAATCGTGGCTCAAAATGTTAACTTTTTGTTTACGTATTTAATGTTCATTTTCGACGTACTCTAATCTAAGAGCATCAATATTTGATTTAGATCTGTACAAGGAGAAGATGAAGTTTGCGGTTTGTAAGGTCCGGTCAAGAGAAGGAAAATTAAGCGTGTTGAAGGATTAAAAATAATTTCAATAGGGATAATTAGGTAATTTTTATTAGGAGTAATTTTGTCATTAAAATTTTTAAAATTTTTGGTTGCAAAAAGCAATAAAAATGGGTGCATATAGAATTTTCTTTCAAAGTTACATATGTTTTGGTTGATTTTTATGTACAAGTTATATTTGATGAGTGATATTATTTTAAATTATAAATAGTTTAGCTAGATTGGAAATTATTTTTTCTTAAATTTTACCAATTATATGTCTTTTTGAATTGAAAATATTTAGAGAAAAAAAAAGATTAGCAAGAGTTTATTTTATCCACTTCGAAAACCTATATCATTTTTAAGGGCAAAATTATTTTTCCTTCGAAAAGTCCATAGTCCCTAAAATTATTTTTTAGTTTTTTTTTCTTCTCTATTTTCCTGTGATGAGCTTAGCGAGGCATAGCAATGGTAGAACGGCGATGATGAAGTTTAACTGCTACAGAGGACTGGAAATTGATTCTAAAAAGGAGAAAACTGAGCTGAAAACCAAGTCGAAGTAAAAAAGAATTGAGCTAGGAAAGGTGATGACAAAGCAGAGAAGAAAGATGGGATGAGCCAAAGTTGGAAAAAGCTGAGCTGAATGAAGCAAATCCAAGGAAGAAGCTGAGTGCTGACAAGCCTGGTGCTGACGACAAGGAAACAGACAAAAAGGCTATAGTAACCGTTGAGGCTGAATTGGCAATTGGTGATTAGTTCAATTACAAGGAATTTGTTTTGGTGGTTGTCATATATTTTATCTTTATTAGATAGAATTTAGAGGAATCTGATATGGAATTGTAGCACAAGATTGTGCATATATAGCCATAGTTTTGTAACGATCAAAAGTTAGAAATGAAAATATTATAGTTTTTCTCTATTCTCTCTTTCCTCTGGTCTCGTTTTCTTCTTCTATTCTTCTGGTCCTTCTTCTATCTTTTTCTTCCTTTTTCTTTTCTCTAGTTTATCAAGTTACAGTCATTCTGTGACAAATTGGTATAAGAGCTCTTTAGATCCATTCACACTAGGAAAATCTAAAAAGTAACCATCCATGGCTAAAGGAACCAGGTTTAATGTAATCCAAGAGCAAGTTCAGCCTTAGAAGGGCAAATGGAGTCCACTGTTCAAGAGCTCCAAGGGCAAATCCAAATTCTTCAAGGGCAAATGGAAATGGTTCCTAAATGGTGGGAGGAACAACGAAAAAGCCTTAAGGATAAGTTGGTGGCTGCAAACCAAAACTACATCAATCAGGTCCTTGATCTGTTGAAACCAAAGGGAGCAGCTATAGCATGTTGAACCAGCTGTGAACCAGCTGGAACCGCTGCTGCTACAAGTAGCCAACCCAACCCGATATCACAACCCAAGAAAGGAGGTAAAGCTTCTATTGAAATTACAGTAGTTGGTGAGCAAGGAAAATACACTCACAAGACTAATGAACTTGGTCTATTAACAAAAATCAGCTTGAAAATAGTGGTTGTCTTCTTTTCAATAGTGTTGCACAGTATAAACTTAATGAACCTATGATGGAAAACACTAGTTCTGGCAGCGCTAATGTTTTTTCACAAAGGCCTAAAACAGAATTGCCAAACTTTGATGAGGATAATCCAAGAGTATGGATTAAGAAATGTCAGAAATATTTTGGCATATTTCAATCTCTGATCACCAGAAATTAGAGATAGCTGCTATGTACCTAGTAGGGAAGGCAGAAATATGGTTTGATGGTTACATCATGCAAAAAAACAGTTTCTTGGCAAGAATTCACTATTGATCTATGTCAAAGGTTCTGTGACAGAACTTATACTAAGGTCATTGAAGAGTTTAACAAGTTAACATAGAGAACCACTGTTGAAGAGTATCAAGAAAAGTTCGAAGAACTTAGGCCCTATATGTTATAGTACAATCTAGATTTACCTAAGGGATATTTTGTGTCCAGCTTTAGCTTTAAAGAAGATCTTAAGCCTAGAGTTAAGGCAAATGAACTTGTTACTCTTACTGCTGCCTATAGACAAGCCAAGCTACGTGAGTTGTCCACAGACTTTGAAAACAGAAGGCACAAAGAAATCATTAGACCAAACCTTGTTTTCCAACCTTAACTCTCTGTCAGAAAACACTTATAGCCCTTTAAACCAAACCCCAAAACCTTCGCTTAACCCTTCATTCAATACTAGTAAATAGACCCTTATAGAATAAAAAAGGGCTCAAAACCTCTACTTCAGGTACGGTGATAGGTCTGTACCTGGTCATACTTGTCAGAACAAGTAACTAAATTTCATTACAATGGACGAATTAATAGAAGAGGCAAAAGGAAAGATGGATGAATATAATGACACCGGACAAGATGTTATTAATGAGAAAGAAGTTACTAATGGTAGCATGGAAATTTCTCTTAATGCCTTAATTGGAAATATTGTTTATAGTGCTTTCAGAATCCAAGGGAATATCAAAGGTAGGCTCCTCAACATACTAATTGACAGTGGGAGTAATCATAACTTTGTAACTGCAAGGCTGGCTAAAAAAGGAGTTGAATTAATGCATACTAAACCTTTGGTCGTCATTATAGCTAATGGTGAAGGGTTATACAGTACTGCTAAGTGTCAACAGTTGAAGTGGATAATGCAGGGAGACCAATTCGGTCATGATTTCAAAGTTGTCAGTGAGGGGTAATGACATGGTGCTTGGGGTAGATTGGATGAAAAATTTTAGTTCTATGATATTTGATTTTACCAATATGTCAGTCACATTTTATAAAGAAGGGCAACAGGTGACACTAAAAAAGGGTAGCAGTGGAGTCTGACTAAGCTTATATCTATAGGGAAATTACAAGTACCAGCTGGTAAGGACTTTGAATTGTTGGCGAATTATTTCTACTAAGTGTGGATTGTGATGAGGCTCATATTCCACCAAGACTAGAACCATTATTTGTCACTTTCAGTAACTTGTTAAAGGAATTAATTGGTCTGGCATCAGCAAGAGTGTATAATTATGGCATTTCTATCAAAACTGGATTTCAATTTTGCTATGAATCCATCAAGCGGGCCACTGACTTGCATCCTCTAATTACTGAAAAAATTGAGGAAAGCTATGTTTTTTATGACCTTGGAAAAAAGTATCTTAACTCCTTTGTTGGTCCATGGTGTACAACATTAAGAGGAAATGAACCTTGTCTTGTGACTGCCGCAATTGCGCAATTGAATAAACTGTCATTTTACCCTTCCTTTTGGAATTGGACTACAAAACCATCACTAGGACTTCTTGAAGCTTTTAATGTGAGTAAAATGGCTAAAGTCTTCTTCACGAACAGTGTATCAGAAATGCTGCATGGGAAGACTACACAAAATTGAGCTCATAGCTTTAAGTTTTTGATCCTTGGGGATAAGGATCCTTTGAAATGGAGGGTAATGTGATGAACCTGGCGGGGCACAACAACGGTAGAATGGTGCTGAAGAAGTTTAACTGCTACAGAGGGTTGGAAATTAATTTGGAAAAGGAAAAAGTTGGGTTGCAAACCAATTTGAAGAAAAAAAGAATTAAGCTAGGAAAGGTGATGACAAAGCAGAGGAAAAAATATGGGAGCTGAGCTAAATGAAGCAAATTCAAGGAAGAAGCTGAGTGCTGACAAGCCAAGTGTTGACTACGAGACAAAAAGGCTACAGTAACCGTTGAGGCTAAATTGGTAATTGGTGATTAGTTCAATTACACGGAATTTGTATTGGTGGTTGTCATTAGCTAGAATTTAGAGGAATTTGTTATGGAATTATAGTACAAGATTGTGCATATACAGCCAGAGTATTGTAAACGACCAAAAATTAGGAATGAAAATATCGAAGTTTTTCTCTATTCTCTCTTTCCTCCGGTCTCGTTTTCTTATTCTTCTTCTTCTTTTCTCTAGTTTATCAAGTCACAATCATTCTATGATATTTCCTTCCTCTCCCTTTTCAAATGCTTTCTTCTTTCCCTCATTGGGAAATTCTCCTAGGAAAAGAAACATTGTAATATAAAGAACATGTTGAGAATTAGCAAAAATAAAAAATTTAATTCTCAAATACATGATCACACTATGATTTGTTTAACATAACCTATAACTAAATACAAAAGTAAAACCAATATTTTCAAACACTAATAGTCGACTATGCCAAAAACACCAAGAAGAGATTGTTGCGACTTACAACCTACAAGCTGTTTAAGTGTTTAATTTCTAATGATGATCCATATAACTAACTAATGAGAAAATCTCCAAAAGAGAGAAATGTTCTGCCAATCTATAATGTTAGCTACGATTTTCTTTTAATGCAAGACTTTGATATATAGGGCTCACTATAAGGGTTTAGGTTTTTAGTGACGTTTTTTTTAATGTTATTTATGACGTTTGCGAAAACGTCAGTCAGAGTGTCGACTACACACGCGTCAAAAAAAAATAATAGCATTTTTTACAAAACGTCGCTATATTAGCAGTGTTTGTATGTGAAAAATGTCGTTATATTAGCGACATTTGAATTTAAAAAACACCGTTAATATTAGCGACGTTTATATCTAGAAAATGTCATTATATTAACGGCGTTTGTATTTAGAAAATGCTACTATTTTAAAGGCGTTTGTATATTTGAGACGCCTCTAATTTAGTGACGTTTTTTCTGATAAAAACATCATTACTTTGATGATGTTTGTATTAGAAAAACACTGTTAATTTAGCACGTTTTCTAGTAAGAGCATCGCTACTTTTAGTGGCATTTTATGGTATAAACGTCACTAAATTATTCATTTAGCGACATTCTTGAACGCAAATTTCCGTGAAATTAAGATATGTATTTTTTTAAATAAAAAATTTCTATTAATATTTATTATTTTCATAAATGAGCTTAAATTCAGAAACTGAAATTAATATAAACTTAATTCATGTTTAAATATGTATCTAATTAACACAAAGTTTAATAATTAGTCTAATAATATTCAAATTTTTTTAATACATTAACAAAATAAAAATTAAAATATATGAAATTTATGACTGCATAGATTTTAAAAACTGTCAATTGATGAAGGAATTTTTCTATCTTGGTCATTAAAGTGTTCAAAAACTTATTGAATAATAGCATACAATTTTTAATACTTCATTGTAAGTTTTTTTTATATTAAAAAATATAAATATTTACTAAATATAATACTTGAGTTGATGAACCACCGAGATAAGTTCTTAAAAATTGTTGTTGCACAAAATTCATAAGATGATCAAATCGATCATGTAACTGCTGAAATTTTACACGCTCTTACTCCATTCTATCACGTTCTTCCTCAATTTTGGCATGCTCCTATTCTCTTTCTGCTTCCATTTGTTGGAAACATTGTTGCATAGTTTGTAACTCATCTCCCAATATCGAAATGTCACACGAAGATTGACTTGTTGAGAATGTAAATTGCTAAGAGTTACGTCCATAGTAGATAGATGGTGTTGGACCTAATCCAATGCCTCGAACCCATCCATACCTTTCTTTTCTAGCAACTTCTATGAATATTCAATTTTTCAATTCTTTAGGTGAGGAAAGATTTCTAAAAATTACTAAAATATTGAAATATTTATAAACTTTTTTCAATACAAAGATTTTATTTATTTATTTCTTTAATTCAAATAATTTTCTTAAAAAGAGATAAAATATAAAATATTTATAAGAGTATGCATTTTTTAGAAATAAATTTATAGATAATTGTATTATTATATAACTTTTAAAAATTAATAATAAAATTGATTAAATGAGAATTTTTGATGATGGGACTCCAAGATGTTCGAGTAGTGATTTTCAAGAATTCTCAAAGTGAGAATTTTTTTAAAAATATTGTCAAAGAATTGGAATATTTAGAATGATTCTTAATAAGAAAAATTTTTCATTTATTTTTTAACTTCTAAAAATAAACTTTTATATAATGCAATAGTATTATAAATTAATCCATATGCATCATACTAAAAAAGATAATAAAAAATAATAAATATAAATGAAATTCTGATGATGAAATCCTAAAGAAGTTTGAGTAGTGATTTTTTAAAAATCTCGAAGTAAAAAAATTTATCTAAAATGATACCAATGAATTGGAATATTTAGAATAATTTTTGACAAAGATTTCTCATCTTTTTTAATAAATAGAATAAAAAATAAACTTTTTTAGAAAATATTATTTGGATTAAATTATAGATATTTTATTTTACTATATGCTTGGTAAATATAAATATTGAAGATAAATATGAACCGCTGAGAATAAAATTTTTTAGAATTATGAGTAATGGTTCTTAAATATTTTTGAGGTGAAATAGTTCCTCTTAATATTATCAGACTATTGGAATATTTTTAGTGATTTGTCAATAAACAAGGTTCTTATTTATTTTTCAAACTAAAAATAAAAATATGTTTTTTTTTTACAATAAAAAATTAAAAAAATTAATTTTAAATACCAAAATTAACACCATTTTAGTCCAAATTAAAGGGTAATACATAATTAATTGGTTTCGTTTTAAATGAGTGTTGTGGGAATATTAATCATTTCTTACTCGTAACCGACTCTCGAACATAAATTATTTTTACAGACCTAAAAATTATCTTTTTGATAACATTTTAATTAATTTAAAAATTTATATTAAAAAAGTAAGTTTTAATAAGTGGCTAATCACACCTAACTACAAAAAATTAGTGATGACTTTTTTTTGTTTTCAAATTTGTTGAGCGGTTCTCAAAAACCGTTATGACAATTTAAGAATGAGGAAACTCTAGTTTAGGTAAACTATAGTGAGAATTTTTTGACCAAATAATTAGTTGCATCTAACAACCCATTAGTTGAATACAACTTCAAACAGTAAAACAATTTTTTTCCATTGATTGGAGTTAATGTTATTAAAGGTCCCAAATAAAAATCATGCAAAATGTGATTGGTTTTCATCAATCATTCCACCCCTGCCGTTTTCTATGTTATAATAGCACCTTGTTATGTCATACTACCACCCATGCCCCAATTCCTTCTAGTATATAATTTTCTCTATTTCACTAAAATTACCTAATATGCATCTAAGATAGAGCAAATGAGAGAGAGGCATTGGATTTTTTGTTCATTTTCTACCTTAATAAAAATAGACATGCAAAGAGAAAAAAAAAGTTAGAAAGAAAGGAAGAGGATGAGGGAAAAAGGAAGGAAAGAAGAATTTTACATATGTACAATTGAATTTCGATAAACAAAAACAACCCAATAAGAGTTCCACCAATAATTTAACTAACCTCTCTTTAGATTACAGATTCAAGATGATACAATTAACAAATAAGATTTGATTAATTAAAAGAAATAAAAAATAAGTAATTCAAGATACCAAAAAAAAAAATCAAAACATCTACTGCTATGGCAAGATCAATCAAAATTCAAAGTAATTAAAACTAAGAATTGAAAAAAAAAAGCAATTATGATTACCTTGAAAGAGAATTTGGACAAAGCTTTGATGAGAAACAAATAAGATTTGTTTTTATTTTGATGTTTATGGTCTAAATTTGCAATGAAATGAACTAATGTTATATATAAATGGTTAATTGAAGTTAACATACCCATCTTCATCCAACCTGTAAATGGAGAAATTAAAAAAAGAATTAGATGTGTGGTACATAGTTTATAAATTAAAACTGAAACTTGATTCGTAAGAAAAATAGATGAGTTTGAGATACACGTACCAATGATATGCAGCCATAAGGGCAAACTTGGGTTTGGGCCCAACCTTGAGAAATTCACCATTCAAGCATTCTTGAAAAAATAAAAAAATTAGTAACATACAATAATAGACTATTGACCAAAAAATTTAAACCACTTTACTAAAATAATAGCAAAGGTAAACCTTTTAGTCAAATAAGAAGAAATAAGAAAGAATATACTCTTATCCTTTTTAACTAATGAACAAAGACTTTCATTGAAAGATTTTACTGAGTAGTAGTTTAGTAGTATTAGCTTATAATAAGGTGACTTTTGACAGGAAGAGCTTTGATGGGAAGAATTTCATTAGGAGTGGAAGCGTACTTACCCGACAAATAATGCTAAGGTTGTGAAAAATCTTACATAAGCTGAACTTTTCAAACCAGTCAATCAGCTTGGAACTCTGTCCTTTTTAGGCCTTAAGAGATACCTTCAAGATTCTATTCCACTACTCTGTTGTCTTTGTTTAAAGCCAACAAAGAAAAGCCAATTTAGAGCTAAAAGCACATATGAAACCCAGTTATTCAAAGCATTAGTTTGGAATTCAAATTTTCAAAAAATTCAAAAATTTTCATTTCAAGTTACTAATAAATCAAAATCCTTACATCTAACATCACATCAGGCAAAATCCAAATGCAATTGATGCAAACTTGACATGCAAAAAATCTTATAGCCAACAAAATTGACATATATAGGTTTTCCCTAACCAAAATCAGCTTTATATAGAGAAACCCATATAGCCAAATTATCATGGACGTACCAGATGAGTGAGTGCTAATGAGGAGGCGTACTTACACATTAGATGGTTGTCGTAACGGTTTTGCGTCCGTCCGACGAATTTAGAAACGAAATAAAAAAAACGGAGTCGCCACCAATCTTTTTTGGCTAGGTGCGATTGGCCACCTATTAAAACATACCTTTTTAATGAAATCTTAAAATTAATTAAAATTTATTAAAAAGATAATTTTACGGTCTGCGAAACAGTCTGAGTTCGGGAGTCGGTTACGCGTGAGGAAGGATTAGCACCCCCACAACGCCCGTTAAAAACGGTACCAATTAACAACGTGTTATCCTTTGATTTACAAACAGTCTTATTTTCAATATTAAAAAAAATAATTTTCTTGATTTTTATTTATTAAAAATTATTCTCGAGAAAATAAATCAAAACCTTTTTATTGAAATAATTCTTAAAATGTTCCAGTACGTTGGTAACATTAAAAGAACTCTTTCTCACCTAGAGATTTCTTAAAGCATCTCTACTCGGAATACTTTTAGAATCTCATCTTTGGAGGCTCGAATTTATTTTTCGTAAGAAAATGTCATGTTAAAAAAATTTATTCTCGAGAAAAATAAATTAAAACCTTTTTATTGAAATAATTCTTAAAATGTTCCAGTACGTTGGTAACATTAAAAGAATTCTTTCTCACCTAGAGATTTCTTAAAGCATCTCTACTCGGAATACTTTTAGAATCTCATCTTTGGAGGTCTAAACTTACTTTTCGTAAGAAATTATGTCATGCATGCCATGCAAAATATTTTCATGTTTATGCACACATTTTATTCTCATTCAAAAATTTATTAATTATTTTATTAATTTTAATTAAAATTTTGAAGAAAAAAAAGGAATTTAATCATATTGAAAATTTTCTATAAATATTCCAATACGCTGGTAATATTTTAAAAAAATCTTCTCACCTAGAGATTTCTTAAAGCATCTCTACTCGGAATACTTTTAGAATCTCATCATTGGATTAAATTTTTTTCTTCCTATTTTATTACTTATATTTTTAATATATTCATCAATTTTTATTTATTATTCTTAAAAAAGAAAATCTTTACTGTATTGAAAAATTTTTTATAAATACTCCAATACGCTGGTAGTATTTAAAAAAATCTTCTCACCTAGAGATTTCGTAGGCATCACTACTCGGAATACCTTTAAATCTCATCGTCGGATAAAAATTTTCTTTTCTTTCATTTTTTATCACTTTAGTATTATTATTAAATTTATTTTTATATAATTGTTTTTAAAGTTTATCTTAAAAAAAAAAAAATTTAACTACAATTTCATCAATTAGTTTAACAAATATAAACATTTTAACATACATAAATATTAATAAAATAAAAAGTAAAAAATAAAAAAAAATTTTTTACCTGAACCGGATCGGTCAACGGTCCGGTCAACGCCCGGTTTGGTTCGACGGTTCGTTCGGTCTGGACGGTCCAGTACCGGTTCGGTTCGGTCTGGGCGGTTCGGTTCTGGTTCAGTCAGACCGGTCAGATGCTGATGAAGGAAACGGGTCGCGGGTCGGGTGCACGGACCCAGGGTCGGGTCGCGGGTGGACGCGCGGATCCTCCTTAGCTGAAACGGTGTCGTTTTGGCCCTATGCCCAAAACGACGTCGTTTTGCTTTTAATTTTTTCTATAAATAACTTGAAAAATTTTTTTTTGTTCATTTGGTCCTGTTTTCAGAAAAAAAACGAGAGAGAGAGCTCTGGGGGAGGGGTTCGGCCGATCGCCGTCCGGCCGTCGGATCGCCTTGTCGGCCGCCGCCTGGTCCACCGTCGGCGGTGGTCGCCGGTGATCGGAAAATGGTTAGAAGGTCACGAAGACTCCTCGAGATGCCCTCTTTCCAGATCCGGTCTCTTTTTCACCGGAAGCAGCCCCGATCAGCGTAGATCGAGGTTCAAAGTTTCTGTTTTCAAGACTTTTTTCGTTTGTTTTGTTGAAACAAGATTGATGCAATTTTCTTTGCTTTTGCAGGTAGCTTCGGCGCTGGGTTCCTCCCTGCGGGGAGGACTGTGTTGTTTTTTTTTGTTTTGTGTAGATCTGTTTTCGGTTTGGGTGCTTTGGGGGGTTGCGTGAAACTGAGTTTTTTACGCGTAGGAATGGGGTCTGTCTGGGGTTGAATGGGGATTCCAGAGGGAGATTGAAGGGGATTTCAGCCAGCTCTTTTTTTTCTTTTTTTTTTTTTTGTTTTGGTGAAGGAAATGGCTGGAGATTTTTAAAGGCTTCAATTAGGGGAATCTAGGTTTCTGTAAGGTAGTTGGTTGGTGGCTGTAGGGTGACTGGTCGGGAGGCTGGTCGGGGGGCTGGTAGGGTAGTTGGTCGGGGGCTGGCGACAGCGGCGCCGTACCAACTCCCTGACTTCTATCTTATTATGTTTCTTTTGTTTGTTTATTTTGTTTTTTTGTTTTGTTTATTAATAAAATGGTAGACCCGGACAAAATCGGTATCTACAGTTGCCCCTCTTTGCACATTACTGAGAATCAGTAATAGGGCAAAGACAAAGACAATGATTTTGTCCGAAAATAGATCGTGAATTTTTTTTATTTTTTTTTTATTTTTGTTTTTGGAAAAGCTCCTCTGCTCTCAGCAAAAGCTCAACAACTTTAAAATTCTCATCTTGAAAAAGCTCCTCTATTTTTAGTAGAGGCTCAACAACTTTAAAATTCTCATCTTGGAAAAGCTCCTCTGTTTTCCACAGAGGCTCCACAACTTTAAAATTCTCATCTTGAAAAGCTCCTCTCAGCAGAGGTTCCACAACTTTAAAAAATCTCATCTTGAAAAGCTCCTCTCAGCAGAGGTTCCACAACTTTAAAAATTCTCATCTTGGAAAAGCTCCTCTCAGCAGAGGCTCAACAACTTTAAAAATCTCATCTTGGAAAAGCTCATCTCAGCAGAGGCTCAACAACTTTAAAAATCTCATCTTGGAAAAGCTCCTCTCAGCAGAGGCTCAACAACTTTAAAATTTCTTCTTGAAAAAGCTCCTCTCAACAGAGGCTCCACAGCTTTAAAATTCTCATCTTTTTCAAATTTGAGTTCTCATCTTTGAACAAGTAAATTTCTCTCTTTTGAATTCCTTTGTTTGATCATTGTCTTTACCAAAATCTTGTTTTTTTCATTACAAAATGGAAAATTTCTATCTTTGTTACAACTTCTCATGGATGCATGTACTGAGCGCTCATAATGCAATGCATGTAATGCAATCAAAATCATTCATTGTAGTAAAAAGGTTCTCGAAATCTCTTACTTTTGGCTTCTTTTATTAGAATTCTCATATGATCAATCTGTTATCAACATCTGACCATAATTTTTTCAAAAGTCTGCAACATCAATGTCTTGTCATGCTTTTCTCATCCTTTTTCATTTGCCTTTGTCAGCTTTAAAAGTAATGCTGAGATCTTTCATGTTTGTTTTTCTTTTTATCATTTTAAGTTCAAAACAAATAAAATGCAATCACATTTCTCTGATGGACAAAAATATTAGATAAGGATAAAGGAAAAGATAGGCATTATTTTCAATGAAAAGATAATGTATTTCATATGGCTGATAACAAGTGCATGTCAAAGTGTTTGAGTTAAAACAAAGGTGTCAAAAGAATGATCATAAGATAATCATGAACAAAATATTCTCAGATTCTTTCTCTAAAACTAAATCAGATGATTTCTTTGATCATTCAGAGTTCGTCAAACTACACTTGCCCCTGCATTGTGGGATCTCTCTCTCTTTTTTTTTTTTATGATGCTTTTATTTCACATCCAAGCCGCCTTTTCAGGTTTTCAGCTTAGATAAGTCATCATTTTTTTTCTTTTTTTTTTAAGCAAAATATTTCTTCACAACATCTGAATTTATTGGGGTAGGCAAATCACCTCTGTCCATTTCTGCCAAAATCAATGCCCCACCAGAAAAGGCCTTTTTCACCACATACGGGCCTTCCCAATTTGGTGTCCATTTTCCCCGATTATCATGTTGATTTGGAAGGATTCTTTTTAGCACTAAGTCTCCTTCCTTAAAGCAACGGGGATGAGTTTTCTTATCATGTGCTCTCATCATCCTCTTTTGATATAATTGACCATGACAAAGTGCTGACAATCTTTTCTCTTCGATGAGGTTTAACTGCTCGTAGCGATTTCGAACCCATTCTGCTTCCTCTAACTCTACCTCCATCAAGACTCTAAGTGAGGGAATTTCCACTTCGACTGGTAGTACAGCTTCCATACCATATACCAAAGAGAACGGTGTGGCTCCAGTAGACGTTCTGACTGATGTTCTATAAGCATGCAAGGTAAAAGGCAATTTCTCATGCCAATCTTTGTAAGTTTCAGTCGTTTTCTCCAGGATTCTTTTGATATTCTTGTTCGCAGCCTCCACTGCCCCATTCATCTTCGAACGATATGGTACCGAATTACGATGACGGATCTTGAACTGAATGCATACTTCATTCATCATTTTGTTGTTCAAGTTTTTGGCATTATCAGAAATAATTGTCTCCGGAAGTCCATATCTGCATATTATCTCTCTTTTCATGAACTTACATACCACAGATCGGGTCACGCTAGCATATGATGCAGCTTCTACCCATTTGGTGAAGTAATCAATAATTACAAAAATGAATCTATGCCCATTCGAAGCTTTTGGAGTGATGGGACCAATAACATCCATGCCCCACATAGAGAACGGCCAAGGTGGAGCTAGAACATGTAATGTTGATGGCGGAGCATGAATCTTGTCAGCATAAATCTGACATTTATGACATCTCTTAGCATAATCAATACAGTCTCTCTCTATTGTCAACCAATAATAGCTAGCCCTCATAATTTGTCTAGCCATCATATGACCATTTGCATGTGCCCCACAAACTCCATCATGCACTTCTTCAATAATCTTTTTTGCTTTAGCTGCATTTACACATCTTAAGAGCACTTGATCTCGACCTCTTTTGTAAAGGATATCTCCATCAATGAAGAAACTCATAGCCAATCTTCTGATAGTCCTCTTATCATTTTCAGTTGCATGTTCTGGGTATTGCTGGTTTTTAATGTATTGCATGATATCATGATACCATGGCTTCCCATCAATTTCTTTTTCAACACCTGAGCAATGTGCTGGAACATCTTTCACATCCAGCTTGATGGGTTGGATTTCAGTATTTGCATCTATTTTGATCATTGCAGCTAGAGTAGCCAGTGCATCAGCAATTTGGTTTTCCTCTCTAGGTAGATGCTCAAATTGAACTTCTTTAAATTGCTTAACCAACTCAGAGATATATTTATGGTACTGAATCAGCTTAGAGTCTCTTGTCTCCCATTCACCTCGTAACTGATAGATGACTAAAGCTGAATCTCCAAACACATCTAACACTTTGATCTTTTTTTCAATTGCTGCTTGTAGACCCATAACACAGGCCTCATATTCAGCCACATTGTTTGTGCAATTAAAATTTAATCTGGCTGTGATGGGGTAATAATGTCCATCAGGAGATATCAAAATTGCCCCAATACCATGACCCAAAGCATTAGCAGCTCCATCAAAATACATCCTCCATGATTTTTCAACAGGTTTATTTTCTTCAATGGCCATCACATCCTCATCAGGAAAATCTAATTTCATTGGCTCATAATCTTCGGCTGCACGATCAGCAAGGAATTCAGCTATTGCACTCCCTTTAATAGCTTTTTGAGCCACATAAATGATATCATATTCTGAAAGCATA